>NC_083511.1:0-10000000 GCF_032362555.1 Amyelois transitella | reverse complement strand
ATAACTGAGCAAGGCCTATCAGTCTTTTCAAGACTGTTGGCTCTGTCTACCCCGCATGGAATATAGACGTGACTATATTATGTTTGTGCGCTGTCTATACATAAAATAATGAAGACATAAACCACGCTTGGCATATGAATAAAATTAACAATATGTCATATTATTTTTATTACTGTTTGTGTTGTTATTATCATACCCTTAGTCGTCGTTAATATGATTTACAGTTGGCAACTGCCCACCGAAGTAACATACTAAGTTCGATAAGTTTATTGTACTAGTTTATGGCCCAGGCTTCGCTCTTATGGGAATTCCTAAAGTACATCAAGATACATCGTAAAAAGCGACTAAGGGAGGTTCGAATAAAGTCGGGATTCTTGTCAGGCGATGGTCTAGCAACCTGTCACTATTTTAATCTCAATTCCATCATTAGCCATACAGTTGGCCTTTGGCCTGAGGCTTTTTAGACTTTTCAAGACTGTTGGATCTCTCTACCCCGCAAGGGATATAGACGTAATTATAAACATGTATTCATCAAAATATTACGTTTATATATTTATCGAAATGCGAATTTCGGTATCGGTATGCGTCATTGAAACGGGAAAAATGTTCAGGTGTTTTTTGTAAAAAAATAACGTCTTTTTACTTCAGCATCGGTTAGTTATCAAACTAATGTACATAACTTCGAAAATAGTCATTGGTACATGGCCGAAGTGGGATTCGAACCGGTGCTTTCAAAGTGCATGTGTAGAAGAGGCGGCGGAACAAACTACACTGCAGCATTTTCATCGGACGTCAATTTACAAATTAGTTTAAAAATTGTGACAGGTTGCTTGCTCATCGCATAAAAGAAGCCTCCCAATTTAATTTAGATGGTTATGCTTATTTTCTTAGCAACCTTAAACAACATATAGGTACGCTAGGAGACTTACGACATATTGACAGAAATCACACATATTTGTAGCTGTTAATAAACAAATTTACTTTTTTTTTTAAAAACGGAATATAAATGTTACATAACCTCAAACTGACCATACTAATGAGCAAAGAGCCAATACCAATTAAACCACAGGAAACACCATAAAAGTGCTGTTTACTGACCAAAATCAGACTAATTTCGGGAAAAAGCCTCATCAGGGGCTAATTTGGAAACTGCACTTTGTGCTGTTGAGCAATTAAATGTCTACAAATGGGCTTTCCCACGGCTGAAATGTTAGGCCGTGTTCACACCACGAAGCAATATTCTATGTTATTTTTTTTATTATCAACATGCATACACATTATCTCTTTTATATCCCTTGCGGGGTAGACAGAGCTAACGATTTTTCAGCTGTATGGAATCAAATATTGATAGGTTGCTAGCCCATCGCTTACAAGAAGAATCTCAAATTGTTTTATCCTTTCTCTTAAGTGATGTTCGAAATGTCCTTTATTAATGGATAGAAAATAATTATTAGATTTTTTTTAAATTGAACTTAATATTGTACAATATAGAAGACACATTAAAGTGGCGTTTGATATCTTTAAGATTAAAAAAAGTAAACTTTATTTCTTGATGCAGAGACAACAGAGAAAAGAAACTCAAGTAAAACATTATGAAGCTGATAATGCTTCAAATAAGGTTATTTAAAGTCTGAATTCTGTATTCCTGAATCGCAGTCAAAACCTCTCCAAGAATGACGATTGTACTAAGCTTTATAATCTCAATTCTATCATTAAGCCTATCAGTTGAACTTGGCCTATCAATCTTTCAAGACTGCTGGCTCTATCTGCCCTGTAAGGGATATAGATGTGATCATATGCATACATACATATACTCACGTCTATATCCCTTGCGGGGTAGACAGAGCCAACAGTCCCAAAAAGACTGATAGGCGACGTTCAGCTTTTTGGCTTGATGATAGAATTGAGACCCAAATAGTGACAGGTTGCTAGCCCATCGCCTTAAAGAAGAATCCCAAGTTTAAAAGCTTATCCTTTTGTCGCCTTTTACGACATCCATGGGACGGAGATGGAGTGGTCCTATTCTTTTTCTTTTTTTAATGGTGCCGGGACCACACGGCTAATCATATGAATGAATGAATTCATTCATCATAGTAAACGACGCCTTATTTAATAACAAGTAAGTATAGTATTTACGTTTGTGTGTGCATGCCTTATGTCCGCTGCCCACGCGCTGTCATCTTTTTACCATTGATGGGCTTATAGAATAAGGTTAGGATTTCATATAATGTATACCTACGAGTATATTGTCTCTAAGAGGAGTTTTATTTTTACAGCAGTATCATTTTGGTATAGATATGAACTTTCCTCAGAAAACTGTCGTTCCAACATTTCAAACAGTAACAAAATCCGTTTACAACTTTTTGAGATTAGCATACATACAGACAGAGGAAAAAGAAATACTTTTTAATATGTAGTGACGATAAGATGGATTTGTGGGAGTAAAAATTATTGATGTACTTGTTTTAAATTATGGTTTTTTTTTGTCTGTCAAAACTCACGGCTAACTAAAATTCAGACTATTGACGAATCTGTCACTTACTCTGTGCTGCAACCAAATTTGTCTGTATGTTTGTTTGTCAAAATTAGGTGTCAAAATTGTGAAATGAAGTGTGTAAAGTGTTTATTGATGTGAAATTGCGTTCATCTTGTGAGCGGACAACAAACAAACATCAACAAAACAGTGTCATATATACATACATACATATGGTCACGTCTATATCCCTTGCGGGGTAGACAGAGCCAACAGTCTTGAAAAAACTGAATGGCCACGTTCAGCTATTTGGCTTAATGATAGACTTGATTTTTAAATAGTGGCAGGTTGCTAACCCATCGCCTAAAAAAAGGATCCCAAGTTTGTTAGCCTATCCCTTAGTCGCCTCTTACTACATCCATGGGAAAGACATGGAGTGGTTCCATTCTTTGTTTTCATTGGTGCCGGGAATCACACGGTAAAGTGCCCCAGCACACGGCACACTATTTGAAAACAAAATAAATTGTTTATTGCTTTAGTTTTCAGCGCGAAATTATACACGGCGCCGTTCACTTTCACCGTTTCGATTTCGCTGCGTTTTGTTTTGTATTTATGGCGACCGGCCTGAACTTTAGTTATCTGATCGGGATTGTGATAAGTTCGCGTGCAAGTGCTATGTCAAAACACCTGCGTTGCCGCTTGGTTTCGCTCGTGTTCGAGAACAGATACGAGTAAGTAGACGCCGCAGTATAGTTTGTTACGCCGCCGCTTCTTCTACATTTGCGTTTGAGAACTGATAAGAGAATACTAGTAAGAAGACGCAGCAAGTATAGTTTGTTGCGTCGCTTCTTCTGCGTTTTGGAGAGTAGTGGCCTGGATTAAGTGTTAGGCTTTTACACAAAGTGACTTCCGTCTAGTTTTCTCTTTTTTTGCAGGAGAAAATTAACCGTATTGAATCACGGTTACACATCTAGTTGCTTGAATGTGCAAGTCACTTGTAAATGTATTCCCTCACCGGTCACCACTCAAACAAATGTGCAAAACCCAGTACTAGAAAGGCATTTGGACATGACTAAGAAACTAAGAACTATTGCTTCTATGCGCATCATGCATTACGGTTAGACCATCAACGATCTAGTGGTCACATATATTGAATGTGGGGTAGTGTGTGTGTAGGGGAGCCTAGTCAAAAACAGCATACATAATTACATATAATCACAACTATATCCCTGCGGGGTAGACAGAACCAACGGTCGGTTTAAAAGAATAATACGTTCAGCTGTTTAGCTTAATGATAGATTAGAAAATAGACAATGAGATTCAATTAGTGAAAGGTTTCTAACCCATGTGATAAAATAAGAATTCCCAATTTTATAAGCCTATCCCTTAGTCGTCTTTTACGACATCCACGGCAACGAGATGGAGATGGGTCCTATTCTTTTTTTAATAGTGCCAAGAACCGCACGGCACAATAAAGCAATAAGATATTAAAAAAAAATGTCATTGATCAACACGGATCGACATCTACGGGAGATTTAATCAGCGATCGTGGAAGGAATAGCGACTTTTGCACGAAAACTTGCGACACCTTACAGAGCTGATGCCGCTTATGGTGTAAATAAAGATGTTATCGACGCCACAGACGTGGTGAAATAAGTTGTTGGATCAATAAAAAGATGAGTTAAAAAGCGATTTTTTAATTAAAAGACTTATTGACCTGTGAAAATATTAAAAAATAAAAGAGAAAATGTAAAATGGAAGGCGTGTGATGTGATATATTTTGTGGTTTTTTTTTGCACAAGCAAACAAATTGATAAATCCCTGAAAACCTTGATATACTCATAAACTAACTTAAGATAATTATATATATAGCTTATCTATCTTTATAGTGATTACTGTATAAAATTAATAATGCAATAACAATAACAGCCCATTATTTTTATAATTGGTTGTTCACTTGTAATTACAACAATTTTGTTTACAATAACGACCATTATCGTAAAGACAAGTTATTAAAATCAATAAACAATTTCCAAATATTTGACTATCAATTACCTTCTCTGGAAGCAATTGGAGAAATTTCCATAAAGGTGTTTACTCACAGTTCTTGACGTGCTTTCGTAAAAAGCTGCATACGTCGACAAAGTAATAAAATTGTTTAAAGAGTTAGTTGACACCTGAATTGATTGACCTACAGGATAGTCATAAACAGAACTCCTCCTGAGGGAGTGGTGTCTTCTGCCGAAAGAAAGATAATGGATTTGAATATATTTCGTAATAGAATGTTGTAAATCTTGTTTTTTATTTTTCTTAATTTATTAGACGCAATGCCGTTGCGTTTTGCCAAAGGATCAATCAATCTATTTCTTTTTATAAATGCCAAGAAGGAACCAACGAGATACATACTTATCGTGTTTTTCAAATATTTTTTGACGGGAACTTTAATCTACTTTATAATGTTAAATATCACATCGTATTTGAACCTGATGTTCAACAGCAACAACTTGGGATATAAAAATTAAAATTTTTAATAATTTAAACATTTGTTTATGTTGAAGCTAACGTTTTACGTACGAAACTATTTAGACTTCATAGTAGAGACTCAAACACCAATTAATATGAAGATATCATACACGGCGTCAGCGGAACAAATGCGATGTATTACTTTGAATAACGTTTGTCGGCTAACGATCAACGTTTAACGTTAGTTACTACTTTCCAATTTATAGTTTTATCGTTATTTATAGGCGTTTACATTTACATGGAGCAAATGAAATAATGAGGGATATAGCGGTTCTATTATTTCTGTGGTCATTGCTTGTTTTAAAATTGACCGTAAATAGCTACGAAATTAGGTATATTTATTTTTTGACAAAACAAACATAAGTCTTAAAAAAGTGGGAAGTATTTCTAGAAAAGACAATATCATAATAAATTTTAATCTAAACTTATCTATCCAAATAATAAGAATGAACTCTGTTACGAACTAAATTGTCCATAAGTCAATTGAAGATATTATTTTGGTTACAAAAATTCATAATAACTTTATGATACCCAATTTCGACCACTGTAATCCGCAATTTAGCAAAGATAGTAAAAGCCTAAATAAGCCTTAATACATCGATAAAAAAGATCATTTTGAATTGGCATGAATGCCCATATTGTTTGTGTAGTGCACTGTACAATCAATATGATAATTTGTGTATTTTCTCATGTCCCATGTAAAGATATGACTGCCTTTTAAGTGAATAATGCCAATTTATTTTTTGTTTCTTCGGTAACGAGATATTTGTTTGTCCGTTTCGGTTAACACAATATTAACACAATTTTTATGCATAATTTACTTTTTTTGACTCATATATTAAGCGCCCAGATCAAGTTTTCTTACCTACGTAAGTACTTTCGCTTGCATTTTCTTTCACTCATGATTAACCCAGTTACATCCTCAGTCTATATGGTTCGGGACCAGCAACGGGGGCTGATGATACGCGCGACGCAGTTTTTATCGCGCGAAAAACTATTGCTGTTCTGTTTTACTTCATAATGAAAAGCGAGATAGCGATAGTTTATCGCATGTGTCGCATCTCTCTCCACTTAGTCAAGTCTCAGGCATCCACAGTTTTAAAGTCATTAGCACGTCGCCTTTCATCTTTGATTCGCATTCATATCTATGTACATATTTCAAAATGACATTGAAATTTAAATATCAAAGTTAAAAAAATATATATTTTGATCAAATGAAAAAATTCTGTTCCAATCAGTTTGAAGCAGTCTCGAAATAAAGTAATCATTATAATATAAGTACAGGCTGGTATTAAATCTTTAAGATATATGAAAGTGTCTTAGTCATTACCGTATAAGTAACACTAGCACATCTGCATGCTACGGCCGCAATAAATACTAGTGAAATCGATCGTATTTCCCAGTCCAATTAGACAATTGAGAGCCTTTTCTGTGAGTTAAGACGCCATTAGAAATAGCACGATCGGCAATACTACGGTATCTCGAATAATTACGATCGAGAAGACAGTGAGAAATCAGGGCTATTTCGCGTATTGTAGTGTTGTTTTCAGTCTCCGTTTCAGGACTGGAGTCGATTTTCTAAAGCTCTTTCGAAATCTTTCGATGTTTTGAGCCTTTTCAAGCCGAGAGAAAAATACATATTACAGCATGTGAACTTTGTCATGAATTACATTGAGTGTATTAAAGATCTTTTGTAAATGAAGTTCTCAACGCGTTTTTCCGAGTGTAGTACATGTCAAACTTTGTATTTAACAAAGTTTTAGTAAGATCTAGGTAAAATTTGGCAAAAACGTAAATGTAATGACTTAATCTTCCGTTGAGGGAGCATAAATTTTTTAATCTATTTTTTTAATATTTTTTGGTCATCACGAAACTCTTACAGATTAATTTCTAAAAGTGGTAAATCTTAAGCTTATACAAAAAGCTCTTACAGAAAGCCAAGAGACTGAAAACCTAGGACTTGAGTCCAAATGCCACAACACTAGTATTCCCTCTGTTCGTGTAGGTTTGGGTAACGGGGGTCATTTGTTGGTCTTATCAGAGAGATACGGTCGGTCTAACTTACTGTGCAATATGGGGGGAAACAGGATCTTATCCGAAACGCTTTATCTGACTGCGTATGGGCACCACGAATGGAATTTAGTGCTGGCCTCTATAAAATAGATTCTAGGATTTAAAATTAAAAAGTTCATATTGTTTTCATATAAATACTTGTGAGAGAATTTTTAAAATATTTTTTTTACATGTACATTTTTTGTGCTAATATTGTTTTTAATATGATTGATTTATCTAAGTCATTTAAAGTAGTGTAAAGTAGTACAGTTTTATTAGTTCTGACTTATATAGAACTTTAGATTTTGCTTAAAACCTAAAAGACTGTTTCAGTGTGGAAAAAATATTAATAATTATGTACCTATTTTCAACACATATTTCAGTACTTCATTGCTTAACTGTCAGGTGTTGTTTATTTAAAACTTTATTGCACAAAAGAAATGTACCTACAAAGTGCAGATTTAATGTCGTTTGGCATTCTCTACCAGTCTATCAGCTGACAAAACTGAAAAACTTTAAGTTGGTGGTGCGATAAAGTGCACATGCATACTGCAAAATACATACATTCCAAAAAAGTCATAAATACATACAAGATGTAAGTCAATTAGAAAGTTAAAGTACATGACTAAATAAATGGATGCAATTCCAAGAAAACAACTACGAGGAGATATCAGCCACAAAGAGATAGGTAAGATGGCGGCTTTTGTGCAAAAGAGGCTGTGCCTATTGATTAACTAGGCAGGGTTTACGACTACACTTGAAAACGAAAGTCAAATTTCTCCCGAAAGACAGTGTAAATCATTGTTCGTCTATAGTTTCGCTTGTATCAATTTTATATAGCATAGTTGCTTAATTAATGAATTTATAATTTATTGTATTAGGTTCTGATACAATTTTGTGGAATAAAAAAATCGTAAATTCAGTTCTTTGTTGACGATGTTTTTGTAAATTTGCCTAGTTATCACTAGAAAAGTCATATACGTTTTAACAAACATTTAACTTCAATTATTAAAAATAAAGTTTTATTCGTAACAATATTAATTTTATCAACTCCTCGGAAATTCACAGATAAACACCAGTAATAACTATTGAACAATTTCAAAACATTGAGTTAAAATAGATTCATATAATTGCTAATAAAACTGAACTTTCATAACTGCAATTATATTTTAAAAGTAAATTAAAATAACTCTATAAGTGATACAAAACAAAAGTGACAATTAAGTGAGTTAATTATAGTCCCATGGTAAGTCCTCAGGTTCACACGCTCGCGATCGAAAATTACACGAAGCGACTAAATGTCACATTCTCATCGCATCCTCGACTATATAAATAGCAAAACCATTTTGTCACTACAACTAAGCAAAATTATCTGGTAGAAACAGCATTATAGTCTGTCAAGATTCTTTTTGATCGTGACATTAGTCCCGATTGTCTTCACCTCTCAAGTCAAGAGTGCGGCTTTTGACCATAATCCCGAATTGGGTGAGTCAATACAAAAAGAGACTCTGTTCTGATCTTCGCAACCTTTGAAGGGGAACCCAACCTAACTCATATTGGATCATGGTTCAAGGTTTTATTATCTAATTCAAATATTTTAAAGGCATTTAATATTTTGAGGCTCTTAATTTTAAAAAAATTACAAGCCCATTTCTGCTTTGCGTACTCTAAACATCTATAGTAATATTATAAAGCTGAAGAGTTTGTTTGTTTGTGTGAACGCGCTAATCTCAGGAACTTGCATAAATAATGTAATTCTGACTAAATATGTAAAGGAATTCTCATAGGTAGATACATACGTAATATCAGGGAAATTTAAGAGAAACGTAATTAATCGTCTTGAAATATAGATAGAGCTAAAAAAAAACTAATCAGGCTCGTATATACATATGTACATACCTAGGAATCATG
Organism: Amyelois transitella; assembly: GCF_032362555.1. Lineage (NCBI taxonomy): Eukaryota > Metazoa > Arthropoda > Insecta > Lepidoptera > Pyralidae > Amyelois > Amyelois transitella. Next base: position 9,991,041 of record NC_083511.1, on the reverse strand, counting down.
ATGACAAAAAGTTAATTTCAAGCAATAAAACAGCGATTTAAATATTTAACGACATGATAGTTTGTTCATAAAAGGCAACCGCGGAAGGAACAGTTGTTAGACAAGGCTATCGTAACTCCGTAACTCGCAACCATTCGCAACCGGTGCATTTCATTCATTTATGCACCTTGGCGCAATGGGCAATGCCCTTAATGAGACAGTAGGTGGTAAACGGTATTGAAACCTATTATCTAAAGCAAAGAGGTTATGTTTTAATGTAATGGAAGAAATATAAATTGTCAAGACTCTTTCAAGACATGTCATCGAGTCCGCGCCAGTTAAGGCATGACTTCTTATTGGAAGAAGATGGGAAATAGATAAAAGGATCATATTTTGATTAGAACTGGTAAATTTTCATTAACAAAATTGTAGACATTTATTTTGAGGTTTTATTTCAGATATAATGGGTTCTACCCCTTAGCCAAGTTTTACCCGGAAGCAGTATGAGTAGGAATAGAATAAGAGGTTGTTTAATTAATTGTTACCATTCTTGATCATATCCACATGTTTGTAAAGATACCAAAATCCATTTTAGGTTCGAATCAGCACATAAATACATCATGATGATTACCTGAAAACAAAAGAAAATAAACATTAATTTTCACATGAGAAATGTATAATATGAATGTGTTTCATAGAGAAGATATAATATGATTTTAATGTTATGTAGGTATTCTTTAACTAATTCTATGGGCTAGCAACCTGTCACTATTTGAATATCAATTCTATCATTGAGCCAAATAGCTGAACGTGGCCTATCAGTCTTTTTAAGACTGTTGGCGCTGTCTAACCCGCAAGGGATATAGACGTGATTATATGTATGTATGTATGTAATTCTATAAACTTCATTTTGACCCTTACACATCGTTGTACTGTTTCATATTTCTACTTCATCATCACTTTTCATAAGACCTCAAACAAATCCCAATGTATTATCAAACATCTTACGATCTCAGACCACCGCTGTAGGTCCACCTTTCACATGTCCTACACTATTACGACCACTTCCCGGCTTTGTGCCGTCGGGATCTTGTATTACATCGGCCACTATGTTAACTAATGTTCGACTGTATTCAACATTTGTATGACTAGCTTTCTGTATTTCAATTATGATTGATTCATCAATACGTTTAAACTAAGGGACTTAATTTTCGTCTTTAACTTTCGGTGTCATGTTGTTTTCGTCGTTTCAGAATAGCACCACTCCTTATCTTTCACATGGATGTCGTAAAAGGCGATTAAGGGTTAGGCTTATAAACTTGTGATTCCTCTTGTAGGTGATGAGCTAGCAACCTGTCACTATTTGAATCTCAATTTCATCATGAAACTTTACAGCTGAACGTGGCTTTTTGGGATTTTCTCGAGCTTTTTTGATCTGTTAACCGCGCAAGTGATATAAACGTGACTGTATAGATACTTTTGTTAAGGTTTTTGGCTTTGGTTAACGATGTTGGCCTGAGCTGTAGCATAGACTAAATAAAAATGCCGGACACATGAAAAAGTAACCAGGGTAATTCCAGGAGGGAGAAGTTGAAAGATGTAGTATGTACTTACATACCACCTGCCGAAAAAGAGGTTAGTTACTTAATGATTTACATCTTAACCCCTTTTTCTACATACCAAAATGCCAATACTATTATAGAAACTCGTTCAAATCCCTTAAAGTAGAGATTAATGACCCGAACTAGACAACGGGAGCTGTGTACGTTGATTATGTGATTGTATTCATGAATCATCATCATCAGTCGGAATTTCATTTGCCTTTCTATGAATATGAAGGTGTAAAACATTTAGATCACGGAAAGATCCTACTAAAGTTAGTGGGTTCACTTCGTTATGTAAAGAAATACTACAGGAAGATAAATGATCATTGTAACGCATCCTCAATGCATTTAACGTGCACTGCCTTTTTGATTATGGATTTTCCTTTATGAATTTGGCTGACTGGCAGAGATAAGTCCGCCATTTTACATATACTTCTAAATCCAATGACCGTTTTGAAATTTGTTGTATCTCTTTTTGTGTGCAATAAAGAGTTTACAAACAAACAATAACGAGATATCAGAAAAGAATGGCTGAGAATTATAGCATATGAATACGATCGTCTTACTCTATGACAAAGCGATACTTTCCAAGTATATTTAGTGGGGTGTGGTTTTCGGCACTTTAGAATAAAACCACTTCATATCTTACCCATGGATGTTGTAAAAAGCGACTAAGGGATAGGCTTGTAAACTTGGAATTCCTCCTAGTCGATGAGCTAGTAACCTCTATCTTAAAGCCATACAGGTAAACGTGGCCTTTCAGTCTTTTCAAAACGGTGGGCTCTGTCTACTCCGCAAGGGATATAGACGTGATTGTTTGTATGTATATTCAACTCAGTGATGAATGGATTCCTAATAATTTAATTCTTGCTAAAGACATCCATACAATATCAGTATGATCCAATGTTATTTACCAAAAATGTCTCAATTGCCCTCCCAAAAAATCTCTCAATACGTTAATGTTTCCAAGAGACGAAATACCATTTGAAGCTCTTCTTACTATAAGATTCGATGTAGTTATCTATAAGAGCTAACATCGCATAAAGTACTATATCTGTTAGCTTCATTTATGTGTGACAAAGCCATGATTTATTATCGCGATCTTTAAAGCCCAGAGCGTTAACTGATTTTCAATTTCATCTTAATGATCTGACTGGAGATTTGCCCTTCTAAAGGCTTGTGAAGATACAAATCGATTAGATTTGATTCAGTGCGCCACATTTTCACATCCGTTTCATTCGGTCTCAATACACTATTTAATATTAATTTCCATGGAAGGCTTTCTTTGTAAATTTTGCACCTTACGTTTTTAATTAGAAGTACCTGGTTGACCGAGCTTTGCTCGGTTTTTTGTTTTTGGTAGAACGTGTTTTAATATTGGTCAAGTTTTGCAAACATCTTACTTTAGAATGTTTACCCTTTGAACCGAGCTTTTCTCGAACCTAGGACCTTGATAAATCGATTCCTTGAGCCGAAAAGCCCCAAATCTGTAACTGAAAATCGTTGGAGCCGTTTCCGAGATCCTGATTATATATATACAAGAACTAGCTTTCCGCCCGCGGCTTCGCCCACGTGTAATTCGGTTATATATAGCGTTTTTTAATGATCTCGACAGGGCTTTTTCTTCCACAGGCTGAAATCTTGTTACAACTGGAATTAAATATAGCCTGTGTTACTCAGGGATGATGTAGCTTTCTAATGGTGAATGTTTGAAATCGATTCAGTAGTTTCGGAGTTTATCGATTACATGTGTAAACAAACAAACATATAAAAAAATAGATTGTTCCTCTTTATAATATTAGTATACATACAAATCTATATAGAAAAAGTAAAGCGAGACAAAATCATCGTCTCAAAAAAAAAAAAAACAGGATTTATAGGACGAAGAGGCCTTACAGGATTTCCTTCTGTTTAAGTATTTGCGTCTGATAGTCATCATCCCATGTGAATGAGCTGATGATGGAAGGTACAACTCCTCAACGGTTAGGAGTTGAAAGAAAATTCTTACGAAGTTATACGTACATGTGAGGCTATTAGGTTGACCTGATAATAAAAAGTAAATCTCATTAACGTTAAGAATTTAGGTGAAAATGGATGCGGACAAATTTCGTCTCTTCACTTGTTTCCTTTTAGCTGTTTGTATGGGTAGTGTTAACACAAAATAGGGATTTAAAGGCGTGATGTTATTAATGTTATGCATGTATGTACATAATTATGTATGTTATTATGTATGTTAAAGAGACGACTGAAAGTTGTCATACAAAGTCTTTTTTTTTTAAGGATGGGAAATCATCAAATGACCTCTCCCGCTCTGGGTGGAACGGAAGGGAGTGTCAGACTTTAACTGACTAAAACCCACCTCGTTCCTTCAGTTGCCCTTTGCGTTCCGGGGCCACGGTATCTCGTTAGAACTTTCCCGCAGCCCCGGCTCAGTTTATCCCGTTTCCCCCCCTTGGGGGTTGACATTTCAAAAATCCCTTCTTAGTGCTCACTTATGTTACTAAAGGAACCTCTGTTCAAAATCTCAGACTCCTATACCGAGCGGTTTCGGCTGTGGGTTAATAAATCAGTCACCCAATCGCACCCCCTAAATCACGATTGGAGGGTAGTTTGAAAAAACTTATAATGTCAAACATATTTACTTGCCTATGTACGTGTTCATGCCAAGTTTCAAGTTTATAAACCCAAGGAATAAGATTTTTCATAGAAACGTTTTTACCCCTTTTCCCCCCCCCTTGGGGGTTGAATTTCCAAAAATCCTTTCTTAGTGCTCCCCTACATATCCCAAGGAACCTACATTCCAAATTTCAGCTGTCTACGACCAGTAGTTTCGACTGTGCGTTGTCTGTCAGTCAGTCACTCAGTAACGGAAGAGTTTTATATATATAGATTGCTCGTTTAAATATATTAGATTATTTTCGTTTTTGCTTATACTTAACATCAGGTCTTTAAGATGGCTAGAAAAGATCTACTTTAACGTTGGGCTAGGACCACTCCATCTCGTTCCCATGGATGCCGTAAAATGCGACTAAGGGATAGGCTAATGAACCTGGGATTCTTCTTTTAGGCGATGGGCTAGCAACCTGTCTCTATTTGATTATCAATTCTAAAATTTAGCCTAATAAGTGAACGTGGCTTATCACTGTTTCACGCCTATTGGCTCTGTATACCCCGAAAGGGATATAGACGTGTCTATATGTATATTCTTCTTAACTTATAATAATTATCAAAAATACTTGGAACTATTTTATTCATGCCATTTTTGGTGCATGCATGTAATTAAAAATTCACTAATTCCAATTTATATTTTATTAATATACCAAAAATGTTAATAACCAACGATTTTTCTTTCTTTCTTTCATTCTGCCCATGTCGATAATATCACACATACTTTTATACATACATATAATCACGTCTATATCCCTTGCGGGGTAGACAGAGCCAACAGTCTTGAAAATACTGATAGGCCACGTTCAGCTCTTTAGCTTAATGATAGAATTGAGATTCTATAATATCTATATTATTTACTAGCAAAAATCCAATAATCATCAATATTTCTTCACATCTTTAGATACAAACTTTCTAAAATTACACTCATTGGTCCTTAAAATAATAAGTAGCTTCTGTCAGTGATGTCTTAATGTAATATTACTATCTGGTTATTTTATCTTATTGCAACGATCGCGTTAATGTAATTCAATATGTAAGTATTTACTTGGCAATGCATTTGTATTATAAATATAAACCTTACGGTCGCCCTAAGGTTTTCTGCGACTATTTAGTTAATATAATTAAATTAATTACTGAGGGTTAATTACGTACAATTATGTGTAATTAGTCGTAGGCAGGAATAGCAACTACTTCTCGAGGATCGGCGGTCGAGTGGTTAAGGTATCCGACTCGAAATAGCTTGCCAGTTCAAAGTTACACCGGTTCGAATCCTTAAACATACCCTGTACCTACCAATGTACGGTCTGGTCGGTCTAAATCACGTTGACTTCTGTCTGGCCTGTATAATTATCACGTAGATGAACGATGTACCGTGTGGTTCTCGGCACCAATAGAAAAAAGAATAGGACCAATCCATCTCTGTCCCATGGATGTCGTAAAAGACGACTAAATGATAGGCTTATAAACTTGGGATTCATTTTTTAGGCGATGAGCTTGCAACCTGTCACTATTGGAATCTCAAATCTTTAAGCCAAATAGCTGAACGTGGCCTATCAGTCTTTTCAAGACTGTTGGCTCTGTCTACCCCGCAAGGGATATAGACGTAATTATATGTATGTTTGTATGTATGAACGATGCTTTTACAGTGAATGAAAACGTAGCGAGGAAACCTGCACATTAAGGTAATTGGATGGTTACCATGAGCCTCAGCTTAGTTAGGTTCCCTTAAAGGTTGCGGACATCAGATGGAAGTCGCTTCATGTAAACATACATACATATAATCACGTCTATATCCCTTGCGGAGTAGACAGAGCCTACAGTCTTGTAAAGACTGATAGGCCACGTTCAGCTATTTGGCTTTAAGATAGGATTGAAATTCAAATAGTGACAGGTTGCTAGCCCATCGCCTAAAAGAAGAATCCCAAGTTTATAAGCCTACCCATTAGTCGCCTTTTACGACATTTATGGGAAAGATATGGAGTGGTCCTATTCTTTTTTGTATTGGTGCCGGGAACCACACGGCACTGTATCATGTAAAACGAGTCCTTATCCAATCCAGGGTCATAGCCAAGCTGACTTAGGTTCCCTGTAGAGGTTGCGGAGATCAGATGGAAGTCGCTTCATGTAAAAAACCATACTTATTTAATCCAGGGTCATTATCAAAGGAGAACCCACAGTTATACTGATATTATCTTTCGTGATATAAGAGTAGTATATGTGAATCGGTCTTTAGAATGAGAGACAAGATTTTTATGACGCTATTAGTAACTAATGTTAAGTCTATAGTGAAGCTATATCTCTTTCAGTTTTACTATCATCCTGTCTCGATATGATCAGTATTTGCCTTACTCATGCTGAGTTATAATGATTACGATAATTGATAAGAAAAAGTAGAATTTATGTTAGTTTTGCAACGGATTTATTTTTACAATTATAGAATTGAAAGTTGAAAATTGGAAAGTTTTAGCAGATCTATTCAGACAACTTCTAGTAAGTATTATGACTAAGTTATAAGTTTATCGACGCAGTTTACTAATAATATTTTGCTTAATATATAACAGTGTATAAGAGTATTCCCCAAAGACAGAAGAAAATATTTGGAAACCATTTCAGACTTTTTTGAGAGTATTTCGCCTTATATAGCTCTCTCTATAATGTGTGAGTAGTATATAACTAAAGGGACACTTAAAATACATGCATATAATCATGTCTATATCCTCTGCGGGGTAGACAGAGCAACTTGTCTTGATAGGCCAAAGAAGAAATTCAAATAGGTAATAACAAGTTGCTAGCCCATCACCCACAAGAGGAATCCTTACTTTATTAGCCACTGTCTTAGTCGCCTTTTACGACATCCAAAGAAAAGATATGGAGTAGTCTTATTCTTTAGCGCCGTGATCCACACGGCATATTCATGTAATTATTTGGTCAAAGATGTCCCAAAGACTTAGGTATATTCCTTTTCTTATCAGACCAACGTTATAGGCCATCGTAAAAGAGAGATTAATTTATGTGACGATTTATTTTCATCGAGGTAAACGATTGGAAAGTGGCTTCCATCAGGTATAAACATGTCGGACTAGTTGCTCGCCCCGGCGCCGGCCTTCTTTAGTTTATTTATATATCTGATTGCAGGTTGAAACTAGAAGGATGAGTCATTTTATAAGAAAATGTCTCCGTAAGTACTCATACATACAAATTATCACGTCTCTATCCCTTGCGGGGTAGACAGAGCCAACAGTCTTGAAAAGACTGAAAGGTCACGTTTTGCTGTTTGGCTCAGGTAATGACAGATTAAGATCGAAATAGTGACAGGTTACAAGCCCTAAGCATAAAAAAAGAATATCAAAATTATACGCCTATCCCTTAGTCGCTTGAAAAGACTGACCACGTTAGGCTTAATGATAGAATTGAGATTCAAAAAGTGACAGGTTGCTAGTCAATCGCCTAAAAGAAGAAACCAAAGTTATTAACCCTATCCTTTAGTCGCCTTTTACGACGTCCATGGGAACGAGATTGAGTGGACCACTCGGCGCTCTATGTTTTATAAAGAGACTAGTTAATTTATACTCTTACGTTATTTAATGTTTTATCTTCGCTTAAGCCCTGTAAGGTTCTATTGCAAAACTTCTGATCCTAGTTCAGTCATGTTGCAACCTAGCTGACATGATATTTACACGACATGATTTATTGAAAGGATTTGAAGATAAGCTTCGATTAAACGTATCTTTAGTAATCAAAATCTATTGTGTACACATACTTTAACATAAGACAGTATGCGGCCTTTGAAAACCATCCGTACTAATAAAATAAATAGGTGTTTCTGTTAGTTACCATCACACTTCATCTATACTAATATTATAAAGCTGAAGAGTTTGTTTGTTTGTTTGTTTAAACGCGCTAATCTCAGGAACTACTGGTTCGAATTGAAAAATTGTTTTTGTGTTTAATAGACCACTTATCGAGAAAGGCTTTAGGCTATTTATCATCACGCTGCAACTATAAGGAGCGAAGAAATAATGGAATCATAAAATCCAAGTCGGTTGTCATAATGAGAATTAGTCTTATATATAATTTTCGTAGAATTAGTCGTAGAATTGATAAAAAAAAATGTTCATTTGAAGCACTTGTTGGTTGTTTTGGGCTTTCGTTTCATAAAGACAAAAATTAATTACAGCAACACGCTTTCCATTCATTAAATTTACTTTTTAATGATCACTTCCTTCCGATGCATTAGCAGGTGTAACTGTTAGGATCACGATATATCTATTGGCTTCGAAATATCTAGATTATAGCGACTGATAACGGAAATAAATCAAAACGTCCTATAGCCCTGCAAACCTAGTCTTTCACAGCAAAACCTTCAATTTACATTTAAATTGACTGATTGACGTGTAGCAATTAACTTGTTGAGTATTAGCTACCGTTCGGAATGGTTGGTCTTAATACCAAGCACTAGAAAGCATAAGCAAACAACACGTTTTTATCTCTAACGAGCTGGACAGAGCTCACGAGACTTTTTCTTTGGCGCGTTGATGTCCTTTCAACTTCGGCAAACTTTATCCTGAGTTAACGTCTCTGTAAACAAGTAGAGTCGCGGACAGAAGTTAGCCTATTCGCAGGGGCAAACTATAAATCCCACTTCTTCATGGAAACTTCGGGAAATTTTCTGTAAGTGCACCCTTTAACTACAAAAATAAAACTACATGTCAATTTTCTAATCTCTAGAGCCGGCGGTTTGTTTTGTTTGTGAATCAGTCAGTCAGTGTCCTATTTTATATTGTTAAGAATATCGAACAGCTGAACGTGGCCTATCAGTCATTTCAAGACTGTTGGCTCTGTCTACTCGATAAGGGATATAGATGTGATTATATGTTTGTATGTATGTAAAAAGAAGATCAATCGCTCGGTGACCACGGATCATGGTAACATCTTTCGAAACGTCCTAAATGAAATAACGGTACGTTAATACCTGTATTATTTTTAAATAGAAGATTACATTTCAATATTTTTCGAAACCTTTTTTTACTCAATTCACACTTCAGGTAAAAACATACGAACAAATCTTTCATCTCGAACGCAACGCACTTTTTCCCAATTACTGCGCGCTCAGGATATATATATATATATGTTTAGTCCACATTGATTGGTTTTGCCCTTATTGGCCTTTGGAGACAGGATTTTAAGGGCTAATGCCCTCGCTTGATTCATGATCAGTTTTGACCATATGCCAGCAGTGGAAGCAATGATTATCGTGTCGCGATTTATAGCGATCTCTCGTCTGGTATTATTTTTTAATACTGTGAAAACCGCGGAGGCGCAGTGGCTGAAATGAAAAAAAAAAACATGGGTCATGGGTTTAATTCCTCAGAAATATTGTATTGGGTATATTAATCTATATTTGTATAGGGCGATAAGATAAACACTCAAAATTTAATGTCGGAAAGGAATGCCATCAACATCTATTAAGCATTTAAATTTTTGATTTAGCAACAAGCGTCACTCTAACTTAAAATTTTGCCAGTAAAATGTTCTCTGTAAGTTTTATTTAATAGTTTCGGAAAATCCCAAAGTTTTTCCGAAACTATTAAATAAAACTTATCAGAACAATTTATTTTACCGAATTTTAATCTTTTCATGTAATAGTGCAACTTAATTCTTTATGAGCTCAATTTTTTTCACTTGGCAAATCTGATAACGATCTCAAAATATGTAATTTCACGTATTACGCAATGCGCCCGCGCCGCAGAAGCCTAACCCAAATATGAAATAATTAACAAATAATTTGCATTAATTTTACGAGCCACCAACTTGCTGCGTATAGTCATACCAAATTATACACTTCGGATCCTTGTCTCGTGGGTTTAATTGCAATGCATTTTAGTAGGCGACTGTACGAAAAATAAAAATAAGTATGATTATTGTGTAATCTATAATATAAAAAGGAATCGCTAAATGTTTTGGTAAGCGCATAACTCAAGAACGCCTGGACCAATTTGGCCAATTCTTTTTTCTAAATATTCATCGAAGCTCAAGGACGGCGGCTTACGGCGAAAAAATACTAAATAATTGCCTGAAAAACCTTAAAAACAGTCCTTTTCTTTATCCCATACAAACGTTTTCTAACTAATACGTACAGTCAATTTGAGCTGTATTGCTAATGTATAAAGTTAACTGTCGTCTAAGCAATGTAGGTCTAATAGATAGGAACAAAAAACTGTCATATTACAAATCTTTTTGACAGAACGAAGTCTGTCGGGTCCGCTAGTAATAAATAAATATGGGACAATAACACAGATTGAGTAAGCCTCGTAGTAAGTTCGAGACTTGTGTTATGAGATACCTTACCTTACCCAACGATACCATATTTAATATTTAATACTTGTATGAATAAACATCCAAGTTTCAAGATCTTAATAATGTTTAAAGAGATGACAAAGCAAATTATTTTGAAAAATTTAATTTATTTAGTGATTTTTAAAGTTTGACGTCGTTAAAGATGATATGGGGTAAAAATAGGCTCAATTTTAGATGCACAAAATCAGTAAAAATTTACTGATTTTGTGCATCTAAAATTGAAAGAAAAATGTTGGGATTGGGATTCAAGTTACCGCAGAAATTGAATGAAATTCAAAAGTAGCGTTACTCGTATTGATATTAACAAATTATTTTACGTATTAGTAGTAATTATTTATTTATATTGTGCGGCCGGTATACACGCGACTTACTAGTTAAGAAACTAAATTCTTTATATAATATTAGTTATAATCTACATATATTAGATTATCGAAAGATGTCTTTAACAAAATCCACTCTCATTCTTATCGTAAAGTAAAAAAATATATCATTTTAAAATACCGATATCGAGTATTTAAATAAATCGAATCGTATCATTTCGCGAAATTCTTAAACGGTGGCTGATTCGCATAAATTGTTATTAAGTATGTATTACCGAGATTATTAAATTGGCTATTGATGAGAGGTAACAATAATAAAAGTTAAGTGCGTGTTGGGAAGACAGGTTTGGTGTTGCGAAAAAATTTTTCAAGAATTTAATAATATGTTTTATTGAAACCGGTACTTTGGTTAGTTGTAAATTGAACGTTATTGTGAAATATATAACGTGAATTGTTAATTGCAGAAAAATTATTACTATTTACATGCAAGAAATGAATCTGTTCAAAAGGTTATTGTTATCTAAGTTGGCTCTGGCAATTGTTTTAATTTTTTGTCAAGTTGTTTATTAAACTTTATATACTATTTGAAACTTAATTATTACGTATGTACCAAGTGTAGTAACAAGGTATCTTATTAGGTCACTATTTGTTGAACTATTTTAGTACGTTATGTTGAGAAATAGTAAATTATTTTAATAATTCAACACACTTTTTATAATAAAATCTGTTTGTCGTTCAAGAAATACTTACTTAGATAATCATAAAAAGAAAAGGAACAAAATTTCGCAATAAATCTTCATAAATCTTCACAAACAATTTAGTATTTCAACAAATTCACTTGAACCTCGGCCTAAAATTGATTATACAGTGCCCACGGACACAATTTATCATTAGAATATTGACAATAATCAATATTTCTGTTTTCGACAAGCAAAATTATATTCCAATCAACACGAAACTATGATGAGTCTAGCCCACGTATAAACTCGAATAATATATTTATTCATACACAAAACATTACTTATGGTCATCATTTTAGAAAGTGGTTATCTGTTTTTTTTTATTATTCCTTGACAGATCTTTGCAATAATTAAGATGAAAATGCGGTTGAAAAATGTTAAGAAACATGAAAATCATTTCTTGGAATTTCTCATATACATAGTAAGGACTTAAATATTGTTCCAGTAGGGACAAGCCGTGGGAAAACTATTGTTAATATAAACATGCAATTGAAATATAAACAATATTTTTATTTAAAATCACTGTTAGCAACGATATAATTGAGCTTTAAAAAAATTATTCTTTTTAAAGTTTTAACTGAAATAACTTTACTTTGTAACGGTGAAATACTTAATGTTTAAATAAAATTTTACGATACTTCTGTGCATTAAATTATGATTTTTATGTTACTTTTAGAATCGCGGGATCCAAAAACTGGTAACTTAAAGTATTTATTTAATTCAACATTAAATATATTGTTTTAATGTTATAATTTTAATATAGGTACTTATGTAAAGAAAATTTTTCATAAAAACTCAAGCATAAGAAATAATACAACTCTCCCTGCGACGCGACTGATGATCAAATAATACATTCAAATTTTGCATTGTTTTTTTATTTACAAACAGTATTTCATAATTCTTCGTGCGTGCGTACGTGCTATGATAGCATCGTTGAGAATGCAATCAGAATAACGCTCACCATAGACATCTTTAAACAAATACATTCGCAACTTTTAAACACAAAGGGTTGCCCACCCGTTGCAACTGGCAAAATTAAAAATTCAATTAAAAGTTTTTAAAAGCTTGTCAGCTTTATCTCCTCCCCTAACCTTTCGTTTTTGTCACGTGCCCTGACATTTGTCATGTTCTGATCCCCCCATTTTATTTCTCATCACGAATTAACCGTTTTATAACGTCAGTTAAATGTGATAACCTTTATGTAAAAGCTCTCTGGGAGTTTTTTTTTTGTTTTGGTTGACATTGTGAGTTGCGTTTTGTTTTTGTTCAGATAAACTACGAAAATGTGTAAATTTAAAAGTACTTCGTTTTTCTTAAAATTAATATTCAAAACTAAGTTACCTACGCATAGTTAAGAATTCGAACTGTTTTCTTCATATTTTTTTTGTTTAAAAATACAGTTACGGTAATCAAATTAGAGAATTTTACTGAATTCATTCATTCACCCAAAATAATCTAATTATTTTTCATATTTATACAAGTACCTTATCGTTTATAGTACAAATATTTTTGCGGACTGATGATGACGAATGATGCAATCACGGATATCTTTAGTAGTTAAAAAGCTTATATTTACAAATTAGAAAGCGCGTGTTTTACGAGTCAATTTAAAAAATAACAATAAATGCAGTTATACAAATTTGGCACTAAACTTACAGAGACAAATGTTTTGAATTTCAAATTTCTCTCTGCATACGAGGCATAAAAAATCATCATCATTTTCTCTTGGGAATGTCGATTGCAGAAATTTATTACAAAAATAACTCTTGCCCGCGGCTTAGTTCGCGAACCATTGTCAACTCCTACGGGCAAAGTCCTGCTAGGCTTATTTCGAAAATCACAAAATTTTCACGCAAATCTAATGACGTAATTGACATGCAACTCAAAAGGAAATTTTACATGCCTAAGAAATTTACTTTTAACTCCGTAATCAGTCTCAACATCTAAAAGGTCATAAACAAATTAAATTTCTGTAACAGGATTTGAACAATCGTACCTACATTACCATAGTTTGTAACCAGCTATAAGTCGTAAAACCGCTGAGTCAGCTACCCTAGGTGTTGACAACGGGCGTGGTCAATTATCTTCACGCATTATTGGGGACAAGCCAGTAAAGTTTATAAGACTACTGTCACGTCATCCAGTTTATTGTTAAGTGAAATTAGCGAGTTTGGTTGGAGAAAACGGGACTTAAATAAATGCTGCGTATATTTGAAGTGAAACAGATCTGAATGAATTATAGAGTTTGTTCTAGAAAAGGGTAAAAAGAAGCTTATTAAGTCGGAAAAAAGTTAAAGTCTAAATTAAGGGTACCTTTGATATTAGTGTATTATCTTTGAGTATATCACCTTACCCCATAAGCCTACCTAATTGGACAATTCATAGACACAAGTCAATATTCGAATGGCAGAGTATGCCGTATGGCATTAACATTATGTGTGCATTAAGTTTAAATAAATAGGTAAATAAAAAATATATATTCTATAATCATATAAAATGATCATCAGTGCCACACAATTGATGAACTCATCCTAATTTAGCGAATAACAAAACGTTAATAAGTGCAAACATAAACATTGTTCCAATTCAAATTCAATTCAAAATTTTTATTCTTTCTTTGGGTACATATCAAGAACACTTAATCATTGTCATATCTTTTGTTTTCACAACATTGGTTGACGACAAATAAGTTACTTAAAACAAAGTTTACTGCCGCTTCCAAAGAGTCAGTGCAGAAGTACCGGTAACAAACTGCACTGCAGAATTTTCTTCAATAACTTAACATCACAATTATGCTCACTTAGAATAGAAATGTGGATGAGAGAATACATTGCATTGCAGTTTACATTCGCAATCGACATTGTATATACATGAAGCTACTTATAAAAATCTATACGGAAGGATGATCAAGAAGACCACACAAGAGACAGGCTTTATAAGGTCTTGTCTATGGCCAATCGCCGATCGTAAAGCTACAAGCACGCTATTGGAATCTATAATAGTAAATGTGTATCACGTACGACTGGTTTTATTGTATCTTATATAATTCTTTCTACTGCTATGGTCAAGTTTTATATAATGCCTAATAGGAATAATAAATAAATATATATAGGAGACAAATTACACAGATTGAGTTAGCCTCGAAGTAAGAGCGAGATTTGTGTTACGAGATACTAACTCAACGATACTATATTTTATAATAAATACTTATATAGATAATCATTCAAGACTCAGGCCAATCGGAGAAAGTTCTTTTTCATCATGCCCTGGCCGGGATTCGAACCCGGGACCTCTGGTGTCATAGACAAGAGTACTACCGCTGCGCCACAGAGTCCGTCAAATAATTAGGAATATATAGGATATTATATGAAGACGTTCAATTGATATAACTAAAAGTTTACTTGACTGTAGAAACTTGTTTGTTTTTTTGTAAACTGCCAGTCAACCGAATTACAATAGATGATAAGGATTTTTTTAAATTTCCAGGGCAACCTTCAATCAAGATACCTGAGACATATCTATTCTTGCAAGTAGAAGATATTTTTACAGAAATTAGCAGCTGTTTATGACGTTTTCTAGTTTTTTTTTATACGAATAACCAACTAAACAAACAAATTAAATCAAAGAGCATTCGAAATATTGCTAGCTAGCAAAGAATTACCGTGGATGAAGCGAAAGAATCAAATTACTGTGAATTATTTCTATTGATATTCAAAAGTTAAGACATTATTTTCATTTCATTCTTATCGTCGATTGTACAATAATAATCATCAACTCAAGTATTTTCAACTTTAGCTAATAATGACGCCAAAGCGTTTAATTTCTCATGCGCTTGCGTGTTTTTTTTTTTTGTTTTCGCAAATGTTCATATTCCCAGAAGACGAGTGTCCCCAGTTCGTGAGTCATGGCGTTCTAGTTTCGTGACATCTCGGATTACTTTAATAATGTTGTCTGCCTTCGCTCTTAGTATAGCTCCGAGCGATGTTTCAGTACATACGGTGACAAAAATGTTAAGTGATAAATGATCGAAATCAAATTTCATTGATATAAATGGATACTTTTAGGTGGATGGCTTAAGAATTGAGAAAAAGAGACTCAGAGACAGTGATAGCTATAGTTAAAGCCTTCATTTTGATTGACTTTATCAATCAGGTAAATAGCAGTGACACTAACTGTTTGTTCTTTGCTTCGGAAACGAACGTCAAACGAAATTGACATCTTATTTTAGTTCCCGGCGCCAATAGAAAAAAGAATTGGACCACTCCATCTCTTTCCCATGGATGTCGTAAAAGGTGACGGGGGATAGGCTTATAAACTTGGGATTCTTCTTTTAGTCGATGGGCTAGCAGCCTGTCACCATTTGAATCTCAATTCTATCTTAAAGCCAAATACCTGAACGTGGCCTAGCAGTCTTTACAAGACTGTTGGCTTTGTCTACCCCGCAAAGAATATAGACGTGATTATATGTATGTGTATGTATGTATGTATTTTACACACGCACTTTTGACTTTGGCTGTACTGTAACCAGAACAGTATACAAATAATTGTTTGTATTATTAGATATAATAACGTCAGGTTTATTTAAGAATAATTTTTGCCATAACAACATAATTACTCGGAACAAATTGAAATTGGTATCACGACTAGGAACCTTGATAATATAATAAATACAGTTTGCTCTTGCAATTATATATTTAATAACATACCTACATTAATTTTGTATGTATCTCTTAAAACTAATAAGGACAAAAAAAAAATATACGTGTGGTTTCTGCAATTGACAATAGAAACACCCCTTATCTTCCCCATGGATGTTGTAAGCGGCCACTAAGGGATAGGCTTATAATCATGGGATTTTTCTAGTAGGCGATGGGCTAGCAACTTGTCACTATCTGAATCTCAATTCCACCATTTCATAAAAACCATTCATTAAGCCGTACAGCTGAACGTGGCATTTCGGTCTTTTTGAAGAATGTTGTCTCTGACTACCCCGCAAGGGATATAGACGTAACTACATGTACATATTATGTATGTAAAAAAGTTAATTTCGGACGAATACTTTTTACCTTAACGAAACCAATTTCTTGCTTATGCAAATTTATTTACCTGAAACAAAAACAAATTGAACATTAAATACTAACAATAATGAGTCATATAAAATAAAATAGTAAACAACAAAATAATAGGGCTATATTATTCCGATATCTTTTTTTTTGACAAATTAAATTTGGTAAATCATCCGTACCGTGTGGTTCCCGGCACCCATAGAAAAAAGAATAGGACTGCTCCATCTCTTTCCCATGGATGTCATTAAAGACGACTAAGGGAAATAGGATAGGATTATATACTTGGGATTCCTCTTTCAGGCGATGAGCTAGCAACCCGTCACTATTTAAATCTCAATTATATCATTAAGCCAAACAGCTGAACGTGGCCTTTCACTATTTCCAAGACTGTAAGCTCTGTCTATCCCACAAAGGATATAAACGTGATTATACGTTATGTTATGTAAATCATCAATTTACCGATACGAAGTACAAATAAAGTCATCAACTCTGTATTTAATTTTAGCAACTAGGTGATGGATGTAACACCAATCAGTGATGTGCTGCCTGTGTTAGCTGGTTTAGTTGTAATACAGTTTTATTGTCGTGTCAGTTTTCGTGGGAATATATCGCTTACATTAAAAAAAAAATATGAAACGAGTATAGCAATGCACATACATACGAGTATAATCAAGTCTATATCCCTTATACATAGAGCCAACAGTTTTGAAAAAACTGAAAGGTTCAGCTGTTTGGTTTCATGATGGAATTGATATTCAAATAGTAACAGGTTCTTAAAAAAAATTGTAACAGTTTGCTAGTTTGCCGTCTACAAGAAGAATCCCAAATGTTAGTCTTTCCCTTACTCGCCTTTTCACGACATACATGTAAAAGATATAGAGTATTATGAAGTGCCGAGAACCACACGTTACTTGTGAAATTAAGAATTTAATCGCTAAATATTATAACTTCCAATTTCTATTATCGATGTGTGTGTGTTTTATGTAGCTACTCGTACAAATTAAAAATATCAATCTATCTTATGATTACCTACAGATATTTTCAGCAATATGTTTATTAAAAAAGGGACCAGGAATCGGTCCTAAAGGTTACCTTTTTACCCATCTGCAACAGAAAGAGGGTTATTCCAAGAATTATTGGCGAACTCGAGACACCTCTAATAAGCCTTAAAATCGATTCATAATTTTGACGAAATTAATTTCGTTATGATAAATTCAGTTTCAACTCTCGAGCATAAAACTGCTTGCATATTATTAGCTCACGCGTACAATTTATTTCTTTACAGTAAAAGGTGCAGGAGAGCAATGACCTCATTTATTAAGTGCACTGCATACGGGGTGAGGCACCGAAGGCATGTCATAGCAAATATTGGAAATACAGAAAGCCTGTTTCACTCTTATTAACTGAGTGATTTAAAAATCCCTCGATGACTATACTTTTCATGTTTAGAATAGGTAGCTTTGATTGTTTTTGATTTCATTATTTATAAGATTGAAGTGTATAGTTTGAAAACAGTAGCAAAATTTCTTAAAAGTAAAAAGAATGAAAAAATACATTTATTCATTGTAAAAAAATGCACTATTAAAAATATGAAGGGCTTACCAATTTAATCTATAAAACCTGTGTCTACTGTCTACTTAATTGTGTTTCTACCATAAAAGTTTATTTTAAGTTGTAAAAGAAATTAATTGAATCATATTTTATAAATTTCATGAAAACAAAACATATTGTTTAATCGTAGCCTTCGACTTCTGTGACTATTGAGGCAATGTCTGCCCCATAAAGTATAAAAAATCGGCTTTCTGGTCCAACTTTTACTGTGACAAGGCTTACTCTGAAAAGATTGTGCGGATACTGACTGAGGCACAATACAATGGAATTTTATTGACAATTAGCTTGTTCGCCGAGGTTTCAATCGATGTGAAACCGCGGGGCAAAGCTATACATACCTACATAGCCCATTACTTTCTTCGGTATTGAATAACCAAACGCAAATGCTTCAAATTATCTAACACAGAGAAGTTTTTAAAATTTTTCAGAATTTAATATTTCCACATGCCGACTTGTGATAAACAGTAAATCAATTAAATAAATGATTATAGTGAAGAATCAACAAAGAATTTGTTTCATTAACACAGAAACAATAACTATAAAACAAAATTAAGCTTGTGTTTACAAGTAATAAATTTAAGTTATCCTTATATTATTATAAAGCACAGAGACAAAGTCTCATCAAGGATTTGGTCATACGCCAAGAACAATTTTGCAATGCGTGTGTAGACATTCAGCATACAAATCTTGTACGCAAAATATGACCAGACAAGATCCGGTCTACCCACAGCTTAATATTCAAAGAAGGGTTTTAAATGAAGACACCTACTGATGACTTAGTAATCATAAGCATGCTATTGAACTCGAGATATGTGGAAGTAAACGAGTTTACTTCAATTTGCCCGTCAATAATACGTGTCCGTGCAAAAATAGACAAAGTCGATGTTTGTATTTATGTAAATTGTTTTAAAGACGAAGGAAAGCGATGATTATATCTTGTTTTAATAACTTATAGTAATAAAAAGTCGTAGTTCGATTAAGAAAATGTACTAATATTTACTTTAGAATAAAAATAAAAGGTTTTGTAAGACTCACGCAATGTAAAATATTTAAACAAAGAAAAACACACAATAGGATCTACATCATGTTATTGCTGTAGCATGATTAAAGGCAAATCGTTGGCAGTTAATAATAAGAATATAAATGAAATAAAATAAAGATCATGTTAACACAATATAAAAGCACTATGGTCTTTTTTAACGGCGGTCAGACGGGAGTCGAAGTCAGGCGAACCTTGGACTCCCCCATAGAAGCGAGGCTGCAACCAAACCTAACGCCAAAGGGGGATGATGATTAACGAAATATGGTCAAGGTCACAGAAATTGGAATGATAAGAACAGAAATGTAAAATTATAAAACTATAAAAGAAAAAGAAATTAGGAAAATGATGTATCCTCGTCCGGCTATGCACGAAGTTCTGACCACTCCTAAACACGTTGAAGAAGATGAAACAGTAACAGTGACTAATGGTGGCTATTAGTTATTATCCGACACAATTACCCTTACATATTATTTTAATACATATACCAAGTCTATATTCCTTGCGGGGTAGCAAAGCCAACTGTCTTAAAAAGACCGAAAGGCCACATTCAGCTATATGTCTAAATGATGGAATTGAGACTCAAATAGTGGCAGGTTGCTAGCCCAACGACTACAAGAAGAATCATAAGTATCTTGCCATTTCCTAAGTCGCCTTTTACGAAATACATGGGAAAAATATGTAGTGGTCCATCAAAGTATCAAAGGTCCAGGAACCACACGGCACAATATCACTTTCACAGTCTTATATTATTCCGAATTCCATGATCATGTCATGATTCGAAATATTTCCTACACAAAAACGACGCAGTGCAACATGCCGTGGGTACAAATTGCACGATGTTAGACGCCAGATGGCACGCGTGGAGTAATTCACTGCGATTAATTCTTACAAAGAGAATATTAAGTAAGTACCATGCATACATATATAAAATCATGTGTTTTTCCCGGAGGGGTAGGCAGAGACTACATCTTTCCACTTGCCACGATCTCTGCATTCATCTTTCGCTTCATTCACATTCATAACTCTCTTCATGCAAGCTCGGCGGTTTCGGGTACTCTTGACCATACCATACCATGATAGATGATATGATGATAGATGTATACCTACCTATGTGCGGTTAAAAGCGATAAATGATAACCGAAGAGGAAGCTTTTGACAAGAATTAAAGGGAAATTATTAAATATCGTTGACATTGAATGGGACATGCTAATGATTATAAATTGTTATATTCAACCGAAATTAAAAAAAAAATACGGTCGAATAGAGAACCTCCTCTTTTTGAAGTCAGTTAAAAACGAACATAGTATAACACATTTATTATTTAATGAAATATATGTTACTAACGACTTTGGTTGACCTGCAACACGGTACAAATCAAAGAAAGAGATTATGATATCACAGGATATGCATACATACATATAATCACGTCTTTATGCTGGGTAGACACAGCCTATAGTCTTGAAAAGACTAAAAGGCCACGTTCAGCTGTTTGACTTAACGATACAATCGAGATTCAGATAGTGACAGGTTGCTAGCCCATCGCCTAAAAGAAGAATCTCAAGTTTATAAGCCTATCCTTTTGTCGCATTAGAACGACATCCATAGTAAAGAGATGGAGTGGTCTTTTTTAATTCGTGTCGCGAACATCACGGCAAATAAAATGATATGGATGGTAATAAAAACAAAACAGTAAAAACTAAACTCAAGAGTAAATCATGCTCAGCATAAAATTAAATTTCAACTGCAATAGAAATTTTATAATGCAACAATAGACAAAACAATCGCAATAGTATATCCAATAGCACGCCGTAAGCCATTTCCTTAGAACAGTTCCCGATCAGACCTTTTGTTACTTGCATTTCTAACTTTCAAATAATTGGTGTCGACGGTTGATATACCGATCGCAGTGCCGTGCCCGAGATCGCTCTGGAGATTTCTCGAGCGGCGATAAAACGTTTAGTTTATTTGAATAAACACTGCAAAGGTTTAGTTTCGAATGTAAGGCTAGCTGGCAATAAAAGTGAACGATCACTCGTTGAAAAAAAAAGAGAATAAAATGAAGTAAGACTGGTTGTAAAAGGTGAAAACAATGATGAACAGACAATCGATGGAATGATCTTCCAATCAGAGTGTATTTAATAAGAATGAGGCATTGTATGTTTTAGCCTAGAACAGGTTTTGTAATCGCATTCATTACAGAAACGTGATCACAGGACGCAACCGGGACTAACTATAGGAGGATGAAAATGAGATGAATTGTATTTTCCAAAGATAATATCAGGCAAGATTCTTCTTCTCTACATTACAAAGGAAATAGATATAATTACTGTAAGTTTATACATGTAAAATATAACCAACCCCCAAAATTCCCCCTTTGGTGATCAGTCATATTTTGTAGCTCAGTCTTGATTGATTTATTTGAATCAGAGCCTTATAGAGAACATAATTTCATATACAAAAACAAAAATCTTTTCATTAGGGCCACCAGTATATCACTATCATAATAAACAGTAAATTGGTTTCGATATTATTCGTACTAACTTCCAATCAAGCGACAGTAAAAATAATAACGAAGAAAAGTATTCTAAACACGCGAAGACCAGGCCATGAGCGACAAATGGAACTGAGTTCGCTTCTAAACAATCCTGAGATAGCTACACATTCCTCTATATAAAACAAGGAATGTATTTTTAATGAGAGTTTTGAAACAAAACAGGCATCCGACTCGTATGGACATGATAAAAATCTTTTGTTAGTTCTCTGAAATCATGGTTGTCTTGCGTTATGATGTAGAACTAGAAGAACTGGAATAACACCAGGAGAAAAACCAAAAAAGCACAAGTCCAGTACAAAATATTAAAACTAGTTATAATATTATTGGTATAGAGACCAAATCTCAGTAGAATTGGGCTGAGCAAATTAAAAGTGGCCTCAGACCAGTTAAGAAGATTGTAGATGAAAATATCGCAGTACGAACTCGCTGTCGTTTCATCGGCTTGCCCAAACAAGATCTTGTAGCAAAAAGTGACCATACAACAGTAAATATAGCCGAAGACCAACCAAACAACCCAAGCATCGGCAATTGAAATAGTAGTTCGTCCGCACTTTCGATGCCTTAGGCCCTGAACTTCATATTGATCAAGTTGATTGAGCAAGTTTAGTGGCGATCAAATAAATACTGGATATACGGTTGATGACTCTTTATGTAAAATAACAGTAATCGTTATCTGCTTTATGTCATTCTTACTTGAAATATATATTTTTTTAATTTATATTTTTTATATTGCTATTTTTATTACTTTAAGGTATTTTTTCTTTGCCATACTTTATCTATTCTAATCTAAATTAACTTCCTTATTATTTTAGTTATCTTTATTTTTATTCTATTTAACCCTTTTGATTCCAAATTACTTAGCAAGATTAAATAACCTTTTCAGTTCTATTTTCCATATGTAACAAAATAACACCATTTTTTACTTTGTTCATATGTGTACTTAACAAAGCTATTTGTTTTAATAAACATTTTTAACCTAATCAAAATCTGCATAACACTTGCCACTAGTTGTTCCATTGGTCTGAACATGCCCAATATGAACTACGATCCATACATCCTATAAAGGCTTTCTAACAACCATACGAGCCAAGAAGGCTCGATGGCTTGATTGGTTGATATCACGGTGCTTGACGAATATTTGCATACGGCCAATTTGTTCGGTATTTGGTGCAGTTGCAACATGACGTGTCTGAACTCTGCCATTTCTGCGATTGTTTGTTTCTTGTTATTTTGTCAGTTAACCGTCATTCAAAATAGACGCGGCTAATTCATGTTAATCGACAAGAGTAATTTTCCTGAACAATCAAAATATTAATAAGGGAAATAATAACTCATGAAAATATCGGGATAAGTAAAATTGATTTTAAGATTCAGTTAAGTATGAAAATAGAAGACCAGACTAAATCACACATCATATATGCTTTTCAATAATAATGTAAATGATATTGCAAAAGAAGCTTTGATTAAAGAGCTCAAATTTATAACAAATCTG
This sequence comes from Amyelois transitella, assembly GCF_032362555.1. Taxonomy (NCBI): domain Eukaryota; kingdom Metazoa; phylum Arthropoda; class Insecta; order Lepidoptera; family Pyralidae; genus Amyelois; species Amyelois transitella. The sequence continues at coordinate 9,967,606 of NC_083511.1, read as the reverse complement.
TATATTCAAATAAAATATGTAATTTTAATTGCGACATATAAACAGATGTTCCCTTGTCCTATTTTAGAAGACCTAATAATGCTAAGGAATAATTCAGATACATTGCATAAATAAATGCAGACAATTGACAATAATAATGGCAACAGCGTAACAGGGCAACACTTCAAAGTCCATCTGTCATACTAAATATCAATTTGCGTTACTAAGAGGTAACAAATGTACCAATAATATCATGTTCTTAACTATAGGTTCTTAAGATGGTCCTTCGACGAGATAAATTGATATTTTACATTCTCATCTCAAAATCAAATATTATTAACAACGTTCTAATTTTAAATTATACAAAACTAATTTATAATATTTTTACTATAGAAACTAATAGCTATTAGTAAAAGGTGCCCTCAAGAACTACCTTACTTACATTCAAGAGTATTCTCTTTAATCCGTGCATATATATTTGGCAATGATTTCTAATAGCGGTTTTTGTATGCTACCGTCCCGCAAGGCCAAAACAACCGACTCACAAGGGTCACTGACTCTGATGACATAACTCATGACTCATACTATATTGATCTATATCATAAAAACATTAATTTTGTGGTGCGAATGAAACGCAAAATAGACACGATTGTTTTAATGTTGAAATTTTGATTAATTATGTTGAGGGCATGGATTTCAATTATACATATTATTTTTATATTATCATTAATCTGAATTAAGCCATTATTCATTCTGTTTTTCAGGAGAATGGCAAACTCTTCCGTTAAACTTGTAAGGGAAAGGAGATAACTGAGGCTAACGCCAAGAGAGTGATTATAGATATTTAAAAAAAATATCCAAATTTGTTCAATCCAAAACATGTTGTTTCAAAAACCTTTGACTCCTATAGAAATCAAATTCACTAACAATAGATCCGAAACTAATAATGAAAATAATCAAATCGTTCATAAAACACATTAACGACTTGCGTGGATTGAACCTCAGGTTCAGAGGCAGGACAATACAATAAAAAACTATGAAGAAGTAAAAATGGCCGTCAGAGATCAAGAAGATTGCGACAATCTATTTGTAGCTCTGAATAAACATGTCTGGTTTTTTGTTTGCAATAAAATTGCAAGTGATCGCGATATGCTGATCGATATCTTCTACATGTCACTTTCACTAGTCCGGTCTGTTGCAGAGATCTTATCAGCAGAAATCGCTTTTTTTATGTCCAGTGTGTACGGAAGGGCGTGGAAAGTGAACTACTTTCCAGAGTAACGTGGAGAGAACACGGAGGAAATGTGACGAAACAAAAACGGTTTAGAATTGAATTACTGAGTAATTTAAATATCCTAATAAAAAGTCTAAAAGAATGTGACCGAAATATCAATCAACACTTGAACAGGGAAAAGTAAAATTAAGACCATGTTCGACAATCAGTTTTGTACGGAAGAGCGTAAGATCCGAATTCAGAAAAATTAAGTGTATGTCTGTTTTAATAGAATATTTTCAATTAATATAAAAGTAATTAACTGAAATTTATATAAAGTATATAAAACCCTTTATAAATACTGAGCAATTGACTGACAGTTCAGACGATTAGTAGTTTATATTCGCAATATTAAAGGACTGGATATGAGAATTGGATGAAATTAAAAAAGTATCATTCAGGATATATAGGAATTGGTTCATTGTGATCTTTCCACGGAAGCTGAGCCTTGGGCATAAGTCTTTCATAAAATCGACCACCAACATCGGTGGCATATTAAGATAACAGAAGTAAAGCAACGTTTAATGACTATTGGTCGGAACTTTCAATATTTTAGCTAGAGGCTGCCTTTCTATGTTAATAACTGTTATTTGATGAGCAGATATGAATATTTTTGTCTAGATTTCACTTTAGATATACTACTTTTATGGATTAAGAAACTGCTTTTATGGGAAGGAATCCGTTCGAATTTTTTTATTCTTCATATATAATGGGGATATGATCTGTAAAGTTGAGAATGTAAACCTTAGACGACTTAAGGAAATATACAAATGTACTTACCTGGTAAGCAGAGTCTATAGATTTCCACTTGCTACAATTATACAGGTTAACGATGACGGGTGCTATTTATACCTCACATATTACAGGTCTCCAATTGCGAAACATAAGACAATGATAACTTAGAAAACTTTAAAATAAAAACGATTTTAATTTACGTGGACAAAAAAAATCTTACTTAGAAATTGGTTTCGTAATTTGGTTTCGAAAGAAGGCGAAGGGGTGTATTTGATGAAATAAAAGAAAAAGTAAACGTACAAACATACCAGGAAATAAAAAAAATACAGAGAAAAGAATTAAGCGGAGGACGCTCTACTTAATTCCACTAACAAGAATTAGCTCTTAAATATAAGAAGAAAAAGATAAAGATAAAGTACTCGTAAATGAGAATGAAGTGATATGTGTATATAACTATATTTTAGAAAATTATGTGGAAGCAAAGCATTAAACGTTAGTTCTAAAAATTGATAACAAGGTAGGAAATCTTGTAATGCATTTAGATAAAAACAAGTGTTTATCGACCAGGCACTATGAATTAACATTAAGTTTTATTTAATTACATATTATTGTATACAGAGTTGGTAGCGGTTTTAAACTGGTTTTCTGCTTAATTACTTCAATTAATACCACTCGATTTATCAAATCCATATACGATGTGGTTGACCTCACACGTTTCTGTATAAATTGACATTACTGTCAAAGGAAAATGTACTCAGTTTCTTTACGATTCTGGAGAGGAAGTGCTAATATGGTTTGTTAGCACTATATTTATCTTATGTAATTAAGAACGCTTAATTACTTAGAGGTCCTTTATAATGGAAAATTAAAAGGTTTTAAAAATAGAAAATCAAAATTATAATAAAATCAAAATTAAAAATATGCGTAGTGGTGTGAAGAAAAAGCTTCTAAAATTCTATTAGGTAAAACAAAGCGACGGAACAAATTTGAAGAAACTAACAAATTAAGCCTACTCATGGCAATCAACAGAGTTGCCTTATAGAGTCAAATAATAAAAATAAAATATAAACGAATGTCTAACAAATTCTAGATACATTCCATTAGGCTGCGTTCGCTACAGAAGAGGAGAGGTTTAGTGTTACTCAAAGGAATTTCTTGATGCAAAAAGTGTGTAACGTAGAACACGATTTAAAGATACTTGACATCCGAGCAAAACTATAGGTATTATTGTTTATCTTGCTTACCTACGTTCTCCATATGAGGTTATTTCAACAGTAACGGTTGAGTTACATTGGATCCCTTCAATAAATACATGAAATACATTGAATAAATTTAATAAAGTTGCATTCCTATTTAGGATACAATGTTCTGTTCGTTATTTTTATAAGTAAACAAACTACAAGTAGTGATTACCAAAAAAAACACAGATGACATCGTTACGATAAGAACAGGAACAATTTTCAGATAAATTTTAAGTAAAATTAAAAAAAAAAAGAATTTTGTCGCGACAAGCATAAAATATTTGCATATCAGTATGCGCATCACCTGTGAAGGTTCTGACGAGAAGCCTTTACAACGCACTGATTCCACAACCGGTTGATACAAAACACGGCTAGTGTTGTAACAATCAGCAACCATCGATATTATTAATATCTTCTCTATCTAGTGAATGTTCTTCAACTTGTTTGTTTTTGTAAGTAACTTCTTAGTGTCTTGCCCATATTATAGGTACTTCTTCTTTGTCCTTTGCATTTGAAATGAAGACTGCCAAGATTATATATTGTTATTCTTTGCTAAATACTTTATTTTTTTTTACTAGAAGTGTACTATTACCGTTGTATTATTGGCGTAAATAAATAAATAAAAGGCAAAATAAATTGTTTGTATTTCAAATCTTCTTTTTCGCATAGCTTCATTCCATTTCGTTTAAGATCTCTCTTTTTGTTCTTCGCTTTACTTACCGAATACGGGTCATGTTTTTTGTCAACGATGATGATAATCCCTTACCAGTAGACAGAGCCAAAATGGCTTAATGATGGAATTGAGATTCAAATAGAGACTGGTTGTTGGACTGTGTACTAAACGGCTATAATTAAAGTATCGTCTAGACAGAGATTTCGCTTAAACGAGAACTCGTCAAGCGCTTGACAATGTTTATCGACTGATCTCGTTTCTATCGATGTCGATAAGCAATCTGGCACATCTCTAGTTGCCAGACGGGTATTATTAGGTCTTCCTGCTCTCTATTCGCGGGCTAACACGACAATTGTGATCGTAACAGATATAATGTATTTTCTTATTCATAAGAAATCTGGCATACTTTGAACTACATTCAGACTTGGACTTTACTTTCAAATGATCTGTAGAATGATACTTACATACTTACATAAAGATATTTTTACCGAATTGGAGCGAATTCCATCTAAGCACCTTTGCAAGGGAACCTTACCCACATTGAATCATGGTTTCACATCCAGTTGCTTGAATGTGCAGGTTTCCTCACGATGTTTTTCCTCACCCAATACACCAAATCAGTTATATCAATATTTACGAGTCAACACTACAAAGTAATGGAAATTTAAACGTTTTTATGCAAAACTGAACAATTTGCAAGCGAATCGTAAGTTACCTTTACCCACTGATACCTGATATCTTGAGGTCCATTACTTGGTAGTAAGTAATTAATTGCAGTCGTAATAAACGAATGAGTTAAGAAAGGTGACTTGTGTACTTAGTGGGTGGTTTTATTTCAACACATATTTTTTTTGGTATCTTTTTTTAAGGTGAAGAATGTCGTAAAGATAGGAAATAGCCTTGATTTATATTTCTTTTTCTTTTGGTCTTCAAACTAACTAGATTATTTTTTCCTTTTTAAATAAAATTTTTTATGTCAAATAATGAAATAGAATAGAATAGCTTTATTTTGAAAATTGGATAGTAGGTATCACTAAATGACGTCACATTACTTAAATCTTATTATATCTACTACCGCTTTCAAAACGCATGTGTAGAAGAAGCGGCGGAATAAATTACACTGCACAATTTTCACCCGACGTCAATTTACAAAAAGAGATCTTTTAAATCTAAATCGTGGACAAATGCACATTGTCTACATTAAAAATATGGATGAATATAAAAGAATAGGACCACTCCATCTATTTCCTATGGATGTCGTAAAAGTCGATTAAGGTATGAGCTAATAATCTTAGAATCCTTCTTTTAGGCGACGGGCTAGCAACCTCAAGCGTCAATATTTAAACCTCAATTTTATCATCAAGCCAGACAGCTGAACGTGGCCTTTCAGTTTTTTCCAGACTGTCTACCCTGCAAGGAATTAAGACGTGATTATATGTACGTATCTATAAATGTTTTTCGTAATTAATACTAGCATAAAAACAGTGTGGGTCGAAAGAAATCAGTCTCAGTTTAATCGTAACTTAATAAAATCGACTGGATTGATGGCGGTGATTCGTGATTCATCACAGCATTAAGTTCTACGGCAATAAACTTTGTCGTAAAGTAGAAATAAAAAGTGCAGTGCGCATTCCTCGCTCTGTGACATACTGTCCTCAAGAATTACACACATACATACATAAAATCACGCCTCTTTCCAAGAGGGGTAGGCAGAGACTACCTCTTTCCACTTGCCACGATCTCTGCACACTTCCTTCGCTTCATCCACATTCATATGGTGCAATTTTTATTTTTTCTTTTCTCCAATTGCAATATAAATATTATAACTTTTTATTTATACACTCTATGAATAAGTTATCTATATCGCTGAACAGTTATAATTCTATAATAGCATGTGGATAAAAAGTGTGCAGGCGCAACGAACCACAAAAAATGTCGTAAAATGGATCATTATGCTATGAACATAAGCGTTCTGTGACAGTTTTTCCAGCTTTTTATTAACCTGCATTCACTATCTGTCACCGGAGTTTGTTTTTCTAGAAGATAAATTGATATTAGATCTTTATGAGTTTAATTATTTATTCTTAAACATAAATTCAAGTAATGATGACTTATAAACGTACATCATATGTATATCTCATGTAGGGTAGACAGAGCCAACAATCTTGAACAGGCTGATAGGCCAAGTTCAGCTGTTTGAATTAATGATAGAAATGAGATACATACATATTGTCACGTCTTTATCCCTTGCGGGTTAGACAGAGTCAACAGTGTTAAAAAGACTGATAGGCCACGTTCAGCTCTTTGGCTTAACGATAGAATTGAGATTCAAATAATGAAAGGTTGCTCGCCCATCGCCTAAAAGAAGAATTCCAAGTACATATATAAGTTTATCTCATGATAACTAACCTGTTAAATTCAGCAGTGCTTAATTACTGTCAACTAATTCGTGACTTAATTTAAACAAAAAGAATTCGTGGGCGTTTTCCTAAAAAATTAACATAGCATAATTAGGTATTATGAGTAAGTATTTATCGATAATGTATAGTGATGCGCCCAAAATGGATCGCTCACGATTTAACGATAAAGTACGGTTTCAACACATTAACATCTTCATTTTAGTTGGGTAATTGTGAAGGGTTTGTTATTATTACGTTACTCGTATTTAATACAAGGTCTGCTTTAAATATTTTATATTAATTTTTGTTTTAACTTATTTTCAACATATAAGTTAGGTACTTTATATGCCAGAATTTCCACGGGAGCGAAGCCCCGGGGCGCAGCTAGTAAGAAAAAAAGTAGTTGGCTGCAATACCATGCAGGTATACCTCTTAGTAAGCGCGGTGGAAAATCAGTAGTGGAGTTGGATAATTATAAAAATAGGAAACTGATAATGATTTGATTCAAAATACCACACACCAATTTCGGAACATTTTTTTTAGTATATCGATAACATATAACGGCCTCTGTGGCTCAGCGGTAGTACGCTTGTCTGTGACAACAGAGGTCCCGGGTTCGAATCTCGGCCAGGGCATGATGAGAAAAGAACTTTTTCTGATTGGCCTGGGTCTTGGATGTTTATCTATATAAGTATTTATTATAAAATATAGTATCGTTGAGTTAGTATCTCGTAACACAAGTTTCGAACTTACTTCGAGGCTAACTCAATCAGTGTAATTTGTCCCAAAAAAAAAAAAATTATGTCGTGACTGACATAGACAGCGAGTGTGAGTCAAAGCATGCTAAAATTTGACACGAATGATAAGTGTAACAGTGCGTACAGTAATGAATTTTCATTTTACGCGGGTTAAGTAGATATTTACACGGGTTAAGTATTACTAAGTATAAAATAAAGTTATAGATATGGGATAGGTTTACGAACTTGGGATTCTTTTTAGGCGATGGGCTAGCAACCTGTCACTATTTGAATCTCAATTCTATCATTAAGCCAAATAGCTGAACGTGGCCATTCATGCTTTTCAAGACTGTTTGCTCTGCCTACCCCGCAAGGGATATAGACGTGACCATATGTATGTATAAAATAAAACACATTTCTTGACAGTCATGTCAAAAGAAAGTGCAATTACTCAAGCTAGCAATGTAACGTATTACATAATTTAGTATACCATCGTAATCACTTGGGCATTTCAAAATAACGCCAGGAATCTGTTTAAAATGTTGTTTTCTCGTCCGCTCTTGCGCAGCAGGATCCCGCAAATCGCTCAATTTTCTATACATTCCTTGGGGATAAGTTGGCGGTCTTAGAACCGGTTTTAACTTTCACTGGAGACTGCTAATATGTGTACACGAGATGGACTGCTATCAATTAAAATTTATTTTTATTGACACATACATATAGTCACGTCTATATCCCTTGCAGGGTAGAAAGAGCCAACAGTATTGAAAAGACCGTAAGGCCTCGCTCAGCTGCAAGGCTTAATGATGGAATTGAAATTTAAATAGAAATAGTTTTTTTCATTAGCACAATATACTTATTAATTATGATGAGATTTACTCTCATTGATTTTTTCGTTTTTTACCAAAACTAGTCTTTCATTTATATATGTATACACTTTGTATCGCTTTAAAGGTGAGACAAGATATTATGAATACTATACAAAACTTTGCTATTGGCAAAACGACTGTGAGGATAATCACATTAGTTTTTACCTAGAAATACATTAAATGAAATTGAAACCACTACTACTAATTATAACCGGCTTATTTTCTATCAGCGTTAAAAGCCAAAAATAGCCGCAGGCGCCTCTCTATGGAACCTATAGAGTGTAGGATACATTTATTTATTTGTTTCTAGAAATATTTTGTTTGTATGTATGCGAATATGTATGTTTGTGACGCGATAACGCTTACCTATAATTATATGAAATACAGTTGAATGTGGCGATGTATTCTTTGCAAGACTGTTAGCTCTGTCTACCCCGTTAAGGATAAAGTCGTGATGAATATATGTATATGTATGTAATTATAAAATGCAAGAAGTAGCTGTCTAATTTTCCTTCATCTTTTTAACTATGCAACGGATTTCGTCCAGTTTTTGTTTGGTTTTTTTATCAAAAGGTTTTAAAAATCACTTTTCACGCGAAGCCAGATTATGTCGCTAGTATAAATAAACCAGACATTCGAAATAGAGATGTAGAATTCACTGCAGCATATAATTTAGACCCCAGCCTATAATTTCTCAGTCCCTTGGGGTCAACGGTTGGCCTATTCTATTCTACATGCGATGGCCCTAATACGATGGAATTATTCAATTATGATGTAGAGGGCGTTACTGAGCCGTCTCCCGCTGTTCCCGGTTAAATTGCAAAAGTCAATCGTATTCATAGGAATTAGGGTACATATTTGATTTAAGTTTTGATACCTTTGTGATTGAAATTTTTTTATATTGGACAAAGTAGACTTCGGTTTTATGATTGTCACCTATTTTTACTTCAGGACTTCATCCGCTTATTTAAACAAAATGTTTACTTTTGAACATAACATATAATCACGTCTATATCCCTTGCGCGGTAGACAGAGCCAACAGTCATCAAAAGACTGTAAAGCCACGTTCAGCTGTTTGGCTTAATGACAGAATTGAGATTCAAATAGTGACAGATTGCTAGCCCATCGCCTTAAAGAGGAATCCCAAGTATATATGCCAGTCCCTGAGTCACCTTTTACGACATCCATGGCAAAGAGATGTCCTAATTTTTTTAATGGGTGCCGGGAACCATACGGCACTCTTAATTAGATATTTGTCCAAAGATTGCATTTCAATATTAGTTTATTTCCATACAAATTTTATGAGTATACTTAGACGGTGTGAATAAGTATCACTAATCATACTGAGATTAGCATAAATTATGCGCGTTGTCATAACATTAGCGAGCGATAAATCTTGGTTTGGCTTATATAGAAATTAGGGTGAGTATAAATTATTGGTTAAACCATTTTTTTTATTTTTAATATTAATTTTTAATCCTTTTGCCATATAAGTTAAAAGCGGATGTCGCCAAGCTAAGAAAACCTTGAATAATTTTTAAAACAGTCGTTCAAATTGCTTTATTCCATCACTAAGCCGTACAGCTGAACGTAGCCTTTCAGTCTATTCAAGACTTTTGGGGCTGTCTACCCCGTAAGGGATACAGACGTGATTATACACATATGTTTCATAGCCGACACCTAAGTTATTTATTTTCTTGAAATACTAATTTCTATATATGAAACATTATCACTATCAATCAAGGATATTAATCTATTACTCTCTAAGTGTAGCGGATGGAGCGGATGCCACTTTCCGATGGGCGCCGCTTTCGATTCCGACAGAATTTCCAGCTAAATGTTAATTTCATCGTGAGTAATGTTGTTTATTGCTTTGCAATTGCTTGATAGGTCAATAAAGGTATCTATGTTCGTAGCGGCACTGTCAAGTAATGGTTCGGTTTTCTTTCACAAAATTGATTTACATACATACGTTAAATCATGCCTTTTTCCTGGAAGGGTTGGCAGGGACTTACACCTTTCCATTTGCCACGATCCCAGCATTCTTCTTTCGCTTCATTACTAATTATCTCCATCCAAACTCGTGGGTTAAATCTATTGCTTACCTCACCTATCGCTGGGACGTTTCAAAACTGTTTTGTAACTATTCAATTTACCTGAAACAAAAAATAATAATTATTAGTAAAAATTGATCTAAATTGAACTTAAATGAATCTGGATGTGGAAAGGATTACGTGAGTTTTAAAACAAGTCAAGAATTTTTTAATACATACATACATATAATCACGTCTATATCCCTTGCGGGGTAGAGAGAGCCAACAGTCTGGAAAAGACTGATCTGTTATGCCACGTTCAGCTGTTTGGCTTAAGGATAGAATTGAGATTCAAATAGTGACAGGTTGCTAGTCCATGGCCTAAAAGAGAATCCCTAGTTTAAAAGCATATCCCATAGTCGCCTTTTACGACATCCATGGGTACAAGATGGAGTGGTCCTATTCTTTTTTTTAAATTGTTCCGGGAACTACACGGAATTTTATCAAATATATTATTCGTTATCTCTTTAAATATATATATATTTTTATCACTGAACTTAAACTTTTCACGAACAACAACAAAAGAAACGTTCACTGTTAAAAGCATCAACTAATTTTTCGTTTGGTTCAGAACGCTAATAGGTATGTATTAACGTTAAAACTTATAGTTATTTTAAGAAATAATAAATTTACAAATTCTCCTCTTATTATTATGCTACAAGAATAAACAAAAAAAACCAGCAAATTTTTCACTGACGTACAAATTAAGGTGCGGCCTCACCGTGTCATTCCTTAATTTGAATTTTAATGTACCAAAAATGTTACCAGCGACTGCACTATTCAATGCACCTTTGCATCGTAATTTTGATTTAATATGACAGTTTATAGGGCAATAAATCCCATCGGTTCAAAGAATTACGGATCAGATCTGGTTAATGTATGTTCGTTCATCATCGCCATAAAAATAAACATACGACTTGGATTTTGTTTGTATTCGATCCGTATTTGGACTGGTTTTTGAGAAATTAGAAAATAAAAGATGAAATTTATTACATTAACATCCTTTTTAGTATAGTCTGTATGTACTTCATAAGTTCTTTTGCTTCTTACTCCCGGTTTTATCTTCACCACTCTGGAGAGGAGCCTGGGGTAAGCCTTTGACGAAGTATCCTGGATTGGATGAGTCAGGTTTTACACGAAGTGTAAGTACTTCAAAAGTGTTTACAGATTTTGATTTAACAGTCCGTATACGACAGTGAATAAAATTTTCTTATCTTGTAAAATTTTGTTGTGCTGTTTGTCCAATTTTTAAGAAATTTAGCAACTTATGTACTGTAATTTTTGTATACGTATAATCATGACTTTAACCTTTACAGCTTAGATAGAGCCAACAGTCTCACAAAAAAATTAAAAGGTCACGTTCAGCTATATTAATAATATATTTAACTTCAAATTAGCAACCTAGCACAGGTTGCTAGCCCACCATCTTAAAAAGAATCACAAGGACCTTTAGTTAGATTAATTTTTGTGACATATTTCTATCTTCATGTCTTTATAAGAATAGCCAAAGATAGAACATCTGATAACTATAAAAACTTTACACACTATCAACAAAGATTAGTTAATTGACAAAAACCCATTAAAACTGCCGAATATGTATGGTATGTAAAAATAGCAACGTAATAGGATGCATTCACACGAATTCTATTCATTAAGAGTTCGTCTAACGGAACTACAATTAGTGTGTAATTTGCTTTATGTGTGTCAATAGCATTGAACAATTTGGTCTTATTTCTTCTTTTTGTCCAATCCTTATCCCAATATTTGGAGTCGGGTCTCCTCACTTATTAGCATCAGTTTAATCTGTCCTGGTTTGTCACATCGGGAAGTTGGGTTTTCTTGAAGTCTCTGTCGATGTTTGACCACCAGTTCAAAGGCGTGCGGCCTCGTCCTCTTTAGAATTCTGGTAGGTTCTAGGTAACTTGCACCACATGAGGGACCATGCGCCTCACTATGTGGCCATACCATCTAAGTCGTATTTCTGGGGCATTTAAGCTTCCACGGGTGTATTTACTGAACAATTAAGTATCATTTACAATTTGATCATAATACCACAACATTTTTACAAATCTAGAAAACTGTCAGGCGCTTCTTAGTTTTTATAGATATAATCTTCCTTTTTGGATGCTAAGGTTATTCACTTTAGTCTGTTATTATACCAAACATGAGACCGAGGCTTGCCTAAGATATTTTATGTCGTTCATCAATTACCAGGCAATCCGAATAAAATCAAATGTTCGAGAATTGTAGACTTGTAATACTTAGATACCTACTCAAACATTATTTTATCCTCACCAACTTTAATAATAAACACGATGATGAACTTTAAAAATTTGGGAATGGTGGGAATGATATACTTGAAAAAAAAGGGTCAAACAAATACGTGATTCTGAGTCTTAGTGTAGTCACGTACATTACACCCGTTAAAGTTGTATAAACATCAGTGACTGGTTCCCCCACCTGGGTAAATATCAGTTTGGATGCCAACACAGACCAAAACAAGGGCTGGCAATTTGTACTTTGTGGATGGTATATGAACTGGTAAGGGACACCTCAAGGAATGATGTTTGACGTTTAGAAATAGGTCACAGTTAGTTCTTATACTTAATTTGACAATATGAGACAATGAATTTACCTTGACTACAAGAGAATCAAATCAAAAGTAAACATTTTATGGAAATTCTTGAAGCACTGGTGACATAACTTATTGTTTTAAATTTAAGAATGTGTTGTGAAAGTATAATCAATATGTACACAGACAGTGTTTGAGAAAAAACAGATCTAGTAGATAATATATTTGTCATACGCGTAATGAAAGATAACCAAATATTTAGCAAGTAATGCCATACTAATAACCGGCATCAGATCAAGATATCGATCTGGTAACTGGATCCAAACATGTTCCATGAATAATAATAGCCACCAATTAAGGTTTAGATCAATTAGTAGGTAATAATGTTAACCACTTTATTCTGGCAAAACTAGATAGATATAGATACCCGTACAGAAAGCATCCAAGAATTTACGAAATAGTGTACGAAAATTCGAAAAGGTAAAAATAAAGATTGTAAATAAAAAAAATTACTTGAGTAAACCAAGAAAGTATTTAACATGGCAATAAAATAGCAATATTGAAATAGTGTTTAATCGAAAAGGGAAAGGAAGTCACACAAATTTACGAGTCATAAAAAATTAAACTTTGCCAAAATTTCAGCCGTCGAACAGTGATTTTAATAACATGGCGCCTATTTTCCGAGGTGTCGGAGAATTAATAAGAGATAACTATTAAGTATTAAGAAATATTGTAGCGAGCCAAACCAGGACATGTAATTTTGGAGTGTTAATTTATTGAGGACACACGCCTTAATTTACTGATAATTGTTTAATAAGTATGTAAATATTTAGACATGATCACCTTACTGACACTACTTTTTTGGATGTGGTATTACCAGTTAAAAAAATAGGTCTAGTACCTTGATTTGATTGAAGTTTAGATCACGTGCCATAACAGTAGACAATATTAAGTTTTAGAAATAAAAAAGTAAGTTTTCAGAATCTAGACATGACATATGGGTTTTAAATGACTTTTGTACGAGTAGTATTTTAATGGACGTGTTTTTATTTGTTTCATTAATTTTCAACAACATATTAAGCTTCATATTTGAAGGAAATTTTTAATCTCAGACTTTCTTTCCTAACGACAAATTTGAAATATTTCTCACGTGAATCTTTCAAGGTGATTCATATACAAAAAAACAGAGCCTGCCGGCCTTATTCCATTAAAATACCTGCTCAGGTCTTAAAAGAGCACTAAATGCCTGGCTTAATCTGCATTAATAAAGAAATAAGTATTAGTGGCTCGGTTTTGAGAACTGGACTTTGAAAGGATTTGAAATTATAAATTATATTAATGAGATTAAATTAAAGCGAATTCAATAGTCAATAAATGTTAACGTTAATTAAAAAAAAATTTAAGCAACGATTTTGTATGATTAGTCAAATATAAGACTTTTAGATGAGATCCCTTCATGGGATAAGTCCGCCATTGCAAGTGATTTGTTTCTTTTATAACTATGTATTTACTATTTTCTTGTTACTGTGTAAATTTCTATGCAATAAAGATATTACAAACAAATAAACAAACTTTTGAATCTAAAATCACGTACCAGAACAGAACTTTTAATGAGAAATTGATACGTCAGGAATGCCCAAATCAGCTCATAAAACAAGTAGGTTAAACATCGTCCATTACCATTCATGCTTACGAGAGTGGGTGATAGGACAATCGCACAAGCTCATTTACAATTTAGATTACTAAACTATAAAACGTGAAACGAGAGGAAAAGTAGTTTGGATGTTTGGCACACGCCCACTTATCTGGTTCAGTCTATTTTTAAAACAATTATTTATTTCTTATATAATGATCTCTTGCCCGAAGCTTCACCCACGTAAACGAATTAACCCGTTTATCCTCTCTTATTGCGCTCCGAGCCGACTTAACGAATTTAACTATGCCAATTTTTTAACTCAAATCAATAGAGTCCTTGGTGAGCTATGCGTTGTTAATATTCCAGTCAGTCAGTCAATCATTAATTTACTCTTTTATATACATATATACAGATCAGTTACTTAATACTTTTAGGATGTTTTGATAATTGCAACAAAATTTCATTCCATAAATTTCTAACCAGTTAGACCATCACCAATCGGAACGATAAATCTTAATAATTGGCTCATTTGGATAGAAATTTTCGCGTGATTGTTTTTGATTGGCCAATCATCCACCAGCTTTGATTTCAATTTGTTAGTTAAACAATCTTTTGGTTCCTTCGGTTAGATTAAATAGATATTGTAAAAATACGCGGTCTGCAATTTATTGTGTAGAATTATTTCTGTAGTTCGTTAATTAGGGTTAGGAAAATAGTTCTTAAGTCTACTTCATCTTTTTCCTCCTCGCATTCATTAATTTCTCGAATCTTATAAGTTTCATAGGTTTTTTGGCAAGTGCTATACTTCTAGTTAAAACAGACACATACATATTTCAAGAGTTATCTCTATTTTTTTATTTATACATACATACAAAGCGTCACATCTATATCCTAAAAAGACTGATAGGCCACGTTCAGCTGTTTGGCTTAATGATAGAATTTAGATTTATATAGAGACAGGTTGCTAGCCTATCGCCTAAAAGAGGAATCCCAAGTTTATAAGCCTATTCCTTAGTCGCCTTTTTCATCATCCAAAGGAAAGCGATTTCCTTTGAATGTTGAAAAAGGCGAATGGTCCTAACTTTTTCCATTATTTTTTATTCAGGTATATTATCTAAAGCAAATTTACAGCTACTTTTACGGTAACATCTTTCACATTTATATACATATATTCATTGACGTCTTTTTGGAAAGACCAGTACTTGGAATTACTTGGAATAGACAATAGTTCACCACTTACCTTTAAAATTAAACTTGCACCAGGACGAGAACTAAATAAGGCAATGCTCGTGCGCAAGAAGAGGTAGTCTTGAATATAATCAGAATCATTACCTTAGACATTATATATAATCACGTCTATATCTCTTGCGGGGTAGACAGAGCCAACAGTCTTGAAGAGACTGATAGTCCACATTTAGCTGTTTGGCTTTATGATAGAATTGAGTATCAAGTTGTGACAAGATATTGGAAGAAAATTCTTTAGAAGTGTCCTTATACAATCTATTACATACACATAAATAAATAAGATAAAAAATATTTCTTTGTTAGGATTCTTTTTTAGGCGATGGGCTATCAACCTGTCACTATTTGAATCTCAGTTCTATCATTAAGCCAAATAGCTGAACGTGGCCATTCAGTCTTTTCAAGACTGTTGGCTCTGTCTACCCCGCAAGGGATATAGACGAGACCATATGTATGTATAAGATAAAAAACAACTAATCATTTGTAAACCACGTTGTAATACTTACAGTCTGCACTGAGCCGTGACTTATCTCTGTGAGCGTGACACAAAAAAATTAGCATTTCCGTATTTTACACTGATTGTCCAATCCGGACCGGCGTGGGCGCAGCCTTGCGTCAACTGCCTTTAGGATACATACATATGGTCACGTCTATATCCCTTGTGGGGTAGACAGAGCCAACAGTCTTGAAAAGACTGATAGGCCACGCTCAGCTATTTGGCTTAATGATAGAATTGAGATTCAAATAGTGACGGGTTGCTAGCCCATCGCCTAAAAAAAGAATCCCAAGTATGTAAGCCTATCCCTCAGTCGCCTTTTACGACATCCATGGGAGAGAGATGGAGTGGTCCTATTCTTTTTTGTCCTGGTGCCGGGAACCACACGGCACACGGCCTTTAGGATTCACGCACATATTGAGAACTGTTGTAATGAGTATATGTATACGTGGATTTTATGCATTACATAATATAAGAGGATTCGCCTGCCTGATTTATGCATAACACACATACATATGTATAATGATGTCTATTATCCCTTGCGGGGTAGACATAGCCAATGGTCTCGTAAAGACAGAATGTCACGTTCCGATTTATGCATTAACTTAATTAATTAAATATTAAGATATCCTTTATATAAATGTTTTGCTATTACATGGGAATCATTTCAATTAAAGCTTATCTAAGACAGTAAATATAACGCGAACTGAGCCGAATTTTATTTAAAATTAGAGTTTATACAAACTTACTTTCATTAAGTGTCGTGTGGTTCCCGGCACCAATAGAAAAAAGGATAGGACCACTCCATCTCTCTCCCATGGATGTCGTAAGAGGCGACTAAGGGTAGGTAAGGGCCTATAAACTTGGGATTCTTTTTTTAGGCAATGGGCTAGCGACCTGTCACTATTTGAATCTCAATTCTATCATAAAGCCAAATAGATGAACGTGGCATATCTGTCTTTTTAAAACTGTTGGCCCTGTCTACCCCGCAAGGGATATTGATGTGATTATATGTCTGTATGTTACTTTTATTAAAAATAACTTATTTGCTACTGCAATATTAAAAATAAATAATAGTTTTAAAAAACTAAAAAACTACGCTTTTATTGCAAATCAAACTAAAAAATAGAAAATAAAAATTAATGACAAAGGAATTATAAAACAGTAGTAGCAAGTCGAACAATCAGTTATAGTCAATTACCTCCGATTAAAATTATAACAAAATTAAATTTATAAACAAAACAATTTAAATCTGAGTAAAAAGCGTGGGGTGCTTGATGTAGTAAATATTAAAATCATTCTATTAGCATATATTTATGACAAGAGAGTTATGAAAATGAAGTAAAATGCACCCCACGCTTTTTACTCCGATTTAAATTGTTTTGTTTATAAATTTAATTTTGTTATAATTTTAATCGGAGGTAATTGACTATAACTGATTGTTCGACTTGCTACTACTGTTTTATAATTCCTTTGTCATTAATTTTTATTTTCAATTTTTTAGTTTGATTAGCAATAAAAGCGTAGTTTTTTAGTTTTTTAAAACTATTATTTATTTTCTATTTTTTAGTTCGATTAGCAATAAAACGCGTAGTTTTTTAGTTTTTTTATACAATTATTTTTTGGAAGTTAACACTTCTAGTATAACTATCATACTAGAAAAGACTTTTGCAACCATGCACCCATCGCCGGAGGTTTTCACAACTTACTTTCTTAAAGTTATATGTGGCCTGATTGGATTAAATCTCATAATATTCTCATAATGATGATTCTTTTTTAGGCGATGGGCTTGCAACCTGTCACTATTTGAATCTCAATTCTATCTTAAAGCCAAATAGCTGAACGTGGCCTATCAGTCTTTACAAGACTGTTGGCTCTGTCTACCCCGCAAGGGATATAGACGTGATTATATGTATGTATGATAATTGTTAAACCTAGTTGAAAAGAATTTTATAGTGATAAATCACTGTTAATAATATTTTTGACTATCCAGCAAACATAATAATTTTCGATTGTGGCCTTGCCAGGAATCAAACCACAAGATTAAGAGGCAGATTGATACAGGAACAAAAATATTTCAAACATACCTCCACTGCCTTTACAACCAGGAACGCAACAATGTTTATCTGAAGACATCGTGGCACTTTCGTTGTAAAACTGTCTTTCACAAAAACAAACACATACTTGGGACTCCTATCTCAAATAATCAGGTACTTTTTACAGGAATCCTATCTAAAAAATATCTGCACAACACAGTGAACACAGTCAGAGTCCAATCTCAGATGATAAAATCACACGAATATCCGGAAGAACAAAGCTCGACTCAACGGAAGATTCCAAACTACAAATAACGACAAGTTATCAGCACAAAACAAAGTGCAAATAGGTAAATACACAGGCACCGGTATAAAAAAACAGAAAGAAAGTTTACAGGTTTTCTAATCGAATTCAAAACTTACTGCAAAACTTATTTGACATATTAAATAAACTGTCACTCATTTCTTAAACGAGTATTACAGTGTTGCTATTATAAATAGGCAAAAGATACCTAATGTTAATTCAAGAATTGCATTAATATGTTAAATACGTATTAAATATCGCAAAGTTCTGTAGGTAGTAACTTTATTCTTGTATTGTTGTAAATTTAGTTGTTCAATTTTCATTTATTACTTTTGTTTTATTACTTACTAGCTGTGCCTGCGACTTCGTCCGCGTGGAATAGTTATTTTGGGCATCATTGAAGCCCTCAAGGATGCTCCTTCCCCGATTTTTTTCACATTTTCCATTATTTCTTCGCTCCTAATAGTTGCAGCTAAACGTTATATAGCCTAAAGCCTTCCTCGATAAATGGTCTATTCAACACAAAAATAATCTTTCAAATCGAACCAGTAGTTCTTAAGATTAGCACATTCAAACAAACTCTTCAGTTTTATAATATTAGTATAGATAAATCTAAGTGCCTATTAAAACTAAAAAAAATATTCTAATAGAATTATAACCAGAAATATGTACCTACAACTTACAAAAGAAAAAGAAATGAAAATAATGTTGAAACGCCTGTGCAATACTATCTTGCCGTCGTCGGGTCTTCCCATACTCCCTTAGGGAGTCGGAGTAGATTGGTCAGGGCTTTTGGCCCTCTTTAATGGCATCATCGCTGCCTAAGACTGTAGGCAGGTCGATGGGGCGGCCGTGACGGCCTGGGTCTTCACGTCTTCATACACTGGGAGTTCCCATCGGCGGCGGCGTCGTCACTGGTCGACGACGTCTGCCGCAAGGCAGCGAGGGGAGGGTTTCACCCGACGACCCGGAGGGCAGGCGTGGAGCGGCGCGATGCCGCGCAGGTGGCTGTGTGATGACGCGTCCGCCCTCTCGAATATCTAGGTTCTCCCTCTTCAGGTCCCTGAGGATCGTCGAGTTCCTCACGTAGCGCGGGGCTCCGACGACTGCTCTGAGACTTTGGTTCTCTTGGGCTCTGAGTCTTCTCCTGTTAGTCTCAGAGCAGAATGCGTACCACGCCGGGGCCGTGTACGTGAGGCGGGATCTGACGTACGTTTGGTAGATCCCGAGCTTCGTCCTCAGGGCGAGGCTGGAGGAGAGAACTGCGTGAAGTCTCCCCCTGGCTGCCTTGGTCATGAAGCTTGCGCTCGCCTCCTGCCCCTTTTATACCCTGCCGCCGCTAGCCGCGTCGAGGGCGGCAACCGTTACGCAAAAATAATCCTTATATCATGATTCAGTAGTTACGCGCGATGGCTTGTTAGGGTATTTTATTTCACGTGTAAGTTTGGTGTTTCTATACCGATTTCGATGATTCTTTTTTTATTGAAAAGTAATATTAATTTATAAGAATTACGAATGAGTGTGAGTGTTATTGGTATTATAAACATCAGAGTAAAGAAATATAATCAGAAATCTCCGAACTGCTAAGCTATTAGGAATTACACGTGTTATTGTGAGTCAACCATAAAAGATAGACTTATGCTGTCTTGGGATATTTTTTTTATAATGTTATGTAGAATATTTCCGTTGTACATGGTTTTGCTGTATCTTTAACCACTAAGGCTGCACACGCGACGGAAGCTTAAAAAATCAAGTAACTTCTCCCGATTTCCCAACATTTCCTTTCACTGCTCTGCTCCTATTGATTGTAGCGTAATGAAAAGTATACTATAACCTGCTCAGGAGTATGAAGTATAACTGTACCAAGTTTCATTAAAATCTGTCAAGTAGTTTTTGTTTCTATAAAGAACATACAGACAGACAGACAGACAGACAAAATTTTTACTGATTGCATTTTTGGCATCAGTATCGATCACTAATCACCCCCTGATAGTTATTTTGAAAAAATATTCCATGTACAGAATTGACCTCTCTACAGATTTATTATAAGTATAGATATATTTTTTATTGTTTTAAAATATTCTACTAATTCTACTATTGTTTCTAATGGTAATTCTAAATGGAGCGATGCGATGAAATAAAAAAGCCTCAGGTTAATAGTAACATTATATGGAAATATAATACATCTCTTTTTGGACTCCTTATACGTCAGAACTTCTTGGTTTCTTGTATGGAGATTACTGGCACTGGTACTATCTCTGTCTCTTTTACTCTCATACGAAGGATCTAAAAATGAATTTATTAATCCTGGCAGTTTTAATAAGGATAATGAGAAACTCTTATCAAAATATTGCATTGTCATCGGTCCTTGATACGTGTGCAAAGTTTCAAGTTGATCAGACGTTTAGAAATCAGTGAAAATTAAGCTCAAAGATTCCGTTACATACATACATACATACAACCCAAGCTAATAAAAGCGTAGTAAAAAGGAAAAGTTTCTTTGCAAGCTTCACACCAATGTTCATTTACCTTAACGGCTGTGTGACTCGCCTGACCATTTACGGCTATCGAAATTCTTTCCGAGCAGTTTTATTCAGTTACGATACAGATTTAAAAAGAACATTTATTACTTACTCACTTAATCTCAGGTATTTGCAAACCAGTAGCCGGTAAATTATATATATCAATGTTTATGATTCTCCACTTCTATAAGTACTATTAGGAATTATAATTTAAGAGGTATACTTGTCTGTTTGATGATTTTAGACACAAATCATACATAAAAATATAGATTAAACTTGGCCGAAGTAATTCAGCATACTACGGTATATAACATGAAAAATGACGCCACTAAAAAAATGCCACAGAAGCTGTCAAAAGTCTTTGATACATGAATCTTCTTTAGATTATTATGGCCTACTCCCACTTCAGATACGCTTTACCTATCACTGAATAATATACATACATACATACATATGGTCACGTCTATATCCCTTGCGGGGTAGACAGAGCCAACAGTCTTGAAAAGACTGAATGGCCACGTTCAGCTATTTGACTTAATGATAGAATTGAGATTCAAGTAGTGACAGGTTGCTAGACAGGTAGCTTAGTCGCCTTTTACGACATCCATGGGAAAGCGATGTAGTGGTCCTACTCGTTTTTGTATTGATGCCGGGAACCACACGGCTGAATAATATACAGCGTAATTAAACCCAGTTTATGCATCAAACATTATTAGGATTCACTGCTACGTTCGTTAGAATCGGTTGAGTCACCGGATGGCGCCGCTGGATCTAATTGTTAGCCGTCAGCATTCATTAGAACATTACGACATACCTGCTAATTCGCAGTCCTTATTTGTTTAATGTTCAGATGAAGTGAGACAAATTGTTCATGACTGACTTAAGCCGTAAAGTACTAGCTACCGTAGAGTCTTCGCCGTACTCCATATTCTTCGCCTTAACCCATTCGCCGTGTGGTTCCCGGCACCAATAGAAAAAAGAATGGGACCACTCCATCTCTCTCCCATGGATGTCTTAAAAGGCGAATATGGGGTAGGGTTGGGATTCTTTTTTTAGGCGATGGGCTAGCAACCTGTCACTATTTGAATCTCAGTTCTATCTTAAAGTTAAATAGCTGAACGTGGCCTATCAATCTTTTCAAGACTAGAGCCAACAGTCTTGAAAAGACTGATAGGCCACGTTAGGCCAGTCTACCCCGCAAGGGATATAGATGTGATTATATGTATGTGTGTATGTATGTACTCCATACTAAAAGTGTATACAAAATTTCATGGAGATCGGTTTAGTGGTTTTGACGCGAAAGACGGACGAAAAAGTAACGGCTTATATTAGTTTTTGTTTTAGGCGATGGACTACCAACTTGTTAATACCTTAATCTCAATCACATCATTCAGCCATAAATTTCGAGTGCTGCCGAAACTGTTGGCTTTGTCTATTCCGTAAAGGATTAAGACGTGATACACTTATTATTTATTATAATATAACTAATTAATGTACACTCAAAATAATTAAAGGACATTGGTAGAATTTTAATTAGTTGTACAAGCAAGTTTTGCAGTGTACCGCAAAAACTTGAACAAATCATATTATTGGAAATCTGCATGACTTATTAGCCACTAAAAAGTAAACTATCTTTCATAAAATGATATCATAATTTACATTTCAAGAAACAAATTGGAAACAAAAATAAGAACAATTATTCATTTTTAATCGAAAAACTAATAAAACGCATCCTGCTTCGGAATAACTCCTTTTATCTCTCAGGCACAGATTACTAGCGGTAAATTATGGTTTATTGACTTTACGAAAGCTATTATATCAAAGGAGAAGGCATGGAGATTTTAACGGCTTTGTAATTATGTACTATTATATATACATAAACGAATGGTTTTATTCGGGGATCGAAATTTAGAAAGTTGAAGGTGATAAAACTCCTTTCGCTTTATCACAACTTTTAGTAGAATCTTTATTTAAATATCAGAAAATGAATACGTGTTTTCTTTATTATTATGATTTCGAAATACCGTAAATAAAATAGGTTCATTTTGACAACTAAATGAAACTAAATATAATGAAAATCATTATATTAAGCTGCTATTAAAGTCCAACCTAGGAAGCATAATTGAATAAAGCGGCCATCATTGCTTGTCAAAAATATATGGAAAAGCTCGCAAATGAACGACAATGGACCTTTTATCAAAAATCATCAAGTCATCGGGCGTACAATTTAAATAATCATTAGATTGTGTTCGTTGAGATTTACTTTCTACAGTGCTAAATATAGTTAAATTGGTATTATTGTCATCATTAAAGTCAATGATGATTTTTTTTTAATTCTATTTTCGTTGGGTTTTCCAATATTGATTGTTCAGACAGTTGATTAAGACTTCAGTCTTTTCAAGACTCTTTATGTACTTACATACGTAAGTTAACTATAAACTATACTCGAAAAAGAAAGATTTTTAAAACTCTGATAATATAAAAGCTTCTAATAATGGTTTTTAAATTTTACAAACATAAGTGAATTACTCATGTGCGTAATAGTAGAAGCAATATATATAATAATAATAACTGGGATTTGCGATAAAACTGTATTCTTTAATAGGTTGCGTTTAATTAATTGCTTTTTGTACATCTAATTTTGTCGCTTATTTGTAGATGGCGTTAAATTCGTCGCTTTCTGGCGTTAATTTATTTATGTGTATTTATGCGTATTTGTATGTATTTATATGTACTATATATATTCTATGTGCATTTTATGTTTAAACATTTATTTATTTTGCTCTGCTCCAACGCCAATCTCCTGTTTGGTTTCCTTTCACCAAAAGGTTGACTGGAAAAGATTGCATAAGCGATAAGTCCGCCTTTTTACCATCTCTATCCGTTTTGTGTTGTTTTGTATGCTTTACTCTCATGGTGCAATAAAGAGTTTTATCTATCTAAATTGACACGGGCACTTCTTAAGACGAACTGTACCATAAAAATTCATAAAAGGAACACAAACGTATTCAAAGTACCATCGTTAACAATTTAATTCAAAAAGCTGACAACTGTTCAAACAAACATCTTTTTAACAAATGACAAATGGAACTTTGATATTTTTATTACCAAGTAATTGTCAAAATAGGAAGTTTTATTTCTCAAAGATTATGATGTCTGTAAAACTCTTTTATGGGTTTTAATAAACGGTTTCCTTTGGAGTTCAGTTAACGGTTACATTAATAGAGTATAGAAAAGTACAGTTATTCCTTTTAATGAGTAAATAAAAAAAAAACAAATGGAATCTCATATATTGAGGAACAAATCTTTACAGCACTCAATTTTAATAATATTAAGTATTGTAAACTATCTGAATCTCTGACGGATGAAGTTTTGAAGAGTTATTCCGGTCTGATCCCCAAAATCTGATACCTTAGTGGATCTTTTTTATTTCAAATTCTTATTTATTGCATTCTGATCCCCCGCTCAGTGGAGATAGGGAATAGAATATATTTCAGAGTGGAGTTCACGAACAATCTTTAATCTCCTATTTTAAACCCTTCTATCCTTTTTTCACAATAAAAAGTGCAGCATATGTTTTTCCAAAGGATCAACGCTATCTGTGTACCAAATTTCATCAAAATCGGTTCATTGGTTTAGGTGTGAAAGCGTAATAGAGTGATAGACAGAGTTTATTTCAGATTTTTAATATAAGTAGGAGATCAAGATGAGTAACCACAGAATGGTTAGGGGAAAGTTAGTCATAAATACAAAATTGGAAAGACAAAAGCTACTCAAAAAACCCCTAGCAAATTTACAAATTCCCAATGGAGTTCATAAAAAATTTGCTGAAAAACTGAACTCAATACTAACCACATCAGTCCCAGGAAATTCCACCTATGACCTAGAGGAGAAATACAATCGCCTGACAGCGGCTATATCAAACACAGCACGTGACTGTTTCAAACTAACATCTCGAGCTAAAGATCAGATTAGCCCTGAAACTAAAATGCTTCTAGAACAAAGAAGAAATCTCAACTCAGAATCCTATGGTACAGAACAACACCGTGAGCTTAATAAGAGGATTTCGAAGGCTATAAGGCGAGATGTACGCAATCGGAATACCGAGAGAATACAACGACTTATAGAAGAACACCGAGGACCGAAAGTTTTCAAAAGAGCTACGAAAAATGGCAGCACTCAACTTGTTAAGCTCTTAAATAGGCATGGAGAAATAGTCACGGAAACGTCACAGAAGCTTGAAGTAATTGCCGAATTCTACGGGGAACTGTATGACTCGCATACTAAAAAATCTGATACCATGAACCCCAGCGATAAGAGAGCTCCTCTAGTGAGACACTACACTGAAGACATCCCAAATCCCAAAGAAATAAGTATGTATGAAGTAAAACTAGCTCTTAAACAGCTCAAACAGTATAGAGCTCCCGGAGAAGATGGCATAACCACGGAACTGCTTAAGGCTGGTGGACGCCCACTACTTAAAGAACTCCGGTGGATATTTAATGAGGTGTTGTTTTCAGGCGTTATTCCAACACAGTGGCACAACAGTCTCGTCGTACTTTTCCACAAAAAAGGCCACAAAACTGATTTGAAGAACTATCGCCCGATTGCACTGCTGAGTCAAATTTATAAAGTATTCTCACGAGTAATAACAACACGCATTACTAAACGACTCGATGAACACCAACCTATAGAGCAGGCAGGCTTTAGATCAGGCTTCAGCACAATTGACCACATATTTACTGTAAGGCAAGTGATACAGAAAACGCACGAATATAATAGACCAATCTACCTTGCCTTCGTAGATTATGAGAAGGCGTTCGATTCTGTGGAGCATTGGGCCGTGTTCGACTCTCTACTGAGATGCCGTATCGACTACAGATACATTCAGGTGCTAAAAAACTTATACCAATCCGCTACAATAACTTCAAAGATACAGGACACTTCCACAACAATAAATATCAAAAGAGGGGTACGCCAAGGAGATGTCATATCCCCGAAGCTTTTTACTAATGCCCTTGAAGATATTTTTAAGACCTTAGAGTGGAATGGCATGGGTATCAACATAGACGGAGAACATTTAAGTCACCTTCGTTTTGCGGACGACATCGTTCTACTTTCCGAGACAGCTGAAGATCTAAAACAGATGCTCAACGATTTAAGCCAGGCGTCAAGGAAAGTGGGCCTAAAGATGAATCTGGAGAAAACGAAGTGGATGGGCCCCACGGAAACGCAGATTCTAATTAACGGCATAACGGTGGAGAAAGTTAAAGAGTATGTGTATCTGGGGCAAAAGATCGGGTTAGGGAAGGACACGATGGAAAAGGAAATCGACAGACGCATACAACTGGGCTGGGCGGCCTTTGGAAAGTTGACAGATGTCTTCAAGTCAAAAATACCCCAAAGTTTGAAGACTCGAGTATATGACCAATGTGTTCTCCCAGTTATGACCTACGGTTGCGAGACGTGGACTCTTACTGTCGGGACCGTTCACCGCCTAAAAGTGGCTCAGAGGGCCATGGAACGCTCAATGCTTGGAGTCTCTCTGCGGGACAAGATCAGAAACGACATTATACGCCAGCGCACAAAAGTCACTGATATAAGTGTGCGAATAGCGCGTCTGAAGTGGCAATGGGCGGGACATATCTGCCGCAGAGAAGATGACAGATGGAGTAAAAAGGTTCTATTCTGGCGACCCCGTACAGGAAAACGAAGTGTGGGTAAACCAGCTGCCAGATGGTCGGACGATATCAAAAAGACGGCAGGGCCGACCTGGACCAGGATCGCCGCATTAAGATCAAAGTGGAAATCCATTGAAGAGGCATACGTTCAGCAGTGGACAAAAATATGCTGAGAAGAATATAAGTAGGAATAAGGTAACGTTCTACAAGAAAAACTTATCGATTTTTGATCACATCTATGTTATGAAAAAAATGATGTGAATTCTAGAATGCTCTTAAGAAATTTATATCTTTTTATATCAACACGAAGGCTCAGAGACACACTATCAGGCTACCTTATTACGACTGGAAAAAATATTACGGACACATCTTAACTGCTAAGTAAAAACATCATAAAGTCAAAGCTTGTTATATACAACCAATGAAATTAACAGAATAACGTGTCTTAGATTAACCATAAGAAATGGTTTAGGGGTAAAACATTTACCTGTTTAAATTCGAAATGGATTAATTTTTGCAATAATTTATTTAATGACGTCAACCAACTAGTTCAATTTTATCATTAAGCCAAATAGCTGAACGTGGCCATTCAGTCTTTTCAAGACTGTTGGCTCTGTCTACCCCGCAAGGGATATAGACGTGACCATACGTATGTATGTATGTACGTCAACCAACTAACAACGATTTTTCTTGTACTGATTAGATTCAATAAGATGTTGCCATTTATTGTAAGCAGTTGGGGCTCTGTACCATTCTTCCTCCGTGTGTAAACTGTTATATGTCAGTACGTTCATATCAAACTACATCCTGAATTGACGTAATGGATTCATCCCACACAGTTATTATTTTAATACTGAGAGCTAGTGTTATAGTAATGTGTAATAGTGTGAAGGATGGCAAGGAATGGAGTGGATAAATTGTCATATATTATTGTCACATAGAAACCTCTCACCTCTCCTTCCCGTGGATGTCGTAAAAGGCGACTAAAGAATAGACTTCTTAACTTGGGATCCTCCTTTTAGGCGATGGGCTAGCAACCTGTCACTGTTTGAATCTCAATTCTATCATCAAGTCAAACAACTGAACGTGGCTTATCAGTCTTTCAAGACCGTTTGGCTCTGTCAACCCCGCAAGTTGATATAGACGTGATTATATGTATGTATGTACATAGAAAATAACCGATCGCACAAGAGTTTTATTGTAACACAGGCAATATCAGATATCAATGAATTAGATATTGGGTTTAAATTTAGTTGGCGCCGTTCTGGCAAAAGGTGAGGTCAAGGGTACATGTTACTGACGAGCTTGCCTGAAGAGAGTTATGAATGTCGATGAAACTTAAGAAGTATGCATAAATCGTAGCAAGCGTGATTGTGTATGTATATATAAATGTGTAAATTTAAGTCAACTTTACAAACAAGCGGGATTTTTATGTACCTAACCACATAGACAATTATGGACATTCTGCACCTACAGTTTATTCAATAGAACGTCTTTGATACGGTTAATTTTGTTAAAATTTTAGAGTAAGAGTTCAACCCGCACACCCGCTGTGATACTATGGAGAACATTCGTAGACACATAAAATTAAAAACAAACAAGCAACTACATAAAAGCCTCAGACATGCACCCTGTTCAAACAAGTCTTCATAACCACGGCCTTTCTAAAAACGGGACATCACAAAGATGTCTTTATGCAGAGAAGCGGTCTTCTACACGTCCGTCAGATGTCAAACAGCTTAACCTTAGACCTCGTGATAATATCGGCTTTGATACTGATGGTATTGAAGTGAAAAATGATGCTTTAGTGGCGTAATACAATGCGATTAACATCAGTTTTCATTTTCTAGGTTACTTTTTTATTATGAAAAAAAATTCTTTAGTATTAAAAAGTACAGTTATACAATAAAAAAAATATATACTTAGAATTCGATGTTCAAATATGATTTTAAATGAGCAAATATTAAAATAAAATGGGTCTCGAGATAGAAATAACTTATCAGACACATCTAAGCAAATCTGATTCAAGCTATCAGAATTGCAAAACATTGCAAACATTCGAAAGAAAAATGGAGAACAATAAAAATAAATTATGAGATAAATCTATGAGATAAACATTCTCATAAACGTCATAATAATATAATGTCACATGATTGCAGAACATATTTGCGACATATAAATTGCATAGTGTAATAATGCAATAAATCCATAAATATGTCAACAAAGAACATTCTAAGGACATTTTCATAGAGCAGATGAAATCTGATATGACGATAATTGCATCATCAACAGTAATCGGAATAAAAGCTGTTTTAGAAAAAAAATTTAAACTGTAGCATTAAAATAAATTTCCCATACATATACGTATAAAAATATATAATTCTCTCGGGGAAGACAGAGTCAATAGTCTTGATAAGACTGAAAGGTCACGTTCAGATGTATGGTTTAATGATGGAATTGAAATTCGAATAGCAACTTGTCGCTTTTCCATCGCCTACAATAAGAGTCTCAAGCTTATTTAGTTTTTCTCTTATTCGACTATACCCATGCCAAAATATGGTGTGGTCCTATTCTTAAGTGCCGAAACTTGATGTGGTTTCACACAACAAACAATTTCTCATCATTGAAAAGAAAGACACTAGATTCTAAGAATCGATTTATTCCAAGCAATTGTAATTGGTACAAAGTGATCTCGGGTTGCTAACTAATTGAGCCTATTGATGGGACATATTTACTCGACAGCATTGTATGATTGGAATGCTGAATATTCTTCACCAGCTTTCGTCACGTCTACAACATTAATTGCATTACCATTATTGGGCAGTAGAAAATCTATTCTTGCATCAGTATAGTCGTTATGATTATAGTCAAATATGGTAGCGTCATTTGCAACATTTTATTTGTCATTAAACTTGTTATCGGTAGTTAAAACTATAAAGAGTATGTATGTGGATAATTTTATCAAGATGATATAAATTGTGAACATTTATGACTGCAGTTAATGTAGGTAATCAACGTCTGTTACTATTTTGGTATTTCTTTACGTTCATCATTAATTTCTGATGTGAGTTTCGCTCCAGTGTGCCGGTATCTACATAAGTATAAAACTTTCTATTATTCTAGAATATTTTACTAAAAATTACAAGTGAAATAATTATTTTCAATGATTTCAACTGTGATCTTTATATGTGACACATTTTACATTTGTTCTGAATAATTTTATTTAAAAATATTTTTATTGAGAGTGACTTAATCGGTATATGAAACTTTTGTAAGTGCAAAGCATGCCCTGACATTTACAGTAAAGGTTTCTCATCCTAAAATGGATTTACTGACTAATAGCATGTAATCGCTAATATCATGGACGAAGAACCAAAGAAGCATGAAATACTCACGAGAGATACTTAACAATGTAGAAATAAATAATGTACCAGTATTTGAGGCAGGGTCTTAATATTTTGGATTATAAGGTAATCTGTGATACAAAATAGGTGACAATAATTAGTTTTGATAAATAATAGTTAATAGTAACATTCGAAAATCTTTACATTAATACACATAAAAGATGCTATTCTAAAATAAGAAATACATGAAGCATTTAAAACAAAAACTAAGATTTAGTACTCGAAAGTTATCCAAATACACCAATCATTACATAAGATGAAAGTGATCAGCAACATACATCAGTCATTGCAAAATGCATTTTTATTAACAGCCATTGGAGGCAATCGGTCATATTAACTGATTGATCGTGGATCTGCTTGTGGCATTCTCATTACTGCTGGGGCGCCAGACGGTGTCTCGGGGCCACAATTTATTGTCTTTAAGACGTCCCTGAACGTTGAAATTTTATATATATTATAACTCTTTCTCAGAAGGGTCTCTGTAAACATTTACACGATTTACCAAAAAACTGACATCGATTTCAGTGAAATCTATATGTTTCATGTAATTATGGAAACGTTAAAGAGATGCCGAGATTGCATGAAGAGAGTTATGAATGTAGATGAAGCGAAGGAAGTATGCAGAGATCGTGGCAAGTGGAAAGAGGCGATGGATGGACAGCGTAAAGGAAGGTAGTAACTAGTGAGACGGCAAGTGACAGAAGCAATTGAAAAACCCAACACATATATCTATGTTAGTAGTAAATGGTCGTAAAAGACAAAGAAGAAGGCAAGTGAATTAATATCCATCCAAATATATCCAATATAAAGATGCATCCACCCACCGTATAGAAATTTTAAGCATATAGAGGAGTCTTAAGCGATTGGATTTGTTATTGCCGACTCCCAGTATTGCTGGGCTGGAAATAAATCAGACTGATATAAATACGTTATTGGTCACTGCACTTCTTACCGTGACAGAGAATCACCTTGTATCTCTGGATTATCTGAATTAAAATTACATACCTACATACATACAAATCATGCTCCTTTCCCGGAGGTCAGAGTCATTCCGCTAGGTGTTCTTGCATAGTTTTTATGCTTCATCCACATTTATAAGACTCTTCTTGCAAGCTCCTCGGTTCAGGTCACTTTTGACCCAACCTTTCATCAAGACGTCCAGATTTGATCAAGGCCTTCCCATCGCAGTCTTCTCAATCACATTCTCCGCAAATATACAATTGTCAAGTCAATGTGTTTGAGTTAACCTGTTCACGTGACCTAAATAAATTTAGTCTTCGTCTTTATAAAACTTCACATTAATGTTTCAAGTGCGACTGATCAGAACAAAATAGCTAAGACTTCGGTCTTGTCACCTAACGTAACCTAGGGAGGTTTTGTTTGAACGTGCCAAATACATAAACTAGCCACCAACATATCGCAGGATTTATCGCAATGGACGTTGCTTAACCTAAGTGATTGAATGTAATTCGCACGCATTGCTAGCACTTTACCCGTAGGACATAGCTGCACAAACGGTGCAGAGTTATAAACAAACATACCCACTTCTAAACCAGAACTTAATTTAATTGGCTGAATGAATATTAAATTATGATAAGATGGTGTCACAGCAATAAATAACAACGCGACTGGTAAAATCGACGACTTGGAAGGAAAATGGTCTTCTGTTTGAACATCCGTTACAGTAAAAATAGCCGTTTTGTCTGCTGAAATTTGCTAGTTTTAGTAGTTTTTTTATCAAAATCTATAATGTTTATTTCGATTTGCTTTGGCATATATAATAATTTTCAATTGGTAAATTAAAAATATATATATTCATATCCAAATCATTCACTTTCTTATAAACATAATTAAGTAAAATTTTCTTTAAAGTTTTTCTAATTGTTTCAGCCATTTTTATATTAGAATTGATTTCGAAAGAATTTTTTTTTAGCTTTTTGCTTTTACATATTTTCCAATATCAATTTGATCTATAACATTAATTATTTCAGTTGCATAACCTTTCTCCGCATTCTCTTTAATATTATTCATAGATCAACATAATTGCTTTATTATCTGTCATAAATCTTGTCCGATGACCAGTTGCTTGGAGGTAGCTTATTAAAAATGTACTATTAAAAAGGCGACGATAAATCATGTATCGTTGGATTATCTGAACTATGGATAACGATTAGTTCAGGCCAAAGGCCAGCTATCTTAATAGAGAATACATGCGTGCTCGTAAACAGCTCGTAAAAAGCATGAAATTTATTATTATTTATGTAGTATTAAGATGTTTCTACGCTTTCAGGGAAATTGACTAGTAATTAACACGTAATTGATATTTGAATAGCAATAATGGATTATTCACTATTGGATAAATGCTAGCTTAGAGGTGATTCGTATGGTTTACCTATATACTATACATTATCAAAATCACAGTATCAAACAAAATACTACTAACCTTTAACGCTTGGCTTATCAAAAACTGAAAGGACATACCTAAAACAGATGAAATATTGGGTTATTAGTGTCATTAAATGTAGTGACTTCAGATTCAGAGGGCCTCTTCTGCCACCCATTCTGCCTGAATTTTTGATTCCCTTTAGTTGGTGCTATTATCATTTATAAACGAAATTCACAGGAATAGTAGAGTACACTTATATTTTTTCTGCTACGAATGAACCACACAAAAAGCTAGGTATGACAATTTTGATAAAAAAAATATCAGAGGATTTTCATCATCTACTTTTATAAACATCAATGATTAAGGGACTGTAGGCGGAAGAGCCGAAAATTAAGCCGATGATACGGTGCCTAAGGTATACGTATTCTAATTTGTCATCAGAATAGTAGCGTGAGAAGGGGCCACTTTATTAAAAACCATCAATATTTTAGATCTGACTCCTACGCGGTGAAATTCTTGATCAATCTTAACTTACCATTATTTATAGGGCTCTAAAGCAATTTTACTGTTGTTCTTTATGTCAAAAATTAATAGATTAGTTTCAACATCACTTTGAATTTATTACTTTTGTCTTTTTTAACATATAGAAATAAATAATCACGACACAAAGAGTTGTTCCTATTATTGGCAAATCGAACTTCCAGCCGTTGATGCAATAGATTGATAACAGAAATATAGTTTATTAACTATAGTATAACAGATAAAATCACGCTCCCTCCCGTAGTAGGCAGAGACTACGTCTTTCCAAAAACCTGCATACTTTTTTCACTTCATTTTCCTTTTATGCAAGCTACTTGGTTTAGCGTGGAAGTAACTTAACATAATTTGATTTATCGAAATTAAAATTAATGGAAAGAATAACTTGTAAGCAACATATTTCATCGTGAGAATTTATCAGTATATATATATTTTATTATCTTCAGGTCATATTTACGATAGGAAGCCCCGTATCGGTGTAAGAAATTTTGTTTGATTTACACCCAGTGGAACATGTAAAGAGCCGCTTGGACGCACTGATAAGGGAACAATGGTGCGTGTGATAAGGTAAGGAAGTTTGAAGTACCATTCACTTACATTGAAATTTCATTCAACGTTTTTATTTCAATGAAAAGAGGCAGGCAAAGAAACAGTTGAAGTTTTAATACGTAGGCGATTTTCTAGGGTAAATAGTGACTAAAGGCTTAATTAATTGGGTGGGTCAGATTAGAAATAATATGACCAGACTGTGCAGTATCGATTGATCTTATAATTATTCGGTAAGCAAGGAAGATTAAAGATTAAGAGTACAAAGATACAGTTTGTCACAGCGAGTTACAAATGTCATGTAAGTACATTACGAGATTTGGAATGGTAGAATTTTACTTATTCCAATACTCTAAGAATGCGGTATATGTCTTTTTTTTTTTACTTTTTGCATCTACAGAGTGTGAATCAGCTTGGTCCACTCATTAATTGTAGAAACCACAATTAAGGTATTAGTATTAAAACTTTCAAAAACAAAATTCTTTTTTAAAGGAAGATGTTAGGAATACCCGTAATCGTCAAATATGCATGAAAAGAATAATGTGTGTGGAGGAAGCGGGTGAGGTCTGTAAAGATCGTAGTAAGTGGAAATCCATAGACTCTGCCTACCCCAATGGAAAACAGGCGTGATGGTATGTATGTCATTTAAAAAAAATACTTTAGGACATAAATATGTTTTTTACAGATATAAATTCATTGAGAAAGTTTAATTTAGAAGCACGAACAGTAACATGAACGCGCAATCATTAATGCTTCCATTACTCAGTGTATAAACGATCGATACTGGGCTCGGATTATTAAATCAGTTTCGATTATAGATCAGTATCTAAACTTGTAAGGTTTCTCCTTCTTACTAATTACTGTGTAGGTGTTTGGTATGATCTAGTTACGGTTCTAGTATCAATTCTTTCAAATTCAACTCTGTGCAATTGCAATAAGTTGAAAGTTATAGTACAAACTATATACAAATACAGTTCTGGAAGCAAAAAAAAAGACACAGTGTCCTTTATTTCCAGTTGAATTTAAAAAAAAAATCTTTAAGCTGACGACCTTACAATTTGAATAGGTAACTAGCGCGTAAGATTACTAGATTGTTTTGTTTTTTAAGATTAATGTCTAATTACTAAGTTGAACTAGGTTGTAAGTTACAGGTACTATCACATATTGGCATACTACTATCAATTTTCTGAAGGCATCTGGACGACTGGTAAATTCTGGCTCAATAAAACTTTTAAGGTTGCAATTTTAAGAGACCCTAAATGCTCTGGATTGTTTTTTAAATGTGAATAAACAAAAGACATTAAGCATTAGTTGATCTCATTCTACCGACGAACAAAAAGGCCACCATGCTAGTTCATAAATACCGCGTACATAATGACCCCATATAAATAATAAGTACTATCCAACAGGTACGCTTCATGAGATAGATCTTAACAAATGACATTAAACACTTAACCCGTCCCGTGCTAATGGAAGTAACGCACAAATACTACAAGATAAAACGCCAGTAAATCTGTCCGTGTGTACGTTGATATCGTTCAGAGTTTATCGGGATCATTCATGCCTTGTCCCATTGAAGGTTGGCCCCGAATGACCATTCATTATGTTTTCTTTACAACGTGGCTCAAGTCAAGTATAATTGTGGCAGTTTTCGTAAAGATAAATTTACAAGTGAGGTAAAAAAGATGTTATAATATTACTTAAAATTTATGAAATGAATAATTTCATTGAAGCGAAATAATTATGGTTGAGATCAATGTAAATACTGTATTAAGACTTTGTAATCATAATAATAACATTGCAATTTGAAAAATAAATGACGAAGCATACCTATTGCAGAATATGCGAAGTTAAACTACAGTTTTTTTGTAAACATTATAATAAAAAACTTTTACAATGACAACAATAATACATGTTGGAAATTTGAAAGGTGTTTATTAAAAGTGGGACAGGATGTTCAGGCCGCGTTGTAAATAATGCAAACTGTCTGTATGTGGTTATCGTAGGCAGAGTTTATCGACGTTGTATGTGAAAGCTTGTACCGCGGAATAGCTACCAATCAACAGTTATTAAGCAAGCACTTGCTTGGTGTACAAGAAAAGGCGGGGGCGGAAGCCTATAGGAAATTGTATTATATGTCTATATAGAAAAGTTGCAGTCTTTATTCTTTCACCTCAGATGGTATTCCTATGATACATGAATGTTTCAAAAAGGCTTAAGATTTTAGCCTTTTTCAATCTCCGAGTTGATAAATAACAAGCAACCTGTCACTATTTGAATTTTAATGTCATCTTTAAGCCGAACGTGGTATTTTAGTCTTTATGAGACTGTTGGCTCTGTCTACCCCGTAACATGAGCGAAGCCTAAAAGAGATTTTATCACATAGGAAAGATGTAGACTTCGTTATCTTTGGTAAAGAACCGTTAGAAACATTATTTCTAAAATTACTGCCGCTCAATACGCTCACCGCTTGCATTTAGAAACGCGCCTTAAGAGCAAAGATATGGTGTTTAAAACTAGTAATTGCCACACTTCTCTATATAAACAACGTGTTTCAGACGACCCCAACAATTTTCCGAGATAAACATAGTAAGTGAACGTCTTGCTACAAGCAATACGCTGTTTTAGTTTCTAAGTATAATCACGACATTGAAGTAAAAGAGACATTTAGTAGACTAATTTTGTACAAATAACACGGATTAAGTTACTTATACAGTTAAGTTAATTTAAACAAAAAAAAAAAGTTGCGCGTTTTGTCGCCTTTTGCTTTTTTATAATCGCCACTTCTGTGTTTGTTCGTTTGTTTGTTAGTTTCATGCCAATACTTTATGAAAAAATAGCACAGAAGAAATTGAAGATTTCTGTATTTTTTAAAGCTATCTCTCAAAAACTAGTAGAGTGTCTGAAAGCAAATATTTATTTGTAGATTTATTCATTTATATATTGTAGCCATGATTACAGGTTAAGTTTACCTGCAAAAGTTGCGGTGGTCAGATGAGAGTCACTTCGTGTAAAAACCTGACTCACCCAATCCAGGGTCCATGGTCAAAGGCATACCCCGAGCTCCTCTCCAGAGTGGGGAGGATGCAACCGGGGACTAATACCAGGACGAAGACTGTACCTAGATACTGACTTATTACGAATACGTAAAGTTGTCTAAGGAGGTTTATTTCAACACCAACATATATTTTTCTCTACTAGAGCAAGTTTGTATTGGTTGGTTGTGTTCCTTTAATTATTTATACGAGTACAAATATATTCAACAAAAATAAACAGCTCGTATAAATTTAAAGAGACAAAGAAATTTAACGATAACATCAATAAATCTGATGCACGATACGTTGGACAACTCAAAGATAACAGAAACACAAATAAAGCTTTTATTGAAACAGATGATCGTCTTGCAAATGTAAATTCCGCTAATCTGCGTCTTCCTCCATATATCCTTGTTGATTACATTCGAACAACGAAACTTGTTAATGCAAATTTAGCTAATGATGTGATATTTTAACTTGAACTGTGAGAAAATACTGGTAGCCATTATAAATGTCTGGAAATCCTCAAGCACGTGTGGCTTCATAACTCTAATGAACTTGACTTGCGAATGCACCACCATTAGTCTTGATTTCACCTCCACTATTCTGACAATGTGCCGTTTCTATACTACTTATACTTCTGACCGCAGCTTCACACGCGTTGTTCGCATTTATAATATTACTGGCTTTTACTCACGGCTTTCCAGAATTTGTCGCAATAATTTGGTTCTTATCCAGCTTTTGTATTGTCTTTCAGTGTAAAAATCAATAACTTCTTGACAGATAATGTGACACAAGAAACTAAAGCATTTCAATTTAAGCATATCAAATTTAAAGAAAAGCAATAGAGCTTTTCATCTATTGTGTTTTTCTCTCAATCTAGTCAGAAAACCACATGAACAAAAAACACAACGGTATCCAGGGATTTGAAGAGACGTCTCGAATCTTCGAACTTTGAAGCAGTTGAGGATTTTACCAGGAAATGATGAGTGTATCAAACGATACATATCACCTTAATAATACCCAATTTTATCAAATACAACAGATTTTTTTGACTTTTTGGTCTCCTTAACGATTCAGGACACCGTTCTTTCTACAAACAAAAGAAACGGTATCCATATGGATTCGAAGAAATGCTCATAAGAAATCGGACTAATTAGAACAGACGTGTCCTGATCGCGGTGACGTCGTAACCGGAGCGGTGGACTTGCCTTATGAGTCGACAACGGTACAGCCACCATCCCTCATCGGTCATGATACTCCTTAGTGGTTTGTGCGAGTAATTTACGATTAGCATTTGAATTTGATGTTTTTATTTAAAAAGATAATAAAACATTCGATTTCTGGATCCAAAGAGTGTTCTCCAATTATGTAAATGGTTGAGATACCAAAAGAAATAGTGACCCAAATGTTTTCAATGAAAACAACGTGTTTGTCGGGTAGCCGTAAGAAAATTGTCAAATCATTTACTGCGAAAAGAACTTACATCTACGAGCACTACTAATGATATCTTTTATGAGCATACTATTGAGTATGAACAAAATGGCGAGGGGATTAACGCTTACATACAACAACTGGGATAATTCTAAAATGTGAGAGATAAAAATACCGATAAGATGCTAATGTGAAAACGAGAATGAAAAACAACACAATCACCGAAAATTTTATTGCGTGTTGTTAAGTTTTGATATCAAATAATCATAAAATATATAATGTTTCTTATGCAAAATTCAGAGGTAGCCTTAAGAAATGTATTTCGGCATCGTTTAACCTCTCAATAAAAAGAGTAAAGGCAGATTATCATTGTTTTTGACGCTCGAAGCTCACATTATTTCTGTATTTTATTGACCGTTTAACAACTACAATTACTTGTTCTTGACCGATATCACCAATTTGCGAAATCGAAATTCTTTTACGTTTATTATAGTTGTTTGATTAATAACGTTGAGTTGATATTTAAAGATTGGTATATTAGTAATAAAAAGAACATGTTTTCGTGATAATATTGAATTTAATCGATTTAAAAAAATTATAAAGTAAATTACATAGCTACTTATCGCATTACCCTCGACAGTATCATTAAGTAGCGCTAAGTGCCAAATGCGTCAACTTTACTAGTTCAGAATAAAACGCTGTTATTCTTTATTTGGTGACATAGAGACTTGATGATACGATTGAGATAGGACTCAAAACATTTAACGTGATCAAAATAAAAGATGCAGGTAATGCAGTTATCTTGGGATTAGGTAAGCTTTGTTTTATTTAACCTCAAATAGCTTATAATATAGTATATGGTACTTTAAATTGCATGTGTAATTTATTACATCAATGAAATAGATACTATACTTCATTTTATAGATCAAGCAAGCTAGAAGCACCATCCGATTCCAATATCCAACAAGGTAGAATTCAGTCAGTCCCACGCTTTATGTTTCAGTTATTGATACAAATTATTCACTACCTATCCTTGAATCGCGTCTGTATTAAGATGACAGTATGTCCGAGCCATAAATTCGTGTCTTTCACTCTCGTGACTGTGGTCCATGCAGTTTGCTCTCAAAACTGAAAGCCCGTCCATCATGTTAATTTATTCCGGTTATGTTTTATGGCCCTTCGTGGACTGACCGACGGATATGAATTCTTTTATGGAGACCTGTCTGTGATAACAGCAAAGAGGTATTATTTACG
This sequence comes from Amyelois transitella, assembly GCF_032362555.1. Classification (NCBI taxonomy): domain Eukaryota; kingdom Metazoa; phylum Arthropoda; class Insecta; order Lepidoptera; family Pyralidae; genus Amyelois; species Amyelois transitella. Next base: position 9,928,522 of record NC_083511.1, on the reverse strand, counting down.
AGTTTTCGAACGTTTTGGAAGTTATTGCTTCAACAAGACAAGGCATTGTTTTGTTAATAGTGCTTTGTGGGTCCTTTTGGGTCAGTGCGGAAAGGTTTACTTCATCTGATGAGTACAATACAATGTACGTCGTGAAAATGTTATGAAATGTTTGTAAGATGTTATTGAGGTTCATGACTTTGTTTATCACATTCTTCATGCAAATCAACATAATAAGATCAAGGCTATTGTTGATATAATTTACTTTTTTTATAAATTCCGTTTTTGTAGCATCATCTTCATCTGTTTTTCAAAGTAATCAATATAAGATTTCTGTTAATATATAACTGTTCACATATTCAACTTTCTTTCATCACGGAAGTTCAAGTTCAATAATTTCAATTAACGAACACGAAATCACATCACGAATCGTATACAAACCTTGACCGTCTATCGTGAGACCATTCATCGCAATAGAGACGTACATTAGAGCAGTGTCTAGTTCGCAAATCGTGACTAATCCACTATTGACCGTTAGTCTGATATCTAAATTATACATTGTAATGGCTACAACAAAATGGTTGTACGTTTTTCGATTTCTCCGCTTCGAGAACGGCCACGCCTGCTTTTCGATGCGTCTGATGACATTTACTGGGGCCGATATTGTTTCTGCCCCGCCATTTCTGCATTGACAACCTTCGATCAGATATTTCCAATTGGAAGTTTATGCGGGATCATGTCTACAGTTGTTGTGATTCGGATTATCGATTCGAGTTGGAGGTGAAAGCGTGTTAAACAAATGGTACGGGTGTAGTGCTCTTGTTTCTGCGTACTTTGAATAGGTTTGATTGAAAGCAGCTGTAATCTCTATCACTTACGTTGCGGCTGGCATAAAGAAAGCGGATCAACTTCGCTAGTTAAGGCAAGCTTAAAGCACGAATATAATTTACATGTTTAGAGAAAATAATATAAGCAGATAGATAAAAGCTAAAATCGATTTGATAAAAATATCTGTGATAAAGGAACGTAATAAACTTTCAGTGTATTTAAAATAACTGTAAAAAATATATAAAAAGTTTCTATCCAAGGCGTATCAATTAACTCAAAATTAAAACATATATTAAGAATCAATTAAAAATCTATTAGTAAAACAAAAACTCGTGAACATAGGAGCAAAAAAATTTAAAAGCAATCAAAGGCTGCGACTATTGTTATCAGGAAATTTAATGACAGCGTATCTGGTTAGCTGGACACATGAGATTAAGAAAAAATAACAAATGATCTCAGTATAGGATTCTATTTTTAAGTTCTTGCACTTGATAGAATGAGCTTGCATAATTGGCAATGATGAGCAAGTCCATTGAAGAGAAAATTAGCTTTTTGATAACACTTTTAGATCTCTTGTTTCTGCGATGTCTTAAACTTTTTTAATAATACCGTTTAATTGATTTATGTCTAGATAAACATACAATCGATACAATGCGTTGAATGAAGAAAGCATTGATACGTGTCTATTAACGAGGTCAGACTTTCTAGAATATGAATTCATGATTTAATTAATATGTGAGAAACTGTAGATACATCTTTGGTTAATGAATTAGCGGAGCAAATTTATGTAGGATATAATATTCATACACATTATTATCACACCTTATTGGAAATATGCTGAAAATAGTATAATATTTGCGCTAGAAAAGAAAGATGAACTCTGTCAAACTGTCTTTTATTAATGTTTTCTTTTTCTTATTTTAAAATACATTATGCTTGTTCTTTAAAAATGGAGTTACGAGTAGTAATATACCTGTTTCTAATAGAAGTAAGTAAAGACTATGGTTTTTCGTTTGTATGTTAAATTTTTTGGTTTTCTCTAGAAGTGATTTTTTTGAGATTTGGCGAGAAAACGAAAATTTAGTGCATGACGATAAAAATGTCCTATAATTTGAAAATTTGGGCGTGGAAACATCATTTTTCTTAAGATCTGTTTTACGCCCGGTGGGTAAAGGCGTGAAGCTGGATAACAATAACAGTGCAAGCGTTAGAATAATAAATTACGAACCATTCCGCGGTCATTACAGTCACGAGTAGTGTTGAGCTGGCTGCTCGTGAGATTTATAATAGATGAAGTTATTTTTACTTAAAACAGTACGACAGGTGTGGATTTTTGGTCACGCAAAGGGCTTGTTAGGTCGCGTGATAATGATCGTTCGACTGTGTGTAATGGGTTTTAAGTTTAGAACAGACTTTAGCGGATTATTCTCTATTTATGTTTAAATTTTACAGATACTCTAAGTCATCGGTTTTTATAAGTGGAATTTTATTGGCCTTCATGAAAAGTACGTATAAGAAAACTTGAATACCCTGCGATTTTTCTGCGTAAAGCAAAAACTCCCGATATAGACCTTAGGAGGGGATGCATTAATAACAAAGTTAACGTTTCACCAACAGCTATAAATCAAAACACAAAGGGACTTCAATTCTATTTCAAGAAATATAGTGAAGAATTCAAAAGTTTAAGATATTTCAGATGAAAAACAAAACGACTTGATAAAAAGGTGATAATACAAAACGAGATTATTTCAACGCGGCTGCGACTAATACAAAACCAAATAGGGGCATATCCTTCAACATCAAAGACGCTGTTTCAGCTTCAAGATAATACTGTTATTTTAAGAGCTTTCTTTTATTTATTTCATTGATAACACTATATCAATATACGAAATGTAGTATCTGTTTGATAAACAATAAAGTAGACTACGGATTTTGACGCGTTACTGATAAGAATGTGACTGGGAAAAGAAATACTCCTAAGTGAAGAGTAGTGGATAAGAAAACTGAAAAGATGTACCGATGATAGAGATATATATATATATATATATAAACGATGATGATGTTGGATAAAATAAATATGATCAATGGAATATTAAGAAGATTAAGATAGTTCAAATAGTGATTAGGTTTAGTAGGTTGCTAGCCCGTCAAATCAGCTATGGGAAAGATATGGAGAGGTTCTATTATAAAGTTTCGGAAACCATACGGCATATGGACATTAGGAAACTTTAAGATCTTGTGGGAGATCAAGTCAATGCGATAACATTGCATGTGGATGAAGCTAATTAGTTTTTTTTTATATAAAAAGATATAAACAGATTACACTGATTGAGTTAGCCTTGAAGTGAGTTCAAGGCTTGTGCTACGAGATACTAACCCGACGATACCATATTTCAAAATAAATACTTTTAATAATAGATAAACATCCAAGACCCAGGCCAATCAGAAAAAGTTCATTTCTCATCATGCCCTGGCAGGGATTCGAACTCGAGACCTCCGGTGTCACAGACAAGCTCACTACCACAGAGGCCATCATGCAGGTATAATTCCAAGTGAAAAAATTTACTCTTTATCCGGGAAAAAAGCCAAATGTATCTAGATATCAAGTAAAGCAGTAGAACGCCGTAAGTACATTGCATAACAGCGTCTTACTGATGTGACAAGGCTTTGCTTACGATCACATGGATCAAGTGAGCAAAGACAATTCACCTCTACTTTCAACAACTCGCCACATTATAGTCTTTGGTTACGGTAACAAATTACGTCATGGCGCCCGCTAACTGATAAGAGCTCTTTGTTTTAACTTGTTTCCGTTTTGAAACAAAAGAAATGCCGCATAAGCAAAATATTACGTTTATGACCGATTTCGCGTTATAGTTACTTAAATTAACGAATGACTCTGAAGATTTTGGTATAAAAATAGCAACTACTTAATTCTTTGTGAGTTGACGTCTTCCATTACTTTATAAAAAAAAGGTAAAATAAACATCTAAATTTGAAATTATCAAACATCACTAAGGGACATTTTGTGTATCTGATATACAGATTTTTGTGATAAGGGAAATAACTGTGATTAAAGTGTCCTATCTAAGTTCTACCAACAAGTAATTTTCTTAAAAATCAATAAGTTACGTAATAACTTTACTTAAACCATAGTTTCCTGAAATTAAATCTAAGTACATAATGATAAGAATAAGATAATAAAGGAAAATGTAAAAAAAATACTGTAATGATTAATGCAGGAAAATAAAAATGTGAATAACAAAAACCAAGTGATAACACATACATAATCATAAGCAGGTAAAAGACCTGGCGCCATTTTTCCAATCATACGATCATTTTACGATAACCAGCGATAAACGTAGATAAATCCATTGGTTAATATATCTATAAATAGATACAAGTTTGAATCAATTCACATTTGTTGATTTCCCAATTCGATTTCAAACAAAAGAAGGATCGTGATATTGATGTGTTAGCTTTGTGTTACATAACCAATTAACCATTATATTGACTATTGAGCGGTAATACGCTTGTCTGTGACACCGGAGTACCTGGGTTCGAATCCCGGTCAGAGCATGATGAAAAACGAACTTTCTCCGACTGGTCTGGGTCTTGGATGTTTATCTGTATGTTTTACAAAATATAGTATCGTTGAGTTAGCATCTCGTAACACAAGTTTCAAACTTACTTCGAGTCTTACTCAATCTGTGTAATTTGTCCCGTATATATTTATTTATATGTATATTGATATACATCCCAGCTAATATTTATTATCGAAAGACACACAATTCATTGTTGCCTATATAGATGAGCTTCTTTTAATTGACACCTAAAACGATATGCAGATATTATCGTTGAGTCAAATTTAAAATGAGGTCAATACTATCACGACCAGCACCTCCGAAGTTTGTTTTTGACTAGACTAGAAGCGTCAGTTGAACCAAACTTGATCCAAGATAAGAATGACAGGAATCGTGACGGAGACGACATTTCGTCAAATGAATTTGATTATTCCGCTCCAGTAAATTATAAGCCAAAAGATACTGGTTTTGTCAAAGGCGACTATCAGATATTTGCTGATAAGATCGATGTTATTGCTTCATAGAATTCACTGATTAGCATGACCTCGATAGATAAGTGTTTAAGAAAAGAAAAACGTTGAATAATTCTTGCCACAATATTATTTTTTTCCATTACAGTGGATTTTCCTTGTAAAATCTGCTAGTTTGCAAAGGCTTCAAGATTTCTGTAGTTCGGGAGGATGTTTAAGGTATCAGATATCATCTTCTTTTTTTATCTGATTATATTGATGATATATATCAAATAAACATACCTACATACATACATATAATCACGTCTAGCCAACACTCTTGAAAAGACTGATAGGCCACATTTAGCTGTTTGGCTTAATGATTGAATTGAAATTGAGATGAAATGAAAATCATTTAGAAACAAATTATAACATAATTCGCGATATATTAAAATTATGCAACAGAGATATCGACCACACATGTAGTAAGTATCCTTAATTAATGCAATTAATGTGTTCAAAGCTTTGTACGGGGTTAATCAATTTTCAACTCCCAAAAACATATTAATGAGCTTGTTTTACGAAGGCTTGCAAAAAACCGTTTATCCGATAAATTAATGTTACATACTATCATTTAATTAATCAGAGTAGCAGAAAGTTATCGTGCTTTGTGATATACGGTTAAAAACAAATTGCAATTATTTGTTTTAATTGTATTTACGCTATCATCCTTGTTGTCATTGATATAAGGTGGATTATTAATTGCATCTACAAGTGTCATGATCAAGATTTGGCCTTTCCTCACAATATTATCTTGCTTGCCTGTTGTTCAATTCTGTTTATTGTTTCTCTTCGTATTTAGCTTTCGTAAATGTTTGTACAGTAACTACGACATTTTGAAATGCCAAATATATTGGGATGCCAATAAATACAATTGGATCCTGATTTTATGGTAGCTGTATAATGTGATGACCCGCTTACATCGTGAATTTTCTTCCGAACCATATTAAAAGATGCACGACTCTTAATTCTCTTAAGTGCTTAAATCAGGTCGTATCATTTTATTTTCAATTAAACGGACTCAGAAGCTATCGTCAATAAATTAGATGCGATTGCGACCGCTATCGAGCACTGCAAAATTGTAGACACTTCTTTGATAGCATCACATAATTTTCTGTACATTATCACGGATCTTAAGCTTAAGGCCGCAGCTGTTGATATAAATACAGAAATGGACATTAAATGAACCGTTTGACACGATTACCGGATGCATGCGCGGCGCCGGCGTTATCTCGTCCGACGCCTTAGCCGGTTCGCTAACCACCAAGCGATTGCAATCGTGGAGAGAGACCTATATTTTATACTTTTAACGTCTTAAATTAATACCACCTTAAAATTTGTACATTTTACAAGTAAAGATTGGAGAGACTAATTTCATAAAACTTATTGTATTGTACCTACCGCTACGCCAATTCGTATATTCATTGAAAACTACATATTCCTCGTGACTTTTATAGGATTAATAATTGAAACAAATGTAGGATAAAAGAAGTAGCAAAAAATTTAAATATAATAAATGCTTACCTTCTTATACTAAAGTATGTAATAAAAAGTAAATCAAATAAATAATCAAAAAAAAATAATAATTGACGAATCAATCAATAAAAATATATTTATTCTTAAATACAGGTTTATTCGTATGATTAGTACCATTTTTTTAATACATCATAAATAATATATAACACTCGCCTGTTTGCTTGAAAGTTGTGTTCACCTGTAATTGGGTTGCATGCTAGCACATAAATTGAATGTTACTCCTAAATTTATTTCATGTAACCTGTTGGTGTACCTAAATAAATAAATAAATAAAAAAATCATTGTCATATAAAAAAAAGGTAATGAACACATACCTCACGATTGTCAAATAGATATTAGTACCAGAACGTGTATCAATAGTTGCATAAAGAATATCATTAATATAAGGTATTTGTTGCCTGTGTATTATACGCAATAAATAAGACACTACTTGTGTTATACACGCTGTTGTTATAAACATAATCGTGATTGCCCATGAAACTACACATTTTAACTAGTTCGCTATCATAAATTACATCATCGCATGATATCATAACAAATTCCTTCGGACTAGGGTTTTATACAACTTAAGTCTTATCACATTCAAGTATTTCGATCTAAAATACTTCTTTCTCAATTTTATAGATCATCGATTTATAACCATCGTTATCCTTAGCTATAAATTATTAAATAGAATTAGTTGCTACACCGACTCTACCAATATCTATCTCACCATATCCTTCGATCAATATTTCTGGAATTTCTCAATCAATTAAAAGATACATTTATGGAAAGTGAAGCAGTGCAATAGATTTATGGTTGTTACCTGATGTTTTATTGATTACGGACAACCCAACGGGAAATATCACACAGATGATAAAAAACAAAAACAAAAAGAAAGCTAAATGCTTTTATGATAGACTATCATTGAAATTTTGTTCAAAAATTTTGCTATATTTAAGTTAGTTTAGAGTTAAAATGTGAACTATTAGACATAAAACAACCAAACCATGAAGTTGGTTCATAAAATGGTACAGACAAAAGTCCACATCCGAAGTATTGTACTGAGCCGACAGAGTGGAGACCACACATCCTGTCACACACCAAGGTTGAATTAGAACAGTGTGGGTCATTATTTGCAAACACGACGCCATTTTTGCAATGCTATTGTAAACATCTGTTGTTACACGAACAGTATAATTATAGATTGTATAAATTTCATGATTTATTTGAAATTTTTGTACAATTGGTATAATAGTTTGTATGAACAATTTGTATAAAAGAAATTTAATCTCTACAGAAATATTTTATGCTAATTGAGAATCGTAGCATTGAAACCATGAATGTAAAATCATCGTCATTTATACGTGATATTTATATTTTGATTTATATAATTACGTCATGTAATGTTCATTGATCGTTATGATACGATATTTTTCATCATCAAATTGGCAGTAAACCAAAATGTTAATTACAATTGATAACGCCAATAACATAATCTTGAATGTATCCGAAACCTTAAGTTGCATCACGGTTAAGATGCATCAGATTCCAAACTTCCCATCAGCGGTTGTGGTCAAAATTGAAATTTATCGAGATAACGTAAGAGTCATTTTTCAATGAGAGAATTCAATGAATTTGCATAATGAGGTAGTTAATAGATGGGCTTCTTTTTAATAAGGTCCAACGACCGACAAAATTGATTGTTCTGCCGACGGGGTGCATTTTGTGCATTTTACTTGTACTCGTATTGTTGTAGTAACTTCTTATGTAAGGTAATTGGATGGTTGTTTCAAAAATACGGTTAATGCACGCCACGGAGGTTAAATTGAAATTGTTTTTTACTTTTCTTTTTTTATCATGCGTGAGAAAGAAAATTTTTTTAACGTGTTGTAAAAACTTTTTGTATATGTTTTTACTTACAAAATTGGCCACAGCTTAGTTAAAGTGAATGGTTTAGTTCTGATATCGATACATTTGTTTGGAATACTATAAAAATACACTTTTCTTAGAACGTATCTAATTTTAAGTAACTGCTTATGAAATCTGCTATCGAAATTACGTGCAAAATATTCTAAAATAATACTTCTTGTAGTTAGGTAGTTGTATGTCACGTATCTCGTGTAAATTTAAATACTTCACTGAAATAAGTATTACGAAAAATATCATTTACAAGTAAAGCATCAATATTACCAGCCTATCCTGACCCTTTCGTTTAGCGTGCACTACACGCCTCTAAATATTTCCTAAGCTTTATCGTTATTGATAAGATAAGATCTAGGGTCACAGGAGGCCGCGTAGCCGTCGATTGTACTACTGACAGAGAATTTATTATTGTGAATATATTTGGATTCAAGAAAATAGAAGTAATATTGATCTTCTAATTTATTGAAGGTTTAGAAGGTATGCATGCTTAGATTGAAACGGAGGTCTTTCCTTGTTTTTTATTGCTACAATTAGTAAATTATTTACATTAGTTATTTGCTGTTTTTCTTTTTGTTTTATTAAATATTTGATTAAGAACTAAGAGGCACTTTAATTATGTTCAATTTAATGCACAGTTTTGATGTAATTGTTAATTCTTTCTCTTGTTTTTAACATTTTAAAGAAGATAATGAAACATAGTCATTACATACCCCGTTTGAAGTCAAATATTTCATTGCTTTTGCTTACCTGCAAAAAAATAAATATAACAATTATTTTTTATATAAATGAAGTTATATTCTCATGTGAAGGGTAACAACAAAGAGACAAACATATTATTGCTACATCATTAAGACCAGGAAGCAATTACAAATGTATCAACTCTCCTCAATCCTGAGAATATTCCAGAAAAACTTTAGCTATTAATGGGAATTATTCCAATATCAAAAGGTTAGCTTATAGGAGCGTAGTCTATCAGTTCCCAAGAGCACAATAGACCAATATAATTCACATTCAACGCACGTCAGGTTATGCAGGTTCAATGCAACGCGAACTTGCATAGGAAGTGTGATAAAACGGTTTAACAGAATGCTGCTTACACCGATGACTTTGTGTTTTTCGGCATTATTTGTAACAACCTCAAGCTTAAGTTATTACAAAAACTAAAAAAAGTTGAACTTAAACTGACTTCTAGAGTGGCTTTAATTTTTTTTATCACAGAGGTGGTACTCGCTTTAAAGATCCATATTAATGATATAGTTTAACTAACTCAACGTTAACTTATCGAATTGAAATGCCCTTCAATGATCTTATTGGAAAATTGCGGGAAAACAAGCAAAAGTGAAAAATCTACCATTCCATAAAAATATACCATTATTTCGTACATACATACATACATACATACAATCACGCCTCTTTCCCGGAGGGGTAGGCAGAGACTACCTCTTTCCACTTGCCACGATCTCTGCATACTTCTTTCGCTTCGTCCACATTCATAACTCTCTTCATACAAGCTCGGCGGTTTCGGGTACTTTTGACCTGACCCTTTACCAGGACGTCCTTAATTTGATCAAGATACGTTCGTCTAGGTCTTCCCACTCCGACCTTTCCCTCCACACTCTCCTTGTATATCTGCTTAGTCAACCTGCTTTCATTCATCCTCTCCACATGACCGAACCATCTTAACATACCCTTTTCTATTCCTGTAACTACATCTTCTTTCACATCACAACATTCCCTTATCACGCTGTTCCTTATCCTGTCACTCAATTTCACACCCATCATACTCCTTAACGCTCTCATTTCCACTGCATTTATTCTGCTTTCATGCTTCTTTTGCCATACCCAACTTTCACTCCCATACATTAATGTCGGGACCAACACGCCCCTGTGCACAGCCAGTCGAGCCTTTTTGGATAGTTTCTGACTGCTCATAAAGGCATGCAAAGCTCCATTCACCATGTTCCCCGCGTTCACTCTCCTTTCAATATCACTATCATACTTGCCATCTGATGTAAACTTTGATCCTAGATATACAAACTCTTTCACTTGCTCCACTTTTTCTCCTCCAATCAAAATATTACATGCTGTCATTTCTTTCTCCATTTCAAAAACCAGTGTTTTAGTTTTACTTACGTTCACTTTCATTCCTTTCTCTTTTAAAGCTTCATGCATACAGTTTACCATCTCCTGTAACTCCTCCGCTGATGACGCCAGTATAACCTGATCGTCGGCATAGAGCAGACATTTGACGAGTAACTCATTCATCCTTAATCCACTTTTAGACTCTTTCAAATCTGTCAAACAGCTATCCATAAATAGGTTGAACAGCCACGGTGACGCAACACATCCTTGCCTAACGCCTTTCTCAATCTTAAACCACTCAGTGTGCGCTCCGTTTATCCTGACACAAGCACTCGAATCCTCATATAAGGATTTCAGTGCTCGTATTAAGAGACTGCTCACCCCATGCATAGAAAGTGCTGACCACAATTCATTCCTCTCAACTCTGTCATAGGCCTTTTCCAGATCTACGAATGTGCAATAGACTTTTTGACTCTTGGCCAAAAACTTTTCGGCTATGCACCGCAAGGAAAAGACCTGATCAGTACATCCCATTCCCTTTCGAAATCCCGCTTGAGCATCCCATATTTTGTCATCAGTTTCATTCCTGACTCTATTAATCAATACCTTAGCATACAATTTGCCGACGACGCTAAGCAGGCTTATACCACGATAATTTTTGCAGTCCAGCTGTGACCCTTTTCCTTTGTAAAGTGGCACGATAACAGCCTTACACCAATCTTTTGGTACTCGGCCGCTTCTCCAACACAAATTGAAAAGGCAGTACAACTGACTAGCTACTACGCCTTTTCCTGCTTTAAGCATCTCGACCGACACTCTATCACACCCAGCAGCCTTTCCCGCTTTCATACTCTTAAGTGCTTCCACAATTTCGAACATTTCAATTTCGCCTTCCATCTCATTCTCTTTTTCTTCGCTATAGCAGAAATCTTTCTTATTTCCTTCCTTTTTTTCAAATAAACTTTCAAAATAGTCCTTCCATATCTTTAGTACACATTCTTCTCCTTTCACAACGCTACCATCCTGGCATCTGATCCTAGTCAGCTCTCTGGTTATAGTATTTCCTCGGGCTGACCTTACGGATTTCCAGAATACTTTCAGATTTGACTGAAAGTCTTCTGATAGCCTTTTATCAAAATCCTCTTTATACTCTTCTTTCTTTCTAATCACAGCTTTCTTAACCAAATCTTTCATTTTCTTATATTCCTTACGTGCTTCATTCACATCTTCATCTATAACCTCTTGCATTCTTAAGTTAGCTTTTGCTGCTAACAAATCCAGCCATGCTTTCTTCTTTAATCGCACAAGTTCTGGCACATCTTTACTCATCCACGCATTTTTGTGATTTTTTCCTTTCCTTCTTCTACTTACACCACACACTTCAACAGCTACTTTCACAATTCTTTCTTTAAATTCCTTCCATCCATCTTCAATATAGCTCATTTCCTCTAAATCTTCAAATTTATCCTTCAGTCTATTAATATACTTCTTACCTACATCCATATCTTGCAAATTTTCTACTTTTACTCTTTCCAAAGCGCTGGTTTGCTCCCTTACCCTGTGCCGCCAGCGATTGAAGATACCCCTTATCCGGGATATCACCAGTAAATGGTCCGAGTCAATGCCAGCACCGCGATATGCACGGGTATCCAGCACTTTGTTCTTCAATCTTTCATCTACAATCACAAAGTCTATCATACTTTTTAAAATACCTTCCACTCTTGTGTAGGTGTGGATCTCTTTATGTTGAAACATTGAGTTCGACACAAAAAGATCCCACTCTAGACAAATTTCTAATACACTTCTTCCATTATCATTCACCTTTTCGTCACCAAACGCACCAAGCACCTTTTCATATCCATCACGCTTTACACCCACCCATCCATTAAAATCACCTAACATAATAATCTTCTCATTTGGCTTGGTAACTTTCAATACTTCTCTTACACTATTCCAGAACTCCTCGTTTTCGCTTTTTGCTGATGTTGTACCCCTCGAACCCACATCCCAAGGTGCATAAACACCTAGAACGAAGATCCGAGTGATTCCAACTTTCAGCCTAATCCATAGAAGACGAGGGCTGACACACTCATACTCATTCACGCACTCAGCCATTCGTGCAGAAAGAATTAGACCGACCCCTTGACAGCCTCGGCTGGTACTGGAAATTCCAGACCAATACGCCGTGTAAGGGCCGTGCTGCGTCGCGTCGCATCCTTTCCGCTTCGTTTCATTCACGCACAACACATCCAAACGTCTTTCATCCATCATCTGGCATACTTCCTCAATCTTATCCTTCATTCCTCCTCTTACATTCATCGTCGCAAAGCGGCTTTCAGCAGACCGCATACCGCTCCCGCCGGGAACGAGACGTGATGGGGTGCGGACACCATCGCCGCCATTTATATGCTTTTTACGGTTCATAATGCGATTCCCACGAGACGCTAGGGAAAAATTTTGTCCGCCCCAGCAGAGCCCCGCATGCCAGGGTAAGGCTAGCCATTACCTGGGGGTCGCCCAACCCCATGGCGGAAGTGGCACGCTCGAGACTAGGCTCGCCCCTAGCCATGCATCCATCGGCGCGGCAGACCTTAGATTGGCAGGGATTTACATTAAAGAGGAATCCCAAGTCTATCCCTTAGTCGGCTCTTACGACATCCGTGGGAAAGAGATGGAGTGGTCCTATTCTTTTGTAATGGTGCCGGGAACCACACGGCTACTTATTTAATTATTATTTCGTCAGTATATTTTTTTCTTTAATCTTATATATTAACTTTAGCTAGTCTGCCTTATACTGCTTGAGGACATTACATATGGAGTGTAAATGAAATATTATAATGTATATTTTGAGTACAACATATATGGAAAAATTAAAACACTTAAAAATAAAGTCATATTTCTGAGCGGGACCGACGCACATTTTGAAACAATTAAATAACTTATAAATCATTTTTGTTGTTTTCAATTATTTACCACGGTGTAAACGCAGTCGGCTTAATATTAGCTCCTTTGTTCTAAGTCTGGGGAGACCCACAAGTAGTATCCGTGATTTGTGGGCAATCCCGTAGTTAATATTGTAGGCAGGCTAAGTACGTTTGTGATGCGCATACTAGATTTATCTATACTTTGTCTATTCTTATAGGAACCTCACCATCATCTCAGACGCAAGAATGGCAGAGGCCATTTATTTGGCCGTATTATATTCATAGATAGGTAGTAAATGGCCACCCCATTTACTACCTATCTTTATCCCATTTATTACATTTACATCCTTTTTTAAATTTTGTCCATAATTTAAATAAAAAGTAAATTATGTGTAATACTGTAAATGAAATAATTTCTCAAATACTTTACAAGACGGATGATTATATAGCAACTGTTACTAGAATACTAATTAGTAATAGGTAAATAACGATTTTTTTATCTTTAATTCTAATTCAATTATTAACCGACTGAAACGAAAAGAACTACTTCATAAGAATTTCTATAATCATTTACACATTTCTCACATTCTTGGAAAATTTGTGAATGTTCTACATATATCCAAGAAAACAATATCGTAAATAACAATCTATTGAAATTAATAGCTGTTTCATAGGAATCCCCTTTTAAACAAAAATCCCCACGTGCTCACAAGAGGGATGCCAGTTTTTAGGGGATTCCTATGAAACCGCTCCAGGAAGGAAGTGTCAAGTAAGTGGTGCCACGTGGCCGATTGGCTGTTATGAAAAAAAATCTAATTATGGTAACTGACAAATTAACTTATTTTCTTAATATGAAAAATATAGATGCAAAGAAAAGAGTAGAGTATAAATTTAAATGTCATGAGTTATTTTATTGGCAACTTAAAAGGTTATTGTAAAAACTAAACTGTAACACTTTTTAATGTTTCTTTGGATTAAAACATAATAAACCAAAAAATTGTGAAGTATTTATATACTTTTTTAATATAAATATAATATGTTAATTTAAATAAAAAAGCTGGTGCGATTGGTTCAAATCATAATTACAAAGAAAAGTTTGTCAAGAGTAGTTTAAATAACTAATAATAAAACCACTAGAATATTTTTTTTTGACATTAACATCTTTCATACTTTTGCATTAATAGTAATCTAAATATTTTCTAAAAAAACGTAATTGACACACTTTCCAAAAACTTCGTGTGTCAATTAATTGCTAAAATAAAACCACACAGCATTAGCACCAAAAACCTCATTTATATTTTTTACACAGCGACCGTTTTAAAACATTGTTATAACCACCGCGTCGCAAGTTTTTGCACTGGACATAATTTCGGCGTCAGAAGTTCGTTGCTCCAAAAACTGCTTGCTTGCTTAAGCCGTGTGTCAACAAGACACTTGTAATTTGCACAGATGACTAACATGGCTACCGATTTTAGAGAACAAAAACTTATGGATGAGAATAAAACATATGTTACTGTTCCTGTCGCTGTGTTACCGTCCAATTTTAACTTAAAAGGCATGAAAATGCTTCAGAAAATATATCAAATTTCAATTAATGATGTAATTCCGCCATTGCAAGTGATTTATTTAATCTATATTTGTAGTTTATACATGTACTTTTTCTTATGACTGTGTTAAGTTTCTGTGCAATAAACATAAAACAAAAAAAAAAAAAAAAACAATCAATCGTTTAAGAAACAGCAGACAAGTATTACTAGAGTTATTTTACCATTTGTCTCAGTTTTTCTTCAGTGGTTAGAGATTGGGGTTTGTAACTCTGTAATGAAGCGTCTGATCCGACCATTTCTTCGTTGGGTCTTTCGAAACTGTCGTAACTTTATTGCATTGGGCAATTTTTTTTTGCATTAATGCGTTTTATTGTAGATAGAGTTTTCTCATAATCCAAAGTGCCAAAAACAATAAAGCAGAGATACTACAGATTTTTAAATGCGCATAATTTAATATTGGGTTCCATATTGCTCAATACATTGTATCAGCTTTTATGGGCCATTGTAAAAGCGAAAACATCTTGATACGTAATAAAGTTATCGGTTTTATCGATGTAAAACAAAACCACGAACGGATGGGCAAAGAAACCCGACGAAATCTTGATATTCAAATCACAATATTGTGAAAAAAAAAACAAGAAACAAATCTTTGCACATGAGACCTCACCTAAACAGATGTTGGTGGTCGTCAAAAATATTTGTCTGGATTTTTTTAAAGTGATTCTTTATAATGGTGAAATTTAGTAGTTAATAGGCAGGCACTTATGAAATAGTGTAAACCAGGTAAATTTCATTGAAGAAACGCAAAATTTAACAAAATTTTAAAAGCAATATGTTAAATGTAGAATAAATTGACAATATAGATCATGATCAAAAATTAAATTTAAAAAAAAAACAAATTATAACTCCAACAAATTTTAACTATAACCAAACCATCTCTTTCCCATTTATGTCATAAAAAAGGCTTATAAACTTGGAATTCTTATTTTAGGCTATGTGCTAGCAACCTGTTCCAATTTGAGTCTCAATTCTATTATTTAGCCAAGCTGCTGAACGTGGCCTATCAGTCTTTTCGGAACTGTTTGCACTGTCTGCCCCGCCAGAAATGTGACCGTGGTTATATGTATGTATTTTTCCCAAGAAAAGGATATTACAACATAATCAAAGTGTCTGAGCAAACCAAGGCACAGTTTTACTGTTACGAGCGCTTACGAAACTCAAGTTAAATGTCAAACGTTATTTAACGTGGTCGCGAAAAAGTGGCTTATTGTCTCGTTGGAAGGATGTAATTATAGTTTTGCTTTTTATTTTATTAAATGACTGTATTAAACAAAAAAAATTAATTATTCTTAGGTTTTTAAATATGCGAATGTAGGTATACTTACTTACTTACTTGAATTCTGCATTTGACAGAGAATTTATGAGTTCGTGGAAATCAAATACCTTGATACGAGTATCAAAAAACAATCTTCTTAAATTATTAGATCTAAAAACGACAAAAAAATCTGAGAGCAAAAAAGTCGACTCTTTGATTTATCAAATGTAATGATTTATGATAGAAAAGGGCCAATTAAGGAAAATGCATCAAAATCAAATAGGTCAAAAGAAAATACAAGTCAAAAAGAAACTGGTTAAGTTATTCAGTAACGTCCTTATGCAGTTTCCGAAGACCGTTTAAAAAGTTAAAAAGCGTGAAGTAAATGCGATAATCGGTTAAAATACTTTTTGACATTGCGCGTACGCAACTGATACGCGTGTCGAGTATAACGTTTCTCGTATTGGAACTGGGTCATTGTAATGATACATCGATACTGGTATCTGTGACGTATGCTTTTAAAGTTATGAATCAAATTACGACAGATCCAAGAGTTGCCTCTGCAATAGGCTGAAAACATTTTGATCTTAAAATTATCTCAATACTGCAAATTTCAAATAGTACCCAAACGTTATCGGAATTCATCGAGTATGATCATCGAATTTATTCCCGACCAATAATTGATTGGTTGGTGATATTTTTAAATTAATTATCTGAAGAAAACATAGCTTTTGCACAATCTTTAATTAATAACATCACATCATTGAGTCAATTTATTTGCAACAAGCCTGGACAGAACCCTAATACTATTTCGTTCTTTGACTTATTAATTAGATCCATAAGCAAGCCACGTATCAAACATCAAATTGATGACAACCTAAATATTGTGATTTTATTAACTTATACGTACTAAGTATAAGTAATTAAAAACTCAGCGCATTATCTTTATAGACTTCATTAATCTTGCGGTTCCCTCACAAATTGGACGATAATAGCTATATTATTAGTATCAGCTCAATAAGAACCTGTTTGCCATTTTACAGCCAGACAATAGGGCACCGGACACGGGCAATAGAACTGCTCTCGAATGCTATAACTGTGGTTAACGCTCTTAATAAAGCGAAAACCGGAATAACGGTTGTGGTTTATGGACAAGAGCAAATGAAAACGATAAAAAGAGAATTAAAAAAAAAGGATTAAATTTTTGGAGAACTTAGAGCTGAAACGCAACTTGAGTTGTTTGATTATTTTTTTTTTGTATACGCCGTGTTTTTATTTTTTGCAGGTTTATGCGCCAATAGTGGTATAACACGATTTCAGCATTTATAAATATCATAACAGAATTGATATTCAAATATGGTGGCAGATTGCCTTCGCCGAAAATAATCCCAAGATGAAAGTTACCGACTTGACAGAATTTTAAATTTGGGCCAGAGAGAGAAGCAGATTTAGCAAGACTATTTTTTTTCTTTGGTACCAGACCGAAATAAAAGTTATCGGTCATTCTTTTTTGAGTTTTTTTGTAACGAATGTAGAACTTAGACAAAATCGCAGACGTTAATAAAACGTCGGATTGAAAGGATTGATGTAAGTGAAATCTAAGAATATATACATCGATCAGGACAAGTGGAAAGATGTAGTCTCTGCCTGACCTTCCGGGAAAAAGCCGCGATCATAATGTAACACACAAACAAACATCAAAATAAATAATCCTAAACACAAATCTTTTCTCTCTTCACGATACAAATTATCATAAGTATGTATAAAAGATTGGATATGGACGAACGCGCAAAGATGATCTAAAGTGTATGTAAGAACTGGTTAAAATTCTATACCATCTGATAGTCACACTTCAATGTTTGTAATGGTGTCGGACGTCAGTTTGATAGTGATGCGTGGGTGATTCGTGTCATTTCTCGTAAGTAGTTGGGTGATTGGACACAAATGATTTGTGACTTAAGTATCTTCTTTTGTAAAATCAATGAGATTTATCAATGCACAACCCAAACTACTGGACCGATCGAGATAAAAATTGGCATGCAGGTAGTATAATATGGGGATCCGTTAAGAAGACGAAATTATTTTAGGAAATACCCGCGAGAACGGGAGATAACGGGATATATTCAAATTTATCGGTAACAGTGGATGTTGCAAGTTTTCACAACATTATAAGTAACAAATTCATTTAGACAGAATGTTGTGATATAATATAAAGATGTAGGAATCGGAAAAGAAAGGCTTAGATGGTTTGGTCCTATTGAGAGTATTATTAAAGCAGGTTAACTGAATAAGTACAACGTAAGTTGGGATGATGATATTTAGGAGAAAGCCCTGAATTATCTTTATCTTGTCAGGAATGTTTTGGTGAAAGGTCAGGTCTGGAGTACTCAATCAATGAGTCTTTCTTCTTTCTTTGTCGTTAACTTTCCTCCTTTTTACGTAGGGTCGGCATAGTGTGTTAGTTTTTTCCAATTAGTTCTGTCACTTGCCATCTCACTGGTTACTCTCTTTCTACTCATACTATCCTTTACGCTGTCCATCCATCTCTTATTCAGTCTTTCCTTATTTCTGAAACCTCCCACTCCCATATTTCTCTATTTTAAGACTCTTTTAGTAAACTGACCAACCTCTCTTCTAATGTTGTGTCCGTACCAACCAACTCAACCTGATGAGTCTGCATGAACAAATTGATGAATGTCAAGTAAAAGAATTACATTGTGATTGTGACAAGTTGAAAGATACAGTCTGCCTACATCTTCAGAAAAAAGGCGTGATGTATACACATTAAGGCAGACCTAATTAATCAACTGACTACTACCAAAACGCCCATTTCCCGAAAACAGAATTTACGGTAAAACACGCGTATTAATTAACGCATATAATTTACTACGCAGGTTTATCCGTTAGTCGCGTGGGCGAGTTGCCCAATACATGAATGGACTGGACAGCGCGAGTCCACCCACGCCAACTTATTATTATCAATGAAAACTTGTGTCGAAGTTACGAAATCTGCCATTGAAATGAGTGGATTTGTAAGCAAATCTTTGCCAAAATATGACCGTATGTGGGTGTTATCGCTTCTGTTGAACACTTTGTCGCAGAATCTTGAATGTAAACATTGTGCAAAAGTAAAAGTGATCTGTTTATTTATTAACTTGACTTGAGACTTCATGTTACAATAGAAATAGCTAATACAAATCTTAAATGAAAGGCTTTTCATGATTTTTTGTTATCAAAATGCTTGTATCACTTTTTTATAAGATATTACAGAGAAATAAAAAGGTTTTTTGTTTTGGTAAAACAATCACAAAATAGTGTCATCTATTTAACGGGATTTAAAGGAACTCAACCCTTAATACCCTTGTGGTACTAAATTATAATAAAATATCTGAATTTGTTTGTAAATAAAACCAAAAATTACTTAACTACGAAGAGAAATGCCAAAAGATGTCGAACATGCACACAAATTACGTCTTTATCCTTTATGGGGTGGACAGAGCCGGTGACCATAAGAAGGGCAGCTTAATCTGGACGGCTTATTGATAGGGTTAAGATTTTAAGACTATAAACATAGACTTATTCCTATCAACAATTTTCTTATACAAAAGAGAAAGTAAATACAACATTGTCGCAAATAAATACACATGCAAATACTTAAAAATAAATGCATAATTTCTAAATACAACAGAGGTTTGTCCGTTGAACCTCTAGCTTTCACCGCTACCAATTAAAACTTCAATTAAACCTTTAAATAAAACCGACCCCCTAACCTTACAGCTGTTGGTAGTGTGGTCTAATACACAAGAGATTAAGTGCCGTGTGGCTCCAAAAAAATAATAGGACCACTCCGTCTTGGTCCCGTGGATGTCGTAAAAGGCGACTGCATATCCCGTAGTCGCCTTTTAAACTTGGGTTTCTTCTATTAGGCGATGGGTTAACAATTCACTGTTTGAATCTTAATTCTACCGTTAAGCCAATCAGCTGATCGTGGCATATCAGCCCGCCAGGGATATTGACGTGATTATATGTATGTATGTATGTAGATATTTAGACTTGGCGCGGGACCGCTTTTAGACTGAGTTGTTTTATACCTGCGATCAGTGCTCGACCCTTTCTATTACATTTTAATTTTAAGCACCTGGTTGTCCGAGCGGTGCTCGGTGGACGTCAGAAAAATTAAAAAAATTGTGAAAAAAAGCAATTATCGTTGCCTAGCAACCATCTTTGTATGGTTGTTTTTTAAATCATATATGTAGACAAAGACGCGTAACATACTTTATTGTTTCCATAAACTGTATTTATGGAAACAATAAAGTACTCTATTTTAGGGTAATGATTCATAATTGACTATTATAAGAAGATAAATAAGCTTGTAAAATTTATAGTATCACAACAATAAAATTATATATCGCTTTATGTTCCGTTTATCTAATATACTAAGTTGTTTTAAAGATAAGTTTCCAATTTTTAACGTATAACTAAGTTAATGAAATTTTAGAAAATTTCAATAACTTAGAGTATAAAGGAGTCACGTTAAGCCATGCAACCACAGCATATGTATATTTCTTGCTCACATATATAAAACGATAAACGGGAAAAGGATATCACTACTTTTTAATTTTTTTATTTTACTTCTTTGTTTATTATATGCATACTTGTTATTTGTCCTTTTTATTTGAAATGAAGACTGTCAATATTTTATTTTGTGTAATAAGAATTCCTTGCCAAATACTTTAAGAGGTGTACTACTACCATTGCATTATTGGCGTAAATAAATAAATTTTCCTTTAACTTAAACCCTACAATGTCTATTGTCCAATCACAAACAGTGATCAGCGGTCTACTTAGGGTGTTAATCATTTTGCAGGCCAGGTTACAACAAAAGTGTCTAAGCTATTGTCCTCATAGAGAATGTGCTATTCATATACTCACTATATCCCCTGCGGGGCAGACAGAGCCAACAGTTTTGAAGAGTTTGAAAGGCCACGTTCAGCTGTTTGGCTTTATGATAGAATTGAGATTCATATAGTGACAGGTTGCTAGCCCCTCGCCTAAAATAATAATCCCAGGTTTATAAGCCTATACCTTAGACGCCTCTTACGTCATCCATGGGCAAGAGATGGAGCGGTCCTATTCTTTTTTCTATTGGTGCCGGGAACCACACGGCACATCTTAATTATCTTGGCGAATAAACTATTTTTTTACGTAATATTTTATTAATAGGAAGTCATACTTAAATTGGCCCAGTTAGACAAATAATAGGACAGAGGTTAAGCGATAATGACTTTGTCAATGATCATGAAGTGTTCATTCATAAAAAGTTTTAGACCAGTGTTTAGATAACACGTTTATTTGAAACATTTTTCAATGTGTACATAGATAAAAAAATTGTTACGAGTATGTGATCAAATGATCTTAAAAACGAAATTTATATTACGTTACGTAAAAGGGATAATTATTTTGAAAAATTTTTATAGTAGGTACCCGAGAAGAGTTAGAAACATATTTAAAATAATTTAAATAATCAGTTCATAATAATAAGGCGACTAAGGGATAGGGTTATAAACCTAATAGCTTCACTCCTTCTCTTTTCGATAGATGTCGTAAATAGAGATTCTTCCTTCAGGCGATGAACAAGCAACCTGTCACTATTTTAATCTCAATTCTATCATTAAACCAAACAGCTGAACGTGGCCTATTAGTCTTTTCTGGACTGTTTGGCTCTGTCTACCCCAAAAGGGATAAAGACGTGATAATATGTATGTATGTATGTATCAAATCATATCGCAGCATATATTACTTACATTCGTAGACATCAACAGCGTTTATCAGAAGCTTTACATTTTGTGATAGTCATGTGCACTTACCTGAAAATGAAAGAAAAGAAAAACTAAAACAAGATTCGAGAGAAATAAAACATGGCTTATAAAGAAGGTTGTAGCATAAAAGTCAATTTAGAGAAGTGAACAATAATCAATCTGATTAAGATTGATTATTGTTTACTGAGCTGAAAGATGAGATACTATATTTATGAGAAAAAAAGCATGTTATATATTGTATTGAATGTATGTAACTTAGATAGGACTAGACGAACATATCTTGATTAAGGACGTCCTGGCAAAGGGTCAGATCAAGAGTACCCGAAACCGCCAAGCTTGCATGCAGAGAGATATGAATGTGGATGAAGCGAAGGAAGTATGCAGAGAACGTGGCAAGTGGAAAGATGTAATCTCTGCCTACCCCTCCGGGAAAGAGGCGTGATTTTATGTATGTCTGTATGTAACCACGTTAACCTTACAGTTCACAATACGAGCGTAAACATAGGTCTGAACCAAGTCTATGATTACGATGATTCAGAAAATCATTACGTTTTGCATAACACTATAATCATAAACAATTTGGCCTTTGTATAATGTGCCGATTAAATCTCCCCGGTTATTATTGTTACACTTATTTTTTAGATTTCTGTCCAGAACGGAGCACTGAAGCTTTATAAATTTGGTGTTGTTTCTACATACACACATTTAAACACGTCTATATCCCTTACGGGGTAGACAGAGCCAACAGTCCCGAAAAGACTGAATAGCCACATTCAGCTGTTTGGCTTAATGATAGAATTAAGATCCAAATAGTGACAGGTTGCTAGCCCATCGCCTAAAAAATGGATAGCAATTTTATAAGCCTATCCCTTAGTCGCCTTGTACGACATCCATGGGAAAGAGATGGAGTGGTCCTATTCTTTTTTGGATTGGTGCCGGGAATCACACGGCAAACGACAGAGCCAACAATTTTGAAAAGACTGATCGGCTACGTTTTAAGCTCCAAATATTGACAGGTTGCTAGCCCATCGCCATTAAGAAGAATCTCAAGTTTATAAGCGTAACCCTAAGTCGCCTTTGACGACATCTATGAGAAAGAGTTGGCGTGAACCTATTCTTTTTCTTTTATTGGTGCCGGGAACCATAAAAAATGTAGTTTTTTCTGGTTAAGAATAATGCAAAAGCCAGAAATAAAATTAAGACTAGATATTTAAAAAGTAATCATATTGCAAGGACAAAGGTAATTAACAACAAGAATACTGATGAGTGTGTCGAAAGTTAAAAAATGTAAAAGGGAATTTAACCTACTTTGAAGTATCATATGAATATTAAGTTGGTAAAATTAATACTTTATGTGATTTGTATTCCAATAACAAATTTTATTATTAAAGCGGGCATATGTAGATATTGATCTATTAGTTGCTTAACATACATACAAAATAATTAATTTGTAACAAACTTTCACCGCTAAATGTTCTAGAAATATTAACCTACTTTAAAAAAATTACACGTACAGAAATTTTCTTATAAATTTAACGTTCTTATCCCTTACGGGGTAGACAAAACAGGCAGTCTTAAAAAATTCGACCGGTCGGATAATATCTATTTGCACTATTTTAAATTAAAAATAAATATAACGGCAGAAAGCAAATAACATTTTGTAAACTTGTGTGGAAACCAATGAAGGCGCGAACAATGCAATGTCCAAATATAGAGATGTCAAGATAACGAACGTGTAAAATAATCCTCATTTCTGCGAATGTTATCTCGAACATCTTTATAAGGTAATGAGGGGAATATCAGTGACAACGGTTTTGAAGTAAAGGCAGTACAGAAAAGAAATTTTGTTGATAATATTGGGTTTGCAGTTGTGGCGACATCTGAACGCAAAATAAAATCACGCGACGTCTATCAGTCAAAAACAGCGAAAAGTCTAAATCGCGCAAGCAAAGTTCCTCATTTCTGCGAATGTTATCTCGGACATCTTTATAAGGTAATGAGGGGAATATCAGTGACAACGGTTTTAAAGTAAAGCCAGTACGGAACAGAAATTTTGTTGATATTTGGTTTGTAGTTGTGACGGCATCTGTTCGCAAAATAAAATCACGCAACGACTATCAGTCACTAACAGCGAAAAGTCTAAATCGCGCAAGCAAAGATTTCACGAATTGGAGCAATTTATACAACCTCCGACACAACATCGTCGGAGTCGCAGTTCCCCAGGCATAACACCTAGTCTGGCGAAAGTTCTTCCCTTAGGTGGCGGTCGAGCCAAATCACCAATACAAAAAAGAATAGGATCACTCTACTTTTCTCCCATGTATGTCGTAAAAGGCGACTAAGGGCATACAGGCTTAAATACTATATACTATAACTTCATATAACGGATCAAAATTTATGGCTGATTAGAAAATCTTTGTGTATAAGCTGAATAGGTAGGATTAATATATCATTTTTTTTTATAAAAAATCATTTGATATAACTTCTAGGCAATTAGAGATGAAAATAATTGTGTGTGTCAACAACATATTCCTCCGTCATCATATCTTCCTCCGCAGTGGTGGTGTACTTGTCTGTGACACCGGAGGTTCAGGGTTCGAATCCCGGCCAGGGCATGATGAGAAACAAACTTTTTCCAATCGACCTGCGTATTGTCATGTTTATCTTTATAAGTATTTATTATAAATTTAGTATCGATGGATTAGTGTCTCGTAACACAAGTCTCGAACTTACTTCCAGGCTTAATAAATCTGTGTTATCTGTCTATTTTTATTTATTAATCTAAGCTTACATTTAGGGTGATGTAGCTAAGAACGAATATGATTATATAGTAAAAAGTATATTTTTCTGCAATATCCTTATTTGTTATATCACGTCTTGCTGAACTTAAACAAGGCATTGTTAACACACAATAGATTTCTCTAATGTGAGATCTTAAACTGATTTCATGAACTTTCTATTTCAGAAGTTTTGAATTGATAATGAATTACGAAAAACATACATATAATCACGCCTATTTCCCTTGCGGGGTAGACAGAGCCAACGGTCTCGAAAAGGCTGATAGGCCGCGTTCAGCTGTTCGAAAAACATTTAGAAAAGTTCTTAATTCTTACGGTTTGTTAGAGACTGATTTAATATAGTAATACTTGCAGTAGCATTCAAACTCCTTAATATAAAGCCTAATTTTTTTATAATTACAGGGAAGCAGTCTAAAAGAAACAATTCTTTCATTTATGCAGATAATGCTTATAAGACTTTCTGTCTCTGTCAAATATTTGAGAGAAAAATGATAAAGTTCGTGGTCAAATTAATTTTTTAATAAAATTTATAAAAAATTAAGTCCATTTCATCCTAAATCTGCGTTGGTTAGCAAGATGAGGACTAAAATGGTACATGCAAGCTCGAACGATACCTATTCACTCTTGCCTTTAAAATGTCATTTGGTAAATTTTAGATATCGCCGAACTGAGACGAAGGAACGCCGAATAATCAACATAAACAGATGAGCTTGTATGAAGAGATCATAAGATAAGATCTTTTATTAAGGGAAAGAGGCGTGATTTAATATAAGTATGATAACGACGACACTCGCGATGATTGACAATTTGTGTGTGTTACACACAAATTGTCAATCATCGCGAAGAAATTGACGCGCTCAACCAATAGCAGCGAAGAATCTAAATCGCGCAAACAAAGATTTCACTAATTGGAGCATAAATACAACCTCCGACTCAACATCGTCTGTCGCGCGGTTCACCAGACATAACACCGAGCCTGGCGGAAGATCTTCCCTTTGGTGGCGGTCGAGCCGAATCATCGCTCCTTCTACAAGATCATTTAAAACAACAGAAACTATGATAGATCTGAAGGTAATAAGAAACAGGCCAGGTGGCCGGCTAATGTAATGTTGATTGTTAACAATTAATGTTACGACCGACCCTGGTCAGGCAATGACACGGTTTTAAAGCATATTTATTATGCGAGGGCTTGGTCATGTTCTAATGTCGATACACAATAAAAGAGAAACCTTACATTCTAGAATTACTAGCTTTTACCCGCATCTTAGCCCGCGCGCATTTAGCAACACCTACAAACAAAACAGGTTTTTCGCAAATATCACGGGAACTATGAGTTTTAACCGGGATGAAAAGTATAATTCTACATACCTACATAAAATATGGGAACTATATTTTCTATCACCAAAATTTATATTTGTCATCAAGTTGTATCACCTAATAAATAGATCTATCGCCACGAAATATTTTCGTTCTCAGATAAACAAAAATTGTTCCCAGGTATGAATTATCAAATTAATGTTAATATATGTGTAAAATAAGAGATAGATAACCAATAAAATTATATTGAATTACATGAATATAAACTTCGTTCTTATAATAATAGTTTTGTTACTTAAATAATAGCTCTGTGCTCAGAATGGTAGATCTGTCACCAAATAAATCGATTATCGATCCCTGACTGCGACTCCTTTTTATTTGATACTAGCTGTGCCCGCGACTTCGTCCGCGTGGAATAGTTATTTTGGGCATCATATTTATTTTTGTAAACATCCTCCTCAGTCAGGCGGTCACGCGTATTAGAAAGAATTCTGGTTCGCCGTATTAAATGTTTCGCTGCAAATTGCTTATAACGACTATATCTCAAAACCTATTTGTCTGATTTATATACTGTAAATGGCAATTTTAGTCTACATGAAAAGCCGAAAGTAATAAACATATTTATTTGGATAAGGATTAATACTGAATTAAAGAAAATTGGTTTCAAAATAACTTATGTTTATAATGAAAAAATAATCTTAAAAAATTAACATAAAAGTGGTTATTGTAAGTAAACCTTAAGAGATAGATATATGCTCTCGCGGACTTTTTTGTGGCAAAAAATGAGTACTTCACATTTTTAGTACATTGTTTTACTATATCTTTGTTGGTTTGCACAGCGTTCGCGTGGAAAGCTCGCAGATGGCCGACTCATTCAACTTTCACCTGCATTGTTGACGCTTCCCGTAGGAAATTCGGGATAAAATGTAGCCTATAGCCTTCCTCGATATATAGACTATCTAACAGTGAAAGAATTATTCAAATCGGTTCAGTAGTTTCTGAGATTAGCGCGTTTAAACAAACAAACAAACAAAACAAACTCTTCAGCTTTATAATATTAGTATAGATTTTGTCACCAATACAGTAGTAACATTTTATTTCGTTCAGATATTAAATTAATAGTATTCGTTACCAATTTAATACATCAATTTATAATTTTAATGAAAAAATGATCAAAGGGGCGGAGTAGTAGTAGTAACGATGGGTAGTAGTTAACTATTGATTATTTTAACTTTAATTAAGTGTTTTATCTACTATTCTGCTAGCCATAAGCCAGCTATTTTAAACCAGCGCTGATTGTTCAGTGGTTATTATTTTTAAGAATAAATATTGATTATTTTAACTTTAATTAAGTGTTTTATCTACTATTCTGCTAGCCATAAGCCAGCTATTTTAAACCAGCGCTGATTGTTCAGTGGTAATTATTTTCAACAATAAATATTGATTATTTTAACTTTAATTGTTTTATTTACTACTCTGCTAAAATTTTTATTTAAATATAATTTATACTACCAGTGGAAATTTAGAACCTTGGGAGTCTAATTAAGTAGCAGAATCTTTTGGTTGAAACGATGATGACAACCCTAATTTTTTATTTGAACTTAATGCAATTTTCTAGTAACATAATATGATTTATTGGTGATCTCTTTAAATTAGTTTGCTTAAATACTTATTAGGACACACCTATTATAATACATACAAAAACATTTATTTGGTACTAGACCTTATATCTCAGGATTTTAGGTGATTTATTGTGGAACTGATTTTGCATTGTTTGGTGACTACATTTTGGTGACAGATCTACTATGTTGAGGACAAACCCTATTATTTAAGAAACACAGAACTAATTAAATTGGTGATAGCTTAAATGATACCCATAAAATATTAGTTAGGATGTAGAACCAGCTAAGGTGAAAGATTTGAAATTTGGCTTTCATGCCATTATAATTTTCCCCGTTTTTTTTTCACATATTACATTATTTCTTTGCTCCTTACAGTTGCAGCGTGATGTTAGCCTAAAGCCTTCCTCGATAAATGGTCTATTCAAAGAAAACATAATTTTTCAATTCGATCCATTAGTTCCTGAGATTAGCTCGTTCAAACAATCAAACTCTTCAGCTTTATAATATTAGTATAGATGGATAGATATTTTTATGTTCATTCATTGATTCTTCGCATGTCTGAAGCTACCATTAGAAACTGGATCGGCGCGATTGTGTCCCGTTTTGGCGATCAACGCTGGCCACATTTTCGGGATCACTTTCGAGTTGTTCCCTATAAGGAATTCAATGGCTCATGAATTATCCGATGCCTACTCGTTCTTACTCCGGATCTGTTTTAGATGTTCTTGTTATAAGAATTCTGGTTTTGTTTAAAATTTCATTACCAACGGATTCTCTCACAGGCTCTATAAGGACGCATGTAAAAATATCATTGTTTTTCTCGTTATAGCTAACTTAAGTCCGATCATTGGATTTTGAAATAAATGAATAAAATATCAGTTTTGCTGATATCAATGTAAAACGAGTGCATATTACATTTTTATTTGATTCAGCTGTGTCGATGTTTGCTATATCTCTGGTTATTTATTTTTGTTTCTTTATTTTGCGCCTTTTATTTCATTAGGTAAAAATTGTTAAATTATATTTATAAATTAGAATTACCCTGGTACTTGTTAGGAATGACCTCAATAAATTTTCTTAGTTCAAAAGGAATAATTTCTTATTACCAGTTAAACTTACCAATACTCACATAGAACCAAGCCTAGCTATCAAAGATGAACTGAGTCGTAATTTAATACTGTATTTAGAAAGTAAAGATCCTCAATTAGTAATGTTTTCTCTCAAATGATTGATTATGAAGGAAAAGCGGTTGTTATCGACGTTTTACCCGACCCTATGGTTTCTGTAAAAGCCATTATTATCCACTTCGACCATTTATTAACTAGCTTTTGCTGGTTTGACTTCAAGCATCATAAAAATTAAGCTGTACTTGTTATTTTCATTAATGCAATTCCAAGTTTTGTCTTTTCAGATCCTGCCTAAAATCACAAAGTTTACTATGATATGAATGCATCCAAAGAGTAAAATTGTTACTTAATCTCACATTTCTTCGAATCTTTTTGAGATTGTTTGCTCTGTCTACACCGCATAAGCGATAAAGACGTAATGTAGATCACAATATTTATTCAATACATATGAGCACTAATAATACGAGTAGGTATTAGATATAACTTTTGTGCTATAAAGAGATTTGCCTCCAAACGATAATTACCCTCCTTTTATGAAGACGGTTAATTTTCAATTAATGGTTAAATTTCTAAAGACTTCTCCTAAGTGTTACAAACACTTTCCTGAAAACAGCATCAAAATCTGTTCAGCGAAACACGAGAAAATCGCGGACAAACATATACATACAGTTCAAACTGATTAACCACCTTTTTTTTGAAGGCGGTTAGAAATACTTGTGATTACAAGTATTGAAATTCCTTCACCACGGCGTCTTACAAAATATCATTACATCCTAGATAACACGTGGTTAGTATAAGTAATTCATTTATAAAAAGGTCTTTGTTACAATCGTTACAACATCGCTCTGTTTTGACATGATCGACAGGCAACATGAAGCGACTGCATCAAAGGTAACAGAAACGTCTAAAACTATGTTGTTATAACATCTAAGGCGTTGATGTTAAAGCATAATTTCCTTAATTGGACATTTTAGACGTAAAAGTACATTCAAATAGAGCACTCCAAGCATTCTTTATCTGCACTTTGATGTTTTATTTCCTGTGCTTATCTGTACCTTTTTATTGGAACGGTTTTGGGTCGTGAATGAACGGGAGTGTACAAATTGATTTTGATGTGAATGTATTTTGGTTATGTAAGTACTTACATTAGTTTGATAACTAGCCGATGCTTTTACGGCGAGGGAAAAAATCGCCAGAAAACCTGCACATTCAGGCAACTGGATGTGTAAACATATGATCCAATACGGGTTAGATTCCCCTGCAAAGGTTACGGAGGTCAGATGGGAGTCGCTTTGTGTAAAAACCTGACTCACCCAATCCAGGATCCATGGTCAAGAGCTTTTACCGAGCTCCTCTCTAAAGTGGTGAGGATTCAACCGGTACTTATAGCCAGGAAGAAGAAGCATATAGGTAGATTTTGATTTTAGATCTTGTTGTTTGTTTGTTTTTCTAGTATGAGTAGATAGATATAATTAATAATTAATATCAGTTTATAAAGCAAGAAGATTTAAAGCATTTATTTCAAATGCATTTAAACCTTTGTGGTCGGATGAAAATATGCCTAAATTTAATTTGATTTCTAGTCCATGAGCAAAATAGAATTCATGTTTCAGCACGTAAAATATTTTGATACGGTTTACTACCTTAATACACTATCATCCTGCCTTAAGCCTTCAAAGTCGGGAAAGGTAGCTAGTTTTGTGATAAAAATAGAAAGGCTTCTAAAGTGGACAACGAAATCGCATTAGCTTTACAAGATTTTTACATTACCTACTTTGGTTTTAAGTGAACCAATAAGTTCTCTTGATCCGAATTGCGAAATAAATGATGGATGTTATATTGAAGTGGATAAGACCATGCCTGCTTTTAAGGCGGTAGATGGAACGCAACATAAGCTGGAATTAAACAAGATGTAAATTGAAATGCCCAATGATCTACATAAGTAAGAACAATAGATACACTCCAAATTTCATGAGCACATAATTTAATTTTATATGGGCTGTAAATCGAACGCAAGACCTCTGATTAATCTTGGTGTCAAACTATTATACCAATGTATAGAGCAAAAGTTGGAAGGCAGACCCCGGGCCCCGGAATACCTCTGAGGAGGGTGTAACCGGGAACACGCAAATATGACAGAGTAACTACTATACCACTGTGGTAATAAAAGTAAAAACACTAAATATCAATTCATACTATTGATTGGTTAATTGTGGCGCATTGATTTTGGTGTAATGTCTTTGTGTGTTTTGTTTGTTTTCTTGTATGTACTTACTAATATTATTTTGAAGATTTTATTTTACTAACAAAAGATCCAAAGTTGGTCATGAATAAATTATTTATTATTATTTACTAATTCACGTGTTGAATTTAGATACGTTTTTATTCGTTACTTTGTTTCTTTACCCCGAGCCAAACTTTAAACCCGTATCATTGATAACCTCAACAAAAAATACGAACGTGTTCTCAAAAGATATAATCGCCAAGGCATCTAAATTACGAGGTGAATATGCAATATTTTAAATTTTCTGCATGCTGTTTAACCATATCGACCTAGTTTTTGGTCTTACTGAGCTTCATTTTAATTCTCAGATTATTGCACGAGATAAGTTGTTAAAAATTTGACTTACTTGTTGTGTAGCATATTTGTTTTAATTTTTGTTCTGTTACTATGTTTCTGAAATCGCGTCCAAGTTTCTACAACTAATTAAGCAAGTATATGGTAAAAATAAAGAAAACTATAGTCAAAAACTTAAAACATAAAAATAATCCTAACTTCAATTCGTCTTAAATTATTGTTGTGAAAATTAACAATAGATAATATGATCGTACTTATTCATTTTCTAAAAATTTACTTTTTTTCTTAGCGGCTAGTGCTCTATACAACTTTAAACAAGATCACCCATATGTACTATATGAGACCTACTGAAAGAAATTTCTTTACAAATAAGTAGTGCCGTCGTTCTAAACTCCTTAGTCTAAGTCTTAGTTGTATTCTTTCTTGATGTACTTACATAAATAAATAAATATTTTCTTATTCGAATTTCAACTTCATAGCAATAAAAATAAATCTACTTTCTTCGCGAACGTGTTACGCCAATAACGAAATAGTAATCGTACCCGGCGAGAAACGCGTCATAAATAATATTGATTAATATTGTGGTTCCTTGCAACTTTGTAATGGAACATCTGATGGTAAGGCCTTCATTCATACTTGTGATTCACAGCTTTACTGTGACCCGGAATCATTGGAAATATCTAATATTTTTACTAAGAAGATTTTGCTGTAAGATAATTGGTTTTATGGACCTTAAATAAAGGACTCATAATAATGAAACGAAAACATTTTGAAGTCAACGAACTATTAATCACATAATGATAGATGTTTCTTTTCATAAAGAAATTTAGATTATATTAGTATTTTTACTCGCAAAGAATGAACTCTCCATTTGGACTCTCCCTACTTATTTTATCTTAATTATAAAAGTTGTACCATTTTATCAGATTTAACACACATACATACCATCACGCCTGTTTTCCATTGGGGTAGGCAGAGACTATGGATTTCCACTTGCTACGATCCTTACACACTTCTCCCGCTTCCTCCACACTCATTGCTCTTTGCATGCATTTAATTTAAGCACTGACTATTGTATTTTTTACACGAATTACCTTTACTAAAGACTGCACTTATTACCTCTTCTTGGTCTCCTTGGTGTTTTTCTTTAGGTTTTAATAAAGCATTTTCACCTACAGCTTCAGTTTTATATACACCGACAATCATCATAACTATATTGCTTTATATCGTTGTATAATAAACCAACCGCCGCTATACACTTCTCTATATGTACCGTTAGCAGCTAATAGAGAAAGGGACTTTCACACGGGGATGCTCCCAAGGGTTGCCAACTATTTTTCACATTACTCTATGCAAAATTAATCTAAAAGCACAATTGTTTTAATTACTAATTACTATCTTTTTTTTCTAACTTTTGAATTTGGAACTTCTTGGATTTGGGACGAGCGTTGAAAAAAAATGCGAAACCTCGTAAAAACGAGAGATATCCCATTTGGGGTTCACAGAGCAGAAAGTCACAGATTCAGAGTAAATTGTGCAGTTGACGTTATTGAAGAAAACGCTGCTGTGCAGTTTGTGCCCGCTTCTGCACTGATGCTTTGTTAGCGCCAGTAAACTTAGTTTTAAAGTAATTTATTCGACGTTAACCAATGTTGTGAAAAACCAAAAGGTGTGACATTATTAAGTGATGTTGAAATGACCATATGAATATAAAAATTTGAATTTGAGTTAAACTCAGATAAAAATTGAGATTCAAAATGCGACAAGTTACTAGCTGATCGTCTAAAAGAAGAATTCCGAAAATTATAAGCCTATCCTTTGTTTCATTTTTACAACATAACTGGTACTAACAGACTAACTAAAAACAAAAATAGGTAGCCCTACATCAGTATCAATGTACTGATTTATACACCAATGGAAGATGTTCATTGAGATATCGTGTGGAACGGTCATAAATGCGTTTATTTTAATGGACCTTTCACGCGGCTTATAATTTAGATGTGAAATGTCATTACTTGAATTCTCTCTGAAAAATTCCTAATTAATTTAAGGCTCTTCTTGATTATCTTTATCTTTGTAGTTTACAAAAGAGTTCTAGTAAAAAGAAGAAAACATAAGGAAAAAATATTGGTAAATATTTTAGATGTTACTAGTATGAAGCTTTGTAGAATTAATTAGTGTCAATTTTCATCTTAAAAATTAAGCATTAATATAATTATTTAATCTGTTATTAATACCATTTATTAGTAAGACACTCATATAAGGAATACTAGCTGAAAATAAAAAAATCAGAATGAATAAATTAAATCGAACGATATTTTTCCCATTTTATGAATACCGTCACCGTACATAATATAAAATGAAATATACCGTCCAAATTATATATATAGTCAAAACTAATCCTAAAAATGGTAAAGGATTTAATTTGCAACAGAAGAACAAACAAATTAATTTGTGTGTGTTCCATTATCCGTCAAGAAATACTGAACGTTTCGGAACCAAACCAGACCTTTCGTGCTTATATCATTACACTTGACTTACTTTAACTATTTATATCGATACGCATAGAATACCGTTACGAAACTACTCAATAAGATGCCATTACGATATCTGTATTACTTGTACAGTTCACTTCCCATCAATCTGAACATATGTAATTACCAATGTCATTTTTTAGGCGAAAATAACACACTGTATTTTCAAATAAATACCTATATAAAATATGTATATACGGAACAAATTACACAGATCGAGTTAGCATCAAAGTAAGTTCGAGACTTGTGTTACGAGATACAAACTCAACGATACTATATTTTATAATAAATGTTATATATATAGAATATTCAAGACCTAGGATCTATTTGCAGCTTTTTCTACATTTAACGCTTGCATAAATAAATTTAATAGATATTATTATAGTCAAGTCAAAGATATATTGTAGCCAGTGTTGAGAAATAAATAATTTTATTTGTGTAAGACAAGAAAGAGGTCTGATGGTAATCATGCAAACACTATTGATAAGAAAAAGAGTGAGGGGGATTTAAATCAATCAAAGTCAAAAATTAAGTGACATAATTATAGGTTTTGCTTATCGAAACATCGACTTTAGTTGCACCACGGTTATTCATTAATGGCTTTAAGATATTCACGTTAAGTACCTTTCTTCGTACTCGAAGTGTAATGTCAAAAGTTTTTATGTAATGTATCGTATCCACACTTTCAACCCCTCAAAAACCCACCTTATTTATAAAGATGTTATGATCGAATATGGCTTGGTGTTTTAAAGAACCTTTGTGTTACCCTTTGGGTACCGGTAAATTACATAATATCGATTTAATTTATATGAAACTGTTAATATCGATCGTTGCTTAAAACCAATTAGGTTTTTAAAAGTCTGACGCAATGGAATAGATGTGATAGAAAGCATCTGTATTATTTTACGCAAAGAATTGAACGTACTAAACTTTTTAAATTCTTGAAAATAATTATTGAGGAAAATATAGTACTTACAACATTTAAACCCGAATTTACAAACCAATAATACAACAAAATGGTAAACTTAGAATCTATTGAGCCAGATTTTCATGTAAGATAATCTAAACAAACATAATTGTGTCTTGTTAAACATTTATCAGTAAATTACAAGTTTTGAATAGGTGATCAAAAGCCACATTTAATCATATCGGTAGCTACCTGATATTGTGATACTAAACATGAAAATTAATAAATAATTGGCTGAATTTGGCTTCTTAGTTTAGATAATTTGTTACTACATTAAAATGCATATAATATTGAATAAGTATCCCACAGCACAAGTCTCGAACTTGTTTTGGTTGGACCGAACTTAATTTGTGTGATTTGTCTGGTATTTTCATTTATTCAATATAGTAAGATAAATTTCCTCACACATTTATTAACGAACATAGAAAAAAAATATATAATTTAAATTGTGACTCAGGACAGTTTTGAAAAAAGAGAACTCTGCGATAAATACCCAAAACTGGGAACGTCACAAAGAGCCAAAGTAAGTATTGTAAGTAAGTAAGTTAGTAAATGCTTTATTTTTCAATAAACTACATTACAAATATAAAACAGTAGTACAGTACAAAGGCAGGTTTATCCCTAATTGAGATGTATTCCAACCAACCTGACCTGATGATGATTCTTTATTCCTAAAGATGTAAAAGACAAGAAATAAGCAACAGCTTTAACGAATAAAAATAATTTTCAAAACAGGCAAGTATTACCGTTCAAAAATATTCCTTACGACATAACAGAAGGTCTGACGAGAAACCTGATACAACAGATGTTTGAGTACGTACCTGTAACAATACAACAAAAAATTGGTTAGAAAGCTTCACGTATCATTAAACTAAAATAACAGTTTTTGTAATTCTATAGCCGAAGTTTAGGAAGCCGTCCGGTTGGCCCTTGACGGCCACGTGTAAAAAATTATTAAAAAGAAAAATGTTTGCGTCAAAAGTATTTAATTAGAGAAATGATTGAATCAAACTTCTTATAATATTTGTTACAATAAACGGAATCTAGATCTTTTTGTAACACCTGTTGTTTTTTATTATATAGAAAATCGAGATTAATATAAAAGTACAGATATAATTATGTGTCTTATCAAAATCTAACTAACTTGTTGACTGATATATTAACGCGCAGCCAAATAATTGGTTAAAACTTGAAATGAAATTGCCATGTCGGTTCCATAAGTGGTCCAGAGACGTACTAAGAGGGGAATTCACGAAATTCCCACAGAAACGGAATTAACCTTATACGCGGGGGTATAAAATGAAATGTTTGTTATGATGAATGACTAATTTCTTTACAAGTTTTTCAAACTAGCTTAGTTTAGCTTGAGTACTGGAAATTTTAAAAAAGACTCCCTCATTCCCTTCCCAACTAATATTAAACATCCGAGAGTAAGGTTGTTTGTTCGTTACCACATCACGGGCTATCAACTGAATTAATATTCTTGAAACTTGAAAATTAGGGTTTGTACATTTTATCCCGGTAGAAACTAAAATTCCCGTGGAATTTGCGAAAACCCTGTATTATTTCGTAGGCGGTGCTAATTTCGCCGCTTTTTTGTAGATGGCGTTAAATTCGTTACTTTTTTGTAGATGGCGTTAAATTCGTCGCTTTTTGTGAATGGCGCTTAATGCACGTGGGCGAAGCTGCGAGTTAAAGCTACTAAGTTAAAAGAATAACTCGATACACAATTCACATATCTATATTTACCACAATAAAGGAATCACGGCGGTGATAGCTTTCAAAGAAACCTGAACCGATTTCAATTAACATCGGTTAACATACAACCCCACATTTCCAATTTTTTACTTATTTTGGGGTCCATTTTATGATCGAAAGCACCATTAACAGGTAAAGTGTACGTGGTTTCATTTTGACAGGATAGTGAAAAAAAGGTGACCATGATGGACATTATTTACCTACTTTTTATGAAAGTGACTGACTGCTTTAGAAATAAATAGCACTTAAAAAACTAATTTGTCCAAAAAATTTCAAACTGAAATGGCCTTAACAGTTAGTATAAGATTTTTTGGTAAATTTCAAATCAGACATTATTTTGAAGATATATGTTTAATTTTTGTAAAAAGTTAAGCAGGGTTCATTAAAAATCATGTTACTAACTTCAGTGATAGATAAACTGTTATATTATAGCAGAGCTTTTGAAATATATATTAATATGATTATATACCCATCTTTATCAATGATTATTAACTAAATCTTTTCAAATAAATATTTTAAAACAATTTTTATAATCACTCTAAGTAAAGGCAAGTAGAAATAAATCTTCAATCGTATATGGTCAACCTACGTAAAACATCATTTCTAGTTTCAGTCAGCGTCCCACATTCTATCTCGCTCGCACTTAGACCTTTAAAAAGAGACGGGTAGTTAATTTGAACACCCACGGGATGATGTCCCGCTGGTCTATTGATGATCTTGTTTCAATTATCTTATTATAAAGTTACCGACAGCGTCTTACCACTGAGGAAGGAATGTTTGGATATTTTCATATTGAAATTTGAAGTCGTGACTATTATGTTAATGAGATATGATTTTGGATTGTCGGGATTTTTATGTACTTATTTGTAAATCTTAAGAACCTGTGATTTTAATTTCATAAGATTTTATATTTAAAGGACGAAAGAGCGAGCATACTCTAACTAAATCAAAAACTCTGACAATCGACCGCCTTTTTTTCAAAATTCTTGATTTCTGTCTGGTGAGCTGTCAAAATTACAACCGGGTTTATCCGGATACAACTCATTTAAAATCACGATATCTATCTTTTTTTACTCATTACTATCATTGAAACTTATATCCATTTCATTCTTATAAAATAGACTACTGAACTGCTTAGTATAACATAACAAATGATTTTTTTCAATACTTATTTGAAGTTCAAGGATATAGGCGCTGGATGCCACGAGAATTTCGCATGATGAGAGTAAGATTGAGGAAGGTTATGGTAACGATGGACTGTGGCTTCATATAGAAAAGAGAGAGAGAGGAAAAACCCAGAGAAAGAGACAGGGATAGTCATAACAAAGTTAATACTGGATTGCTTGCTACTCTCAGTGCTATGAGTAGGTAGGTACGTTATACAGCAAAACTGAATTATAGTGAACAATTTCAATTTCCAAGCCATGTTTTCGTGCTAACCGGTAAATAAACAGTTGCACAATCATGTTTTTATACAAACTACACAGTTTACCATACAATTTTCTAGTAACCGTACTCTGTGACAGGAACTCATTATAGGGCTACTTACTATTTATACATTCGCCTACTTATATTATACTTAAACACACTACTTTCACCTTTCCTTGGGTGCAGCATTGTATAACAAGTGGAGATCAGCTTTAGGTCAGTTTATGACATTTTAATGACTATATTTGTGATTTACCATATAGTTTTTGTTTTAATTTGAATGAGGGTGGAGACTTTAAAGACGAAAGTCATCCTGAAGCATTATTGATAAATATTCTTATTTCCATGACATTAGTTTTACCATTTTTATTTTCTAATTGATCTTATAGTCAGTCAGATTTAAGATCAAAATTTAACATTTTCCGAAAGACATTATTCAAATTAATCGCAATATACACAATAAGAAAGTGAATGACTGATTGACATATCATCGTACAGCCCAGCCCCAGCAGCTCTACGGTACTCCAAATTTCAAGAGTCTAGAGACTTGAAATTCCAAATTTCAAGTCTCTAGAGTCTAGAGACTTGAAATTTGGAGTACCGTATAGGTTCTTAATGTAGTCTAAGGGCACTATGAAAGAATTTCCCGAAATTCCCGCGGAACAGGAATTATTATATATAACTAGCTGTCTCGGCAAACGTTGTTTTGCCATATAAATATTTTTTAAGTAATTTCTAGTTAAAAAAAAGTTAAGGGTGAACCCTTATCACCAAGGGGTATGAAAAATAGATGATGCCCGATTCTCAGACCTACTCAATATGCTCACAAAATTTCATGAGAATCGGTCAAGCCGTTTCGGAGGAGTACGGGAACGAACATTGTGACACGATAATTTTATATATAAGATAATACCTTCAACAAAATTCACATAAGAATAGAGATTCATATGTGAAATTAATTGGACCATCTTGAACAAGTGGTATGAAAAACATTGTTGGCGGCGAATTAAATCAATTTGTCTTGTAACAAGTATCAAAAGAAGACCTCGTCTGGCTTCCAAACTGCGTATGCGCTTATAGTTTACATGATCGTGATGCAACGAAGGCACACCTGTGTAATAAATCATACGGTTGTGATATGCTAATTATGGAATCAACCTGTTTTCGAACAAAAAGTGTATGAAAAGCTGATCGTCACTGGTACGTTGCGTTTTTGCGACCAGATTTTAATCATGGCTATTAAACGAATGAATTCATGTTGAAATAATTGAATACTGAGATAATTTGGAAAGTGTTAACTGTTTATCTAAAATTGAGTATTTTGCGGATTAATAATAATATAATGTTAAATAAAATATTAATGTGAAGAAGTAAAAGGGGGATTTGTGTCAGGCAGACGTAAGGTTTACACGTTGTCTTCAGCAAACACAACATTTTAATGAGAACAGTTATGAACTGCAAGGAACATCCATTCAGGTAAAACATACGACGTAAAACATATTTTTTTAATTTGACACTTTTCAGAGAACACTTTTCATACAAATACATGCCTAAAGTCTGTTTCTATTCTCAGCTAATCTTAACTCTTTGTCACTCACTCAGTAACGAAGAGTTTTATACTATCTAAATTGATGACAATCCTCGCTTTTCCCTTGGGAAATAGGCATGATCAATGAGTAGCAAAAGATATTTATGGCATAGATAATAAGTAGCAAAAGATATTTATTATTGCCAATACGCATAATGACACAAGAGCTGCGAGTACTATGTTAAATTTTCCAACAAGAAATTGGACCGAAACGCCAATAAGTTCGATTGAAATATTTCATTTCGTATACAAATTATTTGTGTTTGGCTTTTAGGTAATAAACATTAAAATATATAGATAGACGTTTTCACTTAGACTTTGTATTTACAATAAACTAGTTAGTGTTATTCAATTTTTTTTAATTACTTGTCGGAGAAAGTTCTTTCTTTCTTTGATGATTTTCGTGGCAGAACTATCACCAGGGTTCGGTTTCCAAAATTAATTAAGATTTAGATTCAGAAAAATTTGGATGTGTTATGTTTGTTTAATATATGAGTGTTGTTTATGAATTAATTATTACGTTATATTAAACACAAAATGGGACGAGACATCGACATCCATAGAGAGAACGCTAAAATTTAATTGTATAAGCTCAATATTTACTTACCAAATCAAAGTTGCAACTAGAAGCAACCCATTTAATCTCTTGAGCAACATCTAGTAACAACATGATCTTGCTGGGAGGTATAATAATGAATAAAGTACTTAATTAATTCGTGTTGGAATTTGCGTATAAAGAGCAAAATGACGACATTAAATATTTTACGATCGAAACTTCTACAAGAGCAGCTGATAATATCAG
Source organism: Amyelois transitella (assembly GCF_032362555.1). Classification (NCBI taxonomy): domain Eukaryota; kingdom Metazoa; phylum Arthropoda; class Insecta; order Lepidoptera; family Pyralidae; genus Amyelois; species Amyelois transitella. Next base: position 9,887,975 of record NC_083511.1, on the reverse strand, counting down.
TAGTCAAGGATAGTAATATATGATTCATTGTGTAGTTCAAATAAACCTTTATTACGATTAGGGTTAAAGACATTTATAATAAACAGTATTTTTAAGTTTCTCTGAAACACAGTTGGGACTAACTCATGTTCTTACTCAGTTCATGATGACTATGCTAAGTGAAAAAGCAAACTAGCTAAAGAGATTACACCGTTTACGGCATATATATCCAAGAAAGTCAATTTATATTACCGATATGCCGTAAATATTGCTGCAGAATCTGAAACGGAGGCCATAAACACAGATGAACTTGGTGATAATGAAGATGAAAAACAATATGGAAAATTCTTAGAAAATCTAATGAACGTAGTTTAAAGTAAGTGGGACGGGATGTGAAATGCCGCAAAAAGTATTGATGGTGTCAAGTGGTATGTACTGGAATTTCTTTTAATTAATTTAAATGATAAGTAATAAAATCAAGATAAGACGCTACTTCTAGATAAGGCTCAATGTTCGAAACTTCACAAGAACTTCTGTACATTGAGCAGCAAATAAACAAACCAAATGGTGTTTCCGGTTAAGTGTTTATAATAACATGCATGGGATATACAGTAATAACTAACTGCATAATTAGAACCAAATAAGGATCAGCAAATTCTGCACACATATTTTTCTTTAATTGTATCATCATTAGTGTTTCTTGGTATTCACTTTTATCCACTTTGCAGTGAAAGTCTTTTGACCCAGATATTTGAAAGAAGCACATAATCTTCTGTATCCTTAATTTTATTAAATTAAAACAACGTCTTAGACTGACCATTAATTTTACTTAGGCCTTAAGAGCATGTAATCGTTCATTAACTTTCTATTTATGCGATTTCGGGGTCAGCACTAAGTCTACCTTTCTATGACTACCTGTCCTGCCATAGGTCGTGATACCACGCCTGCGTTCAACCTCTTCCCTGTCTTTATTAAGTAAAGTGTTGGTGGCTAGACACCCACTAATATTTTAAGCGAAAGCTATGTTATACACTCAAATAGCCGTATTCGAAACTTCTATTAATCAGAAAGTACTACATGACCATAAAGGCCTAGTATTTCAAGACCTCGATTAAGCTGAATGGCCTATTGATAAAACCTAGGTCCGAAGATGATGTCTAAAAGAAAAAAAGTTCAAAGCCTGCTCGAGAAGATAAGGTGTTGGATTTTTCTTTGCTATCAGACCAGCATAGATGCAAAATACATACTTTGAAATTTGGAAACAAATAAGTATGTATAGTTATGCTATATCCAACTTTATTCTAGTCGGGAGCATGTTAACAACAATAAGAAAAAGATAAGATAGCAATCAAGTTAAATCTTTAAATAAGGACACGATTCTACGCCTTTTCACAATAGGTATTTAGAAAGTTATCATAAAATAAAAAATATTAAAAATCCAAGTAAGTAAGTAAGTATCCAATAAGTATCCAAGGGAATCACTGAACATATTGTTAACTTAACATCAGTACACATCACTGTAGAATCAAATAAAGGGAACTAAAAGCATAGTCAATATAGGAAGCAAATTAGTATACCGCTTGGACCGGGTTTGGTTTGCTTAGGTTTGATTTCTTGCTTTGTTTTAGTCCACCTATTAGCGTGGTCGTAGAAATTGGAAAAAAAAGCGATGGGAAACAGGTTCCGATCCTGATAGTCCAGGCTGTAGGAAGAAATTCGAATGCAAACAACGAGTATTAGTGTTAAGAGTTGGATAAGCATTTTGTTGATTTTACCTGAATTGATATGTGTGTCTCCGGAGATATTTTAATTTGATTGAAATATAATTTTTCTTACAAGTAAATACAACGTTGAAAAAAGAAATAAAAACTAAGTAAATAACGTAGCTACTTAAAAAACATATAAATTAATTATGACGACAACAAATGATGCCGTTGGTTCCCGAATAGGAAAAAAAAGGATAGGGCCACTCCATCTCTTTCCCATGGATCTCGTAAAAGGCGACTAAGGGATAGGCTTATGAAATTGGGATCACTATTTGAATTTCATCATCATCCTTATGCAAAACAGCTGAACGTGGCCTTTTGGTCTTTTCAAGACTGTTGGCTCGGTATACGCCGAAAAAAAAAACGAAGACCAAATTGGTCAAATATTTTGTAAAAACATTTTTACGGGAAGACTGAGTCATGACAATATTCAACCATGGTCAGTTTACTGCTTTTCGGTCTCTTTGGAATAATAACAGGTGTAAGTACCTGCTACATTCACAATTGAGGACAAACAAGACAAACAGATACCCATTGTTGTACGCATTCTGAACCAATATTTAGTATTGGCATGATGGGTTATTTGTGGAACACCGTAACATGGTTATTCCGAAAACACGTGCTTGTGCTAAGACTATGATGAGGAATTTTAGTAGAGTTGCTTCATCCTTCTCACGATTTACTAGCGTGTGTGAATTTAAATGTTCCCGATTTATTTTAACGTAATTTGTTGAAATAATTTAAATTTTTTGTGACTTAAGAGTATATTTTAAGTTCACCATCTATTTTAAATCTTTTAAACACACTAGCAAAGGGTCAGGTCAAGAGTACCCGAAACGTGGATGAAGCGAAGAAAGTATGCAGAGATCGTGGCAAGTGGAAAGATGTATTTAGTCTCTGTCTACCCCTCCGGTAAAAATTCGTGATTTTCTGTATGTATGTATTATGTATATACACACGTAACGCCTTCAACTGTTACGATATAAACTGAGTCTACATAACATCCTTTTAATTATCAGTATCAAGATATCTACTTTCTAATAACAATTGCTATACACAGAATTTGGTTTGAAATTGTTTTATGTTATCAGCAATATCGCTAATTTCATCATTAAATGTAAACTCTTTATATCTTGATCTAATATTTGAACATTGATAAAGTTCATTGCACTCTGACTATGATTGATGGTACGAGTATCATGAAGATGACTTTTTTATCATTATAGCATCCCATGAATACTTGTTAAAGTCGATTTAGTATGCGATACTCAGGTTTTGTGAAATATAAACTTTGTAGTCAATTCTGCAAGTCGTTGAAGACATTATTATATCGTCTATATATTGTACTGCAAATGTCCACTGTTGAACTCTTCGTAAAAGCTATCATTCTTAGTATCTTATCTATTTGTAATATACTTTTGTGAAATTTTAGAAATCGTAGAAAATAAAGCGCCTTGGCTTAAATAACTTAGCTGTTGAACAGCTAAGTTCCGTTCAACCTATTTAGTTTCCAGCCTATTTAGTATCCACCCTCGTTAGAGCGATCTAAAAATAGATGTTATGCTAAATTTAGTGTAACTGAAGGGTCCAGTATATACGGGTATGTAGTGGGGTCATTTCCTTTTGAACTTTTTACAGATACCGCATTTATATCTGATCCTGAAAGAAATATTTTGAATTCGATATCTTGTACTTACATTTTCGTTAAAACTAAATTAAAATAAATATTCTTTTTTTTTAAATCACACGCATTAATTTCGACCACATTTTGTGTTGAAGGTTGCATCTGTAAGATCTACGAAGCTCTTAGTGTATTTACTTATTAAATAAAGTCAGGGAAGTGACTAACTTGATCGAAAAACTTTTTACGTCAGTCTGATTTTTTTTTAAAGTTACTTTTTTTGTTAAAACGTAACCATTGTAGCAAATCAACTCATCATTTTCGAGTTGACAAACAAGAATGACCATTTTTTCACATCTTAAATCCTCAACAATTGACCACTTTTCAATGGTCTCTCGAGCCCTTTCATACACAAGTACCGAAATAACAAAAAATCTCATCCATTCATTGTATTGAACAATTAATTCTTGTAAGGGAAGTGTTAAAAAGTTAAAACAGTGTTAAAGACGGTGTTAACTACGGCGACCTTTGTTGTTAACATAGACAGATAATCTATAGACCACAGCGGTCGGCACGTCGGCCTATTTACGGATTATTGGAGCATTACCCTTAAACTACAAAAAAACAAAAGAATACAAAGAAATTTCGTGTACAGATAAGGTTAGTCTTCTACTGGAAAAGGCGTGCAAATAAAAATAGCACACAGTTGCTTTAAATGAATATCTTTATGGCCTAGCTACCGTGGAAAATTCTCGAAATACGAAATAATGTCGCTGTTGTTAGTTAGATTAAGTATACTTTTGTAAGATGTAAATCAATCTCTATGCAGAATTTAATTTAACCTCAGTACCCCTGCGTGGTAGACAGACGAACAGTCTTACCTCAATCACTTAACCTTAGTCTTGTATTTTTAGGGTGTTCTTCAAATATTCTCCTACTCACAGAAGTTGAGAATATTAGTAGAATCTCACTAACTGACTAATCAATTCATAGCAAACTTAGGGGTTGTAAGAGAGGATATCTTTGTGATGCCCTTAAGAACAGATGAAGTGATCTGACGCGTGCGAAGTCGTAGGCAAAAGGTAGTCTTTACAACAATCGTGACAGTTCTCTTTTCACCAAATCCCAATAAAGTAACAACTACACAATATAAACTATCATTGAACCTGAAAATTCTTTTCTGACGAAACATTCTTACTAAATGACTGTAAGTAGCTTAATTCGGACCATTACGTTCTCGTACCGAGCTTTTTCTACAGTTACCGTCAATATATCTAAAAGCTCCCACAAAAGCTTACAGTGAAAGCTTATTTAAGCCGTTTATCTATGGATGATTTTGTAATGATGGGCAATTTGGTTTGAGTTTCTCGATGGTAAAATACATAACCCCTTTTATTTGACATACTGCGAGTTTTATGGTCGTTTTAAAAGGTAGTTGCATTTTTAGAATAATTGCGATATTCATGATCTTTAAATTTATGTGATACTAACATCACTATATGTAAAATATTGTCTTTTTAGCGTCTGTTCATATGTCTGAATGTCATAAAAACCTCAAAATTAGAACTGTTGTTAAAGAGAATAGATAGAAAAAAAAACTATAAGCCATCTCCGATAACATAAATATTATTGCAGCCAATTTGGCAAATTTAATTAACCAATTTATAATCATTTCAATTCAGGAAGCATCATTATGTAAATGTTATTTTTCCTATGTTTATCGGCAACCTTGGTCCAAACTTGTTTTTTTTTATCGTAGTGATGACTCGTGTCTATTTGTTGTCAATTAATTCGATTTGGGCTCGTTATGTTGCCAATTTATATGTTCGGCTATCAATGAATGGGAACACGAGGTTAGAATGAATTATTATTAGTAAAATGTTGAAAAATATATATGGAATTTCCTTAAGTGCATTGGTGTCCAAGTGTGTGTGTGTTTTGCTTCCTAAGTAGTTGATCGACAATTTTTATCCAATCATTGAACAGCATAACTTATATACTGTCTTTAAAAGCGGAACATGGTTCCAAAACATAACATAGCAGAGAAATGACTAGGGAAGAACACAGAGCATCTTTCATCACGGTAATGTTACTTAACAGCAGCATTCTACTACATTTCTTCCAGTGAATTTATAGCTTGTTACCATAATCAAATGTCAAAAATACATACAGAAAGAACATCAGACGTTCACATACATTGTATGTTCTTTATAACTTTCAGGCCAAAAAAAGCATCTAAATGCTTATTGAACGCTAGTTATCATTAATTTTTTTGCTTTTACCGAAGTCCAAAACGGAATATTTAAATTAAACTAATTAACACGAACAAACCTGATCAACAAGTTGTCAAACTGATGAACATCAGGTCAAAGTCAATGATATGTTAAACAGTATTTGATATCACTTTCATAATTTTTGGTCCGTTAGCAGATCTCTTTAAAAACTTTGCCCCGCTAGAAGTTTTTGTGCCAAGTTCACATTGACGTGATTGATAGCGATAATTGCCTAAATTCAGCGGTACTTAATATAGTTAGCAAGATTATTTTAAGATAAAGCTGCATTTTTGTCAAGAAGATGTGACGTCCTCACGGTTTCGATTTGATTTGAAGATGAAGAGGAAGATCTATCATTTATCTATGAAACAAATTAATCCCTTGTATAGTAGTAGAGCTCAAATAAAGTATCACTGCGGCTCAAAGCCCCTCATTACAGAATCAGTCTCCCTATAATAAGCACTATGCTACTAGAAAACTGATTCCCTTTATAGGACATACACAAATGACTTGCAGTAGTCCTTGCTGCTACGACCTCACAAAATAATGTCGTCTAATTTCGACTCTAGACAATTGTCTTAGTACTATTCATTCAGAAACCAAAGTTTGTCGAAAATCTACTACAACATAATTAATTGACCATTGTTATAAGATACTTATCTTCAATCCTTACTGTATTTATAACATGTTATTATGTTAATTTCAATAGAAACAAACCCATTGAGCAGCTCAAATCATAAATTGCTTTAACATTGACATTAGAGCTTGTCAATTATTTTTGACATTGACACATCAAGTACGCCTTTCATATTAGTGATTAATCAAATCTACCCACACAGGACACAGTTTATTAAAATTGCTGACTATACATTGATAATGGAATTTCTAGAAACGTAGAAAAAATTACTCAATTTCTTTGTATGGAAGACTAAAGAAAGAATGAAGTTAAAATACACAAATAACTCATGAATAAAAAAATTTATCTACCAATAATAAAAATAATTGGTCAGCCTCAAATCTTGCGTAACAGAATGACCTTAATTACAAGTTTGGCTTGATACCTAATTTGAGTTACAATATGATTCCATTTCCTCACAGCGTGGGTGATCCAGGGGGCTAGACCAAATGAGTCAGAAGGACAGGATATGCAATCCATGAGTAATCTACTCCTACGATCATCATATGTCCAAATTTTAAGACTCAAGCTTATGAAATGTGGTGAAATGTCGATACAAAATAAAACTGAATAATATCATATATTTAATTTATATAAACTTTTGTCGACGACTAATGCCAGGTGTAAAAAACAATTAATTAATTTAACAAAGCATAGACATGTAAACTTGCTGCTGTAGCTTAGTGTCACTCTTGAATTGTGATGCTAAAATCTGTATCACAATTCAAGGGTTACATACAAACCAACAAATGTAGTTTGTAGGCTGTATTTCTTTTCTTTATAACATCACTATCGTTTTCTTTTTCAAAACTTGATGATCATCATTAAAGCTACCTTATACAGATCAATTTATTAAGGTTTGAAGCAAAATGATGAATAGGTTTCTTATGCCTTTATGGCCAAATTACTATATTTTATCTTGAAGTCCAATTAGAAAACTATAAAATGAAGTTGGTAGGATTTAAATCTCTGATGGTTTAAATTCTTCATCTTGTTTAGATGCTGTCTTCAATGATGCAAGTCGGAAATCATCAACACTACCTATACTTTAAAGACAACTGCTTGAAAAGAGGTGATTTTTGATATAAGTTAGAACCATTGGCAAAGATGAGATCATATTTTGGAGGAAATGTAGCACAATGTCGTATTATTTATCTTTGACGAATAATCTGGTAATCTCATGGATGCATTTGTTAACATCATCACCAACTATAGTTTTAAGATAAAATCCATCATAAGAATCGTGCATTAAATGCTATTTATACCAGACCATAAATTTAAATACATAATTATTGCAATTAAATGTCTAATTATAGATTAGAAGTTCTCGCTAGGTCTTTATCAGTTACGGCATGGAGTTTTCTGCACTGGGTTATCAAGAGAACTCAGTAGTGCAAGTACAGTAGTATTGATGATTCTAATAGATCTTTGTTTGTGAGTACCATTGGATTGTAATCTATTTCATAGGCAGTTGTCTATGATATACGTTGAAGAACATCTTACCTGAAAAGCTGAGACTCGGTTTCTCATCAGCTGAGTCACCATCGAAACACTCCAATTTTTTCGAATTCATTTTCCAACACTGTGCCTGGCAAGTTTTGGTACAAACTCCTTTTTTGTGTTAACACAGAAGGTCACATCCACTTGTCTCTACATGCACCGCACAGAGTATAACAACCAATTATATTGTATCCAACCACAAAATAGCACTGGCAAGAAACGGTTTTTCTTTTTCACTGGTTTTTAAAACAGAAACAACAGAAATGTCACTTGGCAGTCATATTTACAAATTTTGAATTTGAATATGGAACGTTAACGGTAATGGCGCTCGCATCGACGCGTGCGGCGTGCGACGTCTCACCGACGCGAATGACTGACGCCATCGAGAGCCGAGCGCGCAGACATGTGGCTAGATTCAAGCCGGACGAGTGACCTGCACTGCAAGCTGTTAATCAGATTAAACCTTAGCTTCAGTACTACATAATAATGTACTGTGCTATATGTTTAATGTTGTTTAACATTTTTTGTCTTTTGACCAATAAATAGTTCACACTATAAATATTTTTCTTTTCAGTTTATAAATGTAAAAGGTTTTGAGTACTGCTTCTATTAAACGAAATAAAATTAGAAAGCGTCATTGCAAATAAATATTTCTAAGTTTTGGTCAAACATTAGAAAGGCGATCAATATAGGGAGTTTGCTCTTGGATTATGGTCTCATAGTCACTGTGCAAAACACAAATTATTACTGCGAATGGGTCGACTCGAGCCACCCTCAGTTCTCATTGTTCAGTAAGTAAGCATGCGTCAAAGCTAAATAACAATGCATCCCTATCACGACCCTATTTGAGTGAACAGTGCTAATAAAATGTGGGTTCTAATTTAAAATAGGAGTTAATTTTTGACGCTGCTTCAACTGGGTCATATAATAAAAATAATAAAATCTCGTAATAATATTAACAACTATCATAAAATTTTATCTGATCAACAAGCGTGCTTCCCTGAAAAGCTGCAGACGATATTCGATATTAAAATATAAAAAGAAGACCCTTCTGATGCGTTGAACAGGACGGTTCCCACACCATCTAATGTTTTTTATGAGGCCCAAAATGTTCACGGACCTATGATTCTCCGGCCAATTTCATTCGACGCATCCACCTTGTAATTTTGTGAGCCATTAATCACCACCGGTGATTCAAGAATGACAATCCAAAGTGTAGGCAGTGAAAGTATAATACAGGTATTTGCTGATGAATAACTCATTCTTGTCACAAAATGGACCTTATTCGACGTTGGAATAAGATTATTTGTGACTGTTAATGATTTTAAGACTTCGTGAAATTTGTTTTGTTTTTAAGGTAAATATAAGCCTTATATTGATTTCTCTTGAGTTAAGTAGGTCTTGGCAAAAATTGGAATCGAATCGAATAATTTTAGGTCAGAAATAATAATTCAAATACTTTGTGTGAATAAAAGATTACTCTTACATTTTTGCGAAATATAACAGTAATCTCATTTTTTTTTAATATTTTGGGAAAAATATTTACTTACACATTGGGCTATACGCTTAAATGAAAATATATTACGCAAGAAAGTCAATAAAATGGTGAATTTAACAACCAAACTACTGTTTTCAATTAATGCATTAGTCTTGTTTATGGGCAATATTGTTGCAGTTGAGAAAACGCTTTTACACTTTGCCGTTTTACGATTCTCATTTAGGCACAGTGTCATTGTGATTTTTTTATCACCAACTATTTCGTCATTATGAAACTTTAATTCGGCTGCAGTTTCAATTTGTATGTCTATCGAGGTTAAATATGTGTTAATTCAAAAAATCATCAGACCACACAAAGAAATTCATCTTTTGTAATACCAAAGTCATACTTCGAGCATATATTGATAATGTCCCACTTTCGTGCACTTGGGCCGTGTGGTTCTCGACTAGGACCACTCCATCTCTTTCCCATGGATGTCGTAAAAAGAGACTAAGGGATAGGCTTACAAACTTTGGATTCTTTTTTAAGCGATGGGCTAGCAAACTGTCACTATTTGAATCTCAATTCTATCTTAAAGCCTGCATAGCTGAACGTGGCCTATCAGAGTCTTTCCAAGACTGTTGGCTCTGTGTACCCCGCAAGGGATATAGACGTGATTATATATGCATGCCCCACTTTCTGAGACAGGTGTAACATTGTTCATGTTATTACATTACAAGTGTGGAGTTTTAGTGGACAAATAGCAAGATTTAATAAGCTCACATTTGGGTTATTTGTATCAAGTTGAAATGAACATATTAAGTTGTGTTCATTCGAGAAACTAGATTGTAAAAGTGAACATTAATAATTTAACGCCCCAAATTTGAGGTTATCATTATACCTCATTTGCATAATGATCAATTCTTTTACACGGATTGGGCGGTATTTCTTGTGGTAATAAAATTTATTGTGGCATATTTGAGTGTACATGATTTAAAGTGTAAGTGGGCGAGAATTACCTCAAAATTATACTGTTTAAAAAAATTCAAGGGAATCTTGAATCAATGTTTTTACACAAAATTATATACATATTTACGTCAGCGCTGTGTGAGCAAGTTTTGATAAATCGAACACTTTTGAAATTGTCAACGGTGTAATTATTATTATTTTATTTTTAACTGTGCCGTGTGGTTCCCGGCACCAATACAAAAAAGAATAGGACCACTCCATCTCTTTCCCATGGATGTCGTAAAAGGCGACAAAAGGATGGGCTTACCAACTTGGAATTCTTTTTTAGGCGATGGGCTAGCCACCTGTCACTATTTGAATCTCAATTCCTCCATTAAGGCAAAAAGCTGAATGTGGGCATTCAGTCTTTTCAAGACTGTTGGCTCTGTCTACCCCGCAAGGGATATAGACGTGACCATATGTACGTAATTTTTAACATGTAATGAAATATATAACATGCGCCGTGTGGTTCCTGGCACAAATAGAAAAAGGAATGGGACCACTCCATTTCTTTTCCATTAATGTCCCTAAGAGCAATGCTTATAAACTTAAACTTGAGATTCTTCTCTTAGGCCAGGACTGTGTTTCAGGACTATTGGCTCTGTGTACACCGCAAAGGTTATAGTTGTCATTATATTATAGTAATAGTCAATAAATCCAAATAGCTGAACATGGCCTATCAGGCTTTTCAAGACTATTGGCTCTGTCTACTCCGCAAGGGTTATAGACGTGACTATGTATGTATGCAATAGTCATTTATTGGCGTGAACCTCTCCATCAGAACGCAAAAACAAAATCTTTGGTTAATCTATTTACTCGTATCATGGTTGATAATTTCAAAAACGAAGACAGATAACACAATGTCATGAATAATTTCAAAAAATTCAAATATTTCAAAGCAAAGAATGGTTTCAAATTTCAAATTTAAATTTGAAATTTGAAAATTTGAAAAAAGAATGGTTTCAATTGTAGGCGCCAGTAAGTAACATGATATACAATGATGTTGAATCATTACAATCATCGTGTCATTCAATGAAATCATACTGTCTTGGTAGATGAAACTGAATTTATACTGTCAAGAAAGTTGGTGAAGTGTGGCACCTATATAAAAAAATAAGACCACTATATCGCTTTCCCATGGATGTCGTAAAAGCCGACTAAGGGATAGGCTTATAAACATGGGATTCCCTGAGGCGATGGGCTACTAACCTGTCACTATTTGAATATCAATTCTATCATTAAGCCCAACAGCTATACCTACGTGACTAATCAGTCTTTGAAGACTGCTGGCTCTGTCTACCCCACAAAGGATATAGACGTGATTATATGAATGAATGAAGAAAGTTGAACACAAGTGTTAAATAAGAATAATGATCATTATTTTTTCATTGCGACTTTAAAAGCTGTGTTTATATCACAACCATTAATATGAATGACCAAAAGTGTATACGGTACGTATAATTTTGTAAAATTAAGTAAATTAAAGTTACTTTCATTTTATATGGTGTAATATAATATATCACATTAAACTGACAAATTTTGCCATTTACATAATTTGACATTCATACAAACATACATCATACGTACATATAGTAACGTCTATATCCCTTACGGGGTAGACAGAGCCAATAGTCTCGAAGAGACTGATAGGCCACGTTCAGCTTTTTGGCTTGATGATAGAATTGAGATTCAAATAGTGACAGGTTGCTGGCCCATCGTCTAACAGAAGAATCTCAAGTTTATAAGCCTATTCCTTAGTCGCCTTTTTCGACATCCATGAGAAAGAGAAAGAGTGGTCCTATTATTTTTTTTATTGGTGCCGGGAACCATACGGCACTTAATTTGTGTTTATCAAAATGCTTGTTGGTCTAAAGTTTGATAATGATTCTGAAACAAATATAGTTTATCATCATTTATAAAAAATAGCAGGTAGGCACTAATTGTACAAAGGACAAGGGATAAGCTTATCAAAATGTGATTTTTCTATTAGCTACCACACTACATATCTTAATTACAACTAAATGTGGTTTGCCAGTCTTGTGACAATTGGCTCTATCTACCCTGTAACGGAAAAAGACGAGATAAGCATGTGTAGTAACCTTCCTTTTTAAAAATCGATAAAACGTTCAAATTTTTTAGTAGCAATAACATAACAAAAATGGCTTCTGTCATCTAGAGATTTTCTGAACAAAACGCGCCACATCGTAACAGAAACTATGTCGAGGTCAATGTCACGGTCACAGACGTAGGTATCTCGTTTTTCATTAGACCCCGAGGCATCCCTTTAAGGAGCCCTATTGAAATTCCGCTAACGTAGCACCAGGCGCGCTCCAGACATACCCAGGCGTTCGAAACTCCGTGAGCCAAGTCATGAGTCCAAAAAAAAAAAAAAAAATGTTTTGTTCTTTTTTCGAAATTTATGCGCTGGATTTGTGGGAAATAATTCGTTGCGTGTTTGTGAAGATTCGCTTTTTAAAGTTTGTTATGCATTTTGGGTGGTGCAAGGTAAGTAGGTACATGCACGTAAATTTTGTTATTTTTTTTAAGGTACTAAGTGCACGTTTCATTAATATCATGATATTGATGAAATCAACTTACTCAAAGACTATAATGCAACTTTAATGAAATAAAAGGACTAAATCACTTTTTCATACAAAAAAAAAAAAAAAATAACGAAAAATAAGTAACGTTTTACTTTTTCTAAATTATGCTTTATTTTTTGTTTTATGATGCCAATTTTGACGTGGATGCAAACAGTTTTGTTTACGAGTGTTATTACAATAGATTGTAATACCTAACCATGTTTTAAGTCCGAATAATAACCTAATTACCATTAATAAAAAATATATTAATATCTTAAGAGTGCAACATTTGGTTAAAAATTTAAAAAAAATTGATTATATACCTATACTTTTTCATAATTTCATACAGACGTATAAACACATCTTACTACCTAGTCTAGTTACTCTTGCGGAGAAGACAGAGACAACAATATTTAAAAGACTCTATTCATTCTTCATTCATCTCTATCATTAAGCTAAACAGCTGAACGTAACCTACGTTCAGCTGTTTGGCTTAGTGATAGAATTGAGATTCAAATAGTGACAGGTTGCAAGCACATCGCTTATAAGAAGAATCCCATCCCTTAGTCGTTTTTTACGACATCGATGGGAACGAGACGAAGTGGTCCTATTCTTTCTTTTATTGGTGCCGGGAACCACACGGCAAGATACTTTTACACCAACATTATTTTAATACCTTCTGCCTTCCCATCGATGGGTGTCTATCAGAATAACTAAATCGATCAATGTAAGTACTTACAGATTTTGTCACCACAAAAATGTGATTCGAATACAAAATTTTATTTTAAAGCTATAAACATTAAAAAGAGTGGCTGCGTCTTATCTGATCTTAAAAAATATAGGGCACACGCGTGAGCAGAATTCATATTGCCTGAGAGTGGACCAGTTTGATACTGTCAGGTATAAATCTTACATGATTAATTTATTTTCATTTGATGATAATCAAGAAATAATAAATTATCAATGTCTGTGATTTAAAATTATTTGTGTGACTATCTTGACCATTAAATGAAAAATACATAGAAAATAATGGAATATGTAGATTTATTTTCAAAATTGGAAACAAGGTATCACTTATTAACGTCATATCACTTAGATCTAATATAACTACTACCGCTTCCAAAGCGCATTTGTAAAAGAAGCGGCGGAACAAACTACACTGCAGAATTTTCATCGGACGTCAATATACAAATATAGATCTCTTAAATCAAAATCATGGACATTCGTCCATGTCTGCACACTGTCTATATTAAAAAACATGAATGAATGTAGAACTAGTTATTTCAATACCTACGAATATTTCGTCAAATAAATAAAGATACAATAAAATATGTACACACTGTACTAATTATGTCAACACCATGACAAAAATGCACAAGCATTTAAGAGGCCATTATGTAGGGGAGTAGACAGAGCCAACAATCTTGAAAAGACTGGTAGGTCACGTTAGGCTGTTTGGATTAATGAAAGAATTGAATTATCTTTCACATTAATATGTAATATTATTACCTACGAGTATATGGACTAACTTAAAGTATGATATGATAGTGCTCTGTGGTTCCCGGCACCATTAGAAAAAGAATAGGACCACTCCATATCTTTTCCATGGATGTCGTAGATTGCAATATAAATATCCAGCTAAATTAAGTACCCCCGGTCTTGATACTGTCGGGCTTTGTCTACCCCGTAAAGGATAATAAAATAAGAATATGTACGATTTGAGCAAAGAATTTTTTTTTTCTTCTGTCATAGTACCCCTTTTTTACTGACCAGTAGTTCTGCCGACACACCTGCCCTTCACATTGAAATCACCCATTGTTTGAAACAAAAGATCGCTTTAAACTATCGAAATATGAAATACTGTTGCATATTTTTACAATTTTACTATGTTACTGGTCTTTGAAGTAAGACAGAATGCGGCATTAATTTTATTTAGAGTAAATACAAGTGCCCAGCGGGTTTTAAGTCATTAAGGGTCACTCAAATACACACGAATGCGCACACGCATACGCACTCACGCACGCACAGACATACCATACACACGGTTTAAGAGGTAACAAAAAAAACACAGGCACATTAATTGATGGTGAGTGTATAAATGAAAAAATGATTGAGATAGTACATACACACATACATCTAGTCATGACTATATCCCTTGCGGGGTAGACAGAGCCAACAGTCTCGAAAAGACTGAAAAGACGCATTCAACTGTAGGGCTCCATGATGGAATTCAGATAGTAAGAGGTTGCAAACCCATTGCATTAGTCTTATTTTAGACTATAAGTTCCCAAGTTTTGAAGAGACCTCCTTTACATGCACACATAAAATCACGTCTCTTTCCCGGAGGGGTAGGCAGAGACTTCCTCTTTCCACTTGCCACGATCTCTGCACACTTCCTTCGCTTCATCCACATTCATAACTCTCTTCATGCAAGCTCGGCGGTTTCGGGTACTTGACCTGACCCTTTATCTGACCTCCTTTACTACATTGACTTTTATAATACGCGCAGAAAAACATGAGTTTACACTGTATTTTTCTATTATAATAAATCAGCAATGACATGTAAATTGTAGTCTAAAACGCTTTTTTTTATTTTTCATGACAATTATCTTGCGTATTCTCTCTTCCTCTTTTATTAGTATTTTTATAGTCATATATAAATTATAATTATAATACGCACTTATCAACACAAATACCCACATAAATATTTTCACACTTTATTTTATATAAAACAAGTCAGTTAGGTTTTTGTACTGAAGGTGAGTCCGAGGGGCACACGTGAAAATATGTCGTCTTTTTAGACACAGTAAAAACGCATCGGGTTCATGAGAACGAATGAAAACAGGTTGACTAAGCAGATATACAAGGAGAGTGTGGAGGGAAAGGTCGGGGTGGGAAGACCTAGACGAACATATCTTGATCAAATTAAGGACGTCCTGGTAAAGGGTCAGGTCAAAAGTGCCCGAAACCGCCGAGCTTGCATGAAGAGAGTTATGAATGTGGATGAAGCAAAGGAAGTATGCAGGGATCGTGGCAAGTGGAAAGAGGTAGTCTCTGCCTACCCCTCCGGGAAAGAGGCGTGAGTTTATGTATATATGTATGTATGTTCATGAGAACATAGAAACCAGGTGACACCACACGTCCGTCGCTTGGACGGCTATAAATCAAACAACTACCGGATAGACGGTAATTAATGCATTCTACATCTATAGATTAACTTGCCTTTTGCTGGCCGCGTGCAACAATTAATACATACATACATATGGTCACGTCTATATGTCTTGCGGGGTCGACAGAGCCAGCAGTCTTGAAAAGACTGAAAGGCCACGTTTAGTTCTGTGGCTAAATGATGAAATTTAGATTAAAATAGTGACAGGTTGCTAGCCCATCGCCTATAAGAAGAATTACAAGTCAATTAGCCTTTGAATATGAATATATGGAGTGGTTCTATTCTCAAGTGCGGGGAATCACACGGCAACAATTGTAATAAAATTTACTGATTTTTTATTTTTAATTTATGTTCACCATCTCGTTGAAAGCGGAAGAAGAAATTTGTCGCACAATTACTAATGAAATGAATAATTCCAAAAATAATTCCAAGGTAACGTATTAATGATCTGCATACAAAAGGTTTTTATTTATCTGAACCCATTACGCTTTATCTAAAAGGTTGTTGATTTTCAGCTTCGGCTCATTATTTGTGCAATGCAAATAATCGTTATTAATCTTACTTAAGCACTTAACTGGTCTGCTTAAAAGTAATCGATTTCAGTATTTTTTTACTCGGTTTCCCGTCGTAAATTAATTTTTCGTCCAATCACATAATTACGACTTTATATCTTACGGGGTAGATAGAGCAAACAGTCTCGCAAGGACTGGAAAGCCACGTACAGTAGTGTGGCTTAATGATGATAGCAATATAAAATAAATAAGTATAAATATATACGGGACAAATGACACCGATTGAGTTAGCCTCGAAGTAAGTTTGTGACTGGTGTTACGAGATACTAACTCAACGATACTATATTTTTTAATAAATACTTATAAAGATAAACACCCAAGACTCAGGCCATTCAGAAAAAGTTCTTTTGTCATCATGCCCTGGCCGGGATTCGAACCCGGAACCTCTGGTATCACAGACAAGCGTACTACCGCGGCGCCACATAGGCCGTCAAATAGCCGGCAATAGATTCAAATAGTGACAGGTTGCCAGCCCAATATCTAAAAGAGTAATCCCAAGTTTGTAAGCCTTCCCCATAATTGCATACAGACATACTTACATAAATCACGCCTCTTTCCCGAAAGGGGTAGGCAGAAACCACATATTTCCACTTACAACGTAGTTCCTTCGCTTCATCCACATTCATAACTCTCTTCATCAAGCTCGTCAGTTTCGGGTACTCTTGACCTTTCTTTTGTTAGGACGTCTTCGATTTGAAGGTACGTTCGTCCAGACCTTTCCACTCCAACAGTTCCATTCACACTCACTTTGTGTATTTGCTTAGACAACCTGCTTGTCCCTTTATTGACTATTACGACTTCCATACCAGTATAAAAAATAAACATCACAGTGTAAAATGATCAGGAAATCTTTTACAGGATGTATGTGTTAACAATCTTTGAATCTTAATTACAAATAACACTCGTTGTATTGAAGCTTAGTTAATAAGAGTGTCTCAGAAAAATAAATGGATTTGTTGTCAAGATTATAAATCAGATTTACCTGCACGGTACAATGAAGAATGTGTTTTTCTTGGCAAATTTCAAGTTTGCTAACCTTTATGTAATTAACTAGTCGTAAAAGGTGACTAAGAGAATAAACACTGATCCAATGCAAACTCCCATGCTCGTATGGCAGCGAATAAAAATCAAATTGTGTGGCAGCTTCCTGGCTTCTCACGCAGATTGTGGTCGATCAAAGAACTTTTATGTTTAAACATTTATTTATTTTGCTCTGCGCCAACGCCAATCTCCTGTTTGGCTTCCTTCCACCCAAAGGTTGACTGGAAGAGATTGCTTTAGCGATAAGTCCGCCTTTGTACCATCTCTATCTGTTTTGAGCTGTTTTGTATGTTTTACTCTTATGTTGCGATAAAGCATTTTATCTATCAATAATTGCAATTCCTCATTTAGACATTGGTTTATTAACATGGCAATATTTGAATCTCAATTCCATTAATGTAGGTAATAAAATTCAATGTACAATGACGTTTTTGTGTAAATTACTATTACTAGTAATGACTATGGACCAATTTCATGCCTAGATCTTAAGTGTATATCAGCGTAAAATCTCATAAATTTTGTAGTTAATATCCGAATGCTACTTCAACTAGCCACTTTCTAGTGCTTTCGACGGAGACACTATAAATAATAGGTGTTCACACGGCCAGGGTTGCACTATAGGATACATACATACATATAGTCACGTCTTTATCCCTTGCGGGGAAGAAAGAGCCAATAGTCTCGTAAAGACTGAAAGAACACGTTCAGCTGTATGGCGTCATGATGAAATTGAGATTCAAATAATGACAGGTTTCTAGCCCATCGCCTATAAGAGAATTTTCAAGATTATAATCCTATCCCTAAGTCGCCTTTTAAGACATCCATGGGGATGATGACCACTCCATGTGGTTCTATTTTAAAAGACCGGAAATAACACGGCGCTGTTTATAATAAAAGGCATTTTCTAAAAAAAAATTAATCTATTGATAACCCAATAGGATCTGGTAGTGTTTCTGTCAAACTCAAATACTGCGACACGGAAAGCAAATGGAGACACCACCGTACTCTTCTTCCTCCTGGCTTTAGTCCTGGTTGCATTCTCAACACTAGAGAGGAGCCTGGGGTATGCCTTTGACCATGGATCCTGTATTGGGTGAGACAGGTTTTTACACGAAGCGAATCCCATCTGATCTCCGCAACCTTTGCAGGGGAATCTAACTCGTATTGGATCGATCATGGTTACACACCCAGTTGCCTGAATGTGCCGGTTTCCTCACGATGTTTCCCTCACCGTAAGAGCATTGGTTAGTATTCAAGCTAATGTACATTACTTCGAAAATACTCATTGGTACATGGCCGTGGTGGGATTCGAACCTGTGCCTATTTGCGCTACACGCATTTTAACCAACAAAAATTCCACCACCGACGCTCAATTGGTGGGGATACCACCGTTCTATGTTCCCTAAAATGGAGTTAATATGGAGACAACCCTACTGACAACGAGCTTATTTAAATAACCGTATTAACTTTCCACCATGTGGGACATTCCCTGCTAATGTTCTTGCTAGAAAGAGCGGAGTTATTTTAAGGATCGTTTAATTGTGTTTTCTCTAAAGTATTACATACATACATACATGTAATTACGTCTATATCCAACAGAGCCAACAGTCTTGAAAAGACTGATAGGCCACGTTCAGCTGTTTTGGCTTACTTATAGAATTGAGATTCAAATAATCTAATGTTGCTAGCCCAGCGCTTATAAGAATGTTCCCAAGTTTACAAGCCTATCCCTTAGTCGCTATTTACGACATCTAACACCTAAAATCGTTGTCTTCAAGGCAAGAGTGATTAGACATTATTTGAATTTACGTGCACCACTTTGGCTACCATATTGTTTACCATCAGGCAGATTAAAGTCAAACGCACTCAAATTCCATAAGGCGATGAAACACAATCGAATTTATGATTACAGAATGATCATCAAAATACAAATTAACTTGATCCAATTGAACGGGTTTAATTATAATAAAAAAATATAAAGTACTACTTTTACTTTGCAAATCAATCAATTTGCGTACCTACTGTTGCTGCGATCGTGAGAAATGAATGGCAAAATTAAACTGAAAGGCAAAAAAAACTAATTAAATCTCATACGGACTCGATTATTAATAGTTTCGACTGATTTAATTATTTTTCCCTTTCTTATGATACTTATACATATAGCACACCTCTTCCCCAGAAAGCGACCGATGATACGGCTAGAGATATTGAGGAAACCTGAACATTTAGGCAAGGTTCTTCGGCAAAGGTTACGGAGGTCAGACCGAAGTCGCTTCGTGTAAAAACCCAATCCAGAATCATGGTCATGTGAACCCTGGGCATGTCTCCAGAGAGTTGAGAATCTAATTGGAACCGATTACTAAGGATTAGGTGTGGTTCCCGGCACCAATGAAAAAAGAATAGGACCACCCCATCTCTTTCCCATGGATGTCGTAAAAGGCGACTAAGGGATAGGCTTACAAACTTTAAATTCTTCTTTAGGCGATGGGCTAGCAACGTGTCATTATTTGAATCTCAATTCTATCATTAAGCCAAATAGCTGAACGTGGCTATTCAGTCTTTTTAAGCATGATGGCTCTGTCTACCCCGCAAGGGATATAGACGACAATATGTATGAATGTATGTACTAAGGATTAGGAGAATGATGAGGAACAGACGAACAAGCATATGGTCTTCATGATTTTGATCAATGATTACAATTTCAACTTGGTACTAAAAAGAGAAATAAATAATTTCAAACCATACATACCTACATATGATCACGTCTCCATCCCTTACGGGGTAGACAGAGCCAACAGTCTTGAAAAGACTGATAGGCCACGTTTAGCTGTTTGGCTTAATGATAGAATTGAGATTCAAATAGTGACGGGTTGCTAGTCCATCGCCTAAAAGAAGAATCCCAAGTTTATAAGCCTATCCGTTAATCGCCTTTTACGACATCCATGGGAACGTGATGGAGTGGTCCTATTCTTTTTTGTATTGGTGCCGGGACCACACGCCTTTTTTCAAACCATACCTCAATTTTTTCTTTTAGAATGATTTGGGATATCTTTCTCAAAATTCCTTTTGAAGTATTAAAAAAATCATTGCTTTTACCAAGAGCTCTGTCCTCTTGAAGAGTGAGGGTCCTTCTCCGTTCTCCACACTATACGCATGCAAAATTTCATTAATATCGGTACAGTGGTTCACTGTGACAGATAACAGACAAACTTTCGCATCTCTGATATTAGGATGCATGCAGCTGATGCTGTACAGACAAACATATAATATATGTATGTTGCGCAACATAAACAGTTCCTTATAATAAAATATATTACCGTGAAAGATGAAATGATCCATTGTTTCTATAGTAGGCGAGTTTTGTAAGGTCTAGAACACATGAACTGATTTATATATTTCTTACAACTGTTCCATATACAAAGGTGTCGTGTGATACGAAAATAATAGGAGCACTCCATCTCTTTCCCGTGGATGGCGTAAAAGGCGACAAAGGCTTATAAACCTGGTATTCTGCTTTTAGGTGATAGGCTCGCAACCTGTCACTATTTGAATCTCAATTTTATAACTTAGTCATACAGCCGAATGTGGCGTACCTATTGGTCTTTTTAAGATTATTGGCTCTGTCTACCCCTTAAGAGGTGTAGACGAGATTATATGTTTGTATGTGTATTTTAGACATCTTGAGCATCTATGTTGGTCTGTTGGGAAGAAAAAGAAGTGCATACCATCTTCTTTTCCAACGCAGAGTGTATGAATCTATCAAGCGAAAAGCTCATAAAATCGGTACGTATTTTTTACTGTCAAGTAAGCAGTTAAGCTTAACGTTTAGAAACATCGATTTAATAATCTAAGTCTCGATTTCATCGGTAAGCTGACCTTCCAAATTTAAACTAAGAGTTGTGTCCATTGGTCTCTAAGAGAGAATGCAATCTTATTTTATACCGAGGCTTTATAAAAAGCCTATAGATTTTTCAAGAAAACAATCAAATTTTATTAATATGACGTACAGCTCGTGTAACCTATGCTTTACTTTGATCTATGGGCGACATTTCGATATAAAGGGACCGTAAGGGACATACTGTACTGCATCTTGCATTCATTTGATGACGTCAGGTTAGGTTACGCGTGAATGGGTTAAATTTTACACCCGGCTTAAAAGTGGGGTGTTATGTAATGAATGAAATGTTCGTCTTTTGGCGTTGTTACCTATGATTAGCAAAAGCGATATGCAGCTATCGTGGCAAGTGAAAAGGTGTCTTCGCCTTTTCCGCCTGGGAAATGATTTTAAATAAATATATAAAAGAGTGTGCCGTGCCGTGTAGTTCCCGGCACCAATAAAAAAAAAAAGAATAGGAACACTCCTTCTCATTCCCATGGATGTCGTAAAAGACGACTAAGGGATACCATTTGACCTGATATTAGCTCGTAACATAACCGTATTGTTCGAATTAAAGATTAATAAATTTAATTCAAATTAACAAACTTTGTTTGTTTGATATTATTAAAACTTCTATTTCAGTACGGCATTTCATTACGGAAGCTAAGATTTAAAAGCTCTAAATATTTACTTAAAGCATCCTCTGTGCATCGCATCTGGCATGATACCGTGCTTTCTTTTATAGATTACGGGTGGCATTCATAAAAAATCTCTCTCTCTCTCTTTCTTAGTTTGCTTATTTGATGAGGATGTACTGAGGTATACATACATACATACATATGGTCACGTCTATATCCCTTGCGGGGTAGACAGAGCCAACAGTCTTGAAAAGACTGAATGGCCACGTTCAGCTATTTGGCTTAATGATAGAATTGAGATTCAAATAGTGACAGGTTGCTAGCCCATCGCCTAAAAAAGAACCCCTAGTTTGTAAGCCTATCCCTTAGTCGCCTTTTACGACATCCATGGGAAAGAGATGGGGTAGTCCAATTCTTTTTGTATCGGTGCCGGGAACCATTTTGAGGTATACTCAATGTTAAAGAAATATAAATCAATAAAAATTCTACACCATACGATCAACAACCTATTTCAAATAATTAATTGTGAAGAGTACACTAACCGACAAGGTAGAATAAAGAGAATTGTGAATGTGAATGAAGCGAAAGAGTATGCAGGGATAGTGGCAAGAGAAACGATGTAGACTCTGTCTACCTCTCCGGGAAAGAGGCGTGATTTTATGTATGTATAATATAAGTACAAATCAATATCATAAGATAATACTGATTAAGTCATCAACAGCAAGCTACTTATCCATCCATTTAAGGCATCTCAAAACACAAATTAAAGATACTTACAGATATGCTTCACAATTTTCATTTCATGATAAGAAATTGTTTACGTCCCTATTCTTAAACATAGTAATTTTAATTAATACATTTGGTCTCCGGCACTTTGGAACCACTCCCTCTCCATTTAATGAATATCGTGAAAGACGAGTAAGGGAATAAAGACATGCTACTGGTGCAAGCTTCTATTTTGGTCTGGTAATGAAGGAAATTATAGTGCGTATCTCTCAGCGCAGATTTTATTTTAAAGTCAATCAAGGGAAAGGCTATTACAAACTTGGGATTTCTCTTTAAGGCAAGGCGTTATCACACAGATGTAGGATGTAACCGAGATCAGTGCTAGAAGGCAAAAGAAGATTATTAATGATATTTTGTCCAAAAAATTGAATAAATATGTATTTTAGAACCAATTACAGATTGAGTTAGCCTCGAAGTAATTTTGAAACTTGAGTTACGAGGTAAAAACTCAATGATACAATTTTGTAATAAATTAACATCCAAGATCCAGGAAAATTAGAAAAAGTTAGTTTCTCATAATGCCCTGGCCGGGATTTGAACTTGAGACCTCCGGTGTCACAAACAAGTGCACTAGCGCCACACCCCAGAGGCCGTAATACTTCCGTGCATTGGATATTTTGTACTTCAGATGAGAAATTGTGATAAAACTAGCGGGTGTTGGATTAGCTGTAAATCAGGAGAATTTATCAAGTGCTTTCTGCAACGCCCTGTACTTTAGATATAGTGGAGAAATCAAGGGCTTCGCTGTAATCTTAAATAACTAGTTAATGCCTACTGCTTCGCGCGTGTGAAATTATCTCTAGTTGCCTCCGTTTTTTAATTGAATTTGAGAACAAGTTTTGAATTATTTTTAATTTTTCAAGTGAAAAATAATTCAAAACTTGTTGTGTTTGTCGAATTTTCGTCCGCGCTCAGGACTCAAGGGTCTATGAAAATCGAGAAAAGGGTCCATATAAAGCACAACCAAATTATTCAGAAGCTGTTAGCACATCGCCTACATGAAGAATCCCAAGTTTATTTAGTTTTATCCCTTAATCGCCTTTTACAACATGGGAAAGAGACGGTGTGGTCCTATTTATTAGTGCCGGGAACCGCACTGCACGGTTAAATTCAATGGTGTCTCGCATCCTATTATTTAGTGCCGGGAACCACACGGCACGGTTAAATTCAATGCATGGTGTCTCGCAACTTTTTGTTTTTGTTCTCGGCAACAAAAAGTGGCTAGACATATTCATTGACGCCGCGCGCGCAAACAGGTTGCCCGGCCCTTATACAGCAAACAATTTACTTATTAGAAGAGATGGAAAACGTTCGGCTAAAATGCCGCTTCGTTATATTGAAGTAATTTTGAAGTATGATAACATTTTTGTAGTCTAAAATCAAAAACGTCTAATTTGTTACCTGTGTTCTTAAGTTTCATTATCTCTTTCTCATGTATGTCGTAAAAGGTGATTAAGGGAATGGCTTTTTAATTTGTGATTCTTCTTTTAGGCGACGGACTAGCCACAATATTAATCTCAATTCTATCATGAAGCCAAATAGCTGAACATGGCATATCGGTCTTCTTTTGGCTCTGTCTACCCCACAAGGGATATTTGGCTTCATGATAGAATTGATTTTTATATAGTTTCTCCGTCATCTAAAAGAAGAATTACAAATTTAAAAGCCTTTCCCTTAATTGCCTTTTACGACATCCATGGGAAAGAGATGGGGTGGTACTATTCTTTTTTTTCTAATGGTGCCGGGAATCACACGGCACGGCACAGATATAATATAATAGTAACATTTTAGCACACCTTTAAGTTTTTGCGCCGCGCTGATGACTCATCGAGTCAACGCTCCGAGGAACCCGCTTCACTGTCTTTTTGCCTCAAAACTTTTTTAAAAGTCTTATCAACATGCGATAACTTAAGCCCAAAGTTGGAATTAATCGGCTATTTCTTGGCGTCTCTTTGTCTGATCGACTTATGAAATTTAGAATAAAAATGGTTAGGTATTTTATCATGCCGGAATATTTTGTAGATATAATGCAAATAACCTTATGCGTCGACCACACATAAAGAAAAACATGATGGAAAAGAAGTTATGATATTTGTTTGCTATTTTCTAAGAAGTTAATGTTATCTGTTTGCTATTTTCTAAATGTTGACCAGTAGAGAATGTTATTAGCATAACTTCCACCTATTGTACCTTTGAGGTAAATAAAGTTCTAAATAAATAAATGTGAGCAGTATCTGATTTATTTTGCCAATAGGGAATAACATAGGATACTTTTTATCTCGAAATTCTCATGAGAGCAAAGTCGAGGGGTGCAGCTAGTTTAATTATATTTCAATTACTAAGTTTTCTGTAGTTTAAGTTTAACAACTAAGATCAATTTAATTTCAACTCTTTTTTTCCTTCCATTCCTTTCAATTCCATCATAAAGCCGAGCAGCTGAACGTGGCCATTCAGTCTTTTCGGTACTATTGGCACTGTCTACCCCGTAAGGGATATAGACGTGACTATAGACGTGACTTATTTTCCTCCTGACTTTGGACCCGGTTGCATCCTCAACGCTCTGGAAAGGAGCCCGGGGTATGCCTTGGACCATGGATCCTGGATTGGGCGAGTCAGATTTTTACACTAAGCGACTTCCATCTGACCACCGCAACTTTTTCAGGTAAACCTGACCCTTTTTTTCGATCATGGTTACACATCCAGTTGCCTAAATGTGCAGGATTCCTCACGATTTTTTCCTTTATCGTATTAAATTTCAATGCTATAGAGGAAAAAATAATTCGAATTAACTTTCACTGTTAACCCTACAACCTCTTATAATATGTTAGATGCTTAACCCGAATAACCAGATTAGTATAACACCCAAATCCATCAGCACCGTCTCGCTTCATCAGCGCAGTCATCATTAATCATCATCTAATAACACAGATGGAATCATGTTTTTACTTACCGCTAACGTGTGAACTGTTAAAAATACATTCGACTTTAACACATAAAACATGATATGTTTTAAATATTATGTAGATTGAAATAATATAAGTCTAGAAAAACCTAGTAATAATAGCTAGTTTTTCTTTCTCCGAAATACCCATTGTTTTTAATTCACTACTAGATCAGAATTTAAGCTTGCGCTACTTAGATAAATGTGCTTATTCCCTTAGTCGCTTTTACCTTAAAAAGGTGCCGGGGACCTTCTGTGTAGTGAATTATTATTGATTTTCGTAATTTTACGTTTATAAAAACAAGATGACCTTATCTAAACTCAGCGTAAAACAGCAGCCTTAAATATAATATTTTACATACACACATAATCATGTCTTTATTTCTTACTAGGTAGACAGAGCCGTCGGTCTCGCAATGACTGAAATGCCACGTTCACCTGTATGTGGTTATGAAATTAAAATACAAATATTGACTGGTTGCTAGCCCATCGCCTTAGTCGCCTTTTACGCAACCAAAGGAAAGAGAGGGAGTGGTCCAAATTATCTGCGGAATGATCTTGCTATTTTAATTATTAATTTATTTACTTATGGTTTTAGATTTACCTTAAGGAAAAAATTCACTTTCATTCACTATATATAATAAGTTTATCTTGTCGGTAAGTCAGTGGTGCCTGTGATTAATTTGTTGGCCCAGTAAAATATTAATGCCGTAATAAGATAAGACACAAAAAAGTCTCGTTCTGTCGAATACAGGCGAATTGCGAAATAATAAGGCGCCGTATCCGAGGGAAATGTTAATGCTTACGCTTTTTAAGACGTGCCGGCGATTATTTTGTACTTAGTCGAGAAATATTATATTTGAAAGTGTGCTTGTTGCGAGGCCAAACTGGTGGATTAAATTAGCATGATGCCGTGTGGTTCCCGGTACTTAATTAGAATAGGACCACTCCATCTCTTACGCGTGGATGTCGTAGGCGACTAAGGGAATGGCTAATAAACTTGTGATTCTCCTTGTAGGCGATAGGCTAGCAACTTGCCACAATTTGAATCTCAATTCTTTCATTAAGCTAAACAGCTGAACGTGGTCTTCCAGACTTTTCAAGACTGTTGGATCTGTCTACCACGCTAAGGAAACAGACGTGATTAATGTAGGTACATTTTTGTTTTTATCATGATTCGAATTCTAAAAACTTTTATGCATGCTAATAGCATAACATATCTAATAGTTAACCATTTAATTTGATGAAGGTACGTCCGTATAGGCCTTCCTGCTTCACGGTGCTCATTCACCACCTCTTTCTATGCTTAGTCAACCTGACAGTGAAAATAATTCTCGACGAATAAAAATTCGAACGGTTTGATAATAGCCCCTCGTTTGCATGCGGTCAACCACTCTTAATGCATTCGGAAACTTGTAAAAGTCATCATTGGATTGGATTGAGAATAAATTGCTCTGCGGGTTTGTCTTTAGACTTTTTGTGGCTTTCAGCTCTTTAAAGGTGAAAATATTAAGTGAAAGAAGAGATGTAATTATTTAATAATCCATGTGGAAAGGACAGAAATAAAACCAAATAAATATTAATATAGCAAAATCTCACCTTGATTCCACGCAGACGTAATATTCTCATGGTAGAAGTACTCATTTTCCTCCTCATCGGACCACAGCACTCCTTCTATGCTCGACGTAATGCCCTGACCCTCCTGACCTTCTACTAATGACCTCCTCGACAGCTGGTCATAACTGGGAGGTCTTGATAAGGAATACCCAGTCGAGAAACCCGAAACATCGACAAGAGAGGAACGAAAATTTTTAACACTACGACTATCTATAGGCCTGTAATATCTTAACCTTGTGTCTTCAGATTTAACTGAGCGTAATGATCGACAATCATAGTTAGGGTCGTCTATAGATGAAATATCGTTAAGGGATACTTTGAAATTAGTTGAGGAGATATCTCCTAAGGGGACTTCGCAGGATCTACGCTTCATGCAGGTTTTCTGAGAAGGAGCCTCCCCCGTCGCTTGCATTTGGCGACTGACGCCCGCGCTTTGCAGAAATTCATTGGAGCTGTACATTGTTTTTTTATTTCTAACCTAAGCTAGGTTTAGGAACTTTATTATTTTTTGACTAAGTTTGGAATTTTTTCGAGTTCGGTCGCGTTACGTTTCGGCATCTGAAACAAAATAAATTTAAGAATTAGGTCTTATCAAGATGATTAAATACTTGTTTGACTAAGAGAAAGACTAAATAAATTTGATATTCTTTTTGTAGGCGATGGGCTAGCGTGTCTACTATATGAATCGTAATTCCATTATTAAACCATACATCTGTACTGAACGTGGTTTGTTAGTCTTTTCAAGAGTGTTGGTTCTCTCTACCCAGCAAGGGATATAGACTTGATTATATGTATGTATGTTATATTTGTGTAAATAGTTTTAACAAAAATTAATACCTAACTCTAAACGTATATAAAGTGTAAACTAAATATTGTTTGAATTTGAAACAGCGCCATCTATCGATCTGAGAAAAGACTATTTAAAGCGATGGGAAGCAGTAGCGTGCAGTAACATGAGCCCGTGCCCATGTACTTCATGTTTTACTCTACTGTTTAGGCGTAGAAGGAAAGACATATTTAGTAATTTTTCAGTTTTTTGAAAGATGGCGCTATTTCTAAAACGTAAGATTTTTGTTTCACTGACAGAAAATAAATAAATGTTTATGAAAGGAATCACTTATTAACATGCATTTTTTGTGGAGTTATCTTGTCCCGTTAGTTTATTTTCTAACTTAGGGGAATTGACATTCAGAGAATAGCAACAGGCTGCTAGCCCGTCGCCTAAAATATGAATTTCAAATTTAATATCCTTGATTAACTTTGATCAAGCTGTGTAGTTCTCGGCACCATTAGAAAGAGAATAGGACCGCTCCATCTCTTTCCCATGGATGTCGTTATAGGCGAATAAGCGATAGGCTTTTAACTTGGGATTCTTCTTTTAGCCGACAGGCTAGCAACCTGTCACTATTTGAATCTCAATTCTATCATTAAGAAGCTGAACGTGGCCTATCAGTCTATTTAAGACTGTTGGCTTTGTCTACCCCGCAAGGGATATAGACATGATTATAAGTAGACGTATGTATGTATGAACTTTTCTTATTTGTATCGGAATAAAAACCCTCACACGATATGTTCTGGTACGAAAGCTTGCCGCTCTACTTATTTCATTCCTTAGTCGCCTTTAACGACACACATAAACACATCCAAGAAGTGGCCCTATTAAGAATGCCGGAAACCACAAGGCAAATTAATTTACTCCCTGTTGACCAACATACAAAATGGACCACAAGTTTTTAAAATAAAAAATCCATGATAATTATTTCTCTGCACTCCACGAATCATTTTTAACCGCCGGTCTTACACTCCTCCTATTGCGTTGTGAGGTAACAAACAAACAGAACAACATTTCTCCATAACCACAAATATATTTGCCGACACACGAATTTAATCACACAAGTCAAACAGCGTTTGGTATTCGCCAATCTGAATAAATTGATATTTGGGTTCGCACAAGTAATTACCTCACTGATAATTGACATACATACATATAGACACGTCTTCCCTTGCAGGGTAGAAAGAGCCATCAGTCTCGTAAAGACTGATGGCTCTGTCTACCCCGCAAGGCCACGCCCATTTGCATGGCTCTTTGATGGCATTTGGGATTCAAATAGTGACAGGTTGCTAACCCATCGCCTACAAGGAGAATCCCAAGTTTTTAAGCCTATTACTTAGTCGCTTTATACGACAACCCTGGGAAAGAGTTGGAGTGGTCCTATTCTAAAGTTTGGAGAACCACACGACACGGTTATGAGTTCATTTTATCTTCATCATGTTTTTTTCAATAAGGCCATCTGCTGAACGTAGCTTTTCAGTCTTTTGATGACAGTCGCCTTTGTCTTTGCTGCACTAGATAAAGACGTGATTATATGTATGTATGTTATCACAAAGTCATCCAAATAAACGTGGCTTTTTAAATAGAGTGACTGGTAATTCTTGTAAAAATTGAGAATTCTCAGATTTTTTTTCCTCATAAGTACAACTTAGTTCTAATCACACCTAATTTAACAAAACACCTTTTCTTGTTCGAAAATATCTTTGACAAGAAAAACCATAATAATTACAACCTCAACTCACACTTACCGTTATATTTTTATTACGAATAAATTATCGCTCATATTTCAAGCTAGGTTTGATACAAAATGAGTGTTATTTGAAACAGGGAATCTTATTACACGGCGATAAAGTATTACTCTCAGAACTCTGGAGCGCCCAGAGGCGTGGATTTGCAAATAAAAAAGACATACAGCCAATAAAAAATGTACGAGTAATTTTCTTGCACGCCGCAGCACAATAGCATAAGGGTGGTGGCACATGAAGACAATTAATGTAATATGTATACATACATACAATCACGTCTTTATGTATTGAGATGTAAACTGAGCCAACAGACTTGAATAATTGGCCACGTTCAGCTCTTAGCTTTATGATAGAATTGAGATTCAAACAGTGACAGGTTGCTAGCCCATCGCATGAAAGAAGAATCCGTAGTGTATAAGCCTATGCCTTGGTCGCCTTTTACGACATCCATGGCAAGAGATGGAGTGCTCCTATTCTTTTTTATTTTGGTGCTGTGATCCACACGGTACAATTAATGTTATTTACAATTGACTTTAAATTTCCCGTTGCATTTGAAATGTTGCAAAATTACGTCCAGACATCATAATATTTTAATAGTACTTTCAAATTTAATTTGATAATAGCTGTAAACAAATTATGGTTACATTTGTTATATATTTGTACCGAGAAAAGAAGACTAAATTATAAAGCATGTTCTTAAAAACAAAGCTCAGTGTAACATAACATATAATCACGTCCATACCCCCCGCGGGGTAGGCCGAGCCAACAGTCATCAAAAGCGTTCATCGATTTGACTTAATGTAATTTGTCAAAAAAAATGTATAACCTTATCCCTTAGTCGCCTTTTACAACATCCATGGGCAAGAGATGAAGTGGTCCTATGCTTTTTTTCTATTGCTGGGAACCACACGGCACAGCTCAGTGTACCACAACCATTATTGACTTGTTATAGAACGAAGCGCCCGAAGCTATTTCATTTCCTGTGATCCTTTTCAGATTTGTGATTTTTTATTTCCACGCACTGTCTCATCGGGTTGGCCATTGGCATTTTAATTTCCTGTAGGTCAATGCCTTTATTATCTTTAGGAGAAATAATAGAGAATATTACTCTGTAATTGGATCAGACTTCGTTATTTGAACATTTGCTTACATAATTTCTTTCTTAATATCTAAGTAAATTGCTAATTAATCATTTTCCCAGTCAAACTATACAAAGCATTGTTATTTATATTCCTTTTTGGTGAACATAAGAAAATCTGTAAAACTTCTGTATTAAAATGTGAAATCTACCAGCGATCTCATCTCAACACGTTTAACTACAACTTAGTTGTGACGTGTGACTAGTGTAACAACATTTTGGAAGAAACATGATACTTTTCCCGCGCAAATTATTAAAGTCAATAAAGTGAATGGATGTTTGTAATTTTAAGGTTATAAACCTGTCACAATCTGAATATTAATGCTATTATATGAACGTTTTCATATAATAGATGGAGTAATGATATTTAAATTTTTAGTTTAATTAAATTATTATAAATCATCTTTTATAAATATGATAACAATTCGAATGAGTAATTAAACATTTCATATGATAAGAATGAATCGAATTGGAGCCTTTATAATTTTCAAAATATATGTACATATCTTTTATCATCTTTACGCGGGCGGAGTTATACTCTATTGGTAGACTTGTAAAATCCTTTAATAAATCCGTTCATGATCCTTTCCACGGGAATTCCAAAATCCTCTTTTAGTGCACGTTTTAATCAAATTAAAGTTTCATAGCAAATTTCAAACCTCTATATCTTGTGATCTGCCCCAGAAGAAAGGCTTGCGGGACGCCATATTTTTCACGAGAAACTATAGCTGTCCCGTTTCACGTCATAATAAAAAGCAAAACAGCGATAGGTCTATCGCGCCAAAAAGTATGGCTATCCCGTTACACCTCATAATGAAGAGCGAAACAGTGA
This sequence comes from Amyelois transitella, assembly GCF_032362555.1. Classification (NCBI taxonomy): domain Eukaryota; kingdom Metazoa; phylum Arthropoda; class Insecta; order Lepidoptera; family Pyralidae; genus Amyelois; species Amyelois transitella. The sequence goes on along the minus strand of NC_083511.1, from coordinate 9,855,905 downwards.
TAGTTTTTCGCGCGGTAAAAACGGCGTCGCGCTTGCTTGTTGCGCGTAGGGGCTTGATATGTTAGTTAATTAGTCACTTGAAGAAAATGCTGACCGAGAATTTAGAAATGAACTAGCATGTAATAACTGCTATTTCTTTTATAAAATAAAATAAAGTTTATCCAATAAAAATCGGACAATGTGGAGTCACTACTCGCAAGCTAGTCGTTTCACTGCGAGCTCGAAAACTCAAGACTGAAGTGTCCATCATTTGCTTCATTAAAGTGATTAACTAAGCCGGCAATGTGCAGATTTATGCAGCTAAGTTCCGCTTATAATGTTGCGCATACGGTTTTCAAGAGCCAACGCATTTTAATAGGGAATTTTGAAGGAGAATTAATGCATTCTCGGGAATGACTGGATGGTGTTTAGAGGTGGGTGTTGAAAAATAGAACGTTGCTAAATCGTGCAAGTAAAGTTTCTACGACGTACAGTGTGTATGCCCAATCCATCTCTTGTTAACCGACCTAAAAGGAGGAGGTACTCAATACGACCGTATTGTTCATAAATGTCGTAAGAGACTGTAACTAGAAGACATACGCTAACAAAGAATTTTTGGAAATTATCACAGGAACGGGAGATGACGTGATTTTTCGTTTTACGCGGGCAGAGCCGTGGGCAATCACTTATATTTAACACATATTTATTTATAATTTTACTTAAGGGGTTACTCTATAAACATTTTCGCTCATTTACAAAGTCTATAAAGTATGCTGAAACTTTACGAATAAAATACGAAATAAATATACATATGTTATATCTTGGTTTATCATCTCAAATGTTGTCAAGAGAAATTATAAAAATATTTCTAAATTACGAGTTATATAATTTTTTCTAGACCTCTCTACTCACGTACAAAAATGGTTAAAAAATATATATGCAATTTAAATAATAGAACATACATTTATAGAAACAAGCTGAGAATCATTTACATTACAAAAGAACCAGAACGTTTTTATTTTGGTTTTGCCAGACATTAATTGATGCAAAAAAATTAAACTTATCAGTACCCAAAATAGGATCCTTGAACGACCTCAGTCCCGGTCGCTCCGATAAGATCCGATTGGAAGGTAGGATAAAGTTTAGCCACGTCTGCCCAGTGTCCCTGGCCGTAATATTGGCTATCTAATTGGAATTGCCAACAGGTTAGGCTTATCTATAAACCTTCGGATCCTAGAAATGGAAGAACAAAATGTATTGCCTATATTTTTTCTTTCAATGTTATCACGTTAAAATCGGACAATGGCCTCCACCTTCGTAAGACCAAGATAATGTTTGTAGCAAGAGATTCGTCTCTAATAAATATCCACCTTCTGTTTAAAGTCGGTTAAATTTCTAAACTCTTCTTCTAAGTATAACAAACACTTTTTTGAAAATTGCATCAAAAAAGGATTAGCGCAACGCGAGATATACGACAGCTCGAACGATCAGAAATACGTCAAAAGAAACAAAAATAAAATAAGAACCCCTTTAATTTGGTTATCTGCCAAACGCTTCTAAAGTTTAACCCTCTCAGCTCTCAGGTATGCGAGAAATGGCTATGCGTTCAAATTGGAAAATTCTATAAATTAAAAGCAAACCAAATAATGAAGTAGGACCGTGAAGTTCTGGGTAACGCCCTGACTTATTGTAGAACATAAATTACCGCAAGTTTTGACGATAAATTTTCTCGAGTTGATCTGTACATAAAATAAGGAGAATACGGGACGATAATTTGTGTTTATTCCGTTTGATAATATGTTAGTTATGATCATTTAAATACGGTTCATATTTACTTACATTTGATATCTAAAACCTCAGTACTATGACACGGTTTGGTTTATAGACTTTTATTCTCATAAAGACATATTATACACCTCTTACAAAAAAAAATACTTAATTTTTTTTTGTGTTTTATTTTCTAATATAAGTTCGTTGTTACACTAATACATGAAATATAACAGCAAAAGTTCAGTAAATTGAGATTATGTGCTCGGCTAATTGTTTCTAGAATACATCGAACGAGGTAATATTTTTGATATCAGAGGGTATCTTGTTAAAAAGGCTCGCACCTTCGTATGTTATTGTCGACTGGCCGTAAAATTTGAAATATAGTTTACCTCTTATTGGTTTATAAATTAATAAATACTTAAAATACAGTTCAACTTATCAGGTGTTATAAATTTCTCCTTTGTTTTAAAAATAATACATAGTGATTCTAAACTTGGCTTCTAGTATTATACTAAATGTTTACAAATACTATTATTAAAATATATGAATAAGTAACTTCATTAGTTCGTCGCAAATTTTAAAGGTTTAATAAGAAATTTATTCTCATAAAATAATCTACAAAAATTCATTTACAATGAGAATTTTAAACGTGTAAAAATGATAAGTTACGTTCTAATGAGTAACTGAGTAATCTGATATACTATATTTTGAGAAATGCACACTAAGAGTTCACGTGGTAAATGAGTATTTTTTTTGGTCTAACGGAAACGTATCTATTTTCATGGTAAAGGTTTGTTTATTTTGAATACTCTTTATTACACATAAAAAGAAATAAAACAAATCACAAAACAGTCATTGGATTATGAAGAATACGTACAATAGCGGACTTATCCCACTGAAAGAAATCGGGATTTCTTTCAGTGAACCAAAGGTTTTAGGTACCTATGTTATTTCTTTATTGTCTAAGTTATTCTTCTATACTTTCCTCTGTTTTCGCGATTTGTAGATGTAGAGAAGGGAAATGGCAAAAACATCTTGTCTAATGGCCGACAAAAAAGTTTGTCAACAGATTCGGGCGTCGTTATTTACGAATTGAATTGATGGCGGTCTGCAAATTGTAATCTCTTTATTAGGAATTAGGGGAACAGAAGATTGGTTTTCGGTATTTTTTTGTTAAAATAAATATAAAAACAGTCTCAGCCTATCCCTCTAAGTATTATATTATATGTATGTATGATGGTTGACATATTACAGGAAAGGTTAAATCTTTAAAAATAAATTGCCGAAACCTGTTACTATCTCTGATGATGGTATTGAGGTTCAAATAGTGACAAGTTGCTAGCCTATCGCTTACAAAAGGAATCCGAAGTTTATAATCCTATACCTTAGTCACATTTTACGACATCCATGGAAAAGATATGTGGTGGTTCTATTCTGTACCAAAAATTACACGGCTCTTTTCAGCCGTGTGGTTTTTGCAAATAACCAATTCAATAAAATTACTGTCTAGTAGCGATATAAAATGCGGCGTGTAAAAATACCACAACATTCAGCCTTCGGAGGCTGAGCGAAATCTAATTCAATCTTCTTACTTTAATCTTCACTCGTTCACACTATCTAGGAACTTCTAGGTAACATTTTTCTATACAAATTTATTTTCCTATTTTCACTGAAGCGTATTTATTTGAGCAAAAAAATGTTTTCAATTAGTTAGGAACTTTTTTTGGACACATTAAATAATAGATTAACAAGAATTTATGAAAAAGTAAATCAACTATTTATGAAACACAATTTTTTTTTTAATTCTTCCGTAACAAACCTCTGAAATATCGTCTAGAAAAACACAACGTTGTAGTTTTTAAACAAGCTTTCTTCATTTTCAATATTTCAAGTTCCCAGTTCAAAAGTGCCACAAAGAGCGCAGTAAAAATCCCAGTTATTTGAAATGGCAAAAGTTTTTCCATTTCAAAAAACAAAAAAAAAAAAACAAAATACGTATCAAAGTCTTATTTCTGAAGCGGCGCACCTATTACCTAGATTCAGTTGTAGTTAGTTGAAGATAAACTGCTAGAAGGTAATCTTTGTCCACTTTATTTTGTGTTGTGAAGCAGTGATACAAGCACTTTGTTAACCAACTTAAAAAATGGAGGAAGTTTTCAATTCGACCGTAAAATCTTATTGTTAAATATCTTTATTGCCCAGAATTTTACACAGTTACAAGAAAAAGTAGATATATATTGACTCTTTAAGGTGTCGCAGGTGAACTAAATGTTAGAAGCATTATTTCAGCACTTATAAAAAAGTTAAAAAAAAAACAAAGACAAAAGATTTTTCTCGTAGTCGTCCCTTGACTACTGAATTTTCATTCATGCACATGAACCTATAACATTTTAATTATAAATCTGTGATGACCTCAGATCAGAAAAAGTTATAAATACCTACATTGAATGGATAAATATACCATCATACTAATTGCCGCGTTATTCGTTTTTCAAATGGTTTTTTCACTGTTCATTTTTTTTGTAAGTGGCCAGTACTAATACCAAGAAAAAATTGATTTTACGCATTAGTGCAAATAAACAATGTGTTATGGAGTTAACATTCTGTTACGCGTATGTACATACTTTGAGCATCGTGCTTTTACAAAATTCCTTTGCAGAAATCGATTTTTGTGTCTGTGCAACTGGCTTCAATTTGTCATTGGCTGCCAAAGCGACAACATTTCCGTTTCCTTTTGAGGTGTGCGAGTTAGTTATAGTAGAAATAGGAATGCTAGAAATGCTGTACGGATGTTTGTGAAAATCAATATGGTGGTATTTCCTTTGAGAATATTTAATTTCCCTTACAGGCTTTCAGTAGTATTAAGTCAAAGGAAAATTTCATCTAATTTGAGATTTGTTTTTAGACGTGATTATATGTATGTATGTTTTTAAATAGATTTTCGCGTTCAGAGAACTTGACATGCCGTGATGACGCTTGTTTCTCGGAGGGGTAGGCAGATACATCATTCCACTTGCCACGATCCTTTCATACTTATTTTGATTCATCCACATTCAAAACTAACTTCATGCACGCTTGTCGGTCTCGGTAGGTATATATATTTGTAAAATATACCTATCTCAAGCATACAAAAGTCATGAGAATCCTGTAATAAATCCTCAAAAATGGCACGTAAATCTAATAAGAAAATGTAATACCCACTTAAAGTACCCCGAGCAAATTACCTACCTATGACACGGGTTATGAATGAGTAACATTCGCACTGAATAATAATCAGACATTTAGTATGAGAACAAACTCAACTCAACAAGGTTTCGATTTAGAGATGGAACATACATACATACATATAATCACGTCTAGGTATATCCCTTTCGGGGTAGACAGAGCCAACAGTCTTGTAAAGACTAAATGCCACGTTCAGCTGTTTGGCTTTAAGATAGAATTGAGATTCAAATAGTGACAGGTTGCTAGCCCGTCGCCTAAAAGAAGAATCCCAAGTTTATAAGCCTATCCATTAGTCGCCTTTTACAACATCCCTGAGAAAGAGATGGAGTGGTCCTATTCTTTTTTTATTGGTGCCGGGAACCACACGGCATTTAGATATGGTTTTTTATATTATACTCGTAAGAGCGTCGTTCGCGTATCAGTAAGGACACCTTACTGACTTGCGGTTAAAATGCGTGTTGCGCTTGAGGACACAGGTTAAAATCCCACTTCGTCCATGTACCGATGATGCTTTTCTGATAAATGTACATTAGTTTGAGTAACAACCGATGCTCTTACTGCGAGGAAAAACAACGTGAAGAACTTGCACATCCAATCAATTGGATGTGCAAGATCATCATCATATCATCATCATAACCATGATCAAATATGGATTAGGTGCAATAGCAAAGGTGGAATAGGTAATACGGTAGTCAATATGTCCAAAAACCTGACTTACCCGATTGAGGATCATGGTCATATGCGGCATCAGATGACTACGCGACCGGGCCTAATGCCAGGAAGACTAGAGAACTTACCTTTATTATTTATGTATTAGGTTTAGGTATATTTATATTCTGCGTTTTGTTTTATATGTACTGCGCCAATCGCCTTATTATTTTTAATTTCCTTCCACCCCTAGGGTTGACTGGAAGAGATTGCTTTAGCGATTAGTCCGCCTTTGTACCTCATTGACTACAAACATACATACATACATAAAATCACGCCTCTTTCCCGGAGGGGTAGGCAGAGACTACCTCTTTCCACTTGCCACGATCTCTGCATACTTCCTTCGCTTCATTCACATTCATAACTCTCTTCATGCAAGCTCGGCGGTTTCGGATACTTTTGACCTGACCCTTTACCAGGACGTCCTTAATTGACAACCTGTGTTTTTTTCTGTTTTTTTTTCTTATGGTGCAATAAAGAGTTTATCTATCTATATTTACGAACAGCCAACTGTAGATACATATTCCCTAAATAGATCTGGTTTGTATGTACAAGGGGCCATGTCTCACTGTCGTTAGCTGTACCTACTTACATACGTACTTACAGTTTTATTATTTGTTTTATGGAGGCTTTTAGTAGGTCGGAATAAATCATGGTTTTAGGCTAAGTGCTATTTCTGAGCTGTCAGCATCTTTCTTAATATACTCGGGATTTCCACCGTTATGTATAGATTCAATTTTCCTGTTTTTGCCCCGGATTGAGGTATACATCATTTCGTAACTTGGTTAAGATATTTATGTTTTTAATTAATTTCAAGAATGGAACCACCTTATATCTTTCTCATGGATGTCTCAAAAGGCGACTAAATGATATCATTAATCTTAACAAACAGCTGGACGTGTAATTCCTGTGTCTCTTCAAAACTATTGGCTCTGTCTAACCCGCAAGGGATATACTGACAGCATTACATGTATAAATTATGAAAATCAGCTTTTTCTTAGTAACCATTTCTTTCATTGGTTAGTAATAATAATGTAAAAACATAAGTGATAAATGAGTCATTTAAACATATGTACATACATCCATATAATCACGTCTATATCCCTTGCGGGGTAGACAGAGCCAACAATCTTGAAAATACTGATAGGCCACGTTCAGCTGTTTTGCTTAATGATAGAATTGAGATTCAAATAGTGACAGGTTGCTTAGCTGATCGCATAAAAGAAGAATCACAAGTTAATAAGCCTATCCTTTAGTCGCCTTTTACGACATCCAAGGGAACGAGATAGAGTGGTCCTATTCTTTTTTTATTGGTGCTGGGAACCACACGGCACATTTATATCAATCATTTTAACATTTTTGAAATTATAGCATTACACTTTTTTATTCTCCTACCTAACCGCCGATTAACCTAACATTTTGTATCTTCGTATCCTGAAAAATATTTCTTCTAACTACCTACATCAACATAATGTTATCAAAATAAATTGAATAAAATGGTAATATGAGGGTCTCGTAATAAATAACCTACAGAGGTGAGGTTGCATTAAAAATAAATTGATAAACGCGCGAAGCGTAAACATTTTTTTTTACCGAGACCGGAAACTGACTTTTGACGTTTTCAACACTTATTATTGCAAGGGTAATGCAAAATGTTACTAGCGTAGCTATTTCTTTCAGCCTTCTAACATATCAGGATCGGGTCCTGAAAATTAAACAGTCATACATTTAAACATACATACATATACACGGTCACGTCTACATCCCTTGCGGGGTAGACAGAACCAACAGTCTTGAAAAGACCGAATGGCCACGTTCAGCTATTTGGCTTAATGATAGAAATTGAGATTCAAACAGGGACAGGTTGCTAGCGCATCGCCTAAAAAAGAATGCCTGCCCCTAAGTCGCCTTTTACGACACCCATGGGAAAGAGATGGAGTGGTCTTATTCTTTTTTGTATTGGTGCCGGGAATCACACGGCACATACAGTTACTTACCATTAATTACATAACTATAACATAGTTCTACTATTAAGATTAATTATCTCAATTCTATTATTAAGCCAAACAGCTGAACGTGGCCTATCAAGCTTTTAAGACTGTTGGCTCTGTCTACCCCGCAAGGGATATAGACGTATGTATGAATAATATAGTTTAGTTTATCACAGTCAACAAACGAAAACAAGAGCGGGAATAAAATTTCTCTATGCTTTATATTAGTTTTATAATTTAACCCGTAAAGTCTCGAACTTCAATGAATCAAATCAGATGTAAATAATAATAAATAAATAAATATATATGCGGGACAAATTACACAGATTGAGTTAGCCACGAAGTAAGTTCGAGACTTGTGTAACGAGATACTAACACAATGATACTACTATACTATACTATTTAATAATAAATACTTGTTTAGGTTTATCCAAGATCCAGGCCAATCAAAGTTCTTTTCTCATCATGCCCTGGTCGGGATTCGAACCCGGAATCTCCGGTGTCACAGACAAGCGTAATACCGCTGCGCCACAGAGGTCGTCAGATGAAATAGAATCTTAAAACATTTGCCGCGTGCAAAACACAGATTCTGAATTTTATTTTCATCACGTTTTCACTTTTTGTTTACGAGTTATTCTTTACGCCGCTATGGTTAATTTAAGATATCGTTTTGAGGTTGGAGTGAAATGTTTATCTTAGAAAATTGGAATCGGCTTAGTGTGTGCTTGTAATAGGAAATTATTTGTGCTGATAACTGGTGGCATCTGACGTTACCCCTACTATGGGTTCTCGTATTTTGAGATATACCGACGACAGTTCAGTTTTATAACATACGGAGATAAAGGAATTTAATTTCTTCTCGTGACCTATTTAAAAAAAAATAGATTAAAATATAAGATAAAAATATTTATATCTATATTTTTAGACATGCGGTAATTGATAGTCTTTCATTCATCTTTTTCCTCTTCTTATTAGAATTCTTCTGTAATTTCGTATATATTAAATATTAAAGTGGATAGTGGATCGATACGTTTATACGAGTATTAAATCAGATAACGATACGAATCGAACTCGCATGAACTCAAGTTGATTTCGAATTGTGATCGTTGTTAAAAAGTAGGGGATCTGAAATTGATTCGGCATAGTAATGCCTCTGACAGTCTCTCCATCACGCCCGTCGCTTCGCTCGCATAATTTCCTCGGCTGTTGGCAGAATAAATAACATTAAAAATCAACTTTCACTTCAGCAGTAAATAAGGTTCTTTTTAATGCAAAATTTTCTTGATACTGCAAAGTGTGGATTAGATTTTCTTCAGTCATGATGCAGGGCGACTCTGTTATTTAAATGAGAAATAATTGTCTTATTGTCATGTAAAGCGTTACGAATTTGAATTTCTTTCTTCCTTTTGATGGCCTTTAGGGCGCAGCGGCAGTGCGCTTTGACACTATAGGTCCCAGGTTCGAATCCCGGCCAGAGCATGATGTGAAACGAACTTTTCTTGATCAGCCTGGGTCTTGGATGTCAATCTATACAAGTTTTATTAAATATAGTATCGTTAAGTTAGTATCTTGTAGCACAAGTTTGGCTTCGAGGCCTAATGAATCTATGCAATTATCCCGTATATATTTATTTATTTATCTATTTTATAGTTTACCTTGTGGTACGATAATTTAAAGAATTTTGTCTGCCGCTGTGAATCTTCCTTCGGTTTATAGATATTTATTGACTCATAAAGAATACAATAATTCACTTATAATGAGTCTAAAACTAATTTATAAATAATTCGTAAAAATATTGACGCAAATAAACAATGTAGTTTTCGAAAAAGTTAAGTAATTTACAAAATTTTGGTGTAGATATAATTTTTAAGTCTTCCTTTAAACAAAGTCAAAGATTTTATGTTTTTTAAGTCCTTAGGTAAGTCATTAAACATTTTTGCTCCTTCATATAATATATCACTCTTTCCATATTTAGTTCTAGGTGTGGGTAATTTTATTTTATTTGTATTTCTTAAATGGTGTTTATATTTATTTATCGTAAAAGTTATTTTTGTTTGAATTTTCTTTTCAAGAATTTTTTTTACAAGAATGCACATTTTATATTTATATAGTTGATTTAAATTGAAAATTTTGGTTTTTTTATAAAGAGTTACAGTATTCATTAAATAGTTAAAATTAAATAGTGTTTTTATTACCTTATTTTGGGACCTCTGGATCAAATTCATATTTGTCTTATTTGCACTACCCCAAATTTCAATTAGATATTCGAGGTGGGACCTTACTAAAGAATTATATAACATGTACTTAACCTTAAATGGGATGCAAGAACCAACTCTCCGCAAAACGCCACGCAAAGAAACTAGCTTTCCTCTAAGATGTTCGATATGAGGTATCCATGTGAGTTTATCATCAAGATGAAGTCCTAGATACTTTTCTTCGTTAGAGCGATGTAATTCTTCGCTATTTATAGTAAGACACGGGTAATGCGGTATTTTTTTATTTTTTGCAGCAAATATCATGTAGTTAGTCTTTTTTGTATTTATGGTTAATAAATTACATTGGCACCAATCGTGAAATTTGTCGAGGTCTGTTTGTGCTGTATGAATTAGCTCCAAAAAATCAAGTCCGAAATAAAATAAACATGTGTCGTCTGCATATAGAGTTATATCGCCTGTAAGCCCGATTGTAGTGATATTATTAATATATATTAAGAATAAAAGGGGTCCCAAAATAGATCCTTGTGGAATTCCACAAGTAATACTTTGTGGTTTACTCTGGTAGTCCCCTATTTTAACAATTTGATATCTGTCGGTTAGATACGATCGAAAGATTTCATAAGTCATACCTTTGATACCGAGATTTTCTAATTTGTTTAAGAGTAGTGTGTGGCTTATGGTATCAAAGGCTTTTTTAAAATCTATAAAAATACCCAAGCCAAACTTTTTATGGTCAATGTTTGTTTTGATTTGAGATATCAGGTCAATTGCCGCAGATAGTGTTGAGGATTTACTTCTGAAACCATATTGCTTTAAAGTTATAAAATTCAATTTTGACAGATGATTGTTAAGTCTACGGTATAGTGCTGTTTCAAATATTTTTGATAGAATAGGTAACACTGAAATCGGTCTATAATTGCTGGGGTCAGTTCTTTCACCCGACTTATAGACCGGAGTAACACGCGCTACTTTGAGAGAGTCAGGAAATATGCCAGTTGCTAGACATTTATTGATACAGTCTGTTAGATCTTGTGCGATAGAGTTAATGATTGATTTTAAAGATTTCATGTTAATCCCGTCAATACCAGCACTAGCGTCATTTTTTAAGTTTTTTACTATATCACATACTTCGTTCACGGTGCATGGTTCAAATTCAAACAGTTCAAATTTAGGTTTTGTATTTATATATGTTAAAGTATTGATATTATTGTTATGAAACCTATGAGGAATTTTATTTGCAAGTTGAGTACCTACAGAAGAAAAAAAGTCATTGAACAATTCGCAGATTTCAGTGCCATCTTTTACGCGGGTAGAATTTATTGTAAGAGTAGGTGGACTAGGAGGATCTTTGACTTTGTTTAAGGCAAGCGAATTTAACAAATTCCAAGTCTTTTTTGAATCAGTTATACACATTTTAAACTTATTATAGTAGTATTCATTTTTTGTTATTTGTATTAATTTTGTTACTTCATTCCTCAGTCTATCAAACTCTGCCTTCTTCTTTACATCAGATTTAAGTTGCTTCCATAGTAAATTCCTTCTCTTTGTCTCTTGAATAACGTCTTTTGTGATCCAATCTTCTCTGGGTAAGTTTAATATTTTAACCTTTTCTATCTTATTCTTGTTGATACTTTGTTTTATATGGTTTTCTAAAAGATCATACGAATGATCCTTGTTACAATAGTCTGCATCTTTAATCGAATCCTGGAGTCCTTTATAGTCGATGACCTGATAATTCATTTTTTCTTTGATGTTGTGTTGCTTTTTAAATATTTCTATCACTATCTGCTTATGATCAGACAAAGGTGTATCAATTATTGTTAACCTGTATGGATTTTCAGTTAAACTAGAGGAAACATGATCAATTATAGATTTCGTTTTTATACTATCAGTGTTTACTTCACGAGTAGAGTATTTAATATCGATGCAATTGAGAATTTTGTAGCCTGCTTCCTTTAGTACTCTCTTATAATCGATAGCATCTTTTTTATTGGCTAGCAAGTCTATGTTAAAGTCGCCTATTACTATTCCTCTTTTTCTGCTTTCCAAATGTAATGCAAAAGTATCCAAAAACTGATTTATATATTTTTTGTTTGGTTTATAGATTACACCAAAATTAAAGGCAAACCTATTGACATATATCCATAGATAATTAATTCCGTGCTCGTATAATTCAGTCGTTATTTCGTGTTTTAAGCTGTTATGTACATATATCGATACACCGCCTCCCTCTTTTCCTATTCTTATATTATAGTTATGGGTATAATTATCTAGACAGAATGAATTAGCCTCAATTTCATTTTGGATCCAAGTTTCTGTTAAAGCTATTATATGTACTGTTTCATTCAATGATTTAAGTATTGTTTGTAGTTCTTCAAACCTGCCAGCCTTTCGAATACTTTTAAGATTTGCATAGAAAAATTTAAGAGATTTGTCATCCAAAAATACGTTATCATAGGTATACGTAATGTTGTGACTTTTATCAGGTAAGATGATGTTTTGTTTACTTAGTTTTTTGACTGAGACTTGATGATCTTCGGAATCCCTTTAATATATTTAATGATTAAATTTGACTCGCCAGCTGTTTCACGATCTGACAACTCGTTCTTGAGACGTTTAAGATACAATTTTTGACTGGGTGTCTGGTCAGAAAATAGGCGTACATTATCGCTCAACTTGGACCTATTACGTAGTAGTATGCGAACAGGGTCGGGAGTGGTAAAACATAATTTTATAAGCCGGCCGTTCGCATGCCCCTCCGGCTTGTATTTTCCCAAACGTATGAGTTTCACGGGATTCGGGCAATCCTTATAAATAGTTATTAATTTATTCATTGTAATATCCAAGTCATGCTTTTGTCTTGCTAGGCGATCTTTGTTATTTATTTCCGGGATACCCTCAAGTATGACATTTTTTAAACGTTCGCATCTGTCTTGTAATTCAAGAAGTAGGCCCTGGTCACAAGCGACTGGCGATTTTGTAGATTGAGAACATGACTGTTCGTTGTTGTCTATTTGACTATTATAGAAATCACTTTTTTTCATCACCAGTAATTCTTGTTCAAGAATTTCAATTTTTTTATTTGTCTCGCAACTTTCAGTTTTTAATGTAGACACTTCTTCGCTTAAATTAATGTAATTTTGTGACAAAATATTTGTTGTTACTCGGAGGTTCTTAATTTCTTCTTTTATTTCCTGTAAATCCTGCCTAATTTGAGAGGCATTTTCCTTCTGCGACTTCGAGAATTCATTTAAAAAAGACATAAACTCAGCTCGGAATGAATTTAAATCTTGTCTATAATTTGAGTCTTCATCGGGTTGTTTTCTTTTTCTTTGAGTTATGAATAAATCTTCCCGGGATGGGTCCGTATCAGTATGTGACAACGAGCGTAAGTCAGGCTGCGATCCTCCTCCGCTTCCGCTTGTGCCTAAGCCCCGCGGTGAATGATGCACACTCATGCTAACCGTTTATCAGTCAGTCGACGCGTGATTATTCTCTCTAGTGCGCATGCGCAGGCGCTGCTCGCTGCGGCGACGTAGGAGCATGCAAATGTATAGTTATCTTGCTCACCCGAACGGCTGTTGTTGATTCCAGGCTTGTAATACTTGCCTTGAAATACTTTAATCAAAGTTTTGTTGAAAGGTCAAGTCAAGAGAAGGTATCCTAAAATGAATATGCATGAAAAAAAATCATGAATGTGTATAAAGCAGAATAATTATGCAGGGATAAAAGCAAGTGGAAATATGTATTATTTGCCTGCTGCTTGATTTGATGATATTCTCTGTGAATTATCCGTGGTCAAACGTAGGTCAATTACCCACTTCTTATTTATTTGGATTTTTTTAAGGGAAACACAAATTTTTGTTAATTTTTCGGCTGAACACTGGCGAAATAGTGTCTAAAAGCTATCCACTATATAAACTCAATACAAAAAGGGATTTATTCTGTATTTTTAGACGAATCATTCATCAACTTGATCTTACGTAATGTGCTCGAAGGCGGATGAGATCCGTAGATTTGTTTAAATCGAGCCTTTTATCCGATAGCCCGAATTATGGGTAAATCGGCCGGATTATCGACTAAGATCATCCATCGATATTCTTTAGTCGCTCAGTGGGGAGGAAATTAGGCGAGGGGACATAAGTGAATTGCTTTGAGATTGATCACATGTGATCGTATTTTTATACATATATAATCACGTCTTTATCCCTTACAGGGTAAACAGAGACTGAAAGGTCACGTTCAGTTGTATTGAGATTCAAATACTGTCAGGTTGCCAACCCATCGCATAAAAAAAGAATCTCAAGTTTATAAGCTTATCCCTTAGTCACTTTTAACGACATCTACGGGAGAGATGGAGTGGTCCTATTATTTAATCCATTGGTGCCGGGAACCACACGGCATAGATAGCAGTTCGATCAAGTATAATGTGCCAAAATGTACCAATTCTTAGGTATTACTTCACGAAACGCACTTCGCAATAAAGATTAAGAAAGGATTATTCCAACACTCGTTCGGATAAGTCGGATATTTGTTGAGAAAAATAAAAAAGTGTGCGCGGAACCGCGGCAGAAAGTTCTCGTGGGTATCCCGCCAACGGCTGACAGTACGCTGTAAGCTTGTGCAAACGAAATCGGGTTTATTACGTGTTTGTATAGGATAAGACCGATTTTTAATATTATTCTAGCAAAAGGTCTGGTCAAGAGTACCCGATACCGACGAGAAGTTGCATGAAGAGAGTAATGAATGTGGATGAAGCGATAGAAGTGTGCAGGGATCGTGGCAAGTGGAAGATTATGGTCTCTGCCTACCCCTCCGGGAAAGAGGCGTGATTTATGCATGTATAATAAATAAATAAATATATACGGAACAAATTACACAGATTGAGTTAGCCTCGAAGTAAGTTCGAAACTTGTGTAACGAGACACTAACTCAATGATACGATATTTACAATAAATACTTATATAGATAAACATCCAAGACCCAGGCCAATCAGAAAAAAATCTTTTCTCATCATGTCCTGGCCGGGATTCGCACCCGGGACCTCCGGTGTCACAGACAAGCGCACTACCGCTGCGCCACAGAGACCGTCATGTAGGTATGTATGTATGAGAAGATGAAAGGAGAAGAGGCAGTGTGAGAACTACTATATTTTTAAGGCATTAAGATAACCAACCACGTTACCGTAGAATTACGTAATAATGGCGTAGAACTTTCCCCCGCTCCCCAATAATCCTTTTGTAACAAACCTGTTTGACAGATGGGGATTCCATTGTGGAAATTTCCACGAATTGCCATTCCTAGATTAAAGTTTAATTATATTTTTTTTTTTTGTAAAGAAACTTATTGTAATGACTATGACTTTTCGGTCTGTGAAAAATGAAATGTGCCATTGTAGGTTATTTTGTAAATAAAGCATCGGTATTTTTATCTGATGTACTTAGAAGGTATGGGATATTGGCGGATATTTTTCTTCGTTTATAAATGAATGGACAAAAATAAAATTTAATAGAAAATACAGCTAGCATCAGTATCATATTGGCAGACAATTAACCATTCCTTTCAAAACACAGAAGAAAAATTACAAAACATTTAAGTAAAGACCTCGTTTATTATTTCATTAAAATTATTGTACCAATTCTTGACTTCTCCAGGAAAATGTCTTCAAAAACCCGTAGCTGAAGACTTAATTGTTGCGCCGGGGCCGTAAATAGAAAGCTTAATTAAACACGTTCCGTCACGCGCACCCAAAAATAGCAGATTAATTGAGTAGCCCACTGAATTAGCTTTATTTACTGCATTTCACGGTTAGAGCCGTGTTCTACAATGGTGGTACCTATTAAGGTATTTGTTTTATATTAACAAATAGAAAAAAAAAAAAATGTATTTTGGAATGATCAGAATGTCAAATCCTCTTGACGTTTGGTGTGGAGAAACAGACTTGCGTCATCCATCAATGAATCATATATAATTTCACCCTTTGACTTTGACTCTCAATTTATATCTATGTATGTATAAGAAAAATATAATAAGAATTATACATACATATAATCACGTCTACATCCCTTGTGGGGTAGACAGAGCCAACAGTCTTGAAAAGACTGATAGGCCACGTTCAGCTGTTTGGCTTTATGCTGGAATTGAGATTCAAATAGTGACAGGTTGCTAGCCCATCGCCTAAAAGAAGAATCCCATGTTTATAAGCCTATCACTTAGTCGCCTTTTACGACATCCAAGGGAACGAAATGGAGTGGTCCTTTTCTTTTTTTTTTATTGGTGCCGGGAACAACACGGCATTACATAATTAATATATATATGAAAAATATAATAAGAATGATACTGAGAAAATATCACAGCAAGTATCATATCTAAGTACATGTTTTATTTTTAACCAAAAACGAGTTTTAGGATAGTATACCTTTATTTATACTTAAACCAATAGACTATAATACTAATACTGATAAAGAACATCACTCGGTAAGTGTTAAGCACCACTTCATCCTCACAAGTTCACTCCCAATTTAAGAGCTTTACGAGCCGTTAAACCTAGTATTTATCCAGTACGTACTTGGTATATTTTCGGAACGGAAACGCGTGCGTTCGCAGGGGGTCCGAGGACGATGAGCCGGCTGAAATACTTGTAAGTGATGTGTCATTAGTTTTAGTATGCATAATGTAGTTACGTCGGTAAATATGACTTTGTCATAAAAAAGATTTTATATGAAATCGCTCTCGCCCGGAGTAGCGATGGGCGATTCTTGCTAAATATACGATCGACTGAATCGAAAATCGCGCGCTCGCGCATTCGATTGTCGATTTAGTAGTTCCTCAGGCTGATTATTCGAATAACAATCGACAAACTACTAATTTAATTACTATCCATAACTATACTACTATCTCTATACTCATCGCATATCAGCTTATATTCGTGTGCGTTTGGCGGCGTATTTTTCTGATTTGCGTGTGCGTGTGAATGTTAATATAGCATGTTGTTGTTGATATGAAATGAAACAGAAGACAAATAATCAAGGATTTTTTTTTGCTAAATAAAGTAAATGATATTGAGTCTACTGATCCGAGTCTGATCTGAACTCTGAATATTCATGCATGACATCTTGCCGGATGACTGGAAGAGATCCCTTCATGGGATATGTACGCCGTTGCTTTGTCTTTTCTGTATTATATGTATTTTTATCTGTCTTTATGCAATGAAGAAATATTTTTTTTGTTTACTGTTAATAAGTAAGTAAATGTAAGATTTTGTTTTTGTTTAACTATATATTTTTTGTTGATTCTATTATTTTTTGACATTTTTGTTAGCTACTTACTTTGTTGATTTAGGAAAAGCATTTAAATTTTGTTTTATAATTGTATAACATAAAACCTACCTAGTGAAGTTTATACTAAAAAGTATCTCAGTTTTGATTGATCTCATACCTACTTTAAGATTACCTAGTTTAATATTATAAAACAAAAACGATTATGTATTCGATTTATTAAACTTTTTTACTATATAACTCTGGCCTATTATTGTAGAAAATCAACACAACATCCACATAAACTACGATGTCGACAAACGATTGAACGTTCCGTTTATTGTAAGAACGTAGCGCAGGGCACGCACGCAACGCACATGGTAATCT
Source organism: Amyelois transitella (assembly GCF_032362555.1). NCBI lineage: Eukaryota > Metazoa > Arthropoda > Insecta > Lepidoptera > Pyralidae > Amyelois > Amyelois transitella. The sequence continues at coordinate 9,838,373 of NC_083511.1, read as the reverse complement.
TTTATACTACTATTTAGTAGTAATTGATTCGGTGCGCTAAAAAATAGTATTAAGGTAACCGCAGTCGTCGTCGCCCGCCGCACGCGTTTCATTGGTCGATAACAATCGATCGACATCGATGATTATCGACTTTTATCGACTGCATTAAACAATCGACTGATTTGATAACTTTTAGTAGTAATCGCCCATCGCTAGCCCGGAGTGATAGACAGAGGATACATATTTCCACAAGCCGTCCCGTCCCGTCATGCCAGAACTTCCCCGATTTAATCAAGGTTGGATTTTATCAATTAGTGATAATTAGCAATTAATGATTTTTACGTTTTATTTGATGTAATAAAGTCACATCCAAACGATGCAATAGGCGGGTACTTTCAATGATTTTCGAAACTTAAGTTTTGTTTAAGTTTGAAAATACTCGTACTTAACTTTCGGTATAATAGATGTGTATAATTAAAAAGTTTATAGTGTAAACTTACCTATATCTTATATACAAAATTCTCGTGTCACAATGTTCGTTCTCGTACTCCTACGAAACGGCTTGACCGATTCCCATGAAATTTTGTGAACATATTGAGTAGGTCGGAGATTTGACTAACATCAATTTTTCATACCCCTTAGTGATATGGGTTGTCTACCCTTAACATTTATTTTAACTTAAAATTACTTAAAAATAAAAAAACAACGTTTGCCGGGACAGCAAGTTATTTATACTATTTATACATTATTCATTCATAAATAGTTACATAAAATGGTATTTTCATATGTATTAACGAATGCAGTCGTCTTATTATTAATTAGTGCACTTCCGTTTGCTGGGGGCGCGAGGTCATTGCCTCGTCACAGTCATTTATTTTTATACATAAACAGTGCGTGTGTATGTGAGAATTTTGTGCGTAAACATTTAGGATCTAATCCTAAATGTTAACGCACAAAATTCTCACATATATGTATTGAAGATGTGCTGAAAGAAATTGTTGCAGATTTTCTGTAAGTGCGTTTAAAAAAAGTGTGAGTAACTAATAACATACATACATACAAATTATTATGTCTATATGTATTTTATTATATTACAATTTGAAATGCCTATTCAATATACCTATACGAAATCTGACATAGACAAAGAACCCCTTGTGCGTCGGAAATAAACCCTTTTAGGTCGCAAAATGACTTCATTTCCGCTAACCATTTGTTCCGTTTTGCAATTTCTTGTCAAATTTGCAAATGTCAATAATCCCTATATTTTTCGCTGATGACACGATCCAAAACGGTAATGATTCATTGACATTTTTTTAACGAATTTAAAGGAATATTCTTGAAATTTATGAATACGAATTCAGGACTACACAAAGAATAGTCCGACGTAGATAGTAAATATTTATGATTAAAACGTCTTTTTTCTTTTAGAAAGGAAGACCACGATAGTTGAGAAGACAGCTTAACATATCTGTTATTAAAGCACTATCACGTAATTTATATTTATTTAAACTTCATTGTACAAAATACAAATGTATAGCACATTTGGCGGACTTAATGCTAGGAAGCATTATCTACCAGTCAACATTGGGTTTGATAGAGAACTTTATGTGGGGTCAAACTAAATAAATATCTATCTATCTAATCTAATATATTTAAACGAGCAATTCTTGTATATATATAATCAGGATCTCGGAAACGGCTCCAACGATTTTCATGAAAGTTACAGATTAGGGGCATTTCGGCTCAAGAAATCGATATCAAGGTCCTAGGTTCGAGAAAAGCTCGGTTCCTAAGATATATAAACATTTTAAAAACCGCGTTTTAAGAAACTATGTCAGCGCCATCTCTGGTAGACCGAGCAAAGCTCCGTCAACCGGGTACTATTTAATAAAGTTCTTAAAACGCGTGTGAATTTTTAACATCTTCATGATCCTGGTGAAAAAAAAATAAAGTTAATTATATCCAAATTTCAAATCACCATCTCCGATAAAAAAATTAAATGCTCAACCGTAAAATTACCACAAGTAAACGCATCGATTCCTCGATAAATAATTGAGTTATTCGATTCGATTTCGAGTTTGCGCCGGGGCGGCGACGGAAGCGAGTCCCGCTTCCGCCGCCACTTCCCGTGACGTCAGCAGACTGTCTGATTTACAGGACTGGAAGCGTTTCTCGGGAATTTAATGCTGTATTTAAACTTATCTACATTAACTTTTTATTTATACAATATACAAAACTTTGGCTACGGGATTCGCTTATGTGGAAATTTTCCTTTATAGTGTTTTTGGTTCCCGTTTAGGGTTGCAGATAGACAGACGTATAGAGATAAGTAGCTAGTATATATGTAAGTATATCCTGAACTCAAAATTTTTTTTTACTCAGCCTTGCACTAATGTACGAAATTGGGTTAGATAACACACGAAGTAACTTTTACTGATCTATGGACACTTTCAAGGGGATTCTAAATCCATACTCGATTCAGTGACCTGAATGTGCAGGTAGGTTTCACCATGATATTTGGATCATGGATGTCTTAAAAGGCGAGAAATAGCTGAACGTGGCCATTCAGTCTTTTCAAGACTGTTGGCTCTGTCTAGCCCACAAGGGATATAGACGTGACCATATATATGTATGTATATGGTCACGTCTATATCCGATGGTCGAGTCCGAGGTGGGATTTGAACTTATGCTTTCATGCGCATCGCGCATTTTAACCGGGCACCTTACTCATTCGACCACCGACGCTCTTTTCCTGAAGACTCAAAAGGATAAAACATGTACGATGACTCAAACTATTAGTAAACTGACAATAATGCAGGATATGACATTAGGCACCTAATTAATTACATGCATGAATTAAGTGGAAACATCCACACATTAATATACGTAACTTGTTTGCAAGGATGTTCTGTAAAAAAAAATAGAAATATAAAACATTATCCCGTCATTGAGCGATAAGGCTGTACGTGCCCTTTCAGTTTTTTCGAAACTATTGGTTCTTTTCACCCCATCAGGGATAAAAACATAATAATGTAAGTAAAAAAAAAAAATTGATAGGTAGGTACCTATGCATAATTTTGAAGGCAAGAAAGTAAATTCTACTTTGATTGCTCATTCGGCTTAATTTAGGACTTAAGATGAATTTTGTCTAACAGATGAGCAAAATATTATTTTCCTAATAAATGTTAGTCGAAAAAAAAAATAGAAATCATTTATTACGTCTTTACATTTACCATAAGAAAAAAATCATTTCCTCAAAAAAATGATGTCCAAAATTCTACATTATTTAGCGGTTTTATTAAAATCCTTGACATTTACACAACAAAGGGAATTACTGGGGCTGCAAATTTTAATTTTCTGTTTGGAGCCGTCGATTACGTCCACCCCGCTATCAGATAAAACGTTTTTGGATTATCGCTTTTCCTATCTGCTTTTGAGATTTAGCTGACGGTGCGAAATCACATTGAACTGTTATCGGCGTAGAGTAGACTTTGAATAAAAATTAATATATTAGTGATATATTTTTGATAATGTTAAATATCGCTTAATTATCGCAAAAAAAAATTTGTCTTGTATTGACATTATTGTCATAATGCCGTATTATCAATTTAATTTTCTTTTTTATTATTTTTAACTCTTATTTATCACCACCACTTCATTTGTACATAATATTATAGTCCTTCAATTTTCTCTATCTGTATGTATACGCAAATCTCGGAAAATTGTGAACGGATTGTATGCCTGTTTGAAACATCGGAAAGAAGGATTTCTAAGGAAGGTTCACATTCGTAAATGCAATCCATACGAAGTCGGGGCGGGTCGCTTATAAGTCATAAATGCAGTTAATAGGTACATTATATGCTACGAAGAGATATAAAAAGTACCGATAAATTAATAAACTTGCATAACACTGTATGTATGTAAAAAGAAATACTTTTATTTTTATCTAAGTCAGTTCTAAAAATAAATATCAATGAAGCTATAGTCACCATTCTTCCAGTTGAATATAAATTGTCAATTTACATTACACTTGAAATAGAACTGCGGTCGGTGATTTTTTTTAAGAAAAAATATTTTTGTATAATTTATATTTGGAGTGCCGTGTGGTTTCCGGCACCAACATAAAAAGAAGTTGTTGGGTCTGTCTGCCCCGTGACGGATATAAATGTGACTATATGTATGTATTTATATAAAAATATTTTTCTTATTGCGTTGTCAGTCAGTCACTCTTTAAGAAATGGAGGGTTTCATATAATTCAAGGTGATAGAGAAATAACCAACTTATATCAATTATTGATTAATTAATACGTTCATTCCTTATGACTTACATTTCAATAATCCATTTGGTGTGATCTGAAACAAAAAACAAAATTACTTTGTTATATCATCATTAAGCATGCAAGCATGCATATGCATGTAGCAATTACTAAAAATAAATTAATATGGAACTTATTGATTACATGTCCGTGTGGTTACCGGCACTTAACAATAGGACCACTTCATATCTTTGTCGTAAAAGGCGACTTAGGGAAAGACTTATAATCTTGGGATTCTTCTTGTAGGGATGGGTTTACAACCTGTCACTATATTTGAATCTCAATTTTATCATGTAGCTATACAGCTGAACGTGGCCTATTAGTGTTTTCAAGACTGTTGGCTCTGTCTACCACACGAGGGATAAAGTCGTGACTGAATATACGTACGAGTATATAAGTTTTCGGGACTGTTAGCTTGCGAAATTTATCATGTAAACTATGTCCCCATAATTATAAAAATATCGATATTTTATGTAAAACAAAAAAGAATAGGACCACTCCATCTCTTTCCCATGGATGTCGTAAAAAGCAACTAAGGGATAGGCTTACAAACTTGGGATTATTTTTTAGGCGATGGGTTAGCAACCTGTTACTATTTGAAACTCAATTCTATCATTAAGCTAAATAGCTGAACGCCATTCAGTCTTTAAGCTAAAAGGCCATTCAGTCTTTTCAAGACTGTCTACTCCGCAATGGATATAGACGTGATCATATGTATGTATGTATGTATCGATATACTTAGGTAATTGTCTGATATTGTTTTATTCTGGTAAATGTATAAATTAATGGATTATAAATTTGAATTTTTTGTATTTTGACAACGCGGGTTAAGCCACGAGCCAAATATAGTCGCTATAGTACACTCAAGAGAAAAGTTTCAAATCTTTCTAATTTGCATAACAACCTCTTTTTAATTTAGGTACCTTTGTTCATTACAATAGTGGTGGTGATTTTACCCTTGTCTCGGATTATACGGCGTTTATTAAATTTCTTCACTTTCATTTCTATGCTTTTTGTAATTCAAAAATTTAAAAAGTTAAAAAAAATTTTCTTCATTATTTTAGGATACTTTATATCGCTTAATAATAGTCAAATCTTTTGGTGACACAACATCGGTTGACGTCAAATAAATTACTTAAACCTAATTTTACTGCCGCATCTAAGGCGTCAGTGCAGAAGAAGCGGTTACAAACTGCACTGCAGCATTTTCTACAACAACGTCAACTTCACAACTATACAAACTTAGAATAAAATAATCTGAAGAAAAACACCTTTCAAGTATAATTACAATTTCATGCTAGTAGAACATATTAGCACGGAATTTTGGAATTTAAATCTTGAAAAAAAATTAAACTACATAGGTACGTACATATAGTTACGTCTATATCCCTTATATACCGAGGGGTGGACAGAGCCAACAGTCTTGAATGTCTTGAATGGAATTGAGATTCAAATAGTGACTAGTAGGTTGCTTGCCTATCGCCTACAAGTACGATCTCAAGTTTGTAAGCCTATCCCTTAGTCGCCTTTTACGACATTCATGGGTATTGTAAGAATAGTGGTTCTAATTTAAAGTGCGTGAAACCGCACGGCATCACGGAATTGTATCTCTTGAGAAATATATCCCTTACAAATTGTCCAACAAAAAGCATAAAGCACAACACTGGGAATTTTCACGTTACGAATTTCCAGAATCGAATGCCGGTACGGTATGTATTAAATTTAGAGTAAGTAACTATTTTAGAGCGCGCTTCTAGTAAGCACGGTGAACATCAAAATCTAGGCCATTCAGGAAAAAAATCCATCATGAACTTAGCGTGCTTATGCAAAAAGCATATGACCATTCCATCTCTTTCCCACGGATGTCGTAAAAGACGATTAAGGCTTTTTAACTTGGGATTCTTGTTATGCGATGGACCAACCAATGGATGGATGATGCAACCTGTCACTATTTGAAACTCAATTTTATCATTAAGCCAAACAGCTGAACGTGGCCTATCAGTGTTTTCGAGACTGTTGGATCTGTCTACCCCGCGAGGGATAAAGACGAGACTATATATTATACATATATGTTCGAACTAATCGGATACATCCAATCCGTGATTCTTGCCGTCTACTAAGCTGATATAATAGTATAATCAGTGTTTTCTTATAAAGCAGAATAGCAGGACTTATACAGGAATAGCAAGCGCTCACAAATAGGTACTACATCAAAAATGTATTGAAGTTACGATATGTATATCGCACCTTATTTTTGACAAATAATAAGGAAAGCAGGTTGACTAAACAGATATACAAGGAGAGTGTGGAGGGAAAGGTCGGAGTGGGAAGACTTAGACGAACGTATCTTGATCAAATTAAGGACGTCCTGGTAAAGGGTCAGGTCAAAAGTACCCGAAACCGCCGAGCTTGCATGAAGAGAGTTATGAATGTGGATGAAGCGAAGGAAGTATGCAGAGATCGTGGCAAGTGGAAAGAGGTAGTCTCTGCCTACCCCTCCGGGAAAGAGGCGTGATTTTATGTATGTATATATGTATGTAATAAGGAAATATATCTTTACTTCGTGTCAGTACATTTCATTAAATTCCGTTCGAATACTGAAAGAGTGGGCAAGTGGACTTCTGTTTTTGAATTTAAATTTTTATCTTATTTGAATATTTATCAATATTACGTTTTTTTTTAACAGAAACCGTAATACGTACGTACAAAAACGAACTATATGACCACTCTATAACGTCGTAAATTACGTAAAAAAATTCAATAAATTAAATGGTTGATCATTTCTCTAAGAGAATCATGCCCTCTCATTATTCTAAATCTGTGCAAGAAGATGTATGAATATGGACGAAGAGAAATTAAAGTATGGTAAGACCGCGATCTATGATAGAAAGAGAAAGCTAAGTTCACTCTAAGGTGTTAAAAAAGTACAGCTCACGTTCGAAATTTACGCCCTTTCTCCGATTCGATCTGGATAAGGCAAGGTGCACACGTACGTACTATTTCAGCTGATAAGCAGCATTATTCCTGGAGTCTTCGTTAATTTGTCCTTTGATTACGTATTTGTATGTCGTAGGATCATTTGTGTTTTGTTTGAGTTTGAGAAGGTCAGAGTATCTTTTTATGATAAATGATAACATTTATCATAATACGTACAGAATGTATGTAAAAAATTCTTTGGTTAATATGATATGAAAATGTTACCAACCGTTGTTAGTTACATGTTTTAGCAATAAAAAAAGGTAAGGCATTTAAAAAAGAAATCGTACTCCTCTATAACTACCAAAATAAGCAATTGTCTCATAGGTATCTCTTAATTTTCCCAAAATAAACAATTACTTAGCTGAAATCAGTCAATTAAAATTTGCAATTAAGTATAATGTAACCACGATACGTTTTCGAGGAATATTTTCACCATATTTCCAATCGCACTTTAATTTATCTGCTGTATTTAGCGGTGCCGTGTGGTTCCCGGCAATAAAACAAAAAAGAATTGAGTTTGTGAAGGTCAGAGATGGATTAATATAAGCTTATATGAAAATGATAAATATAAACTTGTGTGTGTGGTTCCTGGAACCAATAGAAAAAAGAATAGGACCACTCCATCTCTTAGCCATGAATCGTAAAAGGCGACTAAGGGATAGGCTTACAAAACTCGAGATTCTTTTTTTTTGGCGATGGGCTAGCAACTTTTCACTGTAATATAAATATGTAGCTGAACGTGGCCTATGAGTCTTTTCAAGACTGTTGGCTCTGTCTACCCCACAAGGGATATAGATATGACCGTATGTATGTATGTATTTTTTTAAATAATATTACTTGATTGCCTTACGTTAATTTTAATAGCTTCATATTATGTTCATTAATTACACGTCTGAAACAGATGAAAAATAATAATGGTTTCCGTAATAGTCGCAAACAGAGTCACACTTTTATTTTGAACACTAGCTGTGCCCGCGACTTCGTCCGCGTGGAATAGTTATTTTGGGCATCATATTTATTTTTGCAAACATCCTCCTCGGCTTTATCAATTATAGCTGCTAATTGTTATGCGACTCGGTCAGGCGGTCACGCGTATTAGAAAGAACGCTGGTTCGCCGTATTAAATGTTTCGCTGCAAATTGCTTATATCTCAAAACCTATTCGTCTGATTTATATACAAATGGCAATTTTAGTCTACATGAACAGCCGAAAGTAATAAACATATTTATTTGGATAAGGATTAATACTGAATTAAAGAAAATCGGTTTCAAAATAACTTATGTTTATAATGAAAAAATAATCTTACAAAATGAACATAAAAGTGGTTATTGTAAGTAAACCTTAAGAGATAGATATATGCTCTCGCGGACTTTTTTGCGGCAAAAAATGAGTACTTCACATCTTTAGTACATTGTTTTACTATATCTTTGTTGGTTTGCGCAGCGTTCGCGTGGAAAGCTCGCAGATGGCCGACTCATTCAACTTTCACCTGCATTGTTGACGTTTCCCGTAGGAAATCCGGGAAAAAAATGATAAAAATAAAAAAAAAAATGTAGCCTATAGCCTATAGCCTTCCTCGATAAATAGACTATCTAACAGTGAAAGAATTATTCAAATCGGTTCAGTAGTTTCTGAGATTAGCGCGTTTAAACAAACAAACAAAACAAACTCTTCAGCTTTATAATATTAGTATAGATAACTATTTGAAATAAATATCAATTTATTTTTTTCACATCCAGTCTTAAGTCATTACAGTTAATAGTTCACGCAAACTCGACGACTTAGGGTACTCTTGACTTGACCATTCGCTAGGACGTACCTGGTTTGATCAAGATACGTTCGTCGAAGTTTTCCCACTCCCATCTTTTCTATTCTCACTCTCCTAGTATGATTGCTTAAAAATATTGAATTCACGAGACACGTAATAGACGCACGTTTTTTTAAGTGATTCCCTTTATGAAGCAAGTTATATTTTCATCGTAAGTTAGGTGTATTATCATGATATGAATAACGCATGAACATAATCTACCATTTTGTCATACTCTAGTGATAAATTACGAGCGTGCTACGAAAAATTAATATTTTAAACGCCATTTTGTTTTCATATCACGCTTGGATAGAATTTATTTTGATATATTTAGAATTTATTTATATGTTTTTAAGTACTGAAGGACACCCGCGATTTCATCTGCGTAATAAAATAATAACTCACAAAGTAGAGCGATGAGAAATAAAATACAAAGTGGAAGGATTTGAATGTGATCTAAGGAAAAAGTAAATTAAAATCGAGTTAAGGTTCCAAAAGCATTAAAAAAACAGCAAAAAGCCAACATCACATAGTGTTCCCAGGCGGTCACCCATCCAAGTACTGACTATGCCCGACGTTGCTTGACTTCGGTGATCGGACGAGAACCGGTGTATTCAACGTGGTATGGACGTTGGCACGTTTCATTTTAAAATAGATAGTCTAAATCAATGTCATTTCTCAGGAAATTTTCCATACAATATTACGAGTACGTACTGACATTACTGAAATGAATAGGAACGTTATTTACGAAATATTGTGTGGTTACATAATTACTCAATAGATGTCGCTACTACACATTAACATGATTCAAAATCGCGCTAGAGTGTATTTATAAGTATAAATACACTCTAGCACTCAATTAATTTGTCCAAAAAAATATTATCTGTGACCTCAGGCTAAAAATCTATGCCACCAGGTTTTACAAAGCACTGACACAAAATATTTCACATTCACCTCATATATACGGGACAAATTACACTGATTGAGTTAGCCTCGAAGTAAGTTCGAGACTTGTGTTACGAGATACTAACTCAACGATACTACATTTTATAATAAATACTTATATAGATAAACTCCAAGACCCAGGCCAATCAGAAAAAGTTCGTTTCTCATCGTGCCCTGACCGGGATTCGAACCCGGGACCTCCGGTGTCACAGACAAGTGCACTACCGCTGCGCCACAGAGGCCGTCACCTCATCAAACTCCATGCATATCTCCAGTAGTCCCTTTTCACGTACATAACCATTCACATTTGTAGTAATGTATGTCTTTACGAAACTTCACATAATTACACAAGGCTTTGTCAGAGTGATAGATTACGCGACAGTTCGCAGGAACTTGTTCTTTTGTTTACACAAGTTGTATAGAATGTGTGAAAAACACTCAGTCTTTGGAAAAAAGTGGAAATGATTCTTCAAGAACAGTAAAGCATGCAAAAAAAAGGTGGCGTTCAATTATCCCATCTTTATTAAAAGCATGTAGAATTGTTCTTCCTTTTGTTCAACAGAGTTCTGTATCAACATTATGTACCAAGAAGTATTAAATCCATACATATTCTCAACCAGTCAACCATCTGACCAAACAGAAAAAACTTTAAGTTGGTGGTGCGATAAAATGCACATGCATATTGAAAAATACATACATTACAAAAAAATATATAGACATTATGATATTACTTAGTTAACAAAATTATAACTATAATTTCTTCCTATAATAAATACTTATATAGATAAACATCCAAGATCCAGACCAATAAGAAAAAAATTGTTTCTCAACATGCCCTGGCAAGGCTTCGAACCCGGGACCTAAAAGATTTAAAAAAAAAAAAAAAAAAAAAACAAATAAATAAAAGATGCAAGATGCAGATTTGAAAAATGAACAATTTTGTTTAAAAATGTTCATTTTTCAAATCTGATTTCTTGCAACGAATGTATAATCGTTGCAAGAGTAATGTCTTATAAGTCATTGTCTGCAAGAGCATATAGCTAATTGTGTGAAGCATTAAGCTGAAGAGAATTTCCGAATTTGCCTAACAATATGTATTGTAATGAAGGTGTTATTGATAATAATTGATGACTTATGCTTTGTGTCCGCGTGACCTACATTTCTCGTATTGTGTAGTGACTTATTAAGACTATTAAATTTATCGATTTGTTGGGAATGTTTTGGCAACTAACTCGATTTAATAACGATTATAGTACAGCCATATTATCATAGATTGCATTAGCTCTTTATATTTTAAATGTGAACGTATTCTATTGTATTTTATTCCGTATATCTGCACACAATAATGAAGCAAACATATCATTGTGTTTTTGTTTGTTATTGTACCGAACCTAAAAACAATCGGACCCATTTTGATAAATTTGGGACAGAGAATGAATACACCTTATGAGGTACTTTTTACATACACAAAATCACGCTTTCCCGAAAGGGTAGGCAGAGGCTACATACACTATGTCTGCGTACTTCTCTCCCTACAATTTTTTTAATGAAACATCTGACGAGGCAAAAATAGTTTTATTTTTAATAAAGATAAATGATGGGCTATGATGAGGAAGGAAGAAAGATAGAGGGCATTGACTTTATCACTATTTCTAATGTAGAAGTCACCGAACATTAATCAATAACCCTTTGTTTATACACACTAATGTGTGATGCTTACGAGTCGTTCAACCCTAGGTAAGAAATGATGGGGACTGTACGCGGAGGGTTAAACTCAACATTTGGGTTGTATAAGACTGAAATGGTTTTAAATCCTATGATGTTTATTTTTAACTCTGTTTGCAAAAGCAGTGTGTCATAAGTTTACCATGTGTGTTATACAAGTTATAGTTAGTTATATACCTACAAGTCATAGTTCTGGCTCGAGCTTGGCACAGGAACCTCGTAATTAATTGTAGTTTAATTTGAACTTAAATCAAAATTTCAGTACACTCTGTACATAAATCTTTTTAAAATTGGCAATCCATAAAATATATATATATGTATATATATATATATATATATTTTCTTTTTTCAATATTAAATCTCATAAATATATAAATCTCCCGTGAACAATGTATTCTCCCGTCCACATTATATTCTAAGTATAATTTAATATTGTGAAGTTGACGTTGTTAAAGAAAATGCTGCAGTGCAGTTTGTTACCGCTTCTTCTGCACTGACGCCTTGGAAGCGGCAGTAAACTTAGTTTTTAAGTAATATATTTGACGTCAACCAAGTTGTTAAACCATACGACAATTATTAAGCGATATAATAATATCCTATAATAATGAATAAAAAATTTTGAATTTTTTGAATTTTTTTTTTGAGTTATTATCGTGCATTTTTAGTTGAGTACCTACACGACTGACGACAGTCACAATTTGGTGTTTAGTTTTACTCTTATATAACGAAAAAAATTAAGCCGTTTAATATGTCCTTATTCTATACTAATCTTAATACTATTATAAATGCGAAAAATTGTGAGTTTGTCAGTATGGATGCTTGTTATTCTTTCACGCAACATTACTGAACCGATTACGATGAAATTTGTTATGTGGGTAGCTGAAGACCCAGAATAACATATAGGCTACTTTTTATCCCGGAGTTCCCGCGGGATTGATAGGGTTTCCATGCGGACGAAGTCGGGGCGGCCTCTAGTATATAATACGACGTAGTATCGCTGATGGTCACTATCAGTGCGACGTAGCCAATAAGCAGCTGTTCTATTTATCATTATGAATATGGCTACGTTTGGCCGACTTCAGCGCTGACCGTCGGTCGTGCACTAAATCTAGTTCAGACAAGTTGCGCGCTTGTCGCTTTAAAAAGGAGATAGCCCCAGTAACATAGCACGCGCGACGCCGTTTCTATCGCAAGAAAAATTATCGCGAAGAAGAAACCGCAATAGTTTTTCGCGCTATAAAATCGGCGTCGCGCGTGCCTTGCTACGAGAGCTGTTTCTAAGATTATTAATTAAAGTTTACAATCAACGCGGAAAGATAATTTAGACCAATATGCAATGAAGCAAATGGATTCCACATATACAAACAATTTCTAACCCTGTATTTCCTTATCAGAGTTTCTGCTCATTGGCCACCAACTACGCGAGGCTCACACATGATTTACTTTCAATTATCGTAAGCAAATATCGAGTTATGATGTCAAACCTATGGCCCTTAAAATTATGCTCTTTTATACATCATTTTTAGGGAACACTCACTTCTAAATTGAATAGTTTTTAGCTACATATGAAATTTTGGATATATGTCGTGGCCATATCACAGAATTGATCACTTCATGAAATAATTGGCCATTTCATGATCTGATCACATTTCATGAAATGGCCAACTATCTATTGACCACATCATGATGTGGCTTGACCAGATCATTGATAAGAAACAGTTTGACGATTTGATCAACGAAACGCGCAACCATTTCATGAAATGGCCAAGCTTGTTTGATCATATCGTAAAATAGTTACCGTTACTACCGACAGAGGCGCTAGGAACGCTTTGTTTACGCTTCAAAATGGCAGCCGCAAGAGTTTGTTTGGGTGTAAATAAAAAACATATTGAAATAAACGTGAAAGAAAGTGATAAAACGAAGTTATGATGAAAAGTCGCATATTTCGCAAGCCACGTCACGCACGAAAAAAATGGCAAGAAGCCCTGGAGTTTGGAACGAATTTCGCAGGTTAGTTCTTCACTTTTGATTTTATACAAATTACATTTTTATTGATAAAATTTGAATTAAATATTATATGTTGCTTAACTACAGTGTTTGTCTTTTAATCTGACATTGTTTTAAACTTGTCTCTTGTCAGAATATTCAAATATTTTTTGTTTTTGTTTTTAGGTTATAAACCAAATAAAGGAGAGTAGGGTGACCACGCGAAAAAAAGTCTATGGAATATTATTGGCTCTCCAAATACGACATTTTGGAAACTGCGGAGGAAGAGTATCTTATATTCAAGAAAAAAGTATTGACGATCCTACTGTTCGGATGATTCCCATGTTTCTTTTTCATTCTTGTTTATTTTTTAACATACAAATTTAATAATAATAAGTCGTAATACAATTTGTGATATAATATAGTGCCATCTTAGTGTTAAGGGTCTTTATGTAAGAATTCTTGTCTTGCCAAAGTTTTCTAGGACAATAAACAATTTTTCATACTTAAATTGTTGTATATACTCGTATTTTTATTCTTACGTTATTTCCACAAGTTCCCAGAATTTTCATAATTTCTGTCCCTTGATAAACATATAAACAAATAGTTTATTTTGATATTAAAAAACCATAAGATAAATTAATAGTTTTCATACTAAAATATTTTGAATATTTACTAAACATTTCATGGACACTCTCTTTTCACGATATGGCCAATCGTGCATGACCAAATCATTAAACGTATATGATTTAACGATATGATCATCATTAGTTGGCCATTTCATGAAGTGTGAACAGATCATGAAATGCTCAAATATTTCATGAAATGATCAATTCTATGATATGGCCACGACATATACATACTTAATCTAATATTAGTCTCAAAGCCATCAAAATTGGTCAAAAAGCTTTTGAGAACATGTATTAAATAAATACAAAAAATACAAATCTTTTCTCTTTTTAATATAAGAAATCTTTTATGACACAAGTACACGAGTAAGACTTATTAATTTTGATGTTTTTATAATTCTATGTTTTATAGATTCCATGCTTTAATGATTCTATGCTTTCTACAAAGTACAAGCGTTACAAAAAATGTCGTCAATGAAACTAAAAATAAACCTTTAAAATCATTAAAAAAAAAAACCCCAACCGAGAAAGCCATAACTTCATCAATCTCAACATTAATAAATACGATTTCAATTTTGGAACTCGATTTAAACTTCCGGAAAGTTAATCCAATTAAATACTTCAAGCTTAAACGACATGTTTCGAGTGGACAGACTACATTTCATGGCACGAAGATAGTGGGGGGACTATTTTTATAATATACTAGCGGCCCGCCCCGGCTTCGCACGGGTGGACATATTTTTGTGTTTTATATTTTGAAATAAACAAAGAGTAAAAACAAATTTATGCCTATGTCACTTTTGAAGGTCTATTCTATATTTGTGCCAAATTTTATCAAAATCGAACCAGTAGTTTTTGAGTTTATTCCACACAAACATACAAAAATACAAATCTTTCCTCTTTATTATTAGTGTGGATGTGGATGTGGATAGTCACACGACTCGCTCGTGGTCGATTTTCAGGTTCGCACGAAATTCATCTGTTCTTCCTCCTGGCGTTAGTTCTGGGTACATCCTCATCTCTCTGGAGTGCAGTCCGGAGTGCATAAAGACCGTGACCTTGGATTAAGTGAGTCAGGTTTTAACACGAAACGACACCCGTCTGACCTCCGCAACCTTTGCAGGGGAACCTTATCCGTATTGAATCATGGTTAATTCAGTTACCAAAATGTGTAGGTTTCCTTACGATTTTGTTTCTAATTTATTTATACAATTCTGTACAGCAAGGGAAAATTGAAGAATAGAACTTAAACTAAATAAAATGTAATGTGCTTTATTTGTATGTGAACAATAATGTATTAACTCACTAAGTTATTACAATTTCGATTGTGTCTAAATGTTCAGATCAATATCATGCATAAATAAATATTTTTCGTACCAAATTCTCTGAAATCTAAAACATTCAAGCAACAATCCAGCCTCGTCCCTTTTTGTGGTCATTCCCCGTCCACGGCCGCATTAAATATTGACATGACAGCACCTGTTTTGGCCACTCCGTAAACCCTTTCTCCTAAAACTCAAGATGTAATAAGGCGCATAAATTGTGAAGACCTCGACGTGGAATTAGCAAATGTCGCTTTAAAAGGTTCGGTTTTATAACTTAACAAATATACAGAGCTCCGCTCTGTCGTTTAGGTACTACTTATACATATATATAATCACGTCTATATCCCTTGCGGGGTAGACAGAGCCAACAGTCTTGAAAAGACTGATAGGCCACGTTCAGCTATTTTGTTTTAAGATAGAATTGAGATTCAAATAGCTAGGTTGCTAGTTCATCGCCTAAAAGAAGAATCCCAAGTATATAAGCCTACCCCTTTGTCGCCTTTTACGTCATCCATGGGAGAGAGATGGAGTGGTCCTATTCTTTTTCTATTAGTGCCGGGAACCACACGGCACGTACTACTTATAACTCATCATTTACCTGTGGGTTTACACATACATACCTAAATAAATCAATTCCCTATTATCCGGAAAGATAGGCAAAGGATGTAGCAAGTGGCAGTAGCAACCTACTTGCTACGATCCCTGCATACTTCTTTCGCGTCATCCAAAGTCATAACTTCTACAGAAGGCCTTGTATTAGTATAATACACACGTATATCTTTATCAATGTGTGTAGTAGCAGTGATTCTTCCTCTTATTTTATTGTTTGTTTATTTGTAATTTCTTCATTGCACATAAAAAGAAACATAAGAAACAGTCATTAGTTTTGGAAAAATGAGTACAATGGCGAGTATGTTTCAATCGGAATTTCTTCCAGTCAACCAAAGGTTTATTAATTTTTCTTTGACTAAAAGATGTCTATATGTGTGTTGTCCATGTCTACGAGAATATTCTGCGGTTCTATTTCAGTCTTCGGTTAGTGATTCAACCATTTCTAATTAAACTTACTTCAGAACTATTAATATAAGTTCAGACGTCCAAAGAACATTTATGGCTCTAATCATAGGCGTCAGGGCCGTATGATGATGTAATATTTTATATAAATGGAAGAGTAGTTTTTTAAAGTACAAACTAAAAACCTCAATTAATTTTCGTAAGTTAACCTTAGAATCTTTTATCTCGTATAAGAAATAATTTTATAGTCAATGTCAAAGTTTGTATCTACTATATACGATAAAATTCAATTTTCCTACACTTTATCCAACACGATTTCTTTATGGCTTCAAGTGCACTTCTAGTGATTCCCATATCTATATCGCACTCGTTGTATACTCCCAAATTAAAGGGCGCATTATTTATGTTGGGCCAGTTCTCTTACGGGTACGTATTTAATTTCACAGAGTTTCACAGCACCTGTGGCTTTGTTTATTTCTCGAATTCCCAACTCTTAATGTTCCCAGGAAATTGTTCCGTGTAAAATTATGCATGGTACCTGCTCCTCGGGAATTTCTTGGGTGTTAATCGAGTAGGCTGCGGGATTTTAATAAATTAACTCGGTGCCCGTATTGTTGAACTTATTTGGACTCTGAAGTATATAAATATAGTATTTTCTTGGGGTGTCGTACTTACGTTGGAATTTTCATGTCAGTAGATATCAAAGTGTTGTTTTTTTCTTGACAAGATTAGGTTTGAGACACTACAGTTGAAACTAAAACTTGCGACTCAGAGAAAAGT
Source organism: Amyelois transitella (assembly GCF_032362555.1). NCBI lineage: Eukaryota > Metazoa > Arthropoda > Insecta > Lepidoptera > Pyralidae > Amyelois > Amyelois transitella. The sequence goes on along the minus strand of NC_083511.1, from coordinate 9,820,888 downwards.
AACATATCATGCTTTTTTCTTTTCGGGTAAAATGAGTAAACCAATGCAAGACTCCAAAGGCAACTTTAAACAGGAAGCCTTAATGATGAATGATTCAGAGATAGTGACATGTTGCTAGTCCATCACCTAAAAGAAGAATCACAAGCTTATAAGCCTTTCACTTGATTAACATTGATTTTGATTGATTGATTGATTACATATGCGGGAAGAGATGCACAGTTACACTGTTTTTTTTTTCTTCGCAACAAGACCAGCACGGAAGCTTGCACTTTGATTAAGCTTATTCCCTTAGTCGTCATTAACAAAAATCATGGTAAAATTATGGAGTGGTCTTATATTATAATTTAGCATAACATAGAGTAGAAACAATCTAACCAACGTAAATTAATTAATTTTGTTTCTAAATTAATCCTGCAATAGTTGTAAAAAACAGTTCAACCTTCTTAACACTAGGTTTAGCTCCGACTTAAAAAAAGCGGCTGAACATAAGCTGTTATTATTCCATCTTGGTGTTGAACATCGTTTCTCTCGACAACGCTGCAATTTCAAATTAAAACATAATTTTTCCAAGTCACATAAACAACAATTTTCAAGGAATACTTCCCTGAGCTATGTTGATGATAGTCCAAGCTCCGACTATATTGTATTGTTGCATTAGCTCAGAATAATCACATCTTATAAGTATCTGATATAGACAATTCTCGTGTCACAGTGTTCGTTCCCGTACTCCTTCGAAACGACTTGACTTATGAATTTTTGTGAGCATATGGAGTAGGTCTGAGAATCGGCCAACATCTATTTTTCATACCCCCTAGTGATAAGGGTTGTCCACCCTTAAAATTTTTTTAAACTAGAAATAACTTAAAAAATATTTATATGGCAAAACAACGTTTGCCGGGACAACTAGTACATACATAAAATCAAGTTTCTTTCCCAGAGGCAGACACTACATCTTTCCACTTGCCACGATCTCATACTCTTCCACTCATCCACGTTCATAACTCTCGTCATGCAAGCTCAGCGGTTTCAGGTACCCTTGACCTGACCATTTGCCAGGATATTCTTACTTTAATCAAGGTACGTTCGTCTAGCCCTTCACACTCTTACCTTTCCATTCACATTCCCCTTGTACATTTTCTAAGTCAACCTGCATTCATTCATCCTCTTCACATGACCAAACCATCTCACCCTTTTTTTTGTATGTAAATGTATGTTTGTAACATGATAATTTTCGAACAGTTAGTCTGATTTTATGAAATTTTAAATATTATGTAGATTTGTCAATAGATATTGAATTTCATTGATCATAAAAATCGGTTAAGTTGTTTATGAAATTTCGTAAAAATTTAAAGTTTCCCTAAGCTCTAAGTTCGCGGCGAACCACTAACATAGTTTTAGATAGATTTTTAATAAAATGTCTATCGTTTCTTAGACTAGAAAGGATTCTTCGAGATTAAACAAATCTACATGTTACCGCCACAGGTGTACGGTATTAAAGGGAATGAAACTTCGGCCCAAGATGAAATTGAATTTGGTACTTGAGTTTCGTAAAATACATGTATCGATGTGTTTTCATATGTTGCCTTTAAATATTTGTTTTTGTGAGTTATTTGTCGTGGTGGTTTAAGACTGGAAAGTTATATCATAATATTTTGAACCTGAACCAGAATTAGAATAGGTCAATTTGACAACTTAGTCATTCTTACCTGGTCAAAATATTCAGGCCTTTTATATTTTCATGAGATAGCCAAGGAAAATGAAAGAAATAAAGTTATGTTGATTAAAAATATTTAGATTATTATTGCAAGTGGAAAGAGGTACTCTCTGCCTACCCCTCCGGGAAAGAGGCGTGATTTTATGTATGTATGTAGTTTATTATCCGGTCAATATTATTTTACACTAGCTTTTGTCCGCTGCTTTGTCCGTGTGAATTTGCAGCTTAAACTAAAGAATGCAGGTATTTCGCATTGCCCATGGGAACTATAGTTTTTACCGGCTGGAAAAGTACCTTATGTCCTTCTGGAGAGTTTTATTTATATATACGCAAAATTTGAAGAAGATTGGTCTGAAGCAATCTTTTTGTCTCTTCACAACAAACACATATATATTCTTACTTTCGCATAAATAATATTAGTTGGGATTCCAGTGTGAATTTCGTATTATTCTCTAATGGTCCTAAGGAAAATCTGCCACATTTCATATACCTTACTGCAACCACGAGTTTTGGGTCTGTCAGTCAGTAACTCCTTAAACACAAGGGTTATAAGAAGAAGCTGAACACATTTTGATATTGTAATTTATGAGATTTTTCAGGAAGCTAAAATACCGTCAAATAACAGATGAAACATCAAAAGAATTGCGGCATCATTAGGCGCAAACGTATGGGAGCATCAAACAAATGAGACTCCTAATGAAGTGACAACGGAAAAGCCTAGCTGACTAAGAGGCATAAAGTCTTGTGCACACATAACACTATTACATAAAACACATATATATTATGATCAAATCTCTTAGGGCGTCACATCCTCACCTCTCTGGAGAGAAGCCCGAGTTGCGCTTTTTGGCTTTCAACTACGGTAAATCAGGTTATCACAGGTACCCGTCTGACCTTATTGGATCACGGTAAAGCCTGCATTCGATTAATATGCCCATTCCATTTTTACGATATCCATAGGAAAGGGACGGGGTGGTTCTATTCTACAGTTCTGGGAACCATACAGGACATCATTTACAGGGAACGGCTTTTACCAGTCCATAGTCACTAACTCGGTTGCCACTCGGTTTTATTGGATAGCTCTTAATTATTATTGAAATTCAGAAACTAGTCTCTAGTCAAACGAATGAAAATTTGAAATTCCAAGCCTTCAAGAGATTATAATATTTAAAATCAGTGCAAGAAAAGATGCAGCTAGCACAATCTTTTTACTTTTCTCTTCACAGACCAGCAAAGAAGCAGTATAATTAAAAATTATAATAACACACAGCTGCCAGCGACATTTATTAATTACATAATGAATGAGTTTTATCCAGTTTTTCTGCTGCACTACGTAAGTATGTTATAGTGGCATGCCTTTTTATTTTCAAAAAAGGAAACGGCCATTACGTATGCACTGTTGAAAGCATCTGTAATGAAGTACGCCAAAGCCTTAAGGCGTAAGTGCACTCAGTCGCCGAGCGTGCGAACGAAGCTTTAAGACCGATTCTCACATTGGTTAAGACACTGGCCTTAAAGATATAGAATTCACTGGCTTAGTTGGCCGCTGTACCTACTGTTGATTGTAATAATAAGCTTTATTCCATTCAAATTCACTTAAACTAGGTTAAGCATTTCGACTGTAAGTGTTACAATTTTAAGTAAGCTAAATGATGGTATTTGTTAGAGATAGGGGTTATCTCTAGTGTTCTGATTATACGAAACTGAAATGGCTTTAAAGTAATCCTTTCCTAAAATAGCGAAACAATAGCATACGCAAGAAGAACAATATAGGTTGACTCAGCAAATTGGCGGAAGAGTACCTAATGAGAGCCCTAAAACTTAAGCTATCAGCTTGCACAATGATGAAAGTGGACGATACGAAAAAAGGAATGTGCTTGTTATTAACATACTTGGGGATCCAATGATTCTAAAGTGGACCGTAACTGGCCAAGCGACTTGCCTCTTATCAATCCCAATGTACTACACCCATTTTATGCCTCCAGTCTAGATCGGTATGTTGAGAGTAATAAAAAATAAGCAAATCATAGCAAAAAATAATTTAAGTACATGTTTAAAAGCTAACTTCGAAATTTGGTTTCTAAAGTGGCCGAAGGGTCTTTTTTTAATAAGGCTCTAGACAGACGGACCCTTTTCCTTCATAATCGCTCACATCACGTAAGCTCATCGTTATCGTGTAAGACCTTAATGTCTAAGTATTATGATCATTATTCTAAAGAGCCAAATTGGGCTTTAGTTGTAAAATCTCAAGACAAACAGCTCACCTTCATAAAACGATCGCGCAAAACCTAATTCATATCGTAATTCCCACATCGCAATATGAAAGTTGAGATCAGCATATAACTGTCCCATCCATTGCGTCTGGGATGCAAAAGCGCAAAATTATACGGGAGGCAGATGTGCACCATAATTCCCTTATGCTCCACGCTTTGTAGCTTGATATGTGTGTTTGCCAACTCGGAACGTAATAACGTTATGTCTGGATGTTACTTGAAACTGAAGTTAGTTTCTTTCATACGGATACAGTCAAGTCTATATCCCTTGCGGTAGACAGAGCCAACAGTCTTGAAAAGACTGATCGGCCACAGTCAGCTGTTTGGTGTATAATGATGTATTTCATATTCAAATAGGAAAGGTTGCTAGCCCATCGCCCAAAAGAAGAATCCTATTTTTATAAGCCCATGCCTTAGTCGCCTAGTATGTATGTAAGTACGGAGTAGAAACCCTTTATGAAGCATTTTTCTTACGTATTTTCAGTTGAATCTTCTCATGAGGAGTAGGATATCATCTAGGAGGAGTTACATCGCGTAATTGGCCACCCACCTATCAAACATAATTCTGCAACCACAATAAAGGAATCTAACCCAGATATGATCATGGTCATTGTACTAGTTAATAGTGAATATTACCGTAATTACCAGTATAGAATTCAATGATAAGGGTAACCTCTTTTAAACAGTATAGCATCTGAAACCACAGACGAGTTAAGGTTAGATCGGTATTTGTACAAACTTTATGTCACGTTTGGGTTAGGTATGTGTTTTATTTCATGCCGATATAAAATAAGATTAGCTAGATAAGCTGCCGTGTGGTTCCCGGCGCTTATGAATAGGAACACTATATCTTTACCATGAATGTCGTTAAAGGCGACTAAGGGAATGGCAAATAATTTTGAGATGGTTCTTGTAGGCGATGGCCTAGTAACCTATTAGTATTTGAATTTCAAACACCTGAACGTAGTCTTTCAGTCTTTTCAAGAATGTTGGCTATGTCTATCCTGCAAGAGATATAGACATAATTATATTTATATGTATGTATAAGATACTATGATAATAAAACTTTTCCCCTGTCTCTCTCTATCTTAGAGAGAGACAGGGGAAAAGTTTTATTACGTCCCATATTGTTTTTAGGAAACAATTATATTATACTTATAATATCTTTTCCGGAATTCCATCCGGGAAGCTGCTACTCCATTCGACTTGTTATTTGGATAAAGCGACAATGGCTTAACAGGCAGTGACGATGCTTTGTCGGCTCGGGAACACGACATTCATCACACATCAGAATTTGACGTCATATGTAAGGGTTCGGCTACAGTGTATAGGATTGCAAGGTTTTTTAGGTTAATAAAAATTGTGAAAATAGCATATTTTCTAAGCTTCATACAAAAAATTGGGGTGCGGCTTTTGCGACAGTTTATATGGAAGCAATTTTTTTTTGTATAATAAAAGTGGTAAAAAACAGCATTTTTCTCTGAGTTGCTTAGGAAAACGCCTCAGAAAGCACTGAAAATTAACCTATCATAAAATAGGATATGTAACAATATGCTTTTTTTACATCAGCATTTGACATCATAGCGAGAATGTAAGGGTTAGGCTACATTTTATGAGAGAGCGAGTTGAAATCAAAATAATAGCAGCGGTGAAATAAAGCAGACTGAAAGGCTGGGGCAAACTTCTTACTTAAGTTTATCAATAAACCGTACCTGATAAATGTAGTCTTTGAATCTTGTGACTTTTGACTCAGTCTACTCATAATACGTAAGAGATAAAGACTAAATGTTTTTATAATATTTCTTAGAAAAATAATTTTCTTATACTACAAGTTAATAAAATTCTTTTTTTCGTAGTTTTTGTTCGTTGTGGGATATATTTATCCAGAATGACATTTTATATCTATCTTCGGTCATTGAGTCATTGCTCTTTACTTCTTAACTTTAAAGAAAGTAGCCAAAACTAGATTACACATTTTTTTACTTTACTACTAATAAACCTTATGATTAAAGTTAAATAGCTAACAAAAGTCCGCTCGCCCCAGGAACAAAGTCACAACGTATCTAAAGGGATCAGAGGCGGGCGGTTAATTTCGCCCCCCACAGCACACGTAGACAGGTCTCCGACGCGTCACGAATATTAATACTACACCGTAAACAAAGCTTCATGATTTATGGTTCAGCATCTCTGCTCAAAATGTCTCAATGCCGTTGTGAAACTACAGTAATTATTCTGTGCAGGATGTTGCAGATCAATCCTCTTTTTATCAATTATTATTAACAATTATAGGAATCATTGAATTAAGTTTTTCAAATTCAATTTAAATTTAAATACAAAAAAAAAAAAAATATTCATTAGGAGACATTTCAAACATCACTTATTAATTGTCATATCTTTTGGTTTCACAACATTGGTTGACGTCAAATAACTTAAGACTAAGTTTACTGCCGCTTCCAAAGCGTCACTGCAGAATTAGCGATCGCAAACTGCACGGCAACATCAGTTTTTTATGGACAAAGCTTCGTGGACTTGCGAGGAAGAGAAAATACCTAAATTTCAATCAAAAGTAAGTCCTTGGACTTTAAACTGAACATTGTCTAGCATAGGCACGCACGAACTTATCAGAATAACCAGGTTCTATTAAAAAGTAGGATCCTTACAACATTACAATTGTTCTAGTATTTACCACTTTGATTAAGCCTGGTACAACATTAACGGCTCGGTAACAACATTGTGAACGAGAATACATCTTTGAATTAAATTTAAAGGTGTATTTATTCGAGCAGATGGGAGGAGACAGGATTGTAACGATTTCAGACGTTGACAAAGGAACCAATACCTATCGCTTGTTGTTAAGCCTCCGTTGGTATTGTGCAAAAATAATTCCATTGTCTGCGGCAGAATACACTGTTGGGTACAATATTTTCGAATGGTTAAAGCATTTTTTTTTATAAAGACTTAGTAGAGAATAACACCAAAATCTATATAATTCCTCGGTGAATGCTTATGAAATCTTAGTTCTTAATAATAAAGCCACTAATACAAAAACGGATTAATAAATTTTACATTTTGTATAATATATCAAGTTTTAATACTATAGTCTAAGCTTTAGTTCTTACATTGTCAGTCGTAATTTAATTAATTTAAATTGATTTCTCAACTTTTTGCAAGCTTTATGACTTTACTTGAAATAAGCTATCTAATTATAAGACCTAACTATGCAGATAGGAGATTACAAATACCTCATTACCTCTATACTCGATAAGTTTGAAATGCTGAGAATCTGGTGCAAAAATAAGGCTTATTTCGGCAGGCAGTAACCAGGGCAAACTTGTTAACAAGTTTAAATGCCTAACTTCCGATCCATTGAGAAGTTTGGCACGTGAGCGTTCGTTTTCACTTAAGTTACCTAGTTCGCGTTTTTCCTAATTGAATTGGATTTACGTTGATCGGGGAACGTATCAGTTATCAGCTAATTTATAAACGCAAAAAAAGAAATGTTGTATCAAAAGTTTTGAAATATTACGGAAATGTTACAGAATATATTGTAAGATCAATTTGCGTTAGAGAAAATTCTGGAGATTGTAAGTACAAACGATTATCTTGAGACTGTGGTTACCTGCAAATTTGTATGATATTTATAAAATGTAATATATCACTTTAAATATTACCTACGTTTGTAAATATTTTTTTCCTCAACAGATTTAAAGTTACCTCGATGAATAGGTACAATTGGTAAACATACATACATACATAAAATCACGCCTCTTTCCCGGAGGGGTAGGCAGAGACTACCTCTTTCCACTTGCCACGATCTCTGCATACTTCTTTCGCTTCGTCCACATTCATAACTCTCTTCATACAAGCTCGGCGGTTTCGGGTACTTTTGACCTGACCCTTTACCAGGACGTCCTTAATTTGATCAAGATACGTTCGTCTAGGTCTTCCCACTCCGACCTTTCCCTCCACACTCTCCTTGTATATCTGCTTAGTCAACCTGCTTTCATTCATCCTCTCCACATGACCGAACCATCTTAACATACCCTTTTCTATTCCTGTAACTACATCTTCTTTCACATCACAACATTCCCTTATCACGCTGTTCCTTATCCTGTCACTCAATTTCACACCCATCATACTCCTTAACGCTCTCATTTCCACTGCATTTATTCTGCTTTCATGCTTCTTTTGCCATACCCAACTTTCACTCCCATACATTAATGTCGGGACCAACACGCCCCTGTGCACAGCCAGTCGAGCCTTTTTGGATAGTTTCTGACTGCTCATAAAGGCATGCAAAGCTCCATTCACCATGTTCCCCGCGTTCACTCTCCTTTCAATATCACTATCATACTTGCCATCTGATGTAAACTTTGATCCTAGATATACAAACTCTTTCACTTGCTCCACTTTTTCTCCTCCAATCAAAATATTACATGCTGTCATTTCTTTCTCCATTTCAAAAACCAGTGTTTTAGTTTTACTTACGTTCACTTTCATTCCTTTCTCTTTTAAAGCTTCATGCATACAGTTTACCATCTCCTGTAACTCCTCCGCTGATGACGCCAGTATAACCTGATCGTCGGCATAGAGCAGACATTTGACGAGTAACTCATTCATCCTTAATCCACTTTTAGACTCTTTCAAATCTGTCAAACAGCTATCCATAAATAGGTTGAACAGCCACGGTGACGCAACACATCCTTGCCTAACGCCTTTCTCAATCTTAAACCACTCAGTGTGCGCTCCGTTTATCCTGACACAAGCACTCGAATCCTCATATAAGGATTTCAGTGCTCGTATTAAGAGACTGCTCACCCCATGCATAGAAAGTGCTGACCACAATTCATTCCTCTCAACTCTGTCATAGGCCTTTTCCAGATCTACGAATGTGCAATAGACTTTTTGACTCTTGGCCAAAAACTTTTCGGCTATGCACCGCAAGGAAAAGACCTGATCAGTACATCCCATTCCCTTTCGAAATCCCGCTTGAGCATCCCATATTTTGTCATCAGTTTCATTCCTGACTCTATTAATCAATACCTTAGCATACAATTTGCCGACGACGCTAAGCAGGCTTATACCACGATAATTTTTGCAGTCCAGCTGTGACCCTTTTCCTTTGTAAAGTGGCACGATAACATCCTTACACCAATCTTTTGGTACTCGGCCGCTTCTCCAACACAAATTGAAAAGGCAGTACAACTGACTAGCTACTACGCCTTTTCCTGCTTTAAGCATCTCGACCGACACTCTATCACACCCAGCAGCCTTTCCCGCTTTCATACTCTTAAGTGCTTCCACAATTTCGAACATTTCAATTTCGCCTTCCATCTCATTCTCTTTTTCTTCGCTATAGCAGAAATCTTTCTTATTTCCTTCCTTTTTTCAAATAAACTTTCAAAATAGTCCTTCCATATCTTTAGTACACATTCTTCTCCTTTCACAACGCTACCATCCTGGCATCTGATCCTAGTCAGCTCTCTGGTTATAGTATTTCCTCGGGCTGACCTTACGGATTTCCAGAATACTTTCAGATTTGACTGAAAGTTATCCTATCCTTTTATCAAAATCCTCTTTATACTCTTCTTTCTTTCTAATCACAGCTTTCTTAACCAAATCTTTCATTTTCTTATATTCCTTACGTGCTTCATTCACATCTTCATCTATAACCTCTTGCATTCTTAAGTTAGCTTTTGCTGCTAACAAATCCAGCCATGCTTTCTTCTTTAATCGCACAAGTTCTTGCACATCTTTACTCATCCACGCATTTTTGTGATTTTTTCCTTTCCTTCTTCTACTTACACCACACACTTCAACAGCTACTTTCACAATTCTTTCTTTAAATTCCTTCCATCCATCTTCAATATCGCTCATTTCATCTAAATCTTCAAATTCATCCTTCAGTCTATTAATATACTTCTTACCTACATCCATATCTTGCAAATTTTCTACTTTTACTCTTTCCAAAGCGCTGGTTTGCTCCCTTACCCTGTGCCGCCAGCGATTGAAGATACCCCTTATCCGGGATATCACCAGTAAATGGTCCGAGTCAATGCCAGCACCGCGATATGCACGGGTATCCAGCACTTTGTTCTTCAATCTTTCATCTACAATCACAAAGTCTATCATACTTTTTAAAATACCTTCCACTCTTGTGTAGGTGTGGATCTCTTTATGTTGAAACATTGAGTTCGACACAAAAAGATCCCATACAATTGGTAAAGGATTAATATATTTAATAACAAACCAATAGTGGCTCGAACTAAGTGTAAGGCATCATCCATGTATTGAAAAAAATAGATATATCCAATTCTAAGATATTCCAAAACGTTCCAAAGTACATTAGAACGTAGTTCTGGCCCACAAACTAGCGTTACAAGGTAAATACCAAAACCAGCAGACCACAGAAGGAGTTTAAACAAGCGTGTGTCCCTACACAACAACTAGAGGAAAACCTTACACGAGGGCGACCTTTGTGAAGATTATAACTTTTGCCCTCGGAATGGCTCACGTGTTGTCGGTTTCCATTTACCTAGTCTCGGAGTTGTTTCTAATTGGATGGGATAGGGAGTTTCAAAAGTAATGTAACCAAAATAATTTTATTACCTACGGTTATATGTATAAATTTACCTAGTTATGTTTGATGTATCGAATCGATCGTATCATCAAAATCAAAATTATAATACTTGGCTATATTGGCTTTAGATAATTGACTTAAAAACATTTCCTTTTAAAAGAGAAGAGTAAACTGAATTCACTTTAAAGTTTGTAATATACTCCAACAGAATTCAGTTAAACCAAGTCCAAAGACTGGACGGACACCTTGATAGAAAAAGTAACGGAAATAAACGATGCAACTTTGTACTGAACAGATTTAAAGAAACTACTCCAATACATTACACTACCTACTACCGAAAGGTTTTTCTTTTTGAAAATCGTAAAATTTAACTACGGTATTTAAAAATTTGGTACATAATATTTTTTTTAATTTTTACAAAATGTACATTGCCCACTCAGAAATTTATACATACATACATACATATCGTCACGTCTATTTCCCTTGCGGGGTAGACAGAGCCAACAATCTTGAAAAGACTGAATGGCCACGTTCAGCTGGCTTAATGATAGAATTGAGATTCAAATAGTGACAGGTTGCTAGCCCATCGCCTTAAAAAGGATCCCAAGTTTGTAAGCCTATCCCTAAGTCGCCTTTTACGACATCCATGAGAAAGAGATGGAGTGGTCCTATTCTTTTTTGTATTGGTGCCGGGAACCACACGGCACAGAAATTTATCCTTGCGATAAAAAGATTAAATCATTAAATTCGGACTGTCCGTAAAACTAGTAAATCGGAAATATATATATTTTTATAACGTTTATCATTTCACATCAACAAACTTACTGTATGTCCTTAAAGTATACACACAATTTGGACAGAAATATAATGGAATAATAATTATTTCGACAAAAAAAATTATTACACAAAAATTTCGAGAAAAGTATCTTCTAAAGTCTTAAAATTTAATTTATTTTTAATTGAATACGGTCCAAAACGGTCTCGATAAGTGATGACAAATTATAACATTTCTGTTAACGTTGTCGCAGCTTCAATCCGCCTTTAATTTCTTTGCGAACTTTGAAACTTATTAGAATCCGTCTTGCGGAAATGATCCCTGAAAGGTTTTCTTTAAAGTTTTTCAATTAATAAAGTCTGGCAAATCGGCATGACAGCCAATGCAAACGTTCTGCTCGCTTCGTTGAAACTGATTGATCGTTAAGAAACTTTTTAGGACGCTATCTATCTTGCAATTAAACATCGATTAATAGACGTCACTCAATATGATAACAAAGCTATTTCATTAGAATCTGTTGAGATATTGCTTATTTAGAAAGTTACAAATTCGTACACGAAATCTTACTTCGGATTGGCTTAGTGATGGAATTAGGGTTCGTATTGTGACAGGTTTCTAGCCAGCCTACCTCTTAAAATGAAAATTTTAATTTTTAGGCATTGCTAGATACGGGAAAGACTATTTTATTCATTTACCAAGTAGTTTGACCGCTTTGGGAAAATAATTTCTTGAGGATATCGAATAAAAACATAAAAATAGTAATTTTTTTTTAAATAAACCATATCCGCGATTGTAGTTAACAATTTACAAAAAATAGAATGGAATTTGAAACGAAAATAAAAATATAAAATCCCCTTTTGCCTAGGGGCAAATAATCTCAAAAGATACTGTAATATCATCCATATAACGATTTTGGTCTATCAGTAAATTTTACAAGTCAGCTATAGACTAGCTATAGAATTATGATGTAGTTAATGGCATACCCCATTAGCACATATTGTGATAACATCTAAATGGTGTGAAAATTATTTCCTCTATATTTTACATGAAGTTTAATTACCAGATTTTTTGATCTATATGGCTTGCTTCTGTGATGCAGTGGAAAATATTTCAAAGTCACACAAGATCTTAGGTTCGTTTCTCAGCCAGGTCAAGATAAAAAAGACCTCAAAACACAGTTAGGTAGGTACTGTTTCAGTGGCTTATGTCAACTTTGGTTTGTTAATATGTACCTACATACATATTTGTAAATAATATAAAGCTAAGGTTTTATAAAAAGATTACCTCTAATTGAAAATTGTTAGCCAAAAAAAGACGAATACTACTTGAATTTACAAATAGTACATTTTGTTTGTTTCTTTCATCTTTCAATTTCAAAGCCGAAATCTTTGATCGAGATAAAATATTCACAAGAAAAAAAAGTCAGGTCATGCGTACACGAAACAGATTCATGTAACGCCATTTCTGAACCATTACCTACACAAAATAAAGAAAACATGGAAATGGAACGTTGTGCTACAAAAAGGTTATAATAAGTTCATATAAGACTACCATTGTTTGTTAAGATGAAGATAATCCACAGAAATATTTATGTTGATGACAACATTCTCTACTTCTACGACGTTATTCTGTAAAGGAAATGCATGACAATTTGTATTTGTATTCTGATGACAGGACACATTATATAATAGTTTTTCCATTAATTTTTTTTTACCACATCACTTCATAAGTTTTGTTTTAATTCACATCAAAAACATCTTTAGGAATCTCTTATCTTAGATCAACCTTACAAATATCGTCATTACAATTCTAGACACGTCCTAAATTAATATCCAAGATACATGATTCTCAATAAAACGTTACCTATAAGAACTTAATCAAAACAGGTTCATTTACAATTAAATTACTTCTCTATGCCCTTTTTATTTTAGTCCATTGCCCTCCGACTGAGTGAGTTCAAATCTAGCAGTTTGTATTCAACGGGCTTATATTGAACCCTATTTGTACCCTGGATGTACCTCGAAGGGAACGGTTCCTTATCTTTGCCTTTGGTAATGTATTCCGAACAGCACTTTTATGCGTTTGTACTAAGAGTAAATTCATAAGATTATGGAAATTCAATATACAATATCAATTTTGTAGGATAATACTTACCGGAAAATTACTGATAATGCAGTGGGTATTGTGGTGTATTCGTTTCTGAGAACAAAAGAAAAGTAATCAGAAATATTACTGAATATGATTGCAGGCAGGCTAGACTGCCTATATGTCAACCATTCTTGCGCTATTTCGGGGGGAGTGGTGCAAGAATGGCCACTTTAGAAATCATGCTGTCCCTAAGTACTGACATAGTTTGTAAGCATTACTAATACAAATGAGTCCTTGTTACTTATATAAATAAAATTCATTCATTCATTCATTAACAAAAGTAGGTACTTATTGCAAATAAAGTTTCTTCTGTTTACTAATACATAGTCGAAATCAAAAAGACAAGAAAATTTTAATTTTATCATAAGATTGGTTTAATTTTCAGCTCACAGAGCTAATTTATAAGATTTTTTATCACGAAAAATTAGTGAAATGGGCATTCTTTTATCACATGTGAAAGAGTCCCGTTCGTAAATACGTGAGTTTACAAAATATAGCCTTTTTCTTAAGTTCCAGTCTATGTTTGTACTAAATTCCTCTTAAGAAGAAAGTAACATAAACTTATTCTTCTTTATGTTAACAGATAGAACAGAGGTATAGAAACATAAATTTATCTTTCAGACTATGGATTAAACATCGCCATTAATAGACAAAGGGGTTAATGTGTTACCAAGAAAATTAAAATTGACACCAAAACCATAATAATGAGCCAGACTGAACCGACATAATAGTCTGTTAACGAACGTCGATACGACATAGGTCCTTAATGACCAGACTAAGGTTAAGAAATGGGTACGTACAGTGGCGAATAATCGTATTTATATCGGTTTGTTGTGGTGCCGCGCCTACGCTCGACCGACTTTTCTATTTTTCAAAACGGTGTCAATTGCCTCGGAAAAACTCAACCGGTTGCCAAGAGCGAGGTTCAAATCATATTCGCTTTTACCAGTGTCCATATTTTACGGAGAGTATTTTTCTATGAAAAGGAAGTTTTAGGTAGGAGTCATTTTTAGGGTTCTGTACTTGAAAAGTAAATATGGGGAGCTAATATTTTTAAATATTGCGTATGTATGCGTTGATGCTGTAACGTCGAATACAACAAATAGAAACGGTAACAGGTATACACTTTAATTTTTACAGAATATTTAGTTGCATGTAACCTTTCAAAATAAGTAATTAAATAAAAATAAAGTAATTATTAAAGGGGGGCTCCCATACAACAAACGCATTTTTTATAGATTAATTGTGTGGCACGCTTCGTGACTAAACATGATAATACATTAACTTAAAATATTTTTGTACTTTCCTTATCTATCTTTCTAGACTTTCCTAATGTATATTACAACATGTATTTATTTGTAATTTGACGAAAAATGCGGCCATGTACCAATGACTATTTTCAAAGTTATGTACATTAGTTTGGTAACAAGCCAATGCTTTTACGATGATAGAAAACACTTGCACACTCAGGCAACTGGATGTGTACCCTATAATCCAATACGGGTTAGGTTCCCTTGCCAAGGTTACGAAGGTCAGATGGGAATCGCTTCGTGTAAAAACCTGACTCACATAATCCAAGATCCACGGGAAAATAGCTTATCCCGGGCTCTTCTCCAGAGTGGTGAGGATGCAACCATGACTATTACTTCGAATAACATATGAGTAGGTAGTAAGTAACAAACTAAAACGGGTAATCAAAAGCTGTATAACCGTGGAGAGGTTCCGCAATAGTTGTACAAGCACCTCATTATTATTCCTGCTAAGACCATAACAATCATGTCGAGGGTCCGTTCGGATTTCACTGATTTTACAAGAATGTTTGGCTGACTGTTACACTGCACTGTGCCATTGAATAACTCTAATTTGCTTAATAATTTTAGTAATACTATTCTCAAATTTACGTACACTTTTTGCATGATATAAGATTGCTTTTTATTTAAAAAAAAGGTATAAAAAAGGTGTAGGTATATGGACACACCTTTATTAAAAGCAATAAATGAAATAGTACGCAAGTGCGTAATGCGTGTAGTGGAACCGGTTCAAATCCTACCTCGGCCATATACCAATAACTCTTTTCTGTGTTATATATATTAGTTGAGTGCTATCAATGCCCTTACGGTAAGAAAAATACCGTGAGAAAAATCTGCACATTCAGGCAAATTAATGTGTAACTATGATCCAAATAAATTAGTTAGGTCCGCGCAATGGTTGCGGAGTGCAGTCGGAAATCGCTCTGCAAAAAACCTGATTTACCTAATCCACAATCCATGGTCAAAGGCGAACCCCGGGCTCCTCTCCAGAGTAGTGAGGATGTAACCGGAACTAACACCAGGCGTTAGAGGAACTCCGACCACGTTACACAACGGTGTAAATGAGGCCGTTTGTTATAGCGCTCAAGTGCGCGTAAATGAGATGTTCGTCCATGTTTCACGAGATGGTACAAAATTTTTACGAGAAATCCTGTTACGATATATGCGTAATTCGAGTTGGGCTAATGGAATTTCCACTTCAAGTCTTCTCACAGAAACTCCGTGATTTTGAAATTTGATTACGTACATATGAATTTCACCAAAGTATATTTTGTATTCAGGATTCATGTTTGATGTGGAAACAGTGTGCAAAGTTTGTGTCGTGCGGTTCCCGGCTCTTTTAACCGCCTTCGATTTCCGCAATCCGCCATTTTGATGTTCAATTCCGTCATAAAGCTATACGTGGTCTGTCAGTATTTTCTAGACTGTTGGCTCTGTCTACCCCGCAACGGAGCTAAACGTGACTATACATATATCTGTGTATTTATAAAATTATATATTGAAAACATTTCTCAAATAAGAAATTTTTTATTTGTTTAATATATCTATTATAATATAGTATAATACACAAGGTATAAAAAAAGCTCTTATAAATAAATTTTACACCAACTTTGTGCAGTCGTGTAAAAACAGACTTGCGGAAATAAAAATAAACCCATTAAAATAAGAAAAAAATGGGGGTGTCTCGTGGCGTTTTTGGATTGAAACAACTCCCTTCTAAAAGGATAAGTGCGTTTGGAGTGCTAAGGGAAGTGTTATGCAGGAGATTTATGGACAGGGTTAGGGAAGATGACAAGGAATTATGGTATTTTGCAAATTACTTTTATTTTACAAATCGTAGAAAAAATTATTATCGTTATTTTGAAAGGTTACACACAACTTTATTCTGTAAAAATTTTAGCTCCAATTTTTACCCTAAAAATAATTGTATACTTACCTAGATAGCGTCGGTGGTTGGTTGGTGAAAAATGTTAAGAACTTGTGCCCCTTCTAAGGTACACAGATTCGAATCGTTATGGGGATGAACTAATAATTTGAGTTACATACATTAGTTTTTCGCAAACTAGATTTTGCCCGAGACTTCGTTCGCCTTAAAAGTTCGAAGAAAAAGCTGATCTCCTGAATTGCCCCCACCCCACTCGCTGGTGGGATGTATTTTTGTGTACCAGATTTTTGTTGGACCAAGCCTAAGACGTCGTAAGACGTACAAACTCGCGTTCAAGTCGTAGCATTCGGTTTCGCGTTATGCGAATAGAAACATACAGACAGACAGAAAATTAAAAAATCACATTTTTGCCTTCTACTGATCTTATTTAGACTCCCATATCGTTTCTCGCTTATTTCTTTCAAAAACATCGGTAAGTTATAATTTTATTATATGTAGATGGATATGGTTAGATACTCCATGAACAAGAAATTCCTACAGAAAAATATGAAGAACAAATAAATAACTAACGAACTATAAAAAAAAAGAATGAGATGGTTCGCTTTAAGCAGATTGAGCTGCGGGCATAACTTAGTGTTTAATAAAATTCCTCCTAGAATTTTTAATTCCCTTATAATCTCCAGGAACTTACTACAACTAATTTGCTCTATGGTCCGTAAACAGAACATATGTACGATAATACCCGTGTAATACCGCTAAATCCAAGATAAACGGCTAATTGTTTGCAAAGTCTAGACATTCCTGCCATGTAATTAGTTTGAGATATTCAGTATCAAGAATTTCGGCTAAAGTTTGAGATACCTTAATTGTTCTTATTGTTATGCAGATTTGTTAATAATGGTTTTAGTGAGGATAATGGAAGCAAATGTTGACGTTGTACAAGAAAATGCTGCAGTGCAGTTTGTTACCTTCTGCACTGACGCTTCGGAAGCGACACTATTTATTCGACATTTTTGCACCAAAATTGATAATATTATGACACAAAGAAAGAGAAATTTTTTTTCTAAAAATTCTCACAAAAGCGAAGCCCTGCACATACGCTAGTAAAACAAAAAACCCTTTTCTATTGCACCTCAAATCACCCTGAATATCTTTCATATACTGTCACACCAACTCATAATTAATGAGCACAGATTATCAATGTAATATGAGACCTAGTTAGTTCCCCCGGCTGCGCTGGTAAGTCATAAATTTACCATAATTAATAACTTCGTTATAGGATACGCCGCAGATAAGCCGAATGCAGATATTAGTGTTTTATGGAGTTATTGTCTTATAAGTGGAATATTTACCAAAAAGCGACTAAATTTGTAGAAGGCTACGCTTGCGTAAAATGAAAACTAACCCTTCTTCTGTTCCCGCGGGAATTCCAAAAAACCCTTTCTTTGTGGACGTCTCATAATTACAATCTAACTTCCTGCGAAATTTCATATTTTTCATTTCATGTTTATTTGAAAATCGAAACCACTGAAAATTTCAGAAAACAGCAAACAGTTACATCTCTTTGTGTCAAGTTTTAGATGAACGTAACTCGAACCTTAAACAATGTCCTTTTGAATATTATGACGAAGCTCCTCCAAAACTTAGTGTCTACTTACAAATAAATGTATTCTCATTGAAGACCCACTTGGTGGGATCCTTTCAGCAAGTTTTAATTAGAAATTGAGTTTTGTACATAAATAATCATTAGTGCTGGACTTGGAGTCGCTGCAAATCACTTTCGGAATGTTTGTCTGGCTTACTAAGTATGGGGACACACGGTCGTTGAGTTTAAGGAACAAAGTAGGTATACTCAAGCCTTTTACGTTGTTCTAAAGTTGAAGAAAATATTTTTAGTGTTCACAATAAATATGTATCAACCGAAGATATGTAAAAAAAGCGTGGAAAGTGATGAAAATCAAATTCACATTTTCACTTAAGATTGGCGACACTTAAGCTGAGATTAGGATAAAATTGGAATTGACAGAGTACAATCGAGAAAATCCAAAAATCTGGAAAATAATGACAATATTGATCAGCAATTTTAGACGCAGTAGTAGTTTTTTTTTCTTGCCTATGAAACACGATGACGGAAATAAAACTTTTTCTGACAGACCTGAGTCTTGATATTTGACCATTTCCCACTTATTTCGGGGCTAGCTAGTTCCATTTATGTGCATTGTTCGATATATATTTAAGAGTGTGGAGGAAAAGGTCGGAGTGGGAAGGCCAAGACGAAAGTATCTTGAACAAATTAAGAACGTCCTGGCAAAAAAAAGGTGATGAGTAACCGAAACCGCCGAGCTTGCACGAAGAGAGTTATAAATGTGGATGAAGCGAAGTAAGTATGCAAAGATCGTGGCAAGTGGAAATATGTAGTCTTTGCCTGCCCCTCCGGGAAAAAGGAGTGATTATATATATATATGTATATTTAAGATACCTACCTACATATGTTGCTTTGTGGCCGTGTTAAATATTGATTTACTGTAAATTATTCGATATACATATATTTAAGGTACAGTTGCTCGGTGACCGTGTTAAATATTGACTTACTGTGAGATCCGTGTGTCCCTGTACTTCGAGGAAGTCGCTCACATTAGAGTGGCGAAACTTCACAACTTCGTATTTACATTCCGTCGCTGATTCCTTCGCAATACGATATAAGAACGCTGAAAGCTTTCGTGGTACATGGCCTGAATTTAAACGTAATGTATGAAGGAATTAGTAGGTATAAAAAGCAAATTCTTTTTCTTTTTGTAATCTTAACTTTTATTCTATTGTAAATAATTTCAGACATCACTTTTTTGTCACATTCTATGATTTTACAACATTGAATGATGTCGAATATTTTTTGTCAAAGGCTTCCGCGGAAGACCAGCGTCGCGGCTCACACTGACATTTGCTGAGCGGATCTTTTTGGTACATTTGTAGATTGTCATATTTTTAATGTTTTTTCTATTTTGTACCAAATAATCAATTTTAATTTCTTTCTTTCTTACATAAAGATCAGTTTAAGTCTCTTCTTAGCGTCTTCTACTCGTATGCTATGTTGCGTTGTATAGGACATCTCACTATTTATGCCCCTAGACCCATTGAAACTCCCAGAATATAAAATCCTAGATGTGGCTATTCGTTTGCCAAATTTCAGTTAATATCCACCATTTATCGTCAAAGCATAAATCTATGTAAGTACCTACATACCTTTTTAAGTTATACAAATACATTAACCAGAAACATTTAATTCCGTTGTTTACAAAAGCCTTAGGAAAGACACTTTTCAAACACGAATAGTTTTTGGGTAACATCAAAAGCGAAACCGTAAAATAGGGTATATAAACATGACACCGTAATGGAGAGATATTACATTCCCGTACCTATACGATCCCTTTTAGTAAACGAATAAGAGGAACGACAGAACTATTTCGATATCCTAAACCCACAATTATGCAGATAAGCCCTTTGAACTATTTCACATGGAGGCGACAAAGATTTTCTGGATTGTTTTGTCCCATTTATTTCTCTTAATATATTTGTATTAACCAAAATTTCAAGATAAGTTATTCGCGAAATGCTTTTGTAATTGAACAGATTTATTCGTTATATTTTCAAAAATAACTTACATTATTTTATTCAAACATGTTTCTTCGTAATTGTGTTTATAATACGCAACATGCTTCATCATCTGCGGATGATAAACACAATTTTCATTTTCAGTAGCAAGACTAAAGATGCTACCAATATAATACTTTTTGGTTATGTATATAAAAAAATATGTCACAGTTGACCACAACTAGAATGATAAGAGAATAAGGAAAAATCAGAACAATAATTTACGACAGTATGGTTTTAATTAAAAGCTTTGTAGTTTAATGGTTGAGCAAATAGGCTAAAAATTAACATTGAAATTTGGTACTTATTTGTATAGTTAACCAAAATATACATAATAAAAAATAAGAACATTCTCCTTAGGTAATCATCAAAATGAAAGACTGCGAATTAAAATTTTGACTACATTACAGCAAGTCATTTCTTGTCACTAAGTTCAATGTTACGAAAATTCTTTTATTGTTTGGTATTTTTTCGCGTCGAGTATTTCGCTACGCCACTGGGAACGCTTGCCTGAACATAATATTATTTTGGTAAATCAGCTGGATGAAATTTGTTGTAGTTTCAAAAAAAGAACTACGGTCCCTTAATTTTACGGATGGACTGGACATTTCAAAGTAACTGTTGTACTGGAACTATGATCATTACTTCATCATTAGGTCGTTATTATTTTTACCTTTCCTGATCTAAAATTGGTGCCGTGTGGTTCCCGGCACCAATAAAAAAACTATTTGAATCTCAATTCTATCATTAAGCCAAATAGCTCAATATGGCCTATCAGTCTTTTTAAGACTATTGGCTCTGTCTACCCCCCAAGGGATATAGATGTGATTTTATGTGTATGTAAAATGTGTATGTTAACTAATTTCGATGCCCACTGACTTTTAGTTTTTAATATTGAAGGTAACAAACGTTATTCAAAGAAAGTGAGTGTCCTCCAGAAAAAAAGCGTTTATTCATATCTCCAATAGAGACTTACAATAGTTATATCTTAAAAAAATACTCTAAAACAAAAATTTTCAAATTACCTTGTGCCGTGTGCTTCCCGGCACTTTCATAGAATAGGACCACTCTTACCCGTGGACGTCATAAAAGGCGACTAAGGCTTACAAACTTGGGATTCGTGTTATAGGCGATGAGATAGCAACCAGTCACTATTTTAATCTTAATTCCATTATGAAGCCATACTGCTTAGCGTGGCCTTTCAATCTTTTCAAGACTATTGGCTCTGTCTGCCCCGCAAGGGGTAAGCCATGACTGTATGTGTATACCTACATAAGTATACTTTAAAACATTTTAATAAACCCGTCACATAACGATGCGATAGGACCCTCTTTATCTCTCAACCCGGATTTCCTTTTATTAGATCCACGGAGGTTGAATGTCAGCTATTTGAATTTGGAATAGTTCAGTTGAAATTTACTTTCGGGCCGCATAGACCCAGGTTTAGTTTGCGTACACAGTCGTAATAAGTGTAATTAATTTGGATCGTAAATTCGTTAGGTGTTGAAAACCAGCAGGCTTTTGAATGAGAATGATGTGAAGGTAATTATCCATTGTTGCTTGGTTTCTAGTAATTAATTTTTTTTAAACTTTATTGCAAAAAGAAAATGTACAAAGGGCGGACTTAATAGGAAAGCTGACCAAATAGGAAAACTTGGTGGTGTGGTAAAGTACATACTCAAAGTTCCTTACTTAAAAACAAAACATATTATACATCCTTATATATATTATACACTAGCTTTCCCCCGCGACTCCGTCCGCGCGGATGTCGGTCTTCGCGTAGATGGTTTATTTCTCCATTTTATTTTCAGTCCGGTCAATTTAGACCAAAAAATAGGAATGAAGCTACATTAATTCCCATCAAGCTGAAAATGAGTATAATTGTTTAAAACACAATCAAAAGCATTATTTCAAAATTCCCCATGATTCCGGTTTAAGGAAAAAAATTACCCAAGGTCAAAGGTAAGAAAATGGGGTTTTCACGATTTTCTTCAAAACGGTTCGTTCGGAACGGAAAATTACCTCAGACATAGATTGTAGATCATAAAGATATCTATAAAAAGGAATCAATATTTTTTTTCAATAAAGCTACCGTTTCTGAGATATTACCATGCAAAAAGTTGCAAGCGTCATAATATGCATAAGCACGTCTCGTATATACTCTATGTAGCAGTAATATAAGTAAAAATATTGTTCTGTCGGTAATTTTAACTTGAATTCAAAATATAAAATATACATAAGTATAATGAAACCCAGTCCCTTCATTTATACTGTAGTTTTCACTACAGTATAAATGAAGAGACTGGGTTTCATGAGACAACATCTGTCTCTCTGTTTAATTGTGTACGTGGCTAGGGTCGTATACCTGCTTTATCTCAGAATGCTCAACACATGAAATACCGTAAGTCTTTAATAATAGTTGTCCTTGCGGGGATACCGTGGTCGGCTATGGACACCACGGCTTCTCATGCCCTAGGAGTGCCGGCCGTTTAGGGCGCCATGCCGCCCTAAATGATACAATCCTCCGTGCTCTTGCCACCATCAATGTTCCAGCCGTTCTAGAACCAAACGGTCTGGCTCGGGATGATGCCAAGAGACCGGATGGTATGACTTTGGTACCCTGGAGATTGGGGCGGCCTTTGGTGTGGGATGCTACTTGTGTCGACACACTTGCGCCGTCTCATCTTCAGGTTACTAAATCTAAGACCGTTCTGCTTCAAATGAGGCAAAGAACCTCAAAAGGCGCAAATATGTAGTTATCGGGATCAAAGTTTACATCAGATGGCAAGTGTGATAGTGATATTGAAAGGAGAGTGAACGCGGGGAACATGGTGAATGAAGCTTTGCATGCCTTTATGAGCAGTCAGAAACTATCCAAAAAGGCTCGACTGGCTGTGCACAGGGGCGTGTTGGTCCCGACATTAATGTATGGGAGTGAAAGTTGGGTATGGCAAAAGAAGCACGAAAGCAGAATAAATGCAGAATAAATGCAGTGGAAATGAGAGCGTTAAGGAGTATGTTGGGTGTGAAATTGAGTGACCGGATAAGGAACAGTGTGATAAGGGAATGTTGTGATGTGAAAGAAGATGTAGTTACAGGAATAGAAAAGGGTATGTTGAGATGGTTCGGTCATGTGGAGAGGATAAATGAAAACAGGTTGACTAAGCAGATATAAATGGAGAGTGTGGAGGGAAAGGTCGGGGTGGGAAGACCTAGACGAACATATCTTGATCAAATTAAGGACGTCCTGGTAAAGGGTCAGGTCAAAAGTACCCGAAACCGCCGAGCTTGCATGAAGAGAGTTATGAATGTAGATGAAGCAAAGGAAGTATGCAGGGATCGTGGCAAGTGGAAAGAGGTAGTCTCTGCCTACCCCTCCGGGAAAGAGGCGTGATTTTATGTATGTATGTAGTTATCGGTAATATCTATACGTTTGAACCTTTTGGGGTAGAAACTCTGGGACCGGGGGGCCTATCTGCCCATCAGCTTTTCCGACAATTGTCGAAAAAGCTAATTGAGGTATCTCTTGACCGGAGGGCTGGAAATTATCTGGCACAGAGAATCAGCATTGCCATTCGAATTGGCAATGCTGCCAGCCTTCTGGGCACATTCCCGCATGTTGATGCTATGCAAGGACTGTACAATTTATAAATTAAATTTTAGTTTGTAGTCATCTTTTTTCTTTCTTTTTATAAGTAGTTTTAGTTTTAATTTGATTATTGCATTGAATTTGATAATTGTAATCTCTATTATTGTCCTAAGATGATTTTCTTCACTTAGGGTTATTCTATTTTTTTAAATAATAAATGCGAAAGTTAGTCTTGAGTGCCACTGCGTAGTGAAAACACGTGTTTATTCTAACCTATTTCAGACTTTTTCAAGTTTAATAATAAAAATGTTAAAAAAAAACGCGCTAATAGTACACTACCTCAGAGGTGGCAAGGAAACGTATGCATATTATGACGCTTGCAACTTTTTGCATCGTTTTATCACAGAAACGGTAGCTTTGTTGAAAAAAATTATTGATACCTTTTTTATAGATAATTTTATGATCTTCAATTTATGTCTGAGGTAATTTTCCGATTTGAAAAACTTACCGTTTTAAAGAAAATTGCGATACACCCATTTTTTACCTTTGACCGTGAGTAAATTTTTTTCCTTAAACCGGAATCATGGGGAATTTTGAAATAATGCTTTTGATTGTGTTTTAAATAATTATACTCATTTTCAGCTTGATGGGAATTAATGTAGCTATGTAGTATTTTTTTCATAGTAATTAGTAGCGGCCCGCTTGTGCAGCAAACGGTTCAAGCCAAAGCCGACTTTAGGCGGTACAGGTTACGGCGCTAAATCCACTGCGGGTAACGCAACGTGTGTTCGCGGTTCTACAGAACAACGTCTATGTATAAACTGAAAAATTAAGATTTTTTTTTTCTTCGTATTTTTTCGGGATAAAAAGTATCCTATTTTACGCCCAGGATAATAAGGTATAATTATACCAAGTTTCATCAAAATCGAACCGTTAGTTTTCACGTGATGCCTGAACATACAGACAGACAGACAAAAATTTTTTTATTCACATTTTTGTGTTTGGTATCGATCCAGTAACACCCCCTGCTATTTATTTTTTCAATATTTTCAATGTACAGAATTGACCTTTCTACAGATTTATTATATGTATAGATTAGTTTACACATTATATATATTAGTTTATATACATTAGTATTATTTGATATTTAGTGCATTTATAGGTATATTTAAATACATAAAATTTCAATTAAGGACGACCCATTATCATGATCTGCCGAAGGAAGAACTCATTCACAGCATGTTTGAACGCCGAACGACTAGAAAAAGACTAGTTATTATAGAATTATAAACATAATTAGTGTTCCATCGTAGCTTTACTCGTAATTTTTTTTAAACCAAAGGCCATGAACATTATATTTGTAAAAAAAAAAGATAACACCATAAAGTTTATACTTATATATCAATGAATCTATGATCGCAAGGCGAATACATAAAATTTTACAACGTCATCTCAAACTCAATCCCCACTCCATTTACATATTGACGGGACAAAAAGAATAACACAGAACAAAACTCGGATTAACATATTTGCAAGAAGCTTTTGTTCAAGAGTTTGCAATTTTAGATATTTCCAAAAAATCTTTTTAGGCAACGTTGTATCGTATCAGGTCTATAGTACCCTAAACCGACGAGCTTGTATGAAAAGACTACTTAATGTAAGTCATATTGTGCAATGACAATAATTAAGTAATGCCGAAATGTTCCTTAAAAATACATAAAAAAGAAACAAAAGCTAGTTAAAATAAATAAAAGAGCATAAGTTACAATAGGATAATTCACCCAACTGAACAGAAGATTTACTTAAAAACACATGTAAATTTTCAGTACAGACTTTCCTAGACAGTGCAAAGTTTTTACTTACTCCACGACAAGTTCCAACTTACAAACAAACACGTTTACCAAGTTTTATAGAGTTACGAAACACCCCGTTAATTCCTTTGCACTTTGTGAACGAAACACTGACTCTAATTATGCAACAACGCTAGACTAAACTGAAGACTAAAAGTAAAAAAATCAGGTTTTAATTTGACCAGTATTTCAATTAAAGCTCGGAGCTAAAAATTACATTTTACAAACGGCCACCATGTTAAGTTGTCGCATCTTGTTTGAATTGTGAAAAAATAATTTTTCTCAATGCTTTTTTCCGTTTGTTTTGTAATTGTTAACGATGAAACTCTATTAACATAACTTAAGTATTTAATATTATTTAAATAAGTACTTAAGTTATGTCAATACTTAAGTGATCTAATTATATCTAATATTAATTAATAACGATGGAATATTTGTATGTTCTGCTCTAAAAGTCAATCAGCGCCAAAATAGCTGAAATTATTAAGGGGTCAATTTATACAACGCCAATATTATCAAGTCCAGGATACATTATAGAGGTGAGTGCATCAAATGCACTGCTTGATTTATACTCTGTTTGTTACGCGCATATTGATTTATTTGACGTGTGAATTGTAAATATTATTTCGTTTCGGTGCTATAGATCGTTTTTATGGGAAATTGTTGTAATTTATCGCTTGTGTTCGCGTTTGTACTATTGTTTACAGCAATTTGTTTTTAAAAGCTGTATTTAGATGGTTGTAATGATGAAAATAATAAGATTTCAACTCTCAAATATCAGTAGCCAAAAATAATAATAGCTGAACGTGGCCAGTCAGTCTTTTCAAAACTGTTGGTTCTGTTCTTTTTTTATTATTGCCGGGAACCACACGGCAAATTGTGTGTAATCAAGCGGGCTTCAGTTTTTTTTTATTTAGCTCAGCTCCGTCCTTTTCTCATTAAATCGTACACATTTAATTTTATCCCCTAAAATTACTGCGCAATATTTATTTAACACTCAAATTAACATCCGCGAGGCTTATCGCCGCGCCGTACATATTCCCTGATACGCGGCCGTTCGCTGCTGAGCCTTTAATTAAGCCTTCATTGCCTGTAAATCGACGTCATTTACATATGAATGTTATTTGTTTTTCCATTTCAAACTGCTGATCGTCCGAATTTGGCTGTGAACTTTGGTATTGGGTTAATGTGTTCGTTTGCTTTCGAAATGCTCTTAAAATAATAGGGACGATACATTTCATAACGTCTGTCTCCCTTGCAGCGCAGACAGTCTTGGAAAGACTGAAACTCTACGTTCGGCTGTGTGGTTTAATTATAAATTTGAGATGTAAATAGTGACAGTTTGCTAGTGACATAAAAGAAAGATTTTTCTAACGTTATTTCTCAGACCAAAAACTGACTCCCGCGCATACGAAGCCAGAAGCAAGAGCTAGTTCTTAAATAAATCATGAACCTATTTATTGAATTTGCATTCACAATATTCAAACAGATTCCACCTAAGCTGCAATAACTCGTAACACCCATTTTGTACTGTGAATGTATGTTAACATATATCTGGGGCACACAATTGAAACAGCCCCTAAATAACAAGAACTATACAAATCCTCGTGATATATCCAGCGCAGACGCTACCACGCGGAACCAATAACGTAAATACCCGTAAACATATAGTAGAACATACTAGAATTTGTGAAAACAGAGAAAACATTTCAACACTTCTAAAGTACCTCTTCTTTTTTAGTATTATTTACTTCATTCGTGTTTGTTCATAAAATCAGAAAATAATGGTCCTATATATTTACTTACTTACGCGACGCCGTTTTTATCGCGCGATTAACAATCGCTGTCTCGTTTCACGTTATAATAAAAAGCGAAACAACAATAGTTATTCGCGCGATAAAAACGGCATCGTGCGCGCCATGCGACGAGTGCTTTTCATTATTCAGTATCTACTCTCACCACGAACTAGTTTCGAGTTGATTGTAGAATTAACCGCCATGTGAGTCTCTATTGCAAAAAGAAAAAAAAAAAGGAATTCTGGCCACTGGTAGTGTTGTGGAATATTTTCAGCGCACATTTCAAAGGCTCGCTTACACTAAGGCGACTTGCTGTATGCTAAATGTTGCTTTTTGCTGCAAACGACTTTTTTGCAAAATTATGGAATTTTGTTTGTTTGTTTGTTTGTTTGTAATATCTTTATTGCATAGAAATTTATACAGTAACAAGAAAATAGTACATAGTTATAAAAGAAACGAATCACGTGCAATGGCGGACTTATCCCATTTTGTTTAGATTAGCAGGCTATTATATCTTGTATTGAAATTCGGATGGAATTAATGTGAAATATCCGATTTTTCGTGATACACCTTAATTGAGATGACAACCTCGAACAGCTCATGATTTCCGTAAAGGTTGATGACAAAAGACCAAGAGGACCTTGGACCCTAATCTTCACAGTACTCTTCACTCGGCCAAGGAGAATAACAAGTGGGGAGAAATTGTTCGGACCAAGCCCAACCCGCAACTAGGGAATCACGACCCTCAGCCATGGGAACAGAGATTCGAGGAGTAAGAGGATAATTGAGTAATCTTCATTATCATCCTCATGGCGTTAGTTTTTCTCGAAGTGACTTTCATCAGAATTCCGCATCTTTGCTGGGGAACCTCACTCATATTAGATCATGGTTACACATCCACTTACTTGAATGTCCAGGTTTTCACACGACGTTTTCCCTCACCGTAATAGCGTCAGTTACTCAAATTTACATAGCCTTACCTAAATTATTTGTCATTATATAATCATGTTACGTCATTGCGTTAAATGTTGCCTCGGTGTAAACGAGCCTTAACTAGCCAGACTAGGCGAAATAGAATTACCTATTTATTAAATGGGGGCAACGAGGGCCGTGTTTTTCTCGTGCATTTTTTATTCGTTTACACGGAGAAAGATGTCAAGGCTTTAATTTCCATTTGACATTTTTTGTGTTCCGTTTTACCTACTTCCAAAGTTAAATAATAGACAGTATGAAAATTAATACGACTCGTTAAGTGGTATTAATTTTTACTTTTTTATACTGTTGTTTGAACTCTTATATTACCTCATATACATTCATACAAACATACATACATACATATAATCACATCTATTTCCCTTGCGGGGTAGACAGAACAAACAGTCTTGAAATGACTGATAGGCCACGTTCAGCTAATTCGATAGAATTGAGATTCACATAATAACAGGTTGCTATTCCATCGCGCAATAAAAGAATCCTAAGTTATCCATCTATCCCTTATTCGTCTTTTACGACATCAATGGGAAAGAGATGGAGTGATGCTATTACTTTTTGTATTAGTGCCTGTAACCACACGACACTAATTCAAAATACACTTCATAAACATTGACGTCGTTAAAGATGATATGAGTGCCAATGGTCAGAAGACTAAAGACGCAGCAGACTGGACAAATTGGAAAGATAAATGTAGGAAACCGGACCCCAGGCCCCAAGGCTCATGAAATCCTACACTACATATTCTTCAGAATGAGCAGACATCGCGACAAATAACAAAATTCATCACAGCAGCATGAGATTCCTACGAAATAAATGAAACTGACAACGAACCATTAAAAGAAGAATTAGAAAATAAGAAAGAAGGAAAGACGCAACACATCAACGCTCTCCTCCGTCGCAATACCCGTCTTCCTCATTTCCTATATTGGCTATAGGCTGTATAGTCGGTCGATTGCGGTCGACTGGTCGCGGCTGGTCGGCCTTCCTCTCCCATCCCTGAGCGTGTCACTCCCTATAAAATCTGTGCCCCCTGGTGTATCCAGCTAGACTGGGTCAGGCTTTGCTTGGCTGGGTGTGGTACCAATGTTCATGTTCATGAAACCGGACCCCAGGCCCCAAAACATTAAGGTGGAGGGTGCAACTGGGAATACGTCAATATGAGTAGATTATCTCACATAAATATAAATTAACGACCAAGACTTAGGTCAATCATAAAACGTTAACAACCGGATTTCAAACCTTAGACTTTGGAGTGAGACGTAAGCTATCTCAAGCTTTAACCAGTTGAATACCTCAATGATTAAGATTACTTAATATATAATTTAGTTTCAGACACAAAATCCTAAACCACTTCGACAAACAAAACCTTTTTTAAAAGTACGTTGAAATAATTCGTTACAGTTATCAGTCAAGAAAGAACAGTTCATTGCTCTCTCCACATTTTCTTATCACTCTTTCGACTCGATTAGAACAAAGCCGTAAGGAAACTCACAGGAATTTCCATACTATTAAACCTACAGAATGTTGGAATGGAAATGAAATTCTGTTGTAATTTCGTGTGTGTGTGTGAAGTTTTGCTTTCCTTTATGACGTATTGCTAAGCAGATACATAGGTACGTACATATAGATAGAAGGTACCCTATGTCTTTCTCCAGACTCTTAATTAGTATATGTAATATTTCAAGAAGATAAGTTCTATAATATAATCCCTGTAGACATAACAAACAAATAAACTAACCACTTATGAAGTAACTTGGGATAATGAATGAAAAGAAAATAAAAAATTATTCTCTTCAGCTTCTCTTTCAAGAAGCGATAATGAAACAGGGCTAATGCCAGTAGAATTATGACACTAGAATAGACCAAGAATAGACCAGGCCTCTGAGAGTAAGCATTGCGATTGTGCCTAAATTATTAGATTTAACATTACATTTTCTTAGTACATAAATAACCCAGGCACATGCGCTTCCAAAAGCCTCTTATCTTACGCTTTTGTAAACTATAGTTACTACAGATAGATATGCATGGATAGTAGCAAGAGGAAAGATGAACTTAGTCTCTGCCTGGGGTAGGCAGAGACTCGGGAAAGAGGCGTGATTGAATGTATGTATAGATCTTCTCCTAATTTATAGATAACCAGCTTTTTTGTCACTGTACCAAATTTCATTAAAATCGATTTAGTGGTTTTATTGTGAAAGTGTAAATGACAGACAGGGTTTCGAATACTTTATTTTATCATTTATATTAACAGTAGGGATTGAAGTAAAGTTATTTGAGCTTGCATTGAGAACCAAATGCGAAAATACAGTTGTCCATTATTATAATATACATGGTCATGTGACCATGATCAAATCAGTGAACTCTTAGCCAAAAGTCAGGACAAAAGCACCCTAAGCCGACGATGCTTACATGAAGTAAGTTATGAATGTGGATGAAGCGTAAGAAATATGCAGGGATCGTGGCAAGTGATATGTAGTCTCTGCCTTACGAGAGGCGTAGTTTTATTAACTTTTGTGTAAGATAACAAATAAAATGTTTCTTTTTAAACTGAGAAGTTCCTGTTGCTTTTTTAATTTGTGCTAACTCAAGATTCTGTCATCCATACATTTCTCATTCGAGATTCGTTACGTTTTATATGAGACGATGTGATAATTTTGATCTAATGAGATTGTTAAGACTTAAATTTAGATGAAAATTATGTGCTTTACTTTTATAAGGTTCATTGCCTGCTCGTTTATACAGCAATACTCGTAAATGTGGCTACTTACTTTGTTAATTTATATACGTTAAGAAAATAAAAAAAAATATCTACCTGTTGCCAGACTCATTAAAAAAAATCTTAATTTTCAAATCAAAGAGTTTGTTTAACTATTTATAAATAAGACAGGAATTTAACGCGCACGTGACGTACCTTTATTTTATCTCGGACGTTTGAAATTATGTTACAATGATGCGTGGTCACTTAAACATTTAAGATTATCTTTGTGGGGGGTCCTAAAAGGCCATGTTCAGATGTAAGGCCTAATGATACAATTGAGATTCTAACAGTGACAGGTTGTTAGTCCATCGTCTTAAAGAAGAATCTTCCAGTTCGTCCGCTCAATCAATTGAATACAGACGTGTTGCTAATTTTCTGCGTAAATGTTGAATTAAACTGCAAGCCATTAAGTTAAATATAACAAACGTAATTAGGGTCAGTTTCCTTTACCCATTTATGGTAAAATTCCATTGAGTGCCACTAATCTGATCCGGCCGCGACATAAACATCCTCACCCCCACACCGCGCCTCAGCCCCGCGAGAAGAAACGGTGGCTATTTTTTGTCCTCTTCTATCGGCTTCGGGTGGAAGGGCGCATATACTCTGCCGCTGCTACGAGTCTCGTGGATTAGGCTACGAAGTTGATGACGTGCGTATATTGGTCTACGGCAGGGTCTACGAGTCTTCGATCTGCTACGAACTCAGATCAGGTGTTTGTTGCGTACAGTTACATGAGTTACGTCATAGGATAGTGTATATACTTGCCATTTACGAGTTCTAAATAACATTTTATATGATGTCTTCGACCTGTGGGTCTTGTGGTGAATCATTAACAGATGGGCCTCGATGCTCAATGTGTCACTTGGAGTTTCACTATGGGTGTGCAGGCATTACGGAAGGTGGTTATAGAAAATTGGGCGACCGAAAGCTGAATTGGAGGTGTCCAAAGTGCAAGCAACCGGGTCTCCAGTCACCACAACCTTGTTTGACCCCCACTAGTCCCGATATTGTGCTCGAAATAAGGGCCCTGGCAGTGAAATTACAAGCATTGGATCCCATGGCTGCTGATCTCAAGGTATTGCGATCGGAGGTGTCGGACCTCAAGGATCAGATCTCAGAGGCTAATAGTTCCATACGACTTTTTAACGGCAGAGTCAGTGCATTGGAGGAGCGAATGACCCAGGTTGAAAAATCCCAGGAGCAGGTGGAGTTACTGCACGCGGAAGTGATAAATATGAAGGTTGAGGTGAATGCTAGGGAGCAATGGTTGCGCATTAACAATGTGGAGGTCAAAGGTATCCCTCAGACCAGTAATGAAAACCTATATACTATTATTCAATCCATAGGGTCGAAAGTTAATTATTGTTTACAAAAACAATTGATTAGTTTCATTACAAGAGTGCCAACCAGAGAGAAAAGCCAGCCGTGTCCAATCATTGTCTCATTTGCCAATCGTTATGTGAAAGAGGACTTTTTAGCCGCGTGCCGAGCGGCTAACAAAGTGAAGTTACTTACATCAGCTGATTTGGAGCTCAGGGGGAATACCAACATTTACGTGAATGATCATTTGACCGTGCAAAATAAGGAAATTCTTCAAAAAACAAAGAAAGTTGCAAAGGAAAAAATTTTGCTTATACATGGGTCAAACACGCAAAGATATTTCTAAGAAAGAACGACACGTCTCCGATTATTTGTATAAGATCCGAAGTAGATTTATCAAAAATACATTAGTATTGTATATCTATTCATACTTATTTTATAGTCTTGTGGTAAGGTGTGTCTTTCTCAGTATTTATAATTGTGCTACCGATGACGCTTTTTATTACGTAATGTGCTGCGACCTACGGGCAGGTAGTGACTCGCGACAGTTGTTTATGATGTTTTGCTACTTAATGCAATTTCGTTTTTATCCTATCTATATATATAAAACTCTTCCGTTACTGAGTGACTGACTGACAGACAACGCACAGTCGAAACTACTGGTCGTAGACAGCTGAAATTTGGAATGTAGGTTCCTTGGGATATGTAGGGGAGCACTAAGAAAGGATTTTTGGAAATTCAACCCCCAAGGGGGGGAAATGGGGTAAAAACGTTTCTATGAAAAATCTTATTCCTTGGGTTTATAAACTTGAAACTTGGCATGAACACGTACATAGGCAAGTAAATATGTTTAACATTATAAGTTTTTTCAAACTACCCTCCAATCGTGATTTAGGGGGTGCGATTGGGTGACTGATTTATTAACGCACAGCCGAAACCGCTCGGTATAGGAGTCTGAGATTTTGAACAGAGGTTCCTTTAGTAACATAAGTGAGCACTAAGAAGGGATTTTTGAAATGTCAACCCCCAAGGGGGGGAAACGGGATAAACTGAGCCGGGGCTGCGGGAAAGTTCTAACAAGATACCGTGGCCCCGGAACGCAAAGGGCAACTGAAGGAACGAGGTGGGTTTTAGTCAGTAAAAGTCTGACACTCCCTTCCGTTCCACCCAGAGCGGGAGAGGTCATTTGATGATTTCCCACCCTTAAAAAAAAGACTTTGTATGACAACTTTCAGTCGTCTCTTTAACATACATAATAACATACATAATTATGTACATACATGCATAACATTAATAACATCACGCCTTTAAATCCCTATTTTGTGTTAACACTACCCATACAACAGCTAAAAGGAAACAAGTGAAGAGACGAAATTTGTCCGCATCCATTTTCACCAAAATTCTTAACGTTAATGAGATTTACTTTTTATTATCAGGTCAACCTAATAGCCTCACATGTACGTATAACTTCGTAAGAATTTTCTTTCAACTCCTAACCGTTGAGGAGTTGTACCTTCCATCATCAGCTCATTCGCATGGGATGATGACTATCAGACGCAAATACTTAAACAGAAGGAAATCCTGTAAGGCCTCTTCGTCCTATAAATCCTGTTTTTTTTTCTTTTGAGACGATGATTTTGTCTCGCTTTACTTTTTCTATATAGATTTGTATGTATACTAATATTATAAAGAGGAACAATCTATTTTTTTATATGTTTGTTTGTTTACACATGTAATCGATAAACTCCGAAACTACTGAATCGATTTCAAACATTCACCATTAGAAAGCTACATCATCCCTGAGTAACACAGGCTATATTTAATTCCAGTTGTAACAAGATTTCAGCCTGTGGAAGAAAAAGCCCTGTCGAGATCATTAAAAAACGCTATATATAACCGAATTACACACGTGGGCGAAGCCGCGGGCGGAAAGCTAGTCTTAACATATATCTATTCCAGCTTATCGCTTAATGAGGTATTTGTGAGTGCGTTCATTGTATTTTTCTTTATAGTATTGCAATACTTAATTTATAATTACTTAACTTTTATCAATGTGCAAAAGTTATACAGTGCGCTAATTTTATATTTATATTATTATTTTTGTGCACATATGATTTATTTAAAATTATTCTATTTAGTTTTTGTTAAAGCTTCCAAGTGTTAAGTCTAGATATATATCACCAAAATACCAGAGGTCTACGCGGTAAGTCAAACGAGTTTTCAAGAAATGTTTGCCTGAATAACTATGGTTTGATATCAATTACTGAGTCATGGCTTTTGGATAGCATCTCCAGCAGTGAATTATTTGATGAGCGGTATCTGGTTTTCCGACGAGATAGAAATTATGAGCGTACCCAGCAGAAATATGGCGGCGGTGTGATGATGGCTGTCAGGCGAGACCTCAATGTGATTAGCCGGCCGGAGTGGGGTAGTTCTGCGGAAGATTTGTGGCTTACCGTCTTATTGAATTGTAAGGGAACTGCGCCTATAAAAATTCATATATGTACGGTTTATTTAATAGACGAGAAGAGTGGTAATTCTTATAGTAGTCAATTACTTAATTTTTTAAATTCATTAAGTGACTTGGTCGCATCTCATCCGTCAGATAAATTTTTAGTAATGGGTGACTTTAACTTTAGTGATGATATTCATTGGGTTACATCAAACGATAATATTTATTTAAAACCGGATAGGTACTCTAAAGAATACATACTTAATTTTCTCGATATTATGCACCAATGCAGTTTAAATCAGTATAATGGTGAGCCCAATAAAAATAATCGCATGTTAGACCTAGTTCTTTGTAACCACGATCTCAACGTCACTGGTTGCTCTGATCCCTTAGTGAAGGAAGATGGTAACCATAAAGCCTTGTATATCGAGGCCCGATATACGGACGCTGCACTGTTAAATGAAAAAGCAAATGTTAGTAAATATTTATATCATAAGGCAAATTATTCTGCTATTATTGATGAGATAGGCAATATTGACTGGGACCTGCGCTTACAAGATGAATGTATTGATAAGGCGGTTGAAACTTTTTATGCCATATTGTATGAAATTCGTGATGGACATGTTCCTTGTAGGTTAATTAGATCTAATTCACATCCACCCTGGTTTAGCGATGTACTAAAAAAAATTTTGAAAGAAAAATATAAATATCATTGTAAATTTAAAAAATATGGTAACTATTCTGATTATCATTCATTTGCCATTCTTCGTACTAGAGCTAAAAATATTGAAAGACAGTGTTATCATGATTACATTAACAGGCTGGAATCGTCCATCTCTCAGAATCCGAAAGTATTCTGGTCATTTGTTAAATCTAAAAGGGAATCTAATGCTTATCCAAATTCTTTACACTTTAAAAATGAGACTGCTACTACAGGTGAGGATATAAGTAATTTGTTTGCCACCTATTTTCATTCCACATTTGTTGAAAGTCAGAATTTTAGTTCGAATTCTCCGCCGCCTGCGTCTCAGTTCATAAATGACATTTCTTCTATTTTTATTTGTCCATCTAAATTAGAACTTCTTCTTGAATCACTGGATTTATCTAAAGCAGGAGGTCCCGATAGGATACCACCTTTGTTTATCGTTAAATGTGCGAAGTTCCTAGTGAAACCATTATGTATACTTTATCAAAGGTCAATTAGTCAAGGTGTTGTGCCTAAGATCTGGAAATCAGCATTCGTAACGCCAGTTCTCAAAAAAGGTGATAGGTCTGATGTAGAAAACTACCGTCCTATTTCTAAATTATGTTTGTTCGCAAAGGTTTTTGAAAGGATTGTTTACGATGAAGTCTATGCCGCTATTCGGAGCATACTTGATGAGAATCAGCATGGCTTTCTACGGGATCGCTCTGTAACTTCTAATCTTATTCTAGCAAATGATTATATCAGTGATTCTATGGATAAAGGGGCCCAAGTTGATGTCATATACACTGACTACCAGAAATGCTTTGACCGCATCGACCACACTATCTTGCTTCAGAAACTTATTGCTGCTGGTGTGCATGGTGATTTGTATCGCTGGTTTGCCTCTTATATTGAAAACCGTAGTCAGGCAGTGGTTCTGAATGGATTTACATCCAATTGGCTATCTATTCCGTCAGGTGTACCACAGGGGTCAATATTGGGACCTTTACTTTTTGTCATATTTATATTAGACATAAAATTGGCTTTCAAGCATTCTAAAATTATATTATTTGCTGACGATATGAAAATTCTTAAATCAATTGAGGATATTTCCGATGCTGTTGAGTTACAGCAAGATCTTTCTACGTTTGAAAGTTATTGTATTCAAAATAGGCTCAATCTGAATGTCACCAAGTGTTTCAGTATGACATTTTCTCGCAAATTAAACAATGTACATTTTCAATATAAACTGCAGGGTCAAATGCTTTCTAGGGTGAACCATATCAGGGATTTAGGAGTCATACATGATCACAAACTTATATTTGATAAACATATAGACCATATAGTCAGTAGAGCTTCTAAGACATTGGGTTTCATTATGAGGATGTCTAAAGATTTCAAAACTATTAAATCCATAAAAATATTATATTGTGCGTATGTAAGAAGCCTCTTAGAATATTCTTCGCAAGTGTGGAACCCACGATACCAGGTTTATACCGCGCGTATTGAAAACATTCAAAAAAGATTTCTGCGTTTTCTAGATTTTAAGGCTAAAGTTAAATGTAATAGTTATGACGAGCGCTGTCACAAATATCATATTTTGCCCTTAAGCCTGCGGCGTGAAATTAGTGATGTCTGTTATTTAAGTAAGATTGCAAAGGGTTCAGTTGAATGTCCTGAGTTGCTAAGTAAGCTTTACTTATGTACTAACTTACTGAGATTCCGTAGTCGTCCAATTTTATATTTACCTTTTGTTGATACAAAGTATAGGAAAAATGCTTTTCTTATACGTGGCTGTGGCACATTTATTAAGTATATTGATAAATTTGATTTTGATCTATTTAATACCTCTTCTTCTAGTATAAAGCGTACGGTAGCAAACTCTTATTTCTCTTAGTCATATTTTTAGGAGATGTTTTAGTTTAGGTGCTTAATCATGTTTTTGTATCTTTTTGTATGTTGTGCAGAAGTGTAATTTCTTTCATGTCTGTTTATTTTTGAAACGAGCTTTTGTGATTTCTTTTCAATCTATGAAGATCAATTATCGGCATTTAAATAATAAGTTTTTCTTTTATACCTGTACTGTAAAGCTGTTAATCTTCTGAATAAATAAAAATAAAATAAAAATAAAATAAAATCTCAAGTTAATAAGCCAATCCTTCAGCCGCCTTTTACGACATCCATGGAAAAGAGACTGACGGAGTGGTCCTATTCTTTTTTATATTGGTGCCAACCATACGGCGTAATAAAATATTTATAATCATCAATCAAGTTTCTGTAAGTAATTTTTACTGTATAAATTCGTGTTTTTTTACTGTATAAATTCGTGTTTTATACACGTGTGGTTCCCGGCACCAATACAAAAAAGAATAGGTCCACTCCATCTCTTTCCCATGGATGTCATAAAAGGCCTCTAAGGGATAGACTTACACACTTGGGATTCTTTTTTAGGCGATGGGCTAGCAACCTGTCACTATTTGAAGCTCAATTCTATCATTAAGCCAAATAGCTGAACGTGGCCATTCTGTCTTTTCAAGACCGTTGGCTCTGTCTACCCCGCAAGGGATATAGATGTGACCATATGTATGTATGTATAAAGGAAGTATGCAGAGATCGTGGCAAGTGGAAAGAGGTAGTCTCTGCCTACCCCTCCGGGAAAGAGGGTGTTTTATGTATGTATATCTATGTATAAATTCTAGTTATTTAAAAAAACTACAACTAGTAGCATCTCCAACAAAGATAAACTTAAATGTTTAAGTTAAAGTTTCTCACCGCTTTAAGGTTTAAGCTTGAATATAAATTCAGCTCTAAAGCTTTTGGAGACTGAATACAACTTAGTGAGTGACGTACAATTTAACATTATTCTGAACAACACCTTGCTGTAGGTAAGTAAATTTTAAGTTATGTTTTTGTTGAGACAACCACTTTTTAGGGTTATATTAACTGTTTTATCACAACCATAAAAAGGAGTTATCTTAACAATGCTGTCTAAGAGTCTTACTAAAAAAATTATTACTAAAATATCTTAAATTATCTTTGAAACCATTTTGTGGTTCATCACTTTTTAATTTTTTTGTGCCATGTGGTTCCTGGTACTTTAGAATAGGACCACTCCATCTCTCTTCCATGGATGACGTAAATTATACTTTAACCTAGTGTAAGCTTCCACGCTGGTCTAGAAATGATGAAAAAACATAATGTGTACCAGCACTGCTTGTTGATTTTCTTTCCGTGCAAATAGTAAAAGTCAATCAAGGGAATGGCGAATAAACTTGGAACTCTTCTTTAAACCAATGGGTAACAACCTGTCACTATTAAAATTTCAGTTTTTTATTGGTCAAAAAGAAAAAAAAACGGCACTCATCCCTTAACCTAAATCTTATAATTACATCAACGTCATCTAAATAACCAGTTTAATGTATCCCATCCCGGTTTTATTAAATCCGGATGAAGGCAATTATTTTTTAATTTTCTCTATCGCTCCTGTCTACGATGTAGTGCCACGGCGTTATTTTATAATGAAAGTTGAAAATGAGGTTGTATATTAGTTGCGTGTCATATGAGTTGTTTACTTGACTTAATGGTCTATATTGTCATTATGAAAATACATACAACCTGAAAAAAAAATCACTTTTGCAAACTTTGTACGATAAGAATTACTTTAAATTCTTTTAAACACTGATTTGAAATTACGAAAAAAAGAATATTGGTTAAGTTTAAAAATTAAATGGTCGTCGAAGTTAAGGTTTTAAGTTAGTTTTTTGATGATCATCATTCTATGGCGATTGATTTACTAGTGTTATTTTCGTAGAATTTTATAATCAGTTAATTAACAACGAAAACCATTTCTTTGTCATGGTCAAAATAATAAGTATTCGGGCAGCCGTAATTTTCTCTATTTATTTAAGGCCATTTGGCTTATGTTATGCCTAATTCTTGTATCTTAAAAAATATTCTAACGAAAAAATAAAAACAACAAAACAGAGAGAACCAGCTTTTGAAATTTGGAACAGAAAAAAAAAACGCCAACTAAGTTTTAAGTTACTGGCCGAAAACAAATGAATGAAGTTAACTTCATCCACGATCACAACTTCGGGTAAACAATTAAAATGGTAATAATTTATCTGTCTCCCAATTAGTGCCGGCGAAATAAATTTATCCGACGGAAGAGCAAATTTTGTTGAACTGTTTGTTGTTTGGTCTAATTGATGGACTTTTTTTTTATTTATATTTATACTAGATTTTATTGGCAGCTTTGCCCGCTAGAATTAAGCGCTACGAACAAAAAGCAAAGAAGTGCCAATTTTTAACACACATACAAAAAGCGACCAATTTTTAACGCCACCTACAAAAGTGTGCAGGTTTTTTGCAATTCCCAAGGAAACTGTAGTTTTTACTGGGATTAAAGGAACCATAGGTCCTTCTCCACTCTTAATTACTCGTATATATACGCGAAATTTCAAGAAGATTGCTTACGAAGATAACGTGTAAAGTGGTAACAAACGAACAAATAAAAAAACAAATTAACTATCGTATTTATAATAGTAGTTGGGATTAGATTTCTTCGTTGTGTTCCTTTCCTATGGAAAAATAACGCAAATTAGAAAATCAGTGCCGTGTGGTTCCCGGCACAAATATAAAAAAAAAATAGGATCACTCCATCTCTTACTTATAAATTTGGGATTCTTCATTTAGGCGATGGGCTAGCAAGTCACTATTTGAATCTCAATTCTATTATTAAGCCAAACAGCTGAACGTGGCCTTTCAGTTTTTCAAAACTATTAGCTCTATCGACCCCGCAAGGGATATAGACGTGACTATATGCATGAATGTATGTTTGTATCAGAAAAAAATAGGAGAGTAACTTAAGACGTGACCTATTGGTTGGCACTAATATATAAAATGTGTGTTAATAAAACTTCTGGATCTAAACTTACAACAAAAGATATTAAATTTGTTTTGATAACGCTTGAATTTCTCACTTGGACCACTCACAATATTGTAATGAAGAAAAATTCCGCTGAAACAATTTTTTATTCTGCAATTTTCGGCATTTCGCGCCAACTTACAATATTGACAGAGTTTCTCAACATTTTATTAAATATAATTTAATTAAATGTATTTATTGGTATCCATTTTATGAAAAATATATTACGTAGGTATGTGCTAAAAATATATTAAAATTTATATCAAAAGTTCTTACAAACATGTTATCGAATTTTTGTGAATCTTTTTGGTTGAGTAAGGTATGAAACATATTCAGATGCCTATATTAAGTGTATTAGAATTCTTATTATGAGATTGGTATTCTTTGAATTTTATGAATTACCTCTTACCCGTGTATTTTTTCGCGTGGGTAGTTTGATAAATTGAATTCTGTACCAGCAAAGAATTTGGATTAGAACACGACTACACTTATAATAACGTGATTACTAATACGAGTATGTATGCAAATTTTAAATAGATCGGTTTGACGTAAAAGACGGAAAAACAAACAAACACACTTTCACATGTGTACATATTAATATGAATAGGCAGACATAGTAAGTATGTGTCATGAAGAGATCTCAAGTGATGGTTACCGTCTGATATTCAATCACATATTTATTCTGTTTCTTAAATCTGACGTCTTTACGACTGCGTCTGATGAATATAATTAAATATAAATATTATACGGGACAAATTACACAGATTCAGTTAGCCTCGAAGTAAGTTCGAAACTTGTGTCACTAGATACTAACTCAACGATACTATATTTTATAATAAACACTAAGATACATTAACAAGGCTCAGACCAATCAGAGAAAGTTCGTTTCTCATCATGCCCTGACCAGGATTCGAACGCTGACCTCCGTTGTCACAGACAAGCGTATTGCCGCTGCGCCACAGAGGCCGTCAAAATTAAATAATTAAAATAAATGATTTATATAATATCAAACCAGATTTCAATGTTCAGAACTATATTCCAAGAATGTCAATCTACACTTTTTGGATGTTAAAAATCATTGCGAGAAAATCTGCGCATTCAGACAACTAGATGTGTAAGGATCTCTTGCAAAGATGGTGAAAATTAGACAGGTGTCCCAATCTGCGATCATCGTAATACTCCTCTCAAGGGAGGAGAGAATGGAACTCAAATAATACTAGTATCATGGATACCGATAAAGTAATAAAATATACTATACTCATCTCATGCTTTGTCAACTGTCTGTATGCGTCAAATTTGTACAGATTTTAATTAAAAATAACGCGCTCAGACAAAAAGATTTGAAAAATCACCTTAAACAGAATCAGAATCAATGTCAATCAAAATAATAAAAACTTCTGTGTACGTGGTATGTGATATGTAAT
This sequence comes from Amyelois transitella, assembly GCF_032362555.1. Lineage (NCBI taxonomy): Eukaryota > Metazoa > Arthropoda > Insecta > Lepidoptera > Pyralidae > Amyelois > Amyelois transitella. The sequence continues at coordinate 9,778,761 of NC_083511.1, read as the reverse complement.
CAAATTCTATAGTCTGATCAAAGAGAATTCATTAAAGCCCTTTGTAAAGTTTTTGCTCAGTTAAATGTCATATTTTGAACAAAACGCAGCTTATATGCAGCTACAGAATGTGTGATGCATGAAGCCAATATAGCACAAGAGCTTGGATTAAATTTATTTGAATATTCCTGTGGACTTAGAACTCGCCAACATTTTTGTTTTTTACAAAATTTTGCATATCTTAAACACCACTTAACCTAATTTATTGCCCCACTTACTTATAAATTCTATTCTGTTTCTTAATTCAGATTCTTAATATATATTCTAGACAGACCCTACATATTTTTTGAATTTCGTTAAAATCAGTCCAGCGTGCAAAAGTAATGGCTATATATTAATACAAAAAAAAACGTATTTTTGGCTCAAGTAGATTGGTAGAACTCGTTAAATTAACGGTAAGATGGAGGCAGAAATGCTAACAATGCTTCATCTTCTTCCTCCTTCCTTCTTCGTCACTCTGGAGATAAGTGTATGCTTTTTGACCATGGATTGGGTGAGTTAGCTCACAATTACATTTTTAAACAAATATTTACATTAATAGAAGAAGGATTTAAGTATTTCTTTAGAACTACATTTCATTCCGATGCTTTATTCGTACGGCCACGTCGGTTGCTTTTTTCTCAGAATAATCCCGCCTCCATATAACTATAATCCAGAAATTCTTGACATAATCAAAACATGGCAGCCTGCTCCTAGACTATAGAAATTCCAAACCAACTTTGAACCTTATCTCCAAGGCATAAAAACAAAGAGTTCTACTATGTTAACCATGCAGTACGAATTTTCAGAGCCTTCTCTATTATGGTTAAAGGAATCCGCTTTATAAACGCTTTTGTCTTTGAACCGGCCTTGTTTATCAACATCGCTTGCAAATAATAAATTCCTATTTCAGCAAGGACATTGTTTAAGGGTAAGAATGCTAAGATAATGCCTTGGGCTGCATTGTGAGGCATTGGAGTACCGCAAAGTTTTAAAATGTTTAAGTTCATTCATTTATTTATTCATATAATCACGTCTAGATATCCCTTACGGGGTAAACAGAGAATCAATATTTAGTTTTAATGTACATGTATCGGTGCTGCATATTTAATTATTATCAAATTTAATGTAGACAGGTGGGAAGTATTCCGTCGCAAATGACCTGAAAACTGATTTCATTAAGTGCGTAACTAACAAATGTACTAAATGTACATACATATGGTCACGTCTATATCCCTTTCGGGATAGACAGAGCCAACAGTCTTGAAAAGACTGAATGGCCACGTTCAGCTATTTGGCTTAATGTAAGAATTAAGATTCAAATAGTGACAGGTTGAAAAATGGAACACTTGTATTACGCGTTGGACTAATAGTCCAAGATCCCAGAGCCGTAAGACACAACTTATTTTCTAAAGAATGGACCTTTCGATTCTCAGTAGTCTTTCATGTACTTGTAATACCTGCATGTTTGTGAGACTTGCCCGGTGACACCTGCGCAGGTACCAGGCGAGAAAGGTAACTAAAAATCACAGTTACTTAACTTAAATTTTTATGACTGATTTTTATATATATTTTATAGACTATTACTCTGAAGTCATATCAGAGAAGTCAGACGCTTTCCATGCGCCAAAACTTTTGTCAGACGCTTTAAAGCTCTATCAAAAAAAAATTAACTTAATTTATTTTTAAATGTCTGACTTTTATATATGTTATTCAGATAACTATTACAAAGTTGTATTAAATCAGTCAGACAGTTTGTAATGACCAAACACCCCTTAAACACAAGAATTACTCAGCCTCGAGTATGAGCGCGATAGCACAATGCGCATGCGCGTCAGAGTAAAATATCTAATATTTGAAAAGTACTTACTGTTTTCAATTTCATATTTTTGCATATCTATTCAAATACGATGAAATTTATAATTAAAATAATAATTAATCATTTTTAAAATAATATAATATATTGCATACTAGCTGTTGCCCGCGACGTCGTCCGCGTAAAGTTCGAGTTGAATCTTAATCATACAGTCTGATGCAGACAGACAGACAAAAAATGTAAAAAAAAAATCTCTATTTGTTTCAGTCAAAATATTAAATGTACAGACAAAATATTTTTACCGTATGATTATATGTAGTATTTTGATTTTCAGTTTTTTTTAATAAATACTCAAACAACACAAAAAAAAACATTTTTAATAAAAATTAATATATATCTTGTTATTGTTGGGACTCGAACTCGGACCGCCAACTTGACAGTCTCACGCGCTAACCACTGGACCATCGAAGCCGTTGCGGTGATGTCGAAATTAAAGTAGACTACATACATATGGTCACGTCTATATCCCTTGCGGGGTAGACAGAGCCAACAGTCTTGAAAAGACTAAATGGCCACGTTCAGCCTATTTATATGCAATATATTATATTATTTTAAAAATGATTAATTATTATTTTAATTATAAATTTCATCGTATTTGAATAGATATGCAAAAATATGAAATTGAAAACAGTAAGTACTTTTCAAATATTAGATATTTTACTCGGACGCGCATGCGCATTGTGCTATCGCGCTCATACTCGAGGCCGAGTAATTCTTGTGTTTAAGGGGTGTTTGGTCATTACAAACTGTCTGACTGATTTAATACAACTTTGTAATAGTTATCTGAATAACATATATAAAAGTCAGACATTTAAAAATGAAATTAAGTTAATTTTTTTTTGATAGAGCTTTAAAGCGTCTGACAAAAGTTTTGGCGCATGGAAAGCGTCTGACTTCTCTGATATGACTTCAGAGTAATAGTCTATAAAATATATATAAAAATCAGTCATAAAAATTTAAGTTAAGTAACTGTGATTTTTAGTTACCTTTCTCGCCTGGTACCTGCGCAGGTGTCACCGGGCAAGTCTCACAAACATGCAGGTATTAAAAGTACATGAAAGACTACTGAGAATCGAAAGATCCATTCTTTAGAAAATAAGTTGTGTCTTACGGCTCTGGGATCTTGCTCTATAAATGTTTTCGTGGTCGATAAAAACTTATTTTTATATGTCGTTTACTATAGTACTAAAGACGTAAGAAAGAATTAATCTAAAGTCTTTATTTTTCGGATAATTAATTAAGTTTGCATAAAGCAATAATATATTTACATCTGTATTAAGACAATTAATACAGATGTTCTTATGATGCTTCGTATGTTTAATTTCTCCTTTTTTTTTTAAAAAAACTACTTTACTTATGTCAGATTTTCGGCGTCCTCAATTGAATGTCTGCGTGAATTTGTTACTCTGCATGATGTATTTACTCATGTAGGCGCGATGAATGCTGAAGTGCTTGTATTATCGGCCAGCTGAAGCCAGTCTCGCGGCCCCAAATATAAACGAAATGCCGGCCGGCGAATTATTAACGTAGCCAGGGTTGACAAAAAAAATGTGAAGAAACGTGAAATATTTTGCACACTTTCTGTAAGGGATTCAGGGTAATGACCCTGAATCCCTTATCCCTGAATCCCTGAAAATGAATCCCTTACATAATGATGTATAAGATGTTTGATGGACATAAAATATGTACAGATATTACGTCCAAGACTTATAATCATTCTTCTCACTTTTAGTTGCGTTCTCAGGGTGAGTTGGAGGTCGCCTGTAACCTTGGACTGGGTAAGGCAAGCTATACCATGGTCCTAGATTGAGTGAGTCAGGTTTTATATAAACACGAAGTGACTCCCATCTGGCCTCGTATGAACATTCAACGTATGGGTCAACAATGGAATTGAGATTCAAATAGTGAAAAGTTGCTAGCTTAAATATAGAATCTCAAGTTTATTAGCCTATCATTTAGTCGCCATTAAAAGTGTAAATATATAAATATTCAAATTTGGTAACCCTGTCTCCCTGAAACGGGGTCAATGGTCAGCAAACTGGCCGCTTGTTAAGGCGATGCGATTTTCATAACTGTCAAACTAGCTTCAGTTTCATATGGACTAAAAACTTTTTCCATTGTGGTTTTACCTTTATTTGTTTCGAAATTTAAATTAATTTGATATTTTAATTATTAAATTATGGACTTAAATACTGGGGATTCCTTTTTAGGTGGTAGGTTACAATATTGTATTTAGATAAATGGTTTCGTTAAACGTTTTTACTACGCTTTTATTAGCTTGGGTTGTATGTATGTATGTATGTATGTATGTATGTAACGGAATCTTTGAGCTTAATTTTCACTGATTTCTAAACATCTGATCAACTTGGAACTTTGCACACGTATCAAGGACCGATGACAATGCAATATTTTGATAAGAGTTTCTCATTATCCTTATTAAAATTGCCAGGATTAATAAATTCATTTTTAGATCCTTCGTATGAGAGTAAGAGAGACAGAGATAGCACCAGTGCCAGTAATCTCCATACAAGAAACCAAGAAGTTCTGACGTATAATGAGTCAAAAAGAGATGTAATATATTTCCATATAATGTTACTATTAACCTGAGGCTTCTTTATTTCATCGCATTGCTCCATTTAGAATTACCATTAGAAACAATAGTAGAATTAGTAGAATATTTTAAAACAATAAAAAATATATAAGTAATAAAACAAAAGTAATAAATGAAAATTGAACAACTAAATTTACAATAATACAAGAATAAAGTTACTACCTACAGAACTTTGCGATATTTAATACGTATTTAACATATTAATGCAATTCTTGAATTAACATTAGGTATCTTTTGCCTATTTATAATAGCAACACTGTAATACTCGTTTGGAAAATGAGTGACAGTTTATGTCAAATAAGTTTTGCAGTAAGTTTTGATTGAATTCGATTCGAACACCTGTAAACTTTCTTTCTGTTGTTTTTTTACCGGTGCCTGTGTATTTACCTATTTGCACTTTGTTTTGTGCTGATAACTTGTCGTTATTTTGAGTTTGGAATCTTCCGTTGAGTCGAGCTTTGTTTTTCCGGATATTCGTGTGATTTTATCATCTGAGATTGGACTCTGACTGTGTTTACTGTGTTGTGCAGATATTTTGAGATAGGACTCCTGTAAAAAGTACCTTATTATTTGAGATAGGAGTCCCAAGTTTGTGTTTGTTTTTGTGAAAGACAGATTTTACAACAAAAGTGCCACGATGTCTTCAGATAAACTTTGTTGTGTTCCTGGTTGTAAAGGCAGTGGAGGTATGTTTGAAATATTTTTGTTCCTGTATCAATCTGCCTCTTAATCTTGTGGTTTGATTCCTGGCAAGGCCACAATCGAAAATTATTACGTTTGCTGGATAGTCAAAAATATTATTAACAGTGATTTATCACTATAAAATTCTTTTCAACTGGGTTTAACAATCATCATACATACATACATACATATAATCACGTCTATATCCCTTGCGGGGTAGACAGAGCCAACAGTCTTGTAAAGACTGATAGGCCACGTTCGGCTATTTGGCTTTAAGATAGAATTGAGATTCAAATAGTGACAGGTTGCAAGCCCATCGCCTTAAAAAGAATCATGATGATCAGAATATTATGAGATTTAATCCAATCAGGCCACATATAACTTTAAGAAAGTTAGTTGTGAAAGCCTCCGGCGATGGGCGCATGGTTGCGAAAGTCTTTTCTAGTAAGATAGTTATACCAGAAGTGTTAACTTCCAAAAAATAATTGTATAAAAAAACTAAAAAACTACCTGTTTTATTGCAAATCGAACTAAAAAATAGAAAATAAATTATAGTTTAAAAAAAAACTAAAAAACTACGCTTTTATTGCTAATCAAACTAAACAATAGAAAATAAAAATTAATGACAAAGGAATTCAGTAGTAGCAAGTCGAACAATCAATTATAGTCAGTTGTAGTAGTAATTACCTCGGATTAAAATTATAACAAAATTAAATTTATAAACAAAACAATTTAAATCAGAGTAAAAAGCGTGGGGTGCATTTTACTTAATTTTCATAACTCTCTTGTCATAAATATATGCTAATAGAATGATTTTAATATTTACTACATCAGGCACCCCACGCTTTTTACTCTGATTTAAATTGTTTTGTTTATAAATTTAATTTTGTTATAATTTTAATCCGAGGTAATTACTACTACAACTGACTATAACTAATTGTTCGACTTGCTACTACTGAATTCCTTTGTCATTAATTTTTATTTTCTATTTTTTAGTTTGATTAGCAATAAAAGCGTAGTTTTTTAGTTTTTTTTTAAACTATAATTTATTAATAAGATATTGAAGGGCTTACTAAACATGTTCATTACCTAGGTATTCCTTCTAATGTGATATGTAAAGTAACCAAGCCATTATCGTTGTATGTGAACTTCGGGCCTGTCTATACGAGTACCGTGAGGGATAATGTAGTGACTAAATATGATTGTCACTCTTTTTTATTTCAATTTTATTTATATTTTTACGAAATATATTTCAAAAGCATTATGAAATTATGCATGTATCTGGAATATAATTAAAATTTTCAAGTAATTATTGTAAAGTATTTTTTTGTGGTTTTACAATTTGAAAGGAAAGGATCTACGAGTATAACACTTTGTAAAGTAAGTTGATATATATTGTACATATTTCTTAAAATAAACTTGAAAGTACATATGTATCTCATTGGGTCCTACCTCAACACGTGGAAACATGACCAGAGACCCAAAAAAAAAAGAAATTTCCAATCAAAATCGCAACACTTACTCATCAGCTCGTTGTTGATTCCAAATAGAAAAAAGAGCACTTAACCTATCCCACTTCACTTGTGAAAATCCACACGGACAGACAATAGACACAACACTAGGCGAATTCGAAATATCGCGCGGAAACGCGCACGCGCCGGCGTGCCGACCGAAACTGACTCACGCGCATCCCGATTCCCGAAACACCCTTCAGTTCTATTTTTTGAAATTCGAAATAGGAACAAAAGAAGGGGGGAGGCGAGCGCCCTCAGTCAGTTTAAATTTAGAACGGCGCGAGTCACGACGCGTAGTCAGAGTTCGTTCACTCAGGAAAGCGTACTACAAAAGTGTATTGCCTAATGCGTTAAGAAAAGATAATAATTTTAAAAATAAACGTCCGGCTTTGGGGTAATAGCGTCGATTCCGGTCGGTTGCCGAATGATAGTTCCCGTCTCGTTAGTAACATGCCTGATCGATTGTGGGGAAGATATTGCCACCAAAAATACACAAAATTTCTTCTAGTTTCAAAATGATAATTGATGTAAAATAATTGACGTTTACTTACATAGTTGCTATTTTATTTTTAAATCTATGAGTAAATTGAGTTACTTGATTAATTTAACCCCATATGAAGCTACGGGAAATAAAGTTCTGAAGGGTGTTTAATATGGTTTTTATTCCCTTGTTAACTTTTATATTCTGTGCGGAAGAAGTAGGTTTTTATTTGCAGACTAGCATTAAATGCTTGCTTGCAATATTCTTGATCTAATGGCTCTGTCTATCCCATGAGAGTGATTGAGACGGGATTAAATGAACTTAGGTTTATAAAAAAACATGGCCTTTCAGTTTCCCCAAAATTGTTGCTCTGTCTACCCCGTAAAGGATAAAAACTGATATATGTAGGTATGTATATTTGATGGCGTCTGTGGCGCAGCGGTGGTGCGCTTGCCTGTGCCATCTGAGGTCATGGGTTCGAATTCCGGCCAGGGTGTGAGAAGCAACGAACTTATTCTAATTGGCCAGGGTCTTGGATGTATCTTTAGAAGTATTTATTATAAAATATAGTATCATTGAGTTAGTATCTCGTAACACAAATTACTAACGAGATCAACTCAATTTGTGTAATTTTTAAAATACTACACTATTTATTAAATCTACTTTCGTACTTACTTCGAGGTGAACTCAATATGTGTAATTTGTCCCGTACATATTTTAAAAAGCCTTAACTAACAAATGTAGGAAGTATCACGAGCCAACTAAGACAACTTTGTACAAACATACCCACTGACTGAAGTTGGACTGAACTATCTTTAGCAGTTCAATTCCGGAGGACATTCCTGACAGTCCGAGTCAGCTGATGGAGTCTAGACGAAACTGACTGACTATTTCTGGAACGAATCCGTCAGATTGGATGTCATGTATGCTGGATTAAATATGTGGTTGAATTGAATTTTATTATGGACTATTTTCTTACATGACTTTACTTGATCCATTCTGGGACGTTTTGTTTGGGCGAATGGTCATGTCAAGAGTATCCTAAACCGGTTTGATTAAAAATTAGTAGCAGAATGTAGAGGAAGCGAAAGAAGTATACAGGGATTTTGGTTTGTGGAATAATGTAGCTTCTGCCTTTCATTCCGGGAATTATGTATATGAATATGTTTATAGTCTATTGCTAGAAGTTTCGATCATTGCTTTTGATACCAAATTAAATCCTTATTAAAATAAATTTTTTATAAGGATATAATTTGGTACAAATAAAATTACTAATCTTTCCTTTTTGCAATGTAGGTCTTAATTAATCTGGCATTTGATCCGTAATGAAAGAATCTAACTTAATATGAATTAGTTCTAAGGAAAGCAATTTAAATTTTAGAATTCAGGGAAGGCTTAACAACAAGATTTAAAATATATCAACCTTAACAAATTTGGCACCCAATTCTGAATAAAACCGAATTCTGTGTTTATGACAGAGGTATATAATATTTACGCTAAGAATATATTTTTCAATTAAAAAGCAATAAATTTACTTTACTTTCCAGTAGTAAGTTAACAAAAACAAAAAAAAAAATCACTTTAATTAATTCGTTTACTTCAAACAAGTCAATGAAATTACCAAGAAGAGACATCTTTTCGGTGGATGTCAAAGCAAAGCGGCCATGTTACGGATTTAGAATCCGGATATGGGGGGCTCGCGTTTTTTTACAGCGGTAACCGGCGACTGACGTCCTGCCACGGATACAGTACTATGTGGGAAAGATTCTGGATGTGACAGTGAGTATTTTATTGTTCGCAGTGGACGCCTAAGTATCTCGGAAACTAATACATTTGAAAAGAGAAATCAAGATATATTTTGCGACTGGCACACTGGGCTATTATTTCATTAAAAGAGATGGATAGATGTCATGTCACTAGTAAAAGTTTAGATAGAAACCTCACTGACTTCGTTTGCGGTCATTACTTTGTAAAAAAATATTACATTTAAATAGACATATGTAAATTATTTTATTAAATAAAGTCATCTTATTTACCAAAATTTTTAATGTTATTAGTTTGAATCTTTTTAATAAGAAACTATAATCTTTACTTAAGTTTTTTAATATGGTATTTAATTTACTAGTATTTTATCTATTATACATTTTTCTTATTAGCTAATAAAAAATATTGACAAACACAATTGTGTACGACCAAATATATTTTTGACCCTGAAAATAGCGATGATAAGATGTAAACAATAAATAAATTTCAAAAACGGAACCACATCTTATAATTCTAACTCCGTGGTCGGCATTCGATAGGGCTTTTTTCCACCCTCTCTTCGTTTTTTTGTCACGCCTCGTGTATTAAAGTGTTTAATTTGTTTCCTACGATGGCACGAGATGAATAGCACTTTGGATGCTGATACAAACCTCGTTTTAAGTGATGGATAGTCTAAAATGGTGCGACACTGATCGACATCTGACGACTGATGATATTTAAATAGACTTGTGAAGTTTTAACTTTAATTTTGAATGGTTTATTGTAGAATGCGTTTCGACTTTGGTGGGCTTTGCTGTTTTGAAGACTTTTTTGTTTTTTCAGCGTCGTGGGCTCAAAAATATTCAATCAAGGTAAAGGCTTATAAACTTGGTACCCTTTAGACGAAAAAGACCTGATATTGTATGTGTTTGCTCAAATTTTGAAGTAGTTTTTTTAAAAGTGTTTTAGACGAAACTTGTAGGATATCTGAAGAACATATGTCTGGTCATGCCGCCTCCACTGTGCCCAATATAAGGGCAGGCCGAAAAAACCCTGGCTGGATGACGCAAAAGATTATATACGAGCCGATGTACTTAAAACTTTATAGTACTGACTGTTTACACATTGACTGAAATTTTATTTACAATATAAGTATAAGGTCGGAGTGGGAAGACCTAAACGAACGTATCTTGATCAAATTAAGGACCTAGTATCTGGATCCTGGTAAAGGGTCAGGTCAAGAGTACCAGAAACCGCCGAGCTTGTATGAAGAGAGTTATGAATGTGGATGAAGCAAAGGAAGTGTGCAGAGATCGTGGCAAGTGGAAAGAGTTAGTCTCTGCCTACCTCCCTACCTACCCTCCGGGAAAGAGGCCTGATTTTATGTATGTATGTATATAATTCCTAATTGAATTTCAACAGATTTAAAACAAGACTTTCAATAAAATCAAGTAACATTTTTCGACATTAGAAAAATAAAGCTCATGTTGGTACTTTAGAAACAAAATTAGCATTAAGGCCGATCGCAAACAACACTTATCTTTGTTCGTGACTTAGGGTAATAATGTCTAGATTTTCATGTCTGGGTACTTTAGGCCTAGATTATGCGAAAAACGTGGTGTATTATAATTTCAATTTTATGAAAGTTATTTTAAAAATTCTTGTTTATTTTTATAACGCTGAATCTATTATAATTGCGTTTTTTGCGTGTATAACTATGTAAATTTTCTGTAACATTTTTTTTTCAAACAAGATACCTAAATCGCGACTCTCTCTCTCTCTCTCATAATAATCTCTGAGTTTGGTGGAGAGATATTTTCTCTTCATCTGCTCTTCAGCATCTTCTCTTACTCACTATTTAACAGTGACACTATTTAACTTCCAGGTAACTTCATATTTATGACTGCAGAAAATCTTTAGCTTTTTCGTAAACTAACCCAACTATTGATAAAGATTCTTCTACAAGAATACCATTTCATCCGTTTATTTGTCGGCATGGGCGTAAGTGTGGAAAGAAGTTCGCTTGTTTTTAAAAATTAATCTTCAGAGCTGCCGGTCATGATAATTCTTTTTAAAAGGTACATTACCTGCAGATGTTATAGGCTGGTATATACCACGGGCGAAGCCGTGGCGGGCCGCTAGTTATCTATATTTTCTTTTATTTTCTATTTCTACATTTTATTTCAATAGCTAACAGAATCTTTATCAAAACCGAAAAGGATCCAAAACGTATTTTAAGTCTCCAGTTTTTGTCCGCCATTTTTACATTTTCCAGAACAGACATTGATGGATAGCGGCTCTGAGTGAAAAATAAGGTGGCCGTGTTGCGATGCACTCCTGCTGCACCTGTTACCGTGCTGACAAAGTGTTTTATGATATGGTAGGGTTTTACTTACGTCCATGGCGGGTAGTGATAACGTTAATCAAGAAAGCGGTATAGTGGGATTAAAATGAATGCTGTTTTGTTCATATATGTGCAGTATTACTCGTATGTCTTTTTAACCTTACGGGGAGGCAGGGCCAGTAATCGTGGGGTGCACACCCTAGGTTATTCGCATGCAAGATTATTTCCTAGATTTTTTTTAATATAAAAGAAATGTTACTCTTTTACCTTTTCAATACTCTGAATTCTAATGTTTAGCATTTTTTGAGGGATCCCTCGGTTGGCTTGGATCCCAATATTTTAAATTATATTTCAAAGATAAAAAATATAGTAGTCAAAAGAAAAACTAGGTATTTAAGTACAAGAAAATAATAATAATCTGAAAATTATAATAACGATGTATTTGCTAAAATATAGCAATATATCCATTCTGTAATTATAAATTTCAAGGGCCGGAAAATGGACCAGAATAGCCCCTGGGGGCGGGCCCATATCATATATAATTGACAATTTATTGACGGCTCCTTTAAGACTATTAAAATAGATATTTGAAAATCTATGAAGCATATGGAATTTTTATGAAACTACTCACATATGCTTACAGAGTAGACAGGACTAATACTAATAAGACTAAGAGATATATTTGACGTCAACCAATGTTGTTAATCCATAAGTTTTGACAATTATTAAGCGATATGAAGTATCCTATAATAATGAATAAAAATTTTGAATTTGAAAGAAAAAGATATGCTTAATAAACTTGGGATTCTTCTTTTAGGCGATAGGCTAGCAACATATCACTGTTTAAATCTCAATTCTATCATTGAGCCAAACAGCTGAACGTGGCTAATCAGTAGTTTCAAGACTGTTGACTTCGTCTGCCCCGCAAGGCATATAGACGTGATTATATTTGTATGTTATTATTACGACTATATTAGGTAATTTAAGCCGATAAAGTGATGAGTAAAGCATGACCTTATTACGAGTATCATTAAGGGTTACTTGTATAAATCCTAAGGGATAAATTGAAACCAAACCCTAGTCACATCAAAGATGTTTGTGCTGATATTTAGACCGTGATAAATTGACATATAATTGCTATTAGTGTGACCGGACGTGGGGCCACGAAATAGGCGAGTCTCGCACAGACTGAATCTGTAAACAAGTAAATAATAATATTTAGATTTAAAGTATGTAAAACTTATAAGATCACTGATGCCAGATGAGAAAGTTGCGTGTTCAAATCACATCGGGGTCACTAATAAAGAAATGACAATACTAGTTGTTGACCGTGACTTCGCCGCCTCAAATTTTACTTATTATATTATTTCAATGACTAAGCTATATTTATTGTAAAGTTTCAGGAAAATCTGTTCAATAGTTGCATGAAAAATTAACGAATCCATGGGAAAGAGATGGAGTGGTTCTATTCTTTTTTGTATTGGTGCCGGGAACCACACGGCACTTATTATACAGGTTTCTTCATGATGTTATCTTTACCCATGCAAGAAAGCCATTTCATAAGAATCCTTAAGGTATCCAACTATCCAGCTAAAGTCAGCTTTTGTTGACTCGTGTCTTTAAGTTGACTAATATATATATATATATATATATTTGTATAGTCAACTATGACAAACCTACTACTGCTTTCAAAATTTAAAGACGCCCGACGTAGTACGCGCGACGCCATTTTTATGGCACGAAAAATTATCGCTGTCCCGTTTCACGTCTTAATAAAAAGCGAAACAGCAATAGGTTTTCGCGCGACAAAAACGGCGTCATGCGTGCTATGTTAGGGGGCTGATATGTGTATGGAATTAACTTAACATTTCACTTCTAATTTAGCCTTTTCAAGACTGTTGGCTCTGTCTACCCCACAAGCGATATAGACGTGACCATATGTATGTATGTATGTTTCACTTCTAATGGCCCCACAGATAACATATTTGTAATATATTAGAATCTCGAGCTGGGTTAATTTCGTATCAACATAAATTAATGTTCGTTTACATCTGATGAAATCCATTTGAATAATCTTATATATATAAAATTCTCGTGTCACAATGTTTGTCTCCGTACTCCTTCGAAACGGCTTTACCGATTTTAACCAAATTTTGCATGCATATTCAGTAGGTCTGAGAATCGGCTAATATCTATTTTTTATACGCCTAAGTGTTAAGGGTTGTCCACCCTTAACATTTTTTTTTAACTAGAAATTACTTAAAACATATTTTATATGGCAAAACAACGTTTGCCGGGACAGCTAGTTTTATATAACACAAAGTAAATAAGAAGAAGTCATCGTACGCTTCTGTGCGTATATTAGACACATCAAAAAAAGAACGGGAATTTTATTAATATAAGTGTCGTGTGGTTTCCGTGATTTTAAAATGAGACCTCTCCATCTCTTTCCTTGAATGTTGTAAAAAGCGACTAATGGAGTTGAGATGGAAGTTGCTTTGAGTAAATCTAGTGTACACAATCCAGGAGCATGGTTAAAAAAAGGCGCACCCAGGGAACCTCTCCAGAATGTGAGGATCTAATTGGGTTTAACGCTTTGGTTTAACGCATGTGCCGTGTGGTTCCCGGCACCAATATAAAAAAGAATTGGACCACTCCATTTCTTTCTCATGGATGTCGTAAAAGGCGACTGAGGGACAGGCTTACAAACTTGGGATTCTTTTACTAAGCGATGGGCTAGCAACCTGTCACTATTTGAATCTCAATTCTTTCATTAAGCCAAATGAGCTGAGCGTGGCCTATCAGTGTTTTCAAAACTGTTGGCTCTGTCTACCCTACAAGGGATATAGACGTGCCCATATGTTTGTATGTATGTATGTTACCTCTATGAGGAAGATGTTGTATCGTTGTCTTGTCAATATGCACTTCGGCCTTGATTTTTGGTCATTTTGACCTCTACATATATAAAAAGTGACGTCTCATAAAACAGTTTTAATAAATCAAAGGGAAAGTTCCGGAGAAATCAACAAAGATACACAAAAATGTCAGTCAAAACCCGCTCACGGAGTGGTTTCAGTATTACGTATTCACGACGTAAGGTTCTGTTCACGAAACAAGGGATGAAAAAGGATATGCGACAAGAGAGGAGATAAGGAGTTTTTTTTTTTGTAAATTAACTGACTTAAATGAGTTCCGTGCCATTAGGTATATCTTGTTAATCTCCGGTTAATTTTATGGCATTATAAATAAAGCCCGCAACTTCATTCGCCATAAAATTTCACTGACAATATTTTATCCCCTCTTTGACCCCTTTACATACATACATACATATGATCACGTCTATATCCCTTGCGGGGTAGACAGAGCCAACAGTCTTGAAAAGACTGAATGGCCACGTTCAGCTATTTGGCTTAATGATAGAACCGAGATTCAAATAGTGACAGGTTGCTAGCCCATCGCCTAAAAGAGGAATCCTAAGTTTATAAGCCTATCCCTTAGTCGCCTTTTACGACATCCATGGGAAAGAGATGGAGTGGTCCTATTCTTTTTTGTAATAGTGCCGGGAACCACACGGCACCCCCCTTCCTCCCCTTTTTGACCCCTTTCCTCCACTTTTTTCACTATAACAATTGTATATTCTTCCTCAGTGTCAATTCTCCTTGTGCATCAAATTTCATTAAAATCGGTGTAGTGGTTTAGGCGTTATAGCGTTACAGACAGACCAACAGGCAGAGTTACTTTCGAATTTTAATATTAGTAGAGAAGTTGGGATTGTGTCACACTAATTTAAAATATTGTATTAAGTACATTATTTGTAGCAACGGTACTTTATGATCTAGTAAATAGAAAATACATTCATATAATCACGTCTATATCCATTGCGGGGCAGACGGAGCCAACAGTCGCCAAAAGATTACGTTCAGCTGTTTGGCTTAGTAAACTTTAGTTCAAAACCAGTAGTTTTTAGTATTAACTCTGTCTTCCCCGTAAGTGATGGATACGTAATAATGTAGTTTATGTCTGTGTAATTTGTGTTCTCATTGATTTTATTTATTTACACTGAGTTTTTTTTGCAGAAAACCGACACAGATTTCAATTTAAGAATCTACATTTTTCTTATTCAGAAGGCCATCCCTAATTTCCCGCTCGATCGCGTACGAAACCGAACGCACCGATACGAATTGACGTTCCGTTCTTATATTAAGAATTATACACACCGAATCCCGCTTAGAATCGGTGAAATGAAACGCGAATGATTGTAAATCAGCATCGTGTATGTAGCCGAATGGAATTTGAAAATGGAAGCCGAATGCGTTATTGTTCCGTATTTTTCATGACAGATGTCTCTACCATACTTAGGATGCATTCATGTAGATATTTTTTTCTTTTTAATATTTCAATACATTTGAGTTTTGTTCTTGTTTTTTTCTTCGTTGTGACAATGAAACTTCATCAAAAGATTATTAATGCCAAACAAAGACTACAGTTTTAAAACGTTTGAAATGACACATTCAGTTGGATGACTTAATAATGGTATTCAGATTCGTATATATTGCTAGCCCATAAAAGAACTATAAAAAGTACTAATTACCATATATACGATAAGTAAATTGATAGTCTCTTGAAAGCAAGAATGAAATTATTTTTAAACACAAGACATAAAATAAATATTGAATTATTCTTAAGGCTTTTATCAAGGCAATTTCAGACAAATTATTTTGAAAAGTTGCGTGACGAAAGTTCTCATCCATAAGGAAACAGGTTTTTCACGGCCTATCATTTGTAACCATAAAACTTCGGATATTTGCGGAATATAGGGATTTAAAACCGTAATTTGTAAATCGTGGAGATTTTGAGCTAAAAAAGTATATTAGAGAGTTATAACAATAATTTGTTATAACTTAAGTTGCTTGTGGTTTTCAGCACTTTAGAATAGAACCACTCCATATTTTTTCCAGAAATAGTCGTAAAATGCGACTAAGGGGTAGGCGTTTAAACTTGGGATTCCTCTTGTTAATTTGGCTATAAGATGTACCTGTCACTATTTGAATCTCAATACCATTGAAAAGTCATACAGCTGAATGTACTCGTATTTTCAAGATCGTTGGCTCTGTCTACGCCGCAAGGAATATAACCTGTTTTAACGGTTTTGGTTCCTAACTTTTAAAATTCATATACATTCATTTTAAATTACGTCACTATATATGTTACTAAAAATATTTTCCGAAATTTAATTGAAAGCTCGAAAAATTACTAGATTTGTAAACTTAAACCGCCATTTTGTACGGCTGCACAAGACCGGGTCGTGGCCTTATAACCCGGTCGTATTTCAAGAGACGTCAATATGAATAATAAAAATGGCCGAGAATCTCGGACAAGTCTTGGTGTATGGCCTACAAATAAAATACCACGTACATACCATACATACAACAAAATCACGCCTCTTTCTCGGAGGAGTGGGCAGAGACTACATCATTGCACTTGTCACGATCCCTGCTACTTCTTCCACGTCACCCACATTCATAACTATATTTATGCTAGGAGGTTTCGGGTAATCTTGACCTGACTTTTCGATGGGAACATTCCTTGTTGTTCATCTATTATTCTACTCTTCGTCTAGTCACTCATGTAATGACTATAGAGCGTCGGTGGTCGAATATGTAAGGTGCCTGGTTAAAATGCGTGATGAGCAGAGAGGCACAGGTTGGAATCCCACCTCATCCATAAATTCCTCACCATTGGGCGAGTCAGGGTTTTACACAAATGCCTTTGACCTTGGACCCTAGATTGCTGGTATCCAAGGTTGAAGACATATCTTTGGCTCCTCCCCAGAGTGCAACGACGAAGATTTTTGAATGTGCATTAAGTAATAAAAGGCTTATCTGTAAACGAACTTAGGATTCTTCTTTCAGACGATGGGCTAGCAACCTGTCACTAATACTAAAACTAAGCTAAATCTATCATTAACAGCCAAACAGCTGAACGTGAGTTATCAGTCTTTTCAAGCTTGTTGGCTCTGTCTACCCCGCAAAGAATATAGACGTGATAAAATATATGTATGTACATATATATGTATTATGACCTAGGCCCCCCCATAATTTCCATTTACACCCACTCGTACATTAGACAGAGTTATGTTAACCTAACGAGAGGTGACCAAAAACATAGTTTGGAAGGTAACTATAAATAAATTGACCGTTTAGTATGAAAACAATGTCAGCTTTGACCTTTTCGAGTTCATGTGTAAGCATACGTAGAATAGTTCCCTTTATCAAGCATTATTCCTGTCACTCAAACCTTTGTCAAATGGGTTGTGTGGAGAGCTGGGAAATGCCACTTCGACACGTGAAATAGGGATGCGTCCACTTGGTACTACCTATTTAATCCCATTAGAAAAAAAATTGTTTTATAAATACGTTTATTAATTTGTTTGTTTCTTTTATTGTTTGTTTATTTATTTATGTACACAAAATTATATACAGGAGCATTTATTACAGTATAGTCTAGTACAAAGGTGCTATTAATAATACGTTTGTAACTAGTGCAAAAATATCGTGAAAATATCAGTACCTAATACTCGTACCTGTAATAAGGAGGTAAAATTGATTATTACTACTATCTATAACCTTTTGCCTCCTGGCTTTAGTCCCAATTGCATCCTCACCACTCTGGAGAGGAATCCAAAGGCATACCCCGCCTTTGTTCAAGGACCCTGGTTAGAATGAGTCAGGTTTTTAAACGAAGCGACTCCCATCTGACCTCCGCAACCTTTGCAGGGACCTAACACGTATTGAGTCGATCGGCAGTTAATAGCATCGGTTAGTATTGTAACTAATACATCTAGTACATTACTTCAAAAATAGTTATTGGTGGGGTAGAATTCGAACCTGTACCGTTTTGGGCCACACGTATTTTAACCGGGCACTTTACCGATTCGACCACTGACGCTCTTTATCTTTATCTTTATAACTTTCACTATTATAATCTCTATTCCAATATAAAACCAAACATCTGAACGTAGCCTTTTGGTCTTCTCAAGACACAGACGTTATTATATGTACGTACATAGTAAGCATTAAGCTAACTTACGCTGATACCACACTATAGGGGAACTTAACCCATATATTGAATGATGGTGACACTTCCAGTGGCTTGAATGTGCACGGTTGCGGCCTTACAGTCTTTTCTAGACTGCTCTGTCTACGCCGTAAGGGATACAGACATTCATTCATGTACGTATGTATTTTCTATTATCCTAAGGGCGTCGGTGAGCAAAAAATGCGGAAGATTGTTTAAATTTTAATAACAGGGCCGAATCGTCGGCCCCAACAAGAAACAAGCATAAAGGGCTCAGATATATGCCTTGTAATCTGAATGGGCGGATTTTTTGAATAGCATTATTAATAGCACATCGACAATGTGACATCGATACTGCCTCGCAATTCGATACTCTCGATACTAAGTGACATTGTTAGAGGGCGTTTTTAGAAAATGTGATACGGCGATTTGGATTCGGAACGTGGGTGGACTAAAAAGGATTATGTATAGATCTTGGACTGGTTTACTGAAAAATAGGAAAATATCACATTTGTTTATATTTAAGTAAATTAAATTAGATTTAAGTCAGATACTTTTGCTAAATACCAGTCTAGCCGCATTTTTCTGAAGTCATAAAATTATGACACTTATTTTAATGGCGATAGAGACTGTAATTTCCATAGCAGGGGTACCTCTCCAGAGAGTTGAGGATGTAACCTCAGTAAGTTAATCTTATCTGAATCTCAATTCTACCGTTAAGCTATCCAGCTGAACGTTGCTTTCATTTAAGACTGTTGCTCCAGTCTAACCCGCAAAGGTAAAAGACGAGGTCTATGTAAATGCACTTACCTTACTAAATAGTAAGCTATATTTTGTTATTTTCTCCAAACCTTTGAAACACATAAATGATTTACGTTCGAATGCAACAATATCGGAAATTAACAGCTTCCAATTCATTACACATATTTTAATACTTCACTACTGAAACATTTTGCGATAATAATAGAATAACGAGAGGACAGAATAGACACTATATAAAAATAGTGAAGAATTGGTTTTGGTCCTGAGTTGCGAAAGTCCTGTAGAATAAAAAGATATATACGGGATAAATTAAGCAGATTGCACCTCGAAGAAAGTTCATTCGAGAAACTTCGAAGAAAAATATTGGGTTTGATCGTTGCTTCTCTTCCCACGCAAATTGTAAAAGTCAATCAAGAAAGAAGCTATTTTCTAGGAATTTTTCTTTTAGGCGATTAGCTAGCAATATGACACTACCTCTTTTTAACCTTCTATTATTAATTCATCCAGCTAAATGTGGCCTTCAACTTATAATGTCTATTAACTAAGCCTGACGCACTACATATGTATTTTTAATTGTAAATTTTTTTATTGTTTATCTTGAGTTCAAAATTATATCAACCAAACTACCATTTCCTGTACACTTTATATTTTGATGCGCAGCATTTAATATTCATCGGGTGGTCCAATCAAATGAACCCGTTTAATTTGGCAAAAGCAAATTATCGAAATTTCCCGCTAAGACAGATTTTCACTCAATTAGTTAGATCCCTTTGATAACCGCTTTATCTGTTATACAAAGCTTACCCTCTAATAATTGTCTCGAATAAAATTTTAGTTGGCAAGTTTTTGAAAAGGCGGATAAAACTTATCTGATGATAAATCGTAATACGGCAAAAATTAAAAGTACTTACCTAGTGTAGCAGCGATAAAGTCACAATTGCTTTTGATTTTTGTCCTGTTGAAGCTACATGTTTCAAAAATATTTTATCTGCCGAATGTAAAACTAGATCTTAGTCAAGGATAGGAAACTGAATTTCTAGCCCCACCTACAAGCGTGAATTTAGCGCCACCTATATTTATACCTTTTATATTATCTATAGTTTTTTCGGTATGAAAAGCACCTTATGTCCTTCTCCAGACTCTTATTTTATTACGCAAATTTCAAGAACATTGTTTTACTCGTAGAGGATACGCGTGTAGAAACAACAAACAAACAAACTTAATTTCGCATTTAAATTGTAATTTTAGTTTGGATTTACCCTGTACTTTTTCAATAACTTATTACAGTTATCGCCTCATGGAGAAACATACATACATACTTCTGCAAACTTTATACACCAGTCGAGTCGGGGACTTAAAAATGGTACCGAGTGAAATAGAAAACGTGACTGGATTCCAGACGAGTCCTATACTTTGTTGGTTCGCTTTGATTCCAATGAACTTGGCTTTATACTACTTTCTGCAACCGGCTCCGGCTGTATGGGAAAAAGGATTAAAAAAGACAACTAATAAGATTGAATTTAATACTGAGAAAAACTATTAATTAGACCATATTATTTCAAACTAGCAAAAAAGCACTGCTTCATACGGGCTCGCGAGTTTTTTTAACCGTATAATTAGTTCTAATATATATATATGAGTGTATATTTTGTATTTTCACTCTCCTCTTTAAAAAAAAGAAAGGATATAATCTTTGTAATAAAGACTCTTTGATATTTCATTTTTGTTTACGGAACCCATAACTGAGAACAACGATACAATTCAACAATATTTGATCTGTCCAAACCAGAAGTATGGCAGGTTTTTGTATAAAAAAGTTTTTAATAAAAATTGCTGGCGTATTTATTTAGGATGAAATTAATTTAACAATCTGTTAAATGTTTGCCCATTTGGATAGGAAAAATCTTTTTACGATTTACCAAACTTCAAATCCACTGATATAAATAATAAATACGCTGGATGGTTGGTAGATGCATAGGCTGATGCAACCAATTTGATACTTGCTGAATCGATAGACTTAAAGTGAGCACGGTTTTATTTGCAATGAAAACTATCAATGTAGTTTCAATTTGCTTTTGGTTAGAAAGTAATGTCGATATAAAATAGTAATTTCTTAAAGCTATATTAGATATAACGTAAATAGTTTATAAACGAATAAACTCAAGAACTTCCTATGTTAGTGGATTAATGAGTGAAAGCCATAAAACATAATCTTAAATACTTAAATATAAACACAAAATGTAATCTTTTATTCACTCAAGAATATTTACATAATTTCATATCAGTGTTGAGACGTCTTTGTAGTAATTTAATTTCGCAATGTTCATTCTTTTATATTGTTCGTTATTAATTTCTGAGTTTTCTTTTTTTTCTTAATATTTTCATTGTTTTGACCATTCAATTACACTTTATTTATATGCGTTAATTGGTAAGCAACCAAGCGTGAAGCGCACATGAATGGTAGCTTCAAATATCTACTACAATATAATTAAATTTAAAAGTTTATAGGGTGATTTTATAATATTTATTTTTGTATGCATGTATTTTAGTAAATGCTTTTTTTTATTTACACAAAGAATAAATATTAAAATATACAAACCACCTTAATAAATCTAATTTAGGAAAACTGAAAGATAAATCTACAAATAGGCCTAAATATAACACTAACACTTATTTACAAAAATGTAAGTCCCGGCAGATCGGAGTCTCGAGGCAAAGTGCCCAGAAGGCTGGCAGCATTGCCACGTTGAATGGCAATGCATATCTTTGAAGCGAGATAAAGACGAGACCTTTGATCACGAGTAACCTGGTATAATAGGTATACCTTACGAAATAATTCTCATATTCAGTCTTTTTCATACATTTACAGATAAAAATCAGGCGTTTCTTTCAGATTTATCTTTCTGCTACACAAAATTTATAACAAATTTAATTACACACATTTTATTTAATTTTTTTACGATAAATGAGACAACCTAAAAAACTTGGCAAACAATTACTTTCTGTACTTATTTTTTCTGTGTCTTTCGAATCTTAGCCATAAATTTTATCGTTAAGTCCATAAATTTTCATTTTACGCGTACTATTCCTTGAAATAATCTTAAGAGACTCTATCCCACGGGGGCCCTTTCTGGCCCTTGTTATAGATAGGGATTTTATGAAGGCTGCGTAACTGGCCAGCTTATGATAAGTAGTGGACGGTATTTTTCGGGATATATAACTTAAGGCGTAGTTTTATTAAGGAAAATGTGAACTATTCTGTATTTAATAATGATAAAGTGGGATAAAGAAGTACCGTGACTATAGCTAAACCTACGCCCTTTTAAAATGTGTTAAAATTGTTCTAATAGAGATAGATGTAATTATTCTATGGATCTTTAAATTATCTCTCATCTACCTTACTTGTGACGTTTTATCAAAACGCCACAGTGTGTATACATACATACATACATATGGTCGCATCTATATCCCCTGTGGGGTAGACAGAGCCAACAATCTTGAAAAGACTGATAGGCCACGCTCAGCTATTTGGCTTAACGATAGAATTGCGATTCAAATAGTGACAGGTTGCTAGCCCAACGCCTAAAAAAAGAATCCCAATTTTGTAAGCCTATCCCTTAGCCGCCTTTTTGCGACACCCATAGTAAAGAGATGGTGTGTTCCTATTTGTTTTTTGTACTGGTACCGAGAACCACACGGCACAGTATGTATGTTTAAAATAACTACGTATTTTATGACAGTCACCCAGTTGCATAATCTAAATGCTTACCTAACTCCGAAGCCAACTGAATACCAATTTGACAAGTTGGAGACTAATTTTAATTACAGAACGACGTTAAAATCCACAGAGACACTTGAGGTCCTGAGTTAGAAATTTCTAGCTGTTGTAACGTGTTATGTGCCGTGTGGTTCCCGGCACCATTAGAAAAAGAATAGGACCACTCCATCTCTTTCCCATGGATGTCGTAAAAGGCGACTTACTATTGTCACTATTTGAATCTCAATTCTATCTTGAAGCCAAATAGCTGAACGTGGACTATCAGTCTTTCAATACTGTTGGCTCTATCTACCCCGCAAGGAATATAGACGTTATTATATGTATGTATGTAACGTGTTATTTCAGTTAATTTTGTTTTTATACGAGTAGATATTGCTGGGTTTATATCTGCATAAAATATATTAAAATATATGCATAAAATGGTTTTTGGTTGTCGTAATAAATAGTGTTGGTGGTCGAATGAGTATCGTGGCCTGGTAAAATGTGTGATGCACACAAAGGCACAGGTTCGAATCCTACCTCGGCCATGTGCCAATGCCTATTCTCAAAGTTATGTACATTAGTTTGAATACTAACCGATGCTGTTACGCTGCGAGAAAATATCGCGAGGAAACCTACACATTCAGGTTACTGGATGTGAGTTAACTCTACTTATGTGGAGTTACATGTAAGATACAATTTAAAAGTGAGAGAAACCGCGGGTGAACGCTAGTAGGTATTAACTCAGGCAAGTTAAAATATTGTTTGATTTTTATATGGACTCAGTAAATGGAAAAATCGATTTAAAAGAATGAATAACTAGGTCTTGCCAATCAAAAAGTTTCACATTTACAATTATAATGTCTAGTTGCCTAGTCCCTTCAGGCCGCTAGTACCTATTAATAGTTTACGAGATATCAATGACAGACAGTGTTAATATTGTTAGAACTAAGCGTTTGGCAATGGAATTAGTAATTGATTTGATTTATAATATCTTGTTTGTCAAATACTTGTGCCGTTTGGTTTTTGGCACTTAAGAATAGTGCCACTCCATATCTTTTTCATGGATACCGTAGAATGTGACTAACGGGTAAACTAACATACGTGGGATTCCTCTTGTACGCGATGGGCTAGCAACCTGTCACTATTTTAATCTCAATTCCATCATAAGGTGCAGTGTGGTTCCCAGCACCAATACAAAAAAGAATAGGACCACTCCATCTCTTTCCCATGGATGTCGTAAAAGGCGACTAAGGGATAGGCTTACAAACTTGGGTTTCTTTTTTAGGCGATGGGCTAGCAACCTGTCACTTGACGAATCCCAATTCTATCGTTAAGCCAAATAGCTGAACGTGGCCATTCAGTCTTTCCAAAACTGTTGGCTCTGCCTAGCCCGCAAGGGATATAAACGTGACTATATGTATGTATGTGTATATATGTTCCATCATAAAGCTGAACGTGGACCTTCAGCCTTTTCAAGACTGTTGATTCTGTCTAATTAGCAAGGGATATAGACGTAATTATATGTATCTATGTTGTCAAATATTTGTAGTCTATCCCTGAGTTACCATTTACAACATCCACAGGAAATCAGTGATCCATTTTTAGTGCCGAGAACCGCACGGCACATAATTTTCAAATCATAACGGAAAATACACATGAAAAGATTTGTGTTTCATTACTAAAACGTCCCTCATCTTACGTTCTTTTATTAGACAGTAAGGAGCTTACACAAAAATACACATCAACTAAATCACCAAAGCTTCGTCAGTAAATTCTATCTAGTATATGTATATACTAGGGAAGTGATTCACTTATTTGTTTAGATAATTTAGTAAAGAAAATGCTGCAGTGCAGTTTGTTACCGCTTCTTCTGCACTGACGCTTTGGAAGCGGCAGTAAACTTGGTTTTAAGTAATTTATTTGACGTCAACCAATGTTGTGAAACCAAACGTTTCGACAATTATTAAGCGATATGTAGTATCCTAAAATAATGAATAAAAATTTTGAATTTGAATAAAGCTTTTTAAAATAGTCATTGGTACATGGCCGAGGTTGGACTTGAACCTGTGCCTTTCTGCGCATCACGCATTTTAACCGGGCACCTTACCTATTCGAGCACCGACGCTAATTGACGCAGTCTTATACCATTTGCATGTGGAGACAAGACATTCAAGTTCGTGCTGTGCCTTTAATATATCAGTCAGTGAATTAATCAATTTCCTCTTGATTGCATGTGCCGTGTGGTTCCCAGCACTTTAGTAAGGCACCACTCCATAACTTTCCCATGGATGTCGTAATAGGCGACTAAGAGAAAGGCTAATATCTTGGTATTTCTCTTATAGACTATGGGCTAGCAACATGTCACTATTTGAATCTTAATTCCATCATTAAGAAATACAGCTGAACGCGACCTTTTAGACTTGTCAAGTATGTTGGCTCTGTCTACCCTGTAATATGCAGTACATTTGTGAAAGTAAGAACACAAAAAAATAATGAGAGATAGTGTGTTGATCTGTTAATTGAAGTTACTTGCATATCGATAAGTTTGCTTTAGATTAATCTACATCACTAGTACACGAGCAAAGAAAATTAAGTACAGTCACGTACTATCAAGTTATTTTATTTCGCCTTAACATTATTTTAGGTTCTACGTTTAGTTTGATATGTTGAAGTCGTAACTATTTGACTTCTTGAAATTCTTCGAATTGATTACGAGTACTTTTTACAAGCTTAAGTACCTACCAATTAATTAAATATGACGTTTTACTTATGAAAGTAAATATTTGTGTATAAATACTTACTATATTTTTTTTCATTTGAAAATTACATGCGAGATCAAAGCTTTAAATAAATATTCATGGCTTAAGTTGAATTTTATCATTGCGATCTCTATATTTGCGATACGAATGCGATATAAAATTGTAAATTTTTTTAAAGAAATTACGTCTGCCAATTGGCTTAAGTACAGAAATTAAATGAATACTAATGTAAACGACTACATTGAATTGGCTTCTAAAAAATTAAAAAAAAACCTAAGAGTACCTATATATATAATCATGCGTCTTTCCCGAGGCGCTGCGCAGACGCAATTTTTTTCCACTTGCCTCAATCCCTGCTTATGCTATGCTAATTTATGGTCACCCAAATTCATCAGTCTTTTAGTGTGCCGTGTGGTTCCCGGCACCAATAAAAAAAAAAGAATAGGACCACTCCATCTCGTTCTCATTGATGTTGTAAAAGGCGACTATAGGATAGGCTTATAAACGTGGGATTCTTCTTTTAGGCTATAATATTAATTCTATCATTAACCCAAATAGCTCAATGTGGCCTATCAGTCTTTTCAAGACTGTTGACTCTGTCTACCTCGCAAGGGATATAGACGTGATTATATGTATGTATGTATATATTTTTAGTAAGACCGGCGTTTTAGGGTATTCTGGCTATTAACCGAAACGTCCCCGTTTTGATCATGGCAGATTAATTCGTCTAATTTTCCTTTTCCAACGATTAAATTTACACTTGTTCAGGCACAACTGAAATATATTTGCAATTTTTTTGATCATTCAATGATTCTTTGCCATAAAAATATGAACATACATACATACATATATAAAATCACGCCTCTTTCCCGGAGGGGTAGGCAGAGACTACCTCTTTCCACTTGCCACGATCTCTGCATATATCCTTCGCTTCATCTACATTCATAACTCTCTTCATGCAAGCTCGGCGGTTTCGTGTACCATTGACCTGACCCTTTACCAGGACGTCCTTAATTTGATCAAGATACGTTCGTCTATAAAATATGAAGTTGTCCTTAAATCCATTTATACTATACAATCGAAACATTGTATCAAGCGATAACATACCAAACAATTTTCTCATATCAAACCGTACATGGTAAAGGGTTTCATTAAACTTGTGTAATGGCGATAGGAAACCCGAAACCCGCCCATTGAAAGTTCACGCGACGTCTTCCAGACGAGGGCTGACGTCAGCGAGGTATGAGTATTGTGAAATGTACTGGTGTGAATTTCGTCCAACAATACAAAATTAAAATACTTATTCATCATACTTAGAATTTGATATTTGACTTCTTGAAATTTAATAAATTCTTCGAATTGATTACGAGTACTTTTTACAAGCTTAAGTACCTACCAATTAATTAAATATGACGTTTTACTTATGAAAGTAAATATTTGTGTATAAATACTTACTATATTTTTCTCATTTGAAAATTACTTGCGAGATCAAAGCTTTAAATAAATATTAATTGCTTAAGTTGAATTTTATCACTGCGATCTCTATATTTGCGATACGATTGCTATATAAAATAGTAATAGTAAATAAAGAAATAACGTCTGCCAAGTGGCTTAAGTACAGAAATTAAATGAATATTAATGTGAACGACTATATTGAATTAGCTTCTAAAAAATGAAAAAATATACAAGAGTCTATATATTTCTAATCACGCATCTATCCCGAGGCGCTGAGCAGGCGCAATATTTTTTCCACTTAGCACAATCCCTGCTTATTTCTTTTTGGTTAATCATCAGTCTTTTTAGTGTGCCGTGTGGTTCCCGGCACCAATAAAAAAAAAAAGAATAGGACCACTCCATCTCGTTCTCATGGATGTTGTAAAAGGCGACTAAAGGATAGGCTTATAAACGTGGGATTCTTATTTTAGGCGATGGGCTAGCAACCTGTCACTATTTGAATCTCAATTCTATCATTAACTCAAATAGCTCAATGTGGCCTTTCAGTCTTTTCAAGAATGTTGGCTCCGTCTACCCCGCAAGGGATATAGACGTGATTATATGTATGTATGATATGTTTTTAGTAAGACCGGCGTTTTAGGGGATTCTGGCTATTAACCGAAACGTCCCCGTTTTGATCATGGCAGATTAATTCGTCTAATTTTCCGTTTTCCAACGATTAAATTTACACTTGTTCAGGCACAACTGAAATATATTTGCAATTTTTTTGATCATTCAATGATTCTTTGCCATAAAAATATGAACATACATACATACATATATAAAATCACGCCTCTTTCCCGGAGGGGTAGGCAGAGACTACCTCTTTCCACTTGCCACGATCTCTGCATATATCCTTCGCTTCATCTACATTCATAACTCTCTTCATGCAAGCTCGGCGGTTTCGTGTACCATTGACCTGACCCTTTACCAGGACGTCCTTAATTTGATCAAGATACGTCTATAAAATATGAAGTTATCCTTAAATCCATTTATACTATACAATCGAAACATTGTATCAAGCGATAACATACCAAACAATCTTCTCATACCAAAACGTACATGGTAAAGGGTTTCATTAAACTTGTGTAATGGCGATAGGAAACCCGAAACCCGCCCATTGAAAGTTCACGCGACGTCTTCCAGACGAGGGCTGACGTCAGCGAGGTGTGAGTACTGTGAAATGTACGGGTGTGAATTTCGTCCAACAATACAAAATTAAAATACCTATTCATCATACACAGAATTTGATTATATTAAAATATTCTGTCGTTCCCATAATTTTGCCATTTGTGACAAAATGTTTTTACGTCATCCCGTTAAAGATATTGAATTTTAATAAAGTGCAATGTAGTAGTCGTTTAGGGTTGCTAGACTTTTTGGCCTTTTATGGCCTGCCCGGTAAAGATTAGTTGCTTTATTTGGGAACAAAAAATACATTGGCATTTTCTATGAAAAAATTCTATGTATTTTTCAATAAAAAATTGAATCAATTCAAATGAAACAAAATCATTTGAAAACAAATGATTTGTGGAAAATTTTAACAATCAAATTATAACAATTACTTGTAATTTGATTTTAAATTCTTTTAAAAGTGCTCGTCATTATTTAGACCCGTATGTTTTCTGCAGAATCGGCAAGTTTAAGTTAAGTGACTCTATTCTTTTTTCCTGCACGATAATTCATTGGAACAAAAAGATCTGGGTCGACACTCCAGTCTGTGGTGTGTTGAAATACTAATCCATAATTTATGTTCAATTTTATTTTCGAATTATATCAATCCGCTCAATACTAAAATGAGTCGTAACGAGTATTTGTATTTTAGGAACTGTTTCTAAGATTTGGTTAGGAGTTATTAAAATAAGCATGTTAGTGCAACTGTACATACTATGAAATATATGATCCAGGTATGATATAAAGACCTCGAAAAGCCTATTAAATAATAAAAAAAATTATAAATCAGAATAAGTAAGAAGCTGAGATGCAATATAATAGTTTGAGGAAACAAACGAAACAAAATATTTAAGTTAATTAGTAAGAAGGAAAAGCTTAACCAAACATC
This sequence comes from Amyelois transitella, assembly GCF_032362555.1. NCBI lineage: Eukaryota > Metazoa > Arthropoda > Insecta > Lepidoptera > Pyralidae > Amyelois > Amyelois transitella. The sequence goes on along the minus strand of NC_083511.1, from coordinate 9,749,579 downwards.
ACTGAAAACAGACATTGTAGCAAAGAACTTAAAGTTTTTAAGGTTGAAACATTGTAGCAGTCTACTACGTAGTGGGTGGGAGCATTTAATTGATTGGGCTCCATTTGCAAAAGTACACGGACCTATTTGGCATAGAATGTATATTATTTAGACATAAAAAACAATTGAATGTCTTTCCTTTTACAAAAAAAAAAAACCGTCCGAATTTTTAAACTTAAGTTGAATGGTAGTTCCAATGACCAATCTATAAGATTCGTTTAGGGTTGCCACGCTTTTTTGCCTTTTTTGGTCTGACCGGTGAAAAATTTGCGGTGTCCGGCCTGTCCGGTTTTTTATATTGCGGATCGAGACTCATGAGCGGCAATGGTTTCGCACTAAAGCTGAATAATCGGGTAGACAGAGACAATCGTCTTAAAAAGACTAAAAGGCCACGTACAGCTTTTTGGCTTTATGATTAAATTAAGATTCAAACACTGACAGGTTGCTATAGCAACAGCCAAGTTCATCAGCCTACCTGTTAGTTGCTTTTCACGACATCCATGGGAAAGATATGGAGTGGTTCTATTCTGAATTGCCAAAAACCACACGGCACTTTTAATAAACTAGCACAATAGTTTTCATTACTTAAGTACATACATATAACATACATACATATAATCACGTCTATGTCCCTTGCGGGGTAGACAAAGCCAACAGTCTAAAAAAGACCGTTTGGCTTTATAATAGAATTGAGATTCAAATAGTGACAGGTTGCTAGCCCACCGTCTAAAAGGAGAATCCCAAGTGTATAAGCCTATCCCTCAGTCGCCTTTTACGACATCCATGTTAATGAGATGGAGTGGTCCTATTCTTTTTTTAATCGGTGCCGGAATCCACACGGCACAGCGGTTTAAGTAAATATTGTTTGTCTATTACTGTAGTGTCATTTAGTCTATGGTAGCTCAATGTTACTCCCTGTTCCTGACGTAATGACGTAGCAAGCGTAAATGAAGACACGGCCTTGTTAAGAACTCGTACTGTTTTATTTTTTCTTATAAAGTGATTGTTTGTCAACGTTTTTCCATTAACTTGCTTTTGTTTTAATAATGTACTCACTTAAAGTTATTTCATTGAAATGACGTTCCATTGAGAACATTTTAATCTCACTTATACATATAGTCACGTCTTTATCCCATGCGGGATAGATAGAGCCAACAATCTTGAAAAGACTGAAAGACAATGTATGCGACTAAGGACTTTAGCTTATATATTTGGGATTCCTCTTTTATCTGAACGTGGCCTTTCAGTCGTTTAATGACTGTTGGCTCTGTCTGCCCCGCGGGGGACATAGACGTTATTATTTTTGTGTTGCGTCGAGTTGTATTATGTTACGTTTACGAATACTTCCGTTCATTAAACACAGTTTTATCATAACTATTTCATGAAGATTTAAGATTCTCCGTAACACCTTCGTCTTAGGAATTCTAAATTTGACCTTGTTACAAACTCTTAACAGCATATTAGGTCAAGCGAAAATTCCCGTAACCAACTTTCAAAATAGAAGTTCTCTCACTTAAACTTTTGGCCAGTAAACAGAAATCAAAAGTACGTACGTACGTGACACCGTGTAGTTATTTTATTGTTCAACTTGAAAATTGAGTTACTTTTTGTTTGGGAAAGATTTGTTTTTTTTGTAATCATATCTAACTTTGACATATTCTCCAGCCAGTTTCTAATGAGATTACTCCATCCTTATCTCATACATACATACATACATAAAATCACGTCCCTTGCGGGGTAGACAGAGCCAACAGTCTTGAAAAGACTGATAGTCCACGTTCAGCTATTTGGCTTTGAGATAGAATTGAGATTTAGATAGTGACAGATTGCTATCCCATTGCCTTAACAGAAGAATCCCAAGTTTATAAGCCTACCCCTTAGTCGCCTTTTACGAAATTAATGGGAGAGAGATGGAGTGGTCCTTTTCTTTTTTCTATTGGTGCCTGTAACCACACGGCGCGCGTTATTCTCATGGATATCATAAAAGGCAAGTAAACAATTAAACACATTAATTAAGTGCAACTTTTACCATAATTCTATCATTTAGCCGAACAGCTGAACGTGGCCTATCAATCTTTTCAGGACAGTTGGCTCTGTCTACACCGCAAGGGATGTAGATGTGACCTTATTAATGTAGCTACCATAATTCATCATTAAAGTTCGTGGAAAGGTTTCTGAGGACAAACTCTATCACACGAGACACATCGTTTGAAAATCTTTCTTACCATCTTAAAATACTTATTGATTACAAAAATATTTTAATTTTATCACGTAGCTTTATAAATTATGAGAAGCAAATACCTTATACCGAAATTCAATTTTGCTAAAACGGAAATTAAGTATTGATCTTACATTGAGAACTTTCATAAACACCGTCTAATGAATTTTAATGACTTTATGATTAATAGAATAATTATATTTCTTTCTTACATCGTAAATAGATTATTTATCATCAGACGGTTTCAAGCTCATAAAATAATTGACACATAACATAAAGATATGTGGCAAATTATAGTGGTTATACTACCATAAACATAATAATATATAATCACGTCTTTATCCCTTACGGGATAGACAGAGCCAACAGACTGAAAGGCTACGCTCAGCTGTATGGCTGAAAAATAAAACTGAGATATAAATAATGAATGACAGGTTGCTAGCCCACCGCCTAAAAGAAGAATCTCAAGTTTATTAGCCTTTGCCCTAGTCGCCTTTTACGACATTAATGGAAAAGAGATGGAGTGGTTCTATTCTATAGTGGCGGGAACCATAATACTACCTAGAGTGTATTAAAACTTTTATTACTGCTTTTTCTTTTATTTTTCATGAAAATATACTTTAATACAAGCTTTTCGCTTACATAACAGCAGTTCGGGCTCATCCATTAAAACTAACATCATTATTTCCACACAGGTTTTTGCGAGAACGTCACAGAAACTTATGAATGGTTTTCACACAGATAAACACTGGGATAGTTTATGAAGGAATGATTTATATTGCTAGCGAATCTGTAAGAAACTTCGACTATAGACGGGGGGAGTGCGAACATTTTCAACATGAAAAACTTTTTCTGAACGTTGAGTCTGGCCATTCATTACACAAGAGCGGAGCGCGCTGGTTATTATATCATTAATGTAGTTGGGAGGAAAATAATGGTGGTAGAATACCTACAGATAAATCTTAAAAGAGATATGGTAGTGCGCATTGGGAAGGAACGGTTTAAGCGTAGGTATTTCAAATGTGCCGTGTGGTTCCCGGCTCCAATACAAAAAGAATAGGACCACTCCGTCTCTTTCCCATGGATGTCGTTAAAGGCGACTAAGGGATAAGCTAACAAACTTGGGATTCTTATTTTTAAGGCGATGGGCTAGCAACTTGACACTATTTGAATCTCAATTCTTGGTGACTTGATGGCTTGTTGGTGAAGCTTCCTTTTAAGCAAAAGTGTTCTTGTACCAGGAGACTCCGCTCTTTTCTTTCTCATTCATATAATCACATCTATATCTCTTGCGGGGTAGACAGAGCCAGTGGTCTTGAAATACTGGCCACGTTCAGCTGTTTGGCTTAATGATAGAATTGAGTTTCAGATAGTGACAGGTTGCTAGCCCATCGCCTAAAAGAAGAATCCGAAGTTTATAAGCCTATCTCTCTTTTCTTTCTATATTATTTAATTTAATTCTAGATACTCATTAGATAATCACATTTTTTAAAACAATAGTACTTAAAATAATTTTAGAATGTTATTTGCATTGTAGACTGACCGTTTTAATTTTCAGTCAGAAAATAGCTTCGAATTGTAGATACCATATCAGAACATTTTATCACTTTCCTGCTGGTTTGAAGCCTCTTCATTTCTTCTATAAAAATACCGGTAATATCTCATTAGTGAAATGAGCAAAATGGTCCGTTGCATTGGAAGGATCAAAATTGCGCAGTTCGCTTGCCACCCGAATGAATTTTCCGTTTGAATTCAGATTCAGAGTATATTATGGTCTCAGTTTTGTGCCCTGTGGTTCCCGGCTTCTATAAAAAAAGAATAGGACCTCTCCATAGGAACGAGCCTATGGATGTCGTAAAAGGCCGCTATTGGACAGGCTTATAAACTTGGGATTCTTATTTTAAGCGATAGGCTAGCTGTCACTATTTGAATCTCGATTCTATCATTAAACCAAACAGCTGAATTGACTTTTCAAGACTGTTGGTTCTATCTTCCCCGCAAGGGATATTTTTTTTTTTTTTTTTTTTTTTTTTTTTTTTATATACGGGACAAATTACACTGATTGAGTTAGCCTCGAAGTAAGTTCGAGACTTGTGTTACGAGATACTAACTCAACGATACTATATTTTATAATAAATACTTATATAGATAAACATCCAAGACCCAGGCCAATCGGAGAAAGTTCGTTTCTCATCATGCCCTGGCCGGGATTCGAACCCGGGACCCCTGGTGTCACAGACAAGCGCGCTACCGCTGCGCACAGAGGCCGTCAAATATAGACGTGATTGTATGAATGTTTGTTTGAAACCGATAATGTTGCATGAGAGAGTGATTATAAATGAATGAGAGATGCATGTGGATGAAACCAAAGCAGAATATAGGGATCGTGGTAAGTGTATAGTCTACTACCTACCCCACCGGGAAAGAGGCGTGATTTTATGTATTTATATTATTTTTTATCTTTATCTATGTGTCTATATTGTTGCTTGTTATATTAACAAAAACATCAAGCAAAACTGATTTCGAGTAGAAATGAGATGAAAACACGAAACAAATATTGTTTCTTAAAATCCTTATATCCAAACGAAAATATGACTTCATCACATTAAACATATGGCTAAAACTAGTCACTATAAATAAACGTTTTTTTTTAACAGAGTAGGTACAATGTATTAGGCTGATTTATTTAATTCTCAATTAAGTTATTATCCGAGAAAACCAAGTTTTTGACCATAACGTACGCGTTTTGTGTAAGGCCTTCTCTGTAATTTCTCTGTGACACATGAATGAAATTTTAATACTTGTAAATAATCCCGATTTATACGATCTTAAAGTACATGAATAGCCTCACTGAATGGTTCTGCTTATCGAAACTGTGTCCCCAAGGTACCAAGCCAACAACATAACTACTAAGCCAGCAAGGCATCAGATATCAATTCTAACTTAAGAATGGCTTGAAATCTTCAAGTTTTCTAATAATTACGTGCCGGGCGAGGTATTCCGATCGACGCTTCGTGTTGAATCCCGAAGCGGCCGCCTGGATTCCGAAGTCGCTTCCTGCACCAAGTTATTTCATTATCACCCATTCAACTATCAGCTTTTGTTCGTAGAAGAATTTTTTTGTTATCAAATATTTAGATTTTTTAACTTTACAGTGATGTTGTTTGTCCCGTGAGGAGTAAAGACAATATAAATAGCAATCATGGAAGTTGGTTGATGTCTTCTTCTTCTTATTTATTTATTCTTATTACCTTATTTATTTTTTATTACATATATAAAAAATATATTTTTTTTGTTGTCGTTTCTAGCCAATGTTTTATGTTGTAAAGTTGCTAAATTGAGGGTGAGAGGTTATCATGGAAAGGTCAGCTCTGATTTGTCGGCCAACCTCGACCTTTACAAGTGTAGGGACATACTTATGTTTCACAACGATTTCTTTGATGCATCTCTTGTGGTTAATATAAACTTTCCTATATCATTTATATATATAACGAAACCGAAACCGCCGAGCTCGCATGAAGAGAGTTATGAATATGAGTGAGAGGAATTCCAAGTTCCTAATCCTTTAGTCGCATTTTACGACATCCATGGGAAAGATGTGGTTCGATTCTAAAGCCGGAAACCGCACGGCAATTAGTGTAGGTACATGATTTTTGGAATTTTGTACATAAACCAGAAACGAGATCCGGGAAATGTCAAGCAATAACAGAAATTGCATTCAGACGCCATCGGTCCGATGCAGCCATACAATTTTCCACACTCCATTTTAAATGAAAATAAATCATTCCCGCTCGAGAGGCTTCTGATGTACATAAAAATGGTAATAAATTCAGTGCAAGAACTAAGTGAAATGGGTGCGGATTGAATCTGAGAGTGGGTTTAAATTTTAAAACTGCTTAATTATCTCTTGGCTTACGAATTGGAAAGGATTGTAAGACGTTTTCATCAGACGTTCTTATTAGTTTTGTTTTTTTTTTTTTATTTCGCGATTTTGATTATTGCTTTTCTTTTCTGTGTTAGGTCGTATTTGTTTTTAATGCAAAAGAATACCAATTTAAGGGAAGGATGTTGTTGGCTTTATTTTGCAAAAAATAAATAAATATATACAAATTCTACAGATTCAATTAGCCTCGAAGTACATATGTTGAGGATTTGTGTTACGCGATACTAACTGTAAAATGTAGATACATACAAATAGAAATAGTTTGAAAGCCCATTGCCTACTAGTGGAACCTCAAGTTTATAAGCGTATCCCTTAGTCGCCTATAAATACATCCTTGGGAAAGCCATCGAAGCTATTCTAAAGTGCTGGAAACCACACGGCACTTTATAATTTTCTCATGTCTATATTTATTTGAAAGTCTATGACTTGAGATAAAATTGAATCTCCAGTAGGCTTATTCGTTCATTCTTTTTTTGCCAATGAATAAATTAGCATTTTATCTAAATGGAAGATCTCTTTAAAAAGTGCTTTAGAGGCATAAAGGAAATTGTGTCCAAGATGAGTCTTTCCGATATTAGCGGAGTATATTTCGGCCAGTAAATCAGTTTCCTGAAGCCTTATTTTAAAACGGTTTTCCTTAATCCTGTCTTCGATAGGCTTAACTTTAAAATGAGGCGTTGTTTTTCTAGCGATACTTACTTAAAAAAAGCAATCACGGGTAAAAGCGAAATCTTTTTCTGTAATATATTTTATGTTTATGTAGAAAGATTTGTTCATTTCTTAGAAAACTTATTTACAGAAAAGTGAATTTAGGCTTTAAATCTGGCTTTAATTTGGTATGTTTATTCGAGTGGTTTTTTTTAGGTAAAATTAAAATAATTAACATAAGGGTAAAATTAAAGATTTAACAACAGAATAGTTCTGATTGATTGACTGACATACTTAATAATTATACATACGAATAGGTATAGTCACTTCTATTTCCCTTGCGGGGTAGACTGAGCCAACAGTTTTGAAAATACTGATATGCCACGTTTGGCTAAATGATAGAATTGAGATTCAAATAGTGACAGAATGCTAACCCATCGCCTAAAAGAAGAATCCCAAGTTCGTAAGCCTATCCCTTAGTCGCTTGTCTGATTTTGATGAAATTAAAACAGATCTTATCGGAAACGGATCTATCAATAGAATTTTTAAGTTCGCAGGGCATCAAAATCAGTTGAATAATTTAAGAGATATTCACAATTATGTTAAAAAATTATACAACTTCGCAGCGAACAATTTGTACCTATAGCTAAACTAAAAACGTATTCCACATTTCATTCACTAGGGACCAAATAAATCTCCATCGGATTTCTCAACATCACAGCAGATGGAAAATATACGGTAGATAGATTACACAATAATGGCATTCTGATTTAAAATTTAAAAGTTGAAAAATTCGTATACGAGTATGCGGTCGTGTGTAGCGTGACAGCCCACAACGTTCGTCTTCCACTGAGCTATTCAAATATTTACGTTGGTATCATAGGACACACAGATCGGAAGGACGATGAGCAAGTTATTGATTTGGTTTGAAAATTGTACATACATACATATAGTTACGTTGTTATCCCTTGCGGGGTAGACGGGGCAAATAGACTAAAAGAGACCGAAATGCCTCGTAAAGTCATAACTTTACGAGGGAATTGAAATTCAAATCGCCTACAAGAATAATCCCAAGTTTATTAGCCTTTGACTTAGTCGCTTTTTACGACATCAGTGGGTAAGATGGAGTGGTCATTCTAAAGTACCGGGAACCACACGGCACGCACTGAAAATTGTTTTATTCTTCCTCCTGGTTTTAGTCCCGGTGGGATCCTCCACACTCGGAAGAGGAGCCCGGTTAAGATTCATGATGCTCAGAAAGGCACAGGTTCGAATCCCACCTCGGCCATGTCCCAATGACGATTTTAGGAGTAATGTTCATTAGTTTGAATGCTCACCGATGCTCTTACGGTGAGGTTACACATTCAGATAACTGAACATGATCCAATATGAGTTAGGTTTCGCTGCAAAGGTTGCAGAGTCAGATTGGAGTCGCTTCGTGTAAAAACCTGACTTGCCCAATCCAGGATCATACATAAATACATACATAAAATACTACCTCATTCCACTTGTACATTTATTCTGCTTTCGTGCTTCTTTTGCCATACCCAACTTTCACTCCCATACATTAATATCGGGACCAACACGCCCCTATGCACAGCCAGTCGAGCCTTTTTGGATAGTTTCTGCCTTTATGAGCATGCAAAGCTCCATTCACCATGTTCCCCGCGTTCACTCTCCTTTCAATATCACTATTACATCCAGGATCATTGTCATAAAAAACGTACCCACCTCGGGTACGTCTCCAGAAAGGTAAGGTAAAAAGGACACGAATGAACGATACCTTCAGCTAAGTTAGTGACATACATTCATACATATGGTCACGTCCACAATCCTTGCGGGGTAGACAGAGCCAACAGTCTTGAAAAGAGTGAATGGACACGTTCAGCTATTTGGCTTAATGATAGAAATTAGTGACAGAAATAAAAATCAGATAAGGAGTTTATTCTTATTGATTTTATTCGACGCCAGTATGTCACAAGTACAGAAGAGTTGGGAGCAATATGCTTGCGGCACCAAGAATCTGTTAAGGAGGCGATCATTCGACGCCACGTCGTTTAGTACACGCCCCTTTCGAATACCTCCAGAATAGGGTACGTTAGGTGTCGTAAGTCGACTGGGGATAGAATCACAATGAGTTTCCCACATTCAAGTTAACGTAGGCACTTTCTGATATCGAGAATTCAATTTTAAGGTTTGTCGTCTACTAAAGTATACATGAAATAGTATAAAATATTTTTCTATTGGTGCCGGGAGCCACACGGCAATAGCCACCTACATGCCAAATTTCAAAGGGGATAGAATCACAATGAGTTTCCCACATTCAAGTTAACGTAGGCTTTCTGATATCGAGAATTTAATTTTAAGGTTTTTAAGTTCTACTAAAGTGTAAATGAAATAGTATAAAATATTTTTCTGTTGGTGCCGGGAGCCACACGGCAATAGCCACCTACATGCCAAATTTCAAATGGCAGTCTCGGCGGTTTTGTCAGAGAGATTCTGAGAGAGAATATAGATACATTAAACTGATTTATTAAATTTTTATGAACTGTAATCAAATCCATACTAATTATATAAATGCTTAAGTCGTCCATCTATCTTTATTTATGTTACGCGTCCACAGCTTAGCCGTTTTAATATTTTTATAAAAATATATTACTCGAGTAGATACAGATTCTTTTTTTTTTAATTCCAGCGTCAGCAAAGGTACAGGCAAAAACTAATAATAAATAAACTACCGTCAGAGGAGAGGGTAACACAATCGAACCGTATAAATGTTAACACGAGCAAACAATTTCCGTTCAATAAAATCGCACGTTCCGCCGTCAACGTTAAAAATCGCAAGTACCCAAGTTTTTATATGTTTGCGCCGGACGAATACAAATGAAAGCATGGTTGTACGGAAGATTGAAGTGGATATTTCACGGACATATCGCAGTGTCGGTTGGAACCGCAGGCTGACAGTTGAAACGCTCGGATAGTTACATCCTTGGGTTAAAGAATGAGGGAGATGTGAAATTAAGGTGTGTTAGTAAAGATGGCCGCCATAGTTATAATGTAGAACATAAGTAAAATCGGTGGATGACGAGAGTTGTTTCTTATTAGAGCAAGTAGTTTAATGCTGAAAAATCAGGGAATGTGTTTTGGTCAGAACAATTTATGCTAAAGTTTATTACTTATCTTGTTTTAATAAAAAATCCTGTCTTTATGCTAATTATACATCCTAAAGAATAATATCTTTCATGTTCACCAATTACAGCTACATATAAAACCATCAGTCTCAGTGTAAAATTCAGTTTTATACAAATATCTTTACCTCTTTCCGTGATCTAAGATTTTGGTCCCAACAGTTGCGTTGTAAAATATGTATTGGTCTAAAATATTTACGGAAACTGTAACAGCCATTCGTCTACGCATAGCTACGTGTCAAAGTTCAGATTTCTCGAAAATTGGGTCAATATCGTTTGTATTATGAACTAACCGCTTACTTTTGTAGTGTTAGAAAGTTTTACTTTTGGGGTGACCTACTTGCTCTGATGATTTTTTCTTTAAAGATATTTGACTTTTTTTTATAATGGATGTGTACCTACATACATATATGCTTTAATTCTCTAAACAATATTGAATGGTTTCCATTTAAGGTTGGAGTATTTCTCGACGATGTTTCGCCAAATATTTTGACCCTTCTCTTAAAAACGAGGAAATATTCGTATTTTTGCTTGTAATGAATTAATTTATTTTGACCGAATTTAATGACAATTTGCAGAATAAAAAAAAAAGTAGGTACTTTCAGGAGTGACTTTTTTTTTGTAAATTTGTAAAGTATTTAAATAAAATATTTACAAACCAGTAAACAAAAATTAAACTGTTTAAACAAAAGTACCTACATTCCACTGTTTACTCCCAACTCCAACTACAAAATGACATCATATGATATACAGTAACAATAACGGTCTAATGTTAACTGTATTGTACTGTAAACTGTATGTATTTCTGTAATGATACAATTTTCTACGTAACGTCGCTATCTTCACTAAACGGGAGCGACGGTCACTGAATATAAGATTTTACAACATATGAATATTTTTTTTTTGTATTTATACTGACCTAATACATACATACATAAAATCACGCCTCTTTCCCGGAGGGGTAGGCAATGACTACCTCTTTTCACTTGCCACTACCTAATACAATTAAAAAAAATAAACTGTAAATGAAAATAAATATAAATATGACTAATTATGAATCTAATTTAATTCAACTAATACAATTAAACTAATATATAATACTAATAATATATGAAGAATACTTTTCTTACATTTCGACATCGATTTTCTTCTTCTTCTTTCTAGTAGTACTCTCGGTTACATCCCCACCACTTTGGAGAGGAGCCCAGGGTTCGCCCTTGACAATGATCCAGGATTGGGTGTATCAGATTTTTACATGAAGCGACTCTAATCTGACCTCCGCAAATGCGAAAGAAATATGCAGGCTTCGTGGCAAGAGTTAAGTGTGTAAGTAAGTATGTAGTCACTGCCTACCCCTCCTTTACGAGAAAACTTACTGTGGCGACGTCTAAAAACGTTACTTGCTAAATCGCGCAAGCAAAGTTTCTACGGATTAGAGATTGTATACAACCACTGATTCAACATCGATAGCGCAGCCACTACTACCAGTTTGACCTAGCATAGTGGCAGCCATTCCCTTTGTAGCTGTCGACCCCAAAACACCTTCCTACCTCTTCATTTAGGTACTTCTTGATTCAATAATCTTTTTCCCGGCGTTAGTCCTGGTTGCGTCCTCTGTGGAAAAGAGAAAGAGGTGCACCACTTATGACCATTTTTCCAAATTGTATAAGTTAGGTTTTTACGCGAAGCGACCTCCGTAACCTTTGCAAAGGAACTTTAAGAAAGAAGAAAAGGAATCACGGTAACACATTCAGTTTACCAAACCAAAAAATTTTTTTTTCGATGTTTTCAAATATCGGTTAGCAATCAAACTAATGTACATTGGTCATAAAAGAGTCATTCGTTAGGTTGGAATAACTTATGCCTCTTAACAGTTCGACTAAACTATTTCTTACTTTTTAAGCCATGACGCACCCTGTTAAGGCCTAATACATTATATCGCTGTCTCGCTTGTAACAAAATCACGCGTCTTTCCCGGAAGGGTAGGCAGCAATTAAATCGTTTCACTTCCACGCCTGCAAGTTTATTTCGCTTCATTCATCTTCATGCAAGCTCTTCGGTTCATTTACTTTTTGTCTCAATGGCCGTCTTTAATATGCCCTATAACTCCTTATCGCTGTCTCGCTTCTGTACGACGACGGTGATAAATCGTGCGAATGCATTTCCTCTACGTAGATAGTTATTACTCACGATGGGCGTTGTGAAGAATAGATATTACATGAAGGTCTCGTTGGGAGTCAAAGCGAGAGACATATTCAATCAAATTACTTTTATATCCTTTGTTTATTGCTTGGTGGATTGTTCAATGCATACATAAAAAATTACGCCTCTTTCCCGAAAGCCTTGGCAGAGACTAGGTACTTTTTTTCACTTGTCATGATGCCTTCAGACTACGTTCGCTTCATTCATAGTCAGTCTCTTCATTCAAAGACATCGGTTAGGGTAAATTATGTGAATGGCCAATTTTAGCGGTGTTTGTTTGATACATACATACATGCATACATATAGTCACGTCTATATCCCTTGCGGGGTAGACAGAGCCAACAGGCTTGAAAAGACTGAATGGCCACGTTCAGCTATTTGGCTTAATGATGGAATTGAAATTCAAATAGTGACAGGTTGCTAGCCCATCGCCTACTAACTAAGAATCCTAAGTTTGTAAGCCTATCCCTTAGTCGTCTTTTACGACATCCATGAGAAAGAGATGGAGTGGTCCTATTCTTTTTGTATTGGTGCCGGGAACCACACGGCACGTTTGTTTGATCGTGATCCAAAATGAAATAGGTTCCCTTGAAAACATTGTGGGGATCAGACGGGAATTGCTTCATGTGAAAACCTGACTTACCTAATAGAAAATCATAGTCAAGGCGCTCCGGGCTTCTATCCATAGTCCTACTACTATTATAAAGGCGAAAGTTTGTATGGATGTATGGATGTTTGTTACTCTTTCACGCAAAAACTACTGAACCGATTACCATGAAATTTGGTATGTAGGTAGCTGAAGACCCAGAATAACACATAGGCGACTTTTTATCCCAGAGTTCCCGCGGGATTGATAGGGTTTCCATGCGGACGAAGTCGCGGGCGGCCTCTAGTACTTAATATAATAACATTCTTGTAGGTATTTTGAATAATTTTACATGCATAAGTTAGAACGTTGCTTTCAAATATCTTAAAAGAAGCACTTTTCCGGGATCTTTCGCGACATTAACGTACCGTAGACTTGATGAAGGAATTTTTTGCATAGTTTAATACATTTTAAGCTTATAATAAAATTCAAGTATCACAATGAAGCAAGCGTTTTTGCTAAAGGCCGTCTTCATAATAGTTAGAAGAAATCCTGAAAATAGTGGAACATTTTTCTTTACCTGTAAGGCTGTAAATGTTGACAAACTACCTATTTTCCTATGCGCCGATACGTGATTGCCATTCTAGAACTTTCTGCCAAATTGGCCATCTATTCCACATAATTTCCATCCATAACTTTAAACCACATTATCCATTTTATCACATGGTCACCATGCCAGTACTTTCTGTCTCATGAGCTTTAAAGTTGACGTCCGGCGACAATGCAGTGTAGTTTGTTTCGCCGCTTCTTCCACATCTGCGCTTTGGAAGCGGTAACAAATATACTTAAGATGTGTAGACGTCAATAAACGATATTTTGTCCTATCCTATTTAAAAAATAAATCTATTTCTATTCTGCTCCTCCTAAACTACTTCAACTATCCAATCTGTAAGGTTAAGGTAATGTCTCATCATAGTCTACAAATATCCTTATTCTTGGTACAATTACCCTAAATTGTATATTGTGCAGATTTTCGCGGAACTATATAGTGATGGATAATCAAACAGGTTGATTACTCATGATATAGATATCAGCAAAATCTGATCTAATTTGTATGGTGATATCATAGAAATCGAAATAATATGTGATTGTAGAAATGTCATGTTGTACATAAATACACAAAATTACAACCAAATTGCGGTTTATTCCATATATTTGTGTCTTGAAATCACCTAATTGCAAATCACCTGGGTGATCAAAATCCACAAGTTTTAACTACATATATATTTTTTTATTTCCTTAAAACACCTGGGTAATAAAATTCCAAACAATTTAATTTTTATCTTAAATTTATTTATTTATTAAAATATAACGGCTCTTTCCCGGAGGAGTAGGCAGAAGGCATACTCTATTCATTTGTATCCCTTGTCTTCATGTAAGTTCGTCGGTACTCATGACCTGACCCTTGGTCAGGATGTCTCGGATTTTCACCGTGTTCCCCGCAGTCACTCTTCTTTCAATCCTACTAATATTATAAATGCGAAAGTTTGTGAGAATGTCAGGATGGATGTTTGTTACCCTTTCACGCAAAAATTACTGAACCAATTACGATGAAATTTGGCATGTAGGTAGCTAAAGACCCAGAATAACAAATAAGCTACTTTTTATCCCGGAGCTCAAGAATCATTATAACACTTTCCATCTGCTGTAAACTTGGGTCCTGGATATGCAAACTTTGTCTGCTCAATTGTACAACTGTCACAAACACACAGATAATATTACGATGACAGATGGCGATCACTATTATGTATCATTAAAAAAAAAGTACCACTTCTAAAGTCTTTTATCATTCCAAATTCTAAAGTGATATAAATTAGCGATAACCTTTGTGTGTATATTACATCTGATTTAGCAAATCATGTAAGCAGATTCTGTTAATTAAATATTTGCAAGGTAAAACGATTCTTAATTAATATTGTTTGATGTTCAAATTGTTAAATAGTAGGTATCTAGTTGACCGAACGATTCTCGGTGATAAATAATATAATAAGGTACAAATTACTCAGCCTCGAAGTAAGTTTGAAATTTGTATTACGAGATATTATCTCAATGATACTATATTTTATGATAAATATTTATTAAGATAAACATCCAAGACCCAGAAAATAATTAAAACAAAAAGTACAGTTGCCGGGAATCGAATCCGGGTTTTCCGAAGGGAAAACCGATCACTCTATTCACTAAACCACCAGTCAAACAGACGCGCGCACCGAAAGCAAAAGTATCGACGCCTCGCAACCATCTCACGGGAAACCAGCTAATGTTTTACGCCTGTTTGCGTCTATATTTCGAATTTCAACATACATACATACACATACATATGGTCACGTCTATGTCCCTTGCGGGGTAGACAGAGCCAACAGTCTTGAAAAGACTGAATGACCACGTTCAGCTATTTGGCTTAATGATAGAATTGAGATTCAAACAGGTTGCTAGCCCATCGCCTAAAAAAGAATCCCAAGTTTGTAAGCCTATTCCTTAGTCGCCTTTTACGACATCCATGGGAAAGAAATGGGGTGGTTCTATTCTTTTTTGAATTGGTGCCGGGAACCACACGGCACCGATATTGTAAAAGCCGTTTTCGAGAATGCTAATGCAAATAAATAATCTTATAAATGCGAAAGTAAATTTATTTGTTGGTTGTCTCGTCACGCGTTATCTTCTGAACAACCTCCTTGATATTCTCGCGTGTATATAGTTAAAGAGTCTCGTGAAGGATAAAGGGTTCTTTTATCCCGATGAAAACTATAGTTAATGTGGCATTTTCGAAAAATCTGTATTTTTATGAAGATGGCGCTAAGTTCGTCGCTTTTTGTAACTAGGTGGCGTTTAATTCGTTGTTTTAAGGTGGAGCTAATTATGTCGCTTCATTCTATATGGCGTTTAAATCCGTCGCTTTTAGTAGATGGCGCAAAAATCGCGCGGGCAAAGCTGCGCTTAAAAGCTAGTTCAAAATAAACATGATTCTAGTCGAAAGTGTAATAATTCAACACAATTACCACGACTGGATGACAAATTGGTAGCCGTCAAACAGCCAGTCATCCGCCTCCTATTGTTTCTGATGACATTTATTATTTGTCGCGGCCTCCCCCGCCCGTTGATATTCTTCACAAACGGATATTAATACTGCTGACACACTGAATGAATGGATGGAAATGTGTATTTAGTAAACACGCGAAAATTGCTGAACAAAAAAAAAAAAGAAAAGACAAAAAATTATGTGCGCTGTTGAAAGAGGTGCCAACTAAAATAAATAAGGGACAAATAACATAGATTGAGTTAGGCCCGAATTATGTTCGAAACTTGCGTTATGAGATATTCAACGATACTATCTTTTGTAATGAATACATATTTAGATAAACATCCAAGGCTCAGACCAATCAGAAAAAGTTCTCATTATCAGAGATTTTTCAATTTTTCAATGAGATAAGAGCGCCATTTTTGTCAAAGCGCAGCCATATTGGTTCAATTTTTTTTAATTTATGGCCTAAATAGTGTTTTGTTGATGCCACAACTGGTGACAAGAGCCTCTTATCTTCTGCAGAGACTAGCGGTTGCTATTCATCGCAGGAATTACATAGCCAGACCGGTTGGCACCGTGCCACAGAAACAAATATGTTTACATACTTTCCCGGTGGGGTAGGCAGAGGCTACCTCTTTCCATTTCTCTTCCTATTTCAAAAAAGTTCTCATTATCAGGGTTACTATTAGCTTTGTTTAGTTTTGATAAATATGTTTTTAGACGTTTAATGTGTTTATCCACGAATATTATAAATGCAAAAATCCGGAAGTCGGACTCGCGTATAAAGGGTTCCGTACCAACATCACGTTTGTTACTTAAATATTAATCTTTTAGATTCACGTTTCTAACTTTTTATTGAAATCGACCAAAAAATGCTTAAATTTATTAAGAAAAAAAATTTACTTTTTGGTATTTAAAAAAAAAATACACAATTTGTGAAAATTTCAGTAAAATAATGTAAAACATAAACGGTACTATTAGGTCTAACATATTGTGAACTTCTCTTTTTGTAAACATATTCGTTTTGATTGCTGTTTGCGTTTGTTTGATCAATGACAAACATACTCGAATCTTCAATTGAGAAAACAACTAACTTACATTAATCGCTTTTGAAAAAAAAATCTACCTAACAAGCAAAGACTTACGTAATCTTACCATGAGAAATGTTCATCTGAGCTGCCTGTATATAACTCATTAGTTATAACGATGTTTATTTTCCCTTTATTGCACGTACCATTGTCAGCGGAATTGCTGTCGATTATAACAAAATATTCGCCTTTTTGTTAATTATTCTCCTTCAGTTCGCGATAAATATTCATAGAATAATAACTACTAATGGGCCGGAGTAAACTCCATCCATTCGTTTTAATTTTGAACTGTCAGCAGGCTACATTGGGCTTACGAGTATATGAGTAAATAGGCAGTTTAAGGCCTAAATACCTCATTAGCATTCAGGTATTCATATGTTCGTGGTAGTTGCATTATGTTCTTCAGGGTTTTGTCCGCGACTTTGTATGCGTGAATTACTCGTATTTGGCTTCCTAACCTCGACCCTGGATTGGGTAAGTCAGGTTTTTACAAGAAGTAACTCCTTAAAGAAGTAAAACCTTTGCACGGAACCAAACTGATATTGGGACATGGTTATATTTATTCATTCATACATAAATATAATCACGTTTTTATCCCTTGCGGGGTAGACTAAGCCAGCAATCTTGAAAATTCAGCTGTTAGGCGATGGGCTAGCAACCTGCCACTTTTTTGATCTCAATTCTATCACTAAGCTAAACAGCTGAACAGGACACGTTCAGTCTTTTTAGACTGTTAGCTACCCAGTCTGCGATCTGTCCGTCTGTCTACCCCGCAAGGGATATCGTGATTGAATGTATGTATGTATGTGTTATATAATGCTGATAATTTTGAAGATTGTCCATAACGTTTAGGTAATTGAGATTTAATACGTTTAGCTCGGATGGTTTAGTTTGAATACAGATAAGCAATCATATGCACAATTGCTTCACACAAAGCTAGATTACGCACACCACTACACTCAGGTTAGGCTTTAATATTGTGAAGTTGACGTTGTTGATGAAAATGCTGCAGTGCAGTTTGTTACCGCTTCTTCTGCACTGACGCCTTGGAAGCGGCAGTAAACTTAGTTTTTAAGTAATTTATTTGACGTCAACCAAGTTGTTAAACCATACGACAATTATTAAGCGATATAATAATATCCTATAATAATACATACATACATATAGTCACGTCTATATCCCTTACAGGGTAGACAGAGCCAATAGTCCCGAAAAGACTGAATGGCCACGTTCAGCTGCTCGGCTTAATGATGGAATTGAGATCCAAATAGTGACAGGTTGCTAGCCCATCGCCTAAAAAAAAGGATCGCAATTTTAAAAGCCTATCCCTTAGTCGCCTTTTACGACATCCATGGGAAAGAAATGGAGTGGTCCTATTCTTTTTTGTATTGGTGCCGGGAACCACACGGCACTCCTATAATAATGAATAAAAATTTTGAATTTTTGAATTTGAATTTTTGAATTCCAGCCACAGTTAATAGTGGAATAGGCTTACAAACTTGGGATTCTTTTCTAGGCGATGGGCTAGCAACCTGTCACTATTTGAATTATGGCTCTGTCTTGCCCACTAGGGATATAGACGTGACCATATATATGTATGTATGATTTTAAATTCTGCACAAATCAGAGCCACTAGTGTTGAGAGCTCGTCATGCGTTCGGCAGTGAAATGTTAGCTTTGTCATGAGCGGAGCAAATTTTAATCATGGTTTGCATCGAAATTGAAACTGCGGTGTAGATATTTGTTTATTATCTATCAAAATATCATGAACTGACAATGTTCGTAGCTATGCTCGCGTCGGAATAGAATTTATTAGATTCTATTATGCATTTACGAATTTAGCGTCATCTATTACGGCTTCTGTGGCGCAGCGGTAATAGGGTTGTCTGTGACACTGGAGGTCCCGAGTTCGAATCCCGGTCAGGGCATGATGGAAAACGAACTTTTTCTCTGATTGGTCTGGATCTTGAATGTTTATCTAAGTATTTATTATAAAATGTAGTGTCGTTGAATATCTCGTAACACAATTCTCGAACTAACTTGTAATTCGTCCCGTATATACATATGTATTAATTTATCAAAACGCGACGAATTTAACGACATCAACTAATAAGCAATTAAACTAGCACCAACAGCAAAAAGAAAGGAATTAAACGCCACCTACAAAAAAAAACTGACTTAACTGATTAGTTTAAAAAGGTAAGTTTTGATCTGCAAATCTGTCAGTGTGTATTTATCAGTTGTTTGATGTCGCGTAAAGTGCGTTCGTGTATATACTGCGGCGAGAGTACAGGTCACGTATCCGATCCACGCCTAAACGCGATGAGCCTTCAAATGGCATGCGCAATCACTATGATAAATGAACGATACTGAACACTGTATGAAACAGATCACAAGTAAGATAAGTTTCGTTATGTCAAAAGGATGAATGAAAGTGGATTAATAATGCATATAAAAAAACAATGGGATCGCGGAAGAAAGGAACCTTGTTCAAATCGGTGATAATCTGGTGAAATGTTGATGAATATGAATGGGGTAAAAATAAATGAGCGTCGTTGGTCGAATCGGTAAGGTGCCCGGTTAAAATGCGTGATGCGCAGAAAGCCACAGGTTCAAATCCCACCTCGGCCATGTACCTATGTATGGTTCGAATTTACTACGAGGTTAAGTCAATGTATATTTTTGTCCTGTATATATTTAAACTAATTTCAATTTTTTTATTCTAATTTCTAAATTATATAAGTGCAAAGTTTCATAAAAATCCATTCACATCACACACTCACACAACCTTAAACTTTAAACGCATTTATTAGTGGAATATGTTTGACGAAGCGTAAAGTACGGGTCACGTAACAGATTCACGCTGAAACGCGATGAGCCTTCAAATAGCATGCCAAATCATGACGTGATAAACGACCGGCCCTAAACAGACTATGTTAGACTAGTTCTTCACAACGGCTTTGTTTGTTTGTTTTTAAACTCTTTATTGCACATAAAAAGGAATGTAACAAAAATAGAACAGTCGTTGGATTTAGAAGAATATGTACAATGGCGGACTTATTCCGATCGGAATTTCTTCCGGTCAACCAAAATAAAAAGGGAAATCCATAATCAAAAAGTCCACATTAAAAGCATTGAGAATTGAGGATTTGTTTTCATTTTCTAAAGTTTTTGTATCATTTAGTCAAGAGTACCCGAAACAGATGAATTTGCATGATAAGGCGAGGGAAGTATGCAGGGATCATAGTACTCAGAAAAGTGAAGTCTGTGTCTACCCCTCCGGGAAGGTGATTAATGTATGTATGTATGTAAAAACAAGTAAGATGCAGCTAATTTTCTTTCTGTAAAGATTTTTAAAGCTTTTGTGCGAAGACATGGTAGTTGCCAGCTGAATATCTTACCACGTAGATTGTCAACAATTGAGAAGGTTTATAACTTTCGGATTCTTCTTGAAAGCGTCAAGCTAGCAATCTGTCACGCTATCTGTCTGAATCTCTTCTAGGTATTATCTATTGGCTCTATCTACCCGTTATAAACGTGTATCTTTATCATAAGCTGACTAAGCTATAACTTTTATTTTGATTTATAAGCGCTAGCGACACCATATTTATAATTAAGTAGGTACTCGACCTACATGCGCAAATGTAGCGCCAATCCCACTGAAAATCACACTTAATTTTTCACCAGGATGAAAAGTACCCAACCTTTGTCCTTCGCCAGACTCTTAATTATATATACGCAAAATTTCAAGAAGATTGCTTCAGAAGATAACGCGTAAATAGGTAACGAACAAACATATAAACTTACCTTCGCATTTATAATATTTGTTGAGATAAGATTAAGTAAGTTATAGGTTGCAAGTGTATCATTGCTGTCACTATTTGAATCTCAATTCTATCATTTAACCAAACAGTTGAACGTGGCCCTCAATCTTGATGACTGTTGGCTCTGTCTTACCCGCGGGGGACAAAGACGTGATTATATGTTATATTATGCCAATAAAATGCTGCAGTGTAGTTTGTTCCGCCGCTTCTTCTACACGTGCGCTTTGGAAGCGGTATGTGACGTCGTAAATAAGTGATATCTTGAATCCAATTTTGAAAATAAACCTATTCTATTCTTATAATTTCAAGTTTAGTAGCTTCATTGGTAGCAAAAAATTACACTCTGTATTGAGGTTTGTGAAGCTATCTCGATGCGTATAATTATAAATGCTTCACGTGAGTGGACAGATAAATGTGTGGTCATGAAAACAGGTGATAACGGCATGTTTTGCATATCACATTGACTTATGTAGGGTAAAATCATAATTTAGTTTTTTTTTTTACAAAAAAAATTCTCTTTTTTTTAATAGGCACCATTTAATGTTTATCTTTACTTATATTATAAAGCTGAAGAGTTTGTTAGTTTGAACGCGCTTACCTCAGGAACTTCTGGTTCGAATTGAAAAAATATTTTTGTATTGAATAGACTATTTATCGAGGAAGGCTTAAGGCTGTATAATATTACGCTGCAACTATTGGGAGCCAAGAAATAATGGAAAATGTGAAAAAAAAAACGAGGTAAATTATTCCTCCTTGAGGGCGCTTCAATGATGCCCAAAATAACTATTCTACGCGGACGAAGTCGCGGGCACAGCTAGTTAAAAATAATATATTATATTTTTGGGATAATCTATTGGTAGTTACCAATACAAACCAAAGTCACCACCTATTAAATAACTTTTAACCATGGTAAGTTTAATTTTAATACAATTTCTATTCTAGTTTTAGTTTCTAGTTATTCACTCTTGTCCACATGTGTATTCTAACTTCGGATAATAGTGAAGTTGACGTCATTGAAGAAAACGCTGCAGGGTAGTTTGTAACCGCTTCTTCTCTCTGCCTACCTCTCCGTGATTTTATGTATATTCATCTCTGACCACAGTAACTACGAGTATCATATACAAATCGATTTCAGACCGGTCGCAGACGTTTGACGTGAATGAAAATTTGATTAATTACCGAGTCGTGTTTACTCCGAAACTGCACCAACCATATTAAAGTTCAGTGAGCTGTAATTGATACTGGTGATAAATTGAACTTGTGTACCAAAGGTGTATTAATATGAAGGATGAAATAAGGTATGGTATTCGGTATATGGTTATTGGTGCCGTTAGAAATTAGAATAGGACCACTCCATCTCGTTCCCATGGATTAAAAAAAAATGTAAATGGTGACTAAGGGATAGGCTTTTAAACTTGGGATTCTTCTTTTAGGCGACGGGTTTAGCAACCTGTCACCATTTGAATTTCAATTCTATCATTAAGCCAAATAGCTCAATGTGGCCTATCAGTCTTTTCAAGACTGTTGGCTCTGTTTACCCCGCAAGGGATATAGACATGATTATATGTATGCATGTATTTATTAAAAACGTACCTAACTAAACTTTTAAATAAATAAATTAAAATGTATCATATTACCAGAGATTTATTGGATTGTACAGTCTCTGCATGATATCAACCTTGTGGAGTGTGCTCAAAAGACTGGCAACATTGCATTATTGCGAATTCTCTGAGCGAACCCTCCGGTTACGAGACACCCCAATCAGTAATTTTAATCTACAAAATCTTTAACAATTCAACGAATTGTTGAAATTCACAAACCAAACCGTAATAAAATTCAATTGGAAATTCACAAAAACGTTTCACCAACCCAAAGCCTTTGAACCAGCGGATTACAAAGGTTCCGCTGGAAAGGCCCACTATTAGGCTTCGTTTTCTCATTAGTTTTTAGGCTTTTAATTGTAAATTTGTTACAAATCGTAATAGAAGTAAATGACGGGTGTAAATAATAAGGATTAATAATTCTATTTATATATTTAACTAACCGCCGTGTGTGCGTGTGGTTCCCGGTACCAATACAAAAAAGAATAGGACGACTCCATCTCCTTCCCTTGGATGTCGTAAAAGATGACTAAGGGATAGGCTTACAAACTTGGGATTCTTTTTTTGGCGATGGATTTAACAACAACTTAAAAAATAAAGGTTTTTACCGAGATTAAAAGTACAACATATCCTTCTCCAGACTATTAACTAAATATGATTTTTCAAGAATATTAATTCAGTAGATAACCCATGACGAGGTAACAAATACATAAACTTACTTGCGCTTTTACAATATTAGCTGGAATTATATCTAAGGCAGGGAAAATGAAGGATGTTCTTTCATTTTTAAAGTGTTTACAGGATAAAAACAGGTAAGAAATAATGATTATAACAATCTTTTTAATTTCAGAATAAGTAGAAAAAACATTCGTCACACAGATTCGAAATACCACTATAGTAATGTTGCCAGGGCAATTGATCCAATACAAATTATATCAAAATACCCATCAATTACCAGTTGTTTTGTATGCATACAAAAATTCATTAAAATCGGTTCATTGGTTAACTTTTTAATTTAAATATATACATACATACATATAGTCACGTCTATATCCCTTGCGGGATATAGACGTGAGACAGAGCCAACAGTCTTGTAAAGACTGATAGGCCACATTCAGCTATTTGGCTTTAAGATAGAATTAAGATTCAAATAGTGACAGGTTGCTAGCCCATCGCCTAAAAGAAGAATCCCAAGTTTATAAGCCTATCCCTTAGTCGCCTTTTACGACATCCATGGAAACGAGATGGAGTTGTCCTATTCTTTTTTTTATTGGTGCCGGGAACCACATAGCACTATTATAGCACATTTAAATATATCCAAGAAAGAATTGTTTATTGTAACAATGAGTGAATGTTCCCATCTCTTTGAACAGATGAAGGACCAACTGGTAGCATCCCTACAAATATAATTAAACCTAGATCAAGCTTTGTAAGTCTAGGATCAAAAGAAGAGCTTTAATTGGACGGGCTTTTGATGTAAGTTTTAAAAACTAATAACAGATCTTACAGGATTTCCTGGGAGACTTTTGTTTTACAAGATCATTAACGATTTGGTTTCTCGGACTTGAATACAATATTTCATCATACATACATTATAAGAAATCACGCCTCTTTTACGAAGCGGTAGACAGTGACTATATATCTTTCACTCGCCTTGATCCCTGCAATCCTTTTTTCGTTTCTTGCGAATTTATTACTTATGACCATATAGCCAGTTTACAGTAACGCGAAATGTAAATTAAGCTATAACTGTGTCGTATCGAAAATTATATATATTTTTGTTTGTAATATCTTTATTGTATATACGAAAGAATACAAAAATACAGTAAAATTGTAATACAAAATATACAAAGGCGGACTTATCCCATGTAGGGATTTCTTCCAGTCAACTATTGAATAATTAAGAGGAGAGTTACTTGAATAGTATAATAATTTTAGAATTATAATCATGAAGTACTACGCCACTAGAAAAGTAATCAAAAAAGTAGGAAAATATAATAACAAAATATTAAATTTATCACAAAATATCATCCTAATTTGTATGATAATAGCCGGACGATGAATGAAAGGGATTCTCTGTGAAGACAGAAATTCTAAAGAGAGAAAAATATAAGGCATTTTTAATGATAGGCGTTTAAATGAGCTACTGGATTGTGAGTTTGTGTCCGACTGCCCCTGACTGTAAGGAGTAAGGAAAAAATGTGAAAAGATCCTATTCATAATCATAATGTTCTTCATTTGTACTTGTAAATATACTTTGAAAGTAGGAAGTTTATTTACCTTAATGCGTTCAAGCGTTTAAATATGAATGAAATTTTGGTGTAGGTACAGCATCGCTACGTCACACGCCATTGACCAATCAATGCTACGCCATCAGCCAATAGCAGCGAAGTATGAAAGTTGTGCAAGCAAAGTTTCTACGGATTAAAGCATAAATATATTTACGTACTCAACATCGGTGTAGCCAAGATTTCCCATGCATAATTATCATGTCTGTCGGAAGATGTGGCGAGCCCGATACATCACTCACGCTACTTTTTTATTTCCCTACCAGATTAGCCGGGATGCTTCAAAAATAACAACTTATCTGAGATTAACCATAAATCCTTGATGGGAAGAGATTACTTTTAGCACTTATTTCACCTGCTGAAGCTTATCCCCGATTCCCGATATCCCATTAAATCCATCAGTTCCAATTTCCTGACCAAATTTAATCATTCTATATAAATCTCCTACCCAAAATTCAATTACGCAATAAACACATTATCTCCAAAACGGAAATTGTAAGATAATGCTTTAAGAACCCCCTTTTGTTCTGAGAAGCAGTACTTCCACCGCTAAAATGGTGGTAATCGCCACAATATCAAAGATTGGTCGGCACATTAACATAATGAAACTGGGAGCCCTTTAAGTTAGTTCACACTGGGCGAGCGGTCGAGTAGCGGATGCGAGTTTGACTATCAGAACAAGAATAATATTTAAAAAAAAAATTAAAAATTTTTTCTTAATCCAAAAAAAAGTTGATCGTGAACTATAATAAGAATATGACGGTAGAATAGAGAAAAAAAAATATCTTAGAATAAAAAAAACTTTTTTTTTATTACAATGTGAATTTTTACTCGTTAAGCTTTTGATGTGAAAGTTTTGTTGTAGGTATTTATACAACGTAGTATTCTATTTTTGCAATAAATTTAAATCTTTACAAACCTTTCAATTAAAAATAATTAAATAAAATTTTACAATAAATTTCTTTAAAGGATATAAAGAAGCAATATCGTGTCAGAGGTTAAATTTATTACCAATCAATTAACAAGTGTATCCTAAATTCGTGATTTGAACCAAGGTTTGTACAAATCTGTCAACATACACCCGATATTTGCATATTTGATTGAATGCAGCCATGTTTGAATTTACCACTTTTGACCAAAACGTTCCCAATTATTGGTTATTGCTGTGGTCTGCGAATAGATTTGTGTGTACCTTTCGGTAAATTATTAAGTTCGTCTGAAAGCAGTGGTGTTTATAATAACTCTGTTATAAATTTAGCTGGGAAGTTTCAATATTTGAGACTAACAAACATTAGATATATATAGGCGATAGGATAGTAACCTGTCATTTCGGGTATTTGAATCACAATTTTATCACATACGTACATACTCGTACATATCTATACATATCACGGCTATATCTGTTACGACGTAGACATATTCTATCTAAAGTACCGGCAACCTCACGGCACAATTTCACCACTAATACTTTTATCTAGCTGAACATGGCCTTTCAGTATGTTTAAGACTGTTAGCTCTGTCTATCCCGTAGGTGATAACAAAGATAAAGTCCGACCGCCTTCCCGGAGGCGTAACATTATGTGTGTTATAACCTACGGTTGTTTTTTATAATAGATAGTGCGCTTGACCTCAATCTGCCTGATGGTAAGAAAGCTGAGGCCTAAGGTGATGTACGCAAGTCAAATAATGCCTATTCACCCTTGCCTTAATAATCCCCAAGTTGTATGTATCGGTTATGGTTTCTTCTGACAACCTTTTTAGGGTTTCGCACCGAAATGGTACAAACGGGACCCTGATTATAAAAGTCCGCTCTCTGTCCATCCGTCTGTTGATCTGTCCGTCATCATGCTGTATCTCATAAACCGTGAAAGCTATAAGGCTGAACATACATACATACATACATAAAATCACGCCTCTTTCCCGGAGGGGTAGGCAGAGACTACCTCTTTCTACTTGCCACGATCTCTGCATACTTCCTTCGCTTCATCCATATTCATAACTCCCTTCATGCAAGCTCGGCGGTTTCGGGTACTTTTGACCTGACCCTTTTCCAGGACGTCCTTAATTATAGCCTTAATTATATAAAGCTGAAATTTTTCATAAATTACGTATATCCGTTGCCGCTATAACAAGTACTAAAAATTAAAATATCAATAAACTGTGAAACATAATTTTCAAGCAAATATTTGGTCAATTTTAGTGAACACGTTGAAACGTGAATATAAAAATAAATATTTAAATAACAAACGTGATGATGGTGGAGCCCGACTCGCACTTTGCCGGTTATTTTACTTGTTAAGATTCTTGCATACTTCTTTCGCTTCATTTAATTCTTTTCATGCAAGCTAATTGGTTCTATTGGACCCTGCCTATTCCAGAATCGTGATAAAAATGGTGTCAATGAAATCCATAGACATTTAATGTCAAACGATTCATGTTAAAGCAATATTAATATTTCTTATATAGTTTATTATTGTTCTTATCTTCTTGTTATAAATTGATAAATAAATGAGGAATATATAAAGTGTAAATGAGATATATAGTATTTATAATATGGTAACCAATTTTCATATTAAACCTACGCGTGTTGTTAAAATTAATTCAGATTAATTAGTTTCCGACAGTTCTATGGCTTTTGACTGATGTCAAGGCTGTAAACTCGCATTTGCCTGTTAATTTATCACGTAAACGTGTTAAGCAATTAAGAGGGAACCCATGTATGGCTGATTGTCAAAGGTTTTTAATGTTAATTGAGCGAAATATTACGCGTATGTCGACATTAAATATGTAAATGCGTGTTTTGCTAAATATAGAGCACACTGCCGTGCGGTTTCCGACACTTGAAGAAAATGCTGAAGTGCTGTTTGTTACCGCTTCATCAGCACTGACACCTTGGAAGCGGCAGTAAACTTAGTTTTAAGTAATTTATTTCACGTCAACCAATGTTGTGAAACTAAAAGATTTGACAATTATTAAGCGATATAAAGTATCCTATAATAATGAATTGAAATTTTGTATTTGAATTTAGAACCACTTCCTATTGACTTCGTAAAAGGCGATTATGGGATAGGCATATAACTTGGGATTCCACTTGTAGGTGATGGGCTAGCAACCTGTCACTATTTGAATCTCAATTCCATCATCAACAGCTGAACTTAAAGATATGAGTGAGTATTTTTCGCTTTTGTATACTCGTATATAGATAGATAGATATTATTCCAAATTTTATCTGAAAATGCACTTTGTATTGTACGTCAATCTATGTAGACTCACGGCGTGTTGATAAGATGGCATGCAGCGTTGCTGGATAGTTCTTTTTTTTATCGTGCGATAACGGTGTTCGTTCAAGGGTACTATTTTCAAATTGGCATTTCACTCGAAACTGGCGATAGGAATGTCGCATATTTTTTTTTATATATAGGTTTTATTTTATTTGAGTTTTTGGAATAATAAAAATGCGTGTTGGTAAAAATGTGAAAGCCAATTATAATTTGTATCCCGAATTACATTAAAAATGCGAAAGTAAGTTTGTAAATTGTTTGCTTGTTTTCCCTTTACACGTTATCTACTGAACTAATCTGCATGAAATTTTGCGTACTTACCTCGCGGTGAAAACTATATTGTCCACGGTATTTGCGAAAAACTTGTATCATTTTGTAGCAGGCTCTAAATTCACGAGGATAAAGATGTAAATGGCGCTAAATTCGAGAGAACAAAGCGGGGAAAGGCTAGTTGATTGATAAATCCTACATAATACATTATTATTACTTATGTACCTATTTACCAATACGGTAGATGGAGGCTTTGCATTCATTCTTGCAATGATCATTGGAAGGTACTTTTTTGCTTCATTGACTACTTAATCGATAACTCTTTTATTAAAATATGTAATTAAAATGATAAACTTGAATTGTGTCTTCGACTAAAGTTCGAGGTACGTAATGATAGCGTTTATTTATTCAATAATTACCAAGTTTAATTTTAATTAGCAGCAATTATTGGAAATTTTCACAATTGAAAAGAAACATAAAACTCCGACTAGTATTTTTCGGATTATATTCACTGATAAATATGAAATAATGTTACCTGGTATAAATATAAATACATATTGTTTACCAAAAAAAATTGCTATTAAAATCTAAAAAAGTGGTGCTATTTATTGCCCTATTGAGTTTATTACTTCTAGACGTATCTTTTTTGCGTATACGTCGTATTGTGTGGTCGCTTAATAATAGAACCCCTGCACAGTCCGTAGTTCATGAATGCAAATAGCTTGTGTGAATTGTGACCTTCGACGATATATTGGCCTGGCTGCACAAAAAAGCTACAAAGCTCAAATAATCGACCAAGCATTTGAGACCAGCAAATTTAAAAAAATCTATTTTAAACTTAATTTTTTTAAATGTGCCTATTTAAATGAGTATCTATGATTTGGTTTTCAATACCCAATTTTTTTTAACGTCCAAAGTCTTTATTTCGAAGTGTAAACCTTTTTTCAGTGTTACTGGCCAGTTGTGATATAAAGTTCTCTTGAAGTTCTTCTTAAACATTATTCAAATATATTTTTACGCAATAGTTCATCAGTGCAAAATATTCAGTTCAATTCTACAGCTTAACTTGTCTTGATTTATTTCGTTTTTATTACTTTCTTCCAAGAGACTCATCAACAAACAATTCGTAATGAAACATTTATTAAATGCAAAATTATAGATAATCATAATAATTTTAAATGTTTTATTGTTTGAAAATAATTATATCAGATATTTTAATCCGATTAATAGCAAAATATGATTCTGAAATTATTTGTTTTATTTGATTCTCTATTAAGGTTTAAAGATTAACAAATCTCAATTGTATCATTAAGCCAAAATGGATGATGGTGGCCGTACAGTCTTTTTTGGAGTCTGCTGGCTCTGTCAACGTAAAACGATAAAGACGTATTTAAATATTATATTAATCTTATCCATTGGCGCTAGTCCCCGACTTTTCACCTTGACTTAATTTTGCCTCGTCGAAAACCTTTCAAAGAAACGCTCTGAAAAATGGAATCGTCTTTCGATAATTGCTGATAGAAATCGCCGATATCAAATTAATGGTAAGCGAAATTGTCAAGCTTGGCGGCGATAAATCTTCTTGAGATAAACTCAGCTCTCATCTAAATTGATTTTGAATGTAGTTTTAAAATGAGGGTGATATTTACATGGTCTTTGTGTCTTGTGTGATAAATTAAGAGATTGCATTCTTAATGTAAACGCCTTTTTAAGCTAAAGCTGATGGCAGTTATACATATATACATATATATATGTGAATTTTCTCGATTTCCTTGTTTATCGATAAGGAAGTGATCATATTAATTATTTATTAAAACTGAGATTTGGAATCACTGCTAGTAAGGAGTAGAAAAATGACAAGAAAGAAGATGGAGATAGATAAGAGATTGTGATAGCGAAGGCAATAAACATGTATTTTTTTTCTACTCGTTATCAGATTAGGATGACTTCTACAATCTTTTATAAACATTTATCGTCTAACTTAAGCAGAATAATTATAATTAAAATTATGGTTTATGTCCCATAGTTGGAAACAGGTCTGAAGGTATCTTTGCCAAATATGACATGATCTTATAAATTATTAAGCCTTTTAGTTTATTAATTTTATTCGGAAAACAAAAGTTTGACAAAATCTAAATACAATAATGTAAGAAACAAGTGACCATTAACAAGTTTTCACATATTTTATGTCTAAAAAAAACTCGAACATTTAAACGTAATAAACAATATATAATATAACTTCCAGCTACTAGCTCAATAAAATAATATGACAGAGCTACCAAGCATTTTTGAGAAAACAGCAAAGAACAACAAGATTAAGAGTCTTTGCTTTCAAAGGACTTGTAAAATTCTAGCCTGAAACTCATACGTTTGCTTTGCACTGTAGTGTAAGAGAATGCAAACAGTAGAATGTTTGCTCAGAAATGTGAATCTCTCTCTTCTGACTTTTTAATAACGTCCTCACCTCATTGAAGAGACTGTGGAGCCCTAGGCCCGCCTGTTACGAAGATCTCGGTGTGGAAAAATCGTGTTTTCAAACGAAACAACTTACTTTTGTTCTCATTGCTTACTTTTCACACTTTTGGAATATGGTCATGTGATATTTTTCAATTGTTTTTACTGTGACGGAAAGTGTTATATACATAAATATAAAATAATAGTCACATTTATATCCCTCGCGGGGTAGATAGAGCAGCAGTTCTGAAAAGACTGAATGGTCACGAAGAAATGTAGTTATGTAGCAATATACTAGTAAATTGTAAAAAGTTAGATACAAGACTCGCCTTAACGCATGAATCGTCCTAATTATTCTCGAAATTACTTTCAATGTTCAATTATAGAGTGGAAAAATTAACCTGTACATTTATTTAAAAAGACAGAAATATTTTCATAGCAGCGTTCAATTTGTGACTTCAGCGTTTGTTACCAGAACCCAGCCAGATATTTAGGTCGCGGTACGTTTGGCTAATCGCCAGAACAATTTCATTCCGACCATATCTTGTTCCAACGGTCCGTTTAGCAATCCATCTCTTTGTCTGAAATGACAACTTGAAAGTTATAGTAGCTTTCCCGATGGAGTAAAAATTCTCTATTTTTCAACATAAACAATGTTTCACTCACTGGCAAAATATTACACATATACAAATTATATACCTTCCTCAGAGGGGTAGAGAGTACATCTTTCCACTTGCCATGATCCCTGCATGGTTCCTTCGCGTCATCATCATTCATAACTCTCTTAATGCTAACTCGTCGGTTTAGGGTACTTTTGACCTAACATTTTGCCAAAACGTCTCCGATTTGATCAAGAAACTTCGTCTAGGCCTTGCCACTCCACCAGTCCCAATCAACCTCCCCTTACTCACTACTGTTACCACTACATGCGGCCTTTTCTACATGAATTTTCACAACAAAATCTCTATCACCACCTTGATCATATCAGCCGTAGGACTCACTCTGTTAGAGGCGACCTGCATCCAACGTTTCCCCGTGGACTTCACTAAATCCTGGGACCATCTCGCGGGGAGCCGTCCTACGCTGTGTTAGCCCCATCGGACATCAACTCTTCGAGTAATGTGGCCTGCACATTGCCACTTCGGAGGGATTGCATGCCACTCGATGACACATGCCACTAGATGCCACTCGATCAAACGCGTCGAGCAAGTAAACGCGAATTTGTATGTGATTTGATCAGCGCCATCTAGTGGCAACGCGATGGCACTAATGCAATTCCATACAAATTCGCGATTGCTTGCTCGAGTTCGATCGCGCTCGCGTTTGATCGAGTGAAACTCGCACTAACCCCTCAGTTTGCTGACCATATTGGTGGAACCTCACCCACCTTGTGTGATCATTTTTCTTATAGAATTATCTATCTTTATAACATGAATGTTTAAATTTTCTCACGACATTTTCCCATACCGTATATAACGTAGATAGACTACCGTAATATCAATTGGCAGCTTTAATACCGCAACAATACAACGTAAGAAATTAAAAGCGAACAAACAAAATGCGTTTCTGTGTAAAAGGTGACAAGTTAAATGCAACGGACAAAGTTGAATCCATTTTAAAGTTAGTTCCGTCGGGGCTTTTAGCGCAATAAATGCCTTCCTTCCTCCACTTTCTTAAAAGTTTCCCTGGAACAAAAAGATTTGTTTCTTATCCCAGAACAAACGGCATCGCATTGGTAGCGCATTCCTATTGGCTCTTTTCATTTGCTGCGCTATTTTGATCATAATAATAATCTGTTTCGTATTCTTCTGTTTTATAATCTATTAACAGTTTAGTTTGAAATAACTCGTGAGGAAGTTCGAAGGAACATCGAAGAGGAAGGAAAAAATACGCTGTGGTGATAATAAAATTTTGGAAATAATAAGTTCAAGAAATTCTGCAAAGAGTAAAAAAAAAAGGAATATAATCGTAACGTTTACATTCGCGGTTAACCACTATTTGATAACAATTCCAATCTTTAAATTAATGTCCAACCTGTTACACTCATTTTAATTTCAATTTCATCACAGCTGAACGTGACTTCGACTATTAATATTTTATGAAGTGATTGCTTAATTAATGTATTTTTATAGTATATTATAAGCTTTAAGGGTCAAATAAGAAACTGCAAGAGGAACACACCAAGTCAGCTGTCTCTCGCCGATTTCTTAAAACTATTCCAGCAATCTGAATCGAAATGAGGGAATTTCTTTTTCTTTAAATAAAGTTCCTTTTTGTCCACTACTTTCAATGAAGTGTTGGACTATTTTACCTCTGTTTGTTTTTTATTTCAAAGCGACCTGTGCTAGTTTCAACTGAATTTAAATAGGCTTATATTTAACTCGAAAGTCTGATTAACCTATTCAAGAAAGTTTGGAAACAATTTAATGGCGTTTGAGCTCCAAAAATAAAAGTTAAATAAAAGAATTGTTTTTTTTTTTAAGTTGAAATAAAGGATTTGTACAAAAATACATGCTTCTTTTCCGGAGGGGTAGGCAGACAACACATCTTTTTACTAGTCACTATCCCTGCTATTTGAAAATGATAGATATTTATTCGTTTTGCAAAAGTTGGATGTTTATACAAGCTATCACGCTTTCCTCACGATGATTTACAGGTATTGTGCATTCTGATTAAACCATCTCTCAATATCTCTTAATACGGATTAGAGCTACAAATGTTGCGGAGGTCAGATGAGAGTCGCTTCGTGTCCTGAGTCACCCATTCCAGGATATGGATGGGATGGGATTCCTGGAATGGGTGACTCAGGGGTTGACCATGGGGTCAAAAGCATACCCCGAGCATCTCTCTAGAGTGATGAGGAACGTAACCGGGAATAAAGCCATTAGGATGAAGAAGACAAATTACTGTGTTCGTGTAAATATATAATATACTTTATATATAACATATATTCAAACAGCATCCTATATTTATAGTTTTGCCTCATGTTATTATTTATATCTCAAAGCATTTTTGTTGTATCATAGTGCATTAATAAATGAACGTCAGATGTTAAAAAAATAACTTTAATAATATTTATATATAAATTTGAAAAAAAAAACACCAAAAATTAGATACGAATATATTTAAGATATAACTTCAATACAGTACCTATACTTAAAATTTAATAAAATAAATAAATCATGGCACATCTTCAAAGCGATATCAAGTAAATCTACCTATTACTTACATAAATATAATTAATTCAGTTGCTAACCAACATCCTATGAGAGGTTTTAAGTACGAGTAGTTGCGGGTATATTCCAGACTTAAAACTCATAATTTATTCAAAGCAAAACAAAGTATATTAAGTGGATACGTATTGAAATGAAGTAGATTACGTATGGCGCTAAGTTAAAAACTTAAGCGGTTTTGAACCGCCTTAACAAAAATGGTTCTCAGTTTGACCTGTATGTATTTATGTATGTGTTTATATTCACGATTATCTCGCGTCTTGCTGAACTGATTGTGATGTGGTTTTCAGGAAAGTGTTTGTTACACTTAGGAGACGGTTTTCACAAATTTAACCCACTTCAAAAAATGAGGTAATCGATTGGAGGCGGTCCTTTTTACGGCTCCGCGGGCTAAGACGAGCCAAGCGAAGCACAAAGGCACTACATATCCTTTCTTTTGTGCCGTGTGGCTCACGGCAACAACAGAAAAAAGAAAAGAACCACTCTTTCTCACGGATGTCGTAAAAGGCGACTAAGGGATACCCTAAGGCATGAACTAGGGAATATTCTTTTAGGTGACGGGCAAGCAACCCGTCGTCACTATTTGAATCACAATTCTATCATCAACTCAAAAAGTTGAACGTGGCCTATTGGTCTTTTCGAGACTGTTGACTCTGACTACCCCGCAAGGGTTTATATGACGTACACATACATTATACATGCAGTATGTACCATGTAAGTATATACCTTTTCTCGAAAGGTTTCTTTTTTTTTTAATCTTAATCTAAAACTCCCGAAGTCTATAACTTAAACCATACATAATACAGTAAAATTAGATGAAGCAAGCTCTAGTTCGAATCGCATTTCGTTATAAAACCACACGGGAACAGGTGTCGGGGTTTAACGGGATGAAACTCGTACCAATTGTTTCGTTACGCCCCAAATTTTCACTAGGTTCATTTTCATTAAATCCCATACGTGGATTCGTATATTAAAATTAATGCGGAGTTTTAATTAAAAACTTCGGGTATTGTTTAAATTTTGGTTAGTTTTTTTTTTTTTATTGTCATACTTTTAATTACGATGCTTTAGTTGAGTCAGTAACTGTTTAAGTGAATGGACTCTTGAAGGAGTTTTATATAAATAAATAAATAATTATTAAAGTGTAACTTGGAATTTTTGTTTGAGGCATCTGTCTTACTTTTATAATAGCGTATATCAATTGGTTTTAAGTAAAAATAAATAAAATAAGTAATTGTAAATTAATTAAATAGAAATGCATATTATTTGTAGTATAGTAATGCAGATTTAGTAAAATCATGATCATCATCATTCTCTAGTAAAATCATGTAAAAATAAAACTGTCTGACTGACGCACAACGCCCAGTTTAGATATTTGGAATTAAGGTTTTATTTGTCATCAGGGGATGAACTTTTTTGAAAAAGTGTTTCCTAAAATTCCCGCGGAAACCCATCGATATTTTTTTTGTAGATGTATCTGTAACTTTTGTATTTTACAATGATATGTTGTAATGAAGACATAGAGATATGCTTTATGCATGATAACCGCCTTAGTATGTAGGTTAATGTCCCGATTGACACCTCGTGGTATTTATATCCAAATATTGATTCAATATACATACATATAATCAAGTCTATATCCCTTGTAGGGTAGACAGAGCCAACAGTCTTGAAAAGACTGATAGGCCACGTTCAGTTTTCTATCATTAAGATAGAATTGTGTTCGATCCGAAGTTTATAAGCCTTTCCCCTAGTCGCCTTTTACGACATCTACGGGAACTATTCCTGGTATGGTCCTATTCATTTTTTTATTGGTGCCGGGAGCCACACAGAGCACGGCACGTTGATAAAATGTAACGTGAAGATAACCCTTTATAAATATGATCGTATGACATGCGTGAAAATAGGCGTAGTTAGAGAAATCGCCTTATTTAGATACAAAATTTTGACTAATTGAAAAGCAATAAATTCTTCAATGATTTATTTTGAGATGTTTCAGATTCGATCGTCATCAAAGGGAAGATTTTTAATAATGTTGGGTCTTTTCGGGTGTTATTCATAGTGCAATCTTTAAAATAAGTAATTTAAAAATAATTCTCACTCATTTACGATCTCGTCTTCCTTAAGTCTATAGAATTGGTCAATATCCACCCAAAAATATTATCAACAACAATATAAATATAACAATAAGCTGATAATATCAAAAATGCCGATGAAATTTCACCGATACATATTGTATTTTCTAGTTCAAAAGAGAATGTATCAGAACGACCGGATGACAAAATGTTAGCATTATTCTTGCTACGCCGCAGTCTACGATGCTACGAGATTGGCTCTACGGCGTAGACGTACAATTTGTCGTAGCATTACACGAATGTGACGCGCTATGCTAAGTTTTAAATTATATTATTTTGGTTGATCTGCGGTTGATATTGCATTGAGGAAAATTTTTACAAACATATTGTCTGTATCCCTTGCGGGGTAGACAGAGCCGCGGAAGCCATGTTCATCTGTATAGGACAATGATGGAATTGGGATTAAAATAATGACAAGATACATACTATCCTGAACTGAAAAAAGCAGTTTATAAAAGTTTCATTGATTCATTTTCACAATCTGTATGAGAAGACAAACAGCTGACGTACAATTTATCATCTTTATTAGCTAGCAGACAAGCACTAATCGTCTTTTACGACAAATATGTGAAAAAGATGGAGTGGTTTTATTTAAAAATATTGGGAGCCATAAAGCTTATTTTATGATGATGAAATTTTTTTTATTAATATTTTTTTATTAGTCTTCTGCTATCACCTATTGATATTTCACTCACGTATGCAATTCGAAATTTAATTTAAGATCTCACTCACGTAGCGTATACGCAGTGAAAACGTTAAATTTATTTAGTGGGACGAAATCTCATCATTAACTGTACCTACTATTTAGTGACGGCGCTATTTTACTTTGTATTATTCTCAAGTAGATATATGTTTTGGTAACTGAAATTCG
The DNA here is from genome assembly GCF_032362555.1 of Amyelois transitella. Taxonomy (NCBI): domain Eukaryota; kingdom Metazoa; phylum Arthropoda; class Insecta; order Lepidoptera; family Pyralidae; genus Amyelois; species Amyelois transitella. Next base: position 9,712,628 of record NC_083511.1, on the reverse strand, counting down.
ATTTTTTATCGCTTATTAATAAATATTCGCTGTTTCACAAAAGCGAAACAGCGTTAGTTTAAAAGTCACTAGATATATGTGTGTATTACCCTATTCATCTTTTACAACATCCGTGGGTTAGAGATGGTTAAAGCATATTTAAAGGTACTTGGAATCACATGCAACAATTCGAATTATTTGATCAAAAAATTAATTAGCCAAGATATTCAGTGAATGAACTATCCATATAAGATAATATTCAAAATTAATTTACGTCAAGAGAATATTTTGAGACTATAAATTAAATATGAATGGCAAATTCAGATTTTGCTTCATAAAATGTGAAATTAATAGAAGGACACCGTCAAAGAAAGCTTTAAAGAGGCACCAGTTTTAAAGCTCTTAAAATGATTTACGTGGATCGTTATGGCATAGTGGAATTAGCTTTTTATCGGCTTTTGACTGTTCGCCAGGAGTACAAAGGTATTTGAACTATGAAAATAAATAAAAGAAACTTAGAATTCATAATATTTTTTTCAATGTGCCGTGTGGTTCCAAGCACAAATAAGAAAAGAAAAGGACCACTCCATCTCGTTCCCACTCTTATAAACTTGGGATTCTTCTTTTACGCGATGGGCTAGTAACCTGTCACTATTTTAATCTCAATTCCATCATAAAGCCAAACAGCTGAACTATCAGTCTTTTCAAGACTGCTGGCTCTGTCTACCCCGCAAGGGATATAGACGTGACCATATGTATGTATGTGCAATAAAAGTGTCGGTATAAGGTGCCACCTTACCGATTCGACCACCGAAATTTCGAAAAAATGCGTGACGCGCAGAAAGGCACAAGTTCGGATCCCACCTCAATGACTGTTTGGCTTAATGATAGAATTGAGATTCAAATAGTGACAGGTTGCTAGCTCATCGCCTAAAAATAATCCCTAGTTTGTAAGCCTATCCTTTAGTCGCCTTTTACGATTCATCCATGGGCAAAAGATGTAGTGGTTCTATTCTATGTTGTATTGGTGCCGGGAACCACACGGCACTATGAGATATGGCGTACACCTCAAGAAGTTCTATAAGTCTATATCTGGTAGCAGGTTCATTAATAACATGCCTAACACGCCTACACATCCGATTGTTCGAATCCTTTGGAGATGTTCACAAGTCACGTCGACCCACTCATGGTTTCAGCTATCGAAATCGTGACGTGACTGTTGATGGGTTAATGTTCAGTTTGAGGACTGATCTAGTGCTTCTAACGATCAAGGTCAATGTTCCAGATACCAGGTTTTCAAAGACACTTACTATCTTTGACGGCCTCTGTGGCGCAGCGGTAGTACGCTTGTTTGTGATACCGGAGGTCCCGGGTTCGAATCCCGGACGGGGCATGATGAGATGAGAACTTTTTCTGATTGGTCTGGGTCTTGGATTTTTATCTAGATGTAAGTATCTATTATAAAATATAATGTATCTCGTAACACAAGTCTCAAACTTACTTCGAGGCTAACTCAATCTGTGTAATTTGTCCCGTATATATTTATTTATTTATTTTTATGTAAATTCTGGTAATGGAGCATTTGTTCCAGTGATTTCATTAATTACGAATACAGTATTTTGTTTAAAAAAAGTATGATAGAAGTTGAACAAACGTTAGTTAGTTAATGATATATGAGTTAATATGAAACGTCTAGTACAATTCAGGAATACCAGAAAACCTTGTGATTCTAAGGGAAGTACTATAATAAGATCTTTACATAATTAAGTTTAGTTTTAGTATGGCTGCTATGGTTATATGCTTATAGTGACGTAAAGACAGGAATGCGACGTTCAACGGCTTAATGATGAAATTGAGATTCAGGTAGTGACGAGTTGTTAGCTCAACGCATGAAAGAAAAAGACTTTAAAACACAATTTGCAATACAGTACCTTTTTATCAACAGAGCACTGCAGTTCGCCAACCCCTTAAAAGGCGGGCGGAGGGACGCGCGCCTTTGCTCTGTAAGTTCGTCCGACAATATTTGACTTTGTAAATAAAAGGTTTCATTTAAGTTGGTACATTTACGAGGGTTGTAAAGGATTTATAACCGTTTGTTGCATTCTGTTTGTGGATTTTGAACTTATGATATTAAAAAGTATTAAATTGTATTGGTGCCGTGTGGTTCTCGGCACAAATAAAAAAAAAGAAAAGGGAAAGGCTTATTACAATTAAAAAATCACTCTATAAGGTACCTTATACATGAGTTGAGATTCTAGTTATTCAGACTAAATGATTTAAATACACGTGACCATATTTTATTTAAATTAATGTTTGTTGACCATACCTCGAATCTTCATGAGAATTTAAAAGTAATCTTTAATCTCGAAAAAGTATGTAATGTATTAATTATTTTGGCCACAAACAACCTATAAAATACAATACGTTTATATCTAAAACCCCAAATATAATGTTATCATAGCATTGTGAAATTTCAAACAGAGTCATAAAAATAAATGTGTGAATGTCCGGCAATGAGAAATGTGACTGTCACCATTGTTTGTACCTTTTTTATTAATGTCAGTATACGACTGAAATAAATATGGCTCAAAAATATAAAAAAAAATTAACAACCTCTCGTTACAATACTTCGAGCGACCGTTATAAATTTTGAGAGAGGATGCTCACGACATTATTAAATACACTTAAACCTAATTGCTGTTCATACAATTATCACGTCTTTATCCCTTGCGGGGTGAATAGAGCCAACAGTCTTGAGAAGACCGAAATAACACGTTCAGCTGGTATAGTTTTTTAATTGAGTTGAGATTCGAATTAAATAGTGTCAGGTTGCTAGCCCATATATATCTTAATCTTTTAAAGCTTTCTTCCTCACGAAAATCGCCAAAAGAATGGTTATTATAATAAAAGATTGAATTTTCGAAAACGTATATTATGAACAGCAAAGAAAAACAAATAAAGAATAGGACCACTCTATATCTTTCCCACGGACGTTATAAAGGGCGACTAAGGTATAGACTTATTAACTTGGGATTCCTCTTGTAGACGATGGGCTAGCAACCTAGCACTATTTGTATCTCAATTCTATCATAAAGCCATACAGCTGAACGCTTATCAGTTTTTTTCAAGATTGTTGGCCCTGTCTACCCCACAAGGGATATATACGTGACTATATATGGATTAATATGACTTTCATCTAGACCTGAAACCTTCCAGGCCCTGTAATCTATTGCAAAAACGCGTCAAGAGCTTCTTACTCTGTATACATAAAAATTTACTTAAATACACACAAACAAACATTTCTTACACCCGTTCAACGGAACGTCAAAAAAAAAAAGAGGGAGATCGTTAGCGGATGATAAATCTTTTCGAATAATATCTGTAATTTCCCTTCTGCTCGTGATGTTCTGTATTTTTTTCGCGGACTCTCTTATAAATCTCCGCGACAGCCCTCAGTTACGTTGTGTATTCCAACCTCTTATAAATCAAAACCGGACCGGGCCCCCTTGTTAGGGTTCCGTACCAAAAAGGTGACGTTGTTGAAGAAAATGCTGCAGTGCAGTTAGTTACCGCTTCTTCTGCACTGACGCCTTGGAAGCGGCAGTAAACTTAGTTTTAAGTAATTTATTTGACGTCAACCAATGTTGTTAAACCATACGTTTTGACAATTATTAAGCGATATGTAGTATCCTATAGTAATGAATAAAAATTTTGAATTTGAATTTTGGTTAAACGAACCCATGATTAATACTTAATGTCCGTCTTGACCTTGATCGTGAAATAGTATACTTCTTTTGCCGCTATAACAAATACTAAAACTAATCTCAATTCCATCATAAAGCCATACAGGTGAACGTGGCCTTTCAGTCTTTTCAAGACTGTTGGCTCTATCTTCCCCGCAAGAGGTATAGACGTGACGTGGTATAAAGAGCAAATAAACGTTATTATATTATTATAAAGGTTTTACGTACATAATATATGTATATGTATATATGTATGTAAAATATAATAAAATAAACATTTTAGGGGTCTCCCATACACAAAAATATTTAGGTTTCTATTCACTTCAAATATAAATATGTTATACAACTAACGAGTTTGTTTGGTTACTTATAAATGTACGGAACCCTTTGCGCGCGAGTCTGACTCACGCTTGACCGGTTTTCGTGGCTTCTCGTGTACCCAGGATGAGATGTGACGTCCATATCATTCATTTCTTGGCCGGCGGTATAAGTTTCCTCGACCCAAGCTATATATTTTCTAGACACGATGACGGAATAGTCAAACAAATTGAGCCAGTCCCTAATTTTCTGTGTGTTAGATACTATATTTTAAATATACATTGTATATTTTATGTATTTATTCTTTATTGTAACAATTACAATTTTTAAAAGTACAATAGGCGGACTTAATGCTTATAGCATTATCTAACAGTCTTCCATTGGATTAAAAAGAAAAACTTTGTATGGGTGATAATAAACATACGTTCTATACCATATATACTATTAACCTATACTTAATATTATAACATTTCCTCATTTCTTAAAGTTTCTGATAATTAGGTATTTACGTCGTTTATATATTGTCACGTAAACATACATCGACATCGTAGTCTATATTTAGACCAATAAGGGAAAAAAATTGAATATTTTCTCCAACGTATCGCAAATATTTACTTTCCAAAAAAAAGAAAGATACTCCATCCTATCGTATCAAACCAGCTGTTGCCATACTTTATAAGTAATACCGCACGTTCAAACCAACGCTCTTAAGCGAACACGTGTAACTTATACCTCACAATACAGAAAATACTGGCAACACTACTCCAAGCCTGTGATTTTACTCGCAAACGTAAAACGGAACGTATTATGTATTATTACACTTGTATAATACGCTCCGTTTTACGTTTTATTTTCTCAACACAAGGAATTTTTGCAAGCAATTCGTAAGCAGACTGGTTCATGAATAACAAATTATATTTGCTAGGTAAAATATTCTCCATATGAATACCGATCCTTTATTAAAGGTCTATTTATTTTTTTCCCTTTGTTTGAATAATTTCACTTTGATTGTAAAAATGTAAGGCATGAACATTTTGTGTGTCACTGCCCTTTTAGATTTCAACAATGCGCAGTGATGTGTTTCCTCCAAAAATGTTGGTAGAGCTTTTATAAAGCGCATTTTTATTATGAAATAGAATCTTAGGTTAAAGCATTTAAATGATGATAACATTCACAAATCGAAAAGAATATGTACACTGCTGAAATGCATTCAAAGTCAAAAAATTTTGGAAGCTATTCTATATGCAGTGTAGATATAGGTAAAAATAAGAAATTGGCATGGTTATGCTAAAAGAGATAAATTTATATGTTAAATAGTATACAATTTTATTGAAAACGATTTCATATTAAATATTAAATTTCGTATAACCAATGCTCTTATGGTGATGGAAAACATTGTAAGGAAACTGCACATTCAGGCTGGATGTGTAACCATGATCGATTCAATACGGGTTAGGATCCCGTGTAAAGATTGCGATGGTCAGATGGGATTCGCTTCATGTAAAAACCTGACTCACCCAATCTAGGATCCATGGTCAAAGGGTATACGCCAGGCTCCTCTCCAGAGAGAAGGGGATACAACTGAGACCAAAGCTAGGAGGAAGAATCTCATATTGTTTCTTGCATCGCCTTCTGCTGTTTTTCCTGTCCATCCACTGGTGTGTCTGGAAGAAATCGCTATAAGCGATAAGACCTCGCATTGAACTAGATCAAGATATTCGATATTTATACAACACTAGCTGTGCCGCGACTTCGTCCGCGTAGAATTGTTAATTTGGGCATCATTGAAGCAGTCAAAGATGAATAATTTTCCACGTTATTTTTTTACATTTTCCATTATTTCTTCGCTCCTAATAAGTGCAGCGTGATGTTACATAGCCTAAAGCCTTCCTCAATAAATGATCTATTCAACACAAAAATAATTTTCAATTCGAACCAGTAGTTACTCAGATTAGCGCGTTCAAACAAACAAACTCTTCAGCTTTATAATATTAGTATAGATTTTTTTTTTTTAGTGCAACAAAGTGTTATTCATACATTAATTCATGTTAGCAACAAATACTTGTTCATGTTAGCAAGAAAATAAACCTTATTACAATTACATCTCGTATCATACGAAGCTGGATTATGCCATAAAATAAAGAAAGAAAGTCGTGGGCGAAAGTTTAATATCTAAATAAGTGACGCTTAAGATATGACACGGAGAATTTTTTCTCTAGCAAATTATGATATTTTTCCTTCGAAAATGTCTCTTCATCTGATCCCTAAGGGCAAGGATGCGTAAATTTTTGAGTTGTTCAACATTGTTGTTTCTCCTCGTAAGGTCTCAAGTGAGTCGTTTATTTAACTTGCTTCCTGATATAGGAAGCAGAAAAGGTAATTTTTATTCATTCATTTAATGTTTATATTCACACAAACATAATTTTCTATTTCTTTGTCCCTATTGTAAGGAGGCATATATTTATTTAATTTAGAATATTTATTAATTTTTAACTCTTGCGGATACATACATACATATATAAAATCACGCCTCTTTCCCGGAGGGGTAGGCAGAGATGGCTTAGGCTCTTGCGGATCTTTGGGATATTTTCAAAAAAAGAATATCTTTTAATAATACAACAATAAAATTCTTTAAAGTAAAAATTTTCAATGCAATCTCCGGCATGTGTGAAATAGGTTAGCTCGCTGAGAGGCCGATGACCTAAATGTGCAATATACGTGATTTGGATTCAATCCCAGGAGGACAGCCTCTGAATCACAATCGAACTATATTACTTAGTTGCACTTATTACTTACATTGGGAGGGAGTTGATCACGTAGAAATAATACGTAATGTTATTCCCTAATGTGTCCATGCCGTGTGGTTCTCGACACCAATAAAAAAAAGGATAGGACCATTCCATCTCGTTTCTTTGGCTGTTGTAAAAGGCGACTAAGGCCTATAAGAACTAATCACTAATATTTTAAATATCAATTTCATCACTAGGCTAAACAGCTGAACGTAGCCTTTCAGTCTTTTCAAGACTGTTGGCTCGGTCTATCGTACAAAGAAAAGAAATATGATTATACGTATATACTCGTATGTATCTATGTTTATCCTAATAATATTATAAATGCGAAAGTTTGTATGTCAGGATGTCAGTATGATTATTTGTTACCGCGGGATTGATAGGATTTGATTAGGGATATAATTATAATATAATTCAAAGGATAATTTTAACAAGAACTTCAAAACTCTTAGAGCATTCTGTGGTAATGAAACTAAAGTAATTTCTCTGTGGTAGAGACTTTGTTATCATATGTTAATACTATATAAATATAGAGTAGTTAGGTCTGTGGTAAGTGGTTGAATGTTGTCTTTGCCTGCCCCTCCGGGAACATGTAATATAGACATATTCATGCATGGTCACGTCTATATCCCTTGCGGGGTAGACAGAGCCTGTAGGGGTAGCAGTTTTGAAAAGACTGAATGGCCACTCAATTCTATCGTCAAGCCAAAGCTTGACGATAGAATTGAGATGCAACTAGTGACAGGTTGCTAGCCCATCATCGCCTAAAAAGAATCCCAAGTTTGTAAGTCTATCCCTTAGTCGCCTTTTACGACATCCATGGCAAAGAGATGGAGTGGTCCTATTCCTTTTTGTATTGGTGCCGGGAACCACACGGCACCACATGTATATATTAAGAGAGAGTTAATGATGTGTACCTATGATGAATTAAGAGTTAGCCTCTAAAGGTTATGTCGTCCGACTTACCCAATAGAAGACCGTGGAATGCATAAGAAAATCACAGAATTTCTCTCGAACAAAATCGGGTAGAACTCATTACAAGATCTACTTTTAATATTTTATTTTAATAGCTGGTATGTGTGTCACAGAAAATGTAGAATATTCGCCAACCAAACATGCTTTGGCTGCAGCATTTTTTCAAGTGACCATAAAAAGCAACGACCTGGCAACCTAGCTTGCATTTAGTTCAATTTGGATACTACGAAAAAAAATTTCGTCATTTACGATGACAGAAAAAATACATACATACATACATATAATCACGTCTATATCCCTTGCGGGGTAGACAGAGCCAACAGTCTTTTAAAGACTGTTAGGCCAAAATCAGCTATTTGTCTTTAAGATAGAATTGTGATTCAATAGTGACAGGTTTCTAGCCCATCGCCTAAAAGGAGAATCCTAAGTTTATAAGCCTATCCCTTAGTCGCCTTTTACGACATCCATGGGAGAGAGATGGAGTTGTCCTGTTCTTTTTTATATTGGTGCCTTGAACCACACGGCACACAAAAAATATTTCTCCAAAAAAAAAAATGGAGAAATATTTTTTCTGTGTGCCGTGTGGTTCCCGACAGAAAAAAAAATTCTCCAAAAAGGCCATAAAAAACGAACGTACGCCCGCAGTTCCGTCCGCATGAAGCGAAAATCTCTGTAGTTGCTCTTCTCGCGGGAATTAAGGGAAATCTTCGCTTAGTGCACCCATAATTTATTTTCACTAGCAGCATCGTCCGCGTGAATTTAATTCCTACAAAAAGTTAAACATTTAGCGACACCTACAAAAAAGAGTCTGGAGAAGGGCATTTGACGGCCTCTGTGGCGCAGCGGTAGTGCGCTTGTGTGTGACACCGGAGGTCCCGGGTTCGAATCCCGGTCAGGGCATGATGAGAAAAGAACTTTTTCTGATTGGCCTGGGTCTTGGATGTTTATCTATATAAGTATTTATTATAAAATATAGTATCGTTGAGTTAGTATCTCGTAACACAAGTCTCGAACTTACTTCGAGGATAACTCAATCTGTGTAATTTGTCCCGTATAAAAAACAAAAAAAAGCGCATAAGAAATTTTCGTCCTGCTAAAAACGTTCCCGTGGGTCTGAAACCTGCATTCATTATAGTTAGGTGCTAAACGTGCGGACGAAGCTGCCGATAAAAGCTAGTACATCATAATATTTGAGAAAATTGGCAAGAACTCTCTTTTATTGTCTGTTTGAAAATTCTCTTCTTGCAGTGACACTTTCCATTACGAAGGTAGACAATCAGAAATGACATCTTTATTTTGGAGACAGCTGTCCGAAATAGGGATCACGTACATACGTAATGTACATTCAACAGTCGAGAAACATGGCCTCCTTTCGGTTTTAGTTTGTAGTTCATGTTACTTTTCAGTTGACTGTACTAAAGTTGAGCATATAAAGTAGAAGAAACTTAAGTTTGCCAACAGCGATGTATGTAACCATGATTGATAGGATCTCTTTACCAAACAATAATTATTAGTGTGGTTCCCGGCACCAATACAAAAAAGAATAGGACCACTCCATCTCTTTCCCATGTATGTCGTAAAAGGCGACTAAGGAATAGGCTTAAAAACTTGGGTTTCTTCTTTTAGGCAATGGACTAGCAACCTGTCACTATTTGAATCTCAATTCTATCATTAAGCCAAATAGCTGAACGTGGCCATTCAGTCTTTTCAGGACTGTTGGCTCTGTCTATCCCGCAAGGGATATGGACGTGACTATATGTATGTATGTATAATTATTTTATTTTATAAAAAAAAAAATTGGATTGATTGTTCCACTGTACTTACTATTTACCAATGGAGATTTCTCATCGTCCAATGAGGAAACAAAACATTGTATTGTTTTACTGAACCACCGGGAGTCATGTGTCAAAACGTCATACCCTCGGAGCCCACGTTACAAGCCGTCAATACCAGCCTCCCGATGTATTGTCTTTTTCATCGAAAAATTGCCCTTTCATTCGTATTGTGCCCGAATTGTGAATCATTTGATGTGATTTATTTAGGTAGGCGTTGGGCCGCGGCTTTGTGTGAATTTTGTATGAGTGAGATCAAATTATCAATAATGTTCAGTTTGCACTGTCTGTCAGTCAGTTCATAACAATGGTCTAGATTTAGAAAAAGAAGCTATTAGCTATTAAACGCACCGTTTAGAAATATGTAGGTATTTCAAACTTATAGAAGATTTCAAACAAATTTTAAGAATTTTTGTCTTACATACATACTTATGGTCACGTCTATATCCCTTGCGGGGTAGGCAGAGCCAACAGTCTTAAAAAGACTGATAGGCCACGTTCAGCTGTTTGGTTTAATGATAGAATTGAGATCCAAATAGTGAAAGGTTGCTACCCCATCGCCTAAAAAAGAATCCCAAGTTTGTAAGCCTATCAATTAGTCGCCTTTTACGACATCCATGGGAAAGAGATGGAGTGGTCCTATTCTTTTTTGTTTTGGTGCCGGGAACAACACGGCAATTTTTTTTTCTTAGAAAACATTTACTGAATAGACTACTGATGATAGTAATCATCACTGATATTCTGTTTTTGTAGTGCGCTATGTGCTGTTAAGTAGAGAGTAAGCTCGTTAAGATTAAAAGGCGAAATGGTTGTACCGCTGCTGTAAAATTTAAAGATTTCAAATTTGACATTTCTAATGTGGTTCTAAGAATATATGCAGATTTTTTCTTATGAATTATACGAAAACTGAAATGCATTGATAACTAATGGAAATAAATATGGTTAAATAACTTAAAAGTTCCACAATCATTCAGCGAATCATTGGTTTTCGCTATGGAGGAAGAATCCAAAGCAATACACAAGGTTTACAAGGTAAGAACAAAACAGTTCTAAGTAATACGTCCAGATTAAAATCCTTCACATTTTCTATAAATAAAATCATGATACGTCTCCAACTTATAAAGAGCCATTTCTCGCAAACTCGCTCTGTCAATTTTTATCTCCGGCTGATAAATTTATAAACATAAATCGAGGGGGAAATGGAACCGAAGGGCATGTAAGAAATGTTATTGGAACGTACCAAAATGACGAGAGAAATCCAATATTACTTTTTGTCGATAAAATTGATCCGGTTGTTAGGTCGAGATAACTATTTCCTGACATCTAGGGATTGAAACCTTACGAGGATTTCGGTATTCGTGTATGATTGACATTTCATTTATCACAAATATATATATATATATCCTCACTCACGTGTTTCTTACTTGCGGGGTAGACACAGGCAACAAATAGTCTTGAAAAGACTGTAAGGCCACCTTCAGCTATTTGGCTTAATGATAGAATTGAGATTCAAATAGTGAAAAGTCGCTAGCCCATCGTCTAAGAAAAGAATCCCAAGTTTATAAGCCTGTCCCTGAGTCACCTTTTATTGCATCCACAGGAAAGAGATGGAGTGGTCCTATTATTTTTGTCGTAGTACTGGGAACCACACGGCAACGTTAACATTGTTTCAACACCAACTTGAAAAATGACAAATTTTTCTTATGAACAGAATAGAATTATTTTTGTACCGTGTTGTTACCGGCACTTTAATAGAATAGGACCACTCCTTCTCTTACCCGTGGTTGTCGTAAGAGGCGATTAAGGGGGTAAGAGCTAGCAACCTGTCACTATTAGAATCTCAATTCTATCATTAAGCCAAGTAACTGAACGTGGCCTATAACTCTTTACAAGACTGCGGGCTCTGCTAACCAGCAAGCGATTTTGACGTGATTATATGAATGTATGTATATATGTTGTAACAAAGATCTAATTTACACCGAGACGCTCCAACCTGTTTGTGTGTTTGAGTGTCTGATTTTAGCCTTACTTGGATAGCAAGTGCTTGACGAGACTCAGTCTATTCAACCTAATAGATTGAGATTGGGTTTGTATTTCATTATAGCATTGTCAAAGTTTTGATGTTTAGATTTGTATTAATTAGTACCAAAGTAATTGTTTAAAAGCTGATAGTATCAGTGACTTTAAGTTAAACGATCGAAATAGAAATAGAAATGGTCGAAACACGTAATGGACAAGTCAATTCTACATCGGAGTTAATGATTATTGAAATAAATATTAATAAGTGCCGTGTGATTTTTGGCACTTTAGAATCGAAACATTCCATATCATTTCCATGGATGTCGTAAAAGGCGACTAAGGAATAGGCTTACAAATTTGGGATTCCGTTTGTAGGCGATGGGCTAGCAACCTGTAGTATTTGAATATCAATTATACCATTGAGATTTATATATATATAGTCGTGACTTTATGTGAGATATATATATATATATGTATATAGACGTGACTTCATGTGTGCCGGGAACCACACAGAACTATATTGACGAATGTAGATTACAAGGATTATGGTAAATCGTAAAATGTAATCTGTGCCTACTCTGAATAGTGAAAGGTTGTTAGGCCGTCGTCTACAAGAAGAATTATGAGGGAATTAACCCATCCTTTAGTCACCTTTTAAGATATCCATGGGAAAGATATGATTTCATTCAAAAGTGTGGTTCCCCACGGTACTGTACTGCTCTTCTTTTCATTCAATTTTATGTATGAGTGTACATGTTATTTTTAAGAAATCTGTGACCTTTACATAAAAATATAATGGCTTAGACTTTTCTCTAGAAGAACTTTTTCTAGCCCTGAAAAACTGAAAGTTTTCGCATTGTTAAAAAGCTTTCAATAAGTTCTTGAAGTTTATGCTTAACTTTTGTAAGATGAAGGAATACAATGAGGGTACATTTGGAACCAAAGAATAAAACGTAGGTCTTTATAACATATCAATAATTTATAAATGATATATTCGACAAAAAAAAAACTAAATATAATCATTACGTGTGATGTTTAAAAATATATTTTCAAAAACTGGTATGAACGATTTTGTAGCCAACGAAATTCATAAAGTTTTTATATAACTATGTTTTATATCACTATGAGGAATAAAAATTGCATAAAATATTTGCAAAAGCTGTTCTGACCTGAATTTTTAACTACGATTTTTTTTCCTACATTCTATAAATATACACATTAATTCAATTCCCATAAGAATATAATCCACTCCATATCTATCCCATGGATATCGTATAAGACGACTAAAGGATAGGCCGTTAAACTTGCAATTTATTTTTTAGAAGATGGGCTAGCAACCTGTCATTATTTGAATCTCAATTCCATCATAAAGCCATACAGGTGAACGTGTCCTTTTAGTCTTTCAAGGCTGTTGGCTCTGTCTGCGCCACAAGGGATATAGACGCGACTTTATGTATGAATATAAGAGCGGAACCGAGAAAAACAGCTAGTCTCACAAAACTGCGGCTACATCGGGGAATGAACCAGCGACCTAATTTAGAGCGGCCGTAATACGTGACTCGATTTTAACACTTGTGGCAGCGGAGTTATTGAGTGAAATGAAACTTTCCAATTATATTTAAACCTCGGGTCGCTTTGAGTAGCATCATAGGCATGTAAGGGAAATTTCACATGCTGTTTATTTTAATTTTTTTTTAATTCTATTCTTCCTCCTGGTATAATTCTCAGTTACATCCTCTGTAAAGAAAGCTTCTTACAAAATATAAAACACCAACTGTCACGGCAAAAAGGTTTTGCCTTTAAAATTTAAGACCGTATATTAAGAAAATCGTAATTATTTTTTTCTACACTCGCTGCAGAGAAATATAAATACAGATTCATATAAACCTATCCTAAAATAATTGGTGAATTTCCTTTATAGGCGACTGTATTTTACATTGCCCAAATTTGATAAAAAATCACTATTTCAGACTTATTTACACGTATATATGTGGTGTGCCGTGTGGGGATCACTATAAAAAATAATAGGATCTTGCCATCTGTTTCCCATTGATGTTGTTAAAGGCGATTAAGGGATAGGCTTATAAACTTGGGATTCTTCAGGCGATTGGCTAGCAACCTGTCATTATTTGAATCTCAATTCTACCAATAAGCCAAACAGTTCAAGTCAGTTCAGTCCAGTTCGTGGCCTTTCAATTTTTCAAGACTGTTTGCTCTGTCTCCCCCGCAAGGAATATAGACGTAACTATGACATACATATTGACATACATATATGCCAGTATAAGTGGTAAATAGTTTGTATAAAACCATCAAAAAAAAAACGCACTCCACCCAACTATGCGTGAAGGACTAAACCGACCACCCAATTTACAACGGTTATAATACGTGACTCAATCCGCCCACTTGTGGAGTTATTGAATGGAATAGAGGGAATTTTACGCCCCTTACATTCTTATAAAATAAAGCATTGCTGCCATAAAATTGTTCGAGGAATTGTACTTTTAAATTTTAGTTATAAATTGTCTGTTTAATGTTGCTTACAAAATTAATTGAATGTTGTTTCGTAGTGTTATTAGTTGTGTAATCGATTGACTGTTTCTTAAATGACAAAATTTCATAACCTACAAAAACAAATTCTGTTATATGTTGTTGTTCGATTTAGTAAAATATGAGTTAAAAATCTTTCGTTACCAAACTTACGCGCTAGGTAACAAAAAACTTCGTTTGCTATATGCTACGCCGTAGCAAATCGTAGCACATTGTAGAAACTCGTAGCTCCTCGCCTAGCACATATTTACGATTTGCAGGCAGAGGTCAAAGAACTACCTTGAAGGTATAGTTTAAGAAATAAAATAAATATATCCATGAAATGACAATTATAAGTTTAAAAAGTTTGGTTACTAAATATACTCGTAAAATAATTGGTATAGAAAAATCATTTACTTTACCATTTTTGTAACATACATACATACATAAAATCACGCCTCTTTCCCGGAGGGGTAGGCAGAGACTACCTCTTTCCACTTGCCACGATCTCTGCATACTTCTTTCGCTTCGTCCACATTCATAACTCTCTTCATACAAGCTCGGCGGTTTCGGGTACTTTTGACCTGACCCTTTACCAGGACGTCCTTAATTTGATCAAGATACGTTCGTCTAGGTCTTCCCACTCCGACCTTTCACAAAAGTATTATATTGTTACAGAAAGTATTGGAGAAGCAATCTAAAGCGGCCATAATACGTGACTTCGATTTGCCACGCGTACAATTCACTCTCCTAGATTCATTAAATAAAATTGTGTAGGCTTGTAATAAAATAAATTACTATTTCTTTTTTGTATTTTTAAGTCGGGTTTATTGTTAAGGTTTATATTATAAAAGTCAGCAAAACAATAACATATGCTTTTAATTTTTTTTTTTTAATTTGTATAATAAAATAAGTAGAACCGATGCAATATTGTTTCTTGCGTTCATCATTCTCGGTGTTTTTAATTTTTTACATTAATTAGTAAATAAATAATGAAAAGTAAATACATTTTCTCTATAAAAATCTTTAATTTTATCTTTCAGGTAATAGGCTAGCCAGCTACCTATCCCTAATTTCTCAATTTCATCTACTGAACGAGGGCTTCGAAATTCGAGACTACAGGCTTTGTTTAACCCGAAGGGATAAAGGCTTGATAAATTGTATATAGTTAAAAACCTTTACTTACCTAACTTTAGTCAGCATGAAATATTCAAATTTAAAGTTGTCTTCATAATAGTTGCGCTTAAAATAACAAAACTATTTTCATATGACAGATTGCATACAGTCACACAATAGTTTAATCTTTGTATGAATCTGACGTGGCTCGGAATTTAAAGCCAACAAAAGCTTTCAAGCTGCTCGCTTGTCTAGATTTAGAAAGCGAACAATGAAGTTGCAAAATTTGTGAATAAAGTAACTTTCACGGATTTGAAAAGATCACGGATTACACAGACTTGAAAATATTTTCTATAAAAGTACTCAACGAATTTTGGTTATTTTTACCCTGGTACTTTTATGGTAACTTATATTAATATAAGCAACGAGTGAAATTTTTTTTTAAATTTTAGACCTTTTATAAAACTGTTTATTTCCCTTTTTTCTGAATCTCAGTTCAATATTAACCATAACAAACTAATTACATTAAAACAAAAATGAAACTTACCTCCGTTTCTTCACGTATATTATAAATAACCAAACGACGAATACCGTTAGTTATCGTTCACGCGGGAATTATGATAATTCTCTCTTAGTGCATAGAGATAGATCCCCTAGATCATAAAACGAACCTACATGGCAAATTTCAAATCTCTAGACCAAGTGGTTTGCTTGTTCGTTGTTTGTCAGTCAGTCAGTTACCGGAAGAGTTTTATAAATAAACATATATCAAATTCTCGTGTCACAATGTTCGTTCCCGTACTCCTCCGAAACGGCTTGACCGATTCTCATGAAATTTTGTGAGCATATTGAGAATAGGTCTGAGAATCGGCCAACATCTATACATTTCGTACCCCTTAGTGATAAAATTTATTAAAACTAGAAATTACTTAAAATATTTATTTATATGGCAAAACAACGTTTGCCGGGACAGCTAGTATAAACATAAGAAACTCTATGTTGATATGTTGCCACTACCATTATCGTAACTTGAGGTCTCCTACCGCCCTTATCTCGGAGAAATGTGTTATCTCACGTGCCAGCGACCTATATTACACCAAGTCACTAGACAAGATGAGTTTCGACTAAAGAAAACTACGCTTTAAAAAGCTTTCATAATTTTTCAAGGCGACTGAGTGATAGGCTTATAAACTTGGGATTCTTCTTTAGGCGATGGTCACTAGATTCACTAGCAATCTGTCACTATTTGAATCTCAATTCTATCGTTAAGCCGAAAAGCTGATCGTGGCATTTAGTCTTTTCAAGACTCTTAGCTCTGTCTACCCCGCAAGGGATATAGACGTGATTATATGTATGCATGTAATTTTTTATTTTTTATTTTGTACTAAGTAATTTTTTAGTAAAACTTTCTTCAGGCTATACATAAGATAAAAAATATAATAAGCGTTGAGTATTTCTTCCTTAATTTATTATATAAAATAACTCTATTTTTAGAGACACATTATTCTTTCATCTAAAAAACTAGATGTTTGGGTTAAATCTTATACATTTATCAATATTGACTTAAATGTTTAACAGACATATTCAAAGGATAATATAATTTGTTTAATAAGTTTGATATGGATATATTTAATTTTATATTTTACTACAATTACACTTGTCAAGTATTTTTCATAATAAGTTGTTGTTAATCGTTCAATAACGTAAGATCATACTTTTTTTTATGAGCTGGTAAAATATGCTTAGTAAATAATATAATATTATGTATCCAGTTAACGTAAAGGTCGGCAAAAAAAATATAGCATTTACCGAGTAACATCACTCTATCTTACAAAAATATCATAAAAGGCGAGTAGGGGAGCGTTTTATTAGATTTGGACCGGTTAGCGTTTGTCCATCGTTATATTTTACTCGTAGTATTTGATAGAAAGCGAAGTTTTATTTATTACTAGTGTATGCGCGCGGCTCCAACCGCGTTTAACGAAAAATCACTATAATAACCCATTTCGCGGGAATTTTGGGTAATACCCTGTTGTTGCACTCAAATAGAAAAAAGAATAGGACCACTCCATCTCTATGGATGTCGTAAAAGGCGACTAAAGGAAAGGGTCATAAACTTGGGATACTTCTTTTAAACGATAAGCTAGCAACCTGTTACTATTTGAATCGCAATTTTATCATTAAACCAAAAAGCTGAACGACCGTCGCGAGCCGTCCTGAAAAGACTGAAACACAGTCTTTTCAGGACGGCTGGCTCAGTCTATCCCGCGAGGGATATAGACGTGATTGTATGTATGTGATTTTATTGGATCAACAACATCTTCTCTAAGTTATATTCTGGGTTTGTTTATAAGACAGATCTTACCGATTTAAAAAAAAGCAAGTTCGTCTTGGTCTTTCCTTTCTAACGTGGCCATTGACCCTTAATTTGTTTATTTGCGTAGTAAGTAGCACGAAAAGAGTAACATAATTGAGTGTGGAGGAAGCGGGAGAGGTCTGCAAGGATCGAAGCAAGTGGAAATCCATGGTCTCTGCCTACCCCAGTGGGAAACAGGCGTGATGGTATGTATGTAAACTTGGGATTCTTCTTTTGGGCGATGGGCTAGCAACCTGTCACTATTTGAATCTCAATTCTATCAAAAAGCCAAACAGCTGAACGTGGCCTTTCAGTATTTTCAAGACGGTTGGCTCTGTAACCCCGTTAGGGATATAGACGTGATGATATGTATGTATCTATGTGCAGATGATAATATTTTTAATTCAAGCCACAAACTGCAGTATTTCTGCCAACACAGTGCTCCAAATGTATTATTAAAAGGTGATTCCGCGCGGCGTTGGGATATCCCGTTAATTCTGCGGGCGACACGCGACAAATCGCTTCATTCATACTCTCTCTTCCCTCATTTCTTTCTTTCCACTGTTTTGCTTAGTAACTCCTTCTAATCACTTACGTTTATGGTGAAGTACATTATTTCTTTACATTATTATCATTTGCTCATGTGCCGTGTGGTTCCGATGGTCTATCGATGAGAGATAGACATATATACCATCGCGGAGTTTTCTGTAGACCTTTTCAATGAGTACATTATTACTTTTATACTTAATAATTAGTACATTATTTTGATAAATAGATTATTTTGATAGCCTGCGTTTGCAATGTAAGCGGAAAAAATATGATAATTAACTACATCACATTAGAAACCTCAAAAATAACAGTATTTCTCCACTATTTAATGGATGTAATTATACATATAAACCTTCCTCTTGAATCACTCTATCTATTGAAAAAAACCGCATCAAAATCCGGTGCGTAGTTTTGAAGATTTAAGCTTACAAAGGGAGATAGGGACAGAGATAGCGACTTTGTTTTATGTAATGCAGCATATGTGTAAAGTAAATTCTTCGAAAAGTGCTAATTAATTGTTGACAACATATTCGTATTGAAATAATTAGTTTTACATTCATTCATGTTTTTTAATGTAGACTGTGTGCATTCGTCCACGATTTAGATTTAAGAGATCTATATTTTTAAATTGACGTCCAGTAAAAATGCAGTGTAGTTTGTTCCGCCGCTTCTTCTACACATGCGCTTTGGATGCAGTAGTAGTTATAATTAGATTTAAGTGACGTGACATCAATAAGTGATACTTTGTATCCTATTTTAAAAATAAATCTATTCTATTCTAAAAAAAAATTTTTTCATGTCCCTTATAGTAAAGATTTGTGTATTAGTCCCACACGTTCTTCTATCACATTCCCATGCATTCAACGTACAGTTGTTCTCTATTTGACCCCGGACGTCCCTCCGGGAACTCCATGTTGTAAATAAATAAACAAGGTCTTAATCGCTCGAATTGTAAACGGGAATATAAAGGCGGATTTAATATCTAATGGTTATTCAGCGTATTAAGGTAAAATAATCTAATTTTCTATGTACATATTTAAAATGTACATATATAATATATTCTTTGTACACATTTACCGTGTGATTCTCGGTAACAATAAAAATAGAATAGGACCATCTCTTTCCCGTGGATGTCGTAAAAGGCGACTAAGGGATAGGCTAATAAAATTGGGACCCTTCTTTTGGGTGGTTGGCTGGCAATTTGTCACTATTTGAATCTCAATTTTGCAATCTATCATTAAGCCAAACATCTGAACGTAGCATATCAGTCTTTCGAAGACTCTTGGCTCTGTATGTCCCGCAAGGGACATAGACGTAATTATAAGTATGTTTGTTTGTAAACTCTTTATTGCACATAAAAATAAATATAACAAAATCAGAACAGTCATTGTATGTATATATATTTATAAAAAATCAATTAAGCAGACGCTAAATATTTGCACTTGTTTCTATCCTACGATACTTATTAAGGTTTAGTGGTTTTTACGTGAAAGCCGGACATACAAACATATAAACACACTATAATGGATATGGATTTTTTCGCCTCTTCTTCTACAAATGCCCTTTGGAAGCGGCACTAGTTATAATTAATTAATGATTTATGTGATGTGACGTCAATAAGTGGTACCTTGTATCCAATTTTGAAAATAAATCTTATTCTATTCTAACATTGCAAAAATGTAAATTCTAATGAATGTTTTTAGCAAAAAGTTATCTGCTGGTGTAAATGACACAGACTAAATTCCACAAAATGCAGTCTGGCCAGTAAATAAACTGAAAGGATTAAAGCATTCGCATAAAATTTTGTTATACGAATGAAGTTTTAAACAAATTGTATGGAATGGAAACGTATGTGTAAATTTCAACTAAATTAAAGTTTAATCATACATCTATACTAATATTATAAAGCTGAAGAGTTTGTTTGTTTGAACGCGCTTATCTCAAGAACTACTGATTGAAGGCTTTAGGCTATATAACATCACGCTTGCAACTTTTAGGAGCGAAGAAATAATGGAAAATGAAAAAAAAAAACGGAGAAAATTGAATTGAAGCCCAATGATGCCCAAAATAACTATTCCACGCGGACGAAGTCGCGGGCACAGCTAGTTATTGTATAAACGGGAATACTGTTGTGTGGTTTCCGGCACTAATATAAAAAATAATAGGACCACTTCTCCTTAATGGGGCCGGGAACCAAACTACCGTTCCCACGGGAATTTCCAAAAATGCCGTATACTATGTTAGAACAACGGGTTTTGAACTATAGGAGTATGCGCTTTAATAAGACAATCCTGAAATATAAAACTTTTGCTCATCCATATGAGAGGAAATGTAGGTATATTTAAAGATTGTGTGTTCTATTGCAATATATTAAATCCATTTTAAATGGTACCTAAATTTCAATGGCGTTTTACAGTAAAGATTTTTTTTTTCATTTTGTTTTCATCTGTGAATCTAACGTTTAGGTCAAAGATTCTTCCTCACAAAATGGCATCAATACTGAGTTAAGAAAGCCGCATCAGATAACAATAACTATAATTCACGTTCACGCGTGATGTCCTCCAAGCCTGGCTTTGAACATGATTTATGTCCGGTCAGATTGTGGTCACGGAAATAAATCTGAAGATATTAATACCACTCTGAATGCTGCACACTAGTGTTGCTCGATAGTCGACTATCGATGGCGTTTCGATTGTCTACCGATAGTATAATATGAAATAAAATTATCAATAATTATGGATAAGCGTCGATAGCCGGTTTTGGCGCAAGCTACTGAGAACATCGGGGTACAAATGGGTAGCTATCCCGCTTCTACCACCAGGCCGAGGCCAAAGAAATCCTTGATTTCAGCCGCAAAAGGTGAATGTGTATAGAAAATAAATTTAAGTCGATGTAACCTGGACAAAGTAGAAAGGTTTGCATGTAAGCGGACTCCATATCCCGAGACCTAGTGCTAGAGGATAGATCTATAAACAAGAAAAGAATGACTATTAGACTAACCATATTATCGACTGTGAAGTTAATAACCAGTAGTACTTATTGCTACAATACCAAAGGCCTACCCTGGGCTCCTGTCCTGATTGGTTATATTGCAACCGGTATAATAGGTATAGTCAGGAGGAAGAATTATTGCTCCTAAATAGCTATCGATACGAGTTTTACTTAAAGACGATTTATATTGTTGTTCGATAGTTTTAACTATCGATAGTTCAACAACACTATTGTAAACAGAGCAAGATTACGCAGACATGAGACTTGACGTCCGTTGCTCTGTGATGGCTTACGAAAGGGATAATGAAGTGTTTCAGCACGTGAGTACGACATATTGTGAGGGAATCTTTGCTATAAAGGTCGTGTCGTAAAGCTACAATGCATTACTTATGATAAAAGTGCAAATCTATAATGCATAATATACTTAGGCCATTGTGTGGTATCCTACTAATATTATAAATGTGAAAGTTTGTATGTCAGGATGTCAGAATGGATGTTTGTTACTCTTTCACGAAAAAATTACTGAACCAATTACGATGAAATTTGGTATGTGGGTAGCTGAAGACCCAGAATAACACATAGGCTCGTTTTTATCCCAAAGTTCCTGCGGGATTAATTCCACGCGGATAAAGTCGCGGGCGGCCTCTAGTTGATGATCAAGTAATCTTGACAACACAATAATATACTCGTAGTATAAAATATCACATGCATAAAAACTGTGTTTGCATAAAAAGAGTTATGAAATTGGATGAAGTGAAGGAAGTATATAGACTTTGTTTAACTCCCCGGGAAAAAGATGTGATTTTATAGATGTATGTAAATGTATATGTTTTCACAGGAAAATAAAATATATTACAATCAAATTCAATGTTTTAAAAAGAAAGTCTACTCTTTCAACCAGTAAAACCCATTTTATCTTTAGTTAATTTGAAAACAATAAACAACTCCAATTATGTCGTAAAGTGCACAATGGAAGAGCTTCAACGAGCGTTTAATCATCGACAATTTCAGAATACTAAAATTTTGTACAGTTCCTACAATGTAATCAGAATTTGTTCTCAAAACGAGTTAAGCTTAACCCTCACTGCACTTTTCAGTTCTTTATAGGTAATAGGCTTATAAACTTGGAATTCTTCTTTTAGGCGATGAGCTAGCAACCTGTCACTGTTTGAATCTCAATCCTATCACTAAGTTAAACAGCTGAACGTGGCTTATCAGTCTTTAAAAACGTTGGCTCTGTTTACCCCGCAGGGAATATAGACGTGGTTATATACTCTTAACGTAATCGATGACAAAAATAGGTTCAATTGCAATATTTCAACAACGCCGTTTATTTAATCGACCTAATTAAGAAGACTGAGGCTAGTACCACGACCGGTGTTAAAGAATGTATGACCAACTTGGTCGGATTACAATCCAGTTACGGTTGACCTCCCTTGGTTGATTGTAGAAAAGTACAGTCAACTGTTAAAATCCAATAACTCACTTAGTTTTTACGTCTACGCTATAAGGTTGAAAATTAAATTTTGTTGCAGTGTTATTTTTATAGTACAATGTATTAGAACAGAGGAAACCCGGTTAAATTGTAACAACTTGAAGTGTCTACATAGTTTGGTATTTAATTGAATGCCGTATAGTTTCTGTAAGCTTGTTCTAAAGTATTCGTTTGTTAGTGGTCTTACTATGATGTATGTGGTCGATATTTGATATACAAACGTGGTCTTGTTTGGGTTAATAACAAATTAATTTGGTTAATTTGGTAATGGATAACAGATACTCGCCCTGGAGTATGGCCGGGGTCAGTGCAACTGTGAATTAAAATGAACCATTAAAATGGTGAGATTTATATGTAAACCCCTAGTTTTAGGTTAGTTTTAGTTTATAGTTAAATGAACTTCTTGGCGTTTATTTACATAAATGAGAAGAAGTTCATTTGACTACAAGAATCATCACACACTCTTCGTTCAAGCTTGTTAATTATAAAGATAATTTATTACCATAATAATTTTGTGGGCACATAATGATATGTTGCACAATAATCGCCAACCGCCAACGCAAATCAAATCACGTTTTTATCACTTACGGGGTAGACAGAGCTAACATTCTCAAATTAAAAAAATATTGGAAATTGAGATTTAAATAGTGACAGTTTGCTAGCCCATCGCCCAAAAGAAGAATCCACAATATATGAAGAAGTTTACACAATATATGTTTTTTTGCATGGAAGCTTGTACTAGAAGAACGTGTGCATAGGTTCTTGGGAATAGTCCCATAATCGCCGTTTACGATATTCACAGGAAAAAATATTCTGAAACAAATAAATTGAAAAGCTTATTTTTGAAGTGCGTTGAAATAAAATTTGACTTTACACCTGTTGTGTTTACATACAATTCCGTGCGTTTGATACTTCCATTATTTTTACACGAAACGCAATAATAAAATAAATAACGCGAAAACCAAATTAACATAAAATACGATGATCCGAAAAGACCCTTTATACATTACGACTTCGAGAAATAGCTTTTTTTACATTTAGTTTATTATGTCGTGTACCCATACAAATTGTATTAAAATGGTAATTTTTGACGAATAAAATGAATTCTCCCAAAGTATAAATCTTCAAAAAAAAAACAGAGATTCTGTTATTTCTTGGACATTTAATGCATTTACATGTGTTTCAGATTCGTTTGTCTTTAGTCCCTTCTCACGACATTTACATACTTATACTGAAGAATTCAGTACAGGTACAAACAACTAGGAATTTTTATTCCAAAATAATTCCGCGTCTTAAAATTAGTCGGTCAGTGTAAAGAATACTTATAGGAGTAATAAACAAACTTTTTGTTATTGCCACAAAAGTACAGCATGAGTTATCAGTTTAATGGTACCAGAGGCGTATTAAGAAGATTTAATACAATGCTATTAGCGGATAATGGAGAAATGTGTACTGAGAAACAAATATTAATGTAGGAAGTATTTATTTAAGGAACGTATTTAATTTATTAGCTGTTTCGCTTTTTAGTATGAAGTGAAACGGGACAGCGATAGTTTTTCACGCGATGAAAACGGCGTCGTGCGTGTCATGCCTCTGATGAAGACCGCGGGGAACGTTGGATGAGGTTTTCTCCAATAGAGCGAGACGTTAATCATTGATAGAGTTCTATGTTAAGCAGTGGGCGTCCCACGAATAGAATAGAATAGAATAGATTTATTTTCAAAATTGGATACAAGGTATCACTTATTGACGTCACATAACTTAAATCTAATTATAACTACTACCGCTTCCAAAGCGCATGTGTAGAAGAAGCGGCGGAACAAACTACACTGCAGCATTTTCATCGGACGTCAATTTACAAATATAGATCTCTTAAATCTAAATCGTGGACGAATGCACATTGTCTACATTAAAAAACATGAATGAATGCAGAATCGATCATGTCAATACGAATATTTCGTCAAATAAAATAAAGATAAAATAAAATACGTACATACTGTACAAATTATGTCAAGATCATGTCAAAAATACACAAGCATTTAAGAGGCCATTATGTCCCGATGTACGATTAATATGATCATGATTTCCAGATCGTGGTCAAAAGATAGACCATGACGACCAGCCTTTTCCTAAGACTTAGCCAGCGTAAAAGTCCATCTTTCTAGATATTTCGACAAAATTAAATTTCTTCCAGCCTGACTGACTAAAGACTGCTCTGTCTACCCCGCGAAGGATGTGGACGTGATTATATGTTATGTTATGCAGTTTTGGGTTTGATACGTTTGTTAAATTCTTAATAGTTCGACTACCTGCATACATACATACATAATGTCACGTCTACATCCCTTGTAGGGCAGACAGAGCCAACAGTCTTTAAAAAGACAGACAGGCCACATTCAGCTATTTTTCTTAATGATAGAATTAATATTCAAGTAGTGACAGGTTGCTAGCCCATCGCCTAAAAGAAGAATTTCAGGTTTTTAAGCCTATCCCTTAATCGCCATTTACGATATCCATGGGAGAGATGGAGTGGTCCTATTCTTTGTTTTTATTGATGTCGGGAACCACACGGCATACAATTTATTCGACTATCTATTATATTCAAGGATGTTTTAACTTATTCGTTGATAAATAAAAAAACACAAGGTTGATTTATATTGAAAATATCCCGCATTGGAATTACAATATCGTGTAACTGGGCATAAGTAATTTATTTTGACATTTGCGTTATTGAATTCTCCTTGTGAAGACAAAATAGATTTACTTGTGAATGGGATTTGTGAGTGATGGAAACACAGGGAACATGTATTGTTTAGATTTTCTATATTATTTTCTTTTTAAAATTTGCCGTGTGGTTCCCGGCACCAATAAAAAAAAGGAATACTGGACCACTCCATCTCGTTCCCATGGATGTTGTAAACGGCGAATAAGGGATAGGCTTATACACTTGGGATTCTTCTTTTAGGCAACGGGCTAGGAACTTGTCACTATTTGAATCTCAATTCTATCATTAAGCCAAATAGCTCAATGTGGCCTATCAGTCTATCCAAGACTGATGGATCTGTCTACCCCGCAAGAGATATGGACACGACTATATGTATGTATGTATGTTTTAAAATTTCGAAAATGTTTTGTAGTAACAAGCCTCATTAACTCATTAACTCAACCACACAATGCTAGTTCATCGCCTAAATATATATATATATATATATATAAATACTTACATTTATTATATATTTCAAATTTGGAAACTAAAAAATACCGACCATTACAGTGCATAGTTCTCATAACATAAAGTAACCTACAAATTTTACTTATAAACGTCCACTGACTTACGACTAAATTTGCTAAGAGCAATAAATTCTGAAGCATCTCACGGCTCACTGCGACTTGTAACTCAAAACGATAATATGACAAACTTACGTTAATATGAATTCAGCATTCTAGTTATCACGCTGTACCACCGAGTTGATATTGCGATAGAAACGGCTTTATTATTGGAACGTGTGGTAAATGACCTCAATTCCGTCATGAGGGCTATACAGCGAAACGTGGCCTTTCCGTCTTCTTGAGACTGTTGGCTCTGTCTACCCCGGAATATGGGAATAGTGGAAGTAAATGAATGGTTAAGTTATAGTCACTTTTTGATTAAATAGCCTTACATCGGGCCTTCGCTCTAATGGGAATCTTTAAAAAAAGTTAAGTCTATGTTACTCCTGAAGGTGTATTATATCTGTACCATATTTCGTCAAAATCGGGTCAGAGCAAACAAAAGTAGTTCTTATCTCTTTATTTAAATTACTACGGATTTGAAGATGTTCCCTACACGAATATCATATAAATAAAAGCTTATTATAAAAAAGTTTATATACTGCCGTATAAAAACGAACATTTAGGTTATTATTTATGAATCTAGGAATTACCTTATTAAGAAATTTATTTAAAACCATTATGTTATACAAAATCATACTTTAAAATATATGTACATGTATAATAACACCCGCTTTCTAGTATTCTAAAATCAAACTTTATTAATCCTTATACATACATATATACATATGGTCACGTCTATATCCCTTGTGGGGAAGACAGAGCCAACAGTCTTGAAAAGACTGACAGGCCACGCTCAGCTATTTAGCTTAATGATAGAATTAAGATTTAAATTGTGACAGGTTGCTAGCCCATCACCTAAAAAAAGAATCCCAAGTTTGTAAGCCTATCCCTTAGTCGCCGACATCCATTGGAAAAAGACGGAGTGGTCCTATTCTTTTTTGAACTGGTGCCGGGAACCACACTGCACTTAATCCTTATCGATCTTTAAATACCCCTGGCTTTTGAAAAGGTCATTCTTGTATCATGACCTCAATGTACATACGTCGCCGAGTCGTAGTTGGCAGCTTGCCAAAGGTTCCTCAAAGCAACTGCTACGTATATGAAACGTTGACTTTAATGCAAATTAATTGAGCTTATGATCTTCAAGCACGCGTTATATTGTTCACTTACGAGTATGTTATGGTAATGACTCATTAGTTTTCCTATTTCGGAATGAGAAATATAAATTTTTTAATGGAATTAGCTTACAAAGAAAAGCAATACAGCGCGGGAATGCTGCCTGTGTGATGGGAACCCAGTGGGGTCCAAACTTAAATATTTTATTTTAGTTCGTAGTTTAAGAATTTTACTTTATTTTTAATACATACATACATACATAAAATCACGCCTCTTTCCCGGAGGGGTAGGCAGAGACTACCTCTTTCCACTTGCCACGATCCCTGCATACTTCCTTTGCTTCATCCACATTCATAACTCTCTTCATGCAAGCTCGGCGGTTTCGGGTACTTTTGACCTGACCCTTTACTAGGACGTCCTTCATTTGATCAAGATATGTATTGATATTTTTAATTAGGTAGATTTATTATTAGTATAGTTAAGGAATTGTAATAATCACATTTTGTTAACTGTATTCGATAAAAATAGTAGATATGTAATGCAAAGCTTAATCTATGAATGGGATTTTTTCAAATGTCTGTTTGATATTGATTTCTTTACAAAACTCTCTTGTAGAAAAAAAAAAATATTATCCCTTTATCTTACTTCTTCCTCCTGACTTTACTCCCGGTTGCATCCTTATCACTCTGGAGAGGAGCCCGGGGTATGCCTTTGATTATGGATGCTGGAATTGGGTGAGTCAGGTTTTAACACGAAGCAACTCCAGTTGCCTGAATGTGCAGGTTTCCTCACAATGTTTTTTCCTTGCCGTAAGAGCATCGGCTATTATTTAAAACTAATGAACTTATGTACATAACTTCGAAAACAATCTTTGATTCATGGCCGGGTGGGATTCGAACCTGTGCCTTTCTGCGCCGGCGCTTTCAACCCTATATTATACTATGTTATCATATAGTTAAATTTTTATTAAATTCTCTAGGTTATCCTTTTATGAGTCCTCGTAATTTGTTCTTGTCCATCGTCCATCAACGCCAGTTTCACATCTGAAGCCGCCAGGGACTTAGAGCTTTTTTGGGAGCTGTGTAAGGGATAGGGGATTAGACCATGCCACACCACGTGATCCAGTTTTGACTGACTACGTTGGTTGTATATATCCGTAGAGCGGATATGTCTTACCCACGGACGGTGTGAGCTCGTCACTTCCCGACGCCACGTGAGATCACAAGTTTATTATATAATAGAGGCCGCCCGCGACTTCGTCCGAGTGGAATCAATCCCGCGGGAACTCCGAGATAAAAAGCCTATATGTTATTCTGGGTCTTCAGCTACCTACATACCAAATTTCATCGTAATCAGTTCAGTAGTTTTTGCGTGAAAGAGTAACAAACATCCATACTGACATCCTGACATGCTCACAAACTTTCGCATTTATAATATTAGTAGGATTGCGATTAGTTCCCTTTAGCGGGAGCGATGATTCTATTTTTTATTTTTGTGACTTGTGGCGTATAGATTTTGCCATATCCCAAATTCATTTCACATTCGTTCCCTCGCAAAAAAGAGTCACTAAAAACACCGCGATACTTTGAAGCCAAGCCGAAGAAAGCCGAAGCAACCGAAACTTTAAACGAATTCAAATGTCGACCAATAAATCATTTCAAAGCCACAAGAGTGGTGTCGATTTTTCATACTTGCAACATTATTTGGCGCACATACCATTGGCGCATTTCCAGAATTTTGCAGACATACTATTCCGTTGAAATTGGCACAAGCTTATTGGGAACATAGCTCAAGTTTGTCACTTTGGTGGGAGCGGAGTTTAAGTTTGTTTATTAGGTGTGTTAGTTTCTTGTTGCTATCTGATTGTAAAAAAGGTAGTGTTTTATCCTGTTCAAAGTGTTTTTTATTTGACTTAACCATTCCTACATATTATTGAGGTGAAATTGTGAAGAAAAGCAAAGTACATAGAACATGCAGAAATAAAAGTAAGGCGACCCAAAAAAGTAAAAAACTTTCTGTGGAAATTAGTGTTGATACAATTAAGTAGAAAAGCTAAAATATAAAAACAAAAGTACATAAATATGTAGAATAAAGATATAACAAACAAACGAAAGATATTCTATATTTTTCCCTTTTCTTTTAATTTCACACATACATGAATCACGTCTATATTTCTTTCGGGGTAGACAGAGCCAACAGTCAAAAAAAGACTGACAGGCGACATTTAGCTGTTTGGCTTATTGAAAAATTGAAATTCAAGTAAGTAGTGGCAGGTTGCTTGCCTAAAAGAAGAACCCCAAATTTGTAAGCCGATCCCTTAGTCGCCTTTTACTACATCCATGGGAAAGAGATGGAGTGGTCCTATTCTTTTTTCTGTTGGAACCGGGAACTACACGGCACTATGACGTATAATATATAATTTCATGTGTAACTTTTAGATATTGCCATAAAAATATTGGTCTAAAGGTTCGACTAATAGAGAATGCTTTATGGCATTAAGTCCACCTATTGTATAATTTCAGGTGTAATAAAGTTCAAATAAATAAAAGATATTATTCATCTATATTCAGAAGGGATACTTCACATTGTGTCAAGCTCGATTTCCGACCAAAACCAATATTTGCAAATATGTTGAAAATGGAACTTCATTAATAATGCACTGGGAATTCTTGATCAAAAGTCCTGAAATCATTTAGTATGCGTCAGAATACAATTACTCGACTATAATAACGAGAAATTGGCGAATATACATTTTATTTTATTTATTTATACATTTATGTATACGGCGACATCACTACACTCACACACCAACTGTCAATTATAGCTAAAAAATTGACGCGCTCAGCCAATAGCACCGAAAAATCTAAATCGCGCAAACAAAGATTTCACGGATTGAAGCAGAAATACAAAGTACGACACAATATCGTTGGAACCGCGAATCTGCTTACCTGGCTGAAGATCTTCCCTTTGGTGGTGGTCGAGCCGAAACATCGCTCCCGCTGCCTATAAAAGAAGAAGTTTAGTACAAGGGCAATACTTATTTTTACAGAAATTTCGTCCAGTAGGCCCACGACAGGAAAATGTGAACAAAGTTGTTAAAAATGTTAATCATGAATGTTCCATATGGGGTAGGCAGAGACTACTGATTTCCAATTGATTTATTTCTAATAGATTTCTCTTGCTTACATTACAAAAAGTTTGATCAAATAGCCTGGGAAGTAGGTCACTGCATACTTCTTTATATGTAAGCAACAATATTTTCAACAAACCATTTTATTAATTAACAAAGGCTGAACTAATTAAAAATTATTTACTAAAGCCTTCAATTGTTCAAAGTGCTTTCAAAAACGCAAGCCGCTAAAGAAACTTTGAACTCGGTAGCGAAACTGAAAAAAAAACTTTTTAGTACGAAAAACCAGCGCAAACAAAAGATGTAAAGCCGAACAAAACTATAAGAAAGAACCACAAAAACTAGACGGTTGGTTCACAAAGTTTTACATTGTAACTGCGTTACTGTTTTTGATGTACAAATTACAGGTGTATAAAGTTTATTCAATGTTTTTTTTTTCCTTTGAACAATTTCATTATTTTCGTGTGAGTTGAATTTTTTTGAGTCAACATACATACATATCATCACGTCTCTATCCCTTGTGGGCTAAACAGAGCCAACAAAAAAGGAGTCAATTTTTACCAAATGAATACGTCCTGGCAAAAGGTTAGGTCAAGAGTACCCGAAACCGCCGAATGCTTGAAGGAAATAATGAATGTGGATGAAGCGAATAAAGTATGCAGAGATCGTGGCAAATGGAAATATGTAGTCTCTGCCTGCCCTACTCGGGTTCTATTCCCGGCCAGGGCATGATGTGAAATGAACTTTCTCGAATTGGCATGGACCATTATATTATATTGGTATGCGATCATTGAGTTAGTACCTCGTGATACCATTCTCGAACTTACTTAGATGTTAACTCAATCTGAGTAATTAGTCCCTTATATTTATTAAAAAATATTATGGTACCAATATAATATGACATGGTATTTTAATTTGAATTCCATCATTGGTTTGACCTATCTGTAAGCATATTATTTTATAGGTATATCATCTTTATTATTATACTAGCTGTGCCCGCAACTTCGTCCGCGTGGAATAGTTATTTTGGGCATCATTGAAGCCCTCAAGGATATATAATTTTCCCGTTTTTTTTTTCACATTTTCCATTACTTCTTTGCTCCTTATAGTTGCAGCGTGATGATATATGTATAGTCTAAAGCCTTCCTCGTTATTATATTAGTTGAATCTAATTACATTTATTATAACTCATTTAATTCCATTTATAGTTTATTTTATGTCATTTCATTAAGTCAAATTGTTAATTTCACCCTGGTAATGTTACAAACGCAAGAACTGATTTGATAATTCTGCCCGAACACAATATAATAACAGAATTGCTCGGCAGTGGATATTATCTGTAAATATGTCAATCATACGAGATTCAGATCTCTTTGAGAGTGCATGCGGGTTAAGCTTTTGGAACTGACTCAGTAACAATTGGTTTAATTATC
Source organism: Amyelois transitella (assembly GCF_032362555.1). Taxonomy (NCBI): domain Eukaryota; kingdom Metazoa; phylum Arthropoda; class Insecta; order Lepidoptera; family Pyralidae; genus Amyelois; species Amyelois transitella. The sequence goes on along the minus strand of NC_083511.1, from coordinate 9,680,928 downwards.
TTGCGTTCTTATTTATTCTTCTTTGTCGTTACTTTTTCCCAGTATTTAAGTGGGATCCGCGCAGTATGTTAGTTTTTTTTCCAATTGCTCCTTGTATTTTAATTTTTTTATGTAGACTGGGTCAATCTGACCTTGACTCGGCAGGGGATCAAACCTGGACCTTGTGGAATAGAGGTTCACCACTTTATCGATAAGCCAGATTACCTACCATGTTGGAAGATATGAACAACATAAACACATCAGTATTACAAAAAAAAAGCCTTTTATTTCAAAAAAATATCGTTTAACTATGTTATGAATTTCAATAGGTTACCAGTAATGTTTGCCATACCTAAAAAAAAAATATATAGATTATGCTCATACATATATTAGTCAGTAGCAACATTACAAGTTAAACAAATTAATAAAATTGTATGTATGTACATTTTATTTTATGAACATTTTTCTATCGGATAGCAAATAATTCATTGTTTATAACTCCAAGCAGTTACGTGCAGTAGTGTAGCAAAAGCAATTTCCTTTTTGTGATTGTCCGCAGAACGCTGCCTTCCTTTTTAATTCTTTCGTGAAACAAAAAAATCTGTAATATTTCAGCACGTTCGTGTAATAAATACGCCAGCTGAGATTTAGTAGACTTCACCCCGCAGAGTAAAGGAGTTATGCCTGGCTCACTCCAGCTGTAGTTCAGTGTTTTGCGCAGAGGAATATCGTGATAATCCTCCTTGCGTAGTCGTGATTGCCTATTTTCTCTCTTGTGAGCATTCCAGAGTACACCTATGACCACGATCCTGGTTTACGTAAGCAAACCAGTTGTTTGAATATTCAGGATTCCTCGCGATGTTTTTCCTCACCGTAAGAGCATTGGTTCGCCATTAAACCAATGTACGTAACTTTAATAAAGATCACGGTTTTTGTTCCGATTCGGTTCACTGACGCGATGATCTTTGTATTGGAAATACATAAGTTAATGTTACATACATACATACATATATAGTCACGTCTATATCCCTTGCGGGGTAGACAGAGCCAACAGTCTTGATAATACTGATTGGCCACGTTCAATTTTGGCTTGATGATAGAATTGAGATTCAAATAGTGACAGAATGCTAGCACATCGTCTAAAAGAAGAATCCCAACTTTTTAAGTCTATTCCTTAGTCGCCTTTTACGACATCCATGGTGGTGAACGTGATGGAGTGGACCTATTCTTTTTTTTATTGGTGCCAGGAACCACACGGCATAAGTTAATCTTTCTTGACCTTATCGACAAGTTTGCATGAAAATCTTATGACTGTGGACTTATACCCTTCCGAAAAGAGTTATCATATCATTAAATATGTTTTGTTCATATGTATACAGCTTTACGATTCTCAGGTGGAAATAAGGGTGCCTTCGCACGTCGAGGGCCCTCGACAGCACGAATATCGAGCAGATGAGTCTTCCATTGTACAAAGAGATACGGGAAATGGAGTGTCTTAATACCCCTCTCTACGGTGCCTTAGATCAGAGAAAAAAGAGATAAGTATTTGAAATGTTATTAAAATCGCTGTACTGTATGAGCTATTTCTGCGTGTATTTAAAAAATATATCAATAAATCATATTAAAAAAAGGCTCTTCTTTAAAATTATGAACTACGAATTAGATCATTAATAGTAAAACAAACATTTGTACATATTAAGCTTGTTCCTATTTTTAATATGTTAAAATCTTTTGTATCTAGTTTTAATATCTTTTAAATTTTCTTCCTTTCTCTAGATTTCATAATTTAGCTTAACGTGTTTTTTTTTGCATTGTGACTATTTAAATCTATTAACCCCGTAAAAAGTAATATGTAAAATAGTATGTAACAGTGTAAGTATGATTCATCTGTGTATGTAATTTGGATAACCAATCATCTAAATACTTTACTAATCTGATATACAAATAAGTTCATGAGATCTGTCTTAAAACAACTATTCTTTAACAAAGTCAATACAATTCCCTGTGACAACTTTCATAGAAGAACTGGTTTCTGATCATCTAAACTCAGTGAGCGTATGTTTGGCCATATCTTCTCTACTCTTTTATCAAAAGCGGATCCGACCTACAAGGCAAGGCTTATTCACATCACGCACATATCCGTAATTGGAATTCCCTCTGAGATTGCGATCTTATAAGCATCGACGTCAAGTTGGCACATCACCATGTTTACACCATGACAAGTACACACATAAACATAATCCCGTCTCTTTCCCGGAGGGGTTGGCAGAGACTCCATAATTTCCACTTTCCACGATCTCTGCATACTTCTTTCGTTTCATCTACACTCATAACTCTGTTCATGGGAGATTGTCAGTACTCTTGATCTAGCCTTTCACCAGGGCGTTCGCTTTAGTTACCCGAAGTTTCCAATTTGTATTTTTTTTAGTTTCCATACCGCGAAAAGCACCGGTAATAAAATTTCCAGCTCAAATAAAACAAAAAATGTTCGAACCTCATAAAGGATTTACTCGTAACTTTGTAATAAGGTAATAAGGGTAGACATACCAAGTTTGTACGCCGTATATCACAAAGGAACGGATGATTGAATTTGCGAAACATGCTTTTACGTTATTAAATTAGCGAGTTCAAATATGACAAAATTTCGTATAATTACAAAACTCAATTTGGGTTTGCGTTTTACATATCGATCAGTTAATTCAGGGAAAAATGTTTTAAATGGAATTCTTGTTAAAAAATTACCACATTTACATATTAAATCTTGTAAATGTTATTAATCTTAAAAGCTGGTTTGAATCTTGAGTATCGGTTTTGTTTTTTTTTGTTATTCGGAGTTGTCGGGTACTTCTCTTTTTGTGGAGATCGTAAAAACAACTATTAATATTTCTATGTAAAAGGTAAAAGTTCCAATCTCACCACACCATCACCTTATTGCTTTACCCAGCCTTTTGGTTATACGAGCTGCATTATGACAAGAGAACTCTCCCTCCCCCCCCCTCCCCCCTCCCTCCTCAGTCCCTCGCGTTTATTTTCTCTAACAGCGCACCTGAAGACTCCCATAAGATAAAGAGAAGAAGACAAAATATATAATATATTTATCCCATTATTGACTTTCTGTGTCCTTTGAAATCCAGTCAAAACTAAATCCTTATACGACTCTTTTATGAGACGATGAGCTAAGCTGTCACTATCACTGAATTTCAATTCCATCACTAAGCTACGCTTAGTCAAGTTAGTATCCTCACTATTGTACCTATCTGTTCTGCAAGGGATAAATCTTGATTCAAACCTGTCACTATTTGAATCTCAATTCTATCATTAAGCCAAATAGCTGAACGTGGCCTATCAGTATTTTAAAGACTGTTTGTTAAATATTGTTGACTACCCCGCAAGGGATATAGAAGTGATTATATGTATATACGCATGTTATGCAGGTAATATACTCGTATACGTGCTCTCATATACAGGCTGTCTATTAAATCGCATCGCATATTTAAATAGGCACTCAGTATCTAATACATACTTACATACATATGGTCACGTCTATATCCCTTATGGCCTAAACAGAGCCAACAGTCTTGAAAAGACTGAATGGCCACGTTCAGCTATTTGGCTTAATGATAGAATTGAGATTTAAATAGTGATAGGTTGCTAGCCCAACGCCAAAAAAAGAATCCCAAGTTTGTAAGCCTATCCCTTAGTCGCCTTTTACGACATCCATGGGAAAGAGATGGAGTGGTTCTATTCTTTTTTGTATTGGTGCCGGGAACCACACGGTATCTAATTGTCGTTTCAAATCTTCTTCTTCTTCCGTCCCTGTTCATGGTTATGTGGGATCGGGTCTCCTTACTTTTCTGCGCCAAGACGTTTGGTCTTGGGTTGTCGATTCTGGCAACTGGGCTTGTTTGAAATTCTTTTGGATATTTGATCACCAGGTCGAATTGTCGTTTCAAACATTAGAACAAAAAAAAATTCTTAATGGAAACGCGTAGCGAGCGCACAATGGTATCCAAACAATCTGAGACTATGTGCACTATTTCGATTAACCTTTTCTTATCAACTACTGAGTATATTTTTGGTTTTATTTTTAACAAAGTTGAGCGTGTTCATGATTTACTATGTCCTCAAATATGAAAAGTAATTTACCAGACACTCTCTATAGAAACTAGTTCCTATTTTGGTCCATTACGATAAGTCAATCCGGCAATTATATATTAGTCTCACGCCTCAGCTTGACTTACTCTAATGGCCCTGTTCCCTCGGGGACTAGTTATCTGTGTACACTATAATTGAGTTAAGGCCATTTTAGTGCACTTTAGAAGTTAATAATTCACGCAATATTCGCTGTCTTGATAAATATGTAGCTATTTCGTGTAATATATAGTGAGAATCAACGTGAACTTGATAGTTTTGTTAATTTTTGGTAATCATCCTGGCTTTGAACCCAGTCGCAACCTTCCTAGGGTTGATTCACGAATGCAGTAGGACTGATAGATTTAATCACTTTATTGTGTAGCGGGAGCGATGATTCGGCTTGAGCGCCACCAAAGGGAAGATCTTCCGCCAGGCTAGGTGTTATGCCTGGGCAACCGCAACTCCAACGGTGTTGTGTCGGAGGTTGTATATATAGCTCCAATCCGTGAAATATTTGTTTGCGCGATTTAGGTTTTTCGCTGTTTATGACTGATAGCATCGCGTGATTTTATTTTTTAATTTTGTGACTTGTGGCGTATAGATTTCGCCACAATTGCACCTACAGGAAAAAAAACAGGTTATGAGTTTCAAAGGCGGACTTATCGCTAAAGCAATCTCTTCCAGTCAACATTAGGGTGTATACATAGTATGTCTTATGTGAATCTTCCTCTTTCTCTTGTTCTTCGGTTGCCCTTAAATATGTGAGCGGTAAATGGAGACACGTGCCTTGTCGCAGCTACTACCTGTCTGGTTGCCTTAACCCCTTCAATGCCACACTACATTGGCAAGACTGATTTCAGTGTCAGTATATGAGAAAATAAAAATACGATTCTTATAATTAAATGAAAACTTTTATCAAATGCCAGATTGGAACTATTTATCACTTTTAAAATGATCTAACATTTGATCAATACAAAATTATTATTCAGGAATAACTTTAAGTATTCACAATCATAAATTAGCGTCCACGTTCGCTCCGTGTTACGTCTGAAACAAGACTGTCGTGCCGGACTGCGACACGTCATTCGATAAGACAAAGAGCGATGAAGGTAAAGAATGAAGTGATTGAGTAGAATGAACAATAGTTCGTTCGATATTGATTAACACTAAATATTAATAAATAACTGAATGTCATGACGTATGAAAGCTTACAACTGTATGTACCGAAAGTTTGTCAAAAAAGACTGTTAAGCAATATCTACTTTTTGTCCCGAAATCCGGGAAAATAGACGTGATTACATCTATGTAGGTCTCGAATGCCTGAGGGTGTATAAAGTGGGGAATAATTTGTTTGCCGATTACACAATTTTTTTGGATATGATCAATTTATGCTTCATATACAGATAGGGACAGTAAAAAGTGACCAGGTCGCAAACAACTCCTTGCTGGTTCAATTTGGCTCAGAATGTACTTAAAATTTATCCCATTCATTTGGACAAAACAAAAGTTTAAATCGCTTGTGTTTTATAGGAAAACATGAAACATAACTTGAAGTTTATTTCACAGAAATTACTTCGTAGAAATTTGAATTGAAGTGAATTAATTTTGTCGAGAATTAAAGTTTTTGAATGTATATCTCGAAATTTCATTTTAACCATGACGAATTAGTAGAATTGTCTCTCGATTTGATTGTTATAAATGTATTCAAAGATAAGTGGAAATAAATCTTTTAAACCATTAAGCGTAGCTTAGAAGCAAAACTTTAAGATTTTCATATTTGTATTACTTAAATAAATTTTGTTAAGAAATGAAAATTTTATTGTGCAAATAAAATAGGAAATTTATTATAAAGATTAGAAGAATACTTGTTCTCAAAGAAGTTAGCAAAAAACTATTAAAACCAACATGTTATATTTAATCTGCTTTATTTACTTACAAGGGAAATATAAACAACAGTTTTAGTATTTAACATCATAAAGACCTTCACACATAATATTCAGAATACTTAATTGAAAAAAAACATACAAAACGATATTTTAAACGTGATTAGATACAATAATTAATATAAATACATTACGAAGACGTTGAACGGAGATAATTTGTCAGTAATATTGTAAATAAAATATACAATCAATAATTATTCTATCAAAGAAGATTTCCATCAAGAATCATGAGTGAGAACTTGGCGCATATTTTACATTGATCTAATCAAAATAATGTGAAGAAATTATGTATCATTTTCGAACTATATTACCATTTTATTTACATTAGGCCAGCTACATTGTAAGAAAAACTATATTTCCAATACTAATTTTTACGTTCGTACTTAAATTATTGTTTATTTCACCAGTTTATAGTTCTCGCAAAACATGCGCATTGTATGTGAAGATTAATCTACATATATTTAAAAAAAATTGATAAACAATGCTATGGGCGAAATATTTAATGTCTAAGAATGAATCTTTTAGTCTTTTTTATAAAAATCGGAGTGAATTCAAAAAGTGAAATCGTTTAAAAATTGATAGCGAACGCATTAAAAACATAATGAAAAATTAGGAAATTAATTTTCGCTTGATTTTTAAACATGCGTGCGTAACACATGTTTTGCGAGATTTTATATACAAAATATGGAAATGAAGTACTTATATTTGTAATACAGTCATCTAACGGCTATTTTGTAATAATCATGTTGACGACTATACCAAAGGAAACATTTAATATACAAGTACACTTCAAATATATTATCAGTACAAATATTTACTTTTTTCCACATTCATGAACTTAGAGCCAAGTGCTTTGTATCTAACTCCATATAAGTAGAGTTTTCTGTTATTTTCGAAGCACTTAACAGGTAGTCCTGAAGTCACACAAACACCGCATATTCATCTGTAGTTCTTTAAACATTTCAGTGGTCCTATTAGAAATACTTAGTTCTCATGAAGTATAAATTGTAAATGACAAACAAATATCATAATAAAATTAAATTACACAATATATATAATACCTATCAAAAACAAAGATACAAAAACAAAATATTATGACAATTTGCTAATTTACCATATCAACATTTCTTTCACATGAGGCCAAAACAAATAATTAAAAAGAAAGTCTAGACAATTTTTTTTTACACAAGATTTCAACCTCTTACCGTGTACATTGTTTTACAGTTACGAATTGTGCAAAGTGACGTACGGCGCGGATACACCAGTGACTTGGCTCGCGCACTGCTTGTGTGCTTGTCCGGCCTTTGGCACCAAAACCAGCTGTTCCAAGTCGCCCTGTTAGAAAAAATCGGAGTAAAAATAATCTGGACTACATATTTCAGGATTAAGGTAATCCGATGTGCCAATCAAGTGTATTATTTGCTGCTGTTAATCATAGCAGTTTTGTGCGATATGGTTTCCATCGTTATATTTATTATGAGTTTATAATATTTTGACCGGTTTTATTATTAGTTTTGTTGGGTTTTGGTTCTAAAAAGGGTTAAGGAGAGATTTTATAATATTTTTACGGGTTTTAGTATTAGATTTGTTCAGTTTTGGTTCTAAAAAGGGTTAGAGAAAGATTTAAAACAGTAACAGTACTTTTTTTAATAATGTACATTAACATATAGATTTAATTACTTTTAATTTATATTTATGAATAAAGATCCTTTACAGAGAATCCTTTATATCGCCGTAAACTCAAGCCAGTCCATTTATTTTATACGCTAATAAAATGCCATCATTATTCTAACAAAATCAAATAAATCACTAATTTATTTCTGTTCTTCACTATATTCTACTGATTATAATGGATTCAACTCCATTAATAACTCAACGTCTAAATCCGTCAGCTCATATAAGAAATGAACTTAAAATGTTGGCACTTCCAAACATGTTTGCAAAGAGAATCAAGTTATGGATAGGAATTTTGCGGAAACACAGTCAGTAAACTCGGACAGACGCATTGAACGCCAAGTGTCAAACGTAGTCGGCGGATGCTTCAGTGAAAACATTTCTGCATCGTCGACTTCGATAAATAGAAAGTCGAAACAGTGCGTTCCGTTTCGCTTTTTGAAAAGAATGATTTAGGAGTTAATAAACTGCGAACGCGTCTTTTGACGCGACCTTTGACTTCTTTAGCTATGGAATTACTAGATTGGCTTAGTTCCACTCATGTGGAAATTTAAAAAAATCCTTTTTAGACAAATCCGTTCAGATTTTATTAATTTACTTACAGTTACTAGTGATTTGAACACTGACACTTGCTTTAAAAATTCAAGGAAATAAATGAAAATCATTCATTATTCATGCTCTCTCTGGCGATCATTAATTTATATGAGTAAAGTACAGAGGGTACTTAAAACTAGACGCACGCTTCTTTTCATTAAATAATTTCACTTTAGTAACCTGGATAATATTATCTGGGTGAGAAAATTCCACATTTCTGTGTCCTTAATTCACTATTAAGAATGGTATTGGAAACTTCATATCTACACATTACGCACAGTCCAAGATAAAATCCGTTAAAAACAAAAGCTAGTTACGTATAAGTACCTTTTGTATATCTGTTTTACCTACACAAATACTGAGGATAATAATGCAAAGAGCAATATAGAGGAAATATGTTTTCTTATATATCACTTATGGAACGAAAGAACCTATGCAAGGATCGTGGCAAGTGGAAAGATGAAGTCTCTGCCTACCCCTCCAGAAGAGAGGCGTGATTTTGTGTATGTATAATTCCTCTTAACATATTGGCAGAGACAAATAAGTAATTGAAATTTAGCAAGCACACGTTTCTGGCATAGATAATACTATGTATTTCATGACCAAACTCACATAGAAGAATTATACTTACAGAAAATAGGTATCCTATAATGAGGTCGGCGTCTCTGGGCGTGTCCAATGCATCTTTCTCCAGTACATCAGTTCTGAGCCATCTGCAGTCGACAAATGCTCGTACTGTGTTATCATCGTGGACACTGTCAAGAAAAAAAACGTTAAATGTTTAGTGATAGAGTTATAACTCGCTATGACGCTTGACTATAGATAAACAGCTAAGACCCAAGGCGATCAGAAAATTTTCTTTTTTCATCGTGACTGACCATTAATCGAACCCGGGACCTGTTGATTCAGAGGCGAGAATACGTCAACTTTACCAAACAGGTTACTCTGAAATTAGCCTTAGAAATCGGTAATAAACTATAAAAATATGGTAAATAATCGGCTTTAACGACATCCATGGAATAGATATGGAGTGGTTCTATACTAAAGTGGCGGAAACCACACGTACCTCTTCATAGATTAAGTGTCAAAATCACTGACTGAGCAAAGGGCAGGTACAAGGTAAATACACATTTATCACCTCTATATTTACCGGTAATTTATTAGAACTTGGTATTTCCGTAATCATATTGGTTTTGCTTCGGAGTCCGAACCCGTATCAAGGGTTATGGCTCCCGTGGGAGTCGGAGGTCATCGCTCATGGTTGATAGCGGATTTACAATGAATTTATTAAGGTTGGGTTTCCGTTCGTAGGTTCGGTTTTAGAAATATGTTAATTTAAACTCTTAAGTAAAATTTCCCATGGAAAATGGGCAATTAGGGAAATCCCATAGAAATCCGGACTTGTGAGGGAATAAGTTTATGTGAGTAGGGACATTATTTAGGCAGAAAAATTCATTATTTTTATTGATGATCATAATGAGTATGTCAGCTAAGCAAACTGTTATCTTCTTGATGTGAATGCAAATTGACTGAAATCACTTGATTATTTTTGTTCCTTTTACTAAACGGACAATTTTTTAAAGTTTGCCGAATAACAGAAAAGGAACACATAAAGTGTCTTTGAATAAAAGATTAAAGTGTACCAAAATAGCTGGTAATACAAATTTTATTATCAATCTGATGACAATAAAATTGGCACGGCGATAGAGAGAGAGAGAGATTCTAATTTTTTTATAATTTTTCATAAATATAATAATTTCATAAACATGAACATAATACAAAGTAAAACACTCAATAATCAAAACCATTTACAAGTAAAAATGTATCTGGTCTATGCCAGAGCAATTTATCTGACCCATTATCCTGATAATTACGAAAAAACTCGTGAGATCTTAATTAACCGTCCACATTTAATTTTGTTTCAAGTTTTCAATTACATTCAACTCAAAATTTAATTAGTCTGAGGCCGTTTCATGATGAGAAAAGGAGATTTCATTATACCGTCATTTTGTGATCCAAGATTTATAACGAGATAATTATATATTACAATTATCGTATGAGGTGACATTTTGTATATTTAGATATTTTCGAAAAAAATTATTTGTCCTAATCTTCGATGTACCTACAAGAGTTTACTTTGATAAATACGTTATTTGCCTGAATGTTTAGATTTCTTCACGATGTTTTCCCTCACCGTAAAGCATTTGTTAACACTCAAACTAAAAAAATCAGAAAAGTGTCATCGGTACATGACCAAGGTAGGATTTGAACCTCTGCCTCTTAGTCAGGGGTATCTCAACAGTTAGGTTCCCTTGCAAAGGTTGCAAAGAAGACAGAAGTCTTTTCACATACCTGATACACCCATTCCATGGGAATAGTCAAAGAGCTTACTCCGGGCTCCTCTCCAGAGTAGTGAGGATGTAACCAGGACTAATCCAGGAGGATAAAAACGCTAACTTACCTGATTGCAATATGATGCCAACGGAAGTCATACAACGGCACAGCCAGGTATATAGACCTGGATGAGCCAGCTCCTGCATGCACCAGCCTGGCTGCGCCTCTTCCAGCCAACTCCAAGGACAGGAATGAGCCCGTCCGCCTTCGGGATCTCAGGGAGAATAAGGTCCCTTGACCGTAGCCTCCACTCTGGAATAATGTACTGGGTTAGGCTTCAAAAGTTTTGGATAGATGACCACGACCACTCTGTAAAGAGAAGATAACGGCTTAATTCTTCGGCTACGTGTAATTCCTGGCACCAATATAAAAAAGAATAGGATCGCATCATCTCTTTCCCATGGATGTCACAAAAGGAGGCTAAGGAATTGGGTAATAAATTTGGGATTCTTCATTTGGTCGATGGGCTAGCAACCTCTCACAAATAGTGAATTTCAATTCTATCAGTATCAGCTGAACGAGCTCTGCCGTCTTTCAGTGTTGTTGGTTCTGTCTACCCACAAGGTATATAGACGTTGCTTTATCCACTTAATAATGAATTAATAACCTGACTTACTACTACTCCTGAATCGTGATCATAATCGGACCGCCTTTCCTTAGCTGAAAAGATATTCCTACAACTAGTTAGTTATCTAAACTATTTATGTAACTAAAACTAATTAGTTCATCAGAAAGGTCTATGTCGAGTCACAGCGTGGAAGAAAAAACCAAACTTATTGCTAAGAACATAAAGATGACAATTGTGACACAAATATCTTGTTAAATAAAACGTACCTCAGGTCTTAACCTCAGTGAGAGGAACAACGTGAACTCTCTAGGGAACGTCTTTCCAGCTGCGAACAGCTCTGAGGAAGCTATCCAGATGTAAGAGTTTGGTCGCAAGCTGAACGCGTGGGGGCGGTCTGCTACTGGACCCCACCGGGCTTGGGATGGGTGGAAGTTCCTTCTAGCGCCTGGCGCTAAGGGGTTTACGGTACCTGTTGGAAGAAGATAAGATATGTCAGTTATTTTTTAATCGTTACTTATATAGATACATTCATACATACAATCACGTTTATTTCCCTTAACGGGGTAGACAGAGTCAACAGTCTTGAAAATACTGATAGGCCACAATCAGCTGTTTGGCTTAATGATTGAATTGAGATTCATATAAAGTGAGAGGTTGCTAGCCCGTCTCCTAAAAGAAGAATCCCAAGTTTATAAGCTATCCCTTAATCGCCTTTTATGACATCCATTATGAAAAGAATACAACTACTTTCTATATATACAGTTACTATAATATGTGCAGAGTGGTTACGGGCACTTTAGAGTAATCACTCCATATCTTTCTCAAGGATGTCGTAAAATTCAACTAAGGGATAGGATTTTAAACACAAAGCAGATACGTAAGTATAATAACGAGCGGAAATCCGTTTTTCTATCTGTATGTATGCAATTTCACTTACATCAGTTGTAAAACTCAAAATATTCACATATTGCCTTTCGGACACGTGCCAAACTTATGGATACAACCAAAGTAATTTCGCTCAAAGTGCTTATAGTAAGCGCACAAAAGCTAATGAAATATTCAGAGTTCACGTATCGCCGGAACTATTACACAAACTGAGAGAAAGTCATCCGTTAATGCAGGTCCGTGTGGATAAGTAATGAACTCACTAAGTTAGGGGATAAATTTTAACCCTACTAATATTATAAATGCGAAAGTTTGTGAGTATATCAGGATGTCAGTATTGATGTTTATTACTCTTTCACGCAAAAACTACTGAACCGACTCCGATGAAATTTGGTATGTAGGTAGCTGAAGACCCAGAATAACATATAGGTTACTTTTTATCCCGTAGTTCCCGAGGAATTGATAGAGTTTCCATGCGGACGAAGTCGTGGCCGGCCTCTAGTGTAAAGTAAAAGTCTACATCCATACTGATATAAAGAGAAATTAAAAAAAAACAGATACGGTGTAACAATTCTCTTTGAGAGCGTCTGTGGTTGAAAGTGTATGTGATTTTTTGAAAATTGCAATCTAGTTCGTAACATGTAATCCAAAACAGTTTGATAAAATAAATAAGAAAAAAAAAGGAAAGCCAAACCCTTGTTTCACACAGACACAATCCGTAGATTTTTAACGAACAATATGTAGAATTTTTTCCCACACATCTTTTTTTTTTTGTTTACTGAATCTGGGCTTGTAGGGAATTGTACGGTATACGAATTCAAGAGACTTTGTCAAAAACCTTTGTACGAAACGTTTTCACAACAATTTTTGTGTAAAAATCCTTCTTTATTCAATTCATTACATCGTATACCGATGTAAAAAGTGTAAATAAATAAATATGAATATTTTTTACCATTAAGCTGCTAGAAGTAGTTTCATTATTGATTATACTCGTAATTACCAAATTTAATGGCTAGAACAAATGTACAAGAAAACAAAACGTACAATTGATTGATGTGTAATTAATTGATCATTTATAAGTATTTATTATAATATACTGTGTCGTGTGGTTCTCGGCACCAATACAAAAAATAATAGGACCACTCCACCAATTTCCCACGGATGTCGTAAAAGGCGACTAAGGGATGGGCTTACAAACTTGGGATTCTTTTTTTGGCGATGGGCTAGCAACCTGTCACTATTTGGATCTCAATTCTATCATTAAGCCAAATAGCTGAACGTGGCCCATCAGTCTTTTAAAGACTGTTGGCTCTGTCTACCTCACAGAGGATATAGACGTGACCATATGTATGTATGTATACAATATAGTATCGTTGGGTTGGTATCTCGTAACACAAGTCTCGAACTTACTTCGAGGCTAACCAAATCTGTGTAATGAGTCCCGTAAAAAAAATGATTGATGTCAGGGACTCTCGTTTGAAAAAAGGAATCACAAGAAAATTTTCAGACTTAAGAACATGTGCACTTATTTTGCTAAAGAATGTGCTTATTCCCTTATTGCCTTTACGACATCAATGAAAAAATAAACTGAGTATTATAATAACTTGCCTTAATCCACAAAAATTTTAAGTCAAGGTGCCCTGTGGTTTCCGATACTTTAGAATAGGACCACTCCATATCTTTCCAATGGATGTCGTAAAAGGCGGTTAAGGGAGACGCTTATTAACTTGGGATTACTCTTATGCGATTTGCTGACGCGATTTGCTAGCAACTTGTCACTATTTGAATCTCCATTCCATCATGAAGCCAAACAGCTAAACGTGGCTTATTAGTCTTTTCGCGACTGTTGGCTCTGTCTACCACGCAAGGGATATAGACGTGATTTTAAGTCAAAAACCAGCGAAAAACCTACTTTTCGCCTAAGTGTCTACACTCGAAAAGTAGTTAATTTTTTTTTAATGTCAGTCGCCTCGAACGAGCACACTTTACAGTCACAATTTCCATGCTGTGAATTGATTCGGGGAAATCTTCTACAGGTGAAAATCTGACTGGCGTCAAGGCTGTGGAGAGATGTTTTTACGAAAAAATGACTATCATAAAAAAAACTAGAGTGTGCGAAATGCTCGAACAATAAAGGACTGCCAATTAGATTTATATACATATGTAAAGTACATATATTCCCTTATCCACATATGTATATCTTCGAATAAAGTGACGAAATAATAATTTAAAAAAATTAAAAGGAAAATTGAAAATAATTAGTGCATTTATTAATTAATAATATTATGTTGACAAAATGTGATTCTAATAAATCCTAAACTTCAAAAAAAAAAAAGTATTTATATTTGGACCCCTTGATAGGGTTCCCATCACACAGGCAGCATTCCCGCGCTGTAAAGCAATAATAATTATATCTCATGCATTCATATTGAACAATTTTTGATTTGCGAACAAAGCCGCAGGCGCAATTTATTATTCAATTCCATCTTACCTTCACAGTCGAAAGAGTTACACGACCTGGCTTGTTCTCCATACCCTTCGCACGATGCTCTAGAGCAGTATCTTCTCCTGGTCTGTTTACCCCCTCCACACGTCCGGCTACAAGCCCCCCACTCTCCCCACCCCGCCCAACCTGTGGAACAAAAAAAAGGGTTAAAAGCATTAATAAATATAAACCTTCTTTGGAAAACCCTCCTTCCAACAATTCAAACAAAAACAAAATCTGTCCACAAATTTTCGAGGTTAGCGCGTATATGCAGAGAGACATAATAGGGGATTTCATAATTTGTTATGATATCCAATCTGACAAAAAAATCACATCACCAAACCACAAAATTATTCTTGGTTTGCAAACTACACCTAAATTGTGCCTTTACTGAATAAACTTTGAACGGGAAAAAGTAAAACATTCTCGAAATACTTATTTTTATTGCGGGTACCCGAAGCCTTCGTTACCGCCGATACGGATTAACGATTGCAATTAAGACTCGTTTAAAAACTGTGTAATATTCCCACAAAACTGATTTCACAAAAACTAGTACAATGTTTGAAAGTAGATTGAGTTATTTATTTTCAATTAATTGCTTTAACTTTGCAACGAATTTTTCATGCACTTCTCAATATACTTTCTGATTAAGTATAGTACTTTAACTTCTATTAGGGCTTGGCAGGTGTATCCTAATATCTGTATCAATAACTTTTATACGCTCGCTGTCCCATTCCGAGTCATAATATAAAGCGAAATAGTGAAAGATATATATTGATTTTTTTAATTTTGCATGTAATTTTCTTTATGTGTGTGTGTGAGATAGGAATTCCCGCGTGAACGGTAGAAATCATTTATTTATTTATTTATTTACTAATTTATGTACACAGAAAATATCGAGACTGATAAACACAAGAAACAAAATTACAAAGGTTCTATCGCTTTCACGCGGGTTTACTCTAGTTTTTACATAACAGTTGCATAATATTAAAAGTCCGGTTCAATGTGCAAAACGGATTGCATTAATTCCAGTTACTCCATCAAAAGAGTGCACTATCAAAACTTTAATCATTTTAGTGAACAAAAATGATTACATCACACTGATTGCATGTCCATTTCAATGAATTTTAATATAAAAATTTCGTCGGCTTCGCTTTTTCCATTGACGGAATGAAAAGCTTTTGTCCGGAGAATTTGGAGTTTGTAATAGGTATTCACCTTAAATGCATGTCAACAATGTGTGCTGGATTTCTGCGAAATACTTTGAGTGCTTTTGCACTTCTGTTTTGCAATTAATTTAAGCAATGCGAAAAGAAAATAGGTTAATGAAATAGCTGTAAATTATATGTTCATTACTTGGCCAAATATTGGAGACACACCTTGTCATATGGTCGTCTGTCAGCATATAATATTTCCTACTAACTTTAGTCTCAGTCACATCCTCACTTTTCTGGTGAGGAGCCCGAAGTTCCACTATAACCCGGTATGACCGGATGAAACATAGTACTAAAATTAGAAGAATATTAGAGGAGTAGTTCCCAAGTCTTCGCCAGCTTCCTATACCTTAGGGAGGAGACCAAATTAATGCTATTAAAAACTTTACTAAAGTAGTAGTAGACCACCTGAAGAAGTAGTCACCAGGTCTTCTGCAGGTTCTCTTACACATATTGACTTATTTAATCCGAGAACATGGTCAAAAGGTGCACTCTGTACATCTGCAGAGAGGACAGGAGTGAGAAGAATAATTAAGCATTATAATAGAATTAGAAGATGGATGGAAGGAACTTAAAGAAAGAATTGTGAAAGTAGCTGTTGAAGTGTGTGGTGTAAGTAGAAGAAGGAAAGGAAAAAATCACAAAAATGCGTGGATGAGTAAAGATGTGCAAGAACTTGTGCGATTAAAGAAGAAAGCATGGCTGGATTTGTTAGCAGCAAAAGCTAACTTAAGAATGCAAGAGGTTATAGATGAAGATGTGAATGAAGCACGTAAGGAATATAAGAAAATGAAAGATTTGGTTAAGAAAGCTGTGATTAGAAAGAAAGAAGAGTATAAAGAGGATTTTGATAAAAGGCTATCAGAAGACTTTCAGTCAAATCTGAAAGTATTCTGGAAATCTGTAAGGTCAGCCCGAGGAAATACTATAACCAGAGAGCTGACTAGGATCAGATGCCAGGATGGTAGCGTTGTGAAAGGAGAAGAATGTGTACTAAAGATATGGAAGGACTATTTTGAAAGTTTATTTGAAAAAAAGGAAGGAAATAAGAAAGATTTCTGCTATAGCGAAGAAAAAGAGAATGAGATGGAAGGCGAAATTGAAATGTTCGAAATTGTGGAAGCACTTAAGAGTATGAAAGCGGGAAAGGCTGCTGGGTGTGATAGAGTGTCGGTCGAGATGCTTAAAGCAGGAAAAGGCGTAGTAGCTAGTCAGTTGTACTGCCTTTTCAATTTGTGTTGGAGAAGCGGCCGAGTACCAAAAGATTGGTGTAATCGTGCCACTTTACAAAGGAAAAGGGTCACAGCTGGACTGCAAAAATTATCGTGGTATAAGCCTGCTTAGCTTCGTCGGCAAATTGTATGCTAAGGTATTGATTAATAGAGTCAGGAATGAAACTGATGACAAAATATGGGATGCTCAAGCGGGATTTCGAAAGGGAATGGGATGTACTGATCAGGTCTTTTCCTTGCGGTGCATAGCCGAAAAGTTTTTGGCCAAGAGTCAAAAAGTCTATTGCACATTCGTAGATCTGGAAAAGGCCTATGACAGAGTTGAGAGGAATGAATTGTGGTCAGCACTTTCTATGCATGGGGTGAGCAGTCTCTTAATACGAGCACTGAAATCCTTATATGAGGATTCGAGTGCTTGTGTCAGGATAAACGGAGCGCACACTGAGTGGTTTAAGATTGAGAAAGGCGTTAGGCAAGGATGTGTTGCGTCACCGTGGCTGTTCAACCTATTTATGGATAGCTGTTTGACAGATTTGAAAGAGTCTAAAAGTGGATTAAGGATGAATGAGTTACTCGTCAAATGTCTGCTCTATGCCGACGATCAGGTTATACTGGCGTCATCAGCGGAGGAGTTACAGGAGATGGTAAACTGTATGCATGAAGCTTTAAAAGAGAAAGGAATGAAAGTGAACGTAAGTAAAACTAAAACACTGGTTTTTGAAATGGAGAAAGAAATGACAGCATGTAATATTTTGATTGGAGGAGAAAAAGTGGAGCAAGTGAAAGAGTTTGTATATCTAGGATCAAAGTTTACATCAGATGGCAAGTATGATAGTGATATTGAAAGGAGAGTGAACGCGGGGAACATGGTGAATGGAGCTTTGCATGCCTTTATGAGCAGTCAGAAACTATCCAAAAAGGCTCGACTGGCTGTGCACAGGGGCGTGTTGGTCCCGACATTAATGTATGGGAGTGAAAGTTGGGTATGGCAAAAGAAGCATGAAAGCAGAATAAATGCAGTGGAAATGAGAGCGTTAAGGAGTATGATGGGTGTGAAATTGAGTGACAGGATAAGGAACAGCGTGATAAGGGAATGTTGTGATGTGAAAGAAGATGTAGTTACAGGAATAGAAAAGGGTATGTTAAGATGGTTCGGTCATGTGGAGAGGATGAATGAAAGCAGGTTGACTAAGCAGATATACAAGGAGAGTGTGGAGGGAAAGGTCGGAGTGGGAAGACCTAGACGAACGTATCTTGATCAAATTAAGGACGTCCTGGTAAAGGGTCAGGTCAAAAGTACCCGAAACCGCCGAGCTTGTATGAAGAGAGTTATGAATGTGGACGAAGCGAAAGAAGTATGCAGAGATCGTGGCAAGTGGAAAGAGGTAGTCTCTGCCTACCCCTCCGGGAAAGAGGCGTGATTTTATGTATGTATGTATGTATGTAGAATTAGAAGCTAAACCTAACATTCAGTATATATGCCGCAAAAGCACAAAAGACTACAGAAAAGTCTGAGGGATCAGTTATAAAACACTTACCGACTGTTAAATTGGCAGAATATTTGTTTATTGTTGTCGAATCGTCGAATACGGGTTTTGCTAAATGCTAAGAAGAAGAAAATTTGTCAACAGCGTTACCGGGAACGCCGCAGCTGTCGCTTCCATGTATCACCAGGAGGAGTAGTCTCCACATCTTCTGCATGTTTTCTATCTAGACCTAGAAAAGACCTAGACTAGACCTAGAAAAATCAGCGAAAATATATGAAGTACTTACCGACAGCATTCCAAATGGCTATATCCACGCCCAAACTCCAGGGCACTGCTGCAGCAGTCGCCTCCAGCCATGGACCATCTGGAGGAGTAGTCTCCAGGTCTACTGCAGGTTCACTGACCCTGGCGAAGACCACCAGCTCACTTTGAGACGGCGCCATGCTCCAATTGAAACAGCCCTCAAGTTGAGAGCTGATTTTTAGGTTCACCTGTCTATTAAAAACAAAAAAGATTAATCATTCAGTAATTTTAATTTTAGTGAAAATTTTACAAAAGTTAGTTCATGGAATGTAAAGCCTAACATTAAAGTTACCATCAATTCTCATTTTAAGCAGAAACTGGAAATTAATTATACAATACAATAACTCTTTATTGCACCACAATGAATTACAGCAAATTCACAATCATGTATTAAAACATAGCAGCAAATGGCGACCTTAACACTAAAAGCGATCTTTTCCAGTTAATCTGTAAATTGTGCATAAAACTTCACACGTAATTATGAAAGAGAACTAATCAGTTTATTTTATTGACATGTTTGTGAAGAAAATCAATGTGGTGGTGCGATATTGTATTTTAAGCCGTAAGGCCTAGTTGCGGTCTTACAGTGAAAAAGTGAAAAGTTTGTATCTACATAAGAGACAGTTTAGAAATAATGCTATAAGAATATAAGGAAGGATTTAGTCCATAAATTTGATAACAACTTCATATAAACGCCATCCTTTAGTATTCTGATATGATAGGATAAAACAAAATTAGGATAAACTGAAAAACTCTCGTTTTCGAAGTCGGTTAAAAATGCTCATCCAAGAAAATACATCTAGATAGATACAAAATAGTTTAAATCATATCCCGGGCGCCTCTCCAGAGTGGTGAGGATGCAACCGGGACTAAAGTCAGGAGGGCGAAATAAGAAGAGAATAGTTTAAAAATTAACCGCAAGCAAAAAGGAAACTTAAAACTGTTACTTCCATGTATTTTTCAATCTTGCCAGGAATGTGGTCAAACGGTCGGAACCACAATAAAACGGGGAAGAAACAAAATGGATCCGGGAGCTGCTCTTACTGGAAAGAGTGTTGGAAACGCACACAACTTTTGTGGTTTGGTCTAAGGCATAGACGCTTATTAATTTAAAAGAAATAGTTTGTATTAGGTCAAAGATGCTTCTATGTGACATCGGAGGTCCAGTGGTCGAATTGACCTGGGTCTTGGATGAGAAACTAATTAATCCGCTTTGAAAGTTGTTTCCTAATATGTTTTTAGCTTGGTTCAACTTAAGAACTGGTCTATTAAGAACTCATCTTATTTAATTTGAGTACATCAAAACTCTATTCCACGCAGATGAATTCGTCGGCGACAGTTTAACTAACTGCGACAGTTACTATTTTTTAAGAATAATTTATGATTACATTTATTTGAATTATTTATTTATTCTTTATTGTAACAATTACAATTTGTAAAGTACAATAGGCGGACTTTATTATATGTACCACTTCTTAAATCTTCTTTGCTTCACCATTCTTCTAAGCCAAACCACCAAACTTCTACATCTATGAGTACCTACCTTGGACCACAACGCCACGAGCAAGCCAAAGATTAGTACAGAACTAACTTAAAACAACTAAGTTGAGGTCGCGATCCGTATAATTAAATTTTCCTAGCAAAAGTGCTGCGTGATCGGAATTCAAAGGTGATGATGTTTAGAAGTTTCTGAGGTATGACGCTATTTATAGGCTGTTTTCTTTAGGTCTCTGTATACATTAAAATTATTGTATTCACATTGTGCATAATTAGTATCTAGGGTAGGGGGATTTTCATTTATTTATGTATTACATTAAATTATATACAGAAGCATTTGATACAGTAATTGTAGTACGAAGGTGCTACTTATTTCAATAGAAATCTCGTTCAGTAGAGATAAGAGGAGAGACGAATATTGGTGACAATTAAATTTTAAAAATAATTACAATTAAAGACAAGAGAAATATTTGAAGTTGATAGAAACATGAGGCATGCTGACTGTACATTTCTATAATTCTGTTTGAAAATCAGTTCCATATAAGTGTTATTGTATATCAATTAGTACAAAATTCATCCATCAAAATCATAATCAAGTTCCCTAAAAAAAATATACAATAATTAATTTACCATGAGATCAAGCGAATTCAGAAATTTTCCTATTATGATATTTCAAAAGGATGTCAGTTTCCGGGAAGGCGTAGATTTTCCTAAATTAGGGTAAACAACAGCTTGTTATGATTAGGAACATTTAATTAGAATTTGTAAGATACCCACGCTAGGCTAACAACTTGAGTATTTTGATCCTGTCTAGCCCGTAATGGATATAGGCACCAGATTACTAAAGTTGAAAACTTCAATGTTAGTGAACCAAAGAGCGCATTTGCGATGGACTTCATCAAATGAGGCTCGACCGTCATAAAGGAAAGATCTTCCGCCAGGTTAGGTATGCCTGAGGAATCGCGACTCCGACGATGTTGAGTCGGAAGACGTATATATGAGTATGCTCCAATCCCTGAACTCTTTGATGTCGCCATTAAGACTCTTCGCTGTGATTGGCAGATGGCGTGTGACGCTGGTGATGTCGCCGCAAAGTTAATTACTTAGAATTGTAGAAAATCAGAGGTCACTTATGGTTTTGAATTAATTTCCTGGTTTCATCTGGTTAATAGATATTCCGTTAAGTGGAGTTTTAAAGAAAAGTTACAATATCATATATTTGCACAAGGTGGAATCATTATTCAAATAAAAAGCAATAGGGTTGATTTCCATAGGAATCCATAGAAATCCTTAATCATCTTTCTGGAATATCATTTCGATATTAAAGAAGTTTATTTTATATAACTCCGCGTTAAAAATGACTGGCAAGAATTTTCTTATAACTCAACTTTGAAGTTCTTAATAGAGTTGAATCCGTCAGTCATCGCTTTTGGCAAGTTCAAAAAGTTTGTTATTACACTTCACGATTTTATAGTAAGTCTCCGTTAAACTTACTTTTAGCCGCGGATATGCTTAAATAAAGTTCCACTAAGTCATAGAAAATTTGTTATCGTTCTAAATCATAAGATCAACATTCAACAAGAATATAACAATTCCTTTTTCAAATTCTTCAATGAACTATTGTTCTATATAATCAATAGGTTGAGTATCTATTTGATTTGAGCTTTGTATTTTGGGAAACTCAAAATAAATATTTAATTACCTTCTTATAAGAAGTAGCATATGAGGTCGGTTCAGATCTACTATACAATATTGACCCTGTGACGTAGTAAACAGGGTAAACTGATCTTAGGGCAAGATCATACATTAGAATTGTAAGCGATTCATTTTGTATGCGTTCCTCGTAATGTCAAGTTGGCTGGAAGAGATCCGACTTAGGGATAAGTCCGCCTTTGTACTGTACTACTGTACAGATTGCATAATCAGCAAAAAAAAAACTTACCTGTCTGTTGTATTGTAAGGCGACCCTTCATATTGACTAACCGACGCTAACTCCACTCCTCCTCTATATATAGATACCAGAGCTAAGTCTAGCGTTTTGCTCTGAAACAAACAAAAATCTTATTTTATTTATTTATATATTTATGTACATCAAGGAAAAAAAAGAATAGAACTTAAACTTAAGAGAAATCTTATTCACTTTTATGATCAACTGTGTCGTGTGGTTGCAGGCATCAATAGAAAAAGAATAGGACCACTCCGTCTCTTTCCCATAGATGTCGTAAAAGGCGATTAACGGATAGGCTTATAAACTTGGGATTCTTATGGGTGATGGGCTAGCAACCTGTCACTATTTGTATCCGAGATTTAGCCAAACAGCTCAACGTGACTTATCAGTCTTTTCAAGACTATTGACTCTGTCTTATCCCACAAGGGTTGCATCCTCACCACTCTGAAGACGTAAGCCCTTGACCATGTATCCTGGAGTGGGTGAGTCAGGTTATTACATGAAGCGACTCCCGTCCGATCTCCGCAACCTTTGCAGGGGAACCTAACCCGTATTGAATGTGTGTTTGGTGTACATATATATATATGATCACGTCTTTATCCCTTACGGGGTAGACAGAGCCAATAGTCTTGAAAAGACTGATCGGCCACGTTCAGGTATTTAGCTTAATGATAGAATTGAGATCTAAATATCGCCTAAAAATGAATCTCAAGTTTGTAAGCCTACCCCTAGTCGCCTATGGTGTAGTGTATGGTGTCTATAGTGGAATTTATTAATATGATGGAATTTAGAGTAAAAAAATAATGCAAATATTAAATTTAAATTCTTACTTTTCAATATACCCAATTAAGACTTCAATATTGATTCGAATCACTGATCCGAAACGCTAGGGGATAATTAATTTTCCCTTACATATGCATGAGCCCCATAATTATGTGAGTAGGTATGCTAATTACATTGCGAATTCACAACATATGCCACTTTAAAAGGTAAACAGAGTGTTTGTTTGTCCTGGGCGTGTGTCTGAAGTGGAATGATGAAGTTGTATGCTAAGGCACGAATTTCCTTTTACACAGACTTAGTTTTAGATAGATAGAAATATCCATACCGAACGTATCTTGATCAAATTAAGGACGTCCTGGCAAAAGGTCAGGTCAAGAGTACCAGAAACCGCCGAGCTTGCATAAAGAGAGTTATGAATGGGGATGAAGCTAAGGAAGTATGCAGAGATCGTGGCAAGTGGAAAGATGTATATATGAATTTGATTTTATGTATGTAGTTATGTATACCCTTAATTTCACATAAATAAATTCTGCTAGCACTAAATTCGAAAACTACTCTCGAGAACAAAAAGAATAATTACCTGGAAATAATTAATTTGTAAACAAAGCCATAGATTAAACAATATGTGCCTAAAATAGAATAGTAATTAACGAAAAAGAATGCCAAATGTGTGATTACAATAGAAAGAGCGAATCTATTTTTGTCTACCAATCTGGGACAAAGGTAATTGAATTGAAATAATATTTTCTGTAACTCTTTATCAGAAATGCGTGTGATAAAAAAATGCACGAAAAACTTAAAAGTTTAAAACTATAAATGAGTGATGTCCGCGGCGCCGCACTCGTGTGACCATTAATTTCCATTTTTGCGGGAATCTGGGAAACCTCTCAGTGCACTCCTAGTCCACATGAAGAACCTATGAGTGTGGATGACGATGTCTCATACTGGTACATATACAGATCTAGACTTTATCCCTTAAGGTGTAAATTAGTATTTCCAGCGTCGCTAGCCGACGCCGTTTATATCGCGCGATTGAAACGGCGTAGCGCGTGCCCTGATGCATAGACCTGAAGTTATTTATTTTTTCTATCTCATCACATTAATAACAAAGGCTAGTTTTTCGCTGTTTTCATCGCGCGATTAAAACGGCGTCGCTCGTGTTACAGGGCCTGAAGTTATGTCTATCTCATCTCATGAAAAACAAAACGTTTTTTTTTCAAATCCATACTTATAACATCAATTTTAAAGTAAGATGCGTATGTTATTTTGTCCTTCTTTCAAGTTAAAACCACTGAAAGAACCTCCATAAAATTTTGCATACATACATACTTACAGTGTGGAAAGATAATGTATTTTTACGGAAACGGAGCCACGGACGAAAGCCAGTACATTAATATTAAGATGCTAGTTAACATTACTACCCCCTAGATAAGTGCTATTCCCACCAAATTGAATAACAAAAGGGTCAAAAACAATTAATGCGGTTTATTCAATAATTCGTCGGTTCAAAATTAATTTAAACCCATTGTTTCTGTACAATAGGTTGTTGATTTCGTGTTTATATTAATTGAGATTGTTTTGAATTAGGCGCCCGAGTGGATTGGGAGCATATTATTTGCATATTATTATTTTTATGAAACTAGTAATAATGGAGAGTCAATAGCTCATAGCGTACTGGAATGTTGTGATTTCGGTTTTGTTCAGAACGATTCTCATAACTAAAACGAAAGAAATATCAGTATTTTTTTTAACATATTTTATAGTATAACATAATACATATAGTCACGTCTATATCCCTTGCGTGGTAGGCAGAGCGAAAAGTATTGAAAACAATAATTTGTTTAAAATATGTCTGTTAATTTGTATGGTGTAGACAACCTAAACTCAAAAACTATTCTTTATTGACGTATTTTAAGTAAATTTAAATTTACATATATAAAAATCTTCAAAATTTTAGACAAAAATTACTAATTTAAAAAACAAAATGATTTGTGAGTGTTTTTCCTTAGTTTTTCATACTCGTAGGTATTCATAATTTCAAAACTTTCGAAGTTTATAATAACAAAACAAATGTTTTCGATCTTCGACTTAGCGTAATAAGGTTGAAATTCAATTCTGACATTGTTCCGATCAGGATCTGGAATATTACTGCTAGGTTATACCTCCAGTGGTCATATAATTTTATGTAATCACCCAACCCCTATTATTTCCTTCTCGATAAACACATGGATTAGATGAAGATAGTGTAACGATTTTAGTTTTCGAAACATATTCAAAGTTTGCGGGGTTAAGTGAGTTTTTATTATTAAAATTATTGTTCTTTACTTAATTAATGATGATGATATAAAACATACATACATATAGCCACTTTCTCTTTTACTGGAATGAAAAGTACCATAATGTCCATCTCTAAACCTAATTTTATATACTCGTACGCACAATTTCAAGAGGATATCGTGTTAAGAGATAAAAAAAAACAAATAACATTACTTTCGCATTTACATTTACAATTCCTTCCATTACTCATATATAGAAGTATACCACTTCAATATAAATACAAAGGCGGTTTGTTCTTTGAAGATTAACATTTACACAGGCAGATATAGTATGGAAATACCAAATCGTAACTCAACTTGTCAAAGAGATTATTAGGTTATCCATATTCATAATATTTTTCACAGAAATAGTACCAAAATCTTATATTTATGTTATACCGTGTGGTCTCCACCACTTTAGAATAGTACCATCCCCTCTCTTTTCCATGGATGTCGTAAAAGTCGACTAAAGGGAAGGGCTAATAAATTTTCCGATTATTCTTATAAGCGATGGACTAGCAACCTGTCACTATTTGAATCTCAATTCCATCGCTGAGTCATACAGCGGAACGTGGCCTTTCAGCTGTATGTGCCAGATTGTGGGTTCTGTCTACCCCTTAGAACTTGCACGAAGAGAATTATAAACGTCGATGAAGTGAAAGATTCTGGCATGTAGAAATAAGTAGTCTCTGCCTACCCCTCCGAGAGACAAGCGTGATTTAATATACTAATGTTTTAATGGGAAAATGTGTTTGTTTGTTCATACCTTCTTAACGATTCATCTACCTGTCGTATGTTCATAAAATTTCACACACACATAGTCAGAATTTGAGTCAGATTTGCGTCAAATTACAATGCGGGCGAGTGAAGTCGAGGGATAGGGCTAGCATAGTACAGAGGGCCTCATAGAAAATTGCGCCATTTTGCAAAAAAAAACAATTGTCCTTACCCACCTTGATACTAAGTTAGTGAACACAAATAAATTATTAGATACCTTTATAATAACACTAGCTGCGCCCGCGACTTCGTCCGCGTGGAATAGTTATATTGGGCATCATTGAAATCCTTAAGGAGGAATAATTTTCCCCGTTTTTTTTCACATTTTCCATTATTTCTTCGCTCCTAATTGTTGCAGTGTGATGTTATATACATAGCCTAAATCCTCGATAAATGGTCTATTCGACGCAAAAATATATATTTTTTAATTCATACCAGTAGTTCCTGAGATTAGTGCGTTTCAACAAACAAACAAACAAACAAACAAACTCTTCAGCTTTATAATATTAGTATAGTATAGTCAGATGAAAAAGATAAGACTGATTTTGGGCAAGGTCAAACGATTTTTCTGCTTGATATCAGAGGTTATACGCAGTGCGGTAAGCCAGCCTTTAATCTAGTCTCGTTATATGAATGGTACAACCAAAGAATTAACTTAGGAAAAAATAATACATACATTAATAATTCAACATTGTAAATCCCTTGCTGAGTATATAGAGCTAACAGTCTTGAAGGAATGGTAGACGACGTTCAGCTGTTTGGCACATACATACATATAATCACGTCTATATCCCTTGCGGGGTAGACAGAGTCAATAGTCCTGGAGAGACTGACAGGCCACGTTCAGCTGTTTGGTTTAATGAAATAATTAAGATTCAAAATAGTGACAGTTTCAGGACTATTGGCTTTGTCTACGCCGCAATGGATAAAGACGTGATTATATGTATGTATGTATTCAGTTAATTGCATTAGCAGACTTATGCAGTCAAGTAATAAATGCAAAAGACGGCCTCTGTGGCACAGCGGTAGTAGACGCTTGTCTGTGATACCGGAGGTCCCGGGTTCGAAGCCTAACCATGAAGAGAAAATAACTTTTTCCGAATGGCCTGAGCCTTGGATGTTTATCTATATAAGTATTAATTATAAAATATAGTATCGTTATTATGGTATCTCGTAACACGAGTCTCTAAATTAGTTCGACTCTAACTCAATCTGTGTAATTTGTTCCTTATATGTATATTTATTTATTTCTATGTAATACAAGGCATTCTTTTTTAAGGCGAAGGGCTAGCAACCTGTCGCTATTTGAATCTCAATTCTATCATTAAGCCAAATAGCTGAACGTGGCCATTCGGTCTTTTTAAGACTGTTGGCTCTGTCCCCGCAAGGGATATAGACGTGACCATAATGTATGTATGTAACACTAGCCTAAATTAAAGCGGATCAAGCACCACTAATGACACAATATCCGGGTCAAATGCAGTAATTTGACCAGGGTTTGTTGACGGTGTTGTTTGTAAACTACTGTAAACAAAAGAGGGGTTGATCACTGTTTCCTAGTAGCTGATGAACGGTAAATAATTGTCATTCGTGGAAATATCGAGTTTAGGGAACTTTGCAGTATAGAGTTTCAATACGGCTGTGTTAAGTTTAATCAAAATTTCAATGTTCATCTATTTTTGCTTTCAAATTTATCGTAGGAACATAACGTAACATATAATCACGTCTATATGCCTTGCGGGGTAGACAGAGCGAACAGTAATCAAAAGACTGAATGGTCATGTTAAGTTGTATGGATTCATGATGGAATTGAGAATTGAATCCCAAGTTTATTAGCCTATGCCTTAGTCGCCTTTGACAACATCAAGACTAGTTCTCTCTTAGGTAAGTATAAAGACGTGATCATATGTATGTCTATACAACTATAAACACCTAAACTTATAAATAAACCACAGGATACAACCTTCCCTGTAACTTTATCTCCATTGTTCTATTCTCAACAAAAGGCCAACAAAAACCATATCACGATAAGAAGGTAACTACTAAGGGCCACTAAGACCGGATATTAACAGAAACCCGAGTCTTGCCAAGACCCTTATTACGTATATTACATGATGAGTTAAGGGTTTTAGCCGGACAATGTATTTCGAAACGTCAAGTAAGGATAACCCGAAAGTTGGGTGAGTTTCACAAAACGAACGTTAATAATTAATTTTTTGATTAAACACATTTGGAATTTGGTAAGAAAATCTGACACTATTGAATCTGATAGACTGGATATATTGGATATAAAAAAATATCGAAAATTGGACCCAGTCCGAAACAAGAAACCAAGTCCAGACTCTCCTCCTTTTATTGTTATGTTCTTGTTTATCTGTGGTGCGGCGTCCTATGCGCGCGCGTCATAAAAATACATGGCATTCGTGTCCAAGCTATCGGGTAAATATTGTACATCCATAAATCATACAATAGCATAACATAACATATAATCACGTCTATATCTCTTACGGGGTAGACAGAGCCAACAGTCTTGAAAACACTGATAGGCCTCGTTCAGCTGTTTGGCTTAATGACAGAATTGTGATTCAAATAGTGACAAATTGCTAGTCCAACGCCTAAAAGAAGATTGCCAAGTTTATAATCCTATCCCTTAGTCGCTTTTTACGACATCCATGGGAAAAGTATTGAGTGGTCCTATTCATTTTTTATTGGTGCCGGGAACCACACGGCACTTTTCATTATTACGCGAAACAAGATTAAGATAATTTTGCGCTGCTAAAAAAAAACAAAATACAATGTCAATAACACGTCTTTTCAAGTAGGTAATATAAAAATCCAGCAGCATTTCGAAGACACTAAAAAGTTCACGATACTCGATTAAATGCACATGAAATGATCGCGAATCGATTCTGATACAATCGTTTTCATCGAACAAATCCAATATACTTCCTTTATTGGCTTCTCTCGAGCATGTATCAATATAATTGAGTAGTTCAGTCAGTGTGTTTATACGACAAATAAACGCTAGGTTATATTTGTCCATTTCAGTAACGCCTACGATAGCATGATTGGTAAGAAATAGCCTGACAGAATGAGATGACGTGATTACTGATTGGCTTTTTTGATTACCTTAAATAAGAGAAATTAAGTTCATTGTAGGACTGCGGTGTGATTCCCGGCACCAATACAAAAAAGAATAGGACCACTCCATCTCTTTCCCATGGATGTCGTAAAAGGCGACTAAGGGATAGGTTTACAAATTTGGGATTCTTCTTTAGGCGATGGGCTAGCCACCTGTCACTTTTTGAATCTCAATTCTATCATTAAGCCAAATAGCTGAAAATGACATTTCAGTCTTTTCAAGATCGTTGGCTCTGTCTACCCCGCGAGGGATGCAGACGTGATTTTATGTATGTACGTTATAAACAATAACTACGCTATTCAAATTTGAAATTTCCCCAATTTGTCCTCTTGGATAAATTTCTAGTATATTGAAATAATGAATATTGCAACATTTCTAAAATCCAATCAATCAAACCATTCGTAAAATTACATTTTTAAGGTTTCATACAGTCACAATGAAACATAAAAGGTGGAGTTCTTGTTTTTTATTAGGTTACCTACAAACGCAAAGGGTTAAATTATAAATCGAGCCACGCTCCGCTCTGACCCAGATGTGCATACGATGCATTCATTTAAGACTCACGAGTCACGACGCGAAGCGGTGCGCAGCATCACTGCGGTTATAAAAGTGTTTATCGTTTGGCTAATTTGTTTGTCGTAGAAGGGTTTAATTGATTGTGTGAATATGAGACTGTTATCGTACAGCTGAGTTCAAATTGGAGTCGCTTTGTGTAAAAACCTGACTCACCCTATCCTTGATAATGGTCGTAAAGGCGCACCCCGGGCTCTTCTCCAGCAAGGTGATGATGTAGCCATGAAGTCAGAAGGAAGAAGAAGGTCATACACTTGAGTTTATTTAAGCTTCAGGGCTCAGCTTAACAGTTGGTGCCGTGTGGTTCCCGGCACTAAACTTATTTAATTAATTTTTATTTTTTTTTAATTAATATTATAATTTGACAAATTTATTATTATTATTATTATTTTATATTGAAATATAAAGAATAGGACCACTCCATGTCTGCCATGTATGTCTTTGGGTTAAAGGAATAGGTGCACTTTCATCTAGTGCCTGCTTCTATTCCCGTGCATATTGTAAAAGATATTCTATTCCCGTGCATATTGTAAGAAACAGTTAAAGAAAACGCTAATAAACTTTTGGATACTTCTTTCAGGCGATAGGCGATAAATTCAAACAGCTAAACGTGGTCTTTCAACCTTATCGAGACTCATGGCTCTGTCTACTCCGTAAGGGATAAAGTTGTGATTTTAAATGTAAACATATGTATAACAGAATGAGATGAAACATTTTAGTTTATAACTATCATTGATGTGTAACCATGATCTACATAACTCACAATACGAACATGGTCAAGAAGGAGGCTGGGATTGGCATTAGGAGAAAGAAATAAAGTATTTTAAAATGCTTATTATAAACAATATATAACAACAGTAAATATCATATTGAAATTCAATTAAAATATAAAATATATGTTTATTAAATTTTTTTAATTGAATTTCAATTGATTTTTGATTGACTGCAATCAGACAGGCTTTATAAGGCAGTATTTGTCAGCAATCATTCTTTAAAATTGTGTTGGTCGACTTCCATAAGTTTCGTTTTCTTTAAAGAGTATGTTTAGTAAATATTTTTAATGCCATAAAATTTTTCAATTTGACTAACCCCTCTTACTTGTTGGGATAGGCAGAGATCTATCCACTTGCTACAGTCCTTATTAAGTCTTTTGCTTCATCAACATTTTTCAATCTTTCCATTCAATCGGTACATAAGTGAATACATATCTCACAGAATTGTATAGATATATGTAGTTTAAGGTCTTACCTGAGAATGCGTTTGTACTACAACTGCTCTAAAAACTATGGAGGCATCTTGCACCCTCGTTTCCAAAGGTTTCTCGCCAAACTTAGGACAGTGACTGTCACAAACTATTGTCCGGCACAGAAATAGAACTATCACAAGCATATATCTCCCTGAAATTCTGCCCATCGGGCGACAATGCAACGCCATTTTCAGTCTTATTATTCCACTTTAAGTTACATTTTCGCGTGACAAGTCCATTTCACAATACCCGGCTTTGGTCTTCTCTTCTTTTGACGTTTGCGGTTTTGCATTTTATCTGAAACAAAGAGATAAATAATTCATTTATTGAAAGAGGAACGAAATATTTGCAGGAGACTCGGTTTAATGAAGTCTGGTTCGCTGTATTTTAAAGCTTTTAAATATTTGAAATAATGTTTTGTGCACTGTCAAATGCATATATTATTATCACATCGATTTTATAGCCTTCGAAAGATAAATGTGTTTTGTTTGTTTGTTTTCAATTCCTTAATTGGATTTTAGAGATGGTGCAATATTCATCGCTTCAATACATTAGAAATTACTCCAAGAGGACAAATTGGGGAAATTTCAAATTTAAATAGCGTAGTTATTGTTTATAACATAGATTTTAAATCCATTCATATATTTGCATCTGGTTGTTATTACCACAGAATATAATTTACATTCTTAATTTAATTTACATTCTGAATGTAAATAATAATACAATTTTTTTATTAAAGAATGAGTTGAACATTCGTCGGTGGAACTTTTTCAAAATAAATCCTGTTCTCTCTCATCTGTGCGTGTTGCATATATACTTTAGTGATGAACTATATCTCCCTCTGACTTTACATGAAAACTCCACAATGAAACTTGAACCCTTTTTTCGTCAACATCAAAGTAAATTAACATAAAACAAAATCCTTTTCCGGGAACCACACGGAGCTTTAAATATCCACTCCATATCTTTCCCATGATTCTTCTTGTTGCCGACGGGCTAGCAACCCGTCACTATTCAAATCTCAATTTCATAATTTAGCCATACAGCTGAACGTGGCCTTTCAATCTTTTCAAGACTGTTGGCTCTGTCTACCACGCAAGGGATATAGACGTGAATGTATGTATGTACGAACATACAACGTATGTAACAGTACTCTGTCTGAACAGCACTTGATAGGAGTGGCATTCCAAGGTCTACATAATTCAGCTGAAGAGTCTTAGTGAGGACTTTGACGCTACAGCTAACGGAATGCGAACTACACTTGATGGATTAAAGATAGCGAATATGGGACATCTAGGCCGTTTCCACATTAGCTTAATTTGGGTTTGTTTATTATTTAGTGATGCATATACATATACAAGACATACGAATTTATATCTTACGGAGGAGACAGAGTATAAAATCGCAGGCATTGTTCTACGTCTTGTGTTTACTTGTTACCGCGTGGATCCTGGCACCAATAGAAATAGGATTAGGACTACTCCATCTCTTTCTCATGGATGTCGTAAAAGGCGACTAAGGGAAAGGCTTATACACTTGGGATTGTTCTTTTAGGCGATGGCCAGCAATCCGCCACTATTTGAATCTCAATTCCACTATTAAGCCAAACAGCTGAACGAGGCAGAACATAGAAGAAAAACATACCCTGTACCAGCTGCTTCTATTCCCATGCAGACTGTAAAAGTCAATCAAGGGAACGGCTAACAAATCTGGGATTCTTCTTTTAATAGATAGAGTCAGCGACCTTCCACTATATGAATCTTATTTTCATCATTAAGAACGTGAAGTTTCATATTTTCAAGACTGTTGGCTCTGTCTACCCCAGTGAAGCATTTTCATAAAACACGATGTTTTCATCCCATGCGGGGTAGACAGAGTGAAAACTGTAAAGGTAGCCAGCCAGCAGTCTTGAACGACTGACAGGCCACGTTCAGCTGTTAGAATAGAATAGAATAGAATGAATTCATTTTCAAAATTGGATTCAAGGTATCACTTATTGACGTCACATCACATAAATTTAATTATAACTACTACCGCTTCTAAAGCGCATGTGGAGAAGAAGTGGCGGATCAAACTACACTGCAGTTAGGCTTAAAAATAAAATTGAGATTCAAATAAAATTTGCTACGGGAACCACACTGCAACGTACGGGATAAAGACTTATCTGTAAAGATTAATGTTCTTATATTAAAATACTAAAAAATAAAAACAATATTCTCAACAGTCCAAACACGCCCTTACAGAATATATTTGAAGGATTAAATATGGCAGATGGATAGCCTTAAGTAAGGCCCTAATCGCTGGGTTTATGGGGAATATGTATTGGGATATTGATGATGTAAACATGTGTATGAAGGACCTAACAGCGTTTGTATATCAAGTGAGTTATTTTGATACAGTATACACACACATATGAAGTCTTTAACTTCGGCAATTTTATGAATCTATTTTAGTGAAATAACTGTATACAAGGGAATGAGCAAATTTTAAATTAATACTAAACTGCTTATGAAAAAGAAAAAAAAAAGATGAATACGAACTAAATTTAAATATTTAAATTGTACTGTACAGTCCTGCATAGCATCAACTTGAGGGAGTTTGCCCAGAAGGCTGTCAGCATTGCCATTAAAAATGAGTAAGTCTTTTGACATTGATGAGAGTTGACATTGAGAATGGGTAACGTGCCCGGATAAAATTTTTCACATTTTGCAGGTTCAAATCTCACGTCGGCTATGTACCTATGACTATTTTTATAGTTATGTACCTACATTAGTTTGAATACTAACCAATGCTCTTACAGTGAGGGAAAACATCACAAGGAAACCGAATGTGTAGGTTCCCTGGGTAGTCACCTGGATTTGGAATCATGATCCAAAAATTTGTGAAAACTTATTAATGGCTCTTTAATAATAATGAAAATATAACAATGTCATATAAAACTCTAAGTTTTTCTGAAGAAGAAAGAGATAAATACGGGTTATGGGTGTCCCCTGCAAAATTTGCCGAGGTCAGATGTGAGACGCTTCGTGTAAATACCTGATTTGCCCAATCAAACCTAACCCGTATTGAATCAGTGAGTATACAAACTAATGTACGATAACTTTCGACAATAGTCAGCGATACATGGCCGACGTGGGATTCGAAACTGTGCCTTTCTGCACATCACGGATTTTAAGCAGACACCTTACCGACCACTGACGTTCTACTCTCTACTCAAGATGATAAATTATTTCTGTATAAAGACTGTACAGCTATTTGTTATTGAGAACACATTATTTTTATCACCCAAGAAAATAACGCACGAAACGCAGCGAACCAAAAGTCTGTTATAAATTTAGCCTTGAGAAAAGACGTAAAATATTTCATCGCGCATTTACTTTGATGACCAAAAGTTACTTTCAGCGACAGTATTATAAATAATGACTTGAGGCAACTCGTTACAAGTTAAAAGGGGACCCTGCGGTACGAAAACTGCTCTCGTCATAGGGTTTTCAATTCCAACATCGGTAATAGCTGTAACATTGCGAATAAAATTGTTTATAGCTGTTACCGAGACATAGTTCAGCTTTATAGCTTGTCGCTGAGGTCCTTAAACGCCAGTTTTAATGGCCGTTGTAATTGTATTTGATGTATTTACAAAGTTGTAAGCGGGTGTGATTTCACAGGACCAAGATAAAATTTGTAGCTTCAAAAAAATTGCCGTCATCAAATCTTATCTTGTCAAGTTATTATTTTACATTTAACGTCAGATAAGATGTAAATATCAACTTAAAAAACCTAAGCGTAGAATAAAATACTCAAAAATCCCATTTAATTTCTCATTGTAATAGCTTTTTTTGTCAATATAGTGAAAATTATATCCTAATGTATTTTAAATTCATTAAATTGATTTTTCCAAGTTCTCTTTACCAGGTTTTAGAAAAATGAAATAAAGACCACCATGAGATGAATGACCAAAATGAGATAAACATAATTGGTAATTCTACCAATTTGTGATGACTATTTTTTTGGTAATGATTATCGACTTAAAAATAATTTAATCCGTTTTTTGTAACACTGTTGAATAACAGTATTACAAAAATCCTATAAATTAGTTATTATCATTACAAAACATTAGAATAAAAGTCTTATGACAGACACGGAAATCTATTTAATATTCATTTATTTTATAATAGCTTTCATAATTTCAATATTTTTTTAATGTCAAGCCCTCCAATTTCTTTCTTTCTTCGCTACTAGAGCAGCAAAGAAGCTAAGGTATGGCTAAGCTGTAGTTATAGCTTATAAATAAAGGTACTTACAAATTTTTAATACTCAAATAAGAAAATCTTAACTTCAATTTTCGCATTTAAATTTCAATAGAATAATTTTTGTCTAAAAGCATTCATTATTCACAAGCTTTTCAATTTAGACGCTTTATTAAGAATAATTTCAATTCACCGTTGAAAATTAAAATCTTCATTAATTATTAATTAAATGCAAATTGTAAGCACCACTATGTTAAGTTATAGTCGAAGGACCTCGACGAACTCTCACATAATTTATCGTGGCATATAATTTTAAGTGTTCGAAACGTATAATAAAATAAGTGACATGGGCTGATTGTTAAATCATTGCATAGTCCAAATTACTAGGTCCAGAGATTTGAAATTAAGCGTGTGGGTTCCTTAAGATTTTTGTGCACTAAATATTGATTTCCTAAAATATTGCAATTGTAATTAGACAGATTTCTCGTCCCATGCAAGTGGAGTGTGTGTATTATAATACAACTTTAACCCGACATTATCAGATCCGCGGTTCCCCAGATCATAATACGTTACACCTAGCCTGGTGGAAGATCTTTAGCTGTGTGGTCGTCCGAATTATCACGTTCGCAACTAAAAGTCTTCTATTGTACAATGACTCTTATTTTGAGTGACTCATATCAGTTGGAATGCGTAAGTACATGCTCAAAAATGAAGGGGGGCAATGTCGTGAGTATTTCAGAATTTCTTCTTAATAAAATACCGCAGAATCTAGATACGAAATCTCGGAAAAACTAATAATTACTTGGAAAATTTTTGCAAAGGCAGCCTGTGACATATAATTTTCTTAATGATTTTCAAACCTCACACGTTACTTCTACGGCATTAAGAATTTTACTTTTACTTTTCTTATTTTTTCTCAAGAACACGATTGCGAATCTAAAAAAAAGGACACTGAGTGATTGATTGACGTATTGAATCAACGTACAGTCAGCCGGGTATAAAGTATTCAAATTTGACAGGCACTAAGATAGGACATCCTCACAAAACCTTGAATTCTTATTCGACAAATTTTTCTAGAATTGCCAAAAAGCCTCCTTTAGAAAATCGGGAAAATAAACAAGTTAAAAAATATATACGCGGTAATAAGTCCCTACTAACAGCAACACCCACATAGATTATTGACTGGAAAATTATTAAGAATTCTAAGTACGCGGTACACCAATCATTGACATACCTACAAAAAAAAATCTTGTTTACCATGTAAATTGATTCTGCCGCTCCCAATGCCTTCCGAAGCCTAATTTACACCGAACCCATAGCCGAGGAGGGTTTGTGTATTTCGTGAAATCACTCGGTTATTACCGTAAAAAATGAGAATTTAATTTCTCCTTCCACATATGTTGCTGTCAGATCATTTATTCTGCGACTACCTCGAGGGTAATGTGCCGTAAGAGAGATGTTACAACGTTAATATACTTGCTTTTTGGTTAATTTTGGCACACAATATTCACGTCTGTATTATTATGTAAAAGATCGAACCAAAGCCACGTTTAACTGGTTGATCCTAACTCATTTTATAAATGAGACAGTAATCCCTTGCGGGGTAGACAGAGCCAACAGTCTTGCAAAGACTGAATGGCCACGTTCAGCTATTTGGCTTAATGATAGAATTGAGATTCAAATAGTGACAGGTTGCTAACCCATCGCTTAGTAAAGGAATCCCAAGTTTCTAAGCATATCCCTTAGTCACTTTTTACGACATCCATGGAAAAGAGATGGAGTGGTCTTATTCTTTTTTTTTCGAATGGTGCCGGAAACCACACGGCATGGCATATATATTTATGGTAATATGTGTGTATGTTTTCAGAGCAATACATTTTTATTACAATAATTTTAGTATCATTATTACTACGCTTTTATTAGCTTGGGTTGTATGTATGTATGTATGTATGTATGTATGTATGTATGTAACGGAATCTTTGAGCTTAATTTTCACTGATTTCTAAACGTCTGATCAACTTGGAACTTTGCACACGTATCAAGGACCGATGACAATGCAATATTTTGATAAGAGTTTCTCATTATCCTTATTAAAACTGCCAGGATTAATAAATTCATTTTTAGATCCTTCGTATGAGAGTAAGAGAGACAGAGATAGCACCAGTGCCAGTAATCTCCATACAAGAAACCAAGAAGTTCTGACGTATAATGAGTCAAAAAGAGATGTAATATATTTCCATATAATGTCACTATTAACCTGAGGCTTTTTTATTTCATCGCATCGCTCCATTTAGAATTACCATTAGAAACAATAGTAGAATTTAGTAGAATATTTTAAAACAATAAAAAATATATAAGTAATAAAACAAAAGTAATAAATGAAAATTGAACAACTAAATTTACAATAATACAAGAATAAAGTTACTACCTACAGAACTTTGCGATATTTAATACGTATTTAACATATTAATGCAATTCTTGAATTAACATTAGGTATCTTTTGCCTATTTATAATAGCAACACTGTAATACTCGTTTGGACAATGAGTGACAGTTTATTTATGTCAAATAAGTTTTGCAGTAAGTTTTGATTGAATTCGATTCGAACACCTGTAAACTTTCTTTCTGTTGTTTTTTACCGGTGCCTGTGTATTTACCTATTTGCACTTTGTTTTGTGCTGATAACTTGTCGTTATTTGGAGTTTGGAATCTTCCGTTGAGTCGAGCTTTGTTCTTCCGGATATTCGTGTGATTTTATCATCTGAGATTGGACTCTGACTGTGTTTACTGTTGTGCAGATATTTTGAGATAGGACTCCTGTAAAAAGTACCTTATTATTTGAGATAGGAGTCCCAAGTTTGTGTTTGTTTTTGTGAAAGACAGATTTTACAACAAAAGTGCCACGATGTCTTCAGATAAACTTTGTTGCGTTCCTGGTTGTAAAGGCAGTGGAGGTATGTTTGAAATATTTTTGTTCCTGTATCAATCTGCCTCTTAATCTTGTGGTTTGATTCCTGGCAAGGCCACAATCGAAAATTATTACGTTTGCTGGATAGTCAAAAATATTATTAACAGTGATTTATCACTATAAAATTCTTTTCAACTGGGTTTAACAATCATCATACATACATATAATCACGTCTATATCCCTTGCGGGGTAGACAGAGCCAACAGTCTTGTAAAGACTGATAGGCCACGTTCAGCTATTTGGCTTTAAGATAGAATTGAGATTCAAATAGTGACAGGTTGCAAGCCCATCGCCTTAAAAAGAATCATGATGATGAGAATATTATGAGATTTAATCCAATCAGGCCACATATAACTTTAAGCAAGTTAGTTGTGAAAACCTCCGGCGATGGGCGCATGGTTGCGAAAGTCTTTTCTAGTAAGATAGTTATACCAGAAGTGTTAACTTCCAAAAAATAATTGTATAAAAAAACTAAAAAACTACCCCTTTTATTGCAAATCGAACTAAAAAATAGAAAATAAATAATAGTTTAAAAAAAACTAAAAAACTACGCTTTTATTGCTAATCAAACTAAAAAATAGAAAATAAAAATTAATGACAAAGGAATTCAGTAGTAGCAAGTCGAACAATCAGTTATAGTCAGTTGTAGTAGTAATTACCTCGGATTAAAATTATAACAAAATTAAATTTATAAACAAAACAATTTAAATCAGAGTAAAAAGCGTGGGGTGCATTTTACTTCATTTTCATAACTCTCTTGTCATAAATATATGCTAATAGAATGATTTTAATATTTACTACATCAGGCACCCCACCCTTTTTAGCCTGATTTAAATTGTTTTGTTTATAAATTTAATTTTGTTATAATTTTAATCCGAGGTAATTACTACTACAACTGACTATAACTGATTGTTCGACTTGCTACTACTGAATTCCTTTGTCATTAATTTTTATTTTCTATTTTTTAGTTTGATTAGCAATAAAAGCGTAGTTTTTTAGTTTTTTTTAAACTATTAGTTGATAGATATAGTCTATTAAGAGTGTTCTTAAAGGCCACATTCAACTGGATGGCTATATTATTCAGATATATTAATACAGCGATAGTATTTCGCGCGATAAAACCGGTGTCGCGCGTGTTATGCTTCGCGGGCAGATGAAACTTGCGCTTATTCCCTTAGTCTTCTTTTGTGGCACGATGACAACCAATAGTTGGGTTTAAATGGCCAATAATATTAGAAATTAATAATTATGGAAAAGATTTCTAAAGATTTTTGTTACTTATCTTATCAACGTGTAAAAATGTCTACGTGGTAAGACCATTAATGGTACAAAAGTTACATACATACATTAAATCACGCCTTTTTCCCGGAGGGGTAGGCAGAGAGACAAAAACAACACAACAAAAGTTATTTTATTTATTTTTGTAACCAATACACCTGATTAAGTGAAATACTGCTTCGTGCGTACAAAGTCACGATTGTCAGCTATTCTTCAAACGAGTCGATTATAAATAAAACTTTAAACAAAACATTTTCACTAATTCTAGATAAAAGCGGTAACCATTTTGAATTAAAATATACTTACTGGATTAAACAAAACTTAATAATTCACTAACAAAAACATTTAGTGAGAATTATTAACTGCTTATTCCAGTTTATACATGACATGATTAGCAAGTCAAATAACTCAGTTTTGGGTAAC
This sequence comes from Amyelois transitella, assembly GCF_032362555.1. NCBI lineage: Eukaryota > Metazoa > Arthropoda > Insecta > Lepidoptera > Pyralidae > Amyelois > Amyelois transitella. Next base: position 9,640,840 of record NC_083511.1, on the reverse strand, counting down.
GACACCGGAGTGAGGCAGCAAATTCAACAGAAAGTTTGAATAAGTTCAACATCCAAAACTATAGCGCTTCCAAAGTTAAATTTATTATAGCTTTACAGTCGGACGCTAAGTTTCTTATAAAGGAGATAGGGTACCGAATTAATAAAAGAAATGGGGAATTACGCTCTGGATTGTTTTTGTTCAAAGAATATATAGGTATATATTATCCAGCGTAGTAATGCGGCAAGCGTTCTGGGCATCTTTACACTGGAAATTCTAAAGGGTGGGTTGTAATATACATATGTTTACCTTTATTTTATTGACGTCCTTGTAATTTGACATTTTTACAATATAAAAGGTTCAATAAAATTTATTCCTGTAGAATAGGGCCACTTCATATCTTTCCCAGGGATGTCGTAAAATGCGACTTATGGATAGGTTCATAACACATTCATGCAAGTTTCGATGCACGAAAAAGCATTGTTCGACTTGATTCTCTCCCCGTGCAGATTTTAAGCAAACAGGTTGCGCTTATATGTAAGTTATTTTCACCAAAGATTTTATTTACTGGTACTTAAGGTACTGTTAAGTATACTGCCCACCCGGTTCCAGGATTTTACTTACCTACCCAAATGTTGGCTGGATGAGATTGCTTAGCGATAAATCCGCTTTGCTCAACATATTCATAACGTGTGTTTCTACTGCATATGTATTTTTTTATGGGCAATGAAGATAATTTGTATTGTACTTTTATTTCAGTAAAGATATGTGCTATACCTTAATTTATCTACATTTTCTACTCCTTTATCAGTAAGATTAATGAATGGAGCCCTAGAGAATAACACATTGATTTATTTCCAAGTAATTGTTTTGATATTAAAGTATTGGCATAAAGCGGGATTGGCCATTTTGTGAAAAGATTACCTCTGGATAAGATCTCCGCAATATTCTAGACTATACTTCTTCATTTATTTGTCAGGAAAAGTATCTGCTACGGTAAAAATAAGTTGAAGATTTCAAAATTGCAGATGTGAAACAAACAATTGAGAGAAACTTCTAGAACTTCTTAAATAACTGGATAAGAATAGAAAATTGTATGAGTTCTGTTTAACGTTGCGTAGTATTTATACATATAATAAAAAAGTAAAAATATTTTGTTTGTACATTTAGTATTTTTGACTGAAATTGATAGAGGGACTCTTAGATGTGAAAATAAAAATTATGAGTACTCATCGATATAAATGACTTTTAGGATTTTGTTTCAAAGAAAATCGAGCATCAGAAACTTTTTTCACTTATTCGCAATCAAACAAGAAAAATGAAGGCTTAACATGATTGTAATAAATGAAACCTCAGATTAATATAACGCGACATTCCAAACAATAGAACGAACTTTGAGACATCGCAATAAAACTTAGGCCGTAGTTCCATAGCAACATAAGCTATACTACTAGTACTAATATTAAGTTCTTTACACGTGGTAATAGTATAAAATAAAATCAAAATTGAGTGATATATATTTAAACTTATATATATTTTTTTTAACAATGATAAAAATCTCACACAAATAAATCCCAGACTTGTGTTATGGGATATTTCCCCAGGGTCATCAGAAGAAGGAGTCTTTCTCGTAGGGGTAGGCAGAGAGTACATCTTTCTCGTCACATTAACTCCCTTCAAGCAATCTCAATGGTTTCGGGTACTCTCGACCTGACCAATCCTTCCCTCACCAGCGTCCACATTTACACCTCCCATTGCATATTTGATTCGTCAGTCTATGCTTCATTCATCATATATAATTTATAGCATTGATTAAAAAAAAGTAGTAAGCCTCGAAGTAAGTTCGAGACTTGTGTTACGCGATACTAACTCAACGATACTATATTTTATAATAAATACTTAGATAGATAAACATCCAAGACCTAGGTCAATCAGAAAAAGTTTCTTATCTCATCATACCCTGGCCAGGATTCGAACCCGGGACCTCCGATTTCACGGACAAGCGTACTACCGCTGCGCCACAGAGGCCATTTTTACCTGTACGCAGCACTGGATGACTACCTTAACTATATGGTTTACAATTCCAAAGAGTTATTAACGATCTAGGCATTGTTTCTGTTCCAACTGAATTGCCAACTCGGCTATTTTCAAGTATTATATGGAATTCGAGATTCAATTGTTCCGAACTTTGAAGGACTACGGAGCAATAATGAGACCTGTAGGCGTTAAATTATTGTCGTTCTTTAGATAGAAAGTTTTTGAAAGTAATAATGTTATTGTACGGAGATGTTCTAGCAAAAGGTAAGGTCAAGAGTATTCGAAACCGATAAGCTTAATAAAACTCATAATTCACATATAATTCCAATTTCTAATGTTTATACATTTTGTGGTAGGTACATCTATTTTTATAAAATATAAGTTTATGATAATATCTATATCAGCACCTTATTTCGGTCACGCAATAGAGTGATCAGCATTATCATGCCATTATTCAATTTAAAAATATAGTATTTTTACACTAGCTAGGTATGTCCTAAGTTTCATTCTTACAATATCCAATTAATACGACAAAACATGCCAAATTTTAGTTCCTACGCTCTGTTGTTTTGGCTTCACATTTTCTTTCAGTTATAAATACAAATATATACTCGCGTCTATACCTCTTGCGGGGTAGACAGAGTCATGTCTTGAAAAGACTGAAAGGCAACTTTCAGCTGTATGGCTTAACGATGGAATTAAGATGCAAATAGTTACAGAATGCTAGCCTTTCGCTTAAATGAAGTATCCCAAGTTTAATATGTATTATTTCGGTAGATAACTGTGATGTGGTAACAAACAAACAAATAAACTGTCTCCATTTGACGACGTGTACTGGTAAAATTCACTGAAATAAAACGAAGGCTGTATCGAAAATAGTTGATACCCAAATTATTTTCAACAAAATCGATTCATGTAACAATCACTGTAACCCGCTGTCAATTAGCCTTGATAAATTTGTATTGGGTTTTCAAACGATTATGTATTATTTATTAAATATTATTTTCTGTTTTGTACGATTAATTGGCGAGTTATTATTTAAGTCTTATTTTGTTTAGAATACAAATTAATCCATAATATCTGGATACATAATACCCATAGATATCGTAAGGAGAAGGATAATAAGCTTGGGATTTCCTTGTAGGCGATGGGCTAGCAAATTTTCACTATTTTAATCTCTATTCCCTCACATAGCCCATACAGCTGAACATCGTCTTTCAGTCTTTTCAAGACTGAATTTTTTATTGACTGCACCATTAAAACCAGAGCATAGAATAGCTGCTTATTCATATCTTTTTCTTTGCATATATTGCAGATATATACATAATATATATAATAATAATAATAATAGGTACTTAGGTAATCTATGGTCTCCCTATTTAGCAAGCAGATATTTGCATGCATTATTGACCCATCGTTTATCGTGTATAGCCAGGAGGAAGACTCCTGGATTTAGTCCCGGTTGCATCAACGCCACTCTGGAGAGGAGCCCGGGGTATGCCTTTGACCATGGATCCTGGATTAGTTGAGTCAGGTTTTTCACACGAAGCGACTCCCATCTGACCTCCGCAACCTTTACAGGTAAACCTAAGCTGTATTGGATTAATGGTAACACATCCAATAGCCTGGATGTGAAGGTTTCCTCACGATGTTTTTCCCTCACCGTAAGAGCATCGGTTAGTATTCAAACTAATGTAAGTAACTTTTGAAAAGAGTTATTGGTATATGATCGAAACGGGATTCGAACCTGTGCCTTTATGCGCATCACGCATTTAAACCGGGCACCGACTACGATATATTATATTGTTAACCAATCGTTTATAACAGGTATATATTTTCCATAAAAGACCGATCATTAACTTCCCCCCGCGGCATTTTTTAAGATGACGTGCTAGCACTATAATTAAATCTTAATTCCTTTAACACTATATGCAAAATACGTGTAAATAGTTTACAGTGTTAAATAACGCTTGTAATATTTGATTACAGCTAACGAGACAGGTGAATAAATAAAAGGCAAGTAGCGAAGCGTTACAACATAAATGATTCAAAAGCCGCTTCTTTGATAAACTTAAATAATATAGCTCCTTGAAGTAGTAATTTAATATTAAAACAGAAGTATTGTTTCACCGCCTGGATTTCCTTTGTTGTGTTAAGGAAACCGAATATTTTTATTCAATAATTTTATGTCGGTTTTGGTGTTTTATTTTTTGACCCAAATAATATAGAATATGTCAAATTATTTTAGCCTTAGTTAAAATATAGAGCTTACCGTCTTAAATGCACAGAAAGCTGCATTTATGACTCATACTTATTATTAATCAGGTACATTAACAACCCGTACTATGACATAATGTACAATTATACAAATTAAAATAAATACTTATAATTAAATAAAATTAATGAAAATGAAAGTAGGTATTAAAAAGATAAACTTTTCCCAAACGTACAATTATCAAGTTTTATAAAAGTAAAATACTTACGTTAATCACAATAAGAATCCTTTTTCTAACCACAAAATGTCACACACACAAAATCACTAAGTCAATCACGATACAAGTTTTTATATGAGGAAATTTGAATCGAAAATCTCTCGAGGTTGTACGTGCATGCGCTACGGCGTATCGGCTACGACTGAGGTCCTACGGTGCTACGAAGCTACGAAAAACATAGAGTAGCTACATACAGAGGCGAAGGCAACTTTACATCTCCAATATCGCATTGGATGAAAAGCTAAATGTGAATTCTCACATTAGGATCTCGTTTCGCAAAGCTGCATGACTTGCTGTATATGAATAATACGATTATGAGCACCGTTCGTGTGATATTGAACACATGCTTTAAATCGATTTAATGACTGGTTATTTTTGAATAGCGTTGTGAGATCGAATATGATATTAATTTGAATAAAGGCCTTGATATTATTTTAAGTGGTTTTTATGCTATCCATTTTATGTCACTTTCAGAAATTTTTAAAAATAAATAGGCCCTGCCAAACAATACTAAGTAGGTTTAGAAACCTACTTAGTATTGTTTAACTATAGTTATCTATTTATTTGCGGATAAACGTGCACGTAGTTAAAACGAACATTTTCTAATTCGCGTGGTTGGGATATTCTACTACATAAAATTTTTATATTATCAACAATCGTTGAGTTAGTATCTCCATTTCACAAATCTCGTCCGTTTTTGATGGCTAGCTCAATTTGTGTAATTTATATCGAAGAATTAATAATAATAAAACCATCTATACGATATGTCCCTTTTCATTTTAATACAAGGATGCAGTCTTTCTAATGGTTGGAATTTAAAAACATCCTGTGGTTAATCACATTTCTTGTTTTTTTTTAATTTTTATTTGCAGCTAAAAACAATGGTTATAGAGGGAAAGAAGATAAATTTTGCAGCCATTACAAAGACGATTCACTCTACTCGAATTCATGGCGAAATTCAAAGCAATACTCTAACTTGTGTATCGTAAATTACAAACGCATTAGCAGCCCCACAAATTTTCAGATTAGCATCAAGTTTGCTGGTTACATGACCAAAAATGTATGTAGATACGACAAGAAGAACTATTAATATAATCCGCCTAATCTACCATACATATAGTACCCACTTTGTAACATAACATAAAAACATATGTATGTAAACGTAGACTAGATGTTCCTAAAACCATTTATATTGATTAGCTGCTGTGCTGTTTTGTATATTGCAGTGAATAAACGATTTTCATTTTCATATAATCACGTCCATATCCCACGCACGGCAGACAGAGCCAACTTTTATCAAAAGATTAAAAGACCACTCTCAGCTGCTTGGCTTAATGATAGAATTGAAATTTGAATAGTCACAGGTTGCTAGCCCAACACCTAAAAGAGGAATCCCAAGTACATAAGCCTATCGCTTAGTCGCCTTAGTACTTTTTACAATAAAGTATAATATAAATCAATAATTATTATAATAACCATATCACGACTATTTTTAAAAAGGGTAGTTAGGGGTATATCTTTCTAACTGCCACGACCATGCATACTTCTTCTGCTTTGTTCACGTTCAATATCTTCATGCAAGCTCGTCAGTTGAGATTTACTCTTGACCTATTACATACATAAAGCGCGCCTTTACACCTGACGGTGTAGATAAATTCACAAAATTCCACGTTCATAGTCAAAGCTGGATGGCTTTATAATGAAATGTTATATGATTTGATGTCATAGGGTACGTTCATAGGCCAGGATGGTGATAAATGAAATTATTTAAGATTTTTTAAAAAAGATATACAAATCTTTTTTAAAAAATTAACTGCAAAATTTCTTAAATACAAATTTCCCGAAAATATTAATATTAAAAATAAACAACTTATCTATTATAACAATTATCTATGTTTGTTACCAAATTTAATGATTTCGAGGTGAGATAAACCATTTTAATAGCCCCATTAATGACCTATGAAGCTTGGTTTATCACAGATCTTAACGATCCCCTGGTCCATTAAGTATGTTGATTGATGTATGAAATGACACTATTTTCTAGTCACTTTGTACTTAATAAGAAAAACTTTAATTAGGCTGATCACTTTATATTTTGACCAATTTTAATCAAAAGTCAGAAAAAAAGCTACATTACGTAGAAAATTTTAGTATTATTTAGAGGGAAACCTTCAACATCTATCTTGATGACTAGAATTGGTTATAAATTCAGTTCTCAAAATATGTCGGGTTTCCTCATCATGTTTTTCCTGACCTGAATAAATACCAACAAGACCAAAATAATTCGACTTATTTACAACCTTACACAAGCAAGAAAAATTTTAGCTTCATAATATACAAGAAACAATGGTACATTGACTTTGCTTATTTCCAGCAGTCCCTAGACAGGAAACTTGATCATTATAATTATATATATTTATTTATAAAAGTTACAGCAATTTCATGCAAATGTCATAAACAAAAACAAATCTTAAACACATTTTTTTCATTAAAGCCGGCTTTATGAGTATTTCTTATATTCTTCCTCCCAATATTTTTAATTATATTACACAACAGACTTTAATTAAAACACCGAGATTACAAAAACAAATTAACTTTGTCTTTGTTCATTTTGGCATTAAGGTAAGTAATTAATTATTACTAAACTTAATAAAGTATTAAATGGCAACTTTGGTTTCATGAGAGTAATTTGTGTGACTTACCAAAATAAGTCAATCTAAGGACAGAAGTTAATTGGGATAAAATACTCACTTAATAAGAATGTATGTCTGTTTGTTACTCATTTTACACTCACACACTTCTAACGGATTTCAATAAAATTTTGTACGCGGATAGAAAAATAAATATAAAGTAAGCCTTTTAATAACTTAATAAGTGTCTCCTTTTGAAGATAAACGTTATAATTCCAAAGGACATTTTACAAACCGATAAACAATGAAGTGATAATCATAAAACTGTCAAAATACATTTGAGTTGAATGATCGTTTCAATATAATTTGGAATAACACATAGTGTACTTTTTATGCCGAAACTCACTCGAGAAAAAATCCCATGGGTACAGCTAGTTCTACTAAAATCATCAATGAGAAAGTATGAAAACTCTTACAGGCATAAAATAATAAACAGATTTTAAAATAAACGCCGGAGATATTCCCTAACATTATATCCCTATTTTGAACTCGGTTAAAAAAATAGTACACGGGTAGAATATAAACTGACCGCCATGAAAGCTTAGATTACTGTAATATAAAAAGGATTATATTACAAACTTATTTTATCTGCTAAAAGGCTTATACCAACTGTGAAGTAAGCAAATACGTTAACTCCCCAATACTTGACGTGCGTGTGAAATCATACATTATCGGAATTGGCAGATTTAAATTCAGACGCGAAATCAGTGTTGCCACTGGAATTAACAGATTAATGCTTTAATCAGTGATTGGACGTTTTTATTAATGTAATTATGTAATTATATTTACGTGCTTACATGTCAAACCCTGCTTGTTTATTGAGTGTGAAAATTTTAATAAACATACGTATGTATGTGTTTAAAACAATTTATACTGATACTAACATAATAATAATTTTACTGATATTTTAAAGGCGATAAGTATAAAAGATAAAGATTTCAAGTAAATTAAAAGCTGCGTCGTGTTGAGGGGATTATTGAAAAAACAAAGGTTAACTTAGTTAATATACAAGTAAACAAGATGAAGCCTCTACCTATCCATCCAGGAAAGAGGCGTGATTTTATATATACCTACATACGAATTGGGATTCAAAACGTGACAGGTTGCTAGCTCTTCACCAACAAGAGGAAGCTTAATATCCCTTAATCTCCTTTTACGACATCAATGGGAAATATATAGAGTGGTTCTATACAAAAGTGCCGGAAATCACACGGCACTATAAATACAAATTAAAAGAGACAAATTAAAGAGACTGCCTTAGTGCCGTTTTTCTTTATGACTTAAAAATATTTTTAAATATTTTAATATTTTTTTCTATATGAAAACGAATCTTTTAGAAACCGACTCAATATAAAACAACTGACTATTAACATAAAGAAGAAAGCAAACTTTTACTCCATCGAAAATAACATCATGTTTCCTTCGATCAAGCATATAAACCTATATCAAGTTACCATCTGCGAAAGGTGGGCACACATACAAGGGTCGTAATTTTTACTACCAAAAGGTTCTGATTTTATAGCGGTCCGGCGAACTCCAAAGAAAATACGACCAACTTAATCACCTCTCACAGAATTATAATAGGGATGACTATAGAAAAGAATTGAATAGATTTATTTTCTTCATCACTTATTGCCGTCACATCACTTAAATCGAATTATAGCTACTACCGCTTCCAAAGCGCATGTGTGGAAGAAGAAGAAAAATTATCCACATTAGTTTGGATACTAACAATGCTCTTATCATGTGTAAGCATGGATCCAATTCGAGTAAGTTTACCTGTAAAGGTTTCAGAGGTCAGATGAGAGTCGCTTCGTGTAAAAACCTGACTCACCCAATCTGGGATCCATGGTCAAAGGCATACCCCGGACTTCAGAGGGGTAAGGATGAAACCGTGACTAAAGCTAAGAGGAAGAAGACAGAAATTCCTCGTAGTAAGTAATATTTTGTTAAGTGACAACCCTATAATAGTGTGACGTATTTCCGTCACGACTTCATCGGGCATTCAATAAGAGCTCAATCTCCGAGGGTTGACAAAAAGAGGTCCCTGTTTTTATAAGTGATTGATTGGACTTTATCCCGGAAGGCAATTAACAGGATCGTCTGAATTGGACTATCTGTCTTATGTGACATGATAGTAGTTTATAAGTAGACTAGATTATGCCCGCAGCTTCGCTCGTGTAAAATGAAAAGTCTCGTTTATTTTTGGTTTACAACTTTCAGGATATTTTGTTTGATTGTTTATAAACACTTCACTGCACAAAAAAATATGAAACAACACAGTTCCTGGAATTGAAAAAAGTGTACAATGGCGTACTTAATCCAATTGGGATTTCTACCAATCTAACTGCTTTTGCACTTGCAGCATTCTTTTGACTCGACGTACGTACGTTAATCAGACACTTAATAACTGAAGAATTTTATTCACGACTATGATGTTCTAGTACGCCTTTGCCCTTCCTTGAGAACGTCAAAAACAACTTTATTAAAAATTAATGTCATAACAAAGTGCCTAAATAAAATATCCAACCAAAACTGATAATTGAATTGCTTTTATTTTATGCAAAATTATGCTTTCACATTTTATATAATGATCCCATATATTAGATATCATTTTATATCTTGTCTAGTAGACTTGAGGGGTAAACAGAGCCTACCTTACATCTATAAAAGACTATAAATATAAATACATATATATAAATAATTAATTAATTTAATTATGATGAGGCTTAATGATGGAACTAGGATTTTTTCAAAGACTACTTAGGTATGTTCGTCGTCTTTAAAAATAATAACGAAAATGTTTACGGGCGCGTGTTACCCATAAAACATATTGATTATTGTTACCTCCGTGTTCGCGAAACGTTTACACAATCTATTGACAAACAGCGAAAGTTCCGAGACCTTACTTTACCTGATTGCTAGACCTGTTTGTTGGCAATTCTCTGCAGAGTTTATCTTCAATGTTTCCCGCTTTATTAACTCCATCGCAAATACCGTTACAACTTACCCTTCGCATTTATTTGCGACCGTTTTTTGTTTTCTTCACGTTTGTAGATCATATATACAAATACACAATCATGTATATATCTCTCGCGGAGTAGACAGAGCCCACAGTCCCGAAAAGATTGGATTGCCACGTTCAGCTGCTTGGCTTAATGATAGAATTGAGTTCTGAATGACTGCTTGTAATTCTATTGTGATATTGAAAATTATTTCTTTCTTCTTTTCTTAATCCCGGGATATAGATAGGACAGACTAAGGTTTCTGTGAAAAGGTTCCGGAGGTCAGATGAGAGTGACATCGTGTAAAAATCTAAATTACCTAATCCCTTCCTCTCCAGAAAGTGAGGAAGAATCAAAGATAAGAGAGAGAATAAGAAAACAAAATACTGCAATCATAGAAAGTAGAAAGATGTAGTCTCTGTCTACCCCTCCAGAATATATGTATGTAAAACTTCTATTTGAAAGTGCCAAACAAAGAAACATCCCGACTCGAAACTAACAGTATCAATAATACGATTGTGGACCCCACACAATCTCGTTATGTCCACAAAATGTGAAGTGTGCATTCACAAAGTTTCTTGTTACGAATACAAAGTTATTTTCGAATAGGTATCCATCTATTTTGTTTTAGTTGAAGTACTTTATTTATTAATTGCATTTCAACAGTATAATTTGAAGTATAGTTCACAACTTAAAATTTGTTTTTCTGTTTAATTAACCATTTTGTACTTCTCTGGCAGACCCATTAATTGACTGGTAGGTAATGCTTCTAGCATTTATTTAAACATGTGTATTTTGAAAAATAAGGTTTAAATTACCTTCAGAATTATTTATTGTAAAAAGTAGTGAGGAATAATATCCTTCGTTATCTCGTGGGCATACAACTTGTCATACCAGAAATTACAACACCTTTATCTTTTAAGTAAAGTTGTTTTAAACCATCCTTTATATTTTCCGAATATAATACTGCTGCTTAAAGAAAAAGTGAATACATTTAAACTTATGTGCCTTCGAAAAAGTTCATTCAAGTTTTTCTCAAGTGTTTTGTTGATGTAATACGAGTATATTTATACTGATACAATGAAAAAAAAAACTATAAATATAACTAATTATAAATCAAATTAAACTAATGTCATTATCGTTAATATAGATCGTTTGACTTATTCGTAGACATTACATGACTACGAATAGGTCAAACGATCTTCAAAATCTGATAGCGAGCCCAAATTGCTGGCCACATTGCCACTTTGAATTGCAACACTTATTTTTTGGGCAAAGCACAAACCAGCATTTTGGTCACGAGTAGACTCTTTAAGCCTAGCTGACAATTCTTTGAAGATTTCGAAAGCACCCGACCTTTTCTCCTATATTCAAGACAGAATGAGATGAAATATGGAATTTGTCACTTTATAAGGAGTTGATAAAGATCCTACTCCAGGCGGGAATGTTTGCTTAATGGCAGAACGCACTTGGCATTCAGAAAACAGACACTTTTCATGTATTACGTTGTCTTAACATTTTATAAACTTTTGTTTGTACGTTTGGTAAACAAAAGAGAAATATATTACAATATTTAACATCACGGAGTGTTCCCGCTCTGTCTTTGATAGATCTCTCATGGTTTAGACTCGGCTGCCGAAGTCATAAAATATTTTTTTCAACTTTAAGTATGTACCTATTCAATTTATCTACCTATTATTATTACTCAGGTCAAGCTAATATATTTTTTACTCCGCTTATAACTGTGATCCAACCCCCGAGGCATCATACGGGCGACGCCGTTTTTAACGCGCGTAAAACTATCGCTGTCGCGTTTCACGACATAATAAAAAAGCGAAACAGCGATACTATTTCGCGCGATACTCGTTAAAATTGCGCCATGGTGCGAAGGCAGAAGTTATTTCACGTAATAGGTAATAATCACTTATTGTAATATTATTAACACTAGCTTAAATTTCTTGATTTCTCACTTACATCTTAAAAACAAATGGTATTAATTAATTGCCATAAACTACACGGCATAACATAACATATTCAATCAATATAAAAAGTCCAATTTCCAATGGACCAATCTTCTACTCTAGTTAATATGGTAGACCTTAATCCGACCCTATGTGGTCTTTAAAGTGTCACAGTATAAACTCCTTGCGGTAAACGCCAATCAGGGAATTAAGATGAATTGCTTAATTCTATCGCCGTCAATCTAGAATGTTCCCTTTGGATCTTTTGGGAGTCAGTAGTTAAATTGCTAATTTTTCCATATACATATATAGATTATTATATATAGATTTTTCCATATCGAGAGATCCAGAGAATGGTTAAGGTGTTCAGCTCAAATGCGTTAGTTATGCACGTTAAGGCACAGTTTCAAATCATATCTTGGCCATGTACCAATGTTTTTTTTCTGAGATATGTACATTAGTTTAAATGCTAACAGATACATACATACATAAAATCACGCCTCTTTCCCGGAGGGGTAGGCAGAGACTACCTCTTTCCACTTGCCACGATCTCTGCATACTACCTTTGCTTCATCCACATTAATAACTCTCTTTATGCAAGCTCGGCGGTTTAGGGTACTTTTGACCTGACCCTTTACCAGGACGTCCTTAATTTGATCAAGATACGTTCGTCTAGGTCTTCTCACTCTGACCTTTCCCTCCACACTCTAACAGATAATCTAATATTAAAGGAAAACAACATTAGTAAACCTGCACATTCAGGCAACTAGATGTGTAACCATGATTCCATGAGTTAAGTTCGCCTGCAAATATTGAGACTGAGTAGCTTCTTGTAAAAACTCGCCTAATACTGGATTTTGCCGTACCGTGTGGTTCCTACTACCACTAATAAAAAAAAAGAATAGGACTCCTCCATCTCGTTCCCATGGATTTCGTAATAGGCGATTAAGGGATAGGCTTATAAACTTGGTATTCTTCTTTTAGGCGATGAGCTAGGAACCTGTCACTTTTTGAATCTCAGTTCTATCATTAAGCCAAACAGCTGAACGAGGCCTATCAGTCTTTACGAGACTGTTGGCTCTGTCTGCCACGCAGGAGATGTGGACGTGATTATATGTATGTATGTATGTACAGAATTTTGGTCACAAGGCATACTCCAGGCTCTTCTCCACATTGATTGAAGACAGAGAGGGGAAGATGTAACCAGGACTAATTTCAGGATGAAGAAGGGGAATTATCAAATGGGCTCAATAGGGAACGTTACAACACAATACGCAAGAGGTTCGATCAATTACCGACAAGTTACTCTGAAGACTGAGCGTTTGATCACCTCATAATGACGGCCACGACAGAGTCGGGTCTGAATCTTATTGAAACTGTTAGTTGCTTCATGGAAACTGTTTAATTCAGATTTTTGTATCAGATCAGATATAAGAAGATTTGTCTTGTGTTTTAGGCGATGGTTAGCAACCCATCACTGTCTCTGACTCTCACTTATTTTTTTTATTATATTCTTATTGCCGATCACCAATCAATATGACACAATTTGAATCTCAATAGATGTTATTGAGGCATACGACTGAACGTGATAAAATATTATTTTAAAGACTGTTTGTCTATCCCGCAAGAGATTAAAACGTAAATGTATATAAAAATCAACCTCTATATATCACGTTCTCTTCCATTTTTACGTATTACCGTTGTTCATTTCCTTCGCTTTGCTAAACAACAGATCTTTTTTTTAAAAGTAAAAAATGTCGGCCACTTGTTTAAAAAAATATATATATCTGTATAAAAAAATTAAAGATGTTCTACTACTAGTAGCTTATCACTAGAACAAAATCAAATGACATAATCCGAAAATATTCAAATTAAATTTTCGCAAAATTAATTTCGAGCACAAAAGCGTAATATCAGCGAAATATTCAGCCGGTTCATTTGGAGTTTTCTTTAGAAGTTTCGTTGTGTGGATACCATAAAGAAAGAACCTCTTTGTGATGCCGGTAAATCGTCGGAAATCCTCCTTGAATGACAGTCTATGGTCACAGCGACCTTTGCCCCAAGTGGCCTCTACCTGTTTTATTATTTTTTTATTTACCTTCGCGTTTAAAAATATACAGTTTTTTTATTAAACTTGAGAAGGAACATATTTTATAATCTATTTTTTCTTATGTTAATTAGTTTTGGTTAATGGAAGTATACAATTTGACTACTTGTTTTGCTCCTTTTCTACATATATAAAATTTACAGACATTTTTAGTAAAAAAAAAATATTTACAACAAGATTTGTTCGCAAAAGCGGTTATTCAAGCGGAGCGAACTTATACTTAAATTGTATTAGATCACACAGAAGACAGTGATGCCAACGAAAAAAAAAATCAAACCTCTGCCTAACCTAACAATAACATAAATTTAAACTTCAAATTTAGTGTTAGGTTCCCAACAATTATTCACTGTTAGACTTTATACATTTTCTGGTAAGAGAAGACGCAAGTTCACGTTACAACATTAATTTTCTTGAGAATGGTATTGGCAGTAAAGTGAATTAATTACGCCTGAGGGATGAGATTATTGACCTATGAACTAGAATATTCTAAATATATCTGACTGACAGAAAAATCCGTAGGCTATAATTCCGTGATTAAATCACGTTTTTGTGATAAAATGAAATAACAAATATACATATCACGTATCATAGTCACGTCTTTCTCCATTACGAGGTAGATAGAACCAACCGTCTTAAAAAGACTGAAAGGCCACGTTCAGATGTATTTATAGTGGAATTGATATTGAAATAGTAGCAAGTTGCTAGCCTGTCGCCTACAAGAACAATCACAAACTTATTAGCCATTCCTTTAGTCGTCTTTTACGAAATGCAGGGGGAAGAGATTAAGTGGTCTTATTTTTAGTGCCGGGTACCACACACCACAATTTTTTTCTTTAGTCTCCAAACACTGATGCGCCACGTACAGCGGGGAAGCCAATTAAATAATACAAATAAATAAAAATGTAATCTTTAAAACCGACCTTATTTTAAAGCCAAGAGCTAAGAATATATTCGAGTATGCATTTTAAGAGGGAGAGAGATTTCTAATAAAAACCTTTGTCCGCGTTTTGATGAGAATTATTTTTTTCATAACATTGTTCACAAAAGTTTGAGATGTACGAGTATTCGCAATTTCGCCTTCGGTTAACAAAATTTTAATATTTCTTTTCTCGTTAACAGTTCGGCGACTGGAAATAAATTCTTGTTTTCTTTAATTTTGGAGTTATGACGGACGGTTTTATAGACGTTCGCTTCTGCTGTTGAAGTTTGAAAAAGATAAGGCGGGGTGTACAGTATTTCTTTTACTTCGAAATTAGTTTGCTTGTTTAGTATGAATTAAGAGTCGCTTGCACAGTATTTTTTTTGATACAAAGTAGTTTCACTTTTATTTCCAAAGGGTTTCTGTATTTTTTTATATATTAGTACCGTGTGCTTTCCGGCATCAATAAAAAAAGAATAGTACCACTCCTTCTCTTTCCCATGCATGTCGTAAAAGGCGACTAGGGAATAGACTTATAAACTTGAGATTCCTCTTTTAGGCGATGGGCTAGGAACCTGTCACTTTTTAATCTCAATTCTATCATCAAGCCAAAAAGCTGAAAGTGGCCAATCAGTATTTAATAACAAAAAAAATTCAAAACCTACAGGTTTGCTGGAAGTGATCCCACTGGGGGTTAAGCCCGCCTTTTTACTGTAATAATGTTTTATATATGTAAAGTACTCCCTAATTGAGCAATAAAGCATTTACTTACTTAAATTACCTTCAATATCTGTTCTAGGATAATATCGGTTACTACGAAAAAATAACATAACCTTTTAGGAAGATTTTTCTCATTATAAAAAAGTGTTTAGGTAAATCTTATAAAATGAAGTACGACGAAAGTTGGTTTGTAACTTATTTTTTTCTGATTTTAGATAAGTATAAAAGTAACAAAGGTTTCCTGCTTAACACAATGGTAGACTGTCAGATAATGCTACAAGCATTTAATCCAGCTATTGTACTTTACAAATTGAATTGGTTACAATAAAGAAGAAATCAATAAATAAATAACAAGTGTGAAAAGTGCTCCCGACCAAGGGAAAGCTAAATATATCCAATTGAGGTTATTGTGATAACACTAACATGATTTTAATGTTATAAATATTGATGTTCCGTGCCGTAAACTAATAAATATCCGGGAAGTTACCGGAATATGTTCACATTGTCATGTTTCCAAAGTTTCTGACACGTGAATGGCATGCGTTGGGTTAGAGCTGGCTTCATAAATGTTCAATACGGATTTGATACGACTTTTACTAAATTAGGTACATACATACATACATTTGGTCACGTTTATATCCCTTGCGGAGTAGACAGAGCCAACAGTCTTGAAAAGACTGAATAGCCACGTTCAGCTATTCGGCTTAATGATAGAATTGAGATTCAAATAGTGACAGGTTGTTAGCCCATCGCCTAAAAAAGAATCCCAAGTTTGTAAGCCTATCCCTTGGTCGCCTTTAACGACATCCATGGGAAAGTGATGGAGTGGTTCTATTCTTTTTTTGTATTGGAGCCGGGAACCACACGGCACAAAAAAAAAGAAAAATATTTTTATTTTTCTACATAATCCCCGTTTAGTTCAATGCACTTCCTCCATATCTCCTGCAATTTATTAATACCTTCGAAAAAAAAGTCGCGGTTGCAACCTCACCTCTCTGGAGAAGAGTCCGGGATATGCCTTTGACCATGGATCCTAGATCCTAGATTGGGTGAGTCAGGTTTTTACACGAAGCGACTCCCATCTGATCTCCGCAACTTTTCGCAGGTAAACCTAACCCGTACTGGATGTATTCCATGGTTACCAGTTACCTGAATGTGCAGGTTTCCTCACGATGTTTTTCCTTACCGTAAGAGCATCGGTTAGTATTGAAACTAATGTAACTTTGATAATAGTACATGGTCGAGGTGGAATTCGAACCTGAGCCTTTCTGCGCATGACGCATTTTAACCAGGCACTTTACCTATTCGCCCACCGACACTCTAACGCATAACTTCAACCTTATCTATAGGTAAATTGTGTCCCTCGAATTTGAATAATCGCGTTCATTAGGTAACTAAGCCATTGTTTTGGTTAACAATGTTTACGATTCGACTTTTGCTATAGCAGTGTAAATGCGCCCCGGGGGGAAAGATAAATTAATCACCTTTAAGCAGCCCTTGGACTTTGTCATACTTCTTTTAATTCTAAAGAATAATGTTGAAAGAGAGTGGATATTTTTTCATGAGTCATTAATTCGTGCGCCGTATGGTTTCTGGCACCTTAGGATAGAACCACTCTATTTCTTTCCCATGGATGTTGTAAAAGGCGACTAAGGGTTAGGCTTATAAACTTGGGATTCTTCTTGTAAGCGATGGGCTGGCAACCTGTCATTATTTTTAATCTCAATTATATCATCAATCCATATAGCTGAACGTGGCCTATCAGTCTTTTCAAGACTGTTGGCTCTGTCTTCCTCGCAAGGAATATAGACGTGACTATGTATGTATGAAATATAAGTTTTGCGACATCCATGGGATGGATGGAGTAGTCCTATTCTTTTTTTTTATTGGTGCCGGGAACCACACGGCTAATATTTCAGTATTCTTTATTCTACGTACATACATAAATTCAATAGCTATTACAGTGAAATGATACCAGCTGATTCTCCAGCGGCCATAAGTCATGTAGCATACAGGACAATGCATAGAAAGTAGGCTTTCACGGTCCACATAAATTGTAGCTTTTCACGTCATAAATCTGTAGTTTTGATGTAGTTTCGTTTAGCCTACTAAAAGTTTACTATTTTCGTGTAATGCAAAAGTTAAATTTTTTAACATCATTGAATAGTGTGTACTGTTTTCTAGATTAAAAAAATAATAATGTCATTATGTGCCACGTGGTTCCCGGCACCAATAAAAGAAAGAATAGCACCGCTCCATCTCTTTTCTATGGATGCCGTAAAAGGCGACTAAGGAATAGGCTTATAAACTTAGGATTATTTTTAAGGCGATGGGTTAGCAACCTGTTACTGTTTTAATCTCAATTCTTTCATTAAGCCAAGTAGCTAAACGTTGCCTATCAGTCTTTTCAAAATTGTTGCCTCTGTCTACCCCGCAATGGATATAGACGTGATTATATGTATATATGTATGTAATGTCATTATTATGTTAATCTTTAATTGTTTTAAGAATCAATTAATTGAAATACTCACCTGTCTGAAGATTAGGACGGATGTAGAGGTGCATCTATGAAAACGAACCAGACGCCATAGTATGGCCCGCGTGACATTGTATTGAGCGCGAAAATCTGTTCTGTGTTTCGCTTTTTATTATGACGTGAAGCGAGACAGTGCGATAGTTCTTCGTGCGATAGAAACGGCGTCGCGCGTGCCGTACTACTAGGGCTGGATTGGATAGGCCAGATTTTTATATACACACATATCATTCCATTTTTTGTAATGCATTTTTGTCATTTTGGTTTTTGATTCCATTATACAAGATATTTTATTGGTGTCTTGTGATTCCCGGCACCAAAAAAAATCAATAGACCACTCCATCTCGTTCCCATGCATGTTGTAAATGGCTACTAAGGGATAGGCTTATAAACTTGAGATTCTTCTTTTAGGCGATGGGCTAGCAATGTGTCACTATTGTTTTGAATCCCAACTAATCATTAAGCCAAACAGCTGAACGTGGCTTTCAGTCTTTTCAAGACTTTCAGCCATGTCTACCCCGCAAGGGATATAGACGTGAATACATATGTGTGTGTATGAATGTATACAAGCTAAAGATATCGTGCCGTGGAAGCTATTAGACATTACTTCACAAATAAGGCATACCAAGTAGGCTCACAGACTTTGACAATCAACGCGATTAGCCAATCAGGAAGAGAAGTTTTTGTCCAAATAACAATAACATCTACCAAAATACCTCCTCATTTCTGAAGTTGTAACAGTTGTTAGCTTAAGTTTATTTTATGGTTGTACTTTTTTACGATTTACGCATCGTAAAAGCTATAATTCTCGTTAATAGCTTAGCGAATAGGGCTGCCGGAAGTTCTTTGTCCTTATGTTATTATACATATGTTTAACATACATATGATAAACCTGATGATCGAAGAGTTTATACTATATTCTGCACATTGCAAATTTTCTTCATATTCTGTCAAAAAAATTCCGATATTTTCGAGGTGAATATTAAAAAGTAACAACGCTACTTATCTGTTCCTCAATATTATTTTATACTAGCTGTGCCCGCAACTTCGTCCGCGTGGAATAGTTATTTTGGGCATTATTAAAGCCCTCAAGGATGAGTAGTATTTCCGTTTTTTTCAAATTTTCCATTATTTCTTTGCACCTTTTAGTTGCAGCCTGTTGTTTTAAGAAAAAAAACTCCTTTACATTAAGAGTCAATATCTTAAGTGGCCACCGTTACATATGTATTTACATACCAGAGAATATCCTTATTTTTAAATTAGTCGGCTTATACTAAATTCCAAATAATTCCCGTGGTACCTTCCAGAGACCATAGCCATTAAGGCACTCGACGATACCATGACGATATTTCAGTTCCACAGCAAGGAATAGTAATCTAGTACTGGGTATTTATGGCATTTAGTACGCGTATCACGTACTAGTTCAATATCTGTAATACTCATATATCCCGTGTCTATGTCGGCAAATTGTAATCACTAAACTATATTTTGTGCTCGGTTCAAATGCTACGTATATATTATGGGAAATTACTCTCTAAAACGTAGGTACCATTAAGTCAAAGAGCATTACAAATTAATTAACGTCCGGTGAAAATGCTGCAGTGTAGTTTGTTCCGCCGCTTCTTCTTCACATGCGCTTTGGAAGTGGTAGCAGTTAAAATTAGATTTAAGTGATGTGACGTCAATAAGTGATAACTTGTATCCAATTTTAAAAATAAATCTATTCTATTCTAGCATTACACGTTTTAATAATAAATATTACTTGATATAAGTTTTACTTCCTAAAAGTTTAGTTTTTCCTTCAGATATATCAAAGCACATTTGCTAGATCAAATTCAGCATATAAATAAACTTTTAACAACTGTAAGCGAAAAAATAACTGGCCCGTAACTTCATCAGAATACTGGGAAATAAAAATGTCGCGCTGTGTACATTCTTGCAAATAACTGTCAACAACAAGACAAATACACTAAAAGCCAACACTAATTGGACACTTCCACACATTTTGGAACGAAACGCATAAAAAAAATTTAAAAAACAGTGCCACGAACATTTAGCGCTGGCTGGCAAACGAAACAAAAAAAAAAAAAACTCGTGAATACTTGCGGGCACCCACTTTTTATCCGGGACCAATAGAAATTCCAGAAGCATCGGTTACATTCGCTTGTAGAATTTATATTGAAAAAAAAAAGAGCAATAAATAAAATACTTTGCGCTTCGCGTAATCGATTCGCCCTTTTTCCGGACGAGTGGCACCGATTTGAGGATTTCCTCCCAATCGAACGATTTCAAAACCACGATGTTTATTGACTTGTTTACGATAAGCTTGATTGTTTTAAAGTTGAATAGGCATCGTTGCTTTGTCTAATATTTCAGACTAATTTTTCCTTTGGTTACACCGTCCTCACTCATCCGAAAATATATTTAATAATAAAAGAAAATTCGTAAAGCGATTACATTTAATAAAAAAAGTGTGTAAAAAAAACAACTTAGTATTAAAAAAAAAGAAATTGTTGTATCATTAGATGTGAGAAAAAAAGTTAAGTAATGATATCTATACCAGTTTTAAGTACATACATAATAATTTATTTAATCATTTGTTAATCAGTATATCACTTTTATAATTACAGTTGACAGTTAATTAATTTTTAAATGATAATTTGAATGGAATACATGTTATCAATAAAATAGATTCAAAAAATAAATAAATTTTCAACTTTGAACAATGTAAAAGTACGTTAATGAAATTTTTCATCGATTCATTTGAATCGCTTAATATTTACTATTATTTGTACAAATTAACTACTTTCTTATAAAAACGAAATACAATAGAAAACTAAATTAACAAGCCTTTAAATTCCCTAAAATATATTCGACGTAATTTTCTATTTATAAATATTTTTTCAATACAGGAACAACAGTGCCCAGGGACCCGGCGTAATAATCTGGCCTCAGTCTGTCCTGTGACTGCATTTCTTCGACTGTATGGTGAGACAGCACCAGAAATGTCTTGAATCCTGTGTTTTTTCCTAGACCCACGTCTTGCTCCAACCTATGAGAAAATTATTTAGTCTAAAGGTTCCTGTGATCAATTAGTAAATGACAATCATTTTATCCATAAATTATTTACTTTTAAAAGAAAATTAAGATTGGGAATTGATGAAAGATAAAAGATAAATTAAAGCATTTTCCTTAAACGGAGAAATAAAACAAAATCGGTCCCTTTCATCTGTTACACGATTAAAATTCAGAGGTCATTAAAATCAAGACGGTGCAAACTCTTACAAAAATACTTCTGCACAAATTTTTTTCTTAAAAAAACAGGTAAGATTTAAATATTCCACCAATAAGCTATACTGTTGAACGTGACCTTTTAGTCTTCTCAAGACTGTTGGCTCTGTCTACCCCGTGATTATAAGTGTGTATATAGATATGATTTTTACTATAACTTTAGGCTACACTAGATCACGCCCGCGACTCCGCTTGTATGAAACGAATAATAAATAGGCTGTGTTGTTATACAGATAAAAATTAATAAAGGTTTGATTCAATACTAGACTATAGCAAAAAAATAGTATACACTAGTGGCTTTTCTTCCTGTACAGTTTGTAAAAGTCAATCAAGGGAAAGGCTTATAAATTTGGGATTCTTCTTTTAGACGATAGGCTAGCAAAATGTCACTATTTGAATCTCATTTCCATTTTAAAAACCATACAGCTCAAGGTGGCCTTACAATCTATCCAAGACTGGCTCTGTCTACCCCGTAAAGGCTACAGACGTGATTATATGTATACATACATACATAATATCACGCCTCTTTCCCGGAGGGGTAGGCGGAGACTACATCTTTCCACTTACCACGATCTTTGCATACTCCCTTCGCTTCATCCACATTCACAACTCTCTTCATGCAAGCTCGGCGGTTTCGTTTATGTTTGTATCTATACTAATATTATAAAGCTGAAGAGTTTGTTTGTTTGTTTGAACGCGCTAATCTATAACGCGCTGCAACTATTAGAAGCGAAGAAATAATGGAAAATGTGAAAAATGGGGAAAATTATTCACCCTCGAGGGCTTCAATGATGCCCAAAATAACTATTCCACGCGGAAGGAGTCGCGGGCACAGCTAGTTAAATATAAATAAAACACTTACATGTCGCCAATGAAAAGTACCCTGCCGGGGTCGGTGACTCCGGCCCGTTTCATCGCAAACTCTCCGAATATCTTCCCCGGTTTTCCCAGCTGAATGGGCTGTCGTTTTGCTTCCTCAGACACTAACTGGGTGAAGAATCCCGCACCTTAAAGAAAACATACATATAATCACGTCTATATCCCTTGCGGGGTAGACAGAGCCAACAGTCTTGAAAAGACTGATAGGCCACGTTCAGCTGTTTGGTTTTATGATAAAATTGAGATTAATAAAGAAAACACAGTTGTAAGAAATATAATTACAACTAGGGAGTATGCCGTGGAGATTGGACTACTTGCTACTTGCATCAACACACTCTCATCATCAGGTTACCAAATCGAAGGCCGGTTCTGCTGCAAATGAGGCAGAAAACTTCGAAGGTTTCAAATACATATATAGGTATGAATAATATGTTTTGACTCTTTTGGGGTAGAATCTTTGGGAAACTGGGGCATTTTGCTCTTCAGCATTTATATATTTTTTTTAACTATCCGGAAACATTAAAATTTAAACCTCAATGGTAAATGTAGCAATAAATTTTGACCTACCATTAAATTAAACAAACATAAAAAAAAGGAAACTTAATATTTTTTTTAATTTTTAAACATTTTTCGAATCCAAACTTTTTTGTTTCATGTAAACAATAAGATTAATTATGAGTTGACGCAAGTTAAAATAAAATTAAATGTGTTTAATCTTACCTATAGCAATACCCCTCTTTGTCGCCCAGTACTTGTCCGTAGCTCCACTGAGATAAAGCACATCGTCCCTCTCAAGATACGTTACGCATCTGTATATTTTTGGTAAATTCAAATTTGTATCACAGTCTAATAAAACCGCTCCTACTTCAGGATCGTCGTCGAAAAATTGGCCCAGTTCGTCGTACCCTGGCGCACTTGCTGGCTGAAATAAAAGATAAAAATTAATTTCCATACATACATATAATCACGTATTTATCCCTTGCGGGGTAGACAGAGCCAACAGTTTTGAAAAGACTGAAAGGCCACGTTCAGCTGTTTGGCATAATGATAAAATTTATGTTCCGTTATTATTATCGCTTAAACAAGGAATCCCAAGTTTATAAGCCTATCCCTTAGTTGCCTTTTACGACCCCATGGGAACGAGATGGAGTAATCCTTTTCTTTTTCCTTTTGGTGCCGGGAACCACACGGCATCTAATTAAACTAGATACTCGTAATTATGTAAATTTTATTGCATTGTCTTTGTATCAGTACCACCATTAACTTTGAATCTGTTCAGACATTGTTTAACGATACTAACGTTATCTTCAACCAAACGCTTTGAAGTGGCTTGTCAAAAGATTATTATAACATTTGTAAAGATAATAATCTCTTTAGATTTCAGTGTAAAGTTCCACCAAACGATATTCAAATTTCGTGTTAAGAAAATTTACCATAAACGGTCTTCATTTAATATCGTAAATATTTTAATTAACTTTTTTATTAAGTAAAACACTACACATAATTTATTAATTCATAAAATACAAAAAAAAATTGAGCAAACAGATATTAATTTCTAAGCAGTTAAAGAAAAGAAGATTACGTCATGAGAGGAAATGTACTCGTAATATCTCTCACAGCTAAATCATACTTTGCGCATGAGTAAAAGTGGATGAGGAACAAAACCAAATAGAAAATACCATATAATTTGCGCTGACTACTATTTTAGAAAAATATTTGGCCTATGAGATCGAGGATGTTATGGTGGCAACTTCAGTTCAATATTCCTTAAACAAGCTGGCGTGACCGAGTGATAAGTGTCAAACCTTTAGCTAAAATATTATGCAATGATGGTTACAAGTGAAACATGTAGTCGCTGCCTAACATACATACATTCCATTGGGGTAGGCAGAGGCTAAGGATTTCCCCTTCCACAGACCCCTCCCGTTTCCTCTCCACTCATATTTGACGATTATGGGCACTCCTAACATCTCCCTTTTTTTTAAGTTATTTGAAATTTGGTACATGAAAGTTCGTACGTACCTACATATAATCACGTCTATATCCCTTGCGGGGTAGACAGAGCCAACAGTCTTGAAAATACTGATAGGCCACGTTCAGCTATTTGGCTTTAAGATAGAATTCAGATTCACTTTACGTATATTTAATGGTCCCGATAAAATGATCTTAAGACAAATACGATGAGACAGTCAGACCTAATTAAGATGAAAATCAGAAAGTTCATGAGAGTACCAGAAGACTGCTTCCCGATAAGGAAAAGATACATACATAATACAGTCACGTCTATATCCCTTACGGGGTAGACAGAGCCAACAGTCTTGAAAAGACTGATAGGCCGCGTTCAGATTTTTGATGATAGAATTGAGATTCAAATGGTGACAGGTTGCTAGACCATCGCCCAAAAAGGAAAAATTCAAGTTTATAAGTCTATGCCTAAAAAAAAAGAAAAAGTTTTAGAATAAAACGGATTATTTCTAAAAAATAACTTACGCCTTCTTTGGTTTTGAATCCCGCATCTTGTAAAACTCTTTTCGTTTCTGGACACGTCACGCAGTATACCGCTTTTGTGAAGTTTTTCGATTTCAGAAACTCTTTAATGGCCAAAGATGGTATCGTCAGATTTTCCTGTAATTAAAACAAAAGTTTAGAAAATGCAAATATTTTTTAAATAAATTAGCAATGCGATTTGTGGTGGAATAACGCAGCCTGCAACAAAAGTGCCGTGTGGATCCCGGCACCAATAAAAAAAATCCTCCATATCATTCTTATGGATGTCGTAAAAGGCAACTAAGGATGAGCTTACAAACTTGGGATTCTTCTTATAGGCGATGGGCTTGAACTCATACCGTTTCAAAGATGTAGCTCAGGTAAGTAAACATAAACAAATAAATAAATACAAAACAAATTACTAAAATTGAGTTGGCGTCGTACTTGTAGTAAGTTCGAAATTTGTGTTACGAGACACTAAGTCAATGATTCTGTATGTATTTAATCATAAATATTGATATAGATAAACATCCAAAACCCAGGCCTAACAGAGTAAGTTCGTTTCTCATCATGCCCTGACCGGGATTCGAACCCGGGAATTCCAGTGTCACAGACAAGCGCATTACCGCTGCTCCACAAAGGCCGTGTAAAAAAAAGTAAAATTAATTTTCTGCACATAGAATGTTGATTGTAGCAATAAGTTCCACACATGTTGTATTTCATTTATTTATTGTCATTAATTCAACTAATGGAATCTTTTCATACAAAATATATAACATTAGACATAAGTGTGTTTCTTTGTAGCTCATAATAGTGTTGCGAAATAACGATGAAGTATTGAGTAATTGTTTATTTTGGCCTTTGTTTGTGATAACGGATTTATGATACCAATTAATTATCATTTCATATGATTTTCATAATGACTCAGTGTAGATTTTCCATGCTAATATAATAAAGTTTTAAATTTTAATTCCTGATAATTTGAATACCTTTTCTATTCTTCATGTACTTTATATTTCTTTTTAATAATTATCGTTAGCGAGTAATAATAATGTAATAATATTCTAAATACGAATTTATACACAAAACACCCAATCTAATTTTTAATTATAAATAAAATATTACAGTTTAATAGATTAGACAGTGAGGGGGTAAGATCTAATGCGATATTGGTACGAGTATGACTTATAACTAGAATAAAATAAATGATAGATAGGTACTTATTAAAAACTTATATTATATGAAAACTACAAATCTCTTTCGCATTCAGATTCGGGAGGTTCCTCTTTCAAAATTACGAAAATTATTAAAATAGATCTTTATAAGTAAAGAATTTAATGCAAATTAGTTCTTTTTAATTCGCATTGGTGTTTTTGTTTTATCCTCTCGCTGTTATTAATGTGTATTTTCGGGTCTATTCTCATGGTAATTAACTTTGTGCTTATCGTTATGCAAATTAGGTCTATTATTGTTATTCTATTTCCTGAAAAAAAAACCCATGTTAAAAATCTTAATATCCATATTTTTTCAGATTCTGCTAAATCTCTTTCTAATTTTGAACAAAGTATATGCCAATCTCAGACATTCTTTTACTGTTTTATAAAATGTTGAGTCAAAATCTTTCTCACCAACTATGAAGCATCTATCGTTGAGAATCCCAAGTCGCTAATTTATATATGAGCTAGCAAAATAAATGAAAAAATTATACTTCAAAAGGCTTCTATTATTAGATTTCTGTAGGTCTAGATTACTCTGTGTGATTTGTTTCGTATACCAAATTTTTAGGTTATATTTTTTATTGTAGTTATCATTAAAATTTTGCGATTAATAAAATATCAATATATAATTATTTAAATAATGTTTACTTACTTTTACGAGTTAACAAGCTAATATTTTTCATTACCAGCAGGTAAGAGGAAAAAATTGAAATAAAAAATTTATTGCTCATTTAAGCGGACATTAATTAAATTCTGTACGAGAACCTTTTTTGTCCGAAAAATTGCGTTGTTCTTTTGAATTAAAATATATTTTCAGTTGCTATCCACAAAAAAACCTTTATAAAACTCAACGGAATCAGTTATCGCATGTCACTAATATATTTACATAATATAATTAAATACGTTAATTTAATTACTTGTCCCCGGTTCGAAATAAGCTACTATGGTTCAGAGTCAAGGGCCATTTTTTATCTCCATTTTATCAGTTCTTACTATTATCCATTAGTACCTTAAATGAGCTATTATTAGTTGTAACGTACTCGTATGTACCTCTAGTCTTTTTCGTCCTGGCTTTAGTCC
Source organism: Amyelois transitella (assembly GCF_032362555.1). Classification (NCBI taxonomy): domain Eukaryota; kingdom Metazoa; phylum Arthropoda; class Insecta; order Lepidoptera; family Pyralidae; genus Amyelois; species Amyelois transitella. The sequence continues at coordinate 9,613,443 of NC_083511.1, read as the reverse complement.
CGGTTGCATCCTTACCACTCTGGAGAGAAGCCTTTTTTTGGACAAATTATATTGATTGAGTGTTAGCCTCAAAGTAACTTCGAGACTTGTGTTACGAGATACTAACTCAACGATACTATATTTTATAATAAATACTTAGATAGATAAACATCCAAGACCCAGGCCAATCAAAAAAAAGTTCTTTTCTCATCATGCCCTGGCCGGGATTCGAACCCAGGACCACCGATGTCACAGACAAGCGTACTGAGCAGCGGGCACCACAGAGGCCGTCAAAAAATTCCTTTGACCATGAACCCTGAATTGGGTGATCATTTTGATTATTGGCATATTGACATCGTCAAATATTTGTATATATGTATATGTCTCTCTGTGTGTGCATGCGTATGTGTGTGTGTGTGTACTTACATATCCATTTTGAACACCCGCAGCTTTGAACTGGTTCTCGTAATTCTGTTGGGTACGTATACTATTATTGGACACGAAATGCACTGTCTTTCCTATCTTCTTCATCAGTTCAATGAACTCTCCGGATCCTTTGAGTGGCCCACCACTTCCCCATATTACACCTGTCAAAATTGGAATTTACGTATGCAATTACGGAATCTATACTAATATTATTAAGCTGAAGAGTTTTTCAGGAACAACTAGTTCGAACTGAAAAAGGCTATATAACATTACATTACAACTATAAGGAGCAAAGAAATAATGTAAAATGTGAAATAAAACGGGAAAAATTATTCAACCTTGAGGGCTTCAATGATGCACAAAATAACTATTCCACGCGGACGAAGTGGCGGACACAGCTAGTCACTATCACTACATAGTATAAAACAAAGTCGCTATTTTAGTCTGTTTGTCTGTATGCTTAAATTTTTAAAATTACGCAACGGATTTTGATGCGGTTTTTGTAACAGGTAGAGTGATTCAAGAGGAAGGTTTTTATGTATAATTTTTTCCGAATTTTGCACCCGTGCGAAGCCGGGGCGGGTCGCTAGTGATTTGATATAGTCCTAGTAAATGTCGCTGTATGGCACTGTAACGTCAATATTTATTTAAACTTTATTGTACAAAATACAAATGTATAGCACAATTGGCGGATTTAATGATAGAAGCATTATCTACCAGTCAACCATTGGTTCTGACAGAGAACTTGGGGTCAGACTACTCGTAAATAAATATATTTATACCTCCATAAAATACAAATACAATATTAATGAACCTTTACTCTGAAATTAGTAAATATTTAAACTTTAAACTGCAAAATGTTTTAATATACATTATATTTTCCGAAATAACACCGTAACAACTGTTTTTAAAACAAAAAAGAAACTGTAATAAAATTTTTTGTGTAAAAAATATTTTTCCATATCATTATAAATATATCGTTTTACACTACTTACTTATTCACTAACTTATATAACTACAGTATTTACGTCATAAGTACGAGTATAGACAAGAACGATCCTACTAATATTATAAATGCGAAAGTTAATGAGTAAGTCAGTATGGATGTTTGTTACTCTTTCACGCAAAAACTACCGAACCGATCACGATGAAATTTGGTATGTAGGTAGCTGAAGACCCAAAATAACATATAGGCTACTTTTTATCCCGGAGTTTCTATGAGATTGATAGGTTTTCCATGCGGACGAAGTCGCGGGCGGCCTCTAGTATATTATAAAGACAATTGGATGTGTAAACAAGATCCAATATGGGTTAAGTTTGCTGCAAAGTTGCAGAGTTTGGAGCATTTTCGTGTAAAAACCAATCCTGAAGTAAGTCATCGGTTACAAACTGACCCTAGGCTCCTCTCTAGAGGGATGAAAACGAAAACTGAACTATCGTACGATTATACAAAGACAACTGATAAACTCTTATATTTAAAAAGCAACTTTCGATATCTTTATACATATTCGTACAGCTGAAATTTGACACTGGTAATGAAATAATAACGTAGATTTGAATTTAAACAAACATCATACTTTATGTAGTTGCATTATTAAAGAATAGTGAAGCCTCTTGGCATATATTGGCTCAGAGGACACTTAGATAAACGAACATATTCTGTCACAGAAAATACCTAAATACCTACTTATATTTATTGATTATAAGAGACTACTGAGAGAGTTGGATATCACTTTAATTCAGAAATAAATATTTAAAATATTTGCCGTGTAGTTCCCGGCACCAATTAAAAAGAATAGGACCACTCCAACTCGTTCCCATGGATGTCGTAAAAGGCGACTAAGGGATAAGCTAACTTGGGATTTTTCTTGTAGGCGATGGGGTAGCAACCTGTCACTATTTGAATTTCAATTTTATCATTAAGCCAAACAACTGAACGTTGCCTATCAGTCCTTTCAAGACTGTTGGCTTTGTCTGAACCGCAAGTGATATAGACGTGATTAAATGTATGTATGTATAAATAGGTAAACATTGGAAGTAATTCAGAATTATCTATGGAAGCGTTCAATCGAGCGAAAAATTGATATACCTATTTATAAACACAAAATGTATCATGATCATGAATGAATGACCTGCCTCACGTATGACGTCACTTGTGTGAATGAAAAATTTTCCATACGCTTTTGGTTTTGCTTTTTAAAAACAAATTTTTGATAGTCTTATCAGTGTGGTGGTCCTAATTGTTATAACTTTTGAATTTCCTTGAATTTAATATTTTTCGATTTATTTTACTGAATTGGCATTTTAGAAAAATAAAGTTCGGTATTTAACTCACAATGGTAAAACCACCATTCTGAGATAAAAACTGAAGGTTTTTTTCTTTAATTGCTCAGAATGATTAATTTCTTCATGATTTTTATAAGTATTGTAAAACATCTAAATAGTGGCTAAAATCATTACTACACATCCATTAATTTAAACTAGTGATATAAGCAAAAGCTTTAAATAAATGGTTGATAATTCAGAAAAAAAAGTAACAAATAATTTCATAATAAATTCGTTACACCGGCATTACATCACTACTCCACAGTCTGAGCATCATTCCTACGCATACGGTACACACATGCGCACTGAGATAAAATCTGACACTTACCGTCACAGTCCGAAAACACGTGATCAAAAGAGTCCAAAAACTGTTTTAACCCGTTCGAGTCCAACGTCTCAAGATTCACTGGTGTCGTCATTTTTGATAATTTCAAACTAAAATAAAACGCTAACGCGTGTTCTCATAACCTAGAATAGGGAGCCACTGAGCTCGCGAGTACGCAAACCAAAATATAAGCCAGCCGGTTTGGCAACGTTTCCATTGTCAACTGGTGCGGCCGTGACTTATGTAAACGAATGATAAGATTAGTCGTCACGTGTTCTTTAGGTTATGTTTGCGTTGTATCCGGTTTGTAGAAAAATCGTAAAAATTATATCGACTATATCTTTTATTCGTCGGTACTATTTTTTTTTTTATTTACTTAATATTATTGATAACTGAACCGATTTTGATGTCCAAAAATCTTAATATTTAATTTTTGGACATCATTTAATAATGATATATCATTTTAATAATGATAAACGAAAATTTACCAGATATGAAGTTTGTGGAGGTTGAATTTGCTTAATGCTATTCTGCCTCACCCACTCCAGGTTCACAGGTACCAGACCCTAGAGAGAGGATGCAACGTGACTTTGCCAAGATGATAATTAATTATTACCTCAAATTACATTAAAAATGCAAAAGTCTATTTTTCGATCCATCCATTTATTATGCCTTCACGGTTTCACCGTGGAATCTTATCGAATATTATATAGATATATTTAAAATGTCAGACATGGCTTTTTCCTAAAATTCTTACAAGAGCAAAGCCCTGGAAAAAATATAGTGATTGTTTTGCATTAACTTTCTTAATATTTATAAACTATTTTCGTTTTTTGGTGCAATGGAAACATACCGGCCACGCGTTATCGACCGAAGTCGCGACGCGTATCTCCATAGCTACAACCTTGATTTCAATTTCAGTGTCGATTGTTTTATCGATTTAATCGAGTTCTCAGTAGGTTGCAAGGAAGTAACTGTCAAATCGATTATACCGATCGATGATTGGTATAATTCGATTGTCTTTGCCTTTCGCTGGTAAAAAAATTAATTAGGTTAGAACGTTATCGAATCGATGGGAAAATTCCATTGGCTCAGTTATAGTTTCAAATTGCCTGTGATAAATAGCGCAGCGGTTATTAATGATGGCTCGTCATCGCGTTGTTAGTAGGTTTGGTTCATGGTTTTAGACTAACGTAAAATGAACGCTGATATGCTTGCATTAATTGACAATTGTCTGTCATTGATAAATACAAAAAAAATATCGACGATTAATATTTGAATGTTTTTTTTTTTTCATAATAATGTTTTGTATCTATGTTTGTAACGCGATAGCTTTTAGGTCTGATGATGAAACCTGTCTATCAATACATTTTCAAGTTCATAGGGGGCGTCATAATTAGTTTTTGGGATATTTACAATTTTGTAAAAAAAATTAAGGTTTCGCGGGTCTACGTTCACGGTGAACGACCACGGCTAGTTATAATTTTTAAATGGGCTTCCTATCGGAGTAGCTCCATTTCATGAAAGGCTAAAAGGCCGCCTTAGTTCATACCTCATGCCTCACTGTCTTATAAGCTATCCCTTTTTCTTCAACAAAATTATTTATCTATCATTCTATCGTTGAGACTAACAGCTTAGCGTGGCCTATCACTCTTTCAAGACTGCCGGCTCTTTTAACTCTCATAGGCCTGTCCTGATTATATGAATGAAAGTCAAGCTGTGCGTTTAAAGAAATTATGTCACTTAACATTTTTTGTGCCGTGTGGTTTTCGGCACCAATAGAAAAAAGAATAGGACCACTCCATCTCTTTCCCATGGATGTCGTAAAAGACTAAGGGATAGGCTTACAAACTTGAGATTCTTCTTTTAGGCGACAGGCTAGCAACCTGTCACTATTTGAATCTCAATTCTATCATTAAGCCAAACAGCTGAACGTGGCCTATCAGTCTTTTTGAGACCGTTGGCTCTGTCTTCCCCGCAAGGGATATAGACGTGATTATATGTATGTATGTATTTTTTAAACTTGTACAAAAAAGAGGTTTACTACCTCATGGACCGTATAATGTAATATTTACTAGGTAAAGGGTTAGAAAAGGGCGGTGGTAATAAATCAACGTGCCATCGCAATAAGGTACTTGCTTACGATGAAAAACTACCGTGTAGGCGCGGGTTTTCCAAATATTACCTGTAATAATTCTGTTATCATAAATAACGCCATACATGAGGTGCTACCAAACTTATACATGATTTAATGAAACAAAATGGCTGACAATCAAAATGGCGGACAAAATGACCTGTAATGTATATTCTTAAAATATAGGTACAGTCTTGTCTTATCGTTATTAAAATAAACACCAAGAGTTTGCATGGTGACATATTAATAATGAGGATAAAACTATTTAATATTATAAAACCTGCATCTAATTCACGTGTGCATGTGTACTTTATATAGTACTTACAAGCTGTGCCCGTGACTTCGTCCACGTGGAATAGTTATTTTGGGCATCATTGAAGCCCTCATGGATGAATAATTATTATTTTCCTCGTAATTTACACATATTCCATTATTTCTTTGCTCTATATAGTTGCAGCGTGATGTTATATAACCTAAAGCCTTACTCGAAAGCCTTCCTCGATAAATGGTCTATTCAACGCAAAAATATTTTTTCAATTCGAACCCGTAGTTCCTGAGATTATCGCGTACAAACAAACAAACTCTTCAGCTTATAAAGCTGTTAATGTAATTAATATTAGTATAGATAACGTAGGTTTGGTAAATTTTGTATTAGTTGTCAGCTTAATATCAAAACTATAAATTTAGTATCAGTAGGTACTAGGTAATATTGTGGCATTGGCTCATTTTTTATTTTACTTCTCTTTCCCTAGTTTATAATATGTTTGTTTGTTTGTATGTAAACTCTTTAATTAATGTTATTTGTTATATTATTTTTATGTGCAACATAAAAATAATATAACAAATTACAAAACAGTTATTGGATTTAAAAGAATATGTCTTTTCCGTGTGCCGTGTGGTTCCCGGCACCAATAGAAAAAAAGAACACTATGGGATAGACTTATATAATTGGGATTCCTCTTTTAGGCAATCGGCTAGCAACCTGTCACTATTGGAATCTCAATTCTAAAATTAAGCCAAACGGCTGAGCGTGGCCTTCAGTCTTTTGATGACTGTTGACTCTTGTCTATCCCGCAGGGAATTAGACGTGATTATATGTTATGTTATGTCATGTGTTATCCATACTTGTGATTTCTTCCAGTAAATCAAAAAATTCACATTTATAACTTTTTTGCTCATATCTAAAGGTAATTTGTGTTGTATTTAGATATATTGCGTGGTTGTTTTTTTTAATTAGTTACAGAAAATTTAAAGCACTTCTGCGAACCCACTTAACGACAACTTGTCATAAAAACAGTCGCTTGAAAATATTTCCGTGTAGATTCATTAAAACTTCCCGAAGAATATTATTTTATAAAAAAGTTTGAAGGGGAAAATGTTTAAAAACAAGTTCATTAATGTGTCAAGAGGAGAGGTTTTCAGTACAGACGATAGCATTCGGAAACATTATGAGACTGCAGAAGTGGCACAACATATCTACACTAATATTATAAAGAGGAAAACTTTGTTTGTTTGGTTGTAATGAATAGGCACAAAAACTACTGGACCGATTTTAAAAATTCTTTCACCATTCGAAAGCTACATTATCCACGAGTAACATAGACTATCGGCCGGGGCGGGTCGCTAGTTATATATAAATCCCGTCTCTTTCCCGGAGGGATAGGCAGAGACTGCCATTTCGCTTACCACGATCCGTGCATACTTATTTCGCTTCAGCCACATTTATTACTCTCTTCATGCAAGCTCTCCGGTTTTGGGTACTCTTGACCTGACCTTGGCCAGAACGTCTCCGATTTGATAAAGGTTCGTTCGTCTGGGCCTTCACACTCCAACATTACTTCTACGTCGTAGAAGTTTTAAGTACCGGTAAATATTACAGCACAATTGATAGTTTAGTTACCATTACGTTTATCTTTTCGATTTATTTATATAAACTTTTCCTTAAGTCGACTTTTACGACATCATTCGGAAAGATCTGGATACTGGTACCCATTTTAAAGTGTCGTAAAATACACAGTACCTACCTACAGCATGGTTTTTGGAAAAAATCGAACCAAATACGATTTTTCATTGTCAAGTTATTTCAAAGGCAAAGTTTACTCGACCTAATTTTAAACCTGCTCTAGGTTAGGAATTCTTAATACTGTTTAAATTAATTCACTCAATATTTGACGCCGTCTTGAGCCTAAAACGTTCAAATTTAAGTGTTTTGTGCAAAGTTAAACTTTGTAACAAGTTGGCATAATTTATTAAAATTTGATTCGGAGTTTGATTGATTGAGTAAAATGCAATAAAGGGTGACTAATACCGATGTTACCTATAACATACACACATACAGTCACATCTATATCCCATGCGGGATGGACAGAGCCAATAGTCTTAAAAAGACTGAAATGTCTTTTTCAGCTGTATGGCGAAATTATGGAATTGAAATTCAAATAGTGACAGGTTGCAAGCTAAGCGCCTACAATAAGAATATGTATGATAATCCGAGGATTAATATTGACATCATCTAATTTAGCTTCATATTTTAATTATTATTTGGTCCGATAACTGACTAAACAACAAACAAGGTGAGTATCATTTTGATGGGCTCTGTGGCGCAGCGATAATACGCTTGTCTGTGACATCGGAGTCCCGGGTTCGAATCCCGGCCAGGGCATGATGAGAAAAGAACTTTTTCTGATTGACCTAAGTCTTGGATGTTTATCTATGTAAGTATTTATTACTAGCATCACTCAAATATATATTTCACTGAAGTACTTAAGTTAGTAAAGTAGTTAAGTTGTCAAACTTTTCGGAGCGAACACAGCATACACTACACATGTGATGTAGCTAGAACAATAAGAATAAAAAAAAGGAATTACTAAACAATTAAATTAAAATAAAAACACCATTCATTCTCATCTTTCTGTCTACCCCCATTGCACTCTTAGTTGCAATACATCGTGATATCGGGGTTCATTTTCTGACATTCCTCAAATATTTGAAGCAACGGTTTTACCCATAGAAATCAGTTTATGATTAATCCATGGTGCTTTTGTAATTTATAACCGACTTCAAAAAAGAAGGTTCTCAATTTGACCGAATTTATCATACGAATTGTTTGTCATCCCTCTTTTTTGTTTGTTTAAATAATTTCCTTTAGTTATATTTCCACTGTGTCCACATGAAAATATATCACTTTCATTTTACGTTAAGCGACTGCGTTGTTCTTTATCCAAAATATCCGAACCTTTTTTTTATATATTTTTAACCAACATATCCGAATATTTTTTTCCCAACATATACGATTATTTTTTTTAAGAAACATAAATCTTCTCGACAGTTTAAAAACTCCCTTGCTTCTACAAAAACCCATATCAACCGAGCAAAAGTCAAAAGTTCCTGTCACCGTTTAAGTTTGGCAAAGTTTGCCGATTCCGGTATTTCTCAACAGGTACACACATACATATTTCGAACCCTTTTTGGACAACCTTTTATTAATGCTAAAAGCAATTTTTGCTTGCATTTGCTTGGACGAAACTTGAGAGGCCTTTTTTATTTGACACTGTCATGTAATTCGCATGTCATTGTTATATGTCATTGATATTGACAAACGTGTTAAAATTTGGGTTTGGGCATAAAAAATTAACAAAACTAATTCATTCATTCATCCATATAATCACGTCTTTATCCCCTGCGGAGTAGACAGAGCTTGCAGTTTTGAAAAACTGACAGGCCACGTTCTGGTGTTTGGCTTAGTGATATAGAATTGAGATTCAAATAGTAACAGGTTGCTTGTCCATCGCCTAAAAGAAGAAACCTGTCCCTTAGTCGTCTTTTACGACACAGTTTACGATAATAGGACAACTCCATCTTTTTCCCATCAATGTAATAAATAACAATAATATTTTTTAATATTTATAATCCTTTTTTCCAAGTAATACCCACTCAACCTATGTTAGTAGGTAAGGTACCTCATATGTACTTAACTAATGCGGATTTTATCCTTTTAATACAGCTTAATCTGTATAATTTGTCTTTTCTTTCTAAAATTCTATCATTGGGCCAAACAGCTGAACGTGGCCTGTCAGCCTTTTAAGGTTGCTGGCTCTGTCTACCCTGCAAGGGATATAGACGTGATTATATGGATGGATGGATTAAACTATTTGCACTAAAAACTGGTTATATAATAGTTATACCTCTAATGTTTTAACAGGAACTACTAGCTGATAGGTCTTTACAACTCGCTGAGCTATAAACACTAAAACCACTGGATTTTACTACTCTCAAATAATCGTACCGTCCATTGCAAACATAATGGCTGGTCATTCAGATTTATTGTACTGCAATACTAAAATTACATTTATTATCTTTGATATTTTATATATAATCTTTTATATGTATAGAAATAGCTACGTACGAAGTAACACAATTAAAAAAGGCCAACATGAACACATAGATTGTAATCATAATAATACATTAACTACATTGACTTACATTTGGACAAAGAAAGTGGGTTGGTCATATGTTTTCTTTTATTCATAGAATATAAACATTCTAACATATAGTTACGCCTATGTCCCTTGCGTGGTAAACAGAGCTTCATGATGGAATTGAAATTTAAACAGTAACATATTACTAGCCCATCGCCTATAAGTGGTATCCCAAGTTAAGTTTTTACGACAACCATATTTTTTAAAGTCGATTCAGACATCTGTATGTGTGACCATGATTCAAATTAGGTGAGGTTCCCCTGAAAAAGTTGCGCAAGTAAGATGAGAATCGCCTCGTCAAAAAACCTGACTCTGGATGAGTCTAGATCGTGATCAAAGGCGCGCCCCGGGCTCCTCTCCAGAGAGATGAGGATATAACCGGGTTAGTCCCGGGTACCGCCAGGAGAAAGAAGAAGGATATCTTTTTAAGGTATGAAATGATTCTTCAGTTTTATTACTCGACTTATTCTTCAATGCCGGGCGGTCATTTAAATTGAATGAAAAAAATCGTCTTATATACACAATTTCTTTTTCAATTCACGACGTACTACTACTCCTTTAGTTATAGCAACATGAAAAATTACACTACGGTGTGACAGAAGGAATTATTTTACTCTAAAAGAGGAAATTGCCCCCGGTGAGTGGTTTCATCGAATATTTTGTGAGAAATGTCAAATGATTTCGGATCTTTTTTATGAAAAGTGGCGGCAGGTCTATTTATATGGAGCCAAGTTTGGTCGATTTTAATATTCCATTTGTTACTAAACGTTTCAACCTTTTGCAGATAGAATAAGAAAGTGGTTTACATTAGCATACGTAATACGTTTTTTTTCACATTTTTGAGAAATAAATTATAAATTTAATAGTTACTAGCTGTACCCGCGACTTCGTCTGCGTGGATTTGTTATTTTGGGCATCATTGAAGCCCTCAAGGATGAATAATTTTCCCCTTTTTTTTCACATTTTCCATTATTTCTTCGCTTCATAAAAGCCTAAAGCCTTCCTCGATAAATTGTCTATTCGACACAAAAATATTTTTTCAATTCGAACCAGTAGTTCCTGAGATTAGAGCGTTCAAACAAACAAACTCTTCAGCTTTATAATATTAGTATAGATGTGGCGATTTCACAAAACTCACTCGCCATCAACAATAATACTGAGAATACGCGCTCAACCAATATCGAAGAGTCTATGGTCCGTCTTAAATATGACGCCACGAAGCCAATCTTTCACGGATTGGAGCATATATACACAACCTCTGTGTTAGACATTGAAATGTGCGCGTATCCGAACACAGGATGTACCCGAGCGCCACCTATACCGACCTCTTAAAAAATGATTTTTCAGGATGTCGGCCATTACATAGACGCTACATGTTATTATACGATTTATACAATAAATACATAGAGTGCATAAAATTAGTGTTCCTCATTGAGTACGCCCTTCCAATACACAATACTCTGATACAACATCTTCGGAGCCGCGGTTCCCCAATCATAACACCTATCCTTCATAACACCTATCCTGGCGGAAGATCTTCCCTTTGGTGGCGGTCGAGCCGGAAGTATCTTGCTATAGTCACTTTGTCATCTCTCATAGTTAAACAATGGTTTAGAAGTGTTTGATTTAATCCTTAGAAAAACTCTGTACTTCGTTCAGATATAATTAATAACATACCGACGTTGTACGTAAATGGTAGATATACATACATATATATATCAAGAGAGATTTAAAATTTTCTCCGTTCTGTAGTCAACAAAGTATTCCCCAATGTAACTCTCTCTATATGTGATCGTCTAGTAATATTCCAACTGCTTCTAGATTTTGATGTAAGTAGTACACTACTAAAGACGCAACTGGGATAAATACACCTCATTCTTAGAGATAGGCAGAGATATTATCTTTTCACTTGACTCGCTACCTGCATACTTCTATCGCTTCATTCAAATAACTCTCTTCACGCGAGTCGGTTCACGATACTCTTGACCTAACTTTTCTCCATAACATCCATTTTTGATAAAAAATACTACTTTTATTTAAATAAATAAAAAAATCTAAATAAACTTTGTCACGGTTTTGTTTTTACAAATGTAATGGCTTTGAATAAAACGCGGTTTTATTTGGGGCACGTACCGCGGAGTTTAAGCAACTTTTTGTGACTGATTAGAGTAAATATTTACTTTCCACTTGTTAGTACGGCACAGGGTTCGCACATTGATTGAATTCATTTGTTTTCACATCAATTTCACTGGGTATTTTATGTTATTTTTTTCTCTCTCTATGAGTGTGTAGAAATGGCAGTTTTACCGGCTCTGCTGTATGGGTCCGAATGCTGGACAGTGAAGTAGACACATGAGCAACAAATACATGCCAACGGAATGGAGATGCTTAGATGGGCAGAAGGTGTAATGAATGAATGAATGAATATTATCGGGGAAGTTTTAAAGTTGCACAAATCGCAGATAAAATGACAGAACACCGCTTACGTTGGTATGGCCATGTAAAAAGACGTGAAGAAGAAGACGTGAAGTGCCGTATGGTTCCTGGCACCAATACAAAAAAGAATAGGACCACTCCATCTCTTTCCCACGGATGTCGTAAAAGACGACTAAGGGATAGGCTTATAAACTTGGGATTCCTCTTTTAGGCGATGGGTTAGGTTGAATCTCAATTCTATCACTAAGCCAAACAACTGATCGTGGCCTATCTGTCTTCAAGACTGGTGGCTCTGTCTGCCCCGCTAGGGATATAGACGTGATCATATGTATGTATGTATAAAAGAAAAAATAGTATTTTACTATGAATCATACAGACAACACACATAACTAACGAAAATAAGCGAGGATGATTACTTTTTTTATAGTTACGAGTAGTACAAACTAAATAATACATTTTGTATTTAACAGTATTTTTTATAAGCACCGCTAATTTCACTCTTTTCAAGTAATAAAGTCCTGAAAACTCAATAGATCGATTTATATAGTAATTCAGTGAAGATCAAAAATTAATCAAGAAAATGAAAGTAATGGTAATATTCAATTACTTTAATGTTGTTTGGATCTGAAACCTTAACAATAATCTCAAGTAAATTGAATTTATGTTTTAGAAGTTCCATAAACGATTTTAGTTTAATTTTTTAAAAAGCATTTTGTATAGAGCTCACCCGTACAATTTTTACCTTAAAAAACTAGAAGGCTGGAGGGTCCATTTACTTAAAAGCGTTGAGCGCGTTTTTGTTTTCATAGCTCTTCCCTGTTATGAAGAAATAAAGTTTTTTATAATCCACGTTTTAAATGAATGGTACTGTAGGAGTACACTTTAAAATTTATAAAAGTATATTGTGTTGTTGTTTTGCAAGGTTTTATAACATAACTTTAAAATTACTTGGACTTTGAAGTCCAATGATGAAATATATAAGAACAACATACTTGCATATGCACGTCTTTATTCCTTACGGTTTGGACAAAGCCACTAATCTAAAAATCCTTTTCAGGCGGAGGTCGAGACCGTTTTTCCCTTGCCGCGATCTCTGCTTACTTCTTTTGCGCCATCTTCGTTCATCAACCTTTTCATGCAAGTTTATCAATTCAGGCTAATTTTGACCTGACCGATCTGAGATATTTTTTCCAGATTCCCTATTCCGAAAAGTCCCTATAATACCTGACAATGCATCCAGACACAATAGAGCCCGGCGACTATTTAATCCCAATTTAATAGGACCTAAATTCGGGACGAATTTACGTTCCATAAAGTTTGAGGGTAAACAATACAAAGTGTTCCGGGGCTGGTCATTTAATTCCAGTATGGATTACGAGGGATCTTGGATGAAGTGGCCTTTAGATAGCTTGGTAAAATTACTGAGGGTCATTGCCAATGGGTTGAAAGTAGTTAGGCGTCAGCGGCCGCATGGTTTAGGTGGTCGGTTAGAAAACGATCAAATCTAAAGGCGGACGAGTTCAAATAAAATTTTCAATACTGCTTTTTCGTTAAACGCGGGCTGCCGGTTAAACAAATCCTATATATTGCACTATTCTTTACAATTCTTTATTTAACTTAGCGTGCTTCTTAAGTTTTATTTCTAGACAAATGAAAGTAATCTTAGTTAAATAATGAAAGACAAAGGCATGTATTTTTTTATTTGAATACTCCCGTCCTTTTTTGTTAAACATTCTCTCTTATTCATGCAAACGAGGTCAATCAAGTTAATTAAGACGTTGGATTGGCAAAGTTTATTATTGTCTTTTTCCTTCGAAATACTTGTAAAGTAGAGCTAAGGGCTCTAATACACAAGATCATTTTGATGTCAGTAAGTACCGCTTGCAAACATATGTTCTTTTTCTAAAAACAAAGAAATCTTGTGTCAAGTAGCTTTGATACAAATAATATATCAACTAAAAAACATAAGGCTTTGACTAAAAGGGTAAGCGTCGACAAAAAATATAGAATGTACCTTTTGAAGGTCGATGGAGTAAAGTACTGGATGGATTACATTAGCGTTACGTTAACTAGGTACATAGACAACAAATAACTACACAAGTTTACTTATATCTACAAAGATATTATCATAAAGTGTTTTTCACTACTTTTTCCATCCTTGTTTGATATTACGTCCTACAGCCCATATGTCCAACGCAAAATACCACCACTGGAAAATAATTTTTTGTGACACATTAAGACTCATACTCAAAAATTTTAAACGCCGAAGTTTTTTAAAATTGGCTTATGAAATAGCAAGTCTGTTGTGACCCTAATACTTCTGATTGTCTTTAACTGTTTAAATGGATTCTTGACTTCATACCGTAACTTATTGGTCCAGCTTTGGCCGAACTTCTAAGTCTTAAATTAAAAATCTTTGAATTTTAACTTTGCTCATTTAATCAAAAAATATATGAGAAAATTTTGTGAAATATTTTTATAGTAAAAAATAAAACAAATCATAAATTTTACTTTGTCTATCCTAAAATTGTTTTGCTTCTAAAATCCGCTCGCGAACAGGATAATGAGAACTTAGAAAAATATGTATGAATGGTACTTAACTTAATTTTTTTTGTTTGTAATATCTTTATTGCACAAAAATTAACACAGTTACAAGAAATAACATATTGTTATAAAAGAAATAAATCACTTGCAATGGCGGACTTTCCCATGAAGGGATCTCAATCAGTCAACCAGCAATGTCAATGTTTTACATTGTACACGAAATATTGTCCTCTTTATATTTAATGTGGTTATTCAGTATTTTCAAGACTATTGGCTCTGTCTACTTCACAAGGCATATAGACGTAACCATATGTATGTACGAAAATTAATATTTATTTCTTATTTAACAAAATTGGTCCAGTGGTTAACCTGTCAAAGCCTAACAGACAAACTTTCGACATGTAAATTTTTAAAAAGATTATATAACCAGATAGATTGCCATATAAGGCGCGTTATATAACCCGGCCTTTACGCAGCTTTTTTGAAAGCTGTTTCCGCAGTACAAGTGCAGTGAAAATGGAGTATCGCATTAAATTTAATTGCGCCGGCCTTTTCATTGCAGCGGTGCAGCGCCTGCCATAATGACGTCATTATAGTAATGTTATTACGAAACTTAAGTTGCGGTCCGCTAAGGGAAATTTTGTTTGTTTGTTTGTTTGTAATATCTTTATTGCATAGAAATTTACACACACTTTATTCAAATTTTTGTTTGCTAACACTGAAGGTTAGGACTGTTTGGGAATTATACTGATTTATAGTTATAGGCATTATATTTTTTTAGTTTAATAAAGCAGAATTAAAGTGCCGTGTGGTTCCCGGCACCAATATAAAAGGATTGGACTACTCCATCTCTTGCCACTGGATGTTGTAAAAGACTAAGACTAAGGAATAGGCTAATAAACTTGGGCTCCTTCTTTTAGGCGATGGGCTAACAACCTGTCACTATTTGAATCTTAATTCTATCGTTAAGCCCAACCGCCGAACGTGGCCTATATGTTTTTCAAACCTGCTAGTTCTGTCTATCCCGCAAGGGATATAGATAGAAATTAATGATGACAAGGCATATTGTCATTTTCTTACAAAACAAATTTAATTTTCATTTACTTTACTTAATAGTACGTGAGTTTGATGATCATATTGACAAAAAAATGTGATAAAATTGAAAGATTGAACATATTATCAATAAAATGTATTACCAATCTATAAAATTCAGGAAATTAACTACATGTAAGGTAGGAAAAACAATAAATGAGCACCACTTCTTTTCCGACAATTATAAAACCCGTTAAGCAGACCGCTATAAAACTTAAATCTGGGACGTAGTGCTAATCGAATAGAGAGAAAACAATGGCCCTGTCTACCCCATTAGAAATAAATTCGTAACATTTGTCTGTACGACCAAAAAAAAAAAACGAGCTCAACCTCAACCTGGGGTTTTATAGCAAATAGCTCCCGGCCCTTTATGCTCGGTTCACGTCCTTTGAACTGTCAAAATTTTATGTTCAACTCTCATACACACGCGTCTGAATTCAAATGGAATCCGCTGTAAAAATGCGGCTGTGAGTCGGCGAAGTATGAATTTTTAACAACTGTTTTGTATGTACAACCGCTTACGGTGATTTATTGATTGTGGTTTACCTTTAAATATATATATAGACATAAAATCACGCTTGTCTCTCGGAGTGTAAAGCCGAGAGTACATAATTCCACTTACCACGATCACTGTATACTTATTTTAATTTCATTCTCATTTCAAGACGATGTAGACTTCACTTGACCTGACTTTCCGTCAGGACGTTCCAAGGATCAATTTTTTTATTAAGGCCTTCCCTTGTTAAGGTTCACTTGTATAATTGAATTGTTAACTTTGCCTTATATACATGTCAAAAAACTATCTAAACGTTCTCTTTTCCATTCTATTATTATACGAGTATCTTCTTTAATACACTAAAACACTGTCTCTCAATATTATATATATGTACAATAAGACTATTGGCTCTGTCTACTCCGTAAAGGATAAAGACGTGATCATATTTATCTATGTGCTCTGGCAAGAGATGATTTCTCAAAGTTCCTGTTGGCCACAAAAAGAACGTACAATGTCCAATTTCAAATCTTGATATCAACCGACAAAAAAGTTTTACTTGAAAAGTCAAGGATATGAAGTTTACTTTCTATATCCAAAGTAGGTACCTAACATTAAACAATTAATCTTCATAATACTCGAATTACGCAACAAACCGCATTAGATGTCGTACTAATTACTGAATATAGCATGTCATCAGACGAAGTTCTTTAATGAGCCCAAGGCACGGAATCCTTACTGCCTTGCCAGCCCCGTTTATAAACTGTACTATTATAAAAACGCAGGATAAACGATCAGTCAGATAAATCATATTGCGAACACTATCTTCACATGATAAAAAGTAACTTAAAACTGTTTCTTTCGAAAAAATGTTTGTAAGTATATTTGTGACTTGGTCATGCTTTCCCTACTTAAAGTGTTCCATAAATTTTGCGAACACATAGTTAGGTGTACTAACAAAATCATAAGATATGGTATCCTTTATCTAATGCCGTGTGGTTCCCGGCACCAGTACAACAAAGAATAGGACCACTCCATCTCTTTCCAATGGGTGTCGTAAAGGAAAGGTTTACTAACTTGGGATTCTTTTTTTAGGCGATGGGCTAGCAACCTGTCACTATTTGAATGTCAATTCAATCATTAAGTCAAATAGCTGAGCGTGGCTTATCAGTCTTTTCAAGACTGTTGGTTCTGTCTACCCCACAAGGGATATAGACGTGACCATATGTATGTATGTATCCTTTATCCAGGCAAAAGTACTATTCCCTTGGAGTTTTGCGTAGGTTCATCTCAACATTTACATCTTAACTTAAGGCATTTTTTTACGTTCCAATTTTATTAAGCATTTATATATCCATCCGCTTTGTAAAAGGTTAGTTGTTCATATGTCGACACAAACTCTTACCGTTTCACACAGGAGAACGCGAAGCGTGAACACAGAAACTTCGCCAACTTTCTTCTGCTATCAATAAATTGAACAACAAAGAAATTTGAGCTCTTTTCCTCACGCAATAGAGTGTTCGATTTTTCTCAATGTGAGTTCTAGTTGATTGCGATACTGCTGGTTCGGAAAATTAATGTTGTCATACCGAAGCCTACTTTTGAATTGGGAACAATTTTGGACAAAAATATGATCGGGTATCTTATTCACATGTACGTGTGATCATAGAAATAAGTTAAAATTAATCTGTTTATTGTTTCAAACAAAACCAAAGTAATAATGTGTTAGAACCAGACTTTTCACGAAAATATCACTTTTTGTATTGATTTCTATCAAACAAAACTAGGTACTAGGTATATTAATATCACTCGAAATTAAGTTCTCGCTTCGGGAATTAATTAAGGAAGTACTTCTTCTTAAGTAAAGGATATGGTCACACTAGTCGTAATTTTAGATAGAAAATTATTGCAAAATCACACACACCTCTTTCTGGGAGTGGTAGACAAAGACTAGATTTTTCCACATACCTCGTTCTCTACAAATATTTTTTGCTAAAATCACTTCTCTTTTAAAATGAGATTTTACCCACAATTTTGTGCGCGTAAAATCCTGATATTTTTCTCCTTCAGTTTGAATTTTTGGGAAAAAGCGTTCTAATCCCACCGCGGCCATCTACCAATGACTATTTTCAAAGTTATATTCATTAGTTGGAATACTAACAATGCTCTTACGGTGAGGGATAATATGAAGAAAACCTGCACATTCAGGCTACTATATGTTACTAGAGGCAATATAATCTCCTGGCAACATACTAACGGCTTAGTATTTTAAAATTTGTCATTCATTGAAATAATTTTCTCTCATTACGTACGGCGCAGCCGACTAAGGGTTTTGTGTCTATATCAAAGCGTTTATTATATTGTATTTTCAGCTATTTGAAGCATTCACAAAACTGGAGTGATACCGTTTTCAAAAATAAGTTTAAATCAATTTGAATTAAATTTAGGTTAAGAGTTCACAAGCTACAAATCGGGACAAAACGACCTGTCGCTGGGGAAAATTTGTAAAGGCATTCGACCCAAAAAAGGAATAAAGTTTTACAAAGAATGTGACATAATTAATAATGATGACAATATTTAAATCTTTATGTATTTATTTATTTTGTTCATAAATTAATATTGTTTAAACGACAACAATTTTCTTAAATTAAAAAAATTATATTGTTGAAAAATCTGCATTGGAGTTAATTTTCTTCATCCGCTCTTTATTCTTCTGTAGTGACTAAACGGCGCGGGACTAAACTTAGCTTTTAGTCATTTATTTAACGTTAACAATATTGTAAAAAATTTTTGCTTTTAATTTGATCTTTGGAAGCAGAACATATCTAGTTATAAAGTTTTTGTCACAACAATCACTTGCATTATACAGAATGTTCGAAAATTAAACATTTGAATTCGAGCTAGTATGACCACACCCTTTCCCTTAAGGCGCTGGAGTTTCTTGCTCGTGCGTTACCCTGGCCATGTTCCAAACTTGGAACAACTTTTTATTAAGGCCCCGTGCCGTAGTAATTTCGTTCCGCGTGTGCTAATGAATTTCTGAAGCTTCTCACCAATCAAACTTTTCTCGTTTCGTATGACGCATACCGTCCTACAGAGATTTAGTTTGACTTATATCACTAGGATTTTGCAGGTGTTAGCTAACTTGTGACGAGATATTTATTCGATTGGGGATACTACATACATACATATAATCACGTCTATATGTCCCTTGGGGGGTAGACAGGGTCAACTGTCACGAAAAGACTGGTAGGCCATGCTCAGCTGTTTGGTTTAATGATAGAATTGAGATTCAAATATTGACAGGTTGCTAGCCCATCACCTAAAAAAAGAATCCCAAGTTTGTAAGCCTATCCCTTAGTCAACAGTCTATTTCAAGACTGTTGACTCTGTCTACCCCACAAGAGATATAGACATGACCATATGTATGTATGTATATATTCTGATGATTTAAAAAAAATACAATACATTATATTAAAGTCAGAATTCTCAGAACCACACATGCCCTTTTGAAGTTCCTACGAAGAAAAAAAGATTTTAGGCCAAATCTTTCAATCCGATGAAACATGTTCCGAACAAATACCTTATTTATTACAATAGACCTGATTTCAAAGTTAGAAGTTAGTATCACAAAAAGCGAACAATATGTACGTAGGCATACAAACGCAAAACTCGCCGGAGGCTTAGCTAACATTTGCGAAACATAAATTACACATTTCACAAAGAAATAAGGGATGGTAACAAAAAAAAAACGGTAAAATTGTGTTATGTACGGCTAATGGTTTCAATTTGGAAACTTTTGGAACATGTATCTGGAATAAACTTTATCATGAATTTATACATTCATAATTTTTTTTATCATTCATTCAATCATTCATTCTAAACCGTGACGTTTTTATCGTGCGATAAACTATCACTGTCCCGTTTCACGTCTTAATGAAAAGCGAAACAGCGACAGTTTATCGCGCGATGTAAACGGTGTCGCGCGTGTCATGCTAGTCCCGCTGGCATTAGACTCCGTTACATCCTCATGTCACTAAACAGGATCTTGGGGTTCCTTATGACCACGATCTTGGATTGGGTAAGTTAGGTTTTATATGACACGACTACATGACCACCGCTATCTTTGCAGGATATCCCAACTTATATTGGACATGGTTATAAATCCAGCTGTCTGAATTAACAAGTTACCTCAATATTTTATCGTGAAAGATTTTTACTCGTTTAAAACGAAAGTAAGAGTATCAGTGGTTGAACAGCCAGGGCTCCGCTCAGGCGAGAACGCAATCAGAAGTACGCCAGAGACATGATAAATGAATACATACATATGGTCACGTCTATATCCCTTGCGGGGTAGAGAGAGAACGGTCTTGAAAAGACTGAATGGCCACATGGAATTGAGATTCAAATAGCGACAGGTTGCTAGCCCATCGCCTAAAAAAGAATCCCAAGTTTGTAAGCCCCCTTAGTCGCATTTTACGACATCAATGGGAACGAGATGGAGTGGTCCTATTCTTTTTTGTATTGGTGCCGGGAACCACACGGCAAATAAATATAAATGAAGGCATGATAAATGAATGCAGTTGGATATGCCTTAAACAGTTAAAGCAAACTATTTATAATTCTGTGGTTGCAACAAGAGTACATGCATATATACATAAAATCACATCCCTAGGTAGGTAGGGTAGACAGAGACTACATCTTTCCAGTTGCCATGATCCCTGCATACTTCTTGCGCTTCATCTACATACACAAGTTTCTTCATGCAAGGTCGTCGTTTTTGTACCGAGTAATTTAGAAAAATAGTTGAATACTTAATTAACACATCACAAGAAGTATATCATTAAGTACTAATGACTTTTTCTGACCAACAAAGAAACAGGAACGTAATTATTGTCGGGTCTTTCATTGTAATTATTCCTGGATACAGTAATTCGTAGCTTTTAACCTCCCAACTTTTTCAAAACGACAGTAAAATTAATGGGTAATAAACATTTTTAGTAACTTACAATATAAAAATGATTTTTTTTTACAATGTTTAAAGGCCCAGTATTTTATTAATATATATATATAATATATTTTTTAATAATGTATTATTCTGCGATGGGAAATGTATAATTTACAGCCCAAATAATAATAAAAATAAAATTTCCCTTAAAATACGCCTTTATGACATTATCAAGTGAACTTAGGTTATGATCCCAGATTTATCTATTGATTTTCTAGAGAATCCTTCTGTTATTGGCAATAATGATGAACGATATTATTGTATTGAGCGTTTTAGAACCCATATCACAATATCAGGTCTCATCTGAGGCTAGGCCACTATATCATGACCCACGGTTTGATAAATATTTGCATAAATTTCAATACGGAAGCGTCTCTAAAGAAAATGGTCGCTCCCTCTTAGTAACTAATGTTTGTTACAACTAGCTTTTGTGTTGGAGGGCCATGGTGAATTTGATAACGTATTATATCTACCTTAGCTTTTACAATCTACAAAAAATATACGTTTTTCGCAAATATTATAATTTATCATAAAATATTTATACATTAATATATTGTTAAGTACAGCGAACTATACTCAACACTAAAGCTAACTTGTGTGTAGCAAATCAAATAAATAAATTATCTATCTATCACTATATGTATAGGCATAGGGTAGGACTTATTGAGAGTAATACTTATTGTGCTAGCGTCATATCAGTCTTTTCGAGACTGAGTGCTCTGTTTACCACGTAAGGGATATAGACGTGACTGTATATATGAAAGTATTGCGCTAGCAGAGCTACGGGGGACGCAAGTTTCAAGTTCTAATACGAGTATCATTCCACTTAAGTATATTACTCATGTGAAAGTATATACGTTAATTTGTTTGTTTGTATGTTTGTTGTCTCTTCACGCGTCATCTACTGTGCCAATCTTCTTATAATTTTACGTATAGATAGTTATCAGTTTGTAGAAGTAGGTACATATGGTACTTTTAATTCCGGTAAAACTAATTCCCGTAGGATTAGCAAAAAACCTGTTTTCTATTATAGGTAGCGCTAATTACGTGCGGGTGAATTTGTTGATAAATTACGTTATTTTATTAATTTATATACATTTACATTCTATTAGTTTAGTTTTATCTCTCATATATCATTTTTGTTTATGATAGACAAAAATAATTTAATTTTTTTTATCATCATGAAATATTATATTTTTAGGGTAATACAGGCACTAAAGTATCGAAATAAGCTGTTTTGTATAAATTTACGACACAGGTGAGCCTATTATAAATATAAATAAATAAATATATACGGGACAAATTACACAGATTGAGTTAGCCTCGAAGTAAGTTCGACACTTGTGTTACGAGATACTAACTCAACGATACTATATTTTATAATAAATACTTATATAGATAAACATCCAAGACCCAGGCCAATCAGAAAAAGTTCTTTTCTCATCATGCCCTGGCCGGGATTCGAACCCGGGACCCCCGGTGTCACAGGCAAGCGTACTACCGCTGCGCCACAGAGGCCGTCAAAATAAACAAATAGAATATAAATTTCAAACTCTTTTCATTAAATACGATGTGTAAAAACAGTTTTACCGCGGACGAATCATAAGGCATCTCTGCTTTTCAGTGGTTTTAATAAAATTTAATGCATTCTCAAAGGGAATGCTGAAAAATTCAATCACTTCAATGCATATTTTGAAGGCACAAAAATAAATTACATTTCTGCTATTGCGAAGGCGATATTTTCGGAAATATGCAGATTGTTGAATTTATACATAAATACATGTATACAATAATGCACTGTGTGGACATACTTATGTGTATATTTATTTTTATGAGTCTTCTCAAGACTGTCGGCTCTGTCTACTCCTCCGCATTCTTTGCAGGTAAACCTAACCCGTATTGTACGTAAAGTATTACATGGCCGACGCGGGATTCGAACCTGTGCCTTTCTGCGCATAACTCA
This sequence comes from Amyelois transitella, assembly GCF_032362555.1. Taxonomy (NCBI): domain Eukaryota; kingdom Metazoa; phylum Arthropoda; class Insecta; order Lepidoptera; family Pyralidae; genus Amyelois; species Amyelois transitella. Next base: position 9,590,240 of record NC_083511.1, on the reverse strand, counting down.
TTTTAACCGAGCCCCTTACCGATTTCACCACCGACGCTCATTACAGGCACACAACTTCTAACTTTATTAATTTCAAATGTTGGATAATTAAATAAGTATATAAAAATTAAAATAAAATATAGTAATATAAAAAAATAAATAAATTATAAAATATAGAGTTTACTTAGAGAGAATATCTTGAAATTTTCACAAGATCAGACGCAAACAAAGTGACGGGCACAGATATTCTTACATTGATTACTTCAATTTAACCACTTTGCGGTTTCACCCCTCGAGCCGAGTGGAAGGCTAGATTTAACCTTAATTGATCGGGCTAAGTGGTCTGACCAAGTTTATTGATTAATATTGCGGCTAAATAATTAGTGGGTTTAGCGCTTGCGCATCCTGTGTCAGATTTACATCTGACGTAGAAAAATAGATTAAAAATCGACCACTTTTCATTAATTTTGTTCTTTTTTCAAATAGATATAATCACATCTTTACTCCTTATTTATCTTTAACAGGGTAAAGACGTGTTTATATAAAAGTCATAGTCTCGAAAAAACTGAAAGGCGACGTCCGCCTGTGTTCGGCTTATGTTGATCTAACCAGACTCTTCCACGCATACAAAGTCTTGAAAAACAGCTTGTAATATAGAAATTTAAAATTACAAATTTTATTTAACCACAGTCCTAACATTTTCTATAACACGTCAAAATTAGAAAGTGTACTGTCAAATTTTTGCAGCTCTATTGATGAGGGTTGTGTGACATGAAAATTAATTGTATTCAATTATCCACAGTGGCTTCACTTGTATTTCATGATTATAATTGCGTTTTTTTTTTATTTCATTGCTAATAAAAAAGCTTTGTCACAGACTGAAATAAAAACTTACTATCAATTCAATTAGGTGTTATACACAGAAAATATTGTTTTATTCTTATTTGTAATAAAACGTAAAGCAAATGCAAACAAATTATATCAGTCCAATTTTCTCATACAATTTTCCTACCATAATACGGCAAAATTAGAAAGTGCACTGGCAATCTTTATAGCTTCGTTAACCTGCTACATTTGGCGGTGGTCGCTTTGCATAAATTTTACCCAGGTGGGCTGGCGACCGGTCGGACTCGGTACAAAATTTCAACGCAATTTTCACCTGTGTTCGTTTATGTGATATAAAAAGCTTTACACTTCTTGTGTTAAAAATTTTGTGTTAATATATTTAAGGAGCTTAAGGTTTGTGATATAAAATTCGACTAGGTTAGCCCCTCGATTTTGTGTGACAGAAGTTTTACATGGATTTTAGTTAAATTCCAATATCGGCCGAGTAGTTCAATAGTGAATATTTCTTTTTTAATTTAATTTATGTGTTTTAAATACCAGTTTAGAACTAACTTTGAGACTGACTTAATCAATGTGATTTATAAACATATCAATTTCTATATTTGTTTAGTCTCATCACTTAAAGGAGCTCTTCAGCCAAACTTATTACACTCAGTCTTTATTATGAATAATATTTATTTAGTAAACAATAAATTTAATCTTGTAATTTTCTACGAGTCTTTCCTCTAAGATATCAGTCGGTTCGCGGGGAAAACGTAATCATTTTTAACCGACTCAGAAAGGCGGAATTTGTTACAATCTTATTACTAAAATATTCTCAAGAAAAGTATAGGAAAAAACTAAATTGCACCAGCTTCTGCGCAAAACCTATTAGCATTCATCTTCTCTCAGTAATAAGACAGTAAGTGCCTTAGAATCCATCTTTCATCAACTTGTATTTTTAATGCACTCCCGTCTTTGAGCAAACTAAAAGTTTTAAATTGCAATTCAGTCATTTGTTTTTACTATACATTTTGTTTCGGGGACATTTCAACACACTAAAAAAAATGAGGTTCTCATAATATGTCAGAATCTTCTTTTTGAGTGGAAGTCTTATTTCGAGTTGAACAGAGATTAATCAGTATTTTTATATTTGAATATGTTAGATCCACGAGTTATAACTTTTTCCTAAAACTCCATTGAAAATTAAATACCAACCAAACCTAGGTTATTCTTTAAGAAACTTGTTTTCGTTACTCTCGTGTCGTCTGGATGTCGTAAAAGTCGACTGAGGGAAAGACTTATAAACTTGGAATTCCTTTTGTAGGTGATGGGCTAGCAACCTGTCACTATTTGAAACTCAATTTTATCCTTAAGCCAAACATCTGAACGGGGCCTATCAGTCTATTGAAGACTATTGGCTGTATCTACCTCACAAGATGAGATTATACGTATGTATATTTGTATCTAATACCAGTATTGGAAAAAACGAGTAAGTATTGATTGACGAACACCTATTGAGATCGGGTGATAAAAAAAAATAATCAACACGTACTCATGATAAGATGCGTTATCATTTCATTAGAGCAAGTACACTTAGCACCAATATGAAATATTATTATGCAACTTCCTTTTATTCTTAGTTACTTTGACAACTGGTTAATAAATATAGAAATCTATGTATATATAAAACGCAAAGATTGAGTGAATGAGTGGGTGAATGAATTGTTGTTGCGACGGTAATTATCACCAACAGTCACGTAAGAAAACATATGTATTTGTATCACGAATCGTACAACGTTTATTCATTTATTTCAAATTTTATTGCAAAAAAAAATGTGAAAAAAGGCAGACTTAATACCGTTTGGCATTCTCTACCAGTCAACCAGCTGACCAAACATAAAAACTTCAATTGGTGGTGCGATAAAGTGCACATGCATACTGCAAAATACATACATTACAAATACATAAAATGGAGTGAAAAGAGGTAGTCTCTGCCTACCCCTCCGGGAAAGAGGCGTGATTTTATGTAAATATAGGTATGTATGTATACATAAAATACCTGCATTATAAATACACATTCATAAAATATCTAATTAGGATGACCCATTATTGATCTGCCGAAGGAAGAACCCATTCGCAGCATGTTTGAACGCAGAGCAACTAGGAGCTTCACCGGTATCTTCTTCTTCTTCGTTCACCTTTTAACCAAAACATAAATTATGATAAATGATGATCAGCGATGATGATAATTATTTAGTTAAACTGTGAAATTATAAGTTTAAAATGACAAACACTAAACACTCAAGCAAATCCGCTAGTTACGATTTTTACTTATACTTTAGGATAAAAATATTACCGCAGAACCTTATCAATGAAATCAAAGTAATTATCAACGCATAATGAAAGTGCTAATTTTATCTTGATCATACTTTCATATAAATATCTTCAATGACGAATGCATGTCGAATAGCTGAAATAATTTTTGCACAAAAACAATGGCTGCTAAATATTTGACACTTGTTGTGGTGGCCGCGTATGTGTCTCAAGGTAAGCAAACTATTTTTTCTTCAAATAAAAATTTATTTAATTTAATTATGTAGTTTAATATATTAACTAGATCCGACTTCATACGGGTAGCATTAATACAGATCCTTCCTCTTGAATAACTCTATCCTTAAAATAATAGGGCATCAACATCCACCGTGTAGTTTTTAAGATCTCTAAGCATACATACATGTTTATTTTATTATTATATATATATGTAGAAGAACAGAAACGGAAAACGACTTTTCTTCATATTTAAAGTAGCTTAGCAAAAGGTGTTGAAATTTTCAGTTACAACATAAAATCCTACAATTATAACTCACATCTGAATACATATGTATGTATATAAACGATATTAATTAACGTTATGAATGTGGATGAAGCGAATGAAGTATGCAGAGATCGTGGCAAGTGGAAAGAGCTAGTCTCTGCCTACCCCTCCGGTAAAGAGGCGTGATTATATGTATGTATGTATGTATAAACGATATTCAGGAAGAAGACACCATTATTTCTTTACCTATCTACTAAACACTTCATCGACAGTAAAATTCACTTATTAATATTCATCCATTGTCACAGGTCTCTGCGTCACCGAAATCACTCTACCAGATGAGTCAAGCACGTTCATCACCAACCCAATGATCGCCAAGACTATCAGCATACCCAAGTTCTTCTTTGACACCCTCGAAGCCTGCTACGTCATCATGGCAAACGGAATAATGCACGAATTCTTTCCTACCATCAATTTCGAAGAAGATCCAATATTCGTACTAAAATCAGTTGAACCTTTTAACTCATGCGCACTAGCATTTCTCAATGCGCCTGTTTCCTTCAGTGGAACCTATGAGCTCCTATCTCTTGTGAGACACAGTGCTGATAACAGCCAGAGTTTGACCAGACAGAAGTTTCACCTCACTTTTATTGAAAGCGAAGTTGTGTTTCCGACGAAAGATGGCGCTGATAAGGTTTAGCTTTGATTTCATTTTTTTTTTTTTTATTAATACCTATTCTAATTCTATTTTTAAAAAACCTGTTTCACTATCATTTTACATAGTTATTCTATTTCTGAGATAATCTATAATTTAAACATACATGTGAAAATAGTAAGCAACTGTTTTGGTAGAAAGCGGAAGATGTTTGTCTTACAACACATACATGTCAATCATTCGATTAATGGATGCAATTATAATTTGGAACCTTGAATAAGAGAATACAATATTAGTATGTAGATTTCAACAGCTTAAAATAAAAAACAAGAATTACAGTAGCAAACTATCAAAGAGAATTTTTTAATTTAAACGAGGTCAAAGGTAAAGCAAGTTAAACATACTCTTCAATATTAGAGAAATCCATATTTTTAATTGTAACAAATCAAATACTGCATTGACCATTGGAAATTTGGTGAAATTATGCGCTTACATAAAAAGATGATTATTGTTTTTTGATTCAAAATTACTTAAGGTTACTTTACGGTTCTTTGGAAAAGGAGTTGGTAATATTGACAGTAACAATTCGTTTTCATATGTATCAACATAAAGATATGAAATTATCTCCAGTCACAAGGAGCTCCGGCCAAGTTCACCAAGTTTAAGAGACGGTCTGCACCAACTTAACAGTTCCTAACTGAGTTACAAACTGTTCTGGTAAAGTTATATCGATACGTTGTCCCTAACGAAGATATTTAATTAGCAGGAAATTAATAAACTTTCAGTGTTACGATGTTCTTTTAAATCTTTTAATAAAAGGATAAAAAATAATATTAATCATTCTATTTTATATTTGTGACTAGCATTTCTACAAATTAAAATGTATTTTTTTCTTTTATTTGATTAATGAACCAAAAACTTAATATTTGCGTTTTTCTTGCATGTATTAACTTAAACAATTCTACATATTACTTCAATATTTTTACTATAACTAACCATATTTTAGACACTGAAATAAAGGTAAATATACTTTATGTTGAAACATATATTTTAAAATTAAATAATCCACATTCATGAAAATAAAATCGAAGTAAAAGACATCCCTTGCGAGGTAGACAGAGCCAACAGTCTTCATTGAAAATACTGCTAGGCCACGTTCAGCTGTTTGGCTTACTGATAGAATTGAGATTCATATAAAGTGACAGGTTGCTAGCCGGTCATCTAAAAACAATCCTAAGTTTATAAGCCCATCCTTTAGCCGCCTTTTACGACATCCATGGGGAAGAGATGGAGTGGTCTTATTCTTTTTATCTATTGGTGCCGGGAACCACACGGTACAGATAGTATAACTAATTACTTTTACAATTTACCCTACTTTATTTAAAAAAAGTATTTTTCAACAAAACGACTTGAAGAATGACCTAAAGACACTATACCCAGGCATTCTACCAAAAGTTATCCACTAATTAATTTGTTTCTTTTTCTTTTCTCCTAACGGGGTAAATAGACCTTCAGATAACAAAACGTTGTAAAGAATGCTAAAATTAAACGCCAATTTTTCCAGTAATTTAACTTCCCGTATTACCTTTTTGAGACAAACGCAGCCACTTGTTCACAGCTAAGTCCGCTTCTTTTAAAAAAACGTATTCACAAAAGAGAGAAAAGCGTTTAATTTCGCTAAAAACTGCTGAGTAACGTACTGTCATTTACTGTTATTCCAACATAAATCCGAGTTCAAATAAAGCAAGTAATGAACTATTCAATCTCGCCCTTTTCAAAGGCCAATTTACACTATACTGTAACACGATAGTGCTTTCGTCCTTAAATCAAAATATTATTGTCACTTTATTTAATTATAAGTCTTGTGCCGTGTGGTTCCCGGCACCAATAAAGAAGAATAGGACCACTCCATCTCTCTCCGATGACTGATTATTTGATTGAATTTTACGGAATCCGTAAAAGTCTTCTTTTAGGCGATGGGCTAGCAACATATCATATTTGAATCTCAATTCTATCATTATGCCAAACAGCTGAACGTGGCCTATCAGTTTTTCGAGACTGCTGGCTCTGTCTACCCAGCAAGGGATAAACGTGATAATATTTATGTATCTAAAATGGGGCTTTTAAAAAACCGTTCCTTACAAGTCCAATGTAAAAAAAGCCATAAAGTCTAGTTTCAAGATTCACAATAGCGGCTGACGACCGCCATTAGCATATCATTGCTGTCGTTAAATGTCGCAGATAAAACAAATGTACTAAGTTTTTTAAATAACTAATATCTAATAATCTCTGCCTACCCCTCCAGGAAAGAGGCGTGATTTTATGTATGTATGTATATATCTAGAACGAACGAAGATACGGCATCTGGTTAGAGACACCATAGTACTATGTTCCCTAAAATGGAGTTAATATGGAACTGAGATGAATGGAGGTAGCTCCATTTAACTTCACCGACAAGAGTTTGCTCTTAAATTGAAGAAGAAGAAAATAATTAGGTAATTAAAAAATATTTGAATGTCTGTCATAAAAGAGGAGAGAATCGATATAAATACATATATGTAAGGCTGACAAAATATGTTTTTCGTTACTACATTTTTTTTATTAGCTACATTTTTTCATTCATTTATAAATGGCAGCGTTTATTCTGTATAGTGTTTGTTCTCAACCTTTGTCTAAACTCTATACGATCGCCCTTCTTTCATTGCAATGAATGGTATTAACTTAAACATTATATGGTTGGGTCAGAAACAGAATGAAATTCATGTAAAAATGTATTGTCGTGTAGTTCCCGGCAAAAACGAATAGAACATCTCCATGTCTTTCCAAAGGATGGCGTAAAAGTCGACTTAGGGATAGGGTTATAAATTTGAGATTTTTCTTTTAGGCGATGGGCTAGCTATCAGTCACCATTTGAATCTCAATTCTTCAATTTTTTCAAGACTGTTGGCTCTATCTACCCCGCAAAGGATATAGACGTGATTCACTACAGCCACAAAAATAAGTACTCTTTACTTAATAAAGAAAAATTTTAAAAGCCTTTAATTTTCAATTACCTTACGTAATATAAGATGATTCAAATTTGTATTTGACCTTATAATCGCTCTTGTTTCTCCCTAATGATCAAAGAATTTAAGGCAAGTGTACGCAGTTCTAATCCTAAATTTCATTTTCTATCTCACAAAAAAATCTCACGTGAAATGTAGGTGCGCTATCACTGTTTAATATTTATTATCCTATTTCGTGAAAAATCTCAACGATTTCCTAAAGGCGAGCCCATCAGTACCGACACATGAATTTATTAGCCAATAAGTTTCTAAGTTGCCTTTAGAAATTTTATTACGGATCTTAAAAAAAACTGGCTATAGAATTTAAGAATATATATATTACCTGTATACACTTGTCGTCTTTGTTTAACCTTTTAAGTTTACCTTTAAGGTTTCTTTAGATAAATTAAAGATAAGTCAATATAAATACATATAATAAAACAGAAGGAAAAGGTCAGTTTATCAAAAATACATACATACATATAGTCACATCTATATCCCTTGCGGATTAGACATCGCCAAAAATCTTGAAAAGACTGAAAGACCACGTTCAGCTATTTGGTTTAATGATAGAATTGAGATTTAAATGGTAACAGGTTGCTAGCCAATCGCCAAAAAAACAATCCCATGATTATTTAAGTCCCCTTTTACGAAATCTATGGAAAATAGATGGAATGATGGGAACCACATGGCATAACATTGAAAATAATAAATTAATTTAATAATTAATTTTAAAAAATAAATTTTTAAAATATTAAATAAAAAACATCAACGATGATGAAATGCTGAGTTGCCTGAATACGAGTATAAAAGTGTGATGCACACATTCAAATCTAACTCATCTTTATCTTTCTTATATCGAAATAAATCTTACATAATTCAATCAATTGCAATATGTAGACCGTTGCAGACTTGGCACCTGTAATAAGAAAAAAAATAATTTAAATTAAACTACAATACATTTCATTGTGTTTTGGGGAAAACAAAAGAATCGCATAATCTAGTTGATATGAATCGACCTTACCCATAAAATAATACAATAAACGACCTACTCCACGCTGTGGTGAATATTAACTAGTACAATAGGGATTTCTATAAAGTGTGAATTAGGTACTTAGATGTAAACGGAATAGATATTGCGTTATAAATATATTAAAATGAGTAATAGTTATAACTATGTCTTTTATGTATTTTTTAAAATAATATTCTTCTTACAGGCGATTGGCTAGCAACCTGTCACTATTTGGAACTCAATCCCATTAATAAAAACTTACAGCTGAACGTGGCCTTTCAGTCTTTTCAAGACTATTGGATATGTCTACCACGCAAGGAATTATATGTTTGTATGTATAGAAAATAATATTATTTTAATATTTGAAAAAAATGGCACCAAATAAAAAGTATGAAGATCCTTTCACGGCTTTTGTGACTTATGCACATTAATTTCTAGAGTTATCTGCACATTCAATCAACTAGACGTGTAACGATGGCCCTGAAAAGGTCACAGTAGTATGCAGCGTGAGTCACTTCATGTATAAACACTCTCTTATGCAGAAAGATGACGATATATAAAACATACATACATACATATACATATGGTCATGTCTATATCCCTTGTGGGGTAGACAGACTTGAAAAGACTGATATTCAGCTATTTGGCTTAATGATAGAATTGAGATTCATATAGTGACAGGTTGCTAGCCCATCGCTTTACAATAGAATTCCAATTTCATAAGACTATCCCTTAATCGCCTTTTACTACATCCATGGGAAAGAAATGGAGTGATCCTATTCTTTTTTGAGGATATAAAAATGTAATAAAAGTGCTGTATCTTCTCTATATATCTTATCTGTCGCAAATGGATCTCGATTATATTCAGATTTATTGTCATGTTAATTACTGGCCAAGAGGGTAAGGAATTCCGTCGGAACAATCTGAGTTGGTGAATGCTTTGAAATAATGTTACCCTTCTTCAGGGTACTCGTGTAAAAACAGGATTGATTTATGATCAAAATGTTAGGGTAAAGGCCGTAGTTTCCTTAGCGATTAGCTAAAGTTCCTTGCAAAATATGGTATAAAGTGATAATAATATATTCATGTTGTTCAAAATTTTATCACTTTATCATTCCGTTTTACTCATACTACGTACTTTGCGTGATATGGTGACGTTTTGGTTTTTCATTTTCTGATTAAACTGAGTTATATGTCTGATTGTAAACTTTTGCGGTGCATTTTAATATTTATAAATAATACAGGTATTAAATGCGCACGTAACCTTTATTTTATTTCAGATGTTTCGAATCATGTTTCAATTATTCGTGGTTCACCCAGCTATATTCATGTATGCATTCATATATAAAATACTTTATTAACAATAAACATATAAACTGACATGTTGTAGGTTTTTATTATAAAATACTTGCGAGTTCGTCAGCGTAGATACAATAAAGACAATTTATATATAATTGTTGGAACACCAACATTAAAATATTTTATTTTATTTAATTTGTTTGTTCGATATGGCAACATTGTACATCCAATGTCTTCGTGTGGGTCACCGCAATAAAGCGACACGAGTCTTGTCCGTTAACTCAAGGATTTTTATTTTACCAGTCCAATACATACAGTCCACTTTACATTACAATCTATTTTTTTTTTCAATATTTTTCAATAATAGCTACATGGGAAAAACGGAAAACTTCTAGTTTTGTCATGTTGCTTTGTTCATTCGTATGTCACAGACATGATAAATAACTATACATTTACGTTGTCACCGCCCAATTATAGTTCTTTGGGATTTGATTTTAATAATAGGCAGCCTTCGTTCGTAATTTAGTATTAAACTATATTTTTACCAAATTTTATCAAAATCAACCGTTAAAACTATCACCCAACAAATTGCGATGATTAATAAAAAAATTAAGTACATACGTTGCCCAAAATGCATTTAAAATCTTTAATATATCCCAAACCTAGAGAGAATACAATATGATCCCCAAAGCTTCCCAAGCACTTAATAAATGAGCTTTAAATACATTAAGCTCAGTTTCAGCTTGTAGCTATAACAGCTAGAGCTTAATTACCACACTTTTTATAGCAATTAAGTCTATGCTGCGTACATTACTTCTGATTTATGCTAACGTTTCGCTTAATGCTCTACTATATTATTTTTCTATTTAGATTTGGTAATTAAATGCGCATATACTAGACATGACAATTCTTTAATAAATATATACGGAACAGATTACACAGATTGAGTTAGCCTCAAAGTAAGTTCGAAACTTGTGTTACCAGATACTAACCCAGCGATACTATATTTTATAATAAATACTTATATAGATAAACATCAATGACCTAGGTCTAGGCCAATCAGAGTAAAATTCGTTTCTCACCATACCCTAGCCGGGATTTGAGCCCGGCATAGCTGGAGCAAATGTGACCGCAAATAACCGCAAAAAATGTAAGTAACATTTTTCGTAATAAAAAAAAAATTTTTAATTACAAAACGGTCATTCACCTCCCGCATGCGGCAAAGTTGCCAACTACAGTCGGATTTTGTTTGGTAGCAACTGAAACTGGTAAATTTTGAAACGCCAACAAAGCCTGAGGGATTAGTCCGTAGTGCCAATGGATCGGTTCGCTTGTAAAATGCTGAACAAAGAACTTGTAGTGAATTAGTTTTTGTTTGAACCACTATGAGAACGCGAATTGAAGTAGGTATTTACTTATATAATATGTAACGAAAAAAGTCATGTTGGAAAGTTTATGTGAGTTCTTTTTAGGGTACCGTACCTAAAAGTTTAAAACGGGACCCTATTAAAGCCTCCGCTGTCTGTCTGTCCGTTTATCTGTTACATAAATATGAAGGATTTTATCGTAAAATACTCCTTTATTAGCATGTTAATTGAAAATAGTTAATAAAACGTTAACATAATAAATAAAAATAAAACTCTATGGAATTTTACTCTAATGAATATTTATTTTAAATTTTGTGGATTTTGATCTTCCCAGATGATGTGCCATCAGGTGATTTCGGAACACAAAAATGTAGAATTTGATCACCATGGGTGATCAAAGTGGAATAAACCGTGGTGTCAATTGTTTATAAGATAAAGCTAAAATTGTGTGAAAAGTGAAAAAAAAATGTATGTCATGAGCTTTCCGGGAGTTTAGAATAGAGTCACTCCATATCTTTCACATGGATGTCGTAAAAGGCGACCAAGGGATTGGTTTACTTATTTGGGAATGCTCTTGTAGGCGCTGTGCTAACACTATTTTTATCTCAATTACCTCATTAAGAAAAACAGCAAAACGTGGCATTTCACTCTTTTTTAAACTGTTGGCTCAGTCTACCCCGCAAGGGATATAGACGTGACTTCATGTATGAAGAAAAAAAAACCTTTAAATACCAATTAAACAAACATCATACTTATAACTACGCAATGGTTATTAGAAATTCCTGTACATTTCTAATGTGTACATTCTACCCGCACCGCCGTATTTGTTCAGGTTATGTACTGTACAGTCAGAATGATTTACACGTTATGTGTTTACATATTGGTTGCTTGATCAGTGCCACCATACACCCAGGGCGGTCGAATATATGTTTGTTTGTTTGTTTGTTTGATTCTCAGAAAATATCACACGAGTTCAAATTGAATGCTGTGCAATACTAAATTAAAGAAAACAAACTGAATTTTATTAATACGCCGTGTTATATTCTGCACTTTACAATAAAAAGTCTTTCAACTTGCCACGATCTCTGCATACTTCCTTCGCTTCATCTACATTCATACTCGTAAATATCTTCATGCAAGCTCGGCGGTTTCGGGTACTCTTGACCTGACCCTTTGCCAGGACATCCTGGCAATCAAGAATAAATACATATGTACAAGGACATCCTGGTGCCGTGTGGTTCCCGGCACCAATAAAAAAAAAGAATAGGACCACTCCATTTCGTTCCCATGGATGTCGTAAAATGCGACTAAGGGAAAGGCTTACAAACTTGGGATTCTTTTTTAGGCGATGGGCCAGCAACCTGTTACTATTTCAATCTTAATTCTAACATTAAGCCAAAGCTGAACGTGACCATTCAGTCATTTCGAGACTGTTGGCTCTGTCTACCCCGCAGGGGATATAGACGTGACTGTATGTATGTACATCCTGGTATGTATGTGTGTTTGAATATTACATACAACTGAACAATCATTGGTACAATACGCACTATTCAATCATGCATAAACTATTCAGGATCAGCATTTATCGATCAACGCCATTCTGATTTGTGGTAAAACACGTGAGTGAATTTGCGATACGGAATAGTAATAGTGGATATGGCAAAATAGTGAGAGACAAACATTTATTTATTTTATTAAAACTTTATTGCACTGACTAAACAGAAAAACTTTAAGTTGGTCATGCGATAAAGTGTAATGTATGGTTTTTTTCAGTATGCATGTAGCATACTGAAAAAAACCAAACATTACAAACAAATTGCATAAATAAATACATACAAAATACATTATAAATACATATACATACGGTAGGTATGTATATGTATTTACATAAAATATAAAATGAGGAGAACATTGTTCATTTTTTTTAATATTTTTATGTATAGTTATTTTTTAAAAATATTTGTATATACGAGTAGTGGTCAGATGGGAACTTCGTGTAAAAGCCTGACTCACCCAATCCAGGCTCCTCCTCTCCAGAAATCAATCAGAATCAAAAAATCCTAAGTTTATTGCTTTTCCCTTAGTCGCTTTTTACAACAAAGCAAGCAAAGAAAAATATATAATGAGGTAAAGCAAGGTAGTGCATAAAAATTGTAACCGATAGCACATCCATTAAATTTATGATCTGTGTCTCACACAATATCTCATAGTGGCATTTATTTCAATAGTAGCCACATTGGCATACCAAGCAATTTTCCTTGTGAGGATATCCTATGAATATCGAAAATATGTAATATAATGATTCCATATAGAGCAGGAGAACCTTCAAGTTATATGGAAACTAAAAGTATAACGGTGAAATAAAAGTTACGGAATTGACTTTGTAGTATGTTTATATTTTTTACCTCCTTCACGCTTTTTTCAACAAACCTTCAATTTAACTGAATTATTAAGATCAAAATCAATCGACAACATATAAATAACTGATATATATCTATATATATCTAGTCTTTATATGTTGATTGACTGATTTTGATCTTATAATAACTTTGGAAAAAATAGAACTGCGTCCAATCGATATCCTATTATTTTTTTATCGGTTAATTTCTAAAACTATCTCCTAAACGTGATAAACACTTTTCTGATAACCATAATCATTATCGGTTCAGTGAAAAGCGTGATCGTCGCGGACAAACATACATACACACAGACCAAACTGAGAACCACGTTTTTCGAAGGCGGTTAAATAAGGAACCTGTCTGTAAACCAGGCCGCAGAAACCCGTCAGCTTATACCTTTAAGTAGATAGTTAAACTCCTATGAACCCTTATCAGGAGCGCCCAGATTTACGTCCAAATTAAAACAAACAACCTTTGTTTATTACGGAAGGTGAGGGGCACACTCTGATTCGTGTTTACCTACTTAAAAATTAATCCTGTTAATGTCAAATCCACTTACGTGTGAATTTCAGAAACACAAAAATTGACTATTTCGTCAATGTTTATATTTTATTTTTATATTCGAGTCAAAAATACACACTTTTGACTCCGTCTTATGGGACCAAAAACGTATTGAATTTGATAACATTCTCATACATGCAGTCATGTCTGTATCCCTTGCGGGGCAGACAGACCTAACAGTCTTCAAAATATTGAAAGACCACGTTCAGTTGCAAGGCTCAATGATAGAAATGGTGATTCCCGGCACTAATAATTGTCTAAATTTCAGGTAAGCGACATTCAAAGACTTTTGACCGGACATTCCGGTAATAAGACTCATAATGTCCCTTTCCCTGGATGTCTTATTTTCAGATATGTAAAGACGCAAACGCAATGATTACTTTTGTGCAGCATCGAACATAGTATAATAAGAGTCAAACTAGTAACTAGTCATAACAATGTATCCTCTCGTACACAATGTATTTCTAATTTTAAGTTTGGATTATTATGAAGTCGACGTTACTGAAGAACTGCAATGCTTTATTACTTGCTTCTTATGCGCTGACGCACTAAACATTACAATATTACGCCATATAGACAGCCAACGAATAACATTTTAGGACAAACCACATGACAGATTATAACTCCCACATAACCCCAAAAATAACAAAATCCTCTTTCGAATCGCTATTAAAATTTCCACGGAACGGATAAATTAGTTTGTTATTCGGAACACGAAGGCGAGGATTTAGAGCAAATTCCCTTTTTGATCTCTCCTGTTCAAACAACAGGACTCTGTCAGAACAGACGGGACTCGCCTTTGCATAAAATATTAGGCAGGCCCGTTTGGAAAATGTACGGGAAAGAATTGCGACGAGTATCTTTCTTATTCTCAGTATAAGACGTGTGTGATTTTAGGATTTCTCCTCAGAAGAAGAGGGTTATAAATTTAGCGGCTTATATGAAAAATTGTATTTTGTTTATTTCTCATAGAAAATACATTACAGTTTTAGTTTTAAACTTATAACGATTCTGTCATCAGTTTATAGGATACCGCGCAGTTAGAAAAATGCGCAATGTGAGAGAGGTGGTTGTTGTGACCTTGACCTTGGATAGTTATTATGTAAAAGAAAGTTACTACATACATAGCCAAATAACAATTTAGGCACATTACATGAAATAAAAAAAATTGATTAAGTCGGACGGAAGAAAATTAAAATGAACCAGTGGTAACACGAAGCGATATTGTTCATCATGGATGCAGTAAAGGATCATAATAATAATTATGTAACATAAGCCATTTGTTTCCCGGCACTTTATAATAGGTATATCCTTCCTATGGATGTAGTAAAAGGGGACTACGGGATAGGCTAACAAACTTTGGATTCTTCGAGGGACTAGCAACTTTTTGTTACAATTAGAATCTCAATTTTATCATTCAGCCATTCAGCTGAACGTGGCCTTTCAATCTTTGCGAGACTGTCGGCTCTGTCTACCCAGTAACCTTACTGGGTAGAGAGAGCCGACAGTCTCGCAAAGATAAGAATATAAGATAAGATAAATAAAGACGTGATTATACGAGAACATACAAAGATAACGAAAGAATCTTCATTCTTCTAACGTTAATCCCGTTTCAACCCACACTTCTCTGAAAAGGAGCTCGAGGTAGGATGAGCGAAAGAAAAACATTAATAATACCTAGTCCTCAAACGTTTTAACGATAAAGGCAACTTTGTAAAAACATTCGATCCATAATTCCTAACAAAAACAGCCATTAATTATAAAATAAATCGCTCAAGAGGTAACCGTAGTAAATAGTTGCGTTCGCCCGTATAAATTCAAATTCAAATTCAAAATTCAAAAAAAAAATTCAAAATTTTTATTCATTATTATAGGATATTATTATATCGCTTAATAATTGTCGTATGGTTTAACAACTTGGTTGACGTCAAATAAATTACTTAAAAACTAAGTTTACTGCCGCTTCCAAGGCGTCAGTGCAGAAGAAGCGGTAACAAACTGCACTGCAGCATTTTCATCAACAACGTCAACTTCACAATATTAAATTATACTTAGAATAGAATGTGGACGGGAGAATACATTGTTCACGGGAGATTTATATATTTATGAGATTTAATATTGAAAAAAGAAAAAAAAATATATATATATATATATATATATTATGGATTGCCAATTTAAAAAAGATTTATGTACAGAGTGTACTGAAATTTTGATTTAAGTTCAAATTAAACTACAATTAATTACGAGGTTCCTGTGCCAAGCTCGAGCCAGATGTTTTTATCATTAAGGTAATCATCAGTCCTATAATAAGCCTTCCCACAAAGTACTTTCTTTACATACTCTTTGAATTTTCGGTTGGGCATATCAAGAACAGACTCCGGCAACCTATTATAAAATCGTATACAGTTCCCCATAAATGATTTACTGACTTTGCTAAGCCTATGAAACGGCATGACTAATTTATGTTTATTACGTAAATTTCTATCAGTTGTGGCACTAACTTTTTGAAAAAAAGAGGTATTTTTCCTAACATACATTATAAGATCAAAAATGTACTGGGACGCTACTGTAGGTATGTTTATTTTCTTAAAGAGTTGTCTTAACGAGTCTCTTGGTCCTAAGCCGTAAATTGCGCGAACGGCCCTTTTCTGAATTATAAAAATAGTTTGTATATCAGCCGCGCTACCCCATAAAAGTAAACCATAAGATAACAAGCTATGAAAATAGCTGAAATAAACAAGCCTAGCTGTAGCTACATCTGTCAATTGTCGGATCCTCCTAACAGCATAAGCGGCAGAGCTAAGTCTATTGGATAGTTTAGAAATATGAGCACCCCACTGTAGCTTTGCATCAATTATAATTCCTAAAAACTTTGTATTTTCAACAAATTCTAATTTCTGGCCTTCCAGTGTTATGTCAGTATTGGCCTGCCTTACGTTTGGAAGGGTAAATTTAATGCATTGGGTCTTATTAGCATTTAAAAGAAGATTGTTGGTTGAGAACCAGATAGATATGGCCGACAGTATATTATTAACCGAACTTACATTTTCGCTATGGCGATCTAATTTAAATATTAAAGAAGTGTCATCGGCAAACAGCACTATACCCGCCTGTTTTTCCACCATAAAAGGCAGGTCATTGACATATACCAAGAAGAGGAATGGTCCTAAAATTGAGCCCTGAGGAACACCCATTGAGACGCTTGAACCGCTTGACTTTACTCCATTAATATCTACAGTTTGAAGCCTATCAGTCAAATAGGATGCCATTAGTTTAGTTGATTTGTGGTCAAACCCATATTGACGAAGTTTACGCAAAAGTGTCTGATGATCTACGCAATCAAATGCTTTAGAGAGATCGCAAAAGACTCCAACTGAATCCTGTGAACTCTCCCACGCGTCATAGATTTGAGTAACAAGTGCTACTCCCGCATCAGTGGTGGACTTCCCGGCAGTGAACCCATATTGTTGGGAATGGAAAATGTTATTGATTTTAAAATATTGTTGCATTTGATTAAGCATCATCTTCTCAAACACCTTGCTCAAAACTGGCAATATAGAAATAGGTCTATAATTGCCAAGGACTGTTTTCTCCCCTTTTTTGAATAGAGGTATTAATTTGCTACATTTCATTAAATTTGGAAAAATACCCTCATCAATACATTCATTAAATATAAAAGCTAGATCAGATGCAATAATATCTATGATTTGACTTATGATACTAACAGACATACCCCAATGGTCTTCAGACTTTTTCAAATTAAGTTGTTTGAACGCCTTTAATATATTATCAGAGTTAACATATTTAAATTTAAAGACAGATTTGATGGGAGTTGTGTTATTATTAAGTAGGGTTTCAGCGCGCAATGGACAAGAGTCAACGTCAGAAGTTAGCTCCACAGGGATTTTTGCAAAGAAATTATCAAAAGCATTTACTATGTCCTGAGTTTTAGAAATACTTTTGTTACCGGATGATATTTGTTTAATACTGTCTCTATCTTTGATTTTGCCAGATTCTTTATTAATAATGTTCCATGTTTCTTTAATTTTATTTGGTGCGTTGTTTATTTTACTACTTATGTGCAAAGACTTGGCTTGCCTGCAAACTTTTTTAAATAATTTTGAATAATTTTTGACATATTCTACAAAACTGGGGTCAAAATTGTATTGTTTCTGGGCATATAAGTCATATAACTTATTCCTACTCTTGTGAATACCTACTGTAGCCCATTCACTGAACTGTAATCTATTACGAATATTGACTTGTTTCTGCTTGAACCTTTTTGAGTATTCAGCAGAAATCATATCAAATAAATTGTTATAATGTTCATTAGGATTATTTCCAGAATATGTTAAAGTATTTAATTGATTTGCAATGTTTATTTTAAATTTTCTTATGTTTTTGGAAGAAAGAGGTCTACACATAATTTTATCATTATTTAAATTGTTTAAGGACTCTTTCTCAAAGGTAACATATTGACCGGTGTGATCCGAGGGCAATTTGTGAATAATTGATTTCCGTATATAAAGATTATTGCAAAAAAAATTATCCAGACACTTGGCAGATGCAGATGTTATTCGGGTTGGTTCGAAAAAAACATACTCTAAATTATAAGATTTAAACAAATTAATAAATTGTATACTAACGGTTGATTTAACTAAAATGTCAATGTTAAAATCACCACAAATAATTAATTTTTTATTACATTTTGAGGTAACATGTAACACTTGATCCATTATTTTTAAAAATTGTTTAAATTCACTGTTTGGGGGACTGTACACACAAACAATTATATGATGATCTAGCTCGGCACAGGTCACTTCGGCACACCGCTCAACCGAAAGTCTGGTTATGTCTGTTCGCTCTTTACAGCGAAGACCGCATTTGATAAATATCATAGACCCACCTCTAATTGCAGACTTTCTGTTTAAGCAGCTCACAATATTATAATTGTTTAGGCTGAACATCATCTCCCCCTCCATGAGCCAATGCTCAGTCAAACATAAAATGTCCACATTTAATTCTTCTAAAACTAGTTGTACTTCTAATTCTTTGCCGGGAAGACCTTGTATATTTTGATGGATAATTCTTAACCCTCGAGGGTTTCCCGTTGTCTGAGTGAAATCTAGTTTCCATTGGCTTTATTTGACAACGGATAAATTTATTGGGTGCTAAATGTAGGGCCGTATAAATTATGGGTTCGAAACATGTGACTGGGATCAAGATAATTCTATCGGTTGATGTCGGAACAAGGCCGATTACACGGCCAGCGACGATTCACGTGGAAATTATGTTGTCAAATTATATTTCTGTTCAATATTCAACGTTTTCGTGATTTGATTTTATTTTATTTGAAACAATTTCTCTAAGCTTGTTTGGTAGCAAAAATAAAACGTACGTGTCATCTGTTTCATTTTTGCGTAGAGTGTAAAAGTCAATCAATGAAAGACTTTTAAAAAATTGAGATTCCATCGCGATGAATGAGATATCTGTCACTATCTTTGAGTCAAACATTCAACATTAAGTCATCCCGTGGCATGACCTTCGGTTCTTGCGCCTATTGGCTCTGTCTACTCATAAGGGACAAAGACATAATTTGTATTGAAAAAATTAACTTGTTGTGAAACTTTTGGAACCCAAATTGAAATAGATTCAACTGTACAATAATTTGTCGCGATAACGTAGTTTTATTTTCCTGGCAAATAAAATGTCACAACAAAACACTAAATCCAATTTTATATCTATGATAATTACTAAAACAATAAACGACAATATGAAATTTACATTTTATCGCGCTGTAATTTGCAAAATAGTGATAGAATCTGACCAAGGCTTTCAAGAACGCTTTTATTAAACTTCATCTTAAACACAGGCGGTACAAAAGAAAGCTTCACCTCAGAAGTTCGGAGTCTAGCAATTATGCTAAACGTTTAAGAGGCTTTAATTGTTTCCCGGCTACCTAGACTGGAATTATAGAGAAGGTTCTTACAAAGTCTAAGGTCTGTTTTACTTTTACATGCATATTTCATTAAGTGGCAAGCATGACACGCGGGACGACGTTTTTTCCGCGCGATAAAATATCGCTGTTTCGCTTATTATTATTACATGAAACGGGACAGCGACAGTTTATTGCACAAAAATAAAGTCTGATTCTTACGATATAACTTTTTGGTTTCACTCTACCGCATATAACTATAAACTGCTATCATTTCACGGAAAACTAACTTTCACCACTATGGTTTCGTGTCATTTCATATCTGTGGGTAAATAAGGATTTTTCAGCGTATACGTAAATGTCCGTATGATGTTATAGATAATGGTACATGCGATCTGTGACTATGACAACAAATTTTATTCGTTGTTATCCGATTAAATATTTAACACTGCGTGAATCGTTGCAGGTAATTACCTATTTCATCGACAGAAAAAGCGAAATCAGTGCTGGAGAAAAAAGCACTTTATTCCGCTATGCTTATTATCTTTTATTAGTATCATACATATATGTGAAAATACATATATTTTTATTTAATTAATAAGCTTTGACTCCACTCCATCTACTCCATACTGAACCGAACTTGATGCAAATTCAATTTATTTACGCAAATGAAGCACTATCTTGAGAACGTAGCTGCTCTAGTGTGTCATGTATTACATGGGAGTGATTTAATAGGACCTAAATCCAGGAATTACCTTGCACTTAGGACTTAAGATGGTACGTTCACAGGAACAACTAGAGACAGGGAGTGCATTATGTCACACTGTCATATGAATCATGTTGTATAATGTACGTATAGATATTCTGTAATGTTCATGCATAATGTTGGTCTATAGGTATTTAGTTTCCAAGGAAAGTACGTATAATAACGTCTTTATCCCTTATGAGGTAGACAGTCTCGAAAAGTCACGCTCAGCTGTACGACTTAATTATATATATGTATAAGATTATACGATCATCCGGTTCTTTTATATGTAGTTCTCTTAAATCTTAAATCCATAAGTAAACCATACAACTGAGCATGGTATATATGTAGATACCTATATATATGTAGATATATATATGATGAATATATGTATATATATTTGGTGTTTTCCTAAGTAGCTCCCAAATAAAGCAATGACGATTCAGATACCTACGTAAATTAGGCATTTGATATAAATGTCTTACGAGTATAATCACGAGAAAAAGTAATCATAATTCACTCAATCTAAATGTAGGTACTCCTTATCATTCACATGGCTTATCACGTGGCTTCTACCTAGCACCACACCTGTTATTAACAACATGCTGCCAAATTACATACGTCCTACACCCGCCTAAAACACGAACACAGGCTGGCACCGTGTCACATTTACATAACCAAATTGAATCCATACGTAGGTAAGTGTTTAGGCAAATTTTCCTACACTTGTTCGACACTTCTGTAGAAGGTATTGTGTGGTTGCTAGGTACATCAATGATGGCGTACTTCTTGGTGTTAGAATTTGAAGTCTTAACAATTTTTGTTTTGTACCGTGTGGTTCCCGGCACGAATGGAAAAAAGGAAAGTACCACTCTTTCTCATGGATATTGTAAAATGCGACTAAGGGATAGGCTTTTGAACTTGGGATTCTTCTTTAAGGCGATGGGCTAGCAACCTGTCACTATTTGAATCTCAATTCTATCATAAAGCCAAACACTGAAGTGGTCCGGAAGTGTGTGAAGTTATCAGTCTTTTCTCGATTGTTGGCTCTGTGTACCCCTCAAGGGATATAGACGTGACTATATATATGTATGTTTTATACCTTTACCATTTTTTTGGTAAGCATAGCTGAAATGCTTTTTCTTTTATCGCTTTGTGAATGGCCAGGTATTTTACTAACAATGTAGATGAAACAAAAGTGAAAGCCACACTTAGGTTCTCTGCTTAACCCAATGGTAGATAGACTATTAGATTTATCCTATTAGCATTTAGTCCGCCTATAGTACTTAACAAATGTAATTGTTACAATATAGAATAAATAAATAAATTTAAAAAGTATGCAGGAAAAGTGTACAAAAAGTCTGTAAGAAAACTTGTGAAATATTATTAATTTCTTAAAGAAGTAACTGGCAAACTTTTTCTTAACTGTCAAACCAATACTTGCAATAGCTTTCTCTGTATGCGTGTCTTCTTCCCTTAGGACATTTAAAATGGAAAGAGATAGAGTGATCCTTTTTTTAAAGTAACGAGAACATAATAAATACAATTTTAATGAGAAATAGTAGAACAACAATTCGAAATAACTACAAGCTATTATTATAAGCCGATATAGCGTATTATTGGATTCCTTTGTAGGAAATTCCGAATAGCAATAAAGACATTCTTTGGAGCCATGCCATTCCTCGCGTTGTGGTGGAACAGTTATATGACAAATACAAAAGTATAAGAACAATGAGCACTGATGGCCGAGTGATTACAGTGTACGACTCAATATGTACCCTTTCTTGAGACAACAGGTTCGAATCTTACCGCGAACATTTTTGAAATCTTTTTGACGTACTGAAATAAGTTTAATTACTTACGGTGATAACAAAAATGCACTTTAAGGGTACTGGGTGTGTAAGAGGCGACTTAGGGGCAGGCTTAAAAAATTGGAAAATTGAAATTTTCCAATTTTATAAGCCTGTCAGCAAAAAAAAACCAAAAGCTGAATGTGGAGTATCAGTCTTTTCAAGACTGCTGGCTCTGTCTACTCCAATATAGAAGTGATTACATGAATGAATGAATAACATATATATTATACATAAAGATTAAATAAGCAAATTATAAGATTTAATTAATACCTGTGATAAAAAACTCATTTTATCTTAAAACTGCCTATGTATAATTTCGATACAAGTTCATTAACAGATCTTAATTTTATCTTTAACTGTGCGATGTCTATTTTTTATTATTTATTAATACTTTATCTGCCATTTGGTTAAGCAGAGAACCTTTATAATGGTGACAATACGAGTAAATAATATATATTAAACATACTTACTATACCAACATATAAATTAATTATCACTTAAAATGTATCACTAACAATAACATTCTACTGAGCTCGATTACAAGTGTTGTGAGACTTGGACGAAATGTGTGCAGATTGTCTAATAGGAAAAGTTAGAAATTGCTAAAGTTTAATGGATCTTTAGGTATTGTGACAGTTTGCGAGTCGCCTAAGTGTTTTTGTTGCAATTACAAAGCGACGTCACGGTCGCGTTAAACTAGCAATTTAGTTTTTTTCCTGAACTTATTACCGATTCTACGAAGTTGTGGGAAGTTAGCTGAAAGTTTGAGATGTTCAGTCGCACGTTTACTTTTTTGTTTTGTTCGGGCATATTTTTTTTTCTACTCTTTTGTCGTTAAGTTTGTTGGACTTGCCATTGTCCTTTTGTAGCCCTCGACGGAAAAAGAGGGTGTTATAAGTTTGATATGTCCGTCTGTCGCATCATAGCTCACAAACGGATGAGCGATTTCAAATAAGTTTTTTTTTTAATTAAAGGTCATTTACGTGCCTGTGTGCTTGGATATAAAAAAAAAGAATAGGACCACTTCGTCTCATCCCCATGGATGTCATAAAAGGCGACTAAGGGTTAAGGGCTTTTAAACTTGGTATTCATCTCTAAGGCGATGGAATAGCAATATTTCACTGTTATAACTTAATAAATTATAGCTAAACGTTGCCTATCAGTCTTTTCAAGACCGATAGATCTGTCAACCCCGCAAAGGGTTATAGACGTGATTATATGTATGTATGTATATTGAATACTTGTCAACTTAACCTATTTCAGTTAATAGCTATAATATCTTACATTTACATCAACAAAATAAACTCTTTTTTAATGCACACTTAAATTTAAGTATTACTGACATTTTACAAAGAGAAAATCCACTGAAACAGTGAGAAATACTTTACCTCGGAAGTGGCATCATGGACAAATTACTATCACAAGCGGGGCCCCGGTTCATTTATCTCAGTCCAAAACTCCCGAGCAGGCGTTTAGCGAAGAAATTAAAGACAAATTTAAGAGCATGTTTTTATTACGAAGTTTTACTATTGTTGTAATAAAAGTACCTGCCGTGCAGTGTGATTCCCGGCACTAATAAAAAAAATAATATGACCACTCCATCTCTTTCCCATTGATGTGGTAAAAGGCGACTAAGGGAGATGTTTATATACTTAGGATTTTAAAAAAAAACAGCATTCAAATCAAAGCAATTACAAACACAGTCTGACTAAAATTTTAAAAAACTAATTTGTAACTTCTTACATTGATCTCCCATTGGTATCAATTTTTTAGCAGTTTATTTTAAGTCGAGACATCGGTCAGTTACAATACTTGATTGACAGATAAATCATCAGCTTTCACGTCCACCTTTTCCTCGTGGACCAACTGATATGGACAACTAGTTGTGCCGTCCCAGTTATGTATTCACAATAGCACAACTACAGAATGAAAAGTGAAAAAGCTATAATTTATCGCGCGATAAAAACGGCGTCGCGCGTGTCACGCTAGCCCCGCTAACGTTAGATTTGGTTACATCGTCGTACCTACTAGGGACGTCCCTACCTCTCTGGAATAGGTCAGGCCTTTTTTTAAATAAAGAACTTCCGTATGACCTCAACTATCTTTGCAGGAAAACCTGACCATATTTGATCATGGTTACACATCCAATAGCCTGGATGTGCAGCTTAAGAATAGAATAAATTTATTTTCAAAATTGGAAACAAAGTATCACTTATTGACGTCACATCACTTTAATATAATTATAACTACTAACGCTTCCAAATCGCATGTGTAGAAGAAGTAGCGAAACAATCTACACTGTAGCATTTTCAACGGACGTCAGTTTACAAATATAACTCTCTTAAATCAAAATCATGGACGAATTCACATTGTCTAAATTAAAAAAAAACATGAATGAATGTTTTCTTATTTCGTCAGTTAGTAATCAGATCGCGACAGGACTTAAACCTGGTCATCAGTCATCAGCCTTTTCCGGGTGGTTAAGCTTTCCACCACCGACGCTCTTACTGTTCTTCTAATAAAGTATATAAATATCCTTTCCTTGTATAAAAATCCCCTCCCCCCCCCCCACTTTCCTAATTTTCTTAATCCACTTATAGAAATGGCGACCAAATAACGCTTAATGTTAATTTAAGTATAATTGCAACATTAATAAGTGCTTTTGCAGGGTAATTAATAGAAAATTAATGAATAAATTCTGCCAGGAGGCGCCATACGGTAATGCGATTCTGGGTTTAATTAAAACAACAATTTTATTGTTTCTTCACATGAAAAACGTATTAAGTAATAACAAATATAATGTGCTTTTCTTGCGAAGATTGCTTTTATATTTCCATTTAGATTTTTAATGTATTTTATTGTTAACAAGTCGGTATTATAAGAAATACCGAATTTTAATAAGTACACACTATATTTTATTAATTAATAAGATAAATTGGATCATACATACATACATACATACATATAATCACGTCTATATCCCTTACGGGGTAGACAGAGCCAACAGTCCTGAGCGGACTGATAGGCCACGTTCAGCTATTTGGCTTTAAGATAGAATTGAGATTCGAATAGTGACAAGTTGCTAGCCTATCGCCTAAAAAAAGAATCTCAAGTTTGTAAGCCTATCCCTTAGTCGCCTTTTACGACATCCATGGGAAAGAGATGGAGTGGTCCTATTCTTTTTTGTATTGGTGCCGGGAACCACACGGCAAATTGGATCAAGTTTTATAAATTTGTTTTTTTTTATATAAATTTGTTTATAAAATTGATCTTATCAAGTTATCTTGATACCATAGTATATCTTGAACATTTTAGTCTTTTTTCGCAATGATAGCTGGATTATGCAAAAGCTAACCAGCACCGCTTAACAGGCATCGCATCTGCAATGCTCCGTAAGCTCTTGCATACATTTGACTGCGGTCGGCTGCGGCCGGCTGCGGTCGGCTGCGGCCAGCCTACATTACGATGGTTTTGGAGATCTATTATGGGAATACTGAATCCTAAGATGGATGCTTAAATAATACTTTAAAAAATTGTGGAAACATTATAGTTATATAAATAAGTGGAAACATAATTTTAAATATTATAAGCCATCTTAAAAATATTTTATTTGTTTATAAATATTACATACAATTGTTTATAATTAATCAGAAAAGTACTAATAATAAATATACCTAATTAAATAATTTAAACTAATATTAATTATTTTATAATAATAAAAAAAAACTATTCTAAATTACAATCTTAATGTCATCTTAATGTCATCCATCTGCATCATGTGGCCTTCGAGGCTTTTTGAGACTATTAACTGTGTATACCCCGTATGAGATAAAGACATGATATATGTACGTACATATCAAACATTAAATGCCCAGCTATTATGGAAATATACATTATGTAAAATAATGTAAATTCTTTTTATTTAATTGTGTGTTTTGCGAAATATAAATTATACTACTACTTTGCCTTGATATGTTCACAAAAATAGTATACCATAATTGACAGTTAGACAGGCAGTAAGGCAGACTTTTGTATTTGTATTAATATAAATATCCCAATTTTATCATTAAACCAAATAGTTTAATGTGGCCTTTAAGTCTTTTCAAGACTGTTGACTCTGTCTACCGCGCAAGGAAATAAAGACGTGATTATATGTATGTATGTAAAGATTATATAACAGCATTATTAAAACACAGTTTGAAATATAAAGCCAAGTGCGTTTCATAACTAAATATTAAATTTGAAGTAAATATTTCTTCAAACTTCAAGGACTCGCCAACGCTGTCGTTAGCAATAATTAGATCTAGAACAAAGTTGGAAGTTTACTGATACGGAACATTGGCAAGTTTTTGATCAAAGCAATTTTTACTAAAATTCGACTATCGAATCCGTAGACTATTTTTAGTTGTTCATACTTAAAAAATATAATTGATAAGTCTGTTTTAGCAGATACTTTGGAGCTTTTAATAAAAAAAAAATCGGATGCAATAAAGACTAATACCCACCGCAGCAAAGAAAGGGTTCAAGTACAACATACATATATATAATCACATCTAAATCCCTTGCAGAGTAGATAGAGCCAACAGTCTTAGAAAGACTGATAGGCCACGTTTAGCTGTTTGGCTTTATGATACAACAAGTACAACATTAGGCTACAATTTTTCTCAGATAAAACTTATAAAATAATAAACTTATAAACTTGAGATTCTTCTTTTAGGCGATGGGCTAGCAACCTGTCACTATTTGAATTTCAATTCTATCATTCAGCCAAACAGCTGAACGTGACCTGTCAGTCTTTACAAGACTGTTGGCTCTGTCTACCTCGCAATGGATATAGACGTGCTTGTATGTATGTATGTTTTTCTAAGATATTTCTGAGACATGGTCCTTTAGAATGTTATACAAGTTTAGAACATATACAAACGCCTACGTCAATGACAACTACGGCGTAGCACGCTACGAGAAATCGTAGCAGTATACAAATTATGTTTCTGTCTCTGGAACTCCTTACTCAGAACCTAACATTGCCTTACTACTGCCGTACTAATATTATACCCACACATAACAACATTATTTATTCAATGCTTAGTTTTTTTAAATATATAAAATGAAATTGCAAAAGTAATATGTTTAACTAGAGAACGCCCACAGCTACCTACATGAAACGAAAAATCCGTTAGTCCTAGTTCCCGCAGGAATTTTGGGAAATCCTTTTTTAGTGCAACTATGAGCACAAATTTCAAATATCTTGACTCAGTGGCTGTCTTTTAGAGTCACTCTCTTCCGGAAGAGTTTATTCAAGAGAGAGACTTTATTCAAAGCGATGAACGTACTCGTATGAACTAAATTCCATTATTAATCCTAAGAGCTGATCGTGCCCTATATGTTTTTTAAGACTGAGTCTGTCTACCCCGTATCACAAAAGACGTGATTAAATCTATTCATAAAGGTTTGTTCGTATGATGATTATAATTGTCACATACAATAGTAAAATGCATTCAGTTCAAGTTTCACAGATGCTGACGTAGACGGTGCCTCAAATAAATAATTCTCAAAACACCAGATTATGTAAATATTCGGAGTCCGCCGACGAGTTTGTAATGCGAAACACAACTGATTAAAATAGTTAGAGCACAGATGCAATACAATAAAAATACAAATTATATTTAATGCCCATAAAATAAAACATATGTAGTAGAAAAATACATTATGAATACATACATACCTCTTTCCCGGAGGGGAAGGTAGAGCCTACCTCTTTCCACTTGCCACGATCTCTGCATACTTCCTTCACCACATTTAAAACTCTCTTCATGCAAGCTCGGCGGTTTCGGGTACTTTTGACCTGACTCTTTACCAGGACGTCCTTAATTTGATCAAGATACATTATGAATATGTTAAGCAAAGGCGGACTTATCGCTAAGCAATATCTTCCAGATAATATCTAGTCTGCTTAAAGTTGCAAATAGTTTGCTTATAAAGTTACAATATTTATAAATTACACGCTGACAACAACCGCTGAACTACTACTCTGTCAAGAAAGTAGCAGGAAAAGATCAATAATACACAAACTGTTTGTTATTCATCCAAATTTATTTTATCACCTTCAAAATATGCTCCTTTAGAAACGATACACTTACGCCAACGAATAGTCCAATCATCAAAACATTTTTTAAACGCTGTTTCCGGAATTGAGGTCAGTTCTCGCCGCGAATTCTCTTTTATGTCTTCTACCGATTGAAAACGGGTGCCACGAAGTGGTAATTTGAGTTTAGGAAAAAGAAAAAAGTCGGCTGGAGCCATATCTGGTGAATATGGTGGTTGCTCGATGGTATTTGTTGAGTGTTTGGTTAAAAATTCGTTCACAATGATGGCCTTGTGCGAAGGTGCATTATCATGGTGCAAAATCCAAGAATTTTCTTTCCACAAATCTGGCCTTTTTCGTCGGATTTGCTCTCTTAAACGCCGCATAACACTCAAATAATATTCCTTATTTACCGTTTGACCTTCCGGCAAGAATTCCGAGTGCACAACACCGCGATAGTCAAAGAAAACAGTCAACATGACTTTGACTTTTGAACGACTTTGGCGTGGTTTTTTCGGTTTCGGTTCAGTTGGAAGGCGCCACTCCGAAGCTTGTTGACTAGTTTGCATGTCAAACTCGTAAACCCACGTCTCGTCACCAGTAACAATGCGTTTCATGAATGTTGGGTCGGAATTGACTCGTTCTAGCATGTCCTCAGCGACTATCATGCGATTGAGTTTTTGAAAAAAATTCAGGTCTTTTGGGACTAGCCGAGCGGCAACATGTTTCATACCCAAATTATTAGTTAAAATGGTACGGATCGACTCGTGAGATACAGAAAGTTCGGTGGCTATCTCTCTCAAAGTTGAATGAGGATTTTCAGTCACTATTTCCTTCACTTTTGCGATGTTAACTTCAGTTGCAGACGTTGATGGCCTACCAGAGCGAGGCAAATCTTCCATCACATCTCGACCGCTTTTGAACGCTTTGTACCACTCATAAGCACGAGTTTTTAATAAAGTCGATTCACCGTAAGCCTTCTGTAACATTTTCAGTGACTCCGAACACGATATTCCATTGGCAATGCAAAATTTAAGACAAACTCTTTGTTCGATGTTTTTATCCATTATGAAATTAGCAATACACACTAGATATGATATAACTAAAAATAGCACTGTATTTAATGTAAACAACAGATGCAACTCAAACTCCGCGCCAAAATGGAAAACAGTTGTGCCAATCTAACAACAACAAAAAAAACAAAAATTTGAATTTGGAACCATAAATAAATAATCCATTCCCGATACTTTTCTGACTGAATGTATAATAGAATTATTTATTTATTTACATACATTAGTTTGAAAGCTAACCTTACTACTAATTTTAAGGAAGTTACACATTTAGGCACTCGATGTGTGAGAGTAAAAAGGGGTTAGGTTCCCCTGAATTCTTAGGACTCATCTGACCTCCGAAACCATTGCCCATGCAATGGTTCGTGTAATCGCTTCGTTTAAAACCTGACCTCCAGTGCACCTCGGGCTGCTCTCCAGAGAGGTGAGGATGTAAATGAAATTAGCACCAGAAGAAATAAGACGAAGCATATAATAGACAAAATAGATATTTTTTTAATTAACTTGAAATTCTTACTCAAGGTGATGGGCTAGCAAATTAAGTCATACAGCTAAACGTGGCTTTTCAGTCTTTGCGAGACCCGTTATGGACAAAGACAAGACAAATAGTCTTCTCATAAGTATATAATTCGGACTTTCGACTAGACTAGCGGGGTAGACAGATCCGACAGTCTTGAAAAGACTAAATGACCACGTTCAGCTATTTGGCTTAATAATAGAATTGAGATTCAAATAGTGACAGGTTGCTAGCCCATCGCCTAAAAGAAGAATCCCAAGTTTTTAAGTATGTAAGCCTATCCCTCAGTCGCCTTTTACGACATCCATGGGAAAGAGATGGAGTGGTCCTATTCTTTTTTGGTATTGGTGCCGGGAACCACACGACACCCGGGAACCACACGGCACCCGCGCTACTACTTCTACAGAATTGCAATTTCTATTTTACAAGAAAAGCATTCAACTTTAATGTTGGAATGTAAATATGTATGTACACCAAAATTCATACTTTGATGTTTGAAAATAGGTACACGAAAATTTATATTTTAATTCTACCTTTGACAAATTCAACCAAAATTGAACTAACTAAGGTAAAATTTCTCAAAACATGCCATATTTCATATCTCTTGAATTTGTGCAACAGCGTCCGCTGTAAGTTCGTGCATTTGCAAGTAAATTGTTGTGCAGTAAGGTTATTTACTAAATTATGTATTTTAGACCACTCTTAGAACCACCGAACTACCGAAGTTTTAATCGATTTAGGGAAAAAGAGACTAAGGGATTGGCTAATAAACCTGGGATATTATGTCAAGAGTATACATAGTAGACAGAGCCAACAGTCCCGTAAAGACTGATAGGCCACGTTCAGCTATTTGGCTTTAAGATAGAATTGAGATTCAAATAGTGACAGGTTGCTAGCCCATCGGCTAAAAAAGAATCCCAAGTATGTAAGCCTATCCCTTAGTCGCCTTTTACGATATCCATGGGAAAGAGATAGAGTGGTCCTATTCTTTTTTGTATTGGTGCCGGGAACCACACGGCACAAGGACAAGAGTATCTTAATTTTTTACTTGCATTAAAATATTAATCGAGGCAAGTAGAAATATTGAGTCTCTTCCTACCCCTTCAGCCTCTGTAGCACGGCATGTGCATTTTTATCGCGCGAAAAATTATCGATATCCCGTTTCAAGTCATAATAAAAAGCGAACAGCGATAGTTTTTCGTGAACGAGGGCAGAAAGGATTTGAGATTATAATCATTTGTATTTTAGCAAATTTCGGAATAACATGTGATAACGTTATGAATGTGGATGAAGCGAAGTAAGTATGCAGAGATCGTGGCAAGTGGAAAGAGGTAGTCTCTGCCTACCCCTCCGGGATATGTATATATGTATGTGGTAACGTTTTAGTTAATTACATTATTATATTTTCTCACTAATAAAAATACAATCAGAATAGTAAGCTAAGGAAAATGAACAGCCAAAGATATAACTTAATACCTACCACGTTAAAAAAGTTAATCTTACTCGCAATATTGTTCACAGAAGCACCACAGGACACCTATTGCACCAAACAAGAAAGCCGTACAATCCTTAATCACTAGTTCACGACTCTTAGCGCTATCAAACGTACTATTACGTATCGTGGTGATGAAAGCAAAAAAAAATTTTTTTTAATTTTGTTGACGCAATTTAAATTGAGTGTATAAAAAGCAAAATTGTACTAATTGCACTGTGTATAAGGACTATATTCCAATTACGCGGAAGTATAATCATCATTCATCTGGCATTAGTCACGGTTGCGTCTTCACGATTTTGGGAAAGAATTCTTATGGCCCTATCGTCCGCCTAGAACTACGACATTTAAATTGAGTTTATAAAAACCAAAATTGTACTAATTGCACTGTGTATAAGGACTACATTCCAATTACGCGGAAGTATAATCATCATTCATCTGGCATTGGTCCCGGTTGCATCCTCACGATTTTGAGAAAGAAGTCTTATCGCCCTATCATCCGCCTAGAACCACGAGATTTAATTGGACAATTCAGGTTTTTACATGAAGCGGTTTCTGTTTGAACTTCAGAACATTTGCATGTTATATTATTAAACTCAATTTTGAATCGTAATTACTTATTCAGCGTCACGTATAGTATTTTCCCTATCGTCGGTGATCGAATCGGTATAGTGCTGGGTTAATATGAGTGATGCGCATAAAGGCAAAGGTGTAAATCCTACTACGGCCATATACCAGTGACTATTTATCGACGGTATACATAAGTTTTAATAAAAACCGAAGACCTTACAGCGATGGAAACTCTGAGGAAACCTGAACATTCATGCAACTGGATAACGATACAAAATAGATTACTCTGCGGACTTTAGATTTTCTTATGTTGCGTAGGTCAAATGAAAGTTGCTTCGGAGTAATAAACAAAAATTTGATTTAGTTATGGCAGTACAAAGTAATTATTGATTGTCAAAATCTGTATTTGTCAAACCAATCATTTTTCTAAATAGACACTTACCACAGTTCCTATCAGCATCACGACACGTAATACCACCTATTGC
Organism: Amyelois transitella; assembly: GCF_032362555.1. Taxonomy (NCBI): domain Eukaryota; kingdom Metazoa; phylum Arthropoda; class Insecta; order Lepidoptera; family Pyralidae; genus Amyelois; species Amyelois transitella. The sequence goes on along the minus strand of NC_083511.1, from coordinate 9,557,529 downwards.
AGCTAAGAGCCGCTCCTTGCGATTGTGACAGTAAATTACTAGCTAACGGCGAACCACTAATTGCTGTAGTGGAAATATCGAGGACTATCGCAGATTATCGGAAGAAATAACGGGAGAAATCGAAGATTACTTCTGCGCTTATTGGGAATTGTTGCGGTCTTGGTCATTAATTTTAGGCGTGATTTATTTGTAGAATTATTGCCTTTATGAGTCGTTAGGCATAGACTTAGAAAAGTGAGTTAGTGAGACTATTATTGTCGATAGTCCTCTTGGAAAAAGATCTGTTTTGTTTTTCTACTCTAGATATTTGTACAAATTTTTACATGAAGTAATTCCCGTTCGACCATCATCGTGAGTTTTATAGAAAAACCCAACCCATAATGGATCATGATGTCACTTCTAGTTACCTGAATGTGTTAGTTTTCCCACGATATTTTCTCTTATCATCAGAGCGTCGGTTAGCAATCAAACTAATGTAGTATTAAATAAATAATATGAGCAAATTAAAAAGACACTTTGATCTCATAATAAAATTAAAATTTTGTTGTATTAAATGTTTCAAATTAGACGGCAAATTTTATACAATTTGATGAAGGTTTCAAGTACCTACAAGGCATTTAATAAAAGGACATTGTGCGCTGTGACAAAATTATTAATTAATTATTAACTTCGGCTTTGTCATATAATTATTTTGCCTTAAGTCGTAGATATGACATAAATTTCTCGGGGGTAACTTTAAAACTTATTTTTAATTTTAAAACTTTAAAATTTCATTTAAAATTTAGAATAGCAGCTTTGTTTTTTTTTTAAGAAAGTTACCTTGTTTAATATGTGTTATAAATTACTTGATAATCTTATCAAGGATGCTATTATAGAAGGCGAGGCGGTAGTGCCTTTATCTGTGACACCGTAGGTCTTGGGTTCGAATCCCGGAAAGGGCATGACGAGAAATGAACTTTCTCTAATTAACTTGCATCTTTCATGTCTTTTTATACATATTTATGTTGAAATATATATAGTATTTATGATTAAATATATCTAGTATCGTTGGATCAGTATCTCGTAACACAAGTCTCAAATTAACTTCGAGGCTAACTCGATCAGTGTAATTTGTCCCTTTTATATTTATTTATTTTTCTTTTGCATTACAAACATGATTTTTTTAGCTTAAAATGACATATTAGATATTACATGCTGTATAATATTATTTGTTTATTTTTATTTAAACTTCATTGCACAAAATACAAATGTACCTATAGCACAATTGGCGGACTTAATGCTAGAAGCATTATCTATCAGTCAACCATTGGGTCTGAGAACTAAATGTGGGATCAAACTAAATAAATATATTTATACCTACACAAAATATAAAATAAAATAATTATAATCATATAATTATTTCAAAGTAAGAAAACACTAAACAATAAGTTAAAATAAATATTACCTTATTTTTTTAATTAAAAATTATATAAGACAAATTACAAATTTTCTGACAACAGACAGCCAAATAGTTCAACTACCTGGAAATAACCTTTATGCTGAAATTGAGATTCCGAAATAATGACAGGTTACTTGCTCATCGCTAAAACTTAGTCAGTCTAATTTCCACATAAAATATATACCTATTCAAGGCATTACACAGACGAAGCATAAATATGTAGCTGGAAAGTTACCAACAATAGCTCGCTTGATTGCTCAGAGAACGGACAAACACCTGGAAAGTGTTGCCAACTCAGCCCTTTCCCTAAATCTGGCGCTTTTTTCAGCTATGACACCACCTATGATCCAGAAACTTCGCTTTTTGCGCTAATTGTAAGATATTTTAATTGAATTATTTTTTATTGAAAGATGAAGCGAAGGAAGTATGCAGACTTCATGGCAAGTGGAAAGAGGTAGTCTCTGCCTCCCCTCCGGGAAAGAGGCGTGATTTTATGTACTATATGTATGTATGATAATGTATGATATTTTTTGATATTTGGTAACCGAAAACTAAATTTTTATCATCAGTGTTCATATTCTGCCATTTTTTTTTTACATGTTTGTTATTAAAAGATTTCATCCAACTCATTGTATAACATGGAAATAGAGTATGTGCTGTGTTAATTATACTGTATATAAAAATGTCTTACAAAAAACGGACGACTGTAGCCAAAGTTGTTAGTGTAATCAAAATAATTGAAAAATCATTATCGTTTTAAAGTCTTAGTAATATGGCGTTTTTATGGTCCATTTTTTCCGCGTTTTCTATCAAAGATAGCTGGCAATAATGCACCTGGAACCGAGCTAGTTTGCATAGAAAGTAACGTGGTTTATTGTTGTACAACTTTTTCGTACGTGTAACATACGAACCCGTTATGAAGTTTCGCTCGGGCACTACTACAATTTAGTAATATTTCATAGTATACGTGACCAATGTTACTGGTTTGATATGAAAATTGTTTCCTTGTTTAAATACATACGAGTTTGAAATCGTAGTGTGTGCCAGATACTTCTCTTTCTGTGCAAATTATTAAATAAATAAATTTAATTCTCACTACCCTCTGAGAAGAGAATTTCTGAGAAGAGAAGGGGTCAGAAATACGTATTTATAATTCAGAATAGTAGTTCCCACCACATTAGAATAGGACCACTCCATATCTTGCCCATAAATGTCGTAAAAGGCGACCAAGGTATAGGCTTATAAGTTTGGAATTCTTCTTTTAGGTGATGGTCTAGCAACCTCTATCGTCACTATTTGAATATCAACTCCATAACCAAGCCATAGAGGTGATGGTGGCCTTTCAGTTTTTTAAGAATGATGGCTCTATCTACCCTGAAAGGGATGTGGACGTGGTTATGCGCATATATATCTCAATTCCATCATTATGGAATCCACCAGATCGTGGGCTTTGAGTTTTATGACTCTGACTACACTGTATAAGACAATGTGCATAACATTTAAAAAGTGAATGTGAATTAACTCGTAACGATTATAAAGGTGGTATGAGCACAATTGGTAGGAAGGTATATTAAATTTTGATTCCGATCTTCGACTCCAATGGACCGAGGCAAAAGGAGACTGGATCTTAGAGTATAATCCATTTTATCGAATGGCTCTGCGCAGTGCAAACACCCATTAATAGGCGTCCAGTCTGCGGGGCGACTAATAGCGTCAAACACATTTAAATCAGTTGAGTATTTCTCGTGTGCCGTGTGGTTCCTGGCATCAAAAGAAAAAATAATTGGACTGCTTCATCTTTTTTCCATAGATGTCGTAAAAGGCGACTAAAGGATAGGCTTATAAACTTGTTATTCCTCTTCCTCGATGGGCTAGCAACCTGACACTATTTGAATCTCAATTCAATCATTAAGCCAAACAGCTGAACGTGGCCTTTCAATCTTTTGATGACTGTTGGCTCTGTCTCTGTCCGCGCAGGGGATAAAGACGTGATTATAAAATATGTTAATTTTGAGTTTATCCTTTTTGTCGTCTTATTCCATTCTTATCGCGCCCAAAACTATCGCGGTTTCCATTTTTATTATGACGTGAAACGGCGTTAGCTTTTCACACGGGGCACGCAAGAACCGATAGAGAACATACATACATACATACATATGATCACGTCTTCATCCCTTACGGGGTAGACAGAGCCAACAGTCTTGAAAAGACTGATAGACCACGTTCAGCTATTTGGCCTGAATGATAGAATTAAGATTCAAATAGTGACGGGTTGCTAGCCCATCGCCTAAAAGAATAATCCCAAGTTTATAAGCCTATCCTTAGATACCTACCGATAGAGAACGTGTATATAATACGTATATATAGAGAATGTGGGACATTATAATTAACACTAACTTAAATAAAATTAAGTATTATTAACAAATATACATAAATCGCCGCAAAAGTGACCCCACCTTTTTACCAGCTATGTCCAAGACAAATTCCCCAACGTGCCTAATTGTACTAACATTTACTTTCTTAATCACGTACAACGAATGGCCCACGATATAAATAACACCCGGCGATGCTTGCCCCACGGTGGGTGAAACCCAATAAGTTACACGCCGTCTGATTTTATTTTTATTGCCATTTCTGTAAATACTATTCCAGTGTTGCTCAATGTGTTTCCATAGAGCAAGTTTGGTTAAAGAACTCTGTTTTGACTGTAAAAAAATATAAATTTTTTAACTTTGGAAATAAAGAAAAATCTGGCTTTGGCCAGAGGATTCGTTCCAGTGAAAATTTTAACTACATTTATACAAAATATACGTGTAAAAAGTGTTTCTGCCGTGACACTCATTAATAACAATCTTAGACCAGAAATATTCCGTTCATGATACAAATGTATGAGAAAATTATTTTACAGTCAATTAAAAACATGGAACTTAGCACATTCACCATAAGAGTTAAAAATAATATACTCTGGTGTGGTAGCTTAATGTATTTTTAGTATGTAATTTAATTTTAGTTATTAAATAGCCCTTTCTCAATATTCTGAGACCTACTGCTAATATAAAAAACATGAGAAGAATTATTAGGTGATTACAATAGTGTTATAGATTCTAGATTATTGATAATATCAGTGATTAGATACCTTTTGTGGCAAGCATTATCGTTACGATGAAAAAATAATTCGGATAAACTATAATCAGGTAGGTAATTACCTAATTGCACATTCTCATCTGTGTTCGTATAAAAGTGTGTGAATTCTACTCGCAACTTCTTTGAGAAACTTTCTTATGAAGCAAAAAAAAAATCTTTTAATACGATAAAACAAAGGATATAGATTTATTTTTATGAAGTGCCATAAATTTAATTGGAATTTATTGTATAAGTACCAAAATATTTTATTTCCTCATGACTTTAGTCCCCGCTACAACCTCACCACTCTGGAGAGTAGCCTTTGACCATGGATCCTAGATTGGGTGTGTCAGGATCTATCATTTTTACACCTGCAGTTGAATATGCAAGTTTCCTCACGGTGTTTACCCTCATCGTAAGAATTGGCTTGTAGCACTAACTAAAGCTCCAACGATGAGGAAAATCATCGTGAGGAAACCTGCATCTTTAGGCAACTGGATGTGTAACCATGATTGATCCAATATGGGTTAAGTACCGGCAAAGGATGCGAAGGTAAGGTGGGAGTCGCTTCATGTAAAAACTTGACTCACCCAATCCAGGATCTATGGTCAAAGGCATAACTCGGGCTCCTCTCCAGAGAGGTGAGGATACAACCGGGACTAAAGCCAGGAGGAAGAAGATCCGAATCAAATCTTCATTTGAACACAAGCAATTTTTACATTCGCCAGCGACTTTATCAGAAGGCACGGGGAAGGAAATCCTAAAGTTATTCAAATGAAGCCGCGGAATAAATGCATATTGAATTTGTTTACTTTGTTCCAACCAGAATCGAGATGAGCATACGCCTGTTTAAATTCCAGATCTCCATATTATTGACGCAAACCAATATCCCTTTCTTTGTTTAAGAAGATATCGATGTTTAACCTTTGGGTTTCTTTTACTGTTACCTTGTATGTTGGGGTATATGAGATTGAATTTGGTTATGTTTTTTATTAGGTTGCATGTGGACAGCGGCAGAAACAGGTTTAATAATCCACACTCCACACTAATAATAAAGAGGAAAGATTTGTATTTTTGTATGTTTGTGTGGAATAAACTCAAAAACTACTGGTCCGATTTTGATAAAATTTGGCACAGATATAGAATAGACCTTCAAAAGTGACATAGGCATAAATTTGTTTTGAAATAAATTTATTTCAAAATATAAAACACAAAAATATGTCCACCCGTGCGAAGCCGGGGCGGGCCGCTAGTAATATATATGTATATGTATACTGAACAAATTACACAGATTGAGTTAGCCTCGAAGTAAGTTTGAGACTTGTGTTACGAGATACTAACTCAACGATACTATATTTTATAATAAATACTTAAATAGATAAACGTCCAAGACACAGGCCAATCAGAAAAAGTTCTTTTCTCATCATGCCCTAGCCGGAATTCGAACCCGGGACCTCCGGTGTCACAGACAAGCGTACTACCGCTGCGCCACAGAGGCCGTCGAAAGGTTTGTTATGCCTGCTCGTGCTGTTACTTGCATTGCATTTGGAGGTGGAGGTAATTGTTTTGGATTTTTTTTTAATTAGTTTTTTACATAACCTACATAGCTTGCTGTACTTATTACAAATAAACACAGCAATGTAATACAAACATAATTAAAATAACGCCTCTTCCCTGGAGGAGTACGCTGTTACTAGAACTTTCTACTGCATACATTGCCTCGATGACTGTATACATTATCAATACTATACATTACAATGTATTCTCTCTTATTTCTATTCTAAGTTTGGATAGTTGTGAAGTTGACGTTGTTGACGAAAATGCTGCAGTGCAGTTTGGTACCGCTTCTTCTGCACAGACAGTAAACTTAGTTTTAAGTAATTTATTTGACGTCAACCAATGTTGTGAAACCAAAAGTTATGACAATTATTAAATGATATGAAGTGTTCCATAAAAATTAATAAAAATTTTGAATTTGAATTTAAAATAACGTTACAAAATGTTTACATACACTCATACATACATAAAATCACGCCTCTTTCCCGGAGGGGTAGGAAGAAACTAGGTACCTCTTTCCACTTGCCACGATCTCTGCATACTACCTTCGCTTCATCCACATTCATAACTCTCTTCATGCAAGCTCGGCGGTTTCGGGTACATCTGACCTGACCCTTTACAAAATGTTTATTATAATTTTATATGCAAAATATATTCTAATTTCGATGCTATTTCACGTCAAGGATCGAACGCTATGCAAACACTTTTTCACAGTACTGGAGTGCATTTAAAATATTTTCCGACCATCCAAACCGGTTGGAGAGTCCACATTGACGTCGAGGGCTTCCAAAGCTCACTCCAATGGACACTTACATGTTTTGCGATGCGATAAATAAAAAATTTTGCACATTTTCACAATGATGCTCTAGAGCGAATGAAAAAACAATTGAAGTTTGTTGAGTGAAAAAATCGTGAACACTACAATAGTAATTACGATGACAATAACAAATCTTATTATTATCACAGAAATAACGGTAAAGATGATAAAGGCCAAGAAATACATACATAAAATCACGCCTCTTACCCGGAGGGGTAGGCAGAGACTACCTCTTTCCACTTGCCACGATCTCTGCATACTTCCTTCTACTACTGCCGATAAATACCTGCAGTGGAATAGAAGCCCGCGTAGCACACAATAGATTTAATTTAATTTTTATTTTTAATACTCTAAACAATATAATAAATATGTATTTTATTTAGTTATTTAAGAATATTCACACATCACTTTTTTTTTCTTCAGAAGTCACGAGTGACATGACTGTGTCTGTGCTATACAACCTTAATAAAAGAAGTGTAGTTACCATAGGTTACGCAAAAAGCGACCTACATAAATACGGACGGAACCGCGGGCAGATATTATAGGAACGATACGATGTAACTTACAAATGTTCGAGGCAAGGTTAAAAATATTGCCACGTAAAGTGCAGAAAATTGGATTGTCAAAATGAATTTTATTTCGTGTAATTTACAGTTGGAAATTGTGCTTTGGCTGAACGTGACTCAATATATATAGTTATTAACTGTTGCCTGTGACTTCATACGTATGTATTTTTTTATACACAAAACATGGTCCGACAAGCACATGACCATTTCTTATTCAAAACATGAGAATTTTGATAAGGTTTAAAACTTTTTTTAAGGCGGAAGCCAAAGTCAAAAGACCTTAAAGTCAAATTAAATTAAATACATTAAAAATCGAATTGAAATTCAGATATAGTATGTTGCCAAGATAAAGAATTTCTAGTAGCCTAATAGTAAGAAGCCCATCTCTTGATATACTTATTCTTACAAGGGATTACGCACACTATCTTCTTTCTAGCCTAGAAGCTATCTTTTGTTCCAGACCAACAACGGATATTCTCATGTATTTCATGTTTTGGTAATATTGTCTGCAGCCCTGAAACACTGTGACGGAAGGTGCTAGCTAGGAGCACGCAAATATGAGTAACTAGAACCTTCAGGACATGATAATATCCACTTAAAATTTGCAAATCGTCAAACTTATTCCTGTGCATAATTGGAATCTAACTTCCCAAACCACGACTTATATCCCGGAAAATTCAAATCAGTTGTCCCGTCGGGGAGGCACGTCTTTACGAGACCATAAAGTCGCGAGTCTATTCATTTTACGGCTTGAATTCATCAGTTCCGTAAAATCCGTCTTCTGGTTATCTTTATTTTTATTTTACGACGTTCACAGATGAGATTTGGAATATTAAATTCAATGAGATCACTGAGTAATATTCGTAAATCGTCGCCATTTGATGCAATCATCTTTTTCCTTTTTGTTACTAGAATATTTTGTGTGTTACTCTTTTTGTTTGGTATCCATTACGAGTAAATTATTTTGTAACATAAAAAGATGCCTCTTAGGCTTAATACAGCTTTTTTTTATACATTAAAAAATTGTTGATTTAATAACTATGGTAAGGTATTTAAGTTAATTTATGTGAAAATTATCGTGTGTAGTGGTGTATTTTACTGTAAGAAACCATTATAAACTAAGATATTTATATTAGGTCCTTACATATGAAATCGGCGTTTTGTTGAACTGGCCACTTTAATCACTAATTTCTTCTCTTTGATTAGTAATTCCAAATTCAAATTCATACAGCTATTTAAGGAAAAAATCAACTCTTATAGGACAGTCCAAACGGCTTTCAAAATTTTTATTGATTCCCTTCCGAATGGTTTTTTTAGTAAAGGGATCAATGAACTACTTATGAAATGGCAAAAGTGAATAGGTAATAAAGGTTCTAACTTTAATTAAAAATATATATATTATATCAAAAAATATTCCATTATTTGCTCCACCTATATATACCAAACGCCAATTTCATATATAAGGACCTAATATTATGATTTCTCTACATACAAAATTTCACAAAAATCCAATGTTCCTTTCCAGGAAAAGGCAAAACTACGTTGTTTGAAAATTTTGCCTCGTTGAAAATATTAATAAGTTTATTCATAGACTTGGTTGAACCTGGAACCTTATCAAACCACCTACCTAGGTGGTGGACCTTGGAGTATGAAGCAAAGCTGATAGGCAGGTACACTCAAATGATTATACTTTTCAATACTTTGCGTAAATTTGGAATTACTTCTAATGAACCTAATTGTAACATTGTTACATACATATAATCACGCCTTTTTCTCGGAGGGGTAGGCAGAGACTACATCTTTCCACTTCCACGATCTCTGCATATGCATTCGCTTCATCCACATTCAAATCTCTCTTCATGCAAGCTCGGGGGTTTTAGGTACTCTTGACCTGACCCTTTGCCAGGACGTCCTTAATTTGATCAAGATATGTTCGTCTAGGCCTTCCCACTCCGACCTTTCCCTCCACACTCTCCTTGTATGTCTGCTTAGTCAACCTGCTTTCATTCATCCTCTCCACATGACCAAACCATTGTTATTACGTTTTAATATCACATTTATCAAACTTCATTCATTAACGATTGTTACCTGGAAATGGCTTCATCATTATATATGTATTAATATAACGATCAGTAATTCCAGAAATAAGAATTATTAATTTGTTACATTAACTACATATAACAACATTATGTTATGAAAATCATGTTTAATCCGCAAACCCTCGTGTTTATGTAAGTAAAAAATAGTAAAACATACATATATATTATCACATCTATATCCATTGCGGGGTCGACAGAGCTAACGATCTTGAAAAAACCGACAGGCCACGTTCAGCTGTATGGCTTCATAGTTGAATTGGGATTTCAAATAGTTACAGGTCGTAAGCCCATCATTTACAAAATAATCCTAAGTTCATAAGCCTATCCCTTAATCGCTTTTTTCGATCCCTGGAACAGAGATGGATCCCATTCTTTACTTTAGCGCCGAGAACCACACGGCACTAAAACTGTTAATTAATCTGACGCAAACAGGTAGGAATTTGCTCTCTCGCTAACTAACAAACTTACAACTTGCGAGCATTGATGGAAAACCCATTGTACGAGTACTTTACACAACAGGGGTTTTGTTAATTAATTTTGTGACGTCGATCTGGAAAGAAAGAATATAATTTATATTTACACCTCGCCGGCATACTGTTGAAAATAAATTACTTGTTAATTATTCATTCATTCATTCATATAATCACGTCTTTTGACCCTTGCGGGGTAGACAGAGCCAGCAGTTTTAAAAGACTGACAGGCCACGTTTAGTTGTGAGGCTTATTGATAGATTTGAGATTCAAATAGTGACAGGTTGCTAGCTTATCGCCTAAAACAAGAATCCCATGTTTATATGCCTTTCCCTTAGTCACCTTTTACGAAATCCATCAGCAAAATCGGAAAAGAGATGAAGTGATCCTATTATTTTTTATATTGGTGCCGGGAACCACACTGAACATACTATGAATAAATGCATTCACAGATAACTACTAAGTGTTACATTGTATATAGCAATATTGTATATTTGATGCTAACACATAAAATCTAAGACAGCAGCCAGCAATTAATTCGGTACGTTTCACCGAACTCCTTAATTACATACCAGCACAAAACTCTGCAGCGAAACCAGCAGTGAAATATTCCCGAGTACTTCTTGAAAATTAATCCTTTCGTTGTATAGTTGTCGCGTCTTTTTGAGGCGAGATTAAAAGTCGGCCGGGCCTCGAGACAATGCCTCGCCTTTTTAATCAAACCCGAGGTTGGGTGCCGCGTTGACACGTACTAACCGCTAAGTCATTAGTGTTTAGGTTAAGTACAGCTCGAGATATAAACAGCCCCCTATAGGCATACATACATACATATGGTCACATCTATATCCCTTGCGGGGTAGACAGAGCCAATAGTCTTGAAAAGACTGAATGGCCACGTTCAGCTATTTGGCTTAATGATAGGATTAAGATTCAAATAGTGGTTGCTAGCCCATCGCCAAGAAAAGAATATCAAGTTTTTAAGCCTATCCCTCAGTCGCCTTTAAGGACATCCATGGGAAAGAGATGGAGTGATCCTATTCTTTTTTGTATTGGTGCCGGGAACCACACGGCACTACCTATAGGCATCATACCTAAATCTCAATTCCATCATTAAGCCATACAGCTGAATGTGACTTTTCAGTCTTTGTGCGGTGCGTTCCCGGCATTAATAAAAAAAGGAATAGGACCACTCCATCTCTTTTCCGTGGGTGTTATAAAAGGCGACTAAGACTAAACTTCGAGACTGTTGGCTCTGTCTACTGTGATTATATGTATGTATGTATGTATTTATTTATGCAATCTTTTCAATACTTATTTTGTGCTTTACACATTTTTAACTAGGTCACCATATCTATTAGATCGCTAACGCTACATTGCAGATTGAATTAGTTATATCATTAAATTTGCATAAAGTAAAGAAACAGTTGGAACTAACAGCGTTTTGAAATACTTTTTTTTAATTGATATATGAAAACCCCTGCATGCTCTTTACAGGAGTCCTTTCGCGGTATAGCAATATACATCAACATAAAATTATTTCAAAAACCTGTCTTTAAATTTTAGATAGTGTTGATGATTGTCTAACTTCATGATTGATATGCCACCACATAATAATTGATAAAATACGTTACAATCACTTGCTCAGAATTAAACTTAAACGCGGCTTAGAAAACAAATTTCGGTTTTACCAAATTCCTAAGGACACACATCGCAAATGACTCTTTATATTTGGCTTCTACTTTGCTTCCTAATTTGAATACAAAATAAATAATCTTTGATGTCTACAACAGAAGCCGAGTTCGCATTCCAGGGATAATATTTGTACTCAGAATATGATATTTTATTAAGGATTGTTTGATTTCAGAGATATTAATGTGGAAATTTTACTCTTTGCATGTAATGAGACTAGAGTAGAAATAAGTATAAGTGAACAAATACGATTTATGTTATATGAGGTATATCAAAGAAACTAAATTTAGGGTAGTCGATCTTATGAGGAAAAATGAATCCAAAATTAAGGTTTGCTTTTGATGTCGCTAAATTAAATTTCTCGAAACTTGTTAAGGAACAAAAATTGTGTTATATACAAAATAAATCAGAAAAAACAACAGAAGCTGCTATAACTTCCGCTATACCGTCGTACATTCTCATGTAACTGTTGTATTTATCTGTTGTAATTGACGGCCTCTGTGGCGCAGCGGTAGTACGCTTGTCTGTGATACCGGAGGTCCCGGGTTCGAATCCCGGCCATTATGAGATTTTCGATTGGCCTGGGTCTTAGATGTTTATCTATATAATTATTTGTTATAAAATAAAGTATCGTTAAGTTAGTATCTCGTCACACAAGTCTTGAACTTACTTCGAGGATAACTCCATCTGTGTAATTTGTCCGGTATATATTTATATAAATCGCTGTTTCCTGCTACGTGGATTGTAAAAGCGAACAAGGGAAATGCTTAGTAGTCTTGTCAACAGGATTTTTTTCGGTGATAATCTGAGCAAGCATTCTGTCGGTTATGTCCATTATTATTTATTTTCATTTATCTATACAATTTTTCTTTGCCATTTTAATAACAAGGTGATCATAAAATCGTAAGAGAGTATGTGAACTAGTTCACATGTGAATACGGCCTAATGGCACCAGAGCTGTATTCAGGGAACTGTCACACTATAAGCGGTAAACGTAAGCGTTGTGTTAATGTTTAAGTATTTAACTATGACCTGACGATTTAGACATTGCAGTCCTGCCCTGATATCACTCATTTGCTAAGCCATCAACCAAATTTGTTCTTCATATTTTAATTTTTATTAGATGAGATTTCTAATACCTTAAAAAGTCATAAAAGGCGACTAAGGGATTGGCTTACAAACTTGGGATTCTCGTTTTAGGCGATCGGCTAGCAACCTGTCACTATTTGAATCTCAATTCTATCATAAAGGCAAACCGCTGAACGTGGCCTACCAGTCTCTTCAAAACTTTTGGCTCTGTCTATCTCGCAAGAGATATAGACGTGACCATATGAATGAATGAATGACAAATATATAGAACCACCCAGACGTATTTAATTCCTCTTATCATTGACGGCCTATGTGGCGCAGCGGTAGTGCGCTTGTCTGTGTCACCGGAGTTCCCGGGTTCGATTCCCGGCCAGGGCATGATGAGAAATGAAATTTCTCTGATTGGCCTGGGTCTTGGATGTTTATCTATATAAGTATTTATTATAAAATATAGTATCGTTGAGTTAGTATCTCGTAACACAAGTCTCGAACTTACTTCGAGGCTAACTCAATCTGTGTAATTTGTCCCGTATACCTAAATTTGTTTTATATATCAAAGAATTTTCCGCAAAACGCCCACAGTAAACGGCGCCTCACCGTCGTAGCCATATTCATTACTGTAAAACTCAGGTGCCTGTTAGCAATAGGACGCGATTCAGCTAAATTAAGCGAGCTTACGGTCGTTACGTTTTGATGCGATTGCTAAACAAAATTAAAGTTATTTTTTTAACTGAAAATTTAACAATGGTTTGTTATTGTTGTTTTGTATCTGCTTGGTGTTTTTTTTTGTAAACATAAATCGTTTATTAAAACACTTAACATATTATCGTGTGCTTCCCGGCACCAATAAAAAAACGTATAGGACCACTCCATCTCGTTCCCATGGATGTCGTAAAAGGCGACTAATGGAGAGGCTCATAAACTTAGAATTCTTCTTTGAGGCGATATGACTAGCAACCTGTCAATATTTGAATCTCAATTCAATTATAAAGCCAAACAGCTGAATGTGGCATAACAGTATTTTAAAAACTGTTGGTTCTGTCTACCCCGAAAGGGAGACGTGTTTATATGTATGTACGTATGTATGATTTATCTCAAGAAAGAAGTTACGAGAGCTACTAAATAAGGAGTCCCTTCTAACTTCTTTAACCCAGTTAAACAGTGGATCTATCTCAGCAAGGCTTGATTACCGCATACAGTCGAAGCACCTGTTAATAATATAACCAAAGGTGTCTTCCTCAAAGTGGACATAACAAAAAGTCACACAATTCTGTCTTACCCTTAATTTTTGTATGTTTAATAAATGGATGCAACTTAATTTATTAAACTTCAACTTAATTTATTAATTGTCTTAAAACTTTTTAGTTAGCTATGCGTTACGATTGAATTGAATCTTACTCAGTGCACTCAAAGAGCAAACAGTAACGTGCAAACAAAGGAAGGTTAACGTAACATTCAGTTAATCTGTTCTATTCATATGTAAGAAAAAGTGATTTCAAACTTTCGCATTCCATTAATTTCGCGAGCGACGCGTGAGTGGCTCGGTGATCACGCATCTATGTAAATGATTCGAAACGTCCGATATAAAATAAAATTACGTTACGTGCGCGTTTAATGTCAGTATCATTTAAAAATGCTATTTAAGTTAAAGAGAGAGAAATGAGATGCCGTGTGGTTCCCGGCACCAACAAAAAAAAGAATAGGACCACTCTATCTCGTTCCCATGGATGGCGTAAAAGGCGACTAAGGGATAGGCTTATAAACTTGGGATTCTTCTTTTAGGCGATGGGCTAGCAACCTGTCACTATTTGAATCTCAATTCCATCATAAAGCCAAACAGCTGAACGTGGCCTATCAGTATTTTCAAGAGTGTTGGCTTTGACTACCCCGCAAGGGATATATACCTACGTGATTATATGTATGTATGTATGTAGAGAGAGAAATAAAGAGAATTTTCTTGACGATATTTTAGTTCCCGCTTCGGTTGAGTTGCTTGGCTCAACTCATACATTTAGCCATGCAGCTTGACGGCTTAATCGTCACTCTGCAATGGCAAGAGTCCAAAATAGAAAAGGTCCAAGATTATATTCTTGAAACTTGGCACTTTTGAACCGATAAGATACAGAAAGAATAATTTATTAATTGTTATTTTAAAAATATAATAGGTACAAGTAATAGGCTATTTTACACCATGTAAAAAAAAAAATATAAAAATGCACGTATCTTATAGATTTTGCAAAAAATAAAAGAAAAACATCGATCATTATTCATAAAAGTGCAATATGGATTTTATAATTCAATTTAAAAAATCCTCTTTTTTAAACTGTTCTTCAAAAGTCGAAAACGCTATCCGCCATGTTGGGTACTGACGTGACGTCATACTTTTAGTAAACAAATATCGAATCGAAAACATATTGATGATGTCAGGCTCTGTTTATTTTGAAATTTTAAAATTTCTATCACGTTTTTGGGTTTTTACTCTTTAATAATTTAATAGAATCATGGAAGACGGTTTTGTGAAAGCAGACAATATAAATCTACCGAGGATTAATACGTTGATGGTGGCGAAATTTTTTGCGTCCAATCCCGATTTCTGTTCTGCTGAATTAAGATTTTTCTGGTGTTTTTATACTTGTATTCTTGCATTCAGGAACAAGACACCAACAATATGTATTGTAATTCATTATTACAAAAATCTTTTTACTTTAGTCTTACGTAGAGCCGTATTGTTTACTAAAAGTATGACGTCACGAGTCAAAACAGCATGGCGGATGGCGTTTTCGCGCGAAAATACAAAATCATAAATAATAAATCGTTTTTAGAGCACTTTTCGGCTTCAAAAAATTTTAATAAAAATTCTATAGGTAAAATACAGTCTCAGGATTGATTTAAAACAGTTTTCTAAAAAGAGTGTAATAGCCTATTAGACAAAAAGATCGTAACTTTATTAAATGGGGAATATTCTGGGGAAATGTCAATAGTAGGCACCCTAAATTGTCGACCTTACAAGAAAAAAATAACAATACCGATGAAGTCAAAAAGTATGCAAAGATCGTGGCTTATGAAAAAAAATTTTAAATTAATGAAATAATTTATGAAACAAATTTACAGCATTAAAATTGCTGTAAAAATATATGTCGAAACTGACTGCCAGTCACCATTACTCGTTAAGGAAATTTTTGACACACTTTAGTCATGTCTTCTACGAATTCCACGTAAACAAATAGAGATGTGACCAGAAAACAGTACTAAACTAGAAAACGAGACTCACTTGTTTTTTATACTTTCCTAGAAACAACTTTACACACGATCATTGAAATGCCATTTTTTATTATATCTTATTTTGTACCACAATAAATAATTATCTAGATTATATCAACGAAATATCTAGTTATATCCTTTTCAACCCACAACGGCAGAAAACTTTCCGTACTACGTAATAGGACGTTACGCGAAATGGTGCAATATTCATTACCATAGCGCAGCGGCACCTGCATTTTTATATCGACCGTGCCGGCCAATTTACCGGTTTTATGGTCAATTGCCTTAATAGTCCTCTTACCCTGTTCCTTTAGCATAAAACTGTAGCTGGTGGGTCAAGCGGTTAAACTATCTAACCTTAAGAAGGAGCCCAATGAATAGGTTTGATTCCTACCACGGCTATGTAATAGAGTTAAGTTGAGCGTCCTCCATTCATTTTTATTCTCATAATTATTTTTTGTATTTTTATTACAAAAGAACCATATGCGCCTCCTTTAGACTCTTAATTATATATAAATAATAATAATATTTCAGGAATATTAGTTCCACAGACAACGTGTTAAGAAAAATCAAATAAACTTACTTTCGCATTAATAATCATCAGTCGGGATCGCGCTGTCGTTGAGAGTGCGTCAAAAATGTCTTCGTCCGTTGTAAAATGTAATAATTGCAATATTGTAATTTGTGAAGTGTTGGCCTTCATTCAAAATAAATTGGATGTGATGAATGAAGAGTGTTTGGTGCGAATCTGTACAGAATCGTTCTCAGAAGAGGAGATTGAGAACGCGAAGCGGTTATTTTTTGAATCTGTCTCTATGTCGGCGCAGAGAATTCGGCGACGGGGAGACGGTAAGTCGAAGAGAGACTTATTTGACGTGATTGCATTGTTTAAAGAAACCGATGCTGAATTAGTTCCTATCTTCTGTGCCCGGGATCTTCAAAAATTACCACCAGTTAGTTTTGATCATATTGATGCGACAAGGCTGTTAAAAGACATATTATTGCTACAGAAGGGACTTAAAAATGTTCAAGACACTTACATCACGTCCTCTCAACTAGATGAAATAAGACAGGAGCTAAGAAGCATAAAAGAAAATAAAAGCATACAAAATTATGATCATAACATAAATATAAAACGTGGGGGTGGATTAAGCGGTAGTATTTGCCTCGATAGCGGTCCGATGGGTCTTACCCACATATCAGAAAAATCGCAAAGTTTGACTGCAGAGAACCCGTCTACAGATGTGATGTCTCACTCACCCAACCGCTATTCTGAATGCAATGTCCCGTTCCCGCTAATGTCTCGACAAACTACCGAGAGTGCTACGAACGCGCATGATTCATCATCTGCTCCCGAGTCTTCGAACACACAGCGACAGAGTGTGGCCACGAAACGTGACAATTGTACTAAAACCTTTGCAGAAATTGTAAATGAGTCTGAGACATGTACAACAGAAACGACAGAAGAATGGGAGATGCCTAAAAATAAAAATAAACGGTACAAAAATCGTTTACAGGGTACGACCGGAAAGGCCACTGTGGAACCGAACAGTAAATTTAAGGCGGCAGAGACAAAAATCCCGCTATTTATAAATAGGGTTCATAAGGATACAGCTGAAAAAGATATAGTCGACTATATCAGAGACAAAACGAAGGTTTTAGTGACCTTAAAAAAGATAGACATGAAGCATCAACGGGGATATAATTCTTATAAAATATTTGTTCCACAAACGAATTTATCCTTGTTTTTAGATGATACATTTTGGCCAGAAGGAATATCATTTCGACGCTTTGTCTATTTTAAAGACTATGGACATCAGCAGGCGAGAGATAGTAAAGAAATGAATAGAAAAAACAATTTACGATTATGAATTTACAACCTGAAAATAATACTAAATCAAATCTTAATTTTGTAAGTTATAACTGCAAGTCCGTCACGAGATCTGTTGACGCAATACGCGAGTTGTGTAAGACAGCGGATTTAGTGGCCCTACAGGAGACATGGCTGTTACCGCACGACATCTCGTATCTAGGTACTATCGATACTGAGTTCGCTTATTGCGGTAAATCAGCTGTGGATACATCGGCTGGAATTTTGCGAGGACGTCCATACGGCGGTCTCGCTATACTGTGGCGTAAAAGTGTTTTTGCGAATGTTTCTATAGTAGAATGTGCAAGTGAGCGTATAATGGCCATTAAAATATTAATAAATAGTCAGCAATTTCTAGTGTTCTCAGTGTATATGCCTACGGTATCGGACGATAATCTACCCGAGTTTACAGAACGTTTAAGTGAAATTAGTGCGGTAGTGGATGAGTGTGGTGCCGAATATGTGTATGTATTAGGCGATTTTAATGCCCAACACAGTACGGTGTTCGGCAAGGAACTCGCTAGTTTCTGTGATGAGCAACAGTGGGTCTGCGCGGACTGGCATTTCCTAGGTATTTCATCGAATACATACACATATGTAAGTGACATACATGGCACTACGAGCTGGTTAGACCACCTGATCGTAACCAAAGTGGCAAACGAGACTATCTCCAATGTTAAGGTACTGTACGATGTTTTCTGGTCTGATCACTTTCCCATATACATAGAAATAAAATGTGATTTCATTAAAACAGTGTCTGAAATAGGTAGTAATTGCCCTGTTAATAAAATAATCTGGGGGAACAGAAAACCTCACCAAATTGACGTGTACAACGAAATTTGTAATGATAGGTTAAGAAATATTGACTTTCCGTTAGAATTAAAAAAATGTTTTCATAATAAATGCCATAATTTAATGCATAGAATTTTAATTGATAATTTATATAATGAAATTGTTCAAGTCCTTTTTGACGCATCCACATTGTCGTATGAAAGCATTAATAAAAATAGACGAAAATGTATTATTGGATGGAATAAACATGTTAGACATGCCCACAGTGAGGCGAGAAATAGTTTTAATAATTGGGTATTTTGTAATAAACCTAGATCTGGGCCCATCTACTATGACATGTGTGAGACGCGAAGGGTGTTTAAATCTAAATTAAAATGGTGCCAAAACAACCAGGAAAATATTAAAATGAACATTTTAGCCGCTCACCATACATCCAAGCGCTTTGATAAATTCTGGAAGCAAACAAATAGACTTAATCACCTTTCGAGTTTACCTGCTAGCGTTGGAGGGGTTAGTGAGCCGGCCGCGGTGGCCAATATGTTTAAAGAGCAGTTCCAGGTCTCCTCACCTTTGGGACCGACAAGACCAAATAGTCTGTCTTCTGATGGACAGGATCGGCAGGTCTACTTACACTTTTCTTCTACAGAAGTAGCAGCTGTGGTGAAGTGTATGACTCGTGGTAAATCCCCGGGTCATGACTCACTTAGTATCGAACACCTACAGCATGCGGGTGCGCACCTGTCTCGCGTATTATCCATGCTATACACACTATGCGTGGGCCATTCATATTTGCCTAATGAGTTGATGATGACGTTGGTCGTGCCGGTCCCAAAGAATAAAACGGGTGACAGGTCGGATAAAAATAACTACAGGCCGATTTCTCTAGCAACCATTCTTGCTAAAGTGTTGGACGGTCTGCTTGAGAAACAGCTAAATAAATATATATCACTTCATGACGCCCAGTTCGGGTTTAGGCCTGGACTTTCTACTGAGTCAGCAGTTCTCTGTCTCAAGCATACCGTCCGATACTACACGGATAGGAAAACGCCAGTTTACGCTTGCTTTTTAGACCTTTCCAAAGCTTTCGACCTTGTATCTTACGATAAGCTTTGGAGCAAACTCGAGGAGACGGACATACCAAGTGAGGTCACTGAAATATTCAAGTACTGGTATGGTAATCAGCGTAATTATGTAAAATGGGCGGGCTCTTTATCTGACGAGTACAGAATGGAGTGCGGGGTGAGGCAGGGGGGATTAACGTCACCTACGTTATTTAACTTGTACATGGACCAATTGATTCTTGAGCTCAGCAGCACTATGCTGGGATGTTCTGTAGGCGGTA
The DNA here is from genome assembly GCF_032362555.1 of Amyelois transitella. Classification (NCBI taxonomy): domain Eukaryota; kingdom Metazoa; phylum Arthropoda; class Insecta; order Lepidoptera; family Pyralidae; genus Amyelois; species Amyelois transitella. The sequence continues at coordinate 9,537,416 of NC_083511.1, read as the reverse complement.
CATCTTTTAATAATATCAGTTACGCTGACGACATGGTGCTGCTGAGCCCATCAGTCAGTGCCCTCAGAAGACTTGTCTCCGTCTGTGAGCGTTACGCCGAGACCCATGGCCTCAGGTATAATGCAACGAAAAGCGAACTTTTAATGTTTAAAGCCAAGGGCAGGGCATACTCTGTGGTGCCACCTGTATCACTTGCAGGCACGCCCCTAAAAAGAGTTACGCAGTTCAAATACCTGGGGCACTGGGTAACGGACACGTTGAGTGATGACCTGGACATGGCACGGGAGCGCAGGGCGCTGTCTGTCAGGTGTAATATGTTGGCCCGTAGGTTTGCCAAATGCACTAAAAGTGTAAAACTTACATTGTTTAAGGCATACTGCCAAGTGTTTTACACATGCAGTCTATGGGTCGATTATACACAGAAAGCACACAGCGCCTTGCGTGTCCAATATAATAACGGCTTGAGGGCGCTGTTGGGGCTACCGAAACACTGTTCCGCGTCAGGCATGTTCGCGGAGGCGCGCGTGGACACCTTCCAGGCCATAGTGCGGAAGAGGGTAGCCTCCCTGATGCGGAGGGTGGACGCTAGCTCCAACAGCCTTCTCACTGTTATTGCTGGCAGGGTGGATGGGCCCATACTTAAACACTGGACCAATATCCACTTAAATAAACTACTAACATAGGTTTAAGAACATTGTACTAACATTTGATATGGATTTTATCTGAAATAAACGATTATTATTATAATAATAATAGTTGGGATTAATTAAATCATTCACATAATTAATAACAAAATCATTATAATAGTCTTAGTTCTCAACAACTCCTTGTATTCCTTAAAGTCAGTTGCATACCTTTTTTATTTTTTAACAGAAACGGGAATGTAAGTTACATGCTGTGATAGCTTCGCTGTCCACTATTTGTATCGCAACACCTGGGTAACATCGATGTTGGGACATCTGCTTCAATCGATTTTAGTTCAAAAGACCAACTTCTAAGTCGCAACTTGGTGTCTCACGTAAAACAGGTCACAGAAACAAGGCGATATGTGTATTAAAACGTTTTGAAAGTCTATAAAATAAATGTGTTGTTTTCGCTGCTCATTATAAATTTATACATATATAAAGTCACTTTTATATATCTTGTGGGACAGACAGACACCATCTAAGAAAGCCTACAGTCTATGAAAGACTGAAAAGCCGCGTTTAGCTGTTTGTTTTATGATGGAACTGAGAATTTTAAAATAGTGACAGTATAACAAGGTTTTACAATTTTAAATTTGAATTTATATCTTGCCAATCAATCGGTTGTGAACATAGCATGCTCCTTCTAGTATTTTTAGGTTTTTAGGCTTATCCAAGTTATAGGAGAATAGGAGGGATAAAGATAAATAAGTATGCAAAGATAAGTGGCTTTTCACCATCTTCCCCTCCGGTAAAGAGGTATTATTTTATGTATGTATTTCATTACTTCAGTAGCTTGGTTGATTATTTTTTAATTCGTAATAGGTACGTATAGTGTTAAACTACGAACGATTTTTCTAAGAAAAATATATATTTAAATTAAACAACTACAATCTTATCTCTTTATTTCTATGATCCAAGGTCATAAATCACTAAGTGGTTCTCATGTTACACTGACACGATGCTGAAATAAACTTTAAAAAGACGGGCTTCAGTTCAAATTGAGTTTTCTCGTAAATATAAAACAACTTTTAAAGAGAATTACATACATTATAACTGGTGAGTATTTAATTGTAAATTGCTAATTTAATCATGTAACATGAATTTTTAATTAAGTAATATATTATACTTATTACTCAATTAAAAATTTAAAAAAAAATAAATTAAAAAAATTAAATGTTTCCATACTAACCGATGCTCTCCCGGTAACGGAACATCATGAGGAAACCTGCACATTCCAACAACTGGATGTGTAACAATGAACGATCCAATACGAGTTGGGTTCCTCACAAAAGTTGTAGAGGTTCGCTTCGTGAAAACTTGACTCCCTAATACACGATCCAAGGTCAATGGCATACCCCGAGCTCCTCTCCAGAGTGGTAAATAAAATTATAATAAATATATAGGGGACAAATTACACAGATTGCGTTAGCCTCGAAGTAAGTTCGAAACTTGTGTTACGAGATACTAACTCAACGGTACTATATTTTAGAATAAATACTTATATAGATAAACATCCAAGACCCAGGCCAATTAGAAAAAGTTCGTTTCTCATCATGCCCTGGCCGGGATTCGAACCCGGGACCTCCGGGGACACAGACAAGCGCACTACCGCTGCGCCACAGAGGCCGTCAAAGTAAGGATGCAACCGAGGCTAAAACCAGGAAGAAGATAAAAATATATAGTAAACACATTTTCATACTTATAAGTCGTAGCACACTTTTATACCTTGTTACTTTATTTCTGTATTATATTATACTTATTAGCTGTGTATCCAATTAAGGGTTACAGTTTAAGTACTCAGATTATAAAGCGATTAAAGTCTTAACTTGAGGTTAACCGGGGGTCGACCTTTGGTTAATAAACGTTTAATTAAGTAAGTAGATACGTTGAAACTCTAACCATGTCCTTTAACTTTGTTAATAAGATGTGTAATTAAATTTCCAAAATTGAATAATATTGTTCAATATTAATTTTGCCAATAAAGGAAAATTTGGGATTAACTTGGGATTCTTTGCGTAGACTAGCTTTGAAACCTCTCACTATCTAGGTAAATAACAATTCCATCATCCAGGTGGGCAGCTGAAAGCTTTCGAATAATATCTAGACAATTGGTTCTGTCTTTCCCGTAAAGATTAATAAAATTCAAAAATTCATGTAATCTTCTGTATCTGCGTTCTTTTTTTCAATAGAAATACATCTATTAACAAAAAACGAACGAATAATTGAAACCCTATTTGTGTACAGTAATCGTGATACAATGTGGTAGTCCTACATACATACATGCCATCACGCTTGTTTGCTATAGGGGTAGGCAGAGTATACACACTCTTTACTCTTTTCATGCATATTCGACGATTACGGGTACTCCTAACGTCTTCATATTTAAGACATTTGATATTTGGTCCTTAAAAGTTCGACGAGGCGTGCTTGTCTCACTTTTGCAGTCACCTCTGCCTTATAAATTCCTTTTGTCAATCTGCCATCCATTCATCTTCTCGATATTTAGTCCTCAGTCTTAGTTATGGATGAATGGGTTCTCTAAGAATACTATAAAACATTTCCAGTTGTATTAATAACTTCCACACAAATTGAACGAAGTGTTAGTGTGTTCATTCAACATAGAATTAATTACAATAGAATTAAATAATATGGAAAATTAATTGCATTACACAAACCAAACGAGCTTAATTTGAAATGGATTCGTTTACCGCAATCCACACCATTTAACTGTATTACAATGAAATGTGACAAAATTAAAATTGTTTGTTTATGCGTATTGTAATTTCGGAATTATAGGATTAATATTTAAGTTTAGTCATCTGTACTTGGATAAAGACAATTTGATACCATAAATAAATATCTTTATAGGTCTGGAAAAGGTCCTTATCGGGATTTGACCGCAATTATACATATATATATACTTTAAAATCCATTTATTGTTTAGTTATATTATCTTTTGTACTTAATATGAGTAATAAAGAGTTTACAAACAAAAATAAGTTAATCAAATAAATCGGTAGATAAAAAAACACGTATTATATATGTATCTGTTGACAGAATAAAGGGTAGGATCAAATTAAAGTTTAAAAACTTTAATTTGATCCTACATAAAACAAAGTATGTAGTTATAAATGTTACCAATGCTGATTTATTCTGTAAAATGTTATTTGATGATTTTTAATAAAGTGTGTAAGTATCTATAGCAAGTAAGAAAGAAATATATGGTGATCAATTACCCTGAACTTCGACATCCTACTTATATATAAAATGTGAAAGTTTATAAGGATGTGAGAATATTTGATAATGTGGAAGTATGTGCTTTATTTTATCCCGAAATCACATCTCACAGGTGCAGCTATTTAAACATAACTTATATTTAAGTTTTAACAAATATGCAGTATCGATTTTTATACACATCATTGACCGAACAAATGCAGAACCATATTACCTACGTAGAATATTTAATTACTTCATATCAGGGACCGGTAATTCACCATCAGCATTTCAGGATTACTCCATCTCACATTTTACGCTTGACCCCTTTAATACTCTCTTGTTCATTACTGTGATTAAAACCTCTTATTAAACAGTTTACTAGGCGTGGGTGAAATAAATGGTAAATGTTAAAGAAATCCCAATTAATACATTTAATCTTTTACCATTAAAAGTCTCAATAATTCTTTGGTTCTTTTCACATCGTGCCTTGGCCGGGATTCGAACCCGGGACCTCCGATGTCATAGACAAGCGTAGGTACTATCGCTGCGCCACAGAGGCCGTCAATTGTACATGTTCTTCTAAATCCGATGACTGTTTCGTATTTTGTTACATTATTTTTTAAGTGCGCTAAAAAGTAAGTAACAATCTCTTGCGCTTCATCTACGTCAACTAGAATACGATAACTTATAAAATATTTTAAAGATAAAAAATGTACAATACAACGTTGAACATTATTTTTCCGTTAAAATGACATTACCTGCCCACAAACCCATTCATCAGATTGGACTTCGAATGATATCGGGAAAAAGATTGATTCATTAATTCGTAATATATGTATTTTGCATCTGTGTATTTTTGGTTAATTGATAAACATTGTGATATGATAATTGAGTTATTGATTGATTTAAAAATAATAAATTACTCACTACTAATGACGACTGTTGGTGGTAACCATATAATGGTTGTAACAATCTATATATAAATGTGGAGTAAAGGGAGAAAAAAAATAGGCTGGGCGCAGCCACGGGCCAAAGCAAGTAATTTATTTACAAAAAAAAACCATCTAAGTGTTTTTTATTGTGACAAAAATATAAAGATATTATTCTCACTCACAAAATTTTTAATTTTAAAATATTAGTAAGCCGGTATAATATTGCAACATTAACTCGGTAAACAAACCATAAAATTTGACGTGGTCTATTTAAAGTTAGCTGTAAATATAAAAAAAGCTTCATAAGAACCCATTTTGTCTAATAAATTATTTATAGAAAGCCCCGGATTTATGCAAGAATTTACGCACGTTTTTTACGACTTTACGTCCAAGGTAAATTTTAGATGAACGACAATTTTTTTGTAAAATTCATTAAAATCCAATGAGTTTATAAAAACACAAGTTTCAAAAATGTTCAAAGTAGCCTTATGTCACAAGCGTGATATACTTATTTAAGACAAGGTGTGGAGCAAGTTGTATGAGATAGAATAATAAAAAGGTGCGGCACGCCTGCGCCTGCTGTTTAAGAACTAGCAGAAGAATTATTTACTGTTATATTTACAAACTAATTTAAATAAACAAAAACAAATGCTGAATAATTGTTTAAGATTTCTTATAGAATACATAAAAAAGTCTTTACTTTTTTATTTTATTTATTTTTGCCCTCCTAAAATTTTAGATTCAGAACTGAAGACGCCGTAAACCGGGCGATGTGGAAAGAGGAAAGTCGGAAATCGGACCAAGCATAGTGGTGTATTTACAACTAAGTTTAATTTAATTTTACTTTATAACATAGTAGTAACTAACTAGTTCCATAGTGTTAAATTTCTTATTTTGATAATGTGTGTGCATACATATATATAAAAAAAAAACATATATAAAAAACAGATTGTCAAAGTTATAAAGCCTATATCGTCAGACCCTGTATTTTCAAATAAAATAAAAAAAAGGATGAAAAACACGCCAACCATTTCACCCCGTTCTATTTGTTTTCGCTCCTTTGAGAATCGAGGTAACGGAAAATATTTTTATTCAACGTCCATCACACAATTTTATACAGGAAGTGCCATTGGCCTTTTGGCTTGATATTTAGATGAATAATTTATAAAAAAAACGTTTAAAATTATAACAAAAATCTTGTGTTTAGTCAGGGGATGATTCGTGAATCTAAAAAATTAAAAATTAATTATACGCAAATTCCACGCAATTTCACATGATTGCGTGTGACAAATTATGTCTAATTAACTGTTAATCGAAACTCTATTCGCGTCAAAAAAATACAAAAACACAAATCTTTTCTCTTTTTAACATTAGTATGGATTAACAATTCGCAAACAATTCAGAACACCTAAAAATATCAAAACATACTTATAATTTCAATATATCGACACCATTAAAAATGTATACCATTTTAAAGCCATTTATACCAAATTCAAAACCGCAGAATTGTATTCGCAGCTAAAATCCGTAGATATTTATGCCTCAGTTGCATTTGATAAACGTCGAAACGTAATATAAGGCTAACTACAAACGCGCGATTACGTCCTTAAATTGTGAGCTTTTCACAATTTGGGGCGATTTTTTTTTCTTTTTTTTTTTTTTTTATAATAAATTTCATGGCAAATTTTAACGTCATACTACCACAGATTAATTGTCTAAAACATCATCAGATATTCAATGATTCTCATTATAGTGTATAACGATTAAAACCTGACTTACCCAATCCTGAGTCGTGGTCACAGGCGTCTCAATCCACACTCCGGACTCCTTTTCAGATATGTAAGGACTAGACTTCAGTAAGAAAGTGACTCATAAAAATAAAATATGGTTAGGAAGGTGCAAATTTAAAAAATCGAAAATAATTTTTAATTAATTAATCGCAACGTGCACACAGCCTTATACTATCTAAAGTGACCTGGTATTTGGTACTAAGTTGCATAATTTATCAGCTGCATTCAAAATTGCGTTTAATTTGAAAGCCAAAATTCATTTTACATTTCAATAATAGTGGAATCAATGCAGCGTTTGGTTCACTGAATGCTAGAGTTGAAACGTTTTGGATTGCGCGATACCTGATTCGATTACTGGTATTCGTTCAGATAATTGTGACTCGTAATGCTATATTGTTTATGAGGGTTAAATCAATTATGTCATCTGTGATAATTAAAAAGTTAATAATTAAGATGCGTGTAAAAAGTGTATCGTACCATATAGTATTGTATCCTGCTGTACATTAGAGTCCGCCTTTACGCCTCATTAAATCATTTTTAACGCCGACCGAAAAAGGGGTGTTATAAGTTTGACGTGTCTGTCTCTCTGTCTGTCTGTGTGTCTAATAGCTCACAAACGGATGAAGCAATTTCAATTTAGCTTGTTTTTGGATTGAAAGTGATTTTACGTACGAGTATTTTTAGACATCTTTGATCAACATCGGTTAAGCCGTTTAAAATTTATGCGCATTGAGAGAAAATGTTGATGATTTAATGGAGAGTGTTCTTAGCTTAACCCCTGGTGCAAAAAAGAGAAGTGTTATAAATAAAATTTGTTTATATTATATATTAAGTATTTAGTTTTTTCTATTTGTGCCGGGCACCACATGGCATTCGGTGCCCAATTAGTCAATTGAGTGATTTATTATTGCGATTTAAATTAAACAATTCAACATGAAATTTCATTAAAATCGAGCAATCAACTGACAAACCGGATTGTTTAAAAACTAATTAGACCTTTTCATAAACATTCAGCATTTCCAGAAGATTCCCTAGTGGAATTAATTCTGACCTCTCGATTTCTCAGTACCGGTCATCATAAACAACCGGCTCATCAGAGCTACGCTAAACCAATTAAAGATTCCTTAATTGACTTTATACTGAGCAAATTTGCCGACCTGTTGGGAATTCATCAATCTTATTATATAAATATCGTCTGATTGTGAATATTTAATTTCAGGGGAAAGATGATTGGAATAACTTAATACCATATATAGTATGTACATAAATTTTCAGATAAATCAATTATTTCATTTGTTATGACTGGACTACATAGGAGTCGATTTGTGTGATAAATATTAAGCATATGTTTAGGATTTTTTTTACATTCAAAAAGAGACATGGTTTGGTCATGTCGAGAGGATGAATGAAAGCAGGTTGACTAAGTAGATATACAAGGAGAGTGTAGAGGGAAAGGTCGGAGTGGGAAGGCTTAGACGAACGTATCTTGATCAAATTAAGGACGTCCTGGTAAAGGGTCAGGTCCAGAGTACCCGAAACCGCCGAGCTTGCATGAAGACAGTTATGAATGTGGATGAAGCGAAGGAAATATGCAGAGATCGTGGCAAGTGGAAAGATGTAGTCTCTGCCTACCCCTCCGGGAAAGAGGCGTGATTTTCCGTATGTATGTTTGTAAAAAAAGACAAATAAAAACGGAAACAATGACATAAAACGTATATAATTAAATTTAAACTGATGATATAAAACTCTGACTGAGAGTAAGACACGGTACAGTCAAAACTACTGGGCATAAAGAGTTGAGATATAGTAGCATGAATGTTTCTTAAAAAGTGTAAAGGATTTTTTTTGTCTTACGGAATTACGAAGTGAGTATACATACATACATACATACATATGGTCACGTCTATATCCCTTGCGGGGTAGACAGAGCCAACAGTCTTGAGAAGACTGAATGGCCACGTTCAGCTATTTGGCTTAATGATAGAATTGAGATTCAAATAGTGACAGGTTGCAAGCCCATCGCCTAAAAGAGGAATCCCAAGTTTATAAGCCCATCCCTTAGTATAGAGTAGAAGTGAGTATAATCTTAATAAATACATACACGTAAAGAATATGACAACTCCTTCTCTTTCCCATGGATGTCGTAGAAGGCGACTAATCTAGGCCTATCAGTCTTTTCAATGCTGTTGGCTCAGCCTACCCCGCAAGGGATATATATTTGACTATATGTATGTATGTATTCATAATTGTTGAAACAAGCTTATCTCCGGAACTTACTCACGGATTAAAAAACCTGAGCAACCTTTTGAGGTACGATTTATTTTGACACTTCCACATGTAAAACGTCGCAGGCAATAGCTAACTAATCTTACAATAAGCGGAAAAGGGTTAATTTTATTAATAAAAGAATTAATATGATTAAACAGACCGAGAAAACGATGAAAAACAAGTGGCGCTGAGTAGCAGGGAGATTGGCAGGAATAAACCATTGCGTTAAGCATCTCACTTATTATCCTCTCTTCTAGATGAAGAAAGGGCCGAGATTAGGATTCCCTCGTAACGGATAATGTCCGGAGCATGGAGGTGAATTGCAAGAATGAACAAAAAAACTGTTTGTTTCTTTTATAAAAATGTTTTATAGTTTACTTGCTTGGCTTAATAAAAAGATAAATAAAATACATTCCACGCAAAATCAGAATTTTTCCTTGTTATTTCACATCTTTAGTTTTATCGATATATAAACTTAAGTAAAATAATTAAAAATAGTGCAACAACAACAACAACAACAACAGTACACTATTTTTAATTATTACATGGGCTAACATGAAACGCGCGGCGACATTTTGATCTCGCGATAAACTATCGCCGTCCCGTTTTACGTCATAATAAAAAGCGAAACAGCGATAGTTTATCGTGCGACAAAAAAGTCGTCGCCATGCTAGACCCGCTGGAAAATTCTTTACCTCTCCTAAACAGATTCAGATGTCAGACGTGAGAAAACATAAGGTGGTTTTCTGTACATATTTAACAAGAAAACTTTTTTTTTTTTAATTTATATATTTATGTAGGTACATCAAGGAAAATAAGAATAAAACTTAAAATAAAGAGAAATTCAGTACAAAGGTACTACTTATTTCTAGAGATTTTTTTTTCCAGTCAATGACGACAATGTACACGACATTGTAAGTAGTAAGTAACTAATCTCCTCATTCCTCCTTCCTAACATCTTCACCTCTGTAGGTGAAGATAAAAAGTCCTGTGACTCTTGGGTATGTACGCCTTTCGACTAATGATCCCGGATTGGATAAGTCAGATTTTTATGGAGACCAACTTCCATCTGACCTCCGTAACCTATACAGGGTAATCTCACCCATATGGGACTATGGTGAAAGCTGCACTAGACGAACGTGCCTAATAGTGCCTATTACCTTAATTAACATACAAATCGTTTTAACTACTTGTAGGCAACCTTCTTTATGTACGCCATAGCAACGGTTGCCATGGTTTGTTTAGTTAGGAAAAAAATTACAGAGATTATTTTTATTGTCAAATATTTTCATTTTATTTCCACAATATAGTACTTTTAAACTCATTATTTCTCTTCTCTTTTCTCCTTATGTCTCCTGTAGTGAATAACGTCACATTGCGTCTATACTTCCTACACTACTCGTATTGTTAATTTTTTTAAGTCACCTTCATACACATAACTCTACGTCGGAACCCAGCTTTTGTACGTCGTCCGATTTACTTCGCAAATGGCCCGGAGAATCTGAACGTGTAAATAGACCTGGCAGTTTAAAGCTGTTTTCGACGTTTAGATTTATGTACACCTGACATCTAGATTTCGTTGTTAGAACTGTGTTAATAATTAATGTAAATGTATTCCTTAACTCTTGTGGTGTACGAAGAATATTCACTAGACTTAAAGGCTACATTTTGCTGGACAGCTTAGCAATAGAATTGAGATTCCCCATCGCCTAATATAAAAATCCCGTGTTTATAAGCCTTTTCCAAAACAATTGTCAAAAGTCACCGTGTGGTTTTCGGCACTTTAGGATGGAACCACTCTATATCTTTCCCATGGAAGTCGTAAAAGGTGATTAAGGGGATTCTTCTAAACTTGAGATTCCTCTTGTAGGCAATGGACTAGCAACCTGTCACTATTTGAATCTGAATTCCATCATAAAGCCGTACAGCTGAATGTGGCCTTTCAGTCTTTTCAAGTCTACCCCACAAGAGATAAAGACGTAACTATATTAATAATATTTAAACTTCAGTTATTAAAAATATATGAAATGCGTTGCGCAATTAACGAAACACATGTATAATTTATTGCTGCAAGACTACTACGAAGAAAAATAAAAAAATACTGTAAAGACTTAAACTTACTTCATTGTAAGTCTTCACATTGCCAGAATTGCCCAAAATAGGTATAAAGTAAAGCAGACAAAGCTTAATCCAAAGCCAGCTTTCTTAAATATGAATAGAAAAGATATAATAGAACTACTCTTTGAAGGGACGCCGTATGAGAAATCCTTTGTCGTCCCGAATATACCGCTTGGCAACAGAATTTTTAATACTCTTTTTTGCGTAGATATATTTAATACGTATTTATATATTTTTATTGTAACTAATTATTAATCTGTACAAGGGTAAGTTTTGTACATATATGTATACATAAAAACTCGCCTTTTCCACGGAGGGGTAGAAAGAAACTACATCTTTCAACTTGCCACGATATCTGCATACTTCTTTCGCTTCAGCCACATTCATAACTCTCATCATACAAGCTCGGTGGCTTTTTTTATTATTTGGTACATCGATAATATTAACAAAATTAGAGAGACGTTTTACTAGGTCGATACTGAAAACCAAAATATGATAAAAAAATATTTTTTTTTTTCAATCAAAAACCTACAATTGAATTAAAATGAAACTTGCTACCATTATACTTTACAATACTTAGCACAACACCGGGTACTTTTTATCTCAGAATACAGTGTAAGTACGACAGCTCGTATACTATATTTTACAATTAATATAATCAAAATCTTAACAAATCATGCAAAGTTTTTTTTCCATCCTACGCTGACCAAGAATCGAACCTGCCACTTATAACGGGACAAAGCTTTTTATAAACACTGCACCAAACAGGCCGCAATACATTATCGTAACAGGAAAGTCAAATACTTTCAACAACATTCGTTCCATATAAACAAGACAAAATGTCTCAAGTGTATTCATATCAACCATATAACGTTCTAATTTTTTCTTAAGTAATTCAAAGGAGAGCGCGCGAATTCGTCCCAAACGTTACATAAACAGCGATAATACGGACAACAATGTTTCAGAATTATTTTTATATTTTCTTGTCCCCTCTTCTTTTTAGGCGTATGGTAAAAGGGTCACCAATTCAATTTTTAAGTATAAAGATAGCAGCGTTATTTGATAAGGGAAAAGATTTCATGTCTTCTCCAGTCATCATAGCGTTGTTAGTAGGTAAGTGATACCGCATAAAAAAATATTTATAATAAATTTTTAAACAATTATCATATTTTAAATTTTTTTGCACCATTTAGTGCTAATGAAGTCTTTTGAGATGTTGAAAATACAATAAAGAATATGATATCTTTATACCCCTTAATATCGTTTACTAAAATTGAAATTCAGAGAGTGACTGATTGCTATTCCAAGACTTAAAAGAAAAGTCCCAAGTCAGTCATTTCCCCTGATAAACTTTTACAAACTGGTAAAGGAGAACACGGCAAACTTTGTCCTTTCTTCACTTCTACAAATAAAAATGTAAAATCCAGCAGGGTCTAAATTGAAAAATGGTACTTATTAAAAGATACAAGACTATTTCGATTTTGATACGAATTCTGGTACTTCTTTAAACCCGCTAATACCTATCGTTTGCACCACATTTCAAGGTGTGGTCCCAGGAGGGCGCTCTCATCTTCTTATTGCAGAGTTTTTCCATCAAATCGGTGCCCTTTTTGTCAGACCCTGGTTGCGAATTGTGCCCAAAGAACAATGGAAAGCTCTGGCCCCTGTTACACAGTTTAAATTTGTAAAAAAATGTAGTCTGAGTTTAAAAAATAGTTTTCATTTTGATTTTTCATTTTCTGCTGATAAAGTAATTTTGTATGTAACCAAGCCAGTGCTGATACGTAATACCGAAAGTTTAATTTGCTTGAATAAAAATTAGTTAGGCGACAATCATAAAAAAGAAGAAAAATTTAAGTTCCTTTTTTATAATAAATCTTTTATTGACTGTGTTTAGATGAATTGAATTGAAATTGAATTAAATACATCAGAGATTTTTTTATTCTTTAGGTAGGTAATAGGATAAAAAAAAATTAATAGAATTCTCCTCCAACACTAGTACACAATTAATCTTAATGACATTTATTTTTTGCATTTTTGCATTTAATTAAATAATTCCTAGTAGTATGTCCGCTTAATGTCCGTAAAAAGCACGCTTATCCACTCGAATTCTGGTAAAATGAGATGCTTTTTACTAAAATTATTTTAACTTATACCTCCGTTTTCGTATAGACTTCGCTTTCCAAACATTTGAGTTAAAAAATAAAAAAAGTCGCCTTTTTCATTTATTTTTTCTCCTTTTTTTACGGTGTAATACGCAGTCCTTTTTATTTTACCTGAATATTCCAAAACAAAATTGTGATAAACCTTTATTGGTGCCTTGAGCGACGCAGCTTTGTTCGAGCATTTTTTCGGCCAAAATTATTCCTCATTTTCCATTCCGTCACAAAGTTCTATCCCTCCTTCTCTCTTTCTCTCTTTTGTTATTCCATCAAAACATATACCATATTTTATCCTCAAATATTTTTTCAAATAGTTCAATAAAATAAACAATAACTTCGCATATTTAAAGAAACTGAATATGTAACAATGGTCCAGTATAAGTTAAGTTCTCCTGCAAACATTGAGATTAGCTTCGCATAAAAACCTGACTCCTGTCGCTGTGATGAACGTAGAAATGAACGAAATGTGGTCATGATCATAATCATAAGTGCACCAAAAGTTCCTCTATGAGGTGAGGAAGCAACCGGGACTAACTTTAGAAGGGAAAAAATATTGACAAAGACATTTTTATTTTTTTGTAATGTATAAATTTGAACCTCTAAAGCATTTTTGATGAACGTAATCAGGCAACGTTTATGTGATTGCCTGGAAGAGCTTGCATAATGCGATAGGGCCGCCTTTTTTGCATTATTAGCTCACGTATAGAACTTATATATGTACATAATGTTACTAGCTGTCCCGGCAAACGTTGTTTTGCCATATAAATAATTTTTAAGGAATTTCTAGTTAAAAAATGTTAAGGATGGACATTGGACAACCCTTAACACTAAGGGGTATGAAAAATAGATGTTGGCCGATTTTCAGACCTACTCAATATGCTCACAAAATTTTAATTAGAATCGGTCAAGCCGTTTCGGAAGAGTACGGGAACTAACATTGTGACACGAGAATTTTATATATAAGATAACTTATGTAGACAAACTGGTAGTTTATTCTATTTTACTTACAGGGGCTAAATACAGGCTAGTTTTGACTGTGCAGTTTAACCTAATATGATCAAAATTATTGATTTTCCCTTATTTCAAAAGTCGATAGTTCAGATCACTGCACCTACATAGAAAGAGAATTTCATGATGTTCTTATCACAAGTTCATAGCTCATTAACCTCTGAATTTGGCTGCACATGCACTCTAACGAAGAGAGATTAGAACAAATAGTATCGACTAGCTTTAGCACCCATCTCTGCCCGTGTTTATTCTTCTTTTTATTCATGCTCGCAAGATTATTGAGCTATTGAGAGATGTCTTATCTGCATGCCAAAAAATTCTCAGTAAAATGAAATTAATTTGACAAACTTTACCTACGCCTTTACTACGTTAAGCGTTTCATTTATAAGAGGACATTTTTAATATTGCTTTTTTCTTCTATATTTCAATAGCCTTATGCCTGGAGCACACTTTCCGGAATTTTTGTTTGTTGGTTACAGAAAGTTAACAAAAAAATACATTTTTTTTTTCTATAAAATTATAAACTTCCCTGCCGCCATTTTCAGTCATATTTCGCAAATGGAACACCCATTATACGGCTGATTAAGGATTAAAAGGAACCGAGTTTATCGCTGATCACGATGATGGATGAATCTTGACAAATTTCGGCTTAAATCCGCTTGTTATTGATGGATTTTAGGTCTCGAGTCACATTTCGTAACATTTTTTAAGAAAAGAAAATCAAATTGATATTTCGTATGTACTGAAAATTAACTCTTGTTGGTGGAGTTAAGTGGAGTTTAAAGAGAAGAACGAAGTGAAAGTCACTCCAGTTACGGAAAAGTCCATCATTATGCTTTTTTTTTATTATCTGTATTGTTTTTTCTATTAACTGTGCCGTGTGGTTTCCGGCACCAATATAAAAAAGAATATGACTACTCCATCTCTTTACCATGGATGTCGTAAAAGGCGACTAAGGGATAGGATTAAAAACTTGGGATTCTTCTTTCAGGCGATGGGCTGGCAACCTGAAATTATTTGAATCTCAATTCTATTATTAAGCCAAACAGCCGAACGAGGCCTTTCAGTCTTTTCAAGACATTTGGCTCTGTCTACCCCGCAAAGGATATAGACGTAATTATATGTTTATGTATTATTCCTTTAGTGTGAAATAAAGTGCGTTTTGAAATCTGTAGTATATATAATTAGACTTAAGTTATGTTGACGACAATAAGTGATACCTTCTATACAATATGGATACTAAAATTCTATTCTATTCTTGTGTTGGTAACAAAAACGGTATGAAAACAAAATCCAAACAAGTTAGTGGGCAGCTCAGTTTTCATATTGTCCATAATGTATGATGGAATGGCGAAGTTCTGTTCAAACTTTCCAAACTTGAAGGATTGGCATGAAAATTGAACGGAATCGAGTGCCAGAAACTTACAAACCTTATTGTGTTTGGTTTGAATTTAGAATATGAAATTTTAGTTTGAATAAAGAAATGTAACCTTTTTATGAGTCCATAATGAAGCAGTAAGCTCCTAGCCTAGTTTAGTTTTAGTCGAAGCTCCGTCGACGTCAAAAAAATAGACGCTTACTGTTTTTATTTAGATCTATTGCTACGTGGGTGATTAACTACATTAGGCATATTTATTTAAACGTTATGTACGTAAAATATACAACAGGTGGACTTAATTCCACAAGTCATTCTCTGCAAGTTGTCTCTTACGAGTATTACTCATAAGACATTTCGCTTTTTTTACTTTTTGTCTTACTTGATCGAAGCGTTCTACTTAGACTTTCTGTTTGGGAGGGTGTTCTTTTCTGATCCTGTAAGAAGTTTCAGGTAAAATGTTTCATCCCGGGTAATCAACAATGCAGACACAAAAATTTATCGATATCTGTACATCGGTTGAGATATACGTCCATGAATCGATTACTTAATAAGATGGCGTAGTATAACCGCTACCCATGGCTTTGTCTGAATATATTCATTCTTACAGTTAATTATAGTCACATAATCACGTCTATATCCCTTGCTGGGTAGACAGAGCCAACAGTCTTGAAAAGACTGAGTATCCTTTACATCGCATGTATATAAAAATAAAATATCTTCCATTCAGCCATATTTTATATTGAACGCAAACTTATAAGTTATGCTAAGATATCATAGTCGGATCATAAAGGTTTAATTAATTGTCGTTGGCTTATTCAAGCGTTAAAATAAGTAGTTTTGTAATTTTTTCACGAACAATTCAGTGCAGCAATTTCAGTTTTTCAGCAATGATGGGCCTGTCTACCCCTTAGAGGATAAATACGTGATAGGTCTTTGTTTTTTTCTCTCTCTAATTGCTGTTCCGAGAGAGGGATGTACTATTTGAAATAACCATTACTTTGGCAAATAATAAAATATAGTTTTTTTTTACATTTTTGTTGATAGTGAAATGTGCATAAAATTTTGCTATCCGCATTGCTACCAATCCAATGCATCATTTTTATGTTAGCTCTCGACGGAAACGGCCAAATATTTTTATTGTCTCTGAAAGAATTGGTCCCATATTCTAGATTTATTTGATGCCTTTTCACTATTTAGGATTTTGCGACGATACGGTTATTTTCATTGTTATACCATAAAACAATATCGTATCAATCATATTGTCCAGTCATTGTTTATTTTTTTTCATCTTTATTGTTTTTTTTAATTTATAATTTTGTCATCAGTGAGATGGTGGTCATGTGCTTAATTTCAGTGTCAAAAGGTCTCTTTTATTTAAGGTAAGAAAATGATGAAAAATATAAATGAAGAGGAGAGAAAAGGGCGTTCTTTCTGATTGGATTAAAAATGTTAGTTTGTATCTTTCTCAATCTGTAGGTATAATTCCCCGAATATTCGATGCCTGATAGATTAGGTATTGTATAAATATAAGTTACCAGTTATCGATATACATAATCAACTTCTTTGAGATCTCATATATTAATCTCAATGTAAAATGTTCCACGTGTATTACACGTGTGTGTTCAAGACTAATTTCCCAGAAATCACGCTTGATCAAAATATCTGTTATATCAATAATTGACTCCATCAAATATTTCGTCTACTAATTGGATATTCTCTGTTTAATTCAAATAATATATATTTATAAATTACTAGAGGCCGCCCGCGACTTCGTCCGCGTGGAATCATTCCCCCGAAGACTCCAGGATAAAAAGTAGCGTTTATGTTATTCTGGGTCTTCAGCTACCTACGTACCAAATTTCATCATAATCGGTTCAGTAGTTTTTGCGTGAAAGAGTAACAAACATCCATACTGACATTAGAACTAAACAAGTAGGACTAATTTAATACGGGTAGGTATTTCTTGAGTTACTTTTTATGTTCTTTAGATAAAAAAAAAGAAAAAGGACCCTAGCCAGGATTCAAACTTGTGTGGCAAGCACATTACCACCTACGCTACAGAGGCCGCCTAATCACATCAAATCTTTAGAACTTTATCTAGTGAAAATTTAAGGCGAAAGAAGTCGCGTACAACAGCTAGTATTATAACCTACTTAGAACAGTCTCGCGGGCTGCCAGAGTTGCCAATCCCCGACGTACCAACATATCGGAAAATAATCCAGAATTTATGATGTGAATAATCTTAGAACACTCCCGTACCCCAGCGGGATAGGGGCTTACTTTTTATGGCTTGTTGCACGCTTATTCTTATCTTTACATACATTATGAGGATTACGGGGAAAATGTAGACGCGAATTTAGAAAAGATTGGTGACATGATTTATTCGCTGAATACCTGACTTACTCAAAAGCGCTGTACCCTCTAGGTCATTCATACATACAAACATATAGTCACGTCTGTCTCCCTTGCGGGTTAGACAGAGCCAACAGTCTTGAAGAGACTGATAGGCCACGTTCAGCTGTTTGGCTTTATGATAGAATTGAGATTCAAATAAGTAGTGACAGATTGCCAGCCCATCTTTAAAAAAGAAGAATCCCGAGTTTATAAGCCTATGCCTTAGTCGCTTTTTGCGACATTCATTTATTACATTTTAGTTTAATTTTTTTCTAAGTAGCTTTTGATTTCTATTCCTATTTTTTAGGCGATGGGCTAGCAACCTGTCACAATTTGAATCTCAATTCTATTATTAAGCCAAACAGCTGAGCGTGGCATAGCAGTATTTTAGAGACTATTGGCTCTGTCTACCCCGCAAGGGATAAAGACGTAATTTTATGTATGTCTTATAGACTTTGTACGTTCTTAGTATTCGATTAAAGATATGTCATTTTGAAACTACCCAATAAATTTTATTTTACCTAACCGTCTACCCGCAACATCACTATTCAGTTTTAAATCCATTTCAAAAAGTTAGCTTTCCCATCGCCTTTCATTGAACCAAATCAAAAACGAATCAATATTTCTTTGTTAAAAAGAAAAAGTAAAAAAAATAATCAATACTACAACTTAACGATTGTACATATATATTTAGCAGCAATTCTCCAATTACCACCCGTTTCGTCGGTTACCAGAAGGTTATATTAAAAGTAAGTTTCACTGACGCACGGCGGTCACAAGTAGTCACGACTTGTTCGGATACTTGGAAGGGTATTGTCCAACTGTCGGCGTGTTTTATTCCAATTCAAACTAAGATTATAAAAGCGGGAGTAAATTGTTTGTTTGTTTGTTACCTCTTCACGGGTTATTCACTGAATTATATTTTAATTAATTTGCTAACTTGTGTCGTGTGGTTCCCGGCACCAATAAAAAAAAGAATACGACCACTCCATCTCGTTCCCATGGATGTCGTAAAAGGCGACTAAGGGATAGGCTTATAAACTTGGGATTCTTCTTTTAGGCGATGGGCTAACAACCCGTCACTATTTGAATCTCAATTCTATCATTAAGCCAAACAGCTGAACGTGGCCTATCAGTCTTTTCAGACTGTTGGTTCTGTCTACCCCGTAAGGGATAAAGACGTGATGATATGTATGTATTAATTTGCTTTATGGAGCAAAATTGCTTGTATTAATCTTCTTGAAATATCACGTAGGGATATATAATTAAGAGTCTGGAGAAGGATATGGGTACCTCTCATCCTACATACATACAAAAATCACGCCTCATTCCCGGAGGGGTAGGCAGAGACTACATCTTTCCACTTGCTATGATTCCTGCACACTCTTCATGCAAGCTCGTCGGTTTCGGGTACTCTTGACCTGACCTTTTGCTAGAACGTGTCCGATTTGATAATGTTACGTTAAAAAACTATGATTCCCATGGGATTTGCGAAAAACCTGCATTCTTTTGTACGTGGCGCCAAATTCGTCGTTTTTTTGTAGATGGTGTTCTATTTGAATGAATGAATTAACTTGTGCCATGTGGTTCCCGGCACCAATTAAAAAAAGAATAGGACCACTCATTTTCTTTTCCATGGATATTTTAAAAGGCGACTAAGGGATAGGCCCATAAACTTGAAATTTGGGATTCTTGTAGGCTGTCGGCTAGCAACATGCCACTATTTGAATCTCAATTTCAACATTAAACACAACAGCTGAAAGTAGCCCGTCAATCTTTCAAGACTGCTCTGTCTACCCCGTAAGGGATATAGACGTGACTATATGTACGTATGAATAAACTAAATTATGGAAACAAACTAAAACGAAAGCTACTTAGTAAAAAAATAAAACTAAAGTGTAATAAGCTTAACGCTTACACTAGCACGGTTCCATTAAATTCTTACCAGTATCCGTAGAAGTTTCTCCCGCGAATGGCCCGACTTCTTGCAAAGGTGATATAAAAATGAGATAGGTGGCGCTACCGACGATTTCTAACTGTTTCCACTGGCATTTATGTGCCGGAATAATGAAAAAGTTACGTAAATGGCTTCGGAAAATACTGTTTGTTCCCGCAATTTATGTTGGGAGAATTACGACGTATGAATGGATGGAGAAACCATGGACGCTGTTTATATCTGAATTTTGATATCGGAATTAGAGTGCCGTGTGGTTCCCGGCACCATTAGAAAAAAGAAGAGGACCAATCCATCTCTTTCCCACGGATGTCGTAGAAGGCGACTAAGGGATAGGCTTATAAACTTGGGATTCTTCTTTTAGGCGATGGGCTAGCAACCTGTAACTATTTGAATCGCAATTCTATCACTAAGCCAAACAGCTGAGCGTGGCCTATCAGTCTTTTCAAGATTGGTGGCTCTGTCTACCCAGCTAGGGATATAGGCGTGATGATATGTATGTATATATTAGAGTGTTTGTTAAATTTTTTTTCCACCAGATTTATGTTGCTATTTATGTTTAAGGTCATGTCACTGTCAAATGGAGTATAGTTGTCATTGTGTTCTAATTTTAAAATCATGAAGTTTCAAATCTTTGATGTTTGCATTACTCGTATTCGTATTGCAAACAGGCAAAGTCCAAGGTCTAGGTTCGCTCCAATTGGCAGCCTCTTGCACGGTTTTGCCGAAAAGGAAGAAAGAAGACGCGTCAAGCCCTCGTCTGAACGTGACGCACGCTGTAATAACATATGCTTAATGCAAACTTTGTTCTCATAGTCCAATAAAAAAATATTTAAAAAATCCATAGGTGATTGTTTTTTTTTTTTTTGCTCATGTAGGAACTCCCTAATTTCTATAACTATATTGCATTATTTTATTTGTTTTTTAACCTGGACACCGTACACGATACAAACTATACTACACTAACTGTCTTCTTCTTTTTCTTCTTTGTCGCTACCCTTCCCACTTTCTACGTGTGTCAGTTTTTCCAATTACTTCTGTCACTTGTCATCTCACCGGTCACTCCCTTTCTACTCAAACTAACCTTTATGCCGTCCATCCATCTCTTTTTTTTTCTTCCCCTATTCCTTAAACCTCTCACTTCTTCTCTTTTAGTATGTAACTAAAAGAGCCTTAAATATGGATGAATCTTCATCACGTTTTTCACGAAGTCGGCACGGACAAAGTCACAGGCACCATCTTCAACCAACAAATACCTGTATTACCCACTTCAAAACAAGTATATAACTTCGCGAACAAAGATATTACATTCTATAGCGGGAATTTAATGTAACTGTGGCAAGTCATGGCAACTTATAATTGGCTAACTTCTCAAGTGTACTCCGAGGTATTTAAGTAACAATAAAACGAGAATTTATAATTTCAAAATGCCATTTAAAATGAGGAAGTTCTGATTAAGTCTTATTAAAATTATCAGTGATTTCACGGTAAGTTATTCTACGTTATACAATTTCGTGAAAATTTATTGCAAGTAAGTTTTGAATTGTAGCTTTGACGCGTTGTATATATTATTATATAACGCATAATATTCGAAAACTACATGCAGTTTATAATTTTTTATGATGATTGATGTAGGCTTTGCATTGTTTGTCAGTCATATACGTATATATAGTAATAGAAGATCGTTATAAACGTGGTACGGCGCATGCAAGCGAAGCGGAGAGTAATAGTTAATATACATATGTATATAAAAAATATATTTAGGCCGTGTGACACCAATAAAAAAGAATAGGACCACTCCATCTCGTTCCCATGGATAGGTTCCCATCGTAAAAGGCGACTTAGGGATAGGATTATAAACTTAGAATTCTTTTTAGGCGATGGGCTAGCAACCTGTCACTATTTGAATCTCAATCATCTCAATCCTATCATTAACCCATACAGCTGAACGTGGCCCATCAGTCTTTTCAAGACTGTTGGCTCTGTCTACCTCGCAAGGAATATAGATGTGACTATAAATGACTGCAAGAGTGAATATATTCAGACCAAGCCATGGGTAGCGGTTATACTACGCCATCTTATTAAGTAATCGATTCGCATTAATTAATTAAAGCTATGCAATATTTAATGGCATACGCCAGTTAAAACCTAATTAATTTATTGCATTGTTACGTCATTATAGCTTATTGGGTAGACAGAGTTCCAGAATATTTGAAAAATACGGACTTGTGACAAAAAAATGCTTTTATAATATAAGTGTCTTTGCAATTTACATACATACATACATAAAATCACGCCTCTTTCCCGGAGGGGTAGGCAGAGACTACCTCTTTCCACTTGCCACGATCTCTGCATACTTCTTTCGCTTCGTCCACATTCATAACTCTCTTCATACAAGCTCGGCGGTTTCGGGTACTTTTGACCTGACCCTTTACCAGGACGTCCTTAATTTGATCAAGATACGTTCGTCTAGGTCTTCCCACTCCGACCTTTCCCTCCACACTCTCCTTGTATATCTGCTTAGTCAACCTGCTTTCATTCATCCTCTCCACATGACCGAACCATCTTAACATACCCTTTTCTATTCCTGTAACTACATCTTCTTTCACATCACAACATTCCCTTATCACGCTGTTCCTTATCCTGTCACTCAATTTCACACCCATCATACTCCTTTGCAATTTATACATACATATACATAAAATCACGCCTCTTTCCCGGAGGGGTAGGCAGAGACTATCTCTTTCCACTTACCACGATCTCTGCACACTTCCTACGCTTCATCCACATTCATAACTCTCTTCATGCAAGCTCGGCGGTTCCGGGTACTCTTGACCTGACCCTTTACTAGGATGTCCTTAATTTGATCAAGATACGTTCGTCTAAGGTCTTCCCGCTCCGACCTTTCCCTCCACACTCTCCTTGCATCTGCTTAGTCAACCTGCTTGCATTCATCATCTCCACAAGACCAAACCATCTTAACATACCCTTTTCTATTCCTGTAACTACATCTTCTTTCACATCACAACATTCCCTTATTTTAATTAACAGCAATTTATTATATATATATCGGTATAAAAATTAGGCATAAATACATATCTACGAAAATTAACTAATGCAAAGGTAATTCTTATCAACAAAATACAATAAACATCATTCTTTAAGCCCATATTTCGGTTGCCTCCTCTTTAAGTAGGAGCCCTGGGTTCCACCAAGTTTAAACGTAAATATATCAAGTCCATATCCCTTGCGGGTTAGACAGAGCCAGCAGTCTTGAAAAGACACGTTCAGCTGCTTGGCTCAATGATAGAATTGAGATTCAAATAGTGACAGGTCGCTAGCCAATCGCCTATAAGAAGAATCCCAAGTCTATTAGTCTATCCCTTAATCGCCTTTTACGACCTCCATGGTAAAGAAATGAAATGGTCCTATTCTATTTTATATTAGTGCCGGGTACCACATGGCAATAAAGATAATATTCTTTTATATTTGTGCTGGGAACCACACGGCAATAAATATATCAACATTAACCTTAATCGTCTTCCAGAAATCCATACGGCATATATTGCATCAATCAATTAGTCCTTCGTTGCAATAATGGTCGCTCAAACTAATTACGTCAAAGTTAACATAATTACCCTCGGCCATTAAGACTTATTGGCATATTCACGAGAATTGCATTCATTAAAAATAAAACTATTATTAAAACGTGGTAATCTTTCTCATGGAACCGGTGTGAGGAATCCCTTCGAGTGACTATTAGGGTTACAATTGCTTAACCTGTGTGTTATCTTTAAACGTCAAGTTCAACACCTGCTTTGTAATTGGCAAGTCAGTCAGTCAGTGTTTACCATCCAGTGGCGGCAGAGTGTCAATTGTTCCATTTAGTTATTGGATTGTGTGGGATTAGTTCTGCAGGTATGATTTTATTTTTACTTTTTTTTTTGGTTAAGTTGTTTTGTTGGCTTTATTTGTAGGTAGGTAGGTATGTGTACTGTAACTTTATTATATAAACTAAAACTATTTATAAAATGTAAAGAAAAAAGATAATTACAAACTAAAATTAAATTTACAAATTGTACAGTCCCTGCATAGAATTAACTTGCGAGAGTGTGCCTAGAAGGCTGGCAGCATTGCCAAAGGTAGGTAAATTTATTGGAGTTAAACAAGTGGTCTTTGGATAATACTGCAAATCTTGTCACAGCATGTTCTTTACTTATTTTTGTACCTTACCTTGGTAGGCCCCAAATAAAAAAAGCTACGGAAATGTTTTCGGGAATTTATTAGTATAATATAAAGTATTTAAACAAAATATTGGTATATATATGTTGAACTTTATTTTAACTTAATTTTTTTTGGATATTTATAATGCTGTTTTGAATATTTTGATTGTTAGATATCTTATTTTTCTCCATTTCTATTTAATGTGAAAAAACCGGCCAAGTGCGAGTTGGCCTCACGCACGAAGGTTTCCATACCATCATCATGTTTTTCAGTTAAATATTTATTCACGTTTCTACTTGTTTATTAAAATCGGCCAATAAATTGCTTAAAAATAACGTTTGTTGTAGGGAGGGCGTTTAATTATTACTTTATTGTTATTTATTTATTTAAAAAAAATAATAATATACAAGTTTATATTCTGTGGAAATTTTAAGCGTCTACTTGTTAACATTGTTACTTGTTAATACTGAACAAAAAAAAAATATACGAAAAAAACACGTTTTTTGTAATATATAAACAAAGAAAAACATTGTGTATACCGGCTGCCACTCTTTTGGCAAAGATTGTAATGGGTTGAACATTAATAAGGAAAAGTTTTTAAAAACGGGATTAGTATATATTTATTAAATACACTGAAAATTCAATAGTAAATTAGCTTTTCTTTAATATTGTATCAGTCTAGAATCCTCACATATCAATCTAGTAATCACAATAGAAGAAAACATAACGTGCCTATAAAAACATCTAGAAAAAATTACCCTACTTCTCATCAGACAATTGGCATTAACAAAAACATCATAGGAAATGTAGCTGAAATAAAATAGATATGTTTGAACGGGTCAGCCAAGCCGGTCCGAACAATAACACATTGTTTTCACAACGGTCTGTGTATAGTCCAGTATATAAACTATCGTGGCACGCAGTGAATTCTCTTGTCTAACACCTGGCTAATAATATAAGGATAGCACTTAAAGAAAGAAAATATTGGCCTTTGTTACGTGTTGATTCAAAGTTTATAGCCAATGTATTGAAGAAATGTTTGAAGTCCGCGTAGTTTCCTGCTGAGTTAAAAAGAACTATCTCTGTTTATTCTTCTTATCTTTGTGTGTTAGTGCCGTTTGGTTCACAATTCATTAGAATAGGACCACTCCATATATTTCTATGATTAAAAGACATTTCAAGATTGTAACCCTTCATTTTAATACCTTAATAAATTCGGTCAAAGGCTCAATCTAATAACCAGATGTTTTATTATAACTGCGGAAAACAAACTTTCGAATGTGCCAAATTTCAATATATGAAAGTATGTAATTAATATGTTCTCAAAATAATAATATATATTATTTACTTCACTGGAATTTGTTAATGCAAAATTTCGTTTTTTTAACCAAGAATAATGTTCATTTATCACGCATTACAGAAATAATTTTATATGCGTCATAGTGAAATTGAAACATTCCAATTACCATTAACTAAATACTAATAGTCAAGCATAATATTCTTTCATTTTACAAATACTATCTGTTTGTTAAATTGATTTTAAAAGTTATTTTAATAACGCTATAGGTAGTAACTGTATCAGTGACACCTGAATGTGCAACAACTATTAGCTAAATTACTTTTGTTTGTTTTAATGAATTTCCTATCATTTCGAATTAGGACTAATACGTAAATTAATCTTACACTAAGCGTTGTAAAAACGCGGTATAATACTTTTGTAAAATATATTAATAAGTTTATACGTTTTGTTTCAGATTTTCAAACTAAGAATGTCAGTCAATCAAGAATACCCAGAGCCAACAACATTACAAGAAGCAATTAACCTTATTAAGTTCATTACTACGACACATAAGAAAGAAATAACCAGGCTTAAAGAGGTCATTACCAAGCAATCAGCAATCATCAAAAAATTAGAATCCAATAGGAAAAAAGAATTGGATTTCTTGTCATCTGAGCTTCTGAAGTACGAAACTAATTTAAATGAAAGGACTGAATCCATCAACAGACAAATAGCTGAAAAAGATGAAATCATCAAAAAGCAAAATGAAACAATTGAAGAACTGAACATAAAATTAAACGTCAAAACAGACTTTATTGTGCCAGAAATAGTCATTGATTCCAACTCTGACTCAGGAATCGTTTTGGAAAATGAAGACTTAAGTCCCAAAATAGATGATTTAAAAATCGAAGTGAAAGCAAGTAGAAAGTGTAGTAGGAGATTTGCAGACTCCATAGGGTTTTTACGCAGAGTAGATTTTTCCCCAATGAAATACAAGCCTGGTAATAGTAATAGTAAGAAGAAAGAAGAAAAGAAAAATACGTTGGAAGTTCCAACTATTCCATTATTGAATAGAAGAATATTTACTCGTCAATTTAGTAATGATCGTCCAATAAGCGATGACGAAAGGATTGTCTTGGATGATTCGGCGTTTTCGGAGGAACCAGCCGTACCAATAGTAGTTACGCCAAAGAAGTTGAATGATAGCATGAACAATCATTTTTCTGACGACGATAGCGATGATACCAGTCAAGAAGAGGCTTTTAACAGAATAATGATAAGAAGTAGCATAAGACGGTCGGTAAAAGCCAATCCTAAATACAAAAAGATTAACCGGAGTAAGGCTAAGCTTTTGGAACAGGTTAAAATCAATATTATTGATTAAAAACTTGAAGAATTTAAGAAAAAGTTGGTAGATACTAAAATCCTTAATTAGTCATATACATTTGAGAATTAAATAAATAAATTATAACTAATTGATTGGTTTTAATAATTTTACCATATATTTTATTCTTTAATTCAGACTAAGGTCTTTATTATGAATTTGTTACGTTAACCAGTATAAAAAATTAAAAAAATAATGCAAGAGACTGGTGCCTGAATTAAACAGAGCTTGAATCTCAGATATATCAGCATGTTCCAACTTAGTACAAGATAAGGATATATGAACGAATTCTTATATGATAACTTTTTTAACTGTGATGTTCTTCATCCGAGGTGTCACCTTTTGTCTAGAAAATTTGATTAAAATGATTTTAAGTTTGGTAGTAGTAGTATAATCAGAATTCATATTTATTTATCTGGCAACATAATTTAGTCCTTACTTTTTCATATCAATATCAAATATTATTTTTATCGTGAGTCTTTTAGATCTTATTTTAACTTTAATATTCTTTGTTTCTTAATAGGTGAGTTATAGATCTTATTTTCACTAAAATAGTCTTTAAGTGTCTTTAAAAGTGACTGAAAACATCCAATCTGGTCTAGCTTTTTCTACTGAGGTCAGAATATGCTCTGTGTAAAAACCAGTAATCTTGTCAAACCCAAAAATTAAATTCACCCATAACCATACTCAGATAATAACGAATCATGACTTATTTTTATCTTCTGAAATGATTATAATTTCAAATTTATTACGCTATTCATATATTTTGTCAACGATAATGTATTATATTTAACAATACCCTTATTATTTTCAAACACAGCCCGTCCTTTAAGTATTTTATATATTTTCTTTGCTAATTGATTATGACAAATAACAACAGTACCTACGCGTGAAAAAATTACAGGGTCACACCCCGAACGGAATGTAAACATTATGCCCACATCAAAGGTCCTAAGGCCGGTTGTAAAAATAAATCAAACATGGTCGGTTCGGGAGCAGCCAAATAAATAGTGGGTGCTGGTAGAGAAAATATTTTGCTAAAACAACCCACGAGAATCGGTAAACACTTACCTAATAATAGACCACTTATTGATACTGGGCAAACAGCCTTACGTTTTATACCTTTGTAACTTCTGATTAAATTGCATAGGTATAAAATGTAAGGGTGTGTAATTCTGAAATATTAAGTACCTATTGATGATGACATAAAATAAAGTTCTTATTTCTAACTTTAGAATAAAATAAAATAGATTTATTTTCAAAATTGGATACACGATCTATATCTATAGATATCTCTTATTGACGTCACAATTTTACTTTATTTATATTGTTTTTATGAATCCATAAGGTAATATTATAAAGATAAATTATTATATTTTAAAACAACAGTTATTGACTTTTATTTAGAAATTCAATCAGGTGCAATGCAAACTCTCTGCTTACTTTGAATTAAGTTATAAATGCCGTGTGGTCCCCGGCACAAATAAAAAAGAATAGGAACACAATTTGAATCTCATTTCTACCATCAAGCCAAAAAGCTGAACGTGGCCTATTAGTATTTTCAAGATTGTTGGCTCTGTCTACCCCGCAAGGGATATAGACGTGACTATATGTGTATGTACCTATGTAAGTTCTGAATTTGTAAATCAAAATAGCAAGCAAACCAAAATCTCAATTTTTGTTGATAGCAGATAGTAATCTTATATCATTACATTTAATTTACAGACGTAAACAGATAAAAATAAATTTATCTTTAATATTATTTAACTTTGATTAATAATAGTAAAAAACATTAATAAACTTAAAGTACAAGGTGCATACGTCTTGTTAAGCAAGCTACAAGAATATTCACGATTCAAATTGGTAAAACAAAATTTAGAAAAATAAACATAAACAAGTAAAATATAATTTTGATTGCACATTTCTTCATGTATATTCCTATATATATGGTGTAAAATTTCACACTTGCCTATGTATTTTTACGTTAAGAGTTAGATGTGACATTATCCAAATTCCATTACTGCAAAAACTTCCTAGCACAGCGGAAGCAACATCGTGTATTGAGATTCAACGGACATTTTACATAAAATGTACAGTCAATAGCAAGTAATACTGTAAAAATTCATTCTGAGAAAAAGAAATCGGAAAGTATACCTTTGCGTAAGATAAGATTTGGTTTCAACAAAATCGATCAAGTACTTTATATTACTTGCACTTGACCTATTAACTGGACCTGACATGCACTTGACCTGTTTACTGGACTGGACGGTGCCATCCCCAGCATTAAGAGTAATAACAACGTCATCTCTTCCCTATGCATGCTTCATTGCTGGTTCGGTAGCAATGAAAACAGTGAAAACCAACTGCTTCTCTTCCCGTAAAAGTCAATCAAGGAAAAACCTTACAAACTTAATTCTTGTTTGAGGCGATGGGCTAGCAACCTGTCGCTATTTGAATATCCACTCCATCATGAATCCAAACAGCTGAACGTGGCCTTTCAGTTTTTCGAGACTGTTAGCTGAAAAGGGAAAAAAGACATGATCATATAAATGTTTGTTTGTTTGTAATATCTTTATTGCATAAAAATTTACACTGTAACAAGAAAATAGTGAGTAATATTTATATACTAGAGGCCGCCCGCGACTTCGTCCGCATGGAAACCCTATCAATCCCGCGGGAACTCTGGGATAAAAAGTAGCCTATGTGTTATTCTGGGTCTTCAGCTACCTACATACCAAATTTCATGGTAATCGGTTCAGTAGTTTTTGCGTGAAAGAGTAACAAACATCCATACATCCATACAAACTTTCGCCTTTATAATAGTAGTAGGAAGGATATGTACTACAAGTTTACAAAGGTATCCTAACGAATTAAAGTGAATGACCCACTATGGTGCTGACTGTACCGGTAAGAAAGTTGGGTATCACGACGTTTTGCGGAACTTTTGCTCCTTGTAGCGTTTTGCATTACACGCGCCATTGGAGCCGGTTCCCGCGCGGGCGGTACAAAATGTCAAGTCGACGTTTTGATTCCATTTTATTTATACAAATTTAGCTGTTCCCGTACCGTGTACCTGCATATATGCGATATGATCACGTCTTTATTGGACTGATAGGGAGAAACTACATCTTCCAATTGCCATGATCTCTGCCTACTTATTGCTACATCTAATATCATTACCTAAGCTTTTCTCGCGAGCTCGTAAAGTAAATTGGACTTTACAATATTTGGTAACAAGCTCTCAGTTTTGCCTAAACAATAAAATTTCCGTATTTTCTGAAGAATTTAGCAAAAACAGTAATAATATCCATTTTCAAGATTTAAACTATTTTTTTACCGAGTTTCGTCTATTAAAATCGGTTTAGTGGTTAAATGTTATGTGGTAAAAAAATAAACATTCGCATATGTAATAATTATTATGAGGTAGAATTCTCTACGCAGGATCTTTAATACTTTTTCCTTAACCGTCTAACTTGTCAAAAAAAGTAAAGTAAGTATATATTAATGGTACTGTTTCTTCACCTCCTTACTAGCATAAATAAGCTGTATAAATTGAAGTGGAGCAGGAATTAAATTCTAGAACAACGAGCCTCACAAAGCACTGAGGAAATGAGCAATTTCCACCAGAAAATGTGTGGAACTACCTACTTACTAAAAATCTAGTGCAGTGGCACATCTTCTAGGGCTTAGAGTGGCTTTAGCACTTAGAGCGCGAAGTCTGCATATCTATGAATCGAGTTAAGATCTCTTAAGAATCGAGTTAAATGTCAATCGTTTCTCTTTCCTTGCAGATTGTAAAAGTAGATAAAATATAAAGCTTACATACCTGAAGATACCTCGTTTAGACGATGGACTATTACTTAAAAAAATACTGTCTTACCTACCTACATATATTCATATAATCATGTCTATATCCCTTGTGGGGTAGACAGAGCTAAAAGTCAATAGTGAAAAGACCGAATGGCCACGATCAGCTGTTTGGCTTGATGATAGAATTAAGATTCAAATAGTGACAGGTTGCTAGCTTATGGCCTGTATTAAGAAACACAAGTTTACAAACCTAAATCTTTTTTTATCTTCCTACCTATTGACACTTTTTCCAAATTCCAATTTAATTGACTAAGATTTAGCTTAACGTGACCTTGTAGTCTTGTCTTAAGCGCTGTCTAATCTTTAGTAATGGATGACTTGATAAAGATCTAGCAATAAAGAGTTTCCCCCGCAACGCTTTCGAGCTATTATAAATTTATATGTAGACATGTATGTATCTCAAGTTGATAACGTTTAGTAATTCTAAACTTCTTCAAAAGAGTTCTAAGCAAACTGGTAATGATGATCACGTATGTGAGGATTTTCATTCGTGTACACTCCAAGTCGGAGACAAAGGACGGACGAGAAATCGGCTTGCTGCAGTGATTGGTCCAAGTTATAAACTGTTTCTGTTTCAACGTATTATTTATTTATTCTTTATTGTAACAATTGCAATTTGTAAAGTACTTACAATAGGCGGACTTAATGTTTACTATCAACAGTGTTGTAAGTTAGTATTGTTACTTACGTGAGACGTTGTCTGAAATAAAATATTTAAATTGGAATTGAATTCTTCAAGATGCGGCGCCAAACAATAATCAATAGAAATAAATTCAAATACGGATTAACGGATAGGCCAAAAAAATAGGATTCTTCCTTGATTGTTGACTGATGACTCTGTTTACCCCGTAAAGGATAAAAACGTGACTACACATATGTATTACCTAATAAACTCAGCGGCAGGGCTAATTTGGATTTTTCTTTTACTTGAAAGACGACCTGAACGAGGTCGCTTCCTGGTGATAAGGTTGCTTTGTATTTCGATTGATTTGACTAAAGAAATAAGCAATTTTTGTCACGCAATAAACTACCGCTGTTTCGCTTTTTATTATGACGTAAAATGGGACAGCTATAGTTTATCGCGCGACAAAAACGCGTGCCATGCCAGGCCTGCTGCTAATAATTCTATACCTATGATCGGACCCACGTTCTATATCTGTGCTCGGAGTAAACTGACTTCAAAAATTAAAATATTACATACATACATACATATAATCACGACTATATCCCTTGCGGGGTAGACAGAGCCAACAGTCCTGAGCGAACTGATAGACCACGTTCAGCTATTTGGCTTTAAGATAGAATTGAGATTCGAATAGTGACAGGTTGCTAGCCCATCGCCTAAAAAAAGAATCTCAAGTTTGTAAGCCTATTCCTTAGTCGCCTTTTACGACATCCATGGGAAAGAGATGGAGTGGTCCTATTCTTTTTTTTTGTATTGGTGCCGGGAACCACACGGCACATTAAAATATAATGTCGCTGAATTCTTTTGATTTAAAAACACCACCCACCCGGTTGGTTCGCGACACGCTCGCGGTCAAAGACGGTTCATACGAACATTCAAGACTTGCTGGGAATAAAGATTATTTGAATCCTTTTCACTCGTTCCTTTTTATTTTACTGTTATTAATACTTCTTATAATACTTACGGAGCTGATCTCAGCGCAGTCTCAAAATGTTTCAGTTTAGCTACGAAACCGATAACGGTCACCAATGTGTATATTTTTGAAATTTGATTAGCTTAGCAGTGCCTTGTGGTCCCCGGCACCAATAGAAAAAACAATTGGACCAGTCCATATCTTTCCCATGGATGTCGTTGAAGGCGACTAAGAGATTGGGTTATATAATATTTGGAATTCTTCTTTGAGGCGATAGGCTAGCTACCTGTCACTATTTGAATAAATATAAATAAATAAATATATACGGGACAAATTACACAGATTGAGTTAGCCTCGAAGTAAGTACGAGACTTGTGTTACGAGATACTAACTCAACGATTCTATATTTTATAATAAATACTTATATAGATAAACATCCAAGACCCAGGCCAATCAGAAAAAAGTTCGTTTTGTCATCATGCCCTGGCCGGGATTCGAACCCGGGACCTCCGATGTTACAGACAAGCGTACTACCGTTGCGCCACAGAGGCCGTCAAATCTCAATTCTATATTTAAGCCAAACAGCTGCACGTGGTCTTTTGTACTACCGCAAGTCTTTTCAAGCCTTTTTAAGACCGTTGGCTCTGTCTACTACCGCAAGGAAAACAGACGTGATTATATATAAGTATGTAAGTATGATTAGCTTAGTAATCACAAATTGTCAAAGTTGTAAAACATACGTTTAACCTAAAATTTATTATAACGTTTATTAATTTTGAAGCGAAATTATCAGCAAAAGGTAGTAACTAAGTACCTACTACAAGAGTATGGTACGCGGGTATAATAAAATACAATCGTTTTGTCTCATGTCAGTTTATGTCAATTATTCTAACTAGTTTTTAACCATATATTTTAAGTACCTACTATACATCAATGATTTGATTAATTAGAAGAAGCACAGAGCCAAAATAATGAACGCCCCAGTGCCTAGCCTCCTTTGCTCTGTAGTGAAACGATGCAGTATCACTTTGCTGTGACACAGAAAGTAATTTAAACGGATCTTTTTCAAAATGGCTTCGAAATTGCCGTCTTGCGAGGGATTATTGAATTCCTCGTATGGAGTCTGGAAATCTGATAAGGATTGATAGGATGTGTTAAAGATTACAGTTAACAACCTTTTTGGGTTCCGTGGCCATTTTGCAAAACAGAACACGAAATTTGTTGATTTGGTTTTAATGTCGTCTTGACTTAGTTATATTTTTATTTGTAATAATCATGGATACAAGTCTGAAAAACTATTTAAATGACAAAAGAAAAACCACAGTTATCGTAGTCCATGAAAACTATTCGTTCGACTATTATATCAATAAAATACATACATATGTACTTACCTTAAAAAAATTGAATCGGCAAAAAGACAATAAAAGTAAAGGTTTCGTATAACAAAGTATGATATTGAAAGAAGAGTGACCGCGGAGAACATGGTGTATGGAGCTTTACATGCCTTTATGAGAAGTCTGAATTTTATTTCCAAAAAGGGTCGCCTGGCTGTGCATAAGGGCGTGTTGGTCCCAACATTAATGTATGGGAGTGAAGGTTGGGTGTGGCAAAAGAAGCACGAAAGCAGGATAAATGCGGTGGAAACGAAAGCGTTAAGAAGATCAGTGTGAAATTGAGTGACCGGATAAGGAACAGCATGATAAGGGAATATTGTGATGTGAAAGAAGATGTAGTAACAGGAATAGAAAAGGGTCTGTTAAGATGGTTTGGTCATGTGGCGAGGATGAATGAAAGCAGGTTGACTAATCAAATATACAAGAGAAGTGTGGGAGGAATAGTCGGAGTGGGAAGACCTTGACGATCGTATCTTGATCAAATTAAGAACGTCCTGGCAAAGGGTCAGGTCAAGTGTACCTTAAACCGTCAAGCTTGAATGAAGAGAGTAATGAATGTGGATAAAGCGAAGGAAGTATGCAGAGATCGTGACAAGTGGAAAGATGTAATCTCTGCCTACCTCTCTGGCAAAAAGGCGTGATTTTATGTATGTATGTATATTTCGTATAAACCCGAATTGCTTCATACGTAAATGAGCGAATAAACATTGTTACTTTCCATAATAAGTGTGTTTTATAAAATATTAGTTATAAACTAATATCTTTTCCAAATAAATTTTTCAGCAAACAGGAAATCTATTATTGCCAAAAATTTAGAAATACGTATTCAGTCTTACAGTTTGTAAGCATGTATCCGAACGTAATGCAATTTGAAAATACAAGAACTACCCTACTTAAACGGCGAATAAAAATTGACGTCATGACGATGGTATTGAATACTTGATAACATTTTTATTTTGTCAATTATTTTATTTAGAATAAGTTTTAATGCCAACACATTCCTATTCGCTATTTGCAACAAGTAAGCATTGCTTTTATTGTCAATACAACTCAATTTAACTTTAACTCAGCAGCCTTGTAACAGATTTTTTAAATTTTCAGATATTACGCTATGCCCAATAAAAACTAACCAAGATAATACTGAAGGTAAATAGTATTGTGAGTACAAGTGTGTACGAAATTATAATAATGCAAAGAAAGAAACCAAATCCAGAGAAAAAAAATCATTTAACAGTGAGTGATGAACCCGTGCAGCCATCAGGATCAGGTGTAAGAGATAAGAAAGTCAATCCAAGTGGTGAGCCAACACAGCCGCAGAGCTCGCAACAGAATTTGCAAAAGCATCCACCACCGCTCTCGCAGCAACACCTGCCACAGCAGCCTCAACACCTGCCAAAGCAGCCACAACACCTGCCAAAGCAGCCACAACACCTGCCAAAGCAGCCACAACACCTGCCAAAGCAGCCACAACACCTGCCAAAGCAGCCACAACACCTGCCACAGCAGCCTCAACACCAACCCCAGCCGCCACAACGTCTCCCGCAATATAGCCCACAACGTCACCCACAACGTCACACGCAACGTCATCCACAAAATCACCCACAAAACCACCCACAACATCACTCACAACATCACCCACAACATCACTCACAACATCACCCACAA
Organism: Amyelois transitella; assembly: GCF_032362555.1. NCBI lineage: Eukaryota > Metazoa > Arthropoda > Insecta > Lepidoptera > Pyralidae > Amyelois > Amyelois transitella. The sequence continues at coordinate 9,502,096 of NC_083511.1, read as the reverse complement.
AATTATCCACAACATCACCCACAACATCACCCACAAAATCACCCACAACATCACCCACAAAATCAACCACAACATCACCCACAACCGTTACCACGACAATTGCCGCAGCAATTGCGACAGAAATCGCCACAGAAGTGCCAACAACGGCAACCACAACAGTGTCCACGTCAACAACTACAACAACAGCCTCAACAGTGCCCACAGCAGCACCCACAACATCATACACCAACTATGGCAACGTATTATTATCCCCATCAACAGCAAGTGCAAATTCCACAATGGAATGCAATGACTTCAGCGCCGCCGGGTCCAACACCAATATATGCAGTTCCTTGCCAGCCTGGGTGCCTGCCTGTTATGGTGGCGCCAATTTATCAATTTCCATGCACAGCATTGGGGCCACAGAGTATCGCTCCCCACGTTCCACATCCACCCGTGGTCACAGAAATCCCACAGATAACTTATGCTTCATATGTGCAGCCTCCAGTTTACATACAACAAGGCAACGAAACTACTTCTCAGGCGAATGAGTCATACTATGAAGAACAGACAACCACAGAAGATGAAAAAGGTTACGTAGATCAAGTTCAACAATTAGAAACTGAAGCTCCTGAAAATGTGACTCATTCTCTTTCAGAAGTTAATACTCATGTAAACACTGATGCTTCAGCACAGGAAGTTAATCAAATATCTGAGGATCCTATACAAATTTATTTATCGTTAGCTAAAGACACATTATCTTCGCCGAGAATGTCGGCAATAGACCCAAACGACATTATAGATGAGTTATGTAAGCTAAATAATTTGGACAAACATACAATGTGGTTATTAGATTTGGAATATGGGTATCTTAGAACACTTAAAGAACATAATATCCCTTTATATAATGCAATAACAAATTGTATTGAATGTAAATGTTCAAAACATTCTATACATCCAGAATTTGATAGTTGTAATGAAAAATTTAAGCAGATTTTATTGTTATATTACAATAATTTAGTCAGTAATGCATACTCAGGGCTTGTTGAGTTCAATGGAAATACTTCTATAGTGTATTTTCAATTTTGGCTCTTTCATGCTATGCAACAGTTAGGAATGTGTTGGCTTTAGCATATGTGTGCATGAATCAATGAACATTTAATGAGTCCATTCAATTTAGACTGTGTATATTTTGTACAAGAATTCTACAAATTGAATCAACAATGCGCTATTCTATATTATTATAGAAATATTGGTCTTTTTAATTGTACATATATTATCTGATAAATCTAAGACCTCTTTTCGTATTTTCTTCATCTTTTCTTTTGAATGCAATGCATAAAATTTTAAATGCTTACTTATTTCGTACAATACCAGTCGGCATGTTTGTATTGGCTTGCTGAATGGACTCTATTGTACATATATTATTATTTTAATCTTTTTTATTGTGTCATAATTGCAAGAATGAATGAAATGCATTTCAATGGAATTAAACTTTTATGTATAATCACTTGAGTTTTATTTGCATAATAAAAAATATAATTTACATTAATCAACTCTTAAAAGTTTGCTTGATGTATTTTATTTGAATTTTCTTACTTGAATACTTAATTGATTGCATTTTGTACAAAAGTACTTAATTCTAAGTTAAATATGATTTTCCTGTCAATCTCTCATAAATATTTTAAATCTTTTTAATTTCTATAATTATATCGATATCTCACTAGTTTAAAATTAAAATAAGCAAAATAGTTTTTTTTTTTATCTCAATTCTATCATTAAGGCAAACAGCTGAACGTGGCCTGGGTCTTTTCGAGACTGTTGGCTCTGTCTACCTCGCAAGTAGTATTATTATGTACTAATTTGTATGTATTTTATCGAAATAGTGCAAAAATTCGCGTCACCCTCGTCGATTTCCACGCTTCTTGTTTTTGTTGGATAATTAGGTAAATTATTTTACTTATAAACTTTGGGATTCCTCTTTTAGGCGATGGGCTAGCAACCTGTCACAATTTGAATCTCAATTCTATCATTAAGCCGAACAGCTGAACATGGCCTATTGATCTTAACCAGACCGTTGGCTCTGTCTACCCCGCAAGGGATATAGACGTGATTATATGTTATATTTATTTTTACAGTCGTTGTAAAATGTTGCCAGCGTTGCAATATTCAGTTTCTACCATGCTTACCTTAATGTGTTACTTCACTCCACTAATTACAAAAACATATTGGACGAACACCGACCAGTCGTTAAATAAATAAAGTTACACATTGGCTGCATTTGTGCATCCATCAGTGCCACTTTGCAACCACCAGTGCAATACTAAATTCGGACTCCCAAGGCACTCAAATGGATGGGCCATTTAGCACTTTAACCCAAAACTGCCACGATAAATAACCGAAGATCGATTCTAGTGATGTTTTCTGTAAGACTGCACTAATCAGTTGGAAACGATTGAAGAATTGCTAGCAACCAATCCTAATAATTGCCAAATAATAATATTTCCCATCCCCAAATTTAAAAACATACATACTAACATACATATAATCACGTCTATATCCCTTGCGGGGTAGACAGAGCCAACAGTCTGGAAAGTCTGATAAGCCACGTTTAGTTGTTATGTGTATATATATAAATAAAATAGTAACTGACCGATGTCCCTCTAAGTGGCAATACGGGGGGTTTTTTCAATGAACTAACCTAACTGCATTCTTCATATTATTATAAAATCACTTATTCTAAAACTCACTTGCCTTATGGACAAAAACCTTTTGTTCCACTATTACAATCGGCATTGCTTCGTGGTCCGTTCCCGCAAAATTATATCAATCGCGGACCGTTAGTGGTAATTTCCCTCATTCACTCAGTTCCCGTTGACCTAAATTTGGGGTCCCTAATGGCTCGGTTGGAATTTGCGGTCTAGTCATCCGCCGGGTATTTAGTTCACATCAAATCCAGGACCTTAATGGGTCATAGTTTAACAAATTAGTGCGTCGGTGGTCAAAAGGTGTCCGAATAAAAAACCAAGCTTTCAACGTTAGTATATGAGGAAACAAAATGCACGGGTTTCAATCCTACCACGATCATGTAGGTTCAAAAGAGCTTTCTTTTTTTTTTACTTTTCTTTTTCCTTTCCTTTCAAAACATACTTAACAATCACTTAAGTATTTTCGACGTTAGCACTGTCACGGAATATAAATTCAATTCAATTCAAAATCTTTACTGCATATCATAAACATTGAAGTCCTTGTAGAACTGAACAATAATAATATACAATGTATACTGTTATCAACTTTGATAAAAATCTAAAATATAAATTAAAAAGGGTAATTAAATTGCATAAGTTGTTATCCTAAAAAAGTTAAGATATTCAGTGAGCTTTGTCTTAATCATGTAAGTTCCAATGACTCTTTTCTAACGTACCTTAATTTTACGATGTGATTTCATATAGGTATACATAATCACGTCTTTATCCCTTGCGGGGTAGACAGAGCCAACAGTCTTGAAAAGACAAATAAGCCACGTTCAGGTGTTGGCTGAATGACAGAATTGAGATTCAAATAGTAACAGGTCGCAGGTCGCCCATCGCCTAAAAGGAGAATCCCAAGTTTATTACTATATGATTAAGTCGCCTTTCACGACATCCATTGTAAAGGGATGGTCCTATTCTTTTTTTCCATTGATAAAGGAGAACACGCGGTAAATGAGATTCTGAATAATTAAGTTCATGTAAAGGGTAAATTAAAACAAAGAAACTTATTCATATTTAATTATTAACAAATTCAATGTGCAAACGAACAATATGAAATTAACATTGTCATAAACTATTTATTGAAACAAACTTGCAATAGAATATACAAAAGTCAAATGCATAGCAACCACATAATTTACTAAATGCACGCAATGTACGGTTTGGTAATCATAAGAGTATAATAACATATATTTAAGTACATTTTACATAATAATATACTAAGTACGAGTATAACAAATCAACGATAAAGATAATTCGGATTGAGTCAGTTTTTTAAAGAAAAAAAAAACATAAAATCGTACAAAATTAACTGAAATAACAGAAGCCATTTCAAATAAGGCCAAAAAGGCCATCGTGACTCTGAAGAAAACTTTTTAATAAATTATTTCTAATTAATTTTGCAAAGACTATGTCAAGGTATTTACAACAAAAATATAGTAGGTTATTCAACAGGTAATAATACTGTAATACGAAGATACAAAACCTAATAAAAAGGCAAGAAATACGTATAAAGTATTTACAATTAAGTATTAACACTAACTATAAATAATTTGCTTAAATTTAATAAAGTACCTAAATTATGTACATAAATTATCTCTCTCTGTGTAGAAGAGCTCGGAGTACACCTTTTAAGCATGGTTCTGGATTGCTTGAGAGAAGTTTACTCAAAGCGACTCCAGTCGGACCTCCGCAACCATTCCAAAGGTACCTAAATCCATATTGGTCTAGTCGAATGAGCCTCCTGAGTCGCCTTTTACGACATCTATGGGAAAGTTCTGTAGTCCTATTCTCAAGAATACCGGGAACCACACGTCACTTAAGGCGAAAGCAGTCGTTGTAGGGCGTTTATTTATGTAGGTATGCCTGTGAATAGAAATAGTCGCATAGCTTGTACGTTTGCAGCTAAATTGTGGTTTTGATTAAAATCGATACAATTAACATCGATTAGTAGGCTTCAGCCTTCAATATAGCTGCATTTAATGCTTCCTCTAAACGCTCGTAATAATTTATGTATCTGTGGTGACACAAGATAGAAATATTATAATATAATCGCGCGGTAATTAGAATTGTTGTAACGTTTTATAAAATGATTATTCTGGTTTATCGGAAGATAAATTCCTTATTTGCAAAGCCAAGAATATAGTAATAGTATAAGTTAACATTGTAAAGAGGAAGCATTCATGGATATGATACAGAATAGCGAACAATTCTGCACATATTCAGGACTCCAATGATTATAAACGCCTCAGAAAACGTTGAATCTAATCAACATTTTTGAAGGTAACTTGAACTGAATTCGTCCGAGTATATTTACGAACATTGACGAGGCATATATCTCCTTCCCTTTCCAACTCTTCAGTATAGAAGGAGAGGGAAGACAAGACATGTGCCTTATCAACGTCAATAAAAATTCGTATAGTTCTTTATCGAACTGATCAGTCTACACTTTCGGTTCGTATAACACTGTCACATTCTTCGTTCTGTCTATGAGTTCACGGTCTGTAAGATCCAGGGTACAAATTTGGATATCCTGGTGCAGACGCCTGGGAGGTTTGCTTCGCCGCAACCAATACCCCAGCTGATGATGCCAGCTAGGAAGTACCTTGAATCTTTTCCCTTGACCTGCAAGCATTTATAAGGGTGGTTACTTCATATGAAGACAAGAACAAAACTAAACTCAGCGTGTTGTATAAATCTAACAACGTTAGACCGTCACTAATAAATGAGTTAGAATTATGATGGACCTTAATTAATTTCTATACTGATTACAAGGAGAACAAGCTAAAGCCAATTTGTATGAAAATTTGGGGACTACAGCCCTCTGTAGTCCCAAAATTTTCATACCTACTTAAGTTTTATAATCCCTAGTCTTAACCCTTTTTTTCGTACTAATAAGGATTGGTCTTTTCATTCTTGGGATAATTCAGGGATATAGACGTGATTATGTTTATTTATGTATTATTAACCTGTAGCGGTCCTCCCGAATCGCCCTGGCAAGAATCGTGGCCGCCCCTCTCGTGGCCCGCGCACAAGAAGATGTCGGGGATGAACTCGTGCCTGCCCGCGCGCAGGAACATGGACTTGCAACGCTCGTTTGATACTATTGGCACTTGCACCTGGAATATATGACGTGATCGTTAAAGCTTTAGGCTAAGATAAAGATCCTTCTTTTGAAGTGTTTTTTGAAGAGAACAGAATCATCAAAGTAAGGTTTTCTGTTTGGACCAAAATAAAAGTGAAAGGCCCAGAATAAAATTTAACCGTTTCTTTTCGTTCTCATTAGGTCTCTTGCTTCTGCACTGCAATAGTTATAGAAATATCTTTGAAATACAAACAAGGAAGATGTGTTTCCGAAGAAAAACTTCAGTAGGTACCTACCTACATGCTTTATGAACGCAGTGACTTTCAACGCAAGTTGTACTTTGCCAAAACATTTATTTTGTAGCGGGAGCGATGATGGGCCTTACCGCCACAAAAGGAAGATCTTCTAGGTGTTGGTTGGGTGTAGGCTAGGTGTTATGCCTGGGGAAACGCGGCTCCGACGATATTGAATCGAAGGTTGTATTTTTATGCTCCAAATCGTGAAATCTTTGATTTCGCGATTAGACTCTTCGCTGCTATTAGCGGAGCGCGTCATATTCTTCGTTATGACTGATAGATGGTGTGTGAGGTAAGTAAAGTCGCGACAATTTAATAAATTATAAAATATCTAGATGAGATGTTAGGAGTAGCCGTAATCGTCGAATAAGCATGAAGAGTATCTAATGAGTGTGAAGGAAGCGGGAGAGGTCTGCAAGGATCGTGGCAAGTGAAAATCCATAGTCTGCCCCAACGGGACACAAGTATGATGGTATGTATGTATAGAATATCTACTCACCTCCTGCAAAACAGATGGCAGTACGCCACCTTCCGACAGCCTCCCCCACCCGGTCACAGTAGCATTCTCCCCCACCAACAAATCATCAGACGCCGGCAAACATATCGGAGAAATGTGCGGCGCGAACTGTACCGGAGCCTCTAATTTCACCAGAGCTAGATCATACTCGTAAGTGAAGAAGTTGTATTTAGGATGAACTGCCTTGCGAGCCACTCCTCGCTCCACGTAAGGGTATTGTTCCGATACTGATGAGAAGTCGTATTCCCCGACGCGTATTCGGATTTGGGCGGTTAGGAGGCTGAAACGTAAAATTTTTTGATTGTGTGAATAAGATACTTATTTTGTGTTCGTTTCTTGATTTCGTTATTACTAGTTTCACAATAATTCCTTCATCTGTTCTTTATTTTCTTTATGAGATCTCGTGGATATTAGTTTTGAGGATACACACTTTATTATTTTCATACTTCCTGTGTAATAATTCAAACCACAAATAAAAGAACATATTCAATCTCAAGATAGAACGATGTATTGTATAATAATGTGGTAAACCCCGCAGCAGCCCAAAATTATTTTGTACTGATTCCAATCAGGTGCCGTGTGGTTTCCGGCACTTTAGAATAGAACCATTATCTTTTTCATGGATGTCGTAAAAGGCGTCTCAGGGATAGGTTGTAGGCGATGAGCTAGCAACTGTCACTGTGTATTTAAATATTCTAATAGCCATACAACCGAACGTGGGTTTTCATTCATTTCAAGACTGTTGTCTCTGTCCACCCCGCAAGGTATATAGACGTGACTATATGTTAAATTTCAGATACTCACTCATCAACACAGTGGCCAGCCGTCGCTATCCAGCCCTCGTTGATGATGGCCCCCCCACACCTGTGCGTGGAGGAGAAGCCGAAAAAGGATGTCCGTCTGACGGAGACCTGCCACGGCCAGCGACCGAAGCTGGAATCTTTGCCCCCCATGATACGGGTCTCGGGACGAGGCCACATAGCTGTGAGACCACATTCTGAAAGAAGAAGAAATTCAAATTCAAAATTCAAATTCAAAATTTTTATTCATCATTATAGGATACTTCATATCGCTTAATAATTGTCAAAATAATAAAGGAATTTCTTTTGGAGGGCTCTGTGACGCAGCGGTAAATTTAATGGGCTTATGTGTGGCACTGGATGTCTTGGGTTCGAACCCGGGTATCACAGATAAGGCATGATGATTGTCCTGGTTATTGGATGTTTTTTTACATAAATATACCTATGTTATAAAATATAGCATCGTTGAGCTATTATCTCGGAACACAAGTCTCAAACTTACTTTGAGGTTAATCTGGGTAAAAAAAATACATTGAAAGCAGAAAGTCACGAAGTTCTGCCTACCGCTCCCAATAAGATGAACGATATAATAGTGTATGTTTGTTAACATATTAATAGGGTTATTCACATTCATCTTAATATGTAAATCGTAAAATTTCATACAAACATGCATAATATTATCAAATGCAACTGAGCAATCCTCGGCGGAATCCAGTTAGACAATATGGCGCTCTCAAATTACATCTTGAGTTGGCTAAATGAGGATGAGATGTAATCTGGCTGCAGTCTCAACATACATAGAAATGGACATCACATCCGTAGATCTGGATGCGGTATTAACTTTTTTTTTATGATAGATCTTAGTGCGTTTGACCGTGTGGGTTCCCGGCACCAATACAAAAATGAATAGGACCAACTCCATCACTTTCCCATGGATGTCGTAAAAGGCGACTAAGGGATATGCCTACAAACATGGGATTCATTTTTAGGCGATGGGCGAGCCACCTATCACTATTTGAATCTAAATTCTATCATTAAGCCTAATAGCTGAACGTGGCCATTCAGTCTTTTTAAGCCAGTTGACTCTGTCTACCCTGCAAGGGATATAGACGTGACCATATGTATGTATGCGTTTGACCTCAATCTGCCTGGCGGTGAGAAAGATGGGGCTTTAGGTGGTGCATGCAAACTCAAATGATGCCTATTCACTCCTGCCTTGAATATCCCCAAAAAAAAATAATCCATTTTACTCAATGCAAAAACAAACCCAAAGTGAAACAAATAAAATAAATAAAAAAAAAAAAAAAAATATCCCCAAGTTACAAGTATCGAAGAAGAGGTTTGCTTTTTCAGTTCATGAAATAACGAGATAGTAAATCCAAAATGTTATTCTCATATGATTAGTTCTTAACGAGCAAAAGGTAAATAGGAGTCTAGCTAGTCTTAGCATCCAGATAGTTGCAGTCCTTTCCAAGAGTTTCCAAGGAAATTGAAGACTATTCACAAGTTCTATTAAGGCCAAAGGGACTAATCTATTAGTTAAAATTCTAATTTTGGCCATCAAGCTATTGTAGGGTAAGTATGGCGCCAAAATGGTGGACTAATAAGGCTTTGCTTAGTCAAGGCACTAGTCTTCCTCATTGTAGTACATAAATACATACATATAGTCACGTCTATATCTCTTGCGGGCTAGACAGAGCCAACAGTCTTGATTAGAGTGATAGGCCACGTTCAGCTGTTTGGCTTAATGATAGAATTGAGATTCAAATAGTGACAGGTTGCTAGTCTGTCGCCTATAAGAAGATTCCCAAGTTTTTAAACCTATCCCTAAGTAGCTTTTTACGACATCTATGGGATATTGGCTGCAGTGGTCCTATTCTTTTTTCTACTGGTGCCGGGAACCACACAGCATTGTAGTGATAATTCTAAACTCTATTTTCATGTATTTTCTGTCTGTACTTGTGGTTGATGGATATGTATCACCTTCTCCGTCACTTCTTACGTCGTTGCGTGACTTCAAAAGAAATATCTCCAAATGTGAGAAACATAACGAGCGTTAAAAATAAATGCGTTGTCTACAAAATAGGTGGTCAATGGGTTGCACTGTTATGAAACTGGAGTTACCCAGGCGAAGCTGCGAGATTTTCAGAATTAGGGGATGTTAAATGTTCGAATTTTCTCATAGGTACACGTGGTGAAAATCTACCGTGTAAGCTTAATTTAAGCAAAACCTTGTATTAAGACATAAGCTGTGTTATAAGTAAGTTATAGTAATATTTTGTAATAAAATTTATTTAGTTTAAATTATTTAACGTATTACATTTACGTGTTTAACCCTTACGGGGTAGACAGATCTAACAGTCTGTCACCATGCTTGGTTTAGAAGACCTGACGTTGCTTAGTTTGGCAGGTGTTGGAGTTATACCTTTAAGTTTAAGATATAACTCCATTAAACACCGCCGAGGATAACTCCATTCTAGTCTTGGCGGAGGCACTCCTATGCCCCAGATCCACTTACTTTTTATTATGAATACAAGTATAAAAAAAAAATACATATATGCCTTTGCCTCAATTTTGTATGCGATCCTCTTATTGTCAGGTAAGATGGAAGAGATCCCACTTAGGGTTAAGCCCGCCCGTTTTAAATTTGTTTACGAGAGCAAATATTTTTTAATAGGCTCCCAAGTTTATAAGCCTATCCCTTAGTCGCCTTTTACGACATCCATGGGAAAGAGATGGAGTCGTCCTATTCTTTTTCCTATTGGTGCCGGGAACCACACGGCAATTTGTGAAAATAAATTCGTATTTAAGTTACTTACCTACACTACTAGTCGCCGCAGTGGTATGTACCGGCGAAACTGTAGTCTCATCTGTCTTATTGATTATATTCAAAGACGGGTCCTTGGGTTTCACATAATTCTTGTGGGGTTTACTCGTGGTGGTGGTGAACTTCTTCGTCGGCTTTGGTTTCCCTGCAGGCTTCTCCCAGTTCGAGGGTCGGGGCTTCGTGATGAAGGAAGGTTCGGTGGTCGCTTGCCAGTGGATCGTGTTCAGATTGTTTGGTCTTGACATAAATTGTGCTGGAATTTTAGGGAAATTGTGTTAATATAGGAATAAAAAGTTATGTCTATATCTAATAATCAAATCACAAAAGGCAGGCGCCAATTTGACTGAAATAAGAAACCTATTCTGAATCTAATAAATAACAATATTGTCCCGGACCGTGGTCAATGTTAATCATAAAAATGTTACTCAAAGAAAAGTTATAAAATTGGATTTGAACCCAGTAGGTTTGCTGTTTGGATCTGTCTGAATAAGTAATGTTTTCCTTTTATCATAGCGTTTTTTTTTTTTATTTTATTCTCAGTCCTAACATACATTTATTTTCAGCGCAAATCTATATTAGTGACAGAGCCATCTAACAACAAATAGTAAAACTATTAAGTATGCAGCTCAAACCAAATGAAACCTGTACATGGTTTGTAATACAATCGAAAGATGGCGTGATAACTAATTCTGAAAAAATTATAGTTTGATTTGTTACATACCTGAAGAAATGCTATTTTCTGCGTGTTGCTCAGATACGGCCAACGGCCTCGCGCCCGGAATTATGCTAAGACTAGACGATATCTTGTTGTGGGGACTAGTTTCCACATCGCTCGGCCTATGTACATTTTGGTACTTATTTACACTGTTATACGATATTTTATTAACTATATCACTATTTTGTTCGTTACTTGTATCTAAATTGCCTAATGAAGGTACGTTTATTTCTGGCGGCCTATAGCTGTAAGATGAGGGAGCGCCATCTATTGGTTTAGTCATGAACGACGGGCGCTGCGTTTGGAAAGTGCTTGGTCGCGGGCTGCTTTGCGTGGAAGTTTTCGGCGCTTGACTTGTTGTGGTGTGACCGCTAGATGGCAGTGAAAACGGCCGATCTGTAACTGCTATGCTGCTCGTAGATTCTGAAACGTGTACAAATTTTCATGAAAATTTGGGAAAGTATAAAATAAAATATGTATAAATTCAATTTCGTACGTATCTTTCGAAATGAAAATAAACGCACTGAATATATAGGCGAGATACGTTTTAATTTTAAGTTTATTTCGTACTGAAAAATTCTATGCATGAGATTGGTAGACTCATATTTTTGCTGTTATAATTCCAGCAAAATATGTTGAGGCTAGGTTTTGCGCACGGCTTTATTTCCGTGAAAATTTCCAGAAAAAAGTAGCCGTTACTTTGAAGGTTTTGTCTATTTCTCTGCCAAATACACCTGTCATCCAATAAGTTCCAATTTATTACAAGTGAAAATACAAATCTTTTCTCTTTTTAACCAAAATATCCAATTACCTACCATTTCCGTAATAATTCAAAAATGAGATGATTTTTGACTTTTCAAATTGAAAAGAGAGAGAAGAAAGAGGCGTGATTTTATGTATGTATGTAAAATTGAAAATCCCCAAAGTATCGAGGAACAAAGAAGCCATAGCAAATTCAAATCACCTTCTACTGTCACTGGCCTGTCCGGCAGTCGACAGCACGAGCCGAACATGAACCCATCGACGCAGACCCCAGCGTGGGTGCCCCCCACTCGGTTGCACTCCTGCACCCACATGCACGCCCCACGCGCCCCTCCAGCTACGCACGATTTGCGCGACATTTGGTAACCTGGAAAAAGAAAAAGAAATTAATTATTTTGTTTTTGGCCAGTTACTTAAGTCTTTATTGAGAAGAGATTACAAAAAGTTGTTATATATAAAGCAGGGTACATAATTGTCCATATCTTTCCCATGGATGTAAAACCGTGTGGTTCCCGGCACCAATACAAAAAGAATAGGACCACTCCATCTCTTTCCCATGGATGTCGTAAAAGGCGACTAAGGGATAGGCTTACAAACTTGGGCTTCCTTTTTAGGCGATGGGCTAGCAACCTGTCACTTTTTGAATCTCAATCCTATCATTAAGCCAAATAGCTGAACGTGGCCGTTCAGTCTTTTCAAGACTATTGGCTCTGTCTACCAGGGGATATAGACGTGACCATATATATATATATATATCTATATATATAAGGCAGCTAAAAAAATAGGTACAGTCATCTAGTGAAGCTTTTACTATGATCTCATAAGAGTTAGATTCCCGTAGCAAAAGTTGTTGAGGTCAGACGATAATCGTTTTGTGTAAAAACCTGACTTTTTCAATTCATGATCATGTTCAAAGGCGTATCCCGGTCTCATCTTCAGAAAGGTAAGTAATGGGTTTAATTCCTGGAGGAACAAGACTTGTGTTGTTGGTTGTACTTGTGTAATAAAAGTACTTTGTGCAATAATTATGTGTGCGTAAGCCGTGCTAAGAAAAATAAATTGATGATTAAATTTCCAACAAAACGCACTCCTTAGCCTCGCAAAGTATAAATAGAATCAGGACTTCATCTTGGATTTGACTGATTATGTTAATTTTATATTCTGTGCGTTGTCTGAATTAATTAAAAGATTACGAGCAGATAACAAGAAGTTTCCATTAATGAGTCCCGTCTTTGTAAAAGACATTGAGTAAGGAAAGTAAAGAAACGACTAAGTATAATTAAGTAAAATAAACTTGAGATTCTTCTTTAAGGCGATGGGCTAGCAACCTGTCACTATTTGAATCTCAGTTCTATCATTAAGCCGACAGCTGATCGTGGCCAATTAGTCTTTTCAAAACGGTTCGCTCTGTCTACCCCGCAAGGGCTTTAGACGTGATTGTATGTATGTGTGTAGTTCAAGTTCACGTATTTTTATTATAAATCTATGAAGTACTTATTTCAATTTATACACTTTTCTTATGAATTTTACCTATTCGTTTTACATTAAAACCCAGATATGGAAATAAACATGTTGTTAGTTTTATGCAATGGAATAATTAATAAACTGCAGCAGCCAATAAATGATAATTCGAATTTTATTACTTTGTGATAAGAAAGTTGGATATGGGTATTAAATCAGAATAATATCTATTAAATGCCGTGTGGTTCCCGGCACCATTAAAAAAAGAATAGGTCCACTCCATCTCTTTCCCACGGATGTCGTAAAAGGCGATTAAGGGATAGGCTTATAAACTTGGGATTCCTCTTTTAGGCGATGGGCTAGCAACATGTCACTATTTGAATCTCAATTCTATCACTAAGCCAAACAGCTGAGCGTGGCCTATCAGTCTTTTCAAGACTGGTGGCTCTGTCTACCCCGCTAGGGATATAGACGTGATCATATGTATGTAATATAAAATCAAAAAAATCTTATGTCTATATTATTTAAATATGATTTTGGATTATATGAACAGGGATCCTGTATCTTCTTCTTCCTCATGGCTTTAGTCCCGGTTGCATCTTCGCCAATCTGGGGAGATACCCAGTCACAATTATTTTTATTTCACCATGGACCCTGGATTGGGTGAGTCAGGTTTTTACACGAAGCGACTCCCGTCTGACCTCCGCAATCTTTGCAGGGGAACCTAACCCTTATTGCATCGATCATGGTTACACATCCAGTTACCTGAATATGAAGGTATCCTCACGATGGTTTTTCCCTCACCTGAGTCCTGTTTCTTTGACGGTTCATTATTTTTTTCATGACTGAATCCTTACATACATACATACATATAGTCACGTCTATATCCCTTACGGGGTAGACAGAGCCAACAGTCCCGAAAAGACTGAATGACCACGTTCAGCTGCTGGGCTTGATGATGGAATTGAGATCCAAATAGGGAAAGGTTGCTAGCCCATCGCCTAAAAAAAGGATCGCAATTTTATAAGCCTATCCCTTAGTCGCTTTTTACGACATCCATGGGAAAGAGATGGAGTGGTCCTATTCTTTTTGATTTGGTTCCGGGAACCACACGGCTGAATCCTTATAATACACAAAGTTGAGTGGGTTTCCGCGATCAACCTGCCATCTCTAATTTACTGTTCTGCCACATTTCTCCTGGTTCCACAGGATGTAGTCGTATTTATTTTTTATTTATGACCAATGTCTGTAACTGGCCTGGGGATGATAGGGAACCTGTGTAGTGCTACTGTGGTCATCGCCACAGATTAAATAATAGCCGCTTCCTAGGCTTCGTGACTTTGACAGCTGTTGAGTTATATTATAAAGAATGGACGCACTTGCGACACGACACGATGCGTTGCGACTTTTTTCCTCATGATATTTTTATTCTTTTTTCAGTCTTTTTAAGACTGTTGTCTCTGTCTACCCCGCAAGCGATATAGACGTGGCCATATGTCTGTATGTATATTTTTACGCACCGTATAAAGTTTATAGCAATCAGATAAATGTGTAATCAAGAACGTAATTGAGGGGTCAATGGCGAAACTTGAGCAGAAAATACATAAAATCTCGCCTTTTTCCCGGAGAGGTAGGCAGACTACATCTATGAACAGAAAATAATTGCGTTGTTTTTTTTCACTAGTTCTTGTTAAAAGATTATTTTGTTAAATCCCTGTATAATTATGCTTTTCTTTTACTATGTAACTATTAATAAAAAAAATTAATAATACATACCAATGACTGCTTTGAACCTTATGCATCACGCTTTATAATCGGATCTCGTTCGACCACCATCAGCTTTACGGTGTCTTGTCGCAAGTGCTTATGGGCTTCAAGACTTCTATTTTGTTGTGTATTGCCCGCGGTTTCAATTATCTTATACAGAAATTATATTTTTCCTGTGACGCTAGTGATTTCCTCTAGTATTATTTATCGATATTTCAACTTTTCACAGCTTTTATATTTTTCATTATTATACGAAGGTTTTTTTTCTCGACTTACACCACCTTTTTTGATGAACATTTAATTCTTTCTTTCTATTTATGAGGAAATGCAAACATTTTCCATGAAATGCTACCTTGAGAAAGCGATTTAAGAAGTACATACATTCATATAGTCACGTCTATACCTATCCCTTGCGGGGTAGACGGAGCCAACAGTCTTGAAAAGACTGATAGGCCACTTCAGCTTTTTGGCTTGAAGATAGAATTGAGATTCAAATAGCGACAGGTTGCTAGTCAAACGCCTAAAAGAAGAATCCTTAGTTTACAAGCCTATCCCTTAATCGCCTTTTACGACATCCATGGGAAAGAGAAGAAGAGGTCCTTTTTTATCAATTGGTGCCGAGAACCACACGGCACGATTTAAAACATAATAACCACTAAAAGACATATCTGATAACGATTATTTATACACATCTAACTTCAACTCTCAGTTAACAATGACACAATCATATTTCACGATCATCAATTTCAGATGAATGACTCGTCAGATAGTTGATAAATCACGTAAACTGCTTTCTCTTGCCACAACAAAGCTTTGCGAGGCACTGTCGATATTTTAATACATTAATATGTTGACTCGCACCTCGTGTAGGTACAGAATTTTCCCATTTCCGATTTCACTTTTCATTCCTTCAGCGACAGTGAGAAATTGAAATCTGTTTGTAGAGGCATAAAAGGAAACGATTTGCAATTTCTACGAATTGTATTTCTATGAATTCTCTGAGGTGTTATAAAATTTATAAAAGTTGATATGAATTAATAAATAAAAACTCAAACTAATCGAGAAAATAAAATGAAATATGAGAATGAATAAATACGGGATAGATTACACAGATCGAGTCAGCCTCGAAGTAAGTTCGAGACTAGTGTTACGAGATACTAACTCAACGATACTATATTTTATAATTATTACTTATATAGATAAACATCCAAGACTCAAAACAATCAGAGAAAATTCGCTTCTCTTCATGCCCTCGCGGGGGTTCGAACCCAGGACCTCCGGTGTCACAGACAAGCGCATACTACCACTGCGCCACAGAGGCCGCCTAGAAAATACTCTGGAGGAAAGCCCGGGGTGCGGCTAAAAACACGATCCAGTTAAGCCAAACTGCTCCTTTATTAATTTCTCCTCTCACGGATCTAATGGAAAAGCTTTTTATTGATATACTCACCTAGCACCTTTGTACTACAATTGCTGTATTATGCTCCTGCATGTTCCTTTTGTGTATAACATAAATAAATAAAATCTTTATTAGGATATGTCAGGTTTTTCCATGAAAAGACTTCCGTCTGACGTCCGCAACCTTTGCAAGGGAACCCTACATCATATTTTGATCATGGTAACACATACCTACCTACATAGTTTAAATAAATTTTATAATAATGTAACTTAAGAGAAATAAAAAAAAATCTCCATCGCTTTTTGTTTGACCAGTCACAAAATTAAATAGTATTTGAGTTCGTCCATTCACTGTTTGAGTTAGTAGCTGAACTACACACATGAAAGAGGCTTATGTCGGATAACGAGGGGCCAACGTGCCTTTTGAAGTGTGCAGGAGCTTTAGGGCTTTAGATAAACACTAGTCTGAAACTAACATTGTTACTTTCTGATGTCATATTTTTTTTTGTAATATTGTTAGGTTTTACTATTATTAAGAGTTATGTTGAATTTTTTTATGTAATATTTTTTTTGTATTAGGTCCTTATATTATGCTGAAGTTATAAATTTTGTTATTTTTTATAGTATTAAAGGGTTTTTAATATGATTTTGTTTCATAAAACACGTTCAATAGAATGTCGAATGCGTAGTCACCATTTTGTGAAGTTCATACATACATACATAATACCACGTCTATATCCTTTGCGGGGTAGACAGAGCCAACAGTATTGGCTAGCAACCTGTCACTATTTGTCTGTCATCATAAAGCCATACACAGCTGAACGAGTCTTTTCGAGACTGTTGGGGATAAAAACGTTAGACTACAAGTGTGTGTATGCATGTTATTACTACTAAAAAATTATAATACTGGAATCATTTTATTACTGGCAATTGCGAAATACCATAATTAGTTAAAACTTCTTACAATAGTAAACATCTTACTTAACTACTATACATATATATGGTCACGTCTATATCACTTGCGGGGTAGACAGAGCCAACAGACTTGAAAAGACTGAATGGCCACCGTTCAGCTATTTGGCTTAATGATACAATTGAGATTCAAATAGTGACAGGTTGCTATCCAAACGCCCAAAAAAAATCCCAAGTTGGTAAGCCTATCCCTTAGTCGCCTTTTACGACATCCATGAGAAAGAGACGGAGTGGTCCTATTCTTTTTTGTATTGGTGCCGAGAACCACACGGCAATTAAATTAAATACATTGAAATGTCAATGGTTACCAATAATCAGTGATCATCTTGGCAAGTATTTTGCTTATTCTTCCTTGAACATCAATCTTTTAGGAGCTCTTTATTTATATCTCAATTCAGTTACGTTAATCATTCATGTATTCAAGCAGTTACTATGTAAATTTAAATTAGTTGGCGATATATTGAGACAGGTATAAGTTACGCTTTAGTGTAAGCCATAATTCGTGCATGCAAGTATATTTACTAATTTGATGTAACTAGTTAATGGGAACTATGCAGTTATTTGAATATTTATAGGTGAAGTCGGGTGTTACTAGTATTGAATGACCGGCTGCTGTGACTTAGTGGTTACAATATCGTCTCTCTGAGTTACAAGGTGTGGGTTCAATTCGCGAGAATTTTTTTCAAAGTATTTTATTATTTGATATTCAAAATCAACAATTTTTCCCCAAGTTGGAAACAAAATTATATATAAGTATACTCTTCCTTTTGTAAGATAAATCCGTTTAGTTTCCCAGCCGCGATTTGATTAATACGTCAATAACCTGTTCCATTTATACACCTCGATGTTACATTGTCTTCACAAACATTCTCTAATAATAGAATAAGATAATATATTATGATTTTCTATAAAGGAAAAATACAAAAGAACAATTTCGGTAGTATATCTTACGCTTGTAACCCAGTCCTATTGAATCGGCTCCCTCCGCATAACACTTATCTGAACACGCACATTTTTCGTGCATCAATAAATATAGGTACGTCCCAATATTACCTTACATCTCTCGTAAATCTTAACATACTATTTTCCCCGCAACGCCCATATATTTTGTGGTTCAATAGACGAACTATTTCTCAAAAAAAAAAAAAAATAATAAGAATGGTCTACCGCGAAACCTTTGGCGGATTTCTAAATAAAAAATGAAAGGGTTAGGCCGTGTGGAACTAATAGAAAAAGAATACGGCGTAAAAGGCAACTAAGGGATAGGCTTATTAACTTGGGATTCTTTTAGGCGATGAAATAGCAACCTGTCACTATTTAAATCTCAATTCCATCATGAAGCCTTATGGCCCTATAGTATTTTCAAGACTGTTGGCTCTGCCTACCCTTCACGCGTTACAAGTTATTAGATAGATAGATAAAACTCTTTATTTCACCATAAGAGTAAAACATACAAAAGATCTCTTCCAGTCAACCTTTGGGTGGAAGGAAACCAAACAGGAGATTGGCGTTGGCGCAGAATCTATTTTAATTATTATTATTTGCCTTTCTTTTGATATTTGTTTCATAAAGTGCAGAACACAATTATTTTTAAACTGACCTACATGCCAAAATAGGTCATTTAGTAACTGTGAAGGACGAGTAGAGTACTGAATAACGAGTAATAATCTATATATATAAAACTCTTCCGTTACTGAGTGACTGACTGACAGACAACGCACAGTCGAAACTACTGGTCGTAGACAGCTGAAATTTGGAATGTAGGTTCCTTGGGATATGTAGGGGAGCACTAAGAAAGGATTTTTGGAAATTCAACCCCCAAGGGGGGGAAAAGGGGTAAAAACGTTTCTATGAAAAATCTTATTCCTTGGGTTTATAAACTTGAAACTTGGCATGAACACGTACATAGGCAAGTAAATATGTTTGACATTATAAGTTTTTTCAAACTACCCTCCAATCGTGATTTAGGGGGTGCGATTGGGTGACTGATTTATTAACGCACAGCCGAAACCGCTCGGTATAGGAGTCTGAGATTTTGAACAGAGGTTCCTTTAGTAACATAAGTGAGCACTAAGAAGGGATTTTTGAAATGTCAACCCCCAAGGGGGGGAAACGGGATAAACTGAGCCGGGGCTGCGGGAAAGTTCTAACGAGATACCGTGGCCCCGGAACGCAAAGGGCAACTGAAGGAACGAGGTGGGTTTTAGTCAGTAAAAGTCTGACACTCCCTTCCGTTCCACCCAGAGCGGGAGAGGTCATTTGATGATTTCCCATCCTTAAAAAAAAAGACTTTGTATGACAACTTTCAGTCGTCTCTTTAACATACATAATAACATACATAATTATGTACATACATGCATAACATTAATAACATCACGCCTTTAAATCCCTATTTTGTGTTAACACTACCCATACAAACAGCTACGAAATTTGTCCGCATCCATTTTCACCTAAATTCTTAACGTTAATGAGATTTACTTTTTATTATCAGGTCAACCTAATAGCCTCACATGTACGTATAACTTCGTAAGAATTTTCTTTCAACTCCTAACCGTTGAGGAGTTGTACCTTCCATCATCAGCTCATTCACATGGGATGATGACTATCAGACGCAAATACTTAAACAGATCTATGAAATTGTCAAAAACGTAATTGCCTGTAAATTTGAGGTTTGCCCTTGATTTCCCTGGAATACCATCATCAGATCCTGACTAGGTAACAACGGGACCAACTTGAAAGTATACTCTACCGAACAAAAAAAGAATCACGTAAATCGGTCCATAAATCTCGGCGTAATCGGTATGCATAAATAAAACACCCGAATTTTATTTTCTATTAACTATCACGAGTTGTCTCGATGCTCGATAGATGGCGTTGGCATCGAGATAGATCGCGCTATGGTTTCGTTACCGTCATTTAGCTAGGTAGCGTAAAATATTTTAATTTATCGTGTAATTTTAGCAGCGCCCCTAGCGGACATACGCGAAACTACATATTACACACTACAAATATTTTGATTTGAATTTAAATCCTGTTTTTTTTTTTCTTTTGAGACGATGATTTTGTCTCGCTTTACTTTTTCTATATAGATTTGTATGTATACTAATATTATAAAGAGGAACAATCTATTTTTTATATGTTTGTTTGTTTACACATGTAATCGATAAACTCCGAAACTACTGAATCGATTTTAAACATTCACCATTAGAAAGCTACATCATCCCTGAGTAACACAGGCTATATTTAATTCCAGTTGTAACAAGATTTCAGCCTGTGGAAGAAAAAGCCCTGTCGAGATCATTAAAAAACGCTATATATAACCGAATTACACGTGGGCGAAGCCGCGGGCGGAAAGCTAGTACTTACTATAAATAAGACAAAACTGAAAAAGCTATACTTCATAAATTAGAATCATGAGCCCAATCTCATGTCTTTAAATTACAATACATCTGTGGCACCTCAGCAAGTCTTATCAGACTCGCGTGCTGAGCTGTATTTCGCAAAGGCTTGTTTACACGAATTTAGTTGTTAAGTGTTTAGTAAACTTTGTTAACTACCTGTATTTTTTAAATTCTTTGTACTTCGAAACCAAATAATTATCCATCACGACCTGCCTTTTTAAATTATTTAAATTAAAATCAACTTTGTAGAACATTAGTAAAGTTAAGAAAATAATAGCATTCTATTTGAAGCTCAAAGTCAATTTTATTAATTACTTTTATTTAAGATCGTTATTTGTCCCAAATAAATTGATAACTCTCAAAAAATAAATCACAATATTGGGGCTTAAAAAATCTAATCATCTCATTTAACACGTTTTAGTAAACGTGTTACATCTCTCGTAAATCTTAACATACATCACATTTAACACGTTTACTAACACTAAAGTGCTGAGTGTAGGTAAAGGCGGCACAATGCATACATCGCCGCCGGCGCAGCAACCACTGCAAATTTATTGGATCCACCCCCTCCCTAACTGTGATTTATTGGAGGAAACGTGCCCACAGCTCAGATTAGATTGTCGGCTGAGTTACTATAGAAGTCTAGAAATTTAGGTGCGTACACTTTATTTGTTTATTTTTATGATGAAAAGTACTTACTTTGTATGACGCATATCACTATGACATGCCTTACTCATACGTACATATAGTCACGTCTATATCCCTTGCGGGATAGTTAAACGCAAATAGAAGGGTCCGAATACTAAACGTATATAGATAGAACTATATAAAATCAAAATAGTATAAGACTAATTAACCGGATGTCTATGAATGAAACGATCATTTTAACTGCCTTAGTTATTAAAACATCGTTACGTTTTCAATTGACTAGAAATCAGTAATTTCTCTTCACGGAACGAGGGAAGGGGCTTTCGAAAGAAAATATGCATTACTAGCTGTTGCCTCTTGGATTTTTAAACTTTTTATGTTATTCCAAAGTCTAAACCATTTTACTGCAAAGTTTCATGAAAGTATGTTCAGAAGTTTTTGCGTGAAAGAGAAACAAACAGACATCTTACGCATTTTTAAATTAGAAAGAAATAATAAATTATTTTATAAATGCAAAAATACAAATAAGTATAGATATTTGGCATATACATTTAAAGTAAGCTGTATAGCCTAAAAAATACTTACAAGTAAGCAATTTCATATTACCTGTTCATTTATTTCTTTTACCAACAGTTGTTCGAGTCTAACGGTAAAAGTGGTTCTAACTTGGGTTATACATACTATATTATATATACTATATTTGATAATAAATACTTATTAAGATAAATAAAAAAAATACACAGATATATAAACATCCAACACCGAGATCAATCAGAAAAAGTACGTTTTTCATAATTTTCTCGCCTTGTTCGAACCTGCGACCTCCTGTGTCACAGACAAGCGCACAACCACTGCGCCACAGAGGCCGTCTAATAATAATAATACAATTTGAAGACATCCCAGTTAGTCCAAGTTACATCCTCGCCTCTCTGGAAAAGAATCTCTGGAGTACACTTCTGACCACGATTTTGGAGCGGATAAGTCAGGTTTTTTAATGAAAGACTCCTGTCTTCCTTATATTCTCCGCAACCCATTCAGGAGTAGTTAACCTATATTGGATCATTAATGTCCGTCCAGTTGCCGGAATGTGCAAATCCTTGCACATTCAACCTTGCACTTAAACGTGAAGATCGTCACATTGTTTTCCTTCATCGCAAGAATATCGGTTTGCAATCAAACTAATGTACAAAACTGTTGTGACATTAAGAGTACTACATTCATACATACATATAGTCACGTCTATATTCCTTGCGGGGCAGACTGAAAGGCCACATTCGGCTGTTAGGCTTACTGATAAAATTGAGATTTCATATGTGACAGGTTGCTAGCCAATCGCCTAAAAGAAGAATCTCTCTATCAACCTCTCCCTTAGTCGCCTTTTACGACATCCATGGGAAAGAGATAGTGTGGTCCTATTCTACTACTATTATAAAGGCGAAAGTTTGTATGGATGTATGGATGTTTGTTACTCTTTCACGCAAAAACTACTGAACCGATTACCATGAAATTTGGTATGTAGGTAGCTGAAGACCCAGAATAACACATAGGCTACTTTTTATCCCAGAGTTCCCGCGGGATTGATAGGGTTTCCATGCGGACGAAGTCGCGAGCGGCCTCTAGTTATTTTTATATTGGTGCCGAGAACCACACGGCATTACTTACGCACGGCACTACTACTAGATACTACTGCACAGTACGACATAAAGAGTACTTGTGTATATTTGTAACGGTAGACACTTTTTATTGCATGCATTAATTGGCTATGCAACTAATTTGGTTCGATTCTATTTATATTTGCCGGAAACCACACGGCTTATTTCTATATTATCCACCTTTCGATCGGTGTAAACTTCTACCTGTATAAAAGCGACATACAGGAAAGCAAAGGCCGGCTTCAAAATATCTATTCTGTGGATTTCTCAACACTTACATTTCAAAATTGCATTAAATCACAATAAATCGGACCCCAATCTGATAGCACCATTATACTCCAATAATAATACATCAGGGTAACTACTATAGTTGTAAAACGACATCGAAAACGTCTTTCGAAATGTACATACATAGGTACATATATATATTTACGTCCATATCCTTTGCAAATTGGAAAGAACCGACGTTTCACGTTTAGCTTATGGCTTTGTTAGCCCATAGTGATAGGTTGGTAGCCCATCGCCTACAAGATGAATCTTAAGTTAATAACCTTTTCCTTTAGTCGCCTTTTACAAAATCCATTGGAAATATATGGAATAGTTGTATTCTAAAGTGACACATGAAAATGTCATAATATTTATAGGTATACTAGCTGTCCCGGAAAAGGTTGCTATACCAGTTATGCCATATGAATAACTTTTAAGTAATTTTAGTAAAAAAAATGTTACGGTAGCCAACCCTTATCACTAAGGGGTAATGAAAAATAGATGTTGGCCGATTCTCAGACCTACTCATAAATGCTCACAAAATTTCATGAGAATCGGTCAAGCCGTTTCGGAGGAGTACGGGAACGAACGGAACGGGAACGGATAAGATTAACGCAGACTGGCCTATTTCTTTTTCGACTTAAATAATCATCGTACAAAAACGATTTTCGTAAACGAACCACTAGTAGACACCTTGCTTATATCTCACCACAACGTACTTGTCCAGAACACGGACCGTGGAATTCCTACAATATCCGTACTTGCAGAGTTTCATCGGGAAATAATTTACAATAAATTGTTCGGTGTATATTGTGTGCTGGCTACCGGTTTATAAGGCGGGTGGTTTAAGGTACCGAAGGTAATCATAGGCAGATCAGAACTAATCAAATTTGATCTAATGGTTAGGAAACACTTTGACTTTTTCTAAGTCTTTCTCGTCTGTTCGTACTACCGATTTAACCGATGATGCGAACCCCAAGTTCTAATATCTTCCTCTCAATTTGAATGGTCTTCTGTCTCTGTCATCCTTAGTTCTGAGTCCACTTGCTTTTATTTTCTTGGCGTTTTTTTTTCTGTCACTATGTAGGTTCGAATATTAATTCCATATTTAGCCAAACAGCTGAACGCGGCCTATCAGTCTTTTCAAGGCTGTTGGCTCTGTCTACTCCGCAAGGGATATGGACGTGATTATATGTATTTATGTATGTATGAATATAAATTGACAACAAAATATATGAATACTTGATATAAAACTTTAACTACAAACAATTGATCATTTCTAAGAGTCTCATATGGAACTACATGACCCATTCCATTATCTGCCCTGTTCTCAATAAAATCAAAAGCAAACAAAATACCTAAGATAAGATATATACGAAAGATATAAGAAATGCCTAACCACTTTATCGTCACATTTTCATTTTCGCGTTTTCAGACATTATGGTAGAATAATAAAATAGATACAGTCGTGGGAATTATAAACATATGTATAGACTAGACTAAAATAAAACCGTGGGGCACGTGAATTGTCTACAAATTATAGACTTAATGTGCGATAGAAGAATCGTTTAATTCGTCGTTAGGCAGTTGGCCCGCAGACGGTGCGCAAATTACTTACTATTTTGCTGGCTACCGAGGAATCGTTTCACTGCTCGTAGTTTGTCTTTAATCGACAAAACTTATGATAAAAGTACTACTCGCTCAACATTATGAAACCCTAAAACTCGCTTAATCGAGCTTGCTAACTTGTTTCCACATTCTAGCCCTACTTATCACACGTCCATCGTTGTCGGTTGAACAACTGCCTAATTATAGTGTAACATTACAAAACAAACATTTTAATCAACGATTGTAGACAATTGACGTGCCCCACGGTTTTATTTTAGTCTAGTCTATGCATATGTTTATAATTCCCACGACTGTATCTATTTTATTATTTTTTGGTTTTTAGTACATTTATATTAAACATTGCAATGTATGTTTAACATAAAACCGTTTAACTTAAAAAGTTTTTTTACCTATTTTTATTTTCTAGTTTTTAGTTGTAACGAATAAACTCAAAAACTACTGGACCGATTTGAATGAAATTTGGCACAGGGATAGACTTAACCTTCAGGAGTAACATAGGCTACATTTTATCCCACTGCTTAGATTTTAATTTTGAATAGTAAATTGTATTCTACTTGTTGAGACCTTTCATTTGATACCCATGTTGATGGGATTGATAAAACCTAAGTAATCCGCCATTTTGTAGAGGCCGCCATCTTGGATTTCAATTTTTTATAGTATATTGTATTCTGCTTGTTGAGCCCTTTCATTTGATACCCATATTGATGGGATTAATGAAACCTAAATTATCCGCCATTTTGTAACGGCGGCCATCTTGAATTTATAATGATAATGAATAAACATAATTATATTGTCACCAAAATCCAAAGTGTATACAAAATTTCAGATTAATCGGTTGACAGGAAGAGGGTGAAATTTGAATTACTAAATTTGACCCAAGAATAAATAAAACAAACGGGGTGAGCTAAATAAAACCGTTTAAAAACATGAAGGCCGTATATTTCTAAGGACATGTGCACATTTTGCGACACTCATCGTTACAATAAGTTACACAGCTTTGACATAACTGTCCAATTTACCGGAGCAGCCATTGGAATGGCCTTCAAACCGTTTCGCTTATGACTGCTCTCGAATTTTCCCAATTTCCACTCGTATCTTACATCTCAATAACAAAATAACTTAAAGAGAGCATAGAGGGATAACTTATAAAATTATAGATGACTTATCGTAACACAAGTTACGTTAAGTCATCTATAATCATCACGAACTTACTTCGAAGCTAACCCAATCTGTGTAATTTGTCCCGTAGATAATTATTTATTTATTTATCATTATTATTACTTATTATAAAATATTTCTTATTTTCAAATTCCGTGTGTATGGTTCCCGGCAATTTGATATAGAACCACTCCATCTCTTTATAATGGTTGTCATTAAAGGCTTCGAAAGGAACAGACAAATTCATCTAATTCAGCGATTACCATTATCCAATATGGGTTATGTTCCTCTTTAGGTAAAGTTTCCGGAGGTCAGATGGGAGTCTCTTCGTGTAAAAATATGACCTACCCAATCTAGGATCATGGTAAAAAAGCGCATCCCGGGCTCCTCTCCCGAAATTAATGATGTATGTAACAGAGGAGAAAGAGAATAAAGTGCTAATTCTGTACGCTTTTTATTTTATGTTTTCATCATTAAGTCAGATAAAGTTGTAGATCTCCCGATGGTCACGCTCTTCGCTCTTGACTTGCAAGATGTTATGGAGATATAAACATTATACAGTAGAAAGTGTCTTTATGCTGTTTATAATCAAAATGTCGTCGTCATGGCTGGAGGCTGAATGATTAAATAGTTTTTTTTTTTTTATTATTTTTATCATTTGGTCTAACATTAACATTAAACAATCTGTTCAGTAATCTTAATAGCTAATTAAATTTGCAAATAAGTTGAAAACATAATATCTTTATCTGGATTAAAATATTTGAATCACAATTAAATCAAATTAAAACTAAAGCTAAAAAAAACATAAAACAAAATATTAATAAAAAACCTAAAAAAAAACAATATTAATTTAAATGCTCCCTTCCTTGCTCCTGGCGTTAGTCCCGGTTATATCCTGATGAGCCTGATGTGGACCTTTTTGACCATGAACCTGGATTGGGTAATTCATGTTTTTACCATGCCATTCCAATTCGGTTAAATTTAACATTTTTATTCACACCTAAAATTAGAGACTTGAAATATACTTGCGTCTTGATTAAGCGATAAGTACTTTCTTTATCAGTAACTATTGACTTTATTACAGTAATAGTAAGAGAAACCTGTCATTGGCCTTATAATAGCATAAGATTAATACTGTATTACTATTAAATGTATACGCTGTTGGTTTCTTTAATTTATAAAATAAAAAAAATTACACAAAGCGACTCCCGTCATATCTCCGCAACCCTAGCAGGGAAACGTAACTCATATTAGATCAGGGTAAAAGCTGCACTAGCTGAATGTGCCTATTCCCATACTCGCCATTTACTCTTTAAATCCATGGGAAAGAGATGGAATAGTCTTTTTTTAAAATGACAGGAACTACACGGCATTTTCTCCTTAATAAACTAGTACTCTAGATAAGAAGAAGAAGAAGTTAGCGGACCTCGGGCTCTGACGCACTACCCCCGAGGATGCAATGCACCAAGAACACACACAGATAAAAATAATTAATATTAGGTACTTACAACTAATTGCTTCTTAGTTGCTGACGTCAACGGGGAAAGAAGAATTTCTAAGACCACTGCTAGACTTAATTTACATACAAAAAAAAGGGCCGTGTGGTTCCCGGCACCAATACAAAAAAGAATAGAACCACTCCATTTCTTTCCCATGGATGTCGTAAAAGGCGACTAAGGGATAGGCTCACAAACTTGGGATTCCTTTTTCTTGGGAATCTCAATTCTATCATTAAGCAAAATAGCTGAACGTGGCCATTCAGTCTTTTCCAGACTGTTGGCTCTGTCTACCCCGCAAGGGATATAGACGTGACCATATGTATGTATGTATGTACAAAAAATGGTTCTATTCCAGAGGGATAGGTAGAGATTGCATATTTCCATTGGGCATGATCTCTGCACAGTGACATTCCCGACATCCTTTATCATTAAGTATGTTTAATTATAAAAGTTAGTCTATACTTAATTTTATGCATACTTATACTTACGAAGTTCAATCGTGAATAAATATTATATTTACAAAATCATAAAAATGTCATGTTTTAAAAACTTAACGCATTAAATGTGATTAGCATTTTATGTTGATTACTTACATTAAAATATTAAACTTAACATATAAATTACAACTTAATATGTGTGCCTTTTTTAAACACGTCGTCAAAATACAATTTTATAAACAGTGTTATGTATAATGTATTAAAAAGATATATATTTTTTTAAATTGCTTCCATATATTTTGTGATTTCTAGTTCACAAAAAATAATCTATGAGGAAATTTAAGTACATTAGACGAAATTAACTAGTTTTCGCTAAAAAAAAATCCTGCAAACTTAATCGTTTATCAAATCTCACTGGAACTGTAGGTGCATTTTATTTATCTGGTGCCGTGTGGTTCCCTGAACGTGGTTAATGTCTTTTCGAGACTGCTGGCTCTGTCTACCCCGCAAGGAATATAGACGTGACTATATGTAAAGTATGATTGAATATTTTCAGCATAAAGTTTACCTGTTGTATTTGTAAGGCTCAATAATTTTAATAAGTAAATAAACTAATTCATAAGAAATTTTAGTTTCACTTGAAGCGAACAAGACTATAAATCTGTTCCTAGGACAGCAAGAATGAACACTTCAAATGTTACTACAAAATTACTCGAATAGTAGGATTTATACCGTCAATAAACAAACAGACAGACGTTTTAAAAGACCTAAACATGAATATAGATGTAAGTTTACCTTCCTGCTGCATTTGTTATAAAAAATAAACAAAACAGAAGTGTATGTAGTCATATGATACTTTAATGAGCAGTTTTAATCAAAGAGATTTTAGGTATATTTCAGATATGAGGATAAGAGGTGAAGTCTTATAAAGTCATACTGTGAGAAATCGAATTAATCGAAATTTTATATCGAATAAAATGATCCAAAATTTTCCCATCGGATTTTTAAGTTTGCAATTCAATGATATCAAAAAAGCTAATTTCGAGTCAAATAATTTACTCAAATATTATAGTTTTATAAGTAATGCATATGAAATTTGGAATGGAATGGCACAACAGAAGACTTACGAAATACAAATTAAATTCAACAATCTTAATTTATATTCATAACACTTTGAAATAAATACATAAGTACCTTATTTTATATCTCATAAACAAATATTATGTCTCTACAAAAACCATAAAGATATGTAACTTTTCCATATTCATAGTTAAATTTTTACTTATTTGGAAGCTCCGCACTATAAAAAAAAGTCCGCAGCCAATGTGAACACATACATACATATGGTCACGTCAATATCCCATGCGGAGTTGACAGAGCCAACAGTCTTGAAAAGACTGACGCCACGATCAGCTGTATGGCTTTACATACATAATTCATACAAAATAACAGTGTAATAGACAATTTTATCTTAGAAAAAATAAAACTATATTATTGTTACCCATTTTTGTACAAACATACATAAATCACGCCTCTTTCTCTTAGGGGTAGGCAGATGTCACATCTTTCCACTTGCCACGATCCCTGCACACATCTTTCGATTCATCCACATTCATAACTCTCTTCATGCAAGCTCGTCGGTTTCGGGTACTCTTGACCATACCTTTTGCTAGAACTTCCCCCATTTTTGTAAAGGTATTAATTCTATATTATCGTTATTTTGACACTGTCATAGCTGTAAAGGCGACATGCGGTGATAATAATGTTGATATACGCATTGCGTTTTGTTATTATAATGTTATGCGAATAAATAGCGGTAAGTGTGAATAAGGTGTTTATTTTGATGTGGTTTATGTACTTAACTTTACGGGCAAAGCTGGAAATATAACAGATGCATCTGGCAGGTTCTAAAGTTACACGTAAATTTTTTATGACCTTTATTTTATGTTAGTAATAATTTTCAATCGACACATGCACGAGTAAAATCTTTATATCATATTAAGGTTATCCAAAAAAAATGGCGCGTTTTTAATATTCGTTAATGAAAACTGACTACTGAAAATGCAATCTAGGTGCTGAGCTGTAAGCCCTTCTATGCTCTTGTTGGACACAAATGCATGTCTTAGATTTAAGTTTGGTACACAGTATGTCTTTCTGATTTATTATATGTATGCTACAGATGAAGAAATAAATGATTTATATATCTATCTATCAATCAGATATACTTACTTACAAATTAAGAAAAACGAAATTTCAAGTATATTTATCGTTTTTTTTTTCAGTCTAGTCTAGTGCAGGCTTTGGAAATCGCAATTCGGAAACTTTACGTACACAAAGTTGTAAAAGATAAATAAATAAATATACCTAGATGGAGAAACCAGGGTGAAATGCAACATAATTAAAGAACTAACGTGATATAAATTGACGTTGTTAAAATGCTATACGGTCAAATCTTCGTTGTTTTTTTGATTGTCTGAACACATTGTAAATGTTATTTTGATATTAAATAAATAAAAAACAAACCGGAGGACATATAAATTCAAATAATTTCACGCTGCCTAAACTTGGAATTTGGGCAAACCTTATTTTAAAAGTAAACATCTTGAAATGGATGTCCCAACAATGTATTCTGGATTTTGTTTATTTACATTGTAATAGGAACGCAAACTAATTAACAATCTATTGTAAAACGGAACGACTTTGCCGGGAAAATGGGAATTTCCTGCGAACAATCTACACGAAATGAGTTTCTGTCTGAGCGGGAATAGAATTCTGGTATCTGTCTTTCCTGTTTCTATATATTTTCCGGTAGCATCTAGCTTTCATGGTTTTGAAGAACACATAGATTTTATTAAAGGAAATTTTGTACTTCAAAAAACCATCTACATTAACATCTAACTTAAATAAATATTGTATCAATAATCTTAAGAATTCCTATGTTGTTAGTGAGGTAATTAATGCCAAATTTACTACCCTTCCCTGGCAAATACTAGATTCTAAGTTGGAAATTTCATAACCTGTGAAAAATAACTGTGCGTATTTTGTCACAAAATAATCTTCTTAACTAGTCCCTGACTATGTTCTTTGTCACATCGGGCCACGCACGTGTCGGGCCAATGATAAATAAATAAATATATACAGGACAAATTACACATATGAGTTAGCCTCGAAGTAAGTTCGAGATACTAACTCGACGATACTATATTTTGTAATTAATTCATAAACATCCAAGACCCAGGCCAATCAGAAAAAGTTCTTTTCTCATCATGCTCTCGCCGGGATTCGAACCCGGGACCTCCAGTGTCACAGACAAGCGTAAGTTACTACCGCTGCGCCACAGAGGCCGTTTAATTTATATATTCACGCCCCACAGATTTTTATAAGGTATGGCGTATTATTACGTCAAGACCTTGTTGACTATGGGATAAGGTCTCATAGTCAACAAGAGACCACTACTGTATATACATACATACATAGAGTCACGTCAATATCCCTCGCGGGGTAGACAGAGCGAGCAATCTTGAAAGACTGATAGGCCACGTTAGGCTGTGTATCACTAATGTGATGTGATGACTATAAAGAAAGCTATCTAATACAAAAACAATTGTCCAAAGAAAATTTTAGCGCATTTGCTGACACACAAGAGCTGATATCGAACGAGCACTGAAATTAGTTTTCTTGAAGCAATAGGAAGTGACATACTGCCACTCCGGATTCAATTCGTGAAGAGCCGTTGAAATGAGAATTTCATTTCTCACTATTTTTAGATAGTCTTTCTATAACTAAGTTTGACATCGTAAATATATAAAATCACATCTTTTTCCTACAGGATAAGACAAAGATATCATCATATCTTCATCATTCCATACTTATTTTAATTCATCCGCACTCACATAATCTTTTCAAATAAGCAAGCATTACGAAGCGAATCCCGTTTGTATTGCGACACCAGTACAACAAATAATAGGACCACACCATCTCTTTCCCATGGATTTCGTAAAAGGCGATTAAGGGATAGGCTAGCAACCTGTCACTATTTGAATCTCAATTCTATCATTAAGCCAAATAGCTGAACGTGGCTTATCAGTCATTTCAAGACTCTATCTACCCCACAAGGGATATAGACGTGACCATATGTATGTATGTTTGTATTAATTATATACATGAAACCACAAATTTTTAAACCTTTTTTACATGTCCAATCAATTTTCTATTATACAAAACCAAAATGGAAAATCTTTCAAGCATCACAAATTCTCGCTCCGACAGAGTATAATAATTCGTCGCGGCCAACAGTCCGATTTCCCTCTAATTTTCCAATTAGCAAGTAAGATCGTCGCCGGTTTAATTAAACTGTACTGCCCTAGTTAAGATATAGTATGATAAAACATCTGTGTTTACCCTTTCCATTTCGAAAGACTTGTTTTAGAAAACGGTCGTATTTTTACATGTGAAAACGTGAAGAATAAGGGATAGTGGTAAGTGAAAAGATGTAGTCTCTGCCTACCCCTCCAGGAACAGCGGTATTTTATTTAATAATTCACTCTAGGAACGAGGCCATAGGCTTACCTTGGGCTACGCCTAACGCCTACAGGATAATAATGAGCTATCCCTAGGGACTATTTTCTTAATAATTTCTAGTCAAATAGATGTTAATTATTCATCGTTTCAGGGTTTTAAGGATTATCCCTAAGGGTAGGATTTTCCTTAAAGATAAAATAGAAATATACTAACTGGCCTTCGGGCTTTGCTTGGTGTGAATTAAAAATTCTTCTTGGCCTGGGTTAATCTATATAATTATTTATAACTAGCTGTGCCCGCGATCGTCCGCGTGGAATTGTTATTTTGGGCATCATTGAAGCCCTCAAGGATGATTAAATTTCCCCGTTTTTTTCACACATTCCATTATTTCTTTGCTCCTTTTAGTTGCAGAGTGATGTTATATAGCCTCGAGCCTTCCTCGATAGATGGTCTTTTCAACTAATAATAATTTTTCAATTGGAACCAGTAGTTCCTGAGATTAGCGCGTTCAAACAAACAAACAAACTCTTCAGCTTTATAATATTAGTATAGATAAAATATAGTATCGTTCAGTTAGTATCTCGTAGCACAAGTCTCGAACTTACACCGTCACATCATATTTATTTAATTATTCATTATTTATTTAAAATAAGTCTTACCATGATTGAAGTAACAAACTACGGTTTTTCTTTGTTCGATGATGAAAGTAATAGCTTTCCTTTTTTCACATACAATTATACAACAAAAAAGTAAGTAAACACATTTATACGAGCCCATTACTTTGCTGTATCAGTTGTTTGTCATTGCTTGGAGGGAAAGACAAACAATGTATAATTCGGATCTATTTACATATCTGCGACAAACATTTCAGTAAGTATATATTACAGAATATGAGGAACACATGAATGAACTCATGTAATTCTAAGGCAATCATATTAATACCCCGGAGCCTACACTTGAAGATACACCAATCAACGGAGCCAACGCAAGCTGATTTATGAATGAAGCGTACACGAGTGGAATTCTCTTTGATTCCCATTGGACAAGACTTTCCCTTTTACTGTAGAACGTGAGACAATTAAGTTATTATTTCCCTGTTTATAATCCATTGACAGATGGAAGGAAGAGTTGCAAATAACGTGTCGTGTATTAGTGGCGATGGATAGTGAGGAAATGGAAATGTTTGATGATGAATGGATTTCGTGATGAGGTTTCATTTTAAATAATGGATAATGGAAATGGTATGATAATTGCGTTCGAAGTAAATATTAATGACTGAAGATGCCGCTAAGGGTAAGAAATAGATTGTTTTAATCATTGTTTATATCCTAACGTACATACATACAAAAATTATCTGGGAGTCTCGAAACTCTGCCTTCCCCGTAAGTAATAAAGATGTGACACGAGAGTTTCTTATAATTAAATATGGAAATGCCGCCGTAACTCAAGTTATTAGACTGATGAGCATTTTCTGATGAGATATAAAAAAGTTCTGAAACACCTGATGCAGCACCATGATGGTTCAGCTAAATTAAATATAAAAATGGCATACATACAAACATACATATAATCACGTCAACACACGGAAACAACACGGCACACCATAGAAATGACACCTTAACGAAAATCGTTTAGCCACGCGAACGAAGTCGTTGGCGCCAACCAGTAGGTACATGAAATAGCATGTAAATTTCATCATAGCCATTGTGACATAAAACCATCATTCAGAAAACAAAGGGTGGTGAGCAAAAACAACTGGCAACATATTAAGGCCACTGCAAAACGGTTCACGGTACAAAAACTTTCGGACAATGATAAAAAAATTGAGTAATAATTATTTAGGGTAATGTCATAAGCCTTTTTGGTTGGGAACCTTTCCATACTTTTGAAGGACGATGCTAAAACTTCAACAAATAACCATTCAAAATATAGACATACCTACATACATAAATATTGTCACGTGTATATCCCTTGCGGAGTAGACAGCGCCAAAAGTCTTAAAAAGACTGAAAGGTAGATATATATTTCCTTTATATTTTGGTTGACTGGAAGTAATCCCATTTGGGATAAGTCCGTCATTGTACATATTCTTCTAAATCCAATAACTGTTTTTTTGATTTGTTATATTCATTTTTATGTGCAATAAAGAGTTTACAAACAAACAATCTTTATTAAAAAAAAATATATTATCAAAGGACATTTCTAGGTTGTTTCAATTTATTCAGTGCCAATGTTATGGACTACACATAACATTAGTATGGATAAGATGCACAGACAGATAGGTCAATAAACACAGTATAAAACAGTCGTTACTATAGGAAACTGCCAGTAATACGGCACGAAATGACTTCCACATTATTGTTGCATCGTAGGAAGTTGGTGTCCACCCATTCCATTGTTTTATATGATCGCTGTTATTACGCAATGTCTTCTGTTTTCATTCATTTTTGTAAACAGAAATAAATTCTTACTGTAATACTTTTATGTGATGACATTATCAATTACGAAATAGTCCGTCCGGCTTAACGATACCTCATTTTTTTGAGTAATCGGTTCACAAATTAAGATGTCACAGGAATTTAATAAGCATGAATATAGTTTTATAAAATCAAAAATTATTTACACAAAGAATTAAATAAAGATGTTCTGTGTATACTCTAGAAAATTCCAGACGTTGCCATTACAAGTACCGTAGCCCTTCTAAACTTTTTTGATGGATCGGATAAAATAAAAAAAAGTACACTATAAATCATAGAATACTAAATAAGTCTTATTTCTGTGCAAATATCGGAAACATATGAGTAGTTCAAAGACCTATATCAATAATATTGTATCAAAATTTCCAAGTCGCTTGCACCGCGGAGGTCTTCATCGATCAAACGCAAAAAAATACTACATTATTGTTCCGTTCACCGCAATATTAAATCATAAAATCATTAACAAACAAGACAAATTTCAAATTAAATGTAAAAAAAAAACAGTATCGCAAACATAATGGATAACGGGGAAGCCCATTTCATTTATATTTGACCATCAATTAATTTCGTGTACAAAGAAAAGATCATTTCAATGGCGGCAAAAAATGGACATGCCTGTATCAATTAAGAGCGGACGGTACAGTCACGATCAAAAGTGATATGGCCAGATAAATTATGTCCAAAATGATCGATCGCAGTACGATTTAAAATGAATAAGTATTTTTCACATGTAATGTGATATAATGACTCTTTAAAGAGTAAAAGAGAAAGTATGATATTATTTGTCTGTATAAACAAAATGCAGAGAAAACTTATGAACATTCACCCAATGAATAAAAATCATAACTATTAAAGGAATATGATAACAATGAAGTGAAGTATTAAAACATAACAGCAATATTTTTTTACGTATTGTACATTGCCATTGATCACTTCCATATTGAGAGAGAGAGAGAGAGAGAGTGATTCTCGTTCCGTGTAAAAATCTGACTTAACCAATACAGGATCGTAATTATAGATAGGCGTACCACGAGCTAATCTTAATGCAACTGGGACTAACGCCAGGAGGACGGATATTTTTATATTGAAACACTTTTGTGGCCGGCAGTACCACGAAGGATGAGCGAGCGATACACCGCAATGCAACAGATACGGGTACCACACGGTACACCACTATTGTTATAGATATTGTTGTAGAGAAACAATCATGATTGATAACGATACGCCAGTGACACAAAATACGTATTTTACGGAAATAAAGCTCTTTATTATAATAGAATGTGCCAATGCTTTGATCGTTTATAGGAAAATCTTGTTAATTTCTAATGCGATGGAAATTTCAGGAAATTGTCTCTTAAAATCGAAATAATTAATTGTCGAAGAACTTAAGGATGAAAATATTTTTAAATTCGAAATATTCAAAATTGCAAGGAGATTTATGTGAAGTAAACTACGATATTCTTTTAAACAATAAATGGTTATTCAGATAACAAATAAACCGTATAAAGTATGCGTTGAAACATTATCTTTTTGTATTTCATGTGCATATCAAAAAGTACTCATACATGCATTATAATCACTTTTTTACTTTTCCTTTTTTATACTTACTTCTCACTATGCTAGTATTGTGTATCAAAATTTAACAACTTCATATGTAAAGGTGGATAAAGGGAACATGTCTTTATTTCTATACTAAATTCGTTCCATCCACGGCGGAAATAATTATTACAATTTTCAAATTCGGTTACTCCCACGATGCCACCTGCGTCTAAGATAAATGTTTCTTTCAATTAAATTTCAGTATCAAGATTGAATTTAAGATGTAATAATTCATCTGAGATATTATTTTTTTCATTTATAAGGACATATTGTTGATATTTCGCGAGGGTGAGCCGCCATTAAACTGTGAAGTGCTTGTGCAAATTTTATTTTTTTCGCATTTTAGAATACTCGTATATCAAGATAAGAATCAAAAATCTGCTAAAATGTTTCTAGAAATAAAATTTAACAAATTTTAAATTTTTATGAAATATCAAATACGACAGACCGGAATAGGACCACTCACTTTCTTTTCCATGGATGTCATAAAAGGCGACTAAGGGATAGGCTAATAAACATTTGATTCTTCATTTAGGCGATGGGCTAGCAACCTGTCACTATTTGAATCTCAATTCCATCATAAAGCCATACAGCTGAACGGGGTCTTTCAGTATTTTGAAGACTTTTGGCTCTGTGTACCCCGCAAGGGATTTAAAGTATGTATGCCTTATGAGCGATGTCACGTTAAAGTACCGTATTTCTTCCAAAATTTTCTTGATTATATAATTCTTGATGATATTATATTAAAACTTTCTTAATGGTATCAATTTTTACTTCTTAGATTAGTAAACATAAACATTAACATAGGGCAGCCGATTTTAATTTATGTACATAAAATACATTCAAGATATATGTATATATTGTGTATTTTGTTTAACTTTACTTATCTGTCCCCTAACCCTTAAATAACTTGGAGTTTGCTAAATGCTACCGTGTTATCCAACTTTTGTTATTAAAAGTATGAAATGACCCTCATTTTGCCTTCAGCCTTAATTTTATGCTGTACACGACTTACATTGACATATTTACTCGTATTTACGCCCAGAATATAAAATGATAGAGAATATTATGTTGAACAGCTTTGTACAAAATTGTGACTTGAATTTAAGTCTAAGATAAATTTTTTCATGATATCTATGGTCGAGAGTTTTGTTGGCGATTTTTATGAATTTTAACGTTCTCAGGTTTAAATGATTACATACCTTTATACATGAAATCACGTCTCTTTCCCTAGCGGGGAAGACAGAGCTTGTCTGTCTGTCTGCGATTCTTGAAAATACTGATATGCCACGATCAGCTGTTTGGTTTAAGTCTACATACATACATATGGTCACGTCTGTATCCCTTGCGGGGTAGACAGAGCCAACAGTCTTGAAAAGACTGAATGGCCACGTTCAGCTATTTGGCTTAATGATAGAACTGAGATTCAAATAGTGACAGGTTGCTAGCCCATCGCCTAAAAGAGGAATCCTAAGTTTATAAGCCTATCCCTTATTCGCCTTTTACGACATCCATGGGAAAGAGATGGAGTGGTCCTATTCTTTTTGTAATGGTGCCGGGAACCACACGGCACGGTTTAAGTCTAAGGGATTGGTTTACAAATTTGGGATTCTTATTTAGGCGATGGATTAGCAACCTGTCACTTTTTGAATCTCAATTCTATCATTAAGCCAAATAGCTGAACGTGGCCATTCAGTCTTTTCAAGACTATTGGCTCTGTCTACCCCGCAGGGGATATAAACGTGACCATATGTATGTAAGAAGCTTATAGCTTCTATTGCTATGACATCATCATTGCATCAACCGCCGTAACAGTGTTAATTTATTGTTTATAGAGCTGTCATGGTATGGAGATGGATTCTTTTTATGCAAAAATCTCAATCCCTTATAACAAAACCATGAGAGCGACAAATCAACGGAATAGTACGCTTCGTATAAAAAAGTTTGTTTGTTTAACCATCTCGCGTTATCTTCCAAACCTATCTTCTTGAACTATAACTTAATAATATTTAAGCGTCGGGAAAAGTTCTCATCCCGGCAAAAGCTATACATAGTTCCCGTGGGATTTGCGAAAACCCTGTATTCATTTGTAGGTGGCGCTAAATTCGCTGTACGCTGTAAAATTACGAATAACTAATTAATATTTTTATTTTGATATGCCATGTGGTTCCCAGCACTTTAGACTACCACTTCATCTCAATGGCGACTACGGAGTACGCTAATAAAACTTAGTATTCCGCTTTTAGGCGATGGGCTAGCAACCCATCACTATTTGAATATCAATTCCATCAGTAAGCCATACAGCTGAACGTGGCCTTTCATTCTTTGCGAGGTTGTTGGCTCTGCCTACTCCGCAATCAAATCAGGACGCGATTTTATGTGTTTGTAAAACGTTCAGCTATTTGTCTTAATGATAAAATTGAGATTCAAATAATGACAGGTTGCTAACCCATCTCCTAAAAAAGAATCCCAAATTTGTAAGCCTATCCCTTAGTCGCCTTTTACGACATCCATGGGAAAGAGATGGAGTGGTCCTATTCTTTTTTTCGAATGGTGCCGGAAACCACACGGCACTTTTTAATATTACTTTAAAAAGTTTAAGTATTTTAATGATCTTCTTCCATATTAATTTAACCGACTACAAACAGTTACAAGCGAGGTAATGAGTGTGGCGAAAGCCGCTATGCCACTGCGGTGGACGACCTTCCGACCTTGTTGTTCGTAATTTATATAATATGATTGCAAATAGTTAAATAAGTATATACTATATTTGATTTGTGCCGTGTGGTTCCCGGCATCAATAGAAAAAAGAATAGGACCACTTCATCTCTTTCCCACATGGATGTCGTAAAAGACGACAAAGGGATAGGCTAGAAATTAATTACGATGACACAATCGATCGTTGACGATGTCAATATATCGGAAAATACAAAACGGCAAAAGAATACGAGTATTCATATTTTTGTGGCAATCCTGTTTAAACTTATCTATCTTACTTATGTGAAAAGCATAAAAATGTTATTAACTTTTTGAAAATTTGTGAAAAATATATTATTTCAAACGATCCTTACTTAATGTAATCCTTGCGGCGATGGTGTCCGCACCCCATCACGTCTCGTTCCCGGCGGGAGCGGTATGCGGTCTGCTGAAAGCCGCTTTGCGACGATGAATGTAAGAGGAGGAATGAAGGATAAAATTGAGGAAGTATGTCAGATGATGGGTGAAAGACGGTTGGATGTGTTGTGCGTGAATGAAACGAAGCGGAAAGGATGCGACGCGACGCAGCACGGCCCTTACACGGCGTATTGGTCTGGAATTTCCAGTACCAGCCGAGGCTGTCAAGGGGTCGGTCTAATCCTTTCTGCACGAATGGCTGAGTGTGTGAATGAGTATGAGTGTGTCAGCCCTCGTCTTCTATGGATTAGGCTGAAAGTTGGAATCACTCGGATCTTCGTTTTAGGTGTTTATGCACCGTGGGATGTGGGTTCGAGGGGTACAACATCAGCAAAAAGCGAAAACGAGGAGTTCTGGAATAGTGTAAGAGAAGTATTGAAAGTTACCAAGCCAAATGAGAAGATTATTATGTTAGGTGATTTTAATGGATGGGTGGGTGTAAAGCGTGATGGATATGAAAAGGTGCTTGGTGCGTTTGGTGACGAAAAGGTGAATGATAATGGAAGAAGTGTATTAGAAATTTGTCTAGAGTGGGATCTTTTTGTGTCGAACTCAATGTTTCAACATAAAGAGATCCACACCTATACAAGAGTGGAAGGTATTTTAAAAAGTATGATAGACTTTGTGATTGTAGATGAAAGATTGAAGAACAAAGTGCTGGATACCCGTGCATATCGCGGTGCTGGCATTGACTCGGACCATTTACTGGTGATATCCCGGATAAGGGGTATCTTCAATCGCTGGCGGCACAGGGTAAGGGAGCAAACCAGCGCTTTGGAAAGAGTGAAAGTAGAAAATTTGCAAGATATGGATGTAGGTAAGAAGTATATTAATAGACTGAAGGATGAATTTGAAGATTTAGATGAAATGAGCGATATTGAAGATGGATGGAAGGAATTTAAAGAAAGAATTGTGAAAGTAGCTGTTGAAGTGTGTGGTGTAAGTAGAAGAAGGAAAGGGAAAAATCACAAAAATGCGTGGATGAGTAAAGATGTGCAAGAACTTGTGCGATTAAAGAAGAAAGCATGGCTGGATTTGTTAGCAGCAAAAGCTAACTTAAGAATGCAAGAGGTTATAGATGAGGATGTGAATGAAGCACGTAAGGAATATAAAAAAATGAAAGATTTGGTTAAGAAAGCTGTGATTAGAAAGAAAGAAGAGTATAAAGAGGATTTTGATAAAAGGCTATCAGAAGACTTTCAGTCAAATCTGAAAGTATTCTGGAAATCCGTAAGGTCAGCCCGAGGAAAAACTATAACCAGAGAGCTGACTAGGATCAGATGCCAGGATGGTAGCGTTGTGAAAGGAGAAGAATGTGTGCTAAAGATATGGAAGGACTATTTTGAGAGTTTATTTGAAAAAAAGGAAGAAAATAAGAAAGAGTTCTGCTATAGCGAAGAAAAAGAGAATGAGATGGAAGGCGAAATTGAAATGTTTGAAATTGTGGAAGCACTTAAGAGTATGAAAGCGGGTAAGGCTGCCGGGTATGATAGAGTGTCGGTCGAGATGCTTAAAGCAGGAAAAGGCGTCGTAGCTAGACAGTTGTACTGCCTTTTCAATTTGTGTTGGAGAAGCGGCCGAGTACCAAAAGATTGGTGTAAGGCTGTTATTGTGCCACTTTACAAAGGAAAAGGGTCACAACTGGACTGCAAAAATTATCGTGGTATAAGCCTGCTTAGCGTCGTCGGCAAATTGTATGCTAAGGTATTGATTAATAGAGTCAGGAATGAAACTGATGACAAAATATGGGATGCTCAAGCGGGATTTCGAAAGGGAATGGGATGTACTGATCAGGTCTTTTCTTTGCGGTGCATAGCCGAAAAGTTTTTGGCCAAGAGTCAAAAAGTCTATTGCACATTCGTGGATTTGGAAAAGGCCTATGACAGAGTTGAGAGGAATGAATTGTGGTCAGCACTTTCTATGCATGGGGTGAGCAGTCTCTTGATACGAGCACTGAAATCCTTATATGAGGATTCGAGTGCTTGTGTCAGGATAAACGGAGCGCACACTGAGTGGTTTAAGATTGAGAAAGGTGTTAGGCAGGGATGTGTTGCGTCACCGTGGCTGTTCAACCTATTTATGGATAGTTGTTTGACAGATTTGAAAGAGTCTGAAAGTGGATTAAGGATGAATGAATTACTCGTCAAATGTCTGCTCTATGCCGACGATCAGGTTATACTGGCGTCATCAGCGGAGGAGTTACAGGAGATGGTAAACTGTATGCATGAAGCTTTAAAAGAGAAAGGAATGAAAGTGAACGTAAGTAAAACTAAAACACTGGTTTTTGAAATGGAGAAAGAAATGACAGCATGTAATATTTTGATTGGAGGAGAAAAAGTTGAGCAAGTAAAAGAGTTTGTATATCTAGGATCAAAGTTTACATCAGATGGCAAGTGTGATAGTGATATTGAAAGGAGAGTGAACGCGGGGAACATGGTGAATGGAGCTTTGCATGCCTTTATGAGCAGTCAGAAACTATCCAAAAAGGCTCGACTGGCTGTGCACAGGGGCGTGTTGGTCCCGACATTAATGTATGGGAGTGAAAGTTGGGTATGGCAAAAGAAGCACGAAAGCAGAATAAATGCAGTGGAAATGAGAGCGTTAAGGAGTATGTTGGGTGTGAAATTGAGTGACCGGATAAGGAACAGCGTGATAAGGGAATGTTGTGATGTGAAAGAAGATGTAGTTACAGGAATAGAAAAGGGTATGTTGAGATGGTTCGGTCATGTGGAGAGGATGAATGAAAACAGGTTGACTAAGCAGATATACAAGGAGAGTGTGGAGGGAAAGGTCGGGGTGGGAAGACCTAGACGAACATATCTTGATCAAATTAAGGACGTCCTGGTGAAGGGTCAGGTCAAAAGTGCCCGAAACCGCCGAGCTTGCATGAAGAGAGTTATGAATGTGGATGAAGCAAAGGAAGTATGCAGGGATCGTGGCAAGTGGAAAGAGGTAGTCTCTGCCTACCCCTCCGGGAAAGAGGCGTGAGTTTATGTATGTATGTATGTATCCTTACTTAAAATGGTTGTTACATCACTCAGAGTCACCACTGACATTGACAAGGAAAACGAACCGAAAATTCAGAGATCATTATAAAGCCAGTGTATCCCTTGCCTTATACGGAAATCGCGATAAATAGATACGGTGGCATTACGCAACCGTTAAGTCCAGCGTCCAAACCACAACAAATATCAAACAGAAAGTCCAGCGTCTAAGTCACAACAAATATTAAACAGAAAGTTCAAATTCAAAATTCAAAATTTTTATTCATTGCTATAGGATACTTCATATCGCTTAATAATTGTCAAAACGTATGGTTTAACAACATTGGTTGACGTCAAATAAATTACTTATAACACAACTTCAACTTCAAAACTGTCTAAACTTTGAATTAGAATACATTGTAATGATGAACTGATTAAATAGAAATTACGATGTTTTCGTATCGATCGTCTTGTTACTTTCTTTATCTACGCCACGATAAAAATAAATAAATATGTATAAAAGGCGATATAAGTTCAATATTTATTTAAACATATATTTAAAAAAAAAAAAATTGGTGTACTGTTTACTTTTCTATGGCTCTCCAGCTAAGGACTTGATCGGACCTTGACACCATGCGTCATGGCGGTGTGCGAAAAAACATGATTAAGATAGTTGCCACAAAATTAAGATAATGAGGCTTGCTGTACTTTCAGAAATAATTGACGTCGAAAACACATTTATACATAGGATTTTTATAAATTGCACGGCAAATAAAAAACTCAATAAGAATGTGTCCAGTCATACATGTAGACTTACGTAGTTACATATGATGTCTGTCTGTATGTTTCATAAAATCAGTCCTGGTTAAATCACCACTTTACACTTTATGGGAACGGCCACTTCTTGCGGATATCTAAAGACTATCTGGGGATATATAACTCGAAGAGATCAGAATCTCTGTCTGATCTCAGGAATGTCCAGCCAGGACATTGAAAAAGATGATATACTTGGCAACCGACTGAAAACTGAGGCCGCCGAAAATCGGACCAAGTAGAGAGAGAAAAGTTGAAAGTCTGACACAATACTGTGGAGAGGGCAACATTCTCACCAATTTGAAGAGTCATCCGGGATGCGCCTAGACCATGATCACTCATTTGACTTGACTCACTTATAAGTAAGTTAGTTATCTAGGTTTGTACACAAAGCGACTCCCATCTGACTACCGCAACATGTGCAGGGAAACCTAACCTACATTAGATCACAGTTACACATCTAGTTTCCCAAGGTTCCTCACGAACTTAAAATATTAATATTTCTAAGACTTATCTATGAATTTGGTTAGAGATAATTCCAAAACACAAAATATCTCTAGTTATTCGTAGCAAGTGGAAAAATGTAGTCTCTGCCTTCCTTTCTAATCATGGCACGTTTTAGTAAAAAAAAAGTATTTATATCTATTGTAATATAATACGATAATAATGTTTACTTCATTTGCTGTCACAAAATGGTCTCTCAAAACATAGCCTCAGGTTTATCCCAAATTGAAATGTAATAAACAGAAACCACCTTAAGTATGTAATTAAATTCGTTGCCTGAGGATAGTGGGGCGCAATAAGAGGGTTCCTTTCAATTTTATTAAAGGGAATGGGACGGGATGAACATAGAGCCTAATTTCGGCAATATCGTTACGAGTAATATACGAAGGGCTTTCAGGTAAGGTCTATTTAGGTCAGACTAATAGACTGCGTATTTGATAGGAGTATTTTTTGTGATACGCTCCATCGTCTTAATTCATTATTGTTAATGTTAAGGATACGATCACAGAAATTTTGTTGATGTACATATTTATATTTGTGGTTTTGAGGACTTATTATATCATGAGTTGGACTTGATGTGTTCCAAACCCAATTGTTCAGACCCAATGGTTGACAGGTAGACAATGCTTCTAGCATAAAGTCCGCCAACTGTGCTACACATTTGTATTTTGTACAATAAAGTTTGAATAAATAA
The DNA here is from genome assembly GCF_032362555.1 of Amyelois transitella. Classification (NCBI taxonomy): domain Eukaryota; kingdom Metazoa; phylum Arthropoda; class Insecta; order Lepidoptera; family Pyralidae; genus Amyelois; species Amyelois transitella. The sequence continues at coordinate 9,457,310 of NC_083511.1, read as the reverse complement.
ATATTGCCTATGACAAAATTTATTCTTCCTTAATGATTCATTAACTAATTAATACAAGTGAAAGGGATTTATGTTATAATTTCATACCGGTATGTCTGAATCAGTTACTGAATCATTTAGGACGTCTGCGTATACTCTTGAGTTACTTGTAAAAAAGAAAATAAAATCAATGTCTTCCAATGCATATTGATTCTGGGGATAAATTAAAGCCACTGATCTGTTAAAGTAAGACCCTGACAACTGGTATAAAAGAACCGTTTACTGCACGCACGCAATTTCGTCTCATTTACCCCTAATAAAAAGCGGGGAATGTTCGATGCAGAAAAATTTATCGAGACATTCATGACGCGACTGTCCCATGTATCGATTTTATGAAACTTTAAAATACGAATGATCACAATTTATAGGATGTAGAATCAACTATTTTCTAAAGAATCTATAATAACCTAAAGAGTAATATATATATATATATATCTATCTTTAGAAAAAAGGTAGATAGATAAACTCTTAATAGCACCATAAGAAAAAAAACAGAAAAAAAAACAGGTTATGAGGTACAAAGGCGGACTTATCACTAAAGCAATGTTTATCAATTGTTTTTTTTATATCAAGACTATCTTCTGTGATGGCTTAATGCCCATAGGTATTTACAAAAAAAATATTTTGTTTATCCTATATCGTATATAATTTAAATCTATCAGTTTTATTCGAAACAAAAATAAAAATATTTTTTTTTTAAATTATGGGTAAATGAATAAAGAAAGATATACATTGTTTCACATTGTCTCAACTTAATCTTACAGTGAATGGCAGTCATCAATTAACTCAGCACGGTACATTGGCATACGTCAGGAATTTAATTGTAAGACTTAAAAAAGGTCGGCGGCGTTCGAAATCATCGTTTCACCAAAACAATTATTGTGTCGATGCAAACGACCGTATGATTTTTGGACAAGCAATTTGTTTCTTTTTTGCCACATCTCCTTAATTGTTTTTTGGTGATTTATGAGTGAATTTCGATGAAGTCCTTCTTTTATAATGAAGAAACATAAATAAAACGGTGTGTCCGATTTACAGTGGGAAAGAGTACGTTTAATCAAGTGAATGTGATCCAATGTGGTTATTGTGGACCCCTGTCATAAAATTTAAAATCAGATTATGATGATTATTACTCGTTATTTTTACCTGATACATACACATACTCACGTGTATTTCCGATGCGGGGATAGATAGAGCCCACAGTCTTGAAAAGACTGAAAAGCTCCGTTTATCTGTATGGCCTTATGATTGAATTGAGATTTAAATAGTGACAGGTTACTAGCCCATCGCCTGGGATGAATCCCAAGTTTATAACCCCTTAGTCGCCTTTTACGACATCATTGAGTAAAACTTTACCTAATGCTATCACTCATTATCATTATCATAATCCCTGTTTAACTGTAAATGCCTTATTTAACTGGATGTCATCTTTTCATCCCATATGAAGTCTGCCCATTGGTCTTCTTTGACCTCACAGTCTTCACTCGGGAAGTGTTTTATATCACGGTTCTATTTTGGACTTATGTCCTACCATTAGTGTTTCGCAACACGTCGCATCACGACATCTTCTTTGCTCTGTTTTTTTAACCTCCATCAAATTATGATCATTAAATGATTCTGACTTAGTGAAAAAGCAAATTTAATAAATATGGTCCTGGTTATACCCATAATTAATCCCTCCTTGAGTAGAAAAAGTCAGATGTAGTATAAGTTGACTTCCTACTGGCATAATCGAAAGATTGTAACGTACCATAAACTCAATTATATCTTCTCATTTAGATAACCCAAGTTTACGTTCAGAAGCATTCATATTACTTTAATAAATTAACTATCATATTAGCTGCAGTAGCCGGTACTATCTTTATCAAATTACAAATTTAAGGCAGCAATTAAACGGGAAACTTGAGACTTTGGTACTAAGTACCGCCATAATTTAAATGTTAGTAACATAACACCGCATTGCACATTGCAATAAATTTTAGCAAAGATTAAGGGTGTACTCTATATGATAGAAGTATTTCAGGTATTGTTTATTGACAGTCCAACTCTGTCAATATTTATGTTTGTATTTTTTTTATTATTGTATATCTTTTGCCCGCGGTTTCACTAGCATGTTTTGTAAAAGGAGATTACTTCATGGGGTTTAACTATATTCACACAAAATTTCATAATCATTGATTTAGAGATGAAGTGCAAAATAAAGGTAGGTTTAATACTTGTATATTATATAAAAATAGTATAATATAATGCAATGAGAAAGTTAAAAAATAATTATAAATTAAGCTGTGAAATACTAACAGACAGAAAAAGAAAAAGATCCTATCGCTTTCGTTAGTATTTTTCATGGAAAATCGAGTGCTTTAATTTACTTGAAGCATCTTATAGTACCTACAAAAAGGTTGAAATTCGCCATAAAGGCATCCTCGGCGGAATGGATAGAAGTGCTTTTAGGGTTGTCAGAACCAAAAATGAAAATACAACATATTATTGGTACTCTTATCGTCGTCGTCAAGCTAAAAACAAAAAAAATATTTTACACACTACATTTAACAAAACTACTAAACATGACAAATTAATATATTTTATAGACTTTCATGAAATAAAACATTATAATATTTTTAACAACGTTAACTTAATTGAGCGATAAGATATGGCTTCACGGAATAGCTTTCAGACTTCCCATAAAGTAATCAATTTATGACACGGAGAAATACTAGAAGAAGTACTTATAATAAAAGTACACACAACTCATACCTGGGTCACCTTCCAAATACCAATCAAAGCGAGACGGTAAAGCTATCTGAGCCCACCGTACTTATTTAAATGTTTTGAATCAAAAAATATATAGTCATTTGTTTTGTTAAAATACTTGACTGTGTAGACCCTGCGTCGGCGTTAGCACAAGGAATTACAAATAAGGTAAAGTTTTAGCGCCCCAAGGGAATCCTGCAATCAAATGTTTTTTTGAGGAAAATGTCAATGTTGTGATTACGTAAGACAAAAAAAAATTGTTTTCTTTATGGACTTGACGAGACTTATGTCTCTAAAGGTGTAGATTTCTTAATACCACAATACTATCATCGAACCGTTCGACTAAACGTAAATCCTGAGTAGTAGTAGTCCTATAGGGTCAAGTCAAGAGTACCCGAAACCGCCGAGCTTGCATGAAGAGAGTTATGAATGTGGATGAAGCGAAGGAAGTGTGCAGATATTGTGGCAAGTGGAAAGAGGTAGTCTCTGCCTAACCCTCCGGGAGAGAGGCGTGATTTTATGTATGTATGTATGTGTGGTCCTGAGACTCAACTACAGGAAGTCACCGGTGTCTTCACCTCAGGAGAAGGAAATCACGCGACTTTTTAAATTGCAGCTTGTTAAACAACATAATATTTTTTGTTCGATACCGGTTCCAACATCACTTTCCCGACTTGACGCGGATCATTTGTAAGCAGGCAGAACCGGAATAGTCTGTATTATCTGCGCAAATCAATCTTAACATAAACCATCAATTTGACGCGCCGTGTGGTTTCCGGCACTTATTAAAAACAGAATAGGACTCCATCTCGCTCCCATGGATATCGTAAAAGGCGACTAAGGGACTTATAAACTTGAGATTCATCTTTTAGGCGAGCTAGCAACCTGCCACTATTTGAACCTCAATTCTGTCGTTAAGCCAAACAGCTGAACGTGGCCTATCAGTCTTTTCAAGACTGTTGGCTCTGTCTAACCCGCAAGGGATATAGACGTGATTATATGTATGTATGTATGTATTTGACGGTGTTCGATCAATAACGAAGAGTCATCATTTGTCCATTTGTCTCAATGGTTTTTAGACGACAAACTTAAAAATAGCAATTCTAATCTTGCTGTACAAAAAACACTCCATTACTAGTACTTCCTGCGGATGCAGTAGAACCACAGGCAATTCATAAGATAAATTTAGAATCAAACAAGCAAACGTCCGTAAAAACTTTTAGGTACCCTTTTTTTCTTGGCATTTAAAGTTTATTATTTATTTATTAAAAACATTATTGCACAAAAAATATATACAAAAGGCGGACTTAATGCCGTTTGGCATTCTCCAGCCAGTCAACCAGCTGACCAAACCAAAAAAAAAACTTTGAGTTGGTGGTGCGATAAAGTGCACATGTATACTGAAAAATACACACATTATAAAATAATGCATAAATAAATACTGCTGTTAAAAAGCCTGGAACTGTAAAAGTAAATAAATCTGAACATCATCTTTACAGAAATATACATCCATATTTCCGACTTCACTTTGTTATGAAGAAAAAAAGTAGTGATTCTGTTAAAAGTCTTCGGGAGAAGAATACTTCATAACGGAATACGTGCATAGAACTAGTCACATCTATATCTCTTGCGGGGTAGACAGAGCCAGAACAGTCTTGAAAAGACTGAATGGCCACGTTCAGCTATTTGGTTTAATGATAGAATTGAGATTCAAATAGTGACAGATTGCTAGCCCATCGCCTTAAAAAGAATCCCAAGTTTGTAAGCCTATCCCTTAGTCGCCTTTTACGACATCCATGGGAAAGAGATGGAGGGGTCCTATTATTTTACATTGGTGCCGGGAACCACACGGCAAAGAATTTAGAAGTATACGGTGTGAACAACGCTTAATGTTATAAACGGGCATCATTATGTTAGTGGTAAGCAGGCGTAACTGGAGTAAGTCTAGTTCACGTTATCTGCGCAAATCAACGCTCGTTAATTTCACGCTGTTCGAGGTGCGCCCGTTCTGTAATGTAGTTTATCTCTACTTAGCGTTGGGCTTAATGTTAACCGACATCGAAGAAAGATGTCTTCACTATTTTTGGGTAAAAAATGATAACAAAGTTGAAATTGTAAAGTCATACTAATGAAAGTTCTCATGCCGTGTCGTTGGTTGAAAAAAAAAAACAAAGTGCCAGTTGCTTTTTCTTGGCACATAAATTGTAGAAATCAATTAAGGGAAGGCATACTTGAGATTCTTCTCAAAGAAGACTCTTCTCAAAGAAGAATCTCAATGCCTTGCTATGGGTTATGGGCATTATTCGCTAATATCCGAATACATACACACATATGGTCACGTCTATATCCCTTGCGGGGTAGGCATAGCCAGCAGTCTTGAAAGGCTGACAGGCCACGTTCAGCTGTTTGGCTTAATGATAGAATTGAGATTCAAATAGTGAAAGGTTCCTACCCCGTAGCCTATAAGAAGAATCACCAAGTTCCCAAGTCCCAAGTTCTATCTCTTAGTCGCCCTTAACGACATCCATGGGAAAGAGATGGAGAGGTCCTATTCTTTTTTATAAGTTCCGAGACCCACACGGCACTGTAACATATAGGTTATTATAATACGTGTTGTATTTTATATGGAACAATTACTTGCAACTCTCTACCTTTCAAGACAAAAGAACCGGCAAATCAGAAGTTACTTTTTAACCCACATCAAACCAGTCTCTCTCCGCCAAGACTGATCGGCGCCTGCAAGCGACCTCGTTCACGAAATCTTAGCAACATCAATGAACAAACTGTGCAGTCGAACCGCACCTTAACTCGAATGACCATGGGAACTTGGCAGACTCATCGTCGCGTTCAAAATAGTGTAAGTTTCACTTTCGTATATCTGTACAGTTAGTTGGGTGCGCTGACCGTGGACTGCTTCTAATCTGAGTATTATGCTCGTACTGTGACGTGTTGTAACATGTGAGAATTATTAAAGCCTTTGTTGGTTGATTGGAGGAGATTTCTATATACATATGGTCACGTCTATGTCATTTGTGGGGTAGACGGAGCCAACAGTTTTGAAATGACTGATCGGCCACGTTAAGCTGTTTGGCTTAATGATGAAGGAAAAAACAATCTCTTCGGATTTAGGATTAGACTCCTGTCCTGGACATATAAGTACCACTGTACTAATTAGTTTCTAATTCACATACTTTAGTATTAACAAATAAAATACTAGAAGAAACTGAGTAACTTACAAAATACTAATCATAAATACAACACACATTGATTATAAAAACTAATACAAAATAATTAACAAAATTATTATTTACAAATAAAATAAAATTTCCAACGTGTCGCCGCGAAGCAGGGTGCCCAGTAAGCTGGCAGCATTGCCTCTTTGCACTGCAATAGTGATTCTTTGTACGAAGTAACTGCTAGCCTCTGGATCACCCGTTACCTCACGGAGACGCGTTGATACATATTTCGGTCACTGAAGCTCATGGACCCATTGTCTTAACAGCAAAAGGCGCAAAAATATGATTTGACTCAAGCTGAGCTTATTTTTTTGCGTTTGGCGCTTTCAGTCGCCGCTACAAATTTCTTTAGAAATAAGTATAACAAAGTTTGTTTGTTTGTAATATCTTTATTGCATAGAAATTTCCACAGTAACAGAAAATAGTATAAAAAATAAATATGAATTTTTTCTTAGAGCTTAAGTTTCCTTCGTCTTGTTGTTCAAAAATAAATAAATTGTTGGTCTGGCAAACTTAAAATTGTGTCCCTACAATCTCTTTTAGCCATTTAGCATTCGTCTTATTTATAAAACTTATTTTATTAACAACAATAACAATCCTCGGGAAAGAATACGACCCACCGTTCACCTCTCCATGTACCTCGTCTGCACAACCACGTCCACTCTGACAAGAGTATTCGACTAAGAAGAAGACTTTATTAACAGCCATAAAAATTGGTACATACGAGTAATATGCTACAATTTTGTGCTCAACCGAAACATATAAAAATTTTGTGAACATCGAAATAATAATTGAAAAATAAATTTTCAAGTCCATTATTGTACTATTTCATTGTATTTTTCACTGGTCCATTTTCAAAGAACAATAGCTGTTTTAAAGCGAGGCATTTCCCCAAATTGTTTCAACGAATGCAATGAAAGCTTTTGGTTAGCATATCGGCAACAAATGCAATTTATTTTTCGCATTTTGCAACGACGACATGCAGATTGCGGACTGAATAATTTAAAATAAACCGCTTACTATCTCACCTATATACCTCACAGTTACTGCAATTCTACTTTTGAATTCATTGGTTTTTGAGTATAAAGGTTTTATAGATTAACGATTTATTACATTATTATAGTAGCATTATTCTAGCCCTTTTTTTTCAAATCAAATCTATTTATTGAGGAAATTGCCTAAAATATGTTTTATTCGCTATCAGACCAGCAATATGGTAGTTTGGAACTATAGTAGTGAATTGAGAATGAATGCTGAATTGAGTAGACTCTCTTAGTCGTCCTCTAAACATATAGGTACATATTATGAAATGCATCCTAAAGTCATTTCAACTAGGTGCACCAATACCTAAAAATTTCAGACAAAATAATTCACAACAATTTAAATTAAAAAAGTTAATTAACTAATTTATAATTTAATATTTTATTAGCAAACAAACCCAGATAAATATAGGACTTCCATAGGACTCACTCCACTATAATTAGAGTACTTCCCACTTTTTGTTTGAAGCCACGCTCTACAAGTTTCCTTTAAACAAAGGTTTAAGTACGCGTCACCTTATTAAACAAACCTTATGAGTTTATCAATAAAAATATACTAGAAATAATGATCGATCATCCTCCGGCGACCAACGTGACTTTGATAAGCTTTTGGGGACAATCCATCATGATATAACCCACCGCGCCTTTACTGTGAATTCACAAGGGCTCTCGCACGTCGCTACCTATTAGCGACCAGTCTATACAAGACATTAAATCGTGAACAATAAAGCTGATTTTTCTTTCAAGTCAATATAGTTTTTCTATCACTTCGCCTCTTTTTGATAATTCAGAACGGAAATTGTCGCGTCATAAGCGATATTAATGTAATTTATTAAGCGATTTAAATTTTCACTACTTTAGGTTGTAAAATTTTAAAGTTAGGAATAAAGAAACGAATAAGAGGCAAGGAATAAGAGTAGTCTAAATATTTAAAGATCTGTCAAATCAAATGGACGCTAAATAGTTTTGTTATTAACATACGAGTATGTAAAGAAAAGCAATGACAACTTACGCAGTTGCGCACGTTATAACTTTGCAACAACATAGTAAGCCCCTCAGACTAAACTTATTCATATTTATAAATCGTATCTATAGGTCATCAATAAGCATAATGATGCATGATCATAAAACTCTCATGCCTTCTATGGTAAAAGCAAGCCCAACCTACTTCCAGTATCGGAATCGTTCCAGTTTTTCAGTCTCGTAAAATATTGCGATAACGTTAATGTATACTCGAATATTAGTGCCGTTTTGTACCTGAAGAATAAAATAATGGTAGAACGGAACTTTACGTACACTTGTATGTATAATCTAAGTGATAAAAATTTCTTGGTTTGCGTTTCTTAGAGATTTAATATTATATAGATCAGGCCGCCTGTGGTTGACCTTATTGGTTCAACTTAAAAAAAACTCAAGACAACCTAATTTCTAGATGTGACAACCCAGGATAGATTGTCCTGGTGAAAATAAAAGGCAAGACCTGACCCCAACTAAAAGAGGATAAGGTAAGTTATAGAAGAGATATTTTGATTGACCATTGCCCAAAATTTTTTGGTATCCATTAATAATATTTGTACATTATTTTAAATGACCCCATGTGGCATATTATCTACGACTGATTTTATACTTTCGCGTTATAGTAATACTACTCGTATTTATAAAAACTACAGGTATTAAACGCGCACGTAATGTGCCTTTTATCTAGGACCAAGCGAGCGTTGTCTGAGTTGCTCGGAGACCACAGATCATTGTAACATGATTCGAAACGTCCGAGATAAAATAAAGGTACTTAATACCTGTAGTGTTTAAAAATAACATTGTCTACGACTTGTCAATATTTCAAAAATGCTACTGTCCATAAAACTATAAATAAGTAATCTTTGGACATTTAAAAAAAAATTGTATACCTTTCGTGATGTCTATTCTGTATTCACATTAATTTGTGACTAAGGATTCATTATTATGGCTAAGCGATTTTAGCACGCGATTGGGTATTTTATTACGCGAACTTCGTGTGCTGAAGTATCTGCTTTGTCATAATAATATTGTTTATGGTCGCTTGCATTAATTACGTTTTGTATTAGGCAATTGATTTAGACTACATACATATTATCACGTCTATATCCCTTGCTGGGTAGACAGAGCTAACAGTCTTCAAAAGACTGAATTGAGATTCAAATAGTGATAGGTTGTTAGCCCATCCCCGCATCCCCATCCCAAGTTTATTCGCCTTTCCCTTAGTTTCTTATCCATAAGAAAATATGAAGTGGTCCCATTATAAAGTGTCAGAAATCACACAGCTGCAAAGAAAAAATGTATATTTATTTTTATAAATTACAGTTCGTTAAACCTTTTGATTGAAACTCTGATTTACTCACATATTCCAGCATGCGCGGCGAGTGGATGCAGCCTTGTTACTTTATAAAGAATATAAAAGAGCACTTTAAAATTCAAATACGCGGGCAACATTAAAATTCACCTTACATGTCGTCGCTATGCAAATAAAGTAGACATCTCCTGAAAAACTTTCAAGTAAAGCGGAGGTTTTGCTAAACTTCTTTTGAATTTTAAATCGCTTTATTCAGAATAGTTTGAACAACGGTAATAAAAATTCGAGACCTAATGTAGATTCGCTTTTATTCTATAATGCATTCATACAATCACGTCTCTTTATACACAAAGACCAATCTACGCACTTGCTTTGACTTTTTTTCTTATATTTCTTCTAAATTTTCTACTACATTCTTGAATCCTTTTATGTAAGCACTACGGTTCAGGTTGACTATCTTGACCTGAGTTTTATTTAAGGAAATTAAGAGACAGCCCTTATCCAGCTGGTATTCCAATATCAAGAAAGAATTGAAAAACCTTGAGTTTTAGCATAATAAAGAGATCCAACCCTACGTAAGTTCTACAAGAATTAAAAATAAGAAGTTCCATTTTCAACATGTCCAATACAACGCACCCGTAATGCGTACACGCACAAGTTTAGAAATTCGATGTAACTCAGCTGATTACATTTTATCTCGATAACTCGCCTCGGTCGTTAGCTATTTTCACCGCTCCTCGCGATATGTTAAATAATTTACAATATATAATGGCTGGAAAGCTGCTTCAATGTCGGATGATGTATTAGGTGAGAATTTAGACTGTGATCTGACTAACTGTTATTTGTTATGTTGGGAAAGAATCTGTCAAGCAACAAGCAATTATTGGCCAAAAATTCTACTGATTAGTACGAGTAGTATCGCTATATAAAACGTATCTTGAAGTGGCCAAAAACGTATTAATTACACACACATTCGATCTTATCCCTTACGAGGGAAACAGAGCCAGCTGTTATAAGACTAAAAGGCCGCAATATACTGGCTGGTTGAGATTAAGTAAAAATTAGGATTTCTCTTGATTCACTTTGACATTAAAATAAATTATACCTTTGACATTAACGACAATAAAAATCTTAACATTTTGATAATTCAAAAATAGTATTCGAAGCTACCCCATCGCTTTAAATAAGAATCACAAGTTAACAAGCCTTCCCTCACAAATCATGCAGCGAAACAATAAATAACTAATCTCGTACAGCTTATTGTTAATCTAATTTGATTAATAGCCGCATGTTGATGCTTATTAGGCCATTTTACGCTCTGTCCCAGTTTGCGCGGCTACAATCACCTGACCCCACTGTATTTAAGGCCCATTCCTGAATTGACTACTAAAAATCTCTCAGTACTTCCGTTATATACATTTTATTGTGGTAAAATTTTAAACAAAAATGACGTCTCGTAAAATATTGGCTACGTACGTTTTAATTTTATCATAATAGTTAATTTGTATTACAATAACTGAATATTAATCGATAAACCACTGAAAAACTAACAACCCTCTTTTATTTGAGTGCATACATACATACATACCTACATAAAATCACGCCGCTTTCACGAAGGGGTAGGCAGAGACTACCTCTTTCCACTTGCCACGATCTCTGCATACTTCCTTCGCTTCATCCACATTCATAACTCTTTTCATGCAAGCTCAGCGGTTTCGGGTACTTTTGACTTGACCCTTTACCACTTTTGAGTGCTTTAATTTAAAAAGGATTTTAAAAAAACTTAGCCAATAAGATGATTAGGTAATAAATTAAAAATACACTACCAGACAGTGTCAAAGGCTATTTAAAATAACGAAATTGAGATCAGAATATATACAATGTCATCTGACGAAATCTAAATAATTTTAGTTACTTTACTTTATTTAGCGTGCCCAAAGATTTCAGTAGCCATGTGTGAGCTAGCCCTTATGCTATTTACATTTTATTTTGCTAGTAAATTATGGGATGGCATTTCCTACAATGCTTATACTATTACCTTTTACAGTTCTATGTGGACTCGCGTATAAATGATGTTAATAAACTCCGTGGGATTCAGTCCCAGGTTTGCGTAGGAAAGTGGAATAATTAATTTCACTTTATCATGTTTAACATTTTGTATTAGAAGGTCTTATGTTTTAGCCTGTTTATGTTTGAAATAGTTTATCACAATACAATGCAATAACTCTTTATTGCGCTACAGTTAATTACAGCAAACTCACAATTATGTATTAAAACATAGCAACAAAAGGTGACCCGGCGCAATGTGAAATATTGATATTATTTTACATTTTTACACTTAATGGCTCCTATTATATTCATTCATCTTTTTATCGTATTGTCTTTTTATATACCTATGTTTTTTTTTTTCAAATTTTCTATATTTTTTTTTTTTTTGATGCAATAAAGAGTTTATCTATCTATATATAGTCACGCAGTATAGTTATTGTAACTTATTATGATATTTCGTAACGTTTTCTTAAACAGTATTTTTTTGAGAATTTGAAAGCCGACGAACTATTATATACCTAGACATTAATAAATGTGGATAAAGAAAAGTAAGTAAGCTGGCAATGCTATAGTTTTTGCCAACTCCATAGAAAGGAAGGCATGATTTAATCACATAAATAAAGTGTGTTATACATTCTTATCGCATCTATTAATAAGGTAACTAGCTGTTTTCCAAGACTTTGCCCTGCCTAAATCTTTACAAATTTTAACTTTCTATGATATAAAATATCCAAGCTATGTTACTGTAGTGTCATTAAAATGCGTTTAGTAGTTTTTGCGTGAAAAAGTAACAAACACACACATCTTTACATACATGCATAGCACATGCATGTTAACTTACACATACTTGCATGTATAAGTAAAAAGTATTATTTCAGGGATAAAGCAGTGAATTTTAAATCATATTAAAACGAACATCTATTCTATTAGGCGAGGTCAAAAGCTAATAGGGGCATTATGACTGCTCGCCTCAGAAAGGTCAGGCTTTCCGTTCTGTGGTTCTCACTAAAAGGTATATGGTTAGGTTTGATCATAATGTTAAACCTCTTGAATATCGAATATGTTCTAGATTGTATAACCCAAAAAGTCAAACACACATATAAAGAGCTATTGTCAATACTTAATAAAGTCAATATTTGGAGACTAAGTAAATTCGGATGACCAAAATGTGATAAAAATTTCAAATGAACTTATACTCGTAAAAGTACAATTTTACATAAAGTTTGAAGAAAACTCTCCTTTCCACTTATAATAATAAAATTTGAATGTTTGAACATTCAAAATTTTGTTGTCTAAAATCTAAATTATACACTTTATATAAAGCGTTAAAACCATAACCACTTATCTTTACAGCTGTCTTATCACCTGCACTCTTAAAGAGGCGATTAACACAGTGAAACAACCAATAAAACACATATAAATATTCAAAACTGCTTCATCAATCACGTGGCCCATTACCCTTCACAAAAAATAAGGTTTTCTTAGGTTTACGATCACTTTCTTATGTCGTTAAACGTTGAATTATACACACTAATGCTAAATATACGACAACATACTCGTAGGCGGTCGAGTGGTTAAAGTTGTCGAGTCAAATACTTATAATATGCCCGTGCCATAATACTTACAGAGATTTCAATTCTGTAAAATTTTATTTGATAACAAAATTGTAAATGCAAAAGTTTGTAATAACGTGTACAATGTACATATAAACGTTTGTTACACACAAAATATAATGGACAGATTTCAGTTAAATTTTGTACGTGAATAGAAAATAACCTGGAAAAATATATATAGGACCCACTTTTTATTCTGAATCGCCCTCGGAATACATAAACTAAAAAAAAAAATTAGATTTTTGATAAAATTGTATTGTATTGTAGATACTTTTTTGTACATAACTAATTTTTAGTAGTACATAAAAAGACATTAAAAATAACAATGCACGTGGGCGGACTTATCCCTGTGAAGGAAAAAATCCCTTACAGGGATAAGTCCGTAATAAGTTAAATTATTTATTACATACATATTCAATTTTATGACAATGGATTACTTTTGATTTTTATATGACATTTTAATCAACTTTTATTGCCAGTCAAAAGAACACCGCCTAAAAGCGTGTTTTGTCAGCTAACTAATCCATTGAAATTCAAAATTTTTAATCATTACTATCACTTAATAGTTATATTGGTACATAATCATCATTATCGGCACATCAATTTATATGAAATTGCCAATACATAAGAAAATTTCGTGTAAACCGATTAATCATAACAACATGATCTCTCGTCCACATTTTAATGTTCATATAGATACATTTTTAATTATGATACAATTAGGAATAGCTTATAAAGTTTCCAATCCATTCTTGATAATAACATCCTGCAATTTATTATCAGTTCATAATCCAGCCGCTAGCCAGAGTCCTATAATGAAATTAAAGATCCATTAGATACAGCCATTAAATTTCGTTCGGCAATTTACAGTATCGGAAATCTATTAAATAGATCGCAGCTCTTGATAATGACCGATTATGGAAATTTCTTGTAAAAATATAAATTACTTTGTACTTTTCATCCCGAACAGGTTATATAACTCAATTGAGGTTGTGGCTCATAAAGTTTTAAGCTTAGTCGCCTTTTACGACAACCATATAAAAATATGGAGTGGTTCTATTATAAAGTGTCGGAAAGCACACTGCATCGGTACTAAGATATCGAGAAAACTACTAATTCTAGTTTAATTATCTAAATACATACATACAATTACGCCTCTTTCCTGGAGTGGTAGGCAGAGACTACCGCTTTCCACTTGCCACGATCTCTGCATACTTCCTTCGCTTCATCCACATTCATAACTCACTTCATGCAAGCTATCATTATTTTTATCAAAATAAGATCGTTAATTAGGTGCCAAACAAACAGATAATTTAAAAGAACTGTTTCAATAACCTACTTTTAACAAAACGCAATTATAAATTTTATAATCGACACCTCAATGAAAATACATAACAGTAGTTAGCAGTATGCGAACAAAATGCAAAATTTATTCATATTCGGTCACGATATATTAACCGAAGTAATAATATACACAAGGTGCTGTTAAAAAAATGGATGAAGTAACAGTTCTTTTCGCTTCAATAAAGTTTTTAATACAGATTTAGGCTGCGTTCATAATGTGTTAAAAGCGGTTAAGAATTCGCTTTACAGTTTCATCAACATTATAAAGGTAAACATTTTTAAATACTGACACAATGAATGGGGGTTAAAATGAAAAAAAAATACTATTTTTTTATTGCAACTTTAATAAAAAATAGAATTTTTTTAATTATCATTTCCTTTAAAGGCTTTTTTCCTGAACTTGAGATTTGTTTTTGGAATTGGACTTTTACCTTATCTCGATCTTAAATCTCAAATCAAACATTCTGCCACGTTGCTTAACCTCCAAGTAAAAGATGGTTTTGAGTCTTTAAGCACTGGCTCTGTCTTCCTTGTAAAGGTATATGTGTTTGTAGCGTAGGGCTGAAGACAATTTAGGCATGCAATACAAAAAACAAATTTAGATTGTGTGTACTTGCCCTTGCCGATGATCATTCGATATGTGCAAAGTATTAATTAGGTTGCGCTTTACCGCACTTAACTGTTGCAGAGGTCAGAAATGAGTGCATCGCTTATAATTTTATGTAAGTACGTATATAATTTCATATACAATAGAACAAATAACATTCAGATTATAATATTGAAAACTAGCTATTACCTATAACGTCGCCCGCGCGAATTTACCGCCACCTACAAAAGGTTTTTCCAAATTTTCACGGGAACTATTATATTTACCAGGAGGAAAAGTAAGTACCCTATATCTTTCGCCAAACTCATAGTTATATAAATGTATATGCAAAATTTCAAAAAGATTTGTTCAAAAGATAACGCGTGAATAGACAATTATCAACCAATTTAACATACATACATACACATACATAAATCACGCATCTTTCCCGGACGGGTAGGCAGATACCACATCTTCAAACAATTCAAAACTTCTAATAATAGTTCAATAGGTACAAGTACGTTCAATACTTAATACAAGTGTTTAGTATATCAAATTTGTCAATTCTGTTCTCTCATTCCACAACACCTCTTTCTCAGAGTGGTATCTTGTAACTTATCACGGTGTTTGCGTAAATCTTTTGCTTCATCCACATTTATCAATATACAAGCTGCGCCTTAGTTCTTCACTTCCGTGAGAATTTCGGGACGAAAAGTATCTAAGTTATTCCAGATTATATTCTACCCGTATAGTAAATTCCATCAAAATCCGTTCAGTAGATTTTACGTGAAGGACTAACAAACACACATAATACACACAACTTTGCCAACAAGCATTTATAAGTTAAAAGGAAGGACAAAAAGTAAGATATGATAGGATTTTTCAAGTAACTTCAGTACAAACTTAGAAACTAAGGAATCGCACATTTATCTAACGAACGAGGTGTCACTCGCCATCTTGTCACAGCTTTCCACGGGCAGTGAAACTGTTTGCACATCTAGGAAATCCTACTATTACGCCCTACAATCTCTGACCATTATCAATGTTGTTCGTAGTCAGTACTGGAAGTGGCTCTGTTTGATTGAAGTGTACATTCGCGTTTTTTGGATCATCGACATGGGAAAATTGTTTTTCGCATTGCATATAGACAAAATTTAAGGCCGAGGTTTATTTATTATAGGTACGTTATTGTCCTGTTAGTCTTTTGTGCGCTTTGTTTTAAATTCGAGTAAAGGATAAGCGTTAAGCCCTCGCCTAAAAACGTTTCGCTGTAATACATGCCCTTTAAGCAAAGTATGAATGATTTTCTAAAGCTATTCAGACATTTTCAGCTGATAGGTAACTAGTCATAGCTTAAATAAGACGTAACAGTAATAATTCAGAGGTTGAACTTTTAATCAAATCACACACGACATAACACATCACATTACTTTTTTTGAATTTAACTCATATTAAATTTAAATATATCTGACTCTTCTTGTCATTATAATATATTTGTGTTTAGTGCCTTGTTCATACAAGACGAACTGGAGATTTCACTCGCATCTCACATCACATCTTTATGACTCGAGAGATGGCTATAATGACTGCTAAATACGTGAACATTAGCTTTACATTGTACGAATTAATTACAAATATGGGAATAGCGCGGTTGTTAGTATAACATTAACAAACTTTCTTTTTTAATACGGAATTGTAGGGATGACTTGTCTGGAAAATATTATATTAAATTTCTTGTGATTTTTTTTACAATAAGAAATTAATACTATACTATATGCTTTAGTATAATCACCGGAGAGTTAAGATAATAATATAGTTTTTTTAGTATATCGTTGTATTTCTAATGGTCAAGAGATTTTTTTATCGTTTATTTAAAGTATCATATTTATTCCCAATCCTGGTTTGAATAGAAAGTCACAAAATTTAATAACATGACCCCAACTCATCAGGATCAAAAGTTTAACTATGATTTTGTTATAACGGTCAGAAAGGTCATAAAAGAAAAGTGTCAAGTTGGAGGTACATATACCTTTTCCGCTTAACATCCGCATGATATCAAAGCGGTTTACAGTTATTTTCCATTATAGTTTTATTGATTCTTTAGATCAAAGGGTACCTTTATTATAGTTTAACTGCTTTGAAATAAGTTACGTAGAATGCATTTGTTACCGTAAGAGATTGAATTTAAATTGGCAATCACTTAACCGTTAATCTTTTTAGTATAAATTTATGACAAATCATAAAAGCTTCCCCCCTTGCGTATAAAACTCAAATGTTTTGATTTTGTTGAACAATGGTTGCTTGTTATTAACTAATCGTATCTAACTATCTACTAATAAACTTATTACATAAAAAGAAAAAAAAAGGTTTTGAAGCTTGAGTACATAGAGACAAATTATCATAACAATAATGAGTGTATTTTACAAGAAATAATACAATTTGTACGAATTACACATATGTATATTTACACCACTCATGAGAAAACTTAGTACTTAAACCACTATTTATTTATCCATAACGAAAATAGCAGGAATTGAAAATTAAATTTTGTCCACATTTTTACCTGCTGTAAAAAATATAACTTCAAAGACACATAGCCATAGTACAGTATAATATTTAAGATGTTATATAGGTCGATGTTTTATGTATCAACAAAATGTAAGATTTATTTATTTATTTGTTTATGTACCCAAAATTATATAGGAGAGCATTTAATACAGTAATTGAAGTACAAAGGTGCTACTTAGAAAGATAAGATTTTAAAGATATTTTAACATAATCATTTTGAAAAATTGTTATTATGATTTAAAAGAATTTAACAAAAAATATAGAAAAGGTGTAAGAAAACACTAACTAATTTAAATTTTTTTCTACACTATTTATACTTTATAGTGCTGGTTAAGTCGGCAAGCGTGTCAAATGTCACTTTCGTTGACTGCAATCGACGCACGCGCAGGGCGAGGCCCTTTGTATTAGCATTTCAAACAAGATTTACTGAGGGAAAATGCTTTGTTAATATTTTGGTTGTGAATGTGTGATTCTGTAAATATTGAATCTTTTGAATGTTTTCGAAACTTTCTTTTGTTTTGATTACAAAACTTTTTTACATTTTCAATACAAATCTGAATGAAGAAAGGCGGCCTCTGTGGCGCAGCGGTATAACGCTTGTCTGTGACACCGGAGGTCCCGGGTTCGTATCCCGGTATCCCGATAGGGCATGATGAGAAAGGACCTTTTTCTGATTGGCCTGGGTCTTGGATGTTTATCTATATATAAGTATTTATTATAAAATAAAGTATCGTTGAGTTAGTATCTCGTAACACAAGTCTCGAACTTACTTCGAGGCTAAATCAATCTGTGTATAGTAAAAAAAAAACCATAGTATTTGCTTCTCTTCCCGCGCATATTGTTAAAGTCAATCGAGTAAAATAGTTAGGTATATACTTATGACTCCGATAGAACTGGTAGATGATCTGGTAAACAGAACCAATTGTTACAAGACTAATTAATTCAGATATAGTGAAAGCCAATGACGCCAATACACTGACATACTTATAACAAAATATAACTTTATAACGTTACGCTAAAACTGACTTAAATCTTCAGCGAATTAAAATTTTATTGTTATAGAAACAAGATTCAAAATCAATGCGAAGGAAAAGTAGACAAGATTGAGTCCTCCAACCTTTTTACTACCCGATTTGGGAAAATTGATTTAGGTATGATCACAATTTCAAGATGCAAACTATAAGATATATCGAGGGATCTAAGGTTTTATTAAATTCCACGAAGGATAATTTTTCACAGAAAAGTCCAATTTTTCTACGAACGTACCGCTGAAAAAATAAGACTATTATATTTTCATGAACATTATACCATATCTCATAAACTACTTGATATAAAATTTAATGAAAACTCCCAACATAATCCATCGATTATGTTGGGAGTTTTCATTAAATTTTATCGAACTAATAAATTCACTTTTCTTCCATACCCAACTTACTAAGTACCTACTAACTCTTTATAGAGAATTAGTTACAATCTAAGAGTATCTACTGAATCCTAAACGCATAGATCTTACTTATTTATTTGTCTTAAAATAAAAATCTTACTTGTTTGTCTTGTGGCGTGTGTTTCCCGGCACCACTACAAAAAAGAATAGGACCACTCCATGTCTTTCCCATGGATGTCGTAAAAGGCGATGGGCAAGCAACCTGTCACTATTTGAATCTCAATTCTATCATTAAGCCAAATAGCTGAACGTGGCCATTCAGTCTTTTCAAGACTGTTGGCCCTGTCTTCCCCGCAAGGGATATAGACGTGACCATATGTATGTATGTATGTATGTATGTTTATTTGTCTATTTAATTTGCTTAAAATTTGCAATACCAAATGTTGATCACAAGAAAGCTAAAAAAAGACACTAGTGATGTAACCTATTATAAAAGCCCGTCCTATAATGACCATAACAATAAATACCAAATAGAAACGCCTATTACCAACTGGTTTCTAAGTGTCGATAACTGAGTCTATCGAAAGTGACGATATAGGAGGGGCAACACTACACATGTTCATGATGTAGGGAGTGCATAGTGCAGCCACTTATGGGACTTTCTCTCTAATACGAATACAACTATGCTCGTTATTTTGATATTTGGTTCTGTTCGACTTGTGTGGTGGAAAATGTATGGTTTACATAAAAAGGTTGTAAATTTTCTTTTTAATACGATTTTATATTTATTATTATAACTTGGTCTTGGATTTAGCAAAGTAATTTAATTAAATAATAAAGTCATTGTGCCGTGTGGTTCCAGGCACCAATACAAAAAAGAATAGGACCACTCCATCTCTTTCCCATGGATGTCGTAAAAGGCTACTAAGGGATAGGCTTACAAACTTGGGATTTTTTTAGGCGATGGGCTAGCAACCTGTCACTATTTGGATCTCAATTCTATCATTAAGCCAAATAGCTGAACGTGGCCGATCAGTCTTTTAAAGACTGTTGGCTCTGTCTACCCCACAAGAGATATAGACGTGACCATATGTATATATGTAATTAAGTCATTGTATGATCATAAATGTCCTTTATATATGATTCAATTGACGTATACATAACACCACATTAATTTAAGTTAGGAACGCAATATTGCGTGTAAGAAACCATAAAAATAAATGTCATGCTTAAATTAAATCAAGGAAGTTGATTATGATTTTGTATTGAAAAACTTAGCTATACAAATTAAATCATGTTAAGGCAAGAATGAAAGATATTACAAGTTTTATATATTACGTTCTGATACATTTTTCTTCTGTATGTAAAAGTATGCAGATGTCACATCTTTATCCCTTAAGGGGTAGACAGAGCTTATATTCACGCGAATTCCATTTATTTATCGCTACGATAAATAAGATGAAGTTTAAATCACTATCGACTGTGGCGCTTCACTAGGATTGAACATTTAAAAACCATTGTTATCATTTAACATACAATAACTAACAGTCATGAACTAAGCAGAAACATAACATTCAAAACCAGTTCAATACTAAAACAAGTTGAAACATTATACGTATACATATGTACATTATAAACAGAGCCTATGTAATTTTGTTTCTTGTGTTTATCATTCTCGATGTTTTCTGTGTACATAAATTAGTAAACAAATACGGTTAACAAAACAAACCGCCAACAATAAACATCGTCGTCCCATGAATGCCATTAACCTGGTGACCCTACAAAGGGCCCGTGTTGCGTTTTGTCAGTCCAGGTGGTAATTTGTATGAAAGTGAAACTGCTTTTCACTATCTTTCGTGTTACACGTTTGTATTATGATTAGATGCGATCAGTCATATTTGGAACTATCTTTTGTTTTACATTTAGTTCCTTTGTGTATTTCCTTTAAAGGCTTCGATGTATTTTGATAGCAATCGATTAAAACGAAACTTCTTAAATTTTTGTTTGCTAAATATCACCAATGCTTGTTGATATTTTTAGACAGATCCTTTTTTAATATCATAATAAGATCTTATCACTATATACTCGTACCTACATACAATGTTTTTATTTATAAATCAAGGCTCGAAAGCCACTTATAGCGGGATAGCTTATGGGGGACTCGCCATCGAATAAAAACAAGTATATAAGCCTTTCCCTATTAAATAAAATAAATAAAAATAAGTCAATTACTTATTTTTATATAATTAAAGTAACTGCAATATGTTTCATCTTCTCTACCAGACCAGCGTCGTGGGTCTAAATATCCAGAACCAGCACAAAAAATTAAATAAAAATAAAAACCCTTATCAGTAAAACTACATTACTTATAGCGTCAAAACATGTCTCCATTATTGAAAATGGTGGCCCTCATAAGTTAAAGGAAGGTATTTGGTGTCCCTAAAATAAATAAGGTAGCTTGAGCAGGATAAATGGTTGTCCTTGCGTATTTGTTAGGGTCATAGGGAAATACCTTTTTGGAATACAAATAAGGGTATAAACTTAAGCTTTCACTTCCAAAAGAGCGTGGCAGACATCTTAGAAGTGGGCCAATATTTAGCAGTGCACGTCTAAAGGCTGTTATGACAATGATAATAAACTTTAGTCCTGTAAATAAGACTTTTATAAGAAAGCGATAGGCTAGCAACCTGGAACTATATCTGAATCTCACATAGGTACATATAATCACATATACATACCTTACGGGGTAAACAGAGCCGATAGTCTTGAAAAGACTGAAAAGCCTCGTTCAACTGGCTTGATGACGTATGGTGTCATCTGAATCTCAATGCTATTAATAAGTCATTCAACTAAACGTGGCATCCAGTTATAGGCACATTTCACTCACTTGAAATGTTTCCAGCAATGGTGACATTCCTAGCCCATCGTCTAAAAGAAGGATAAGATAGTTGGCAAATTTTAGGTACCTTTTTCGTTGCAATTCCAGCCATACATATTCTCAATATAAGTACCATACGAGTGAATTTCAAGACAAAGACAGAAGATAAGATACACCACCTCTCGTGAGGTAGACCCCAGAATAGATATTTGATTACAAAGTTATAATGTAATGTGCCGTGTGGTTCCTGGCACCAATAGAAAAAAGAATAGGACCACTCCATCTCTTTCCCTTAGATGTCGTAAAAGCCGACTAAAGGATAGGCTTATATACTCGAGATTCCTCTTTTAGGCGATGGGCTAGCAACCTGTCACTATTTATATCTCAATTAAGATTTAATATCATTAAGCCGAACGGCTGAACGTGGCCCTTAACTCTTTTGTTGACTGTTGACTCTGTCTACCCCGCAAGGAAAATAAACGTGATTATATGTTATGTTATGTAATAATTCAACACAAACTATAGATAGTAAACCAGCCAACGTTACCCGATACTACTTCCTGAGGGAGCTTTTCCATTAACTTCAGCAAATAAAGTGCTCTATACAATGTTACTAATGGAATAGTCTAACGGCTCTTTTATTTGCCATTCAATCGCTTAATCTAACAAAATCTTCGACGACCAACTAAAACGGGTAGGGTTATAATTTTAACAGCTATTTCAAATATCACCCTTTCTACGAGTATGTGTTCAAAATAAAAGGAGTGGTTTATATACTACAGATTTTTCTTTTAGCAGACGAACTAATAAGCTATTGATTTCAAAATTTCTTTAAGCTAAGGCTTTACTTCTTTTAAAAGTAGATATTTTTTTCATCGCAATTATTCATTCTTTAAAAAAAATACTTATTTGAAGAGAGATAAACTTGGAACGGAAATTAATTCGAACGAAATCTCTTCACCTCGCAAGCTGTGGAAATCTTCTAATCTAAATTAACCCTTTGGGACGAATCTTGATTATTGCTTTATTAACTATAATAATTAAAATCTTAACGTAATACCCGGAAGGCACGCACTATGACTTAACTTTCCTCTTTCAGGCGATGGGCTAGCAACCTGACACTATTTAAATCTCCTTCCATTTTCCATCACGACGAATATTCAGAGGATCTAAAGCCAAATGAGCATTCGCTAAAATATTTACACTCCGTAAAATGTGCATTTATCAAATGGAGCACATCTAAAAATGGGCACGTTCTCGCGTGATCGGGTAAAAAAATAATTTTAGTCTTACGCAGGTGGAGTTGCAGGCAAATGCTACATACATATGTAGGTATGTATGTAGCATTTGCAAGGGATATAACGTGATTATCTGTATGTACATATAATCACGTTATATCCCTTGCGGGGTAGACAGAGCCAACAGTCTTAAAAAGACTGATAGGCCACGTTCAGTTGTTTTGCTTAATACAATTGAGATTCAAATAGTGACAGGTTGCTTGCCTGTGGCCTAAAAGAAGAATCCCAAGTTTATAAGCCTATCCCTTAGTCACGACATCCACGGGGAATGTGATGAAGTGGTCCTATTCTTTTTTCTATTGGTGTCGGGAACCACACGGCACGGCATGTAAATGCTAGTTCTTGATTAAGTAAACATTACTAACTTAGACAGTTAAACAGGCAGAACAATTTCAGTCATTTACTTGCGAGTATTACCTAGGACACGCTGAAGAATTTACAGCTGTATATTAAACTGGGACTTTCTTAGATTACTTCATGGACTATAAACTCGGTGACGCGAGTGGTACTTGAAACACGCCCTGAATTACTGAAGAATAACTACCAGCAGATGACTTCTACCAACAAGAAATTTATATCTGAACGATGAATTTTATAGTGTCATAAATATAATAATACTAGAGGCCGCCCGCGACTTCGTCCGCATGGAAACCCTATCAATCCCGCGGGAACTCTGGGATAAAAAGTAGCCTATGTGTTATTCTGGGTCTTCAGCTACCTACATACCAAATTTCATGGTAATCGGTTCAGTAGTTTTTGCGTGAAAGAGTAACAAACATCCATACATCCATACAAACTTTCGCCTTTATAATAGTAGTAGGATAGGTTTTGATAAACTTATATAAGTTGTTAAATACTCTCTTATATGTCATCTTAATATACAAGATGGTTGGAAGAGATCTTATTTAAGGATACCTACTGCCTAGACCTTTAGATAATAAAGTGTAAACTCAGTAGGTTTCTAAGTTTATTCGAATCATCAATATCATCAAAACACTGAAATATTTTTCCTAAAAATAATATTGCATTTCATAATTTTTTTCTGAATATAGATACCCTGAAACAAGACCTTAATGGAGTTCTTAATCTGTACATTAATTATACTTTACATTTCACTATAGATAACAAGTGAAAACCAATATTTGATCTTTTGTATCAATATCAGATACTTAGTGGGAGCTTTTTATATTTCTTTTAGAAAATTATTCGATTAAATTTGATTGCGTCGCCCCTAAATATTGATAAAATCTAAGTCATATCTTTGAAGATAGTTCAATGTCCGTATCTTTGGGTAATAAAATTGCGGTATAATCCCGGCTTTACGACTCAATCCGCGATAAGGAGGCGCGAACGAATACCACCTAAACCTCTTTGTTACATAGTCACGTTACGACTGACTTATAGACTAGGATGCCCGGTTCCGCCCGCGTAAATAAAAAATCCCATTAATTCCCTTTCCCGCGAGAATTTCGGGAAAATATCTCTTAGTGCGCCCCTTTACCTCATAAGTAATTAACAACATGGCAAATTTTAAATTTCTAGGCCGTAATGGTTTGGGCTGTGCGTTGTCTGTCTGTCAGGCGACGGAAGAGTTTTATCTTATATATAAAATTATCGTCTCACATGTTCGTTCCCGTACTCCTCTGAAACGGCTTGACCGATTCTCATGAAATTTTGTGAGCATTTTGAGTCGGTCTGAGAATCGTTAGTTAGTGATAAGTGTTGTCTACCTTAACATTTTTTTTAACTAGAAATTTCTTAAAAATTATTTATATGGCCAAACAACGTTTGCCGGGACAGCTTGTGTAATATAGATTTTGTATCTACGTATTATTTAGGCTAGGATAGTGTGGCATGATACTGATCAATTAGTCAGTATTGACTGCTATCGGCGTATCAAGTTACAAAGGGTCTAGTCAATTTTCTAAATACGTGTGTAGCTATGGCAAAACAAAGAGATCGTCTCTTTATTCTTTTTAAAATATGTTCATATTTGTTATAACCCCAGTTAGCCTTAGAATGGCCTTAGTGGCCAGAAATATATCTTTTCGTTTTTATTTTTAAAAAAACATTCCATATTCATGCAGAACATCGAACAAAAAATTATTGTTTTGTAATTTAATGAAGAAAACCTTTGAAGTGTTCGCTTGTCATCGTAGAAGACTTAAAACTGTTTTTCTTATAAATTTTAAACCTATTAAAAAATATGTGTACAGGAAAGTTCAGTGAACATATAAAAATCTTAAGCATCACTTTATAAAGTACTAACGCAACAAGTGCTAGTGAAAAGTGACTCTCGAAACAACTGAAACTGTTAAACGGTTCATTCATTCATTCTTTTCATTCATATTACCACGTCTATATCCCTAGCGGGGCAGACAGAGTTGTAAGACAGACAAGCCACGTTCAGCGTTGTGGCTTAGTGATGGAATTGAAATTCAAATAGTGACAGGTTGCTAATGTCCATTATTCGGTTTACCTACTACGAATATAATAATAAATAAGGAGAAAACCAAACTTTTTCTTTTCGAGAATTTGAATCACAAGAATCTAGAATTTTTAGATGTTTGTGACTATAAGGTAAAGCGGACAGGCCCCGAAGCACTATTATATATTTTTAATTTTATTTCTCTAAAAGTATTCGCCTCAAGTCATTTTCCTCACTGAAATTTCAATAGACGCGCCGTCAAAAATATGATCTTAGAAAACTTTTCAACAATTTCAACCAATCAGAAAACGGCTGCTTTTTCTCCTTTCCGAGTTTTACCGACCAGTATATAATAGAGTATTGATTTGATTTGATTTTCTACATTTGTCTATGCCTTGAAATTGAGAAAGAAAATATGTACTTAGGTATTCCTTTTTTCGCTGTGTCGAAATTATTGCAACTCAGTTTTTAAGCTGTTGTCAAAATTATTGCAAGTTCTGATTTTTAAACCCCGACGGAAAAATTAGGGGTGTTATGACTTTATGTATGTCTGTCTGGCTGTGGCGTCGAAGCTCACCGACGGAAGCCATTTCAATTATTTATTTCTTTTGGTTAAAGGTGATTTACGTATTCTTAGACATTGTTGATCAAAATCGATTGAACCCTTCAATAATTGTGGGAGCTGAAAGGAACACCAAATGTCACTGATTCGATCGAGAGCGTTATTAACCTTACCCCCGTTGCAAAAAGGAGATGTGTTATAAGTTACAAGTGAAATTTATATCTTTGTCTTTTTTTTTATTTAATTTAATCTGTCGCCAAAGACAGTTTCAGCAGTTTCAGAGATAAAGTGCAAGTGATGCTCACTGTAAAATAGCTCACCGTTGCCCGCCCGGGGCGCGGCGCGGGCGGGTGCCACCAGCGCGAACAGCGCGACCCACCACCATGACATCACAACCACACCTGGGGACAAACATAAAAGTGTTTAACAAATTGTTCTATTAAAATAATGCAGTTGTTTTAAATGTCAACCTGTATATATGATCACGTGTATTACCTTGCGGGTTACAGAGCCAATATTATTAAAACGATTCTTCTTCTTTTAGGTGCCGTGTTGTTCCCGGCACCAATACAAAAAAGAATAGGACCACTCCATCTCTTTCCCATGGATGTCGCAAAAGGCGACTAAGGCATAGGCTTACTAACTTGGGATTCTTTTTTAGGCGATGGGTTACCAACCTGTCACTATTTGAATCTCAATTCTATCATTAAGCCAAATAGCTGAGCGTGGCCATTCAGTCTTTTTAATACTATTGGCTCTGTCAACCCCGCAAGGGATATAGACGTGACCATATGTATGTATGTATTCTTCTTTTAGTCGACAAGCTAGCAACCTGATACTTTTTTAAATCACAATTCTATAATTAAGCCAATTAATGAACGTGGCCTATTAGTCTTTTTAATACTGTTGGCTCTGTCTACCCCGCAAGGGATATAGACGTGATCATATGTACCATTGCACAGTTCAGCTGTACGTTGCCTTTCAGTCTTTTCAAGACCGTTGGCTCTGTCTACTCCACAAGGGATATTGACGTGATTACATGTATGTATGTACGTGTCATCATTTCCACAAACCTTAATGAGAATAAATGAAACAAAAGCAACAATCTGAATTGAAATAACTAATTGTAATTCCAAAAGAGCGAGCACTATTCAAACTTCTGAATAATCTTTAGAGTTTCATACTTAAATAGTATTATGGAAATTTACAGTGCAATTTCTCGGTGAACTTTATACATTAAAGATAACTGACACTCTTAATACTTATCCAAGGTAAGTCAAAGTTACAATTTAATAGTTTACTTAACCTCAACTTTGTCGCAGACTCATATTTTATGGAATCTCGCTTCAAGTTAATAAATTATTATATTGTAATATTTAAGCCACAAAACGTAGCCATTTTAGCAATTTTAAGTGTGAATTTCTCCATTGCCTTGGTTTAAGTGAACATGAAATTCAGCTTTAACAATATATGTAGATGATGACCAAAGTATGAAAACAATATAAGTCTGAAACAATCTCTGAGAATAGATAAAAAAAACCTTGAAATAAATAGACTATTTTAAATAGGCTTTTTAAGCTAAAAAAATAAAACGCAGAACAGGATCACTGCATCTCGATCTCATTGATGTCGTAAAAGGCGACTAAGAGATAGGGTTGTAAACTTGAGATTCTTCTTTTAAGCGATAGGCTAGCAACCTGTCACTATTTTTATCTCAATTCTTTCAAAAAGCTGAACGTGGCTTTTCAGTCTTTCAAGACTGTTCGCTTTGTCTACCCCACAAGGGAAATAGACGTGGTTATATGTATGTATGTAAATTATTTAAGTTGTCTTTATATTTATAAGTGTTTCTATCAATACATTTCTAGTGTTACACATCAAACCCTCTCAGAAGACAAAGCTATCGATTACGAACAAGAGGAATGGCTTCCATTAGAAGGAAAGCTGTGGGTAGGTATACTGAGTTCAGCGCAAATTGGATTCATCTATCAGTTCAACATTAGACGCCCACGATTCGCGTTCGCGACAGTTACGTTAATAACCTGTCTCCTTTTACAGCCAACAGCATATTAACCTAACCAAATTTACAGCAAAATTCGCCACTGTTACCGCATCTTAGATGCCCATGCAGAGTATCTTGTGATGTTGACTGTACCTATATTAGTTAAATTTTGTTATAGCTATTGAGTATGACTTCGTGCATTCGTGTGTAAGTTTCAAAAGACGGTCACTCGAAATTCGGATGCTACATTGAATGTACCTATCTGAATTTTTGTACGAGAATATGGGGTGACAAACTTTTGTTGTTTTCGAAACATATTTAACTATTTATCTTACACACATACATATGGTCACGTCTATATCACTTGCGGGGTAGACAGAGCCAACAGTCTTGAAAAGACTGAATGGCCACGTTCAGCTATTTGGCTATTTATCTTACAATAGTCAAATCCCAATCAAAAAAATTAATAAAAACAATTAATTAAAAAATTAAAAATTAAAAAAATTGTAATTTGTATTTTTCGAAATATTTACGATGCCCTATATCATTGGCTATATTTTTGACGTAACTTTTTTATGTTTTATCTATTAAACCTTTAATAAGTCATAATATAACGACCAAAACTACATTAAACAAGCTGAAAATATATTACACAGAGGAACTAAGAGAAATATAGAAATATTTCAGTTGTATAAAGCCGGCTACGAATTCCGCACGTAAATATAGCGCTTAAATTTTCATGGCACGTTATGTTCCTGAATAAGGAACTATCGTACTGTAACATCCATGAATGTTTTAAACTCCCAATGAATAACTGCGCACTTTCTGGGAATGTTGCAATTTGAACATGTGAATAAAATACATATTTATAATCACGTCTATACCCCTTGCGGGGTAAGTAGAGCCAACCGTCCCGAAGAGACTGAAAGGCCACTTTCAGCTGTTAGCTTTATGATAGAATTGAGATTCAAATAGTGACAGGTTGCTAGCCACAATAAGAATCCCAAGTTTATAAGCCTATCCCTTAGTCGCCTCTTACGACATCCACGGAAAATGAGACAGAGTGGTCCTATTCTTTTTTATATTGGTTCCAGGAACTACACGACAGTGTGAATAAAGACGGTTTAAATAATAATTAAAAGTATACCTGCGTTATAAGAAATCTAGATTCAGGCGTTGCTGACACCAGAAGCATGCTGATATGATCAAAGATGAACCCTGGGGTCCATTCTAGGGAGGACGCAACAGAATTTAATGGCAGAAGTAAATTGTTTCTCACAAACATTTGTGTAAACATTGATAAAGGTATAATTTTTTTGTATATTCAGTTCAGTCTATTCGTCCTGTAAGCATGGTTATTCTCAATAATATTATGATTTCTTAGAGTTCATCTGCTGTTGACTTTATTCGTGTTTTGATAGGACCGCCATCAGCTCCGGCTTGTGTAAAGAGGACTTAGTGTCAATATAGCTAATAAAAGTTTCTCCAATATGTGTATCTTATTTTAAATAGGTTTTCTTACTAAAAAAGTTGTTCCGACACTTCAGAATAAGACCACTCTATCTCTTTTCCATAGATGTCGTAGAAGGCAACTAAGGGAATGGGCTTCAATGCCTATCTGGTAGCGAAAACATAACAAGGTCAATCAAGGCTTATAAACTAAGGTTTCATCTATTAAGCGTTGGGTTATCAATCAAATATCATTTTCATCCATACAGCTAAACGTGGCCTTCCTGTCTTTTCGAGATTGTTGGCTCTATCTACCCCGTAAGACGTGATTATATTATTATGTATGTATACAAAGATCTTACTTAAAGATCTTAGAATAAAAAAGCATGAATCTTTTCTGAGTTTTGTATTTTCGTTTGATTACTAACGCACGGCCTAAAGGGAATGCAATTTTAGTGTTATCTTTACAAATATGGCTCGGATAATAAGCCCGCATCGACTTTGTAACTTCACATATTGAACCAAATATTTCAAAAAAATATCTAAATACCAATATTAATATGAGGAAATACACTTTGTATAAAGTACGTACGTAATCACTTGAAATCTATGCTAAACACTACAAAAGCGAAAAACGTCCCACTGAGTCAGAGCCTGTTGTGCAATATCAATACATACGTCTAGTCCTAATCCCTTGCGGGGTAGACAGAGCTAATAGTCTCGAATAGACTGGAAGACCACGTTCAGCTCCCTCCGTAGCAATGCACACGCGACGCCATTTTCATCGCGCGAAACACTATCGCTGTTTCACTTTTTATTATCACGTGAAACGGGACGGCGATAAATTTTCGCGTGATAAAAAAAGGTGCTGGATTGTCAAATGTTGCAATTGAGATTCAAATAGTGACAAGTCCTTAGCCTACACCTTAAAAAGAAATTCCAATTTTAGAATCTATTAATTCCTTTTATCTTGTGTAATATTTTACCCATATAAATTGTAAGAATAATATATTAACCGTTCAAGTTAATATGAAACCCGTGTAAATTCATTGAATTTTTTACGTGAACCTATTATGGAAGTTGCTAATGCGGGTAAGTTCCCTGGGGAGGGAACTTTATGACCGGAAAGAGCCCGTGGAATCCCGGTAGTATCACGGGTTTTCCCAAAACAACTTTATTTTGCGCTAAAATATTCAAGTTAACCAAAACATTGCTGCATATGACCTATTTCATTCATACATACATACTAATCACGTCTGTTATCCCTTGCGGGATTACATCGTGAAGAAACTTGCACATTCTGGCAACTGGATGTGTTACCATGGATTCAATACGGGTTAGGGATCCCTGTAAAGGTTGCGGAGGTCAGATGGGCGTCGCTTCGTGTAAAAACTTTACTCACCCAATTTAGGATCCATGGTCAATGGCAACCCCGGGCTTCTCTCCAGAAAGGTGAGGATGCAACCGGGACTAAAGCCAGGAGGAAGACATTTTTTGTTTAATACTATATATTCTGTCCCAGTTCCGAAGCCGTAAAATGGGTCGTGCTTACGTCCAAGTCGCGATAACAAAGAGCTAGCCTCATAAACTCTAACAACTGTGCTGTTACCATCGTAAATTATTTAATACCTAACTTTGATAACAATAGCTGGTTTGAAAGCTAAAACCGTTTGGTAAACTATTAAAAAAACAATTACAGAATTTACACTAAATTCGAATTAAAAGCTGAATCCTTTCGAAAATTCAATACAAATGTTTATGTAGTTACTAAAGGACATGCTAATTTTGAGATTCCTCTTTGGGGCGATAGGCAAGCAATCTCACTATTTGAATTTCAATTGCATTATGAGCGTGGTCATTTAGACTTCGCGAGACTTTTTGCTCTGTAGGAATAAAGATGTGATACCGGAGACTATAGGTTTGACTTTTGGTCAAGATTTTGCGAGCTTACACGAAGAGAGTTATAAATGTGGATGAAGCGAAAGAAGCAGTCATGGCAAGTGGAAAGATATAGTCTCTGCCTACCCCTCCGGGAATGAGGCGTGATTCTTATGGGTCAGATCTGGTCAGAACAATAAAGAAACGGTTTTTTTTTAATATTATTAGTAGAAGGAGCAGGCCTACTACCATATTTCGCAGTGTTCATTTCTAAAATTTATTCAGAAACCCGAATAAAATTTATATAACCTTAAAAACAGCAAAGAAAGCAATCGTTTGAACATTGTTTCGTCCTTTTCCCTTTATTATGGTAATAAGGGCATATATACCAAAAGTCACACTTGAACTCCCTTTTGCGTAACTTCAAACAAACTTCCAAGGCCCCTTTGATCCCTAAACAATAAGCCCTTAAAATGTTGTTTTCTCTCAATATAAATAGCTTCATGATGATATGAATTTCTGAACATTATGCCGATTGAAAGATAAAATAAATATTGCGGCCTTGGACCAAAATATATCGAAAGAGAAAAAAGGGCCATTAAACAAAACAAAATGATACAACAATAAAATTTAATTAATATATATACAAACCGAATTATCTGGCTATCGCTAATATACAAAGAAAACTTATCTTTAAATAATTCTTATTGTGTTATAGTGAAGTCTATTTAAGAAATTAAACAAATTGCTTTTGGTAACGAATAAAAAAGATTATCGAAATCTTATTGAAATTTGAAAACGACAAATATCATTGTGGCTTCTTGCAAGATGGAATATAAAATACAAATCTATGAGGTAATATTAAATGTGGGTTCCAATTCACCTGCTCAGCATAGAAAAATATGACTATACTCATCAATTGTTAAGACTTTTAATGGTATATTACAGTCGAAATCCAGTCGGTTGAAATAATACTTGTCTATAATGAGAACTATCAACATCTTAACTACGACAAAGATTAAGGTTATGCATTTTAAACAGCCCTTAATCAATCTACTTGGATTTAATACCAACTTCAACTCAGACGCATGATTAAAGGTGAAAGTAACATACAATTTCGTCACCCGAGTGCGGAGATACGTTTACGAGCGACGAAAGCATTATCCATACGTTTTCCCGTTTTGTAACAAGATTCATGGACACTTAAATTTGGGGCCACGAAACAAGTGAGCGATTAGTCATTGTAGCGTCAGCTAAAAAAAATACATTTGAAATAAGAAGTGATGATTTAATGTGACAATGAAGTAGATACTGTGAAGGAATGACTGGTGGAATATGAAATATAAAAATCATAAATAATCAGCGTGGCCCCTTATAGAGATATTGTTTCCTTCTATACCTGTCTTCTTTAATTTTAATTAGTAGTAAAGAAAATAAAAATATTCAAAAGATGTTAAATCCAAGTTTAAGGTACCATCTATCCGACTTTATTATCATATAAGTAATTTTATTGTTCACATTACTTTGTCAACGAAGTCATTTACTAACACAAAAAATACACACACACACACACACACACACAGTACACAGTCTCCCAGAGTTGGACGCAAAATTATTAAGAAGAAGGTATATAATATATAATCAAAACAATTATAATAAATAAATACCTAATAAGTGTTACTTACACAAATTTATTTCCAAACTATTTCATTCGGATTTATCTTTACATACTGCACTCTAATGCAATCAAACATTTTATAAGAGACGTTCCCGCTTATCTTATGGCCTTTCGTATATACATCGTAAACTGATCTATCTGTCAATAGAATCTTTTATTGGGAGAGAGTCTTTACCCCTCCCCTCCCCCTGGGTGACATCGGAGATAAATATTCATTGCCAAGGAATTTTTATTGAAAATTCCCTCTGAACGACATCTTGTGATTGGATTTTTAAGTCTTGAGCAACACGATGATGGAGACGCATTTATAGTGAAAGTTTAAATGCAATGAAACCCTTTATGACGAAGTAAAATATAAAATTGTTGCCTTATACATATGTTGCTCAATAGTAAGTTCAAATTAAAATTTCAAATTCAATCAATATAAGTAATTCATTAATTTATAAAATTGATTGATGATGATCGTGTTCAGGTTACTTTTGAGGAGTCTGAATGAACTAAAACGAAAGACATATTTAGGTACCAAGAGAGGAATAAGAAAGACATACTCAATAACATACATATGTATGTATATAGAAATTCGTTTTAAGTTTCGAAAATAAAACGTTGGCGAAATTTAATATTTGTGTTTAAAACTTTTCCAAGACTAGTTAATGGATAAACTCTAAGTGGCGAGAGTCTTCAGAACCTGCGAGTTAAAAAAAAATAATAATATAGACTTAGAAAATATCAAACCCACACGAAAATCCAAACGGGCTTCACCACAGAATGATGAAAAAAATTGCGACAAGCCCGCGTCTATGCTGCCGTTTAGTGCTCTGTGGAGTTCATTTATGTGGAGCTCTCGAGTTAACGAAGGCAGCCTTAAAAGAGCAGCTGGGAAAAAGCTAGCCACTAGTTAGGTTGAAGACAAAGATGTCAATAACCTGGAACTGGTCCATATGTGGGAAAATCAGGAAATGATGTATGACCTATTTGATTCAGTTAATAGAAGACAAAGGCAACATAGATCATGGTCCCACCATAAATACATTAACCCTAAGTAAACACTCACTTTATTAACCAGAAGAGCAGCATTTATTCAAACCAAAACCAAAAAAAAAATACAAACCAAATACAAAAAAAAAATTTTCTTGGTACCAGTAAACTCTCTCTTTCTTCATCTTTCAGTGTTCTCTCTCGTGCTTCAAAGCTTGGGGTCCATTTTCCATCACATTTCTGTCCACTTTGTCAGATCTTTGTGGCCCGGTTTTAAAGCTCATCTTGTAAACATAGCACTGCAATATTTCAAAAATTCTTCCACACATGCTCTTAGATCATCTAGTTTTACAGAATCAGTGAGAAATCTCAGGTGACAATCTTAACATGCGTGCAAATCATTGAGAATCAATCTGCGCTCTTGATGTTAGGAAGCAAAGAGATAGCCGGTAATAGAAAAACGATCTTACTACATACAGCTCACGTACAGAGCTGTAAAATTGTTATTATTGAAGTTTGCTTCTAAGAATTTCCAATCTAGATCTCTAACTTTAATCTTCTTATATTCTACTTTATAATAAGAAAAAAATGCATGAGTTTAAAATTTTAGAAATTTACCGTTGACATTTAATCTTACAATTTATAGCGGCAAAATTGTATTTATTTTTACAATACTTAATTGTTATTGTTTTGATAAAGCTATTCAAATTAAATATCGAACAGTTTGTTGAAAACTTCAGTATTTAAGATGAAAACAACAATGTTGCAAGGAAATAATTTAACAATACAAAGTAAGTGCGGAATTCAAGGAAATGTTCGATAGATTTTATCAACCGAATCTCATCATAATTGGCCGAAACCAGGAATCCAATCCGAATTCCGATGCCGATGATAAATAATCTCGGATGTCCACTACAACGATTCGGAATGCTTCGCCTGTCGTGCGTTACATAAATCTTTCTAGACTTAATTGCAACCACATTAAGTGAAAATATACTTTCGTTCGAAAACAAAGTGAGAAATCGGAAGCGTTCAAGCATCCTATGTTAAATTAGATGTTAGTTGCCTATATCCACACGACCAAACCTTTAGTTCCGCCATTTTCGTTTCAATCTGTTTGATCCGAATGAAAGTAATGTTATTGAATTACGTAAATGCTACTTAGAAAGCATTTAAGGTCGCTATTAGAAACTCGGAACGTTTATTTTAATAAACAATGTTTTGAGATAATTATTACAGTACAGTATGTTCATGAAACATTTCATTATATGATGGCAGATATCTTACTATTGTGTGTTTATATGTATTTTATAAGAAGGATTTGATTTGATAAGTGTTAGTTTTATATTTAGGCGTATTTGTAGATTTATTCTTAAGTTTTCTTTAACAGGAGTCCGACAAAAGAGTTTTAGAGATTATCTTTGTACGTCAACATTACATCACTGCAAAATATACTCAATTTTTGATTCGATTTAGAACCATGATGTTTACGACTTGAATGCGATGTTTAGCACTTCACACAAACCACTTTCATAAGTCAACAACAAACATCGCATTTCAAAACTGTTTATTAAAAATTCGTTGATTCACACATGCGTGATGTGACTCAAAAGCTGGGTCTACCTCGATGACATTCTCTTTGCTTGCAGCAATATCCTATTGCAAAACGGAATGACTAACTGTGTGCGTGTCTGCGGATAACTCTTCAATTTGGGAGCTATATCCATTTGGGAATTTCGTAAGATCCTTCTACATCAAATGGATGTGCCACAATTTTAGTATCCCATAATACAAGTCTCGAACTTATTTTGGGGCTAACTCAATCTGTGTGACTGGTCCCGAAGAAAATAACAAAAATATACCTTTAGTATAATTTGTAAACGACGAGTGCCATGAATGTCGTAAAAGGCGACTAAGGGATAGGCTTATAAACTTGGGATTCTTCTTTTAGGCGATGGGCTAGC
This sequence comes from Amyelois transitella, assembly GCF_032362555.1. Classification (NCBI taxonomy): domain Eukaryota; kingdom Metazoa; phylum Arthropoda; class Insecta; order Lepidoptera; family Pyralidae; genus Amyelois; species Amyelois transitella. Next base: position 9,421,256 of record NC_083511.1, on the reverse strand, counting down.
AACCTGTCACTATTTGAATCTCAATTCCATCATAAAGCCAAACAGCTGAACGTGGCCTATCAGTCTTTTCAGGACTGTTGGCTCTGTATACCCCGCAAGAGATATAGACGTGATTATATGTCTTATCATATGTATGCTTTATCATGGAAATTTCCTTTTTTCAGTCTTTAAAAAATTGAGAAACAAATATGTCAAAATGTTAAGCTTTTTACTGCAACCCAGCTACTTTGTGGGGTTAAAAGAATTTTCAATCTGGTGCAAATTGCGACTGAGTCACAAAGGCCGTGTCACACTGAAGTTCTAATTTAACAATCGCGTTGCAACGAACGCGCGAGCGGATTTTCCTGCTTTACAATTCATGCCACATATACCGCAGTGGAACAACTTTTTAATACATTTGTTGGAAAAGGAATGTATTTTAGCGTATGTATTCATAGATAAGCGGTTCGAAGGTTTGTTTATAGTGATTTCATTAATTTATTAATGGCGATATCGATAATTATCTATCGAAACTAGAGTACATAAGTAAATACTTAATTTTTTTTATTACTTACCTCGCTCATGAAATATTTCCATTACTACATTGTTTTGAAATAAAATATTAGTAAAATTCAACAATTTAAAAACTTTCAAATTAAAAATCTTTTAAAAATAATATTGAGTTTGCCTTGTGGCATTAAGTCTATCTAGTGTACATTTTACGTGCATAAAGTTAAAATAAGTAAATAAATAACTATTCTTTAACCTGTAATAATTTTTACTTTAGAATATAAGACAATATTTACAAAATATTTATTAATAGATAAAAAAAGAAATATTTTTGAAGGGAATAACATTATTTTTATATTAAAACACATTCACCAGGGACAAGTCAGCCTTTGTCTAATCCCAGATGAAATATTACACAGACATCAGTGAAACAGTCATATCTTAAAGTTCGACATATGTACCGACGGGAAAATTCGCGCAATTTCTCATAGTGATTGACAGGCGTGGATGTGCTTCAGCTTTCACTAGTGATGTGCTGACAGTCGACAATTGCTAACAACGATCGATATTATTCCGCTAATCGGTTGTCTCAAGCAGCGAGACCGATTAACTCTCGTGAAGTTTACATTGGTAACGGCTTTCAAAGTTTTACGTTTTATAATATACTAGCTGTGCCCGCGACTCCGTCCGCGTGGAATAGTTATTTTGGGCATCATTGAAGCCTGGGGATTGAGAATCAAGGGTGAATAATTTTCCCCGTTTTTTCTTTAATTTTCCATTATTTCTTCGCTCCTAATAGTTGCAGCGTAATGTAATATATCCTTAAGCCTTCCTCGATAAAGGGTCTATCCAACACAACAAGAATTATATATAATAATAAAGATTAGCGCGTTCAAACAAACAAACTCTTCAGCTTTATAATATTAGTATAGTTATCGTTTTACTTATACTTAAGATACATTTTCTACGCCAAGTTAAACTCATCTTTATATATTTTTTATTTTTTTATATAATAATATTCTTCCTATAAACAAACTTATAACACCATTTTTGGAAGCGGCAAAACTAAAATTGTCACACGAAATTTGATACCAAAGCAATCTTCTGACGGAACAAGATTTCGCGCTATTTCAAACTGTGGGACAAAATATAAAATTGCTGTGGAAAAACTGGTTCAGCATCATATAGGTCAGATGATAAAACATACATTTCTAACGATCCTAACCATATATGTACCGCGGGCAGCTTGTTATGTGAAAAGAGTGTGGTGGAAATCACGAAGTAATTCATTGAAATATTATTGATGCTATTAATACTTGAAGATCTATCATAAGTTGTTAGTCAAGATTATGTTGTCGGTCAATTAGAGAGATTGGAATTATTAAGTTGGCATATTATGATTAGGCTATTATACTCGTATACTTAGACGATTGAATTTTGATAAAGAACTGGACATGTTATTAATTCTAGTATTTTTCAAAAGGTTATACCTATTATTGAAAATTCAGTAATTTAATATAAATAAAAAATCATTTTGTTTCTCGGCACATCATCCCTTTTAATTTATGATGTACTGGTTTGATTAAATTAAATGAATACGCTGGTTGCTATCCGGCAGAACGGGACATTCGAGTCTTTTGACTTTGTCTGCTCCGTAATTAATAAAGATGTATGATTTGTGCGTAGTATGCTGGTGATTTTACGCCTAAAAAAGGCACGGGAAAATGTTTTCCACTAAACCAGTTTGGATGAGTTGATTAGTGCCATATATGGGTACAAGTAATGATTGAGAAATGCGACTTTGATAAGGCTCAAATGATTTAATTACCTCTCTTAAAGCGAGAGAGGTTTTTCTTAATATGGCGCATATGCGTATAATTACTAATGAATAGTGATGGGATGAGACGAAAGTATTGTACCGATTGTAGTATGACTTCGGTCCAGGAGTGGGTAAGTCAGGAAGTTACATGAACCGACGCCCGTCTGTCCTGACATGCAGGGAAATCTGACCCATACTGATTAATTCCTTCGCATTTAGTTACTGTGCTGTGCCGTACTTTGCCGTGTGGTTCCCGGCACAAATACATAAAAAAATAGGACCACTCCATCTCTTGCCCATGGATATCGTAAAAGGCGACTAAGCGATAGGCTTACAAACTTGGGATTCTTCTTTTAGGCGATGGGCTAGCAACCTGTCACTATTTGAATCTTAAATATATCATTTAGCCAAATAGCTGAACGTGGCCATTTAAAACTGTTGGCTCTGGCTACCCCGCAAGGGATGTAGACGTGACCGTATGTATGTATGTATGCATTTAATTACCTGAATATGCAGTTTTCCTCGCGATTTCTACCCTTTAGCATCGAGAGTCGGTTAGCAATAAAACTAATGTACTTTAACTCCTCCTGGGTGAGGTTTTTATGTGTTCATCACCCTTTTTGATTCGGGTAACTTAACCATTCGATCTACGAGGCACATCTACCTTACGGGTTTTACTAATGAAATAGTTTCTTAATTATTGTAACCTTCTGTAGATGACTAAGGTATTATTAGAAATTAATGACGACACTCAAAGGAATCTATTTCAAAGTCCTTTAATGAAGTAAATTGATTTTCGCAAAGTTTTATTACCCATAGACCTGATACATATTGTAGCTTTCTAAGTGGTCATAAATACATTATCAGAAATTCAAATTAAAATAGTGACAAATTGCCAAGAAGCATTTCCATTAGTCGCCTTTTACAAGCTCCATGGGAACGAGATTGATTGGTCCTATTCTTTTTTTTATTAGTGCCACACGGCACTTACTATCACATGTATATCTACTTAATATAAATTATTAAACAAATATGTCCTTAGCAGCGAACCTAATAAAGATAATTATGATATTTTCTAGGCTCAGGTGACAAGGCCGCAATTAGTTCTTAATGTTATTACACTTATTAAGACTATAATGTAAAAGGTTTATGGCTCAATCACATGTTTTCACGATGTATAAATTCACATAATCAACAGACGCTTGCCGTTAGGAAATAATGGAGAAACTTTAACTATATGGTATTTATTAAGTCATTTCTTGTCACGTCAAATGAAAACTCTCGATTTTTTGGGTTAGTAGTCGATTTGCACGAAAATTATTCGCACGATCGTGCAAATCGACACGACATCGACGGTATATGACCACCATAAAGAGGATAATCCTTTTTATGGTGTATATGGAGGTAGAATATTAATATTAAAATTAATGAAAACTTATATAAACACCATAAAGAGGATAATCCTGTTTATGGTGTTCATATAAGTTTTCATTAATTTTAATATTAATATTCTAGTAAATTGTACATTACTGTACTTTTTCTTAAAACTTTTCGATTAAATGTAGGTATGTGCGAATCGCATACTACTAATTCTTGAAGGGGACGATTCGCACGATCGTGCGAATAATTTTCGTGCAAATCGACTACTAACCCGATTTTTTTATGTACGTACAATGCTTTTATTTAACTTAACTTTTATGTGTAACCTGTGGAAACTTTGAGATATCCTTTCTATATTCTCCATATCTCATTCTCTTGCCTCTTCAGCGTCTCACGGCCGGTAGTTTCGACTATGCGTTGTTTGTTAATCAGTAGAGACTGACTGACAATCAAGTGTCGTTATTGCGATACTAAGGGTAGTATCGCAATAACGACATTTGATTTTTATATTAATAATTTAACCAAAATTCACTTTTTGCTCAGTTACTCAACATGATAAAAATAATCCACTTTTGTGTTCACAAACATCATTAAAATGAAGGCTTTTCTTAAACATTCCTCTTATATATACATACATACATTTAGTCACGGTTAAATCCCTTGACAGGTAGGCAGAGCCAACAGTCTCTCATCTGCATGGCTTTATGATGGAATTGAGCTTCAAATAGTGAAAGGTTGCTAGTTCATCGCCGACAAGAGGAATCCCAAATTTATAAGGTTATCCCTTAGTCGCCTTTTACAACATTCACTGGAAACATATGGAGTGGTCCTATGAACCGCACACGGCATATTCCTATCATATGTCATTATTTGTACCTTCTATTTATTGCAATGAGCGGTAACCCGACGACCCAAAATTAATTAGGTACCTTCCCAACTCCAAACCTCTCACATATAAATCAACGAATCCTACAGATAGAGTTGAACTGGGACCGGTGGAGGTTATTTATTACCATTATTTCGCAGTTCAATACCACTAAATCTACAGACCAGTATAGACACAAAGATTACATAGACATAGATATAGTTAGAACTGGTATAAATAAATTATAATAAAAGTTCATTCTAAATAACCACAATACAGTGGCCAAAAGTATTTAGGAATATCTTATTAAGAAGAAATAACAATGTCGTCTGTAAATAAAGCATTTCTATCGAACAGATTGATTACGCTCTGACGAATTCAAACTACATAAAAGGATTAAAGGTAGCAACATCTTCCTAAATTAGGTAGAAAATATACCGAGTTGATAAATAAGCATATACATACTATTTACATATAAATATTATCTGTATATATAAATCGACAAAAAATGACGAAAATCGTATAGTTTTTTGCGCAAGCAGAACAATCTTGACACCGTTGATTTTTTATACCATTTCGTAAAGTTCATCATATGATGAACTTTACGAAATGATTACGATATCTAACTAGATTTACATCTATGCTCGAAACAAAGCTAGCTATTCATTCTATCGAGATTACAGGTCAGAGGAAGACCACCTACATTAGGCGAATTATAATGACGATTCCTTATCTTTCATTTATTACAATAACAATGGCAAAAATTCAAGTAAAATTGTTAACATTAACAACAATAAACTTACCGAAATTAGATAACATTCTGAGTTTCAATTACAAATTATATTAAATACATTTAAAAAAAGAAATGAATTAGCGAGCAACCCGTCACTATTTGAATCTCAACTCCATCATTAAGCAAAACAGCTGAACGTGGCCTTGCAACCTTTGCGATGCTCCTGGCTCTGTCTACCTCGTTAAAAATACAGACATGATTATATTGTCATGTGGTTCCCGGGACCAATCCAAAAAAGAATAGGACCACTCCATCTCTTTCCCATGGATGTCGTAAAAGGCGACTAAGGGATGGGCTTACAAACTTGGAATTCTTTTTTAGGCGATGGGCTAGCAACCTGTCACTATTTGAATCTCAATTCTATCATTAGGCCAAATAGATGAACGTGGCCATTCAGTCTTTTCTAGACTGTTGGCTCTGTCTACCCCACAAGGGATATAGACGTGACCATATGTATATATGTATGTACATGATAAATGTACGTATGTACTTTCAGTATCCAAAATCCAAGAAGCCAATATATATCTGTCAACAAGTCAAGTCGTGGACTATAATTGGATCGGTTGGAGGATCCCCGCCCGGCCACTAAACCTGACATTGAGTGAGCCAGCCATTGACTCGATTGGGGGTATAAGGGTCGCTATACATAAGGTAGGTCTATAACTTATAGACTTAGTTGTGGAGTTAATTTAACGTAATGAGTGACCATAGATCTTGGTCGTTAAAATTGATATGCGTGCCAATGGTCTGAAAACTGAAAACGCCGCAGACCGGACTACATACATACATACATAAAATCACGCCTCTTTCCCGGAGGGGTAGGCAGAGACTACCTCTTTCCACTTGCCACGATATCTGCATACTTCCTTCGCTTCATCCACATTCATAACTCTCTTCATGCAAGCTCGGCGGTTTCGGGTACTTTTGACCTGACCCTAAATAGACTATACCATAATAATAATACCAGACCGGACTAAACGGAAAGATAATTGTGGAAAGCGGACCCTAGGCCCAAAAGCACTATAGTTGAGGGTTTAAATGCGCAAAGAGAGGGTGATAATTGATCTAAAAATAACGCTTTGGATTTGGCGACTGTTCCATGAAGAATTCATGTTAATTTTAAGTATAATTAAAACTTTCACACAAAATTGTCTGGTCTTTGGTAAGTTTTGGTAATTTGCTTGGCGTTCATTTACATATGCGTATAATAAAATGAAATACATACAAACAATTTTATCATATTTTATTTCTTACAAGGTTGACAGAGCCCACGTCTCGAAAAGACTGAGTGGCCACTTTAAGCTGGATATTGAAATTCAGAGGTTGCTGGCCCATCGCCTTAAAGAAGAATTTCAAGTTAATTACCCATATAGAACAAAAGAGGTTTTAATGGATACTATCAGTTTAATCACAACAATTGCAAAGAAGGCTACAATTTTTCGACGTGAAAAGATGATTGTGCCGTGTGGTTAAATAATAGGACCATTCCATCTCTTTCCCATGGATGTCGTAAAAGACACTAAAGGATAGGCTTATAAACTTGGGAATCTTCTTTTAGGCGTCAGACTAGCAACCTGTCACTATTTGAATCTCAATTCTATCATTAAGCCAAACAGCTAAACGTTTTACGACTGTTGGCTCTGTCTAACCCGCAAGGGTTATGGACGTGATTATATGTATGTACGTATGTAAAAGATGATTGTCTGCGGTCCCCATAATGCAAAGATGCAAGCCACTATCTTTTATGACTGGCACAATAGTGAGTAGCCATCTTTACATCGACATATTGTCTGTCCAGTTTTATTGTGATTGGATGTTATTCCATCGGTGATAAAAATAAATTGTTGAAACAGGCGCGATATCGTGATAAACAGTATTTTCTTTATTTACTTAATTGCACGTCAGTTATTATATTCGGATTTAAAAATGGTGAACAATAAAAATATATCAAGGATGATTATCCTTGATATATTTTATTTATAAATAATAATTTATTTAAACAAATAAGTGGATGATATTCTTACTAGAATATACATTATTCCATACATACATATAATTACGACCACCTCTTTCTGTCTTCACAAATGTAATCCTGTTTACTACCGATCAAGTTCAAACCTCGGAGTCTACTGCTTATCAAAGAAAATATACAACAGTGCCGTGTAATTTCCAGCACTCCATATCTTTCCAATGGATGTCGTAAAAAGCCACTAAGGGGTAGGCTTATAAACTTGGGATTCCTCTTGTAGGTACCTAATGGGCTAGCAACCTGTCACTATTTGAATCTCGATTCCATCATAAAGCCATACTGAGCTGAACGTGACCTTTCAGACTTTTCAAGACTATTGGCCCCGTCTACCCCGCGAAAATTTTAGACGTGATATGTATGGAAATGTACATCTTTTAGCCACTAAAAAAAAGTTATTCATGCAAACATGCATACATTTAAAAAAAAACAACGTGTGAATACATGGTAATTTATTATAACTCTTTTTTATCTTTCAGTTAATATAAGCAGGCAGTCCTAGACCCTATTTTGATTAAGCGCTACATTTATAACTCTTAATTATCGTAGATCTACAAATGAAATGTATTTCCTACGGCCGTTTAAGTAATAACAAGTTATCATTTAAATTAGACCGCGTTCTGCTGCTATCACGCATCGCCACACTTCTTAAGGTTGTCACTTAGAGAAAATGCATGCTGTTATTACAATTTAATTAATTTTATTGAAAAAGGCGACTAAGGGATAAGCTTATAAACTTGGCATTCTTAACTTAGACGATGGGAATGAGCAACCTGCCACCATTTGAATATCAATTCTATTATTTTCGGTTTTTCAAGACTGTTGGCTCTGTTTGGCCCGCAAGGGATATATAATGTGACTAATGTATGTACCTATGGGGTATTTTCATCCCAATAATAACTATAGTATTCTTTTGTGCTAATTTCATCGATTTTGCTGTTAAATGGCGTTAAATTTAAATACGTTGCTTTTTAGATGGCTCTAAATTTGAAGGAAAAAGCTGGTTATTAATTATTTAAGAATAATTATTTTTTTGTCAACCCTATCATCGCGTTGTTTGCTCGCGCTCGCGACTAAACTAGATCTTACAATCTCGTAATAAAGTTCTGTCATAAAACTCAATTCAAATGAGATAAAGTCTATATTGAGTTAAGGGATTTCACACAAAATCCACCTGCATCTCTAGATCCACAACAATTTTCTGTTTAATGTTATTTTCTTATGAATATGTACTGCTTGGGTAAATAGCGTATTCTAATGAGTTTGTAGTGTATAACTCTGCTCAGTAGGCTATTCACGAACCTCTGTAAGGCATTTCCTGTTTAGTTTTGTTTCCTTTTCGGTTTAGAAAAGAGAGAGCCGTGTGGTTCCCAGCACTTTAGTATAGGTCTAGTCCATATATTTTCCATGGACGTAGTAAAAGATATGGCTAATGAACTTGGGATTTTTCTTGTAGGCGATGAACTAACAACCTTTCACTATTTTTAAACTTCATTTCCATCAAACTTAATCATTTACTAAAACAGAACATTTTGTGTTTACTATTTCGGTTCTCATTTCAGCAATTCGTAATGTTAACTTTGAAGTTTTCGTTCAGTTTGTTATGTAAATTATACGGAATTAATTCAATTTCAATAAAATTGAAACACAAAGTTAATTCGCGGCATAATAAATATAAAATCAGTGAACGTTAACAAACGATTGAGTTCAGCACAGATTAAATAATGTACAGATAGTTAACCGTTCCTCATGTACACATCATATTCTTTTTTTTCTAATTTGATTTATGAATATTGCTACCCGCGTTTTACGAAAAATCTCTTTTATTTGACATTCCTATGGGGAGCCATAGGACTTCTCAACAGATTTAAATACAAATTACCATAAAGTCCCACATTTTTTTCCATAGGGATAGGCACAGACTATATCATCAACAAGTTTTATGAAACTCATGGACAAAAATATAAACAATGTCATGTCAAATGTCTATACACATGTCAAGAAATTTCATAGAGTTATACTTAGAAAATTCATAGAGTTATTATTTAATTGATGATCGATTAGTGTAAAAATTCTGGATATGTCATTCCCATTGATTGGTTATAGGACTAACTACCCAAAAATATAGCCTTAAATTCTAAAGATATTGACCATTGTACAAAAAACAGAAGTTTTCAGTAACATATAACTTAAAAGCTTTTATTATTCCGTGTAAGGAAAAGAGAGCAACTCATATATTTTCAAAGTGAGATGTTAAAACATTATTTTGCAGTGAACGAAGACTGCTGTAACGTTAATCAGCTTTAATGCAAAATAAATAGTGTACAGATAAAACACATAATTATTTTTTTGCTGTACTTTTAGTACTTAATTCATAATATGTTTTTCAGTAATGTAAGTAATCTGGACAATAATGTATCAACACTTACATACATAACAAAAAGAAAAGAAAATTTTGAAATAAAAAAAAATTGTAGTGTGCACTACGCAAAGAATACAGACGTGCCGACGTTAACTACTTTTCATCCGCGTTAAAGATTTTTACGTACCATTTATATTTCAAAAACATGCGTTCTTCTGTGGTCTCGATATTTTGTGAGCATACAAACTAGACGGCGATTATTCTGCGCAATCAACACTCCAATAACTTTCTGTTCAATGCAAATGGCGCGAAAACTTGTAAATATAATCTTGAACAGGCGGTCTTTTCACTGGGGAATTATCTATTATCTCTTTATATATTTTCATGAGTCTCGGATTAAGTCCCCAGAAAGCCCTTTGATGTGTTGTATTAGCTTAATTCAGAAGTAAGCAAGAATAATACCAAATATTTATGTGATTACATTTATTTTCTTATCAGCAAACCGACAGAGATTCTCACGAGGCAAACGTAAGCAGCAGAATGATTCCGTTGTCAATTCAAAAAGACCGGCTGTCAAATACATTATTAATCATCGATATTGGAATACATTCTTATTAAACCTTTTTACTAAAGAACATATAAAACTATATTAAATAAATTATTGCTAACAGTCGGCCATTCTGTATCAACGAAGTCCTCTCGTTGAGTCAATGTTTTTTTATAAACAAATTAATTACATAATTAAATTACAACGTCTTAATCTGGAATTCAGAATTCTAAGTCTTATAAATCGCTAATAACATTTTAATATCAGTTAATAATCAAATTTTATAAAAAATTCATCATGACCTAATAATTATAAACAAACTACATTAAATTACATATTTCAGTTATGAATTTTACGTTCGGCCATCTGTGTTTAAAATTGTTCCACCAAAATTATCCTTATATTTAAATGTTCATAACATCAGAGCATATAATATGTCTGCTATATATAATATATAATGAAAATAAAATAACCAAAACTATACTATCATCACGATATTGCTTAAGATCCTTATCCAATTTACAATTTAGGTACATCATGTTATACATCTGAAAATTATTTCAAGTCTAACACACTCATAATTTGTCCGAAGACTCCTTTGTGTGAAGACTATTCCAATCATTTCATAAAGTCAAACACACTCATAATTGTCAAAAGACTCATTGTGTGATGACCTTTCACGACTTAAGCCACAAATCCAACACACTCATAATTGTCAAAGACTCCATTGTGTGTGGACTATTCCATTCATAACTTAATCTATAAATCTAACACACTCATAATTGTCCAAAGACTCCTTTGTGTGTAGACTTTTCCATTTATAACTTATTCTATAAATCTAACACACTCATAATTGTCCAAAGACTCCTTTGTGTGTAGACTTTTCTATTTATAACTTATTCTATAAATCTAACACACTCATAATTGTCCAAAGACTCCTTTGTGTGTAGACTTTTCTAAATCTAACCTAATCGATAAAATCTAACACGGTCATAAATAATTGTTGTCAAATGTAGATTTACAATGTTCAAATTTAGCAATAAAAGTTATAATCCATATATTTCTAACGTTAACAAAAGTTAATTAATATTTTGTATGCATTGCTTTTTACAAGTACTAAATTTGTTTCAGCAATAATTTCAAATATTTTAACTCACGGTTCCTGGACCCTTGTGATGATTTCTTTAACTCTTCTTGCGTCGATTGAAACCTCTTCGGACCTCAGCAGACCTCGACAGCAAGCGCGAAGGTGGTGCCGGCGACTGCTTCACGGTCGCTCGCCGAAACAGCATTCCTCGCCGCTCGTGCTGCTTTTGACTTTCTTTCTAGCTGTCTCGTCTCCTGGCCGCTAGGTCTGCTCCTCCTTGGTCGATTGCAAGAACGTCACGTGCGACTGCAACACGGCATTCCCTCCTCTTTACGCTCAGCATCTTTCCGCGACTTTCAGGCATATATCTGTAATCAGTTTGGGTGGTAAAATTACTCACCTGTTTTCTTACTTCCAATTGCATCATCTAAATTACTCGTGTAGTTATTTTATTTAATAAAAATTACCAATATGTCATTGGAAAAGCATTATTGAACAAGCATTATATAAAATTTAAATATTAATTGTGATCCTCCCTCAATCACTCATGATTTGTTAGATAATAACGGATTAAGAAAAAATAACAAAATTATATAAAATTTAATATATTTAAAAAAAAATATTTCGCATCATCTTTAAAACATCATCAAATTATAATCAAACAATGATTATTTTGTCTTTAACTCATGATTGACTAGATTTTTACGGATTTACAAAAAAATAAACAAAAGTATAAACTCACCTTTATTTCCGACCAATATATGTTACCTGTCAAGACAAATCCAGATGACGGTAATATGGGCGTGATTAGAATATTTAATAATATTCCCGTTCTATCCCGCTTCTGAACTATTAGCTTAATTCAGAAGTAAGCAAGAATAATACCAAATATTTATGTGATTACATTTATTTTCTTATCAGCAAACCGACAGAGATTCTCACGAGTCAAACGTAAGCAGCAGAATGATTCCGTTGTCAATTCAAAAAGACCGGCTGTCAAATACATTATTAATCATCGATATTGGAATACATTCTTATTAAACCTTTTTACTAAAGAACATATAAAACTATATTAAATAAATTATTGCTAACAGTTGGGAAGTCCAAGAAATGGTACTAAGCTAAACTTGGCCTGCTTGCCTCGTAAACATTGTCTCTGTCTACCCTGTAAAGTACTTATAAAGTCTTGTTTGTTTGCTTGTAAATTCTTTATTGTAAATAACAAATTATAAGTAATACATAAAAATACATTAAAAAATAACGATGTACAAGGGCGGACTTATCCCTGTCTTGAGTTTTTTTCATATGGTTGTCAAAATGGCGTGTAAGACGTCACATGTAAATACTAATATTAAAAATGTGAATTTTTGTTAATATGATTGTTTGTCCATCCGTCTTTTACGTCAAAACCACTGAACCGCTCACTATAAAATTTTAGTCAAATTGAATTTCAACTACGTACAAGAGAAAGTAAATTTAACGATTCCCTGGAACTCTTTTACGATAAAACAGTTTTATTGGCAGTGCCTGTATTACTGTGGTAGAAAGTTTACAAATTCATTAGAAGATTATTAAAATCTAGTTAAAGGTGGTTATTATATATGTAGTTCGAGGTTTATTAAACGTGTTTTATCGTAATATAAGTGTTTCAGTGCCTTGTTTATATGCCTCTTTGATAACTGAGTTACAAACACTAAATCTTTTTATAAAACCAATGTCAATATCAGACTAGTTTTGAAAGATGTTAAATATATTTTTAATGGTCTATAAAAATAAGTGCATCGACGAAATATTGTAGGAAAATAATTTATACAAGTTTAACAAAATTATTATTATTTACATTAACTTATTTACATACATACATACATACATATCATCACGTCTATATCCCTTACGGGGTAGACAGAGGAAACAGTCTTGAAAAGACCGAAAGGCCACGCTCAGCTGTTTGAATTTTTTGTAGAATTGAGATTCAAATAGTGACAGGTTGCTAGCCCATCGCCCAAAAGAAGAATCCCAAGTTTATAAACCAATCCCTGAGTCGCCTTTTACGACATCCGTGGGAAAGAGATGGAGTAGTCCTATTCTTTTTTCTATTGGAGCCGGGAACCATACGGCACTAAATAATTTTGTGGCTAATAAACTTCGAATGCTTTAAGGCTAGCAACACTGTCACTATTAAGAACGTTTTTGCCTTATTGGCCCTCTATTGCCAATTTAGTTCACCTGCATCTCCTCATCACCGTGTGGTTCCCGGCACCAATACAAAAAAGAATAGGACCACTCCATCTCTTTCCCATGGATGTCGTAAAAGGCGACTAAGGGATAGGCTTACAAACTTGGGATTCTTTTCTAGGCGATGGGCTAGCAACCTGTCACTATTTGAATCTCAATTCTATCATTAAGCCAAATAGCTAAACGTGGCCATTCAGTATTTTCAAGACTGTTGGCTCTGTCTACCCCGCAAGGGATATAGACGTGACCATATGTATGTATGTATGTATGCATCTCCTAATTCGTCTAAGATCTATAACCATCCGATTTCTTCATAACTAGCTGAGTAACCTTAGCCTTCTTGTGAGGCCTCTATAGTAAGGCTTACAGAGCCCCATATAAGAGGACGTCTACAGAATTATTATGTCCAAATTTGCATATAGAGTGAGATGTTAAATTGTTTAGTATCGATAAATAAATCGATACGTTGCATCGATATTTACATAACTAAACACGGCAGCTTGTTTATGGATTAGGTTATTTACGTCATGGATATGCCATTATTTAGGTATTCTGTGACCAGAGGGCTGAAAATTTCTTAGGTCATAGATTAAGCATTGTCATTCAACGATACCTTCTTTTTATTGACATTTTCGTTGTATTTATTTATTTATTTAAACTTTATGCACGTAAAATGTACAACAGGTGGACTTAATACCACAAGGCATTCTCTGCCAGTCGAACCTTTGGACCAAACTGAGATGGATATACGGGTGGTGCAATGACTGTAAAAAAAATAATAATAATAAATAAAAATATGGATAATAGATTACTTTATACACTTACATATAATATATATAATATAGTTAAATATTGCTTAAATACTCATTACATAATCTAAATGAAGATGGTCTTAAACAATTTTTTTATTTTACAATTTTGACCCCACATTAAATGGAATAATTTCCGAGACACAATCTCGAGATCGATGGTTCTCGGAATAATTCCGCTTGCTTTATGGCGCCGAAATTCTGGAAACCGCTGGTACTTTCTGTCGTAAATCGCGATATTTTACAACTTTACTCAACGCGACCCTCACTTTTGGTTCTCGTGCGAGTTTTTCTCAAATCCGTGGTCTGTTTTTTACCCGTCTACGGCGAAGCAAAAAGAAGGATTATGATTTTGACCCGTATGTATGTATTTATTACGTTAATATTTTTCTTTTTTCGTAAATCAAATAAATATTTGTATCCACTTACAAAATATAAAACATATCCAGAGATCCAATTGGTAGGTATTTAATCAGATTTTAATAGAGATCTATATCTCTAAAGAAAATTCTAACTAAAGATTCTTATTTTAGGCGATAGGCCAGCAATCTGTCACTGTTTGAATCTCAATTCTATCATAAGCTGAACGTGGCCTCTCTCTTCAAGACTGTTGGCTCTGTCTACCCTGCAAGGGATAGAGACGTGACTATATGAGAAAATAAAACAAAAATCTAACTAACATATCAACCAACAGCCCAAGTCAAAACTTTAGTTTTACATAATACAATAAATATAATATAAGTAACCCTTTCATTGGAAACATTAGTAGTGGTTACACAGAAAAATCGGTGAAGCCAAAATTTATATATTTTCTCTTCACATAAAACGTACGTATAAAATTTTGTAAACAGACAATTTTATCTTTAACGCTCCAGACTCATTACACTTAAATGCAGTCATAATTTAAAAAACAACGGTTCGCTCAAATTGCTTTTAAAAAGATTTATAAACATTTTTCGCGATTTAGAAATAATATACTAACGCCATCATAACCAATAATAAGCCAATAAGAAAAGTAAGTTTGTAATCTTAAAAATTGTGTGCATTAGATTCGTACATAATGTCTTTCAATCAAAATATTAAGACAATTAAAAATTACATAAATATGTTATGCAGACACATCGGAATAAAACATTCCATTTATTTTATAAGAAACAATTCAGTTGCATGCTGTCTCGGCCGTCTATTTTTAAAACTAACAACTCATAAATATTATATATAATAATCTTAATCAATGAAAATGTAAGAATTGATCAAGCTTTTGCATACTAAACAAATATCGATATTTTTATACCAAAATTATTGAAATATTATGCAAAAATTACTTTGGCAACATGTTCGCTTAATTGGGTTATTAGTAATATTTTATGAGCATCTTTATAATGGTCATAATATTTTATTTTATTTGTTCGATGACAACCAATTATTACGTGAACGGTATTTTTTTTATATTTGAGTAAATGCTTTACAAATTAAATTTGTATTACCCAGTAAAGACATTGAATCCAGCAGCTAAAGTACTCGTATAAGTAGTTACTAAAGGCAAGAATACCTTATTCTTCTTACGGTAGCAAATGTCTTCTTCCTCCTGGTGATAGACCCGGTTACATCCTCACCTCGCTGTAGAGGAGCGGGGTATGTATACACCATGATCCAGTATTGGACAAGACAGGTTGTTACACGAAGTGAATGCCGTCTGACCTCCGCAAACTTTACAGGAGAACTTAACCCATATAATGGTTACAAATTCAGTTTTAATGTAGTACTGTATAGGTACTCATAGAAGTGCTACCACAACTCATGCCGGACGGGGGAGGCAATACCGACACTTGGAACTGCAGGGACTGATGGCGGCTACAGCCGTGAGGGGTTATGGCATGGACATATTCAAAGCAGCATCCATACTGGGTGCTGTTCTTAACCTTGCAGCTTTGCACAATGTTTTCCTTCACCGTAGGAACATCGGTTAGTATTCAAACTAATGTACACAATTTGAAGAAAAAAGGCATTTAAATGGTCAAATGTTTTCTACTACCATATTATTAGTTCTAGTACAAAATTCTATAAATAAAATAGGGCACAGATGACAGATATGCCAAATTTGGTAACACAGTAGCCATAACCGCGCAGGTGTTCAGCACTGTCAATCATTCCTTATCTATTCATATTTTCCTCATGGCTATCATACGCCTTTTAGAGATTTCCAAACTGATAATGCCAATAGGAAATTGCTTTCGGGTAGATATAGGATCTATAAAAAATAAACTTATTTCTCCAAAGCCTCGGTCAAAAGTTAACAAAAATTAAGTTCTGTGTGCCAGTTAAAAAAATCGTTCTTCGTGACAGTTGATTTATTTTCCTTTTGTAAATTAAAATACTTCCATTTTTATTACTTAAACCATTATCCGCATTAACCATTATTGATATTCGCATCGCATAAAAGAAGAATCCCAAGTTTATAAGCCAATGCCTTGGTCGCCTTTTACGACATCCGTGGTAAATATGCATTTTTTAATTGTTCAACTTAGCTAGCTAAGTAAGAACATGCCATAAATATAATCGTTGATGCCAAAAAGGTTCCATCCCATCCAACAATTGGACCCTTTATGCATGGCTCGCTATTTAATTACGAAAGTGTTCAACAATTTGCATGTTTCATTGTGCACTCAATAAACCGGATATTTCTCCGACACAATATTTTCGGAGGCGGCAAACCGCCAAAGTGGGATAAATGTGGCGTGAAGACGTCAGCTGTCGCCGGGAATCGGGATGGATTGTGGGATAAACCGGGATAGCCCACATATTTACATGGCTTTATGAACCGCAACAGATGTAAGTTTGGGGAAAAAAGGGTGTCTTACCCGAACTAAGTTAAGGGATTTCCTCCCTGAAAGGATAGATTTTGATGCAAAGTACTCTATAATTTGACCAATTTTTTTTTTGTTGTTTATAATGTTATTTCGTGTTCGTCACAACATTTTTGTAAGTAGCCAGTTTTCTCAGTAAGTGAATGGTTTTTTTTTGTAATCCCTATAAGAATAAAGTTTTTTAAACCAAAAATTTTGTCGAAATCCAAACTTTTATAACGTTTTCTCATATTAACTGTTATTGGTAAAATATAACAATAACAATATGTTTTCATGTTAAAAAGGTAACAGAGTGAAGAATCGTGATATTTATTTATATTGCCCAGAATGAAGATGTTAGATCTTTCTTTAATATAAAAAAAAAGATGCTGACTTACTGATGAACACATTAATTTTTCAATTCATTGCACATCCCTAACCTCTAGGTCTAGAATAGTGGTCTGAAATTTGAGTGTAGTTGTTACTCTAGGTTTATACTGTTAAAGTTCTCCTGTTAAAAATGTAACAGAATAGATAGTCCCTTCCTACTTAATTATATCTGTACACCGATATTTATCTAATTCTACACTTACTACGCATCATGATATGAAACAGGCCAAATAGCGTTGCAAAGAAATCTTACCTGTAACAGAAACATCAAACATTAGAATTTATTCACACGCTTGTTCTAATACGCGATTGGTCTAACTTAAATTTAAAAGAACAATTCACAGAAGGTACCTACTATCCTTGATTGATTTAATTAGATAGATATATTAACTCTTGATTGCACCATAAGAAAAAGAAAAACAGAAATTAAGACACAGGTTATGAGGTACAAAGGCGGACTTATCGCTAAAGCAATCTCTTCCAGTCAACCTTAGGGTAAGGTTAGGTTAGCTGTTTGATTATTCTAATTCCTAGTTAGTATTAAACCATTACAACATACACATAATGCAAACGGGGTAAACTTAATCAATAAGAAGATACTGGGATATACATAGCGTAAAATTAGCGAGAAGAAGCCACGAATAAATGATATATATGATAAAGACTTAGGTTGAAATACCAAATTTAATTTACTTCCAAAAATGTATTAGACATAGATAAAAAGCACAAAAACAATTCTCATTTCGCAGAAGACATGTCAAATGAGACAGACACGCAACCGGCTCGCAATTTATCTGAATCGAGAAATAATCCAAATAGCTGGGACGCTACTATCGAGTTATTCGGAACACGACACCGCGTAATTTATCTATTTTCACCTCAAATACGAACGCTATCTCCCCTTTGTTCATTGATCAAACGAGGTATTCGGCAATCGATTTAAATCGACCCGATCTATAATCGTGACTGATAGCTTTCCCTGCAAATCGGATAGGTGGCTAAAAATTAAATTGTTTTATGGATGACATTACGATAGATTTAGAATGAGTTTGATTGCAAACACAATGTTTTAAATTATACGTACATAAATATAATCACGCCTTGCGGGGTAGACAGAGCCAGTCTTAAATAGACTGATAGTTCACGTTTAGCTGCTTGGCTTAATGACAGAATTAGGATTCAAATAGTGTCCCAATCCCAAGTTGATAAATCCATCCCTTAGTCACCTTTTACGACATCCATGGGGAAGAAGACAGAGTGGTCCTATTCTTTTTTTATTGGTGCAGGGAACCACACGGCATCAAAAAATAATTTGAATATAAATATAAATACTAATTGTGTCGTTTAAGTGCCTTTGCCAGCTGAGATCACGTCTTTTTCTCTTACGGAAATCCCTTAGTCACAACATTCGACCACATCACATTTAGCCGGACAACTTTATGATATTAATACACTTATAAAAAACTTATTCACGTCTTTTTTTTTTTTATAATATACCTAATATTGTATAAATATTGAAACTAGCGAACAGAGTATGATATAAAATTTGATACTTTTAACACTGTGGTTGATTTAAGCCTGAAATCGATCTTTGTCGAAGTCATTATTTATTCCATATCACATATGACGGCCTCTGTGGCGCAGCGGTAGTACACTTGTCTGTGACACCGGAGGTCCCGGGTTCGAATCCCGGCCAGGGCGTGATGAGAAAAGATTTTTTTCTGATTGGCCTGCGTCTTGTTTGTTTATTTATGTAAGTATTTATTATAAAATATAGTATCGTTGAGTTAGTACATCGTAACACAAATCTCAAACTTACTTCGAGGTTAACTCAATCTGTGTAATTTGTCCCGTATACATTTATATTTATTTATTTATATATAACCGCTATTTACTATATCATCGCGTGACGCATATTAACAAAACATTTGACAATGTTTCAAGTATTCAACTTGTGACCTTACATATAAGTCGTAATTAAGTTTCATTCAAAATCTTAATTAATTGCAGTTCCTGATCTTAGGCCTAGTTAAAACCGCTTAGCTTACATTAATGCTCAGTCGGCCTCTTAGTTACAAGTCACTCGCATGAAATATAGCGTAAACAGAGTATGTTAATTGATAATCACAACGACGGCCAGTTGCATGATAAAGTGCATTATAGTGGACTCTTTAGACATAGATACAAACATAGCTAGATACCGCCAGAGAATATGAATGATAACCAAGCCTGTCAAGTCTTTGTTGCTTACTTTAAAAGAAAGGGTCAAATATTTTAATAATTGGGTTTCGATATATTCTAAGTGGAATTTTTTTTTAAATTTTATGTTCAATTCCTAATAAACATTCATTCCCATGACCAATATAAAAAAATAAAACCACTCCATTTCTTTTCCATGGATGTCAAGGACGGCTAAGTTCTTAGTAAACTAAAGTACCTAATAAATTTGGGATTCTTGTTTTAGGCGATGAGCTAGCAACCTGTTTGAATTTCAATTCTATCATTAAGTCTTACAGCTGAACGTTGCCTATCGGGCTTTCAAGACTTCTGGCACTGTCTACCCCGCAACGGATATAGACGTGATAATATTAATCATACGATTTGATCTAGAAACTACTACAGAAAACCAAACGAAAGTCCTCACAAATGAAGTAAAATTTTAATTTTCGGACTTCTTTATTAAATAAATTAAAATGACTAAATTCAATAACGCCAAAATATAATAAAATCTGACAAAACAGATCCCATTTGGTCATATTTTCAAAAACATGATGAACATGTAGGTGCAGGGTCTAGCTAGATCTACATCTGTGGTCGACTCAGTCAGTAGGCGACTAAGGAAATGTGTCGACGTAGGACCGGACGCACTACTTCGCAACTGACACACGGTCGATAAGTGTGGGTAACATTAGTGTCATGATTATTTTTCACACTATGACAACATAGATAATGATTTATCCGCCTGCGGTTTACTCAATTATTGACTGAAATACATTTTGTCACGATATATTATAAGCATAAAGTTATTTTGGTTCGATAAGAATTGAACAACCGTTTGTTAGAAAAAACGAGTTTTCTTTTTAAATCTTTTTCACTTTGGAATTTTAAATAAATATAACGAACTGAGAAGATGAAGAATAAATTTAAATCAAACTCACATTTTTCTCGAACATCACCTATCAATTGTGACATCTTTTGGTTTTAAAACGTTGGTTGACGTCGAATAAATTACTTAAAGCTAAGTGAAGTGCAGTTTAGTGCCGCTTCCAAAGCTTTAGTGCAGGAGAAGCTGTAACAAACTACACTGCAGCATTTTCTTCAACAACGTTAACTTCACAATAAATCTAACTTAAAATTATTAATGTGGACGAGAGAATTCATAATAATTAATTGAAATTAAAGTTCATTATGTCAATTATTGTTTCTCTTTTTTTCCTTTTATTATGTGCAATTAAGAATTTTAAAACAATCAACTTTCATGGCATAAGCGAGCGAGCGCGCGTGCGTAACTCATGGTTACTCTGCGAGCGCGAGCGGTCAGCCGACCGCAACCGCTGCTGCGGTGTGTAAAGATAATTGTGAACAAGTAGTAGGGGACTCGGAATGGACAGTTGTGCGTAAAAAATCTGCAAAACACTATAAGTTAATCGGTCAAAGAGGCTGTGCACCTATTGCGCCTAACGATAAATTCAAAGCTGCGGATATTAAGATCCCACTCTTAATATCCAATGTTAGTAAAGATGCAAGTGAAGAGGACATTATTAATTATATAAAAGAAAGAACTAGCGAATGTGTAACTCTAAAAAAGATTAATATGAAGCAAACGAAAACGTATAATTCCTTTAAGTTATATGTCTCTAAAAATAAAGTTGATATATTTTTGAAAGATGATTTTTGGCCAAATGGCATCTCATTTAGGCGTTTTGTACATTTTATGTACGGAACAAAAACGAATAAGGTGATTAGTTAAAGTTATTGTATGATTTAATTTATGGATTTACAGCCACAACATAATTTAACTTTTCTTAGTTTTAATTGTTTGTTTGTCACGAGATCATTTGTTGACTTACAAAATTTATGTAAGGTGGCGGATGTCTTAGCGTTACAGGAGACGTGTTTACTGCCGCATGAAATACCATTACTTGGGACTATTTCGAATTACTTTGACTACACGGGCAAGTCAGCCGTGGACACGTCTGCTGGCCCGCTTATCGGCAGGCCTTATGGTGGGGTAGCCATACTTTGGAGAAAAGGCATTTTTGACCAGGTGAATATTTTGAACTGTACTAGTGATCGATTAGTAGCTATTAGGGTTACACTAGGGCAATGCTCGTTAATAGTGTTTTCTGTTTATATGCCAAATAATTCTCAGAAAAATCTTCCTATTATGACGGAGATTTTGGGCGAAATAAATGCAATAGCTGATCAAGAGAATGTTGAAAATATTTATATCTTAGGAGATTTTAATGCCCATCCACACGAACTGTTCTATAATGAGCTCAGTAGTTTCTGTTCCGATTTGAGCTGGGTTTGTGCTGACGTAGAGAAAATAGGCTTGCAAAGTAATACTTATACGTACGTTAGCGCAGCACATGGGTGTAAAAGATGGCTAGACCATTGTGTCGTCTCGGACGCGGCCTGGAAAACAGTTGTGGAGGTAGGTGTCATAGAGGATGTGTTTGTATCGGATCACATACCCTTGTATGTTAAGAGTGACATTAGCATTTTAAGACCTGAATTGGCATCTTCTCTCTTGCACCGAAGCACTGTTGTGTGGGGAGCGCGTGAAGAGAAACAGGTGGCGAGGTATAGTGAATTATGTAATCATAGTTTGAGTGAAGTTGATTTTCCCCCAGAGTTCACGGAGTGTAGTCGTGGAGCATGTAGCCTGAGTGGACATAAACTGGTGTTAGACCGTTTGTACAGTGACATTGTAAAGTCCTTAAGTGAAGCGGCAAGTAAAACTAGTGAGAGATCTGAGGGGGGGAAAAGCAGCTACAAACATCTATGTGGTTGGAACAAACACGTTCACGAGGCTCACAGGGTGGCCAGGCTTAATTACAGACTGTGGTTGCTATACAATCGCCCTAGTTCAGGTAGAATATATGTACAGATGAAGGAGTCGCGTAAAATTTTTAAGAGCCGTCTACAATGGTGTCAAAAAAATCAAGATATACTTAAAATGAATGTCTTAGCTAAGTATAGAGCGGAAAAGCGGTTTGACAGATTTTGGAAAGCGACAAAAAGGCTTGATGTTAGGCCTGGCCTGCCCGCGAGTGTGGAGGGGGAAAGCGAGCCTATTAGTATTGCCAATATGTTTCGAAATCATTTTAGGGTTAGCTCACAGTTGGGGCCTTCGGCTCCCTCTTATGTTGAGCTTAGCGGACAGACTCCACTGATATGTATTTCGGCAAAACAGATTAAAATGGCGATAAATGGTATGAGTGGTGGAAAATCTCCTGGCCATGATGGCATCAGTGTGGAGCATTTGAAACATGCCGGTGCTCACTTGCCCAGGGTGCTCGCTCTCTTCTTTACAATGTGTATTAGCCACTCTTATCTTCCACATGAAATGTTGAAAACGGTTGTGATACCCATTGTGAAGAATAGGGCGGGTGACGTTTCGGTAAAGGGGAACTACCGCCCCATTTCGCTAGCAACAACCATTGCTAAGGTGTTTGACAGTGTGCTAAACTCGATTTTACAGAAGTTTGCTGATATTCACGATGCACAGTTTGGATTTCGTACCAAGCTGTCTACGGAAAGCGCAATTGTGAGTTTAAAGCACACTGTCAAATACTACACAAGTCGCAGGACGCAGGTGTATGGCTGTTTCCTTGACCTCTCGACGGCTTTTGACCTTGTGTCATACAACAAGCTCTGGAGTAAGCTGAGTGAGGGGGGTATGCCGGCGGAAATCATAAATATATTTAAATTTTGGTACGCCAATCAATCTAATGTTGTGAAGTGGGCGGGTGCATTTTCAGAGCCATATGTGTTGGAGAGCGGGGTGAGACAGGGTGGTTTAACGTCTCCCACGCTCTTTAACATATACATCAACGATCTCATCGTTGAGCTGAGCAGCATGCGTGTCGGATGTCGGTTGGATGGCGTTAATCTAAATAATATTAGTTACGCCGATGACATGGTGCTGCTTAGTCCGACGGTGGGGGGGATAAACACCCTGCTTGAAGTGTGTCAGACCTATGCCGCCAATCATGGGCTGATTTATAATGTCAGGAAAACCGAGTATATGGTCTTTGAGGCCCCCGGTAACCGCCCCAATGTCACATTGAGTATCACTCTCGGTGGAGTTGAAATAAAACGCGTGACAAAATTCAAATACCTGGGACACATTGTTACTGAGGACCTTAAAGATGATGAGGACATTGATGGAGAACGCAGGGCGCTAGCGGTGAGGGGGAATATGCTGATCCGCAGATTCTCTCGTTGTACTGAAGATGTCAAGATCACGCTGTTCAAATCATACTGTCAGAATATGTACACGGGAAGTCTGTGGGTGGGCTGTACCCAAAAGGCGATGGACGCACTGCGTGTTCTATACAATAACGTTTTCAGGATGATGCTGGGATTGCCTCGTTTCTGTAGCGCCTCAGGTATGTTCGCGGAATACCAAGTCGATAGCTTTGCGGCTATTATGCGCAAGAAGACCTCGTCGCTAATTTTTAGAATACGGGACAGTCCCAATAGCATTTTGAAGACGTTGGCAGACAGGTTCTCCTCTCCGTTGTGGGCTGTTTTTGTGAGGAGGGTGATCTGTGAAAGAAATGAGCCGATCTGATCACTCTCCATTTTATTTTATTTTATTTTATATTTTATTTTATTTTATTTTATTTTATTTTATTTTTTATGTTTTAGTATTTCTTATCGTGCCATGTTACTAACAAATCTAGACTAAGTTTACTAACATTGATATGGATCCGTGGCTATCTGAAATAAACAATTTTTATTTTATTTTATTTTTATTTTATTTTATTTTATTTTATAAGCGCTCTTCGGTCGGGGTCCTTTTCAGAAAAGTGAGAATTTGAAAAGATAGCAACTACAAGCCAACAAAAAATTATTCTACCCTTTTTTCAACAATAAGTCTCAGTATGTCACAGACGCGTATCAACATACCGTATCTGATACCTGAAGCTCCCAGCGCCAGATGACTATCAGTGCTTCATGACTTCTCTCGTCATATAATTCACTTACAGTTGAAAGCAGCCGCTGGTTAAGCTGTTGTATATATAGTTTGTATCGCAATTCCACACTTAAATTATAGTCTTTCGTTTTCGTGGCGTGTGGTTCCCGGCACAAGTATAAAAAAGAATATGATCACGCCATTTCTTTCCCGTGGATGTCATAAAAGTCGACTTCCACGACGAAGTAGGGATAGGCTTATAAACTTGGAATTCTTCATTAAGGCGTTGGGCTAACAACCTGTCACTTTTTGAATCTCAATTCTATCATTCATCCAAACAGCTGAACAAGGCCTTTCAGATTTTAAGACTGTTGGCTCTGTCTGCCCCGCAAGGGATATAGATGTGACTATATGTATGAATGTATCTACTACCGCTTCCAAATCGCATATGTAGAAGAAGCGGCGGAACAAACTACACCTTTAAGGGGGAAGACGTGATACAATATATGTATTTTTATTTTTGCCTCCATAGCGAAATAACAAGAAAAGAATCAGCAGTCGTAGATTACGTTAAGAACAAGATCCCCCTGGATCGTTAGAGGACGCAGTTGTGTCCAGAGAGAAGATAAATTGTACTTTTTCCAACATTTTTTACGTGTTTAACAATCGTGTGACCCTTTGTGACCAGTTTTCCGAATAATTTATTGGTTTTTGTATATCTATGTTGAGAAATAGAGAAAAAAAGGTTAGGTCGTTTTAGTAAACATTGTGATTATGTTTAAAAGTATAATAGGTATGTATATAAAATCTTCAAAAAATATATTTTAGAGAGCCTAAGAAAGGAGTGAATATATCGTGGAAATTGAGGAAAAAAATATGATTCTGCGATAGTTCCCTTTTGATTCGAGTACTTAAAGTGTGGAATGAACTGTCCACCGCCTACAAGAGAACTCCCAAGTTTGTATTCCTATACCTAAGTCGCCTTTCACGACATCCATGGGAAAGATATGGAATGGTTCTGTAGCGGCGATGTTGTGTCGGAGGTTGTATATATAGCTCCAATCCGTGAAATCTTTGCTTGCGCGATTTAGGTATTTCGCTGTTTATGACTGATAGCGTGGCGAGGTTCTATTTTTTATTTTTGTGACTTGTGGCGTATAGATTTCGCCACGGTTCTAAGGTTCCGGAAAGCACACGGCACATTTATTTATATTCCGATTAATTTAATTTATTTCAATCTTGCATCGGGAATACGCAACGATGTGAGGCACTGACAGCCACAACAGAGAAGTAAATTACCCACCACCCACGAGGGCTTCACCGCATCTCAGATCAAATGCTAATGGATTACGGTCATTTGTTAAGTTCGCCATCATTTATTTGAAAGTGGCTGTACAAGTTTTCAATTGAATGTCAACTGGGCATTACAATGCGAAGGTGATTTTACACTGTTTCGGAACGAAAATGCAGTTATAATAAACTTGATGAAAGTTATAATAATAACTGTGAAATGTAGTAATGTATATAAAGAAAAAAAATGAAGGATAGCGATGTACGGGTAAAGTGAAGAGTATTTAGTATGAAAGTGCACTCAGAGAGCCCGAAACAAAATGCGGCAGAGGAATACTCAGAAAATAAAAGGAGATTGAGATAAAAATATCATGTAAAAAGAACAAGCCAATATAAAATAGAATTTTTTTTTACATAATTGTAACATACAATACTTGAGCAATTTTACATACCTACAAAAAATCACGCCTTTCCCCGCTGGGGTAGGCAGAGATCAAATCTCTCCACTTGCCACGATCTCTGCATACTTCTATTCAATTTTATGTCAATGATGAAATACAAATATGTAGTATGTGATAAACATAACCTTAATGGTAGTATAGGTTTAATGGTAGAATTGAGATTCGAATAGTGACAGGTTGCTAACCCATCGCTTAAAAGAAGAATCCCAAGTATATAAGCCTATACCTAAGTTGCGTTTTACGACATCAATGGGAAAGAAATGGAGTGGTCCTATTCCTTTTTTCTATTGGCAGAACCAAGTGTATGGTGAAGAAAATATTAAAGAAATCTTAAGATTTACATAAAACGAGTGTGTAAACGCCCTAACACCATGATGCTGACAAGCCGATTATATCAGTAGTACGACCTTAAAACACCTACAAACACAAATAAGGACGCCTCTGTATTCAGGTACGGTAAGTAACGTATATCTTCATTTCTCCGCAGTATAGCACTTAGTTGTTTAGGGATTATTTCGATTTATCAAACTTAATAAAATAGATCATCGATTCTAACTGCAACACTTGTGTACACTAGAATTGTCTAATACTTTTACTGTGCACTGCTTTTTATGTGCGCTGCCTTTTTATTTGTGGATTCGCCCTTATTTTATTGTTGAATGGAAGAAATCCCAATTGGGATAAGTCCGCCATTATACATATTCTCCTAAATCCAATGACTGTATTTTTTTTTTATTTTTATGTGCAATAAAGCGCTTACAAATGATGGAAACAATAAAGACTTCATATAGTGCTACATACATACATATATATACGTATGTCTTACTTTATCACATCTTAATTACTCACGGGATAGACAGGGCCGACAGTGACGCAAAAACTGAAATTCCACGCTCAGAAGCACGGCTCGATGGAATTGAAATTCAAATAGTGCCATATGACACAGAAGAATTAGACGTACTTAGTATTCTACGAGTATGCTGCTTTTGGTGCCTATTAATGTGAGTATGTATACTCGTAATAGCTGTTCACCTCTATAGTTATAGCGGTAGTGTCATAATAAATACCGCTACAGAATTTATAGCCTCAAAAAATTGCAGAATCTATCATGATTGAACCAATATTTACTGTCATTTGCGTGATAGCCTTTCGCACACCTACGCCACATTGGAAATGCTCAAATATAGATTGACCTTTCTGACCCTAATAAAAAAGGTTAAAGAAAAATAGGCGACCTTTTCGCGTCTTATTTAAGGCATAATGCGCTTGTCCCTTTATTGGTATCCGTGATGCGAATTATGTACAATATGGATAAAATATATTTTGCCATTTCAAGGGTTCTTTTGGATTTATCTTGTGATAAAGATATTGTTTCCATTCTTGTTAGCCGATAAAAATAGTGTGTGCCAATAGTGCGTAGATCGTAAAAGCCAATAAAGAGTAAAGTATATTTAATTTTAATTAATGATGCCTTATCTTCATAACTTCATGATTACAAACTACTTATAAAAAAAAATGAAAAAAGATGATTCCAAACTTACAATAAATTTACAAATTGTACAATCCCTGCATAGCATCAACCTGCGGGAGTATGCCCAGAAGGCTAGCAGCATTGACATCTTGAACGGCATAAATGGCTGAATGTCTCAACCAGATAATTTCCAGCCACGAGATACCTGCATTAGCTTTTACAAAAGTTGTAGGAAAAGCTGGTGTTCAGATGGACCCCACATTCAAAAAGTATCTACCCCAAAAGGTTGCAATATATATTCGTATATTTAATTGAGATTATTAAGGAACACATTTACGCCTATTCAGTACTTCACTATGAATTTATCCTCAGACAAACTGGAATGCGAACTAGTTTAACCTATTCATATGAGCATTCAGAAACAGTTTGTTTATAACGTTCCAACGATTGCAGTCATAAAACGGACAAATCACAGAAATATGTAAAGCAAACATTAAATAACTCAGTGAAACGGTTAGAATCAAGTTGGAATTTCACGGCATAATCCATAAAGCAGTAATATAGGAGGCTATAATCGCAAGAATGGACGGGCTAATGCAAGACTAACACACAAAAAGCCATAATATTCGACACGCCACGACGGTATGATTCCGAAGCTGGAAGTGGTAAATCCTGGTAATTTTGCGCAGCCTATTTATTACTTTAAATGCGGTCTTTAGAATCATACTAAATATGATAATAGCCAAAGTTTGTGGGTTATTTTTGTACGACTTTAGAAAGGACTACAAATTAATATACAGAACAACATTATACACGAAAAAGCCACGAAATTCTATACAAGTGTAACAAACAATCTTAAATAGGTTTTATTTGTTAATAGTGGCTAATACAGCACACGTGGTCAATGGCTTTTCAAAAGACTGTTGGATTTGTCTACCCTGTAATTGATAAAGACGTAATATATGTATGTATGGCCAACGATGTCTCATTGGAAGGCACACAAATACCCAGGATAAACGTGTTATATTAAAATTCCCTCTACTTTTGCTTCCCGTTTCGTTTTACGCAAGGTCTGAGAGATTTTACTTAATTAAATTCTGAGAACAGTGTTTCAACGGTCGTTACTCAAATGTAAGTCGACTTTAATTAAACAAAATAGTTTAGCTTTTTCGAATGAACTCTTTCAAGAAAAGTTTTAATATTATGAAAATTGGAAATTCAATTTGGTTGGTTCAAAGTTATGATTAAGATTAAAGGAGAAGGTGTTCAGTATTTGTTATTACCAAACAAACCCCTTCGTATTAACTGAAAGTATATAAATAAATATGTTTGTTGTTTTCATTTGAATCACAAAATGCGCAAAGCATGAAATAGATAAAAAAAAAAATCACGCTATTTCCCGGAGGGGTTTATAGAGACTACGAGTATATCTTTCTATCTGGCTTGATTGCTGGACACTTCTTTCGATTTATCTATATTCGTCACTTGCTTTATACCTACTCTCGATGTGACCTTTCCCCGGGTCCCGATTTTTACTATTTCTTACGGAAAAAGTAAACGTCATCTTTTTTTTCAGAAGCGTGGGGCATGGGCTACATAGCTAAAAATCTAATTTATATTCTATTGACCTAAACCAATAAAAACTTATGGGCCACCTTTAACATCGTTAATGGAAAACACCGCACAAGTTAATTTGAAAACTTTCCTATGATATGATGGAGAACAAATGGACTGAACATAATTTTGTCAATTTTCATTTAATATTCGGCGACCCAGAGATGTAATCGTAAACTAACTTAAATATAATTAATGTTTTACAACCTTCATTGGACGATACGGTCATTAAAATGTTTTGAATATAAATTAATTTGTCACTTTCAAAAACTGTTAAATGTGTGATTTGGTTTGAATTTTAATAGATCTCATAAAATGCAAATCCTGAGATCTGTAGTGACACGGGATTAGGTCGACGCCTAAAAGAAGAGTCCCAAGTTAATTACCTTAAACAATAATTATATATACTCTGTAACGATATGTGAAACGTAATTATAAAAAGCCTCACAATTATATAAATTAAAAAGTAATACAGCACAAATTTAAAGGTATTTGTTTAAGCGTACAACGGTCATGTTCTTTTTAATTAAGGCTTTTTCAAATGATTAATTAACGTTGATAGCTCACAGCCATAACGACGCCAACTCGTTTGCGCCGACGCAATTAACAAAAGGAAAAAGTTCAAAGACAAACCCTTAATTATAAGATTCTAAGGTATTTTTGCGGTCGTTTTTCAAAATGACAAAAGAAATTCAACTTGTATGTAGGTCAGACGTTGGCTGGATTATTCCATTGTTGTTTAGAATCCTGTTAATTAGCCAGGAAGGCCAGACGTTGGTTTCTCTTCGAAAAATTTATAGTATGCGGGCCTTTTAACTGGATATGATGACGGGCTTAGGGTTGGCACTCTTATAAAGGATTTCAGACTGTTTATTGCTTTTAAAACTAGACCTTTTTCAGTCAGTTGGTGTAAGTTGTCCTGCAGGGCTAATTTAATGGCAAATTTACCTATTCTCTCTTTAATTCTAAAATACTTTATGAAGCTCTCATAGTCAGTATTTTTCTTCTACTTGCTATCATTGGATCATTGGCTATTCTGAAAATACTTCTCAACCGTTATTAAAACTTTGCAAACAAGGGGTTTTTCGAACCAGTCAGAACAGTGTCATTTAAACTATAAGTTCAGAGTTCAGAGCAGTTATTTTCAAAAGTCCAGATATATTTTAACCATTTTACCAATAGAATATACATCATCTTTCGTTTGAAAAATGATTCTTTCTGAATTATACTAGTTAACATAATCTTAACAATTTTAAAATCTTAAAAACATATAGCTGTGTGTATCTCTAATTCTTTATCCTTAAATACTCAAAGCAATCTGTAAAAGAAGCAAATAAGATAAAAAATAACGTACAATACACACGCAACAAGTGGCACGACGCTATAGCAAATCCCATATTAATAATTCAGACGATATCTCGCTCACTTTGAGAATATTTCTCTTGTATATTTTCACTCTCACCGAAGCGCAACAGATGTTTTATCTACAGGATTACGTAAATCCTATGATATATAGAAAAAAAATCTCTTAGAGTCCACGAAAATTCTTTATTTAATTGTTTTTTTTTTTCGTTAAGGAAAGTTCGACGGCACGTTTGTACGATTAAACTGAGTAAGTTGAAAATATAAAGCAAAAAGCGATACTTTTTTTATCCTGTATGCGATATTACAAAATGAATTGTAATTTCTAAAATCGGTTTTAATATGTATCGCGAGTTATATAATAGATCGTTCTAGCACGAGGGTTAAGAAAATCGTCTGGGCCGTACGATACGACTAGAAATACTAGTTTTCTTTTCCAGAATATCACCAAAAATATTTTTTTTAAGATGGTAAGAACCACAATTGTGGTTTATCTGATATCATTTTTTATTTATATATTTATGTACATCAAGAAAAATAAGAATAAAACTTAAAATAAAGAGGAATTCAGTACAGTGGCAGAAATTTGTCTAGAAATAAGTAGTGCCCTACTACTTATTTTTAGACAAATTTCAGGAAAATGTAAATTTGAAACAGATAACAACAAGAAAAGGTACGGTCGAATTGACAACCTCTCCTTTTTTTAATTTGATAAAAAACAAAGAGTTTAGATCAGTAACCCAGGTAGTGTAATATCTATCTATCTATATCTATACTTATAATAAATCTGTAGAGAGGTCAATTCTGTACATGGAATATATTTTCAAAATAACTATCAGGGGGTGATTAGTGATCGATACTGATGCTAAAAATGAAATTAGTAAAATTTTTGTCTGTCTGTCTGTCTGTCTGTATGTTCTTTATAGATACAAAAACTACTTGACGGATTTTAACAAAACTTGGTACAGTTGTTCTTCATACTCCTGAGCAGGTTATAGTATACTTTTCATTACGCTACAATCAGTAGGAGCAGAGCAGTAAAAGGAAATGTTGGGAAAACGGGAGAAGTTACTTGATTTTTTAAGCTTCCGTCGCGTGTGCAGCCTTAATGGTTAAAGCTACAGCGAAACCATGTATTACGGAAATATTTTACATAAGATTATTAAAAAAATATCCCAAGACAGCATAAGTCTATCTTTTATGGTTGACTCACAATAACTCCTAATAGCGTAGCAGATCGGAGCTTTCTGATTATATTTCTTTACTCTGACGTTTATAATACCAATAACACTCACACTCATTCATAATTCTTAAAAATAAATATAAGTACCTATTCAATAAAAAAAGAATCATCGAAATCGGTATAGAAACACCAAACTTATACATGAAATTAAAAACGCTAACAAGCCATCGCGTAAATGTAAGTGCTGAATCATGCTATAAGGATTATTTTGGCGTAACGGTTGCCGCGCTCGACGCGGCTCGCGGCGGCAGGGTAGAAAAGAGGCGGGAGGCGAGCGCAAGCTTCATCCATAAGCTCGCTGTACGCCGCCAAGAGGCTGCAGCCCACACTGGATGCTCTACCGGGCTGGCTCTCCAAATGGAGGCTCTCGGGAAACGTCGGCAAGACTCAAGCAATCGTGACGGGGACAAGACCCCAGCCGCCTCCACTGCGACTGCTCGGCGAATCGGTGCCGTGGCGGCCGCACGTCAAATACCTGGGAGTGACCATCAACCGACGTCTCACTTTCAAGCAACATGTTGGAGACGTCGTGGCGAAGACCAAGGCAGCCAGGGGGAGACTTTACGCAGTTCTCTCCTCCAGCCTCCACCTGAGGGTGAAGCTCGGGATCTACCAAACGTACGTCAGATCCCGCCTCACGTACGCGGCCCCGGCGTGGTACGCATACTGTTCTGAGACCAACAGGAGAAGACTCAGAGCCCAAGAGAACCAAAGTCTCAGAGCTGTCGTCGAGCTGTGTCGTTCCCCGCGCTACGTGAGGAACTCGATGATCCTCAGGGACCTGAAGTGGGTGAGCCTAGACGACGAAGATGTTCGAGAGGGCAAGGTCATCATACAGCCACGTACCGTACCCACCGCCGCCGATGGGAACTCCCAGTGAAGTCGTGAAGACCCAGGCCGCCACGGCCGCCCCATCGACCTGCCTACAGTCGTAGGCAGCGATGATGCCATTGAAGAGGGCCAAAAGCCCTGACCAATCTACTCCGACTCCCCTCAGGCAGTATGGCAAGACCCGAAGATGATGCAAGCTTCATTCAATATTTGGCTGTTGATGCGTTCAGAGTGTTCGACTTTATTGACAGATAATAATTGATATTATTATTATAAACCGTGCTTATCAGCGCGACTTTTAGTCTTTAAATACATACATACATAAAATCACGCCTCTTTTCCGGAGGGGTAGGCAGAGACTACCTCTTTCTGTCTTTAAATATATTAGGGAATATTGATGATTTGATCAAGAGTATTCTTAGCTTAACCCTCGGTGCAAAAAAGAGATGAATAAGTAAAATTTTTGTCGGGGTTTTTCTTAAATTTTAAATCATTTATACTAATATTATAAAGCTGAAGAGTTTGTTTTGTTTGATTGTTTGTTTGTTTAAACGCGCTAATCTCAGAAACTCCTAAACCGATTTGAATAATTCTTTCACTGTTAGATAGTCTATTTATCGAGGAAGGCTATAGGCTACATTTTATCCCGGATTTCCTACGGGAAACGTCAACAATGCAGGTGAAAGTTGAATGAGTCGGCCATCTGCGAGCTTTCCACGAGAACGCTGCGCAAACCTACAAGGATATAGTAAAACAATGTACTAAAGATGTGAAGTACTCATTTTTTGCCACAAAAAAGTCCGCGAGAGCATATATCTATCTCTTAAGGTTTACTTACAATAACCACTTTTATGTTCATTTTTCAGATTATTTTTTCATTATAAACATAAGTTATTTTGAAACCAATTTTCTTTAATTCAGTATTAATCCTTATCCAAATAAATATGTTTATTACTTTCGGCTTTTCATGTAGACTAAAATTGCCATTTACAGTATATAAATCAGACGAATAGGTTTTGAGATATAGTCGTTATAAGCAATTTGCAGCGAAACATTTAATACGGCGAACCAGCGTTCTTTCTAATACATGTGACCGCCTGACCTGCAAAAATAAATATGATGCCCAAAATAACTATTCCACGCGGACGAAGTCGCGGGCACAGCTAGTTATAACATAAATTTATAAT
The DNA here is from genome assembly GCF_032362555.1 of Amyelois transitella. NCBI lineage: Eukaryota > Metazoa > Arthropoda > Insecta > Lepidoptera > Pyralidae > Amyelois > Amyelois transitella. The sequence goes on along the minus strand of NC_083511.1, from coordinate 9,387,002 downwards.
TAAAGTGTAGTATTAGTTAGTCAAAGTGGCATCCTTAGTGGGCCATCCGTTGACCTTACTATGGATTTTGCGGTCTTACACGGAACAAGAGGCTATGAATAGTTCATTACACTTCAACGCATTTACCTCGCAGATTCTATCATAAACACTCGCTGTTTGCTGAAGACGTCTGGAATCTTTTTTCATTAAAAACATATATATATATAGTCACGCCAATATCACTTACGGGGTAGACAAAGTCGATTCTCAAAAAGACTGAAAGGCCACGTTAGTTGTATGGCTAAATGATATAATTGAAATTCATTGTGCTGTGTGGTTTCCAGCACTTTAGAATAGAACCACTCCATATCTTTCCGATGGAGGTAGTAAAAGGTGACTAAGGTATAGGCTTATAAACTTGGGATTCGCTCTTATGCCGATAGAGTAGCCTACCTGCCACTTTTTGAATCTCAATTCCATCATGAAGTCATGCCAGCTGAACGTGGCCTTTCACTCTTTTCAAAACTGTTGGCTATGTCACCCCGCAAGTAATATAGACGTGACTACTGACTTTATGTATAGATCCTGTTCATCAAACTGAACAACTTTTACGAAAAGACCTACCAGCAAAAATAAAATCAGCTGTTAATAATTAATCGTAAATCTTTTGTATGAAGCAGCTGTAATTTTTTTTTCCTATTTTCAATGTTGGTTTCATATTTAAAATTGAAGAATGACGGAGATTCCAAAATCAATTTAGCATCCTATGGTGACCATTGAAAGTTTTGGGTTGAGTAAACTCATTATATCCTACATGTAAGGTTAACCCACAAAGCAAAGAAGCCCGCACTAGGGTTTAATGTTTCAGAGAAACTTGTAAAGGGTTAATGGGATACAAAGTCGAACTATCCATCGTTACCATAGAATTCGGAATAATTAGTATTATAAGTCTATACAAACATACAATGTGTATATGTGCCGTGTGGTTCCCAGCACCAATATAAAAAAGAATAGGACCACTCCATCTCTTTCCCATGGATATCGTAAAAAGCGGCTAAGGGACTTAAAACTTGGTATTCTTCTTTTAGGCGATATGCTAACTATCTGTTACCATTAGAATCTCAACTCTACAAATAAGCCTAACAGCAGAACAGCTTATCAGTTTTTCAAGTCTTCTGGCTCTGTTTACCCGCAAGGGATATAGACGTGATTATACGTACATATGTTCATTCATTGAATTATTCATATAATCACGTCTTTACCCCTTGCGGGGTAGACAGAGTCAACAGTTTTGAAAATACTGAAAAGCCACGTTCATCTCGGGAAGCGTCTGGTCACAGCTAGTTTTCCTATAACCTTGTAAATGGGCCGAAAGGACCCTTGCCCTGAATATTAAAGCCTGCCCTTTCATGTCAGTTTGCTTGACGGAACGTACGACAACAGTAATTAGGATGAGATGCCGAGCGGATAATTTGTCTTCATTTCTCTTTTGGTATATGGCATTTGGCCTTTGGAAATCACTGTGGAAGATGAAGAATGACTGGAAAACTAGGTCACATGTATACATATGTACATACTAACACGTCTCCATCCCTTACGGAGTAAACAGAACCGAAAGTCTCGGAAGAACTGAAAGGCCACGTTCAGCTACAAGGCCCAATGATGGAATTCAGGGTACTGATAAGTTGCTAGCCCATCGGTTAAAAGATAAATCCTAAGTTAATTAGCCTTTCCCTTGATTTGAAAGGCGATTAAGGGATAGGGATTCTTCTTTTAGGCGATGGACTAGCAACCTGTCACTATCAGAATCTCAATTCTATCATTAAGCTAAACAGCTAAAAGTGGCCAGTATTTCAAGACTGCTGGCTCTGTCTATATACACGTGATTATATGAATGAATGAATTCCCTTGATTTATTTCTACATCTGCACGGCAAGAGAAGCAGCTAGCATAATTTAGTATGCAAAGTACGGAAATTAGTACGCAAGTTAATACATAAAAAACCAGTACATCAGATTGAAACATGAACGAATGTTCCTAATCTTTAAAAGTCGGTTAAGAACAATGGGAATCGAAGCTTCGTCGTTGAGAACAATAGTATCGATAACTCGAATAGGGAGCGGCATCGATTTTGTAAAGGATTAAGAGAATCGATAAGAATCGTGAGTCACCATCGTTTGTTATGATTTAATAAGTCTGCTACTGAATTAATAAAGATTTAAAGAATGTATTACCTCGTCCACAATTCTATTTTATGTTTGGATAGTTGTGAAGTTGACTTTATTGCAGAAGACGCTTTGGAAACGGCAGTAAACTTAGTTTTAAGAAATTATAAAGTGATGTTGAAATGTCCCATAATAATGAATATTTTTTTTAATTTGTATTTGAATGATATTAATATAAAGCTTACACAAAGATTGTTGTGCCTCGAAACTCTGCTTTCGTGGGAATCAAAATATTAACAGAAAAGAGTCAATGTTTAAAAATTTACTAAACAACTGTTTAAGTCGTTTATAGCTAAGCCGCGATATGTATATAAAGGAAATTATTCGTACAATTATTTGAACTACGAGGAAATATTATTCAGAATTCAGTGTCAGTTAGTTTTATAGTTTATAAAAGCTTTACTTCAAAAAGAAGGAATAATCAAAGAATCCAGACTAGCACTTAATACAGTGGCTAAACATTAATATAAGGAAAAGGTCACTACTACTACTAGGTACAAATATTTAAACTGTATGACACATAAATAAGATTTTTTAAATATTATATCTCTCTCATCTTCCCATGTACTCAGTTGCATCCAAAACTATATGCTTTGAAGCCCAGGGTCCCCTTTCCAAGTTCTCTCTCCACTTGACCGGTTTTCGGTATGATATGAATCCTCGGTAAGGTAAGCAAATAAAAAATGTGGGATTTTAATTCAGTTTTCCTGGAATACGTACAGTTAAGAACAGAATATAAATGCTTGTTAAAATTATCATAAGTTGCAGTTGATTTTTTTCTTACGAAGCTCTGTCAATTACGTAAAGAAACTAAACGTGCCGAAATAAATGTTTGTTCTTGTAAAACTTTTCAAAACAAATCCAATATTTTGCGAAGTATTAAGAACTGAGTTCGAAAGTTTGTCAAAGCTTTCCTTGTAAGCCTTGAGAGTGCGAAATACTTTATGAGAATTTCGTACAAGAAACACGTGAGTAATTAAGATATTAAAAGCTCAGTCTAAGTACAGTCAGCAGCACAACTAGCAAGAAAATGTAGACCCTTATGTCAAAGAAATAACAACTAAATTACAACGAACTAACGTAAATATACGTGTAATGTCTTTGATTTTGAGAAAATGTTCGTTGTTTGTTTTTAATTTCCTAAGAAGACATCTTCTTTTTTCCCCTGTTAGTCCCGGTTACATCCTCACCTCACTGGAGAGGAGCCCGGGTTGCGTCTTTAACTAATATCCCGGATTTGGTAAGTCAGGTTTTTATATGAAGTGTCACTCGTCTGACTTCCGCAACATTTACAGGTCAAACTATATTAGACCATACCGAATGTACACTGTCATTAGTTACTGATTATTTTGTACATTATATCAGCATAAGTACTAATAGGATAAATCATTAGGTATTTTTATGTGCAAAAAGGGTATACTATCCTATTCTACTTTGAAATATCTAATCGAATAAAATGTTATAATCGAATGAAATAAAAGAGATAAAAAGCCAAGTAAAGGACAAAAAAGAAAAAAATAACTTCATCAAAAGAGGGCTTTTATTCGGGAATTTTTTCCTCGCTCTTCCGAAATGAAACCAAAGGAAATTAACGAAAATAAAGGTGGATTTGAAATCGTTTATTTAAGCTTCGATTCGGAATGAAAGATTAATGAAATGTTCCTATCTATATAAGTATCTATCTTGGACAAGATTATCAATGTGCATGTACCTATAGTTACTGTATCTCTGAAATAAAAACATCGCAACTTACCTTACAAAAGAGACATCAATAGTTTAGTAAGTCACATAACCGACGGTAAAAACGTTGTCAAAACATTCACGTTACGTTATCATTAAAAACAAACTAAAAATACAATAAGGGATACGATTTAAAACATTAACTTAATTTATTGCATTAACTATTGCACTACTGATCAAAAGTATCAATTGATTTTTCCAAGGCTACAATTTTTCTGATTTCTCATAAAAAAAATCTCAGTTCTCTTTAGATCTCTTCGTGTTCTTAAGCGGCCAGATTAAAAAAAAAAAATTTTTAAAGAAAAAAAACTAATTTGTAATCCGTTGTCAAACACCAAACAATCATTCATAATGACAGCTACCAAAATATTAGCGTATTCCATTCACCGCCTACTTAACCCGTAAATGTTCGGTAGTCGTGCGCGACGTTACTTCGGACGAAAGTGAAAACGTTTAAACGTGAGTAAACACCGGCCGGAGTTGACAAAAAAAAATATTGGACGCGCGTACAATAAGATGAGTAGCTTAGAAAGTGCCGAAACGATACAGATTTCGGGTTAAACGAGATTATTGTAAAGGTATTGTAAGAAAAAAAAAAGAAAAATACTGATAACTAGTTAACCTCAACTCAACTCAAGTCTGTTGGATGCGTTTTTTCTTAAGAGCCTGAAGAGAATAACACTTTCTCAAAAATATATTCTATAAAATTTTTATTGAGAGGTAATGTTTGTAATCATTCATTTATAAGAGCTTCGGAAATACTGAAACGATCATGAAAATTCATTTACCTTTAAAAGGTATGTGCTGAAGTCATAAGCTGCGTACCACGAGCAAAGCCGTAAAGGACAGCTAGTCGTTGATAAGAAGATTCTGAGAAAAATAAAGAAATGGATAAAGAAAGAGTCATCTCTTAACTTTGAAGCTAATTCCTTAAAATGTAACAGGCAATTCACTATGCTTTAACACAGAAAGATTCCAGGTAGCATTTTCGTGACTTAAATTATTTATTTATAAGTGTGTTTAATACTTTTATACTCAAAAACAATGGACGGATTTTAATATAATTTTGTACATTACGCATAAATTAACTTGACATAACATACAGGGAGCTTCTTATCTCAAAACCGGGAGCGAAGCCAAAGGACGCAGCTAGTATAAGAAAAACTAATGCTAAACAGTAACTTTTTAAATAAATCACTTTAAATGGTTTGAATGTTAAGTAGCGCATATAATAAAATAACGTCACAAACAACAGCCTATTAACATTAATTCGTCCATTCCATCAAATAAACACTTTTAATTTCCCCAGTAGCGGTCAGCCAAGTCACGTAAATGTTCAGAACGACGATTGATATTGTAGTCACGAATGCTTTACCGAAAACTCGTCGATGACCGGACGGCGGCGGGTTGCGCAACGCAAATGTTCCGACACTTTTCCGAAAAAGTCACTTTTTTCACTTTCACTCACTAATTGCTTTTTGTAATTACGACTTGCGGACGCGCGACGGTGCGCGATTTCTTAGTACAGTCAGCAGCATATCAGTCTACCGAAATTCACTGTGAATTCACCTCTATTACGGCGTCGTTCCAAGCTGGGTAACTAGATATGCTTTGCGGTATGCGGTTTGATATGCGGTTGACTGTACCCTATTTGTACGTTGTTTTTTTTTTTGGTAGGTCACTTTCGTTGAAATCGGAATTCGCGATCGTGAAAGTGTTTTCTAAGATTTTTTGCAAATTACTCATTAAGCCTCGTTTACATCAGTCGCATTATTTTTTCAAGGAAAAGCATTGAATTATTTATTTTTCTTACTATAAACTTTCTTTTTTATAAATACACGACTTCAATTGAAATACAAGTATAAGAAATTGAATAATAAAACTAGACATGCAATAATACACTGCCAAAATAAATATGAAAATATCTAAAACCTTCGTCAAAATATCAATTAAATTACATTCTCCGTAAAGATCTCATGATGGTCTTATGTAAGTCTAAAGTTTAAATAAAAGAGATATTTTATTACATCCAATTACATGTAACAACACGTCTATACATCCACCCACATGTGGCGCTACGAAGTGCAAGTTTTCACTTTTTATTAGGGCTATTTTAGTTGCTAATACAACGTCAATTACAACGAGCCTCCAACATAATTGGCCGTTAAATAAACTTTTATTGTACGTTGTGATTCGTTAAAAAATAAATAAAAAATATTCATGTACTTTCTTCGATAAAATTACAATTGCGCGTTTGTAACTAATTATTCACGAAAATATTATGTAACCAGATTTACAGTTAAGTAGATATATGTATATTCTCTATACCTTAATTAAAATATTTTTTTATTTTTATTTATTTATGTACAACAAGGAAAATAAGAAAAAAAACTTAAAGAGAAATTTAGTACAAGGGCTCTACTTATTTCTAGAGAAATTTCTTCCAGCAGGCCCACGACAGGAAAGTGAGATTTTATAAGTTTTCATTCTTGTCTCATCTTTCTCAATTGCATCCTCTATGGTTATGGTTCAGGGCCCGGGGTCCGCTTTATGCTAAGAGTACTAATATACGAATGATTTTAATCATTCATTAGCCACGAAGTTTATTTTCAATAAGTATATAAAAAAAGTCAACATCCAACTGACATAATCAGCTGGTTTAGTTCACACGGTGCGAGTAATATTACGATACAATTATAATACCTACGTTATAAAAGTTAATGGAACTTTTACTCGAACTTAGTAAGTTGTGTGTAACTTGTTTTCAAGTTTTTTTTTAAGCGCTACCAACATCTTTTAATAACAACCCCGTTATTTACTAATACATTAACGATCAGCTGCATGGCTTAATGATTGAATTGAGATTCAAATAGAAATAGGTTGCTAGCCATAGGCTTAAAGAATAATCCCTAGTTAAAAAGCCTTCCCATTATTTTCTTTTTAAATTTGTTTTACCAAACACTTAAAGCGTATATAAAATACTAGATGAAAATGCGACAGAACTAACTCCTATTAACGAAGGTAATGTAAACGTAGCACAGACTAACACGCACAGCTAAACATCAAACAACTTATCAAGTACCGCTTTATAATCAACACCTTGTCACATTAATTAGTGGCATGTCAAAGACTCATAATTAGGTTGTTAAAAGCGTTGATTACGTAATTTATCGTGTAAAGCCTTCTACTTTTTGTATTATTCTTTCAAGACCCGTAGGTGTTGAGAGAATGAATAGAAGGAGGTTGTCGTAAGGCGTTATTAGAGATGATTGAAATAATTAGACAGGTCTAAATTTACCGCGGCTATTTCGAATAATGCTTTTCCGAATAATGTACATTAGTTTGAATGCTAACCAATGCTCTTTGAGTGGCATCGTGAGGAAACCTGCACATACAGACATTTGGATGTGTAACCAAGATCCAATATGGGTTAGACTCCCCTGCAAAGGTTGCGGAGGTCAGACAGGAGTCTCATGAAAAACTTGATTTACTTTGTCCACGATAGCTATCACAGGTGGATGTATGATGTATAGACGCAACCGAGACTTAATCCACGACAAATGAGTTTTACAGCGGCGGCTTCCCTCTTCAAAGCTTCAAAGCTGATTTTTCAAACAAAACTCTTTGGAGATATTTTCCCTCATAACTTCATGTTACTCAGAAAAGACATCGTACGTGGTGACGTTTAAAGGTGGATTTATCTAAACGGATACGCTTCTTCGAGCAATTTTTAATAATTCAAACATTCGACCGAGTTATCATTCATATTCATAACCTAAATGACAATATTTAATCAAACATTATCTTGTTGTAACGATGGGTCAAACAAGTTAGTGTACCAATTCGGTTCGCTCCAGTTATCCACATTAATGTCATGGTAATTGATGCTCGTGGAAATTATCACTATGCCGTTCCGTTGTACGTAGGATATGTAAATATTACGAAAATAACCTACTTGTTTGGACAGTTAACCTAAATTAATTTATATAATTTTGACTTGCTCAGTTTTAAGCATTTCTTTAGTATTTTTAGTTGGGGCGGCTCTTTTCATTTATTTCTTTTTGGTTTTCAATTCAACAATTTAATTTTTTATAGAACCTTAAAATACTTGTATACTAAATGTATCAACTATTTATATTTTATTTTTTATTTGTTAATATTTATTTAAATTTTACATATAACTTCTGCGAGATTTATTTAAGGACAAAACAATTTATTTTAAACATAAACTTTATTTACTTGTTGTTAAAAAATTTAACGAGATTTTATTACTAACCCTTCTTGCGATCTTGTAAAAAAGCTTTATAATAAGTACGTGTACACTGTTTATACTCAAAATTTTCCAATTTTTCATTACGTAAGTACAAATGTTACGTTGGCTTTCTAATTGAATAAAATGATGAGAAATCTTATTGTGTGCTAAATGGCATCGTCCGATGACAAACACGATACTCAAAACAAAAGCACTTTCGCCGAACGGGGATAAATGTATGGCCGACCCACTGACACGGTTAATATTAATATTTATAGTGGATATGATGAATGGCAGTCGTCGAAATAAATGTGAAATAAATTTAAAAGGCAGAGACGCCTTTATTTATCATCATTATTTTAAAAAAAAACAAATCTCGAATCTAATTGATTTATTACTGGTCAGCAAAGAGTTTTTCTGGATTATGTTAACTTGTTTGTTTTTTATAATTGTACAAAATATAGTATTCTTATATAGCGCAATTGGCGGACTTAATGCTTGAAGCATCTGTCATTCAACCGTTGAGTTACATTTCCACATGTTCAGGAATCGAAAGAAATTAGTAGGATCTAGGAAAATCTAGGGGAACAGTACAATGATGAAAATAAGCAAATTTACGTAAAAATTCTGACTTTTAAATAATTAAAAGTATAGCGATAGTCTATTTAGTGCCAACCAAAAGTTTAGTTACCAATATTTAAACATACATACATACATATAATCACGTCTATATCCCTTGCGGGGTAGACAGAGCCTACAGTCTTGTAAAGACTGATAGGCCACGTTCAGCTATTTGGCTTTAAGATAGGATTGAGATTCAAATAGTGACAGGTTGCTAGCCCATCGCCTAAAAGAAGAATCTCAAGTTTATAAGCCTACCCCTTAGTCGGCTTTTACGACATCCATGGGAAAGAGATGGAGTGGTCCTATTCTTTTTTGTATTGGTGCCGGGAACCACACGGCACCAATACAATTTTATGATTTAATAAAAAATAAAAACTTACCGGGTGCGCGGGCGGCATGCATGTGTCGATCCCGGGCGCTCGCGGCGCATCACCGCTCCTTCAGCGCCTGTCGCCACACACACCACCTGAAACAGACAAAGCTTATGAAGTCTTTGTTATATACTCGTATTACTAGCAGATAAATCTTATGAAGTCTTTGTTATATATTACTAGTCGTTCTTCGAGAACTAAGACCACGCCTGCGAAGCTGTTGACATAGCTAATGCAAGAACTAAAACGCTTTTTATATATTTTTTAGGCTCCATATCAGAGCCAAGAATGACTAAAGATTTATTACAAGATAAATAAAAATACTGAGCGATCGTAAGGACTCAGTCTACCAATTAGGTACAAATAATTTCTCACCTCACCCAAATACCAACAAAGATAGTTGTTCAAATGTTAGTTTTCAATACAATTCAATGTTCACGCTCACAATTCGGTTTATTATCTGGTAAACACCCAAACGATCGAATACAAAAACGTAATAAAGTCAGTAGCACAGCATTTTCCTCGGAAGTAGATATTAAAATCTCTATTTAGCCACAAAAAGTGCCACACCTACTTTCTGACTAAAAATTACGCAATGTTTTTCTTCTATTTTGACACAAACGGGACCGTGTAACAAACTAACGTGAGTAAAGAAATATTTCCAAGTTATTTTTTAATTTTTTTTAGATAAATTTTGAATTAGATGACAATTTATCCATTAAATATCTTATCCGCAGATGAATTGGCACACTTTTCAAATTGTTAAATCAACTTAATGCAAATATAATTGTTATTGTCTTTAAAAAGAACTTTATATGCAATTTTTTATGCAAATGGCCCAAAAATATTTAAAAAATACATTTATTTCAAGCTACTCAAACACCAATGGAAATACTGAAAATTATGAAGAATAAATGAAGAATAAGCTGTCAATGACGACTGAATGTTTCAATTTTCAGCTATGTTTTATGCTATATTTTATGCTAATATAAACCTTTCAAGGATATATATAGAAAATTCCATTTCTGTTTTCTTTTATTTCATTACAATGCTGTGTGCTCTTTTGATAGATAATATTCACAAAAAATATGACTGCATATATTGTCAGATAACCCGAATGAAGTTACCTTTCTATCTAGGCTTTATGAAACGGGAATAAATATAATTCTTCTGATTTTCGTATACATACGTACAAATAATCACGTCTATATCCCTTGCGGGGTAGACAGAGCCAACAATCTTGAAAATACTGAATGGCCATGTTCAGCTATTTGGCTTAATGATATAATTGAGATTTAAATAGTGACAGGTTGCTAACCCATCGCCTAAAAAAGAATCCCAAGTTTGTAAGCCTATCCCATAGTCGCCTTTTACGACATTCATGGGAAAGAGATGGAGTGGTCCTATTCTTTTTTGTCTTGGTGCCGGGAACCACACGGCTTGTGTTTTTATGAGTATACATATTATGTTTTTACTCCTTCACGCTATCAAACGGATTTAGAAAATAAAGACAGATTAAATCTGAGAATGACACAAAGGCTTCATAATAAAAGCGAATGAAGCTGTGTACCTACAAAATAAATACTACTATACGAGTGAAACATTTTTCTTCGTAATGTAAAACCTATTTACCTTTTTTGAGCCCTTCAAACGTTGTTCTTAATTCAAACACAGCGTTTTTTTTAAATTTATGTTTACGTATAGAAAATTAAAAAAACATGTACGAACACAAGCTGTTTTATAATAAAATGAATTACATATTGCTAAACCTGGTATAGTCAGCTACATAAAGTTCCTTTTATCTACTTCCAATGTACTTAGGTTTAGAATACATACATATATAAACAATATGCATGCATACATACATGTAATCACGTCTTTATCCCTTAGGGGTAGACAGAGCCAATAGTCTCGCAAAGTCTGAAAGGCCACGATCATTTGTATGGGATAATAATAATAATCTTTATTGCAGCTATTAACTGCTATATCACATAAATTAAATTAAAATTATCTAAGGTCTAAATTAAATAAATGATTATGATATAGATATAAATACAGATGGAAGATAGATATAGATGAGATAATGATAGAATTGAGATTCAAATAGTGACAGGTTGCTAACCAATGTCTAAAAGAATTCCAAGTTCCCATTATTATTCTATACTTACCTTAGTCAACGTTTCACGACATCAAACCACACGGCATAATTATAAACTACATATAAAAATTATAATAGAATAGAATAGCTTTCTGGCTTGATGATAGATAGAATTCAAATAGTAACAGGTTGCTAGCCCATCGCCTAAAAGAAGAACCCTAATTTATAAGCCTAAACTGTAGTCGCCTTTTACGACATCTATGAAGAACCACACGACATACCGTAATAATATTCATAATGTAGCTGACTGTACAACCATGACGTGGTATTAACGACGCGCACGTACAGTTACGCGCGCTTTAAGAATACCGTACCGGCTACCAGATGACTTTCAATATTATTCTTTTTGTATTAATCTTCTTTTACGTTGTTTGTTTTTAATTTTATATATAAAATTCTCGTGTCACAATTTGCGTTCCCGTTCGGAGGAGCAGATACGGCTTGACCGATTCTCATGAAATTTTGTGAACATATTGAGTAGGTCTGATAAGGGTTGTCCACCCTTAACATTCTTTTTTAACTAGATTAACGTGGCCTATCAGTATTTTATTCAGACTGTTGGCTCTGTCTACCCCGCAAGGGATATAGACATGATTATATGTATGTATGTAGATTGGAGACATTTTTAAGTTTCAACATAGGTTCGGTTGATCATAACACTAATAGATAATATATAGTACGAATAAGGTTCATAAATCTTTAAACAATCTTTGAAACAGTTATATCAAAGGCAGTTTTTTTAATTACTCGATATAGAATCGCTTATTGAGGATAGAAGCGGATAAACAAATGTATAGCAACCCAATGGTAAGCAGTTTCCTCAACCTGTCATGAAAGTTATAAATGTAAAAGGTTTGAAGTATGTTGTAAAAAAAAGGTAACAAATGGCAACTTTTTGTTAACAAATAGAAAGTTCAAATTCACACAAATTACATTTTAAAATGGCTCTAATCAATGAAAACGACCAAAACGTCCGCCATTTTGTAGACAATTCCACTCAAAATGTCAGCACGGTGAAAAAAAAAGTTAAAAGAAATCAGCCGAGACAATACGTGGGTACTTTAAAATAATAAGCGCTATTTGTGGTGTGCAAATTATGCTCATTTTCGCGTTTCTATGGACACACGGTCTCAGTGTGTGGAAAGTAAAAACAATAACCACAGAAATTGATTAAGTATCTAGAATTAAAAATTAAATATAGATTTCTGCGTTTATCCATAAATAAAAAATTTTAATGTTAAAATATTCTTAGATAAATAATGCTTTTAGTATTAGTTTTAGTATTATTATTTAGTCATTTGTATTTTGTGCAATTAAGTTTAAATAAATAAACGGAGACTAAAAAAGATAAATTTACTACATGCTTCATCTTTACGAGGTAAGGTAGACTGAAAAAGCACTAATATGAGCCTGCTTTCAGCGCGCAAGTCCGAAGTCAATACAGTAACAGTGACTAAGTATAATCCACCTGCGGCACTTATCTCGGTTACCAGAATCCAGGGGTCTGAATGTGACCACGGTTAAATAGTAAATTAAATCAGGTAAAAAACATAGATCGTGTGAAGACACGCGTCAAACATCCACAACTTTGTTATCAATAGAACCTTACCACCATTGGAACACAATTGCTAATTAAAAGTCCTTATTACCTTGCTGTAAGAAGATAAATAGTCGTAATTGTCTGCAAACTACGCGCGGCTTTGTATTATTCACTAAACTTGCTGACCGTGTGTCGCAAACATAATTGCCGTCCGGACAAGTAGCGAGAGGCTCTTACCACTCTTACCTACCTAAATGTGGGGCAGCTTGCAATTTTGTGATGCACCAGACACACTAACACGCATATTTTAGTAATTTTTTCTCCAACTAGTAACTGCTGGTAACTGCTCTTTGTGATTATTATTATTAGACTTTAAACTTTGCGTAGTGCTTCTCATTAATTTTATGGTCCTATCTAAGGAATCCTAAATTCTTTTTCTATATATGTATAAAATTACTAAAATAAAAGATGAGAAAAAATTGTGTTTTCTTTATTCAGACTCAATAGCTAGCCGAGCTTAGCCGATTTTTGCTTCGAAAGTTGCAATATAGTTAGACGGCTTCGCTTTGGATTAAAAAAATTAAAATCACACAATCAATACAACAAAGAATTGATACTGTGTTTTTTTGTATCATATAGTTGTAATTACACCTTATTATGGTTAATCGTCATACAATTTCTTTCTCCATATAATTAACAGCCGTCTTATTACAACTAATTTACCAGTTTTATATTATAACTTAACAGTTTTAAATTAGATAAAAGCAATAATAAAACAAATAATTTATTTATCCATTAAATAGAAAACAATTTAAAGGCCCATGTAGATCACCCATTGAAAGCTCGTGGATTGGACTATTGAATTGTAAGTTTATTGTAACAAATGACTACATAGGACAGAAGCCAGTGGTAACCAACACCTTATTTATTGACACGTCTGAAATTCATTAGCGGAATAAAACAAAGATCCACAAACTACCGATCCGGCAACACAGACCGCTAGTCCAATAATTTAGGGTTGTCAGATCAGTAAACATGTTTGGCAGTTTATGAAAAACATAATAATTTCAAACAAAAAAATAAACGAATAAAAGGGAATAAGTATATTAGTCTTTCGCAATTGAAATACAGGTATTAACGAATATTTTAACAACTTAGATTTTAAATTTTTTTTAATTATTTTAATCGAAAACATTTATCATAGCTTTTAAAAAATGTGAAATTATTTAAATAGGATCGAGCAGTTTTTTTTTTATTTAGGTATAGTTAAGTAATTGCCGTTATAATATACTTACTTTACTTTCTACATAGTGAAAGCATAATATTAAATCACTCTATCCGTTGTTTGAATTAGCTTTTGCCTCCCAAAAGACCCTTTTACTGAAGCTAAAACATTTCAAATTCATTACTCAAATCGGGCAAATTCCGGACGTATTTGAATTCCTTTGTCTATTACCGGACATATTCGGGAAATTCCATGTATATGGCAACCCTGCTCGGGTCATTACCACAGCTGTAGGAATCTCATAGAATGGTTACGTTCTATATGTATTGAATCCACCTGCATTATTGCACTACGCGTGCATTCTAAGATATTACCTTCAAAACGCAGTTAATACCTATTGCGGGATTATTCTAATGTACTTCCTACATAAATGCATATTATCATACGGGGTATTTAGATCTAACAGTGTTGATAAGACTGAAAGGTCTTAATGACGAACTTTTACTTTCCTTCTCCTGCCAAGGTTGCGAGGTTGTCTTCAGAGTGGCGAGTATGTAACCAGGACAAACGCTAATAAAAAAATATTCACTTTAATACAATTCGCAGTATCTTTATTATTCATTTCGGCTTTAGCGTAAGAACAAATAACCGCAATGTTTGATTTCTCGAAAATTTTACCAAATCTCTTCCCTATGAAAATATACGCAGCTATCATCGATTGTAGAAGAACACAATTTTAATAGCACTATCACGGGAATACCGATCATGAAAATTCTTTCACCGTTAAAAAGGTATATTATTTTCGTTAAGATGTATGTACCACGGGTGAAGTCGCGGCAAACCGCTAATCGATCAACATAATATAAAAAACAAACTTTCGCATTCAAATTCAGAATAAGGCGGCAAGCGTGCGCGGGAGCAAGAATCCGGCTTAATGCCCTCACTGATGCGTTATTGATACAGTCGGCAACGGTACACTCGGCCACATCACTATCGCATTCATTCTAAACGTATTATTTTACCGGGTACGGATCGCTTTTGTGTACCGTACAGTTTTAATTTGCGTGTACCGCTTTGTATGGGTTAAGATTATTAACGTTTGCGTTATGAGAGTGGTTACGATAAAAAGGGTATGGAGGTATTGAAAAGGTGTTTTTTTTTCATGGATTTGATTGCCCATTAGGTGCTTATTTTCGTAAGCAGTCATTCACTTTTTTTAAGAATTACTAGCCTACTACCAATAAGTAATCACCATTTGACTTTGAATAAATAAATAAATTTATGACAAAAGAAAATTACATCAAAACTACTCCAGTAGTTTCGGCGTGAAAGTGTAACAGACTGATAGACTTTAAAATATCAGTATGGATTATCAAATTATTTCGTGAAAAATTATTATAAACACACCTAACTTCCACCACAATTAGATAAGTATATGAATCTATATTTAATTAGGATGATTCCAATGACCCGAGATTTCATCATTCAAATATTAAACCAACAACTATGAAATACCAACGCAGAATAGCATGCAAATATGAGAAATACTTCCCAGAAATTTCGCGCGAAATCGTAACCCATCGGTCAGTTAGTTCAACAAGCCAGTGTTCATGAACTATTATTTGAACGGCGATAATTGTCCGGTTAAAAATAACAAATAACAGACAAAATAACATGAGAAAAATTTAAAAAATATATCACACATTTTGCTATACTGTTGTTTTATGTTAAAAAAAAATTCATTTCTTGCGGAGTCGCCGAAACCAATACTCATGAAACTTAAAGTCATGAACAATAAGTAAATTAATGCTATTTAGATTTAGGGTCGGAACGGTGAAAAATTAAGTAAAAGTTTCCATTTTCAAAATATGGTATAACCACTTCTAACGCAGTTAAAAGCATTTTATTTGCAAGCAAAGATTATTATTTAAAGTTCTAAATCTAACCCATTTCTTGACCTCCTGACCCAATCTTTACAATAATGAAATTCGCAATTTTCAAGCTTCGCACTGGAACCCATTATTTTCCATTTTATGTTGATTTATGACTCGCCAGGTCAGTTAACGTAATTACTAATTGCTAGTTTAATTCATGAGCCGATGAAAAATGATAGCGATAGTTAGTAATTTTCTTGGTTTTTATAGGCTAAAAAAATCATACATTTTAAGTTTTACATGAGTAACTGCGTCATTATTTGTTAATCAGACATAATTTCTATAAAAAAACATTGTAAATATTAAAAATTTTAACCAAAGATATAGTAATATTTGTAATACAATACATTTTCTGATTTCCAGATAAAATATACTTTTAGATTATCAGGGTATCAATAACAACGTACTCTTTACAGTCCTAATCCGACGCTCTGTCGACGCCGCAAGAACTGAGGACGTATGAGGTAAGTTCCTGTATAGTTTTGCCATTCATCTTAATGAAACGAAGCATTAGCGTGAAACTGGCCCAATGAGTATTTTCTCTTTGGCCCCTTCGGAATATTTCCTGTCACAAATTTTTTAATCAAATATTGTTCATTGTAATAAACAATTATTTACATATACTTCCAATCACTTAATTGTTAAAAATAGGAAGTCCAAGTATCTATACGTGGCAAAATTTGTTTTTTCCCACGACACATTCTGAAACTCCATTCCATCAGTCGGCTATGAAACTAAATCTTAACCCTTTACGGATTGAAGACGATATCTGTATCTGTAATATTGTAAGATAACTTAATCTTAATGTAACTAAATCTTGTTTTTTTTATTTAATTCACATACATATATGATACATATTTTTAACCTTGCTTAGGTTGTTCTTAGCTGAAGGTAGGCTGTAAGGCCTTACAAGACTATTGGCTCTGTGTAACTCGCAAGGAATATAGACGTGATTATTTGTATGTATCTATGTTTTTTAAATATGAGTATAATTGATTTTTTAACAGACCATGAAGAAGAAGTTCTTAAAAATCAGATTGGTCCAAAACCCATGGGCACAATGAGACTTCACTTCCTTATACTGCAAACTAACCGGGCTGGTTAACTTCACACACTGTCAATAAAGACGCGATGAAAAGCGAGGTAGCATCGACATAATTTGTTCGCAAATTGTTTTAAACAAGGCACAGCTAGTTATGAATGTGGACGAAGCGAAAGAAGTATGCAAGGATCGTGGCAAGTCAAAAGATGTAGACTCTGCCTGCGCCTCCTGAAAAGATGCGTGATTGTGTGTACGATATATATACCTTAATTGAAGCACTTTTTTATGGTGATAATAATATTATTCACAATTATGTTAATACCTTTACTTGCTTTAACCGAAGAATCACTCATGAAGAAGATAAAGATGTATAGTGGAACCGTGGCAAGTAAAATATGTATCTGCCTGATGTACCTATGTATGTATGTGATTCTATACGGAATGTAAGTATTATTAAAAATACATACATACATATGGTCACGTCTATATCCCTTGCGAGGTAGACAGAGCCAACAGTCTTGAAAAGACTGAATGGCCACGTTCAGCTTTTTGGCTTAATTATAGAATTGAGATTCAAATCCATCCATCCATCCACCCATCGCCTAAAAAAGAACCCCAAGTTCAGCAAAGCCTATCTCTTAGTCGCCTTTTCGACATCCATGGGAAAGAGATGCAGGTCCTATTCTTTTTTTGTATTGGTGCCAGTAACCACACGGCAAATGATTGTTACTGCCATTATTAAAAAATACGTTTTAATTTATGTGACACGCACTTTTACAAATGAACTTGGTGTTAACACAAAAAAGACATAAGAAAAATTATTGTCTTGAATATTCAGCGAAAGTGTTTTAAATGTAATTCGGGCATAATTTTAAGGTCAATTTACCTTGTTCTAACTAACAAAATGAATTGCATAATTAATACCGTTGCGAGGTTCAAAATATTTTTATCAGATTCTTCGCGAATCAGGTCAAACTAAAATTAGTTTTGATCGATACTCAATGAGATATTTATGATGTGTTTAGTGAGGTTTAATGGAAATAATATATTAGTTGCAGTCTCTCGAAGTCTCGCTATGTTGGGAATCTATTCACACATTAGAAGGCAAAACCTCAAAGAATAATCTTAATAAACTTAATTTGTTTTTTAGCACCTTAAGTAGTTTTTACAATGATAATGACTATTTTAGTACTAAAAATTCGTGAAATTCACGTTTATGGTTTACTCATTACAACTTATTCGACGATTCTTAGAGCGCCAAAGTCTCAAACTTAATGTAAGGCTAGCTTTGTCCCATATTTATTTATTTATTCCAAAAAACATAGTTATTCTCAACATTATTTATGTAACAACTACAAGGGCCGGGATTGCCTGAAAAATATTAGCTGGCAATTGTTTTAACTTTTTACTTATACCTTTTGCAAATTTACTCATCTATTCATAACATAAACATATCATTCTTTCAAAGAAATTAAAAAAAATCCTGTATTCGATGAACTGCCCTCACCATAATGAATCATACTCGCCGTCCCTCAATTTGACTTTACCTCAATCATGAGACTTTATGGTCATGTTAATGTTCCGAAGTGACACAGACACAAATGGGTCACCATTATCACTAACTACATACCTATGTCACGGCAAAACAATGGCCGTGTTTACTCATATTTCGTTGTTTATGGTGTTTGGGCTATAAATAAATATTGTTTGTAACTCGTTCGTGTCATTGAAAAATAAATTCAATTGAGTTCAATTTCTTTGTTACAAAAAAATTGGGAAAATAACATATTTTGTTGATGTTTTTTCTTGGGTACACTAATTTCAGGCACTAGGTTTACAAGCTTCAAAATAGTAGCATTTTTAATAACTTCGTTAGCGAATTATAACCTCCTTGACATATCGCACGAAAATTAATTTCGTTCATTGAAATAAATATGTTGTATATACCCAGTCGTATTTCTCTACCAGAGATTTCAATCGTACTTTACTTGGCATATCCAATTTTGTAGACTTCAGGAAATCCCCGGGACCTTTAAAGTCAGAGAAACGATACAACAGAAATTTTTTAAGAATAATTTTAACAAAAGACCTAAGTAAGAAATCATCTAGAAACATAAGTAAAAAGTTCAGTAGAAATGACACAGTTTCCACTTACTTGACAGTATTTCACTTCTAGTCAGCAGGTTTCATGCAACGAGAGACTAGTTACAATTGTGGCATATACGGCGAACGTAATAAAGAAACAATTTATGTTTGTAAAGATGTCGTTAAGATTTTAACCTAGATATCAGCTTCAAAAGATTAATAACTACTAACTTTCGCCCGCGTGAATACTCTATGTATGTTCTTCCCCGCACTCCACACACACACACAGTTACACATATATTTGAGGACCTCGCTATAAAGCACAACAACCGAAACTTCAAATGTGAAAATCATAGACGAAGAAAAAAAGGCGGACGGAGTTTTACTATACGGCAAATAATATATAATGAAGTATCAATAGTATGCCGTACATAACATACACGCCTCACCCACCCATTCTCACCTACATATGTGTACCAATGCGTCGCCTTAACGTCATAGATTACCTATCTTATTTTCTGTCACTCACACATGCGTACAATACGGCTATAGAATAGAATAGAATTGCTTATTTAATTTTAAAATGCTTCACTTTTTATCAAGCCACACTTCGTCTGCCTTTCTACGTCTGTGGATGCGGATATAAAAAATTAAAAAGAATTTTAAGAATGAAGAAACAAAGACAATTCTTCGACCTCTTTTAAGACCGAAATAGAATCTAAAAGTCACAAAACAAACAGTAGCCAAAAAGATAACGAAAGAGGTTACAGCAGTTGCAGTCAGACATGCATTTTTGCAATCAGTAAAATGCATCTGTGGAATAAAACGGGCGGCCGCGAGCATCGTTGGAAAGCCAGACGATATCAAAGAGGGTCAATAGAGTTAGTTCACTTGTATAAACTGAACTGGTTGCGGAGTTACGACGAAATCACCTTGTGAACATGAGATGGGCGAGACACATTCTGTTGAAATTGAAATAAAACTTTGTTTAATTTAGGTGAGTCACTGAATTAAGATAGGAGACCTTTTCTTAAAATTTCTGTTAACAATACCGTGCATAAGATGGGCGAGACTCATTCTGTTGAAATTGGAAAAGGGCTTTATTTTATTTTTGTGAGTCATTGAATAAAAAAAGGTGTGGATTATTAAATTTCTGTCTCTTGAGAAATCTATTTATCAAATCGAGTTCCACGAATTTTGAGCTGGTTGCTGTGAATCCAGAAAATATCTAGTATGCTCGCTGACCCTTCATCTTAGTACATACATACATATAATCATGTCTATAACCCTTGCGGGGTAGACAGGGCCTACGATCCTGAAAAGACTGAGAGGCCACGTTCAGCTGTTTGGCTCAATCTTTCCATTAATTCAAATTAAATAGTGACAGGTTGCTAGCCCATCGTCTAAAAGAAGAATCCCAAGTTTATAAACATATTCCTTAATAAGACATCGATGAGATGGAGTGGTCTTATTCATTTTTCTATTGGTGCCGGGATTATACTGTATGGTTCTGAAAAACTATAATTTGCGCGTGTTACTGTACTGCACTGTACTTTATTTATTTTCCGGGAGAAAAGATATACGGTAACAATGCATACGTCTTTATTTTTTAATGGTCGAATGGAAAAATCTGTGTGAGGAGTCAACACACTTTCACATTTATTGTTTTAATAATAGATAGTCATTCACAGAAGAAGATAAAGTAATCCTCTCTGCCGGAAACCCGGCAATCGATCTATGCCACGTTTTAATCAATAAGATGGAGGGAAATTAAATGTAATCAATTATATTTCAAGTTTAAGTTACCAGTCATCACACTCCTTTACGGTCATTAATTTCTTTGGTCATTCAATGTCAGGATCGTCCAAACTAGATTAATAAAACTTTGAAACCCCCATTATCTGTTAATTCAATCACTAATTAACGATTTGAAGCCCAGATAAAACCAATTAATGCTTAAATAATGCATTATTTTACATTAAATTAACACAATTGATTGGTTTTAGTGTTCGAAATTTCTTTTCGTTTAACCTAGTTCTATTTTTAAGTATAAACTTTTTTATTTGCATATATACGTCTGCGAATGTCTACTTTCCGAAAATAATGCGTTGGACGTGCAATATGGAATTAACTTTAAAATTAGTACAACAAAACCTTTAAAATTAGTATAAGAACAGTTTGAAATAATATTATCAGAAACCTTATCAAAGAATTATAAGACAATGATAGAATATACAAATACCTGCTAAAAATAATTTAAAAATCCACGTGAAACCAAGGCGAAGATAATATTCAATTAATAAAACTCAGTTACTTCCACACCAAATAGTGCAGAAAAACTAAATAATTACACTTAAAATTTTATTCGTGTTTTTATCATCATTATTAACGGTAGCTGACATATTAATATACATTCAGTCAGAAAAGTATCGGGAATGGATTATTTATTTATGGTTCCAAATTCAAATTTTTGTTTTTTTTTGTTGTTGTTAGATTGGCACAACTGTTTTCCATTTTGGCGCGGAGTTTGAGTTGCATCTGTTGTTTACATTAAATACAGTGCTATTTTTAGTTATATCATATCTAGTGTGTATTGCTAATTTCATAATGGATAAAAACATCGAACAAAGAGTTTGTCTTAAATTTTGCATTGCCAATGGAATATCGTGTTCGGAATCACTGAAAATGTTACAGAAGGCTTACGGTGAATCGACTTTATCAAAAACTCGTGCTTATGAGTGGTACAAAGCGTTCAAAAGCGGTCGAGATGTGATGGAAGATTTGCCTCGCTCTGGTAGGCCATCAACGTCTGCAACTGAAGTTAACATCGCAAAAGTGAAGGAAATAGTGACTGAAAATCCTCATTCAACTTTGAGAGAGATAGCCACCGAACTTTCTGTATCTCACGAGTCGATCCGTACCATTTTAACTAAAAATTTGGGTATGAAACATGTTGCCGCTCGGCTAGTCCCAAAAGACCTGAATTTTTTTCAAAAACTCAATCGCATGAGAGTCGCTGAGGACATGCTAGAACGAGTCAATTCCGACCCAACATTCATGAAACGCATTGTTACTGGTGACGAGACGTGGGTTTACGAGTTTGACATGCAAACTAGTCAACAAGCTTCGGAGTGGCGCCTTCCAACTGAACCGAAACCGAAAAAACCACGCTAAAGTCGTTCAAAAGTCAAAGTCATGTTGACTGTTTTCTTTGACTATCGCGGTGTTGTGCACTCGGAATTCTTGCCGGAAGGTCAAACGGTAAATAAGGAATATTATTTGAGTGTTATGCGGCGTTTAAGAGAGCAAATCCGACGAAAAAGGCCAGATTTGTGGAAAGAAAATTCTTGGATTTTGCACCATGATAATGCACCTTCGCACAAGGCCATCATTGTGAACGAATTTTTAACCAAACACTCAACAAATACCATCGAGCAACCACCATATTCACCAGATATGGCTCCAGCCGACTTTTTTCTTTTTCCTAAACTCAAATTACCACTTCGTGGCACCCGTTTTCAATCGGTAGAAGACATAAAAGAGAATTCGCGGCGAGAACTGACCTCAATTCCGGAAACAGCGTTTAAAAAATGTTTTGATGATTGGATTATTCGTTGGCGTAAGTGTATCGTTTCTAAAGGAGCATATTTTGAAGGTGATAAAATAAATTTGGATGAATAACAAACAGTTTGTGTATTATTGATCTTTTCCTGCTACTTTCTTGACAGAGTAGTATGTAATAATTTGTTTTGCAGTAGTGCTCCGTTCACACTAGCTTCGTTGACTCAGTCTCTTAGGATTATTAATAATTCAGTGCTATATAGTGGGTTTTTTTATAAGTGAATATTTTTCATTTTTTCAACATTCAAATAGAATATGACTCAATCGGTGTCAGTCTAGGTGGCCAATTTTATAACGTGGTAAAACGTAAGTAAGAATTGTTCTTGTAAATTCATAAATCCTCACTAAATTTTATAAAAATATTGTTATAAACAGTTAGCAGCTAAGTTCTTGTCAACAGAGCACCATACATGACGCAACTATTTTCGCATATAGTAGCACACTCACATCACTATTTGGCAAGTGAAAAATCATTAGCCGACATTGTTTATTTGACCCCTGCACCGTCTAGACAGGGTCATTGACCCAAGTAATTAAAATACAATTAACCACAGTGAGATAACCTTACACAACTTTTTTTGTGACTTTTATTATGTGAAAGCATTTTTATCCGTCGTTTTGAAAGCTGGGTTTTATAACATCGTTAAGTTTCAAAGGTTTTAACTACTTTCCCGGATGCAGATATGAGTGTTTTATTTTTATGTTTGTATTTCTTATTGTGTGGTACTTTAAGTTAATTAGATGATTGACAGTTGATTTTGTTAAAACGAGTGGAGTACTCGTATTTTGAAATAGTAGACATTACTAATAAGAGCTTATAATGCAAGTGAGAGATAGATTATAGATTTGAATTAGTGCGCAGGACTTTGAATAAATTTCATAATGTCGTGATTTTTTATTATATTGAAGATGCTATCTGAATTTCTTTTTTTACATTGAGCCAGTTTTTGTATACCTCTGTTGTGTGAGCGATTGTATCTTTGAACCGATATTTACTGTATTGTTTAAGGGTTCCATAATTTCCTAAAAGGGGGTTCCTTTTAGGAAATTATTCGACCACTAGTTTGTCTGCTCGTCTTATCATTCTTTTGTCAAGGTCTCATTTTTTTTTCGCTGAGATTTGTATTAAATCTGTTCCTTACTTATGTTCTCAATTTCATTAAAAAAATTACTTACATCAAATACGCTGTGAAATAATAAATTGCAGTTACAAAAATTTGAAACAAAACAATCAGTTCCGCCGCGGTTACATCGCCGCCCCGTTGCGCTTGCGCCTCTCTGTACAAGACTTGATGAAATCTCACCAAAAACAAAACACTGTCATTGTATGCAAAACAAAAACCCACGCCCATTGTCGATCCAAAGTGTTATATTCTGTTAGGAAATATTATAAAGCAAATGAATTTCTTAAACTATGCTTTTAAAGTAAAACTCGCAGCTTCGCCCGTATGAAAAAAAAAACTTCCGTTTATGTTCGTTCCCGTCGGGATTTCGAGATATCCTCACTTTAATAAGTGTATAAGAAATGTACATACCAAATTTCAGCTTCTGACGAAGGACAGAAAGGACTTATGAATTAAATTGGGAACACAGTTCTCTTGGGCCTGTACGTCCGCCTTTTTAAGATGAACAAAGATTTGGCCACGCTCTACACACGCCCCAGTTCCAATTATATTATTAAAAGTTTAATTCAACCTTGCGCATAAATGCGTACGGCGCGGCAAAGCCAGCGTTCACCTTTAAAAGCCATTTCTTGTCGCCCAACTGTCTTCAAAAGGTTCGATATGGCTCCAAACTGAACTAAACATTTCTCAATGCCACATCGCAGATAATTCAGAGAGCACCATTTATCAATCGCAAGCCTTTACCGACTTCAAAAGTTACGTCAGTCGTTTCAAGAGAAAGTATTAAATTTTTACTTTTTCAAGTGTCCGCGCAGAGTGAAATGTCTAAATGGTTATTACACGTCAATTTTAAGTGCATACTGTTTTAAGAAATTATAGGGATCTTGTATTATATGTGCACTGTTGTTACCTCATCCATCAATTGGATACATTCATTTTCGATAAAATTCCAAACAAAAGAGTTTTTAATATCTTTTAAATTATTAAAGTTACAATAATGTCCAAAAAATCTTACAATAAAAAAAAGAATAAAATAATAAAATTACAATTTGTCTAATTGTAGAATTCCAATTTTATGTCAAAGTATTTATTTTAATTTCTAGAAGGCTTGTCTTTCTTTAAAGTCTATATCAATAAACCATTATAATCGAGACATCTCCCATAAATTCATTACCTATCATCTGGAATAACAGTAGCACATACCCCATTGTTCATTGAAAATTGCCCTTTACGGGTAATAACATAAGAGCCATTACAATCCACGGTACTGCCACGGTAATGAAGCGGTCACACCGGTAATCAAAGGCCGTAAAGGGAGGAAAGTTAGCGCTCCCAAGTCTACTGGCACAGTGGGGTTTACATTCGTCGAGTGGTAGCCACTCGCATGAAAGATTACGGCTATAGAGGATGCACCAATAACAAAAAAAAAACAAATAACGAATTTTTTGATGAGTTTTATTGAATTTTAATCACAACAGTGCATAGCAAAAAGAGGGGCAGAATTGAAATAGCCAGTTTTCGTCAAATCCGTTATTTTGTTAGGTATTTTTTTTTTTATATTAACCACTTAAAAAATGATATCGTGAAAAGAAATGGAATTGCTGACAGAAACAACATCAACTGAAATTATAGCACAAAAACCAAATAAAATAAAAATTACATGCATTACTAAAACTGATACTTTCGTCTCTATTTTATCTTATAGTTTAGTACTTACTACACTTACCACGAATTTCACACTGTATAGATGTCGAGTGCCACTTTTACAAATGGACCCGATTTATAAGAACAAGTAATACGATCACTTATTACCAGTATCATCAACCAAATGTGAACCCTAATGAAGGTCCAGGAAAGTTGCTCGGAAGCGCGCATTGCAATTTCCTCTAATGAATGGGACGCTTAATTTGATTGATTTCAGTTATTATAGACACTTTATATTGGATAGTTCTGTTTAGTATCCGTAGTAACAAGTTCTTAACTAATTAGTTATTACGTTTAACCATTAGTTTTAATAAATAATCATGTTCACAATTTATAAAATGGGTTTGCATGAACATAATGAAGATTAATTGGGATTTAGAGGTGAACTTATATTTTCTTTTTCATTACACTCTATTTTAATAGGTAGTAATTTATATCACACTAATGGAAATTTCTTCATTTTTCATCAGACATACTCAACTTTGAATTTTCATCAAAATATTGGCAAATCAGAACGACTTACTGATCTAATTAATATTTACTATAATTCAGTGCTTTTAACACAAATCAACACTGATCAAATTTAATATTCATCGCAACATCTTATTACCTCTTCCAGCATGAATATTTTACTACCAAACTTCAAATAAACGGAAAATATCCGCTGAAAGCCATAAAAAGCCGCCATCAAAACGGCTCATTATGGTTGATTTATGCGTTAAAATAATGCATAATTGTTAACGAGTGCTAATTCGCGTGGTTCCAGGTCGGTGGTGATACACATTCTAACTCTCACTACGCGAGCCACTAACACACTGCCAGTCATATGATACACGACGTATTCCTACCTAGATATGCCGCGTATGTGCGGTACTTTATTTACATCGTGGCCCAAAAATCGTTTCGCCCGAAAAAGGAAAATAATCTTGGATTTTCCATAAAATTCTAGACTGATTATGTAACTTTAGGTTAGACTTGATTGATTTAAATAAAAATTCAAAGATAAGTTAAAACATAACCTCTTCTTACTCTTCTCTTCTCTCTGGAAGAGTAGGAGGAGTAGTACCTGGGGCCCGGAAAAAGATATTATGTTACATTAAAATGAAGCATTTTATTATTTACAAGTATTTATTTGTGATATATTTGTTGTATTAATTTTCATACTATAAAGTAGCAACGACGCAGGTGAGTAGCAACCTGTCACTATTTGAATCTCAATTCTATCATTAAGCGTAACAGCTGACCTATATATATAGTCTTTTCAAGACTGTTGGCTCTGTCTACCCTGCAAAGGATATAGCCGTGATTATATGTATGTATGCATGTTCATACTTTATGATTTATTTTTGAAAAGATATAAATAAATAAATATAAATATATACGGGACAAATTACACAGATAAGTCGCGTCGTTAAGATGCATTCATTACGTAGCTAATTATTTTAGACCTACAATATTATCTTATAATTTTCGTCGTCAACATTTATGACAGACGACAAGTATTTGCAGACTTATATGTTCGTACTTATTTTCTCATAAATAAAAAGTAAAACTAACAGTAGCATACATAAGAGAAGTTTTCTCATTTTCTCATATCTGCGGCATTCGAAGTTACAATTCATTAAACATCGAACCGTTTAATAAAATTGAAATAAACTTTCAGTGTAATCATTGGCAATAAATTTTATGGGACAAGATGTAAATAAGTACCTAATTATGCGGATTTAAAGAATACGCAGTATGGAAATCGGTCGATATAAATGATTGCGATCGACTTGGAGAAACTGATGATGGATTCTTTTTTTTATTAACGGTTGGAGAAAACCATTGTGGGTTATTATAATGGGATTTGACCACATCTATTAGACCTTTATCTTTTTATTAACGCATTTTAGTTTTTTTTTTTTAATCTAAGTAAGTGCCAAGGAAAGACTGGTAAACAAGAAAGTAAATTTTCACCTTAACCGTATTACACAAGTCAGTAATTTCTTAACTGGTAGATTGGCACTCATCCAAGTTAGTTTAACTTATGCTCTTAGCTACTGTGAATTACATGCTGCAGTTACTTACTACATTTTTCTTTTTACATGTGAACACTATACTTATTTATTATACGCAATTATGCGAAAAAAATATTGACCCTAGTTTTACTCACTCATGTATAAATTTGTTTTACCTTTTATATTTATATCAGATCATTTAAAGGTATAAGAAATAATTTGAAACTTACAGCTTGATTTCATACGCGAATTCACACGAAACCCAAATGAAATATAAATCAAATTTTTTTATTCTTCTTTTATTTCTTTTACCAATTTAATTCACAATTCTGTTACCAATTCGCGTGTCTAACAATGTCTAAATTCATAGAGACTAATTAAGTAAATCTGTGCGCGTAATCAAAAATAATAGCAGCAAGCAATTTTTTTAAAATAACGTTATTTGTATTTCCATATTTAAATTTCTTAATTCGATTCCTGACAGTAGCTGTGCTAAGAGCATAGTGACCGATTGGCTTAATTTATTATATTTCAGCATCCTCTAGCGAGCAGCAGCGCGGCGATCATCACATGTGCCGGCGCCGCGCGCCGCTTCGGCGATTTCGTGCATTTTTTGCAAGTGACGACTGAGATTTCTAAATAATTTAAATACGTGCACGATGTTAGAAACGCATTAACGCAGATGGCGAATTAATTGCCCCACTGAAATGGGTTTGTGTATCGATTTGCGTGTTCATTTGTCGGCTCTTAATTGTGCTGAATGTTGACGTTACTGGGGCAAGACAGGTTCGGGATTTTTATTAATCGACTTACGTTTTCAATGGTACAGTTAGTGAATCCGATAATAACACAAAATCATGTCACTGTCACAGATGTTTTGTTGGTTGCACTGGACGCGCGTGAGACCCGGCGAGCGAGAGAGTTACACGCGTGCGTTCTCTTGCGGTGCGCGGACGCAACTGACTCGGCTGAGGTGAAATGATCCGCCGTGATAGCCTCACGGGAGCTGAACGGAATCGCGTATTTGTTGCAATTTAACGATATTCATCAAAAACAGAAAAGTAGTAATTATTCGTGATTTTATTGTCGACTGTAAAAACGAAATCGGCGGTCATGAACACTTTCTAACACGATTGCACTTCTGGAAAACTATTGTTTCTATATCTCTTCATAGATATGCAATTGTCGAGAAATAAACCTTTTAAAAACTTGAAAAACACTTTTGAAAGAGAAAGTAGGAAATAGTTTTACTTCGTGAATACCGCGAAGGTTACATGCATAAAATAAAATGTGATCCCTAAAATGGGTACACTACCTTCAACAATGGAATAAATACACAATATTATAAATAACCATATATTTAACCTGTAACGAAACATTATTTAACCCAAAAAGCGAACGAGACCCTTTTACATACAAAATTCACTTGACACGTAAGAAAGACATCAACGAGTGTGCGGCGCGCGCGCAGACGCAAATTACAAAATCGTCGACCGAAATTCCGTACATTTTTACATGCTTTAAGGAGAAAAAAGTTTAAATTTGGTACTTATTACAAAAGTAGCGTGTATATCTAAATTAAAAATACAATAAAAGTAAATAAATAAATATAAATTTCTATTCTTATTATGACATAAATACCTCAATAATGTGTGTTTAATTATGAGTATAGTACGTGGTTCATTATCTAACTTAGATGATAAGACAAGGTTCCCGGGTATTCACTACAGTCCGATTTACGTTATACAAGAAGACAGAACCAAACCTTTGGTTATAAAAAAACTACGTACACCTCCAATTAAAAACTTACATAGATACATATAATCATTTCTAACATACATATATTTATCCCTTACAGGGTCAACAGAGCTTAATGATGGAATTGAGATTAAAATAGTAACAGACTGTTAGCTCATCGCTTTGTAACCCAGTCATTTTATTTATTTCATACATACATATCATCACGTCTATATCCCTTGCGTAGTAGACAGAGCCAACAGTCTTGAAAAGACTGAAAGGCCACGTTCAGCTGTTTGGCTTAATGTTAGAATTGAGATTCAAATAGTGTCAGGTTGCTAGCCCATCGCCTAAAAGAAGAATCATGTAGAATTATTTATTTCATTTATTTTATTTTATACAAAATTCTTTCAAAATATCCTAAGTACATACATAATACATACATTAGAATGACGTTTTTAATCTTTACAAGGTAGACAGAGTCAATGAGTCATTTGGAATGGCTGCATATCATCGCAGCCAATTGACCAACAACAAAATAAATAGTGGTTCAATCGGCTTCTTGGAAATTTTTAACAACATAGGGTTGCACTGAATGCAGTATGAAATTCCTATATTGCATAGAAAACTACATATTCAGTCTTGCCCCGATCTGAAATCGAACCTTGGAACTGGTTCACCTAAAGACCTTAAAAACGGTGCAAAGCAACCAATCTTCCTAAAATCAGATTTCTCTCAACATTACGAGTAACGTGAAATGCGATCATTAAACTTTAAGATTTATCGACAGCGAATGCTATAAAATTGCGGAAACTTTCTTATATGAAATCCACACATTTGCCAAATTAATTAGGTTAATGCAGGTACATTTTTTAGTATAAATATAGTCCTCTAACCGTAGACGTTTCCTGTTATTAACTAATTACCTTAATGATGATAAATGGTCAGCTCTTCTCAAACATTTCTGTAACAAGATTCCGGTGTAGTTTGTGTAAAGATGGGTGCCCACTTATGGCAAAGTGAACTAAACTAGTTTTAAGTTAATGCTATAAATCCCACTCTAATATAATGCTACTTTACGTGTTGCCTACAGCTTTAAGTAATGTTTAAATTGCAATAAAATGTCTTATTCCAATTTGCCTAGAACCACACGGCTTGTATTTTTTATTATTTGAAAGTTCCCTTTACATTGGTATACTTGAGGTTAATTAGGAAATTTTAAACTTTTTATAACATACAAAAATAACTTTTTTAATTATGTTATATAATAAACCCAGTAACAAGATGTTAACCAATTATAAAAGTGCCTATAATAGAAAGTTTTCAATATACATCACACTGTTAAGTTTAATCAAATGATCAAAAGAGTATTTATTAACTGTTTGACTACTATATTCTACGCAAAGAGAAGGCATATGAATAAAACGCAATCCAATCAAAAGTTGGAGTTTAAAGCAAATCATCAAATTTTAAAAAGTGTTGTGAAAACAGCTTTGCATGACCATACACACTGAAAAACTTGTGTGATGCTAATTATAAGTAACTAGCTGTGCCCGTGACTTCGTCCGCGTGGAATAGTTATTTAGGCATCACTGAAGCCTACGTAGTCTGCACTCGAGAAGTTTTTGGCCATCACCTTCAGCTTTTAAACATACATACATAAATCACGCCTCGTTCACGAAGAGGTAGACAGAGACCACATCTTTCCACTTGCCACGATCCTGCACACTTCTTTCGCTTCATCCACATTCATAACTCTCTTCATGCTAGCTCGTCGGTTTCTGGTACTCTTGACCTGACTTTTTGCTAGAACGTCACCGATTAGGGCAAATTACGTTCATCTAGGCGTTCCCAGTCCAACAGTCCCATTCACACTTCCTTTGTATAAGAGCTGAAATATGAAAACAGATTGATTAAGCAATAGTCAATCTGTTTTCATATTTCAACTCTTAAATATATGAAAATTATGATAACTTGAAAGAAAACCTTTTTATATACAATAACAATCTATTTTCAAACATAAGACGACATGTTGGCATAACGTCCATCAATGTCATAACAAGCGTATGTAAATTAGCAATCATTTCGCGCGTCTGAAGGCAGCCGCGGTGAAAGTGATCGGCGATTAGCTGGTGCATCTCGATCGCTGGGAAAGCCGTTTGTTTGTTCCAATTTGATCCCAGTGATATTCACTACATACCTGTGGGGTAGACAGAGCCAACAGTCTTGAAAAGATTGAATGGCCACGTTCAGCTATTTGGCTTAATGATAGTATTGAGATTCAAATAGTGACAGGTTGCTCGCCTAAAAAAAGAATCCCGAGTATGTAAGCCTATCCCTTAGTCGCCTTTTACGACATCCATGGGAAAGAGATGGAGTGGTCCTATTCTTTTTTGTACTGGTGCTGGGAACCACACGGCATTGATATTCACTTTGTATAACAATATTATATAAGTACAATACCGTGTATCCTTTACTGGGTAGACAAAGCCAACAGTCTTGAAAAGACTGAAAGGCTGTAGTTGAGCTATACAGCTCAACTACAGCCACAATTCTATCATTAAGCCATACGGCTTAATGATAGAATTGTGATTCAAATAGCTACAAGCTGCTAGCCCATCGCTTAAAAAAATCCTTCCTTGGTTGACTTTTATAATCTGAACCTTTCTACACTCTCAATGTTTGGGCGTCACATAATCATTAGTTTTCTTTTTTATCTGTAAATAGATTATGCTAAAAAAGATATAAATCTGTTCAATTAACGAAGAGCAAAGAGGCATAAACCAATCCACTTGGATTCGCTTGTCAGTAAGGCGTAGTGCAGACTATTGATGGCCCAGCGCGCTGATCTGCCGTCGGCGAGAACTATAAACTTAACATAGTAATCAGTAAGCATCCAATTTGTGAAGAGATTGCTATGGAATAATTAGTATGTGTGAGTCTTAGAGGAATAAATTGTATTTTATTTCATTGTTTCCTTCTATTTAAATCTATATTTTTGTTTGCTTACTGAAGCGGCTACGGTGAAGAAATCTGCACATTCATATGGTTAAGGTAGGTTGCGGAGGTAACGGCAGCTGCTTCATGTAAAAACTGTACAGACCTTGAGTTCCTTCTTCAAAGAGGTGTGGACGGACGAAAGAACTTGACAAAATACGACGATGAGATTACATGTTACCTTCTATTTCATCTTGTCTTGTGAAATTTAATCTGAGAGTTAAGAGGCAACAGGAACTTATATTTTATTCATTATTTTCAGATAATCAAGTGTAATGTAAAAGCTACTTACAAAGCACTCCAGTTTCATGCGTTTCTATTTCTATTTCGTTAAAATCCTATACCACCTTATAGTCTCATGAAAATTGTGACGTATGTGTGTATAGGATTAACATGTAAAATGACTATATTCATAACTTTCTCACCGTCTGTCCACAGCCTTACTTAATAGTAATTGTAGTGTAAATAATTGGGCGGTTTTCGTGGGTGTATAATGATTTGATAGAAGTAAGCTTTGTGCTGTCACATAGTAATATTTAGGAGAAATTGAGAAAAAGGTTGCTGGTGAAACAAAACATACATAGATTCATTGTTATCCAAACAGTAAAGTGAAATGCTTATAATAAGATTTTCTATAATTTAATTATTTTATTCTTTGTGGATAAAATAACTATGATTATTACATTTTCATTTTAATATATCTCTTAAGTCATTTTCAATATTTATTTAATAATATGCGACAATGACATTTTTGTGCGATTTTAATAGTAACAGGTAGCTATCCTATATTAACTCAAAAGAGTGCTATATACCAAATTCCTGTTAATTAAATATAACAATAGTTTTAACAATTGATTAGTTCATATGTAATTGAACCTGTTAATATAAATCATAAGACATCATCTAAATAGCTAATCCATCGCCAATGCATAAATATTCGCGGAAGGTATAAGTGAAAGTGATCAGAGATTAGTTAAAACCATTGACATCTATAGTGCACTCTGGACTTCATATTAGCGAAATAAATTGTCTTCCATAGCTTTTTGACATTTTGTTGGCAAGAGTGACTATGGAACTACTTATTCTATAGGTTTCACGTCATTGCTTATTTGTAGAGATAAAAAATCTGCTTTAAAAGCCATGCATTCTGCCTTTACTACACTTATATAGCTTCAGGCCACCATTTTCAAGAATGAAGCACGACATCACTAGCAATTATACATATACAGAAAAATACACAAACTGAACTGCTTTTTTCCAGTTCACAAATTTTCAAATCTCATGGGGGATCATGAAATATATTCGTCAAATATATTTTATTCACCCAAAATCAGCTGCCATCAAAATATGTAACAGAGGACACTGACTCACTGATTGACATATCAACGAAACCCAAACCAAACCACTGGTTATAATCATCTGAAAATAAGCAAAAATGTACCTTTTATTTGGAGAATTCACCTACTGCTCCTACACCATATGCCCAACTGCAGTCAGTTAATCTATTTTAACATTTATATTTAAAGATAAGTAGATTTAGTCCAGCGTACTAAGGTCCGTGGTTGTAACGCACAGATCAACTCAGACAGAGTGCCTTGCAAAAGTAACCTGTCAAAACCTGTCACGGTTTGGCACGGTAGCGCCTTACGTTTGGTGACGGCTTACTGTTTCTGTCATGTTACTGACACATTTTGCAAAACTGTTTAAAATTGTTTTACATATGATAAAAAAAAAACTTAATTGACGTAGCTTATTTCAGTATGTTGGTTACTGGTTAGTGAAATAATAAGCCATTTAGGACCTAAAAATTAGTAAGTAATATGAGTATTTGAAAAAAAAATGTTGTTGTCATTGATATCTACTTAGATGCAAGTATTTATTGAAACTAACTGTAATAAAATGACCAAGATTTTCAATAGACAACAATTCATATATTTTCTGTATTGAATTCCTAATCCCAACTTCCCAACTAATATAATAAATGTGAAAGTAAATTTGTTTGTTGCCCCTTCACGTGTTTTCTAGTTACTCTAACTAATTTTCTTGAAATTTTGAATTAATATAATTAAGAGGACTTACGGTACTTTCTACATACATACATACATACATAACATCACGCCTCTTTCCCGGAGGGGTAGGCAGAGACTACCTCTTTCCACTTGCCACGATCTCTGCATACTTCTTTCGCTTCGTCCACATTCATAACTCTCTTCATACAAGCTCGGCGGTTTCGGGTACTTTTGACCTGACCCTTTACCAGGACGTCCTTAATTTGATCAAGATACGTTCGTCTAGGTCTTCCCACTCCGACCTTTCCCTCCACACTCTCCTTGTATATCTGCTTAGTCAACCTGCTTTCATTCATCCTCTCCACATGACCGAACCATCTTAACATACTTACCCTTTTCTATTCCTGTAACTACATCTTCTTTCACATCACAACATTCCCTTATCACGCTGTTCCTTATCCTGTCACTCAATTTCACACCCATCATACTCCTTAACGCTCTCATTTCCACTGCATTTATTCTGCTTTCATGCTTCTTTTGCCATACCCAACTTTCACTCCCATACATTAATGTCGGGACCAACACGCCCCTGTGCACAGCCAGTCGAGCCTTTTTGGATAGTTTCTGACTGCTCATAAAGGCATGCAAAGCTCCATTCACCATGTTCCCCGCGTTCACTCTCCTTTCAATATCACTATCATACTTGCCATCTGATGTAAACTTTGATCCTAGATATACGAACTCTTTCACTTGCTCCACTTTTTCTCCTCCAATCAAAATATTACATGCTGTCATTTCTTTCTCCATTTCAAAAACCAGTGTTTTAGTTTTACTTACGTTCACTTTCATTCCTTTCTCTTTTAAAGCTTCATGCATACAGTTTACCATCTCCTGTAACTCCTCCGCTGATGACGCCAGTATAACCTGATCGTCGGCATAGAGCAGACATTTGACGAGTAACTCATTCATCCTTAATCCACTTTTAGACTCTTTCAAATCTGTCAAACAGCTATCCATAAATAGGTTGAACAGCCACGGTGACGCAACACATCCTTGCCTAACGCCTTTCTCAATCTTAAACCACTCAGTGTGCGCTCCGTTTATCCTGACACAAGCACTCGAATCCTCATATAAGGATTTCAGTGCTCGTATTAAGAGACTGCTCACCCCATGCATAGAAAGTGCTGACCACAATTCATTCCTCTCAACTCTGTCATAGGCCTTTTCCAGATCTACGAATGTGCAATAGACTTTTTGACTCTTGGCCAAAAACTTTTCGGCTATGCACCGCAAGGAAAAGACCTGATCAGTACATCCCATTCCCTTTCGAAATCCCGCTTGAGCATCCCATATTTTGTCATCAGTTTCATTCCTGACTCTATTAATCAATACCTTAGCATACAATTTGCCGACGACGCTAAGCAGGCTTATACCACGATAATTTTTGCAGTCCAGCTGTGACCCTTTTCCTTTGTAAAGTGGCACGATAACAGCCTTACACCAATCTTTTGGTACTCGGCCGCTTCTCCAACACAAATTGAAAAGGCAGTACAACTGACTAGCTACTACGCCTTTTCCTGCTTTAAGCATCTCGACCGACACTCTATCACACCCAGCAGCCTTTCCCGCTTTCATACTCTTAAGTGCTTCCACAATTTCGAACATTTCAATTTCGCCTTCCATCTCATTCTCTTTTTCTTCGCTATAGCAGAAATCTTTCTTATTTCCTTCCTTTTCTATCTACTTTCTATCTCGTCAAGAAATATAGTTCTGTATTTCTTGCGGGCGAATCTGCGGTTAAAAGCTAATACAATTTTTTAATAACAATAAAATACATTAATATTGTTTAAAATAACGGCGGGGTTTCTATGTTGTTAAATTTATTTGTTAGGAACTTTGAAAATAAATATTAAATAACAACAAATCGACATGAAAGTCCAGCCAATAAACTTTCATTTTCTTACAACTCGTAACTTTTTTAATATCAACGCTCCGACGCAACTAATTCCTAACTTGATTGGCAGTTTTATTGCTATCTATAAAAAAAATAATTGGACAGTGCTTCCAGTTGTAAATCAGTCAAGTGGCGTTTTCACTAATCCAAACAAGCGTTAACGGCCGCCCTTCAATTATAGTGAAATTGAATTAGAACTGACCACAGATAAGATAAACGTAGATAAGGCACCATAGTATTCGGAATAATATAAGACTGCAGAAGTGGTAAGTAATGGGGAGTGTGACGTCACAATTGGTCAGTTTGATGTGACATCATCAAAAAACGTTTTGTTGTTATCTTACATCTCACACTAGAATATATTTGACATAACCTTGTAATTTCCGACACTTTAGAATAGAACCATACATACATACATACATACATAACATCACGCCTCTTTCCCGGAGGGGTAGGCAGAGACTACCTCTTTCCACTTGCCACGATCTCTGCATACTTCTTTCGCTTCGTCCACATTCATAACTCTCTTCATACAAGCTCGGCGGTTTCGGGTACTTTTGACCTGACCCTTTACCAGGACGTCCTTAATTTGATCAAGATACGTTCGTCTAGGTCTTCCCACTCCGACCTTTCCCTCCACACTCTCCTTGTATATCTGCTTAGTCAACCTGCTTTCATTCATCCTCTCCACATGACCGAACCATCTTAACATACCCTTTTCTATTCCTGTAACTACATCTTCTTTCACATCACAACATTCCCTTATCACGCTGTTCCTTATCCTGTCACTCAATTTCACACCCATCATACTCCTTAACGCTCTCATTTCCACTGCATTTATTCTGCTTTCATGCTTCTTTTGCCATACCCAACTTTCACTCCCATACATTAATGTCGGGACCAACACGCCCCTGTGCACAGCCAGTCGAGCCTTTTTGGATAGTTTCTGACTGCTCATAAAGGCATGCAAAGCTCCATTCACCATGTTCCCCGCGTTCACTCTCCTTTCAATATCACTATCATACTTGCCATCTGATGTAAACTTTGATCCTAGATATACGAACTCTTTCACTTGCTCCACTTTTTCTCCTCCAATCAAAATATTACATGCTGTCATTTCTTTCTCCATTTCAAAAACCAGTGTTTTAGTTTTACTTACGTTCACTTTCATTCCTTTCTCTTTTAAAGCTTCATGCATACAGTTTACCATCTCCTGTAACTCCTCCGCTGATGACGCCAGTATAACCTGATCGTCGGCATAGAGCAGACATTTGACGAGTAACTCATTCATCCTTAATCCACTTTTAGACTCTTTCAAATCTGTCAAACAGCTATCCATAAATAGGTTGAACAGCCACGGTGACGCAACACATCCTTGCCTAACGCCTTTCTCAATCTTAAACCACTCAGTGTGCGCTCCGTTTATCCTGACACAAGCACTCGAATCCTCATATAAGGATTTCAGTGCTCGTATTAAGAGACTGCTCACCCCATGCAAAGAAAGTGCTGACCACAATTCATTCCTCTCAACTCTGTCATAGGCCTTTTCCAGATCTACGAATGTGCAATAGACTTTTTGACTCTTGGCCAAAAACTTTTCGGCTATGCACCGCAAGGAAAAGACCTGATCAGTACATCCCATTCCCTTTCGAAATCCCGCTTGAGCATCCCATATTTTGTCATCAGTTTCATTCCTGACTCTATTAATCAATACCTTAGCATACAATTTGCCGACGACGCTAAGCAGGCTTATACCACGATAATTTTTGCAGTCCAGCTGTGACCCTTTTCCTTTGTAAAGTGGCACGATAACAGCCTTACACCAATCTTTTGGTACTCGGCCGCTTCTCCAACACAAATTGAAAAGGCAGTACAACTGACTAGCTACTACGCCTTTTCCTGCTTTAAGCATCTCGACCGACACTCTATCACACCCAGCAGCCTTTCCCGCTTTCATACTCTTAAGTGCTTCCACAATTTCGAACATTTCAATTTCGCCTTCCATCTCATTCTCTTTTTCTTCGCTATAGCAGAAATCTTTCTTATTTCCTTCCTTTTTTTCAAATAAACTTTCAAAATAGTCCTTCCATATCTTTAGTACACATTCTTCTCCTTTCACAACGCTACCATCCTGGCATCTGATCCTAGTCAGCTCTCTGGTTATAGTATTTCCTCGGGCTGACCTTACGGATTTCCAGAATACTTTCAGATTTGACTGAAAGTCTTCTGATAGCCTTTTATCAAAATCCTCTTTATACTCTTCTTTCTTTCTAATCACAGCTTTCTTAACCAAATCTTTCATTTTCTTATATTCCTTACGTGCTTCATTCACATCTTCATCTATAACCTCTTGCATTCTTAAGTTAGCTTTTGCTGCTAACAAATCCAGCCATGCTTTCTTCTTTAATCGCACAAGTTCTTGCACATCTTTACTCATCCACGCATTTTTGTGATTTTTTCCTTTCCTTCTTCTACTTACACCACACACTTCAACAGCTACTTTCACAATTCTTTCTTTAAATTCCTTCCATCCATCTTCAATATCGCTCATTTCCTCTAAATCTTCAAATAGATGCCTTGAAAAGTTGCAAAAATCGAACTTGCATGGATTTTTTATAGAGAATCTCTAAATCTAGAATAGAACCACTTCATATCTTAACCATGGATATCGTAAAAGGCGACGAGGATAGGCTTATAAATTGGAATTTCTTTTGTAGGTTAGCAACATGTCACTATTTGAATCTCATGTCTATCATTAAGCCAAACAGCTGAACATGGCCTATCAGTCTTTTTAAGACTGTTGGCTCTGTCGACCCCACAAGTGAAATAGACGTGACTATATGTATGTATGTATTTTTTCAACTGCACTCAAATTGGTACCTAAGCGGTGTGATACGACCAAACATCAGTCCTATAATTTCAAGTAGGTACATAATGCCAGTTTGATTCCTATTTTTTTTTATTTAAACGTGAAATATTTTCTTTTCGACAAGTGACAAGGGGAAATAACTTTACGGCTAGGATACAACCTGATAACATACATACAAACACATCACGTCTGTATCCCTTACGGAAAAGACATACCTAAAGTTACAAGACTTGATGGGATGGCTTAGTAAATCATCTGCTAAGGTAAAATTAGAAACGTACACTCATTGTCCAGTAACCTTGTTAAACGCTTGTTTTCTCAAGTAATTTCCCGTGAAAAATTTACACCAGCATTTTACATATCCGAAGAAAAACAACATCTCTTTTCATTCCAAGAAAATGATTCGCCCAGACTTACAAGAGAATATACGGAAAGCCACCGACCTCTATAATGAACTCTGGATTTTATATTGGCACGTTAACATGGCCCTCTATAAATTTTTGCCATTTTGGCGATGATTGTTTTTATAGATATTACTGTGTGCGTCCATAGAATTACGCGTGGAATGTTATTTCGTTCCGCTTGTTCTTTGATAGTAAACTTTAGTACATACACAAAAATAATTAAGTAAATAGTATAACAAAATAAAAAACAGACAATAAAATGTTATTTTAGTACCCATACTCGCCAAATCTTTTATCATACGAACATCTGTGATTTGTAATTCCCTCCCCGCGTCTCTCTACCCCAAATCCATGCAAGTTCGATTTTTGCAACTTTTCAAGGCAAGATAAATATACATTATTGTAGCTTGCGCGTGAACCACCACCTTAGACCTCATCTTGCTTATCACCAGGAAGTTTAAGGTCGAATGCACTCAAATCTTGTATAAAAAATGGAAGCTTGGGAAAGCACATCATAGGCCAATACCAGCATCTTTTTGTACAGAATATTTGGTCCAGCGTACTATTATTTACGTCAGGGCGCATGGCATTGTATTGTATTGTGTTCTACGTCCCATCCAGATGAGTAATTGCACGAGGTGGCTGGATGACAATTTCTCACTGCAATGCAGAATTGATGTCTTGATTTTATAAATGGCAGTGTTGTTATGGGACAGACGAAGAAAAAACATGCCTTGTTTATGCCAACTGCTTTTCTTTCCACGTCGATTACAAAAGTAAATGGAGGCAAAAATCTTTCTTATAATGTCGGAATAACCTTTTAGGCGATTGGACTGACATCCTGTCACCATGAATCTTAGTTCCATCCTTATGATATCCAGAGAAACATGGCCTTCATGTGATAAAAATACTCGTCCTGGCGAAAGGTCAGGGCAAGAGTACTCGAAACCAATCATTTTGATATCCAGCTAATCGTTTCCTACAATTCTCATGATTACTGGGTTTGTCTACCGTGATCTATACATGTATGTGGGATTTGAAGTAAAACAGTGCGGAATTATATCGTAAATCTTCTTATTTGATTAGACCTTCTTGTAACGTCTTACATCGTACCACAGACCCCCTATTCTCTCTCTTAATATTGCCAGCGTAAAAATAAGTAAGAGCTAACAACAAATATTTAAATAAAAACAAAAAACAAAACTTCTTCCACATGTATGAAATGATATGTCTTTGAAATGCGGTAGGACACTAAGCTCCAATGGATCATAACAGCGCGGCGGTTTGCGGGAGTCGCCGTAATGAAACCGCACATTAATTAGGTCGCGAGGCTTCACGCCAGCTGTACACTTGGAACATGTTTCACTTATCATTAAACATCTATTTTTAAAACACATGTTTATTGTTTATTGACTCTGTTCATTATTCGAGAGCATACATGCAAGAACAAAATATTTCGCCTTACAAGTATAAAAGACCTTCAAAGAACTAACAATGTGTAAACAAAATGGATTCGTTATAAAACTCACTTCCATATTTATGTGCCCAATTTTTTGTTGTTTTTTTAATATACTTGCGACTAGCATCATAATTCTAATGAGTAGACATTATCATACTAATTATGGTGGGTAATTACTTATTAAGCCAAACAGCTGAACGTTACCTATCAGTCTTTTCAAAGCTGTTGGCTCTGTCTACCCCAAAAGGAATAAAAATGTGATTATATGTATGTATGTGTTTGGTGGGTATCCCTCTCCACCTCACCCAAAGTATATATATCTTTGTTATGATCACGCCTACAAGAAAAATAAAGCAATGCAGCTATTCTACAACCTGAATGAAAGTCTTCATCAAACACATTAAATGTATTGTCCAACAAATTTAAAAATGTATATTTAATTAAACTACTAATATCTTAAGATCTCTTATGTACTTAATGTCTACGTATTGAACCTCCTGAGCTAAGCTTACATTTAGCATGCATGTTCATTAGAAAGTGTGAGGACTAAGAGAGGATATTCCGGAATTCCCAAAAAAACGGAAAATAAGCGAAATTTTTCATTTTATGCCGGCAGAGCTGTAGATGAAATACTTTTTAAAAAATTTGGTCATAAAAAACTGATAAAAAACAATAAACATTTATTGTTTTGCCTTACTGGAAGAGATCCCTTTATGGGATAAGTCCGCCATTGCTAGTGATTTGTTTATTTTATAACTTTGTACTTTTTTCTTGTTACTGTGTAAATTTCTATGCAATAAAGATATTACAAACAAACAAACAAACAAACAAACAAAAAACTTTTGCTTTGCTTTTATCTTTCTTGATAGATGCATTATAATTATGTATTTATTTAATCATGAATTTCAAACTTGTCACTCACTTATTCTGTATTTTAGTCCACTCTAAAGGAACATGGATGCGCAAATGGATTCTGAAGCTTTGAAACAAGCATCCATTGTGAGCACTGAACGTTTAATCGGATCTTAGTTTGCTAGCCCTCGACTATCGCAGTTTTACTGCTATATATGTGCATGTATGTATATGGCAGCTGATGAAAAATATTTTGCAACAGGGGTTTTTGTTGTAACAATATACTTAAACATATATACATAAAATCACGTCTATAACCCTTGCGGAGTAGACAGAGCAAACAGTCTTGAAAAGACGCATAGCCCACGTTCAGCTATTTGGCTTTAAGATAGGATTGAGATTCAAATAGTGACAGGTTGCTAGCCCATCGCCTAAAAGAAGAATCCCAAGTTTATAAGCCTACCCCTTAGTCGCCTTTTACGACATCCATGGTAGAGAAATGGAGTGGTCCTATTCTTTTTCTATTGGTGTCGGGTACCACACGGCAATACTTAAACATTTGAAAACTTTTTGAGTAAAAGTTGGTTCACGGCCTTTCGTGCCACTCCACACAATTTTTAATTATAGCTTCATTATAGAATTGATATTCAAATAGTGGTACAAGAGGAATTCGCCTTAGACGCCTTTTACGACATACGGGAAAGATTGGGAAGACACGGCACATATTTTTTTTAATTTATTTTGTACAAATGCATCATTTCAGTAAATCATCAAAATAACTACTTGATGAAATATTGCTTAGACCCCCAGACAGCCAAGCTGTGAAGTGAAACCAGATGAAAACATATGTATTTGTTTTCTAGGTAATGAGTATTGATTACGATTGTTAGCTTCGTAACAACCCAGTTTTGGACTTACGACCCATAACACTAACGTTAAATGGCTAAACATATTTATTATGATTTAGACTAAACGTTCAGTTTAACGTTGTTTAGAAAATTATAGCTTAGGCAAAGGTTACACAGATTTTACTCATTTCAATAGTAATTTCAGTCTGAAAGTTGCGAAAATGCAAAATTTCGTAATAAAATTAAATTCATAATTATACATTTTCTGCATATTTTTGGGCAGAAACTGTAATGGCCCATGTGATCTTAAATTAACAAAACTTCAATATAGGTTAGTTTTATACAGTTATTTATAGGCTACATTTATTTAAATAAAATGTGACTATTACAATTTCTGAACTGTACTAATAATAAATATACCTAATTAAATAATATAAACTAATATTAGATAATTATAATTATTTAATAATAAAAAAATTATTCTAAATTTACAAACTAAAAACATAGGAATGTTATTTTTAAGTATAACTGTAAGTGATTATTCCCTTAGTTACCTTTTAGAAACCTACGGGAAACGTGGAGAGGTCCTTATTTAGAATATGAAAAAGTAAACGCCACAAATCAGTAACTTCCTATTTAAATATATCAGATAATTTCTACATTATGTACACAAAACAATTAAGTAATTACATTAATTACACAAAATAAAACAAACAAATCGATTTCATTTGCAAGAAATATTATACCTT
Organism: Amyelois transitella; assembly: GCF_032362555.1. Classification (NCBI taxonomy): domain Eukaryota; kingdom Metazoa; phylum Arthropoda; class Insecta; order Lepidoptera; family Pyralidae; genus Amyelois; species Amyelois transitella. The sequence goes on along the minus strand of NC_083511.1, from coordinate 9,343,500 downwards.
TGAGCAAATTACGTGTCCAGCCATCACTTTCTATAATAAAATCTATGGCGATGTTAAATGAGTTCTAATATTAATAAAATGAACTATAAATATCACGTGACGCGCATAAAATTATTGGACAGAATATAGTAGATATATTGAAGGCAAATTATGAACAAACATGTCAGCTTTCCAACGTTAATATCTTAATCGAAAATCATTATGTATATAAGACAACAGAATTTAAATCTAGTGTCGGCGTTTGTTATTTAAATTAAAAGTAATAGGTATGACTAAAATTATTAGCTTTTGCCCAAAAACCATAAACAGTCAAGAATGGCGTGTTTATGAATTTCAATTCTATATCATTAACCCATACCAGCTGAACGTGTCCTTGCAGTAATTTCAACACTATTTGATTCTGTCTACCCCGCAAAGGATATAAGTACATATACATGGCGTGTTTTCATGGGCTCCTGGCACCGATTTCGGTTGCACCACCTTCACCACGACCCTGAATTGGGTAAGTCCACACCCTTGTCCTTATCCAGAACCCATATCAGATCATGGTTACACATCCAAGTTTCCTCACGATATTTTGCCTTATCATACGTGCAGTATCATCAGTTAGCAACAAAACTGTAATTACATAATTCAACTAAAATACATACATATGGTCACATCTATGTCTATGTACCCCTTGCGGGGTAGACAGAGCCAACAGTCTTGAAAAGACTGAATGGCCACGTTCAGCTATTTGGCTTAATGATAGAATTGAGATTCAAATAGTGACAGGTTGCTAGCCCATCGCCTAGAAAAGAATCCCAAGGTTGTAAGCCTCTCCCTTAGTCGCCTTTTACGACATCCATGGGAAAGAGATGGAGTGGTCCTATTCTTTTTTGAATTGGTGCCGGGAACCACACGGCACTTCAACTAAAATCTATGTAAGTATAAAGGTTACCGGCAGTCTTCAAGCGGAGATACCACAAAGAAGCCGTGCAGGCTTTAATTACTACTAATCGAGCGCCTATCTAGATTCTTTCGCTTGTTAGTGTTAGGACAGGCAAGATAGCATCGAGATTTATTTAATAACATAACAGTAGAACCGTGCAAAGCTCTCAATGACACGCTGTGAAAGTCGCGTTTACAATGTACGACACGATTATGTTTCGACGCGATTATTGCTTAAAAGTGAAAACATTTAGTCCGAGCCTTCCCCTAAGAGAATGAGGCATGATTATATGCATGACGATAATATGAATTTAATCGTCCCTCTTTTGTATTACAGGCGTTTACTCGTAGATGTTAGTTGTTATTACCCAACTCAATTTCGCTTTTATATACAAATATTAAATTAAAATTCAATTATAATAAAATCAAAGTAGAGTGTCTAATTGGGATCTAGAGTAAATAAATAAACGTAAAAATTTCCGAAACTTTAATTTTTTCTTGTATTGGTAATTTATCCTTATCCTTTAGAAATAAAAGCGACACTTCTGTGTAAGGCCACCTATTTTACCTTTGAGACTCAATAAATAACTTTAAATTTAAATAAATATGTGCCGTGTGATTCTCAGCACCAATAGTAAAAAGAATAGGACCACTCTATCCCTTTCCCATGGATCTCATAAAAGGCGACTAAGGGATAGGCTTATAAACTTGGGTTTTCTTTTGGACGACGAGCTTGCAACCTGACACTTTATGTGAATCTCAATTCTATCAGTAAGCCAAATAGCTGATCGTGGCCTATCAGTATTTTCAAGACTGTTGGCTCTGTCTACCCCGCAAGGGATATAGACGTTATTATATGTATGCAAAATTACTCAGACAAATTCAAATCGATTGATCGTTTCGAATATTATAAAAAAGTCTTTTCACGGAACCTGTAATTAATATGGCGAATTGTGGCGTACAGTAAATGCTCTTTTATCAGTAGCATCGAATATTTCAGTAATGGCTCCAGCTGCGATGTTTTGTGAGCCACTGGAATTTATGACTAGACCTGGTACTTGTGCCTAACAAGGGTTAACTCATAAAGCGTAAATACTTTAGGAATGCTGAATGAAACGGGAGTTAATAATGTCAAGTGAAGAATTTTTTATCATTTTTACATGCATTGCTCTTTTTTTGTTGATTGTATGTTGTAATCTCTGTGCAGGTCTATTTTCTTTGTTTCTTTCTTTTAAAACTGAATTTACTTATGTATCTTCTTCCTCCTGGCATTGCCTGGTTGCTTCTTCACTTTTTGACCATGACCCCGGACTGAGCGAGTCAGGTTTTTACACGAAGCGACTTCCGTCTGAACTCGTCAACTTTGCACGGGAACCATTATGGGACATAGTTGATCATTTACCTACCTTATAACTATATCAGACGAAGACGGACGGGCCACTCGTACCAAATATATCATAACACAACACGCTCTCTGCGTTTGTAAGAAAGTGTGCATTACCCGATTCGTGAAATGTTTCGTGTTATACATACATACCATTGTAATTTCCTCAAAGATTTTTTATCTTAGCGTCACGCTCAGAAGAACACCTTTGCTGTGACGAAATTAACTATCAAGAGGTACAGTTACTTATTAACTATTTATAAATAATACAGGTATTAAACGCGCACGTGACGTACCTTTATTCGAAACGTCCGATAAAATAAAGGTACGTTACGTACGTGTTTAATACCTGTATTATTTATAAACAGTATAATGCCACACGAAGTTTTAAAATCAGTTACCTATTAACTGACAAATTGCGAGATTCCTTTTCGTCTTTTCGTATTCCCGGTAACACCTTCCACTTCTGTACTTTGAGATCCAGGGTCAGTTGTTCTACAGATATCTTTTCACATAGTCCTATTTTCGATTGATTTACCTCCTTAAATACAGAGACATATGATCTCCATTCAAACAAACCAAAACTATAGTGGGTAAATTTTTTGTAGAAAACAAGTCATTTACGCGATTTTTTGCGTTCCAAATTCAACTCTTCTGTGTCTTTATTTTAAAAGTGTTTAAGAACACGTGGAATCAATACAATAAAAGAGGAAAACAAACAAATACTTATCCGCCCACTCGCAGACTCGCTTTCTCATAAATTGACCGGCGGATCAAAAACATTAAGTGCTTCATGTTTTTGTTTGTATAATAATAAAGCGAAACAAATTGTTTATATACTAGACTCAGACATATCAAAGCATCAAGGAAGTGTAAAAGTGAAACAGGTACCACGATTGCATCTAGAAAGTTGGGCAAATCGTGTGGACGTGATCGGATAGTCTCCACAAAGAGATTGACAACTTTTATCATTATCGGTCTTTGAGTTATCAGTTCAATCAGTTTACAGATGCTGTTGAATATCTCTTTTGTGCCGTCGGGATATCGACAAGCGAAGATTTCTTTTATATGCGCGTGTGAAAAGCATTGCGAATTCTTTTTGTTATCAATTAATCGATGTAAGCTTTTGACCTATGCTTTCGCTACGACATCCCGGATTTAAATGCAGGTTGGTTTTTCAGTTAGTTACTTTCCAACGTTCCCTATCTATTTTTAATACATACATACATACATACATATAATCACGTCTATATCCCTCGCGGGGTAGACAGAGCCTACAGTCTTGTAATGACTGATAGGCCACGTTCAGCTTTTTGGCTTTAAGATAGGATTGAGATTCAAATAGTGACAGGTTGCTAGCCCATCGCCTTAAAAAAGAATCCCAAGTTTATAAGCCTATCCCTTAGTCGGCTTTTACGACATCCATGGGAAAGAGATGGAGTGGTCTTATTCTTTTTTGTATTGGTGCCGGGAACCACACGGCACTACTATTTTTAATATACATATTTATTAAGTTAATTACGAATAGCTAGTGCCAGAAATATAGTGTGTGCGGGCTACAATTTTATTTTAAATTTGACCTTATCTCCCATGTATAATTTTTCTTTTTTCACTGAATTTTAACCAGGGACTAACCCTAATCTATATACATTCATAAAATCACGCCTCTTCATCGGAGGGGTAGGCAGAGACTACATTTTCCCCTTATACTGGTCCCAGCATACTGTAGCACAACTAACAGGTTGGCTGGAAGATATCCCACTTAAGGATAAACGCGCCTGTACTACTTTTTTATATTTGTAATGTACTCCTTTAGTGAACAATAAAGCATTTACTTACTTGCTTACTTTAACCTTTGTTACAAGTCCGAGACAAACAGACTTTAACGAGGATAAAGAGAATAAAGTAGATAACTATATTCTCTAATCTTCAGCTTAACGAAGCCGAAAATTTACGGCTGGAGTGCGTCCAGCCGCCGTACTATTCATACAATTAGCCTTAATTGAGGACGATTCGAGGGCGTATTCAATAACAAATGTTGCACATTATACGCGTTTAATTGCTGCTTAGGCTCGAACAATGAAAGTTCAGCTTTTGAATTAATTGGAACTGATTATTGCACAGATTGTACCAGGTCATTGAGCTGATATTGGAATGGAGAAGGCATTTAATTTGACGTTGTATTCCTGGGGTATCCGACCGATAAAACATGGATAAAATAATATAACTTGTGATTTTGTAAAGAAATATGTTCTCATAAATGTTTTGACCTTTAACTGAATACGAACCGATCCCCAAGATTACAGCATAAGCTGAAAGTAGTTTTCAAATGAAATAAATTTGGTATTGAATTTTTTAAGGCGTTTCAATAACTATTTTATTTAACATTATTTCTTGATTCAGTTTTTACTCAATTATTTGTTTGTAATATGGGTCATAAAATTGCATGTTTATTATATTTTGTTTATGAATGAAATCTTAAAATTCCGACTACTATACTCAATTTGTAGAAAACTTAGAAAATTTGCATTAAAAAAGCGTCCTCACACAATGTTTTAGTTACATATATCAGTTCTTTTCATTGTCCTCCATGTATGCAGCTGGATGCAACTAATAAATATGCAACTTGTGACTGTACCGTGTGCGTTAATTGACTTTAAACTGTTCCCGTGTTGGCTCCACGGCTTTTACGAGATTAACGAATACTAAATGTATGAATACATACATACATATGGTCACGTCTATATCCCTTGCAGGGTGGACAGAGCCAACAGTCTTGAAAAAACTGAATGGCCACGTTCAGCTATTTGGCTTAATGATAGAATTGAGATTCAAATAGTGACAGATTGCTAGCATATCGCCTAAAAAAGAATCCCAAGTTTGCAAGCCTATCCTTTATTCGCCTCTACGTAAACCATGGGAAAGAGATGGAGTGGTCCTATTCTTTTTTGTATTGGTGCCGGGAACCACACGGCACATGTATGAATAACACGCATTAATATGTTGACTTTACCACATTCCCTGTTCAAATCCATATTTCATTACATTTTCAAATGTTTCCCTGTTGTTTTAGAGATTTCATTAAAAGATATACTAATTGCTTATGATGGTTTAAGGGCTAATGGTATAAATATACAAGGTGAGTGTAATTGGAAACGTTGAAAGGGGAAGGACAAGACGAAGGTACCTTAATCAAATCTGGGATATTATGAAAGGTGGGGTCATGATAACCCTGAGCCCAAATTTATGAGCATAGTACGAAAATTTATAAATGTCGCTTCATTCAAAGATTATAAATATGTAAATATACGAGTACTTAAGTAGTTATTTTGCATTTTATCATCATATTTTTGCCTAAGCGTACATGACCTCACGAACACTTGAAATTTGTATTAATATATAAATTGTGAATCTATCTCAAAATCTCAACAAACGAACTAAAAAATTCTGATGACAGATCCTACTTGTATTATTAATTTCATCAAAATCAGACATGCGGTTCGAAAGTTACCGGTGTTACAAACATACACACATACAAAAAAAATTTACGTCTCAAGTTGATTGGTAGACATCACTCGGTTACTTTGTCGGTCTGTTATGCTTATACCGAAATTCCTATCACGAAACTGCGGTATCCTCATAGATTGTCCAAATTGATCTATTTCGTGTCGCTACGTGCCCTCGTCCAGCGCCATCTGGCGTCTTAATTGACACATTCAGGCTATGGACGGTGGGAAAACAGAGGATTATGTGACAAAACGCGTTATGAATCCCAAATGATCCATCTATTTTTATTCATACATACACAGGTACATACATATGATCACGCCATTTTTTTTTTTCAATTACTGATTTTGAATTGTTCTAAGGCTCCATTCGTAAGCCGTCGGGTGTTTTCGAGCTTCCGAAGTAACCACGCATGCTGCCACTGTCGAGTTGTGCGGAAAGAGTAAAGGATAGAAACAAAAAAAAATCGGTGGGGAATCGCTTTCTCAAAAGGAAATCACTCATAGTCGTAAAAAGTTACATTACATTACATATGGTCACGTCTATATCCCTTGCGGGGTAGACAGAGCCAACCGTCTTGAAAAGACTGAATGGCCACGTTCAGCTATTTGGCTTAATGATAGAATTGAGATTCAAATAGTGACAGGTTGCTAGCCCATCGCCTAGAAAAGAATCCCAAGGTTGTAAGCCTATCCCTTAGTCGCCTTTTACGACATCCATGGGAAAGAGATGGAGTGGTCCTATTCTTTTCTGTATTGGTGCCGGGAAACCACACGGCACACGACACGGAGAAAAAAAAATAATACAATTCAAAAATAAGTCATTTTTGAGAAAATGCAGTGAATATTGTCATTGCGACGGCAATGGACTTAATTTAACGATTGGTCTTTTCTTGAAGAAACCGTTCTGGGTTTTAACTAAAACTACTCTCACAGGTCTGCACTTGGATAAGTCTTTTCAATGATTCCTATTGGCTATCGTAATGAAAATGTAAACTTGAAGTTTCAACACTATAGTACCAATTTTAATTTCAAAATTATGAAGAAAAAAGAGTAGCTTAAAAAAAATTCTGAAAATGAACTATCGAAACGTCGTCGGACAGATGCGGTGAATGCAAGCGTCTGTGGGTTGCCCTGAAAAGAAAATGGCCGCCGGCCCAGCTCAGAATAGATAATGAATGCTGACGTCTTTCATCACAAGTAGAGATGTCTCATCAAAGAAAACATTATAGGGGCTATAGAAATTGGAATAATGGGTAAGATTTTTGGGATCGGTACCGAGTATCATCCTTACTAAATAGAGAATTTTCGTAAAAAAATAGCTGAATCGAAATTGGAAAAGTTTGGAACACATACATACAGAACTATACAACTAACATACAGAAATGTAAACTTACATACAGAAATATAAACTTACATACAGAAATGTAAGTTATATAGAGTTAACACAAACGAAATCTCGGGTAATAGCTTACTCAAAATTTCCTCTATTTTTGTAACAAATTAATCATACACGTACATAAACAAAATCACTTTAGCATTTCATATTTGACGTAAGTTAAAGCTACAAGCTGTAGCTTAATCGTACATGTATATGCTAATATAACTTGTTTGCATAGGTAACTAAGTATACGTGCGTCATGTTAGTATCAGGTTGTATATTGAAGTTAATCCATCATCCTTAAATTGTCGGTTCATAGAATGATTTATCGCTGCGTATGTTCAAATTTGGGTAAAACTGACGTATTTTTCGTGATACTGGCCGTTGACTTTATATTTGGTTTTTATGTTTTTGGTGAATTCTTTTTAAATTATGTATACCAAAATTAAGTAACACTGAGTGAAAAAAAAAATTTTTTTTATCATATCTGTCTTTTTTTTAATAATAGATATCGTTCAGTTTAGGTTGTAGAATTTGCATGCTTTCTTGTTTTTAATTTTGTATACTTGTTACAACTGTTTGCCAATAATTTAACAAAAAAATATAACCTTTTATCTAAATACGCTTTTAAATCAATCTTTTGATAATGAAAGTGAGAGTGAGAGATAAAGAGAAATACAGAACAATTTTTATATAAAATATTATGAAAATTCATATGCGCTTCACAAAAATGTTGGTTACCTGCCTACCAAAAATAGATTAACAAACGCAGCTTTTTCCGTAGGGAAACGTGGCACATGATTTATGGAGTTTTTTGACCACATCATTAATAGTCTGAAATAAAATAATGTTGATCAACAAAGGTATCTTAAGGTACTATATTATATGTAGGTATATGATATACATACTAGATTAAGCCCGCAGCTCCGCCTGCGTAAAACAAAAAAAATAACTTTTGATTTCCCTATTCCTTAGGAATTTCAAGATATTCCATATCCCAAAAATCATACATGCCAATTTTCGTTTCTTTCGCCAAAGTTTTGGCTGTACGTTATTGTAACTAGATATACACCAGTTTCTGTTTGATTGAAAATATTTGTTTTTATTTGTATAGGTTTCCGTACCTTAAAGGTAAGAACGGGACCCTATAACTAAGCCTCCATTGTCTCTCTGTCCTCGACTGTATCTCATATATCGTGATAGCTAGAAAGCCGTTCAAAACATTGAATTTGTTACTATTTGCACCACAATAAACTTTATACTAACAAAAAGGTAGATAGATACTTACTTAAATTTATCAGTAATAATTAAAATTAAACACGGATTGTTCCCCATAGCATGCTGGGTTTGCCTGTAACTGGTCCAGCAATTAGAACGAACCTTATTGTATGTATCTCTATACAGAGAGTACAGTAAATACTTACTGTTGTATCCACTGTTGGTGAACTGAATAAATAAATAAATAAATAAAAAGCCGCAATTTGCACAAATGATGTGTTGTCGTTGCTTCTATTTAAACAGGTAGAAACGTGAATATAAAAAATAAATATTTAAGTAACAAACGTTATGATGGTACGGAACGTATTTGGCTGCTTTTCTTTATATTAACAAAACTCTTTGGAGACGTTATTATTTACATAAAAATATATATACCTATATTATTACTTCTTTTACCATTTTATATCTCTTATTTAATTTTCGCAAAGGCACAACAAATAAACGAAAACTTCGCATACATTTAGCGAAAATTTGTTTGACGGCGTTAATTAACGCTCCGTTTTACGCAAACAAGTAGGTACATCCATCCAATCATGCTGATTGCCTAAGTATAAATTGCCTACTCAAACGAGTAATCAGCAACGAGGTATTAACTTAGATAATCATAAAACTTTTATGTATTTTATCACTAGGTAATATTCACATGTATTTTGTTTCTTATTGCTTCTCTGCCGTGTGGTTCCCGGCACCAATAAAAAAAAGAATAGGAGCACTCCATCTCTTTCCCATGGATGTCGTAAAAGGCGACTAAGTGTTAGGCTTACAAACTTGGGATTCTTTTTAGGCGATGGGCTAGCAACCTGTCACTATTTAAATCTCAATTCTATCATTAAGCCAAATAGCTAAACGTGGCCATTCAGTCTTTTCAAGACTATTGACTCAGTCTACCCCGCAAGGGATATAGACGTGACCATATGTATGTATGTTGCTTCTCTGCTGGCCTCGTAGCAAGGAAACATAGTGTGTGCCAGGTTCTCTTCCCGGTTTGTAAAACTCGATCAATGGAAAGACTTAGAAATTTGAGAATCTTTGTGTATGTTCTTTGTAATGTATGTATTTTCAATAAAATATTATGCCATTCAAATAGCCTCATTAATGACTGTTATCAGAACACCACAATGATTCCCAACGATCAACTCCCAAAAAGGACGTTATGTGTGTCTATATTTTGTAACAGCTTGTTTGGGTTTAGACTCCTCTTATCCCAATTCTCTTTCATCATTTGTCATTAAAGGGTCTCTGCTGTTTGCTTAAAGGGCAAAAGGACACGTCTAAATTATTCCTGTACTTATCAGCGCTTTTGCCTTTTGGTCAACTTTTACAACGCCCCAAGAATAACAAAAGAATGGTCTAGAGTCTTATTACTAACGTACAATCTTCATCATCATCTTCCTGGTGTTAGTACTCGTCTATCAGAAGAGGATTTAGGGGTCCACCTGTAACATACTTCTGCTAATTTTTTGCTCAAAGCGAGGTCCGTCTGACTTCCACAACTTTACTAACTCGAGGAAACTTATCTCCTTTTTCTAAATACATCATAATGTTTAAAATACCAACAACAGAGGAAACTAATCTCCTTCTACTAAATACATCATAATGTTTAAAATACCAACAACAGTTATTTCTTATTTCCCGAAAAATCTTCCATAAAAGTGTGCTGCAAAATTGAATCCGAATTTCACAGCTCGTGAGTGACTGCGCTAATGAGATCAAAGTGACCGGACGCCGCGGTCACTCGCCGCCCTCACTGCAAACCCAAATAAATGTGGGAAGCACTGGAAAAATCGCAACGTATTTCATGAAATTTTTGTCTCTTTGAAACCGTAGGAAAAAGGAAATAACACCGAATTTTTGCATGTTACTTTGCAACATTGCATTTTTATGAGGATTCTGAGCGAAATGGACTTCCTAAAAAGAGTACAAAGAAATTCGACGACTATTATGTGTTTCCCTACTATTCTGGTTGCAAAAAAATATGGTATTAGCCAGCCGAGTCTCCCTCGCGCAGAAAGTCAATAAAGGAATATAACATAAACTTGGAATTTGTTTTTAGGTCAATGGATAAGCAACCTATGAAATATTCTCACAAATCAATCTTTCAGCCACAAAGCTGGATGACTAGAGCCCGTAGTCAGTCATATGTATATTAATAAAAAGAAAAAGTGAACATTCCAATACAGAACAATGTTTAAATTGTTACCCATTTTCAGAATTCTCAGACACACTTTCGGTCCAATTTCAGCAGAGTTACATACAGCCAAAACGTTCAATTTCTGAACCGCAGAATAGGCGAGTCGATAACGATAAAGTCGAAATCGACGATGATTGTATCGAGTATGCATGAACAACTGAACGAATATGCTCAATTGGTTTCTGAATTTCTATGGATATTTTTTATAACTTGTTACTGATGTGTCGAACTGCTTTCACACGTAAAGAACGTATTAGATAGGTTTGCATATAATATAATAAAATCATCAACTAAGTTTAAAAAGATGGATTAATAGTATAATTACCTTTCTTCGTCGACTTCGTCCGCGTGGAATAGTTATTTTGGGCATCATTGAAGCCCTCAAGGATAAATAATTTTCCCCGTTTTTTTTTATATATTCCATTATTTCCTTGCTCCAAATAGTTGCAGCGTGATGTTATACGAGTATTATTCAATTAGAACTAGTAGTTCCTCAAATTCAAATAAACAAAGAAACTCTTCAGCTTTATAATATTAGTATAGATGTTTTATCGTTTCTTGCACTGTTATCGCACCAGCCATACAAACATACATATGTTTTGGTCCAAAGGTTCGACTGGTACAGAAAGCTCATATGTGGCATACTCCATCCAACTGTTTAAATTTAAATAAACTAATAAAAATAGTGGACTCTGAAAACTACTTATCATCCAAAAACATACTTATTCAAAGGATTTTTGAACAAACTAAGTACAAAGTTGCTTTAGAAGTACAAACTTCTTAAAACAAAGTTTACCCAATCCCTTCTTATCTTACATCTTATCTTAGTTTCTCACATCTATGTAACTAAACAGGGATTACTAGAAAACAGACTAAGTTTCTAAGTGGATGTGCCTGTAAATCTAAGTGGAAATTGTGGATTTGTATAGTTTGCCATTCGTTCTCATCAGGCGATTCATTTGTTGTTATATTTTATGTATTTTACACTACGTATAGCGAACTTAGACTTCGCGAACCGATTTTGAAACCCTACGAACTCAAAAATCTATTGACCGATCATTCATACATATTAGATATCATCAAAATCAGACCAACAGTTTGAAAGTTATTGCGGTACAAACATACATACAAAAAATAATTATTTCGCGCCGAGTTGACTGGTAGCCAATGTGAAATAGTAAAATCATGCCTCTTTTACGGAAGGATAGGCAGAATTACATCATTCCACTAGCCACGATCCCTGTATACTACTTTCGCTATATTTTCTTATGTCACAATTAGGTTTTTACTATAGGTGTATAGGTTTGTTTTTACCGTTTTCTTTATATTCCATTTGTCCAAAGATCTGGGCACATGTCAGTGCCCTCGCTAAAACGAGCGCCAATCTAACACTACGTTCAATCCTTAACTATATTAAATATTAATAGAATTACATATCTATATTAGAGCTTTCATCAATTGTTCAGTGAAGACCCACGATCAGAATATGCAAAAGAGGAATGAAACATCTTTTCCTAGTAGGGGATCACAATTAAAAAAAAAACAAACCTATTAAATTGAAACGGATTTTATTCCTAAGTTTGTACTGGCCATAATAGTACGGAAAATATGAATTCTAAATGAAAAGGCACAATCTAGCCAGCTTCTGTGATATAACTGGCTCATTACTAAAGTTAAAACTCATTTTATACGAGAAAGTTTTAAAACTTGCCTGGACAATAGTGTACTTCAGTCCATATTAAACTTAATAAATTTTAATCCTGGCACATGCGAGTATAAATTGGTTAACATATTGAGGTCTTGAAATCTTTAAACTTTTTCAACAAACGTCACAGGAATTTCTGAATGTTTTGTTTGTGTAATACGCGTTAACAACTTTAACTTAGAAAAACTGGGGGAAACTCTTTTAATATACTTAATGATTATTTGTAAATAAAATTTAATACTGTAGATAGTTAACTTTGATTTTTTTGGTAACCTACCTACCTACTGATTTTAAGTTTAATTGATGAAATAATAAATTTAAAAATAAAAATATTCTTTCTTTGCGAGTTAATAGTCAGTTAAGTAATTACGAATACCTTTGGCAACCTACTTTTTCTTATGAACGTATGATATATCTGAAATGTGTAACTGTCTGTCTTACCAATTTAGACTGTTTCTGCATGATGAATTTTAAGTTGTTAAGCAGTCATTGTTCATTGATACGAATATAATGGATAACCTTTATTAGAGCCCTCGACACATAATCAAACCGTAGTAAGAAAACAAAAACGTGAAATCGCCAAACTGAACCAAGGCTAACACCTAATAATGAAATTAATTATTTGTTCTAACTTAGCAAAAACAGTACTTGATTTGTCATACCTAATCAAGAAACCTATTTGATTGCAGTGAAATATTACCTTAACAGAAATAAATACTGAATCTAAGCTTCGCTTTTGATAGACAACATCGAACTGCCGAAGAGGAAACATGAGAACAACTAAAGCACTTAATTACTGCAAACAATAAACATACTTTTTTAGCATGTCTAGAATATGCAGTTCTAGCAAATCATTGAGAAAAGGTGTCACCCACAGGTCACTTGCGTAAAACCAACGCCCCACTGCCGGCCGCAATGAACTGGAACGCAAGGTCTCGACTGGGCTCATTGTCTTATTACACTGGTGGCGTTCCCATTAGGAGCAGTTAAAACAATACTACAGGAAGGAAACCACTGGACACGGCTCCAGACGCCGCGTGAAAACTATCACACTGCCAACACAAAAAGTACTTCGTTCCACCAAATTTAACCTTACTATAAATAATCGTTGCAATATTCAAATGACATCAGTCTCAGAACGTCGGTTACGATCACATCACCAAGATGTTGACAGTTTTTATTGTTTGCGTTGTCGCGTCGGCAGGAGCCCAAGTGTTTCATAAAGTGGAGTTAGCTGATGAAAAAACTCCGTACGATTATGTGAAGGAACGATTGGATGCAATTGGTACTGACGTAAGATCCGGGGTTCCTATAGCTAATTCATACGAAGTTGAAGAAAGTGAGGATTATCCTGATAAACTAGAAGGAGCTGCATCTACTATTCTGAACACAGTTGGTGGAGTAGGAGTGGGCGGAGTTGGTGGTGGTGTTGGTGGAGTTGGAGGTGTTGGACAACTTGGTGTTGGAGGCATTGGCTTAGGCCAGGGAATTGGCCTCGGAGGACTCGGTGGCCTAGGACTTGGCCAAGGATTAGGCATTGGCCTTGGTGGGCTTGGTGGCATCGGTGGTGCTGGAATTGGAGCAGGAATCGGCCAAGGTGGAATCGGGACAGTGGGTCTTATTAACCCTGGAATAGGTCTTGGCGTCGGAGGTGTGGGCATAGGCAACGGTCTCTTGTACCATCATCCTATATTAGGAGCTCAAGTGGGTGGAGGATATGTTGATAAAAAGGAGTATGACTCTGCACAAAAGAAGGGTGCTGGGGAGAATATTGAGAAACTAGAAAAGAAGGCTGAAGAAGAATCTAAGCATGGACAAGAAGGTTTCCAACAAGCTGCTGCGGCTGCAAAGGCAGAAAAAGGAGAATCCAGTTTTTATAAAGATGAAGAAGCCAAAAAGAAAGCTGCCGGTGATGAAAAGTTCTACGAAGGTGGTCAGAAGTTTGATAAACATGGTAAGAAATATTTTCAAAGTAACTAGGTTAGGTTTTGTTATGAACTATCTGTTTTAAAGAGAAGAAAAAGAGCTTATTTTCTTTTAAAATAAAGGTCACACTTTTAATCCACAAATTAGATCAAAGAGACACCAAACACCTATTTTGCGATGAGTACCTACATGATTATTTTTTTTAATATTTAGGTGCCAATGAAGAACAGCTTAAGAAAGCGAAGAGCCACAAAAAGGGCCATGTGAGCAAAGGCTTCAAATCTTCAAGTAGTAAGAATGAAGAAGAGAAAACTGAGAGCTTTTACGATGAGGCACATGACGAAGCTGACCATAAGGTTGCTGGGCAGAACGCTGGTTCCTTTGGTGAAAATGCTCACCAAGGATTCAAAGGAGCTCATGAGGAGAAAGTATTGGACGCCAACGCGCACGGAAAGGAAGGACATCATGTGTCAGAACAGAAGATTGATGACGCCAAAGCCAACAAGGTAAGTAATCATTTTGTTCTCGAAGCTTAGCTTTTAAATATTGTTATTTTAGAGAACATTAACAACTAGTTAACAGATAGAACAACTAGTTATTGTGAAGGCTGTTCGGCCAGTTGATAAAAAACTTTATGCACACGCTCAGCATGTTAAGTAGGTCTATGACTTCATGTTGATTTTACAAATTCTCGTACATCGAAGTTAGCAGTTGTAAATGCGACCGATCGCTAATCCCAAGATTATGTTATGTTATTTATCTCCTCTCTAAGGAGCCATTTTGCTGAAAATCTTCTGCACTAAATCATTAATTAATGAAACATGTAAAAAAATCCTCCTAATAATGAAAATAGAACGATAATATTTATGGTTTATCACCATTTACAGAGTTGATGGCATAGATTGCCAGCCGAAAAATTATAAAAATATTTTTTTCTAGTCATCAATAAGTACTGGTAACTTTAGATATACAGATGTAAAAATAAACCTACACGTTACTATTGTTGCATTTAACTCGTTCAACTTTAGTTGTTAGAGTGCCAGACATGACAACATGTCTTCAAATTCAACTTTCACGCAGTCTTTTGTATGACTTGTTGCATTAGCATAGTGTTTAGTTGCAAACACATTTACTGACGAATTGTATTATGTTCCGGTTTTTGTGGGACAGAGAGTGAAATCATAAAAAGATAAAATTACAATCTATTTCTGAAGGAAATTACATAACATATTTTTTGGTTAAAATAAAAAATTAAGCTAAAATCAACATAAATTCCGACGGATTTAAATAATTCTAAGGATATCACTAAGACACCAGATGAGTCCTGAAACCATCTAAATTGTTTGTGTTCTTTACAAATTATGTCTTTTTTAGGGAGAATTCCTGCAGAAAGGCTACAAAGGGGGTGCCGAACAGCTGGAGAAATTCAACAACTTGGGTGCCCACTCGATCCACGGTCACCAAGAAGCCAGCGGAGGGTTCCAGCAAAACAAGGGAATATTGCCTATCCACCGCTAAATCGACTTCTTCTGACGATTGTTGTAATAAATACGTTTTTTGACCTTTTTCCATTAGATGTAGTTTTATTTGATGCTCCAACTGCAGTCTGAAACTATTCTGAGACTGACGTTTACTCCGCGAACATTTCGATGACATAACACTTTTGACCTTGGGTATTCAGCCGATAGAATAGACCTACCTTGCTTCTCTCTCACTCTTAGTATGACGGATCATTCAAATGTGTATGTATGTATGTATTCGTAGGACGTACGATTGTCGGAGGACAGTTTCTGACTCTCATCATCCTCTTGGCGAGTCGGCTGAGTGTTTCCTAGGGAATAGGTATATCTATAATGCGTCTCTCAACAGTATTGTGGTCTATCCATGAATCAAATATAACAATAGAAATCCGAGTAATTAGTATCATATCGATTTATGTATAAGATACAAAGCCTACAGGAATTGCTTTGATGTAAGATAACATAAAAATGGTCATAGTGTACCGGCCACATATTTTGTGATAGAGCAAAAGTAGTAATCAATCTATCATGTCAACTAGATGATAAAAAATTCCTGAACGTAGTGTAAATCTTCTCACAATAACAAAAAGTACTTTTATCATAATACTTCTCATTGAACCCCAAGCCGTGAAACCTTCAGCTTCTGAAAGCCATTGAAAATACGCTATTATGAGAAAATGGAGTGACAAATGGAATATCGTAATAATGAAAAGAAATTCCAGTTGACCGACTTATACGAGAAAAATCCCAATTCATATTTTTTGAATGTGGATGAAGCGAAAGAAGTGCCCAGGGATCATGGCAAAATGTTTCTGCCTGCCTCCGAGAGAGGCGTGATTTTACACAGATTTGTACAGGTAAATATAGGTACAGATACAAAAGTACTGCAATTTTTGTTTACCTAATTCATACCTTCCTTTTTTGTTAGTCTTCAAGCCTTTTATGTTTTTTGTACTACACTGTGCCCAAATATCTCGCTTATTCATGTGCCCCCGGGAATTTCGGGAAATCCTTTTTAAGTGCACCCCTTGATAACGAAAAGATCTAAGTAAATGCCAAATTTCAAAGGTTTAATTTATTATAATCTAAAATTTGCACATATTGATTAAAAATACTATAGAATTATGTAAATTGCATGAAAACTTTTAAAATATTTTCTCGTCTCTCGTCCATGATTTCCAATTTGCATATTATTAAGTAAAACTCGTTTAACTTCTTGTACCTAATTGGTCTCATGACAGATTTTGTAATGGATTACATGAAAAAAGTTTTTTAATTACTTGATGTAAGAATTTTGGTGGATTCGGAAATTTCCTTCAACATTTTGACACTAATTTTGATAACTAAATATATTTAATAATTTTAAATTTTTATTAATTTATAAGCAAAATTTTTACTGTGTTTTGGACGACTGTAGGTACCAATAATAATAATTATGTTACAAGTACTAATACTTAACGTCTCTTCTATATCATAACTGATAGTTGAAAGTATAAATAAAACAAATAGCATATGTTCAATATTATCATTAGAAATATATTCGAGCAAATTATATTTTAATGCAGAAAACAGTGCAAATTCATATGATAATTGCACAAACAACATGCTTATTACATAAAAAACAATCAAATAACAATTAACTTATAGCTATAACAAAATCATTACTTCTTAATGTAATTCTTTTTATTGAATGTACATTTTCGGTCATAGCCGTTGCAATACAACACCGGGCTGTTGGACAGGTAGCCTGACTCATTGCTGCATTGACTAAGGAAGGACCTAGAAAATAAACCGACCAATATTTCTTATTAGGAAATCCGTCACAGATTACAACAATTTCTTACGATTCTTTGCAAATCAATAAAAAAGTAACACAATTTGTGAAAGCATGCTGGCTGATGATAAATTTAATTTTAATTTAAAATAAATCGAACGTCAATGTCAATTTTTGTTTTTTTTTTTAAACACAATTCGCTTTAGCGTCGCTGGCAACATCATAATTTGGCGTGATACCATTCATTACAAATTCTTTAAAAAGTCGCTGTACCCTACTGACTCGGGCGTCGGTGGTGTGAACACTGTCGATGAAATCTTAAGGGACGTGTTAGACCGCTGAAATTTAATACAGAAATGTTAGTTTCAATCCTACATTACACCGTCTAGGGAAACAATACAACGGGTTAATATTGTTATAACTTAGTTATATATAACACAATTAATATAGTCATATATATACATATACAAGTATATGAAGCAAAGATAATGTAGAACTCCTTACACAAACCATTTTGATACATTTCGTAATCTAAGCTGAAAGCATCATAGCTATGTGCATACCTTATTTCACCTCTATCGGTCCAGTAGTTTTAGCTGTGCATTGATAGATCAATCAGTCACTCATCTTTGCGTTTAATATATTTAGAACACAAAATAAAGTACTTTCGAGTTAGAATCCCATAACAAACTCTTAAATTTTTTTAAAGCTAAATTGAATAGTTTTTCTAAACAAAGGGCGCTTTCAAAGGTCTCTTCCGACTGGTTAAATTAAGTACCTATTTAAATTAATTTAGATAAATTTAATTAGTTACCTGACTCTGAGAACCAAAGTTGCTTGTCCTCTGTTTGCTTATCCGTGACGGGGTCACCAGGTTAGATTGATACGGCTGCTGTGACGGAACAACACGATTTATGTATATTTTAACTACCGACAAGTTTAAGTGAAAAGATTTACGAATGTGGACGATGGCATAAGAATGTTGCGAGGATTGTTGCAAGTGTAAAGATGTACTCTACACTACTACACTACACCGTTACCATGCTGTGACGTCAATAAGTGCTACCCTGTATCCAATTTTTAAAATAAATCTATTCTATTCTTCGGTACCTGAGGGGTTAGTGCGAGTTTTAATCGATCAAATGCGTAGAGTGCATTAGTGCCATCGCGTTACCACTAGGTGGCGCTGATCAAATCACATACAAATTCGCGTTTACTTGCTCGACGCGTTTGATCGAGTAAATCTCGCACTAACCCCTCTGGGATCCGCCATATATTAAGTCTCTGCCTACAAATATATCAAAGTAATCAATTAAGGAAACAATACGACCCCACAGACTAGCCACTTAAGTATTTAAAAATAGTTTTATATACATACATAAAATCACGCCTCTTTCCCGGAGGGGTAGGCAGGGACTACCTCTTTCCACTTGCCACGATCTCTGCATACTTCCTTCGCTTCATCCACATTCATAACTCTCTTAAATAGGTTTACCTTTGTGTATATTAACTTAAATAACTCAAATAACACCCCTGTTAATCGGCATAGAAAGACATCGATAAGTAAGTATTATTAAGTAATGTAAATACCAACTTAACTGATAAAAACGAGTTGTGCGTGTAATTATTATCAATATTGATATACGGGGAAATTCCAAGTTCCCTTTTCCCAACAACAAGTATTAAAAATATGTTTTGACCCGGCCAATAGAATCATTTCATTTATTTCCCGTGTATGTCATAAAAGTCGACTAAGGGATTAAGCACAATCATCTAAAGCCAGCTACGGTGAGGGAAAACATCGTAAGGAAAACTGCACATTCAGGCAACTAGATGTGTAACCATGGATCCAATACAGGGTAGGTTTACCTGCAAAGGTTGTGGAGGTCAGATGGGAGTCGCTTCGTGTAAAAACCTGACTCACCCAATCAAGGATCCATGGTCAAAGGCATGTCCTGAGCTCCTCTCCAGAGAGGTGACGATGTAACCAAGACTTAAGCCAAGAAGGAAAAAGAAGATCTAAAGCAAGCTTCCATATAGTCTAGAAGCGAAAATACCAGTACCAGCTGCTTATCTTACCGCTCACACAAAAAGTCAATCAAAGGAAAGGATTTTAAAGTTGGAATTCTTCTTTTAGACGATGTGCTACAATAATTCACTGTAATTGAATCTTAACTATATTCCATCGTTAGGCTAGACAGCTAAACGTGACCTATGAGTTTTTTCGAGACTGACTATTCTGTGTCTACTTCGTAGAAGATATGTAGGTATGTTTAAATATACAGTAGGAGTTGTAAGTAAAAAATATAAACTTACACTATATGGAGTACTTTTAGCTGTCCTTTTGTAAGTAGGCGTCGCTTGCAAAAAATTAGGTGACACGTTAGTAACAGGTGATATAGGAATATTGAATGGTGATGTTTGTTCTGAAATAAAAGATAAATTTGTTTTTTTTTATATTACCTACTCTGGTCAAGCAAGACACTAGCTGACAAGGAAAGCAAATATCATTTTCAGTCAAAATATTATATAAATACATAATTTGAATTGTTTGACACTAACTGATTCTCAACTCTAAAGGTGCGGTTGACCTTCGAGTGTAATCGAAACTATTGGCTCTGTCTGCCCCTGTCAGTATGTTACTATACTTACAATATGTTACCTAGGTAAGCATATCTATTTCAAATCAAAAATTAGTAGCACAATAAATTTAAAATATTTTGTTAATTAAATTTTGTTTAAATGTTTACAAACATAAAGGTATGGTTTAGTCAATTGTCTTTTTAGATAATTTACCGAATGTTGCAATTACACGGAAAAACCTTAATAACATGCGGAACATTTATTTTGGAACAAAAATAAAAATGTCAAGAGTATTTTAAAGCCTTGTAGTACAACGAGACAGAAACCCACCGGCTCCAATAGTCTCTCTGTCATATCACAATTCAAACTATCATGCATGAAACAAACCCCATACAAATAAGTATGTGAAAGAAATGAGTAGAAATGTTAACCTTCACTTGAAAAAGAACCTATAATTCTGTAGCGAGCTGCCTTATAACCAACAACTTTATGAAAGACTTATACCTATTCAATATCAAAAATAAGATCCTTTTTTCTGGATATTTCCACGGGAGCGAAGCCCCAAACAAAAGCTGACGATCCCTTTCATCTCTGCATGTTCAATTTCATTAAATTTGAATATTTTTAATATGTGACTCAGAATACAAAACTGAACAACTTTTACTATGGGACTAACGTCGAAACTGCGAAAATAAAATCAGCTGTTTCATATGTTTTGGTTTCCCATACATTTTGATTTGATTGCAGCTAAGTAAGAAAAATTCAAATATTCTATTAAGTAGGTATATCACTTACTTGACTGTGATATCTGTGCTTCCAAATGTTTGATAGTTTTCTGATTCTCTTTCAATTGCTTGTGTTGTTTTTGGCACAACTCGGTCATTCGCCTTAACTCCGTTCTGGCCGTGTAAAATTTCTTTGTCTAGAAATACAAAAAGTTCTTAGAAAAACTCCTTGAAATGTATGACACTATAGTATTCAAAACATCTATACTTTACTAATATACGCATACTATCTACATTTGATACTTATAGGCTACACTTTTAGCGGACGAATTAGTTTAAACACATATAAAGTGATTCTCTCTTAATGGTCGCCAAGTCGGCCATTTAATTAAATCTTCGACTAGATAGTTTCAACTTACTCCACAAAGAACAGCTTTAGTTAAGGACAGTTTCAGATAATTGTAACGAACAGTAATTTAGTTAGGGAGTTAGGTACTGGTGTCGATTAATTTCGCCTTAGCTATTTAATTATGGAAACTCAAAAAGACTCAGCAACAAATATTTCCTCGACTTTCCTTAGATAATTTATTGTAAAACACGAGAAATGCTTACCGACTGAAATAAATATGAAAGAAGCCTCCGCCTGTGTTGTTTCTGAAACTGTAATACTTCACAACATTTTTTGATTATCTCTTCCGGCTCAGTAAAATAGTCTTGAATTTCTGGTTTCATCTATAAAATATTGTTGAGTTTTAACTTACACATTACAAAAACAATCTTAAAGATATGTAATAAAAATCTTTAATAATTTACTTACATCAGGTACCAATTTCATAATTGAACAAGGCAAACGACATATTAAACATGTGCTTTGTTGAGATCCTAAAAAGATAAAATATTTCTGTTTAAAAAAAATAATATATGTTTTATATTAACAACAAATACGCATAAAATGAAGGAACTTACCATTATTTAAACAATTATTACAAAACATATGTCCACAAGATGTCAAATGAAGAGTTATGCCAGGATCTAATTGAGAAAAACAATTATTGCAATGAATCCAATCCATTTTCAATTATTTACGGGTTAATTATCTCAAAAACTTTTAATACATGCATCTTATTTTTTGATCTATTTTTAAAAATGTTGACAGCTCGCGCCATTTTTTAACATATTTTTTTTATAAAGGTATAGTACAAAAAAGATTGGTGTAAGTAGGGCTCATACATTCGAATTTAGAAAAACTGGCACAATATATTTTTTTCTTTTTTTGTTAGCATAATTCCATGCATATTCAGTGAGAAGTAAATTTTTTTTAAGAAACATTTTTCTTTTTTTATATTTATTGCTAGCCACCCTCGCATAAGTGAGTTATGCATGAGCTTATTAAAAATAAGTCAATATATCCTCTTTTGAGGCAAATTAGTTTGAGACTTTTTATTATCTAATTCTTTTAGTTTTTCATAGAAATATTACATTTCTTTTTGTGGTCCTTATATACATATATTAATTAATATTTAAGTACTGCCATAGGTACATACTATCAATGTAGTTGAGAATATCAATTTCCGCCCAAACTAATTACTTATTAACATATTTCATCTCTAGACAAAAATATAATTTTTCTTCTTTTGTGTTAATTGACTATGATGGCAAAATTAAGCAGAGAATGTTGTAACTTCCAAGTCGCAACAAAACCACCCATTGTGCAGGTAGCCCTTACCTTGGTTGGAACATGAGATAAGTTGACCCTAAAAAATAGTTAATTTCACGTTAGGCCTGGCTGCATAATAAATCCAACACGCTCCCTTGCGAGTAATGACTGCCACCTTTATGCATACTCGAGCAGTTGTTTCATAAAACATTACAGCTTTGCCATGAGTTCAGCAACTCTACTTATCATTAAGGTTGGAACACCTATCCAGTAAAATGAAGACAATTTTTTTATTAGGAGTTCACAAAATAGAGGTTATTGTTTGTTTATTTGTAAACTTTTAATCGCACAAAATATACACAATCTAATACAGTATCTGGGTTTAAAAAATAATTGCAATGGTAGACTTATCCCAATTGGAAAATCTAAAATCAAAAATTATTATTCTTATAAATATATTTTGTAATCATCATAGATCGTAAGTCTTATAATAACTTAAATCAGGTTACTATACGAAACGTCTAAGAACACTACTGCCCGCAATTTAACCTTAAAGGAAAGCTAAACCCAGCTAGGATCTTGGTTACTCATCCGTTGGCTTAATATACAGGCTTCCTCACGAATTTCTTCACCTTAAGAGCATGAATTAGTACCTAATCACACTAATATATGAAATACCTTATCAAACATTCGTAGTTATTACCAAATTTTAGAATAATCTGTTCCAAAACTTTATATCAAGAAAAAAAAATCAGCTTCGCATTTAGACTGCATCAATTCCAGTTATCACTTCCCTCCGTGTGTGCTCGTCTACAATACAAAGATGTTCATATTCAATGTTTATAAAAGTAGACACTGATCGGATCACGGGCAGTATATCGGCAAGTGTCATTGCCTGTGGTCACACACCATGAATTTAAAATATATACCGTGTCTTATAGCGTTGATCGTGTGTGTGCATTGTAAATCTCCGTGTACGTATTTTTGTTTTTGTTTCTTTTTTTGTGAATATGCGGATTAAGTGGTTTGTCGTTTAATGTTTATTTTAATAATAAAATATCGTAAATGTTACTCCTACTTGAAGGTATTGTAGCTGGAAGTACAAAGAGGGTCAACTTGACAGTTAATTAATTAGCTGAATATATAATGAAAGCCCACCTTTAATTTTTAAAACAAAATCTGTTTCGGTTGTTTCTTTTTAATTTATAAATTAGCTGACAGCCACATAAAATAGAACAGCGATTTTAAAAAAGAAAATCCTGAATTTCTCTTTGCTTTGATAAATGTTACTGAAAAAATATGTCAGTAAAATATAAATTTAAATATAAAACAACTTAACAATTTCTTAAATTAAAGCTAGTACATTAAATGATTTTGATAAAATATACCGCAATAAAAATAAAAATATACCTGCTTAAAGTAACGCAATTAAAAAAAAATGGTTCCATAATTAAATTTATTAAGGATATTATTTCTCATATTGTTTATTTTGCAGACAAAATATGCGTGCCGGCACAGTTTTTAAAAGATTGCGAGCAGATGCTAGAAGTAGAAACGAAAAGCAAAGCAACCCTAGAATGTGTAGCAGCGAGAGATAGGTGAGTACTCGTATTTCCAGATTCAATCATGTCAAGCAACGAAGAGAGCGAGAATAAGAATGATCAAAATTTTGTGTCTTGTCTCTCTTACGTAAGACAACGATGCGGTTTCGTTCATTAAAAGGCTTATTTGGCTAAGTTAGATGGTATGAACGTAAGAATTGAAGATGCAACCCAAAGTTAGCATACACAATTTCGAAAAACTAAAAGTTATCAAAATGAGAGCTAACAGCTTTTGATAACTATTTGATTCATGTTGTAGAGAAATAAAATTTTGAAATTCACAATAATTCTACTTCCCTGTAGCTGCACGGCTACATTAGCGAAATAAAATACAAACTACTACACCAAAATTCCGCAGAGTGAATTTTCTGGAACTACAAAACTTATCGCATACGGTTTCCCCCACGACAATTTAATTTCTATTGTTCTACAAATATTAAAGGAGTTGTAACAAGACTGAAGTTTATTATTGTAGCAACGTTTGTGTTCTATGCGCTCTGTGGTTTAAGTTATGTTTTCTTTTCGTTTTAAATACTGCTTCATATTCACTGTTTTTGCTGATAAGAATGCTTTTATTTTACATACATAGATGGTCACGTCTATATCCCTTGCGGAGTAGACAGAGCCAACAGTCTTGAAAAGACTGAATGGCCACGTTCAGCTTTTTGGCTTAGTGATAGAATTGAGATTCGAATAGTGACAGGTTGCTAACCCATCGCCTCAAAAAGAATCCCAAGTTTGTAAGCCTATCCCTATGATTTTACATTTCACTTAATAATATGAATGCCAGATTCAAATGTCATAATAACTTTGCTCAAGGAACCAATCGGGGCTCGTCTCCAGCGACGAGAGAATATAAACGGGTCAAACACCAGGAGAAATAAGGAACCCCACGGTTTTTTTCATTTTCTTAATCAGCTCTTGACGTAACTAATAAAGGATTATCTCTAGAATTCCTTTCTTACAAAAGAGTAACCATAGTTTATAAAAAAAAAAAAATAGTAACCAAGTCATCCACGAAACTAAGATATTTGAAAGATAAAGGATTCTTGAAGGATTTTGTACAATTCATTTTTATTTTTATACAGAATGGAATGCCTTTCCTACGTGCAGCAACGCCAAGCCGACTTTGTGCCGGTAGACCCCGAGGACATGTACGTGGCTTCTAAGATACCCAACCAAGACTTCGTCCTCTTCCAGGAGTATAGGACCGACGATGAGCCAGACGGTAAGTTAAACAAAATAAAAAGTTAATAAGAAGTTCCTACGAACCCCTACTACATGAATCTTAATACATACATACATATAATCACGTCTATATCCCTTGCGGGGTAGACAGAGCCAACAGTTCTGAGCGGACTGATAGACCACGTTCAGCTATTTGGATTTAAGATAAAATTGAGATTCGAATAGTGACAGGTTGCCCATCGCCTAAAAAAAAGAATCTCAAGTTTGTAAATCTATCCCTTAGTCGCCTTTTACGACATCCATGGGAAAGAGATGGATTGGTCCTATTATTTTTTGTATTGGTGCCGGGAACCACACGGCATAAATCTTAATGTCTTCTTTAAGCCATCCAGCTGATCGTGGTGGTAGCCTTTTTGAGACTATTGGCTCTGACTATGATGCTGTCTGGCTTCCCCGAGCTTCAGAGTAGGACCCCTCCCTCTCTTGCCTTTAGTCACCTTTAACGTTAACGTTAACATTTAGTTAAAGGCGGCGAAAAACCTTATCTGTCAACTGCTTCCCTTTTTATGGAGATCGTTAAAGCCAATCAAGGAATAGCTAATAAACTTAGAAATCTTCTTTTAAGTGATAGACTATCAACCTGTCAATTTGAATCTTATTTCTACCATTAAGCCATATGCTGAACATGGCCTGTCAGTATTTTTAAGTCTACTGGCTCTGTCTATCCCGCAAGGAATATAAACGTGATTTATGTATGCATGTCTTCACCTGATCATGGTCTTTAAGTCTTTAAATTTCCTCTTTTCTATCATGTAGACGTGATTAATATATATTAATATTTCGCTAATAGAAGCTGTTTCAAAATATATCATAAATATATAGTACCAATCTAGTATGTGTTCGTGTAATAAATGTGTTTTCAAAATACACGTTCACATTCTTTGCATATTTAGTAGGTAAATAACGTTCTCACGGCTCCATTATGTAGGAAAAAAAAACCATTTTCGTTACCAAAGATCAGCTTCGAACGTGGATTAAAAGGTCTTTTCTTATTCTTATATGTCATTCGGAATAATATTTTACATAATACCGATTTTTATTACTAAAACCTTCTAGAATGGAGATAATATTCTAACTTACTTTACCTTAAAGTGATGCTTTTTTATGAAAGTAGCTGACACTTATATCAGGCACTTATTCGTGACGATTTTATTATTCAAATTATAGATAACGTTCGTTTACATCAAATATCGAAGCTCTCAAGTTGATGTCATTGCGTCATAGGAAAAAGGTTTTATGTCAATCAATAATGATAATTTAGAAAATTGTCATCATAGTTAATTTAAAATACACTCTAAAATTGTTTTATATAATCTCTGATACAGAAGGTAATATTAGTCTATCTTCGTCTTATATAGGTACTTATTGGCAATTGATTAAGTATATTATTGGTCTAAAATAAAATCCAAATATTTCTTAGCTTTTAATAACATTACTTAGCTTTTAATAATATGATTGGATAATCCATTCTAGAAGTGATAAAACAAGTTGTTATTCAACCACTCATTTTCCTTCTTCGTTCTGATGTGAGTGACTGAGAACATATAAATTAACACTGCAGTGTAGTATTTCGTATTCTATACGAACATTTTATCCAATATTGCAAAAAAAAATATTTCGTTCACTTTGTCAAGAGGCCCGAAAAATATAAACAACTTTCTCTATTCTCTTGAAACCTCTAGGGAACAATTGGGTTTGTCACAAACTGAAATCACTATTTGCATTCTACTTCAACAGTTTTCCAATATCAATCCTATTGGGACACTTGAAAACATCGACATTTTTTGTCAATCGCATATTGAGTTTTCCGACACGTGTAACATCTATACTCGACCAATTCCCCGAAGATGCCTTTGCCTACCTAAATGTCGGAGGGATAGGCAGAGCCATTTTGCTTCTTTCATACCACGATTCCTGAAAACTTATTTTCGTGAACTTCCTGGCCTTACCCCCAACCTGCGTTCTCACCTCTCTGTAGTCCTCATAAGAGGCTGGTACGCCTATAATCACGATCCTGGTTTTAGTAAGTCAGACCTCCACAACCTTTGCAATCAACTATTATCAATATTGAACCGACAACTTCTTTTGTCTGTCCAAAAACATGCTACGCTACAAAGAGGGAATGCGGCAAGTTTAATGGGTACTTTTGAGCCGGGTGCAGTCCGGGGTGGTATTTTTGATTAAATGTATTTGTTTGTTTGGTGATTGTTTCTATTTTGTATTACCTTGATGTTGACGAAGCTGTTGTGAATATTTTGTAATATTTTTTTTATATTTTTTATTATAATCGGGTACTTTATTTGATAAATAAAGTACCCGATTATAATGCTACGCTATTTAGAGTACACACGGGGGAAGAGTCCTGACAGTTTGTCGCCCTTTTCGACGTTCATCCTTTTTAATCTTAGTTCTCATTCACCCTATCAGAAAACACAAATAAATAAAAATTAGTTTTTATTAACATATTTTTTGACAGCGGAATTCCGATACCAAGCCGTCATAGTGGTCCACAAGGATTTGCCGATCAATAGCTTAGATGGACTTAAAGGATTGAAGTCTTGTCACACCGGGGTCAACAGGAACGTGGGATATAAGGTGAGTAACATTATTAAAAATACCTATTTCAGCTAGAAACGTGTTCAAAGGATACATTAAGACTCGTAAATTTTGATTTGCTCAGTAAAAGAAAACCCAGAAGAGCACACTGTGTACTTACTCTCAAAGTTCACGAACAAGTGTCCAAAAGTAATTAAAGAGGGATCCAAGAAAAGACATTTATTTTACTTACACGACTTCACTAGAATTCTCGCTCTTAGCGTACCCAACTGAGTGTTTCTTAAAAGATTTTTCTACAATAGAATTGAATAATGTTAAAATAAAACAAAGCCTTTGCGAATTCACAAAAGAATTTCGTGTGGAATTAACGAGAATTGCGAAAAGAAACACGTAAACGTTTGCCGTGCAAACACAAATAGCTGTATTCGAATGGAAGGTATACAGGAACAAAGAACGGGAAAGTACAAATAAATTGTACAAATGAATCGCGGATTTGATAGAAACGAAATGTAAGAGATATTTCATAGAAATTCTTTTTAGTCTCAAAATAAACTCAACTCATGCTGACATGCTCTTATACTTTAAACTACTCGCACATGCTGCAAAAATATTTATCGACAGTTTTCGGTTAGTCGCTTGTCGGATAGTAATCCACACTTCAATTTATAATAGCATTAAAGCTGCATGTAAATTGTATAATATCATCCAAAGTCAGGCTTTGTATGTCCTTATACTTTTAATACTTTATCACCGACACTGAAGTAATACAGCATATATTCTCTCTCTCATCTGTTCCGCCGGTACACTTCGGGGCAGCTACTCGATATTTCTCTTTTCATTCTATCCGGCCTGCACTGTTTTCAGACACGATCATTATCTTAACTTCCAGCCAGGTTTTCTTCATCTATTCAGGGCGCAATATCGATAGAAAATACAACGTCTCCATTATAGACACCCTTATTATTTTGTGTTGGCAGCATTGACTTTGACGAACGAACGATTGATATTCGATAACAGACGTGCGCAATCTATAGGCAAATTAGGTTACGCGTCGGACGGAAATTTGCTACAGTATCATGTATTTTCCACATTTTCGTTTCAAACAACGGATTTATCTCGCACATATCATGTCAGGCCCCCGAAGGGGTGTCTCGTTGTGTCAGTTTGATATTACGGTTATATGTGGAAAATGTGTTTTTAAAGCTTTTGCCTAAACGCGTGACGTCGTTAGCGAAAGATTTTTGATAAGCGTGTAACGCTGGGACGTATTAACTAAACGTTTAGAAGATTTAGAAATCGAAAATACTTAATTACTCACGTTTAATGGATAGCTATAGAACATATATTCATATAATCACGTTTTCATCCCTTACGGGGCAAACAGAGCCAGCGAACTTGCTAATACCCAAAAGGCTACGTTCAGCTGTTTGACTTAATGATGGTATTTAGATTAAAATAGTGACAGCTTACAGCCCATCAAACATATTAGAAACAAAATTATATTGATCGCCACCAAAGAGATCCTTCGAGAGGCAGAATGTTGTGACAGAGGTGTACATATACGCTGCAATTAAGAATTACATACATACATACATAAAATCACGCCTCTTTCCCGGAGGGGTAGGCAGAAACTACCTCTTTCCACTTGCCACGATCTCTTCATACTTCCTTCGCTTCATTTGCTAATTAACGTTTTAATTTGCTAGCGTTTTTCAAATTTTGAAGCTTAATAAAGCATCCGTGAAAAACCTACGATGAAAGGTAAATTGAAAAAGACATACAAATATTGTTGTTACCTTATAAACTGGAAGCGTTCGGACGTTCCTACTGTCGGTGCGTATAAACAACTGATTGTAATTCGATCAACGGCGCAATATGAATGGGCATGACATGAGGGTGGCGCGCGGAATACCTGAGCGGTGTTATTAAAATACCCATTCGGTATAATTTAACTGAAACATGCATAAAGCTGAGAACGCTTCTGTTTTTTCAATATAGTAGATTGTTTTTAATTTCAATACTTACTATGCCGTGTGGTTTCCGGCACCAATAAAAAGAAGAATAGGACCACTCCGTCTCCTTCCCATGGCTATCGTAAAAGGTGACTAAGGGATAGGCTTATAAACTTGGGATTCTTCTTTTAAGCGGTGGGCTAGAAACCTGTCACTATTTGAATCTCAATTCTATCTTGAGCCAAACAGCTGAAAGTGGTCTATCAGTCTGTTGAAGATTGTTGGCTCTGTCTACCCCGCAAGGGATACAGACGTGATTGTGTGTATATATGTATATTAATAACTTACTAACAATCGATACAAGACGTATAGTAATTCGTACGTTTATGACACTTAAGTACTTTTTTTAACATAGGTTAATAATTCACGGTGCTCATCTTGTAGGTATTATATTATTTTATGTATATAGTATTTTATGACAATACCGTATCACAGATTATATAACACGTAACAAGAAACAATCTGAAGAAGATTTCACAAAAAAGGGTAAATAGGTTTGTTTCAAAATTTTACACATAATTAAACATTTTTTTATTTAAACAACAGTTTTCTTAGAAAATAAAAAGCTTTGACCTTATACAACCACAGCATACGCCAAAAATTATAGGCACCTACTATTAGAACTATTGTAACCACCCAAAGAGCTTCCAAATGTCAAACTTGAACGAGTGAATAGTCTCCATGAATATAGGTATTTGAGCGACCAATATATAAGAGCTTTCATACCAGCACGTAGAAGGTCCTTGCTTCAACATATTTACTCAAAACCAAACAAGTTTTACAACTTTGCAAAAATCATGCGAACATCTGTGCTGTGATGCGTGTAGACTTTATATAAATATTTAACATAGGTACAACAGGTCGAGTCGGATTTTGGGTGATTCGTCTGAAAAATAAACGTTTTTGGGGTGGGATTTAAATAAGTAGCCAATATTTTCGTAGCTTTCATTTGAAACCCAAACTTTCCAAAATAGAGAAGAATCTTTTTAACATACATACATATGATCACGTCTATATCCCTAGCGGGGAAGACAGAGCCACCAGTCTTGAAATGACTGATAGGCCACGCTAAGCTGTTTGGCTTAGTGATAGAATTGAGATTCAAATAGTGACAGGTTGCCCATCGCCTAAAAGAGGAACCCCAAGTTTATAAGCTTATCCCTTTGTCGCCTTTTACGACATCTGTGGGAAAGAGATGGAGTGGTCCTATTCTTTTTTGTAATGGTGCCGGGAACCACACGGCAATCTTTTTCATACTGCTGTAAATCCTGATAACACCGTCACCTCTCTTATAAACAACTTTAAAGAGGAGCCTAGGGTGCGCCTTTTGCCCTTCATTCTGGATTGGGTGAGTCAGGTGATTACTCGAAACAATTCATGAGCCCGATAGACGCAACATTTGCAGGGGAACCTAACCCATATAAAATGGTAAAACATTCACTAGATGCATGTGCTTATTCGCTTAGTCGCAGTTTACGTCGATGGAAAACAAATGAAGTTATTCTATAAAGTGCTGGGAACCACACGGCACTATCCACACTTTATTGTAAATGCAATAAATATGAAAAACAAAATGCTCAGCGAATTATTTTCTGCTAGGTACAGAAAATAAATTACACTTATGTTGACAATAAATTATTTTTTGGACAGGTGTGTTTACATGGCTTATCACATTAATTTTACGGCTTCAGTAACTCGTAAATCTATTTTATTCGAAGGCGAAATGGATTTTAAAGTATTTTATGTGGTATTTTTTTGTTTTCACTTCTTATATTATTTTATTTAAGCGTCCGTCCGCAACTTTGCTCGCGTATTATATTTGTATTGTTACTATACACAAACATATACACTTAGCTTAATAAGTTTAAATTTCGTTTAGTTCTTGATAACTTTTTACTGTTAAATCTACATTAACATATAACGTGGGCTAAGCCGTAACCGGCAGCTAGTATACCATAAGTTTAAAACACAAGTTATCTCTCATTATAATTATTATTTCTTTTATTACTGTAAAGAAAGAGCAACTTGCATACCTACTTACATACTAATTTGTTTTTACAAATTCATAATTGTAAACTTTATTTTCAGATCCCATTGACAATGCTTATGAAACGTTCTGTGTTCCCGAAAATGAACGATCACACAATATCGCCAAAAGAAAATGAGCTGAAGGCGTTATCCACATTCTTCAAACAATCTTGCATTGTCGGCACCTGGTCTCCAGATCCAAAAACCACTAGTGCTTGGAGTAAGTCAATGCCTGTTTATACAAAGACGAAAATGAACGACATACTTAAGCTTGCACCACCTTAGGTATCATCTGCATTACCATCAGACAGATATTAGAAAAACATAACTTATTACTTAAGTTATAATTTGGTTTGTGCATTCTCGCTGGCCAGTATTACTTAGCTTTTTAAATTGTAGAATGATTTTCATACATAAATATACATGTCGGCGAGTTATAAATACGACAATAAATTGGATATACACCAAAATAATAAAACGTTATCACCTTCGCTACAGATAAATAAATCAATTTGATCCGGACCTCTCATTTGACCCCGATGTGAACAATAGCATATATGGAATGAATAGTAGGTACCTACCTAGTTTATTTTTTCCGAGAGTTATTCTTACCCGCTTGGGGGATTTTTTCATACTGATCTTGAATAAATATAAACTTATCTCCCGCGACATTCCGTGAAGCTAAATATTGAAATTAATCAAGGCCCAAACACCAGGTACTAACCAGACGTCTAATCTTTATGAGTTCTGATTGGAAATACGCCAAAATTAAGTGGACATACTAAAATTAATTTCTGGTCCCTACTACAAATGAAAACCTTTACAAGCCTTTATAATAGAATCTTAACCCACTAAATTTCTTATTGTGCAAGTGAGACGCACAGCTGAACGTAATCTATGTACCTACATGTTAAAAGACGTCTAAATATCTACTCCTTACAAAGCGCTTCGATATATTGTGATCGAAGACAATGCAGCAATATCATGAGAGGACGAGGCTAAAAAGATGTTAAATAGACCTACATACCTACATACATATAATCACGTCTATATCCCTTGCACGGTAGACAGAGCCAACATAGTCTCGAAAAGACTGAAAGGCCACGTTCAGCTGTATGGCTTAATGATGGAATTGATATTCAGATAAGAATAGATCGCCCAAAAGGAGAATCCTTAGTTAATTTGCCTTTCCCTTGATTGGTTTTTACAATCCACAAGGGAAGAGAAGCAACTACATAAGGATCTAATAATGATAATATGTTTTCAGAACAACATTACAGTCAACTATGCTCACTCTGTCAACATCCTAATAAATGTGACTACCCTGACGACTTCAGTGGTTACGAAGGAGCCCTGAAATGTCTTGCCCATAATGGTGGCGAAGTCGCTTTCACTAAAGTCTTTTATGTCCACAAATTCTTTGGCGTAAGTTATTTTTACTGTTATTTAATTTTTTATGTATTTTGTTCTCGGAACACATACTTATTTAGGATCAACTTCAATATTATCAGTTCTGATAAAACGTCTTGTCAAGTCTTCACAAGATGAACTAAGATCAAGTTCTTCAGATGCTGATTGGAAACCGCCCAAACGTCAATTGCTCCTGAAAACTAATTTATACTTTTTTATAACCTACAAATTGAACTCTTCAATAGCAGTCATTTTCAGTTAAACAAACGTTTCAGCTGGCCCTAGGCACTATTCCAGCCCATCCTTCACCAGAGGACCCGACAAACTTCAGGTATCTCTGTGTGGACGGGTCTAAAGTGCCTGTTGGCGACAAAAACCCTTGTTCGTGGGCGGCTAGGCCTTGGCAGGGTCTGCTTGGTCATAATGACGTTCTGGCTCAACTCTCGCCGCTGAGAGAGAAAATCAAACAACTGTCTAACGCCGGTAAGTTCAATGTATTTAATGTTTAAACTATATATAAAATGTTACACAATTAACGATTGATCTAAAACGATGTATGATATATGGGATGACATGATTTTACATTACAACTTACTTAAAGTACCTATTTCTAATTTTGATGTCATCAGTGATATTAAGTACGTCGTGGGATTTTCGAAAAAATTGTCATCCATAAAAAAAAATTAAAATCGTATCATATACCTAATTGATTACTTCATGAATCTGTATAGACCAATTCGCTGAGTCTATTTTTTTTTAATCTTGTAATTCCATCATCAATAATTTTCTTTTTTGGTAACTGTTTAAAATGTTTAGGTGCAAGCACAAAGCCGAGCTGGTTCACAAACGTATTGGGTCTGTCTGAGAAGATCCATCACGTAGCAGATAACATCCCTATAAAGCCAGTGGATTATTTAAAGAAGGCCAACTATACAGAGGTGATTGAACGAGGGCATGGCGTGCCAGAATTGGTAGTAAGGTACGATTATATTGATTTCATGTGCAACGAATTGTAGGAAGATATATAATTTCTTGAAAACAAAGTAAACGTTAGAAACTTATTGGATCTTTCTATGAAAAATCACATAACAGATAATGACACTATTAAACAAGTAAAATCTTTAAAGAAAGCTAATTACACAGAGATGAATGATGAGCAAGAACATGGACGTGCTGTAAATTTTTCAAACAGTAATTATAATAATAATGATTTTTTTATATATTGCATATTTTTTGATGGTATAATGAAAGATGATTCAAACTCAAACCAGATTTAAGATCAAATAGATTGATTGAATCATGAAACGTCTTATATAGAATCAAAACTAACGCTAGGAATTATTGACTTTATCTATACTATACTAAAAAAAGCTTTCAATTAAATATAAATGTAAATGTTAATACACATTAAAGACTCAACAAAACTTGTTTGTAGGATGTGTGTGACATCAAGCGTTGCCCTCGCTAAGTGCAGAGCGATGTCGGTGTTTGCATTCAGCCGCGACATCAGACCCATACTGGACTGTGTGCAGGAGTCTTCCGAAAAGGACTGCTTGAGAAGCGTATGTATTACTGTAATATTCAAAGGTTCGCTTTACATTGTCTTTTTTACCTCTAGTGAGGTACCTTTACCTATGATCTTGGATTGGGTAAATCAGGTTTTCACACAAAGCCTTCATATCTTTCCTCCGCAACCTTTGCAGAAGAACCTTACATATTGGACAAGAGTTTCGCTTGAAAATAGTATTAATTTTAAAAGGAATCTTGTACTAAAATAAAACACGGCCGATGAATTAAATCAGTAGAGTATGATAGATAGAAAGGGAAGTGGAAATGTAAAAATTTATACGAGAAATAACTCGCCTTGGCGAAGTAATAAACACAACAAAATAACTGTGATAACTAGTAACATTGAACTTGACTGGCAAGTCAAGTCACGTCCAATAGACTTATATTTTATACCTACCGTAAGGGACTATACCTAATACAGTTTAAAATCTCAATCAGGTCCAAGACAATGGCTCTGACCTAGCCGCAGTAGACGATATTAGAGTAGCAGCCGCTGCCAAACAATATGGTCTTCATCCAGTTTTCCACGAGGTGTATGGGGAAAAGAAAACTCCTAACTATGCAGTTGCTGTTGTCAAAAAAGGTTCTACTTACACGACGATTGATGACTTGCGGGGTAAAAGGTATGAATGATTCAATTTTTGTAACTTATCAGATGTGTTAAAAACGTTTCGGCTAGTTTGAACGAAATATTAAGAACATCTTTTTAAAATATCGTTTTTAAATATGAATAAATAATTACACAACAATTTAGTGCAAGTGCAGTGCACGAATGCTTAGTCACATATAAATTTGAACAATTCTTAATGGGAATTCAATAAGGTAAAATTCAAGAGTCTCTGGAAAACCTTACAATATCGGTGTTCCACAGGGATCAATACTTGAGCCTGTGCTCTTTAGTCTTAAATGATAACTGACGTGATGCTGTTATTGTTTTTATTTTTAGATCATGTCATAGTTCTTTCGGAACCTTCAGTGGCCTTCACGCTCCTTTGTTCTACCTCATCAATAAAGGAAAAATCACTTCTGAACCTGGACAGGTAACGATAGCACATCTGTGATAGCTTTATTCGACCTCTTACTCACATTATATATCCGCAAACTACACTTCAACTCAGCACAAAATAATAAAAACTTTTCTTTATTGCAGTGCGTCAAAAAACTTTCTGATTTCTTCTCTGCCGGCTCATGCTTGCCCGGTGTTGATAAGCCAGAAAATAATCCAAAAGGTAAAATTTGCTTTCGAAAATAGTAAAATGTTTTTTAACATTAAAATTCCTCATTTTTCATCAGTCTCCTCTTCTACAGGTGATGACATATCCATGCTGAAGAAACAGTGTGCTAGTGACAATAATCCTCTCAAATGCCTTCAAGAAGGACGTGGCGATATAGCATTCGTTTCTAGTAAGTAAAAGAAATAGTAATAGTGACATTCACGGTTTTCACAGTGACAGAGGTCTTACAACACATGTAGCAGAGTCTTTACCTTTCCGCTTTCGACCGTCGGATACTTCTCTCGCCTCACAGAGTCATAAATGTAATAAAATATTCTAACTCAAAACGCTTTAACTTCCAGGTGCAGATTTGAAAGACTACGACGAATCCCAATATGAATTACTTTGCCTAAATAGAGAGTCTGGAGGTCGAGACAAATTGTCCAACTTCGAGACTTGTAACATTGTTATGGCACCATCCAGGACTTGGCTAGCGTCAAAGACCAGCATGTCTGACGTTTCTATAGCACACACTCCATTGAGTCTGGCCCAGTTATTGGATACCAGATCAGATCTGTTCAACATTTACGGCGAATTCTTGAAGAATAACAACGTCCTCTTTAATGTACGTACCTACAACTTTACCTTAAGAAGTGTATAATCATCACGGTTAACATCTTTAGTTGAAAATCGTCAGGTTCCCCTGAAAGATAGGATAGATAGAAAGACTCTTTATTGCACCATAAAAAAAGAAAGAATACGCTTCTAAACTTCGTCTATAGACTCTTGTCTGAACAAGAGTTGCTCTGCTTATAGTAGTATTTACCTTTGGGGCATTTCAACATTGAAGATGCGTAGATCTTATCTTCCCTCTCGATCTATCTTTTTGGCTATGATGACTTAGAGAGAAAGAGATGATCAAAGTTTGTTAATAGATCGACTAATATCCCTAATTTTATATCGTGATCATAAGAAAAACAGCTTCTTCTTACATTAGGACCACAATTGGAATAACACAAATTGAAAGTGTAATTACTAGTTGGTACATGCCAAAAAGTGGCCCGGGCTCTTCCGCAGAGACGAAACCACAACACCAAAAGGATGATGAAAAAGTAAGCTTACTTGGTAAAACTAATAAACTTGTTCTCTTTCAGAATGCTGCTAAAGGATTGGCTACAACGGAGAAGTTTGATTTTGACAAATTCAAGACTATCCACGATGTCATTTCTAACTGTGGATTAGTATAAGTAATTACAATTCAACTAGACTAAGCAATATCCAATAGTTTGTAAGAGACTTTTATGTACATTTAATATAATAAAATTTTTAATAATGGTTGCCGAATCTCATCTCAATCTATAAGTCTGAATTTTGATATATGTCAAAAATTACAAATAAAAAAAAATTACTTGTTTAGCTTGTGCTTTAACTCCCATCTTATATTTCTCCTGTCCTACTCTTAAAGAGATCTGTCTTAAATACCTTGGTTATCCAACATTGGTTAGATTGAAAGTTGTGTAATAGGTACCTAACTATATCTTTATATCAAAATCATTTGTAACTCTTGTATAAAATTTGGACGTGGTAAAATTATTATTTACATTTTAATTTTGATTCCTTACCACTGTCATGCGCACGTAAAAAGCACGCCCGAGTTTTTTATCCAGCCTCATTAGCCAATAGGTTAATTAATAATTTGCATTTAAAAAAAACCTTTTCAATGGATTTGTTGAAACCTTAAGCAATCTTGAAGTGAGATAAAATTATCTTTTCATTTTAACATAGCAAACCTGATAACATAGACTAAGTAGTGAATAGATGGGTTAATCATATCATAATGATTTATAGACCCTTAGTATAATCTGCTTTTATAACTGCCAATGGATTTCTCGAATGGAAATTTTAGGAGGAGGAAATGTTCATATACCTGAAGAGCTCTTTATCTTTGAATAATCTATTTCTCTCGACTTGGGCTTCAGCATCCTCAATTTTGAATCTATTGTCTTGCAAATTTTCCCTTGTCAAGACAAGCCATGATATTTTCTATGTGCCAGCTTTTTTACAAATTAGTGAAATATCTCATTAATCAGAAGTCCCTAAAACTAGAAAAAATCTTTATAGATAGTTAATGACAGAAAGTTTGACTATGGCTTACTTAACCATCATCTAAGAATTAAATAAACAAACCATGTAGCTTACAACATTTTTATTTTATCACTTAATACGGTAACAAATAAATTAAATCCAGTTCGGAATTTTGATTGCTAATGAGAAATTAATCCATAATTATAAAGCAGCAAGGAATACTGTTATCACAAGTGAAGCAGCGAGCATGGCATAGCCTGTTGTGTAAACCTCCTTTATGGTCAGTCCCTTTGCTGTATCCCAGTATAAATGTCGGCAGCCATTTGCAAAGTGATAGGCAAACGGTGCTGCAATCATTGCTTTTGCCAGGAACAGAGTGGCGGGAGACAAGTTCAGACCCTCAATAATAGTAATGTAGTAGGAAATGTCGTTGGGTAGGACCAAAGCCCCAATGCCTAGGACGCCGGCATAGCCAGAAAGAATCATACCTGAAATAGAATTATACTATAAACTTCTGTTTTTCTCTGCAAATCTCCTATTGAAAATATTTATGAAGAAGGCCAGTTTCCAGGACTCTAGAGGTCTAATGTTCCCATCAAATAACATTATCATTGATGAAACTTATGCTAATTCAAGTTGATGCACTTAGTTTAGGTTATTAAAAGAAAATCACTAACCTGCAGCTCTATGTGTGATAGACAACATACTGGTTAACTGTGGGGCATATATCGTCAAATGTGGGGACATTGGACGCTTGAGCCTTTCATTTCTTATGTCGTGATGCTCCTCATTCGGCGGAGCATATGGTTTGTATGTTATTTTAGGGACTCCGGCCGCCTGAGCATACTGAGCAGTGCCCAAGATCGTAGGAAACCTACTTAAACTTGAAAGCACAGGTTTACTGGCCAATCTGAAATGTAAAATTATGCATTATTCACCTTAGCCACGCAAAATGCACCAAAACAACTATTACATAATAATTGCATACTAACCTTCCGCAAGAAAAGAATGCCATTGTTTTACTTGATGAATATTTATTATTGTCGTAGGCTACTGTAATAATAAAGAAAAGTTAATTATTTAGATTCCTGGAGAGTATTTCTTTAAATTACAAAACAAAACAAGTTTTCCTCTTACCACTGAGTCTCACGATTTGACAGCTGACGTTGATTTGACGTTTCGTGAATTCGAGATCT
Source organism: Amyelois transitella (assembly GCF_032362555.1). Lineage (NCBI taxonomy): Eukaryota > Metazoa > Arthropoda > Insecta > Lepidoptera > Pyralidae > Amyelois > Amyelois transitella. Next base: position 9,304,021 of record NC_083511.1, on the reverse strand, counting down.
AAAAGTACGCAGTTAGTATGTTCCGTTGATTTAAATTTTGTTTTAAGAATTTTGCATTTTATGATTGGTTAGTCATGTATTTCTCAACATCCATGGTTTAGTCGCATCCATGCTCTTCTTACTTAGAAATTATTCATGAGATAACTGCTTTATTAGGTTTTCATCCAAGACTTCTCAGAGTAACTAATATTTTAATCATGGCAAAAAAGTGAAACGAATCGTGAAATGAACCGAAAACAAACAGTGTCAATGTCAGGTTGTCAAGTGAAAAGTTGAAAAATGAAGAAAATAGATTGACTTGTAGATATTTCTTTTTCAATTCAAATTAATTACCTAACTTAAATAGCCAGATCCATTTATATATTTCAGTTAATGTTTCGTTTTTTAGTATTAACGGCTGTGACGGGTGTCAGTGTTTTGAGAGTAAACTGCACTACCGCAGCCACTGTCGCAATGGCAATGAGAGCCGCCGATTTCGAAGTTTATGGTAGAGTCCAGGGAGTTTTCTTTCGTAAGGTACTTATATTATATTTAGCCGATAAGTTTGATAAGACAAATGCAGGCCCTTTAGTCTTTGTGGCTCAATAAACTGTGTAAATCTTATTTCAGTTCACTAAAGAACAAGCCCAGAAACTGGGACTCCGTGGCTGGTGTAAAAATACTGATGAAGGAACTGTCTTAGGACACATGCAGGGGCCACCGGATAAAATTGAAACAATGTAAGTATTTCATATGCATTTATTTCCTTGAATATAAAAAGTAGATTGGACTATTCTAAAACAAAGCAACTTCCTTAACAGCTATCTTACTTTCCACATTAGAATCATAGTCACAGGCAGTTACCCAGAAAGCACAAACTGAGTTTCAAACCTGATATTTACATAGTTTAATCATCTTGTGAATAAGTAATGAACAAGGAATTTTAATAGCTTTTATATTAAATTCGTCAGTAATTAATATTACGGGAGGAACAAAACTTAAATGTATTTTGTTACTATTGGCTTTTAACGGACTTTCTGAGATTCTGCCAATATCGTTATTTAAAGGGACACAAAATTACCAAATTGATTGATGGATGAATGTAAGATTTTTTTTTTACTGGCCACGTTCTCTCACACAGAACCTTGCTAATTTGCTCCTGGATTTATTCAGTGGTGGCCGTGCTTATATCATTCGTTGACACATACCTTTAAATTTGCTCTTTTTTAATTTTTATTTCTTTCTTAGTTATTTAATTTGATTTATACCCTCTCTATTCCTAGGATGCAGTGGTTGAAAACGACTGGGAGTCCGAGCAGCAGAATCGAAAAGGCTGAATTTAGAAACCAAAAGGAGATAACTGAGTATAGCTTTGACAATTTCAGTATTGTCAAAGATTAATTTTATTATCACTAGAGGATTGTGCAATCTCCCAAGATTTATATCTGAACCACTAGAACATATTCTTCACTAAGTTTGATTGATTAATGTCAAATTGCTGAGCAATTTTAATTTCAATGGGTTTGTTGCATTTTGAACCATCACATAAATACATCTCATTTTTAAACCTTATGAAGTAGATGGAACTAATAAAATGCCATCTTAAGCTGTACAAGCTTTATCATGGAATTGAGATTGACATTGTGAAAGGTTTCTAGCCCATCGCCTAAAAGAAGAAACATTTAATTTCACTACTAATTACTTAAAAGTTATTTTTGTTTAATTTTTTCACAATATTTATTATGAATTTCTAAATATTAAGTTACTGGTGGTTTTGCGTATAAATTAGTAGAAACAATGGTATAAGTGTACCTGTGTGATATTTTTCAGTGTATTAAATACCTACGTATTATAATTTATTCTTTTCTAATATAAAATCTTAAGGTACATATGTTTTCTTTTCTTTATTTACAAATTTGTGTGTTGCCATTATTAAATATTTAATTCATCTATTTGCCTATATAAAAACTTAGCTTTGCTTGGGTGAAATGTGACTCATAATGCAGAATGATGTGCATAATATGTATCCAATACATTCGTTTTAAATACGACATTAGTAAAGACTCAAAAACACGAAGATCTTTTGATTCCTTTCCACAGAGCATGTTAAGTTTTGTTTTGACACTTCATTGAAGGCTCATTCACACTCTGAGAACTGTGACGTCGCTGACATGCCTGAAATGCATTATTTTTTTCTCCATTTCTATTGCAATTTGTCAGTATGGACATTTGGCAATGTCTAATGCCGATTTCCTATGAGGCACATGTCCAGTGACATACCGTCTTCCTCTACAGGACAGAGTAGATTTTGTGGTTTTCGCCTTTTAAGTCTGTGAACGCGTGGCAGTATGTTATATAGGTATTAAAAGAATTACCACTGTGAGGTGGCGGTACACACAGACACCCTTCTTCGTCCTCTGCGCTCCGCACTTTACCGATAATGTGTGAATCGGCCATAACCTACTCTAAAGTATCTTATGTCTTTCAAGTACAGACATCGGTCAGTTTTAATTTTATGATATGACTGAATATAATACCTACAAGCATAAAAATATCACGTCTTATCTCTTACGGGGTAGACATAGCTAATAGTCATAAGGCTCGAAGGCCTAGCTAAGTAGCTAAATTGTGTATATTATTCAAACTAATGTACATAACTTTCATTGGTACATAGCCAGGTGCGATTCGAACCTGTGCCTTTTTTTTTGCGCCACACGCATTTTAACCAGGCACCGATTCGACCACTGACGCTTTCTCTCTAAAACTACTATAAAATATAATATGTCCTAATGACACGTTTCCTCTTTGATTAACAACTTTTGATTCATTATAATTCCTAAACCAAAAAAGTAACATATATTTATCATAATTCATAACACACGTGACATACCCCAAAGGAATAGATAACCGAAGTTAATTAAAATTAATTAAAACATTTATTAAATGCGTGCGCAAACCGTCACGTCGTTCCATTTTTTATTCATTCACATTAATTAAAAGGGTGAAGGCAAACAAAAGTCTGGAAATTTTTAATTACTTCACCTCTGCCTTCATCTGGTTAATATGGAATACAAAGGCGTATTTTCACGAGGCTTCGCTAAAAGCTCCCGATAATTAGTCCCTTAATGAGCAACAATTAGGCCGCCTTAACTTGACAGGTGAGGTTACATACGAAAATAACATTGGACAATATTTTAAGTAATATTCCTTCGTAAAATAGGTACTCTTATGTTGTGCGTTACAGAGATTTTTTTTTAATTTGTCTGTCTATAATATTTTCCTTCTTTCCTCCTGGCTTTATATTCTCAACTTTCTAGAGAGGAGCTCTTGGTCCGACAATTACCACGATCCTAGATTGGGTAAGTCGTCTTCCGCAATCTTTATATAGAAATCCAACATCGATTACGGTAATACACCCAGTTGCCTGAATGTCCAGGTTTCCTTACGATATATTCTCACGCAGTAAGAGCATCAGTTAGTAATTAAACGCTTCACGCGCCTTTTTAAGTCGGGCAATAAATGCCACAAATTTTAAATTAACTTTTCCATTAAACAATTTCACTTCTTGAAAAGTGATTGTTAATCCCTTCAATACTTGTAGGTAATAAAGCCTGAAATGTAATTTCATTTCAGATAAATTAAGGGTTACAGATGACAAGGGTGGATTCAATAACGGTGCCAACTTTAAGGTACCATACCCCGTCCCTTTGGGATTTAATTGTGAAGATTCCGAGGTTTGAAAATTAATAACTCTTGAAATCAGTGGATTAACATTCTAAAATTTGCTTTTACCATAAAATGTTTCGTGTGGTTCCTGGCACATTGGAATAGGATCACTCCTCTTTTCCATGGATGCCTTGGGATTCTTCTTTTAGGCGATGGGCAAGCAATTTGGTGATTATTTTTATGTGTTTTATTAAAAACTACCAACGCGGCAGACTAATATTTCATTTTTTTATATTTTTATCGCTACATTCAGCTGCAGCCAAAATTATAGAGGAAAGTCACCAAATATGGAATACCATTTTGTTTTTGGGATATAAAAAAAAAACCTCATATAAATTAAACCAGTTTAATGTTTTAACTAATCAGTCATACATTTGTATGTAGTAATTAACAGCCTTTAATCAAATATATTAGTAATGAAATTAAAATCTAACACAAAAAACAAAATCACAAATGAGTAACCAAATATGGAATAGGTACCCATATATGGAATATAAGCATAAATCAACGTAACAATAACAAAAATGGACATTAATATCTTTGAGATCAATCAAATGAATATAACATATTGTGATAAATGAAAGAAGTTACATAATTACTTGCAAAAGTCACAGATCCAAGTATCAAACTCTGGACCAGCACAATCATAATGTGCCCAGAGCCCACACATCAAGCATTTAATCCAGCTTTCTCCACTTTTATCCATGGAAAAAAGACTTGAACAAAACATACATTCTGCATCAGCAGAGTCAGGGCGTACTTGGTCCATCAACTCATCTTGTTCACTACCTTCACTAAACTGGATAACGTCTAGTTCCTCAGAGTCTTCTTCTTCACTATCATCCTTATTTTTCTTCGTTTGTTTGTTTCTCTTCGCAGTTTTCTTCTTATTCTTTGTCTTGATTAGTTTATTTTCTTTTTCTTGTCTCTTCATATTTTTATCTTCTAAATCATTTTCCTAGGCACTTGAAAATGCTGTGCCGCTTTCAAATACCCCATTTTCTTTTCCCGGACGAATTTTATAGCTTGTGCCATTTTTTCTTCATCCCAGGTTTTTCGTTTGGTTGATTGTGAACCGGACATTCTAAAAACAAACATTACATATATTTTTTTAAAGAAAAAATAGCAAGTATCTATCATTATGAAATATTAAGACCTAATTATGGAATATTCCATAATTAGACACCCACGACTGTCCATATTTGGATTTTTATACTAGTTCAAACTCTTCCAAATATTTTTTCATGTCACAATATTTTAATGATAAAAGATCACAAAATGGTGAAATAAACATAATACCGATATACTAAATAGTATAACACTTTTGTATACAAACATAACAGCTGGTTATACTCATTTATTACTTACCTTTAAAATTTTCTGCACGATAACAAAATAAAACACGCCTGCCACACGTGAAGCGTTCGCGCAACTGACTCGATGGTGTGAGTGCGATAGTTAGTAGACCGAATGAAACAGAAGATGGTCGAGTGTTGCATTTCTATACTTATAGTCTTAGAGAAATGAAGGTATTCCATATTAGGATACTATTCCATATTTGGTGACTTTCCTCTATCACACAAAACCTAAAATTTGACTTCTAATTCCGTTATTGAATTTTAATAATTCTTCCCTTTACAAAGTCCCGTTAAATAATATAGACTAATAAAGTCCCTACCCCAAGCGGCTTATCCCATTTTCCATATTATTGGAAACGCATTCAAGCTGATGTCGTTAAATTACAATAGCACCGGGACTTAACACGCTACGGAATCAGCCATTTCAGTCCCCAGTGAGTTTAAAACAATATAATCGTACTAACTGTGGACCTATATTTGATATGATCAAGTTCTCCTTGAACTAATTGCGAATATGAAGGGTCTGATTTAATGATGATAAAACGTTACTTAGTTGTTTTTAAAAGGGAGAATATGTATAGGGGTTAAAGTTAAAGAACAAAAAACATTTCAAACGAAAATCTCGAATGGATTCGAAGGATGGATTTCGAAGACAAAGTAGAGATAAAAATGTCGGAAAGTGGATTCAGATGCAACGTAAGATGCAACCGGGAAAGATTCTATGTTTTCTTTAGGTCTTGTCGTTTAGAGAGAGTTTGTCCTCCAAAATTTTTTTTCTGTCTTTAATTTTTTATTTACTAGTAAGTAGGTAAATTTTTACGTTTACTTTGACCCAAACGTTTTATTCTTCATCTTCCTCTCTTTTAATATTTTTCTCCAGTTCCAGTCCTACACGCGATCTAATAATAAATAAACTTCACCCCGATCCAAACAATGCAAACCTATATATCTCTATTATAAAACCACCATTGTTATCCAATCGTCCCACTGACAGTCCCCCCAATATGGGTTATTCAGAACGAGGTCAAGGTTTACGAAGTCCATTTTCATTTAGCGATGACGTCGAAACAATTCAATGGATAACATGACTTTGATGTGATGGCCTAAGTAAGTTTCGTCGTTAGAAATAGAAAACATGAATCAGCGATCCTTATCGTAAGTTATTAATTACGAGAGCCGGGCATTTTTTCTTTTATAGGAAAGTTGGTCATATTTGTTGACTACGCTATATTACTTCCTCTGTTTCTTATTGTATATAATTGATTTCAATTATTATATCCCCAGTCTTAGAATCCACTGTTTAATTATGAAGAACTTGATGACGAGTTATCACGGAGAACGATCTTATTATTTTAATGAAAATAACCTTTTATGAAAAATTATTATCGACGATTTTATCAGAATGAGGTGAAAATAAGCTTTCTAACTAATTATATGCTACAAGATTATGATTTCTGGATTTTCATCTTCTGTATGTCAAAGGTCTAGCCGAACGTACCTACCTTGATCAAATTGGAGACATTTTGGCAAAACATCATCAAGAGTGCCCGAAATTGACGAGCTTGCATGAAGAGAATATGACTGTACCTATGGAAAATGAGTAGATCTTATTTTATCAGTGAGCAAGTTTTCAATCTCGATACATTTAATAGGTATTGAAAATACATAAGACTCTGTCGTCCACACATGTATGTAGGTATCTAAGAACTAGATACATCGTAGTTTGAGCAAAGTTAGAAAACTTATCGAAGACTCTATTTGAAAAGTTTATCTTATCAAACTTAGTTTCTACTTTTCCCTGAGTTTTGATTCTACAATAATTACATTTATTTCACTGTCATCATGTTATGTTGGTCTGGTAACGACAAGAGTAGTGTGTGCCATCTGCTTGAATGAAGGAAAAGACTAATTTCGATTCTTCCATTTGGCAGGCGATGAGCTAAACCAACAACCTATGTCATCTAAATATCACCTCAATCCCATCATTAAACCATCCAGCTGAACGTGGTCTTTCTTTTTGTGACCAAACGTGGTCTTTCTTTGTTGGCTCTTTCTACCCCGTGATAGACAAAGATTGATCATGTATGTAATACGTTGTTATTGTTCGTGTCATTCACAGTTGTGAATTGCTTTCTCTCGTGATTTGATGAAACAGTGAATGCGTTTCAACTTCCTCCCTCGAGTTTATTATTCAGTAAGTTTCATTTGTGTACATACCGGTCCCACAGCTAACAAATGCGAAACATAAATATCCTCTCCCATATATTTCCAGAGAGGCTAGTTCAAATTACTGGATGCCTCGCTTTCTATTGTATATTAATCGCTACCTAAATTATTTCTATTCAATTAGTATTTTGGTGAAACTTTAAAACGAAATTAATTTAAAATAGGTTATGAAATTATTTGAATTCTTCCTAATGATTTTACCAACATTTTAAAAAAGAACGAAAGTTTCCTGATCTTTTGGTCACAAAAAAGAATAGCCATGAGTTAGTACAATATAAAATGGTTCATAATCTGCGTAATTCTCCAAAGGGACGCGCTCAAACCCTTAGTAAGGGGCTTTGGGTTTTACGACCCAAAAAGTTTCAGACTTGACTATAACGAACACTTTTCGTGCAAATGCAGATATTTTAGGCTTTTCATAAGTCAGCATCATCAATTAATTACTTCTCGTAACTGTATCATCGTGAATTCAAGTATAGCTATATATAGCATGATGCGATTTCACTATTGACATATCAGTACGATGCGTTATCCATAGATTTTCCACTCCTATTTCCAAAATAAGCCATTTCGTTTATGAAAATTCAACGTACCAAGCAAATTCATTGCACGACGCCAAATTGCTCCTTAATTTAAAATTTTTAAGACAACGTAAAATTGTCGTAAACTTCCAGCAAAATGTTTTACCAGCCACCGCGATTATTACATCAACTCCCAACATATTTCCTTAAAAGCATATTTTTGCTGTTATGAATAAATGAATTGAGTTAACATTCGGTATTACTTTGTCAGAATCGTTCTCTTATTTGTCTCGATCATCAGATACAGGGGAGGTCGATGTTAGTAATTACACCAAGCTAGTTTCTTGGTCCCACCTAAAAGAGGAATTTCACCCATCTTAGAACTAGGTAACAGCCAAAATGAGCGGTATTTCCGTTCCGAAAATCCAATATAATAAATCACCTAGCCCTAGCCGACGTCAGCCTGAAGGATGAAACACTCGAGTTGTTTATGACCATAACATTTATGAAAAAAAAAACCATGTGAAAATAAAACGTGTAAAGTTTTTGCAAGAGACCTGTTACATATGTTTTGATTGATGATGAAAGTGCGTTGTCTGACTTCTAATGAGTCTCTCATCGCGTGCTCCCGGTTGCACCCTCCACAGAAGTGTTTTTGGGCCCGGGGTCCGCCTGACTTCTAATGAGTGTCAACTACTTAATTATAGTGCAACTGTGAACTTATTTGAATGAAGATTACATTTAGTCGCCGTCATTCAAATTCATCCCATTTCTTTAGGTAGGTATATTATGACCTTATTATTATCTTTACTGCACGCAATTATCCAATATTATGTAATTAATCTGTAAACACTCGCGCCCCAAGTTGTCATAATATTCACCGCGAAACCCAATTTATCGCACAGGTGTAATGAATCCCAGCTTTTTATGAGCCCGAAGAAATTATATGGGGCTCGAAGGTGCCATTAAAAGTTCCGCTTGAAACATTCGCAGTAACCTTGGCAAGCGTTACATTAATTCTAAATTGCACAAACTCTGTTTGAAATGCATTAATGTTTGTATTACTTACAAAGTAGTTTCAGAAGTTTTATTTTGTAAACTCTATGTTAAGCAAATAGTTCGCCAAATATTTTCTTATCAACTTTTACAAAAAATTTGGCAGAGTGACCATCAGAAAATCATTTTACATATAATGCTCGCTCCACATGTTCGGGCATGTGGCCATAATTTTTGAGAAGCAATTTACTTCATACTAAGTAAACCGCTCAAATATTAGGGCATTCTGGGATATCGACGAGTAATATGCCATCTGTTAGCTAACAATAGATGTCGACCTTGAAGGCTTTTACGGAGGAGTTTTCGCTCGAAAGGGTAGGAAATAATTACGTTCAAGTCAGTAACCCGGGCGTGCGTTATTGATGGGCTCGCGCGGCGGCGCTGAGACGCGCGGTAAGTGGGTCAGGGAGGGAGCGAGGAGAGCGCAGCCGCCGACTCATTGCGCCCTCAGCCTCCAGCCATGGCGGACGCACCGCCCGAAGTCCTCGAGCTCAACGTAGGCGGCGTGCACTACGCTACCACGCGTGACACGCTACTCCGCGAACCCGAATCGCTTCCCGCCGCTGCGCTTCGGGATCCAGACCATCCGCGCGACGCTCGCGGGCGCATCTTTTTTGACCGCGACGGAGTTCTTTTTCGATATGTCTTGGATTATCTCCGAGACGGTGGTTTAGTACTGCCGGAATGCTTCCGAGAACACAAACGTTTAGCACGAGAAGCCAAACACTACAGACTGGTTGGCCTCGAGAATGCCGTTCGGGATTCAGACCCGCGACCTCCAAACCGGGAACGTGGCTGCATCACCGTCGGATACAGAGGCAGCTTCGCTTTTGGACGAGATGGGCTTGCTGACGTGAAGTTCCGCAAGTTGTCGCGAATTTTAGTGTGCGGGAAGGTGACATTGTGTCGCGATGTTTTCGGCGAAACCCTCAACGAGTCGAGAGATCCTGATCATGGTCTCGCTGACCGCTACACATCCCGGTTCTTCCTGAAGCATTCCTTCATAGAGCAAGCGTTTGACATGTTGCAAGAAAACGGTTTTAAATTGTCTGCCAGCTGTGGCAGTGGCACTGCAGGTGCAGCAGAGTTGAAGCCCGGAGTGGACACAGAGGAGAACCGCTGGAACCACTACAACGAATTTGTTTTCGTACGCGATTAGGCATCGGGTGAGATCGCATGTGATATGAATCAGCTGTAGCACCGACTGCGATGTGGCGCTTCGACAGTGGAGGGCAATAAATTTGAAAATAGATTTTTGAAGCGCATAATCGAAATTTTATCATCAAACACTATTGAGTATCTCACCTCTGAAGATTTATTACTATTATATAGTGCAGTAAATAAGTACGATCTCTACGTATCTCGTGTGTATGCTACGTAAGTACTTTTCGCAATATTTGCGTATAATGAGAACGTTTTAGGCAAAGCTTGAAATGTAATATTTCCTTCGACCTTGAATTAGTTCAAAGTATAAAATACCTAAAATGATAATAAAAATTGGTTAAAATTTTGAAAAATTCTATTACTACTGTATTTTCTGAAAACTAGAAGTTATTGTTCATTATAATTATGTAGATAATGAAACCTTAATTATAACCATGTAACAAATAGGTAGATAAATGTAAAAAGTATAAAATAACTAGTGTAGTTGATGATCCCCTATTAGGATAATTTCGTGTACTGTGAATTATTTACTATTTCTAACATATATTCAACTTATTTTATAATTCTTTTTAAATATATAAATTATTTCATAGTTTATTATGAAAAACTTACTGTGGGCCATCTTTTTTATATGAATATTTACTTATGCCAAAACATTATTGTAAGTCTGAAGGAGTCGATTGAGTTTGTTTCGATCCAAGTTAGGTCGTCTTGTTGCTTCAGATTACACTTATTTTATAAATGAAAAATATTTTAATTGTTACATCTGTAATGAAATAAAATTCTGGGTACACCGATACCAGTGATGAGTTGTGATCGATGCATTTGTTACTACTCTACTAGTCATAGATTTAAGACCAATATGGATTTCAAAATCTTGTTAGTATGATGAAAACGAGCGCGAATGAAATGTACCTTAAATAAATAATTAGGATTATTAAATAAATACTGTTTCGGAAAGTCAATATGTCCCCGTGGAAATTTAGTAACTGGAGGAAAACTTTCATATAACAAGTTAAGGACTCAATCATGAGTTCGAGTAGACGTTCGAAGTTTCAGCTGCGAAGGGAAATATTTCGGGCAAAGTTTCGACTGTAAAAGTTGACGTCGATACATTTTAACAGTTTCTAAATACTCTTAGCATTTAGCGTCTATTATATTATTTATACGCTTGTTTAAAGTATCTGGGATGTATCTGCAAAGTCGAATTTACGATCGCAGCCATATCATTAGGTAATATTACTATATAGGCTTGTCCACTGTATTACAATTCCTTATAAAACTTTCATGGGCTTAGTTTTTCTGGATTTGTGCTACTGTGTCAGGTCAATTTTAAGCAAAACTTCCATAAAAAAACATCTTCCTGCCTAAACATTTCTAGAATGGCGTAGTTGACTTCCTCATCAGAAAACAATGCAAGTGACTGAGAAAATGCTGAGATCAATCACTGATAACATGCTATTGTTTGTTTTTCATCATTGCTGTTGATAATCAAGACGTGTAGCAGGAAAATGATGTTAAACTAATAATTAAATGAGTAATCAACCCTATAGCATGACGACGGCGTTTTGATCGCGCGATAGCGTTGGTTTTTCGTGCTATAAAAACGGCGTTGCGCGTGCTACTCTACGGGGGCAGTACCCACCAACAGTTCTTCAAAAATAAAAATTAACAAAAAATATCTACATTAATATTTTGTGAATTTAAGCGTTAGGTACCTTCGAGTATTCCAGAAGAAGCAGGCAGAGATAACAACTTACATCTTGCTCGATCCTCGCTAAGTATAAATATATACGGCGCAATAACACATATTGAGCTAGCCCTGAAGTAAGTTCGAGACGTGTTATGGGTAACTAACTCTTCACTAAACATCAACATACTTAAGAGAGCTTACGAATTTTTTCTCATAAAAGCTTTTTGGCCAGCTGAATTTTATATCTGACTTTTTCTTTCTAACAACCACTAGCAAGTTATCAGACTATTGATATCGGTAATCGAACATAAAATGTAATTAGTTCTAGATAAAAATACGCTTCATTATGTGCTGTATGATACGACGAATATGAAGTACGAACTTTGGTAGAATTTCAAATAGATACTAGCCGTAATCGTAACATCAAACCATTGATTCTGTTGCCAAGTAAAATAAACGCATGTGCCATGTTTATAGAATTCTCCATGATCGAAATACATTGATCTCTTAATCATTCAAAGATACAAATAACTGAGATAATGTATATTGTAATAAAAACTTCATGCAACATTAAAAAATATATATGTAATTGTTCCAGGTAGGTAATTGAAACAGTGTATGTCACTACAGCAAACTGTTAAGTACTTTTTAAATTTAAATAGTTTTAGTTGCGTATTCCCGAATTGTAACCCGGCAGTACTAGAGTTATTTAAAGAAAACAGTTTTCTGTTAGCGCAACATTTTATTCCTGAAGACAGTAAACAGAGATCTCCTTGTGAAATAAATAACGCCACGATTACTTTTGTTTGATGCAGTAAAGATTTGTAATAGTGGCATAATACTAACCGATGGTTATTCTAAACAAGAAACCCATAATCCCTTGAACGATAATCGAGAAAAATTAAAGTAATCATTATTTTTGTTATTTTTCCTCTGATACCAGACCAGTATAAATCAGTTGGATAATTGAACAGAATATTACTTTTTTTTTAAATATCACAAATAAAGAAAACACATAATAAATTAAATAATTTTTAAGCGATAGGTAAAATAAGAAGACAATTTGCTGGAGTTACAAACAATGAAATGTTTAATGTAGGTATTTATTAAAATTCTTAGTTGAATGTTAGTTGAATATTTATTTGCAGCCTACCATTCTGCCCTATTGTCGTGTAAGATATTGAATGGTTTTAATGTATTTTATTTAGATATTCATATATATTTATGTGACGAAAAACAGTGTTGGACCTGGACTTTATCATTATTGTAGGGTTTCTAAAACAATAGTTTTTGGGAATAAATTTAGTTAAAAATTTGTCTTTTTTATTAATCCTTATATTTATTTAAAAAAAAATAACCGTTAAACAATTTCCTCGTGCGATTTTAAAAAACCTGTTGTCTAATTTGATCATAATTATTATAAAGGCTTCTCACACTTACTTAAAGCGTTTAAAAAAGGATTACACTATATCATTAAAACTTTATTGAACCCTTTCACCAACTATGAAGTTTATTACGTCCTGATTTTTGCTGACGCAGTTTTTTATACTATACACAAAGACATATTAACTTTACTCATCACACCTATGCAATACCTACCAAATTAAAATGATAAAAAATATACCTATATATAATAATGGATAAAACGTGAACAATTCTATAAATAACATACGGATTCGTGTAATTAACACCAATCTCTGTTTGAGTAGATGTTTTGTTTGATCTTAAAATATCTCACACCTATTTAACACCCTTCTGAATAAACAAACATTTACTCAAATAGGCTGCCATTCATGCGGGTATATGATATAAAATAAAATATCCATCCCATGATAAAATACTATTCATTTCAATTTCCGCTTGATTCACTTGTATGATTGACCGATTATATATACATAGTATTATTTTAGGATAATATATTAGACGAAAGCTTCTTTTATTTTTGTTTATATTATTTGCTCTTTATGCCTTAATTATGTATTTAATTTGAAAAGATAAATATTTATTTATGTAGGTTTATTTCAATGTAGTATGTTTTTATATTATGTTTGTATTAAGTTTAGGTAAATTTATGCTTTGTATTTTATTTTATACGTAGGTACTGCGCCAATCGCCTTTCTATTCTTTAGTTTCCTCCCACCCTAAGGTTGAGTGGAAGAGATTGCTTTAGCGATAAGTCCGCGTTTGTACCTCATAACCCTTTTTTTCTGTTTTTCTTTTTCTAACGGTGCAATAAAGAGTTTATCTATCTATCTTTTGCCAATTATCTTCCCAACCAATCTAAAAATTTCACAAACTTAAATATAAAAAGTATCTACCTACAAAGAAGAAAATTACATTTTATAACCACGTTCGATTTTCAAAAGCGAACGAAGTCGAGAGCAAAAGCTACTTATAACAAATTTGAAGATAAAAACTTCCCTGTTATGCCCCTCAAGATTTTTAGGTATAAACCAAGTTGTGCAGAATTAAAGCAGAAAGAAACCTAATAACCTAAAGTAGTTTCCTATACTTATTTCAATGAATAATGCACAAAGTAACAGTTTTATTCACAGCTAGTTAGTATCTATACTATGCACAATGATTCTTTTCCACTTTCAATCAAAGGTTCAACATCGAATAATATCTGTGAAATATATGCACTCGTAAAATTTATACGAGCTTTTCACTTGTGCTCAAGAAAGGGTGTGCCAACTAAATAAGTAGGTATGTTTTGTAGGGCCGAGATCAAGAAGCGACTATAAAACGCCCGAATTTTTTTCCTCTCAGAAACCTTTTGAATGCTACCTTTTTTTTCGGAAGGTCACACGTTTATAGCACTGAGCTGGGATAAAGAAATAACTCGAATCACGTTGGTAAAGTACAATCACATTTTTTACAATCCTCATGCGTCATTTCCTTAGAAGTTAGATACATGCCAATCAGCTTACTACCTACCACCCCACCTCCGTAAATTTTAATGAAAAATCATTTAAACTAAATACGTCACGGGGGCTTGGCATTCTGTTAGAATTTCGGGTTAAAAAGTACCCTATTATATTCTTTCCGTGTACCTACGTAAGTTCATCAAAATCCGTTCAGTAGGTTTTGCGTGAAAACGTAACAAACTCACACATCCTTCAAATTTCCGCATTCATTATATTAGGAAGTAACTAAATTGGTTTTTTCACGGTTCATCCAGAATATGCCACCTATGTTTTGTCTATATTTCTAAATACAAATATTATCTTTTCATATCTTATATTAATATGGATTAAATAAAGAAACATAACACTCCTTTTTGATCAGTCGTGAATAAAAAGACTCGTTTTATTAAGCCCTGCGTGCCGTATAATTTGGCTGGCAATTTTCCCTGAAAGAAATTCAGAGTTGTTAAATTACCTACTTATATAGATATTGAGAGAAAACTTCGAATTATTCCCGCGGCTATTTTCGCCCTACCTACTAATTAAATGCCAGAATAATATTAATTAAGTTAAGATTTTCTTTCGTTAATGAACACTGGAATTAATTTAGGTACGTGTTAAAAGTTTCCCTATAATAACTCCCCTCTATACCACTTAGTCCCATTGAGTTGTCCCACGACCCACTGTTGGACAACATACATACATATGTTCACGTCTATATCCCTTGCGGGGTAGACAGAGCCAACAGTCTTGAAAAGACTGAATGGCCACGTTCAGCTATTTGGCTTAATGATAGAATTGAGATTCAAATAGTGACAGGTTGCTAGCCCATCGCCTAAAAAAGAATCCCAAGTTTGTAAGCCTATCCCTTAGTCGCCTTTTACGACATCCACGGGAAAGAGATGGAGTGGTCCTATTCTTTTTTGTATTGGTGCCGGGAACCACACGTCACGGTGGGACGATTTTGTCCCAGTACTCTCGAGACAAGTAACACTAACGAAATCCCACTATGGGAGAACTCTTGGACAATCTAGGACGGACTTAAAACT
This sequence comes from Amyelois transitella, assembly GCF_032362555.1. Taxonomy (NCBI): domain Eukaryota; kingdom Metazoa; phylum Arthropoda; class Insecta; order Lepidoptera; family Pyralidae; genus Amyelois; species Amyelois transitella. The sequence continues at coordinate 9,288,343 of NC_083511.1, read as the reverse complement.
GAAGATGCTGCAGACCGAACAAGTGAAAATATAAATTTAGGAAATCAGACCCTAGGCCCCGAATCACAGATGGCAGACGGTGTAACTGGAAACACGCAATGATGAAAGAGAGAACTTGGCGGCAGTGAACTGTCTTCCCCGTAAGTAGGAAAGACGTGATTATATGTATGTTAGTATGAACCTACTTTTAAGGACAACAATTCGTTATGCAATTTTTCCGAGAAGAAAAGGGCTTGTTTTAGTTACCTACATACTTCATAAACCTTTACAAGGTATTCTGCCTAGTTACTAAAATGAATTTTTACTTACTTACACTCATCGATAGTATATAGTAGGTAGTAGGAAATATACCTACCTACCTAGTTTTAATTATCGATGCCTAAATAAACAGTCAGAAAGGCAAACTGTTTATATTGATGAAGGTATTAAATTGTCTTAATAACAAATTGGAAACATGTCAATTCGTACAACAAATACCTACCACAATAAACACGAATAAAGGGCCGTGCCTGAATACTGACGGTGCCACAGATATAAATCTACCTAGATACTATAAATACACATAAATGTATGAAAATATTGTGTCGCAATCCAAGGTTTTTTTTTTCTTACTGTAAAGTCATCAGAGCAAAAGGGAAAACCAATTTTTGTAGATTTAAATAATTTGTAACTTACTTCAGTTAATGAAGAAAATATTACCACACTTATCGAATGACATAACACACTGAGTCAACGTATCAAACTGGATGAAGGCAGGAGAGATAAAAACGGTGAACAATTGAGAAATATTTTGCTGCGCTTTGAATAAGCAAAGCTAACTTCAGAGAAACGTGAGTCCTGTTCATAAAAACCAAAACTAAAGGGTTAAATTTCTCTGCAGTACTATATAAACTCGATCGCGGGGTCTAGCTTTTATGTCTATGGACGGACTGTTTTGATAGCACATCAATTATTTATGAGGCGTAGTTATAATGGAGTCGTGTGCTTATCTTCAAGTTATTGCAATTATACAGAAGTTTCGTCGCAGTACCGTGGTAATGGAGGCAGTTGGGCTGACAGTACGAATTTCATGAGTTATTTTTTTTATTACTCTGAAGGAATCACAATGTGCCCTTGCACATAGGCTTATAAACATGGGATTCTTCTAGGCGAGGAGCTAGCAACCTGTCACTATTCTAATCGCAATTCTATCATTAAGCCTTACAACTGAACGTGGCATGTCAGTATTTCAAGACTGCTTGCTCTGTCTTCCCCACAAGGGATATAGACGTGACCTTATGTAGGTATGTATCTGGTACATATTATTGGTATATATTAATTTTTAAGTTTGGTCTAGTCAAGCAACATCAATGATAAGAAACTCTTACAACATGAGCAGCATGGATTGATCTAGCACTGGTATCCCACAAGGATATAAACATATAGTAAGTTTTTACCTAGATTTTTTAATATAAATATATATACGGGACAAATTACACAGATTGAGTTAGCCTCGAAGATAGTTCGAAACTTGTGTTACGAGATAGATTTTGATCTTTTCATTGTTGATCACCTTCCCCAAACGAAATGCAAAAACGAACGAAATTGCGAAATATTTATTGTTACAGTAAAAAATTGCAACTCTCCATCTAAGGTGTAATATAATATACCTATAATTATAGCTAGACAAAACATAGTCAAGATACTTAGGAAGTTACTTATGAACACAGCGCAGTTAAGTTTTCCCCATTGCATTATTTAGGTATCAGCTCTTTTATTAAAAGCCTACAATTAGCACGATTTCCAGCTCACCTTACCTACCAGCTATGTGGATTTACAAATCACTAGTGTTTTTGTCTGTTTATCGACTCACCCGACATCACAGAAATAGGTCCATTATTATCCGAATAAATAACCACATTCGCTAAAATTCAGTGACCCAAGAACGTTTCATTGATCCCCAATATCCTTTGATCTTACAGCGAAGGGAATTGGACCTAAAATTATTGCTTACCGGGATCTTCGCTTGCTAACAGAACCGTAAACAGGTATATGGGTCTGAATTCTGTCGCAATTCAGCCACATGAGAAAAAAATCTAAGGGCATGTCACATTGGGACTGGGTTTCAAAAACAATTATTAGGTAAGTAAGAGGTACTAAGTATTAGAATTTGTGAAATAGGTGTCCGAGATTTTTGCGTGTTCTTATCACTGGTTTAAGACGATAAGAAAATAGCTTTGAGAAATACCTAAGTAGGTGAATTTTGGAAGAATATGACTCATATCTCTTCTTACCAAATATTAACGTTGTAACTAAACGAATATCATTTCTCAGGGCGACTACAGCTTGTCAAATCTACCTGTCGCTGGTTTTATCATGCTCCCAGCATACCTAAGTCTCGATTTCGTCCTCACCTCTCTAGAAGTCAGTGAGCATCAGCCTTCGACCACGGTCTTGGGTAAGTCAGGTTTACAACTGAAGCGATTCCCGCCTGAACTCGCCTTCAGAGTTCAGGTGCAAAGGTTTGCAGGGGGACCCGAGATTGGACATTTGACAATTACTCCATCACTAGCAAGTGGCTGTTTTTACTTTTGAGGGTTAGAGAATAGGGTATTAGAGAATATACTTAGGTTTAATAACGACGACGGCATAAGAATCGATAATGGAACCTGACACGAATAAAAATATAATAGTCTTTTAAGATAACATCTGGCTCGAGCTTGGCACAGGAACCTCGTAATTAATTGTAGTTTAATTTGAACTTAAATCAAAATTTCAGTACACTCTGTACATAAATCTTTTTAAAATTGGCAATCCATAAAATATATATATATATCTATATATATAAAACTCTTCCGTTACTGAGTGACTGACTGACAGACAACGCACAGTCGAAACTACTGGTCGTAGACAGCTGAAATTTGGAATGTAGGTTCCTTGGGATATGTAGGGGAGCACTAAGAAAGGATTTTTGGAAATTCAACCCCCAAGGGGGGGAAAAGGGGTAAAAACGTTTCTATGAAAAATCTTATTCCTTGGGTTTATAAACTTGAAACTTGGCATGAACACGTACATAGGCAAGTAAATATGTTTGACATTATAAGTTTTTTCAAACTACCCTCCAATCGTGATTTAGGGGGTGCGATTGGGTGACTGATTTATTAACGCACAGCCGAAACCGCTCGGTATAGGAGTCTGAGATTTTGAACAGAGGTTCCTTTAGTAACATAAGTGAGCACTAAGAAGGGATTTTTGAAATGTCAACCCCCAAGGGGGGAAACGGGATAAACTGAGCCGGGGCTGCGGGAAAGTTCTAACGAGATACCGTGGCCCCGGAACGCAAAGGGCAACTGAAGGAACGAGGTGGGTTTTAGTCAGTAAAAGTCTGACACTCCCTTCCGTTCCACCCAGAGCGGGAGAGGTCATTTGATGATTTCCCATCCTTAAAAAAAAAGACTTTGTATGACAACTTTCAGTCGTCTCTTTAACATACATAATAACATACATAATTATGTACATACATGCATAACATTAATAACATCACGCCTTTAAATCCCTATTTTGTGTTAACACTACCCATACAAACAGCTAAAAGGAAACAAGTGAAGAGACGAAATTTGTCCGCATCCATTTTCACCTAAATTCTTAACGTTAATGAGATTTACTTTTTATTATCAGGTCAACCTAATAGCCTCACATGTACGTATAACTTCGTAAGAATTTTCTTTCAACTCCTAACCGTTGAGGAGTTGTACCTTCCATCATCAGCTAATTAACATGGGATGATGACTATCAGACGCAAATACTTAAACAGATCTATGAAATTGTCAAAAACGTAATTGCCTGGAAATTTGAGGTTTGCCCTTGATTTCCCTGGAATACCATCATCAGATCCTGACTAGGTAACAACGGGACCAACTTAAAAGTATACTCTACCGAACAAAAAAAGAATCACGTAAATCGGTCCATAAATCTCGGCGTAATCGGTATCAAAATAAAACACCCGAATTTTATTTTCTATTAACTATCACGAGTTGTCTCGATGCTCGATAGATGGCGTTGGCATCGAGATAGATCGCGCTATGGTTTCGTTACCGTCATTTAGCTAGGTAGCGTAAAATATTTTAATTTATCGTGTAATTTTAGCAGCGCCCCTAGCGGACATACGCGAAACTACATATTACACACTACAAATATTTTGATTTGAAGTTAAATCCTGGTTTTTTTTTCTTTTGAGACGATGATTTTGTCTCATTTTACTTTTTCTATATAGATTTGTATGTATACTAATATTATAAAGAGGAACAATCTATTTTTTTATATGTTTGTTTGTTTACACATGTAATCGATAAACTCCGAAACTACTGAATCGATTTCAAACATTCACCATTAGAAAGCTACATCATCCCTGAGTAACACAGGCTATATTTAATTCCAGTTGTAACAAGATTTCAGCCTGTGGAAGAAAAAGCCCTGTCGAGATCATTAAAAAACGCTATATATAACCGAATTACACGTGGGCGAAGCCGCGGGCGGAAAGCTAGTATATATATATTTTCTTTTTTCAATATTAAATCTCATAAATATATAAATCTCCCGTGAACAATGTATTCTCCCGTCCACATTCTATTCTAAGTATAATTTAATATTGTGAAGTTGACGTTGTTGAAGAAAATGCTGCAGTGCAGTTTGTTACCGCTTCTTCTGCACTGACGCCTTGGAAGCGGCAGTAAACTTAGTTTTTAAGTAATATATTTGACGTCAACCAAGTTGTTAAACCATACGACAATTATTAAGCGATATAATAATATCCTATAATAATGAATAAAAAATTTTGAATTTTTGAATTTTTTTGAATTTGAATTTTAACGATATTGGAATACCTATACCTACTAAATTTTAATATACATAATTTAGTAAAGTGATTGAATTTTATTGACTTTTCGTTTTAAACAGTCAGAAAGCGGACCCCAGAATAACATACATACATATGGTCACGTCTATATCCCTTGTAGGGTAGACAGAGCCAACAGCCTTGAAAGGACTGATAGGCCACGTTCAGCTATTTGGTTTAATGATAGAATTGAGATTCAAATAGAGACAGGTTGCTAGCCCATCGCCTAAAAAAAGAATCCCAAATTTTTAAGCCTATCCCTTAGTCGCCTTTTACGACATCCATGGGAAAGTGATGGGGTGATCTAAATCTTTTTTGTATTGGTGCCGGGAACACGGAATAAAATCGTAATAATTATTTGTAAACATTTATTATGAACACCTCAATTAATAGGATCCGTACAAAAGAAGTACAAAAATTTAATCAATTAAGTACATTAACAATTTCATGAAAGCATTAAATATTTGCTTTTTTCAAACAGAAAACGTATAAATCAACTATTGATCCAGTAAGTATATTTAGAACCATGATTCTTAAGGACAATTATTGTAACATTCTTCGTTACCATATATAAATAGATCTACACAAGCATAATTGCATTCTTTATGAAAGAACACTATGTATAGAAAGTTTACAGTTTTATGAGAAGTGGTATATAATTTAAAAATACCCGTGTTCTGCCTATTATGCATTACTTATCTATTAAGTTAAAGGTATAGGTAATTATATCATATATCTTATCAAAAAGTTTGTACTCAATAAATTTAACTAAAAGAATACTAAAAATTATTTAAATCATACAAATGCTATGTTCTGTCCGTTATATGTTTTAGATGGATATAGGTAAATGTATGTTTAAACACAAGTACATAACCAAAAAAAATTGTTCTAAAAAATTTAACTAAAGGTACTAAACTCCATTTAAACAGATTTAAAAATGGTTTCTTTATAATACTTCAGCTCTTTGATACTTTCAAGAATATCATCAATAGATCTATGCTTGAAACTCTTCTGCGGTATAGATGCGAAGTCTTTTTGGTACCACCTCTTCGCTAGTTCTTTTATAGTACTAACATCAATTACCCGGTAATGTAAGTAATCGTTGAAATTCGGCATGTACTTTCTAAGGAACAGCCGATCCATGTATATACTATTTCCACCCATGGGACACCGTTTTTCCGGTACATGTTGTTTGACAAAATGTAAAACTTGCTTCTCGGCTTCTTCGAGTGATATCTTCGAGTTTCTACTAGCCTCTGTCAAGCCACTCTGCAAATAGGTTAGTAATAAATTCAAACGTAACAGATGAGAAACAGTAAAAAGTAAAAAAAAATGTGATTTATAAGGCATGGTAGACTGATGCAAGAAGGTTTGCTCAATACTTGGACATTAGAGGCTGTGATTTATCATCTTTTTCTTTGCTTATGCCCTGTGGGGTAACTCTGAGATTCAACAATTACATAGAAAGAGAGAGATAAATAGACCTTATCACCAACAGTGATATATCTCTGCTGCCTATGTTCATAGGAAACTTGAACAAAGTTCAATAAACAGTTATTATACATTCATCTCAGAATTTGTACTGGTCTTTTTGAAAATAGAAGTTGGATGAGTGTGTGTAAAACCATGTAACCTTGTCAATTCACCTAGGTAAGTTTGTGGAGTCTGCAGCAACAGGGCTGAGCATGTAACAGAAACACTTCTGAGCTACTAGAGGAATTAAATTAAATAGGTTTTATCAAAATAGGATACAAGGTTGTTGTTATCCTTTTGTGGTGTGTGAGTGGTGGAACAAACTACAATGCAACATTTTCGAAAATGTCACTTTATAAAATAACAGTCTAGAGTAGAAAATAGTGTCTATGTTATGAACAGAAGGAGCCTACTTAATTTGTTACACCAAAAGTAACTTCAATACCTCACCGTGCTGATTGATACACCACTGATTCATGTTTTCTAGGATACTGTTCGGCTGATGAATAATAATATTTGGACCTGTTGCCACGATGTTGAGGTCTGCATCCGTGACCAAGCAAGCTATCTCTAATATATGGTCAGTCGCCACATTTAGTCCTGTCATTTCTAAATCAACCCACACTATTCGCTTGGCAATATTCTTTGCTGCTTTAATTGACATATCTAACTGGGTTGCAGCAGCTGAAATTGAAGAAAAACTTATTGTTGTATATGTTTATAGGCAAATTGACAACATAGAAAATAAATTAATGATTTACAACAATAGAATAAAATCTTATTCATCTTAATCATATACATCGTTTTTATGATGTTTTCAAATGCTTTAAAGTATTTTATAATATAACATTTTAAGCTTACCGATTCCGTGAGGAGAATAAAAATTTAGTGAAGGATTATACAGTGTATGTAAAAGATTTCTTAAAATATTCATTAAATTATGCTATTTGAACCAAATCAGCTGCAAGTAAAATCAAACGCGTCGCGTCGAGCGAGTATTGAATTTTCGTCGAATTTTTATACCAACTTGATAATTCATAAATTCGCTCACTCCCGTGTTCTTGTACACCAATTTGTTTTGTACAATACATTTCATATCTTTGTTTAGCTTAACTGCATTTTGCTAAGTTAAAAAGAGACAAAAAATAACCTAGCGTATCGAATCCATCAAAACGTTATCTTAATATTTTTCCGATTTGGCAGCATCATAAACGTCATTATCACCATGGACTTTGGAGTGCCCAGGCAGGCAGAAGTCGTTGTCACTTTCTAACTTGTGATCCATAATTTTTCTGCTACATACAATCGAACCACACTGCTCTTTCGGTTAAGATAACCTTGTTTATTTCTTACAAAATGTATTTTCTTCAAGGTTCTGCTTTTATTTCCTTTGTTTGTCGATATACGCTTTAAGTTTTAGTCAAAATTTCGATGAATTGGAAAAGTTTCATGTGGCTTATATCTACAAAATAAGGCATTAAAGAGCTGAAATTGTCAATTCATACGTAAATTGTTACTACTATGCAATCTGTAAACAAAGACAATTCCCAATTAAAAAATATATTTTAATTTCAACCCTATGAAGACATTAACGATATCGATTTTCGTCGTTACCTTTTCCACAGCTTACGCGGCACATTGATGATATTCATAAATTTATTTTAATCTACACATTAGTCATGCACATTAATACATTTCCCAACTTACTCCATCTAACTTAAAATTACTCGGTCCTACGTCCGTGGTCAATCAAACAAAAGTTCAAAACAATTATTTTTTATCTGTCACCACCGAAGCTGTCATGCGGCTTTCATGTCATCTCAATGTCAACCCTTTAGATTGTCATGGTGTGTAAAGGTTGATTTTGTTTATTCGATTTTATCATATTTTTTGCTAATTGCAGCATTACAAAATAAAAAAATGAATAGAATAATTTTACAACAATGTCGGTGCTTAAAAAAATCAAGTAAGTGTTTCCTAGAATGATACGTGCATTCCAAAACAAATAACCTATGATCGTCTCAAAATTGATTATTAAAACCTTTATATAATTACCAGATATTAATGACTTTTGATACAGTTTATTGTTTTCTCAGATCTGATTAAAGGGACCCTATTCGGGTTCTACAGATCACATGTTTGAACCGTGTACCTATTTACCACATTTATATTTATTTCTACTTTCGTCGTTGACATCATACCTCATGAGCTCGTAAAATATTATCTTCTTCTTTAGTAACGCAATGGGAAACTACCCGAGAAAAGAAAGTCGTGAACTTTTCTTCATTATGTTTTGGTTATAATGCAATGGAAATTTTGTAATCTATGCTCACATGTTTACAATTGATTTGTTGTTGTGACTCCTGAAAGTTACCTTTGCCATAAAATAATAATAATTTACTTTTACTTTAAGATATTGCTTAAACACATTGAATAGTTTCATTCTTCAAAATAAAAAAAAACATTTTATTTCAATTTCTCTTAGTTCCCATATGTACTTACTTGTTTCAGCCTTTTTGTGGGAGTCAAGACAAACTCAACATTTTCCATATATCACCCTTGCAAGATCATTATCATATTACACAACTCAGCCTATAGGATTGCAACATGACATCACTCAAAAACCATACAATACAAGAGTATACTTGTCACCATATATTCGGCCAATATCTACTAGCAGCTATGTATTTGACAAAGAACCTCTCAAACCATCCTCCAAAGTAGAGGCAACAGTGGAAACAATAAAGAAAGGTATAGAAGAAAAGGAAAAACTTGTGAAAAAAGAAGAACCCAAGAAAAAAAGCATTAAGGAGCGTGTAATGGATGAACTGAGGCATTATTACCATGGATTCAGGCTATTTTTTATTGAGATAAGAATATCAACCTCATTGGTTTTAAAATTATTAAAAGGTCAAAGTTTAACACGTAGAGAGCATAGGCTGTTGGTGACCACCATAGGTGATCTCTTCAGAATGGTACCATTTATTGTGTTTATACTTGTTCCATTTTTGGAATTTGCTCTGCCAATATTCATCAAACTATTTCCAAACATGTTGCCATCAACATTTGAGAGTACAAGTCAGAAAGAAGCAAAGTTAAAGTCACATTTGAAGGTAAAGTTGGAAATGGCTAAGTTTTTCCAAGAGACCTTGGACCAGATGGCGCCACAGGCTAGCAACAGGCATTCAGAACTAGCTAAAGAGTTTGCTTCCTTTTTCAAAAAAATTAGAACATCAGGTGATGTTGCAACAAGTGAAGAGATTATGAAATTTTCAAAGTTGTTTGAAGATGAAATCACATTGGATTCATTGCAGAGGCCGCATTTAGTTGCTCTATGTAAAGTTCTAAATGTGTCAACAATAGGGACTGGAGCCATGTTACGGTTTAACCTCAAAATGAAGTTGAGATCTTTGTCAGCTGATGACAAAATGATAGCAAAGGAAGGTGTTGATAGTTTAAACTTCAGTGAGTTGCAGCAGGCTTGTAGGGCACGAGGGATGAGGGCTTACGGTGTATCTGAGGAGAGGTTGAAGAAAGAACTGAAGAACTGGTTGGATTTGTCTTTAAATGAGAAGGTCCCACCCTCTCTTTTGCTGTTGTCTCGAGCTCTGATGGTTCCCGAGCATGTGCCAACTACTTACAAACTCAAAGCCACTATTTCAGCACTGCCTGAACAAGTTGCGAGTTTGACAAAGGCCGCCATTGGTGAAAAGGAAGGCAAAGTTGATTTTAAGGTGAGTTATAATATAGCGCTATAACTTTTACCTGGAGCTTCACTTATTTGAGAAGTCTGAATTATTTACCTGAGCCTTACCTATGTCTGTGCTTGTGTAAAAGAGGCTTGAACATAGAGAAGAATATATAGTAATGCACAGATTTGCCATGATAGATATGTCAGTCAGTTTTTCTTGCCAGATAGATTGTTTTTTTAAATATTTATGAAATAAGCTTTTTATAAGAATATTGTTTTAGCTAGATTAACATGTAGGAAAACAAATCTTTTCCCATGTAATCAAACTGTCTTTTCTGAATCGCAATAAATTCACTTGTGTACTGACTTTCTAATGGGTAAAAACCATCATTTTTTCAAATGCAAATATAAACAAGATGTCATTTAATACATTCAGGCTAAAGCTGAAGCTATCAGACTGGAAGAGGAGAAAATCAAGGAAGAGAAGAAAGAGATGCAAGAAGCAGAACGAGAGAGGGAGTTGTTGGAGGCAAAGAAGAAAATTAAAGAGGACCTCATTGATAAAGCACCTATCATTGACGTTGAAGCGGCTCCAGTGTTAACAGACACTGCACCCATCATCAAGGTCGATTCCATCAAGAAATCGTCCGAGGAAGGTCTATCTGGCAAAGACATTGAAGTCATTGAGGATGCTTTAGAGAAATTAGGTAAGTTGGCATTATGCCATTCCTTTTTGCAATTCAAAAAGATCAAGTTCACATTTACGGGCAAATGACACTAGCCGAAAACGCGGTTCCTTTTATGTGTTGTTCCAAATTTAGATGCTTTTTACATGTAGGTTCAGATGACGTCATTGGACTATTGCGATAGTTTAGATGTAAATGTTTTTTTTTTTTTACTTTAGGCCTTTTGAGTATATTTAATAGATAGAAATACCCTGGCTTTCATAAAGCTATTTTAATTTTCAAGCCTATTAATAGTAGTTTTGTAACAATATAATAACAATCATATAAGTTTCAACACAAATACAAAATACTGAAAATTTGAGAGGGCAGAAGAGGAAAATAGGTTTCTGCAATTAATGTCTATACACTTCCTTATAAGATGTAAGTCATTGCCAAGTGTAGTAGGGTCTATGATATATCTATCTATCCTCGTCTTTTTTTTGCTTGTGGGGAATTCCCCTGTTTTCATTTGTGCATATTATTAATACGCCCGCGGTTCCATCTTTTCCGCGGAAATTCCAGTAAATCCTCTCTTGGTGCACTCTTAGACCACAGCATATTACCTAGTATATACTTTGCCTAATTTCAACATCTGGACATTATTGACAGCCAGTGGATATTTTGAGTGGAAGTCTTTATAAAATAATGCTTCATATTCAAAATAAACCTTCCAAAACTTATATGTATTTACTTACCGGATAGGTAATCAATGTTACCTAAATTGGCACATGGACAAAACAGCGCCGGTTGTTGCGTCATCCCCGTCATTTTTTGTGACGTATATTATGACTAATAATTGATCATAGTAGAATTCTTTGTCTCTGAGGTTATTTGCCTTGCAAGAAGTGTCGGTAGTCGGGCGATTAAGGTGTCCAACTAAAAGCGTGATACCCGTATTCGAATCTTACAGCCATATATCAATAATTTTTTTCTGAGTAACGTAAATTAATTTGAATGCTAACCGATGCTTTTTCCACGTTGAGGGAAAATATTGCGAGGAAACCTGCACATTCATGACACTGAATGTTTAACCCTGTTCTAGTTTTATTTACGTTCCAAAGGTATCAGAGACCTGAATCGATTCTTATAAAATACTGACATACCCAATCCAGATTCTTTAACATATATAATTAAACATGCGCTAATAGTAAGCAAGTGTTTGCTAGTATCTATAAAAAAAAACCATTGTCATAAAAGTTAAGAAGTGACTGTGAAGTTGATTTGTTTGAAATATGAATTATATTTATATGTAGCACGCTCTAGATAATATGAACTTTGAACGCGGTTAATACCCGTGAGCATGCGTGCAAGTGCCCAGTGGAAAAAACAGTAATAAAATAACTGTTTGTTGTGATTTCAGTTATTTTAAAATGTTATGATTATATTTTATTTTTTAACGTTTGGCAAAAATAGAACCTCTTTAGTATAGTTTTGTTATAGCAAACTTTTTAATTTTAAAATTTCAATACCGCCAATGAACTGAACGTTGCCTTTTTTGAGACTGTTGGTTCTTTCTATATATTCCCCATAAGTAATTAAAACATATATATGTATGTATACATATAAAGTTTCGTATAAAACGGCCAAAACGAACGTTACCTATTTATATCAAATTTCTCTATTTCAGCTGAACAAAAGAAGTCTCTGCTTCTCGAAAAGGAGAGCATCCAAGAGCTGAAGACGGAGTTGTCTGAGTACAGCGAGGATGTCAAGGAGATGCACGAGATCGTCAAGACCAAACAGGCGGACATCAAACTCACTAAGGGTGCTCGAAGGTATTGCTATTGAATTAAGTACTAAAATGTTATTTTTTTGAGTTAAGTTGTTTTAAAAGCATCGGCGGTTGAATTATTAAGGTTAAATCCCCAAGTTATGTGTGACTTAAACACCCGTAGCATGACACGCGCGACGCCGTTTTTATCGCGCGTAAAACTATCGCTGTCCCGTTTGAAGTCTTATAAAAAGTGGCTGGAATGGTTAAGTCATGTTTTTACACGAAGGAACTATTGAAGGAATATTGATATCATCGTAAAAGCTGTACTGGATGAATGTGCCTATTCCTTTTAGTGTCTTAAATATCTTATACATAAATACATACATATAATCACGTCTATATCCCTTGCGGGGTAGACAGAGCCAACAGTCTTGAAAAGACTGACGCCTTTTATGACACCCATGGGAGAGAGATGGAGTGGTCCTATTCTTTTTTCTATTGGTGCCAGGAACCACACGGCACAAATATCTTATATTAACTATAATTTTTTTTTATTTTCCAGATTATACCGCGCAGTGAACAACATGATCAGCAAACTGGACGCGGCGCTCCTCGACTTGGAGAATAAGGAAAAAGCTCTCAAGTCTACCCTCAAGCAGACCACGACTGACCCTCAGAAGGCCAAGGAACAGCTGATTCAGATAGACGAGCTCATGACTTCCATAAAGAGCTTGCAGAAAGTACCTGATGAGGCGAAGTTGAAGTTGATACAAGATGTGTTGGGCAGGTTGGACGATGATTTTGATGGTCAGCTGAAAATTGATGATGTTTTGAAGGTTTGTGTCATTTCATTATTTAAATACAATGTTCAGTTTTAGGAAGTTACTGTGAAGCAGGATTCTTCACTATCAAGTATAGATTGCCTCATACATACATACATATAGATATAGGCAATGTCTATATCCTTCGCGGGGTAGACAGAGCCAACAATCTTGAAAAGACTGATAGGCCACATTTGACTGTATGGCGTAATGATATAATTGAAATTGCTAACCCATCACCTGAAGAAGAATAAGCCTATCGCTTAGTCGCCTTTTACGATATCAATGGAAAGGAGATGTAGTGGTCCTATTTTTTTTTATATTCACCGCAGATTTCCTCATTTTAAACCAAAACTGATCTATAATTTCGGTTTGATTTTTGCTCCAACCAAAGTTAGGAATACTAAAAATTTGAGGAGCCTTAAAAATGGAGACTTTTAATATTTTATCACTGCCCTAGCGAAGGCTGCAACTGGGAAATACCAATCTGTAAGGTCGCATTTCAGAGCTGTCCTTACCACAATGTTCAAACAACAAATCTCATTCTTTACAGATGTTAGAAATAATAGGCAACGAGAATGTGAACCTATCAGAGAAGCAGATGGCCGAGCTGATCGAGTTGCTGGACAAGGAGGAGATCCTAGAAGTGGAGAGTAAGATACAGAAGGCGCTCGATAAGGCCGCCTCCGCTGCTAAGGAGCAAGATAAGTCTAGTGAATCCAGCGGGCGGGTATGATTTTTTTTTTTTTTTGGTCAAATTATACGCATTGAGTTGTATCTTTGTTTCATATTTTTGATGTTAATTTAAAAAAGTTGCATGTAAGTATTGATGTAATTGCATAATGATATGTGCATAGAAAATTATGTTATTCAGAGAAAGACGTAAATATTTTTTTTTTTTTTTATAATTTTCGAGCCGATCCCCAAGCAACGGTATTACAATGTACAAGTTCCATTTTGGGCATGAAAATCGGTTCAGTAGTTTCAAGTGATGTGACTGTAGTTCAAAAATTTCTTACGAGGTCTTCGTTCGTAGTGAACTAGTTATTTCGATACAAGCAATGGGCTAGTTTAGTGAAAGTTAATTAAATCATTATCGCCTTTGACTTTATCCTAAGAAAGAGATACAATAAACTAATTCAGCTTTGCAAAAATAAATCAAAGTATAACCAAAAGGGATAAATAATCTCTGTATGTAATCTGTAACAATTACAAATTGTAATTGTTACTAAAAAATAATAAATAAAAGGGCTTTGCACACAAGCGATTTATATCATCTATTTTTTTTTTAATTACAGAGTCTTTTCGATCTGATTCGCGAGGCGCAGAAGCGACGGGAGATGAAGAAGGCTGAGAAGGCTGCGGAGAAGTTCAGCGAAGAACCACCATTGCCGAAAAGCGACGACATGGTCTCCAAAACCGAAGGAAAACGGCCCGAGAGCCACTGAGCATTACTCTTTTCTAGCGAAGGTGTAAATATTAAGACATAGGGTAAACCTTCGATTCGGTTTGATAGACAAATCGCTGATCGCGGACTTAGCCTTTATAAATCAAAACGTCGATAGGTATACTAATGTATTTTCTGTATAAAAATCAATATTTCGCTAGACTGTCCAACTTGTCTATGGATGGAAAACTGTCTATGGATTTGTAGAAATTACACCTGTTATTTTAATGGATGTTTAACAGTTATTTACAATGATGTTTATTAGAAATGGAGTAAACATATTTTAATGTTAATTCCATAACTTCCTTTCCATTTATTTCACATCTGAGTTCTACTGTTGAAGAATAATAAATTTAGTTTATGTTGAAAACTGTAAACATAACTATAAAAAAATAAATTCGATCCATAGGCCAGGCCTTCCAAGACTAGCAATGGAAGGATAGGCAACGTCGATCCATAGACTCGATTTATTATCTATGGAAGTATATATTTATTAGTGGACCACGCGGTGTTGCAACTTAATTTGACTTAACGTCGACGTACGAATATTAATGTAGATCATTAATTCGTGTTACCGTTGTGACAATAAGCATTTTGTAAACATGTAATCAATCACATGTAAATAATTGCAGATTGAAGCAGATTTTCCACACTGTACAAAACTTTTATGTATGGAATGTCCCTTCTAAAACTGAATAACTAATGCAAAATTCATAGAATAGGTTGAATAAATCAGATTTATTTCCATTTGGTATTTAACTCTTATTTGAGTCTTCGATATCAAGCAAAACATGAACTGTGTGTCTAAGTATGTCCTGATAGCTTGACATATATATTATTATACGATTTGTCTAATAACTTTCATCATTTTAAAATGTTTTCATAAATATTTGAGGTCTTAGTTTTTCATTTCATCTACGTCTCATAAGTGCTAGATGTCAGATGCAAGTATTTAGTATATAGTTATTCAGTTTTAGCCTCGGCGCCTTGTGAATTCTGTTTATTTTTCAATTCAATGTTGCTACAGAGATTTATCTTTCGTTTTATGCATTTCTGTGATCACTATTCATGTGTAAGTTTCTTTAGATGTATGTTAGCACAAATTGTTTGTGTGCGCTGTGTAATATGATATCTCCTTCATTATGTAATTTTAGTGAATTGGAGGTACAATGAGTACATAAAGCACTGTATATAATACAATTAATATATTAACATTGTGTATGACACAAGGTGAAGGTAAACAGAAATGAAATTATTTTGTCAAACTGTTCGTTTTAATAGAAGCATACGATTATTTCTCTGTTATTGCAGTATGTATACTGTATTTTTTAATCTGTGTGTATTTTAAATATGACACAGCAACGAAGTTTATTGTCATCAAAGTTTCCATTTTGGATTGAAGATTGCGTGTTGTAACTAAGTCCTTTATTAATTTTTGTAACCAAATCTCTTTTAAAATCACTATCAATAGCTCCCGTTGCACATCTGATAAAACTACGTACCTTTTAGTTTTAATAAAATATGTGTATATTTTTTTGTATGTTATTTACGAATATTTAGAGCAAGAATTATCTAACTGAAGTACATGTTAAATAATGCTATGACAAGATGTTGTCAGATGTGCTAAAAGTTAATAAAGAATAAACCAGTTGGTAACATGACCTATAGTTGTTTTTATTTTATTTTAATAAATTCGTCAACTTTATTATAATAGGACGCTTTTAGAAGAAATGTATACAGGATATCTGGTAAATCGCGTTGCATATTAAAAAGGGGCACTCGGTATCTGATTCTCGTTCTAAAGAATTAGAACAAATAGGGGGTTAAAATTTTACCTTATTATTCATCAAATCAAGAAGTGTGGGTAAGATATGATATGAAATATATGATGACACGATTTACCAGACACCTTGTATACCAAATTGCCAATAATCCTCTTGGCGTCTGTCCCCAATTTCTCCCAGTGCCGTCCTTTTTGGGGAAGAGCCTGGACCCCCGATATGATCACGATCCAAATCCGACTTTCAGACGAATAGGATGTACAGAGTAGGTAAAACCATAAAAAAACATAGCTAATTTATAAACTACTATTTTTACGCCCTTTGAATAAATTCACTTCTACTCTTTCCGGAAAACTATATTAAAGGCTTATAAGCAATTTCAGACAAAATTCAGTTTTGGTAAAATTATTTCATTGCAATGTTTGTATTGTTATATAGAAAATGTGTAATGTGTGCGTTGCGTACCTACTTATAATATTTTCAACACAGACATTTTTAAAATAAAGCGCAGACAAATAAATAATACAAATATCAATTGAAATATAAATATCAAAATATATAATGTTTTTAAATCTGTGATATAGAGTAACGTTTAAAATTTTTAAATTCGGCGCCAATTAATAAGGCGCGAAAAGGTCCGTATCCGCTTAGAAATCATAGTTTATCATTGGTTGCCTCTGCCGTTATCATCCAATAGTAAGCAACTACAAAACTTCCACGAATGACGAAGCGTAAATTAACCCATCGCGGGCCAGCAGGCAGCCATCTTGATGAAATTCGAAAATTGAAAGCCAGCCTATTGGTTGATAACGAAACGTCATTTCAATAGTTTGACGGAGTTGCGCAAAATAAATTAATTTTTTGACTCTCACTCACTCATTGCGGCTGCCATGTTTTTTTTCATGTGGGGTGTGTGTGTATTGATATAACATGATAGTTTAACCCCATAATTACTATTACAGGTGAGTAGTTTGTTTATATTAATTGTTTTTCTACGCCAATACGGAAGTGCGCTGCGCGTCCTCAGTGAAAGTGCATCATGTAATACTGTCGCCTTCTTGTGAAATTGCATCGTATCATCCCGTCTTGGCAATACGAGTATGACTCAGTGTAAAACCTCGATAAAGTTTTACGTGCCGAGCGAGATCTTTGTTTATTGATAATAATAAGATGGTGTACCCGCGCTGAGGACCCGAGAGGCTACGTACGTGATTTATTTTGTTGCCGTATCTCTAGTGACGTTTTGGCGCCATCGACCCATTTAGCGCGTTGGGGCGGGCATGGTTTTCTCGAAATTCTTTGTATTTTCACATTCCAATGACCTTTGTTTGAAAATATTACGCATTTTTGTGTTTCAACTGATCATTTTCTTTTGCAGAAGGGGTAGAACCAAGTTCATTTGTTTATAGCTAGTGACAATGCGATCGCCCACATTAAACTAATCGTGACAAAAGTTGCCTTATTTTTATCGTATCACTAGCAAAACCAGGCCAAAGAATAAAAAATGTATTAGTACGATATTAGAAGAAAGGATCGATATAATCACACGGCCCACGGCAAATGAAAATGGACCCTCGATATTTGAGCGTAATAATGGTGTTTGATAACGACAGTAATTATCAAGGGCAGGATGCGTAAGCATAAAAGAGAGAGCCAGGCGGACGCCTGTAGGCCTGCCACGTCCAGAGAACTTCACCAGACTCCACAACTCAGCATCTGATACACAAACCATAAACACAGGTAAATATGTGCTTACTTTTTTGTTGTTCATTATCACACACTGATGTGAAGTAGAAAGTTATTGCCTTTCATTTAGAAAATTTAACTAAATTTATACATACATATCATCACCCCTGTTTCCCATTGATGTAGGCAGAGACTATGGATATCCACTTGCTAATATCCGCACACATCTGCTTCCTCCACACTTAAAATTTAGTCCCTGAAAGAAACAAAGTTTATCACCGTTAAATAAAGGAATATTGTGCTAACCTTATTTGTTACAATTGGTTCAAATAGTGTAATCAAATTACTCTAGACTCACTTTACTTCACATCAGTGTTTTATAACCATAGACATATCCAGAGTACAATTGGCACAAATAAACAGACATACCCTCATGTTTATCTACCTCTGACAGTACATTTTAAAGTATTTATTGTATTTGAGTGCAGCAATTTATGAAGTAGCGATTAACCTGTATAGCCCAGTATAAAGCTAAATACTCATCTCCGTTTCAGTCAATAAACCTATTTTAGATAAACAGGATTGCCAGGATGTGTTAGGAGTTTGAATGAATTTGATATACCTATACTTCTTGCTATAAAAAATATTCATCAATATCGATTTATTGTAAAAGCCATGAACCTGTAACAAACAGATTATCACATTTATAATATTATTTCATCTGGATTTCTTATGCTATAACAAATGGTAGGCATCAGAGATAGCACATTAAGAAATGATAAATTTAATTGCTTTCTGGTAACAATAATCACAAAACAGGTTTATTCATTTTCAATTAGGTTTTTGTAATATTAATTAGAAAGGGACTTTGAATAGAATGACTATCAATCTTGCATTTTGTATTAAAATCAAGTTGACTGTTAATATCAAAGTCTGATTTTCACAATTTTTTTTTAAACTCAAGAGGATATGCAGTGCTCTATTATACTGGAAAGAGAACGAAACACTGGAAATGTTAAAATGAAGACTATTAACAATTATAAGAATCCTTACAAGAAGGTCGGTTGCATTTTGCTCTTCTTTAATTTCATAGGCAACATACATCTTCAGTTCTTTATCAATAGAATTTAATTAGGGATTTTAAGATAAGAATATTGTGATAATGGAGCACAATAAAGACAAAAATGTCTAATTGTGTGTTTGTATTTGTGTTGTGATAACACAAACAAGTTATTGAATGTTGCCTATGAAGATGCACTTTGTATTTTGTAGTCCCTTTTAGTTTGGCGCACTGTTTTGGGAGTTACATAGCCCTTTGTTCCATTGTTTGCATCTTATCATTTATGTATTTACATCATTGTAAGTCCATAGTATTCATGAACATTCTGCATAAAGCTTCACTTATTCACTTCATTTAGGTAACTACACCATTTATAAGTTCCCCTGTTACTTTTTTTTGTTTTGAGTTGCTTATTTGCTCTTTCTAATGTTGAAATCTATGATTATTTGTAGGCAGTCATAATTTACTTCCCACTTTTTCTTGGCATTAAATTTATTTATAAAGGCAAAATCATCATCAATGCTACTCTCTAAATATTTTTACTGCCAATATAGGTAATGCTATTAGTTTATTCTTGAAAATTTTGATTTTAACACTTGAAACAATAATGGTTATCTTAATAACTATACAAATTACTCTTGGTTGCAAGGCCATTATCGAGAAGAAGTAATTACTACTTATTAGGTTATAAACAGATAAGATTTGCCATGTTCAGTTGTATGGCTTTATCATGGAATTGACATGCAAATTGTGACAGGTTGGCTAGCCTTTCGCTTACAAGAGTAAACACAAGTTTATAAGGCTATCCCTTAGTTGCGTTTAACAACATCCATTGGAAAGATACAGAGTGGAACTTTTCCTAAGTGTTAATTATTCTGAAAAATGATAGTGATGATAATAAAAATAATGATTTAATAAAATTATAATGTTTTATTTACAGGAAGCTAACTTTAACATCATTGTGGACCAGCTTTGCACTAGACTTCAAGACATAAAGGATCAAGAGATTGCGTCACAGGTAGGCATGCCCACGTGTTCCCTAGATCACACTGAGGCTGTTCGACGATATTACGCTGCCTTTCCCGCTCTGGACAAGGGGCAGGAGTCGCCGCTGCAGTACTATCTACCGCCGCCAGCGTGGTGTCGCAAATCAGCGGCCGATTGCAACCAAGCCAAGATGCAAAACGATATAGCCGTCTCAAGAGACTGGAACACAAAAAATAAAAAGCTGTTTTCGGGTAAAGAACGACGCAATTCATACCACGGCCAAAAGAAGGGCAATAAAAAGCGCTGCAATAGTTATAGTAGGTCCTTTGAAAGCAAGGAGAGCCTGCCGGAGTGGGTCACGAACGAGGGAGTCTGGGACATCGAAACTCAAGATCCCGTCAAGGAGTTCATTAGGGCTATAGCGTTGGACGAAGGTTACGGCACCTGTGAAAACACGGTCACCGACGAAATCAATCAGATTACATCGGCGAAACGCAGAATGAACGACAATATGGTGCTGCCAAACTGCGAGGTTAGTCTTAATTTTAATGCACAATGGATCGTGACAGAAGATCTTAATCCAAGGGTAAGGAGTCCGATGGAGGAAGAGTTATATGCAAAATTTGAGGCGAAATTCGATCGTAGCATCGAAGCCTTGTGGAGTAAAGATCAGAACACGCCAGACGACGAGTATCAAGACCTTCCGATTGATTTCCAAGATCTTCTGTCATCTCCATCCGATCATCTGTTCGCCGATCCGTCCGCCGAGAAATGTAGTTTTATGTCGCTCACGGAAAGCATCTGGTCGAACGACCCAACCGACGCGGTGTTCGAGCGCGCTCAGTCTACTTCGAAGATGGCGGAGGCGCTGCACGACCGCTTCAGGCCGCTGAACCTCGCCGACGCCGAGCCGCGACCCCAGCCCTGCGCGCCGCGACTGCTGGATTCCTTCGCACTCTACGAGGGGGAAGAGTTGTACGACGCGCTGTCGACCGTGGCCAAAACTATGCGCTCCTTCACCGCCATCAACCACAGCCGCGACCGCAGCGGCTTCGTGGAAGTGCCGCCGCGTCGCCATCCGCGCAACGAGCCGCTCCCGCCCCCGCCGGAACCGAAACCCGCCGAGGAGGCGCTCCGTCGATCCGCGTCCCGCGAGGATCTCCTCACGTCGTCGCGCACGCACTTCAAGCCGATCCGCCGCGAGTCCGAATCGGAGGCCGTCCGGTACGCCGACGGCGACACGTTCGACATCCGCGGGGACCTCGACCCGGTCGAGTTCAGCCGCAGCGCGTCCGGCGGCGTGTACCTGAAGAGCTCGCTCGAGCGCTACCTGGAGTTCCGCACGGGCGGCATCGACTACGGCCGGCTCAACCTGACGGACGCGCAGCGCTGCCCGGACCTCGACGACCCGTGCTTCCGGCTGCGGTTCCCGATGCGGCAGCTGGACGTGGGCGTGCAGACCGAGCGGCCCGCGGCGGCCGCGTGGGGCGCGTGCGAGGAGTGCGGCCGCGCCGCCAAGAAGATGCGGCCCGACGGCGACATCTGCGGCGCGCGCGGCTGCCCGGCGTGCGCCGCGCCCGCGCCGCGCCGCGCCGCGCGCGCGCCGCCCGCGGACGGCGAGTGGGAGGAGCTGGTGTGGGCCATGAGCGCGGCGGCGGGCGCGGACCGCAAGCGGCGCCACAGCGCGGCGCTGCGCTGCGTGGCGCCGGCCTGCACGCACCCGCACGCGCGCTTCCTGCCGTGCTGCACGCTGGCCCTCGACCGACCCCTCACGCGCTAACTCCGCCGACTATTTTTTTGCTTGATGGATTTGACACCCGTTCTGTGTGCGAGACTCGCGGAGCAACAAAATCACCACTTCTCCTTGTAGCTTCGTGTTCGTCGATTGTGCCGGTTTGATATCACGTCGCGCGATGGACGGGGAGAGCGTTCGAATGCCTTACGATCGGCTTTTCGATGTGAAACTGATAGTTTCCTTCAATAACGACACCTAGGCTCACGGTATCACCATCAGACAAAAAAATAGTTTGTTGTGTATACTGAGACATTTAATAAATGTATATTCGTTAATCTTCTTTTGCTCTGTGCTCATTTCCGGCATTCATTTTTAGTCGTTCCGACAGCCAAATTGAACGACGCCATTTTCTTTTAATGGTTTACATTGGGAATTAGCAAAGAGCTAAAGTTATAAATTTTCTATTTTTGTTCTAAAGAAATCATATTTTATTTACTTATATTTTAAGATCTGTAAATATAATTTATTAAGTGTCTCGGTAGGAAGCTCAAATCACGTAGTGTATGTCACGCTGAATATTGAAAGAACGATTTATTGTCGGGTTGCTTAGAATCAATAGTGGTTAATTCTACAGTCGGTCTTATTGACACAGAACGCGTACGTAAAAAAGTAAAAAATCAAGCCGCGTCGACCTTAAATTCAAGTCTTATTATCAGTACGCATTGAAGGAATTACACCAACCTTAAAAATCGTAAAACTACAATAATTATTGCGCGGAACTGTGTCAAGGTGAACCGTGTTTTGTTTATCTTTGCCAACCTATCGTACCGCATTCTCTGTATATATTCGCCCTTTTCCTACATCGATTATGGTAATTTGAAATTCTATAAAAAATATTATAACAGTTCTTGAAACTCCTGACAAAAGTGACGCCTACGCACTTGAGATTCGAATATAATAACAATGCTCTGTTTTACTCTTTCAAGTGGCATTAGATGGAAAAAGTTAGCAATAATAATAGGATTAAACTAGCAAAGCCTTGCAGTTATGTTCTCCGGATTGTGTAATGATGTTGAAGAGAAGGCTAGACATGCTAACATATCTTATGATTGTAGATATTGAGCGAAGGAGGAGTATATTTAGTATTAATTTTAGTTCAATGTTTCTTTGTAGAGATTTCATATTGGTATGCATGTTTGATGGAATGCTCCGTTTATCGCATTATGTCAACTATATTTGGTAAAGATTGAATAATGTATGTGACTTATACGCGGTTGATAAATGAACTGTTGTTAATATATGAATTAGTATATATTGTTTTACTTGAAATGTTATTTAGAAGTTTTATCGGTGTATTCTGTTTTAGAAAATTCACTATGAGGTGAACGCTAAGAACGGAGCATTTCAGTGCAAGCATATAGGACGATTCTAATATAATTCTTACAATAATATCGTCCCAAGTTGTTTTATAATTTGTTAATGTAAAATGTAGATAGAGCCGGTATTATATTTTTGTTAGTATTTTTCGTTAACGTTTTCCTGCCTATCTAAATTCAATCAAAATTAAATGAGATTGTTTTCTGTTAATATACTTTACTATTTTTAAATAATACAGGTATTGACATGCACGTATTGTATCGTGGCCCCAGGGTGACAACGGTACGTTCCGCGCGTGTTTAACACCTGTATTATTTATAAATAGTATAATGTAACGCGACAGTTTAAAATACATTTTACATTGATGCTATGTGACGGATCGGGCGCGCTTTCACTCTCCAGTAGTGTTTGCCTTTTTCGGAAATCCATCTTCGAGATATTTTATACCGAGAAAGGTAAGCAGTGCTGAAGCTTTGATCATGTTCAAAGCCAGTGGAGGTTCGCCTTTTATGTGCGGCTTTACGTTATGGACGGTTTGTTTTCATGGTGTGTCCAGTAAGTTAGGTTTTACACGCGGTGATTTTATTGAATGGCCGCACGATAATGTAGGCGGCCAGTGAAGGCAGTGCTTCTGTACTCGCCGTCGGCCTTAGTGGTAGTCTGGTGGAGAGTAATACGGTGGACGATTAGTAAGGCCACCATTAGTGTTGTCCGGTGAGAAGACTATGTATTGTGCTCTTCGTATTAAAACGTGCAGTCACTTTCCAATGCTGCTACCATCTAGTTCCCGACGATGTCTCGAAGGGAACCATCGATAGTGACTGCGAGATTGTAACATAATTTACAGCTCCAGATATGAATTATAACAGTTCATAGGTGTAACTGTTATTATAGTTTATGTAAAGCGTAAGAAGTGTATATGTTATATTTTCGTATATTTTCGTTTTATATAGGGGGTGGCGGTCGTCGTAGCGCTCGGCGTATGCGGCGCCCGCGCATCCCGCACATACATTTTATTTACTTCATTTGAAAGCCTTCCGTAGTTACAGTTTCATATAAAATTTTAATATTCGTGCAAACTTTGCTATTTTATGTGTCGTGTTTTATATATTTATTTTTCTGTAGTGTGATTTTACATCTGTTTGTAATAACTGAAAAGAAATAAAAACACCAAAAAAATATTTCATTACATCAAAAGGCTATTCTTGTATATATTTAGTAATATATTGCGAAATTAATGTAAAGACATGTTTCAGTTATTTTATTCTTATACTTTATTGAATCCGTGGTTTTACTACTCTGAAATTTTGCATGTTTGTACTGTTACGTAAACGCCACCAACTGTTTACGCTGTTACAGATAATTATATAATATGATATGTATCTAAAGTTATAATTTTAACTATAATATGGTTGGGTATTTTCGACTCGTTGAGCTAATTAATTCACATTCGTTTTATAGCGTGTCACATTAATATTTTTTGTTCATTTTCTGTCATAAGTTCATATTATATTGTACTTATTCCATTAACGATATTCGATAAAGGATACCTCGATAAAAAAAATTAGAAAAAACAAAAAAAAAAAGATAATATTAGATTCAAGTTTGCATATAATATTATGTTTGATTAGTTGTTAATCTAATGTAATGTGCTTATGCACTTGTTTATCTAAACGTCCGCAACATCTTTGGATAGTGTCGTGTTTTCTGACGACGTTATGACGCGCAGAAAAGACGACTTGTATGTTTGCAACGTACGTAAGGGGACTATTGTCATAATATTATAATGTAGCACGAACATCTGTACGTTGCGGACTAGGTACGGTATCAATAGGTAAATTTTGATGAGTTTTCGTTGTCACAGTTGCATAACGTGTTTCAATATACTTATTGATATCGCATCATTTCCTTGCAATCACTCGCGTGATCGACAATACGGAGGTGCCAATAGGAAACGAGTGATTTCAAGGATTCGTAGTTACGTCCCCGAAGTTAATTTCTATTTGTACGCCACCGAACACGTGTGGCCAAGCTTGTCAGTAACGTATTGGTATCTATTTGAATCTTTCACAATTTTTCACAGGCTGATTTGAGTTGTGTTAAAATTATAATGCTTTATGTTGAGATGAGAGCAACTAATTACCTGTCGAATTTGGACACGTAGCTATACATAGCACACGTTTGAAAATTTGTAAAAACGACGATGTTGTGTGTAGTATTTGTAAATTCAAAATCTGCAACGCTCTCAGGAACAAGTAAGCTTGTAACCGATTGCTCGTGCCTTGGTTACATGCACATTTGTTTATTCCTTCTGTCAAGTTTATCATTTATTTTTCTCTTTCGAAATTAAGATCCATTAGAATAAAAACTATCTTATAGGCCGGGGTAGGAGCATTATGCAAGGGATTTCACATCTTGATTTTGGCATTTTAGCAAAAATACTGTAACATGTAATTTTAATACTAATTGCCACACTAAATTTGCTTTGTTAAACTCGACTCTGATTTTTGCACGATCATCTTTTGATTAATAAATAGTAAGTATAGTGATGTTCCTAAATTTTAGATCAAATTATATCTTTCTAGTTGTATAACTATACCATAGTGTCAAATTACTGAAGATCGATTAATAATTAGAAGTGTTTGTCCCTGAAAATAGTTACCATTTTCATATGTTAGGTTTTGCTCACTACTCTGGTACTTGCCACCTATGGGAAGAAAATAAATGAAATAATCCACACACGTTTGTTTTTATTTAAAACTCCCATTTAGTGGCGGTGGTGGGTTAAGATATAATTTACTTTATACAAATACAAATACAAAAATACAAAATACAAAATACAAAATCGTTTATTTCTTAAAGCACATGACACAAGAAATATGATTGGAGTCTCCTTTTAAGCGTGCAAGCCTGTGCCAGGAGACTCCGCTCTTTCATAAAAGCAAATTAACCTTGTAAAGTACGAGTAAGGTAATTAAATAAATATATAATGTGCATTTGAAAAAGTGTTAGATTCGTATACTAAGGTAAACTATATTTTATATTTATGTTAATATACATTTATCCTTATACTATAGTAAAGCCTCAGTCTGTTCATAACTTTTCGTTTTAAGCCATCCAGTAATCACAAACTTACATTCCTTATACAATTTTCTATATATATTATTTACTCTGTTAATTTTGTTATATAATTGGGCTGATATTACATAGAATTGTCTTCGTGCAAAATATGTTCTAGTTTGTGGTATTTTAGCTACTATGTATCTCCTTCTTCTTGTTTCAACTTTAGGATCATATTCTGTAGTTTTATGCTTATACAGTACACAATGCAAAATATACAACTGTCTAACCGTAAGCAGATTACACTCATTGTATAAGAGTTCAGTTGAATATCGCTTTTTCTTAAAATACATAATTTTGATCAGAAATCTCTGTGCTCTTTCTAATCCTATAAAATGAGTCTTTGCAGCATTTCCCCAAACTGAAATACAATAAATAAGAATGCACTGCACAAGTGATATATAAATATTGTTCAGAAGGTTTTTGGATGAGCACTGTACGTCTAAACCTCTGGGTACCACATAACGTAATGATTTAAATATCCAGGACAACTTTCTCACTCTATTTATTACGTGATCTACATGCGGGTACCATGATAATCTTTGATCAACCAGTACACCCAAGTACTTAACCTTATCTACTCTGTCGATGATAGGACAGCAGCAGTCAGGAAGATCAGTATTTTGGTTACAAGAATGGATTTTTATACGGTAACCTTGATTAGGTTGATTTCGTGAGTCAATACCAAAACAGATGTAATTAGTTTTTGCAGTGTTAAGAGTGAGCAAATTACTTTTGAGCCAGCGTGCTACCTGGGCTAGCCCTGTCTCAATGTGTGTACGTGTACTATCCCATGTAGTGCCACTGAAGACAATGGCAGTATCGTCCGCATATGAAAAGATTTTCGCATTTGGAATATTCATTTCACAGAGATCATTTATATACAAAAGAAACAGGGTGGGACCCAGTACACTCCCTTGAGGAACACCATATGTAACATTTTCTACCTCACTCACACAGTTTTCAATTTTAACCGTTTGCTGTCTGTTACTCAGATAGTCTTTAAACAGAGCTTTAAACTTTATGGTAAATAATATTGATCTTTTTATGTCGGTAAGTTTTACTAGGTATTTATGAACATACTGTTTAAAAAATCGTTGTGTATTCTTTTTGGAAATATATCTCATGAATATTGTAAATTGTGTCAAACCATCATCGCCCACATAATACCTTACCATATAAAATAAGTCACATAGGTGCATTTTCGGAAATTCCTTAAAATTTATTCATTTGTCTTGATTGTTTGGAGAGGTGCCCCGAGATGTCGAAAATTAGAATAACAATAAAATAGTGGGCGAAGTAGTCACTCGACTCAAAAAAGTCTTACTTGACGGGTGGCGATGTGCTCGCTCTTTTTCTATTTCATGGACCCGAGCGAGAGAGCGCTATACAAAAACCACCGTTTACACTTTCATCCATTGAAATGCACGCGGTGCTTCGTCGCGAGTCACACGCCGGTTCAAAATAACTGAACCGTCTGGGCTTATCGGCAAATAAATAATAACTCGGAAGTGTCAGAAACTGTGGTTTTTCAGTACTGGAAACTGTATTTGTGAGTGTCGAACTGAATACGAAAAAAGGCGCAGTTTTTTTTTGCTTGCGAACGAGGTGAGTACTTTTACCAGCTTCCAAAATAATATACAGAACCTCGCGTTTTTATAGTTTACTGCTTGTATGTAATATTGTAAGTTACCTACTTTTCTTATTGAGAAGAATATAGAAATAATTTTCTTTCGCTACATAGGTATATTTAGAACATTGACCGCACACTATGTGTAATCTACTAAAGTATTAGAATTAATTTTAATTAATACATTTTACTTTGTTTACCTATGTAAGTATGTAGTTTAAGCAGTAGCTAGAGTAGGGTTTTATAGGTAATTCATAGACTTCGTTCTACTGTCCACCTGTAGTTATTTCTCATAGAAGATGCTTCTTTTTATTTAAATAATTCTATTTTACATATTTTCCTTATTCCAAAATTCCTAATATGGGCATGATTCCCCGTAATATGGTGAATTGCTTTCCTATGGTGCGGTGTTTTGAACGCTTCTCCAGTATCTGCACCTCTTGCGAGTCTTACATATGTTTTTCTAAGTATCTACTAACTTAAAATCACGCCTCTTACCCGGAGTGGTAGACAGAGACTGCATCTTTCTATTTGCCACGATAATCCCTTCATACTTTTTGGCTACAACATTTACGTATTATATCTTTACGCAAGCTCATCAGTAAAGGGTAGGTACTATACATATGTATAATAAAAATACTTAAATCTTTTAAAAAAATAAGATTTAATAATTAGAAAATATGTACTTCTAAGTACGTAAGTATGTAGCTTATAACTGTACTTAATATAAAAAAAACTGGAAGAAAACCTTATGTGATATGTATGCGATGACAAGAGCAATCTAGATTAAATGCAATGTCTATAAAGCATAGCTGGTGTAACTAACCCAGTAACAAATATGGTTGCCTTCAAAGGGTGAGAAGCAGATCTAGTCATACATGTTAGTCAAGGTTTCGACTAGACCCAGAGTTGCCTAGAAACTTGTCAGACGGCGGAGTTTCTCACAATGAGCTTATATTTTTGCTAGTTTATGTAGTAAAATAGAGTCAGTTGTAACCATGAAATATTTCCCGTAGTAATGATACATACATCGCAAATTTCGCACTAGCTGGCTAGTCTTACTTAGAACGGAAGTATCGGACAATATTTAGATTTTAGATCACCAAAACTGGTGGGAAAGAAGGGCAAGGAAAGAGGTAGTCTCTGCCTAGCCCTTTGACAAAGAGACGTGATTTTATGCAGCTATGTTAAACTGATAAGTAGAAAGCCATACTTATGAATGAATCTCGTCCACCAGGAAATGATTGAATTTATTTATTTCAAGTATATACCTACCTACCTAGGACTTAAAGAGTTTCTACTGCGTACCTATAGCTTCACATGATTTAATGATGTAGAACCCGTGGTCCTACCGATTGGTCCCTCTGGTGGGACCACAGGATATTACCCTACTAATTGGTTAACGTTTATTATCGTCACTTGTCAGAAATAAAGGTAGGTACTTCCATAAAGCTAAAGGCTGAATAAATTCTATGCTATGAGGTATAGTTCTGTATATATTATATACCTATTTAAGTATGTAACTTGTTCTACTTAAATATAAATCATGTCATATTTACAAGTTATGACTTTAAATACATATGTATTTAATGCATATTGATACAATATATATGTATATATATATTTAAAGGCAAAGCATTGGTTATGAATATGATTATCCGAGATTTCAAGACTCGAAGACGCAAGTCATTAGTCTTCTTCACATTTAAATCTGACTTCGATCAACGATCAACGCTACAAGAGGTCTACCTAATTCTTCTATTTTTCATCCTTCGCATCCTATAATTTCAGAGCATTGAATAGGTTGTATACTAAGAATGCAGGGCCGGATTAATTTTATGTAGGTAACTGTGGCAATTCTCAGTTCATGTGATGGAACAATACGAGGTATTTACGAGTATATTGTGTTTTAAAATGTTATATGTTTAAAGTAATTGAAAATTTAGTAATTGAGGATAATCAAACTAATAAAATTAGTTTTGAACAGTAAGAACATACCTAGATGGTTAATATTATTATTGGCAAATTTATGTTAATACTGAACACAGCTTTTAGATAAATCTATCATCGTCAATTTATTATGAGAGGAAAATAATGTTCCATTTTGTTTAAACGCGGAATAAAATTATTTATATAATTAAATAAAATTATTTTGCCGTAACTAACTAGGTACGTACTAAAAACGGAAAGATTAAACTAGTCAAATTGTTATCTTGGCATAACATTAACTGCATTTCATTAAACGGTGTTGGAAAAAAAGGGTAAACGCAACAAATCCTGAACCTCCTTACGTGGGCCCAGATTCAGTGCCCAATCCGGCCCTGGTGTTTTCTAGAAACGGACACAAATCAGTGCTTATTAGCAGGCTAGATCATACGATAGCCACAGAAGTATTGACAGTGTATCGGCCTCCCACGGCTTGTGGTAATTACTGCCCCATTGTCCCCACTAGACCATAAACACGCTTGTGCCCTTATCCCTACATTTGTTCAGGTATTATAGATACTTAGTTATTTTTATATGAGGGATTTCGCTTAACTAAGCAGGATCTAGCGCCTAACTACGTACTTAATTAATCGGATTTCGTACATTCTTAAAAGACGTTTTTTTATTTTTTATGTAGGTAGTTACGGTACGAAGATAGGTATCAAAATACTGAAATAAAAAAATCTGGTAAACTGAATAAGTTGTTAATAAGTAAAATAGTAAGTAGCTTATTTATGAAAGTAGAAGTTTGATAAATTGATAATCCGGCTCGAAGGACCATATTCAATAAGGGTCCAATAAAGTAAGAAAAGAAGATCGTGTTTTTTTAATTAACCGTCTTAAAAATAATAACAAGAAGACAACGAAATTATTTAACATACATATTTCATGCTTGGACATCGTCACTGATTACTTATATCTTGCTTCATTCATCATATAGGTACATGATCAATGAATGTGCAGGTTTCCTCACGATGTTTTTCCTTAAGGGTATGTGTTAGTATTCAAACTAAAGTACATAACTTTCGAAAATAGTCATTGGATGACCTAGGTGGGATCCGAACCTGTGCCTTTCTGTGCATTACACATTACCGATTACCGATTCGACCGCCAACGCTCTAGTGGTACATACGAGTATGATTATAGATTAAAAAAGACGTTGCATGAATGACATAACACAGAGCGGAACCATTGTATGTACCTAGAAATGTTAACTAAATTTTACGAAATTGCACATACCTCAGTAAGTAGGTATACAAACGAATACCTATTTAAGATATCTACGAACATTAAAGAACATAGGAAACATATAACGTATACTAGTTCGTATATGTTTCATAAACGTATGAAATGATAGAATAGGTAAAATGAGCCGTAATGAAACGAGTAATTTCCCTGATGCAGAGATTTACCCACAAAGGGCCTACACAAGATGGTGGGCTCACTGTTGCATTGTCAAGATAATGAATTGTATTTTCATAAGGTTTTGCAATTTATTTGCGACTTTCGATAATATTTTCAACGGTAAATTTCGTCATTACACATTAAATAGGTTATAGGCATTCTAGTGATCTGATTATACATATATTTATAATAAGTAAAGTAAAGATATTGATGGCTTTAAAAGAGTTGATTTTCCATAGCAATAAAAATACTAGATTTTCATTTCCTATATTTTTTTAAAAACTACACCATTTTTTTGGTGCACAAAACTGTTGGCCGAACTCTATAACGCTTTTGACCAAACCTAAAACCTTCTTCGTAAAATTAAACAACATACTAAAAAAGATTAGTCTTTATCACAATGAGATCGAAATCGAGACTATAAGACTGACTCGGCCATTCGCCTCGTGGGAACAGCTTTATTTACCGATGTATGGTCGATTCCTTTGCTGCTGAAATAAAGGTTTTTGAATTAATATTTTTACATAATTAATAATATAATTTTAGGTGATGATTTAGGGTTACTAAATCTTTAATAATACTACTTTTATAAATAAACTAAAAAAATACTTTTATAAATACTAAAATTATAATAATAAGTATGGACAACATTTTTGCAAGATTTACATAAGAGCACAACGTATAACAAACTATTTAAGTACTTACCTACACAATGTCAAACATTATACCTATCTATATATAGGAACCTAAATTGCATAAATTCAGTAGATAATGTGGTAGAAACCACAGACATTTTTGTGTAGACATGGCTCTCTTTAGCGGATCTTATTATAACCACGTAATAACATACGAGTATCTACATATACATATGTAGATATGTACATACATACATACCTAAACGAAACAATGAATTAATTTGCACCTCAACTTCATTCGCAAACACATGCTAATTATATAGGAATTAAGTAATAGAGGAAGGATTTACGTCACGACTGAAAATTAACTGTTGCCCGCTACTTGAATCGCCGTAAAAATGCACTGAAAAACTCAATACAAAAATCTGACCCCAAGATGCGTAGGGGAGAAACTTTCTTATAGGTTAACTCCTAGTTAGCCTAACATACCTATCAGATAAAACCGCATACAAAATTGGAGCTATAGTTTTCGCGTGATTACAAACATACAAGCAGACAGACAAACCGAAACTCGAAAAATAATTTTTTTAGCTTCTGTTGGTTATAAATAGATACCTACCCCATATCGATTTTGATGTTGTCGAGATTGATGTTGTTATTTTCAAATGATAATATGCTGGCAACCTGTCACTCAATTAATCCAATTTTTTTTTGGCGATTTTTGTCTTTGTCTTTCCCGGAGGGATAAAGATAGGATGGGTACTAAATATGTAAGTAAAATATTTAATTTAGAACCTCGACGATTTGGGACCTCCATAATTGCGTTCCGCAGCAATGTTTTATATGAGAAAGTTATATGTATTATTATAATTGGATTCCATGCCAAAACAAGTGTATGTTGATAATCCTCCTCATTGCCTTCATTTGTCCACACCTAAAAGTTTATGAGCAGTAGTAACATATAGGTATCAAAAAAACAATGGTATTGAAAAAAAAAGTCAGTTAAATAACGATTTAAAAATAGAACCGTTACAGTTCAAAATTGATAAATCCCAAGACTGCGCAAGATACGCCGGTGGCGCAAGAAGCGGTTTGACAAAAGGAGTCAATTTCGGTATCTGTCGATCGTTCGCGTTCGTGACTCATCCGTCTAGAGCGATTATCTCGAAATAGTATGGCCGACTCGTGATCTTTGGCGTCCTCTTAAGCCAGTCAGAGCAACGGTGGAATAGTAATAAACATGAATTAGAAAATACTATATAAGAGAGAGGCACGGTGTCTGTTTCCGTTCAAAATCGGCGCGGCATATTTTACTTTAGAAAGATTATGTAATACGTACATTTAGTCACGTCTATAAGCCTTGCAGGGTAGACAGAGCCCATCGCCTAATAAGAAGAATACCAAGTTATAAACTTTGCCCCTTTTTACGTCATTCATGGGAAGTTTTTATGTATCTACTTATCTATAGGTATATCTCATATTATATTTAGGTAAGTTATTAAGTAGTAAATGTAAGTTACAACGCGTTTACTAGGTTATCTCATTAGATTAGGTAGTCGAGAATCCTAAGTTTATAAGCCAATCCCTTAGTCGTCTTTTACGACATCCATGGGAACGAGATGGAGTGGTCCTATTCTTTTTTTATATTGGTGCCGGGAATCATACAACCGTCCATTTGATTCGTTATCTAGGTAAACCGTATTTTTTTTTATAGTCAGATAAAAAAAAAATTATTCAGGTTTTAATTAATAAGGTTTTTGCTAAAGACGTTGTTACGGCGGTAATTTATTTAAGTAAAAGTAGCCAAATATACGTCAAAAGGTGAATATTACTGCTGTGCCAATTATTATAAAATCGATGATATAGGTTTTTGTATATTTTTTTTTGTCTTTATTAACAAATATTACTAGCTTTACCGGCAGCTTGTGCGTGAGAGTTTAGTGCCACCTACGAGTACACGCGCCAATTTAAAGCTACCTACGTGTTTTTCGCCTACCATATTAACGGATTTTTTGCAAATCCCACGGGAAATATAATTTTTGCAGGGATAGAAAGTAACCTATTTCTTCTCTAGACCCTTAATTAATTACCTTCGCAATTTTAAGGATCTTGTCTCAATAGATTACGCGTGAAGAGAAAACACACAAACAAACTTAATTTCGTATTTATAATTTAGTATTTAATTTCGTATTTATAATGTATAGTTAGTTCGGATTAATTACAAATGTCTCGAAATACCAATACAAATGTTCGGTTCAAAACAAACCTTTAGGTTCATCAAATAATCATAAATAAATACGCATCAACCCCGTCAAAGTCAAGCGGGCGCCATAAGTCCTATCTTGTTTGCACTGCTTCGCAAAAGACAAGGCAAAGACTTGTTTGCCAAGTTTACAACTTAACTTCCCTTAACGTTTGTAATTTTATCAACTTGGTAATAAATATATTGGTATTTATTACCAAAGTATAACGTTGACCAATTAAGGTTTTAGTAAATACAACGAGATACTAATTTGAAACTTAAGTCGAATCGCGTCTCTACGGACTTTCAACAAACAACTCCACTTTTTTATTCACGTAGCGCAATTTCTAGTCTCCTTATCTTGCAAAATTGGAATTGATTAAAACAAAAAAGGCCAGTACCAAAGTGGTTTCAAATTAAAGCGTACCACACACATAACATGTGGTTGTTAATAAAAAACGTCGCGTGGATTGAGACGACGCGCCCGACCGCCCGACCGATTACGATGCGGCTTTTTGTCGGTTTTATAAAGAGGACGATCGGGCCGTTAAAATTAAGACGAATAAATAATTAATTTACACTAACTCTGGCACCGCTTCCGTGGAAATTTTGAGAAAATATTAAGATTAATTGCGTTAAAATCTCTTGTTACTGAGCGGGTCTGACAAGGAATTTCCGAAACGAAAGAGCGTAACAAGCTGAAATTTCGCATATAACTCTATACCTTAGGATTTTTTTTAGGATTATAGAAATTCCCATGGAAACTTTATTGGCATTGGTTTTTATCTTATACGAGTTCAAGAATAAGTCATAACGTAAGGATAAGAATATAATCTAGAATATGTTAGTTGTATGCACTTTAATAATAAAGTAATTAAGACATTTTCCAATACTGAACTTAGAATCATTTGTCATTTGAAGGCCCATAGAGACGTCAGCCCTAATAATGGTCCAAGATCCTTTCACAAAACATAGTAAGAACAGAATTAACAATATCTATCTGTGTTTATATATCGGATATTTTGCACCAGACTTTTCCCAAACCAAAAATTCGTTGAATTTACTTTCTGGATCATGTTCATGGGTGGTACCATCATACATGTGTAAGAATTTTTTTATAGTTTTAGCCTTAGAAGCCAATGAAAATATATTTTAAAATCTAATTACGTAATTCTACAATTCAAACAAACAGATTCCTATTTAAAAAATCTTAAAAGT
Organism: Amyelois transitella; assembly: GCF_032362555.1. Classification (NCBI taxonomy): domain Eukaryota; kingdom Metazoa; phylum Arthropoda; class Insecta; order Lepidoptera; family Pyralidae; genus Amyelois; species Amyelois transitella. The sequence continues at coordinate 9,252,738 of NC_083511.1, read as the reverse complement.
TACAAAAGCATCTATTCTGTTTTCTCAATATTCCATGGCACGCCTATCTGACGTTTAAAAAAAGATCTTCATGAATCGTGCTTCGTTAAACTGCAGTACGCTGGCATACCCTCTATAATTTAAGGACGCAAGCGCATCTTTATAAGACCGAGGAATTTCATCGCTGCAATGCTTCGGTATACTTTTTTTTTGGTTTCTCTATAAAGATTTATGGCTGTTACTAATGGTTTAACAGGAAACATTATCCAGTGAGTCTATTTTGACCCTTAGATAATAATGAGAGGCATTTTTTTTGGTAATAGGTATTACCTACGAAGACATTCTTTTAAAAAAATTAAGGTGATCATATCCATTATACTTTCATGGTATAGGAACCTATCACATCTATATCCATTGCGGGGTAGACAGAGCCTACAGTCTTGAAAAGACTGATAGGCCACGTTCAGAGATTCAAATAGTGACACGTTGCTAGTCCATCGCCTGAAAAGAATCGCAAGTTTGTAAGCCAATCCTTTAGTCGCCTTTTACAATCATCCATGGGAAAAGATAGAAATGTCCTTTTCTTTTTTGTTTAGGTGCCAGGAACCACACGGCACAATTATTATCGGTGAGTATTACTTAAAATTTTGGCAATAGATTACGGAGCCTCTAGAAAATTATAATTTATGTAACATAACATTACAGTGTTACAATATACTGTATATTATATTGTAACACTGTAATGTTACGGTTATAAAATTGCTATATCGGAAAATTGCATAGGTATGCTGCATAGTGGTTTTTGTTTGGCCAGTAATCTGCCTGAACATGGTTTGATACTATCTTAATTTTATAAACATAGCATAATACCGGTATGATTATGAAAGTGGCCGGTTTAAGATATAGGAAAAGAGGTTGATTTATTCCGGAAAAAAGATCCTGCCCTGCGATTCCATGCACCAATAGAAAAAAGAATAGGACTACTCCATCTCTTTCTAATGGATATCGTAAAAGGAGGCTAAAGGATAGGCTTATATACTTGGGATTCTTCTTTTAGGCGACGGGCTAGCAACCTGTCACTTTATATGAATCTCAATTCTATCAGTAAGCTAAAGAGCTGAACATGGCCTATCAGTTTTGCCAAGACTGTTGGCTCTGTTTACCTCGTAAGGGATATAGACGTGATTATATGTACGTAAAAAGATCTATACTATCACTATCTATTTATCATAATTCCATCATAAATGTGGCTTTGGAGTCATATGACTGTTGGCTCTGTCTACCCCGTAAAGGTTTAATACTTAATTTGTGTGTATTGGGTGGTTTAAATGTTCAATAGGCTAGATATAATTATGTCTTTATTTCTTACAGGGTAGACAGAGCCTTGATAAACTGTGACAGCTGTATACCTAGATGGCTTAATGATGGAATTGAGATTCAAGTAGTGACAGGTTGCTAAGAGAAGAATCCCAAGTTTTTTCTAATCCACTGAAATCTTAAAATTGAACCATTATCAACAAAAAATGTTTTAATAACATAAAGAAGTAAGATTTTATATTTAACTGACTGTACTTACACAATAAATGCGTACAGACGTTGTTGCAGTAATTATATTAGCATAATTAATTCGTTATTATAATAAACCCTTCCAAAACTTAAACAATTAACGAAATTAATGCGCAAACATTATACTAAATTATTGAGCAAACTTGAAGGCTTTCAAGATATGAAGTACAGGCGGCCACAGAAGTGAAATCAGGAAAACAAATACTACATACATATAATTAAGTCTTACGGGTTAGACAACCAACAGTCTTGAAAAGACTGAAAGGCCACGTTCAACTGTATGGCTTTATGTTTAAAATTATATCGAAATAGTGTATAGAATAAAACAGATTTATTTTCAAAATTGGATACAAGGTATCACTTACTAGCTGTGCCCACGACTTCGTCCGCATGAAATAGTTATTTTGGGCATGGCATAATTTTCCCCGTTTTTTTTCACATTTTCCATTATTTCTTTGCTCCTAATAGTTGCAGCGTGATATTATATATATAGAGCCTTCCTCGATAAATGGTCTATTCACCACAAAAAGAATTTTTCAATTTGAACCAGTAGTTCCTGAGATTAGCGCGTTCAAACAAATAAACAAACAAACCCTTCAGCTTAATAATATTTGTATAGATTGACGTCAATCTAATTATACCTACTACCTTCTAATAGTGACAGGTCGTTAGCCCAAAAACAGCTATTTTCTTCACTACCCTACCAGCATGGTAGCTTGCACAAGATGGATGCTTCTATTCGCTCAGGTATCGAGTGAAAACCCACCAAGCTATGGTCCATTACGGATTCATGTGGTCGCGTTCTTGCTTTATTCCGCATCCACAATTTTCCAAATTTACCCCAAAGGAAAATTTAAACCTGTACCTGTATATACCTGTACCTGTATATACCTGTACCTACGAAACGGGGTTGATATGCTTCTTTGCTTTATAAATTTTAAAATCTTAATGTGCTTTGGCGAAAATTTAAGCCCAGTTGCCGGATTATATAAAGCGATTATATAATTTTTGTATAAAGTCGACCGAAAAATTATTGTAACGTTTAATGATTTAAATAGACTGTAAATGTAATTTATTATTTATTGTGAATGCAAAAGCATTCGAAAACGTATATTTCTAAAATGTTTTGTATTTATTTCTATACCAAATTCAATCGGTTCTTTAGTTTATACATTACAAATAAAAATATTTGATATTATGAGTAAAGAAGTATGGATATGCTGCAGGCTTGCTCTTAACTAATAATGGTTATTGAATATCCTTCACAACTTGAACTTAATGATAATCGGTACAAATGAACATAAATTATTTAAAATACTGTTATGAGCGCTGAATTGAAATAAATTGAAAATCTTTATTGTATTCGTGTTAAAAGTTTGTCTTTAACCTAGGTATCCTTCAATTCATGTAGACATGTTAAAGTACTTTATTTTTATTATTCGACGGCCTCTGTGGCACGTTTGTCTTTGACAACGTAGGACCCGGGTTCGAATCCCGACCAGGGTATGATGGGAAATGACCTTTTTCTGATTGACCTGGGTCTTGTATGTTTATCCATATAAGTATTATTATAAAATATAGTATTGTTGAGTTAGTATCTCGCAATACAAGTCTCGAACTTAGTTCGAGGCTAACTCAATCTGTGTAAAATGTTTAGATGAGAAAAATAGTAATTTTTAATTCTATCAAAAAAATGATGTGATTGGGTCAATCGCTAAACGTCTAGAAAGGTGAACAAACGACCTCGGAACGACCATAGAATCACCGTTGGTTATTATAAATATCTATCTATACATATAATAAATCTGTAGAAGGGTCAATTCTGTACATTGAAAATATTGAAAAAATAAATAGTAGGGGGTGTTACTGGATCGATACCAAACACAAATATGTGATTAAAAAAATTTTTGTCTGTCTGTCTGTATGTTCAGGCATCACGTGAAAACTAACGGTTCGATTTTGATGAAACTTGGTATAATTATACCTTATTATCCTGGGCATAAAATAGGATACTTTTTATCCTGGAAAAATAAGAAGAAAAAAAAATCTTAATTTTTCAGTTTATCCATAGACGTTGTTCTGTAGAACCGCGAACACACGTTACGTTACCCGCAGAGGATTTAGCGTCGTAACTTATAGCGCCGAAAGTCGGATTTAGCTTGAACCGTTTGCGGCACACGCGGGCCGCTATTAATTACTATGAAAAAAATACTTTAGCCCGGTCAATCTAGACATTCGAAGCTATATTAATTCCCATAAAGCTGAAAATGAGTATAATTGTTTAAAACACATTCAAAATCATTATTTCAAAATTCCCCATGATTCCGGTTTAAGAAAAAAAATAAATTACCCAAGGTCAAAGGTAAAAAATGGGTGTTTCGCGATTTTCTTCAAAACGGTAAGTTTTTCAAATCGGAAAATTAGCTCAGGCATAAATTGTAAATCATAAAGTTATCTAATAAAGGTATCAATATTTTTTTTCAATAAAGCTACCGCGTCTGAGATATAAATATATGCAAAAAGTTGCAAGCGTCATAATATGCATACGTTTCCACGCCATTTCTGAGGTAGTGTACTATTAGCGCGTATTTTTTAACATTTTTATTATTAAACTTGAAAAAGTCTGAAATAGGTTAGAATAAACACGTGTTTTCACTACGCAGTGGCACTCAAGACTAACATTCGCATTTATTATTTTAAAAAAATTGAATAATCCTAAGTGACGAAAATCATCTTAGGACAATAATAAATATTACAATTAAATCAAATTAAAACTAAAACTACTTATAAAAAGAAAGAAAAAAGATGACTACAAACTAAAATTTAATTTATAAAAAGTACAGTCCCTGCATAGTATCAACATGCGGGAGTGTGCCCAGAAGGCTAGCAGCATTGCCAATTTGAATGGCAATGCTGATTCTCTGAGCCAGATAATTTCCAGCCCTCCGGTCAAGAGATACCTTAGACAGCTTTTTCGACAATTGTCGGAAAAGCTGATGGGCAGATAGGCCCCTGGTCCCAAAGTTTCTACCCCAAAAGGTTCAAAAGTATAGGTATAACCGATACCTACATATTTGCGCCTTTTGAGGTTTTTTGCCTCATATGAAGCAGAACCGGCCTTAGATTTAGTAACCTGAAGATGAGACGACGCAAGTGTGTCGACACAAGTAGCATCCCACACCAAAGGCCGCCCCAATCTCCAGGGTACCAAAGTCATACCATCCGGTCTCTTGGCATGATTTAGAACGGCTGGAACATGGATGGTGGCAAGAGCACGGAGCATTATATTATTTAGGGCGGCATGGCGCCCTAGCTTTTCCGACAATTGTCGAAAAAGCTGACTGAGGTATCTCTTGACCGGAGGGCTGGAAATTATCTGGCTCAGAGAATCAGCATTGCCATCCAAATTGGCAATGCTGCTAGCCTTCTATGCACACTCCCACATGTTGATACTATGCAGGGACTGTACAATTTATAAATTAAATTTTAGTTTGTAGTCATCTTTTTTCTTTCTTTTTATAAGTAGTTTTAGTTTTAATTTGATTGAATTGAAATCTTTATTATTGTCCTAAGATGATTTTCTTCACTTAGGATTATTCTATTTTTTAAATAATAAATGCGAAAGTTAGTCTTGAGTGCCACTGCGTAGTGAAAACACGTGTTTATTCTAACCTATTTCAGACTTTTTCAAGTTTAATAATAAAAATGTTAAAAAATACACGCTAATAGTACACTACCTCGGAGGTGGCATGGAAACGTATGCATATTATGACGCTTGCAACTTTTTGCATATATTTACATCTCAGAAACGGTAGCTTTATTGAAAAAAAATATTGATACCTTTATTACAGATAACTTTATGATATACAATCTATGTCTGAGGTAATTTTCCGATAAAACTTACCGTTTTGAACAAAATCGTGAAAAACCCATTTTTTTACCTTTGACCTTGGGTAATTTTTTTCCTTAAACCGGAATCATGGGGAATTTTGAAATAATGATTTTGAATGTGTTTTAAACAATTATACTCATTTTCAGCTTGATAGGAATTAATGTAGCTTCATTCTTATTTTTTGGTCTAAATTGACCGGACTACTTACTACAAAACGCGAACTCAACTGCAGTAGCTCAATAGAGGGATCTCCTTAATTATTATAGGCCTAGCCGTAATTAGGTCCAAAAGATATTTATAAGATGTCATTGTCAGAGTTACTCAAAATGGAGAAATAAACCATCCACGCGAAGACCGACATCCACGCGGACGGAGTCGCGGGGGGAAGCTAGTATGTAAATATACTTAATCACCAAAACGCACACGTGTTTGATATCCGCAATCATCTGATAAGAACGCGTTGCTACTGAAACTGAAATATGTATAATCACGTTTATATCCCTTGCGGGGTAGACAGAGCCAACAGTCTCGAAAAGACCTATTGGCCACGTTCAGCTGTTTGGCTCAATGATAGAATTAAGATTTAAATAGCGATAGGTTGCTAGCCCATCGCCTAAAATCAGTAGATATCCCAAGTTTATAAGTCTATCCCTAAGCCGGCTTTTACGATATCCATGAGAAAGGGATGGAGTAGTCCTATTCTTTTTCTACTAGTGCCGGGAACCACATGGCACTAATGCAACTGAAATATCATCGGATAAATCAAGAATTCGGAATAAATCTAATTATTCCGATTTATATCTCACCGACCATTGTTTTGGCACTTTTTTTTAATTCAAGTTTCTACTTGTCCAGGGATGTCCTGCTAAGGCATGGGTCACACGGAGGAGGCCCGCTCTCCGGGTCTGCCGCCGCTGCCGCCGCCCATCCAGCCCTGCAGCGGTTTCCTCGGCAATGTGAGTCTTTTATCTCTACGTAGCATAAAAAAGTAACTGTCCATCTATAGGTATATGTTTTATATATATTTAAATATGATGTGAAGTTATAAAAAATAAGATGAATTAATTTTAAAGACGAAAAAAGAAATAACGAACTCACTGATGGTGTCCGGGGACCCTCTATCACAAACAAGTTTAGTGCCATTGTGGTGACATTAAATCTATTCCTATTGAACTTTAATAGGTATTAATTCGTGTTCGTATATTGATTTAACTTGTTTAAGTAACGACATTACTATTTTGAGATATGATATCACAAATTTGACATTTTCAATCCATCTTTAATTTATAAATTGCCGATAAATTTGACATGAACATTTTTGTTCAACACAGATACAGACTTGGTATATAGTATGATTATTAGTTTGTATAAAAAATGAAAGGTACAAATAATTCACTATGTCTTCGAGTGATGAATTGTCATATGAAGAAACAAATTTTGCCCATGGCCAATAGTAAAAAAAATATTTTCTTTTGGTTTGAATGATCGATACATAATACGGTAAGCACATGCTTTTATCAAACCCATCTTTTTGATCAGTGGTTCAAAATAATTGAATCGCTAGTTCAAGATTTTTGTTGATATTTATGTGCTCGCGGCAAGTCACTGTCATAACATCATGCGCCTGCGCAGCGCCTAATAAGAGCGTAAGCCCACTGTGAATCCAGCAATTTATGGCGGTAAGAAGATTGCGTCATAAATTAATAATAGTTTTGATGGATAGGTAGAGGGATCTTGGAGAACATAAAAAATATCTAATCCAGGTTCATGGTAAAACTACAGTTCATGGTACTACTACTACTACTTCGACTCCTCGCAGAGATATGTAACCGGGACAGAAGAACTGGTCTTAGCTAAATCGATGTGGGTTTCTTTAGCATCACCGTTTGGTCACAACCAACTAATTCTGTATTCCAGCTGATGAAGCGTGCAAAATATGATGAGATCTGCACGGTGCTAATACTAAGTATGAAAAGATGTATAGTTGACAGTAATGGCAGTCAACTATATACATCTTTTCATAATTTTATAAGGCTCGATTGTCTTTTACAATCTGCTCGGGAAGAAAAGCAGATGGCACACGCTATGTTTTTTGTTCGCTTCCGGACCAGCATGGAAGCTACATCTATCGTTTCGTTATTTTACAATAACTTTATGCCCGACAGCCCGAGGGCCCTTTACAGTGTAAATTGCAACCATTTGTGAGCTTACAGCGTTTGGACTTAGCAAATCGTTATAGAATCACATTACCCGCTGTAAAATCGTAATGAGGGCTTTGAGATAGTTACTTTTAATAAAAAGTCTAATGATTGTGTTATAGTAAAACCTCCTAAGCCGATTAATATACAAATATCTATGGTGATATACAATGGTATGTATACGGTTAAGCGATGCCCTGTTTCTGATATTTGAATTATTAAATAATCATATCTATTTACTAGCTGTGCCCGCGAATTCGTCCGGGTGGAATAGTTATTATGGGCATCATTGAAGACCTTAAGGATGAATACTTTCCCCCGTTTTTTTTTCACATTTTCCATTATTTCTTCCTTATAGTTGCAGCGTGATGTTATATAGCCTAAAGCCTTCCTCGATAAATGGTTTATTCAACACAAAAAGAATTTTTCAATTCGAACCAGTAGTTCCTGAGATTAGCGCGTTCAAACAAACAAACTCTTCAGCTTTATAATATTAGTATAGATTACCAAAGCAACAGACAACAACGAGCAGTACTTACTTTACGAAATGTACGATACTCATCGCTTATTTTTTTAAAACAAATACGAACCTTCAAATATAATCCTCATTCCTTTACACTGTGGAGGAGACTGGTGAACCAATTAGTTCAGCTATGTTTAACAGGCTAAGGCGTATCCTTAGCTTGAATATATACCTATAGTATAAAAAAGCACAAGTTTTTTTCCGCCGTTTTTACATACATTTTTCTTTTAAATAATGCCTTTTTATTTTTATGTCTTTTAAATAATATATAAAAATAAAAAGGCACAAGTTTTTTTCTGCGATTTTTTTATTGGTGCCGTGTGGTTCCCGGCACCAATAAAAAAAGAATAGGACCACTCCATCTCGTTCCCATGGATGTCGTAAAAGGCGACTAAGGGATAGGCTTATAAACCTGGGATTCTTCTTTTAGGCGATGGGCTAGCAACCCGTCACTATTTGAATCTCAATTCTATCATTAAGCCAAACAGCTGAACGTAGCCTATCGGTCTTTTCAAGACTGCTGGCCCTGTCTACCCCGTAAGGGATAAAGACGTGATCATATATATGTATGTGTTTTTTTCTGCCCTTATTACATAAATTTGTCAGTAAGTCTAATCTTTTAACAGGGAAACCTAACCCAGGTTGGATCATACCCCTCGTTAAGTATTCATTTGCCTGAAATGTGCAATACTGTGAACATTGATTAGTAAATTTGGATTTATTTTAGGCGATTTGGCCTAGCAACCTGTTGCTATCTCTAAAGTTTGACGCGGTATCTGTGTAGGTATAATGACCATTGGCTTTCGCTACCCCGTAAAAAATAAAGACGTGACATTGTATTTAGGTAGGGTAGATAAATATATCCACACGTAGCTATGCTAGGTCTTAAGGCTTTTTACTATGAATTTTTTTCTCTATCATTTATGTCTCTCTCTCTCTCTCATCTTTGCATGATCCCAATTGCACCCTCCGCCACAGTGCTTCGAGGCCAGGGATCCGCTACCCGACATTTCTCTTTCTACTTCGTCCATTGAAGCCTCTTCAAAATCATTTCATCTTCATTCTTTTTACTTTGTCATTTCAAATAATAAATCAAATGCAATCTATGAGAACTAAAACAAAACTTACGTTCTATGAAAGTACATCTCGCTTAATGCCTGTCAACATGTCAAATGCCGTGTAGTTCCCGGCATCAAAAAAAAAAAGAATAGGACCACTACATCCTCGTTCCTATGGATGTCGTAAAAGGCGACTAAGGGACAGGGCTTATAAACTTGCGATTCTTCTTTTAGGCGATGGGCTAGCAAACTGTCACTATTTGAATCTCAATTCTATCATTCTTTTCAAGACTGTTGGCACTGTCTACCCCGCAGGGATATAGACGTGATTATATGTATGTATGTATGCCTGTCAACGGTGTGTTTCGGCGGTCCATACTCCATACATCATGTCAGCTTATTAACCAGATCAGGCGACAAGGCCGCGTCTTCGATCCGTTTTGATTTACGCATCACTTTCGTAGCGGTACCGTTAAGCTTTTAAACTGGCCGGCGATAAGTCGAGGAAAGTCGGCGAAGCAAGACGGATGGCGTGCGTTGCTTAACTTTATGTTAATGTTCGGTAGAGCGCGTGTGAAATGGAACGTGCCCCGTGTGACATGATCGGTTTAAATGCACTGATCTCTGTATGTATACTGCCCCCGTAGGTCGAAATAAGAGCAAAAAACAATTCATCACCCCCATCAGCTTTAAATGCACTGATCTCTGTATGTATACTGCCCCCGTAGCTCGAAATAAAAGCAATAACAATCCATCACCCCCATCAACCCCGTAGCGTGGCAAGCGCGACGTCGTTTTCATCGCGCGAAAATCTATCACTGTTTCGCTTTTTATTATGACGTGAAACGGGACAGCGATAGTTTTCGCGCGATAAAAACTGTGTTATATATCATTAACATTGCATTCATCATCAACCGACCTCATGAAATGTTGAGACTTTCAATTACTACGTATGTTTTATTTAGTCAATAATAAATGGCGAGGTTACCTATACAAAAACCCGTTGATGTCTTTTGGTTGATGAAAACAAACTTTCGCTTTTAATAATATTCGGTTACAATAAGGCTCTCTAAATCACCACATAAACGTGAATAAGTTGTGGTATTTGGAAAACAACAATTTCAGCAAAAATGCATTCATGTTTTAACATCACAGAATTACGAAGTTCACGGCACGTAAAATAAAATGCAACTAACTTGCATCTCCCTTTTATGACGTTTGTGGGACTACCGTCACCATCCTTCTGAATTATTCTGGATATCACGGAACAAAGTTTACTACTGCACAAATAAAACTACTTTAGGTAAAATATAATGGCATAATACGGTAATAGAAGTAGTAATGTCAAAAAAAAGAAATACGTAACAAAAAAATACACTGTACATTCTTTTTTATAAAAAAAAATTTTTGGTAAATTTTAATAAATAATAACTAAAGTATTTTCATTTATAAAGTATACATAAATTGAAAAGACATAAATTAAAATTTAACTTCAATTATTGAACTATAAAATATATTTTAATTCTCTTTTACTTAATTTCAAGTGATACGAAAACATTTTGAACCTAAGTCTAATTAACAAACTAATAAAATTAAATTGAATATAAAAAATGTTAGTTTAAATATATTTTGGAATCGGTTTTTTTTTATCTGGGCTGTTACCCTACTCGGCCGACCTTACAAAGTCACATACAATAGTCTATATGCTTGCTACGTCAACTCTTAGTGTCAATTTTAGGAGGTAGGTGGATCCCAAGTTGTACTTTGTTCGTCGACTTTAAAAGGCCAAAATAAAGGTTATTTAGCAGAACAAATAGAATTCGAAATAAGACAATATAATTGAAAGTACTGGTGGATGTAATGTTCCAATAAGTGATGGTTTTGGCGTCTAAAAGTTTTCTTTTCATTCATCTGAATCCCTAAATTGATCTGTCAGCTTCACAACTGCGCAAAAATCTCGCGATGCACGATGACGACGCACTTAGAGTATCTTATATTATACGTCACATCATTTATATCATTTCAAGTACAAAATAAAAAATATCATTAATCCTCCCATGGCTCCCACGGGAATTTCGGGGAGTCCTCTCTTAGTGCACACGTAGATCATATTGAAACTACGTACAAATCTATTTTTATATTTATATATAAATATACATATTTATATACAAATTATAATAGACCAGCGGTTTGGGTTTTGAGTTGATATATTAGTCAATCAGTCAATCAGCGTCCTCTTTTATATACATAGATATTATAGATAGATGAGGTATTACGTGTTCCATGGTAGAGCACTGAACGGCCCAAGGTGCGATCTGCGTTGCTCTGTGGGAGTTACAGAGAAGACAATGCAGGGCAGTGCACGCCTGACCTCTCAGTAAGATGATGCTAGCCTTTTATTTTGTAGAAACAGGCGCAGCGATCTACCTAGGACAGGATGTTGAGCAAAATAGCGAAGCGCAGAAATAAAGCACATAAATGATTTGTTGTTTAATGACGCATATATATGCGTATATACGCAAGTACACTAAATATTCAAAGTGAATGTGTGAAAAAGGAATATTGGTTTTCCCATATTCAAGTTTTTGAAATTAGTTCTTTAAAGCAAATAAATAAATTTTCCAAATTCTAGTTGATACCTACCATTTAAAAATTAGTTTTCATTAAGCATAAACTTGATATTCATATTGATTCGAAATCTTTTTATCAACTAAAAAACCGAGTGTCTTAAAATTTTTGGTTATTTTACATTTGGAATCTGCGAAATATATAAAGCTTTGCCTCTATGCTATTTTGTGATTTTTGATCGAGACGCGAACAAAGTTTACTTTTTGTGTAATGAACTGCGGATGAATTAATCTCTCTTGCTTTATGCACCGTATAAACTCAGATAACTATTTTCCTTTGCTAATAATAGTGGTACCTCTTTAGTGTCTATAATAATTTTGAACCTATTATAATATTTGAAATGATCAAAGTTTAGGTAAACTTAACATTTACAATACCCACACACCGTTATATTTTTTTCGAACGATTAAAAAATCTCTGTTGTATCTGGACATTTGCATCAAGCTTAAGCTGTTTTACTTAGAAGATCGTTCGTATAGTTAAAACGACTTGAAAATTTCTACTGGACGTACTATTAAAATTTTCATACGTTTTGTCATACGTTCTTGGGTCTGCTCTGCTCAAATTAAACATTTAAGAAAGCCGCTGTAATTATAAATAAATAAATAAATACATATATGTATATGGGACAAAGTACACTGATTAAGTTAGCCTCGAAGTAAGTTCAGACTTGTGTTACGAGATACTGACTCAACGATACTATATTTTATATTTTATAATAAATATTTATATAGATAAACATCTAAGACCCAGGCCAATCAGAAAATAATTTTTTCTCATCATGCCCTGGCCGGGATTCGAACCTGGGACCTCCGGTGTCACAGACGAGCGTACTACCGCTGCGCCACAGAGGCTGTCTATTATAGAACTAAAATTCTAATTCACATTTCCTCCAAAAGGTATTTTCACCAAATGAATTACGGCTGTAAATTAGCGTGGTAGACGGAGCTGTATTTATTGGCCGGCATCAATGGTTTGCGGGGAAACGTTCCGTTCCACTTTGTTGGCAGCCAAATGTGGAGTATCGCTATGGCTAGACTATATTTCACGGGCAGTGTGGGCGCGGGAACACAGCCCACTGGCCCACACCGGCCCACCGGCGCTCAAATACTGAATTTATACATCTGTGCCCTCACGATTATAGATGTCGATGGTCGAACAGTTAAAGTGTGCAGGATGACACTGACTGTGGTTCCCGTGGCCGCGTGGTTCCCGGCACCAATACAAAAAAGAATAGGACCACTCCATTTCTTTCCCCCATGTATGTCGTAATAGGCGACTAAGGGATAGGCTTACATACTTGATTAAAAAGAATCACGCTTTTTTTTGTCGATGGGCTAGCAACATGTCACTATTTGGATCTCAATTTCATCATTAAGCCGAGCAGCTGAATGTGGCCATTCAGTCTTTTCGGGACTATTGGCTCTGTCTACCCCGTAAGGGATATAGACGTGACTATATGTATGTATGTATGACACTGATTTAAATTACTACGAGGCCGTGTACCAATAACTCTTCTCTCTAATACTCAAAAAGATTTGAAATTGTTTTTGTGATATCGGCCTTCCTTTTTTATGCACTAGTTGTTTTGTCCTTTAGCTGTATCAAATCAGATACACTGATGATATTCATTCTATAGTTTTGACTGTGCGTTAATTAAGTACTTTTAATTTTTTGCACATGTAACTTTTTCTGCCGTGTGGTTCCCGGTACCAATATAAAAAAGAATAGGACCATTCCATCTCGGTCACATGGATGTCGTAAAAGACGAGTAAGGGATAGGCTTATAAACTTGGGATTCTTCTTTTAGGCGATGGGCTAGCAACCTGGCACTATTTGAATCTCAATTCAATCATAAAGCCAAACAGATGAACGTGACCTATCAGTCTCTTCAAGACTGTTGGCTCTGTCTACCCCGCAAGGGATAACCACGTGACTACATGAATGAATTTATGTGACATTTTTCTATGCAAAATTATTGAAATGGTAAGTACTGGTGAATACAGTCATCGCAAATGATGGTAATCAGTACTATTAGTCACCATAACGTTTTCATATTATTTGACTGTTAGTGCGTTGCATGATGGCAACACATCATTCCTATAGTTTCAATACAATATGGTATTTCTATTGTTTATTATTCCCATTTCTATGGTCAGATGACAATTCTATACTCTTATTATTTCACGCCGACGGCGCCTGCCGGCTGCGCACTACAATTCCATCTAATGCAAGTTATCTAATTTCATTCATCATATTATTTATACCCTGGCTTTCATCTTGTAGCTGAGGTGGTAAGAATAGCAGATCTCATTATTCCAACTGTTCTGAGATATTAAGAATCGACCAATGACTATTTTCTAAGTTATATACATTAGTTTGAATACTAACTAACCTATGCACTAACGGTGAGGGAAAATATCGTGAGGAAACCTGCACATTCAGGCAAGTGGATGTGTTACCACGACCATTCTAATACGCGTTAGGTTCCTCTTTAAAGGTTGCGGTGGTCAAACGGGTCGCTTTGTGTAAACCTGACTCACCCAATCCAGGATCCATGGTCAAAGGCATACCCTGGGGTCCTCTCCAGAGTGGCGAGGATCCTACCGGGACTAAAGTCAGGAGGAAGAAGTTATAATTAGAATTAATTATTGATAACGGATTTGATACCTATTAAATATTTTGTTAATCTTCTTCCTGATGTTAAGTTATATGCTCACTCCTCTAGCTCGAAGAAAGCTTTTGACCACGATCCTAAATTGGCTAAGTCAGGTTTTTACAAAAAGCTACTCTAATCTGACCTCCGCAACCTTTGCAGGGGAATTTTACCCGTATTGGATCACATTGATTGGTTGCACACCCAGTTGCCTGAATGTATAGGTTTCTTAACGATGTTTTCCCTAACCGTAAGAGCATTGGTTCGTATTTAAATCATGTACATAACTTCGAAAATAGTCATTGGTATATGGCTCAGGTAGGATTCGAACCTGTGCGCATCACGCATTTAAACCGGACACCTTACCGATTTGACCACCGACGCACTGATTGTAAGAGCATCGGCTATACTCGTAGAATACTCTGCTGAGGTAAAAAGGTATATTTTGAACGTTTATCCTATTACAATATCAATGGTCTCGAACTCATGGTGCTAACATGATATGAGCTCCCAGACGTCCCCAGACTTCATGTTACAGGCAACAACTTGTATTTGGAAGGGCTCGGAGAGTGGGCCTGAGAAGTTTCTAGATCAAGGGAGTCGGGTCCCTTGAGATGTCATGACACTGTAATTGAGGCAGATTATGCATTGATTTATTATCCTATCATGGATTCATACTAATCTGTAGATATCTTGTATATAAATTCGAAAGTAATCTTATTAACTTTTTAAACTCCTGAAGTAATTAAATTAATAATATAATAGACAATGTATAAATAAATATATAGTCAATGGTTTGAATGGATTTCGATGCGTCAGTGTTTTCTCCTATTGAGTTTATATTTGTAACTACCACAAAAAGAAATATATATATTTACTATATAAAAAAATATATTTTTATATATAAAAATAATTATTATTGAGGTTTCTGTTTTGTCTAAGTATATTTTTTTGATAATTTGCTGCCCATATCTTTTTCTTCGCCAGTAAATTGACATACCTGTAAATGGTCGCTAAGTCATAAGCTTTGTTCCTAATTGTACCTTGTTGGCAAATAAATGAATATGCTTCATAATCGTATTAATAAAGGATTGTAGAATAAAAAAACTGAAACTTGAATCTACATTTCTGTGACAGGATAAGTGATCAATTTATAACTTTTTGACGGTGCTAGCCAAAAGTCTTTGTTACATTTTACACGAAACAAGTGGAACTAAATAACTAATTTCATTTCTGCTATTTCCTTCATATTTATAGATCCGTAAACACAAATCAAGTAAATAAAAGTCTGAACTATTGCAGGTGAACGGCCGACCTTAATTTCTTTATCTAACGGACGTAATATGCATATATTTGCATTAAAACACACATGTTATATGTACAGATCCTGTCTGGTCTAGACAATTTAAGAGAGCTACGAACATCGGCCAAAGACATACAGATGCATAATATAGGAGCTATCAGGGCTGTCACCTGAGCGAATTATTTTAGAAAAATATTTCATGGATCTTAGCCATTCTAATCAACAATCCAATGTAATTTTGGATACGAATTTCGATATAAATTAGTAGTAGTGATCCATTCCAGATATTTTTTGCCTGATTTTAATACTCGCATAAGCAAGTCGAAATTCATCATACGTTTCTGGTGAAAGAATCAATACGCGACTTTGATTAAGCATTTTAATGTTGCAAAACCACCTGACTGTTCTCTTTTGTCACCATTCTCTTTTGCAATTTTTTTGTTTCTTCAGTTGTTATTATTTTTATATACATATATACATACATACATATAGTCACGTCTATATCCCTTGCGGAGTAGACAGAGCCAATATGTTGTTAAAAGTTTAATCTCAATATCTGGCAACCCTGCAAGTGCGGTGGAAGTATGTCGTACGGTCCCGCGGACCCGTCGACACACTTACGCACTAATTCTGAATCTGAATACAGCAACATCGCCGTGTTGCGGCCAAAGTTTACGCGAGCAGGCGCTATTTACATACAAATGTTCATATAATTATGCCTCTAAATAGGAGGGATAGGCGGTAACTACATCTTTCCACTTGCCACGATTCATGCATTTTTACTTTTTTCAAATTAATCAATTTCTCTATTCACAACTTTAAACACAATTCAGCAAGTTGCAGAGAGTGGCACAAAAGTTGGATTGAGGTACTAACTCATTTATAAAAGTTTATCACATTGCTTGAAATTATTACAAGCTCTTAAAAAACCTAGACACCAAGATTTGAGGTGTCGTAAATTATATACCTTTTTAAGTTCTAACAACTTCTCCTAAAAACAACCCTCTCCAAATTTCAAAGGTTTTGGAAAATAAAAGTCTTCCAGCCCTCTAAAGACGTAGAATACCATACACAAGATAAAACAAGCGAGCTCTTCAATACTTCCGTGAAAATTCATCCCTAAAAAATCCATCTAATTCTAATTCACTAATTTATGTACACAGAAAACATCGAGACTGATAATCACAAGAAACAAAATTACAAAGGTTCTGTTTATTTCTTTATACCCTTTCAGCAGACCCGTGATAGGAAACATGATGGAAAGAGTGACAGGCGTGTACTTCACTCACACAACTTATTATAGACATACATAAACAAATAAATAAATAAAATACATATGTAAATACCAAATAATAAACTTACATAAAATATATACCAAATTAGCAAGGTAATAATTTTAAACATTTTTTTAAAATTAGTACAGTGATTTAGATTGATAAATTCTAATTCCCAATATCCCTAAAATGGAAATTTTGGAAGATCAGATGTTATTACTTTTCGTCTTACGGTTTTCTACGCAACTTAAATTGCTTTTAGGCAATATTGTAACATCTTGTATTAATGTACCGTAACAATTTGAAAGATGACCCATCACCTACTCTTTGTTATCTAACAAAGGTATTGTATCAACAATGAAATATGACTTACATACATCAAGTAGCGAAAGTTTCGCTTGACCAGCCTTATCTGTTCTTCTAAAACGACATGCCGACGTATCAAATGATACAGGGAAATTAGTTGCGGTTGGTACTTATGCAAGTTTAGAAGACATTTTTGACGAATTGTGTAACAAATCATAAATAAACCCGGTGTATGCAACCCAAATTGAATACAGTACATTTCAGGCTCTTGATCGTTTCGTTATGAGTGTAACTTTCGCTATTCTTTGACGTTTGAATAATCATGGACCATCAGGAGGTCTCCGAATATGGACCTTATTGGTCGGAGTTTATGAATATGTATCTTTGGATGTAGCCATCAATCGAGAGGTAGTGAAAGCGGCCAGTATTAAAAAAAAAGGTTGAGGTTTTTGGCCATTGTAGTGGCCAGTACGTTTGGTATACCATTTCTTTCTATACAAGAAGGCGTGATGATTGATAGTGTTCGGTTGGATTGTTTGTGACATGTTAACACTTAGCTACAACATTTCTCAGGTGAGTTGCGTCGACCCTGTCAACACTGAAACGTTGTTGTCATTATGTGAAAGAGAAACGAAGTGAAAATTTGGTGTATTGATTATATGAAGTAGACGATTAATTTTGGGAATTTCCTTTTGGTATACCGTAGAAATTATTGTCGAACGATTAAGAATCATAACAACTGAGTATATGCAAGGCAAGCTCTAGTAAAAAAAAATTAACAATTTAGTGACGTAAAGAACACAAAGTTACAAACCTATCTACATATGTCAAAAAAAAAGGTTTTAGACAATACGCAGCGGCCAGCGGCAACAGGTTCGGCAGTGTGAAAGCCCCGCCGGAGGCTGTGGCGCACTGGGACACCACTATGAAGGTCATGCATACCGCCGTCCAGCGAAAGTCATAATTGTTCGGAGCGGTCAAGTGCAAGGAAAGTGTAGGTGCGATGTTTTGGGTTTTTATTTTTCTGTCTCGTCGATCGCCATTTTGAAAATCGAACGGTCTCTGTAAGTAGTCAAGAAGTAGTTTTTTTTTTTTAAAAGCTGAAGGTACTTTTTTCTGTACAGGTTAATACATAAAATGCTAAGAAATACTTACGTAATTTAAATTGGCAAAGGGATTAATATTAGAGGCCTATTTTGAATACAGTTCTGGCCTAAAGTTGTTACATTTGACTCTAAAAAGAAGTAGGTACCTAATTTTTTTTTTGTTTTTCTAAAAAACGTTCTAAATACACCTATTTTGTGAATAACACCATATTTAATTTATCTTTATTTCTGTGATACTGGTGAAAAATAGATTTGTTTTTTTAATAACATAGATTTCAAAATGTTATGGTTTATGCATAAGCTAAAATAATAAAGCTAAAAAGCTTTGAAGAAAATAATAAGACCTAATACCTGCATTTCCTAGAAAACGTGACTTGGAGTAACCACAAGGATCCAGAAAATAAATCTATCTCTTCTGTGACACTAAAAATAATTGCACACGAACTCGAAACAAGCTTATGAATGAATTGAGATGAAGGGAGCAGTCGTAAATACATACGTGAAGCGTAGAGAAATGTGAAATGTGAGAAGAAGAGAAGTGACACGCTCTCCGCAGACTTCAAATTTTGAGAGCTTTTATTCTGCGTAGTAGCGGTTTGAAGAAGAGAAAGAGAGAAGAGAAAGAGAAGATTTGCCATAATGCCTTCATCTTTTTATGGTGCCAACTCCTGCGAGGCTACTGTAATTTCCAAACAGAGTTCTAGTGTTCATCTTAATCTGCTATATGAGAGTTTTGCTATGAGAGTACGTCTTAAATTTCCCTTCAAACTATGGGACGAGTCCCCAATCTAAATCTGGCTCAGAACATTTGTCTCAGAAGCACATAACGAACGAAAACGCAAAGGAATTAAATGTCTTTTCTAAACGTATATATAAAATTACGCCTCTATCCTGGAGTGATAGGCAGAGACTACATCTTTCCACTTGCTACGATCCCTGCATACTTCCTTCGCTTCATCCACATTCATAACTCTCTCCATGCAAGTTCGGTGGTTTCGGTTACTCTTTACTCTGACCTTTTGCCATGTCTCTTCTATGCTATATTAATTCTAGGATTCTGATGGAGTCTCATGACCTTTCAGCGGGTGAGTTACGTGGAGCGCGTAATGTGTAGGTACACTGCACAAAAATGAACGCATTGTGCATTGTTTACAATAGGCAGAGTTAGAGATCTAGAAGCGACAAATACTAATTTTTCTATCATATATCAAAGATTAGGCTAATTAACTTGGAATTCTTCTTATAAGCGATGGGCTAGAAACCTGTCACTATTTGAATCACAATTTCATCATGACGCCATACAGCTGAGCGTGGCCTTTCAGTCTTTTCAAGACTGTTGGCCCTGTCTGCCGTGCAAGGGATGTACATATATATGTTAATTGTCTATTATGTTAAATTATATTTAAATCTCAATTTCATCATTAAGGCCCTTTGGCTTATATCTATGGCGTAAATCTACCGCTGTGTCTACCACGTGACGGATTGCTAGCCCATCACCTACAAGAAGAATCCCAAGTTTATTAGTTTTTCCCTTCGTTGCACCAAAGCGTGTGTAGATGTTAAGTCATTGGACTCAGTATTAAGATAACTGTATTGAAAGTAACAATACATAAATACATACTTATAATCACGTCTATATCCCTTGCGGGGTAGACAGAGCCAACAGTCTTGTAAAGACTGATAGACCACGTTCTGCTATTTGGCTTTAAGATAGAATTGAGATTCAAATAGTGACAGGTTGCTAGCCCATCGCCTAAAAGAAGAATCCCAAGTTTATAAGCCTACCCCTTAGTCGCCTTTTACGACATCAATGGGAGAGAGATGGAGTGGTCCTATTCTTTTTTCTATTGGTTCCGGGAACCACACGGCACTCTCCAATAGAGAGTAACAAAATTGTGAGAAAACAAACTAAATGGTAATGTGCCGTATCTAGTTAATGATAAATCGATGTTTGCGATCTTGAACTTAGTTTCCGCATCTCGTGACGTACACACAATTGCATGTTTGTTGTGTCTGTCTGTATGTTTGGAATGTAAACGAGATATTTACCGCTATTGTGACATAACATTACATACACGACAGGTGGCAAGTCGCGGGCAATCGCTATGTCATGTAATTATGGTCGCATTCTATGTTAATTCCATGAGGTGAATTTCATAATGTCTATCAAAGTCATTTAACCACAGGTTGCAGTTGTGTATTTGTATAGTTTATAATCGTTAAAACTATGCAGTTAATTTGAAATAACTACTTATGTATTTTTTTATTCACAAAAAATGTAAATGAATCGTTTCAAATTCCTTCAAAGTTTTTAAAGTATTTAATTATTTTTTTTATTATTTACCACCACTCCATTTCTGACCCATGGATATCGTAAAATGCAACTAAGGCTTACAAACTTGGGATTACTGAATGGATTATGGACTATTTGAATCTCAATTTCATCATGACGCCATACAGCGTGACCTTTCAGTCTTTTCAAGAGGCCCTGTCTGCCTCGCAAAGGATATATGTATACGTGGCTCTATGTACCTATGTATACATAATAATTGTCTATTATGCATTTTTTTATTACCAAACAAAATGTTTTAAAAAGTAAAAGTTCCATTCCTTTATCTTTTTCAATTGAAGGGACCATATAAAATACTCGTTTACCAGCAAAAATATTTATCATAGAATAATCTTCTCTTGTATTGTCTTGAGGCCTCCAACTTATTAGCTAGGGAAAGGGGCGTGTAGGGAAATTCTGAAACAATGGGAAAAATATATCGTTAACATTTTTTTAGAATACATACCTACATAGTGTTATTATAGCATTGGTCGCCTTTGAATATTGTACGACTCTGTCTAGGAAGTCTCACGGTTTCTTTGTCGTCATGAGAAAATATATATTTTTCAATCAGAAATCAGATATCTTTAATTCTGTTGCGTTGTGAATTTTAAATTTAGGAAGTAGGAAATGAGTGATAAATTTATAGATAAATATCTGATGCTTATCACTTATGTGTTCATCACAATAAATATAGACATTCCACACACATTTCCCATGGATGTCGTAAAAGACGACTAAGGGATAGTTTTATAAATTTGTAATTATTCTTTTTAACGATGGGCTAGCAACCTGTCACTATTTAAATCACAATTCTATCATTAAGCCGAGCAACTGAACGTGGCCTATCAGTCTTTTCAATTCTGTTGGCTCTGTCTACTCCGTACTGATATAAATGTGATTATATGTAATTAGACAGCGGTAAATAAAATAGTACCTAAACAAATTTATTTTGATTTCTTTTGAATTTAAACTGAATTATTTTTACCAATATATACGCTTTCATTTATTATAAGAGATGAAATGATTATAGATCAATCAGGATTATTAAATTAAAAGGTTACAGAAGTTAAATGTCAATTATCTTCTTAACTTAAGAGTACAATACAACACATACTTACTGTTAAACACGAAAAGGAACTAATTTTTGTGAAACGAAAAAAAGCACTGTTTATCTTTGACTTCTCAAGTAAGTATCACTTATTTGCAATATAAAAAAAAATGCTATTATGAAAACGAACTTAATTCAAAAGATGCAATATTATTAAACATTCTAAACAGTTATTCGTTTGATGTAGAACGGCTGAACACCAAATGTGGTGATGGGGTGAAAGGCGACCGAGCGAACCCGAGGTTTACCTCAATCGTGACTCCTCGGACCCACAACTACAATACTGGTACAATATCACATTTATTTCCTTAAAGTTATATTTGGTTTAAAACATAGGATAAAGAGAGCTCCTAGTCTCTGCGTTCAAACATGCTGTAAATGGGCTGTTTCTTCGGCAGATCAATAATGGGTTATCCTAATTTGATATTTTACGTATGTATATGTATTTATAATGTATTTTGTGTATCTTGTATGTATTTATGCATTTTTGTGAAATGTATTTTTCAGTAGGTATGTAAGTAGTGCTCTTTATCGCACCACCAACTTTTGTACATTTTTTTTGTGCAATGAAGTTTTAAATAAATAAATAGCAAAGACCTGTTTAATTGCCTATTGCTAGGCCTAGGTTGACAAAATCGTTTTCGAATTAATACAAGTAAAATTTAGTTATAAATATACAAGAATAAAGGACTTACTGACTGACTACAACTGAGGCTTTTTTTTATCCGCCGTACCGTGCGGCGACTAAGGCATAGGCGTATATACTTGGGATTCCTCTTTTGTTTATATCTGTATTGCACATATAAATTAACACAGTTACAAGAAATAATACTTACATACATATTCTCGGAGGTGTGGTCAGAGACTACATCTTACCACTTGCCACGATCCCTGCACACTTCTTTCGCTTCATCCACATTCATAACTCTCTTCATACAAGCTCGTCGGTTTTGGTTACTCTTGACCTGACCTTTTGCTAGAACGTCTCTGGTTTGATCAAGGTATATACATATATATACCGTGCCGTGTGGTTCCCGGCACCAATACAAAAAAGAATAGGACCACTCCATCTCTTTCCCATGGATGTCGTAAAAGGCGACTAAGGGAAAGGCTTACAAACTTGGGATTCTTTTTAGGCGATTATTTATGAAATTCCGATCCTTTTTTTAGGCGATGGGTTGGCAAATTGTCACTATTTGGATCTCAATTCCATCATTAAGCCGAGCAGCTGAACGTGGCCATTCAGTCTTTTCGGGACTATTGGCTCTGTCTACCCCGTAAGGGATATAGACGTGACTATATGTATGTATGTATGTATATACATATATAATATGTAACTTATATGAAATATAAATAAATTACATTACTTCAAAGTAGGACTCATCCCATGAAGTATTTTTTTAAATTTACGTAGCATGTGTTGAAACCTATAAGCTATGATAAAAGGCTTCGCGATAAACTATTGCATTATCTACAGTTTAAAAAAATTAAACAATCAGTTCTTATAAATTTTACTCAAGACATGACTAATGAGAATGAACTTCACAAGCTAATGGCTCTTTTAAGGCGGACTTGCCCAAATACGATACAAAGTAAACAAGCTCATTGTTTAGAGATTTCGCATTGAAACTGAATGTAAAATACTAAGAAATATTATGTCACGTTACTTCCCACGCCATTGTAAGTGGATCCAGTTATTGCTTTTATGACTTCCTAACTCAAGTCATTACTCACTTAGAGTTAACTTCAAAATCTCACCTCTGCTAGAAGTAGACTTAGTACTTGCAGGTACTTAAAGGGATAAGCCCGCC
The DNA here is from genome assembly GCF_032362555.1 of Amyelois transitella. Taxonomy (NCBI): domain Eukaryota; kingdom Metazoa; phylum Arthropoda; class Insecta; order Lepidoptera; family Pyralidae; genus Amyelois; species Amyelois transitella. Next base: position 9,228,998 of record NC_083511.1, on the reverse strand, counting down.
TTTGTACTGTAATACTGTTTTATATTTGTTATATACTATTCCCCATGGATGTAGTAAAATACAACTAAGGGATAGGCTAATAAACTTGAGATTTTTCTTTCCGGTGATGGGCTAACAACTTGAATTTAAATCACAATTCCGTAAGGAATAAGAGCGTTCAATATCCCGTAAGGAATAAGAGCGTGATTATATGTATGTGTGTATGCTTACCTAAATTAATTTTGTCTACCTAATTAATAACTTAACTTTGAGTCACACAAAAGTTAAAAAATAACTAAGTATCGATTTGGTACCTAAATAATACTGCTAGCAAATGAGTAGATAAGGCCACGTTCAAATAATTTTGATTATACACAAAATTTTAATAGCACAAAATAATAAAAACAAAAAATATGCAAAACAGAATTTGCATTAACCAATAGTATTATATTAACTTGATAGTATGAAGATACCTTAAGAACATGATTTATTGGTGCAGCGCAAAAAGGGCCGTATGATCCATTCGGCGGGGTCATGGGAATAGGGCGTCCAAAGTACTACTAACACAACATGGTGGATTCGTAGCACACTTTGCAAATTGTTTAACGGACCTCGAATTGTATAATATCCATACTGCAGATTGCTAACATACTTTTGAAAGCGGTAATATGAATGTATCAGATAGATAGGTAGTAAATGATAAAGTTACAACAGTTACGGAATATCAAGAGGATTTTGTCAAAGTGTACGATGATAAAGGTTAATAGAAGATGCTTAAAGCAATATGATCCGTAGATGGATTAGCATAACAAGCTATTATAAGGCGTCATGGTGGCAGTAATACAAAGATGTAATTGGACACACCTAATTTTGAACATAGAATGAAAAATGTGATTCTAATTTTTTATCCGCGCTTCCTGATCTTTTTCTTTGATATCTAACTGTTTTTAACGATCGATTACGTGGTATCTTGTAATCTGAAAGCAAAAGGCCATTGTCTTGATGGTCCGTTGGTTTTGAATTTGCATCATTAGATTGAGGCGATATTCACTTCTTTGTTTTTTGTTTGTACGTGACCTTTGACATAATAGCTTTCATCTGTTTTCATTTCTTTTTGTTGTTCAGTAAGATTGACTATATCGAGAGTTGTTTTGAAATCAGTAAAGTTACAACCGTCGTTTCGTTTTCAATTAACGTTTTCAATCAATCATTTGTTCTTAGTTTTCTTATATTTCTCTATGGTATTCAGTTTAGCCTTAAAGAAGTCGGTATTTGAAACATCATTATGCTATCATAATGCTGTTTGTATATGTACTCACGATTTTACGATGTTTTACTATGTTTGCTTACCATCGTGAATTATGTTAATGGTCCTAATTGCGGAAGAAATCATAATTATAAGTATAACCTCGTTATCGAACGTCTCTACGTTCCGCGCTGTAAATACATAATACCCAGAAATTTAATTAGAGCTGTTAGCTATATTATCAATTACACTTAAACATATATCTATACGCTTTGATTATTTGATATCTATACGGCAGATAAGAGTAATTTAACGATGTAAATAACATCAAGTGAACAAACTGAACGAACAATTAATACCACTATAAAAACAATTGCCTCATTTCATAAGAAATCGTGTTACATGTTCTTTTAAAAATAGGCAATTACGCCGCCCAAGAATGATAGGACCCTCATGATTGTAATTACATTGATAACAATAATAAATGTATCCAACAGCTCGGCAATTTGTCCCACGATTGCATCTTTCAGAAACAAGAGTAACTTGCAGACGATATTATCAGAGACCATTTGTTTATAACTTATTATCTTCTAGATAAATGAGTTAGTATTATCTAGAATGCTTAGTGTCGAAGCGACTATAACTTTAATAGCCGCGCTAAAATGTTGCGTTTAGCTGCGAATAAAGTAATTTTGGATTGTAAAATTTATGTTCGCATTTAGACTTAATAATTTAATTGTTCATAATGTTTCAATTTTAGTAACATCACCAATGTCAAATATTCCGAATAAGTTGTGGGATTTTTGTTAAACAACATCATAACAATAACGATTTTTTAGACATCAGTTTATCCATTATTCAACCGATATGCTTGGCAAACTTGATTTTTTCCACTTATTAGTAAAAGTTATTATTTTTATTTACCTAGTCACTATTTATTTTCATTGAGAAAATTACATTGCTTAAGTAGATTAATATTCGTTTAGTCTTTTCGATCCATTACGACAAAATCGGTAACGAACCAAGTGCTGGGTGCCTGCGCACATGACCGTGTCACCTGGCGGGCTCACGATCTGTCGCGTGACGGGGAGTCACGAATTTTTCTGAGTATAACAGACGAAGTGCATGTGCCTTTGATTTTGGATTGACATTGGTATTAATTGACAGCGTAGTGATTTATGTATTGAATGAATAATAAGTACCATTACTGTCATTGATAGGTACCGTTTTGAATGTAGAAAGGCGGGAAATTTTAAAATCTCCAAGAATATTTGAAGATAATTATATAATCATCATGTTTATAAACAAATTTACGCAAAAATAATTACTTTTATAGCTATAATTTTTGAGTTACATACTCATAATTACTCGTATTAACTTTCTCCGCTAAACGTGTGTTCACTTCAACATAATATGTACATATATATATATATATCTTTGACATTTTACACCTAGATGGTTCAACCAAATTGATCATATTAACATTTTATCACATAATCTAGAGAATTCTAACACATCAGTATTATATTTCTCGTCAATTGGTAGGTACTAATAAAATCCATTAGCACTTCTAAGGGTACGACATTTTGTGGGAATCACTAGAAAGTGTTCATAAAAACGAGATTAAGATGATTTTGTGAAACCCCGCAGTTCTTTGCACGTGTATACCGTCTACGTTACAAAAAGTTTGGCAAAAAATATCTTATGATAGGATACCTTATTATTTCACCTGCATGTATTTCTGTAGACCTGGGGGGTCTTTTGCAAATACTAATGCAAACTTAGTAAATGAATTTCAATTAGTCTATATTGTTTCATTGGGATTCTTGTTTTAGGCGATGGGATATCAACCTGTCACTATTTGAATCTCAATTCTATCTTAAAGCCACATATCTGAACGTGGGCTCTAAGTATTTTCAAATCTGTTGGCTCTGTCTACCCCGCAAGGGATATAGACGTGATTATATGTATGTATATTTCATTACCACTTCATCATGATTTACTGGAAGAGTTTCTTCAGCTGGTGCATATTTTCTTACTAGTTGTTCTTTTTTTGGGCGAAATACCAGTACCCTTTTGGTGCTGGTGTCCGCTTTGAAGAGCGTTTCGTTCTGTTCTTTTAGATCTAGTAGAAGTACCTCTTAGTTCTAGAGACTTTAGTATACTCAAAGAGGTTATGTGCTTAGGTAGTTTGTAACTTTTTGATAAATACTAATTTAATTTATTGAAATGTAAAATGACGTTAAAAAGTGCCTGCGAAGGCCTATTTTCTGAATAAAAATATTGATTTGAATTTTACCAGTAACAAATCTGTCAATCTTTAAAATTGTCGCATAACCTGAACGTTTATTTTTTACTTGTCTTGTAACTTGATAATGCTATATTTTTGTTGTTTAGTTACTTCGATCAAATGTCGTCTGTTGTTAGTTACTTTTAGTATTTGTACAATTAATTCTCAAATGTAAACAAACAACATAAACCCCTTTATCAAATTGAATTGCGATTCATTCATAGGTGGTTTGTTAACACACAATTGACATTTGTGTTTTATTATAGTTATTGTTTGTAAAGTCTCCCTTGGCGACAATGCCCATTGTTTGTTTATGCTAGACCATAAACAAATTGAATCAACAAACCATCTTCATAGGCATTTATCTAGGTTTATTGATTTTCTTTTATTTATTAATTTATTTGAATTACTTATTTGAATGGGAAGTTGGAGTGGGAAGACCAAGAAATGGTCAAGAGTACCCGAAACCGACGAGTTTGCGTGAAGAGAATTATGAATGTGGATGCAGCGAAAGAATTGTTCAGAGACGTGGTAAATGGAAACATGTAGTCTTTGCCTACCCCTCTGAGAAAAAGGCGTGATTTTATATAAGTATGTATATATCATTTGATTTACGTTGTAAATTTTAATTATTTCGAAGAGAGATTCATATTATATTATTCAATTCAACACGAAGGTCTTAAATTTTTCTATTTTATTTAAGGATTTATGTTAGTAATATTTTTATTCAAATATCAAAATCATACATGTGACAAAGCTGTCGTCTTTTTATTTGAAGGATTTTCATAACATAAAGAATTGTATTTAATAACGTCTTTGGTACAAAAGAAGTGGCGGTGACAGCATAATCAGCACTTCACAGCGAGTGTGTGCGTATACATTCCCGCACAAGCACAATGTTTATATCGTCAAATTGATTTCATTCTGTAAAAACTGTTAAGTTTTTACAGTTGGATGGATGGATGAGGATGTATAACTGTTAAGTTATACATTTGCAACAACATCTCACATTCGATGAAAATAAAAAAAAAAGATCTTCATCTCGATCGAAACACAAATCGATAAAAAAGTAATCGTTATCATAATCGATGGACGTTCCCACAACAATCGACTTCTCATTGCGTTATCAAACGTGGGAACTCCGAACAAAGCCGCGCCGCTATTTATTGCCAATGTCGTCGTCCAACCATATAAATTGTACGGGAAAACGCAGTGCCCATCTGAATTTAAGATACCCATCTTGATGGATAGATTATGGCGTCGCCTCCTGCCGACGCTTTGTACCTTCAACTGGCGACAATAAAACGTGCCATTTGAAATATTTATAAAAATTCAATCAAGTGGAAGGGCATTTAATTATTTTCACATAAATCGTTATTTATTGTATTAATTAAAAAAAGACTATAAAAATACTCAATAATAAAATAGAATAACTAAAATAACATAGATATGATTTGGCTAGATCATACCTGGGTCTTAAGCATATATATTTTTGACGTTTTGGCGTTTTGATCTTCAAATTATTCTGTGTACCTACTCTTTGTTTCACATCTTAAAAAAATTGTTCATATTGCGAACATTCAACTTAATTAGCTATATCCATATTTAAATTGATTCATTCCCAGGTAAGTAATGTAAGCTAAGTTTATCGACCCCAACAAAGAAGGCTGCCGCACCGTAGCGCACCACAAAGAGCTTCGTGGCTGCGCGTGCGCCCCTTATCTTCGATCTACTGCGCAATATGGCGCCACCACCATGGCTCTAAATCTTCCGAGCTTAGAAGAAAAAGTCGCTATCTATGACATCGGATTCCAAAGTGCAATTAAATTTTATTTTATGATTGCCAGCACGAGAGCAAAATATAAGCGTTTCAGATTGTTGCAATATAACATGTCTGGTTGTTCTGGATGTAGGTACAAACTATTGTATTTTTTATAGTATAGATAGTTGTTTAAAAATTTTAAATAGTAGTTTACATTATTCCGGGCTCATTTCCAGAGAGGTGAAGAGAGGACGCAACCGGACCACCATACTCCCACCGCTTAGTCTGATTTAGACGAAGTTTATTACCAAATTGCCACCATGTTCTCATATAGAAAAAGTAAATCAGGTTTTTTTTCCTCTGATTACTAAGATATTGAAATTAAAAAAAAAAACCACTTTTTTTAAGTCTTCCTTACTATGAACGAAAATTATTAAGCAACATCCGTTTATCGGCTTCGGCTCAACTCGATATGTGGTCAGTAAGTCTTTATCGTTTTTATATAAACAGAAGTCTAATACGAGTAAATAGTTAAGACGGAAATTTAACTTATCAGTATCAAAGTTATAATCCGGCCGATAATAAATGAACACCGGATGTAAGAGTAAGTTGTTTTTTTTTTGTGTCAGTGAGAAGCAATATATTGGTATGGCTATGTCATCTCAATTAGCATTATATCGGATCCTATCTCATACCAATTGAATTTTTTTAATGCCTTTTAATACATTTTTCTTATTATTTTTGTCATTTATTTTCATTGCGTTAGTTTTTATATAATAGAATGACATCAATCTGTGGGAACATTAACCGAAGTTCTTGTCTGAATCAGTCCATCGTTATGTATTTTGTTTATATTTCTTAAACTTTAGCTGCATCTGTGCTATCGTAAATACCTAACACACCTAAAAAAATTATATTTCTGCGGACAAAAAAAATATTAATGACAGCGCTAAATTCTTATATGACTTAGGTATTGGAATTTAGCGCTGTCTCTAATTCAACTTTGCAAAGATCTCTAGGCCCTTACTTCGCTATTTCATTCAATCTTTGATGGTGGTCTTGTATATAGGTAATTTTCAAAATTAATGCGTGTACTTTGCGAGATTTGTGCTCACCTTGATCATGTCGAGCAAAAACTAGCTCCATTTTGCTCACGGCTACGAGAAACAATAGTGCGGGTAATCGCAGTAACTTGCTGTAATATTATACGCAACTGTATAACGTAATGGCTTCTAAAAAACATAACATACATTTATAATATAATTCTCCTTCTATACCTAGTTTCCAGAAGGGTAGATAAGGACTACGTGTTGAACTTTACCTTAAACCCCGCATACGATATTTGCTTTATCTAAATCATAATATCTTGTAACCAATTATTGGTTTATAGTTGTATAAATTTGACTTTTCACCAGAACGTCCCTGATTTTTTTTTAATATGTTCGTTTAAACCTTCTAACGTTCAAATTTACACTCGCTTTGTGTGTACTTTCTTTTGATCAACCAAACAAATAATTTGATCGAAAATATTATTTGCTCCTAAGAATATTTTCTAATAAAAGGCACACAGAACAGAATTTTAAGGGGTTGCTTCAATGGTTTTTGTTGTAGCACCCCTTTTTGTACTCACTTGACGTAACGCTTATTTAATATGATTCTCATGTTTTTAACACCTGTGTCGGAAGGGAAATAGATGAGGATGTTCTATTATGTATTCTGAATGCTACTACACTATTCACAATATGTTTATTTATATACAAACCTGAGAGGAATATTTAATTTGACTGATTGTTTTTACGATACTTATGCAAGTACATTTTTTTTATTGATTTGAGGTGCCGTTGCAATAGTGCAACTAAAAAATATTATAGGTCCGTTAAATTTATCAACATTGCTAAAATTTTATCATGTCTATGTAACGTATTTTTAATTTTTTAGCCTAATATGTAAAGAATTACAAACAGAAGTAAAATAGACAGTCATAGTTTATAATACTGACACAAAACATCATAATGCTTTACGTTGTGGATATAGCGAGTCTTATTTTGTACATTATGGTTCCTGTTCATACCGAATTCAGTTCATTGATCTTCGGAAATCGGAGACTATGATTTGGCCAAACAATTGTATATTTGTCTGCAGCTTCCAATACCGCAAAGCGCACGAAACTTCTCGGTTAGGCGCAGATACCGGTCCTATTGACAAATTATGATCTCTGTCAACGAACTCTTGTTTATGATTCTTAAAACCATTTATTTGCACGCAAATATTTGCTTTTTACATCTTTTTGATTTATGTTTATATAATTTGGCAGGTATGTAAAAATTTTTTCTAAAGAGTGTTATTTTTGTATAAGCACTCATTTCAATCAGTTATTTTTAATCTAAATTAAACACTTAAAATTTGAAAATGAAGTATCTGGTTTATTTTGTAATATTTTGACGTCTAAATCACTGCCAGTTAAATAAATAACAACACGATACATATTTCATTGCCGTTGTTTCAAAAAATAATGGTTTCCACCGGGAAATTCTTGATTTCTAGGTTTATAGGGTAATGGAGAAACTTTGGAGCAAAATCAGTGGGGTCAGGATGATCGCTGACCTCCGAACTCGAATGCTTCATTGAATGAGCTCCATCGTCTCCATTGAGCGGTTCGTGGCCTACGTTCGCTGCTCAGTGCCAATACCAAACGTGGAACGCGACACACGCGCTGCGTCTGGCTGCGTAAACGTTTGCCTTTGCATTTTTAATTTTAAACGTGTTCGGCGGGAAATTTGAATTATTACTTTTTTATCAGGCTTTTTTTTTGTAAGCTGCCATTAACGTTTTTTATTTTTCGTCACAAGTGAAATGTGTGCGTAGATTGGAATCGCTTTAGTTTGCGAAACAAAACCCAGTGAACTGCAGAGATGACGACTGTTTACAATGAGGTGAGTGCACGACATTTCCCTCTGGCATTTAAGTTTTTGTTGAGTAATTATATAGTTGCCTGGACCCTAACAGTTCAGTGGTTAACCTTTTTATTTTAGCTACAAAAGAGCACTAACGAATCTTGTAATGTGGCCACGTTAAATTCCGCATAAGTTGACTTCAAAATTAATGAATAGAATTGAAATAAGAAAACTGGAATCTTGTTCTACTTTCGACCACCTCACCTACTTCCGAACTGATAATGACATTGAGAAGGTTACAAACCGGCAATAAAATTAGACATATATGTAATGAAATGCTTACTTTATTAAAACGCAACCTATAAACCTACTAAACGACGTTTATGTTTAGAATCTCTACTTGATAGTTAATCGATGATTGATCAATAAAATTTATCTCATAAATACCAACTTTCAACAGCTTGTTGAAAGTTATCTTGCGGATGCACAGATTTAGGGTAAAATTTATTGTTTATGAATTTACGTATTTTGGCATCAATAAGTTCTACTCTCTTTCTCTCATCATAATGAATTCGTTATGATGAGAGATACTATATATAGCTCTATATTTCTTTGGCGAAGAATTAGTCTGCTGCCTACCTGACATCAAACCTCCTTGGGAATATCTGAAGTTCTATTTATAACTACTTTTGTAATTTTTTATGTTTTCTTTTTGCCGGGAATGGGGTAAGCAGAGTCGGGTCATCTGCCTGTGTATATTATTATTTTAAACAAAATCATGGATATGCGAAAAATAGTGGAAATCCATCCTCTAAATCATTTAGGAGTAGACCTTAAAGGTTTTTTGTACAACTAAAAAGTTTGTCGATCGTATATTCATGTCACTGGCCTACTCGCATAGCCTGGTAACGATTTTTTTTCTTTTTTTTGTCAACAAAAAGCTCTACCGGAATGTCTCGAAAACGTTTTGGCTGTATGTAAACGTCTACTTATGCTTCCTTCTGATGAATAGAAAAGTCAATATTTGAAATGGACAGACTGGATGATTCTGTAGGAAAAGACATCGAACGGATGTTTAAATATTTTCGAGTATAAACCGTATTGACAAATAAATTTAGTATCAACTTCCGGCGTTTTCTTATCAACACATATCATTTATACTAACATCAGTCAACGGTTTTTGACGACTTTTTAGAAACGATATGAGACAGTATCAATTGAATGAGGAAATGCATCGTAAGGAAATCTGAACAGACAACTAAAGGTGTAACTATGATCCAGTTTGTGTTAGGTTCAGGAGGATCGCGTGAGACAGAGGGAGTCGCTTTTTATGAAAACCTGATTGACCTACACCAAGATCGTAATCACAGGTGAAATCCTAGCTTTTTTATCGTTAGATAACGAAGAAGGAGATGATTGTTCGATCTGTCTTCACCCTAAGTGCGTATGCGCTGTTATGTATTGCTTGAGCTCATCGCAATTTCCAAAATGGGCACGCAGTTATCGGTTGTTACAAATCTTGTTGACGAATAACATATGTTGTACATTATTTCACTCATATATGGTAGGACATATAAATACAACATTCCGAGCCATAAGTAGTCGAAAGTATCGAAAGTTAACGAGAGTAAAAAATCAAGAGACCAATGTTTACGTGTTACCGGTTATGGGCGCACTATTTTTAACACTTCCACCACCTTGTGTACATTGCTTGTTACTGAAGATTTATTTGTAATGCGACGGAAACTAACTAAGCGTTGGAGTTTATGTTGCGTGGTATAATTTTTGAGATGAGCAAAAAGCTTATTGAAAACTCTGTGGTAAGAACAAGAAATTTGTTAGGATTTAATGTCTTGTGGCTGCCGCGTCGGCACCGAAAATTGTTCGTTAATTTTTCATCGGTATTGTGTATTTTTAATAATATTGTGTTGCTGTCAAAATTCATTGTTTCTTCTTACATTTACCTTAAGGGTGTTAACTATTTCTTTCAGTTCGTTAGTAAGTGAGAACTCACTAATGATTTGTCGAAACTATTCCTTATAAAGGGACTCTTTGTTTCCTGCTCCCGCTTCTTTGTTATGGTTCACCTTGAATTTTAAGACTGTTATTAGTGGTTTCTTTGTTTAACAATTTGAAGCTAACTTAGGAATATATAATTTAAAAAGAGTTCATTCTTCACATAAACGCCTATAGTCTCCATTTAAGTTATTCAAATTCATATTACCGATACTAGTCTAGTATGTTCAAAGCTGTGCAAATAGATACACATTCAGTTCATAATGGTATAAATTAATGAGTGCTAGAATTTTCAAAATACAATAATGGCCGCGGCATATCCGTCAATTTGATCAATAATTATTTTTAAGATATAGACTCAAGTGTACCCAAACAGTAAAAAAGCGACTGTGACCATCCCAAATAATTTCAAAATAATAATAATGTCTTGATATAAACTGGAAAGTAAAATCACGAGCAATCTTTTGTACTTGTTTGATGAATGAATTTAACTCTGTTTAGACATACTTTCTCCTTTCAAAAATTGCGATAAAATGTGCGATACCCCTTATTATTCTGTTTGAAAGCTCATTGAGCACTTTCACTATCATTATTGTTGTTGACCATTATTTTCATATTATCAATGTTCTTGAGAGTTGGTACTCTATGTTTAAAAATAGAATTTGATATAATTCGTTTGTTGAACTTTTACATTAAGCTAAATTTTGTAGTTAAACTTGTGTACTTAGCTGTGTCATAGTATGACCATAAGTCACCAAAAACACACCAAATAAAATAAGAACAAGTATTTCAGAAAGATGAGCAATGTTTATCAAAAAAGAGATCATTGACATTTGATTGAATCTTAAATAGACAGAATCCTTTAATGCAATTAACTACGATATGGATTTTGTTCTTACAGAACTCTGTAAGAACAAAATATTGTTTCTTACACATACTAATAGAATCTATTAAAATTGTTTTTAAATGGCCCGAAAAATTTAACTCTAAAGTTAATATTATCTAATGTTTGTCTCATAACAACCTATTGATATAAGTAGCTTCCAATACTAGAATTATTATGGATTTCAAAACAACGCATTTTAAGGTGACTAATTTAAAAGCAGACAATCCATTACTGTTAAAAGGCAATTAACCTACATTTTACAATTCCTAACGGCTAACATTATTACTCAAAAAAATGTAAGTGCCACCATAAACAATTATTTTTCTTTATTATGATAAAAAAGGAATTACCGTAGTTTTATAAGTGTTTCTCTTTATATTTACATCTCTCCTATATTATCGAGTACATTAATTATTTTATACTACAGTAGTTTTGAATTTTAAGCGATTCTCCTTATGAACTTAACTATATCTTTATCGCTTTATTTATATATACCACCAGCTCTAGAACGCGTGAATAATACTATATCCTTCTGCAAAATCTCATGGAGATTCAGTGGTTTTTACATGACACATTCGTAACATTAGTATAGATTATTTTCTATTAAGAATGGTCCAAAGAAGAAGATAGATGAAACAGGCGTTTTGCGCACATTTTTTTTCACATACACTAATTAAAATTTAAAGTTCAACTTGTACGATGTAAACAAATGTAAAGTGACATTGTCAGAGTAGGAATAGTACTGAATACCAATTGACAACTCAAAATGCAGGCTTCGTGATCAAACATGTGCCGGCAAGTTGTTGGGCGGTGTGCCGTGTGGTGACGCCATCCCATGCGTGACTCATTATACTAGCCGTGTCTGCCACCCATTCACTAATATAATTTGCTATACAAGATTTATAATGTGATTTTAGCTTATTCGCTTGTAACTTTTATCTTTTACTGAATACAGCGAAGCAATATATAAAGATGTGACTACTGTAAGGATTTCAATAAATAAACTTAAAAAATATGAGTCAGTCAAATCGAAGTAAAAGATAAAATATTTTTTATAACTTTACGCTATCAATCTGTTGTAGTGATTAAAGTTAAAGGGGTTTTACGAATGCACTTTTACAGATATTTCAAGAATATAATGTTATAATTTTTAATTTATCAGCGTCCGTGTATGATAATCGATTAAGTTTATGAATACATCGAAAGTGGTAAGGTTATATTATAGTGACTTATTATAAAAGCCAACCTTAATTTTAATTGCTTCGATTTTATCGTGCAATTTAATGAATGGTGATTATCTGCTTATTGCGATTCAGGCCGTCGGAGTTTAATTGCTGTATTGATATATTTATGGCTACCGAATGTTGTTCCCATGACTCATCTTAATATGGAAGACTTCAAATAAAGCGTAGCAGTTCAAGTTTGGAAAGACTATTTTGTTTTGGGATAAAGTTGGTTTTGGAGATGATAAACTTTTTACATTTATTGGTGATTTCATTTATTTATACCGAATTAATAGATTCATCCTCAATCCACGATCAGATAAATTACTAATAAAACGATATGAGGGTAACAGAATGATAGGGGAACTGGAAATGAGTCATGTGGTTAATTTAATTGAGAGTAATAGGGGTAATGTTGATAAATTACTTTAAAAGACATTACAAGTAAATGTTACGGAAATAATAACATGCATAAAATTGCCGTGTGGTTCCCGGCACTATAGAACAGCATTAATCCATATCTTTCCCGTGGATGTTGTAAATGGCGACTTAGGGAGTCTTATAACCTTGCGATCCTTCTTGTGAAAGGCAAAGGGCTAGTACCCTGTCACTTCAGCTGAAAGTGGCCTTTCAGTCTAATCGAGACTTTTGCTCTGTCTTCCTCACAAGGGATAGAGACGCGTCAAAGTTACCACAGATAAACATTAGATTTTTAAACATGCTTTTTTTTCGTGAGATCATTGACCAAAACGCTCGCCTCAAACTTTAACAGATATCATGCATGACGCTTTGTGAATTCACTGCCAAATGGGTCTGTCAAATTTTCTATTACTATACAGATCACTAACATTGTCTTGTACTTGTTTTTTTAACACTGTCCGACCTTTCGTTACGCCGTTCGATTATGCGAGGTCGATCAAGAGGCCCGTGAAAAGAAACATCCATCTTAAATATTTTACACAAGAAATTTTACACAGTATTTCAAATATCATTATGTACAGCAAGTAATAAATTATCAAATTAATTACGCAAAATAATAAATCTACTTAAATAAATAGACCTTGATGTTACTACAACGGCAGATCCAGAAGCTATTGTTATTAACATAACCAAAAAAAGCTCAATCGTAACTTAATCTACTGTTAATAATTCTGATCATTTTGTGACTCATGATAGGCTATTCGCGTTTTGCCTTGAATGTGTATTGTAGTCTTAATGAATCTTAAGCTATATAAGAAGGTCCACTTTAATTTGCTATCACACCAAATTCAGAAGTCTATGTCTATTTGTGACTTTGCATAATAAAGAAATGAGGACAATTGTAATATTCCAAAACCGTCCCTGACTTTTTATTTATCACCGTTGTGTAACATGAGGTTTAAAGTATGATCAACTTTGTTCGCACGGAGAACTGCCGTGGGAGTGATTCTTCTCTTGACGGTTGACTGATGTTACCGATCACAAACAAATTAATGGCTTCTGCACCGTGAAGCAATCGGCTTAACATCGCCCACACAGAAGCATCGTTAACTAATAACGTAATTAGGAAGGCTTATTACTTTTTAAATTATCCAGATAATTAGTCATGCTATTGGTTTACATAACCCACACTAGATTTAAGATAAATATCTGACGATCTACCAATACTAAAATGATCTATCGAATACATATCAATGAAAATCTTCGCACCTTTTTCGCCCACCGGATAATATTGATCACCAAATTTGTTACCCGCGAGATTTAATAGGCAGTCGATATTGCTATTTGATCTGCCGTATCGGCGATTGACCTAGCATTAGCTTTATTTAGACGTCTCTCTTCCGGACACTGCGCCCACAAATTATTATACTGTTTTTTTTTTATATCATAAATTTGAAGAGATTAACATAATTAGTATAAATGGGCCGGTTGGAGTAGATTGTTCAACGGTTTGAGGTCTGCGTCCACCGGTACGTGTCTACGGACCGAGACCGCGATCAGTTACGATTGGACTTATTCACAAAGTGTCACAGCAATTTTTTTTAAAGACCTTGATATTGATACTAGCGGGTAGTAATTCGATATAAGAAATGGATACTTTGACAATACTAAAGTTAGATATTTTATGACCTAAACCTCCTTTTAAATTCTACTACTAAAGAAAAACTCAACTATCTATGACTAATTTATTAAGACGTTACAAATGTAACCATCAAAATTATTGTCAATGAAAATGGCGTGCATAATCAATTTAGAGACTTTGCACTTGACCTTGACAATTACATCACGCTACCGTCCAAAAATTTAACACGCTTCATGTTGTAATAATCCACTCTAATATCACATCGGCAACCGCAAATTACGACATCAAGAACATTAAGTGGTGCTTTCATATCAGCTTCATCTTAGAGATGATTTGGATCAGTTTTTAATGATAACGATGAAACAATAATAATAGTCTTTGATTTATAAGCACAAAGACTTTCTAATTGACCTTTTGTAGATATAAAGGTGTGTGGAAATAGTCCAAGGCCAGCTAGCAGTGGCGGATTTCAGATCCGGTCGTCACGATTTCTGTGTCGAGCAGCTGAGCTTATACCTAAAAGTCTAATAATTGTTACCTATAATTTCGATAAGTATGATAAAGAACTAGTATTCTCCAAGTAACAATGCGGATTAGTGTCAAAAGGTAAATTTATGATCGCTTTTGTCTTATTGGTGTGGCGCCAATAGAGCTATATTTACAACAATCACTTAAAACATTGATAATATCTACTACGAGTAACTCTGAATTCATGACTCTATTTAAGTCCAAAAGTAAAATTTAATATCAAGTTAACATAGACTTTTATTTAGCGCCAGTTGTATTAAGTAGGTTAACTGAAGCATATATGCTTAAATATGCATCTCCAAAAGCGATTGTTGGTTTTTGTAAAAGTTGACGAGTTACATATTTGGGTAAGCCCGGATCGATTTCTTTTTCATGATTTGCACACGTCGGATTTGCAACTTTATAGCAATTTATGAAGGTATTTGAAATTTAATTGAATTTTGAATTTGAAAAATCATAACCCTGAGAAATTTGAAGGTAATTTGCTATTGTTTTTTTATTTAATGTGCCTGTGTTTTTCAATTAGTATTTTCCATGTCCATCCATAGCATAGTGACCTCTTACTTGGTAAACTGTCACCAAATTGTTTTTACAATTTACAGTGAGTTAGACCTTATCAGTTCTGTATAATTTGGCATTAAATGTACTTCCTTGATCTCAGTTGGTGCGGCTCCCATTCATGCCATCTACCGCCACGGTCACGAGTGTTGCAGGCCGTTCACCGTAACTAACGTCAATTTTATGGAATTGCAGACTGTGGGGATTAACCATGTTTCCTTCACTGAGACCTAGAAACTGGTACAGAGCACGCTTGGACTAAACTTAATGCTACTAGTGCCAATAAGAAGTGAATAGAATCATTTTCATGAACAGCCGTTTTTAGCTTGAAAAGTCTTTGTCTTGTCTTGAGATATAAAACGTTCGATTTACGTATATCAAAATTGTATCAGGTACTATTGGTAAATTAGTTGATGTAAGCTTTACTGAATTTTGTTTATTAAAGTTAGCTCAACTTAACAATCGTATTTATTTTTTTTGCAAGAAAATAAAGCTTTTTAAAGAAATACCTACATGCAAATAACTGAAAGTCGCGTGACCCACATACGACAGGCTGCCATGCGCGAGCGCACAAGTACTGTACAGTAAATCGAGATAATCCACACGGCCTGTACACATTCAACCTCATTCTAGATGTTGTCTATAGAATATAGTTATTTTTCTTACATCTCGCGATCTGTTTTTAGGTACAACCTATAAATGTAGAAAAAACGTCTAGATTAAAAAATAATAGATAAGTATTTATTTAAAGCAAATTACTGCATGAAGTAGAAGCTTTACTTTGATATACACAAATTTTTGAGTTAGTCTATAAATTTCCCAATTTTTTTTTTCTATATCAGGATTATGGTACCTCAAAAAGTTTTAGTACATTCAAGAACGATTTTGTTAGTTCATTCCTACAATTTTTTTATTTTTTAAAACAGACAATTTGAAAGAGCAAAACAATTAACAAAATGCAGTTAAATTAAATTGTGCCACGTAGTACATTCAATCACGACAAATACATTAAAGACCACCATGTAATGTCAGTTCGATTATTTATACCTTCGCTAAGATCAGAAGAAAGCTACGTGTATATTAATAATGTTGTTATGCGGATTTCCAATCTGATATCAAGGTACTAGCCATCACCAGCTTATACAAACATACATACACATTATTCGAGAGATCACAGCGAGACAATGTCGCTGAAATAAACAAGGAAAGTACAGAAGTATTAAATAAATTAAAAGTTTATTTTACATAAACTATCTCATAAAATCTTCTTTTCAATTACCCCGCTTTTCTAATGCGGTAGGCAGAGATCTTTTCACTTTCCACGATCCCTGCCTTCTTCTTTTGCTTGATCCACATTAATAACTACTTTCATAAGCTTTGTGGTTTTAGATACTCTTGACCTGACCTTTCGCCAATTCTTTCTTCTGTAAATCTTAAAGGAGATTTTAAATAATATGTTTTCCTGCTAAAATGAAACTGATTCATTTAGTGATAGAGTTCAATATCGTTTTCAATTCGTCGCGATATTTTATTAACAATAATAAAAGTCGTCATAAAAACATTCACATGCACATGAAGCCAGATAAGGTGTATTCAAAAATGCGATACAATGTATTATACAATTTTAAATGTAGAAACGAAAAATTTAATAAAAAACTGAAAAAGAACATGTTTTGGATTAATTATTAAGGCATCAATTTAAAAACACACATTTATTTATAGAGTTTCTTCCATTTCTACATAACAAACTCCATTTTCCATTCCTATTTCTAAACTGATTGGAATCTTTACAATATTTAAATTCACTGCTTCAGTTATACGATAAACGTAAACTATAATTTAAATTTTAGCTGCATTATCTCTCTCTTCTAACTATTCTGTAATGTCGCCTGTATCTTGTTCAGCGCATCTGGGACCACCTCGTAGCACATTAGCATATCTTGCAGCCAACCTGTTGCTTTTAACCGACTTGTATCTATGTTAATTGACCGTTAGAAGTCCTTTTTTTACAAAACTATGTCTTGTTTGTTGTGTGCAAATGCAACGCGTGCTGTTGTTGGATGTTGATAAATGACTTTATTTATTTTAGAATAAATAATTTTGCCGTTAAGATTTTCATGGTTTAGGACTTTTAACGTCTTTTTTTCCTTACGGGCAGAGCAGATAGTCTTAAGAATAAGAGGCCATCATTCAGCTAGATGGCTCAATGAAAGAATGAAGATTCAGATTGAGAATATAAATGAAAATGAATTTTTTTAAAGTATAGTATCGTTTAGTGAGTATCTAATGTCACAGTCATTAATTAACTTAGGGACTTGCTCACTGAGGAATTCGTTGTCTTTCTTTTTAATATTAATGTATTAAAAACTAAAATCAAAGTTTAAATGGGTTTCATTTCGTATCTTATTTGTATCTTAACTGACTACTGAGCCATGGTTCCGGCTTCGCCGAACTCTCTCACGGCCGTTACTTCAATCGTTTTTATCTCGGCTCTTAGAATAATGGCTTCATTCATATTCTCAGTTCAAGTCCGAAGACCGATTGGTTTCTTATGGTAATATTGTCATCTACATATTTTGCGCAAATAATAACATGTTACATAAACCAATTGATAATTATTGAATGTAAATCATTTACTATTTCAAATTTGATTCGATGGTAGGATATAAAGGAACCTATTTGATCTTGATCAAACTCATTTTCTTTGTAGGATCCAAAATCATTTTTTTGCTACGTTCGGTCTAGAAACTTAAATTTATTTCAAGATTTATTACCTTGAAGGTTACTTTATAAAAGTAACAACTTTTTTTTTATTGAAATCTAAATTTCTCATATCGGGACTTTTGTCAGAATAATACGAGTTTAGTTTACTCTTAACAGCTATAATCTGACAAAATTGGACAAGAATCATATTAATTTTGTAGTCACTAATTGTTCG
This sequence comes from Amyelois transitella, assembly GCF_032362555.1. NCBI lineage: Eukaryota > Metazoa > Arthropoda > Insecta > Lepidoptera > Pyralidae > Amyelois > Amyelois transitella. Next base: position 9,210,616 of record NC_083511.1, on the reverse strand, counting down.
TGTAACAGTTTCAGCAATATGTTGTATTTTAGGAAGTCATCTTTCATTTTAATGGCTTCCCCTCTCGGCTAGTTGTAAGTGATCGAAATAAAAGATAGTTCTGGATTAATCATCATCATGATCATATTGTTATTGTCTGTTAACCTTAAAATTTTGTAATGTTCAACTTTTGTATAAAACAAAAAAAAATATTGAATTGCAATTAAAGTATTGTTTTTAAATAACATTTAATTCATTATAGAAAACTAAAGATTTAATGAACGCACAGGACCTTTATTGTTTATTTACATTCAATTGATGACGTTACATCTTTATTAGTTGTAGTTTCTAGGGTAAAGTTTATATGTCTGTTACTGATTATATTGATCTTACTAATTATGCCATCTACGGATTTCACAATCATTTTCTTCTAATATATAATATTTTTCTCTATTGATTGTTTGTGCAGACTGTATTACAGAGAATATTTATTTCTTTGTTATTATTAGTACATTAAGACAGATAAAACTGCTTTAGAAATATTTGATACAAATCTCCCAAGAAATTTTTAAACCGTAAAGAATTTAACGCCACATTATGTTATCTGAACGGAAAATGGCAGGGTGTTCGTAATGTGTGTGACGTGTGGAATTATCAACGCTTGTCTGTTGGAAGCCTGTTGACGGCTGAATATTGCGTCGCCTGCGCAGCTTCAGAGTGTAACTACGCTGACGTGAATATCCCAGTCTTGTTTAGGGTTGATTCCTTTGTTTCATTCGTAAACTATACGTATTGTAAGATTGAACAAATAACTGAGGGACCAAAATTTTTTCAAGATAGCCTCCTAGTTTCCTAAAACAAATTTTTGATCGGCCGGGCCGGATAGCGGTTGCAAAGTTGCGAATTGTTCTTCGTCGCTCTACGTTTTTATGTAATCATTATTTCTGTCTCATCAGCCAAATGTCGACTGAATCTCGTGCTTAATAAAATAGGGTCTGAAATATATTATTTATTGATAAAGTTAATACTATTAATATAATAATACTAATTGCATAGTTAGAGCTATTTACAAAATAAACAAATTATTTTATTATAACACCACTAAGGGTTCCTATCATTTTACGGTGGTCATACTCGTTTAGAAGACGACTCTATCTGTTTAGATTACCTGTCGTCGACTTACTAGCGCGCTGGACAGACATGAGATTACGATTTGACTTGACAAGTATTATATATATATATATATGGATATTAGGAGTTAACCTTAACTTTTGTAAAATACCAAGGGATACTTTCACACTTTTATTGTAGTAAAAAGAGAAGAGAAAAGGGTAGAAATAGTATGTTTCTATTTTATTTTTTGGAGACGGTGGCACCCTGTGAAATTCGGATTATGAGTGTTTAATAGTGATACTGATAGTTTATTTCGAAATTTTCATGCTTCAAATTTTTCGCCTCCAACGACATCAAGACATAATTTTATTTTTTGATCAAGAGGAAAAAGATCTTATTCTAACGTTAATACAACATCTAAATATATTTTTTTGTACGTTGCTAACAAATAAACTAAACTTCAATATTTTTGTTACAGGTAAGTGCTTACAAGGATCAACACCTGACCAGATATTTTCAGGTATAATAACATACATACATACATATGATCAGTGACCATTATACTTACCTATACTTATACTTTATAGGTATCCTTTTCAGTTCAATGTCCGCTCTCTATCTTGTCTTACAGATTAAAAATGATAAGCGTGACAGGACTAGATGAACGTAGGTAACTACTCATAGTAGATCAAATCGGTGATACAGCACCAGGTCAGATCAGGAGTCAGCACGTACAAACTTATAGTCATACGTCAACCCTCGCGGAGTAGACAGAGCCAACAATCTTGAAAAGACTGAAAGACCTCGTTCGGCTGTTTGGCTTAATGATAGAATTAGGATTCAAATAGTGACAGGTTACTAGCCCATCGCCTAACAGAAGGATTTTAAGTTCGAAAGACTAACCCTTAGTCGCCTTTTACAACATCCGTGGGACAGAGATGGAGTGGTCCTATTTTTTTTTTCTATTCTTGCCGGGAACCACACGGCAGAAGTCAGAAGTCAGTTACTACCGACTTCTGACTTCTGCCGTGTGGTGAAAGTATGCATATCTCATGAGAGTAGAAAGATGTAGTCTTGACCTACCTCTCCGGAAAAGAGGTATGATTGTAGGTATTTCTACCATTTTACCATGTCTCTTCCGTCCAATATCCACTCTCGCTTTCTCCGTATGATTAAAATTCCGTTCAACCTCCGGACAGGTGCTCGACACTTGTATTTATCGCCGCCCGTTGACAATCGATATAAGAACGTGACGATTTAATTAAAATCGTCGATTAAAATCTCGGACACGTTCTACAAATATTTTTACATGTGTAATTAATGAATTGAAGCGATCGGGTTATTGCAGTGTCGAATTTTAAGTTTTCTCGTGAATCGTAAGTTCTATAAGGATTAAATAAATAAATATATATGGGACAAATTACACTGATTGAGTTAGCCTCGAAGTAAGTTCGAGACTTGTGTTACGAGGTACTAACCCAACGGTACTATATTTTATAAAAAATTCTTATATAGATAAACATCCAAGACCCAGGGCAATCAGAAAAAGTTCTTTTCTCATCATGCCCTGGCCGGGATTCGAACCCGGGACCTCCGGTGTCAGAGACAAGCGTACTACCGCTGCGCCATAGAGGCCGACAAGGATTAAACTGACTTTGTTATTTTGTTGAAGTAAAGAAGTCGGTATTTTCTCACAAACGTTTGTTTATTGCTTTACTTTGTTAATGGTTATAAGGAATTTGCCAAACGTTTAACATTTTTAAAAATAAACTTCCTATAATAGCGTTTCCTAATGCGGTGCTTGATAAATCCTTTCCAATGAGTACTTAATCTCGTTTAATATTGTTAAATAAATAAAAGTAAAAGTCTATTAAAGCTTAATTAATTGGCCATTGTCTTGTGTTTATCAGTAGAATTTAGCTGTAACCTTTTGTGTTCGTCCCACGTAACAAAGTGTAAGGTGTTATTGTCTACTTTTGGAGCATGACTGCTCTCCTATGTTGTGTAAGTATTGTTTAATGAATCGCAATCTATTTTGCAACATGCAATGGTGCATTAGTTCAATATAAAATTCTGTGTTTTTCTTAATCAATAAATTTTTCTCCCCATTTCTGACATTACGTAGCTATATGTGTTTGTAGATTTCGAAATGATTCTCTTTTTCTCTTCTTCAATTTTACATCGAAATAATACCAGTATTCCGATTCACAGAAAGAATTTGAAAAATGGATGATGAAGCCTATTTTTTAGGGTTATTTGGTTTAAATGCGAAGATTAACCGATTTGTTAACAATTAGGCATTATCAGTCTAATATTTTGCATTTTTATAAGGCATTGTCATTATAAGAATTAATAAACTCTCATTTTAAGGTATAAACAATCATCGTTTAGCTACGATTTACTTAAACGACAATTATTTTTGAAACGATCTATATTCAAAGTAAATACAAAATGCCACTCACAAATAAACTCTGCGGACATACATACATTCCATCACGCCTGTTTCCCATTGGGGTAGCCAGAAACTATGTACTACTCTGCGAAGATCATCATAAACCATGACTGACGCAAAATCAGCGATGACAAGAATATCAAATCGCTAATACATATACTAAAGCGTGATGCTCATCTCAACAAAACAATGCTATGATGGTGTTGTGCAAAGTCTATTACTATTTCCATGAGTTGTATTCGTGATGCTTGTTTCAAAACATATGTATCTAATGCGCTCATTGTTTCCGTTAGGCTCAGTTTGCAGTCGTAAAGACATGATAGCCGACTAATAAACACCCACTGCAGAACAATGATATGTTGTGTAAGGTCTATGAAATACTATTTCGATATGATTTACAGAAACAAATCTGTGTGAATCTGTAAATCGTGGTGTTATTCCACTTTGGGCACACATCGAATGCAAAAGATGCCGAATGTGTAATCGGCATCTAGCCTATTCCACATTTGGCACCTGATATTTGCTTACATAACAAAGATTTATTTAAAATAGGTACATTACTAATCACTTGGACTAGTGCTTGGAAAATCTTCAGGATTGCATCGGCAATTTGAAGCCGGTATGATATTAATTCGACAGTCTAAATACAGATATATCATCATCATCTTTAGCCATTTAATGTCTATTCTTGCCTTGTCCATCTCCATACAATATGGATATGATCATTTATTAAACAATAAGTGTTATAGATAGTTACACCATGCATTGTGCAAAATTGTTCCATCAACTTGATTGATGGCCTCCTTTAACGATGATATGGTGTTACAACGTTAGGAAAGTAATTATTTGGTAATTTTGCCCATAAGAGCCATCTTTGCTTAACCCTCGTTTTTCTCAGGTTTAACAAGTGTTTTATGTAAGATATGTTCTAGTAATAGTTCATATTGTCCTGTACTGTTTTGTCTTCGGTGGATAACAAAGAATCATTCATTCAACACTTCGATTGTAATTTTAACTGAAATGACACGGGAGAAAAGAAAGATGACTTTTTTCATCATGCGGAAAATAGCACCCATTTAGTTAAGTTGTTGGTTGGTTTTAAAAATATATATAGTTGTGTATATTTGCTGTGGCTTTTAGATTATTTAAACATTGAGCAGTTTAAGAGCTTTGCAAGCAGTTGCCCAATCGATTGGCTCAAATTAGCCAATATTTTTATTGACTAAAATGTGTTCGATGGCAATTATGTCAATTTAGTATCCTTTGTTTCAAGAACCAATTTTATGGCCGTTTATTCTGTACTAAATAAATTTTAATTGTTTTAAAGGTTCATGGTTTTGGTAAATTTGTTCCCTGCTGTTAGCGATGGCCACGCTGCTAACCTTTGTAGTTCGGTGCCATAGATTTAGTTTTTTGTCAATGTAAAAAAAGAATGTGATAACTTAGGAAAATAATTGACGTTGTATTTTTGCTCCGACATTGTATCCTTACATGATTTTTTTTTTCTGAAATAAAACATAAGGATCAAGCCATCGTTTCCATCATTTCTCCAACCGTCATCGCGGTATCTGTAGCTTACAACTACAGCAATAAAATATTTTTATCAAATTTAAAATTTAATTTGAATAAAATACATCAGATTATGTACAACGTTCTTAGCGTTACTTCTATTGAAAAATTCATGAATGGATTGACGATAAAAACAAGGTCCATGTAATTGACATAGTGTTACTATCCAAGTAGACATCCCAACAATAGCTGTGTCCAATTTGCATCAAAATAAATAGCTATTATTAAATATTTTGGAGTGACGACCGAGTAACGTCGTGAGTTTGGTTTAATCGGATTACTTGTGTTCTCGTCACGAGGCAGCACATTTATGCCAAGGTTCTCTATTTCACTAATGTGGACTATTCATAACAATAATGCCTTCGGCCAGCCCAAAATGTTTGACGTAGTAAAAACCTTTTGTCTACTGCAATTATCTCCAATTTTACAGCGCATGGCGTATTTAATGTGACCCTTCGTGATGGATTACTTTAAACTACGTGATAAAGTTTTTGTCTTGTGTTAACTATTAGGTATTTTGTAGAGCGCACATGTGTTTTTATAGTCAAATTGATGGAAATGTACACAAAATTTAATGCTATGACGAATCATATGCCAACAGAGACGAAACATAAATATCGAATGATCTTTACCTACCAAAACTGGTTGTTTGATTAACCTAGCGCATATGTGTATCTTTCTAATTATTAGAACTCTTTTTAAATGCTATAAACCCAAGAAGACATTAATTTTAAATCCATTCAAAGATGCTTAACGTCATATAACGATTTCAATCTCTGTGAAATGACTTGGAAATCACATTTTATTTAATCTTTTGAAGAAATTACAAACCAAAACTTTCCATCCGTAACCCATATCGGACAATAGGGCACGACATCATTTATATCGATACTATAAATCTCATTCGATAATCGTGTACGCATCTCGATTCTCGGGCTCTGGCGATTCGGCAACTTTCTATAGCCTACAAAAAAGTTGATACACAAGTGTTCAACTGGTTCTCTGTCCATCTATCGATTGTTATTATCGGGTTTGTACTCGTGCATATAATCACGCCTCTTTACCGGAGGAGTGAGTAGAGACACATCTTTCTATTTATCATTAACTCTGTGTACATATTTTTCTTCGCCCACATTTATGTTTTCATGACAACATTGATATAAACTTTTGACTCGACCTTCCATCAGAACGTTCCCGATTTTATCTAGTTTCTATACGTATCCATAAACAGGGATCTTATTACGTGTTGCTCGATTGTTATCAGATCTATGTAGATCAAGTCAGGATTGGACCGATAGCAACTTTGCAGTATAATAGACTGCATCACGCAACACCAATTAGCCGCGGAACGTAAATCCTTGACGCCTGATGTACTAAATTCTGTTTTCGGCTCATTATTGAGTTTATGCCTCTAATTAAATAGTAATGTTTATTATCTGCATACTTCAACCTCGCGCTTGTCACAATTCTTGCCCGGATCTAGGAGCTTAAATTATTTTATACCCTTTTGCTTACGTTAATCATATTCCGTAAGAAATTATTTTTTATTTTTTAGGCTTCTTTTAGAAATTTGTAATAATACCTAATTAAAGCACGATAACACAATATATTATGAATAGTTCATGTCCACTGTGGTTATCTCTCAGAATAAAGTAGTTTATGAGCACTGTACCTACAGTACATAATCAATTGCTTATCATTGCAATCTTATAGATTTAATCTATTATGCTTATAAAAAGCTATGTCTATCGAGATCTTATAACTAGTGTCGTGATTTTGTTCTCAATCTCGGTCACATCGTGAATACTAGTGAAAAAGTTTTTTTTTATAAACTAATAATTTATTGAGAGATTGATTGCTTGTTAAATGTTTTTGTGTGAAAGTAACTTCGTGTTTTTAACCGGATGTCGTAAAATTGTCTTTGTGACTAACGTTAATACAAAATCAATATGTATGTTGGTTTCAATGTACAATTACATCGACGTTTCAATTATTCGATCAACAAAGCAAAGGACAATTTACCAATTTTTATTATAAAAAACATTACTTAAAAGAATAAAATTATATTGTTTTATTAGACCAAGTATTTTGTACGTAGGTACTTCCTATAACTTTTTTCACAATGACCTTTGCCCAATACAATTAAATTGCAATACAATAACTTTTACAACAATCGGCAAAGCTTCACAAAACATGCACCCTACCTATCCAGCATAATTGGTTAGTTTAGCTGGGGTCGGCCATTCAGGCAGATGGGTCGTGGGTTCGAATTCGACTCACATCTGCTCGGCACGTGTGAAATCTGACCCGAACCGGTTTGGCCCTATACTACTTTTATTTTTGCCCTCGTAAATCTAATCTTTTTAGTTAAATCCATTGAATATATTATTGCTTTTTGAAGTTTTGTGTTTGTGCATACCGACTGTATGTTTTTCACATCGTTTGCCGTAATATGCAAAATATGAATGTACAAAACTTGATATAATTCAGTCGTTGCCGAGCAATGATGACTGACTGACCCAAGAACTAGTTGTTATTATGCATGTATGCGTCAAGAAAAAACTGATACTATTTTCGCGTGCAAAGTCGCGGGGACTTTTAATTGATTTTTTAAAAGTATTAATTTTGGCCAGAAAGAAATTAGAGCATTCGTCATGAAAATTTAAAATTAACGAAAATATTAATAAGTTAACATTGAATGTCAAATCGTAAAGAAAAGGCTTTTTATTCTGTTGTTATTATTTGTGTATCATAAACTAATAAAAAAGTCATTCCATATATCACATCGCTTCGGCCATTCATCTGCAATGTTTCCTTATACAGCGATGTTAGAATGCGATACTTAAATATTATAATTTGCTGTTTGATAAGTTTACGACACCTTTGAGTTAAGTCTGTATTATCGCAATAAATACAAATCGTTATTTTTTATTATGCCAATGAATTATGGTGTTTTTACCTGAAGAGGTTAGCTGTTACAGGACGAAGAATATATCTAGTATGAAGCAATTTTAATCACAACCTATCGTCCTTTTTTATTTAAAGACGTTATTTCCACTGTGATGGAAAATTTTATGATTTTAAATTGTTCCGGGGATGCTGAAGCGATGAGATAGAGATACGTATTTTGTTTGGGATAACTCACAATTGAGATCCTAAAACTTTGACAATTTTGTAGCCATGTAAAGGTTAATTAATAAGTTTTATGACCAAATGACACTGGCTTTCTTTGCATTTCCCCACCTCTGTTCCACTAATATTTCTGCGCCATGAGATTCTATCTAGGTATGTGGAGTTGGGTAGATTAACTTTTCGTCTACGAGGCTGGTCATAATATAACGTATGATCAAATAACACTAATGCCCAAATAGCACTGTGGCGAAATAACACTGCATTTCTTGCCGTTAAAACCATTCATCTGCGATGTCCTTGTACCGAGATGTTAGATAGATGGTAATCAACTAATTTATGGCTGTGTTGGCGTTTGCAAACGCCGCTTGTTTAGTGCATATTCCGGCTTGTTCGATGTATGCATGTGTTTGCATGCACGGTACAGTCCACCGCCGAAAAATCTTTAAGAGAAAAACATATTTTTCCATGAACGTGAATTATTTTAAAATTTGGCATAAAGAACAAGTTTAGTTGTTTGATTTCACTTTGGTAACTTAATAACAATAAAGTAAAAATTGAATTGATAGTTGTTAGTTATAATATTATATCAATGTTGGTAAACTTTGTCCAAAGTAACAATAAATTAAAAAAGAAATCTGTGTTTTAGTTTTGTCGTGTGTAGTAAGTAGTATAGAAAACACAAATGGCAGCTTTTCGCTTATTTGTTTGCCTGTAAACATCTCATTCATCATCAAACGCTCTATTTGTAGGTACCTATTTTCAAACCTTAGTTGTGATTCCTATATAAATTATTTTAACTTGACATTTTGATTTTTGAGTGACGTCCTTTTGCCTGGTAAGTAGACTGCCATTTTGATGGGTTTGACTGATTGTTGGTTGAATTTTTTATTGGTAACACCATTAACTTATTGGATATTGTCCTTTAAAAATACATTCAAAGAACATACGTCACTCGCCAAGATATGCACAGTACTTTTGATTAAAATGGGAAAAGAACTGTTTATACAATATTGACCTAAATCTGTTTGAACACATGTATAAGAGTCGTGTGTCGAGCAACAGGTCTCGCTGTAAATCAAGATGGAACTGGGTCCCATTTATCAACATTCGCCTACATTTCGGTGGAACTCAATATTTCTTCTACAAAAATTTGATCCACATGCAGATTGGTATGTTAGAAACCGGATATTATTTTTAGGAATCCGTATTTCAATTTAATGATGAACATATATGTACAAACACGTTTTTATCTCTGAAGGGGTATGTAGACTTAACAGTCTTTTAGAAAGGGTTTGATCATGTTCTTTATGGCCAAATGATGAAATTGAGATTCAAATAGATGTAGATAGCTATTGGTAATGATTTTTCGTGGTAATTGAACACACTGGTCTAATGACTTGCACAAAGTTTCAAAATTTATCTGTTTCAAAATTGTAAACTTATAGAAACATGTTCAATTTCAATGTGACGTCTGAAATTTTTTGAATGGAAATAATTCGACTGATTCGAGGAAAATCCGTTACGAATGGATAACGGATCTACCGTTATGAATGCACGCAAAATAAATTTGTTTTTTGGACATTTTGGAGCATATGGAATTTGGTCATTCTGGAGTAGGTACTCCACTCGCTAAGAATGACTCACGATTCAGGGGTGCCTTACCAAAAAAGTTAGCGATTATAAAACGAGCAAGGATAATATGTAGATACTTTAAAAATTTTTGATCGGCTTAAAAACTGATATTTAGATTTTGAGCGTCTTATATTTGCAACTAATAAAGGAAAGGAGACTAGGTATATAATTTAAGTTCTTAAATTTCAATTATGAAAAGAAGAAACATTAAAATTTCTTTTTGTCACCTGATTTCATTACAAATAAAATTTTAATAAAACATATATATTTTTATCATTAATATTTAAAATTTGTTTTTCCTTCTCAACTTATAACCGAATCAGAATTCCAAAAGATTGAACTTTTAAAAATATCTATTATCTTCCAAAAATATCAGACAACCCTGCCAATCGCAATAATTACGGTCGAAAATTGGAAATTATTCATAATTCCGCACTCGGACAATTCAGAGCATGCGGCGTGCCAGGCTGAGCCTGAGATACTGCCGGAGGCGATTTCAAAACAATTCAGCGCGCGTTCTACATTATAACCATCTCTTTCTATCCCCTTAAGCAGGAAAAAGAGATGCTATCTAAAATCCTGTAATTTTAGGTCGACACGTGGTCTAGAAGAGCGTGGGAGAACGCCCGGGGTTTCGCAAATATGTTATTTGTTATTGCCCGTTTGTGACATGCAAATTTTTTGCAACAGTTGTAGGCGTGAATTGGTATGCCTTTGGTATGATATAGAAGGTGATGTAATTAATGAATATGTATTAGGGTACCTATATTAGAATAGAATTGCAAGAGCGAGATTGATTAGATTCTCATTTACTGTCGTTCTGCCTCACAAGAAACATTTTACTTGGAATTCCTGTTGTAAGGTTTACCTACAATGCAAAAATGTGCAGTTTATATTTTTATATATTATACTAGCTGTGCCTGCGACTTCGTCCGCGTGGAATAGTTATTTTGGACATCATTGAAGCCCTCAAGGATGCTCCTTCCCCGATTTTTTTCACAGTTTTCATTACTTCTTCGCTCCTAATAGTTGCAGCTAGACGTTATATAGCCTAAAGCCTTTCTCGATAAATGGTCTATTCAACACAAAAATAATTTTTCAATTCGAACCAGTAGTTCTTGAGATTAGCGCATTCAAACAAACAAACAAACTCTTCAGTTTTATAATATTAAGTATAGATTAATCTAAGTGCCTATTTATACTAAAAAAATATTCTAATAGAATTATTACCAGAAAAATGTAGGTACCTACAACTTACAAAAGAAAAAGAAATGAAAATAAAGTTGAAACGCCTGTGCAATACTATCTTGCCGTCGTCGGGTCTTCCCACACTCCCTTAGGGGAGTCGGAGTAGATTGGTCAGGGCTTTTGGCCCTCTTCAATGGCATCATCGCTGCCTACGACAGTAGGCAGGTCGATGGGGCGGCCGTGGCGGCCTGGGTCTTCACGTCTTCATACACTGGGAATTCCCATCGGCGGCGGCGTCGTCACTGGTCGACGACGTCTGCCGCAAGGCAGCGAGGAGAGGGTTTCACCCGACGGTCCGGAGGGCGGGCGTGGAGCGGCGCGATGCCGTGCAGGTGGCTGTGTGATGACGCGTCCGCCCTCCCAAAACATCTAGGTTCTCCCACTTCAGGTCCTTGAAGATCGTCGAGTTCCTCACGTAGCGCAGGGTTGTTTCCGACGGTTGCTCTGAGACTTTGGTTCTCTTAGGCTCTGAGTCTTCTCCTGTTGGTCTCAGAGCAGTATACGTACCACGCCGGGGCCGCGTACGTGAGGCGGGATCTGACGTACGTTTGGTAGATCCCGAGCTTCCTCCTCAGGGGGAGGCTGGAGGAGATAACTGCGTGAAGTCTTCCCCTGGCTGCCTTGGTCATGAAGCTTGCACTCGCCTCCCGCCCCTTTTATACCCTGCCGCCGCGAGACGCGTCGAGTGCAGCAACCGTTACGCAAAAATAATTCAGTATTTACGCGCGATGGCTTGTTAGCGTATTTCATTTCATGTATAAGTTTGGTGTTTCTACACCGATTTCGATGTTTCTTTTTTTATTGAATAGGTATTTATATGAATTTTTAAGAATTACGAATGAGTGTAAGTGTTATTGATATTATAAACGTCAGAGTATAGAAATATAATCAGAAATCTCCGAACTGCTAAGCTATTAGGAATTACACGTGTTATTGTGAGTCAACCATAACAGATAGACTTATGCTGTCTTGGGATATTTTTTTAATTTTTTTATTTAGAATATTTCCGTAATACATGGTTTCGCTGTAGATTTAACCATTAAGGCTGCACACGGGACGGAAGCTTAAAAAATCAAGTAACTTCTCCCGTTTTCCCAACATTTACTTTCACTGCTCTGCTCCTACTGATTGTAGCGTAATGAGAAGTATACTATAACCTGCTCAGGAGTATGAAGAATAACTGTACCAAGTTTCGTTAAAATCCGTCAAGTAGTTTTTGTTTCTATAAAGAACATACAGACAGACAGACAGACAGACAGACAGACAGACAGACAAAAATTTTACTGATTGCATTTTTGGCATCAGTATCGATCACTAATCACCCCCTGATAGTTATTTTGAAAATATATTCAATGTACAGAATTGACCTCTCTACAGATTTATTATAAGTATAGATAAATTGTATTATAACACTAATCATTTATGAAAGTTTTTTTTTGTAATCTTTCAATAAGAAAGTAAGAAAATCGCTTCAGTGTATTAGATTTGGCAACCTGGGTATGTAAATTTTCGGTGGGAAATTCCCAAAGGCTCAAATTGTAGAAAAATAAATACATCACAAACTGGCTGTTTAATGTGTTTAATATATTATTGTTTAATCCGGATGTTGTTCACCCTACATCACGCTGGGTGGCTCAAAGATTTACAACTTTAGAAGACATACTGGACGATTATACCGGTTGTTTTGAATAGAATAACGCGAGTACAGAAACGGTGCTTCAAATTATCGTAAGGACAAATAATGAGTGTCTCTGGTAATGCCGTCTTCGAGACCGAGTAGAAGGGACAGGCTAAAGAAATCCTGGGTCGAAAAAATCGAGAATATGTCATGAAAGATAATAAATAAAACGTTATCGTAAAATATGTTGACGTAACGGGAAAAGTATCAACAAAGTTTACAGTTAAAGTTACAGTCGGCTGCTTATCCGTGAGACTATTTCTAATCTTTGATAAGGCATACCTATAAGTATCAAATCTGTGCTCTTCATAGGAATCGAAAAGATTGAAATAAAAGATAACACTAGGTAAATATATGGCGGAGGGTGCAACTAGGAACACGCAGAGAGAGAGATGATTTATCAAAGTTCGTTTAATATATTGCTTTTATTCATTTTAAATTTTTGTCCGTTTGTTTATGACTTTAAGTTTTTTATAAATTTTGTGGAGAAACTGAGTCCACTGACACATTGTATCTTAAGTGGGTTGCAGAATATGGACCGATCATGTTAATTAGCGGAATTTTTTTTTATTCTATACTTCTGTAATCTTCTTAATTTACAAGTCTGGTGCGAACACGTTGTCGTAAGTCGCCTATTTACGGCTTTATACATCGGAGATTTTAATGTCCACATCTCTATTTTATAACACTTACAAATGTATAAATGTTAGTTAACTGAGGATTTACTGAACACAAATTCATATTAATTTAATATTGCAAATCTAAACCTAGTGCAAAACTATACCAACATGATTTATAAAGTGGTTCTTTTATTTTGAAGTATAGTTTATTTTATTCTTGATAAATTCTACATTTTATGCACTTTCTTTTTTACCTAAGTGCCATTTTTTTAATTATATCGAAAAAAATACAGACTCTAAAGCTATGGTTAAAAGTAACACACAAAACATATATGCAAAAACTATAGAAAATTTTACGGAGAGTAAACGCTCGTAAAACAATATTATGGGCAAGTAAGTGCTTGAAAGCCTTAATTGCGCATGGCTTGATCAGTTTATTTCTGAGGAACCATAGATCCAATGTGTACTACGCTTTAGGTTCGTAAAAACTATTAATTTATACGACCTTGTGCGAAGTGAAGTGAGGAATACTCTTTCACGTAGAGTTTCAAGTTGCCAGCGATATCTTGTTATTAAATGCCCACTAACTGATCATATTTCAGTTTCTTGTTAGTACTTCAATATCTCGTTTCTTGTATTTAATATCTCCGTCCTACATATTCTCACAGCATATTAACTGCATTGAAAAGATTAGTTATTGGGTGCGGGCATTCGTTCATTTGTAGCCGTGGACCGCGGCAAAGACTACATTTAGCTTGTAAATATATTATTCTCATATTTTTAATTGTCTAAATTGAAGAAAGAAAACTTACAGCTCCGACAACATCGCAAATGTATATTATTAAATAAAAAAAAAACATTTTAGAAATCATTTTTTAAGTTGTTTCTTCTTGGTTCTTAGCTCAAAGAATTGTTTTTAATATTCATGCGCCCTTAAATATAAATATCAAGTGAGCTACAGACTTGATAGTATTATCACGGGTCGGAGGGTCGATTCCCGATCAGATCATGATGTAAAATTAACATGATCTGATTGGTATAAACATTTATCATTTACTGTAAATTGAAGTATTCCGTTACAGAAGTTTCGAACTTACTTTGGGACTAGCTCAATCTGTTTCAGTATTTCCGAGCTCGCCTTCAAAATGATAATGATGTGACTGGGATTAACATTTGGAAGAAAGATATTTATTGTTATTATATTGATGATGCTAATTAATCTCATTCACACATCCTATAATAAATTTTATACTTACATAAACTTACGCCGCGGGGTCTAAGCAGCCTCCAATCAAGCGATCATCAATGAACGCGCCGGAAAACTATACATATATTATACATATTATATATATAGCTTTAGCCGCGGGCGCAACGCTAACTTGCGCAACTGTTTTATACTTGTTTGAAGTCTGTTCAGATTTTTTTCAAACAAATACATATCACGTGTTTCTTTCGAATTTTACTTTTCGTAGGTAAATAAAACAGATATTAAACGCGCACGCGCACCTTTATTTAATCTCGGACTTTTCGAATCATGTTACAATGATCTGTGGTCACTGAGCGACTACGGTAGGTAACCTGCGGGTTTAATACCTGTAGCATTTAAAGTATAATTCAAGAGAAAGTTTTAAACTCATGAATAATGTTGGACATTCATCATGTTATGGTTAAATCTAAATAAAACTAAGAATAAAGAACCTTCTCCAGGAACATTATGTGTGTCCAATTTGTTTTTATCGGCGAGGACCTTTAAATGGCTTCATATTAACTACATTGATTTACCATAAAGATGTTTCTTGTAGCTGTTTGTCTTCCTCTGTTTATGGGGATTGAGAACAAATGTACGCAAGCGAGGTTATCGCCAGAAAATAATTATACAAAAACAAATGACGATTTACTTTATACACGTTATGTTATATAGACCTCCTGAGTTACACGTTTTGCTATACGGGTGATTGGCTAAATAGGCAATTTGCTCATTAGAGATTGCTCATTTGTGCTACTAAGACTTTCTAATCGGGAGGGTTAGTGTCGATTGGACTGATTTTTGAAGTTTTCATCATTACAGTCAGTTTACGGGTTTAAAATATAAACAGAAATTGTTCCTAATTTATTGTTTTCATTCCTCAATTTCTGTATCTGGGAGTCATACCACAAATAATGTCTGTGACAGGTTCCGCTTGGCAACTGGGTGACAGTCAGGGCGGTCGCAAGCAAAAAGATATTTTCTAAACTTCTTGAATGCGATGCTAAGAAAGTAAAAATAAAATACCTATATGCTTTCGTATAATTTCATCTATTACAAGATGAAGGTAAGTATTCAGAAATTTGCGAATTATCTTTTTTTACATTCACATGCAATCAAAGCCAAAAACCGAGATAGCCTAAAATCTTGATTAGTATGACGACTGTAAGTAAATTAAACTAAGTTTTTTAAGATTGCGTCAATATTTTTATGGAAAGGAAAAAAAACTCGTGACTTTTTTAATTAGTTAGTTCATTAGATATATTGCTAACTGGCGTTCTTACTTGGGTTAGATTCCCTAGAAAAGATGACGGATGTCAGTCGAGAATCGATTTACAAAAACCTGCATTACCCAGTCGTTATCAGCTTAGACTTCTCTCCAGTAAAGTGAGGTCGCAACTTAAACTGTTCAATTCAAAATTCTTTATTCTTTAGAAAATGTTACAAAATCAGAGGTTGCAGGGGCTCACCAATTAAGTTTACAAAAACTTGTAACTGTTTGTCTAACGCCAAAAGGATAATGACGTCCTAACATGAAACAAGATCGCTACCTCTTATGAATTGGAGACAAGGTAAAGCACAACTTGTCGCGAGGCCTTGTCGCGGCTAACCTACAAAACTTGCATTGATAGGAATAGGCTTATAAATTTTTGATTCTACCCCCTTTTAGGCGATGTAGTAGAAATCTGTCAGTGTCTCAATTTTATCATTACTCATCACTATTCGTGACTAAAAGGTTTGTCTACCCCGTAGTGGATAGAGACGTGAAATATGCGGGTATGTGTGAATATAAGTAAATTAATTGTGTTTGTGTTTATTAATCTAACACGTTACTGCCTTGCCGTGTAGTTCCCGGCATCAATAGAAAAAAGAATAGGACCACTCGCTCTGTTCCCCATGGATGTTGTAAAAGGCGACTAAGAGACAGGCTTGTAAACTTTGGTTCCTTTTTTTTAGGCGATGGGAGCAACCTATCACTATTTGAATCCCTCGTGGCCTATCAGTCTTTTAAGACTGTTGGCTTTGTTTACTTATATGGACTTGATTATATGTATGTATGTAAATCTAACACAATTGTTCACAAATATTTAAATAATTATAAGAAACGTGTAATAAAGTTATATAACAAACTTATGTATATAACTTTATTGCACTGAAATTTACACAGACAAGAAATAGTTAGTTTATACTTATTATTATAATTATGATATTCATTAAAACATGTTACTCAAGTTCTAAGTAAGTTTCTTAGACAAAATATGACACTGATTTGCATTTATATCAATCAAAATTGTGACGAAGAACCTGTGACAACTATATATATCAAATGCAAATTCGCCAAATCCTGTTTAAAGGTAACTGTTTGTCCGCTAATAAAGCGTTAATAAAACACGACCATTACGTTAAACGGCTCGTGTTAGCACTCGCCAGGTGAAACCACTACTAGTGATCTGTGATTTTATTATACTCGTATATACGCGTTTTGTAGATATTGTTTCTTCCTTAAAAGATTATGTAATTAAAAAATAAATTGCGTATAATATCAGGCATAAAATATGTCTTTTTTTTTCAAACCACTGAAGAAACATTGATTCTGCAGGGCAAAATTCCGTCTAACTCATCCAAATAGTTAAATCATTGTCAAAGGCTGTCGTATATACTATTTAAAAGGGTACAATTAAAAAAAAACGAGTTTATATTGAGTCTTCCCTACCGACTCCACCAGTTCAATTGGATTTCCACAAACGGCGTTGTTACGAGTATATATTATTGCAATTACAATAAGTGCCGTGTGGTTCCCGTCACCAATAATAAAAGGGATGCCGTAAAAGGCGACTGAGGGATAGGCTTATAAACTTGGGATTCTTCTTTTAGGCGATGGGCTAGCTTTCAGTCACTATGTGAATCCCAATTCTATCATTAAGCTAAACAGCTGAACGTGGCCTATCAGTCTTTTCAAGACTGTTGGCACTGTCTGCCCCGCAAGGAATATAGACGTGATTATGTGTGTATGTATATTGTGGTCTTTCCCTACCTACTACACCAATTCAAGTAGATTTCCACAAACGGCGTTGTTTTATATTATTGCAATTACAATAAGTATTCGGTTTCGTTCGTTCCTGCGGATACGTGTACTTAGCTATACTATTATTTTCGTGCGTTTCTCGAATCACGCCCGTTTTCGCATAAATTTATATAATTGGTGTTACTCCTAATTGCTACTACCTATTTCTGTATTATTTCAACCTTGTATTTGAGAAACCCAATAAGTACTTCTTTATTTAGAATCTTACGTATTTACACGACTCGATACAAACTCGATTACGTTAGCGTCTTGTTCGAGAAATAGTAATAGTAGTGGTCAGCCTCCACCATCGTTTAGCGGTTTTGTGCAAGTATTCTACTTTTTTGTCTGCCTGCTTCTCAAGCAAGAATTCCTGGCTCTGCCTGTTCGACGTCGTTGCTCATTACATATTTTCTTTTTTAAGGAGCTGTCTCCGCTTGATTGATCTGTCGGCACTCGTAAGAAATGGTTATGTTGAATCTATTGTTGCTATGAGAAAGCGGACGTATTTTTTTTATATCTGCTTTTTTTTTCTCTCAAATTCTGGCATAATTATTGCAGCCATGCAATTAATTATCTAATAAAATCTTCCGTGTGGTTCCCGGCACCAATAGAAAAAAAGAATAGGACCACTCCATCTCCCTCCCATGGATGTCGTAAAAGGCGACTAAAGGATAGGCCTAAAAACTTGGGATTCTTCTTTTAGGCGATGGGCTAGCAAATTGTCACTATTTGAATCTCAATTCTATCTTAAAGCCAAATAGCTGAAAGTGGCCTATCAGTCTTTACGAAACTGTTGTCTCTCTCTACCTCGTAAGGGATATAGACGTGATATGTATGTATGTATGCAATTAATTAATATTTTTTAAACTAACAACACGACTAAATAAAACTTCTTCAAATACTTAACATTGTTTTGTCTATGTTAAATCATACGTAATTAATGTGTGGTCTACATAAGGTAATTGTGTGTGGTACATGTGGTCATTCAAACTAAAGTTACTCTGAAGGACTATTGTTTTGGTCGCACGTCATATTGCGGTCGCCTCGCCACGCATTTGCGACACGACACGATTTGACAATATTTTTTTAGCAATTTGCACACAACAAACCTGTGAAAAAATAATTAATATTTAGCTTGGGTAACATTTTTTTCGTGATGTTGCACTTTCAACAACATATTTTAGTTATTCGAATTAATCGCAACGTGTCGTGTCGCAAATGCGTCCAGACTTTCAACTGTAAACAAATCGCATGTGGAGCCGTGCGACCTTTCGTGCACCTTTTGGGACTCGTGACATTTTGCGTGTTTGCGTACGGGACAAATGCCAAAATCGTGCGCCGGCGCATGAGATAAATAACATCTAAATGACGATTAACCTGCTGTGGAAGATTTGGAAGGTAACTGTTCCTGTCGAAAAAACAATGAATTTCGCAAATTAAGTACTATTACATCACATTTACATCTTAAAGTCTTTTACCTACCTAGGAAAACATTTTATTCTTACGCCTTCTAACTATACACATCTATACACATAATAAAATCACATACGAGTATTTCCATTACGGATTATACAAAGACATACAATTATTATATATATAAAAGATTATACAATCTGAAATAAACTGAAAGCTAAAGCTGGACAGGTTAATGATGGTATTGAGACTCAGATAGTCAGTTAGCACAGATTTATCTCTATAAATATAAAAAATGTGGATGATGCGAAGGAAGTATGCAGAGATCGTGGCAAGTGGAAAGAGGTAGTCTCTGCCTACACCTCCGGGAAAGAGGCGTGATTTTATGTATGTATGTAAATATAAAAAATGACTTTACCTATAAAAAATATTTAGGTTGGGTTCATTTAATAACTTGCTAAGCTTTAAGCGGCCGTGACGTTGAGGTTTAAAGAAGGAAAAGTTATCTATATGATTTTTAATACATACCCATACCTTTCAAATATCAAATCCGACACGCGTAGTCAAGATATGAAGGGATATAATTGTATATATGTTTGTAATGTACATATTGTACGAGTTTGTACGGTCTGGCGGAATTCGTTATGCTCGATGAATAGATAAATTGTGATTGTGGTCAGATCATGGCGCACAGGCGAGCGGTTTATATCTAAAACAGCTTTTAGCCCGGGACTGCGCTTCCGTGAAAATTTCCAGAATTAGTTTTCCTCGGATAAGGTACTACATTCATACAAAATTTAATATGTCCATTAGTTAAGTAGTACTATTTGAGCATCGGCAATCAAACTAATATATGTAAGTACTTACATAACCTACAATAGAGAACATGACGGTCGTTGGATTTAATCTTTTGTATCACTCTGTTTTAGTCATGTGGTTACTTAACCCTGCCTCAGAAGATACCTGGGTCACTTCCCAAACACCAATCAAGGCGAGGTAACACAGCTATCTTCACCTTATCATAACCGATGCTCTAAGTTAGTTTTAGTACTGCTCTATTAATAAACATACATATATACATAAAATCACGCCTCTTTCCCGGAGGGGTAGGCAGAGAGTACCTCTCTATTAATTAACTTTCTTTTTAATTCCAGGGCAAGTCGGTGATCCGGCCGATCGCCTTCAAACCGCTCGGAGGACGCTTGTCTGCCGGCGGGGAGCGGTATGGTTCCACACCGGTATTGGCAAGCAGACCACCTTCTCATATGACTCTGTACGGGAGTAAGTAACTCTTGATTTTTGTCGTGTTACCTTTGTCATATGTGACGTTTTGTTGCCTGCTGATGGATGGATTTAGAAGTATAACTATTTATTTCATATTAACATGTTGCCGTGTGGTTCCCGGCACCAATACAAAAAAGAATAGGACCACTCCATCTCTTTCCCATGGATGTCGTAAAAGGCGACTAAGGGATAGGCTTACAAACTTGAGATTCTTTTTTTAGGCGATGGGCTAGCAACCTGTCACTGTTTGGATCTCAATTCTATCATTAAGCCAAATAGCTGAACGTGGCCGATCAGTCTTTTCAAGACTGTTGGCTCTGTCTACCCCACAAGGAATATAGACGTGACCATATGTATGTATGTATGTTAACATGTTGACGTTAGTCTCAGTTGTGCCCTCCTGAAGTTAAGTAGGTCTACCATCAAAGTCTTGAAGTAAGGCAAGTAATACGAAGCAACTTACATAAAATAGGTAAAGTTATAACGACCTCCTTTATACACATTAGCTGTTTGTGCAAATTACGAGTACTTAATTAATGTGTGCTACTTACACTAAAAAGTTCAATTAGTTTGAACTAATTAAAACTAATTTCAAGGCGGAAATTCCTGCATTACGATCACGACATAGGCTGCGAGGCAATAAAATCAAATATACTTCTTTCGCTTCATCCAAATTTATCACTGTTTTATTGTAATGTGACTTAACTACATTGCACTTGTTCAAGGTACTGTTGAGCTGACCTTTCAGTAGACCTAACGTAACTTATTATATGTAACTTAGCTTATTATTACTTTCCTATTATTCACTTATTTTTTCCAAAATGATAATAGTAATGGAATATCTCTTCATTTGCTCAGGCTCATCAGACGTTCGCGAAGCGCGTTGGTGCGGCTCCCCGCAGCCCGCGTCGCTCTCCGCGCTCCCGCCCGCTTCGCTCACCGCTCCCTTCCATCAACGACACCACTCCGCTATTGTGTGAGTATTATCTTCACTTAGGTATAACCGTGCCGTGTGGTTCCCGGCACCAATACAAAAAAGAATAGGACCACTCTGTCTCTTTCCCATGGATGTTGTAAAAGGCGACTAATGGATAGGCTTACAACCTGTCACTAGTTGAATCTCAATTCTATCATTAAGCCAAATAGCTGAACGTGGCCTTTCAGTCTTTTCAAGACTGTTGGCTCTGTCTACCCCGCAAGGGATATAGACGTGACTATATGTATGTAGGTATAACAAGGAGCAACAGGTATTTTTACCTATTTAAAAAAGTAAAATCCTCTCACTCGCTCTTCACGCTCCCGCTCGCCCCGCTCACCGCTTCCTTCCATTAACGACACGACTCCGTTATTGTGTGGATATATTACTTCTTGGGATTAATACATGATTATATGTGCTGTGTGGTTCCCATCACTTAAGAATAGAACCACTCTATCTCATACCCATGTATGCCGTAAAATACGACTAAGGGATAGGCGCACATTAATCTAGTGCAAGATCTCTAGTCTGGTAGCAAAGAAAAAACATACTGTGTTCCACACTCATCGCTTATCACTCCCTTCCATCAGTGATTTCCCTGATATTTTATGAATCATTTCCTATATTCTGTGTGATCCAATGATTAAATTGATAATACTTTTAGTCGTCAATAAGCGAGGGAATACTAAGAGAAGCTATGATACGAACATACCTAGCCATATCACGATGCACGAAGAGATGAATATTTCAAATACCAACATGAAGCTAAGATAGAAATGTCTACAGCAGAGACAGTAGTGTCTGTCAATTAAACTGTTTAATTAAAGTTATTAGCGATAACGAGCCCTCGCATGTGTGGCTCTGCCTTTATAATTCTTGAATGAGTGCTATTCGGCGATAAAATGTTGCATTTCGCATTCATATACCTATGAATAATGTGTCAAAATTTCTATCAAATTAATTATTGATCACTGAACGTCGAAAATTGTTTTATAACGTTTTGGTGCTTTCTGTGCCGCAGCAGTAAATTCGTAATTGTGCTGGACTCTTATAAACAAAGTAAAACTCTAGATAAAAATGGTATTTTCCTAATTAACATGATCAATATTAGGTATTATTCGATCCACGTAACTTATAAAATTATTACTACAGTAAACTTAACATTTTTGTTACGGATCCAGTCCACACTTTGTGCATATTCAAAATAAATTATCGTTAAATATTTAACATTTTCAAACCTCCAATTGCAAATGTCCTTTAGCATCCCGAATTAGTGGAAAGCGCCATATTATCGCTGGCACGCGCGTACTGCTACTCTGCCACACGTCGCTTGACGGGAGTGAAGATTGCACGTGTGTATGCTGCTTTATATAAAAATGAGTCTTCTCTATACAAATAGCACAGTGTAAAATAAAAAAAAGTTAAAAAAAAATTGTGCAATTCATATTACGGTTTTGTGATGTTTCGGAGCGGGACCTATGGATAGGTGAGTCATTGGAATGTCGCTTCGTTTTATTTCGTATCGTGTCTTTGTAATTGATATAAATTGTAAAATGGATTATAATCTTTAAAAAATTGATCCTCAATTCCTGTGTACGCAATATAATTTTCAAAGAAATGTATATTTTTTAAAATTGACAATTAGGTATTATTTTATTGTAAATTGACAATTGGGGGTGACATCATCATTATCGTCCTAGCCTGTAACTCATTCTTCTAAATGATTGTCAGTACAGTTTAGGTATAATTCTAGTTAATTTTTATGCGTACTAGCTTTTTCCTGCAGCTTCGTCCGCGTTAATCTAATATTCCTGTTATTCCCGTTCTCGCAAGAATTAAAGTAGCCCATTTTTACATCGGATATATATAATATATATATATATATATATATATATAAATATCTGATTTATACACTTTTTATTCTGCTTTTTGATACTTATTTTTACTTCCTATATATAAATATAGTGCGACAGGCAGACGGACTTTTGCATTTATTATATTAGTATTCGTTTGGGACCCATGGGCCATACCTTAAAGAACTTACTCTTTCTGGGCCGTTGAGTGTGTCTTCTCTTATCTATGCATTGCAGTGATCTACTGTGCCACTGCTTGCATTTCCGCTGATTTTGTTATCAGCTATGCACCATTTTGCAACTGCATTTCCTGCTACCGATCTAAATCTATAAGTACTTATAATAGTACTAATGCTAAAATCTAGAATCTAGAAATAGAAGATTTTTATTTGTCGATTTTATGTCATTGGTTTGTTAGTTTGTTTGTAAACTCTTTATTGCACATAAAAATAAATAAAACAAATTGGTATTTAGCTATTATGAAAAATAGTTTATTTTAGTTGCTATTTTAGTAGTTATATCGCAAAATCTACCTCATGATTCTTTATTTTATAAAAAACAATATGTTCACAGACCACATAAATGTAGGGGCTGGATTGGGGAAAGGAACTATTTTTGTAGTTCCCAAAATATCATCAGCGGAATTATTGCTACATATATTTATAGAAAAGAGGGTAGCTGACTTATATTTTAAGACAATTTTTTGTTACTCGAGTTAAGATGTTGCTAAAATTATATTTGAATAATTAACTTAAGTAGGTACGCCTTCGTAAAACGAATAATCCTTAGATTTTCTGTTGTCAGCACGTCTGTGCCGTGTGGTTTCCGGCACCAATAGAAAACAAGAGTCTATTTTAATCTCAATTCTATCACTAAGCCAAACAGCTGAGCGTGGCCTATCAGTCTTTTCAAGACTGGTGGCTCTGTCTACCCCGCAAGTGATATAGACGTGTTTATATATGTAAATGTAGTTTACTTCTAGATAACCTACCTATCAAATTTTAAATCCCTAGACCCAGCGGTTTGACCTGTAAGTGTGTGAGAAATCACTGTCTAAAATCATACAATGTAGCTTATGAAAAAATAGCTAAATCATTTCTAAGTATTGTTATAAATAGCAACAAATCCAAGATTTTATACTATTTGTGCAGAAAAAGTCCAAGAGTTTATTAATGAATGGCCACTTTACCCGAGCAGAATACCATGTAGCAATGATTATAACCTTCAAAATTGTATACAATGGATTGCCAAGAGATGAGTACAGGAACTACGCTCCGATGCTCAGAAATATCTGATTTGCATGTACAGTGGGTCACATAGAAATATAAACCACCTACGATACAGCTTCTGCAAGCCATACTATCATCATCATTATTATAAAGAGAAAGTATTTGTTTGTAACGAATTAACCCAAAAATTACTACATCGATTTTAAGGAAATCTGGCACAGAAATAGAATAGACTTTTCTGAAAATTCCCACTAAACGATTCCCCACGCAAAAGCTTGTCTAAATGTCTGAAATATATAAAAAACACTGATTGACTGACAAACGCACAGCCCTAACCGATATTTCTAAAGATTTGGATTATGGCATGTTAGTTTCTTGATGTAGTTTAGGGGTGCATAAAGACAGAATTTCCCGAGATTCTCGAGGTAATTATCGACATTTTTCGTTATACTCGTATGGTATTTGTTTACTATATGGAAATGTTACACTTGTCTATGTGGCTTGCTGTACAAATCCAAACTTGATTTGGCAAATATACACCGTATTGCAAATGATAATAGTATTAAATCGGAATAAACCATACAATGTCTAGAAAATTTGATAATGAAACGCGTAAACGCTGACACGTGAGTTTTAGAAAACAATGGAGTGTTTTAAAAATGTTCATCAGTTAAGTCATAGTAAGAACACAATATTATGAAGAGTTAGGAACTATGATCTTCACAATAACTAAAACAAAAACAAAAGAAGTATATATATGTGATAAATGTTCAAAATTTGATTTAATGAGGATATACCAGATATTTTTTTTAACTTATACCATGACCCTAATTCGAACATTATTCTAATTGAATAGGTTAATTTTTTGCTAACTTGGATAACAGAAAGTAACACGACTGCCAAGTGATAAATAATTGAACGTTCAAAGACCAAATCATTTAAAAATTTGTCATTGCAGTATTAGAAATTTGCATGCGATTGAGATTCTTCTTCGAAAACGCAGAAATAACTTGATAACGAGATTTAAATCTCTAATTACAGTGAATTATTAGTGGATTGGTTGCAATTAAAATTACATTGTCGTTGTATTACTAACATGCACTGTCCATTACAAATGTAACAAAATC
Organism: Amyelois transitella; assembly: GCF_032362555.1. Classification (NCBI taxonomy): domain Eukaryota; kingdom Metazoa; phylum Arthropoda; class Insecta; order Lepidoptera; family Pyralidae; genus Amyelois; species Amyelois transitella. The sequence goes on along the minus strand of NC_083511.1, from coordinate 9,184,998 downwards.
ATAAGAAGTGCACTTGCAAAGGCTGTGTTCACTCAAGCGTAGGCCACCTTACTTTTTCACTCCTTATAACTGATTCGAATACCACTTTAATTACTGTTGTTCATGTAACATTTTATAATGAATGAATTTATGATTCGTCAATTGAACTCAGTCGATTTTTTTTTATATAAGTATGTAGGTATTATAGGAATCAGAATTATCCTTTCTTCTGTCGTGAATACCTATAGAACGCACAATATAGTGCTTTCTATTCTTAGCATTGTATGTATGTGTATTTTTATGTACCTTGATTCTAAATTGACACCGTTTTTTCTTTTAGAAAATTCTATAACCATCAAGTTCACTTATTGCACCTTTAAGTCTCAATTAAAAAAACTCTGAGACAATAAATTCAATCAGCTCGTCGAAGTCACAGAAGATCTACAAAAATCATGAATGACTTAAAGTCATATGTGCTACATAATTATATATTCTTTGTTTTCCTATAAATGGGCTAATTATTTGTCATATCTTCAGTGACGAAATTATTATGACGTGACCCGCATTTCACTTAAACAATAAATATTTAGTAGTTAATATCGCAATAATTTAAGGTATGATAGAGATAGTCTTGCTGGAACAAAGCTACGAATTACTGATAATGGTGGCTCGTTATTTTAGGTAAAGCAACAAATAAACTGACAGATATTTAATCATGTTTATATCTAAGTATGTAGGTACATGGAACGAAGATTTTAATATCGTTTAATCTGCATTATTTGTACGGAGCTTCGCTAATGTGGAAATTTATAGAAACCATTTTCTATCGAAAGTTGAAACTACTTATATGGTATGCCTTGGCGAGCGTATAAGAGAAGAAATTATTTTTAAGAAATTACCACAAAATCAGGCAAAAAACGATTTACGCAGGCACTGCTATGCATCAATCTGCATGTTGATAAATATAACCTAAAAGATTGCATGCATACATACATATAATCACGTCAAAATCCCTTGCTGGGTAGACAGAGCCCGCAGTCTTGAAATGACTGATCGTTCAACTGTTTGGCTTAATGATAGAATTGAGATTCAAATAGTGACAGGTTGCTAGCCTGTCGCCTAAAAGAAGAATCCCAAGCTTATAAGCCTATTACGACATCCATGGAAACGAGATGGAGTGATCCTATTCTTTTTTTATTGGTGCCGGGAACCACACGGCACACATTAAAAGATTGATTTAAAGTATTTAGTTTATTTTTGATTAGAAAATTTTATCGAAGAAGTCACCCTTAGCCTTGGTCATAACAATGAAAGCATTTTCACCATAAAGTAGTTAATACAAACTGCAACGGGTGAAGTGACCGTAGCAGAGATCCACTTTCAAGTGCCATAAATGCTCATTTTAGTAATTATCGCAATTTCCATAATAATGCTGAACATCTAGATCAAACACTTATATAATAAGTAGAGTATTAGCAAACCTGCTCTGCTTTACAACGGATTAACAAGGTTTTTATAATTTGCGGAAAATAACAAGAATTCCGGGTAAAAATATTAACATATTGAGTTTTATTGAGCTTAAAGCAATATTTTTTACAAGAAAATCTGTGACTATGGTGTTTTGGCCTAATTAAAATACGAAATTTGCAAACAAACCAAAGCTTTAAAAATATAAATATCATCAAAATTACATAATTTGATACCAATTACGAAGTTCACTAAGCTTACCGAATTAAAATATAAAACTATAAATAAATCACAGGATGGTAACACAAACAACATACTAACTACACATAATCACGACATTTTCCCAAACGGAGAAGACACTACTACGCATTGTTTCTCTTTTGCCATGTTCAACGAATTAACAGAATTATAATGCAAAACATGAACTGTGATTCAGAGGCAGAACGCCACGCTTCGCCGCCGGACCAAGACACCCTTTGGACCGCGACGCCTTTCCTACAACCACGCTGTTCTGTTGACTACGAGATTTGAGGAATGCTTCAGTGACTAAATTAATTTTCATTTCTTTAGAAAGAGTACTTTTTGACCACCAATCTTCTACAGTTTAACAAATTTCATCAGGACTTGTTACATTATCTGGATAGAGCTGCATTGAAAATCGTCATTTTTGTATTTCATTGCTCGATTCAAACATTAATTGTTGATTTTATTCATAACATTAGCCATTTACTTAAAATTGCGATAATCTCAACGAGAATCCTCAAGACGATTGCAACTGTATGAATGGAACAGTTCTAAGTAAAGAGTTAATTTAAATAGTTGCTTGCGAAATTGAAGACGTCGGTAATTGAGGATTACCAAAGAGTATACCGTTTAATGGAGATGCAATTTTATTGAGAACTGACCTGATATCTGGCGAATGCTGATAATTTCCGGAAAAGGATTTCACTTGGCGGAGAATTGATAGCATCGGGTCAGAAAATCAGGTAGTAACTGGAAATTTCGAATTAATATGTTGTACGCAACATTTATGGACATATAACAAATACATTAATGAAACTTAAATTGAACTAAGTACAAATATATTTATTCAAAATGAATTTACTGATGAAAAGCTTAAAAATCACGAGAACAGTAATATCAGAAACGACAAAGAACAAAGTTAACTGACCTCTCTTCTTATTGAAAAAATGAATAAGAAAAATTTGACTTTATCACGATTTAAGTACAACACGATTCTCGATTGTTTCATGGCATTGAAATAAGAGTACCACTTCGCAGAAACTTTTTATCCGCTCTTTATGTGATTATGTGACGTTTAACTATTATTTATTGTTTCATATCACATTTTAATACGCAGTTTTTTGCATTGATACGTTGTTTGTTTACCGAAAAGATTTTGAATTATTGATTTTTAGATAAGTAAAATTTTTTCTAGAGTTAACTTATGTTCTTAAGGAGAAGGAAAACATCGTCTTGGTGTCCAAGATCCTATATATCCACCACCTTTGATATCTCTCCTGTTATACGAGCCGATTCATGAATTGAAAAATCACAAATATGTGATTTTAACTTCTGAATGAAATGAACTTCAGAACTAAACGGACAATAGTCCGTTTAGTTCTGAAGTCTTGATGAATGGTGTGTAATGTAATTTTTTTTCAATTCCAGGACAAAATCGAGTTCCGTGTTGTCCGGGGACAAGGAGCCTGTCCCGGCGCCATCGCCTGCCGACTCAGGAGTGGCTGAGCTTGAGAGAGACCAACATGACTACAGGTACCAATATTTTTCGTCTCTTAAACTTATTTTCTTAATACCACCAGAGCAGTTACCACCACTAAACAGTGCACACAATCTGTGTATAAACTGTGCATAAAATCACGCCTCATTCCCGGAAAGGTAGGCAGAGACTACATCTTTCCACTTGCCACAATCTCTGGTTACTTCTTGCGATTTATCCACATTCATCTCTCTTCTTGTAAGCTCGGCAGTTTCGGGTACTGTTGACCTGACCTTTTCCAAGCCGTCCTTATCTGATCGAGGTAGGTTCGTCTAGGCCTTCCCGTAGGAATGGAAATTATTTTTGATTCACACTCCACTTATATATTTTCATTTGTCTTCTCCCATTACCAAACTATCTTATCATACCCTTTTCTATTCCTATTACTATCCATATTTTTTACCTCCTTTTACAAGCTAAACAAAGTTGTCGAACCTACGGAAATCGGTCAAACGATAAAGGCAGGTTTTCATCGGATCTGAAACAATGGGCTATAACTGCAAACATTGGCTGGGCTGGGCGCTGTACTGTAGGGTCCGTTACTTGACTGGTACAGTCGATATATTTACCTCTGGTTTATGTTCCTTCCCTACTTTCTTACATGCTTTTCTGGGAAAAGATTTTAAGTATTTTGTTTGTCTGTGCTTGTTGTTGTGGGTCACACTTTAAGTTGAAGAGAGTGGAAAATCAATATAAAAATATATAGATCGAGTATGTACGTTTCAGCGGCAATCCCACGCATTGGGTTGAATAAATAAAGATATGATAGTGGCGGATGGGCATGCAAACATGACTGATAAAGAAAATTCATACACCATATGCTGTGTACTGACAACTGTACTTATGAGTCAGTTGTGAATAACAGGAAATTATACACTCAATATCGATCTTATACTTAAGTTTAAGATGAGATGTCCAAATATAGATGGCCAATTGGCCACACTGTTTTACGATAGTAAGTCCTGGGGATTACCTATGCATTTGAATACTGAAAAATCTTAAAGAAATCGAAAATAATAATGAGTACTTCTTTTTCTTTGCTCATTTTCTGTTTATCCTTGTTTATATGTATCTAAATTAGATTATCATCAATTTTTTTTACTTTTCATTATGCTTTATTCTTTACTAACTTTTACCCGCAGTTTCGCCCGCGCGAATTCGTCGTATTCCAGGCTTTTTAATTATTTAGGCAAAATTTCAAGAAAATTGATTCAAAAGACAACGCGTGAAGAGACAACAAATAAACAAATAAAATTACTTTCACATTAATAATATTAGTTGGGAAAAGTCAAAAATATAAATCGATTAATTTAGACTTTAAACAATATACTCTCTTTGGTCTTGAAAGAGTGCATTAATATCTTAAAACCAATAAAGTAACCTTTCCTTATTGACAGAGGAAAACTTATAACAGAAATATGATCTTAATTTATTGGAGTTCCAATTATGAAACAATATTGAAGATTATAAGTTAATTAGTCGTGAGTCATGAACTATATAATGCGGGATCCGGGAGTTCATGGTTTTTAACCGCCTAAAGGGTTAACAATGTGATAGGACGAGCGAAATAAATTTTGTATGAGTCACTCCCGGTGTCATGCAGGCCTGTTACTACCGAGGACTGCTCTTATGCACATCATGCATAGCTATAAGATGAACATAGTGAACTTTTATTAATATCACGTTATTGAAATTCCTGATTTTATAGTGTTTCAAGTAATTTGGATGCACCAATTAGTTGTTAGGATTAGAAGGTTAATACTTTCCGTAGAATCTTCTTATTTATTTACTTTTTTATCAATTCCAGTACAACAGATCGACTCCGAAGCCATGACGTGCGTCTTCGGGCACCTCGCGGTCTCATGCTGCAGAGCTACAGTGCTCGATCGCGGGACGAGCGAGACAACGAACTGGCTCGAGTCAGACGAGACCGAGCATTACTCAGGCAGAGACTTGAAGACACGGAGTGGACACTTTGTCAGAAAACTGGAGAGATTGCGTTGCTGAAGACGCATTTGAAAGAGGCTCAGGTAATTACTTTTTGACTTTGCTTTCTATACCCTAATTTTGGCATGAAAGAGACTATGAACTGGTCGGATCAGGCGAGACCGAGCATTAATCAGGCAGAGACTTGGTGATACGAAGTAGATACTTTGCGAGAATACTGAAAGAGGCTCAGGTATTTACTTTTTTTACTTTTAAACTTTATTTTTTATACTCGATCATGCAATAAACGAGAGCTTGTACTGGCCACAGTCAAGCAATAACGAGAGGAATTGGACTCTTCGCCAGAAGACTCAAACTTGAAAGAGGCTCTTCAACTTTTGAGTATACTTTCTCATCGCTGTTCTATGAACCAGGTGATATACTAACTTAAATTAGAAAAACAGTTTATTGATTAGCTTATGTTTCTCGCGAAACCGGTCAAGGCATGGATTTTGATAAATGGTTTCAATGTTAAGTTTCTGTCTGATTTTCTATCTATTCAGTATCAACTCTTATCTAAGTAAATTAAATAAAGTAAATTTTACTTTTCAGAATGAACAAACAGTTAAAGGCCACGAATATTTAACCGTAAAGGCAGATTGTCGTCAACTGAGGGAAGCCCTTGACAAGAAAGAGAAGGAAATAATGCGGCTGCGAGCTGAAACGGAAGAAAAGGAAAAAACTGTGAACCGACTGCAATCAGAAGTTGACCGACTGTCCAATGACCTGATGGAAAGCGTCAGTGATCTTGCGAAGACCAAGGAAAGTAGCAAAAATGAAATAGAGAAATTAAAAACTGAACTCAAAGAGTTACGACAAGAATTGTCTGATGTCTCTCTAAGCGGATATGAAGGTATTGAATGCGGTAGAACAATGAGAGGCATATACGAAGTTTGTAAGACAAATGAGTACCATTGGACTTCCAGCGACAGTGCGCTTGAAGATGCCGAAGTCCAAAGACTGAATGGTGAGCTACCGGATCCCTGCAGCGAGCCTTGCCCTGCAAGTTCAATGGTGGAGAGGCTCAAATGCGAATTGGAAACAAAGGAAACACAGTTCAATAATGAGAGAAGGAAGTGGTCCGAAGAGAAAGACAAAGTATTAAGATACCAGAAGCAATTACAGCAGAATTACGTTCAGATGTTTAAGCGATCTCGGACCTTAGAGGCAGAAGTAGACGGTCTCAGGTTGGAGCTGGAATTGTCCAACAAGAACATGAAAAATTTGAACAAACTTGGAAAGACGATAGAGTTGTAATTACATTACCAAATTTATATTTATAGTTATTTATCTAGAAAAGGCTATTTTATATTTTGTAAATATTCGTACGTAAGAATCCATAGATTGTCTTGCCCCTGCCGTTTTGTCAGTATCAATGGGACTGCGCTACGTTATTTTAGGTTGCTGATGGAATAATACTCATTTATTAACGATTACGTCACATTTGTTTAAATTATTATAAATTTAAGGACCATCCAGTATATTGAGTTTTTGCCTTATTAAAATGGTCTCAAATATTTCTTTATTTTCAATTGGTTCGTGTAATATCGGAGGTACGGTTAATGTTGTATGATTAATATAGCCCCCACGAATAGATGTTTAAGAGATTATTAAATATCAAGGCCCCGTGACAAATTTATTATAGGTATAAATAGATTCTGATGTACCTACTATAAGTTATTGTAGATAATAAAACTATTTTGAAATAGCTCACTAGTGTTCGTAATTCCTTGCCTTACCAAGTAAAAGTAGATTTTTATTGTAAAAATATATAACTCAATATAAATTAATTTACAGCATTAATTAATTTACGGCTTTTACCAAATTACTGCTGAACTTGTACATTTTTAAAGTAAAATCTGAAACATTTATTAAGTATAGGTAATAATGGAATTTAGTAATAAAACAAGGCTAATTGTCAGTGCAATATATTTTTTGTTGCACACACACACACACTTGCACAAATACGTTAAAGGAGCAGCACCTAACTTAAATGCGGAAATTCATTAAAATACGTAAAAAATACCTTCATTTACCTAATATAATTTAATATCACTTAAATTGAGATCATTACTTGATTACTCTATTTTATGTTAAAATCTAGATTTTAAGTTTGAAAGACCTAAAGTTTTAGATCTGAACGAGAATCCTTCACCTTTAAGAATACCAATATTTTCGTTATTCCTCGTCGTTTTTGCTGGTTCCACCTGAAAGAATTGAACTTTACTGTCATTCCTCTATCTCAAATTTGATAAAATAATTACTATTGGATTTCTAGGATTATTTTTTTTAATGTGTGTGGCGCAATATCATCATAAAACTTATCAGACTAATAACTTTAAACACTATTGACTACATGCATACATAAAGTCACGTCTATATCCCTTGAGGGGTAGGCAGAGCCAACTAACTAGAAGAGACTCAAAGGCTTCGTTCAGCTGTATAGCTTTATGATGTAATTCAGATCTAAATAGTGGCAGGTTGCTAGCCCATTTCCTACAAGAGGAATCCCAAGTTCATAAGCCTATTTCTTAGGTCGCCTTTTACGACATGTATGTATATGTTACAGTTAAAACTAGTTTTTAGATAGAACGCGTTTCCCCTAGTTAGAACTAGTTTTTACTAAATGCCTTTGTTAAATCTAGAATTAACTAATGCTCAAAATTAAATATCAGTTAAAACAAGTTCTTACTAGACAACACGCGTTTTTCCGAAGAAAGCCAGTTAAAACTGTTCCGACCAAGGTCAAAAAGGTGTCTCTGCAAGGAAAATGGTTTGCCTTTGTAACTCAAAGTGCCACGATAGTTTGAGTTGTAATAACAAGTAGATCCCGCGGGATTGATAGGGTTACCATGCTGACGAAGTAACGGGCAGCCTGGTAAAAAAATAATTCAAGAACTTCTCTGCTTTATGTCAATACTAAATATCAGAGAAGTTCTTCAATAATTATTTTTATCACCTGTCTCACCTGAGTGACGTCACCGATGGTGGAGCGCTTCCTCCACTTGTACCACCAGTACTCTACGCCAAGAGTGATGCAGGCCAACCCGATGCCCATGAAGATGACTATGAACACCCCGCCAATGTTTTGGATGGAGATGCCGTCAGACTGGAAAATATAAGTAAATTACGCAACTGCAGTAAGTTACATTGGCTACGGCTGCTAAGCTGCTACGTATATACCGCGAGTCAAGACTGCTAGAAGGTATACCGTAGTATTATACATATATACATTCACGTCTTTATCCCAAACGTGGTTACAGATCCAGCATTCTCAAAAAGACTGAAAGGTTATGTTCAACTGTATGTATGATGTACTCGTATTAAGATTCAAAAGAGACAGGTTGCTAGCCCATTGCCTAAAAAAAATCTGATGCGATGGTTCTTTTTTGTTTTTAAGCCATAGTTTACAGCGTATATTCCCGAAGTGGCAACGTTTATTTATTACTTGCATATCGTATACCTAATGAGAACTTTAAATTTTATTAACAAAATTTTAACCAAGGTTTAAAGAATTTTTCTTTGAAAAGTGTACATATAAGTATGTATATTATCAAAAGTAAAACAAAATGCTAAATCCACCTGGTCATCCTGCTTTTCGCATTTCATAGCGTTAGGGTTGTTCGTCCACCAGTTCTCTTTCAGTTTCTCCAGCTTCCTTTTGTTGAGGAGTTGAAGTATTCTACAAAAAAAAGGAACGTTAGGTACTTCATCTACGAGTATACTAATATTGTAAAACTGAATCTATACTAATATAATAAAGCTGAAGAGCTTGTTTGTTTGAACGCGCTCGGGATCTACTGGTTCGAATTGAAAAAAATATTTTTGTGTTGAATAGACCATGTATCGAGGAAGGCTTTAGGCTATATAACATCACGCTGTAACTATTAGGAGCGAAGAAATAATGTAGAATGTGAAAAATCGGGGAAAATTATTCATCATTGAGGGCTTCAATGATGCCCAAATAACTATTCCACGCGGACGAAGTCGCGGGCACAGCTAGTCATATATATGACTGCTTGGCTTATTAATGGAAGAACACTTGTGACGTGCCACTTCGGCCTCCCCGGCGCCCCTCTTCACAGCCCGGGAGCCCTATAGAAGCGCGCGCCCCGGGTCCTCACTTTTGGACTATTAGCGTTCACCAAGTGTAGAAGCTCACTATCCTCTGGCTGCTACTCGCTGGATCTCGTGTCTATGGCTAAACCCACGACCTCTTCCAACTTGTAAAACTAGTTCTTATTAAGATTAGAATAAAGACTATTTTTTTTAATTTTTAAATTTTCACATCTCTCTTACTTGTGACGTTTTACTAAAAAGCCACAATTTATTGCGTCCATTGGAATTTTTTTTTTGTTGAATAATCACAGATTTGGATAAGCATAACGGTACTGGAAGGGTTTACACTTTGTGACGATGTTTGCAGGGTTATATATTGATCTATGGTTTTATAGCGATGAGGTGAGGACGCAAACGGAACTTGTACCAGGAGAATGATATGATCATCTTTTACTGAGAAGACCTTTAACATGAACTTCAGCTTAACATTTAATCGGACTTCAATTTACCGATGATTTTTAACAATCATAGCCAAAACTCACATACAAAAGCACCAATAGTAGGTATGGCTAATTTCTTATCGGTTTGATTAACTGACCATAACAATTCTCATTGTTTCATCCAATCGCCAATTGTAAACTAATTTTGATATAATTTTCAGACAGTAAATCTACGTTGAGTTGTCGCTTTGGACATTCATTAAACATTTTATTACCTACACAGTTTTGTATATTGGAGATAATCCATATATCACTAATAAACACATACCTAAATGTGTAATGGAAGGTTTATTTGTATGCTATTATATTTTCGATTAAAGTACTAAACTTATTTAACAAAATATTTTATATAAAATCTCAATTTCAAGAAATAACAAAGGTAGATAAGTACATGGTAGACATGGAGCAGTTTCGCAAAGACGGGAACTGTCTTTCAATAAAATGGTCTTCTATTCTGATAGAGAATCATATTAGCCTATCCCTTAGTCGCCTTTACGACACTGTTGGAAAAGAGAGGGAGCACGAAATATATATAATATAAAGGAAACGGCACGAAAACTATCAAATCTAGTCGTTATTTCTTATATTTTGTTGGATACTTATTTGACGAACTTATGGGTACTTGGGTACTTCTAGTTCTAGCTGTAAGCTGCAAGTTTCACAAACGCTCCGCTTGGAGCGCTGTGTACATTCATGTGATATCATAATTTCCTAATCATAACATTTCAAACATCGATACGACCAACGCGGACAAACAAACATTTATTACAACTAGTGTGGACAACATATTTTCCAATAATATCAAGTTGTGTGACGCGTGGCGACAAATGTCAAGTCGGTCACCTTTGCATGCTAATTTACATATTATAAGATACACGATGACTGGTGACTGCTAGCTACTGTATAAAATGCTTTAAAAGTGGAATTTAATTCTTCCTTATTCTCGATTTTTTTTTTTACAAAAAGGTATTGATATAGACAAGCAAATTAAAATCTCCTCAGACTGGCCAAATTATAATCTATCTAATTTACGTCAGTTAGGTAGTTAGGAATAAACTAAAAAAATATTTTATTTTATTTTTATTTTTTTTTATTTTAAATGCTCGTGTATTGAACTGAGAGGAATAATGCATGAAGAAGGTGGAGGTGTAAAATATGTTTGTATCGAGCAACACCGAGGTGAGCTGACAACTTGAAAATTAAAAACTCACAGGTCAACGGCATGCAAACCACATTTTAAATGCCGTGGAAATATTTTCAAAGTTAGCTCTCATCAGTCTGCTATGACAACCCACATTGGGATCATGGATATGAGTAATTAGACCACAAGTAATTTGCCATCGTTGAAAAATGTTCCAGCAAGAGTGAGAAAGGAAATGTTGGAAGAGGCAGGACTAGACGAAAGTACATGGATCAAATCGGGAAAGGCATATGGAAAGATAAGTCTCTGCCTACCCTTCCGGGATAAAAGACGTAATTTTATTTATGTATTGTGTATATCTTCAGTTTCGTAAAATTAAAAGCGAAAGATCACGTGCTTGCACAACAATGGGAATAATTAAGTACAAGAAATTCTTATATAAGGCAAGTGAATGCACTATGTCTGCCGTAAGGTCGTTGTACTGTATAGGAAGCGAATATGTTAAATATTTATTACTTAGCAACGATTACAGAAATGGTATTGTAAGTCTTGGCTTCGATAGCAGGTCAACTATGATGTACCGCAAGTGAAATCGATCACCTTTTAATCGAAATTAATGTATGCAATTATCGTGTACTCGTAAATGTCAAGAAGAGTAATTACCTTTAATATTCATGCAGGTGAGGGGAACAAGGAGCGATCACAATGCTCTTACTCTTGACAAGTAAACCTCCTGAGTTACAAGTAAAGAAATATGGTACCAATTTATAGATAGTGCTAGCCCCTTACTTTGAAGGCTTGTGGCAATGATTCAATTATACCTACCTACTAATTTATGTTTAACTAACATTCAAAACCCAGAACCAATAAGAAAAAGTTGGTGAAATAGTGCCTTGATTCTCTCAAAATCAAACAGTAAATATGGAAGAAAGAGAGATTCACAAAATTAGCAAAATTAAATTGAACTTAATAGTATCGTTACCAAAACAAATGCGAATATTGTACTTAGTAAATTTTGGAAAACTAGTAAGTAACAATACCAGTACGAGCTGATTTTTCTGTATAACCTTAGCGACTACATATAGAGGCGCTCTATGATGAACGACTATCACATTAGATAAGTCATCTCCAAAAGTCTTCATATTTATAAGTATTTCATCAAAATTCAACTTAGTCAACAAGTTTTTCAAGTTCGATGTTATTTGCAACTTCTAATGAATAATAAATCATTTACGAGTATTTAATATAGATAAGGCTGCCCTTGCTTTACAGTTGTATCTGCTACAATTCAATCATGTCAATAATTTGTATTCGAACCATAAGCTAAATTTTATTAATGCTGCTTCTACCTTGCTGCCTAAGTAAAAACCTTGTAACCATAACGATGTATATGACAAATAATAGCTGTTCGGATATCGTACGATTTATTCAATTATTTTTTTTAGGACGTCCTGGTAAAGGGTCAGGTCAAAAGTACCCGAAACCGCTAAGCTTGCATGAAGAGAGTAATAAATGTGGATGAAGCGAAGGAAGTATGCAGAGATCGTGGCAAGTGGAAAGAGGTAGTCTCTGCCTACCCCTCCGGGAAAGAGGCGTGATTTTATTTATGTATGTATTCACTTTATACAATATATGAGTACTAGAGCCATGGCGCTTCAATAGCTTTCAGTATAAACCACTTATATCTGGAATCTAAACTGAATGACAACTCACGCATTGTTAAACTGGTCCTTCAACGGCGACCCTTGTTGCACAGCTATAGCATACGGTTTCCTTGAAAACTCATCGCCAACCATCTGAAGATCGCAGCTCGTCAATACATGGTATCGCACATCAGTAGCGTCACCAAGCCAAGCGAAGCCCTCACTTGAACTTTTGGAATCTCTAACTCTCTGCACTGCTTCTTCAATGGAGTTCGGAAGTCCGGCTTCTTTCATCGCTTGCCACATTTTACTGTATTTGTCGCTGACAGGATAGTCCCACACGGCCAGTTTTGCTCGCTCCACGTCACTCAAACTGTCATTAAGACTCATCTCCTTCCATATCCTGTTGATAAATTAATTTTATTACTGCATCCTGACATTGAAACAGAGGTTAATTAAAATAGCTATCAGTATTTGCTACAACAGTTTTTCTTTTACATTATTTTTATTTTTTTAGGTTTTATCAATCAATGTGCCTATCGATGTATACCTAATGTGGGGACTAAATTTATAGAATAAAAAATTGTTTTTGTGCGTTCGATTCTAGAGATTCAACGTTAAATTTTGGTACATAAATATTTAATTGTTATTGGTGAAGCCGATTTGGATGTGTTAACACAGAAATTCCAAATTTTACAATATTATTAAATACCTAGTACTAAGATTGATAATTAGGTGAGCGCGAGACAAAATTTCTGTTGTGTAAGTAATATTTGTGTTATAAAAAATCTCTGTTATCACTATACATTTCAGGAAGGTAACTGACTGATAAGACGTATGATACACAACTTCTTAAGTATCACAATATACTGTATATATCTTTTTGGTTCAGTTATATCGTAATATCAAGAATAATGAAAATCAACTTTGTTATTATTTCCGTTTTAATTAACTTTACGTAAATTATACCTATCAGCCTACCTAACCAAAGATACTTATAATCTTATTTGTATTGGAATTATATAAATATATTGATTAATTCTAGTGAATGTAAAACTACATATAGACCCGGTATTTAGTGTCCAATCGATCGCTGACCTAAAATGTAAGGTGCACGTTATTTTTGAAGCGGCCGCCAACCTACATTTAAATGGGTGTCATCTAAATAGGATGGGCTTATTATATTAGACACTTTTTATTATAGAGTTGCTTCATGCTTAGGTTCTTCTCTACTTTATCACACTTTTTTTATATTGTAGGCACATTACAGGGTAGGAACTTACTAGACTCTGCAAGTTACCTTTATGCATAGAATGCGCCTATTGATAAAACCTTTATCTCTCTTTGGTAGGTATTCCCCTTATTCTGAAAACTGATATTGTAGAATTTTTACGATCGGTTCAGTATATACGAAGATAAGTGCTTAAAGACAAACAGACAAAGTTAATAAAGCTACCTCTTTATAATATTACTTAGTATAGATTTACGGATGTCACCTAAGTAATTAACTTTAATTTTCTTGACTTCTCATATCATATTACTCAGTAGATATTGATTAAAAAAAAAACAATGACCGATATAAATTACAAACTGACAGTTAATTCTGCATATACCTACATTGCTTGTAAAATATTAGTACTTACTCATAAAATCTAACTTCAATATTCGCCATCCTTTCAAAATACGTCATGGCTGAGGAACCATTTAGAGGAGCATATTGGATCTTATACTGTTTGGAGAGGTCATCCAGGGACTCTATGGGAGTGTCCAGTCTAGACACGGTGAGGAAGGCAGCCAGATTCGCGGTATAAGATGCTATTATTATGAATCTAGAAGAAATTTAAACATTAAGCATATTTTTTAAGCATTACATAACAAATTAAATTTATCGGTGTTATTTTTATCTGTCATGATAAAAAAATCTGTGATGGATAAAAAAAGCCTAAACACAGTGATGATAATTTTAAACGTCTCTTTAAAGGAAAACTCGAGACGATAAGAGGAAAACAAAAGCCTTAAAAATGAAGGCAAAATTGTCGGTAATTACTATCTTTTTTATTTTATTTTCATCACCAAAACAACTATGCTAGTGTAGAAATAGCTATCTACTAAATTTCATATGATTTTTGCTGTCTTAGCTTTTAAAATGTTCTAATAAAGATTCTAGGTGTTCTAATATTATATAGGTAGATATTTATTTTTCTACCCATATATTATAAAAATAATGCTTTTATCTGCTGGTTGGCAAAGTCCAATTTTGTTTACTAAATTTACGTCAAGTCGGAGTACTTATCAAATATTACCGATGGAAAAAACTTTATTTTCGACTCAATGTTAAAAATGAGATAATTCTACATTTTGCACGCATTCAGTAATTGTTAATTCTAGTTTAGTATTCTTTAGAGGTAACTACGGCAGGTAAGGTATGAATGGATTTTATTGTGTTGAAATCATAAACAGACGAAATATGAAATGGTTCACAAAATAAGGGTTCTAGGTCTAACTTAGAATCTGGTGTATGTTTCATCAATACGTGACTAGAAACCGAATTTTATGGGCAACAGTACCCCAATGATGAAATTAAATAGTTTACCCGAATAGCCACCATGTCGCTGCGAGCAATCTTCCTGACAGATTTTTCGGGGCTTCCCCTCCTCCCTGAGGAGTCAATGACGTCATACAGAACCATAGACATTCTTTGAGAGTAAACTCTCTCTTTTCTTCGTCGTCTTTATACTTTTCCCGGTTATTTTGATAGCTATATGGACTCCATTTGTCAAAAACCCACATGAGGAAGCTAAAAATATTGGAAAAAATAATGAAGAAGAGGAAATAATATTATTATACCTATAGAAAAGATAAAGGCTTTTAAACGCTAAAACTTAATCTATGTTACAGATATAACTTCTAGTAATGTTCTTAGATTAAGTTTCGTTCATAGGACTTAAATGTTAATTTACTATATTACGTATTGAGCACTTGAATTTAACGTTGTTAATCATGAAATGTAAGTAAGTATTAAGCATCATAAACCATAATAACTTTGACATGTGGAAATAAGTAGGTACTTTTTATGTTAACTGTAATTATTTTATTTCTCATCATTGTTTACATTACATTCAGTTCATATGATGCAGTAAAAGTTTAACAAATATCTAGTAAATCAGTATATACCTATTGTAATTTGGAGCAAAAGCGCTCCAAAATTAGAAAAAAGAAACATGACGTCTTCAGCACAAACAAGTTTATCCGACCAAATTGAAAACAATTCCTCTAAAATTGGTATCCATGACAATGACCGCCTTTCCTAATTAGCTGTGTTTCACATGTGCTTATAGCGTAAATTTTATTGCAACAGCGAACAACGGAATACCGCTACTGCTCGCCCTACCATAGCGATAAAAAATGGATAAAAACCTACAGTCTTTTTAATATTAGATAACTGGTAATTAGAGTCGACTTAGCGCAATTTATGAGAATTCTGAGAAAGGCATTGTTTATCATTTTTATAACTACGACTGACGATAAAAATGTAATACAAACTACTTGGATGATTGAAGCGGCTGTGAAGAGAGTCAAATATGTGCCAAAAGTCAAGTAAAAGAAATGTATACATTTGTCATGTGTGTAGGTAAAGTTAGATAGGTAGGTACTTAATAATCTTGGGTCCTAAACTTCTAACCTATATGTATGTCAGTTAGATATGGAAATTTTTAGTTGGAGCATAACGTGGATCACCTAATTTATTTGCAAATCCTATTATTGAATTATTGAAATTTGTTCCCTACTAGCGTTCAATAAGAGTTACATTAGATTGCACATTTCCCTTGACATGGCTATTACTAATTCCATGACCAATGCGGTTTATGACGTGACAGCTCCATCGCCTCCATCATTTGACCTCGTCCCACAAATCTGATAAGAAATAATGGAAACAGGTGAACATCGATCGCCTTATGTCTACAGTAATAAATGTTAAAATGTCATGGCACGTACCCCATTTCCTGATAGGGTTATCGACGACGTGGGTAAATTTATCTATTAATTCGGGCCCCACTGAATGATTTCCTTGGGGCTTCAAACTACGCTTGAATTGGCGTAATCAAAAATGTTTTGATAACATTCAATTTTTTTAAATTAAGAGATACCAATGGCTTTTAGGTCCTTGATCTCACAAAAAATGTATTATACCATTAAGTAGACACTTATTTTCTTTATTATCTAAGTACTTAGATATATAAAAAAAAACTACAATTATGTAGAGCATCTTGTAAGAAGCATTTATGTGTCTACCTAATACATAAATAACGTCTAATGTAATCGCACTAATACTGCTATTTCTGAAATTTGAAGTAAACAGACAACCCTACCCATACCTATATGATCGATAGGTGATCGATTGTATATAAATAAAATATGTTTACATATAATGCAAACACATTAAAGTGATTACACTTAGGCAAAAATACAAAAATGCCTTTCATTGATGTATAAAAGAAATATTTTTCGGAAGTACTTACTTTTTATTATATCGTTACACGAAAATAACAGACTGATGACTGATTGCCGTGTGGTTCCAGATGCCAATTGGAAAAAAATAGGATCTCTCATCTCTTTCCCATGGATGTTAGGCTTATAAATGATCGATTCTATCGTTAAGCCAAACAGCTGAACGTAGCCTCTCAGTATTTTCGAGACTGTTGGCTCTGTCTACCTCGCAAAGATATAGACGTGACTATATGTATGTATGATGTCTGTGTGAAAAAGATGTGAACGGTGAAACTAATAAATAAACGAAACATTCAGGCAAGAAGATACTTCATTTACTGATATATGATGATATTGAAAAAACATAGTCTCTGCCTACTAAGTACATCCCTGCTGAAAAGAGGCGTGAAATACATAGTTTGTTTGATGAAACAAACTCTCACAAAACAAACACTGAGAATTTTTTGATATAAATACCTATATGTCATTATGTTATTCCCCATAAGAATCCGGAAACATACGGCTCCACTGCAGTACAGCAATGCAAACTGGTTTCAGAAAAAGTTGAGAGGCTACTCTTGACATCATTACTTGTTTGTTGCAAAACTGTTACAACTCATAAGTTTATTTATAAAACTAGCCGCTTCGGCTGTGCAACCGTAACTTTATAAACAATCCGAATAATTATTTGAATGATAAAATGGGGAAAACCGCCTCAAAGGCCGTTGGTTGTTTTTAACGTGTGGTGTTATAACACCACCACACATGGCTATACAAATCTTCCGGAGGGGTTAGTGCGAGTTTGACTCGATCAAACTCGTCGAGCAAGTAAACGCGAATTTATGTGTGATTTGACCAGCGCCACCTAGTGGTAACGCGATGGTACTAATGCAATTCGTGATTACTTTCTCGACGTATTTGATCGACTAAAACTCGCACTAAACCCTCGGTTATAGTATGAGTCGAATCGTGGAACTATCGCGCGTTTGCTCTCAAAACATCGCACTCTTTTTAGACTTTCTCCAAAAGTTTTGGTGATATGTCAAGGTAAATTATCAGTTCGGTACCACTTTTTCTTAAAATTAGGAATTAGGTACATAAAGTAATATTCCAGGTATCAATAAGCCCACTTCAGAATTAATCAACGTTTTATCTTTAAAATTAATCTACCTACCAACACTCGTAAACCAGTAATATTTTTCAATTTTGAAGTCTAGACTCACGGATGTTACTACCTACCTAATTACCAAGTTCATTGACATTAAGTATATTGTTCTGAATTATTCATGTTTACATAAGTGTTAGCTGCAAATTTTTATTTAAGCAATTTGGTACATTTTTTTGTCGCCGTTCTTCATGTATTCGTATAGACTTCAGAACTGACTCATAATACTCACCTACCAACTCGCTGAAAAACTATAGATCTACATGAATAAGTACCTACTAAAATAATTTAACAACTAATAACAACGTTAGTAATGTCTGTTTGTCTCCATGTAGTGCAACATCAATTGAGAACTACTTATATTCCCATTATTAAATATTAAATACCTACCTAATATTTATGAAATACCTAATCAAAATTACCGCACCTAGGACGTTACATTTAAAAACATTTTTGGTGTTTAGTCAAGTTCAAGGTTGTGGCACTAATAGCATCCATATTAGAATCCTAAATATTTTTTGAAGCTTATCCAATATATTCTTGTCGTTATGATTCAGTACCTAGGTAGTTACCTATATGTATAAAAATATGCAAACTAGGTAGATATAATGTTTTCAGAAAACAAAAGATCATGCGTACACTTGTTCATTACTATAGTTCAATGACTTACCTTGTAAAAAAATAAGCAGAAAGTATTGAAAGCCAGACGTCATTCTCCAAAACCGTCAGAAATTTGAAAAGAGAGGTCGGCGTCCTTGGCAATTTCATCAGTATAGTGATCCCAACTAAATCGTAGTACGGAACTGTGAAATCTACTACGTTCTCCCTCTCGGCCATAACAGATAGTGACGTCAGACCTATATCTGCCCTTTTCTCGATCAACTCCTTGATGATGCCGTTCCAATTACCGTTTTCGTCCATAGTACCGAAGTTCCCGTCCGGTGCCATCACGATTTCATAATCGAATTTAACTATTTGTCGGATTTCTTCGATTAAATCGATGCAGTACCCTTTGAAACCTTTCGGAGCTTCGTCATCTTTGATAATAAACGGTTGTTGCTAAGGAGAAATAATGTTTATATATGAATCAGTAGAATATACTAGACACTACAATTATGGATTACACTACTAAGTCTATGATTTATAATAAATGCTTATAAAATGTTAAATTTTTTGAAGTTACATGAGTGTATGTCACATTTTTAAAGTTACAGCCTACTGATATGACTAAACCCAAGTGTAAAGTTTTAGAAGTTGCAATGTATGGTGTCATAGGTATGCAATAGTCAAGCAATGCCCAGAATAGCCTAAGTATTATACTTAAGTTTTCTACAAAATACTGCCCCCAGAATTAGGCCCCATAGATTACGATCGCAATGTGTCATCATAAGTCACCTTATATGGATTTTTGACTCAAATCAACCATGGGGTTCTACGTAGATTTACTAGTACTTATAGGAATTTAATGTCTCGATTGTATGTCTCAAAAAAAGCTTTTTGACACAAATTTGTTGACTATTTCTACTATCCTCATATCGTAAGTCAAACTTCATGAATAGGAACTTGGTTTTAATAATATAAATTTCACACAAAAATCCCCAGTCTCCAATACAATAAAATTTTAACATTATCATTTACACAGTTGGTAATTAAATAAACTGACAAATTTTATCAGTTACTAAGCAGATTATGAATAGAACAGAGTTCATTTACCCACCTCCACCGTCACGACTCTGTAGACAAGCTGCGCAGAGTAATCGCTCATGTTGTCAGGGTCAGTCAACGACAAAGGGTTCGAGAGACCAGCCTTCCAAGACCCTAATGATCGGCTGCCTATCGAGGCCCCATCTTTGACTGTCACGGCCGATAAATCCGTGTTAAACTCCATGTAGCTCCTACCATTCATTGGATCATCTTCTGGTATAAAAAACGGCGCATACGTCGGTGTTTCTTTAACCTGATAACATTAGGCCTATTGTTATGCCTGTATCATTTTATTTATATAGAAAGAAAATTGTCAAACAGTCGGCCAGCATTCAAATCAAATGGCTTTTACTATGGAAGAAGTATTTAGCTAACAATAAATGCTGATGTAATGAAAATATCAGTTCTACAATTTTATTACAACAATAAGCATAATTGACAACGCACCTCTTGAAATGCGTTTCGTAGGTCCAAGGTCCTGTTTGGTGTATTCTTGCCGTCGTAATCATCACAAGTTATATATTTCATGTCATTTGGCCACTTGCCAGAGTCCAGGAGTGATCTGGAAATTCATAAACGTAAATTCATGGAATATAACCACGCTATAATTAGACGTACCTTGCACGCACGTGGTGCACTAAAATCTAAAAAAAGGTGCACGGAAATAGAGGTCAATTACTTTATAGCTAAAAACGTGCGCAGAGACAGGTCGAAGTAAAAAGCAGAGGTGATTTCAGGCTCCCCGTTCATGCTGTATGTGGTTTTGATCTTGCCAAGACGATCTCTGCTTTGAGCGTCCGGCGTCGGTCGCATATAAACGATAGTAGCATCTTTACAACCGCAACTTATGTCGCCTTTATCCAACGATAATGCAAACCAAGCGGTTTTTCTTCCAAAATACTGATTCTCATCTGCTGCATCTAATACATTTTTTATCGTCCTTAAACTGCCGATGACGAAAAAGTTGACAATGTCCAACTCTCGTAAACTCCTTAGTTGGGTTTTTATGTCGTCTTTATTAAAACTTTTTACCGGTGTAATTACGTGCCGCGTCGGAATGTTTTGCAGGAGGGATTTGTATTTGTGATCCATCACTGAAAAACGTTGACTAATTAAAGTTTTATAACTTGTTATAGTTACAGAATGCAGTAGGTACCTATATTCAGGTTCTAATATTTTATTTTTATTGTTATTATCTATTATATAAGCTGTAAATGCTCACCAAATAGCTCATCGAAAATAATAGCGGCATTCGTAATATCCTGTTTAGAGACGACCGCCCTTATGGATTCGGGTAGGATATCAGCTGGTGGCATGATTTGTAGTAAAAACTTCGTCTGGTTGCCGTCAAGCGAACGCCATTGTCGCAAATCACCGGCTTGTCCAAACGAGCCAGAAATAGTGGGCAGGGCCAGTGCCGCGGTAAAAGATTTCATCGTCTCCGAACCCACCCCGGTCATTGTGAAATCTAGGACAACGTGCGGCGTTTTCTTTGCCGAAAGCATGTCATTGTATTTCCTGCAAACTGTTCGAAATTATTCTTTAAAATCCTAATGTTTGCCATTACAATTAAGTTTTTCAATAGACCTGAATACATTATGCACACTCCAATATGAAATGTTTGTACGGTTTATGGCAGTGATTTTAAAATGAGAAAAAATAAAGAAACCACAGTAGACACCTAGACCTAGCTCTCTATCCTTTTTGTTTACGCCTAGTCTAATAGCAAACCGATATAAACCAAGATAAAGCATGCTTTTTACATACGAAGTGATAAGTTGGTGTACGTTAAATAAAAATAGTTAGTTAGGTAGTTTGGTTCCTCCTACTCGCGACAATATGTTTGGACTTACATCATTCACCACTTTCTTCATCATCCTTTTTACGGGAACACTATTATTTTCATTTACATATGTTCGTCTTACCATTTTCCAGAAAACTTTTAGAGTCGGATCGGTTACCGACCACTATAACAGGGTCAACTGCCAATCCCAAACTCGGATTTCTCCTCACGTATTCCTTTGCAACTTCAAAAGCCTTTTCCGCCAACGCATTGTTTTCTTCGTTTATAACCACTAAAACAAATTTGAAATCTCTCAAACTGTTTTCAATTTTAAATATATACATTATTAGTTCGAAAACAAAAACTGAACGTACAGACGTTTATATTTTGGGTGGTTTGTGAAATAGATAAACTGGGCAGCGAAAATAGAATCAAGAACGCCAATACACCGCGTGTATCTTGTTGAGTTTTCATCTTCATACGTAGTGACCTGTGAAGTCTTGAAGGGGTGGGTTAGCATTGAATGACTGAGCATTGTGGAACATGTGTACTGTATAGTTACCACGGCGATGACCGACCTTGCTCGATGAGTTATTGATGTTCACTGCCCATTACTAATAATGTTTGTACACACGTATAATAACGTAGGCGTGTGTAAACTATTCATTGTATGGCAATAGCATTTTGTTCGTGCTTCAAAAATTCTTATTTTAGGCGATTGGCTAGCAACCTGTCACTGTTTGAATCTCAATTGCATCGTTAAAGCATACAGTTGAACAAGACCTTTCAGTCTTTGCGAGATTATTGGCATGACGGGGTAGAAACCCCGTGAGAGATAAGGACGTCATTTCAAATTACAAAAAGAGATGCATAAGCATCTGGCTGGACGTGTCTTTTCTGTAAGTACATAGTATTATTACTCTGTGATACTACTAAGGTAATTATATGATACTAGAATTCTACTAGAGCCGAACAATAGCATATAACTGCCACCGTATACCTTTTAAGGTGCGATTCCAATTCACAAGACTAAGTTGCTTGTATTCTAAACATGTTTTCACATTGCGTGCTGGTTTTATTTAGACATATACAATATGTATGTGTAGACACAAAGTTTTACATCGTGGACAGAGAACGATTCCTGTAACTAGAATGAAAATATCTAATGGTTTGGAAAATGAATTCTTAGCTAGGCTCATAAGCTTCGTGGAATCGTGCCTTTAAGCACCCAAGCATACAAAGTATCCTGCCTATTAAAAGATTGTTATAAGGTGTATAGATACCTACGTGCGACTACAGACAGCTAAAAAAAAAGTGAAGAAAAAAAAGTTTGATTCGGACTATTTTATTGCCAGAAATGTTTTACAAACACTAAACTCCACAGTTGAGAGAAGTGTTAAAACTGTACACGCTACTATTATCTAATACTAAAATGTACTCTTGAATCAAATTGAAACATTGTAAGTAGTTATCCTGAAAAAAAGTTAGTCAAAACCTTAAATATAATAAATCCTTATTATGGAACACACACATTCGAGGTTTGTTAACTATCACATAGAGGAAAATAAATTAGAAAAACAGGATATAAGAAAAATAAAGACGTCCATTGAAATACAAAAATAGCACGCAGAAGTAATTATGTCAATATGTACTATCACCTTGTCAACTTTGAACTTCAATTAAATTTCATCTTAAAATTAGTGTCACAGTGTGAACGGTCACATTCTTTCTGGCACCTTGTGAATAGCATGGAATTCAGAGGCGTTAAGTTAGTCATTTGTCGTTGTACAGTGATCATAAACTCCAACCGACTCACAAAGTAGCTGTCTCCACGTTCACAATGCAATCCGTAACCAAATGTCAAAGGAATGTTTAAATGGTTAAGTAATAATGCCTATGAAATATAAAAATGTGCGACATTTACTGCTAACTTAAATTTACAACTGAATTAATTATCTAAACACTTTAATTAATCTTATTTTATCTAAAATCCTTTTTTTCAGAGGCTGTTTATATTAATCGCGTCGTTCACAGAACGGATCGTGAATTGATTTCACTCGGGGTGAATACTTTGGCAGTATATTACTGGCGAAATTATATCCAATACCGATAAAGTTAACTTTTCATCAATTCGATAACCCATCACTACGGGTCTGTTGAAATAGACACCAATACGCAAAAACAGCATACAACACCTAAACCGACTCGTGTGTAGGGTTGGTTCACTGCGATGCACAACCCAGTCATCTGACAGTTATATTAAATTTACAATTTACAGGTACTTCACAGGTAAGTTAATACACAATGTATTATAAACCTAAACTTAATTGTGGTCGCAAAAGAGCTCAACTCGCTGTCTATAATAATCAGATCATATTATACATAATTGTATAATTTATAAAAACTATGGTTTTTGGCATTGTGCAGTGGCAGTATTTGACATAGGATATGTATTTTGGGGTGAGTTGAGCCCTAATGAACTTAGATGCATTGCAGTAAACCAAGCTAAATGTGTAAAACTTTAGGCTGCAGCTTCTTCTGCCTCCGCTGGAGGAGCCTCCTCCACTACTTTCGCCTTCTTTTCAGGTGTGGTCTTCTCTGCTACATCTCCATTGTCAGCAGCTACGGATTTCCTCTTAACTCCAGCCTTTTCTGTAAATAAAAAAAAAATTTACTTTAAACATATTGCATTACATTTTGTTCTTTTACTTAATCAAAAAAAATTGCATAAATACAATAATTGTATGTTACTAATAAACACCTGTGCCATTTCCGTTTTCAGTAGCATCATTGCTCTCCTCAGCATCTCCGTTTTCTGCTGGGGTATCTTCAGGAGCATCTCCGCTGCCATTTTCTTCCTTTCCGTTGCTCTCAGGTGCTTCTGCAACCTTTTTAGCTGGTGACTTTTTGACTGGTGATTCTTTTACTTCAGTAGAAGTGACTTCCTCAGAGACGGCGTCCCTAGAAAAATATTAAAAATTATGTCAAAATAGTATTATCTACAAGAGGATACCTATAAGAGGTAACTTCATGGCCTGGGCTGTGGCCATGTATTTATTTGGTACCTATGTATTGGAATGGTGTACAAAAAGACCATCTAAATAGCTGTCAATTAAACAACTACATTTTTGATTTTATTTAAAAACCAGACAGTGAAATCACGTAGAGATGACCAACAATCTTAAATATTAATGGCATGAGATTTTTTTAATTATCTATCGATAATAACGTACCTATATTGTTATGAAAAACTATTTTTCACAATGCACATAAGTGCAGTTGAATTGAATACCTAAGCCTATAAACCATACTATCGCAATGCTTACAGTTAGTAACGGAGCTTAACAATGCATTACAAGTGTACGATGTGAACGTTCGCCGGCTATGTGGGCCGGTGTAAAAGGAAAAGTCTACCGGAACAAAAACAAGTGACTGTTGCGCAAGGCTGCATGTGGGAAAGTTGCAACCGAGGAAACCGAACGCAAGAATCACCACTATATTAAATGAATATGCTATCCGCTCCAGTGGTGTGTGCTATGAAGCAAGCCGTAAGCGTTAAAAATAAAATAATGACAACATGCGGCCCTCGCGATAGTGTAACCGACTTTTGCGTCGAGTTGCAAAACATGGTTCTCGACGATTTGAAAAGAGCGCGCCGGTGACGCTGCCGCGCCGGCACGCCGCGCATACAACGCCATCTTGGATAAAACAGGGCCCGCGCCCGCCGCCCGGCGTGGTTACAACTTCATCGGTAACATTGTAATACGTAAAAACATGCATCAGCAATATATTCAGGATTTTCTAGAACCTTCTTTGTAACTTTACACATCTGTTTCTTTACTTTTTATAGCGTAGTTACTTTAAAAAAAGTACTTATAGAGATGAAAAATGTTTTCCCGCGTGTACTGAACTATTCCGCGTCTAATAATAAAAAAAAACATGAACTATTGTCTCAATTCAAAACACTGTAAATATACAAATAACAGGTCACTAAACATATTTCAGTGTATAAACACTCAGAAAACACCGTAAATCAACATGTAACACGAATTTCACCTATAAATAGGAAGCCATTTTGATCACGTTTTCGAAGCCGCCAAAAATAAAATATCACAAAACTAGTAAATAATGACATAAGATTACAAAATTCACTTACTTCTTTTCCACGGCTGCGTCTGCCATTATTATTATTTGATTTATTAGAGAAAACGTGTAATAAATTTATAGCACGTGTAACGCACAACGCACGACAATGTTCACCGCACAAACACTGAAGACAAAATGAATGAGGAAGAAGGAAAAAATATATGCGCGTCGTCTAGGCGCCGCGCGCACCTGCAGTGAAGTGTTCGCGAAAACTTCAGTTTGATGAGATAGCAATATGCTTTCCGTTACGATAAAAAGAAATAGGCATATTTACCCAAGTTCTATTACAATCAACCTTGAAATATGTGGAACGAGGTGGGGAATGAAATATCTACCTTGCTCTTTCCGTCCGTCCCTCCCTCGGTACCTCGACTCGACTTCAATTCTTGAATTGTACGTAGGTATATTATAATTGTACAAGAATCGTTAAAATAAAATTATCGCATTTAATGTTTTTTTTAAAACAGAATTAGAATAAGTAAGCTATCTCTTGTTTGCACGAGATTATAGTCTATAATTTGTAATTAGCTGCCTAGGTAAAACGCCGAATGTGCCGGCTTCTGCTTTTTCAAGTAGGCACCTACTAGTAACAATTACATATTATTTGAATAGGCATATTATTATTTATAAAAACTTGAGACCATTACCACGGTACCGGTACCGCGAAGCCGCGAAGTAAGTAGGTAGGTACCAAGTTAGGCTGGTAGTCATCACTCCGTAGTCACCTTTTTCTTAAATCCTTCTTGGTTTTTACGCTAAGCACTTAACGATTTTCACTTTTTAATTCAGAAGGGATTAAAGAAAATCAAGTATCAATACGTAAAATCACACATCACTTCGTGAAACCGTATCATCGTAATCAAAGAAAAATAGCGGGTATAGTAACGTATGTAAAACGTTAAAATTTGAACTCAATGGCATTGTAATTCGTTTCATTATTTAATTTTATGGTGATGGTGACATTCAATAAATTGGAGTACAGTGGCAGCATTGCCAACTCTATATGTTTTAACGTAGGTAGATCTACTTCGATTCAGTGTTTGAATTGAATCATTTGGTTGTAAACACGCAAATCACACCTCTTTTCCGGAGTGATAGACAGCGACTAGGTATGTACTTAAATCTATTCACTTACTACTATTCCTGCATACCTCATTTGATTAGTTCTTCTTAGTACCTATTTTAATAGAACAAACCCGTGGATCTTTATGACCGAGACAGTGATAAGTGTTCAAAGTGTAAACACTTTTAGAAATAGACTAGACAAATATAAAAAAGCACAAGTTCAATATACAAGCATCAGCTTTAATGCTTTAAATTTAAAGCTGCTAGTGTATTCATAATAAACAATAATTATAATATTAATTTAATCAAGGTGGGTTAATTTCTATTACTATAAGATGAAATTTATCTCATTGTATTATTTTTATGAATACGCATGAAGTACATCTTTTTGAATTCCAGTTGGCAATACTGACACTGTGGCTCTGTAGGTGGGTCGTTGGCTTTTAAAAGAAAACTTGGCAGCATCGCTGATTTCGTCAGAAAACCGAGTTCGTCAACCGAAGACTACCGAAATCACATCGTCACGAAGTCAGCGGCGGCCTTAGCTAATTTTGATTCCCTTGGGCAGTAAAATTTTGACGCACACCTTTGTATCACAAAACAATAATAATCTTTCTCTATTTCAAACTTTATTAAGTACCTACTTACTTAGTAATTATGTAACTACGGAATTAAGTACCAACAAAAGGAGAAGAGTGAACTGCTCGTAAATACTTCTTTCTAATAATATTTCTTAGCCGTGTCTTTTCATTCATACCTACTATACATATAAGTACGAATTTTGCGTACTGATCATGAATATTTTGTACCG
Source organism: Amyelois transitella (assembly GCF_032362555.1). Lineage (NCBI taxonomy): Eukaryota > Metazoa > Arthropoda > Insecta > Lepidoptera > Pyralidae > Amyelois > Amyelois transitella. Next base: position 9,157,281 of record NC_083511.1, on the reverse strand, counting down.
TGAATGCGTGCATCTTCGTTCCACTACACCAATTAGGTAGGGTAATTGCGCTGGTTTGGCGTCCAGTTCTACTTTTCGTCCATTTCACTTTTAAACGCATATAAAAAGAATATAAACACACCTATGCACGCATGTTGCAACTTGTCACGATCCTTCATACTTAAGCAACAGTTCTAACAACCACAAAATCCAATTTGTCAAGTGAAAACTTCGAAAAAATTAAACTCAGTGGCCGGCATGTGTTTGTGTTGCGTAGACGTCATTGCCGATACAAAAAAAATAGCTGGTGCAGGAACACTCCGTGGTGGGTTTTATGACTATTTCACATAGATTGGGTAATATTTTGGCATGTAAGGATATTTAAGAGTATAACTAACATTATGTTCAGGTTATTTTACAATGTTTTTGTAGTAATCTTAGTAAAAGTTTGCGGACGAATACTGACATGCCTATTTTACCAATTATTTGGTATCCGTCCACGTGGACGGAAACTAAAACAGCAAGCTAAATATTTGGAATGTTCATTTTACTTTTTCAGACCTATAAAAAAATATGTGTTTTCTTTAGATATGAACTTTATTGGCTATTTGACAAGATATTTAGTTAACGTCCAATAATTTCTCAGTATTGCTTGTTTAAAAAAATGTTTAAATGGCATGGACGAAAACTAAACAGCAATTTTTTTTGTATTAGTTTTCGTCCATAATAGTGTGGAATCTACTTCTAACACATTTTCTTGTTAATTCGTACAGGTTTTTCTAGTAGGTACTAAACTATGAAATTAATTGTTATAGATGGATTCGGGGAAATAAAAAAAGCAGGAAATCTACTGATGAAGAATAAATATTTTTGTTGATTAAATAAAAGATTATAAAGACAGTTTTTATTTAACATTGCATTTTTACTCTTTTTTACATATTGGGCGGAAACTAGATCACACCAGGGCGAAAACCAAATTTTTTGGACGAAAACTAGTGAAATCTGCCATTTAACATTTAATTATTTATATAAAAAACAATGTAGTTATAATTAAAAGTTTCTTTATTTTTATCAAAAATAGACTATATGAGGTATTTAAACAAATATGAGCTATTTTAATTAGGATACTTTATCATATTATTTTTACGTCTGAAAGCTAGCAACTCCGCTAATTGGACGAAAACCAGCGCAATCACCCTACTTACGCTTGAACGAAATAGATAAAAACAATATAGGTAAGTATCTACTAACGTTTATAAACACTAGTTAAACAATTCGTGCAGTATAAATTACATCTAATAAGTGTCTATATTATTTAAAATATATATCAATCAAAACGTTTCGTGCTTAAACCTGTTAACCTGACTCACCCAATCCAAGATCCATGGTCAAAAACATACTCATTTACATCCTCGGACCGAGGTTGTTGAGGCGCGTATGGCGCCGCCATACCATAATTTTAAGCATTAAATAAAATGTGAAAAATTGTATACTTACAACCTAGTTATTTAGACCTAGGTAAAATTAATGCAATTTACAAGCGCTGTGGTCTTTTATCACGAACGCAACTCGCGATTGTCGTCACGTTCGGTCGGCGCCGAACGCGGCCGAGGCAAGCGATGCGCTTTTGCCAGCGCATGCATAGCCCATACAAATTCGTTCGCCGCACTGCCCGCCCCCCGCTCCCTCAATCGCCTAGTATTACTCACTGACTTTGAAACGCGGGTCTGGCACTGTGAATAGCGCACTACCTAATGATTTTAGACATGTTTTTCACGATAGTGCAGATTTATGAGAATGTTTGTTACTTTTTCTATCTTTCTATTGATTTAATTGACGTTTCATTTAGTAATTGTTTTCGTTTAGTAAATAGTTAATAAAAGGCATGAAAATATATGCTATTTCATACAATTTGACATTTTAATTTTTGTATTTCATACATTTTATTATATACATATTATGTATTTCATACAAAAATGAAAATGTCAAATTGTATGAAATTTTTGCCGATTTTAAAGTGTAGGTTATTTAAAGAAAGACTGAAAGTTGTTCAGATTGACCGTCTGATGAAACGATTTTCAAATTTTGCGCACTTAACACTACACACTGTATAACAAAAGCTGGAGCCACCCCAATTATAAACACCAGGAATCGCAACTCCTCCATTCTATACAAGGCCAGAACGCAATGGTGTTGAACTACTCACGTAAAGATTGGAAATAACTTATTCTAACCTGACTCACCCAATCCAGGATCTATTTTCAAAGAAATACCACGGGCTGCTCTCCAGAGTGGTGAGGATGCAGCCGGGACTAAAAGGCTAGGAGAAAGAGAGGTATTTTTTTATTTTAAAGATATGTATTGTCAATAGAGAATTTGCTTGGTCCAATGTAACAGATTTTTAGTTGGTTTCCTCATCATGTTTACATTATTTATTTTTAAAACAATACCTATGTACCATGCTGACATTATGCATACATTAATTGCAAATTCGCATCATTTACCACGTCATAAAGTTTCATGCAGGGTAATTTGATATGCTGTTATGACTGTATCTACCGAAGTCGAAACAATTTTAATACTACTGAAGAGCTTCGAGGTATTATTGAAGAGGAACAGACACATAGAGTCTTTCATAGATATTTTTTCTAATACCTACCTAAGGCTACTTAAAGCCTATAAACTTGGGATTCTTCTTTAAGGCGATGGAGTAGCAACCTGTCACTATCCTATCATTACGCCAAACAGCTGAATGGTTTTTTCGAGACTGTTGGCTATGTCTACCCCGCAAGATATATGGCCATGATAATAAAATATGTATAAGTAATTATGTTATAGCTAATTCCCACGGGACGAAAGTCTGATTTGTAATAATCTAGATCAAGATTTCTGTCGATGAGTGGTGGTCTGGTACAATATTATATACCAAGATCTGCAATAACCCTTCTTCAACCGTAGTCTTCTTCTTTTCAGCTTCAACAAACAGGAAAGTTTGGATTTTCATTTTTTAGTGCACTTTGTCTTTCGCGCATATTTTGTACGCATCTAGAAGTAGCGCCATCTTCAGGATTTAAACAAAAGTTTTTCTGAATGTTGCCAATGTAATAAATAGCACAAAATATGGTAGTAATTTGCTAATGATTTTTTCGTGTACCACATTCTATTCAAAATTTCTGATTAATTTATTGATTCTCAGAGGAAGACAAATGATGAGGCAGTCGGAAGAGATATAAAAAGGCACATAATATTAAGTTCCGGCGGTCTATTCATGAATATTGATTGCAGATATATGTATATTATACGTCTCAATCTCAATAGGAATCATTAATAATCTCTATTTGAATTCTTTCCTCCTTTCCCTCCAGACAAACCTTTTTTCAAGACAACTTCTGACTGCTATTAAAAGTATGCAATGTTCCATTAACAATGTTCCACGAATTCATTTTTAAAATTATGTTCATGTTTGACATGCAATGTAAAAGTAATATTTTTTATAAAGGGTGGTTCATAAAAAGATATGGTCTTGTAAATATAAATTTAATTTTAAGTGCCTTATACATATCTACAATAATAATGTAAAGCAGCGACATTAGCACATGTTTTAGAATAAAACTTTAAGAAGACTATTCAAGTTCAGTGAGAATTCTCTGGTTGTCAAGGTTATATTATACTTTTATTCGGGTTAAAGAAATCTTTATTCTCATAAGCTTCCTGGTCTTGTCTCCCCACCCACAATTTCATCGACTTCGGCGACCGAGGCGTCCCATTGGCGATGTCGCTTCTCTCCAGTGTGGCAGCTCTGCACGACAACTACCAGCGCCAACAAGTTGACTTCGCTCTAACACAGTCCCGACTCGACCCACTTCATACTACGAGCATCTCCACTTCTCGACTCACTGGAAGATAACTTGGCACTTGCAAGTTTCAACACGCGCAGATTGCACAACAAGTCCAACTCATCAGTCTTGGGAGGGGGAGTACTGTGGCGACATCTCTACGCCACAAGTCACAACAACTAATCAAGCGACGCTATCAGAATAAAAAACAGCGAAAAAGTCTAAATAGCGCTAACAAAGATTTCACGGATTGGAGCATATATGATACAACCTTCGACAAAACATCGTCAGAGCCGCGGGTCCCCAGGCTTAACATCTAGCCTGGCGGAAGATCTCCCTTTGGTCAAGTCAAGTCATCGTTCGCGCTACACGTCTTCATAACAAAGAACGTCTTAACACTATAACGAAGTCCGAGGATTAAGCCCGAAGACTGAGGTGTGATTCCGAGTGAGCTATCTCCTCCTCCTACGGAAACTCCCTCTAAGTAACAAACCGCAGCCTGGGGCCGAAGGTTCTGTGTAATGTTTCTTGAGTTAGTGAACTCTAATTAAAAAGAGTGAAATAAAAATAAATATTGAAAAAAAATCTGCATAGAAACAAATGTTTTTATCTATTTTTTTTATTTATATATTTTTGGATATTAAAAAAAAAAATACAACTAGAACTTAGACTAAAAAGAAACTGAATAAGTACTACTTATTTCTGAAGTAATTTACTCCTGTAGCCCCAAAAAGAAAAAATAACAAGCTAGTTTGGTATGTCTAAAGTACTACTAAATAATTGCACCATTGAAATAGTTCAATACACATTAAACAAATTATAAATTCAAAATCAGAATAGAAGTATCAACAGTCGGGATCAATTCTTTTTGACCAATCTGATGCTCCGTATATTAATGAATGAATATGAATGGGTCCCACTCGACTGTGAAACTTCTCTTCAGCGTTTGAATTTATGATTTTGTTTTTTGTGTATATAGATTATAAAACTATTAAATGGCAATTATTCATTAGTACTTAATATATACCAAAACTTGTTCTTTTTTAATTGTTTTATCGCCGATGGTTTTAATAAAACATATTTGATTTTATCGGTTTTTAGTCTTATTTATCCGCTTAGTAGTTTTTTAGATGTTGTGGTAGTATTTACCATTGATCTTGGCAACATTGTCACAATTGACCGCCACCCGTGAGCAAGTCGTTTGCTCGATCTCGCTGTGTCGATCGAGTCCGGTTGTGGAAGCCATTTTATTTTAGTGAATGTGACGAAAAATATTTCTTGGCTTCTTCGTTTTTATCCTTGATGTGTCAATGTGTGCCTGCAACCAGTGTGCTTTGTGACGAGTGATCGTGTGATAAAAATTAAGGATGTACGTGTTTCAAATCGGTCTGTGTTGACCTGCCCCGTTTCTTACACGGCCGCAGGCATCGATTATTGTAACAAGGCGGCCTCTAATAACGGCGAGTCGAAGCTAGCTTTGAACTTGTGTCAGAATTGAGCCATGGGCAACAATGCTGCCACCGCGAACAAGAAAGTGGACGCTGCGGAAAGCGTCAAGGAGTTCCTTGACCAGGCCAAAGAGGACTTCGAGGAGAAATGGAAAAAGAATCCTACCAACACCGCCGGATTGAACGATTTTGAGCGAATAAAAACGCTCGGTACGGGCTCGTTCGGTCGAGTAATGATAGTTCAACATAAACCGACGAAAGAATATTACGCTATGAAAATATTAGATAAACAAAAAGTAGTAAAATTGAAACAAGTGGAGCACACACTTAACGAAAAACGCATTCTTCAGGCTATCAACTTTCCGTTTTTGGTGAGCCTCAAATTTCACTTCAAGGACAACTCGAATCTATACATGGTGCTGGAGTATGTTCCCGGAGGCGAAATGTTCTCCCACCTGCGCAAGGTGGGTCGCTTTTCAGAACCTCATTCGCGATTTTACGCCGCGCAAATAGTACTGGCTTTTGAATACCTTCACTACCTCGATCTCATATATCGGGATCTTAAGCCGGAGAACCTGCTGATCGACTCACAAGGTTACCTCAAAGTGACTGATTTTGGCTTCGCAAAGCGTGTCAAAGGGCGTACGTGGACTCTTTGCGGCACGCCTGAGTACCTCGCTCCAGAAATCATCTTGTCTAAAGGTTATAACAAGGCTGTGGATTGGTGGGCTCTGGGAGTCCTGGTTTATGAAATGGCAGCCGGCTACCCACCCTTCTTCGCTGACCAACCCATCCAGATATATGAGAAAATTGTTTCTGGTAAGGTGCGTTTTCCCTCACATTTTGGCTCAGATCTGAAAGACCTTCTCCGCAATTTGCTGCAGGTAGATTTGACAAAACGCTATGGTAATCTTAAAGCGGGTGTCAATGATATAAAAGGTCATAAATGGTTTGCAAGCACCGATTGGATTGCTGTCTTCCAGAAAAAAATTGAGGCACCATTTATCCCACGTTGCAAGGGACCTGGTGATACAAGTAACTTTGATGATTATGAGGAAGAGGCTCTGCGTATCTCGTCAACTGAAAAGTGTGCACGGGAATTCGCCGAGTTCTGAGCGCATAGTTGGTGCCTGCAAACGGACACTACCGTGAGTAGGTGTTTTGTATTAGTGAATATTCCATGATTGTGTCATGGAATTGTGACAAGTGCATCTGTGTGCCGGTGATCCTTGGTGATCATAGACGCTGCATTGAGCCGGCATACTGGATGAAGTTCAGAGTGTAAGCAGATGATTGTAGAACTGGTTTCCGATTTTTCGGTGGCGTTTATTTGCTTAGTGCCCTTTTAAATTGACGTATTTAGTGCAGTTGAAAAAAGTTAAATGTGTCTCCTGTATTGGTGATAAGAAGGCCCAAGAAAAGTCACTTCTGATGTCTTAGGTGAAAACATGAGCACCATTCAAAGTCCAGAGTTTATTTCTAGTACATGATAGTTCACAAGCTATGGATTGTGCTGTGTTATTTGTTATTAATGAATTGTTTTACAAGGTATATATTTATATTCTCAAATCATGTATAATGTTAATCAGATTTTCTTCTTGCTTTTAATATTAAATTTCTCAACAACTTTTTATCTCATACATCACTTAACCATCAATTTAGAACTAATTTTGATCACTAATTTTAGATATCAAATGAATTTCCTTAATATAATCTTGGTGGAATGTTATGGTTTTTATTGATTGACATTTTCATAATTGGTTTTATTTAAAGATATACTTAATTGTTGTATCAGTTGATATTTATATACCTAAGTGTTTAACTACATCAAAAATATATTGAAGAGATTAATTTATTGTATTTGTATACATGTAGTTGTGTTAATTTGTGCAATTTGACCTATGTGTTTGTGATCTGATGTGAGGATTTATTTGGACTTAAGTGTAATATGTATTAGTTCCTTATTATGTAGGTTTTAATGTTAAAATTGGTGAAACTGAACTTTTTAAAGTATCTGCTGCCAGCCTTGTAAATTGATGTCATTAGACTTGAAACTTATTGCTAGCATCAGTTTATTAAAAGCAATAAATTTTTAAGACAAAAACTTCAACATATTCCCACTATAATGAAATCAATATTCATTTGTGGTGTGTACATAATGTATACATTTGAACATTAAACCAGCACAAAACAAATCATGAGAGAATTTTTATACTCGAGGCAATTTTCATTATAATAGGAATATGTGAAAAAATACCTAGTAGTAAATCTAAATATGCCATTATGGCGATATCTTGTCATTGAGACTGATGTTATCAATAAGCTTAATGTTATAAGCAGTTCTAAAATGAATATAGATCAGGTTTATGCAGTCACTTTCAGTCTCATTTGTGGAATGATTCAAACATAAATAATTAACTGGCAATGTTAATCATAAAGTTTGTTAGCTATTAGGAGTAGGACTTTGAATCCAGGCTGTACAGATTAAATATCTAGTTATTTGTAGTGCATTTTACATTGTGGTAACATTGTGAGAATAAGTGGTGATAGTTGAATTGTTCTTGGAGGTTTTTTTTCCACTCATTTTCTGATGCTACTCATATTACTTTCAAAGTGATAATCATTACTTTAGTTGATAATGGATGAAATTTACTGTTACAAAGTAATAGAACCTGAAAATCAGCAATCTTTATGGGAAGCATATCTTTACCTTAGATCATTTTTTGTGCTTAGGACATATGTATAAAAGGCATACTGCTTCATATGAACTGCCAAAATGTCTTTTTTTGCATACTGACTGACATTTCAATATGTTTTAAGTTTAAAGAGGAAAATGCCACTTAAATATATGCACCATAATTGTTCATAGGTCAAGTTATGATCAATTTTAAAACAATCATATCACATGTGTCTGTCATAAACAATGTATTATTAAAATCTTTATCAAAGTTCACTTTTTACCTGATCAAATAGAAATTATGAATGTCTAATTAATATTAAAAAATAAAATCAGTTACATATGGATAAAACGTTTTTGTATTTCAGATTTCAATGAAATGTTTTGTTTACATTTTTCTTGACATTCTTTAATTTCCTAATCATCACAAGGTTTGTCATAAGTCTCTGTATATCCAAATCTGTAATTTCAAATTATTAATATTTCTTAAACATTCATTAAAATAATTTATTGAGATGTTTTTTATTTTATTTAGTTGGTCAGGTTTTATTTTCTTTACTAAAGAATTGAGTATTAATTCTATATTTACATTTAAGTTTATATTTATACAATCAAGTCACGAGTTATTGTCACTATTTATTATTTGCTCCACAGAGCACTTAATGTTAGACAATGTCTGATTTGGTGGAATGTCATATCAAAATATTCCTTTGTGCTGTAGATTTATTTAAAACATTGATTTTCATATGTTATATTTTTTTAAATGGTGCCATAGTCTTGGGAATGGTCCTATTTTGTAAATATTAAAAAGTTGTTTATATACCTAGTTAAGTTGTCTTCTTTTTAAATTTATTGCGTCATCAGACCTTGTGCATTTGGCACACCAGTGTTGATTGCTTGTCGCATTTAAGTCTCACATACATCAGGCAACAAAGATGCTCAATATAATTAGTATGACATACCAGTATGAACACCAAGAAACGGTGATAATTTGCTGTCTTGACTTGACTTGACTAATACTTTTTGAGTGAAATGGCACATCATACCTGTCAATCACGTTAATGTTGAGCTATATTGTTTAATGTATTTTAGCCTTCAATACAGTATTATTCATGAGCATGATTTTATTGAGACTAAAATCAGAAATGAGTTTAAAAAAGTAGCTAGTCACTCCTTCCTTGTTGATTTTAAAATGCGACGACTTAGTTTATCATACAGCTTGGTGTCTATTACACACTTTATTAGTCTTAAGATTATTGTTAGATTAGGTAGTAAAAAATATTCTTTTACGTAAGTAATTGGTGATGATTATCAATTGGTGCATAGTTTTGTGATTGTAACATTTTCTTTATAGTTATCGTGGAGTATCGAATTAAATTTTTCTCAGCTCACTTTCGAGGCATTGTTCTCTTTGCTGACGTTTTTCAATGAGAAAAGCAATCTATTTTCCATTGTTTACTTCGATGATAAGCGAAACTACTTTGATTTGCTATAGAATGACATTCACCAGTTGGACATTGTACACATGTAAAACCTATAAAACAATTAAGGAATTTTCGTTATACCTTACGTTACTATTGTCTAAATTTGATAGCATAAAACTAAATCGCCGCGATATTGTGTTTAGTTTTCATGCTTAGTTGAACTGTGCAGTAGACTTGATGCTAAATCATTTTATAGAAAATTTCTTTCCGAAAACTTACGCGTATTATAAATCGAGTGTAGTTAGGGCGGGTTGCTAGTTGTATATAAAACTCTAGAGTGATTGTGTCCCCGGTATTTAGGAGATTTGATATCAGCTTCGGTATCGCAGACCTTCATTCCAGTAGCTTCACAACTTGCTCAGAAACCCAATGTGGACGCTCTAATGTGAACATTTTAAAGCCATTTTGGATATTATAAACATTAGTGTGACAGTATGTGTATTTGCGAAAAGTCGTCTTTTTGTATTTGTGCGTATTAATATTAAAATGTTCACGTCTAGATCTATTATATCGAGTGCCTATAGCATTGAAAGTTCAAGTGTAATAAGTCAGTTAATTTCAGTAATTATTTGTCACCATGTATTGATCTTCCATAAAATTACGATGAAATTAAAATATCGATGTAACAGTATAAAATTGTTTAATTTTACGTACCTATTTTAATTTTTTGATTCAGTTAACTTTTCCATATGTCAATTTAACAAACTGATTTACCTTAAATAGTTATTGCTTAAAAACTGCACCAAATTAAGTTTTTTGGCAGTGTCTCAGACTATTTTCCAAACTGAATAACGTGTACAGTCAAATGAAAAATATTTTCATTTTCTTTAGATTCACTGGCGAAGTAAAATATAGTCTGCACATGTCCGGACATTTCGATGTGCACGAGGGATACACGTGGGGAGACTGGGTTAATATGTGGCTTCCTAATAAAGCGAAATGTCCCGACGCCCGTGTTCTCATTGCCAACAGAGAAATAATGAAATACATTTTCAAACCACCTTTCGCTTGTATTTTTTTAAACTAATTTCGGTAAATTTTCTGTCAGACGGAGTAGTTACTTACCTAACTCGAAGATTGTATTTTATTGTAAAGTAAAAAGAATGATGAAAGAAATTTTATTCACTTTAAAACTTTTATTGTCTATTTTTGTCGATGTTTATATGGATCCATATACTCGTACGTAGTCAGCTCCGATTATTCATGGGAGGTTTTCTGGTAATGATTTGAACCAAGTAGTTTTCTCTTGTATATACAAAAAAAATATATAAGACTGTTTAGAGAGTACTGTATCTCGGATGTTACTTAGTAAATGACAATTAACGAGGTCGTATACGAAGAATGTTAATATGTTTGTGTCTTCATTATGTTGTAACGTGAACTCTCCTTTTTAAAGTTTAATTTCACGTTAAAAACAGAACTTTCGATTTCATCAGCTACTAACTTTACGGTAACTAGTTGGTAGATGTACAGATATGTCCTACATGATTTAAATTCGTTTAATCTTTATTTAATTCCTTTCGCCAGTTTCGACTACTAGTTGACCTCGGGGATATTCCTAAGAGATTAATAGAATTAAAATGAATTTTAATTTATCGAGCAAGCATGCAGGCGGGCTGTGGCTTTTTTTGTTTATAAACATGTTATTATCTGTTATTCAGGCACCCATAGGTAGTTGTTTTGTTGCTTTATTTATCATAATACAATTGAAGGTCAGACGTGTATTAACCTACAATCACCTTTTTGCCTCAAAATTAATATTCCTCCCTGCAGTGTGTTGGACTGTTGGCACAATACACGAGTTAGTCTAAGCAAATATAAAAATTCCCATTTTACGATTAACTGAATCCTGCTTCTGATGCCGTGGTAATGTAAATGTTTGAAATATGCGTTATCTAATATCTATTCTCGGCCATCTTTATTTTTGTGTTGCGTAAAGTTTTTATGAAATGTCTAAATATCTTGAATGTAGGTGGCAACTCCAGACTGATTCACGCAAACAAGTACCTGAATTACATTTTGAGTCATTGGTTATTTGTTAGCATTGCAAAAACCTTGCAGTCGTACTTCGACTGCAAGTTTTGTACGATGTTGTTGTATAAACTTCACTTTCCAGATTATCTTTAGTTCCAATCGTACTCGTATGTAACTCACATTTCTATTGGAATAAGTTATTTTCGCAAATCTTCAACCGGTTTTCAGATATATGTCTAATAGAAAACTTTACGTGACCAACTTTAGAATTGAAATGCGTTTGTATTTTCATGCTACGGTTAGTTCTAATGTTGTGATCCGACACGCGAACCCCAGCCGAGACCAAAGGTTCATTATCAATACACAATGGCCGCTGAGCTCGAGCTGTGGAGTTTAGAGTTACGTGCCAGTATCGTCAGAAACGATTAATTTTCCACTTGCGAACAGATGCTGCCGTGGTATAATGTGTTATTATCTTGTACACGCTGTCAATTAAGGTAATGATCGTGTATTCTCTAGGTACGTTAGTTTTATAATTGATAGCATGGATATTGTATTAATCAAGTTTACTTTTGTCAAACTAGTATTGGAGTGACCGTGTGTCAGTGGGTGTGTTACCGATAATGGTCTGTTCGCTCTCGCAACTGCCGTCGCAACCTTGGAAGTGTGAGAAAGCGCTTGTTACGTAGTACAGCACTCGCATGTGTGGCTGGCTAGTAATGAATTAAGGTCTGCTTGTAATTAAAACTTTAAATGTAGTTAACAGATAACAGGTTGGAACTGGCACTGTGTATTCAAACTTTAAATTGTGTGTTTGTCGATGATATAAATTATTTCTTTGCAACTCCCTTTATAGATCGTAAATTTTCTACCTTATGATCAGAGTTGTCACAGCGGGTATAAAAGACGCGAAAGTTAATATTTTTTTGATCCCGTCTCGTCCACCGAGGATATAGGGTAACTTACAATCTAACTTTCAATTGAATGTAGGTTTTTTGCGAGTTAACTCCAAGACGTTAGTGCACCATCTGCTTATTTCGCATTCGACTATTTTTGCTACGTCATCGTCACACGTGCTAATTTCCACATGTAACGTGGTAATAAATTTCAAGGTTTTGTTTCAGAGTGATCTAGTTTCAATTGTCTTCAATGATGGCAAGTTTGAAATATAAAAAAAAGTCTCATTTTAGATCATACAAATTGAGACGGCGGTGAAATTTTACATTTTCCTTTTGTGTTCTCAATTCTACGTAGTTTTGAAGCTGACTTAGAAATAGTTTTGTGTTACAATTTATCAGATGTAATTATTTAACCAGTATGTAATAATTTCAATTTTTCCGACTGTCCTGTTACTATAACAGTTCTGTTCAGTTCTGTTAGGAATTTATTGATTTTAAGGGTTCCGCACTTTCTACCTTCTACCGTAGTCTTCGTTGGGTGTCAAATTGTGACTCCAATGTACCTACCTATAATGACAGTGTGAGGTACATTATATCAAACTTCATAAAATTATTTAGAAAATACTATACTTACCCTTAAAACGTGATAATCATCCTAAACAAACTTTTTATCTACTCAGAGATGTACCAAAATGTACCTTTTCTTCACCATCTCTCCATAATTATATCAACAATGCCTGTCAGAACTTTTATCTTGAGATGTGTGGACAGGGAATTAAGGTTTTATACAGAAAAATGTTGGTTACGTATATCAAAAGGATGTACGCACGTACACGATGTATTTACATTACGTTAATTCTACATACATAAGATCACGCTTTTTTCCCGGACAGGCAGGCAGAGACTACATATGTTTCAGGGAAGAATGTCTTTAATATCATAGCTAAAATCACCAATGAATGAAAAATGAATTTAATTATTGAAACCATTTCAATAATTAAATTCAAAATAATAATATCGATTTTAGTATATAACGCAGCATTTTGACTAGTATCGTACAGTATATTATATAATGTATGTATGTATGTATATATAATGGTTTGTACAGTATTTATATGCACTAGAGTCATAAAAAATCGTTTTATTTTTTATAAGTATACTCTTGGTACGTAAGGTACTTTTATACATAATAATGTACCTACGAAGTATAAAAATAAACAGGAGTGGGTGGGGATATTTTCCCTACAAATAAACTGAGCTAAAATTAGAACCGTGTAATATTAAACTTTCCTTTGAAGGGAGGGTTTGAGAAAATGGTGCACATTTTTGTAATATAGCCAAAATTTATGTTAATTTTAAGCGTTTCAACTCCCAAGTTGAACGTACTTAAAAATTTGTCAAGATAAGAAGCTGAACTCTGAAATATAATCTGCAACTCCTTGTCTAAGGCTATTGGTATCTTATCGGTCTTGATAAGCAACGGTACCTATGTTTCTTTTCTAAGGGCAAGTTACGAGGCCACAAAACGCTAATGTTTTTATTACAATATCGCCGTCAATTTGTTATAAAGCATTAGAAATCGAGTTAGGCTTAGTGAGATTATCATTTCATCTTATTTTTCCTATTTGGTTCCCTTTAATATAATAATAATTCATAATTCCTTTCAAGGCAATATTTGTTTCGCAAGTAAATTGTAAGTTCATGAAGAATGAAGGCGTGATTTTATGTATGTAACATACATACATAAAATCACGCCTTTTTCCCGGAGAGGTAGGCAAAGACATCTTTCCACTTGCCATGATCTCTGTTTACTTATTTGGTTTCATCCACAGAATTAAGAACATGAAGATTACAACAGTCTATAATATGTTTAGTTTGTATATGTTTTGTGGTCTTGAATATAGTTTGAAAAAAAAAGCCTTTATTTCATTTGCTTAGATTTGTGTATAACATTTTATAAAATGTTCACTGTTTCATCATTATTATAACGTCAATTTTTATTAATGCACGAACACGACTACTTTCACTATTTATGTAGTAGGTATATGACGATTTCTATATAGTTTTCTAAATTAAGTATGTTGTTACAGTGTTCATCACAGTGAAAACTTTTTATTCGATGGTTCAACATCACTGAAAATTTGTTTTGCAATGATTGAGAACAATCTTACTGGCAATATTGAACATAATTTCAATCTTAAGACCCTGGTGTAACGTTTTGACAGCAGTTCTTGTTATCTAGTTACGTTAACAAGAAATTTCTTCTTCATGTTTGCAAAGTAGCAGCCAAATTTTCTTTGTGATGTTAACGTTAAATATGTGCTTAAGATATGCGGAGTAGAGATAACGTAAAATCTACACTCAGTCACTATATTTTGATGCTCAGCCAATTCTTTGTTAGGTACCAGAGATCTGTAAAATTGAATTACCTGTGTGTAATACGCATTGTTCTTATTATTTACTTATTTTAACTGTACCTGTATTGCAATTATTGTTTTATACTTAGATCATTAGTTTTATAATTACTTCATTTGGAATTTGGATTTCGCCCTCGTTTTTACTATACGTATTACGTAGGTATATCTCACATAAAAGTATGTACGTAGTTGCTTAATAAGATGCTAACGCCAAATTCATGGTTCATTTTCCGACGCAAGCTACAGATTTACATCACTTTAACATCAACAAGAGCAAGACATCATACAAATAGTATTCCGCTGCCAAAATGAATATTACATTAGTACATTAGCATTTTTTACTTATTATCCGTTTTAAGAACGCTGTAACGACATTGTTGTTGTATTTCTGTCCGTCTGTCGGTCTGTCGCTGTACGCGAGTTGGCAGCATTTCAACGGTTTTTTCTCAACGATCTTCTATCATCTATTCCGGGATGACATTGCTCTTGGGCTGTGGACAACACAAGGACAAAACCAGTGTTTTTATATTATAGGGATATCGGAGCAAAGTTGCGCAAGAGGATATTTATTTGAAAAGTTTGTTTTCAAACTATGACATAATAAAATCATGGCGGAAAGCCGGTTTAGGTTTTAGGTGTTGTTATCAGACAAAAACAAATTTGCACAGCGAATATTTTCGCTTTGATGGATTAACTTATTAATTAATAATAAAGATATCTAGCTTAGTTGAAAAATAAACACCAATATATTATTTGTTCAATTATGGTCCTGCGTGTAATATAATCTCAACAGTTTCTGGCATTACCTCTTTATAGTTTTTAGCTATGATTCAGCTTGACATTGTTAAAAACACATTTGTGGTGAATTATCAAAGTTAATTATTGTAATTTTCGAAGTACCTACGCGTATATCGTGCACATTGGCGCCCTTTGAAAAACAAACAACCAATATTTCTTAAAAAAAAGCTTACTCGCATTAAAATAACCAAAAAAGTTATCAATCGAGGTCATTGTCGTTATACAATTTGTTGGGACGTAGGCAGAAGATTCGATTCCGCCGGCTGTGCGCTCGTAAATAATTCCTGATCTCTGGAACAATGCCGAGATGTCTGCACTACTTCCTTATTTCAAGATTGAGCCATATGCGAGGTCGTTTGAACGACACGAGTAACCAACAAGCCCTTTGAAGTAACTCACTCCTGATATTAAAATACAGGGAAAATACGCTTGAAATTTCGGGTTTTCTTTAATACATTCCAAACAGTAGATTGTATTACAACAAGCTGTGAATTTATTTTCTTACAATAAAAAAATACATTAGGCTTTATTTTAATTGTTCAAATGCATATATAGGTTCGTGATTACACAAAAAAAAACTGCTATATTTTTTTTAAAAAGAAGGAATTGTGATTTCAGTACACAATCATGTGGAATTTGATCACCCAGGTGATCAAAGTGAAATAAAGCAATTTATTGTAATTAGTAGGGAAAGGTAAGGTGTATAAACATATGCCAAAATGAGCATAAGTCGTTTCATTAATTCTCAATTCACATTTAAATTTCAGTTACTAGTTATAGGTAGTTTCTCAATTGTATATTTGTATCACCGTATTAGTATCAGAGTATAGCCCTAAGTACAGGTACATTTCTTGAATATTGACTTAAACTTACGCCAGAACAATGGCGAATATCTTTTTTATTGTTTTGGATCAGAGCCACATTCTCACACATTTTGCATCATCTACCACGACTATTATCGAGGGACTGTTAGATAAATAGTACGTATTGTTATATCGGGCGTTATGACGTCAGTTCATGTTTATTTATATGATCATGTCGTCGTGTAATATTCCTGTAATTAATTTATAGTTTATTTATGTCGATTATCCACACCATACACCAAAATATTTAGTGCGGTGGCTTTGGTGTAATACGGTAAGGTAAAATTTTTGTGTGGTTGTATTTTAGCCGTAAACATTAGCCCTCGGGTTCTCTGTAAATTCTGGCTTTTTACTTTCTTTGTTGTTAATAGAAATCATCTCATCCATCATCTGGGTCTCCAATGGACGTTATTATAGTCTCAAATTTAGCCATTGCATAAAAAAAGTTTATTCATCCTAAACTTACGAGACGATGGACTAAAGCTGGAGAGACTCCAGTCTAATTCGAACATTATCTCCCATTTCTTTTAAGTGGTATTATTGCTCGCTGTTATTGTTTCATTACAATGGTAAACAGGGATTCGCCTTCAAACGGCACTGTGTTTGAAACCACAACTCTGGATCAGACGGACTAATGTTACGATACGTTCGATTTGGCTGAAGTCAAGATAACTTTTGACTATAATGACTGACAGATTTATTAAACGATGAGGCAACGTTAACCATGAGTCAATGTGGATTAGGTTCCTCGGCAAAGGTTCTGACGTCAGACGAGAGTCACATGTGAAAACCTGACTTACCCAATCCCGGATCATAGTTTTGATGATCATAGCTCCCTCCAGGTACCTTTCCAAAGAGATGAAGATGAAAGCGCTACTAACACCAGTAGGAAAACTTATTTATTATTAAAAATAATGTTATCACTAGCATAATCAATATAACCATCTACTATTATCGTATTAAAATTTGAAAACGGACTTGTAGGGCGACGTGATGGTAGATTGATAGTGGCAACATTACAAAACATTTTCCATTTATGCTTGTCATGCTCTGTAAGTGACATAAAAATAGCATTAGCGATAAATATGCGGTTAATCCTGGGTCAACACAATAAGATATTTGCGGTCAATCACGTAAACAATCGTTTATTTACCTCTTAACTTGGAGTTATCAATTTAATATTAGAATTCAGCTTTACATTTGCTCTAACCGGTCTTTTGAAAGTATCTTCTAATATTGTTTGTCATATTGGGCCAATCCTTATCTGAAATTTTGAAAGAGTCAAAATGTTTTTTTTTATATATCAAACCAACAAACTCAAAAACTACGGTGTGGTTTTGAGGATATATATATATATATACATATATATATATATATATATATATATATATATATATATATATATATATAATAATATAACCAATATTGAAAACACGACTTTTAGTGATATAACATAAAATTCGTGTTTTGGATCGTGTATCTAAGTTTATAAAGCTAAATCTTATCTATTAAGATAGATAATATCAAATTAGATACCACGGTGACGTGTATAAAACAGGATAGACAAATTCACGAGTATAGAGTGGTATTATTTTATTGAAAATTCAGACGGAAATTTAATGGTTTAAGGATAAAATAATAAGGTACATAAAATCACGCCTCTTACCCAAAGGTAGGCAGATTAATTACATCTTTTCACTGGCCAGGATCTCTACATAAGTACTTCTTTCATCCACATTCCTAACTTCGGGTACTCTTGCCTTTTGCCAGACAGCCCCCGATTTGATCACGGTCTTGTCCATTTAAATTATTAATATCATTCAGTAGAAATCGTGAGAGGTACCAGACCAGTAGCACACACCACGATAATACTTTCATACCACGCTTAGATTTGATCAGCTGTTATCATGTGATAGTCACTCGTATATGTACGATTAGTTAACGTAGTTTTTTTGTGTATCGAACTGCTGATAACACAGAGCAATAGGGAAATACGTTTATATTTTAATACCTACCTACGGGCGAGATAAAATAGCAGGTGTAATTTTTATTTAAATTTGCCAACATTTTATTAAGATGAGTGGTCAGTTACAAACTTACAATTTCCAGTGTTAATCGCAATACTAAGAACTATATGATTATTAATGTATGTAAACGGGAATCAATGTGAACATATCGTTTTTTCCTGGCCTATCGACCAGGTTACACTGACCCTATTTATTTATTTATTCTTTATTGTAACAATTACAATTTTTAAAGTACAATAGGCGGACCTTAATTACAGGATGACAGTCATGTTTGCATACATTAATTATTGTTTACATTAAGTATTACAACGCGAAAGTTTAGAAGTTAAGCACCTAAGTACCTACTTACTATTTTTAAGGATTCAAAGTTTATACGCCTTGTTAAAATTTGTTCGTATGTATAATAATCAACATACATACATACATATCATCACGTCTATCACTTACGGGGTAGACAGAGCCAACAGTCTTGAAAAGACTTAAAGGCCACGTTCAGCTATTTGGCTTAATGATAGAATTGAGATTCAATTAGTGACAGGTTGCTAGCCTGTCGCCTAAAAAAGAATCCCAAGTTTACCTAAGGGCAAGTGCAGAAAAAGCGGCAGAACAAACTGCACTGCAGCATTTTTATCAAAGGCGTCAATTTGAACTACTGGTAAAAACCGGAATGCGCCATGACGAGAAAGAGAGAACAGATTTCATTATTTATTTCTGTATTGCACTTGCGTGACGTTTATTATTGCAAAAATACAACACCGAGTGGCATTGACGTCATTTGCGCCACCCTACAGTCGGTGAATGAAGTGACGAGAAAGTCGTCATATCTGTCTACACTGCTTACTAACTCTGTGGAATCGAAATGTTGTTATAGGCAATTCAGTTTATTGGCACATACATCTAGTGCAGCGTTCACTATCGGTTTATAGATATTTATTGACTCATAAAGAATACAATAATTCACTTATAATGAGTCTAAAACTAATTTATAAATAATTTGTAAAAATATTGACGCAAATAAACAGTGTAGTTTTCGAAAAGTTAAGTAATTTACAAAAATTTTTTGACTATATATAACTATGATCAAATATAAATAAGGTTCCGCCTTCCAAAGGCTACGTTTTTTTTTCAATTCTAGCGACACTGTATCCTAATTTCTCTGCGTACGGGTCGCGGGCCTTGAGTACAGACTTTTGTATTCGTAACGAGTTTTTGTTTAATCTCGGGAACCACACGGCACATGATAAGACAAAGCATGACACAAAATGTCTTCGCTTGTAACAAACAGATTGTAGTGAGTAGGACTAAGAAGTTTCTAAAGGTCAAATGCTATAATTGGATGAGAGTCATTGACAAGCATATCAAGGCAACTTCATTAAAACATATCCTTGTTTATGGCCACACGAAATTAACAATCAGTTAGGTAACAACGATTTAATTAATGTGCATAATATGGCGCAACGTTATGTAAATGGCCAGATAAGATTCCTACAGAAGTAATCTTCATAATTTCGAAAGTCAGGATGACTTTGATAACCACTATATCCGACCAAGTTTTCGAATGCATCCATCTAAAACGTTTGGTTATACAATTAATTTATGAATTACCAAAGTTTACTATACATACATAGGTACATACATAAAATCCTTTGCCTTTTTCCCGGAGGGGTAGGCGAAAGTTTGAAGTTTTCTATATCATTTAAAATACAATATATACCTACACGGGAGTGAAATTTGAGTGCCTTGTGGTTCACGGCACCAATAGAAAAAAATGTATGTATGTGATTATATGTATGTATGTATGCAAATTTTGATATTTGGCCAGTATAGATACATGGAAAGGTTAGGTTATTCCGTCTGATCTAATTATCTAAATGAAAATATAGTTTCAATTACTTAACTATTTTTTGGAATATAAACATCATCAATAAACAACATTACACATGTATAACAACTGACGACGTTGCTCAATTTTTATTACTTATTATTACTATAGTTTTCGACGAGGTATTTAAAAATTTCAGAAGCCAAAGTGATCAAAGGAATGCGCGGAAATGTTGCCTAAACAATGTGGCAGAACAAACGTATTTAGAAAAATTGCCAAGGTTTTTCTCATATGGCGCTGTTGGTATAAGTATGACATTATAACATTTTCTTCAACCAAGAGCAGCGAAGCTAAACCTTGAGACGAACACACACATTCAAAACTATTGTGTAAGCAAGCATACAACAAGTGCCACTGATATGTAGAAATATATATGCGTTCTAAAAATTTATATATTTGAGTTTAAAAATTATCTTTTTCATTAAAAAAATTACATATCTACATAATGTTTATATGTAAATCTTAATTGGGTATAGGAAAAAGATTAGGAAATCTATATTTCCTATTTTTTAAGTATTTTACTTATTTGAAATATTTTCTAATCATGCCATTTAGCTATGGAATTTTACTTTCAATGTAGACATAAAGCAGGCTGATTGTTACACTTGAGTTTTCGAGGATAAAAATCTAAATTTTAGGAAGGTAATAAAAAAACTAAATTTACTCAGCCTGGTCATTACAAGGCCTTGGTATAGGTGTGTCAAGCCTGGGTGCTCTTTAGGGGTTTGACAAGTTGGTACCTACGTATGTAAATTATCATATCAGTGACTAACACACACCTTTCAGTCGTCCGACGCACTATGTCCACGCGTCTTTGTGCGTGTAAATTATAATAACTGATGGTTATCGTGTTGTAAAAAACTAGTTAATGGAGTCAGGTGATTGAGGGCAAATATCTAAGCACCGACCATATGTGACGTGTAACTTACATCACGTTCTTAGCTACATGAACCCAATTTTTATCAGGGGTCTTTACACTATTCTAGACACACCCTTCTTGTTCATAGTCATTGAAATATAAATAAATATCTGATGGAAAAACAATTCCGAACTCGAAGGCTTGACCTTTGCGTAACATTATTTTTTTAATACATTTGTTTCTTACCAATGATCAAGTATATATCGATAATTTTTAATGTAATGTTCCATGTCTAATAGGTACTTCTGATGGTAATTTTTAATTTTGGTTGTTCATGAGGAAATCTGCATCTCAAGCAATTGAATGTGCAATCAATTTGAGTTAAATTCATTCAATACACCTAGACGGAGGGCAGACGGAAGTATAAAAATCTATGGTTTTGGACATTGGGCACAGGTGGAAACAAGGATCCTCTCCAGTATGACGCAACCGGGACAAACACCATCAAAATAATTAAGTCAAACCTTTCTTTTCATTAAAAAACCGTAAAGCAACAGGCATCTCACGTAAAATAAAGCAGATAAGAACATCGCATGGCTATCTCGTTACCACGATAACGCGTGACCTTGCACGGACCATGTCAACATTTAGGTAATCGAACTTGAAAAGGTCATTGGGTAACATCATTTTTTACGACAATGCCGACAAACGTAGACGCGTACTTGACACGATAGCCTAATATGACGTGTGAAGTCATATAGAAGGCTTAGATCACAGGGCAAATTCACGATTGCTTTTATCAACTCTGCCTCTGCTTGTATTATACTTGTAAGCCAACAATGACTTGCAAATGAATATTCTTACTATGAACAAATTGGAGAACAGTCGATATCTGATATGAAAACTTTGACTTGTGAACCGCACTTACTGTAACATAGGTCTAACTGATTTTAAGTAGTGATATTTACGATAGATATAGGTACTACGTTCTGTTGTCTCTTTCCTACGGAATGCACCTTATTGTCCGTAGTCTCCCTGGAAATAAATATCTTCTTAAACATAGTTATACTATACGAATACGTACTTCGTTACGTGTAAAATAACATAAATAGGTAAAAGGTATTTCGGACGTCTTATACTAGAAGTAACAAGTGAAGGCTTAACTAACATAGTGCAAAACATCAATAAGGCTAAAAATATTTTGTGTTAAGAATTTAGGTGAATAAGGTATAGCGAAGTGAAATTAGAAACAAAAAAATATCAAAGGATCGGCTTCACACTTCGGCACTCGCCGTTTTCACTGTAAATAGTGAAGCCAAAATGCCCTACTTCATAGCTGTAAAAGCCCAGCTTTAATTAAGGAGCGGAACCCTATAAAACTCGAGAGCTAATCTCGGTGATGTTACAAATTATATAAATTACAGATCATTCGCATTTATTGAAGTGCTCACACACATAGAAGAAGCGCACTCAAGGAACAGTCAGTAGCAGATAAACCGGACCTCATGTTTCATGCAAACGAAAAGGTAAACCAATTCAGTCGCCTTTTACGACATCTATGGGATAAAGATGGAGATATTCTATTCTTTTTATATTGAAAGACAGCAAGACTAGTGCTTACACATTATATACTCTTTCTCCTGGCGTCAATCCCATTTTCTGGATTGGGCATGTCAGGTTTGCGCTCATACACGTAATCGTACTGTTTATTTTTTATCATGGGAGGGTCATAATAACGAACCCTTGTTAATAATAGCAAGTGTGTAAGTATTAATTAGAGTGATTCCTGAAAATGACAATTTCTGTAATCTCCTTGCTTTCTAATGAAATGACTTGGCAGGGCGTCTACCTCTGACCTTTTGCAGTCGCTTGTTGCCATGACCTAGTGCTGGTGGCGCGAAAGGTTACGGGTTCGAAGATCGCATATCTTGATGAACCTAGAAATAATTGTTCTCATTGTAATTTAACAAAATTTGAGAGAACTCAAAAGTCTATTGAATTTTATTTGGGTCAGCGCTTATATTTAGTACAGGTCACCAAATTTGTTCTTAACTATATTATAAATGTGAAAGTCTATCAGTTCCGCATTTATGGCTATACTTTTAGTAGACAGTTAATGCTCATTCCTTATTTTAGACTTCCGTTTATAATGGTAAAATAAGGAATTTTTCGCATCTTTCTCAGCGTAAGTTGTAATAAATTTGAAAAACACACAAACGTTATTTCGGACTTTTAAGTTCTCATAGATTTGGGATTCTTCAATACTGTTCTTTAATCGAAAGACATCCTATTCTAAACAGGATTTATACAATGTTTCCTGAGTACAAATTCCTGCAATTTTTTTACTTTCTTTTCCAATCATGAAAAGAGCGAGGCTAAAGTACTAGACTAGACAATACGAAAAGACTAGACTGGATCATACTCATAATTCCTGGGGAGCAACAAATTGACCCTCAGCCAAGACAAAGACGTCACGTATACATTTTATGAGAGCAATTTTACAAATTGACGTAGTCTTTAGGACGAGGTACTCAAGAGATTTATAGCTTGCCGTTGCTATGCTTATAATAGATGATATTTGATAGATATTGCCATATTTGTCAGTGCTTTCAATTTAACGCTTTACTTTTACTCAGCACTTACCTGTTTACTTTAAATTATGATTTAAATCTAAAACACAATTACATTATCTCACAATGTAAATGTTAATACTGAAACCGATTTAAATTTCACTCTAGCATTGTAAGATAAGGAACTAGATAGGAAAAGCCGTAGGAAACCAATGATTGGTGCTGATGATGTTGAAACAAAAGCAGTATTTTGACGCCCGTTTGTCTCAATATTTTGATGAAATACGCGCAGTTTAGGAAACATGATCTGAAATTGCCTCGGTCTAATAAGCCGCCTTGTAGAGAGAATGTGGCTTAATAGGGCAGCAACTGATGTATGACCGTCATAGGCATTTGTTCTCCTTATTTATTGGAGTAAAATCAACATCAAAGTTCATTAGTTCTTCACAGCTGGAGCTGTTTATGATTTTTAGCGCTTACACAACACCTAAGTATTTCTAAATCACTTTCTTTGCTTTTAGTAAAAATATCTTGTAATAGTTTGACAAATAGTTCATGACATACATAGAGTGTATGAAATAGAATTCGGAATAATATAAATGTCATTTTGATTTCTATGAGGGCCGTCATGTGCGCCTAGTACTGAAAAGAAAATATAGACTTTTGAATTTTAACCTGACTTTTTAACTAAAAGCTGGCGAGAAAAATATTTCGGGTCAACTTAGTATTACGATCGGCATATTTATATAAATTTATAAAATTTCATCAAACCAATGAATCAATTACCCTAGCTTATTGTACGCCAAAATAAACCCGGTATTATCCGAGTTCAGTTCTAGAATCTAGACTTAAAATAGCGCTGCGGGAACTAAGGAATCGCTAATGAAGACTAGTTTCTTGTTGCATTCTATTTGTCCCGCTTTTCTTAGAAGCAATTGCTATTCTTTTCGTTCCGGGAATCGTTTGTTTGTAAACTGTATTGATTTGTGAGTTAGTAGTGAAGCCGTATGTTTTTGTTAGGTCATTTTATGTTCTGTAAATAATGAAATGAGCTGACTGTATTAACCGGCCGGTAGTCGAATTGTTAAAATGCCCGAATAAAAAAATGGCACGCATTCAAATACCTACTAAGCAATGACATTTTCGTCCCGAAAAGACTGAATGGCCACATTCAGCTGTTTGGCTTATTGATAGAATTGAGATTGAAATAGTGACAGGTTGCTAGCCCATCGCCTAAAAGAAGAATCCCAAGATTATAAGCCTACCCCTTAATCTCCTTTTACGACATCCATGGGAATGAGACGGAGTGGTCTTATTCTTTTTTTTATTGGTGCCGGGAACCACACGGCGTGGTTTCACTTCCCGGCTGGTGGTGACTTCCCGGGTAGACGAAAGTCTTTTTTCAAGTTAAAAAAAAAAGGTTTATCAGAGAAGTGAGGACGCAACCGGGTCTGACGCGCTGATGAAGAAATGATGAAAATTTGTATCATCTTTAAATACAATCTAAAAAAACATGCCACACAAACTTCGTTCCGTTTACTGAATGATGAAGAAATTATGAAAATTTGTATCATTAAATAACTGTGAGTGTAAAATCTGTAACAAAAATATTCAGTAAACGGAACGAAGTTTGTGTGGCGTGTTTTTACAGTTGTTGGCCTATTTTGAATTATGACTGACGGACGTTTCTCACGCTGTTAAATATTTATAAACAGCACCTTTTGATTCCCAGTTTAAGTCAACAGTTTCGGGTTGGCTGGTTGCTTTATTTTTAAGTAAACTGTGGTTTAATGATTCAACGATATTTTTGATAATCTTTATTGAAATCCACTGATTGCTAAAATGGTTTGGTCGTGTGGAGATGATGAATGAAAGGCTGGAATGAAGGACAGGTTTACTAAGTGAACCCACAAGGAGGTTGAATGGGACCCGTGGAGTGGCCTAGACGAACATAGCTTGATTAAATCAGTGACGTCAGTGAAAAGTTCAGGTCAATAGTATCCGAAACAGACGAGTTTGCATGAAGAGAGTTACGAATGGATGGATCAGCCTATCATCCGTCAGTAAACTTTTACGACATCCATTGTAAGAGATAGAGTATTCTAAAGTTCTATTTAGTGAGTATTCTACTGGGAGTTACGTGGCACAAAGATGCAAAGACGTTCAGTTTTATGCCCTCTACTTGGCAGGACAGAAGTATCTGGTGACATGAGTAGAGAGTTGAAGATTTCCCGAAATTCCCGTGGGAACACCGGGCAACAGCTACTATGTATAAGTACAATGAACAAAGAACCTTCGTCCCATTGAGATCTGTATCTACGTTTCGTGTTATTTACTAATCCTCAACATAATATATTATTAGTGTCATATATTTCTAAGTATTTAGAGCTAATATTTAGAAATTATTTTATTACCAATTCTTATTCCCAAATATAAATAAACATTGTTTATGCCTATATAAATAAAAACCTGCACTAACCTGCCTATTGGACATCACTTTCACAACACAAAACAACTACACCATGGAAATGCTACAGTTGCAGCAAGTTCAGCAGACACAGAAGCAATTGGAAGAGTCACTGGCTGATCGTATGGCAGAGTTTGAAAAGAGGATTGCCTGTCCTCCACCAGGAGAGTCCGATGTGGTGAAGCAGGAGTACTCTGGCTTTAGGGTCTCCGTCAAAACCATCTTTCAGCTTTTGAACCAGCAGATCCTTGAGCTTACAAGCAGGGTGGACGCATTAGAGATGAGGAGTCGGCGCAAGGTATTACTACTCAATGGTATGGAGGAGACCACGGATGAGAACATTACACAGCTCGTGAGTAGCTTTCTCATAGATAAGCTCCATATTCCAGACTGCAGTGAGCAAATTAAGTCCTGCCATCGCATAGGGGTCAGTAAGCCAGGTCGTGCGCGTCCTGTTGTGGTCCGCTTTCACACCTCAAAGGCTAAAGCCAATGTATGGAAGAGGAAATCAGCGTTAAAGGGCACTGCGGTCAATATGTCCGAGTTTCTCACACGTGCCAGACAGGATGTCTTCATGGCTGCTCGTAAGCACTTTGGGATGAGGCAGTGCTGGACCTTCGATGGTGTCATTAACATCAAGACTCCGGCGGGTGACCGCGTTAAGGTGACCGCAGCCAGTGAGTTGGCTGCCTTGACTGTTAAGTTCCCAGCAGCTGTGGCTGAGGCCAGCAGTGCCTCGGGGCATTTGTCTGAGGCTGGGCGCCGTCCGCAGGCGCAAAGAAACATCACACGTCGACGGGCAAAAGCCGACAAAAGCTAATAATATGTGCAGCAGTCCTTTAATTTCTTGATTTTCTAGTAGTTATTTTCAAGCATCGTTATTTTTTTTTAATTCGTTGGGTTGTAGGTAGATTACTCATTGATATACGCCACGCCCTAATTCAAACATTTTTACAAATTGTAATTTCAAACCTACTTTTAAATTTACTTTAATTTAATTTCTCTTTAACGGGTAGAAAGTTTTCATAAAGTTTGTCTTTGTTCTGTTCTGTCTGATGAATGATGTATGTCACCACTGTCATAATTAGTAATGTCACTTATGTGACTTTTTCTCATTGGCACTGATATCTTGCTCATACAGCCATATGAAATAACTCTTTCTTTTTAATTATAATTCTTTTTTATTTTTATTTTTTTTTTATATCTCGTCTTGTGTTTTAAACTTTTCATGTTAAAACCGGCAGGTCATGCAGAGTATGTAGATGGCATAATATTATTATATATTTGGGTTTAATATTGTATAGTTCGTAATTAGCAAGTATATATATTGTTCTTATTCTTATTATTATTATATAATTATTTATTTGAATATATATATATATATTTTTTTTATATTTTTTTTTTATGCAGCAACTTAACGACTTAAGTTTTAATGACTCGTTTTTCTCTGCTAGTGACTCACTTCATTCTAGCTTTGCATCCTGTGACTCCTCTGATACTCTGGGTACATTCGTTTGTAACGCATTCCAGCCTTTCCCTAAAAAATTTAATATTTGTCACGTTAATGCCCAAAGCATTGCGGCGCATTATACAGACTTCCTGGAGACCTTTTCTTCGGAGCACATAAGTGCTGTCCTAGTCTCAGAAACCTGGCTTAAACCTAGCTTACCATCCACTAGTGTTTCACTACCTGGTTTCGTACTTATACGAAATGATCGTGTTGGTGCGAGATCGGGTGGCGTTGCCATATACTTACGTAGTAATATAAACTACCGCATCCTCTCCATGTCTCCATCTGAATATTCTGCATCTATGGAATACATTCTGTTGGAAGTCTCCATTAATGGTGTTAAAGCAGTACTCGGTGTTTTCTACCCTCCCTCCTCTAAAGTTAATTACTTTTCAACGTTTGAGTCTCTTCTCGAATCGGTTTGTTCGGATTACGCTCATCATCTGATCCTGGGTGATTTCAATACTTGCCTCTTAAAAGGTGATTCCAGGTCTTCTAACCTCTTAGATATAGTCAAGTCAGTCAACTTCTCGATTCTCCCGTCTAGGCCTACCCACTTCACAGAACATGGTCCCACTACACTAGACTTGATTATCACTTCCGCAGTTAATTTAGTTGCCAGCCACGGACAGACTCCAGCACCAGGATTTTCACACCACGACCTAATTTACGTTTCATATAAAATTCGAATACCAAAAATTAAGCCTACGATTCTTCATCTCCGTTGCTTCTCCAAAATGAATACGGATAACCTAAAAACTGACGCCTCTATTATTGATTGGTCTTCTGTCATAATGGCGAGTACAGTTGATGAGAAAATCTCTCTGTTTAACAATAAAATTCTATCTCTGTACGATGTACATGCTCCAGTTAGAGCCATCAAAGTAAGACGACCACCAGCTCCTTGGATTACTAACGGAGTTCGTATAGCTATGAGGCGTCGTAACTGTGCTTTTCGTAGATTTAAACGTGAGCGCACCGATGAAAATTGGTGTATGTATAAGGCTGCAAGAAATCGTTGCAATCAAATGTGTAGAAACGCTAAACGTCAATATTTCACTGTCAACATTGAAAATGTGTCTTCAGCTAACCTTTGGAAGTTTCTTAATTCACAAGGCATAGGCAAAGTGCAGAAACCTTGCTCTAATCTCAATTTCACTTTAAATGATATTAATAATCATTTTAGTTCTGTACCTTTATTAGATATTAACGTTAAAAATTCTACTATTTCTTCTATTCTTGCTCTGCCAGTCTCTGACTGCGATGTCTTTCAATTTTCGGCTGTCTCCGAGGACGACGTCTATAAAACTATCCATTCCATTTCTTCTAATGCCGTTGGGCCTGATCGTATTAGCCGCGTGATGATAATCCATATACTACAAGCGGTACTCCCTATCATCACGCACATTATAAATTCCAGTCTTACGGAAAGTTGTTTTCCTTCCTCGTGGCTTGCTGCCTTTGTCCGGCCTATCCCTAAAATTCCTGACCCTACCCGCTTGAATGACATCCGTCCCATTTCTATCCTCTCCTTTCTCTCTAAAATCCTAGAAGCTTCAGCCTTCAACCAGCTTTCTAATCATTTGCTCGCTAACAGCTTGTTTGATGATTATCAATCTGGTTTTAGGCCAGGCCATAGCACTACCTCTGCAATGCTGCATGTCACTGAGGATATTAGAGTGGGAATGGAAAATAAGCAAGTTACCTTGTTAGTTTTGATCGATTTTAGTAACGCCTTTAACACGGTCGACATCGATATTCTGCTTGCCATCCTTTCCCGCTGTAACGTATCGGCCTCGGTGATCGCCTGGTTCTCTAGTTATCTTCATGGTCGTCGGCAGCAAGTTTGCAACGGGGCGGATTCATCCGACTGGTGTGATCTGAAGGCTGGCGTTCCTCAAGGCGGCATTTTATCTCCTATCTTATTCTCTATTTTCATTAATCTTCTCTCATCTCATTTGTCTTGCTCTTACCATTTTTATGCAGATGACTTGCAGCTTTATACTCAGGTGAACGTAGATAATTTATCTCAATCAATTTCTCTTTTAAACGATAACTTAAATCGTATCTTGGAGTGGTCTAATAATTTCGGAGTGCGTGTTAATCCTGTGAAATGCCAAGCGGTAATAGTAGGTAGTACATATCAGCTCAACAATATTGATACGAGTAATTTACAAGCGTTGATGTTCGATGGTATCAGGATTCCATTCAGTTCAGTTGTTAAAGATCTTGGTCTATATGTTGATAGTGAACTCAGTTGGAATCCTCATATCGTCGAAGTCAGTCGCAAAGTTTATGGTACTCTACACTACCTGCAACGTTTAAAACACTTCTTGCCGGTTAAAACCAAGGTCATGCTGGCTCAGGCATTAGTCCTTCCCCTCATTGATTACGCTGATGTGTGTTATCTGGACATAACCGAGGACCAACTTAACAAACTTGAACGACTTCTCAATAATTGCATTAGGTTCATTTTCTGTCTTCGTAAGTACGACCACGTCTCAGATTATCGTTCTCAGCTTAAATGGCTGCCGATCCGTCAACGCAGGAATTTACATATTGTCTGTTCACTTTATAATATTCTCAATAATCCCCTTGCCCCTAATTATCTCAAGTCTAATTTTAACCTTTTAAGTTCCACTCATGAAAGAATCCTGCGTTCTTCTAGTAAGTTGTCTCTTGCAACACCTTCTCACCGTACTAGTTTTCTCTCCAATTCTTTTGCCGTCACTGCGGTCAGACTTTGGAATGCGCTGCCTGAAAACATCAGAAGAGCCCCAAGCCGCGCTAGCTTTAAGTCTCTTGTGTACAAGTTCTACTTGAGTCTTAAGTAAATAATAGTTATATTTGAGTCTCGCTGCTTATATTCCTATATATATATGTACATGTATATATATATATATTTATATATCTATTAGTACATTGTATTATATTTGTGTATTTATTATTGTATTCATATATATTTATTTATTTTTCGTTTCATGTAACATATATAATAATATGTATTATTATAAGTACCAATAGTAAATAATTTATGTTCTACTTCCCTTTATTTTGCACCCACCTAAAATTCTCTGTTTGACCCAAAGGTTGACTGTTAGATAATGCACTTAGCATTAAGTCCACCCATTGTGCTTTTACAATTGTATTTTGTACAATAAAGGTTAAATAAAAAAAAATAAATAATAAAATACTTTAACACAATAAGTAGCTAAAACTTTTATCATTTTTTTTTAAGAATTGTGTCATATTTGTGTGGTTAAGTTGTCAAAGGTTTGTGTATGAGTGACCCGCCGTCACCGCGTTGCCTGTGGTATTTATATACATTGTATCACAGGCGAAACCGTGGCAGGCCGGTAGTCCTTAAATAAAACTTACTCTTGATTGACTTTTACAGTTTGCGCGGGAAGAGATGCATCTGGCACACACTTGGTTTTTCTTACATACATAGGTATACCTACCTACATTTATATCGCGAAATCTTCGTTATTTCCAAGAATAACGAAAAATCTAAAACTATTCATAGCAACAGCGTCGTAACAGCGACCACATAACACATTTAATAAACGAATAATTATGTACTTAGGGAGTTAAAAAGGGTAAATGAAAATTACACTTTGTTAGTCGACCCCGATTTTACAGGTCAGAAACTTGATAAGCTTAGAAACTTGCGAGCTTCGAGGCAGCTTCTAATTATTAGCAGCTTTTAGACATTTAACAAGTTCCAATTAAAATCCCTTTTTACACAGATTTTGAAGTTCAAGTGCGTTAAATGTTAATTCACGCTCTTATCTCTTAATTTCTTAAGTAGGTTGAAAGCTAATTCGCCTGTTCTCAGTTATTCCATAATGGTATAACTCATGATACAGTCAACAACATATCAACCTACCCAAATTCAACGAAAATTCGTCTCTATTACCGTGTCATACAGTCCAATGCAGGGTTTCTTAATATGCCCGTTTCATGTTATAATAAAAAGAGAAATAGAAAAAAATTTCGTGCGATTAAAAAAGGCGTCGCGCGTGCCATGCTATGGGTTCTGGTATAAATGTATCGCTTGTCTCACAATGGGACTGCTTGTTCCGTCGCTTCTTCTTCTACACTTGCGCTTTGGAAGTCAATGCAGCAATAAACTAGCTGTTGCCCGATACTTCGGACGCCTTAAATCCACAGGGGAGCCGGAGGGCATTGTGGTGAAATGCCATGCGATCCCATGATGTCCTCAAAATGGCGAAAAAAAAATGGCACCGGACGGGTTTTAGTGGGTAGGCTGGCACATTAGATGCCAGGAGTCCCACACCGTTAAAAGGATATCCCCTTCGGAGAAAAAAAAAAAGGCCAAGAGCATGCTGTCTTGCGAAGTTGCGACTCGGTCGACGCGTTTTATCACTAGTAGGTACCGAGACTGTTATACAAGGATACTTATAATCACATGGATGTCACACGCCACGTAACGCGGGCCGTGTGAAACCAGGCACAATCGTTGGAAACTAGCGCATGGCTAAAACGTTCTAGTTCTGCCATTTCCATTTACGTCTTGCAAAGCTAGAGCCACTTGTGATTTCATACGCGGCTTGGCAACTGATTATGGAGCGAAACTTTGATAACAGAAAAGAGAAGATATGAGTTTATATTTATTCTTCTATACATGTAATAAATCTGTACATAAGTACATTTTTGTATGTCTGATTCTCTATATATTTAGCCATCACGCAAAAACTACCGATCCGATTAGGATGAAGTTTATAAAATACTAGCGGCCCGCCCCGGCTTCGCACGGGTGGACATATTTTTGTGTTTTATATTTTGAAATAAACAAAGTGTAAAAACAAATTTATGCCTATGTCACTTTTGAAGGTCTATTCTATATCTGTGCCAAATTTTATCAAAATCGGACCAGTAGTTTTTGAGTTTATTCCACACAAACATACAAATCTTTCCTCTTTATTATTAGTGTGGATGTGGATTATTAGTGTGGATGTGGATATAAAATATAACTATCGGTACTTATGTATGTAACTTGGACGGTAGGTACAGTAAATCAATGAGGTTTATTGTGTTTAACTTCATAGTCCGTTTTAGTGCAACATTTTGTTGTTTTATAAAAAAAGATTATAAAATATAAGTTACTATTATTTTTTATTCTGAATTTACCTGTGTTGGTTTGGACTTATGCATGGGTTAGTTTACATTGTCTCGTTTCAATGATCTGTGGATTTAAGACACGGGAGGTGCTGTCTTGAATATGAGATCATTTGAATTTCGAATATTCGAACGGAGCACGTCGGAATATCCTGGATAATGCCGGTTTAGGTTTTATCGCGAGAGCAATATATTTGAAAGACCCAAATTATTTTTCCCTTTTAATGTTCCATACTTTATTCCCAATTTAGACGCCATAATGCAGGCTTTTATTCATCATGTTCAATACTCAAAATTTGGCTTGCCAAAAAACGTAAAGTTTTAAAGATATCATATCGTTTAATCTAACGCACTCGTTTTCATTCTTGCATTGAAGTTGTTAAAAAGGTTATAACCATAAAAGTTAAAATTTAAGACGTCTGTTTCACAAATGAAGTCGACCCATCTCCGGTCATTCCAAGACTCAGTTATATTTGATATAGGTACTTAGGTATCTCATTAAAAGTTTTCGAATTATGTTAGGAATTAGTAAGCTCTTCGGTGCAATGGCCTTAATAGTACTGCCTTTGAACTTGTGATTCCGGGTTTGAGCCCCGATAGATGATGTTAATCATTGTTTGTGTTTTTTTTTAATATATTAGGTATAAAAATGGTTGACTAGTTACGCCTTTAAAATGTGATCTGCTAATATCGATTATGAAGTTTATCACATTAATGAGTAAACAAAAGTCTGAAATTAAAATTTTTAACCAAATATACAATGCATCTAGTGAATTCTAGAAAGTTTATCTCAAAAAACACCTTTATAAAATACGTAGGTTTAATGTTTTGCAAAATGTTTTTCACAAAGTCGGTCGAGATAGGTTTAAGTATTTCCAATAACGTAGATAATAGTATTATAGCGTACTATGAGAGATGAGTATTCCAGGAATTTACTACAATGTTCACGTAAGGGCTTCGGGCAAAATAACGAGCAACTAGAAATAATAGACTCTGAAAATAATTACCATACATAAAATCACGTCTTTATCTCAAAGAGTTAGTTAGTTATAAAATTGTCCCCTTCTAATTTCTTCAAAAATCAGCTTAATAAATTCTTCCTCGAGTCTTGAATTGGTTATGAAGTAAATTTTTAGAATACATACATGTTTATATATTTACTTTATTTATATATTTGTATTGTACGTATATAATTGTTGTGTCTTAAGGATAATACTCGTAAAAGAACTGTTGTTCACCCTTGCCTCAATTTTGTATAGGTATGATCCTCTTATTGTCAGGTTGGCTGGAAGAGATCCCACTTAGGGATAAGCCCGCCTTTGTACTGTAATGTTTTTATTTGTAATAGATACTCCTTTAGTGAACAAAAAAGCATTTACTTACTTACTTAGTTCCAAAAAGACTGAGAGGTCATTGTTCTACTGTGCTCTGCGGCTTAATGATGGAACTGAGATTCAAATAGTGACAGGTTGCTTGACCATGTGCCGTGTGGTTCCCGGCATCAATAAAAAAAAGAATAGGACCATTCATTCCCATGGATGACGTAAAAGGCGACTTAGGGATAGGCTAATAAACTTGGGATATTTATTTTAGGCGATGGGCTAGCAATCTGTCACTATTTGAATCTCAATTCAATCATTAAGCCAAATAGCTGAGCGTGGCCATTCAGTCTTTTCAAGACTGTTGGCTCTGTCTACCCCATGAGGGATATAGACGTGATTATTTGTATGTATGTATGTATAATTGTAGCTAAATTAAATGGTGTATACTTACCCGTAAGCAGATTAAGGCACAAGGCACGCTCGGTACTAAAGATAATTCGTATCGGCTTAGCCCAAGATATAGTATATTTTTGTAGTCACGTAGGCTACAGCCGCCAAATGTATGCAAAATCTTTTAGAGTATTTTATGTAAATGACGGTCAGTTTGACGACGTCACGCCTATTATTTAGGAATTAAGATTTCACACTGTCGCTTGCGCATTAATATAAGGCATGGCGTATGGCATCAAATGTATTCCGTGGCGTAATTGTTTGTTTATGTCAGATAATTTTTAGTGGACATGAGACAACTGCAACGCCAGGAGTGACATTAACTGACTTTGAAGTAGGTACATAATCTGTGCGATTAAATTTTATTTCGTTATAAACAAAAACCCTCAGAATGAAAGTGTTAGATAATGTAATGATATATGACATATGACATGTAATGTTCCTTTGTCTACTTTTAATTTATTGCTTACTAGATTTTGCCCGTGGCTTCGCTCACGCCCTAATATTTATTTATTTACTATTGTACATGACCGTGATTTTTGTATTACATTATAGTATTTTAAGTATAAGCATTTCATTAAAATAAAAAAAACAACAATGGAAAGGCTTATAAACCTAGGATTCTTCTTTTCGGCGATGGGCTAGCAACATGTCACTATTTGAATTTCAATTCCATCATTAAGCCGCATACAGCTTAACGTGGCCTTTCAGACTTTCTATGAGTGTTGGTTCCATCAACCCCGTGATGCATAAAGACGTGATTATCTGTATCTATAGACGTACATACATATAGTAACATCTATGTAGGTATATCCCTCGCGGGGCAGACAGAGATAACAGTCTTGACATGATTTGAATTTCGCCTACAAGAGGAATCCCGCATTTATAAGCCTATTCCTTAGTTGCCTTTTACGACATCAATGAGAAAGGTGTGATGAAGTGGTTGTATTCTTAGGTGCCGGAAACCACACGGCACTGTAACTATACCTACTACTACTATGTAATTAAATATACCTACTTACTTATGTTGTTCCAGTGAAATGCAATGGAGTTGATTTGCTCGTCGCGTGATGAAGGTGAGTGATGGAAGACATAATTATATTTAGTCCGTTCTAATTAAACACAATTTGTAGGAAGCCTTCGGTCATGCGACCGCCATGCTAAACTACTCTGAATAATGACGTTCGGATTTTGGAATTATTTCCACGAAATGCAGGAACATAAATAGAATATAGTTAAAAAAAAATGTAAACCAATACGGTTACATTTTTTTTTAACTATGTTCTTTTTTTCAACTGTTCGATATGTATTTAGATTTAATAATCAAATTCTTAAATGAAAGTAGTGAACAAATGATACAAGTAATAAAATTATGTTTAAATTAAATTATTTTTGTAACGCAATGCACAAAATAAGTAAACGGTGTCCGTATCTATTATTTAAAAAGTATCTAGCTACAGCCAGTTTTTTACATACTATATGTATGTATATTACATCTTTATCACACGAGGGTAGACAGAGCCAACAACCTTCAAAAGACTGAAAATTGAGGTTCAAATAGTGACACATAGGTTACTACCCGATCCCCTACAAGAAGAATCCCAAACTTGAAAGCCTTACTCTTAATCAGATTTTAATTAAATAAAAAAATAATACTTTGTCCATTTATAACACCAAACCAATAAAAAATTAAAAATCTTCAGTTTAAATTTGGAAGCGGTCAAAAATACTCGTACTCGTAAAACATCAGTTCAATATTTTTAGGCATTAATATAATTATTCTCCTGATCTTTTTCATTGTAAACAGTGAGTGGGTCTGTTTCTCACATCGCATTATTAAAATGCTATTTTGTAAGAAGAAGTATGGTATGCAAATTATCATGTTATTAATTATTTTGGGATCTTCTTAACTTAATTTTTACGTTTAACCAGTTTTTTTTATATTGCAATATGAGCCATAGGTAGGTACTTATATGATTATATGTGTGGTTATGATTAATGCTTTTTTATTTTTTTCTTCAAATGTTCACATTTATTAAAATAAAATAATTAATATTTAAAAATAAATAATCAACTTTATATATATACAAGTTTTAAGATTGCAATTACATACATAGGTATGTATCTGCAAATTTACTTCAACATTGCTCAGCGCTCCCAAATTAATGAGTTGACCTTAATATTTAGACGCAACATCTGGAATGCCATTAGTCTTAGAGGTCATGGGTCTAATCGCACATGGGACACTAATTTGTGGACGGTACAATACAATTAATCTCAGAAGCGCAAATAAATGGTGTTCTAAAGAGGTTTGTTGATAATTTGTTGGAACAAAACCCACATTTCAAATCGTGGCGTGGTTATAAAGTGCGTGAAAATATACAATCTTATCCTTTAAATTAAAAATATTTTTTTAGTTAGTCATCGGCAGTAATCATGTTGATCGGTCTAAACCAGTTAATGATTTGATCATGATTGCTGTTGCACTATATACTTTACTTAGGTTAAAGTGTTTACACCCGTAGTCGCTTGTTACGAAATTCAGCATAAAATAATAAAGAAGTTCTGTGAAGAAAAGTGCTCGTTGGAACATAATATAGTAATAACAATCATCCATCCATATTACTGTATATTTCCAAGTACAAGACTCGATATTACACTTTTTTAGACAACACACATAACGTCTTTATCCCTTACAGGGTTGCCAGAGTCAAGACTAAAAAAACACATTTAATTCGACTTTATATAGGTCGTTAGTCTATCACATAAAAAAATCAAGCTAACCTTAAACTATCTTCCCATATTATTCCATTGTGGCTTTGAACAACCGCCTCCATAAATATCCCAAGTAGGAACATCAATTGATCCTGAAGAGCGGCGTAACTCGATATAACTTGAGAACTCGCTATTTTCCCCTTCATATATTCTTATTTTCCTTGCTCAAGCGGACTTTCCACGTGTATTTTCGTCATATTCAGCTAATAGGCACGAAAGACAATTATTTATTGTTTCCATAGAAGAAGATTCTGTATTGGGATAAGTATTTGTTGTAATAAGTGTATATGTTGACAAAGTTGTGTTTTTTATTTAAAAGAAATTATGAAATACATCGATAAAATACAAATAAGGTAGGTATAATATCTGTTTCTTTATCTATAGGGACTCAAGCGGATAAGCTTACATGAAAAGATTGATGAATGTTAATGAAATAAAATAAATAAGTGGATAGAATGAGTCTCTGACTACCGTTCTCAGGACGAGACGATATTATACGAGGCCGGCCACATCCTTTACGCCTGTGACACATAGGTATGGCTAGGTAGGTACCTAGCCTAATATCATTCTCAGTTAATCTTGACTGTTTCAGTAGGTATGTCCAAAGATTAGGTCTTACAAACATGCAATCAAAGTTACACACTTTCCTCTTTAAAAGTACATACATACATATGGTCACGTCTATATCCCTTGCGAGGTACAGTCTTGAAAAGACTGAATGGCCACGTTCACCTATTTGGCTTCATGATAGAATTGAGATTCAAATAGTGACGGGTTGCTAACCCAACGCCTAAAAAATAATCCCAAATTTGTAAGCCTATCCCTAAGTCGCCTTTTACGTCATCCATGGGAAAGAGATGGAGTGGTCCTATTATTTTTTGTATAGGTGCCGGGAACCACATGGCACTCTTTATAGGTACTACTCGTTTTAGTATAGGTATTCGTGGAGAAGTATATAAGTCAGGTATGCATTTATTTCTAAACCATGATCCAAAACGGGTTAAGTTTCTGCGTAGGTGACGGAGGTCAGGTGGGATTCGAATCGCTTCATGTAAAAACCTGATTTACACAATCTAGGATCTTGGTCACAGGTAGACTCCAGAGAGTTGAGAACGCAATTAGGAATCACGCCAAATGAAGATGAATTGCATAAGGAATTCTATTCTTAGCTAATAAGTTATATTCGAGTTATCATTACCTTATTATCACTTTTATATCTGCAGTATAACAATTTAAAGTTTATCAGTTTATTCACACGGACAATGATATTTAAATTAATCTAATACCTTATTATCTAATCTTACAAAATGTTGTTTAAAGTCTGCAATCGCTTACTTAGTAAATCATAACAAAGCGGAATAAAATAACATGACTTAACATAATTTTACTCCTACTCTTATAATTGGAGGAGTGCTTTTATTGTCAAGTTCTGTAAAAGTTACGCATAATCGCGTTGCTGGTCGAACGGTTAAGAGGTAATTTTACCCGACTAAAAATGAGGTTTATTTATAAATGAATTTTCCGATGTTTCTACGTAAGTTTAAATGCTATGCTAACCAATACACAGGTGCTTCAATCATAAAGATATAGGTTCGCCTGTAATATTTGTGCGGTTATCGTTACAGGGGAACCTCGCGTACGGGAATAGCTATCGAAAAAGCTTGACTTCGACCTACCTACAGGATCGTATTCATAGACGTACCACGGTAAAGGACGCAGCTAGGACTAAAACCAGAATCTCCATATTTCTGTCCTCACATTTTACTAAGTAAGTACTATAATATTAATCATGCCGATACACTTGTTTTTGGTTTTACAACTGGCCATGTTTCTATTGTTTATATTTATATTAAGTTGTGTTGTAAAACTGTTTTGTGTACCTAATAAATAAATAAATAAATATACTAGCGTTTTACATATTGGTCGCCAACTAACATACGCAAAGCACAACATCATTGGATCCAACGTTTGGCCCATTGTTTGTGGCCTTCGCCAAAGCGTGGGCGCCACCCTCGCATGTGACTGAAAAATAACAACGCTGGCAGCGTACGGCTGCGGGTTCATAGCCCGGCTCTTACTATGGGTTCTCAGATTTATATGAGACTAGTTTACTCTTAAATTATATTTTTGTAGAAATAAATGTAGGTAGCAAGCAATTATTTAAATTTAATTTATTGAAATGTAAAATGTAAAATGACGTGAAAAGGTCCCAGTTAAGGCATATTTTGTGACTAAAATTTTGATTTTGATTTTGAGGAGATCTAATACAAGGCTAGATTTAAAGATGTTTCAACGAACATTCATACAAGAGTCTTAATCTTAAATTCATGTCTCGTCCTAAGACTCACGGATTTGTTCCTAAGAATTAGTTCTAAGAGCGCTATAAGTAATTTTGTTCTACTGATGCGTATATAAATTAGAGAATACTAGCAGAATAACTCAATAATTTGTAAGTTTTTAAAGACTTGATCTTCTTTGAGCGGATTAACTCTTTGAAAGGCAGAGTGTCAAAAAATATCGTAGAAAAACATTTATATTAAAGTATAAAACAGTTATTTCAAAACGTGATTTGAAAAGGCGGGAAAGAAGAATTTTTTCGAAATTCCCGCGGGTACCTACGTAAATTGATGCGATTTAAGTCTTCATGCTGACGAAACGACGCGCATAATTAAGTGAGTGAGATAAAAAAAAAAGTCAAGATTGTTACTGGACTGTTCCGACTAATATTATAAAAGCGTCAGTAAGTTTGTTTTCTGTTTGTTATCACTTCAAGCGTTATCTACTAAGCTAATCTTCTTTAAATTTTGCGTATATACATAAGTAGGAGTCTGGAGAAGGACATAGGATACTTTTCATCCCGGTAACAACTGAAGCTCCCGTGAGATTTGCGGAAAACCAGTATTCTTTTGTAGGTAGCGCGAAAGTCGTGCGCGTAGGTGGCGCTAAAATCGTGTGGGCGAAGGTGCGGGTAAACGCCGTTATAATCTATATTATTATTATTATATAGAGATTGCCATTTGATTGTTTTTCTCCCTTCGGGTTATTTTAGACCAAATGTCTGTATGTCCAAGGGGTTACTAAATATATATGCATTAAAAACCAAAACAACTGAGCGTGGCCTATCAGTCTTTTCAAGACTGTTGGCTCTGTCTACTCCGCAAGGGATATAGACGTAAAACCAAAAGTTCCTACGACGCCTCATCGTCGATTCTATAGTTTATCGCGCGATAAAAACGGCGTCGCGCGGGCAGAACTACGTAGAAACAGGAATAATAACGTTGGCGTGTGATTATGACGTTACGTTTACTAACATCAGTCAAGATGTCGGCAGATAAGATATGAGTCAATATAGTTGTTTTCACATTATTAGAAATTTCATATAGATATGGAAAACACATATATTATAATCACGTCTATATCCCTTGCCGGGTAGGCAGAGCCAAGAGTCTTTAAAAGACTGAAAGGTCATGTTCATGTTTCAAGATTTAAACAGTTAGATACTAGCTCATAGCCTACAACAAGAATCCCATGTTTATAAGTCTTTCCCTTAGTGGCCTTTTTTAACATCCATGGAAAAGATAATCTTACAGTGGTCCTATTTTTAAGTAATTTTTTTTAAATAAATTTAAGATTAAGAAATTGTAATTTCTTTAGACTTTAAGGCTCGGTGTAGGTTGGCTTAGTGATAAAATTGAATTCAGTTATAGTGACAGGTTGCCAGGATCATCGATTAAAAGTTGTTAAAACCAAGTTTATAAGCCATTCCCTGCTGAACTGGTACGAGGTTGACTAGGTTTTTTGGTCGTGTGGATTAGGAAGAGGTTTCCTCCTATAGTTACTGACACGGTTATATGATCCTTTTTCCTGTCGGAAGCCACAGCTATTCATCAAGATTTAAATAAATAAAAATAAAATATTTATTTGTTTGTTCCAGATGTAGATTCAAAAAGTGAGTCGAGGTAAAGGCTAATAAATTTGGGATTCTTCTTTTAGGCGATGGGCTAGCAACCTGTCACTATTTGAATCTTAATTCCATAATTAAGCCATATAGCTGAACGCGGCCTTTTAGTCTTTTCAAGATCGTTGCTCTGTCTTCCCCGCAAGGCATATAGATGTGATTATAATTTTCTATCTCACTCGTCACTATTTTCTTTTATCAACCAACATTTGTTTCAGGAAATTAGAGTTATATGTAAAAATTCCTGAAACAAAAGCACACTATAACGAGAATGAAGTATAGATAATTCGATACCGGAAGACTTTTACATGGAAACAATAAGGTTTGGGAGATATAAGTTATTTACCCGTAACAAACAAACGAAATTTGTTTGAGATGTGTGGCTTGGTGCGTGGGTGATACTATTAGGAAATCCATGCGGAATAATCTGTTTTGCCTAACAATTTTGTAAAAAAGTTATAAGCAAAATGGTCTTGCTGAAATGAATTTCTCTAGGG
Source organism: Amyelois transitella (assembly GCF_032362555.1). Taxonomy (NCBI): domain Eukaryota; kingdom Metazoa; phylum Arthropoda; class Insecta; order Lepidoptera; family Pyralidae; genus Amyelois; species Amyelois transitella. The sequence goes on along the minus strand of NC_083511.1, from coordinate 9,115,447 downwards.
ATTGGTAGGAGCGCGTGATAAAGTTTTATCAGTATCTGAAACGTATATATCTATGTAGTCTAGAAAAACTTTAAAATAGTTAGGTATTCAGTATTTTTTTTTACAGAAAAACCTGCAAAGTTCTCAAAGCACACATTTACACATACATAATTACATATAGTCACGTCGATAGACAGAGCCAATAGTCTTGAGGAGCCTGAGGCCACGTTCAGCTGTTTGACTTCATAAAAGAGTTGAGCAACCTGTCACTATTTGGTAGTGACAGGTTGCTAGTTGCCATCGCCTAAAAGAAGAATCTTAAGTTTATAAGCCTATACCTAAGTCATCTTTTAAGACATCCATAGGAAAAAGATGGAGTGGTCAAATTCATATAATCAATCTACATGCCAAACTTCAAAGCCCTATACCCAGCAGTTTTGGGATGTACATTATCAGTCATTTTCCTATTTTATTTAGATAAGTACTGGTAACATTTATAGATATAAACCTTCCTCAAAAAACCCTCTTTCTAACATTTCAAACAAGAACTTAATCCGTCGACAACTTTCTGAGATTAGCGCATACAAACAGGGAACTGTATAATACTTATGTAATTAGTGGAATACTAGTCTCCGCCAACGGCTTTGCAAAAATGAGGCGGTTATTTTTACGATTATTTCCATCTTCAATTACAAGCGAACGAAATGTAAAAAAAAATATTAAGTAGCACGTAACATAAAGTTAGCTCTGAAAAAGTCCAAGCTTTCTTTCCAAAGTATGTGCGTCATTCGTATGTATTGTGTTAGTAATTAGTTACCGTGTTATGTTATAAGAGGGCATAGTTCGATGCCGTCATATGATAACAATTCATATGTCATACCTCCTCAGTAGAAACAAGTAAACAATGTTGACCTATTTTATTGGCTAAAAGGGTTCGTCTATATTTATTTACCAACGATACGAGACCCATTAGATACAAAAGCAAATGTTTATTATTTGTTGTCACATAGTTATACAAGGAGTTTGGATTGCTCTCTAAGATTATGTACCTAAATGGTCAGGACTATAAAGTTTTATGTATAAATTAGATATGGATGGATTCTTTTGTTTTTATAATAATTTTAGTTCGTTTTATTCTAATCTCAATTCTATCATTAAGCCAAATAGCTGAGCGTAGCCTATCAGTCTTTTCAAGACTGTTGGCTCTGTCTACCCTACAGGGGATATAGACGTGACCATATATGTTCGTTTTATTCAATCTGCCTAGATAATCAAGTGGCGCACGCGTCTCAAATATAATAACTATCCACTCTTGCCTTGAAAATCCCCAAGATATACATATGTGTCGGGAATGCGGGATTCTGCTTTAGAGTATTGGTGGTATCCGTTTGTTTTGTTGTTGTTGGCCTTGTCAACCCCATTAGCGACACAGGAGTAATTTATTTATTTAAAAATATGATATAGTTTGGTTTTAAAGGCGTTTAGTATTTAGAGATTCGGACTTACCGCTTAGTGGTTAATATTGGGTTAGTTTTGTGGTTATCAATTTGGACAGCATCCCAGTCTGAGCGGCTTATCAATTTCAACTTAAGGCGCTTATCCATTGTTTGTAAATCATATCTTACAAAATATTAAAAAATAACCAGCGGGAAAAATATTAATATTATTGTTACTTCATCGATTCCAAATCAAAAAAAAAAAAAACTACTAAGTAAATTTATTTTTGTCTTCTGTATAATCAAGCAACATGCAAGAACGATGAAACTTGGTACCATTATAATTTAGCATCCTGGGCCCCCAAAAGAGTACTGTTCTTGCAGGATTTTCGGTTAACGACAATTGGCAAGCGAAACTGCGGTAATCGGTACATAGTGTATGAGGTATATGAGTACATAAAGGAGTTAGCAATACCTATTACAATCTATAGCGGTAATAATTTAATAAGCTTATCGCTCTAATAATTAATTAATTATTATTTAGAAAAATCTTTTAATAATTATTTTCGAAAACCAAAAATAATAATATAATAATACCTGCTGAGAAGGAAATGTTTAAAATTAAGTCATCTTACTAGATTTAACACTTCTGCAAAGACTTTGTTTATTATTTGTATATTCATACAAATAAACTTTTCAATTTGTTAGTACATAAATATATAAAACCTAATCATGTTTTAAGATTTGGATTAATCACACACAGTAATGGATCTGTAGATTATAACGAGTCAGTTTGAAGCACCAGATGGCACTCAATTTATTCAGACTTAACCTTGGCCTTAATATCCGTAATACAATGAAATAAACATAATCCTGTGAGTGGTTACCGAAGCCGTGTTAGCGTGTAGGCAGTCTAATGTTACTCCTTATGAAATTCAGACAATGTATTTTTCTTTCGCGCCATTTTTGTATGTATTTGGTAGGGGAGACTGCCATTATACTACTCTTGTTAACTACCTTATGGATAACTTACTTCTCACGGTCGCGGAATATCGAAAAATCCTGTCTCAGCCACTAAGCACACTCTTAAGTCGTTATGACTGCAATCCGTAAATGTATACAAATAAATATATAAAAGTATATAAGTGAATATATAAAAACGAAACTGCAGGCGTACACACGTGTGTGTGTGTGTGTGTAAGTAATTCACGAAAATTACCACATCTTGCTAGACAATTTAACGTGTATTTTCCCTTTATCTGCCGGCTGTGTTATGCGACGAAAATATTAGCTATTATTTTGAAGGGCTCATTATCTTAAAAGCACTTAGAGTAAGGACCGGTACTTCGGTTTAATTCCACACTATTTGTCATGAGACCTACACTTATATCTTCTAAGTTTTCTTAATTGCGTGCGATTAGGCGCTTATTTTATTTCTTTTTGTATTTTAAATTTGAAAATAAATTTGTAAACTTACATGTAAATTAAATGTAGCTGTTTGACACTATGGCACGCGGTAAATCACCACTGCGTTGGACCAACTACTTGAACGTACATCATACATTTAATGACGTCTACAAATAATTAACATACATACATACATATGGTCAATATTCCTTGCGGGGTAGACAGAGCCAATAGTCTTGAAAAAACTGAATGGCCACGTTCAGCTATTTGGCTTAGTGATAGAATTGAGATTAAAATAGTGACAGGTTGCTAGCCCATCGCCTAAAAAAATAACCCAAAGTTTGTAAGCCTATCCCTTAGTCGCCTTTTACGACATCCATGGGAAAGAGATGGAGTGGTCCTATTCTTTTTTGTATTGGTGCTGGGAACCACACGGCACAGTTCAGTTTTAAGACCGAAATAATCTCCTTGCGAGAGACGTGTTTAAAGAAAGTCAGAATACAAGCAGGATAGGAGATTTTCTTACATAAAATGTTACATTGTTTCTTCTTAGAAAAAATACCTATAGTAAAGGTGAAATGGCTTTGCAAATTGTATATAGAGCAGGGTTGAAAGGGTAAACCGGAGTTTTTCGGTTGGCAACATTATTGCGTAGGGGTATGTACTTGTAGTAAAATTCCATTATGTAAACAATAAAAGTATACTTATGTAGTATGTTGCAATATGGAATACAAATATAAAATAATCAGCATATATTCCTTGCGGGGTAGACAGACCAAACAGTCTCGAAAAGATTGAAAGGCCACGTTCGGCTGTTTGGCTTAATGATAGAATAGAGATTTAAATAGTGGCAGGTTGCTAGCCTATCGCCTAAAAGAAGAATCACAAGTTTATAAGCCTATCTCCTAGTCGCCTTTTCACGGGAAAGAGATAGAATGGTGCTATTCTTTTTTCTATTGGTGCTGGAAACCATACGGCATTCATTCATTCATTCATATGATCACGTTTATATCCCTTGCGGGGTAGACAGAGCCAACAGTCTTGCAAAGACTGAAGGCTACGTTCGGCTATTTGGCTTAATGATAGAATTGAGATTCAAATAGTGACAGGTTGCTAACCCATCGCCTAAAAAAGAATCCCAAGTTTGTAAGCCTATCCCTTAGTCGCCTCTTACGACATCCATGGGAAAGAGATGGGAGTGGTCCTATTCTTTTTTTTTTCGAATGGTGCCGGAAACCATACGGCACCATACGGCATATGGGAAATTATCCAAGTATGATTTAGGTTCTAATGAGCGTCTGCTGTCTGCGAAGACAGATAGTAATATAACTGCATTCGAAAAGAAGTCCACCATCGTCTGTAACAAAAATATTAGTAACACGATAATCGTGTTTTTTCAACTTTATATTATAAAAACACGATTATCATTCTTTAGTGCCGTGTGGTTCCCGGCACCAATAAAAAAAAAAGAATAGGACCACTCCATCTCGTTCCCATGGATGTCGTAAAAGGCGACTAAGGGATAGGCTTATAAACTTGAGATTCTTCTTTTAGGCGATGGGCTAGCAACCCGTCACTATTTGAATCTCAATTCTATCATTAAGCCATACAGCTGAACGTGGCCTATCAGTCTTTTCAAGACTGTTGGCTCTGTCTACCCCGTAAGGGATAAAGACGTGATCATATGTATGTATGTATGTATTATCATTCTTTATATTATTATGCTTCCATGACAATCTTGCAGCGAAGAAAAAACTTCAGTTTCCATGCAGATCGTAAATAGTCAATTATGGAAAAGGTTATAAAAATTGAGTATTTTCTTATATGCCAGAAACTTGTCACTATTTGAATCCCAATTCCATCATAAAGCCATACAGCTGAACGGAACCTTTTAATATCTTTAAGATTGTTGGCTCTGCGTATCTCGTAATAGATAAAGACAGTTTTTAAGATGAAAATAAATAAAAGATTTTTTTTTTAGTAGAATGTGTGTGTGTAAACAATTCGCACTAATTACTTATGCCACTAAGTATTAACTCAATAGTATCTAGGTATTGACGCTAGTGGGACAGAATATACAAATTTTTTAACAAAAACTGCCCTTTTTAATACATTTAAGTAGTACGAATTAACTGCGAGTTTTCAGGTTTTCCTGTATTCTCCTGTAGTGTATGTGCATATGTATATGAGTGAAAGAGAAGGAAGTATTACATTCAGTCAGAAAAGTATCGGGAATGGATTATTTATTTATGGTTCCAAATTCAAATTTTTGTTTTTTTTTGTTGTTGTTAGATTGGCACAACTGTTTTCCATTTTGGCGCGGAGTTTGAGTTGCATCTGTTGTTTACATTAAATACAGTGCTATTTTTAGTTATATCATATCTAGTGTGTATTGCTAATTTCATATTGGATAAAAACATCGAACAAAGAGTTTGTCTTAAATTTTGCATTGCCAATGGAATATCGTGTTCGGAGTCACTGAAAATGTTACAGAAGGCTTACGGTGAATCGACTTTATCAAAAACTCGTGCTTATGAGTGGTACAAAGCGTTCAAAAGCGGTCGAGATGTGATGGAAGATTTGCCTCGCTCTGGTAGGCCATCAACGTCTGCAACTGAAGTTAACATCGCAAAAGTGAAGGAAATAGTGACTGAAAATCCTCATTCAACTTTGAGAGAGATAGCCACCGAACTTTCTGTATCTCACGAGTCGATCCGTACCATTTTAACTAATAATTTGGGTATGAAACATGTTGCCGCTCGGCTAGTCCCAAAAGACCTGAATTTTTTTCAAAAACTCAATCGCATGAGAGTCGCTGAGGACATGCTAGAACGAGTCAATTCCGACCCAACATTCATGAAACGCATTGTTACTGGTGACGAGACGTGGGTTTACGAGTTTGACATGCAAACTAGTCAACAAGCTTCGGAGTGGCGCCTTCCAACTGAACCGAAACCGAAAAAACCACGCCAAAGTCGTTCAAAAGTCAAAGTCATGTTGACTGTTTTCTTTGACTATCGCGGTGTTGTGCACTCGGAATTCTTGCCGGAAGGTCAAACGGTAAATAAGGAATATTATTTGAGTGTTATGCGGCGTTTAAGAGAGCAAATCCGACGAAAAAGGCCAGATTTGTGGAAAGAAAATTCTTGGATTTTGCACCATGATAATGCACCTTCGCACAAGGCCATCATTGTGAACGAATTTTTAACCAAACACTCAACAAATACCATCGAGCAACCACCATATTCACCAGATATGGCTCCAACCGACTTTTTTCTTTTTCCTAAACTCAAATTACCACTTCGTGGCACCCGTTTTCAATCGGTAGAAGACATAAAAGAGAATTCGCGGCGAGAACTGACCTCAATTCCGGAAACAGCGTTTAAAAAATGTTTTGATGATTGGATTATTCGTTGGCGTAAGTGTATCGTTTCTAAAGGAGCATATTTTGAAGGTGATAAAATAAATTTGGATGAATAACAAACAGTTTGTGTATTATTGATCTTTTCCTGCTACTTTCTTGACAGAGTAGTATGTCGTCTTTAGGACACATGCTACCATGATGGATTTTGGACAGCAGTTCATTATGGAAGATACAGTGTGCGTGTGTATGTGAGCTGATAAGCCGGTGGGTGAGCGAATATCTACAACACTTGTGGGACAGCTTGTTGGGACAAGGTGGAACAATTCGACAAAACACTGGCCTCTACGTGCGTCAATACTTAAATGGTTCTGAATGAGAATACAACGAACTTTAAGAATTGAAATAAACACGCATTAACAATTTCCTTTCAATGCAAAATGTGCAAACAATTTGAAATAAAAGGTTTGCGTTATGCATTTAATGATTTGTCTTTTAGTTATGACGGCACCATGACGTCGGTCAACATTGATTAAACTTTCGACACCGAGCAATTCTGCCGTGGACACTGACGTCAATACAAGTTAACTGGACCAAATGTTCTATAATTAAATGATAACTAGTTTTTAGCCCCAATTTGAAGCGCTCCCGCGAAGTACCTGTACTAAAAAATTTTTTTTTAATGTTATATTGTCAAATATTGTGTGAATTGTTATTATACTATTAGTTTGTGAATAATATTTGTTTTGTAATGTAGCGGGAGCGATGTTTCGGCTTGACCGGCACCAAGGGAAGATCTTCCGCCAGGCTAGGTGTTATGCCTCAGACGATGTTGTGTAAGGAGCTCAAGCAAAGATTTTCACGGATTGGAGCAATAAATACAACCAGGTGTATATATCGTCGATATATACAACATGGCAATATATACAACCTCCGGTTGTCTATATTACTGCAATCCGTGAAAATCTTTGCTTGCGCGATTTAGGGTTTTCGCTGTTTTTGACTGATAGCGTGTCGCGTGATTTTATTTTTTATTTTTGTGACTTGTAGCGTAGAGATGTCGCCACAGTCATATTAAGGAATGTTCTAAAATTCGCTATAAAAGAAAAAGCGGAATAACTTCGCACTAATTAACTAGTACTACTACTAGGAGATGTTGGCGGCAGGCAGTCATTTTAACATGGCCAAAAACAAGTCCGGAGTACATCAGATGTCGGTGGCCGTGGAGCAATTGTCGCCTGAAGTGATTAGTTCACGTTATACAATTAAATTGTACTTGTTGGTGGACAATTGTAGCAATTTACGACTGTTTACTGACGTTTGTTGATATTTTATGAATACAATTTCATGAATAACATTTCATTTGTATAATTTTTAAGTTGTTTATTGCTTTTGTAGCCTGAAATGAGCATATTTAATTTTCTGCGATATTTACAAGCAGAATGGAGGCTGAACTCGTGACGGTATAAGACTCAAATGCCCTTTAAATTGTGATGATGAAAAGCCCCCCCAGGATCCGGGTGGGTGACCGGAATTAACTCCAGAAGGAAGAACAATGTATGAATGACAAAACGAATGATAAAGATTCTTCAAAAAAGTATATAGACAATGTTATAGTTACCTACTTTAAATACATATTTACACAAAGTAAAATAACATTTCGCAAAACTATAAATGCTCTAAGTTTGTTAAATCAAATGCAAATGAGTATCATTTGTATTTTACTTGTAGCTCTGAATTTGCAGAAATGTCCAACGGTTAAAATTGCAGGAACAGACGACGCTTTGTGATTTCTTCTCTCATTGAATCAGAGTTGTAATAAAATACACTGCAGTTGTAGAAAATACACTGCATTGAAAGCACTAACTGCAATCATGCTTGTAAAAGTTACTTTTCAAACGACTTCTAAAAAATAGTTAAAAAAGTGGTTGAGTTAGGTAAAGATTTATAATTTTTATTGAATGTATGGAATTTGGCAATTACATCCAGAGACGACGCAGAACTGAATATCCTGGCGACGCCTCATTAGGAGGGCCGATCCCGAGTAGACGCGATAAAGGCAACAGAGAAAAAGACGAGGAAGAAGAATGTATGGATCCAAAAGCGGCCTTTTTACAATGGGATAAACAAAGCCATAAGTTATGGCTTTAATGATGGGATTGAGACTCAGATAGTGACAGGTTGCTAGCCCATCGCCTAAAAGAAGATTTCCAAGTTTTGAAAGATATTTCGAGAAGAGAAGCAGCTGGCACTCGCTATGTTTTGTTTTCGCATGGGAGCTTGCGATAGATGAATGTACGCCTTTTCACTTAGTCGCCTTTTACGACATCCATGGGAAAGAGATGTAGTGGTATTATTATAAAGCATTACGGATGATCCCACTACAAATGTTGCGGAGGCAGCCGGGTGTCGCTCGGTGTTAATAACTGACTTACCCAATCCAGAATTTTGTATAATCGTATGTAAGTAAATATCTTTCACGGTACATTCAACAATATAAATACTTATTTATAAGAAAGATATTTCCATGAGACGAAGTAGCGGACAATAGCTCGTATACTAATAAATATAAACGTAGTATCCGTAGCCGCAATGCAGTCTGTTTCAGATAAAATCACGCCACGACAAAATGTTATTTTAAACGTTATTGGTAATTACGTCCAGTCATGAACACGCTTTGAAAATGTTAAACGAATGTATGCAGTTTATGTTATTTTACTGACCTTATAAAATTTTATTACATTAATGTATTTTGGTTAATTAGATAAATAAATATATATAACGCGAAGCTCAAGACCGAGCGGGATGGCGACGCACTGTGGATGCCCTCTGCCCCAGCTAGGGGACATAGGACCTTAAGTCAAGTCAAGATAAATAAATATAAATATATACCTACGGGACAAATTACACGGATTGAGTTAGCCTCGGAATAAGTTCGAGACTTCTGTTACGAGATACTAACTCAGCGATACTATATTTTATAATAAATATTTATATAGATGAACATGATGAAGTTCTTTTCTTGTCATGCCCTGGCCGGGATTCGAACCCGGGACCTCCGGTGTCACAGACAAGCGTACTACCGCTGCGCCACAGAGGCCGTCTAAGATAGGATGGATGAAAATAGGTTGACTAAGCAAATATACAAAGATAATATAAAGAGAATGTTGGAAGAAGATGGCCTAAACCAATGGTATCCTAATCAAATCGAAGATGTACTGGTGATAGGACAGGTCTAGAGTACCCGAAACCTGTCGAAAACCTGAAAATCGCTGTTATTGGCTGATAGCGTCGTGTGATAAAAACGAAAAAATAAAACTTCGAAAATCAAAATTTAAACAAGTGATTCCGTGGATAAACGCTAGCATTTATTAGGCCAACAAGATTTGTGATTACCTCTATGAATGATCATAACTCCTAGTTATTTAGATTATGACGTCATAACAGTAACAAACCGACCAATCCCTCGGCTAGGGTTGAACCTGAGAGTAAATTAAATTTGGAATATGACGTCACATTTACGGCTCGGGGCGAGTCGAGATTGTTTTGGACTATACGACACATTGGGGGTTAAAATGCAGGTAAATTACATTTTAGAGCCATAATATTCGATCAATTTTAACAATTAACTAGCTTTGCCTTTTTAAAAAAGGTAGCTTTTTAAGGAATTTAAAATCTTTAAGATATATTTCGGTAATAAAAAAAAAACAAATAAAATTAAGATTAATAAATTAGCTAGGTTGTAGTCATCTTGTCTTTTTTTATAAGTAGTTTGAGTTCGTATTCATAATGATTTATTTCTATCCATAAATAACATGTTGTTAGTCAAAACAGGGAAAATTGTTACTTAGATTTAAGTATATTAAAATCTAGAAAATAGCGTGCTTTGATGTTTATGCTGGTTTATGAGATTACGCAATAAATAATATTAACATCATAGTGGGACAATTCCGATTGATATTGTTTACCTTACTTTTGTTTTTCTGTTGTTTTAAGTGAATTGGGTTTAGGTATTCGTTGTTGATTGAAAATAAAAAGCTTTATAGATTGTCTTGGTAATGAGTAACTACTTACTTAAACATATTTTAGTACCTTTCTATAGAGAAATATGGCTCAAATATACTTGCGAGTTTGTATATTTGAAAACCAACTCAAATTTCAGTTCAAGCAGATTATGGTTAAACGCTTAAATTACAAAAAAGTACGATTGTAATATTATTTTTGTTAACCCTTTACAGTTTAACGTCATCAGCTAATCTGTTGAGACTCCGTACGTATATTTATTACATACATAAGTAAAATCACGCCTCTTTCCCGGAGGGGTAGGCAGAGACTACATCTTCCCACATGCCACGATCTCTGCATACTTCTTTCGCTTCATCTACATTCATAACTCTTTTCATGCAAGCTTCGGTTTCGGGTAGGTACTCTTGACCTGACCTGGATCTGTCAACCCCGCATGAGATATAGACGTGATATGCGCGACGTTTTTTCAAGATATATATATATCTTGAAAAAACATATAATAAATATATATAGATAGATAGGGCACGATAAGCTGTTTGGCTTAATGATAGAATTTAAATAGTGACAGATTGCCAGTCCGGCGCCTTAATGAAGAATCCCAATTTTAAAAGCCTATTTCTTAGTCGCCTTTTACGACATCCATGGAAATGAGACAGAGTGGATCAATTCTTTTTTATATTGGAGCCGGAACCCACACGGCATGGTATTTTCGGTACACGCAAAAGAAGTTGCGAGCAAAATAATTGGGCTAAAAATAATTGGAAAGTATCACCCACGTTCCGGATAATCCGAAAATATTTTTCGGCACGACGACGTGACAAGGTGACAAAACACGCACCAAGGTGAACTGTATCGGGTTGCTTATTGTCTCAAGTATCATCGGGTTAAAAGGAAATACCCAGGGACGTTTTCCAACTTACTTAAAAAAGAAGGTGTGGAAGCATTCGCGTTTTTATATAATTTGAAGACTTTTATTTATTTATTTAAACTTTATTGCACAAAAAACAAAAAAATGTACAAAAGGCGGACTTAATGCCGTTTGGCATTCTCTACCAGTCAACCAGCTGACCAAACAGAAAAAACTTTAAGTTGGTGGTGCGATAAAGTGCACATGCATACTGACAATATACATACATTACAAAAAAAAATGCGTAAATACATACAAGATATACATACATAATATACACTATAAATACATATACATACATAAAATATATAATAAGGATATACAATTAGGACTTTTGTCTGAAAGCATCAGATTTTCACCTCCCAAATAGTTTCATGAGCGTCAGGCAATAAATGATTATACAAATAACAAACTTTACTATTGTTAAATACTAGTTATTATGACACATCAAAAAAACTGTTTCATAAAAAAATATTAGTCTCCTTATGTTTTGAGCTCACTGGAATATATTCTATACTACAATAGCTGATTTCCTAGTAATGCGACTAATTTAATAAATTTCTTTCGAAGCAAGAAGAATGCGACCGAGAAAAGAAGAATACCCCCTTAATTTAACCCGGCTAAAGTGGGTGCGAACGCAAAAATAGCGCACGCGACAATCCACTGCAAATATGGGGCACATCTTGGCCGGGGTGTGGGCGGGTAGGGTTACTGCAATTACTTTACAAGGTGGGACATTTTCATAACACTAATGCATGTGGACCGTCAACCAACGTGTTGATTCATGAAGAGGCGGGTCCTGTTTTTGTTTGAATTACGCAATTTTTGCATTGTTAAGTATTCAGAGGTGAAGTAAGTGAATGATCTTTATGTGTCAAATTTATTTGAATACTAGTTGTAGAGAGACGAAGTTCAGTGGGGTGCAAGTTTTATAATATACTAGCTGTGCCTGCGACTTCGTCCGCGTGGAATAGTTATTATGGGCATCATTCAAGGATCAATTCCAAAGTGATCTACATTTTCACTGGCAGCGGGAGAGAAGTTTTGGGTTTGACCGCCAGAGAGGTAGATTTTTATTTTTTATTTTATTTTTATTTATTTAAAAACCATAACAAATTGTAGTAAAAATATAAGGTTACGATCTACACTACAAATTCAAAAACAGTGTACATACGAAGACCATATAAGAAAAATGCAAACAGTTAAGAGATACAATATATGATAACGATATAGATATAAATACAACGTTTTATTCTATTATGTTATTGATGATGTTTTATGTCAAACAGTTAGGTAACCCCAATTACTACTCATATTAATCTATTATTAATAAATTTAACTGTATTGATATTTTGCCTAATAAAAACTAAATCAAATTTTGATTAAAGTTCTTTGAAAAATGAACAAAATAATTCTAAATCAACCGTTACAACTCAATCTGGGTTTCCATTCATAACTTGGCATTAAAAATTTAAATGATGTATGTCGATACGATATTTTCGACGGTGGTCAAGTTCGTAACCTTTCGTGCTGACGATAATATCATTTCGATCGATTAACTATGCTTTTACGTAATTTAGACTTATCGAAACATGATTGACTTTAAATCCAGCATCGAAACAATAGCTTAACAACATAAACCTGTGCTCACTAATAGAGATCAAGAATGAATTCTTCAAAACCTATTTTAAATTGTTGAACGAAAATTTCTTTTTTCAGAGGAAAAAAATTCTACCAATCTCTCTAGCAAAAGGTTAACGATTGCTTTAATTTCACAGAAACCATTTTATTTTTTCTTTATTGCAAATCATATCAAACTCAATCCTTCTCAATAAAGTTGACATTATAATATTACTGTTTCATAAGACGCTTAAAATAAATCACCACAATATTCTTGGCCCGTGTCTGGCACATTTAGTGGAAAGTGCACCTAAAGGTCACTTTTAATACAAGGATAAGCAAATGGCTGTCGTTATTAATATTATTATCATCGTTTACGAACGAGGCAATAACTCTACGACCTAACGAAATGTGGGTAATTTCATCAGTGTTATTATGATTATGGGTTTTGCTATGGTACGATGGGTTTTAGCAATATTAATGATGGATAATAAAGAGAGAAACTGAAACGTTTATCTACAGTGTATAAAATATATGTAATTTTTATTCATATATACATACATATAGTCACGTCAATATTCCTTGCGGGATAGACAGAGCCAACATTCTTAAAAAGGCCACGTTCAGCAATTTTTTTTATTGTTATTTAATTTTCTTATTTATAATCTTTATAAGTATTGACATTCGTATGGCGAGCATCAGCATAATGACAAGATTAGCTTATGTGGACTTAAACGTTTTTATTTTAACGAAAAGCCGATCAAATATTACTATTCAAATATTTGTTTTTGTGAAAAAAATTGTAAAATCCCACTTTCTTGGAATTGTTGGTCAACTTATTACGACACAGTGAAATGTCTTTGCGCGCCTCTACGTATACAGCCATTGTTCCTGTATGGCAGCTCCTTTTATCTTTGTTGGCAATTGCTTACCTTTAGAAATAGAAATATCCTTACAGCCTTTCTTTTTAAATAAAAGCGTGCTAAATTTATAGAAAAAGTAAGGTAATTTTGGCGTCTTCCCCGATTGTCCCCCAACCTGGGGTGATATATTAATTGATTATAATATATTGCCGTGTGGCTCCCGGCACCAATAAAAAAAAAGAATAGGCCCACTCCATCTCGTTCCCATAGATGTCGTAAAAGGTTATACTTGGGATTCTTCTTTTAGGCGATGGGCTAGGAACTTGTCACTATTTAAATTTCAATTCAATCGTTAAAAAAGCTAAATCGTATAATCGTTAAAGGCTAAAAGATAGTATATATGGCTACAAAAGTGGTTAGATTTCTATATTATATCATAAATATATAACGTTTTCTTTTTGATGTAAACAGGGATGAAAGAAGACACACGAAAAGATTAAAAAACCACATTTAGCTGGTAACGGAAGATTTCTGAAAATTTTAATTAGTAACGTATTATACTTGCTATACATCAATATCTCTTCCCTATTCAGAAATACAGTACAAGTTACATCGTAAATTACTATCAATGTACATTGCTTCACTAAGTACTGAAATATCATAATTTATGGCCATTGTTTCACTTAATACGGCGTATTCCCATAAATAACTTTACGTTGTGCTTAGAAAAGTGACATAATTATCAAACCAATAACTTAGTTTGCGCTTTACCCTATAAAAAAATTATATGTAACTAAAGGGCGACTTTGTCCGCGTGGAATCAATCCCGCGGGAACTCCGGGATAAAAAGTAGCCTATATGTTATTCTGGGTCTTCAGCTACCTACATACCAAAATTTATCGTAATCGGCTCAGTAGTTTTTGCGGGAAAGAGTAACAAACATCCATACTGACATCCTGAAATACTTACAAACTTTCGCATTTATGATATTAGTAGGACTAGTGGTACCGTTATTTACTGGTTCTGGCCCATGGATATTGTAAAAGCTTACTTTCTTGGGACTATCTTGGGACCATTTTTTTAGGCGATGGGCTAGCAAACTGTAACTATGTAAATCTCATATCCATCATAAAGCCATACCTACAGCTGAACGTGGCCTTTCAGTATTTCAAGACTGTTGGCTTTGTCTACCCCGCAAGGGATATAGACGTGACTATATGTATGTACGTACAGTACACCGAAAGACAATACCACTGGGACTCCATTGACACACTAATGCACTTGCATTAGCACACTTGTATGTCAATAGAATTATTATAATGAATGTAGATTTGTCAGTAGCAGAACAGTTTCATTAGGGAAGTTGGAAGTCCGCGCCCAACGGTTTGACGTCGGAAATCCTAGAATTGGGAATGAACACATCTGAATTATTCATCAGCCGAACAGTCCGTTTACGTATAAAGGCCTTTAATATCGCGATAATGATACATATATACGGATAATGATCGAGACACACCTGTGATTTGTAGGAAGCGTCTGTATAAAATTAATGGGAAATTCTTTATAATACATACATACATACATACATATGGTCACGTCTATATCCCTTGCGGGGTAGACAGAGCCAACAGTCTTGAAAAGACTGAATGGCCACGTTTAGCTATAATACTTATTATATATTTTACAGCTATATATACATTAGGACCCTTACATGTAAAATTTTCGTTAGTTGCGTTTTCTTGTACATACTGGCCACTTTAATCACAAATTTCTCTCCTTTGGTTGGAAATTCCAAATTCAAGTTTAAACAGCTGTTTACGTTTGTGTTTCGTTAACCGTCATTAATTTGTTTTTTCTTCTGATTTAATAATATAAATATATGATGTAGAAATGTGGAAACTGATCGGTTGACTGACTGATATTGAATGCGCAATCCAAACCGCTGGTATATCTTACTTATTTGGTCTAGGGGTGGATGGACGAAACAAAAGTTGTACGCTGGTAAAACCACGCAAAGTACTTAAGTTTATTTATTTGTTTGTTAGATCTTCACAAGAAGAAAGAATAGATTTATTTTCAATATTTGATTCAAGGTATCATTTATTGACGTAACATAAATCTAATTATATCTATAACTGCTTGAAAGTGCTGGGGCAGAAGAAGCAGCGGAACAATTTACACTGCAGGACTTTATTACTTAATAATAGAACAAACGTGAAGAAAAGTCTTTTTCCAAAGAAAATGCAAATTAAAAATTCAATGTTTGTTGTCAACAAATTAATTCAGTTAAAATTGCTACATTCAACCAGTATTCGCCTGTTAATGAACTGAGGATTAAGGAATTAACATTTGAATTCACTGAAAATCGATACAAATGGAGTTACAGTCGATTTCGATTCGATTAAACCAACAAAACGGCGGTATCCAAAAATAACGAGCGTTTGTGCTTCAATCCTTATTTAATTAGGGCGGTGGCTTTTTACCCAAAAATAAAATATCGCGAAGGTGCCTCGGGCCGGCGGTATGGCCACGAAGTCAATTAAAAAAGATTAAAATTCTTTATTTTATGTAAAAAAAGTTTCGTGCTCTTAAGTTTTTCTAAAGATAATTCAAAATAAACGATACAATGTCTCTCTCTCATCTTTGCGTGTTCCCGGTTGCACCCTCCACAGGAGTGTTTTTGGTCCCGGGGTTCTCCCTCCATTTGGTCCCGTCTTCGGAGTCCTCAGTTTTGATTAAAGGTACCTACAGTCATTTAACAATAAGTGTAAGTTGAGTAAAATAGCTGAAAATTATAGCAAATGTTTTACACATAAAGAGTGACTTTTATAATTCGCAGCGTGGCAGATAATGTATCTTGATGACTATGACTTAATTTGTAAATGATATTTGAATGTTGTAGAATGATTGGCTCTTTTCTTAATCATTATAATTACAAATACATACAATGAAAAAAAATAAAGTCCTAGAGTGTACAACATTCTTTTCAGCCAGTTCTGCAAAATAAGATGTGAAAAATTTAATAATTTCGAACAATTCCGTTAGTATATGCAAACGATATGATTTAAAAATAATAATAATTACTCTTCTTCGTGGCCACACTGTTACGAGTTTGGGAAATGTAATTTTTGGTAGAACCCTTACTTTGGGTGTGGGTTAGAAGAAAATCGATTTTTAACACCGTTATCGAAAATTATCTTAATTTACAGTATTCAAGGGTTCAAAGGTTCGTAATTTACAGTAGTCATCATCATTTCTTCTTATCTCACAGGAAAAAAAACTATTACAGTTTTATAATTTTTACATACATACGTATAATCTCGTCATGTCACGTAGATCCTTGCGGGATAGATAGAGCCAACAGTTTTTAGAAAACACTGATAGGTAGAATTTTATAATACTGATAGTTTTCTAGGTCATCGCCTAAAAGAAGAATCCCAAGTTCCTATTCCTAAGTTATTTTTATTTTAACTGCTTTTCGACATATCGAAAATTGAGCTAAAGCTAAATTCTAGTAACAATTGAAATAAATGCTCGCTAGATTTTGTAAATTACAGATAGCGAACTGCTGAATCGAACGTACAACCCTGTCTTTATGCAATATCTAGCAAGGGTTATTATCTAAATCGTATCTTATGACATCCACTGAAAAACAAATAAAGGATTCCGTAAATCTTAACTCGATTATATCAATTTCCATACGTACGAGTACCACATCATCTGAAATTCCTAGCTCATGATTGTAGCATAAAAAGCTTACTTCCTTAGTTGCCGCTTACTACATCCAACGAAAACAGATAAAGATATCGCAATTATAATAAAAATTCTGATAATGGTACATAAAGTCACGTCTATATACCTTGCGGGGTAGACAGAGCCAACAGTCTCGAAAAGACTGAAAGGCCACGTTCAACTCTATGGCTTCATAATGGATCAGATAAAGGTAAAAAGGTTAATTACATGGTAACTGTACCACACACACCAAATTACTTCACACGTTTAACTTGGGTTTAACAGCTAGGAGCGTAATCGAATTGCAATACCTGCCTGTTGGTATAGTCAGCCTCATATTCATTTATTATTTTAAAGCATCCATTAACTCTTCCATAGGAATGTAAGAAAAATTCAGCTGAAGTAGCCCGAGGTGTTCTTGTCACCGATCCTGGGTAGGGTAAGTCAGATTTTAACACGGAGAAGAATTTTCCCGTCTGTCCTCCGAAACATTTGCTTGGTAAATTAACCCTTACATGGCTGCGGTAGGATTTGCACCAATGCCACAATGTTAAAAATTTAGTTGCCGAAAAAATGTTGATTTCCTCGCGATATTTTCCTTGTGAAAGCATTCAAACTAACGCATGTTACTCAAAAACGATGGAGGATTATTGGATGGATTGTATTGATCGCGGTAGGGTTTGGATTTCTGCCACAGTGTTTCTACGGAATGGTAAATATGCAACCGGTTGTAACGCAATTTCCTAATCATATACATGGGGAAATACTCAGTCAGTCAGAGAGTCAAAAAAATTTCAAGATTCGGCGGCGAACTATACTTAGTTTCCTTAATTAATCGACACGTATGGCGCGCGGTTCCGCAACCTTCGCACACGCATTTTATTCGTTATTGGATTTTTAATATGTATTATTGGCGTTGGTTACACGAAACAAAACAAATAAATATATACGGGACAAATTACACAGATTGAGTTAGCCTCGTAGTAAGTTCGACACTTGTGTTACGAGATACTAACTTAACCATACTAATTATATTATAATAAATACTTATATAGATAAACATCCAAGTCCTCCGGTGTCACAGGCAGGCGCACTACCGCTGCGCCACAGAGGCCGTCAAAAACTAAACAATATTTAAGAAGTTGATTACCTCTGAATTACGCCGATCTCCTGTTTTGTTTCCTTCCACCCAAAGGTTGACTGGAAGAGATTGCATTAGCGATAAGTCCGCCTTTGTACCATCTGTTTTGTGCTGTTTTACTCTTATGGTGCAATAAAGAGTTTTATCTATCTATCTATCTAATGTTCCTATGGTCTTAACGAGTATTAGAATGTATTAATTTTAAGAGCACCATCATTATTTGGATGGTGGCCCACCAAAATTAAAATACTGACTGATCGACTGCGCATAGTCCACTGGTTCTAAATATTTGATGTTCGGCATTTAGGTTTCTTATATGGATTTCCTGAAATACCCGCGAAATGGAAATTAGCAGGTTTCTTTCTATAAGCGGGCGGATCCGCGGGCATATAAACGTTTAAATAAGTATTAATATTTATATTTCTGTAGTACTTATACAAATATGTTTATAGCGTTAAAGTACTAAATCAATTATTTTTAATTACGTTAAGGGGTTTTATTTTTAGTTTTAATTACGAGTTCTGCTGGAGCGACGAGCTCGTTAATTAATTTGATTTTATTAAAATTATTCCTTAGGTTAACCGTTTCCTGGTTTTAAAAAGCTTGTTAGAAATATAAAGTTTAGTGTTAATGTCCACTTCTGAGTAAAAAGTTTCGAGGTTCGATCCCCATTCGAATACTGTGAATCAAACCAGGTCAATCAGAAAATAAAAATAGCGAAAGTTTGTGAGTATGTCAGGATGTCTGTATGATGTTTGTTACACTTTCACACAAAAACTACTGAATCGATTACGATCAAATTTGATATGTAGGTAGCTGAAGACCAGAATATCATATAGGTTACTTTTTATCCCGGAGTTCCCGCGGGATTGATAGGGTTTCTATGCGGACGAAGTCGCGGGCCGCCTCTAGTAATTGTCATAATTCAAAGATGCTTAAATTTATCTATATTTGGTGCTATTCTTTTTATTATACAAATAATATTTACCTTTATTAGACAGTAAATTTTATTGTACTTGCAAAAAAGAGGGATGGGCTAATCTTAGCTCACATCTTACCATAACTTGACATAGTCTAGTCGAAGTTCAAGTTTAATTATGCACGCACAAAAAAACAAGGATTTATCTTACAAGAAACGCAAAACCTCAACATGCAATAGGCATGATACAGTAAATATTATTTTAATTTAGTAGAAACACAAAACCTCGCGAGAGCATTATGCAATGTAATTATGGCTGAATTATTAAAAAAAGCTAGACGATTTTTGGTAATTGAACTAATTTATTAACTCAAGAAAATATAAAAACATTGTAATTATATTTTTACTCATAATTCTATATACGATAATTGTAAAACAATAATGCATCTTTGCGTGTGCACCCTCAACCGTTACGCTTCGGCGCATATGGTGTCCACCTTCAGACATTTTTCTCAAAAATATTGATTTATTGGTACAAAACCGTATTTAAATTATGTAAATACTCGCGAAGCAAAGCTCGACAGTGACATACCGACATACCTACATGCAAAATTACAGTCCAGAGTTTAGGATGTGTTCCATTTTTGAGTCGGTTGGTAACACAAGAGTTTTTTATATACCTAAATTCATAAAAAATAATAAATTAAAAGCGGAGAGGGGCTCAAGTTGTAGTTAGGCCTGCAAAGTAAGAAACCTCTTCACGAGGCATGCCGTGCCCGGGGGTACTGCCTTCTGCATCTGACCCTAGATCCAGTTCAGCCATCAAGCGAGAGCCTCTTTAGATGTCGAGACTTTTTGCTATCAGACTCAAAGAATAATAAATTTACTGTAGAGAAGAAATACCCAGAATGTGTAGTATTTAGGTTTATAAATCGGCACGCTCGCGGCCGTCCGGCGGTTTGGGTCAAGGGTCACTGAATACTGTATGAGAATTGAAACAAGAATCCAATAATTATAATTAGAACGTTTTAAATAGAAGGGAAATACCCCAATACCTTTTTATAAAGTATACAGTTTAAAAAGTTAATTCATGGATGTGTTTCTGACTCAGATTAATTTATCTTACTATACCTACTTACTGTAAAAGTAAAATAAAATATATGTATGTCTTTAGAAATAAAAAAAATCGTGTTGATTATTATCCATTACACGAGGTAATTTTTATTCTAAGTAGCCGAACTCTTCAAAAAATTTACTGAATGTGTGATGATTTGCAATAATGCTATTTAAATCTATATTTTCTGTTGCAGCAAGAATTTGATATTCCTACTGAAGTTGCTGAACCTTCTGTCAATCGAGGTCTGATGAAACATAAGAAATCCTCTTTCCCACAAAATTTATAATATATCATAACCATAAGTGGCAATTGAGCAAAATAATGTTGTGATGAAAAAAGAAAAGATGAAAAATACATTGTTGAAAAAAAACTTGGTTTTCATTCCAAATACCAAGGGAGATCACAGAAAAAGCGTGAAAAGTGATGTAGGAACAAAATGCTAAATGATAAAATTCTCTTCTCCCACAAACGGTAAAGCTATTTTAGGACACTGTAATCAACGAAATAGTAATAACATCACTAGATTAGCGGGGATGAGTAATAGAATTGTTAATGTGACTGTACTGTAGGCGGCGGCAAAGTAACGGGAATACAGGAAAATATCTCACAGATGAAAATTTTGCTACAAAATTATAGAAAATCATTCAGAATTCTTCTTTGCTCAGAATAAATGTTCGAGCCAAATTGTTTGTATAGGTAATTGATCGAATAGTAATATGTAGCTATAGGTAATCATCGTTATTGCAGATTTTTTTTTCCAATTGCATCTTCCTTTGAGAGGAGATCCTGAAGGATGGTCCAGGAACGGGTAAATCAGGTACTTACCTAATTACTTGGAGCATCTCTTGTCTAATCCCTGTAATTTTATCTAACTTAGATATTATTTACATTAGAAGTCCTAACGATGTTTTTCTCTAACTCTTTCAATATTCAAATATTAATGTATCACCTCTGATACGTCTACAATAAGAAGGTGTTATACTTATCTCTTTAATCTTCTTTTAAAGGAGGTTTCAATGCAATTTCTATTTCTATATTGGTCTATAATTTGTAACACTGCTGGCGTCGACTGGCCGCCTTGTGCGTGCCAGCTTCAATAAATGTGTATGTTTCGCTTGGCGACATTTTAATAGCCATCCGCTCATACTCGTATTTTGAATAACTATTTCGACGACCCTGATTCGGTTTTAGCCGAGTGAGGTTAATATGTATATATCTAGATTAGTATTTTGGGTTGTAATTAAAACTCCGGTTAGACTATTACTACTATTTAGACTGTTTTTTAATGAAAAATGGTAACGAGAGCATTAAAAACCCAACAAGCTCAGCTTTGAAAGTTACATCAATATTGAAACATGAAGTATAGAAAAGTTAAGTAAAAAAAAAATGTGGGTATTTAAAAAAACTAATTCAATGGTTTAATACATAGACATCACAAAGCAGTGGTTTTGCTTTCATTCATTCAGTAAAAAAGATCAGAATGTTAGAAGGTTATGAATGCAAAATTCGATGTTACTCAATGAATGAGTGAGCTGTTGAAGTGTTGACCTCAAAAGGTCATCAGTGCGTTATATAGTATGTACACAGTGGTGAATATTAAATATGGGATACTTTGTGCGCGTATGGTCGGTTTGAGAATAGGTATGGAATGGTTTAGTACCTGGGGAGCAATAGAGAATGTTTTGGGATTTTAAAATTCACCGGATGAGATAAAAATATTATTAAGTAGTTACATGTTTACAGAATTGCTATTTTCCTTTGCCAAAACGGTATAACGAGTAGGAAACAGAGCAGGTATACTATTACTACAGAACGGTCCCTAACATCTTCAAGCCAATTCGGTTGTTTCATCTATGCTACTCCCCCGCAGGTAAGGGGCAAAATTATATTAGAGATCAAGGAATCATATAGACTGTTGATTAAAGGAGAAATAATTAAACAGCTTAATTAAAAAAATAAGACTATAAGAAAGTGCAATGTGTTACTGGTTCCCCATCGAAATCGAGACGCAAAAATTGACGTGCATGTAATCAATATAAGCGAATTTTTAGAGAGGGAAAGTTTGAAAGGACTACCGAATTGAGGTTTAATGAAAAAAAAACATCGCTTTTTTACAACGCATGACGTCACAGGTGTCGTTCCCGAAACAGCTGTGAGTGAATGACAAAACCGCCGTGTGAAATGGAAGTGTGCGATGGGAATTTAAATTTTAAATGGCGGCGGTCGAATTGTTTCGTGCGCATTTGTATTCCGTTTGCCGAACGTTTTGCCGTAATTGACTTCGAGGTCGTAAATTAAAGTTGCTGAATGGATCCGCGCAAAACAGAGGTTAAAATCGCAATTGTTTAATATAATCTGTACTAGTGTGAATGATTCGAGGGACAATTTCCCAATGCACATAAAGTAAATAAATAAATAAAAATGTATTTTTTTTCTTACAGGGTAGACAGTCTCGAAAATAGTTGAAGGCCACTTCCATAAGTATGACATAATATTGCATTCAGATAGTGATAAGTCATAATAGTCGTTAAATCAATAAACAAATAATCATTAATTTAATACATTCACGGAAAAGAGGAAGTAGTAATAAAATATGTAGGTACCTACGACGGTGACGGACTTTTACTCAAATAATTTTGTTAAGATGGTTCGGTCATGTGGAGAGGATGAATGAAAGCAGGTTGACTAAGCAGATATACAAGGAGAGTGTGGAGGGAAAGGTCGGAGTGGGAAGACCTAGACGAACGTATCTTGATCAAATTAAGGACGTCCTGGTAAAGGGTCAGGTCAAAAGTACCCGAAACCGCCGAGCTTGTATGAAGAGAGTTATGAATGTGGACGAAGCGAAAGAAGTATGCAGAGATCGTGGCAAGTGGAAAGAGGTAGTCTCTGCCTACCCCTCCGGGAAAGAGGCGTGATTTTATGTATGTATGTATGTAATTTTCGTAACTGGCATAACAATGTAAATCAATTTATTCTTATTACAAATTATGCGTTTCGTAATTCGAATTCTATTCAAACGTGAAGGTCTTCCATTAGGCCACGTTGCAAAGGTTTTCTGTCTTCAGCCAGCAACATCTACATTTGCGTGAATCTGCGTGATATACGCGAACAAACTTAACTGTGTACACACAAAACAAATAATTCTTCTATTTTCGACTCTACTGCTTTGTTTTACGATATTATATTTATGAGATCAGGTGTTTTATAGTTAGTATTCATGCTTGCGATTTCAATTAGAGCGTCACTACCACGTGACATAGTTTAAGGTTGACGTAACGGTATGTTTACATATCAACTACAATGCGATACGAAATATACACGAAAAGTAGACAATGATAGTAAAGTGTTAACAACTGCGGATATTTCGTTTACAACCGCCTTTCCTTCTACAATGAACAAGGAACACGTATTTCTTTTAATTTCGCATAGTTAATTTTTTAACTTCAAATGTTAACAGTATTTCGGAAGTTTTCTTATAAATTAAGAAACAAACAATCCACCAAAGTTATCAACTTTACATCTATAATGTAAGTGTATAGTATATAGTGTGATTCCCGACACAAATATAAAAAAGAATAGGTAAGACCAATCCGTCTATTTCCTATGTCGGAAAATGCGACAAGTCCCGTCCCATTATGATGAATAAAAAATTTTAATTTGTTATAAGCCATAGGTTTGTCTCATAATTTCTACCGTCAAGGTGCGTAAAATAAGGATCGCCGGACCACTTAGTGGGTGGCTGGGTGGTTTTACCTACTCGCTTGTCTGTGCGTACGTGGTCGCCATTTTGATTTTCTGCCCCATCGGCCTTGCAAGCCATTTACCAATTTAGGTTTTCTAAATTTTTTACATTTACAATAATTTACTGACATAAAGTACGATGCCACTAGATAGAAACGGGAAGCCTATTTAACTATTATCTAGATATTACTCATGCAACAATTAATCATTATTATAAACATGGTAAATCTGTGCCGTGTGGTTTCCGCAACTTTAGAAGAGTAACAATCTTTCCAATGGATGTCGTAAAAGGCGACTAATGGATATGCCTAAAAATTTGGGATTCTTCTTGTAGGCGATGGTCTACCAAATTGTCACTATTTGAATCTCAATTCCATCATAAAGCCATACAGTTAAATGTAGCCTTTCATTCTTTTCAAGACTGTAAGCTCTGTCTACCTCGCTAGGGATATAGACTATATGTACGAGTATGTATGTAGAATGACCACGCTCAGCTGTATGATAGAATTGAGATTTAAATAGTGACAGGCTGCTGGCCCATCGTCTAAAAGAGGAATCCCGAGTTCATAAATATTTTTAATTAAATTACTAGTTTAAAGTTACAGAAATTAATATATTTTAGTTAAGTTTCAAACATAAAAATCTAAATAGCGTCGGAAATCTCGCAGTAATCTATAAAAATATTATTGTAGGCCGACGTAAACAGATTATGCGTACATCTATAATTAGAACCGTGAACGTACGACAGCTGACATAATATTACGATGGTAATGAAATTCGTGTATCAACATTGCTATACTATACGTACTTGATTTAAAAACCTACATACAATCACATCTTTATCTTTTACAGGAAGAGCAGTCTTGAAAGTACTGTAAGAGTACGCGCTATAAACATACATACATACATACACGTCAGGTCACGTCTATATGCCTTGCGGGGTAGACAGAGCCAACAGCCTTGAAAAGCCTGAATGGCCACGTTCAGCTATAAACATAATACTTTATTATTACAATGCAATTACATCACACAAAAAATGTTGTATGTATGTAATAATATTCAGTTATCTTATATTCATTTCTAAGATTATTATTTTAAGTAATAATAACATATACCGATTCTGTTATTTCAAAAAAACAGTTCAAGTAATTTCCTTATATACTTTTTTACTAAACCAAACTTGTAGAATTCTCCTAGAAAGAATACTGTGATAGATATAGTTTTTGATATATATTTCGATTAATAAAAATAACTTGTTTATTTCCCATTTCATTGGAAATTTCGGTATATCCCCATTTTGCGTAAAACATCTCCAGAAACTTACATGCCAAACTTTAGATGTTTGACTTTAGGTACTCATAGTTTGACAATCGCTCAGTAACTTAAGAAAATGCTGCAGTGTAGTTTGTTCCGCCGCTTCTTCTACACATGCGCTTTGGAAGCGGAAGTAGTTATAATTAGATTTCAGTGATGTGACGTCAACAAGGTATCACTTTACCTTGTATTCAATTTTGAAAATAAATCTATTCTATTCTATTCTAGTTTTTGCTTAAGATAAAAATCTCATCAGTCATCTAAATTACGTTGTTTAAGAAGATCCACGAAACCATTTCCTCTCAAATTCTTTGGATAAACATTACATAAATCGAAGGAAAAAAAAAGAATTAATTCAGTTTCCGGAAAGAAGCTTGTTTATTGAGAAATGTTTTAAGAACTTTTGCTTACTCCCTTGGAAACCTTTAAGTGAACATCAATTTCCATTACGTTACTTACATTCTTGGATTTCCTTAACGAATACTTTTCCTCATACCTACCTAATAATTATATTTTTAAAGTATAGGAATTACAACGAACAAAAGTCGTAAAAAAGAATATAACCACTCCATCTCTTTCCCATGAATGTCGTAGAAGGCGACTAAGGGATAAACTTGGGATCTTCTTTTAGGCGATGGGCTGGCAACCTGTCACTATTTTAATCTCAATTCTATCATTAAGCCTAACAGCTGAATGTGGCTTATTAGGATTTTAAGACTGCTGGCTCTGTCTACTCCGCAAGGGATATAGACGTGACCATATGTATGTATGTATGTATGATACATTTACATCAGCTTATACTCACCCATGGCCACGTTCAGCTATTTGGCTTAATGATAGAAATGAAATTCAAATAGTGACAGGTTGCTAGCCCATCGCCTAAAAAAGAATCCCAATTTTGTAAGCATATCTATTGTAGCTTACGACATCCATGGGAAAGAGATGGAGTGGTCCTATTCTTTTTTGTATTGGTGCCGGGAACCACACGGCACACCGGTCTTTAAAGCTACAGTTTTTTTTTCTTTTCGCCATGAAAATGTCAAAAGTAAAAATAGAATTCTAATCAACGTTCGGGACAAATCTAACTCCAAATAGAAATCCAATCGGCACCGTGGTACATCAATCCACAATAGTACAACTGACCTGGTTTTCAGGCTCGCGACCAACTTAGGTCATTTTACATATACCTAGGCAATGTGTAGATTGGTTGAGTTCACTCGTGGGAAATTAAGCACGTTGCGTGGCGTTTATTTCCATACATTCATACATGTAATCACGTCTATATCCCTTGCGGAGTAGACAGAGTCAACAGTCTTCGAAAGAACGATAGGCCACGTTCAACTGTTTGGCTTAATGAAGTACTCTTACGGTAGGGGAAAACATCGCGAGGAAACCTGCACATTCAGGATGTTTTACCTTAATCGATCCAATACGGGTTAGGTTCTCCTGCAAAGGTTGCGGAGGTCAGACGGGAGTCGCTTCGTGTAAAAACTTGACTCAAAGGCATACCCTTGACTCCTTTCTAGAGTGGTGAGGATGTAACCGGGACTAAATCCAGAAGGATTTTATTTGATACGTTCAATCTCAGTTCTATTCACATACAGTCAGCTATAAAGCTAATTGTGGCGTTCAAGTCTTGTGACTATTGGCGCCGTTTACCCCTTAAGGGATGAAGTCGTGGTGAGCGTGTGTAGAGTAGTGAGCGACTTACACCCTGACTCGACCACTCTGAACATGAGTATTCATTTAAAGTAGTTTTACACGTGGCACAGTTTGTATTTATAAATGTGTTAAACCTAACATGGACAGTTGCTGCATATTTTGATCACATTTTCCTAGGAAAACTGTGTTAGGGACTTAGGCCGTTTGTAGGCTTATTTATCTTCTTCCTCCGTGCTTTAAGTCCAGGTTGACTGCTCATTACTAAGGAGAGAAGCCCGGGGTATGCCTTTGACCATTTACCCTGGATTTGGTGAGTCAGGTTTAAAAACTAAGCGACAAACGGTAAAATATAATTTATGTGAAGAGTGCTCCTTGCTTGATAGTTCGATCATGCGGGAATTATTTCCAAGAATTTCCAGACGTTCAATAAAATTAAGACATTTTATGGAGCTAAAGGCCTGTGTCACCTCACTATATGTATGTTCCTTGGAGATCATTCAGTGATTTTGACATGAAAAGCGGAAAAATAAACACACCTATCACATTTAAAATAATAGTATAGATTCAGCCTTACAAGCGGATTTGTAGATAATATATATCTAATAATAAAAATATACAAATAATTTCAACTACCATTGCACCTGAGAACTCCACATAAAAGTATACCTATGAACTTCCTGAAGGTTTTTTCTGTTTCTGTGACAAAAACATTATCAAAATTGTTTCAGAAATTGAGTTTACAAACAAAAGTACCTACATACGAATCTTTTCTCGTTATGTATATGTATGGATGAGGGCACGTGTGACGCACACTCATGTCAACAGCAGTTCATATCATAATGATTAATATTGTTCCTAGATTATTATTAGCTCTAAATATAAAACTAGGCTGTCAATTACTTTTAGTGACATGCATGTGATTGAGTTATTTGGTAATTAACTAATTATTTGATTAATTTATTGTTATTATGACTGTTCATGAGATTCTTTGTATTTTTATAAGTTTGCAATGAGTAAACTCAACAACTGTAGTTGTTAGGTCAAGAATAAGAATAATGTACGAGTGTGACTGAAGCAAAAGAGGATAAACGAGAAGAAAAACGAAATAAGAGTTCTTCAGGACGATTTTATAATAGAAAAGTGTATTAGTAAGTATCGTATTTCAGAAACCATATCATATAATATAACATACAGTGATAACTTCAAAGTTTTAAGAGAGGTTTTTCCACAAAGCTCCAATAAGTTCAAGATGTAGGCATGTAGAAAACGGAAAGTAAAAAAAAACAAATAGTTTTAATACCAAAAACGTGTATAAGTATCTTATTTCAGAAGCCATAAGATATAAATTCGCTTACAGTGATACCCTTAAAGTGAGGTTTTCTCACATTCAAAGCTCCAATAAGCGGCTTTACCAAGTTTTAATACACTCAGGTCCGGCCGGCTTCTCTTGAAACGAATAACTTCAACTGAAGGTTAAACTAGAGAATTCAAGAGATGTTTTCAAAAAAATGTTTGCCTCTAACGACTTTGTCTATAAAAGTGTTGTGTTGGTAAACAAGTAATATATAAAAGAGAAGAAAACTATGTCGTCTTGGTATTGAAATAGGGCAAGAGTTTTACCAAAACGCAAGAAGCTCTAATAATAAATTATATAAATGCTTTTCACAAAAAGTATTATATATACTTTTCTTATAATATATACATTTCATAAAATAAATTACTATAGGAATATGATAGAGAGAGAGAGATCATCTTATTGTTATCAAGCTTGCATTTATAATTACTTCACCATGAACATAGTCTGTTTGGTCTCCTAAATTGTTTACTGTTTTTGTAATACTATCTATATTTTTGACTATTAGTGCTACAATAAATGAAAAAAAAGAAAAAAGGAATTAGATAAAGCATTCAGCTAAATAATATGGTACTTAAATTTTCATTATGTTGTAATATTTAAAAGTTTAATCTTCATCTAGCCCAGTAAAACTTATTTTTACCTCCATCAACAGTAACTCAGTAAACAATAAACCTTTTTTATTTCATTACAAATGCCATCTAAACCAAAATTGGTATCGGCTTGGAACTGAGCGTGGCACAACAGTTTCCCCTGAAATCCTCTCATCCATAATTTATGAGTCCGCATCGATCCTTAGCTTTGACATAATATCAGCCTGGTGAAGTAACATACTAATCTTAGAAGATAATGTAATGATCATACATAGTTATATACAAAATATCACGCTTTTTTCCCGGAGGGTAGGCAGAGACTACATTTTTAATCTGTAATGATCATAGAAATTGGAATAATTTTAAAATTAGGAAGTGGTTCGATACTATAGTGCCAGAAACCACACGGCACTCAATTGCATCATTAAGCCATACGGCTGAACGTGGCCTTCCAGTCTTTTCGGGACTGTTGGCTCTGTCTACTATGAAGGGATAAAAGTCGTGATTGCTCTCCGCCTAGAAGATGAACCCTAAGAATGCTATAAGTACTATAAATGACCGATGGTAAGAAGTACTAGAGTAAGTACTGAATGACTCGTTTCTATATCTAAATATCCATTACCGTATTGACCTAGATACGCGTAAGGTTAGATATGTACATGATATGATATCGTGCCATTAATCGGCAGTGCGACATAGTATCTTCGAACAGTAATTATTAAAATTACAAAGTTTTCCAATTTCATATCATCATAGTATGTATGAGTTAGCATGGTATACATACCTAAATACATATATACATACATATAGTCACGTCTATATCCCTTGCGGGGTAGACAGAGCCATTTTCAAAACTACACAACGTTTTTTGATGCAATTGTTTTTTAATAGATTGAACATTGAGTGTTTAAAGGGGAAGGTTTACATGTATAAATGCTGCCCGTGCGAAGCCGAGGCGGGTCGCTGGTTTAGTAATTAAAACTTAAGAACTTTGCACAAAAACTTGACAAACACAAAATAGGTTTATCTATAGCAGAATTTTACGTTAAAGTTTTAAACATACAAAAAAAAAAAGAATATGTAGAATTGCAAAATTTCCCCAAATTATTTCACAGACAGATTCTCGCAAACGTCTTCATTCCTTACAGGGTGGACAGAGCCAACGATCCCGAAACGATTGAAGGGCCACGTTCAGCTAGATGGCTTGATAGATAGATGAGATTCAGATAGATGACAGGTTGCCAGCCCATCGTCTATAAGAAGAATCCCAAAAAAATTATAAATTGTCTGTTGTATTATCCTGTCATAATTCTTATCCCCGAAAACAGCATCAGATAAAACAATGTTTCTGGAAACACTTTTGTTTCGAATTTACGCCCGTCAAGCACGGTCTCAAAAACTTTACGTCAAATAATATGAAAGTTAAAAAAGATTATTCCGTGTACAAAACTTTTCCCTTCTAAATTATTGAGGTTTTCATTAGAGATATAGCCAAATTTGAGCTGACTGCTTTCAGTGATGTAAAGTCTGCTTGAAACAGATAAGTATAATGATAAACGTTTTAAATAAGTTGTTTTTTGGTTTTCCTGCGTTTACGATTTTTGCTTTTTAGCGCTTTCTTGTCGGATTTTGATCGATATAAAGGGAGAAAAAAAGAAACACAATTTATTATGACATCACAGAAACATAGACATAGTGATTGTAGATATTAATTACACCTTCGCTGTTAGTTGGTACCTACAGTAAATTAGTAATATTGATTGATTTATTTCTAGACGTCGAATTACAAATGAAAATGTTGAATACATTTTCGGTAGTGATGTATCGTGTTTCGTTCTATTATTCAATACCTTTCTCTTATGATTGCTTGTGTATATTACAGTAAGGTTTGTTCGATTAAATTTTATACATTAGTGTTTGTTTTAGATCGCTTATTTTGAATAACTCTGTATAGTTATTATATATAACTTAGCAAGAAGTTAAAACCTTCAAGAAATGGTGACTCTCAGTTTGGCCTGTATGCATGTATATTTGTATGTTTATCTGCGATTATCTTGGTTTGCGCTAAACCGATTTTGATGCGGTTTTCAGGTTTTAGTTATTCAACCGACTTCAAATTCAAAAAGTGAAAAAAAAAAACAGACAGTGTAAAGCGGATAGGAGTTCGTGTCAAAACCCGACTACCTCAATCTAAGATTCATGGTCAAAGACTTACCCCGGGTACCTCTCCAAAGAGGTGAGGATGCAACCGGGAAAAAGCCAGAAGGAAGAAGATATTTTCAGAAAATGAATTTAGTGGATAATCCGTGGAGGAGTGAACACCATTTGATGACAGTCTGGCGAAATCTAAGCACTTGTGTGACAACTCTGCGTGCGCTATAGAATTCACATTGTTGTAGGAAATCTTATTGCTGTTCAGAATCAATCACACCAGAACTAAAAACACAGACAGACAGAGGCTTTTGTCATAAGTAAAACAACAAACTTTCTTTGGCATTTATAATATTAGTTGAGATTACATGTGATGACGTGATTATGTGTGGTTCCCGGCACCAATAGAAAAAAGAATAGGACCACTCCAACTCTTTCCTATGGATGTCGTAAAAGGCGACTAAGGGATAAGCTTATAAACTTGAGATTCTTCTTTTAGGCGACAGGCTAGCAACCTGTCACTTTATATGAATCTCAATTCTATCATTAAGCCAAACAGCTGAACGTGGCCTATCAGTACTTATATTCAAGACTGTTGACTCTATCTTCTCCGCAAGGGATATAGACGTGATTATATGAATGTATGATATGTCTGAGATTACAGAAACATACTCAGTAGGTATATATAGGCGTATTGTGTCGGCCTCGTCTTACTAAACCATTCTACATCGTTAGGGCCCGCCTTGTGATTTACAAGCCACTTCTGCACGCGAACTTCCAGCTTTTGCAAAATACGCTTTTAAACCCTTGCTATTTATCTTACATGATCCTAGGCTATGCCGGTAATTTTTTTTATCGTACAGTGAACGACGTAAAGAACGATACAATTTAAGTACAGAAGATGTTTTAAACGGGATAATTTTTTAACCTCTTCGGACAAAATACTTTTATTAGTTTTAACACAATTAAAATGAAAAAAAAAAAATGAATTTATTTACATTGGCATAGAATACGTAAGGATAAAATATATGAGATATATAGACATGTTTTTATACATTGGTGTAGATATATTAAATTTACAGTTTATACGTAATCGGGTTCAGTTTTTTTATTTAACTAGCTTTTGTGCCTGGCTTCACTCCCGTGGGAATTTTCAGGAAAAAACGTTTTGTATCTATCGTAGCTTAGCTTGTTCCTAAAGGTCTGTTCTATTTGTGTATTTTCAAATTTCATGAAAATGTTTATTATGAGTGTGGGAGAGTAAGAAATTGGGATACGAGGTAAATTACTTTTAAATTAAAACATTATTATTAAAAACTTTACTACTGTTTCCATAAAATTATTTTTAGAATAATGAATTTAGTTTTAAAGCATCTTAACCTTTACCTCAGGTCTATCATTTTGTAATCGCCATAATAAAAATAATGTTTGAACAATACAAAAAGAAACGTAAACGACAGAAAGATATGTGATACTCACATATCTTTTTCTCATCTTCATATGATTGCTTTTCTAACAGCTACATTTTCAGTTAAATCACTTGAAAATAATACGCTTCATGTTACAGAGAGTATAAACAAAGGATTGGTAAAATATGAGAAAAAAAATATATGTAGATAAGGAGGTACAGTCAGCATCACATATAAAAGTACCTATAACAGCATGATCGTGCACAACAAACAAGACTGGTATACATTTTTTTGCGGCTTTCTGTACCCGTACATTGAGTTACAAGCAATAAAATATAAGTACGTAAAAGACATAAAAATATTCGAATTTCCTTGCATACCCCGCGGGTTTATTACGTACGTGTTTTTATCCACATATTTAGGTTTTACGGCCCTTATACCATACAATGTGATTTATTTTACAAAAGTTTGTCGAAATATTATAGCGTCTTTTTAATACCACCGTTTTCGTTGTAATTGGTGGAAACGAAATATGTAGTCGCTACCCCTTCAAAGAGGCTTAATTTTATTGATATACTCAAAATTCAAAATTCAAAATTCAAAATTTTTTATTCATTATTATAGGATATTATTATATCGCTTAATAATTGTCGTATGGTTTAACAACTTGGTTGACGTCAAATATATTACTTAAAAACTAAGTTTACTGCCGCTTCCAAGGCGTCAGTGCAGAAGAAGCGGTAACAAACTGCACTGCAGCATTTTCTTCAACAACGTCAACTTCACAATATTATACTAGCTGTTCCCCGCGACTTTGTTTGCTGTAAAAGTTCACTGAAAAAGCAGATTCCCTGTATCGTGCCGCAGAGGGGTCAGGGACATTTTTAAAAATATAGTTTTGTACATAGGTATATACAATTTTTAGAGTTTGACCAGGCCTAACAGATTCGAGAAAACCGTATTTAAATCGGAGTTATAATACAAACACATAGACAAAAAAAAAATTTAAATCACATTTTTGGCTTTTCTTGGTATTATAAAGATCTTCCATGTCGATTTTTTTGACAATATTTGCTAGCACAGACATCGGTCAGTACTATACTATATTATTATATGTATGGATGAATTACAACGCCTGCATCCTAATTTTCCTTATTAATCTTAATTGCACCTCTAGTTCAGAATTCAACGACACAGTTACTGAATCGCCATGAACCTTATTCACCCTTCTACGAACAAGCTAATTAAAACTCTGAACGTTTGTATAAAAGATGAGAAGCGAACTTTGCTTTAATAAAACATGCACAGCTCCTGAACTTTATATTCCCTTAATTACCATTACAATATAATTTATTACATAACGCCTTTGTCTTCTGTTCCGCCGACTATTGTTTTTTTTTTCAAGTTTTGTCCTACATCGGTTTGGTAGCGGTGAAAAAACATTGAGTGTGCCAGTTGTAAATTGTCGGTTAATCACAAAAAAGGCTTATAAATTTGTGATTCTTTTTTTTTAGGTTAGGCCAGCTACCTGTCACTATTTGAATCTCAATCCCATCATTAAACCGTATTGAACGTGGCCTTCCAGTCGTAACGCGTTAGTGATGAAGACGTGATTATATGTAGGTATGTATCTCTTTTATAAATTCTGGATCCTCTTTTGTCTATGCTCGGCTTATACGGAATCTGGATCAGGTGTGGGGCTTTGGGCGGGTTCGTTTCTCCCGTTCCCCCTGTGACGTCATGGAACAAACCAAGATCAAGGCTAACCGGTACAGCGCGAGTCGGAATTTTTTTCATCCCTAATTGCATTGAAAAACTTTGTACCCTCACTTAAAATGGTAAACGAGAGTTGGCGAGGGTTTTTAACGAAGCTTTAGAGCTACTTAGTAATGTCAGTTTGGTGTAACTTATAATTAAAAGTCGTCATCTTTGTAATTAGACGAGCGTTCAAATGTTTGTTTATTTTAAAATGGTGATTTAAGTTTATGCTCTGTATGACTTAAATTTAAAGAGAGTTAAGAAAATTTATTTCAATAATTTGATTTTTGTTTAAGTGAAATATCTATCACTTTCTTTGTTGTTCGTCCTGTTAACTCCATAAAAATTGGCTGAAGCCAAATCGGTGCTAGAAAAAATATTTAGAGGCGCAAAAAGCCAAAACATGAAAGATACAGAATCAACACT
Organism: Amyelois transitella; assembly: GCF_032362555.1. Lineage (NCBI taxonomy): Eukaryota > Metazoa > Arthropoda > Insecta > Lepidoptera > Pyralidae > Amyelois > Amyelois transitella. The sequence continues at coordinate 9,080,528 of NC_083511.1, read as the reverse complement.
GATAAATAACATTTGTACATAACAATAGTACGTAAAATTTTACATTACTGGATACAATAATGGTAGCAATAGTACAATAAATCTGATATTTGACTAGTGGTTCCGCCCCTTACGGTGCAATTTAACCTTAGAATTGACAGCTTGTTGATTGGCTTCGTTATACCTAGTAAAAGTAATATGGTAAGTACAACCCACGCTTGGTTACGTTCACCCTTTTAGTGAAGTTTCCAATAATACAACTCGATTGTGGCTGAAGCCCATCAAGCATTAGTTGAACGTAAATCATAGTTGTTTTTCTTGTAAGCAGAAGAATAATAGTAGAGAGAACGCACAAGAGCAAGCAATAAACTTCTCTAGTTAAGGTCAGCGCTCATTAGAGTCACCAAGATAGATAGATAAAAAGAAAAAGAAAATCAGAACAAAAAAACAGGCAATGAAGTATAAAGGTGGAGCTATCGCTGAAGCTCTTTTAGTCAACCTTAATTCCAGCATTCGTTAAGTTCTGAAATATACGTAATGCAAAAGAAGCACGAAAGCAGAATACATGCAGTGGAAATGAGAGCGTTAAGGAGTATGTTGGGTGTGAAATTGAGTGACCGGATAAGGAACAGCGTGATAAGGGAATGTTGTGATGTGAAAGAAAATGTAGTTACAGGAATAGAAAAGGGTATGTTGAGATGGTTCGGTCATGTGGAGAGGATGAATGAAAACAGGTTGACTAAGCAGATATACATGGAGAGTGTGGAGGGAAAGGTCGGAGTGGGAAGACCTAGACGAACATATCTTGATCAAATTAAGGACGTCCTGGTAAAGGGTCAGGTCAAAAGTACCCGAAACCGCCGAGCTTGCATGAAGAGAGTTATGAATGTGGATGAAGCATAGGAAATATGCAGAGATCGTGACAAGTGGAAAGAGGTAGTCTCTGCCTACCCCTCCGGGAAAGAGGCGTGATTTTATGTATGTATGTATGTATGTATGTATATTACTAGCATTCGCAGCTTTTCTCGTGCGTAAACTGTATCTTAAGTGCTATGTGGATAAGCTACAAAGAGTAAAAAGTGTTTAAATAACTTTTTATGAATGTAATTTTCTTTAATTTATATTATTTTAAGTACACACATAATTTCACAAATGTTTTAGCCTTATTTACATTTGAAATTATTACCCATACAACTTTAGCACCCCACATGTACAAGTACAAGCTGTTTTACTGCTTCGATCTATTCAAATCCGTTAAGGTACTAAAGAATAGGTACAAAAAGTTCTGTGCATGTGGAATACCACGTCTAATGAGCGATGACCTTTATTTTTACAAGTTTCATACTAATGGTACCGAAGACGCCATTCATTTTCAAGACCTTTTCAAAGTAATAAAGATATTTTCAAGTAGTAAATTACCTTAGTAAATGCTTGTGGATAAATTTTAATGAATAAAAACTCTTTTGTATTCTGTCTGAAATTAACACCATTAGAGAAATTATTATGCTCTTATTGAAGACTATAAAATGAATTTTGGAAGGAAAAAAGACATTTTGGCGTAGAGATAAAAAAAGGTGAGTTTATTACTGGAATAAATTTATTTTAGTGTTAAGAGCATCATTTGCGAATGGTGTATCTATATACTAATAAAAAAAAGTATTATTGCACAGGTTCAAATCCAACCACGGCCATTTACCAATGAGTCTTTTCTGAGATGGTTATTTATTTCGTACTATAGTTGTTTTACTTGTGTATATCTATTTTGTTTAATTATATGTCAAAAACGACTGAACTTATTTTGTTTTACGACGAACTAAAATAGTTTCAGTAGTTGTTGTCATAAAATTATTATCATTATCTAACAGGTACTATATACCTACATTTAAAATTTCATCATAATCAGCCCAGCGGTTTGAAAATTATCGCATTACAAACATACAAAAAGTGTTTTTGTTTTTTGCTTTCAATCAAACTGAAAATAATAAATAAATATGTAATAGTTAACAAAAATAATGAGTAAATATAGTATCACAGAACTCCATGATCAAGAAAAGCCTATTTATACAGAGGCTTAGTTAATTAAACAATTTAGAACTTTGTTCGTTTACAAATTCGTCACAGTTTAGTATTTTGACCATACATACATATATAAGCATATATTCGTAAACTTACACCTTTCAGAGGTCAAAACGTATACAGTACAGTATAAATAAATGTCCAACTTCAACAACAACCGACGTAACTTGTAATTGAAACGAGCGACCGAATCGATGCCCAAACGACTGGTGGCAGACCAAATATAGGTGTTTACGTAACAAGTTGCGTACTACGCCCTATCGATCTGAACTTCACCTTGGGCGGAACAAAAACGCCTGAACAGGCGCGCCGGGTGGCTGAAAAAAATAGCGAGGGGACAGAAGTAGTGTTTGGAAAATGTGCAACCTTCTTATGTTTGTTGTTATGTTGTTGGCCACAAAAAAAAAAGATATCACGAAAAAGAACGAAAATAAAAAAGTGACCATCGTCAGAAAAATTCAAGAGCAAAATTTACCATGTTATTGTAGTTTAAAAAGTACAAGTTAAATGTTATGTATATATATTTGTGGAAATTGTTATACTACAGTTCGATATAAGTACAGGAAAAGTAAAGTTTTAGTTGTTTTGTAAATACAGTTCCACGTAAAATACTATTTACCAAATACTAAGTAAACAAGTAGATATACTTTAATGTTTGACATCAGCCGCCGTTATATGGGACATACGTAAAAGGTTATAAATGTGTTTGAACTAAATTATAAAATTGAATCCGTGGTAAAAAAAAAATACATTTCTGTACTATTTTTATTTTATTCTTATCAGAGTATTTTATGTACAGATTTAAGGACATATTAACACTGGTTATACACGATGATAAAGAATTCCAGTACAATGCCATCAGTGCTTATTTTTATGAAGATTGTTTTCTTTATTTTTCTTTTTCATCTACTGTTGTTTCCATGCAAGCTGCCAGCATTAACTTATTTATGTTTATTATTTTTTACTTAAGTTAGTATGTATTTATTATGATTAAATTAGTATGTACTGTAATAACATTTGTAGCAAAATACGACAGAGTAGCCCACTATGCCCAGTATTTTCGATTTATTTGGCACTGTGAAAAAAAAAAACCTAATGTTGACAGATTTGGCGGTTTGCTTTGTAAACAAGCAAGCACGGCCGCGCTAGAACCGACATTTTTGTTCTGTGGTATTGTTTTAATATTCAATAATATAACCTGTTACGACACTAGTTCATATTATATTAAAACAAATGACTATCCGATCAATGGTTATGGAATATTTAAATGAAATCGACACGTAAGTGCTTTTAAATTGAAGAGATTGTTGAGAATAGCAACATGTGTCTTGATAAAATTGTGATGTTAATTTTATAGTACCAACGTTCGGCTAACCTAACGTAAATTCTCTCTCATCATTACGTGTACCCAGTTGCAACCTCTCCTGCTATGCCTCGGCACCCTCCATTAGGTATTTCCTTTAAGGCCCGTGTTTGTTTTCCGACCTTTTTTCACTTTTATCTATTTTACCGTATCCTCAGTTTTAGATCCATTGGTCTACTAATATGAACAGTATTCTGAAGATAATATTGACTGATTGTTTTATTTTGCTTGTCTGCAGACGACTGTGCAATTATACATCCCATATTATTTATCGTTTTAAGTTTTATGGTAATAAATTTGAAATAATGTCAAACCAACACTGTCTCAGCCCTGATTATACCATTTCCTTAGACACTAAAACAATAAATTAAGATTCCATTTTAACTTCACAAACATAAATCGACTTAGGGAAAAATCCAATAATATCGTTTAAATCATAAATCCGCGTTGTATAATCGAAGAGGTTTTGACTTCGTTACGGCCAGCGAAAAGTTTCGACAAAGAATTGTAATCATTCTAAGGAATATAAAATGAATGAGCATTTTCCCGGGCGACAATGGCATCTCAAGCTTTTCACGTAAAAAGATTTCGTTACTAACTTGAGTGGTAAGGTCAGCAGGATAGTGAATTTTGTCCCTTATGAAATGGGTTACTGAGTTTGATAGTAAAAGAAAAGTGTAAAGAAGTTGAGCGCACAGGTAACAAACAAACTAAGAAAATTAATTGGTAGGATTTTACTACCAATTAATTTTCTTACTTTATTAGAAGTGTTGCCCATCAATTCGATACTTGAGTTAAAACAAAAGTATAGATATTACCGATAATATCAAAAGACATATCGATACTGTAGATGATTTTCGAGGTGAACTATCGATAGTTATAGTATCGTGACGGTATCGATAGGTTTACTATCGTGATCGCGACCGTGGTGGTCGGCGGGCTTTGGGTTTGAAGAGCCGAAGATGGAATCTGAACTAACGCCAGGAAGAAAAAGCTTATGTGTGTCCAAATGACTTGCTTTTAGTAGGAATTGTATGAACTGTTTAGCGAGTGATTTAGGGAGTAATATAAAATTTCATTCCTGTTGAAGAAGTTGGGCGAAGAAAGATTTATAGCATAAAGTCTAGATGGTGTACAGTACAATCTTAAGATATAGCACGTCCTGGTCTGAGACTTCTGATTGCCGCAGGAAACTTGCCAGACGTGATTCCATTTTATAATTACTCGACATTCAAAATAGTAGTGTCATGTTCTTTACTTGGTTCATCATTTGTTGTTAGATAATCCAGTATTGTTAAAAAATTCTCACAATCCTATTACGTCCAAATCAGTACATAGAAGCGTCCGCGGCTCTCTCTCTGTCGTATGAGTTAGGTAAAGTAAGTTAAAGAAGCTGATATTACTGTAAAGTTGCATTTACATTCGCTGAGTAAATTTTGTCTATTTAAGTACTTAAATATACGATTGCTCACATTCATATTAAAAAGTATGATGTTTAATAGTTGTAATAGAAGGCATAAAAAAATTACATGCCTTGACTAAACAAAACTTTTATAATGCTTGGCGAAATAAAATAAAAAAAATAAAATGAACATGAACCTAAATTAAAAAAACCTACTACAGCTTTAAAACGTGATGTAAAGATTCCCGCCAAAACGTCCTTTATTTTAGCCTATTCTATACTTGATGTAAGGAAGCTCCAGGAAAATTTTCCACCATTTCACCCGCTGCCTACGCTTACGTCACCCAATGACATTGATATAAAATCATAGAAGTGGCCTGGATTTCAATTATATTTGAGTAGCGACCCGCCCCGGCTTCGCACGGGTGCAAAATTATAAATGTTATTATACATAAAAACCTTCCTCTTGAATCACTCTACCTGTTACAAAAAACCGCATCAAAATCCGTTGCGTAATTTTAAAGATTTAAGCATACAGACAAACAGACTAAAATAGCGACTTTGTTCTATACTACATATGTAGTGAAGAAGCCGCATCCACATAAAACAGTTGATTGACCCTTTTTGAGTTCGTTAATAAATTCTATTTTAAATTAATTTTAATAGAGAAACACCGGAATATAATAGAGTGAACAAATTCAAAAAATCAAGCGAAGAAAGAGGAATCTTCTTTGATTTGTTTTCTTCTTTTTACTTATTTCTGTTCAAAAAGGTAATGTTAATCTAAATATGTGTGTACTAAAATACATTTAGTGACTTATTTCCGTAAGGAAAAGCAAGAAAAAGTCTCGAGAAAAATTTTATATCTTTTAAACGTAAACCTTACAATCTCGTAATGCGAAGAAGGCTTTACTTTTGTAAATATGCGACCTTTAAAGTTTTGTTATTACTGTTTTACGAGGCTATTGCCGTCTCTTTTTATCTTGGGGAAAGTTTATCTTCGATCTCCCTCGAGAATGGGGAATGTACTCGTAAAGTTGAAAAGGTTTATGCTTCATAACCGTACAGTATTGAGAGCATATTCGAACCTCGTTAATGTCACGTGGAGTGTACATATTATATACTTGGTGTTAATATTGTCTATTTATATGAAAGGTAATGGCGCGTTCCTATATATATCATAATAATTATAGCTAATTGTGTAGTTTTAAGTATTGATTTAATATTTTTTGCGGTAACGATTATTATCAATAGGATGGCTATGAGCAAGCAGTCTCGTTAAACAATAAAATTTATCACGACTTAGACGACAATGAAATTCAAACTATCTATCAAAGTGACTACGTGAAACGATAAAATGTCGAAGCTATACCTACGACCGTTTCTAAACGCTATTTTTTTAAGCGATAAAGTAGCAGCTACGTCATAGTGGGCACGCGCTCTATGGTGACTGAAATCATTTTTGTAGTAAACACACAATTTTTTAACTTACATTTGGCACACAGGTAGCTTTGACAGCCAAGGTGAAAGATTTTTTGAATTCCGAGCTTTTAAAAAAGTTAATCCAAAAATATCTAAAATGATAAATATTTTGTTTCGGAAAAAAAAAACAAAGCAACCGTAACGAAATCCTAGAGAATTTCCTGCAAGCGTTTATTTGTTCCACACCCTCGAACATAGAGGGTCGATATCCCTCAATATTTCTCTAACTTTTCAAGAAATCTGATCTCTGTCAAGCTCGCCATCAAACCTTCGTTATTCGAAGCCGTCTAACTCGCTAACACAGTTACAAACCTTTCAAATTTGTGAGAGACCTTGACTCATTTGATGAGATTATTGATTTATGAGTTTTCTACTAATGGGATTGATGTTTTTTATTGTTTTTTTTTTCATATTCGTTCGTAGTGATGTTAGTCGGTTTTGATTCTTCTCCTTATTTTGATTAAGGAACTTTGGGATGCAATAAGTGTCAAAAGTGTCAGGCCATCGTTGTAGGAAGTTCTGGGCAACTTAGCAAGTTAAATTGTGAAACTGTGTCTCCTATTAAATTTGACAATAATAATATTCCTTACAGCGTCAAAGATCTTGGGTTGCATATTGACCCCACTTTCAGCTGGGTAAATCAAGTTACCGAAGTAATCCGTCAAGTAATTGGTTTGGTCCAAAGGTTCGACTGGCAGAGAATGCCTTGTGGCATTAAGTTGTACTTTTCACGTGGATAAAGATTAAATAAATAAATATAGCTAGCCCCTTCAGTCGAAGAAAAGATTTATAAAAATAATATAAATGTATACGTATTGATAAATCAGGCACTCATAGTACCTACCTATACAAGTATCATATTAAAACAGTTTTTATAAGCCAGTATGGAAAAGATTTTTAAAAATTCTCTTATAAGTATGTATAACCGTGGGCAAATTTAAGTCCATTTATAATTTCTTCGCTAGAGGTCAAACCTGCGGTAGTTCTCACGCGACTCTTACCAGCCCTCTCTTTGCTTATACAGGGTGTTATAGTTTTACAATACACACTATAGCTATTGCAAAGCAAATTAAATGCAAAGTAAGTATATGTAAGACGAGGAAGTCTAGTACGTGTCAGTCATAGTCAGTTCAAAAGTCAGTCAGAGAGTTCTAATAGCCATCAGTCTCTTCAAGACTGTTGGTTGTTATATATATATATATGTGTACGTGAGCAATACTATAAGAAATAAACCGTGATCAAATTGACACGGTTCGAGATAGCACCTCCCCATCATGAGGACGCAATCGGCAAAACGCTGGGACAATTTTTATAATCATCGTTACATACGTTTCGCTTTGTTTGAAGTTTCGCTACAAAGATTTTCTAATCGGGATGTTAATGTTTAAAGAAAATGTTAAAGGCAAAGTGACAGCCAGCTTTCCCTGTTGTTAAATTAAAACTGAACAGTATGTGCATCTCATTGCGTAATTCAATTTGGTGATAAAGATTTTTTTTTGTTTTTTAAAACCCGAAACACTCTGTATACTTGTCCTTAGGAATAATTTATAGGTAATTTCCAAGTCGCTGAACTGTATTGACCTTGTACGAACAATTGAACGGTAACGTTATATTTTCATTGCTGAAGGTGTGCTCTTAATGGAGAAATCCCAAAGAAAAAATGTAGCCACACCCAAATTTTCTTTAAAATTACGATGTTCTTTTGTCTTTTCAATGCAATTGGTAATAATAAAGATGTGATATAGTTATGCATGGTGAGGTCATGAGTACCCGATGAGTTTGCATAAGAAGAATTATGAATGTGGAAGAAGCGAAAGAAGTATCCAGGTATCGTGGCAAGTGGAAAGATGTTGTCTCTCCCTTTTTTTTCGGGAAAGAGATATGAATGTATGTATGTTTATGTTACAAAATCTAGAATCGGATCATTAATTAAATTAAAATGACGTGCTCTATTCGCAGGATATTTACCACTTACTTCGAATTTACCTGTCTGAAAATACTGGGTAATATAAAAATGAGTTGTGGCCGAGGTAAACAAGATTTTTATTACTGGATAATTCAGAAAATTTTAAATGTTACAACGTAAGAAAATAATAAATTAAATTTAAACCGCGAATTAAAAGTTCTACTATTAGAAGTTCTAACTATAACGTCTGGCGAACTTTGAAAAAATATTTGGATGATAATAACTGAAATAATGAAGATGAACATGAACAGATATATTGTTGTACAATATAGTGATTGTATATAGGTTATAAAAAGATACTGCCTCTACAATACTCTACATCAATAATTGGGTTCATCAAATCAAGAACATAAAAGAATTACTAGGAATTATACCAAACAGTTTGTTGTTTCAAAGAAGTAAAAATCTTCATCATTAGCACAAAGAAGCAGAAATTATTAAAAGCTGTTAAAATAGTCCATGCTCGTATGTCAGGGGCTAAAGGCTTCAATGCATCTTGCAAGGGGCGCATATGTTTCTCTTGTTGCTACCAGTGGCTTTTCTGGTGTAGGCGGTATGGTGGCCGCAACTCGATGACCAAGAGTAGGGTTTATAAGAGACATCATTTCTATTACTCTTGTTTTGATTGGTTCCCGAACTGAAGCCAAATTGGCAGCAATATTTTGAGCTAGACGTATTCTTTCTTCTTCTGTCTTAAGCACGTGATGATAAAAATCTGCCGCATTTCCAAGATCAACTGCATTACTGTCTACTATTAGAAGTCTTTCACTAGGAGCAATTTTGTCTATATACGGCAAAGGACCGTTAAAAGAATTTGGCAGATAATTTGGAGCGTCTTTCATATTATGTCTCACAGGGGCATTTCCATCACGCAAATAGTATTTTGCATACTTTGGTAAATTTATATCAATCTTGTTGTGGTTTACACCTAAGCGGTAGTCTTGCGTATCTCTGTAAGCGACTAATCGTGCTGTAAACATGAAATCCATTGGACCCGATATTCCTGGCACTAAATTGGCAGGATTAAATGCACTTTGTTCAACTTCACTGAAAAAATTATCAACGTTTTTATCAAAAACTAAACGGCCTATTGTCACTGTTTCATAAGTTCCGTTTTCCCACAATTTGGTAACATCGAAGGGATTATATTTTAGTTTTTTCAAGTCTTTGAAAGACATAATGTCCATTTCCAATCTCCAAGATGGATAGTCTTTATTAGCTATAGCATTATACAAATCTCGCGTGTAATAGTCTGGGTCTCGACTGGATATAGCTCTTGATTCCGCTGTTGTCAAATTAGCTAGTCCTTGTTCAGTTCTATAGTTAAATCGGGCATAAAATCTTTCTCCATGTTTATTATAAAGCTCATACGTGTGAATGGGGAAAATATCCATTCTCCTATAACCGTATGGTATTCCATAATCAGAGAAAAGCCATAATACTGCATGTAATGTATCTGGTCTTAGTGTTCTGAAATCCCAAGCTGCTGTCGAGTCAAGTAGGTTCGTTTTAGGGTTTCTTCTCTCAGCCCGTATGAATGAAGGGAAATCGTTAGGGTTTCTATAAAAGTAGACCGGATGATGTAGACATAAATGATCGAGGTTACCGTCTTCTGTATAATACTTTACTGCAAGGCCCTTTGTATCCCTATTCAATTCTGTTCCTCCTTTATTTGGGATAGCTGGAGAAAATCTGCCAAATACTGGAGTCTTTTTGCCAATCACATTGAATACTTTAGCTGCAGTATATTTAGATACATCGTGGGTGACTACAAAATATCCATGAGCTCCTGATCCTCTAGCATGTACGACTCGTTCAGGTATTCTCTCTTTATCTGTGTGAAGAAATTGTTCTGTCGCAAATGGGTTTGTGAACAAGTTTGTATTCAATGTGACTGTTTTCCGAATATCAACTGGAACTCCTGTGCTTGTTGTTAGAAGGCCAATAGGTTCCTGTAAGCAAAAAAAAATATTTTATTAAACAATTTAATAATTTAATTCATAACAGTGGTTTTCATTAAACTTTTGTGAGTTATTGGTATTCAGTTTATCATTTTGGAGCCAATCATATTATTCTCTTATGTTACGTTATTTAAGGCGATAATTTTATCAGTACTTGATGTTTCTTTGTTTTGGACATTAACAATCTAAATCACACAACACAATTGGGACAGGATTGGTAATTTACACTATGTAGCAATATTTATACACATACAGGATGTTCCATCTTAAATTTGACCAGTTGTAATGGTACATAATCTATGGTCACATTGTTCTGAGCCCAAGCATGACCTCCCAGACAAATCCATGTTGTAATGATCGACAGATATAGCATTCTAGCGGTATATGCCGATATTATGTTGAATTGCTATTTATAAACATGCGATAATTATGTCCATCCGGTTCTTTAGTTAGGATTCACGGTTGAGTTTAAGAGCATTGCATTTTAAATTTTAGTCTTGTTATAAATTATAGTATAATAACCTATATCTCCTTACCTTTGTGGGAATTGCACTCATTAAAATAAATGTATGTATTATTTTTAATGTCGAATAAAATATAAACTCAAAACTTTGAAAAAAAAAACAGGACACGTTTTATTACTGACCTTCAAGAGCAACATGATTTTAATTCTTTACAACTTTGGGATTTACTTCGGGAGGATGATAAAATTCCATGCTGATAGGATAGCTTCCATTCCATTGGATTCCATGGTGGTCTGGTAGCGAGAAAAAATATGGCGTGCTCCAGCTACTTCTCTTCTCATACAGATTGTAAAAGCCAGTCATAGCAAAGGCTAATAAACTTGGCATTTTTTTAGAGCGATGGGCTATTAATCTGTGTCCGTTTGAGTCTAAATTTCAATCAATGAGTCATACAGCTGATCGTGGCCTTTCAGCTTTTTCGTGTTTCATTCATAATGTCTTCCATGTCTGATAATTTTATCAGAACACTCAAAACAACAATGTAAATCACTCTTGTCTTGGCTTAATTTTAATTTCGTTATAATTCGCGGGCGTTATAATTATAACCACGCATGCATATGCAATAAGTATACGAATATCATCGAATTTTGCACAGAAGTATTACTCTTATGTAGTTATGATACTCTACCACTAATACGTCTATATCCCTTGCGGGGTAGACAGGGCCAACAGTCTTTAAAAGACTGAAAGGCCACGTTTAGCTGTGTAGCTTAATGATAAAATTGAAATTCAAATAGTGACATCCTAGGTTGCTAGCCCATCGCCTAGAAGAATAATCTTAAATTTACTAGGGGGGGGGGGCCCTAGTCGCTTTTAAGACATCCACGGGAAAGAAATGGTCCTATTCTATAGTGGGAACCACATAGCACTTTCGAATAGTAATCAAAAATGACTAATTTATATGACAACGGTCGTTTTTAGATTTAATTAAATACGTAGTCTATCACAAGAACGGTTGGGTTTCTACTTTTAAAACTGAGGATTCAATTTCAATCAAACCAATCTACAGGTGAGTCGCCTCATATAATCACAATATGTCTGTATGCATTCCAATTAAAAAAGAAACGTAGTTAGACACCGACCCTGCCTGACCCATTTCCGTTCCGATCTACCCAGGTCAATATTGACGGTCGCAAGTGAATCCATTACTTATTCCACTTTGACAAGGTGCAATTTCCAACTTCTTGACGGTAACGCAAATAGACCTGTGAGATATTCAGCGCGAATTTTATTGATCGTTGTATGCAAGTTGAAGAACTTAACTTACTGTTTAATCTGTGGTGGAATCTCGTCACTTTTAAAGGTTTACGCATGAGAAGTAAACTTAGATAGGTTGTTTTAAGTAATTTACATTACTTAATGCTGGTTAATTTGCGAAAAAAAGTATAGTGTGTGCCAGTTACTTCTCTTGCTTGCAAAATTCTATCAAGGGAAAGGCAAAAGAAACATGGGATTCTTGTTACCTGCAACTACCTGCTGCCACCTAATTAGTTCCATCATTTTCATCATCAATGAACATGGCCTATTTTTTTTTAAGATTGTCGGCTCTGTCTGCCCCGCAAGGGATATAGACGTGACTATAATGTATGTAGTTCCATAATTTTACTGTACAGCTGAACGTGGCCTTTCAGTCCTTTGAAGACTGTTGGCTCTGTCCACACCGTAAGGTATGTTATTCGATGCTATTTGTCTCACTTCTTCATTGATTCTTTGTATTTTTTTCTGTTCATCTTTTGGGAAATTCTCACTTCTCTGTTTCCAATTTACCTAATATTACTTAGTGTCATTACCGCAACAGAAGCTGCCAAATGGTTATTAAGGCCAAAGAAATCGATGCCATATTGTCGAACAATTGCCTTCAATGATGAATCGAGTATCGTCAAAAATACATAAAGGCTTTCGGGCGATCCCTCATTGGGCGGTTCGGAAATTTATTTCCATTGCGTCATTTGCTTTAGATTAGTTAAAAATTAGAGATATTTTATTAATAACCATACTTTGCAATTGGGTGGTAACAATATTATACTATGCATATACTGCCGTGTGGTTCCCGGCACCAATAGAAAAAAGAAAAGGACCAGTCCATCTCTTTTCCATGGATGTCGTAAAAGGTATAGTAGACTTATAAACATTGGATTTGCTTTCAGGCGATGGGCTTACAACCTGTCATTATTTGAATCTTAATTCTATCATTTAGCTAAACAAACAGCTTAACGTGGCCTATCAGTCTTTTCAAGACTGTTGGCTTTGTCTACCCCGCAAGGGATATAGACGTGATTATACGTATGTAATATGTATTTCACGTAATTTAACACATCGTATTGGATGAAACTTGCAGTAATGCATCAGTCTGTCATAGTAACCATGAACATAACGACTTTTTTGATAGTTATAGTAGTACTACGTAGTAGATAGAGAGTTTATATAAATATTTTTTTTTCACTAATAGATTTTCACGTAGAGGGGGAAAAATGGTGAGGCAACCTGAAAATTCAGATAATTCAGTTACCAATCGGGATTGAGTTATTCATTCATTACTTAGTACTTTCATTACGAGTTCCCGCCGGTTGACCGGAAATGTATGTACTATTTCATGTAACTGTGTAAATTTCCGACCAATCTTTGTACCTTTGTAATACCAGGTTAAACCTCATTAAAATTAAATATTTCTAAAAGTATGTGTCACCCGAGATGAATTATAAAGTATCTTAGAGGAGATATTAAAATCATACATCATCCTAATACCTTGTCATATGCCAAGCAGGCTCATGATGTCTACATACACCATATAACTAAAATTGTTTAATGTCTTCTTATAACTGTTTCAGTTTTTGTATATACATATAATCATGTGTGCCGTGTGGTTCCTGGCACTAATAGAAAAAAGAATAGGATCACTCCATCTCTCTCCCATGTATGTCGTAAAAGGCGACTAAGAGGTAGGCTTATATACTTGGGATTCTTCTTTTAGGCAATGGGCTAGCAACCTGTAACTGTTTGAATCTCAATTCTATCTTAAAGCAAAATAGCTGAACGTGGCCTATCAGTCTTTTCGAGACTGTTGGCTCTGTCTACCCCGCAGGGGATATAGACGTGATTATATGTATGTATGTATATAATCACGTCTATATCTCTTGCAGGGAAGACAGAGCCCATAGTCTTGAAAAGACTGATATGCCAGGCTCACTATTTGGCTTAAAGATAGAATCAGTTTTTGTTTTCCTTAAAAATATGAAAAAATTGTTAGTATGTGTGTCCAAATGGTCTAAAAATGAGTATAAACTCGCCTACGACAGGAGTATGTAATGAAGAACTTTAAACATATGTGGGATTCTGGTCTAAGTGAAGAATTCGCATTTTCGCACATTGTACTATAAATAACTTTAAATAGGTACCTAGTAAACTTTGTCCAATATACATATATTATGAAGAAGACCCACAAGAAAGTAATGGAAGGAAGTATGCAGAGATCGTGGCGAGTGGAAGTATGTGGTCTCTGCCTACCCCTCCGGGAGAGAGGCATGATTTTATGTATGTATGTAAGACCAACAATAACATATCTTGGCCAAATCGACTACGTTCTGACGAAAGTATAAGAGTTTCACGAAGAGAGTGATCAATGTGGATGAAGCGAATGAAATATGCAAAGATCGTGTCAAGTTGAAACATGTATATATACATGCATAGTTGAGCGTTATCTTCGCGATTGGCCATATCTTTCATAATGATAAAATTTTGATATTCTTCACAGGGCATCTATTCCCTGAAATGACTTAGAGATTTTCAAGGCAAAAATGAATAGGCATTATTATTATTAATTTATTATACCGTAAAAAAGACAATAAACGCAGGAAAAAACATCACATAGAATAAATTCAGGCATGTTTCGCAGACTTACCAGGGTGACATAAAACCCAGTACGTATTGCCTTCCACTCCACTAGAGTGACGCCGTAGGTTTACTGTACACTGAACTGAATTTTAACGATTAATTTGGTTTAATTTGCTGTTGGAAAAGAAATAAACTTGGAATTATTTAGGGTGATGCTATCTCCTGTCATTATTAAAATCTAAATTCCACCATTAAGCAACATATCTTGGCCAAATCGACTACGTTCTGACGAAAGTTTAAGAGTTTCACGAAGAGAGTGATCAATGTGGATGAAGCGAATGAAATATGCAAAGATCGTGGCAAGTTGGAATATATTTACATGCATAGTTGAGCGTCATCTTCGCGATTCGCCATATCTATAATTATAATAAAATTTAGAATTTCTTCCCAGGGCATCTATTCCCTGAAATGACTTAGAGATTTTAAAGGCAAGAATGAATAGGCATTATTATTATTAATTTATTACGAGTATACCATAAAAAGACAATAAACGCAGGAAAAAACATCACATAGAATAAATTCAGGCATGTTTCGCAGACTTACCAGGGTGACATAAAACCTAGTACGTATTGCCTTCCACTCCACTAGAGTGACGCCGTAGGTTTACTGTACACTGAACTGAATTTTAACGATTAATTTGGTTTAATTTGCTGTTGGAAAAGAAATAAACTTGGAATTATTTAGGGTGATGCTATCTCCTGTCATTATTAAAATCTAAATTCCACCATTAAGCTTCACACGTGACGTTTCAGTCTTTGCGAGACTGTTGGCCCTGTCTATATCGTAAAGGATAAAGATGTGATTATATGTATAGAATATAGAAAAGAAAAACCAGCTAGTAGAAAATATAAGATTAGGAGACAAATCTGTGAGATACAGAAGCAAAAGATAGGAAAGTGAAAAGTTTTACACAGATTATGAGAACACGTAAGCATTAATAAGAAAGCAGTTTCCAAAGATAGAAAAGTTCGTTATATAATTGGTGGTATAAAGTTGTCAAAAGCGTATTCACGAAAAAAAAGATATCTACTAACTCTTTCTATCTTGGTGATTAACCTAACAGTTATAAAGAGCAAATGTCCGATCAACGATTGTGAAAAACCCGAAAGGAAATGAAGAACAAGAAAATTTAATAACTACACGACTCTAGCAACAAAATCGCGATGTACATACATACATACATGAAATCACGCCTCTTTCCCGGAAGGGTAGGCAGAGACTACATCTTTCCACTTGCCACGATCTCTGCATACTTTCTTCGCTTCATCCACATTCATAATTTCATGCAAGCTCGGGGGTTTCGATGAAAAAAAAAATCGCGATGTGTCGATCATTCTTCTCACTATGTGTGAACCGCCATATATGTCTTCCATTAGAGTGGACATAGGTCGGCACTAGGGTAGCGGGGAGGTGGATTTTCCAAAACAATGAGCTTGGAACAACCCTCTATGCTATTTACATAATCCACACGACGCGAAGCCGCTAACAGCCTGCGAATAACATCGTCGATTGAGCAGTGTTTTGAATTTCTAGGATCCATCATTCTATTGAGCTGATGACGTATTAGACAGATTTAGATACAATAAGAATAAGACGAACGTACCTTGATCAAATCGGAGACATTCTAGCAAAAGGTTACGAGCTTGCATGAAGAGAGTTATGAATGTGGATGAAGCGAAAGAAGTGTGCAGGGATCGTGGCAAGTGGAAACATCTTGTCTCTGCCTACCCCTCCGGAAAGGAGGCGTGATTTATGTATCTATGTAGATACAATATAAACGGTAAAAGGTATTATAAAATTCTCAGAAAAACGCAAAATGATATAGGCAAGTAAAATACATTGTGACGATACTGATCGTAACGTGATGTTCGCATGCGATGCGTTGTCGTGTATGTGAACTAAGTTTAATTTAATTATAGTTAATTTTTAAGTTATTCTTATATGTTAAGAATAATTTACATAGTTACCAATGGAAATGTTTGGAGTAGAGTCAAATCTTCAATCCCACCATAGTAAGGTTACTTCTTAGATGTGGTTCCAAAAATGTACTAAGTGGTAATTTTTTTTGCGAAAAACTTTACAATTAATTTAAATGATTTCTTCCTTCCTTAGCTTTTTTTATCTAATAGGATAAGCTTTCTATGTTTGCTACAGTAATATTTTATTATTTTCATTTCAATAAAAAAGTCGTTATATTATAAGTATAAAATTTGATACAATTTAGTTCTCTATAATGATCATCAGGATCACGTTTTGCTAAGAACTTTGTGTTATCCTTGACAAAGACCTCCATTCAGTTTTACGACATCGTAAAAGGTTCCTCTGATCGATCGTATTGAGTCAGAAAACAAGTTAAGGTTTCCTATATATTGCCTACCTACGACTATTGCTGTTATATTATAAACACAATGTAAACTAAACATTCCGGTTATGAAAATAAAGTTTAGATTTATTTGATGTGGTGATACCTTACCCCGTTACACGCATGTAAGTTTGAACAGGTCAGACGGGAGTCGGTTCGTGTAAAAATTGTTAGTCCCGCTCCGTGTTTGAAAATGACCCTAGATTGGACAAGTCCGCTTTTAAGACAAAGATACTGCCGCGCGACTAGAAATACTCGAACAGGAGGAAATCTTTTACGAAAATATTCCTATTTCCAGAAGACATATGCAGGTTTAGGTTGATGAACCTGCCAGTCTACCTTCTATAGTTCAAAGGCGTTGCATCCACATAAAAGAGGTTCCTAAGATTCCAGCCCATGGCATTGAATGCATACCCTACGCAATAAGTGTCAAGAAATGACGGAAACCCTAATCCCCGCTACAAGTAACTGATCCTCTATAGGTAGGTCTTATAAATATACTTGTTAGGTTTAATTAACCTATAGGCTGGTCGATATATCGAGCTGAACGGACTGAAACTGAACTGAACTGAAAATAGGCCACGTTCACTAAGAAATGCTTTTTAGAAATTCCCGCGAGAACGGGAGACAACGGGATTTTTCGTATAACGCGGGCGGAGCCGGGGCAGTCTCTAGTATAATAAACGTTGTGACCCAATGAGCACGTCGAATGAACATCTCCTGGGGCAGCCATCCGTATGCAGTATCGACCGGGGTCTTTGACCTCGATACTTCGCGTAACGATACTTGTATCAAACCCACTTGTGAAAATCAACAGTAATGTTTGAAACTTTCTGAGGTATATGAAAATATGTTGAGTGTCAGGTACAAAGTCATAGTATGTAATAATAGATTAATAGTTATACTTTAAACGTATAGCTTGTTAGCACAGAATTATATAGTACCTATATACCTTCTAGCTTCCGAAGTTTGTGAGTATTTTCGCGTAAACTTACAGATAGAAAATTTATATGCGAGTGAAGCCGGAAGCCAAAGCTCAAAGTAAAGTCATAAGTATACCTTTTAAAAGTAAGGTAGTCACTAAATTTACATACATACATATGATCACGTCTTTATCCCTTACGGGGTAGACAGAGCCAACAGTCTTGAAAAGATTGATAGGCCACGTTCAGTTGTTGCGCTTAATGATAGAATTGAGATTCAAATAGTGACGGGTTGCTAGCCCATCGCCTAAAAGAAGAATCCCAAGTTTATAAGCCTATCCCTTAGTCGCCTTTTACGACATCCATGGGAACGAGATGGAGTGGTCCTATTCTTTTTTTTTTATTGATGCCGGGAACCACACGGCACTCACTCACTAAATTAAGTAGATTTTTTTTTACTCAACTGTGCGATGTAGCAGAATAATTTATTTTGGGCATTAGTTACTTTGGAATTGAAGAGATTTTGGCGATGGGTTCTTGAAATTTGATACAGGTAAGTAGGTACTAAGTTTTTCAGATTTACAAATCGAGCATCGGCATTGTTGAAAGCACTACAAAAATCGAAATTGCGTTGCCTAGGTACCCAGTGTGGGGTTGGGCCTCAGGGTTGGGCAGAACAAACAACGAAGGTGTCCTACTCTATAACCTTCCTGTCCGTAAGGGGGATAATAATAGCCGTTCTAAATATAAAACTTATTTATGTTCGGTCATCTCGAAAAAATTTAAAACCACTCATGTGAATACACATTCTCCCCTCTATTCAGGCACCAATTTAAGTAGACCTTTGTATGAACATACATAAAATATAATCACGTCTCTTTCCCGGAGGTGTAGGCAGAGTCTAAAGCTTTTCTCTCACAGATACATTAGGTTATTTTTCGCTCCACACACATTTGATTCTTACAGGAAAAAGACTAACACCGCCGGCCCAGCGGTCTAGGGGTGCACTTAAAGAGATTTCCCGAAATTCCCACGAGAACGGAAATTTAAACATACATATAATCACATTTATATCTCTAGCGGGGAAAACAGAGTCAACAGTCTAGAAATGACTGAAAGGCCACGTTCAGCTTCTGTCTCGGAAATTCTGTATGAGGCCTACCACTGCTCTATTGTTTTTGGAAACGTTGAGAATAAATGCCAGTTTTGGACGTCAAAATAATATCACTTCCACTGGATTTGAAAGAACGGGGGCGACACGAATGAATAAAACATCATCAACAACAGAATAGTATAATGAGACAAACAAATGAATAAAAACGGTTTCCCGTACCGGGAATCGAACCCGAGCCTCCTGGGTGAAAGCCAGGTATCCTAGCCACTAGACCATACGGGAGATACGTAGAATGTCAAAATTAATGTTTAAAACCTTATCTCCTAACAGAATTGTATTTCCATGGCAATAATCATAATTATATTTTGTTAGAGTAAATTTAAATATTTAATAAGTAGGTATGTACTTTTTTATACATAAACTTGGAAATATTTCTTTTTACAACAGATTATTATACGTTCAGTGCAGTTTTTAGTGCTGCCATCTAAGTATTATTAAGTCACATAATAAATACCTTCACGACTGGCAGTCTTTTAATTTTATTAGTTCAGCATTACTGTATAGATGTCGCTACAACGCCATATAAAATAGTTCATACTAAAATGCATAGATGGCGCTTTGCAAAAATTTGTTTTGTAGAGTAAATTATCAAATACGGCGGTGCTTTAATAGCGAAAAATTATTACCATGGAATCTTCCATGGTAATAATAATTTTTTGCTATAATAAAATTTTTATCCTTATAAATAAGAACGATACCAAATAAGAACGGTAGGTTACATAGATAAATACTTTATTATTTTATGGGAAACATTTTACAGTGCCGGCTGTGCCACCTGATGGGTAGGAAAAGAGAGTTTTGTCAGAGTTTTGCCCGCTGCTTTGTTTCAAATTCATTGCAATAGTTTCTGTTTGAAATAAGCCCACACATTCACAGACCATTTGTCATTTTCCTATTCATACTCGTACCTAATTATAACAAGAATAATTTCTCATTATTATCTATCGGTCAGTGTGGTCACCCAGTCCAGACGTGGTGGCCGTGGGCGGTCGCCATGGACCCTATAATAAGACGATTAGGGTTTACTTTTGCTAGTTAGCCATGGACATCATCAAAATTTGACGTAAGAACCTACAAATAAACTTGATAACCAATTGAGAACCAAAACCATAGTTTTGTTTTGTAAAACAGGGTGTCATATTTTTCAGCTGTTGACTGTACTTTTGTAGCGAGACGTTTATGGAGCAGAACCGACATCTTTGCTAAATATTGTATAAGTAAGTTTGCATGTTGAATATTGTATTAATAAAATGCTCCATTATGAGATAGAGTAAGTTTTTTAAACTTCCTATAGGCTAGATTTAGGCCTTCAAAAAGAGTGTCTGTATATAAGTATTCCTAACAGCTCTCCTCTAAATTATTCGACCTACTTATATGTAAATATGTATTTGAAATAACTTAATGTATTTATAAAACGTTTCATTTTCAGGTTCAAACAGCTGAAAAACAGTCTCGAAAAAACTGATATGCCACTATATCAGTTTTTTCGAGACTGTTGGCTCTGTCTACCCCGCAAGGGATGTAGATGTGATTATATATACTAATATCAAAATGATTTCACAATTTTTTCTATTAGCTGCAAAGCACTAAGCTAGAAAAAGATGCATTCCAGCTTCATCTTGATTTTATGAAAAACTTAGGTACGTCATGTCGCGATATAGAAAGAATTTTGTCTAGATTAGAACCTTTAATAAGAAACTCAAGGTAAAACTTGAATTTAAGCAATTCCTCCCTATCTCTGAATGTCACTTCCATGATTAAGATATTGAGCCATCCAGCAGTGCTGTGTGGTTCCCGGCACCAATACAAAAAATAATAGGACCACTCCATCTCTTTCCCATGGATGTCGTAAAAGGCGACTAAGGGATAGGCTTACAAACTTGGGATTCTTTTTAGGCGATGGGCTAGCAACCTGTCACTATTTGAATCTCAATTCTATCATTAAGCCAAATAGCTGAACGTGGCCATTCAGTCTTTTCAAGACTATTGGCTCTGTCTACCCCGCAAGGGATATAGACGTGACCATATGTATGTATGTATGTAGCCATCCAGCTAAGTAGTTTTGTGACTCTTTCTCCTATTGTTTTACCCAGTAGACTTAGTGTGTATGTGTGATAAAAAAACGCTGAATAAATATGAATATCTCTTTATTTTTAACAATAAACTCTAGACAGGAGGTATTTATCACTTAATTTACTATTGACTAGATAATTTTGCCACATACATTTTTAGGAATAGTAACACTGATCTATTAAGATTTATGAAGGTATAAAAGAAAAGCTGTCTTACAAGTAGAATATCTAATTTACATTAAAATTTTAAGCGTTTTTAAACTTGCAATAGATTTCTTTTAGGAAATATAACACTTTGTGTCATAAAATACTGCTAAGTAAGTCAACATTTTTGATACTACATAAATATTGAAATTTTTCGATAACCATATAATTGGTGTCTCAGTCAACAGTTGTCCAACAAAATCAGTCAATTTAGAAAATAAATTTTGAATTTATAAGGTAATATTTTATGCAAAAAATCATATTATTTCCTACAAATGATATGATACACCAGTAGTTACAGCAGATGGAAAATATTGCTTTGCAGCATGGAACAAAAGAGCTAAAGGCGTCTAATCTTAAGCCGATATCTATAGATATTGTAGATATATAGTCTAGATAGGATAGTCTGTCTTTGAGTGCACAAATTTTGATTGGTCAAAAGATAATATTAAATAGCTTTAACAATTATAAATAAATAAACTAATTGAATGACGTGAATAAAATATGGTTATTAATAATAAATGTGTTAAGCAAATTCCGAAGAACAAAAGTAAAGGTGTAGCCACAAAGAAAGTCTACAATATACTTTTACGATTCGAATGTATTCTATACTTTGCGCCCCATTGTACGAGTACACTTATGAACCAAATATCAATTCGCGCCCAGTGTCTACCAGTGTAAGCATAAAAATACATTTTAAGTAAATAATTAGGATCATTAACTACCGTAGAATATATCTAAATTCGAGCCAAAAGAAATTTCGTAGGGCACTATCATCAAAAAGATACTATATTTTGTTTGTTAAAATAAAAATATATATTACTACCTACATATTAGTTAAAACTCCAATGTAAATAAATTATTTTGATAATAAATTAGGTACCTTTAAATAGTGCAACAAAAAATATTAATTTTTGGCTCGGATTACAACTAAGATAAGTATGTTATAAAATAGACCTTATTATAGCACAAACTAAAAATATTAAATTAGATTGTATCTATACTAGTAGGATTTTGAATTGTAGACTAGATAATGAATACTGATAATAAATTAGGAACATCACTTAAACTAATAGAATGCTCTTTCTCTTCTATTTTGACATGGCATAAATGTAATCTTTCTTTTTCTTTCTTATTGGTTAACTTTCGAGTTCGCGAGACAGATGGGAGATAAGAAATTGCCTTAATCAAGCTGGTTAAAAACACCTACATCGTGCCAATGAAGATATAAAGTAAAAAAAAAGCACCATTGCTTTGTAAAAAAAAAAAATTGTGCACTACAAAAAACATATCCCATAGAAGGAAAGTTTCGCCTTTTGGGCTTAGTGGGCGTCCCTACGCCTCCTCCCAGGTCCACCGGCGTAGTTGGCAGCAGCCAGGCCCATCAGGTGCTTGGCTTGGAGCGCGCCGGAGTATCCACGGCTCAGTCCAAGGTCTAGGGCACGCTTCTCGCTGGAATTTTCAGAAAAACTTATGATCACATGTTACTACACTGTTTTGATACTCGCTATAGAAGCACAGTCAGCTAAGCGAGTTTCCCAAATTTATTGCGAACTCGCCCCTATTGTAACGAGATAGAGTACTCTCAAGTTTTGACGCGGTTGACCGTACGTTAACAACGATGTTGATGTTGTTGTTGAAATGCAACGCGCCATTGTTAAAGTAGACTTTTGAGAGTTATGTTTAAGTCAAACTAATCGCTGCTCTTATAATGGAGAAGACATTGTGGGGAAAACTACATATTTCAGTTAACTGAATGTGTTGCCACGATCCAAGTTGTGTAGATAGATTGTTGAAAAGGTCGTGTAGTTAAGACGGGGCTTGCTTAGTGTAATTACCTGACTTATCCACCCTTAAGTTGGGGTAGCTGGACCCCGGGTTTCTCTCCAGAGAATGCGCAACATGTATATATAAAGCCAACTTGTTTTTTTTTGTACTTTTTGATGAGTTTTTAAGGATATAAGGAAATTACAGAATAATTAATTTGAATTAAACATGAAGAGAGGTGAAAATCGTTATCATAATTAAAAAATAATGTGTAATTTTAATAATACTTATGTACTTCAGCGTAGGTACACTAAAATTTAGGCGACCACGACGCGCAACCGTGTACTATATCTACATATTTACAAATTCTCTTTTTATCTAAGTGCTATAAATCAGCTAAAACATTGACCATCATTTTCAAGACTTAATCAGTAAATAATGCGAAGCGGTATGCTAAAGCGTCCAAGTCATGCATTACATCAAAGCCATATGAAATTCCGCTGATTAATATGTAGGAACTCTTTAAAAACATGACATAAAAGACGAGGAACTTTCCCAATCTGCATAAAATAAACGAGCCAAGACTCCTGGGGTATTATTTATGAGAAATATACTCGTCATTAACATTGACTGATATTCTCAACTTAATAATGTTCTAGGAATTAATAGTGATTTAATGGGTATTATTGTGACTAACAAACATTTTATAGATAAAGATCTAGATAAGATACCAAAAATCTTTAACTTTTTCATACGAACAAAGGTTCGTTATAAAAAAGTTAAAGAAAATAAAAATTCTTCTTTACTAAATAAAAATTTTTGCATAGATTCTATAATAATCTATAAATACATAAAAAATAGAACTCAATTATCATATGAAGAGAAGTATCTACTCTCGATTCAATTCACCTAGGCACTTTATCGGCGTAACTAATAAGGATTTCTTGTACTTCAACTTACGCTTCCTAGATCTAATAATATAAGATCTTAGCTAAGCTGCTAAAAGAATGTACTCAAACATACCTGAGGTAATGGCCGAATTAAGACTTGCTAAGTTAATACCCTAATGTACATAGGCAACAGCTCAAAGTCTTAGCTAAGCCAGTTTGATAGAATTTTACAATTATTAAGATATTTCATAAAAAAGCTATGCACTACATTCTACATGTGAAATAACGACCATAACATACCTAGTAATGTCATCTTTAAAGCTGAAAAGAGATAAATTTTTAGACATAAATAAAATAGTGAAAACATCACACCGATTCATTAATCTACTTAAGGATATGAAAAAAAAACATTGAAATTTAAAAATAATTTACACAAAAAATTTAAAAACTTTCATAAACTTATTTATTGTGTTAATTTAAAGGGAACGTGCATTTTTGTGCATTTTAAAACAGAAAATATTTAAACATGCCAGATTGTCGTTGAATAAAAAAAATTGTTTTCTAAATAAATAATTTTAAGATTTCGAAAGTTTAACAGTCTTTAGAGAGCATTTGAGTATGTTTAATTTGGTTATGTTAGAAAAGTTTTGCAAGATAATTTTTTCGAAGTAAAAATATTCTATGTCATCAAATGTCTATTGTGGTACGTATAGGTGATACAACACACGAATTATTACAACTAGAAAGCTCTTTTCAAATTATATTTTTACTATATTTTAAAACGTCTGATAATTTTTTAAATGCATGAAAAGGCTAAATCGATTTTAATTTACGAGTACGTGTTATTGAAAAACGATAAAGATCCGAATTCGCGAGTTCAAAAAAGGGATATGATGGAAATAAAAGAAGACTCTTACTTTTCCATTTTGCGTTCGATCTGGATGAGGTTTCCGAGTCGGTTCAGCATGTCCATTATCTCTTCGGGCTCGTATTGGACATCGTCGCGGTAGTAGTTACTGGGACTGGAAATCATTGAGTCCATATTAAAAATTTAGAAAATTTAAATGGAAAGCTTTATGAACGCAAAAACAAAATGCGGGTAGCTGGGAGTGGAAAGATGAAAGGAGAAGAGATGTTAATCTTTTTCCCAAAATTCATTTACATCAGGATCGAAGAGCATTCAATCTGTAAATATACCTATTTAAATTCTAAATGCTTCAACTTAGTTCAAGTATTTCAACCGTTATCATCTGTTAAGCTTTTACGGCTAAACCGCTGACCAATTTTATTTCATATCTAACGTCCAAAAAAGCAAGTTCTACGTGAAGGAAATGTTGATATATTGGGAATGGGAATATTGGATGAACACGGTCATGGCTTCGGGAAAAAGTTAAATGTAAATTAATAAAATAAATTGACAATTAGAAGAAGAATAAGGTACCACTACCTGGGGAAGGCCGCCGCAGGGACGACCAGGAGAAGGGCGATGAGCACGCAGCATGCCAGCAGACAACTTGCTCGCACCATGCTGAAACAAAATTGTTATTGCTTTATTTGTAATTTGATGATTCGCGAATTGAAATTATTGTAGTTAAATTTACGGCATGATATGAAAAGATTTTTTCTGATTGGCCTGAATCTTGGACGATTATCTTTTTAAGTATTTATTGTAAAATATAGTATCATTGAGTAGTATCACGTAACACCAGTCTCATACTTACTTCGAGTCTAACTCAAACCTGTGTGATTTGTTCTGTTTATATTTATTTATTTATTTATTTTGGTAGGGAAAATGATTTTGGATGCAAATATTTAGCCGCCGTTTGAACCTACATATGTTTGAAATTTCAACGCAATCGTAAGAGCCTTGTTCGAAAACTCGAATAAAACCAATACTAGTACTATACGATTTTGTTTTTTCTTTACTGAGTCACGGGTCTAACACCCGGGATTTTTGAGAGGCTTATATGGGATCGTAGGTCCATCATGAAGTATGTTTACAAGCGTTTTTCAAAAATAGTTTATCCTCTTTTGTTTGTTATACTTTTTTTTTAATTTTGCATTAGTTAATTATTTACTCTTAGATGTAATCTTATCATAGATGCGAAGAGTCTACTACTGGACAGAGGCTCTCTTTCAGATATATATTTTTAACTTCTCGTGATTTTCGTGATTTTTTTATTGCTGTTGGATATAGACTTTATCTGCTTAATTATAAATGGTTAAATAACTGAATGTTTTTATTCTAATATCATAATAAAAATGTGGACAGCCTTTTGATTCAGGAGTATTACGTCAATCTATGGTTTCATTTATAATTCGATCAAAATCCCAAAGATATCCAGTAGCAATTACACATGACATGTACCCTTATTTCAATAAGAATATTGTCAAGTTTAATACCGTCCACATTGATTTGGGTCTGTGTCTGGATTGGCTGGATGAAATTGGATACGTTGGGGTTCTGTCATAAATATAAAAAAAATTCGTCAGATCGACCACAGCAATAGTTACTGATGTGGTCTTGAAAAGACTTATAGGCCACGTTCAGCTGCTCGGCTTATGATAGAATCCAAATAATGACAGGTTGCCAGCCCATTGCAAGAAGAATCGTTTCGCCAAGTTTATAAACCTGAGCAGTCTAATTTGGCATCAAACCACTGCTGTGTTTTTTGTTATTATGCTTGTTTCATAATAATAAGGCAAGGCACTTGGGTTTTGTTATTATTATTTATAGATATAAACCTTCCTCAGAAAGCTTCCAACATTTCAAACAGGAACAAAATCCGTCCAATTCTTCCGAGACAAGCGCATACATACACACAGAGACTTTATATTATGTATTGTTCTAAAATCATTGATTTTTATTTTGGCATTCGTCTTGGTCGGCAAATTAGTGAAGAGGACAAAGTCCACTTTTACCTAAGAGTTTAAACGGGGATTATATTCACAAAGTACGATAATGTTCTCAGATATTGGACATTCCCATAGATATATATGTATGCCCTGTGGTTCCCGGCACCAACACAAAAAAGAATAGGACCACTCCATCTCTTTCCCATGGATGTCGTAAAAGGCGACTAAGGGATAGGCTTACAAACTTGGGATTCTTTTTTAGGCGTTGGGTTAGTAGCCTGTCACTATTTGAATCTCAATTCTATCATTAAGCCAAAGAGCTGAACGTGGCCATTCAGTCTTTTCAAGACTGTTGGCTCTGTCTACCCCGCAAGGGATATAGACGTGACCATATGTATGTATGTATGTATATATGTATAAATCTATCTTTAGCCAAATAACTCAGAATATGAGATTAATACTATGCGCACATAAATCAACCATAAAATTCGATCGTAAAACTACAGTGACGTTACATCGGTGTATTACAACCTCCAATGTTGTTGCTAAACGACATATAGCAGCCCTATGTAAATTGTAAACCCTTTAGTTAATATGTTTACACGACCTTTTTTGTAGTATGCGAGAAACGAAGTGGTTGTATGTAGTATTTCACTAAATATATAACCTAGTTGAATTTAGAGTTCCAAAATTTCCGTCGGTCGTAAAAGTATATTATTTTGAGAGACTCAAGTTTAACGTTTACTTTCACGGGAAAATCATTGTTTTCACACACGTTTTCTTGGAAAAACCAACAAATTAATTATCTCGGTTTGATTTTCTGTTCTGTAACAAGAATTTTACCAGTTAGGTATGTTAGAAATATGAAATATGAAATAAATCATAAGTCATATGTCATTTATGTACGTACTGTACTTACATATATAGTGTTGAATTATTCCAGGTCCCAAACGGGACAACCAGAAGACTATTACTAATTATGTATGCTTATAAGGTCAAGTGCCGTGTGGTTCCGGGCACGAAGAGAAAAAAAAATAGGACTGCTCCATCTTTTTCCCAGGATGTCGTAAATGGCGATGAAGGGATAGGCTTTCAAACTTGGAATTCTTCTGATAGGCGATGGGCTAGCAACCTGTCACTAATTGAATCTCAATTCAATCATTAAGCCAAACTGCTACACGTGGCCTGTCCGCCTTTCAAGGCCACTGGCTCTGTCTACCCCGCAAGGGATATAGACGTGACCATATGTATGTATAAGGTCAAAAGTAAGTACTTGATTGCAGAAGCAAATAATGTTCAATTTTTAACGGATTTATGGATCAACAGGAAAAATATCATACTAAAGTATAAGTTATTCAAGAGTTAATGTTTCCCTGCCTTTCGTATAATCTTTTCATAAGAAAGATTACGCATTTTGTCTGTCTGTCTGAATATCACAAGTCACACCATATAAACCGCACATATTTCAATATTTTCTATTTTTTTTTATCGTAATTTTATCTTTTTATATTTAGGTGGTGTCCGTAGTTCCACAAATGTAAAACAAAAATTGCGTCAGGTAGAATCCATACCAAATTTAGTATCATGGCAGACCCTGGGCAACTCTTTGGAGATGTGAGGCTGTAGTTCATGCAACCTGAACTATAACCAGGAGGATTCATTCATTCATATAAACACGCCAACAGTCTTGAAAAACTGTAAGGCCACGTTCAGCTGGTTGGCTAAATGACAGAATTGAAATTCAAATAGTGACAGGTTGCTAACCTATCGCCTAAATGAAAAATTCCAAGTTTATAAGCCTATCCCTTAGTCGCCGTTTACGACATACATTGGAAAGAGACGGAGTGATCCTATTTTTTTTCATCAGAAGGATGTTTCGAGTTTCGGTTTTACGTCGTCTGTCAATTACTAAGTATAAAGAGTTTTATAAATATCAATGAGAAGCTGCGCCCGCGACTTCGTCCGCGTGGAATAGTTATTTTGGACATCATTAAAGCCGTCAAGGATGAATAATTTTCCCCATTTCTTTTTTACATTTTCCATTATTTCTTCGCTCCTTAAAGTAATAGCGTGATGTTATATAGTCTCACGCCTTCCTCGATAAATGGTCTAGGTATTCAACACAAAAAGAATTTTTACGAGTAAATTAGAACCAGTAGTTCTTGAGATTAGCGCGTTCAAACAAACAAACAAACTCTTCAGCTTTATAATATTAGTACAGATTAAACGGTGGACCATATAATTTTTCATAAGTTATTCAAATGAATGCAGTGTTGAATATTTACATGATAAACAAGCAAGCCATATTGAGCTGTAGCCGGCCGCAATCGGATCACTTCGCTTGAGCTGTGCTCACCGCTATTGAAAAGCGGATAGTGGAGGCTCGTTTGAACTACTTGCTTTAATACTTAATTGAAAGTAAGTTTAAACAAGTATCATATAAATTTTACCCGTAATTTAGAGTAAGACATTTCTTGTCTGGAAATCTCGTAGCAGTGGAGACTTAGTAAAAAAAAATATCGGTATGTTTAAAATTAGGTCTCAGTTAATGTTTATGAGATATATCTTAGCATTTATTACCAGTAATGTATAAAAGCTTTTTTATTATGAATGACGTGTGATAAAAGAGTAACTTATATAGTTAAGTTAAACTGGCTAACTATCTCATATTAACAGTGAAATAAGAAGTAACGAAGAAAAAGAATTTTTAAGATAAGTGAAGGTTAAAATAGCATACATGCCTTTACAGAACAGTGGAAACTATACGCCGAGATATCATTTTACAAATTTATTTACCCAATCTTTTCTCTAACCTTTCCTGTTTTCGATGGCACTGTTGTAACGTGATATCATGTTATAACCGAGATAAAAGGATAAAACGATACTTGGTCTACACCGTTGAAATTTTCAAATATTTTTACCTCTCTTTCAGTTTTAATTTTCTGTATATTTTTTTTACTATGTACTTTTCCATATTCAAATAAACTTTTAAATCATATTGATAAGGGACAATCATCGCAAATGAAAGAAAATAGTTTTACCAACTCCCACTTTGCTGGAAATTTGATTTTAAAGAACTTCGAGAAATAGAGGCCATTTAGAATTAACTAGAGGTAAATCGTTTTACTCTTACCTAATGCAAGATGCTGTCTAAATGCTCCTGCACTGGCACAGTCCAAAGCCGAGTTATGTAAGTTTAACTTTGAAAAGAGAATATTGACATGAAAATCATACGAATAAATCCAAGAAAAGGCAAATGTTGACGAAAATAACTTAAACATAGTTAAAGTACTTTAAAAAAGTGATAATGTTAAAGTATTAGATAAATACGTAAGTCTAGTAGGTATTTAATTTATGAATTAGTAGCAGAAGTCTGTTATTGTGTGGTTTGGAAGCGGCAGACGCCTTGGAAGCGGCAGTAAACTTAGTTTTTAAGTAATTTATTTGACGTCAACCAAGTTGTTAAACCATACGACAATTATTAAGCGATATAATAGTATCCTATAATAATGAATAAAAAATTTTGAATTTTGATTTTGAAATTTTGAATTTTTGGTTTGCAGCAAAGTGGAATAAGACAATTACTATTTGTCACTGTCAATGTTGTAATCAATAACTTAGGACGCTTAAAATTATTGTATATACTTTTGTAAAATTCACGAGGCATGTTTTCAAGTAATCAACCAAATGCAAAAATGTCCAATAATTTTCGTTTTAACAGCATGTAAGTGATGATACATTTATTTAAACAATTAAAGCTTTAAGGACTCTTGAGTTTTGAAACAATTATTGAAGAAAAGGAGCGAAAATAATGCCGTCTTTGTCCAGTACAGTAATGAAAATCAGAATCAATAAAACTTCCTTAGTTGCCTATCAGGACCTTTTTGTTGAAAAACAGGAATTTGTCGTCAACATATTATAACAAAAACAGTGGGCAAAAGAATCACAAAATTCCTGATCACAAAAGCAGGATGTTTGCAGGAAATTCGGCGTTTACAAATAAGGGATCAATGTTGAGAAGTAGGGCCGATAAGAACGGATGACACGATATGGTTACGTATAAAAAGTGAAATTTACTATTTCTATTTGAATGTGGAGATCAAGCTTGAAGTTTCTACATTTTTTTAATAAACATTTTATATATTCTTTAGTACTTTTGTTTAGAAATGTGTTATAGCCTCTGAACATTCAATCTTACAACTGGTAGTTTACTTTTATAATTTAAAATACTTTATTGATTGTTATGTCTGTGCCTACCCCTAAGGGAATGAAGCGTGATTTCAAAATTATCTTTTGATGATTTGTATTTGTAAAATGTTTAATAATTATAGTTTAGGAATTAGTTATTTTATTACTTTATTCCAATGATGTTATTTGAGTATAATGTTTCAAGTTAAGTTTAGGTAACTCCTACAGTAACTTCTAATTCTACAATACTAAAATAGATACAAGTGCTGTAAAATTTTATGTCATGTATCAGTCTGTCTGTCATGTTATGTTATATATTACTGAGATTCCATTAGAAAAGTCATACCTACCTTTATTCAAAATAAGGAAGAGTTTAATCCATCCCATTATAGAAAGCCTTTTGGATTTTCTTCGAATCTTTTCCATATACATATTTAGCTTCATTTTTCAAATCATTTGATTATCAAAGTATTAAATGGGAAATGATTTGTATGATTTTATAATGAATATGAACAGAATTGTTGTAACGAGTACATAACCACATTCAAATGTTCTTTGTAAAGTTAAAGACTACGTACAAAGGAGTCGTGTGACTTGTTTCAAGGAGAACGAGGGAATTTCAACAACTTGTAACATTATTATATTGTTATTACGAGCATGAAAGGACACGAGTTTTGGGTATGCAACAATTAATATGACATTGTTAAAAAAACATTAACTTATCGCACATGGAAATTAACCACAAACGATGGAAAAAATAAAAAATCCTTGAATCTAAAATTTAAGTGACAAAGACTGAAAATTTTCATGACAGTGAATCGCAACCAGAAATCAAGTTTATTGATAAGAGAATTATGTGGTTCAACATTTGATGCGAAAAGAAGCTGATACAATCTCATATCATTAATTTTATGAAACGCAAAAAAGGTTGCTGTCCGGATTTCATAAAGCTTGCCATAAAAAGCTACGCATTCACGGGATGGCTTCGATCATCTATTTATCATTTTTTTATATTCGGAGGAGGGCAAAAAAGTTTATTGACATGGCATTTCTTTACAGTGGCAAAGTGCAGTGAACAATTTTCGTAAATATATAAACCCAAAACATATATTCGACACATAGGATGGTTATATGAAGTTCTTATTTCCAAAAAAAATAATTTGAATCTCTATTGAAAGTTTCGAATAGTAATATATAACATTACTGGGATATAGTTAGAGTTTTGGAAAAAAAACTTACATGATTCTATCAAGCGTTCAACACAAAAGCTCCTCAGCAAATAGCCATAAAGTTCGTCTGACACTGGTATAAACTTATTGTCGCTTATCATATGTGACCATGCGTTATATTGACACTACTCTTCGATTAAACTAATTACTGAGATTCAAAGTGCGCCGATAAAATGTAACATGTATCAGATTTTGTGATAGGGCCCACTCACATTACGACGAAACGACTTGACGCAAAAGAGATCCGGCAGATGACGTCATCAGATTTCACACGGAAACTAATTTTAACTATTGATAATCAGCATTGATTACAGATTGGACAAAATAAATCTGAATCATATTCAATGCGAAAAGATGTAGCAATATTAAATAATTTTGCACTAGGAAAATGTTAAATTCGATAAATTCGTATGTAAAAGATTTTTGATAGGCTTCAAAATATGACTATCTTTAATTTTTCATCTTTTCCAATGACAATTTCAACTCTGTAGTAAAACACTGCATATAAGCGTATATAACTTAAACATTACACATATAACACAAATCACGCCAGCTGAAGCAATGTCAATAATATAAATTTTATTATTGAATCAAAGAGATCTCACCGCTTCGCTGGGTGAGAGACCTTATCATATTTCTGTGGTGACAAAGGACGCCTACGCAGGTTTTCCCATTCATTCATATTCACATGAACATCTCAGATAAGAGATTGTCAAGTGTAATGCGATGAATGGTGAGGTTTTCCACGTGGTGGTGGTAATCGTAATCATAAGTGCACTTTGTAATTATGATTATTGGGAAAATATTAAATGAATAATTTAGTTTAAATATAGTTCCGTTAATGTTAATGTTATCCCCTTGACTTTCCCCCCCACGGAAATTTCGGTACTTATTATACCTACATGCCAGCCTCTTAACTCAGCGATTTAGGCTGTGTGTTGATATGTCAGTTAAGCCGTCTGTATCCTTTTGTATTGATTAATAAAGATAAAAAAAATTGCGTTAAAAATAGAACTGTTCAAATATTATCATTTATGCACGTAACAT
Organism: Amyelois transitella; assembly: GCF_032362555.1. Lineage (NCBI taxonomy): Eukaryota > Metazoa > Arthropoda > Insecta > Lepidoptera > Pyralidae > Amyelois > Amyelois transitella. Next base: position 9,047,172 of record NC_083511.1, on the reverse strand, counting down.
CACGTCATTTACTTCCTCTTCCATACAAAATATTATGAAACCCGAATTCTGGTTGATCTTACAGTCACTTTATTTTAAACACGGCGAAGTAATTTGGTAAAGTTTAATTACGTGGACTGACTACCAGAATCTAAAATTTCTTGGGAAGATATAATGCACAATAGTTGTTCTCTGGTAACCTCGTTTAATTACCTCTAGAGTAAATTTATTGCTTCCGAAATGTAATTCTGTAAATAAATCTATGACAAAACTATATAATAAACTTAAACAAAATAATTTATACACTCCTATGTTATATACTGTTGTTGTTCATAAACAAATAACTTTCGGAAAATACAAAACCTATTTCAAGGTTTGAAAAAAAAGGTGATTACCCATTGAAATCGGGATATATAATACCGATAATTGTATGATTACCAAATCATTTAACGCGACGCAACAATTTTACCATTATAACATAACCTTGAAACCGGTCTATTTAAGTGCACAAAACAGAAACTAGATCCTACATTTTCCTTCAATAGTGACACGCAAGGTGATACGGCGATAATACAAAGTGCACTTTGTCCACATATTGCACATGTAGACGTTGTTTTGCCTTGTTAAGCCACTACCTAGTTGCACTGGTAGAGACTTGTGTTCAGCCACTGAGAATATTCTAAGCACGTGAAAACATTGAACGTTCACTCGGAACTGTCATTTCAAAATTCTTTAATGGTGAAAGTTTTCGGGTCTATGAATGGGTGTCATCTCTAATATCACGATTGTATTTAATTAAACGAACAATTTTGGTAGTATAATTAATTTAAACGTTTACTTCTTAAATTCATTATAAGTGCATTCATTTATTGTGTATGGCAAGTGAATTTTAAATATTTTCTTATCATTAATGGCAAATAAATTTTATAAAATGTAGGTATTATACAGTGCCCATTAGTTTTAAAACTTTTTTTAAAGTATTATATTGTATAACTATACAATTTGCGTCGCTAAGATTTTAGATTTTCTACAAAGAATATAATATATACGTATAAATTTTCAACGTATTTTGTACATACAAAGTTGTTTGCCTTACGTAAGATTCGTTAAGCTCTCTTTCACTTACCAAGCTTCCCTGCAGCTTTGACATAAGCTTCCTAATACGGCACGCTCTAAAAGCTTTGACGGAACCAGTTTTTATTTAACTACTTATTACAGATTAGTTAAAAAAAAATTTTTATTTAATTTCATCTTAGGAATTTGGAGGTGGACAATAATATAGTCATTCCGGGTGATTTAGGCCAAGAGGAAGAAGAAAAATTAATTAACATTTGGAAGAAATTAAGTGGGTAGTCACTAAATTTCTTCCAAATATCGAAGGAGGCTACTAAAGGCAAATTTAAACAAAAAAAATATCGATCGGTAAATCTTTTCCAAAAAAGAAAGTAAAATAAGTAGACAAATAGTAAATGCGTTTAAAATTATCTCAAAATGTTAAAATGAAGTAAATATTAATAAGATTTGAAATATGTTACCAGAAACAGTTATTTTCCCTCAAATTTAATATTTGATTACGTTGTTGATAAAATATTCAATGAATTTTCAGCTTATGCAGCTAAGGAATAATATTGAGAATTAAAATAGAGACAGTCATGTCATTCGAAAATTAGGAATATCTTTTAAAATAAAGTTTCTTTTAAATAATCAACAAACACCCTTTCAGCTACCTCCTCTATTCTCTCTGCCTGTTAGTTTGGTCCAAAGTTATGTCCACAAATTGGCATTGTATAACAGGATATGCAGACGACAGTTCATCAGAGCGTTTGCAATGTAAATTTAGTTTCAGAGTCAAACCGGCAATATGATCTTCAATCAGAACAGTCTCTGCGAGTTTGAAGATTTTAAAGTACCATTTTTGAAGTGAAATTTAAATTAATATTTTTATATAGGTATATAAATATGGTATAAATGTAAATACAATTAAACCTAATCTAAAAATAAATATTATAATGTCTCCTAACTCATGATGTCTCCTAACTCATGATAAAAAAAGCAAAAGTATATATTTTTTACCTGTATGTTAATTATGAATGTTATATTCTAAGTATAATTTAATATTGTGAAGTTGACGTTGTTAAAGAAAATGCTGCAGTGCAGTTTGTTACCGCTTCTTCTGCACTGACGCCTTGGAAGCGGCAGTAAACTTAGTTTTTAAGTAATATATTTGACGTCAACCAAGTTGTTAAACCATACGACAATTATTAAGCGATATAATAATATCCTATAATAATGAATAAAAAAATTTTGAATTTTTTTTTTTTTTTGAATGGAGAGATTAATATGGAATTTCGCAATTATATTGGTAGAAATATAGTAAAAAGGACAAAGGTTGACATACATATCTCCATGAAATTGTGGCTCCCGTGGTATTTGCGATAAAGGTCTCTTAATAGGTACATGCTAGCCGAGCCACGGGATTTTTTTTATATAAGCTATAATTATAGTCAATAAGCTATACTTATAGCTTATTGAATAGTAGAGGAGATAATGTGGTCGTCGTCAGGAATTGAACCCAACATATGGGCTAGGAGAGTTGTATAATTATCTACTTGCAGGGATTACTGGTCTTCCCACTTTCCACGATACGAGAGTCATCTAAACAAAATTAATTCTTCGTGTTAACGCAAATTCCTATTCACGAGAGCACTGTATTCAGACCATTAAGACATAACAATATGCTTATGCAAGTAACCGACAATGCGATACAATGGAGTCTTGGAATGTTTTTATGGGAATGCTATTCAAAGTATTATAGTGGGCTTTAGTGGAAAGCCACTTTGCTGAATACGCAATACAGCGATTATATGTAAACATCGATTTTGTATATTTGAAATTTGATTAGGGTACGGCCACCAGTAGTCAGCCCCGCACCAGTGGTCAGCCTTTTCCGGCTAATATCCTATAAGAATAGCGTTCTATTGCAAATAATCCAATCAGGTCACTTTTGAAAAAGGCCTTGGCTTCTTGTTGGTCAGTTCGGAAGATCAGAATGACGCCACGCGGTTGCAAGAAATAGTATTCGGGTTCCATTTCAACGTTGTCACTTTGCGAGTGAAGAGGCGGCGTGCGCGCCAAAATTTTCTTAGTGGGAGGTGTCCGAGAAGAAGGTGAGTTATTGTGATTTCTTATTAACTTTTATATCATGTCTTATAAAAATATACTCGATGTACATTTTTCACGTCAAAATCAAATAAGTAATATAACAGTTTCTTTATAGTTATTTAAATAATGAGGTGGCTGACTACTGGGTATACGTTTCTTTTACCTTATCCAGTGTTCAGCCACCCCCGGCTGAGTACTGGAATTTACGCATATTTTTAAATTAAAGTCTTATTGGTATCATTTTAAAGTCTGAAATTCACATTTTAATTTAGTATAAACATGCCATTCAACATTTCATCAAAAATCCAGTAGTCGGCCGCCTAACTAGTTTTGTTTAAACCACGGCGGAGTACTGGGAAGGGTGAATCCAGTGTTCAGCCATTCGTAACTCACGCTGCTTAATTTATCGATTTATTTAATAAGCCCTTAAATACTAAGTATTTCCTTAATTTGTTGGTATTGTTTATTTTTTGCAGTTCCATATGTCTCTTTCGAGACCCATATTACAATACCCCGAAGAGAAAGTTACTCAAGCTTTAGACGCTATTAGAAATGGCATGTCTATTAGAGAAGCTAGTAGAAACTATGGGGTTCCTCGAGGCACAATTCAAGATAGACTTCATCTACGATAACAACCCTCCGATGTCAAGAAGTGAACCGACGTATTACCAAAAACCTAAGACTTATTCTGTGATACTCATTCGATCACCGAAAGTATCACCTTTTGTTCGAAAGCATCTCATTATTCCGTCACCTATAAAGAAAACCGCATCTCCTAGAGTAATGAACAGAATTGGAGCAATATCGTCTGAAGAATGGAGGCAATTTGAAATTATGAAAGAGGCTGAGAAACAAAAAAAAAAGAAACATGCCATTGAAGAAAGAAAGTTACAGAGAAAGAAAAATAAAGAAGAAAAGCAAAAGCAGAAAAATGAAACCAAGAAAAATAAAGCTGTGAATTCTATCATACGTAAAGTGAAAGGACTTAATACAAAAAAGAAAATTGATGACTCTGATCCAGAATTCATTATGAAAAGTATTAAAAAAAGAAAATTAAACGATATGAAAGAAAGAAAAGGAGAAGAAGCAGAGCAGACTAACTGTGATCCAGAGAAAGCTAAACCAAATAAGATTAAAATCCTCAGTGATGTAGTCATAACACCTGGAACTCCTGTGAAAGAAACTAATAAAGAAAATTTAGTTCTGAAAAAAATGGTTAATCGTAGAGAAACCTTTAGAAATGAAGAAGAACTTCAGAATTTTTTAAATAGTGATTTTAATGATGAATAAGTTGATAATGGTTCTTGTGATATTAGAGTACCTACTCAGGCCTTATTATTTAATTAATTTGATTAAGTTCCTACATAATTAAGCTTAAAACAATCGATCTCAGGAGAGGCTGACTACTGGTAGCTACATGGCCGAGTGCTGGCTTGTGCCGGCTGAGTACTGGGGAAAAGTGCCTTATTTTGATAAATATTTTATTTTCCATACTTATTAAGCAAAATTATGTTATTTGTTAATTGCTTATCAAAGTTTAATAAATGATTAAGTATATAAGTACAAAAGGTTTTTTATTACTATTTTCAATAATTTTCTATACATATTTAAATTTACACTTTTCGCTAAAAGGCTGACTACTGGTACCCGTACCCTATGTACTTAACATTTTGCACGTACGAGTGAAATTTAAAAACGTGTTTTCTATATTGATTTCATGTTTTTATCTATGATAAGGTATTATTTTTATTTCTATACATACATATGGTCACGTCTATATCACTTGTAGGGTAGACAGAGCCAACAGTCTTGAAAAGACTGATAGGTCACGTTCAGCTATTTGGCTTCATTCAATAGTGATAGAAATTGGGACACTTCAATAAAGTGTTATTCACATATCAATATTTCATTCTAAAATAAGAATATGCTTACCTAAGTATTCTAATTTATTTTTTTATTAATCAGTTCATGATCTTCACACCGAAATCATAGGTATAGTATGTATTTATTTTGCTTCATGTGAATTACCACAGTTATGCCATCTGGTAAACGTTTCATAATTTATTTTGGCAACCGACGTCAAAAATTATTTTCGTTTTGTGTAATTTGACAACATACTATATCATTCAGACAATTACAAGTTTACATTATTATGAGACAGTATAAAGTTCACGAAAAATGTAGGAAGTGAAAATAAAACAAACGTTGTTGGGTCTTGTTCTCCCCGCGGTATTGAATCAACCTTAGATTTTATTATAGAGGAAAATACTTGACGGAAATGTTTCGTTGTGCGAATTTACGGTAAAAGAAAAATTGTACAGTTCTGTTTTAAAAATATCTAAATAAATGAAACTTAAAATACATAAAACATACTATATATATATAACATACTATACTATTGGGACGTCCTGGCGAAAGATCAGGCCAAGAGTCCCTAAACTAGTTTGCATGAAGAGAGTTATGAATGCGAATAGAGCTAAAGAAGTATGCCGGGATCGTGGCAAGAGTAAAGAGGCAGTCACTGCCTACCTTTGAAAGAGGCGTGATTTTATGTATTTGTTAAAAAAGGTAGATACATCTTTCAACCTGCGACGATCCCTGTGTAACTATTGGTTTGGTCGCCTTTAACAACATCCAAGGGAAAGAGATGGAGTGGTCCTATTATAAAGTCTCGAGCTCCAAATGGCACTTTAACGGCACACAAAATTATATTTCAATACACATCAAGAATATATATTCTTTCGTACACATTCTAAGTTTGGATAATTATGAAGTTTATGTTATTAAAGAAAACGCTGCAGTACAGTTTGTTACCGCTTTTTCTGCGCTGACGTTTTGGAAGCGTCAGTAAACTTAGTTTTAAGTAATTTATTTGACGCCAACAATTATTAAATGATGTTGAAATGTCCCAAAATAAAATTTTGAATTTGTATAATTTACAAAGATGAAATCTTGTCGAGTAATTTTTCAATAAGGATATAATCTATCCCACAAGAAACATAAATGGTGAAGAAAGCCGAAGTAAGAAACTTGTAAGATTAATGGACCAATTTGAATGAGTTATCCTGGTACCTACTCAGGTAATGGGATAATTTGGTCCACCGGTTTAACTGTGGCAGTTTATTTATAAACAACACACATACACACAGTTTTTTCTGTACTCGTATATATAATTATGTGTTCATATTAATGTTTTGTTGTACAAGAAAGGGCAAAAGTAACAAAAACAGCAGAGAAAACATAAATACATATAATCACGTCTTGCGGGGTAGACAGAGCCAACAGTCTTGAAAAGACTGATAAGCCACGTTCAGCTATTTCGCTTTAAGATAGAATTGAGTTTCAAATAGTGACAGGTTACAAGAGTGGACCTATTCTTTTTTATATTGGTGCCGGGAACCACACTGCATACACACAGCAGAGAAGTTATGTTTAAAGAAGAAGAGTTTGTTTCTCTCCTACCAAACCAGTATGAGAGCAACCTATCATACTCATTCAATGTAAGTTATAAGTAAATTAATATTAAACTTATCAATACCAAACTTACAAGTAAAGCAACTATGAGCCAATTTATCTTCGTATTGTAACTTGATGTTAATAAATTCCGGCTTCGACTAAGAATTACTGCACTTACAACTTTTTGTGCAGTTTGCCGCGAACTCTGGCTGAATTAACTTTTCTTACAATATTTATTAACACCTAACGTTAAACGTTCTTGTGATTTAAAAACAATTGATACGAAAGGCAGTGCAACTTTTTTGTGAGTATCATAATTTTAAATCATTAATATTTTTATTTTTATTCTCTTGCCAGTGTTATTTATATATTCCCTAATCAAATAACTAGTTCTCATATAACAACTTAGAAGATAAATAAATATAATCACGTCTTTATACATACGGAGTGGACAGAACCATTAGTCTTAAGCTTTAAATAGGCCACGTTTAGCTGGATGCCAATACAATGGAATTGCTCTCATATAAACCATTGTCAAAAAAGTACAAACATATGTTTGAATATTAAACACAGAGTTTATACTGTAAATCCTGAAACAAATCTGAAACAATTTGGGCGCAATCTCGAAACACATAAACCTTGTAATCCACAAACAGCGGTATTAACAAATTCATTACTGCCTCAAACACTGAAATAAAACCAGCCATGCTCTCCGTTTATAACTGTTGCAGTTAAATCGATGTAAAAATAAATTTATATTGCCCACTTAACACAATTTCATTCTATACCAAAAAACAACTAACTTACTTTTATTTAGTAATTTATATTAAACTTTTAAATAAAATCAGCAGACATTTATTAATTTTAACTTATTGCATTTGACTTCATAAAACTGAATTAATATTATGGCCTTTACAACTTAAACACTAGTAATAAAATAAAAAGTATTGTATACTCGAAAAAAATACATTGTATCTACTGAATCTGTCTTGCGAAATAATAATCATAAACATTTAAAAATATATTAGTAGCCGTACGGCCTAAAGAAATCTATATAATAACTTCCATGATACAAACCTCAAAACAAACAAAAGCAGAAGACGATTGAATTCCGATAAAGTCTCCCTTGTCAGCCACAATACTGGTTAGAACAACGTTTCCCTCATTGTTATGGTGCATGGAACGATATATATTTTCTTAGTTTAAAATGTATGAATTTGAAACAAAATACCAATTATTATTATTTTTATTGAGAACCCAATATTCTTCTCTTATTGCACACTAGACAGAATCTTCATGTGCGGTGTGGTTCCCGGCACCAATACAAAAAAGAATAGGACCACTCCATCTCTTTCCCATTCATGTCGTAAAAGGCGACTAAGGGATCGGTTTACAAACTTGGGATTCATTTTTAGGCGATGGGCTAGCAACCTGTCACTATTTGAATCTCAATTCTATCATTAAACCAAATAGCTGAACGTGGCCATTCAGTCTTTTTAAGACTGTTGGCTCTGTCTACCCTGCAAGGGATATAGACGAGACCATATGTATGTATGTATGCAGAATCTTCATTGTTAGAAACGATACGATATACGATAGTCAATCAGCCAGGGTCCTCCTTAGTAAATAAAGATTTGAGTGTGTTTCACCTTAAATCTTAATGTCATGAAACAATTGAACATAATATCGACCGATTTATGATGAATTGCCATACGAGGACAAATGAAAATAAGTAAAAAGTCCACGAGAAAAACCTCAGAAGAACAAAGTCACAAGTGAAAGCTAGTCTTGTCGATGGAAGAGTAAGTAATAAGAAATGTTTTCTTCGTAACGTAAAATGAGTAGAAAAAATATGGAATACTGATTTTATTTCAGTCCAATCAAAATGAAGATAAGCCATTTCTAATGAAATTTTAAATGTGGGCTCGTTTGATACGTTTTTCAATTTAATCTCGACACCGCATATTTTTAATCTGTGGGAAAGTCTGGATTGATAAAGTATACAGATTAAAACGAAATATTTATACGAGTGTCAGTCAGTGTTACTCGCATGAAAAAAAGATAATAAGTAAATATTTTTTTTAAATCCTCAAAAAGTTATTGCCGCCGCCAACCGTAAACCATGGATGTCGTAAAAAGCGACTAAGGGATAGCCTTGTATACTTGGGATTCTTCTATGGGGCAATGGGCTAGCAACTTGTTACTATTCGAATCTCATTAAGCCAAACATCTGAATTGCCATCATTATTCTGACTAAACCTTTTCAAAATGAATAGCTTCAGTTGGTTTTAATACATGTAATCACGTCTTTATACAGAGCCAACAATCTTAACAAGACAAAAAGACCACGTTCAGCTGTATGGCTTAAAGATGAAACATGGTAATAAAAGAATTATATAACACAAGCTGTGCCCGCGACTTCGTCCGCGTGGAATAGTTATTTTGGGCATCGTTGAAGCCCTCAAGGATGAATAATTTTCCCCGTTTTTTTCACATTTTCCATTATTTCTTCGCTCCTAATAGTTGCAGCGTAAAGCCTTCCTAGATAAATGGTCTATTCAGCGCAAAGAATTTTTCAATTCGAACCTGAAGATTCGTTCCTGAGATAAGATTGTTCAAACAAATAAACAAACTCTTCAGCTTTATAATATTACTTTAGATTAATATAATAAGCAACATGATCTCGTAAGACATTCGGAATAAGTACATCACATTAGTTGAAACAAAATATATCGCGCCAATGGATTCGCAAATGTAATGTAATATGTAAACCGGGGGATTACCGCGTAACAACTGCCGACGTATGATGGATGAATTTTATATCTCAATAATACATATACATATATATACGAATGGATTACACACGTGATATCAAACTTCGGTGTATTCATTGTCTCTAAATAAACAACTATGTGTGACGTTCAGGTAAAACGTCGTATGTAAGAGCGATGAGAGATAAGAGAGAGAGAAGAAGAGAAGAGAGATTTATTGGGAAATCGTTAAATATGGGATATATATATATTTTATTAACAGTAGCATTTACAACACCAAGCAAGGAAGTGACACTACTCGTATCACGTCTGCCTTGACGTGATAAAAACATTTCCAGCCTCTTTTATGAATCCTTTGTCTGTCAGAGACGTGCTGAGGAGAAAATATCATAAGTATCGATGTGAGAATTTTTATTTCGGATCATCAACATATGTACATAGTAAATATATACCTATTCTGAAATAACTTAAGTTTAATCACGGGTCATGAATTAATATCATTCAAAATTTAAAAAAAATAGTCCCAGTGATTTAGCTATGACGCATTAGTAAGACTATCGTATTTTGTAAGTAAGAATAACAATCATAGTGTTTTGTCGAAATGTTTTAAATTTTCCAATCAAAATCTAAAAAGACTTATAATCAACAAATGTGGTTCTTATTTGTTTAGTCGGGTTAGCAGAAAACCAGTTAAACAATTAGGTATATACATATTTCTACATATAAAATTATATTAAAAATACTTTGCTTTTTCGTTTTGCCCTACACACATGTTGCGATTAATAACCAAAGCAGCGATAAAAGTTTTAAACACTCTTTTATCTTCTGAGTCGTCCGTGGTAAATTTTTAAAATGCCAAGCATAATTTACTTTATCAAAATGCAAGACACGTTCTGTTATTCTTTTTTTAACGAGTGTCATAGAAATAGTTGGCTTTAAATTTTCCATTTGATTAAAATTAATACTGGTAGTTGCCTAGTATCAAGCAGCGTAGAAAGTAAAAAAACAAAATTGCGAGTAAGTTTGTATGGTTTTCTTCTCGGCCAGTATTTTGAATACAGCAAAACAATTAAATGATATTGATTCATCTTCCCTTTGTATTTTAAAGATGGAATTATAATTTGATTCTCGTGCATTTGAATAAAATCTCGAATTTACTTTTTTTTAAAAGTGCCCTTAATCTAAAAAAATAATAATTTTGTGACGTACCTATAATATTTGGCATAATCTCTAGTAGTTAGTGAAAAAGTATTCTTATGTTCTGGTGAATAAATAATGTAATGTGTCAATTTACTTATTTCATGTTTTACAATAATTGAAACATTCTAATAAAGTTTGTACGTAAAATTTAAAGCCGCTTCGTCGGTTTTACCGAAATATTTACCTGTAATGAAATAATAATTTCCATACTTTTTGTTGCGAAGCGAGAACGCGGGGTTTTGACAAATTTTTCACCTAAGCCCTTAACCGACGACAATTTAATGAGTTTTGTATTCAATAAGAAGTTACCGAACTCTTGTTTGGCTTTCATTTTAACAAGTTCAGGTTTGCAGAAGGGTAAAGAGAACTTTTGGTAGGTTTTTAGGAACATTGCTTCAGACAAAATATAATTTTTAGGATTATGTACAAGAGATTATAAAAGAGATAGAAAAAGCTTTGTAGGACCAATTTTTAAATGATCTATTTCAGTATTTGGATAGACCGTTAAATTGTTTATAATTTATTTATAAGCTAAATTTTTATTTAATGCACAATATATATTTTGTATTTAATAAGCTTATTTAACAATATTGTATTTATATACAAATTGTTGATTACATAGAATGACTATTCCAGACAAACCGTAAGTACTCAGAATAATTAAAGATAAAATATTTATAGCATTAAGAAAGACTTGATCTTCAAGAGTAATACAGGAAAAACCAACACCTGTAAATTCCTAAGCGCGTGAAGCCCTGAAGTACAAGTCTATCATTTAATATTAAATTATACCATTTACTAATTATGGCCTCTATATTTTATCACGGCGAAGGAGATATCACGTAACACTCAGCTAAGTCTTCCTGAAATAATCCCTAGTGGGTAACTAAGTTATAACTTTATCCCGAGGGACAAAATGGGCACTGCTGCATGCATGTCCCAAATTTGATGATAACTTACTCCAATTGTTCTAACTAAACCAAGTAATAGTTTTATAATTATGTCAGTCCTTTCTTTAATGTTATTATTGAAATCCTAAGCATTGGGAGTCATTAATGTGTGCGTATTTAAAAGATAATTTTGATCAGTTCAAATTTCTTTTTACTAACGATTAGCAATACATGTAAGAGCAAAAAAGGTGATGTTTTTAAGGTCATCATCAATATTAACATCATGTATACTCTGCCGATCATAAAAAAATATATATTTCATACCCTCCTGAATACGCCATTCAAGATAAATCGCAAGAGAGTTAAATAACATAATAAAATAGTTTCCGGAAGGTAGGCAAAGACTACAACTTTAAACTTGCCATAATCGCTGGGATTTAAACAAAAATTCTATTTAAAAGCATATGTTCATAACTTGATTATATGACCCTTGGCCAATAATTTTACGAACGGAAACCGTCAAGTTAATGAAATCTTGCTAGTTGGATAAGAGAATTCAATTTTGTCCATTCACAAGTGGCCAAAGCAGGCCAGCAAAGTCGATAATCATATTTGTGGCCAATGCGAAGTAGGACAGAAACTAACAATTTAATTCTGGTTCGGACGAAAAATTTTTGCCAATGAACGTCCGAATAAACTCGTCTTTTTCTATATCTGTTATAATAACATGATAATGCCCCTTTCCCGGAGAGGTAGGCAGAGGTTATCTTCTTACTGTCCATGATCCCTGCATATTTCTTTGGCTTCATTCATATCATCACTCTCCTTCTGTAAGCTTCTTTGGCTATAGTTACTGTTGTCTTGACCTTTCGCCTTAGGATAATCGCGATTTGATCGAGGTACAGGTGATTTGTCATTTGGTGATTTTAAGACACAAAAATATTGAATTTGATCACCCAGGTGATATCATCCAGGTGACCAAGGTGGAATAAAGCACAAATTCTATATTTTGCGATCTATTTGTTAAAAATATATTTAGTTTAAACCTTGCATATTAATTTTGGGTAATTATAAGTATCTATCAAAACGATTGAACACAATTATTGGGAGAGCAAATGATTTATAACCTTCGAATAGGATAAAAACCTAGCCTACTAAAACGATCAGACTAGCAATCCTTAATTATGATCAAAAGAGTTAATTTTATCATTGCCTGTAATTAGCATTGATATTTGATCCTTGTTTAATTAAAGAGCGATCAAAAAATCTCCCTTGATTAGTAGGACGTTGTTTCTTTAATAGGTCTTCCATTTTATTTATTTATTTAAAACCTAATTAAGCTCTCAAGCTACATTCAAAGAATTCTCTTCCAGTCAACCTTATATATAATTATCAAAATGTTCAGACTTTTTTAAATATATTATTATGGCAATAAATGAAAAATGTTATATATGTATAATAACAAAAATATTGTCTTCTTTTTTTTAAATAGTTTTTTTTTTAATTATACCTTTACGATTTTAAAGTGACAAATTAACGATTAATCCATCTATACAAAAGGTTAACGTACGAATTTACGGAAACACAATATAAATAATACGGTATATAAATGTCAAACGTGGCCCAAAAGGAATAGTTGTCATTACCTCCATACCTCTAGAGGCATTCGTGCACACGAAAATAATACCGGCTTTGTACGAAATATTCTAAGACAAACATACGTATGAGAACATGAAACATATACATATATATATGTCTGAGTGATGTTCAAATTAGTGAGTCAGTCAACTTTTAGAATTGAACTGCGGTGAATATGTGACGTGAAAAGGTTTTCTATATATGGCTGAACGGATGGATTTTACAAAAATGTTGACCTACAAAACTTTTTTAAACTTGGAAGTGATTCAAAAACTATAAAGTATTTTATATATCATTGTGTTTTGGTTTTATTTTCTTATTTCGATAGAGGTAAGTAACTATCTTTTATTTATATGTAAAAACGGCAACAAAACTTTTACTCAAGATTATTCACTTTGTGATGTTTTAATTACATAGTAACGTTATATACAAACTGGTGAACATTCCTTGTCCTAAATTTTCAGTTAATTATTTACCAAAAAGTCGGAACAGAAGGATGATAAAGAAAAAAAGGTAATAAAATAAATACCTTTGTACGGAAATTAACTGGCTAACACTTCCCAGCTAGCTTCAAATTCCAACGCAATTTCTTTTTAATTGCACGTTCCGCAAAGAAGTAAAGGTAGGCCGCCAATTAAGAAAAAATACGATAAAAACTCTTTGACATTGAACAGTAGCTTACTAAAGTAATTAATAACAAGAAATGCAAAGAGTAAAAAAAAGATTTCAGTTAGAAACTCTATTAAGTTTTCACCTCTGGTTTATTGTCCTTTAGTAAGTGTGTGTAAGTAGTGTTTGAACGAATTTTCTATATTCAAGAAGTATGCGCGTGTATATTAAAAGTATAAAAGTTCAACAAATATAAAATAGACATAAATAATTGACACAGTAAATTATCAATGCATAACCGATATTTTAGATCTTACGGTGAGAGAAAACAGAGGGAGGAAACAGGCACATTCAGGTAACTGGAATGTATAAATATGATCCAATGTAGATAAGGGCTACATGCAAAGGTCACGGAAGTCAAATGGGAATCGCTTCGTGTAAAAACCTGACTCACCCAATTCAGGATCCATGGTCAAAAACATACCCCGAGCTCCTTTCCAGATTGATGAGGATGCAACCGGGCAAAAAGTCAGGAGGAAGAAGATAGGATGAATATCAGAATTTTGGGAAGTTTAAGGATGCAAAGTCACGGACTCGGGTCCAAATCCCAATACAAAGAGATACAGAAATCCATTTCTTTATACCTTGACGGAAGTAAACATAAGAAAATTACCATTTCCCATTGAGTCGTATTCCATGAATAAATTATGGCACCGGACATTAATATTAAATCTCCATAAAATCAGATTCTAAAACCCTAATTACCATGTTAATTTCCAGTGCCATCAGAAACAACACTAAACTTTAAATGATTAATGACATTCCGATGAATCAAACTAGAGTTTATTCTTTATTTGAATTTTAATAATTATTTTTAATCGAGCTTTTGGCAAGCTCCATCAATAAAAAAGTATATTTTTTATCCAAATTTCCATATCGTTAAATTACTTAAATTCATAAAATAATGTATAAAAAAATTAATTTCATGCTTATAATTTTACTTTACATAATAATACACGGTAAGCCTTATAGCTGAACGCGGCCTTTTAGTCTTAAAAAACATGTTACTGTCTACTCTGTAAAGGATGAGGACGTGATTTAATGTATGTAATTATATATCAAGATATTCGTATGACGTGTTTATCCCTTACAGACAAAAGTTTAAGACTATTGTCAAAAAACATCATTATCGTATGTTTAATTTATAAAAATGTCCTATTTTTGCAACAATTTATGGTTACCTTTAGAGAAAAGAAAGATTATTCATGAGTAGATTTCGCCTAAGAAATGAAATTTCCATTTTATTCGAAACACACATAATCTAAATTGAAATCACACTCGCACCTTCCGAGTAGCGCGTATAAATCGTCTTTTGTGTCATTTCCAATCAAGAATTAATATCAAACCGTCCGATCGCCCAAATGAATGTACAACGGAGACTTTATTTCACACATGGTGACTCCAATTTCGTCATCGCTTAATAGTTTTTCACGGCACACTCTAAGCTACCTATTTCACGCTACGGCTGGAAAAGCCGATGACATCAATATCAGTGCAATAAGCCGTGTGGTTTTCGACAGATCAGAATAGAAGCGTCGAGTGTGACTTACATTTTTTTTTTGGGGGACGATAGGTAAGTTGGGTCAATAAAGAAAATTTAATAGGCACCAACCATACTTAAAGATATACTCTTTTTACTTGACAGGCAAAATTGATGTCGTAAAAGAAGACTTTTTTAAATGAGCTAAACAATATCTATTAATCATTATTTTAATGCTAATTGATGGTCATCAATCACCCGTCGGGTAAGCTAAACTGTCTGACTGCTCTGGTCAAAATGTTTCTAGTACTGCTTCATGTTCTTGAAGTGAAATCTTATGAGTCTGAAATCACTACGACGTTTGATGATTCATAATGTTTCATCCATTTAGCCGACAAGACTTTTTAGGTCATAACATGTCACCGTTCGTAGATCAAGTTAATACACTAAAGTTTTACAAATTTCTAGGCATGATACGTTTATATGTTTGTTGATTGCTACAAGTTGTAGGCTACAAGTGTACAAAAAAATTCATTACAATATATGACAGTACAAGAATAGACAAAGTCACGTTTTATTTCATTCGTTCTTATTATCCACAAACGTTATCAACAAATCAACGATTCAAATCTAAAAAGAATAATATACTTAAATCCAAATGTCCTGATCTCATCTAGCTGCAAGACAAAAAGCATGTAATTATCAGACGGCTGAGATAAAAATAGTATGACTGCTTTTCAGAAGTCACGCCCAAGAGGCTCTCTCATTAGGCTAGCCTTTCTCATTGTTAGTAGTCTGGGACATAGCACAGAAATGTTCTGTTTTATGCAATTTCTAAAGCAATTAGGTTTTCACCACAGTGCACAGAAGATTCCTCGCCGTGCGTTCATACTCTGTGCCGCCCACGTAAACGGCGCGATTAATTGAATTGCTCTGTGCTAATGGTTCATTTGAATTTACTGTTGTTTTGTGGGATTCAGAGTATGCATGAAAAAAAATGAAGAAAATTTAATTTAAGTATACCAACATCTTGGCATTTTTCATAAGTGACAATATTAATAATCTTGCACATGAGTATAAAAAAGTTTAATTTACAGAAAAACTTTGTTTTGTTTCTAACTATTTTCAAAAATTTAGACGATATAATTTTATTTAAACAAAACTAAAGAAATGGATGTCTTAGAAATATGCTATAATATAATATTTATTATAAATTGTGAATACCCACACAGAACGTACAGTTATTGAATGGTGAATGAATGATTGCTTGTCATATTTTCCAAAATCCACATTTTCCATTCATACTTTCCTTTATAAACTACCTGAAAATTTCAAAGAATACTTCTTTGAACCCGTGTGGATTGAGATTGATGCCATCTCCGACGAATAGTGACAAATGAATAAGTGTTCAGGACTGGCACTACTTAGGTGTTTGTGGATTGGATAACCGGTGTTATCGGCGTAACACCTATTTTTATATGAATGTCAATTTCATGATTTTAAGCCATTTACCTAAACGCTAAACGCCCTCATAATTCTCGTAGTCTTCTGTCTTATCTAATGGGAATGGGAATAGAAACGTGATATCTGTAACATATGGATAAAGGGTTACAAAGAACATAGACGTGAATAAATTTCCCTTTCGTTTACTCATTTAATGCAAAATTTGATCGGAATTGTATTATTTGAAAGTTTTGATGTTGTTTAAACTCTTGAGCTACCAAGATTGTTAAAGTGAACAAACATGCATTTAGGAATATTTTCATATAAAATATCACATACAGGGTGCTGTCAATGCCGAGAATCCATGAAGGCGACGTGTGGGAGACATTTATAGAACAAAGGGGCCGCTGGCTAGCGTAAAACTAGTGCGATGTCGCTTGTCTGATAGTGGCGTGACTATTCATCCGCATTGATTTTTAAAGTGCACATAATGGCTCTGTCTACCCCGTATGACAAAAAGACGTGATAAAATGTAAATATGTAATGTAAAATGTGTCGCTAGATTTTCCTAAATAGCATCCTCAATGAAATGGTTTCTTCGAAAAACAACATTATTTTTCTCTTTAATTTTAATTTTAAAATAGCGACATGATAACATCACGCTGCTTGTTAACCATCTTATGCACAGACTCCTACGAAATTCTGAATATTTTTATTTCATTTAGCATTACTCTTGTGGGAGCGTGTAACAAAATAAACTGAATGCTATTTCACTAACGTTAATGGTTTTGGGCTAACACGATGTTATAGCATTATTGTAGGTAAGTTGGGAATTCAACCGCATTTAAGTAAATTTGTTGGTTTATTATGATAATATATTAAAATATAGACAACTTGATTACTTTTTGTCTCGTGTAAAATTTAGTACCGATTTTATTAAATCTACAACTAAACTTCTCAAATGGTTTTCTGATTTCATTGTAAAAAAATTGAGTTTTAGAATTTACTATTTGTGCTTTAAAATAATACATACGCCTTTTTATTCGGTTAAAATAATAGGAATAAATAATAAATGATCTTTATATTGTTCAGTTAAACTAACATAATTTACAGGAAGCTCAATAAATTAGTTTTAATGAACATGATAACTTCTATTAACTGTCTCACTCACATTTAATCTGTAGAATAAAGAGCCACTTAAAAGGTTAGAACTGGCATAAAGAGTTCGTAAGAACATCGGAATGAAATTATCGCCTTCAGTGTTCTGCCAGGTAAATTAATTATTGTTTAATTTTTTTTTACAGAACTTTTAAGTGGCTACGAACAATGTTTTGTTCTGCAAAGTAGGATTTTTTTTCTAATTTACTAGTAATGGTAACTTAACTTTGTTATTTAATTATGAATCTTATTTATTGTTTAATTACGGTTTTCATTTAAGTATCTTAATGGTAGTATAATAATACCTATTCATGAAACTATGACTAGACTATATACTAGATAAAAATGACTAGTATACTTCAGGTTGGCAAAAAATAACTTAGAAGTTACCTGTAACACTATCTAGCGACACCGGGAGGGTAACATATCATCAAATTTAAGAAATATATAACAGGATAGAAGCAATGTATTGCAAAGATAATACCTACTACTTTTACTGTTTATTTAAGGTACAATATATATATACTAATTTTATAAATGCGAAAGTGTTAGTTTGTTTGGTACCTCTTCACGCGTTATGTACTGAACCACCAAAGTTCTTAGAATTTGCGTATACCTACCTAATTAAGTGTCTAGCGAAGGACATAAGTTGCATATCAACACGATAAAAATTATATATACAGTGGAATTAGCGACAATTCTGTATATTTTGTAGGTGGCGCTAAATTCCCGCTGGCGAAGTTGCGGGTAAAAGCAAGTTTCCGATAAGCGCAACAGTTTGCTACAATCATGAGAATAAACTTAACCATCAGTATTATTGCAGACATTCATTAATTTGAGTTCTTTTCTCGTCGCCAAAAATTGCGCAATGGGGATTACTAGAACTTATGTCTAAAACCTTGACCTTATTATTAAGTGACGTGTGGTTCCCAGCAATAAAATAGGACTGTTTTACACATTTCCCATGGATATAGTAATCACATTAACTAACTAGTCTAAGGTTCTATTGTTCTGGCGGCGAAGAAAAGGTAAAGCTACTTTTCCCGCTCATTGTAAAAGATAATTAAAGGAAAAGCTCTGAAATTGAGATTTTTTTTGGCCTCGCACAATTGCTAAATCTTGGCCAACGACTCTTGTAACTATTGACCCTGTCGTAGACAGGTCCGTAAGGAATAAAGACGTAATCTGAAAATGTATGTAAACTTTGCCCTGTAATTGTCATTTGAAATTTCGGCAAAAGAGTGATTAACACTTATCACTAATGTGTAATTTAGCCAACCGTGCCGCCATCATTCACGCGTGCCTCAGGGGAATAATTTTATTACGCAATGGGAAAAAAAACCAGCAGAAATTTTAGTTTGATTTTGTAGTAAGAAATAATCAAAAGTTCACTCAACAATTATTCTAAAAATAATTTGACTTCCTGGAACATCATTACATCGTACTATAATAATCACGTCGTTATTTTAATATAATGAATAAAATCTTTATTCCAGACACAGAGATCCATAGTTACAAAAATGATTAAAAAAATAAGATTGTATATCTACCTATATAAAATGAAAATAAAATTGCACATTACAGTAATCATAAATTAAAAAATAAAAAAGGCTATAAAAAAGGCATCCTTTAGGGGGTCAACAGAGCCTAAAGTCTTGGAAAGACCTTCAGCAGTGTGGCTTTAAGATGGAGATTCAAATAGTTTCCTAGCCCATTGCCTTGGCGAAAAACCCTAAGTTTATTAGCGTCTCCCCTGATTAACAATCTTAACGGAAAGAGCAGTGGCTAGCACACTTTTTTCTTTGTTACCACGACAGGAAGGATGCTTGCATTAGATATCCCCTTAGTCGCCATTTACGGAAAGAAATAGTCATGAAACTTCCACTTCACTTGCACATCCTTCCCTTAATATACTGCCTACCCCTCCACAAAAGACACATGATTACCTACATAGTTGCAAAAGTAACTACGGTTAGATAAATAAGTTTGTGTCCAATCTATTATCAACACAAAGTCTATCTCACAACAAATTATTTTGCACACCACGCTAAAGGGTAGTTAACATCCCAGAAATTCAGGTGCATTTTAATTGGCCTATTATGAGATAAACGATGCCTTTCAAGCGATGGAATTTCATTATCAGGTATAATGGATACAGCGATCCGATGTTGCTACGTCTAAGAAAATGTATATATAATATAGCCATATGATTAAACTATTTTAGATTTTGTCTGCAATAAATTAGATTTCGTAAATTGACGTCCGATGCAAATGCTGCAGTGTAGTTTGTTCCGCCGCTTCTTGTACACATGCGTTTTGGGAGCGGTAGAAGTTATAATAAGATTTAAGTGATGTTACGTCAATAAGTGATACCTTGTATCCAATTTTGAAAATAAATCTATTCTATTCTAAATGTAAGAGCATCATTTTATGATTATGCGGTTAAAATTGAGACAAGATTATTAGAATGATATCTAAATTTAAAAACTAACATGAAAATTAAATGCTTGTATTAAAAAGACTTACTTAAAAACCATAAATTCAAATATATATAGGTACTTACGTGGTGCTAAAAAAGGTTAGCAAAATAATTTTTGAAATTAATTTAACGTTTAACCAAATCAAGGACATTCTGTCAAATGGTCAAGCGTACCCGAAACGGACGAACTTGCATGAAGAGAGTGATCTATCATTTCTTTGCTTCACAAAGAAATGATAGATGCAAAATTTTATAAATATATATTATAATTACCTAATATTTTGTCATTCGCAATACATACCTACCTTATATTTATTTTAATTCATATATTTTTTATTATTCATTTTCAAAACTTCAACTAATATCAGTGATAATATAGGTCATTCTAAGCAGTGACCGGAAAAATGAATGCATTTCTAATAATACAATATCTGTTGAGGTGTCCAGTCAAATAATAGGTTCAGTGATAAGCTTTAATGATCTCAAAACAAACATTTATTACAGTTACACTAATATTTACGTACACCCGTACAAGGCGACTAAGGGATAGGCTTATAAACTTGGAATTCTTCTTTTAGGCAATGGGCTAGCAGCCTATTTGAATCCCAATTCTAACATTAATCAAAACAGCTGATCGTGGCCTTTTAGTTTTTTATAGACGTGATTATATGTATGTATGTATCCGTCATTGATACCATTCTTTCATATCTTACTTTCTATTTTAGCGCAAGAAAATTACTGACCAGGTTATATCGTGATAAACTATTTCAGGTGTTATGGAAAACAGCTTGCTTTTGAGCATTTCAAATATGAGGTCACAATCTTTATTGAATAAGTCAGAATCATGGGGTGTGCCGTGTGGTTCCTGACATTTAAGTATATGACCACTTTATCTCTTTCCCATAGGTGTCGTAAAAGGCGACTAACGAAATATTCATTTAGGAACCTCGCCTGTGAGTGAATCACAAGCAGCAATATAAATATCTATCTACACTTCATCCAACACATACTAACTTTCTAAAATAACGCCGAAGTGTTCAAAAATAAATTCTCCAGTCAAGAAATAGTTAAGATTGATTGAAAATCGATGAGCAAAGGAAGGGTATCTACAAAACCAGGGCAATAAAATACGGGCAATAAAGCGATTTTCTCCAAAACGCACGGTGACGTTTGAAACCTTGATACTTGGGTTTATTTGTAGCTTCGGGTTGTATTTTAAGACCCAAATAAGTACAATAACTCATTGACTATATTATTTATCAAACAGTTGATTTCAAGAAACAACCTTATCAGTATTCAGTAGATTTGGTTACGCTATGTCTTTTATAGTACTTTTCAAGTAAAGATAAAACTAATTACATACATATATACATATAATCACGTATATATCCCTTGCGTACGTCACGTATGGCTTTATGATAGAATTGAGAGTCAATAAGTGATAAGTGGCCTGCCCATTGCCTAAAAGAAGAATACCAAGTTTGTAAGCCTATCCCTTAGTCGCATTTTACGACATCCATGGGAAAGAAATGTAGTGGTTTTATTATTTTTTATATTGGTGCCGAGAAACAAAAATTACCTACTTAAATTACTTAATCGTTATAAAAAAAAATCTAGTCGTAACGTAGGTATACTTAACTGTTATATCTTGTCTTTAATACATATATTACAATACTCACAGTATCTGGTTAATAGTCCATAAAAATTGAATGGAAAAACGATATCAAATTTCGATGACAAGGCCATTTTGAGATTTGAGAGGAAATAACTTTTTTATTGGCGGTCAGACTGTTAACTTGATTGAAACTATTTGAAAAACTTACAGGATTATTTATTTAAATTAAAGTTTCAACCAAATGTTAGAAAGCAAACAGCAAATAAGTGACACAATAAAGTAAAAATACTATTCAGAAACGTACATACGAGTACAATCTCCTTGATACAGAATTTGATTTTACCTTTATTGACATGAGAGTATAAATCAGCACATTCAAAATTACTGCTTTAAGGTATTTTTATACATACATACTTGAAAATGTTTTATTAACTATTAAATATATATGGAACTATTAAAGGGAATCGCAAATATTTCATGCAATAATGTGAAGTTCTAAATCTAACAGACATATTGCCACATACACTAATACGAGATTTTATGACTTCAAAACCACTAACGAGTGGTCCAAGTTAGAAACGGGATAATTTTCCGTTCCCTCCTTAAACTATAGAAAGCACAGAAAAGAAACCATTAGAATCTAATGACATTTTCATGTCCAGCAGAGCATTTGTTGAGGTTAAGATAAATTAATGATATTTAATGTGATTTGAGCACTCGATCTTTTCCATTTAATGTGATAAAATGTACTAATATAGATGTGCAAATTAAGAAGTTACTTTGTAATAGCCAATCGATGTAAAAAGATTCATGTGTGTCATTCATTAAATGCTGCCATCGAGCTCGGAAACCAATAGCAATTGTTATAATATGTATGTTAGTACAATCGCAAATGCCATAACACAAAGACTGACCGACAGTTGTCTGAATGTGCAGGTTTTTTTCACGATAACTTTTTTCTTTACCCTTCAGTTAGGATTGTAAGAGATGTAATATAATCTTAAGATGCACAAGCGTTCATTTGAAAAATTCAATTTCTGTATTCTCCATATTTCCTTTCGTAAACAATTCTGTGTAACTCCAAGTAATACAGAAGTTATACTTTTCTATCTTAACTTCTTAAGTCTTGGTGAATTGTCTGCAATATAAAATTATGCGTGAAAGAAATGATGTAAATATTAATATGCTTTTTTATATCTTTTGAATTCTCATTTGATTTCAGAAGTTTGGAAATTGTGTATAAAAGATTCAGAATAGCATACTTTAATATTGAAAAACAGTTTAAACCAAAGTTAGACAGACAGACATATGGTCACGTCTATATCCCTTGCGGGGTAGACAGAGCCAACAGTCTTGAAAAGACTGAATGGCCACGTTCAAAGTTAGTACCTATAAAAAACATTGGCAGAAATATAATTAGGACCAATGAATTCGGCAATGTTTTTAAATTCACTACAATAAAGCATAGGGCTGTAGCTGGTCATATCATTAAAGTCGCAGACATTTTAAGTTTTAAATAAATATATAAAACGTGCATACTCGTATTTAGTTCATCTTTAGGAACAAATTTATTCAAATGAACATACATTGGAATATTTCCAGTCCTGTATGCCGTTCATTACGAGTTATTTGCTTAAGCACTATATTCAGAGCCTTCGCATCGCAGTTACATTCGATTTGTACAAAAAACTACATTTTACGATACTAAGTTTTGAACTCCAGACTCGATGGTTTGTGGGGTAAAATGTGAAAGAAAAAAAAACCTGTTCTTAAAAGTAATCTTAGAACATTTTTATTATATTTGGCCACATTTTCTGTTAATTAAAATGATTGACTATCTATAATGAGAGAATAAGATAAGGCTTTTTTTTGTATTCACGATTGTACTGACGTTTATATAAAGTGAACGTAAGTATTGTTTCTTAATGCTTAATAAAAATAATTGTATTTTAACGCATAAAATAACAATTTGAATGGGAATTATTCAAGACAGTTGTGTAACATTAGAATATGAAAAATAAATAGTTATTTGAGGAGAGATAAAAAAGTCTTAGTAATATCTGAGTGTGAGTGACACACAAAGCACAGCTATTGCCACATGGTTTGTTCCTTTAATATTTCATATAATTACATTTGCAAAATGTTCAGAAATTGTTATTTGAAAATCCCACGGGAACATATCTCTGGGAAAAATATATTATGTCATGAAAATTTAATGCATATTCGCTAGAACCATTCTCTTTCTCCAGTGATATAACTGCTGTCTGCGGTTCATAATGTTTATTTACTCTAAGTAAAACTGCATATTAATTAAGATGTAACTAATTTACTCGGAATGCTATTTTGGTAACTAAACAGTTGTTTCATAGTTAGAAAAAACAGGTTCTGACAACGGTTCTCTTAAATGTCACATATTCATAAACCACTATATATTTTTAATATAATGGTATATCTATATTCCTTAAGGGCTAGACAGAGTCAAAAGTTTTGAAAAGGCTGATAGGTAACGATCAGCTTTATTATTTATTTCAGCTTTTTTGTGGTTTTTTATTTACTTCACAACGAATTAGTATTATTTTTTTTTCATTTTTCATATTGTCGCTGACGGAATTAAATGAGCATTGAAGCTACAATCAAATAGGTCAACATTACAATGTTACGAACAATGTACATAAGAAATTATGATTTAGAAGTGTACGAGTTTAGTTAAGCCTAGACATGTTACCACATCATTTTCATTCCATTAGCTTTCCGAACTTCTTGATAGGAAGAAGTTAAGTCAATCAGTCAAACAAAAGAATGATCGATTATATACGAGTTGCTTGTCTCATAATAACACTCAATTTAATTCGTCGTTCATCATTCGGTTGCTTCCATAAATTGCTATAATCGATTATGAAAAACGGCATTCAATCAGTATTTTAAGTTAATGAAATTTTAAAATTGCATTTGGTATTGAAAAAAAAATCAATTGATTCAAAATTGCTACAAAATATTTTTTTGTTTGCCTGTTGTACTCTCCCACTATCTAATATTTCTATTCTATTTCGACTACCTAGATTTCACTCATACCAAGACTGATTGATGATTTTTTGGAAAAAGCATAGTGTTCGTTTTCTTCGAAGTGCGCTAAAAGATTAAAGATTTAGTTCCAAAGTATTTATTGTTTATATTAAAATGGATGTTAGAGAATTTTTAGATTTAATAGCTAAATAATAAGTATAGCAAAGTGGAAACGACTAATCAAATAAGAAGTGGAGCGAGAATAATAATATAAGAAAATCATCTACAGATTGATCGTGTTCAAATTTGAGGATGTTTAAAAATGTCGGCACCGGCGCAGCTTTAGTCAATTTTCAACGAGATAAAACATTTTCAGTGTCGGAATGTTTGTGAACTTGAAATGCGTCGTGAAAGGAAATGCACTCACTATCCAGAGTGGGTGAAACATTCGAGCTGAGGGTTTTACGACGGGCTCCTCGACAACATTGTTTTAATGGCACAAATTTTATGATGATGTAAGTACGAATAAAAAGACTAGAATGCGAGGGACGTGACAAAAATTTAGTCTGGATCGTTAGCGCGTAACGATTGAAATTTTCATGTTTTTTTTTACGTTATTACCAACTTTCACCGCGCTATAATTAAATACCTTATGTCCTTCTTCACACTCTATGCAATAAAATATAAATCTATAGTTTAAAAGGTAACGAACAATCAAACTCACTTTTGCATAGTAGTATGGGTATGGATAAAACCGCCAAACATAATGATGCGGAAATTGAGGGTGTTAGTTTAAGTCTTAAGATAAAATCATTGAATATATAATTTCATATATATATGATATGAAATCGTTTCGCTAATAGGACTTCCCTGGATAAGACTAGCACGGCATTAAGTCAAAGCCACGAAAAGGAGGCCTATGTCCAGCAGTGGACATAAAACCACATAAGTGGGCAGTTAATGATTCTTAATTATACCATCATCATCATTACGCTACATCATCATGATTATTTACTATAAACCCAGAATTAAAGAATCTTAAACAAAATGTTATCTTAGCAAAATTTGGAATAGCCTACAAACAAAGAGGAATAATAAAACATACATAATTCATGAAATGCTTCGGTTACCTTGGTATTGTCACGCCTATATTATGGTGATATAAATGATTATCATAATATTTTTTATCAAGAGTTAAATATATATCTCTTTCTATTATAACAATGTCGCCTATTTACATTTTCAGCTTTGGGAATGACTTAACATAACATCATGTAGGTATAAAATAGTTCATAAAATAATTTATTGATCAAGTTCTGTAGTTATTTATTACATGAAACAGTATATTCTGTTCACACAATAAACAAGAGCTTCTATTTATTTCGAAAAGAAAATACTTATATGCTTTCATATTTATATTACTCTATTTAAAATCAGTACAGATCTAAACTTACTGCGATATTTTAAGTAAATATCTAGGCTAGTCATATTATGGTCATTGACGTCATATCAAGAGCGAATTATGATCTAATCTACAAGGCACTAGAATGTCCACCCAATTTGAGTATAGTACGTGATGTCAACACATTATATGCTCTGACGCCACACTTGTGAGAGATTATTTTATGAGCAATATTAGATCCTTAGGGTCGGTAAAGTAGGCGTAAACACGTGTTTCGGACAAGTTAGAAAGTTAGGCAGAACTAAACTTCTGAACTTAAGCATTGTCTGAGAATTAGATAAACTGGGGCTCTTTTTTATACGTGTCTTTCGAACTCTTTCTTTAGACGGAGCAAAATTTAGAGGTTTAAAAATTCAACGGCCATAAATGGATATTTAATTTTATATTTTCGAAAAACGACTTCTGACATCCATTTCCCAACAAAATGATATGTTAAAATGAACGAAAAAGGAACACACTCATATTTAAAAAAAAAAAATATAAAAATCTTGGTCTAGACATTTGTAAAGGACGTTGCGGAGAGTAAATTTGTTAGAATACAGTTTGACAGGTTTTTAATTTTCTTAGTGAAGTTCCATTTTATTTTATTGTTCATCTTGCATTGAAGTTTACGAACTCATCAAGGAAAACAAACAAATAATTCCCTGAAAAGAAAACACCGCGTTAACAAGGAACATAACGAATTGCGTGTATTTATGTAACTTGTTAAATAGTTTACGTTAGAACTTTTACAGCAATTGAATTAGTAGGTCCTAAATAAACGTGAAGACTCCGGTTATCATTAGCGAAAAGCACCTGAGGATTTGTTTCTGTAAAAATTATCGGCTGTTTTATGGTCTACGTGTGAAATTTCAGCAAAATTTAACCTATCAGTAGTAACTTAAACTGATGAGCTGATGAGATGCATGGATCGTGGCAGATGGAAAGATTATCTGCCTACCTCTCTTGAAAAAAGCATGATTTTATGTATGCATGCATGGTGTCGTCTGTACGTCGAAAGATATTTCAGACACCTTTTATTGTATGCGTATATACATTCAAATTCGATATAGGTCCAATTTCGCATTGAAATTCCAGTACAAATATATATATATATAGGTTTATCAAGTTATCCACTTCAGTTTCTCTCTCCGACCAGTCTCGACCGACCATGTGTGAGATATCCTTTAAATTGTTTATCGAAGATACAGCAAACTTACTCACGAATGTTTATAGAAAATTAAAAGGAAATCTGTCTTATCTTGGATCTCTTCCTAACTTTGAGGTAATTCGAAGTTTCAAAAAAAATTAAGACGCCTTGTCAACATTTGTGAATGAGGGGCTTACTTCATTACCTATTCAGGTAATGAAGTAAGCTAGGCTATTTATCATACCTACAATATTTCTATTAGCGTACATTCAATTAAAATTTAATCAGCTCTACGCAGGACGTGTGCTCACAAATTAACTGAAATGTATTCACCGTTTGACGCATAGCCTAAATTAAACATATATTGGAATTGTTAATCGTTTAGTAACAGTACGTTTGGGGAATCTGACTTGTGTTACATTTCTGACATTAATGATTGATTAGGATATTGTGATGGCTTCATCTGTTGTTACGGATTTAAGCTCATACAGCCACCTCCCGTCCTGGTTACATTGTCCGCCGTTTGATTGGAGTACCAAAGGCTTCACTTCAGAGAAAATGTTTTGGAATTGCACAATTTAATCCTCTCGCACCTTTCTAAGGGACAAACCTAGCGTGGTCTCTAGATACACCTAATCTTTAATTATGTAAACCTCCAAAATTTGGATGTCCCTCGTCTCCCTGTCTTTTTTTTTTCATAAACCTGCTAAGAATTTTTCGAAATAAGAGTGAATAAGTTTTGTTTGAGCTTTTGCGTTTATATTAAAATTAAATAAATTTATATTTTGTTTTGTGAAAATTACTTTATAATTGTCATATCTTTTGATTTCACAATATTGGTTGACGTCGAATAAATTACTTAAAACCAAGTTTACATCCGCTTCCATACCTTCCTATTGTTTATCGCATCAAACGCTCAAATTAATTATGCACATTAAATAATATCCATAAATAAAAATTTTGAGGGCCAAGAAATAAAATTTATTTATACCAGTTTTTGCAGCTCTAAATATAAATTTTGACGAAGTAGATATTTTGAAAGAACATGTTGTTGAAAATTCAAGAATGAATAAAAACCGCCTATTTCACATTTTATTACTCACATGTATTATGTAAAAATGATGTGAGCAACTCGTTAAAGTCGAGATGAGGGAAATAAAAACTGTAAAGATTTCTTGTGTCGTAAAAATCCTATTGAAACTTTAAATAAAAAAAAGGTATTGTAAAAAAACCTAGGGCTAAAAATAAAATTACAATCTATACTCGACAGTCACATATATATATAGCTTTTGCCAACGGAACAGTATTATATATAAAATACAATTATTATTTATATGAGCATATTACAAGAAAAAGAGATTATATTCTGTGTACTAAAAATTTAGTCACAAACCGTGTGAAAAAGCAACAAAAACACATCCTTACAAACTAGTAGAAGGATTATTTTGAATTTAAGAGGTGTGTATAATAATAATGGCGTCATCTACAGTAAGTGAACAAAATATAAGTTTTAGATGCCACAAAAGACTAAACAACCTGAAAGTTTGCTTACCACATCAAGTATAAAGACATAATTGATAACGTATTATTTGAAGTAACCATACATTAGAGATCCATAAGTCTACATTAGACTCAGTAAATTTGGTAACGTATCTCTTACACCACTTTACTGGGCAAACAGAATGGATACATCTATTAACATTGAAAAGGGTATAACATAAAAGAAATGTATTTTTGCTGTCACTTGTTAAGACAAAAAATAGATATTGTTATGATTATCGAATAATTTTTAGATTAACTTTGTATTCAAGTGACTACCTGTTGCCCGCGACTTCGTCTTGCGTAAAATTTCACTGATAATTTTTCATCCTACAGTAAAAAGATATTATAGTCTTCCTCAGGGTCAACTGTATCTCTGTATCAAATTTCATCAGAATCGGTTTTGTGATTTAGCCGCAGAAACGTAACAGACAGACAAGGTTACTCCCATTAGTATTAGAAGGAATTTTATAGAGAATGTTTTGCAGCGGGACAACTTACGAGTATCTCTAGCAATGTTCTACCGTGATGTAGATGTCCTGCTGTGCCAAAGCTTTCCCTATCTCCTTCAAGACATCCCTATTCATAGACTTCTTCAACCATTCCCCAAAGAATGCCCGCAGAATATCTTAAATCAGATCACCTTGTCCCTGGTCTTCCACTCTTCCTGTACCTTTCTATGGGAATCCAACTGGTAGCTATATAGGCCCACTTTTCTTGGTGAATGTATGAATGGTAGACTTGGCCCGCAGATTTAAGGCTTGTCTTTGTGTTGTAATCTACTTGAGGATCCTACCACGCATAGTCAACAAAAAAACCATACATGATATCATCACTTTAACATAACATAACATAAAAATCACGCCTCTATCCCGGAGGGGTAGGCAGAGACTACCTCTTTCCATTTGCCATGATCTCTTCATACTTCCTTCGCTTCATTTACATTCATAACTCTCTTTATGCAAGCTCGGCGGTTTCGGGTACTTTTGACCATCACTTTTTAGGGTTTAAAATATAATACTCACAATATAAATCTACGTAATATAACAGCTGAAGAGTACATTGTAGAGATCAAAATTAATGTTACTTACTACGGATACTTTAGAAATAAATAACAAATTCGAGATAAAGCACGTTCTTATTCAACGGCTGTTGAACTTTTAAGATTAAAGATATTAAATTCAGGAGTACTATAGTTATTATTTAGTATATAGCTTAAAGCGCTATTTATACCTATAACAAAAAGCGTCCAAGGACAGTCGCTTCATGAGAAATTTTATTCATTCATTCAATCATATAATCACGGCTATATCCCTTGCGGGGTAGACAGAGCCAGCATATCAAAAGACTGATAGGCTACATTCAGGTGTTAGGCTAAAAGAAGAATCCCAAGTTTATAAGCCTTAGTTGCCTTTTATGAGATCCATGGAAAAGATATGGAGTGATCCTATTATTTTTATATTGGTGCCGGGAAATATTTAGGTAAAAAATACAACTTTATGAACCTTGCTTGCAGTTGTCAAGGAAATGATTAAAGGAAAAAGCATATTAAATTAATGAGATTAGAAACAATGAGAATATAACCGGGAAAATATAACGATAACAATAAAGGAATCGAAAGGCTAAATAAGATACGGACAGGCAAATACGTACCTATCAAATGTTTACTTAACAAGGAAAATCGAGTCAATAGCCACAAGACTATTAGATCATGCTTAGAAGATGACGATGGCTTACTAGTACATCGCCTCAAAGATGATTCCCAAGTTAAAAAGCGATTTTTACTTAATTGAGGTTTACAATATGTGCGGAAATGAAAACAGCATAACTCACGTTATATTTTGTCAAATCTTTCTTTAGCTATGCGGACAAACTAAAACGTAGAATTAATGATTCTTAAAAAATAAAAGTTTTTCCTCAACTGAACAACCTTCTATATAAAGGCTCACCTTTTCCGGATCCATTTCGAATGTCACAAACATGAATCTTGTTCTTGATCTTTCAAACGCTTCAGTTCGGAACGAAATTCGTCTGTCAGGACATTGTGATGTTTGCTTTGGTCTCGCAATTAACTTGAGTGTATATAGGAAGTGATTTACTTAGAAACTTTATTTTTTAACGCAGCGTGTACCTAACATAGTAATCGTTATAATACAAGACTAGACTATGTGTACAGATTTATATTAGTAAAAATTTTTCCGGCTGAATTTATCCGAAATTTTGTATATTTTATACAATTCAATGAAAAATGTATATTTTTGCTCAGGTTTTTTTTAAGGCTTTAACATATAGTAAAAGTAAATTTTAGGGTGAACGCGATTGGTCGAATTCGCATTTGGCCCACCAACTTCGCTATAGATTCTACTAATCATATTGGGAATGTAGATATATAATTTATGTTCGTATGTGACTTTAGAGATACCCAATGTAAAAATAATCTTGAATGAAATTTTGACCTATCAATCTTTTTGAGTCTGTTGGCTCTGTCTACTCCGACGGAGACGTGATTATATTTATGTATGTGTATGTTAATTATTATTATATCTAAAAATAGTTCAATTACTCCTTATTACTAATCCTATTGTATTAGTATGTACGCACCAACAGCAAACATCACTCCTGCCTAATTATCTGAAGGAGGCTCTCAATAGACCACTTTACTCCAATCAATTATTGCAAGCCATCTCATGTATTTGCATAGGTATAAGTGCGAAATTTTAACTACACTTATTGACAAATCGATCAATTTGGGTGTAAGTAAGTTTACTCCGAGTTTTTAAGTGGAATAAAAGCTGAGCAGATTTTTTTTATTCTGCAGAACAAAAATCACCTTGAACTCAAAATAAAAAATTAAAAAATCAGAAAAAAGGTGAATTCGACTAGTACTTATTTTTCGTCAAAGAACAAAAAAAAATGATAGTCATTTCGAAATTATGTCCATTGAATGGTTTGAAGATATATAAAAGCAGGACACCCAATCAGTTTTTGACAACAGAAACATAAACCTCATTTCCTACTTGTATATGATCTAACAAAATTCTTTTGAGTGATTCAGTACCTTCAGACGTAACCATTACTTATTCATTAAGAGTGTTCGTTTGCCCAGCCCACCTATTTGAGGCCATTTTTAATAACAAAAAAAGTAATTTATCATAGTGTAGGTATATTTTTAGATTCCCATTTTAAATTAAGTTTGAATTTAATTATTTATTGTAATTGGGTAAGTTTTCATTCACTATGTATAAAAATGACAGCAGAGAAGCAAGTTGTGGAGTTTCTACATTTTCCAAACGTTAACAGGCAAAGTTAATTTAGTTTGGGCCATCCGAGGCAGGTGGCTGCTAAAAGCTCATCCGAGGGAGAGATCTAATAAGCAGAATTGGAAGCTAACAAGCTCGCACCTCGCTGCACAAATAACTTTCAAAAATAATTGCTAATTATTATGAGAATTACACATATTTGCAGTTTTGACCTTCCGGGAAGAGCAAAATCTATTCATAGGTCTTGTGATTCATAAATATCAGATCCATGAATTATTTGGTTTATTACATGGAAATAAAGCTATTCAAGATCCCTTAAAAATGGTTTAGCAAAAGTTTGGACCTGGTGGTATATTTGGCGTATCGTTATCATAACCTGAAAATCATTGGAATTATAATTATCATTTGTAGAAAACTTTATTTCATTTCATACAGTTTTTTTAGACACCGGGTGTATGAAAATGAATCAAATAATAAAAATTCGTTTTGCCTGCAACTCCTTACACAGAACGGTCCTATTTTTCCGTTCCCTTTGAAATATCTGGACAATACGTTAAATGTCCCTACACTATGCAAGGAGCTTACATTTAAAAGCTTGCTACGCTAGAAACGTTGTCTGTCTGCCAAAATAATCATCACTCAATGACAGTAGAGAAATCGTATATTCTTTATCTGAACATATGCCAGATGACGATGACAATAAAAATAGCACAGACTAGTAATATTGACCTATTCCCTGCGTTACAGCTGAGCTAATGGGTTACTGGGTCAATAGTAGCAGAACCCATGCCGTTATAGGCTCCATTACACTAGAAATGTTTCAATAAATAAGATCGCATGAATGAAAACTTGAATGTAATGGTAGATAGGGGATTTTAAACAAAATGTTTAAGTACTTATATTTGTTTTTCTTCAGACACCTGATATAATTATTAATTTTAGTTTTTAGATTGATCGTTAACAGTTTAACAGTCGGAGAATGTTTACCGAAATTCTTACGAATGTAAAGTTTTGCGAACAACGGAACAAAAAAGTTATGATTAAAAGTTGCCATGAAACTACGGCATTACATACATACATGATTTTAATACTAGTGATTTCTTTTGCTAACCTTTGGAAACTAGAAGAGTGATAAAACATTGAATGTCTAAATATAATGAATGTAGTTTAAGAATTCCACAGGTCCAGGTAGGTTTTATATATAAATTTCTATAACTCACTTATTGAAGTGAAAAGTCTTAATAGCAATATATTCGTGAAGAAACGCTTATAATAATGTCTTTACGTTGACGAAGACGCTGCGCTTATGAAATGTAACGTTGTTAAGCTAAATTCAATACAATTTCTTAGTATGTAAGTAAAGTGGCCAAAATGTGTACCAAACGGGGCTTTCTTTTGTCTATATTTTTTCCAATTTTTCATTTTAAGAATTTATTTTTTTTACTTTAAATCAGATTTAATGAAAGTATTTTCAGGTACAACATATACAAAATGCGTAACGTCCGTGGAAGGAAAAAATATTTCACAATTTATTATTTGTGAAACCTGCGTAGGTAGTCATTGCGTTTCCTTTCTTTGTCTTGAAATTACAAATACAAATAAGTAATTGAGTTATGGAGACATTAGAAAATAAGTTTATCTTGATTTGACTTGATGAAAATGCATCAAACGGAAAAAATAAATAAATTTACAACTGTTAACGAATATGTACATTGAAAAATTACTTTTATCTGTTACCTTGTAGAACAGATTTCACATATCATCGTTTTGCCGCCATCAATCATATACGGGAGGTCATGGACCCTCTGGAAATGCTAAGTGACGAGACAGCGATTCTAGCGATGATGAAGTATGATTTGCTTGATTACGCAACCGGCAACGTTACCAGCATAGCAACAACCCGACCAGAACAAAAAATTAATAAAATATTACTTTAAATAATCCAAAGAATAAACAAGCCAAATTTACTAGCACAAAGATACATCAGAAAATCGACGCCCGATCTCATATCTTTTTCTTCTAAACTTATAGAAGAGTCTAGAGATTTGGGATTCTCTATGAGGTTTAGGTAGGTAAGTAAGCGGTAAGCGGGTAAATCCACAAGTGAACCCTAGTCATACGTTACTAAGTAGTTGAGAGTAAAAAAATGTGTAGAAGAACAAAAAAACGAAGAGATGGCGTAGTTGTATAGTCTGCTGTTTTTTTTAAATAAAATATTTACAAAATGATACCCGTTTGCATATTCTATTTTTACAAATTTATACTATAGAGAGCAAACTTTGGTTTATTACCGGCAACCAGTCACCGGCAGTTTCTGAGCCCGGAATCCCGAGGGAATGCGTCTAATATTTGTTTCCAACCATTGTAATTTCCTTTAAAAAATCTTGGTTTTCTTTAGCTCATTTTTGCTCATAAATTATGATTTTTTTTTCCAAATAAAAAGACGTTATTGTGTAATAAGTCTTCTTTGTGTACGAGTGGGTGTATGACTTATACTCGTAAGTATGTTATGCACGCCCTGGTGTTAAAGATTTTAACTTACACGGCTTAACGTCTTCCTAAAACAAATTTCAGAAGAAGTACTCTTCTTTCTTATTAGAATCAGAAGACCGAGAGAGAATGTTGCCAAATAAAAAGTTAAAGTTATCATTATTAAAAAAAAATCATTCAGTGATATCATCATGAAAATAAAATTAAATCAACTAATATTTTCATATTTTTGGTTTATAATAAAATAGGAATCTGCATTATAAAGTGTACCAAAAATAAGGCCAGTGTAGAAGTACTGCTTTGAAATTTTAATCTAAGCATCATACAATTTACTCAAACAATTTCTCGGGCTGGTTTGTTTACCGTACTGTGCGATAAGATTTCTTTATTCTACCCTTGTGAGAGTTTTCGCAAAACTTTTCTTTGTAAAGGCTTAATTTCGTGTATAATCTATGCACCACTTATAATTAGTATTTGCAATGGATGTAGATTTATATTTTAAGAAAATAGCAAATATCTGTAAAAGCTGTAAAACAACAGCTATTATAAAAATAATTTTTAAAATACTGTCATATTATTTGCAATTTTGCATCACTGTGAAGCAAAAGATGGGGTTTGCATAAAACCAAATGCAGCTGAATTATCACAACTCATTTTCTGCAAAACAAAACTAAGAAACTAACACTCGGCATCAAGCCTTAGGCATGATTTATGCAACTATGACGTCCAACTCAGGTCGAATGGCGTCGGAAAATCAGAGCATTACTATTGTTTTGTTTGCACTTTCCAATAATGCAAAGCTGAATAGACTATTCAATTCAGAACGCCGTCTACAGCCAACAAGTTCCTGAATAAAGTATGAACAGGCTACTTGTGAGCCTAACGACTGAGTGGAGGAAGACAGAGGCGGATTGGGTTTAAACAACCGTCAATTAATCATTCTTATAGCTTTACCATCGATCACGTCATGTTTCATTTAGTTCATCTTCCTGAGATAGGTAAGTATTATATTTTACGTAATGTTTTTTTCTACATATTTATTAAATATATGTATTGCTGTAGGTAGTTTATGTTCTACATTATTCAATTAATTATGACATGAATTTTGCATTTATGCATTCTATCAGATTATAACTATAAGTAATTCCAATTTTTACAGCGCGTTTGAAATCATTAACAAAGTATCAATTAAGCAAACCCTTAAAAAAGTGAAAATTTGTTTTTATTTTTTTACATACCTACGTATGATCACGTTTTCCTCGAGGTGTAAGTAAAGTTTAAGAACATCATTCTTATCATCGAACCGTCCTCGGTTTCGTCTTTCAAATAAGAAAGAACTATTAAAACGCTCTCAAAATCCTCATCGTTTTTACAATAAAAATGACAGCACGTCGCTCATTTTCCAAATTTCATTTGAAATCCGCCTGGCCAATGTAGGAAAATAAATAAAACTTAACATTAACCTAACCAGTGTCATGACGGCGGTCCCATCTGGCGTGGAGCGCGCAATCGGACATGGCTTTAGAAGCCCGGGGAATCCCAAATGAATCAGGTGAGATGAAACTGATCGGATTTTGATACAATTTACGCCGGGAATTCCTTGTAGAACACGGGACATTATATTCACCATGAGACGGCTCAATCATTTTTTGTTAGTGTAGGTCTTTTTTTAATAAACAATCGCTACTTGAAATTTTAAACCAGTCTTATTTCGTTTTTTTTACGAATTATGTAGTGCTGTATTATTTATACTACATATTAGTTTTAAATTGGTCATTGATTTGGTAAAACATATTATTCACGGTCCCTTAATAATTGATTAAATTTTCGTTTTCAACTTTGTGAACAAAATAATGTCAAAGAGAGAAAACCAAATGCTTAAAAAAATAATGAGTAGCCAAATAATAAATAAATACTCCACATATCTGAGATCAAAATGTCCAGTTCATGAAGCTAATTTTATTTGAAAGGACCTAATATACTAATTATCCTTCGCATATAAACCTTCTAAATTTAACCATAATTTTTACATTTTATAGTAATATTTTCAGTTAATAAATTTTTAAACTTTCTTTCCTTAATAAATATCAGTGATGTAGACAGCCGATTATATGGGAAACTTGATACGCGTGTTTGTAATGAGCTACATAGATTAATCTAGCGCCTATTTTAATAAAACCAGGCCTAGTTCACTCGTGACACTGCTTATTAAGAGATAGGGTATCAGCTAAACAAATATTGTTATCTGAGCCTTGATTGGGGGCAGTGCGGTAATATGATTAGGCTCACTCACATTATGAGACATGTAGTAAGTACTTATTGAGACTAGTTTGGGAAATGTGTGTTTCCGTGCCTGTCAGGATTAACACAAGCAAAGCTAGAAGTACTTTTATGATATACCATGTAATATAGTGTAGTAATTATGCCGTTTTTGATGAATATTATAAAAATTAAAACTGACCGATGTATTATGTATCTAATGGAAGACAATATGTGATTTATAGAATATTTTTTTAATAATATACAAAATGTCAGTACTTGCATCATGCGGTAAATATTGTTTTTTTAAATGTGTTCGGCTTAGTCTAACTTAAAAACTAGCATACAAATAACTTTCCCATCTCTGTCAAATCTAAACCCATCCTACTACTATTATAAAGGCGAAAGTTTGTATGGATGTATGGATGTTTGTTACTCTTTCACGCAAAAACTACTGAACCGATTACCATGAAATTTGGTATGTAGGTAGCTGAAGACCCAGAATAACACATAGGCTACTTTTTATCCCAGAGTTCCCGCGGGATTGATAGGGTTTCCATGCGGACGAAGTCGCGGGCGGCCTCTAGTAGTAAATATAAAGTTATGTACCTAGTACAAAAATACACTTTGTTAACACCATATCATGTTTCAAATAAACACTAAAAATTCATAGCTTTCAGATGAAATTGTATAACATTTTGGGAACTTAAAAGGGAATAAATTCCCGCGGCAGATTGCACGTTTCATTCCCAATATTACCGAATACGTTCCCCAGCGGTTCTCGGCATTTGTACATTTTTATCACGCGACAGTCGGCTAGCATAATGGGAGAAATATCGGAAAAGTATCATTTTCGACCTTTGGAAGGCAGGAATTCTAGAAATTTTGCATAATTTCGATACATTTGCACTTTTGTTGAGAACTGTACTGAAGCTTCATAACTCGCTTTTAGCAAGTTTTATAGGATTACTAGAGCCCGCCAGTGCCCGCCAGTGCTTACGTGTAACATAAAATCCCACAAATTTTCATTCCCGTTAGAATTTTGGGAAGTCTTAGCACACAATAGGAATTCACATGACAAATTTCAATTTCCTTGACCCAACGGTTTGGGCCTTGCGCTAATAGGTCAATGAATGAGTCAGCAATCACTTTTAAAAATTTAAGATCCAGCTCTACTATACTCTTACTCTATACTCATTTAAAACACCAAACAAATTGCAAATTGCATAGCATATAATATGAAATGAAATGTTTAAAAACAAAAAGAGTTAAAACTGTTTCTAAAATGTTTTCATTTTAAAGCGAATAAAAATGCAAGCATGAAACATGAGTTGGAATGATAAATTTTCCCAAAGCATAATGAAATATTTAATTTTCAAGAGTTAAGACAAGCGACCTTTGACTAGTCATGAATTTTATTTGGGATTTAGAGTTTCAAAGTTTATTTGACTAGCTTCAACTTCCGATTTTTAGAGCGTCATTATCCTTTTTTCTACGTTGGTATAGCAACAATATTTTACAAAACTTTATAAATAACGGTTTTAAGGTTAAAGAAGAACCCTTTTTTTAAGCCTTTCAATTGGATTACAAATTCCGTGCAAAAAAGTAAGAACAGCTTAAATATCTCATTTCATCACTTAATAGCGACAAGTTAAACAAATATCAAATTGAATTAACTAATATTGCATATTGCAGTTCTGACAATTAATTTCACGGGGAATTCGATAACAGACCTAATTAACGTAATGTGTAACTGGAAGTGAATGTGACGTGACAACTGGACGCGACTGCATACTGTTACGTGATAGCTGTTTTTATTAATACAAGGGATGAATCCCCGTACATCAGGGCCGGGTCCGGGACGCGGACGGAACGTGTTTTGTCC
The DNA here is from genome assembly GCF_032362555.1 of Amyelois transitella. Lineage (NCBI taxonomy): Eukaryota > Metazoa > Arthropoda > Insecta > Lepidoptera > Pyralidae > Amyelois > Amyelois transitella. The sequence continues at coordinate 9,008,205 of NC_083511.1, read as the reverse complement.
GGAGCTTAAAAAAATATCGGTACATATCCATCATATTTTTTTATCACTTTCTTGGTGACCGATACCGATTTTGCCGACGACCGAGACACGATCAGTTAGCGCAATACCGTTTGGATAACGCGTTGCAAAATCTAATTCAATGGTTAACCAACGGCCCGGTAACTATAAGCAGAATGCCAAATTTGTTAAAAATTGACATTCAGCGACGATTACGATCCAATTCGAACATACTCGTATGTAAATTAGAATCGGGCCCCTGAGGTCTATTCACGAAGCTTGATCAGGCAAATGTCTTTTCTGTCCCTCTTTCAATCTCTTTGGTTATCCGAAATCATAAAGAGAATTCGTGAATAGGGTCTGGTCTAAGTGAGAGCTGCAGACAGACATCAGGACATGACAAAATTGTAAGGGGAACCCTGTTCATTACAAAATTGTTTGTAGGTACGAGTAACTCGCTCAATAATGCAGCAGGCACCTCTTGTTAGAAAAAAATATTTATAAATTTAATTATTTGCAGCCCGCCACATAATAAATTATTCATTCATTCATTCAAAACTTCACTCGTAGTACATACGGGACCACACCTGCAGAATTGTATATTTTTAATGGTGAAAGAAATTTCATAATTGATTCAGTATTTCCGACAATTAGCTCTTACAAATAAAACAACATACATTCAAATTTTTGTTTACATCTTTTCAAAATTAGTAAAGAAGTATAAATAAAACATCAAGATACGAAGGTATTGTTCAAATTTGCAACATCAACTTTCCTTGACGTATCAAACAAACATTGCCTGATAAATAAATCTTGCAAGAGATTCCACCGCGTCCCAAATGAAATGGAGATGAAAATTATAACCAAACATGTCTAAACGAATTGATAATGAAGATTGATGCGGGAGGTATAAACAAATGAATTTATTTTGTTCCTCTTTCATTATTACGTGAATGGTCTTTTTATGATGAGTATTGTTTTAATATTCTATACTTCCTCAGCGTAGAATTGTAATATCACACAACATTTTAGAGTTCCAATTGGTATTTGTGTTTGAAAATGGGACTTTTAAAATATGCATACCAAATTTCATGAAAATCGGTCCAGCAGATTCGTTGTGAGTGTCACACACACAGCAGACTATAGGATTTATAAGTAAGAATTGGTAAGGTTCGTGGGTCTATAATACTTGTATTATTAGTAAGAATTAGTAAGATCTGTAAGTCCGTGGGAATTCCGAAAACCTTTATTTTAAAGATACATACCTACGTCCTTTAAATGTGTTTGTTTCTGGTCGTTTCTCACGTTTCGCATTTTCGGAAGTCTGTCATTAAAACGCGGCTTTTTATTTTTAATATGCCTTGTTGTTTTAGATAAGCAATTTCCTGGACAAGCATTAAATATGACTAAATAAAAATTAATTACGTTCTTGTGTTGACTTTAATTACCTGTCTGTTTCTTCTTAGTTTTGATAATTTTATGATATTTTGGAAATGTAATGGTGCTTTTAAACTACAGGTTCTATACAAAATCGTGAATAAAACTCCCCTCTGATTTTTGTCGTAAAGTTTTATGTATAGAAATTTAAAAAAAAATCATTGTTGAGTCAGTATTATGCGTTCCTGTTGCAATTAAATATACTGGTAACCTTTTCATGGACAATGATTCATTATTTGTGCATGGCAATGTGTGAGTGTAGCTTTTATACATGCCATGGTTGCAACATCAAATCTGTAACTTACTTTCATGTTTCGTTCGCTAAGTTTTGTATTTCAACAATCTTGACGATAATCAATCACATCTATATCCCTTGCAGGGTAGACAGAGCCCACAGTCTCGAAAAGATCGATAGGCTACGTTGGGCTGTTTGGTTTAATGATAGAATTGAGATATAAATAGTGACAGGTTGCAAGCCCATCGTCTTAAAGGGAAAAACTTGTGAATACGGGACATTCGTGAATAATATAGGTTTTTGTTTCTCGGACCACAAGATGTGGTCTCTGCCTACCCCTGCGAGAAAGAGGCGTGATTTATGTATGTATGTGTGTGTTTATTACTCGGATCCAGTTCTATGTAGCTTTAAAAAAACCACGTTCTTCCCTGTGGTATGATCTAGCCTTTTAACAGTTCCCTTTCCAACATACCCATTCACACTCTCTGTGTCTCCAAATTTACAAAACTGAGCCATTTAAAATCTAAACGTGGTTTCTTGAGGAAATTGTTTGATCTTTTGTATGTTTAATTACGTACTACCTAATTAGGGGTTAAAAAGTGACAGTTCGTATATTTTGCTATTTACAAATGTAATTTATTGAAAATATAACATTTTAATAAATTTCAAAAGCAGAACATAAATTATATACAACTTAGCTATGAGCTTAGTTGATTCGAAAGTACTCATAATCTTATCAATACTTGCTTTAAATGTCATATGTATGTTATGGTACTTATTTAGAAGTGATCACTTTCAGCTTCAAGTGTTACATTAATGGACATAATAAATGTAACAATTTGGTCTAGAAGAAGAGCCTTGTTCCCGATAATTTAATGTCAAACACAAATTTCTCTCACTGTTATAATATTTGTAACAAATATGCCAAGTTTCATTGGTTGCCTCACACCAATGATATTATATTTTCATCGCTTTAAGAGAACGCTTTGTATTGTTTGTTTTCGATACGGCTCTGATTGAATCTCCAATGTTTTCTAATGAAAGTTGCTTTACTTCAGAAAAACAATGCGTTGAGACGTTGGTATTCATACTTCTTTTTTGTTCCTATCATATTTCGATACAAACCCCCATTGTTATCTTAGTATATTCCCTAAACGCTCTTTTAGTTTAAACAAATTTTATTCGAAAAGTTTACGTTATTTATAATTTACGTTCGTCCATATCTTTAGGCAACCTGTCACTATTTGAATCTCAATTCTATCATTGAGCCAAGCAGCTGAACGTGGCTATGTCTATTTTACAAGGGTAGACGTGATTGTGTGTGTGTGTCTATGTATCTTATCTTTACTTTTTACATTAAGACGAAAAATAAATTTTTGTAACATTTAAATCTTAAAGTGGACGATTTTGATGTTTACTACTTTGTTATTGTGAATTTCCACGGGAATGAGGGTTTATATAGGAGCAGAAAGTTAGACACCCTTCGTGTTTGTAGCTAGATAAAATTAATGGTTGCTCGACTTGTCAACGGGGAACCAATTTCGGAAGTCTCATTATCATAAACAAAGTTGCTTTTATTTCACAGATGTTGTTCCTTGACGTTGATGAAGCAGTGATACAAGATACATATACATTATGTTCCAGTTCATTCAAATTCTTTATTATTTAATACAATGTATCACTTGATGATGTAAAAATTACTTAAATTTCAAAACGCGAGCGTAGAAGAAGCGACATAAAAATGACTTTTTTTATAGCAAAGTCAATAAATCTTAAATAATTTAAACATATATAAAGTATGAGTATGGCGCCGTTAATTTTCTATGACCGAAACTGCGTGGCGCAGTCCTCAAATGCAAAAATAATATTTTAGAAATTTTAGATGCACAGCTTTATACTTTGCCGGAACTATCCTACCATCGTAATGCAAAACACTAATTAAAAGTTATTTGTCATTTGTCGCACGGAAAAACCAACCCCTAAAATGCTTAGTAAAATGAAAATGCTTCGGATTATTTCGTAAATTAAATTCAAAACATTTCAGGCATACAAGAGCCAACCAGGTTGTACCGTACAGATGAAACTTTCAACAATATGCGGTCACAGATAATTTAGGTATTGATGTGAGAGTGTTAATGAAAAAGGTGTGTGGGAAGACCTAGACGAATTAAGGACATCCTGGCAAAAGGTCAGGTCAAGAGTGCCCGAAACGAATGTGGATTAAACAAAAGATGTATGCAGAGAAGATGAAGCTTTTGTGTATGCATGTAGTAAATTAGAATTTATTTCCCGTCCCCTTGGGAATCCCAAGGAACTTGCATGGTAAATTTCAGCTTCCCTCGCTTAGAAGTTTTGGTTTTATTTTATGCGGCAGTTAATTAGTCACTAAGTAAGCAACAAGTTTATAACATTTCAACTATCATTTAATTTAATATATATTTCTCATTTCTGTGTTTAAATTTATTTAAACATTCAGAGTATATTAAATGGTCTCTACATTGGCCCATAATGCAACTTTATTCACTTTTATTCCTTCGAGCGACCGTAACATTGTTGTCTAATATTCATGTTTTAATACCCATCCAGCATGACACAATTATGTTTTAATTTAAAGAAAAGTTTCGTAGTTTTGAGCACGAACCATAAAAGTATAGTTTAACGAGTTTCGACTTCATGCGGCGGCGTTCATAATAGCACAATCAGACCAAGTTTACAATGGAAACTTTTTGCAAACTTAACAACACGTAACAACTGTTCACGTAGCTCGGATGTCAAATTAAAAGTTTGAGCGCTCAGAAATTTAAATACCAATCCGAAATATTTTTAATGACGTGATACAAGCTAAGATCTTTGAGCTCTCAATAGCTTGACGAAGCAAGATGCATTAAATAAATAAATATTATCTTAAAATCTTCTCCCATCTAGATATCGGCCCAGGCATTTGCTCTTGTAAAAATTATAGGGATTTCTCTCTTGCCTTGGCTATTACATCTCTATATTTTAGCTGTAATCTTTTTTATAAGATATTTCAATGAATTCATAAGGGTAACAATTAGGTACGTCGTTCAAAATACGGTATCTGGACCAGCTGGGGAAGCAAAATATCATGAAGATATGGAGGTATGGACTGCACTGCTTTGTTAAAATTTTCATTGCCCCATGAATATAAATTTCTCTTTCCTCCGGAGAGGATTCGAAAGTCCACTTTTGACCACAAACCTGGAGTGGGTAAGTCAGATAGTTACAAAAGATAGTTCTGTGTGAACTAGGCTGTACTGTTACTAGTGATTTAATCTTCTTTGAACTACTGAGTTAAGTACACTTAATAAGTGTCAGGCTACTTAAGAGCTATAAAATTGTTTTCATTAAAGTTTTCATGAAAGATACTAGGTACATTAAATATATATCCATCCAAATATATATCTATCCATCAAAATATATCTACTATATTTTGATAGATTCGGAGTTGCTGTTATTTTCTGTATACTATTTATACTGTCGGTATACCTCGCAAGGGATAAAAACGTGATTATATGTATATTTGTACTATTTACAGAAAATAAGTACAACTATTTTTACTATTAAGTATAATACCCGGAAATAAGTACATCCTGACATACTCACAAACCTACAAGTTGACAGTTCCTGAATGAGCAGTAGCAATTTTTCATACAGTAAAATCTTCTGCGAAGCGTCCATGGAATAGAATTTGGTTCAACTTTCGTGCCGGGCACTATAGACTATAAACTTTTTAATTGAAACATTAGAAATGTTTAGAACCTCCAATTATAAACAGCTCATATTGATATTTTAACATTCTTATGTATTTTAAAACCAATGTTTTTTCCACCTGAATACTGCGTAATTTCAAGAGCTTTAATTCACAGCTGAAAATATGAATAACAAAACTCTTTGTCCATATTTTTCCGTTGTTCACACAAAGAGTTCTGCGTGAGGGAAATTATGAAACACAAATAAAACTTTGTATCCGAGATTAGGGGATCCAAGTTTTAATAAATGTATTCTAAGAGTAAGCACCCGAAAGGCTATCGTTTGCAAATAACAGCGGTAAAGTATTTTTGCAGTTAGAGGTTTTGAATTTTACACTAACATCACCTAAGTTGTCTGGAGAATACGAGAATGTTTAATTTATAAAAGAAAAGGAAGTTATGCCTGTCATGTCACTGGAATAGAAACTGAAACCCTGAAGAACTTGTTGATATACATTTTTTAAATTTTTTTATTGAATGTATCGCAGTATTCACGTTTTTGATTAAGAGGAATTCTAAAATATAAATCTAAAATTAATAATGAATACAGATTTTTTAAATATCGTAGACTAATAAAATCTTTTCGAAAAATTTGTCAATGCACGCGATTAAAAAAAAGACTATTTATACGTTTGTATTTTAGAAGTATTTATAAATATGTATTTTAGAATGAGATAATGTTGCAAAGAACAAATATCAATTCACATTCGATTACTTTATCGTAAAATTATTTAAAAAAACAGAGCTTCATATTCCACCTTCCTCATCCGACATATGAAAAAGAACCTTAGGAACTTAAAGTAAGAGGATCTTGTACTTGAAAACTTACTTATTAACTCATGATGTTCCAATTGCTGACGAAAAAAGAAGCCTAAGTTGTAATTTGATATCATCTTTAACTACCGCTCGAAAGGGTTGAATAAAAGAGTTAACCGGTTGTTTAAAAGGAATTATGTTCTTAGCCCTTTGATCCGAAAAGGAAAACAATGCCCTTTGTGACTATAATTTGCATTCCTTTAACACTTTCCGAGATAAAATTTAATTGTAAAAAAGGTTTCTATTAAATTTATTATTTATTGAAACCTTTTTCTAAGGAGTTTTTTTCATATATAAGAAAGAATTTTCAAGGATATTTTTATGATAAATTTTAAATTGTATTTGCTTATGTCGACAAATTTCAAGCATATTTAAAAAAAGCATACTTAACGATCAAGTATATTTTCGCACATGTTTAGTAGTAATAAAATCAAAATTATTTGGGCCATTCCATAACTTTGGTGTCAAATGACATATTGTGCATACAGAAAACTTATCATCAATGTCCATATAAGGAAGTTTCTTTGCAACTAATGGTTTTTTGGTCACAGATGGTAAAAGTACCCTGTTAAAGGTGTATATAAAATGAAGTTCATAAGAATATTGTTATCAAAACCTGGATATATGGAAGAAAATCCAATAATGGTTAAGCATGTTCATTATCGATTGCAGATTTCTTTTTATGATTTTTTCGTTTTATGACTTTATTCCTTGAAAAACCAGTGTTAGATTTGAAAAATATTTGAAAAAAAATGGTTTCTATTTTAGATGGAATTTTCTTTATTTTTACCTTTCCTTAATACGTATATATTGATACGTATAATAGCCTGTAAAAGTCCACTGTTGGACTAAGGCCTCGCCAGAAATGGGGGATCTTACCCATAGTCACCACGCTGGGCAAGCGGGTTAGTGACCACTAAGCTACAGAGGCCGTCTACACATTTCTCAATAAAAAAACGATTTATGTATAATTCAGTTTTAACAGCCATTACCGATTAAAAATGAAGATATTTACGAAAACAAAGTAGATTGCAAGTTATTTAATTTTTCAAAAATTTTTAAACCCGAAGCCCAAGGCAAGAACTGTTTTGACGTGAAGCAATTAAATTTTTAAACGAACTTTTAAGTTTCAAATTGTCTACCCACCGCTTTATAAAAAACATAATAAAGGTACAAGTGAACTTTTTAATATTATTTTTACTGTAAACTCTTTTTCCAAATAAAAAAATATAAAATGAACGTCGTAATTTTTTCTTGATTTAAATAAAATCCTTTTCTTCCACACCTTAAACAAATAACGTACATACAAATAACTTTTTAAAAGTTTTGAACTGTTCAAACCTTGATTTACCTGTTCATAGAGTCGTGCCTTTTTTGCGTTACACATTTCGTAAAACCTTTTTATATCAAACTATTTAACTTTTCCGAAAGCTTTCTTTCACTAACCTTACGTCAGTCGTATAGTTGCTTTAGGACCTGTTTAAATACAAAACCTTTCCTATATATATTTTATTTTTATTTTTCTTATACCTGTTTGTAGTGAAAATTGTAAAACTTTTCGTTAACTTTTTAAAACTACACTTACTTGGTAATGGAGACTTGGGTCTGATGCTGCAACGTTGTAAGCTCGGAAGCTGCAACAAGTGTTGTGCCGCGGCCGTCGAAGCCTTCTCTTATATACGTAGGGCGGGCGCCGCCCAACGCCGCCCACCGCCCTAATCGCTCAACGCCACTAACATAGTTTGCATTCCAATTTTCGCGACTCAAAATTAGGACTCATGATTTTGGATGTAACTTTTAAAAGTTTTTTATCTACAGTATATGATAAAAATACATACAAGTATAGTATTTTTTTGTGCATAAATACATACGATCTCTGCATACTTCATTCGGTTCATCCACTTTCATAACTCTCTTCATGCTAGCTCGTTGGTTGCGAGTATTCTTGACCTGAACTTTCGTCAGAACGTCCTTAATTTGATCAAGGTACGTTCGTGTAAGCTTCATTGAACTGCGGACTAAATTAAAATATAATAATAAAGAACGATTTTATGATTCATATTTACTATTCAGACGCGATATTTTCAAGAATGGAATGGATTGCGGTCATTCCATACTGGCCTGGAAACGAAAAAAATTATAATAATATTGTGCCAGCTGCTTCCTTTCCATTCTTATATTTTATTATTCAAATTTTTTTATTCTATATATAAAATTCTCGTGTCACAATGTTCGTTCCCGTACACCTCCAAAACGGCTTGACCGATTCTCATGAAGTTTATGAGCATATTGAGTAGGTCTGAGAATCGGCCAACTTATATTTTTCGTACCCCTTAGTGATTAGGGTTGTCCACCCTTAACATTTTTTTAAAAGAGAAATTACCTAAATAATATTTATATGGCAAAACAACGTTTGCCGGGACAGCTAGTTAAATTGTAAAAGTGAATCAAAGGAAGGCCTTCTTTTCACTATTTCTGAATATCAATTCTATCAATAAGGCATACAAGTGATAATAGTGCTCGATTGGTTTGATTGGTGACTTTAGAATAGTTCACCAGTCCATATCTTTCCATTATCTTTAAGGATATCGTAAAAAGCGACAAAAAAAACATGCGTTTAGTGTGTATGAATTGTGGTCAGGCCCTAACACACCTCGGGTGACTCCCTGACATCTAAACAAAATAAAGCAAGCAAATTCTTAAATTATTTTATCAGACACTAGCTTTCCGCCCGCGGCTTCGCCCGCTAGGGGCGCTGCTAAAATTACACGATAAATTAAAATATTTTACGCTACCTAGCTAAATGACGGTAACGAAACCATAGCGCGATCTATATCGATGCCAACGCCATCTATCGAGCATCGAGACAACTCGTGATAGTTAATAGAAAATAAAATTCGGGTGTTTTATTTATGCATACCGATTACGCCGAGATTTATGGACCGATTTACGTGATTCTTTTTTTGTTCGGTAGAGTATACTTTCAAGTTGGTCCCGTTGTTACCTAGTCAGGATCTGATGATGGTATTCCAGGGAAATCAAGGGCAAACCTCAAATTTACAGGCAATTACGTTTTTGACAATTTCATAGATCTGTTTAAGTATTTGCGTCTGATAGTCATCATCCCATGTGAATGAGCTGATGATGGAAGGTACAACTCCTCAACGGTTAGGAGTTGAAAGAAAATTCTTACGAAGTTATACGTACATGTGAGGCTATTAGGTTGACCTGATAATAAAAAGTAAATCTCATTAACGTTAAGAATTTAGGTGAAAATGGATGCGGACAAATTTCGTCTCTTCATTTGTTTCCTTTTAGCTGTTTGTATGGGTAGTGTTAACACAAAATAGAGATTTAAAGGCGTGATGTTATTAATGTTATGCATGTTATTATGTATGTTAAAGAGACGACTGAAAGTTGTCATACAAAGTCTTTTTTTAAGGATCATTAAATGACCTCTCCCGCTCTGGGTGGAACGGAAGGGAGTGTCAGACTTTTACTGACTAAAACCCCCCGTTCCTTCAGTTGCCCTTTGCGTTACCGTGGCCCCGGGGCCGGGGCCACGGTATCTCGTTAGAACTTTCCCGCAGCCCCGGCTCAGTTTATCCCGTTTCCCCCCCTTGGGGGTTGACATTTCAAAAATCCCTTCTTAGTGCTCACTTATGTTACTAAAGGAACCTCTGTTCAAAATCTCAGACTCCTATACCGAGCGGTTTCGGCTGTGCGTTAATAAATCAGTCACCCAATCGCACCCCCTAAATCACGATTGGAGGGTAGTTTGAAAAAACTTATAATGTCAAACATATTTACTTGCCTATGTACGTGTTCATGCCAAGTTTCAAGTTTATAAACCCAAGGAATAAGATTTTTCATAGAAACGTTTTTACCCCTTTTCCCCCCCTTGGGGGTTGAATTTCCAAAAATCCTTTCTTAGTGCTCCCCTACATATCCCAAGGAACCTACATTCCAAATTTCAGCTGTCTACGACCAGTAGTTTCGACTGTGCGTTGTCTGTCAGTCAGTCACTCAGTAACGGAAGAGTTTTATATATATAGATTTATTTAACAAAGTTGCTCAACTTGTCTTTTTAAGGTTAAATCTCTAAGGTAAATAATGAATTTTAAATACCGCCTAAATAAATAGGCGACTGAAATAGAATTGTAAGACGAAAGATTTCTTTTACGCAATAGGATCTCTTTAGTAAGGAAAATTCAACCATACAATTATCTTCCGTCAGTGAAATATGGTCTAAATTAATTGACTTTAGAATTTTTTCGTTATTAACATTTAGGCTTAATAACGGAACTGAGATTTATATAGTGAAAGATATCTTACCCATTCATCTTATAGACGAATCGTAAGTTTGTAAATATTAAAAAAGAGGAATGTCCTTATAAGCAAAATCTTACAAACATATATTACTGAGTGACTGACAGACAAATGTATAGTTAAAACTACTGGGCTCAGCAGGAAAGCTGCAATTTAACGTGGGTATTCCAAAAAAAAAATTAGAAGAACACCAAGTATAGATTTATAGAAATCCCCATAGGAACGTAATAACTGAATTTTAAATATAGAAGACGCAGCTGCTCAATTCGGTTCCTAATATTAGTATCGAATTAGCACAGTTTATAAAAAAAAATACTGCATCGTTACTAAGATATTTCCTCCCTTGTTAAAGCGATGACAGCTGTAAGATAAGCGATATTCCATTCGGTTCTTTGTGACACATGTATTCGTATATGCTGCTAGTACTTTGATATTTACAAGTGGTAAACCATCGTATTAAATTACGTAAAGGTGATGTCATAATATTTTGTTTCAAATCGTATGACTTTTTTGGTGCTTGAATCATGGGACTTCGGGCACATTTGAGAACATGCAACAAAAATTACTAATCAATTTATTTATCTAAGCATTAAATCAAAATATGCTTTTATAGTTATCGCTGTTACGCTTTTTGTTGTGACGTGAAACTGACTCTATTAATTTACGAGTATATTCTTTATATGATTTCTTATATTCATCATATATATTAAAAGCTTTCTCTGCAGCTCCCCCTCGCGCGAAATGTACCTATATCCTTTTTAGTAATCCACACTACATGACTATGGTTTTCTCGTGAAAGAAGACAAACAATCACACTTTTATATTTTTTATTATAAGTATGCATTCTGATTTCTATGTTTTATATATACCGGTTCCAAATAGTCTACATTAATGTCTTAATTATGACATACATACATATAGTCACGCTTGCGGGGTAGACAAACACAAATTTTGTAGATAAATGTAAGTTTTTCATACAAATGTAATTCAACACTAATCAAAGAGAATGTTTTTATAAAATAAAGATTTATCTCCACACTTCATAAATCCTATTTACCAAAATTGCTACATATAGCCGATAATACACTTCTTATGATTCCGCCGATTCTTTGACAAGCGTTAAGTACAAATATTACATCAATTTCTCTAAGGGTTTAGTGGTAGGTACTGTACGGAATCCAAAGTTTTCACTTTGATCTACCACACTATGTTGGTCTATTGCTAAGTGTCTATATGCTACTAGATGTTGCCGGCGACTTCATCCGCCGTAAACCGAAAGAGTTTTTTTTTCATAAAAGATCTATTACAAAAAAACTGTTCCCTTCTTGGTTGGTGGAGGGAGGATTGTTAGGTATACCATACAAGTTTTTTAGTTAAACCGCATGTGGAACAACAGTTTTAGCGTTCAACTAGTACAAACATACAGACAAAATATATTTTACCTTTTTTTTGGCGTCTGTTTGCCATTAAAAGATCCCTCATATCGACTTTTGACAATATTATATTTAAGTAGAGACATCGTTCACAATATTTTATTATATGTATGGACACTCGTGAACTTATCTTTGCTTTGTATGAAAGCGTAGGCGGTGACACCCCAGGAGAGCCAAGCACGGATGCATATCGCTTGGAACATGTTCGTAATTCTGATATTTGATATTAAAAACATTAAAGGTGCTTTTCCACCGAATGTTTATACAGATAAGCTTAGCGGGTGGTAAGTTAAGCTATGAAACTGTGTGATTGTTTCCAGTGATATAACCTGTTACTATGCTACGTATTTTATAGGCAAAATTTCGATTTGGTGCAATCTCAATGTGGTAAAGCACTGATGCGGTAAACCGTCGATTTCGATGTAACGTTTTCGGTGTAACGTGTAGATATTGCGGTATTTATCTAGATCTATGTCTGTGGCCAAGACTTCGTCCGCGTGGAATTAATAACGAGGAAACTCCGGGATAAAACGTAGCCTATATGTTATTCTGGGTTTTCAGCTACCTACATACCAAATGTCATCGTAATCGGTTCCGTAGTTTTTGCGTGAAAGAGTAACAAACATCCATACTGAGATATCACAAACTTTCGCAATTATAATATAAGTAGTATGGTATAATGTAATTTTCAACACCTGTACCTTAAGGTTCCATAACCTTCCATGTAAAAACATAGTTAAGCTATAATCCTTAGCTACGTAGAATATTACACACTACTTGTTTTAAATCAGCCTTATTTCATTGTGGCTTTAAAGATTGTATATTATTTATACATCTAATGTGTAACATTATAAATAATAAAATATTTATTTATATCAGATAGTTTGCTTGTATCGTAGAAGTCAATGCTAAAATAATATATTAATTTATATAAAGTAAGTAAAGTAAATAGGTGTGTAGTTAAGATAAGTGGCTGATTTGAACAGAAAACCTGTAAATAAAATCAGATTTCAACCTGACCAAGAAATGGACCTAATTCCATAGCTAGGTGTACAACGTGGGCGCCTCTCCGCCATAACGCTCCAATCATATTTCCTTTTGTTTGCTCTCAGTCTCCGCACCACAGACGCCATTGTCCAGACAAGAGAAAAAAATATAATACTATTGGTTCTCGTTTCTATTTTATGCGAGATTTATTCACATATAAATTTTCAAACAGCGAATAGTCTACAAAATGTATTCGCTGTTTGAAAATTTCTGAAAATTTGCTGAAAAAAATCAGTGGAACTCGTTCAGTCGAAAAAACCTGGAATTTATAAATACAGTCATACATACATATAATCACGTCTATATCCTTTACGGGGTAGACACAGGCAAACAATCTTGAAAATACTAAAAGGCCACGTTCAGCTGTGTTGGCTCCATACTTGAAAAAAACCTGTAATTCATAAATACGTATATTATGTTAAACTTATCATAGTTCATTATGAGGACGAAGTCTATGTAAAGCATGCATATAGCCATTAGGAGTAAGTACTGAGAGAGACACGTTATCTTCCCTTCCAGAAAAAATTGCTTGTTACCGTAGGATTTACGATGAACAACAATGTGGTCAACAATCTTTCACAAATTGTCACAAGATCTGAACATACTCGTACATACATGCCCACATACATCATATCATCGAGATGTGAATCTCGAACAAAAACTTTATTTTTTTTAAGCGATCTTAAAATAAAATATGGAGTTCTCTTAGTAGGGCCTAGTAAAAGCGCGACCTTACGTCATAATTAATATACATTCACACCATCTATGACCAGAACGAGCCATCTTGGAATCAGGGAAATGCTTTTAATCTTCTAATAACAAAACCCACTATTAACAGAAAATTAGATAGTTATACTTGTCATATACAATTGTTGATATTTATATATACAAATGCATTATTTGTTTTCAAAGAATTTTAATTTTTTAATGTGAAACGTGGTGACTTTTTGTTGTTAATACTCAGTAAATATATCTAAAAATAAATATAACAAAAGAGGATCGTAAGGTGGATAGATAAGATGATGGGAAATTAATGCGAATAATCAAGGTAAGGTTCTTAGTAACCTTACCTTGACAGCCCATAAAAGTACCCTGCTGGACTAAGACCTCTAAAGAAATTGGAAGGTTTAACCCAAAGTCACCACGCTGGGTAGGCGGGCTGGTGACCGCAGTGTCTATTGATTCTGGACTATATTGTCATATAAGCGTAGTAAGCGCTGCTACCCCCCGCTTTATTCATTAATCACCTCTTACGATACTAGCGGTAACATATGGGACGTTACTATTCTACCCTACCGGCACCACACGGCTAAGAACGCCATGACATATTATAAGTTGGTTTGTTGTACATATTAAGTACAATTACGGTAATTATCTACTAAATATGAATTGTATAAATGCAAAACAATTCTAAACTTTAAAATATTTATATAAGATACAAATTTGCGTCTAGGCACGTACTAACCATTGTCTCAAAAATATCTATATTGCCATTTTCATTGGTTTTCTTTAAGATTGTACTGTGAGCTTGAATTTAACACGTACACATGCAAGCACACATTTTGCACTATAGCATGCTATTCAGTCAGTTGTTTGTTACATGTGAGATTTGCACTTATAACCTAAATTGTGTACATTTATTCGTGACATAGGAGAAAAATCTTTTAAGAAATTCACACTAAACGCAAGATAACATACTTACAGTAATAATGATCCAAAAGGAAAAGGTAACATATAGGTTTTATGCCGTTATATTTAGGTAACGTGTGGTTCCCGGTACCAATAAAAAAGTATAGGATCACTCCGTCTTGTTCCCATGGATGTCGTAATCGGCGACTAAGGGATAGGTTAATAGACATGTAGGTCTTCTTTCAGGCGATGGGCTAACAACGTACTAACTTTTCACTATTTGAATCTCGGCCTATCGTTATTTTCAAGACTATTGATACTGTCTTCTCCACAAGGGATATAAACGAGATTATATATGCATGTAAAAAACTACTTTTTAGAAACCTCTCTCGTTAGATTGGGTACCATTAGTACTACCATTTATTATACTACTACAATATATACCCATCATATAATATCGACTGAATTTCTCAACTGACCTGGATTCCGCAATTTACCTTCTACCATCGTCTCCCGGGAATGGTAAGGTACCATCCGGAACCAACAATTTAGCGACCCAAGCATAACATGATAAAGGAGATTATCAAAATTATAAATATAAATTTGAAAGTATGTTTATTCGTTGTCTGTCATGTCGAAATCACTAAAGCGATCTCCTTGCGAATGTATTGTGAAGAAGGGCATAGAGTACATTATCACGCAGGTGTGCCCGCGGGCGACAGCTAGTATATTATTATTACTAGATTCTGCGCACCGCTTCATAGAATAGAAACTACGAGAAATTAAAAAGTTAATGGATAAAAGTTCACAAATATATTCGGCCTCCAATGACATTTTCCGGCAATTTTACATAATTGCATGATAAGATGATATTATTTCAGCTAAGGAGTGCCGTTCACTGAATCATCAAATTCAAATAATGTTCAGAATGATTCGGTTTATATTCTTCGAAGTCCACTTTCGACTTCGTGATGTACAATAAGTTTGATGTTTGACATTTCCATTTTGAGACGTGAAAAGATACAATTCCGCCTACCTCTCCGGGAAGGAGTCACGATGTTAATGTTAGAACTATTATGTTTATTACCCAGGCAGATGGTAAGACTGCGTCGCTTACAAAAAAATCTAGTAAAAGGCATACATCTTCATTTACATGAATGAGAGATACGTGCATACATACATTATAATCAGACATTTATCCGTTGTGGGGTAGACAGACCCAACAGTCTTGAAAAGACTGAAAGGCCACGTTAAGCTGTTTAGCTTAAGATAGAATAGACATTCAAATAGTGACAGGTTGACAGAATGCTAGCCCACCGCCACAAGAAGAATCCCGAGCTTATTAGCCTTTTCCTTTGTCGCCTTTTACGACAACCGAAACTAGCTATTGAGTTTTAAAATTAGGAATTGACATCCTTTGTGTGGCATTAGGGACTCTTGTAAGGGAATTTTTAAAACTCTCCCCCAAAATTCAAATTAACGGAGTTTCCGCTTACAGTCTTTTCAAGACTTTGTCTCCGACAGAGAAAAAAGTCTTGAAAAGACTGCATGGCCACGTTCAGCTGTATGGCTTAATGGTGAAATCATGATTAAAATAGTGTCTGGTTGCTGGCCTACTACTTAGCCTTGCCCGTTTTCGCCTTTTACGACATCCATCAGAAAGATATGAAGTGATCCTATTCTAAAGGGCACGAAACCAAGCAGCTCGTTTAAAATCCAAATTTTTAAATTCTAAAATTTTATTCATTATTATAGGACACTTCATATCCCTTAATAATTATCATATCTTTTGGTTTCACAACATTGTTTGACGTCAAATAAATTTACTGAAAACTAAGTTTACTGCCTAAGTTTTAAGTTTAATATTTAGTGTACATACATATATATATATATGGTCACGTCTATATCCCTTGCAGTGTAGACAGAGCCAACAGTCTTGAAAAGACTGAATGGCCACGTTCAGCTATTTGACTTAATGATAGAATTGAGATTCAAATAGTGAGAGGTTGCTAACCCGTCGCCTAAAAAAGAACCCCAAGTTTGTAAGCCTATCCCTTAGTCGCCTTTTACGACATCCATGGGAAGAGATGGAGTGGTCCTATTCTATTTTGTATTGGTGCCGGGAACCACACGGCTATATTTAGTGTATTTGTAATTAAAAAGTAATTTGTATTATCCTGGATGCATTTTGCATATCAACATAATAGATTTAAGAACTACGGCGCCATGCACTTTATTGCTCGATCAACTCTTTAATTACGTCCTTAATAGGCGTCTACCATTACCGAATTAAATTTTATACATACATATAATCACGTCTATATCCCGTGCAGGGTAGACAGAGCCAACAGTCTTGAAAAGATAAGCCACGTTCAGCTGTTTGGCATAATGATAAAATTGAGTCTCAAAATAGCGACAAGTTGCTAGTCCATCGCCTAAAAGAATTCCAAGTATATTAGCCATTCCCTTGATTGACTTTTACAATCTGCGCCCGAAGAAAAGCAGCCCACGCATGTTTTTTTTTCTTT
Source organism: Amyelois transitella (assembly GCF_032362555.1). Lineage (NCBI taxonomy): Eukaryota > Metazoa > Arthropoda > Insecta > Lepidoptera > Pyralidae > Amyelois > Amyelois transitella. The sequence continues at coordinate 8,990,984 of NC_083511.1, read as the reverse complement.
CCTACCAGACCAGCACGGAAACTTGAAAATAAGTGATCATGTAAAATCGAAAATTTTTGTCCATTCCAAATGAAGTAATTTATTTTCTTATTAAATACATCGAACATCGAAGAAAGCATTCATTCATATAATCACGTCTATATCCCTTGTGGGGTAGACGGAGCCAGCAGCCTTGCGGAATAAAATTGAAATTAAATAACTAAATTTATTACCCATTCCCTTAGTCGCCTTTTACTATATCTACGGGTAAGAGATGGAATGGTCCTATTTTATTAAAGTGCTGGGAACCACACGGCACATACCTACGTGATTGTTTAAAAACGAAATGATGAGTCCAATCGAAATCAAGTTACTTTTTTTTTTGCTTCCATAAACTTGATACTGGACATGTATCTCTCTCTCAATTTCGTGAAAGTGCACCTTACTAATATACACACAGACAGGTACTACAGGTACTGTAGGCTATCAATAGCTTTGCATCTATTCAGGCGTTCGCTTCCTGAGTTGTATGATGAATGGCCGCGACGCCGGTCCGTAATGGAGCGTGCGATTTCGACATGTCAATTGTATGCAATCGAATGCAATTTCACCGTTGAAAAGGCTTAAAAGACTTCGTAAACTCGATACTTTCGAAATAAGAATACCTAACTATATGAAAATTTTAAATTATAGGATGTTGAATGTAATTTTTGACTTTATTCAAAAAACGACAATATCTTTGGGTCAAAAGGGGATAGAGAATTGTATTGTGTTTTTTTACATACATGTTATTACATTTTTGTCGCTTACGGGTTATACAGAGTTATCAGTCTTGAAAAGGCTGAAAGGGGCGTTTAGTTTTTTAGAGGTAAGATAAAAAAAGGTTTTGTCAGCATCTTTCATCTAAAAAAAATAGAAATAGTCACGAAAGTTTACAATAGAACAAAGGTAAGTTCATACATATACTTAATCACGTCTTTATCCCTTACGGGGTATAATATACGGGGTATAAATTGAGTCAACAGCTAATGTCTAGATTTTAAGGTTTTAAAATCATAATCAATTTAAAACACAGAAATATTAATATTAGTCACGTTCAATGAGTAAAAAAAACCATTCATTTCGCAAACCAGTAAAACAAATAATTCCAGTTGTAGAGATTTCAATGTAAGTGGAATGCAGATCGCTCATGGCTGTAAACAGTTCGGTTTGTGCGATAAATAGCAATAAAACGCAATGGCGGTGTGAGGCGCCCTCTAGCGACAATGTTCTTTATGAGCTATAAAAGTGGATGTACCGATGTGAACAGCTTTGGAGTTGGGCATTTAAGAAGATTTTATAAATACATACGTAGGTACACAGATATCTGAACGATATTTCAAATTAAAATGATTGTATGCTTTTATAAAATTTGTTAAATCTCTTAGTAATATCTACTATCTTTCATTAAAATTAGTTTTATACTTTAAAGTTAGTTAGATAGTTATTAGTTAAATTAAGTTCGTATTATTAATTAAAAAAAATCGGTTGTCTGTAAAGTCGGTTTACTGACGATAGTTGAACGTGACAACGTCTTAAGAAAATACTGTTGGAATGGAAGCATTATTCAAAAGAAAATTTTAATTTCATTTGTTTAATAGATTTATATGTATTTAGAGAAGGAGGTATACGCTGCTGAACGCGAAGGCCGATTGTGCCTCTTTGTCGTTCATTCCGCGCTCTCGTTTGCACTTCAAGTCTTACATGGAACGCCTAAGAGCGAGGTAACGCCGCATGAGTCATGTTTTTTCGTGCGTGCAGCCGGCTCAATCGAATTATAAGACTTTTTCACGTCAAAAAGGAAAGCAATTAAAATTTTTGTACAACCCTACATCGGTTAACATCAAATAATTATTTTTAAGTACAAAAATCCTATATTAGTATCTGAAGACTTTAAACCCAAAGTAAATGATGGTCCCATTCTAGCCTGAACGTAAACTAGGGTAGAGGATAAAAGTATACGCCTAAACACTCCCAAGTCACTGATTAGTGTGTGAATGCGTCACTTCTCTCATTGCCTCTCCAAAGGTCGCTTTACGACACATAAACTGAATGTGCTGGCTCCAATAAGTGATCACTCTGACACGTCTAGCTGAGGCGTAAATCTTGTATTATCTCATACCAATTTGAGGAGAGAATCCCTAATATTAATACCTTTTAGTTAGTAAGTACTATTAAATTTGTTGGTGGATGTGTTTCAATGTGGAGATATTTTATAATATTTATATTGTAATACTGTGTTAATATAAATTTTTTAATTAACAACTGTTTGAAAAATATTGTGTACTAGCTGTTTGAAATTACTTCTTCGTATTATACTATTTTTATAGCGGCAATGGAAATACATAATTTGTAAAAATTTCAGCTTTCTAGCTATCACGAGTTTATGAGATAGAGCCTGGTGACATACAGACGGACACACAGCGGAGCTTTTTACCTTTTAGGTACGGACCCCTAAAAAGAAAACTTTCAAACATAATTCGATAAAATTTTGCAACAAAATAAATAAGCAAGAGGAATTATACCAAGCGCTATCTAACGGTTAAACGAGGTACTATTTCGCAAAAGGTTCTAAATTCTTCTTCGCCTTTATTTTTGTTCACATACTTATTATTTAGGTAACTGGCGTCAATTTGTTTTTTAAAAATAATTTCTAAAAAAAGAATATCAACAAAAGTCTAAATAAAATATGAATATACCTAAATAATATTATTTTGTAACAGGAAAAGAACTTCCAATACATAAAAAAATTCTTAGAAAGCCAGGGTTCAGCCAATGACTAATGTACTACAGTGATTGTAAACAATAACAATGAAGCGTATAAAAATAAGATATTATAAAGACGACAATGCACTTGTAATATAATAAGCATTATTTGTGCCTGGTGCATTTAATTTGTACCATACCTTTATATACCTAAATTATAATAAATACATATTTTTGTACATATAATCGGAATTTCTTTTGATTGTCACAGAAATGAAAATTTAAAAATATTTTCAAATGTCTCCATCTTTGATCCAATAACAAGAACCATTTCAAAATAAAAAGAAAGGTGTATAATTAAAATCTAAATTATGTACAAATAAACTGAAATACATAATTCAATAAAAATAACACACAAGTATGTAGTCTCCTTTCTTATCACCGAGATTATTGACCTTTAACTTAAGTAATTGATAAGCTGTAAACATACATACATATTTATGCAAATGAATATCTTTGTAAACATACTTTTGTATCTCACTTTAGCAACACTTTTTGCTAGTAAAGTGCGTTTAACAAAAATGTTTAAATTTATTGTATTTTTTATTTACTTTGTATCTGTAAGTTTCTTTGTGTCTTATGTTTGGATAATAAACTTATTTTTTAAACGTGTTTATGTGGTCACTACTAGAATCTCAATTATATTAGTAAGACATCTAGCTGAGTGGGTTTTTCGCGGCTCAGTCTACACCGTAAAGGAAAAAGACGCGATTATATGTATGTATAATAGTGGTACTTGTCTTTTTTTATTATTTACGTTATTATTGATTAATTTTCAGACTTGCAATGCGGATTTTGTTACAAATAGTAAAGTTGCTACATTGGTGAGTATAACTTTAAGATTAATTTGGCAGAAAGTGTTTAAAATTAAAATGTTCACATTAGTATTTCAGTTTTTGCCGTTTTACTAACTATTCTTATTTATTAAATAACATTCTACTAAGATATTTTTTTTAATGATAGTCCAAATATCATCAAAGACAATAATTTTTAACTGAATCTATTTAGCTTTATTGATCCAAAAGAGCTTGAGGTTACATCAAAGTTGACTTCTCTCTTTCAGAAACCTTTGTCGGCGTGCTGTGACATACCAGAACTAGGTGACCCCAAGCCCTTGTCTGAATGCTCTAACCCTAAACCACCAGGTCCAGTAAGTAAGAAATTGAAGCATTTTGAACTTAGAGAATCTTAGGCTGGAATAAAGTTCCTCACTCACAAAACTAGCTCAGTTGATAATTGAATCTATATCAATCCCAACTAATATTATTAATGCGAAACTAAGTTTATTTGTTTGTTACCTCTTCAATTGTTAACTAATTTTCTTGAATTTTTTTATATTGTATAAATAATTAGGAATCTGGAGAAAGATGTTGAGGTTGCACTAAATTCGCAAGGGGGTAATCATAAGAGTGCCCGGGCTTTCTCCAAGAGGGGATCTGAAAAGAAGTTGTAGGATCGAACTCCTCTCCAGAGATGTGAGGATGTGACCAACATTAACCCCGAGAGGAAGGAAAAACAGAGGCATAGACCTTAGTTAGAGTTCTTATTCATCCTGGCGATAGGTTACGTCTTTTTTTAAATTATATGAAGAAGCAGTAGAGTAAAAAATTGGATCACTTCATATCTTTCTCATAGATGTTGTAAAAATCGACTAAGGAAAGGCTAATAAACTTAGGATTCTTCTTGCAGGCGATAAACTCGAAGCCTATCACAATTTAAACCTCAATTCCATTATTGCCATACAGTTGAAAGAAACCTTTCAGTCATTTCAAGACTGTTGGCTCCATGTCCCTGCAAGAGATAATAATATGTATGTAAATAATAATTTTCAGTGCGACGACGTCCAATGCGTGTTCGAAAAGTCAGGTTTCCTAAAAGACAAGAGTACTTTGAACAAGGAAGCTTACAGGAAGCATCTCCAACAGTGGGCAGGGAGACATGAGGGTTGGACTCCAGCAGTTGAAAAAGCCTTAGAAGAATGTGTGGATAAAAATCTTCGACAGTATCTGAATGTTACTTGCAAGGCTTATGACGTGTTCACTTGCACAGGAATAGCTATGTTGAAGGTTTGAAATGTCCTTCAATAATCTATATATACATATAATAAATCTGTAGAAAGGTAAATTCTGTACATTGAAAATATTGAAAAAATAAATAGCAGGGGGTGTTACTGGATCGATACCAAATACAAAAATGTGATTAAAAAAATTTTTGTCTGTCTGTCTGTATGTTCAGGCATCACGTGAAAACTAACGGTTCGATTTTGATGAAACTTGGTATAATTATACCTTATTATCCTGGGCGTAAAATAGGATACTTTTTATCCCGAAAAAATACGATGAAAAAAAAATCTTAATTTTTCAGTTTATCCATAGACGTTGTTCTGTAGAACCGCGAACACACGTTGCGTTACCCGCAGTGGATTTAGCGCCGTAACCTGTAGCGCCTAAAGTCGGCTTTGGCTTGAACCGTTTGCTGCACAAGCGGGCCGCTACTAATTACTATGAAAAAAATACTACATAGCTACATTAATTCCCATCAAGCTGAAAATGAGTATAATTATTTAAAACACAATCAAAAGCATTATTTCAAAATTCCCCATGATTCCGGTTTAAGGAAAAAAATTTACTCACGGTCAAAGGTAAAAAATGGGTGTATCGCAATTTTCTTTTAAACGGTAAGTTTTTCAAATCGGAAAATTACCTCAGACATAAATTGTAGATCATAAAGTTATCTATAAAAAAGGTATCAATATTTTTTTTCAACAAAGCTACCGTTTCTGTGATATAACGATGCAAAAAGTTGCAAGCGTCATAATCTGCACACGTTTCCACGCCACCTCTGAGGTAGTGTACTATTAGCGCGTTTTTTTTTTAACATTTTTATTATTAAACTTGAAAAAGTCTGGAATAGGTTAGAATAAACACGTGTTTTCACTACGCAGTGGCACTCAAGACTAACTTTCGCATTTATTATTTAAAAAAAAAATAGAATAACCCTAAGTGAAGAAAATCATCTTAGGACAATAATAGAGATTACAATTATCAAATTCAATGCAATAGTCAAATTAAAACTAAAACTACTTATAAAAAGAAGGAAAAAAAAAATGACTACAAACTAAAATTTAATTTATAAATTGTTCTTGCATAGCATCAACATGCGGGAATGTGCCCAGAAGGCTGGCAGCATTGCCAATTCGAATGGCAATGCTGATTCTCTGAGCCAGATAATTTCCAGCCCTCCGGTCAAGAGATACCTCAATTAGCTTTTTCGACAATTGTCGGAAAAGCTGATGGGCAGATAGGCCCCCCGGTCCCAGAGTTTCTACCCCAAAAGGTTCAAAAGTATAGATATTACCGATAACTACATATTTGCGCCTTTTGAGGTTTTTTGCCTCATTTGAAGCAGAACAGCCTTAGATTTAGTAACCTGAAGATGAGACGGCGCAAGTGTGTCGACACAAGTAGCATCCCACACCAAAGGCCGCCCCAATCTCCAGGGTACCAAAGTCATACCATCCGGTCTCTTGGCATCATCCCGAGCCAGACCGTTTGGTTCTAGAACGGCTGGAACATGGATGGTGGCAAGAGCACGGAGGATTATATCATTTAGGGCGGCATGGCGCCCTAAACGGCCGGCACTCCTAGGGCATGAGAGGCCGTGGTGTCCATAGCCGACAACGGTATCCCCGCAAGGACAACTATTATTAAAGACTAACGGTATTTCATGTGTTGAGCATTCTGAGATAAAGCAGCTATACGACCCTAGCCACGTACACAATTAAACAGAGAGACAGATGTTGTCTCAAGGTTTCACTACAGTATAAATGAAGGGACTGGGTTTCATTATACTTATGTATATTTTTTATTTTGAATTCAAGTTAAAATTACCGACAGAACAATATTTTTACTTATATTACTACTACGTAGAGTATATACGAGACGTGCTTATGCATATTATGACGCTTGCAACTTTTTGCATCGTAATCATCATCATCTTCATTTTCATCTCAGAAACGGTAGCTTTATTGAAAAAAAAATATTCATTCCTTTTTATAGATATCTTTATGATCTACAATCTATGTCTGAGGTAATTTTCCTATAAAACTTACCGTTTTGAAGAAAATCGTGAAAATCCCATTTTCTTACCTTTGACCTTGGGTAATTTTTTTCCTTAAACCGGAATTATGGAGAATTTTGAAATAATGCTTTTGATTGTGTTTTAAACAATTATACTCATTTTCAGCTTGATGGAAATTAATGTAGCTTCATTCCTATTTTTTGGTCTAAATTGACCGGACTGAAAATAAAATGGAGAAATAAACCATCTACGCGAAGACCGACATCCGCGCGGACGGAGTCGCGGGGGAAAGCTAGTAATTAATATAAAGTTAAGAACTTAGTTTTTTGTCATCCAAATTGCACTGCTGCGTAGTTTACTTCGAAAGCTTTCGAAGAACCAAATGTTCCAATGCCTTCGGCCTTAAAAGTAACATATTTCAAATTGCATATAATTTCAACCGACTTCGATAAGAAGTTCAGTAATAAGGAGGTTCTCATTGTGGCGTACAGATTTTGGTGTATCTGTCTGTACGTCACACATTCTTGTGTGATGTATAGATGTTAATGATTTCATGTTTTTTTTTATTATGTATGTAATATAATTTTATTTATTTAACAGAAATGCCCGGACCACGCTTGGAAATGCTGATACCTGCAAAATTTAAAACTCAAATGAAATAAAGGTTTTAATAACTCAAATGTGTTCATACATTGAAATACTTTTATAATTGAGATAAAAGCGCAAATAGGATAAGTAATTTTTATTATACTCGCCTAGTACATCTGCTGAGATACATGATATTAAGTGTGAGGAAAGATGGTTACAATTCGCATAGGAATGAACAAACCCATGATACTGAATAATTTTCCTGAAGCGACATGAACCGAAATCGGAAAGAAACTGTGTACCCATGAATGATCGGGACTTTAATATGAGGAATGAAGTCTGTTTCTTTCGGATTTCATTCTTTTCTCCTAGGGGAAAGTTGTTAAATTTCATAGCCGGATTCGACCCCTTTTCGTCACAACCTGTTTATATTTAGGTATACAATTCTAACAGCTGAACGTGGCCTTTCAGTCTTTTCAAGACTTTTGGCTCTGTCTACTTCACAATGGATATAGACGTGATGATATGTATGTATACTGTATATTTCGATTATGAAAACAACACACGGCTCCCTCACGCCGGGACACGTAACAAGAATAATTGTTAAAAAAAACACATTTAAAATTACATTAAGAAAACCTACGAATGCAACTGACGTTCATATCAATCATAAAATAATAGTTATACGTTGGTTCATTGTACTGCGGTAATTGTCCACCAGCCAAGGTCCTGCCGGCACTTGACACTGATTCGCGGACCGTGGCAGTATGCCTCCTTGAGGATATCCGACATTAATGACAGCCGATTATAATTACTTGGATAGAGCGTTAGTTAAGGTGCCCAATGTCTATTTTGGCTAGACGCCTTTATCACATCTATCTGTGGTACGTAGAGGTTCAACTAACTCGGCCTTGTACCAATGACTCTTTTCTGAATTACATACATACATATGGTCACGTCTATACTATATCCCTTGTGGGGTAGATAGAGCCATCAGTCTTGAAAAGACTGATGGGCCACGCTCAGCTATTTTGCTTTATAATAGAATTGTGATTCAAATAGTGACAAGTTGCTAGACCATCGCCTAAAAAAAGAATCCCAAGTTTGTAAGCCTATCCTTTAGTCGCCTTATCTTTTTTGAATTATGTTCCTAAATAAGTTTGAGTCCTCAATCTAGGATCCATGATCAAAGGCATACCCCGGGCTCCTCTCCAGAGAAGTGAGGATGAAACCGGGACTAAAGCAAGGAAGAAAATGACGTTCGTCAAACTACATGTTGGTTTGATCTCTTGACCTGACGTGAAATGATGAATGTATAATGCCCGTGCTAGAATTTTATACTGTTTTTCAAGGAAGGTTTTTGTTATCAATTCTGAGTTGAATAGGTAGTTAACTTAAATAAGCCTATATTAAATTGAAGATAACGAAGCAAACCAATTACCACGTAACCTACGCTAGGTCAAAATGACGTTTAATTTGATGCTATAATTGTTCTTCGCCAATTACTCGATGTGATACAATGCACCACACTGGGAGATGCAACCGATAGCGATCTGGTAGATGAGGATATAATATGAAGACACGCCATGGGTTATTCTACACTTAAAGTGTAAATACTTTTAATTAAGAAATAAATATACTTCATGCTAGAAAAATCATAAGCTGCTAGTCTGATTTTATAGAGTTTTTGAACGACGGGGCAGTCACTATTAAACCCTTCAACTGTTCTCGTGATTACTACTTATATATATATAGGTAAGTATAGTCACGGCTGTTGGCTTTATCTACCCCGCAATGGGATGTAGAATAATGATATTTAAAGTATTTAATACAGTTATAGTCACGTCTATATGCCTTTCGGGGTAGATAGAGCCAACAGTCTTGAAAAGTCTTAAAGGCCACGTTTAGCTGTACGGCTTAGTGATGGAATTGAGATTCAAATAGTGACAGGTTGCCAGCCCATCACCTTCAAGAACCCCAAGTTTATAAGCCGATCCCTTAGTCTCCCGTGTCATGTGACTTCTAACTCTGCGGATACCGTAAAAACTGAAGACGTGGTGTGTAGTTATTATTGCTAGCCGTACTATAATAGTCATTGTGCATTTCTGTTCATTAAAAATTGTGATGCATCAAATGCGCATCGCAGAAATAATTTATGGTCACTAGTTATAATAACAATCATAATGCAATTCCTATGAAAAATAGAACCGGAAGTTTGTCCAAGTATCACTAGATTATAAGTGTCGTGTAATATTGTAGGGCGTGTGTATAATATAATTTATTTAATTAAATTTTTGTTTGTTGTTTGCAAATACTTTATTGTACATAACATTTTTTTTTATTTATTCATTTATTAATGATAAAAATACAACGGTAGTAGTACACCTTTTAAAGTATGTGGCAAAGAATTCTTATATAGCAGAATGTACGAGTAATCTTGACAGTCTTCATTTCAAATACAAATCATATATTGAAGTCACATAAATTATATATTGAAGTGTTTGGCAGAAACTGTATGTGCAGTGGTTTTGGCACTTTAGAATATAACCACTTCATACGTTTCCCATGGATGTTGTTAAAGGCTACTAAGGGTTTATGTTTTCCCTTACCGTAAGAGCACGAACTTTACACATTAAGAGGCAGAAGTTAAACTTTTTAGGATCAGATCAGACTTTAACAGCGTGACTGTTCCAAAGTGCTTTAACTACACTACCGCTGACGCTCTAATGACTTAAGTGAACTTTTAATACAAATCTTTTTCATAACAGTGTTGCAATTTATGCAAAATATGTATGTTAAAAAAATTGTATATTCACTTACATTACATACACTCTTTTATTCTTCACTCTCCTTCTTCTTGATTTTGTGTTTTTAATTTTATCTGCTTACTAATCTTTTTGGAAATAGTTACACTTTCAGTAGGTAATTATATTTTATCCTTTTTCACATTGCTATTCCTTAAAGTGGGCTTGATTGTCATAAAACTCAAAAGTCACGCTTGATAGCCTATTCACTTACCAAACCCATAAAAATCCAACCTAATATTAAGACTTCTACTCTTATTTTCATCGTCACTCCAACTTGAAATATTACATAAGTCATAAATTATTTACTACAATTTTATTACCGTCTCAAAAATGTTTTCACGCACCAATATTTCGGAGTACCTACCACAGAATATAAAACAATGCAGTACCTAACAGCACATCTGTAATTCCCTACTCTACGGCACCTTGGTGGTTTCCCGCACAGACAATGGTCACGGACAAGCCGAACGACTATAAAACACATAGACACTACGTCACGCAATCATTCCACCCCAAGCCGTCAGCTGTGCTCATTATGTTTGGATTTATATTTGTAGCTGCAACCATAATTCAGGTAAATAATAATTTTATTATAAATCATGTGCCGTATGGTTCCCGGAAACAATAGGAAAAAGAATAGGACTTCTCCATCTCTTTCTCATGAAAGTCGTGAAAGGCGACTAAGGGATAGACTTATAAACTTGGGATTCTTTTGTTGGCGATCGGTTAGCAACCTGTCACTATTTGAATCTCAATTCTATCATTAGCTCATTATCAGCTGAACGTGGCCTGAATGTATCAGTCTTTTCGAAACTGTTCTGTCTACCCCGCGAGGGATATAGACGTGGTTATATGTATGTATGTGCCATTCGGGAGCGGTAGGTAGACTCCACAGTTTTTTATACATATATCATGATCCTTGCAAATTTTCAAGGAGATACCACATACATATTTCACTTGCCACTATTCCTGCATACTTTTACTTTATGTTGGTATGTTCATCATTTTTTATGTAAACTTGTTAGTTTCGTACACTTGACCTGACCACTTATCAGACGTCCCCGATTTGATCAAGGTTAGTTCGTCTTGGACTTTCCCTCCCAACGATCCGAATATACTACTACGTATCCGTACTAAAGCCATAACTTGAAAAGCGCACGTATATAAAAATATACTATTTAACTTCAAAATATTAATAGACTGGTGGACACAATGTTATGTAATCAATTAAATAAAAATATCTTTTTTAATTAACATACATCAAATAATACGAAAACGCCACTTTCTAAGAAATGTAGTTAGAAAGTAAATGTTTTCATTTTCATCCATTTTATAATAAGTATATATCCACACTAATAATAAAGAGGAAAGATTTGTATTTTTGTATGTTTGTGTGGAATAAACTCAAAAACTACTGGTCCGATTTTGATAAAATTTGGCACAGATATAGAATAGACCTTCAAAAGTGACATTGGCATAAATTTGTTTTGAAATAAATTTATTTCAAAATATAAGACACAACAAAATATGTCCACCCGTGCGAAGCCGGGGCGGGCCGCTAGTTTTTTTATAAATTCATTTCACTTATTAATTAAGTTAATTAATTTATAGTGAACCCTATTATTATTTTTACAGGGCATATCATCACAGGGCCTGCCTTCCCCGCAACTTCCGGAGAACTTGCCACAACAATGCTTACGGCCGCCACAAGTTAAAGTATACAATTTACCACCTATGTACCAGGGGTTGGTTTAAGTCAGTGTAGTTTAGTATGAGCTGAGACCTTAAGTGCATAAATAATCCAAATTAAAGTAATGAGACGAAATAAAAACGATAAGAGTTAGGAAGCGTAAGAGACGCTTTGCTTGGTTTGTATTGACAAATAGCCTAGGGCAACACTGAATTTCTGTCTCAATGCCAAATTGCACGAAAATGGGTTTATATTTTTGGAAATAATTATATAACCAACAAAAACTAGTACACATCAAAATATAAATCAATCAAAACAAAAATTGAGAACATAAAGTCTAGGTTTTCCTTTACGAATTTAAAAAACATTAGGAGTATTTACATAAATCGTAAAGATAACACAAGGGTTTGAGGTCCATCGACGTGTTACTGACAAAGCTAAATGTTATTTTGCTATTTTGCAGGGAAACCCTCACGAATGCTGCGAAATTCCCCCATTCTTCTCAGACGATGACTTCAAAGACTGTGGTTTCCAAAAAAGTCAAGAACATGAACCCCCAAGACCGGGTCCTCCAGACGTAAGTAACATACTGTGCTACTAACAATCTTCTTCTTCTTGCTCTTGGGTGGTCCCGGTTACATACTCATGTTTTTGGAGAGAGAAGCCCGGGATGCGCCTTTATGTCCATAATCCTGGATTGTTTTGGGTCAGGTTTTTGAGAGTGAATGCTGAATTAAAGAGAGAGAGATAACCAAAGAACTTTTTTTATATTTAACTTTACATTCACTTACCGGTTTCATTATAATTTTATCTTACTAAGTCCACTATAAGACATGTAGACTTTGCTAAAATTCTCTTAATAGCATGTCGCCTTATCGAAGGTAAGGGGTCGAATTAAAATAAAATAGAAAATGACGAAGGTATATCTTCTTCGTGACTATATGTAACTTTTGCTCCAACTTTATTCAAAACTCCTATTTTCAGTGTTCAAAGCAGCTATGCATACTCAAAAAGTACGAACTGCTGAACGGCGAGTCTTCAATAGACTATGGGAAAGTCTCCCAATTCATGGACCAATGGGGTGACAGCAATCCTGACTTCAAGCCTGCTATGGACGCCGCTAAGAAAACCTGTGTAGGCAGGGAGCTACCAGGACCACCATTCATTTGTGATGCTAATAAGCTGCTTTATTGTGTCAGGGCAACAATGTTTTCTGTAAGTATTTGATTTTCGCGGTAATGAGTTTATATAAAATTTTACCGATAATTTACACATTATGTAAGCGCAGTGTGGTTTCCAGCACTTTAGAAAAATAACCACTTCATATCTTTCCTATGGATGTCGTAAAATGCGACTAAGGGATATGCTTAAAAACTTGGGATTCCTCTTGTAGGCGGTGGGCTAGCAACCTGTCACTATTTGAGTATCAATCCTATCATGCAGCCGTACAACTGAACGCCTCTCAGTCTTTTGCAGACTGTTGACTCTATCCCGCAAGGGGTTTTTGTTTTGTTACATTTTGTAATTAACAATGACCTTCTTATTTGCAGGAATGCCCCAATTTACCAATTTGGACACAAACAGAGGAATGCACGAAGCTCAAGGAGTACATGGGAGAGTGCGCGCCTTACTTCAAGCGACCGCAGAAATAAGAAAATACTAATATTTTCACAATCGATAAACGCGATATCGATTTGACTGGCAATAAATTTATATACTGCGATTTTATTTATTCTTAGAAAAATATACGAAAGTAAATCCTTAGGCATACGATTAAAATAATAATAAATAAAATATTTTTACAAAGAAAAATCATCGGCAGAATCATACAGCCTTTATTTAATTATTGCGAAGTTCTATAAAGAATCGTATCTCTGCAAAGAAGGTTAATAGCTTTAAAGTCACGTATAGTTTGAGTATCTTAACAGATCTTTATTAGGGCAAAAAAATGTAGAATATAAAGTCTCGCATTTTACATTGAAATTCTGCCTCTAAACTCCCACACTTAAATTTGTTCTGCTTAAAAATTTCTACTTTTGTCCAATGACCAGACCAGCTGAACATATCTGAACTTTGTTATAGCCTTTTTCTTATCTTCTATATGGACCTTTTTAATAATTCCTATACAAATCCTCGTGAACTTTGCTAAAGTTCTTGAATACCTTCTCAATAAGAAATCAACTGAATCTAATGTCTTCCGGATTGATACCACGCAAATAGGCGTGAAAAGATTTCTTAATGTAATACAAATAACGTTGTCTAATCGACCGCAGTTTCCTGATTGAAGTCCTTGATTCTATCAGCGGTGCCATTGTCCAGGGAATTAATTAACAAATGATTTATGCAAACAATGCTACAGACCAAGGAAGGCTGTGATTTTATCTAGTACTTTATACACTGTAGTGTATTGAAATGGATAGATTATGGTGATGAAAAAATGAATAACTGATAAACAATTGACTGATATATCAACACAAAGCCCAAAGATCTGAAGTAGCTAGATCTGAAACTTGGTATGTAACTGCCTGCTCTATATCTAGGGGTTAGGACTAAAATTATTTTTTTATTTACGTGAAGGGGGCCGCGGACGAACGTAACCAACTGTAGTTTGTAATGTAGTTAGTAATGTTCTGAAACGCTAAAAGAAAGGAAACTGTTACGTCACGGTCACAATAATCTTAATTTACTATAAACTCTAATTTAAAAAGACTACAAGGCCACGTTCATATGTATGGTACAGCTGAACGTGGCCTTGTTGAGACTGTTGACTCTATCTACCCCGCAAGGGAGACCTGACTATAAGTAGTAATGTTATATCTGACTGATTTCAATGGATACAACTTCGCTACATCTCTTCTCTTACATCTTTGCGTTTTTACAATTGCACCCGCCATCGCTACGCTTCAGGGGCCCGAAAACCGCTTAAGTACGGTCGACAGCAGAGAAAGTATACTCTTCATATAAACCATATGAATAGGGGGTTGGTTTTATCCGTCCCCGACGGTACATTTCACTTTCCAGTTTTTCGGTTTTCTTTAGTTAACTATCTATTATTTTCAAGCAACAGTGTACGACTGTGTTTGATAACATATTTTACAAACACGGTACAGTTTTAAAAATACTATTAGATTACTTGATAACCGAGTAATCGAAAGATAACTATCGTTGCACTCTAGCAGTCGAAACCAGTGTATCAAGAAGAATAAGACATTATAGACTAAAACTGTAGAGAAATTAAGTATTTAAAGGTAGAAAAATAAAGGCGCTCATTATACAGGTATAAATAATGGAAGTACTGCTAAAACACTTAGTGCTAGTGTCAGTGATATCTTGTGTAAGTAATTTGTATTAGGTATAGATATTCTTTGGGATTTTTTATGCTTGAAAACAGAACAACTTTTATTTGTGCCCTAAACTAGGTACTAACCCTAACCTGGTCAGAGTGTAGACCTTATTTGAGATAACTAAATCCTAAACTGGGAACATACTGGATGATATTTTGTGTTACAAAATTAAAGTTCCGGCATAAGAATATTCTGCCGACAATAATATTACCGTAATTTAAACTGGATGAAGAATTAATGCCTATTATGTCAATAAATTTTTGCAAGTTATCTACGTTCAACATCTTTCTTCTTTCTTGGTTTTTAGGTAATCTTGACCTGACTATTAGACTTTCCAATCCAACGTTCTCATTAACACTTGGCATGTGATTAAATCTTATGAACTTATTTTCTTCTAAGCGATGGGCTAGTTACCTGTCAGACACTTTTAATTTCATACTCTCACAGGTGTGACAATTATGCTTAGATTCTTTGCATTTTTGATACTTAGCTCTGTAAGAGCTTAAGACGTTTGTGGTCTTCATAATAAGATTAAGTTTTACATGAAATTCAATACATTGTTTTCAAATTACAAGTTGCAATTAATTATTTATGATTTAGATCAACTGTCAGTTTCCTGTAACATTTGATGAAGTTCCTGTGAAACCAGATAGATGCCACGCTGCTGTTGACCTTCTGGTAAGATTTATATGAAAAAATTATACCGCTACTATATGCCGCCCGCGGATTCACATTTCATGAAGATCGGTGCAGTCGTTCAATGTTAAGAGGTAATAAACTTAATTTCGCTTTTATAATATTAGGAGCCATGTTTTATTCTAATGTATTAGCTTTATTGGTGAAAAGTTATCCTAACAACGTCGTTATTCAAAGTAAATGAAGTTATAATATAAAATTTAAAAAATTACTAAAATCAGCTTTGAATTAATCTGACAACACGCAAACATCGATTTAGTAACACGCAAATGAGTATCATAAAATTAAACTGTACTATCTTATTTCCAGACCGAACAGTGCTGCATATTACCTCCATTCTTCGCTAGAGATATAGCAAAAAAATGTGGCGGAATGTATAAAATTGTCGCTAATGATATAGCCCATAATATCACTTATCGCACGAGATATTTACCGGCGGGGGTAATAATTATATTCTATATTAACTTTCCATTCTTCTTCTTCGTCCTGGCGTTAGTCCTGGTTGCATCCTCACTTCTCCGGAGAGGGGTTAGAAGTGCGATTTGACAACGATTCTCGATCAAATTAAATTTCGCTTTTATAATTTTAAATAATAGTACTATAAAAACCTAATGATGATGCAATCGCATAAGTCAGGTTTTTTACAAGTAAGATTCCACGCAAAAAGTCCAATATGGATTAGATAACCCAGGCTAGATCATGATTACATATCCATTTGCCTCATCACAATATTCTTCCTTCACCGTTAGAGATTGGGTTGCAATTAGCCTAATAGGTATTTATTTTCTACAGAAAACACGCATTTTTTGTAAATGAAGACTAACTTCAGTCCGAAAATACACATTATTTTAACTTACATATATGTATAAAAGTAACAGTTTCCAATCTGAAAATAGAAAAAATTTCAACTACTAACGTATTACTCGCCTTCCATTATACCTACTTATTTTCTTGATTCCTTCTTAGCTAAATAATATCCTTATTTTAGTGCGAGCCCTGGACATGCATATTGAATGAATATAAGTTAGTGACTGATGAAAATAATTTTGATGATGAAAAATACTACGCTCATTTAGACAGATGGGTGGAGCTCAACCCAGACTTTTCTGAGATTATGCCCAAAGTAAAAGCGAGCTGCAAGGAATATTTCGAGGCAACTTTCCCTTTAGAAGTATGCGAGTTTCAACGATTCCATTTCTGTATCAGGCGCTCTATTGAATTGGTGAGATGTTTTTAAACGTTTATTGTACTAATTGTTGAGTGCGAATACTTTAAGAATAAATAGGTACAAATGATTGTTTTCCATACAACATTTAACTCATACAACTCCACGTTTGAATTTATGTATAACTAGCTTTTGCCCGCGGCTTCGCCCGCGCAAATGTATTTTAGATTATAAGGATACGCCATAAAATTTCACCCATTTTTTAATCCCGTATCGTGGGAGACTGTTTTAAGTTTATATGTGGTTTAAATTCATATGGCTTCTCCCGTCTTGTCCCGTCTCTTCTCGTTCTGTTCCGTCCCGTCCCAACCTGTTGTGTCCCGTCCTGCCCCGTCCAGTCCTATCCTGTCCCATCCCATCCTATTTAGTGCCATCCTGCTTTCCGCAACTGATACGTATTTTTTACTAACCAATATTTAAGACTTCTCGCACTTCGACACCTATCAAAAAACGAAGTTTCATACAAACTTCCAACCCTTATTTTTCGCCCTTGAGATGCATTTTTTAAAATTCAATGTTTTAATGATTATTTCATACATTCTTAAAATTTCATGTGCCCAACGTTGAAATTGACGGAATTTCATACAAATTTACATCCATACGTCATTAAATAACTGTCATTTTACGTCAATTACATAGCTATCATTTGCGTTTTGTTATTCCAAGTCTGATTCATTTTTGTTATACCACGTTTTAGAGTGACTGACGTTTCATGTCAAGTCACACGGGAACGCTGTCGAACGGGATAAAAAGTATCCTATGTCCGTCTCCTGGCTCTAAGCTACCTCCCTACCATTTTTCAGCCAAATCTGTTCTGTCGTTCTTGAGTTATAAGTGGTGTAACTAACACGACTTTCTTTTATATATATAGATATGGAAAGAAATGCTATCCCGTAACTATAAAACTGACTTTTATTACATTTAACGTTATTTCATTCACAGTGCCATAAAAATCTCTTAATATATTCGCTCCATATGCTTCCCAAAGATGTCGTAAAAGGCTTCTAAAGAATATGCTAATTCATTTGGGTTTTTCTTGTAGGCTAGCAACCTGTCGATATTTGAATTTTAGTTCCATTTTTAAGTCATAGAGCTGAACGTGCCCTTCAGTCTTTTCAAGACTTGGTTATTCTATCTTCCCCACAAGAGTATATTTTTTATATACTGTAATATAATATATGTATGTTATTACATTTTCAGTAAAACATTTTAAACAATATTGATAATTCAGCTGGTTTTTATCTGCTTACTTAATATTCGGCTTATTCATATCAACCCTATTATTTTGATTTCAGGATTGTCCTGTAGTCAAAAATACTGACCTGTGTCTGAAACAGAAGGCATTTTATGAAGATTGTCGAGAATTTTATATAAGAAAATAAAATAAAATCCTCTTTTACAAAAACATCAAATTTATTCTAATTTCCTATTATGAGAAGACAATGCTTCTCAAAACCAATTTATCCTACAAACTATGTATTTAATAACATACAAACTACGCAGACATTCAGCAATGATAAACTATTTTATTTTTTGTACACACATTGTAATTAAGATATAGGTACGAGTTCTACATTCGGTTACGCTTGTATACCTACCTATAAGAATGTTACTGTACCAATATTCTTAAACATAATACTGTCACGTAAACTCTCATGAATTTACACAATCATCAATATCACTCGCGCCAGTATATCCCTTATCACATTCCTTTTAGGAATTAATTACACTAATTAAACAGTCTTTTGAATTAATTTCAAGGCAATAGCCGTGGATTGTATCGTCCAACGTACAGGATCATGCCTGATGGATTGTGTCTGACGAAGTACAAAAATGGTCGGTCGAATTTTAAACGCGCTGGTTGTGCATTTCTTGATGGCAATCGAGCTTGTCTTGGCCTGAGGTGTAATGGCAAATGCATAGCGTCTCCAACATCGTGTGGATCATGGAAAGCCCTCTGGTAATCACGGGGCTCATCCCAGTCATGCGCCCATCGTGACGACCGCCGCCTGGATACCGGTTCCAGTGTCTCAGGGTACTCCTCTATGTGGTGTTGATCTGCTACTATTCCTTCACCACATGTGACAAATGTCGTTGACTGAATCATATCCGACAAATAAAGATCTTTCGACGGTCCAATAAGACCACCTAAATCAGCATGTTCTTGATCGAATAGATCTTTTAACCCCATTTTTCTAAGTGTTGATGAAACATTGAACATAGATTTATGGGAAAATCTTGGTATCTGTAATTCTAAACCAATTCGTGGAAGGAGCGTGCGCAGTAAACGATTCCATGCTGGAGTTGACGGATTAGCATCCAATATTCGTTTTTCTAAGGCTTCTAAATCTTCAGAGTGGACAACATTTCCTTGTTGTCCAGGCATGAGGAATAAAGTGCTGACAATGGAGTCAGTATTGCCCAAAGCAGCAGCTGTAGCATCAAGGACTGGGTCATAGCCGGCTAAGAATCCGCTTCTGTAGACAACAGCTGGTACCGGAACCAATCGTCTTTGACGAACATTTGGTGATACGACAAAATACATTTCTCCGTCTCTGCCTTCAACTGATGATCCTGAACAATCCGTCTGAAACGAAAAATTAAATATATAAGATGATACAACGTTTCGTAGAACTAACTTTAACTTTATTTACGTATTGCATTTAGGATCTCTAGCTCAGAGATCGACAAAGGATAAAAATTTCTTAAATTCTAATTTCATTCCTTTTTTTTCCAAAAGTGTCCGAACAAGACTGAAGAAAGAGGAAGAAACGAAAATCAACGGGACGCTTGCTCATATTTCATGCTTCTTTTTGTTTGGTATACTTTCTTTATATGTAAACTTTCTAGGATAACTAAGTAAGAGTTTTTAAACAATATTGGGAGGGTGCAAAAGAAAATAATTTATCATAAAAATTACCTCAAATATATTTGCAGAAAATGCTGCTAATGGAGGTTGCATATTGATGGTACTAGTCTTGATATATTCTGACATTTTGCCCCAAGTATATCTTTTCACGAGCAAATTAGTTCTTCTTCTTATCTTGTCTCCGATCAATTTGAAATCGATCTCTTCCACATGTCCGTTGTAAAATTGTTGAGCCCTTTCTTTGTAAAATCTCAGAACTTTTCCTTTATTTTTGTCGCTATATAGTTCTCTTATAAATGCTGAAACACTGATACCAGACTCGGGAGAAGTTTCTATAGAGTCCGATATATTTTTGAGTGTAAAGTGAGGATTAAAAGTCACCATATCATCAAGTTTCAATACTTCATTCATTTCTCCGGATGTGGCACCTCTCGCTCCCATGAACATCATAGCCAACATTGATGTTATAGAATATGGTGACAGAACAAAACTTCTTTTTTTATCTATATTTCCAACAATTGTGTTCCAATACCTAAAAGCTAATTCATTGCACAATTCAGTAAATTGAGCAATATCTTCTCCTAAATCTTTTGTAGTTACTGCTAAGCCTTGGTTTTCTTTTGAAAATTCCAGCACTATGTCTTTATGGGAATTATTTTCTGCAGGATGATCCTTTACTTTATCTTTTGAGATGTCATTACTTTTAGGAGGAGTAACTGTTGGAATAAGTTTCCATGAATTATTACGTTCTGCGGCTAGTTCTTTATCATCTATGTTAACTTTCTGAATTTTCTTTTTAAAATCATCAATTTTAGGTAGGAGTTCAGGTAATTTTATCTTTTCTTTATTTAATTTGTTAATATAACTAGATGTCTCAAACTTATTTCGAACAGGTTCCGCATGTGTAGAAGTTTCTACTGTCTCTCCTGATATTGAAGGTATTGTCACAAATTTTACGTTAAACGGTGAGTCAGTAGTAAATATCTTTTTATTGCTTTCCGTTTGTTTTTCAATCAGGGCAACTTTTGAAGTAGATGTGATTTCACTTTTATTGTTGTCATTTTCTAAGCTTGAATTTTTTGGACCAGTCATTGATACATTTTTGATAT
The DNA here is from genome assembly GCF_032362555.1 of Amyelois transitella. Taxonomy (NCBI): domain Eukaryota; kingdom Metazoa; phylum Arthropoda; class Insecta; order Lepidoptera; family Pyralidae; genus Amyelois; species Amyelois transitella. Next base: position 8,969,792 of record NC_083511.1, on the reverse strand, counting down.
CACTTGGTTCCGAAATATGTAAATCATTTTTAATTTTATCTATTGTGCTCTCAGTGGAAACATTACTAACTATAACTTTTGTAACACTCTCAACATTTTCTTGATTTCCAATAATTGTGTCATTTATTTTGTTAGGTTTTTCTACATATGTTATGTTCAAATTCTGAACCGGACCACTAGTTTCTTTTTCTGTTTCTACTTGTATAACGTTAGTAGTACTAACAATTGATATATCAGTTGTTGTTTCATCTATTTTTGGAGCTACAGTAGAAATTATTACTTCTTCATTTTTATTTTTCTCTGACGTAGTAATAGTTTTTTGTATACTATCATCTACCACTTGAGACAATAAGTCACTCATTGATTCTGATAAAAATGGATCTGTCGTAGGTTTTTCAGTGGCTGTTACAGTTGTCAATTCAGTTTTATCTGTAATATTTTCGTTTCTATTTTGAATCACGGATTCTTCTGGCTCCTTTTTTGCATTTGACGCATGGGGATCTAAAGTAGAAATTTTCACAAAATTATCAATATTATTAGTTGTAATATGCGAAGTTACCGCGTTTGTAACGTTTGTTGAGTCATTGGGTATATCAATTTCAAAATTTTCTTTACTTTCTAAATCAACGCTACTTATTTTTGTTTTATCTAACAAGTTACTAGACGTTGGAATAGGTCTATAATTTTGCCCCAGATCTGAAGCTATTTGACTAATACTTTGAGCAACATCAAATAATGGTATGCTTGACTCGTCTCCAGAGCTTGGATTATCTGTCGTTTGTTGATGTACAAAAATCTTTTCACTAGACAAAAGCATTGTTGAAGAGGCTGTGGTAGATGGGGAAACAGATTGGGTAGTTATTGTAGTTGAATTTATTTTATCGCTTTCAGTTTCACTGTCTGGCATCTGTGTAGAAGGCAAAATGAAAATGAAGTTACTTGTGGGCGGTGTAGTAAAACTAAACTTTGTTTCTGATACAGGAGTCGTGTTATTAGGGAATGACATTTCATTCGTATTAGCAGTAATTTCTACTGGTGCACTCTGTGTTTGCTTTGACAAAGTCTTCTCTGTTATATATGAAAATGTAGATACAGGAATAAATGTACTTATTTTCTCATATTTTATCGTCGTAGATTCAGTTGAAGGATATTCTGAATTAATTAGATTAGATGTGGGAATATTATCTGTTATTTTTTGTGTAATAGTTGGTTTTAGGGTCGTCGTGGCAATTCTTGCAGGTGTTGTAGTAATTGGCTTAACAGTAGTTGTAATTTTTGGTTTCATTGTAGTTGTAGTAGTTTGCAATCGTTGCGTTGAAGTGGTAGGTTTATTAGTAGTTGTCTTTATTTTATTTGTAGTAGCTGTTACAGTAGCTGGTCTTGTTTGAGTAGTACTAAGTTTACTATTCGTGGTCTGCGCTTTATCTGTATCAGTAATATTACTTGTACTCTGCACTTTGGTTGTACTATATACTTTTGTTGTACTTGGTACTCTTGTTGTAATTGATACTTTTGTCGAAGTAGGTGTTTTCGTAACACTTGGTGATCTAGTTGTAATTTTTATTTTAGGAGTACTTGATGTTACCGTCGGCCGAGTTGTTGTTGTTAGAGGTCGTGGTACAGTGGTCAACTTTCTTGTAGTTGTTGGTTTTTTTGTGGTTGTAGTTGTTGGTTTAACGTAGACTGGTTTTAGTGTGGTTGAAGTTGTAGTAGTTTTAGTTGTAGAAGTAGTTGTTATAGCTTCATTTTTAAATTGTGTTTTAGTATTCGTAATTTTTTCAGTAACAAGCACTTCGTCTGATTTCTCTTCGTCCTCTGGTGCTGTGCTAGAACTTGTAAGAATATGATTACTGTCTTCTTTGCTCAATGAATAGTCTAAATTATTAGAATGATCTAATTCAATAGTTTCAGTCTCTGGCGTTGTGAATGTTCCAGTGTTATGTATTTTGTCAGGTCCGATATCACCACCTGTGTTGCCAAATATGGATGGTAAAATGAGACTCCAAGAATCTGAAACATCTGGTGTATCTAAAGTGGGCTGAAAATTGGGTTTATTTTTGTGGGCTTCCATTTGAGCTTTGAGAACATTTTGTACGTTTGTGACGACATTGTGAACTTTGTTGTATGGTGGTTGGCTGAAGTTAAAAGCAATGGTTGGTTGATTGTCATTAGCAAAAGTAACCAAGCCTTCTGCTTCTTCACCTGCTGCGACTATAGCTTGTATTTCTTCCAATGTCATGAGCCTCTTCACTAGCTCTCCAGATTCGTCAAAAGTATAGAATTCGTATCTGTCCGGTGTAAGAAGATTCACTGGGCTTCCAACAGTCGCAGGGAGGCTCGACGGTCGAGGCAATTCATTTCCCAATGCATCGGCAACATAGGGCAATTTGGAACCTCTGAAACATTATAAAAAGCAGATTTAATTTGATTACATAAAATATTCTAATAATTTAATTAGGAAGAGAAATATTTAATTTATATAAAATTTTATAAGAATTTCTTAAGTCAAAATTGAGTGAGTAACAGGCAACATACACTAAAACTGGGCATTTATGTACCTTTATCCTATTTATTACTCGTAATGAGGTATAGGCATAAAATAGTAATAACAGTTTTTATTTTTTAAATCAAGCCACATTTGACGACTACGTCTCGTACCTTGTACTTTGTATGAGCATAACAACGACTGTTTTAATTAAGCTGAATGTGGCGTTGTATTGTGACTATTAACACTTTAACCCCTAATTGAAAAAGATGTGATAGGAATGATTGTAAGATTTTAAACCCACCTTTCTTCATTGACACTAGTCTCACTGGCCACTGCGCAAGCGACGACGAGCAACAAATACGGCGGCGCGCGCATCTTGCCCTCCCATGCAATGCTTGTGTATCTGAAACCGTATTAAAATATCTTTGTAACATGGAGAGTATTAATTAAATTAAATAAATGCTTTTTACCGTGCCGATAAATACTGAAAAATAGCTAATAATCACTGTTGGCTCTGTCTACCTCGCAAGCGATGACGTGTTTGAATAAATTGTGATGAATAAATGAAAATTATAATTTAAGTAAATACCTATAATAACTACAAAATTTGTTCAAAAGGCAAAACAAATCATCACATTAAGTAAAAAGAAAGCAAAACAATTGACATAATAAACGTCACGTTATACTGATCAAATTAAACTGTAAACATAACGATAAACTCTAGCAAAATAGACCTGTTCTACAAGAGCCACGGTCATTGTCGCGTAAACTAGATCTGCTAGTTTCTTATCGGCTCTGTGGCCCATGTTTTTACTTTGTTTAGAACACTCGCTTTCTTAATGATACATACATACATAAAGTCATGTCCATATCCCTTACTAGACAGAGCCAACAGTCTCGAAAAGAATGAAAGGCCACATTTAGCTGTATGGCTTCATGATGGACTTGAGATTAAAATAGTGATTAATAATACAACTATAAGATTAGTGTTTTTATTAACACTAATCTTATAGTTGTAATATTTATATTTATTTATACACATTATAAATGTATGATTGATTTAAAAGTGTCAAGATTCATTTCATCGGCCCCATACTGCGAAGTGTGCGGTTCCGTTGTGTTTGACAAGTTGTTTGCCGACAAAAATCTGGGACACCTGACGCCAACTGAGATATTTATGGGGGTCAGTAAACTTTAATGGTGATATATGACTTATGTAAGGCAATATATAACATTATGACAAGCGCATTGAGGGCCATGACGGTGACGGCATAAAAACACAGATCATATATCAAGCTGTCAACTCAAAATTGACCGCGAAAATTTTGCGCTCCAGACATGTGGACATTCGCTCGAGTCTTGTACTTCTTCGGAAGAATCAGGTTTTAATTCATAAGGCCCCTTATTGCCTCTTTGTAAATCAAAGCTACTTTGTATATATCTACAATTTTCATTCAAGCTAATAAAGAATTTTGAATGGATAGTAACTGCATTACATAAATTGCAATACAGTTGTTATAATAAAACAGATAAAGGAAGATTGTTTTATAAATTGATAAGCGTAGAATCTTATATAGTTAAATGTTTGAATCTTATTTATGTAAATATGACTCTTCATACTCAGTTGCCTGTATGGTTAAATAAACAAAGATAAATAAAAGCAATAAGGTAACAGCAGTTTTTGTGAACGAATCGAAGTAAACGGCAAATTAAAACGTCAATCCCACAGATACGAAGGTGTAAATTAATGTTTTGTTTATACTTTCTTTGAATGGTGCCCCCGAGGCGTGGGTACATAACGGTGTTTAATATCGAGTTCTCAGCCAACAACACTGCAGAAAGTTTTCTGTGTGGATTAGATTGCTGCAATGAAGAAAACAAAAGACGAGATTATACCTTCGTGGGTCCGTGGAAATAAGCCCAACGGTCATAATATTGTTTATGCGTCTTAAGCACAAGTAACTGATTCTATTTCTATCTGTACTTGTCATGTCATGATTCCACATTATGAGATAAATATGTTTTATTACTCCATATTGTATAATAGTTAATAAGAAAAAACTAAACCTTAACATGAAAAAAATTTAAATCTTAAAAATTAAAAAAAAAATCGAAAGCATCGAAATGTTTTTTCCTAACTTAATAAAATGGATCTTCAACGACTCTTATAAGTTGCCACACTTTATTGTTGATATTTTTTATTAAGTTTACTAGGACACACTCTATTTAAACACTTGAGAAAACGCCGTATCTTACCTATTGTTTATCATCTGTGCCAGCGATCTTAACGTTCAAAACTGTGTGCTTTAGAAGTTTACTACTGGTTTCTGGTCGAACAAGCCGTCTAGTGTACACAGTAACTTGACATTTCTGGGCTTGGAAACTGCATAATTTAGTATCTGAATACAACTGTCCGACATAGTTTAACTCATTTAGCACAAAGAAGTTTACTGTGTAAGTTTACTAACATACTGAACTTAAACCCTAAATTACTGTATCTTCTACAAAATTATCTTCATGGGTATATAACGTTTTCAAACATCCAGTATCAAAGTATTCTTATCATTGTCATTTTACATGTACAATCAGATCAAAATGTTTAACTTAAGCCGCCGAGATATAAATCTATCGAGATCGAGAGCAGCTTTACCTGTTTTTTTAACAACAAATAAAGTTGAAATTACGAATCAAGTTTCTCAATAATATCTTTGGTAACGTAATCAGTTACAATCCAAAATTTTGTCAAAGTCAGACCCCGCATTTTAGTATTCAAAGAGTTACCTATTCAGATTCGAACTTTACTTTCATAAGAAGGTTAACTGAAATCAATCCTTGTGCAATAAAATTGCAAAAATCTAGATCGATAGATTTCAATTCCAAAACAGATTTTTTTATTGAAAAATAGTATAGGATCAACTGACAAAGTTTAAACAGTTTTATATTATGTCATATTTTATTTCCAAACAGCTCCCCAAGAAATCTAATTATCTCATACAATAGGTAAAGATATAATTAAGTTTCTTTGCTATAAAACTTATAATCTATGAAAATGTTTCGTATGTATGTTTGTAATGCGAAAATATTCGAATCGTTGTTGGTACGATTGTGATAAAATTTATAATGTGTGTAGGATCTGTCAATGGAATATATAATATATCATATTTTATAGTTCAAAGAGTATCATAATCGGCCAAGTAAAAAATAAAAGAGTTCGCGAGGTTTAAGTTCGCGGCGAACGACTAGTATAAAAGTCTTCCGTCGCGTTGAAAATTTGGATATAATAATTCACCTAATGAATGATTAAGACATGTTGAGAAATTTACTTGACAAATATTAGGTATTCTTCCATATTTCTGTTTCATATATGTAGCATTCTCCACTGTATACTTCAAAAATGTGAAATTATTGAATCTCATGATGGCAACGTTTTAACGGTCAAGTTTGTCAGTTTATGGTTTATGGCAACAAATTAAAAAAAACTAGACATGAAACTAGGGATGTGACATTGCTGACAAAAAATCGATTTTTATATAATCGATTTATTTTTTAAGCATGAAAAATCGATTAACAAATAATCGATTTTTCTTAAGAAAATAATCGATTTTATTATATTGATAGATTTTTCCTAATTTTTCAATTTATGTCAAAATAAACGCCATATAAATTATATCTATAGATTTATTCATTAAAAATAAACAATAGAAACAGTAAGTTCTTATATAATCAACACAAATTAAAGTTTTTAACAATCAAGTTTGACAAAAATTAAGTTTCAGCAACGAATAATGAATAAAATATCAACCGATTGTCGGTAAAATACTGTTCATCAACTAATTCCATCTAGAGAATGTTTGATTAAATAAATAAATAAATATAAATGTATACGAGACAAATTACACAGATTGAGTTTGCCTCGAAATAAGTTCGAGACTTGTGTTACGAGATGCTAACTCAACGATACTATAATTTTTTAATAAATACTTATATAGATAAACATCCAAGATCCAAGCCAATCAGAAAAACTTCTTTTCTCATCATGCCCTCAGGACTTCAGGTGTCACAGACAAGCGTACTACCGCTGCGCCACAGAGGCCGTCTATAAAGTAAATTAATCATCTAAACTGTTTTAAGAGCACAGCTTTCTGTGGCGTGCTGCGTGCGTGCATGCAAAAATGGCGTTAATGTAATATTATGGAGCTATGATAGTATTCTTTGGCAGTTCGCGTTCCGGGCTCCAAGCCAGAAGACAAAAACGTAATGTCGGAGTGCATTTATTGTATGATTATAAAAATCGATTTTTAATCGATTATTAATTTTAAAAAAATCACGTAAAAAAATCGATTTTTACTTAAAAAAAATCGATTTTTAATCGATTTTTTCCATAATCGATTTTTTTTTCACATTCCTACATGAAACCTATCGCAACGAGAACGAGACGATCGACAAAGTGTCACATAGCAGCTAAATCGTATCAGGGGGCTTAGACAAAGTAACATTTTGAAAACGATGACGAAGTTCGGCAATAAAAAAATGTATGGGATGACATAAGCCTTCGCTAAATCACGTGATCGATCGAGATCGATAACAAAATTGGTAGACAATGTTTACATTCATGTCGAAAACGAAACGAAATCGTCAATTAGCGAATTGTTTATTCGCCTATTTCAATACAAATGCGTAGCCAAGCGGCACTTTTGACGTTCGCTTTCTCTTCGGGAGCGATCGTTCGATTCGACATGTGTTCGCCATAATAACGAAAGCTTGGGGGCTGTCGATATCGCTACAAAATGGCCGAAAATTACAGTCAGCTGTGATTTGTGTACAAGGGCTACGTTGCGTTAATACAGTTTTATTTATATAAAAATGCATTCTTTACGTTTATTGTGGGCTGCACATAATGAGAATACCTGGGTGAGGCGTCAAAGGCGATTTTCATCAAGAAGACATATGGAAACGATTGAAGATATGCCGGAATTGTTGTTTATACAACATTTCAGGCTTGATGAAAAAACTTTTCGACGATTATGCGACGAACTAAAAAGATATACTGGATTGAAAGGATCCAATGAAATTTCCCTGGAAGTGAAGGTAAGAACTTTCATAAGGATTAACCTCATAGGGAAATAAGTATACTTATCTCTAAACTTAGAATACTTATAGAAATTTCTATAGTCTAATCCTATAAAGAAAACCACACGAGTATGCAGAGACATTACTGTTTTTCAGGTGCTGTGTACTCTAAGCTTTTTAGCCACAGGGTCATACCAGACAATTGTAGGTGTGGGACAATATTTGACACAGCGGACTACAAGTCGCTGTGTCAGGGAGGTTGTGAATTCTTTAAATCACAATTGGATGGTCAGCAGGTGGATAGTGTTTCCACAAACACCACATGAGAGATCTTTAATCAAAGAGAAGTAAGTGTAATTATAAAGATATAAAAACTTTCTTAATATTTGTCACCTAGGCCTACAGCCAGTATTTGTTATAAAATTGTTAACATTTCCAGATTCCATATAAGACATAATTTGCCTGGAATTATTGGGTGCATTAATTGTACCCATATAGCTATAGTAAGACCAGAGGAGGATGAATATTCATTTTTTAATAGAAAAGGATATCATTAATTAAATGTTCAAGTGGTAAGAAACTAGACTTAATTTTTATTATCAAAACACCTAAATATTCTACTCTTTATATGTTGTGCAATAAAGTGTTAATTCAATTCAAATGGCCTGAATATACCTGTCAAAGGTATCACATGTAAATAAATATATAGGGACAAATCACACAGATTGAGTATTATATAACTTTTTATCAATTGTTATATCCCCAAAACAAATTGTTTTGTATATTTTTTCCCCAGATATGCGATTTCGATTTAAAAATAGTTAATGTCAATTCAAAATTTGGTGGTGCTACACATGACTCCCACATATGGTCCGCTAGTCATGTAGAGACTTTCATGCGAGGGCTTCATGAAAGTGGTGAACATGTTTGGTTATTAGGTATGTAAGACATTTTTTCTTATATTTCATTGCAAACCATAATAGATAAAAAACTTATATGGAATAAACATATGTAAAGTATTTCATTTAAATAATACATCTACTTCTATAAACTATTGGAAATCAACTAAATTAAATTAGTATTCATTGTTTGCCACCCAAGTATACATTATAGTTCTTCAATTTATTTTGAACTAGAGGCCGCCCGCGACTTCGTCCGCATGGAAACCCTATCAATCCCGCGGGAATTCTGGGATAAAAAGTAGCCTATGTGTTATTCTGGGTCTTCAGCTACCTACATACCAAATTTCATGGTAATCGGTTCAGTAGTTTTTGCGTGAAAGAGTAACAAACATCCATACAAACTTTCGCCTTTATAATAGTAGTAGGATAAAATATTTATTGAGTATGTAATTTCAGGGGATTCTGGATATCCACAGCGACCTTGGTTGATGACGCTTATACTAGATGCTGAACAAGGGTCCCAAGAAGAAATATATACCAGACGTCATGTGCAAGCCAGATCTCGCATAGAACGATGTTTTGGATTACTGAAGGCTCGTTGGAGGTGTATGCTTTGACACCGTGTTCTTCACTATCAGCCTTACGTGGCTAGCAGAATTATTAACGCATGTTGTGTATTGCATAATATTGCAATACATGCTAAACTACCTGCTCCAACAGATATGCCAGCTGAGGCTCTTGATGGTAGTGAAGATCAAAGTATACAGCATAACACCTCTACAACCAACACTAATCAAAACAAGTTAATTCGAGGAAGGGCTATGTGAAATTATCTAGTCAGTAGAATGCAGCATTCTACTGACTAGATAATTCTGTCTGTATATAATTTATAGTTTCATTTTATTTAAGCTTAAGTATATTTTCTTAAGTTAGTATCAAATGAAAAAGAAAATAATAATAATAATATAACAATTTTAATAAGTATCCAGTCTTTTAACTTATCAATATACTTATCTACTTATTTTAATATTTAACCACACCACCACCATAGTCCACATATACTGGATCATCTTCTTGGGCAACAACTGCAGATGATTGAGAGGGTGCAGGTGCAGAAGATTGAGGTCTCTGAAAAAGTTATTATGGTGATATTTATTGAATATGTAGATACTTAATTAAATAGTATACTGTTTTATCTAATTATATATGTGTAATGGCTAAAATTTTTAATTTCTAATATTCAAGTACAATATTTATTCAACAAGATTTACCTAGTTAGTATTGATTTTTAGCTAATAATTTTGTTACATGAGGTACTGTAAAATAAGGTTAATACATACACTAAATCCAAGCTCTTGTATAGAGTCTTGTCCTTCCACTGCTGTTGGGCCGATAATAGCCAGAACCCTTTCCTCCAAATGCGACAAGGATTTCTGGCTAGCCGGTCCACCTCCAGTCCCTCTGGCATGTTGCCGCAAGGTCAGACCTTTTTTCTTAGTCTTGGATTTTAAATCGGCCCATACCTTTTTGGAATTATCAGTCATAAGTATGCATACAACCACATAAGTTGAAAATTGGTAACTCCACTGGACCGAAAAATTCCTAACATCCCTGTTACCTCTTCTTGCACATATGTGATAATAATATATGATATTCTAGGTGCTTGATTTGCACATCAAAGCAGATTGTAACTTGTGACTTTATCTATACCAGATCCACATCCAAATTGCTTGGCATGTAATATGTAGAAAAGATTATTAAATATAACTAAATATCTGAGTAATTTCCATAGAAAGAACTTATAATCACAAAGACTCTTCAAATACGGCTATTGGAATAGAATTGCTAGTCATTACTTACTTTTTTCCACTTGTCTGTTGTTTTGTTGACACCACCACCAACGGAATTTAATATATTAGTAAGATCAGACCATAATTGGTCTGACCGTACTCGACCTTGTGCCCCTGCAACAGGCCTAGCCAGGTCCCCATGACTGTAACATAAGCAACGGTTCAATACACAAATGCTTCATTGTTATTATCGCGTCATTGTTTACATTAGCGATTGAAATGGTACCAAAGTTTTGTACGATTGAATTTAAAAGAAATGGAAAATAACTTGGATTTACCTACCTTTCCATATACTCCAGTAGAGTTGAGAGTTGTTCGGGACTTGCCCTTACCCTAGAATCCATTCTTTAACACTAAAAATAAAAAAAATAACTATATTTATTTTGAACAGTTACAATCACGATGATTCTATTTAATTTTGAAGAAATCTACATAAAAACTATGTAAAAACACTCTAATAATTTAACACTATCAAAGTTTTGCTATAAGATTATTAAAAAGCGTCAAGAATTAATAATATCAATTAAAAACGACTCACCACACTCACAGTAAACACTCACTTAAACTTTAGAATAATCCCGCTTTGTTTGTTCCAATTTGACACTGACAGCTAAATTTTCGGTACCATAGCCAATATTCGTTTGTTTATCGAACGATCTGTTCGACACAACGATCGCGACAATTGCGTTACATTGGCTAGGAAATGTTTATCGTTATCTCTAAGACGAAAAAGAACTTCGACATCGTTTCGTTAAGAAGCGATACTACATTGTCTAAGCCCACAGGTCTCACAAAAGGTAACAGTAAACAATCTATTAACGTTACCGGTAATTACCAGGTGACGAACAAACTTGACAGTTGTACGGCGTATGGCGCTACCTGCTACCACAATCGCACGCTCCGGCGATTGGCAACAAGCGAGCGACCGTTAGACAGTTTGTTGTGGTACAACTTATTTTAGAATGCAAACTTTTTTCCTTTTTTAAATTTGAGTATTGTGACGTCAATCTGCCTGATGGTAAGGAGGTGCTCTAAAGAGGTACACGCAAGCTCATTATTAGAGCTTGGTCACTCTTGCCTTGATTGCTCTTAAATTGTAGGTATTGTTGGGAACAAAGACGCGGGGAAGGAATTTCTGATAAGCGTACTTATAATACTGAAAGAACATGTTCAACTGTATGGTTTAATAATGGAAATGAGATTCAAAAAGAATCCCAAGTTAATAAGCGTATCCCTTAGTCTCCTAAAGTGTCAGAAACCACACAGCAGCTGCTGATTATCAGTTTGAGCAAAGAATTGAGAGTCAGGTTCTGAAACTGGACCTGAAGCAGATAATTATTAACCATTTTTTTAAACTGCACATCACACTTCTCCTACCTTCTCTTTATTATAAAAGAAACTGATCTACGCTGTAAACATTTTATACTGTGAAGTCTCCAGTGTAGTCATTTCCTTAGCGCCGTATCATCAACCAGACGGTTGCACGCGACGGGAGTAATGACATTGACTCCATGATGTAACGGAGAAGTAGACCAAAACCATTCCACTGCGCCGGCGCTGTTAGATAATTAATAACTGGTGAACACACAACTGTTATGAAATTAGTTTGATTAGGATTTCAATGATCGTTTATGAAATCATTTTTTGTGTTTTGACGACATTTTTTGGCTTTTATCGATCATTTAAATGATTTGGATCTTAAACTAGATAAGGAAAATATGGAATGACGTTAGGTTATCGTTTTTGTTGATTTTGATAATTCTCTTACAAATACCAACCTTTACTTGTATCTATCATCAACTAATTTTTACTCTTTAAAATAAATCTCTAAGAAAATATGAATAATACTTATCGTCTTTGCGCAATAAATATCAGGGTAATATTGTACTCAAAGGGTTTGGAAATATCTTTACAATTCTCGAAGCTAGTCGTAAACGCAAGTAAAGGATGGGCTACCCCGGGGCAAATAAGGTCTAATATTCAACCTAATCATAACTTAAACTCAACTTTGTTGCAAACTAAAATAATACTTGCTACCATAATTCTACAGTACATATTCCTATGAAGAGTCAAAGTTCAACGTAAGTTTTATCCGAGTCTAACTTGGTGTAACTTTACAACTTTAAAAGAGATAATGAACTGTTCTTTTCAAGATATTGCTTTGTTCCGGCAACAAAGAAAATAACCACTCCATATTTAACTGAACCATTATTAAAAATCAACTAGATTACAAGATTAGTGTATTTTTTTCGTAGGCAGTTTGGAGTCAGCCAAATATAATAACTTAGCAGCAAATTTTTGAAAACTCACAAATCTCGAACTTTGTAGCTCATAGAAAGAAATATATAATTCCATTAGCAACGGAAGATATAAATAGTTCTTTCTTGACATGTAGTGTATCTACCTAGTCCTTAAACCTAGTCTCGTATTTTAAAACGAAACGTAATAAGACGATTATTCAACCTATTTTTATTTTATAAACGTGCCAAAAACAATATACCAAGTTTTTCATATATTTTTCTTAACAATCGTACCTTTTTAACAAATTGCTTCCATAATCAATTTTAAACGAGTTTTTAAGACAAAAAAACATAAGAAAAAAGGTCACATGAAAATTTATAGTTACTATCTTTTGATTAATGAAATAAAGTATTTTCAGATAATGTGATTTATGAATACACTTTCATAAATTTTATAGTACTTATATAAAGAGGATTCGGTTTTATCTTTATTATAAAAAGCTATAAGAAGACTGGAAGTAGAAATCCCCCTAGTAATTTAATAGCACTAATTGTTTTTTTCTCGTTTCTTCCTTCAACTTCTAGGTGACTGGTATAATGGACTCAACCGTTATCATCACTTAACTACAAAAACCAGCTGATATTAAAAAGAAATGTAGATTAAAAAAAACGCAGTTTAATGGTCCATTTATTTCAATGCCAATGTCATATTCCAATGGCGGTCGTACTGAAAGTGAACTTATACGCCGTTACTTGGCTTGTGTAAAAAATTGTAAATACAGAAATAACGCTTTATGAATTGGTTTACACAAAAAGCATGTTTTTACATACTCTTTTTTAAAATGTACCTATAATTTAATGCCACAGGCATGGTTATGACGAATAACATGGTTGAAAGCTGCTGATGGTACTTACATACCTTTTAAATTATTTAATACTGTGTACAATAATTTACACACAGCGGATATAGCCGTAGAAGCCTGATTGGCGTGCGACTTCATTAGAAGTATCGAGGTAATCAATAAGGAATGATTTTTAACATTTCTCACGAAAAGGGACTGTGGGAAAAACTTGTTATTAAAATATTAAATATACCTGTATTGTGACAAGTGGAAAGTGGCAAGTATATGTATAAATTAAGTAAAGGTTGCACTCCTATGCTTTCATTATTTTATAGCCTTGCAAAGTAAGGTCGACGAACTATAGGTAGATGCGGCATTTCTAACGTTTTTGCGGAAAAAATGGCGATTATTAATCGCTCTGTCGCATTTGCGCGGTGCTTATGGTAATTATCATAACGGTATCACTTAAATCAGATTAGTGGAGAGATTTGGACGAGTATTAAGTAATTAATTTAGTAGTAAACTTTTTTGTTTATTGACAATAGCCAAATAAAAAATATGAAACGCTGAATCGAGCTAACTAAATTTAATTGAAACCTAAAAGGCAACTAAGGGGGCGGCTTATAAACATGGAATCTCAATTCTATCATTACTTTGGATACGGTTGGCTCTGTCTACCCCGCAAGGGATATAGACGTGACTATATATTAGTTATTGGACATAGAGAGCATATTATAAAATACCAAAGTCTTATTAAACTTAAAAAAAACTGCAATTTCGAATTTTTGTTTTGGCTACGTATTTCAGAAATACAACCAAAAACATACACTTAATGCTGCAATCACAGCCAATTTAAGTCATACTCACTACAAAGAACTTGCTCAAAATACTCGACCAATGTAAATAATGTTTAACATGATAAAGTATACAAAATTAACTCGCTAAACTCAGCTCAGCTGCATTTCGCTAATTTAACTTTCAAAATTGAGAATTAACTGGTAGGTATTTAGCAAATTTATATTTATTTTTCCAAAACAATGATCGTATTATTTTTATACTTCTTCATTTTTTATATATTTTATGTTGCCTTTTATTGCATTTCATTTTTAATCAGGACTTTGACACAGTTTACGCGATCAAATGTATAAAAACTTGATAAAAAGAATTTAGATTTAAATTCTATTATAACTGGTCATTTGCTTAGCAACAAAAATTAACACACAGGCACACATTTCCCTAAAGCCTTAAAAGTTTATAACTTCTAATCTCATTATGAGCAAAAACAAAAAGAAACTACCTATAATGTTGAAGATTTTAACTTCCTCATAGCAACAACTACTGCACTGTGTGCTTATGACAAGTCTGAACTGACCCACATTTCAATTTTGTTGACTTTACCATATTTATACACCTACAGCTGTAGGAAGTGGGGAAATGGGCTGGGCCACTGCCCCAGCGTTCTGTGACATCACCGCCATATTTGAAACAACTTTTTAAAATACCAAAGTGACAATGGTAACGCCCAGAGCAAGTAAGATGGCATTCGGGCCCTCGGGCTGGTCTTAACTGCTCTGTGTTGGCGCCGAATCTCCGCGTAAAGGTGATTTATTTGACATTACCACTTTTTAAATTAAAATACCACGCCAAGACATTGGTGGCGCCAAATTTTTCTACATGTTTAATTATAGTTATTCTCATAGCATTCATTCTTGCCATATTTGAATCGCAACTGAATACCGCTTTCTAGAGATCCGTACACTTCCGGCTAAAAAACCCTTTTCCTGTATATCTATATTTTTAAATAAAAAGTACACTACACATTCTACTTCATCCATACTTTTTTGTTTGTTCTAATAAATACATTAAGAGTGAATTAGTGGAATTTGGTAACTAACATTACTATAGGAAATTACGGGAATAATACCCATAGCCGTAAACTAAGTTGCGGAAGCGAACGACACAAAGGGAACATCTTCCGGCAGGTTGGTGCTTTTGCCTGCAAACACGGCCTTTGTCGAGCTATGCTCCAATCCTCTTATATCGCAAATTAGCTTTTTGTTACCTTAGTGGTATAAGTACTATATTGTAATGTGTAGCATTATATTCTTCTTAAAGACAGCAAAGAGTAAAAGTGGACTATATATAACACTCCAAGGCTTATACAAACCAAATGAATATACCTAACATAAATTTGATCAGAAAGAGGATAAATTAGTTATATAGAGTATATCATACTCTTCATTATCGCTAAAGTAAAATCACCGATGATTATTAACAAATGTATTATTTTTATCTATGCGTATACAACTCACACTTGGCCAAATTATTAAAATACCAAACTGACAGCGGCGCCTATTCATCTTTATAAATTGTCGAAGTTATTCTTAGTGTCACGTACTCACGGATGTAACAGATAGAATGGTTGGCAATAATTATGGAACGCATATGAAAGTGCATTCCGCTATGTGGTTTCCG
Organism: Amyelois transitella; assembly: GCF_032362555.1. Lineage (NCBI taxonomy): Eukaryota > Metazoa > Arthropoda > Insecta > Lepidoptera > Pyralidae > Amyelois > Amyelois transitella. The sequence goes on along the minus strand of NC_083511.1, from coordinate 8,953,925 downwards.
GCAGAATAGAATATGACCAGTCCATCCCTACCTGTGTATGTCTAAGATAGTGTAAAAAAAGAAAATAGGACCTAATTAATAGCAGAACATCAAAGGTTCTCTGTGTCAAATAGCTACACAGTCTGTCGCACAAATATTTAATATTTTCCCAAAATGTAGTGTGTTTGGAATTTTTTTCTATAAAGCAAGAAAAAGCTTTTCTATTTTACAACAATGAAAGCAGGTTGACTAAGCAGATATACAAGGAGAGTGTGGAGGGAAAGGTCGGAGTGGGAAGACCTAGACGAACGTATCTTGATCAAATTAAGGACGTCCTGGTAAAGGGTCAGGTCAAAAGTACCCGAAACCGCCGAGCTTGTATGAAGAGAGTTATGAATGTGGACGAAGCGAAAGAAGTATGCAGAGATCGTGGCAAGTGGAAAGAGGTAGTCTCTGCCTACCCCTCCGGGAAAGAGGCGTGATTTTATGTATGTATGTATGTATGTATGTAACAATATCAATTTTTTGTAATCTATCAAAAAAAAACTTTGCCATACAAACTCACTGCTCTAACACCTGTGTCTAGAGATCTGATATTAGGCAATTAGGTTCCATATTTTATGGTCTGGGGGTGCACTTAGCGAGGATTTCCGGAAGTTTGTTTAGGGCAAACGGAGCCGCGGGCGCACTGTAGTAAAGTTTTAAATCATAAAACAAAAATAATATTGTATTACTTCTTCTTCTTCTTCTTAGCCTTCTTCTATCAGCATTCTGATGTAGGACTCCTTCATCTCCTTCCATTCTTCTCTATTTTGGGCAGTAAGAGTCCAATTGCTGCCCGCCACCTGCTTGCTTGCCTGTATTACTTAAAACCTTACTTTTCGTGGAGATAATAATAGTACGCTCTGCCAACTGAACTTGCCAAACGGAATAGTAAAGGTAAGTACACAAGAATAACACACACTAAAAGGACTTTTCACATTAATACCTTAACTGATTTTAATACATATGTGGACTCTACTGATCCCAAAATTTATAATGGGTAAAAATTATTCGAAACTTTTCATTCTTACGAGTATTTCAGGCGTATCTACTGTCAGTATCTTAATTTCAGTTGCAGACAGCTTTACGTGGCCTTTATGTTATGTTAAATTACTTATTTATGTAAAATTTGTATTAATTTTAATAATATTGATAGAATTGAAATTGAAATAGTAACAGCTTGCTAGCCCATCGATTTAAAGAATAATCCCAAGATTTAATAGCCTTGTTGCACATATAATTCAATGTGAAATTTTGTCATGTCACCTCTGTACTTTTTTTATTTTATGATGAAAGGTTCTACAAACTTTGCTTGGGAGAAATGCTAAGTACAAAACAAACTGAAGTGAAGACACATTGCAACTTTCAAGAGGAAGGCTGCTTTATTATTCATTTAGTAGGAAACAGTTATTTTGAACCTAGTTTGGCCAAGACCCAATATTCTTACATTTCTGTTTGGATTTTGAAGAAAAAAACAAAAGTATTATGTACAAAATGTATAAGTATGGTAAAAAATAGATGAGAATTTACTTAGCGTAAATTACGACATAATTCAACCATAAAAAGTCAGAGTTGCTGTTTAAAATTTACCGTTAACTATCCAGGCATTGGCACGATTGAAAATAAGCATAAAATTTAATTTTTCCTGTTTTATTTTTAACCGTACTTAAATAAAATACCAACTGTGCTGTATAAATATGGCAACCGATTCGAATAGGCATAAATTCTGGAAAATTACACTGCATTCGTTCCAAAATTTTAATGTAAAGAAAATATTAAAATATATCTACTTTTTTTTCAAAACCCACAATGGTATAAAGTATTTATTGAAATATCTGTAAGTCTGAAACTCTCAGAGCCACAGACATAAATCTACGAGTAACTAGACTCGAGTATAACATATTTCTTGTGACAAATCGCGTGTCAAAAGTATAACAAAAGAATAACTTCCGAAACTGTTTCTTTAGGCATCGTTAACCTAAATAGAAACATATGTACTTTATAGATACTGAAATGCTTATGTTAGCTCCAACAAAAAAAAATGTTCTTTGTCCATACTACCAAACTACGAGTAGGAGGTATACTAAATGCGAAAATCTGTCTGTTTACACGGCGAAACCGCTTGCTTCTTCTTCTATTCCCACACACACACATTACGTGGGGTCGGCAAAGAATGTTAGTTTTTTTCAATTACTACTGGCACTTGCGATGTCACTCGTCAATTATTTACTTTACGCTGTCCATCCATCTCTTAAAATATTCTTGATTTTTTTTTCTTTTTTGTTTTGCGAAACTGCTGTAAGTACCGCTTGGATACAATTTTGTGTGAATAAATTATTTATCTGACGTCAAATCATAGGGTGTTTTTTTTTTTGAGAATTTCCATGACAACAGGAATATAAAGATTTTTTTTTCAAGGCGGGCGAAGCTGTACACTAGACATACCCTTTATATAAGGCACTTTATTCTTTTTACTACAAGCCTACACTACTACAAGATATTTTATTTGCCAAAACAATTGGTTGAAAAACCGCTTCTTTCCATATCGATACATGAATTGACGGAATCTTGCTATACCTATATCTATGCTCGTAGCAGTCTCAAAGGCTCCTGCGGGTGCAGACAGTAATGTAGTTGTCTTATTGGCACGGGAGCAATTTCCTGGCTGCGACGACTCGTCCTAGATATATCTATAGGTAGAACTGTCTTTTCTGAACGATCTAAGATGTTTTTACAACCCGCTGAAAACTGAAACGTGATTTTAAAGTTTTTATTAGAAACAATCAAGTTTAAGTTTTAATTACGTATCCTATGTTTAAAGTTACATAATTCTACACATTATTGACGAAATTTATTTGTAATACTTTTATTCTCTACTTCTTAAAGCCCTATTCACTGCTTCTTACTTGGTTAAAGCCAAAATCTAACAACTAAAGGCTGTTAAAATTTAAAGCCAATTTTCTCATTTTACAACAAGATTTAATCTTCGTACAATTCAACGGTAAATGGGCTTTTAATTTAACAATACTTCGTAGTTTTAACGCTGATCTCGCTGTAATATTTTATTACAATAATATTTTAACTGCTCTTTCTTTCATTTTATTACAGTCTGTTTTGATTAACGCTAAAACTTCTTACGTCTAATCTTATCCTATCCTATTCTTTTCTTTATTAAATTCGCAACAATGTTTCAAATTCTTTCCTACAGAGCCGAAGTGAAAATGAAATCTGGCTTCTATTTAGTATTAATTAAATTATTTACCTTTAACTAACGTAAGTCGAAAAGACACGTCCGATTCCAGATCCCAAAGGAATTTGGAGGTTTTCTCTGACAGAGTGCTTCCCTTCATTTCTTGGAATATACATGGTAAATTGTAGCTTCCTACGCAAGATTCGGTTATACTGTCTTTCAATCAGTCAATTACTGCTCATTTTTCACGATTTGTCACTTAACGCTCAAAGTAAGATAAATCTGGTAGCTCAAATCATGACAAATAAAAAAAATATTGTTTTATAGTGGTGTAGGATAATTGCTTAAGCAATATTTCATACCCTGGAAAGTATAATTAACACTACTTCTTCTAACTCAAAAAGAACAACTAGTATAAAATTGTCATAAAACTTTTTCTCCATCTTCATTGCGAGGAACCTACAAAGTGGCATATTCTAGAAACTTTAGCACCAACAGTAGTTTGAAATCCAAGCCAAAACTTGAAACTCTTTGTGTTGCTATTTTAAGACTCCAACTTTATACTTGCGATACTAAACCTTGGTTCGTATTCACCCGGGATTGTCAAACTTTGACAGACACAGATCTGACTTTTCGACGGTCGCTGATTGTCATTATAACTTCCGTTGTTAATGTATGAAATCTGTACATGTATGAAAAACTTTACACATTCGCAAATATTTTGACGTAGATGTCGAAGGAGAAAGATCGGTGCAAAATTGAGTGTCAGCGTTATAAGGGAAAAGATAGGAATGCTTAAATGGTTTTATCATGTGGAGAGGACAAATTACATTATTACTCAAGTATTAAACTCTTAAATCTCATATTAAAATAAATTAAGGATTAATAGAATAAAATTAACAGCTTCTAGCTTCATATTACTCGTAATTTCTAACTATGTGAGATAGTGTGTTAACTTTGTAACTATTTCGTTTCCTCACTACATTCTATACCAGATAAGTTGTTTGAGCTTGTAGTATATTCAATAAACTCTGTTTAGAGTTCTGATCCACTGGTTTAGATTGTTCGACAGGTGTTCCAGGAATTTACGATGATAGACAGAAACCAACGAACACAACAAAAATATAACAAAAAAAGTCCTTACCAGTGCTAGAAATTTTAAGCAGACGTAATTGAATCGAAGAACTTATCTGCAAATAAAAGAAAACGAATGTTAGAAATAAGTATGGAAGTATCGTGACTAGAGAGAAAGATGTAGTCTGCTCCTACCTCTATTACATGACTACGCAGATCTTTTTTAAATCCCTCTTTAACCAGTGGTTACGGACGCTCTTGTTCACATAAAACTTTTACTATTAAATCAATCCACATCAGTATGAACTACTACAATAGTATTTGCAATTAATTTAGTAGCGCTGACCATTACACAGACGATTGTCTGGCCTCTCGCCGCACGCTTAACCCGATTTCTCTTCCTTCTCATCCAATTTAAAAGGAATACGTTACTAGACCCGTGCGATGGGGAATCGCTCCACTTTTGAATCATTATTTACTTGAGTGAAACTGTGAACTGTGGCGGCGAGTGCGTGATGCGGACATATGTTATGGTCTTTTATGGAATATAAATTGTACACGACTTTTTCTCTCACTGGGCAAACCGAGATTGTAAGCTCAAGTATCAAAGGCAAAGTTTTACTGGTTAGCGTATATTGATGGAATTGAAATTGAAAGATAACGATAGTTTGCTGGCTCGTCACCTAAACAAGGATACATATGTCTCTGTACATCTGTCTCGTATATATCTCTCACAGATATGGAAGTACATACAACCAATAATCATAATGGCTACGTTTAGCAAGATAGCTTATTGTTAGAATTAAAAGTTTATAAGGCTTTTTAAAAGTTTAAAATCTGCACAGAAAGAAACCCAGCTGTTACTCACTTTATTTTTCTATGCTACAATCTGGTCAGTATGTAAATGAATGAAAGACTGAATGGTAAACAAAGTCATGCAAACTCATAAATTTCCTCAAACTTCACATATGCTGTTCACGTGAAGAGCCAACTTATTGATTGCTCTGAACATTTCTAAGCTACCATCTCGAGTCGAACAACGAGAACGGTTATATAAATCTGAAATTGAATTATGGCTTTTGTTTGCTATACTTAGTAGGTACTCTCGAGAATTTTCCGAAAAATTTCACTCTACTTTCTCATGCATTTATGAAGTTTTTTAAAATGTGTACTTTTTTAACAAGTTATTTATAATACACATAATTAAATAATAAAATACTCGATAGTTTGCCTCATTATAAATGACTTTTCTACAATTGAAAATTACGGGAAGCATCAAAAAGTTATTTATTGTGTGTTAGTACATACAGTAGTAGGTATAAAATATTAACGAGAAATGCTAATGAGAGCAGAATGTACCCTACAATCGGCAGTAGAAAAAGGAATATAACGCAAGTCTTGAACTTTCTTTGAGGCTGGGTCAATCTGTGTTTTTGGCCCATTTATATTTAATCATTTTATTTATTCTTTCAAATTAACGCATCACCTCGTCTTCAACCGTGCACATCACTAAGTGTTGAATAAATTTGTCATCGATCGTGCCCTACATAAACATATCCACTTCATCATTGCAAGCTCGTTCAGTGTAGCCAACCGGAGCCACATTTATAACTGTAGATCTACAGTTTTTTTCGATATCAAATATTTTTTTTTTGTTTTGAAATTTAAATGTACAAGAGATTCTTGTAGATAACTTGTCGATTTAATTATAAATTGTGTTGACATCATTATCTGATAACTTGTATCCTATTTTGTAAATATATCTATAAATTTCTATTTCTACAGTTTTTTTTTATTTTCGTAAATAATATTTATTGTACGAAAAATAAAACAAAAAGCTCATTTGGTCAAGGAAGTCACAAAAATTTTTATAAAGTTGGTACTGTTCGTAAGGCTTTAACAGTTTGTTAAAAGCTGATCTACAGTTATACTTTATCTGTCGTGAGATACGACTTCGCACATAATGCATACATAGGCTATACCTAAAACCATATTTAACTTTTTTAACGGTGAAAGAATAATGATATTGCCAAGGATTAGCGCTTACAACAAACAAACAATCAAATTTGCAAATTACCTCTTTATAATACAAGTACAAATTGCAGTTGGAAACACTTAGCTCGTTGTAGGCTATTTATCGGTTGGTCGGAGGTTCATATCACGCCTGTCGCTTTCATAACGGAAAATTGCATCTTGTATCGGCTGCCTTGTGTACTATATTAAATATGTTATTATAAATATACATATTTATACGTATGCTTTCTAAATTTCATTTGGACTTTACTAGTCACAACTTCATTTCATAAGAATTAAACATTGCTCTATTTAATGTCGCTTATTCGGCTTCTTCATGGTAAATACTTTCAACAGAATTCTAAATACAAATCTTACGCTATAAATACGTCACGTGGTAAAATACAAGGGAATTTTCGGTAATTTTCGGTGACTTGACATGCTGCTGTCTGTACATTATTAAGATATTTTTCAACTACTTACCTATTTATGCCCTCAAACTAGACTCTTAACTTTGTAAGAAACGGTATTGTATTGAGTTTAAAAGTTTACGTGACTTTCGGTTAGTTGAAGTACGTTTAATGTCACAAAATATAAGGTCAAAGTCGTGGAATTGCTAAATAAATATTTACAAATAGATTGATCTACAAATCTAAAAAGCTTTTAACGTTTTCTACAGTTTATTGACATTTTCACAATGAATGCATGATAAAATTGTACTATCGTTTTAGGTTTTTTTGGTTGCTTTGAGAATTTCGAAAAATAAATCTTATATCCGTTTTTGCATAATTATGTCTTACTTTTTATTTTTCTTTTTTGTCTGTCTTTATTTTGCACATCTTTTTAGCTGATTACTGTGTATTTCTTATTTTTTTGGAAATAAATTATTTCGTAAATATGTATGTTTAAAGTCAAAGCTATTAGAGCTATTACTATGTATTTCTAGATGAACGTTATACATTTATTTTAGAGAGGTAACTGAAAATTCAATTGCCATCTAAGTAAAACATCAGGTATCGAAACAAATCATTGATATTTTACTAATACCTATAACGAAGGTTATATCTGAAGTAATGGAGCATGACGAACGCCGAAGGGGTTAAGACATCGCATAGCTGTTCTAAAGGCGGTGATAATCGGTGATGCGATGTTGATAACACACTGGTCGCATGTTATTCGCTTTATACGGCAAAATGAGGAAGCGTTTAGTGTCTTATGTTATCGAGATGAGTGGTCGTTAAGGTTTTTAAAAATATACTTCGGTTATTGTACTTGTAAGACTAATAAAATTCAAGATGTCATTGTTTATTTTCTTTTTGAGCTGAGTTTGCATAACTTCTTAGTCTTGGGTCTTGTGATAATAAGCTCTGTCCAGCACGTGACGGATAAGGACGGATTTAATTTGTCTATTCATACTCACAAATATCACGTCTATATCTCTCACAGGATAGACAGAGCCGATAGATAGGATTCAAAGACCGCGTTGTTGTTTTAAATAATTGCATTAAACAAAATATAAAAGTAAACATAAAAAAGGAAATATGTCACATTTTAGGCTTAATTTCGGAATTAATTTTGTTTTAATGTTTTACTTTAATTTTTGTCGTGAATTGTTGTGCTTCAATTTGTAGAAAAAACAGATGCTAAAAGGTTTTTAATTAAAATTATACAATTTATATTATTATTAAAATAAATGTTAGCTGCTTTAACATTTAATTAGCACCATGTCTAATACAATCAAGAATTTCTTCTTCTTAAAACTGTCTCAATTTACTAAGCTGTTCAAGTTATCAAAAAGTCACGAACTTACCAAACAAACAAAAAATATTTATTCGTAATTACATTTTTACATAATTAGTTGTTGGAGTCTACTTTTAAGTATACAAATATTTGTGCCAGTAGACCCGTTCTTTCGGATAAAATAAACAAAATTTCTCATTGAATGCCACAAAAACCTCTTACAATGTCGTATGAGAAGTAAATTGGTCTCGTCAGCGTCAAAAGAGGGCTTTTGTGCAGAATGTGGGCCACTCCATGTTGCGACAGGTGTAGGGTCTATCAAAGTCAGGTCATCTCAATGGATCATCTTTTTTCTTTATTTCTGTTATTTTAATTGTGTTTTAGTAGTTTTTTTTTGCATTCATTGGTTTTAATGTACATCCTACTACTATTATAAAGGCGAAAGTTTGTATGGATGTATGGATGTTTGTTACTCTTTCACGCAAAAACTACTGAACCGATTACCATGAAATTTGGTATGTAGGTAGCTGAAGACCCAGAATAACACATAGGCTACTTTTTATCCCAGAGTTCCCGCGGGATTGATAGGGTTTCCATGCGGACGAAGTCGCGGGCGGCCTCTAGTCCAATATAAAACTGGTCATAATATGTTGTCAAGCTTTATTATTGTATAATAATATTTTAACTTAAATTACCTAACTTTTTTTTATAAAAAGAGGTCTTATTAAATTCTATTCCCAAAAATACTCGAAAATGCTTGGACTATGCGTTGATATGGCACTCAGTCAGTCAATCAGTTGACTCGTCTATATATTAAAGAGATAAATTATTGTACCGTAAAAATACAAACAGACATTATATATAAATACAAATACTTACTTATCCTAAATCATTAATTATGCTTAATTTTTGAATTGTTAGATATTCAAGTTAACTTTTCTTTGATTAAATTCCTTCATTTAGTCCGCGTATTGTTTGCTTTTCGTGGTAATTACAATTTCCGTTTTGTTTAAGTAATTGTATTACAAACGTCATTAGATTTTGTTTTTAAAAAAGAAAATGTTGTTGAAAAATGTAAGTACTTTGAAGACAGAACCAACAGTGTTGAAAAAACCTAATAATAAACCATATTATGATCAAAAGAAATTGCACATTACGTTTGAAGTTATGAAAACTATATCAAAATAAGCATCATTAGGCTTAATATCAATCATATTGTTGCCTTACACCATATGTACATGATGCTTTCCTAATCCTCATCACTTAGATGTAATTCCATTGTTAGAATTTGCAACATCAATCACTTTGATGAATACGGAATGTGCTACTGAAATTCTTAATTTATATGTAACCTACTTACCTGTTATGTTATTAACTATTGTTCAATGTTAACGACTTTCCTTTGTATCCACTGGGTGTCAAATCAACCAATGCGACACATCCTAGTGCCAAGTTTCTAATCCCAACTGTCTCGTGTTGTTAAAGTCTTCTTGCCTTGCCGTGTGGTTCCCGGCACCAATGAAAAAAAAATAGGACCACTCCATCTCTTTCCCATGGATGTCGTAAAAGGCGACTAAGGGATAGGCTTACAAAATTGGGATTATTTTTTTTAGGCGATAATCTCAATTCTATCATAAAGCCAAATAGCTGAACGTGGCCATTCAGTCTTTTCAAGACTATTGGCTCTGTCTACCCCGCAAGGGATATAGACGTGACAATATGTATGTATGTATGTACCTACCAGTGTCAAATTTTCATCACATATACGAAGAATTCCAAGTTAATAACCCTTTGTTGACTATAATGCTATACCCTATGTTATATTATTGTATACCCGTTCATTCTGCCAGACCTACATGGAATTTATAAAGATGTGTTCTATTAAAACTTCATGCAGCCTTGCAGTATTCCGATGTTCGGACATTCCTCACAGACCCACAAATTGGATCCCGGCGACCGCAGAGCAATTTTGGTCAGTCCGCTCACGTAACCTCTCATTGATTCCGCCGATAAACACTACCATTTTGAGACTAACAGCCGACTGCATGTGAAATTCATTAGTGGTCTCGGACTGTCTTTTCCGTAAGATGTATAAACATTGTCTACACTAATATTATAAAGAGGAAAACTTTGTTTGTTTGGTTGTAATGAATAGGCTCATAAACTACTGGACCGATTTTAAAAATTCTTTCACCATTCGAAAGCTACATTATCCACGAGTAACAAAGACTATATTTTATTTTGGAAAAAAATAGGGTTCCGTAATAATATATAAAAATAATTGGCAAAACAGCGTTTGCCGGGTCAGCTAGTATCAAATATAGTTAAAAATTTATTATAAGTTAAAATTCGTATGAAAAATTTGTGTGGTCGAACAGTTAAGTTACCCGTCAAAGCCACGCATGTAAAAAGTGTGATGAACATGGCATCAGTTCATAGTTATTGGTGTACATATCTATAATTCATTTGCTACAAAAACCTGCACGTTCATAAGCTGGAGCATAATACAAAATTTGTTAGGTTCCCCTAAGAAAGTAAAAACCAGATTTATCCAATCCAGAATCGTGATCATAGGCAGCGCCGGGCTTTCAATTTTCATGATTAAATATTATATTTATAAATGTTCTGAGCACTTTGCATCCACTGTAGTAAAAGCTATTATATTTCTGAAAAATGACCTGCACTCTGCCGCATCCATTTTCTGCATCAGAGTTACAGCATAATTTATCAACCTGTTTTTCTACTTACTCTCACAATACATTTATACATCCGCTGTGAAAATACCCAGAATTATCATTAATTATTTTGTTTTCTGTGTCTTATAATAAAAAAAAAGATTGTTTACAATAAAGAAATGTTATATTATATTAACATTTTTAAAACAAAATTACCTATTATTAAAACAGCACATTCAACCGCCTATGTCAAACTAAATGAAGCAGACACAAATCGAAAATAACATAAAATATACGAGAAAAATATGAAATTACAGCTTTTGTCTAGTTTAGACGCCTTCCATATTTATTGAATATATTTTCAAATATGTATTTGCTGTACTATTACTTGATTTTATATCAAATTTATTTTTTCAATTGTGTGAATATTAATTCCCTTAAATCTTAATTATTTAATTACACTCAAAATCGAGGATTTCCAAAAACTGAAGTAATAAATAATCCCAGCCGTACTTAGTATGGTAGCCCTACAGACCGCTAAGAATCTGATGCGGTCGTACCGGTGTATCGCAGATAAAACGCCAGCTCCAGGCGAGTGCTCCGAGTGCAGACCAGAGATTACTTTTATAGACATCTATTACGATGTGGAGCGATTTGGGGTTTACTGCCTCTAAACGTGCCTATTTTCTAGCGACGGCAATTTGAAACATAGTTACAATTGCACCGTTCTATTACATTTCTTGAATGGAATTGGTACAGTCGATTCTAGATTTGAGAAAGTTGTAAAATGGAAAATTAATGATGTTGTACTTCATGAAGTTCGTTACGGAGCTCATTTCAATTGTTTAATAAAAATAAATAAATTTTAGCGCAATTTAAAAATTATATAATAATGAGCAGATAAGTACTGTCTGGTAAGAAAGAGGAAAGCGTAAGATATGGAAATCAAGTGAAAAATAAAGTAATTAGGGACGGGGTAGATGGGACAAAAAGGAAAACTATGTGCTAAAATCAATAACACTTTGCTTGTTATATATGATAAACATATATTTAGTAAACTATGATAATATATTTAGTAAACTGTTCATATCATCATAAAAAATAGAAGTTACAAATAATAAGTTAAGTAATTAACTTCCAATTACAATTATAACAACTTTTCTGAGATCTGATAGTACTATTTGGGACAATCTTGATCGTTTAACCGATCAATACAATAAACTCAGCTAATCAAACGTCACAGATAAAATAATACAAAAGAGAAATGGATAGTGCTATTGTGTTAGCGCCGTCTTAATGCAAGCACAATGACTTTGAATTTCTTGCGATCTAGATTCGCATTCTATGATGTAATCTGAGTGATGAGGTCGTTCACATATCGCCGATTAAGGTTCCGCTATATGTTTAGTATATTGACATAAAGCAGAAGACATAAATAAAGAATATATAATATCAAAAGAGGCTAGGTGCTCTTTATACCAATATTTTTTTAAAACTCTCAACATTTCCATGCATTACTTGTTTAAGATATTCTTATATTTTAATGTAATATATGCCTTAAACTGAATATATTTTTTATATATCCAGCTAAAATATAGGCGTAACATTTACAAAGTTAGTGGTGATTCAACTAAAGTGACATTAGTTCTATTAGCATCGTCAATATAATGATGGATATGTTATCCCTGTGACATTGATTTAACTGATATTAAGCTTAATTGATTAATTGAGTTTGTTGATTTGCGTAACGAATCCTTCATGCTTACCAATACTTGCATTGGTAAGTGACTAACTGACAGACAACGTACTGCCGGACTAAGCATAGAAATGCATTACCATGTTCTGGAGAAGTGCAGGGAGAACTTAGTGAGAATATCTCAATTATCTGAGAGAACAGGTAAGCTGGGGCTGCTACATTTTCTATTGTGCCTTTATTGTATCCAATATTGTCCTTAATAAATTAATGAATATTATACGTAACTAGCGACCCGCTCCGATTTCGCACGGATTTAAAGATATAAACCTTTCTCAGAAAACCCTCTTTCCAATAATTCAAACAGAAACAATATCCGTTCACAATTTTCCGAGATTAGCGCATACATACAGACAGAGAAAATAGAGGGATTTTATAAAATAACTATAACTATATAGTGATATATTTTCAACACTCTTGAGTCTCGAGCTAAAAATCACACCAACATTAATTCCAAAGAAGATTATAGAAGTCTCGGCAACTCTACCACTTCGAAACTTAATTACAGCTCACAGGTATAATTTCTACGGCGGTTGATTCGTTTAATAACTTTATGAAGGCAGAAAGTTTGATGTTGTTTGCTTGATAAAGTCGAGATGTCAATGCGGGTTTTGTACACAAATGTTACTTTTGACAGTACTTGGGAATCAAATTTTAAGCGATTGACCGTTTTTTTTTTCTAACAATCTCAACCACTTCCAGCAAAGCGTACACTATGAATATTTCGACTCCTGACTCTGTCTCTATAGTAAGCTATAAAGGCGTACACAAAATTATATACAGGAGCATTTAATACAGTTTGTAGTTCAAAGTTGCCGTGAGATGAGATTACAACAATTTAATTTGCAATCGGTTTAGATTATCGGGCCTAACTGCTTTTGTTTGAGATTTGAGAGGTTTGCAAACAGGTGTCAGAAACAGTTAGCATTCCGCTAACTTAAATGCAAATTATAAACCGGTCGATGCATCGAGCGATTTAGCATTATTCCATAACTTTTTGAAATTTAAGCCGTGTGGTTGATCTGGAAATAGTTTATGGCACACTCTGGACTCTGCAGGCCTATTATTAAATAATTAATTAAATTAATGCCTATTATTATTTTTGGTTTGCTAGTAGCAAATTGTTTTCCACCTTATTCTGTACCGTAGTCATTTTAATTGGACAATCTTTATGACAGATCTTGTATTTATTCAGGGTTTGATAGCTACGGGTAGACAGAGCCAAGTTGTAAAGTCTGTTGATGGCCTTTTTACTTATATGTACATTTTTAAATAATAAATAAAGGTTTTATTTACATTAGAAATTATTCTCGCTGTTTTATTAAATCAAATGAAGAATAGTCATACCTTTATTTTATTTTTAAAATTTATTTTCTTAAAGACTGAAAAGCAAAGTCCAGTCTTTACAACCACTTTTCACTTTTTATTGTATGTACCTTGTTAGGGATTAAGACGTTATTATGTGTGTGCTTTGATAGATTAGTTTTTCTCATCATAGTTTCCCTTTTATGACAAAAAGAGTGCCAAAGCAAGTCTGCTTGTGTCCCATTAAGGATTAAGGTATCAGAGAATGTATGTATTTAATTTAGGTAAAGTCGACAAGATGGACTAATGCCAAATCTCTTTGCTCTGAGTCTGTTTGAGAAAGATGCTTTTAGCTTCATATTTTATTAATGAGAAGCTACATTCCATTGCAATGTAAATTAAGATAATGAAGAGAAATAAACACAACCTATGAATAATTTAATTGACTTCATTAGTTCAATATAACAGTATGCATAAATGCAAAATATACCATTACAATAGTTGTAGATATTTGTATAAAAATGTATGCCCTACTTTTATTGTAAATTAAAAATATTATAATTACTGAAAAGTTTTTCAAAACTCATACGCCTACTAATGAGCAACCACACTGTAAAGGTCTGCCTTGAATTGCTCTTAGTTTTCTCTTATTTCTCAGCTGCAATAAAAAACTTTTTTTAACCGACTTCAAAAGATGGAGATTATCTTTTTTCCGCGAACATAAATTTTATTTAATATATAAGTATTTCTTTTAAATTAATAACTAAGCTGTAAAGTAATAACAACTATTTATGTATAACTTTCTAAACTTCAAAAATCACAAGGTTCATTTACGACAGGTAATGTCTTTTAATCTCTACTCTACCACACGACACATTTAAATCAAGTAAATATATGTATTTTAGGCGATGGGCTAGTAACCTGCGTCATTACCTCTAAATCGTCTTCCTAAATTTGCTTTAATTTACTACTTAATTTGATCATCAATCAATCTTCCACAATATCATAAACCATCTTTTGTTTTTTATTATGACTTGAAATGGGACATCGATAGTTTTTCGCGCGATAAACATGGCGTCACGCGTGCTAAACTACAGAAGCAGCTAAATGTGACTTTGAGTGAAGCGTCTATCAGCTCTTTCTACACCGTAAGGTTTTAAACATGATATATGTGTGTTTGTGTATAAATAACATAAAAGAGACTACATTTATTGCGTTTATCAAAACCAAGCTTTGATCCGCAAGGATTCCATAACTCATTCGGAACGCGCGTAAACCTTTTACGTCCCACTCGCGAGCATCATAAGTCAAGTTTCTTCATATGAAATATTTCATACACACTTCACTATATTACTTTCACTGAATATGTAAGGATAAAAGAACAAAGTTGAAATCCCGTGGAGGTTAAACAAAACTACATATGCCAAACACAATTTATTTTTTGTTTTTCTCATAAATATACTCATAAAAATACTTAACATTACGAAAAGTAAAATGCAAGGATGTTTATCAATACATTTATCAAGACTTAACATAAAATATTTCTCCAAAATACTGATAAGGGCGATTAAAGAAGAGTAACAAAACCAAAAAATACATTTTTGGAATTTTTATCTGTCAGTTATGTATATAATAGTTTAATTTTTGTTAAAAAGATTTTTTAGTTAGGTCTTTAAAGACATAACAATAAATGAAAGTACATCCAAACAAAAATTGCAACAGAATTGTACCAGACGTCATTTACAATTTGCTGAAATTGAATGAGCATCGAATTCATGAGATCAAACGTACGTACGTGAATTTTTCGTACCTACTTGATCCCGGTGTTTGTATCCAGATCCAAATAAATTCCAGATTTTTTGCATACAGCACAAGTATCGAAATGAATTATTCAAATGTGTATTTTTGTATAAACAATATGTAAATAAAAACACCCTTTGGATTTCTATGGTTCGATCAGAATAGATCATATACCTACTGAGTGAAAAACAGCACATGTAAGGGTTGCCATGTCAGTTAACATCTTAAAATTATATTTAATAATTTCTTTATGTACCCAGTGTATTATTATGTGACGAGTAAAAAATCTCTTTCATCTCAGATTTTACATCTCAAGTTGATAATAACACTACAACTATCTCCCACAATCTACGGGAATTGTCATTGATCATATAAAAAAGTAATAAACAATTTGCTTCGCCGTATGTAACCCACTCACACAATTGTTAATACTGCGCACGGTATAACAATCGATGTTTCTGTTTTTATCCCATTATCGGATATGACAGTACAGCGAATAAAAAAGTTACGGCCACGTTAATTATGGAATTAATTGGTGTCTTAGTGAATGCGTGTGGATTGAACTTAAGCTGGTGATCCACTGCAATGTTAAATATACGCGTTATAGTATAGTCATAATAGTGAAACAAGTTTACTTTAATCTATGGTAGAAAATTTAAATAATGTTTGAGTACCATTTAAACATTAATTCTTTACACTTAAATAATCATTCAGTTCGTATAATTTTCAAAACGACCATGTAATATTTGTCTCACTAATAACGAACTTCCATAAAACAGAGTCAATATAGTGCGTCCGTGCAAAGTTAAATTTCGTTTTATTCAACGTAGTGAGTGAATCAATGGGAAAGCTAGCTATTGATTCACTCGTTTGATGGTTATTGATAATTAAAAACAAAAATAATGCTCCAAAAGTTTAGTTTTAGTTATTCCCGTGATTAATTTCACGGGAATAATTATCTTCACAACACATTTTTTGAAGTTTATGTAGAACCTACAATCATTTATTTAGATTAAATAAAGGTAGGTACATTCCTTTGTATATTATCACATTGATAGCTACAACTTGTTGTGCCCCGACCTTATAGAGTGCACATCGAGTGAACTTTACGGTGAATTAATTAATCGAGTAACAGTTATTGTTTCACAACGGATAACTGTAGCAGCGATGCGGTAATGGACGGGCGTGATTCTCACGGTTTCGGCAATTTAGGTAGCGTTAGCCTGAGAGAAATGGTCTCGAAGTCTCGGTGTTGCCATATAGTGAGGTGGGTGAAGAATAGATTTATTTTCAAAATTGGTAACAAGGTATCACCTATTAAATTGACGTCACATCACTTAAATCTAATTATAACTACAATCGCTTCCAAAGCGCATGTGTAGAAAAAGCGGTGGAACAAACTACACTGCAGCATTTTCAGCGGACAAATATAGATCTCTTAACTCTAAATCGTGCACAAGTGCACATTGTCTACATTAAAAAAACATGAATGAATGTAAAACTAATGATTTCAATACGAATATTTCGTAATATAAATAAAGATTAAATAAGATACTTACACACTGTACAAATTATGTTAACACCATGTCAAAAATGCACAAGCATTTAAGAGGCCATTATGTCAAGTCTCGGGCCACACATGCTTATCATTAATATAATGCTCCGAAAGTAGCGAACGAAAAGCTTAAGCAAAAAGCTTAATAAAGACGTATGACTATATATAACATATAATCACACGTCTTTATACCTTGCGGAGCCAACAGTCTTGGAAAGACTGATAGGACACGTTCAGCTATTTGACTAAATGATAAAATTTGGTGAACTGTTTTTTCTCTAGCTTCTCATAAAAGCGCGCTTTATCTAAAAAGCAACACTACAGGTAGAATATGCAATGAATAACCACACAAGGTAAACATGATTTCTGAAGCGAATTCAGTACTGAATTTCATAAATGTTTAATAAGATGAACTTGAGCCCTGTTTTTCGGTTATAGCCAGATGACTATCAATAATTTATTAGGCAATCTGTTACGTTTTATCAACTATTGCAATCTCATTGTAGATCCAAACAGCTCGTGGAATATTTCACCAAAATAATCCGGTGAATAAATCTCAGTATTAAACTTAATCTATTATAATACTAGAGGAAGCCCGCAACTCCTCCCGCGTTAAACGAAATATCACCATGAAAATAAATCTATTCTATGCTTAGTGGTCACGCTGAATTTCAAGTCTCTAAACCCAGCGGTTTGGGCTGTGCACTGATATGTCAGTCAGTCATTCGCTTTTTTCTGTTATATATTAAGATAGGTGAATAAAATACCTACTAAAATAATGCGACATGATTTCTATAGTACGTCGCATTCGTAGAGACTGCATTTATTGCCACGATTCCAATATACATCTCTTATTTTAACCACATTCATCAATGCAAGATGGTCTATATAGAATGCTTTGCTGGACCTACACTTTCACTAGCACGTCCCTGATCTGATCAGGACAAGTTCAATTTGGCCTTTAAATATTTTTTTTTACTCTAGACACGTGATCTTCTTTTATTCTTTCTGTGATATGATAACTTACAAAGTCCCTTACAGGGTTGATAGAACTAATAGTTTCGTAAATGCCTTCAGGTTTTTTTATAAATAATGCATAAAACCTGATTAATTAAGAAAAACTATGTAGATAAATAAAAGCATTTGTTTCATATAGAGAATATTATTCTAAGACACGAGGGAGCTATAAACACGCTCACGGAGTTTTTGCTCTCCAAAAAGTTATTATGAACGAACGTGGTATATTGTACGTGATTTACTTGTACAATAAACTTGGTAAACATACTACTTTGATTAAAAAGTTCCTCTTACCGTGAATTTTTTGAAGGGTTATATTTCCAAATAAATGTGTGCTCTTAAATTAATCGTTTGAAAAAATAGGAAACCTTCCTTTGAAGAGATATCCAAACTGCAGCTGTTATTAATTTGGAATGTAAGAAAACATTTGTAAAAGATTTGCATTATTTTTTTATTCACATCGATTGAAACATTCGAGTATAAGCTCTTAATTGAGAAATACATAAAATTATGTGCTAATTACACTTAAATTATCCTCAGTGGTCAATATATTCTTAATTAATGTGGTTCCTGGCACTATAGAAGATCATCTCTTTCTGATGGATGCAGTCAAAGGTGACTAAGGGATAATAAACTTGGGATTCTTCTTTTCGACAATAGGCTGGCAACCTGTCACTATTTGAATCTCAATTCCAACTGAAAGTGGCTAAAAGCTCTGTTTGCCCCGTCAGGGTAAAGACGTGATATATATTTATGTATGTATCAAAAATAGTTTTCTTACAAGCCACATTTAATTTTGAGAACAAACCACTTTACATAGTAAAAGGTAAACTTATTCTCTTCGCGTACAGGGAGCTTCAACACGGTTCAGAAGTTTTTAATCACAATTAAAAGACTACGTGTTTCATTTCGAATTATGAATCAAATGAATAAAATATATTTTTTTTACGGTTATTTTTTATCTTATTTTATCACCTATTGTACATTATATTAGAATTGGCAGAATCAGCAAACTATCATCAAAATTTAGCATTTAATTTAGAAATGAAAGGGAAACTAAATTAAAATTTTGTCACGTAGGTATTATTAAAGGCACAAAGCAGATACCGACCGCCAGATTCGTGCTTCTTTGTTCTGTGGCCGAACATGTTGGAATTTCAATAATTAATATGTGTATCCCGAACCCATCCCAACAACATCAATATTGGGAGCATTATTCCCGCGGGAGCTTCATGAACACGCCCGAGTTTTTGTTCTCCAGAAACTCATTACAGCCGTACGTGTTTCCATTAAAATTCTGCGCCCGCGCTTAACTTGGCCTAATAGTAATGTTATTGCATGCCTTGCAAGCGACAGGGCAGTATATTGACTACATTTTTATCGTTAAAGCTCTAATGCAGTTTATTTTTCCACTGACTGGACTGAATGGACGAGTATTAAAGTTTAAAGAGCGTCGATGGTTAAGTGGTAATAGTGTAGTAATTAAACATACTGTGAGGATACCTGCACATTCCTACAAATGTTTCTGTTACCATAATACGAGCTGGGTATGGTTTCCGAGACGGGATCCGCTTTATCTCATTACAGGACCCCAAATTAGGATCAAGATCATTGCTCCTCCACAGGATATGCAAGAATCATGATTTCATTTGATGAACGAAATATTTGGATTATTTATTTAAAGTAGATAATGAAATTTTAAATAAATATCTGAATCTTAGTTACATAGCAATTATATTCCGCAACTTTTTAACTGACTTTTCTTTACGTAGATTAAGTTAATGTTTAAATTAACTACAATCAAATAAACACATTTACACAATATACCAAGGATTTTTACTTTCTATCAGCAATAACCTTCACCCTTGATTGTATTTTAAATGTGTAGATCCGTCAATTTGTTTAATTGTTGACCTCAAAAGCTCACAATTAAATCTTTGTAATTGAGAAGACCAAAATAATTGACGTCCATTTTTAATCACAACCTTCACACATTCTAATTTGTGTTTTACACTCAATTATCAAATTATAAAACCCGTACTGACTGAGTGACTGACTGGCAACGTACAGTCAAAACTAATGAGCGCAGGCAGCTGAAATATGGCAGGTATGTTCTCTGAGAATTGTGAGCACTACTGAAGACTGTGTATAATAGAAACATATACATCCTTTAAAAATTGGCAATCCCTTTGTGATAAAACACTAATAAAAATAGTATAACGGTTTATATAATGTTCGGAAGTATTAATTCCCCAAAACTTGTTCAATGCTTGTATGTATAAAAGCTTAAATAAATCGTACCAAAATATAATGCAGACTAGGTACTTCGTTCAATTTATTGCCCAAACGGATATGCCTTTGCAAAACATCTACAAACATGCCTTTGCAAATATCTCTTTTTTATCTGGAAATAAAATATCAAACAATGTCTTTTGTACAAAGCGTGATTTAAAACCTCCAAAGGATTTCTCGTGATGCCATGTCTGTTGCTCGTACATTACACCAACAAGATGGCAAGGCTTTAAAAATGTTTGTCGTAAATTCCAGTCATTTTATTTTTATTTCAGCATGTGACAGCACTTTTATAAGGGTTATAATTTTTTTTACATAAGGACAATAAAAGAACGAAATATTTGGCAATACTCAAGATATAAGTTGAGGAAGAGAGTAAAAAATTTTCTCCCCAGATGAACATAAAATAAAATCTAATCTTAATATTCATTTTATCTGCATCTGAAAGTGAACAAAAACTGACCATCTTGTTTGTAATGATTAAGAATCCCTTACCCTTACCATGACTTAAGGTCTTTTCAAGACTTTTGTCTCTACCTACCCAAAAAAGGATAATAATACATATGTTTGAATATATTGCAACACGGAAAATATAGTACTAATTTGAACACATGATTTAAACGCTAAATTATGCACAAGATGATGCTCAAGGACCAAAGCAGTAAATCCGTCAGATTGTTTCAGCCTGAAAACAACGTGCAAGTATCAAGTCACCTCGTAAGACGGGGTGTAAATTACGTACATCTTGCGGGTTCTATGATAACAAATTTCTCAAGTTTGACCTAATAATATAGCAGTGGTTGATCAGAAGACAATGTATATTTTTCTGGCGTATTCTTACTCGATCGGAATGAACATACATACATACATATGATCACGTTTATATCCCCAGCGGGGTAGACAGAGCCACCAGTCTTGAAAAGACTGATAAGCCACGCTCAGCTGTTTGGCTGAGTGATAAAAATGCGATTCAAATAGTGACAGGTTGCTAGCCCATCGCCTGAAAGAGGAATCCCAAGTTTATAAGCCTATCCCTTTGTCGCCTTTTACGACATCCATGGGAAAGAGATGGAGTGGTTCTATTATTTTTTGTAATGGTGCCGGGAACCACACGGCACACTCATCGGAATGAACACTTTAAAGTTTAGATCTTGATAGAGAATCAATCAAAAAGCCGGTGTAATTTTTCTTTATAATTTTTATATATTTATTTTCAATTTATCACTTTTATCTACCTCCTTGCATTAACCCCAATTACGTCCTCAGCCCTGTGGGTAATTCAATCCTCAGTTAAAATTAAATTGTTACATTACATTTTATTACGTGGTTTAAAATTTTTACCTAATAATAGAAAAGTTTTTTTTTTATTTCATAACATTATGTAATTGAAAAACTATACTTACGTGGAAAAACGCACATTTTTATAAGTTTTCACATCAGTGGCACATAAAGGCAATGATTCATAAAATAGCTTTAAAACAGAATATTTACACAGATTTAAAATTTAATGAAAAAGTATAAAAAAATTATAGTACTCAAACTTTTGCAAAGTATCTCCAATGTTACTTTACAAATCGATTATTATCGCGAATAGTGCAGCCTCTTATATTTATCAAATCATTTGTCAATAAGAAGTTATCCTTCTGCTACTATTATTACTTTTGCTAGCTTTTCGCCTCCGGGGCGCCGTACATTGTTCGGTGAACCTGCTTAGCATAGTAATAATGAACTTACTCCACTTCGTCCCAGAGCATGGGACGTGATGGAAAGTAATTCCGTTTAGTTATTTCCTCACTGTTTCTAGAGTTTTCACTAGAAATAAGATCTTTTGTAAGGCATTCAATGAAAGTATTGCATACTAAAGTTATTTTCCCGGAATGGTAAGAAAAATGGAAGAGGCTTCATAACTTTCTTCTAAGTATAATCCAATATTAACTACAGAACAGAAACAACGGTCACTTATTATTTCATTTACGCATTAATTTTATGCAAACATTATGCATAAAATGAAGAGTATAATCGAAACTATGTTTTAGAATTAATGCACCTAGGCTTGGCATATGCCGTGCAGAAATAGAATTCAAATGCACTTATTATTGACTTTTACGCACGCAAAAAAGGTCTAATTAAGTACGCAACGAACATAGGGCTGTGGAAAATAAACTTTATTCGGAATAAATTCAATAAAGGAGCTTGAATCAAAACATTCAGAATGAAAACATTTACCCAGCGTTACAATAACCTTCACCGTTTAAATTTCCAGGCAGATTTTACTGAATCATCCCCAAACGCGCTGCCCAATTTCTTTAGCAAAAGCGAATCGTATATTTTCATAAATTATTATTTATGAATGATGATTTAATTTGGTTTGATTATGTATAATGAAGAGTTTCTGAAATCTTAATTACTTTGGTTCTAATTGCTCAATGAAGTATTAGAAACGATACGAACCAAGACTTTATGAAGCAGTAGACACAGGAGTTTAATCTTTTCCAGACACAAAAATTAATTTAAAAAAATATAACCGACTTCAAAATACCCTAAAATGCTAAAAATAATTAAAAACTAATAATTTAGTTTATTTATTTAATATATTTTTTATTAACTAAATTATTAGTTTTTAATTATTTTTAGCATTTTAGGGTATTTTGAAGTCGGTTATATAATGTTAATAACATTAAAAACGTCCTTACCTACCTGCAGCAATTTCTTTCTCTAGCATCTTAAATTCAGGTTATTACTTTTAATTGTACTGAAGAGAATAGACAACGCAAGATAATAAAGTGAAAAAGAACATTTTTTAAAAAACAAATAGTTCGATATGTAATTGACAGAGAAATCATCACTTTTCGTTCCAGCGCAAACATTTTGATTATTTCAGCATTTTACCTACATTTATCCTTAATAAATGGGCTCTAAAACATAAGTGCAAGCCCTACACCTAAGATAACAGATCTATCCAAGTGTAGTAGCAAAAAGGAGTGTATTTTTCTCAGTGCGCCGCGGTCAAAACCAGCCAGACCACTTTTATTGCTGTTTAACTGTTTGCAATTTAACTTGAAACGTTAAACTCGTGCGGTGAACAAACAACAATAATGATAATCGTATTCTCCCATCGCTGAAATACAACCAAATGTGAATATAGAAGTAATTCTTAAAAAAAAATTGCGATGAAATTTACGTGTTCTATCAATATCAATCTCAATTCTATCCTGTCCGTTCCGTCTTGCTACTCGTCTACCCCGTATGGAAAAAAGACGTGATGACGAGCCCTGCACTAATAAATGATATATATGCAGCTATACATAATATATTTTTATCAAATTATAACATTTAGATTTACATAAAATACTATGGAATCCCCAAAATCCTAAATACGATAATACGTGTCCCAGGAATGGTCTAACTCAAGAGCAAAAATCCTGAAGGCTATATTTTTATACATTTAACATTTTGTGATGCAGGCAAATGGTAATAACCTCTGCTTGTTATTAGCCAGCTGTTTCCTATCTATGCATTTATTACTCTGTGGACCGTTATTTTGGCAAAAAGCTGAATTTCTAATGACTAAAGCATAATTTTGAGTTGAGCAATTAACAGCAAATTGCTGCAAATGTAAAAAGATATGCATACTTGTTACATACATATATCATGTTTTTATCCCTTGCGGGGTAGACAGAGCCGATTTCCTCCATAATACCCGAATTAAGTGTAACTTGGTCTAGGTCCCGCACAAAAGACTGTTTAATACTATATCTAGTTATAAGTAATAATCGCACTTTTCATCGTAATGCCGTGTGGTTCCTGGCCAATTCAAAAAGAATAGGACCACTCCATCTCTTTCCCATGGATGTCATAAAAGGCGACTAAGAGATAAGCTTACAAACTTGGGATTCTTTTTTAAGCGATTCTATCATTAAGCTAAATAGCTGAACGTGGCCATTCAGTCTTTTCAAGACAGACTGTTGGCTCTGTCTACCCCGCAAGGGGTACCTGACCATATTTATGTATGTTCATCGTAATCCCAGATAAGAATGTGAGTGTTATGAAGAATATTTGACAACCATAAATTTTCGTTATCTCAAAATACTCGTCAAACTCTTGAAGGATACCTCCAAATTTTATCGATTGCGAAAAACTATGGTTAAGTTTAATTGAACTCTTGAGAAATTCAGATTTTCAAAAATAAGTTTTGTATGTTAATTTTAATTTGTATTATGAAAAGTAATTAATAAGTTAACCTAGTGTATTATTTGAAGACATATTAACGTTTACAAATACTTCAAACAGTTTTTGATTAGCTCTTAATTATTTTCTTTTTGTCTTATTTCTGAATATAACGGTAGTATTTTTATAACTTTACACAGAAAGAAAATAATAGGATTCTTTATATATTTACCAATACCTACTTATAAAAAGAAAGAAAAAAGATGATTACAAACTATCATATCATCATTTTTTCTTTCTTTTTTATTAAGTTTTACCAATATAAATCAAAATTGAATCGCGATGAAAGTAATAATTAACTAAACATGACATCTTCAATAATCTTTCTATTACAATGTAACCAGCTATAAATAAAACACTATCGGCAATATTTTCCAACCAAAAGAACACGCAATATATCGTCCTAAACATAACAGCTTAACCCTTTATCCAAAGTAAAATTTACGATAGTAGCCTGTCAAATCTGAAATTCCGCAAACCGGTAGGGTGCTGACCTGATTTTTCTATAACCCGCACTGCAGCAATCACTTTAAAGTTAATGTGAGAAGAGAAAATGAAGACAATGAGATGTGGCAATAGATTATTGGGTTAGCAAGATTTCGTGTGCGCACGCGACTCTAGGGACGTTGGTTAACCTTCTTTTTGGTTTATTAAATAATAAGTGTAAAGAATGATTGATGTTTTGATGCTAAGACTTAGATGGAGCGTTGATAGATACGTCATATATTTTTATTTTCTGGTGACAATTTTAAATGTAAAAATAAAAGAAGTTTAGGGAGCAAAAATATTTTATTGAAACAAAAACAATGTAAAAATGAATGCAAACTGATGGAAAAGTTACGATATTCTAGTTTTTGATCGTGCAAGAAATAATAATATTTTAGATATTGTTTATTTAATTTAAAACCAAAAATCTAACTTGTATTATTTTTTTCTAAAACTTAATAATAAATTAAAACAAAAATTGTTATACCATCATTGTTACAGCTATTGCAAAAGCATATTCAGAGCATAGCGTTTTCGTGGTTTTGTAAATAAATAAAAAACAGTTAAAATTGTCACGAAGCAAATTGTAGGTGAAATAACTGTATAGCCTGCATCACCTCTTGAATACACCATATAAATGTCAGTGAACTACAATGAACATTTAAAATATAACAAATCATAATATTATCACGATAAAACCCTGGTAGTGAAGAATTTTACTGGGGATTTTTGGATAAAAGAAGAAACAAACGAGTTAAAAAATTTAAATACACGTTAGACAAGTTCATATTATTTTAATTAACATACACCGTCACCTTCTCACAATGAATTACAATCGCAATACGCATCATAATACTTTTTAATGCATCTTTCAATCAATTAAAGCAGAAAATTTAATTTGTGATTCTTTCCGAAAAATGGAACTCGTTTTATGCCTTGTAAAATTGAAAGATAACATTTTATCATTGTAAGCCTTTGTGGTATCGATGCATTATACTTCAGCAGTATAACAATGCACATTTCCCGGCAAAATACGAGATCTTTCTCTTCAAGGCTCGATGTGCATTACTGTTTGCGCGCTGAAAGCCGGATATCTCAGACTGCAAAGCTTCTATGACGACATTCGTACAAGAAAATACTTTTAGTATTGAATAACCTGGAAATGGGTTATGGCAGTCTCTTTCAACCATTGAAATCATGTTTGTTATAAACACGTTGTTTTGATCGAAATAAAAATTTTGATGTAAGAGAAATATGTGGAGTGAAAGAGGATGAGGCGACCATAATTTAAAAGAGTATGTTGAGATAGTTTGGACATGTCCAGAGAATGGATGAGGACAGGCTAACGAAAGGAATTTATAAGGCAGAACTGACTGTAAAAGTGGGAAATTGGAGGTCTTTATTAAATCAGTGAAAAGTTATGTCAAGACTACTTTAAAACGACGTGCATTACTGAATTTGGACGAATTAAAAAAAAGTAGGTATACAGTGATGGTGGGAAGTGGAACTTCTGCCTACCACTCCGAGAAAGAGAAGATTGTTGATGATGTTTTTTTTTTTTGACAAATATGAATTTGTTAAAAGTAGGGAATGGTTGTTGTTTCTTTCATAATAATGTTATTCGAAATTAAGCAAAGAAACTGAATACTGAATTTTATACGTAAGAAACAATCACATTTTGTTTTGTTACGGAAACTAGGTTGGTTAGAAACACGAATATAGTCAGTGTCGTGAGTGACTCACTTCACTGATCCATTCAAAGTTTTCTTGAATAGTTGCCTATTTATGAATAACAAATGTATGCTTTTATTCATAGGTACGGGCTTCAAACGTATAGATATAATTATAGAAATGGTTTTTGTCGTTTTGTAAATAGTTATCGGTCAAATTGATTGATTTGTATAAATCTTTCTCAAGTCATACTTACTTTTGTAAAGAATTAAAGGTAACATTAGGTTTATACCGTGAGAACGTGAAGTGTGAAAAAGTTACTTATTAAAGTACCTATTGAAATAAACCAAAATACCATTTTGCTATCTATCTATATTATCTTAAAGCTAGGAATTTGATTATGACAGTTCCTATTTCCAGATCCTGAAATTGACTACGCGATACAAATGGGGTCGAATGCCTATTTCCCTTTGAACGTAAGAGAAATCTCATTGAGTATGTCAGTGTTTCTCAAATGTTATCTAATCAAAGGAAGG
The DNA here is from genome assembly GCF_032362555.1 of Amyelois transitella. Taxonomy (NCBI): domain Eukaryota; kingdom Metazoa; phylum Arthropoda; class Insecta; order Lepidoptera; family Pyralidae; genus Amyelois; species Amyelois transitella. The sequence goes on along the minus strand of NC_083511.1, from coordinate 8,926,570 downwards.
TTGAAATTATAGAAATAGGAATATTATTCCGATTAGATTTTAAGGTATTTTAGTAGCAGGTAGATATCGTACCTATTATATCACTTATTTTCAACACTTCTCTTTTTCATAATTATTTCATACCTAATTTATCATTTTCATATTTCAACTTATTTCCATGATGTAGGTAATAAATAATTGAATTGGAATAATTTTAATCGTACGTTGTTATTTTTATGTTTATTATTATTTCTATTTAATTTATGTATATCAGCCTTGAAATAAAAATGGCTTATTTCGAGTTTATTTTATTACTTAAGACAGAGTGATTTCGTAGTATATTTAGGATGATTCTATATATCTCTATTATTTGTATCTCGAAACATTAAAATAACTACTATAACTACATCAAACATTTACTCCTTAACCACTCGAAAAAAGATTCATTCCTTATTCAATAGATCACAGAATATTCAGAACAATAACCTGTACGTATTCATCTGCCATAAATAAACATATCGTGTTTTTTTACTACAGTACCACGCATATAAATTTTTAGCACAAACGAAAAATCAACAACACAAAATATACAAAAGCTCCATGGAAACATGCGCCTTTTATTAAACAACATAAGGCTTTTACGCTCGGCAAATGTCGTTTATAAATCTTACTGAAACCATTATTTGATAACCATTCATTTTAATAATAATGAATATATCTTGCTTGGGATTGAAATATGTGTTATACGCTTTTTTCGTTACTAGCTTGCCCGATGCTACACTCCCGTGAGAAATGCCATACGAAATTTCATAAAAATGGGTCTTTTAAAAAAAAGATTTGTGCGTTTGATCTCAATCTGCCTGGTGGTAACCAAGATGAGCCCTAAGATGGTGTAAGCAAGATCAAATAATACCGCGTCACTTTTGCTTTGAAAATCCTCAAGTTTCAAGTACTTATGGTCTAGAAGTTAAGCCGTAAAAAGGAATTATAAAGGCTTACCAATATTTTATTAGTATCGAAGTATTGAGTGAGCCGTTACCAAATCACAATCATTAGTGTGACCAACCAACAATTCACAAACAAATGTATGAGAGTATTTTATTAGTTCTTATTTTATTTTCAACAATAAATGTACGAGCATCGGTTAGTATTTAAATTAATGTAAATAACTTCGAAAGTCATCATTGGGAATATAGCCGAGGTGTTATTTGAACGTGTGCCTTTATGAGGATACGCTGGCCTTTAATAGACTTATACCATCGGGGAAAAAATGACTCGAGTAAGTAGTTCAAATAAAAATATGGTTTAAAACAATATAAACATCGATAAAAAAGCTAGTACGTTTGCATTTCAACATCAACTTGAATTTGATACCAATTCCATGGATTTATCCTCGTAAAAATAGTATACGATCCGTTTTCACGATAGCGTATCAACTTTTAACACCTACCTTGATGTTGAGCATCGGATTTTCAAAGCAACATTGTCTTGAGACGTATTTGCATTGTCCAAGACATATCGTAGTACTGTATGATACCAGCAACTCATAAACTCGGGTTAACACAAACAAAAAAAATATATGAGACACAGAGCATGAGAAGTGTCGACGGTCTGTGCTCTGTGCTGATACAATTACGGTATCAATGAGTGAATGCCCCTTGGATACTCAAGTAGAACGCTTTTTATTTATATAAAAACATTGTTGAGCCTTAGACAACAGGTGAAATGCTTAAAGTATTTTCAGCCAGTCTGCCTTTTGAAAGTAGAAAAATTGCAAAAAAAATTCTAATAGTGACAGGTTGCTAGCCCATAGCCTAAAAAAGGATCCCAAGTTTGTAAGCCTATCCCTTAGTCGCCTTTTACGACATCCATGGGAAAAGATCTTTTAGGCGATGGGCTAGCCACCTGTCACTATTTGAATCTCAATTCTATCATTAAGCCAAATAGCTGAACGTGGCCATTCAGTCCTTTCAAGACTGTTGGCTCTGTCTACCCCGCAAGGGATATAGACGTGAACATATGTATGTATGTATGTATGGGAAAAGATAGAGTGGTCCTATTCTTTTTTCTATTGGTGCCGGTCACCATACGGCACCAATAGAAAAAATAATGATTTTGTTATTATTATTAATAATTATTATTAATATTTCAGCCGAGCTTGCTTGAAGAGAGTTATGAATGTGGATGAAGCGAAGGAAGTATGCAGAGATCGTGGCAAGTGGAAAGAGGTAGTCTCTGCCTACCCCTCCGGGAAAGAGGCGTGATTTTATGTATGTTATACTATTGTATGTATTATTAGTTTATAAGCTTATAATTTAGATATTATTATTATTCAAAATTTCAATGTCAACCAGTTCATCTCTGAATTTCACTTATTTAAAACATCCAAGTAATTTTATACATTCTGTTCCTAATATTGGATCCATTAATCAAATCAAAATATCTTATTATACAATAAATGCTTATATTCCAGGTAATACAAAACTTAACATACCTATAAATAAATATAAATACAGTCATATCAATAATCATAAAATAAGCTAGTTACAAGTATAATTCAAATCCGAAAAACTTTAAATAAGCTTTCAAACTAAGTTTGCTTGAGTGAACGCTTAAATAAGCTTTTTCAAAAATGCTGAAAGCACAGAAATGTATTCGAAGATAAAATTTTAAAATAATAATTATGAAACATTGTTTTATATTTGCCATAAAAGTTCTTACCTAAAATTTAAAAATATGTAATGTAATTTCAAGAGCCACAGCAATTCAATTATTTCCTTCATTTACAAAGGTTTATCATCCAACGCAATTATTTATAAGGAGGATATTAAAATAGGTGTGGTACATCTTAATATTTTTACGAAAAACTAATGACTACGTAGTAAAAATAAACTTACCGCCAAACGATCACTTTTCAAAATCTTCAAAATTTGAAAATCATCAGAGCATCTTTTATTTCTAACCAGCCAGCACGAAAAATCTTCTTATTTTATTTAAATTTAGAACTGTTTATTTTTTTGCAAGAGAATCGTAAGTTGCGCGCTGCGTTCGATAATGCGGCGATACGCGGGCTGCGGCGGGTACAGGCGGCAGCACACTGTACAGACGAGCTGCCTTCTCCTGGCCCCCTCCGGCTATCACTCTACTTTCGGTTTATTCTCTCGCCTCCCCTGAGACCGCCGCCGATTTATCACAGAATTACAGATCGGTGTTAGCTCACAGACAACACAGGTTTAACTTATGCCCTGACTCAGATTCTTTCTTATACATAACCTTCTTTCTACCATTCCAAGAGACGCCATTGACCGTGTAATGTTGCGGTAATGGCTGTCACAAATTGTCTTTGGCCAAAAATGGTGCTTTAGGTAATTTTATTCCGACATTTATGGAAATAAACATTGTTATTTTATTTGAGGTTTTCAGTCTGGAATGTAAAGTATTTGTATAAAATAAGCTGCCTGAGTCGTGACGACATTTTTTTTATATTAGATAACTTATTAAAATTTTAAATCTACGTACCTTTTTATAATTTAGACAATAAAACTTCAGTATAATAAATAGTGAAACCTGTGTTATAAATTATATCAAAAAATTTTATGTATTGCAGATTCCATTTCCATTTTTCATACTAAGTACCTAATTTTAATCATGAAGCTTCATAAATTAGTTCAACCAAAGGTTATTACATATTTATCTTGCGTCTATGTGGGAATAATTAAAAATTCTCTAACTACTTCATCTGTATGGAAGCTCACGTCAAATGCATTCAAAGGCTTGGAGAATGTACTTGAAGAACTGCATTTATAACTTGAACTCATTGTGTACAATGACTGACCTGCTCAGCACCTCGTTTGAACTGTCATATGTGAGGCAGGAAGCTTGATTTATTGTTTAATATGAAAAATATTGTAGACATTTACTTTTGTTTAACGTGCTGTAGGTAAATTTCATAAACTTAATTGCAATTTAGAAATATGCAACAATACCTCGGCGGTTCGGTTCGTACTCTTGACCTGACACTTTGCCAGGACGTCCTTAACTACGACTAATCTTCCACGGCTTCATCACTACACCGGTTTTGATGAATGTTTGTATGAATATATTCTTTTTCGATGATCTATTTCCGAAAATTCCCACGGAAATGAATCCAGTCATTATATTATTTTATTCCAAATTCATTGAAGTACTAATATTATCCGATTCTCTATAAGTATTAGTTACATATTCATCGAGAGTTCTCTTCAATCAGGCTACAATTCTATTTATTTCGTAAGCCAGGACCGAAGACCATTCATCAAGTTTCGTCCCAATTGATTGAACCGATGGACCATGGATTTGCAAAATAAAATCCAGTATATTGTGGTACTCAATACATATAATACGAGTGTCTCTTGAGTAGCGAGGGTATTAAATACCTATAAGCCTTTTCACCCATTTCGGTAATCGCTGCACCTATTTATTTATGTTTATTATTTATTTATTGTAGTTTTTATGTATAATAATTTTATTTTTTGTGTAAGTATAAATATATTTGTTTAGTTTGACCCCACATAAAGTTCTCGCTCAGACCCAATGGTTCACTGGTAAATAATGTTAATAGTATTAAGTCCGCCAATTGTGCTATACATTTGTATTTTGTGCAATGAAGTTTATATAAATAAATAATGTAAGATGTTTTTCACCCAAATATAAAAATATGATTAAACAAAGTCAAGACTATTGAAGACAAGCGGGCAGCTGTAAATATTTTTTCCGTAAAAGTAATAAAATCGGGTACTAACATAACCAGAAATTTATAACTTTCCATCGTGACTTTTGCATCTAAACTTTTGGTCTCTCGTAACCTTAAGTTCAGAGGCGAACACATTCCCACTGTACCACAGAGCACAGTCATTTTTAAGTTTAATAATATCACTTTTTTCAGATGCGGATTGACGTGATAACGAGGATCGGGCCCCATTCGCTAACAAAATAAAAGCACAGAGCAGCTTCTACATAGACATTCTCATACATTTTTCTGTGCCAAGTGATAGCTGCATAACCAAATTAAAACAGTTCCCAGCGAGCTTCACAGCGCACGTTCTTTGCGCAGTTACGCGGCCTTCATCTAAATTTTAAAACAGACGAAGCTAATTGCTAGTAAACCTCAGTATAAAAAGTCAACAAACTTTTAGTTGGGTGCTTTGATACTTACTCACAATGAATTTCTGATGAACCAAAGTGGAGTAGAAATAATAATGTTCACTTTCGGTATGAGGCAAAAAGCCGTCAGTTAATTTTTGTCAAAAGTTCTCAAAAGGTATTGAAAGGCATAGTGCATTCCGTTGACATATATGAAGATACATCACGTCCTTATCTCTTATGGGATAGAAAAAGCCAATAGTCTTAAAAAGAAAAATGTGATAACATAATATAATAAAATGTCATATGCGTGCTGCTTTAGCAGACCACAAACTTTGCAGCCAACAGCTGTAATTTCAATCGGGAATAACTTGCGATTATAGAAAGAAAATACCACTGAACCCATCCGAGTTTACACCACGCCAACCGTTGCTTGACATTTACAAGCGTGACGAACTTGCAGAAAACATTTCCTTTCATATACAGAACTTATATAGGTAGATTCACCAAGTTATCAGAAAGTTCTAACAAATATTTACCAACTCATCGAGAATATTCCGACATTCACAAAAGTTTTAAATAAATCGTTTGAAAAAAAGAAAAGTTGACATAGTAAACTTAAATAAATTGGATTGAAAAAATATTTGAATATCTAAGTTCGAGCACCAATATTACTAAATTCTCTAATGAATTAGTGCCAAATAAATTGATAAGACACACCTTGGCATCGGAGTATCAAAACTTATCACCTTACAGCATATAAGATGTAAAAATTTGAGTTTATCAAATTGAGCATTTAAATAATTTCTCCAAGAGGTGATTTACGTGAATCAACTAAGTTTATGAAACATTTGAGAGCGCATATGAAGGCATAATAGTTTTATTATAAGCAACCATAAGCTAATACACCAAATTTTTCTTATATTTGTTCTAAAAAATTTAAGTAGTTCAGGTTTTAAGGTTATATTTAAAGAACTAAAATTGACAAGCCAACCAACCGGAGTCTGCTGACAAGACACTTCACGTAAAGTAAAATAAAAGGCAGTTCTTTGTGAGGATGTTCCGAGGTGCAGTGAGGTAAATAATACATCGGTTATAGTTATGGAATAGTTAAGTTATGAGTAGTAAGATGGAATAGTTTTATAAGTGAATGTGGATTACTATGAGAAAATATATTATAGTACAAAGACATTCTCAGACCAGTTAGTGACTAGCTGTTAAAAAAATACTTATTATACATACAATTCACAGCTCGGCCCGTCTGAAAAACATGAATGAATAATGATGACAGACTTTGTCATTGTCATCATTTCATATTCACAAACATCATAAAGTTGATGAGATCAGTACACACAAACAATACATATTTTCTCATTCTTTATAAAGCTGAACTCGTTTAATAAATTCATCATGTTCTCTGGTACCTAAATTCGATTTACATGCAACATCGCCTTATTGCCGAGTAGGCCGACCTGAGTTGGATACAGGCCAAAAACTGATCAGTTTTTCAGAATACACAAATTTATACTTGCTGCAGTATAAGTAATGGCTTTCATTTTCCTAGCCTCCATACTTTATGAAGCATTCTCTATATTGAAATGTACATCTTATGTATTGTAGGTATGTCGTTTTGAAGTGGTATATTTGTATATGAAGTCTACTGAATGTATTTAAAAATTAAGGAGCGTGTCAAGTGGAAATCCTCTATGGAAAACAAACCTGATACGAGTAGTTTGTATAAATCTTCTTTAGTGCTTCTAGTTGAAGCACTAAGCACTAAGTGAAGCACTAAAGAAAGTTTATCGTATAAGTATGTATTTGCCATCCAGATATTTTTAGGAAATGCATAGGTACAAACTACAATAATAGGTATAAAACCTTTAATGTTGTTACAATGCGATTCCTCAGTTTCCTGCCGATTCGTCGTTACCTGACTTATAAATCAGTGAATTACCCTACTCAGGCCGTCACAGCACTAAAGTGGATTTATTCTTCATAATATGTAGTTTTAACGGAGTTTCATTTACTGCAACAGTTTGTTAGTTATTTTATTTTAAAAACATATTACTTTCTTTTACCACATTTTTAAAAGTCTAAAAGTATAGTCAAGTTGAACTTACCGCGACATCACGATGCCGCTTATGCAAGACACGTAGTAGCAAAATGTATGTAAATGAGTTTCAATCCCAGCCTGAGCCCGGTAATTCACTGATTTATTGGCCAGGTACCGAAGAATCAGGCAAAAAACTGAGAATTTGTATGTATTATCGATGGGCAAATTCGTTTTTCTTGAAAGCTCAATCGGTACCTTTTTATCGAGCAACAATCAGTCTATATCAACACAAAACTATTCCGTTACTGAGTGAATAACTGACAGACAACTTACAGCCCAAATCTTTGGGCCTAGAGACTCGAAATTTGGTAATTTCCTTATCAAGTCTAGGGGGAGACGAAGAGAGAATTTCCAGATTTTCCCGCGGGACTTTTCATTATAAGCGGGCGGGGCCGCGACATTCTCTAGTTATATTATAAAACTATGAAGTAAGGCTACTTATCTTTACGAGTTTTAAGTGCACAAAAAAAAACAAAAGATGAATTTACGGACAAAGACATTCGTATTCGGATAGAAGACATGGAATCAGTATCGAAGTTGGGAAGCCTTTGGGAAATCTAACGGCAGGCCCGCGGTCCTGTAATGAGTTTAACGATAATAAAAGAATATACGACTATTTCCTCTGTCCAAGATGATTGCAAATAAACCGTTGTGGTCGTGAATCTTTTTTAGAAAATTACATACATACATATGATTACATCTATATCCCTTTCGGGGTAGACGGAGCCAATAGTTTGAAATCCACGCTCATTTATCGATGCAAAAATATGAACATGTTCACCTTAACCCATTAGCGACAGATCTTGACAAACTCTTTGAATAGGCACACATAAAATTTGCCCCAAAATTCGTCTGCTTCAAATTTTCGAAGCCCGGGCTGGTTTGTTAGATGAAAAAGTCCATTGCGCTGTAGCGGGACCGATGATAAGGCTAGACCGCCACCAAAAGGAAGATCTTCGGCCAGGCTGGGTGTTGTGCCTGGGGAACCGCGGCTCAGACGATGTTGTGTCAGAGGTGAAATCTTTGCTTGCGCGATTTAGGTTTCTCGCTGTTTTTGACTGATAGCGTCGCGTGATTTTATCTTTGTGACTTGTAGTAGAAAATAAGTGACTGCATAATGCAAACAAATAATAATATACGTTTAATTATTTTTTAATCCTTTTCATTTTAGACTCTGACAGGCACAGTCTGATATATTATGATGCAGTCAATTGGTGAAAGGTCAAAAACTATGCCACACCCATTTTGATAAAGAACTTTTGAGCAATATTAATTGATAAGAATATTTTAAAGCAAAAAAAGCAATTGTTTTAAAAACGTGTGAAGTGATATGTTTTATTTATCGCTATGTTTCTGTTTCTTGTTATGCATCGGTTCTGTTCTCGATTTGTTTTATTTGTACCACGAAAATTGAGCTTATCATTTTGGCCCTTTTAATTTCTTCACCAATAATTGTCAAATGATTGTCATTGCTATTCTCCCGAACAAAATGTAGAATTTTAAAGTAAGTTTCACGTATTATAAATGTGTTATGCTTGAATTAAAACATAAAAATGAATCAAAATCTAAGGGCTCGGTAAAGTTAAAAGAAATAGTGTTGTGGTCTTTAATCGAACTTCAAACGGTACTATAAAAAGTGATCCCCGATGTTTTCCTCAGTTAAACAAGAGTAAGAACCAAGTAACTACACAACCGGTACCCATTAGTACAAAGTCGCCGGAGTGTAGTGTAAGAATAGACATTCCTTTTATGAGAAAACGCTCAAAGACGGAAAATAGAAAATAAAATATCATTCATTCGGTTTTGAATTTCGAAGAAGATCACACAGCTTAGCGTTTAATAAGTGATAAAAACCTCGCCTCACTAGCAATCAAGGAACGGCATTTTAGATTTGTTCACACATTTCTCAAAACTTTTGATATAAATTATTATTTCACGACAGTCATAAAGGATTCTCAAGAAAGTAATAGAGATCAGATTCAGCTATCCAGCTATTCGGCTATATACAACAAGTGATTTGAAAAATGTCTCTAATAAGCAAATCCCAGCAGAATGAAGTCTGCTACTAATTCCGATTCACCTAGTGGATCTACACTATGCTCTTTCAGTAATTGGTTGCCTTACATTATAAATTGGTAGACCCCTTCTATAACATGACTTGTTTTAAGCTTTTACAAACAGTGCGCGATCTATGTGCAATTGTTTCCTCTATGAACTTGTTCCGATCCGTACTATTTCCGCAAGATTCTCCAATGTTTGCGCCGTTCGCAACTTGGAAACTTCTAGCATCGCGTCTTGTACTTAATTCACGGCTTTTGACAGAATTTAAACTTTTCTTGTATATATATCTGCTTCGAATATCCCAGTGATATTATTAGTAAGTAGGTATTGGATGATCATGATACTAGTCATTGCATGTTGTATATCTTTAATCTTATTTATTATCTACTAAGCTGTAGGTATGTACTTTAAATCAGTGGCTCTATCTACCTTTTTTTATAACCAAAGTATTATCCTCCAAACCTATATTCTATATCCAACTAAAATAGAAAGAAATATTGTTTTTTTAGTTTGTCAGAAATAAAATAATAAACTCGTACCAGTTTTGCTGAAAGACAAAAGGACAGACGGAACAATAAACTGGAATTGTACGGAAGCAAAGCTTATAACAAAAGTCTAGCACCTCAAAATCTTAACATCGATTGTTTTGGATATTACAAATATTTCTTTAAATCTACGACCGAATCTAAAACAATTAACATCTAAAACAAATAACATTTCAAAATTTTGTGTATGTCATCCTAAAACATGTTATTATTACTTTTTATGATCACATCATTATGAACTACAATACGAAACGTAGGCCGCGTATTTATATATAAGTCTATCACAATATTGACATAATACGATTGTCTGGCTGATGACCAAATCCATTGACAAGAAAGGACTATCTAAATATTTACTGAGAGCGTTTGGTGCATTTTGGGCACCGATTAAAAAACCAGTGGCACGAAGCGGTCTATTTAGTTATCTCGACGTGACTTTATTTCTTTTTTTCTAAACGTTCACAGCGGAAATGAGTGAAACCACAAAACGAACGGTTACGGGACTTCAAACTGCTGTGATTGGTCTATTTTTATTTTTCATCTCGTTTGGGCATCAATAAGCCGCGGTCGAAAGAACTGCAGTACCGTAATGACACGGGCCGATGGTGATTTAAGGGATCAGGCACAATAGATTGGTTCTAAAATACCGTGGACTTGGTAACTGTAGTTTTTACCGAGGCACTTTCGTCTAGCACTATAGCACCGGAATGGTCTTGTCACTTTCTTCATACAATTTACATTATAATTTTTTTAAATGGTGGTGCCGTGTGGTTCCGGGCACCAATACAAAAAAGAATAGGACCACTCCATCTTTTTCTCATGGATGTCGTAAAAGGCGACTAAGGGATAGGCTTACAAACTTGGGATTCTTTTTTAGGCGATGGGTTAGCAACCTGTCACTATTTGAATCTCAATTCTATCATAAGGCCAAATAGCCAAACGTGGCCATTCAGTCTTCAAGACTGATGGCTCTGTCTACCCCGCAAGGGATATAGACGTGACCATATGTATGTATGTATGTTTTTTTAAATAGATTTGACATTATTTGTATAGAACAGCCTGTGGCTGATTAAAGTTAAAACCAAAAATTTACAAGAATTTAAAAGGTGTTGTTGAAGCTTTGAAGACTAAAAGCTTTTACAATTTATTCATCACTCGTAAATAAGAAGACTGTGTATGTGCATGTTTGTTTAATGTGCCTTTTAACGAAGCTGTAATATAAATTCAAAGTTGTTAATGTTAGAGTTAGGGAAGACATCAAACTTATTACCTAGTACTTACAAAGTTAGGTTGAGTTACATGTATGAAGAATGGACGTGTGTTAAGAAACATAAAGTTAGGATAAAATTATACCATACCCTTATGGCCCAGGGTTTTTATTCCGCGGGAATCCTCAAGAACATAAGTACCCTCTCCTGAAGGTCAATAGTTATCCCAAATTTCATAAAAAGTGTATCCAGCAGTTTTTGAATTTATTTGTAAAACAAATACAATACTTTATTATAATAGTAAAGAAAGGTTTTTGTGTGTCTTAGAAGATAAATAAGCAAAGCTACCGTTACTTGTTCTAAGCTCTCGTAAATTATTCGTATGACTTCTATACGAATAATTCACCTATTCCATTTCTGAGCTATTTCTTGCCCGTTAATAGTTAGAATAGGTATAAGAGTAGAATTTTAGAAGTATTTCGTTCGCTAGTGACTCAGACAAGAAGACCTCTGGTAGCCGACCAGAATGATATTTCTTTAAGATAAACAGAATTCTCACAGTTATCATAAATCAAGCCTTCCGGGACAGCTGTCTGCGGATGGTTTGCACAGATTTTTGTATCATGATTCATGAAACAAATAATTTGACTGTGTGTCTACTTGTATTTGTGTGGTTAGAATTGCAAACGTGAGTAACTCAGAAATTCTCCAAAAAGGGAAGATTAACAAAAGTAGTGCTTAAATTCTTAATGCTTATAATATTGTGTAACTACACTATCATGAAGATGAACGTGGCCTTTCAGACGAGACTGTTGGCTTTGTCTTTTCCTCAAGGAATATAGAAGTGAGTAATTGACTAAATGTTTGTACATTATGCCCACAGTACTAACATAAATCTCAGTCTTTAAATTTAAACTAATCATCTTATTCCAAAAATAAATTATAGGTAATCTTAAGATGTATAGGCTACACACATTTTCTTCCATAGATGATAACAAATAGATCTGAGTATTGGCAGTATTGTAATTTATCTTATCTAGTTGCGTCTAGACTCTGAACCCTTGTTACCGTCCATTTATTGAAGTGTCACGGCCAGTATAAAAACAAAATTGGAAAATCTGGTGTCGCCATCTAGCAGAAATTGCTTCTGGATATAGGAATTACTTACACACTTCGTTCAAACATCGGAAGTACCTGTCCGATTTCAAACTCCAATATGTCTAAAACTTCAAACTTTGTGAAAAATTGTTTTCTCGTATATTCGCGATAGATTTCTGAAAAATCTCTTTGAAATTTTTCTCAGTAAAGAATAGAATTCGTTGAATTCAGAAAATTGAGGTGTCATACAATGAAAATGGTATATGATTTCTAATATGTGTGGGTTTTACGTCCGTGAAAAGGTTTTTAAGCTTTTGTTAAATAACGTAACATTAATGATATTAACAGCTGAGTCGCCAGTGATATTTTTATCAATTTTGTTCTCTTCATATCTCGGTTCACAAAGCTAAATAAGTTACTGTGGACTAATATCTTCTTTGTCGCTTCACTCATGGCAGAGTGATTATAGTCACAATAACGTGGACACAACATTCCTCGTCATCTCCAGCTTTCATTCCTGTTAAAAATCTTTGTATTTTTGACCTTCGAATTTAAATTATTTTTATTTTTAATATTAATATCAAAAAATGAAACCAAAACGAGCGTTACAAAAAATCCGAATTTTTCGAAAAATTAAGACACCAAATAGCTTTCGCATTCATGATTATTTGAAGTTTATAAATATAATTAAATATTAAATATATCTTAACACGAGCTCCTATCACCTACGAGCTAACCCAGATAGACATCTATTTACATTTGTCAATTATTCCTTATTTACCCTACACCTGGTATAGTGGTGAATCGGCACTGAATTATTAATGCGCTGTCTCAATCAAGTCGGAGAGCGAATCCATTTGCCCAAATCTGCTGGTGGTAAAGCTTTGTACAGACAACTGTCACGTGGCATACTATAAAGACTATGTAAAGGATAAAGACGTGATATGTGTGTAAATATACGCACTTGTATGGACCATGGAACAATAATACATAACCAGTTACGTAATTATTAATGTACTTATGCAAACGGGAATAATGCAAACATAACGTTTTTTTTAAATTGTGAAACCAATTAATTAACCTAAGTATATCCAACTTGTTTTGGAGTCTTGAGAAATATCTCTTTTAATATTTGCGTGCAAATCAAATATTTTTTTTTTAAATTTAGCCCGCAAACTTGCCACCAACTTGATTTATGCAAAGTGGAAATTTTGATCACAGAATTAAAATTGGTCAGTGACAGTGTTGGCTTAAGGAACATTCTTCAGTTACAAAAAATATATATTTTGATTAAATAGTCTGCACCTCCCTTAAAAAAAGTACTTGTAGTATACATCCATAGAATAGAATTGATAAATAAATTTAGACTATTTATTTATCGATTCGTCCAATCTCTGGCATATTAAAATTGATAGGTCAAATGATATTTATGACATGAATGTACACTCATAAACCTACATATCTTTTAATCTTCTTATTCAGAACTAGAGTACGTCTGTAAACTGTCATTCCCTTGGGAATTTCATGAAACTCACTCTTAGTGCACCTGTACTACGGATTACAGACAAACAAATTTCTAGACCCAGCGGTTTGGACTGCGCATAGTGTGCGTTATTTTCAGCCAGTCAGATAGTCACTCGGTGATGGAAGAGCTTTCGAAAACATAGATAAAATAAAAAATCACACATTATATGATGACCTATAAATTAAAATTATTTTAATTAAAGTTTTCTTATTTCTTGTTAACTATCCAAGAAACTGATCCTTTAATTATCTGAAATAGAACTAGAAAACTCTTCAACTTGTTTCAATTATCACACTTTGTAACTCTGCCGAGAGCCAAGCAACTCCCTTTCTTCACTAATTCTTTTTATTAATTGATTTCCCTTAGTTTTCTACTTGAACGTCGGTGAATAAATATCTTTTCTCGATTGCAGTGTTCAATATATTTTACCGAAATAGTTTTTTTTTTGGAAACCAATTTCAAAAATCGTTTATAAATCGTTTATAAAGTAATCGTTTATCCTGTAAGACCTAGCTTTTGTTAGCAGCTCCTTCCGCTTAAAAAGAACCCTGTTTTCTTTTCCGTATGTACTTTATCACCATATGTATGCAAAATGTCATTCATAGAAATCGGTTTAATGGTTTAACTATGAAGAAATAACGAACAAATATAGTTGGAGTAGGTGAGATTAGTTGGGACCGAATATAAATAAAAAATTACTAGTACTTTCATTTCGGCTTTCAGCCTTACAACGTGGGTCTAATAAGTATACATATGTGAAAGAAAATAAATTTGAACTAAACTTCACAGATAAACTCTAACTCAGCGGAATAAACCCGCAGCTAAGATAAACTTCAGCATATTTTGAATTAAATCATCTAGATGTGCAACATTATTCCATTTCAGAGTGGAATTTCCATGCAACTCTGCGCACTGGGATTTGGGATCGGGAGTCCCGACCGACCGCGCGCTGAAATATGCAATTACACAAATGTCGGTAAGTCGAAATTAATACTCTTGTTATGGAATTTTTGGCTGGAAAATGCTGTAAAATTTTCAATAATAACTTGCTTCCATCGTCGAAGTTATTTAGCTATGTTTCCAATTTAGTTGTTAATGATCGTAAGCATGTGGTTTTAGGCTGGTAAGTTGAAAATATTTCTCACTGTCCTAGGATTTAAGCATCGTAAAGTCAATTGGCCAGATGTCAAAAGTAATATAATATCTTTATTAGATAGAGTGGATAAGCATAGTACTTATTCCTATCTCCGGAAATTCCGTTTATTACACGTCCCTAGGGAACGATTTAGGATTCCGGGTTAACTCGGCGGGAAAACTATTGTATTTTCGGTTACGTGACCTTTATACTTCTACGAGAGCAATTTCAAATTATAATAATATTATTATATAGTTGGGTTGCTATAATTGCCGTTGTCTTTAGGTACACATTTCAATTTTCAATTCTACCTTTAAATCCTTAGCTGCTATCTCTTCTCTCTTAAAAAGTGATTGAATTTGCGATTAGCACGCATTTAACTTTGTTGTTTGAAGGAAAGTGATAATTTACATACGTGACGATACTTTATGCATGCACTTGACCTCCATCTGCCTGGTGGTCAACAAGATAAGGCCTAAGGTAGTGCACGCAAGCTCAAATGGTGCCTAATCACTCATGCCTTGAAAATCAATTTATTGTGTAATAGTATAATTCTTATAAAATCGTTTAAATGTTATTAAGTTCTTTATACTAACAAAGAAGTTTAAAACAATACAAAAAATTA
Source organism: Amyelois transitella (assembly GCF_032362555.1). Lineage (NCBI taxonomy): Eukaryota > Metazoa > Arthropoda > Insecta > Lepidoptera > Pyralidae > Amyelois > Amyelois transitella. The sequence continues at coordinate 8,911,160 of NC_083511.1, read as the reverse complement.
CAAACTTTTGAAAGTCGATATCGAACTTAATTGATCATGAAATAGTACTTATCATAAACGTTTGTTCAAGAAATTATTTCTGCTCGAGAGAATCGAAATAGCTTGAACAAAGGCTTTTTAGCTTAACATCACGGCTGACGGCATTCGTTAAAAATTTAAATATTCAACCGATTTGCTGAAAATCGAAATAGAAATTCTAATAAGTTCAAAAGTATATCAGATGGAAATTGTTTGTAATTAGTAAACCTAAACATAATATATTAACAACAAATATTTAAATGATATGTCTAGGAATTCGGACAGCAAAGTCATTTTGACTGAAACACCTCTTCAACATGCATTTGATGCAAAATTTATGCTTTTTCTTTACCTCAATTATACAAAGACTTCTAAATAACTGATACTTAACTAAACACATGCATACATACATAAAATCACACTTTATATATAGGATAGGATAGGCAGAGACTACATTTAAAATTAAGCAAATTCAGTAAAATTCTAATAATTACTGTAGCCGGCACCAAATATCATCGACCTATATTCAGAGTTCACAAAAAGAGACACAAGCCGTGCACTGCATTGAATTGGTTCCGTTCTAAGCAAACAATTGCCATATTGTCCCACCCATTCATTTTCACTAGGAAAAGAAAAAACAAAGAATTCAATGAATATGCATGAACCGTTAGACGTTGAATTTTTTACACAACTGCTCAATGAAAAGTGTCATGTGTATATGTAAGTAGTGGCAATTCGCAATAAGAAGCTTATGATAATTATCAGATAAACTTTCGCATTTATAATATAAGTAAGGGTGTGTTCAGTGTTTCGTTTTTAATCAATTGGGCATTCGTACTCTTGAAGTTTTTAAAAAGGTTAGAGCGTGAATGAATTGAATGATTAAATCACTTTGTCTATCTATTAACTTTTGAGAATTTGTTTGTTTACATTATTTTAAGTTTTCACATTTGATTTCTGATTATCTCATCTTTCTCCTTCTCAAATGGTTAATTAAAAATACATATAGATCACAATTAATAAAATGAACAATTCCACTTATAAAAATGTGAATTATACAAGACCTGTTTTCATCAATAATATTGATCAACTTTCTGTACATAAAAAAGTTGAAATATTTGACAACCGTCATTATACCATTGACATAAGGCTGTAATATCAATAAAAAATGCATCATCAAATACAATAATTGTCTACTTTTTATATGTAATACAATATTATTTTAATGCAAATCACAACAAATTGTTGAATAGCCCCAAACCACAGCGATATGTAAGTTTTGACACGATTTTTTATATTTATTATCAAATTCCGTTTTAAGCGATTTTACGATTTTCGCTCAAAATACGCCCAAGAAATAAGTAATATAATCGTCGCTTGTAAATTTTCACAACAAGTTTTATCCGCGAGTCAAAGATACCTGATATTCTTGTAAAAACATTCCTTAAAGGCTGACCTCATTCTTAACTTCCTTAGGGACTGCAATTCTAATTGTTGTGTTAATTTTGAATAATATAAATAATGCTGTAAAGTTCATTCATTCATTCATATTATCACGTCTATATCCCTTACGGGGTAGACAGAGCCAGCATTCTTAAAAGGCCACGGTCAACTTAATATCGCATAATATTTTAATGCAACAACCAAAACATAACATAGATAAGTTTGTTACCGCTTCTTCTACACTGACGCTTCCTTAAGCGGCACTTAACTTAGTTTAATTTGTAAATGATGCGAAACCAAAAGATATGACAATTAGCAAGTGATGTTCAAGATGTCGCAATAATTATGAATAAAAATTTGCCGTGTGGCACCAATAAAAAAGATAAGGACCACTCTATATCTTTCTCATGGATGTTGTAGAAAGCGCCTCAGGTTGAGGCTTATAAACTTGGGATTCTTCTTTTAGGCGATGGGCTAGCAACGTGTTACTATTTGAATCTCGATTCTATCATAAAGCCCAACAGCTGAACGTGGCCTATCAGTCTTTCAAGACTGTTGGGTCTTTCTACCCCGCAAAAGATATAGACGTGATTATATGAATGAATAAAAAAAATTGATTTAAATTTAAATAACAATATGTCTTTGAATGTACAACGTACTCTTAAAACAGACAATGCAAAAAGAAAGGCACCTCTGTTTAAGTGCAATAAATGTTTCGCCCAAGTCCTATTGATGCGAAATTTCACTGTTCCATGATAAATAATGCATGCGACGCGGTGTTTTGACCGTGACCGTGCGCAGGCGCAGGGAATACTAAACCGGCGCACACAATGGCGGACGTTTCACCCGTGGGTTTCCCTTGATCTTCTTTTGTTTCACTTTTTGTACGGAAATCCTCAACGCGATCATAATTGTCTATGTAGCATCTTATATGTAACAGTTTGTTAATTCGATAAAATATTCCAGATTGCAGTTTCTTGAGTAACTATTATATTGCCTGCCCCGTGTAATTTCGTCGTAGATATTTATTTATACATACATATAGTCACGTCTATATCCCTTGCGGGGTAGACAGAGCCAACCGTCTTGAAAGGCCACGACCCACTGTATGGCTTTATGATGGAATTGAAATTAAAATAATGAGAGGTATCTAGCCCATCGCCTACAAGGATCCCAAGTTTACAAGCCTATCCTTTAGTCGCCTTTTATGATATCCATGGAAAAAATAGTGGATTGTTCTATTCTAAAAGCGCGGGAAACCACACAGCATTCATCGTATTAAAAATCCAATAATTCTATCAAACCCGATTTTTTAAATCATTTTAGAGATCCTAACTTTATTTTTCATTTCATTTCACAAGATTAAAGAATTACATTATTATTTTTCAGACAAGCCGCGCCACGCTCACAATGGCACAGAAGACAGATATTTCACCGTAAGTCAATCAAATTTATTGGTACTTTGTCATACAGACCTACATATTTTATATAACATCATGAAATCTAAGATGAAAGGATACGAAAGAGTTTTACAGCTATCATAAATGTTTGAGGACTTAACGTTAAAGAAGAATTTTCTAACATCTGTAAGCTTTCTATTTTGTGTCAGCTAATTATTGTACCTTTGCCTTGCAGCACCGCTCGCCGACCTAATCTATCGTTTGTATAGAATGTTTATTTTTATTTAGTTTTTATTAGTATTTACTTTATTTGTTCGTTGCTTCTACCGAAACAACCTTCTTGAAATTTTACGAATATATAGAAAGAAATCTCGGTGAAAACTACATAGTTCCCGTGGGATGAGCGGAAATTCTGTATTCTTTTGTAGGTGACGTTAAATTTGCACGGGCGAAAGTGCGGGTAAAAGCTATTAAAAAATAATAACAAGAACAATAATTAATTAAAGGAAATAATTAAGTGCAAATCCTTACTTACCCATGAATGCATCTCTTATACTTTTTCCATTACTATGTTAAATAAAAAATATTTTGGCCTTCGTGTAAATAAAGAAGAAGAAAAAGACTTTTATATATATTTGTGTATGTATTTATAAATAATGAAAATGATTAAAAATGTGATATTCCTGTGCGAAATATTTAAAAAAAGTGAATTTATTACTTTTGTTTTTTGTTTCATTTTCGACAGGCGGAGAAAATCAGAGAAACGGGTGTCCCTTTTCCAAGAGGAGTTAAGGAATGTTCCTACCGAGTGTCACAAAGACGAATGCAGGTAATAATTTCATAATTTATTGCTAAACATTGTTTTTGATGGAAGAAAAAATCTATTTTAACAATATATCTTCGTACTAGTACTAGATTTCGTTGAAAAATACATACAAACATACATATAGTCACGCCTATATCACTTGCGGGGTAGACAGAGCCAACAGTCTTGAAAGACTGATAGGCCACGTTCAACTTTTTATCTTGATGATTGAATTGAGATTCAAATAGTGACATGTTGCCAGTCCATCACCTAAAAGAAGAACACTACACCTATGTATGTATGTATAATACAAAATACTAGTACAGAAAATCACACACAAAAAGAAAATATTGCAACAGCGAACTTATCCAATGTACGTTTATCAATATCTTGGATTTCACGGGTTTATAAACCCCGGATTTTTTAGAGGCTTCCGTGGGGATATAAATCCAACACGTAGAGGCCCTTTGGAGAAGTTGATGTTATGTTGTTCTCCTGCCAAAAACCCGTTCCTGGGCATATCAATAGACGATATGTCTATGAACAGGTCTCGGCAGGAGGTGGAGCTATTACAAAATAAGGAATAGGATGATGGGTTATGGAGTTGACGTTTGGATGGATTTAAACTGGGCTATTGCTGGAGAAGTTCGGACACCTGCCATAATCATGAATACGTGACTATTATGTGGCAGGTGGTGACTCGCCACTCACTAAATGGGCCCATGTCACCATGATTTATCAATATTATTATTATCATGATAATATTTTATTTTATTTAGACACAGAGAGTCAGAAAAACGGTCTTCGCAGTATGAAGAGCTCATGAGAAAGTTTTCAGAGTCCCACAAAGAGGAATGCAAGTATGTGAAACATCTATACTATCTTAATATTTTTTTAAGTAATATCTGTTTTTACACAAGTTATTCGTCGGCTTTAAATCTCTTAAATTTTTTCTTATTATGAAAGCTATATTACTGTGAAGTTTCATGAAGTTGAGATCAGTAGTTTTAACGTAAAACACACACTCATCCACACATCCTTTTAAACTTTCGCACTTATAATACTTATTAGTACAAACGATTTTAATAAGTATGGAATATACATTGTACTCATGATGTACTAAGCACACTAAGTCAACACTATGCTCTTATTTTAAAAATCATAAGAAATATTACAAGTTTATTGTAAGGCTGTTGCTAAGGACACTCAAAACGCATTTACTACTAGAATCGTATGCAAGAATCTTCAGACAAATTTGAAATATACAATACAGGAAATAATCCATAATAATCCATAATAATCAATCCCAGTAATAAAGTATCACAAAAAAATATTAGAAAGTGGGTCATTTCTTGAACGAGTAGCTTATTAGGACCTATGTCAATAAATATTCCTTTACAAACTTTCACTTGCATATCTACGTAAATATTAGGGATTAAGGCCGTATATCAAGGCTTATGTTCATAGTAAAATATCAACCGACAAGCTTGGTGTTGTTGTTGCTCTTGCTTCTTAACCACAACTTGGGATTATCTATAATATCTGAAAAATAAAATTACTTATTTGGAATTAAAACTGGCCAGCATTTTTTTTCTATAGAACTTAAATGACTTCGATAGAACCGGTGTGTCAAATTAGTTTTGAACAAAACTTAAAAGTATTCTAAAGGTAACTCGTTTATTATCATAAAAAATTAAATTTCTGTCATGTCATATTTTTTTTAAAGAAAATTAACACGTACGGCGTTTTGTAATGGAATAAAGATTCGATTACCATCTACGCATCAGCGTATCAACCTCTTACAATTAATAGTTTCTGTTTTTGTTCGTTAATTTAATATTTTTAATTGACATAAGCTTATAACAGGGCCGTGTCAATGGATATCCCGAAGGCGGCGCGCTGGAAGAAGCAGTTTCCCACTGGCTCCCAATACGAAGGTACCTGGGATGTCTTGGGAATGAGCGGCACTGGGACTTATACTTTCCCGAGCGGTAAAATAATCTTTATATATATACACAGATGACTGACTGACTGACATACATACATACATACATATGGTCACGTCTTTATCCCTTGCGGGGCAGACAGAGCCAACAGTCTTGAAAAGACTGAATGGCCACGTTCAGCTATTTGGCTTAATGATAGAATTGAGATTCAAATAGTGACAGGTTGCTAGCCCATCGCCTAAAAGAGGAATCCCAAGTTTATAAGCCTATCCCTTAGTCGCCTTTTACGACATCCATGGGAAAGAGATGGAGTGGTTCTATTCTTTTTTGTAATGGTGCCTGGAACCACACGGCACGACTGACTAACATAAGATTTCAAAATGGACATGCAGGTCAGGTTCCTTAAGTAGTTTAGGAGTGCACTAAGAGAAAAATTTCCACGAGCGCCATTTTTCTTTCCACGCGGACGTACTCTTGTTAAATGTGTGGCAAATTCCCGTATCTTGTTGCTTTTACTCTCTCTTATTGCTGCATCATGTTGCTTTTAATCTCTCTTAAGTAGACAGAGCCAATATTCAATGATCACGTTTAGCTGCATGGCTTATTGATGCATTTGAGATTCAGAAGCAATGAAGAATTGCTATCTCGTCGTCCCAGCTAGCACATTTTTCTTATGCTATCAATAAAAGTTTAAGTGTATGGCTTAATGCTGAAGAGTCAGCAATAGTTATTTACTTCACATACAAAACGATTTATTTCCAGGATTGATTTACGAAGGAGAATTCTACGATGGAGAGTTTCATGGTACTGGTGAACTGCGGTATCCCAACGGCAAAGTCATCAAGGCGAAATTCCGAAATGGCAACCTTGTGGACCGCAAGCTGATCTTCAGTGACGGCTTGGAGTACAGCGAGGGCGACTGGAAGTATTGCCAGATGCCAGACAGAAGGTGAGATAACGATAGAACTGAGTGGAGCTGAGTGAAATAGATAGATGCCTTCATAAAATGAGGTCTCTTTCTCTGGTAGACAGAGACCACATCTTTCTACTTGCCACGATCTATGCATACTCCTTTCGTTTCATCCAGAGTCTCATGCAAGCTCTTAAAGCTTAAGAACGATAATGATATCTCTATAATACATTTTGTTTTTCTTCCTATTCATTCTGTATTTCCTGTTATTAACATTCATTTCTATTTCTCTACTCACATTTTTTACAAACGATACAGGTCAGTAAACTACCAAATCTCACTGTGCAATTAAAACGCTTCCCAAAAGTCTCTCCTTAATTTGCAGTAAGGCCGAACATTCCAGAATTTGGTTCACAGCGTCAGAAATGAGATTAAAATCAGGCTGATGTTGGCAGCTTATGCACGGCTCTACACTTACACTATGTTTCATGTTTTTGAAGTCGTAAATTTGAAAGGATTTTTTTATAAAAAGTTAGTCTATAACCACAATGGTGCCCTGAGACCCAGGCTCTGCTTAGTTCAGACACCAGTCTCTAGTAATCTGAAAATTTACACTTCTGTACCACTTATTGTTAAATCTTCCATAAAAAAATCTTATAATGATAAAGAAATGCACTGAGGAAGGATTCTTCATTTCATCTGAAATGATACGCCATGCTACCACCATCTAAATACAAGGACAATAACTTTTCAAAAAGATGACTCATTTCTCGTACAACATTCATTCGTTTTATGAAGACATGAGATGAAAAATGTCAGATCCAATTACAAAGGTCTGTCGCGTCGGTGCTTCAATTGTGAATTTTTAATGATTACCTTCGGTACGAAAGTGCTGAATGTTTTATATGCTCTATACGGTACAATGTGAAGGATTACAAAAGGGTATAAAACTTGAATAGGTAGTTGTTTTACGTCAGATAACATACCATTAGTATAGTGAACTGTATATAGAAAGAGATCTAGGAAATAAGGATACACAAAGTTTCATGAGTTTAAAAAGAACTATATAATTATATAAATATATATAATCACATCTATATCCCTTGTGGGGAAAACAGAACGGACAGTCTCAAAAGTCTGTAAGCCTACCCTCAGCTGTATGATTTTATGATAGAATTGAGATTCATATAGTGACAGCTTGCTAGCTTCGTCGCCTAAAAGAAGAATTCCAAGGTTATATGCTAATTACATATATAAAAATATATATTGAAAACAAAGGATAGGTATCGACGAAAGATAATTTTCATTATCGATATATTTATTCCATGTAATATCCTTTATACAACTTTGTGAACATAAATAAATAAATTTATAGTTTCACGTTTTATACTCATCTCGTATGCACTCAAGATTTATTCTTTTACAAAAAGTCTAAAATATTTTTTCTTTCTGAAATAAATGAGCGAAAATATGAAAAAAAAATGCTAAATCACCAATTTGTTCGCCTGTACGCTCATTTGTAGGGTAAATGTGGTCTTCTTAAGAATTACACCTCGTTTCGTTTGTGCTCGCTAAATAAACGGACATTACCAGGGTTGCCATGCCACTTGCACATAGGGCAACTTTATTTGTAAAATATGTTATAATAGAAATATAATAAATCATTTTTTTATGATTTTCCCATTAAGTATTTATATATTTCCGATTCGTCGTTAACGATTTGCAAAGTTGTTGCAGATAATTATGAACACATGTACGCTGTGAGTAAAGTAAATTTGTTAAGATTAAAAAAATTTATTTCATGCATAAACATAAGTTTAGAATAAAATTATCACCTAATCTCCTAACTAGCGCTCTTGTTTTCATCATTATAGTTCTTTCTTTCAAAATTATTAGAATCTCCTCGTGACAACCCTATAGAGATATGAATGAATTGTAGCACAAAACAACGCCGCCATGTTTTTGTCTCGCTAATCGCATTTCTTGTCGGTTTGTTTATTTCCCCAGGATTTGAGCGTTCCATCATCTTTGTAATCTGCTCGGATGTAGCGTAAATATGTATGTATAACTAAGATATAACAATGTGAAAGTTAAAGGTTTTAAAGAAGATAAAATAGAACTTTAAAGATCTTTTAGTTTCAATGTTAGAAGTTGCTTTAAACTATCAAGAATGAAATCAAATGATCATTTATCGTTTTACCCAGGCATACTCTAGTAGTGGTATACATTTCTTGGCGAATTATTTGAAGTTGGTACTTACAGAAAAATATCGAGCCGAAACTACTACTAAAAGTCAAATTTAGCATATCTGTCTTGGGAATTAAGAAGACCTTTAAGTGTATAACCAACTATGTCCACGGTAACCTTAAATAAATGGTTTCATATGCTGACAAATCTGCAGATATAGTCTATATATAGATATAGTCTACTACAAATCAAGCCAAAGGCACTTTCGCCCCTACAGCCGTCGCAGCCTCAGTAATTGGATATAATGGAGGAAAATTTCGCTCGGTGGACTGCCTTGGTGTGCCATAGCTTACCCAGCTAGAATCTAAAAACATATTTAAATATTGGCACGTTAGCTGATGTAATAATGTATATTTTATTGCTGTTAGTTTGTATATTTTTAAATATAAATTAATAATAAAATATATGTTAAACATTACAGAGATTTTGCCTCGAATTAAGTTAGAGAATTCTGTTACGAGATACTAACTAAATGATACTATATTTTATGATAAAACATCCAAGACCCAGGCCAATCAAATAAAGCTTATTTTTCATCATACCCTGACCGGGATTCGAATTTGAATCTGTGACACAGACAAGCGCACTACAGCAGCTGCGCCACACGGGCTGGCTTAACTTGTAGATCTTTGATCATCCTATTAAGATGATCTTTCTTCAAATGTCTTCTTAAAACCGTTGCCACTCGATCACATCATTTAATTCACATATTAAGAATAAAATTATTTGTACCCAGATACACAATAGAATATGAAATTGGAGTGCAACCTGCCGGTGAGTCAATAATGACTCCACAGCAGCCAACCAGGGTCATACCACCGGGATACTATGACACCGGAGACGGTTTCTACGACTCCGACACCAAGGTGGTGTATAGATACGACGACCTCACTGCTATTGTAAGGTAAAGTTATTGGTTTTACTAACTAAGCTACCTATGTTGTTACTACCACGTCTCCAAAAGCCTGATGGCTATAGGAACAAATGTCTTTCCATGGCATTATTGCTGCAAGTAGATGAGGCCAAACCAAAGCTGATTCGATGCAAATAGGCTCAAAATTAAACTTTATCTTGGCATAAATATCAATCGAAACTAGCAAAGATAGAGTAGTAATTGGATACGAGAAAAATGTTTCTATAAAAACGGAACCCCAAATACAAAAGTATGCCTAAAAATAACTATGTACATACATCTATCGCAATACGACAAACCACTTGGCACGCAATAAAGCTTTTGTAATTAAAAAATCTTGGATTTCAAAAAGACAACAACGTTTACCGCGTTTTCGGAGCGGGTTTAATTAGTGGACCGTCAAAACTCCGTAATTGCCTCGCTAATTGACTGGGATTGCCGGCGCCCTCCGTGTCGTGCCTCTACCTTTATTGGTAACGATAAAAGGTTTTCTAACCAGTCTTTAGGAGTATTTTGCTTATATATTTTGTTCTAGAAAGTTCGATTTATATGTAAAGGACAATCAAGGGCAAATAGGTATTATTTAAGGCGGTGCAACCGATCTCTATTTGAATTTCAAGTCCATCATTTAGTCATCCAGGTAAACGCAGCCTTCGATTCTTTTTGAAAATCTTATAACTCCTGTACACTATAAGAGATAAATACGTGATACATTACTATTATTATTGTGTACAGATCTCCATCAGAGCGTGAACACAAATGGATCTTGGAAAACTGTCGTATGTGTCCGAGCGACCAAGTAGGACCTCGAGCAGACCTGTATGAAGAATGGCTAGAGGCTGACCCTGACCCATTACCTCCCCCCTTGCCTGCTGCCGCTTCAAAGTCAACAGCATACAGGTTTGAAAGCAGTGAGACGCTACTGGAAGACGATGATAGTGATACGGTAAGCACAAATGATTACTGCATGTGGTTGCTGCGATACAGAAGGTCCACTTTACACGCCAGTCTTCGTCGCACCACGAAACAAGAAGATTGACATTTAGTTTAACTCATAATCTGTCATACTCATCGAGTTCTTTCCATTGACAATTGAAATGCTATTATGCTGCTGATGTCTATTAGATACATTTACGTTGTTGATTACTCGTGTGCTAAGATTTTCTAAAACGAGGTACTTTTTTTAAAAGTTGATGTAGAACTTCCAATAATGGTCGAGTATCTATAGTGCAAGTTTGTTTTATCTCTGGTCAAACAAACTTGCTCTTAATTTATTGCATAATTTTCTATGAAATCTTTTAAATTTTTAGGACTATTTTCTTTTTTGTTAGTATTATTATTATTATATATTTTTAGATAATATTATTTATAGATTTTATATACTTTTATTTCTATTTATAATACCTTACCACAGTTTTGTTAAGTTTGACAACTCGATTTGTTGCTAGTGTTTTATTTGAGCCTCTATTTCCAATCCTGATTTGAGATTATTTGGAGCTAGTTTAAAAAAGAGGCGTTAATAGAGTGTACCTTTAATTAAATGCATTTTATTTATCACAATTGAAGTTTTTTTTTTCTATCTGTGATCAGAGGTCCAAACATTATTGGGTTTATACTTTAATTATCATTAAGAAGTAATTACTGCAACTCACCGTTCAAAAATACTTTTTGCCCGTGGTACAGTTCAAATAATATAAAATATTACAGGTGGGTTTTCAAGACTGGCAAAGAATATTAGAAGGCTCTCATCATCCATCTTAAATTCCGGCGTTCGAAGGAAAATAATCTGATAACACCATTACTACTAAACAGTTCGAGCAAAGAAGATAAAATATTTGATTTTATCTTTTAAATTGCCACAAGGGTAGCATGGATTTTATTCTACCTTTTTGAATGTTTTATTTTCTATTTTTCCCCCACTTTTTGAGTGTATTGTTTAAATGATTTAACATTTATTTTTAATAAACATTTGAGATTTTTGGTATGTTTCTTTTTTCAAAAGTTACTAGTCCCCCAAGATTTACTAATTTTGTTGAGGCATTGTTTAAGTTTATTATTTTACTATGAGAAAGACTTCTTTGGTTTGCCGTTAGGCGCTAGTGTCCATGTAAACAATAATTGTAAAAGGTATAACTAGATGGCGTTAAAATATTTTGAGTTTGTTTTGAAACGCGATATGGTTTACCTTATGATTTATTATATATGTTTGTGGCTTTCAAGCCTCGTGGCTTCACGATCAGCCCATACGGATTAGGATATTAAACATTGGTCCTATCGTATCCGGATATTTTGGCGCTAGCGGCGCATTGGATCCAGCGCAGCTATGGGCAGTGGATCGCTGTTCGGGGCGCACTTCATCGGGTGACAGGTGCAGGTGTACTTGTCAAGTCCTGAAGGCGGCGGGGCGAGGTGGATCTTCCCCGGCGAGGCAGAGGTGACCCAGAGGCGAGACACAGGAAGACTTCGAGGCGAGGCCGAGGTGGTCTTGCTTGAAGTAGTGAAGTGAAATTGCAGTGAGTGAGTGAATCAATCAATTGGATTCAACTGTGAGTACTTTGAAGTCATAAGTAGTCAAGCAAAAGTAACCCTTAAATTGTAGAAGATTTGAACTTTAACTTTTAGTGCTAGAAATTAGGACTTAGAATAGTTTTCCCAACTCTGTTGAGACGGGGAACCTATGTCCAATTTCACCCAGGATTTATTTGTAAAAACACTTGTAAAATTTTCACGATTTGGTGTGAACTTAGAAAAATAATTTCAATTTTATTTGGACTTTGAAATATTCGACAAGAAACAAAAGCTAGTGAACATTTATTGAACTTATAATATTTTCAATAAGTTGTATCGTTTCATCTTTGTATTCAAAAAGTGTGTTAAGTATATTTATCATTCAAAATGGAAACTTTACTATGTAAACAGGATGATCTTAAAGAAAGAATAGAAAAGTCATTCATAAATTATAAGAAGTCCCCTAAGGAAAGAATTAAAGAAGCTTATGTTGAAACTAGGTTAGAAAATCTTGAAACGCTTTGGCTTGAATTCACAACTAATCATAAAAAGATTGTAGGTGTCAAAGAATACAAGCAAAGCACTTATTGTAAACAAGACATGTACGATAGTACAGAGGATATTTACATTGATTATAAATCTGAATTGAAGTCTGTTATGTCACAATTTAAAGAACCAAAGAAATGTGAACAATCTACTTCTAATTACAATGAGTGCAGTACACAATCACAAGTTCGTTTACCTAAAATAACAATACCTAAATTTTCAGGAGATTATCTTGATTGGCCTAGTTTTAAAGATATGTTTACTTCGCTCATTCATAAAAATCAGTCTATTGATAAAGTACAAAAACTTCATTACTTAAAAGGTTGCTTATCTGGAGAAGCCGAACAAATTGTAAAACATATTTCTGTGTCTGAGTTAAACTATGAACGTTGTTGGAATCTATTAGAGTCTAGATACAATAATAAAAGATATTTGTCACATTGTATTCTAAAACGGTTGTTAAGTCAAAAGAATATTGTTACTGAATCGGCTAGTGGTTTAAAAAGTTTGTTAGATACTACGATCGAATGTTTGGAAGCTTTGTCTAATTTACAAATACCAGTTGAGACATGGGATATTATTATTGTTCATTTGATGTCATTAAAGTTAGATACTGAATCTAAAAGGCAATGGGAGTTAGATGTTTCTAACAACAATGGTACAGATGAATTACCTACATTTTATCAATTTAAGGAATTTATTGGGAACAGATATCGAGCGTTAGAATTTATTGAAGGTAAAAAATCTCAAGGTAACTTTTCTAAACCTAAAGTACTTCACGCTGTAACAAATGAAAGTTGTTGTTTTTGTAATGAAAGTCATCGTATAATTTTTTGTAAGAAATTCGGAAAACAAGACGTTGATAGTCGTCGTGAATTTGCTAAAACAAACAAGTTGTGTTTTAAATGTTTGGGTGCAAGTCATTCAGCTAAATTTTGTACTAGCAAAAATAATTGTCGTATATGTAAACGTTCACATCACTCTCTTTTACATTCCAGTGTCGGAAGTACATCTGGGACAGGTATTTCTGAGGCCAATAGCGTTCAGAATACTGATGTTAAACCACTCATCGAAAATAAGGCGGTTGCCAAGGATTCTGGTAACTCAGTGGGAGAGTCCTCAGTCGTGTCATGTTTTTCGGCAGATCGCTCTATTAAAGAAGTATTGTTAGCTACAGCTTTGGTAAGTGTAGATACACAAAAGGGTATGCAAACAATCAGGGCAATTCTTGACCAAGGCTCACAGGCGTCTTTTATCACAGAGGCAACTGTGCAGTTTTTAGGATTGAAGAAAATACCAATTAAAGGTTTTGTTTCAGGAATTGGTGAAAATTCTCAATTATGTGCTAAGTCAATTGTTGACATAAAATTACACTCTGTCTTTGATAAAAATGTCGTTATCACGGTAAAGGCGTATGTTTTAAATTCAATAACGAGCTTTTTGCCATCGAAGACAGTGGCCCTTGAATGGGAGGAATTTAAAGATTTGCAACTAGCTGATCCTCAATTCCATACACCTAATAGAATTAACATTCTATTGGGAGCCGAGGTATACGGCATGGTTTTGCGTGATGGAATAAGAAGGGCTTCTAGCGGCACACCAGTTGCCCAGGCGACATCGTTGGGATGGATCGTCTCAGGTGCTGTAAAAGAAACATCTTCAGCCTCGAATAACATCGTGGTTATGCATGCGCATATTGATGACAATGAGATGTTGAAAAAATTTTGGGAGCTTGAGTCTGACGCAGGGTTGAAGCAGGATCGTATTCTGACAATAGAAGAACAGAAGTGCGAAACAATCTTCACAGAAACTACTCGACGGGATTCAGAAGGTAGATATATAGTAAAACTTCCATTGCGAGATTCTGAAAATATGTTACCTTCAAATTCACGAGAGATTGCTGAGAAAAGGCTGCTGTTGTTGGAAGCAAGACTCAAGAAAAATGAAGACCTGAAAAAAGAATATAAAAAAGTTATCGATGAATATATAGAGCTGGGCCATATGGAGTTGGTTCCTGACTCAGAGAAGAATAAAGTAAATGCTGTTTACTTACCACATCATGCGGTAGTAAATTTACAAAGAGATACAACCAAAGTGAGAGTTGTATTCGATGCATCCTGCAAGGGAAAAAATGGTAAATCATTAAATGATGCACTAATGTTAGGACCTACCTTGCAACCGGAACTTCGGCATTTAATAATCAAATGGAGAACTTACCCAATCACACTGTCAGCAGATATTGTAAAAATGTACAGACAGGTGAAAGTTGATGAAGAACACGTAGATTTACAGAGAATTCTGTGGCGTGATGATGAATGTTCTGAAATAAAAGATTATCGATTATTAAGAGTCACATTTGGTACAGCATCTGCTCCTTACCTGGCAGTTCGAGCACTCCAACAGGTAGCACATGATGAGGGTGGCGTCTATCCAACTGCATCTGAAAGAGTAAAGAATGATTATTATGTTGATGATCTCATGTCAGGTGTAGAAACAGAGACTGAAGGAATTAAATTGTATGAGGAAATGAACAAGTTACTTGGAAAAGGTGGATTTACGTTACAAAAGTGGACAAGTAATAATGATGAATTGATAGAAAAACTTAAGGAAATAGGAAGGAAAAAAGATGAAAAAGGAACTAATGTAAAGGAAGTTCTAAATTTAAAAATGGATTCTACAATAAAAATACTTGGACTTACCTGGTGTCGCGAAGAAGACTCGTTCAAGTATGTGGTGAAGTTAATGCCACCGAAGATACCTGCAACTAAAAGAAGTATTATATCTGATATTTCTCGTCTATTCGATCCTTTAGGTTGGGTCGCTCCCAGCATTATTATAGCAAAAATAATAATACAAAAAATGTGGTTGACTGGAGTAGATTGGGATGAGGAAGTACCAGATAATATAGTTCAAGAATGGTTTAAATATCGAGAAGAATTGTTAAAATTAAATGAAATTAACTTACCTCGATGGTACGGCACACGCAAAACTGATGAAGTTGTAGAATTACATGGCTTTAGTGATGCGTCAAAGTTGGCATACGCTGCTGTGGTGTATATTCGCATCATAGACAAGGATGGTAAAATACATGTCGCTTTAATCTCAGCTAAGACTAAGGTGGCTCCAGTTAAGCAAATTTCCATACCACGCCTGGAACTTTGTGGAGCGGTTCTGGTAACAAGGCTGCTAATTGAAATCGCGGGTGTTCTTAATGTGGAGAAATCTAACCTCCACGCGTGGACGGACTCAACTGTAGTGTTAGCATGGATTAATAATCATCCTAGTCGCTGGCAAACGTTTGTGGCAAATCGTGTGTCTGAGATTGTCACGACATTAGAACCACAACAGTGGTCGCATATAAGCACTAAACATAATCCAGCAGATTGTGCTTCACGGGGAACACAACCTGCTCAATTGGTAGCAACACCAATATGGTTTTCTGGTCCTGATTTTCTTCATGAATCTTCTATTACCTATACTAAACTTAAAACTGCTACAACAGATTTGGAGCTGGCAAAAGTTCATTGTAGCACGGTAGAGCATTCAATAATAGAAAGGTTTTCTTCTCTCACTAGACTCATACGAGTAACAGCATATTGTCGACGTTTTTTGAAGATGAAGTCTTCTCGTCAGGCTCTTTCTAATTACTTAACTAGTGAAGAATTGTCTTTAGCTTTTAATTGTTTAATAAAAATTATTCAAAACGAACACTTTGAAAAAGAAATAAATAATATAAAATTAAAAATTGATATAAATAAAAAAAGTAAAATTCATAATTTAAATCCATTTATTGATAATAAAAACCTATTGAGAGTTGGTGGTAGACTAGAGTTTTCATGTTTACTGGAATCTCAAAAACATCCAATTTTACTACCCAAATGTCATTTAACTTCATTAATCATTGCTCACGCTCATCAAACCACAATGCATGGCGGTTATCAACTAATATTGAGTTTTTTGAGGTCCAAATATTGGATTCTTGGCATGAAGCAATTAATTAAAGGACACATAAGAAAATGTGTCAGGTGTATAAGATTTGCAAAGGCCCCTCCAACACCATTAATGGGACAATTACCAACGGTTAGAGTGACTCCAAGCAGACCGTTTGCGAACAGTGGAGTAGACTTTGCCGGACCGATCAACATGCGATCAGCTCGAGGACGTGGACATCACTCCTACAAGGGCTATATCTGTTTATTTGTTTGTATGTCCACCAAGGCTGTACATATAGAGGCTGTTAGTGACTTAACAACTAATGGTTTCTTGCAGGCATTTAAAAGGTTTGTTGCTCGTCGTGGTCCTTGTCACAATATGTACAGTGACAATGGAACTAATTTTTTAGGAGCATCCAGAGAACTCGAGCGTATGTTCCAGTCTGAAAAAAGGGATATTTCTCGAGAGGTGGCAGAGTTTTTGGCAACTAATGGAACCAGTTGGCACTTTATACCTCCTCGAGCTCCTAATTTTGGAGGCTTATGGGAGGCCGGAATAAGGTCGGTTAAAGGTCATTTAAATCGTGTAATTGGCGATACGACACTCACTTACGAAGAAATGTCTACGGTTTTGGCTCAAGTTGAAGCTTGTCTAAACTCGAGACCTTTGTCGCGTTTGGATAAGGAAAATGATATAGGCATGATTTTAACTCCGGGACATTTTATTACAGGTGATACGTTGGTTACTGCGCCAGATTATAACTTTCAATCTTCTAATGTTTCTTCATTACGAAGATGGCAGCATACCCAAAAAATGCTACAGGATTTTTGGCGTTGTTGGTCAAAGGAATACCTGGCTCAGTATTATTGTAGATATCGGTGGTCAGTACACACCCCCGAACCTGGTATAGGGGAGGTAGTTTTGGTTAAAGAGGATGGCTTGCCCCCAAGCCGTTGGTTATACGGTGTTATTGTTGAAAAACATCCGGGAAGAGATGGTGTCACCCGGGTAGTTACCTTGAGAATTAAAAATTCTCATATCAAGCGGCCAGTCTCAAAAATCATTGTACTTCCCGTTACTTCATAAGAAGTTATTGTTTTGTTTTTGAATACAGTCCATTGCTTTGTTTTTTGTTTGTATAAGTTAATTGATAACTTTTGGTTTACCCACTAATGATAAATCAGGGATCCCCTCATGGTGGGCGGATATAAATTGAAGGACAACCCTGGGTTTGTCCTTGGTGGGCGGTTATGTTTAAGTTTATTATTTTACTATGAGAAAGACTTCTTTGGTTTGCCGTTAGGCGCTAGTGTCCATGTAAACAATAATTGTAAAAGGTATAACTAGATGGCGTTAAAATATTTTGAGTTTGTTTTGAAACGCGATATGGTTTACCTTATGATTTATTATATATGTTTGTGGCTTTCAAGCCTCGTGGCTTCACGATCAGCCCATACGGATTAGGATAATAAACAGGCATAATTTGAAAGAAATCCAATGTATCATTTAAAAGGATCGAATTAAAGAAAATACGTTTGTATGGAGGAATTAAATTTATGAATACCCGAAATAAAATTGAATCTATGAGCCACAACTAGACTCACGTGAAGTGAACCTATCTTTCTAGATACCTACACTGAGCAACAAATGCACCAACCGTGCATTTTGGTACCATCACTTCATAAACTGTGGCATCTCCATAAAAAACATTGTCAACGCCAGCTGACAATAATAAAGTATCTATGATTTTTCAAATTGTTCATTCAAATTAATTAAAATATTTGTTATCAATTGATTGAACATATTGTTGAATAACTTTTAAAAATGATGGTCTACAAAACGTTTACACCTACCTTACCTACAATTCCGCAGACGTCTTAAACTTTCGGAACAAAGCACTGATCAAATTGACACAATTGCAACAGAGCAATCAAAATTTAATTATACTTGATAGCTTTATTGCAGCCTGCGGTACAGCTAGAGAATAAAAAATATAATATGTAGAGAATCAACACTGTCTACAAAATGTCTACAAACAAATGAAAAAATTCAGTTATCCGGCACACGGTGATACAAGTTTAGTTAGTTTCTGAACTCCGAACAGAAACCAAGCACCATGCTTTTATTTAGGTACAAATTACACTACCATTTGTCTCTTAGGAAAAAATGTGCCACACCGGTATTTAATATTTTGCAAATAAGGGGTACCTAAAGAGTGGCCTGGCCTATAAAGAAAATTTCGTGTACTTATATTTCGCCAAAATATAGTTTATGCAAAAAGGATCCAAATGAAAGGTTTTCTTCCAATCTAACCAACTAAGTAGTTGATCATTTATATTATTTGGCAGATAATTATATAAACTAACTTTAAGTTTTACTTCTATGTTATACTTATCTTGACTGTAAAGTTTCTCGCGTGACGGTTTACAGAGAAGCTTTGCATTCATTTGCAAAAGATAATTGCATAAGAATAGCTTAGAGCAAAGAACTGCATAGGCGAGTTTCCGTTCCGATTATCCGTGAAAAAAAGACTTAAAATACATTTAATTTATTGGATATTACTTTTTTTGTTTAGGAACTTATTCGTTATTGTTTTTAATTTGTTCTGAAGTTAATATTTGCTAGCAATATTATGTATATTTAAGATATCTGTGATGCTGATTATAATAGTCACTTAAGTAAAAAAAATATTTCTTACTAGCTTTCCGCCCGCGGCTTCGCCCACGTGTAATTCGGTTATATATAGCGTTTTTTAATGATCTCGACAGGGCTTTTTCTTCCACAGGCTGAAATCTTGTTACAACTGGAATACGCCGAGATTTATGGACCGATTTACGTGATTCTTTTTTTGTTCGGTAGAGTATACTTTCAAGTTGGTCCCGTTGTTACCTAGTCAGGATCTGATGATGGTATTCCAGGGAAATCAAGGGCAAACCTCAAATTTACAGGCAATTACGTTTTTGACAATTTCATAGATCTGTTTAAGTATTTGCGTCTGATAGTCATCATCCCATGTGAATGAGCTGATGATGGAAGGTAAACTCCTCAACGGTTAGGAGTTGAAAGAAAATTCTTACGAAGTTATACGTACATGTGAGGCTATTAGGTTGACCTGATAATAAAAAGTAAATCTCACTAACGTTAAGAATTTAGGTGAAAATGGATGCGGACAAATTTCGTCTCTTCACTTGTTTCCTTTTAGCTGTTTGTATGGGTAGTGTTAACACAAAATAGGGATTTAAAGGCGTGATGTTATTAATGTTATGCATGTATGTACATAATTATGTATGTTATTATGTATGTTAAAGAGACGACTGAAAGTTGTCATACAAAGTCTTTTTTTTAAGGATGGGAAATCATCAAATGACCTCTCCCGCTCTGGGTGGAACGGAAGGGAGTGTCAGACTTTTACTGACTAAAACCCACCTCGTTCCTTCAGTTGCCCTTTGCGTTCCGGGGCCACGGTATCTCGTTAGAACTTTCCCGCAGCCCCGGCTCAGTTTATCCCGTTTCCCCCCCCTTGGGGGTTGACATTTCAAAAATCCCTTCTTAGTGCTCACTTATGTTACTAAAGGAACCTCTGTTCAAAATCTCAGACTCCTATACCGAGCGGTTTCGGCTGTGCGTTAATAAATCAGTCACCCAATCGCACCCCCTAAATCACGATTGGAGGGTAGTTTGAATAAACTTATAATGTCAAACATATTTACTTGCTTATGTACGTGTTCATGCCAAGTTTCAAGTTTATAAACCCAAGGAATAAGATTTTTCATAGAAACGTTTTTACCCCTTTTCCCCCCCTTGGGGGTTGAATTTCCAAAAATCCTTTCTTAGTGCTCCCCTACATATCCCAAGGAACCTACATTCCAAATTTCAGCTGTCTACGACCAGTAGTTTCGACTGTGCGTTGTCTGTCAGTCAGTCACTCAGTAACGGAAGAGTTTTATATATAGATTAGTACTTATAAAAGTTTCCCTATTTTCTCTGTCTGTACGAGTATGTATGCACATCTCGGAAATTGTGGACGGTTTTATTCATGTTTAAAATGTTGAAAAGAGGGTTGTCTGACAAGGTTTATAAATATCTATAAATGCTACCCGTGCGAAGCCGGGGCAGGTCGCTAGTATAATAATAAAGAAAACACTTTTTTTAACAATAAAGCATATATATAACTAAAGTATATAACGAACTAAGTAAACATTAAAACTAAAACCACGATCTTATTGACAAGGGATTTCTTTATAAAGAAAATAAATTATCTTAAAAGAACTGTACTCAAAACATGTTCCTAATGTAATGAAATAGTAAAGTATCCCTTTTCAATAAGTTGTCTTATATATTACACCACAAATCCCAACTTTGCACCTTGTACAGCACGAAAGATCATGCGTATACGAAAATAGATAATCTTTTTTACTAGTTATGGAGATCTGTTAAGTATCTTTATTTCCTGGTTTAATGTACGATATTGATGTTGCAAGTACCTACCTCACAAATGTCTCAAGCAGAATGCTAACACTACGCATAACAAAAGACACAAAAAAAATAAACAGGAGGACGTGGTGTATCGACATCAAGTCATCAAAAACTTTAACATATTTAAAATTAAAACGAAATTAACAAAATCATAATACATGAACAAAATGTTGAATTAATAAATACACAATTAACAACATAAATCTTAGTATGAATTAAAATGTTGAATAAAGAGCCGATATTCCATTTGACATACGGTTTACACACTAATACAAAAAGCTATGCAAAATTCTGTCCAAAAGAAAATATAACAAGCAGGCAGCAAATATAACAGTAATATAAAGCTAAAACCAATTTAGCAATAATAAATATTCCTATCTAAAATTCCTATCAATTTAATTTAGTTGTTGAACGAATCAGTTTAGTTGAAGAACGATTTAGTTTAGTCGAGGAACGGTAAGAGCAAGACTGTCTAAAGCGACGTAACCACCTGCTGTAGTCATTCAATCTAGCTGTGCTGCTGTCGTCGTCGCCCAAAGACAGGGATGACGGAGTATTACCTTCAAACATATACTCGGTAGCCCTTGACATGGCGGCTGGGAGGGGTAAAGGCTCGGGCTCTGCCATTGGTTCAAGCCAGTCTTCGTACAAATCAGGTCGAGGGCCGATTTCTTCGCTTGGATTCGTGCGACAATTTTCGATAATCCAATCCTGTTCTTTGATTGATGGAGATCTAAAGATAAACAAGTTGTTAGTTTGAACCGAAAAAATGACTCTTTCACAATACTAATTTCGAGTTTTACTGAAAACAGGCTTCCTTCGAAAAAAGGGTGCCTCTTCGAGTTCCTGAACATTAAGCTTACTTTTAACAAAATAATGTAACTACCTTGAGTAATATGTTATTTTTTACTTTACCTTAATATAGCAGATATATTATCAGCACAATACACCATTTTGCTCTCTGGATCATAGAAACCGTCCCCGGTGTCGTAAAATCCTGGTGGTATCTCCCTGGGCGGAAGATCTGCAGTCACATTCGACTGGCCAGCTGGTTTCAGACCCTCCTCATATTCTATTGTGTACCTGAACCAAAGTACGCCAGGAAATACAGGCATTGAAATATTAATATAATCTTGAAATTAAATGTAAAAATCTTTAAGTTTCAAGAAACTAGAACCTGTAATGAGAATCCCATTGAAATAAGATTTTCCCTTGATAGGTTTTAAAATTTGCGCGGGTAGAAATGCAACTGGACACATATTTATATTACTTAGAGACCAGCATGTAATCATTTACAGATTCTGTCTTAAAAAAAGGTCACGTCTGTCTTCTTCTTCATCCTCCTGGCTTTAAACCCTATAACATCCTTAACTCCATAGAAAAGACCCCAGGGATCTCTTTTTGACCATAATACTCAATTGGTCAGTCAGGTTTTTACAAGAAGTGACTCCCATCTAACCTCCGCAACCTTTGCAGGGGGAAGTTAAACATTATTGCTTCAAAGTAGAACCGCACTAAATGAAAGTGCTTATTTGAAAGGAGGAAAGGGATGAAGTGGTCCTATTCTAAAGTGCTGGGAAACACACGGAACAATCCGTCTCCATCTGAATCTAATTAAGAACTTATATATATTAGATTAGCTCATGTTATAAAGAAAATTCAGCTCAAATCTATAAAACTTGACTACTAAGATTGGATGAGCTATAAGTAATTGGTAGGATAGTTGATCAATCGAAGGTCGTACCTTCTGTCTGGCATTTCACAGTACATCCAATCGGTGTTGCTATAATACAAGCCGTCAGCGAATATCAACGTTCGTTCTACCATGCGGCCCTGCCGGAAACTGCCCTTAAGAACCTCTCCGTTGGGGTAAAGCAGCTCTCCCTCGCCATGGAACATCCCGTCATCAAATTCTCCAGTGTATTTTACCCCTAAAAATTGAAATTTGTGAGTAAATACGTACAAACGTACTTATTCCATGATGAAAAAAGTGACATCATATGTAAAAAAGGCGGGAACACATAATGCCTTACCATTAGAAAACGTATATTCTCCAGTGCCACTCATCCCCAGCACATCCCATGTGCCCGTATACTGAGAGCCAGTTGGGAACTGCTTCGCAGCTCGCTGGACCATCGGAATGTCCACCTGCACTGACCTATTCAAAACAATAATAATGTTTTATAAACCAGAAACTAGGTAGTTCGCAGCTCTGCTTACTATAGAGATTTAGGATTTATAGGGAGTCAAGAAAGAGTGCACTGTTGGAGAACAAACGCGAGAGCAGCGCACTCCTCCCATAATTCTGCTTGTATAACCGGTAGGTAATTCTCGTGGAATTCGAAAAACTATCACTTATTGCTCCGTAATAATTGCTTATATTTAAAGTCACGCCTCTTTCTCGGAGGAGTAGGCAAAACCTTTAATCTTTCTACCTATAGGAACACACAAATCACGTCTTTATCCCTTACAGGGTAGACAGAGCCAACTGTCTCATAAATGCTGAAAACCACATTCAGCTATATGGCCTATAATGCCTCGAATTTAGGTTTACTTTCACAACCTTCTAACAAAATGAAACTAAAAAATATACATAAATGTTTAATATAGAAACGCGACACCGTGCGATATGAACAAAAGCTATATGTGGATCACCCGGTCGGCTCGGCGATGTTCTCTGAAGCGGCGTGTTGCGCGCGCAGACATCGTTCTTCGTTTTCTTAATTCAAACGACACGCCACAGGCCCAATCATCATAGTCAAAGGCACACTGGTTTGTCTACAAAGAGGTGAGGATGTAAACGAGAAATGCGTCAGGAAGACAAGGGCATACCTGCACGTTTCCTTATGCGCCTGAGAAAACTTCCTCATGAGTGTTTCATACTGCGACACACGTCTGTCTGGCTGCCTGCAATTCACATACACGCATACATATCTATATCGTCCGGGAAATACAGAGGTAATAGTCATTACCCACAAGACTAATTATCAATCAATCTAGATACCTAAAATTAATTCCTTTTCACTCTTCCTTTCATTATTACTTTTGTTTAAAAAAACGCCTATGATGAGAATGTCATACGAGCATCAATGACGAATCAGAATATATATATATATATATATTTATTTATATATATATTTATATATATATATTTATATACATACATACAT
The DNA here is from genome assembly GCF_032362555.1 of Amyelois transitella. NCBI lineage: Eukaryota > Metazoa > Arthropoda > Insecta > Lepidoptera > Pyralidae > Amyelois > Amyelois transitella. The sequence goes on along the minus strand of NC_083511.1, from coordinate 8,886,845 downwards.
ACATATGATCACGTCTATATCCCTTGCGGGGTAGACAGAGCCAACAGTCTTGAAAAGACTGAATGGCCACGTTCAGCTATTTGGCTTAATGATAGAACCGAGATTCAAATAGTGACAGGTTGCTAGCCCATCGCCTAAAAGAGGAATCCTAAGTTTATAAGCCTATCCCTTAGTCGCCTTTTACGACATCCATGGGAAAGAGATGGAGTGGTCCTATTCTTTTTTGTAATAGTGCCGGGAACCACACGGCACATATATATTTATATTATATATATATATATATTTATATATATATATATATATATATATATATATATATATATATATATATATATATATATATATATATATATATATATATATATATATAATATTTATATATATAGTTCTATATTTTTAAGGCATTAAGGAAGGTTTTCATTCATAATAAATAAATAACCGTCCGCGTATGCGACGGCGTAAAACAAAACACCTTCTTCTCTAGACCCTGGTAGGTTTATCTCAGTCAGTCAGTCAGTTTATAATACTTATTTAGAAATTAGATGAATTGACGAAGTAGGTATATTCTTAGTGGATAACTCACTGTATATCTTTCATCTGTGACATACTGAACTAGGCGCGTCTGACCTGCCAATAAAGCATTCACCATTAGTCAATATAATATTAAACAAATTATTCTAATTTTAACTAAGATCGTTTAATATGAACCTTTCACTAGCGGCTTCACTCGCGTTCATAGTTAATTATCTACGGGAACAGTATTTTTCCCAGGCATCAATGATTCCACTCTACATCCACTAAAATCTTTTTCTGCCTCCTGGCATTTAATCCCAGGAAAATCCTTACCTATCTAGTTAGGAGCCCGGGATTGTGCCTTTTGACCACGATCTTGGATTATGTAAGTCAGGATTTTACACGAAGTCTAACCTCCGCAGCTTTTGCAAGGGAACCAAGTAGTGGACTTCTACGACATCCAAAGGTACGCCCGAGGAAAATGAAAAATTCCACTTACTCCTGTTTCCTCGGCAATTTTTGGAAATTTGTGTTCCTAGAATTCAATCTTTTACAGGTGTGTAGTGTTTGACAAAATTTACTGCAGCACTAAAATAAGATATGAAAGTAGATCGAATTTACCGGTTTTGACATTTTTTTAATTATCCATGAGAATAATAACGTCAAAACTATACAAAAAAATAGGTATGAAGGTACCAGAACCCTACCGTTTTAACCATCTAGTTAAACCGATATAAAAATTATTATCTTATACTTCTCAAAATATTTTTAGTAATTGCTTTAAAGTAAGTAGGCAGGTAAGTAAATAGTACACTGAAAATTTATTTGTTTACCTATAATAAAATAAATTAATTTTCAGCGGAGTATTATAAGAAGGTATTAATCGCTATATCGCTCTACATACATAGATATATACTTATGTTATCCTATTAACCCTGCAGTGGTCGCGCGGACTACATATGTAGTCCACTGATACAAAATCAGTTTTATTTCTTAAACGCTACACGTTAGGTTCTTGTGCCGCTAGGTACTTTCAAATGACTAATCGCGGAACGTTCACAGTGCAGCACGAGCGCCGGTCACACGCGGATGTAGCAATACTAGCTCCGCAAAGTTCCTGGACTACACATGTAGTCCGTGCGACCAATTACGTAAGTATTTTTTCAGTTCATATTTTTTTTGTTTTAATTTATTTTATGTATAAATTAATGTAAATATGTAATATAAATATTTTTGATTTATGTTATTTTACTATAAATTAATTTAACATTATATTTTTAGGATAAAAATGGATTATCGACAAGCTGCACAAATAGAGGCGTGGTTGAGAGAAGTTGATGCCGACATCGACAATAATCAAGCTGAGTCTAGCTCGGACGAGGAAGTAGATCAGAGCAGGAACAAGATATTAGAGGAGAAGGGTCGGATGAAAGCTTTGAAGATGAGGAACCACCTCAGCAAAGACGATGGCGTAATGAATATTACACAGGAGTTGATAACACAGTGTGGTCTAAAACGCTTCCTCAAAACAGAGGAAGAACCCGGAGGCAACATAGTGTTTTTTGTTGATAAAATGTTCTTTGTATGACGTTTCGAGAAACTCTAGAAGATGGCCTCTAACGGTGTTCTTCAATTTACTAAACTTGAGTGCACCAAATGCATTATGTATTTACACAGCAAATAAAAATTATGAAAGTATATGCCGTCGGGACTTCCTGATCGACTTATCTTTGGGTAGGATGAAACCATTGGCTCAAAAAAGAATAGACTCAAAATCGTTGCCGAGGTCTTTGACAATAAAAATTAAAGATTTTCTAGGTATTACGGACAAAAAAAAACAAGCACCAGCTTCAGAGGCGACGTCGAGCAATGTAGGCGCCGTTGCCACGACTATAGAAGAGCTCGCAATAAAAATACTTGAAAGTCGTGCACTGCCTGCAAGAAGTTTATTTGTGGAGATCATTCCAAGATTATGTGTCTTTCCTGTGTAGAAAATGCTATGAATGATTAATTTTTATTATTATATTTAAATGTGATCTCAATCAATCAAAGCTGTGATTATTGTGCCAATTTAGAGAAGTATTTTTGTTTTTGTTTAATTAATATAAAAATGAGTTGACATCTAAGTTTTTATTTTATTTTATATAATTAAGAAAACTATACTGATTATAATTCCATAAGTAAAATAAATAAATTATATAAAAAACAAAAGTTATTTCATTTTGAATATGGACTACGTATGTAGTCCGCGCGACCACTCTTGTCTCGATTAGGTGCGCGACCACTGCAGGGTTAAATAGGTACATCGCAAATAAATTATACGATAATCGGGTAGAGTTGAGTCTGCAAGCCAATTCTGCAGCATTATTGTATTTATGAACGTTATGTTTAAAAACTTCTAGTTCTCTACTCCTACATACATACTCTTTGATATGTACACCGTGGCTGCAAACTTTGTGATCAGTGCATTCCAAGGACTAAAGAAAATCACTAGGTACTGTCAGTGTGATGGTGTGTCAGTGTCAGTTTAGAAATAAAATGTCAATTTGATATTAATACTGAGCTGACACTGTCAGTTGACAGTTCTGTTCGTGTGGTTGCTGGTCGGTCTTTCTGCAAATCTTCACAATAGATCGATACTCGTGTACAATTTTTTAGTTGCTGACTATGTTGTTAATGAAAATGCTTCCAAATTAATATTGCGATCATCTTAAAAGTTTCATTAACTTTTTGGCTGAAATGTGTTAAGTGTAATTTATTATAACCACGTTTCTTTGCACTGCATATTACACATAGTCTGTAAAAGTGTATGATGAAGTGCCATTACGAAGTGTTATGTTTGACGAAGGAGGCTAGTGCCTCGGAAATAAAGAAGGCATATCGCAAGCTTGCGTTGCAGTGGCACCCGGACAAAAATTTGGATAACTTGCAAGAAGCAAAAGAGCAGTTTCAGCTCGTCCAAAATGCTTACGAAGTCCTGTCCGATCCGCAAGAGAGAGCATGGTAGGTATACTTTATCTTTATTACTCACAACAACGAAAATGATGAAGACATTTTCCATTTCATAAACTTAAGATTCCACCTGTACTCTGTAGATTTGCAGAGTACTTACCATTTTCATCTTTAAATTTATGAGCAGAATTTTTTTTTATGTTGGAAGATAATTTGTTTACTTGTATTAACTTGAATGCTTTTTATTATAACATTTTCCGTACAATTTAAACCTCTTGACTGCTGGATTCGAAATTAATTTATAATTATAATAAAACTACACAATGCCAGTCCTAATTTTCCTCAGTCTCTGAGCTTTACATCAAAGGCTCAAGACCAGCAGCTCTCAAACTGACTGCCCATGCCTTGCTTTCTGTTCCTACCTTTCTTTGTCCCACATTCCCTGTATATTTCTGCTATTTATTATTTTATGGCAAACCTTACAAATGGGATGACTTTTACTAATTTGATCTTTATTTTGATACTTTGTAAATAAATCTATTATAATTAATGAGTCCAAGAATTAGTGGGTCAAATAGTATTACAATAATTAAAAAAATATTTTTGATACAGGTATGACAACCACAGAGAGCAGTTGTTACGAGGTGCTGGCAGCTCTTACAATGATGACAGTCTTGATGTGTACCCATACTTTAGTCCATCCTGCTACAAGGGCTTCGGCGATGATGCCCCGGGCTTCTATGGAGTTTATAGTGAAGTAAGTGTAGTCTATCCATAATATTTTTTTATTATCATAATTATGAATTCTTTATTGGGAACCACGTAACACCAAAATAATAATTTCATATTATTTTTGTGTTGTGTGGTTCCCAGCAATAGAATAACGAATAGGACCACTCCATTTTCAATGAATGTCGTAAAATGCAATTAAGCAATAGGCTTTAGAAACTTGGGATTCTTCTTTAAGGCAATGGGTGAGCAAACTGCCACTATTTGACTCTCAATTCTTTTCAAGACTGTTAGCTCTGTCAATCTTGCAAAGGATATAGACGTTTGTATGACATTATTCTAACATTAGTTCCAGTTGCATCCCCCTTGAGAATGCAGAGTTCTATCTTGGACCATGATCCTGGAGCTGGAAAAAACAGTTGTCACTGCGAAGTGCAAGAACTAGGATACAATGTCCTAGACCAATAACATACATATATAGTCACGTCTATATCCCTTATGGGGTAGACAAAGCCAACAGACTTGAAAATACTGTTTATCCGTGTTTAGCTTCTGGGCTTAATAATAGAATTGAGATCCAAGTAGAGACAGGTTGCGGCTCATTGCCTAAAATAGAATTGCAAGTTTATAAATCTATCCCTTAGACATCCATGGGAAATAGATGGAGAAGTCCTTTCTTTTTTGTATTTGTGTCAATAACTATTTATGGCAATTAATTTTAAGCTATCAAAAGAGGGATTGTGCCTTGTACCAATTATATGTAGATCAAGTAAATTAAGTCAGTTCTTACATATAAACAGTCAAGAATGGTTCCCCCAGGGGTAAGCACTATGGATTTCCATTTGCTAAAATATATGCATATTTAACTCTTCTCATACATTCTCCACAAGTATTTATAACAATATATTTCATTGATTGCAGGTGTTTTCCAAACTTGCTTCAGAGGAGACAGATTTCCTTGAAGATCCTGAAGAAGTTTCCAAAATACCTAAATTTGGAAACTCAACAACTCCTTATGAGGAAGTTCATGAGTTCTATGCCTATTGGATGTCATTCTCTACCAATAAGAGTAAGTTTACGGCCTCTGTGGCGCACCGGTAGACTCTGCCTGCACCATTTCAGCATCAAAAAAACACAACAACTACATTTTACTAGCCTCTGCTTTTTCTGCTGCGTAAATATTTATCCATATTGTTTCAGCATGTTAAACACATACATATCACGTCTATATCTCTTACGGGGTAAACAGAGCCTACATTCTTTATACATACATACATATGGTCACGTCTATATCCCATGTGGGCTATACAGAGCCAACAGTCTTGAAAAGACTGAATGGCCACGTTCAGCTATTTGGCTTAATGATAGAATGGAGATTCAAATAGTGATAGGTTGCTGCCCATCGCCTAAAAAACAATCTTTATATCCGTGATATGTAACAGGCAATAAATTATAATATTGAAGCATTTTTATTCTCTTACACACAATATTATTTTTGCCAAATATGTCATAGCAAATTTTAAATGTCAATTTCTTTCACAGGCTATGTCTGGCTAGACCAATATGAAATTCAGCAAGGCGACAACCGCAGAGTCATCAAGTTGATGGAGAAGGAAAACAACAAGATTCGTCAGAAGGCGAGGAAGGAGCGGAACGAAGAGATCAGAAGGCTCGTCAGTTTCGTCCGCAGGAAGGACAAGAGAGTCATCGAGCATACCAAGTTGTTGCAAGAAAAAGCTGAGGAGAATAAGAAGAAGGTTTGTATTTTTTGAAGAAAATATTTTTCAATAATGAATATTACAAAAACCCTGTCCGATTTGCGATGTTTCTGTTGGCTGCTTGTTTAGGTTATACCAACTGGTTTCTCATCTTTGAATAAGTGTAGGAATTTAACTTCAAAATAATACAAATTTCATTTTAGAGGATAATTTGCAAGCAAAACCTATTGGAACTTAATATATATTTCCTTTGTCGCTGGAGTGGCAAAAAGTGGTACAGAGCAGATCTATACCACAAATTACCACTCCAGCGACAAAGTATAGTATACCTTTAATATATGGTGCCGCCGAGTGTTGCCATTTTAATGTTAAACCCTTTATTTTACTTCCGGAGCTGTCAATATTTTGTTACATATACGACTACTATGCAAGCTATCGTTAATAAGCTGCCTTTAATTATTTTGTTATGAAACATAATACTTCTAAAAATGATTGTATTAATATAATCAATTTTACAGTCGGAGCAAATAAGGCGGGAAAGAATCCGACAAAGGCAGAAAGAGATAGAAGAAGCAAAGAAAAAGGAGGGTGAGAGCTCATTTATGCAAAGTGATGATTACCAGAAGAAACTAAGCGAGATTGAGTCCCTGTTGGCTGAGGAGTTTGGGCTGTCCTCTGATGATGATACTATCAGTGAGGGAGGTATGGAGAGCAGCAATGAAGAGAGTTCCAAGACTGAGGAAGTAAGTTATATATATTAATCTGAACAATGTATTCTCTCGTCCACATTCTATTCTAAGTTAAATTGATATTGTGAAGTTGACGTTGTTGAAGAAAATGCTGCAGTGCAGTTTGTTACCGCTTCTTCTGCACTGACGCCTTGGAAGCGGCAGTAAACTTAGTTTTAAGTAATTTATTTGACGTCAACCAATGTTGTTAAACCATACGTTTTGACAATTATTAAGAGATATAAAGTATCCTAATAATATAATAATGAATAAAAATTTTGAATTTTGAATTGACAGTAACTATAGCTTTTGCCTCCTTAACATGGGAGACAACTTAAATTTCTGCTTTCTGGGTTCCCATGGGATATTCCAGAAAAAAGTGGCCTACATTTTATTTTATTTTCATTTGTCAAAATCAGTCCAGTTATATATAATATTTTTACTAAGCGAATAAATCTAAATGTATGCCTTCATAAATAAACACAATCCAAATTATCTATAAATATAAGTAGAATATCTCTTTCCCCAAACATTTTAATTTCTGATAAAGAAAGAGGTCTTTTAAAGAGGGTAGGTTATATGTGTGGAACATTCATTTGCCTTCTCTTTGTCTTTGCCACATTTACAAAAAAGTTTTAATTTAAAGGTAATTAACGATTTGACATTGATTTATTTCCAGGCGAGTGAAGCCTCAAAAGTCACGCCGAAATCATCAACAAGGACAAAACAGGCCATTAAAAATTTGTATTGTTCAGCATGTAACAAGCTATTCAAAAATGTGAAATCCTTCGAGAATCACGAGAACAGCAAGAAACACAAAGACAATGTTGCAAACATGGCATTGGAGGATGATGTTGGAATATCAGACAATGAGGAGAAAGTGGGAGATAATGAGGAACCAGCTCAAGTGACTGGTAAAGTGAATGGGGAAACCGAAGACGATGGAGATCCTATAGAAAATTCAACATCTGATATTGAAGATAATGACATCAGGGAAACGCTTAGTGATGACTCTGATAAGATACAGGTAAAATTTATATTACATGTATATCTTTTCCAATACCTTCACTTCTTTCTCTCTCTTTTTCTTGTATGGGATTGGGGCCTGCTTTCCGACTTTTAACTTTCCATTTTATCAGGTCTATGGTGTCTTTAGTTTAAGTCTTGTGAAGTCTAGTAATCGCAAAGCCCTGTTAAAATAAATATAAAACAGAAATCTGTATGCGATAGCTTAGTGTTATCAAACTGCTTTTTTTGCACACCTGTGGTATCCTGTTAATATTGTTTTAATTACAATATTACCAAAATACCACGGTGTATTTCATTTATCTCATTTTATTTCAGGCCCTTCCAAAGAGCCACAAGAAGAAAAAGAATAAAAAGAAATCATTTATACCAATGCCTGAAAGTGAGGGCAATGACAGTCATGATGAGATGAGCTTCAATGAAATTGAAGGCCCGTCCCGCAGTAGGAAAGCCAAGAAATTCAACATGCTCAAAAGTCAGATACAGGCAAAGAAGGAAGCCAGTCTAAAGAAAGGATCACAATCTCAAACCTCAACAGAGAATTTGTGTGAGGTATCTAGCACAACGCCCACAGATGATGCATTAGGTGAATCAGCAATTCCAAAAGATAGGCCTGCTTTGCCAAAAACACAAAGAAATGTCAAGACTAAGAAATTAGTGGACAGAAAACCTATAAGTAATAAAACAAGTGAGACAGAAGATTCAAGTACAGCATTAAACCTTCGATGTGCAGTTTGCCAAGCAGATTTTCCATCAAAAAATAAACTATTTGAACATTTAAAAATAACAAAACACTCAGTGCCTCTGCCACAGACTAGCTACTCACAGAATAAGAAAAACAAGCGAGCTAATAGATAAAAATGTGCAATGAATTTAGATAGGATGGAGTAATCCAATGAGAATCATCGTGATTTTCTTTAAAACTCTACAAAAGTGACTCTGTCAGTCTATTTATTAAATTATTATGATCACTGTCATTAAGATTATGCCTAATAAATTAAATGAATTAAAATTTGCTTTTTTTATCCATTTCACCAATCATAGTTAGATACAAGAATATTAAGATTTCAAAAATGAGATGAGAAATATGATATTTATATTAGCGTAATTCATTCAGCTGTGCATTTTTTGTGAAAACCATTGGTATATACTCTACCTATGAATTCACTGGTGACAGGTGTGCTCCATTATGTCCTGGCCACAAAAAAATTTTACTATTGAGAAATTAAAATAATGTTCTTCATGTGAACTTACTGTAGTTTGATTTGAAGTGTACCAAAGGATAATACATTATTTACAGTGGCCAGGGTAGCTGCATACAGGTAGTCTCAATTAAAAACATTCAATTTTGAAAAAAACACTTTTTTAGGGTAGCTTAATCTTTATTGCATGCAGTGCTTCCCCTTTAATACTGTCTGATATAACTAGGTAACTATCTGTTAAATATTATCTCGAAAAAGTTCTCGCAGATAACATAAATTGGCTATCATTTTAATTAAGTGTTAGGGAAATGTATAACTCAAATAATAATTTAATAACATTTAAAACATTTTAATTCCTATTAAGAATAACAGAACCATCATAGAAATACATTGAGAACATTTACAATAAAAATTTAAAAAATCTGTTAAATCAGCCACTGTTGTGTATTCACAGGCAAAAATAATATATTTTTCAGTTTTAGGGTAAAGTACATTTTTACTTTGATAAGTTTTCTATTTCTCCATCTCTGGTTCATATTCATCTTGACTTGATGACTGCTTGGTGTCAATTACAAACACATGAGTTTCTTTTATTTTACATCAGGAATTCATGCTTGTCACAGCATGTTCCAGCTGCTTATTTTGACTTTCATGAACTGCTTTTCTTACCAGTTACCATGACATGTTAAAAAATGTGCCCTGACATGACATGTTGAACACTGTAACTTTAATGTAGTGTTTGGACATGAGCTCAAGAAATTCAATTTTACTATTCAAACTCGGGAATATCTGCATAACTGTAACCAGGGTACTGTTTGTATGCACAGTATGCTATTCTTATGTGATATGCCCCTGGTAAAAACATTATTGCGCCTAAAACTATGATTGGCCATAGCCTGTCCGAATATTTAGTGTCTATATGACCAGAAACTATAAGACTACCAACTATTAGTAAAACTGTGCCAACAACAAATAGGAAGGACGCAAGGCTTATTGCTTTCCATGGGATTTTAGGGGGTGGTTCCTCAAACTGAGCATCGGAAAATCCGCTGTCGTCGCTGGATATTAAGCGATATCCTTCGTGCTGTCTTCCAAAACGAAATCTGGCCATTCCAAAACGTTTAATACGCTCTGAGAACAAACAATAAATTGTTAAATATTTTTTCTACTGTTACTTCACCAAATAAAAACTATGGCTAACATGTTGTCGGGCTTAATTCCACACACTAACCGGCTAGAAAAAACAGTAAATAAAACTTTTTCAATCACAATAAAATATTGTTTTTGTTGTTGCGGCGAAAAGCTGTCAAAGTCAAATAAAATCAAAAGATATCGTTTCTTGATTTTGTAATTGTCAATGTCAGGTGAGACTACAACATGACAGATTCCTTTTTTTTTTCTATTTTTTGAGCATGAATTATAATGAACACTTATTCACTCATGAAATAATCAGAAAAGTAATATTTTTGTTTGCGGTGGGGAATGAACAAATTATTACTTTTTATTTTATATTTCTTGCGCGAAAATGTATTTAGTAAATTTTTATTTTCATGCTTTAAGCACAGCAGGATGCTTTTCTTTTTGTTCTTTGTACATTCCTTATTTGGGCATCCGTTCTAGACCTCCATAGAATAAGTCCTTTCTCTCTCTTATCAAGGCGTGTTCCCAGTTGCAACTTCCGCCATTAAGCGTCGGGGCCTGGGGTCCTTTTTCCTATTTCTCTCTTTCCACGTTATTTTCAGTTCTAAGACCGTTGGCATAGATCATCTTTCTGTCTGCAGGCTTCTACAAGACACCATATCAGCGCTCTTGCATTTTATCTACAATGTCACGGACATGAAGGCTGCCGCAAATATCTTTGAGTCTTTGAGAAACTCCGCACATCCAGCGCAGCATGTTTATCTCCGTGACATGCTTGTGACGCATTTTATTATAAGTCAATTAAATATTAATAAGTAACCTTAATAGTAATTAAATTAATTGAAAAGATAGAGTCAAAAATTAACCAAATTATTAATCTAGAGTATAAGTTTGGCTTACCTTTTATGTTCTGTATTAATGTCATGCTTTGTAAAAATATGCGGTGTCTATAAGTAGGTACCCACTAAGGTACCTAATAATTACACTAAATTTCACATATTTTTCCACTAAATGCTGCCTTAATACGAGAATTTGCTAACAAAACACCATCTGAAACAAAAAAGGATGAGTAAGTTTTTTATTGTTTTATGTTTAGGTATCTTCTTATGGAAATTTCTGTTAATATAACGGATACAGTCTGATGGGGTGAAAATACTACTGCAATATTCCATGCTCTAAGCCGTACCACCTCAGGATTCGGAATTTTTTCAGAAATATTTCCGATTTTCTCCATCAGCCTATAAATTATTTTCTATGTCAAAATCTAGTGTCTTTAGACCAAAAAATAAGGACTACTAGGGATTTTCTGTACAAGTATTTCAGTCTTTCCAAGGCTGTTGGCTCTGTCTACCCTGTAAGAAAAAGGCGTGACTATATGTAGATACACGTATGTTTTCAATACTACCTCATATGCCGCAATGCCTAACTATAATTTACTAATTATAGCCTATTTAAACATCGGTCTAGTCGCTCGCTGGGTTATTTTACAAAGGTTACATGAATAAATTTACTGTCCAGCCTTTTGTAGCCAACATGTAATACTCCTACTTGCGTCATACCAAAACGTACTGTACTGCAGATTGGCAAATCCTTGACCCAATGCGTCGATCTGCAGTATACATAAAACAAAGGAAATCCAAAAATTTCAGCTAGCGGTGTGAATAATATTGATAGTAGGTATTTTCATTGCAATACTTTACCCTGGAGCATTGTCGTAAAGGCTCACTGTAGCTCCTCTCCAGAAAAGTGATGATGTGGGGATTATCACCAGGAGGATACATTTCTGGAGTGTAATTTCGTTTACAACAAATCTTACGGAAACATTGACTGACCTGAATGAAAAGTGCCCTGTTTCATTCTCATACATACATATAGTCACCTCAATATCCCTTACACAGAGCCAATAGTCTTGAAAAGACTGATAGGGCCACGTTCAGCTATGTGCCTTAGGTAATGATAGAATGAGGTACATACATAAAATCACGTCTCTTTCCCGGAGGGGTAGGCCAGAGACTACCTCTTTCCACTTGCCACGATCTATGCATACTTCCTTCGCTTCATCCACATTCAGAATTGAGATATTTGGTAGAATTCAAATAGCGACAGGTTGCTAACACATCGCCAAAAAAAAGAATCCCAAGAGTAAAAGCCGATGAGAAGCCGGAATCATGGGAAGCAGATGTAGTGTTATTTATTCTTTATTTTTTTTTTATTGGTGCGAAATTTCGTTGAGGAATAAACCAAGCAAATAATCTTTTTTTTTTTCTGATTCCAATGAATTATACTCTAAGTTTGAAACAGTTAACAAAAAGCAACAGTCATCATCAACAAGTACTAATTATAAAGAATACAAACTCATTTAAATTTGCATAATATTGGTTGCGATGGGAAGTGAATAAGGATTGCGGGCCCCGGGCTCCTCTCCAGGGAAATAAAGGACGAAGGATCGAAGTTAGCGATGGCGTCTGTACCACTACAGATTCATTTGGATGTCGTTAAAGGCGGCGACTAAGGTTATAGGCACGTAAAATTAATCTAGTGCAACTTTAACCACGATCCAATATGGGTTAAGTTATCCCCGAAATTCAGCCAGGAGTTCGTGAAAAAACCTGACTTAGGACCATATCAAGGATTATAGTCAAAAAGCGCACACAAGACCTCTCTCCAGAGAGATGAGGTTGTAACCAGGATTAATGCCAAAAGAAAGAAGAATATAAACAGGAATTAATATATTTTAGAATCTATATCCAAGTATGTACCACAATCTGCAAACTTAGAGCCTGCAAATTGGATATTTAATGACTGGTTGCTAGCCCATCGCATTAATAAAAGAATAATCGCAAATTGTTAAGCTTTACCAATGATTGACTTTTATTTCTTCTTCTCACATAGACTGTCTACGTGTGAAGAAGAATTAAAACCCGAGTACACGCTCTAAAAAGTAAAAAACAAGAGAATATTCCCCGCTGATGTTCTTATGTATAAACTATTAAAAATCTACCAACTAAAAGTATTAAATAAACAATTATTAACATGTATTATATTATTAATACAGATATGTATGTATAAAAGATAGCCGTGGTTGTAATAATAACTAGTCTTAATAATGGAAGCAAGTTGAAAAACAATGAGTGTTTTCATAGCTACACTATCACGTAGAACAGCTATTGTAGCACTCGTAGGCGATAATGAGTGCTACGGAATCGTAGCGCGTAGGCAAATTGTAGGCGACCGCTACGATTCCGCTACGACAATCTTTCATCAACAAAATAGTAGTTTTCGCCCGCAGCTTCGCCGGTGTGAAAAATACCTTATGTCCTTCTCCGTACTTTATATATGCAAAATTTAAAGAAGATGTAAAATATACACTTTCACATTCAATTTATTTGATGCTTTTAGCCATTCACACATTAAATAATACACACTCTTTGAAAAACGACTTTATTAACCTATAAACAAAAAACAAAACGTGCATTTATTGACTGACAACTTTTGATATCTATAAGCAATATATCGTCGTAATACAACCCAAGAGCTTTTAATATAGATAATGGCGTGTGCTTAGTAACAGGTTCGACGGTCGCCATAGCTGGAATCACGCCAAAACAAAGCGGTTCGCGCCCAGCGAAAGTGCGGGGCCAATCGATAACGCCCCTCCTGATAACATGACTGAACAGCTGATTTGAGACAACCCAATAATAATATCTTCATTTTTCTCTTTCAAAAATTAAAAGTACAATTATAGACAAAAGTGTTGGTTGTCATCTTGATTGAATATTTGTTTTAGAAAGAAAAAAAACGTTAAATACCATATCCTTTTTTAAAGAACAAGGCTATAAAGGTAAAAATTAAGAACATATGCACGATACGATTCTCATTCGAAGAAATTAAGAGAAAATATATTTCTAGATTCAAACTAATGCCCAAACCACCAATTGGGACCTTCTCACAATTAAAAAAAAAATCATTGCTCACCTCTTTATGCAAATGGAAGATATAGCACCACACATCGAGGCTGCGTGTGTTTAGTTCGCTTGCCGGGGCGCATGCGCAGTGGTGCAGGCGCGCGCACCCCGCCGGCTGTCACCGCGGCGGCCACTCCGCCGGCAAACCGACCCCGAGGCACACGCGCGCCCTACGCTCGCTACGCGCAGCAACGCCGGCCCCTTGCGGCCAGAAGCCCTCCTCGGCGCTTCTAACACCCTAGTACTCGACTCACCATCTCACGGGGCAAAGCGCCACGGCCGGCGTTCGCAGACAGGGCTCGCCGCATAAAAGGTAACTGCCATTATTATTTCGAATGACATGTCCGCCCCGAATAGCTTTTCATTCGACACAATGCCGTTTTAAATGATTTAGTAGTTGCAAAAGACTTTGCGACAGCTGGATTAGCGTTGTGACGAGACATTAGAATCATTCTTTGGCCTTTGTTGGCAATCATGCGGCTAAACCTTTAATTGGTAAGTAGGGTATTGTGTCCTTCTCTCATTACGGCTTCCACATTCAATAACGCAACAAAGTAGGTACATATTGCTACAATACTTAGGATAGTTGAGAAATATACAAGCTGTTTTTCATCTTGTTTAAAAATAAGGATGTGCGTAATAGATATAATCATTAACTTTCGCCCATTACATATTTTAGACATACGTTCATACTACCTTATAGATATTAAAGACTCGCATATCATTAGTACGTTATAATGTTTGAATAAAGTTAATTTATATTTAAGTATTTAAAACATATTACACAGCCTGAAACGATATTTCCACTAATTCTAATAGAAACCAAGCGCCCATCTAATTATCGATGAAAACTTATTCATAAAAAAGGACGCTACATTCTATTTATTTATATATTTATGAACAACAAGAAAAAAAATAAGAATAGAACTTACACTACAGAGAAATTTTGTACAAGAGCACTTTTTTGAAATTTTGAAGAGTAGAAAGCTATGCGTAAAAAAATATCGTATAATAGTCGTGATAGAGACAGTTAGGTGTCATGTTTATTTAATTAAGAAAAACACGTTTCACTTTTGTTATTACCTGTACTACTAATCTTAAAAACATCATATTTTCTGACATCATTAATCAATCCTTGACTGACAGACATTGCATAGCCCATCCATACTCCTGGATGTAAGAACCTGAAATTTGTTCCATAGGGAGAATTTCGGCAGTGAAGTACATTGGCAAGCTTGGAAATATATAAAAATTATTTACTCTCTGACTGGTATTAACCATATGTAACTATATCCCAACTAATATTATAAATGCGAAACTAAAAATAATTACTTCATTGAGATATTCATGTAGAGATAAGTTCGCTGTGGTGCTTCTTATTTCTTCAGGTTGTTTTATTTCTGTTCATATCTTTGTCCCCTACGGGGTAGATTTAGCCAATAGTCATCATCAAAGGTCACGTTGACTGAATTACTTAATTATCGATTCTGTTATCTCAGTATTATAAAGAATATCTTATTTTCTTGGCTACAAAATTTTACAACCAGTACCGTGGTAAAAACTTTAAAAACATGACACGTAGCGTATGGTATGAAGAACCTCGTTTTTTGAAGTTGGCTAAAACCATTTCGTGACCTTGGCGTCTGGCTCGCAATAAAAGAATTCAAACTAGGCACAGATCTATCGATCTAGTGAGGCGTAGTGACAAAGGAATCTTCAACTTAAGCTATGTTCGTATCGAGCGACATAACGTGAACTGATGTGATGTTACCAAGTTATTATTGAAAATCTTAAATCAATTACATGAAGAGAACTGTATTCAGCCCTGCATTAAATTGCAAATATTTATTTGCATGAAACCGGGCTCTCTTTACGGCCTACTGAGAAAATTAGAACTTTTGGCACAATCTCACGTAAGTCCATACATTGTTACCAAGTCGTTCTCATGGAATTTTTGCATTCGTCCCTGCATTCAAAGTTTCTGTATCTGCCATTGACGAATCGTAGAACGTTTTTTGCCATATCGCCCATAAAATGCTTATACAACCTACTTTTTTACTACTATTACCTTATTTTACTACTATTTTCCGAAGCTTCGCTCTCCAAGGATTTTTTTGGAAAAAAAACTGTATGTTGCTTCTAAATCTCTGGATCAATTTGTGTAAATTTAGGTCGAGCAGTTTTTGAGGCATTCATACCCATCAAAAATTCTTAAATCTTGGTATGATAAACCTATTTCCTGCAATAAACTTCATACGATTGATGATCATACAAAATCTCTACCAACTATTACTTTTTATTAATATTGTTGGTAACACCACGATGGCGTCACTAGTACATACATGAGTGACGTCACCGTAGCGACATCGCTCAACTAAACTTATTGCTTTTGAATTCACATCAGCTATACTGATAATATTGGCTAACAATAAATCCTGGCAAAGGGTCAGATCAAGAGTACCCGAAACTGCGGAGCTTGCATGAAGAGAGTGCAATGTGGATGAAGCGAAGGAAGTATGCAGAGATCGTGGCAAGTGGAAAGATGTAGTCTCTGCCTACCCCTCCGGGAAAGAGGCATGATATTATGTATGTATAATAACGGGTGAATAAAATATTTTTTCCTGTAGCTATCGCTTACCATACCCATAATATTACTTTTTTCTTTCTCATCTTTGCATGTTTTCAGAAGAGGAACCCTTAACTGTTAGACTTCGGAACATTGAGCCCGCACGCTCCTCAAAAGCATTCTTAGCCATATTCTCATGATAACAAAAGCTAAAAACGTTCAAAGGTCGACCGACATGACTATTTACTTTTTACAGATTTACCTCCACGTGATATGACATTACAATGAGCACTTTGTCGATTCGAAATACATGATCCAATATGGGTTAGGTTTTCCTGCAATGGTTGCGTAGCTAAGCCAAGAATTGAGACGCTTCGTGCAAAAACATGCCTTACCCAACCCAGGGTCATAGTCAAAGCCGCACCCGTGCTTGTTTCCAGAGATGGGGATGTTACTAGGGCTTACGCCGGAAGGAATAAGTAATACCGGACTAAAATATATATAAAAAACGTGCTAGTCTACCAATCAAGTGTTGACGTTCTTAAATCTATAATTAATCTTAACCATAGCTCTACAAATCCTCTTTGACATTTCCAATCAAATCCAGCTAACCAGAAAGACGGGAAATTATGCCAATTGCAATAAAGCCAATTGCCGATAAAGTTCTAATTATTAGTCGAGAAAGGCATTCAAAGAAGACTCTCTTAGCTTAGCATTGAGCCGATAAAATTAATTTGATCCATTGACTTATCTTCACTAACGTTTTACAAAGATCGTTTGCCAATTTTAATTTGAGAATAAAGGTTATTCTCTATTCTAAA
The DNA here is from genome assembly GCF_032362555.1 of Amyelois transitella. Taxonomy (NCBI): domain Eukaryota; kingdom Metazoa; phylum Arthropoda; class Insecta; order Lepidoptera; family Pyralidae; genus Amyelois; species Amyelois transitella. Next base: position 8,869,485 of record NC_083511.1, on the reverse strand, counting down.
AATAAATTAAACTGACAACTCAATAGGAACTTAATTTTGTTTAAAAATTATATTTTCTTAAATCTTTTCTTGAGCAGCCATGGCAGCGGTAACTTAAACCTTACATTATACCCAGACACACAGTAGTTGAACCACGAGCTCTAAGTTGTGCATATGACTAGACTAGTTGTAGCACGTAGTGGAACCAAGAAGCCTGAAGTTTAAGATAAGTGGAACCACTAGTAATAGTGGGACCCTTGAGTCAAAATTCCACTAGTTAATGAGAAAAAATACTTAGGTTGAACTCATCAATCATACTTATTGAAAATATATTAAGATTCTTAGGCCCCTTAATCATAACTACTTATTTTTACTTATTTCACAATTCAAGGGTCATTGATATTATACAGTGAATTAAGTCCACAGAGTTTATTAGGCACCTGGGAAGTGTAATCAAGTTTGTATTGAGTTTACACGCCAACTTCGCTCTCACGCGATTTCACAAAGAAAATTGTTGATAAAAGTGTATCACGTGATATTTTATACTTTCAGTTTCTCGCGCTTTTAAAACTGAAAACACGATTTTAACCACTAGGTGCTTGATAGTCGACAATCGCCTGGAATTGCAGACTTGAAAATGCAAAGTTGATTTGTAATATTAATTTATACAGTATCTTTACTATTGTTGTACTCGTATAAATTTAAGTATGACAAAAAACATTTGATTCTGTGATTATATAAACTATTTGAAATAATTAACATTTTTCAAGACACAATCAAGAACATAAATGTCCGCGAACCAAACGGAAATTTTATCGTTTAATTTTATCTAATTAAGTAAAATGCATTTTACCCCGGCCTCAAAAAATTCTACCTTAAACTGAAACAACTTAACATTACTTGACATTTATTCTCTCTGGGACTAAAAACCTTATATTCAGGTCAACATTAAAAATATTCTAGTTTCCGACTTTACCATAATGTCACTCGTATATAATTCGAGCTGAAAATACATTTTCTAGGCAGGAATTTCAGGTTTGCCTTTCATCAGAGTTTTGAACGCTTTTTGTGATGAAAGAAGATGTTTTCTTAATGAGGAACAGTGAGGGAAAACCACGTTTAAATTTAATTACACGTTTATGGTATCCAAAGCGGTTGCTAGGATTCAAAGACGGAGAAATAACCACATTTACGATAAGAGCACCTTGATATTGATAAAAGGAGGTTTTATATTATAAAAGTTTTAGAGTAACATGACACTATAAGTGCTTACGAAAAAAAGGTATTACATGGCAGCTGCTGCTCTTCTCGTGCGGATTATAAAAGTCAAAAGCTTACAATCTTTAAGGCGATGAGTTATTTCTGAATCTTAATTCCATCATTGATCCTTCTACCTTAACATGACGTGGCATGGTCAGGGATAAAGAACCTAATAGTGTAAGTGTACGCTCAATATCGATGCAATATATGATGGAATAATGGATCGATTAAAACTATTAAAAGTATTTTTGTATATCATCTTCATGTATTTTCATAGCCATTGTAGCCATTGGCAATAGGTTTTCTTTTTACTAATGAAAGTAACTCTCATTCTACTCTTTCTCTCATGCTCTCATTTCCTTATAAATTTAATTTCCTATCGAAGGATTTTTTTTTAAATATGTATACGAAAGAAAATTTTTACATCTCAAACCAATTTAATATAGAGACTAGGATTCCGATGGATGTATTATTAGATTTTATTACACTATTAAAAGCGAGTATGAGATTTATCTTTTATATAAGTTAGCACATAAAACTTGGGGCATGTCATACCTACGCGATACTTTTGTGATTTTATTATGCTTTTTACAACATCATAACTTAATAGTAAAACGATCATTTTATTTTTTATTCGCCTACACATCCAATATATTTTCTTTCCCGGAAGGGTAGGCAGAGATTACGTTTTTCTACGATCCTTGCCTACCTAATTCTTCGGCTTCATACACTTTTATAACTCTCTTCGAACGTGCTCGACGAATTAGTATTTTGTTTAAGTCCAATAAAAATCTAGAGAAGTAAAAGTACCTATAGAGTATTATGCACAGAGATCGAAATGGCACAAGTAGTCGCCAAGACTAGGTCTTCAGTGTTCTGTGCCACAATAGAACAAAATGATAAGTAAGTACCATTAATTCTGATGAGACAAATCGGTTGTGCGTGCAGCAAAATAACGTGAATATCCTTGTTACCATTCTTAGATTTATTACATACATTGTTCACATGACAAACTAAAGAATAATACGAAATTTCAACGATTTTAAACAATGATTTTATAATCACACCTCTTTATGCCTATATGTAAATATGGATCAGTTAATATCGAGATGCCATTAGATGCGACATTTTAATATAGTTACTTAGAATCGATCCTTATATCTTACCAGATAAGATACATCTTTCTACAAGGCAACCCCATATCTCGTCTCTAATAAAGTGTGAATTTATCAGGTTAGATTCACACTTTATTCGTAAACCTTCAGATGTCAGTAGTGATCTTTCATCACTTTCATCCTTATCTTTCCACACCATTAAATAAATGTGAGAGTTTGGGTAAAAAGCTTATCTCGACGATATTATATTTGAGAGGCTTACGTATCAGATTAGCAAAGTTTGCGCCAAAAAGGAATTATCGTATTTATACAAAAAATAGAGGGAATAGGAATAGTTAAATTATAAAATACCTCTTTTGGCCACTATTACATAAAACCGTCTACATACATACATAAAGTCTATATCTCTTACGGGGTAGATAAAGAGAGAGAGAGCGAGAGAACAATCTTGGAAAGACTTGATGGCCGCTTTTAGCTGGAAATAAGAATCAAATAGTGACCGATTGCTAGCTCATTGCCAAAAAAAAAATCACGAGTTCATAAGCCCTTCCCTTGATTGACTTCTACAATCTGCACAGGAAGAGAAGCAGCTGGTACACAAATTTTTCTTCTAGACCAGCAAGGAAGCAAAAGAGAATGATATAGAGTTTTATCAATCGATAACCGCGTAAGTGACTGGGCGTCCACTGCAGCGGTTCAGTCGCAGACTCAAGGGCGGGCAGCGTGCCGACACACTAGGGCTGTCAAACTATAATTCACACATACATACATAAAAACACATCTCTTTCCCGGAGAGATAGGCAGATATTACACCTTTGCGCTTGCCACGATCCCTGCATACTTCTTTCGCTTGATTCGCATATAAATAGAAAGAGATTTGAATCTTTGAAGCATCAGAGCTTCAACGCTACATAGTATACAAAATTAATTGTAATTTAAAAAAAAAATAATCCTTATGTATTATTAAACCAATCACTTATATCATAAATCCACGGACACAACGTCAACCATGATATAGCAACCCTAGTTTCTCACTGCGCACGCACTGTTCACTAAATTACACACAACATTAAATATGTACTGGTCTTACTTTATTATTTCCTTCCCGGCTGGTTTAGGAGTGAAGAGTGAGTTATGCAATATGGTAGCTTCTCCTCTCGCATAGAACAAGGGACATCTTTATTTTTGGATAAAGGTTCTAGAGTATATTTAGGTAGGCAAATTATGTTCTGATATGTACGATTAGGAGATCAAGTCAGATAAAAATTAAAAATGTTTATTCATTATTATGGGAAACTTCATATCACTTAGTAATTGTCATATCTTTTGGCTTCACAATATTATTGCGATACCTTAGGTTCTCAAATAAAGGGACCAATAAGACCCTCAACTTTGAGCTGGAAGTGCTGCAGATAGTGTGAGACTCTCACATATCGCTGGTTCTCTGATATATATATGGGTGATTTTCGAAACTCCGAATATAAAATCAGCTGTTTCATACGTTTTGCTTACACATGCATGCACCTTTTGTATGATAGCAGCTAATAATATTTCGCGATTTCGAAGTTGGTCCCATGGTAATAATTGTTCAATTTGATGAACTGATCCACCTGTTATAAGGATGCCAATGAATTAAAAATCACCATGTGTAAGTCAGATTTAGGATCTGGATTGAGGTACCAAAGAACAGCCTGGGATGATGATGCGTTTCACAGAACAAATACGCTCCCGGTCAGCTTAGAAAATACATGCAAGGTTTCTCATACCACCTTCCCAGCATAAACTTGATGTGCGTTTCTGTAATATATTAATAGTGAAAAACGTTGGATACCTTAGTGAAAAATACCACCCCTGAACAATGCATACACATATTAATTTGTATAATGGCGATTAAATGCATGCAAGGCCATTTTACACATGCACAAAACGCCGCAGGAGCAGGACAGCATGCGGATATGACGTCATCCGTGTCCTTGAACCCGTTGGATTCCCACCCCACTGGCTAGGGGCTCGAATGCACCACGATGCAGTAAAGGCCGGTTTTTATTTTACATGGTGACCCGATGCTCAGAAGGTTAATATTTGTAAGCCATTTATGTGTTCGTTATTTAAAGATACAGATATAATTAGTCGTCGTATGTAATGTAAACCTAATTTAAATTATTTTTAGACAAAGTTATGTTATATAATATTTTTTTTCGCCAATGATTTTTGTAAGGTTTTATTTATTTATTCTTTATTGTAACAATTTGTCAAGTACAATAGGAGGACTTAATGCTTATAGCATTATCCAACAGTCTACCATTGGGTTAAGCATAAGGTTATTCCGATCGTACCTACAATAAGGTTCCGAATCTTTAAAACACTGTTTTTAGTAGTATTTTTTACGTTTTATTAATCATTTTAACAAACATTATGCATAAATATGTTACCAACGTTAGAACATCTTAGCGGTTCACAACATGTATTTTCAAAACCTTTCAATGTTATTTAACCATGAAAACGAACAAGATTTTAAAAAATAAGCAGATTAAAAATCACAACTCGTCTCTTCCGTCGCTCCTGCTTAATCCACTTTTGAAATTAAATATTTGCAATTTACGGACGCTTCAGATAGCAGTTGAAACTTGTTCTTATTTTGAAACATTTGTGTGAAATATTCTGCCGTTATTATATTTTAATTTGATACTGGCAGTTAACAAATTAATTATAATTATGAATCTTTTTTCGAATCATTTTCAAAGCTATGAAATACAATCTTTTGCAATTCAATTTTTCAAGGTTTATAGTGAAGGCATTTGATGTGTAATTCATTTGTTTTTATTTACTCGTATGTATGTAGTAACAGACATTTTTCATGTCATTCTAACACTTTCTTTCATCCTCTTGATGTCAGTTCTCGTTACGATCCTCTCTATTGAGAGGAGTTCAAGATCCACCTACGATCATGATCCTGGACTTTTCCCTTTCTTTTTTTAAGTTAAAAAGATATAGCGAGTAAAGATAGACAATGTTAATGAAAAACCCCGGTGAGATCTTCTTCCTGCCGTTAGAATAATTTTAAGGCGAATAGCCACTGCCGCTATTTCCATTGAAACACATACTTAGAAAATAAAACATTAATAACATGCAGCCATCTAATATAGGGCAGGGCTACAACTTCCAGCCTCCGCTAATTGCGCCTGCTTTGTGTCGCGATAAATTATGCCGTTTATTTCCGAGACAAAGTGATTTTTTGCGGTCAGACATCCCATAATGGCCGGCAGGATGAGTTATGTGCTAATTTATCTCATGTTATCAGATTTTTGCGTACATATTTACTTGAAAATAAAAATTTATGTCTTCACGTACTTATAGAAGATCTGGGTGGGTTTTTTAGGTTTGGTGATATATTTCATAGAATTATTACGTGACATTGGAATTAGTTAAGCTCTAAAATCTTTATTTTGCAATATAATTTACTAAGTAATAATTAGTATTAATTGAATTAGGTAATTACACTTGACATTGTTTGACACAAGGGTATTCATAAGTATAAAAATTTGGTACTATAAAAGATCTAAGGATATTTTGAAACGTGCTATGATTGCAATATGTAATACATACATTGGCCTTGATATTAAGATTTCTCTGATTAATAAATAATTAATTAAAATACCTTACTCATATAAATTACATCGCCCTACAGGCGCGAAGCATTTCTATTTGTAAATGTGAGTTGAATCGGAAAATAGAATCCTGAATGTCAGGCATTTCATTAGGTGGCCGCGCGCGATATTCACCACGCTTTCTTTGTTAGGTTTCTTTGTTTATTACTACGAGTCGTATACGACCACGTCAATTATTTTGTAAATCGATTAGTGTTCGATGAACTGTTAATTCGTGAATCGCTTATTTTGCGAACTGTGTCAGTGTACTTACCGATTTTTGCTCTAAATATAATAAAATTGGAGATCTCATCATAGCAAATTTCAATCGCATTTTGTAGAGTTTGCTTGTGTCAGTAACTTTGGAAACAGTATTATTTTTTTAATGTGTAAGGCTTTTGTTTTTAACCGAAGCGTAAAGCTTCTTGTAGCTTGTTAGTGCACTGACCTGAATTGAATCTAGCAAGTAACCGACTAGTTTTTATAGATAAACCTATAACTTATAAAAAACAGGCATGTTATGTAATAATAACTTTGTTTCTTTCAGTTTTCCGTCAGAATAGACTACAATACATACATACATATATTCACGTCTATATCCCTTGCGGGGTAAACAGTGCCAACAGTCTTGTAAAGACTGATAGGCCACATTCAGCTGTTTGGCTTAATGTTAGAATTGAGATTCAAATAGAGACAAGTTGCTAGCCCATCGACTTAAAATTCTAATAACTATAGAAAGGAGAATAGAGGAAGACCAAGAATAAAATATTTTGATCAAATAAAGCAAAAATGTTACTTTGCAGTATACCAACAAATTAAAAAAAATACAGAGAAAAGAATGGAAGTCCCTCCACTTAACTTTAGCGACAAGAGTTAGCTCTAAAATTTAAGAAGAAGAATGGATATAATTGATAATAAAGGTTTTAATTTCTTTTTTCATTGTATGACATGGATTTTATACAATGGTTATTAAGTATTTTAAAAATATGTTTCCCTGTAAGAAATGTGATTGATAAATGTAGCAGTGCCACTCCATCTCTTTCTTGTGGATGTAAAAGGCGACTAAGGGATAGACGTATAAACTTGGGAGAACCCCATGTTTATTCAACGCACGACGATTAATACATATATAATGTATATAGACGTGACTATATATATATATATATATATTACAAATGATCCATTAAGTTCCACATATTACTAAAGATATGGTTTTGAAATAATACTTCCTTATTATATACATACCAACTCCGTTATATAGATTTCTATTTAACTGCCGGCCGAATGTCGTGCAACATGCAAGTTCCATTTCGGCGCCCACTGTGGTCGATGACTCAGGGGCTTGTTGCTATGGACTTTAGAGGCCAAGTTTGCTAGTACACCTCACTTTATCATTCTCATACTCCAAGCGATAGTCCTACAAGAGGGCACTATAGGCTTCCATCTTTTAGGAATTATGCTTATTCGGATGAGGGAGAGCTGCCACAGAAGTCATAATAATAAGGTCCTTTATAGAATAAAATAATTTGTATCCCTTGCGGGGTAGACAGAAACAAGGGTCTCAAAAAGTCTGAAATGCCAATGTGTGCTAGCCCATTTGATTTATTAATGAAGAATTCCCAGTTAATTAGCCTATCCCTTTCTTTTACGACATCGGGGAAAGACTGGAAATAGTCCTATTCAAAAAGATGAACTTATTTATTTTGTCCAAACAAAAAATTATGTTACATCGTATCATAGTTTCATATATCGTAATAGTTACTTTAACAAAGAACTGTACGAAGCGGCAATAGAATCAAATTTGCAGTGAATTCGGGTATATTGATACGCTGAAAACAGTATACGTCATTCCTACGTCATATTTATCGGGAAAGGGTAACAAATTTGATGTAGTTACGTATTCATGATTTGCCCACACGACCCCCTCCTATTTGGGAATATTATATTGGGAATTCCATCTCGTTCCTTAATTGCACTTTCAACAGTTCGCTTTAAAAGTAACATGTTATTATAAATTTACTAGGTTTGAAGGATTTTAAAATTTCACAATGCCATTCATTTCAGTTTCGGCGGAAACTTTTCTTGGTGCATTCTAAAAACCTTCAGCTAATCTTCATATATCATTCATATTCAACGGTTTGGGCTGTGCGTAGATTATGTAAGTCAAACAATCAGTTTCAACTTTTAAATTGGTATATACATATACATACATATATATAAGGATATAAAGAATACAGTGACTATATAGAGACGGAGCTGTCCATATAGTAGTACTTATATATTTTTCCGAATTAATATTTATCATTGCTAAAAATTACATGGGACGTTGGGCAATCTTCAGTTTAATTTGTTCCACTGAATTAGTACGTAGGCGTGCTTGTTTGAAATGTCACTCAATATTTGCCAAAGAAAACACAGAATTATTAATAGGAAAGAAACCTTTTGTATAGGTATTTGTAACGAGATCTTTTCATCATAGTTGATAAATTTTAACAATAACATCTCGTACCCTTGCAGTTCATCGCTTGCGTTCACAGTTATTTTCCTTTTGACTAGTTGTTCATTTGCAACTTATTCCTTCTGCAGCTTATTATTTTACTCAAGCCGTACAAACCATAATACATTCCTTACATAGCTAATCCTCTTGACTACACTTCCACTTTTCAGCTCATCTGAGTCACAGCTAATTTTCTTCGCAACTAGTCTACATCGCGGCGTCGCGACGCCGCTCTTTAACGTTTTCCATTTTTGTGCAACTGTTTCGCTTTATTTTTTTGCTTTCATTTATTTTGAACGGGAAGTAATGAAAGAAGAAGAGAAGAGAGTAATAGAAATTGTTGTTTTAAGTCGCCTATATTGTGAAATATCGCGTTGGTTTGCAAACTGTACATTAAATTTCAATTACATTTTGCCAATGTGCAAAGTTGCTTAGATATAGATATAGCTAAACATTAAACAAATATAAACTTTTATGAACTCTCTCGTTTGGTCTTTCAAGGATATCCAATATTTCTTTTTATAAAAGATGCCATAAGAGACACCTCTTAAAATAATATTTACGTTACTCTATTTAAATAGAGCAATCTCGAATTTAAAGTCTCACATGTCTTTATAGTAATATAAGTGAATTGAGCTTAAAATAGTTAAATTAAACACATGTTTGGTTAAATCGAGCTGATTAATAATTCATTTCCACGGTGAGGGAAATGGATATTAAATCCTTTGTTCCTGTATGAATAAACGTCATTTGATTGCTTCTCCAATCTATCATGGTAGCTTTTATGAATAAATGTATGATAAATACAATATAAATAAAGTGAACATAAATACTTATGACTAATTATAAATCTAATTGAATAAAACTAGATCGTTTGAATATATTCGGAAACATGAAACGGAAAGATCAAACGATCTTCAAAATCTTACAGCATGCCCAAAATTCTGCATTTGCATTGCATCTTAAAATTGCGACACTTATTTTTTGGGCAAAGTACAGGTCAGCATTTTGGTCAGGAGTATAAATAAAGTAGATTGATTGTGTTTATTATATAAAATAGACGCGACCAGCTAAACAACTTCAGAAAAGTGTATAAGTGTTAAGTAATGTACGTATAAGTGTTAGTAATACCTAAAATAATTATATAACTAAAATAATTATATACAGGCCAGGCACTACATTGGGTGGATGATATAAAATCAATGAAAAATCTAGATACAAGTAGCCTGAGAGAGATAAAAATAAAAAGAGGAGTCTTACCTTAGTCCTGAGAATTTTAAAATAAAGACTGCAATAGACAGATGGTTTTATTCATGGAAGTAGATAAAGGACCTAGCCTAAGGATTTTATCAGAATATGGAATGAAAGATGCGGCACGATGGATTCTTTATTTCTGTACGGTATTTTCGGTTTTCTCCTTCCTGGAACTTACCTGGATCAAAGGCCTGATGACAATAGGATATGGATTTAGAGTCACAATTAAATTTTATCATGTCTTCCTACCATAAAAGCTAAATCATGTACTATAATACTCAGGAACGATAAGCCACGAAACAACATTTCTAATGCACATGCCCCTAAATGGTCGATTTGCATCTACTGCGTCCGCTCGCATGCAGCAAACACTAGCCTTGACCCGATGCAGTATGACCATGCACACTGCACGTGTATTTATCTATATATCTATACATAACTATTTACATACATACATAGAGTCACATATCTATATATATATATCCCTTGGACTTTAGGCCACGTTCAGCTGTATGGTTTCTCCTTGGTCTCAATGGTTTCACCTTTTACGACATCCGTGGGAAAGTATAAACATGTTCGTTATTGACCCTGGTTTCAAAGCCCATAATAAAAATGCAATCAAGTTATGCTGTAATGAGAGAGAAACTTGCTGTAATGAGAAAGAAACTGCATAGGGATTTAACGTAGCGTTATGTATGCCCCAGTACTTCCATGAAGTGCTTCAGTTTCAATCCAAGTGTAAATTGTAAGTACAGTGGGGTACAGAAGTCCTAGCAGTTAATAGCAAACATTTATTTACTTGTACCAGTTACTTTAATACTCACACTCCCTTTGTTATCACACTTTCGGAAAATTTACCTTCAGAGACAAAGTCCGCTAAAGATGCATGCAATCTGACATCCTGTGAAAATATCTAGTAATGTTTTTAGGGTTCCATCCGGTACCTAAAAGGTAAAAATGGGACCCTTTTACTAAGCCGCCGCTGTTTTTCTGTCTGGCAACAGGCTGTATCTCATAAACTGTGATAGCTAGAAAGCTAGAGCAATCTTGCTTAAAAATTAAATTAACTATTAAATTAATAATTAAATAACTTAATTAGAAAAGGTATAAAAGGTAATTATAAAAAAAACTCAATCAACAAACGTAATTTTTAAGCAATTGTTAGTAGATTTTAGAAAACAGGTAGAAACGTGTATACAAACGTGATTATAGAACGGAACCTTTAGAGCCAGACTTCCTAATTCCTTATACAAATACATACATATAATCACGTCTATATCCCTTGTGGGGAAGACAGAACCAAAAGGCTTGAAAAGACTCACAGGACGTGCATCTGTTTGGCTTAATCATAGAATTGTCATACCTACGAGTAATTTGTTATACTCATTAACGTTATATTTAGTTAGTTTTAGTCTCTACAAGTTTTTGATAATTAAAATTCAAAATATATAATCCTAAACTTTCACGGGATTTTCAACTTATCCGTACATAACCGTAGCTGATTCTAGCTTCGCAATTTGAGTCCTTGCCAACTTCGCCGATATATTATGCCGTAACTTGGCTCCTATACCCAACGAGTATTGTAAATTATTTACCTTTAGCTGTATATACCTTTTTAAACCCTTTCCATGCGGAAGCATTATTTCAATTTCGCCGTCTCTGTACGGGCGGTTTTGTATTAAGGCCCTTCTATAAAACGATGGGCGAGATATTACGTCCTAACAAAAATGGTTCTACTGTACGGAAGGCGTATTATTGCGTCCTGTAATTTTTTTCGCTAGACGCGGTTGGCGTATTATTTCGTTTTCAAAATTATATAGACAATTTTGGTGTTGCCATACCTTGGAACAATAACGTCTTTATAAGCAGAAATGAGCAAAATTGAATTATGATTAAGAATAATGAACATTTGCTGCAAAAATACAAAAAGAATATCAAATATTTATATAAAATCACTTGCATATATATTTTTTATAAAAAACTGAATTATGTAGTATATTGAAATCAAATTTTTATTAATCATAATAATTTTTTGGGCAACTGGGTATGAGCAAGCATATAAGCAAATTAACACTCAGTTTTTTCCATACTCATTTTACATTTTTTTATATTAATTTTTATGCTTTTAAAAAAAATCTATGGTTATAATAAAATGTAACGAGGGTAGCTTAAAATTTAATTTATGAGGGTACAATAAGTAACTGGCTAGTTGACATATCTTGTACATTGTATCGTGTTTGTATTGGACATGGTGTTATCGGATTTGGAGTGTCATCATAACATTTCACTTTATGTTGTATAATTCGTTGCGGTATCTTAAATACTTGAGATTCTTTGACCTTGTCAATAGTTTCGGGAGAAATTTCATTGTTTCTTCCTCGTTTTCTAGATAAAATACTTTGCGACATCTCATCATCGTCGATAAAATTTGGTTGCGAATATGGTTCATGCTCGTCAATTTGAGTCTCATCTGAAGATTTATCTTTAAAAATATTATCGAAATCAAAAGGATTCGAGGTAAAACACATTATTAAGAATTATAAGTAATAAACTTACCATTCATATTATTCTCCTTTTATTAGACTTTTGATGTAAAAAGCTTACAACACTATCGGCGTAAACCATGCACTCGTATCTACATAATAATAAGTAAGTATTTTTCCACCGTTTCACGTAAGGTTGTTGGGTTTATAACTACAGTACAGGGGAACCAACTATCACATTGGTCTAATCGTTTAACACAAGGATTTCTCTTGGACGCAATAATACGCCCACCGTGTGGCCAACGGTTTTTAGTTATACGTGATATTACGCCAGCCGCATGGAAAGGGTAATGTCGAACTTCGATGTAAGAAGTGGAACAAGCAATACTAGGTTTGTCTTTTTCCGTACCATAACGGGGACGCTAAGGTAATAGTCATGAGTCTCGGAGGCCAAGTTTAGCTGTTTAAATCACAAACATATAAAGTAATGTTTTTTTTAATCTGTGGTTGGAATTATTATATTTACATTCATATATTGCGACAAATTTTTAGCCCATTATCTGAAATTAAAATCCAAAATGGCTTTTCCGATGATTGACTTTTCCAAGCTAGCTAGAAAGATAAAATAGCTAGCTGATTTGCTACCAGACTAGCATGGTTTCAAAGCTTATAATGAAAATGCAATCAAGCTATTCTGTAATGAGAGAGAAACTGCATAGGGATTTAACGTAGCGTAGCGACTAGACAAACACAAATATATTGAGAAAGGCTTCCTTCGAAAAGTTGTCAAATTAATTCGTAGCTAGCTCGTAGCATATTTGTAGACCCAGCGTAGCTTCGTAGCGTATTTATTACTTTTGTGCAAACCTGAAATCACGTACTGAACAAATTTCTTTCTTTTATATCAAAACCACTAAACCAATCTCCATGAAATTTTGCATTTTGATAATATAGTATAGAGTACGGAGAAGGACATAGAGTCCTTTTTACACTGGCAAAGCCACGGGCTTAAATCTAGTTATATATAAGGCTGAAATGCACAATACCTCAACAATATATTGAAATGCTTGCAACTTTCGAAGCAACCATTTAACTACGAGTAAATACTTTCCGAAACGTAAGGAAAGTTTTAACAAGAAATTCGGTAACAACGCTATTTCGAATATTTTATTCGCGTACCGTAAACAGAACGTCGCCTGGGCATAAAACTTGTTCGGAGCAGTTTGACGTAACTTGTATTGCATTCGCATACACAGTCTTGTCAATTTTCTGGTCCCAAGTTTAATCCCGTTAGGGCAGAACAGAAGATTCTGTGTATAATATGATAATTATACGAGAAATAAAACATATTTCATCGATCTTTTGTCATTTTCATCATTCAGTCTCTTTAATATATACAACAGTTACAATTCCGCTTGGCACAGTTACTCAACATCTTCGATAATTTTTAATGGCCTTGGCGTTAATCCCGGCTTCGGCTTCAACTCTCTAGAACGGAGCCCGGGATGCGCCTGACTATGATTTAGGTTTGCGTAAGTCAGGTTTTTATTCCACTGAACTGAACTTCCCGTCTGACCAGGGGAAGCCCTGCAAAGATAGCGGAGGTGATTTTAATATGAGATCATGGTTAAACTCCCAGTAGCATTAATGTGCAGGTGCAACGAACTTACTTCGAGGCTAACTCAATCTGTGTAATTTGTCCCGTATAATTTTTTTTTGATTTGTTATTGAAATGGAAAGTAACTTTTTATAAATGTTTTTATTACAGAGATGGAAATCGTGCCCGAGGGGAAAAACTTTCGATTGGTAACAGAAGACGAGCTCCCGGCAGTAGCCGACATCTTGGTGCAGTATATGCCTGAATCTCTCAAGGTATGTCCGCAGAACTATAAATAGTATTCTCCTTCCTCCTAGCGCTTATCCCGACTACATCCTCACCTCTCTAGAAATCATCCCTCCATTGAAATCCATGTTGGAAAATTGTAATTAATCTTTTGCACTTTTAATCCAATTTAATACATGATTCAGGATTGGGTAAGTCAATTTGTTATACGAAGCGACTTAACATCTGTAGAAGCACCCAACCTATATAACATCACGATAAAAGTTCACTAGATAAATGAGTTTATTTTCTTAGATGATGTGATCCTATTCTAGAGTGCTGGGAATCACACGACAGAATTATTAAATACATTTTTCAACTCCTACCCCTAATCACTACAGTAATCTAAATTGAAGGTTATGAGTTCTAAATATGGTGTGTTATAATTTTTTTTTCAGTTTCACCAGACGATTCAAACATATCTGAACAACAAAGTGTGGGACTTCCATTTTTATGTAGCTAAGAATTGGCCGGAGGACCCTATTTGTCTGCATTTCCCTGGCTGTACGAGCACGGTAAGATTTTCTATCATGCATACATACATACATACAATATATATATCTATATTTATAAAATCAAGCCTCTTTCCCGGAGGGTAAGGCAGAAACTACATCTTTCTACTCGCCACGATTATTGCATCATGCAAGGGTACTCTTGATTTGACCTTTCGCTAGAACGTCCCCGATTTGGTCAAGGTACATTCACCTGTACCTTCTCCTTCGAAAGTTCACGACGACTACCCGTCTGACAAGTTAAAATTCTTTGTGAAAGGAGCTAATTTACTTTGCCTATAATCTTTCATTCGTTTTTTTTTCTTCAATATTAGGATGGGGTTTGTCACGCAGTAAAAATAACAGGTTACGGTTTATTATTGTGAAATTACAAGTTTTTTACACAATGACATCCTTGTAGCGAGTGCGTAGCAATTTGATAGTAGTTTTATTCGTAGTGTAATATAGATAGTCGTTCATAAATGCGATAAATGGTCATTTATTTAGTTTAAACCTTTAATCCCTTAAAATTTCACGCAATTATAATAAGATTTTATAATTAAAAAGTTTAGAAAGAGAGAGACGGTTATTTCTTATAATTTAAATATGCATTTATCTTAACGACAGTTTAAGCAAATGGCTCTCGATAAGAAGACATGAAAAATATCTTGATCTAATTGACCTCCAACCAGAATCCCTGAAATCTATACCCCGCAGTGCGGCAGACAGCGAAATATACGAGCTCGGGAAAATTCGGGAAACCCTCGCCTTTACAATTTTCTTTCTACTTTTATTTCGCAGGGAAGAAAAGTTATCTGGAAATGGTTTTGAAATGACACAAAAGAATTTAATATTTGCTTTCGATATTTCTTTCAATTGGCTGTAAAAAATGTATTCGTAATGAAATGATAATACCTATGTAATATAAAAAAATAGGTAAAAAAACTTTTTAAGTTAAACGGTTTTATGTTAAACATACATTGCAATGTTTAATATAAATGTACTAAAAACCAAAAAATAATAAAATAGATACAGTCGTGGGAATTATAAACATATGCATAGACTAGACTAAAATAAAACCGTGGGGCACGTCAATTTTTGTCGGCCTCTGTGGCGCAGCGGTAGTACGCTTGTCTGTGACACCGGAGGTCCCGGGTTCGAATCCCGGCCAGGGCATGATGAGAAAAGAACTTTTTCTGATTGCCCTGGGTCTTGGATATTTATCTATATAAGTATTTATTATAAAATATAGTATCGTTGAGTTAGTATCTCGTAACACAAGTTTCGAACTTACTTCGAGACAACTCAATCAGTGTAATTTGTCCCATATATATTTATATTTATATTTATTTATATTTAATTGTCTACAATCGTTGATTAAAATGTTTGTTTTGTAATGTTACACTAAAATTAGGCAGTTGTTCAACCGACAACGATGGACGTGTGATAAGTAGGGCTAGAATGTGGAAACAAGTTAGCAAGCTCGATTAAGCGAGTTTTAGGGTTTCATAATGTTGAGCGAGTAGTACTTTTATCATAAGTTTTGTCGATTAAAGACAAACTACGAGCAGTGAAACGATTCCTCGCTAGCCAGCAAAATAGTAAGTAATTTGCGCACCGTCTGCGGGCCAACTGCCTAACGACGAATTAATCGATTCTTCTATCGCACATTAAGTCTATAATTTGTAGACAATTGACGTGCCCCACGGTTTTATTTTAGTCTAGTCTATGCATATGTTTATAATTCCCACGACTGTATCTATTTTATTATTTTTTGGTTTTTAGTACATTTATATTAAACATTGCAATGTATGTTTAACATAAAACCGTTTAACTTAAAAAGTTTTTTTACCTATTTTTATTTTCTAGTTTTTAGTTTTTATTTCGCATTCTGTTTAATTCACATTTTATCCCACTGCTTAGATTTTAATTTTGAATAGTAAATTGTATTCTACTTGTTGAGACCTTTCATTTGATACCCATGTTGATGGGATTGATAAAACCTAAGTTATCCGCCATTTTGTAGAGGCCGCCATCTTGGATTTCAATTTTTTATAGTATATTGTATTCTGCTTGTTGAGCCCTTTCATTTGATACCCATATTGATGGGATTAATGAAACCTAAATTATCCGCCATTTTGTAACGGCGGCCATCTTGAATTTATAATGATAATGAATAAACATAATTATATTGTCACCAAAATCCAAAGTGTATACAAAATTTCAGATTAATCGGTTGACAGGAAGAGGGTGAAATTTGAATTACTAAATTTGACCCAAGAATAAAACAAACGGGGTGAGCTAAATAAAACCGTTTAAAAATATTCCCAATTTAATGAAGTGCCCTTTTAAATAATTAACATTTGATTAATTGTATAAATTTACCTCTTACGATTTATTGTTGTGATTATTAACAAAAAAAAATTGTTCATCAACTTTTAACGCGCAATCCCAAAACTCTATTACAAACCCTTCGCTGTGTTAAAACATATAGCGATCCAATAAAACTTTTACAAACAGGCCGCAAACATTTCCGGGTACAAATTTCTCGTCAAAAGGCGCATTTACCCGCGACGGAAAGGCGGGAAAGGCAGGCGTGGAGGGGGCTTGAAACACGTCTTTAGCTCTTCCACTCAAGGGCTTCTGGGAAAATGTTACCTTTTCGCGTTACGTGATGGAAATATGCATGAACTACCGTCATTAGTTGAGAATCTATATTTGATACGTACGGAAATGTTAATGGAAATAATATATGTATGTGAAAACTTATTACTGGTCACATTGTTTCTTACACAGCTTGTATATTTATACATATACATATACATAAGACTAATTGTTTTCCGAAGAAAATACGTATGAAGTGAAATAAGTTGTGAGATAGACTATTTATAAAAAGTACTAATCATTGCTGCAATAAACCAAACGGTGCCATGTGGTTCCCGGCACCAATTCAAAAAAGAATAGGACCACTCCATCTCTTTCCCATGGATGTCGTAAAAGGCGACTAAGGGATAGGCTTACAAACTTGAGATTCTTTTTTTAGGCGATAGGCTAGCAACTTGTCACTATTCGAATCTCAATTCTATCTTAAAGCCAAATAGCTGAACGTGGCCTATCAGTCCGCTCAGGACTGTTGGCTCTGTCTACCCCGTAAGGGATATAGACGTGATTATATGTATGTATGTATGTATGTATAAACCAAACAAAAGTTATGAGTAATTTTTGGTACGTCATTTAACTATTGAGTGGCGTCAAAAAATATAAGTTCTTTCGGGAAAATATACAAAAAAACATATACAATTACTTTCATCTACTACTACTACTACATACATTTAAATACTTACGAATAATAAATTCAAATTGGACACATCCTTTGTCACGCCACACTGTCGTTATGAGTTTCATCAAAATTAAATTTGATGTAGTTTAATTGTAACACTATTTTACGTTTTCATTTAATACGTATAAGAAATTTAATTGGCATTTTAAAACTTTCAGTCTTATCGACACTATTGTCTCCATGTATATACATAAATCTTCTTCGTCATTACCCTTTCCCACTCCTTACGTGGTATTGTCCACAGTATGTTAGTTTTACCAATTGGTTCTGGCTATATGTATAGACTATGGCTGGCTTTATATATCTTTTTAATTTCCAGCCAAACAGCCACCCCTACGAAAGCGTGACGGTGTTCGTTCCGTCCGAGCGCGCCGAGCTGGTGGATCTCCTCACTTCGGAGGATATTCTGCTGGATCTCACCAAGCCGTTGTACCTGAACTTCACCCACGAGGCCATAGTGAATCGCTTCGAACGGTTCTATGAGGCCCACGACAAGATCACTGGTGATGTCTACGTCTGTGATAATCCCCCGGAGGACGCTGATACTGAGGGGTCAGTTTCTTTTTATGTAGATGTTGATTGATCTTTAGAATATTATGAAGTCAAATACCTGTAACCAAAAATACTGTTTAATCAGCAAGTATCCAGGATAAAATCAGTACAAAGATTGATACCAAACATAGATTTTAGTGGATATAACTTAAGCAGCAGGACGCAGGTTAATAGATTTCTCCGACTGTCCGCCAGTAGTTTATAATAAAATATAATATTCGGGAAAACTGTTCGATATTCTTAGAATCTTCGATACATTCGTCAGAAGAATGGAGCCCTCCTTTTTTTACTGCAGAATCATTTAAAGGTGGAAAATCCTGTCGTACAATCAAGGTATGCTGTATTTTTACTGACATTGTTAGACACCAAACGTTATATGTTCTGTATAATTGTTACAGGCTGCCACCGGACGTGGAGTTAGTTCGGCTGCAGCCCGAGCACATGAAAGCGGTGCACGACTTGTACCCGGCCAGCGACATAGAGTGCCGCGAGGTCTTCGAGAAACTGGTCGCTGAGCTGCCCGCCTACGGCATCTTCGTCGAGGGCAACCTTGCAGCCTGGATGGTGCAGTCCTACTACGGCGCCATGTTTTCCATGCAAACTCGCCCCGAATTCCGCAGGAAAGGGTACGGCATCTATCTGGCCAGGCGGCTCACCAAAGAAGTCGCCGCTCGCGGGTACAAGCCCTTCGTCGTCATCCGACCCGAAAACGACGCCTCCCGTTCTCTCTACTCCAAGCTTGGCTTCGAGAAGCGGTTCCGAACGGTGCGCGCCGTTTTGCGTCCACGCTAGCTCGTAAAAGTTGATCACTAGCAGATTTTATTTTTTTAAGACTTTTGAAAATCAATCTAGCTTGCGATCTTTGATCGCTTAGAGAATTTTAGTAGGTAGCTTTAAGATTGTAGCGGCTAGCGCTCTCGGTCTGTGGCAAACTAAATATTTTGATCGGACCGTGATATTCTATAATGTTCGATTTTACATACTTAAAAGAGCCTTAGCAAATTTTAGTAATTCTGCAGTTTTCTGATCAAAAACAATAACAACGAACAGTTTTATCCCTAACTACATTTATGATAGCTACGCGTCTTTCTCTCCGCTTCGTAGCAGATTCGAGAGCCATAGCCGTCCGCTGCGTTCTCTGGCGCTAGCCTAGTCACTGATCTCAACGACACTAACTTGTCTGGAATCACTGAGAACCAAGTTCGAAAAGGTTATTTGTTCAACGAGTCTCAAGAAAAGTACATACATTTGTAGATTGTACCTGCTGTAACCAAAACTAACAGCAACATGGGTAGAGGCCACAATATGAATTGAAATATACTTTATTTTATTCTGGATTTCCTCAAAACTCCTTGGATTCCATCTCTACCCATATTCTATGGCTTATCTCGTTTCGACACGTAGATAACAAATATGGTGCCAACTTGTAATCGTGTAAACCCCTATTTTTAACAGCTTTCAAGTAGATTTCTCACGATTTCCACACTTGAGGTTCTATTGCTTCTCGACACAGTTAGCCATCATTTAGGCGAACGCTTTCCATTCCCACTCGTTGATCGAGGGAAACCATTCTGTCTCATGGTTTATAAAATTTTTGGGACCCGTTATGATCTGTGTGATAAAACGAAATTGGAATTAAAGAAAATGGAAAACATGAGAAAGAAATGTTCCCGTAACTGCACCCCAGTTTGCACAATTCGAAAAATCAATTTTCAAGCACCATAATATTAATTAACCCGGACTAAATGAGTGAATTAATCTCATTGACTCGATCTTTTACTTGCAGATCTAACCTGCCCTGCAGTACTTACAATACCTATTTCAATTATTTAATCTTTTATTCATTACGGTGTTTCTGAATGAAATGGGATGAGCTGACTATTTATTAATTTATTAGCTACTTACTTAAAATATACGAAATGAACAAATCTGTTTACTGGAACCTAACTAATACCATCCCATGCGAATGTAATTTTAAATCGCAAATAAAAGTTAGATTCTTGTAAGTTATAGCTTTTTCGGGAACCCTGTTTTTATATAACAAAATACATTGTTGGAAAATGAAAAAAATCATTTAAAATTTGATACGAAAAGTAGATAGGTAGGTATTTTAATACTCGAATGTATTTACAACTGCATAATATGTTTAATAAGAATATTGGACGTTTGCTATACATTTATCCAAAGCTGCTTAGTTATTTAAGTTATTATATTATGGTTATTATGGAGTGTGATACTTTTATAATTTATTCTGTACGTAAGTAGATAGGTTTCGGTTTGCCCAATTCGGAATGTCTTCCTAAAGACTGGAGAATAGGTAACAACAGCAGAACATAAAGGTGTCGTAGGCTGTTTTAGTTGTTTTTTAAAAAACGATCTCGTGACGTCACTAGATTTAAAATCTTAAAATGAAATGTTTAATTATAATGAATCGTGGAAATGTATTATCTATTGGCATAAGAGTTTGTCGACCTTGCTCAAAAAAGAAGAGCTTCCACATATTGTTATTGAAATTATTTAGTCGAAATTATGCCAAATTGTTTTACATACATCGGTGACGTCGAAAGCTTATCGAAAATTATTTATAAAAATAAAAGACGTAATTAATGTATTTATTTGAAACCCTTTACTTACTCCTAAAATAATAATTATTTTAAAATCTACCTAAATATTAATTTATCATCCTTGAACTTTCCAGACAATCGGTTGCAGGTACATTTTGACTTTTTTGACGAGAAATGTTTAGATGAAATGCAATTCATAAAGAATGGAATATTATGGGTGTTATTTGTAAATTGCACCTCACTATTAAAGTGTCGATTCAGAACAAAATATGTAATCAACTAAGTATTTTAAAAAATACCTGTAACCACTTGTCTAAACCACATCATACAGTCATGCTAAAAGCTTTCCTACAAAGCAACATCGCAGTAGTTCAAAGATTTCTTCGAAATTATTAATTATAAGAACAATTTGAAAAACTAATCCTATCTTAAAAAAGGACATTACCTCCGTCCTGCAAACTGCAGTTGCCACCATTAAGTGAATGTTTTTAAAATCCTGCAGATTCAAAAAATGTAGTGTCCATTCAGCATTGTTTATCAGTTCATAACTCTCTTACCTTGCAAAGGTATTGAAACAATAAAAAATAAAATAAATTAAGTTGTTTTATTTCTATACCACTATTATTTCCCTCTAATGCTAGCTTGTAAAATGCAAGATCAAATATAGGTATGCTTTAAATATAGGTAGGTAGTAAATATACAGCTTAACGTGGCCTTTCAGTCTTTTAAAGAGTGTTGGTTCTGTCCACCCCGTAAGCGATAAAGATGTGATGATACAAGAACGTAAGTGCCAAATAAAATCTGAAAAATCTAGAGAATTTCAACAATCGTACTTACCTACGTACGAAGGCTTACATTAAAATTGTATAGGCATGCATTCGTTAGAGGCTAAATCTTCGGTATTCCATGCCATGTGCGAGGTTTCCGGCCAAATAGAATTGAAAAGACCATGTTATTTGTCCCTTGTGGATACCGTAGAAGACGACTAAGTAAATCTTAGGTACCCAAAAGCTAACATCTTGGTAAGTACCTAGTGGTCTTTCAACTGAATCAAATTTAAGAAAAATGATAAAATGACCCAACCCGACGAAAGTGCGCCACTCTCAGACCAATTATCATTATCATATTTGATCCGAGGTGCAACTAAAATAGATACTGTAATTATTATTTACAAACCGTGAAAGCTTGATGGAAAGCAAAGCATCACTGGCTGAGAGAGACTAACTTTTTCTAATTGGAATTTACCTGTTTCTTTTTTATTTTCGCAAGATTTTCCTTCATCAAAGGAATTATTTGATATAACCGAAACAACTCAAAATTTTAAAATGTTTTGTTAGAAGATAACAAATTTTTAAAACTCAAAACTGGTCCAAGTGCCAAAGTTAAGGCTGATGAGGCTTGACTGGGCGGTTTATACCCAAAATAGCGAACGTATATTTTAAGTATCGTGTGGTCGTTATTTTTAGGTCGAGTCTTAGATATTTGTTATTTCAAACAGTTTGCTTGTTCCGTTTGGTATGTTTTTGTATACGTTAAATTTTACTTGTTACATTTAGCGATGAGGGTTTTCGTGTTACTAAAATATTTGATTTGCTTGATAAAGCGTCAGTTCCATTTCAAGATTAATAACGTTTCGTGCTTCATATACTTGTTTAAAAAATGCTGGCAGTAGTGTCATCCGTGTCACTGTCATTGTCAAAGCAGTCAAGAAAATAGATCAATCACATCACAAAATGGCCGTTTGTTGTTTTTATTCGTAGAGTTCTTATTTGGCTTTGCTTACATTATTTGATTTACATCTGATGATTTAATGGGATAACTTCTTTAATAAAACGGTCTACCATGACAAGTTTAATAGAAAAAATCGAAAAACTTATTAAAAGGGAGAAAACAACCCCTGAGCGAAAACAAAAAGATGACTGCACAAAGTCGTCGAGTGAGATTCTTTCTGAACTTTTCGGTGCTTTTAACGCCGCACCGCCGAAAATAGAAGAAGTTTCGTCTAAAAAATCCAAGAAGAGTAAAAAGAAACACAAAAAGGAGAAGAAAAAACGTAGTAGGAGTAGCAGCAGTAGTAGTGAATCTGATAGTTCCTATTCACACAAGCGTAAAAAAAGAAAAAAGAGTAAGTCTAAAAAACGCAAAGATATCGATCGTTCACCTTCACGACGCCGATCGAGAAGTCCTATCAAAATCAAACCTGATCCTGAGTTAAAAATAAAACTTGAAAATTATAGTCGAACTAAAAATGTTAAGGTTAAAAAGGAGGATGATAAGCCAGAGGTCAAGGAAGAAAAATCTAAACATGAATCTAAAGAAGATAAGAAAACAATCATCAAGATTGAAGAACCTGAAGATGTGAATATAATTGACACCAGTCTCATTCCAATGCCAGATTCTCCTAGAGAACACCTAGATCCGAATGATTTGAGGGTTAAGTTAGATAGTAAGAAAAATGATACAGAGAATGATAAAGCTAAAGGTAAAATTCAGATTAAGAATTTAAAATTCAGTACTGTGTTTGAGGAAACGGTAAAGAAAGCTGAAGAGGAGGCAAGAAGGAAGAAGGAGAAATATGAAGAAGGGGAATACACAGACTCATCAAGTAGCTCTGCTGCTGAAGTTATTTCCAATTTCCCCAAGACTTCTGACCCTGGAGGCATATTGAAACAGCAAGCTGCAGAGGAAGCCAAACAGGAAGTGTAATGAAAACATCTTTTTTGTTGAAATAGAATTAGTCAATTAAGAATTAGTAAAAGTCCCAAGCTTAGCATATATCAATTTTATTTTTGACATTTCTGTTTATTGCATTTCACTACAGTATTTTTGGGTTTACTGTGCAATTATTACTGCCATAATATAACACAAATTGTTATTTTTGGATTATTAAGTATCATTTGACAAATGTTCTTTTTTAATAATAGGTCTGAGGAAGAAAAACCTTTATCAAAGAAGAGTAAGCGTTCAGAGAGCTCACACAAATCTTCAACAAAAGACAGGAGTAGATCTCGTAGAAGGTAAAACTCATTGATACATAATTACTTATGCTATTTAATTTAAATCTTTTATTATTTTAAATATATACTGTGATTATCTGGGTGGTGTGTCCAAGTATAGCTGGTTTCTTGATCAGAGAACCATCCTTAAACAATATTTGAGCCATATAATCTAAACCAAAAAGGATTTTTTAAATGTTATTAGCCTTTTGGTGTTTAGGTATTATATTAAATAATGTTTCTATAAATTCTATAAAAATGTATAGACACACCTTAATTTCTTACACTTGATAAACATTCCCTTGACACTAAACACACAATACCGCAGCCATATTTTTGCCCATATACTACAATCTTCTTCAATGATTTTTCATAGACTTTTTCCTATACACACAAGTTGTTAATGACGTTCAAAGAGAAGAGAGAAATATACAACTATTTGTTTACCAAATTTGTCTCAATCTGCCTAGATCCACAAGCAGATCTCGTAGATCTCGGTCCCGTTCAGCGTCTCGAAGACATCGCCGGTCCAGTTCGAAGTCGAGACGAAGAAGCCGGTCCCGACATGGATCTCGATCGAGGAGGTCCCGGTCTCGGTCGCGGACGAGAGCCCGCCATCACTCGCCGAGACATAGAGGCAGAAGATCAAGGTTTGTTAAGTCTGGGGTTTGCCTTTAAGAAGGCTGGCATAGGAATCACTAAAAGTGCAGATAAAATATCGCTAATTAAATACTGCTAGAATTGCGATTAAGAATCTTCTTCTTTCGAATTAGCTATAAGACCGAAAGATCACGCGACCTAATGAGCATTACAGGTTGACATCAAACTACAGTACTACCACTTTCGTAAGTCGCATTGCCACATTGCGTTGGCGCAGAATATCGCAACCTACCGCCGAATCAAACCGAATGAAAACTCAATAAAATAACGACTATTACTTTACAAGTGCATTAAACAAAAAATCCAAAAACAAAATGTCTCATGCTATTTCGCTCACAATAATGAACAGTTAAGTTCGCGCGCTTTGATACGCTGAAATATCGTCGCGCCATGCAAAAATTATACTTCTGCGCAGGTACATTGGTGTAACTTATGAAACTGGTAATATTATACAGCTTATAGACTTCTTCTATTCTCGCAGATCTCCAAGCGGCGTGAAACTGGCGGACAGCGAGAAGAAGCGTCTGCTGGAAGTGGCTCGCCGGAACGCCATCAACATGCTGAAGAACGGCGCGGTGCCGGCCGGCGCCGCCGCGCTCCCGCCGCACACTCGCAGCCAGGTCATGGCCGCCATACAGTCTGGTGGTAAGTCAACCTGCCCGAAGAGTTGTGAACTTTCTTTTTTTTTTTTTGCTTTCGATTCATAGGCAATTTTTGGCAGTTACAATAAGGTAAAAGATTGTATCACACTGCTGGTCGAAGGTTCGAGAAAACAGAGTTTCTCGGTGTGTAAAATTGTTAGTCTTAAGCCAACCACTGAAAAATAAGCGAATTTCGTCATACATACTATATAACATGAACCTATGTTCTTCCAACTGGTAAATAATAATTTAAATTTTTTGTTTATTTATTTAAGTTTGTTTGCTACCTTTTCACGCGTTAACTACTGAACCAACTGCTTGAAATTTTGCACACATATAATTAAGAATCTGGAGAAGGGCAAAGGATACTTTTCATCCCGGCAATAACTAAAGTTCCCGTGGGATTCGCGCTGGCGAAACTGCGAGTAAAAGCTAGTATATTTATATATTGGAAAAGATAACTGTTATACTAAGTTCTTTTTAAAAAGTTTTATCGATGTTCTCCGACGATTGGTTTTACCATAGGAAAATCAGTAGACGAGCTGACAGATTTCTGCAAACATCTGTCAAAGAAAGAAGCGCTTGGTGAATTGTCTTCCGTCTCATCCAACGATGAAGATATGAGCGAGAACGAAGACACGCTGGCTTTCCACCATCCTTTCCTGGTTAAAGAGAAGGCGCCCATTGTAATGAATATTAGGGTAAGTTATTTTCTATTTATTTCATTTTTTTATTTTAAAGGAACATAATAATGTTGCAGGAAATGTAGGAACTAAAAGTTGTATAAGTATTGATACAAAAAATTACATATGTATTTAAAGTGTACACTAGGATGAAAATCAGAGATAGTGACAAGTTGCCAGCCAGAAGAATCCCAATTTTATAAACCTATCGATAAATTGATCTAGAGAATAGATCGATTTTTACAAACTGCGCATGCGCCAGACAGTGGTTGAACACACTGAATATCACTATGTTTTTTGTGCTACCAAATTAAGAAATAATAATTTTTGCTTATTTATTTTGGAAATTATAAAGTCTTCACACTATATTTTTATTGTTAGGGTGGCGCTCCACTGCCCATAAAGACAAGTACGTTACCCGTGGCCAACAAGGAGGAACTTCGTCTCCAATTCCCGGTGTCTTCAGGTTCACAACACAGGGAGAAGGCATCAGAATGGGTTCCTGTATCGCCGCCTCGAAAAGATATGGTATGTATCATAAACATGATAACGCATTACACGATGTTGTTTCTAAGGGCCGAACCTAACTCCTAAATATATGACCGTATCCAGTCTTAAAGTGCCCTTCAAATGGCACGGATTGAGATGAATTTACCCGGCTACAACTTCTAATCATATTGCTTACATGTACCAATTATTTTTCCAATTGACTTATGTATAAATAAACTTGACCCCAATATATAGTGGTACATACATAAGATAGGGAAGGGCTATACAGAGACTACATCTTTCCACTCATGATTCCTGTATATGTACTTCTTTCGCTTCATCGGCATTTATGTACCAAGTGGAGTATCCCAAAAAAAAAAACAAACAAACAAAAGCATTTGTACTTCCAATAGCCCTTAATTAATGACAGCATTTTTTTTACAGCAAGTCGCGAAGTTGAATTCAAACACGAATCCAAAACCACCAAAAGCAATTGCAGCTCCTGAGACTGTGAAGTAAGTTCACTTATCATAAATTCCTTATTTAATTTAAGGGTTTACTTTTATATATGGAAATAATAATGTGATTTGGCAAAAAAGGCACTGACATGTACTTGACATGAAAGCGTGACAAGTTGAGTCTTCTTAAATCGACAGATTACTTCTTATGCTTGCATTTAAAGGTTTATTTATTTATTTTTTATATTTTTTACAATATTTCAGAGCTGACATGTACTTGACATGAAAGCGTGACAAGTTGAGTCTTCTTAAATCGACAGATTACTTCTTATGCTTGCATTTAAAGTTTTATTTATTTATTTTTTACAATATTTCAGAGCGATCCCAACACCGGCGGCTCCACTGGCGTTACCAGCGCCACCTGTGAACACCCCAGCTTATATGAAGAGTTTCACCACTGGCGCCCGTAAGTAGTATTGGTCTTATTTTAACCCACAAAAGAGAACAAGTTGAAAGTATGGCCCATACTTTCAACTTGCTATCTTTTTACGATGACATATATCATGACTTCATCCCTTAGGTACAGGGCAGATAGAGTTAAGAGTCTCGATAAAATTTAGATTAATTTAATGTCAGGTTGCTAGCCCATCGCATTTTTATATACAAATTCTATATAAAAATCTTCACTGTGCTCATTGAATAACAGACGTCAAAACTTGATTATCCTTAACCCATTTTGTCACGAGCCCCAATCCAGAATTTCCAAAGATTCCTCAGCAAATGTCTGTATCATCTATAACATTCCGTTCTTGCTTATTTCGGGAAACTGATCGATGTCTGTACTTAAAAGATAAGACCAACACAAGCTAAAAATATGGGTTTTAGAATATCTGTCTGTCTGTATATTTGTACTGGCAAAACGCGAAAACTATTGCTCCGATTTGTATGCGGTTTTTTCAAATGTATCAGCCTCAGTCTAACTTCAAAACTGGGAAATATAAAAATACCTCCCTCAACGCCTCTAAGTGCCAATACAATCAGCTTTTTCAATGAAATTTTACGGCGAACGAAGTTGTGGGTAATAGCTAGTTTGTACTTTAAACTTGTTTCAACCTAAACAAATTTCTTTCAGAGCTAACGTCGGTGCCGACGCCGGCATTACCCGCGCCGGGACCTCAAGCCTACCCACCTGGAATTGAACCACCGAAAATTGTAAACATTTATTTATTACCAATCTCTCAAATACAAATTAATTATAGTTCGTAGACCTATTTTCACTTATCGCAACAGTGTTAACTTTTAGAGGTTTTATTTTCTTACCAATAAAAACAAAACAGTCTGTTAAGTCTTAACTGACATAGATGCAAGCAAATAAGGTCTTTCGGTACTGCCAATATCCTAAATTTACTTATTCCCTTAGCAATTTTTTGCCTTGTCCACGGAAAAGAGATAAATATTGTCCAATGCTTATGTGCCGGCAGAAAACCCCCTAGCTCTGAGCTATTATCGTAGGCATTTAATCATTTTAATTTTTAAACCACAAATTATTCTTTTTTTTAATATAAAAAACAATTGTTTTCTGTTACAGGATGTGGCGTCCATAGTATCACAAAAGATAGCAATGATTCGCCAAGAACAGGAACGGAACGAACTCTCTTCTAATCGAGGTGTAAGTTTTTACAGACTATACATTTGTCAAACATACTTCTTTTTCTTCCTCCTGGCTTTAGTCCCGGTTGCATCCTCACCACTCTGGAGAGGAGCCCAGGGTATGCCTTTGACCATGGACCCTGGATTGGGTGAGTCATGTTTTTAAACGAAGCGACTCCCATCTGCCCTCAGCAACCTTTGCAGGTAAACCTAACCCGATCGACCATGGTTACACATCCAGTTTTCTGCGTGTGCAGGTTTCCTCACGATGATTACCCTCACCGTAAGATTTATCAAATACATACATTTGTCAAATATGCATACTCGTGTACAATAGAGTTAACAATCTGGATAAGACTGTAAGTCCTCGTTGACCTTAATGATGCAATTGAGATCCACATAGCGACGGGTTGCTAACTCACCGCCTAAAGTAATCCAAAGTTTATAAGCCTTTCCCTTGATAGACTTTATACCAATCTTTCATAGTAGAGAAGTAACTGGTACACTCTATTTTTCTAGAAAAGAGAAAAATCAATAAAATGTTAAATAAATTAAAAATAACTCTATTTGTTCCAGTTTGGATGGAGTTCGAAGGAATCAACTTTGGGCCAATTTACGGGGTCGACGGGGGCTCAAATTCTGACGCCCAAAGAATTGGCGAGCGGGGCCCAAGCTTGGGCCAAAAAGGTATTCACGTTACAATATATATGTTGACTGCCAATTCTACAAAAAACTGCGGATCGCCTGCGCCATGTTTAATTATAGAATTTCGAACACGTTTAAAAACTAACATTTTTTTTTAAACATGTTGGAGAGTTTGTGGCGCATGAGTTTCGCTAATGAATGCTCATTGAGCCAATTCTTATTTGAAAGCAAAATTTTATTAGAGTCGAAAAAATGAGTTTGGTTTTCAAGAAGATTCAGAAGTGCATACTTACTTTATCTTACATTGGCAAAAGTTTATTGAGAATTAAAAAAGTATTCCGGCGTTTACATAACACATGTATTGATTTATATACTTAGTATCTCTTTCAAATTTTTTATTAAGCGAACCTTTTCCGTCGTTCTTGCAGACTTGTTTTACTTGCAGACAGGTTCGTTGACAATAAAATGCTTTCTCATAAATATTGGTTTTTGAGTTAAAAACCTACCGTTCTTTGTTTATCACAATGGACGAAATTCTGTTTTCAATTAATACATATAATTGTGATAATAAAAGAACACGCAGGACAAGGAAAACAAAATGAGATATGTTTTAACGTATCAAACATAACGTAATTGCAGAACTATTATTTGTAGGCACCTTTTAATAATACCGTCCGACAGTATAATTCTATTAGATAAATCACAAAGCTATAATGTGGATTTCGAATGAGGCGACTAGAGTACCTAGGCAATATGTCAAAAAAAAATTGTTATTAACTAGTACATAGGAAGTTCAAGGCGGGTTGGACTTGGGAAAAAATCCCACCGTAACAAAACGCCAAATCTTTCACAGCATGTAATTATGACTTAGGTATGTCTCTATTTATAGACACGTAGTTACTCACACTGGTCCATTATTTCTATTATAATAGAAAATAGTACGTAACAAGCAAGAAATTTAAAAATAAATAAATAGAATAGATTTATTTTCAAAATTGGATACAAGGTATCACTTATTGACGTCACATCACTTAAATCTAATTATAACTACTACCGCTTCCAAAGCGCATGTGTAGAAGAAGCGGCGGAACAAACTACACTGCAGCATTTTCATCGGACGTCAATATAAATATATAAACAAAATAAATATAGTACTGCAAATATTGTTCGTTGATACGTTAAGCCTCTCGCAATGACTTTACTTTCAGCCACAACCTCCGCTCGGGATTGCCACGCGGTCCGCGCCCGGTCGGAACTTATAATACAGTGTATTATACCTTCCGACCTATTGTTGCATTGTGATGGTTACAACAACATTTCTTGTCCAAAAATTATTAAACAATACAAATTATACAGGGTTATTTGGTATCAAACGTATAACTTTCCCATAATGGCTAAGGTACGCAGGAACATATGTACATCTTTTGTTCTGCGACTTTTGTCTAAACCTAATATTATAAATACCAAAATATTCACTCTGTGAAACGGAACTCTGTTTTTGACAGCGCAAACGCAACATCAATTTATATGCGTGATTTGACATTACATTGAGTAAGATGTGCAGATTTCCAAACCAGAATTTATGTATTTATTTTTGTATGCAAAAAAAAAACAAAAAAATTAACAAGTGTTGTTTGTTTTGATGTACCCAAGTAGTCTTTAGAAGGTTGTACGTTAAATACCAATAACTATGTATGAAACTCCGAGTTACTCACTGACTTACTGACAATGTACATTCGGAACTGCTGGGACGTAGGTAGATAAAGTTTGAAATTTTATCTTTTTTGGGAAATATAACGATTTTTTTAAAAATACCCAATGCACCCGCACTATCTTACATTTAATATGTATAAATAAGAATCCCAAGTTTATAAGTCTATCGGAATTTAAGAATAGGATTTAATATGAGGCTTAGGTAACTACCCGAAACAAATAAGTATAAAATCTAGTCATTCAAGATAGCCACATAATTTGAATATGCTATATTGCACGTATCGATAAAATCAACATTAGATGCTTACTAATACATGTGACGTTATATACCTTAAATGTACCGACATGTTATCATCAAAAATAGATTGTATTCTGTGTGTTCGTGCCAAATTCTTTTATGAAGTAGCACTTATTGTATGTTATCATACAACTGCTAATTGGAAGACCTTATTGGTTTAGAAATACGTGTTGTGTTTGTTTGACGATATATTTATTTTCGAGAAAAATAATAAGGATGGCTGATTAACTCCGGCAAAATTACATAGGACACAAATTCAGACGTAAAATTTTGTTTAAGACCTTTGGGTAATACATTAATTATCTACAAGTTGAGATCAGCTAATCGATCGATTCTTGCGCAGAAAGGCTGATTTTTGAAAAACCACCCGTTGTAATCCCTATCTCTGAATTCAAGTTTATTATTTCTAAACAAGAGACGAATGTTGTTGTCACCATCACATTTTCCATGTTCGTTTATCGTGCGAAGCGTGAACTGAACCAGCAACCTTATTCACGAACGTTGAACACTATGCCTTATCATCTCTCTCTTTCTATCAGTCCTGTCAATTTCAAAGCGTGAAAGAGAGAGTCGATAAAACATATTGCTTTTCAACCTACGTTAATAAGTTCCCAGTTCGCTCTTCACACCAAAGTGCCTTGGCATCGATGGTAACTCCCATGCCATGCTTCATGGCATGAGAATCACCATTACCTAGCATTGCATACAAATATTCAGTGTTCCCCTCCTTTTTACACGTCACGACTGACTTGTTATATATTTTTCTATGTATTCATGTAAATTTATGTATTTTTTTGCAAGTATTGTAATTAATATCTGCACATAAATGTTTTGTAAAATAAATAACCAAAAATATTTAATGATTTAATTTCAATATGATCATAAGCACAATGCTAGGCTGTATCTTATAAAAGGGCATTGAAAGGAGATGATGATTGGGGCTTCTTAGTGTGATCCCATGTCACTCATCAACTTAAATGCCGTGAGAGACAAAAATAGGTGATATATTAGCAAAGACTTTGTATTTTTTACAATGCTCAATTTATATAACGTAACAATTTTTATAGTATTTACTCGTATTTGTCAGTCAGTTATATTTATTTTACAAGCCTAGTGATTCTGTGAGCATTTTCAGTTATTCCTTACTCTTTGGAGTTTCGAATATCGTTGGCTCATAGAAAAGCATGGCTTATATGGGGAATTCATGAATATTTGTTGCAGCTTTTAATTGATAAGGTGATGCGAGCACTACGTTTCTCCATGGCCGTCAGGTGATAGGTGCAAAGAGTTAGAGGTAAGTATCCCACCAACGGGAGGGAACATCAAGAGGAAAAATCCATGTTTGAAAGTTCAATTCTTTATTTAAATGTTTTTCAGAGAGTTTGCAAATACATTTTTTTTTTATTTATTTCTTCCAAATTCAAAAATCTTCACCTTATGTTTGCCTACTTTTTTTTCGCCGTCTAACTTGTGTTTTATGTATAGGATCAACTTGTACGAGCCGCGCCAGTGGAAGGCGGCATGGGTATGCACCTTCTACAGAAAATGGGGTGGACCCCGGGCCAGGGGTTGGGTAAAGAAGGTACCGGAACCCTCCAACCTTTGCTCCTCGAAGTCAAGTTAGACACAAGAGGGTTGCAATCGAAGGAGGAGGTCACCACCAGGCATAATAAAGGAGTAAGTAGGTCCAAAGTTTAATCTTACTTATATTATAAATATGAAAGTTAGTAAAACTATGTGAAGTATGTCTGTTTATCTTTAAGGCAAAATCTACAAATTTTGTATACGAGTACTTTATGATCTAAAATAACATAATAAGTACTTTTTATTCCGAAATCAGCACGGCAGCGAAGCCTCGGCACGCAGCTAGTACACTATAAAGCTTAGTAGTTTTGTTTACTACATTAATTTTTATATAGTTTTAAGGTTAGTAAAAAAAGGTAAACAAAAAACAAGTGATTAAGATCGTTCAGCCAGTGACGTTGCAAACATCGCAAAAAAAAGATAACCGGCGGAATAAATAAGTCACGTGATAATTTTGTTTACTTTTTTATGTGTATGTTGATATCTGACAATTTATTTTGTTTTAATTTGTATTTTAATTTTTTATATACAGATAGCATAGACTTATAATAATTGGTGTAATATTGACTTAGATTAATAATATTATATAGTTCATCCAAATGTTCGATTGGCAAAGAATGCCTTATATCATTAAGACACACTGTTGTTCATTGTACCTATATTTTATTTTGCCAAAAAAAAAACTTATTCAGCGATGATATTTTCAAGTGTTGTGTTTACATGTTTTTCTAACGATTTATTATTTTCAGATGAAACCAAACCGCCAAGGTAGGCGTGGTGCCGCCCCTGTAGTGGCCGGAGGGAAGCACCCTGTATCGTTGTTGGGAGAATATTGTTCTAAACAGAAACTCGGACCCCCGGAGTATAATCTCTGCTTCGAATGCGGACCTGATCATAAGAAGAATTTCCTGTTCAAGGTAATTTGTTTTTTTTATTTTTTTCGATTTCAGTTCGTTCTAGGTCTTGTTGGAGGTAACTGAGAATTCTCCGTTCTTCTATTGGTTTTGAAATTTGGCAGTAGTTTTTTTTTGTCTATTGTTGTTGTTTTCCCGAAATTCCCACGGTTGAAGAAATTAGCGGAACGTTTCATTTTACGCAGGATTTTGTAAATTGTTCAAGAGGATAATGGTGTAAATTTACAAATATTTTATGTGCTTTTATTCTTATCGACAGGTAAAAGTAGCAGGTGTGGAGTACCAACCAGCAGTGGCCAGCGCAAACAAGAAGCAAGCAAAGGCAGATGCCGCTCAGTTAGCTTTACAGAAAATAGGGGTTCTCCAGCTGTAATGTTATCGTCATAAGAACCTTGTTATACGGTTTATATGCAATAAATAAAATAAATAAATTAATCAGTATTATTGTTTTTTTTATTGGTTCCTGCAATAGGCGATATTTGATCCCTAATTATTTAGTTTGAACCCACATAAAGTTCTCTCGTCAGACCCAATGGTTGACTGGTAGATAATGCTTCCTGCATTAAGTTAGCCATAAGCCAATTGTGCTTCACATTTGTATTTTGTGCAATGAAGTTTAAATAAATAAATACATAATCTTTACTAAAGGTGGCGAGCCAATGGACTTGAAACTGAAGTTTACTAAGGAGAAATTTGATTATTGTTGGAAGAATGAACACGACACGCCAAGTAGCAACAGTGGCGGAGGAAACCCATTAGAAAAAAATCCCCGTCTCATGTAAATATTGTGCAATAACCGCCCTATTCACCAAACCGTTGATGAGAGGAAAGAATTCATTTCTATGACGCACAGTTCACTGTGTAATTTTAAACAATAGTGAGCAGAGGTCAATTCTTTGAACTATAAATAACTTTGTTTAGGTTTGTTGTCCTTGATGCTCACGCTCTTATTTAGAGCTTATCAAAGCCAGCTTGCTGCTTATGAACTTATTAAAGTCAAGTTGCAGTAGACACCACAGAAAACTCTTAGATGACTACAGAACTGGCAACCTTACACAACCCTACTGGCTCTGTTTACCATGCAAAGGACATGTATGTATGTATTTATAGTTTATATTGTTTCTTAGCAATAAAAACAAATATTGTTTCAATGAGTTAAAGCATAAAATTTAATAAAACAAAACAATTTACAATCTAATACAAATTGAAGTTAACAAACACAATCTATCATTGTGCACAATAAGGTGTATTGATGTTTATAATTTTTCAGTATGTTGTGTGCATAATCTCCACTTAGCAGCTACTCCTATACTACACTTTTCATTTAATGCCATCACAGATCTGTTCCAGTCACATTACCACCATACATATATTATTTATTCTTTCTTGCCTGACTGTTGCTTGATCCTATAGTCTGACAGAGCTGCTTTTATTGCATCTTCTGCAAGCACTGCAACAAAAATCTTTATTTAGTTTTCATTCTCTTAGTAACTTGCTTTTGTAAATTATTAGTAAACTAGTTGTTTACCACAATATTATGCTTTATGAATACTTTTATTTAAACTAAATTGTTATTATCTCCAAAACTACTTAACCAATTTTGATGCCCAACAAACTTGAAAATTACATTGACAGTTCTACATACATTTTTAATTTTATCAAAACAGTCTGATCATTGGATCTATTAAAATTACTGACTTAAAATTAATTTTTAAAGTCTGATAGCAGTTGCTTTGTATAAGTGTGCCCACTGCACCATTTTTGGATCATGGTAACAGGCAATGGAATAAAGATCCTTAATTGTTATAAAATATCCATTTATAGAGTTATCATTAGAATTGTGACTAAATTACTTAAATACTTACTTGAGCAATGTAGCTTGACTGGTGGCAAAGACAGTTCTTTTGCTATGTCAGTGTTCTTCAATTTTAATGCTTCGTCAACTGTCTTGCCTTTTACCCATTCAGTAGCTAGAGAACTAGAAGCAATTGCTGATCCACAGCCAAAAGTCTTGAATTTTGCATCTATAATCTTGCCGTTCTCATCAACTTTGATCTGTAGTTTCATGACATCACCACATGCAGGAGCACCGACTAAGCCTGTTCCCACATTTTTGTCTTTCTTGTCCATGGAACCGACATTACGAGGATTTTCGTAATGGTCAATAACCTAAAAAATAAAACTGTTATTATTGAATTGTATTGCCTGAATATCAATTTGGCCACACCAATTTATCTTTTCGTGTAAATACAATACATACAGTAAACAGGTACCTAGGTAAAAAGAAAAACTTCGACGTAATAAGTAAAATCGATAAACCTTGACATTGCAAAATAAATAAACTTACGTTTGCATGGTAGGATGCAGTTTGAATCACTCCTGAGCTATTAATATTCACCAAGCTAATGCACTTGCGTAAATTTGGAACGAGGAAAGCCATTTTAGTGTATCTACTGTTTGATAAAATAGAAACAAATCAACGCAGAAAACTATGACGATCAGGAAAAAATACCAGAGGCGAGACGACAGAAGACAACTTTGGAAAATAATTAAATATGTTAGTGACACTGACAACTACAATGATAGACGTGTTGATTAAATTCTTTTGCCGTAACCAAAGCAAAGACAAAGTAATGTTGTCACCATATCCTTGCACGTTTGTCCAAAGTAAACAATGTTGTGTTGTGTTTGCATTTGCAAGATTAAATGTGGAATAAAAATTAAATGCTTTAATTTAAATCTCAGCAAATTATGTGTGAATTTGAATAAGAATACTTAAAATAAACATTATTCATAATAAACAAATAAAATAATGTTGACGTTTAATATTCTCCGTCTAATTAAAAATCCGACTATAGTGTACATTCATGTCTTAGATGATTATTTCATTATTGAGATAATTTTAAATTCACCTGAGCAATGTCTCTATTTGAAAGAGACAAAAATTTAGGGATCTGTGCCTTTAGGAACAACAGAAACCAAAATTTCATCTGTGTGTTATTTAAAGTTATATTCTATTCGTGTAGTAAATATTATCAAAATCCGTTCATTATCATCCTTACAAACTTTCGCGTTAATGATACTTATAGGATATACATTGACCTCATTACACGTTTATTGTTGCTTTGGATTGTCCTGACTAGGGCGTTTAACATTTTCCATTTTTTTATTGAGGCTGGCAATATTCCGAAGTGCACCATGAATGACAGCTTGACTGCTGCGCTCGAAAGTTATACTCCTTTTTGGTAGTAAGAGAAATATTTGATTTATTTATCATTAAAGCAAAACTTCCAAAACGTATTTAAAATTAACATTTTTAAACTATTTATGAAGTTTATGATGTAAAATATTTATTTAATTACAAATAAATAGTTGTAAACGCAATCTGTAAAATATTAATTAAAATTTTTAACTCATGCGTTTGAACTTACATTTTAATAAAACCTCGTCTGTCCGCTGCTTCTTTCCAAATCATGACAATTGGAATTAGAAGTATTTCGAAGCTTGTTGTGCCTGTCATTGGCAATTTATTCTGCATTTCAAGAGCGCAATTAAGCACCATGTAAGTTTGTACCTGAATTTTGAGTACTTTTATATTTTTTTAAAGTTACGTAATATCAGCGGCTTGACGCAACTTCGCTTTATGTATTGTTTATTAACAACAAAATGTTCATCAATTTGCTAATAACCACCGCATTTCCATCATAAAATTAATTGAATTTATGAATATTTAATTTCCTGTGTAATAAAAAATTGACAATCACATCAATTATAAAAGTAGGTAGTATTGCAATTGTGAGCAAATTGTAATTACAGTGTCCACTTGAGGTAAGTACCTAGTAATTGACTTATAAAGTATCTTTTTATTTCTGTAATTAATTATGATTATTAGACCCCCTTTTAATTTATTTTATACTTTTTATTACACTCACAAGTAATGCCTAACTTGGGGACATTATAAATTTATACTATTTATTAGAGAATATAGGTATTATGTTATTTTGAACTTGCCAATTGTGTCACTAATTAACTAGCTGCAAATATACTGCTGCACTGCTCTGTATATGAATTCAATTGTTTTACACTTTATCCTACCTACTTGATTATAGGATAACTCTCTGAAAAATGCAGTTAAATTTGTTGCTTTTGCTATTTATTGATTATAGCTGTGTCAACACGATAAAGAATATAGGTATGTGTGAGTATTTTTGGTTTGATTGTAGTATTGCTTGCATAGGTTCTGTGATTATTATCTCCTTTCCATACTTCTATTAAAATCTCATACAAATTAGAAGTGTAAAGAAATAAACAAACCAACTTTGTAACTTAAAAGTTTGTTATACAAAATGAGTCAAGGACCTATAATTAATATTGTTATCATTCGTAGCTGCTATCTACTGTTATAATATTCCATAATTACAGAACAACCTGCACATAATTACAAGCACAAGGGTTCTTTATATCCATCCAATTCACGTATATGTACTGATAAGATTTTTGATTTATTTGTTTACCTCTTCATTTAACTAGTTTATTTTTATACCATTATCCTGTAAATGTTAATATATTACATACATACATATTATCATTCATACGTATATTCTATCAATAAGCCAAATAGCAGGACATGGCCTGTTGGTCTTTTTGAGACTGTTGGCTGTGTCTACCGCTTTGCAGGGAAGACAACAGTCTTGAAAAGACCATAAGGCCAGACACAGCTGTATGGTTTCATAAATGAATTGAGATCCAAATTGGGACAGGTTGCTAGCCCAGCATCTACAAGAAGAATCCCATTTATTACTCATAGTTTAATTTGATTTTTATACATTTCTATCATATACATACATACATACATATGATCACGTCTATATCCCTTGCGGGGTAGACAGAGCCAACAGTCTTGAAAAGACTGAATGGCCACGTTCAGCTATTTAGCTTAATGATAGAACCGAGATTCAAATAGTGACAGGTTGCTAGCCCATCGCCTAAAAGAGGAATCCTAAGTTTAAAAGCCTATCCCTTAGTCGCCTTTTACGACATCCATGGGAAAGAGATGGAGTGGTCCTATTCTTTTTTGTAATAGTGCCGGGAACCACACGGCAATCTATCATATTATAGTTTATTTATGTTTTTAAACTTTATATTATTTATCATTATCTGCTGTTGTATTTCTAATTAAAAAACCTTAACATATTAACATCAAATATTGAATAAATAAACATATGGGTTACACAGAGCCCACAATCTCGGAAAGTCTCGAAGGCCACATTGCTTAGGTGATTACAGATAGGGGGAAGTCCCCCAGTGGCGGACACCTAAGGTTATTTCAAAATAAAACATAAAATATTTAAGAAATGTTTATAAAATTATGACTTATATTAGATAACAAAGTTAGAAATCAAATTAATTTAACAAAAATGCAACCTCTGCTATAAAATAATTAATACTATCAAACAAACTTTGGTAACAAAAAACATAATTTTAAAAAGGGGAACCTAGTACCGGACGAATATTTGTGCACGCAACTGACACCAGTTTCATTACAGTTATAAATTCTTGAGGGTGTGAATGTTGTACTGTTTCATCAGCTTTTCAAGGTTGTCGTAGAAGAGATCCACTCGTGGCGTGGCTTATCCTACGGGGCGCATCATGCTTGTCGATTCCGGTGTTCTCAACGAAATGTCAGAATGCCTTTTCATGAAGTCGTAATTTTTTATTGCGACTTTTATTTTTTTATTTATCAGCACTGCCTTTTTCTTTATTAAATCGATGAGGAATCTTCATGACTTCAGCTAAGTCGTATGCTAATTTTGGAAACTGCTTTTTCATGAGCGGCATGCATCTATTCGATAAATCTTTAATGTGGTCCACCAAGACTTCTTCATACTCTGCTGAAAAGGTGTTAGTGAATCTACCTAACTTTGGTTTCATTGTTACTTCTTCTCGATTAAGGGCCTTTATTTAATGTATAGTGCTTTTAGGAATATTGTATCGCATTGCAGCTTGTCTTACACTCAGTTCTTTTGACATAACCTTATCAATAGCAGTTTGTAAGCTCTGTGGATCCCAGGATCCTTTCTTTTTCTCCTCTTCCATTTGAACTATCTTCTTTCTTCTATACTCTAAAACAAAATTAAATAATTAGAATAAAATACGTAATTTCTTACAAGAAATATCAATATGATTACTGTCCGGCACTAAGGGACGACTTAGTGTCCGGTGCTAAGGGACACACATTTTCGTTCATTAGATGGTACCTACTAAAATTGTTTAAAAGATGTAATAATATTCTACCATTTTACTGATAACAATCGAGTACTGATTTTATCTTTGAATACCACTCAAATGTAAATGCATAAATATACTAGAATTACTTACATTGATATTTAGGTGACGCCGTGATTTCGAGCCTAAAACAGCAAATTGTTACTTCTGCCGCGGCCGTGTGCGTCGCTGGCGAGGCACGGCGCGTGATCTTGTACCTGTATGCCCCAGCACCCCTTTCACTTGTATTTTGAATCGAACTGATTTGTACTCGCTTGAATAGTACGAGTGTCCGGCGCTAGGTGCCGTCCGGCGTTACGGGACTTCCCCCTATATGTTTGACAAAGGTAGAGGGATGCAAGTGAAGGCTCATAACTCCCTATTACCTTAAAAAATAGGTCACTAAATGTACAATATTTCTTTACAGAAAAATGGCTGCCGCTAATAATCCCGATTATAAATCGGCCACATCCATCCATGAGTTTACTGTGAAGAACATAAAAGGAGAAGATGTGAAACTGGACATCTACAAAGGCCATGTATGCATCATAGTGAATGTCGCCTCCCAGTGCGGACTCACCGCAAACAATTACAAGCAACTCAATGAACTGTATGACCAATATGCTGAGAGCAAAGGTGAATATGTTGTTTTCACATAGATATTTAGTTACTAAGATGACTCATTTGCCTTATGCAATATTTTTGTTTTTGGAGTAATTTTAGAGGTGTCTTTTATTTAACTGTTTCATTGTGATTGTAAAGGTCA
Organism: Amyelois transitella; assembly: GCF_032362555.1. Lineage (NCBI taxonomy): Eukaryota > Metazoa > Arthropoda > Insecta > Lepidoptera > Pyralidae > Amyelois > Amyelois transitella. Next base: position 8,828,660 of record NC_083511.1, on the reverse strand, counting down.
AGGGGAAGCCTTCTAAACGAGATTCTTCTTCGCGAATGGGCTAGCAAGAAGCAACCCTTTACTATCTGAATCTCAATTTCAGCATTAAGCCTTTCACCTAAATGTGGCTATTCCGTTTTTTCGAGACTGATGGGTCTGTCATCAATCATTTTAACCGACTTCAAAAAAAAGGAGGTTCTCAATTCGATTTATTTCCAAGCAACTTTTATTTTGTCATTGCCAATTATAATTTGATAATAAAATTATTATACTTTGAAACTAGGCCTCCGCATCCTGGCATTCCCTTGTAACCAATTCGCGGGTCAAGAGCCTGGCAACCCTGAGGAGATCGTGTGCTTCATGTCCGAGCGCAAGGTCAAGTTCGACATGTACGAGAAGATTGACGTAAACGGGGACAACGCCAGTCCTCTGTGGAAGTTTTTGAAGGTATAGTATTATAATAGTTGTATAGCTATACAATACTTCATATAAGTTTTATTATACTTCATGTTAATATTATAAACTCATTGGCTGGTAAACGAATCTGGGTAGGTACAGGCACATCACAACAGGTTACATTCTAAAATTCATACAGTCATGTGGGGTAAGTACAATACAACGGGAGAATACAACCCATAGATTCGATGTGCTTCCGGAAATCTGAACCTGTATGCTTGTAATATAAGAATATTATAAAGCGAAAAGATTTTTGTTTTTACCGATTATTAGTACCAACTGATACAGACGTATATGTTCTATATGTATGTATGTATTGATATCAGGTACGTTCTAGCTCAAGGTCAGGTGAAGATTACCCGAAACCGAAGAGCTTGCATGAAGACAGTTAAGTATGAGGATGAAGTGAAAGAAGTCTGCAGGGATCATTGCAAGTGAAAAGATGTGGCCTCTGCCTACCCCTCCGGGAAAGAGGTGTGATTTATGTATATGTATTGTACCGATTCTGATATTTGGCACACAGGCGGATACAATAGGCTATTTGACAAAGTTCTAAAAACTATCTTAGAGTATTTATTTGTTTATAAGGAGCCCTACAAAAATACTTTTCTGCCTTTATTACAGCTATTTTATTAAAAAATCGAAAAAGAAAATGAAATATTCAAATATGCCGCCAAAACGCGACTTTTAGCAATATGGCGGCCATGGCATGCAGTGACGTAAATTTCGTGTAAATATCATACAAAGCTTGTTGGTGTTTCGAAAAGTTTTGATTTTTATCTTGTTTTATTTAACTTGTGCCACGTCATATGTGTGAAAATTATTAAAATGAGTTCCTATAAATGTTGTGCAGTGCCTCAATGCACTAATACAACAATAAAATCTCCTACGAAACTGTTTTTTTCTATGCCGATGGATTTGAATATTCACAAGAAGTGGTTTCAGATCATGATCTAAGATAAGTGGTTACCAAGATATACTTACATTGATGTTTTCACATTTCTCAGTTCGGCAGCATAGAAATCTGGATTGTCTTTGAAGAAGACAATCCAGATTTCTTCTTCCAACCATTATTGCGTCCACTTTTGGTAGGTTTCGACTGTCAGCTTTCGCGGAATTGGTTTCCATTATTAAATACCTATGTTATCTGAGTAATCCTGAGCGATCAAACACTTATAAAATCTTGAAAAATAATAGCGAACACTAAGGAACGGTACGATCCACAGTCTGTTTATGGATAATTGACGTCATAATAGAAATAGCCAATCACGTTCGTTTTTAGTCACGTGACAGCTGCATATAAAAACCTAATTTTCTGAGACGGATTTTGTTTAAATTATGCAATATTTTTATCTCACGTTATTACAAATCGCTCCAAAAAAATAATATTAAGACTGATGACATAAAAGAAATGTATATTTTTAATACAGTCAAATAGCCTATTTTGAAAAATGAAGCGCCAAATAGATAGTCATATATGAATCTTTCTGGTTAGCTCACTAGCGTATCAAGGGTCTCTAAAGCTAGTTAAGGGATATATACACGTCGTGGCGAAACTAAAACAGTACTTGGTGCATATTAAAAAAATACTTTAGTTAGCTTGTCGTAAGTCAACTTTTATTAATAAACAGACTTTACACTGTTTACCAGCCTTTCTAAAGATCTCTATCGTTGAGTAATCTATGGACTTTGATTTAAGAATATCTAACATCAAAATTTATACGAGTCATTGCCGTATTTATTAAATGTAAAGATTAGCCATGTCCATAGCAAGTACCATTGACTTTAATATTAAATTTAATATGCATTGATAAAAAAATAGACTCGAATTAAGAACTCCTCCTTTTTTGAAGTCGGTTTAAAAACAGAGGTTATTTTGTTTAGTTTTGAGGTGTTCCCTGGAATATCTTCCACAGTGGGGCCGATCGGACACTCTACTCTTTTGAATTTAGAATTTTAAATCGGAATATAAATGCCGGAGATATGCCTGCATATGTAATGCATACATAGAAAAAAATACTTCCGTCGAATTGAGATCCTCCTTCTTTTTTTAATTCGGTTAAAAAGATAACACTGTCGACATGATAAGTACAAGTAATAGTTTACCAATAGAAATAAATTAATTGAATGGATTCATGTGACCTTGTTAAATTAATTGAAAATCGATATTTGTTTACCATACATTGCGGTTCCCATGATGGTATTAATCATGTCATTTGAGCCTTAAATTATTTATTAGACTGTGACCCACTTAAGGTAATAATCACTTGTACATACATATAGTCACGTCTATATTCCTCACGGGGTAGACAGAGCCAGCAGTCTTGAAACGACTGATAGGCCTCATTCAGCTGTTTGGCCTAATGATAAATTTAAGCTTCAAATAGCTTAATCTTATCATTTAGTTATCCAAAAAAAACTATAGTCAGTTTGACGTAATAAAATTTCTTTATCACCTTAAAATATCTTACCTGATAATAGCTGTTGTTATCATATTACAAAAAACTGAGTCATGTTTTTCATTGACTTACCACTTACATAAAGTAGCTGTTATTTAGCATCTTTGCAGTAAACATAACATTATTTTTTTTTAATTTAAATCTATTCTAATTAACATAAGATGTTTTATAAACTTGTTGGTTAGGGTAACCTTGACCTGACCTTTCATGAGAACATCCTCGATTTGATCAAATTATCTTCAATTCAGTACTTCTAGTATTCCTCGTATTTCTGTGTCAGTTTATGAAAAAAAATTAGGTACTTACTATCTTATAAATAAAGCCACGATCCCTGCATACTTCATTTATAACTCTCTTCCTGCAAGCTAGCCGGTTTTTGGTACTCTGGACATGACCTTTTGCCAGAACGTCTCCGATATGATCATGGTATGTTCGTTTAGTCCTTCCCACTCCACCAGTCCCATTCACACTCCCTTTGTATATTTGCTTGATCAACCTACTTTCATTCATCTTCTCGACTTTGAGTTGATACTTAAAATTGTTATTTTTTTTTTTCACAGCACAAGCAAGGAGGTACCCTAGGGAACTTCATCAAATGGAATTTCACGAAATTCATTGTCGACAAGAACGGTGTTCCCGTCGAACGCCATGGCCCCAATGTGGACCCCTTGGACTTAGTCAAGTCTTTGGAGAAGTATTGGTGAAAAGACAAGGAAATTTATTTTTAAGGGACTAGTTTGTAGTTTTTTGTTACGGCGGCATTATTCATTAACTTTGAAAAGGCTTGTCTTAATTTTCCTTCTCTCTCTTTTTTCGCGTATAACCGATAGAAAGAGAGAAATAAAACATGTCTTTTCAACTTTCGTGAATAGATAGACCAGCTGAACATAAATAACTTATTGGATAGGTTCTTTAATGCTTTATTGGGGGTTAAGCAATGTTTCATGAGTATGTATATTATTTTTGTGTTATTTTTATCAAGAATTCTACTTTAGGAATTTGTTACTAAGCAAAATTTTATTCTATTTATACGTAAAACTATAAAGTTATGAATATGTTGATTACACAAAACAAATTGTTTCTACACCAAGTGTAAGTTTTTTTATAACTATATATTTAGGTGTCTGTGCCTTTCCGTGAACCACAAGTGAAATTTATACAAAAACAGTTTCACGCCACACCAGTTTTTTCTTCTCTTAAAGTTTATAACCAGTTGGCAGAAGTAACTATAAATTGGACAATAAGAAGAAAGTTTGATCTTACTAAAGATGCAGTCGCAAATGGGGTTCTGCAGCAAAGAAAAATCTTTGACTGTGTGATAATTTACCCCAAGTTTTCTAAGTTCCGAAAGATCTCTGATGATCTCTTACAAAATGTCTGTGGCCGCAGAGCAGCAACCATTCAAAACATACAAAATGACTTGTCAGCCTTTTGGCCTCTCATTGCCTTGTTTTTTCTAACTTTTCAATATTCAAATATATTAGCCGCTCAAGCAAAGTCCAGAAGCTGGAAGAAATAGGATGGTCAGTAAAGATGAAAATATCTATCATAGAACCATCTCAGTGCCTGGAATAACAAGGCATAATTAGGGACACTTAGGAAAGCTGAATTTTGCAGCATATACTGTCCCCTTCGAAATATGTCCCTGGTTGCAAATAGAGTCCCAACAGACTGTCTATAGCGAGACGCCGCACACTTAATTATAAAATGGTTAGTTATTTTTTTCTTTGAGCTCTTTTTAGTGGGAATGAATTCAAATTCTAAGATTCGTGATAGTAAGAGCATTTATTATGTAATGTCAATATTTGCAATAATTATGTATGTAAAATAAGGCTTATAACTGGTTTTAAAAATTGAAAAAATATGCTAAGAACGGTTTGTAAAAGTAGTTCGTTATTTGTGCCTTTCGGCGAAGCAAATAAGTGAAACGCTAACCAAGTAGATCTTTGTACTGGCAAGGGGAGAGGGGCCTCATATTTATTTATTAAAAAAATTCAATGTTTTTTTATTGCTTACATTATTTCATTTCATTCAAATAATCTTTTTAAATATTGTAAATCCGGTTTCTTCTTTGTGTAATAAGTTCACAACACTTTGTTCACGCCTCTTTTCCGGAGGGGTAGGTAGAGATTTTACTCTACTCTCCACGATCCCTCAACTACACTTCTATCACAATAAATACCTTGGTTAGTTGGTAATTTTTATTCACAAAAACGAGTGTCATTACACAAGTACAACTAAACAATGTAATTTGTATATTATTATGTATGATTAAGCAAGTTTGCATTGTTGAAACAAAATAAAATTTATTGTTTTCCAAGGTTGCGTTTTTATTTTTCGGACATTTGTTGTATCTATGAGTTGCGGGGCCATTTTTACGTTCAGCGAAAGTAGGTACATAATACATATCTGTCATGCTTTCACGACCGCGGGTAATAGAATTTTATGAAATTCGGAGACTGGTCAAACGTCGTCTAGGTACATCTTTCCCAGCTCTGGGAACAAGTGATTATCAAAAAGTAATGCATGAAGCAAGCAGATAATTTCTAAACTAAAGCTCGGTACATGGTTTGTTCTCTCCAATGCGGGTGGAGAAAAAGTGTAGGTGATGACCATTTAGTAGTAGGCGATAAAATGATTTTGCGATCTGACTCTGCTTTTGCCTAGGATATGAAATAATTAGGCATTTCTTCTTGTCTGTCGGCTTAATGACCTCAGCTCAGCTAAGTAAGTAAATTTGTTATTCGATTATAAATAACAATAACATTTTTACTTATAATTAACAATAAATCGTAAATGTCAAGGTGGGCACTTGTTTTAAGGCTTTCCCATTCATTTGTAGGCAGGTACATACATTTATTTAAACGTACATAATCTTGGGCATTCATTTTTTTTCATTGTAATCAAAAAATATTTCACATCCCTAGGTAGACCATAGACATTAATCATCGATTGAAATATTTAATCGGTATTTATCGAGAAACGATCTGCTAAATGTCAAGTTTGAAATATGACCAACATGATAAAACAATATTTCGCTATCTCGCTCAATCTCGTCTTGATACTCAAATGAAATGAAAGAGACGGAATAGCATTTCCGGACTAAAGATAGCGGCAGCTATTTTAACCAATCACAATTAACGCTTTGAAATTTATTCTGGCGTCGTTGACGCTTGGCTTCGTGGAGTTCAGTGGAGTTGTGTTGTGTTGTGCGTGTTTGCTGTGTTTGTGTTGATTGGATTGTTATTATTTTCTGACAAGTAAATAATTGTCTTTTCGGGAAATGAAATAAATCGCTGGAAATAAAGCGATATCAAAGATAGTTTGGTATTTCCACCTATGAGTGAATTGAATTGACAAGTAAATATGCTCCTGTGTGGTTCAAGTGATAATTATAGAATCTACAAAAAAACGTCCTTATAACCCGTTGTGTAATGTTTCAGAATGTCTACGAGAAGCGGACGTGTTAGATCTAGTGTAATAGACACTAGTCCAGTCAGGACTCGTAAAGGAGTATCCCCAAATCGTTCTCCCGCCAGAACCAGAAAAAGTTCGCCAGGACGGAAAAGTTCACCCCCTGCGCGTACGTCTGCCTCCCGCAAATCTCCTTCTCGTAAATCGCCAAGCAGAAAGCCAGTCTCCAAATACCCGGCGCGTAAGTCACCATCTCGGGCGACGAAAGAGTCTTCAGAGTCTGATACGAAAACAACGAAATCACCAGCGAAGCGTCCTGGTCTCAAATCCGATGTATCTGTGAAGCTTGAAGACTTGACTGGCAAACTTGAGATATATCGCAGCACTCGGTCAAAACGCATTGAGCATTCAATTAAAGATGTGACATCCAATGATGAATTACCAGATATTACTAAAGTGAATGGTTTAGAGTCTGGTGACTTTTATGGATTGAGGAATAGAAGATCAGTTGAGGAATTAACTCAACGTAGATCAAGTAGGCTCAAAGAGTTTGTGGAAAATGTGCCAGATATCAGAAGAAGTTTGAGTAAGTCACTTAGCAAGTCAGTTAGTCAGTCTATTGATACATATTCAGATGAGGAGAACTCTTCAGAGGACACACGCACAGATAAATCACAGTCCGTGACAAGAAAGTTGGCAACTCCTTTGAGAAGCAGTGTGAATAAGATTGCTCAAATTAGCAGTAGATGGGAGTTTGGTGGTCGGATTGGATCTGCTGTGATGATATTTTTGATGCCACTAACCATGTTTGCAATCTTACATTCATGTTCTAAAAGTTGTACTTTGAAATCCCTATTGGACCTGTCTTCTTTAAAATTATGGACAACTTGGTTTAGTGTGCCATCATTTTTAACTATTTGTGCACAGTTGGCACTTCAAGCATTGATTGCACTCATGCCAATTTGTGGTCCTAAAGCTGATAGAATGGATGAAACTGGCACAAAGTACACTTTCAATGCATTTTTCTCAAGTATTATTACTGTGAATCTCATATTTTGTCTTAATTTCTTTGGAGTTATAAACAAGGATATTTTGGTAGAAGATTATCTAAGATTAGCTGTGGCATCATATATATTTGCTGTTTTCTTTAGTATAGTTCTATATGTGAAACAGCCCACTTCTGATGAAAATGATTTGAACCCCTATGCTTCAACTGGATATAAGTTATATGATTACTTCATTGGGAAAGAAATTCATCCTTTCATCAAAAGCCTAGATGTGAAGATATGGTTATCGAGATTCAGCAATATCAGTGCTGTAAGTATTTTAATTTCAAATTTAACAGTCAACCAATATAAACATTAAAAAAAAATAGTTGCACAAATTACTTGAAAATTAGATTGGCTGTAAAATCAGCAACATTTTTTGTCAGATATTCATAGTTACTAGAAATACTGTTATGAAATTAAACAATAATGCTTTATATGCAGTATTACAATGCAAACTGACTAGGTGAGCCTTATATGCAAATTTATGTTAAATTATAATATGACCTCAATAGTGTATAATAATAATTTTGCAAAGTTTATCACAGTAAACATAGTTTGTAGTATGTATCTTTATTTCATCTCTTATTTTTACATGATTCGAAATGTTGGAAATAAAACAAAGGTACAAGTTATAATAAAGGAATGTTACATGAGCATTAAATTTGTAGGTTTCAGTTTAAAGCATATTAATTGACCAATATGAGCCCATATTAATTTTGATTTTTTTTTAATAAAGCCACAAAGTCTATTTTGAAGCCTAATTCTAGTTAAATTATTGCATCAAATGTAAGTTAATTTGTCTTTCAGCTTGCACTTACTGTTCTTGTCTTCAAACAAGGCATCCAGTTAAGAATGAAGGAATCTGACATCTCTACTTTATCTTTAGAAAACTACAAGGAAATTCTAAAGAATGTTGAGCTACAGCCTACAATACTGCTATATTCGATGATGCAAATAACTTATTTGCTCAGTTTCATCATGAGGGAATATCGGATCACATCTACTTTCTACTGGCAATCTGAAGGAGTGGGTTACATGCAAATTGTAGCGAGCGCCTTCTACCCATTTTATTTCACAACCGTATCTAAATTTGTTGCCGATTATAAGTTATCACTGTCGACTAACATTCTTATCACCGCTTCTGTAATATATGTGCTGGGATTCTTCTTAATGCTTCTTAGTAACAGTATAAAGTATGAATTCCGAAGAAATCCCTTGCAACCCAGCTTGGCAAGTAAGTTAACGTTTTATCAATAATTTTCTATATTTTATTTGCTTATTATAGTTTATAAACCTACTTATTTTATTTTGAATATAAATTATTTTACCATTTGATGTCTTAAATGTAATGCTTGGTTGCAGTTAACTATCTATATTACTTTCACCATTTAAATAATGACAATAGATTACATAAGCACATACAAGAAGAAACTCCAGGTTATAAAATACTGGTTCGTTCATGTAAGGTTTGATGTATGGTGTGCATAAAAGACAAGTGTATCTTCCTCAGCAGTATAAATTAGAAATAGAAAATTAACTTTGTCAGTGCCTTTGCTGGCTGAATCTTTGTTATGAACATCCATAATACCACCTGAAGAGAGAAAAAAAACCATCAAATAAATAAAATTATTTATTCTATTTCAGACTTAGACTCCATGCCGACATTCCACGGTAAGAAGCTACTCATATCTGGCTTGTGGGGATTCGTGCGGCATCCGAACTACACCGGCGACATCTTGATACACATCGCGTTGTCTCTACCCGGAATTCTGACGCAGCGTTACATAGCAGCTGTTCCCGCGTTATTGTCTATAGTCGTGCTTCTACATCGAGCATGGCGGGATCATGCTAGATGCAAGAGACGCTATGGCGCAGCATGGCAAAGGTATTGCAAGAGAGTACCCTCCGTTGTCATACCTAAGGTCCTATAACAATAGCAACTCACAAGTAAAGCAAAATGAAGTAATATTGTCTTCACCCAATTAGTACTTTGAGGAGTCTGTTAACTGGGTCCGCTATCAACTGGGCCCGCGGTTTCAGAGGCCGGATTATTTTAAATTTATTAAAAGAAAAACTATAATTGGAGCCCAAATTGTACACGCTTGATTTAATAATGAAACATAGTTGTTCTGATTCAGAATTTTTATACGATTTTCATGAAATACAAGCAATAAACTAAGCAATCAATACATAAAATGTGTAACGAAAATATTTAAAATAAAAGAATCCGGCGACTGGAACAGCAGGTCCAGTTAGCACTTTCGGTTGACGGACTCCTCGTACTAACCAATGTATTAGGTAAAAAGAAATCTTATATCTTTTTGCACAAGTCGGAGACAATATCTTTTTTTTAAAGATAATTACTTTAAAATCTCTTATCACGCTGGAAATTTATTTGGTGTAAACAATACATTTGACAAAGATCTATTTTTACTTTCATCTAACACACTGCTTTTGCAGTGCATCAAGATTTTTATTTAAATAGAGGATATACTAGATTAATATTTTTTTTGTACATAGGAATTATGTATGAAATTTTACATAAATATTTTACGATTGAACAAAAAGACAAAGATCTCTTGTAGCAATTAATTTTACAATGTTACTTAAGTGTTGTGTAATTAGATATTGAATATACTGCCATAAAATGTACCACCGGACAATTTCTATTCAAAATTTTGCTCTCTAGATTAATTCGGCAATTTTTCGAATATGTTTAATAAATTGTTTTAAAATCTAGTATACCTCTTGATTAATTTAGAATTATTTTTCATTGTAGCATTGAATATTGGCAATGTCCGGAGTATAAAACAAATTTAAGAAATTAATGCTTGGATTACATTTGTACTAGAGATGCTTATAGACTATTAAATGAGAAAATCTCCAAATTGAGACTAATTTTACTATTATATTATATTATATTATTGTAGTTTTATTGATTTACATATCGATAATGACGGAATAAAATTACTTTTTAGAATAATTGATTATTGGTAATTTCGTAAATTTACGTATTGTATTTATATTTTGTATTTTTATGACCTAAGTGTATGTAATTGTTTATTTGTATTTTTTGTGTGAATGTCTTTTGTCGAAAAAAGTGTGCCTCAAATTAAGTTCAGATAGCTTAAAGCATAAATAGTTATGTAGAAATTAGTTATTGGCTCATGTTTACGAGACCACAGTTAAATGCTCAAAAGTACATAAGGAAACTGTTCCGCCTCGTATTTGGGTTATGATTTTTCTACTGGTTCGAGGTTAAATAGAATTAAATACGTAAACTAGATATAACTTGCCATCATCATGACAATTGTTTACATATCATTCATTACCCGATTGCAAAGGAAGGGTTATGTTTTACTCATTGAATCTTGCCTTGTGACACCATTCGATGTTACAACCGTTACAGATAATTTTTATGTATACCCTCATATTTCTTTACCCTCTAGTGAATACATAAGATCTTAGGTTGTGTTATCATGGTAAATATATTTGGAAAACGCACACATAAATTACAACTATTGAATTTTAAAGTATTCTACTTAATTGTCGCAAAGAATTAGAATAAATATTTTTAATGTATAGTACTGTTTTATTTTACGATTATATTTACTGGTAAAATTTAGGGCTTTGGTTAGAGATTTCAAAAATATTTGGATAAACAATTAGTATTGAGACATCTCGTTATTTATCAACAGATACATACACATGCATACATATCACGCCTCGATCCCGGAGGGGCAGGCAGAGATCTTTCCACTTGCCACAATCCCTGCATACTTCTTTCGCTTCATCCATTTTCATAACTATCTTCATGCAAGCTCGTCTCTTGCTCGTACTTTTGCTGAAATACCTCCGATTAGATTAAGGTACATCCGTACGACGTCCTCTCGACATTACCATTATCAGATAAAATGATATAAGGGATAAATAGAAAGTTCTCTTCATATTCCCTTATAATAAGCTTGCATTACGAGAATCACTGCATTTTTGCCAATTATCACTAAAACTTAAACTCAAAATATTTATTGCATAACTGTGTAGACATAGATCTGATAATGTTATCAGTTGTGGGGGTCTGTCATCATAAGCGTGTATTATGGGCCGCTCTTAGGACTTAGGAGACGCTTGTCGTTAGACACAAAGATGGTAGCAAGATCCAAATACCCTGACTATAAACAAATGTCTTGTAAATAAATGTTCGCTTGTTTCGTTGTTCAAATGAAACGAGATTTATTTCAATTATTTTATTTTTCTATAAAATACACATAATTACGATTTGTAAATAAACATTTTATTATTCAATTATTCGTTTCTAAATAATGATCATGAACACCCATACATTTCATGCACGAGTACCGACATTGGTACCAACAGTACACACAATTATTATTTTAGTTTAGATAGATAAGAAAATTAATGTGCACAATAAAATTGGGAAATTATTTAACAATGGGATAAATACTACAGATTTGAATAAATTGGAGATGATTATAACAATGACTGATAGATAATTGATATGTAATAAGATTATCTCCAGAACAAAACATAAGCGCCTACGCAACATGAACAAAAAAGAAAAGTAGGGGAAAGAAATAATATATTTTCCAACTCATTTTAGTTCGCCCACCTAGCGTCAAATATTGTTAAAGATTAACTTATTATATTTATTGATACTTTTCTCAGATAAATGTTCTGTTCTGTATGGTTACTGGCTACCCTGAGTTTTGCTTGGTATAGTATAGGGGCTAGCGACTAGTGGGTAACACGATTATTTTTATATCGAAGATCCTTGACTATGATGCAAACTTATGGAAGCTTTTCTCTTAACAACGTTCCTGAATAGTCCCACTGATATCAAACACTGAAAATTTAATAACGGGCACAACTTTTGCAATTTTTTAGCTGCGGTTATGAAATCACATTCATGACATTGATGTCCTGCCCTATAGGACGAAACAGTACTACGCTAAAATAACTAACATCAAATACCTGTAGACTTTAGACTAGAACTTTAAGAAAAATCGATATTTGTTCATTTATTCTCCTAATAGGCCTATTATTACACTGAATGATTTCATACAACAATACACATCGATGCAATTTATCATATAACATAAAACGGCGATAGGTATTTGTTAGGGAATCACGATACCTATATTTTACAATTTTGGATACTAAATACAAAAGCAGCATAAATGTTCATAATTTTAAATATTTTGGCACTAGGACACATTTTATTACTCTGGCTGTACAAATTGATTCATTTTAAATGAATTCTAACATTTCAATATATTATATTTAACAATATTAAGACCTCAAAATTAAGAAAATCTAGATTAAAATTCTATAGGTTCCCTACCTATATAATATATTATTACAATAGATAATAATATAAAATACCTTGAATTTTCAACTTTTCTTTTTTATTTTCATTTCATAAGACTTTCATTTTATGGTTACTAGGCTTAATGGTATCCAAATATCTTATAAGTAATGGATACCTATTAAATCCCTTATTTTCCTGTCTGGTATTTTTTCTTGTTGAGGATTGTGCATTGGGGATAAATAATGCGTGAAAGTTGATAGTATCAGGATTGGTAAAATTCAATATGATGAAAAATTTCATAATATTTCAATTAAATATTAGCATGGGACTACAGAAACGTGAAAAATTATTAGAGGATCAGATTTCTATTGTGATATTGGCATTATTATGACGAATGGTCATTCAGGCAATTTATAGAAGTTACGAATTATACTTTGGTCATTCAGGCATAATGGAAGTAGAGGGACAAAGCAGAAATCTGGAAGCAAGTCCCGAAAGGAAGTGCAGCGACTGCAGTCGTCTTATATTTTCTCTTTTCTTATCGGTTAACCTCACAATTATACACATAACATGTACTATGCATACATTTGTAGTGAATTTGGAAAGGTTGACTGAACATACTTATTATTTGCTTCAAATACTTAGGTTTTCTCTGCGTGAACAACCCCATATTTTTTTAAACTCTGAAATTTGCTACAACGAATAATATTTTGAGAGGTTTTCTGTTCAGGAAGACACATAAATTACTTAACTATTTAAGCTCGACCAATAATGATGCTTACTGTGTGACAAAAACATTGATTAGTTTGAAACTGTAAAAAAAATATTATTCAAATCATGAAGTGCGTTTATTTTTTTGTTTAACATCACAATTCACTTCATAATATATATTTATATATTATCGTGACTTTCAACAAATTATTTCTAAAGATTTTTAGTACGCCATCTACTTATTTGGTTCCATTTAACATTCACTATGAAAATATACACATTTAATTCTATTTCATAATTTAATTATATACAATATTATTTACACATTTATGATAATATCTTAGAAAATAGATGCCTACAAGTTTATATTGACGTGTGATTTTAAATTTCTAAAAATAAAGACATGTAACTACGCAAGTTTGATAAAAACGAAAACATTTTAAATAGAAAAATATTCTCAGTTGGAACTTAATATACATATACATAGTTATGTGGAATTCTTTTCAAAAATAACTTTTATATTTTTATTATTGTCATCACGACGAAAAAAAAAATTTTTGATTTTCCAGAATCTTTTTAATGTACCTAGTACCTATGTAGGTAGAACCTTTGATGATTTAATGATGTAAATTTATGGCAGTGTTTCTTCTATTTTAAACTGTACTGATGATCATCAACCGTGTTAGGCCATCTAAGTAGTGCTGGACTGTAATAATATTTGCGTCTAGAATACGTTAAAAAACAATTTTTCAAATGAGAACATAAAGGTTGATTCAGATAATACATTTCATATAATACAAACCCTACCGTAGGTACACTATGAACGTCTTTAATAAATATTTTATTCTAAACATTCTATAAAAAATGGCCGGAACAATTTAAAACAGGGAAAGCTATGAAGGATTCGAAAAGAATTGAAGAGAGATAAAGCGACAGATACGATAGTATTACAATTTAAGTAAGTATTTTTATTTATATTCCACACTAGAATACGATGTATACCTTCCTATATGCACATATATCATATTAAATAGGTACATATCTGTATCAGTTTTTGTTTAAGTTATAATTTTAATAATAATATCAATTAAAAACATTTAAATTAATAATGTTTAGATCAGACACATACGAGTAAATAGAGTAGGTACCTACATAAATACAAAGGTTATTTAATTATTGACTTTTAAATTTAGAATTATTTTAAAAAACCTTGGTACCAATCAAAGTGATTCAAGATATTAGATTTTCTCTGTACGGTGTATCTACTATTAAGAAGCTACTTTTTACTGAGATGAGGAGGAAACATGCAAAGAATTTTAAAGATCGATCTAAGTATTGATATTGATTACTCCCTAAAGTAGAACTAGATTGAAACCGAAGCTATCAGCTTGACAAGAACAGACAAGAACTATCTCAGCCATAAGTATTTTGCGCCCAGACTGTAAGGCAAAAATTTTATATCTACCTATCTACTCGTCTATTCATGTCTACGGGCAAAAAAATATATAAAACACCTAATCAAAGCTAACGTCCAATAGAAAAACACCTCATTTATACTCTATCTATTACAATTAGAAAGGATCTTTCAAGTAAGCATTTCATATTTCTAGTTTACCAGAGTATAATGGCCGTCTCTGACCTTTATAATGAAGGTATTATTCAGAATTCATCTCGCAACCTAACCATTTTTTAACTGTGTGACTAACTGTTCGACGATTAGTAGCTAAAACGACGATATCGACACGTTCCTAAGTTTATCCGGCAACACCAGAGGCGTTCAGCAATTTTTAACTGCATCATTTTGGTTGTATACAAATGTGGTACAGCTTCCTATATCCAGAACACGATTTGGGAACTACTCATTTAAATACAATGTCTGTCTAGTGAAAAGGCAAATTAGCCTGACGAAAGTATTTTTTTACTCGTTCTTCACTCATCTACCCGCATCTCACAAAAACCCATTTTCACCAAATTCTTACATCACTTGATTGTTATACATTCTGATTTACATCGTTTATTATGCGTATAACGACATTATATCCAATTCACACTCGCATTCTAAGACTTGGTCTGTTTCTTCAAGTAAAAATAATAAAGCGCTAACAACTATTTATACAAATGTGACGACTTAAAATTTTTTATTCTTAACGCATGGTACGATTAAGAGGCACCGCATAATATGCATTAGGCACCTCTAAATTTATCAACCCAATGATGAGAAATACGAATAAGTCACCTGGATGCACACTATTGCAATGCAACGAATCATGCAAAATTCTTATCATGTACCTATGCATAATAATAATATGACTCCTTCACCGTGCGCGCACTTTTAGGGTCACGCATTCGAAGACCCAAATAGCAAAAAAGGTAGGCATAGAGTTCATATGATCAATGCTCACCAATGAAGCTATAGGAAATTATGAACACACGCGTCTTTCAAACTAACCAATCAGCGCACTAGGATTCAATTTTTTAATGTGGAAATCTGTGACGTCATTTTTTCGTCTACGTTCCGTGCGTTAGGTGGAGGTGTGCGGCGCAGAAGGGCGCGCACTTCAACAGGCCGTCAGAAGTTGCTGTCGAACACGCCCATGGACCTGGAGATCTCTTCGTCTCGGATGCAGCAGTCCAGGAATTCGTCCAGCGTGAGGACTCCATCTCGGTTAAGATCCATTTTCTAGAATTTATAAAGAAAATATTTTAAATGTGTTTGTAATGATTCCAATTTTACAGTTAACTGGGATGGAACTAATGTTTAAAAAAGAAACGCGTACTTGCGCGTGAATTCAACAGTAAGTACAACGATCTATTTTTGGTAGATTAACCAGAATAACGGATGTATAGATACTATCTAGTATGTATTTTCAATCTAAACAGCTTCATACAAAAAATAACTGGGTATGTACCATAAACATGGGTTCCCCATTCTTTGTCACCATAGACTTACCTACTTATTTGACTTAAGTAGGTACATACCTGAAATAGCCTTTCCACCTTATCCCTTACGACGTCATCATCGACCATCGGTTCCACAATCTTCCCCATCAGATCATAGATGGCGCCAACAATCTCAGTCATCTCTTCTTTTGTAACGCACCCGTCGCCGTTTATATCGTACAAAGAGAACGTCCAACGAAGCTTCTCTTCCAGTGTCCCTCTCGATAGTATTGAAAGGCCAGTAACGAACTCCTGAAAAAAGTGTTAGTAATCAAGGAAAAGGTTTATTAACTTGGGGATTCCTTTTTGGACTAGCAACTGCTTAATGTTACCTTTAAGTCTGAGTAACCCCAGTAGACAGTAGTCACACTATTAAATCTGTCTATCCCGTCAAGGGTAGGTACGTTATGTCTTTCTCATTTAAGGATACGTCATCAATTTCTACACTTGTGGCTTTATATGCCAACCACACCACTAATAGGTAGGTATTTTTAGTAAGTACATTGGTTAGTCATAATAATATATTCAAAGAAAAGTCAATTATTTTTCTATACTTATTACCTAGCCTTTATGTTCGGTTCTCGATCTTTAACTTAGTGTCAGCATGCTCACCTCAAAACTTAACAAGCCACTTCTATCTTGGTCGAGAGTGTTGAAAACATAGTGCGCATACTGAGCGGTGTTCGCTGAAAAAAGGAAAATTTAGGATTTAGGAAGAACGTCAAAAAACATTATCGTCATCATCTTTTTAGCGCTAGTCTCGGTGACATGGTCTGGAAAGGAGCCATTATCCCTAAGATTTTCTTCGAAGACAAATCTCGTTTGACCTCTGTAACCTTTGCCGGGGAACCTCACCCATATTGGAACATGGTTACCTACATCCAATTGCCTGGATGTCCCGGTTTCTCCTCGATGTTTTGACCAACGCAATGATGTATCGGTTGGCAATAAAACTAATGTAACCCACGAGTCGTTGGTTTGGTACATATAGCGGTACCTAGGACTAAAACCTTTGGAACCAAAGCTATCAGATTTAATGAAGGGATTGGGTCTTACATTTTCGTTCGCATCTGGGTTATTTCTCCGTACATACATCTACTGTGATCAATAGATTTTCCGTTACTTGCTAATTTTATCACTTAACCTCTTTAGGGTTCTGTTCCCAAAGGGTGTAAAACGGGGCGTAAAAAAAATATTGTATACGCTTAACTGTTTACCAGGCTGTATCTCATGAACCATGATAACTAGACAGTTGAAATTTTCAGATTGTGTATACTAATTTCAATATAACGGAAAGAATACGTAGGTACTTAAAATGACATGACATAGAATGAAATTAAATACCATAGGTATTTAATACCTACCTACTTACATAGTATAGTCCATGTTTATATCGATGTGTATCTAAAATATACCTACCAACTGACCTTTCCATTACGTCATCAGATAAAAGCAGTATGTATGAATAATTTTCTGGAAATACCTAGGGAGGTATACCATAGCTCACATACCATTCAAATAAAAATATATTTGTAGGTGCCTATTAGGTATAAACTTTATTTCTTATTGGAAAAAATACCAGCAAATTATGGTAATCTACAGTTTGTAACAGTCTTACCTACCCATAGGTATGAACTTTTTTTACTTTTCTACCTAGGTATATGTACTGTAGGTAAAAGAGTAAAGCACAAACTTTGAGTAACTTTTTTGTTATCGGAGGGGAAATCCTTTTTACGGAGAACATCCCAGGTTTTCACCCGGGAGTGTGGGACTTCTGGCTCCATTTTGATGGGATCACATTACTTTTTGTTTATTAACGTCTATTTCTGTAATCAAGTAAATTTTATAAATTCTTATACTAAAAGATATTTCTAAAGGGCTATGTGGTAACAAAACATCCGATGTTTTGTAAATGAATAAAACAACGCATATACATATTACATTTACTTTATTCCTGATATATGTAACATCAGTTGTTAGACCTGATAATTGTAATGGACACAAGTCCAATAAATTATAGTTACACAGAATCCATGAAAATGCCTAAGTCTCAGCTTTACAAAAATCCAGCTGATACTGTAGACACGTCAACTAAAATTATCACAATGGAATATGTTGAAGTTACCTAAACATTTGGTTTTCCTCAAAAATTCTGAAGACCGAATTTCAGCAAACACAAAACATCTGAAAATTTTGTGTGAACCGAATTAAATTTTCGCTCTTGCGTTCAAGATACAAATGTTTTATTACAAATAATTAACTTAATGTTAAGTTTTGAGATGGGCACACCACAGCGATTCCCATGGGATAGACAGTTCCTTAAGGTTAATTTACACTAGATGATGCACTCCCCCCGTCTGTTGTTGATACACCTCTATTGTGTCACCCTCTTCCATTTCCAGGGATGTTGGTGTGTCATTCTCATTGATGGGCTGCCCGTCAAACCTGAACCGGACCACTTGCATTGATAGACCCTGGAATAAAAAGGAATGCTCAGTAAGGTTTACAAAGATTGCAGAATGTTAATTGTTAAGGCTACACTTAGATTTTAAAAGTTGAATTTGATGTTAGTGAGAACTGGTATAAAAAAATTATGGTTGCCTGCAGAGAAAATAGACTGATATAGTTTTTGTTTTGGTGACGACTAGATATGCCTGTGAAGCATTCATATTGAAACAATTCTATTGTTAGTGGTTTAAATAAGTTTTTTTTTTTCGTTTAATTTAATTACTGACTGAATTGTTATCAACTTAGGTTTTCAATCTTTGCAAGCTTTAAATTCTGACATCTTATCTATGACTGGGCTAGTAAGATATTTTGGCCAGACAAAGCTTTATTTAAACTGTATAAAAACAATTTAGCACAATCCAGATATTAGCAACGGTGAAGTAACTGTATATTCATGAACAAATAAGCGAGTTAGTTCACCATAAACAGCAGCCAACTTCCATTAACAGTAACTTATTAAGATGAGCAAAAGGTATATTTTAATTTCATTATTACACACTATTGTGTAATGAGAGTGCAATAAAAACAAAAATAAAATTTTAGCTTTAATACTCCTAATTCTAAGTGGATCGGGAATACACAACAATGGATGTTTATAAAAAAAAAGGGTTTGATTTTGTATGTAAATTACTTAAAAATAATGTTATTGGTTAAAAATAATTGTCATCCAAGCAGATGGGAGTGTTATCAAGATAATCGCTTGTTTAAGTAGTTTCTAGAGTTAAGTATCAGATTCTGATTATATTTTAGTTTCTTTCTAGGGAAACAATACTTTGTTTGTAATTGGAGAATGATGCTTTAGTTCCTAATAGGAGAACAATAATTGAAACCTGAATAATATAAATATAATACCTAGTGGTACAAAGTTTATTAAAACACTTCAATGAGATTCAGATTGGTTAAAGGTATAGAACAGTTTGTTGTTAGTCAGAAAAGTGAAGAACTAAAATAAAAGCCTGGAACTAGTTGGTTTGCGGTATAGGCTTGTGCTCAAAGAAGATAACTTTGCTTATTATAAAAAGGTACCTTCTAAAATGGTTAAGTTTTACAACCACAGATTTATAATGAAATTGAAGGTATGAAATAAAAACTGATCACTGAACAAAGATCGTATTGACAGTAGTGCAATATTATCTTATAAAAAAGCTAGACAATATAAATACTTACTGCTCTATCACAGTAGGCGTTCATTAGTTTCCTGAGTGGTGTGTGTTTTTTGATTTTGAATTGAACAATTGCATTGTCTTGTCCTAATACTTTCAAGTTGATATGTTCACTTTCTCCCTGGAAATGAAAAACCACACAATAAACACTTGATTAAGCCACTACACTGATATTTTGTGTTTGTAAAGAATGAAATAACCACATTTTCCGTCGAACGCCATGTCGGTGAAACCACAACGACTGTAGCACTGACAATATGGGACGATACGTACCTTTTTCTCGTCAGACATTTTAAGATAATTGTATTTTGTAAACTAACAACACAAATAAGCGAACTCGTAGTAGAGTTTGGAGATATTTTCTCAAAAGACGCACTACTGACACATTCGTTATCCGCTGGCGTGGTAATGGCGTCCGGTTGGGGCTTGGAGGAAAGAGCGCAAGGCTGCCAACATGCGCATAACGGCGCGAAAGGACGCTAATGCGCAAGCTCGTTGCTAGTCGGCCACCTGCCTCTTCGGTCTTTGCGTTATCGAAAGAATACATCACTATTATTAATAGTTTGTGTAATTTGAGATAGTATAATTTTAGTAATAAAAGAAAGTGCGATTCTTGTGGTTGAGCCGGATATTTGTCTATTTATAATCTGCAAAAAAGTCAGCACAAAAGGCCCAACAATTTATTTAATGCACAGATTTAAAAACATTGTCACTTAATGGCTTAAAATTTTCGAAGAAAGATATTTAAAAACTGGTTTTTAAAATTAGATATTTATGAATATTTTCATTTGAAAAATATTGTAGATGTCTTATTAAAACATATATAAATACATATATCCGGGATGAAATACACATATTGCTTTTAAATTAATTTCCATTTAAGTGTTTTTATATTTTCTCAGTTTTGAATATCCCACCATTAGTTTAATCGACATTTGTTTTGACTATATCCGTATCCGGCTGTGCGCGTTGCCAACTATGCGAAATTTTTAATGCGTCACCAAATAGTGCGTACAGTATCAACGTTATAATGATACGTAGATAAAAAATGGATTGATGTAAAGATTTTAAAAATTAATCAAAAATCGAAAATATTTGAAAAATAGTCATACGAACATATAAAAAAAATTGGAATTAGTTTTGACTGGCATCCGTTTCCTTTGCGTCATCCCTAGTGCGTGAATTATCGATAAAAAAACGGATACGCATAGTGTTGTACCATTTATAACTATGACATGAAATGTTTGATTCTCTGGTTTAATACATTTTTATTGTATTTACAGATTTATTAGAAATAACGAAAATGATCGTCTTTTTAAAACTATTATTTTTACAAAAATTAAAGAACCTACGCTACGAGTATCTATGAACAAGCCAAACAGAATCGTTTTTAAGAAATATATCATACCATAGTAGCTGTTTTATTTGTCTCGTATAATTTTAATATTTATATATCTGTATACGCTTTCGATTTTCTTAAGCTTGGTTTTTTTTGGCTCATATAAATGTCCAGTAAATGTCCCTATATTTATAGTCTTATAGAGTTTGAGCGACAGCGTTGTTTTACATTATTTTAAAAATTCAAAATTGTTACATTAAGGCTTAGTTACATAGAGTACAACTTAAAAAACTTTTGCTTTTATATCACAGGGTTATATTTTTATACATTCTGGTACATGGCATTCTACAATTTTAGAATTTTGAAGGAAAAACAAAAAAGAGAGCCAAATAGTGTATTTTATAAAGACGGACTACTTAAAGATATAAGAAGAAGAAATAAAATTTAAAAAGGTGGGAAATTACGTATTTTTTTCACAAGTGTAGTATTTCATGGGCAATGATTGTATTTCCGTGCGTCGTTTGCAGTGAAGGTGCGAATTTTGGATTTGTGGCCAGTGCTCTGTGCTGATAACAGAAAGCCGAAGCAGTTGCGAATAACCTATGAAAAGTAAGCTATACGTACGATCTTATATTTTGAATGAACACTGCAGAAAATGGTTTGGGTATTTTTTGTGAATGGGATTTATTATCTAGCTATTGCCTAGGGCTTTCGGAAGAGGAAGCCTGTGTTTGAACTTGAATAATTACAAAGGTACATTGTAACATACGTAATATGTTAAATTTCATCAAAATATTTCCATGGGTTTGACATACAGAAAAGAAAGGATAGACGTACAAACATTTGTAATATACTTATTAGGTAAGGATTTAAGATGTATTTTATGTTTTATCTTTTTAGTTATTTAAAAGAGAAATGCCTAGTTTATAAGCTATCCCTTAATCGCCTTTTGCGACATCCATGAGAAAGATATGGAGTGGTTCTATTTTAAAGTGCCGGAAACCACACGGAATATTATATTATTTTCAGATAATCAACCTAAGATTTTCCTTCGTATTTCTTAGTATACGCGCATTTAGCAGCCAGTTCATAATGAGATGCATTTCCCTAGGGATATCTACTGGAATGAAATCGTTTTACACTGGCGGGGATTCGAAACATTTAAACAAATGAGTTTGCTAATTTTGTTTCTTTTTTCCATTTAGGTACAAAAGATAACTATATGTAGCAATTTTTATGTTTGTATTTAGTAGGTAATAAGTACATTTTCTACTGCGATTTAAAACTGTCAGCGGAAAACATTTTTCGTGGAATTTTTCAGACTACTGTCGTTTTTAAAATCTGAATCTCTAACTATGAATGAATATCTCATTCCCGGTCTATTTCTTTTTAGCCTTGACCTGAACTATAAGTTTCATAAAGGTATACTCATAAAAAGTATTAAAATTCAAAATCTATGTTTTTAAAATGCTTCTTTTTTGCTGAATCCATGAGTTCGATCACTAGTTTTATACTATGTTAATCGAATGGTTGACAAAGTGAGGTTCATCCCTGTCCAAAAATCGATATTAATTTAATTTACATACCAGAAGCCATTCTTTTGCATAAGCCTCAATTTGCATAAGTGATTGAGAGAGTTGGAAATGGAAAAGTCAATGCTGTTACCCATTCAGCAGCTGTAAACGCTTACATCGACCGCTTTAGCGCTTTCGATAGCTGATTCTGATTTTTTGCGGCTTAGTTAACGTTTCTCTTTGCATTTATTCAAATTGCCTTCGTTCAATATCATTCGTTTTATTCAGAGAATTTAAGTGCGCTTGTTAATTCATTTTGAATACGGTGAATTAAAGACGTGGAAGAACTTCAGTTGAATAATGTTGTTGTTGTAGTGTAGTTGAATAAATATAACACAATGGGACATTAGATTTTAAAGTTTCTTTAGTGAATTCAATTTTTGTTATAAAATAAACAAAAGGTATTCACTTGATCATGTTTTTAAATTTTTATTGTACATTAGGAAGAATGAAGAAAATATAAATTAATAAAACACAACAACTTTTACTAAATCGGACTTATCCCAGTCTTTCACGAACATTCATACAGTGGCGAGAAATGTTGTGTTTTTAAAAATCTTACATTCTAAGTCGAGCTAAACATGACGAGAAATGGACTTATTTGAAAATTTTTTGATTCTTAAATTGCGGTCGTAATTTCTACGCCATATCATAAAAACTGGTGAGTAATTTGCGTACAAAAACGTTGCTTGCCAAAGGGTAGCCTAGTTGGGCTTACAAGCAATTTGGAGGCATGTAAACCAGTACCCAAGCCCGGACACCCCGCCCGAGACCACTCAACTTGATGGGATTATATGATTATGTGATGCGTTTTTCATGTCCCCATTTCATTCTTTTAGTACGGTATCTTTTATTAACGCCCCGCGTTGCGATACCTTGCCTGTTTTACTGGGAATTCTCGGAGGTAAAGTTCACGGATTTTGAAATTTGTTTTAAATTTGTATGTTCAGTTGATAATAGGGCAAAAGGTTAAAAATCCGTTAGACACTTTCTTATTTTCTAGTCTAGTCCTTATATTGCCACGTCTTGTTACGGATCATCTTGCACTAAATATACGTTCGATATTATCCCCCTCCTGGCGTTAGTCCCGGTTGTGTTCTCACCTCTCTGGAGAGGAACCTGGGGTACGCCGGTGACTTATGTATGTCCTAAACTGGGTAAGTGAAAATAGGTTAATCTACCTCTTAGACCTACCTTCGCTTACACCAATAACATATTCTTAATTAATAACTCACCTTATTAATTACAGGATCACAGCTTCATATTTTCGGGTAAAGGGTAAATAAAAGGCAGTTCATTTCAAAAACTTTATTTCAAGAGGGTTTATTATTTCTTATTCGACTACCCAAAAATAGTTTCATCCGAGAAAACCCACACTGCAATATGCTTGAGCTCTATTTTTTGTAAGGTGTAAATTCCTACAGTTGCATTCCTTTTTACAGCTGGAATATGGCTGGATTGTGTTTGGTTGAGCAAAATACCTTCAGGAATTTAAGCTTAATGAAAGGTATTTTAGAAGTTTATTTTACTTCTTGAAATGTTTACGTTATACCACGGCATCTAGCGCCAAAAATAACGTTAGCAGCCATTATTTTAATAGTAACTATAGTTCAGCCTGCTTCCCAACTAGTAAATATAGTGTAGCTTATGTATTTATTACTGTCAATTTTTATTCAGTAACTTCGTGCTCCGGAAGGCACATTAAGCCGTTGGTTCCTGCTGTCATCACTAGATGGAAACCGTAAGACCATGTTGCGTTAGTGTGGCCTTAAAAAAACACTTGTTTTGGGACAAACTGTAAAGTTCAAATCCGTTCAAAAGCTTTGCGTGAAAGACCAACAAAACATAGTTACATACTCTTTTTATATCTGACTGACCTTGTAGGAAGAACTGTGAGAAGATAATCTTGATAGTGTCTTCCTTCACCACGCATATAGGACATTCCGCCTTGAATCCTCGGTATACTTAATGCGAGTAGGTTATCTTAAAATATGTCTTGCTTTACTACGCCCGTAGGACACTCCGCCTTGAACCCCCGGTAAAGTCACTTGACTGGTTCCTTGATAAGCAATACTTACCTCCTTGCGGGAAGAACTGCGAGAAGATAATCTTGAATGTGTCTTCTTTCTGACGCCTGTAGGATACTCCGCCTTAAACTCACGGTAAAGCCTCTTAATCGGTTCCTTGGAGAGCCATACTAACCTCCTTGCGGGAAGAACTGCGAGTAGATAATCTTGAAAGTGTCTTCTTTCACTACGCCTGTAGGACACTCCGCCTTGAACCCTCGATATAGTCTCTTCAATTCCGGCTCGGTGAAGCGCGTGGCTCGTCGTAGAGCCGCGATGGAGTCCGGCCGGTACCGGGGCAGCTGCTCACCCAACTCCTCGAGTTCCGAATCTGGAAATAACCAGATATATCAACATTAAACCGGATTCACAGTTTTTTTCAATGTGTGGATAATATGACAGAAGTAATACTTTCAACTTAAGTACTATTAACTTTAGTACAATTTTTTGGTTACCACAATACTTAATATGTTTCTAAAAGGGAAGATTTTACAGTCAGCTGTTGAGTTCCATGGTTAGCTACCCATTACCTTAAAAAAATTTGATATAAGTAAACCCCTTTACTGGTTTAAGGTGACAATTATGTTAGGGTTTGCTTCATCTTTATAACTAAACACCGCATAGAAATCATACAGATTTGTGTATGGCATACAGAAAACAGATTCGAAAACTAAAACATACAAAGTAATTTTAACTAAACTGAGGATGTATGAGCGTCTCGTAATGGGGCAATATAATCTGGGCCAGCGTTAACTCTAAAACTCGACCCGCAAGTAAAATGCTGAGATTACAGAAGTTAGTTTCTTTGTCTTCCCCGCAAGGGATATAGACGTGATTATATAGATTGATGGTTTCTTTGTAATGCTTATCTGGCAATGATAATATCCGATATTCATAAAATGAAAAAAATTCTGCACTGTGTGCGCCGAAGAAGGCTTTTTTACTTTATTTATTCAGAAAACTTACAGCTACATATTAATCAATTTAACAGACACTAAGCTAATAACTTTACAGCCATTTACAACATTTCACATTTAAACTTATTTACTAGTTAAGTTAGTTTTTAAGTAGGTACTCGTTTTAAAGGCAAAATAATATTTTTTATAAGTATAAAACAATTTAATTTTTTTTATATTCTTCTAAAAAAAAACTACCTTACGTGTTATAATTTCCTTTATTATGTTATAAAAATGTATCTTAAATTTTATATAAAGAAAAAGCTGTAAGGATAAGTTTTGGCCAGGCGCCTGATTATGACGAAAATTTCCATAATGAAAACAATAATTTTGCTTAGCTTTCATTTACATAAAAAATATATAAATTTCTTTGAGAGAAAAGAATAAAATTAAGGAAACATAACCCGTTCTCTGTATATCTTAAATATTTTGTGTTTCGAAACAACAAATGTACGCCGCATGTGCCAACGATAAACGCGGGAAAATAAATTTTATCTCTCTAAACACAAACAGGCAGAAAAATTTATTTTATGTTACATACATACATACATATGGCTATATCCCTTGCGGGGTAGACAGAGCCAACAGTCTTGAAAAGACTGAATGGCCACGTTCAGCTATTTGGCTTAATGATAAAATTGAGATTCAAATAGTGACAGGTTGCTAGCCCATCGCCTAAAAAAGAATCCCATGTTTGTAAGCCTATCCCTTAGTCGCCTTTAACGACATCCATGGGAAAGAGATGGAGTGGTCCTATTCTTTTTGTATTTGTGCCGGGAACCACACGGCACCAATACAAAAAAAATAGGACCACTTATCATTTTATGTTATTGTCTTAAAATTCATTATTTAAAAATAGAATTAGTACGGATCTAGATTATCCGGAGTAACTAAAGTACTAGACATGAACAAAAAAGCAGTTTATAAGCGGTAGCTGTTCTTAGTTTACATACTTCTGGTACTTTATTGAAGTCTACGATACGGGAATGATGTACATTAGAATAAGACAAACGAGCAGGGTTGATATGTATTTTTTTTTATGGGCAATAAAGATAATTTGTATTGTATTGTACGTTCCCATGGATGTTGTGACAGACGACTATGGGATTGGCAAATAAGCTTGGAGTAAGTACCTATTGTAGGCGATGGGCATACGGATACGGCGTTCCGGGCGGCTCTGTCTTTCCCGCAAGGGATGTAGACGTGACTACTTATATGTATGAAACACATTTTCCTTTACAGTTACGGGGTAGACAGTGCCAATAGTCGCAAGACCCGAAAGTCCGCTTATCAGAATGCTTATGATTGAATAAACATTCAGTTTGAACTATAAATGTATTTTACTATAGAAATAAACTCATCATTAAATTGTTGGTCTGAGAGTGCGACGTAAGCCTGCCCTTGGGTTCCCTTTGTACCCTTGAACCTTTCCTTGAATCTTCCCAAACTGGTGTATCGACAAAGGATGCCCTTTATACACACACAATGATCTATTGTGCAAGGCAAGACGGCAAGGGTACCCGAACTACCCAAGTCACTATTTCTGACAATAAGGTTATAGTACATACATACATATAATCACGTCTTCATCCCTTACTGCGTTGACAGAGCCAATGGACCAATGCTTGAATTGAGATTCAAATAGTGATAGGTTGCTAAAAGAAGAATCATAAGTTTGATGGGCATTTACAATCGACACTCGAAGGGATGCAGCTGGCATGAAATGTGTTTATTCTTCTCTTTTAGACCAGCATGGAAGAAGTTATTCTTACTTATAATTGTAACAGAGATTACCAGTCACTCTCATTTTGCAGTTCCCAGGGAGTTGGCTGCAGTGACAAATCGACAGACAGATAGATAAACTCTTTATTGCACCAATAGAAAAAGAAAATCAGAAAATACAGGTTATTTGGTACAAAGGCGGACTTATCGCTTAAGCAATCTCTTCCACTCAACCTTAGGGTGGGAGGAAACTAAAGAATAGAAAGGCGATTGGCGCAGTATGTATAAAATTAAATACAAAGCATAAATATACCTTAACATAAAATTAATTCACACTACATTGAAATGACAGGTACCCCGTAACGGGAAAAGACGTGATTATATTTATGTTTGTTAAATTAATTTGCGGGGCTCAAGTTCGTGTAGAACAGAAGGATGCCCAGGAGTGGGTCGTGGAAAGATGATGTTGATCAAGATAAGTTACATCACCCGCACGGATTGACTAGATTAGAATTTCTTAATGTTTAAATCGAACAATTCATTTAGGTAACTAAAACATCTGATGTTCGCCGCGTGTACAGCTAGTTAACAATATTTGTCAATTTAATTGTCATTGAAGTGAAAATTTAAAATCATAAGAAGAATGCAAATGCGTTCCAATGCAGACTAATTGCAATTCAGGTTTCATAAAGTACGAAATGAATATTGAAAGTAGAACTTTATGAAACAAATTCTAAGATTGAATTTCTTTTAGCGTCATTTTATTAAGTCAATTTATCTTCAGGAGTAGAAATTAAAATTGAAATAAATCATGAAACTATGAATTTGTCCCTTGATAAACTTTTACAGCTAACGAAAGCTAAGAAAAGTAGGCTATATAAGAATAGCCGGCAGAAACTGATTTTTTCTTATCAGCCAGACCAGCATAGAAGGAGTCGCTTTCGAATGAAGAAAGAGACGGAGCTTATCCTGTTTTCAAGTGCTGAAAACCTCACAAGGCAACATACAAATATAAAAACAAACAGTAAACATGTCATAATGTTACAATACTTATAAACTTTTGAAAAGTAATCTCCAAAATTCAAGCGCTGAACTTGTATTAAGTGTCAAATTGGCAGTCCCTTGCCATTTTCACGGAATGTTATATTATAAGTCCTGTCTGAACCCAAGAGGACTTTCACGAAGTTTCACCCGAGTTATATGCTTTCAAGCTTTGCCTGGGATCGACGCCGAACTTTTGTTTTATTTAAATAGCAAAATTCCAGATTTCCTCTTAAGTCTTAAGGCTTTTTAATTAGGATACTGAATTTTTGAAGAATGTCCAAGTTTAATAATATAATTTATTGATGTACATTGATGCTATACATTGAAGATTTTTGTTTGATGAAAAACCTAACAAAATAATATGTTTAAGAGAAATAGGTTTTAACCATTGAATTCAAATATAACTAAATATGATTTACCACAAGAAACTTTAGACGTTTGTGGCAAATACTCAATAAGACGGTCTACATATTTCAGAACGTATTTCTTGAGTCGGACGAATGTGTAACTGTACAAGGCAAGCGTCTTAGCTAAATCGCCTTACTGATCTTACGTAAAATGTCCCGTTGCATAAAACGGAGAGGAAACTGAGAAAGCATGCCACTTCAAATCTTCAAGATCCTAATGGCGCACAGGCGGGAGATAAAGGCTGTTTCACACTAAAACTAGTCTGTGGTTGAATCTGAATACGATACTTTGAAAAATAGGATAAAAAGTTAAGGAAAGGACAGGATACAATGGAAAAGATAAGATTAATACGCGACTGGTTTAAGGATGAATTTATATGCAAAAATAGATTCTTAATTCAAAAGAAATTAATAATGATAAATGCTCTTGATTGAATTTGAGTTTGTTTCATAACCACGCGAGTTGCATTGTACAGTTCTTAAGTAGAATAATCTACGAAAAATATGATTCTTTTTAAAAAAAAAATTACTCTTATTGCACAAAGTTCCGACATTTAATGTACATTTCATGAAATACTCTGTATTAAAAAAATACAGGTTGCTAAATTTTCTACTACTAGTAATACTGAATGAGTCTATTCAGATCATGAACAATAATCAAGTGTGAAACGTCCTTTATTCAGATGAGTCATACTTTCTAGAATTAGCTGCAATGCGTCCTCAGAAGGCATTAGTTACATCTAGCGTCTACTTTTTGTCGTGATTTTTCACCGCCGTGTGTTTTTGACGTTGAAATAATATGGAAAAGTTTTACTTTAAGTCCGGGGCGCTCTTTGTGTACTAATTAGGTCTCATTACGTGAGAGCTTAATACTTTGAGCTGCATTCGCGAAAATCTGTTAATATTAGGTTGCTTTTGAAACTATTCAGTTGGCTCACAAGTAGCATTAATGAAACATAGATGTTTGAAATTCTCTTTCATTTTGTGAAAAGATTATGAAAGGGATGGATATTTTGTCGTGTCGGTTTCAATGGAACTCCCAAAATGTCGAATACAATGATGCAATGATGGTCTTTGGACGATAAATTTATTATAAGCAATTTTAACTTATATCAATCTTTAATTAATCACAAATGTAGTTTAATTGTATAAAAAGTTGTTGGATATTATAAACTTGTCGTATCTATTTCTTTCCTACATTAACTCCCAAAGCGATGGATAAACACTTAATGTTCTCATTTGATTTGGTTTAAACATTTTTTGTCGAAATTCTATAATTTCAAGATAAACCCAATAACAAGAATCATATAATCTCAAACGTCGTTAACTAACTAATAAGTCATCTAAGTATTCCCTAATGTAATGTTCGGTTGTTCACGACAAATCGTCAGCAATTGGGCTGGCAGACTAATTGCTGCTCCCGAATTCATCTCCAATTCGCATTCCGTTCTTGCAATTAGGGCTGATAACGAGAAATTTATTGCGTACCCCTAAGGCCTATTTGTACCGTAAAGTTATTTACGATACAAATAAGGTACCAACGATTTAAATCTAATATTAGTCAATGTGACAAAAAATATTTTAGATGATGAACTAGCAACCTGTCATTATTGGATGTCTATTTATAATAAATAAATATATACGGGACAAATTACACAAATTGGGTTAGCCTCGAAGTAAGTTCGAGACTTGTGTTACGAGATACTAACTCGATATTATATTTTATAATAAATACTTATATAGATAAACATCCAAGACCCAGGCCAATCGGAGAGAGTTCGTTTCTCATTATGCCCTGGCCGGGATTCGTACATGGGACCCCCGGTATCACAGACAAGCGCACAACCGCTGCGTCACAGAAGCCGTCAAAAAATTCAAATTTTATTTCTTAAACATACTATACCAATAAACAAAACCAATTCACTTAGCCAACCAATAATTTGGCAAACTTTTCATAGCTGTAATTTTTTTTTTATTTTCTCAAGCTGACCTACGCCAAATGCATATTGAAACAATTTCACCATTAAATTATTACACGATAAAACGAGAATTCATTTCTAAAGAGAATAAAGAAAAAATATATGAGAATAAGCGTCCTCCAAACCAGTTCCTTCTCCTTTGATCCCGGGCTGACATCA
Source organism: Amyelois transitella (assembly GCF_032362555.1). Taxonomy (NCBI): domain Eukaryota; kingdom Metazoa; phylum Arthropoda; class Insecta; order Lepidoptera; family Pyralidae; genus Amyelois; species Amyelois transitella. The sequence continues at coordinate 8,797,406 of NC_083511.1, read as the reverse complement.
AGGACTCGCTTATTGTTCATTAGCATTTAGCCTGCAGGGATCTTCATTACATTTTTGAAACTGTATTATAAATAGTTGACAAAATTTTAATATTATTATGTCGTACTTGTCAGTGAACTCAATGGCTAATAAACTTGGGATTATTTTTTGTTTTAATCTGATTTCCTGATAAATGTGGTCTTTGAGTATTGTGACTACTTATTGACTTTGGATATACCTATCGTAAAAGATGCGGGTGAAAGTTTGTGTCAGTGGACCCAAAGCCGGTAACCGATCAAATGAATAAAGAAAAAGGAAGGATGGATAGAAAATTTTCGGAAAGTGAAATAGGTTCTCTAAAAGACGCAACCGAGAAAAGAGATACTATTTTTATCTAAGAAATATTTTTAATTATGCTGTTCTTGTAACATTTCACTTCATTGCTTGTTCCGTTAATACCCAACTCATTAGGTTCAGATAATCGATTTAAATTTTTTGTTATTAACACAAAATTAAATCTACCAAAATAACTGGAGCTTTTGAAATAAAATTACATTGACGTAAATAAGGTCTCGCTGTAAATATTAAATTAACGTACAGAGGACAGGAATGTAAAATTAGGCAATTTCCGCGGGTCCACCCGCGTCGCTACGAAATTTAATTTCACTTATTCCCGTTAGAGGTGGCAAATCCCTAAGGACGGGATTAAGTAAATGCGTCGCAGTCTATGGTTTATGATAATTTATCACTCTGTGGGCAATTCGGGTTTTAGTCACGGTTATGTTAATTGATAAACAATTCTCAACGGACCATAGTGAGCTTTAGATACGTTTGTGTCGATGATCTGATGGATATTAATACAACACATCAAGAATTATTCGCAAACAGTCAATAGGTACAGCTGTTATTAACATAAACTTTATAAATGAGCACACTTAGAAATCAAGCCCAGAAAAAAAAGTGGAAAAGTTTATGAGTTACCAACTGCTCCAACGGAAGCGCAACATTACGCATATTGATAACTATGTAGGTATTTAATTATTGTATGTTGAAAACATAGAATGACATTCAAAATTGGAACACATTTCTTATAAACTAAGAAAATATGTTCCAATTTTGAATATAATCCGTTTTAGCTAAGCAGTAGCAACGTAGTAGCAACATTGTCTCATTGCAATATCTGAAACAAGCACGATAATATCACGTATCGGATTTATTGGTTACCTCAAGGTACGGGTTTCGAGTAAGTAACTGGAGTAACAGATTGGAGAGTCGCCGTAACTGATTTATTGGTACTGGTACGTGCACAGCTTAACAAACACGTCTTTATCCCTTGCGGGGTAGACCGAGCCAACAGTCTTGAATAAACTGACAGGCCACGTTTAGCTGTTTGGCTTAATGAATAAAAAAAAAGAATTGAAATTAAACATAATATAGTAACAGATTTATCGCCTAAAAGAAGAATCCCAAGTTTATAAGTCTATCCCTAAGTCACCTTTTACGACATCCATGGGAAAAAGATTGTGAAGAAGTAAAGAAGAAGTGGTTCTGTTCGTTTTTATATTGGTTCCGTGAACCACACGGCTTTAGAGAATACCAAACGGCATTAAGTCCGCCTTTTGTACATTCTTAATGCAATAATGTTTTAAATAAATAAACAAGTAACCTGTTACTAAAGAACTGGTATCGAGTATCGAGTATCAGATTGAGGTTAAGCCACCAAAGAAGGATCACTAAAGTACGTGCGTTGTATGATAACGGCCGCCATGAATATTAAATTAAATACGTTTGACACTTCAGTCGTAAACGATGCTGCAAGGGCAAGGAATCATGGCGTTATTACGACGGCATGGGGTTGTTGCCAACCTGTTGCTGTAACTGGATGTACGGAAGTTATTTTGAGGTTACAAGCCAAAATATTTGGATGGAGATGTTATTGTTCATTTAAATAAATAGAAACTGTTATTTGAAGGATTTGGTATCGAGTGCTTGATTGAGGCGTTGGATCATTAGAGTACATGTGTTACCTGATAAAACTTAAAGTTTATATATAAGTATATTATAGTCATATATATATTTTGTTAGGTAACCACTGTGTTAAACAATATGTATACTTACTAAATTAAACCTTTTCCTAGCGTTTCGCTCTATTGTTGCCTCTCTAATTTAAATTTAACAATCCCCAGTTACGACTTTCTCAGTTTTAAATTACAAATTAAAATACAATTTTCCAGTTTGATTGATTCACACAAATTCAAGTTTATTCGTCTTTCCAGTGAGCACGTCGAATTCGCACTCCACAATTCAGGGGTGCCAAACCTTGAGCATAGATACGACTGATACAAGGCACGTTTGCCGCACTGCGTCTCATTTTAGGGTGTGATTTGAATAGAAAGAACAATTTGCGGGAAGAACACGTCAGGTGCGCCCAATCTGTTAAAACTTTCCGCCCTATCTGAGTTTGTGCTGTGAAAATGTTACCAACAGCTGTCTCGGTAGATAGCTGTGTACCAAAGGAATTGTTAGTGAAAATTTTGTTGTAAGCGGCTCGATTTGTTTATCAGACGAAGGAATGAATTATTGACAAAAGTTCTACAAAAGAATTTAACAAACTTTGAAGTTAAATGAGTTTTTATGGTAAAATTGAGAAGTGTGATACCTATTGTGGTCGACCTCAAAATCTTGACAAAGTAAACCACATAAAATAGGTAAAACTATAGATACAAAGTGAAAAAAATTTAGTTGAAAATCCTCATTACAAATCTTTTTTTGACACAAATTTTCCTGTCTTCAAACTATTTTCACAACATTGCTCCTCTTTTTCATTAAAACTTGTTGCCCCTTCTACCACTACCATTTCAATTCTATTCTATGCTTTGGGACCTGGGGTCCGTTTTCTGCGGGTCTGCAGTCTTCACTTTTGAGATTATTTTCAAGTTTTTGCTCCATTATATTTAAAACAAAAGAAGGTTATCGCCGATTATAGGATGTTTCCCATATAAGTTCCGTAAAAAAAAACTCCACTCCATCAAAACTGATGAGAATTCTTTGTTCTCCAGATTGTTCCGGGTCACAATTGCATTGTGCCAACTTTTCGTCTCATTTCTCACGTGGATTTTGAGCTATTCTTTTGGCTTTATCAAGCGAACAGTTTAGTGCGATTTCCGATCAGAGATTTATGGCAAAACTACCGCTTCGCTGGAGATTTAAATCTTTTGAAAGATTTTGCTGCTCTGTAAAGATTTGAGTAAGAATATTCCTACAACCCCCGACTTTGTAACTTTAATATTTTTGTTATTTATTTTTCCATTTATATTCGTTTGTTTTTCGGGTCTAAATAACCTATTTCGCCAATTTTTACTAGTCAAAATATGGTGTAACGGCAGACTTTACCAAATAATATTTTCATTAAAATACGACGCCTTTCTATACAAAAACTCGCTCGGAGAAAATGCTGCATAATAAAGGGTAAGAAGTTAATGACGTTGTAAGTGGGATGAGTAAAGTAGGTCGGAGTAGGTCGGAAATTGGTTTTTACTGGTCCGCAACCGCACCGGAAATGCTCTTACCAACGCACACAGACCAAGTCAGTAGGCCGACCTGACAGCCGATTAACCCCCGATGCGAAAGGCAAGGTTATGCATTAAATCCACATAATCGCGCGCGCATGATTTCCGGATAAAGAGACGATGACATGGAATTCTACTTATATTTAGCTCATCATCATCTTCATCACTATCCTTAAGTCGGTATGCCTATGTATAACCTGATTTCATTCGTACACCGATATATATTTTATTTATTTATTTTATTTTTTTGGACAAATTACACAGATTGAGTTAGCCTCGAAGTAAGTTCGAAACTTGTGTTACGAGATACTAACTCAACGATACTATATTTTATAATAAATACGTATATAGATAAACATCCAAGACCCAGGCCAATCAGAGAAAGTTCGTTTCTCATCATGCCCTGGCCGGGATTCGAACCCGGGACCTCCGGTGACACAGACAAGTGCACTACCGCTGCGCCACAGAGGCCGTAAATATATAGGGTATCTAAAACCGATGAACTTGCATGAAAAGAGTTATGAATAATTCATTCGTTTCAAGGGGAAAGATGGTGTCACTGCCCTTTGGTTCATTAATTGAATATTGTGATATAATCGACACTTGCGTTTGGTAAGAAAATACGGCACCTTTTCCTGCTGTTTCAATTTATATCAGGATATTATCTGAGATCTTAAACGTAAACAATGTTGACCGTCAGAATCCTCGTCAAATTATTTGTAAATAATGTATGTTCATTACCATACTAATGGATTTAGCAAATCGAGAGATACTCTAGTCTCGCGAATCTGTTTTTGCCAAATCTGTGCCGCGTTAGGAATTAGACCATGTAATTAAATTCGAGTTTTAACGAACTCTGCCATGAATACCAAAATTTTAAAATCTGCAAACAAAATACTAACAAGCCACAAAGCTAAAGTGTGAAAAAATCTGCGCTAGAAACAAATAGAAGCGATCGGATTGTATGAGAGAAACACTGACGGCACTAGACGGCACAGGGAGATTGCATCCACGCAGTGTTGCCAACCCTAATGTAGAAAAACTGTAGAATTCTGTAAAAGTCTCCTTTGAATACTATATCAATAGTTTCCGAGATGTTAGGGTGAATACCTTTGATAGTTGTACCAATAATTTGCAAGACGTTGGGTCTTTTTGACTTCTTGACGAAATAAGCTTTTCTTGGTCGCTTCATCTTTTATCATGAACTTCGACGATTGAATTTCTTTATTGTACAATTTTTCTTTAAAAATAAAGGAAAAATGTACAATGAAGAAAAATATATAGATTTGGACGTTAAAACTGAATATATCGATTAAAAACAGGGGGATATATGAAAATCTCAATTCTCAAAAAAGTTAAATCTCACTTTTATCTAAAAAAATTTATTTATTTATTTCGAATAGATATATGATTTAAATTGTGCATCTACGGTTAAAATGTAGGGTTGGCTACACTGCATCCACGTCGACACGTTTCCCTGAGCCGATTATCCGATATGAGATTTGGCCGAAATTGAATTTCGGCGCAGTCTTTCGCAATCATTCCGGAGTTCTAACTTTTCGGGCGGTCTGAATGCGGTGGATATCGCGGCTTTTTTGAATTTAGAATCATTGGAAATATCACAGGGATATTGAAAAAAAAAACATTGCTTTTTTTAAATAAAATTAACCATGGGGTAGGTCTTCTTACTTATTTACCCGGCACCCGGATGGCAACATGATCATTCAATTAGAAAGGATTAAAGCAGTTCGGATATATAAGGCAGACACTGCAATACGGGAAATGGTACGATTTATTAAAAAAAATTGTTAACTTAGTAACAAAAGTATTAAATATGAAATACAATTGCAATTTCATGGAAAATATTTATTAAGAAAACAATTAAAAAGCATAACCGTTTGCACAACAGAACATGAAAAACCTTTTTCATTAGACAATGAAGGCAGTTCCCCACATGCTGTGTAATTAGTACGCGCGACCGCTCAGATATTTGTGGCTACTGTAGATAAGCATACCCTGTTGGCACAAAATAAAGAAAACACAGAAGAAATATAATATTTAATATATAGATAATATAATAATTTTCCCATTAGGGCGACGGTGGTCGAACTGTTAATTTTCACTCCGCATAAGCAAGGGTTTAAATTCTACCGCGGCAATGTTCCATAATGACTCTTATTTGATGAGATAGTAAGTACCTAACTTCATTATTTTGACACGAATTTGACGTTAAGGGAAACTGAACATAATATTCATGATCCAATATGGGTTAAGTTCCCTTGCAAAGGTGGTGGAGGTCAAATGGGAGTTGGTTCGTATAAAAACGTTCGATATTCGATGCGGCCAAGTCTGCATCCACCTTTGCCACAAGATGTGGTAAGTCAGGTCAATAAGAAAGGGGTTAATTCACAAGATCCTTTCCCGGTACGGCTGCATACTGTATATGCGTCAAGAGAAAGAATTAAGTGTGACCAAAACAAAAATCCATAGTATATTTTTTTTCGAGGAGTGGTGGACTGTTCAGTAGAATAATAATTTAGAAAGTGACTGAATGATGATAAGAAAATGTAAGTTCACCACTGAGCAAGATCACGGCGGCCTTACGAGAACATTCTGTGCCCTGTGGACCTACCAATTACTTTATTTCCTGTTGTCGCTCGCAGAACTATACTGGGTAGGGTACCTACTAAATTACATCTCATAAAGCTAAACTTATGAGGGTTGTGAATTGCGACGTCTCTATGGAAAGGCGATGTATCCTTAACTACGCAATGTGTGCTGTTATTACGAGGTTAAGTACCTGAAGTTGACTGTATTGTTCAAAAGTTGCACTACAATTCTTACTATCACTGGTTTCTCTTTGTAGTAACGTTAGGTATGAAATCAAATATGATGAAATATGTGACGTAGTTTTCCTTGAAATAAAAATACAGTGAAACATAACATTGGTTTGGTTATGTGAAGAATTGAAGATGATCAATGAAAGCAGGTTGACTAAGCAAATATACAAGGAGAGTGTGAATGGGAACCGTGGAGTAGGAAAGCCTTAACGAACGTACCTTGATCAAATCAGCAACTTCCTTGCAAAATGATGGTCAAGAGTATGTGAAAGCGACGAGCTTACATGACGAGATTTATGAATGTGGATAAAGCGACAGAAATATGCAGAAATCGTGGGAAGTAGAAAGATGTAGTCTCTGCCCATCCCTTCGGAAAAGAGGTCACGCGTAATATCGGTTACATCCTCACCTCTCTGGCGAGAAGCCCGGGGTGTGTTGACTATGATCCTGGATTGGGTAAGTCAGGTTTCGACATAAATGACTCCCATCTGACATCTGCAAAATTCGCAGGGGTACCTACCACATAATGGATCATGGTAATTCTTTGTTGGGTTTTTACGGCAACTATGGGAATGAGATGGAGTGGTCCAATTTTTAATTGCCAAGAACCACACGTCTAAACGCTGAACACGTGTAAAATATAAAGTGAAATTTCTCTTACCAAACCAAAACACTCTCCTCTACGATAACATTTCTCTTCCGCATAAGTTGATTTGTTTGTTATTTATTATTTCGTGGAGCTCATCTGAATATGCAACTAAGCAGAATACTCGGGAGCTAATTTCCGCAAACCACACTAGTGTAGGAAATCATGCCAAGCATGTACAGTGTGTACGATACACATAAAATTCTATAGAGATGACTTTTACTTTTAGTGGAAAATTTCATACTAGGCCGCGAATTTCCCATTCAGACCAAAATCCGTCATTTATCCATATCCTTGGGGTATTTTTGGGAATCCTCTCTAAAAAGCTCCAAATCTCAAATATCGGTTTCGAATATCCAGTTGGTTTTCGTCAGGCACTCGTTAACTGAAGACATATACAAAATGGATATTGATCACCCAAATATTATGTAACCATTTTAAAGTCAGTTCTGTACATTTATCTCAATGTACACGGCATAGAAATTGTAATATTCAACACATTTCGCTGAACGTTACTTGGAATAAAATTTTAATAATACAGACTTTGCTTCCTGTATTTTGTAAAAAAACCTCTGCATTACCCAGAGAGGGTTTCAGTCTGTTATGACTGCAGTGGATCATGTTATTTTTCATCGACTTCAACTTTCCTTACATTCGTTTTGTTATGACTCGTGGCTAGAGATCCAGTTTTATGTTATTTTTATAGCAGTATTTTTGTACAAAGTTTCAATGCTACTGTGGGAGCGGCGCAAATTTTGCGGAATGGATAGTAAAAACTGGTAGGGTATGAGGTGAATAGTGATTTTGTTTACATTGGGTCATAAAACTGACTTACCTAAACTACTTCTATATTATAGGTAGCAACACTAACGATAAGATTACGCATTCACCGGGTAAACGTTTGATTATTTTTATGCAAATAAGTTATGTACAAAAATAAAACCTTCTCAACTTTAGACATTATTTTTAAGATATTCTGTAGCCTATACATTCAACCCAACCTTGGGAGCTCCCAAAACAGTAATTCCCTTATTCTTTTCGCAACACACACATAACGAATATTTTTTCATAGATAATATTTATGTGGCCGTTCTCGTACACCCTAATATGAGTTTTTGTTCTACACATATTGCTCTTGGTGTGAACAAACTATAACTGATACAACTTGGATGAAGATAGTGTTTATCTAGATAACCTACTAGATTTAGAGCTATGAGAATTAAAAAAACATGATGCACAGATTCAAATCGTTAACAAGGATTCGATTTTTTTTTTCACTTATGAGCAATGCACTTAATGTGAGCTGCAAACTGAAACCATGATCCAATATAAGTAAGGTTTCCATTTAAGGTTGCTGAGATTAGACAGGGGACGTCTCTGGGTGGACCCAGGGTCCACTTCAGAGAGGCCTGGACGCAACGGGGATCAACTTCAGGTGGTTGATGATCTCATAATCGAATAGTAATTTGAATAATTAGGCAAACTTCCTCGTATTGTGTTTAAACATTTGATATCTACTTAACAAATCTTGTTCGAATCTTAATACGTACCGTAACACGAAATTTAAGGTAAAATTTATTTTTAAATCCGAAATAAACTCCAAAATTGCTAGAAGTCGTAACAAGCTGAAACTACATAATGTTTACAGTGTAGTCCATATTTCCCTCCCGAGCAGGAGTCTTACCCAGGAGGTAGTATCAACATGATTTGTGCGAGGAAAAGCTTCCTTCCGCCTTTGCACCTCCAAGCGTAATATTTTCCTATCGCTTTTAGGGTTCGGAAGGCAATGTTACTTTAATTTTATGGTGTTGAAGTTTGGATATTTTTTTGTCTCATTATATACTTTTTTAAATAGATGATAGTAAAATCATGATTATTGGGTAGCCACGGTTTAAAACACGTTCTTTTTACTATTCTATTCTATCATCTCTCTGCATATTTTCATTTTCAGTTTCTCTGAGAGATTCTTATGTAGCTATCCGATTTTGACGGAATTACTAGAACACATAGCTTACAGTTTTCATTAAAAAAAAAATTCAACTTTTCAAAAGATAAGTTACGTAATATATTTTTTGCTGTATTAATAAACATAGCAAATTTACAATAAAGAAAAAAAAATTAAGATTAAAATAGATTTCTCTAAAAATATCACTTTCTAACGATTTTTGCTATAGACGGGCCCTACAGCTGCCCGGGCAGGTGCCCGCTGGCTGTTTCTCGCTTCCTTTCAGCTACAGTAATATTATCTTTGTGAGAAGAATTATTGGAATAACACGCCAAAGGTGAAAGTAGAAAGTTTCTTCGGTACCGATAATACTCGTAGTACATATTTTACCGATATGAATATCTAGTGTTTTCTATGTCCCCATATTTTCTTCATTCCCAGATTAGAAGGTCTAGGATTATTAATGTTGGTAATAAAATGAGATACTCGTATTGAGAACACGTAATAGTATAACACTTCTTATAAGGAAACCTTTTTTTTTTGTAAATATACAACCGATCCAAACTTTTACATTAGATTGAGCATTGATATTTGAAGCTCAGAATGGAAGTCTCTCAATGTTTTAAGAAAGTGGTTTGTTTGTTTGTATGTTTGTAAACTCTTTATTGCACATAAAAATAAATATAACAAAATCAGAACAGTTATTGAATATAAAAGAATATGTACAATGGCGGACTTATCCCAATCGGGATTTCTTCCAGTCAACCAAAATAAAAAGGAAAATCCATAGTCAAAGAGGCAGCGCAGATTAAAAGCATTGAGGATGCGTTACAACAATCAATTAATTACAAACTAATTAATGATAAACATACATAAATAAAATATATATAAACTTACATAAATATAAGTACACTCAAATGTTAGATGCATCAGAATACAGTCTTTTGATTAGTGTTTTAAAAGAACTAAGGTTAAGGGCTGATCTCGTATCTTGGGGAAGATCATTCCAAAGCTGAGCAGAACGTACACTAAAAGATAAACCATAAGTTCGAGAGGAATAAGGAGGAATAAGTAATTTGGGATCGTTATGAGACCGCAAACGACTATCCGTCTCACGGAACGAGAAATTATCATGAAGATAGCGGGGGAAAGAAGGATTAAAAAGGACATTAAACAAGAGAGATAGTGTGTGAACATTACGTCTAAGGCGAATTGGGAGCCAATTCAATTGGCGACGAAACTCAGAAACATGATCGAACTTGCGAAGACCGAAAACAAAGCGAATGCCCTGGTTTTGTAAACGCTCTAACTTGTCAAGCAATTCCTCAGTAATGTTCAAACAAGCAACATCGGAATAATCTAGAAGAGGAAAGAGAAGCGACTGAACAAGCACAGCTTTAGTGACGACGGGTAAAAATTTTTGCATTCGGCGAAGTGAATGTAACGACACATACATCTTACGGCTGATTTCATTGATATAGGGAATCCACGAGAGAGTCTGGTCAATGATGATACCCAGATTAGTCACTTTGGGAGATAAAGGAATAATATTGTTGTTAAGAACTAAGCTAGGAACCATCACATTTTCCAATTTCGAAATATAATGCGGACTACCAATAACAATGGCCTGTGACTTGGCAGCATTAACTAAAAGACCAAAACGGCTTGACCAATCTGCAATCCTCTCCAAATCCGAATTAATGGTACTAAAAGCATCATTAATATCATCCAAACTAGCAGACGCATAGATCTGTAAGTCATCGGCATAAAGATGAAAATTAGAGGAAAGAGACGCAGTAATACCATCAATGAATATTGAGAACAGAACCGGAGAAAGAATGCCACCCTGCGGAACACCAGCTACTAGATCACACCAATCTGAGAAGCAATCATTCAATTTTATACGTTGTTTACGACCAGTAAGGTAAGATGAAAACCAACATAGGGCATTTGAGGAAAAATTTAAAGTACGTAAAATTTCAACCAAAATATCGAAATCGACAGTATTAAAAGCACTTGTGAAATCAAGAAGAACAAGTACGGTAAGCTTTTTATTTTCAATATTAAAACGGATGTCATCCGTAATTTTTACAAGAGCTGTCGTAGTACTATGGCCACATTTAAAACCTGATTGAAAAGAACTTAAAATATTATAGCGTGATAAGTGTGCACTTAATTGTTGATGGACATGATATTCCAAGATTTTTGACAGCACAGACAGAATTGAAATAGGACGCAAATGAGAAGGACATGAAGGTGAATTTCTTTTAGGAAGAGGAATTATGTGAGCGAGTTTCCAATTAGTGGGAAAGATGCCCGACGATATGGAACAGTTTAAGATGTTTACAATATAAGGGGCAATCAATTCCGCTATCGGTTTAATCATATCAAGGGATATAGCGTCATCACCTACTGCCCTTGAATTAATGGACTTAATTAATTTTATTGCATCGTCAGTGGTAATCTCACTTATACAGAAAGAGGGGAAATCACAAGAAGGTTGAACAGCCAGACTAGCAAGCGTTGCCTGTTTCGTAAATGACGAACAATTCTTAGAAGAAGAACAAAAGTGCCTATTTAATTCATTTACGTCCATATCAAAACTCTCCTCAGGCCCCTGCTTACCAAAACCCAAACCCTTCAAAAACTTCCACAATTTACCAGGGGGACAGTTTTCCACATTAGAATGAATATATTTGCGCTTAGCATCCCTACATTTTTTATTGCAAACGTTACGAAGAAAAACATAAGTAGAATGGTTCTCAGCAGATGGGCACTGACGTAATTTTAGTTTAGCTTTATCTCTTCTGGCCATGCACTTCCTGATTTCGGGTGTGAGCCAAGGAGCAGGGTTATGTTTAATGCGAACAGGATGAAGAGGAGCATGTTTATCGAAAAGTGATAATAATATTTCGTTGAATTTAGAGACCTTTGAATCTACGTCTGGAGCCATTAAAACAGTGCTCCAGTCCGCATTATTAAAATCAGTTAAAAATAACTGTTCATTAATTGCCGTGAAATCACGACGGAAAATAACTTTGTGTCTACGCTTAGGAGAACGCAACTTAAAAGACGCATAAAGAAGGTCATGAGCAGAAAAACACACTGCATTAAATTGGCCATGAACTGACACAAGATCCGGGGAAGAAGTAATAATAAGATCAAGAAAAGATGGCGGACCATTATGTGGAAAATGTGTAGCGCTAAGAGGAAGGCAGTGTAAATTTAAAGAATGAAGAAGAGAAAGAAGAGATCTTGATCTTGAATCATTTTTAATAAGACAAGTATTAAAATCCCCCATTATAATAATGTGTTCGAAACGACTACGATAATCCGACAAAAGAAGCTCAAAAGAGGAAAAGTAATTTATGTGAAGAGAAGGGCTATAATATACACCAAGAAGAATTTTAGTATGAGAAAGAGAAATTTCTAGAAAAAGGTGTTCAGGGTTTTCATATGCAGAAGGAGATTGAGATAAAATTTGGCATGGTATATCACCTCGTGGTTTTTAGATTCTTTCAGAATCAGGGTCTCTGAAAGCTGTGACAAAAGAGGCAAGACTGATAACAGACATGTCTAATAAGGTAAAACCTTAAAACTAACAACAAGATTATAAAGAAACAGTTTTCCCAATAAAAGCATTTCAATTTATCCAAGTAAATGTGTATTTTGGTTCCCCTCTCGTCCACAGATTACAAGTGAATATTGTGGCGCTCAGGGATCCACTTTTATTATATTCCCGCCATATTCCCGCAAATCCTGGCATACGGGAGTGCGATCAAGTGAACTATGATGCTGTGACATTTTTATTGTACCGCGGATTTATGGAACGACGCCCGTTTCTGCTTCCGTATTTAATATGCTACGAATAGGCTTTATTTGCGTCTCAATTAATTCGTGGGTTCTTTTTTTTAATTTCGAATACATTTTACTTGCTCCATTGAGACTGACTATTGGCGTGAAAAGAAAAACATGTTTTATTTTTCTCTCACAAATAATAACGGAAGCACATAAACAAACATTTTTTAAGTATATTACAAATAAGGTTTCCTTGTAAATAAAAGAAAAATATACCATAGCCAAAAAGTAAAGACCGCCACCCATCACCTTTCCATACCCTATTATTTGTATAATCGGTAAATTATATAAAATACTATTCATAGGGAACGCCTACCGTTTCACAAAACATGTTGGTAATTTTTATAAAAAGAAAACTATCACCGTTATTCTAGAATTTGGTCGTTTTGCCTTAATCCTAAGAAATTGTGTAGGTATTCCGTTCACGTATAGCAGTAACATAAAGCCCTCTATTTAACATCACAGGGTTACCTCTAGTACCGATTTTCTGAGGTCAACGAAATCATTATAAAGGATTTGGGAAAATATCCAGGTCGCGAATTCTTCGTAAATGGTTACGTGTAGTGGACACATTTAAATGATTCCAAATATGAGTAAATCCATGTATCTTTCTTTTTGCTTATTCCCAGTTGCATCCTCCGCTACCATGCTCCTGAGAATGGGGTCATCTTAATTTCAATGCTAGGTATCCATTAAATTAAAAACTTCACTCCAATTAATTGTTACTTATGTATATATTGTTACAAGAAATCTGTTCAATTTAATTTCAAGTCTTATTATCAATTTTAAATTTTAATTCTTTTTAAAAAATTCGTATCGTGAAATATGGACGAGCAAATTGATGTTATATTATTAAGTTCTAAAATTATTACCTGTTAGGTAACCTGCTGCTAGGTTTTGGAACTTGCGTTGTATTTCTTTTTTTAGAAGCATACAAATTGTCTCTATATTATACTATATAAGATACGAATTTCAAGTTATAAGTTCCACTCATAAAATAATCCTACGTTCTTTTAACAGGTTGACCCTTACAACACCTTTGCACAGGACGGTACCGTACACTTAAGGGATCAATATCACCTGGAGCAGCCTGGAGCTATGACAACACAACCATAGCGAAGTTATTTATTTTCCTTATTTCTTTAATTAATATTTAACGAATTAAGAAAAATAATTCTCTATCTTCTGCCTCTCTAGTCTTGATTGCATCCGCAACTATTACAGGGGAACCAAACCCATATAAGATTATGATTACACATACTGTTCCCTGAATGCGCAGAGATTCTCTCACCATATTTCAATAAATATCCAACGAAGCGTAAAAACAACACGCTTTGAAATGATTAAAAAATATTTTCACTACTTGCCTGTATCCAACCAAATATAGCACCTATTTTGTTAATTATCAGGCTTCCAATTTCAATTTTCATGACAACAATGCTTCCAACAAAGTTTGTGATACATGCTATCATCGTTGACATACCGAACAAACTATATTCCTCTCGTGAAACGGATCCTTTAGGAGAGACGTCATAAAGTCGTACACAGCGGCCCGTGAGTATGGAAGGATTGTGACATTTATTGGGTCGTACAATGGGTACGATGGAGAAAGTTGGAAGCGGTCCGAATAGTTGGATGTGTCACTTGTTCGTTCTATTTTGTATATTCGCATTGTATCTTGTATTGTTTTAGCGATGAGCTTCCAGCCTTATACTTTTCGAATCTCAGGCCATATAGTTTGGCCTTTCATTGTTTTTAAGGATTGAAGGCTCTGTCTATTCCTGAGGGATCTCGTTACGGACAAAAAAGTGATTGTATGTATGTGTATCTTGTAAGAGTATTGTTATCTTTTGGCGTTTTACAGCAATAGTAGACCGCGGCTCCCCCAGTGTAACAAAAAATTCCGTTAATTTCCATTCCCGCAGGAATTCCGGGAAATCATCTCTTATTGCATCCATAGAACACTTACTAAATTTACATTCCAAATTTCAAATCTCTGGACCCAGCTGGGCGTAGGCTGTGTGTTGATAAAGACTGAAGAAGGCAATGCTTTATGGTTAAAGCTAAAATTAGGTCTTTGGTTTAGGATAAAAAATCCTATATCAACAATACAATAACAATATTAAATCATTAGTACTGGTTGGGCGAGACGTGATCAATTGATCATGTGACGTAGTATCCTTAGAATTTTATTGGCTCTCTGTTCACCGGCCTCGTTCTAAGGCGTTGTCATCCATCGGTCTAATTCGCCATTCGACCAAATCGTAAACGGCTAAATTTATGAGAATCCGAATCTCGGTCAGTTCACGACGACGCCTATAAAATTACAATATACGAGTACTGTACTGCGCACTCTATGGTTAGTTCCATTAGTATTTTGTGGATGTGGTTGGGTTTCACAGAATTTTATTCACTGGAATATTGCATAGTTTCTAGTAGTATATAACCTCCGGAACTTATTTTTATTGAAGCCCGCTATTGGACGTGTCAAATTCATATTGATATTAAAGAAAGGTGCCGTGTGGTTCCTGGCACCAATAGAAAAAAATAGGACCACTCCACCCATGGATGTCGTAAAAGGCGACTAAGGGGTAGGCTAATAAACTTGGGATTCATTTTGTAGGCTTGCAACATGGCACTGAACGTGGCCTATTAGTGTTTTCATGAATGATGACGGCTCTGTCTGCCCCGCAAGGGATATAGACGTGATACGTGACGTGACCAGTGGTTGATCATTTTCTTCTCTGTAATACTCATTGTCTCTAATTTATATTACACACATACACACACACGTCGTGTATCACGTCTTTATCCCTTATGGTAGACAGAGTCACGTTACACGATCACGATAAATTTATGGGAGGTTTAAATAAAAACTAATGTATAAGTCCTTCACACTACCAGGGACAGCGATTATGATTTGAAATTATTATTTTTTTCATATATATGAAACAATATTATTATTAAAATATGATCTAAACTAAGGCTAGTTTTTCTCTACACATAAATTTCACGAAATTACGGCACTCGTGAGGCCGTGTTTCGCAAATATTATGAAAATATTCATCCCCACGCACCCAAAAATTTACATCAGCGAGATGGCACATTTTTCATTTAGTATTGTTTACCTTATTTTCAAATTTTTGTTATTTATATGTTGGTTGAAGTAATAATCATAAAATATTACGATAAAATCTATATAGAGAAATAACTTGTAAGAGAGGACACTTTGTGACATAACAACTTTATAGTCTGAACTGCTAGGTGAATGGAACTTACGGATTTAGGTAAGTATACATATCATAAAACATTAAATATAATCATGTCTACATCCCTCGTGGGGCAGACAGAGACAACAATCATCAAAAGGCTGAAAGACCACGCTCAGCCGCTTGGCTTAATGATAGAATTGAGATTCAATTCTATCATCAAGCCAAGCTATTCAACATTAAGGTAAATAATGATTACAAAAATAAGTTGCTCAATAAAAAATTAAGATATATAATAAAAGCTTTATTATTTAATGTAATATGAGATTTTTGGCTTGTGCTAGGTCTCATTGTCATTTTGTCTAAGCCAAATTAAACTTTGTTTGCTGCTGGAAATGCTGATCTGAAAAACACACTATGTTTTTCGGATATAGTATTTATAATTTGTATTTGTAGTATGTTATGATCTGGACGCTTTAGTTATGTTGACTACGTGTTGCAATTAAGGTCACAGTTAGGTCATCCATTCTCTGTAATGAGAACTTAAGAGGGAGTGGCACCACGTAGCTTAAAGAAAAATATAAAAACAAATATCGTGTGTGACAATAAAAAATACGTTCGCCAACTGGACCAAGCTCACTGATGACCAAAATAACGCAGAGACTACATAAAAGATTTAGGTGCTCTTCTAAATCGATATTTTATGTAGAATTTAAAAGGTCCCTCGACCCACGTTTCATAATATGAAGTAAGCAAGTATAGCGTCGGTCAGTCAGGGGCGGGTCGTAAACTCGCTTGTTTATGACTTTTTTCACACTCGCACAGGGCCGGATCAGGGGCAATAAAAGAAATGTCAATACGCACAACGTGTACTTTAGGATTTACGGATTTTGCTATTGATAAAATACTAAATTCGCATCCATACATTTTTGTAAGTATCACTTCCGTTGTGTTTATAGCATGATACCGATTATTATAATCATGCTCCCGGCGTGTATCCTGGTTGCACCATTCCCTCGGGACTTATATATAATCGGCGGTTTTTCCTTCATTAACATGTATGAGAATCTCGGTTATATGTTATATTATGCTCTTCAGTAGTAGTAGCAAAAAAAAAAAACAACAGTTCAATGTTATTTATGTATTTTACAGATTTTACGTGTGTTTTCAGCGAACATGTGGTTTATTTATGTTCAGGGATAATACCATAAACTTTAGAGATTCGAATAGAGATCCAAAAAAAAAAATACTCATTCCATTTAGTTTTTGCCATATTTGTCTTCTAAGAGAGAAGTGGGTGTTTTTGTAATAAGGCGAGACAAGATGCGCTGGCAATAAGAAAACCATAGAAGTATAACTCCTACATATGTTATCCTTCAAAGAATTGCACGCGATGCCAAAGTTTTTCTGGTGCTGTTTTTTTAGTTATCGGACAGGTATCGTCAGTGATGGTAAAATATTAGCAACAAAAAACATGGTACCGTTTACATTTAAGAACGGCATAGAAGTGATTTATAGTCATGCTTGATAAATTAACGATTGATTGATTGATCTTTATACTCTTTACTGTAACTTTGCTATTAAGTTATATTTCTTATTTTTATGGAAATGCTATGTGTCTGATTCAAGCTCAACTCTGAAAATATTTTATAGCCAAACTAGATTTCAATGATAAAAATTAAGATGTGTATTTTTTATAAAGTACCTAGGTAAAATATAGAGCGTATCAAGTGAAAATTCTGTTCTCTACGAATTTGTGTCGGTTGGTGTATACGTGGGAGAGGATATTAAACGAATTTGTTTAATGTACCGAATGGTTGTTGCGGAGACAAAACAATTTTGCTTCGTAGAAATATAAATGTGCCTCGATCGGAGTGGGAATTCGATCCTTGTTTACTTTAAGATTATTTTGATGTTTATCACGATTGCGTTTAAAATTTCTCTTCGGTAACGATACTAATATGTCGATATTGATACAGAAACTTATTTTATTTTTAAAGTGCCGGAAACCACACGGCACTATTAATGTCTACAGGTTTTAAAACTGAAAACGCCGTAGATCGATCATAGTACTAAGAGAAATCCTAGGTCGTGAAGCGCATAGTGTCTGAAGGTTGTATTGGAATTACGCAAAGATGAGAGGGAAAGACCACTGAAGCCTATTAATACCTGCAATCACTTAATACGGGACGTATCAAGGCTACACACATAATGAAATGAAGTGGTTTTAATTTCCCTCTCGTCCACGTTGACAGCGGTTGACAGGTGACGTCACTACTGCCAGCGAAACGGGAGGCTCGGGAATTAAGGTCTATCCCACACATTAAGCTTTGCTGGAACGTGGATCGTTCGAAGCTTAAAAATATCGTTGTATTCATTTTATACGGATCCGATCAAAGACCTGGTCTCTTCTTAACCTCTTTGGAGTGGAGCCTGATGTGTGCCTTTTCACTATGATAATAGTTAAACTGCACTAGATGAATGTGCCGCTTATTCCCTTATTCGCTTTTGCGTCACACGGCTCAATTTACCCACATTTGTGCCTGTTGAAAGGAGTATTAGTGTCAATACGTAAAGAAGAACCGACATTTTTTTGGCTTCAGATGATTCACGTTCCAGCTTTGTGTCTCGCAAGGCCCTGTGCGGAGATATACCTTAATGCATGCTCAATCATATCATATAGCTATGTGTATTATGTATATTCTAAATTGTTAGCGTCCTATTGTTGTATAATAAATAATTTGTTCGCATTTCCTGACGTACGAGTATGCACTGTGGGGTTAGTTCTGGAAATGACGTTTGTGAGGGGTTAGGTAAGTACCTACAGAAAAGTAGAGTAATTATTGTGATAACAGATTTTAAACTTTCGCATTGCATTATACTCATTGAGGGATTAACAAAACGATCCAATGGCTTTCTCATATTTTTGTATTTCTTTTTTTGATTAATATTAATTGTATACATTGTTAAGGTTTTCATATGACTGTTGAGTTAAGCCACAAGATTATTACTAGTTGTAGAAGTTATTTTTTTGTTCTTCTCATTTAAGATGATACTATCTAGATATTTCTCTTTTAATAAAGAATCACATCTCGTTCTATGTAGTGTTGCAAATATGTATCTAAAATTACCAACCCTTTAAACTGGTCAATTTGCGTAAAATATTCTACAATGATCAATCCACTTGTTGAGCTAAGCAGGTCATTGTTGCGTTCCGTATCACTGATTTACATTTCACACGCCACTACCAGCCGTTTGCATAATGCGAATCGCCCTCATTAGCTGTTGATTGTGAAATTATTTTTATTTATTGTTGCTAGAGCCAGCGAACTTGAGAATATGCCTGAATGGACACTGCACGGGTTTTCAACAACTATTTATTATATAAATTCTCTTATAGGTAAAATAGTTGTTTTACGTTTAAATTGTTGAACGTTCAATATACAGGTATATTCAAAAGTCGAAATGTTCTTAGGTAAATTTTTTTACATATTTACGTTTGATCGGCAATCTTCTATGTGAATGTAGTAGCAAAGGAAAATATGTAAAATGTACTAATCTATCGGTCAAACAAGCCGAATAATGGAATGAGTGCGCTGCTCTCGCGTTTGCTATTTCCCCTTCAAATGACTTATTAATTTGGGATTTTTCTTGCGGATCTATAGTATTGGGTACGTACACCTGAAAATCAGAATCAATATTCTGCTTAGAAAATAGGCACAGGCATTTTATTACGTCATTTTTATTTTTAATAAATTAAAGCCAAAGCACTTAACCCCCTTGAGGCTAGCGCTCCCTTCAAGGAACAGAAAGGAACGCTCTTCAAAATGGACACCTATCTCCCTCCCTCCCTAATAGGCTGCTGCTACTTAGCCTAAACAAATAGACCAGTGATAAGAGAAGATGCACCAGCTGAAGAAACTTGGCTCTGTCTACACCATGAGGCCTATGATATGTATGTGATGAACATTTATTTACCTCTGTTATGAGAATAAGATAAAAATCCATGTACAAAAACGCTTCATAGTACAAAAATGAAAATAACAAACATACCTACACATGAACTACAAAAACGTAATATGCCCTTTGTACAGTCGTGTAAAACGAAAAAATGTAAGACACGAGTGCTCTAAACGGCCCGAATACATCGACAAGCAAAGGTTAGTCGGCTGTAGTGCCATTGTGTTGTGAAGAGAAAGAGCTCGAATGCTGAATGCGAATGAATATTGAAACGAGTCAGGATGCAATGTGACGTCAGTGCTTCACGAATTTCGTGTTCGTTTTTTGAAAGCTGGTTCGTTTTTCAAAAGTATTGTCTTGTTTTTTGGACAGTACGTTTGCTCTTGAAATGAATGAGGAATAATAGAAAATTAAGAACTCTTAGTTCTTGGAACATATTTAATTTCAATCATATAAGAGTGCTAGCCTATAGTAAAGTAACTTTCGTATACCAAGAAGAATGTGGTGTTATGATCTTTCTAAAGAGAACTTACGGTTACTTAAAATAATGCAAATGTAAATTAAAATATAAATTACATTATAGTAAAAAATATAATCATGGTTTACAGCTTGCACAATATTGGAGTTTGTAAACAAACATATATTCTATCTCTCCAGCGCAAAGTAACAAAGTTTGAATGAAATAAGGACATGCTCTCGCTGAAGACTGAGCATAATTTGCATTTAATGAGAACAACAATTTAGTTTCGAGTTTGACGGCGACAGCGCTGGTAGTTACGTCACAAAATAGGGAAAGTTAAGAAGTTTAACTTCATTCAAATGCGCTATAGACGTATACCTTTATAAAAATGCATTCGAAATTGAAGTAACTTTAGTTATGAGATGAGCATGCCATTATGGGAATTTTACAAAGTAAAATTTTTGTGTCAATTCGGGCATTATAAAAATAACATTATTTTTCTATTTCTTAAATTAATAATTTTTTTCATAGAAATAAAACATTTCAATATAACGTTTCTGAGGTAATGGAGTTAAGTTATTGTTTTTATTTTCATAGTCAGTAATTTTTTGGATGTTAACAAAATATGCGTTTGATTTTCCTAAAGAATGATATGTTTCATATAAGAATGATATGAACTAGAATTTTCCTGCGACTTCGCATAGGCAATGAAGCGTTTTTGTAGCAGATAGGATACCAGGATAGTCGTATATCTACCTAATTTGTTGAGTAGTTTGGTAGATTACAATTCTATATACAAATTTTTAAAAACAATTTTTTATATTGCTGTAGGTATGTATAATTTGTTTACTTTATAAAACATAAGATGATTTCTGTACCATCGACAGTTCATTCATCTCGTTGCTTCACAAAGATGAATAAATAGATGAGGGCGTATTGCGATGAAATATAACATCTCTCGAAACTCAAAGAGGGTTGTGAACTTTATTTCTGCAAATGCTGATGTCTATGAAAATTAATAAAATAGATACTTTAGACAAATTGGTGTATTTATGTTATAATGAAATAACTAAATAAAATAAAAGAAAAATACTTATATTTTTAAAATTGTACACAATGTCTATAACGTTTTCATAAATGACTGATAGAGAGGAATTTCCCTTGTTTATTTATAAAGTAGAGTAAAAATTTAGATCAAAGCATTTAAAGTAAAATTAAAAATCCAATCCAAGACCATGGTAAAGTCTATATAATATTGTATCTATGTAATTAGTGTTACATGCTCAAACAAATGAATATAAACATTTCAGGAAGTCCAAGTGAAACGCTGCAACCAAGTCAACTTTAAAACAAAACACGTAAAACACACAAACCCTGACCGAAATTTGGTTTAAATTCAGATTAACGTAGCTCCAGTTACAAGCGAAATTAGGCAAAATTAAATTAAATCAATTTAGAATTGGACGCTGCGCTGTTCAAAAAAATATTAAGGGCATACCGAATAGCTATACAGTGGAAATAATGGGCCTTCGGACGAATAAAAATATAAGTCGGGATACACTTCTCAAACTGACTTTACTTTACACCAAAGTTTATTGTATCATAATTAATATTTTATTACTAAGATAAATCTAGTCAGAATATTTAATTTACCAACTTGATCTAACTAGTTATTAAAACTTATGTTCAGAAGAATGCAAGAAGGATTAAGAAGAACAAGAATTAACTAATAGTTCGAACTAAGTCCTCGTAAACACTTTATTTTTAACAGAATAGAGAATATATAAAAAACAACTTGACCGATTTTTGATGTCATACGAATTGAAAGATTCTATGGACAAATCCTACACACATTTTGACTTTCAACAAAATCAGATCTACGGTTCGAAACTTACAATTGCGTTACAAACGTATATATAAATACAAAAATGTGTTTTCACTCCAAGTTGATTGGTATCTCCAATTATATCTTTAACATAAAAAAGGTGGCAAAACTTGAAATAGTTTTAGGCATGCTTTTTTAATAATATTAACCAAAAGTTAGTAACCGAACAACTTATCCTTCGACGAAATTTTTATACATAATATGTATGTATAAAAAATAATATGTATATTATACATATATACGAATTGCATTGCTATTCTAGTAACTATTAAATCAGTCATCAGCCGAATAACCCATAAATGTTTACTCGGTACATTTACGGCTACGTGCTACGGCAGAACTCAATAGCACCTGCGGCAATACAGATCAGTATTTAAACGGAACGTCCACGGTTCCGCAATCCAATCGCGGCAATAGCAATTACGATTGTACTCGTGCTATTTTGTTTAGCGGTCACGTTTAAGCAAAACGCTGCGTACGTGGGCTGGCTGTACGCATGTAGGGCTGCCAGAGGGGTTCGTGCGAGTTCTACTCGATCTATCGCGTCAAATCAAAGTAATAGCGATTTTGTATGGTATTACATTAGTGCCATCGCGTTACCACTAGGTGGCGCTGATCAAATCACGTACAAATTCGCGTTTACTTGCTCGACGCGTTTGATCGAGTAAAACTCGCACTAACCCCTCAGGTCACCAAACGTAATGGCCGGCGTTGTTGGCGCGATGTTTCAGCTCGATCAATATGGAAGATCTTTCGTCAGGCTAGGTGTAATGGGGAACCGCGGCTCCGACAATGTTGAGTCGAAGGTTGTATTTTCATGCGGTAATCCGTAGAAACTTTAATAGTTCGCTCTAGAACTTTGGTAGCTAATAGCGCATATCACGCTATACTTTGCTTTGATTGTGTATGTGCAAATTTAATCTAACATTCGGCTAAAAAGTCTGGACATCCTGCATCGATGAGATTTATTTCCATTTTCCAAAGGTTGGGTATCATATTTCGTGACTGAAACTTTGGCCGGACAGCCAATGAAAAAACCTGACTGTTTCTTGTTGACTGGCAACCCTACACGCACGTAACCGGTAAGCATCTAATGGGATTAACGTCATGTGACATTTGGAAAGAATCCCCACCTTTCGAATTTAGCTGAATTATTGCAGGGATCAATGGGGAATATGCGAAGGGTTAGATACGCATACGCACGCATCTCCAATTTTATATTGATTGCGCTAAATTGTTGTCGTTGTTGTTATAGTCGATATAAATATTAGAAAATAGTTTATCCATACTAATATTACAAATGCAATAGGGAGTTCGTTCGTTTGTTACATCTAATTATTGATTGCATACATATAGTGTGGTTTTCATCCCGGTAAAAAACTATCGTTCCCGCGAAATTTGCGTAAAACACTGTATCCTTTTGTAAGTGGCGTTAAATTCGATCGGGCGAGCTGCGGGTTAAAGCTAAATGATGGGCTTGTTTCTTATTTATCTCTTATTGCTTTAACCGTCAATAAAACTGCCATACTAGTTCTGGTCTAAATTATAAATGTAGCAATTATTACTGTCGAAATGGTATAATCACTTAAATAAGGATTATTTTATCTTTTTTACGATTTAAGTAAAATAAAATGATGAATACTGCAAGACAATGCTTTTGTGTTTTTATGTTTTTCTTACGACCATTTTGTACCTCTATGATAAAACCGCAGTAAACTTTACTGCTTGTTTCATGTAATGAATAATTTCTCAAGTGATTAAACACAATATACTTTATTGCTATTGTTTGTTTTTTAATAAAACTTAATGAATTGTATTGTTGTTGAAGACATGTAGAAACCTATTTATTTAGTCGTAATTTCTTAAGATAGGCGCGTGCTATTTTTAGCGTACATTTTCCCAAACTCTTCAATGTCGATTGAAGTTTCCTAAAAGGGGAACTATTAAGTGAAAACGTTCTTTACCATCAAATTAGTTTAAAAGGTTCGTTGGGGCGTAGTGACGTGAAAAAACAAGTGACGTCGACGTGACGAGGGTGTAAGTTCTGCGCCCATCACTCACATTATCATTCAATCACTTTCACTAATATGATCTGTGACTGGTTTACACGATATAAGTGCTAAGAATTTTAACTAAACCATATACTGCATCATGATAGAACATCCAGCTGAATGTAAATTCCGTATCGTTTTGAGACTGTTGGCTTTATTTACCTATTTACCTCGTCAGGGACGAGGAAGAGATTTTAAGTTTTATTAGTTTTTTACTAAGTGTGAATAGCATAGAGTATTCAAAACGAAATAAACTATTATAACAAAAATTTTCTGAGTATTTCAATAATGAATCGTGGTTATATAAGCGCTAGACCCCAGGTCCTTTTAATGGACGACATAACCTAGTCAAACGCCAGGAAGATAGTAATTTTTCATAACCTTAAAAATATCGTATGACAAAACCATTACGTGCGCGAATTACCTCCTAATTAGTATTAACGCAGTCACTAAGCCCTTGTAAACGCGGATATTAGTTGTATGTAGATACTATGCTCCCATTAGCCCGCTAATCTCCTTGGGAAGATTGATAGGCTAATACCGTTGAATATTGGACAGATTACACGTGAAAAATTGAACGTTAACACTCGTTATTTGTGCGATTTGGTTCGGGAGCGGAAATCAATAATGCCATTTGTGAAGGAAGAATTAATTGTGTTGTCATCATTTTGAATCTACTTTAGCTTTTTTTTCGCTGGAAGTTTTTTCGATTCTTTTTTGTTTTATTACATTTTTATATTAAAATCACCTTATTCGCGTAAATCTACAAAATTGACCATTCACAGATGAAGAAATCTGTCAAAGTTGGGAAAGCTGAAGTAAAGATAAGAACAAGAAAAAACAAACTGGAATTAAGCATCACTTAATTTGACTATAAAATTAAACTTCAATTTATTCTTTATTTATTTGTCCAAGGTTCTGACAATTCATTAATTTTGTGTTATACGAGTATATCTGAAATCTGTACTAAATGCGATTCAAATAACAAAATATCGAAAGCAAAATTATTTATCAGTCCTCTGTTTTATTATGACAACAGATTACACAAATCCAGCAGTGCCCTGGACTAGTCAAACACAGAAACTTAATTAATTGAACATACAAATTGATTAGATCAAACTAGAGGTCGGGGCGCGGATTAATGCGGATGATGAGGTGCTTTGTTTGAAGTTGCTGTGATTACCACATAATCAATATCGACAAACAGACATCTCGATATAAGTTATGTTAGATAATTCGACGGTCGATCGATTTATCGAATGATTTTTTGTAGTTAGAATATATGATCACTTCCATTGTGTTATGAGTTTTGAGAAAGGCAAAAAATATAAACTAAAGGGTTTTATGGAATCACTAAAGTTGACTCTGAATTATAGTAAAGTAAATAGGAAGCGATCCTTTTGGCAGCTATTAAAACAGTGTGTTTAAATTTTTTTTGCAAATCGTAGTCTGTGCCGTAGACCCTCTACACACGCGTAGACAGTCTACGGATTTCGTAGAAGCTACGCTAACTAACCTAAACAGAACGTAGCTCCTTGACTTACACATTTCTACCTTATGATTTTTTTTTAATTATTTACGTAAAAAACTACATTCACCAATACATAATTTTTTCCATCAAGGGGAATAATTTTCGTAGATACGAAGTTGCTGTTAATTTAATTATTTACATGATTTATTCGTAATTGTAAGTTTTACTAAACAAAATCATACTACAGCTAGAGTAAGTTTCGAAAACCGAAAGAAAAGGAGCAAACATTTTTTACAGTCTTGGAGAAAAAGTTTTTCATTATTCACAATGTATCCCTCAGGAGTTCTTGTTTGATTCCCTATTATCGAGTTACGTTCGCAGGTGTCCCGCAATCCTGTCGATCCCTGGGGACCTACAGCAAGCGGGACATGTACCGGGACAAAACAAATACACGATGAAATTAACACGTCATAACTTGACGCAGGTGAAATAGAAGTGGAATTTGTTTGGATGGAAGATGGAATGATTGCCAGATGGGAATTTCGGGATAAAAGTCTAGAAAATGTAAGTTTGTAACAATCGCAAATCATAATTGAGTTTATATCTGACTTAAAATATTTGATTAGAAACACTTAAAATCTTTGAAAAAAGGAAAAAACATAGGCTTTGGGGCAGTATTAAAAATAAATTAAGTTTAATGACTTCTTTATCAAAGTTCAGTTGTAATTAAACAGAATGTGCTTAAGTATGAAAAACAAATACTTTTTAAAATGTATTAAGAGTATTGAAGAATTTTTATATATTTATCAACTTATTCAACAACTTTACATTTTAGGAATAGTTTTATAGCACTAAACATATGTTTTATACTGTTAGCTGTTTGAGCTTTAATCCATTCGTTAACATTACCATACCGGAAGGAAAATATGCACATGGTGTTCAAATTAATTTTCATTAATAACAACATGCTTTTGTCTTCTGTTCGAAAATCTAATAAAGATTAAGACAACGCAAGCAAGGCGTCTCATTATCAAGTAAATTTAATTACGTCCTAAAACGGCTTAGTTAATATCTAAAATCGCTCATACTTTATAACGCAGACGCAAATTTAGGGGATTCCAGCGTTTGTTGCGAGTTTAATTTGGATTAAGGTTGGATAAGGGTCGGCTTAGACAGGCGCAGGTGCTTCAGGCATATTCCTCCTTGAGAATAGTCCTGCTCACTATAAAACTGTCGAGAAATCTATAGCAGCAAGAGAATGGATAGTAGTCGATCTGTTTGGTCCATTGTCGGCTTTGAGTGATAATTTATATCACCTCACACTGACACACTGTTGTTTATTTGCTAGGACCAAATACTAAAGATTTTGCACTTCTTGCACTGGACATGCTACCGTGATCCATAAATATACTTTTTTTGCATATCTACATGAAATAATAAATAAATCACGGCTCTTTCAGGGAGGAACAGTGACCACATCTCATCATCATCATCATTTTTTTGCTTCATCCACATTCATAACTGTCAAGCTTGTCGGTATCGGCTACGTGTACTATTGATCTGACCTTTTTTTACTTAGTAAATTCCCATCAGCACCCCATTCATATTTCGAAACTTATTTCGAAATAAGAATAGATTGCATAATAAACATGCGTGTATCATTTATGTGCCTGTATTTCCCATGTTTATTCTTAGGTTAAAAACTTTCGCATAAATAGGATTTCATTCCATTCCATTCCATTCACTACGGTTCAGGTATTTTCCCACGCGTTTATCCACCGTTCTTGCCACTACAATTTCTTTACCGATAGAAGACACAATGCCCATGTAAAATATTCTTTGTGATAAGGAACGAGTGTGCGACCTCCTTTAAGATTAAGTATAAAAGATTCTAAATAAGGTATGTGAGTTGGGTGTATAATACTAGATTGAACCGCGATTCCTCTCGAGTAAAAAGAAAAAAAACTGTATTGCCAATCCCGTGTCCAATTCGGGATATCCTGTTTTAGTGCACCCTAGACCTCTTAAGAAACCTACACACCTAATTTCCGGATTCAGTGGTATGGTATGTACGTTTTTGAGACACTTTTATATATTTGACTGATGATATGAACTGGCCCTAAGAATTTAACTTAACTGACTCCATGAGCTGACTTAGTAATGTCTTCATTGATGAGATTAGCTTCATTTGCGCAGAT
This sequence comes from Amyelois transitella, assembly GCF_032362555.1. NCBI lineage: Eukaryota > Metazoa > Arthropoda > Insecta > Lepidoptera > Pyralidae > Amyelois > Amyelois transitella. The sequence goes on along the minus strand of NC_083511.1, from coordinate 8,769,335 downwards.
TTTAATTAACGTACCTCTTTTATTTACTTCTCTAGTTAGCCGTTGATCCTACGGTTTCGCTTAACCTTTATAATTAATGCTATATTCGGCATTAACCCTTTGTAATTTTAGCAAATTTCAATATTGGGTGTGATGAAATATTTGCAAACGAATAAGGCCATGTTATATTATATTCATCATATTAATCACACACCGAGGTTATTAATACACGTTTTAATTGAAAGTAGATAGTGGTGTGATTTAGTAATTAATTATCAATATCATAAATATTTTCGTGCCGGAATATTATCGTTTAGTAGAATACATTAATATATTAAAATTACCTACTTACATATTTTCTATGAAGTGTTATAAATGTGGATGAAGCGAAAGAACTATGCCAGATCGTGGCAAGTAGATAGATATATTTTCTGCCTACCCTTTGGAAAAGAGTCATAATTTTATGTAGTAATTTTGTACATATATAATAATATTTCATCACATTAATGTATGTTTTTACAAATAAACAAAAAATTAACTGCTTTTATCAACAAATAAAACTTATTAAACTTGAAAGCTCAAATAAAAATATATAAAATTTTTGACCTGAAAATTTCAACACTGTTCTTTTGCGGGCACAAAATCTGTAGAATCCTATAATGTCAGTCGAGATTAGATAGTCTTTGAAGAAAATTAAATTTTTCAGGTTAGTCTAGTATCTCGTTTCCAATATTGGAATATGTCCACACAAAGCCAGCGTTGCTTCAACCACTATTTGCGACCTGTATCAAGGAAAGTATTGGAAAATTTGAGCTTTACCTCCTAAAATTCACTTTGTATAGAAGATTTTTATCGAAAGCAAAATATGACCGGGTTTAATGTTAAAGAAATTTATGTACATTTTATGAGCTACAAATTAGGGAAGTACTTTGTATTCTTTGACAGTATTATCAACGTTGTTTCTTCATTAACAATTTCCATATCTTTTACTCAAAGTATAAATAATAACTTATTAACTTCATTTATAAAGTAATGTAATGAGCTTCAATCGATACATATTCTTCATTAAAAACCATAATATACTAAGTGTAGAGAAAGATTATATGTGTGATCTCCCTTCCTTCTTGATTTAAAGAGAGATCTTTATTCACCTTGGTTCATGGTGGTTACACACACATTTAGTATTTTTCAAGATAAAAGCTTTTTCATTTAACAACTCTTTCCAATAACTAACTGACTGTGAGGCTATTTACGAACGTTTATAAGGCATATGTCTTCTCCTTCTCTCTTTTCGGTTAATCTTGAATATTGAAAGAAAAAAGGAAATAAGAAGAAAGTCTTACTAACGTTTTAAATACTACTAAGATTTTCCTAGTAGTAATGGTAGTATTGCTGTTTTTCAGCATACTCTTTGTTTCCACCATACACTTTTACCGAATAAGCCACCGATGTTCCATAGCACTTAAATTAAGACCCCTATTAGACAAGATACATTTCCCTAGGTGCACTTAGTACGAACTTGTAAACGGAACAGCGTGTCCACACAAATCCAACCGGCTCCAATAACAATTTCCCGGCGTATTGGCTGAGCTCCTCTCAGCCTCAAAGCAAAGCCTTTGCATACTCCGGCTTAGTTTTATTGTGTGAGTGAGACGAACGTCTCAGTCGGTAACCCTGTGTTACGAATACGAATTCAATGTGTAAATATTTGAAGTGGTAAGATAGTATAGTATGGCTATACAGCTGAACGTGGCCTTTTAGTCTTTTTAAGACTATTAGCCCTGTCTACAATACCATCACGTTTTTTCCCTTACGACGAGTGATACGGTTAAGTTTTTTTTTCTTATTGTTCCACTGTTTTATTGTGTAAGTGAGACGGAGACGTTAGCAACAACTAACATCTAATACTCTATAAGTTATTCTCCAATAACGAAGATGAGTGTCTTAAATGCAATTAAAGTTTATTTGAAAATGATGCAAAAATATCAGTTTACGTTATAAAATCTCATTGTGAATTCTTAACAGCCAAGTTTGTTTTGCGGATCAACTTTTAAAAACAATTCTTTTAGCGAGCTGATCACCTTTTTTTCAAACAATGGCCATTTAACCTGAACTTAAGCTAAAGTCCCGTAAAAATAGATAGCCGGTAGTTAGCGAGGGTGAAACTTTGCAAAACTTACTGCTAAAGTTAAACCAACTATAGTTCAGATTCGCTGACAGGCTTTGGAACCTTTGAACTCAAGTTAGCATCAGATAACATTGCAATCCTATAAATATACTACTATGTTGGCATACAATCACGTCGCTGTGTTTACTATAAACTATATATTTATATAGGTAATCTATTGATTTGTTAAAAGCTAGTCTAATAGCAGTTAAGGTTAATGATTCATAAAATAATGACCTTAAACCGTAATAGGACTACGCTAATAGAATGATGACTTCCCAATTAAACACAATTAAAGTACAGCTGTTTTGCTTTTAGTGAAAAGATGTAAAATTTGATTATATAGATAGCGCTTTGGAAGCGGTTGTAGATATAATTAGACTTTAGTTATGTTGATTCTAATAAGTGATACCTTGTATCCAATTCTGATACAAATCTATCTATTCTATTCGTCCAAAAATAAGAAAAAAAAATTCAAAGCGTGCTTCTCGTGCTCTGAAAAGGCTCTACTCAGTAACGTTATAACAGTTTTTCGTGGCCTTACCCTAGTCATTCGAAAAATAATATATATTATACATTAATAATAATCGTTTATTACTTATATATCTTTTTTTTATTACTTAAATATTTATTTAATAAAAATACTGAAACAAGGCAACATATACACGTGCAGAAAATTGTCATGTTAATAGCAAGCTTTCAACTTATACTCGTAGTGTAGCAGTAATAATGGTTCTCAGAATAAATGAAGCCCATTTTCGCGACGGTGAAATTTGCTAAGTTAAATACTACCTTAAACCAGGCACATTAAGTTTATTTTCTTGAAACAAGATCTATCAAAACGTATATAGGTAAATGTTAAAGTCAGACCATGTATAATAATTTGACCTCAATCGCAACATCTGTTTCGCGGAATAGTATAATTTAATAACGAAATGAGATATAACAGTGTATGTAGGTATGTTATTTTTCAGTTTGGAGTTTGTTTGGTTAGCACTTTAAGTTTCGTTCCTTTGTTCCATTATCCTCCTGGCATTAGTCCCTCTTCCTCAAGTTTCAAGAGACGAACCCGGCATAGACCTATCACTATGATCCTGAATTGGGTACGTCTAACTTTCGAAACTTTTGCAGGGGAATCTTAGTTATTTAGGTTTCGTGCCTTTATTTTGATAACCAGTAGTATCTGGGATTCTTTGCTTTAGGCGGTGGACTACCTGTCAGCCCTGTCAGTATCTGAAACTCAGTTCCTTCAGTGGGCCATTCAGTTCAACGTTGCATTCGAGTCTTGTGACTATAATAGGCTTTGTTTATTTTCGTTCATGTAATTTATTTTAATATTTTTTACAGGATTGAAATAAAAGTTAACAAGTAGCCAAGTGACATGATTTATTTTTTTGTAACTCTGAGCGTAATTTCAACATTTAGCGTCCTTGTTTTGGGATAAGCTATTAAACATAAATTTTATAGGTATTATGCATCAAATTGCCTCACACCAAATATTCTCTTCAATAGAAATTTAGACAACAGCGTCGATTAATCTGGTGTTAACAGGAGTACACTCTTTGTCGAGTACATTCCAAGCGGGTTTGAGTACATGTGCTCAAACCTTGATTGATGATGATGAATTTACTAGGAATTCACATAATGTTAGCTATAGTTTAATTATTCAGCGCTCAATGTAATAATTTCTGTTAAGTTTGCCAAGGATTGTAATTATAATAGTCACATTGTACATAGAAAGCTGCAGTGCTTTTCACCTTATGATGTTTTTATGTAGCTAGAAATTTAAATAGTATTGATAGCTATAACAACAAATTACGACTTCTATAGGACGGGGTTTCCATGAGTATATCAACAAAACATTCCCCAAAGGGTCTTTACTTGAAAAATTCGTAGACTCCATAGAGATCGAATTATTGTTCTGAGTTTGTCACGATTTTTTTAGAGGCTAGTAAGGAATGCTCGTTAGATCTTTAAAGGGTGTACAAATAAAACCTCAAAAGAAAAATGGGGCAATTATCTCGTATTAGTCAAACGATACAATTACTATTCTCTTAAAAAGTTTTATTATAAGAGATTTTCAGTCTGGCTCTAAAGAAAATTCCAGCTTCTTCCAGGACTACAAGAGATGCTAGTGGTTGAAGATTAATTCTACTCATTTGTAACACAAGCTGTTGCCTGCGGCTTCGTTGCCAAGCTATGCTGTTCTTTGCGAAACTTTCAGACAAATCGAGCTATTTATTCTTGTCTAATTAAAGTTGTACGATTTTAAATCTTTTTATGTAACTTGTTTTGTGTAAAAGAATCTTATTTACTAGATGACGCCCGCAACTCCGTTTGCGTGTTATTGGAATACGAAGGTTAAGGTTATTAATTTACTCAAATTTCGGTACATATTACAGTGTAGCAGGTCCCTTTTTACTGTTTTATTATATGTATTGATGACTTGAGAATCTTAGATTACAAGAAGTTAATTAAGTGAAGGAGATCTTATATTTATTTTTTCCCTTTTGTGATTCATCGTTACTGTCAATAATAAATAAAGAAACTCAGTGAAATCCGAGTCGTCTCGACTATGTACGATTATGCGCTCTGTGTTGATAAGTGACGTCGATTGCTACTATCAGTTACCATTTCCCGTATAAATAATTTTGTAAATCAGTGCCGTGTGGTTCCCGGCACCAACAGAAAAAAGAATAGGACCACTCTATTTCTCTCCCATGGATGTCGTAAAAGGCGACTAAGGGGTAGGCTTATAAACTTGGGATTCTTCTTTTAGGCGATGGGCTAGCAACCTGTCACTATTTGAACCTAAATTCTGTCATTAACCCAAATAGCTGAACGTGGCCTATCAGTCTTTTCAAGACTGTTGGCTCTGTCTACCCCGCAAGGGATATAGACGTGATTATAAATGTGATGTGATGTAAATCTGTGGAAATCGTTCAAAAAGAAAATATCGTACCCGATCGCCGTGGGAGCTACACGTAAGTATTATATTATTTACTTTATTCGATGCGGGGTAAACGGTCGAGACATATCAGAATTCACCTGGGGCTGGCCGCCATTTAGAAGTTCACCCCGCAGAGCAAGGAAGACCGCGCCGGACGGGGCGGTGTTCAATGCTTTGTGGTTCGTGCTCATAGCTCCCAGAGCGACCATTGACGTCTTTATGATGTCCTGGTAAAGTAGGTAGAGTTTTATATGCTCTTTATTTATAGTTTTCATGAGTTTTTTTTAAAATAGATATCATCGTTTTAAATTACTTCTAATGCATTCAGTTTGATTACCATTGCACTAGCACATACATTTCGCAGCAAAATACGATGCGATGAATTCGATTCATAATATTTTATAGATTGAATTTTCGAGTGTATATATGAAGATACTTAACCGGGTTTATCTGCATTTATTGGTGATAACTGACGTCTCATCAAAATTCTATTAAAGTAAGTAAAATTAAGAAGATAAAATGTTTGTTAATATTTCATGCTAACAAAATACTGAACAAATTATTACTTTTTAAAATTAAATGGAGAAATACATTAGGGTACCCGATGTTTGCTCGCTCAACTGTACCAACGCGTTTGACTGCACTTTAAAATCCTGCACATTCAGAATAACTAATGCTTGCCAAGATTACGGCTTCTCTCATACGCGCCTGCAAAATGAAAAATGTATTTTGGGAAATAATCCGGATGATATTTATAAATTATGTATAAATTTGTTATAAATCGCTTCGGAGGTTTAATGAAAAAGTTCTGACTTATACATACATATAATAACGTCCTTACGGGGTAGACAGAGCCAACAGTCTCACAAAAGCCACGTTCAGCTGTATGACTTAAAGATGAAATTGAAATTGATTCAAATAGTGACAGAGTGCTTGCTTATCGCCTAGAAGTAGAATCCCAAGTTAATAAGCCTTTTAATTACGACATCCATGGGAAAGAACCATGGGTGCCTTGAATTTTGTCATTATTTACTTGCCTATTTATATATTTTTTTTATCACAAGCCACATTAAGTAATTTAGCTAGACACAAACGCAAACCAGTAAAATATGTAAATGAGAAAGATGTGCTTTATAATTGGTTCCTGCTATTATAATCAGCAGCTACTTTCTCTGAATCACAGGTACTGGGTTCATTTTCATCTTGGAAAAAGGTTTTTTTCTAATTCGCCTGGATCTTATAAAAATAATCCTACTACTAATTATAAAGGCGAAAGTTTGTATGGATGTTTGTTACTCTTTCACGCAAAAACTACTGAACCGATTACCATGAAATTTGGTATGTAGGTAGCTGAAGACCCAGAATAACACATAGGCTACTTTTTATCCCAGAGTTCCCGCGGGATTGATAGGGTTTCCATGCGGACGAAGTCGCGGGCGGCCTCTAGTCTTATATAAATATGTTATCTTTGTTAATATTTAGTTAAAAGAAGAAAAAAACGATCTTATAGTTAGTATCTCAAGAAGAAGAAGATCAAGGCTTGTAATCAAGGCTTAATCAGAGATCTATATTTGTAAATTGACGTCCGGTGAAAATGCTGCAGTGTAGTTTGTTCCGCCGCTTATTCTACACATGCGCTTTGGAAGCTGTAGTAGTTATAATTCCATTTGAGTGATGTGACGTCAATAAGTGATATCTTGTATCCAGTTTTGAAAATAAATCTATTCTATTCTATTATCTATATTTTTTTAAAACGATGAACATAATCTAAAAGTACACCTGAAAAAATAAAATCTGAAATACAATCAAACAACCACTTGCAATGGTTGTATTTTGATGGCTCTCTAGTTTCCATTCATTCGCAGTTCAACACATCTGTTCCTAGTTCACCCCCATTCAGCCGAAGCGATTTGACAACAAAATAAATGTTTACGGCCCGATGAAAATTGAAAAGAACTGACCGATATAACGGCGTAGTTTCACGGGTTTAAACGCAGATTGTGTGCACTGTTCAGCTTAAAGTTTTATTTAATTTTATAAAGTAATTAAATAACTAACCAGTTCATTTTCATTATTTTATTTTACTTCATTATTTTCTCTCCCTCTATCTTTGAATATTTTAAGTTGCAATAGTGAGGCTTTATTTAATATCGCGTTGCGCCGGAGCAAATCCAGAGCGTTATCTGGCCTGCCCCATAGCTAATGTCTATTTAGTAGGATTTAGGATGAGCTGCTAGAATGAAACATTTTACCGTAATTTGAGGCTCATGTCAGGAAATCACTGCAATTTGGGATAAAATATATTTTGAAATTATTCACAGTTTGATAGCAACAGTTAGTGGACATTATATCTCCTAAATAAATCTTACAACAACTATACATAAGTACACCAGAATATCCCAACGGTGTTTAAGCGTATTTCATTTTTCAGCTAGAAATATGGCGTAATTCCACCATTGCTGGTACCATGAAACGCGGTTTACAAGGGTATATTCATATATGTAGGAAGCGCTGTGCGGTGAAAATTTCCCTATGTCTTGCAGACACAGCTTTTTTTATCATCGTATTTGGGGCAAACCCCTTGGTAGGCTTAAATGATGGTTCATTATTAGTCCTAGTTTCGGTATATTAGAAATATTGAAATAAAATATTTCAATATTTCTATTTTGTTTGACCATTTCCTTCTCTTTGAGATCAAGGTTTTTCCGACAATTCTCTCTCCACATGTTCCTCGGCATCCTTAGATTTTAGTTCACTGATATAGTATTTTGTCTCACGTCTTTACTCTTCCGTTTTGTTTTATGAATGGAGTTTATTTCTTTCTAATGTTTGCCTGTATATTTTACATTTTAGAACTACAAACGGCATTAAATGAAAACTATGCATGCAATACCTTTAAAGTACACATACTTATTATTAGCGTAGTATTTCTCTAGTACGCACTCATGTGAATAGAACCTAAATGGGCAAACATAAAAAGTGCAGTAAAAATCAGGCGCCCTCTCACATGAGCGAGCATGCCCGTATGCAGTATATATTTGTTCGACATCAAATAAATTGGTGCTAGTTGATAACCGGTGGATGGTTTTACGTTTTTAGTTAACGCGCCGTTTCGTGAAAATAATGGAAACAGGGAACAGGCGATTTTATTCAATGGGATTTTAAACTCTGACCAAAAAGGAAGGTATTGTGACTCCGTTATGAAAACGTTGCTATTTATTTTAGCTAATTATGTAATATTAGATAAATAAACGATAAGAGCGTAGTTCAGTAAGAAGCAATAAGTACGAGAATTGTTATACTTAACTATTCTAATATTATGTCTTATCCATAAAGCAATAAAAACAAGCGAAAATTGACAGTGATGGGCGAAAGAGTGCTAAATTAGGATTGACGTGTGAGGGTCATATCATAGCATATTCGGAAAAATGATGTTGCCGCAACGCCCAACGTGCGTAGTTATTAATGAAGTAGTATTTATTAAGTAAGTAGTGGTTAATGAATGTATTGGCTTATATTTAGGCATTGTGTCTCTGAATAAGGAGTTGTTTAATAGTTTAATAGTTGTGTAATTTTGCTAAGAATGTTGATTATTCCATTTATTGAAAGTTATGACTTCTGCGATTTTGTTTGCATATAAATTGTGGCCATTCTGATGTATGACTTAAAATACAATAAAAAAAAATTTCTATACAGGGGAGATCAAGTGAAATATTTTTTATAAGAGTCCAAGCTTCATTTTGGGACGATATACCATCCAAGTAAGTTTAAATGCCCAGGAAATGGTTTGCACGTTATGGATATTCGGTAGAATATATTTTGATTTGTAATTCCCAGAAATAAATATAGAGTTTTTGCTAAATAAAGATATAGTCTATCTGTGTGTCAATTTAATAAAGATCAGTCCAGAATTGTTTTTGAGTTTTATGGTTACAAACAAATACAAAAACGAATATTTTCCCTTTACAGTCATGATGGAAATGTGACCTATTGAATTATGGAAGTATGACTTATGCGGACGATTCATACATCGGGCACGACCGGTGTGAATTGCTCGTAGCTATACAAATAATCTTCAAATTCTAAACCCAAGTGCATCAGAGAAGCTCGCGACTTGTCGGCTTACGACCAACTTGAGCTGTTGAATAAAACATAGTGTGTGCTCAGCCTTAGTTGCAACGGAAATGTTTGTAAGCGAGTGAACAAAATGGCATCTGTTTCAAAGTTAAAAACTATTGAATTATGCATTATTTTTTCAAAGTATTCATAACAAATTTTAAAAAGAATTAGGTTATTCATAGCAAAATTTAAGAAGAAATAACTGGTTATACATTAATAAGATAATAATAAATTCAGAATAGTTTTTTGACAATTAATTTTGGTAAATTAATTGTTAAAGTACGTAGGTTGATTTAGAAGAATGTTAACTATAGAAGTTGACATCACATGCAAGAAATAATATACATAATATATATATTGTAAATTAATTACAGTTTGAGTACGTTTTAAATTCTGTGGAATTAATATTCAAGGTCTCTTTTCAATGTTTGTTCAATATACAAAAGATTTTAATGGAGGCAATTTTATATAAAAAGCTTTCCTTCACAAGGCTATTTATAAAAACTAATAAAGCGTTCTGATTCTAGTACAAAAAAGCAATTTGATTCGTCTATAAATATAAAAATTCTATTTACTTTATGAGACAATTTTATCGTTTTCATAAAAATGTGGGAGGCCATTTTATTTCAAGGAACATAATTTCACTGTCAGCCCAATATACCTTAGATAATTATATTCGGCAGTCATTTTCCTTATAATTCTTGTGTCTAAAGTGGCTGTAGTGAAAGGGAAGATAGAATGGATAGTAGGTGTGAAAGAGACACAAGGTGCAGTGTAGCGATCGGAAACGGGAAGCGGCGGGAGAATGCGCAATGTGCGCTCTTCAATATGGTGTCCTTTGTTGAGATTTAAGCTGCCTCTGCTGTTTATTGCGATACTATTATTTTGTTTTCTATAGGTTGATTATTATTATTATTTATATATTTTATATTTAATTATATATTCTATTATTAATATTATTTATATATTATATATATATTATATATAAATAATATTAATAATAGAATATTATATTTTCGCAATTGAATTGTTGTGTATTCTCATATAACTATTAATGCTGAGCTGGTGCCATTTCTGGAAAAAACTTAAATCTTAAATTCTTGCCTTTTTTATGTTGTAATGTATATGTGTATGGCTATTTCCTACAAACACACATAAAAACTTTCAGCTTTTCTCCCCAGTAGTTTCAGCTGTTTTTGTTTGTCAGTTACTCAGTAATCCAAGAGTTTTATATTGACTAATTTTGATTACATTATTTATTCCAACCAAATATGAATTTTGACTTGTAACTTACTGAATTCCTAATTTCGATTCGGGATTATTAAATGTTAGCTATCAAATCCCGGGGGTTGATCCGGAATGGCGACCGAAAGCCTAAAACGGAAATAGTTTAAGCCTACAGTAGGCATTAGTTTTCCGTTATTTCAATGGATTTCAACATTGAATTTTAATAAGGCGCCGACAATAGGCACGCTTACCCTAGTTCGGTTCGCCGTTGTTGACTTTCGGATTAACAGCGTTGTATGTAATTGACTAAATTGTATTAGCCCCCAAGTTTGGTAATGTTTGCACAAACACAAACCGGGATAAAATAATTCTTAATTGGCTGCGGACAATTTTGGTACAACATTATTGGGTTAGCCATGTTGTTTAATGTCAAATTATATCAAATATGTTAATTAGCGCATAGTAATAGAAGTTTATAGTTAATTTTGGTTATTACATACACACACATACATAAAATCACGCCTCTTTCTCGGGAGGATAAGCAAATACAACACATTCTTACTTTCGGTTATTTTTAAGCTTGCTAGCTTCTTCAACATATTAATTAGGTGACGTAAAAAATGCAGAAAATGTTTTATAATATGTGAGATATACATAAACGAAAATGTTATACGAGTATTTCCCAAGAAATTTTCTGTTGTATCCCTTGCGGGGTAAATAGAGTCTTAATAATACTGAAAGACTATTCTACTGTTGGGTAGGCAATATGATAGTTATAAACATAGAAACAAATTTAGGGTATCACTGTAAGTGATTAAATTTGGTCCTGTGCTCAAAGACAATGTATAATTATCTGCCAAATTTCAAGGAATTTCGTTTGTACGTTGATAGGTAGGTATTTTCTATATGCCTGGTCACCTCTATTACAGGATTCACCTAAACCTATTTCATGCACCAGTCCTTATCAGGAATTGGTTTATGAATACATTTATTCTAAGCTCAAAATTTGTGCATTTTTATACTGTTTTATGTATGTTTGTTTGTTTGTAATATCTTTATTGCATAGAAATTTACACAGTAACAAGAAAGTAGTAAGTACATCACTTGTATGTGTTATTTCTTTTCTTCAACTTGTGTGAAGGAAAAAAAAATTGACTAAACAAAGAAAGATTTTACAATCAAATCAAATTAATGTCGTCTAGTGTGATTTCCCGAAGTTCCTAGAAAATTAATAGAAACTTTTTTTTAACGCGAACAGTCCACAGGCTAACTCTAGTTAATTAAATAATTTCGTTTGATATAAACCACGAATGATTTGAATTCGAACTAAAGTTTTCCTCTGAATCTGCAACCGAACAGTTTGCGACTAACTTGGGTCCATTCATCTTACAACTCCGCTTGGTATAATTGTTGACTAATGACCTGCATCCATGGCTTCTTTTTGTATGATCATTGTGATAAGCGGAAGCGGGAATATTGTTATGTGATTAAATCGAGATGGAAAATACCTAATAAAAAATATGTACTTACCAAAATCACAGCCACAGCATACTCGTTATAAACACTACCTAACTACGTTTTATTTCGAGATTACATTTGATATTAGTTATGGTATTATATTATGTATATGTTATTTAATAAGAAAAATTTATGCTATCTTACCCGTAAGGGATTAAGATGTGTTTATTTATATGCGCTCAGCAAAATTGCCATTGGGTTTCTATTATATTTTCACGAAACATTTTTAAAATAGATCTAGTCCGCTTTTTCCTTATCATGCAATGCACTCTAAACTTCATAGTCCCCTAGTTTTTCAAACTACCAGTATTAAGATTCCAGCGAATGGAGATTAAATAGTTTTGTCATTATTTCCCTCTAAGACTTACAAACTTTGGATTGACTGCTTTCTTCTTAATGATCTTTCCACAGTAATTTATTACACCAACTTGAGCATTATGAAACGTAGCTTCATCACTCAAAAGTTTTATCATTTAATAGTTTCCAATCATTATCTTAGAATCATCTATCATATGAGTGTATATATTAAAAAAAAAAGCATTTGAAAAAAGGTTGTCTATGTTGCTCCTGAAGGTCGATCCCGTAGTTTTAGTACCTATACGTTACATATAAATATATGTATATATCTCTCTCAGAAGTTATTTTTTGTATGAATTATCTCAAACCTATTAATTCATTTTCACATTGAATTTAACTTTGCACCCCAGATACTCTTAAGACCGGTGGCAGCACACGTCGCTAAGCTTAGATTCACGCTCGTTTGGCCGGTAAAATCGGTAAAATTACGCAAAATGGAGCGGAAACTGCAGCTGCTTGAACTTTTACGGGGAACGGAGTCACGGGAAATAGCTAGTAAAAGATAAAATGCTCATTTTGACTCCATACGAGGTCAAAAGTGTTAATTAAAATTTAATAAATGACCAAATGGATAATTGATAAATTTTTTTCATTACTTACTCTCTTATATTGTTAAAGCCTCTTTTAACAACAGTAATCTGGGATTACCACAACTAAAGAGATACGGATCGTACAAAGTTGAATGCACATTACAAACGTGACATGCATACATATTTAAACAGCGAGCGATTTTACTTAATTTTTGTCCAATTTACATACATATTATCACGAAAATTGAACTAACATCTTATTTTACCTAAAACATACATACATATTTAATCACGTCTACATCCCTTGCGTGGCGTGACAGAGCCAACAGTTTTGAAAAGACTGAAAGGCCACGTTCAGCTGTATGGTTTATTGTGGAAATGAAATAGTGACAGGTTGCTAGCCCATCACACACAAGAAGAATCCCAAGTTCATAAGCCTATCCCTTAGTCGCCTTTAATGACATTGATGGAAAAGATGCGGAGTGGTTCCCTTATGTATGTGCCGAAAATCATAACACACATTAAATTGTCGTAAAATTAATGGGAATTACGAATAAGCTTCAAGAAATTGAAGTTTTTACGGCTTCACACTTTTATCAGTTCTTAAAAAAGGAAAAAGTCAACATGACTGTAAATGGAGTTTGATAACATATTTTTATAAAAATGCATATTTTGCAGTTTTCTTTGTTTCTTTATCATGACCCGAGTAAAGTTGAGGAGCAAAGAGATTACTCGGATGAAGTGGGTGCTTTGCCATCTAGTGCTCTCAAGATATTAAGATTATAAGCAAATGATGGCACACTACGCCTGCTTCTTAAAGACTAGAAGCAGAAAAAAGAAATAAAAGAGTATCGTCACGATATCTGGCCAGTACGAATAATTTAAAAATGTCGAATCATATTTTTTTAAAACCTCATTGCTTGGATTCTCTGAAGTTATTCAAGTTCGAGTTTTACGCCTGGTTGAATTTAATATTTTTCCGTTTGGAAAATGATTACTGCAGTTTGATGAACGGAAAGGGACTGAATTAATTATTCTATGTTAATTAAAAGGACCGTTTGAAGAAATTATACGATAATGGAATTGGGATAGTTATTTTTTCGGTGAGCAAAAGAAACAGGAATTGGTAAATATAAAAAAAAAAAATTATATTGCAACTTTTAATTTCTAAATTATATTTGTATCATTTTAAATGCTATTAAAACAATTTTCAGTATAGTAGACTAAAAAAAATTTTTCTACTACACATTAGTATCTGTAATAAAAGTCTGAATCTGAATAAAACTTTGATTAATCTCACATGGCACGAATTTGTCAATCTCGTAATAAATGAAGTAAGATATCTATTTCTTGGCAATTTAATTTTTATAATAAAACACTTGGCACACAGATAATGTTTAAAGTGATTATTTACATGAAGATTTCTGGCGCTGCGTCTTTTCCAAGCAATTTTGTTAGAATTATCTTTTAAAACAAATCTCTTTTTGTAAAGTTCCGGATTACCCTACTTTGTGAGGCGTTGTGTGAAGCGGCGGAATTTGCTTAATAAACTGTTGGTTTTAAAATATTTCATAGAGTTTCGTCAACGCCCCCAAGATGAAGATTTCTGTGGTAAGATAAGCCAGCTCCCGGGAACATTGTGCGAAGACAAAAGGCGATAAACGCCGGGGAAATAATTCTTATTTTCGCAAATACTTAACAAAGTTCAGAGGATTCTAAGAAAAAATGAGACGGCTTTTGTTACGTAGTTAGTTATTACGTTTTTTACTCTGTTGACTTTATGGAAATTACTACGTTTTTAGAATTTTTTGTAGATTTATCAGAACCACACAATATTAGTAGTAGGCCGGGTGCCGAAAGGTTAAATAAATACTAGTTGAATTAGTTTCTGTAAAATTAGAAGTACGCAAATTCATGCTTCGAAATATAAGTCGCAGCTATTTCGTGGAGTTACCTTATGGCAAAGTAAAAATAGACCATTCTTCTCTAAACAAATGGCGGTATGTATTTTCAGTCCAAAATGAAAAACGGTAACAAAACGTTCACAAAAGTACAAATCGGAATCATGGGAGGAAATTAGAAAACAAAATACAGTTGGGGACTTAATTCACGGCGCAACTCTCTGGAACTTTGTCCTTAAGGAATGGACTTAAAGATCAAGTTTTTCTGCAACTTTTGCCATTGGCTGTACTATATCGATCGAATTACCTTCAGCATCTCCATTCCCAAGACGTTAAGATAAACATTTTTCATAAACTGATTTTGAACTTCTGTTGATTGTGTTCCATCGAAGTTTATATTGCTTTAGTTACAGAATTCTGAACATTGACGTTATTTAAGAATCAGAAAATTCAATTTTGGAATCCATTTTGGTCGTGAAATCCATTGTATTATCGTGATAATGCGAAATATATTTCTTTGCGACATCATAATTTGTTTGAAGTGCCCTCCTGGTTACATCTAAACCACATTCGGGAGTGGGTAAGTCGAGTGTTAAATGTTTTTTCCCTATTCGCCTTATACATAATCCACGGGAACGGGTTCCTAATCACAAGTGCCGGGAAAAAGAGTTAAAAAAAATTTTTTTTACCCAAAAATCTGTAGTCTTTTCCTGGTTACAAACAAAATTAAGGCAAATTTTTAATTTCTTAAGAATTTCATAATTATAAGACAAATATTATAATTTGCAATTGAGAACGTTGTATTTTAATTGTTTTTATAAAGATACTTACCATATTATCGTCTTGTTTTCTTCGAAGTGTTTCAAAATCTACATCACTACGGAATAGTAAAAACTAGTGAGAAACATCGCTAAGGTTGCCCAAAATGGTTAATAATATCTACTATGGAGTACTGTGTGTTT
The DNA here is from genome assembly GCF_032362555.1 of Amyelois transitella. NCBI lineage: Eukaryota > Metazoa > Arthropoda > Insecta > Lepidoptera > Pyralidae > Amyelois > Amyelois transitella. Next base: position 8,753,625 of record NC_083511.1, on the reverse strand, counting down.
ACTACTGAATAGTAGGGTCATGCCGGAAATCTGGTGTGTAGGTAATGACAAGATGCGTCCCAGATATAAAACTATTTTTTTTATATTACAGCAATTATATATGTTTGAGATATATTTTATTTATCAAGTGAGATATAAGTTCAGGGGCTTTTGTAAAATATCATGACATTGATTTTGTGATTATAACCTTTTTTTGTAGTATCAGCTGAAGCGAAAAATATGAACGAATGCATCACATACTATCTGGGACGTTGCGAAAGGTAGAAAAGAAATACACATAGTAGCAAAATTATCTGGTATTAATTCGTGAAATGTTTACTTTGCAACTAAGTGTATTGGTTTTGGTGTTGCACTAGATATAAATATTAATTTGAAATATGTGTAATGGGTCTACGTTTTGATATGGATTTTTTTGTCCCAAAATATCTTTGTGTTATGTTTTTGAGGATCTGAAAATAAGATATTGTATGCTCTTTGTGAATGCTGATAACTTTGAAAAACATATACTTTTCAATCTAAGTAAAATACCAGTACTAGCTTTTCTAAGAAATTGAATTAATTCTTAGAAGTAATTCAATACGTAGGTACAGTAAAGGACATGGAAACCCGCCCCTTGAGCTACTCATGAGAGGGTCGGGTTTCAATGCTGCTGATTGTACTTATTTTTGAGAAATTTTGGGATTCTACAATTGTTCTAGCATCTACTAACTGAAGTAATTGTGGAGTGAATCTAAATGAGCTTGGTTTCTTTGATACGATGATATTAAATGGATTTTTGAGGGTCTAAGAACATGCTTAGTTTGTAAGTTGAGCTTACTTTCGGACTGCTCGGTGAGACCTGGGGAATATAGTAGTATAGTTAGTATTGTTTGGAGATAAAGATAAGGTACTAATAATGTTTATTGAATATATATGTTTGGTGATGTATGATAGTATAACTACATGTTCATGTATCAATTGTAAGAGATACTAGGAATAAAGAGGCTACTGAATATGAGTTAATCACTTAACAATTAATATCATCCACTCCTCAAAACAATACCTCAGGATTCGTGTAAAGATGTAGTCTTTCAGGTGTGTATGTAAAATTTTGGTATGCTAACTGCAATAAAAGCATTTAAATCTCATACTACAATTAAAGTTATTTCCGCACGGCGCCGTGGTTGCAGTCCGGTACATCTCAAATTGTTTCCTGTGCGAGCGCAGTTATTATGCATTTTATGAATTCGCTTTGGCCTTCTAGGATTGTGGCAGCTTGCCCGCATCAAATTTGAACTTTGTAATTTCAGTTATTCACATTTAAAAAGTCAAAAATATTTCGCATATTCATATCTTTAATGCGAAGTATGAATTTTATGCTATCTTTGTTTGACTCAGATTAGATGCCAAGTTTTAAGAATATAATCGGGCATACGTTATGATGAAATATACCTATATCAATTCCATATCAACCCTCATCGCCCAGTCCACATTTAGCTATTTGCGTTGTATAAATATTATATCCTTCCTTAATGCAATTTACACAGTAACGCGAGCATACGAAAACTTTTCGATCGTTGCAGTTTGGGGGTTAATAAACATACATACCTACTGTGAGAAGTGCACACGTCCCATTTTTCTGTTCCCATAAAATATTTTAAATGTATGTACTTATTTTTTTACACGAGAGCAATGATATATCACATAAAAATAACACTTTGCGTATACAAAAACGCTGTTCATGGAAGCGGGAATCGTATAAAATTTATTAGAGCCATCAGTCAGGCGATTGTGGAGTAGACATGGGCAGGCATAATCGCTGTGGGTAAAATATTACACTAGTGACGGAAAAATGCGAAATATCGACGGTGTACACTCAATCGATCATGTGCGATTGTATATCGAGTAAATAAATGTATATATTGTATACGAAAGTCCCACTTTGTTGGGCGCTAAAGCGGTCGTGTCTGAAAAGGGTCGTGTGTGACCCTTACAGCTTTAAGATTTTGTACTTTATAATTCGTTCGTAAAAACAGAGTAAATAAAAAAACATTTAAGATACATTTTTATAAATGACTAAACTTTTTTCTAAGAATACTTTAATAAAACATTTAAAACTAATTAGAACGCTAAATACATTAAAAATGAAGCGGTTTATTTCAACACTTTCATTCAAAATAGTGTATTAAGTGAATATGGTTTCAATGGAAAGCATATCAGCTTTACCGAATGACGTATTCCATGTCTAACAATGAAATGGAAATATCGAATGCAATCGAATATTATTCGCAATCAATCACGAAGCGGACACTGCGTGATGTGTAGCACACACAAAATTGATTGTTTAGAATATACGCTTCATTTATTTATGAATAGATGACATTTTACTGCCTAATATTTTTAGCACATAAGAATTACCACTTTTGTGGCTTTGCTTTAAGAAGAAGTTTTTATTTATAAAGATCAATATCCAAGACCTATGTCAATCAAAAAAATTCGTTTCTCATCATGTCCTGGCCGGGATTTGAACCCGGAACCTTCATTGTCACAGACAAGTGCACTACCGCTGCGCCACAGAGGCCGTCAAATGGTTAAGTAGATAATTCTAACTTGGGATATAGTTTGGATTATGACGAAAAATATATTTTTTTCTTTCCGTTTTCAATAAAAATATATTCCGTTACGCGAAAAAATTCATCCACAGAATATTTTTGAGTATCTACACTCATGAACATGTGTGTTATTATGTAAAAGTTCATTGAAAGTTTGGAAGAGACATCCATACTTAAATATTATTACGTCTATAAGAAGATCACCTTAAAGAAGAATCCCTAATTTAAAACCAATCCCTTAGTTGCTCATTTACCATTGGTGCCGGGAATCACACGGCACGAAAATCACAGAAGAGACGCATTTTACAATAGAACCTATTGAATTGCTTCATTAATCATCCAATTGTAGGCAATGGCTATTCTGTAACGGGATCCCAGTTTTCAGGGTAATTAACAACTGTCCGATCCAATAACAGGCATTATTCGGATGTGTATTGTTCTCAACAAGTTTATTATTGTACGAGTATGCCTAAACCATATAAAGTTTCAACGGTAGATTAGTAGGGTAGCGTAGTTATTATAAAGCGTAAAACGGTATGCTGGATGGCTGAAGGCAACTGGTTACTAGCGGTTGCTCGTCAGTTCGTCCACTTTTAAATTCTGTAAATTTAAAATCCAAGCAGTTTTTGCGTAAAAGAGTAACAAACACATACTCATCCTTGCAAACTTTCGCATTATAATACTTAATAGCAGGGTAGGATTTTTCAAGATATGTATTACGACGGCAACCTTATTTATTGAGTGTCCCGAGCATTGCACCAATTTGAATTGCTTCTAGAAGTCATTTGTATGTTTGTACGTTCATTTATTTGATCAACATATTTTTTCTTAAAAGTTAAGTAAAGAAATACATTTGAAAAATAAACAGTTATAGAAATGCATGAAGGGCGTCCCACTTAAATTAACCCGAAAAGCTTAAATAAAAGATGAAGAGGTCGATGGCTTTAAATCAAAGCTTTTTGAAACATAATTAATAAAATTAATAAAAAGTAAAATACTACTTCTTGCTTTATTTTGAGTTAAACATTAATAGGAAATACTTGCAGAGTTCATGACAAAAGGTATGGGCGGAACTTCGGCAAATATCTCACCTACGCGCGAAATTGCTTCGACTTCTCTCGCCGCTTCTTCGGTACAAATGAAAGAGAGAACAGGTATGAGGATTACTACAGAATTATTTATTTATCTTTAAAACGAAATAAAAGAGGACTGACTGACAAATCAACACACAGCCCAATATCCTATATTGGTATTCTATCTAATGTCAAATGAGACGGCGATAGTGGTGAAAGGCTTTCTCTTTTATTGAATTCTATTCAATACAGCTGGAAGGCGTGTCAGATTTTATAACCTTAACTGCCTAATATACCTCTTAACATGACCGCCACATGGCGACCGAGGCTAAAATAAACTCGAAAAAATTATTCACCAGGAATTGAACCTTTACAACCTCTGCAGGAAGACAAGGCCTTCTGAACCATAAATATTTTGTGTCTCTGTAAACATAAAATATGTATACACCTACAAATTTTGCCAAAGCCGACTTTAATATAAAGCGAATGGAAGATTATGTCGCGACAGGGAGTTTAATAGAATATCTATTTTAAATCGGTAGCGTCATGTAGATTCTATAATCTTCTGACGAGTTCTTCTTTTTACATTTAATTCTGTGTCTCGATGTTTATTTCTAGATTACAAAATTTTTAGTTTATTTTACGGGATGATCTTATTAAATCACCGATGAGGTTGTAACATTTTGAAAATATTATTAGTAGTGAGAAAATTTCATTGTCTTTGGAAAGACGACGACGTGCCAAGAAGAAGACTGTTTTATTTCAAGGACATAAATCTGATTTTCACTCAGCAAGATTTACGTATTATAGAAACAAACATATGTATATCGTCGTCACGTCTTCTTTCCTTACAGAGACTTCTACTAGACAGAGCTAGCAGTCCCGTAAGGTTTTGATAAGAATCCTATTTTCTTACCTAATGTGTTTCCCACTAACTTCGTTTTCTCGCAATCTTACTAATTTGTGTGACATTTGCCCTTCAACGGCAACCTTTGTCCCGAAACCTCTCAACTATCGGAGTTGTGTTTTACGAGCGTTCATGGCCGTAACTCAAGGGGGTAAATGTGATTACTCGACGTGCGCCCATGAGTCTAGGTTCACGTTGGTCAAGTAAACTAAGCACTGTTAAACGAAGACGTGCCTGTCCAGTAAGTCTTATGGACTTACAGGCACAGCCCCACAACAGCTTAAGGATTTACAAATAAATTTCGCAGTGATAGAATTTTTCGTATCCAATGCCCTTAGGATTTAGGAAAAAGAAGCTTCTTTTTGATCTCAGATAATAACTATATTCATATAAAATCTCGTCGAAATCGTAACATACAACTTTCGCATATAATAGTTTGAGTGGATTGAACAAAAGCAAGTTTTTTAAATATAATAATTACAATAGGCATTAATAACAACCTTAACTGAAACCATTATAAATCATACTTGCTACTATAAATATATAAATCCTAATATACTGTTTTATAAATCTTATTTTTATTAATTTTACAAAAAAAGGGAAATGTAAGTACCTAATTAATTATTACAATTTAAGTTATTAATTACTACTATTTTAGTTAAAATTAATATTGTTATTTTACTCTACCAATGTGAACTAGGCTCAGAAGAGGCTCGGCCCATTCGCGACATTTAAATGAAGCCCGATGGTCCTATCGGCTTTTTTCACGTCATCAGTTTCAAGATGAGCACCCTTCATTCCGCCATGGATGTAAATTTCCTTCGGGAATTGAACCCCTCGTGAACGTGATATCAAATGTGTCCGCTGACTTTGCATTTAAAAAATGGCGAAAACTGAAAATCTGAGAGTGAAGCCATATTGATGTTGATTGATTACTGTTGAAGTTATATTTTACCTTGAGACCGGAATAAGACAACTCTTTCTACAATGTCGTGAAAAGCGATTTTGGGACAAACCATGCGTACTGAGATATAATCACGTCTCTATCCCTTATGAGGTAGACGAACCAATAGTCTTGAAAAGACGGATAGACCACATTCAGCTATATGGCTTAATTATGAAATTGTTTCAAATATGGATAGATTGCTGGCTCATCGCCTGAAGCTTGTGAGCCCTCATCTCTATTGATCTTTGGATTAAGTTCATAACGCAATTCGGGTTTCTTAGAATCTTCTTTCGTCTTACCTTTGCAACCTTCCAGCAAACCTAACCCAGCTTAGATCGTCACTTCATCATATTTTGGCGATGAGAATTGAATAATATTTAGACTAATGTATGTTACTATGCTAGGAGCACCGCTTTGATTAGATTCAAATTAGTTCATTTAAAGCAGGTACCCTTTTTAAGCCGAGTATTCGGCTAACCACTCCACCACTGACCCTTTATTCACTCCACCAGTGTTCAAAGCCAACAACAGAACTAGCAATCTATATGCTAAGGGGAAATGGAATATTGAAAAGTAAAAATCAACACAGTACAGGATGCAAAGTAAAACCAGTTCAATAGATCGTATCAGCAGTTTATTTTGCGAGCGTTGAAATATGGAAAGCGTACGTCGGCGTAATTTAATGGATGTTTTAATTACTTTTTGTTTTGTTGCCCTTGCTTAACAGCATCTAGAGTTTCATATTCTGTATTATTTTTTTTCTAGTTTAAAAAATATATATGATGAAAATAGTTATAAAGTTGAAATCACGCAGTGCAGTGTGAAATCGAAATATCTAATAAAGAATATAAAAATTTACTTACATACTTTATCAAAATCGATAATTCTTTAAGATATTAAGTAAGCCATGCTAATATTATAGAGGGGGAGGTGTGTTTGTTTACAACTTTTAACATTTCAGTAGTAACCAATTAAGGAGTACTGAAAATAACTTGAATTTGCGATAAGCGATAACGCGCGTAAAATTCCTTAGTAAAAACTAACTCACGTTGTATTAATAATAAAACAAAACGAAATAACATTAACAGGAATTTTAAAATAGTTTGACAAGGCATTGTCTAAATTGTCAGCAGAAGTTTGTACAAATGCCCTGTTGGTTGAATGTAATATCTTCTAATTGCATTGCTACCACTGCCGGTCGCCCGCTCGCCCTCTAATTGAACAAAGTGCTAACATTTGTTCTAAATGCTCTGTCTAGTACATTAAGTTCACACGTACCGAATAAGAGAACGGTATTATCAAAAGAAGCCTTTAAATAGAAAACTTATAAAAACTCCGAAAAATTAAGAATGAAAAGTAAGGTCCTTTGGCCGCGGAACATTTTCCTTCTCCATAAATTTAATCTTTTGTGTCACAAATCCAACGGGTAAAATACTTTTATCAGGATGGAAGGTATGATTATAAATTTTTAATTTTTGAGGTTTTATGTCATATTAGAAACCCCGTCGAACTTTGAACAGGAGATTTACGTCTGAGGTTAAAAAACTTCTCACAAAATTTTCGTGCAACCATGTAGGCTTCGACAAAAATGATTATGTAAGACCCGAAGTTATAAGGGCGATGAAAAAATTCATCTGAATTCACCTGTCAGTGTGGAATTTGCAATAAAATAAACCGTGTAGAAAATACAAATATACAAACTCTCTTCTTCATTTTTAATGTTAGGATTAGAATTTTATGTTCCATATTTACGTATTCACGTCATTAGGTACTCTCCACGATATAGTGCAATATCATTGTGCCATAAAGTGGACACTAAAAATGTTGTAAGTGTAAAATTTACAGCTTTGCGTGTATGGAAATGGTGAGTTTTACAATGTAGTCAGTGGCGTGATGACGTCATATGTTACCTATAATGATTGTAACACTTCCGATATTAGCGTGCCGTATGGATTCTAACACTTCCGAATAGTTGGGTTTCCATATTTATTATCGTGGATAGTTAGTTGAACACCCACATTTCTCCCTCTGTTAAAGCGGTTTAGGAAGTCAGATGGTAGAAATGAAATGATATGTTTCTGGATTAATAGAAAATATATGATATGAATTTATCGACTAAATATACATATATACTGAGTTTGTATATTTTCATGTTTGTATATTTTATATGAATATTATAAATGTGGAAGAGAAGTGTGGTTTTTTGTCCATAACCAATACTTAGGAAGTCAGGTGTAAGTTGGTAGCTAAATAAAAATTTAAGGCATTGTTTAAAACTAAATTTAAATGTATTTATACTGAGACATTTTGTAATGGAAATGCTATACACGTTCGATGTAAAAACGTTTCATTAGTGGAAACACATCAGGTGAGCTTTTGCTTTAAAAGCATCAACAAAGTTGCATATTTAAATTTGACTAGAGTAATACGGTTACTAGAGTTTTATAGTGATTGGATATTCCAAAAATTACTTAATGAATTCTCAAATACTTTTGATGCTGGCTTTAAAAGTTTTAAAATGTTGTTCTTTATAGAGAATTTAACTAGATATTTTAGAAAGCGGTTTAAAAAGTGTGAGTCCTTTTTCATACAGTTAAATTACATCCTTTTCTTGCTCATTCTCCTGCATTTGTACCAGTAGCTCCTGACACTCTCCAGAGGGAATCCTGGGGTCTCATTGTGACCATAGCCCTAAAGTGGATAAGTCAGTTGGTACGTTGTTAACCATTGGTAGACTACCAGCTGACCTTCGTAACCTTGTAGGATTCTAACTCAACATAGATCATAGTTCTAAATCCAGTAGCCTGAATGTGGAAATTTCCTCTTGATATTTTCCCTCGCCGTATAAGCGCTCCATTTTCATATCTCACAACAAAACATAAGCTTTGATGGCAATCCCAGTACATTATTCTCAGGCAGTAGAATATATTAAGGCCGGAAAGTTCCAGTCAAGTAATAAAATAGTTCGTAAAGTGTTAGTTCGTCGTTATGCATAATTTGCCCGACCCTAAAACTATGAATATAAAACTTTTCTGCTTATTGATATAAATAAATAAAATTTAGTTAATTCTTTGAAATCAAAATGAAAGTTAAGTCGAAATTACTGTTACAATTTTCAAAGATAATTAAAATTTTGATTCAAATAAGATATGACTGATGGGTAAGTAGATAATAAGGAAAAGAAGTAATATTGGAAAAAATTCAAAGTAAAGCCCCATAGCTAAGCGGACTCGCGATTTAATTGAATATACATAATCTCCTTTCAGAGGGACCAAATCTCGGCCGCTGTATTTCTGTTTACTGCAAAAATATACGTTAAGGTCCCGGTTTCGAGTCTTTTAAGTTTCGTAGCAGGAACTTAAGGATTGCCACACAAGGGCCATTTTTAAATGTAAAATTTAAGCGGTCTTCGAGATTAGCGATTGACGGTCCTACTGGGACCATGCAAAGAGGAGAAAAGGATAGAGAAGGGTTTTACTAAATGTTTTGTAATATTTTTTGTAATGAAATACTGTTTGAGGCATAATAATATCAATAGTTGAAGCTTCAATAAAACTCTTACAACAGTAACCACACAAATAAGTATACCTAAACATTTCACGAAATCTCGTTCGAGACCATTCATGGTTATGGGTTTAAATCCCAGTGAGAGCATCAAAGCTAGCAGATGTTTAACTGTGAATTGTTAGTCATTGAGCCTATGATACCGGTTTGTCAAATATAAGAAGTGAAAGGTAAGAAAAAAGGTACAAAAAATATATGAGTAATAATAATACCTCTATATAAAAAAAGCTTGTAATTGTATGATAAAATAAACTTACAGTTTATTATCTGCAATATGTTAAACAATGTTATAGTTTTAAAATGAATAAATAAAAAAATATTAACAGTATAAAATCGGATGGCATCCGAATAATATCTCCGGTGCGCAGTGCATGCGGAATGACAAATGGCGTCATTCGTCAAACCATATGGAAAATCGTGGGAAAACAATGATAGCTCCAGTGTTTAATGTAAAACACCTTTTTGATGTTCATTGTTATAAACATAACGCAGGTTTTTTTTATTTAAACTAAAAAAATATTTCGATCACTAATTTTAATCATGCTATCTTAAATGCAGTATTCTTAGTCGTTGTTGGCGCATAATAAAATGGGATGGGATGGGAATGATTAGGTACAGCAGTGATAGGTTGCATAGTAAGTAGTATAGTGAGTGCATAAGGTTGCATACAATCTTATTAATATGTATAAAAGAGGACTCAAATAAATTGGCTGTCATATAAATGCACAGCCCAAACCGTTTGGTTTAAAGATTTGAAATTTGGAATGAAGGTTTCTTATGTGGTCTGGTAAATTATTATTACCTTATTTTGAAGTAATTGACGGGATTTTTCGTCATGCCTACGCGGTCTTTCCTAGTCTAGCATAAATTCAAGGTTTTTTTTATTCATTGCAGTTAAACTATACATGCATTGTAATATTTGGTTTAATTTGGTAACATTGTTACCGGTGTTAACAGAGGTAATACAGTTTTACGGGTGCTGTCGGTGGAAATTCGTGTCCCTACAATGTAAGAGATTGCAGGACGTTGTAAAACTTTGTGAAAAGCTTATATTAAAAACTGTACGGTTTTGTAATATATATTAGAGCCTTCATCGAGACGGATAAATAAGTTATTAGCTAAGATTAACAAAGTGGTAACTAAATATAGAAGATATATATATATTTTTATTTATTTATGTACAACAATTAAAATAAAGAGAAATTCAGTACAAGGGCACTACTTATTAGATATGTTAATTATCCTTCTCCAATACCATATAGAGATGTGCTCCAGATGACTTTAAAGCCATCAGTAAGAGATTCAAACAGAAAAAATACGGATGAAATCGTGTATAGTGTATAACGAAGAATGGCGAGGAAAACCAATTCAAATTAATAAATAGATAAAAAATTAAGTAAAGCTAGCCAATGAGAGAGAATCTCACCATGATACAGTTTATAAACCTTATTTTAAACTCGAGTATCAGTAAAATAAAAGCGAACCATTTCAGAGAATTCAAAAGTATAAAGTTTATCGTGGCGTCACCTAACTTTCGAGATTACCGCTATGAAGACGATGGGATCGTGTCACGAGATTGCACTACTGCAGTAATCGTAACAAAATGCAATGCAGCGTCGACTTTGATACAGCTTACGGATGTGCGAATTAGATTTATTTCTCGACAGTCGATAATAATGGTCTAAGTATTTTCTGGAGGTAATGAGATGAAATACATACATATGTAAGGTCTCCTCCCTGGCGGGGTAGGCAGAGATTACATGTTTTCACTTGCCACGATCCCTGCATATTTCTTGCGCTTAATCCACATTCATAACTCTCACACAGGCAATCACGGCGGTTTAGGATAAGAAATAAAAGAGTTTAATTTTTATCATCTAAAATACAAAAGAGTACAATGACTGACTGACATATCGACTTAGAGCTGAAATCCCTTTGTAAAGATGGGTTTCTTTTTGATTTCTTCAATCTGTTCTATTTTAGTGGCCAACGTGTATTATTAATCTCCCCATTTTCATATATCGAGTATTCCTTTCATTATTCATATCAATCATTCATTCATTTAACTTGTCGCATCGATTCAATCGCGACAATCGAATAACGGAATCGGATCCCGGAAACACTCAATGGCTCATACATTATAAATTATTCTGCTTTATTGTTCGTAATGATTTGAATTTGTACGATGGCCTAAAATATGCTTATTGAAATGAAAATTTGGTGTACCTGTTTATACTTATAGGAGGATATAAGGTCGATCAGTATATTTCGAGCACAACACACAGCAACTGAATTTAAAATATACTTTTTTTATACAAATAGGCTTTAAGTAAAACATAACAGAACAATATATTTTTAATGAATTTATTCGCTACTTGTACCATTTAACTGTACAAGAGTAACGAAACTAATATTTGTATCTTTTCTTTTACTATATCATTATACATATACATTGAGCTACTATGTTGTACTAGCACGCCACTACCCCACAGTGGGTTCAACAAACACCAACCAGCGATTGTTAGCGGCGGCATGTTTGCTCAACTCGCCTAAATTGCTCAGATTCACCAAACTGCATTATGGGAGCGTCTCCCAGGAAACTAAATCACACCCAACTTGAACTGTATGTACCGACCTTTTATGCTAGGACAAGTTTGGCACAAACTATTAGTGTTACAAATTTGTATCACTTTTATGACCAATATAAAATGGTAATTTTTTAAGGTTAGGCTAGGGGATGGTTATAACGGACATCTTGGCTAAAGGTCAGGTCAAGAGTAATCTAAAACAAAGAGCTTGCATGAAGATAGTTATGATTGTGGATGAAGTGTAAGAAGTATGCAGGGATCTTGGAAAGATCTGCCTACCCCTCCGGGAAAGAGCCGTGATTTGTATAGCCACAAGTGGTCAATATCATTCTCCTGGAGTTATTTGCATAGCGGCCTGTTCCCTCACCTTTTTAAGAACATTGGTTAGCAATCAACCTCATATGTATAACTCAGTAAAGGCCGAAGTAAAATTTGAACTTCTGCAGCATGCTTTAATTGGGGCACCTTTGTCATTGTCACGACCACTGACGCTCTAAGATTATTACCCAAAATAATTTATTAATATTTTGTAGGCTAACAATTGTTACCCATGCAGTAGAACGCATTGAATGTTCCTTACTTACGAGTACCTACCAAAATAAAGTAGAGTGTTGAATAAATATCTAACTTGCTTACGAAGCGTTACTGACGCCGCTACAGAGCAATATGAGCGTAAATAAATCTTGATACAGTGATTTAAGGTAAACGGATGAAAATTAATGGAAGCGTTTCTATTCGTACTTTCGCTTTAGGGTTAAGGGTCTGATTTGTGACTCCACACCACGCAATTCTTTCGTATTTCAAATATATTAAACCATTGAAAATGATTCTATGGTTTTTCTTGACTACGCACGACACTTTTTGAGTTAGCATTAAAAATGCACAAAATTATTGATTTTAGTAAGTGAAGTTTAAATGAAAAAGAACAACATTGAACAAGAATTGAAGACAATCTTCAGATCACCACTCCTTTCTCTTATTGTCTAAGAGAAAACAAAAAGTGAACATTAAAATTAATCCAATGTCAAATGAAAAGCACTTGAAACTTTGGAAAATTGCAGTGTCCCGATAATGCGAAAACCATTTTAGTTTAATTTCGAAGTTGGCAGTGAAATTCGAATATTCAATTGAAATTCCAACTTCGTGAAAATGAAAGTTTTCGAGTAGATATCTGTAGAGCACGCTCAACAGGTACTAATGACTGGAACTTTGGTAAGTAGAGATACAATTGTAGACTAATGGGAACAATCATTAGGCTATTCTTGTTTAATCCGACTAAGTATTTTCTCCCACGTCGATTAAGTTATATAATGTTGTTGCGAGAAGTTATTTTCAGTCCAAGAAGGAGCACCAGCATATTAGATGTATAATTTATACAAAACGAAATGTACAAGCATATTAGTAATTGTAATTATGTATAATAATGTTATTGCGTATATTCGGTAGGCGTGTTTTGAAAAATGGTTGCGAAACGCTGTCTAGGTTTTTTAATAATTATCTTCATAATATCGAAATACCAGTTATCGGTAAAAGCAAACCATCGCACAAAAATAATAACAAAGTTACAGTCTTAAATGAACATACGTCTGCAAAATATTAAATGAATCGGATAATCGTCGGCAAAAATATAATTTTCTCTGAAAAGGTCCGAGTAGCGGTCAAGCTGAAAATAGGGTATTTTTTAATTAAGCACCATTTTTATTTATTAAATTATGAAATTCATATTTGCAGAACGTTGATAGTACAGTAGTAAACGTATCCGACTCATAGCAAGCCGGCGGCCAGGTTTGAATCCTGACTACAATATAAGAAAACTATCACGTAATTTTAAACCTAAAATAATGAACATAAAACAGGGCCGCACCAATCCCGCAACAGCTTTTAATTGGGCTCCAGCGAGACTGATGGAAAACTGAAGCGTATTTTTAGTTAGCCTTCTCAGAATCCGCCATGTTGGAATGAAAAAACAGAAATAAAAAGAACGAAACAGGGGTTTTGCGAATATTAATTTTGTTTGTACACGGAATGAAACAGAATCACAGATGTGGTTATTGCTTTTGGCGAAATTTTCTTTTCTACAAAATGTAATTTGTAAAACATCGCCTTTAATCCTAAAATTATTTTAGAACGAATGTTCGCGTGGTACTCTTAAAATTGTATTGTGATTTAAAAGATTTTTTAAAATATTATTAACTAAAAAACTAAATGAAATAATTCTTAACTTAATTTTAGCCATACTTGTGCGTGGCCTTTCAGACTTTTTTAAACTATTGGCTCTGTCTACCCCGCAAGGGATAAAAAGTATGTATAATTTTTGATTATAGATTTTGTCTATATTCTATTAATAATTATCTAAATATATAATCAATCAAAAGAAGAAATGAACGACGGACTGACGTATCAACGCACAGTCTAAATCGGCTAAAATGGGTCTTGAAATTTGACATTTAGATTCTATTTGTTGTCTAGGGGTGCACTAAGAGAGGTTTTCCAGAAATTCCCGCGGAAACGATATAAGGAAATTAAATTAAAAAGAATTTATTCATGAAACTCCATGACAAAAAACAACAACAATATGTACAAAAGTAGACAGGTAGGATGGTGCTCCCGAAAATTAATAAGCAATATCAATGAAGTGCTGTTTTGTAAGTATATTTTTTGATCAAAACAAATAATAAATTCACCAGAACATGGGATGGACATCTGAATACCGAAATACAACCTGATTGCGTGACTTGTCAAGTGCAGAGAAAATCTTTTTTGTTTTGGGTAAAACTTCTCTCTCATTTTTGTTACTTATTGTATTTTTTATATCCTCGTCCGTATCAAAGCAACTAGTATAAAAATACAAGATTTGATTAAGTTTTATTTAATACTTAGTAGTCCTTAAAATATTTAATAATTCTCTGCCTTGTCAAGAGCCTAAATACAGAAATGTCCCGGTTTTCACCATTTATATAGTTTTATATTATGATAGCCCAATAAACATATGGTTTATAAAGAGAAATGAATTGTAGTTATATAAATAGGAATATATGATATAAAAAAAAAATTCAAAAAACTTGTAATTGCAATTTTCTACCTACCATGCAATATTTTTCAGAGCACCTTCTTTTCAAGCATATTCATAAATGACATGACTATAAACTACTTATGTAACAGAAATTAAGACGACAGTTATACGTTTGCTACGTAAAGTTTTCGCTAAAGATTAAAGTTATATAAAAATCTAAAACTCGATTGGAAAATGAACAGTCTTTCCCCTCTCTTATTTTGTTGAAAACTCGTTAGATAACTCATCATGCCAACTTGTTGGTTATGTAGTTTCACAGGCTGATGATATTAATCCCATTATTTTCACATTTCGCACGAACTGATTTGTATATTTTTTTGGAAGTGCTATTAAACGCAAAACCCAAGTTGGAATTTTGCTTTTGGGGTCTAGCGATGCTCTACTTTTAGTCGTTGCTGTTATTTTTATTGCTTCTCTGTTATAATATAATGAATCTTGAATGAATTGAAATAAGTATAAATCTTTGTCTTTGTATAGTTAATGATTTGTAAGTTGCACGCGCCGGTGTGGCGGCGGCGGCGGTGCGGCGCCCCGTCACAGAGTAGCCAATTTGGTTGCGACGTCAACCTGTCAAACCGACCGCAATATATCACCGAACTCTGCGAAACGAACTCTTTGCAAGCTTGTTATGCGCTAAGCTGAAATTTGTATTTTTGAAAAATATACGGTGCGGTGACGTCATATTACTAAGTAGTACCTGGGTGACGGAGCGGAGCATGGTGTTTTTTGTTAACTGTTTCAAATGACATAAAAGCACAAATATTATTACTATCGTAGCCTAGCAATAATCTTATCCTCTCGTCAGTCGGCAGCCATTTTGATTTGAGTAAAATCTGTCAATTTATTTGCAAATATAGTATGTTTCCAATAAACGAGACATATCATATAAAAATGCTGTGAAATGGTTTCCCTACTAGTTCCAAGAGTAATAAGTTGTAAAAACGATTATGTGATAATGCCTCAGAGATGAAACATACGCAACTTGCGTCACTAATGTTGGTTTTTCAATATTTTTTTATCGTTGCGGTTGAGAATGAAGCTATAAACAATGAATGAGAGATCTGCTTCCAATAGAATTATATCGTGGTCAGGAAACGTTCGGTCGAGCATAAAGGGCGGGCGGGAACGCATTGCAGGAATAAATGGGAATAGGCGGGAGATATTTACGATTATGTTGAGTCCGAAAACCTTTCGCGTCGTATAGTTGGCTGTGCTTTGTTTTCCGTCGAATTAAGAAAATAAAAAAATACATTTTATCTTTTACAAAAATTTGTGTTTTTTGTTTCAATTACGTGCAATAAAAATTTACATAAATGATATTGGTTTGTCTTGTGTGACAAAACAGAATAAACAATGCGTTTTCGCTCCAGCATTCAAAGTTAAAAAATCATATTTAAAATAATTGGTAACAGAAGATTAAATATAAAATAAATAAATATAAATATATACGGGACAAATTACACAGATTGAGTTAGCCTCGAAGTAAGTTCGAGACTTGTGTTACGAGATACTAACTCAACGATATTATATTTTATAATAAATACTTATATAGATTGATCCGGTTATCTGAACATTATCTTTGATAATTTAGTAATTAGATACCTTTGGAAGGTATCAAAGAAAAATTGCTATACTCACAATATCGATATCTCGATAAATTAATAACGATGAAAAGATAGTCATGAAAAACACCATTAAACGTCAGTAAGTAATGTCGAGAATGTCCATATCCATAAATTATTCACTGTTTATCGAGAAGCTTTTAGCAACTCAATTTATGAAAATCCATAAATTCGTTCGAATGCGCAAATTCACTCAACAAATCGTGGACACAATAGTACAATATTAAATTCATTAATAAATGTCAAGTTTTCGTATTGCGAAGTAGCTGTTGAGATAAGGGTATTCGTCCTATCGTCGTATCAGACAAAAGATTTGTGGATAACCTAGAGAAGTGGTCTTTAAAGGTCAAAACAAATGATCGTTTCAGACATGGCCGCGAGGTGGTGGATGACGAGGCGTGTTCCCGAGGCGACAGACAATGGCCTGAGCCTCTGAATGACACCTTCATTATAAAAGCTGACGTTTCGCAAATACTCTCCGAATTGGCTAGGTGAAGTTTTCTTTAATCTTAATTTTTTTTATTGTACAATACCTACGTTGATTTTAAACAAAAATTTGAGAGATTATTATTGTCTTATAAAACTAATATTTTTTTAGTTATATAAAAAAATTATATTTTGTTATATAAGAATATAAAAATTTTAATCGTCCTTTAGGTTACGTCGGTGAATATATGTGAAGAGTTACATTTTGTCATTAAATGGAATTCAATTTCACTAAAATTGGGTAAAAATATGGATATCGACTCATGTTATATGCCAGTCAGTAAAATTAATGAAATAGGATGAATAACTTTACTTAGCCAATTGTTACGTAGCTCTCAAGTATTATGAAAGTGTTCTCCCCAATCTTCCTTTCAAAAGTTTGTTCCTGCACTCGAGTTTAACGCATATTTCTGTCGACAAATTATACTCTCCTGTTGACTTGGTAAAGTTTAATTCTCTTTGGAATCATTTTCAAGGATATTGTGAAATTTTCGTACATTTGTATTTGTTCCTACAAGGTCGACCTTTACTTGACTGTCGCTAGATTTTACAATACAATGTACATAACAATATACTTCTTGGTTTCTTATTTTATTGTTAAAGGTTATGCTCATTTTAGCTCGTAATATTAATTTATTGTCACATTTACGATTCCTCTATTAGGCGATTAGCCTGTCACTATTGTTTAATTCCCTAAAGAAAATATCCATATAGCTTAACGTTACCATCGATTGGCTATGGACTATTCTCTATCCTTAAAGTAATAAATACGTGATACGAGTGTATGTTAACCTATATAAGTTTGATGTCATTCTTAATCTAGGTATCCAAAAATTGGCTTATTTTTCAGCTCTCTGCCATAAGGGCCGGTGGTAATTAAGTATATAAAGTGGAACTTTTTGCTTGAACGTCCTGTCCTGGCATTGACACAGCACTAATGGTTATTTCTAGCAAATTAGTAGCGTAAATAGACCTAATTTGTGGTTTGTATGCAAATTGGGTTTAGTACGTGCGCGCCGACCAGCAGCCCGCGCCCAGTCATTTCGTTGCTATCATTATGTCTTTACTAGAACTATTAAAACTAAAATGTATTGTATTTATATAGTTGGTAAATATTAAAATCGTACAATGGAATAATTGTATGAAAGCATTACGATGTTTTCATACAACTGGATATCCTTAAATTTTTAAGGAATGAGATTCCAGTTCCATTATTTATTTTTGTAATTGAATTTATTACCAATCATAGGAAAAAGGATACATAATTAGTCTCACACAGCTGAACTGAAGCCACCGCAACAAGAATTTGTTGGTATTTTTATACAAGTTTCATAAATTTTCACTGCAATTAAATATTGGTAAAACAGTCACGAAACTTTTAATCTTTATTATATGATAAAAACTTCAAATACAAAACGTCCTTCGAAGATCTAATAGCAATAAGTAAGTTTATCATTAATACAGATCTAACCATTCCATCCAAACCGATAGTTAAAACACACATAATAGTGAAACATTCAGCACTTACTGGCGATTTGTTTCAGCGCTGTCACCGCTGATTTCAGCGTATTCAGAGTACGTCGACGCAAATTCTTCTTCGCGGAGAAATTCTCCATGTCGATATTGACAGACATTTCCTTTAGAACGTTCTCGAAGTGCAACGCAACAATGCCGCCAGGAATACCTTTTGTTCACGAAGCCCGAAATATACTGCGTGTAAATGCATATCAGTAACAGTCCTAGCACGAAGATCAGTATGGGTACTTCATAAAGCACAGGAAAATGCGTGGAGACGAATATTATAATATATTAATTACGTCAGAATATGTACCAAGATCAGAGCATGAGCACAGAAAATGCTAGGAGATGAATATAATAATGCGTCTTAGTATTTTGTTACGAGTTACTTTCAGCGATCTCTTAAGAAGTTTCGTTATTACGTCCATCTATGTATTTAATATACCTTCTTCTTTCTTCTTCTTCCTTCGTATTGACATAATCAGTTCTTTATTCATTCATGTTTTTTAATGTAGACAATGTGCATTCGTATTTTTTAACGATTTAGATTTAAGAGATCTATATTTGTAAATTGACGTCCGATGAAAATGCTGCAGTGTAGTTTGTTCCGCCGCTTCTTCTACACATGCGCTTTAGAAGCGGTAGTAATTATAATGAGATTTTAGTTATGTGACGTTAATAAGTGATACCTTGTATCCAATTTTGAAAATAAATCTATTCAATTCTATTTCAAACACACACATAAAATAAAATTATATATTCGATATATATTTTCCATCATTACGTGACTGACAGGCAAAAAATTTATCTTATAGATTTGTATGGACAGATAATAATAACGTATGTACAAAAATTTCTAAACATCCACTGGTAAAACGCGATTCATTTTTAAGCTTTTAAAAGTGTTTTAAAACTTTAATTTAGAAAATAGGGAACATAACCGAAAAATGCTTTGAAAGAAAAACTGCAGGCAGCGTTAAGTTTATTTTTGCCGGGCGTAAGTTGCGTCAGGTAAAATGCCTAACATTGTTTCTCGCTTGTTTCCCGCATATATTACCTATTCTGTTGTTAAAATATTATTTTTGTAGTACGAAACAGAAAATACCTCTTTTCTATTATAAGATTTTGTGAACCGGAGTTTGCTTACGATTGATTTTAAGAAACATAATGTCTTATAGTAAATAGCTGAATAGTATTACACTATTATCCTGGACCGTAATCCGTCCTAGCTGTGACCAGAGTTCGTTCTGGCACTGCTACTGATTACAATCTGACTATCTTTGGCTCTGTCTACCTTGTAAGGGAAAAAGACGTGATTGTATGTATTTTATTTTATTTTATTCGGAAAACTGAACAGTACTTAAATACTAATAAAACAAATAACAAAAAGCACAATTATGACGTTTCCGCATATGATTTTCAGTAAACTTACTTGTCAACTAATTATAATGGTTAACAAAAAAAAAAACAAAATCAAAATGTATACCTAAAGTGAATACAATAATAGAATGTAATGGACAGGAAAAAATAATAAGGTTATCTAGAACGAATAAACTCCTAATAACTAGAAAGTAACATCTCACTAATAACTGAGTTAGGGAACCATGTCAAACCAACGTTTGCATAGTTTATTTTTGAATGGAGTTGTTGTAGTACTTGAGTTAAATAAATCAAGTTCATCAATATTTGTGCACTTATTAAGAGATTCAGAAGCACGTAAGAAGAATGTATTTTTTTCTATAGTTTGTGGCACGTTGAGGTATAAACAAAATGTATGTCTGAGGCTATTGAGTAAAAAGAAATAGTCTTTATTATATAATTTTTTTTGCATAAAATTATCGACTCCACAGTTTCTGTCCGTTAACGCTACACCTGTCGAATCAGAGCCTATTTACCGACGAGTATGAGGTTGTTTACAGCCGGCTATTCTGGGCCCGGAACATCTCAGGTTCATTATCAACACTCCCGACTTCACTTGGGCGATTAACGTTATATTAACTCATCTTTTGATCTATTTTAAAAGAAATGTGTGTGTGCAGTTGCGGTGTTTAACTGAGCATATTCGAATGTTAAGGTATTTTACGCGGATGAATGCAAACTGCAAGTGCCGTGTGGTTCCCGGCACCAATACAAAAAAGAATAGGACCACTCCATTTCTTTCCCATGGATGTCGTAAAAGACGACTAAGGGATAGGCTTACATACTTGTGATTCTTTTTTTAGGCGATGGGCCAGCAACCTGTCACTATTTGGATCTCAATTCCATCATTAAGCCGAGCAGCTGAACGTCGCCATTCAGTCTTTTCGGGACTCTGTCTACCCCGTAAGGGATATAGACGTGACTATATGTATGTATGTAATGTATGTATGTTTATTTTTTAAACAAGTATTTTTAAATCTGATTAGTATATAGATTGGTAAATAAACTTAGAACTTTACTCCTGCGACTAAACTTCAACCAATCTATATAGTGTGAGAGTACGGACAATAACATGTGCTCTTTAGAACTAACTTCAAGTCTTGTCGAATCTACTTCAAGCCTAATTATACGCTATGTATTTATTTTCGTTATTTATAACACATTATAATACGTAACGGGGTTGACAAAACAAACATGTAAAAGGCCTAGTGCGACTGGATCGCTTTATGATATAACAGGTCGTTAGCCGATAGCCTAAAAGAAGAATCACAAGTATCAATTAATATTAATATCAACCTTCGTTTTCTTAATCAACATGGTGTTTATCTCGTGGTACACCCTAATAGTAATTGATATTCTATTTATGCAATAGATTCACTTACTTGGGCTATCTCTACCATTGCATACATTTAGGTCTGATGAATATTGATGAAGATGGGAGAACACCAACAGACGGCCAAGAATATTATAGTTCCAGTAACACAAACAATCTTGATTGGTTGGCATAGCTCTAGGAATAATAGGCTGGTTAACAAAATTAGGTACTGTATTACATATGGATAGTTAATTTGTTTTCCTTTTTAATATATCTACACACATACGTACAAACATATGGTCACGTCTATATCCCTTGCGGGGTAGACAGAGCCAGCAGTCCTGAAAGGCTGGCTTAATGATAGAATTGAGATTCAAATAATGACAGGTTGCTAGCCCATCGCCTATAAGAAGAATCCCAAGTTTATAAGCCTATCCCTTAGTCGCCTTTTACGACATCCATGGGAAAGAGATGGCGTAGTCCTATTTTTTTAAATCGTGCCGACAACCACATGGCACGAATAGATTTATTTATTTATCAATAAGCTACTGAGCAAACGAGCAAAGAGACGTGACCTGAACATGGAATACTTGCGGGAATCAGTCTAATGAGAACATTTAATG
This sequence comes from Amyelois transitella, assembly GCF_032362555.1. Taxonomy (NCBI): domain Eukaryota; kingdom Metazoa; phylum Arthropoda; class Insecta; order Lepidoptera; family Pyralidae; genus Amyelois; species Amyelois transitella. The sequence goes on along the minus strand of NC_083511.1, from coordinate 8,731,900 downwards.
TGCGATAGTCATAAAGATAGGAAATAACACGTTTTGTGCTATCCATATAGAGTCTATAGACCTTTTGCTTTTTGGGCACGTGTTAAATAGAAATTTTACTAGGTACTGATATAACTAGGATTTCCCCGGGGGTTTTTTAAACTGGCCAATTTTCCAAATCCTTCCATCTACAAATTTCGGCGTCTTTGTTTTTCAGAAAGTTGACTTATCGTGGTTATAATACGCACTAAAGTATGGCTTCCCCTAAGTTAAAAAAAACCCCTTGATTTCTCTTCCCGTAGGAAATCAGGGAAATCGTCTCTATAGTAGTGTCCCCTTATAAGGAACCTAATTGCCATATTTCAAATCTCCAGTGGTTTGGTCTGTGTTTGTTTGTCAGTTTGTCTTGATCTCGTGAAAAATTAATACTACATTATTAGTAAATAGTTGTTTAGTATAAGGAAATATATGTATTTTTGGGGACTTCCTTGTTTCAGTTTTCACCCTAACTGGTGAAGTGAGGGAAACCTTTTGCAAGTAGGTCAAGGGTTATTTAAATTTATTTAATAAACGAGACGTAATTTAGAAGGCTGTTGCAAATTTTTTATTACTTTTACAGATTGGGAGTTATAAAAAAATCTATAAATATACCTATATGGGACGAATTTCACATAATGAGTTAGCTTCGAAATTAGCTCGCAAGTTGTGTTACGAAATACTGATTTAGCGAAACTTAGTATATTATATAACCAATCAGAAAAAGTAATTTCCTCATTATGTCCTGGCCGGCATTCAAAAAGTAAAAATGGGCTGAATATATTTGTCGATTAAAACAAATGTTTGTTCTTAAAATAATAAGAACCCGTAAAATAGATTACTGAAAAAGTATCAGAATACCTTTGACCAAATCAAAGATATTTGAAATGTCACTTGAAAATAATGCGGAAAATAAGCTGTTATTGTTTATTATGTTTTCATTGAATCACCGTGAAATCAAATACCATATTATCCTATATTTATAGTTCTAAAAGAATATGTAGGTCACGGATCTCATTCAAAATGACTTATCTCATAAAAAATGTATTGTTGCTTAGTACGTTTGTGTTTGAGCAATGAAACGGCGTAAAACTTTATTATGGCCGTCACAAACATTTTACGAACCAAGTTCGTATTTTAGTTAATTTAACGCACACTGTAGCGAACAACAAAAAGTCGAAAACATCAATAAAACATATCTATTTTAGTTGTGTTAAAAACGGTGTGTTAAAAATGGTATGTACAAACACATTTTTTAATGTCATTTAAACAAAATATAGATAAGCACAATTATATATTTCTTGCACAAAGTAAAACAATGGATCAAATAATTTTTTTGTCATATTAAAATTTGCGCCATTGTAGGTAATGTCGTAGTAGGACTCTTAGTGTATTAAAAGTCTTTATACTTTTTTTCATGAAAAGAGAAATTTCCCTTATTCTTACTAAATTCGTAGTAAAATAAAGTTATTCCCGTTTAACATTAAATATTCAAACGTTTGTTTGTAAATAAGATAGAAATAAAACAAGTTTAATATTTATTATGTTTACACAATTCTCAGACCTATCTTATTAAAGCAAACTTTTGTGCATGAATAAATAAACCAAAGTTTACACGAAATTGTAAGTATTAGGAATATTATATAAACAACACAAATGTAATTGGTAGTTTTATATGAATTAAAATTACTTTTTGTATAAAACCAGTGTTAAAGTTTTAAAAATTAATAATTCTGTTGAGTTTGTGGTGGTGTCGTAATAAGAGAAAGTTAAATAAAGAATAGCCTTCAGACAGTGTTTTAATCCGATTGAACTCAAACAATGTTGGTTCATGCGTTGAATACTAAAAGTACCTAGATTGTAACAAAGTTCAGCTTTACTAAATCAATAATCACTATCGTTCAACGCAGACACAGAGTACAGAACGCCAGGCGCGACCTTTACTCTGTGCATTGTCGTCTCCAATCCCTAAATAGAAACGTAAACAACACTGAATAGCACGCGATGGTAATGAACTAGTATGAACCAGTACGAATATATCGCGCAGTCAACACTTCCAAGCCCAGGCAGACCAGTCGATACCATCAACTAATCAAATCCTGGCTTAGTGCTATGCGGACGTTAAATCGACCAGCTTTTCTAGATTAGTCTGAATTGCAGACTAAAGGCATAGGGAGACGTGGCACCTTTGTTTAGTTAGTCTAAATTTTGATCTAAAAAACTTGGTATATTACGTGTTCCTAACAAAGTAGACAGACCAAAAGTCACAAAACTGTGACGAAGTTACGCCTTAAAGTAGAATTCGAATTACATTAAATTTGAGACCAAGTAAAAGGGAGATATGGCAATCGCTTTGTGAAGTTGTTGCTATTTTTATACATGCATTTTATATAATAGAAAGCTATAAAAGTCGGCCTGTTACTAGTTACTATGTTAGTTATAGTTATATAACATGGAATAGTAACTATTAACCGGTTAAAACACAAATTCTGTTAAATGTAGTGGATGAATGGAAAAAACTAATTATTAATTCTCCAAAGACAAAAGGAGAAAGAAAGAGGAAGACAACAAGCTAGTATTATTAAATGGCCACAGAAAGTTGCTGTGAGTATAAAAAGTCAGTTAATTTTATTAAATTTATTAACCTTTAAGTATGTTTAAATTTGAAAGTCGCTGATGTTTAGTAACGGCGCTACCTCTATTAATTAACTTTATTCTCTCATAATTCTTGTTAACCCGGGAAACAGCAATAAAGGGGGTGCCCATAATAATAAATTAGGAAAGTAATTTACCTACGGCGCTAAAATGATTTACGCAAACGTTACTCCGCTAATTTAAAAGAATAGTCCTATAAAATTGCGATTTGTTGTGGCAAAATCAAGATTTTTTTGATAACAATCATATTTATTGCATCTTAAACTGTCGATTCATAGGACCAATATGAATTATTTGTAATAACTTAGAACGAAAAATTAAAACACCCCGGCTATAAAAACAAGGCGAATATGGGCACCACTGTTTTATTGTCTTTCGAAACCGCTTTCTCACTCTACCATTAAAGCGTATTCCATTCTCGCACTATTAGTGAAGCAATCAAGAAATTGAAAATGAATTCAAGCAAGAATCGTAAATTTTTAATATAAATTCTAAAAACTAGATAATATCTTTCAATTTTCTACGCCCAGTAATTTATTGTAGGATAGATTAGTTGTCTGTCCATCAAGCCTATTAGTCACTCAGTAACAGAAGTGCTCAATAATGATTTTTCTTTCAAGTTTCTGATAAACCAAAATAAATCTCAAAAACCTTAAGTAAACGTACGCGGGGGCTATGATCTAGGAACAAACCTCCGAAACCATTTAGAAGAGCTAACAAGTAAACTGTTAGAATCACAGAACGTGCTTTCACTTAGGTCAGTTTACCTCATAAAATAACGAAAGTACAGATAAGAAGTTGAAAAATAGCAACGCCGATGATAAATGAACAGAAGAAAAAGCAATCAAATATACCTTACCTGTATCAAATAGTAGAAACCTATCGCCGTATCTTTTCATTACATCCTTAAATATTTAATTGTCCAAGAAACAAATAACTCTACCAACATCGCACAATCGAGACACTTATTGAATTAAAAAAAATCATATATAAATTTAATAATGAGGTTTAAGGTAAGTACTCGTAGATAATCATTTCACAGCAAGTTGAGTATTAACATGAATTTTGCCTTCAGCTGATCTCGAGTTTATAAGCCAACAGTTCAAAACGCAATCAAAATATTGATTTTTGATTGATGATTGAAGCTATAAGATGTTTCATGTAAAATTAATTCAATTGTGTCGTATTGTTGACAGGTTACAATAACATTATTTAAGGCCTACCTGTATTTTTAATGATTCTAGTGCAAAAAAGGACAAAAATTTGGCAATTTCTAAAAAAAGACACAGATGTTGGTTTTATACCGTTTTTGTTTTGTGCCTCGGTTTACAGGCAGCAGTTGGTTGCAATTTCCTTTGCACCGATTGTGGAGCCGAAACTCTTGGACTTTACGAGTGGGGTCATGTGAACGTGACTGTACCATTAGCGTTTATTGGTTCATCCTTGATTTTAGTGCCATAGTAATTAACTGGAAGTTTTAGGTTAACAGTCTAAACATGTAAAAGGCCTAGTGCGACTGGATCGCTTTATGATATAACAGGTCGTTAGCCGATAGCCTAAAAGAAGAATCACAAGTATCAATTAATATTAATATCAACCTTCGTTTTCTTAATCAACATGGTGTTTATCTCGTGGTACACCCTAATAGTAATTGATATTCTATTTATGCAATAGATTCACTTACTTGGGCTATCTCTACCATTGCATACATTTAGGTCTGATGAATATTGATGAAGATGGGAGAACACCAACAGACGGCCAAGAATATTATAGTTCCAGTAACACAAACAATCTTGATTGGTTGGCATAGCTCTAGGAATAATAGGCTGGTTAACAAAATTAGGTACTGTATTACATATGGATAGTTAATTTGTTTTCCTTTTTAATATATCTACACACATACGTACAAACATATGGTCACGTCTATATCCCTTGCGGGGTAGACAGAGCCAGCAGTCCTGAAAGGCTGGCTTAATGATAGAATTGAGATTCAAATAATGACAGGTTGCTAGCCCATCGCCTATAAGAAGAATCCCAAGTTTATAAGCCTATCCCTTAGTCGCCTTTTACGACATCCATGGGAAAGAGATGGCGTAGTCCTATTTTTTTAAATCGTGCCGACAACCACATGGCACGAATAGATTTATTTATTTATCAATAAGCTACTGAGCAAACGAGCAAAGAGACGTGACCTGAACATGGAATACTTGCGGGAATCAGTCTAATGAGAACATTTAATGTGCGATAGTCATAAAGATAGGAAATAACACGTTTTGTGCTATCCATATAGAGTCTATAGACCTTTTGCTTTTTGGGCACGTGTTAAATAGAAATTTTACTAGGTACTGATATAACTAGGATTTCCCCGGGGGTTTTTTAAACTGGCCAATTTTCCAAATCCTTCCATCTACAAATTTCGGCGTCTTTGTTTTTCAGAAAGTTGACTTATCGTGGTTATAATACGCACTAAAGTATGGCTTCCCCTAAGTTAAAAAAAACCCCTTGATTTCTCTTCCCGTAGGAAATCAGGGAAATCGTCTCTATAGTAGTGTCCCCTTATAAGGAACCTAATTGCCATATTTCAAATCTCCAGTGGTTTGGTCTGTGTTTGTTTGTCAGTTTGTCTTGATCTCGTGAAAAATTAATACTACATTATTAGTAAATAGTTGTTTAGTATAAGGAAATATATGTATTTTTGGGGACTTCCTTGTTTCAGTTTTCACCCTAACTGGTGAAGTGAGGGAAACCTTTTGCAAGTAGGTCAAGGGTTATTTAAATTTATTTAATAAACGAGACGTAATTTAGAAGGCTGTTGCAAATTTTTTATTACTTTTACAGATTGGGAGTTATAAAAAAATCTATAAATATACCTATATGGGACGAATTTCACATAATGAGTTAGCTTCGAAATTAGCTCGCAAGTTGTGTTACGAAATACTGATTTAGCGAAACTTAGTATATTATATAACCAATCAGAAAAAGTAATTTCCTCATTATGTCCTGGCCGGCATTCAAAAAGTAAAAATGGGCTGAATATATTTGTCGATTAAAACAAATGTTTGTTCTTAAAATAATAAGAACCCGTAAAATAGATTACTGAAAAAGTATCAGAATACCTTTGACCAAATCAAAGATATTTGAAATGTCACTTGAAAATAATGCGGAAAATAAGCTGTTATTGTTTATTATGTTTTCATTGAATCACCGTGAAATCAAATACCATATTATCCTATATTTATAGTTCTAAAAGAATATGTAGGTCACGGATCTCATTCAAAATGACTTATCTCATAAAAAATGTATTGTTGCTTAGTACGTTTGTGTTTGAGCAATGAAACGGCGTAAAACTTTATTATGGCCGTCACAAACATTTTACGAACCAAGTTCGTATTTTAGTTAATTTAACGCACACTGTAGCGAACAACAAAAAGTCGAAAACATCAATAAAACATATCTATTTTAGTTGTGTTAAAAACGGTGTGTTAAAAATGGTATGTACAAACACATTTTTTAATGTCATTTAAACAAAATATAGATAAGCACAATTATATATTTCTTGCACAAAGTAAAACAATGGATCAAATAATTTTTTTGTCATATTAAAATTTGCGCCATTGTAGGTAATGTCGTAGTAGGACTCTTAGTGTATTAAAAGTCTTTATACTTTTTTTCATGAAAAGAGAAATTTCCCTTATTCTTACTAAATTCGTAGTAAAATAAAGTTATTCCCGTTTAACATTAAATATTCAAACGTTTGTTTGTAAATAAGATAGAAATAAAACAAGTTTAATATTTATTATGTTTACACAATTCTCAGACCTATCTTATTAAAGCAAACTTTTGTGCATGAATAAATAAACCAAAGTTTACACGAAATTGTAAGTATTAGGAATATTATATAAACAACACAAATGTAATTGGTAGTTTTATATGAATTAAAATTACTTTTTGTATAAAACCAGTGTTAAAGTTTTAAAAATTAATAATTCTGTTGAGTTTGTGGTGGTGTCGTAATAAGAGAAAGTTAAATAAAGAATAGCCTTCAGACAGTGTTTTAATCCGATTGAACTCAAACAATGTTGGTTCATGCGTTGAATACTAAAAGTACCTAGATTGTAACAAAGTTCAGCTTTACTAAATCAATAATCACTATCGTTCAACGCAGACACAGAGTACAGAACGCCAGGCGCGACCTTTACTCTGTGCATTGTCGTCTCCAATCCCTAAATAGAAACGTAAACAACACTGAATAGCACGCGATGGTAATGAACTAGTATGAACCAGTACGAATATATCGCGCAGTCAACACTTCCAAGCCCAGGCAGACCAGTCGATACCATCAACTAATCAAATCCTGGCTTAGTGCTATGCGGACGTTAAATCGACCAGCTTTTCTAGATTAGTCTGAATTGCAGACTAAAGGCATAGGGAGACGTGGCACCTTTGTTTAGTTAGTCTAAATTTTGATCTAAAAAACTTGGTATATTACGTGTTCCTAACAAAGTAGACAGACCAAAAGTCACAAAACTGTGACGAAGTTACGCCTTAAAGTAGAATTCGAATTACATTAAATTTGAGACCAAGTAAAAGGGAGATATGGCAATCGCTTTGTGAAGTTGTTGCTATTTTTATACATGCATTTTATATAATAGAAAGCTATAAAAGTCGGCCTGTTACTAGTTACTATGTTAGTTATAGTTATATAACATGGAATAGTAACTATTAACCGGTTAAAACACAAATTCTGTTAAATGTAGTGGATGAATGGAAAAAACTAATTATTAATTCTCCAAAGACAAAAGGAGAAAGAAAGAGGAAGACAACAAGCTAGTATTATTAAATGGCCACAGAAAGTTGCTGTGAGTATAAAAAGTCAGTTAATTTTATTAAATTTATTAACCTTTAAGTATGTTTAAATTTGAAAGTCGCTGATGTTTAGTAACGGCGCTACCTCTATTAATTAACTTTATTCTCTCATAATTCTTGTTAACCCGGGAAACAGCAATAAAGGGGGTGCCCATAATAATAAATTAGGAAAGTAATTTACCTACGGCGCTAAAATGATTTACGCAAACGTTACTCCGCTAATTTAAAAGAATAGTCCTATAAAATTGCGATTTGTTGTGGCAAAATCAAGATTTTTTTGATAACAATCATATTTATTGCATCTTAAACTGTCGATTCATAGGACCAATATGAATTATTTGTAATAACTTAGAACGAAAAATTAAAACACCCCGGCTATAAAAACAAGGCGAATATGGGCACCACTGTTTTATTGTCTTTCGAAACCGCTTTCTCACTCTACCATTAAAGCGTATTCCATTCTCGCACTATTAGTGAAGCAATCAAGAAATTGAAAATGAATTCAAGCAAGAATCGTAAATTTTTAATATAAATTCTAAAAACTAGATAATATCTTTCAATTTTCTACGCCCAGTAATTTATTGTAGGATAGATTAGTTGTCTGTCCATCAAGCCTATTAGTCACTCAGTAACAGAAGTGCTCAATAATGATTTTTCTTTCAAGTTTCTGATAAACCAAAATAAATCTCAAAAACCTTAAGTAAACGTACGCGGGGGCTATGATCTAGGAACAAACCTCCGAAACCATTTAGAAGAGCTAACAAGTAAACTGTTAGAATCACAGAACGTGCTTTCACTTAGGTCAGTTTACCTCATAAAATAACGAAAGTACAGATAAGAAGTTGAAAAATAGCAACGCCGATGATAAATGAACAGAAGAAAAAGCAATCAAATATACCTTACCTGTATCAAATAGTAGAAACCTATCGCCGTATCTTTTCATTACATCCTTAAATATTTAATTGTCCAAGAAACAAATAACTCTACCAACATCGCACAATCGAGACACTTATTGAATTAAAAAAAATCATATATAAATTTAATAATGAGGTTTAAGGTAAGTACTCGTAGATAATCATTTCACAGCAAGTTGAGTATTAACATGAATTTTGCCTTCAGCTGATCTCGAGTTTATAAGCCAACAGTTCAAAACGCAATCAAAATATTGATTTTTGATTGATGATTGAAGCTATAAGATGTTTCATGTAAAATTAATTCAATTGTGTCGTATTGTTGACAGGTTACAATAACATTATTTAAGGCCTACCTGTATTTTTAATGATTCTAGTGCAAAAAAGGACAAAAATTTGGCAATTTCTAAAAAAAGACACAGATGTTGGTTTTATACCGTTTTTGTTTTGTGCCTCGGTTTACAGGCAGCAGTTGGTTGCAATTTCCTTTGCACCGATTGTGGAGCCGAAACTCTTGGACTTTACGAGTGGGGTCATGTGAACGTGACTGTACCATTAGCGTTTATTGGTTCATCCTTGATTTTAGTGCCATAGTAATTAACTGGAAGTTTTAGGTTAACAGTCTAAACATGTAAAAGGCCTAGTGCGACTGGATCGCTTTATGATATAACAGGTCGTTAGCCGATAGCCTAAAAGAAGAATCACAAGTATCAATTAATATTAATATCAACCTTCGTTTTCTTAATCAACATGGTGTTTATCTCGTGGTACACCCTAATAGTAATTGATATTCTATTTATGCAATAGATTCACTTACTTGGGCTATCTCTACCATTGCATACATTTAGGTCTGATGAATATTGATGAAGATGGGAGAACACCAACAGACGGCCAAGAATATTATAGTTCCAGTAACACAAACAATCTTGATTGGTTGGCATAGCTCTAGGAATAATAGGCTGGTTAACAAAATTAGGTACTGTATTACATATGGATAGTTAATTTGTTTTCCTTTTTAATATATCTACACACATACGTACAAACATATGGTCACGTCTATATCCCTTGCGGGGTAGACAGAGCCAGCAGTCCTGAAAGGCTGGCTTAATGATAGAATTGAGATTCAAATAATGAAAGGTTGCTAGCCCATGGCCTATAAGAAGAATCCCAAGTTTATAAGCCTATCCTTTGGTCGCCTTTGACCACATCCATGGGAAACAGATGGAGTAGTCCTATTTTTTTTTAATCGTGTCGACAACCACATGGCACGTATAGATTTATTTATTTATCAATAAGCTACTGAGCAAACGAGCATAGAGACGTGACCTGAACATGGAATACTTGCGGGAATCAGTCTAATGAGAACATTTAATGTGCGATAGTCATAAAGATAGGAAATAACACTTTTGTGCTATCCATATATAGACAATAGACCTTTTGCTTTTTGGGCACGTGTTAAATAGAAATTTAACTAGGTACTGATATAACTAGGATTTCCCCGGGGGGTTTTTAAACTGGCAAATTTTCCAAATCGTTCCATTGTAGATGGAACGATTTGGAAACGAATTTCAGAGTCTTTTTTTCAGAAAGATGACTTATCGTGGTTATAATACGCACTAAAGTATGGCTTCCTCTAAGTTAAGTAAAAAAAACACCTTGATCTCTCTTCCCGTAGGAAATCAGGGAAATCGTCTCTATAGAAGTGTCCCCTTATAAGGAACCTACTTGCCATATTTCAAATCTCCAGTGGTTTGGTCTGTGTTTGTTTGTCAGTTTGTCTTGATCTCGTGAATCTACATTATTAGTAAATAGTTGTTTATTATAAGGAAAAATATGTTTTTTGGGGACTTCCTTGTTTCAGTTTTCACCCTAAATGGTGAAGCGAGGGAAACCTTTTGCAAGTAGGTCAAGGGTTATTTAAATTTATTTAATAAACGAGACGTAATTTAGAAGGCTGTTGCAAATTTTTTATTACTTTTACAGATTGGGAGTTATAAAAAAATCTATAAATATACCTATATGGGACAAATTTCACATATTGAGTTAGCTTCGAAATTAGCTCACATCTTGTGTTACGAAATACTGATTTAGCGAAACTTAGTATATTATATAACCAATCAGAAAAATTTCTTTTCTCATTATGTCCTGGCCGGCATTCAAAAAGTAAAAATGGGCTGAATATATTTGTCGATTTAAACAAATGTTTGTTCTTAAAATAGTAAGAACCCGTAAAATAGATTACTGAAAAAGTATCAGAATACCTTTGACCAAATCAAAGATATTTGAAATGTCACTTGAAAATAATGCGGAAAATAAGCTGTTATTGTTTATTATGTTTTCATTGAATCACCGTGAAATCAAATACCATATTATCCTATATTTATAGTCCTAAAAGAATATGTAGGTCACGGATCTCACTCAAAATGATTTATCTCATAAAAAATGTATTGTTGCTTAGTACGTTTGTGTTTGAGCAATGAAACGGCGTAAAACTTTATTATGGCCGTCACAAACATTTTACGAACCAAGTTCGTATTTTAGTTAATTTAACGCACACTGTAGCGAACAACAAAAAGTCGAAAACATCAATAAAACATATCTATTTTAGTTAAGTATGTCAAAAACAATGGTATGTACAAACACATTTTTTAATGTCATTTAAACAAAATGTAGATAAGCACAATTACTTAAGAGTGAATTTTATGTATATAGGTACATATATATATTTCTTGCACAAAAGTAAAACAATGGATCAAATAATTTTTTTGTCATATTATAATTTGCGCCATTTTAGGTAATGTAGGACTCTTAGTGTATTAAAAGTCTTTATACATATTTCCATGAAAAGAGAAATTTCCCTTATTCTTACTAAATGCGTAGTAAAATAAAGTTATTCCCGTTTAACATTGAATATACGACCGTTTGTTTGTAAATAAGATAGAAATAAAACAAGTTTAATATTTATTATGTTTACACAATTCTCAGACCTATCTTATTAAAGCAAACTTTTGTGCATGAATAAATAAACCAAAGTTAACACGAAATTGTAAGTATTAGGAATATTATACAAACAACACAAATGTAAATGGTAGTTTTATATGAATTAAAATTACTTTTTGTATAAAACCAGTGTTAAAGTTTTAAAAATTAATAATTCTGTTGAGTTTGTGGTGGTGTCGTAATAAGAGAAAGTTAACAAACAATATTGGTTCATGCGTTGAATACTAAAAGTACCTAGATTGTAACAAAGTTCAGCTTTACTAAATCAATAATCACTATCGTTCAACGCAGACACAGAGTACAGAACGCCAGGCGCGACCTTTACTCTGTGCATTGTCGTCTCCAATCCCTAAATAGAAACGTAAACAACACTGAATAGCACGCGATGGTAATGAACTAGTATGAACCAGTACGAATATATCGCGCAGTCAACACTTCCAAGCCCAGGCAGGCCAGTCGATACCATCAACTAATCAAATCCTGGCTTAGTGCTATGCGGACGTTAAATCGACCAGCTTTTCTAGATTAGTCTGAATTGCAGACTAAGGGAATAGGGAGATGTGGCACCTTTGTTTAGTTGGTCTAAATTTTGATCTATGTAACTAAGTAGGTATATCACGTGTTAGTAACAAAGTAGACAGACCAAAAGTCACAAAACTGTGACGAAGTTACGCCTTAAAGTAAAATTCGAAATACATTACATTCGAGACCAAGTAATAGGGAGATATGGCAATCGCTTTGTGAAGTTGTTGCTATTGTATATGCATGCATTTTATATAATAGATAGATATAAAAAGTTGGCCTGTTAATAGTTACTATGTTAGTTATAGTTATATAACATGGAATAGTAACTATCAACCGGTTAAAACACAAATTCCGTTAAATGTAGTGGATGAATGGAAAAAACAAATTATTAATTCTCCAGAGACAAAAGGAGAAAGAAAAAGAAAGACAACAAGCTAGTATTATTAAATGGCCACAGAAAGTTGCTGTGAGTATAAAAAGTCAGTTAATTTTATTAAATTTATTAACCTTTAAGTATGTTTAAATTTGAAAGTCGCTGATGTTTAGTAACGGCGCTACCTCTATTAATTAACTTTATTCTCTCATAATTCTTGTTAACCCGGGAAACAGCAATAAAGGGGGTGCCCATAATAATAAATTAGGAAAGTAATTTACCTACGGCGCTAAAATGATTTACGCAAACGTTACTCCGCTAATTTAAAAGAATAGTCATATAAAATTGCGATTTGTTGTGGCAAAATCAAGTTTTTTTTTTGATAAAAATTATATTTATTGCATCTTAAATTGTCGATTCAATTGATCGAAAAACTGAAATACTATAAAAACAAGGCAAATATGGGAACCACTGTTTTGTTTTCTTTCAAAACAGTCTTCTCACCCTACCATTAAAGCGTATTCCGTTCTCGCACTATTGGTGAAGTACCCGAGAATTCGAGCAAGAACCGTAAATTATTAATATAAATTCTAAAAACTAGGGAATATATTTCAATTTTCTACGCCCAGTTATTTATTATAGGATAGATTGGTTGTCTGTTAATCAAGCCTTTTAGTCACTCAGTAACAGAAGTGCTCAATAATATTGATTTTTCTTTCAAACTTCTGATAAAACAAAATAAATCTCAAAAACCTTAAGTAAACGTACGCGGGGGCTATGATCTAGGAACAAACCTCCGAAACCATTTAGAAGAGCTAACAAGTAAACTGTTAGAATCACAGTACGTGCTTTCACTTAGGTCAGTTTACTTCATAAAATAACGAAAGTACAGATAAGAAGTTGAAAAATAGCAACGCCGATGATAAATGAACAGAAGAAATAGCAATCAAATATACCTTACCTGTATCGAATGGCAGAAACCTATCGCCGTATCTTTTCATTACGAGTACATCCTTAAATAATTAATTGCCCAAGAAACAAATAACTCTATCAACATCGCACAATCGAGACAAAATAAAAAAAACTTTTTGAATTAAAAAAAATCATACATTTAATAATGAGGTGTAAGGCAAGTTCTCGTAGATAATCATTTCACAGCAAGTTGAGTATTAACATGAATTTTGCCTTCAGCTGATCTCGAGTTTATAAGCCAACAGTTCAAAACGCAATCAAAATATTGATTTTTGATTGATGATTGAAGCTATAAGATGTTTCATGTAAAATTAATTCAATTGTGTCGTATTGTTCACAGGTTACAATAACATTATTTAAGGCCTACCTGTATTTTTAATGATTCTAGTGCAAAAAAGGACAAAAATTTGGCAATTTCTAAAAAAAGACACAGATGTTGGTTTTATACCGTTTTTGTTTTGTGCTTCGGTTTACAGGCAGCAGTTGGTTGCAATTTCCTTTGCACCGATTGTGGAGCCGAAACTCTTGGACTTTACGAGTGGGGTTATGTGAACGTGACTGTACTATTAGCGTTTATTGGTTCATCCTTGATTTTAGTGAGTAATTAGCTGGAAGTTTTAGGTTAACAGTCAAAAATGTTCTTACGTTCGTTTTTATGTATATATTTGTACATACGCTTCTTTTATTAAAATAAAAAAGAATGAACAATAAAAGTTTACAGGTATTCTTACATGTATTTTCGTTACCTTATCCAAATCACCACTCCATCTCTTTCCCTTGGATGTCGTAAAAGGCGACTAAAGGATAAGCTTATAAACTTGAGTTTCTCCTTTTAGGAGATGGGCTAGCAACCAACTATTCGAATCTCAATTCTATCTTAAAGCCAAATAGCTGAACGTGGTCTATCAGTCTTCTCAAGACTGTTGGCCCTGTCTACCCCGCGAGGGATATAGACGTGATTTTATGTATGTATGTTATCCAAATCTTTCGATGGGGTCATCCACCTGTCATCACAGTATCTATTTATGTTACCTATTTCATTCTTACTTTAAAAGATTAGTTTCCAAATACTTTCAGAGTCCTGAAACGATTACTTTATAACTGAAGAGAACTTTTAACAAAAGTTCCTTTATGTGCATATTCGAGGCAAAATTACGATAAAAATTGAAGCGGCTACAATCTAAAAGATAGATAGCAGAACAATGAAATCCATTAACATCACACCAAGTCCGTAAAAATAGACCACGAACATTGTTCGAGTTAATCCATTTTGTACCTGCCGCCGCCACAATAACGAAGGCACAGATGTTGGACGAAAAGTAGAAACAAATGTTGTTTAACATCAAATTTGCTCAAAAATATACAGGTTTAAACAAAATAGCACTGTGGTTCCTGGCACCAATACAAAAAAGAATAGTACCACTCCATCTCTTTCCCATGGATGTCGAAAAGGCGACTAATGGATAGGCTTACAAACTTGGGATTTTTTTTAGGCGATGGGCTAGCAACCTCAATACTTTCATTAAGCCAAATAGCTGAACGTGGCCATTCAGTCTTTTCAAGATTGTAGGCTCTGTCTACCCCGCAAGGGATATAGACGTGACCATATGTATGTATGTATTAAACAAAATATTTCGTTGAACATAATTTTAATAAAATTAATGTGTCTGTTTAATTTTTTTTGCTAATTTGCGACATCAGAAATGAATTACCGCTTAATTATTTATTAATTTATGAATTCGACCAATAGAAGCTCAAATTCATGGAAATATATGAAAAAAGGATTATTTCATAGTATTTTCATTTTAAGCTACCATGGACACAGTTTACGCCAAATCAGAAACTGAAAAGTGATTGACAACTATTCATTAGTGAAACTGCCGGGTTATCGATTCAACTGACATCGAAATTTCATTAATTCGGCAAAGAGAAAAGTTATCAAAGTTTAAGGGATTTTGATACCGAACGAGCGGTTATCCGGAAATTGTTGTTAGAATTTAACCAGTGATACAGTTGGGGCAACAAAATATATAGCTAATATAAAGTTTGCAGAAAGGACTTTGGATGGTGTCGTGAGTTATGGTGTGAGATGACCTAACTATAAATGTGAAAAGCCTAGACAATTACAAACATATCGTTTTTAATTATGTAGGTATATTTTTTAAGTTTATAAGTATTTACCTATTAAACATTGTATCTTTTCTAATAGTCAATTAAAGAAAAGGCTTTTAAACATTTGTAATATGGGATTCTAGTTTTAAGGCTAGTAAGCTGTATCTCTGAATTTCAGTTGTACAGCTAATTATTGGGTCCCTTATCTTCAATGTAATATGAGTTTGTCTTTTTTCGACGTCACGAATTTTTTATTGTTCCCTTAGTATTTCGCTTCAAAGCTTGGGATCAGCTCAAGACAGTCTGTTACTAACATCATGAAAGATTTGGCTGGGTTTTCTACGGTCGGTTGTCTGGCTGGAACCAACACACATGGATTATTTGAAATTCGATATCGCGTTGAAAAGGGTGATAGATTAATTTTTTACGAAAAATATTTTTGCAATTTGAGGGAGAGGTAAAATACTTTTTGTAATATGTTCTTTTTGGCTTACAGTTGAATTTTGTTAACAGAAATAAAATTAGGAATTCTAAAATTAAAAACAGGATAAAAAGCGATTCTGTGTGCAATGTACATTTTAATACCCGATAAAGGTTTTACCCAAAAATAAATGAAAAAAGGTTGAATACAGAATTAGAAGATCGAACCAGTTCAACTTTTATGCGGCGGCCGTGAATAATGCAGTTACTGTCGCGTAAAAATTGGGACTGAGACAAAAGGTGAAAGGTAAAAAACACGTGCACAGACTTTTAGAAAAAAATTTTCTCTGTAAAACACTTACGTAAAGCAGTTTTCACGGTAGTACTTGAACGGCGCCAGAAGAAATGAAAAAGACCAACAAAACGTTCCCAGAACGGTATTCTTGCCTGGATAGGGACGTCTGAAAATCTTACCCTTTTCTTCGGGGTCCTTTTGTCCCTAGTTCCAGGTATTTTACGTTTAGCTAAACTTGATTTAATTTCTTTAACTTCATTCGATATCTCAACAGTGCAATACGATTCGATTACGTTTTGTTTGTCTGTTGGTTTATTATTTTTGACTAAATTCGGATTAATATCTTTAACTTCATTTGTCACAACAATACCACTACGAGATCCGACTAAGAATTTTTTGTCAACAACTGGTTTCACTACATTTTTGGTTGGTATTTTTGTACTAATAGGAAGAGATTTCACTATTGTGTTTTGTTTCACTTTACTTATCCCTTTGAACTCCGTGTTAATAATTTAAACGTCAGTCAGAAATTCGTTTGTTATATCTTTATTGTACAAGACAACACCTTACAACGGATTTAGTTTCACCATAACACAAACAAAATGATAGTATGGACACTTTAAAAGAAGCTACTGATGTTTGATTCGCAAGATAATTATTATTATGGTCTAGCAGACATATTGGCTTGTTTCCAAATCATCTCGCAGTTTTAATATCAGCAGGTGCATCCAAATAATGATTAGACAAATATAATAGATGATTAATGCGATGTATGTTTGCAGTGTCTGGTACTATGAAAGACAACAACGACATAATGTATACACAAAACGTGTGACTACGTGTCTAGTTTGGTTGTAAGCCAAGATTTTATCAAGCGACATGCAGAAACGATCCAATTGTGCCGGTCCGACATCGCATGTGTTTAATTAATTTGGGAAGGAAATTCCCTTTGGCCAACAGTTTGAAATCTACGTCGATTGGACTATTTGCATTGGGGATTGGAATCAAGTCATACGAGTATAATTGTACTTCTAACTCCAAACAATAACGAACCTATTTGAAACATTAATTTTCTTCTTGACATAATTATCTCAGACTTGATCTATGATTCTGGAGTATCAGGAGTCGGTACAGTATATTTAATTTTTACATTTGCTTCTGTAACTTGCCATCTCTGCCCATCCAAACACGAGAATGGAAATTAATTAACCACCTACTATAAAACGTGGGTGAAGTGAATGCCAATTGAAACAAAAAAGTTCTTATGCGCAGTACAATGTTCTTTTCATGATCGATATTACAATGACGGTTTTCAATCGATTTATTGATATGTTGATTGTTATCATCGATACTACCGCCTCCCGTCTTTGGTGTAATCAATTCATAAATGACCGTTATACACGCTAGTTTCTGATCATATGAGGTGATATTATGTAATCATTATAAGTGGGTTTCAATATAATTTATGATATAATGAGATTATGATATGCAGGGATCATGGCTATCCATGTATAGAATAATGTAATTTCAGCATACACCTCCGGAAAAGGGGCGTGATTTTTTGTATTGTACATATGTATCACACTTACACTAAGACAAGTAGATAGATAAGTTTCTAAGGCCGTGTCGGCCGGTACACCATAATAAGACTTGTGTTACGAGATACTAACTCAACGATACTATATCTATATCTATCTATACATATAATAAATCTGTAGAAAGGTCAATTCTGTACATTAAAAATATTGAAAAAATAAATAGCAGGGGGTGTTACTGGATCGATACCAAATACAAAAATGTGATTAAAAAAATTTTTGTCTGTCTGTCTGTATGTTCAGGCATCACGTGAAAACTAACGGTTCGATTTTAATGAAACTTGGTATAATTATACCTTATTATCCTGGGCGTAAAATAGGATACTTTTTATCCCGAAAAAATACGAAGAAAAAAAAATCTTAATTTTTCAGTTTATCCATAGACGTTGTTCTGTAGAACCGCGAACACACGTTGCGTTACCCGCAGTGGATTTAGCGCCGTAACCTGTAGCGCCTAAAGTCGGCTTTGGCTTGAACCGTTTGCTGCACAAGCGGGCCGCTACTAATTACTATGAAAAAAATACTACATAGCTACATTAATTCCCATCAAGCTGAAAATGAGTATAATTATTTAAAACACAATCAAAAGCATTATTTCAAAATTCCCCATGATTCCGGTTTAAGGAAAAAAATTTACTCACGGTCAAAGGTAAAAAATGGGTGTATCGCAATTTTCTTTAAAACGGTAAGTTTTTCAAATCGGAAAATTACCTCAGACATAAATTGTAGATCATAAGTTATCTATAAAAAAGGTATCAATAATTTTTTTCAACAAAGCTACCGTTTCTGTGATATAACGATGCAAAAAGTTGCAAGCGTCATAATATGCATCCGTTTCCTTGCCACCTCTGAGGTAGTTTACTATTAGCGCGTTTTTTTTTACATTTTTATTATTAAACTTGAAAAAGTCTGAAATAGGTTAGAATAAACACGTGTTTTCACTACGCAGTGGCAATCAAGACTAACTTTCGTATTTATTATTAAAAAAAAAATAGAATAACCCTAAGTGAAGAAAATCATCTTAGGACAATAATAGAGGTTACAATTATCAAATTCAATGCAATAATCAAATTAAAACTAAAGCTACTTATAAAAAGAAAGAAAAAAGATGACTACAAACTAAAATTTAATTTTAAAATTGTACAGTCCTTGCATAGCATCAACATGAGGGAATGTGCCCAGAAGGCTGGCAGCATTGCCAATTCGAATGGCAATGCTGATTCTCTGAGCCAGATAATTTCCAGCCCTCCGGTCAAGATATACCTCAATTAGCTTTTTCGACAATTGTCGGAAAAGCTGATGGGCAGATAGGCCCCCCGGTCCCAGAGTTTCTACCCCAAAAGGTTCAAAAGTATAGATATTACCGATAACTACATACATCATACATACATACATACATAAAATCACGCCTCTTTCCCGGAGGGGTAGGCAGAGACTACCTCTTTCCACTTGCCACGATCCCTGCATACTTCCTTTGCTTCATCTACATTCATAACTCTCTTCATGCAAGCTCGGCGGTTTCGGGTACTTTTGACCTGACCCTTTACCAGGACGTCCTTAATTTGATCAAGATATGTTCGTCTAGGTCTTCCCACCCCGACCTTTCCCTCCACACTCTCCATGTATATCTGCTTAGTCAACCTGCTTTCATTCATTCACATTCATCCTCTCCACATGACCGAACCATCTCAACATACCCTTTTCTATTCCTGTAACTACATCTTCTTTCACATCACAACATTCCCTTATCACACTGTTCCTTATCCGGTCACTCAATTTCACACCCAACATACTCCTTAACGCTCTCATTTCCACTGCATTTATTCTGCTTTCGTGCTTCTTTTGCCATACCCAACTTTCACTCCCATACATTAATGTCGGGACCAACACGCCCCTGTGCACAGCCAGTCGAGCCTTTTTGGATAGTTTCTGACTGCTCATAAAGGCATGCAAAGCTCCATTCACCATGTTCCCCGCGTTCACTCTCCTTTCAATATCACTATCACACTTGCCATCTGATGTAAACTTTGATCCCGATAACTACATATTTGCGCCTTTTGAGGTTTTTTGCCTCATTTGAAGCAAAACGGCCTTAGATTTAGTAACCTGAAGATGAGACGGCGCAAGTGTGTCGACACAAGTAGCATCCCACACCAAAGGCCGCCCCAATCTCCAGGGTACCAAAGTCATACCATCCGGTCTCTTGGCATCATCCCGAGCCAGACCGTTTGGTTCTAGGAGGATTATATCATTTAGGGCGGCATGGCGCCCTAAACGGCCGGCACTCCTAGGGCATGAGAGGCCGTGGTGTCCATAGCCGACAACGGTATCCCCGCAAGGACAACTATTATTAAAGACTAACGGTATTTCATGTGTTGAGCATTCTGAGATAAAGCAGCTATACGACCCTAGCCACGTACACAATTAAACAGAGAGACAGATGTTGTCTCAAGGTTTCACTACAGTATAAATGAAGGGACTGGGTTTCATTATACTTATGTATATTTTATATTTTGAATTCAAGTTAAAATTACCGACAGAACAATATTTTTACTTATATTACTGCTGCACAGAGTATATACGAGACGTGCATATGCATAGTATGACGCTTGCAACTTTTTGCATCGTTATATCCCAGATACGGCAGCTTTATTGAAAAAAAATATTGATTTCTTTTAATAGATAACTTTATGATCTACAATCTATGACTTAGGTAATTTTTCCGATAAAATTTACCGTTTTACCTTTGATCTTGGGTATTTTTTTTTTCCTTAAACCGGAATCATGGGGAATTTTGAAATAATGCTTTTGATTTGTTTTTTTTTTTTGTTTTAAACAATTATACTCATTATCAGCTTGATGAGAATTAATGTAGCTTCATTCTTATTTTTTGGTCTAAAATGACCAGACTACTTACTACAGAACGCGAACTCAACAGCAGTAGGTCAATAGAGGGATCTCCTTAATTATTATAGGCCTAGCCGCAATTGCGTCCAATAGATATTTATAAGATGTCATTGTCAGAGTTACTCATAGTGGAGAAATAAGCCATCCACGCGATGACCGACATCCGCGCGGACGGAGTCGCGGGGGGAAGCTAGTTTTATAATAAATACTTATAAAGATAAACATCCAAGACTCAGTCCAATCAGAAAAAGTTCTTTTCTCATTATGCCCTGGCCTCCACCTACTTATATTTATCGATAGCCAGTCCTATTTCGCTTTACCTACAAAAACAAAAAAGAAATACATGGAAACCTTTGTACGAATACATTCATGCTAAAAGTTGGTTCTGTATTCAAATCGTATGCAAGCAAACCCGTACACAACCCATGTAGCGCCCGCTCCCGCCTCTTCAAAATACGTACATTTTCACAGGTGAAAATTCAAAGAGATACGCAGGTGCCGGCCGTACACTCATCGACAAAATACCATTGTAATATTTGAAATAACTTGATAAAAAATTGTGTTTGGAAGGTATCGAAAAAATGGAAATAAGTTACGTGAATGAGAACATTTTTGTAATTTTAATACGATTGGGGCAATTATGTACGCAACTAACATATCGTTTATCTTCTTGTATTCAAGAGCTACCCTTTGAGTGGAGTTCAGTGGATCATTCTCCAATCTTTTCTTTTTTTTGATAAATTTTTAAGCGTTTAGTTTGAACTTTTAATCACATATATCATGCTTAAATGAAAAGATTAGTTATTATTATAAATTGAATTAATTTTTTTTTGAAATTTTGTAGTGCGTCTGTTTATTCTGGAACTGGAACTTTGACATAAGAAAAGATCTTCATCTTTTCGTGTGAACTGTACCCATACAAAATTTATGTAAAGCTTATGAAAATCGTATTCAGCCATAGAGATTATCTTTTTATCGAAATCGCCTTTGAGGGGACGACAATTCTGAAACGAACAATTCGAAATCATGGAATTCTTTTGAGAGCTCGTCCCGAGCAAATTAACCGTTTTGTAATGACTGCTCGAGGAATCCACTGAATGTCAGTCATTTTGGGCATTCATGGTCTGGTAGGAAAGAAATAACATCGTGGGTGCCAGTTGTTTCTCTTCTTGTGCAGATTGTAAAAGTCAAAGTCAAAAACTTGGGATTCTTCTTTTAGGCGATGTGCTAGCAACCTGTCACTATTTCAATCTCAATTCCATCCATAAGCCATACAGCTGAACGTTGCCTTTTATTTTTTCGAGATTGTTAGCTTTATCTATCCCGTAAGGTATAAATGCATGATTATCTATGTCGATTAAGGACAAATAATATTGAATGTGTTATGTGCCCATTTCTCGTAAACATTTTGGCCATTTTCTACTGTTTCATTAAACTTCTGCTCTAAGTAAAACTACTTGGGCTAGATTACTGTAAAATCTTAAATTTGCTGGAAAACTTGTTAACTCTCGTATTTGGTGAATTCCCGCAGAATATTCCAAAGCAAATTTTTAACTTTTCATTCGTTTGACTTCCAATGTGTTGAGTTTCTATAAAGCTCTAGAAAGTTACTACTAACATTTCCTCTAAGAAAAAGTTAAACTTTCTAGCGTAAAAGCAGTAATATAGAGAATGAGACAAAGTAATTTGTTAAACACATTTTACGGTTAGTATAGAATAATTTTCAAAATATAAGTGGAGATATAAATAAAAATGGAAGGCCTAGAACAATAATTATTTTACTTTGCAGGCTACAAGCTCGAGATGTAGACATAACAAACCTTCAGTCAGGAATTGGATGTGTTTAGATATTCTAACACTTATAAACACAACACTGTTTTTCGGGTATAAGTTTTATTAAAACTTAGAATTTCAATAGAGACAAAAATTATGTTTATTATAAATTAATCAACGTACAACCGGCACCGAATGACAAGTTTACATAATAATTTTATAAGCTACAAACATGATCTTGCAAAACAGCCATTGACATAAAATGAAACGTTACGGCGGATAATAAACTTTTTAAGTATTGACATAAAGCTGGCGTTAAAATAACTCAATACTTCGGAGGTCGCAATTTTCGTTATAGTCACATAACCGTTAAAAGTGGGGTGCCAAAAATAGTATTCGTGGTCAACCCTCGATCCCAGGTTAATAAAAGCTCGTAATTTTCAATATCACTGGCCATAGTCACAATATGCAGGAAATTGTGGTGATAAAAAAGTAATTATTCAGTTTTATTAATTATGCTCTGTTATTACAGAGAAAAAGAAAAAGTTAAAGGTGAAAGAAGGATTTTTCTTATTTATTTTTAAGGAAAAAGTTGTCTTCGGAGTAAAGGGGTTGATGTGTCTAGTTATACATATTAAATTCATCGGTATTGTAATATTTTTTTACAAAAAGTTTCCATGTTACTCTAGTGAAATCAAAAGTTTTATCTTATTTTCAAAGTTGCTTACAAACAACCTCTTTCAAATCGATGCACTAGTAATCTTATATAAATTTTGCCGTTGAGTTATCTAGTACAATTTGTCTTTCGTATTTGGCTCTTAAAGATAAATACTCGTACCTTACATACGTGTGATTTTTGATCAAAAGTTTAACATTACGTAAACTTCATACTTTCTGTTGTATAATTGGAAACACGGTTAATAGATCATAATAGATGACGTTGAGTGATCGTGTTTAAGCTATGGTCAGACAGCAAGCGATTAGCGGGTTACTAATGGTGAGTCCTGCGATTTATTTCAGTGAGTTCGTAGGAAGTAATCACGTTCTGTTGTGATAGAGTATGATCGTTACAATACCGTGGAAGATACATACATACATACATACATAAAATCACGCCTCTTTCCCGGAGGGGTAGGCAGAGACTACCTCTTTCCACTTGCCACGATCTCTGCGTCTCGCGTCTCTGCGATCTCTGCGTCTCTGCGTCTGCGTCTCTCTCTCTACTTCTTTCGCTTCGTCCACATTCATAACTCTCTTCATACAAGCTCGGCGGTTTCGGGTACTTTTGACCTGACCCTTTACCAGGACGTCCTTAATTTGATCAAGATACGTTCGTCTAGGTCTTCCCACTCCGACCTTTCCCTCCACACTCTCCTTGTATATCTGCTTAGTCAACCTGCTTTCATTCATCCTCTCCACATGACCGAACCATCTTAACATACCCTTTTCTATTCCTGTAACTACATCTTCTTTCACATCACAACATTCCCTTATCACGCTGTTCCTTATCCTGTCACTCAATTTCACACCCATCATACTCCTTAACGCTCTCATTTCCACTGCATTTATTCTGCTTTCATGCTTCTTTTGCCATACCCAACTTTTACTCCCATACATTAATGTCGGGACCAACACGCCCCTGTGCACAGCCAGTCGAGCCTTTTTGGATAGTTTCTGACTGCTCATAAAGGCATGCAAAGCTCCATTCACCATGTTCCCCGCGTTCACTCTCCTTTCAATATCACTATCATACTTGCCATCTGATGTAAACTTTGATCCTAGATATACAAACTCTTTCACTTGCTCCACTTTTTCTCCTCCAATCAAAATATTACATGCTGTCATTTCTTTCTCCATTTCAAAAACCAGTGTTTTAGTTTTACTTACGTTCACTTTCATTCCTTTCTCTTTTAAAGCTTCATGCATACAGTTTACCATCTCCTGTAACTCCTCCGCTGATGACGCCAGTATAACCTGATCGTCGGCATAGAGCAGACATTTGACGAGTAACTCATTCATCCTTAATCCACTTTTAGACTCTTTCAAATCTGTCAAACAGCTATCCATAAATAGGTTGAACAGCCACGGTGACGCAACACATCCTTGCCTAACGCCTTTCTCAATCTTAAACCACTCAGTGTGCGCTCCGTTTATCCTGACACAAGCACTCGAATCCTCATATAAGGATTTCAGTGCTCGTATTAAGAGACTGCTCACCCCATGCATAGAAAGTGCTGACCACAATTCATTCCTCTCAACTCTGTCATAGGCCTTTTCCAGATCTACGAATGTGCAATAGACTTTTTGACTCTTGGCCAAAAACTTTTCGGCTATGCACCGCAAGGAAAAGACCTGATCAGTACATCCCATTCCCTTTCGAAATCCCGCTTGAGCATCCCATATTTTGTCATCAGTGTGTGACCGTGGAAGATTTCTTTAGTAATGTACGATGGATCATTAAATGATGCCCATATTATAAAATCGATCTTTCACCAAGTCAAAGTATGGAATAATCGTATATTTTCAAACAAATAATCTAGGCTTCTCCTTTCTATGACACATAAAGTGCAAATGCTATGCTTACACTGTAAATACCAAAAAGTTACAAAATTATAATACGAATTTCTTTGTCAACATAATTTACGTTTTATTTGGCAAAGTCTCTAAATAAATGACTTTAAGCCGTATGGGTATTTTTGATGCATTATCTGCTAATATTGTAATCCTTTAATTGCTTTTTAAAACACTAAGCGGTCATTTTACTCTGATGGTAACCACACGGCTCTATAACTTATTCCTTTGGTGACCGTTTACGACCTGCGCGTATAAAGCTAGATATAATACATGAAATATTTTATCTCCCACCGTTTCAAGCAAAGAAAATACTGTTCAAAATTAAGTCAACAACGTCGCTTCATGAAGACACAATTTCATAAGGTAAACATTATTACGATCTGCAATTACCATTTGGGGTCGGATTGTGGTCGGTGTTGGCGTATAACATAACACTGATCTTTATTCGCGTGGTTCACAAAGCTGGCCAAGTATACATTGGTTATTTCCCAGTTGTATAAAAATACAGACTGAATTTAAATCCAAAAAGTAAAGTTCATAAAGAAAAGTTATTCTTCATTATTTCAACAATTTTGCTTCAAGAAACCACAATTTTTTACTTAATATTTAAAAAATCAAAATATTTTATCGTTCTGAAATTACCATATAAGATATTGTTTTGTTAAGAATCAT
Source organism: Amyelois transitella (assembly GCF_032362555.1). Lineage (NCBI taxonomy): Eukaryota > Metazoa > Arthropoda > Insecta > Lepidoptera > Pyralidae > Amyelois > Amyelois transitella. The sequence goes on along the minus strand of NC_083511.1, from coordinate 8,706,235 downwards.
AGCTCATACTCTCATACATATAGCTCTTTGAATGATCTACAAAGTAAGCAGTCATTACTCACAACATAGTTTTAATTAATTCGAAATGGAAGTCTGTATATATACCTAATTGCAGTCACGGCTAGCTTTTTTAATTTTATTCAATCAATGTATTTCATTATCTTTTTCTTCTCGCAGGTAATATTTCACTTGTATAAAAAGTTTATTTAAAATAAGATACAATTCCCAAATTTCTTTTTCTGGCAAAGAGCTTAACTTTATCTGTGTATATAAATCTCAGAAACTGTGTTTACCTCGTTTGGGGTCAAGTCATGACAGTCTTGCATTTGCAATTACGATTACATCAATTATAAATTCGTCTATTGATAAATATTGTATCAGGATTCTCGTAAATAAAATATTCAGAAAAGGATAAAAACTTTGCGACTTTGATGAAACTTAATATTTTGTAAAATTTTAATTTTTAATGAGATATTTCAGTATGATCTAAAAATAACGCTGTTATAATTTACAGTGTCAGGTTTATTTACCAAGGAATGCACTAGGAATGTTTAATGTCACAAATATGCTAATGTTATGCAAAGGCGCGCTTCGCATTTGATTTATTTATGAAAATATTTCACGAAGCTAATTATGTGAGCACTTATAACTTATATTCCTAGAAATCTGAATAATATCAACCTTTCTAGTGACAACAATTATGTAAACTTGTTTATGAATAATATAACATGTTGAAACTTTTGTATGTTTTTAGTAAGCACTTATAATTTTATGCTGTTTTGGTAATGAAGAATGAACATATAACATACTATATGTAGTTGCCTTTTCCCGATAATGTAAAAGTCTCGTGTACTTTAATATTTGGAAAAGAATAAAAATGGAGACTAAAATACTATGTCATTATTGTATGTTCGTATGGATAACTTTCTGTGGAGATTCTTACCTGTATGAGAAATGAAACTAAATGTGTAAACAAGGATATGTACTACAAGGAAGTATGGAATTTAAAAAAAATATTACCTAGAGCAAACTTGACGCCAGTCCACGCGGTGCGGACATAGTGGAAGAGTCGGCGGTACAGCGGGCGGTGGCGGCGGCGGTGGCGAACGGGCGCCTCCGCGTCGGGCGCGGGCGAGGGCGCGGGCTCGTCCGCCCCGCCCGCACCCCCGCGACCCTCCACCGATGACGCCGTGGCGTTGCGCACCCAGCTTTACACAAAACGCTCGCTACCCTAACAAAACCGCACCTTTACCACACACAACACGACGCGTTCACTCACACGCATTGTTCACCAATTTGCACTGTTTATCTTAAATATTTTTGATTAATTTTTAGCGAAATTCCATCAGGAATAGAGCACTGTGTAATTGAAAATGACAAACACTGATGCTATTCGGCTCAGCTTTCAGACGAGGGCCGCCGAAGTGGATGTTTGGTGTCGTTAATAATTCAGAAAGCATCCGAGACGGACGGTAAGCAGCGGTCGAATATTAACTGTTTAGTAAACTACACTTTAGTGCTTGTCTTTGGCTGAGGGCAAATAATTCTCGGAGTTCACAAATTAAATTTAGAATTCCGTCGTCTGTTTTCTTAAGAGACGGTTGGAAGCCGGTCCGGATTCCTTAAGGAGGGTTATTCTTTTATTTCTTGATAAGTTTTTCAATAAACTGCGGCAAGCGTTAGAGGAGTGGAAGCGGGAAATCTGTGAACAAAGAAACGAGCTGTTAGTTTGTTAGTCGCGATGGCTCGGATTAGTTTGTTGTTATCGGGGTTAGCGAGTTTAGTTGCTGGTTTAAAGTTACTACAAGCTTAATGTATGTTTCATTTAATTCCGAAAAAAGCGTACTTAATTACTAACAAGGGAATGCCACATTTAGTGGTCATTACTGCGAAGTACAGTCAACCACAATGGAACAACGTTTTTAATTAAACAATAATAAACGTGACAAAGTACCACATTCACGTTTCACAATATATATATTTTTTTACAAACAAAATTAAGTTAATATAAGTCGAAATCAAAGTTTTCATTTTCTTCTAGTAATGAAAATATTTTTATATTATAGAATAATAAAATAAATATATAAAAACTGAGATACATAACGCACAAATATCTCCAAATCGAAACTATTATCTTTCGGTAAGCACATCAAGTTTGTGGAAAAAATTCAAGCCTCCTGAAAAACCTTTATGTTTATCTTATCTCCCGGAGGTCAGATTGCTGTATTGGGATACGAAACATCGATCCTATGGGAACCATTGTGATCCTTCTCTATTCCATTTGTTAGTGAGCCCATCGAATCCAAAATCTATACGTATAATAGAACTGTAACAATGTCTGTACAAAGGAGATACTCGTAATAAGGGATCTTCTTAGTTGCGACAGTTTGAAAAGTATATTTTAAAATTTTATGGGCCTTTTGTCTGCCTGTATGTATGTCATACTTACTGTATGAAATTATTTCGTTTTCGAGTATGGAGAAAAGTAATGTAATATTAAAAAGGTTTCTTTATCATTCTTCCCGATGACGCGTAGATTTTTTGGATAGGTGACAGTTTATATTTTTTAGCGTGTAATTAATACCGTGACCTACTTTGAAGTCGAAAGGTCTGATAATTTGATAAATGGAAAAAGTTATGATTACTTGACAATAGTTTTAGTAAGAAAAAATTAATTCATTTAAAAGCTTAAATTATCATCAACGACAATAAAAACAGTAATTTCAAACATTTATTCTACTTAAAATCTTTTATAATATGAGTTTCACTTCTAAGATCCCACGAATCCAAGATTAAATAAAACAAAAGGCTTTAACAAAACTTCCCGATGTAAACTTAACGGGTTTAATTTGGGCGTCATCAGTCATGAATAAAGACGCCGTTTGTTCGGTGTTTGCACTGGATTTGCATTAGAATTGGATTCTGTACCGCGCCTCATGTAAATTCGTCGCCCGTGTCTAAAAATATAGACAGCACAAATTTGACGTTTGATATGGTATTACAATGACATGTTATACAAAGTTAGCACGATATTCAAAGTTATCACGATATTTTATAGTGTACATAGAAATTGGAATAAAATCTGGTTTCTGTGATCGAATGGGTAATAGGCAAGAATCACCACGAAGTCTTCGAGTAGTATAGGAGTATCAGTCAGAAGATGATCGTCTGATGTTTAGATTGCTGGAATCATGTCAACAAGATGTACAAACGGGAAGTCGAACTAGGCTTCCCTTTCTATGAGCTGTTTTACTTGAGATGGCCATACTGTTTCCTTGTCCCTATATAAGTGTGCAACATACATATCATCACGTCTATATTCCTTGCGGGGAAGACAGAGCCAACAGTCTTGAAATGACTGAAAGGCCACGTTCAGCTGTTTGGCTTAATGATCATTTTCTTGTTGGTGTTAGAAGCTCAGGGCCTATGACTACGATCCTGAATTGGGTAAATATAGTTTTTACACCACGTGACTCCCGTCTGACCTTCTATCCTAACCCATATTATAACATGGTTACATCCAGGTGTTTGGTACAGGTTTTCTTGTTAAGATGTTTTCATTCACTGAAAGATAAGCGTCTTATTAGAAATTGGTATATTCAGACATGATGAGTTATTCTTCTGTACAATGTTGTAGTCATACACACAAAAATCTGTCACGTGATATTTTTGTACACGATGCGGAAAACTCGATCGTTCTGTGTACCAAAAGCAAACCTGACTTTTTGTTTTGGCATTTATTTCGTGTTCCTGACTCGAATTTTCGATTGATAGGCAGCGGGCTGCGGGTTCGAACTTGTGTAACTTTGTTTTTCTTATAAATGTATTCAGCATTGTCCACGAGAATCTGGTTAATTTCTTGTAGATTCTTCGGGGAGTACTTCTTACTGATTTCCTTAGATCTCTCAAGATCAAATAAGTAAGATATATGTCGTCGGTTGTACGGCGTTTTCATCAGTCACTTTGTCAGTTGGTAACGCAAGAGATTTATACATATTGAAAATTATTAATTATATATCTTATATATTATATTTTTCCCATGGATATCGTACAAGGCGACTATAGCCTATCCCTTATAGGCTTATTAACTCGGGAATCCTCTTGCGGGCTAGCAACCTGTCACTATTTGAATCTCAATTCCATCATAAAACCATGCAGCAGAACGTCCGAAAACGAAAGGCCTTTCAGTCTTTTCAAGATTGTTGACCCTGTCTACCCCGCAAGGGATATAGACGAGACTATATGAATGTGTTGTCTTGATTACTAATAGTTTCGACAACCAATTCAGTAGCACTCACCACTTCTACAGCTTTTATTATAACGAATTTTATGGATTATATTTTTATTCACAGGTTAAAACATGAATCATACATTAATTTAACTGATCTTAATACGGCAATAAGATCAGTAAATCCGGCAGTACGGTAACAAACATTTGATCTAAATTCAGAAAGTAGGGCGCGGGAGCATTCGAATTAAACCTTAATTGAGGGCAAGAGGTGAACTTTTGTTCCTCTCAGCATTCCAGAATACACGGCTATTGATTGTGATGACATTTTGAAGATATTTATTTTGGTGTCCACATAATAATAATTTACACGTTCAACTAATATGGCTTCATGATGGAATTGAGATTCAAATAGTGACAGGTTGCTAGAACATTTACTACAAGAGGAATCCCAAATTTATAAGCATACCCCTTCGTCGTCTAGTCGTCTTTTACGACATCCATGGGAAAGATATGGAGAGGTTCTATTCTCAGGAGTCGGGAACCACACGGCAAGTTGAGGATACTCTTATTATGTTACTGTTTTATGTCATTATCAAAGTTAGTTTTTGAAATAGTTTTTAATTCTTGTCTATCTAAAAAATTATTGCATTGAATAGGCAATTTCATATATCGTATTTTAAATTGCAAAATTATTCTAGAACTGCCCCTTCCCCTGGGTATTTTCAAGAAATAGTTTTTTTTTTAATTTTATCGTTTTTGTAATCGATAAAATACTCATGTTCTGAAATTTAAAATGAAATACTTTCTTACAAATACTATTAAATTATAAAGGAGTGGTGTATAATTAGTTCCTTGCCGGTTCTAATTAAAATAATTTTCTGTAGTGAAAGTAAAGTACCTACTCCTAGGCACAAGTTGGTGTTTCGTTGTATTTATTTAAGTTAATTAAGTTAATGTTTGGAATTAAAAACCACATTAATAAGTATAAGCTTTCGTATTGACCCGGTAGTGAAGAAACATAACTTGTGCCATCATCTTCTCCTCCTTTGATTGATCATTATAACGTGATTAGAAACGTCCGAGATAAAATAAAGGCACGTAACGCGCACATTTAATACCTGTATTATTTATAAAAAGGTAAATATTTAACTTCACAGGTCTTCAGACCTCTACGATTTCGTAGCAGTTCTACGAGAACAGCTACGTCGCTACGAAGTGATTCATATTTACCAGCAAAAAGGTTACGCGTCAGATTAATGAAGTAAGACTAACGCGAATAAAAATAAATTTGCCATCCAGCCTTAATATAAATTGTAGCGTAAAAAACTCACTTCGGGGTCTGAACGCAGCTTTATTTTTAAAGGGACAATGGGCTTCTGAGGCTGACGAACTCGACAATTTTATTTTCACTTAGTTTTATTCGAAAGTATACCTTATTTGGCTTAGATTAAGAGATATTTTATAGGTAAATAAACCGCGGGATATATATAAATTAGAACATGCGTCACTGTCGCTGAAGCAGCGGAAGAAAGGTTCGCAATAACCTGTGAAATGAACGTTTGATGCGCAAGAGTTAAAAAAATCAAATAATGACATCATTTAAGGTATACATGAGAAGACTCTTTAATGGATTGTGATAAAAACTAGCTGCGTACTTCACTCCTGTAGGAATTTCAGTTACTCCAGGTTATGTTCTACCCGTGCACAAAATTTTATCAAAATGCGTATAGTAATTATTACATGAAAGAGTTAAAGCAAGTCAAGAAGAAAGTAAAAATGGATGTAATTAAGACGAAGTAGTTTCTGTTTACTGTATTTAAATAAAAAAATAAAAAATCATGCCTAAATTTCTGGTAAAATTGAGTCACATTTAAGCTTTACAATCGTAACAGAGAGTTATAAATGAGATTTGTTGGAAGCGTTGAAGTTAAGAATACATAAAGAGATAAAATTTAATTTGGTGTCGTAAAACATTTCATGTTTCATTTTAAGCAAGTACTGTACAAACGTCCAGCAATTACGCTTGTAAAGATTAATTAAATGTTTTAGACTTGATTTATTTAAATACCTCATATTTTTTTCAAGTAAATGATAGGAATAAAATGTGTACTGTATATATATTTAAGTGAATGATAAAAAGAAATGTGTTTACTAAATGAGCTTACTCGAAAAATACCATTACCTACCTATAAATTTTAAAATTCTGCTATTTTTAGGATGTATTTAAATAGTACTGGATAGTTTTAATAAAGAAGTTACTATATAAGCGAAGAATTCATTATGTTCTGATGATTGCTTTGTAAGAACTTAACTGATACAAAGGAGATGAAAAATATTACAAATGCTTTTTGCTCTTCATTTTACACGTGTAGTCTGTGGGCAAAATATACTCAAAAAGCTTACAATGCCTTTCGTGTACAGTACAATAACGCTTTTAGGATGCTGCTGGGGCTGCCTCGCTTCTGCAGCGCTTCAGGGATGTTTGCAGATGCCCGCGTAAATTGTTTTTACACTGTAATGCGCAAGCGGTGTGCGTCCCTGGTGCGCAGGGTGCGGGAGAGCGACAACAGCATCCTGCGCATGATTGCAGCCAGGCTGGATTGCGTCTACGTAAACCACTGTTGAACTGTAGCTGGGGGACAGTGCAGGGGTGGTCTGCGCAGTAATTAATTGTAGAATTTTAATTTTATTTTTCTTTTAATTTTTATTTATGCCTACTAACATAGTTATAAGTATACTAACATAATGAGTCTGGTTACTTGAATAAATAATTTTTCATTCATTCATTCATTCATTCACAAATAAATTTATTTGATCGCGAAAAAGAGAGAGATCAAATCGATCTGATTCACGAAATTAAAAGTGTATAGTTACAAACGGGATAAAACGGTAATACAAGTAATCGTGGGTTCAGACGAGTTCACGTAATCAAATCTGTTAATAGGCTATCTCTTCAAATGCCTATTATTAGAACTTCGTGGTAAGCCTCGCATTGTTTTGAAATTGGAAGTTCCGTTCTCAAATTGTGGGACAAGACACTTTGATATCAAGATAAAAGGATTCTTAGCCGGCGCGTGTAAGACTTTCGTTTAGACGGCTTAGTTATAAATTTCAATGAATGAGTAAATGAATGAAGTTTATTTTATTGCATTTAACGAGTACCTTTAATTAACAGTAAACTTTAATCACAAAACGTGGCCTTATAATACATATGTTTGAGAATCGTGTGAGAGAAAAAGTGAAAAGTGTACACGTGTTACCTTTCTCTATAACGCATTTTCATTCTAGAGATTGATTTATGATGTCTAGGTTTAAAAGTTTGAGGTCATTCATTAAGATCATGCTTCTTTCCCGGAGGGGTAGGAAGAAACTAAATGTTTCCACATACCATGATACCTGCATACTTCTTTTATTTCGTCCACATTTATGACTTTTTCGTGCAAGTTTGTTAGGGAACTCTTGACTTGACCTTTGATAGGACGTCTCGGATTCGATCAAGAATTTATAAAACTAATGTGACAAAATACATGATTTGAGAAAGTTTTATAATATTTTGCTGAACCTGCGGAATAAGTTTTTACAGTAATATGCGGTTTTCACAAAGGGTTGAGACTTAATTAAACACCATAAGGCCACCACATATGAGACAGAGATATCAGTAAACAGAATCCATATTACAAGTAAATTACACACAAACAATTCATTTCAATTTATAAAGACAGGCATCACCATTATTTAAGATTAATACTCTCATCGCAAACCACAGTGCGTGCAGATAATGTAAGCTTTTTATCCAAAGTTGAGATAGCGTTGAGAAAAAATCACAGACTATATATCTCAACCATTTAGTGAAAGGAACTGGGTAAATATTACTGTACTGATGTGAATAATTTGTTTAACTGTACGTCATGTTTATTTGGTTAACAACGGTAAAAATAAGAGTATCATAGATATCGATAAACTTAATAATAAAAATAAGAGAGGTAATGCCAAAATAATGCACATTCAAGTGACCTCATTAAAATAACGGACTGATTATACGAACACAATATGTAACAGAAATTTTTCATACAGTATTACACTTTTAATTACCATCTGGTACTCGTTGGGTGGATTTCGTCTGAACACAATGAAACCCTTGTTACAATTTAATTTATTGCCTTAACGACCCTCTTCAAAAGAAAATGTGGACATAAATATGTGCAACATAAGAAAAAATATGGGAAAACTAGCCTTTTGCCCTTTACGTCCATTTGTTGTCGTGGAATTAAATCGTAAAGTGTTGGAGAGTTATTTGGAATATTTTATTTACTTATCATGAATATTTCCGTTGTGAATACATTCTTCCGGAGTGAAGATTTTTTTAATTATAAATCTTCTTGAAATTTTTCATGCTTTACACTTTTTAATTAACACATGTGTTAAGGTGCTAAAATCTATCTATTTAACGACGTCTGGCACAATCATTAAAATTACTATGACAGAAATGTCTAATGAATTCTAAAACAGGCTTTAAATTTCTTTCAGATATCAGATCTAATTAAAATTATTCCTAAGGTTTTTTAATTCGATAGATTAATATACGATAGAAAACTATACTTTAATAAGACAAAGGAGTAACATTTTTCCTTTGATGTACAAATACTCTAAAAATAACGCGGGCTCAATCTAGCATCAAAGACTTCGTTCTTTTCAATTACGCCGTCTCGCAAAAAATTGATGCCGAAGTCTATGTTGCTCTGGGTCAAAACTCCCCTTTAAAAGAAAATCCAGTTTCATTAGAGCACAAAATAAAGAGTAATTGCCAAGTTGTCAAAACTTGTTCCGTCTTGTTTTACAAATTCAGTGAGACGAGGGAATCTTTTTGCGAATCTACCCAACCACCCTTCTGAGGCTTTTTATAAGACATATTTTTTGCCTTGGCATTCCTCCAAATGACGTCTTAGTCAATATGTTCACGGGAAATAAGTGTTTATTGTCCTATGATTCAATAAAATAAAAAGGCGGTACGAATTCTAGGGGCAGCTAATTCCATCAAATTGGTATTATAAAGCTGACAAGATCATAAAGGATCTCTTTTATGACCTTGTAAAGACTGCATTCGCTTCCATTTCTAAGATTTATAATGGATGAGAACTTATAAACCGAAAGATATTTTTGAATCCATCGGAAATTTTGGTCATATTTTTTATACAAATGCTCATTTTCCAGCAAAATTATGCGTTTAAATAATATTTTAAATAGCTAAACTGACTTGCATTGAAAGGCCGATTTATTGCCCAAAATTTGTTCCTGAAACCCCACTTATATTTATGTGTCCATACAAGTTTGAAACCATTTAAACGATCTCCAAGAATTGTAGCAAAAACATCTCGATAAATACCGCTTGTAATTAAAAAAAAACATGCGTACCTACATATCTGTAATATAAGGGTTAAAGACGTATGTACATTAAATGAAGTACCATTTCATAAAAATCAATACTCACAAGCGACGTAGCTCATTTGAAGAATTTATTTGAACTGAAACAAACATGTGAGATATTAAAAACCACTTTACAATTCCTGGACAATGCACCGCTCTTCACAAAGCGAGCAATGGAGTTCAAATGGTACAATGACGGATTGTAGTACACATATAATAAACCCGGTTGTATGTAGTGGATGAATGAGGAGAAAAGCAGGTTAAAATAAAGTAATGCATACTAATTACATTACACATATCAAGCACAATATTCGTCATGGGTTAGACGGGGTCAATAATAACAAGGCTGAAAATGACTTATAACCGAATGGCTTAGTAATGGAATTGAGATTCAGGCTATGTAAATAGGACCAAATTTAGCTCGGATTAAGTTTCTATCAGTTGTTTGAATGCGTTTTGATGCTTATTTCTAAGTGAATTTGTTTCTATTCGAAAATAAAGAAGTGTATGTAATTCAGAAATAAATTATTGGTGCATCACTCGAGTAGGATTCTAGGCTTTTCCATACATACTTATAGTCACGTCCATACCCTTGCGGGGCAGACAGAGAAAGACTGAGAGGCCAAGTTCAGCTGTTTGGCTGAATGATAGAATTGAATATAGAATAGAATTTCTAGGCTTTTACTTAAACAAATGTAAAGTACCAACCGAAATAAACATTGCGGCGGTGAATTGCACGAGATCTGTGTCAAGCGACTTTGGAACTCTCGAGCGCGAGGCCCGCCAATTACCCGCGAAAACAAGCGAGCGCTCCAATGGAAACTTTTTGCGAGAACTGAACCTTTTTGTTGTTGAGGCTTTTAAGAGCTGAGCCCGAATTGTTTCTTATTTAGCATACTGTGAAATGTATGACTGTTGTGGTACCATTGATGTATGGTATTTCAATATGTCTCTAGAATCGAAAGCGAGGCCCGCCAAATGCGATGAACCGGTGCAATGCGAGCGCTCCAATATAAACTTTATGCGAGAACTGAATTTTTTAGTTATTGAGGCTTTCAAGAGTTGGACGTTAAGTAAGAACGTTAAAAATGATTTTTACCTTGACATGGTTTTAAACTTTTTTCTTTACTTAAAAAAATTTTTTTGATCTAACCTTTGATATAGCACCTCGCGTGTGATATCTTGTTTAAAATTGACGAACCTTCTTTGAACAAATAAAGGATCCTGTTAAAAGGTCAAGATAACCCGAAACCGCCGAGCTTGCATGGTTACAGTTATAAATGTGGATGAAGCGAAAGAAGTATGCAGAGAACGCGGCAAGTGTAAAGATGTAGTCTCTGTCTATCCCTCCGGAAAAGAGGCGTGAATTCATGAATGTATGTATGAATGAAGGTTTTTTCTTGTGCTAGTAGTTTTATTGTGACTAAAACAATGATTGTTGCTAAAATGATGGCATAATTCAGCAACATTTCCTAAAGACAACAATAATACTCGGCCAGAATGATGACATACGGACATAACAAGCGTCTCACCACGGAGAACATCTAAAGTGCTCCGAGACTTGACACAGATACCGTTCTGACCAATGTGTGTCCACACTATCCACTCAACTATCTATCTTAAACCTCTGAGCGTTGGTCATTAGTTATGTATGTTCTAAGAGCAGTCCAGTGAGATACAAGATCGATAAACGAAGCTATTTTTGACTTTTTGAACCAAAATTAGCGAGTAGAATAATATACAAATTTATAATTTTCGTATTTCTTTCAATGCATTATGATATACTTACTAATTATCATCATGGATGAACTTAAGACGACATGATATGAGGCCTGACTGATTGACATTCTCACAGATAGGTACATACATTGAAAACTCCTGGGACTAGGAAGACGAAAATTATCATATATGCTTATGGATTTAAGAGCAAACATGACTTTAATTCATAGATTTTTCTCATAATTTTCAGTTTAACGTAAATAGAGCTGCAGGCGTAATCTAGTATACAAGTTAATCTCTTCGTTATAATAAAGCGTCCAACAAATAGGCACACATAATAGTTTCATTATAAGCAACGTTGAATAATTTAATTGGACCACAAAGGAATATTCCCGAAAAACAATCCCGATTCATTTTCAGTGTCATTAAATTTATTGTTCAGTCATTTTCATGGCTTTAAAAGTACCCTAACGAAGCTTATTGTTGTGCCAATCACGGCGGCGCGATTAAATAATACTCTTAATTGTAACGAATAAAAGCGGCAGTGGAAAAGTTTTAACGCGAAGCATTTGAGTGTTTATAATAACGTGGCGTGACGGCGTAACGTGACGTAATTTAAACGATCTCCAAGAATTGTAGCAAAAACATCTCGATAAATACCGCTTGTAATTAAAAAAAAACATGCGTACCTACATATCTGTAATATAAGGGTTAAAGACGTATGTACATTAAATGAAGTACCATTTCATAAAAATCAATACTCACAAGCGACGTAGCTCATTTGAAGAATTTATTTGAACTGAAACAAACATGTGAGATATTAAAAACCACTTTACAATTCCTGGACAATGCACCGCTCTTCACAAAGCGAGCAATGGAGTTCAAATGGTACAATGACGGATTGTAGTACACATATAATAAACCCGGTTGTATGTAGTGGATGAATGAGGAGAAAAGCAGGTTAAAATAAAGTAATGCATACTAATTACATTACACATATCAAGCACAATATTCGTCATGGGTTAGACGGGGTCAATAATAACAAGGCTGAAAATGACTTATAACCGAATGGCTTAGTAATGGAATTGAGATTCAGGCTATGTAAATAGGACCAAATTTAGCTCGGATTAAGTTTCTATCAGTTGTTTGAATGCGTTTTGATGCTTATTTCTAAGTGAATTTGTTTCTATTCGAAAATAAAGAAGTGTATGTAATTCAGAAATAAATTATTGGTGCATCACTCGAGTAGGATTCTAGGCTTTTCCATACATACTTATAGTCACGTCCATACCCTTGCGGGGCAGACAGAGAAAGACTGAGAGGCCAAGTTCAGCTGTTTGGCTGAATGATAGAATTGAATATAGAATAGAATTTCTAGGCTTTTACTTAAACAAATGTAAAGTACCAACCGAAATAAACATTGCGGCGGTGAATTGCACGAGATCTGTGTCAAGCGACTTTGGAACTCTCGAGCGCGAGGCCCGCCAATTACCCGCGAAAACAAGCGAGCGCTCCAATGGAAACTTTTTGCGAGAACTGAACCTTTTTGTTGTTGAGGCTTTTAAGAGCTGAGCCCGAATTGTTTCTTATTTAGCATACTGTGAAATGTATGACTGTTGTGGTACCATTGATGTATGGTATTTCAATATGTCTCTAGAATCGAAAGCGAGGCCCGCCAAATGCGATGAACCGGTGCAATGCGAGCGCTCCAATATAAACTTTATGCGAGAACTGAATTTTTTAGTTATTGAGGCTTTCAAGAGTTGGACGTTAAGTAAGAACGTTAAAAATGATTTTTACCTTGACATGGTTTTAAACTTTTTTCTTTACTTAAAAAAATTTTTTTGATCTAACCTTTGATATAGCACCTCGCGTGTGATATCTTGTTTAAAATTGACGAACCTTCTTTGAACAAATAAAGGATCCTGTTAAAAGGTCAAGATAACCCGAAACCGCCGAGCTTGCATGGTTACAGTTATAAATGTGGATGAAGCGAAAGAAGTATGCAGAGAACGCGGCAAGTGTAAAGATGTAGTCTCTGTCTATCCCTCCGGAAAAGAGGCGTGAATTCATGAATGTATGTATGAATGAAGGTTTTTTCTTGTGCTAGTAGTTTTATTGTGACTAAAACAATGATTGTTGCTAAAATGATGGCATAATTCAGCAACATTTCCTAAAGACAACAATAATACTCGGCCAGAATGATGACATACGGACATAACAAGCGTCTCACCACGGAGAACATCTAAAGTGCTCCGAGACTTGACACAGATACCGTTCTGACCAATGTGTGTCCACACTATCCACTCAACTATCTATCTTAAACCTCTGAGCGTTGGTCATTAGTTATGTATGTTCTAAGAGCAGTCCAGTGAGATACAAGATCGATAAACGAAGCTATTTTTGACTTTTTGAACCAAAATTAGCGAGTAGAATAATATACAAATTTATAATTTTCGTATTTCTTTCAATGCATTATGATATACTTACTAATTATCATCATGGATGAACTTAAGACGACATGATATGAGGCCTGACTGATTGACATTCTCACAGATAGGTACATACATTGAAAACTCCTGGGACTAGGAAGACGAAAATTATCATATATGCTTATGGATTTAAGAGCAAACATGACTTTAATTCATAGATTTTTCTCATAATTTTCAGTTTAACGTAAATAGAGCTGCAGGCGTAATCTAGTATACAAGTTAATCTCTTCGTTATAATAAAGCGTCCAACAAATAGGCACACATAATAGTTTCATTATAAGCAACGTTGAATAATTTAATTGGACCACAAAGGAATATTCCCGAAAAACAATCCCGATTCATTTTCAGTGTCATTAAATTTATTGTTCAGTCATTTTCATGGCTTTAAAAGTACCCTAACGAAGCTTATTGTTGTGCCAATCACGGCGGCGCGATTAAATAATACTCTTAATTGTAACGAATAAAAGCGGCAGTGGAAAAGTTTTAACGCGAAGCATTTGAGTGTTTATAATAACGTGGCATCGTAGCTCTGAACAGGTTATTATTAAAATAGTATGTATATAACTAACGCGTGGATTATTTGTGCCGTGTGGTTACCGGCACCAATACAAAAAAGAATAGGACCACTCCATCTCTTTCCCATGGATGTCGTAAAAGGCGACAAAGGGATTGGCTAACAAACTTGAGATTCTTTTTTTAGGCGATGGGCTAGCAACTTGTCACTATTTGAATCTAAATGCTGTCATTAAGCCTTACAGTCTTTTCAAGACTGTTGGCTTTGTCTACCCCGCAAGGGATATAGACGTAATTATATTTATGTATGTATAACTAACGCATTAATACTATACTTCGACGAGTATAAGAAAGTGGTTACCAAGAGTGTATTAGTTTGACGGCCTCTGTGGCGCAGACTTAGTGCGCTTGTCTGTGGCACAGCGGGTCCCGGGTTCGAATCGCGTTCAGGACATGATGAGAAATGAACTTTTTCTGACATGGGGCTTCGATGTTTACCTATATAAGTATTTACATATTATAAAATATAATATCGTTGAGCTAGTATCATGTCATACAATTGAATTTACTTCCAAGCTAACTTAATCTGTGTTATTTGCCCCATAATTTGGGTCAGCAAGTTACGTATCATCGCTTTTTATAAAAATCAGTTTAAATAACTTAAAAGCATAAATATTTCCAATAATTTTGGGGATAATTTTCTTCACGTAGTTAAAATATATTTTATAGCGAAATGAGCGTATATAAATTGAAATAAAGTCTACTTTTAGTCAAAGTAGGCAGCAAATAATGGATATTAAATTGCTATTATGGAGGCACATTTATATTTACAAAGACAACGTAATACTAACCGACGTTTCTAATAAAGTTAAATTGTTTGGTCGGGTTCAATTTTCATTAAATCTCTTTCCTTTACTAGATTTGTTTCATTACATAAATGTTTTTTATTTTTTAAACAAGTGTTTATAAATCTGATTATATTGATATAGATTGGTAAATAAACTTAGAACTTTACTCCGGCGACTATACCCACTACGGTGTAGACAGAGCCAAACTCACAAGACTTAAAGGCCGTTTATCTCAAAATTAAAATCTGCTAGCTTTTGTGCGGATCTTCGATCTCGTGGGAATTTTCAGAAAAAAAATATTCTATCTGTGTATTTTCATCAATACGAATAAACTCAAAAACTACTGAATCAATTTTGTTCAGTAGTTTTTAATAAGTTTAGAGTTAATTTATTCATAACTAACATACAAAAATAAAAATCTTTTCTCTTTCTAGTGTGATATCCTATTAACAAATGACGATGGTGATTGGCGTGATAAAAAAGAGACATCAATTACTATAAAAAATACCTTTGGCGTGATAAGTGGATATGATAAAATAATATATAGTCGGGTCAGGAAAAAACCTGACAAGGGTCTTATCGCCTGATCGACTTTCATCCATTGGAATTTAAGGAGTGTCCTTTCTTTTTCATGTTATTTTCTTTCTATATGCATAAAATAGTGTGACAAGATTTATTTATTTACTTCATATATCAATACTCTTAAACGGCCTAACAATCAACTAGCCAATTCAGCTTTCTACCGTTAATATTAACACTACTGACCAAGTAATTACAGATCAAACGCCGCTAGGGTATATTGCAGACGCCTTTGAGGTGGTCAGGACCATAGGTTACAAAGCGAGGTAATTTAGACTTCAAGTCAATTAGTCAGTAATAAATGGAAGCATGTCAGTGTGGCAGGACCATAGAGGTAGCTAAGCAAGAGGATGCGTATTTAAGTGTTGACAAGAAAAAAGAGAAATTAATGTAACGATTCTCATTTCAGAGACGTAATTCATTCAGTTTACATTATTTTAATATTTGATTTTAATTAGGTTCACAAATAATTTTGTCAGAATAATAGCTGGTGTCTTGATCTCTTGTGTAAATGAATGGACGATAAATTTTTGTGATTTGGCTGCGGCACGTTTAGAAATTTTGTTTTTTTAGAATGTTTAGGTCTTCCCACTCCGACCTTTCCCTCCACATTTTCCTTGTATGTCTTCTTAGTCAACCTGCTTCCATTAATCTTCTCCACATGACCGAACCATCCTAACATACCCTTTTCTATTCCTGTAACTACATCTTCTTTCACATCCCAACATTCCCTTATCACGCTGTTCCTTATCCGGTCACTCAATTTCACACCCATCATACTCCTTAACGCTCTCATTTCCACTGCATTTATTCTGCTTTCGTGCTTCTTTTGCCATACCCAACTTTCACTCCCATACATTAATGTCGGGAATAACACGCCCCTATGCACAGCCAGTCGAGCCTTTTTGGATAGTTTCTGACTGCTCATAAAGGCATGAAAAGCTCCATTCACCATGTTCCCCGCGTTCACTCTCCTTTCAATATCACTATCACACTTGCCATCTGAAAGGGATAATGAAGGAATAAAACATGTCTTTATTTTACTTGCTACCTGAAAGACGCACTCTAGGTATAGATTATTTGAACTCAACGGACAGGAATTAGTCCTAGCGGCTAGCTCTAATTATAATGCAGTGCTCTCGGCAGGCAGATGGAGGTCGAACATGCTCGGTTGACTCAGCTTGAGATTCTAATTACTCTCTATGATTTGCATAGAGATTGTCTTTGCGCAATGTACGTACATATATGCACATATAGTAAAATCATGCCTCTTCCGGAGGGGTAGGCAGAGAAGATATCTTTGTACTTGCCTTGATCCTCGCATAATTAAAAAAGTACTTAGCAGTAAGCTTTGTCATATGAAGCGGTTTTACAATGATGTTATTATAACTACAAAATACTGTGAATATTTAAGATAATAAGAGAAAAAAGCAGTAAGGCAGAGAATCTCAGTAAAAACATATTAACCAGTATTTTGTACAATAAACATGGCAAGATGGAAATATGGATGGATGAAAAATAAAAGCAAACATATGTTGTTTATCTTTGTATTGTTTATAAAAATTACGCTATAAACATTTTCTTAGAAAGCAATCAGACGTAAGATTGAAAAGCCACATTCTGCTTCATGGCCGATGCTGTATATTTAGTAAAAAAAGTCATTTATAGTTAAGTAATTGGAGAAAAGAATAACATTCCAAGATCTGAAACTTTAAAGAACTGAAAATAGATATTGCACTTCCTAGAACTTATTTATTGAAAACTTGTTTTCAAAACTATATAAAAGTGTAATATCATCAAGTTGTCAGAAGAGCGTTGGAATAGAAAACTGAAGCCGAAAACTTTGTTCGTTCCAGTTACAATGGAACTAAAAAAGATGAATGACTCCACGTGAGCAGAAAAGCAATAATATATCATTGTAGGGAAACTATTCTGCTGAATGTATTCTTAGTCTGTTTTGCGCCTTATCTCAATATTCACGCCTCGCGCGTATTTCGGTGAAGACCATAGTTTATGGTCCGCTGTTGACCTCTCATTGATTTACTTCTCCGCCTCGTAGACCGGTCTTTCTACCACTTTCTTCATAGGATCGTGTTGTAAAATAACTTATTAATTTAATAACTAGCCGTTGTAAGCATTAATTGAAGTTTAATTTAAGGTGGTAACTGAAAGTAGAATAGTTTGTTCTGTACAAATGGCTAATTTTCAATCATTCTTGTAACTGAACATGTACCTACCATTATTTCAAACTTTAACAGTCTGCTCACCATGCAAGATATTTGGTAGATACATACATACATATGGTCACGTCTATATCTCTTGCGGGTTAGACAGAGCCAGTAGTCTTGAAAAGACTGAAAGGCCACGTTCAGCTGCATGGCTTATGATAGGAATTGAGATACAAATAGTGACAGGTTGCTAGCCTACAATAGGAATCCCAAATGTAAAAGCCTATCCCTTAGTCGCCTTTAACGACATTCATGGGAAAGATATGGAGTAATTCTTTTCTAAAGAGCTGGCAACTACATACGATATATAGGTACTCAATATAAAACACCTACTATTTGTTACAAGTGACATTCTGTATAAAAAATACATGTACTATATATGTTGAAAGTCTCACGAGCGGGCTGAGACACGTAATGTCTCCGCTGTGAAATATGGTCGCCGGCCGCCGTGGGTTATCGATGGTCCAGTTGATTAAATCACTTCTGGTTTAAATCAAGTACCTACTACGTTATATAGGTACAGATTAGTAGTTTCTTTTTTCGTGTGTTCAAGTATGGTGTAATTAAAGTCGTGAGCCTCATTTTGGTTATTTGTAGAGTAAGGTTAAAACAACAGGTGTGTTAGTAACAAACTGTTACTCGTTTTATTATATTATAGATATATAGATAGTAAATTATACAAGCTTAATTTTATCAAGATTTTTTTTAAATGACTAAGATATTCCAACTGTAGATACTCTGAACTCTTATTTTAATTTATTTAATAAATAAATTTTGGGTCTAAACCTTAAGCAAATGTGATCTTAAGACTCCACAACGATGCAAAAAAGAAAAAGATAATGACGGATTAACTAATGACATCGCTGACATCAAAAAAACATAAAATCGAACACGATGAAGGTGTCAGGAAGCTCGTACAGGTATCTAATCCGCTTAAAATGTTGTCAATGGCGGTGTGAAAAAAAATGTTTGAAAGCTAAGTATCTTGTACTGCGGAAGCAACAAGTCTGCGCTAAAACACCTGAGGTCGAGGGAAAACTAAGAGCCTTTTTTGTTTTCTTTTTTTTGCGATACACGCTAAACCTTTTCACCATGTAATGTCTAAAATTGAGGAAATTTATATTTATGGGTTAAATATGGGTTTGCGATATACCTTCCCCAAAAAAAAAAATATCGTACTGACTGTTGTATGAATCTAACCGTTTGAATGAAAATATGTAAACATTTATGATACTTCTATGATTATTACTCGCTTAAGGGAAGCTCGTCAAAAATTCACATAAACCCCAATTAACAAGTTCCGTACGAGCAATTTACTTGAAAATATGAAAGCTGAATCTGTATATCTAAAAATAGGTGGAAATGTGAGGCGGAGTGCACTCCGAGCCGCACTCATCAATCGATGCGCTCGCTTTCAATCTAACTTTACAAATTCTATTTCCACTAGGGTCGCCATTAGGAACAATGTTCTGTCATTATTTTGCATCATTATTCGCAGCCCATTATGGGAACAAATTCAAATATCTGTAATGCGTAAAGTAAGTTCGTTTGACTAAACACGAAAATTATCAATAATATATTTGACTTTGGGAAATAACAAAGGCTACTTTTTGAAAATTGTAATGGAAAGAACGGAAATTTTAGATAAACGTAGGTAGAATTGCGGGTATAAAAGATCACTCCGCTTTCTCGGCTTGATTTCGTGTAACGGTAATGGAGAAATGATCTGTGACTGTGTTTTATTGGTTTGTTTTTTGGATATACATCTATGTGATTTGTCAATTTTTTATACAGAGACAAGTATTCCAGTTTTGCTCCATTTTTCTCCCCACCAACTTGGCAACCCTAATTTCGAGCAACTTGGCTCCGAAAGATTGAAAACTTATACGTATGTGGAAAGTTTCGGAGTTCATTTAATATTCTGAGACTAAAGTAAGTTGATGGGCGGATAATTGTGTTTTTTTAAATAAACCTTTGATATTAATTAGGAATTTTTATATCCCATAAAAATCCTAAAAAACCAAAGAAAGTAGCCAATTTTATGATAAGCAAAAGACATTAGTGATTCTTAAAATTTATAGTTTTTGTAGGCAGAAATGATTACTGTATAACAATAGCGATATCTTAAGTCCACCGAACTATCACGTCTTTATTCTTGACAAGGTAGCTAATGGGCATAAAAAGTTTTGAAGGTTACAATAAATTACTTATACCATTCTAAATCTCACCTCTTTTAACGTTGTCAAAAAACAGCTGAAAAATAGTGTATAATAGTCGCCTTTTACGGAATTCATGGGAAAGAGAAGGAGTGGTCCTATTCTTCTTTTTATTGGTGCCGAGAATCACACGGCAAAAAAAAAATATAACGCAAAAAATGCTTGTAAGTCACAAAAGTGAGAAAAACATTACAAAGGGCGTTGACCGTGTTCATACGAGAGCTTATAAGCTGTAACTTAACAATGCAGGATCTCGTCCTACATACTTAATGATCTTGTTGTCTCATCCCATTAGTACGTTATAACGAATTATAGGTACGCATCTACGTTGTTCCGCTTTTGTTCCTTATATTATACTAGCTGTCGCCCGGGAATTCACTTCTATGGGAATTTCAGGATGAAAGTAGAAAGAATACCCTTTATATAAAATTGTAACAATAGATTTATCCTTAGCTTACGTTAAGTTTAGTTTAGGCCTTATCGCAGTACGCAATTGCCCTAGTCTGAATCCTTTATACAAGTACCCTAAACGTTATATTCTAACTGCGTTTATATTTTTGTTTCAAAATCCATCTAGTAGTTTTTCAAAAAAAAAAACTTACTTCCATTTGTAATAAATAGGAGTACCTACAGAAGCAAGATTTATACATTTATTAAGGAAAAAATATGATGCCTCTTTTAAAAAAAAATAAGTTTGTTAACATCTTGTCTTGCATTTGAAATAATTGGATAAAATATTCCAAAAAAGATCTTAACCCTTAATAACGTTTCAACCTTTTACAAATGAGGTAATACGTCGACCTGAAGAGTTTCATGTAAGCCACAGAGCAAGAAAGATTGCGTCCGGGTGGTTGTTCTGTGCTCTGTGATGAGAGCGTTGAGTGCATTTCCGAATTAAGGTAACGTTCGTAATTTTTCAGACGTCTAGTGCGCAACACATATACGATTATTGTGCGACATATGTGGAGTAAGAATAAAATGGAATAAGTAGTTATGATAAAAATCTATCATGTAGTAGGATTCCAAGTACTTAAGAAAAGGATCTTCATCGCTTTAAGGGGATTCGTTTTTATTGAAATTTTTATAATTTAATAATTTAGTTTGGAAATTAATTTTGATTCAAAACTTAATAATCTTCCTATAAATAACTATAACTTAACTGAAAAAACATTCGTGAACTTCTCATATTTGTACAACTCCATAAGGATTAAGAATATTTACTCCTCCCTGGAAATATTACTGGACGTTGATGTAACATAACTGCCAAGTAATCTAAGGTTAAGGCGCCGTTATTTTATCGTGTGCTTTGGAATTATTCGCTAATTCCATTAAAAAAGATTGTTCTTAATTTCGCTTATAGCCACTTTCATACGGAAATCTCAAAAATTTACTCTAAATGTCGCATTGGGAGCAAGAATTATGTTAAGAAGAACCTATTTGCTATGAAATGGAAATAAATTCTTAGATAAAATAGATATTGTTATTATTTGGGTACATTTATGAATTACCTACTTATACATACATACATACATAAAATCACCTCTTTCCCGGAGGGGTAGGCAGAGACTACCTCTTTCCACTTGCCACGATCTCTGCATACTTCCTTCGCTTCATCCACATTCATAACTCTCTTCATACAAGCTCGGCGGTTTCGGGTACTTTTGACCTGACCCTTTACCAGGACGTCCTTAATTTGATCAAGATACGTTCGTGTAGGTCTTCCCACTCCGACCTTTCCCTCCACACCCTCCATGTATATCTGCTTAGTCAACCTGCTTTCATTCATCTTCTCCACATGACCGAACCATCTTAACATACCCTTTTCTATTCCTGTAACTACATCTTCTTTCACATCACAACATTCCCTTATCACGCTGTTCCTTATCCTGTCACTCAATTTCACACCCATCATACTCCTTAACGCTCTCATTTCCACTGCATTTATTCTGCTTTCGTGCTTCTTTTGCCATACCCAACTTTCACTCCCATACATTAATGTCGGGACCAACACGCCCCTGTGCACAGCCAGTCGAGCCTTTTTGGATAGTTTCTGACTGCTCATAAAGGCATGCAAAGCTCCATTCACCATGTTCCCCGCGTTCACTCTCCTTTCAATATCACTATCATACTTGCCATCTGATGTAAACTTTGATCCTAGATATACGAACTCTTTCACTTACGCTTTACTTTTTCTCCTCCAATCAAAATATTACATGCTGTCATTTCTTTCTCCATTTCAAAAACCAGTGTTTTTGTTTTACTTACGTTCACTTTCATTCCTTTCTCTTTTAAAGCTTCATGCATACAGCTTACCATCTCCTGTAACTCTTCCGTTGATGACGCCAGTTTTGTTTATAAATTTTTAGATTCATTATAATAATGAACAAGACTTAGAAATTAAATAAGAATCCTAAACGAAAAATCCAATGTAATTCTACTAATAATTGTCTTTATCTCCAATGAAATAGAGTAGGATATTGTCTCAGAACGGATACATTTTAAGACTATTTGACGAGCTTTTAAAGATAACTGTCTTGAAACGTTTCCTTTGTACTATTATTCATTGTTTCCGTACTAGCTGTGAATAAGACTGACAGTGTTATTTTTTACTTCAGATAATAGTATCTCTTTTATTCTTTTTTACGAGTGCTAGGAAGGAAAGAAAGTGTGCTGGTACGGAAATGAGTATGAACAAATAATCTTTGAATTTATTAACGAAAGATTAGCAATTTATTTAGATCGAATTAACTTGATTAATTAACAAATATGTAAGTTTATAGCAGAAATAGATTTGAATTAGTTCTTAGTAAGTTATAAATATTCATTTATATTTTTTATTTAACCCGTGGCGCAGGGATTGTGTTCAGTTCGAAAATTATCAGTTCTCCTTGATCACAATAAAAGTTACTTTCAAATATAACAAAACTATGCACTAATCACTTTTAATAATTATGTTAATTATAATATGCACTTATTTATAGTGACGAATCACTTTTATTAAATAAAACACTAGTTTTGTTTTACATTTAAATGCAGTATTTTAGCACAAACTGACTCGTTTCTCATATTAGGAACATTTATTTCGATTTCCAAACTTATTGCAAAAAGTTAAAATTTTCGAGACAAAATTTTGCGGAACAAAGGCTTCGCTGGGCGCAATTCCGCCCTGTTGATTGTCAAAGCTTGCGTGAGACGAAACGCGAATATATCCCAGCAACGATAATGAATACGAATGTTCTGTAAAATGCATTTTATTTTTTCAAAAGTGCATTGAAATATACGGATCTTTTAAATATATATAATTACGTCTTTAACCCCTAATATTGACAGAGCCTGTCTCTGTCAACAGTCTCGAATATACTGAAAAAAAAAATTACGTTTAGTATGTTAGTATGGCTAAATGATAATAGGTATTGAGATTCAAATAGTGACAGGTTGATAGCCTTTCGCGTAAAAAAAATACATACATACATACATATGATCACGTCTATATCCCTAGCGGGGAAGACAGAGACACCAGTCTTGAAAAGACTGATTGGCCACGTTCAGCTGTTTGGCTTAGTGATAGAATTGAGATTCAAATAGTGACAGGTTGCTAGTCCATCACCTCAAAGAGGAATCTCAAGTTAAGCCTAGTCGCCTTTTACGACATCCGTGGGAAAGAGATGGAGTGGTCCTATTCTTTTTTGGTATGGTGCCGGGAACCACACAACACTAATAAATATTTTTGTTTCTACTTACTACTATGATATATAGGATCTATCTTCCTTGTGTGATTAAAAAGAAGTTAATTATGCAAAAATTACCTCAGTGCCTATTTAAGCTCATTATTTTGTTGGAAATTAAGTTAATACTTCCCCATGCGAGGGTTTTATCCACATTAGGGTAATGTAGTTCCTCTTAACGCGGAAATGAATTTCACATTAACTTTTCAGTGACATTTTGAATATTGTGTAACATGTCACTCCATATATTTTCCAAGGATGTTGTAAAAGGTGACTAAGGGAAAGAGTAATAAACTTGGGATTCTTCTTTTAGGCGATGGGATTTACTAACTTTCAATTAACTCTCAACAGTAACTTTTTCAAGGGATTCCGCAAGGGATATAGACGGGCCTATATGTATGTATGTAAAATTTCCACAGTGTTTCTTAAAATCATAACACGCACTTTAATTATTCCAAATGCAATTAATGCTTAGCTTACACTTAGATACTATTTCTTTTAACTTACACTTCCGTTTTTCATATAGTAAACGTATTCAAAACAAAATAATCCATTTTCCATGTCGTAAACGAAAGCAAAACAAAAATTGTCATTACATCAGTTTCCACGTGCTGAGCAGAAATAACGAGCGGATAATTAGGCGCGGGAGTTCTGTAAACACACCAGTTTACTTTAGATACAGTTCGATACGAGTATTCGATACTGAATGTTGCAGCAAACACATGACAGTTGTATAATTTCATACTTTCGATTCGAATACTAAACCGATTTTGAACGTATGTAGGTATATCACATTACGTATACAGAGTTAACATTCTCGAAAAGACTGAAAAGTCACGTGTGTCGGAAGTCTTAGTGATGGAATTGAGATTCAGATAGCACTTACTTATTTTGCAATCTAGTTTCAATAAAAAATCGAATGAAAACGAAATTCCGAAATAATGAAGTTTCAAGGAAAGTGAAAGAAGAAACAAAGTTGGTGTTAAAGCGATAATCTTCTTTTGTCGACCGGATAAAAATCACCGGGATTAAAGTTTGGCTCTCGGTTTGTTCTGCCACGGGGTTTGTGGTAATCTCGCCTTATTGTCCAAAATTAGACCAAGGCCTTAGAATGCAAGGGTTCGTTTCGTCCTCGCTATAAATTCTTATTATATTGTAGGTCATTCTGTTCAGTTATATAAATATTTATTTTAATATTGAAATAAGTACTTACTTAATTTTATTCGTAACATGCGAAGCAAGAATATATGTGTACAAAATTGTGAGGTAGCCTAGCTCGGAGTCCTAAACACACGCTTACTTTACAATTAGGGAAAACATAGACAACAATAAAATATAATAAAGCGGAATAAAATAGTTCAATCGAAATGGACGTCGCGTGATTTTCTGTGACAAAAGTCAATAAATAGTCTAGTCCAATGTGATCATTATCGAAAACTTGCCCGGTGTTGAACATATTGGAAATCTTCCATCTCTGTCGCCCTGTTATTCGAGGAATTCAGGTATTCATGAATAAAATATCTACTGTTTCACACAGTCCCCCAGCGGGCCTTCGGTCACTTTGGTCACGGTTAAAATCTCTACAAAATAATACCAGGTTTTGTGAATTATATTACAAAATTAGAAAAATAATTGTAAATTATTCAATTAAACATACCTGTTTGCATGAAATAAGTAAATAAATCACATTTAACATAAACTGTGAGCTCATCTTTATAGTATTTCCTACAACAAACTACGAATTAATAAACGAATAAATATTTTTATACTTATATTTTTTACTTATATTTGTCAGCAACCAAAATTCGGGATTAAAGGAATTTAATTAAAGTTTTGGCCAAGATACAAATAAATCAAATATTTGACCGGCTCAACAAACAGATTCAGATTTTCTGTAAGTAAACAGAAACAATTCGTTTGAGATATCGCAAAAGTTGTAATCCGTAAGGCCTGCCATCGATTTTCACAAGACAGTAGAGACGGGATGAAATAGTGGATGTTGCTAACAAAAGCGAAAGTGACTCCATTTGAAATAAATTGAGCATTCGCCTAATGGGCCTTTAACTTGAGGACTCTTATCAACTTTGCAAATAAGAAGGACTTGCGTGAGTCTTTGTAAATAAAAGAATTCGAAGATCCTCCGAGATGTTGCGTTCGAACCTGACTTATTGTCTGCGTTACGATATATTGAATTTTAAATTTAGAAGGCATATCTTTTTTATTCCGAATTCTATGACAAAATTATTAAATTGATCTTTTGATTAACAGGCGATTGTGCGGAATGAAGGGTAAAAGGGAGTAGACACGAACGAAACATTGTTATTTAAGAAAACTAAGTTTTTGTTATATATATTAATAACTTTGCACAAAAATATGCAAAATTATTATACTTACAAATTTTATATGTTAGAATTTACACTCGAGTAAAGTGGCGGGCGGAGGCTTTTCTAAAATATATCTATCAGTAATGTTCTCCCATTGTGTAATGTCCATTCGTCTATGACTCTATTCAGTAGAAAATCCAGGAACATTCGACTGTCGATTATGTGCCGTACATTAATGCAGTGGTGAATCACGTCCATTGACTTTTCACCGTGTTCGGATAATAATGGATCGGCGCCTTTTGTATGAGTTGAGGATAGAAATCTATTCGATTTTGTTGAAAACACACTATAATGCGTTTCGTTATGAAGGTTTGTGGTTTGGACCTATCTTTGGCGTTGGAATCTTTAAATGCCTCACTTGGTATCAGTTCTTAGCACAATCACTCCCACCCCTTACTGTTGCCTACGACTTCGTCCGCCTCCAATCAGTTCAGTTATTTTTCGTGAGAGACTGACAAACACACACGTTAACACATATCCTAGCAAACTTGCCAATTTATAATATTAGTAAGAAGAATGTGTCTTCTTGAATATTAGAACAATAAAATTAATCTTATATAATGTTTTTGGTAAAAATTAATTCCACATACATTAATGCAGTGGTGAATTACGTCCATTGACTATTCAGATAATAATGGATCGGTGCCTTTTGTATGATTTGTGGAGAAATGTATTCGATTTTGTTGGAAGCACACTATTATGTGTATCGTTATATGGAAGTTTGAGCCTATTTTTAGCGTTGGTATTGATTTTTGTGTTTTATTTGGTAAACTTCTCGATATAATTATTACCCATTTGCCTCAAGGGGTATCAGAAGGACAATTGCAAAATGTAAATATTGGATGCATAATAACAAGTTTTTAAGCGATTTCCTTTATTGACTTTATAGTTGCCGGGGAAAAGCAGACGGCACACATTATGTATCAGCATAGGAACCTATACATATTGCCTGCCTAATATCTTAAACATGATAGTATCGGCGTTGTCGAAGCTATACATTGGGTGGTTAATGATATCGTTCCAGTTACAACAATAGCCGTTATCACAGACGGCGCAAATGAGCGGGCACTGTGTTCGATTCTATACAATAAGGCTGATAATAATATTGTAAACTAGGTAGATATACTCGTAGTATCGTATATAAAGTCACGCCTATATACCATTTAGTATGTGCAATTAGTAGGAACATAATGTCATGTCTTTACCTATGAGTAGAACCTCAATTAAATATTATTTATTGCTTCTCTTCCCAAATTTAGCGATGGGCTAGCAACCTGACTCAATTTAAATCTAAATTCCATACAGCTGAACGTGACCGTCCTGTCTTTTCAAGACTGTAAGCTCTGTCAACCCCGTTAGGGATAAAGACGTCATAATATGTAGGTAGGTATATGTATTAAAAATGGTGTAGTTATTCGCCAAGGAAAAAGTTTTAATATTTCTACGGGACTGAAACCCATTGCTAAAGTTGTCCTTAAAGAACTGAAACCTAGAAACCTAGCAGCTATCTGACCACGAAAATATGCAATGAACTAACAGAATTAACAAATGTTGATGAGGCTTAAAGCTTCCGACAAATTTTGCGACATTGTTTTGCACCTTGCCCAAAACCGGGGCTCTAACCACTAATGCGCTAACAAGTTGACCGGGACAATTTATCCAACCCCATAAATTGGGAAGGCCGTGGAAATCGGCACCCCATTGAGATAATGCCCCAATGCGATACAACGTATGACCATACACAAAATAATTTTACTACAGAAAAAAATAATTATTTTATTTTTAACATGCGAATTTGGAAGCATTTTCTGTTAGTGTCGTTTTTCCGTTATAACAAGCATACATCATTAAGCTCTTGTTGTAACTGCGTTTTATTTTTTACATTAGTTTACAATTAGATCGTCGGTAAAGTGTATTCAATTTCGCGAGTCATTACTTCAATTTAAGTACTTTATAAACATTTTACTTTTTATATTTATTGGTTCATTTGTTTTTTCGATATCTTTATTATATTATTATGTCCGTTATTATTTTAATACTCACGTGGATACATATATTAGAAGCTAACAAATGAGTACTTTGGCGTTGCTTAGAATAATTCCCTACGTCTTTGCAAAGTTTCAACGTAACATGATAAAGTCAGGTGTCACATTATCCAAACCAAAGTCGCACGATAACAAAGTAACTCCCTTGCTTTATGATAGTGAAATCTCTTCTAATATAAATGGAGGCAAAGAGAGCCAAAATAATAGATCATTTTTATACATTAATTAATATTGACAAATGGAAAGACGTAGTCTTGAATTTTATAAATCACTAGCTGACCCGGCAAACACTGTTTTGCCAATTATTTTTATATATTATTACGGAACCCTATTTTTTTCCAAAATAAAATATAGTCTATGTTACTCGTGGATAATGTAGCTTTCGAATGGTGAAAGAATTTTTAAAATCGGTTCAGTAGTTTTTGTGCCTATTCATTACAACCAAACAAACAAAGTTTTCCTCTTTATAATATTAGTGTAGATAAAAACTCATGGTTTCAGCTGTGTGCCAATAGACAAGTAACCTTTGGCTTAAAAAAAACGTACATCGTCAAGATATTGCAACTATACGGGAACCTACAAAGCAACAGACGCGTCGCCGTCACTACCCACAATCGTGGATTTGGTCACAGCCAAACATTGCTACCATAGCTACCAGTTCGCGATCGGTATCATATTGTATTGTATAGAATTGAACACTATTTTAATCGATATCTTTGGGGTGATGACATGTTCCTGATATAGCCCGAGTACTGGCTTAATCGTTGTGTAAAAAAAAAAAAAATTTGTCTCTAGATTGAAAATGTGTACCTGTCGCTATTTGAAGCTCAGTTCCATCAATAAAGCTCAAAGTAGCCTTTCAGTCTTTTTGAGACTGCAGCCTCTGTGTTTCCCTGAGAAGATTAATCTAACGGAATTACACCACATTCAATAACGAATACCATCTCATATTTCGTGTCCCAATTTTGATAACATGCAAATAAAGTCAGTGAAAGTAAAATATATCACAAAATCTTAAAATAATAAGGTTTTCGATGCTTTTCAGTAGTATATAGGGGCAATATTAGACATTGAAATAAAATTAATTACAACAAATGTTAAGCAGTAACGTGTAATATAAAACTAGCCAATGGTTCAAGCAATAGCAATGACTGCACAAAATTTTAATTGCCCCTCAGACAAAGGAGAGCCGGCGTAAGCTCTCTCAACTAGGTTTTAAGCCCAGCTTACATAGACATAATAGCCTTTCTCTAGTTATTGCATATTTTAAAAGTAAAATTGGGATCTTTTTGTCACGTTTTGTAGAAACATTTCATGAATATCAAATCCCTTTATAGCTCATAGCAGAAAATGAATATTTTATGAGAGACCAATTAAAAATGACTTAGAAATGTCCGGAGGGCTGAAAACTTCTTCAAATGTGAAGCATTGCCATTCAACGTGGCAATGCAACAGCCTTTTTGGCACGTTGCCGTGGGCAAACGATTTACAGGGCTTTATAAATTACAAGTTATTTTTTCTTTTCTCTTTTTAATATAATTGACAGTTTGAATACTGATATAAATTTACAATTAGGTGTTAAAAATAATTTATAATTAATACTTTAATAGATACAAAAAAAACTAAGGAATACTTTTGAACACGCTAAGTAATTTTAATAATTAAACATAAGTAACATATAAGATGTAAAATCTTGTTAAATTTTTAATGATCCTATTTCATTTGTAAAGATAAGGTGAATGTAAGTTAGTACGGAGATATGCTTCTAGCAATTTGTCACTAGGTTTATAGAAATCACACACTCTATTCTACAAAATTACAAACGCAAAACTTTTTTCTTTCAACATAATTGGCACAGAGCATACAAAAAATCTTGGTAGACGTTTTGCTACATAGGCGATTAGCTAGCTAGTCAGATTACTCACTAGACTTTTTGCTTTGTTTGACGTTTTGCTATTCAGACAGAAAAATCTTCAAAAATTCGCATTCTTGTACTATAAATCCACTATCAGACTCACCGAGAGACTAGAAATAAACCACTATATACAAATCGTACATACCGAGACAGCGCGAATCAATAGTCTCGATCCTAAGTCGGAGTGCAGTGAACCCTTCGAATTATAACAGAAACAAACTACCACTGACCCGATTCTTCCCAGTCGGGAATCACTCGAATACTGAATACACAGCGAGGAATCGAATAAAAATCGAGATTTCGTGTTTATTACATTTGGCAAAACCTGGCCAGTTGTAAACAGAACTTCCGATAGATTTACGAGATGTTACATTGTGTACTTGGCAACGGAGTTATTGCTAGCAGGTGTGAAATGGTTAAATACAAAATTCTTAAGCTCATCTTCCGATCCATATAATAAGTTTAGGTAAGAAAGCCTGCAGGCTTACCTAAAATTATTATATGGATCGTGAAACAATATCGTGATACCTGCAGGTATCTATGTTACTATAAAATATTGTAGGTATTAATGTAGTAAATTATCCGAGTAATAAATATTTAAATTTTTGTTTTGTAAATTTTATTAGGGGTCGGTTCTCATCATTTTCATCATTACCTTAGATTCTGGGTTAAATTATAATCAATTTAATTTTCATTCTTAATTGCCATATATTTATATTATTGTAATCTACAGAATAGATTCTAGTTTAACCGTTTTAAAAAAAGTTGGTTCTCAGTTTTATCTCCGGTTTTGCTGAACCTGAAGGTTTTCAGGAAAGTGTTTGTTAGACTTTGGAGTAGGTTTTAGAAATTTTACCGACTTCAAAAAAGGAGGATTTCCATAGGAGGCGGTTCTCTCTCTTCAAAAGTTATAATTTAAATGCTTTGACGGCCTCTGTGGCGCAGCGGTAGTGCGCTTGTCTGTGTCACCGGAGGTCCCGGGTTCGAATCCCGGCCAGGGCATGATGAGAAACGAACTTTCTCTGATTGGCCTGGGTCTTGGATGTTTATCTATATACGTATTTATTATAAAATATAGTATCGTTGAGTTAGTATCTCGTAACACAAGTTTCAAACTTACTTCGAGGCTAACTCAATCTGTGTAATTTGTCCCGTATATATTTATTTTATTTTTTATTTTTATTTGAAGATGTATGTATTTGACAAACTGCATAGCGTTTCAATAAAACAGAAATAAAAAAATAAAGTGAAAATATGTAATGAACGGAAACACAGACCACTCAACAAGCAATTTCCAGAAATGACCTATTAGACAGGCAGACTAGCAACAATCGTTGGCACTGGCTTTTATCGTTATGGAGCCAAAGTTTCAGTATTAGCCGCAGCTCAGATGTGGATGTTAATAATTGCTTCCATTTTCATTTTAACTTGCCGCTTACCCTGTCTACATTATAGTGTCTTTTTTGTTGTTGATGTTGTTTTTCACTGTAGGAGTATCGGTTAGTCTTGAAACGAATGTAGTTATTGAGAAAACAGACGGCACTCTTAAGAGCAGATATCATAACTATTAAACACCGACGCTCCTGGTCGTAAAAAAGGTAGATATGATTGGAAAATAAATTAAACTTCACCGCACAATAGCCAGTCAGACAAAAGTCGACCTTTAATCGCGGGGACTTAAATAAATCCTTTAATTCTTTCCATGTCTGCAACGGGACCTGCCGATAAATCCGGATTATGTTTCCGTCGAACTAAGTTGATATCTGCTTCTAATTTATTGCCTTTCAGTGCACCTGGGAATTGTGAAAAAATTAATAAATATGTAATTCCTAATGTAGTCACATACCTCAATATTTCCCAAATAGAATAGAATAGAATAGAATAGATTTATTTTCAAAATTGGATACAAGGTATCACTTATTGACGTCACATAACTTAAATCTAATTATAACTACTACCGCTTCCAAAGCGCATGTGTAGAAGAAGCGGCGGAACAAACTACACTGCAGCATTTTCATAGGACGTCAATTTACAAATATAGATCTCTTAAATCTAAATCGTGGACGAATGCACATTGTCTACATTAAAAAACATGTATGAATGTAGAACTGATTATGTCAATACGAATATTTCGTCAAATAAAATAAATATAAAATAAAATATGTACATACTGTACAAATTATGTCAAGATCATGTCAAAAATACACAAGCATTTAAGAGGCCATTATGTCCAGCTCGGGCCACACATGTTTATCATTAATATAATCATCCGTGCTGCGTAATAGGCTTTCCTACAAAGCTCAACTTTAATATACTGTTTGAATTTTCTATCATTCATTTCAAGAACACTTTTTGGTAATTTATTATAAAATCTTATACAATTAATCAGAAAAGATTTCCCTACCTTAGCCAGCCGATGTGCTGGGATCGACAACTTGTAATTGTTCCGCAGTGATTTACTAGTACATTCACCTACTTTTTTGAAAGAGTCTAAGTTTTTCCTAACATGCATGATGTTATCGAATATGTATTGGGAGGGCAAAGTTAAAATATTTAGGTTTTTGAAAAAATCTCTAAGGGAATCTCTTTGTTTAAGACCGTAGATATATCGAATTGCCCTTTTTTGTAAAATAAAAATAGTTTGTATGTCTGCTGCTGATCCCCAAAGCAGTAGACCATATGACATTAAACTATGAAAATAACTAAAATATACTAGCTTAGCAGTTGCCACATCCGTCAAATGCCTAATACGACGAATAGCGTATGCTGCAGAACTAAGCCTTTTAGAAAGTTTTAAAATGTGAGCATGCCATTTCAAATTTGAATCTAATGTTATTCCTAAGAAAGTAGTACTATCAACAAAATCTAATCTTTTACTACTTATACTAATATCCACATTTGCCTGCCGCACATTGGGAAGTGTAAACTTAATGCATTGGGTCTTATTTGCATTTAACAGTAAGTTGTTGATTGTAAACCAGTTAGAGATGGCGGCTAAAGTGCTATTCACATCATCACAGATTTCGCTACGGCGGTTCATTTTAAAAATTAGTGACGTATCATCTGCAAACAACACGATGCCAGTCTGTTTCTCAATCATGCAAGGCAGGTCGTTGATATATATCAGAAAGAGAAAAGGTCCCAAAATGGAACCTTGCGGTACCCCAATTTTTACCGTCGCTCCTTTCGATTTTGTGTTATTTAAATCTACCGTCTGTAATCTATCACTAAGATATGATTTAATTAGTTCAACGGCAGCAGTATCGAACCCGTAATGAGCGAGCTTGAGCAGAAGAGTTCTATGATCTACGCAATCAAATGCTTTGGTCAGATCGCAAAACACTCCGATGGCATCCTGTGAGTCTTCCCATGCATTGAGAATATGAGTGACAAGAGCCACACCTGCATCTGTTGTACATTTCCCCTCAGTAAAGCCGTATTGCTGACTATGAAATAATTTATTAGACTTAAAGTAACGCTGCATTTGATTAAGCATGATTCTCTCGAACACCTTGCTCAAAATTGGTAAAATTGAGATTGGTCTATAATTACCAGGATCTGATTTTTCACCTTTCTTGAATAATGGAATTAGTTTACTATACTTCATTAAATTTGGAAATATCCCTTGGTCAACACAATTATTGAATATATAAGCTAAGTCCCCAGCTATAATATTTATAATATGACATATCACAACAGCCGACATACCCCAATAATCCTCAGACTTTTTCAGATTAAGTTCTTTAAAGGTATTAATAATGTCAGTAGGCTCAATATTTAAGAA
The DNA here is from genome assembly GCF_032362555.1 of Amyelois transitella. Classification (NCBI taxonomy): domain Eukaryota; kingdom Metazoa; phylum Arthropoda; class Insecta; order Lepidoptera; family Pyralidae; genus Amyelois; species Amyelois transitella. The sequence goes on along the minus strand of NC_083511.1, from coordinate 8,672,132 downwards.
TTTAAATTTGGAACTGCAAATGCTGACATGACAAAAAATTACCTACATGCCAAATTTCAGCTAACTATGCCCAGTAAATTGTTATTAGTCAGTCACTAGGAAATCTGAACTCGGTCAGTCAGTGACCCAAAAGTTTTATATATTTTCATTAATGGTTTTGTTTATTTCTGATATCTGGTTCAAAACCTACCTTAGCTACCAAACACGTGATACGATTTCCCCCTCAGCCAACTTTTTCAATATATTTGTTTGGAACGTTCGGTCGTTTTATTGGCTCCCTACACCATTTGTTTTGATCGAACACGACCAGTAGTTTTTACGCTTTACGGCTTTAATTTTACGGTCAGGTCTTTGGTCGCTGATGTTTGTTTCACATAGATGTATGGGTAGCTTTTAAACATATTTCTACTCTGTTACTTGAGCATCGAGTTAGTTCTATGTTATTTTCTGTTGGTTTTTAAAAGTTCTTATAAATTTTGGTAAATTCTTATAAACTTCATAAATTTTGGCAAATCGTTTTCTATTTTCTTACAATCCTCAATGAATTTACATGGAATATTTGGGCTTCCTATGACCCTTACAGTATGCGTTATACTTAATCTCGCGTGTGTTATATGCGTTATACTTAGTTACATAATATCAATTTCCTCCTTTCAAAGAGTTGGCGAAAACGGTCATAAATTTAAAGATGTACCTACTAAGGTTGGTTTTGGTAAAGTTAATACGATAATCCGATAAGATATGCAAAACGCTATAAAATGAAAAGTTCCTTTAAGTCTTCTCCATCAGACGGAAGTTTGCAAAGTATTTTAACCTGAAAGTTTTTGAATTTGTAAATGAAATATTTGAACTTAATTTTTATTATTACTTACTTTGAAATCCTTGGTCTGTGGATGTCAATAATTATTTTATAGTTATAACAAGTCGACATGGCAAATTTACTGATTACTTTAAAACTATCACGTAACGTATTATTAACATTCTTTAATAATTGAAGGTTATTACAAAATTATCACTCTTTCATTATTATGTAGAAAATATAGATAATATCTTAATCCTGCCACTATATATATAAGTACATGGTTTTCAATAGGAATATAAATAATCCTTAATGCTTAACACGAGGCAGTAATGAGCCTTATGAAATATGCGATGACATCGCTCCACGTCGATATTTCATTTTGTCGGGGGCTGGAATAGGCCCACGAGCTACAAATCAATAGACGTTGTTTCGCTACAAAATTATCTGTCTAGTACCTTTCATTTATTGGATTTTCGTTTTCGATTGGAGTTCCTATTATGACCATGGGATCAAAAGAGACCAAGAGGAAGGCCACAAATTAAATGGAAGGATGACGTCAGGAAGATGGCGGACCACAAACGCAGGGTGCATTTGTATTATAATGCCCACAGTAGATCACAGGGAAGGGAGTTGATGGAGTCCTACATCAAATATTTGATTGACAAAGGCTAAAAAGAAGAAGAAAATTTATTCTATGTACTCGATGAATATGTTAATTTGTTTTTAGTATCATTGATATTTCCAATAATATCATGTCATTTAGAATATTCGGGAAGACAGTGTCCATAAACGATTATAAGTAGATTTTTTTTAAATTATTATACTTGTTCTTTCTCCTCGGTTACATAGTTATTTTTCTAGAGAGGAGCCTGGGGTGCGCATTATGACCATGCTGAATTTTTCGCGAAGCAACTTATATGCGATCATAGTAAAAGCTGGCCTATGTCAATGTGTTTACTTAGTCGCCTTTACGACATCCATGCAAAATAAATGGAGTGGTCCTATATTAAGTGCCGGCAACCATCGAACTGTGATACTCTGAAGTAACAAAAACATTGGACCACAACAAATTGTTCATTAAAAACATAAATGCATACGAGTACCGTTGCTTCATAGTCTTATATAAACTGACATGTAATGTTTTGAAAGGACTAGCAAAATAAACTACTCCAATTTCGTCGTTACCAAGCACTTTAACTCTTAGTATATTTATAACTTTGTAAACATCTAACGCTTTGGAACTATGGGACACATACAAATTAGATATACGGACTTGTTTTGATTCCAAAATTATTTCAGCAGTCTCGTAGGAAAACATGCAATCGCACAAATTACCATATTAGATATATACATATAATTACGTTTTTATCTGTGACAGGGTAGACTTACTCAAGTCTGAAAAAGACTGAATAATTAAATGCCTGGAAAGTCTTTGTAATGTTACGTGTGTCATAAGCGTTTTCTTTGACTATCGTATACTATATACATACATATGTTCACGTCTATATCCCTTGCGAGGTAGACAGAGCCAACAGTCTTGAAAAGACTGAATGGCCACGTTCAGCCATTTGGCTTAATGAAAGAATTGAGATTCAAATAGTGACAGGTTACTAGCCCATCGCCTAAAAAAGAATCCCAAGTTTGTAAGCCTATCCCTTAGTCACTTTTTACGACATCCATAAGAAAGAGATGGAGTGGTCCTATTCTTTTTTTGGATTGGTGCCGGGAACCACACGGCACCCTATATATCCTCTATGAGGAAAACAATAATCGTACTTGTGCTTGTCCCGGTAGCGGCCTGACCTCCCTGGAGAAGAGCCCAGCCATCGGCCTATTATCACGATACTGAGTCAGGTGTGGAAGTTTATACGAACTGACTCCCATCTGAGCTCCGTAATCGATAATTTGTCCGTCACTTTTTTGCTGTATAAAAGTAACCTTCCTCGAAGTTAAAAGCAGAGTAAAAGAGTGAAGATAAAACTTAATATAATGTTTATAAAAATCAAGTATTGTTAATTAATAGTTATGTTTATAAAAGTCAAATTTATGTATATCAAGGTTTGTGAAAAAATATAGAGAGTTGGTGGTTGAACGGTTAGGGTGCTCGGCTAAAAAAAAAATAATGTCGACTATTTATTTATTTATTCAGTTCACCAACAGTCGATACAACAATAAATACAGAGATTATACATACAATAAGGTTCGTTCTAATTGCTCGACCAGTTACAGGCAAACCCAGCATGCCATGGGGAACAATCCGTGTTTAATTTTAATTATTACTGATAAATTTAAGTAAGTATCTATCTACCTTTTTGTTAGCATAAAGTTTACTGTGGTGCAAATAGTAACAACTTCAATGTTTTGAACGGCAAAGAACTTAAATAATAAGGCAGCAATATTAACCTATAAGTACATAAAATAAGAGTACAATACATAAATATTAGTCATTCAAGCAACTTAAAATTGTAGCACGGAATTTTTTTAACGATAAATGATGTATATCAGCCAATGACTCTTTTTTAAGTTGTGCACACTAGTTTGAGTGCTAGCCGATGCTTTTACGGTGAGAGAACCTGCATATTCGTGTAACTGAATGTGTTATCATGTTCCAATATGAGTTAGGTTCCTGTGCAAAGGTTGCGGAGATCAGACGGGATTCGTTTCATGTAAAAACTAGGTTCACCTAATACAGGATCAGGTTGTAAAGGCCAGGTTCTCCCCCAGAAAGGTGAGGATGTAACCGGGACTAACACCAGGAGGAAGAAGAACGTTTTTGAATAGAAGAAATCGTTTGTAGAAACTAAATAATTCACATTTGACTATTCAATTATGAGACCCTGAATCAGTCTTTAAGTCTCTAACAAACTCCTGTAATTGATTAATAAGCTTGATTAAAATTAAATAGTCTATGGTATAATTACGCATTTTCCTGCCTTCTCTAACATTGAAGGTCACAAATTTCTTTCATGCAGCGTAAATTCTAAAGAGTGACATTTATCATTTAACCCGTCTCGTAATTAACCTAATTTACAGCGAAAAATATAAATTACCGAAAAGGGGAATTACCTAATAAAAAAGCGAACCTTATCTGGGCGTAATCGCACCGAAACCCAGCGGGAATTAATCATTCTTATTGGAGCTGGGAAAAATGTTTATCTAAGGAATTTGCATAGCAAAATGTAAGTGGAAGATTTCTGGTGACAGTGAATGGAAATAATTATAGATATTTTTAAGACTTCTAATAAAACTGATTGAATAGTGTCATCGAAATTAGGTAGTGAGGAGAGTATATTTTCAATTTTTTCTATTACAGTTATAATTTCCCATTTAAGTTTTTGTACTGGGATATGTATCCAACCGATATGACATCTATGTTCTCCTATTAACTCGTATGTATATAATCTTGATACACAAAGATATAGACAACGGATAGTTTCCTAAAATTTTATTAGTATATACAAAATCTGCGGTGAATTTCGACTGAGTCGACTGATGTTGATAACAAAATGCATTTACACATATGTATATACAATCACGTCTTAATACCTTACTTGGTAGATAGAGCCAAAAGTGTCAAAAAAGCCATGTTCAGCAGCAGCTGTATGACTTAATGACAGGATTGAGATTCAAGGAGTGACAAAGTGAAGAAGAAACCCAAGTAGAAAGCCTTTTCCTTTGATTGACTTTTAAAATCTGCATTGATAGAAAAGCACACTACTTTTTTGCAGTTGATGTTGGTGATGAATGTGCGCCTGTTTCCTTAGACGGTTTTAATGACATCTATTCTGATCTGATTTTGATTGACGATGTGACTATTCATAATAATATATGTGTATGTTACTTTAACAAGGAAGTCACCTGGCTTCTGTATTTAAAAAATCTTCGAACACGTCACTAATAACAGAGATTTTGAACAAAAATCTAAAACAGCCCATCGCCTATTTATTTATTCATATGAAAATATAAGGCTATATTCGTCCGACCTCGACCCACAACATAACTGGATAGAGTATGGCTTCTGTCGCGTGTGGCTAGAGATTTTCCCGCGAATAAAACCTATTGTCACATTCAAAGTGGAGCAACGGTGGCTTAGGCGTGCCCTTGTGACTGTCAACTGCCTGTCTTAGTCTAATTGTTATCTATGGGACCTTGCTTATATTGTAGCCATAGAATTTCGCCAGCTCTAGTGCGCAGCGGTAGTATGAAAATTTGACTTTAACTTGACTTTGATACAAGAGATCCCAGGTTTGAATCCCGGCAAGGATTAAAAGAAACGAACTTTTTGTAATTGGCCTAAGTCTTGCATGCCTTGGATATATATAAATATTTATCGAACTTTAAGGCTAATTCAATCTATGCAATTCGTCTCTTATACATTATAGTCGCTAGTAGTAAGTATACAATAACTTTCCAATTTTCTATGTAAAATCAAAAGGAGCTGCCTCAACAAATTACATCGTAGTGGACAAGCAAACAGTTTTTGTGTCTTTGAAATCCAATAGTCGACGGATGGATAGCCCATTTAAGCCATATTAGATGACACCGCACCTACACCCAAAGGTGTGTCTTTGGCGAAAATAATAGCTGCCCGAATAAATTTCTTTTATATGAATGACACCTTAGTAATAAAGATACGAATTACGAAAGAAATGATAAACGATCCTTTGTTATTATGTGTGACCATTAAATACTAAAATGATATCTTAGGATGTGACCACTGTGAATACATATATTGTCGCCTAGATTGTTTGATGGCAGTAATAAAGTGTATATGTAAAAGTATTTCACCTAACGCTTCATTTTTGGTTGATTATATTATTGTGTTCTTAAAATTTTTAATTCTTTTAACACGACATAAATCCAATCCTGTGACTTTTTACCACTACTACCAATTATTATTTATACCGATTGTTGGGTGTGACAAAGAAAAAGTAGACTTGACTTTGGGTCTATAAATAAGGATTATGCATTAAATTCCAGCGGTATAGCAGAGAGATCGGGCGGTTCCACGAGAGAGTAGCAGACAGACAAACACATTTTCGCATTTATAACATTCACCAGTTAAATAACTTACAGGTCAATTGCACTGTGGCGTCCATGTATTTTAAAAAGCAACACTATACGTAGCCGCTTAATTTGATATCCCTGGGCATTCACACAAATTATTGAGTGGGTCGTGTTACCCGGGGCGGAATAAAAAGGTTATATATTTTCAGCCGCCCCCAAGAGGCTCATATTATGAAATATTACGTATGATTGAATTTGACTCTGAATAAGTATTCGTTATATTTCAAATGCTTATGATATTTTACATACTTATACTCGTGTCAGGTTTTCCCTCACAGGATCGACAGAGCCGAAACACTGAAAGACCTCGTTCAACTGAAGCGGTCCAAGATGGAATTGAGATTCCATCGCCTAAAATAAGAATCATATACCTTAGTCGCCTTTTACGGCATCCATGGGCACGAGATGGAGCGGTCCTATTCTTTTTTCTATTGGTGCCGGGAACCATATGGTGACGACATTTCATATAAGCTAAAATTTATCATTCTGACTATGTTTTAGTGTCAGTAGCAGGTAAGAAAGAGTTAGAAAGTTGAAATCTGAACCTAAACCCTAGCAAAGTCTCATTAAAATTTAAATTAGAAACTTAATACACAGTGTTTAAAAGGATCATTACCATTGTTTGACAGTTAACGGGTTATAATTGTATGGAGATAATGACAATTAATTTCTATTGTATTGCAATAAAGAGCAGATGTTACAGTAATTATCTGTATTGTGAAACCATACGAATATATTTACGATTAAATTAAATAGCTTCATGCTACGCAAGGCATGTTTGTTTGGAATTTGTGGTTTTAAATTGATATTGTAATGTAAACTCGGGCATGAAAACTAATTAAAGATGGTACAAGAAACTTAGTTTTTTAACGTCATACTGAAGAAAAATATCCACAAATAAATCTTTAAGACATGCATTCATTATATTAATTTACGAAGTAGACAAGCCGATTGTAATAAGACTCGTAGGCCATTTTGAGCTGGATAGCTTAATAATGTCATAAAGATTCGACAGTAACATACTTATAATATACTAGAAGCCGCCCGCGACTTCGTCCGCATGGAAACCCTATCAATCCCGCGGGAACTCCGGGATTAAAACTAGCCTATATGTTATTCTGGGTCTTCAGCTACCTACATACCAAATTTCATCGTAATCGGTTCTTTTTGCGTGAAAGAGTAACTTACATCAATACTGACATACTAACAAACTTTCGCATTTATAATATTAGTAGGATTAGTAACAGGTTGCTGGCACATCCGGAAAAGAATAATCCCAAGTTTATAAGCCTTAACCTTTAAATTCACTTGTACAATATCTATGGAAAGATAAGCAGCCAATATTAATTGAATTATTCCGTTGCTTCTAAATAAATATAGTTAACAATATCTCAGTTATGAAAAGACTCGTGTTAATGCTTCTGAGCCTTTATAAGTTGGCTCCACCTTCAAAACCAGCTTTTGTTGAGGAAACTAACTGTTCATTTTGAAATATTTATTGTGTGGAACCGTATTAAATGTAGCGTGCGAAGGGTTAAAATTATTAAGGTAGCCATTATTGTGGTAATGAAAAGTCTATTATTTTGCGGGGGGACGTTCGTATACTTTAGTTTAAATATCATGTAGAAAAAACTTAATATACCAATGGACACTTAATATTAGTTTAATTAAAAAATAAAATATCTATTTTTAAGAAAATATAGGATAATTGGTTATGCATTACCGATAAAAGATACGAGGAAAAAGAAATTACGCATATGTGTAACGGGACGCTTACTCCATTTAATTTGTTTCAAAGGTACGTTGATCTTCATAAAAAAAGGTAGGTCACTATCACAAAAGCGAGTCGAATGAAGAAAACATGTTGTCTCTTTCCATTGTATTTGAGACCCGAACATTTCGCACCTGGTACCTACGTGTTCAAGTAATATACTTACTTATCTACATATAGTCTGTTCTTTAGCGAAATGGAACAATTTGTTTTGGGCCTCGACATCACGTATTCGTTGTACAGTTACAAAGCGTAATGCGAAGACAACTTCTTTCTAAATTTTGATCGGTGAGATCGGAGCGGATAGACTACTCTGTTTTGTACGTGTGAAGAGAATGAGAATAGATTATATGGTAAAGATTCAATGTGGGCCATAATAAGAGTGGCTCTAAATATCTATTAGATCTAACGTCTACAAGAAATAGCAATCTGCGGAGGTTTTATGAAAGCAGCTGAACGTGGCTTTTAAGTCATTTCGAGACTGTTGGCTCTGTCTATCCCGCAAGGGCTATAGACGTGATTATATGTAATGTGAATCAATAGATATTAATAACATACATACATATGTATTTTATCAATATCTATTGATCCACAAGAATACAAAAAATGGCGATATGGAGGTCTCGATTAATTTGAATCGCGGCGTACTTTTAACAGTGTCGTTTGTTTGTAAACTCTTAATTGCACGATACAACACATAAAATAATTCAAATTAAACATAAAATACAATGTCAATCTTAACCCATTTAGGACTTCTTCCAGGATATATTCCATTGTTTTTGTAAAATAAAGCAATCAACTTTAAATTTATAACACCTCAAAGTTTGAATTGACTTTGGTTTTATTTTGGTATTTGTTTCTTAAGCAGATTACACGGTTTTAGTGAAAATATTTGTTCTGAACTGTACCGAGGCGTATCGATATTGAAATGAGTTTACCGTAGCAGCAAATCTAGCTAAGGCTGCACTATTGCAATATTAGGTAGGTAATAATAAATTTGGTGCACAGGGGATTGCAATTTAAAAAGTTAACATATGTTCCTCTTTTATTTTTAAAACATATCATAGAAATTTCAAGCCATTTCTCTTTCTCCTTGCGTTAGTTCCAGTTTCATCACCTCTCTGGAGTGGAGTCCAGGGTGCGTCTTTTTGACTTTGATCCTAGATTTGGTAACCTCGGCAACCTTTTAAGGTGGACCTTATCCATATAGGATTATGGTTATTTATCCAGTTGCCTGCGTGTAGATTTCCTCACGGTATTTTCATTTCCGGCGCATTAAATGAAAAGGCCCCACCATGAGACTATTGTGTACTATTCAAGCTGCTTAGTCGATTTTACGACTTCCATACAAAATATGAAAGTCTTAATTAACTAATCAGAATCTTTACGGCCATAATTATAATTAAGAGTAAACAAGTCAATACACCTATAAACGTCTAAGCAAGTAATAAACTTGTCCTAGAGCGTTTATTTTCTCAGAAGCTCAATTTTCTTAGCTAAGTGATCGAGTTAATTAAATTCTTTTGATGTTTGAAGTAAGCAAAATTAAAAATAAATTTAAGAGAGAATATTATTTTATTTTTAATTTCACGTGTTTATGATTAAAAAAGATGCTCTGTTTTTCTATCTATCATATTATTATGCAAATGCAAAATTATATTATTTGATGCCTATCAACAATAACTGACTAGCGATCATCTTACATGCTTTATAGGAATGCTCAAAATAAACCAAACAAATGGAATAAAAAATGTATTTTTAAGCTTAAGAATGAAGACTGTTTTACATAATCCAACCCAGGATGACAGTGCCGCTAACACCGCGCTAAGTATTAGGATTAGTGCCATAGCAGTATTTTTGAAGAAAAATCATAATGTTATAAAATAACAAAGCATGATGTATTTTCTTAAATTATAATTTGTTGACCCTTTTTTATTTGGCAACATGATTGTAAAATACTGCTGTATCGTTTCTTTTCTAGTCTGGTAGCGATGATAAATTAATATAGGTGCCAGTTGCTTCTCTTCCCTTTCAGATAATTTAAATTTAATCTTATATTAGGCGAAATGTTAGCAATCTGTCAATATATTTGATCCTCAAGTAGTCTTTGCATTGGCCCTGTAAACACGTGGTAAAAGGTTCCCCTCCGAAGGTTACGGAGGTCGGATGGGAGTCGCTTCATGTATAAACCTGACTCACCAAATCCTGGATCATGTTCACACGACGCACCCCGGGCTCCTCTCCTGAGAGATAAGGGACTAACACCAGAAGGAAGAAGATATGTGTAATACATAGTCAGTCAATATACACACTGTATGCATGTGTGTATCCAAAAAAAACCTAACTAGTTTACTATTCAATAGGAGTAGGTACGTGAGAAGTTAAATCAACTGAAAATCAATAAGCAATGTATTATTCCGACGCCTGGCATCTCCGATGTGGCTGATTTACATAGAATCTCTTTGAACATTCACCAACATCGGGACAAACGGCGTGTGATCTTATCCACGATACTACCAACTTGATAAAGGAGGCACAAAAGATTTATGGATAACTAGCTATTACGCGCGACTTTGGCGACCTTCTTTACAAATATGTTTGTCCAATATTTAAAAAATCCAAATCAAAGTAGTACTTTTGCGTGTAAGAGCAAACAGCACTTAGCCTTACAAACTATCGCTTTTAAAATATTAGAAGTTGTCTTGAAATAATGTAGTATTTTCAAAAATCGGCAAATTTTTTGAAAGAACAATAAAACACTTAAATACAACACATTGATCAGAAGTTTCCGTGGTGTAGCGGTTATCACATCTGCCTAACACGCAGAAGGCCCCCGGTTCGATCCCGGGCGGAAACATGTTTTTTGATAAAACAAGTTTTCTTTTGTTTAATTTTTTTTTGTTATTTTATAATTATAATTACTATCGTCACGTAAGTGAAGTATTTAAGAAGTCTATAAATTCTTTAAAATATTAATTCTTTAAAATTGTTAATAATAAATTGTATCATTTTGATAATCTACTTAAAAAGATCTTTAAAACTATATAATGCTTAAACGAATTCGTGTGAATTCATTAGTATATTCTCCTTTGTATATGATCGACATAAGTCTCGCAGGTCGGAAATCCAGAAAGATCTAAGGCTGATTGGACAAAACAATAATAAAATGCGTTTTATATAACATACGTTTAATATTAACAAAGCGAGCCTGCAGTGCGGCTAATGCACTAGTAATCAGGCTCAGATGCACTTGATATCCTGTATTACAGAGAATCCAATTTAATTCAGCTTACAATAAGACCGGGTGACCCAGTATTTCGTTCATACCTAAAGGATATTTGCTTTAGTTGAAGTCATTTTTTATATAATAAAGGATAGCATAAAATAAGATAAAATATTAGAACAAGATCTAAATTAACATTAGTCTACTTGTACTGTACTATACAGGTCATCAAAATATAATGCAAAAATAAATAGCATGGCCTTTACTAAGTTGATTAATTTGACAATCCTTAATCATGAGAAGAAAAAAAAATTACGTGCTTCAAAAAGAGTTCGACACCTGTGTGATAATCTAAGACTACTAATCTACTTTCTCGGACATTGTCACATACATACATAAAATCACGCCTCTTTCCCGGAAGGGTAGGCAGAGACTACCTCTTTCCACTTGCCACAATGTCTGCGGTCGGACATAGTTTATTACATAAAAGTCATTTACAAACAAACGTTTAAGACCGAAACCAATAAAAAACATCACAAGAAAATTAATTTTTTTTGTTATTCCACTAATTCCAATGATAGCTAGAAAATACTTTCGAAATCTATTAAGTAGTGCAAATTATATCGAAATTAAAAGCAATTTGCGTGCCAGGAAATTTATGAATAATTTATAAGGGACATTGAAAGTCCATAAATCATGGATTGAGGTGAGACTTTTTACCGGGAACTATTTGGGGCTCCACGACGTCCTCCCCGGCAGCCCGCGATAAGAACGACTCACATAAATCTACCGGGAATTTGGAAGTGATGTGAGCAATTTTGAAAATTCTTATAGTAAAAACCTATTAAAATTTTTAGGCATCAGCCCTCCTATGTTCAGACACTATAGTTATATTAAAAAGAGATAGATTTTGATTGCTAATTAATTATAGTTAAAACTATTGGTGGTTCCTTATACAGTATATATTTGTAGAGAAACAAATTGTATAAATTTAAGATAAATATTACACTTAATAATTTATTTAAATATAATATATGGCATATACTTATAATATATGGCCAAAAACTATGTGTCTACATAGTTTAAATAGTATTAATTTCCATAACGTTTGCAATCTTACAATTTTAGAAAACCAATTTTTAGTCTAGTCAATTTGTGTGATTCTAAAAATAATTATTTGAAAGTAAGTAGAACATACAAGTTCTTGATAAAAGACGTTTTCTCATTGAAGTCAAAATAAAAAGCACAATCCCAGCCTAGATTTACGTACAGGCCAACGCTTATCCTAACAGGTACAAGTGCATTAGGATATAAGTGCCTACTATACTGCATTAGTTAACCTAAGTACTTGGGATTGTGGAATCATACTAGAACTAGTCCGTGGCTCCGCTCGCGTAATATAGAAAAATATCAATTTTTTCACTCCTGTTTCTAGTTCTGCTTTTGTTTTTGCAAGATGAGTGTTTAATTTTTATAATAAAAAACATAAGTTTGGCTTACACCATAGTATTTTCAATGTCAAAACAGTATCTGAAGCAAGTATTTAGTAATTACATAATATTTTAATCAGAAAACTTTATTGTCGTTCCGGATATCTTTGTGAGAGATTAAAGAATAAGTAAAAAAATATATGACCCTGATAATAGTTGAATTATTTACAACATGATTATCTCGCAATATAATCAGTTGTATAATAAACTGGATTACTTTCACAATATCGAGGTCAAGCGCTCACCTACTGGTAGTTATATTCGCCGAGTACGCATATAGTTTCCGTGGTGTAGCGGTTATCACATCTGCCTAACACGCAGAAGGCCCCCGGTTCGATCCCGGGCGGAAACATATCTTTTTTCTTCCCGTTGCGATATAGCGTCGTTTTTTGAAAGCGCATCCCAACTACATGACTCATTTGGATTTAGCTTTGGATTTTTATTCATAGATTTGTCACTGAATTTTCGCTAGCCTTCTGGTAGGCAGTAAACCATTTGAACAACTACCGCTTAAAATTAATTTATAATATATAAAAGAATTAAACAATTATTACCTTTTAATCAACTCAAAAGAATATAAATTATACCAAACACTAAAGTACATATGCACTATAAATACAAATAATAAAAAAATAAACATAGTTTTGACAAATAAAATAGATAAATTAAATAACAGACAGGACGTTTTTGTAAAAGTTTACAAAGACCAGGATTGTGGTCATAGGCCGGGAAGTGACGATCGGTAAGAGTAATTTAAACACGGCCAAATTGAGTTTCGAACTATGTATCTCTCGCTTACGAGCAGAATATAATTTCTTTCCAATCGAGGCTCAAATATTGCACTCGTATTTTAACTACAAATAACTTCAAAAGCCCTCGTTTGTACTTAATACATGGGCCGTGTAAAAAGCGACTCAATATTACTGAATTTAAATATCAAAGGACCGAAACCAATAGAGTGTCATCATTTCAATGAGCCTCTCGATAGACTATTTATTTGTACAGCTGTATATATTAGGAGCTTCATTTTATGACCCGGTCTTTTAATCAGCGCCTTATTTGCTGAACCTTTCGTAAAAATATCTAAAATGTATCTACATTAACTTATTTGAAACGAATGAAAAACATAGCGTGATTTCTTTTTTCGAATATAACTTTTTTTCTCTATAGATACCATTTTGTAGTTTACATCAAGAATAAGACATTTTTATATTCGAATTTTGAATGTTAAGTAGTAAATTCTGAATTCGTTTAAGGAATAACCCTCAATGAATAATTTTAATATTCTAAGCAATTTAAAAGAAAATTTGGCTAATAAAGCATAGAAAAAAATTCATCTAGCCATGCGTCTTTAACTTAGTGTTTTACTTTTGAATTATATAATATGAGGTAATAATGAGTTAGAACACCATTGGTCTCTTAGCCGTGTGCGATGGGGTTGAGTGCCAAATAAAGGAAAAGTTACTATAATACAAAGGTAATAAAATAAAGCTAGGTTAATGTAAGGAGTATTTTTATATTCCTACTCTGCTTAAAAATACTTTAGACAGAATATTTAGAACCATTTGTGACTGGACACAATAATATTTCACGCAACAATTTTTCAATTAAAAGACAGCCTTTTACCCCGACGTGGCCATAAATTATGATACGAAAGTTTTATTGGTACCCTAATAAATTAGGTTGGTTAATTCCTAAAAGACAAGTGCGGATCGGTCACAGAATTCAGTTGATAAGCTTAGGGTTATCCATTGTCTGAAGTGTGAATTATGAACATGTTTTAAAAAGAATCTACCACTCCTAAGTGTACTCATGCAATTTAAAACCCAGCTATTTTGTTTCAATTATAGCGTATATATTCATTGTGTGGTTATAAATTTTATAATAGATTGAACACATCAATGAGTGTAATCGTTTAAAATATTCATGAAAAAAATTCGTTATAATGTAAGGAAATATACTGGAACAATATAAATGATTGAATATTTTGTCGGTGAATTTCAGGAAGTAACTCTTTAGAAGTTGGTCGGAAGCAGGGGGAAGATAGCACAACATACGATAAGGAAAAGGAAAATATTCGACGACAAATACTTTTCTTTATTGAGTTTGAAAGGACAAAATTAAAAAGGCGTTCTTCGAGCATTCCTCGGTACAATTGAGTAATACTTGGTGTTGACAGGTTCAATTTACTAAGGATGTCCCTTCTGCACATTGCCAGTTAAGACCTAAAAGTTTTCGTAATAATTGGACTGAATTCGCAAATAAAGAGAAATGGAATGATGGTTACTTACGAAGATAAGGGAGACGGAAAAAAAGAGTTGTTTTTTGCCAAAGTTAAAAAAATCAATCATTACGTGTCTATCATCCCCCTATATAGGAAATTACCAAAATAGGAAATTTTTAACCTACAGTAAGAAACTAGGTGAAAAATATATACTACCTATAAATCTTACAATATAAAGAACTTAGGTATATATAAAAAAAACAATAGTTTTAGCGTTCCTATTACTTTTACGTAACGAGAATTCTTGGGAATGGGATATAATACAATTGTTCTTACGCTTTCTGGAACAAAACCGATACCGAAAATTACATCAGTTCTATTATTAAAGGTCAATAATAATGGACGGATTTATGTCAAGATGGTGGTAAGTTGAAAGATGTAGTATAGGTACCTATATATTCTACCTTCCTTCCGGGAAAGAGCCAATTACAATTAATTTATGGCAAGTATCGAAAATATAATATTTACGCAGATCACTTGTAAAAATTATAGACAAAATAATATATATAACTCACCAATTAAACACTACGTAGCGCAGCTCACTACAAGGGCAAATCTGTGAAGGAAACAAAATTTTCATGAATATGAATCTAAACCAGTTTCTAGACAGAATTAGATAATTAGAATTTAATACAGGTTTATTTCGAGTCGCTTCGAGTAAAAACCTGACTCATCCAACCCATGGTCAAGATTCATGATCAAAGGCATACCCAGGCTCCTCTCCAGAGTGTTGAGGATGCAACCCGGACAAAAGCCAGGAAAAGACACAATTTTAATCTTAGTTCCATTATAAAACCATACAGCTGAACGTGGCCAAGACTGTTCGGCTTTGTCTACCCCACAAGGGACGTAACCATTACAATATATATGTATAAAGACAATAAAATGATCTTCATGATCTATTCACTCAGTACCTATAGAGATTAGATGAATCCTCTACAGTTATTAGTATTTTCCTCATAAATTTTGCGGTTGATAAATATTTTTTTAAGGTCAACTTTTTTTTATCATTATTTACAACGCGAATCGCCTTTCAATTTGTGTCACAGTTAAGAGTTTAATAAAAGTTATTGAAACATATGTTGGTTCTCAGTTAAACAATCATGTTACAGGTACCATTGCGACCTGTTCGCTTACAATGAAACTTTATTTTGTACGTCCGTCCGTAACGGGGAGACGGGAAATTGAAAAATGCTTTTTAGTTCATTTATTATTTACAATTTCATTGAGAATTGTGGAAAATTGGAGTTTTCACTTATTCTGATGATAAAGAGCGGCATTGTGCCCCCATTTATTTTTAGTATGAAAATGGGTTTTTAATTTAAAACTAGACTTATGCCCGTGGTTTCGATTCCGTCAGAATTTCCCTAAATAAAAGTAACGCAAGATCGTTTTGAAGGTCAATTACAAAATTGTGTCAAAATCAGACCACCCTGTTTTTGGTTAATATTCCCAAAAAAAGTTTTAAGTAGAGTGGGAAACAAGCTAAACATAAGTTTGCGAATGCTTTAAAATAGGTGCATTGTATGCACATACTTTGACGGTCCTGGGGTTGGCGTTTCAGCGTTTCATCAAGCTACAGGCCGGTCATGCTTTAGAATTGACGCCGCTCGTCCTTAAGCTTAGTTCATGGCTTCTACTCAGCCATAAGTTAATACATTGTGTATAATGTGTACAATGTCCTAGTTTAAGAATTTTTGATTTTTATTTTGACTGACACCGCCCTGAGTTTTGTTCTACACTATGTATGTTAACAAATGTCATACAATTATATATCTACTTAGGAATCATACATGCCCTAACCGCAACCACATCTTGTCGAACAGCTAACTCGACAGGAAGCTACTGTTTTGGCAACATGCCATCGTGCCATGCGGTTAGCTTTGGCATGTTTGTTGCATATTTTGATAAATATGCCAATTGGCAATGGCAGAAGACGATTTTAAAAAGCACCTCTAAGTTACCTACGATCATACGCGTATACGATCGTATGCATAAAATGACTCGTTGGTAAAAGAAAACTCAATACTGCTGGTCCGTTTCTGAAAGTTTGAGTTTTAATAACAGCTTTACAGTTTCCTTTTTCATTTGTATATGCAATTGAAGCAAGTTGATTATATACAAATTACAAATAGAAATTTAAATGCGATAAAAATTAATGAGTTTGACAGACTTTGGTGAGGGATTGAGACTTTGAGTTTACAGTTAAAGAAAATGATTTGGAATGTCCTGATAATTGAGTGATATATAGACGTGAATATAGAAAAACAGTTAAGTACAAGGCTGTTCTACATGGATTAACCGAAAAATATAATATTTACTAAGCAGCTCTTCAACAATTCACGGGTAACGCTTTGGCGCCGTGCCATGACACCATGCGGTTTTGTTTCACAGACTAAATCGAAACAATTTAGCTGGACATTCAGTCGTCAATAAAAAAGAAAATATTTCTATCTTTGTAACAAGTGAACTTAAAAAAAAACTACAACTTGCATCAATGCACCTGTTTTCATGGGCAGGATTACAATCGAACAACTATTCATAAAACCACGTCTCTTTCCCGGAGAGGTAGGCAGAGACTGCATCTTTCCTCTTGCCACGATCTCTGCATAATTCTTGAATCACAGGTACTAAATTAATTTTGCTTAAATTATGTAAAGAGATTCCTCGTAAAAGGAGAGAGTCTCGGAAAATAGCTTAGTCATTAATCAAATTTCGTATATTAATTATCAAAAAAAAAAGTTATCCAACAAAATCTCGATAAAATCATAGCAGCACCCCATTTTTACATGCGAAACAGCCGGCGGATGCTTGTTAATTAAAATAGATTGCACCAGCGCTTACTAGTCGTAATATATAAAAGCGTTTTGTATAGAACCAATTACCCTTATTGAAGGAGAGAACTCTAAAATTTTGGGAAAAACTAACGTCCTACGAAATAAAGAAAGACTTATGTTCAGATTACACTAGTTATCTGATTATATCGTCATCTTGCACTTTCTGCTAGTCAAGCTAAGTGCTTATTTTTAGTGGTGCCGTGCCCTTGTCGTAAAAGGCGACTAAGGGATAGGCTTATAAATTTGGGATTCTTCTTTTAGGAAATGGGCTTAGGAGATTCTAAGCTGAACGTGGCCTATCAGTCTTTTCAAGACTGTTGGCTCTGTCTGCCCCGCAAGTAGCTGTCGTTAATTAAATATCTATAACGTAGTTGATCGTCGTTAATGCAGACTTCGTGAACACTTCAAATTTCAATAATATCAGACCAACGGTTTGAAAGTTATCACGTTACATACATATGTACAAATAAATATTGTAGTTTCGCCCTTACTTGATTTGTAGACCGTACTCGCTTCACCGACTCAGTCTATTAAGTAAGTCATGTTCTTTTTGTAATTAAAACCTTAAAAACTTTCTAGAAGAAATCCTTATTTAACAACAAAATCCAATCTTCGCGAGGGGTTGCAAAACAGTCGATTAAACAAATTCTACGTTTCACTGACCTGATTTTGCTAACGCGACATTGTACCTTATTGTTGTATGTCCGTCATAATGAGCATAGTTAACTGAGTCTCATACGAAGCCATAAAGGGGTCAACTACAGGCCATTAGGTCTGAGAAATACTTCCAATTATATAGTAAACTACCCTCGGGAGAGCAGGTGGGGTTTAGTTGGAGAATTCGCTGTATTTGCCTTGAAAATGTCTTCGCCCGTGTCAAACTATAGTCCTGTTCCCGTGGGAATAGCGACAAAAAATATGTTCCACATTAATAGTTACCTGTATCTACCTAAAACTTTATCAAATACGCTCCAGCAGGCGACTAAGGGATCGGCTTATAAACTTGAGATTTTGTTTAGATGATGGGCTAGCAACCCGTCTCAATTTGAATCTTAATTCTATTATTAAGCCAAATAGCTGAACATGGCCTATTAGTGTATTCAAGACTGTTGGCTCTGTCTATTCCGCGTTCACACATACGTATAATAGACGTGATTTTACGTATGTATGAACGCTCCGGTTTAGCCGTGAAAGCATGACAGACAAAAACAATCTCGTTTATATTATAAGAATGAATAATATAGGTGGGTGAAGTTATATCTTTATTGAACTATAAATGAGAACGTAGTAGATTCTGATTAAATGTATATAATAAAGAATAATTAATTTCCTTAGGAAGTTATTTTAAATTGAAAATATACGTGCAGAGCTTTAGTATTTAAAGAGAGTGCAGTTATCCCCGGGGAGCTTCACTATACGGATCTGCACTCAGTTAATTAACAGAGGCCTACGTCCTCAAACCGGGACTTTATGCATTGAAATAAATTTTATATATCCCGATGTTATGTTTAATAAAGTTAAATGAAAGAGGCGTGATGTATGTATGACCAAATAAACGTGTCTGTCATAAATAATGGATTGTTGACCCCAGGGTCCACTGTTAACAGTTTTCTCTTTCATCTTTGCGTTTTCCCAGTTGCACCCTCCTTTTTTACACCCAAGGGTCTATTCATGAGTGTGGTCCGCTTTTCGATTTTCTGTTTTTTCCTCTTTATCCAGTCTTTGGCTTCTATTTCATACATTATATATTAGAGTTCGGCGTTCCTACTAAGAAACTACAAAATTCATTTGTTATCGACATTACTTTGTGACCTCTAGTGTACTTACACAGTTACACAGTGAAAATAACCGCAATATCTCAAGTTTTTCGCTTTTACTACTTTCAGAATTCTTCTTGTCATTTTTATTTAAAAATTGAAAGGTATTATTATTTTTTATTTTATAGATAACACATTGATAATTTCCGAATAGAATATTGATGAAGCGAGTTAATATGTGGATGTAGCAAAAGAAGTATACAGGAATCGTGACAAGTGGTAAGATGTCACTGCCTACCATTCCGAGAAAAAGGCATGATATATAGATGCACAATATCATTTGATGTATGTATTGTATGCTAGGTTTTATAGGAGCGGTAAGGCGTGCCCGATAAGACGGGAAGCTTTGTCTGGAGCGAAATTGATTGTCCCGCAAATTGTGCCTGAGCTCAACTTAATAGTTCGTGAAATAGTTACTGCTATAAAAGTATATTGAAGTATTATTTCGAGTTAAGGAAATCATTAACCTCAATTGACGTCATTAAGTGACACCTTGTATCCTTTTTTGTAATTAAAATCTATTTCTATAAAAAAATATATATTTTGGATGAGAAATTGATATCAGATTTCAGATTATAAAAATTGTGTAACATAAAGATTTATAGAACAGACGGGGCTTTTCATTAAAAATCTGATTGAGAAAAATAAGACCATCTGTTTAATATTTACGATGTCAAAACACAAAAACGAAGAAAGACGGCAGTATTAATTTTTAGCGAATATTGTTAAAAATCTATACAAATCCATCTTTTTTCCCTGTATCTAACCATCCATCATTTCATAAGCCCCTAAACTTTGTCATGAAAATATGATTTAATGTTTTTTTATCAGAATCTTATTATTCTTTCTAAGAAATGCCAAACCAAATACTCTTTTTAAACCTCCAATCTATAATTCATATAAATTTCATTACAGTAGAGTAAAAACGAGCAAAAGCATAAGAAACTTTTCGTTTTAATAAGATTTTTATTCAAGCAATCATAAAGGGTAAAAAGAAGAAAATTCTCGAAACAATTTCAAAGGTTTCACGCTTGACCGCTTGCCGTACTTACCTGTTCCTTTCATGACAGGATATTTTTATGAGTATCGATAACAGCGTGGGTGGAAAGGGCATGGATCCTTTCCATGGTTCACACTTCTATATTTAACACACAAGTCGATAGATTGCGTCTGTTATTTTGAAATTCAAATAGAAGTTTTAATTTATTTGCTCGTTAGTTAAAGGCTGGTATATTTTGCTACTGCAGCTATTATTGTTGTTATGATTATTAGAATAACAAAAATATGCCAAAAAAATTATTAATTCAAAGAAATCACTCTCTCATAAATTTTTATCTTGTTATAAAATGCGATGCGTGTCGATCTAATGTTAAAGATTTTACTTTAAAAAAAATTATAATTATATCTGTAGACTTGCAACCTGTCATTATTTGCATCTCAATTTCATCATCAAGCCATATAAATGAATGTAGCCTTACAGTGTTTGCAAGACTGTTGGCTCTGCCTACCTATATATTCACTTATCTGTCTATTATATGTATTATAAAAAAATATAGAGGAGACGAACATACAAGCGAGATTTTAGCCTTACGTTATTTTTTAAATTGGCTTTCACGCTTATAAATATATAATTATATGCTTGATTGAAATGTATCAGCTGTTCACTCTCATGAATCTCAAAATTCTTATATTAGAAATATGTTCCACGATCTTAAAACATTAATGTTACCCGCTCTAAATCGAGCTGAAAAGTCTTAAACAATATTTGGTCGTACAATATTAGGGGGTAAAAGTTATTAAACTTCTCCCCAATTCTCAATTATGACTGTGTCTTGCCCACTCCGAAATATTAGGGGTTCCGCCTAACTTAGTTACAATCAGCCGGAACAAAATCTGAGAACTAAGGGGAGTGAATCATTTGATAAGGGCAAGCTCATTATCTTTGAACAAAATTGTTTTGAACTGGAGAGAGGATGCGAATATTGGCGAGAGTAGACATCTTCAGGAAAATAACTTTACAACTTATTCTTTAAGGAAATAATTACATATATACGGAACAAATATAATATTATGTTATGCTTAACCAGTAGTACAAAAAAAAAGATTAGTCGTTAACTTTTGTTTTTTATAAATCTATGATTTGCAACATTTTTATGGGACGGGCAATCAACGTTGGGTTGTTTATATACTTAGTTTACTTACTACTTACGTTTGGAGTTGGCAAGGAAGTTTAAATGTGGACAGAAGAAATAAAGAATTTATGCGCTGGTTTTTAAAAGAGCTAGTGATCGATAAAGTTATTTTCCGTTTGATGTGTATCGTCATTTTGATTTTAAAAACATTTCAGCTCATAATATCTGCTTACAAATATTGCACGCGTTCTTTCTACTTCACCGCTGTTAAACACACATTGCGTTATACGTTCGAAGATCACAACTCACTCACTAATGAAAGCTGCAATGTAACCCAAGCTACCTTATTCCCTCGCGTTGGCTGGCGTATTAATTTTCCATATAGTTAGTGGCTCCTCACATACCTAGCCCATTTGTGTAATAGCTTGCTAGGCCATTCTATATGCATATTCATAGGCTAATTACAGGGTCTGAACATATTTCTGCGATCGCTCTATGGATATTCATGACACTATCTTGAAATTGTTAGCGGAATGATTATGGATTTTATCTGTAGCTTTCTGTTCAGTGTGTCTTATCAAAATTAGGATGTGTTGACGAAGGTTATATAAAGAAAAATATCGTTAGTACCCCAACTGCTAAATAAATGTTAATGTTGGTTTTGAAATAAAGATATAGCCAAGTTATAGTATACTCATAAAATGCAGATACTACGATTTTTCACTTACCACGATTCCTGTTTACTTTTTATCATGTAAATTTAATTTAGTTTAGGAAAACCGTTGGTAATACCAAGCGATGAGCACAATTTAGCAGAGAATATAACCATATACTTAATACTTTCTACCACAAAATAAAACGAAAAGAATTAAAAGCTTAGCCTCGGAAGCTGCGTAATAAATAAGAAAAGCGGAGATGGTAATGCCGCAGTATTAGAATCTAATTGAAATGCTAAGTAGCATATGCAATGGCCGCTTTACCTATGCAGTAGTTTAATTAAGGCTAGTCACATTACGGTAAACCTTTAGCTGCGAGCAGTAGGTGGATAAAGTCATAAGTTAAAGCGTTTTTAAAACGTTACTGTTCTTATTCCAAATTTGAGTTTTTAAATTTGGATGGCAGAGGGCTGTCTGAAAAAAAAAACCACTTTTCTCCCGTGGGAAATTAAAATTATCATTGAAAAGTTTCTTTCAGAAAAAGTAGTTTTCTTATTTCTCTAATGTAGAATGATTTAACAAAAACTGTTAAATCAGATTCTAATGTCTAAATCAGTTAGTGTGTTAGTCACACCGCCGCGGCGTTGTCTTGAAATAGTTAGGAAAGTACATCTTTTGTTGGCCACAGTCCTGGCAAACTTTTACCTGATCATAAGTTCAGTTTTCCCTTAACCACACCTTTACAAATTAGTTCCTAATTTAAAAAGCATGAAGATTACTGATACAACAAAACTATAAAAAGAAAAACGCTGAAAGTTTATTAATTAAATCGCACACAAGTAGCAGAATGTCTGGACTTTGAAGTTAAAGTAGAGACATCGCCCGCACAAAGGGACGCTTCACTTTGCAGTTTGTAGACGTTATCCCGAGGAACAATACTGATCGCATCTTGTAAAAAGTAATGGCTTTATATCTGGAAACAAGATACAATGTATATATGTATATACTAGCTGTCCCGGCAAACGTTGTTTTGCCATATAAATAATTTTTAACTAATTTGTAGTTTAAGGGTGGGACAACCCTTAACTTTTTTTTAACAGAAAAACAGATGTTGGCCTAAAAATCGACTCACCCAATCCTAAATCGTGATCATAAGTAGACCCCAGTCTTTACCAGAAAGAGTAAGAGTTTTGCTGATATGATAATAAAGTTATAAAATTCAGATTTATATGTGTGGAAATATGGATAGAAATTTGCAATAAAAAGGATATCAATATTTTGGTTTATAGAATATTAAAATTCTCATATTTATTATAATATAAAATCTTCAAATAAAAAAATATTTATTTTAACAGAACATTGTTCAACATGATATGATTTTGAACTGAACTCTGGATCTAACTTAGTGTTTCGCAGTTCGAAAGCCTTTGAAGTAGAATCCCAGACTGCATTAGGTAAAGTTACGCGTTTTCCCTTACACCAGATAAGAGCTACAAAGTCCGGCTTACCGACCACAATTATATGAGAGTTCTATCATTTTTGTGTGATTAGTTGCCGATTTCTCCGCAATGAAAGAATAAATACTCCTTTCTTTACTAAGATTATAGAAAAAAGAAAGTATTATTCTATACAATAGACGTATCGTAAACAATATCTTTAACCAACGGGATTAGGTGAAAATCGGAGAAAGAAAAAAGAAAAATATAGTCTGTTCCACCCCTCCCGTTAAGAGCTTTATTTTTTTATTATTTTATCTAAGTATAAAATTATTAAGATAACTACGTAGTAAGTATACGTACACGTGTTTATGTATGTATGTGTGTAACTAATTATAACCGTATTTGTACGTTGGCTATGGCATTTTATCTTAGTTTAGGAGGATTATGAAATTATTCTTATTACCAAATTTCAAGAGTGGAAACCGTCTGCCATCAGACCTCTACGGCCCTGTTTGCATTAGAACTCAAACCAATATATTGGCATACCTATTCTCAACTCATATGCAAAACGTTTCAAGTACTCGAGTGGAATGCAAGATGTCTGAAATACTCAACTCATGCATAAAAGCTTCAAAGTTTAATATGGCTCAAAGAGATTGCGGTTAAACTCCACTTTTCAAGTGTTGTAGATTTTCTCAAGTGAAAGTAAATTGAAATTACTACAGAATTTATAATAGAGTAGGTGCTACACGAAACATACTTGCAGAATTCAGCACGAATCAATGACAAAGATTATGATTTTTATTTGCTAAATTCACCTAATATCGCTCATTTGGTGGAACATTGACGGAATTGCACTTTTTTTCAAAATTGAGTTAAGTATGACAAACGGCTCGTAAGTGGTAAATACGTTTGCAGAAACAAAGACAGAAATCAGTTTCCGACTATTTTTCGCGAGATGGCGTGATCGTCAATGTTCTTTAGTGAACTTTCGTAAAGATTTCGCGGCAACATCGCCGTAACGGTCAGTTGCGCGGGGGGCTCCGTGAAGTGATGACGTGTTTTGGTGCTACATCGACGGAAAGGTAATTATGACATCTTTTTTTCTTTCCTCTGGGTCAACAATGACGGTATTGATGTAAGTACGTCGATGTTGTCCCAAATTTTGTGTGTGTTTGCGGAAATAAAGACGAAATTTTATAATTTTTGGCAGTAAAGTCGTTATTGCTCCAAAAAATATTTTAATCGAATTACGTAAGTACCTAATGAGTTATTTTAATTGAAAAACATTACTATCTATGTAACTGAGAAAGAAATATTATGATCAACTGAGATTGGATCCTGCGTGTACAAATTCTTACAAAATATATCCGAAAATTATCCTAATTCTGACGTTGTATTTTATACTGACAATTGTGGAGGACAACAAAAAAACAGGTTGGTTAAATACTTTCTACTATTTGTATTATTTATTACTACCTATTCAGAGGTTCAACAATTAAATACCTAATTTTAAACTGAATTTCACTTTTACTTTTCCAGATTCATTTTTTCGATGTATTTATATGCTGTCAAGAGTTTACGAATTAACACAATTACTCATAAATTCTTAATTCGAGGACATACCCAAAATGAGGGAGATACTGCTCACTCAATCATCGAAAAGGCTATTAAAAGGGCAAAGAAGTCTGGACCAATCTATGTGCCCGAACAATACCTTCAGATTATTAGGTCTGCAAAGAAAATAGGAAATCCGTTTAAAGTGAAAGAAATGAATTACGATGATTTCTACGATCTTCAAAACTTGACTGAAGAAATTGGACTGAATACTACAAAAGACATTCAAGGAAATACAATTAAAACGAATGATATAAAATTAATTCAATTTCAAAAGGATGGCGAAATTTACAAATACAAAAATGGATATGATGAAGACTGGATAGAAGTGGAAACAAAAATTGTGAGAGCGAGATCCAAGAGTCCAACAAAAAAAATTCAAAATATAAGTTTAAAACCCGCTTACCGTAGTAAGATACCTATTGCTATAAAAAAAAAAACGATTTACGAGAATTGATTCAAAAAAATATTATACCTGGATACTATTCTTCTTTTTATGAGAGTATTTTCAATGCATAAGTTACCTAGTAGGTATTATAAAAGTGATAAAAATGTTTAACATTACAAGTTATAATAAGCTACTGAGCTGTGATTTAACTACCATTTCTTATTGTTTAGTAAGTACATAAGATTTAATGATTCTCAAAGTTTAATTAGTAAGTAAGTAAAAGCTCAAGTTTAAACTACCTACTACAAAAAGACTGATTAGTGTTTTCTTCTTAAATAAATAAGTTTTCTTCAAGATTTTGATAAAGCGTTGTTTTATTTTGTCATAAATGCATAACAATATTCATGGCCACGCTGCAGAATTTACTAAGCCTTAGGGATACAATGACGGAATTGTAGGTATCTTATGTTATAGTTGACTATATAGACCCTAAAATTATGTTTTTTTGACGAAAAAAATACGGAATATATAAGTATATCAACCTAACTACAGTTTAAGAATAAAATACTTGGCTAAACTTGTATAATCAAGGTGATATGGCTCCACAAACTTTAAACTTGCTTTCCTGTAAAATTTAATAAAATGCAATTCCGTCAATGTTCTACCAAATGAGCGATATAATACATTAAGAGTCAGTTGATCGTTCTTATCCCATTTTACGTACGAATATTTCAACTGAAATAAACCCCAATATTTTTCTTTATAGATAATGGTAGATATGAAGCTGTCTTTATAAAGCTAAAGTATGAATTTGTAATATCTATTAAAATAGATATACGATACATAATCTTTATTATTTTAAAAATCACTAGTGAACTGGCGGAGCTTGAATAGCTACGATACTCAACGCTACGAAGTGCTACAAATAAGTAGCTACGGCGTAGCATATAATTCCTTCGATTCGATAAACGAATAAATAATTCTGGATAAATGATGAAAACGATAAATCAGAATATCCGAATGAATGCACCCCGCGGCAAATGGAATTAAACAATTATTCAAATGTTGAAATGAGAATGATATGCAAATTCCGTTAAAGTGTTCCCTTTTCATTGCGCACCGGTTACGCACTGGTAATTAATATACTGTGAAATATATATTTTTTAATATTGTTTTTGATAAGATATTATGGGTATCGACGATGAATTAATTGAAAGTGAAATTGCTTTTCAGATCAAACAAATTTTATGATGCTTTACAGAAAACACGGATATGAAAGGAGAATGGCAACATTAATAAAATTTTACAATAAATTGTCAGTAGACATAATAACATTTTGTTATTGAAGCATTAAACGATGTATGTCAAGGTCAGATATATAATTAAAATAATATTAATATTTTATGATGAAACACAAAACGATAATCGCTTTTGTTATAAAAATACTAGCTTTTGACAACAGCTCCGCCCCCGTCAAATATCCTATGTCCTTTTCCATACTCTACGCTAAGATTCCAAATTTCATGGATATTGGTTCAGTGGTTTTGACATAAAATACGGACAAACAAACACGGTTTCACCTTTATAATTTTAGTAATAATAGAAGTTTTTCATATAGATAACACAGACAACTATTTCTGAATGTAAAATACTCGAACTAGATTGCTCATTACAAAAACTAATTATATGAAGAAACATAATCAAGTAATGTTAATGAGAAGCCATACTAAGCAATTATTCGAGCTCTCAATATCTCATATTTGGGCGTGTTTGTATTAATTTCGACATCAGTTGACTTAGGACTATTTTCACTTCATTAAATTTGTATATGAGTTCATTACTAAAACTAGCTGTTTTATTTAATTACGATGAAATCCGTGATGGCTCTGTTTGTTAAATTTATATGAATGAAACATTTTGATGTTAATTTATTTGAAGTGTCCTAAACAGTGCTTATAAGTGATTAGAAAACTTATTAGAAAATTAGTGATGTCTTGTGCTGAAAATCATATATAAGCCTTATCGTGTTTGTCTTAGAACTGTGGGAAGAGAGGCCAAAGAGGCAAAATCACTGCCTTTAGTCACCACTTTAGATACCAACGGGATAGAGATAGAGAATTAGTAGTTGATTTATGTTTGTTCACACACTATGTTATTTTTTCAGCATTGGCTAAGCATATAATAAGCAAGCATAAGCTTACATATGGTCAGCGGGGTAGACAGAGCCAACAGTCTTGAAAAGACTGAATGGCCACATTCAGCTATTTGGCTTAATGATAGAATTGAGATTCAAATAGTGACAGGTTGCTAGCCTATCGCCTAAAAAAGAATACCAAGTTTGTAAGCCTATCCTTTAGTCGCCTTTTATGACATCCACGGTAAAGAGATGGAGTGGTCCTATTCTTTTTTATACTGGTGCCGGGAACCACACGGCACATAAGCTTATTAATGATGATTAAGCTTCCATGCTGGAGAAAAAACATAGTGTGTGTAAGCTGTTTCCCTCTCTCGTGCAGGTTGTGCGTACAATCTAGAAAGGCTATAAATTAGGAATTCTTCTTTTAGGTATTAGGCTAGCACCCTGCTCCTATTAAAATATCAATTTTATTATTATGCCATACAGCTTACGTGGCCTTCCAGTCTTTTCAAGATTTTGTCTTCCTCATTAAAGATAAAAACTTGATAAATGTAATGGTAATTGCAGATTTATCTCATGAAGAGAACTGTTCAAGAACGAGAGATTGAATAAGGATAAAAAAGAAACAATAAGATTACTAGCGGACTAACCCCATGAAGAAATCTCATCCAGTCGAAAGAGTGTATTCTATAAATCTGCTATATAGGTGTATTTTATCTTGTTAAACGTATGCAATAATTGCTAAGAATATACCCAGACACCGTGGCTCGGTAAGATGAGATCACGCACGTGAGAATGGTCTGAGAAGCAGTTTGCACGTAGACGCCTGTTGACGTACGAGCCTCTTTATACGGAATAAGGCCGCTATTTCTCGAGAGACTTATTGGAGAGAGGGTGATCTTATACCTCTCTAATGTATTAGAATAACGTATGGCTTAACTATAATAAGGCTACTTCATCTCTTTCAGTATATAATTTGAGTAACGATTAAAATATGAAGGCATTGCTGTGTAAAATTTACTTTTGTATAGTATGTCGCCACATGCATTTAAATATATCTTTGACTTTGGTGTTAGGCAAATTTCACCGATTCAACTTAAGCAAGCATATCGCACCTAAGATATCTTTGGAACATCGCAATTTACTATCTTATTACCTTATACTAGAATTTGATGGAATTTAGTACACAGGTAGAAAATATCAATTACACATAGGGTAATTTCTATCCCAAAATCATTAATTTAGCATAGTTATGTACGGGCATCATTTATTTGAAAAAAAATTTAACACAATGTTTTTCAGTAGGATTTTTGAAGATTCTTTGATATTTGTTCGTGTCGGTACAACGTGTACTGCTATGATGGATGAGACAACATGCCGCGAACCGTTCACAAATTGCTTTAGCCTTATCGGTATATTTAAGATCTAAACGTCTTTTCCCTGGATTACATTATACCTTAGCATAAATAAAACGGGATAATCACACAGATTGAGCTCGTAGTAAATGGCCGTCAAATAACTAAATATGAGTAAATCTAAATCTCAATTCCATTGTTAATCATAAGATTTTAATAAAGATTGGTACGCATATGTCTGATGTTTTATTTTTACAAATTTTTAATTATAAAAAAACATAATTTATTTACTTACAAGTTATAACAGATAGATACCGCGTTTTATCCCAAATGTCAATCTTACCTTTCCATTATGTGACCCTTTGACATTATTTAGTTTGCTAATTTTATTGCAAAACTTATTCCTGTCGGCGAAGACCCTTATTATGCTCTTTGAAGAGTAAGGAACAAACTACCTGAATAAATTGCCAGGAGCATTCGTTAGAATATTATATTCTCTTGACATATAATTGCGCGTCAATAGTGATGTTTTTTTATTAATTTTTCATTTAATTATTTAAGGCGAAGAGCTAGACCTGTCTCTATTTGAATATCAATTCTATCATCTTCAAGCCATACAGCTGAACGTGGCTTTTGAGTCTTATTGAGACTGTTGTCTCTCTTAATCCTAACCTAACACTGTTATGAATTATGAAAAAATTTTGACAAACTTGTAATGTGTTTTTGTCAGTTAGATCCACGACTTAGAGTTAGAGCCCAATGTTTCCAATTTTTTCATTTTATGCACATAAAATGATTAATTGTTAATGAGTGACTAAGCTCTATTAATGAGTATCATCCTTTTATGAATATATTTTTAAAGTTTTAACAATTCCATCTGGTTGTTGACATAATTATTACAAAGGTAAGTAATATTACGAGTACATTATGTTTAATTAAAAAGAAATGTTCATCCTGGGAGACAAAATAACTGGTATCACTAGGTTATATGATTAATTGATAAACTAAATAGTTTTCAGATTAAGAATTAGTAACATGGTTGCCAGGTCAATTCCTTATGAATTCAAAATATTAATAGTTTATTTGTTCAGTTTTGAAAGTATCGGTTGTCGAGTAATTAAAATATCTAACTCAAATAAGTATGCAAATTCAGGCGACTAATAAAATTCACATATAAAAATAAATAAAAAGTAAGCTAGGTATACCGAATATATCATACCAGAGGGAATATAATTAAGCAGATATGTTCCTCCACTAAACTTAACTAGTTCTCTCAATATTTTCTTATAAATACCAAAAATAATTTTAATTACATTTTATGAAAAACAATTCCAGAACGGCAACCAAGAATAAGTAAGCGCAATGTAAGAAAATCAGCTGCCTACTAGACGGGCCGAAGATCATAAGGTTATAAGAAGAGGCTGGCTTTAGACTGATTACAACCAACTAAGGTGAAAATCTTTACGAGGTCTCTGTTATGCAGTAGGACTTAATTTATTTATAAATTGACACTTCTTTCACGAAACAGTAAGCATGGACCACATATCTCTATTAGCTATGATCCCAGCATGCTTTTATCGCTTCATTCACATTCATGCCTATTGCCAGTATTTAATGGTATTTTTTTCTGTTCCAGATGATCGTCGTACTTAAATTCGAAGATACAAAATTCTACTTAAAAAGATAGCACATCAACCTTTTATAAACTGATGAACAGTGGAAAAATCCATTAAGATGGTAATCTACCACTCTTGACGTTTCAATGAAAGTAATTATGAAGAAAAATGTGTTTGCAGTTAACATTCTCCAACAAGCTATTAGGATTATGTCTAGTGATGACTTGATAAGAGTTTATATACATTTATAACCATAAATCTTCATTGTAACTGCGATACATGGCTGTAATCAACTGTTGAAAAGACGAAGGTCTTTTGGGTGTTTCTAAATTATCTTTAAAACTTTAGTTCAATAATAAATTTATAACCTTATGTAATATATAAATAATAAATAACTATTCCCATAAATACATGTTTTACACATTTATTTACACATGCGTATGTTATTCAAACTTACTGGAACTTATAGTTTTAACAAACTTTCATTCCATTATTTTACAGAATCACAATCAAACAATGATAATCCTGAAAGCGCTATGTCGTACAATCTATGTATCTTCAAGAAAATTTATTAAATACATACACAAAAATATACGTGGCCAAACACTTACCAATTACGCGTGGAACGCAATATCGCTTATCACTGACAATTTAATCCCAACTCCTCACCCGTGGCAAAGAGTTATTAGATACACCGTAAGCAAGATAAATAGCATGAACATTTTCGAATTTTGAAAACGGCACTTTCAGAATTACGTGTCGGGAAGTGTACGGCGCGGCGCGGGCGTCCGCCGGGGCCTAGGACTGTACACTGGCGAGCCTTAGGGATGCTGCCCGTTGCTACGATACGCGCCACCCCCTGTGATCGGGCGTTCAGGCCGCCGCCCTAGACGAGTGCGCAACCTAGTTTACGTATACGCTACTGTCTGCGTAATAGCGCTCTTCGGCAATTTCCTGATGAAATGCCGTTGATATGCCATTTGTGCGGGATTTTATTTTTGATTGGGAGCGATTGGGCACACCCTGAATAGAATGAGGCTTTGTTGCCATTGTGAAGTAATAACTTCGATTTATAAAATGAAATAATGATGGACAGTTTTTTGTTGGTACGTGAATTTGTTTACGTATCGCCGCTATCTTTTGCGTTTCCCTTTGCGATATTTATCCTTCTCGTACAACGCGTATACATTTTTCCTTTATCGTCATCGGTAGTATGTTTTTGATGTTTTATTGTTATACAATGAATTAAAAGGTGTCGAAATAATAGAACCACTCCACATCTTTTCTATGGATGTCGTAAAAGGTGACTAAGAGAACTGCTTATAAACTTGGGATTCCTCTTATACGCAAGGAATATAGTGTGACTTAATGTATAAAGTGAAAGTGCAGATTATAATTTATTATCCATTTCTAAGCTAAATTTCACCAATATCAAAACACAACCATGTTCAAAAAATAACCTAAAAATTCTATCAATTACCGAAAGGAAACTATAACAATACCATATAATTAAAAATACAACTAACAGCCAATCAATTAGCGTGAAAATGATTAAGACGCGAGGTCTGCCTCGAAGCAATTTCAAGATTCCCTCGAGGCTGCGGCGACGGTCAGCGGACGAGACAAGATCGATGGAAAAATGTATCAGCCGACCCGCTTACTTCTACGCATGAAGAAAATGTAGGGAACCAACGCGTATTTTCTATTTTTATTTCAGACAGTATGGTAAAAAATATTGATATGTCTTTTTCTTGAAAAATTAATTTCTTAAATAAAGTATGGACCTACAGAAATAGACTATTGCTCGTTTTATTTTTTATTAGATTTTACCTGGCGCTTTATTTTTGTGGGCATTTCCAGAAAAATAAAACATTAAATATTTTGCCTGGGAGTAATCATTTTTTTCGTATAAAATTGATTGTCGAATTAGTGTGTCCATCATAATACAAAATTTTGACATCGAATTTCATTTCCGAGATCATAATTTTTGCTATCGCTCGAATAGATTTATATTTCCGAAAAAAAC
The DNA here is from genome assembly GCF_032362555.1 of Amyelois transitella. NCBI lineage: Eukaryota > Metazoa > Arthropoda > Insecta > Lepidoptera > Pyralidae > Amyelois > Amyelois transitella. The sequence continues at coordinate 8,639,475 of NC_083511.1, read as the reverse complement.
CACAGAATTACGTTTAAAAATTTACTAGCTTTTGCTCAGGTGTTAATTATCTTGATTCCTCCCCCTTAATACTCTCAAAGATGTAAGCACAATATCTTGATGATCAATGGTTTTAACGTGAAAGACGGACAAACAAACATACTTTCACATATTATATTAGTATGGATTAACTTCTAAACGCTTGTAGGTCGGGTTAAGACAGCCTAAAAGCCAACTAGCAATAAAGTGGCTCGCGTTACAAACTTGAAACTTTAGCGCATTATTCAAATGGGTGACGTCACTAGTCTTGAACTTTGCTCTCGCAAAATTCAGTTTTCCCAACACACTTTAAGTGCCCAAGTTACAATTTTGCTGTAATGAAGAGCAATATTTATACTGTGTTTTTCAAGGCAAAGACTTTCTTGAAGAACTTAAATTGTATACCGCATAAATCCATACTAATTTCAAAAAGAGAAAATATTGGTATTTTTTAATTGTAACGAATAAAGTTAAAAACTACTGGGCCAATTTTTGTGACATTTTCTCTTAGATATATACACAACTTTTAGGAATATAGGCTTTTATTTGAAAATTCCTGTAAATAATGTGGCACTTAACTGAATCATTGCATTGCTATCAAACACAAAAAAAATTGCAATAAAAACTTAAATACTCTTCAGTGTGATTTATTGCAGAGATTAGAGCGTTTTACGCACCGAAGTCACGTCACACACGTTCGTCATGAAATGGCGATGAAAAACCATAATTCCCGGTCACATGTGAGCTGAAATTATTAAGTGCGGTGGATAATAAAAATCAGGAACTATAAAACACAAGACTTTGTGCTTTTTTAATTCCGTGTTGAGAAACAGTTATTTATTGGAAAATTGTTTATTTTTTTGTAAAACATATTAAATACACTTATATATACCTAGATTAAATAAACTTATATTTTATCTGTTTTACAAAAAAATCGATTTTAGAAAAAGTTTCTGTAATGAGTAAAATTTAGAAGCAAATATAGCTCTACCCGTGAGAGTGGTTTGATATTATTTAAGTATGTGTATATATATATATTTGTGCTCAGATTTATTTCACCAATAAAAATATATATTTATTTATTTTATTTTATTTATTTTATTTAACAAGGAAGACCAACAGCTAATTATATGACAATACATAAACACGATACATAACAAGGAAGCCAATTATAGGTCCTCACAAATAGAAATACAATGGTGATATAAAAGTTGAACAAAACTAAACACGCCACTCGCAATCGATTACAACAAGTAAAGTGGCTGACAAGTGCTTAAAGTCTAAGAATTAACAAAATATAAAATATTAATAAAAACTACTAATCCTGTAAGTGCTCATACAAAAGTCGTTTAGCTCTCGCTATGCTCGTAGTGAATAAGTCAATATCCAATTCACGAGAGATATTATTAAAATTATTGCCTGTACGCACAAGAAAAGCATTTCGCCTGTATTTAGTAGACACTATAGGTGTACGTATAAGAGGGTTGAATCTAAATAATCTAGAAGGAGCGTTTAAATTTATTTTTGCCAAGAGATCTGGTGAATTTACTAAACCGGAAGCTATTTTTAACAGGTAAGCTATATCAGCAACATCTCTACGAATTTTTAGTGGAACCAAATGATGTAACTTACAGAGGTTAAAGTAATCTTCAGAATTGTAGTTAATATTAAGACGATAACAAAGAAACTTAACAAACTTTTTTTGAATATTCTCAATTCGGTCAATATAAATATTACAACGAGGGTTCCACACCTGGGATGCGTATTCTAGGTGTGTACGTACGTAGGTACAGTATAGAATTTTGATAGTTTTAATATTCTTAAATGAGGACGAAGTTCTTAAGATAAAACCAAGAGCTTTGTACGCCCTTGATACTATCTTGTCAACATGTGTATCGAATATGTTTTTAGAATCATGATACACTCCCAGATCGCGCACCCTTGAAGAACGCTGCAGAGGCTGACCCTTAAGCGTGTACGTGGTAGGTACTATATTTCGCTTCCTGGTGTAAGTGACAACTTGACATTTAGATGGGTTAAGGTCGAGTTCATTGATATGGCAGTAATGTTCCAGGCGGCTAATATCAGCTTGCAGTGCAGATGCGTCTGCTTGGGATGATATTGTAGTAAATATTTTCATATCATCTGCGAAACATAGCAATCGGGAAGTCAGTAAACTGTTATCAATATCATTGATCATAATATTGAAAAGTAGGGGCCCCAGCAGAGATCCCTGGGGAACGCCGCTGGGAATATTTGTTTATTTAATTAATCTAACCGTGAGCAAAAGCAAGTAAGTAGATTAAATCTCAAGAAACTATGTCATCCTGTAGTTTAACTGGTCGACATCACGCCCTCTTGTCATATACGTCCGCAAACTTGTATATATGTATGTTTGTAAGGAGATGAGACATGCAACCAAGTTACCTGTTAATTGAATTTCTTGGCAACGGAGGGCCGGTGGCTACCTTGTTTACTTTGCCGGTTAAATTTCTACTTCACGATCTAATTTAGCGCCTCCAGGCTAATTTAATGTGAACGAGGTGCATGAGTTGTCGAAATTCGCGTAAGCTTTTAAAGTATCAAAATCGTGTTGTAGTTTTTAAAATATTATTTAACTTTATTTTAAGTGTCTCTAGTGTTATGATGGCGGCCTGCTAGCGCAGTGGGAATTCTTGCTTCTGAATCATAGTTCTTAGATTCAATCCTGGGTCAGGTCATGATAAAAATTACCTTTTCTGATTGGCCTTGGGCTTCATCGAATGTATTTTTAATAAGTATTCATTAACAATAAAGTGTGGATAAGTCAGTGGGTATGTTATTATACAAGAATTGAACTTACTTCGGGTTCTGTGTGTAATTTGTACTGCATATTCATTTGTTGAGGCTTAGCTTTTATGGGATTTTTTTAAATCAAATAAAGGATAAATATTTTTTCCTTTCACATTGTCATAACAATAACTAAGTATACTTAGATATTTTACATAAAAAAGTAATGACCGCGACAGTACTTGATAGTAAAATAGGTAGTAGTTTCTAAAATTTGTAAACATGTTAAAAATTTAAAGTAGGTCTTCGTCTTTTTACTACTTTACATTAAAAAAAGGAAACTTTCTAAGCTGGGGTCCGTTTGGTGATCAATCAAAATCTCATTTGGACGTCACCTCGGCGATCGCGTTATCCATCTTGCCTAATTTTGGCATACATCGCATCCCCGACAAGGTTTTTGATAGCATTCATTACTGGCTTGTAAGATTATACGCAGTAATCGTCTGTTATATTATGGAATAAATGTGCGTGGGAATATCTATATATGTATGCTGTCCTCGTGTCAGTATTGTATCACTTCAGCTACTGAACCCCTACTTATTTAATATAAAACAATTCTTGGCGTTTAGGTATGTTTCCAATTACTACCTTGTTAGTTTTAACCACTACAATATGATGAATTTTATAAGATTCTCCAGATTTATGCCAGATCTTCGGTTGAGAGTACTCCTGCCTTGACTATTCTCACCCCACGACAAGATTTGAAGTTAAATTATTTTACCGGTTGCGATTTACACTCGCCTTGTACATACATACAATCACGTCTGTATCCCTTGAGAGCTAGACAGAGCCAACAGTCACGAAAAGACCACGTTCAGCTGCTTGGCTTAATGATAGAATTGAGACTAAAATAGTGACAGGTCGCTAGCCAATCCTATCAATCCAAACCTTAAAGAAGAATCCCAAGTTTTTAAGCTTATCCTTAGTCGCCTTTTACGAAGTGGAGTGGTCCTATTCTTTTTTTCTATTGGTGCCGGGAACCACATGCCTTGTGCTCTTTCTTATTTTATCTACTTTTATTCATCCTACAAATACGACTAAACAATCTAAGTAGGTACGTTATGTCTTGTACATTCCTGTCAATAGCAAAACCGTTAATAAAACAACGACTACATCAATGATAAAGTAGGCAACTGAGATATAAACGTATAAACAAAAGTTAATCGTCTTGAAAGAACACCTGAGCAACTTTTATTGTTTCTTGCCATTTAATAGCTCTTTCGAATCGTAACAAATTATCAGGCGGCGATACAACGAAGGAAGTTTTAATATTAAGGCGGCTTCGGACTGTAATATTAAAGTAGATTAAAACTTTAGGAGATATCCTGTCTTAAACCTTACTTTTCATGATTGCGGAGGTTGAATGGGCGTTTTGTGTAAAAGCAAGACTCATTCAATCCAGAATCCATGGTCACACCCCGGCCGCCAAGTATCATTTATTTCTTTCGTATATTTCATACGTATATATAATAACGTCTATATGCCTTACGGGGTGGACAGAGCTAGTAGTCCCAAAAACGCCTGAAAGGCCACGTTCAGCTGTATGACTTGATGATGGAATTGAAATTTAAATAAAAAAAGGTTGCTAGCCCATCACTTACAAGATGAATCCCAAGTTAAATAGCCTTAGTCGCCTTTTACGCCATCCACGAGAAAGATATGGAGCAGTGAACAACTATTATCATTACACGTCAAATTTTTAAAAATAATATCTCTCTATACACAGCGTCGCACCTAAATTCACAAATTACTTTATGCACGAAATACTTGTAAAGTCATAAGAGTGAAACTTCAAGAATGAATAACATAATAAACGCGTTAGTTTCTGATGAAATATGAGTTCACTACCTATGTATTTAGAGCATACAAAGTACTTTGTCAACGACGGTACTGACGTAATTACGTCAGATAACCCAGGCAACATAATCATAGGACTTGCAGGAAATTGCTTGTTACACAAAGTTTCAGGCTTCTTGTAATGTCCGCTAACTGTTTGTGCCTAACAGAATCACACTGTTGGAAAAAGCTGAAAGAAAATTAGTAGGTAGGTACTTGCAGTGCCGTGTGGAATGAAGCATTGGTTGTAGAGTAAAAAAATATGTGATGACTCTTTTAAGAGTTACATTCATTAGATTGATTGCTAAACGGTAAGAGAAAACATCATGAGAAACTACGCAATTTGATGTGTAAACATACATATAATAATAAGGGATATGGACATATCCCTTGTGGGGTAGACAGAATCTTGACAAAACTGATAGGCCACGTTTGGCTGTTTGGCTGAATAATAGAATTGAAATTCAAATCGTGACAGGTTGCTAGCTTATCACCTAAAGGAAGAATCCCAAGTTTATAAGCATATCCCTTAGTCGCCTTTTACGAAATGTGACGAAATGTAGTGGTTCTATTCTTATTTTATTGGTGTTGGGCACCACACGGCACTGTGTAACCATGATACTTTTAATAAAGAAAATAATAAAAAAATCTTTTATTTATAGACTGGTACAAATTCCATTCATATAACAGATTTTGAGCGGTTTACGACAATCCTTACAGCTTTTATTTTAAGGAGCAATGCAATTTACTACCAAAAATGACAAAAGACGTATATTAATCAAAATCGGTACACCACACGACCCAAATAGAGTTATGGAGGTACCCGCAAAGTTCTAATTAACCCGGACTGGTTCTAAGAAACTAAAGGGAATGTTCGAGTGTGGAATACTGATTAAGGCACTCCTCAATCAGATGCCTTGAAATACAGCCTAAACCAATTTTCTCGAAACCAAGGCGTGTAATTGAGGACACGAATCACTACAAATTGCCAGCTAATGTTATTTTTAAATACTGCCAAAGAAAATAATGCCAGCAAATACGTGTATAATATATATATATATATATATTACTAGCTTAGCCTGCGCTTATTTGGCGCAAACAACACGCGCGAATTTAGAAGCACCTAAATAAGAATACAGGTTTTTTTCCTAATTCATACATACATACATACATATGGTCACGTCTATATCCCTTGCGGGGTAGACAGAGCCAACAGTCTTGAAAAGACTGAATGGCCACGTTCAGCTATTTGGCTTAATGATAGAATTAAGATTCGAATAGTGACAGGTTGCTAGCCCATCGCCTAAAAAAGAAACCCAAATTTGTAAGCCTATCCCTTAGTCGCCTTTTACGACATCCATGGGAAAGAAATGGAGTGGTCCTATTCTTTTTTGTACTGGTGCCGGGAACCACACGGCACTGCCGGGAACCACACGGCCTAATTCCATTGGAATTATTATTTTCACTAAGATTAAAAGAACCCTGTGTCCTTCTCCAAACTTTTATTTATATATACCTACGCTAAATGTCAAAAAGATTGGTTTAGTAACTTTGTCGAGTGAAGTGTTAACAAACATACTTTCGCATTTATGATATTATTTGGGATTGGAGTTGCTCTCTCAACATACACACATAGTATGTATGGAAACAGGTTTCCCATTGGGGTAGGCAGAGTCTATGGAATTCCACTTGCTACGATCCTTACAGACTTCTCCCGCTTCTACACTCATTACTCACTCAATTATATCATTAACATACAGCTGTACGTGATCTGTCAGTCTTTTCAAGACTAGGCTCTGTCTACCCCATAAGCTATTAAAGACATGATTATATGTATGTATGTATTTTGTTTCTTGTGTCCGTGGAAATCAAAGGATATTTTCTCTAAGTCTCTCATACAATGTTAAAAGTCAGTATTCTACCCCACGTAGGGACGACCACACTCTCACTCAATAAAGCACTTTTGAACATACATATCAATTTATTGATTTCATACATTATTATTGACCACAGTATTGATAAACAAGATACAACATTACTTGGTTCAAAAATTAGAAAATGTAGTGGTAATATGGTTGGCGCAACAAGTTGTACCCCCACTACGGAATTTCTCCGCGAACATTTAGCTTGAAATATTGCTTAGAACGTGAAACACGAGTGGTTATTTCAGTCAGAGGTTAGGGATGTACATTTATATTTCTGCCTGGTAGGATTTATTACATACTAGCTATTACCTGCGGCATCTTTCGAATAGATAACGGGTTATCGCAAAACCTACGAGAAAAGTACTTTTTTCAGATGAGGGATTCCTAGGCATATTGATCTAATACTAGCTTTCATGTTGATCTGGTCACGAAGAAGAAACTTGCACATAGCTTTAAGGAAAATCTAACATATTAGTTTTTCCCTTAATCGACTTTTACATGTATGTGCGGCAAGAAAACCAGCGAACTTCAGATACACTTCTTTGTATAAGCGTTAGTCATATACGACAAAAGTAGGTACAAATTGCTCTTTAGATTTGATTTTTTTTTATATTTAAAACTTTATCTTTATCTCTGCAGGTAGTGACGTCATAACACAGTGCCGAACTGCCGATGCTGATTATTTGTATACGTAACTCACCGCACTGCGGATGTAGCACTGGCCTTTTACATTGAAGGTAACTTTTAGAAATGGCATCAACCTGCATTGTTTTTTTTTGTCGTATTTTTTATGTTTGACAAATAACTTTTCTAAATAAATAATCACAAATAATGATTGATATCTGTTAATCTCACTTACTGGTTACTTTTCTGTTGTCTGAATGCACACTAGTTGCTTCACAATGTATTCGCTCACTGTAAAGTCAGCTTTTTGTAATTAGTTGCTGTGTAGCTATATGTAACTAAGAAAATTGTCATGTCCGAAGTAGGACTCAAATTTATCAGGCTTACGAGATCCCATCCTCGTCAATACTTTACTAAGCAATTGCATGGTTTTTGATCACAAGAAATTTCTAATAGCTTTGTCTAATCTATACTATATCATCTCAATAGAAAACTCTTGTGCAAACAGTATAGCAGTGACGTGACTGGAACACTTTATCGGTTCGTAAGCATGTATCTATTTCATTTAGAGCCACTTTCAGTTTGCTTTGATTGTGAGTAGGAAGTTCAGATTGCCAAACAAATTGAAAAAGAAAGTAAATATTTGAAGAGAAGAGAGTACAAAAGAAGTTTATGAAATTTGTGTCTGTTTAAAGTTGGTTTCTCTGTAACAAATGAAAAATAGATGAACTTAAGAAAAAATAGAGATTCATAGAAACATATGGTCTTTAAATTTACTATACTAAAGACCTAGTGTATCGCGGGCAGAATTTTGGAGGAAAATATTAGTTTTAGCATGATTTCTTAATCACATTTTATATTTCCTTGTTTTTTAAAGCTTTAGTGTCACATTTTTTTTAAATTTATTATACACTATTTTTTTTATCACTATTTAACATAACACTGACTTATACACTTGAGAGAAATGAAAATGGTCATTACATTATATTCTAAAGAGAATATACTTGCACGTCGAACTTGAAAAGCTATTAATTTTCAATATAATGGCACGTAGATCGTTACTGCAGCAAGTTTTAGGCGCAGTATATGAGAGATGGAATCGAATTGTTGACGCTCTACGACATTTTTTAATTATTTAATGTTTTTATGACATGACAAAGTAGGTATATTCATCTTTAAAATTGAGGTTGTAGTAGAAAATGTTACAGTATGTTCCGCTGTTTTTTCTCACTTTGAAAGGGCTGGCTTTAATTATAGGTACTTATTGTTGCACTTTGTTCAGAAAAAAAGAACATTATCCATAAATAAAGTTTAATGTGGTTTTTCATATTCACATAACACAGATAACCCGACTTTATTCAAAACCAACACTCATTTGGATAATTATATTATCATAATAACATTGGCTGAATGTTAAAAGTGAGTATCAAAGAAATAACAACTCATGACTTAAAATAAAAAAACAAAGTTTTCTAACATTTTATTTATGTTCGCTACTAGACCAGCCCGTGTCCGCGTAATAAACTAAACAGCTACTAGCTGTTCAGCCTTTTTTACATGTGAAGCGGGACAGCTGTAGTTTATCGCGCGATAAAAACGGCGTCGCGCGTGCCATGCTACGAGGACAGAACTGAAGCACAAAATACCTAAATAGGAAAGCGATTGAAATTTTACCCGTGTCGTAACTGCATTGAAAGTAGACGGGACCTAAGTATCACTAAGATTTTGATTCACTTTGGGGGTTTACCGCTCGAACAAGTAAATTCACTTTAAAATATTTTAGAATAAAGGAGGTTTCACATTCTAAATCATAAATCAGAATACGGAAATGTTAACTTTTTAACAAATTCTGAAACTTTATTCTTTATATTTAATTGTAAATTTTACTTACATAAATCAAAGTGGTTAGGTTAGGTTAAAATATTTGGGACTTTTTAGTAATTTATAGGTATATTAAAAAGGAAATTCGATTGATTGACTAACTGACATATCAACGCCCATCCCAAGCCGCTGGATGAATATTTGAAGTCTGACATGTATGTATGTTTATCGCAATTCCTGCGAGAACCGAAATTAGTGAGATTTTTCGTTTAACGTAACCAAAACGCGGCTATATATAAATAGTTTTGATATAAAATTTTAATTATAATTGAATCATTAAATTTTACTGCAGTATATCCTAGCCTTATTTGATCGGAGAAAACTCGTTAGCGTGAGCACCTACCTCTAACATGAATAATGTAATTAGAGCAACTAATTAATTCTGATAGATAAGTCGATATTCAATTTGTATGTCATTGTTATCGGTACTTTGTAATAGACTTTATAAATAGTTTGACTTTTACTTAATATTTAATTATATATGTAACTTTATATGCTGATATTCGTTATTTATTTGCTTCAGGGGGTGAAGATCATAATCATTTATATTACTACAAAAATCATGACAAATTAACAGACCTGTTACAATGTGAGAGACGCATATTTGAGATGATGTTAGCAGCATTTTGTGTTTTTAGATGTGATATTTTACTATATGATGATATTATCACATCTGCCTCTAGAAAACAAGATGTTATAAGCTATATATATTGATAAAGGAATACATTGATTAGAGTTGAGCGAGTTCAATCAACCAAGTCAACCTTGAAGGGCATTTGCCTTGTTAATGACATAACTAATGTAGTCTCAGGCCGATTGTTTAATGTTGGAGTTTCGCCAAAGCTACGCTCAAGGCTACGCATGTGAACTTGAACTTCAAGATGCCAAGTACTTGCTTAAGGTTCCCATGTTAACTTGTATAGGCTACAATATCATTTAGTAATTAGCGACAACTGCATCTTCACTTGCGTGTAAATTGTAGTTTTTGATTTTGTTCGATGTTCAAGAAATATGTACTGTTAAGTTTCATCCTAATACTTTGGTAGATTTTAATACAATACTTTATAAATGATCTTTATTGCCCATAATATAATTCATATGTAGTAGAAACATACATTAAGAATACGTTGAGTAAAAGCGGACATATCGCTTAGCAATCACTTCCAGCCAACCTTACGGAATATGGGACCCAAGACTTGGTTTTCTTTTAGGTAATGTTTCATTGTTTTGTGCCAAATTAGAAATTATTGTCAACAAAATTAACTAAATACAAAACTGAATAAAATATATGTTACTTTATACATACATATAATCAAGGTTTATATATACATACATATCCCTTGCAGGTAGACAGAGTCAGCAGTCTTGAAAGACTGACAGACCACATTCAGCCCATCGCCTATTAGAAGAATCCCAAGTTTATCCTATCCAGATATATACCCTTCCGTATCTATCCTATCCCTTAGTTTATCCCTTAGTTCCTTTATTGGTGCGAAATTTCAATGAAAAACGATATTCACACAAGCGGAGGTGCGATAGAATCCTTGTAAATCACATTCAGCAAAATATCAGCCACCAATCAAGAATTTTCGGTGAAAATGTTAAACATTTTCGTGTTCAAAACCAATTCTTAACTCTATCTTTACGACTTTAAAGGTATTCCGAGCGTGCAACACTGTAAACTTCATTCACAGAACTGCTACTGAATTGTTTCTGCAGCTGCCTAACCTGAAACCAACTACTGCGAAAGTTACAAAGTTTGTGCTTTGAGATGTTCCAGAATAGATTTTGAAGATATTTTTATTTACATTGTAAAAGATAGATGAAATTTTGTATACAAGAACGGTCTATTGCTAACCCCTTTGATGTTGCGAACATTTTTTTTATTCATTATTGGATTAGGCATTTGTCTTCAATATCACCTGATAGTAAGTGACGATAAAAACAGATTTTTTATGTCTATCTAAGAGAATCCCCTTTTTTGATTGTGATTCAATACATGTTAAGGTCATGAAAGATAATAATATTTGATTTTTTGGCTTTAACTTAAGTAATGAAACTTTTGGACTCTATATGATTTTTCTTCTATATTTACAATCGATCTAAACTAATTGATTTTAGTGGCTTATCACGCCTTCTTAAGAGGTACGTAGATTATAAATAATAAATTCTCTATTTAGATCAATGTACTATTTTAATGGCTTTATTATGTCATTATTCTTCGTCTTCATCATCATCGTCGTCCAGCATGGTAGTGGTGGTGTTGAACACTACTGACACGATTTTCCTCAAAGCCTTCCTTGCACTTTGTCTTAGGAGCGTCAATTTGAATTGCATAAGCACGATCAGATATGTGGACATGAAGGATATGTTCTGAAAAGTAAAATTGATACATAATTGTATTGTGATTACTACTGATACCGATAGTTGAGTCAGTCTACCGCCAAAATGCAAGAAAAAAACGTTTAATAATGAACGGAACTTTAATTTAGTTTCCCAAATTTTGCCTAGAATTTGGGCTCATATAATAACGACTCTTTTGTATTAAGTAGGTGTATCAGTTTAAAATGCTAACCAAAAGTTATTCAGACTCGGTTATTACCCTTCCAGAATCATAATTAGATATAGGTCATAGGACTCCTTTCCAGGGTGCGATCTAGACTAAACGCCAGGAGGAAATTGCAAAAAGTAAATAAAGGCATAAATTCCTAATTTTGAAATGACATCAATAATCGTAAAATAACCGACTATCGCAAATATTACGCTAATGCCTGAAACATTAACAATTCATTGCACTATGTTAACATGTCTAAATTAATCGTTGTTAGCAATCAGCTGATTCATATCACCATGTTCAATTGTACGTGAATTTCAGATGCGTTCAGATGAAAACATGGCGTTGCAAATTTTTGAGCTATTGTCGCAGTTATTATTTTATTTAAAATAGTGTTGAGCCTTAAACCTAGAATGAACTTAATGCTTATATCAAAATTTAAAATAGGAAAGAAATCAAGTATTAAAAATAAATGTGTAAAACTCTCACTCTTTTGGTTTGTCCCAAAAATTTTTTCACCAGTATATAAACTAAGCTTCGAATCTAACAGTTAAAAGTCTAATGAGACTATGCAAAGATGGCCACTTATGGGTCTAAAACTGAAAATGCCGATAATCAAACAAGAGAGAAAAAGTCGTAAAGCGGAATCGCAAATCCATAGGTGCGGGGGTTGTGACCGGAATCATGTAAGGATAAGAGAACGAGTTATAAACATTACATCATCAATCATTTAACAAGAAAAAGAAGAGGAGACCTGACCTGACCTGACTAGCAGTTTCTCTAAGATTATGTAAGCATATCATTCATTCACACTTAAACTCACGCCTCTTTCCCGGAAAGAGTAGACACGCACACCACTTTTCTCTAGCAAACCATCTCTGCAAACTTCTTTCTGAAAGCTCGTTGGTTTAAGGTTTTCTTTACCTGACCTTTTGCAATCTTAACTTAATAACAATATTGAGCATTACTAACTACATACTAACAGCATAATTATATACTTACAGCAGTAAACAACTCTCGGTTTATATTAGTGAAGCCATCAAGATTCATGATGGGTGGGTTTTTAGCAATGGCCACTAGGAACATCTCCACCTCTCGCTGGGTACTTCGGTCTATCGCTCCTAGGTTCACATTTAGAAGACGTACTTGGAATTCTAAACCAACCTGTAAATAAATTAATATTCATCAATCTAAGAAGTTATGAAGGCCATAAGTTTTTTTTAGCTTCTGAAAGAATTAATACGTGCATACATATAAATAGCACATAATGTATATGTAAAATAAATAATTTGAATCTCAATTCTATCTTAAAGCCAAAAAGCTGAACGTGGCCTATCAGTATTTTCAAGACTGTTGGCTCTGTCTACCCCGCAAGGGATATAGACATGATTATATGTATATATATGTAATGTATAATTAACATTTTCTTTTCGAGTCACGATTGGCTAATTAAGTTCATATAATTAGCTTTTATCCGTCACTTATCAACTGCTCCGTTGTATCCACTACTGATCAAGATGTGAAGTGAATAAAGTCACCAACCTTTCTAGACGCGTGGTAAGCCTCGTTACATATAATGAACAACAGGGTCATACAGTAACCCACAATGACGATCAGCCCCATCTCCTTATAGCTGAGACCGTGTTCCAATATTTCTGAGAGTACGCCGTACAGTGATATGGTGGTGGTGAAGAATATAACCATACAGTATATGCCATACATGTTGGAGTACGCTCGACCTGGTAATGAAGTATATACTGCGTTATGAAGTATATAAGACGTAACATATTTTTATATACATATAAAAATATGTTAGGTCTTTATTCTTTTAAAAGTCTCGCGGGCCACGTACAGCTGGAATTGAGATTAAAATAGTGGTGGTTGCTAGCTCATCGCCTCAAAGAAGAATCTATGGGAGTCATTAACCAGCTTGAGATTATACAGCTTGGGATTCTTCTTTTAGACGATGGTTTGCAAAACCAAAGTTCTAGTTGCTTTTCATTGTTTTTTCTTCGGGTGCAGCGTAAGATCAATATGCATTTAAAACTTCAGGCCAGGTAGTGATCGAAGTGTTGTTCTTAAACTTTGTTAACTTATCGTTACGGTCGTAAACTTGCAAGATTTTATTACAGGTAAACAAACATCAGAACATATGAATCTGGATAAGAGCTTATAATTATGATAAAACTCAAGGTATTAAAAATTATTTGTATTTGTTAGCAAAATAAGCTATTAATAAAAAAAAAGGTAATTATTTTTTTAATAGGTTACTCGTTACATTAAAACAAAACAAAAGAACCTTTCAAATAACCTCCCCATATATTTCAAGGCTTGAAAAACCCTTTGTTACATTTTATGCGTCATAAAAGTAGTTGACACCTTTAAAGAATTTATGGTCACATTGCAAGCAACGAGATTATCTAGCTGATGTAGTATTTATAGTTCAAATATTAAAATAGGGCATTATCTTTTACTGCTGTATTTTATAGCTGCTAACGCGTAATAGCTATAAATGACATTTTGTGAGTAGCTAGAGGAAAGCTAGTATAGATAGGTACCTCTAGAGTAGGATAGTACAGACATGATTTGATAAAAATATTCGTTAAAGAAACGGTATTTGTTATTTTCTAAGGTTAAAGCCCAGTTAGCACATTCTCTTAAATTTATTGTTATTTATTACCGATCTAAATAACATGTCTAGAAGACTTGTTTTTGGGTCGTTCTATGAATAAAATGTGCTTCTGCTTGAAAAAGTATGTAAAACATCAGCATAAAGATCTCAATACAATAAAAAAGAAATTGACAATATATTATAATGTTAATTCAAATGTATGTAAAATTAGGCCTTGAAAGCTTAAATTTATGCTAGGTCTTGAAGGTGATAGTGGCCTTCGAGTTTCCATATACTATTTGTACTGTCTATCCCGTAAGGGCAAAACACGTATATATGTCGTGGCCATATCATAGAATTGATCACTTCATGAAATACTTGGCCATTTCATGATTTGATCACATTTCATGAAATGGCCAACTATCTATTGACCACATCATGATGTGGCTTGACCAGATCATTGATAAGAAACAGTTTGAAGATTTGATCAACGAAACGCGCAACCATTTCATGAAATGGCCGAGCTTGTTTGATCATATCGTGAAATAGTTACCTTAATTACCGACAGAGGCGCTATGATCGCTTTGTTTACTCTTCAAAACGGCGGCCGCAAGTGTTTGTTTGGATGCAAATAATATTGAAATAAACTTATAAAGTGAAAAAAAAAAGGATGTTACGATGAAAAGGTAGTCGCATATTTTGCAAGCCACGTCACGCATAATAAAAATGTCAAGAAACCCTGGAGTTTGGAACGAATTTCGCAGGTTAGTTCTTCACTTTTGATTTTATACAAATTACATTATCTATATCTATATCTATATCTATACATATAATAAATCTGTAGAAAGGTCAATTCTGTACATTGAAAATATTGAAAAAATAAATAGCAGGGGGTGTTACTGGATCGATACCAAACACAAAAATGTGATTAAAAAAATTTTTGTCTGTCTGTCTGTATGTTCAGGCATCACGTGAAAACTAACGGTTCGATTTTGATGAAACTTGGTATAATTATACCTTATTATCCTGGGCGTAAAATAGGATACTTTTTATCCCGAAAAAATACGAAGAAAAAAAAATCTTAATTTTTCAGTTTATATTGTTGCGTTACCCGCAGTGGATTTAGCGCCGTAACCTGTAGCGCCTAAAGTCGGCTTTGGCTTGAACCGTTTGCTGCACAAGCGGGCCGCTACTAATTACTATGAAAAAAATACTACATAGCTACATTAATTCCCATCAAGCTGAAAATGAGTATAATTATTTAAAACACAATCAGAAGCATTATTTCAATATTCCCCATGATTCCGGTTTGAGGAAAAAAATTTACTCACGGTCAAAGGTAAAAAATGGGTGTATCGCAATTTTCTTTAAAACGGTAAGTTTTTCAAATCGGAAAATTACCTCAGACATAAATTGTAGATCATAAAGTTATCTATAAAAAAGGTATCAATAATTTTTTTCAACAAAGCTACCGTTTCTGTGATATATACGATCTGTGACTATAACGATGCAAAAAGTTGCAAGCGTCATAATATGCATCCGTTTCCTTGCCACCTCTGAGGTAGTGTACTATTAGCGCGTTTTTTTTTTACATTTTTATTATTAAACTTGAAAAAGTCTGAAATAGGTTAGAATAAACACGTGTTTTCACTACGCAGTGGCACTCAAGACTAACTTTCGTATTTATTATTTAAAAAAAAATAGAATAACCCTAAGTGAAGAAAATCATCTTAGGACAATAATAGAGGTTACAATTATCAAATTCAATGCAATAATCAAATTAAAACTAAAGCTACTTATAAAAAGAAAGAAAAAAGATGACTACAAACTAAAATTTAATTTATAAATTGTACAGTCCTTGCATAGCATCAACATGCGGGAATGTGCCCAGAAGGCTGGCAGCATTGCCAATTCGAATGGCAATGCTGATTCTCTGAGCCAGATAATTTCCAGCCCTCTGGTCAAGAGATACCTCAATTAGCTTTTTCGACAATTGTCGGAAAAGCTGATGGGCAGATAGGCCCCCCGGTCCCAGAGTTTCTACCCCAAAAGGTTCAAAAGTATAGATATTACTGATAACTACATACATACATACATACATAAAATCACGCCTCTTTCCCGGAGGGGTAGGCAGAGACTACCTCTTTCCACTTGCCACGATCCCTGCATACTTCCTTTGCTTCATCTACATTCATAACTCTCTTCATGCAAGCTCGGCGGTTTCGGGTACTTTTGACCTGACCCTTTACCAGGACGTCCTTAATTTGATCAAGATATGTTCGTCTAGGTCTTCCCACCCCGACCTTTCCCTCCACACTCTCCATGTATATCTGCTTAGTCAACCTGTTTTCATTCATCCTCTCCACATGACCGAACCATCTCAACATACCCTTTTCTATTCCTGTAACTACATCTTCTTTCACATCACAACATTTCCTTATCACACTGTTCCTTATCCGGTCACTCAATTTCACACCCAACATACTCCTTAACGCTCTCATTTCCACTGCATTTATTCTGCTTTCGTGCTTCTTTTGCCATACCCAACTTTCACTCCCATACATTAATGTCGGGACCAATACGCCCCTATGCACAGCCAGTCGAGCCTTTTTGGATAGTTTCTGACTGCTCATAAAGGCATGCAAAGCTCCATTCACCATGTTCCCCGCGTTCACTCTCCTTTCAATATCACTATCACACTTGCCATCTGATGTAAACTTTGATCCCGATAACTACATATTTGCGCCTTTTGAGGTTTTTTGCCTCATTTGAAGCAGAACGGCCTTAGATTTAGTAACCTGAAGATGAGACGGCGCAAGTGTGTCGACACAAGTAGCATCCCACACCAAAGGCCGCCCCAATCTCCAGGGTACCAAAGTCATACCATCCGGTCTCTTGGCATCATCCCGAGCCAGACCGTTTGGTTCTAGAACGGCTGGAACATGGATGGTGGCAAGAGCATGGAGGATTATATCACTTAGGGCGGCATGGCGCCCTAAACGGCCGGCACTCCTAGGGCATGAGAGGCCGTGGTGTCCATAGCCGACAACGGTATCCCCGCAAGGACAACTATTATTAAAGACTAACGGTATTTCATGTGTTGAGCATTCTGAGATAAAGCAGCTATACGACCCTAGCCACGTACACAATTAAACAGAGAGACAGATGTTGTCTCAAGGTTTCACTGCAGTATAAAAGAAGGGACTGGGTTTCATTATACTTATGTATATTTTATATTTTGAATTCAAGTTAAAATTACCGACAGAACAATATTTTTACTTATATTACTGCTACATAGAGTATATACGAGACGTGCTTATGCATATTATGACGCTTGCAACTTTTTGCATCGTAATGTCTCAGAAACGGTAGCTTTATTGAAAAAAAATATTGATTCCTTTTTATAGATATCTTTATGATCTACAATCTATGTCTGAGGTAAAACTTACCGTTTTGAAGAAAATCGTGAAAATCCCATTTTCTTACCTTTGACCTTGGGTAATTTTTTTCCTTAAACCGGAATCATGGGGAATTTTGAAATAATGCTTTTGATTGTGTTTTAAACAATTATACTCATTTTCCGCTTGATGGGAATTAATGTAGCTTCATTCCTATTTTTTGGTCTAAATTGACCGGACTGAAAATAAAATGGAGAAATAAACCATATATGCGAAGACCGACATCCGCGCGGACGGAGTCGCGGGGGAAAGCTAGTTATTGATAAAATTAAAATTTAATAATTAATTATAATTCTTAACTATAGTGTTTGTCTTTTAATTTGACATTGTTTTAAACTTGTCTCTCAGAATATTCAAATATTTTTTGTTTTTGTTTTTAGGAACCAAATAAAGGAGAGTAGGGTGACCACGTGAAAAAAGTCTATGGACTATTATTGACTCTCCAAATACGATATTTTGGAAACTGTGGAGGAAGAGTATCTTATATTCAAGAAAAAAAGTATTGACGATCCTACTGTTCGGATAATTACCAAGTTTCTTTTTCATTCTTGTTTATTTTTTAACATACAAAGTTAATGATAATTCGTGATACAATTTTTGATAAAATATAGTGTCATCTTAGTGTTAAGGGTCTTAATGTAAAAATTCTTGTCTTGCCAAAGTTTTCTAGGACAATAAACAATTTTTCATACTAAAATTTTTGTATATATTTTTATTCTTACAGTATCCACAAGTTCCCAGAATTTTCATAATATCTGTCCCTTGGTAAACATATAAACAAATAGTTTATTTTTTAATGTTAAAAAACCATAAGTTAAATAAATAGTTTTCATTCTAAAAATATTCTGAATATTTACTAAACATCGTATCAATCAATCGTGCATGACCAAATCATTAAACGTATAAGTTTTAACGATATGATCATCATTAGTTGGCCATTTCATGAAGTGTGAACAGATCATGAAATGCTCAAATATTTCATAAAATGATCAATTCTATGATATGGCCACGACATATATATGAAAATTGAAAAGTGGCGTGTGGTTTCCGACATTTTGGAATAGAACCACTATCTTCCAATGGATGTCGTAAAAGACGACTACAGGCTATCTTAAGCCTATGCTTATAAACTTCGGATTACTATTCTAGGCTAGCAATCTGTCACTATTTGAATCTCATTCCCATCATACCATACAGCTCAACGTGTCCTTTATATACGTATCTTGAAAATTTAGAAGAAAAGGCATAATCTGAAGTTATATTTAAAGTAATGCCTACCCAATTGCTGCATCATATGAGACAGATCAACCCACAGATGCCTGTACTGGGCTAACTTCAGCGCTGGGTGGTCAGCTTCCAAAGCCTTGTGGAGGTTCATCGCCAGACCTCGGGAGGCAGTACCGAAGGCGTTACAGTTTATGTACCTAAAAGTATAGTGTTGTAAGACATTACATACTCGTATTCTTAACATATTGAAAGTTACTCGTTTTTTATTGTAATATGATTATAGTTTATTTCAGGTCAGACTGTGCCGTGTGGCTCCCAGAACCAATAAAAAAAGGAATAGGACCACTCCTTCTCTTTCCCATGGATGTCGTAAAAGGCGATTAAGGGATAAGCTTATAAACTTGGGATTCTTCTTTTAGTCGATGGGCTGGCAACCTGTCCCTTTTTGAATCTCAATTCTATCATCAAGCCAAAAAGCTGAACATGGCCTATCAGTCTTTTCAAGACTATTGGCTATGTCTACCTCGCAAGGGATATAGACGTGATTATATGTATGTATGCAGACTGGAGATTTTTTGTGTAAAAACCTAAGAAATCTAATCCAAGATCGTCAAATCGAACAACTGAGACTAACGACAGGGAAATAGTGTACCTATTAGGTACTTCTGCTTATCAAATGTTGGCCTGGAATTCTGGAGCCTGCAAATACATTTCACGTATTGAAAAAAGCATTGCTAAAAAATTTTACTTGTCTTGCGAATATTAATGCACTTGTTAAAACTTCTAAAGTGCGCTTCTGCGCACAGTTGCCTACTAGGGTAGAATTGGGGTACATTTTTAAGTATTTTTAAAAACATTATTTACAATGCAGATTTTATAGAGTGCTGTGTGGTTCCCGGCACGAATCGAAAAAAGAATATGACCACTCCATCTCTTTCCTCGTGGATGTCGTAAAAGACGACTTAGGGATGTAGGCTTATAAATTTGGGATTCTTCTTTTAAGCGACAGGCTAGGAACGTATCACTATTATAATCTCAATTCTATCATTAAGCCAAACAGCTGAACCTGGCCTATAAGTTTTTCTAGATTGTGGCTCTGTCTACCCCACAAGGGATAAAGACGTGATTTATGTATGTATGTAGGTATATATGCAGATTTTACAGATTAAACACTAAATAGGGATAAAAATATGACCGAAAAAACATACCATAGTGAACAAAATCCGTCCAACATCGCAATGATGTGATAGTATGCGAATGAATGCCACAGTTCGAAGTCATCCTGCAGGTAATGCTGTGACAGGATCACGGCGATGCTGAGGCCCCACGAGAAGAAGCACAGGCCCCAAGTCAAGGAATATAAGTTGGGGAACACAATGGGAGTTCCGGTTATTTTTAAATATTTCAACTGAAAATTATAAAATTGGTCGAGTATGTAGGAGAGGTGAGTGCTTTTAATAGGATACTAATTGAAAGCCCGCTATAGTGATAAAGAGCTGACTGTAGGACAATAGAAATAGCGTAATTTAAAGTGTAGCCTGAATGGTAGAGACAATTGTCATCTTTGCTTTGCATAAAAGATAGAAGGTAAATTTAAAAACACCATGAAATTTTGTATTTTAAGAAAAGGTATGGTTCCATTGTCTACTACCTATACCACATTAATATTTTCTTTTATAGATGCAAACATTATATCTTGAATTTTCTATGGGCACACTGTTGTAATTACTAGTTAATTTTACACGAAAATAAAAATTTACCTGATAGTGCGTCCACATATTTTTAAATATAGCAACTTGCGGCCCGTGTCGCCATGATGCGATAGGCAGCAGAAAATGAGGGATGAGTATGCTCAAGAATATAATATTGTAGATTACCTCGTCGAACCGCTTGTTTGAGCTCTGCTGGAAATTTGTTAGGCGCTCTCTACCCACTGAAGATAAAAATCAATATATTAGACTCTTCTATGTTTATCAGTACTAAATACATACATACATATAGTCACGTTTATACCCCTTACGGGGTAGGCAGAGCCAATAGTCTTTAAAAGACTTGGTCACGTTCAGCTGTAAGTATCTATACTGAATTAAATTGAAGTAAAGCAGGAAATGGTCCTAAATATACTTAGCTAAACTGAGGTTATCAATGTAAAAGTAATATGCTACAATACGATAGAGTAGAGAGTAAAATAACATTTTTTAATAACAAAAATCTTGTGACAATTTGGTATCTCTGCCTGCTTTGTATAATGGGAGAATGATACCTATTTGTGTGTTTATTTATAAAAAAAATTTCTTAATTTTTGTCTTAACTTCCTATAGGATGTACAGATTTTTTATACCTTTTACAACTATGATACACTCGAGACCCCATACTATGTATGCCCACAATGTAGCCTTTGATATCCAATTAAATGTAGTTCGTTGAGTTGTTTTCGCCTCTGAAAAGTTTAAATACCAGTAAACATATTTGCTTTTACATATACATACATAAAATCACGCCTCTTTCCCGGAGGGGTAGGCAGAGACTACCTCTTTCCACTTGCCACGATCATTGCATACTTCCCTTGCCTCATCCACATTCATAACTCTCTTCATGCAAGCTCGGCGGTTTCGGGTACTACATTTGCTTTTATCATGATTAATCTATAAAAATAGAAATTAAAGAGTATTTTATATTGCTTCATTTATTTTAATTGCAAAATAAAAATGTTTTTATTCTAACTAAAGCAGAGTCTCGGGTCAGTGTAAGTATTTTACACAATTACATAATAAGCCATACATAATTGATAATTCATCAAGTTTACAAGTAATTCCTGCTACCCTAAGTCAGAATGTATACAAACATTTTATGTACGTGCGTATTTAACCCGCATTGCTTACATTATGTGTGTTTATAACATTTTATAGCGTAACTTCGGTGTTCGCTATATTGTACTTTAATGGCACCGCATTTCACGAGAAGTATGAAAGTTAAACTTGGACAATTTCGAGTTTGAGAACTTATCGAATCTCGAATTTTTTTTCTTTGTTGGCGAAGTATATTCAGTTCAAGGCCAAAATGTCTCTTTTTATTGGTCTTTAGAGAGTATAATAAGATGGAAAGTTTTTGTCTTGTGTCAATATGACTCTTTATTTAGGATAATAAGGGCAGGAAGAAGGGACTGGCCAAAGAAATACTAGGCATCCGTGGATGTGGAAGTCCCAAAAATTATATGCGAACCAATCAAGGGCCCAATAGGTCATTGAAACCGAAGAGATAAATGTCGGAAACGGGATCCCGTTCCTCTAAAATCACATAGTAACTAAATATTTTATTTACAACTACGCATGTAGGTAAGTATATAACATTTTTCATACCTCTTGGCACTCGCATTATAGGCATGACTCCCATTATTTGGAAAAGTACAAGTAAACTCTTAGTAGTCAAATAAAAACTGTCGTGTTCATCCAGAAGAGCTCCATCTTCGTCTGTTATTTTTGGTCCATACAAGTCCTTTATATCCGGTTCTAAAACAAGTTATAGTATAAATTCTGGATTTTTTGTAATGTTAAACGTTGGCTACCATAAAGTAGTGTTTCTTCCTTACTGTAGCTTTTATGAAATTTGCATAGATATATGTATATTTCTTTTATTTTTTCCAGAAAATTCCCACAGGAGTTAAACTCTGGAAAAAAGCTCGCAAATGATAAATAGCAGCATCTTTCCGAGACTATGAACCACGACTGTAACCGCAAGAACAAACTTTTACAATACAGCGTTATATTGTCTCAACCAAATCTAATACTTACTCATGCTGGATTACGACTCAGTTATTCTATGTAGTTTCACATGATAGCTTTGCATGCACTTTGCATGCTAAACGGCTTATACGTGAGCAATTGTTCGGTTTCTACGAAGACGTGTTATATATGGTTAGCATATAAAGCTTACTTGCTGAGCCCGCGACTTCATCCGCGTGGAAAAGTTATTTTGGGCATCATTGAAGCCCTCAAGGATGAATAATTTTCCCTGTTTTTTGACGTATTCCATTATTTCTTTGCTCCTTATAGTTGCAGCGTGATGTTATATAGTCTAAAGCCTTCCTCGATAAATGGTCTATTTAACGCAAAAAGGATTTTTCAATTCGAACCAGTAGTTCCTGATATTAGCGCGTTCAAACATACTAGTCATTTTACAAAAATTTTATAAGCGTACAGAATAACACTTTAGGCATTAAAAAAATATTATATTTAGCAAACTCATATCGAAAACTTAATTGAAACGTTGGGTTAAATATAGCTCCCATATGGGATGAAAAGACATGAGCAAAAGTCGCAAAGGCTCAACTCAAAGAATGCAAATTTCATTTCAGGACAAGAGATAAGACGAATTCGCCCCTTAATCTTGTCCCATAAGAGGCAGAATTTGGTCGCATTATTCAAAATTTTATTTCTCCGTCGTAAAACGCGAACAATAAAAAAATTGAGAATTACCTTTCGTATCTTTCGCGTCGGTTTTACCAAACATGTCACGCTTCCGTATTTCATCATTTTGGTTCGGGTTGAACATTCGAAACCTTTCATTGTCCCGGTTCATAGTTTTGTTTTCGATATTCCAGATTGGCGAGGCGATCCCCCGGCTCTGAATGAACTCTGAAAGCTGGTGTAACAAAATACGACATAATCAATCATAACCCACCCGTCTCAGCTTACTTGGTTATGCGCCTTTGCCGGTGGAAAACTATGGAGTTACTATAATTATTGTTTTATTTGACCTAGTTATTTTTTTTGTCTATTTATCAGTTGAAGAAACAATTAGTTGTACTCATTGTGTAAAATTAAACTTGAAATAATATTTTGTTGCTGATTGCCTGTGAAAACTCTTCAAGAAATCGTTGCTATTCTAGGTATATTGCTATACTAAAAAATTTTGAGTCTTCTCATGAGCACTTAGACGAAATGCAATAACCACGTACCAAGCTGAGTTGGGTTCCCTTGAACTCCCTTAAAGGAGTTACTTCGTGTTTAATTACCTTCTCACTGGACAAAACAAGTAATTCCACAATGCGACTAACTCCTAGAGTTAGTAAGAAATTCCTGGTTTCGTCCTCACAGAAGTACATATGTAACTGTTACGTTACGCTATAAGGATGACGATATACGAAAGTAAAAGAAGAAATGAGCGACTCCATAAGGAACTTTAGTCCTCAGACACCTCTTGTGACGCCGTATACCGATGACGCCGCAGCGTCGCTCGGCGGCCATTAATTCATATTTCACACTAATGGCGACTTTCAAAAACACTTAACCACCCCCTAAGTGAGATGTTAGCGGCCTTGTGGACCTAAGCATTAAGTATTCATAACCAAGCTAAGGGATTACAAAGGAAGTTGTACTTTTTTCTTGTACATATTTTACAGGGAGATGGAATCGAATAATTAATTAGTGCTCTTAAGTTTTTTAATTAAACGTTGATGGAAATGCTAATTTGTTCTTTATCTTGAGTCCCTTTGTGTCAATGGCCATAGTTTAATTAATGTATTTTTTTTATTATTTTAGAGGTCATTCACTGGAATTAACAATAAGTAAGGCCTATAGCATGATTACATTAATGATTATTTCGGCACTGGATTTTATTGGGATTGATTTTAATTTTGAGACTTTTTATTTAAAGCGAATACAAAATCCGTTTAGTAATTGTAAAATAACAGCAAAGGTACAACATAATTAGTTATATACAAAAATGCGCGTAGGCACGCTTTTGTAGCTAATTCGGCTGCCCGTAGATCAGCTACGATTCTCGTAGCTTCATATTCAAATCAAACATCGTATCAATGATGATGAATGAATTTGGCTGCTACGGTAGCAAAGCTACAGACTGAAAGATACACATATAAACACGGATATACTTCCTTTTGGCATTAGTCCCGGTTTCTTCCACCCACACATTTCAAAGAGCCCGAAGTGTACCTTAAGACCATGATGCTGAATGTAAATCGTTGTTTTGTTTTATTAGCAACTTCGCCTAACATCGACAAAATATAATACCTCAAAGGTGTATTACCAAAAATGTTCTATTCGCAAAATTTGTACAGAAATAACGCTTACACTTTAATGTCTAAACATTTAACCAAAACGGAAAATTCTATGGGCAAACAAAATACACGTGATGACGCAAGTGGAGAAAATGTAATAAATCTTCATTGGAGCGCGCTGCAATAAATAATAGCCGTGACGTCACACGGACATATTTACATAATTGAGAGTCACCCTTCATGTATGGGATCAGCGTTATTCTAATACGATGACATTAGCTTTATTCTAATCAAGCCTAATTTTTAGTACCTTTGTGTTGTATTTTAGGAATATTAGGAATAGGAATTTTGAAATCAAGGGTTTGTTTGCATTAAACGTTTATAGACAAAAGGGAAAAAAGTACATTTGGTTACCGGCACTTTAAACTAGGACCACTTCTTCTCTTCCCAATGGATTTGAAGGGTGAATAAGGGAATAAGCACATTTATTAAGTTCAGCCTTTGCCAAGTCCAATACCGGTTATGTTCACTCGAAAAGGTTGCGTAGGCAGGCGAGAGTCACTTCGTGTAAAAATCTGACATAAGTTGGGCCTTGGGCTCTTTTTTAAAGAAGTGTAGATGAAAAAAACAAAAGACAAACTATTGTGTTAAATCTAAATAAAAAATAAAGAGTGGGATAATAAAGACAGATCCAACTATTATGTCTTGATTGTTGCTCGAATTCTATAGTTCTTTTAATTAACTGTAGTTAATATATTTTATTTTTAACACATAAACCCAATTCATAGGCTGGAAATTCAAATGACCATTTCCTCCTATTTACGACAGCTTCAAATCTTAAACAAGAAGCAACAAGTTGTTAAGCTTAACTCAGAGATAGTTACTGTGATATTAATATTAACAGAACTAATTGTTCTAAACCAGTATCTTGGGAAATCTGTCTGTCTGAGGTAAGTTAAATTACGCAAATTAGATACGTTTAGTAGTCTCTATATAAATCTCAAGATTGATAATATTTATATCGTACTTAGTTTAATATCAGGTAGGTAAGTATAGATCGCAAAAAATGGTTTCCAAATACCTCCTCACCTCTCCGAAGAAGAGCGTGGTGCGCCTATCGCCACGATCCTAGATTGACTAAGTCAGGTCTTTACCGGGGAATCTAACTCCTATTGGACTATATACTACATATCCAATTGCTTGAATGTACATGTTTCTTGATATTTTCCCTCACAGTAAGAGTATGAGTTAGCAGTGAAACTAATATAAATGCCTTAAAAAAGAGTCAAAAGTACCCGAAACCCAGCTTGCATGAAGAGAGTTATGAATGTGGATGAAGCGAAGGAAGTATGCAGAGATCGTTGCAAGTGGAAAGAGGTTGTCTCTGCCTACCCCTCCGGGAAAGAGGCGTGATTTTATATATGTATGTATAAAAAGAGTCGTTGGCCCCGGTAGTAACCTGTCACTATTTAAATCTCAATTCCATAATTTAGCCTAACAGCCGAACGTGGTTTATCAGTCTTTCAAGTCTACTGGCTCTGTCGTCCCCACAAGGGATATAAACGTGATTATATGAATGAATGAATGGCCCGGATAAGTATTGCTATGTCATGAAAAATATCGTATCGTGCTCTGCCGCGAAGCCACTTATTTAAAAACATACTCGTATAAATTAGTCTTATGTAATTAGGCGTTTGTTTTCGTTTCTTCCTTAGTTGAAATAATCGTCGTAGTTAATGGCTGAGAAAGCTATTGGGACTGCGGCATGTGAGATGACCTGTCCGTTCTACAAAATCAGTGAATCTCGATCAAACTTATTCGATCGCGAATTCAAATTTTCGATTTCAAATCGAACTGTTCCCTGTTCTGATTGGATGGCACAAGAGTGTGAGCGGTCACGCGTCGGCCAATCAGATGTCAATCGAAAACTGCTACAAATAGTTTATTGGTATCAGATTTCACCATGCGCATCCAGAACCAATAGTCACTAACCTGATGGCCTCGTTTTGCTGAAGTGAATTCACAGACAGTGACATACCACTAGAACATCACTTAAAAGGAGAATCCCAAGACATTCCCTTGGTTGACATTTACAATTGATGCGTGAAGAGAAAGAAAAAGAAAAGAAAGTTCCCTATACTGATTCATAAATTGTAAATGTATAAATGATCCGCGACCTGGTCACAGGACAAAAATATAGATCAGTGGGCCAAGAAGGCGTTTCACTCATTTAATAATGTACATCTATTGGTCGCCGTGTCTTATCCCTTCGATCTTCCCCAATTCAGAATGTAAGATGAGAAAAACCTCTTTTCGTGAGGTGAAGCTTGACGTGACGCAGAGTCATTTAACTGCAAAATCAAATTTAAATGTAGTTTCATATGAATTTTGAAGTTAAATTCAATTCAATAAAAATTAACTCGAAACACATAATTAAAACGTAGTGAATAGAACCCTCTTTGCGCTTGTGTTAAGTGTAACAATTTAAAAAAATCTTGAAAAATACTCATATACAAGGAATTATTATATAAGAAAACTTATTTTTAACCCGCCCTTTCTTTTAAAATAACAACACGAAAATTCAATCATTGTATTAATAACTAACTGGTACAGTTCGCCACATTTTTGTCACATATTTTTGTTCGTATCAGCTGTTTGGTACCTAGCTGAGATTTCGAACAAATGTTCAGTCGTAAAGTATAAATATGACGGAGATAGCACCGAGGGTCGACGGAGACTAATGCAGGCTGTTAGCAATGCTGCGCGTGCCTCTGTTACTTATAGCTGTTTGTACCACTATAATATATTGTGTATAATGTCAACTATCATAAGTAAGTCAAGTAAACCAGCACTTTATAATAGGACTCTCATTCCATATTTTTCCCTTGGATGACGTAACAAATCGTAAATCTAAGGCTTATAAATTTAGGATTCTCCTTATGGGCGATGGGCTAGCAATCTGTCACTTTTTGAATCTCAATTCCAATATCAAGCCATACATCTGAACATGATTTCAGTCTTTTGAAACTGTTGCCTCTGTCTTCTCTGCAAGGAGTACGTGATTATATGTATGTATGTATCACAAATCGTTAACTTATCATACTATGTTACATTGATAGAGATATGACTGGGGGTGAAATTTAACATACATATTAAACACCTCTTAAAATATAACTTGATTATACTGACCACAGGACCGATATATGGCTATGATGTAGGAGCGACAAAGATAAATATAAATATATATATATATATATATAAGCAAATAAATTTGATAGCTACCATTCTTATAATTGTAAAATTTAAGTTTAGCTAGTATCGAGGCAATTGGAAAGATAGAGTCTCTTTCTACTCCTCCGGAAAAGAGCTATATGCAATAGCTTCAGTTCACTCCCACTTACTTATAACTAAATTCCCACGAGTTTTTGAGAAAATTATGTCAAGGTAATTCTTGTTCTCTCATCTGCATGTTATAATTACATTTTGAAAACATCAAGACAAGCAAGAATAATAAACTTATATAATTGAGAACATTCAAGTTTCGTTACGCGTTCAACTTGAAATTATGTTTCTCTGTTTTGTTAACTTCTAAAATTTCATGAGAAATCACCTTTCTCTGTTCCTACGTAAATTGGAACAATGATTTGTTGAAATAAATTTTTTATGAATTTCTATCAAAATATACGTTACATATAGCATTCCCAGTGGGATAGGCATTTTTATACTCGACATAATTACTTACTTCTTTGGCTTCATACTTCTTACTCGCTGTTGCCAGCGAGTTCGTTCGCGTAAATTTCGAGTATAATGTTATATATTATACTCGAAATTTACGCGTATTATATTGGGTATAGGGTTAATGATTGTATTTGCAGAGACCGATATTGGATCATGGTTAACCTGGACATTAAATGACTGTGCCTACTCACCTTTTACGAAATCCACGGGAAAGAAGAAATTCCTATTTTAAATTGCTGGGAACCACACAGCGAACCAACAAACATATCTCATCGTAATGAGAAAGAGGTCCAATATGAGTACACTGATATAAACAACCTAGATTTACAAATTGAATACCCAACTTCTGCAGCAGCTGGAACTAACAGAACTTATCCATTACTCGGTCGGTGTCGATCGCCCGGTCAGATGTCTGTTGTTATGTATGTTTATACAGGCACTACTTACCCCGTTTTTGTATAATTGTATATAGTGTATAATTGTGTACTTCTGAAATATTGTTGTTATTTCAGATATACACTCTCAGGATTGCTTCTGATGTAACATACTTCTGACAACATCGATCAAATAGTAAATTCTTATAATTTGACTGATTGACTAATAAAAAATATCATACTAACCTAGTACTAAATAGGACTGTAATCTAAATAGATTTAAGTAAGACCATCTATTATATACATACATATGTACATAAAATCACACCTCTTGCCCGGAGGGGTAGGCAGAGACTACCTCTTTCCACTTGCCACGATCTCTGCATACTTCCTTCGCTTCATCCACATTCATAACTCTCTTCATGCAAGTTCGGCGGTTTCGGGTACTTTTGCCCTGACCCTTTACCAGGACGTCCTTAATTTGATCAAGATACACTCGTCTAGGTCTTCCCACTCCGACCTTTCCCTCCACACTCTCCTTGTATATCTGCTTAGTCAAACTGTTTTCATTCATCCTCTCCACATCTATTCTAGGTCATCATTTTCATTGTTTTGTCCTCACCTCTCTAGAGAGTAGACCAAAGTGTGAGACCTGTAACCACGGTCCTATATTGAGTAAGTAAGGTTTTACACGAAATAACTCCCATCATACCACCGCCTACCTTAGTAGATTTTTTATCTATGTTCCCTGGATTTCAATCCATGGGAGAATTGTTTGCTAGACCTCCTTATGTGAGGGTGGATACTTTGTCTTACTTTGGTTATTTGTAATCTTTGTGGGTTCGAAGTGAAAATTTGGCTGAAGAACATTAAATTCTGTCAAACAGCGGACCTGGTGCCGTATCTTATATAACAAACGTTATGGTAACAAAATTGGGTGGTTTTTCAAAAAGTGTTGCATGACTATACTTATTTTAGAACTTAATCATTACTAGTTTGTACCATACATGATTCAAGTATAATAACAATTTTGCTTTTTAACAGTAAAATTATTATTATACTTGGTTCATAATATATAGACTCCGAAGCTTCGTAGCTGCATGTTCAGTGAACATACAAATAGATGTGAGATCTTATCTTACTTAAAACATCAAAGCTATCTAACCCAATAAGTATATAATAATTATATTTCAAAGTTTAGCTGTCCCCAGATATTCAATTAGCACACTCCTCAAAGCGTAGTGTAATTGCTAACGTTTCAATCGTAGTGTTAAATATTCAGCAGTCGCCATGATATCGGGTCTCGGTTTTAGGGCGAATTAAACTTTCACGCCTCCCTTTAGACGCCCAAATGGAGTGCCGTGCCAATAAGGCATTTACATCACGAATAGAAATTCAGGAATAGTTTGTTTGTTTTTAGTATTATTTTCGTTGCGCGGCGTGGTTTTTGAGTGGGTTTTGGTCAACGAATTCATATGGAAATTATAAAAAAATCAATAGTACCCGAAACCCCCGAGCTTGCATGAAAAGAGTTAGGAATGAGGTTGAAGCGCAAGAAGTATGCAGAGATCAGGGCATGTGGAAAGATGTAATCTCGGCCTCCAGGAAAGGCGTGATTACATGTATGTTTAATAACTGCTGTTTTTGTCTACCGCATATTTGATTTATGTGGCTAAGTGTTGTGATGACGAAAATGGTTACTTCTAATGTATCGAAGTTTTGTACAACATTGCTATTGTCTTAAATTATTCTGTCATAAATTATACCTATTCTTTTAATATTTACACTTGTTATAACGTAAAGCACGTATGATTATCTATATATATAAAAGCGAAAAACACTCACTTAGGAATCACGAAATCTCGAAATCTACTGAGCCAATAAAGATGAAATTTGGCAGGAAGGTAGATTTTAATTAGGAGGGATCCACTAAGAAAGGATTTTTGGAAATTCTATTCCTAAGGGGGTGAAATAGGGGTTGCAAGTTTGTATGAAACTTCGTCATTTTTAGTGTGAGATAATTACTTGAAATTTTAGATTTAATCTATATATATAAAAGCGAAAAACACTCACTTAGGAATCACGAAATCTCGAAATCTACTGAGCCAATAAAGATGAAATTTGGCAGGAAGGTAGATTTTAATTAGGAGGGATCCACTAAGAAAGGATTTTTGGAAATTCTATTCCTAAGGGGGTGAAATAGGGGTTGCAAGTTTGTATGAAACTTCGTCATTTTTAGTGTGAGATAATTACTTGAAATTTTAGATTTAAATTTACGGTTAGATTAAAATAATAATCCAATAATGGGATTTTGAAAATTGCATTCCTAAGGGGGTGAAATAGGGGCTGCAAGTTTATATGAAACTTCTGCATTTATATGTTGGACACATGAAATTTTAGATTTTTTACGATTAGATTAAAATAATAATTCATTCATTGGATTTTGGAAATTGTATTCCTAAGGGGGTGAAATAGGGGTTGCAAGTTTGTATGAAACTTCATCATTTTTAGTGTGGGATAATTACTTGAAATTTTAGATTTAAATTTACGGTTAGATTAAAATAATAATCCATTAATTTGATTTTCAAAATTGCATTCCTAAGGGGGTGAAATAGGGGTTGCAAGTTTATATGAAACTTCTGCATTTATATTGTTGGACACATGAAATTTTAGATTTTTTACGAATAGATTAAAATAATAATTCATTAATTGGATTTTGAAAATTGTATTCCTAAGGGGGTGAAATAGGGGTTGCAAGTTTGTATGAAACTTCGTCATTTTTAGTATTGGACACCAGAAAATTGTGATTTAAATTCACGGTTAGATTAAAATATAAATTCATTTGTTGGATTTTGAAAATTGCATTCCTACAGGGGTGAAATACGGGTGGTAAATTTGTATGAAACTGTGTCATTTTTAATGTTGGACACATGAAATGTTAGATTTGTTTAGTAAAAAATTCGAATACAGTAATAAGATTTTAAGAATTGCATTCTTATCGCGGTGAAATAGGGGTTGTAAATTTGTATGAAATTTCGTTTTAGTAAAAAATACGTATCAGTTGCGGAAAGCAGGATGGCACTAAATAGGATGGGATGGGACAGGATAGGACTGGACGGGGCAGGACGGGACACAACAGGTTGGGACGGGACGGAACAGAACGAAAAGGACGGGACAAGACGGGAGAAGCCATATGAATTTAAATCATCAATCATTTTTATGGCGTATCCTTATAATCTAAAATACATTTGCGCGGGCGAAGCCGCGGGCAAAAGCTAGTAATCTTATAAAGTTAGAATTTACTAATGTTCTTTTTTTAATTAATTCGTCTCAGCTAGTGCGAAGATCTATTTATATATTAATCTGATTCATGTAATAACTATTACAGTAGTAACTAAGACAGGCAACCTCTAGAGGTTTCAGATTATATTAGTGACCTGTTCAGTTTCGGGTGAATAATAAATCTACTAATAGTATTTATCAGTCTCTAATGCCTTTATCTGTTATATTACATATATTTTCGTATTTTACGTTCACATAAGAAGATCAAAAAAGAGATAATTTAAAAACAATAAATCTAGATCATTTATTGTACAGCTGTTTCATCTTTTTAAGAATACAAAATGTACGCTTTTTTATGGAAAGGGATATATTTTTTTGTGCAACGTGGAATAAAAGAAGGTGTGACAAGTGACAAGTTTTTCAGAGTCGTGTTGAAAAATTTTATTCTTCGACAAATATTTCTTTGGGAAGTAAATTATTTTTACGTTTAACAATAAATTTGATTATGAAATAATTATAAAGCAATATATTCTTTTTTTTTTATATTTTGCTTTTACCACACCCTTATGTGCTATTGAACTTCTTCTTCAAAAAGTGATGATATAAAATTTTCCTAATTATTGAGTGACGTATCAAGATCAATTCCCAAAGTCGTAAGCGCTTTGAACATTTTTAATATCGCATGAAAGATTTTGAATTTAAAATTCAAATGCCTCTCGAACTTCGTAAACCGATTTTGTAGATCAAGATCTGAGGCTCTTGACACAAATAATGATTAACTCAGCGGTTTTGAAGATACCTACCCTAACAATGGTGAACTTTCTTGACATTTTCCATTTTCCAATAGAATGTTGGGAGAGGACCTTTTGTGTAAAAAATTTAATGTAATGCTAAAAGAAATTGACGGTGTATGTAAATTGGTTTATTTATGCGTGAAAACTACGATACATATAATCTATATCTCTTGCGGGTTAGGCAAAGCCAACAGTCTTGAAAGACTGATAAGCCTCGTTCAGATATTTGACTTAATAATAGAATTGAGATTCAATAGTGACAGGTTGCTAGCCCATCGTCTAAATGAAGAATCCCAAGTCTATAAGCCTATCCCATTGTCGCCTATAACGACATCTATGAGAAAGAGATGGAGTGATCCTATTATTCTTTCTATTGGTGCCGGGAACCACACGGGAAAACTAAACGTTGGATAATTTCAGCCAATTATGAGCTAGATTACATTATAAGTGCTTACATTCTGCATATAAATTATGGCTCTGCTAATACAAACAGAGCAGTGTACAGTAATGACCTGTTAATGATGATTTGTTCGCTGATTTTAAGCGGCATAGAATAGAAATGAACGAAAACGCTGACGTTTGCATTAAAAGTTCCCAATACGACGTCATATTGTAACATCATCATCATCATCATTTCAGTCGTAGCAATACGACGTTCCCAATACGACGTCATATTGTAACATCATCATCATCATCATTTCAGTCGTAGGACGTCCACTGCTGAACATACGTTTAGGCCCCCCCAATTAAATCCGTCTCTCTCTGTAGGAGGTGACCTGCATGCATGGACCCTGAGT
This sequence comes from Amyelois transitella, assembly GCF_032362555.1. Classification (NCBI taxonomy): domain Eukaryota; kingdom Metazoa; phylum Arthropoda; class Insecta; order Lepidoptera; family Pyralidae; genus Amyelois; species Amyelois transitella. The sequence goes on along the minus strand of NC_083511.1, from coordinate 8,605,511 downwards.
TTCAGTACCTTCTGTCTTGAACTGAAATCAAAGGTGACACGTGATTAAAGATGTAAAATAATAAATAATTAATGCTCACGATTCAATATACGGAATTCTAAAAAGATTTCTTAATTAACCGTATTTTTTTTCTATAGTATCATACCACAGTTTTCCGCTTCGTTTTCCCTATCAATTTGAACAACAAAGAGCTATTTCGGGAATCCAGCGGATGTAGTATAAATATATCAGGGTAGATATAAGTTTGCTTAGCGAAGTATCCAGGGAGCGGGTTGGTATTCTTTACTGCCAACGAGGAGATAACTTCTCGACAAATATATCCAGTGTGATACGGAGACTTTTATTTCAACGACTTAAAAGAAGGCAATGTTTTATTTAATACTTGAATCACATTTTCATTCAAACTGATTTAATGTAGATTATCCATACTTACGTCGTTTATTATTTCTTACTTTTTATAAATGTTTAGATAATTATTTAATATTTTTCAAATCTCACAATACATATCTAAAACAGCGTAAAATTATATCTTTTTAATTCTATAAATGTACGTAAAAATATTATATAAATAATACCAATCTTTTCTATAAATACTGCCAAGTTTAAATAGATAGTTATTAATCCACGCTAAGGATTAATAGAAGTTAAATTTACTTAAACTTCAAACAATCCGATAAGAACTAACACAAACTAACCCACTTTCAGACTATAACAAATGACTTTCAAATAATATTCAAAAGTTTTCAAACACATCCATTGCACCTGTTCAGATTATCTCCACATTTTGCTTTGAAAGTTCATGATGAATTACACAATATATAATACAAATATATATTATGTAATTCACACACAAATTTTGCTGGCTTGGCTTGTCTGCCATTTCTCCGAGTTAAGAAATCAAAAAGAATTTACAAACTAGGGTTTGTTTTATTGTTCGTTCTTAGAGGTTTTTAGATACAATCCTCAAAAATTCAATGCTCAAAATTATTTGTAAAGCGATCATTTTGTTGATTGCCTGAAAATCAAGACTGGTTCATATAGGTAAAATCATGTTGTCTCTTTCTCATTGGAAGATACATCATTTCACATGGCGGTCGCGAATATGCCTCTTTATTGGTAACAAAAGATATTGCTAATTGAAAAAAAAAATGTGATACCTCATACGTTATAACTATGTATTGAAATAACTGCATTCTCTAACACACTCTCTTTGTTAAGAGTTCAAAGAAAGTGTGTTTATGTTCAGTAGTGATTCAGTTGCAAAATTGTTTGAGTTGGAGCCATAATAACTTGGCAGATGATGTTTGATGCAATTATGTTCCTGCGGGAATTAGCTGCACGTGACTACGAATACGTTCTAGGAGCTGGGGCATACAATATTGAGTGTACAGATATATATATAGCATTTCATTTTATTAAAATCATCGTGGTCCCAGTGTTATTTCAAATGGTTGCACTATTGGTCTATACTGGTAAAAAGCGTAACATTTAATTTTAAATTCTACCGCGGTCATATATTCTCTTTTCAGTATCATATCTCTCGAGCTCTTACGGTGAGATAAATTATCGTGGGAAAACTTGCACATTCAGCCAAATGGATGTTTCCCCTCATTTCTACCTGGCGTCAATCCCGGTTACATACGAGTACATTTTTCTAATCTTCCTAAAGAATAGACAGGAGTGCGTTATTTGACTATGATTCTGGGGATTGGGTATAAGTAAATTACACGAAGCGACTCCCATCTGACGTCAGCAACCTTTGCAGGATGACCTAACCCATATTGGGTCATGGTAATAGCTGTACTAGTTATATGTTCGCTTTAACTGACATGGAAAAGAGATGGAGTGGTCGGACAAATTGTCATGAACTACTTGAAGAGAGAAGATCTTTCTGTCATCTCGTTAGCTTAGCTATGCAGGAGCTGTGAAGTGAATCATAAACATGCTTTTGGAACTGAGCACTATAATTTCTGTTTCTAGTGCAGCCATGTATATAATGTGTTTTCTCCAGAGTTCCTCTCGTCAGTTGATTTAATTATGGAACACAAAAAGTTGTAAGATTTAAGTGTCGATTATACTTTGATTATGCGGAAATTTAATTTACACTGGTGTTAGAAGATTTTTTAATATTTACATTAAAGTTAAAGCATAGATTATACTTAGCATATTATATAATTATTTAACTTGAATGTGAATATTTCTTTTTGTAGATATCGTATGAGGTGATAAAAGGATAAAATTACTTGCAACTAATGTGTGAAAAATTTTTCAGGAGGTTGCCAGCTGTAAAAAGCCTTACCTACTTTTTAAAAGGCAGGACACTAAATGTATTTATTGTTTGAAAAATTTAAAAATATACTTATAATGACAAGTATGAAAAAAATTTGCGAAATTTAACCAGGAAAAGAGACCTTTAAAATAACGTGCAAAATAATTCAAGAACCCGCAACTATTATTTCAACGAATTGAAATAGAGCCCGCAGAATTAAATTTCTCTCTTTCCGTTGTTATTTTTAACTTAACGGTTAAAGTCAGGATTGATACTTACGTTTGTGCTAGAATAGAATTTACTTCGTAGCATTTTTACAGTTTTAAGTCGGAAAACTATTAAGTAAAGCATAAAACTTTAAGGTTCAATATATTTTTATAAATTTTTGTTAAACTTTGTCAGTACACTAAATTAATAATATAACATTAAATAAGCTTAACAGATTCGGTTAAAAACTTTAGAATAATGTCGCTAATACATCTAATTAACTCATAATTTTTGTGAGTTGTTTGATACGAGTATTATTGCGTACGGTGTTTTATTTTAGTGATATCTAGCAATAGTAGTAACGAAATATTAACAAACAAGAATAAATTTCAAATCATTGTTCGCTTAGATTTACCCATTAACATTTCGAAAAACTTTGTTTTAAATAAAACCTCTTAATTCAACACGTCTTCCTTAGAATAACAGGACCAAACATTTTTATCAAAGACAGAATAAAATCTAAAATATCTCGAATAAATTCTTTTTCTCTGCTAGATAGTGTGGTTTACAATATAGCACTTTGGTACTTCAATAAAATTCTGCAGACAAAGCATGTTTGCGTCGTTTTTCTGTGAATTTTGATTCTTATTGTGTAAAAGATAAGGTATCTTGTTGTTGCTGGCGAAAGCTATCGGATATGTGCTTCCCTCAGTGCATTGTTGATACGAGTGAGTTCCACACTTGCAATAGCTCAAACTATTTCCTAACTGCTTTAGTTTGTCAAACAATACAGTTTATCTAGTATTTCTGTCTATTTTAACTTGAGTTCTTTGACATATTTTTATTATTTGCGTGTTACCGATAGCTTTGCGTTGACTTGTCGTAAATATTGGTTCTACCCAGAGATAAATATGCGACATGCGTATCATAACTAGCCCTTCTAAAATAAGGTTTCCAGTTTCCCCTTTCCCAGTCTCTTTGTTAACTTAGCTTTATTTTACGCACTCCATAAATACGAGAGAGCTGCTTGCCAGTTGTTGGCACATATTATGAAACAATTTATAGAAGAAAATTTGGTGTTATAATTTAATTCTCTTGATGATTTGAATCGATTTTGTCATAATCAAGATCATATTTTAGGTACCTATTTAAAGAAAATTACCAGTAGGTAGGTACTCACTCATTCAATTCGCCGGTTATTGTCATTTCGTAGATAAATATTACACGTTCAAATCTTAGCTAGAATCTACAAACATTTCATGTTAATTTAAAAAATACTGAACATTTCTTATCATTTTACTTGCATTCATGTCTCTCAAGACCCACTATATCGTCAGTGTTACCATAAAAAGGTCGAACGCTGTCGGTGTTTGAATAATTCATGGGCCCTTTATGTGGCGAAAATACGGTATATGACGCAAACGAACCGAAAATTTAGTGAAAGAATCCCCGATCACAAAGTGTCGAAGGTGCATATAATAAAGCTTTCTAAATTTAAACGAAATTTTTTTTTGGTACTTTTTTTTTGGTGAAATTGAGTGACAGGATAAGGAACAGCGTGATAAGGGAATGTTGTGATGTGAAAGAAGATGTAGTTACAGGAATAGAAAAGGGTATGTTAAGATGGTTCGGTCATGTGGAGAGGATGAATGAAAGCAGGTTGACTAAGCAGATATACAAGGAGAGTGTGGAGGGAAAGGTCGGAGTGGGAAGACCTAGACGAACGTATCTTGATCAAATTAAGGACGTCCTGGTAAAGGGTCAGGTCAAAAGTACCCGAAACCGCCGAGCTTGTATGAAGAGAGTTATGAATGTGGACGAAGCGAAAGAAGTATGCAGAGATCGTGGCAAGTGGAAAGAGGTAGTCTCTGCCTACCCCTCCGGGAAAGAGGCGTGATTTTATGTATGTATGTATGTATGTATGTACTTTTTTTTTCAACATACCTACATAAAATCACGCCTCTTTCCCGGAGGGGAAGGCTACTACTAGAAAAGGAAACTAGACTTTTTAGACAAAAAAATAACATTCAAAAAATTTCTATTTTGTTTATAATAAAAAAAATAAAAGAATAATTAATTATTTAAACCATGTTGAGGTTCTTATTCACGTTATTATTTCACAGACACCTCATACAAAATTTTTGTATCAAACGGTATGTATGAATGTATTGCATGTATGTATGTTATATATCATATATTTACCCGTAAGGGTAACTATTTAGTTACGCTTACTTTCGTACATCGTAAATTCCACAAGGACAGTTAGAAACAAATATGAGTTATGAATTGGGATTGTTTGTGTAAAAATAATGCTAGGTATTACTTAGGGAACGGCCAACTAACAGCCTTATTTCTGTATCATATCTGTTTTATGAAATTCAGTATGAAACCCCCAACCTTACACGCACTGCTTGCCACACAATTTTAGAAACAATAGGAACTTGTAAATCATGAGGGAATTGTGTAAATTTATGGCGAAATGTAATTTACAGACTTCGTAAAATAAATTGATTCGTCGAGACAAAGACATTGTTTCAGAACGTAGGTACTTACCTTCAAGACTAATTTTTGCAGAAGGTCATTATAAGTTAGTACTAGCTTATAATCTTATTATACATATGTAGGTAATCTAATGTAAGTATAATCTGTAGGCTTATCATATATACCTAGGTAGTATGAAAATAAGTCGTTTCCCTTGATTGACTTATACAATTTGGATGAGAAGGAATGAAATAAAATTAAAAATTAAGAAGAAACAGCTGGCATGCGATATATTCTCTTTACTGCCGGATCTGCCCCTTATTCACGAACGTTGTCAATACCTCTATAATACTTATGTTCGTACGGTCATACTCAAAGATAATGTAAAGCATGATGCCAAGTTAACGTTTGTGAATCGACTTCAAACGTGTAATCATATAAATACATATAATCACGTCCTTATTCCTTACGGAGTAGATAGAACCAACAGACTCGAAAAGACTGAAGGCCACTTTCAGCTGTATGGCCCAATGATGAAATTGAGATTTTTACAGTGACAGGTTGCTAGGCCATCGTCAAAAAGAAGAATCCCAAAAAGTTTTTAACCCTTTTCCTTGGTTAACTTTTTAAATCTGCATGGGAAGAGAAAGTTCTTTGTTTTTGCTATCAAACCAACTTGGAATAATAAATAAATATAATATTAATAAACTTAATATTCCAGCAATTGTGCACAGTTGGCATGTTCACAAAGCTCGACAATCCAGACAGATCATGCAGAAGAATACTGCACAAACCTGTGGCTATTGCAGCAAAGACTAATGGAAAGCCCATTTGAACAATATTCTGGCAAACGTTCAAACGGGAAATGCAAGTGAAATACTTTTTTTTTTGTAAAACAAATCACTTGTCCAATCCTAAAAAGGCTTGTGATTACCCACCGGTGGAACTGGTGTAAAATAATATAAATACAAAACAATTACATAAAAGAAAAAACCTACTTACATTTATTTAGGAAGTATTTTGTTAATTAAAAAAAGTTACAACATTTTTTCGAGCAGCAAAAATCAGCATACTTAAGTGTAGCCATTTAAATTGAATTGTCTTTTTTTTTAATTAGTACCTGCACAAGTTCCCCAACCTGACCTTGATGAAGGGTTCTCGTTACAATGACGTAAAAATGAAGAACTATTACTATATAGATAGATAGCTTTAGAAAAATATTACGAGCGGCATCTAGTATTACTTTTAGGAAACGATGATATCTGAAAATAAGAAAGTACTGAATATTACAACCCTTCAAAAAATCTTATGTAGTTATATTAGTTCTACACAGATGGCGTTTTATATAATATTAAGTATGAGATCAATAAAATTTTATTATTTCAATCTAATTATGTCAAGTATAACGTGAAATAAGTAATTATGAGTATGTGTCCGATTTATGCTTGTAAGTGAAATAAAATTAAAAAAATATTCTGTTATGTAGCTTAAGCTATTCTCTACTAGATGGCGCTATGAAATAAATCAACATGAAATGTTAATGTTGGTAAACGGAACCCCATTCTGCCAAGAATTGAGAGAAATAATTTTTCACTGACACCCATGCTAAAAATAATAAGTGTGAAGTAGGAAGGCAAATGTACAGAAACAATTACCACGGTCTTAGAACAATTACTTTCTCTCCTCAGAGTTACCTACACATTGATAGCTAACCGTTTCCCGTACGGTGAGGAAACTATCGTGAGTAAACCCGCACAGCGTATTCAGGCAACTATATGCGTAACCATGATCCTATGTGGTTCCTTGCAAGAGGGCAGACGGGTTCGACCTATAAGCGTTGTGTAATAACCTGACTAAAATAAAATAAATTTGGGACCAACGTCATTGGCGTACTCCTGAAGAAGAATTAGAAAGGTGAGGAAGCAATCGGTAATAATATATTTATTATATAAAATAAAGAGGAATAAATAACAAAGTTAATAAAAAATAAATACGATTTTTATCAAAATACTTAGGGTTCGAGTTTTAGGCGAAAGGCTAGCCTCCCATATCTATCTTTGATTAATCCATCCACCATCTATCTTCTGTGGCTCTGTCTTCACTACGTAATAAATGTTTATGTGCGTGAGAAACAGTTACTGTGTCGACTTTAACATCATTAGACCCCATTTGGCCGCCATGTCGACGCCTGCGCCGCCTACCCCGGCCGACCAATGCGCACGCGTTGCATCGTGCAATTTGTGACTGCAAAATTGCACCTCGCGGCTACTCTGTCAAATTATACCCTGCGCAGTACCTACTGACGCATTTCTCCTAGTTACTAGTACATAGTTAAGGTATATATCAACTGAGAATTGCTCATGCTATGTTAAATAGCTACTTATAGCATAGTACTATACTTATTTGGGTATATTTAGTTCTTCTTTTGTAAATGTTATTAATATGAAGAGAAAATATAAATATACGAGTATACCCAATGGGACTGTTACATAATGCTAAATATATAAAATAAAGGTTGCAGGACTTGTTTGGCATATGATTAGTGCTCCTGCCTCTGAGTCAAACAATCAGGCCATGATGAAAACTGAACCTTGTAATATCGTTAAGTCCCATTCAGTCCCAATACACATACATACTTTCAGGATAGTTTGTGTTATTTTTCCAATGTTTAAGCAATTTTTCTTGACTACCAAATCATATTACTGTGTATTTCCTTGTGATTTCTCGGAGACTTGAATGAAGAAGATAAACGAATATCTAATTATTTAATAATTAATTAAGTATGCAATTATTTATAAAAACTCCTTGTAATAAAATCAAGATTGCTTGTAAATTATTTAAACAGATGCTTTTGGTTAGTTTGTATAGTCAATTTAAATAATGTTGTTTGCGAATGAAGCCAACTGTCTCGGACAGTTTAAATTTATTATAAGTTCTTTAACTACGTAAAAAATACCTAATATAAGGAACATAATTAATTTGATAAACATTATTTTTTTAATTCAATGTCAATTTTTGATTAAAATGTTATTTATTTTAAGTGTATCATTATGGCACTCAATTAGGTATATGAATATACAATTTTGAGATATTTTATTAGCCGCCTGCTTGTAAACAAATATTTTTATAAATTTTCATTGCATTCGATTTTTTTTCCTTTTTAAAGATTTTGAAAAATATTATCTTTCATTAATTTTTGCTTTTTTTAATTATACAAATATGTTTGCTGTTTCTCTTTTAATATATATATTCTATTCTATATTCTGTGACTTTACTTCCAAGGTCCTTTCCTTGCAAATAGTATGATTGCTTATGACGTGATGGATCCCATCATATTTATCGTAGGATTAAAAATATACGTAGTACGATTCCCGGCACCAAAAAAATTAGACGATGGGCTAGCAACCTGTCACTATTTGGATTTCAATTCTACCACTTAGCCAAACAGCTGAACGTGGCCTATCAGTATTTTCAAGACTTTTAGCTCTGTCTACCACGCAAAGGATATAGACGTGATTATATGTAGGTATGTATGTTAAAAAATACTTCCTTTAGGGAAAGTCCTCCTATTTCATAAAAAATCATCCCCACACCATAATTAGATCCGCCAGCGGCGCATTACTTAGTAATAACATTAATGATATGTATCGAGACGGAATGTCATTTCGAAAATTGCGGTGGCTTATATTATATTATTATAACCCGACTAATTGAAGGAGGTCACGCATCCTTTGGAATGTCCACTCGTTATCTGTCACCGGCCATTAGACGCCAGATTGTGGGTATGGGCTCGGTGTGGGCTGTACTTTAGCACTAAGTTCTCCGACTTCGCGTACCTATAAAATTGCATCACAAACACTATATGTATATACTTTGAATAAATGCTGGCAGAACTAAATCCAATCTTTTAAAAACATGGACTTTCCCTGGCGTTGGACGCTTAATTCCTAATAACATTAACAATCAGATAAGTATACGTATGCATACAAACTGCAAATTAAATAGTGGCTTTACCTTTTAATTTAGCCATTGAAATGTAGACAGCAGAAGGCCGCTGATTTTCCTTTGTAAAAATATAAATGAGATATGAACAGCTAGGCTTCAAGAAACGCGCTAAGTAAGTAGTCGGTGTAAGAACTATCTCTTTTGTCTACTTGAAAACAGCCAACCCAAACCATTTTTTAATATTGGCAGATCCTAAGTTCCGTTTACTTAACTTTTCGAGGCACAGAGGAGACGCTTTAACTTCCGAATTAAAACTACTTGAAATCTTGTTCGTTTTCTATTATTGAGCAACTTAACTTTTCAACCCTCATACTTACTTTTTAGAATGACAATGAAATATGTTTCATGATTTAAGTTGGATTAGATAGATGGGGAGTCGCTCTGTGTAATAGTTTATTAATCAGGGACTTAGATTTTATAATATATACCTACTTACACACACACTTAAAAGTTTTAAAATATAGTAACTGATAGAACTTGCAAGTAATAAATTGATACAGTTTAATGACCTTAATTTAAAAAATGAAACAACACAAAAACTAACAATTCCCTTTAATTTTTTACCCTTAACGTGAAGACTTATAACAGGTGTTACTTTCGCTAGCACGTACGTTACTGAGTTAAAGGAATGAATACATCCCAAACCTGATATACGAAAGGTTCAATATCAGTTCAATTAATTACCCGGACTATTCGATATTTAATCGATAACGTGACCTTCATTCCTACCTTTATAAGTTTCACTATCACGCACTGACTCAAATCCTTATAGACTTCAAATCGTTCGGGAAAAGAAAGATAAATTTTTTTATTGTAAAATAAAAGAGAAAACTATAAACATTAAAACCTGATTACATAATTAATTACTTTTTTATGAAGAGTAACTCGTTTCTAATTTTGGAAAATATTCTGTGTCTAATAGGAAAAAAAACTCAACATTCTTAATATGTTTTGTATTTTTTTTTCTATTTCCATATATATTTTTTCTATGTAATATTTTATTCCATTCCTTACATATTAATCAATTCTTTTAAAAATAAAATGCTACATTATAGTATGTAATACATTTATATCAATGTAATGTATTTTATAGTATTTTTCATGTCTATGGTTATTGAAGGTCTATGTAATTGTGGTATAAAAACAACACCATCAGACTCTCCGACGCCTGTCTTTGAAAGTGAATTTGATTTCTTGGGAATTCGGGCCGCATTCATGTAGAATCTTTTAACATACGTTTACTTTTTAAGAGTGTTTAATACAATAATAAGATTTTATTGAAGATTTTATATATAAGTAATACATCGTCCTATTAAGAGTCATCTATTATGAGATTCTTTTCTAATAAAATTTTAATTAATATCGAACTAAAATAAATAATAATACTTAATTGGTAGTTCTCAAAAATCTTTGGTCACATATCTGAAATAAATTATAACGACTAATCGAAAAACTTATAAAAATCGACACTATCGATAAAGTTCAGCTGATTTAAACTTACACGAGTATGTTACACAAGGTGAAATGTACGATGTTAGCTAATATAACAAATTATTTTGTTTTACTGTATCATTTAACGATAAAGATATTAAGCAATAAAGGTAATAAAAATAACATTAATTCAAGAGAATCACAAGTGAAATATAATCTCCCACGCATCTACATAGCCACCAGTGCGATAACCTAGCAAGAACGATCAAAGTCTAATAATACCGGGCCTTCAACTATTCACAATGTTTCCCCAGACATATTGAAACTTGGCGTAAATAAAACGAGTGGAATCGCAACAAAAACCGAATTACGACACACCGGGAATAGTTCGGTGCTGGATCAATAGTTAATAAGTGTAAATAGGATATTTTTTCTGTTCATATATACCTTAATAGGGCTTTAATGGCATCACAGTGGCAATCAGATCATCACGAAACCGAAAGTGTGAGAAGCGGCTCGTTATAGCATTCCGACACATTCTATCTGATGGAGCTATGTTAATTGAACGCTCACCATTTTTGCATACTTTTTGCTGTATTCGAAGGAAAAATGGTTTATTTCCTTTTAAAAGGTGGCTCTGTTTGTTGTTGGGTGATTGATAAAGTGATATCGAAAAAATTTGATTGTTGGAAACTTTTCGTAAAAAGAAAAATATGCAAGGAAATGGTTAAAATTTGGTGCCGAGAAATGTGAAAACTGAAGGTAGATGTCAATAAGCAGGCTGACATGATGTAATGCTTTACGGCTTAAGTTGCAAGTAGTAGTAACACGCAAAAATGACGAAATTCTAAAGGTATGGTAGATAAAGATGTATTTGTCTAATCTTTCAGCATAATTGTATTTTGGACAATATTTTTATTTTCGTAGGTGAATCCAAGAAGAGCTAGAGATGTCCTATTCTATTCAGCTGCTAACTACAAAACAATTTCTTGTAAAAATAAAATACTAAACTTTAACTGCATACACACACAATGACCACTGCAGTACAAATTCGCAGAACCGTCGGTGTACACGATAATGATCTAACCTATTTGTGTTAACCCCATAACCCGACCTACGTGATCGCGTGACTGTTGCTGACCCTACTCTTTTTTTCGCCGTGTCAATAAAAGAGATGTGAATTAATGAAAAATGTGGTTTGAGATGAATCTTTTCCGAAAGTAGGTTATGTCGCCAGATTTTTCACCGGACTTCATGATAACTACATTATGTTTTCTTAGATAGCGTTATATATTATTAATGTAGACAATGTGCGTGCATTCGTCTATGATTTAGATTTATACATACCTACATACATAGATTTAAGAGATCTAATACATAGATTTAAGAGATCTATATTTGTAAATTGACGGCCGGTGAAAATGCTGCAGTGTAGTTTGTTCCGCCGTTTCTTCGATTGATATCTTGTATCCAATTTTAAAAATAAATCAATTGTATTCTATATAATAAAATATATGTTAGACTAGCTGTTGCCAGCGACTTTGTCTGCGTAAATTTTGAGTTGAATCTTAATCATACAGTCAGATACAGACAGACAAAAAATGTAAAAAAGAATTCTCTATCCGTTTCAGCCAAAATATTAAATGTACAGACGAAATACTTTTACCGTTTTATTATATGTAGTATTTTGATCTTCAGTTTTTTTTTTAATAAAATACTCAAATAACACAAAAAATAATACATTTAATAAAAAAAATGTCTTGTTTTTGTTGGGGCTCGAACTTGGACTGCCAACTTCACAGTCTTACGGGCTAACTACTGGAGCATCGAGGCCATTGCGACAGTGTCGAAATTAAAGCAGACTACATACATATGGTCACGTCTAAATCCCTTGCGGGGTAGACAGAGCCAACAGGCTTAAAAAGACTGAATGGCAACGTTAAGCTATTTGGCTTAATGTTAGAATTGAGATTCAAAAGTGATAGGTTGCTAACCCTCCATCATCTTCTAAAAAAGAATCCTAAGTTTGTTAGCCTATCCCTTAGTCGCCTTTCACTTATATTTATATGTTATAGGTATAATGCTGTCGTATAATGATAAATGACTTTGAATTATAAATTTTGTAACTTATTTGCAGGCAAACTCATGCCTTGATGCCATTTTTTCAAATGACGATTACTTTTTTTTCAGTGAACCGATTTAGATGAAACAAACTTTTAATGTTTTTCTGAGTTAAAACAAAGTAACTGGTGAAAGTTTTAAGTAAATGGGTTCAGTACTTTCGGAGTTAACGTGATCATACATACAGACAGACAGAAAAGAAATTAAAAAAAAATATTTTTGCTTTCTATTATTCATTCTAAGTGAGGGACACTTAGAATGAATAATAGAAAGCAATCCATTTCAGTCAAAAGTACTAAATGTACAGATAATATATTTTTACTGTTTTATTATATGTATATAGGTAGTTAAAAAAACTTTCAAATATTTTTTTATGTTTGTGAACTCTTTATTGCACAAAAAAATGGTTCTTGGAATTAAAAAAACATCTACAATGACGGACTTATCTCAATTGGGATTTCTTCCAGTCAACCTTCAAATTAAAATAGGAATGTCCCAAATAAAAAAGGGAGCCCAGATAAAAAGCATTTAGGATGCGATATGCGGTATGTTCTAAATACAATTAATATTTTTATGGGTTAAAACATTTTAAGTAATGTTAAATGATTAATTTAGCACACTTTTACAATAAACTATTCAAATATTATTAAAAATACCTATATATAAAAAATCCGTACTTATATTCTTCCTTCTGTTTATATTTTTCTTAACCCTTTGACCGCCGTGGACACCTTTAGGCGTCCAGCGGAAACTGTCTTGAGACGCCGACGACTTCTTAAGTAGCCGAGATTCGTATCACATTCAAACAAAAAAAAACTTTACTTTAATACTAATCTTATTGAAATAATATCGATAGGTAGCTTGATTATTCGTCAAACTTTGGTTTAACCGAGGCGGAATGAAGAAAAAATATAAAAACACCCATTTAAAGCTTAATTTACAATTACCTAAAATTTAATGAAAATACACTATCAAGTAGCGCCAACGACACCTTTAAGTGTCGCGTAGTGATGGGAAATTGTAGTTTTTTTACAAGTACCTACATTTAATGTTCCTTATGTTATTGTAGTGGGTATTCATTGAAGCATGTTTCTATTGCTCTCAGTTATAATTATGAGATCTGAACTAGTCGTAGTACTGTCATTGCCTAAATATGGAAGAAGAGAGGCCATCTTCGCCGTCGATATTATTCGGATTCTCAAGTCGTAAAAGAAAGTATAGAGAAACAGAAAATTCTAATAATAAGCAGACACAAACAGAATACACTATTACAGACACTATGGTGTACAGAAAAACTACAAAAGAAGGAAATATTTCTTATTCTACTCGTCATTTGCCCGATGTTAATTTCGACGATAGAAGACCGTCCGATAAAAGGAATGAAGACTTTGCAAGGTTGGTGGCTTTTGAATTAGAGCGTTTGCCGGAAAACAAACGTTCAAATGCATATCCGCAAATTTTAAATCTTATAAGATTGTTGAGAGGGGACCCTGATTTGGACCAAGTCATAGAATTTGTACCAATCCAAAGTGAAAGTGAAGGAGAAGAAACGGAAGAAGAACAATCAATACCACTCAATATAGCTCTGTAATAATTGTTAATCGTCGGTAATAAATAAATATTAATGTTGTTGAAGTTTCGTATACAAGAGTGTTTTATATTAATTAATATTATTATATATAATAATAAATAATAATATATTAATTTCCTAAACCTCTAAATATTTAGCATCATAAATAATTATTAAGTAACGAATTATTCATCTTTTTCGTAAAATCTCAATATTATAATTATATACCTTCATTTTATCGATAAAAATTACGGACGTTTCTAGATAATTTTACAATTAACGTCCCCTATACGCCACGGACACCTTTAGGCGCCCGCTTGTGACGTCAGAAGCGAAAGCAATTTATCGACTAGTGCTTGCAAGATGTGGGTAGAAAAATAAATAAAATATATCGAAATACCCGTGAATCATTTGTTGGTTTATATTCATATTGTATGTAGCATTTCCTGTGGATAAAATTAACTTTACGATGGAAAATGACGATCTTATTGCAATTCTGGAAGGAGTGGAGAATGTCGAACAATTTATTGCTATTTCTGATGAAGATTCAGATCTATCAGATTTTGAGGTAAGTTTCAGTAATTACTTACACTCGTATTCATAAAACTTGTCAAATGTTTAATAAGCCTTCTTTAGCTAAAGTATGTTTTGTCCTTACCTCACATTTAAAAATTTTACGTTGAAAGAAAGTGACAAAACGTACTTTAGTTAAAATAGGCTTATTAAACGTTTGATAATTTTATTGAATAAGGAGGTTATAAATTAATAGCTACATATATGACTATTACTTTTTTCATTATACCTACTTAATGTAGAAGTGTTTTTTAGGACCCGACTACTGAGGAAAGTCAAAACATTTCTGCTGGAGAATATAGTTTTCAATGGTCGTCCGAAGCCTTCGAAATTAAAAACGAGCCGTTTGATGATTTTTTTAGCGGTATTTCGCCGTCAATGATTTCGTCGGTCTCATCAGAATTGGATATTTTTTTACATTATTGCAATGAAGCTTATGTAGAAAAAATTGTTGAATTTACTAATAGTTACCAGCAATATGTTGTTAGACATATTGATATAAAACTTCATTCAAGATTAAAAAATTGGTATCCTGTAACAGTTCCTGAAATGTATACATTTTTCGCTGTGTGTATGCTAATGACAAGAAACAGCCGGAATACGATTGAAGAACACTGGTCTACTAACCCATACTTGCATTCCGGCATATATGGTAGTCTTATGTCGAGAAACCGGTTTTGTACAATTTTAGGCATGTTGCATTTCTGCCAACCAGGCCCTAGGACTGAGGAAGAAACTATATTGTCAAAAATTATTTACCCAGTAAATCATGCTCGTCAGACATTTAAGAATAGTTTTATACCATACGAAAAAATTTGCATTGACGAAAGTATTGTACCATTTAAAGGGCGACTTCTTATTAAACAGTATCTTCCCAAAAAAAGAAATCGTTTTGGTATCGAGCTCTTCGTTTTATGTGATGTGTTGTCGGGAATAATTTTGGATTTTATTGTATACTGCGGCAAAGACACGGAATTAACACATTTTGATAATTTAGGCGCAAGTGGCTCAGTAGTTGCAACACTTCTAGAAGAATATTACGGTGTTAATAGGAAATTATACATTGACAATTGGTATTCAAGTCCAAAATTGTCTATATTTTTAAAGCAACGAAGTATACATACATGTGGTACAGTAAAGCCGAATAGAAGCGAAATGCCAAAATTTAAGAATTTAAAGAAAGGAGATAGAGAAGCTTTGTATTCTGACCCTATAATGGCTATGAAATGGCGTGATAAAAAAAATATACATATGTTAACAACTATTCATAAAGACGAAATGGGGCCAACAGAAAAAATGGACCTAATGACTGGTTTGCCTAAACTGAAGCCTGAGTGTATCATTGACTATAATAAAAATATGGGTGCCGTGGATGCCTGTGATATGATGTTAAGCGGTCTACAATGCATAAGAAAAACCATTAAATGGTATAAGAAACTATTTTTTCACATCCTAGACTTACATTTGCTGAATTCGTATCATATCTTTAAAATAACTTGCAAAGACGATTTTAGCCCTAGTTTCAGGAAATACCAATTGGTATTAATAGAACAGCTTGTTCAGAAATATGGTGAGCAATCAGTTCATAAAACATTACCGTCTACATCTCGTGCCTTAGAACAACCTACGCGATTCTTGCCCGGAGACGGAGCTCGACATATGCCTTCATACGTTCCCAAACAAAAGAAACTTCGATGTAAACTTTGTGCTCGATCTAAAAAACGACGCACCACCAGATACATGTGTGCAGTGTGTACAGTGGCACTTTGCGTAATTCCATGTTTCCAGCTTTATCATAAAAAAAAATAATTATTCATAATTTTTATTTTTTGTTGGTGTTGTTAAGTAAGACAATACATATATAAATAAAAGTCAAAAACTTAATTTTTGACTTTTATTTATATATTTATTGATTTGGTTAGCAAAGGCCTACAAATCTATAATGGAACAAAATACTTTTTTTATGTAAGTGGGTACTTATATAGGTAAAATTGGTTTTGTCTTTATTCAAAAAAAGTGTTGCGATGTCAAAATTTGCTGTACCTACTGGTGTAATGTGATCAAATTTTCCGCTGGAACTAATTAGATAAAATTACACTACTAAGTAGGTAATCGAAATTTACCGCTATCATAATTTTATCGTGCTCGTGGACAACACTATCGATTTAATAAATTATCTCCGAAAAGATACACCACTGACGCCACGGACGACTAAAGGAGTCGCCTAGTGATGTGAAAAATCGATGTCATTGAAATCATTTAAAAGGTTTTTTTATGTGTTTATATATTTGAATTGCATTATTTTTGGTTAAAATCAAGTAATATGTATTGTTTGATGTTTATGTGTGGTAACGGGAAAAATTAAACAAGGTATAAATAAGGTTCGTTTTTTTTTTAATATTTTTTCGATAACTATTTACCCAACCCTATCCTCAAAGTGCCGCCGTTTACGCAAAAAGTACCCGTGGCGTCGGTGACACGTTTGTCGGTTTTGCTTATGGCGGTCAAAGGGTTAAATTATATGCCATGCCTTCATTGCATTTTACATTGTCTTTGTATTAGGTGATCGCTAGTCATCTAGTTTATACGCGGAGCTGTGCTTTCATATCCAAAAAAAGAGGTTATGTTACTCTTGAATGTTTTATCTTTGTCTAGGTATAGGTATATATACCAAATAGGTCTAGTAATTTTGAAGTTTATTCGTAGTATACAAAAATCCAATTTTTTTCGTGTTATTAGTAAAGATTTAGGGGAGAGCGGGGCTGGTACTAACAAATTTTGCATTATGGTTTATATTTTCAATAGTAATTAACATTTTTGTTTTATTTTTTGTTTATAACATGCTTTGATTATCTGGCTATGATATTAGTAACAAAAACTATCAGCTAGGTAAGTACTTTTAGAAACAGACTAATCAAAACCAAAAAAGTCGTTTGTTAAGATATACCCCGTATCTGGGGCAAATATTAACAGAGCTGGGGTAAGTATTAACGTAAGGGGCAATAATTAACACAGACTATAATTCTATTAAAATACATAAATAAAATGTCTTTTATATTAATAAAAATGTTTTATTGTACTTAAGATTAAATAAATCAGTACTTTTTATGATAGGAACTGAAAGAAGATAGTATTGTTTTAAATCTACACTAATTAACAATCATTCTCACAGTCAAATGATTTTTAAGCCTATATAATATTAACTTTAAACTTAATAGGTGCCGTGTGGTTCCCGGCACTATTACAAAAAAGAATAGGACCACTCCATCTCTTTCCCATGGATGTCGTAAAAGGCGACTAAGGGATAGGCTTATTAACTTAGGATTCCTCTTTTAGGCGATGGGCTAGCAACCTGTCACTATTTGAATCTCGGTTCTATCATTAAGCCAAATAGCTGAACGTGGCCATTCAGTCTTTTCAAGACTGTTGGCTCTGTCTACCCCGCAAGGGATATAGACGTGATCATATGTATGTATGTATGTTAAACTTAATGTATAAAAATTAAATAAACTCTTTAGTGTTAACAGTCTTATAGAGTCCTAATAAGGTAAATAAAATAATATCTTCTTCAACAGCAACAACATAATCTTTTCAATTAACTATAAGTTCTCAACAATCATTAGTCTATATACTATTTTTTTCCAGAACTTCTTTAGCTGCTAACTCAAATACTTCTTGAGATGTATACCCCCTTGTGCTCTTCCTTTTATAGTTTCTCATTCTACAAAAAAATACTATTGTAAAAAAAACACTTAGTTAATACTATATGTATACCTACATACGGGGTAAGTATTAACATGTTAATACTCAATACTTAACATGTTAATACTTACCCCACTCAATTTGTTAATTTTAGCCCCAAGGCTACTTTTTTTACTTAACCAATTACAGCAAATAATCTAGTCAAAATAATTACAAACAAATAATATAGTTTTACTGTCAATAAATTACAGTTTGATTTAGTATAAACTTTAAATCAATTTAGGGAATAAATAAGTCTTAAATCAATTTATTGCAACACAAGAAAAGTTCTCTTACCTGTCAATCCGAGGTCACTACACACAACTATTACATGCGATGGCCGGCCGGCAACTGACAAGTCAGGACACATTCGGCTATGTATATAGTATTTCTAAACCGAGTCTCATATTTTTAACACTTCACGTTTGGCAGGAATAAGCTTGTTAATTCTTACCCCTGTTAATACCAGCCCCGCTCTCCCCTAATATAGGCGTGAATGATATACATTCATTTATTCGTTCATATAATCACGATTATATCCCTTGCGGGGTAGACAGAGCCAGCAGTATTAAAAGACAGATAGGTAGGCCACGTTCACGTTATCAGTATATAAAAATGGTTAAGTTTACAATTATGTTGAACAAATACGTTGGTACTTACGTCTATGGACATAATACGAGATGCTAATTATCTTTTTCAATAACTATTATTCATTTGATATGTTCAGAGCAAAACAATCGGTTTTTTCCTCAATATTAAGTCATTCATTTACCTTCTATATTGGGCTTGTAGCATAGAAAAAACCTAGTCTGTGTTAGCTGCGTCTCTTCCTATGCATATATACTTACATATAATGACGTCTATATCCCTTGCGGGGTAGACAGAGCCAACAGTCTTGAAAAGACTGATAGGCCACGTTCAGCAGTTTGGCTTAATGATAGAATCGAGATTTAATAGTGACAGGTTGCTAGCCCATCGGCTTCTTTTTTTTTATTCGTGCCGGAAAACACATTTGACCAATTCTTGTTATGCATACATACATATGTACATATGGTCACGTCTATATCCCTTGCGGGGTAGACAGAGCCAACAGGCTTGAAAATACTGAATGGCGTTCAGTTATTTGGCTTAACGATAGAATTGTTATGCAGATTGTAAAAATCATTAAAGTAAACAAATAAAGTAAACTTGGAATTCGATGGCAATGGGCTAGAACCCATCACAATTTAATATTAAATATACCTATACGGGACAAATAACACAGATTGAGTTAGCCTCGGAGTAAGTAGAATCTCAGTTCCAAGTTAGCCTTTCAGTTTTTTTTAGACTAGTCTACCCCGTAAAATACATTTTAAATGTATTTATGTTCTGTCGGTTTTTCTATAAAATAAATAAATAAACATTAGTCATAGGTAAGTACGTAACACTTTTTTTTTACATTATACTATACAGCTCTGTCAAAGGTCAAAATAATTACATCTGTGAAATGCGGAGATGGATATTCCAAAGTAAAATACAAATATTGTAACTTAATATTTAATGCTGATGTCTGACATACAATATATCGCTTCATAAGTTAATATAATATATGCAGAATCGGTTATTTCTCTTTCTGCCAATCAGGATGAAATTATCTTTGAAGAGGTCAGTTTCAAGGTGCTCCTATGACCAAGGATTGGGTGAATAATATTTTTACCCGAACCGACTCCCGTCTGACCTTGCAAGGGAACCCAACCCATATTGGATCGTCTTCAAAGCGAAGCCTCTGGTCTACTTGAACAATTGCGTCAAATAGCAAAAGATGCCAAGATGTATAGCTACCGCATGCAAAAACAAAAAAAAATTATAAAAATTGCATACTAAATCTCAGTAACCCAGCGAAATTAATAAAACAAACTAAAAAAATATATTGCATGATATATTATAGAATTTATATGATGTTAACTATACTTACATTTGGTTGTTAAGAATAATTTCAAAACAATTGAAGTTGAAGCGTTATATTTTTTTACTCGTTTTTTTATTATTGATTGACAACCTTGCACGTAGCCTTGTAAGGCCTCTGCCACTCTGCTTTGTCTTATTATCAACTATTTGAAGAACTAGTCTTCTTGATACTTGACATCAATTGCAATGGCAATTTACATCTTGGGTTTTAATATCAATTAAATATGAATGATGAAGTTGTCCAAATCAAAAGACAGATTTTAAAGACATTGGTGACATAAAACAATGAAATAATGGTAAAAGTATTACTATGCCAGTGATTTATTCAATATTAATAAACTGATTAGATATTGAATAAAAAATGTTTTACTATTTTTTTTATATGATCCTTAGTTAATAAATAATCAATGTGTTATTAATTTTGTCGCTTTTCCTTACAAAGTCTGAGGAATATGTTTTAGTAAGTCATTTTATCCTTATCTAAAAACGGAACATTAATAAGATCATCCGTTACAATTTCGAATGACATTTACGGGCACGAGTTCAAAAGGTTATTTATCTACATGTGTTATATATTATATAACACATATATTAAATACATTATTTACTTTGTATTTCACTTACTGCTCATATTTTCATGTAAAAGTGTTTAAGAGAAGATTTTTCTAGAAACAGACAAATACTCAAGTTTAAAGTTTTTTGTTTTAAGTCAAACAGACAAATAGGTTTACCATGATACAGTGTGACAAAACGACGTTACTTTAATTTTGAGAATTATTTTTTAGACAAGAACTAACATATATATATAAATCACTGAGCAGTTTTGATATAACCTCAAGATACAATTGCGACTATAGTTCAGTAAAAAAATAACAAAAGGATCAACATTAGCTAGGCTTCAGCGGTTTTAACATAGACTGCGGTGGCTAGAATGAGTTTGACATGAGCATGTCAGACTGATTTATAATAATTATTTATTTTTCATCACAGTCAAAACTTGAATAAATTATGTATTAAGTAGTACGTTATGTTAAATAAAATAGTAAAAATTCCTATCATGATAATTAGCATTGTTTCATCTGCCATGTTTATAAAAAAGCGGTAAAATTATGCACATGACGTTCCGATACACCTACTTACTTCCAACAAATTCCTAATCATTCCACTGGCTGAAATAGACCAGGAAGATTATTCTCAGAATGCCAGATAGTTCAAGAGCGATACGAAAATAAACCAGCGTCTCGGTACCTACTTCAGCGAAAGTCTTGCGGCCTTACCAATATTACGCAACTACATCTGTTCTACCGTGGTACTACCGAATGTATATGTACCGGTTTTTGCGGCACTATGCTACGAACCATTGTCGAGTTATGAAGTTAATATAGGCGTGTGTAAAATTACATCGGTCGGGCGTGTTAGTGTTGTTTCGATAACAAACGCCGGCCGACGCGTGCTTACCGCCGCGAACGTTGTGAAGTGATTGTGTTTTCTTCGCCGTAAGTAAAATTAAAAAGTTATTTTGTTTTGTGATTATGACATGATATTTGTAGATAGAGAACGGAATGTTCCTTTTTTAAAAAAAATATTTAAATTGGCTGGCTTATTACTTCTTTTTTGCTTTTATTGCGTTTTTAATCGGTCATGTAGCAATTGGGATTACTAAGTAAGCGACCTTGACGATTTTTCTAAGTAATTAAGTGTTATTTGTTACATTGTAATTTATGATACAAACAATGTATATTTTATCTTTATGATACATTTAATACATTTATATGTTATAATTAACTATGTATTTAAATTAAAAAGAACTTTTAAAAAGACCAATTTATTGAAATATTTAAAACATACCTACATATAACAACTTCTACATCCCTTGCGGTGTAGACAGAGTCAAAAGTCTTGAAAAGACTGATAACCCGCATTCAACTATTTGACTTAATGATAGAATTGAGATAACAATTGTGACAGGTTGCTAGCCTGTCGCCTAAAAGAAAAATCCCAAGTTTATAAGCATAACTATTTGTCGCCTTTTACGACATCCATGAGAAGAAGAAATTAAAACAATAAGTACATAAAATAACAAATATTGTAAGATAAAAATGTCGCGAATGCAAACAAACAGTTTGTTTAACTAAATCATATTATCTGATGAATAACCAACGATATTTACAGTAGTGCCATGCCGCCAACCGATGAGTTATCAGTGCCATACGAACCTTATAAACGCGCCTTAAATGAGAGGCTATGACGTCACGAATTCTCTGGCGTATGAGTTGTCATCAACGATCCTTTATTTTTATGAGCTACATATTGAAGGCCATCGGCTTATCTTCCCACGAATTTAATATATTATACTTACTGATATAAAACTTTTCCGATACTGACAGCCCTGATCTTTGGGTATGAAAGTTAGCATGTAGGTTCTTTATATTGAAACGAAAATTAGCGGAATTTTACGTTTCACGCGCGTGGATCCACCAGCGTATTCTAAATGGAAAATTAAATATTTACCTATACTTATATCTATCGAGGGCGTGCATAATTGATATTTGGAAGAAGAAAGCAAAATTAATGAAAAATAATATCAATTATATTTCCAAGACTGTCCTGTATATGCATTAATTTAAATCACCGCGAATTCCATTCCAACTTTGCAGCAAAAATGCTATTCAACTGATATTGATATTGACAGGTTGACTAGCTTTACCCGCATGTTTGCCCGCGCGAATTTGACGCCATATACAAAAAGTAATGAATCAACCACCACCTACCTACAAAAGCAACTAATTTAGCGCCACGTAAACATGCGAATTTAACGCCACTTACAAAAGAATACAATCTGATCTGTTGTTTTTACTGGGATAAAAAGTTCCCTTCTCCAAACTCTTGTTTATATAAGTTCTAGCAGTGCCCGCGACTTCATCCGCGTGGAATAGTTAATTTGGGCATCATTGAAGCCCTCAAGGATTAATAATATTCCCTGTTTATTTTTCACATTTTACATTTCTTCGCTCCTAATAGTTGCAGCGTGATGTTATATAGCCTAAAGCCTTCCTCTATAAATGGTCTATTCAACGCAAAAATAATTTTTCAATTCGAACTAGTAGTAGTTCTTGAATTAGCGCGTTCAAACAAACAAACAAACTCTTCAGCTTTATAATATTAGTTTATATTGATATGCAAAATTTCAAGAAGATTGGTTCCGTCGATAACGCGTAAAGAGAAAACAAATAAACTTTATTTCACATTTACAATTAGTCTGGATGGATATGGATAGTTAAAAGGCAATTGATAATATTTTAATATGAAAATAATGATTAACTTTTATTTTAATTAATTTTATAACTTTTTCATACATACATATATACATAAAATCACGCCTCTTTCCCGGAGGGGTAGGCAGAGACTACCTCTTTCCACTTGCCACGATCTCTGCATATTTCCTTCGCTTCATCCACATTCATAACTCTCTTCATGCAAGCTCGGTGGTTACGGGTACTTTTGACCTGACCCTTCACCAGGACGTCCTTAATTTTAATTAACTTTTTCAAACATAGATTATTACGAAACGTTTGTTACTGATGTTTTGTTTTTGACTCGGGTTCGTTGACACGGTTCCTAGAGATGTAATGTGTAAAAAAAATACTTTTGTTCATGTTATAACATGTTTTTGGATAAGATACTGAAAAACCCAGACTGTAGCTCGAGCAGTGTAAGTAGTATGATGTTAATTGAAGTTACTCGTAGTACTTATTTATTCAAAGATGACGTAGTTTTATGAATGGTTCTGTTTCATGATTAGGCATGTGTCTACTTTATACATACATACATACATACATATGATCACGTCTATATCCCTTGCGGGGTAGACAGAGCCAACAGTCTTGAAAAGACTGAATGGCCACGTTCAGCTATTTGGCTTAATGATAGAACCGAGATTCAAATAGTGACAGGTTGCTAGCCCATCGCCTAAAAGAGGAATCCTAAGTTTATAAGCCTATCCCTTAGTCGCCTTTTACGACATCCATGGGAAAGAGATGGAGTGGTCCTATTCTTTTTTGTAATAGTGCCGGGAACCACACGGCACTGCCGGGAACCACACGGCACTTTATATTGTTATTTAATTAGACTAAGAAACAAACTCTCATTTTTACTACGCTTTTATATTAGCTTGGGTTGTATGTATGTATGTATGTATGTATGTATGTATGTATGTAACGGAATCTTTGAGCTTAATTTTCACTGATTTCTAAACGTCTGATCAACTTGAAACTTTGCACACGTATCAAGGACCGATGACAATGCAATATTTTGATAAGAGTTTCTCATTATCCTTATTAAAACTGCCAGGATTAATAAATTCATTTTTAGATCCTTCGTATGAGAGTAAGAGAGACAGAGATAGCACCAGTGCCAGTAATCTCCATACAAGAAACCAAGAAGTTCTGACGTATAAGGAGTCCAAAAAGAGATGTAATATATTTCCATATAATGTTACTATTAACCTGAGGCTTTTTTATTTCATCGCATCGCTCCATTTAGAATTACCATTAGAAACAATAGTAGAATTAGTAGAATATTTTAAAACAATAAAAAATATATAAGTAATAAAACAAAAGTAATAAATGAAAATTGAACAACTAAATTTACAACAATACAAGAATAAAGTTACTACCTACAGAACTTTGCGATATTTAATACGTATTTAACATATTAATGCGATTCTTGAATTAACATTATGTAACTTTTGCATATTTATAATAGCAACACTGTAATACTCGCTTGGAAAATGAGTGACAGTTTGTTTATTTATGTAAAATAAGTTTTGCAGTAAGTTTTGAATTCGATTCTAACACCTGTAAACTTTCTTTCTGTTTTTTTACCGGTGCCTGTGTATTTACCTATTTGCACTTTGTTTTGTGCTGATAACTTGTCGTTATTTGGAGTTTGGAATCTTCCGTTGAGTCGAGCTTTGTTCTTCCGGATATTCGTGTGATTTTATCATCTGAGATTGGACTCTGACTGTGTTCACTGTGTTGTGCAGATATTTTGAGATAGGACTCCTGTAAAAAGTACCTGATTATTTGAGATAGGAGTCCCAAGTTTGTGTTTGTTTTTGTGAAAGACAGATTTTACTACAAAAGTGCCACGATGTCTTCAGATAAACATTGTTGCGTTCCTGGTTGTAAAGGCAGTGGAGGTATGTTTGAAATATTTTTGTTCCTGTATCAATCTGCCTCTTAATCTTGTGGTTTGATTCCTGGCAAGGCCACAATCGAAAATTGTTATGTTTGCTGGATAGTCAAAAATATTATTAACAGTGATTTATCACTATAAAATTCTTTTCAACTGGGTTTAACAATCATCATACATACATGCATACATATAATCACGTCTATATCCCTTGCGGGGTAGACAGAGCCAACAGTCTTGTAAAGACTGATAGGCCACCTTCAGCTATTGGGCTTTAAGATAGAATTGAGATTCAAATAGTGACAGGTTGCTAGCCCATCGCCTAAAAAAGAATCATGATGATGAGAATATTATGAGATTTAATCCAATCAGGCCACATATAACTTTAAGAAAGTTAGTTGTGAAAACCTCCGGCGATGGGCGCATGGTTGCGAAAGTCATTTCTAGTAAGATAGTTATACAGCGTAGTAGAAGTAGTAGGAAGTTAACACTTCTACCAAAAAATAATTGTATAAAAAAACTAAAAAACTAGGCGTTTTATTGCTAATCAAACTAAAAAATAGAAAATAAATAATAGTTTAAAAAAAACTAAAAAACTACGCTTTATTGCTAATCAAACTAAAAAATAGAAAATAAAATTTAAAGACAAAGGAATTATAAAACAGTAGTAGCAAGTCGAACAATCGGTTATAGTCAATTACCTCGGATTAAAATTATAACAAAATTAAATTTATAAACAAAACAATTTAAATCAGAGTAAAAAGCGTGGGGTGCATTTTACTTCATTTTCATAACTCTCTTGTCATAAATATATGCTAATAGAATGATTTTAATATTTACTACATCAGGCACCCCACGCTTTTTACTCAGATTTCAATTGTTTTGTTTATAAATTTAATTTTGTTATAATTTTAATCGGAGGTAATTGACTATAACCGATTGTTTGACTTGCTACTACTGTTTTATAATTCCTTTGTCTTTAAATTTTATTTTCTATTTTTTAGTTTGATTAGCAATAAAGCGTAGTTTTTTAGTTTTTTTTAAACTATTATTTATTATATTATGCCGTGTGATTCCCGGCAATTTGGGATTCTTCTTTTAGGCGATGGGCTAGCAACCTGTCACTATTTGTATCTCAAATCTATCAATATATAAGCCTAAGAGCTGAACGTGACCTGTCAGTCTTTCAAGGTTGTTGGCTCTGATTTTTATTACCAGAAAAAAAAACTAACTATTTGTTACTTACTTATTTAATAAGTTATAATAAGTTTACTTATTTCTCTGGAAGGGAAACTAAATTGGAGAAAAATAATGTAGGTATGTATAGACTACGCCTGCGGCTCCGCCCCCGATTAATCTCGTTATTTTACCTGCGAAAGCTCCGATAAATTCCCTCCCCGTGAAAATTGCCGGGAATCCCCTATTAGAACTTATTCCTCATTTGAAATATTCTTTGAGCTGTTCCATACTTCCATAAAATCACATCTTTATCCCTTACGGGTTAGACAGAGCTAGTTTCGAAAAGACTGAAAGGTTCAGCTACTTATATGGCTTAATGTTGTCTTTTATATTTTTATGTTTTCAAAACACCTACTTAGCTGGCTTGCTGTTTAGTTCATTTGAGATCACTACGAGGTGATTTAAATTAGTAAGAATCAATGAAATTCTGGGTGCGCAGTAGTATAGTCATAGTATGTATAGTAGGTACTGACATACATACATACATATAATAACGTCTATATCCCTTGCGGGTTAGACAGAGCCACGTTCAGCTATTTGGCTTTAAGATAGAATTGAGATTCAAATAGTGACAGGTTGCTAGCCCATCGCCTAAAAGCAGAATACCAAGTTTAAAAGCCTATCCCTTAGTCGCCTTTTACGACATCCATGGGAGAGAGATGGAGTGGTCCTATTGTTTTTTCTATTGGTGCCGGGAACCACACGGCACCGAATACTATAGTACTGACCACGGATAAAGAAACAGAATGCTATAATTATGCGAGATCTGGGTAACGGCTATTGGTATAATCCAAATCTATTTTCATTAACGCCAGGTGCAGATCGTTTGAATATTTCTGATACTTTGATATAGGCCAATGATTCTATTTGTGACTTAAAAGTTATCTGTAGGTAATATAAGATGATACGTAAGTACTTATCGATGCCGTGCGGTTCTCGGCAATTAAGGTATCATTCCATCACGTTACTATATATAGATGTCGTAAAAGGCTACTAAGAAAATAGGCACATTTAGTTATTGCAGTTCTTGTACCATAATTCAGTCTGGGCTGGAAGTTATAACATGAGATGAATTACTTATCGCTGCCGTATGTACTTAGGCTTTACTATAAGGGACTATTGCATCACTTTATTAATATAGATGTCGTAAAAGGCGACTCAGAAAATAAGCACATTCAATTAGTGCATCTTTTACCATGATCCAATACTGGTATGTTTGCCCTGCAAAGGTTATGGAGATCAGACGGGAGTCACTTCGTTAAAAAATCTGACTTACCCAAACCGGGATAGTGTTTAAAGGGCGCACTTCGGACTCCTCTTCAAAGAGGTGAGGATGTAATCGGAACTTAGGTACGCCAGCAGGAAGAAAAATATACCTAACGAATTTGGATAAGTTATTTTTGGTTAGCCATGTGGTTCCCGGCACCAATACAAAAAAGAATAGGACCACTCCATCTCTTTCCCATGGATGTCGTAAAAGGCGACTAAAGGATAGGCTTACAAACTTGTGATTCTTTTTTAGGCGATGTGTTAGCAACCTGTCACTATTTGAACCTCAATTCTATCATTAAGCCAAATAGCTGAACGTGGCCATTCAGTCTTTTCAAGACTGTTGGCTCTGTCTACCCCGCAAGGGATATAGACGTGACCATATGTATCTATGTATTTTTGGATATCAGTATGTACGTACATAGTATAAAGCCAAGTCACTTTTCGCGTCAGTCTCTATGTCTGTATGTATGTGTAGGTATGCTTAGATCTTTAAAACTACACGACGATTTTTTAAATATACATAGGCGTGAATTTAATCTATTATACAAGAGTTCTTTACCGTTGAACTGTTTTTTTAAATGATTCGAATGCGATGCAAAAATAATTCAACTACAACAGAACCATCTGAACCATCTTCCTTTTCAACAAGCATTCTTAATTTAGTTCCGCTATTCGACAATAGATGTCTACTGGCAAAATATTTGCGGAATATAATTTTTAAATTTAAAATACAATAACTTCTTTAAATGAATATGGATTTTGTTTTAAGTATTCAATTATTGCTTTTGAAAAACTAAGATAAAAAATTGTTCAATGCAGATTCCACTGTTGCTATATTTTTTCTTTTCCACAACAGATGTCGCTAGTAGTAATGAAACTATTTAAACCATTTTATGAACTGAATATTTTCTATTTTCTCATAATATTCTACCCCTTCTTTTCCCAAAAGAAAATTATGTGCTATAAAGAGCTAATAAAAAATATTCATACAAGAACTGTATTTTCTTCTTTGTTTTCTCATTTAGATTTTATTTTAATTTATTAATTGAATAAAAAGAACGAACGAACAATAATACCTACGTGCTTTAAGAAAATCACTAACCAAATTTTTTTAATTATCTGTAAAGTTTTTGTGTAATTATAAATAAAAAGAATTTCATTTAATTAATTAGTCAAATAAGATTCGATTCGATTTAGATGGAAATATACAACTGTTGCATCTTTGCTGGATTTTCCATCTTCCCTCATTATTTTCTTCGTGTATTAGTCATAACTCATTACCGTAATAGGAAAATTAGCACATGGAAACGACTGAGTCAAAACGGAACCATTTCATAATAATCTAAACACTTATACTTATGTACCTAACCTACCTACATGACTTCTAAACTTTCTTAGAAGATAACATTAATTACTTACTTACTTCATTCTTTACACTTAGACTTTATTTGTGGTCAGTAATTCCTAAGAATCTAGAATGACCTATTATAAAAAAGGAAAGATTGTCTATCCGTCTTTGACGTTGTCGTGACTAGGCCGCTTTATAGATTTTAGTGAAATTTAGTATGATAATGGTTAATTACCAAGTCAAAATACGTTAAAATTTTCGGGAGATTTCCACGCGAGAGATCAAGGGCAAAAAGCTAGTTTTCATAGTATATCTATGTATACGATAAATAAAAATATATGAACGACAAAACTTTTTGCAACAGCCTAGATCTAAACTATTCAAATATTTATAACGTAGTTGGGACTTGGGACTTATATACATTTTATGCCGATGACGATTTTGCCCCTCTGTATAACTTGCTTGAACTTTGTACGACATCTTCAAATGACTCAGTCAATTAATCGCCGTTCAAGTGATGGGGAAAAATACAGAACCGACACTTTATTAGCTCCAATTCCATTGAAGAATATTTAGTGACAACGCCAATAGTATAAGGGAAACACCAAAATTCTTTATCAGAAAACCTCGTCATTATTCGATTGAATTCTGTCATTTTAATCTATTCAATCATAATGGAAACTCGTCTGATTCAAAGCGGAACCAACTCCACAGATTCCCGCCGATTTCATTCACAATTTCTCAGTAAAGCCATGACGTGCTATGGGAATGACCAAAATCCCATAATCGTGATCGGAACTCTCCATGTGACGTTGTAATGTGGACTGTTGAACGCTCGCAATTGCCGCTTCTGTGAATAATGACGTAGTGCGGTGACGCGGCGGCCGTGACGCGGCGACACGCCCGACGCACCAAGGTCAGCGGCGTCATTTTATAGGCTGATTATACACCGTTACGTAATTGCGTTTTATTTATACAGCGGTTATCTAGTTTGGTTATCGTGCGGTTTGCTTTTATAATGTTTTAAAAAATTTTGATTTGATGAGATTTATTACTTAGTAGTATCATGCGTGCTATCTAGTAGGTATTTGCACATTGCTACAAGTCTTAGATAAGCAAATGCTATTCGAATTTTTCAAATAAATATGTAAGTACCGAGTTAGTTCATTCTAAAAGTATTAAGAACTTCCATTATAATTGTTGCATTTTCTTAAAGATTTCCAAATGAACCTCTTCAATACATGTACTATAACCACTTCTTGTCCTTATTTCGTTTAAGTATGCAAAAATAATTCAAAATCATAATCGAAGTATAAACAGTTACAGTAGGTATACATTAACTATTATATAATAAAAAGAGGCCATTGTCCTACATAAACATGTAAACAAGGAAAATAAAAATAACCGAGTGATTTACATAAATAACTCAATGTTTTCCGCCGAGCATAGGTACGGTATGTTAGCAAATAGACTATACATTCTCAGGCGGAACATACAATTTCTATGAAGAATTTAATTGTAGACTTTTATTTGGTGCATCTTTCATTGGAATATCCTATATTAAAAGCCTTGTTTTCAAGGCCTTCTTTATGGATCTAGTAGTTTTTGAGTTTTACACGAAGAAATATTGACATGAGTATTTACACGAAGAAATAAACTTATAAAAATGGAAATATATACACTATACAGAATAATGCCTCTTTCCCAGAGGGCTTTCTAGCATTCTTAATTCTTCGGGCTTAAAAAAATTACTCTTTTTTATATTACCTAGTGCGGTTCAAGTTGCCAACTTTAGTAAAGTATGGAAAACTGCATAGTGAGTCAAAAATGACTTACAGAAATTCTTTCTGATTTAATTATTTTCCATTTGCATGGAAATCTTTCGGATGGAAGTGACTCAGGTCGGAATATGCTGACGTAAACGGATCGATCTTTATGACAGATCTTTCAAATTAAAAGTAATTAATTTTAACATAGTTTGGCGTGAGCTATGAATGCGTAGTTCCCCAAATATAGATAATCTAACATGGTACTCGTACTCATACAGAATACATACATACGTCTATATTCTATAGTCACGTCTATATTCCTTGTGGGCTATGCAGAGCCAAAAGTCTTGAAAAGAAAATTAAAATTGGTCGTACTATTACAATTTAAGATTAGAATAGATTTATATATATAGATTTTACCTTTCACTACCCAAAATTTGGCTGGAAGAGATTACTTAGCGATAAGTCCGCCTTTGCTCAACATATTCATAATGTATGTTTCTGCAACATATGTAGGTATTTATTTTTATGAGCAGTACCTAAAGATAATTTGTATTGTATTGTACTATATTCAAAATTGGAAAGAAGGTACTAATTATTGGCGTCACATAACTTAAATCGAATTATATCTACTACCGCTTCCAAAGCGCATGTGTAGAAGAAGCGGCGGAACAAACTACACTGCAGCATTTTCATCGGACTAAATCCAGGACTAATGCACATTGTTTACATTAAAAGATGTGAATGAGTATAAAATAAATGATTTCAATAAGAATTAATACGTCAAATAGATACAGATAAAATAAAATATTACTTACTGTCCTACTACATACTGAACAAATTCTTGGTTTTCAATTTCAAAGTTAATTTATTGGGTTAAACCCCACAATGACTACTGTAAACCGAGGTATTTAAGCGCATTATTATGTGTTAGTACTTATTTACTTTTTATTTGCATTATTCACAGAGGAATCGTAAAATAGCAGTACATTGAGCATTTGTCATGGTTTTGTGCACGTATTGCTCAAAGGAAGTGGAAAATTTAACGGCTGTAGGAACGAAAAATTCCAT
Source organism: Amyelois transitella (assembly GCF_032362555.1). Lineage (NCBI taxonomy): Eukaryota > Metazoa > Arthropoda > Insecta > Lepidoptera > Pyralidae > Amyelois > Amyelois transitella. The sequence continues at coordinate 8,573,274 of NC_083511.1, read as the reverse complement.
AGAGGGTAATGCTATGAGTGTAAGGTTACAACTACACATGTAGGTACTGGAAAATTGCAAAATCATTTACTATTATTTATTAAAGTAGGTACCAAGCATAGATAAAAAAGTTTATAAATTTAATAAATTATGATATAGTATCATTACAATATAATTATAAAAAAAAAAGTTTCAATACAAAAAGAAAAAATGTGGTGACCTTGTGCCAAGAACTCCGGCTGCATTCCTACGCTGGATGGCAACCGATATGCTTTGCGCGAGATAAGAGCTTCCCCTCTTGTCACCAGAAACTTTATTAAATACTATAAATTACTTAGTAGACAATACCAACATGAATATATTTTTTGTAAAAGAAAAGTAAATGCAATAAGTATTCATATAAATAAAAAAGGAGAAAAAAGAAACTGAAATAAAGTTTTTATTAGCTAAAGTAACAAGTTTTTCAAAAGTTATTCCAAATAGATTCGATATCGGGAAGGCAGTATGTAAAATTTCACAAAATTGCCTACTATTTTACTAGAAAAGAACTTAAAACTATGGAAAGATAGGATACAAAGGCTTAAAAAGAAAATTTTTGTGTTGTTTCAAAGAACCAACATAACCCTATAAAGCCTCTTTAAATCGCTTATCAATTTTAAGCTCTATTGTCTTTTCTAGAACATTAAATCTCTATTTGTAAGTAAACTTTGAAAAGTATGGTAAAAATCTCCAACAATGATCTCATTTTTTCCATAGACATGAACTGAATCATAGAGTAAATAATGCGTGTCCGATCTTTAGATCTCCCGCGTTCCGGAACCAAGGTTAGGTTTTCCCGGCTATGCCAATGGTCCAGTACTCGCATCCGTATTGAATCACTCATTAGGCTATGTAGGCGTAAAATTGTAGACCTTGCAGTCACCAAAAGTCCTCTCTAAGAAATGTTATCTGATCGAAACATACTACATTTTGACGTTATCCATTCATAAAATAAAATATTAACTAGCCGAATAGAACTTCTGAACGTCTTTATATATGTTTGTACTAGCAAAACTCTAAAACTATTTCTTGTTACTTGATAAAAATTTAATCAATTTTATATCTAAATTTATTTCTTAGATAGATAAAAACTTTACTTGCATCAATTAGAATTGATAGCTAACACAAATAAGTAGGGAGTATAATAAAATAAAATTAAAATAAATTTATCAATTTAATATAAAATGGGAGCTTTTACATTATTTTACAATTAATTTTATCTCTTATGTGTAATTAAAAGGACATTAAAATCAACACGAAAACGCACATTATTGTGGCGTGTAAATTGATGTTTGTCTCATCTTTAACATTAGTCATTTTAATAGCAAAATTTCTTCGGTCTTGACTCACAGTCTTGCAATTCGGACCTTTCTGACCGCAACGAACTTCAAAATCTGGGAAAAATGCACTTTTTGGCAACTGGAAATACCATGCAGCCTCCCTCAAATGAACAATCTTTCAGTTATTCGGCTTTAGTCATCAGAGAAATGTGAGTGCTTACATCTAGCATTCCGGGTCATGGCAAAAGGTATTGCTTTCTTTTTGTTGGAATTCGCTTTGAGCAAGAAATAGTTGCATATTAATTGTATAGAGGAATGTATCGTTCTAAAAACATACATACCAAGTAAAAGACAATTCGTAACATGTAGCCTTTATTCCAGTTTAAAGTCGATTGAAAAAAAGAATCCATTGTAAGTGGGTAAAATAGAAATCTAATTCAAGAGCCAGATAATATGGAGTTCGCATATCTTAGTTTTACAATAATTTGTCATGTTTGAAGGAAATTTTAATTTGTTGGAGTTTCTTTAATAGAGAAAAAGATCCGCTTTTTATCTTTTGATCTTCATACATACATATTATAATCATGTTTTTATTCCTTACGGGGTAGACAAATCTTACAGTCTCGAATGCACTAAAGGGCCTCTCTCAGCCGTATGGCTTTGATCTTCTGAATCTTTTTCCCTATAACTTTAAGTAGTTTGAATTTACTGTATTAATTAAATGGTATCGCTTACTTAAGTAAAAGTTTATTATAATTTTATCAAATTGTAAATAGGCAAAACACGTAACATTGCCTACAACCTGTAGCCTGCGCACGCGTTCGTCGTGTGGCGATGACTCATTGATATGTGGTGAATACATATAGTAGAGAAAGCGACCTTCGGTTGAGTCGGACATACAACAAAACAAATATTGCATGGCTATGTGTGACTCAGTGTTAACTCATTCACAACTAACCTTCACTCCTGGTTGCACTTGCACTGAAATTAATTCAATTACATCATTTTAAAATTAAAACAAAATTTATGAAATCAATTTTCGATGTCCGATATGATTTTTAGATTTATGTAAAGTTGGTTGTTTTGTTTTAATAACAATACTTGTATATTCGTATAAGTTATCAACTACAAAAATTAAATAAAAAAAATGCACAGCTAGTAAGATATTACTTACATGCTGTTTTGGTGAAACTAAAGCTTCGAAGCTTATCGGAAAATTGTATCGGTCGAGTGAAAAGTATTTAAACTTGTAGTAAAAACATTTCATTCGACTTCGATATTTAAGTGTCTCTTAACGTTTGTATGTAGGTCATTTTGGCACGGTATCTGTTTTCTGTCACGACCGGAAATTTGGAAGTGAATCATCTCATCTTTCTGATCTTATAATTTCTCTTCGCCAATGAACTATGTTTTGAAATCATTACGAAAATTTTCACCATGAGTCGGTCAAATATTTCAGATGTTTCAAAACATTACGCATTGGATAGGTTGTTTTTGCCAAAGTTATTAAAATTGATATGAATGAGTAAGCGATAAAATTCATTATTATATTTTATGTCACGTTTTATGACCAAATACCTATGTGATATGTTTGTATATGAACATTTGACGCAACGCTATGAAATTACGGGGCGTTTTCTTTATACCTACTGGCTTCGATTCCCGGTCAGGTTATGATGAAAAATTAACAATTTCTGAACGGTCTAAGTCTTGGGAGTTTATTTACAAAAATCTTATAATCAATTATATTTTTTTTAATACCTAATGATAATTTGCAATCTTGTCTTAGCGAACTTGTATGACTTGAAATGTTCCAAAGTTAAACAGGTAATCGCGTATGGTGCAAATTCAAAGTAAATATTAAATATCTATAATAAGAATGCCAATCCAAATCTTAAGTTAAATTTCCATATACAACAATTCTAGATCGTGTCAAACACTGACATCACATCAGTGTTGGTAAATAGAGGCATGCGTAGACGCTTGTTTGAATAACTTTATATGGAAATAAGTCGCAAAGAACTGTTAGCTCAGTTACGTGTTAGCAAACAGTACGGGCCAGGCCACACCGCGCCGGATCCGGTCTGCGGAACCGATCCGGACTAGACTATTTGCGTCAATCAATCACATACATTACTATCTCGCTGATTTCGTAAGGGGGTGAGAAGTAGAGACTATGGATTTCCACTCGTTATGATACTCACTGATCTCTGCTGTGTTCGCTTCTGAGGTATATATAAGTAAGCAGATTTCTTATTGCAAAAATTGCATCCTGTAGATACTACTTATGATATCCTGGTTGGCGAATTTTTTAACAATTATTCTAAATGTGATGTTACATAATAATTTAATAAAATTCATAGCATTTATTTCACTTGCAATATTTTTATTTTATTTATGCATATATACCCTAAAAAACATAAAGAAGCATTATATACGAAAGAATGTACTTATTACAATAGAAAATCATGTTACAAATACACTAGGTTAAATATAAATTATTTATTTAATGAAATAAATAAATTAAAAACCTACTAATTTGCTTGGTTACGTGTTAACTAACACACAGTCCGGCTAAACGGATCTAGATTGCGGAATCGATGCGGAATTATTAGCGTTACATAAAAATTAAGAAATCCGCCGGACGGTTTTGAGCATCTAGCTACATAGCTATACTACATACTTTAATACTTTATTGTATGTTTATCATGTAAATCGAAAAGAACATCTTGCACCCATTTTTAAATCTTTTGGTGCTTACCTTAAAATTGTGACTTTCCTTTCTTTGCTTTGAAACTCCTATTTAAAAGAACCTATATTAAAGACCCTACTTAGACTTTGATGTAACACCAAAATCCCCGCTTTCTACTTATAAACAAATAACATATTACCTTTTGATTCTGGCAATGTGATATAAAGCAAGCGTGCATTTTTGTCTCTTGCTCGCACCATAGAGTCCGTATAGATAACGGAAGTCTGAAAGATGCTTATCACAAACACACAACAAACATTAAGGTAACTTGACGTCTCAATTAATAGTGGCGTTTTACAAAAATCACTGCCGCGAAAAAGTCTGTAAAATAGTCATTTTACAGACTTTTTCGCGGCAGTGGCTAAAAAGTCTTTTAGCGGAGATAGAAACATCATATGTACTTACCTTAAAATACTTTCTAATCTATTCTTATGTACTTTAAATCGAATGTATATCGCTAATTCAGTATTTAAAAAAGGAATTAGCTGTCTATCCAGCTCATAATGCGAATGCACCAATCTACGCATAGTAATAGATAACCGTGATAGAAGTTCATTGCCTGCCATCGACTCGCGCGTTCAAGGTCTTTCATTGAGCAGTACATACGTAACTTCATTGATGATTTGCGCTAGTGTGGGACTATGTTACGTCGATAACGTGCCGCTGTGTGCTAACGTTACGCTATTGCATTTGTAGTAAATGAGCTCAACGCGCCCATAGTTATAACGAGGATCTGTCTACTCCGAAAGGGATAAAGACGTGATATTTGTATGTTTGAATGGGTAAGTGGTACCACTTACGGGTATATTTTGCAGGTGGATTGGAAAACTCCGCTGTAGTTTCTCAAGCGATTTGCAAGGTACTGAAAAAAAACCAAAATTGGTGTTATTCACAACATTTATTATATTGATATCTATTCTTGAGTTTCTTTGAATAAGTCAAGGTTCAGTATAGTTTTTTAACCAATTTAACCAATTTTCTGCTCTTCATAATATTAGATGAAGTGTTGTATGCACAACTTCTATATTATTTTTTAACCAGTACAAAGCTAAGACAAAATCTTCCAGTTTTACTGCTAGCTGATTTTGTTTGCTAAGCCTACAAATAAAAAAGATCAACTTTCAACGGATTCATGCTCGATCGCCATGAACCATGAGAAAATTTTAATCAATCAATAGGTGCCAAAAATGTGTGAGTGCACGCAGTTGCGCACGGGCAACAATCGCCGGAATAGGAAGCGGCTACGCAAAATGGCCGCGTTCGCAGATTAAAATTGTAGCAGATGTTACGCATCTAATATCGCTCTGATTTCACATAAATACTTTGTAAGCCCAAATTAATTTATTGCGCTACTTTTTGTAAAACAATTATTTCTTGAATTATTGGATTTCTTGAATAAAGTTTAAAGTTATCATTAGGGACGTTCATAATTAATTCATTGATGAGTTGTAATGAGTTCGTATTGAAATAAAATAAAATTGTGGAGCAAGTGGAATACGTGTTGTTAACGAATTAACGTTCGGGTAGATATAAATGCACTGGTGAATTGGTAATTTTTGTTGTTAATAGTATATTGTAGATAGTTTAGTAAAATGAATAATATAATATTAATTTTATTTTATTTAATGCGGACTAAAACAAGATGGGTGATCATCTACACTTTAGATTTTTGTACCGCGTCTGTCGCAGCTAGTTCCGTATAAAGGTTCTTGCTCTTTATTGGCGATTTATTTAGCTCTATGGAAGAACAATGGCGACAGCGGCTCTACGCGTGAATCGTACACATTTTAGGAAATCCTGGTTCACGTGAAGAAAGTAGATCAATATTTCTTTTTGCCACAGTCTGTATCCCACAGCTGGGCAAAGGTATCTCCTTTCTCATTCCAAAGAGAAGTTCTATCCGAACCAGAATTTTGTCTTTCTTTCTTGTATCAAATATTAGCAAATAATTTTTTTCGTCAAGTCACATAAACTGCTCGCAAGAGGTTTGCTCGTATCAAAGGATAAACTCAACGTTTTTATATTTTTAACTTTCTTGCACTTAATAATATTAAAGATATTCTAGGCGTTTAGACCAAGACTAAGACGTGTGTAAGGAGGTACTTATATAAAAAATAAGTAGTAATAACTTTGGCCCCAACCAGTGACCAGTCCCTTTTGGGGATTGGTCCCTTGCTCGGAGTTGCGATCTAAATAAAAATAAAAAAGTAACAATAAATGTAGTTAACAAGTGAAAGATATTCTTCATTTAATTTAAACTGAGACTTTGTCCATGTCTGCTTCATATGTCAATATAAAATTGTAATACAAAAATATAAAATAGCAATATGTGTTTAGTACCTATATGTATGGCCACAAACTGCTCATCACATAACCATCACCAAAATCACTAGAAAAAACTAAACCTAAACTAAGAAAAAATGTTAATAACCAGTTATCATAATAACCAGTTTTGCTACGGAGGTCATGATTATCAAAGTAAAACAATACTTCTTTATCAGACGCTTATCATATCCTTTATTGCAATCACGACCAAGGACAGACCGCGCCCGCTCAACATGCGTGTGAGGAGAATTGGAGCACTTCGAGGCCGTCACAATTATGAATACAGATATTGCAGATTCGTAATGTCAGAGTCAAGATCATTTTGAAATCAATTTGAACAATTTTATGTCAGAATAAACATGGTTATAATAATAAATTTTGACCAATGAACATTGTGCCGTGTGGTTTCCGGTACCAAGAAAAAAGAGTAAGACCACTTCATCTCGTTTCCATGCATGTCGTAAAAAGCGACTAAAGGATAGGCTTATAAACTTGGAATTCTCCTTTTAGGCGAAAAAAGAAGTTAAAATCGACGTTTCTTTCGTCCTTTTAGGCGCCGGGAACCACACGGCACAGAAATAATAATTTAATTTATTTAAAAATCCTAACCAATTTTCATTTATATAGCGGATGTCAGTGCCGTCACTATAATATAATAGTCAAACTATGTATTAAGAAGTATACGAGTAAGTACTGCAAATTTGTGAGGCCAATTTTGTGGCTTTATGATGTTGCACAAAAAATGGGAGACAAGCAATAAAAAGTGCTCCCGGATTTCGTTTGGAACTGCGTCATCTTTATTTTAAACCATACTTGATATAATATATACTTGAATGTATAACAGAACGCTCTTCTTAACCTCATCGATAGCAGCTAATTCGATAATATAAGTAGAGATTCATTAATAGATAATCGCATAAAATTATAGGTATATGCATAAAATTGACATTCACCGTCACCTGTAGGACAAAGAGCTTTGAATAGTAATTTTTCATCAGTCTAGCATTTATCTCTTGAACCTATGACCGCGAGCTTTGCGACAAGGCTCTCTAGTATTTTTTATTCATTCATATGATTACGTGTATATCCCTTGCGGGGTAGACAGAGCAATCAGTCTTAAAAGACTGATAGGCAACGTTCAGCTGAGAGGCTTAATGATAGAATTGAGGTTCAAATAGTGACAGGTTGCTAGCCCATCGCCTTAAAGGAGAATCCCATGTTTTAAGCCTTTCCGTTAGTCGCCTTTAACGACATCCGTGGGAAAAAGACGGAGTGGGCCTATTATATTGGTGCCGCGAACCACACGACACTCGCATATTTCAGAAAAACATCGACAGTCATTGCTTATAATATGCCTGAAATTCACACAGAGATGATTTGCTCTAAAACAAAGAAATATATCCTTTGCAATTTTTCACTTTTATGCATCTACCTATTCCATTTTGGCTCTCATACACTGCATTAGAATAATTATTGTTACAATGTTCTTTGCTCGTCAGATATGACAGGTTGCAATTTCGCTAATATTGGCTGTAAAATTGAAGCCTTAGTAATGATTATGGGTTCACGCCATTTCAACCCTTATTTATTGGTTATCACAACGAAATATGATTCAATATCGCTTATGATTGATATTTTTGGGGGTCTTGCTATATTGGTTTAGTATTCAAAATATCTAGGTCACGAAGACCATTGCTACGAGCCTCAGGCTTAACCATCGAACCTAAATGCTAAATTATCATCAAACACAGACTGGTCGTTAGTTGTGGTAACAAAAAACGTCTTATTTCTTGAACGGTGCAATTTTCATCATTTTTTTTTTGTTTAATTTATTTTATTTATTTACAGGTCTCTCAGCCGTCTACTCATCGAAGCTACCCAAGCCGCTAAGGTGAGAATTTCTTATTTTATCTTTTAAACTAGGTATCCACGACTACATTTAAAATTAAAATTTTCACCATAAACGTTTGCCGCTTTGTAAGTACTATCTTTCTAGAAGATACTTCATATTGTCACGTTTATATCCCATGCAAGGTAGACAAATCTTGAAAATACTTAAAAGTCACTTCTAGTGGATATTAATAAATATCGAAATCTTATAAATTATACTTAAACACTTTCCGATACTTACGCGTAATGATTATATAACAAAGTCTAAAATTACCTAAAAAAAATTTTTTTTGAAATTAGATCTGTGGAGTATGCTAATTTCATTCAAAAACCACCTAAATTTATTAAACTAATTATTTTCATTATAAATGATCATATAAATAATCATAATTAAATAAATATTGAATATTAAAAATAATATTAAGAAATTAATATATTGGAAAAAATTACGTGTACCTACGTGGCTAAGACCACATCATGTCAAGTAGAAAAATATCTCGGTAAGCACATATTGCTTACCATCAGATATTTTTACTTGAATATTTTCGCTTTATACTTTTATAATACACCTTACAACCCTTTTTAAATTATTTGATAATAGCGTGATATCAGTACCTACTAAAGACTCCAAATCGCCATCATAATTTTTCACCTTACCATATAAAATGTTGATGGAACTGCGCGGTTCCTAAGAAACAACTTTTTAATCTATTTGACCAACTAGTTTGTCTATGGCGAAATTTTTATCTTGACATAAAACATTTCACGCTGACTCCAATGCGTTCACATCACGTCGTGTAAATGTGAAATTTCTAATTGGTTTTTTAATATTTTTCGTGTATCTATTTTTGAAGAAATTATTTATTTTTCGCACGGTCATGGTGGTATATCATGTGTTGTAAATTGCTATTGGGAATATCGGACATTACTTCGGTCAGGTGTGTAGGGAAGAAAATCATTGCGCTGACATCATGTTGAACGGATGGTCTCATCGGCAGGTAGAAGAAGTTTACATAGGGAATTTTCAGGTATGAAATTAAGTAGTGTTATACATAATTAGAAACTATACGGAGCTATCTAGGTATCTACTTAGTTTCACCTGCACCAATGGCGGTGCAGGCTAATTGTAAATAAAAGAAATATGAAATGAGTAAATTAAATAATGTAATTGACAATAATCCCTTCTTACGCTCGGTGAGGCGGATCATATTAGGTGCGCTGTATGCATTGTATACACGTCTTAAGAGAAAACAAAAACATAAGCTTACAAGCTTAGAAAAAAAAATATAATAAACCTTTGGGCGCCAGCAGTGCGAAGTTACACCTTCGAAAATTACCCAAAAAATGGCGACATTTTTTTAGTGTAAGTATGAGAGGGTTAAGCTTCTAAAAATATACTAAGAATTATTTCTATAAAAACATACTAAACTAAAATACCTTTTGTTCCATAATTGCCTATTTAGTGACATTACTTTCCTATTCACACTGCCTTTAAAACTTATTCGCTTAAACTGTACTAAGTACCTACTTTCTTAGTCAACCGCTATTCATATACCGCAGTTTTACTTTGAATTTATTTGAGCGGAATAAATAAACTTCGAAGTCCACCCACCCATTATTTTACACTAGCTACGGTTATTGCCATTTCGTTAATACTGGTAGTTATAAAAAACAAAACAAAAAGAAATTTATCAAAATTCGTCCAAGTTTTAGATAAAAACAAGTACGAGTATATGATTGATTCATCGCTCCCAATTTTTCGTACTAACATATTCTATAAATGCAAGCCTCTCCACTGTTTCATTATATGTATTGATCTCTTAGATATCTAAGCGCACATTCGCACATACAGATTGCAGTTTAACTCGTGATCTACTTGCGATACAAAAACTGCATCATTATTGCCTCGTTACTTCGTAGTTTAATGTATTTTCCTGTATTTAATACCGTTACAGTAATCGTCCCACACATGTCGACAAGCGCCGTCTCTTGATGGGTATTTTCACACAGCCCTTTTCTTGGACCACAGACTTGAGTTAGAAATAGATAGTTCACTTTTTTCCATTTATGTATTTAAACTTACTTTTGACATAAAATCAATGCTGATAAGAGAAGATAAGAGTATTTTAAAGCGATGAAAGTAGGTAGTATATAGGATCCTGGCAATTGAAAAAATGTGAATCAGAGAACTTATGAGAAAGACTGAATAGAATAACGTCAGATGTGGTCTTCCCCGACATCATTCAGATTTCATCATTTAACATTTGTTATTATGAATCAGATTAATTTTCAGACTTTCGATTGACGCCGTCTGTTGCTTTCGAAGTTGTATTAGTCATTGTAAAATTCTTATGTCTGGTGACGTTGTCTTATTATAAAATTGTGTGGGCCAATGAAAAATATTCATTTCTAAACATTAATGTACCTATGCGAGAAGCAAAAAGAGGATCACTTCCCACTCCAGTTTTTACCACTGTAATGACCTTCGATTTTAATTGTCGGGCTAATTACGACATAATTTGACGACGGCCGAGTAATGTTTTAATTGTACACCCTTCTCTTTATATTCTCCTGGCAATAAATGAACGATCATTAATTTATTATGTGTTTAAAAATGGAGAAAATTATTTAATTGAAGAAATTTTGGATATCGCGTGATTCTGTCATAATGGCGACGGTGAATCGCGTGTGACGTGAAGATACAAAGGGGTTTTTGGACGGCGATATTTTAGCACAGTTCAAAATTTGAAATTCGAAAATGGGCCAAAAAAACAGTGGGGCCAACCGCCGCGCCGCCGCGGTCTGCCCACCCAGTCGGACGACTGTGCGCGCGCGCAATGCTGCTCTACCACAGTCGTTGGCAAATACCGCCAATTCCTGCGCCATACTTCCCTTTATTCCACAAGACTTATAATCCTTTTTTCAAGCAAGTAATTCTCCACTCTAAAATGTAGCATCCAAGATTCATATCCCATTAGTGCTTTCCCGACTAATTTTCCGACAGAGATAATGATTAAATTGTTTCGGCATGTCAAATCAAACGAAATTATGCTGTTATATCTTATTTAATAGCGGTACGAGTCTGTTTGTCTTGTATGTCAGTACATGACGGCGACGAGACCTCAAGTGAGATTTCTCCTTAAACGGATGCCATACATACATTCTGAAATAATTTTTCCGCTCATGAAGAGGTCGTACTTCATATTTGGTAAAATAACTTGATGCCTATTTACGAACAGGACTAAAAAGTTAATAACGAAAATTCCGTACTGAAGAACGGAATTTTTGTTAATAGATCCTATGGCATAATTTTTGAATGCGTTTACTTTTTTTATTAAACGACATAGCTGCGTCAATCTGAAGTGGTTAAGACATAACTTCTTATAATTTGCAACATTGTGGCAAATATGGATTGAAGTAAATCGCTCTGCCAGCAACTGTACTTTTAAATATCCATACATTTTCAAGAAAATGTTTTCTTTTTGGTGATTAAAATATTTTTGTATCACAGACGTAAGATCGACTGTCCAGTCGAAACTGCACTTTGTTATTTTAGGAATTTTATTTCTTAGGTATTTTGATTTTTTACAACACTAGCTACTAGCCCGCAACTTCGTTCGCCGTTACAGTTTACTGTAAAAGCTGGTTTGTCCTCCTTGTTTGTCCCCTGTTTTGTCCCTAAGAGGGGTGAAGGGGAATTTTTTTAGTCTACCTGTTTCTAAGTAACTTATTTCGATCAAGCCAAATACATCTGACAAAATCGCATTCAAATCGGTGCAATACCTAGGTTTCGCGTTTTGCGGATACAAACATACATATAGAAAGAGACAGACAGACAGACAAAATGACAGATGGATAGGAATTCGGAAAATCACATTCATGGCTTCTGATGGTCTTATATAGATCCTTCATATCGACAATAATATCTTTCAAGTACAGAAATTGGTCTGCTACTATTTTATTACATATATGTATTGATATGGATATAAAGAGCGACAGGATTTTCAAACGGTCTCCTTAATAATACTTCGGTTGAAGCCAAAGTCCCTTTAAACTTCACTCAGCTAAGTTTGATATTATAATAATTTATATTTCACATAAAAATGATCCCCTTTTTTTCTTTTTTATACTTATCGGAGTCGAGACAGATGTCAAGTATACCATTACTGATGTCCGATGACCGACGTCGAAGATGTAGAAAATTGAAACGATATGAGCTGATAGGCTACGGTGTGTATAAATATGAATATACATTTATATATGAGAAATATCAATCATTACATTTTCATTAAATTAAGAATTATAAATAATACAAAGACATGAAGAGGGAAACAAGGTTATCATAAAGCTGTTGTAAATTAAAATAACAAAACATTAAAAAAACGCTCATATAATTGTTGCAAAAACTATCAACAACACGAATAAAAGTAATTCTTAAATCTTTATTATTCGAAATTTTGTAACTTCAAAATAACAATTTTATACTGCTCCGTCCAAATACTTAGACCATGAGTCTTACGAAGGATTTTCTATTTAAAAAATTATTGCCTCAAAAAATCTTTCGAGAATTCGGTGATCAAGAAACCTTTACGCCAATGGAGCAGTCGCTTATAATCCACCTGTGCAAACCTCGTTCAAATCTGTGGAGAAGTTTCGCAGTCACAACGCAGACAGACAGACAGAAAAAAAATTCAATTATTTTTTGTTTTCCGTTGCTCTCCTATTATTACCCTCTACCAGCTTTTTGGAAACATATTTAATCTACAGACGCTTTATTTTTACTGTCTTATTGTATGTACTTATAAGTAAATATAAAAGATGGTTTAGGCTGGGCATTTATGAGTCAATTACCCTTGTTCCTTTATTTATTTTTTTAATTTATTTATTAACATAAGGCATATACAACAGGTAACAATGGTAAAAACTTGTTCTCAAATACATTTATCATTTTGAACTTAAACAAAAACTCATATATGTATGTAGGTACACATATCAACTTATATAATAGAAATTATATTTATGAGATTTTAGCTCAATTGTTAGAACGTGGTTGCTTATAAAAGACTAGCTGTGCCCGCGACTCCGTCCGCGTGGAATAGTTATTTTGGGCATCATTGAAGCCCTCAAGGGTGAATTATTTTCCCCGTTTTTTCACATTTTCCATTATTTCTACGCTCCTAATAGTTGAACCGTGATGTTATATAGCCTAAAGCTTTCCTCGATAAATGGTCTATTCAACACAAAAACAATTTTTCAATTTGAACCCGTAGTTCCAGAGATTAGCGCGTTCAAACAAACAAACAAACTCTTCAGCTTTATAATATGAGTATAGATAGGTTGATTTGATGTTATTTGCATTTAAATATTTTATTACAATTTATTATTTTTTTATACCTTAAACCTTGCACCTTAAAGAATGTAATAGGTGGACTTGATGCCATAAAGCATTCTCTACCAGTCGAACATTTAGACCAAACTGATATTGTAATTTGGGTGGTTAAAAATATGGATAGTGATGATACGAGTACCTATAATATGGTGGTTTTTTTATTGATGACGTGTGGTTCCCGGCACCAATAAAAAAAAAAGAAAAGGACCAGTCCATCTCATTTCCATGGATGTCGTGAAAGGCGACTAAGGGCCTTTAAACTTCGGATTCTTCTTTTGGGCGAGGGGCTAGCAACCTGTCACTATTTGAATCTCAATTCTATCATTAAACCAAGCAGCTGCAGCAGTAGCTGCAAGCAGCAGCAGCAGCTTTCAGTCTTATCAGAACTGTTGGCTCTGTCTACCTCGCAAGAGATTTAGACTTGATTATACGCATGTTTGTATGTTTGTTTGTGCGACATTTACATAGTAACATATGTTAAAAGCGACAACACAGACTGAAGGAAGACCTAAGATCAATAACATCTAGATAGAAGAATAGACTAGTGTTAAAGACTTTTTGTAGCTGACATGATGATACATATCTGCAAGATGTTTTTTTGTGTTGATACTGGCCTAGCGATTTGGACAAAAAGTGTTCTCACTTACTCATGGTCAAATCGCGTGCAAAATGTATTCAGTAGTTTATTATTTACCGTGCGTAAAAATAGCCACGAACGTTCTTACCTTACAATAGGATGTGTACGTAAGTACTTACATGACATTGACAATTTATGAATGGATGAAGTGTGTCACATATTTCCGCGCAGTCATTATGAAATGCATTTTCAGTACATTACGTTGCGATATGGGAAACACCATTTACTTCACTACTAGATGTGACTAACCACGATGTTGTAACAATAAATTTCGTGGAATGTTATTTATAAAATTTGACCTCTAAATTGAGCAATGGCCCGCACAGCCTCCGATTGACGTCACGAGAAATCGAACTCTGTAGTTCCGAATATATTTGCGATTCATTGCTGGGTTAGAATGAGCTGCGTTTTTTTATTTCACTGTGTGAAGGTAATGTATGTTTGTGTATGCGAAATATTTTGAATTTGTGTGTGGATGTGACATAGCGAACGTAGAATTAGTGTCGTAACCGTTCATTGAGAATACGAGTCCGCTCTGTCAGTATGTTCGCTGAATCATACAGGGTGGGCCAAGAATTAGTTAACATTTTAAAAAATCATTAAAAAAAAACTATTATATTTACATCAAAAATTATTTATTTAAGAGATAGCTTATAAAATGAAAATACTTTTTAAAATAATATCATTTAAATAGCCACCATCACGGCGTTGGCATTCCTATAAACGAGCACGAAAATTTTCGAATACTCGCCGTAATAAAGATCGTGGGATCGCTGACATTTCGTCTCTTATTTTCGCCTTTAATTGAAGCAATGTCTTTGGTTTGTGGGTATAGACACGATGTTTTAGATATCCCCAAAGAAAAAAATCGGCTGGCGTTAGGTCAGGGCTCCTAGGTAGCCACGGAATGTCACCTCTTCGGGAAATGAGCTTTTCTGGGAACATTTCTTTGACGACCGACAGAGATTCATTAGACGTGTGGCAAGTCGCTCTATCTTGCTGAAACCATGTCTGCCGATTGTAGCCGGCAAATTCTTGCAGTTGTGGTGTCAAAAATTCTCTCAGCAGCTTCACATACTCGGAGGAGTTTACTGTGATCGTACGGCCACGAAAATCCTCAAAAAAATAAGGTCCAATGATTCCTGTAGCTGAAATGGCTGCCCATGCAGTGGACCTTAGGGGAATGAAGAGGCCTTTGATGTTTAGCCCTGGGATTTTCGCTGCTCCAATATCTGTAATTTTGCTTATTGACGTGCCCATTGAGATGGAAGTGGGCTTCGTCAGAGAACAAGATGTTGTCAAAGTTACGGAAGCGATCCGACATTGTTTCAGCATATGTTTTGCGTAAAATAAAATCATTAGGCTTTAGTTCTTGCACTAATTGAATCTTATATGGATGTAATTTTAAATCACATTTCAAAATGTGGCGTAAAGACGTGCAAGATATGCTTAATTCAGTCGAGCGTTTGCGCGTCGACAATTTTGGATCGCGCCGAACTGAAGCTGAAACTCTCTGCACGTTCTCAGCACTCGGTGAAGTCCGTGGGCCGCCGGTTTGCTTCACATTTAGCGTCGATCCGGTCTCTTCAAATTGGTTTACCCATTTCTTTATTAAAACTGAGCTTGGGCACTCATTAAGGGTCGTGTAAATGGAATTCTACGCGAAATAGACGCCGCACAGTGATGAGCGAACTATTGTTTAAATAAAATTGCTTTCCGCAAAAGGCACGCTGCGGTCCCGTGAAGCAATCCATGTCAACTTTTCCAAGAACTGAGCTAGCTGTTAGACAGTGGTCAGTCAAATTCAAATGTAAACAAAATCATGGCCCACCTCAAACTCTTCTTTGGACGACATCGACTTGCTTTGCAAATATTCTGTTTGTAAAGCTGTAATAAATTTTTATTGCAGTTGTAATGCGACTATTCAGACAATTCATAACTACTTACATATTTTGCTATTTCACATAATTTACAATATTATTTATTAATTCTGGATATTGATTTATTTACAAAATAAGTACTTTCATAATAATATTATTATTGTATAAAATTAAGAAATTATTTCATTCCTTGTTCGGTAACGTAGTAATTAAATATATAAAATTATGTATACTTTTGAGTTTTTTTGATAAAAAGGTAAGGTTTTTAAAATTAAGACATTGCATTAAATTGCTGAAAATAATATTTTATAATTATGCCACTATTCCATTTCTCACGTTCAGTCTTAAACGTTTTAATATCATATATTTTGTAATAAACAAAAATATTGCATGTTACTTAATGTAAATTTTACAATAGTACTTTGATGATTCAAATGCTGGCTCATTATCATTGCCGTATCGTCGATACGTCAGCCCTGTGGAAATTACATGCGTATGATCCAACCAATCTTATATACATACATATACATACATACATACATACATACAATACATACATACATACATAACATACATAAAATCACGACTCTTTCCCGGATGGGTAGGCAGAGACTACCTCTTTCCACTTGTCACGATTTCTGCATATTTCCTTCGCTTCATCCACATTCATAACTCTCTTCATGCAAGCTCGGCGGTTTCGGGTACTATTGACCTGACCCTTTACCAGGACGTCCTTAATTTGATCAAGATACGTTCGTCTTCCCACTCCGACCTTTCCCTCCACACCCTCCATGTATATCTGCTTAGTCAACCTGTCTTCATTCATCCTCTCCACATGACCGAACCATCTCAACATACCCTTTTCTATTCCTGTAACTACATCTTCTTTCACATCACAACATTCCCTTATCACGCTGTTCCTTATCCGGTCACTCAATTTCACACCCAACATACTCCTTAACGCTCTCATTTCCACTGCATTTATTCTGCTTTCGTGCTTCTTTTGCCATACCCAACTTTCACTCCCATACATTAATGTCGGGACCAACACGCCCCTATGCACAGCCAGTCGAGCCTTTTTGGATAGTTTCTGACTGCTCATAAAGGCATGCAAAGCTCCATTCACCATGTTCCCCGCGTTCACTCTCCTTTCAATATCACTATCATACTTGCCATCTGATGTAAAATGTAAACTTTGATACTAGATATACAAATTCTTTCACTTGCTTAACTTTTTCTCCTCCAATCAAAATATTACATGCTGTCATTTCTTTCTCCATTTCAAAAACCAATGTTTTAGTTTTACTTAGATACGTTCACTTTCATTCCTTTCTCTTTTAAAGCTTCATGCATATAGTTTACCATCTCCTGTAACTCCTCCGCTGATGACGCCAGTATAACCCGATCGTCGGCATAGAGCAGACATTTGACGAGTAACTCATTCATCCTTAATCCACTTTCAGACTCTTTCAAATCTGTCAAACAACTATCCATAAATAGGTTGAACAGCCACGGTGACGCAACACATCCTTGCCTAACGCCTTTCTTAATCTTAAACCACTCAGTGTGCGCTCCGTTTATCCTGACACAAGTACTCGAATCCTCATATTAGGATTTCAGTGCTCGTATTAAGAGACTGCTCACCCCATGCATAGAAAGTGCTGACCACAATTCATTCTCTCAACTCTGTCATAGGCCTTTTCCAAATCCACGAATGTGCAATAGACTTTTTGACTCTTGGCTAAAAACTTTTCGGCTATGCACCGCATGGAAAAGACCTGATCAGTACATCCCATTCCCTTTCGAAATCCTGCTTGAGCATCCCATATTGTGTCATCAGTTTCATTCCTGACTCTATTAATCAATACCTTAGCATACAATTTGCCGACGACGCTAAGCAGGCTTATACCACGATAATTTTTGCAGTCCAGCTGTGACCCTTTTCTTTTGTAAAGTGGCACGATAACAGCCTTACACCAATCTTTTGGTACTCGGCCGCTTCTCCAACACAAATTGAAAAGGCAGTACAACTGACTACAGTGCTATTACGCCTTTTCCTGCTTTTAGCATCTCGACCGACACTCTATCATACCCAGCAGCCTTTCCCGCTTTCATACTCTTAAGTGCTTCCACAATTTCGAACATTTCAATTTCGCC
The DNA here is from genome assembly GCF_032362555.1 of Amyelois transitella. Classification (NCBI taxonomy): domain Eukaryota; kingdom Metazoa; phylum Arthropoda; class Insecta; order Lepidoptera; family Pyralidae; genus Amyelois; species Amyelois transitella. The sequence continues at coordinate 8,554,946 of NC_083511.1, read as the reverse complement.
TTCCATCTCATTCTCTTTTTCTTCGCTATAGCAGAAATCTTTCTTATTTCCTTTCTTTTTTTCAAATAAACTTTCAAAATAGTCCTTCCATATCTTTAGCAAACATTCTTCTCCTTTCACAACGCTACCATCCTGGCATCTGATCCTTGTCAGCTCTCTAGTTATAGTTTTTCCTCGGGCTGACTTTACGGATTTCCAGAATACTTTCAGATTTGACTGAAAGTCTTCTGATAGCCTTTTATCAAAATCCTCTTTATACTCTTCTTTATTTCTAATCACAGCTTTCTTAACCAAATCTTTCATTTTTTATATTCCTTACGTGCTTCATTCACATCTTCATCTATAACTTAACTAATTAGCTTTTGCTGCTAACAAATCCAGCCATGCTTTCTTCTTTAATCGCACAAGTTCTTGCACATCTTTACTCATCCACGCATTTTTGTGATTTTTTCCTTTCCTTCTTCTACTTACACCACACACTTCAACAGCTACTTTCACAATTCATTCTTTAAATTCCTTCCATCCATCTTCAATATCGCTCATCTCATCTAAATCTTCAAATTCATCCTTCAGTCTATTAATATACCTACTTCTTACCTACATCCATATCTTACAAATTTCCTGTGCCGCCAGCAATTGAAGATATCCCTTATCCGGGATATCACCAGTAAATGGTCCGAGTCAATGCCAGCACCGAGATATGCACGGGTATCCAGCACTTTGTTTTTCAATCTTTCATCTACAATCACAAAGTCTATCATACTTTTTAAAATACCTTCCACTCTTGTGTAGGTGAGGATCTTTTTATGTTGAAACATTGAGTTCGACACACAAAGATCCCACTCTAGACAAATTTCTAATACACTTCTTCCATTATCATTCACCTTTTCGTCACCAAACGCACCAAGCACCTTCTCATATCCATCACGCTTTACCCATCCATTAAAATCACCTAGCATAATAATCTTCGCATTTGGCTTGGTAACTTTCAATACTTCTCTTACACTATTCCAGAACTCCTCGTTTTCGCTTTTTGCTGTTGTTGTACCCCCCGAACCCACATCCCACGGTGCATAAACACCTAGAACGAAGATCCGAGTGATTCCAACTTTCAGCCTAATCCATAGAAGACGAAGGCTGACACACTCATACTCATTCACACACTCAGCCATTCGTACAGAAAGAATTAGACCGACTCCTTGACAGCCTCGGCTGGTACTGGAAATTCCAGACCAATAAGCCGTGTAAGGGCCGTGCTGCGCCGCGTCGCATCCTTTCCGCTTCATTTCATTCACGCACAACACATCCAACCGTCTTTCATCCATCATCTGACATAATTCCTCAATTTTATCCTTCATCCCTCCTCTTACATTCATCGTCGCAAAGCGGCTTTCAGCAGACCGCATACCGCTCCCGCCGGGAACGAGACGTTATGGAGTGCGGACACCATCGCCGCCATTTAGGTGCTCTTTCAAAAAATTTGCATCCATACGATTCCCACGAGGCGCAAGGGAAAAATAATGTCCCAGCAGAGCCCCGCATGCCAGGGTAAGGCTAGCCATTACCTGGGGGTCGCCCAACCCCATGGCGGAGGTGGCACGCTCGAGACTAGGCTCGCCCCTAGCCATGCATCCATCGGCGCGGCAGACCTTAGATTGGCAGGAATTTGCATTAAAGAGGAATCCCAAGTCTATCCCTTACGACATCCGTGGAAAAGAGATGGAGTGGTCCTATTCTTTTTTGTATTGGTGCCGGGAACCACACGGCACCATACATACATGTAAAGGTATATAAGTGAACATTTAAGGTGAGGGAGAACCCCAAGGTCGCCTATATTTTGAGGGTGAGTTTCGCGGAGGTATTAGACCAGGTGTAGAGTTTCCAATTAATTGTTGCTGCTGTTAACTTAGTTATTTTTGCGCAAGTTATCTATGGGACAATTAAAATGTCCACACTATTGCGTTGCCTTTCAATGTAGCCAGGTAGAGCACACTGGAACCGGAAAAAGGCGTATTGTTGATATGCAATTTATCAAACAAATATCCAATGATGCACCTATTCATTCACTTTGTAAGCGAAATTTCACAGCTCACGTTCAGACTCAATTGTTCGCAAGTCCGCTCTTTATAAAGCCGCCTTCCACAATACGACAAAGGCTGTAATTTCGGACACATTTTGTAAGACCTCCAGAGAGCACTACCGTTAAAGTAAAAACAATAGACGAACGTAGTTATTTTAAAAACTTTAACTACGGTCCTACAATGAATTTTTTTATGTCGTATACAAATAACGTTGGTCATAGGGAAAGTTAAGAAGTATTGTAAGTACTTACCTTTTCGTATCAAATGTTCGTTAACGGTAAACAAAACGAAAACAATCAGAGATCAGATCATAAAGGAGCCGATATTTTACAGAAGTTGACTTTACACAACCCCATAAAAACAGTTTGCAAATTTTTTATAATTATTCATGGTATTTTATTTGTTAGATATGCCGGTTACACTTTTGTATTTTTGCCTTTGTCCAGATAGATAAAGCGGCAACTCTGATAAAGAAATACTTAATATTTTTTTTTTATCACCCTCACAAAGGTCCTCTGCTTAACCCAATGAGTGACATAAATTAGTTGACAAAAACTCATAAGACTTAATTTACGACCACTAATACATAGTACAGACGTTCATTATTCGGACGATAATTTTTAGATAATATTTTTATTGGTAGACCGTGTGTTTGTGGTATTATAGAAGTGCGTAGGGTAAAGGCATTGTGATTTCATCTATACATATAATAAAACAGTAAAAACATTTTGTCTGTAAATTTAGTATTGTTGACTGAAATGGATAGAGGGACACTTAAAATGAATACATACAAACATACATACATAAAATCACGCCTCTTTCCCGGAGGGGTAGGCAGAGACTACCTCTTTCCACTTGCCACGATCTTTGCATATTTCCTTCGCTTCATCCACATTCATAACTCTCTTCATGCAAGCTCGGCGGTTTCGGGTACTATTGACCTGACCCTTTACCAGGACGTCCTTAATTTGATCAAGATACGTTCGTCTAGGTCTTCCCACTCCGACCTTTCCCTCCACACCCTCCATGTATATCTGCTTAGTCAACCTGTTTTCATTCATCCTCTCCACATATCCTTTTCTATTCCTGTAACTAAATCTTCTTTCACGTCACAACATTCCCTTATCACGCTGTTCCTTATCCGGTCACTCAATTTCACATTCAACATACTCCTTAACGCTCTCATTTCCACTGCATTTATTCTGCTTTCGTGCTTCTTTTGCCATACCCAACTTTCACTCCCATACATTAATGTCGGGACCAACACGCCCCTATGCACAGCCAGTCGAGCCTTTTTGGATAGTTTCTGTCTGCTCATAAAGGCATGCACAGCTCCATTCACCATGTTCCCCGCGTTCACTCTCCTTTCAATATCACTATCACACTTGCTATCTGATGTAAACTTTGATCCTAGATATACAAACTCTTTCACTTGCTCAACTTTTTCTCCTCCAATCAAAATATTACATGCTGTCATTTCTTTCTCCATTTCAAAAACCAGTGTTTTAGTGTTACTAACGTTCACTTTCATTCCTTTCTCTTTTAAAGCTTCATGCATACAGTTTACCATCTCCTGTAACTCCTCCGCTGATGACGCCAGTATAACCTGATCGTCGGAATAGAGCAGACATTTGACGAGTAACTCATTCATCCTTAATCCACTTTCAGACTCTTTCAAATCTGTCAAACAACTATCCATAAATAGGTTGAACAGCCATGGTGACGCAACATATCGTTGCCTAACGCCTTTCTCAATCTGAAACCACTTAGTGTGCGCTCCGTTTATCCTGACACAAGAACTCGAATCCTCATATTAGGATTTCAGTGCTCGTATTAAGAGACTGCTCACCCCATGCATAGAAAGTGCTGACCACAATTCATTCCTCTCAACTCTGTCATAGGCCTTTTCCAAATCCACGAATGTGCAATAGACTTTTTGACTCTTGGCCAAAAACTTTTCGGCTATGCACCGCAAGGAAAAGACCTGATCAGTACATCCCATTCCCTTTTTTCGAAATCCCGCTTGAGCATCCCATATTTTGTCATCAGTTTCATTCCTGACTCTATTAATCAATACCTTAGCATACAATTTGCCTACGATGCTAAGCAGGCTTATACCACGATAATTTTTGCAGTCCAGCTGTGACCCTTTTCTTTTGTAAAGTGGCACGATAACAGCCTTACACCAATCTTTTGGTACTCGGCCGCTTCTCCAACACAAATTGAAAAGGCAGTACAACTGACTACAGTGCTATTACGCCTTTTCCTGCTTTTAGCATCTCGACCGACACTCTATCATACCCAGCAGCCTTTCCCGCTTTCATACTCTTAAGTGCTTCCACAATTTTTTAACATTTCAATTTCGCCTTCCATCTCATTCTTTTTTCTTCGCTATAGCAGAACTCTTTCTTATTTTCTTCATTTTTTCAAATAAACTCTCAAAATAGTCCTTCCATATCTTTAGCACACATTCTTCTCCTTTCACAACGCTACCATCCTGGCATCTGATCCTAGTCAGCTCTCTGGTTATAGTTTTTCCTCGGGCTGACCTTACGGATTTCCAGAATACTATCAGATTTGACTGAAAGTCTTCTGATAGCCTTTTATCAAAATCCTCTTTATACTCTTCTTTCTTTCTAATCACAGCTTTCTTAACCAAATCTTTCATTTTTTTATATTCCTTACGTGCTTCATTCACATCTTCACTTATAACTTAACTAATTAGCTTTTGCTGCTAACAAATCCAGCCATGCTTTCTTCTTTAATCGCACAAGTTCTTGCACATCTTTACTCATCCACGCTGTCCGATTAGTTTTCCTATTTTTCACAACAGATGGCGTGCTGCCGTATTAGAACGCGCTTTAGTTATTTTCATGGTTGTTTGTATAGTGTTTGACAATTTATATATGTACAGTCTTTAATACAGATTTCTTCGTATTCCGAGTTTCATTTTTGGACCCAGTACGACATTGTCTAGGTAGCCATTGGTCCTTCGAGCCGGATGTGTAAGGTAGACTTTCGCGTGCAGTGCAGTGTAGTGAAGTGTTAAGTGAATGAACTCAGGACTTAACGGATTACAGTGTGGAATGGACTTGGTAACCGTGAGTAGACTCTGAAAAAATACAAGTGTTTTAGGACTTAGAATATTTTCGTAGTGATTGAACTTAATAAATTTTACAAGTGTTAAAAAAAAAGACTTAGAAAATTTTCATAGTGATCTTATTATTAACTTTAAAATTTTGCAAGTGCTAAAGACTTAGAAAAATTCCATACTGAACTCTGATTAACTTTGAAATTTTACTAGTGCAAAAGACTTTGAAAAATTCATTGGTGATTTATAATAAGAACTTTGAAAAATTTACATATGTTTTAACAGTTGTGTATGAACTAATTAACTTTGTCGAGAACTTCAACTTGTGTTAATTTCTATAGAAATTTCTTGTTTATCTGCAACATAAATACAATTAACAATGGAGAAAATTAACCAATTACTCAGTCTTCAAGATGAACGAATGGAGTCTATTAAAAAAGCTCAGGTTAATTATGGTAAAACTCCAAAGGCAAGAATTACACCGAGCTATTTAGACACTCGCTTGGAAAACTTAGAGGCGACATGGAATTCATTCAAATCATCTCATGAGTACCCAATTTCAAACATTTCTAAGGAAACTAGAAAGACATTGAGTTACTTCTTAAGCGATACTTACGACACTTGTGAAGAATTATACATTATGTACAAAAGCGATTTAAAAACAAAACTAAGTGACTTGACCGCTACTACACACACATCTGCCTTACAAGAACCCAAGAAAGTAACTACCGAAATCAAGCTGCCACATATCAAACTTCTACAATTCTCTGGCAAATATACTGAGTGGACATCGTTTCATGACCTCTTCAATTCCATCATACATACAAATCAATCCTTAGACAACGTACAGAAGTTACATTACCTTAAATCTAGTCTGACCGGTGAAGCTGAACAGCTGTTGAGATCTATACCAATAACAAACCAAAATTACAGTCAAGCATGGGAAATTCTGAAAAACCGATACAATAATAAAAGATTCATATCCAACTGCATTTTCAAGAGATTATTTAATATTAGAAACATAACGTCAGAATCAGCTTTTCATATCAAACAACTACTTGATACTACTGTCGAATGCTTAACCTCGTTGAAGAACTTGGGCTTGCCTGCAGACCAGTGGGATGCTATCATAATTTATTTGACAGTTTCAAAATTAGACCCTGAAAGTCATCGCTTGTGGGAGCAAGGAATCTCGGCTGAAAGAGAGGATTTTCCTTCATTTGATACACTAAAACAATTTATGGAAAGCAGATTTAGATCTCTTGAAATGATAGAACCTGCAACTAAGACAAATAAGAGTAAAACATTTCATGCTACTGTAGAATCTGGTTCGTGCGCATTCTGTAAAGAAGATCATTACATTTACCAATGTAAACAATTTGTAAAGCTACAATACAAAGAGAAACATGATTTTGTACAAAACAATAATTTATGCTTCAATTGTCTAATACCCAATCATTCTGCAAACAAATGTATGAGAAGAACGTCATGTCGGATATGCTATAAAAACACCACTCTTTGTTGCACCCGGAGAAGAAAGAAGAATCTGTAAGGGAAGAAAAACATAAAGACTCAAGCACAAACATAGTATCACATTTTGTAAATCAACCTGGTCAAATACTTCTAGCCACAGCGCTGGTAGACGTGACGTCACGTCATGGTCAGAAACACGTTTACCGCGCGCTCATTGACCAGGGCTCACAGGCCTCGTTCGTCACAGAAGATCTAGTTCAAACGATGGGTTTGAAGAAAACAAAAATCAGCGGCGTGGTCTCAGGATTGAGTGAGGGAAAACAACTTCATACTAAATACATGGTTGAAGTACAACTACAGTCAAGATACAACCCGAACAACACTATCCTGGTTAAAGCATACATTCTGAAAACAATTACAAATTACTTACCTACACAATCAATCACAGTTTCTAACTGGCCTGAGCTGGAGGAAATAACACTAGCAGATCCCACATTCCATGTTCCGAATAAAATACACCTTCTGCTAGGAGCTGAAGTGTATAGTGAAATCATAGAAGCTGGATTGATGAAGAATCCATCCGGGATTATAGCGCAAAAAACACAACTGGGTTGGATTCTTTCGGGCGATACTAACAACACAAAACCTGTAAAACAAAAACAAATTATTAGTTTACATCTATGTGTATGTGAAAATGAAATACTAAGAAAGTTCTGGGAAGTAGAGAATGAAATACTTACCTGTGAAAGAAAATTAACTAAAGATGAGAAAAGATGTGAAGAGATTTACAAAGAAACTACAACTAGAACAGAATCTGGAAGATACAAAGTACAATTACCGTTTAAAGAAGGGATAAAGACACCGGTAGACAAATGTGGGATGACAAAAGACATAGCTACTTCAAGATTCTTACAACTAGAGCGAAAGTTAGAACAAAACAGTAAACTAAAAGAAGAATATACAAAGGTCATCAAAGAGTATGAAGATTTAGGTCATATGACTTTAGCTAAAACAGAAGAAAGGGATGTGATATACTTACCTCATCATGCAGTGATCCGTAACGATAAAGATACAAGTAAATTAAGAGTCGTTTTTGACGCATCTTCAAAGGGTTCTAAAGGACAGTCACTGAATGATACACTGCTTACTGGACCTGTATTACAAAAAGATTTACGTTCATTAATAATACTTTGGAGACAACACAAAATAGCTCTAGTAAGTGACATAATAAAAATGTACCGTCAAGTCTTGATTTCCGAAAATCACTCAAATTATCAGCGTATCATATGGAGAGACAATCCTCACGAAGACTGTAGATCCTACAACTTACTTACCGTCACATTCGGTACTGCATGCGCCCCATTTCTTGCTGTTCGCACCTTATTTCAAGTAGCTGAAGACGAAAAACACAAATATCCATTAGGAGCTGAAATTGTAAAGTCCTGTTTCTATATGGATGATTTAATGACCGGTGCACATGATGATATTCTAGATACAGAAATATACAAACAAGTAAATGAACTACTTCAAAGTGCAGGATTTATATTGCAAAAATGGTCTAGTAACTCTGACAATTTACTTAATACGATACAACAAACAAAAGATCAACTACAACCATATGAAATCAAATTTGACAAAATCATAAACATTCTAGGGATATCATGGGACCTAAACGATGATAAGTTTAAAATTTCCGTTAACTTACCTGAACCAACTTTACCAATCACTAAAAGAAGTATACTATCAGATGTAGCACGCCTTTTCGACCCGTTCGGATGGCTTGCTCCAGTTATAATACGCGCAAAGGTGTTAATTCAAAAACTATGGCTTTCCAATGCTGACTGGGATGCCCAGATACCAGACAATCTTCGAGAAGAATGGTTAGAGTTTCGAAAACAACTACTCACCCTACAAAATATACAACTAGACAGGTGGATTCATACTCACCCTGACAATGATAAAGTTGAGCTTGTCGGATTCGCAGATGCATCAACTTTAGCATATGCCGCAGTTTTATACGTGCGAGTAATTCAAGGAGATGAAGTCCATGTTACAATATTGGAAAGTAAAACAAAGGTGGCACCTCTGAAACAAATCTCTGTTGCTCGTTTAGAGTTGTGCGCGGCAGTACTTCTGGCGAAACTTCTGGCTGAAGCAACAAATATATTGAATATTCCAAAACACAACGTCTATGCATACACTGATTCGACTGTTGCTTTAGCCTGGATACAATCACAACCTATACGTTGGCAAACATTTGTAGCCAACCGAATCACAGAAATTCAAACTCGACTAGATAATGATAGATGGAACCATGTAGCATCTGAAGAAAATCCTGCTGACATTGCATCCCGTGGTATTGAACCCTCAGAGTTAAAAGACAATCAGCTGTGGTGGAAGGGACCTCAGTGGATGAAAAGAAAGACAATTAACACAAATAAGAAACACATACCAGAAACAAAATTAGAAGAAAGAAAACAAACTACAAAGGCATTTTTTAACAAAAAAGAAAAACACACAATTTTAGAAAGATTTTCTACGCTAAAAAGAATGCTTAGAGTACTTACCTTTTGCAGAAGATTTCTCAATCTGAAAACAAAAAAAGAACTACGGGAAAAATATCCTACTTACCTTACCGCTAATGAAATGAAGACAACTCTTGACTCTTGCATAAGAATGATTCAGGAAACAGAATTTGCTGAAGAACTTGTAGATCTGAAGGAAAAAGGAAAGATTAAAAGTAAATTAATATCACTCACCCCATACATAGACGAAAATGGATTGTTACGCGTAGGTGGCAGGTTGCAAGCAGCTAAAATAACACATGATAAAAAACATCAAATAATAATACCAAAGAATACTCACCTCGGAGAGCTGTTGATCCAGGACGCTCACGAACGTTTGATGCACAGCGGAACAGCCTCTACCATGAATTTGCTTTGATCCCGGTATTGGATAATAGGCTTGAAACCTTCAGTGAAAAGACACATCAGTAATTGCATACGATGTATAAGGTACAATTCAAAACCAAAACAGCCACTTATGGGCGAACTCCCAAGTGTACGAGTCAACCCAGGGAGAGTATTTGAAGCTTGTGGTGTTGACTTTGCAGGTCCTATTCAAATGAGAGTCTCAAAGGGTAGAGGACAAAGGTCTTCTAAGGGATATATTTCATTATTTGTCTGCATGAAAACAAAGGCGATTCACTTGGAAGCAGTGAGCGACCTTACTACATCAGGATTTATCGCGGCATTTCGCCGATTTGTGTCACGTCGAGGACACTGTTTAGATATGTGGAGCGACAATGGCTTGAACTTCGTTGGTGCGGCCAACGAACTGACACAAATGTTTGGTCAAAGTATGTCTGGTGTAGTCAAAGAGATAGCGGAATTGTTAGAAAACGATGGCACAAGATGGCATTTTATACCACCAAAAAGTCCCAATTTCGGGGGGTTATGGGAATCAGGTGTGAAGTCGGTGAAGACGCACTTGTTAAAAACAATCGGCGACTCAACACTAACATATGAAGAGATGTCGACCGTTCTTTGTCAGATAGAGGCGTGCCTCAATTCCAGACCCATTTGCCCGCTCAGTGATCATCCTGATGACTTGACACCATTAACCCCAGCACACTTTTTAGTAGGAGAACCGTTGATCCTATTACCTGAAAAATTAATTAATGTCAATGAAATAATTAGTCCTTTGCAACGCTGGAAGCTTACCCAAAAGATGACAAGTAGCTTCTGGAACAGATGGTCGAAGGATTATCTTCACAATTTGCAACAACGAAGCAAATGGCAAACTAAGTCAGAAGCACCCAGATTAGGTGACTTAGTAATAATTAGAGAAGACGACATGCCGCCAGCAAAATGGTTGTTGGGTAGAATAACTGCAGTACATCCAGGACCAGACGGAGGAGTTAGAGTGGTAACATTAAAGACTAAAACTTCAGTTCTGAAACGCCCTACATCAAAATTAATAATGTTACCTCAAGTATAGAATACACAACAAGATGGTGAACCTAACCAAAAGGAAAGGTAGAAGAGAAGAACAGAGTTCTTGGCGGGCGGGATGTCCGATTAGTTTTCCTATTTTTCACAACAGATGGCGTGCTGCCGTATTAGAACTCGCTTTAGTTATTTTCATGGTTGTTTGTATAGTGTTTGACAATTTATATATGTACAGTCTTTAATACAGATTTCTTCGTATTCCGAGTTTCATTTTTGGACCCAGTACGGCATTGTCTAGGTAGCCACACGCATTTTTGTGATTTTTTCCTTTCCTTCTTCTACTTACACCACACACTTCAACAGCTACTGTCACAATTCATTCTTTAAATTCCTCCCATCCATCTTCAATATCGCTCATCTCATCTAAATCTTCAAATTCATCCTTCAGTCTATTAATATACCTACTTCTTACCTACATCCATATCTTGCAAATTTCCTGTGCCGCCAGCAATTGAAGATATCCCTTATCCGGGATATCACCAGTAAATGGTCCGAGTCAATGCCTAAATGGTCCGAGTCAATGCCAGCACCGAGATATGCACGGGTATCCAGCACTTTGTTTTTCAATCTTTCATCTACAATCACAAAGTCTATCATACTTTTTAAAATACCTTCCACTCTTGTATAGGTGAGGATCTTTTTATGTTGAAACATTGAGTTCGACACAAAAAGATCCCACTCTAGACAAATTTCTAATACACTTCTTCCATTATCATTCACCTTTTCGTCACCAAACGCACCAAGCACCTTTTCATATCCATCACGCTTTACACCCACCCATCCATTAAAATCACCTAGCATAATAATCTTCGCATTTGGCTTGGTAACTTTCAATACTTCTCTTACACTATTCCAGAACTCCTCGTTTTCGCTTTTTGCTGTTCAACCCACATCCCACGGTGCATAAACACCTAGAACGAAGATCCGAGTGATTCCAACTTTCAGCCTAATCCATAGAAGACGAAGGCTGACACACTCATACTCATTCACACACTCAGCCATTCGTACAGAAAGAATTAGACCGACTCCTTGACAGCCTCGGCTGGTACTGGAAATTCCAGACCAATAAGCCGTGTAAGGGCCGTGCTGCGGCGCGTCGCGTAGAATGAATAATAGAAAGCAAAAATATTTTTTTTTAATATCTTGTCTGTCTGTCTGTCTGTATGTATGTTCACGATTATTCACCAGTTCCTTTGTTTTAACTCAGAATAACATTTAAAGCTTGTTTCATCAAAATCGGTTCACTAAAAAAAAAGTTATCGACATTTGAATGAGCTCAAGGCATCAGTTTGCCTGCAAATAAGCTACGAAATTAAAAATTTAAAGTCATTTATCATTGAACGACAGCATTATGCCTATAACATATAAATATAAGTGAAAGGCGACTAAGGGATGGGCTTTCAAACTTGGGATTCTTTTTTAGGCGATGGGCTGGCAACCTGTCACTATTTGAATCTCAATTCTATCATTAATCCAAATAGCTGAGCGTGGCCTATCAGTCTTTTCCAGACTGTTGGCTCTGTCTACCCCGCAAGGGATATAGAAGTGACCATATGTATGTAGTCTACTTTAATTTCGACAACACCGCAACGGCCTCGATGGTCCAGTGGTTAGCCCGTGAGACTGTGAAGTTGGCGGTCCAAGTTCGAATCCCAACAATAACAAGATAATTTTTTTTATTAAAAATATTTTTTTTGTTGTTTAAGTATTTTATTTAAAAAAACTGAAAATCAAAATACTACATAATATAATAAAACAGTAAAAATAAAACGGTAAAAACATTTAATATTTTGACTGAAACGGATAGAGAATTATTTTTTTACATTTTTTGTCTGTCTGTCTGTATCTGACTGTATGATTAAGATTAAATTTACGCGGACGAAGTCGCGGGCAACAGCTAGTCATAAATAATTAACATGCAGATAGGTATTTGAATTAAAAAACAGGTATAGATTAAAGGTGGGCTATTACAACTCATGCATGGATTAAAAATTGTTATTTAATATATATTTTATACTTTTAAAAGCCTATCCCTTAGTCGCCTTTTACGACATCCATGGGAACGAGATGGAGTGGTCCTATTCTTTTTTTTATTTGTGCCTGTGATTACTCCATTTCAAGTGGTATTTATTCCGTATAATTGATAAAGGAAAGTTTCAAAGACACCTCACAGCCATCCAAAACTTCTATTGACTACTTCTTAAACTACAAAGAGTCCCGCGGGAACGTGACTCTTACAAGACACGTCACCGTATCGCTTGCTTCATAAAGCAATAAGTAAGAAAAAAATGCTCAGTGTCAACTACAAAAATTAAAAAAAAAAAGACAACGTGTTCAAACAGCAGGTAGCGAAGACGTACCAAACCATTCATACGAAAGATATTGTCCTATTTTATGACCATGTCTTGTTTACAAGAATTCTTCGTCAGCATTTAATTTAATTAACCGATTCGTTGCGGATGACTTGGCAGTCGTGTCATATTAAAATTGATTGTATGGAAAGAGAGAAGTAGAAAAGCGGACCCGAAGTCCCGAAGCTCAATGGCAGAGGGTGAAATGGGAACACGCCATGTTGAGAGGGAGAGAGAGAGAGAGAGAGAGAGGGGATTAAAGCTATACACGTTCCCCTTATCTCCCTAATTATGTCAGTCTTTTGTTTTGGCGATAAGCATTCATTGCAGTAGATAACATTTTGCCAAATTTTTTGTGCAATAATTGTAACTTTTACTTTAGTAACACTTCAATGGTACCTAAATGAAATAAACTAATTTTTATTATTATTATTACTTTTGGTGAAAATGAACTTTGGGAAACTTGTGATCCAAACTTGTGATCGAAAGTAATGAATGTTATAGTATTAACAATATTTCAATTCAGATCAAAAATATGTTAACTGTCTGTTTATAAAATATCAATGACGAAAGGCAGATTCAGGGCTCGAAGTACAGATACTGATAATGCAGAAATAACCAATAGGCAAGGATGTGTTGCGTCACCGTGGCTGTTCAACCTATTTATGGATAGTTGTTTGACAGATTTGAAAGAGTCTGAAAGTGGATTAAGGATAAATGAGTTACTCGTCAAATGTCTGCTCTATGCCGACGATCAGGTTATACTGGCGTCATCAGCGAAGGAGTTACAGGAGATGGTAAACTGTATGCATGAAGCTTTAAAAGAGAAAGGAATGAAAGTGAACGTAAGTAAAACTAAAACACTGGTTTTTGAAATGGAGAAAGAAATGACAGAATGTAATATTTTGATTGGAGGAGAAAAAGATGAGCAAGTGAAAGAGTGATAAGGTAATGTTGTGACGTGAAAGAAGATGTAGTTACAGGAATAGAAAAGGGTATGTTGAGATGGTTCGGTCATGTGGAGAGGATGAATGAAAACAGGTTGACTAAGCAGATATACATGGAGGGTGTGGAGGGAAAGGTCGGAGTGGGAAGACCTAGACGAACGTATCTTGATCAAATTAAGGACGTCCTGGTAAAGGGTCAGGTCAAAAGTACCCGAAACCGCCGAGCTTGCATGAAGTGAGATATGAATGTGGATGAAGCGAAGGAAATATGCAGAGATCGTGGCAAGTGGAAAGAGGTAGTCTCTGCCTACCCCTCCGGGAAAGAGGCGTGATTTTATGTTTTGTTATGTTATGTCAGAAATAACCACGCATAGATGACAAAACTATTATGACGCGTGAATGATAAAAAACAAGGTTAAATTTTTGGTAGTGACGCCATATCATATAAAAGGTTCTATAAATAAGAATTTTTATAACTCTTTATTTCAATTGATCGTCATTGAGTAAATAGAGGCAAAGTGTAAGATGATTTAGCATAATCCCATAACGTATAAACTGTAATGCTATTGTCATTGATACCTACTCGCTCAAATCCTTTTAAGTCAATGTCAATATTTTAGCCACAAGAATGCGAATGCCCAAAGCAAATTCCCTTATATAGATACAAGAATGACGTAGACATGACGCCGGAATGATGAAAAATTAGGCAAAGGTGTGAACAGTGACGCTATGACATGAAGTCACGAGAAAAGGCTTCAAATAAGAATGATGTTTATTTCCTTTAAGTTCGAATTGTTAAGTCATCGTCGTAGTGGTACAGTATTTGATTAAAATACTCGTAAATATCTTTCTTAATTTGCTATGGCATGATACGTAAGAATTTTGCACTTTCAGCGTACTTATTTTTCGCTCCCGGCCAAAACTCCATATTATTTCTGTTCCCACCGGAAATTTTAAAATATCATCACTCAGTGTGCACCCTTAGATAATATAAGAGACCCTTATCTACATGCCATTTTACAGAGTTTCATAGGTAAAAGGTAAAAACGGGACCCTATTACTAAGGCTCCCCTGACTGTCCGTCTGTCTGCCACCAGGCAGTATCTCAGAAACCGTGATAGCTCCTTCTTCTTAGTCGAACACTCTTTTCAGAGTGATCGTGGTTATGGTTGCAGACAAGGTACACGGAGAGGCGTTCGGCGGGTCGTATTCTTTCCCAAGGATTGTTCTCTCAGTGATATTCTTCCATTTCTGCCGGTTACAGACGTTGCGAGTACATTTACATACTGGACCATGGTAGACTCAGTAGCTATTATGATCAAGTCAGTGAGTTGGTGATTGTTTATGTGTTCTTGCCGCGTGTTCTCTTGTCTTCCATCTGGCCCTGAATAACCAGTCTCTCCTCTTAATGTGACCAAAGAACTTTAGTATTCGTAATTGCACAGTTGACGAAAGTCGGTCCTTAATATGAAGCTCTTTGAGGATGGATACATTGCTGCGAAACGCTGTCCACGGAATCTTTAGGAGGCGTCTCCAGCACATCTCTAATGCGTCGGTCGTCGGTTTCGTCGTCGATCAACTTTCGGCACCATAGAGGAAAATTGAAAAGACAAGGCATTTTATTAGCCGTACCACTGCCGACCTGGTGATGGCGCACCGTCGTCTGATCTCGTCGCCACATCCCCCAGTGCTGGAGATAGTAGAGCCGAGGTAGATATAGCTGTACATCTTCGCAGTTAGCTATGCTCTGTACGATAATTCCACCTTGTTCAGCCCGGTCTACTCTCTCTTCATCTATCTTCGTCTTGTCTCGGTTGATGGCAAGTCCAAATTTGAGGATGGTAGTTTCGAGGTATTTACTTGGGATTCTGCTTAAAGTATAGTTATCTCAATGTCATTGACATCGATAACTTTAGGCTACTGTTATTGTTCACCACCAGTAATTCTTTTATCCCAGCTTTTTTAATGAAACCCAAGTAAACAATTACGAGAATTCATGTGCAATTTTCCATGTAAAAGATGCATACGCAAAACTGTATTGACAAGGAAATAATACGGTTATTTTTATCAAAACAAGTGATACAATTTCCTTTTATTATTATGATTCAATATGCTAGACAGTATGGCGTCGGAATGTGTTATCATGCAGTTTAGTGGCTATATACCAAATCAGCAGGAAAGCTTAGGTCGCAGGTGGCGTGTTGTTCATAGAATTATGGGCTGATGCAACGGCGTATCCGGCCCGAAGGATTTTGAGATTTTTCACACTGGCTTATTAGGTAACTAACATTCAGGGTCCGCCCGCGTAAAACGAAAAATCTCAGTAATTTCAATTTCCTTGGGAATTTCGGTAAATCCTCTCTTGGTGCACCCAAATTCAAATTACTAGACGTAGCTGCTTGGGCTATGCATTGTCTGGCAGTCATTCAGTAACTAAAGAGTTTTATAAATGTAGAATATCTAGTACTCTGATAAGTTCATTAATGTGGACAGGATGAATGAAAACAGGTTGACTATGCAAATATACAAGAGTCTAAATGATAGCATTGGAGGAAGGCCTAGACGAACGTACTATCGAACTGACATACATTCATATAGTCATATCTATATTCCTTGCGGGGTAGACAGAGCGAACAGTCAATAAGACTGATGGATGTTCAACTGTTTGGCTTAATGATAGATTTGAGATTCAAATAGTAACATGTTGCTAGCCCATTGCCTAAAAGAAGAATCCCATGTTAATACCCCAAAACTACCAGTTTCAAATTTGGACTTAGACAGAGTAGACCGGGCTGAACAAAGTGGAATTAACGTACAGAGCAAAGCTAACTGCGAAGTTATACAGAGTTGTAACCCTATTCCTTAGTCGCCTTTTACGAGATCCATGGAAAAGTGAAGGATCGGTCCTATTCTTTTTCCTATAAAAATTGAGCAATATGATATAAATCGCTGATTGTCAACGTTTGTTTACATACTGAGTCAACTGAAATCTTTCATGAGTAAGTAACTGTTAAAATATTACGTGTTTTGTAAATGAGTCAAACTGGACATACCTAGTTAAGTCTGCCAAAAAATGGAGCAGAAAACATTTTATGACATAGTGAATGGGAATTCTTCGTGTGTTGTTTTTGAATTTTTGTTTTATAATTAATTTCAGAATGAATCAAGACAACAAACGCGCTTCCATTTTCTTTTTTGTTAAATAACTTTTTTTTTGAGACTTTCTATGCCACCTTAGTCTGTGTGATTGGTCCGTTATTCACTTAATATTTATTTACTTAGGTATTTAAAGTTTATTGCCTTCCACAACTTCCATTATTTAAACATAAGTTGATTTAAGCCGGAAGAGATGATGCCTCTGTGGCGCAGCGGTAGTGCGCATGTCTGTGACACCGGAGGACCCGGGTTCGAATCCCGGCCAGGGCATGATGAGAAAAGAACTTTTTCTGATTGGCTTGGGTCTTGGATGTTTATCTTTATATAAGTATATAAGTATTTAATTTAATTTAATATAAAATATAGTATCGTTGGGTTAGTATCGCGTAACACAAGTTTTGAACTTACTTCGAGGCTAGCTAAATCTGTGTAATTTGTCCAAAAAAAAAAACATAATTTAATTGTAGTCCATACATATCGTTTGAGACATATCGTGTAAAAAATATCATTAATCATTCATTTATCATTATTTGTAATATAAGTGTCCAATATCAAATTATCATTTAGGTATCAGCACTTACAGATAAAGGGGCAACCTCCCTTTTCTGTTCATTTTTAAACGATAAATTATGTACTCGTATTATTTAAGTTATTGCTTCCGGTGTTAATATCTTGGATCTGCTCAAATTTCTACATTATCATCATTACCCTACCCGCATTCAACGTAGCCCCGCGGACTTCACCAGATCATCGCTCCATCTTGCGGGGGGCCGACCTACACTTTAATTTTTCCGATAGGAATCTTAAGAAAGCCAAAAAATGATGAGATGAGTATTTTAGAAAGAGTAAGGATGATTTAAATAAGCACACTGGTGCTTTATGAACGATTCTGGATCTTATCTTTTGTTTTCATATTTTGAACAGTAAAATTTTTGAACAAACTTGGTTAACTTCTGCACTAATCCAGTATTGGGACACCAAGTTATAATTTCCTTCACAAATATAGAAAAGTGTACCTATTATTTTGGATGCTTGAACATTATCGCCACTGTTACATGCAATTAAAATCATTTCACCCCACTGTTAAGTATATTTTGATGGATGTAATGGAGAACCTTTATTTTCACAAAAATTTACCGATATATGCTGCAAATTTTAAAGTTACTTCATGGAAACATAACCCACAACATACACAAATAATAGTATCTTTTCTATTATATTTCGTTCTTGGAACGAAAGAAAAGTTATTAGATATTTTTTTTGATTCTGTAGGTAAAGGTAAAAACGGAACCGTGTTACTAAGCCTTTGCCGGCCGGTTTACGACCGGCAGCCGGACAGACGTCCGGCTGCCGGTCATAAACCGTAGTTGCTAGAAAGGTATTAAAAAAAAATACATATTTTCGTTGCCGCTATAACAACAAATGTTTAAAAAAAACATTAATAGTCCCGTACACTAATTGTGTATTTAATTTTTTCGTATATTTGACTCAATATTAAAAGCGGTGAAATAATTTTTTCCCAGAATATTTAATTGTATATAACTTTTCCCATGAAACAAAAAGTTTTTTGGTTGACTTATATAAATAGGTAGAACTTGAATACAAAAAATAAACATCAAAGTGACAAACGTGATGATGATACGGAACCCTTTGTGCGCGAACACAACTACGTTTGTACAGTTTTACTAGAAAAATAAAAAGAACAATAGTCTCAGTAATAAAATATTATCACCACTCCAACAGCCAAGCATATTCACATAGCAATTCACTTGCCCAAAATATATTCTAATTTTTGTTTAAGGCTATATATAAGAATGAATATAAGACTTTGTACTTACTTACCTTTTTTCAATATAATAAAATAACTGACTAAAATTAACAAAGATAGTACTTAATTACCTATATTTTTGTAATAGAAAGAAATTGCAAATTACCTAATTAATAAAAAAAAATTTGCTTCAAAGATTTTGATAACTTCTATGAATAATGTTGCACTTACCTAGCAGATATAACGTTAAACGTTTACGATAACACGTACGCACATGTGTAATACGATGCTTAATTAATTTATATTGAAACTTGAGTACACTCGCGGCTTCGCCCGCGTTATACGAAAAACTGTTTAAATCCGTCCCTGTGAGAATTTCTTAACTCACACCACTTATGGATTCTACTTGTCAAATTTTAATTATATTGATACAAAAAAGAATACATCTCTATATGTTTCCCATGAATGTCGTAAAAGTCGACTAAGAGATGAGCTTATAAACTTAGGATTCTTTTTTTAGGCGATGGGCTGGCAATCTGTCACAATTTGAATCTCAATTCTATAATTAAGCTGAACGTCTACCCCGCAAGGGATGAAGACGTGACTATATGTTTGTATAGATTCTGGAATTTAGGTCTGTGCAGTTGTCAGTTAGTCAGTGTCCTCTTTATATTTAGGTAGATATTAGGTATTTAGATAATGAAGACTACAATCGTGTTATTTTTTACCGATCTGTTTTTTGCTGACGTATATTACCCGATATCAACATATGCCTGTTTTAATTTGAATTGATAATTGAAATATAACAAACATTTAACGGTAATTTTATGACGATTATTTATGTATTTTCACACATTTACTATACCTAACAAAATAGAAAGTGTACACACGTTTTTTTTAAATTTATGTTATTTTGACGATTTTTGATTAGAAATTAGATGTTGAAGGAGCTAAAGAAAATTTGATATATTTTTTTGGTAAAATCTTCCCTGAATGGTGTGGAAATACGAATAATTATTAATAACCACTTTCTTTATCGGTTAGGTTTGGTAAACCTTAAAGCCAAAGTGTGTTATGAAAAGCTAGGGTGAATTAATAGGTGTCAAAAAAGCCTTATATAAGGGAATAGGCATACATATCAAGTGCAGCTTATACCATGATCCGATATGGGTTATGATTCCCTACAAAGGTTGCGGAGGTCAAACGGGAGTCACTTGTAAAAATCTTACTTCTTAATCTAGAATCATGGTCAAAAGTTGCACCGCCTGGTCTTCTATCTTCTCGAGAAAAATGCATGTTTGTTTGTAATATCTTTATTGAACAGAAATTTACACAGTTACAAAAAATACTCCATAAATAAGAAATAAATCATTTACAATGGTGGACTTATCCCATGAAGGAATCTCATCCAGTCAACCGAAATGAAAGTGGCCTTTCAGTTTTTTCAAGACTGGTGACTCTTGTTGCCAAGAGGTATAGATGTGATTAAGTATTTGTATGTACCTATGTATGTATGTATATAAGTACAGCATAACCGTGGATGTAACCGGGTAATACTCAGAAAATGGTATAAACTGAAGTTTAGTTCGGATACCAACCGGACACGTAATCAGGAATTAAATATGTATTAACTATATTTCCGAGGATACTGCATAGGAGTGCCCCATATGTGATAACATATGTAGGTAATACAATGATTACGATTAACGTAGCGATAAAACCGGTATTACACTGCATTGACCGTAGGAGTACATCTCGCATTCATTAAAATCTTGTTTTACTTCATCGCCATAATCATAGTTCACACAATCAACGATTAGTAATCACAATTAAAAAGAAATCGGCAAGTGAAAACAAAATGTAGGAAGGAAAACTAAGGCGGTTTTCCTATTTTTTTATTGTAAACAATACTGAAAACTTTAACAAGTTTTTGATTCTACTATTAAAATGCAAAGCTGCGTTATCGTTTTATTGTCCGGTTATATAAAAGCTTTTATTTACATTTTTTGATATTTTTATATTTATTACATTTGCTTATTTTGTGGACAAAAATTCGTTCTAACATATCAAAATTTCTTTAACATAATAATAAGAAAATTCCGAGCTTTATTGAAGAAAAGCGAATTAAATGAGTAATATTAAATTAAATGAATTAAAACGAATCTCGTTTCAGGATGATATTGGAAAAATTCAAAACTACTAAAACATTTATTTTCACATCACTATGTAGGTAGGTACTACTTACCTATCTCAAATTTTGTTTAGCCACTGCTTTATTTAATTTTTATTTGGGTTCTATAGTTTTGGCCGGATCAGCTTATTTTATTATATTAGCGAATGCCTGCGACTCCGCCCGCATAAATCTTAAAACCTATTTATTTTCCTTCCCGGGGAACTTTCGAGAAATCCTCTCGTAATTTAAACTAGACCACATAAATCCTAAAAATATAAAATTTTGCATAAAACCTAACCTAGGTTACATGCAAAATTTTATGCAAAATCTCTGGACCCAGTGGCTGAGATTGTGCGTTGTCTGTCAGTCAGTCACTCAGTAAAGGAAGACTTTTATATATACTTACTTACCTATAAATTATAGTTATAGGCGGTTTATAGGAATATTTATGAATTAGTCACTATCTGTATGTGTGTTTGTTCAGATATCTTGCTCTGCGTCTGAAGTCTTTGGCGGCTCGTCATTGGTTTTCCCCACTGTAAAGCGGGAGCAGATATTTCACTAAAATATAAAGATAAAAGATTTGGGTTTATATTTTGGGTATTAAAGATAATGATTAAAGATTTAAATAAATAAATACAAGAATAATATTTATTTTTTCTTAAAATAACATTTCGGATTTGATAAAGTTTAATTTTACTCTACTTAGGATTTACATTTTATTACTTGAGTAATTAGATGAAACGTAATCTGTATTGTTTTCATGATTAATAAATATAACATGATATTTTTTTAAAAAGTTATATAAATTATAATTAAAAATAAATACGCTAAATAAAACGCGAAAATTTAACCCTCAACTGGCGGACGTAAATAAAAAAAAACATGTGAACCAGGGATCCCTACTGTACTTGCGAATAGGAGGGCCGGGCGCCGCCCTCGGCAGCCATTGGCCGCTCAGCTGTCTCCGCTATAGGCAGCACCACTCATTCGCTCCCCACTGCTGATCCACCACGTGCTCAGTCTACATCCACCTTTATCTTCCGCGCCTCCAACGAACACAGTTAGTCGCTCCGTTGACACGGCGCGTACCACACTGTTCACGATTTGGGAATGCCATACACCATCGACTATGGATCATTGTAGTTTACCTAAGTGCGCGGTCGAGAGGCAAGTCACAACTGTGATAATCATAAACAAAATGAAAATCATCAAAAGACTCTGTCCATCCCAGGAGCGCCCGGGCTACCCCGACGTACTCAGGCCGTCCGATTGTGAAAATTGTAATAGAACTAGAATAATTTTAAACAAATTTAGTGACTGTGATAGTGGTCTAGTGAGTAATACTCGAATTTACAAGTCAAGAGCAGCGAGGAGTAGTAAGCATATTTTCTTTTATTATGGTATTAACAGCTTTTGTCCAGAACTTTGTTACTATGGACGTCTTCGTAAATATAACATTCCGTATGCTGAATTTCAGCCAAATCTGTATTGCTAAGTACTTATATGTTTGTTATGTGTCTTAGTATTTTTTTATTTATTTAAGTACTAATTTTCATTTGAATTATTAGATAAAAATAAGCTTCATAATTTATTATGATATTCATTAAATATTGTAGACAAGTGACATTTCTATGCTAAGTTCAATTCAATTAATGAGAGAGAGAGCCTAATTATTATACTTAAAAATAAATAATTCGGATAATTGCATATCTTTAACAATAATGTATAACTGTTTTAATTATAACAAATTTAATAAAAAAAAATAATTGTGCAATCACTACCAACGCAGAGGTGGCCTGAGTTAGATAAGTCTGTGTAAACACATTTGAATGAGCAATATTTGATGTCTTTAAGATGATGCATGAAATATATTTATTTCATGAGAATTATTAGAATGACGAGGTCTTTACCACAAAATTCAATAAATAAATAAATAAAATTTAATAAGTTCATATCTACCTTTGGAATAAACTTTTAATTTTCACAAATAATGACCAAAGCACTTGTAACAAGGGATTTACTCTGTTAAATTAAAACATTGTTAAATTTATTTAATTTTAATATAAAAGCTTTGCTTCGCTTGAATTTTTTTTCAATCGACTTTTCTTAGATACCTAGGTATGCCAAAATTAAAGACATCAACGAGTTCATTCTAATATTTTTTTAACATAAATTTTATAGAACTATTTATGGCTTTATCATTTATTTATTTTTCAATATATGTAATAAAAATTTATAAATGGGTTTTTAAAAAACTAATTCATAAATATAATATAAAGTTAAAATACTGGCATAAAACAAAACAGATACACTATCGCAATACTTAATATTTCAAATATCGAACACATCTAAATACAGGTGAAGTCCCTGAGATCACAATGTTATCAGAAACGTAAACATCCCGAGAAGTAAGCCTCACAGCTAAGCAGTATTTATTTTTATACCATGCATGTGTCCGGTGCCCGCCTCTCACATCCTATGCGGGATCCGCAACTCTGCCTACATAGATATGTCAAGATTAATTATTTTGTTTGCATAATGTAAATATAACGTAATAAAACATTTCTATTTGTTCTTTCTTCTTTGTTGTAACTTTTTTCCACTCTTTACGGTGGGCTCGGCACAATATGTAAGCTTTATCACTGGTCACACCTTTTCTATTCATACTTTACTTTAAGCTCCATTCATCTTTTTCGGTCTTTCACTACTTGCCATTTCTCTAGGCCCTGTTAGTTTATCTATTGTAGATATGTAAAAAGTTCGGTGTTAGGTATATAATTGAATATTAATAACAGTTGTTTTGATCTTCTAACAGATATAAAATGTGTATTAATAAGGAAATCACTGTCGATATTTAGTATACAAAAAAAAAGTTAATGGGTATTTTTATGTTTCATCTCCACCTCTTTCTATTTTTAAGTTAACTTACAGAGGTTGCTTTTAATAAACTTTCTTAGTAATTCTAACTTATGGTAAAGCCTTTACAGAACCTTAACTGAATACAATATAAGTACAAACGAATATTTAATGACTATACTCACGTTAATTAATATTGATCGTCTACTAGTTCACTACTCCACTCAGTTACACCTCAATTATGTCAAAACAAAAAGAAATCTTAGTTGGGTTTACATTTTCATTAGCAAAAACGTTCTCGCTGCTACCTACAATGTTAAACGCGATGATAGTTACTGGCGTAATTAAGTCGACTTACTGTTACCGGTCGCATATCTCACTAAATGATTCTATCCTTTAACAGACGTACGGTTACATGCGCATGAGCACGGCCTATTTCGTAACACGCTTTGGTTGATTTATATTTATTTACTGTATGCTTCCCGCCATTCTAGAATAGGACAACTCCATATATCTTCTTACGGATGTCGTAAATGGCGACTAAGGGAAAGGTTAATAAACTTCGGATTCTTCTTGTAGGCGATGGGAAAGCAACCTGTCACTATTTGAATCTCAATTCCATCGGTAAACCATACAGCTGTATTAGCCTGACAGTCTTTTCAAAACTGTTGGCTCTGTCTGACTCGCAAGGAATATAGACGTGACTATATGTATGTAAGTACCTATAGTTATTTACATTACATTGAAATCATTTGAGCATTTTACTCAAGATTAACCCTGAACCGATAAGCTTGCATGAAAAGAGTTATGAAGGTGGTAAGTAAAAAAGGACTCAAGGAAAGATGTAAGTAGTCCCTGCCTAAGCCTCTAGATAAGAAACGTGTTAATGTAATAACATAGATTTGTTTTTGAAACAATCTAACAAGATCAAAAGGAGCTTCTAAGTCTACTCTTCACCGGATTGATTGGTTCTGAATTTCAATAAATCGCCTATATTCATACAAATCACAAAATCACAGTTTTATGTATCATTTATAAGTCGTCATTATCACTAATTGATAACAATAGTATTTTCCGGTCCGAATTTTAATCCCAACGCCACTCAGCGAATATACACACGTCATTCATATATCTCATTATCTACGATACGTTTTACCCATTTTTTTGACGTCAGATATAATTTTCCCAACATAGTAATGTTTCCCACGTGGCCACGGGCCTGAACCTAACGGAACCGGATATTAATATAACAACGAGACTTGCAATTAAAAATACATTTATTGACAATCTAAGTGGCAAATTAAAAGACAGATTAACAAGTGAACGATTAAGATTTGTTTATACAGTAAGTATGTGTTTAAATAAATTATGAAATATTGCTCCGTCTACCCCGCAAGAAATATAGACGTGACTATATGTGTGTATGAAATATTTTCATGTAGGTAGCGCTTTTGTCCCTTTTGTAGGTGGCGCTAAATTCGATGCTTTTTGTAGTTGGTGCTAATTTCGTCGATTTTTTATTACATGGCGTTAAATTTCTATTCGTCGCCTTTCGTAGGTGGAGTTAAATTCACGCGGGCAAAGCTGCAGGTAAAACAGCTAGTAACATTATAATGCTCTCCATAAAATCATTTTCAGGACTCTAGTAACATGTAAAGACCAAGTAAAAAAAAATAGTTCATTAAAACTGAACTTCACTTATGTAGCGTAGCAATAGTTAAATCCTTTCATACAACAAATAATGCCCATCATTCTTTAACCACAGATGTTATCTAAACCATTAAGAACCAATTAATTCGTGTGCGCATGCTCGCCATATAGTCATACATTGGGGACTGTATTTTGTTAAAAATTTTCCCGGAAGTTGGGTTTTCACGATAAATTTTCAATGTCAAAAATTAAAATGTAAATAAATTTACCTATATTTTTGTAATTTTAAAAATAATGTTATCATAAAATTATTTCATAGCACGTAGTCTAGTCCACTAAAGTTTCCCGAAGAAAAATGAGAATGTTCTGAGAAAGCTATGCAGTGGCGTCCCATTATATCAAAGTGCGGCGTCGCGGCTCGATTTCATGAACTATGTCCGCGTCATTAGGCCCGCGATCCACTCTCTCATTAGCAACATTTTCACATAAAACCTTGTTCATTTACGCCGAGTAAGCCGCCGCGTCAATTATAAACAGTTATTTCAGTGAGCTCGGCTCACTCATAATTGCAGTGTTTAGCTGTCACCCATTTAGTGAGAGATGTCGAACCGACCTTATTTTTTATATCACCTTCAAAGGAAACGCTTACGAAAGCATGTAAAAATCACACTCGTAATATAATATCAAATTACCCACCGTCAAATAACCGCAGATTCCATTCAATTTCATCCAGAAAAGTAATTGAGATAACATCAGTTGTTACCTTATTAAATTTAATTCGAAAAAAATTCGCTCTTGTTTCGATAATTTGAGTGCGACGCTATCACCATTTAGAGCAATTTTCAGTTAATGAAGAGTGTATCACCTCGGACCGTGTGATAGGGGCCGCCACGCGCGTCTCCGCGCGATAATCGCTCTTATTATGCGCAGTCAAATTTTACGAGCGCATCGGTTGTTAGCCGCTACTAACAAAATGAACCGACACAAATTAAACTTCTATTATGGGTAAACAAGACGCTTTTCTATGCGCCGTCACGTGGGCGGATATCACTTGTCCTATAAAAATGCAACTAAGTTGCTTTCGCGAAAACAGATAATGAAACAGCGATTTTAGGACACGAAAAAATTATCCGCGCTCCATTTTGCGAAACGCCCGTAAAGATAATGCGCGCATCCAAATTTGACGCATTGATGAACGGAATTTACATAATGATTGCGCTGGCGCCTGAGCCGACGACCAGCGAACGTCCGGTCGACGCCGCACGGCTTTTCTCGGTTTTCGAACCAAAATTCTAGTTAGCGGGCGCGCGATTTCATTTTAAAAAGGTTAACAAGATCTCGTTTGGGTCGTTTTTCGTGCTGCGATGCCTCCTTTTGTGAACGGCGAGCTGTTAAAAAATAAACGAACTCTTTGTTTCTCGGGTAGCCGGGGCGACCTCCGACGCGGTCCCAACTTTTTTATGCCCCCTTATAACCTGTGTATTACCTACGTGTAGGTATCTTCACTTTTTATGTTCGCTCGGTCAGTTCTTCAATGGGCTAAAGAATCCAATCGAGTCACATATTGTTGATCTTAATAGGGTCAGTAAACATTCTCGGAAATAATCTATTTTCTTAATACAATACGAAGTACAAATTATCAAACTGAATAAATAAACGCCTTTCTGATCTTAGTAAGTAAACTGAGTAGGTATAAAGAAAATAAAGCAAGTGTTATTTACAATGCTCGCTTTCGTCGCCATAGCGATCTTAATTGTCAAGTGTTATCTCTATGAAATAGTTTCCCGGCGTGTCGCGTCTCGCCCAGTTTCCCAAGGAAATATTTGTCTCACAATGACTCTACGTCTTTTACGATCTGACCTGTTATTTTTTTCGTTGAACTTTTGACGGCGGTCGCGCGGTTGCTTTTGACCGACGCACTAATAAAATGTTATGATCGTGTGTTTAACGCGAGTCGGGCCTTCCTTTTGACATGATCGTTATTGCCGGTACACCTTTGCGGTCGCCTTTTGTAATCCGACTTACAACATTATTATTGTGTCAATTACGTGGCCATATAAAGTCTATAACTAAATCACGGCTAGTTATCGTTTAACGATCCCGATTTGTTTACGCGAAACGATGCGTTTTGTATGTTGGAAACGAGATGTTTGGTTTGTCTCTTTCTGGCTAAACGATGGGCGTGTAGTGATCGGGCTTGGTTCACAGGCACTAGTTAAATAATGAGCGGCGAGATGCCCTATAACTATAATGTGTTTTTTTTTTTATTTTCTTTTGACCGGTGTGGCCGCTGGCGAGGCGAAACGCCACGAAATATAACTAACGAGTCGCAAAAGGAATAAAAAAGTCACGCATATATTTGTGCTAATTGTGTGAATGTATTGATGAATTTGACTTTGGGCCATTTTTGTTCTCACAGTTAGGTGCACTCTCATTTAAATTATTTAGTTTTTTAAGAATTTTACCATCGATTAGGTATATTTTTTAGAAATGGGTATACGTTCTGTTGACCAGCTAAGATTGAATTTAGCAATATTTGATGTGTACTTCCAATATTCAATAGAGACCATCCAAAAACTCTATTTTTTTAATTTCTCTATTAGTAAAAAATACCTATTAACCTATATTGGCTACTGGATCTCGTGTTTTTTCGCATGAGTGATCTAGTACATAATCTCATTATATTGCACGAAGTTGTAAAACAGATGTCCCCTATTTGTAGAGTGCTAAATAGCGCAAAAGATTACCTCGCCTTAGTCACCTCGCATATAGACATAAGAGTAATGATTCACGCATTGAGTCAAAACACTAAAAAACTGAACACCAGTGAGTAACGCATCATAACTGAACAAGTAGCACCAAATTATTTTTCAAACATGGCAATTATTCCGATGATTTGAATAGTTTACGTTTGAAGAATAACTGGTTTATGACTAATTCACAAAATTTAATCATAAAAAATAATATTGGTGTCTTGTGAAATTTCAGAAACATTTTCTATTTATTTCACAGAGCTACTTAAATCTATCAACATTAGAAATTTCACAATTTAATAATTTAGGTATAAAGATGAAGTGACCTTTCAGTCTTTTCAAAACTGTTGGCTCTGCCTATTCCACATGGGATATAGACATGATTATATTTATGTGTATTTATCTTAATAATATATAATTGAAACAAGTTATTTATGTACAACATGCATACATTTGATTGATAGGATTAAGATCCTACTATTAAATTTTAAAAGTCAAAGTATAATGAATTCAGTAGGTTATGAATTCTGGAAGTAAATATTTGGCAATGAAAACGATCTTTACCTATGTGCGTGCGCGCAAATAGGGAAGGGCCGCTCGTTCATAATTCACGGAACGTGCATCAGAGTAGCATCGGCATCGTAATTATTTTACAACAATAACTTTTTTTGCCGCAATAAAATATCAATCTGTATTTTGATACGATGAATTGTGAACGTTCACGTGTAATTTCGATTAGTGAAGTGACATATCGTGTTGGATCGATTCGATCGGATCGATTTGGTGTTTAATATCGGAAGAATGTCCGTTTTGTGACCGTTAAATCATGCCGCATTAGTGATTCACATAGGTTCACTGGACAATTAGCAAAGGCTGTCCACCTCTGGGCCGCGATGTATTTATTCATCGGATGTTCATCGATTACCATAATCGATAGCATCGCGCGTGCCGCATATATAACAAGTGGCTCTTGGGCGTTTTCATTGATGAGATGCATCGAAAAGTACGATGGTAATTTATTTCGTTAACACGTTTGTAAGAAAGTCAAACATTGTTTGATACTTAATCTGAGAATGTAGGTGAATTGACATAGTGCATTATTACCGACTGAATTTTCTGTTATATCTTTCGGTTTAGTTAAAAAAATGTAGAGTAGGTACTTATATATTGTCATAGAATACAAAATATAATAAAAAAAATATTAGAAAATATGTAAAATTATTTCATCAATATTAGCTTCAAATAATTTTTAAATATCATTTCTATAAAGAAGTGATTATTGAATCAATAATTAATGAAGTGAAGTATTCATCGAAAATGTATAAAAACTATTCCGCTTTTTTCTGAATTCTATAAGTTTCTAAATTAAAAAATGTTTGTGTTTTTTTTGGTATTTTCCATTTCTCAATTTCCTTAACGTTTAAAAAACTTTTCCGCCAGTAACATTGTATATTCAATTAGTTCAAAAATTTAAAGGTGTTTTGTATTTTTCTTCCAGGATACGTCAACGTCTGCGCGGTCGTCTGCTTGCTACTACTATTCGGGGGGCTCTCACCCCGGTCGTCGGCGGCGCCCTACAGGAGTCGCGCCATGGATCGTCAGAAACGGTCGCCGGACGAAGAAAACAGTCTATGGGGCAACCCTTGTAATTATAACCAGACAAATGTAAGTAATGCATTATTTTTATCTTAATATTACGAGGTTTTTTTTTTGTATATTTTGAACTGAACTGAGTTTTAATAAGCTACAGTCTGGGAACCTAATGCTGAAACATTTTCTAATAGGCACAGCAAAGAATAAAGAACAAAATTTAAGGAGGTATAGAGCTACAATCAAGCTACTAGTTAATTAACTAAGTGAGAAATTAAATCCACTACATCGTCGATGTATCCGTATTAGAACTAGAAATAGCAATACTTTCACAACTAAGTGAAATGTTGGCGTAATTGCTTCTGACTTAAACCTAATCATACTATTTTTTATTTACAGTCCAATGCGGAGTACACGCCAAAAAACGCGCAGTACGTTCTACGCCAAGCCAAATTCACATACACAGAGGCGCTGAAGTACAAAGATGAGTTCGTAAGTATTTTGATGTTTTTTGAATTTGGAATTTTTCGCTTTCATTGATACTGGCTGACGAGACATCGAGTGTATTCGCAATCGCATCGATATGCTTGTCGCGTCTCACTAAATGAACGGACGGAGATCGCGCCCGGTCATACCAATAAAACTTAACTGATTGTCTTTGGATTGCTTATAATGATATTAGTAGTATTAATTTCTAATAAAGAAAATACCTACTTGGTAAAAGTTATATGACCAATTTGATCTTAAAGCATCTAAAACCACGCATTATACTAGATTCAGTGATAAAATGCACCAAAACCCGTACGTACACTCTTGAGCCAAAACTACCCAAAATTTGACGTCTCGAGGTTTCATATTTTTTGTTGGAGAACACTTTAGCAGAATTTTCTCACCAGCTTGGAAAACAGATTGCATCGGCGCGGGCGCCGGCTCCGCGCGTCCGGTCACCGCTTCCTCCCTTTTAATTATTATTTTGCACTGCATTTGTGTGACGTCACACACCATATTAATCAACTTCATCGTTCAAACGTAGAATAACGCTACATCAACTCACATAAATTATAAAAAATGTGCGCAGAATAGGCGAATAACAGACACGTCTACCTTACACTTGGGAATTTATAAATCATTCACGAATGGACAGAAACAGACGTCAGGCATTTTAATACAACAATTCATATGACGACTCTACGATCCCAATCCTAGGAATATAATATTTCCGAATCGGAAGTAAGGTGGGCTGATCAACCAGCAATAATGCGATGTCGACGTCGCGACTCGAATCATTTATGGCTGAGCTCGTACCAATGTACTCGTATGTCACATCTCGTATCGACACGGGACGTGAGTATTTCGGTTGCATTTCGAAGAGCATACAAATTGTTGACCGTCTCGTAGTCAATGGAAGCGGAACAACTGATGAGTTTATTCTCAAAGCGTCCAACTATCGAACATGGTGTTCGCGTATGAGGTATGGTGGCATTGTAATAGTCGACGGTCGTAACGACGGCGACGTCCTGTCCGCTTACCACCGCCTCGTAAAACGACATTATCGACGCACAGTAGCCGGAACGAGGTACAGGACGATGCGCATACGCATCGAATACTGATTGCGCATTAGTATTGCACGACACACCTGCTCGACGATTTTTTTCTGTCTCTCCCCTTAATGTCGGTCATTCGTTACTAATATATCATATTTATTGCGATTTAGACGTAGCTGTGAGTCGATGAACTACCATTGTTACTGATAATCAAGGACGTTATTCTTTGTTTCCCGCACCGCCTCGTAATTGTATAATCTAGCGTCACGCCTAACTCGCTAAAGTATTTCTTTATCAGAGAGTTAGATCAAAGTAAACATATAACAGGAATGTAACTGCCATAGTGTACCATAAATATATGAGACAATATCCAAATTACTCGGGCGGTCGCATAATGTCGACAAGCCGTTTGTATAATAACTGGCCGTGTTACTAAGAACGCAATAATAAATTCAACGAACTCTACCGGTATGCGAGTCGCCACCGGGCACCGTGTGAATGTCTTGGCACTCGTACTTTTGAGTGCGTCGTTGTCACGTTATCTCATCGTCATTTTGATATCCGAAAATCTTATAACACCATTTGAGCGGCATACGTGAACAATTTGTAACGCAAACTGATAAATCGTTACGAGAGTCGACGAGGAACGCGCTCGGCCTTGTTGCGCGATGCGTCCACGACACGAAGTTTTATCTCGCATATAGTGACGCTAATAAACATTGAATTACACATAATGTAATGTGTGTGAGTACATACATGCATTACGATATTGTTGTTCACGGGCGACAGGCTGTCTGCGCCGTTGGTGCGTACGTGTGCCGTAAATATATCATTTGCCGCGCTTGTGTGGGTGTATATTTGATAAGCTTCCGATGCGCTAGGCATTCGGATACGTGGTCGAATTTCTTGCGACCACCCGCATTCGATGCAACTGCCGACGTAATCGATTCAGCCACTGCTTATTGGAATTCTGCATCTGCTCTAAAAATACGATTTATCATCGAGTGGTATAACTTTATGACACATAGCGGCATTTCATATTTTAGATTATGGCGCATAAACTTGAGGTTCATGTTCATTTTATATTTGAGATATTTTTTTCTATTTTGCATTATTCTGTGTACTCTTACTTAAGTTCATATATCTATAATAATCTTAAATGTTTTATAATGTGAAAACCAGTTGCATTGTCTCAACTCAAAGTCTACAATAAGTCTGAGGTCAACGTGCGATCATCACACACAAAGACATT
The DNA here is from genome assembly GCF_032362555.1 of Amyelois transitella. Taxonomy (NCBI): domain Eukaryota; kingdom Metazoa; phylum Arthropoda; class Insecta; order Lepidoptera; family Pyralidae; genus Amyelois; species Amyelois transitella. The sequence goes on along the minus strand of NC_083511.1, from coordinate 8,522,248 downwards.
AAAACAGATAAAACAATAAGTAGAATGCTTCTAGGAATAAAGTTGTTTATACTAAGTAGTTGGTCTACTACTATTTGGTGTAGGTTTCGGATATGGCGTGATAGACCGGACGCGCACCTGTGCAAGACCAACCACACTGCGCTTGCGCATTCCAAACCTCAATTATTATGATTAACGCATTACTAAACTTAGTAATCAATTTTGTAACATCTCTGTTTTTATGGATGACAATTTATTTCATTAATCATTTCATATGAATAGTCATTGCCACTTATTACATTAATTTTTCGAGAAAATTACCAAAAATATTAACTGACAAAAGATAATAAAAGAAACACCACTTATCACCGATATTTATGCACGGCCAGTTAGTATCCAAACAATTGATTTACGAAATCGCTCTTTTGTAATCGACCACCGAATAACGACTTTGATAATCTTTGCACAATATTCGATAGTTTATCACTCCTAAAAATGAGTTTTAATTAGTACTATTGTCGCTTAACAATTTACAATGGGTCTCCAAATTTCTATTGCTCGGACAACACATCTGCCGATTTAGGATTTTTTTTTTACTTTTGGACTCTCCGATGTTAGTGATAAGATTTCATTTCAACTGGATGTGGCCAGAGTGTCGACTTTTAATGTGGAAACCAAAAGGTTTTGTTACGCGACGGCTAGCTGGCAGTACTTACATACCACTGATTTCAGTGTCATCTTTCTCGCAACCTTGACTTTGCCATGTAATTGTTCGATGGTCATGCAGGTGTTGATATTGATAACTTTGAAACGAAAGGACACAATTACATTAGATAAATAAAAATAAATAAACTAAAATAACTTTAAAAAATTTAAAACTTTTTTTATTTTTGATATGTTCTTCTTTAATAAAAATTAGGAGATTTGTTATTCAATAATACACTTTGCAATTTTCTCTTGGTAGAAATAGATAAAAGCCAAGGTGTTCAATACTAGCGATCATCCAGTTAAGACACTACTTTAATTGACTGATTGCTATGACCAGAACCAGTACAAAATGATCTTGTTTCTGCAACTTTGTATAGGCAATTCGAAGATCAAATTAATTTGGTTTTCTTGAATCAACGCATTCAATGCAATGCACGATCTTTCGTAGAACAACTTGTATTTGTCATGCAATTGTGAGTTTTTATTCAATTGTTCTTATTTTTAATCTGCCGCAATACTTTGATATTTAAACACAAGAGCCAAATTTTAAGAAAATAGTAAAATTATTGATTTAATGAAGATTAAAAATATATAAGAAATGGTGAAAATACGATCAGATCATTTTTTACAAATTTTATTAGTAGACATATTATAGCGCCTATAACTCTTACAAGATAGAAAGGAAAAAAAATATATTTGTAATATCGCTCAAATAACTGAAAGACCCCGATCAGCTAGATTGCTTAATGGTAGCTATGGCTTAAAAGACAATAAGTTACTTACCATAAATAATGTTAGTTTATAACACAAAATAAACTGAGAAAAGCCATGATTGCCACTGAGGATGGTCTAGACCAGGCTCCTTTTATATACGGTGTCCGCAGGAAACTGCACTGGACCACTATCCGCTCGATGTTTTTCCATGAAAGTCAATCTGCACAATATACGCGCTCTATTTCCATCGTTCGAAGAAACCAACTGTAGGGTCAGGAATGATTCACGCGATAGATAATCACTTTTTTGTGAGTAGTTGACTCCAGACAAATTAGACAAACGACATCGGAAAACAAGCAATGAGATTGTTCGTTCCATAGCAAAATTCTACGGAATAGTGCTTACAATATGCGCTATTTTACTTATGAAATTGCTATGTTTATCGATGCGATTGAGAACTTCTAGTTGTATATAAGCAAAGTAAGAGTATGTGACTCCATTCTTTATTTATATCCAAGTTTGTTTTTTTTTTACTTTGCAAGCGAATTAATATAAATTTTTGTCTTTGTTACAGACCAATAAACTATTCACAGTTTCAAGCTTTGATGAACTGTCTAGTACATTTAGTGAAATCCACTGGCTCCGTAATGAGAAGTGGTTCCGTGAGGAGGTCCTGCCAAAAGAGAAGGTGCTTTACCAAGCAATGTCAGAGGATGCTATGAGTCAATTGATGGTAAGAACATTTGATTATATATTGTTGTTTCGTAATGTAGTATGGTAAAGTAGTTTAGACATAGGTTGCAAAATTGTAGATATATTGAAATTAAAAATTATATTTTACATTGTTAAAGTATTTAAGTAAAAAATATATAAAGAGAACATTAACAACAAAGTAACGAACGAGACGACAGTAAATCAGAGTGTAGCAACTCGAAAATCCCAATGTATTAATTAGTAGGGATGCCACTTTATTTAATTATATCGCGGGAATGTCGAATTGATCGTCGTTTCCTAAACGAGAACAATAAGCGAGGAGCGGTGAATTCGCTGATTGTCAAAAACGTGCATCCGTATGAGTTTTTCAATCGATTTCAAGGAATCGCTCTTCGTCGGTGGCTTTCATTGTTGTTGGCCGACTATCGCTTACGTGAGAACACAATTGTTTTGCAATGTGCACGCTTTACATGGTGTAATCAACGAATTTCGGATAAGAAATTGCAATCTAGATAGATTTTGTATTAAAATTTCATATATAAAAGAGGTGTCCCCCAAAGGAAGCATACTTAGCCCTGTGTAAAATTTCCATTAATAACAAATTATTATTCTTTGTCTCCAGGAAAAAATAGACGAGGTGCTACCGTCTATGTATAAAGGGCTGAAGCTGGTGCTTGCCGGACTACATGTGTTCACAGGAAGTTTAAGGAACACCAATATCAGCACTGACGCCAACCTCACGGAGAAACTTGACAAAACCATGATAGACGTGCGAAGTGTCCTCTGTTACTTTTATGTGAGTATTATGATCAAGTTAGATATATTTATCAACCAATAATTTATGTGAGCATAATTTTTGCATTTTATATTTTTTCATACAAATTTAAAAAGTGTATAGCCGAATTCTAAAGTTAATTATATTGATATTAATACTCAAAATATATATATTTCATTCCATATATATTCAAACGTCGATCAAAAAATCAAGTATTTGACGAAAGAACAATTAAGAGCATACAATTTTCATACTGCTATATCTTCTCCTTTTCTCTCCCGGGTACATCCAACCACTCTAAAAAAGCAATCATCAAAGCCCCATTATTTGTTTTTATACTGCCTTGTCATATTAAAACATTTTATTTCATCTTTGCAGGATTTAATGGTATCTCGCAATTTGCAAATCGAGCCTCTACGTGACTCGGAAATACCAGAGATGACCAAGGGAAACCAGCTGTCAATGGGCTTTCTCATTTACCGCGATACGCTTAACTATCTGGAGTACATATCACAGGTCTTTCAAACAATGGCCGAGACTGAGCTGACCAAAGCTGTTTGAATAATCTCCTCGGTTGTGTCAATTATGATCATAAAGGCCGCTATCAATTTTGAGGAACTAAGTATCTTAACAAACAAAGAGTACCTACATAAATCCTAGAATGAACACTTCATTTTCTTCAATATGTGAATGCTCTTCTCAGAGTGACTGTTTGAATTGAATGTAACCATGTCGGTGCTCGTATTAGTACTAAATTTTGTTTCACGTTCCTCGTTGAAAGCTCCAAATAACTTCTTAGTCAAATTGTCTTCACCTTTGGCTGTTAATGTAGTAGAAAAAACGACATTTGCCATTACATTGCCATTTTGGTCTAGAACGGATTAGTTCCTTTTTAGTTTAGTAATGAATTTGAAATGTATTAATTTATTGTCGCTGATTATTCACATTCTAAATTTTCCGTTGTAACTAGTCAAGGTGTTAACTTATTTATTCCTCGCTTTTCTCCACTTAATTTTCTTTAATTATTAATATTTTTAGTGTAGATCTTAGTATTAAACACCATTCCACCTGATTGTGACTTTGTATGTTAGAAAATTTGTGTGTATGTGGACGCGTGCGGTGCTGAATCATGTTGACTTTACACCGGTAAGTTAAATGCGCAGAAACGATCAGTTCTCGAGAATTATTTTACTTGTATTTTGTACATTTTAATTCCTTGTCAATAGTGTTGATGGACACTTCTTAACTATTTATATGTATGTATATCCATCGAATAATAGCTTTAGTAGAGCTGTTAATGATTGTAAAATACAGAGCCAGTGTATGTGTAATTTAATCATTATTTGTATATTTCAAATAATAGTATTCATAAAGTAACAAACATATGGTCATACATATGTTTATGAAAATTAAACCTTCAAATGTTTCTTTTTATTATTTTATTATCCAATAGTTTTACTCTACCCTATTTATGACTACTTACGATTTAAATAAATATCTGAAAATAATACAGCTGAATCAGTGAATTAGTTGGTCGGAGTGGAAAGACAAACCGTTCCATATTTGGATGATGAAATTTGACACAGTGATAGACAGGACCATTAAAAGTAATACAGGCTACCTTATAACTTTTTTATTCCTTACAGCTAAATTCCCAAAACAAAATTCAATTCAGAAATTTCAACTACTCTTACACATTAATCTGCAAATAACATTTCCAAACTAGTAATTAAAATATCACGTGGTAGATTACAAGACATGAGTAATACAATATATGTATATGCATTATTTGAACACATAGGAACCACCTGCTTTGGAGATTTGCTAGAAACTTATCAGTTTGACAAAATGTTAATACTATTTTATGTTTTATATCATCTTCTTTACTCTCCTCATTGTCTCCTCTGCCTTGAAACGCTATTATCAAATGGCATGACGGTCTCCGTGGCGTAGTGTGTGGTCTGCGACACAGTAGGTTTTAGTTTTGAATCCCACACAGAGTTGGGCTAGAAACTTATCACAATCTGAATCTCAATTTATTGGAATTCCATGGCCATCACGAAGCCGAACATAGACTTTCAGTTTACGTGACTACTGCCTCTGTCTACACCATAAAAGATTAAGAGTATGCTAGATTGATTTATTTATGTATACATACCTACTCGTATTAAGGACGTCCTGGTAAAGGATCAGGTCAAGAGTACCTGAAACCACCGAGCTTGCATGAAGAGAGTTATGTATGTATGTATGTATGTATACCTATGTGGCGATATCTCTATGCCACACGTCATAAACAGCCAATCACACAACAAATGTCAATCATCGCGAAGAAATTGACGCGCTCAGCCAATAGCAGCGAAGAAGAATCTATTGCCGTGTGGTTCCCGGCACCATTACAAAAAAGAATAGGACCACTCCATCTCTTTCCCATGGATGTCGTAAAAGGCGACTAAGGGATAGGTTTATAAACTTAGGATTTCTCTTTTAGGCGATGGACTAGCAACCTGTCACTATTTGAATCTCAGTTCTATCATTAAGCCAAATAGCTGAACGTGGCCATTCAGTCTTTTCTAGACTGTTGGCTCTGTCTACCCCGCAAGGGATATAGACGTGACAATATGTATGTATGTATGTATGAAGCGAAGGAAGTATGCAGAGAGGGAAAGAGGCGTGATTTTATGTATGTATGTATACCTATGTGGCGACATCTCTATGCCACACGTCATAAACAGCCAATCACACAACAAATGTCAATCATCGCGAAGAAATTGACGCGCTCAGCCAATAGCAGTGAAGAAGAATCTATCATATCGCTTCATTCACATTCGGCAGCAGCTCGCCAGTTTAGGGAACCTTTCATCGGACCTTTTTTACCGATTTAATAATAACTGTTTCAAAAAAACAAAAACAAACTGTCCACATACCATCATCATTATATTCCCATGCGCTCGGAACAATTTCATGTCTTGACACAAAATATTCACGACGGTTTTGTTTGCGTTAGTAACTCACACTACAAATTAATGGAGTACAGAAATTGCAGAGGTTTCGTCCAAAGGAAACAGAATAAATGAGTCTGAAATGCGAAGACATTCCGATGTGTTTTTTATAGAAGTGTCATTGAAATATTGTTTAACTAGTTTTGATAACGTTATGCTTATTAAATGTGGCTTTAAAATTATTCTAGGTGATAAAGTGACAGATGTCAAAAAAAATCACAATTTATGTGTATTTTTTTGGCCCATGGCCTACAAGAAGAATTCAAATTTTTAAGCCCTTTCCTTTTCGCCTTTTACGATAACCATGGCAATATATGTAGTGGTCCTATTCTTAAATGCCGAGAACCATACGGCACAAAAAATTTGCTTCGATTTTTTTGAAACAATTTTGGGTTCGAATCCAGGGCCGGAATTCCGAGAGCGGAAAAAGTTTGCCACTGTCTTTAGTATTTTAGTATGAAGCCGACATTTTTGTTTCTTGACGTTATTCGTTCAGATTGAACAGTAAATAAGTAACAAACTTTTTTCTTATTTCATGCAAGGTAGTAACTTAGCTACTTAGTTACTAAGTAACTAATTTACGAACATGGTAACTAAGGTGCTTGAAAAAAGAAAAATAAAAGTTGTCACAGAAGCTTATAAGCTACCGCTCGATGATGCGAGAGACCGACTTGTCAATAAATACTCGCCGGAGGTCACTCTAGGTGGCAACATCAAAGTCTTACACCGATATTTATTTAATATGTTAGAAGTCACATGATTTTGTCGTCACCCTACTTTTCTGGACGAGGCGGGCGAAGAAAAAGAATTCCAGAACATGTGTGTAACTTTTATATTATCTTGCATATTTTAATAAATTTTACTAATATTAGGGATATATTGAACTTGGCTTTCGTACTATGTAGTTCAGTTTGGATAGTAAAAATTCAGTGAAAATAAATAATTTGTTATTTAGCTACTTAAGCTATTACAATATTGTTTTTACATACATACATGTAGTTACGTCTAAATCCCTTGCGGGGTAGACAGAGCCAACAGTCTTAAAAAGACTGATAGGCCGCGTTCAGCTGTGTGGCTTAATAATAGAATTGAGATTCAAATAGTGAGTGGTTTCTAGCCCAACGCCTAAAAAAAGAATGATTATTACTACATAGTGTAAAGCAAAGTCGCTTACCGCCGCGTCTGTCTCTATATAGACGTAGGTATGTAAGTATGCTTAGATCTTTAAAACTACACAACGGATTTTAAAGCAATTATTTTTTAAAGATAAATTGACTAAAGCGGAAGGCTTATATGTGTAATAACATTAAACGAACAGACAAAAGTCTATTATTTACACCGGGTGTATAATTTGAAAATAATTTCTAAATCATAATTAAATATTGACAATATATTTTTTTTTTAACTAAATTGGAGGTGTTAGAATCGACACATCTTCGACAATCTTTGTAACATCAAATAAAAATATAAATGTCGCACTAATTGATGGCGATCTGCGTAAATTGATAAAAAAGTCATGAATATCAATAGAATGAATCAATTTGCTTAGTTTCCTAAATAGAAGTGTAATGTGATCGACTGCAAACAGTCCGAGTCAATTAGTAACATTTGTGTGATTAAAACCAAATGAAACTTGATAGGTATAGTTCCTATTTTTTTGTGTTTTGCGACATCTTGTCAAATATATAGATATTTGTAAATATCTATATATTTGACAATTTATACTTATATATTTTATTTGATAATTTTACAATTTAAGTATCTCTATTAATTATAGAATTAATAGAGATACTTAAAATTTACAATTCTTCCGCGAATTCACTCTATTAAAACTTTTAAAATCATGCTTTAGGATAATTAACTACAGATTCTTATAGGCGGTAGTACTACCTAGCTATTACTACTAACTACAGGACGCCCGCGGCTACGCCCGCGTAAAAAGAAAAATCACTGTTATTCCCGTTTCCGCCCGAGATTTGGGAAATCCTAGACCCTGCGCGCTAAATTTCAAGTCTCTAGACTCCGCGGTTTGAGCTATGTGTTGATATGTCAATCAGTTTGCACTATTTCTTTTGTACACTTAGATTCTACCTTTACGTAAAGATGACTTCACCCATCAAAATGTGGCCTTCAAATCTTCTCATCTTCTCAGTTCTTTTACGCAGCTTACTTATTACCCAAAACCGACGAGTTTGAAAGAAGAGACATAAATGTGGATGACATGAAAAAAGTATGTAGGGATCGTGGCAAGTGGAAAGATGTAGACTCTATCTACTCCTCCGAAAAAGAAACAAGATTTTATGTAAATAAGTTAAATAATTCCTTATTACTTTACGCTTTATACGCGAAGCAAGTGTCGCGACGTGTAAATATGAAAAACAATATTTACATATTAACAGCTAAAGCTCATTGAGAATGACCTACCACATTGTGTATTGGGTTGGCACATTTTTTTATTGAAAAAATTTAAATATGTTATCGTGATATGGTTCTGTATTTATATGTAAGTATGAATTTGTTACTATACACACGATTTACAATATGAGTACAACATATTTATATATGTATGATGTTCTTCAAATATTCTACATTGCATTTTTAGCTGTTGACATCTCAATTTGGACTTCATCTATTTATTTTATTGGTACACCAACAGATTTATATACATACATCACATGAAATCACACGCCACTTTCCCGGAGGAGTATACAGAAACCACGTCTTTCAATTTCCGCTCTAGAATTCATATTATCCTTTAATAGCTATCACAACACGAACATACCTATCTATAAACATTGTAGTATCATATTTAATAGGCCACTTGGTTTGATGCCCAAGCTAATTTTTCCTTTGTTATCCTATTTAACAGGGCGAGGTTTAGCTATAAAATGCCATACAATAGTGTTGTGATCACCCCACTGACCCCTAAAAGGGCACAAAATATTTTCACATTCGTTTAACGACCGCGCGGTCACAAAGCGTTTAGGCTCACCGAACATTTGCCCTTTATCTCACTCACGTTCCTTGTTTTATTCCGTGGTTTTATTTATTAGAAAGATTTATTATTTACTCTCGTCGGCTCGCACACGATGTGTCACGAATCTGAGACGAAAAAACCAGGTTATGTTAATGTGAGAGGTTCGCACGTGACGACACCTTTTTTTCGATCCGATGTACCGAATTGACTGAGTTTATCGTTTCCTTGCTCACTGGAAGGCGCTTCTTATTTTTATTTTTTATTAAATTAAGACACATAATAGTTTATTTCTATTGACTTATGTACTTTATGTCTAATGGATTATAAAAAGCCCGAGGCAGAAAAACGACGGTTAGCAAACCTTTCAGCCTCTTCAGTGTTGCATCAGTTGATTCAAAGACACAATAACTTTCCAAAGTGAATAATACTCATAATACTTATTTAAAAATAAACAATAAATAAATATATACGCGACAGGTTACAAATATTGAGTTAGCCTCGAAGTAAGTTCCAGACTTGTGTTTCAAGACACTAGCTCAAGGATTCTACATTTTATAAAAATGATACTTACATACATACATACATACATACATAAACTCACGCCTCTTTCCCGGAGGGGTAGGCAGAGACTACCTCTTTCCACTTGCCACGATCCCTGCATACTTCCTTTGCTTCATCCACATTCATAACTCTCTTCATGCAAGCTCGGCGGTTTCGGGCACTTTTGACCTGACCCTTCACCAGGACGTCCTTAATTTGATCAAGATATGTTCGTCTAGGTCTTCCCACCCCGACCTTTCCCTCCACACTCTCCTTGTATATCTGCTTAGTCAACCTGTTTTCATTCATCCTCTCCACATGACCGAACCATCTCCACATACCCTTTTCTATTCCTGTAACTACATCTTCTTTCACATCACATCATTCCCTTATCACGCTGTGAAATGATACTTACATACATATATATACTTTTCAAGGCTGTTGGCTCTTTCTACCCCGCAAGGGATATAGACGTGATTATATGTATGTATGTATGATACTTATATAATAGGTACTTACATAGAATTATTTTAATAATAATGATACATGTAAGAGATTATGCATTTATTGCCCCAACTAAAATCATCAAACTATTAAAATACATTTTTGCCGGAAGGAGCATAAGGAATGCCATATGCTATTTACAGAAGCCTTGCGTAAAAAAGAGATATATATCAGCTGCAACATTGGGCTTTCCCTAGTCTATAAAATTGCACTTGACCCGAAGAAAACCACACGTCTGCCGTGACCAAGTACACAAACAGAGCAAAGATGGCCATGTTTGAAGTTAGCTATTTGCGTAAGACTTAAGACAAATTGACGCAGTCTCTGCTCATTGCTGTTATGGTGATAGGAATTATTTACGTAATTGAAATAACTAATAATATCGAAATGAACATCTACTATTAATATCAAAGGTAATAACACTTCATCATCATCGTCACCTATTTCCAGCAAATGTTTCCGTTGCTCAAAAACTGGAGTTCTTAAATCGTAGTAACTTGGTAGTTACAGTATAAATTATGTCAATTATGATAATTAGCAGACGCAGATTGGGTAATCTTTAGCTGAGAAATGAAATTTAAATATACAAATATATTTAAACTAATTGTAACAAAAACATGTAGTATTAATTTTCTCAAAAGCCTTAACACGATTAATTTTATTCAAATATCTGAAGTATACTAAATTAAAATTACAAAAAAAGACCTACGTTTTGAATAAATTACTGAAATAGGAATGATATTATTAATGATACTGTTTTAAGAGGAAGATTGAAATACTCAAACTTTAAAGTGTGTTAAAATCATATCAAATTAACCAGATCAAACCTAAAAAAATACCGTCGCGACTATAGTCGCATTAAATCGAATCCCCAGACAGGATTTAAGACAAGTGATTGCAAGCAATTATCTTTTCGTCTTTTAAGGTCATATACTCAGTACTGTGTCAAGACCTCGCTAAGCCAAGCCAATATTCTAAAAGAGACTAAGTGCCATTCCTCGTCATATATACTTAAGGCTTTTAGAAGACAATGATGTCGCGACATTACGTTCGAAACTACGACAGACCGGAAGTGCGGCGCGTGCCTTTCTTCAGTTGTGACCAACTGTTGGTAGAAATTCACACTATATTTTAAATCTTAATGCTACATAGCTCAATTAATGTGAATGTTTACTTCTCCGGAAAAAAGGCGTATGTTATTATATATAATTTCTAAATGCTCATCAACCCATAATAACAACCAACAAAATAAAAACTCTTTCGTTACTATAACTATTATAACTGACAGTCAATACCCAGCCGAAGGTACTAAGGGCGGAAAACTTGAATAGGGATTGTATTGTCCTAAAGTAACAAATTAGTTTTCGGAAATTCTTACGGAAGCAAAAAATAAACAAATAATTTTGTAACTTCATCGCTTACTCTTATCTTTATTCTTTGTCTACCAATTAGTTGTATTGACAGTCTCTCTCCATAATTTTGTTGCATAAAAAATTGAAGTTCATACAAGGGTATTAAACTTTTTATTTGAATCTGGACAAAGCGAAAGAAATATACAAAAAAGATGTAGTTCACACCAGTAAAATATTTTACTAAACGAACCTACACTACACGCCGCTTTTCCATTCAAAATTTAATTTTCATTTCTGTAATTATTTAGGTATAAAGAATTTATTCTCATAAAAAGATTTCAATAAATCAACTTACATAAGAAAATAATTTATCAGACAAAATACTTTTACCGTTTTATTATATGTAGTATTTCGATTTTCAGTTTTTTTAAATAAAATACTCAAACAATACAAAAAAAAATATTTTTAATCAAAAAACATATCTTGTAATTGTTGGGATTTGAACTTGGACCGCCAACTTCACAGTCTCACGGGGTAACCACTGGACAATCGAGGCCGTTGCGTTGGTGTCGAAATTAAAGTAGACTACATACATATGGTCACTTCTATATCCCTTGCGGGGTAGACAAAGCCAACAGGCTTGAAAAGTCTGAATGGCCACGTTCAGCTATTTGCCTTAATGATAGAATTGAGATTCAAATAGTGATAGGTTGCTCGCCCATCGCCTAAAAAAGAATCCCAAGTTTGTAAGCCCATCCCTTAGTCGCCTTTCACTTATATTTATATGTTATAGGTATATTACTGTCGTATAATGATAAATGACTTTGAATTTTTAATTTCGTAACTTATTTGCAGGCAAACTGATGCCTTGAGTTCATTCAAATGTCGATAACTTTTTTTTTAGTCAACCGATTTGATGAAACCAACTTTAAATGTTATTCTGAGTTAAAACAAAGCAATTGGTGAACGTTTGAAGTAAATCGGTTCAGTACTTTCGGAGATAATCGTGATCATACGTACAGACAGACAGACAGACAGACAAGAAATTCAAAAAAAATATTTTTGCTTTCTATTATTCATTCTAAGTGTCCCTCTATCCATTTCAGTCAAAAATACTAAATGTACAGACAAAATATTTTTACTGTTTTATTATATGTCTATACATATCGAAAAAAGCATCACCTTTGAAGGAGCCGAATCTATATTCGGCTCCTTCAAAGGTGATGCTTTTTTCGGCCAACTTAGTGCGTATTTTTGGTAGTACAAGTAAACTCGGTCTATGTAATTTGCGTTTAGTAACTTGTGATTTTTTGGTAAACGATAAACTAGTGTGTATTTCTTTATTTAGTATCTTCCTAATTAAAATGCAGGTATTATAACGATAGAGTTGTCGAATGTTCATTAATCTTGTTTCTTTAAAAAAAATTTTGTTTGATGTCAAATACGGATAGCCAAATAGTGTTTTTATTGTTTTGTTTAGGGCTCTTTGAAGTTTTTGCAATTTTGTCTTGGCGACAGTACGCCATACTTCTATTAAAAACAACAAATGAGACTTTACGAGCGAGTTGTAAATATTGTATTTGAGTTTCCTAGGGACACATTCATTTATACTACGGAGTGATCCTGTAAGTGAAGCTAATTTATTTTTGGTGTGTGCAATTTATATGTCCCATCTGAAATGATTATCAAGTTTCAAACCATAATATTTTTCGTGAGTTTTCTGTTTTTTCCTTATTATAATTTTTTTTTTTATGTCATAATTACTTCGAGAGCGTACGAAGTTGAGTACCTCTGGCGATGATGCATGCTCTGACGTTTATCGTTCATAATATTAATACCGTATCAGAAACAATAAATGAAACACTGCTCTAAGTACCTCGTTTTATTTGCAAATTAGGTGATAAAAATAAAGAAAGTAGACACACATACATCTATATCCTTTACGAGGTAGACAGAACATGAGAAGCATAAGAAGACCACGTTTAGCTTGATAAAGAAATTGTTATTCAGAAATAGTTAAAGGTAACATAATAAGTTCGAAAAAAAAAGAATTTCAAATAATTAGATTTCCCTTGCCTTCCCTTCCCAATACCAGATACCGACACCAGACCAACATGGAAGTTTGCACTAGATGAATGGAAGTACTTAGTCGTCTTTTACGACGTCTGGAACATGGCGTTATCTTCTTATTCTAAATTTCATTGCACTTACATCATTGTGCAGTCGGAATTACCTAATAATCCGGCTTACAGGTTCCTGATTGAAAGAGAAATGGGTTAGTGCGAGTTTTACTCGATCAAAGGCGTCGATGAAGTAAACTCGAATTAGTATATGATTTAATCAGCGCCACCCAGTGGTAACGCGATGGCACTAATGCAATTCCATACAAATTAGCGTTTACTTGCTCGACGCGTTTGATCGAGTAAAACTAGCACTATTCCATCTGATTAGTTGCCTATAGTTGGTTCCTAATCTCTTCTAATACTGATTTCCGCTAGTCAGTACGTGTTGGTATTGCCGATCGAAATATAACACTAACTTCCCATCGCCGGTGACTCACCTAGGATACTGAATTGATGACGCTGATTCATATCACCACTGCTCTAAATAACAGCGCGGCTTACTTGGAGTTGTGTAAAAAGACAGTTCATGGACATATTTTCGGCTTCCGTGGTAAAGGTAGTTTGTTAGCTTAGTGGGTACGGATTTTATCTCGGTTTTTCTTACTTTCTTATTGAATTAATAATATAAGTTAACATACATACATAAAATCACGCCTCTTTCCCGGAGGGATAGGCAGAGACAAGTTAACATCACTTGATTATATATTACTATAACAATTTTAATAGGTATCTTTATTTTTTTTATTTCAAGCTCATTTTCGTGCTTCGAGTTTAAAAAAACCCTGTATGTACCTACTCTACACTAAAATTTACACAAATAGAGAAGGAAAACAATCATATTTTGTTCTTATCAATACAATTTATATATACATTCATACATAAAATCACGCCTCTTTCCCGGAGGGGTAGGCAGAGACTACCTCTTTCCACTTGCCGCGATCTCTTCATACCTCCTACGCTTGATGACAATTTATATTTATACAATTTCTATAAATATAATAAAGAGTAATTTGTTTATTTGTAGCGTTCCAATTTTTTTCCAATTAACTTGAAAGATTTTAATGAAACACAGAGACAAATAGATAGAAGTTGAGAGAGAAAGAAGAAGACTTTTATATTTATAAAAAGAACATTCTTGGGCAAAGCTACATTTTAATATACTTAGGTCATCATAATTATAAAATTACACGTTACAACATTTTCTTTATAGAAAAAGCATCCTGAAAAAACATGTTTATTAAAACAATAAAATTAATTTTGTAATATCAGAATCACGAGGTTAAATATTTGAAAAAAGGCTTAAAGGTCCTTGCTTTCCACCGTGTCAAAGAGAAAAAGTAAACAAGAGACAGGACACGCATAGCGCCTTACCTTACCTCAGAAGAGGCAAAAAATGGCGTCCACCGTTCCCATAGTCCTCAATTTGCTCTGTCCTATGCGTTAATTGACTCATAATGTGTTATCGTGTGAATGTCTCTAAGCCTCTTGTTTTCTTAGCAATGTTTATTTATAGTTTGAAGAGTTTACTCTCTCGTGGTCTAAACGGCCCATGGTAACAACATATGTAAATGGTGACAGCTATCGTCTGACGCAAAAGAAAATGGAGCATAATTATTTAATTTTGTATGAATGAATCTAAAATCTTCTAATTTTTGTTCCCGTGGAAATTTCAGGAAATACTCTCAAACCGTCCTAGAACAAGGAACGAGCCTATATATACCTAAATTCATATGTTAAGAATGAGCGGTTTTGGCTAAGCATTATGTTATCAGTCCGTGTCTTCTTTTATTTAAGTATATATATATATATATATATGTAGATGAATTTAAAGGGTGTTATAACCAAAGAGGTAAAGGATATTTCGCTCACAACTTAATTAAAAATCTATTTACAGAGAAATAAAACATATTTATTACATTCAAACTGTTATTTAAAATTTAAACAGGAAATTGGTGCAAAAAAATTTCGTTATTCGGGTCTATGTTCAATGGGTCATAAGCAACAGTTCCAAAAGGAACCGTCTTGTTTATTTATAGTTTGTAGGACACCGATCCTGTATTTTGTTAGGCTGCCGTTCTGCTATTTCTTTTCACCTCCTTTGTTTGAGCTCGTTTGGCGCTTTTCCCGGTGGTCTTAAATTTTTTGTGCTTTACAGGTTTTGGGTTATACGAGTATCTCCTAATATTGTACTTAAATAAATAGAAGTCGTAAAGTAAAAGTTATAAAATAAAAACAAAAATGTGCCCTGCAATATATTTTTTTTAAAAGTTTTAACTGAGTGTATACATGCATGCCGTGTGGTTCCCGGCACCATTACAAAAAAGAATAGGACCACTCCATCTCTTTCCCATGGATGTCGTGTCATGGATGATGTCGCAGGGTAGAAAGATCCAACAGTCTTGGAAAGACTGGTAGGCCACGTTCAGCTGTTTGGCTAAAACAGAGTACAAACATTACATTTTGCTAGAGTTCACTGTAGGTTTAAAATTTATATGTTTTGGATACATGCTTTAGACATATAATATTATCTCTATTTTTAGTTAAGGAGTGTCGACCTGTATGTTTTAAGATCACAATTGAAACTTTTCTCCGGTTTGTTCAACAAGTCTTAGTTCCTTATTGGCAATTATTATGATAATTGTTACAAAATGTGACAATTGTCTTAGGAAGATAAAGGTAAGTACCTGCTACAGAAGGTTTGAGCTTGAAAGGAAATGCCGCCCTTGATTATTGTTTTGAAATAAGTACTTACTTGCACCAAATGACTAGACTGACTGACTAGCTATGTAGTCACGACAACATTATGTTTTATACTTTTATTATTTATTAAATCAAATTTCTAAGTAACAATTTTAATAAATGTTAAGAAATTAAATTTATTCGGGATCAAATCCCATTCACAAGTTACCTTATAAAGTACAAAGATTAGACAAATCGTTGTAATTTGTAAGTACGTCGAATGGCCCGGAAGGTAACTGGATACGATAATATGTTCTCCTTATTGTACTCCCAAATATATGTAGACAATTTAATGATCTGGCTGAGGTGTCGGGTTGCAAGCGGTGGGTAAGCTTGTATGAAGCGATGCGAGTAATTAGTGGTTCTATTACAGTAAAACTATTGCGCAATTTTCTTTATTTAAGGAAAAAAAGATAAATGATAATAATTGGGCTTTATCTTGTCCGCAACTGAATAACAAGATTGATGAATGAAGATGAAACAAAAGAATATGGGTATCGGAGACAGTAAAATGATCTAATTCATCCTATCCCTGCAATGATAAGCATTTTTAAGCTTTCAACCCATTTTTGGTAAATTTTCACAATTATTTAGATACTAGGATCCCTACATAATTATGATTTAAAAACATTTCATAAACTTGTTATTTAAATTCATTTTTGACTTAGTTACGTTTAATAAAAAATAAAGTCATGCCTCACACAGCTCTATGTACATCTTACAAACCTTGATATTATAATATATTCGATATATATATCGAAGAATTATTTAACAACCCTTTGTATTAAATCTGAATGAAATGAAAAAAAAATCTAATAAAATTGGCTAATTTAAATGTCAAATTTATTCTCGGTTTTCGTTAATATATCCTGATAAATATTTTAACCATTTAATTATTTCCTTAATAGGAATTGTATAGAATCGATATATTTTACGATGCTGTGTGTATTACATTATGACGCTTATCCGTCACAATCAACGGACGTCCGTTGACGTCCGCTCAGAATATGCTTCAAATTATAATCTTGTATCTTTATCTTTTGTTATCTCAATAATTATCAATTAATAGAGGCGAAGGTGGAATTGTGGCACCCTACTTTGTTTTTGAGGATTTATAAAAAAAAATAAAGTACCTAGAAACTGGAAACATATTTTATTGGGCTCTTTGATCATTTGTTTATGCATATTTTACTATGGAATAAATGAAACTAGTACCGGATAAACAGATATAATATTTATTCTCACATAATCAAATATGGCATAATGAGATGAAGTGATGGATTTTTTTTTAAATCAAGTGATGGTTTTGTGGCACCCTGGGGGAACATATTAAATGTATTACATAATTAAAACCTAACGGCAAAAAACACAAATATATCTAATAGTCGCCTTCTGGACCTGCACAGGCTGTATGAGCCCATAATTCGCAACTCTGACACTGTATTCATTGCGCACCAGGTCTGTCATTCGAAATCGATACATTAGTCTTACATGAAATGTGAGCAATTTGAGGGGGTCGCATAACAAATATTGAGGTAATCAAAACAAATATACCTAACATATTTATAAAATGCTTAAATTTCATAATTACCTTTGAAATCCCGCAGAAAAATGTTCAATGAATAAAACGTGCAGACACAAAAACACAAATTCGATAGTTTGCAATTTTTACGCAATTAAAATCACCGCAGTTAAAAAGTTTTCTCACAAACGGGTTTCGAATAAATATAATGATGTATAAACGGAGCGACATCTGAAGGATTTGATGAGTGCTAAATATTGCTGTCACAGCGAGGATTTTGAACCACTGAAAATTTGCTAGGTGGCGTTATTAGGAAATATTAATATCAATAGGGGCCAAAGAACATGGGGGGCCGCAATTGCACCTTTTCCTCTACTGTAAAAATGAAAAAAAAATAGAAAATAGGTTATAGATCGGTTTTTGTATTTACGTATATTTCATTTAGAGAGTAAAAAGTCAATTTCACATCCTCATTAATAATACGAAGAAAAATTATTGTATTATACTTTGGTCCCGTGAAAGTTTAAAAGCTTTTAGAATGTTTTTATGTAAGTAGAGCCCCAGGAAAAATAGTCTCAAATAATAATTAGCCCCGAACCTGATCAAATCAACTAATGATTTGCGGCCAAACACGGATATGTAAATATAGACATCAAATTAACAATATCATTATATGTAAAAAAAGATAAACGTTTTATACATCACATTTAACTCTACCGAATTTAAAACCTTGTTTATCAAAAGCAAAACCGCAGGATTACCTACCGTATCGAAAATGGCGATTTGGCGTCAGACCAACCGTCCTAAAATTAATTGGACATAATTAATAAAGCATCTAAAACAAACTCCACCCAAGTCTCGGCAATCGTGTTCATTGCCTTATTTGGTTTATACAAAAGTAAAAGCGTTATATCTTATTTGTATATGGTTAAGGTCGAAATTAATTTTTTCTTGGTAAAGGTGAGTTTATCATGGTGTGTATCTAAGGCCTTTTTTGTTACAGCATTCCGTACAAAACGGCCGTTGTAAAGAGCCCCCGATACCATCCATTCATGAGGACACTGGTGACCTATTGATATCCGAGATTGTTGGTTTAGTGTGGATGAGGTTTTGTGTTTGTTGCGATATGTACAAATGTTACATACTACCAATGCATCACAACGCGCATGCTTAATCGCGCAAGCAAAATTTCCACGGATTGGAGCATAAATATTACCTCCGACTGAATAACGTCGGAGCGGTGGTGGTTGATGGCATAATACCCAGCCTGGCAGATATCTTCCGTATGTAGTGTATGGCTCGGTAAATTACAGATTATTACTTCTGCAACAAGTTTAATTAAAATTATTCTTTATTATGAATTATACACATAGAAATGTGCAATAATCGTGGTAAGTGAAAAAAATTTAGTACCTATGTTAGAAAGTTACGAGTACATACACAACATTAAGCATAAAGATTATAAGATAAGGCATTAGCCTTACGACAGAAGACAAAGCCAATAGTCATAAGACTAAATGGTCATTATTAGCTGGATAGCTTAGTAATGAAATTAAAAATCAGAGATATTGTCAGACGGTAGCTTTCCAAAAAATGAAACCTAATTCTATTAGCCTTTTTTTGATGGGCCTTTATAACTAACTTTGAAAGACTAATTATCTCTGTCTAACTTGGAAAGGATAAAAAAGTGACTTCATTGTCCGTATCCAAGCCGGAAGGGATAAAAGGGGCCTAAAAATTATATTATGAATTCTCGTTTTTTTTTTCTAAGCTCGTATCAGCAATATTCTTTCGTCCACAAAGCCCACACGCGCGGCCTGGCGTCCTCTTGTAAAATCGACTTTGGGATTGAACGACACTTGGTCCTTTTGTTGTTCGGCCTTGAAAGCCAAATTTACTGCCATCTCGCGTTCTCATAATGATCAGCGCAACTATTAACACCTCGACGATGCTCAATGAAGATGTAACAAGAACAAAGAGGTTTGGAACTCAATTTGAGACAAAGCGACTACTCCTTTGTTATATTGTCACCGTAGAAAGACTTTATGCGCATTGTTTATTATGGAATTTGACGCAGGTATATGTATAATTGATGATGTAGTATGCCAATAAAGTTTTTGCGATTGACTAAACATATGTATTTTGTTATTGGCAAATAGAACATACACTTTAGTTTGTAAACTCCTTATTGCTCAAAAAAGTACATACTACAAATAAATAAAAAAATTGCTTCATATAAACAAAAATACTATTTGTAAAAATCCCCTGTATCATTTATTACTAAATTCACTTTCAATTCTTTTTTTCAGTTTGTTTGTTATCCAATAAAATTCCGTTGACATAGAATTATCTACAGTGCTCGAGTTTCAAATAAAATTACACACATATCAACCGATTTCACACCACGCATCCTAACATCATAGGTGAGTTAGGAGAGGACACGCGTAATCAGCAAATAGCCGGGTCGGTAAACACAACGCCTACCTTGACAGCCAGAATGCCACCTCGAAAACCATTTATAATTTTTAATAGATTTCGAACACAAAAAAACAAACAATTTATGATCACTTCACCCCCGCTGTAACCATTCAAAGCCCAATAATTGTATATTCTTTTACAGTAGTGTATACATACGTATGGCAAAAAAAAAAAGAATTCAACCAAAATCACAGGCGCCTTTAATCACCACTATTGAGATCTATCGAGGGATCAAAGCGCGTGCGGTCTACTAGTAAAACATATTGTATTTATAGCCCGATAAAGTTTAAAATGTGTGTTACATAACTTTGATATTTTTTTGTGTAGAAGCGGATGCTCGTGTCAAGCGCTTTAGTATTTTGAGTTTGTTTTGAAAATTCTTTTATATGTATTATTTGCCGTCGCCATTGTCAGGGAGTTGGTGTTCTGTAGGCGGTTTGTGAATCTTACTTGCAATAATTTAGATGTCAGAGGTAGTGACGAGTGTTTCGTTGTATTTACGACTCGGGGCCTATGTATTGTGCTGTGGAATTCGCGGCTCGTTTGAAGGCAATGGCGACGCGTGAAACGTTGGTGGCATTTCCGTTTTAATACGATTTTTTCGCTCGAACACCTTTTGCTGACTGGACGGTAATGTTCAGTTTAATTGATGGATGGTTAGCTATTTGTTCGCCTATTTTTGGCAAATAAGAAATTTTTATTTCAGATTATTAACTTTAAAGGTTTATAACTATCTTGATGATATATTTATGGTTTCGAAATCATTATCCCACGCACAAAGTGTCCAAATTTGGTTACAGAACTTTTTGTAAAATTTCAGTTGAATGGACTAAATAATTGCTCATTTATTTAACATTAATACAAAATTTAAGAAAGCGAATATTCATAATTTCAACCACCGGTACTTCTATAATTTAAAAGGAATATTCTAAGATCTTTCTCAAAATAAATCAAACATCTTTAATTATACAAGTTACAAGAAAACAATTGAGAATGGAAGCAAAGCTGGGTTATCGTCATAATGAGCCAAAGTTGAGAAGTTTAAAACGCTCTTATAAAAGACTTCAACGAGCGGCACATTGCATTTGGATGCAGCCAATATCACTGTCTTCTATAGAATAAATGTAAGTATCAATGGACAATATATTGAAGTATTGCCTAAATTTTTTTATGGATAAAATATCGACTTAAGAATTATTTTAATATTGATGTATATACTCTAGAGATAAATACGTTGTGTATTATTTTGCGTTCAATATTGTAACGCTCCTTTTTTTTTAAAATAAACCTTGTTTCTATTTGTCTATGATCGGGTATCTCTTTTTATGATTAAGTCAGCATAATTTTGTATATAATTCATAAACTTCAACACATTTTAGAAACGCGACCATCGTCATCGTGTCGAATAAGAAGATTTAATCTCATTAATACCGTATGTCGCGGGATAGTGCAAAAACAGACAATTGCAAATGTGTCCGCGCGCAGCTGCCGTGCGCATGCGACGGACAGGTGTGGCTAATGTCCGATTGTGATTTTGGAGGTAACATTTAAGAAGGAAACCAAGTTTCAACACGTTGTAGACACGTGGTTTTCTTCATGATGGTCCAGAGGGGATTTTGAAAAATATTGACAAGCCATATGTCTCATCAACTTTTGCTTTTAATCCTTTTGGTTAATTTCAGGGAAAACTAGAGGACTTTGTTAACTTCCGTATTACTTGTATGATTAAATATACATACACCTGATTGATTATGCTTACATTCTAGATTGTCTTCATAGATAGGTCCTTAGTCTTCCTTTGCATTTGCTAGATTGCGTTATAAAAATAAAGAGCAAACTTCTTGTGGTGGTAAGTAAATACATAAATAAAATTACAAACTCAAAGGGTATGTCCATACATACCCTTTGGCAACCTGAAGATGGCTTCATCATAGATTTGAATTGTGAAAGGTTGCCATCGCCTAATAGAAGAATTCCAATTTTATTAGTCTTTCCCTTCATTGACTCTCACAATCTGCATCGAAAGAGAAGCAGCTGGCACACACTATGTTTTTCCCACTACCCAGTATTATTTAGCGTTAATAAATAATAAACTGAATAATATATACTTACATTAAATCCAGCCAGTCATCTTAGCAGTCTTTCCGCATACTCTAATAATCATAAAACCACTATACAAAGCGGATCTGTACAAAAATATCATGTTACTGTACCAATGAAACCCCTGTCAAAATATTTAGTGCCATAAAACCGATTTTAAAATAATATATAGCAGATCGAGCCGCCCTATCAGTATTCATATCAACGAGAAGATAGAGCCAGTATAGCTTTCTCGTAATAAGTAGAGCGCACACTATTGACCAAATCAATGCAGAATCGAAATGATTACAAGATGCACTTTATAAATATATTTGATTCAAAATAACGTAAGAAATTTTATTTTGCTTTTACTGTAACAGATAATTTGATATCAACTGAAGAATCAAATAAGAGTCTTAGCATTGATTTCAACTTTTTGTTAAGTCAAACTTAACAAAAGCGCAGTAAACTTAAATAATAACGGTGAATCTCGGCCAAAATTCAAAAGAATTTTGTCACAAAAAATTTTGTTTTACATTAATTGAGTGCATAAATAACTAGTATTTTTCTTCTAAATTGAATCTTATTTATTGTTTTCGTTAACATAATTAAAGATTCACTTTCTATATCGCATTCTATAAAAGTTTATTACTCTGTATGGATACTTATAAAAATGTTATGTCCATCATTTTAACATCTCTGCCATTAAAATGTTAGCGGTCGCTTAAGGCACTCGTCACGTAGAAACAGTATAACTGCCTTCAATAAATTAAATTTATGCCCGACTTAGACACAATTTGTTTGTCTCCGTAAAACAACCATAAAACTGGCAACGACCTTATTGTTCAACTCAAAAACTATACGCAGCCTCTTTTTGTGATGACCTTTTTGTAGCGTCGTAGAAAAGTCCACAATATGAGCTACTATATATAAAATTAGCGTTGGTGTAGCGTTACAGTTAAGAGATTTAATAGCCTAAAATATTACAAACGCGAAAGTTTGTAATGGCGTGTGTCTGTTACTCTTTTACGCAAAATCTACTGGACGGATTTTGATTAAAATATCGTACTGGAATAACATATAGGTTACTTTTATTCCGAAATTCCCATGGGGGCGAAAGCTAGTAAAACATATATAAAACACGTATTACTCTAAATTTTATTTAAAAAATAATATTATGTATAGATTATAAATTTTAAAGAGCGAGCTATCATAGACATCTCTATTTTAAAGTCTTTATAGATTCGATGTGACGTTTCTAAACTAGCCACTAATAAAAGAAATGTTTTTTTTTTGCTGATTATTTGTTACATATTTTCACCAGTACTTATCAATTGCCTTAAATGATTATATTTTAGTGGTACTGAGTTATTTTTTACATTAACATACCTCCTAGATAGTAATCATAGTGGGATCTCGAGCCATCCCCAGGGAGGATACACCAGGGACCAAAAATGTCAAGTTAATGATTGATTTGCAAGGAGAGTATAGCATCAATGCGCCAAAATAAATAAGCCTTTGCTCAAATTATTTTTTATTATTAGTATGAGTAATATTTACTTAATTTTGTGTTACGCCTTTAACCGAATCTTTATTGTACAGTTAATGCAATCCGAATTAAACATATATATCGTAAACGTTATCAAAAACATTAATAGAAAATTCTCTCAGAAATGAATGCACATAATTTAATATTAACACATGAATAAAAGTCGCCAATATAAATCATAAATCGATTTAGTTTCTAATGGAAAAAGACATCAAAATCAATTTACAGTCCGAGATACGTATCCGTCTCATAACTGATAGTTTTGTTGGAATGCATCATAATCCTAAACGCCACTCTTTATAATGTTATGACAATAAAAAAGTATTCATTGAGACAATAGTTAGTCCGGGGGCTCACAATAAATTTTGACACGGTTCATTTATCACTTGAGATAGGGATCGCGGCCGACGCTCGCACGGGTGGAAATTCTTTTCGGGTTTATTCACCTAATTTTGTCAAATTTATACCCTTAATTAATTTGTACAGCTTAGGATTAGCGTAAACAGCCAGATCCGTATCTGTAATGTGTAGAATTATTCGCTCGAGTTGACAGGGAGTGCAATAATTAATTTTAATACTGGTATTTCTTTATAATGTATGCAGGTGGTGAGTCACAGTAGTCATTACATACATATTAATTACAGTTCGAGAATAATTTAAATATGTAGTAAAACGTTTTGAATAGCTACGAAACTTTGTTGTAAATATTGATATAACTATCTATCTATGTATATAATTTAACTTATTTAAGTGTAAATTATATAATAAAGTCATAACGATATCAATATTTATAGTACCTCATGCAAAAGTTATTTATAAGTTGTATATATTACTAGAAACTCCCTTATTTTTAAATAGCCTTATGGCTTTCATCTTTCAATAACTCACTTTCTTTAAGTAATAATTCTGATTATGTTTGTTCCATAACCTAGATGACTTTCATAATTTACACAAACTCACCTCATTTATGTGGCGCCTAAAAACATTTTCAATGTAAAAGATGTAACCCGTGTGTATCAAGCGCATGTCCAACAAATGGGCTACAAGTTGCGCCGGCCAATCGGCTTTCAGAACCTGCGGTGCGCCGCGCTCCCGTACCTTTTCACACGGGGAGAACGCTCCATTTAGCTTTACGCCCATTATTCCATCTATTTCAGCGTATAAACATGCCTCTCTATGGTAGTGCGGTAGGTAACTATTTTGTTGATGTGTTAAGTTGGAAACACACTGTTTGCTTTGTCCATAATTAATGTAACGTTTCAATCGTGACCAGCAATAGTTTCCCGTCTGGGTAGTATTATGTCAAATATTTTTTGTGAATAATTAATAATGTGCTTTTTCAAACTAAAAATGTTTTAAATTTACACTTTTCAAAATTAATCAGAATGGACCATAAAATCAGGACTAGAATAAATAAAAATATAGAATAAACTATTTATTGTATAGAGTTTAAATTGAAAAAGACATCAATAAACGCCGCAAGTCCATCCCATGTTCTTTATTGGTACTAAAGTTTGAAATTGCGCATTATTAGGCCTTTCCCGTTCTCATATCATGCACGAACGTAATATCATTCAAGATTTAAGATCTGAGCACACAAGGTACTTTGTTAATACGATTCTTCAGTGATAATAATTTAATCTAATTTAACGAAAACATGTTTTAAAGCCAGAAAAGTTTTTTTCTTATAAGAACTTATAAAAAATACAATGTTTATAACGTTTTTATTCGTTATAGACTAGATAGAATGTCGACATTATATAGATTCGTCGTATTGAGCTTTTTGTTGGCTTGTAGTTAGCCAATTAGCCAGTTTCTGCGATTATCATTGCTCTATGTAAAAGCCCTACGGTAGAATTGTGATTTAGGCATGATTATGTAAAAAATATCAAAAGGTTACGTACTTAATTCAAAAGTTATTAATTTTGTTACCTTAGTTAATTTAGCCTACTATGTAATACATTTTTAGAGAAAAACGTAATGGATCTATTCTTCTCAATGGGAAGTCATGTGGCTAATGTATGAAACCATGTAGATATATATAACCATATATTACGATATGTCTATCCACGCCTTTATTTCGATATTTGTGCCTCTCATATTTTTATGGGGCACGAGTAATTTCAGACACGTTCTCCAGTTTATGATCGCCACTTTGTGCCGATGACAAATAATGTGTGTTCCTTACTTTATGCCAAGCTTTGACACCGTTGGTGTGGTATTAATTCTGTTGCATCGTTGCAACTTTTTAATAATAAAAGAAAAATCTTAAAGTAAAAATAAAAAATGTGAAAGGTGTTAACCGATTCCCAGTTCATAAAATATTTTTCACAATTGATTATCGTAGTTCCTATGTGATTCATCGGACAAGGAACCTGTTAATATTATGCTTGATTATCAAGGGAATTACATTTTTCTTACTATTGTTAGCTTCTTTTCGAATTACTTACTTCTTTTATTGCACTAATTTAAAAAGAAATTACGCTCATAAAAATCTAGATCTAAATAAATGTGACGTATTTTATTACGATTACATTTTGAAATTAAAAATAATAATAAATCATACAAAAAATTCAGCAATTCGTTAAAGAGCCACATAAATTAGTGGTCTTAATCTGATGACGGTAATTTCACGTGGACGGGCTCAAGACAGGTTTGCGACAATGTACGTATGTATGTATATGTGTCGTGTCAGCTTCACCTGTGTTTAGATTTGTTGAATGTGCATCACATGCTATCTAAAATTATATTCGTTATCTTTCAAACAATCATATATAATATGTTTGTCATCTATAACAAACAAATAACATTACTATACGTTAGTACACAATCATAATTTTTTCTGACTTTCGTCCTGCCTGCAACCTCACCTTTCTGATGAGGAATTCAGAGGATATTAGGAAACAAGACCAAATCATTTAAGTTTGATACGCACTGTATGTGTAACTAGAATGATATTGACTTGATAATGAATGGAGTTAAAATTGATGTTGAAGACCTGATAAGACAAGGCGAAGAAAAAGATGTTAGTAAGTGAAATCCGAAAAACATCAGAAGAATCAGAAGACATTTCATCGAAATATAGGTATGTTGTTTGTGTGAAGATGCTTACAAATTTCTATACAAGCCAAGTTTAAACTAAAACAAAAGCAATACATATATCCTGGAAGTAGTCGTCCTGGTTACATCGTTACAGTCACCACTTACCATCAATATAAAAAAATGTGACGATCATAACTACTTTGTATATCATAAAATAAACGACGTAGGTGGTTTCTAAAACTTCGCCATGAATAAATTCAATCATATTAAATAACGCAGCTAAATCTTCTAAAATTAGGTTGAGAAACCTGATTTTGCCTTCCAACCATCATAAAAAGTGTATCATGTTTGCTAACAAATTCTTGGGCGTGACACATAAAGGTGGCCGCGTAATTGGCAAAATTCAAAGGCCGCCGCTAATGTCTCAATTGGAGTTTTTACCTAAACACACCGCCCTGGCTCCCACAGAGCCCAGGTGTAGGTGATTGCGTTAGCTAGTGCAATAAATTAATTATGTGACAAAGTGAGAAGTTCGCAGGCTGCGCCCCCCGCTGGCACGGACCTCCACCGACGTGAAACTGCCTTTATGTTACTACTGTCATATCACACCGCCTTTGTCTGAATCTGGTACGCACACTCGAGATAGATTGTCCTTTTTTATTGCCGATCCTTAAAGCTTTGAATTGAATATTCATCTTGAGTTTTTTCAGTACGTTTTATGTAGACACAGAAACAAATTGCACGAACTTTTACTACCTTATTATTATTTCAGATACAAGCCCTGCTGAAAAAGAAGAAGTAGCCAGTCCACGTCGTCATAAAGCCGTCATTAAGCTCCTCGGAGTAGTGGTAACGTCATATATATTTTACTTAGGTACAATAATTCCAAGGCTGCTCATGTAAATTTTAATTTATTTATTGTATATACTTAGGTTCATTCTTACACTTGCTCCATTTTATTGTCCTCTTCTTATCATTATAATAAAATAACAAATTTTTAATAGAAAACGTTTCAAAAATATTTAAACAAGTCTCAAGTGCGCTCCAAAATTCGCCTTCCCTTTTCGCCTCCAGCATTTTTCCTTATGAGAGAGGAGCATATGTCGGCGGCCTTTACCAGCGGGCCATCATTTTTCACGTCTCATTCAATAACGGGCTGCATAGTCGCCGCGATAGTGATCGCATTTTAAATATTTCGATGGGTGAGCGTCACATTCCCAAGGTATGGTGTTACTTTGCGTGCGGAATGCCGCCTGGACGCCGTATAACAATGTGTTTTTGAGAAAAAATGGATCACGTATGAGCTGGACTTGTTCTGGAGTTTTGTATGTTGGGATGGTTCGGACATGATTTGTTTTATGTAGGAATTTTTATTGATAATCGAGAGTCTGTTTTGTACTCTGTCTCTGAAGTCCGTATTTTTTTTTACAAGAATCAATGATAATAACTGACATAAATCTTCGTCTGTATGCTAAACTAAGTTGATTAAATGTTTAATAACTTTCTTTAGGCTAGGCAGGAAAAGTGACTTTATTCTGCAGTTATGATTTTCATTTTTTTTATTTTTTTTTAGAACACGGTACGCAAAAAGTTATGTAGAGACTTTGTATCCAAACAGATCTAACATAATTGTTCCATTTTACAGTTAGTTTGGGCAAGTCCATTATTATGAATAACTTAATATTGAATGGAAACCTTGTCATGTTCACATCACATTTGCATCACCGAGTCTATTCTGAGGCTTCACCGGACGCGTGAAAGCGTCCCAATCCAGCATTCTAATATCATTTTCGGACACAGGCCCAACTATTGTGACCGAATAATGGGCACGCCAGCATTCTGTTTGCTTTGTCAAGATGATTATGTCGGCTACTTTAACGGATTACATTCATTCCTATTTCTGTATACAGGTAGGATACAGATACAGTTATTCATTGATGTAAGCAGATGCTATCTGTAAAACAATGAGCGTTTTTTCTCATATATCGCATTTTTGGTTACTTCGTGTTGGCGTTATCGCCATGTTATCTGTCCATCGACGAGGTGCCGAACCGTCAAAGATTTTACACAACTGTTTAGTTATCTAAGAGATTTAAAGCTGTTTTATTGTATTCGGAAGCTTTGACGCGTGTAAACGTTGTTTAATCCTTTCCTCTGAGTTTGTTTGAATGGGACTTTGTATTTTCATATAATAGGTAACTGTTAAGAGGTTTGCACATTGTGTACAATATGAAAAATGTTGTGTCGTGTAGGTATGTGAAATATTTGATCACCAGCTCTAGAAGATGGTTGTATAACCACACCAACTCTAGAAGATGGTTGTATAACCATCTTCTTCTCTACAGTCATGGACTGTATAGGCAGGTTGTAGTAGGTTCCTTCTTAGCACTCTCAAGAAAATTCTTATAAATCTAAGTACTCTCAATAAATACTTAAAAAGCAACACATACCTATATTATATACATGAAAGAAAAAGAGTCATAACAAAAATATGCATTCGGCGTTATCTTAAATCTTATTAGGCAAATATAATCCCACGGCCACAAGTCGTGTAAAAATTAGCTATAATAAGCAACCACACACGCCGGAGTGAGTCACGTGGCTAGACCTTTAAGCCTGAGAAACTTCATTAGATTTCTGATTGTATTCTTAGAAATGACTCTGAAATGAAAAGCGAAAGAAAAGATCCAAAGATACACTTTGAATAATCCGCCAATATCCGGTGGCGCCTTAAACGAGATTAAATTCATTTGTGTTAGGGTTGACACAAACGCTTTAACGAAATGATTAGTTTTTACCGTGTTTTTATTTCAATAGCTAAAATCCAGATTAAAAAATAAGACTGAAAAAAATGCCTGCCACGCGGTTCCCGGAATTTAAAATAGGATTATCTCTAGCCATGGTCTTAGTATATCGTTTAAGGCGACTGAGTAATGCAAAGGCAATGACAAAGATTTTAATTGCTAAACATGCTTATAATATATAAGTAAGTTAAGCGAATAAAAAATAAGTTAAGCATAATCATCTTTTACAAGCTTCCATGCTGTTCTTGTAGCAAAGACATAGTGTGTGCCAAGTGCTTCTCTTCCAGATTGTTAAAGTAAATCAAGGGAAAGACAAAAATCTCTAAGATATTTACAACTCCAAATTATCATGTTCTATCTAACCGACCCTAACCATATGTAGGTGTTTGGTCCGAGTTGTCTGGGCATCAAAATTTGTTTTCTACGTTCTTACTTAATTGGTCTTATTAGATTGAACCAAGTATTATAGTTTTAATACTTATTTATTTTTAAAATAGTAAATAAATACTTCAAATTATCTGCTTATTACATCTCTAAAATCGATAGTTTGATAACCCTTAAAAACACTCGAGCTTTACAACACCCTAGTTGTATACAAAAGAAACGCCGCCATCGAGACCTCAGATTACTCATAAATCCAAAGCAGCAGTCTTAAGCCCATAATTGTTAATTTGCCCCCAGCAAATATTTTTATGAATGGCGCCAAAACGCCTTTTTTATTCAAAATCTTAAGGATTTAGCATAAGCCTTTTCCGCACAATAAATCTTAAAAAGCAAATGTTTTACTAAACGCTGTTTTAGCTGGAAGTTCTTCAAGAAGAATCCGTATAAAGAAATCTTTCGTAAGTAGCACTTAGGGTTCCCCGCTTTACGGTTGAACTAGATTCGACAAGTCCGTCCGTATAACACAATGAAATGAAAATGAATGAAAAAAAATTGATGATTATGTTACAGTTAAAACTAGTTTTTAGATAGAACGCGTTTTCCCTAGTTAGAACTAGTTTTTTGCCTTTGTTAAAACTAGGATTAACTAATGCTCAAAATTAAATATCAGTTAAAACTAGTTCTTACTAGACAACACGCGTTTTTCAAAGAGAGCCAGTTAAAACTGTTCCCGTTAAAATTATATCGCGATTAGATAAAAGATGACTATTTTAATTTGATTTTCAGGTCAGAATTCAAGAAGTGCAAAGAAAAATTTTTGCTTGAAGTAGATGTTCCGAATACAAATACAAATTTACCTTTGAGAACTGTTGCCAAGGAAGCAGCCATAGGAACAGGCCAAGGATTTATGCGCTGCGTATGCAAAAAACGATGATGTCAAAAAGGTGTCTCTGCAAGAAAAATGGTTGCCTTTGTAACTCAAAATGCCACAATAGTTTGTCTTGTAATAACAAGTAGATCCTCATCCTTTTTATATACTACTCTGTCAAGAAAGTAGCAGGAAAAGATCAATAATACACAAACTGTTTGTTATTCATCCAAATTTATTTTATCACCTTCAAAATATGCTCCTTTAGAAACGATACACTTACGCCAACGAATAATCCAATCATCAAAACATTTTTTAAACGCTGTTTCCGGAATTGAGGTCAGTTCTCGCCGCGAATTCTCTTTTATGTCTTCTACCGATTGAAAACGGGTGCCACGAAGTGGTAATTTGAGTTTAGGAAAAAGAAAAAAGTCGGCTGGAGCCATATCTGGTGAATATGGTGGTTGCTCGATGGTATTTGTTGAGTGTTTGGTTAAAAATTCGTTCACAATGATGGCCTTGTGCGAAGGTGCATTATCATGGTGCAAAATCCAAGAATTTTCTTTCCACAAATTTGGCCTTTTTCGTCGGATTTGCTCTCTTAAACGCCGCATAACACTCAAATAATATTCCTTATTTACAGTTTGACCTTCCGGCAAGAATTCCGAGTGCACAACACCGCGATAGTCAAAGAAAACAGTCAACATGACTTTGACTTTTGAACGACTTTGGCGTGGTTTTTTCGGTTTCGGTTCAGTTGGAAGGCGCCACTCCGAAGCTTGTTGACTAGTTTGCATGTCAAACTCGTAAACCCACGTCTCGTCACCAGTAACAATGCGTTTCATGAATGTTGGGTCGGAATTGACTCGTTCTAGCATGTCCTCAGCGACTCTCATGCGATTGAGTTTTTGAAAAAAATTCAGGTCTTTTGGGACTAGCCGAGCGGCAACATGTTTCATACCCAAATTATTAGTTAAAATGGTACGGATCGACTCGTGAGATACAGAAAGTTCGGTGGCTATCTCTCTCAAAGTTGAATGAGGATTTTCAGTCACTATTTCTTTCACTTTTGCGATGTTAACTTCAGTTGCAGACGTTGATGGCCTACCAGAGCGAGGCAAATCTTCCATCACATCTCGACCGCTTTTGAACGCTTTGTACCACTCATAAGCACGAGTTTTTGATAAAGTCGATTCACCGTAAGCCTTCTGTAACATTTTCAGTGACTCCGAACACGATATTCCATTGGCAATGCAAAATTTAAGACAAACTCTTTGTTCGATGTTTTTATCCATTATGAAATTAGCAATACACACTAGATATGATATAACTAAAAATAGCACTGTATTTAATGTAAACAACAGATGCAACTCAAACTCCGCGCCAAAATGGAAAACAGTTGTGCCAATCTAACAACAACAAAAAAAACAAAAATTTGAATTTGGAACCATAAATAAATAATCCATTCCCGATACTTTTCTGACTGAATGTATTTAAGATTGTTAAATTTTTATACTGTATGATAACCAAACTCCTTAAAAATTTTCCTTTTTAAAATTTTATGTTTGTGTAACAGAACACACAAAACTTGTTTGATTATGATGGCATATATTATTTAATTTTATAATTGAGTATAATTGAGAGGAATGAATTGTGGTTAGCACTTTCTATGCATGGGGTGAGCAGTCTCTTAATACGAGCACTGAAATCCTTATAATTGAGGATTCGAGTGCTTGTGTCAGGATAAACCTTTCTCAATCTTAAACCACTCAGTGTGCGCTCGCACACTGAGTGGTTTAAGACACTCATTCCTCCCAACTCTGTAATACAATATAAAAATTAAACAATCTTAAATTTAT
This sequence comes from Amyelois transitella, assembly GCF_032362555.1. Taxonomy (NCBI): domain Eukaryota; kingdom Metazoa; phylum Arthropoda; class Insecta; order Lepidoptera; family Pyralidae; genus Amyelois; species Amyelois transitella. The sequence continues at coordinate 8,489,539 of NC_083511.1, read as the reverse complement.
AAAAAGGATAAGGATCTACTTGTTATTACAAGACAAACTTTCGTGGCACTTTGAGTTACAAAGGCAACCATTTTTCTTGCAGAGACACCTTTTTGACCTTGGTCGGAACAGTTTTAACTGGCTCTCTTCGGAAAAACGCGTGTTGTCTAGTAAGAACTAGTTTTAACTGATATTTAATTTTGAGCATTAGTTAATTCTAGTTTTAACAAAGGCATTTAGTAAAAACTAGTTCTAACTAGGTAGGGAAAACGCGTTCTATCTAAAAACTAGTTTTAACTGTAACAACAATAACGTATTTATAATTTGTATTTTGTGTAAGTTTATTATTATGAGTTTATGTAAGAATGTCATAAAATAATTTATGTTTTTGTTTGTGTTATTTATGTTAATTGCTGGTTTTGCCGTATTTTAAATTATTACATTGAAAACAAACGATTGAGTATTTTATCAGATAAAGAATTATTTCGATGATTATGCGGAACCCTTCATGCGTGATTCCGACTGACACTTGGCCTGTTTTTGAAGAGATTAAGCACAGTCCTAGCTTTTGTTTTGATTACGAGTATTTCTCTTCGTGTTAGTTTATAATATCTGTTAATTACTTTTTTTATGGTTAAGTCCATGTTGACCAAAACATAGAAAGCTTAACCACAATTTTATGAGTGATAGAATTATGTATATTGTAAAGGAAATAGCTGCGCACCCAAGAATTTATTATAACAGCTTTATACGCCATCTAGCGTCGAGAGGCAGAACTGCATACAGATAATCGATATTTCTAAAATGATTTAAAAATGCCGTCAACTTGGGTATAAGTCTACGTACGTACGTACGTTTATTAAAAATAATATTTAAGATAATAATAGCTTTAATTACATTATTGTTATTTTAATTCTTTTTCTTATATCCTAATAAGTTCCCAATTTGTTCAGTAGATGGCAACATAAGCAGGAGAATGATCTATTCAACGTTTTATGTTTTTGTTTGAAAAAAAGTTTTATTAAAATAAACTACAATAAATGAACGTATTTTACATTTGGTTTTATATTTTAACGATTTGACATTCATTTTTAAGTCATTTAGCCAAACGTGACCATGCCTTTTTGAATATAGGCTCTGTCTACTCCTTATTGGTTACAGATGTGATAAGTGTGTATATTGGAAAACACAATCTTACCATAGCGCCATAAAAGTAGTTTTTTATTAATTTAATTCTCATTAAATGCAAATGTTAAAATTATCATACTTTCATCATCTGAAGTTCGTAAAGAGGATAATTGGAAGAAGCACCCTTAGTATGGCACGCGCAACGTCCTTTTTACTAGGTACTCGTACATATCGCTGTCCCGTTTCACGTCATAATAAAAAGCGAAACAGCGATACTTGTTCGCGCGATAATGACGGCGTCGCGCGTGCTATGCTACGGGGGCTGGTTGACTAAGCTAATATACAAGAAGAGTGTTAATGGGAACGTTGCACAGAGATGTCTAAACGAACATGCATTGTGGATGAAATCGGGGACGTCCTGGTAAAGATCAAGTCATAAATAACCTCAACCACATATACAGAGCAATGAGTTAAGTAAAAAACGCAGGCAGGAATAGTGGCAATCATAAAATGAAGTGTCTGCCTAACCTAAAATGAAAGAGGCGTGATTTTATGTGAGTACTTATGTAGATACGTTACTAAACATTTCACGAAATATAACCCTATCAGCAGTTAGCAACTAATGATTCAAACAAAACATTGAACAAAGGCATCGGAAACTTAATTTAAAACAACCTAATAAGAGAACCACGCCTACAAGATGGCTATCTAAACAGTCAGAGCAAAAGGGCGCTCGAATATCCTGTCATTTCTACCATTTACTTTTTAAAAAAAGAAAGCGATTTATCTCCAATCGGCACCCTGTTACTCGTTCCATGCGAAGGTTAACACCGATTCATTAAAAAAATAAAAGCAGTTTGTGTAGACCCCCAAAAGACTGAAAAAGGACGATGAGAGGCAAAAAGACTACAGTTTGGGTTACCGCGCGGCGCCTAGCGGGTGCTGCGGCGGCGTCTGTGAATGTGAACACCCTTTAGATGACCCGATATAGAACCGATTTTAGATGATAGAATTTCAACCTACTTGAGCGTCGGTGGTCGAAAGGTTATTAGGACTAGCCAGCTTAAAAAATGATGCACAGGTTCAAATTGTGCCGCGGTTAAGTAACAATGACAATTCATTAGCCTGATTTATTTTAAAAGTTTCATTACTAACTAAAGCTCTTAAGTAAGGCTAGGAAAAACATTAAAGGAAACTTGCACATTCAGGCTATTTATTGTATTATAACGAGGTATCCAATATGAGTTTAATTGCACTGCTACGTTTTCAAACGTCAGACGGTAACGCTTCGTGTAAATAAACGTATTTTATCAATCCAAGGATGGCCTTGACCATTTCATGGGAGGTAAGAAAGCAAGCAGGCTGAGTCTAAGAACAACCCCTGAATTGTGGCAAGCGCGACGCGACAGCTTTACTCGCGATAAAAACGGCGTCGCGCGTGCCGTGCTATGAGGGAAGAAGGAAAGATGTAGATATACTCGTATGTGAGCAAAATTTCAATAATTTAAATCAGGTCAGTCACCTTAATATTTAATTTACAGATTAAGCATGTTTGTCTTAATTAAATTATTTATTAATTAAATCGTCTAAATTAAAATCAATAAAACCAAAAAAAGAAACAATCAAATTATTTCATCGATAGCCTTACATGTGTATTCGTTCAACTAATTAAGAAATAAATTATATCAGCCCACGCAAGATGTTATCAAAATTAATAAATTATTTCTAATCGGATTCATCTTAGGACAAATTAAGAAGATCTTTAACCTGTAGGTCAATAAGATAGGTATATAAAGTGACAAGTGTGTTATATAAAATTATACGATGACTTATTTATTTTCATTAATAAAATAAAAAAAAGCATTGACAATGACATGACACAAACTTTGCAAAACAAACCACGTTTCTACATTTTGAATGAATTTAGTTCCAGTGGCGTCTATTTTGTAGTATAATAAATAGACATTTCATTTTTTCATCTCGGGATCAGGTTTCCGACATTTTCTCCGGTAGTCGCGATCCTCAAAGTCAATCACTGAGATCTGCTCTCAATCAACGACCTTACCTGAAAATATGATAAAATGTGGATGAATATTTATAACTTATACTACGTACTGTACTTATACTACTTATACTACGGATTTAGTCTTTTCATCTTCAGGCATCATTGAGCTTAGTGTAATATACCTATATTAAAAAAATACGAAAAAAATGAGCTTCAAAAATATTAAACAGCTTTAAGATGTAGCATCGTAATGTATAAACGTCCCGTTTAGATGTTTTCGGCTGATATTCGCTGGCATGTAGTTTTGTTGCGACGCAAGCGCACCTAATTTATAAGCGTCGACTCCGACGCGCTATTGAGTATGCACCTATGTTTAAATGGGTTAGCGAATTTCTTGTTCCCGAATTTCGAACATTTTCATCTTCTTATTTTAATGGTGAAACGATCAGTGATGGAAATTTAAAAGGTGCCTTTAATGAACGTGTTTTACATGTGAATGAAAGGTTTTGTATTTGGTAGGTAATTTATTTTCAAACACATTTTTCATTTAGTTTTATGAGCAAACATAACACAAGTCCCAAAGCGGGTTGGTGTCAGGCAAGCAGTCGACCGTAAATCTTTTGCAAAATCTTTATACAGTGCGAACCTTGAGTTTTGAAGCCCACAGATAATTATACTTATCTATACTAATATTATAAAGCTGAAGAGTTTGTTTGTTTGAACGCGCTAATCTCAGGAACTGGTTCTATTTGAAAATTCTTTTCGCATTGAATAGACCATTTCTAAGCAAGGTTTTAGGCTATATAATATCACGCTGCAACTATAAGGAGCAAAGAAATAATGGAAAATGTGAAAAAAAAGAGGAAAATATTCATCCTTGAGGGCTTCAATGATGCCCAAAATAATTATTCCACGCGGACGAAGTCACGGGCACAGCTAGTTACTATATATTATTTAAATGTATAATCAAGTTACGATTGGAAGATACAGATGTACATATAACGTTAGCTTTTGTAAAAGTTTCAAGAAAAATTTAAGCAGCTTTGCCAAAGAAACCCATCAACTAAATTTTAATAAAAAAAGCTAACGATATTCACAATTCATTCGAAACGCTTCCTAAAATATTGCGATTTAATAAACTGAATGGAACCGACCAGCGTCTCATACCATACATAAGCCCCAATTAACCCGTGCGTGAGGCGCCCGCAGACGGTCACGCCTTGCCTCTCCGCGTCACGGCACATCAAAGGATATCTAACCACACAAAAATATTGTTTCGTTTTGACAGATCGTATCATACCACATGGTAACAGATTAAAAATCTGACAGATACGAACAACGTTTTTTACAACATTATTGAGGAGTGTTCGTATTTTCTCAATTCCATAATTAAACAATGATGATTTACATAATGACAACTTGAGATTTTTTAGATATCACGGGAAATAAAATTTTTTATATGTCTTTGCGTCGTGAAACTTGTTGGTTGTTAATGCATTGTAAAAATTATTAACCGGCTTGTGTTACTGCACAAAAGACTTGTTTCAATTTAAATCCTGAAAAATAGTACAGAACAAGACGCAAGTGATACAAATAAACTTTTGCCACTTATGGATTTATAACGAAGTTGCAAAGTATAATAGATTTGTCCATTTCATATTTTGTAACAGCGGTCTTTATAGACCGCGCGATAGCATCTGCGGTTCCATCGAGTGGTGTGAATGGACCTTTGGATTTAAGATAAATCATCGTTAATGGTTTGTAAGCTTACGTGAGAATTGGTATGATGCCATTTTGTTTCATTCTGTTTTTTGATCAGAAGCTTAGCGACTAGTAACGTAAAGTTAAATTTTGGGTTGCATTTTAATTTAAATTCTTTGATTGTGATGGCAAAGTTCTGAATCACTTTCCTTTTTTTTATAATTTAACGAAGTTACAGGGATACAGCAGAAAAACTATGTTCGCTTGTAGATATTGCCAAGTAGAATCCATAGTAGAAAGCAGAAATAGCTATAAAAACATCATTGCCGTTTCTCTCCCAACAGAGCACAGACCACACATTTTCACAAAGACATTAAGAGTATCAAAATACGATAACTGTTATTAAAGTACACCTCAAACTACCAAGATTGATGTTTCACAGTGGAAAATACACGATTTAACAAACGTCATTTGTGGTAATCGCTTATGAATGGACACTTAAAGGCTTCATACACAATACTTAGTGGTAGGTTTATGGTGTTCGGCACATTTAGATAGGCTTCTGTTTAGTTTAAATTCATCATTCTTTTGGCTTTAGTCACGGTAGCTTCCTCAGAAGGGAGACCGCCGATGGCCAACGTCTTTAAGTACCTAAGTATTTACGTGAAGTGACACTCGCGTGACCGCCGCAACGTTTACAAGGAAACCTTACCAATCTTTAATAATAGTGAATCCAAATATCTGAGAGTAATACCTTCACCACCTACATTTGGATTGACCTAGATCTTGGGTGCATTCATACATAAATTCACGCCTGTTTCCCGGAGGAGTAGGCAGAAACTTCCACTTTCCAGATGCCCCGAACTCTGCATAATTTTTTCGCTTCAAGTTTTTGCGGCTCTATAAAACAAGATATTTGTTTATTTATAAAAAAGAAGTTAGTCACCTAATACTGTACATAAAGAACGAGCGTGTACAGGGCTCCTTACTGCCATTTTTTGTGAGACTCAGCATAAGTGCATGTGCATCAAATGACATCGACTTGTTGCAGTTGTCATTAGAATCAATTATTTCTACATTTACGGTGTGCAGCGTAGAATTCGGAATAACACAAGACTGTACAAGTGGTCAGTAGTGGGTTGTGGTGATGTGATGTCGCAACGGATGGTTGTGATACTATAAAATTTTCATATCGCTCTAATCAATTTTGTGATTTATTTTATAGCTTTCAAACTTCTTGCGATACAAGATAACTTCACATCATTTCCAAATTTTCAAGTACATTTTGGCATTTCTGTTCCCTTATATCATTACGATTTCTATGGTACAAAGTGTCTCCAAGCCCTCAATGTGCATATGATATGATCGCTTTTTATAAGTCTCTGTCATTTTGAAACAATGTCATGTCATAATTATATGACTCGTTCAGTCTGTGTGTGTCGGTTTTTAAATTTATGTAATCCCAGATGCAATATTATAAGTCAGACGTTCCTTACAAGTTGATTCCTACGGTACATCATATCTCATCGTTACGTTTTCCCAGTTTCACCTTTCGCCACTATGATTCGTTGCCTGGGGGCTGTCCAGCCTGTAGTGTTTTCAGTTTAAGACTATTTGGCACGCATATGACCTTTCGCGACGTGAAGACAGGATTTCTTTGGCCTGGGCCCGGCAGGTTTTCTTCTGTAGTAATATCTTAAGAATATAAACAAAATAATTAATTAGTAGCAAAGCGATATCATCTATGAAAATACCATCAAATAAAATAGTTTTTCAACATTCCCATACCTTCAAACATATGTCAACGCTAATTAGAAAAACAGTCGTTAAATTATTTTGTGTTATTTAAAGAATTTTCCTATTAGTTGCTAATTGAGATTTATTATTTGAGGTATTTAATATATAATGTTGTTTAAAAAACCTGTCGTATTTGAATATATTTTTTAACAAAAACATTCTTAGTTATTACGTTATAACCACGTTACGTAACTAACAAAGACAAATTTGATTTATTCAAAATATTTCATCTACCTATATTTTTACACTCCTTTATGCAAAGGGGCAGATAAAATATACAACTAAACACGTTTAACCCCTTGGTATATATCGCACGACACAAAAAATCCAACCAAAATAAACCCGAACAAAAAAATTACAAAAGAAAGCTTGAATGAATGTACGAATAACACCTACATCCATTTATGAAACTAAGGTGTGAGTCAAATTAGTGAGAATGCTGTAATTAGGGCGATTACATTCGAGATCCGCACATCCTGTCTCCAGGATGCGAGTGGGCGATCCCCAACTACCATGGCGTCGTATATCGCGCTTTGTCTGTGACGATCGTCGATAATTATTTTGACATATTTGTCGTGAAGATGTCAATATGGTAATTAAAGCATCAGATTTGACATTGAATAACTAGTTAAATGACTAAATATATGCACGATGTATATCACAGAGCCAGTCCTAAATTGAGTTTAAAACTTGTATGGGACACTCTGTCCTCCTGGCGTAAGTCCCGGTTACATCCTCTCCTCATCATTTTATGTTTGTGGGATACTATAATATGGTCATCTACGCCTAAGTTTCTTTTCATCGTGACAAATTAATTCATACATTTTCTATACGGTGGGCTCAAGAGATAGCTGTACCACCTCGGCTCGATTGGTATACAAGCGGTGGCAGGTATCTGCTGAGTCGTGTGTAACCTAACAAAGACATTCCTTAAGCAGTGTAGGTCTTTTAGTTTTTTAATTGCATCCTACGCCATTCACAAGAAAAGAGAAGGAGATATAATTATTTTGTATATCTATAAGTAATTCGTCCTTTTTATAGTAGGTTATTAGACCGATCACTAATCATCATACAGTGAAAGTGTGTGGGAATTAATAACTATTTGCTCGGTCTGCAACTAGTGTCGAAAATAATAAACAATGTCACGGGGTCGAGTGTGGGACTCACTGAGTCTATGATCGTCAAAAGTGGCCCTCGTAATTTGAAATTTCTCTAATTTATTATTTTAGAAGTCTTTCTTTTTTCTAAGCTTCCCTTGCTGCAAAGACAAACATAGTGTGCACCAGCTGGAAAGTCATTTCTAAGCTTTTGTGCTAGCGATTAGTGCAAAATTAAAATAATAACTAACTCTAGTCATTTATACTTTATCGATCAGTTTAAAGGTTAAATAAGGGACCGGTCTTTGTAATCTCGAGATTTGTCTTTTAGATGAATACTGAAATTAAAAATTTCCATGCTTCCAACAAAAATACGTAGCGTGTACCAGATGCTTCTCTTTTTGAAGGAATCCTTATTAATAGATGCCGAATGGAAGAAGCTATTCCACTGAGATCTATCGGCACACTATTAGAACGATTCGATTCAACCGGTAACAACTCTAGAAGAAGAATGACATTAGGTCATTGTTACACCTAAACCCTCCCATAGTTATTAAGTTCTAAAATCAGTATTGGTGGTCCACTGTAATTAATGTCAGCGAATTTTAAAAGTTTAAATTGCGTTTTGCTTTGCCTGCAGGCTATTTGATATTTAATAATCATATGAATTTATAAGGGCTGTGCCACATGATCTCACTGGAATATTTTGTGCATAAATTATAGGAAAAGTACACGCATAAAAAAAAGTAGTCATTTTACTCAAAGCATTGTCAAAAAAGCGATTGCACAAAAATAACGATTTCCTTTAAATTTTGTTTGTAATGAATTCATTAACATAAAATCATGAAAAAATATAATAAAAGCAGTATAAAATTATAAGTAATTATTACATTCATATAGAAAAATGAGTGACCCTTTCCGTGGATAATTTTTAGAAAAGTTCGTGAGCATAATTACGTTTTTAAAGCTATATTTTATCGCATCATCGTATAAGAATATTCACTCGCTATTTCGTTGAACATAAACACATTTCTAAGGTTCGATATATTTTATTCGACTTCCTTTATCATTAAATGATATCAATTCCCACGCAAAACGATCCTAATTTAAGAGCCAGAAGCCTCAATTACTTTTGTGTAACTTATGAATGACTGCTTAAGGCATCATTATTGTAATTTAATTCGTTATAACAAATAAAATTGAACGCTGATATAAAGTCATAAATCAGAAATAAGATCTTGCCATCGACGATATAAAATATTATTAATATAGGAGGTATGGAAAACGTCGGCTAATCTTTGACTCGGACCCACTCGCAAATCACAAATCCCCGAGATTAACATCCATTATTTTGCATATTATTGACATTTACTACCACACCGCTTTATTTATACCCGTCCAGAGTTATTTGGGAAGTATTTTTTGAAGATGTCCACATAAAAATCTTTGTAGGAAACAAAAAGAGATTATATTTTATGGCGGAGCCGATGTGTGTCAATGCGAAATTTATATTGCTAAAGCAGATTTAGGTACGGCCGGGTTTGAAATACGGTCTTTGTGAGTGACCCGCGCGGGTCTTACTTATACGGTCATCCGCATGCGTTGTAAACTGGGGATTACACAGATTGCTTACAGACTTCGCGAAGGATACGCTTAAATGTGCAAACGATCTTATTCTCAAAATTGGTAGTGTTGAATGGTCATTAAGTCCTCGTTTAGCGACTCCAATATGACACGATTGCTACCTTTTTGCATATTTTATTTTTTTAAAGGCACGAGAATAATTTCAAAACAAATTATCGGCAAATTGATATTGTTAACGAGATCGCGATGTGGAACTTTCTTCTGTCAAATAAATCTTGAAGGCTATTAAACTTATTTTGGTTCTTGCTCTCGTTCTGATGCTCAGCAACGGTTAATTTGTATAATGGCTTCCGAATATATAGATACAAATGCCATAGAACCGAACAGAAACTAAAACAATAATGGGATCTTAGTTATATTCAAAGCTCACATGTTTGTTAGTAGGTTTACCTATTAAGTTTATAAGTACTAAAAGCTTTGTTAAATGACATAAACATGAAGTAAAAATACTTGTTGTAAACTTGTTTTATATGCATCCAATGCTATTTTTTCAAAATCAAAATCATGAAAATTAGAATAATATAAGTTTCAAATTCAAATATCAATTATGAGAATTTTTACTATTTTGACAAAAAAGTTGTGTACAAAATAACCATCTACCTTATTCGAGATAATGTAAATTTATAGTTTTACTAGCAGCTATAAAATATTTCTCTTGCATATTCATGAATTGGCCTACACAAATCATAATAATTTAGATAACTAGCTAAAATAGTGCTATGACATCAGTGCATGTGAAAGTTAGATATACAGATGTATTAAGTATACTTAGTCAAAGTTATAGTTAAACAAACTTTTCATTCCAGCCTCCTTAGCATGGCACGCGCGACGCCGTTTTTATCGCACAAGAACTATCGCTGCTTCGCTTTTTATTATGACGTGAAAGGATCGTAGTCATAAAAAGAAAAAGTACGCAACCAGGACTAAGAAAGTATAACGATTAAGGCAAAAATATTTTAGTTAATCTTAATAAATTTTGATAAATTGCATTTGTTTTGATCTTATTATTACAAGACAAATATCCTACGATAGAATATTCCACGTGTCACGCTGATGGCAATCTTTATTGCATAAGGCAAGTTAGTCTTCGATACACAATACTTATCTGAGATACACAATAAATATTATATATATCCTATACTTACTATTTTTTTGAAATAATATATCAATATATTATTTTTTATTACTTTATTCCTAATTTTACATACATCATAGAACCTCTCAAAGAAAAACCAGCTACATCAAAAGCACAATCAGTAAAATATGTAGCTATAAATGTTAAATTTTTAATAGAAAAAAAGTTTATCTTTATTTACCTACATATATGACATTTTTGTTTTCTTTTATTATTAATATTAAATTAAATGTATTTTAATTATTTAATATCAATACAGTAATATTAAATTAATTATTATCTTATTTTGAATAAAAAAAATCAGATGCCTATAACCCTGCATCCTCAAATTATCACCCCTTGGTTACAGAAAAAAGCACTGAGCTTTCAGTCCGCCATTCACATGTCTTAAGTAAATAAAAGGTAATAAATGTTCGTAAAGGTGCCCTTATCGCCCTTGCATTGTCCCTACAGCTAGCGTACACTATTAAAGGGGTACTTGACGCAGTTACAGCTACCATTTGATTCAATGGCCCCCTTTGCCACGCCCACGACCCCATTTCTGTTTATTGGTCGGTGAACACGAGGGTTCCGTACATTAAATATACGGATCTCTGATAGGACGATTTATAAAAAGTAACTTAAGGAGCAAGAGCAGTTACTTGTAGCTGTTTATTAGAAGTGGTGTGTGAAAAGCCATTTTTACTTTATTGTTTTGTCACGAATATGCGGTTTATATCTACTTATAAGAATACACATAGAATTAGATAGGCATAACATATAGTTCTTATTTCTCCTTGCAAAAATAACCATTCACGTGGGATTTGTGATAAACGAAAACACAAGCGAAGCCGCCCGCAAAATCAACAGTAGTTGATGTAAATTTTACAGTTTTCTGTCAACGCATAGGCGGCTCAGCACCTCATCATCGCGTAATATGGCATATAATTATACAAAATTTTATCGCCTCAATAAAATTAAAATTATTTCTCTACAAAAATCCAAACATGGAGTTTTCTTTTATCGATCCTCTATCTTGTTTTTCGCATTCGCCCTCCGACCCGTTAGGTTTACCGTTAATTATTGCAAGCTTTATTTGAATGCAATAACGGTCAGCCTTTATAACGAGGACAATTAAAAGTGACGCATTCGAAATCCGAAATATCAAGCCGTCGATACTGTTTAGCGAAATCGAGTACGGACTCGATTTATGACTCGACTCGATGCAAACAATTCGGAAAGTCTAAGTAATGTGCGACATTTGAGAAGCTCCTTGTAATTCTTGTTTTACGATTCGGCTGTAAAATTGTTAGCTTCTCACAATATGTATGTAACCTTTCAAAATACAGTCGCATACTGGCTCTATACACGTCATTTGATTGTATATTTGGACATTAAACGACAATTGACCGCTCACATTAGTGTTAACAACCTAACGTCGTATATCAACGTATAGAAATTAAAATGATTTCAAATTATCATCATCAAATTGTAAAAAAAAAAATCGTGCCTATTAAAATAAGAAGTAGCGCTGTATTAAAAATATATGATTGATTAAAATATAAGTTCACTGGTAAATCAAAACATGTACTTTTACAAAGGCAGCTTTTTTAATTTCCTCGGAAACATAGCTTAGTTATAATCAATCATCTAAGTATCGAATTTAACCATGCGAATCTAAAATAATGAATACATGTTCTCAATATGTTATTAATAAAATTTCTGAGTTCAAAACTGCATTATATATTAGCAAAGATAATGTCATCGCACAGGAATTCGTCAATGTTGTAACCGTGCCGAAAGTGTGACCCCCTTGCTGTGACTCGGTTACCTCCAGCATGGAACAGTGAAAGTACAGAGATGAAAGAAGTTACTTGTACAACCCCAAACGTAGTTTATGTTGAACAGAAATAAAGGTAGTGTAAAAGTTTATAAAAAAAAGAAAAGAGCTACTCCTTCACAGTTCATTTCTACTTATACTTACTTTACTAGGTATATAATTGAAATTTAAATATTATAATAAATTCTTAAAGGATTTGTACAACATTTAACCAAATAATAAGTATTTAAAAGTTTAGTTAAATAAGTATGTTTTACAAGTTTGAACATTAATAAACATGGCTTTACTTCTGAAACATCGTTATTTTTTGCCTTCAGTCCTTGTCAGATGCATTAGTTATATCTCATGCATAAATTGTCCCCGATTTATCGTACTAACATGAAATATGATACCGATAATTTTATTATTCACCTATTTATATACGACATATTGTTGTAATAACGAACAAATCATGAATAGTGCTGCACTAGCATTCAGAACTATATTTCAGAATTTATGCAAATTTTCTCTATTAAGTTTTGTTTTCCAGATAATTCCATGTGTCCTCATTTTTCGTAATTAACAAAAATAACAGTTCTTATTTTGACATTCCTTTATATCAAATTTACAGCATAAAGCGACGCAAGTTAAATAAAGTTATACACTTTATGGGGTCTGGTAAAAATATAACGACTACTCTTTCACATTACAACAGTTTTTGGCGCATAAAAACTGTCCGAATTCCGCAGACGATGATTGACACCCATTATACCGCCATCTTAAATCACATATGTATGTGTTTCCAAAATTTAAAGGTCATTAACTGGCCCCATCCCGTTACCACGCAGCGGTCGCATCATTCTCGCTAATCGAAAATTCTCAAACGTGTTATCTTAAATTTCAAGCCCTCAGCAAAATGAATCATGTGCCGAAATAAGGTACAGATAATCGAGCCTCGATTTTGCATGCCTCTGTACAAAGAAAGCACTTTTACTTTTTTACTGCGCTCGCTTTTCTCACGCTAAGGCCTGACTCACGCGTTCGAATTTCGTCGTGTGGTGGCTCCTTAATTATGACGTCATAACTGCGGCCCGCGAATTTTATTTTTTGGCCACTGACACACCGTGTATCGCGGAGTGATCTTGTACTAAATAACTTAAGTTATAGCTCAGTATCTAAAACGAATGTGTCTGGTCTGGTGGTGGCTTCACATTTTAGATTTATGTAATAAGATAAGAACTTATTGATTTATTGTTAATAAGGTCCCTCTTATTCATTTAATACGTTTGGTTTATTCTTTTATTGAAAAGCAATAAAGAGTTTTCTTCAGTTGCCCTCTTAGCCAGTTACTTTAAAGACCTGGGTCTATTAAAGCAGTATCTACGAGTATGTAGTTAATTCAAAGAGGGTGAAACATGATTCTTTGTGATGATTTTGATAAAAGTTAACTATATGATACTATTTCGCTAATATTAATTACAGAATTAAGTTAAGCTTCCGTATTTTCATATAAAATCCAGATGATAAGATTGGCAGGTCCTATAATCCTTCTTTCACTTCCATCAACTCACCATTGAACTACGATGGCAAATTCAGATCTGCACAAAATATTAGAAAAGACGCATATAAACCTGTTCATCCGTCGACTACACCACGCAGGGTTTACAGAATAGATTTGGCTCCCCGCGATCTCTCCAAGACGCGATAAGATTAAAATATTAAGTTCTCAACAATCCCTCCGTATATTTATTCTTGGCTCACAATATGCACAATGCAAGCCATTCACTAACTCTGAAGCCATTGCAAGTATCCTCGCACGCCGTGAATGGAATATTAAAGTATTTTAACTAATGTTATCAATGCGAAAGAAAGTTTGTTTGTGTGTTACCTCTTCTGAAACGATCTTCTTAAAATTACGCGTTTATATTAAAAAAAAACTGACAGTGCAAGTGGTACTCGCAAACGAATGGTTCCGTATTAAAAATAATGCGTTTATTTATATTTGTTTAATAATTACTTTATTTTTATTATGAATTTTGAAAGGTATTATACATCTTAATATTCTGTGAAAATTTTAAATGTCTCCCTGTGCCGTTATTAATATTAAGCAACAAAAAAAGCAGAAAACAAACACGTTTATTGCATGAAGATCTCTATTACGTAATATTTTTTATAGTTTGCTGTTATAGCGGCAACGGAAATGAATAATTTGTGAAAATTTAAGCTTTGTAGCTGTCACGGTTTCTGAAATAAAGCCTGGTGACAGACTGACGGACGGACAGACTGATAGCGGAGGCTTTGTTATTGGGACCCGTTTTTACCTTTAAGGTACGGATCCCTAATAAAGTCTGAACAAGGACGTAGGATACCTTTTATCCATGTAAAAACTATAGTTCCTGTGGGATTAATGAAAAACCTGTATTCTTTTGTTTGTGTCTAAATTCACGCGAGCGAAGCTGTGCGTAAAACCTAGTTACACATAAATATAACTGTCCTGTAGGTAAGCGAAGAAAGTGCATTCGGGCAGGCTTAGCTCATAAACCAGGGTACGGCTCAATAAACATATTTTCAATTTTAGTAGCGAACTGGTTCCTTTCAGTTCATTGTCAGAAATCTGTGTGTGGCAATGAACCCTTGAGATGTGGAGCGTAAGGTTCCAAATTGAATTGTATGAAAACTTTTGCAATAAAACCTTTGAGTGCGGAAACTGTATGTATATTTCACATTTGTAAAGGGTCAATACGCCCTTTCCCGTTACTTGATGTAAGGAATGAAATTATTCGAATTTATTATTTACTTATTAATATATCACAGTACATTTGCTACTACTGGAAATGGTAATCTTGTTCAGAAGAAACAGCGATTGTTTTTCGCGTGTTAAAATCAACGTCGAGCGTGTTATGCTACGGCACCAGTCAGCCTGAAAAAAAGCCAGCATTGCTTTATCTGTCACATACTCAGTAACAGAAAATCTATATGAAATATCGATCTTATTCCTCCCAGTTTCAGTCCCGGTTGCATCCTCACCTCTCTGTAGAGGAGCCCGGGGTATGCCTTTGACCATGAATCCTAGATTGGGTCAGGTTGTCCACGAAGCGATTCCCATCAGATCTCTGCAACCTTTGCATGTAAACCTAACCCGTATTGGATCCATGGTTACACATCCAGTTGCCTAAATATGCTGGTTTACTCACGATGTTTTCCCTCACCGTAAGAGCATCGGTTAGTATTCAAACTAATGTACGTAACATTGAAAAGTCCTTGGTACATGGCCGAAGTGGGATTTAATAAGGATAATTATTATTAATTGTATCTTCGGATCTCCGAAGTACCGATAATCGGAATTCCTCAACATCATGAATGACCCGTAAGTGGAATATGACGTCACATCACAGTACTTACTGGGAAACAAAATGCGATATACCGGGGCTTCGGGAAGGATCCCAACTGACCCGCATTTCCTATTCTAATTTATTTACATCGATTCTCCAGGAAGTTTCCCATTGCGTTATAGACCTTGATTTCAAATGTTACACTAAAAATAACATCGGCTGTTTACCAGTCATCCCTTAGTTAGAAACGTTATTTTCGTATCTATGAAAATAAACAGGTGAATAATAACAGTTAGACCTGGACGTATCTATGTTTGTTATTTTTGCAACGATTTTCTTTTTTTTGAATAGTCTCTTAATTACTTGCTTTTGGTGACATTTAATGGCACAGGCGAGTTAGAGGGTTCAAAAAACGAAATAAGAAGAGAGTCAAAAGAATGAAAGAAAGAAAGTGAGTCCGTGCTCGGTCCAGTTATTTGCGTAGTAGTTATTCTTACAAACATATGATCATCATGATCGCGCTTCTTTCCGGCAGTAAGGCAGAGACTTAATCTTATAACTTTTCATGTTTCTTTCATAGTATTTTCATTCAACCACATACTCTTGACTTCTTCAGACTTCTTCTTCTTCTTCTTCATGATGGAATTGAGATTCAAATAGACACAGTTGACAAGCCCATCACCCTAATCAAGGGAATCCTAAGGTATCAGTCGCTTTCTTATTCTCCAGTATAGTTTTAATATATTGAAATACATTTTTATATGATCATGATGACCAAAAAGTTATCTAACCAAGCCATTTACTGCCTTGTTGTTATACTTAACAAACTCGATTACATTTGTAGTATTTACAATGAACCGTAAACTAGTATTTCTTAATCGAAGCCTGTTTGTATGATGTCACCGCTTCACCAGTGATTTATGCTAGACTAGATTGACCTTCCATTCGGGGTGCTAAGTGCGGGAAACCTCCTCGAGTGCCCTGTCTCTTGAAGGTCTTGCTTCTGTTGCTTGATTCCAATGAATCCGGTGACAGCGGTGGGCTGACAAGGGACACGGGACGGTGCACCCCGGGCGACAGCAAATAACTCCCCGATTGACGGGGTCTTGTTTGTTGCTGGCCAATGTCCCGCAAAAGCGGGGTCCCCTGTGGGGCCTTCGCGAGTGTTTTGGTGGACGAGGTCTATAGACCCTCGCGTGTCGGGCGCCGCTCCCTCTTGTCTGCTTTCAGACGAGAGTGGATGTGGCGCAACTCTTCGCGCGGCGTTCCGGTTTCGGCCGGCGTCGGGCAACTCGTTACCCCAACTGATGGGGCCGAGGGTGCTGTGCTGTCATGGCCAGCGCCGCGAGGAAGAAAACCTCAATAAAAAATAACCCCAATCCCACGGTCGGGCGTGCCTAGGGGATGAATGGCGGGGGGGGGGGAACCCCGTCCCGAGCGCCCAACATCACTTTCAGGGACCAAACCCTAGTAAAAAAGGACAAAAATGAAATGTCGCTTCTGAAGACTACACTACCCCAGGAGGGTACCGGCCGCTCCGCGGTCGGAGAATCCCTCCCCGCGTCCTCGGGCGCGGGCTGCCCCACCGTATCTGGGGGGGGCAAGAACCGACATAGGGACGTAAGTCCCTTAATTCTGACGCCGCAGCCAGAGGCTGGCTCACTTTCCGATGCGGAATGGGTGAGCGTAGAGAGTCTGTTCGAGGAGCAACCCCGGCAGCGGGCTCCAAAAAGGGGCCGTGAGGGGGATGATTGTGCCAGTGCAGAAATGCCGGCACCGAAAGCGCCCAAGGCGCCAACTATGAAGGCCGTGAAAGCGGCCAAAAAAGGTGGTCGGCCGAAGTCGACTTTGTCCGCTGACGCCCGTCGGGAGTTAGTGGCGGCAAAGCGCGACGAGGCCGAAAAGATCGTGGCCGAGATGGCCAAAAAGGCGGAGACGCTGCAGGCGACATCGCCCGCAGACAAGGGCACCCTTGGGGACCAGGCCGCAACGAATATAAAAATTATTCGGGAAATTGCGGCCCATTCAGGGAACCTCAAGGGTACGTTTCAAAAGGGCCTGAAGGACGCTGCAGCGTCCCTAGAGAAGGTCATGTCGGCTCTGAGCTCCGGGTCGACAGGTGAGGAGACTGAGCGCCTGCGCGAAATCTGCGAGCGCATGGAAAATAAGATCTCCTCACTTGAGAAGGAAATGGCGGAGCTCAGAGCCGCCGTAGAAAGGGAGCGTCGGGCGGAATTCCGGCAGGAGAAGACTGAGGTGCTGCAGCGCCTCATTCTCACCACAATGGGTCCTGTGCTGGACGCCCGTTTTGAGGGCCTCCAGGACCGTCTCCTGCCGGAGAAACGTATGCGGCCCGCACTGGCGGCCGATAAACGCCGTACGCCGGCAAACCAGACGACGGATGAGAGGTTGGCTGCCTCGGTGGCCGACATGATCTCGGAGTCAGACGCCGATGTGGAGGAGGTGCCGGTGCCGGCTCCGGCAAGCCGTACTGCCGTATGGCGGAAGGCGCCCCCCCTACCGACCCCTGAACCTAAGCCCAGAAAGGGCAAAGGCAAACGGGGTAGGAAGGGAAAGGGCAAGAAAGGGAACTCTGCCCCTACGGCGCCTGAGCCGGTACCGTTGGCGACTCCACCACTGTCGTCACCGAGGTCGGCCAACTCTCCATCCTACGCAGCCGTAACGGCTGCGCCGGCGTCACGGCCACCCGCTCCGCCACCGGCTTCTGGGCCATCAGAAGTACCTTGGAAGAAGGTGCCGGAGAAGGGCTCCAGGAGGAAGGCCGCCGCTGCCGCTGCCCCACCCCGGGGTAACCAGGCTGCAGCCAAAAAAGAGAAGGGTCCACAACCGCTCAAACTCCGCCCACCGCGGTCGGCTGCTGTTGTGATCAGGCTGCGGCCGGACGCGGAAAAGCGTGGAGCGACCTATGGTCAGGTCATGGATCTGGCCATGGGTAAAGTGGACCTCGGCGCCCTGGGTATACCCGGGGTCAAGTTTAAAAAGGCGGCAACCGGTGCCCGCATCTTAGAGATAGCGGGCACTGAAAAGGACGACAAGGCCAACCTCCTGGCGTCCAAATTGAAGGAGGTCCTGGATCCTCAGGTAGCAGAGGTATCCAGGCCTCTAAAGAGTGTGGATGTGCGCGTGCTGGAGCTGTGCGACTCCGCCACACCAGCCTTGGTGTGTAGCGCAATCGCTCGTGCGGGTCAATGCCCCGAATCGGAAATCCGAGTCGGGGACATTCGGGAGGACCGCTCGGGCGTTCGCACGGCCTGGGTAAGGTGTCCCATCGCAGCGGCCAAACGGCTGACCGCCAACGGCACCAGACTCCTAGTCGGATGGGTTTCGGCGCAGGTAAAACTGCTGCCGGCTAGGCCCATGCAGTGCTTCCGCTGCCTAGAGACGGGTCATGTCTCGCAGCGGTGCACTGCCGAGTCCGACAGGAGCCTGCTGTGCTACAGGTGCGGCGAGCCGGGTCACAAGGCCGCGGCGTGCAACGCCGCCCCCAAGTGCATCTTGTGCGCGGGGGCAGGCAAGCCGACGGGGCACCGCGTGGGGAGCAAGGCGTGCTCCAGCACGCGCCAAAATAAAAAAAGGAGAGGTGGGAAGCGGGGTGCGTCCGCGGCTACGGCCCAGACGCAGCCTGCTCGTGCGGCTCAGAGCGCCGAGGCGATGGAAACGGGGGCCTCTGAATAATTATGGCCCTCAAAGTTCTCCAGGCGAATATCAACCACTGCACTAGTGCACAGGACCTGTTGTGTCAGAGCATGGCGCAGTGGTTGATAGACGTGGCGGTGGTCTCTGAGCCGTACTTTGTCCCGCCCCGGGAAAACTGGGTGCGGGACGAAGACAGTGCGGTGGCGATCGTGTCATCGGCGAGCTCTTCGCCTCCTACATGTGTCGTGCGAGGTCATGGAGTGGTCTCGGCTCGTCTGGGTGACTTGGTTGTGGTTGGAGTTTATTTCTCGCCCAACCGTCCGCTCAACGAGTTCGAGTCATTCCTGACCCAGGTCGAGGCGCTGGTCCTGAGGAGTCACCCTCTCCCCGTGCTGGTTGCTGGAGATCTCAATGCCAAATCAACGGCATGGGGATCCCCCGCAACAGATGCGCGGGGTGCACTTATCGAGGAGTGGCTCATCACTAACGGGCTAGCGGTAGTGAATCGGGGGACGGCACCCACGTGCGTGCGATGGAACGGTAGCTCGCGACCGGACGTTACGTTCGCGAGCCCAGACCTAGCGCGCCGTGTCGAGGGCTGGAGCGTGTTGGAGGACGTGGAGACGCTCTCTGATCACCGTTACATACGGTTTGATCTCTCCGCGTCCTCGGTCGCTCCGAGCGGCCCAAGCCGAACTCCGAACGAGGCTGGCCCGAGGTGGCAGCTGAAGCGCCTCGACAAGGAGTTTCTCCGCGAGGCGGCCATTGTAAAAGGTTGGTCCCGTGCGCCGGTGAATGTGGTGGTAGAGGACGAGACCGAGTGGTTCCGGGGCGCGTTAGCAGAAATCTGCGACGCCTCGATGCCCCGGGCCAGTACTCGTCCTCCCAGAAGGTGGGTGTACTGGTGGTCGCCCGAGCTCTCGCGTCTGCGAGAAGCCTGTTTCAGGGCTAGACGCCAGTACGCCCGATACCGGAGGAGAAGGCGCAGGGACGAGTCCGAAGAGGCCGCCTTGTGCGCGACACTAGTGGAGGCGAAGAGATCGCTGAGGACCGCGATAGCATCCGCCAAGGAGGCAGCACGCGAGGAGCTGCTGGGTACCTTGGACCGCGATCCTTGGGGGCGCCCATATCGGCTGGTCCGGAATAAGCTCCGGCCGTATGCGGCCCCCCTGACGCGGACCTTGGATCCGCAGTTCCTCGGTGAGGTGGTGGCCGCTCTGTTCCCGCAGGGAGCGGCCTTTCAGCCCCCCAGTATGGCACCGCCACTGGCGGAAAGAAGCGAGGGCGTGGAGGCGATCCCGGAGGTGACCCGGGATGAGTTTGCTGCAGCCGTTACACGGCTGCGTGCGAAGAACGTCGCCCCGGGTCCTGATGGAGTTCCGGGTCGTGCCCTCGTCCTCGCTCTGGACGTTCTGGGGGAACGGCTGAGGGGGCTGTTCACAGCCTGTTTCGAGCAGGGAAGGTTTCCCGCGGCGTGGAAAGTGGGCCGACTAGTCCTACTGCAGAAGGAGGGACGTCCGGCGGATTCTCCGACCGGGTTCCGTCCCCTCGTCGTGCTCGATGAGGCCGGCAAATTGCTGGAAAGGGTCGTTGCTGACCGCCTCGTCGAGCACCTGGAGAGAGTCGGGCCGGACCTGGCGGATCGCCAATACGGGTTCCGCCGGAGGCGGTCGACGATTCACGCCGTGCTGAGGGTGAAGTCCTTGGCGCAGGATGCGGTTGCCCAGGGTGAGGTGGTCGTGGCGGTGTCTTTGGACATCGCCAACGCCTTTAACTCCCTCCCCTGGTCTTGCATTGTGGAGGCACTCCGATACCATGGGGTGCCGACCTACCTGCGTCGGGTCATCCAGGACTACCTCTCAGAGAGATGGATAATCTTCCCTGACCGAAACGGTTGGACGAAGAGTTCAATGACGCGCGGTGTTCCACAGGGTTCTGTCTTAGGACCGCTCCTGTGGAACATCGGTTACGATTGGGTGCTGCGGACGGTCACTCTGCCCTGGGTGGAGGTCGTCTGCTACGCGGACGACACACTCGTGACCGCCCGCGGCGCCACATATAGGGAGGCGTCATTGCTCGCCACTGCGGGAGTCGCTGAAGTGGTGCGCCGGATCCGTCGACTGGGTCTGGAGGTGGCTCTCCACAAATCCGAGGCGCTGTGCTTCCATGGCCCTCGGAGGAAGCCGCCTGCAGACGCCAGTCTGACGGTTGGAGGTGTTTCAATTGCCATCAAGCAATCGATGCGCTACCTGGGCATCGTTCTTGATGGCAGATGGAACTTCGGCGCCCACTTCGCGGAATTAGCGCCGCGCGTGACGACGGCGGCCGGAGCGCTGACTCGGCTCATGCCGAATCTGGGAGGTCCAGAAGCGTCCTGCAGGCGCTTGTACATGGGGGTCGTGCGATCAATAGCCCTTTACGGGGCCCCCGTATGGGCGGATGCGCTCTCTCGCCAAAACCTCGCCTCTCTGCGGAGGCCACAGAGGCTGATGGCGACGAGAGCCGCAAGGGGATATCGCACGATCTCCTTTGAGGCAGCGTCTGTGCTGGCCGGTTCCATTCCCTGGGACCTAGAGGCGAAAACCCTCGCGTCGCTGTTCTTCTGGCGCGAGGAGGCCGTGGCCCAGGGTCACCGGTTGGCACCGAGGGAGATCGCAGGACGCCGCAATGAGCTGTGTCAGCGCTCCATTGAAGAGTGGTCCCAAAGGCTGGAGCAGCCGACTGCTGGGCGTAGAACCGTCGAGGCGGTCCGTCCGGTGTTGGGACAATGGTTGGCGAGGCAGCACGGTAGCCTGACTTACCGTCTGACCCAGATGCTCTCCGGACATGGTTGTTTCGGAGGGTATCTGTGTCTGATCGGTCGGGAGCCGTCTGCTATCTGCCACCACTGTGACGGATGTGCTGACGAGGACGCCCAGCACACCTTGGAGGTTTGCCCAGCCTGGGACCAAGACCGCGCGGAGCTTCGCGCGGTCGTGGGGGACGACCTTTCCCTGCCGGCTGTCGTGAGACAGATGGTCGACAGCGAGAGGTCGTGGACAGCAGTGCAGACCTTTGCGGAGAGCGTCATGCTCCGCAAAGAGGCGGCGGAAAGGGTGAGAGAGGACACGTCCGACCTCCCCATACGCCGCCGGCGCACTGGGCGCAGGAGGCGGGCATACGCCCTGCACCTGCTGCCCCCACAATAAGGGCCGGTCGGGCGGCGGAAACGGGATTCCGCTGCCTGGCGAAACGGCCCTGGGTCGAAGGCGCGCTTGTGCCAGGCGCGCCCTCCCCTAGCGGGTAGAATTGAAGGCCGACGGGTCACCCCGCTGGCCGCTCCGTGGAGAGCGGCCGAGCCGAGGCCGCCGTGGAAGCGGCCGCCGCGTCAGGAGTATGAGCGAGGGCAGCTCACACTCCTGGCAACGAAGCGGTAGGCGATGGCACCGTGTGGTTTTAGTGGGTTCAAGCCCCACATAACCCGTCCGACTTCCCGTAGCCGGCCGGGTAGACGAAGGTCTTTCCACACGTTAAAAAAAAAAAAAAAAAAAAAAAGATTGACCTTCCATTCAAGTCTAGACTCCCTACTTTCAATACCTATATGAACTCTTGTTTGGGTTAATAATAGCGACATTCATCTATTTATTAATACGCTTATTACGAAAGCGGATATTTTGTATTAAGAAATTCCGCTTTGTTTACAACTAATTATTAAAGAGAGGAATAATATCTTGTTCCTCTTGGCGTAATTTGCGTCTTCCAAAAGGGAGGTTTCTATTTTTGCAGTAAAATTTAACCAGTTTTTGCGTAGCTAGTAATAAAATTACATTGTTTATTCTATGTATATTTTACTATGGAAGACACCCACAAAAACACGAGGCTAGCGATTTCTCAAGCCTTACCGGTTTATCGTGTGTCGTATTCAGTAGCTCGCCGAGTGTCACTGGAGATATATTGGTCAGCCCTGGTTTCATTCAGACGTGCCGTTCATACAATCCGATGTGCCAACTGTTATTAGACTTACATACCTACATATATAAAATCACGCCTTTTTCCCGGAGGGATAGGCGGATACTACATCTTTCCACTTGCCACGATATCTGCATACCTTTTTCGCTTCATCTACATTTTTAACTCTCTTCATGCAAGCTCGGCGGTTTCGGGTACTCTTGACCTGACCCTTAGCCAGGACGTCCTTAATTTGATCAAGATACATTAGTCTAGACGATTAGGCTATTAGACTTCCTGTTTTATTTTTATCCGTTGAAAAATAAGAACCATTTTGAGCAGACTTTGGTCGTGTAAATGAAATATTGGAATTATAATCAGTATTCTTGTTTGGAATAATATCGGTGGAGTGCCAAAGATATGTCACTCATAAATGAGAACGAGTCAGGTTCGAATCTACTATAAAACTAGCTTTCGCCCCAGTTTTACTTTCTTTTAAATATCAGCTTATTCTGACTGATGTACTTGCTTTATTACTGTAAATTTTAATATCTATATTGTAAAAATTATGGTACGAAAGTATTAGAAAGATCCGAATAGTAAAAAAATTTATTCTATGTCTTACTTCCGGTGAAGAGATTCTTCTATAACTCTAAAATAAATGATTGGATATAACTGATTTAATAATAAAAAAAACTGGCTTCTAAGTTGTGTCTTGTATAATTAATTTAACAAATTCACTTCATCCTTCCATCTATTCATTGGTTTAAATATTCTCCATTTAAGTCACAAACGTTTTGAAGTCTAGACAGGCTTATCCTCTCAGGCTTCTTGTTAGATTTGAATAGTTAGTAGATATTATTGAAAGATTTATTAGCGCATTATAAGCTGAGCCGTGTTGCTTGCCAGTTTCTTCGTAGGTTGGCTAATATGGCTTCAAAAGCTACATCTACGGCGTACTTTAATAATGTAAGGACTTTTTTAATATATCCTACTTACATGCAAATAATCCATACTTAATTGACAACATACATAACACTGAAGACTGAATGGCCGCGTTAGTCTCAATAATTGAATCGAGACAGAGAATGGATTTCACAAAAAAGAAAATATAATAAAATTGACAGAATTTTTAAATTTATACCTGCCAGATCATGGGGAATTTAAAAAGTAAATGATGTTAATATATTTCTTTAAAATAAAAAATGGGTCAAATTTTAATATTAGTTCAGTGGTTAACGTTAAGATCTCCAGTTTGGTTACCCAGCCAACGCAGCCTGACATCCATACATAAAACTTATTGTGTATGCAAAGGACATCGTGAAGAGAGTAAGAGTTATATTCACTACAAGTTTCGAGCGCCGGTATTGTGCCCAATAGAATCCTTCTTATTCAAAAGCAATGAATGAATACCAGCTTTCGTAATACAAATAGCCTCCTGTAACATCCCACGACTGCAGCAAACGCCCTTCGCTTTCATTGGTCTTTTCCTAATTTATGATATCAGGATGAAACTAGCAGATTGTAAAACACCATATTAAGTTACACTTACGCCGACTATGTCGAAATGACGCGAAAATATTTTGTTACTGGGTGTAAAGTTTTATTATTTTATGATATTACGCCAAAGCTGTTTACACATGTCATCCATCCATATCTTCATCGGTATAGTATTTTCGATTATAATTTTTCATTTCAAGTTGCATTTTAAGCAGTTGGATATATAACTGCAGGGCTCCGCTGAAGGCTTGTACATTTAACATTATGTTAAAAAGAGAAAAGTTATGTTCCTGAATTTCCTTCCTTATCACCTTATCATAGACTTATTAAATATGGTATACATTTCCATGATGCCAACTGTACCTTAGCTGTCAGTGTTTTCTTTAGTCGTTTAGATCCATTCATTCATAGTAGATACAGGGAAGTGAAATCATATTCTTTTCTGAAATTTGATCGCATTGTATATTGTAAGTTTCCAGTTCTATAACTTATTCTCTTAATTTGAAAATATTTTTGTGATAATAAATGGGGAAACTAAATGAAATAATACTGCGAATAAAATATTAAATTTACAACATTCAATATGTAAACAGCTTAACTCTGAATCCTTTGTGTCTTTGTTGCTACGATAGGTGGTCGCTATTTTAATACATCGCAATAAAACCCAATATATTGGAGCTAAGTAATCGAAGCATGTTTATGACTGGTGAACACTGTAATATGCTTATTTTATTTTTTTCACAGATACAAGTGACTTATTATTTATTTTACGTGTAAAATATATTTAATAACGCGACGTCGCCAAAAGTAGTAAAGCATAAATCGGAGTTGATTTGTATGGACGCTCTAAAAATGGATAAGTAAGTGTTATATTGAAACAACATACAATTTAACTTCATACAATCATATTTTTAGTATCGTAAAAATAAATCAGTTGGATTTAACGAATCCCGAGATAAGTTTTCTCAAGATATCACAAAGAAAATAATCAAGTAAATTTTCTTAAAGATATGCCTTTAAGAAAATATACCTTACGATATCTTGAGATAAACATCAAGTTACCAAAATTACCTACTTTTTGCCGCAAAGTGCGGGAATCATAAAAAACAGAAAGAAAATAGCAAATAAAAGCAAAACATAATTTTCAAATTTATCTAGTAGAAATTAACTTTACTAACTACTAATTGGTATTCGGATTAATCTTATAAGAATTCCTTAATTATAAAAATTGTATTACAAAAAGTTGTTTTTTCAAACAACGTTTCAAAAGTGAAACAAAAGGACGATGAAATTATTGCATTCTATGAAAATTAAATAAATAAAAATTAAAACAAATGAAAAAATCAAAGTCACGGCCACGGGCGGTCATAAAATACGATATGATGCAGTTATTATTTTTAACAATACGTAAGTACAAAGACAGCGCAAGCGCAGATCCACGTGAGAAGATAACATGGACACGCAGGCACCCTTTGTTGAACAAGGAATGCACCAAACATTCTGTCGACTTGTGTAAAAGGCTTGGTAGCTCAAGGTTTTATAGAAAATCGACAAATGTCTCTTTGGTTTCGTAACAATTTCTTTTCAGAGTTTTGCTTGTTCTAACAGTGATTTTTTTATGATTAAACTTAATGTTCTTAAATTTACATGAATATAAAATTATTATCAAAATATAAAGCACACAACTATCAAAAAACAGTCAAAAGTTACGAACTTAAATTTTCGTACAAAGATCATTATGACGAAATCATTGGCTAAAGAAGGGTGCTCATAAATTCCCTCAAATACAAAGCCAAGAGTGAAAGTTTTTATGTTCTATTGAAGTATTTATTATTATGTCAAAGGTATAATAATGAATACCTACTTCAATATTATACCTAACACATGACACACTTATACATATACAAAAAAAACATATATACTTACACTTATACCTCTCATACATGTCTCGAGTTAAATAAAAAATATTGTACTTATTTATTACATTTATTACTTATCAATTAGGCATAACAACTTTCACAAACAAAATATGTGTTATGACAAACTGCGCCCGAGCACGATACTGGTAGATATTTAGATGTTATTATCCACAATAGTAATAATAACCAATAAATTTAAAATTTCATTAAGGTCCTCATTAAGGTATGAAGCACCTAATTTAGATTTCATTGCTTTGCTTTTATTAATAGAAACTTTCCCCAGTGAAGTCATTCGGTTATGTAAATTAATCTGTTAAGGTACATATTAAAATTATGAATTAAGAGTTAAGGTGAAAAACTTAAAATTAATAATGATAGGTATCTTATGAATAAGATGACTTAACATTGTTACTGTTATTTTATATTATTAAAGAAAATAAATGATATGGAAAGATTTTAATATTTATTTATCTGTAGATATAGGGGAAACATTTATTACTACACAATCAAGGGGAATAACTAAGATAATGAAAAGGTATTTTATACTTACTTTTAGTTGATAAGAGTAAGGCAATCATTTGACATTATAAAACTGCTATCATTTGAAAATTATATTTTTGTGAAAATCCGTTCCTATAAATAACAATATTCACCAGAACTGAAAACTATACTGTATACTGAAAGCTGATCTGTACGGAAGTATGTAGGCGCTTGTAGGATACGGTCCGTCGGAAATCTGTATCAATGGAGAATAAATGTCAATGAAATTACAGTATGTAATAAATTACAGCGCAGAGAAACGTGTAAATGTGATGTTTTTCCTAATGAACTTGTGTTTGTAATGTTCACGCATATTGTCCTATTAGGTATGAGTAATAAATAATAGAATTATTTAATATCGAAATAATGTTATTAAAATTGGACAGTTGCAATACTTAGATAGGTATAACACGTAATAAAATTGAGTAAGAACCATTTTAGACCTGCAATAATTCTGAACTCGCACAATAAGGTACCTCACAGGGCGCTCCATTCATGGTCTTAACGCTCATTCAAAATTGCTTTATTCACATTGGTTTAGAAAAATAGGCTGTTTGCACCGGGTAATAGAGTATACTTTAAGTTGCTTCAGTTATGTTGAAGTCACTTTTCTTGGAAAGCAGACGCCATATTTCATATAAGACGAGTCTGCTATCGCGACAGCATCCCAGAAGTGAGCAATTACATAGAGCAATACGTACTAAAGCGATGCCACCTGTTCTCACTCCGATACTGTTAATCATTTCTCTGAATAAAACATCCACACACAATTTCACACCTTATTCGTATTGCGATCAAGTTAAAACTTAGTTGATCAATCGCGAGGGAGGAATCATTAAAGGAAAAACGTTTGTATTTTTATCGCTGTGGAGTGCAATTTATATTGATGGTTGTTTATGGGTAAATGTGATGTAGGATAGTCGCCCGCGCGCTTTCATTCATAGGAAATCCGTAGCTTTGTTTTGTAATGAAATTGTTAGTTTATTTCTTCAAATAAACAGCGCGTATCCGTGAAGCAGTAGTTCGTCTCGATAACTTATGAAGACTATGGGTGGTCCTTATAGCGTGTTTATTGGGTCATATTGTTTGTAAAATGTATCAGATGACATCGAAATCGACATTGTCGTTTTAATGTTCCGGTGTTTATTGTTTACAGACATCTTGTTATGGTAGTGTTTACTGTTTAAAAAATAAAAATAATGATTTATTAGTTCTGAACAATAAATTTGGTTAAGTTTTTACAATATACATAAGATTATCTTTGTTACCACAAAAATTGCGATCTTGGTTAAACTTTAGATTGAATTGAAAATATTTATATTGACTGTCTTCCTATTTTATTTGTATTACTCCGAGAATAACGTTCAAACGGAATATACACCCAAGCCACTTATAAAGAATACCACAGTGATATACCACATAATATGAAGCAGTAAAGAGGTGCCTCTAACGCTTGACCAAACATTGCACTTTATCCAAACCGTTACAGTGACGAAGACTTCACAAATTGGAAGTGTTGGCGCAGACTGCATTCTAATTTGTTTACATAAACTTAGAACAAAAGACTGGTTACGGGTACAAGGAATTAGATCCTTATATTTGTTATTACCTAAACTGTTTTATATTTGAATATTTTATTTGAAGAATTGTTATTCTGCATCCCGGAAGTGTATAATTTTAGGGACTGCTAATTTACCGGGCGCTATACGTATTCTAATTAAAGTTTGAATTATATTAAGTTTATTTTTTGGGCAAAATAGTAATTATAACAACTTAATAGCATAGTTATTGTAATGCGAGTAAATTCTAAGAAAAATAATGAAATGAAACTATCAATTAGGTACTACTTTATACCTGTAAGACAAAAACATCGGTTCGGTTTTTACTCTGACCTCATGTTACCACCTTTTTAAGTAATATTTAATTGGTCGGGTGCTCCGCAGTTGCTCTCTGAACCCGATCAAACCCTCTCCAGGCAATAAAATTTTGAAGGCATCCTTTGACGCTTATGGTAAACGCAGTAAGGTATTTTACAGGTTAAAGGAAAATATCGTTGTAAAACCTGCTAATTCAGGAAACTGGATGTGTAACCATGATCCAATTACCCTGGGCTCCTTTCCAGACTGTTAATAATGCAACAGGAAGTAGGGCCAGGAGGAAGAAGGTATTTCAGAGGTGTTAATTAATATCTTACAGTAACACCATAAACTACATTAAAGAATTGGTTAACAAACTTTATTGGATAGTTTTTGAAAGGCTGTATTCCCTCTTCTCATATTTATCTCTAAATGAGCGATGACTCATCCAGTAATCATAGACTCCGGATCGTCCTACACACAATCGTCGAGATGTTCCCATGTTATTCCACGGTTTCAAGTGCAGCTTATAATTTCGGACTCCGATGGTATCGCACGAGAAATATTGTTAGGGCTATTAGCTCGCGCGTTCAAAATGGTATATGAGCTGTAATGTTGTACCGAGGTTGTATTCTCGTATACATTTGCAGAGTCATCCTACAAAATGTGTGTTAGGACTTAATCGTCAAAAGCAGGACCGTATGGTTACTGGTACTTTAGATTAGAATCACTTCATCTCCTTCCTATGGATGACGGGGAGACTAAGGGGAGTAATATAAGGCCACTTTCATCACAAATTTCTCGCCTTTGGTAGGTTTTCCAAATTCAAATTTATACAGCTATTTACACATGTATTTTGTGTTTCGTTAACTGTCATTCATTTGTTAACCGCCAAAATATATTCGATTTTTTGTTCCTCCTAAACAAAACGCCAATTTCATATGTAAGGACCTAATATAAAAGTGCGTTTCGTTAAAAGCAGTTTTCCTTTTACAAAATGCTTAATGATAGATATCGGTTATAGTATCACAATAAAGCTAATTTCAACTTTTAAATGTTAATATAGCGATTTATAACTATATGCTGTTAATTTACCTTTATTTAAATAAAGGAACAATTCATATAAACTTTATTACCCATATAGTTACAACTTGTAAGCTTGCAACTTAGTTATATGATATTAAAACTAAAGAATTTTGCACACATAGCCACCACCCCTTTGATATTAATCTTTCAAAGCTTGATTATTATTGATAGATATTGTTTTATTATAAATGAATATTATGTAAGTTTATTTACGTTGATGACTACGTACCTACTACTACTACGTGTTTAAATTATTTAAAAACTAAATAGGTATAGAACTTTATTACTTGCAAATGTACTATATTGAGTATTAAAATAACCTGGTTAGGCTGTTTAAACTTATTAAATACTGCAAATAAATAACGGATTATTTTTTATCTCATATTTTTTTTTTTGTCAATACGAGAAATATAGACAAAACGACGAACATAATTTTTAAGCTTACTTAGTTTTTGTCAAGAACAAAATGTGTATAAACTTCCTTAACTTACTCGTATGAGCCAGTAGCAAAGCATTCATTACAATGTTATAAAATAAAACAGATTTCAAAGGTTATTTTAATCAATTGATAATGTAATTGTGTTCTGTTATATCTTTCTAAATATTTATGAAAACGGTAACAACAATCGACAAAACTTAGGACCACGTCCAGCAGAATGGTTTAATGATGGTTTTGAGATTCATATAGTGCCAGGCCTTAAAGAAAGAATCCTAACTTAATTTAACAACTGTAAAACATTTCTTTTTAGGATTCAATACCGATTAACACATATTTCTAATTCTAATTTCCGACCACCAACTGGCACTTATATTTCATTTACATACGTAAATACGAGCTAGGATAAATATTATCATTTGTACAATCGATTGCCACCATCACACGTAAATCATGCGACACAATTAATCGCAAGTGTCTTGATCGTGGCTGACTTTAATTGCTAGCACGGATGTAATGTGCCGGGTTAATGTCAGAAATAGATATAAATCGATTTGCACCTGGATTCAAGAATCGACTATACACCTTAATTAAATAATTTGTTCTACTTACTAAAACCCTTAACTTTGGAGCGACCATTGATATCCTAAATTCATGAATATAGCATTTTCAATAAAAAAAATGCAATTACAGCAAGTAAAAGGTGTAGTTTCTCCCTCTCTCTCTCTCTCTATTTTTTCCAGCTTTTATCATCACGTTTCGCGTTGATAAAAGCAGAATTAAAACCATCACAACATAACATATGCAAGTGCTTATTATTTCCTCAATTGGTACTAAAGGTATGAATCTAACCTATCTTGAATCAGTTGATATAAGAAACCTTAAGAATATAAATAAGAATATGGCATGTATGGCCCCAAAGGCTGGAGCCGCCGACTGCTGGGCGTAGAACCTTCGAAGCAGCCCGTCTAGTGTTGGGACAGTGGTTGGCGAGGCTGAATGGTAGCCTGACTTGTAGACACTCTCCGACTACTTACCAGATACTGTCCGTACATGGCTATTTTGGAGGGTATCTGCTGTCTGCCACCACTGTGACGGATATGCTGACGAGGATGCCCAGCACACCTTGGAGGTTTGCCCAACCTGGGATCAAGACCGCGTGGAGCTTCACGCGGCCGTGGAGGATGACCTCCTCTCTGTGAGACAGATGGCAGACAGTGAGAGGTCGTGGACAGCAGAGCAAACCTTTGCAGAGAGCGTCATGCTTCGCAAAGAGGCGGCGGAGAGGTGAGAGAGAACACGTCTGACCACCCCATACGCCTCCAGCACACGGGGCGCAGGAACCTTCTCGTAGTCAGCCGGGTAGACGAAGGTCTTCCACACTTTAAAAAATAGAAAAAAAAGGAAGGAAATTGCCTGTATGCCATTTGGTAATGACAAGATTTACTGCTGCTTTTTTGAAAGAATCCTTAAGTTCAAACTATACTACTATAATAACAAACTCAACGATGATTTTTGTTTTTGTTTTCCATAAAATCAAACGTTATACTCTACGGATAATGGCTTAGTAGATTAATGCATTCATAAAATAGCAATTCAACACATAATTAATCCAGAGCAATCAACCGGTCGTTTGGGCGTTTAATTTTAATCCTATTAACTGAATATTAACCATATCTAAGATATAACTTGGTGATTTATGGTCGTGTAAGGCAGCCCTATGTTATTACACCTGTGGAAATATTTTCGAATATTGGAACTAAAATCTTGATATTTAATCAAAGCAAAAGTTGATTGACAAATTTATCAAACGCGCAGCTATAATGTTATACTGTAAATAATATTAAAATTGGCATCGGTGGTCGCATTGTTAAGAATCTAACCAGATAAGCTCGACGCACAGGTTCTTATCCAAATGCGATCCACCATTGATTAATTTCTGAGTTACATACATAAGTTTAATTTCTATCTTGGGTTATCCCATTTGTTTTTACGGGATCCCATGTCCCATCCCATGTCCACCATTGTACATATTTTTTATTTCCAGTAAATGTATTGTAACAATTTTTTTGTGTCTTGATGAGTTTACAAACAAATAATCCGTCTTGAAAAAACCTACTCATTAAGATTAGTTATGAAGGTCCAACATGAGGTTCTATTGCAGTAGATTACGGAGGTCAGATAGGAGTAGCTTCATGTTTAAACCTCTCTTACCCAGTTTAGAATCGTGGTCATAGGCGTACGCCGGGCTCCCCTCCTGAAAGATAACCCTTGATGTCTAGGTTTGATTCCCAGCGAAGACATAAGGTAACTCGGCTACTGGTGACACTATAATAAATTAAGATTCTACTGATTAAAATCTTCTCCTCTAGTATTCGAGGCTAAGCTAAGTGCGCCCAATCTTACAAAAAGAGATTGAGAAAGAAAAATGATAAGATAATAGTTTTTTTTGTTACATTTTCGATCTTTGCTTACGTTTACGAACAATTCAAAATAATGATTTGCATTAGCAAACCGACCTGATTGAAATTATTTTCATGTGACGTCAGCAATGATGTAATGATTCACATAGATCGTGTCTATCAACCATGTTTACATTTAACTTTAATAGAACGATTTGATTTTGTACAAATTACGTCACCTCAAGTGTGAATTATGAACTTGTCAATCATAATGATTATGTTTGTTCTCAAGTATTTATATAAATGGGCAGGATATACAAGCAAATTAACATATATAAACAAAATCACACCAATTTTTTGGAGGGGTAGGTAGAGGCTAAATCTTTCCACTTGCACCGATCCCTGCATACCTACTTATGCTTCATTCATAAACATATTCATTACTCTCCTCATGAAAATTAGTCGGTTCAGAATACTTTTTCTTGTTCTTTAGCAAGGACGTCCTGTCATGTTAGAGGAAAAAATCAGTAAGTGTATGAACGAATTCTGATAGTTTTTTGTATTATCTACGATATTGTAGACTCATCAAAATCATTGTATTATCAAGTCATAATTCGCGAGTGCCAGGTATCGAATGAGTTATAATAACGAAGGCAGACATGATTTTATTATGTTATTTATTGGTTTTTTTTTATTCTGTCGGCGATACTCTAGTAAGATATTATTTCCATTTTAAGTGAGATATTAATATCGAGCCAACCAGTAATATTGCATTTTTCCCTACCAACAATGTTTAAAATTATGGGTTTAGCCCCTTCATCGAAAAAATTAAGCCATGATTATACTTGCAACAATTTGTAAAACAGTGAATATTATAAATAGTTAATCTGGCGGGTGCTTTTGGTTTTTGACTCTTAAAATGTAATAAAATCTATTCAATTACTTAGATTTCGTGAGTATCTTTCTCATTCTAAAATTATTTTGTTACTGCTGGAAAAATAAGTTTTCTGAAATAAGTACATATAATTCATTTGCCAAAAAGAAAATGATTACTGCATTCCTGTTTTTTTAATCATGTCAAATTTACATGAAGCAGCGTTTAATGCAAATGCTCATTTTGAACACTCGTTATTTTATGCCGATGTGAAACATAATTGCATGTTAATCATAATCAAAACAAATTGAATACGACACCGGACGGAGGCATAGCAAAAACGTTCACTCTCTGATGGACACAGTAAGGCCGAATACACATTGTATCTACATAAAGAGATTCGTTTATTTGAATGGCTTATTGATGAAATTGAGTTTAACGAGTGACACTTTGCTAGGCCTAAAAGAATTGCCATTTCTTTGATTGACTATTTCTAAATCGATTCCTAAATCTGTACAGGAGGAGAAGCGGCTGGCACACATTGTTTTTGCTTTGTTCAGTTTATCGTTAAACTAGATTGCAAAGTGGGTCTAAGTTTATCAACTTACTTATTTATATTAGGTTGCTTGTAAAATTATTTCTACAAACCGCAAGGCTACACCAAGCCTAATGATTACATTACTACATTATGACGTCATCACGATACAACCAGACTCACAGGTGCCGATCTGATAATCTCATTTACATTCTTGTAAATTTCCTTTGGTGGTCAAAACCAAACTCTAAACTTATGTAGCAATAGCCTTATTTTCCTTCAGAAAAACTAAAATTAGGACATATTGAAACAAAACACTAAACTTGTTTAAACATTTGTGTATGCCAGTATTACTTACTCGGACATATTTTCGTTGTTTTATTTGCAAAAAGGGTAAGCAGGCAGTCAACCTTAAAAACTTTGGCAAATCATTTGAGTTTTTAAATTATTCTATGGTATTTTAAATTATTTTGAACGGTTCTGATTGGAGAAAAGACTAGCAGTTGAACGTAGCCTTTCTGTCTCCCTCTCTCTTATGTCTCTTATGGGTTAGAAAGATCCATTTTTTTTTGAAACGACAGAAAGGCCACTTTCGGCTTAATAGTGTGGCGTTTTAGTAAAACGTCGCTGGTAAAACGAAATAATCATTACTCGATTAAAAAATTGATAAAATAAAGACAATCTTTAATCGGACTAGTTTCACAAGTTAACAGACACGAGATCCAGCTAGTAGCCACTAGTAGATAGGGAGCTACTTAACATGGTGAATGCTAGTAGTCCAAAGGTGGAGTTCCGGGGCACGCGCGCGTGCTTTTATAGGCCTCCCGGGCTATAAAGAGGGACGCCCCGGGGAGACCGAAGCGGCACAAAATTACATTGGCTTTATATTGAACACCAAGAACACATTTTAGTCTTTAAGATTCAATCATTATTGCAATAAAATTAATGGATCAACTCATTGACAGCTAAAGTAGCGTTATTAGTTTAACATCGATTGATTTTGACAATGATTCATATTGTACTGAGATGAGCGTGAAATGCACAATAGTGTGCGCCCACGCATGGTCATAACTATGTTGTTAAACGGTAAATTATATCAATGAGGGATCAATTAGTTACCCATTTGTCTGTATGTAATGATGTTTGAAAAAAATGACGACATAATGATTATTTTTTTATGTACTTTCAAATCGTCGGCAGGATGGTACATCTATAGCAATTTCGAAAATAAGAAAGTTATTAAGATTATGAAATTATTGAAAAAGCTGATCAAGAGATACATTATCTTTCTGGCATTTCTGGAGATAGACTGCTAGAGAATATGTATTATAAGTACTTATCTGTGGCGCAGCGGTAGTGCACTTGTCTGTGGCACCGAAGGTCCCGGGTCCGAATCCCGATCAGGGCATGATGAGAAACGATCTTTCTCTGATTGGCTTATATTATATTATTTATAGTAACACAAGTCTCGAACTTACTTCGAGGCTTACTCTGTCTGTGTATTCTGTCCCATATTTATTTATTTATTAACATTGTAAGCATTAACTTCACGTGTTGTAGCTTTAAGGCGCAATAAAGTCTTTAGTAGTTAAATTCATACATAAAATTGTAACTGAATGATATCTGTACTCGAAAGATATTGTCCAAACATTCTATATAGAAGATCAATCTATCTATCTATGACCAACAAAGGGTAAAAATATATCTTATCTTTTCTTTATATTCTCGTGTGTGTATTTAGAAGAATTAACAAACCAAAACCATATTTCTTTGATTAATAAGCGAGTGCTAATACTAAAAGGTGCCTAGAAATACAAATCATAATGCTCATACAATTACGTTAAATACTTTAGGATTATTTATAGCTAGTGATGATTGCTGTCAAAGGGCAAATGTTATGGCACTTACTAAATGCGTAGAATATGAAAAGACACTTTATTAAATGCTTTTCATCTAAAGAAAGGGAATATAAATAATAAAATATCTTCTAGATGCATACACCGCTATCAAACTAAAAAACTGCATATTTCCCAAATTTTAAGTTTTTCTCTATGCGCGCTAGATGCACGCTGAAAAAAAATTGATTAATCTTCTTCTAGAGAAGTTATTTATTTCTTTACATTGAAATTATGGTATTTGTAATGACATTGGTAATTAAAAGTACCTACGTTTTATGAAAACTCTGGTGGTTAAAAAATTGGCCATCTCGTCACCTTTACTTATGTTTAATAATCGTTTAATATACTGCCATTAAATATCTCTGTTAATTTAATGTTGCAAATGAACTTGGTAAATAGATATTGCAATAGACGACAATAACAATAAAACAATGAATATTCTGTGCTTTGCGTGGGTGTGAGGTGTGACAAACTGAATGTCACAGAATGCAATATACACTCAACTAAGTAGGATCTTGATCATTTTAATCGATTCTAACATATACTTTTTTTAACATATACAATGAATGATATATTTGATGCGGAGTTCCGACGGGAATCGTTTCTTGAATAAATCTAACTTACTTCGCCCCCATTTCAAAAACATGATCATTATTCTAAAGAAGACTATTGTCGGTAAGACGATGATTTGTACTCATTAAATAATAATATGCTATAACCCGATTTCACATGATAAAAAAATTTAACGAGTCTCAGTGATGTTGCGACGTCAATGCATTATCTGATACAATATTAAACCCCGGACAACGACGCGGAGATGTTGGATCCAGGCTTTGGTGCCTTTTAATGGTCGCAGGATTACGATTGAAATAGATATTAACCGCGGAAGTAGACTCCACTTTATGTATAACTAGAGGCCGCCGCGACTTCTTCCACATGGAAACCCTATCAATCCCGCGGGAACTCCGGGATAAAACGTAGCCTATATCTTATTCTGCGTCTTCAGCTACCTGTATACCAAATTTCATCGTAATCGGTTCAGTAATTTTTGCGTGAAAGAGTAACAAATATTCATACTGACATACAATTTTTCGCATTTATAATATTAGTAGGATTAAATAAATTTGTAAACACTTACTTACACAGTTTCAATTTTTGCTAGTTTATATCAGACAAACAAATATACCATACAATGTAACTGTTGAAACTTGACCAACTTTTTAAGTATTTATTTTCGAAAATATTTTCACAAGAGTACGAGACAAGGAAGTAGTAATCAGTAGCCATATATTTGTATTGTTTTAAAGGTCACTTTTCACATTCAAAAACAAAAGCAATTATCTTTTATTGCAGACGTAATGATCTCTCAATGGCATACTTCCTTCAAACTGCTGATTTTAAAGGAATAAAGAACATTTTTTACACTTGATTATGACAATTTCCAAAAGTGCATTTCCACGTGAAATAATGTTAATTTACGCTGTTTATTGTTTTTTCTTCTTTTCTCATTACTATACATAGTATATATGTACATACCAATCTACGTGTTTACTCGTATAATTATTTCGTACAATTCCAAAT
Organism: Amyelois transitella; assembly: GCF_032362555.1. NCBI lineage: Eukaryota > Metazoa > Arthropoda > Insecta > Lepidoptera > Pyralidae > Amyelois > Amyelois transitella. The sequence goes on along the minus strand of NC_083511.1, from coordinate 8,451,712 downwards.
TACATTGAATTTAGTAGATTAATTTCACTAAAATAAGAGATTTCTCAATAAAATCTTATAAACAAATTACCTACATTATAAGACAGCGCCGGAGGAGTTTTAGTGCGATAGTCTGGCACACACTGATTTCCAATTAGGATAAAAAAAAGACACTCCAGGTATAATATTTACATTTATAGAGTACATCCGAGGATTTGCAGGCATAAAGCACCGAATCTTGTAAATTTCCGTGCAGCAGGAGTTCCGGGAAATTATCACTTAATGCACTCTAGGACCATATAGCGCTTTGGGCTGTGTGTTGATATGTCAGTCAGTGTCCTTTTTTATATGTATACGTGCATACATATAGTCACGTCTATATCCCTTGCGGTGTAGACAGAACCAACAGTCTTGAAAAACTGAAAATCCACGTTTAGCTGTTCGGCTTAATGACAGAATTGAATTTTCCTCTTTTATACACATATCAGTTCTTTTAGCCATTTTATGAGTGACTGCTGTCACGTATATACACATTTATGGAATATGCATGTGTCCCTTGAAGTCGCGTAATTTTACCTGACAGCGACATTTTCCTTTAGTACCCACTACTAATTGGCGACTCGTGTCTGCAAACCAAGAACTGTATTGGGGATATATAGAGAGATGATGAATAAAATTATTATCGGGAAATGTTAAGTACCTATCAAGTGTGTTAAGTAAAAGTGAAGCACTGTTTTGACAATTTACCTACTATAAAATTAATTTAATTAAGAAAGAAAGACAGAGACCTAGCTTTCAGCATACATAATAAATAATATATGTAAAGAAAATATTTGTTTTGTTGAACACTGCTTGCTGACTTAGTAATGTGTTTAGGTGACGATATATACTTATAACTAAGTAGCTATAAGTGAGGTGTATCGTTATAAGTATAACGATACACTTTTATATTTCAAAAAACTGGTCACCATTAAGTAAAGTTAATTCGTTTTATAATTATCAAAAATATTGTAAGAAAATTAAAATATTAAATTACTACGGAGCTGCGTAGAAAACATGTAGAAAATTAAAACGTAACTTTTATGTGTAATTTAAAAAAGTAATACTAAAGCATCCAAATATCCAAGCCAACCGAAAAGCTTACAACAAGACTTATCATTTTCAAAATAATAGTACCTACTACACTCAATCTTTTAGCAAGACCACAACTTTTTTTAGGAATAAAAACTCAAAAGCGGTATTTCCAACTCCAAGCAAGTCCCAAGCACACATGCGAGTCAACAAGAAATGCCACTCGAAACGTAACCGACAACTGAGCGAGTCCAACTGCGTACCGACGTGTAATTTGTCAAGCAATTTAAATAATATGCATGATTATATATCTATTAAAGGCATAAGACGTGTTGATATCGAGCTAATGAGGTGAAGTCGTAATGACGGCTACCTGTTTCTCGATTGGGATCCTTTTTATCGAAATTTTGCGAAACGAGTGAAAGTTTGACATATTTTAAATAAGTATGGATGTGGTATGAACTGACGTAAATTGTCGATATGAAGTATTTCGAGCAGTTGCGTCGTGAGAGCTTCGTGAAGAATTCGAGTAATTGTAGGTAGAGTCAGAAGAGCTGGATTTGTCTCACTTAAAGTAATTTACTTATTTCTACTTATAAAAATAAACTTCATTAATTAGGTTAAGTATTATATCTTATCACTTTATTTTTGAGTTAACCTTATCTTAACATTATTAGGATTAAGAAAGTATTCCCTCATTTATCGTAACAGTAAAAAGGGTTAAACTAAAGGAAATCAGAGAGTCAGCATTTCTTTGGCCTGTCTCTTCTGCCTGGGCCGATACAAACGACAAGACCAGATAGTCTGCAGGTTCCTTGCATTTTAACTAATTTATCATAGACAAGAAGCTGACGCAAATATGGAAACCTCTTTCTCATTTCGGCGGTAGCGGAAAGCGGTACTCTTTAAGAACCTAATGGATATAAAGGAAAATCAGCCAACAGATGAGAATTCCATCAAGCTGACCGTGATCACTTTTAAAGACCTTTTTACAGCGTGTAAAATTGCACTTCTTGTAAGTGCAATTTTACATTCATTTTCTATAAATAAATCGGAACTTTCAGATTTTTTTTTGCTATTACTAATCCCTATTTTAAAACTTTACTTTTGTGGACTTTATAACGCCGGTTCCACACTTGAGCCTTGAAACCTGTAGTATCTTAAATTATAAGTTATATTTGTGTTTGTATCTTGTAGTAAAATAACTGACCTACGCAATAAAGCAAAATAGTAAAAATGTTATCGAAGCCTGACATTACTGTCGCGATGTTTATGTCAGATCATAATTGACTTGTCGTGTTAAATTACTACTTATTAGTGTTACGATATATCTGTGCCTTATTATTGGCGGGCCGCAATTATTTTTATCTGGTTGTCACTCCAACAACTTGTATTGACACTCGATGATGTATCTGGTCACAAGATTGATTCGGGTAAGGCATTGTCTTTTGAACAATTTTTAGGTTTAACAAGTTCGTTATCATTTTGTCGTATGTAAATGAAATTAAATATTTGGGAATACCGCAATGTAAAAATGCTGTACTTAGATTCCAGCGCTCTATTTCTCTATATTTGTTTTTTTTTTTTTATTAAATACCTTCTAATATTTACGCAGTCGATATAGGGAATATTCGACGTTCGTTCTACTTAGTTAAGCAGGAATTTATAAAAAAATTACAAAAAAAAAACATATTCCGGCGCTTAGAAAAGACTAGATGTCGTCAAAGGTTCCCCTGCAAAAGTACTTGGCGGCCTCTATAAGTAGCAGCGGTGGTGCGCTCCGGAAGAAGGACGGGGGTCGGTTCGTGTTAAAATATTACCCTACCTAAGTTATCCAACCCAGGATCATAGGGGCGGGTTCCTCTCCAGAGAAGTGAGGATGTAACCGGAATTAACGCCTGGATAGAAAAAGACAAAAGATTTTGCTACTGTTAAAATTACTGCCGCTACTGAACTACTTTTCAAGATACTTAAGTTTTATTAAGTTGATTGTGGCATTTTAGTAAAACGTCGCAGGTAAGAGACATGAGAGATAACAAATTAGACTTAAAAGATTAGACTCAAAAAATAATAATTGCATAATTTAATAACCTTCATTCCAAAAAAAATTCAAAGTTTTGGTAAACCGGGACTAAAAAATTAATACCTACTTATTATGTTAAAATTATCACATAATTATGTATACGTCCATCCCCGGATCAGAATCGCACGATTTGCGGTAACTTGACTCACATCACAAAAAGGTGTTCAACAAACGCCAGTCATCGGCGGGTTTCCCATCAATTTGTACATTTGAAACGCTTAATCTAATTTATTTGCGTTCACAAACCTATTTGCTAGTTTTTTCTTGACAAAAGAAGGATGTCCGTTTTGTTTTTAAGCAAAGATTGAATAATGATAGATTTAGGTCATTGATGAATAAACTCGCAATATACTTAAATCGTATTTATGTGTTTGGTGTACTTATATTATTTGTTTGTAAATATTTATTGCATATGTAAGTTAACGATATTTCTGGCTCTATCTAAGTTTCTTTAAAAATAATTTTTATATTTACGCATTGCTTGGCTAAATTAAATTAAATTTAGCCAAGCAATAGCGAGAGACTATTGTAAACACGTGTTTGTTTGCCCAACAGATGTCCTCAATTTCACACAATAGTGACTAACAAACCAAATGTTATCTGTCTGGCATCGGTCTACTAAAATACATAATCCATTAGTAAGCTTATCCAAGAATTATTTTGTCCATCAAAAGTAGGCGCCGCACCACGCTTTTTCAATGACGTAATAACCAAAGTTACTTGATCCTTTTGGTATTTCCTTCCGCTTATAACCTCGAACTGATAAATAAACATTGCGGTTCATATAATACTGGCTTACAAATCAAAATATTAAAAATGCATTGCCTTAATTGGTATTATTGAGTGGATAATCTCGATTTAAGTAAAAAAACAATTTGGTCGCTATAATGGAGTCGATGACTCTTGAACGCAGCTACTTATTTAACCATTTCAACATGATTTAAGTATTTTTTTTTTCGTAATCTTTATACTTTTATCAAATCTGTGTCAAAACTGGAAACCATCGTTCCATGGGTTAAAATAGGAAACTATTTCTTCTAGCCACATAATATATTCAAAATTTATGTCACCGTCTTCCTTTATACCAAAACTCAATCCTGGCTTAACGATCCGAATGACAATATCTATGCGTGCCAATGGTCTAAGAACTGAAGACGCAGTAGACCGGAAGAAATGGAAAATGAGAAGTAGGAAAACGGACCCCAGGCCCAGAAGCTTGGTGGCAAAGTCTGCAGCTGGGAACAAGGATAAGAGAGAGACCACAAATCAATCAAGGGACGATGATTTAGGCGAATCTCTGCAAACATATTTATATGTATGTAAAAAAGTAGTACCATTTTGTTTGTATCTAATAAAAACTTTTGATTGTGTGATTAACATAACACGTCCTTATCCCTTGCGAGGTAGACTTCATGGGCGTAAGTACATAAAGCCTAGGTACATACAATCAAAAAGACCGAAAACTCATGTGTGATTTATCTCGTACAAATTTAAGTAGGTATATTTATTTATAGAGGAAATAATTCCGACGTGACCTAAGTTTTTGTCGCACTCCAATATTATCAAGTTATGCAATGCCCGTAGTGGGTGCAAATGCAGTTGCAATACAAATTGCAGCTTTTAAGTTACGTCATAACGTGTTAACACATCCAACAAATTATTAGACTGTCACGACATCTTCAATCTTCAAATAGTTTGTATATTGTGCCACTGTTAACAATAAATTAGAAGGAAATGAAGTTAAATATGTACTAGAGAAAGGTCTAAGACTGTTGGCTCTGCCTAATCCGCAAGAGATGTAGACGTGATTATATGTATGTATTTTGTAAGAGTTACCCTAATGTTAAGAGAGTTTAGTAGTTAGAGTCGTGGTGACAGCAAGCATGGTGATTAGAGCATAATTTTGTCTCTTAGTAGATCTACGCACTATCACATAAGTCCTTTCATTTGATGATTTTGTATTTTATATAAGATGTCTATAATAGCTTAAAGGCTAAAAATACATTCGTGGTTCACAGAGATGCACACACATATTACACCTGCCAAAACCACGAGATTTTAACACTTTGCAGGGAACAAATAAAGACGTTAAAATAAATACTTTTGTAACTACAAAACCACACAAGTACTTGCCGCAAAATATAATTTGCGTTTTATGAAGACTTATTTATGGTCACGGTTTTTATTATTTATTTATTTAGCAACGTTTTTTTAATAAAAATAACCTTATCAGATAAGAAAATATAATATGAAGCACGTGTTGGCAGCCAAACGCGAAGTGTAATCTAAGTAAGTATATTATGCAATATTCTTACATTAGGAGGAATTATTTTCATTACATTTTAATGGAACCTTTTTTACCTTAGATAAGATAATAATGCATAGAAATTATAAGAATAAATGAGATAACTAAATGGCTTGTAGCCGTGCACAGCATCTAAATAGAAAGTTGTAGGTTTTCAGCAATAATAGGTTTACTTGTCCAAAATAGATTGTACTTAACACATTTAAACTTGTATAAACATATTAGTATGCATTGGATTTATGCGCGCGCACGCTTAACTGCTTTATTCATTTGCAATACAACAATAACCTGAATTACAATTTATAATAATGTTATTGATGGATGTTGATACAATGTGTATCCTAAAACGATGGCTTTACAAAGTTAAGTGATTGCGTAGTTAAAACAGTGAATAGAACGGAATTACTAAACGGGTGGAGAAATCTTTTTATCACCAATAACACGTATAGAAATTTAGAAGAAAAACTTAATGCACGGTGCTGTAAACACATTGGTGCTTTTAACGTAATCTTTAACATAAAAATGAATCGCAAAATGTGTTGGTAAGCGCATAACTCAACAACGCCTGGACCAATTTGGCCAATTTTTTTGATATTCGTTGGAGTTCGAGGATGGTTTCTATGACACCGAAAAATTCGAATAATATCCGGAAAGACCCCTCAAAACAGCCCTTTTCTTTTACCCATACAAACGTTTCCTAAAGTAGAGTCAACGAGCTTTAATGCTTTTGTATAAAGTTCACGCCCTGTCACCAGGGTGACGGTTCTGTTCAGCAGAATTTTATAAAATAGGTAAGAACAAAAACTGCTACATTACAAATCCTTTTAACAGAACGAATACTGTCGGGTCCGCTAGCTAAATAAATAAAATTCGAAATAAGTTTGAATTGCATTAATAAAAATATAGGTACGGCACAAATTCCAAAGCTTACATAACCCTTATGAGACACTAAAACAACGATACTATATGTTTGCATATGATAAATACTTATAGAGATATACATTCAAGACGCAGGCAAAAAAAATATGGTATGTAATGACACAATCCTTAGTATGAAAAACTTTGATTCGACGGTCCATGAAATCGATTTGGGATTGAACTGACATTGATATGCTGCACCTATGATCACAAAAAAACATGAAACTAGGTGGTGGAAGTGGTTCAATGACCTTCGTAATGCAAATCATACTCCTTGCAATCGGTCAAAGATAAAAGTTTTAGGGGACTTTGTCTCTTTCATGACTACGTTTCTTGCATATCAGATGATATTCTTTATAAACATACATATAAAGTGCCGTGTGGTTTCCGGCACTTAAGACCAGAATCACGCCGTTTTGTCCTTAATTTTGTTTTTTCAGTAATTTCAAACATATTCTAACAGTAAGAGACGACTAAATTCGAATCATTTAATTTGCGACCAAACGCTACATACCTACCAGTAATGCATTCAGGACGCCCCGTTACATCCAATCCTTTCATTTAGCTCTTGTTCCAATCAATCAAGAAATATCAATTGAATAAATGGTTTGTTCCGTATATTCTTAAATTTTTATTTATATTCAAATTGGTTCATTTATTCATTCATATAATCTCGTCTATATCCCTCGCGGGGCCGACAGAGCCAGCAGTTTTGAAAGACTTGTCAGTCTTTCAAGTCTGCTGTCTTGCCTGTCTGCCACATTCAGCTGTTGAGCTCAATGATAGAAATCAAATTGGCACTCGATTTTATTTATATATACTGTCAGGTAAGTCGGGTTTTTCATGAAGTCACAACCATCCCATATACAAAACGGAAACTTTTTAATAACCAAAATGTTTCGTCAAAAGCAAAAAGGTTTTTACACTTATCCGCGGATCACTAAACAGTTGACGAGTTTTTGCAAACATTTTTTCGGCTGATGCGTCTGCCCACATTGTTTTCATTGACACTGACACACCCTAATTGGATTGTAAAACATTATAATTAGTTTGTCGAGATCACCGATAAATGGATGAGTTATGAATTACCGTTCCTGGTACCAGTAACATCATTTTGTATCATTCGTATCGAAAACGCCTGACGTTTGTCTCTTGGAAACCCGAGTTTAAGTCGGTAAAGTCATGTGAATCGTATGAAGAACATTTTATACAAAACACATGTTTGTACATACAATTGAAGTTCAATTAATTTTTTTGTAAAAAGTCATGAGAAGAATGGAAGATGAAACCTATGTCTTACTATAAGTAACAAAATAATAAGGCTTGATCAAACATGTACTTTTTATTAAAATGATAAATAATTCTATCAATTCATTCAATTTTATTATTTAATTTAAAATTATCTCTACTTTAACGATTTACGACAGTAAATGAATTGCAGCCATCCCTGACTGACTTCAAAGTCGGTAGAAGGCGATGATCTCCACAATATCAAAATTAAGATGCATCAAATTTCAACACTACATTGCAAGGGAATAAATTAATTTTAATTAATTATTCATTAACTGACGAGTTTGGGGATGACATTGCGACAACAAAACTACAATGAGGTGCCGCAGAGCAACAAACTGGAATTAGTTCCACACATCAATCATTTTCCGATCAGATAAAATTCATTAGCTCCATCATTCTTCGTTAATATTGTATCGATGGTACTAAAAATTTGCTTCGTGAAAATATGTCGTAATTAACTTTAGATGAAAATAATTTACTGTTTTTCATTTTCTTTAACCGATGGGCTTGCAACCTGTCACTATTTGAATCTCAATTCTATCAATAATAAAGCAATACTGCTGAACGTGGCCTTCAAATCTTTTAAGACTGTTGGTTCTGATACAGACGTGATTATATGTATGTATATTAGTCAATAAGTACCTAGCATTTTATATAAATTGCAAAGTCATTATCATCTCGACTCTTATCCCAGTTGTCAAAAATATATTATTTATGCATTCTTTACAAAGTGTTTAAGAAGATGAATGAATCTGAAGATGAAGATATCTCGCACTCATCCTAGTTACACTTTTTGCTCCTGCTATGCTTCAGGACCCTGGCTGGCTTTTCTCTCTTTACTTCCTCTTGACATCAAGGTTTTTTATTTAGTTCATAGGCTCACATAATCATCTTTCTTAACGTCAAAAATGTAAATGAATATTGCTAATATTATTGAATCTAATAATTATATTCGCCAAGTTTTTATAAACCGCAAGGACTGTAAAGTAAACACACTTATCAAAGAAGGAGTTCAATTGTTGGCGCCACATCGCAATTTACTATATGAATCATTTTCCTTTATAATACTAATTTTCGAATTTTTAATTACTTTTAAATTTAGTCATGCACCTGGAGTATTTCCTAGTTATAAAAGTTATTAAAAAAATCATGAGCATATTTATTGAATAGTAAAAAAACTTTGTTTAATTACAAAACAATGTAGTGTCTTTGGGCACAATAAAGTATTTTTTATATGTTGTATTTTACTACCTACCTTACTACAAATTTTAGAAGTCGCCTTGGCGATATTCGATTGCGCAGAATAGCGCAACCTACCGCCGAAATAAACCGAATGAAAACTCAAAAAAATATCGATTTTATTACAAGTTCATTACACTGTAAAACCAAAAACAACATGTCTGCTATCTCGCTTATAATAAATAGTAACACAATAGCGGACAGTTCAGACTTCTGTGCATGTGTTGTGTAACTTATAAAAGTAGAAATACTGTTTAATATTAATTTAATATACATTTTTTATGAAACTAACTTAACCTAATTTCTTATTTGTCTTACAATGTAAAATGAAATGGTTTACTATTTTTAATTCAAGTCAGTTAAGACCCATCGGGCTTACCTCACCTATCCGTTTATTGATAAGATATAAATAACTAATAATATTATCATACTTACGTCATTTCTTATTTGTACTAAGTCTAGTGACGTATATCTCTTATACAAAGTACCTTTCATTCATAAATGGTATCGGTCGCACCTATATAGCGGTTAATAATTTAATTTATTTACCTATCAGAGTACGCTCGTGTAGAACGAAAATTTCCGGTCATTTACGTTCCCGCGGGAATCTCTTTTAAAGATCTAATATATCACATAAGAAACATACATACATATGTATGTATGTATGTTTCTACATACATACGATCACGTCTTTATCCCTTACGGGGTAGACAGAGCCAACAGTCTTGAAAAGACTGATAGGCCACGTTCAGCTATTTGGCTTAATGATAGAATTGAGATTCAACACACATACGAACATACATATACACACATAAGAAACCTAGATGGTAAATAAATCTCTAGACCCAGCAGTTTGGGTCGTGTATTGATATTTCAGTTAGTAAGTCAGTCAGTTTCCTCCTTTTAATTAAAAGAAAAAAATATATCAACAAACAATTTTAAACATAAAAAAACAACAAATCATTATTAAAAACAACATACCTATAGCTGTACAAATATTACACAGTTAATTACCTTATTAAGATTATCTTGGGGCGAAAATACATTTTTTGTATGTTTGTAAAGCGATAACTTTCAAACCGCTAGTCTAATCCTGATGAAATTTTAAAGTTAAATAAAATCTGTCAAGTCTGTATATTCTTAGTTGGGTTGGGTCTTAGGTTCTAAGGTATTCGTAATTTTGGAAAATAATAGTGGTCGCGAGGTTTAAGTTCGCAGCGAACTACAAGTTAATATTAAGTTGTACTATATATTATTCAACAATCGTCAGAAATATATACTTATTCTATCCATCCGGAAACCTCAAAAGCTGTAAACAATTGTCAAAGCAGTCATGATTTATGTTATCTCTTTTACTTGCGCGTGGGCAAGTAACATGATGAGATTTTTATCTAGCGATTGCAATTAAAATATCTCTGAAATCGGGTTCAATCGCTGACTAATACTTCTGAATTAATGTCAACATAGCGGCATGTTCCCATATGTCAACCGTGATTTCTTAACGATAGAATAATTAATTACACTAATTATTTTGAGTAACACCTTTTGATTTGTTTTAGGGCGCAATAATGTTGCAGTAAAATTTCGCTACCCAGAGTATAAGATATAGCAGTTTTCTTGATGTGCCTATCCCAGTTATTCCTGCCCTCAAATGAATCCCAGGTGAGAAGGTCATGCTTTAGAGAAGGAATTTCAAGCTTATTTTATAATAACGATTTACTCAATATAAATATAAGATATATCTATTAGAAATATAAATGATTGCTTATTTCTAAAACAAGAAAACAATGCAAGACAAGCAATTTGTGAAAAACAAAATGTCAAACAATGAAGTGTTACAAGGTCAATACCGAGTGATAAATAAAAAATAAACCGTAAGCTATCATAATTAAAGCTTACTCATAACAGGCTTATAGACAACTAAAAATACATTATTTGGATATTCATTTAGCGAGTTGAATCTCACAAAGCTTGACCCTAATATTTTGTTTGACAACGTTATATGCGTGTTGATTCATACAAATGACATATTTTGCTTCAATTTCTTGCTAAACTTATCACTTATGCCAAATATTTGCTGCTATCAGAAGATACAATGGCAAAGATACAGTAAAATAACGTCATAAGACGATTTCTGACGTAACAGCGAAGAATATTATTTGGATATTTTTGGTGTATTTACCGTCCTACTTCTGCGAATATTTCAATTGGCACACTGTTATTGTAGGTATATAGAATGAGCTAAGAAAAAATTTAAATTGAACTACATATATTGCTTGGTGACGTGTGCGTAGGGATTATGTAAATAAATGGATTTATTGGTCTTTATAGTTGGCTAACGATCGAAGTCATGTCTAACGCCTATAGGAATTATGTCATCACATAATGTGAACTATGTCAGTTTAGTGTCATGTAGTAACCGGATTTAGGAATATGACTGTTTTATTTTTCATCTTTCCCATAGATATAGTAAGAATCGAGTTATGTTTAGTGCAACAACCATTGTCCAAAATATGTGAGTTCACTGATAACATCAACATGATCTTATCAGATTATCAAAGAAAGGGCCAGGCTCCATGGCAATGATGATAATGTATTCTAATTATAATCTAGGCATTAAATTCCCCATGTTATCTTTAATAGCTTCGAAAATTCAAATCTCGCGGTTTACATTTTTAGGCTTGTCTCGTCACCTCCAACAATTACAATTCCTTATAATGAAAAGCACAACAGTCTTTGCATACCGTCTGGTGGTCGATAAATCGCGTCCATAGTAGTTCAGATTAGAAACTCTGATATAAAGATGTGCAAGATCATTAATCTGGCACCGACTCGGTTAGCAAACGTCGTCGTGTTTTGTCATCAAATAAAAACTTCATACAACTGCCTGAATGCTGCGGTGAAAATCTAGGGTATAGAATAATATACATTATATTATTATAAACATAATCGTATCAAAAACCACTATCAAAACTATGATAATTTTTAATAAAAATAAAATACAACAAAATCTAATACAAACTATGTTACAAGGTATTGAATAAATTTAAAAGTAACTAATCGAGTAAAAATAAAAAAAAGGAAATTAATTATCACCATCATAATTTTAAAACTTTCGAACATATCTAGGAACTTTAAAAGGGTAAAGCCTGAACCAACGTACCCTGATCAAATCGGAGACCTGATTTTACATTCTTGAGTTTTCTTTAAGAGAATCAGTATTATTTCAGGTAACCAGCTATTGGTGCAAGAAGTTTGTAACCCACCTTTGCGTCGTGATAGCACGCTGACGCCTTCCCACATGAGATGCTAATCTCCATTGCTACTGCGTTTGCGCAATGCACTGGGTAATTTCTTGCGACTTACAGTAGGATTGTATCATTAACTATTAGTAATATAATAATGTTTCCGCCCATGATGAATAAGGTTTTTCTCCTACGTTTCCAAGACGAACATAAAAATGTACTTTACACATCACAAAATTTTTTATACTTTATTAGTTTTGCTTGGAGGTTCCATTTTTTTTTCATGACATCTTAATGGCTAATTCGAATGGGAAGATTTAATTGTATCCATTTTGTTTCGATTTTAGATTGATTGATATGACAGTAAAATAAAATGTAATTATAAGACTAAGTTATTTTTAATTTTATGTATGATGTTTCTTTAATAAAACAGTCTCGCCATAGTGCGTGCGTTTGTATGTTCATTCATACAGGGAATCCCGCATGAGGTATATAGTATATCCTCATACTGATATCAAACATATGACCGCTCTATGTATTTCACACTTTCATTATGATTTCTACATATTGTTTGCAAATGTAATACATGTATAAATACTGTGTTTTCCGTGGCAAAACGATCACGATTTTCTATGTTTAGAGCGTGATCATCTTTTGACAAGGTATTTACAGGGCTATAAGGAACCTTACTAGGATATTTTACTGCTTAAGGTCCAATCTCTGTTTATCTCTATGCCAAATTTTATCAAAACCTTTTCAATTTACCTATGTAAAGAGTACGTACAAGTTTAAAGCTAGTTTATTGCCAATAGCAAAAAGTATAGCTTACAATAATAAACTTGTACATTTTAAGCTACAAGCCTACGTTAAGATCAATGTCTTAAACCTACACGTTGACCATTTTCACTTTATTTAATCTGTCTGATATCTTTGAATTAGATCATTTCAATACCTACTCTTACTACTAATGAGCGTTCATACTTAATGTTATTTTTCATAAGTAAATATTTGAGCACAATCTATTAACATTTGAAGTCTCCATAATAGGCTTGGAATACATGGAGTGCATTCCAATATGCAATGCGATATGCAACTAGTGAGCACGCGCAATACGTGAGCTTACATTGTTGAATAGAAGATGATGTGTATTCACCGCATTGTCTTAAGTAGGACATTCATCATATTGTTTTCTTAAGTCTATTTTTATTTAGGTTTTTTTAAATGGTTACGCTAACCTTATCATCTACCTATATAATTTTTTTTTATTATTTTATGTTGTGTTTAAGTTAGCCAAAAACACCGAGATTCGCTCGGTCGCCCAGGTTCTAGATATATAAAGACGAATATCCATGGAATGGTATAGGATAGTAAAATGAACGAGAACGTCATTTCCTCACACGCCGTTGCCTTGCGGAAGTCTAACTTTAGACACACTCGTTAAGGAAAATATATTTCCTGCCTTCATTCTCACTCCATACAAACAACAAACATCATAATTGGCAATTCAATAAAATGTCAATAGATAGCCATAGTCTATTGTAGTCTTTTTCTAGTTATAACAAGATATCAATATGCCAAACTTAATATTTATAAATGAGAAAGTATGTTTGTTTATAACCTCTTCATACATTACATATAGTTTACAAAGAATTACATTTTCAAGGGCGCGGAGTCGCGGAAGAAAGCTTATGAATAATAATGAATGACTAAACTAGTTTTTTTTATCTATATGCGAAAAAGATGCCCTTATTGAATTATACTATCTTTCCAGGCAGCCGTTTTTATTTCGTTAACTATTTTTAAAATTATTTTTTATTACACTAAAGTGTGGAAAAATCTAAATATTAATCCAAAAAAAACTCAATTTATTTAAATAATATCTTGAATATGCAGGAAGGAACCATCGCATCGTGTGAAAGGGCCGTATTTCTCTGCCCAGTAATAGACCATTCATTCACAGGCTCTCTCATTCAATTGAGTGAAGTGTCCAGTATTCACTTTACTCCTGGACACAATCGACTCATTGTTGTGAGCGGTCGTGAAAATAAATAGGATTCTCCCCGCTGCTTGAAATTTAGCTTGAATTTATAGGATGAGATTATATTGTTTGAAAGCTTTACTAACGTTTCTTTTCATCTCAACTCAAATAAAAATAATTTTAATCGTATTCATGGGTTTTTTCAGTACGGCAGAATGGGGAATCTGATTCTGCCTTACCAGTCTTCGACACAGCACAGTTCCAGTACAGCGTCCAGTACAGACTGCAGTTGGCCAATCTTCGTTAGAAAACTTCTCCTCCACAAGAAGGAGATATTAACTCGAGTGTAACATTATTTTAATTATGTTTTGAAAAAAGTACCTTTGAAGTAAAATGCACACACATCGTGTTTCTGCCTCTGGTTCCAGTTGCATCCTCGTCACGGTAGACGACGTGAACGACGCTGCTTGGACCAGCCAGAAGTTCGCTGGAGTGTGTGAATTTAGTATATTATTTTTTACACGAAGCGACTGCCGTATGACCTTTGCAACCTTGCCGAAGAACTAACCAGTTTGATTCATCACTGCACTACACTCCCAAATGTGCACACGTGTTGTTTCCTCATAATGTTTTCCTCACCATAATCAGTGACTTTGTTGTAAGTATGATAAATTTGTATACAAGCAACAAATACGCTCAATACCACACACATGTTGAGCTGACGAACATAAACGTCTCCTTACTTTACGTAAGCCTACTTGTCGTAAATCTACAAGTGGTTATAGCCTCATATCACATTCACCGAGATTCTATTTCACCTAAGATTTGCGAAATAATTGCATGAATATGAAGCAGAACTCTTGGGCGTATAGTTTTCGGAATATTATAGAACCACCCAGAATTTGCTGTAACCGACTAAAAACAGACTTAAAAAATACAGAATCGAAAATTTTCGTGGCAGGCGTAAGTCAGGCTACCAGTTTTTACAAGTAAGATAACAACATGAATAGTAGCCAACATCTGAAACACAGTTTTTGAATCGCTAAAGATTTTTTACATGCTGTCTCCTACTCAACACTTTAAAAAAAAATCATTTATATTTAAAGCGGCTTTGTCTTGATGTATAAGTTATTTAATCAATATGTACTGGCATTTTCCTTCTACATTCTAAGATTGCTCAATAACGTTGTTAAACACATAATAATCCATAATAACAGGATTTAGTATGAACTTACATTGTAAGCCTAGGTAACAAGTTTAATATGTCCCAGGATATTATTGCTAACAATGTACATATGTTATATATATAAATGTTTATGTAATCACGTCTTTATCCCTTACGGGGTAGATACAACAATCGCATAGCCCAATGATTGAATTGCGCGACTTGCGCGACGCGACTGACTGTCATGTGGTAAGCCTTAGTACTCATATGCAAACGCCAATGTTCCTTAATGTGCGTAAGAGGAATAGAAATTATTCATTGTATAGTATCCGGGGTGTGGTGTTAGCGATAAAATTAGCCTGTATTCAGTGTGGGATGCTGATATAAAGTTTAACACCACTTAAACATTGTTAAGGATCATTACTCCAACCGTTAGTGTGCGTACAGTGTGTTTTGAAACATAACATTAATGTTGTCTACGCCTTGAAATTGAGCCGTGTGGTCTATTGGCAAAAATCGAAGTACATTATTGAAAATGTTCATGAATCGGACAAAATTGTTTTATTGCTTTCAATTGATTTTCAATATTGACAAGTTTATAATGTTAAACAGAAGTTACAAATAATTTTTATGTGACATTCATTTTCAGTCAACATCATTCCCCTGGCTGTTATTCCCAATTGCGACCTCACCTCTCTGGAGAGAGACTTATAACGACGAAAGGTATTTACACGTATAGCGACTCCCGTCTGACTTGCGCATCCTTTGCAGGGGAACCCAACTCTTATTTGATCACGATAACATACCTATTAAAATATTCATTTTATGTACTAGATCCTTTTCTACTTTACATATCATCTTCAATTATGAAAGTTGGTATTTAACAATGCTTTCTCTCCTTATCACATAATCTAGTATATTACAGTAAGGTCCTGTTTTTCACAACTTTTATTAATATTACACTACACATGTAGGTAGTCTATGCCTTAAAATCTACTGGCAGAATAGAAGTAGCACAACAAATGTGATATGAATTTTAATGTGTTAAGTATGTCTGGGTATTTAAATACTAGACAGAGTTCGATTTATTCTTAGTCATTTTTGACAATAATCATCATCATTTAATCCAAGATTATGTCAAATATTGTTTAAATGAATATCCTGTAAGAAACTCCATAACCCCACCTAAAACTTATCATATAAGTATTGTTTCTCACGTTTCTATCATGACTTTGAACATTGGCCACTTCCGATCCACTTCGCTATGCCGACTCATTCTTTACTTTTACCAAATTTACGTCAAATCACGCAATAGCTGTGACTTCATCGGGCTAGTAACCTTGCCTATTTTGGCTTACCCTTTTGATTCATATCAAAGAGTAGGCGGGGTTAGACTATCATCGCAGACGTCATATTAACGTTACATATTTTCACAGTGATTAATGTCCACCTTATAGGAAATATAAGGATTTTATGGTGTTAGTCACCATGTAACAGTTTTGGATTAACTGATAAAGTATTGCGTTTGAAAGGTCATGCGCAATAAAAATATTATGTGTAACGAAACAGTATTTTTAACATTTTCATCGTGTAGTCATGTAATAAGTCTTTCTATTGCCTTTTTAAATTGACTTAAATAAATAAAATAATAGATGTGACTGAAATTTAATATTAATGATGTATTAGGGCAAACTCATGTAACCGAATTATATCTAAATTAATGATGATACATGATGAGTAATGATTTTTTTTTAATTTCTTGGATATTTATCTGTATAAATAATTATTTTAAAATATAGTATCGTTGAGTTAGTATCTGGTAACACAAATTTGTCCCATTTATACTTATAAACGCAATACAAATTAACTCGAACACAGATTTAAAGGAAAGTGTTTAAAAAAATACTTTTTATGTGAATTATAAACTACTTATGTGTGACCTCAGGTAATTAACTATATTGGCATAAAATTTCATCGAATTCGGTCTGTGGTTTATCCTAAAAAGCATTATAGACAGACAGAGTTTCGCAAAATATGGATTAATATTTAACTTCAATTTATCGATGTTAAGTGATTCCGGATACCTTACCTATTACACATCTACTCCTACAAAACTATCTAGTATGACATAAGACGTATGATTGCTTACTGAATCACTCAAAAAACATACCGGTACCTGATTCCGTGACCTCGGAACTCATACGTTACCGATGTTACGTAAACGGGATTGTGACTAATGCATTTACCGTTCGACTGAAATTTTGCCATAAGAGCACAAAGTTACATATAATGATCATGCCTCTTTGACGTACACTTCAGCTCCTCCTGTTTTATAGCGCGAAAAGCTATCAATATTTCGCTTCTTATAATTTTGTATATTTTGCATAATTTTACCTTTACATAATTATTAAGGTGAGGGACACAATTTATCCTTTTAATCAAATTATACGATAAGTTTGGACTAGTTTGATTGAAGAATGTTACAAATATGTGATTTATTATCTATATCTAATAATATACTGAGTCATTTGAAGGACATTGACCAGACAATGCAAATTAATGAAATTCATCATATTTCACAACACCTGTAATATTAATATAGGCGTAGATGACTCAATTAATATATCAATTTATTTTGCTTACAGCAGTAAAATTACATCACCAAAAAACTGAACTTCGAAATATTAAAAATCTTAACGGCAAATATTTTTAATACATAAAATTACACATCTTTCCTGAAGGAAAAGGCAATCTCTAGTTATATTAACATATACCCTTACTTAATCTACTTTGAAATAAATATAACGCCTTCATTTTATAAATTATACTTTAGCGGACATCAGCCTTGTATTGCAACCAGAATATTAAGAGGGACTCATATGAAAATGCTTGAATACTAATTGGTCCATCCAAATCACGAATCAGATGCAACACAAAATCAAACAAAAAAAATATCAATCATACCAATTTGTTCGAAATAAAAAATACTTATATTCAATTCACTGTTTTGCACGGTCATGTAAATTAAATGCACATGCAGTGGCAATAGATTCGCGGGCGGTCACAAAACAAAAGTGTACACAACATTGCGCCAGAGTGACTTTCACGGCGGACGCCCACGCCGTCTCGTCTACATGCCCACGTCTGTGATATGAGAAATATAGATTAACTAGCTGTTGCCCGGCGCTTTACTTCTGTGGGAATTACTATCCTACCACCGCCCATGGCTCTCCCAACCGTCTCATTTTACGAGCCCAATTATCGGTGGAGTGCGCTGTCAGAGTGTATGCTTGCACTAACAATGCACCCTTTATTTGTGTGTGTGTATGTGATCAATGTTTTCTTCACTCCCAGCAAAACGTAGGTATAGTGTTTTAGTTCTATATAGTAATATAGAATTTGAGGTGAGTACACCTCAAATTCTAAGGGGGCTGACAATACATGTTTCACCTCGCGAAGCTATGTTATCGAAGAATGGTCTTCTGTCATAATAGACGGAAATTTCGTGTCGGATTACGTGTTCTCTTCTTGCTTCTGCCTCCATAGCATAGCACGCGGGTCGCTCTTTTTACTACGCGAAAAACTATTGCTGTCCCATTTCACATCATAATAAAGAGCTAAACAGCGATAGGTTTTCTCGCAATCAAAACAATGTCACGCGTGCCATACAACGGGGCCTGACAGTAGTCCCTATTGTATTCACCCCTCTCTGAGGAGGATCCCGAAGTCTTGGATTAGATAAGTCGAGTTTTTGTATAAAGCATCTCCCATCTGATTTCCGCCACCTTTACAAGGAACCTTACCTATGAAAGTTTAATTCAGACAATTCATTTAGTGGTTTCGACTGTACTTGACTGATGTCAGTCACCTTTAAATTTATACACAGATCTAATAATAAAAACGTTAAGTGTAATTGGGCTATTAAACACTGTTAAGAGCAGGTTGTCCATGACTATATAAGTGAACTTAGCACTCATAACTATACACCATATGAAGTGTGACACATTAATAAATTACTTGTAGACTTTGAACTGGAACTTTGCTACACCATACAAAATGCTGACTTGATCTCGTCAAAAATGACGTACGAGCCCAGAAATCTGAATAATAAAGTAATTAAAATTCAGTGTCAGTATCATTGGATTTAAAATAAAACGCGTCATTACGTTTTCTTGCAAAAGCAACTTTTAGACATGGTGTTAGTCACGTCATCATCTCACTACTACAGGATAATTCTAAAGAGTCGCTTACTTTAAGACACAAAAAAAGTCGCACAGATTGGGCTAACCTTAGCTGAAATTAGTTTCCTACCATCAATACAAATATTATAAACGCAAAAGTAACTCTGTTTGTCTATTACTATTTCACGCCTAAAATACTTAACCGATTTTGATGAAATTTGGTACCAGAGATAGAGGTGACCCTGAGAAAGAACATAGGGTACTAAATTTTTATTGCGAAAAAGGGGGAGAAGTGGTTAAAACAGGGAATGATAGATTGCCAGTGAACTTTTACGGCGAATGAAGTCGCGAGCGAGTTATGTAGGTATATTCTATAACAAACACACGAGTTGAAATTCACAAGTTCATTACTTACGTAGTATTATGACCAGAGATTGCAAGAAAGAATTATAACATCACAACCTATGAACGAAAAATAGTAACTGTCATTTATAAATGATCCTTTTTACTTTCAAATATGACCTGATTCACGTCTAAATGTCGCCGATTTTATCAAAGCTTTCTCATATTAATAACCGTCATGCAACAGGTTTGTTTAATTTCGTATTGTTGTAAAAACAGTGGCGTAGGCTTTGAGTGGGCGCCTTTAATGACCTTGTGTTGAAAGTGAGATTGATTGTGTATTTTTATATGCTTTTCATTGGGCCCTTTGAGGTACAAAGTGCCTATTATGTCACAATGAGTCGGTTATGCCTTTGAAAAAGGTATTCCGTCGTTACCAAGTGATTACTGTTCAATAACTCACATTTTAACCTAATTAGTATTTTGGGAACATAAAAAATGTGTTACTACTTCTCCTTACAAGCTTTTTGTAAGTATGAAAACAAGTTTTACTGTTGTGTTACTGATGAAAATCAATTTCAATTTAAAACTGATTAAGTACAAGTACAAGGAAATATTTATTTTACAGATTTTAATTAGATTATTCAGATCTAAGAGAGTGCAGAATTTTGATTAAATGGCTTAAAAAAGTAAGAATGGCTCATTTTTAAGTAGATTGTTTAATTATTCCACTAAAAATGTTTTAGTTTTTACTCAACTGAGGTATTTTTATCAAATGAAAGGCAACTATTTCTTAGTCATGATCACCAATCAAGCCGAAGGAAATCCCCCATTCAAAAATTTCAGATTTTAGCTCCATGTTGTAAACGTGCGAACGCAAGTACGTAAATTATATAACAAGAAAAAATCTGTGAAACAAAATTTAAAGAAAAGGTGACCTTTAAAAAATAAAAACGAATCGTAACGATGTCGTTCGTTATCATTAACAAACAGAATTATGTTAAACAAGGTATTTTTTTATAAAATTACAACGGAAAATAGCAATATTCGCGACATTATAGCGTTCGAGATCGCGCTGGTCAAATGATAATTATTATTGCCGTAAGGTATGCAGAAATAATCTGCAACTGAGCTTGCTTGTACCTGTATTTCGAACAAATTGGCATCTCCTAATGAGTTTAATTGTTTAAATGGAATTCTGCAGCCATATTCACAAAACATTGAGGATAAAGAAATAAGACTACATAAACTTTTCTTCAACTTACAGCACCGTATAAACGTGCTAATTTGAGGCCGAACTAATAATTCATACATATTTGACATTCCGTCATAATATATTTCATAATCATTACAAAAATTACGTAGATTTCCCAGTTTGAATAATTTTCACGGCAAAAATAACAAAATCTACAAATACAATATTATATAATCTACATTTCAAGTGAAATTGTGGAAATTGTTGAAAAATCATTTGATAAATGAAATTCAGATTTTACAATCAGTGTAAGTTCCAAATAAAAGTAAAAAATAAAAAGAACACAATCTTCGAACATTCGAGCTTATAAAAGTTTATTGTTGTTCTAACTTTTATTTTGATATGAAAGCAGGTTTGCTAAGCTACTATAGGTAAATGGAAAGGTTGAAGAGGGAAGGCCTTAAACGTACGAGTACCTTGATCAAAATTAAAACGTCCTGGCAAAAGATCAGGTCAAGAGGATCCTAAATAGAGCTTGCATGAAGAGAGTTATGAAGATGGATGAAGCGGATGAATTATGCAGGGACCATAGCAAGTGGAAGGATGTAGTCTCTGCCTATCACTCCGGGAAAGAGGCGTGATTTGATTTTTCAACGTAGGAATTCTTATAACAACCCTAGCATTATTGATTTTATTTTTATTGATTTTAAGTGCACTCATATTTATACCCTTATTGATTTATGCTTAATAGCAAGTGCAGTACTTCAACCTATATTCAATAAGTATAAATGATTTCCTATAAGAGTTTCGAAACGTCATAGGAAATATATTATTCTTATTAAAAAAATTACAAACTTAACCCTTTTTTTGTTTCAGACTTATTGAGTAGGTATGATTTGTATTATATTTGTAGTGTTATTGTTAAGCGTGACTTAATCAATCAAAAAGTAAATAAAACAATATATACGTAGTTAATAAAAGATAGTTGATTTATCTGTGAATACACAGTAAAAACCACTTCACCGGTTTCACTGAAACTTGGCGTACCTATGTACGTACATTTGAATGATTTGACAGGAACAATCTTTCTAAATTCCCACGGGAGCGAAACCCTTAGCAAGAAAAGTCACTAAATAAAGGTACCTTTTGTTACGCTACATAGTTTTTCTTAAATACCAGTGGCCCGTGGACTGAACCACGTACTTTTGCAAAAAAGCTTAAATGCAATTAACGCATACGCAGCGGGTGGTATTCGTAACAATTAATCGAGTTTGATGGATAATGAGCAGAATACAGTTTTTACCTTCATTTTTGAGAGAAAAAGGGACGTTTTACAGTATCATAGTGGGTTGGGACGTTGAGTACTTTAAATAACTAAGTTTTTATTCCTAACAAATGCTTTTTTGTTTGAAATTAGAATTTTGACTCGTGGTCCCACTTATTTTGTCCCAATATTACTGTTGGTCCCACTTACTTAAAATGACTATATGGGGCTACTTAATTTCAAATTAGTTTCGTAGTATTTGCGTAAGAAACAAATGTTAACGATTACAAAAAAAATTGCAGTATTAACAATATTAGTATGAGTATGAATTATGATCGAACTCGGGCCAAACAATCTTTAGCACGAACAAGGACAATGCAACAACAAAGTATCATTCATCATTAAAACTAATTCTTGCGAAAAATCAGGACCCGTTATCCATATTGATCAGCGATTACCGTTTTTGGATCAAACAGGTCACCGTTTTGAATCATGACCCCTTTCCGAAAAGTACCTAATTAAAATACACTTTAGTTTTTTAACAATAAATTTTGTATTAACAGCAGCGAAAGTAGAGTCATGACGCTGCGGAAAAGCTGAAACTTTATTTACATACATACATACATACATAAAATCACGCCTCTTTCCCGGAGGGGTAGGCAGAGACTACCTCTTTCCACTTGCCACGATCTCTGCATACTTCTTTCGCTTCGTCCACATTCATAACTCTCTTCATACAAGCTCGGCGGTTTCGGGTACTTTTGACCTGACCCTTTACCAGGACGTCCTTAATTTGATCAAGATACGTTCGTCTAGGTCTTCCCACTCCGACCTTTCCCTCCACACTCTCCTTGTATATCTGCTTAGTCAACCTGCTTTCATTCATCCTCTCCACATGACCGAACCATCTTAACATACCCTTTTCTATTCCTGTAACTACATCTTCTTTCACATCACAACATTCCCTTATCACGCTGTTCCTTATCCTGTCACTCAATTTCACACCCATCATACTCCTTAACGCTCTCATTTCCACTGCATTTATTCTGCTTTCATGCTTCTTTTGCCATACCCAACTTTCACTCCCATACATTAATGTCGGGACCAACACGCCCCTGTGCACAGCCAGTCGAGCCTTTTTGGATAGTTTCTGACTGCTCATAAAGGCATGCAAAGCTCCATTCACCATGTTCCCCGCGTTCACTCTCCTTTCAATATCACTATCATACTTGCCATCTGATGTAAACTTTGATCCTAGATATACAAACTCTTTCACTTGCTCCACTTTTTCTCCTCCAATCAAAATATTACATGCTGTCATTTCTTTCTCCATTTCAAAAACCAGTGTTTTAGTTTTACTTACGTTCACTTTCATTCCTTTCTCTTTTAAAGCTTCATGCATACAGTTTACCATCTCCTGTAACTCCTCCGCTGATGACGCCAGTATAACCTGATCGTCGGCATAGAGCAGACATTTGACGAGTAACTCATTCATCCTTAATCCACTTTTAGACTCTTTCAAATCTGTCAAGCAGCTATCCATAAATAGGTTGAACAGCCACGGTGACGCAACACATCCTTGCCTAACGCCTTTCTCAATCTTAAACCACTCAGTGTGCGCTCCGTTTATCCTGACACAAGCACTCGAATCCTCATATAAGGATTTCAGTGCTCGTATTAAGAGACTGCTCACCCCATGCATAGAAAGTGCTGACCACAATTCATTCCTCTCAACTCTGTCATAGGCCTTTTCCAGATCTACGAATGTGCAATAGACTTTTTGACTCTTGGCCAAAAACTTTTCGGCTATGCACCGCAAGGAAAAGACCTGATCAGTACATCCCATTCCCTTTCGAAATCCCGCTTGAGCATCCCATATTTTGTCATCAGTTTCATTCCTGACTCTATTAATCAATACCTTAGCATACAATTTGCCGACGACGCTAAGCAGGCTTATACCACGATAATTTTTGCAGTCCAGCTGTGACCCTTTTCCTTTGTAAAGTGGCACGATAACAGCCTTACACCAATCTTTTGGTACTCGGCCGCTTCTCCAACACAAATTGAAAAGGCAGTACAACTGACTAGCTACTACGCCTTTTCCTGCTTTAAGCATCTCGACCGACACTCTATCACACCCAGCAGCCTTTCCCGCTTTCATACTCTTAAGTGCTTCCACAATTTCGAACATTTCAATTTCGCCTTCCATCTCATTCTCTTTTTCTTCGCTATAGCAGAAATCTTTCTTATTTCCTTCCTTTTTTTCAAATAAACTTTCAAAATAGTCCTTCCATATCTTTAGTACACATTCTTCTCCTTTCACAACGCTACCATCCTGGCATCTGATCCTAGTCAGCTCTCTGGTTATAGTATTTCCTCGGGCTGACCTTACGGATTTCCAGAATACTTTCAGATTTGACTGAAAGTCTTCTGATAGCCTTTTATCAAAATCCTCTTTATACTCTTCTTTCTTTCTAATCACAGCTTTCTTAACCAAATCTTTCATTTTCTTATATTCCTTACGTGCTTCATTCACATCTTCATCTATAACCTCTTGCATTCTTAAGTTAGCTTTTGCTGCTAACAAATCCAGCCATGCTTTCTTCTTTAATCGCACAAGTTCTTGCACATCTTTACTCATCCACGCATTTTTGTGATTTTTTCCTTTCCTTCTTCTACTTACACCACACACTTCAACAGCTACTTTCACAATTCTTTCTTTAAATTCCTTCCATCCATCTTCAATATCGCTCATTTCCTCTAAATCTTCAAATTCATCCTTCAGTCTATTAATATACTTCTTACCTACATCCATATCTTGCAAATTTTCTACTTTTACTCTTTCCAAAGCGCTGGTTTGCTCCCTTACCCTGTGCCGCCAGCGATTGAAGATACCCCTTATCCGGGATATCACCAGTAAATGGTCCGAGTCAATGCCAGCACCGCGATATAAATAAATAAATAAATAAATATATACGGGACAAATTACACTGATTGAGTTAGCCTCGAAGTAAGTTCGAAACTTGTGTTACGAGATACCAACTCAACGATACTATATTTTATAATAAATACTTATATAGATAAACATCCAAGACCCAGGACAATCAGAAAAAGTTCTTTTCTCATCATGCCTTGACCGGGATTCGAACCCGGGACCTCCGGTGTCACAGACAAGCGTACTACCGCTGAACCACAGAGGCCGTCAAAGGGTAGGGTAGGCCGTAAGGGATATGCACGGGTATCCAGCACTTTGTTCTTCAATCTTTCATCTACAATCACAAAGTCTATCATACTTTTTAAAATACCTTCCACTCTTGTGTAGGTGTGGATCTCTTTATGTTGAAACATTGAGTTCGACACAAAAAGATCCCACTCTAGACAAATTTCTAATACACTTCTTCCATTATCATTCACCTTTTCGTCACCAAACGCACCAAGCACCTTCTCATATCCATCACGCTTTACACCCACCCATCCATTAAAATCACCTAACATAGTAATCTTCTCATTTGGCTTGGTAACTTTCAATACTTCTCTTACACTATTCCAGAACTCCTCGTTTTCGCTTTTTGCTGATGTTGTACCCCTCGAACCCACATCCCAAGGTGCATAAACACCTAGAACGAAGATCCGAGTGATTCCAACTTTCAGCCTAATCCATAGAAGACGAGGGCTGACACACTCATACTCATTCACGCACTCAGCCATTCGTGCAGAAAGAATTAGACCGACCCCTTGACAGCCTCGGCTGGTACTGGAAATTCCAGACCAATACGCCGTGTAAGGGCCGTGCTGCGTCGCGTCGCATCCTTTCCGCTTCGTTTCATTCACGCACAACACATCCAAACGTCTTTCATCCATCATCTGGCATACTTCCTCAATCTTATCCTTCATTCCTCCTCTTACATTCATCGTCGCAAAGCGGCTTTCAGCAGACCGCATACCGCTCCCGCCGGGAACGAGACGTGATGGGGTGCGGACACCATCGCCGCCATTTAGGTGCTCTTTTAAAAAATTTGCATCCATGCGATTCCCACGAGACGCAAGGGAACAATTTTGTCCGCCCCAGCAGAGCCCCGCATGCCAGGGTAAGGCTAGCCATTACCTGGGGGTCGCCCAACCCCATGGCGGAAGTGGCACGCTCGAGACTAGGCTCGCCCCTAGCCATGCATCCATCGGCGCGGCAGACCTTAGATTGGCAGTTTATTATATTCTTTATTTATAATAATTAATAAAATTACTAAGCATTGGACACAATCGTTTGCCCTAAGAAAAATTTCGACGTAATGATTTTTCGTCCTTGGTAGTTCAGCTATCTTTGAATCATTCGTCGACATATTGTACAAACATTTCTCATTTTCGAGGACGGAAAATAGTGTCTTCAAACTGATATAGACTCAAATCCTTTGTGTCCGTGCTATGGTCAAATAGACCTTTTCTTAAAATTATAACAATCACTTTATATTTTTGTAAAAAGATCCAGCCCATCTTTATATTTTTATTTATTACTATGACCTCTCAATCAATAAAAAATCAACAGTCCAGTTTGATATAACAATAGTGGTCCTTTCATTTCAAGCGCAAATTTGTCATCAATAAGTATCCTAAATCCTCATAATCAACAACAAGCTTTCACTCCGACATAGGAAACCACTCAAACAAACGACACTTATCTCACTTACAATAAACAATTTATCATAAGTTGATTTTAGGCGTTACACTAACCGACTAACTCAAGGAGAGAGCAGTCTGACCTTGATACTAATTTGCACCACCATTAAGCTATCTGGCCGGGTCATTTTTTTCTAGTCTACGAGTATTCAAATAAAGGTACCGCAAATTTCGAGTACATCAACCTTGTGCGTCTCGCGCCCACGGACATAGTATGAATCAAAGCGCATATCTAGCGTAACCAACATATTAAAGTAGCTTCTAGTGACCTACTGATTTCCATAGCGCGTGTAGGCGGTCGCTCGTATTTATAATTTAGTAGGGTTACCGTCAGCTGAGCTGAGAATCACGAGATTCTATATACACAAACATAAAATCACGCCTCTTTCCTGGAGGGGTTGGCAGAAAGGGTATCTTTCCAATTACCACAATTCCCTGCAGACTTCTTCAGCTTCACCAATATTCAGATCTCTCTTCGTGCAAACTTAATTTAAGGTATTCTTGACCTGACCTTTCACCAAAACGTGCTCGATTTTTTTAAGATTCAATATTACTCGTACGAGTGAGTTATTTTTGGTGCTGCCGTAGGCTGCTTTTGCGGGTTGAAGGAAGTGAATGAGTTGTATGACAGTTACCGTTACATATTGGTATTGATCGATCCTTTAAGTATACGAAATTTTAGGAATAACGGTGTGCTTTATTGTAATTTACAAGCTGAGTATGTCATCGAGGTGATAATAGATGGGAAGCTTTGATTTAGAATAATAGTTGTTACGGCGCGGTGTCAATGACTAATTCTTTAAGTACATCATTGTGAATATTTATGTTTGTAAACTCTGAAAGGCACGTTGAACTTTTTGTGTCCGTAATAGTACCTACTTAGGTAGTAATGTAATAAAAAAAAATCCCTAGCTTGTTTTATATACCTATGATCTGATTAATATTTAGAAATTCAAATTCGTCAATAAAATTAATTTGAATGTCTTGAAAGTACGTACACGTATTCCAAATATGTAGTTTAGAACTCCAAACTCCGTAGCATAACACGCGCGCCGATGATTCTATCGCGCTTTAAACTATCGCTGTCCCGTTTTAAAACGAAACAAGCGATAGTTTTTGCGCGTTAAAAAGGGCGTCGCGCGTGCCATGCTATAGAGGTAGGCGTGCGAAATTTGCGGGTAAAATCTAAAACAAAAAAAAACCTTTGTTAGCATTCTTCACTTACCTTTACAATATCTAAAGATAAAATTAAAACTAAGCAACTTCATCGTTATTATCCGTCTAGTGTAAGTCTCGATTGCGTCCTTGCCATCTCTGTAAAAGAGTCCGGGACCCGCCTGTGATGTGATAATGACGTAAGCCAGTAAGTTTCTTTTACACTAAGCAGCTCCCGTCTGACCTCTGCAAACTCAATCTTTTCAAAGGAACCTAACCCGTATCGGATCATGGTTAAAACTAAAACTAAGCACCTCCATGGAATCCTAACAACAGCGCATCGATGTCAAATAAAATTGAGAAGGGTTGACATCACTGGAATGACAAGCCGTGATGGGTTAATCACGCAGTACATAATCTGCACATCTTTATTGCCGGCTCAAGTTTTATTCATATAAATAACAGATCAAGAAAGATCGTTTTGAGGGCAGTGGCCGTCAAAAGTCTGTTGCATTACACTTAGTCATGTAAGTAACTTTAAGTTTTACTATTGTTTAGGTAAAATTATGTGGCTATATTATCCAATCCATCCATCCATAATAAATATAGTATATATTTATTATATATAGTATATTTTGTATTGGTTTTCTATTCTTAATATTGCGAATATCAGTCGGCGAGTAGTTTGGGTGTTTGGGCTCTTCTATTATGAAACCCCGAGATTTCTTAAGTGGATTACTTACTACATGCGAGCAGAACTGCAGGAGAGTCATAATGTCACGTCTATATCCCTTGCGGGGAAGACAGAGCCAAAGTTCGAATTCGCGAATTGAAAATGATTTTGCTAAGCATAGCTATAAAAATTTAAATTAGACCAAAGAAGTATAGTGTATTATTAGCATAGGAGTCTGTAAATAAACATTTTTAAAACAAATAAAGACCATATCTAAATCGTTTAATTCCGTTTGGGAGCTACGATTCTACATCCTGGCCCATCTAACATTTAACATCTCTCTTTTTGGGTGGGATTTAACAAATGATTACATGAATATGTATGTTATCGGATTAATTTCGCATTGCCTTGAGTGTCCAAAAGAATTAATTTCTTTCACACTTCTTTTATTAAATAGTGTGGGCGTGGAACATTTGTCAGTTAAAAAACATTATTAATTCATATTTTCACTTTGCAAACATATAATAAAATTAATATAGGCAAAATATCACGCTGATTTGTGAAATCATAACCGTTATGAATTAATTTGGTTATATGTTATGAATTACTAATTAAATAGGTATCTATATTAATACTACGTGACTCACCCGCTAAGAGTGATTAACACCTACTATTTTGTTGTCCATGCGTAAAAGATGCGTTTGACAATTCAAATAACCAAATTTGGCAATTTGGCATGGAATTATTTGCTAGTAGTTTGCCGAATTAACATACTTTCGCTGATAAATCAATATTGTGTCGAAGTGTAATAATATATTATAGCGTCAATCATCGTAAAATTATAACTCGAAATTTTTAAAATTAAAATAAAAAAATAAAACTGTGCCTTGCAGTTCCCAGCACTTTAGAATACACTTCATCTCTTTTCCATCTTCGTAAAAGTTATATCTAGATATTTTTCTAAAATAAAACACTGTTAACACAAATGTTAACACGCTTATATTTGCGCATAGGTATCATCGCAAAGCGGGGTGTACCGGCACCTATTGCTAATTGACGTCAGTCTCTTGTGTTTATGTTACCAAATAAATAAAACAGAAAAATCACACTTCTATCCCGGAGGGGCAGGCAGAGACCTCATTTGGTACGATCCCTGCATACTTCTTTGGCTGTATCTACTATCATATCATATCTACATTCATAACTCGCTTTAGGCAAGCTGGTAAGGTGATATAAGAGTACTCTTGACCTTAACTTTAGCTATGTTTGATCAAGTTCCCCGATTTGATCAAGCTATGTCCATCTAGGCCTTCCAACCAATATTGACACTGCCCTTGTAGGTATAAATAAATATATACGGGACAAATTTATATTTATATTTGCTTAATCAATCTTTTATCATTCATCCTCTCTACATGACCAAACCATGCAAGTTTTTCCTTTTCTATTTCTGTCGCTATATCTTTTTTCCATCCCAGCATTCCCTTATCACGCGTTTCTTTGTCCTGTGTTTATGTTATCCCAATAAAATACAACCGGATGGAGAAGATCCGGTGTCAATCTTCAGGAGATATGAAATTGCGTGGTGTCGCCTTATCTTAATCGTTTGTCTAAAAGTAAAGAGATAGCTGACTCGACGGTAGCGAATACAATCTTTGGTATTATTATGTTGCTATGCAGGTAAGAGTAGCCGACAGAGAATGAAATGATGTTAGAACTTGATAAACACTCAAAGGACAAAAGACATGAAAGTAAATAGAATAACTGAAATTAATACTAAAATTAAAATAATCGGCACGGAGAATATTTGCGAGTTTTCGCCTTAAAAAAAGATCCAAACTAATCATTGGATCCTTGTTACTTAGTGACAATATCAATGTACGTGAGTAGGTCAAATATATTTCCCTAGGTTGATCGCATCCTTGCATTGTTCCAACAATAACTTCATCAAGCACTTAATTTTTTGCATTTTAAAAGCAACTGAAGTTCACATACTATTACACAACAGTTGAAACAAAGCAGAATATCTAAGAATTTCCACCGCGAAGTGGTGCGAAAATGGCGGAATTTAAAAGTAATTTCGCTTAACAACTGGCGAACAGGAAATACAGGCCGGTCCAGTGCAGAATGGCGGAGTCATTATCGTTTGAATTAGCCTTTTTTCTGTATCAGTGCGATGCATCAGATGTTTTATGTAAGCGAGTCTTCCGCGCCATTATTTTGCGATGAGCGCCTTTTGACAGACCGCTATCTTTTTGCTACTCTGATACAACTCGTCGAGGAAGTCGTAGAAATACCATAGTGCTCGGTTTCATGCACACCTTCGCACTAAACAAATACCTACTTCATTTGCCAAACATTAATTAGTTTAGTGGACCACAGAAAGAAGTGAAACCCTTATTTTACGTCTGGTAAATGAATATTGTACTTATACTTCTTAATTTGGTCCACTACACATACGTACGGAAGTGATTCTTCGGTAGGTACGTATGTGCAGTGGGCCTATAGTAAAAGTTATATGATTACGTGCGTCAATGAATTCTGTCAAACGTTCATCAATAATAAACTCTTGGTCATTATCAGGGTCATTCTTGTAGCATTTTCCTTTCCTTTTTCCAACATTCCCGTTTTCCTCATATCACCTTTTCACTTCCGATTAAGATGAGGGACATTGACAATGAACTTATTTTAACATAGGGAAACTAATGAGCTAATATTAGGATATCCTTGGCGCAATGGTAACCTTCTTGTCTCGAAACCAGGGAGACCAAATTAGGTCCCTGCTCAGGCCAAAGTGGGAAATTTATTGTCCAAAAAGCCTTAATCTAATTATATTTTATCAGTGTCCCTCTAATGGAACCCAGGCCTAACCATAAAGTGGCAGAGAGTGAAGCGGGACACTAAAACATAAAGATGAAAATTGTTGTTTAACTTTGGCATAATCTATACTTATAATTTTCTTATTATAAATCTGTAGAAGGGTCATTACTGTACGTTGAAAATATAAAAAAGTAAGTAGCGGGGATAATACCGAATTCACAAACCAATTAGGTATATAATAAAAAGAAATGGCTGTCTGTATATTATTGCATCACGCAGTACCTAGTGCACCTTTAGCTCTTCAGTGTTAATGCTTATGATGCAACCGGGAATACACTGAGATAACTTCATAATATTCAGAAGAGGTACGTCTATAGTCCACAATGCTCAAGGCGGACGGGTCGGCGGCGTGGGATCGAAAGCGTATTCAAATCGCAACAATCGTATAAAAACTGTTTTATGGAAAAACTTTCCAGTTTTTCCGGTAGCGTAGGAGTTATTGCGATTCTCGATTTAAATGATTCCGTAGGAACAAGATTAGAATAATTGTTTCGCCTTAATTAGACTATGTAAGTATTTTTATATTCAAATGAGTCTTTGTTCGTTGTCCATAGATAAATTGTTGCGGTGATGTGTTATTATTTCACTTTGTTAAGTCATGTAGGCCACGTAGGTAGTTATTTGATTATCAGCTTTGGAGATAGCGAACTACAAATCCTTAATAAACAAAAGCAAAAACAATATAATTATGAAATAAAACATTTTAAAGATAAATATATAGCTATGTAAATCAATACATTATAATAAAACAGTAAAAAAAAAATGTCTGTACATTGAGTATATGTTCAAAAAAATAATTTATAACGATATAAAAATAGTACCTATGAATTAAAAAAAATAGTCTGTCTGTTTGTATATTTGTTTGTTCACGCTAATCTCCTGAACTACTGAACGGAATTGAATGAAACTTTTTTGTTGTATAGCTCTTATGCCTGACCAACATATAGGGTATAATTTATTTTGGAATCTGGTGCAGCTGATATCGAACTATAACAACTCAGCTAAACTAAAAGAAATATCGAAATGACGTCTTACAAAACTTCAACCTGATGAGCATTCTCTGTTAGCATATAAAAATCGAAGATCTGGAACACCTGATGCAGAATCATTATAGACCAGCTAAATCATCCGAATTATGGAAAAGACGTCTTGACAAAAAAATTTCAACCTGAAGAGCATTTATTCTTGGCGAAAAAAAATGAAAGTAGCAAAAGGTACTCTCTATAATATGTACTACTATGTATGATACTACTCTGTAATACGAGTATGTACCGAGATTTGAGTAAATTAAATAACCTTAACCTTCTAAACTAAACTAAATGGTATTTCCAATAACACGCAAACATAGTTGCGGGCGTCAACTAGTGTTAAAACAAAAACCCCTAAAATTTATAAAAAGGTCAAAGTTATCCTATTGTTCGTTTTACCCTACGTTGAGATGCGTGGCATTTCCTTTAGTGTTTCGATACCTGTGATTAAATTCTGAGAATGATTCTGAGAATCCTAACACGGTCTTAGTCATCAAAAATTTTTTGGTTATTCATAACTGGAACTCTTAGTATACATACGTACATATAGTCACGTCTTCCTCCCTTATGGGGCAGACAGAGCGGACAGTCTTGAAAATATTATTACTCCTCTTATAATCAAATAAATTATTATAACTATAAATTATATAACTAATCATGTTTGCCCATTAGCACATTTTTATTCTCCCCACTAGCAAAAAGTAATTTGTTTTATACCTTTTAACACATATAACAATGCTTATTTGTATAGCGGCAGTCGGTTTAATTTTATAACTATCTATGATAGATATTAATTATAAGATAACTTATATAATTTACATACAAACTACCCAGCACTTATCCTTAATATTCCTCGGGGTCATTGATAGACGCAGGGTCTAGCAAAAAGAGACAACGCGAGACATATTATAGAATTTGATATGATCAAAATAAAAAAAACAACCATAACTTTTGAAAAATAATAATAAATTATATCAATGTATTGGGACAGTAGGTATGTTTTTTTATTTTATTTAATTCTTTCAGAAACGGACATCATACATACAAGCATATTTTTTATTCATCAAAAACGGTAATAGCAAAGCACACTAATGCTAAAACCACGATTATTTTGTTACCTATAATATTATCACCATACATTTCGTTACGTACAAACTAGCCAGTCACTGTTGACGTGTACAATTCGGATGTAACCATAGTACAACGGATTTGCATGCACAATGTGTTTAGCATGGGGTTTCACAACTCAAACGTAATGATTTCTTCGTAATCTTACTATCAGGATGTTTGAATAACCCCGCGTTTTGAATTCATTAAAATTAGTACTACTGCATTAGAATTCCCCTAGAAAGGCACGCTTTTTGTTCATTAATAACTTCCACTGGGCCGCGTGTCACACCGATAGCATTTGCGTATCGTTTAATTTTTGATGAAGTAGCGCTGCTCGTCCATCTTTTTTTTTTCTTTATATAGATTAATCGTTTCGTCTTTACAACTCGTACTCTTCTAATACTTTAGACTTGACCTATATTATATGAGGTTTATGTACCTGTACAACAATACAGCACAACGAGAGTCAATGAAACAGTTATTTTATTGTCGCACTTAGCTTTATTTATGATTTTAAATAATAGGTTATTTTATTTTAATAATCTTGTTTATAAATATAAAAACGATGTACTTACATATATTAAAGAAACATGCAGGGATCGTGTAAAAATGTGGTCTCTGCGTGTATATTAATTACTAAAAATTCAAAGAGTATCCAGTTATATTCTTTAAGAATTAAATTTTATATTACTTCTTAAACTGCAGTTACGCTCCGGTGTAAGAGGCTTCCATGATAATTATGTCGTTTGTTCCACGTACTTATCACCAATTAGTTAGACATTGCTCATTATCACGAGATATCAGTGCAATGACATACCGCCCGGCTTGATAACTTTGCATTATATGAACTTGACACTTGTTTTCCAGCCATAAAAAAGGAGGTATTCAATTCGATTGTATGTTTGTAACAGGATAACTTGGCTCATTATTAAACGATAATATTATTTTAATATTCGTAAGGGTATTTTTCAGACGTGGTCCCGTATTCGTCATATCGTCGTGGCCATCATCAAAATCTGATAATAGTAAAGGCTTACATCGAGACATGGCCGGAACGCGCTTAGTCCGGAGTTTGAAAAATATCCTGATAAATCCTTTAATCTAATTTATGGGATTTTAGCTTATTACATAATTTACAAATTAAATCCTCATACTACAAAATATACGTTGCCGAATCTGTGTTAATAAATTTACAACAAGACCTTGAACAAAGTAAAATATTACCAGTAAAAACCTGGTTCACAAATATTTCGTGGAATACAAGAACCTTGTACCAATTAGGGCCTTCACATATGCAAGCTACGCACATGGTACAAAAATAAACTGTGTTCAAAATAGACTGGTCGTTATAGGAGAAGTTCTAATTGTGCCGACCAATGAGGCGGGAGCTCAGCGCTTGAGTCCAGGAGGGCGGAGACGGGAGGCGTTTCACCCGGGAACACCGCTGAAATTGGCAATTTCACTCCACTGAAAATTCACTTTTATACAGAACTTTCTAAAGTCCGCTTTTGGTAATAGCGTTGAGATGGAAATGTGCATAAATGATTACGCTATGATTTCTGTATATGATGTTAGTATAGGAAAGTGTCAAACTGTATTGACTCGCTTTTTGTATGTAGCTCCGTTACGTGAAAATTAGATTAATAGTTAATTATATTGATAGGATAAAGGTCCTATTCCCGTAGGAATTGGAAATGGACAAAGGCTACTATAAAAAGTAGCATATGTACTTTTCAAAGTCTAAACTATATTTGTTATAAATTTCATCAAAAACGATTCAGAAGTTTAAAGTTCAGTTGAATGTTGTTTTACTTTTATTTGTGACTATAAATAATAGTAAGTTTTTAAAAAAAAACTTTCTTTAGGATTTATATCATTAGTTGGGGCCATTGTTAACGAACAATTTGCAAGTTCTTATCTGTTTTTATTTCAACAATATTAAATTCAGAATATATTCTTCAATTATTCTAATTCCTATAGACATTACAAACATTCTCAACTTTCAGTATGCTAACAAACAAACTAACTTAGATAATTTTGTATATGTCTGACTCATAAGCGGGAATTTCAATCGACTATCATAACATCCGAGAACATACATTTGCCTCGCATAATCCGATCATAAATATAATTGCGATTTTTACATTCATCTTTGATAAAATCATTACCAAATCTGTTTGTTTTCATTTTACGAAATGAGAAGTTTCTTTCTTTCCTTTTAACTTTTTATTATAATACAAAACTGGTCGAAAACGCAAACTTCTCACCTCGTTAACTAAACAAATCTAATTTTCTGGTAGGTATGCACCAAGCGCATATAATAGCTAGTCTTCTCTATAAAATATTTTTAAATTAAATTTTGTTGCCTGTGTTCCAATTTCACATTGTGGTAAGATAGTTTTTATATAGTCACCATAACATTGCATGTGCAAGAAGAGATTAATTTCCCATGACACGATTCAACATAGCGATACAATGACTACACTTGACCTCAACAGGTTGACAATCGCTGCTTGACAGTGAACTTCAATATCTGTGTAAGTTCAAGAAGTATCGTGTATATTTCAACCTTGACATTGGCAAAATCATCGTTTTGTTGAACGATGGAGCCGTAACATTAAAAAGTGAAGTGAAGATCTGAATTATAATTTATGTGAGCGAAATCTGTTATTGTTGTGTCTCTCTCTCTCATATTTCTGCTTATTCCTGTATACGTCCCAAAACGTTTTAAGGCCGATTTTATCTACTTTGATCAATTTTGGACGCCCTTAAAAATTTCACGAAAATGATCCAAGGCGATTGATCGACATAATATTGACATAGACATCGACATAATAAAAAAACGGCAACACTCAACAACCCACATAAATATCTAAGTTTTCTTTATTGGCTTATATAACAATTCAACCAAATAATTCATTAAATGAAAAAAATAAGACATTTGTTGACAAATACGATAGCCAAAGGCAACGTGGTTGTCGGCAAACTTACATGTTTCTCGAGGATCCTTTTCTGATATTAAGAAAATTGGAAAAAATTAATCCAATAAATAGGCCCAAAAAAGCTAAATAATTATCCTTGATACTTCTAAAAATACACGATCATTACACCATATACAATACAACCAACAAGTCGTCCAGCCAAACATACAATACGGGTTGATTAAAGTCTGCGCGCGCGTCGTAGCATTCGCTACGCACGCCGCTATAAATGTATTTTTCTGGTAGCTGTTCTACGACATCGCACGTAACGTTCTACGAGACTTGGCATTCATACCTCACGTTTTTTTTTAAATCAATATTATTATTTTAAACAGGGTATTTGAATTTGCGCACAACTAATTTAATTTATTTTAGCGCAATTGAGAATGCAAAAAGTTAAACTTAATTATCTCTCTCGTTAAAGTATAACATCGATTTTCGGTAGGAAAAATCCCTTCAAAGTAATTATTTCATAATGACTGAAGAGGGGTTGACAGAGACTTCATATTTCCGCTTGCCACGACCCCTGCATACTTCTTTCGCTTCATCTACATCAAAGATAGTGTCTTATAAGATTAAAACTGATAAATATGAAGAAACTTAAATACTGTGCCTAAAAGACAATTTGAATAAGGCAGCACAGAAGTCTAAACAAAAATAAATAAAAGCTTTTTGTAAACAAAAATTTCGTAAATAAACGTATAGAATTTTTCGGTTGGTTTTATCAATTATTCCACATAAAAATTGAGAAAAGTCTAAAAGCTCTAAAGTAAGGTTTTGGTCCCCGGACTCAAAGCTACACAACTTTTTTATTTTACCAGGACCAAGATTAACTAGCATCAAATAACTTTTAGGTCCCTGAAGCTTCTTGACTCGAACAACTTTCGTCTAGGCTGTATAAATCAAAATCCTGGATCTAAGTCCGGTCTGTTGACATTTCAACTCAGTTTTTTTTTCGGTACTGTTCCGTCACAAAGAACGGCGATGCGGTCCATTTCGCGCGTTAGAGACGCCAAGCCGGAACTTTAAGTTTACGCGTGCACCTACATACTTACTTCATTCACACCATCTCTCTCACGTTTAATTATGTAAGTATTAGCATGTATGTTTAGTTAAATATGTTAAACGTTATTTATGCACACGCCATACCGCTCCAAAATTCATCTTTCCTCTCATGGGTCTACTGGAAGAGATTTATTTTGAAATAAGTAGCACCTTTGTACTAGAATTACTGTAATAAATGCTTCTGTATATAATTTTGTGTACATAAATAAATAAATAAAATAAATAGATCTCCAACATAACATGAAGGCCTGTGTGGCGCAGTTGTAGCAGCTCTGAACAAAAAGGTCCCGGGTCCAGATCATGATGAAAAAAGAACTGGCCTGGGTCTTGGATGATATAGTATCGTTGAGTTAGTATCCAATAACACAAGTCTCGAAATTATTTAGGGGCTACCTCAATCTATGTGATTTGTAAATCATATATTTTATTTATTCTGACTTAAGCTCATATTAACCGAGAGTTAAAAAAAACGGAAGAAATTAATACAACAGAAGAAAATAAATATAATTTAACTATAAGGTACATGAATTGTCAATATCTAATATCCTAGTAATCCCCTAATGTAAGGACTGTGGCGACATCAATTAAAAACTGTATTATTTTTTACTGATATCAAAATAATTACTAAAATTATGAATCCGAAAGATAACATGTTTGTAACTATTTAGAAAACTTTACGTTAATAAAGCTTGTATACAAACAAATCCGGGCGGATGCTAGTAACTAGGTAAATGCTTATGATCAAATTTAGAATAATATACAGTAACTAAGCGTTTTGGGCCATGCGTTGACTGACATATCCACCCACAGCCCAAATCGGGCTAGAGGTTTGTAATTTATGTAAGTTGCTTATCTAAGGTCTAGGATGATCTAAGAGAAGATTGTCTGAAATTCCAGCTGGACCGGATTAATTTTCATTTGCCAAGGGAGCGAGACAATTTTCTCTATATTAATTACTAAATAATAATTTCTAAATTTGCTTTTATTGTACGGTAATATAATGAACTGAAAGAACTTCTTAACTCTTTTCAATATTATAAGCGATAAGATGTTACAAAGTTTGGTAAATATTTGACAAATTGATAATGTTTATAATAGCGCGCTCAGTTGAAATTACTTTATACATGTTTTTTATTTCAAGTGTCTAAAATTAGAGATAATGACAGTCTGCATTTTTCATATAGTATTAAGTATCCAACTAAATAATTTTAGGTGATCCAAAAAAATAATGTAATAGAAAATTTTAGTTATAATATTAAAAAATCGCAATAATAACGAGAATTTTAAATGATTCTAAAAAAAATTGCAGATTACTTGTACTTACCTAATTCTATTGTCAATTTAGTACAGATGTTCTAACTAATTTATTTTTATACAAATATATGTACATTGTATAAAATAGGTAATTACGTGTTTATTTACTGTATAGTAGTATATAATAGTTATATTATTATTTTTTAAAATAGTAATATTATTTTAGTATTTAATATAGGGTTATTCATTAAATAAATCACATGTATAAACAAATGGCTCTGAATTTAGCTCACCATCTTGCTCATACACACTTCAGATTTCATATAAATCACTCGATTGTATGCTTGACTCATCTTTCAGGTAGCCATTGAAACGATTATTATTGTAACTAAAATTTAGTTTTGTTACTGTTGTTAATAATTCAACTATTTATTGGATTTAAAACATAATACATGTAATATTATTTAATATAATTTATTAATAACGAACTATTTATGTGTTATCTAAAATTAATTCACATCTAAAACCTATTGTCATAGCTTATAAATACCCGGAATTCATTTAAAACGCTACTGAAAACCAATCCCCAATTTTCACACACCTCTAGAAACCGGTACTGAAACACATGTATTTATTTGGTTAGCCAATTGCGTAAGAACATATGCCCGTTTACGTCCTAATCGCGCGCGACGTCGCTCTCGTGACGTAATAGGGCCCGGCTAATACAATCAGTTTTTTGCACCCTATTGATATGACAGGAGACGGCTGCATAAAAGCGACGGAAAATCGTTCAGGGCACGCATTACATGTAAAGCGGTCACTTGACGTATCCACTAGCTTGATTTGTGCGGATCGCGCCAATATTTACGTTAATCACGGCGCGTTCTATTTTTAAAAACTTAGTTTTTATTTTTAAGTGTGCTGGTGACTTTTTGGATTGCGCGGCGTTTTATACCAAAGATTTTTATTCTGTGATAGTTTAAAAAAATAATAAAAATGGCAGATATTTGCACGTGCAGTGGATATTCGATAACGCAAGGATTATACTCCGAAAGACATGGTGAGTTTATTTTATTATTTTTTTATTAAGTTATTTGTATTCGTAATAAAAAAATATTTATTTTTGCTCTAAAAACAGTTATTTAAAGATTTTGTTATTAGCCGAATAGAATTTTCTTATGCTTAAAAATAAATGCTTAAAATCTAATAATTATACAGTGTTTATAACATGCATACAAATAAATTTAAAATTAATCAAATCGGCTACTCATTAGTTCTAAACTATTATTTGATAAAGTGAACAATGTATAGGTAAAATTTCATGTACTTAAATTATATTTTGTACTTACATTTTCTTTAATTGAACCAATTTTTATTATATTCCTTTAGTCATAAATATGTTAACTGTTTCATAAGAGCGACTTAGGAAAAAAAAATATTATAAATGATTAAAAAACATTTATTAAGTAATATAAATACGAATAATTAATGAACTAAGACAACATAAATAACTAAATTAATACTTATGTCTCGTCATATTGACAATAAACAATCAAAATAGTTTAATAAAGAACTTATCCTTTAAAAGAACTTAACCTCTATTTTGAAATCAACTCATTCCGTTAACTCATTCTCACATCTTTCGCTAGAAACCCAAAACTTCCTTCATGTCGCGTACAAATCCACCACACATATTCACAAACGTTAAACTATCCATTATTAATGTGTGTTTCTTTAATCTATGGACCAAAGGGGGTTATCACAGGGTTGTCATATCTTGAATCTTAAATATGTTTGTCCTTGTTGCGGTATCACTTTACCATAGCTATAGTCTTTGCATTGAAGTTCAATTTTGAATACTTCTTTTACAAATTAAACTACTAAGAATTACCAAAATTTTGTCCACAACTCTCGTCTATTTTATCTGAACTTATTGTTGATGTCAGTAATTGTAGAAATAAAATATTAACATTTCCATTTCGCGTGTTCAATGTTAAAAATCTCAAAAATATGACAAGTAATCTCTCTCTCGAAAATGTAATAAATGTAGTTAATAATTCCTAAACATGGTCTTTCCGTGACTATTTACGCCTTAATGAATAAATACTTCATTAAATATGTTTATACATATTGCTCAGGAGATACCAACCAAACACCATTCGATCTCCTGGACCCACCGTACGAGTACGTAATTTCTTTTGGTGGCAGCCAGCCCTACGCAGACGAAGGCTTTCCACGCGCGTATGATGCGCATGATTTATATTGCGGCGCGCAGACAATGCCGTATCTTATTGCCGACGAACCTCGATGTCGCGGAAGCTGGGGTTACGGTAAACTTAAATTAACTAAAACTGTGCGCCATTCTTAAACATTACTCGACAGATTTTAAATCCGTTTACAAGATTTTTTCTAGTTATAGTCATAAGTCGCGACTTTTTCTTCTTACTAACTCTATCAATCTTTTTTCAAGCTCTGTCGTAGAAATCAATACGATATATTGGCTCTAGCATATGATCACTTTCTATATAACGAGGGTCGAATTTAAAAAAATAAATATTTATCATAAATTATAATTATTGTGGTGTAAAGAAAGATGAGCATCAATCCTGTATTCACTGGCTTACGAGTATGTATCAATATTTATCTTGCAATATTCGCAACTCCGACCGAAATATATAAACCCGGGACTTAGATAACACTAACCGTGGGAATACAATGTGACAACATACTTACATGTATTCAATTCTCATCTCAAACATTTTCATAGATTACCGATGAGAACTAATAAAAAGAAATTTAAACGACACCATAAATTCCGTAAAAAGCTGTGACAAAATTTTACGGTCAAATGCCTGCTTGATTACAATAACCGTAATTTTTCTTGTTCTCCAGCACTCTGTTACAAAAAATAATTCTTACTCTTCTGGTACTAATACTGTTACATGTGTTCAATTTCTGTAATGAAATCTGAATTTGAATTATTGTGAACCGTAAAAATGCAATTAATTATTTCTAAAATAGGCTATTATTAATGTTAATTTTAAGTAAATATAAGAACATACGGAAAAAAGTAAGTCTAAGTGACAAATACTTTCTACCTCTGAATGAGTAATAGCGGAGTCATCTGACACACAACCCGACCTTATAGGCTTTCGCCGCGGTCGCGAAAATTCGGGAAACTCCGTGACTCATCATAGTTATCCTTGGAAAAGCCTTCGATTACACATTTCCACATAACTAGGGTGCACATGCGGCGGGATGTTTCCGGATCTTGAAAAAAAAAAATTATTTTCATTCATATTATATATTATTATATTATATATATATGTATATATTATAGGTAATAATGACATAACAAAGATAATTTTATCGTTAACTTGAAAAATCTTGATCTTCGCTTATTCGGTATTCTAAATATTAATTTTGAATCAATACTAAAAATAGCACAGCAAAATTAACATTTATCATATTTTTTTTAAAATACTACCAATTATTTCGGTTTCCCCCATAATTCGAAATAGTAACACATAATAACGTCACTGATGAAAGGCATTACGTAGTAGGTGGGAATCTCCACAGCGTAAAAAATCATAATGGTCCATGCGATCGTTTTAATTAATGCATTGTTTTCATTCACGGTATTCAGTTATGTACATTTGCTTCTGTATTTACCCTTCTTAAACGATTTTGTAGCTATTGTCATTAATATTATCACTCTTTTTAAAGTAGTACCCGAAACCTACGAGTTTGCATGAAGAGAAGAGACTCGTAAATGTTGATGAAGCGAAAGAAAAGTTCAGGGATAACACCAAGTGAAAAAATGTATACCTAGCCTACCTCTCTGGGAAGAGGCGTAATTTCATGTGTATATATTTATTGGTATCAAATCTACTACTGACAAAAATATTACAATTTAACAAAATAAACAATAGCTAAACTCAAGTCTCAAGAAAGTTATGACAAGAACAAAAGAACACACCGATCGGGAAGTATTAATCATGTACATAATAATCCCATATTGACACTATCAATAAGAGCCGAGCACAATGGCATGGCTTGTTAACCACGGACAAAAAACGTGTCAACGTAAATACTCATGTTGCTAGTTCAAATGTTTATACCATACCGCCACAGTCTAAAAAAGCTCAGTACAATTCTCATGACACAGACGCAGTGAAGTAAAATTTTCGTTCGTTATTCACTAGCGTGTCAGAAGGATCGTGGCTTACTTTTGAGTTTGAACTACGTAGGTGAATCTCGACAATCTATGTCAGGGTTTAACTTCTTTCCCAGACGTGCTTTTTAATGCTGTTTGCTTTGAAGTTAAGTCCTTTTATTTTGGCACCTTATTTGTGTTTCGTGGACGACATGTCTACTTCACACTGCGACGTGAAAATGAAAGTTGTTTTTAGAGTTCACCGTACTGATTTTCATTAATCTCTAATACTTGTACTACTTTTATTGTCGAACAAATATGTCACTATTTTTATCATTGTGCAATCATGTTGCAAATCATTGTTTAATAACATTGATATTTGCATTACAAATAGATAGCTTTTATCAATTAATTAGGTTAAGAGATATAAAGTTGTAATAAGGATAAGGATCAAATATTTATTAATAATTCTCATATTAAAATTAATTAATTTCAAAAAAGTAGCTACATTGCATCACAATAATGAAAGTTGACTATGAACAAACTGTACACGAATTGATTCTTGATTCTCAACATAGGTGTGACAATTATAATTATCATAATTAGTGGTCAATAATTTCGCGATTGAATATATAGGCACACGTGCTAGTAGGCGCGCGACTCGCGACTAATGCCCGATAAAAACTCACTTTAGGACTCATCGATGAATCACCGCAAACTCAAACGAATAATGTTCACGCAAGAGATGTGGACAGAGAATACCATGGAGACGATTCCTTTTGACATTTTCCTCCTAAAAGTTGAATGAATTTAAAACAATAGCATAAATACATAAACTTTACTGATATCGCACAAAACAATAATCAAATGTTTGACCCTAAACATTGTTAACTACGATAACTTATTATAGATTGCAAATATTGAATACCACGGATAGTCTTAAGTAAGATATAAATTGTTTTCGTAGTCACTAAAGATTAATAAAATATTTCTATTGTTAATAGAAGTGCTAGCTTCCAATTAGATTTGTCACCTTCCTGCGAGATAAATTGAAAGTGGTATGACGTAACCTCGACTATAATATGCTTTCGAGTGATTAATACCTGCAAGATATCTATAATAACGTTATCATCAGCATTTTTTCACTCATGTTTTCATACGTGTGTTCTAATCCCGTATTTTCAGTGGTTATACAAATTTAATAACGCTATTTACAGTCACCAAAAATTTCCCGCCGAAACTACTCCTTTTTAAAATATTTTTACTGCCATGGGCACATGACACGTCTTATAAGATCCTATTTAATTGGGTTAATCAGTAGTTTATGCTATGCTTTTTCTGACATTCAGTCAGGGAAAAAAAGAGGAAATGTCTTACACATTATGTAAAACGAAACATATGCGAATGGCGTCTCCGGGTGGGTCGGAGTCCGCGTTCGGCGGTAAGGGTTTTCGCAGTTCACCGGCTATTTCATATACGGTGCCGCATTTTGGTGGCCATTCAGCGAGAGAAGGTTGCCCGCGCGCCGGTCCGCGGTCGCACACGCTCCTTGCTTCACGCCGGTGACAGACGACACTCCATACCGCGATTATATGTGTATAAACAAGTGCCTT
The DNA here is from genome assembly GCF_032362555.1 of Amyelois transitella. Taxonomy (NCBI): domain Eukaryota; kingdom Metazoa; phylum Arthropoda; class Insecta; order Lepidoptera; family Pyralidae; genus Amyelois; species Amyelois transitella. The sequence continues at coordinate 8,406,868 of NC_083511.1, read as the reverse complement.
ACTATACCCGCGAGTGCACCGCAGTGAATTTCCTCTCTCACCACTTCGCCTATTCAGGATAAAACGTAACGTTCGTATGAACATGGACTTTCCCAAAGGATCCACATCAATGCGTTGTTCATGGATGTCTTTTTAACTGGTGTGTGATGTTTTTGTTTGTATTTTTATAGTTCAGCTAATTTCAGGCTAATGTGTTTGAGAAATGGTAGGTAAAATTAATATTTTTAATTTTTTTTTTTACTTTATTTATTTTAGATTTTTATTATAATAATCTTATTATATTAAAAAACGCACATTTGAAAATCACAACTTAAATAATGCTGCTTTTGAGATTACTTCATAAAATGCCAAATATAACGTTTTTTTTTTATTATTATTAAAGTGAATTCTAATCAAATAATATAAAATATGATAAATATTTTAATATAAAATAATATTAATAAAGAATCATCTTTAGAAGTAAGATGTAACTTCATCTTACCTACTTCTAAAGACGTCATTGTCACCAAACTGATGGATAAGCAAATTCAATTGATCGTTTTTGGAAGCGAACAATAATATTGAGTAATAATCGTTAGCGCATCGACAGCGAATCGTGTGGGAATGATCAACATCGGATTCTGTCGGTCGGCCGTCGGCAATCGATCAAAAGCATTTTTCGCTAAAGATCGTGGACATCCGATACTTTATAAGTAACTTTTTTGAATTACGAATATTTGAGCCACGCTCGCTTTTCTTTTATAATAATCAGTTAGTTTATGGCCCATTTTTTTTAATTTATCATTAATAACTTCCTCTTGAAGTAATGTTACGAGTAAAAGATGTATTTTTAGATTCGTATACCTAACCGCTAAATGATTCATTCCGTAGCATAACCATTCGACTATTCCGCTTCGTAAGTGACTAATTTCTATATTCATTAATCGAAATTCGGAGCAGAATGCACAGGAAAAATATATCTTATGTTGAATTCAATATTAATATTTTTTTTTAAATACATGGTGGAAAATTTCTTTATCCTAGACAACATTGAATTATTTTAAAATAATTCAAAAAAGAAATTTTAAAATATATAAAAAATAAATTATAAATTTCCTAATCTGCTTTAATTTTAGTATTTGGGTTTTTTAGTATTTGGATTAACCCAATGATGAATCTCTCTCGCGGTAACAATTAAAATTGACATTTATCTCGATCTCCGAAACAATTGGTCATAGTGTAAAAAAATGACAACAAAATGTCAGAAAGATTAGCGGTCAACAAAATGTATGCTTGTCACATTTTTTAAATCACTCGGTAACGCGGGATTTGTATTGCATAAATTATATTGTCAACGACTCGAATTGACCTAATGATTCACTGACCATTTTTATTTGTATAAAGCTTTACTTACACGAACTTATTAGCTTAATGTAAACTATATCGAAGCACGTCAGGCAATTTTTTGTGAATTGGAACTAATACTCTGGATGAGTACCTAGTATAGTTCGACTCTAATTTCTTATTTGTTAAAAGAGATGATTATCTAAATAATAATGATCGCTAATATACGAGTATATCTGTCTACACCTGTATAATTTCTTACAGTTCTTAAATATAATTTTTAATTTACCCTTCGATCAAAGATGTTATATGTAAACGAAAATTGAAAAAGTTGTTCTATAATATTAAAATCATGATTTTATCTTTCACTGGTAGTTTTCAGAGTTTAAAAAAGATTTAGCCTTATCCTAATTAAGCAGTAACCATTTCCACTTAAAATTTATAGCATATGGTAAACACTAAAGCCATGTAAACCAGCCTTTATTGTTGACGTAACTTCTTATGTTGAATCCCTCCGTGTTTATTGATCTGAAGTTTGTGTGTATTGATCCTTTTAACTATTTCCATGAACATCTACGTAAGTCGCAAAGCGATTAGCAAATTCTTAGACATACAAAACTAAATAAGGAAATGTTTTTCACACGTAATTTTAATTATTCAATTACTAATACTAACCTAGTTTATAAACCAAAAAACTAGAAAACTTGTGGGCTCTCATAATTTTTGCAATTATTTTCTCAAAACCTATTAAAAATATTTATACTGTGAAATGTAGGAATAAGGATTGATTCTTTTCAAAGTTGTTACTTTTTTTTTTCAATAAACTTGTCACTGTGTGGACAATACCAAAAAACTAAGAGGTATTATAAAATATCCAACAAAACCGACTCGCAACAAACAAGCACGTGCCTATTTTATGTTCTTTTATGGTCTATTGACACGTAAAAATAGTAAATACGCCATGAAAGGGTAACTTTCTAGGTTTTAGCACTGCATACAAAGGCCGCTTCGAGTTGGCTGAGTTTGAAAACGGTCGGCGGAATCGCGAGGCAGGGCCGGGGCATAAAATATGTTTTATGGCCGACGCAAAACCTTCAATAACAGTGAAACGTTAAATCGAATGGGACAAGGCATTTTTGCACAACGCCGATGGGCGTCACGCTTTTGGACAAATAAAACAATGGCACTAAATATTTCCTTTTATATATCTTAAAAAAAAGTCACTGAATTCTTATTTTATATGTATGACAACCTATTTTAATTATGGAAGCTCGTTCACGGGTTTTGTCTGTTGACAGATGATACTGGCAACTTATACAAAATCCAAAAAAAAAAAATCCATACTGTTGTCATATTTTTTAAATATAAATTCATAGAGAAGCTCCGAAACATAGACAGCCTCAATTGTCATCCGAACAACGTATCCGATACAATCTATTTCATCCCGTGTGTCCCTTGCCTAATGCTCCCTGAGAAAGTAGTCCAGAGATGGAGATTGTACAAGAACTTTATGCACATGCTACTGTAATCACGTAGCTTATTATTTTTTATGTCTCGTCAACAATTCCACTTAATAGGAATGCAGTCGTTTGTGAATACCGAACACACAAAATAAACACATTACAGAACAACCCACGAAACTTTATTCATATCTGAGCTTCCCTCAAAAAGTTTTGTGTATAATAAAAAAACATTATCAAAGTATTAATTTAAAAATATGTCCATGATAATTATATTAAGTACCAAAATAAACGCTAAAATAATGACAAATGAACAGACCATATTCATTTTGAATCTGTCCTTAATTATCCCCATAGGGATCGAATTGAGATCTTGTTCAAAAATATTTTAAGTGACAGAGACCAAATAATATAGAAAATATTGAACACCCTCCTTCTGTACACTAAATATTTTGTCCCGTGACTTTTAACGAGTTTTTTTTAAACATTAAGCCACGAATGATTGATTCGTGGGTGAGCTTTGTTTAATATTTTTTATGTGCAAAAGTTTATAAACAAAAACTGTAAAAAATTCAAGAAAGTTCATTCATAATTCTATAAATAAAATAGAATTATATACCTATTACATAAAAATTTTAGATACATTCTGCTTTATGAGTCACCGGAGTGACATAAGTCGGTTATATGAAACCATACAGATATTTCCTAAGTCAATTTGAGTTATTTTTAAGTATATGTTTATTTTCCTTACATTTAAATTTGTTTATGACTAGCGACACAATGCGGATTTGCATAAGATATGCTTAACAGAAAAATATGTAATTAATGAAACTGTAGTTTATATAATAATGGGTCTAAAAAGGTTTTTATCAGTAGCAAAATGAAACATGGAACTTAGCAAAGCTAACAAATTAACTCGTCAGAATTGAAACAAAGGCTTTAAAAACATCAACACTTCTCACCACTCAGAGGATATAAATAAGAAAGAAGACCGCTCCTTATCAATCTGATTGAATTCGTTTATACGATAACACGTATCAACACTCATCATAATGACATGTAATTACTTCCTATCAATTCATAATATTCACTCAGTTGTATATTATCCTGACAGTGCATAATACGTTTCTAACAGAAATTCCGTGCTAACAGTGCGTCTGTTTTGTTTCAGGTTTTTCCAAAAAGCTGTTCGTAGCTATATGTGTATTTGTAACAATCACTATGTGTTTAACACCCACCGAAGCGGCCTCGTTGGCGCACAAAGACAGCAGACCAGAAACCAAAGAGTTGGCAGAATTGTCGTCAGGACTCCAGCGGAACCACAGGCGACGCCATCAGAGGCATCTCACGAAAATGACCAAAGATGAAGAACATATGATTAAAATTATAAGAATCCTAAAATACACGAAAAATGACTTCAGGGATCACAAGTACAGAGTGAACGATTCAGAAATATACAGGAATCCCAAAATCAAAGTGCCAGCGACGAACTTCTTGGAGATCAAAAGATTTCTACAGAGTTTCAAGAATAAAAGTATAACGGCGATGGCGCGTGAACACAAAGTAAGTAAAGATTTGTAATTAAAAATGTAACTATAAAATGCGGGTACCTACTTAAACTAAAAATAATTTCAAAGTATATATTTTAAATGTTATAACATTTATATGAAAATCTTGTTTACCCATAAATTCAAATAATTTGATCAGTAAATATAATATGATGATCCTTTACATATGCAGCAATTAGTTGCAGTTACTTTAAATATTACTACCTATAAACAACGATTAAAGGGATCATCTGCAAAGGACATTGTATCTATCGAGGCTTTAATCCGACTTATTTCTGTATCAGCATTTAAACTAATTATGTATGTATTTCGAATGATGTCACCGCAACTGAGCATGTCAACTTTTTGTGTAAGATGTACATAGGTGTAACATTTATTAATCCAAACTTAATTCGATCAAGGTCAATCTTTTTGTCCAGTTAAGACATGTCTCTATTCGTGACGTAATTCTTATCAAACAATCGTATAATGAAATGAATCATGATTTTGACATGAGGCAATCATTGATAGTATAATTATTATCAGAAATACAAATACCAATAGATTGTCACAATGTAAATCAAATTCTCTAAATTTTTCATCGAGATAAACAGCTAAGTGACAGGTAATCATAAACAATATAAATAAATAAACCGCATTGGTTGACATTAATTGCTATATTCAGTTAGAGTGATTTATTTGTAAACTTAACATTATTCAAACAGTTCAACTCACCTTTAATCTTCTAATTATCATGTTGTGGGATAACATAAAACGTTTGTTATGAATTCTGTATTTATCAAACTGCCATTAGTTTATATATAAACAGGTTCTAATCGGTTGTTAATTATGTCTTAATCTTTGTCTATACAATTCAAACATTTTGGATTGTCCTATATTCACACTAATCTTTAAGATGAATTAGAGTATCGCATGAATAGTCGTTTAAATGTTTTATTTCGTATTTTGTTGCAATTTATAATATTAACATGGAAAAAAAATTAAGTAACTTCATATCTGTGCATTAGTGAATGAGTACTTATGTTATAAAAAACATTTTACTATGACACTAATCAACGATCAACTGAAACAGCTGAAAGATTCTTCCTGTTAAAGCTTCTGCTAAAAATAGATTTTTGCAAAAATTCCCACGAGAGCATAGCCCTGTAAAAGGGCTGTCCTTAACATAATGAAATGAAGGATCAAACTCCATGATTACTGCGGTCAATCTCAGTCTCAGGGTGTGGTGGACCAACCCATATTTTTTCCCTCTCAATGTTTTTGCAGTACTTTTAATTTATTTTTTAAGAGGTCAATAGTTACATTAGTCGAACCATTGGCTGAGGCGCTGGGCTAGCTACTTTGAAAACTAAGGTACTTTTAAACTGAAAACAAGAGGATGTTATCAATTCTTCATGGTATTTGTTCATTATCAGCTTCTGCAGTGTATTTGATATCACTGCTGTATATTCGGCAAATGCCATAATAACAGAAAAATATTTGCAATTAGGTATATGCAATTCTGGGCATTTCATCCACCATTGGACGCACGCCTTAAAATTTAGTATTATCCAATTATTAATCTATTCAGTTTCACTGACAACTAGTATCAGTTACTACTGGCCAGTACTTCAGCCAGCGCTGGCCCAATGTATAACCGAGCCAAGACAAAGAGTAAAGATCTCCACAACTACTAAATGAGCTTTGGTCGGGCCAAATTACATGCGGACAGCTCTGTAACACGTTTATTTACATCACGTTGTACTTAAGGGCAATAACTAGTATCGCAGGCCCTTAATTTACAGCGCCGCTCTCCGTTTGTAAATTGACGCGGTTTTAAGTGTTTTATAAAACTTCATTTAGGTGTACATGCTCTCCGTAATTTTTGTATCGGTTTTCTATAGTAAAAATTAGCATCGCGAAATTACATTATAAATTGGTTTGTTATACTCGTTTACTTTTAAAAATAGACATTAATTTTGTTATCCAGTATGAGATGATTAGGAATATTAAACAATTATAGGGAATGCCAAAGTCAATTATAGCCGGTTAGTATGGGCGAAGGAATAGTTATTTTATTTTTAATTTACGTGCTGCACAATACATCAGATGAGTACACATATCTGTCTTAACCGTTTTTTTTTATGAAAAATAACTAATTACATTCAATTATTGTTTTCGGTTGAGTCTATATAATATTCTGCCTCTACCGTCGCGTGCGCCTCTTGTAATTATATAGCGTTGTAGCAGCCGAGAGGTGGTTAAAGGTTTCGTCGAATTTGCATAGATTGACACCGCCCGATTCGGCCAGTATCACACGCAAGCCTGGACGGTAACGTATAGGCATCGATTATAAGGAAATAGCTAAGATTCAATACCTCCTTACGACTAGGACAAAATAATGGAAATGAGATTATAAAAATTCAAAATTCAAAATTTTTATTCATTATTATAGGATACTACATATCGCTTAATAATTGTCGAAACGTTTGGTTTCACAACATTGGTTGACGTCAAATAAATTACTTATAAACTTAGATTACTGATTTTAGTTCGGCATTCTTCTAAATCAAGGGTTTATAAGGTAATTGCACAATTTACATCGTAGTTCATGTTAGTTTGTTTTATATTAAGTCACAACATCTTTCCACTTGCCACGATCTCTGCATACTTCTTTTGCTTCATCCTCATTCATAACTCTTCGTGCAAGCTCGGCGGTTTCGGGTAGGTAGTCTTGACCTGACCATTTGCCAAGACGTGCTAAATTTAAAAAATAAATTTAATTAACTTAATTTAGAGAAAGATGTAGTCTCTGCATACCCCTATTACCGACGTGATGTTATGTATGTAATGTATGTGTTATTAGTCATAACTATTTGTTTGTATGCACCAAAAAGATATAAAACAAATTAACGGACCTTCGAAACGCCTTTATTTACCAAACTCGCATCTGGACCGCGACTTTCTATTATGTATTCATATTGTACACCCACTAATTAGTACACAAAACTTAATGCCAGACAATAAGTATGTGTGCTCTGGTCGTGTCCGATGACCTTACACATTACGAGACCGCGCGGGCGGACCATACTCTAAATTATTTTCTAACACAACAGTGCCGAGTCGCCCAGTATCCCAACTATGAATATTAAATATTTCTACACTACGTCTCGTCAATTCGTCAATGCCCACTTAACAAATTCAAATATTTAACATTGGGCAAAGGAAAGCGTTAGAATTCAAGTGATCTGTGCTGCGCCCGGCTTAAGTTGACTTACGAACAATTTAAAAATTAAATACTTCTCAAATGAGTCGTTAAAACAGAGAGCCCTACAGAAGAATAGTATGGACCTTTCTTTGTCAAATGAATGCATGCCTTTATATATTTGCACGCATTTGGTAGAAATTATTCGTAATGTTTGTCAAATAATTGCGTTGGGAGGTAAAAAGAGTATTTATGTATGGAAACGCGTAAGGCCTTTCAGCGTTCGAGTAAAGGGCAGACATTCCACAAGAGCTAACGCGGCGCACTTTCATAGTGACAAGGGATTTAGCTTTAGCGGTCTCCGAGTGTAGTGTTTGCTCAGTATTTACGATTTAACAAAACAACACGAAATGTTAAAAACACATTATTTGTCCAACTGAGACGAATGTGAACTTACGATTCCGGAGTGCGGCATTTGTCTCCAACACGTTTCTCAGGTAAAGCCCGTCCATTTAAAGCATATGTACTTATTGTTGAGTTTTCAGTTTTATACTCGGCCATATTTGTGCTCGTGCGAGACGCTTTATCGCTCTAAGATTCCGCGACAGAGGTCCTTCACAATAAGGGAAACCGCGCGACACGCAAAGTGCTTTATGAGCTGTTAAATTAACGATAAATTTTCGAATTCTATTGTCTCGAAGGGTTCATACGATACAAAATTACAACGTTCGTTTCATGAATCATTTTATCAATTTATTAATGGTGTAGCGTTCCTGGTACTGTGACATACTATATGTCGCGAGAATATAATTATTCTGCGAAGAATGAGTGACGACTCCGTGTGATAAATTTAATTCATCCGCCACTTGTACTGAAACGTATTTAACTCATCACATTTTCAGTCACCTGATAACGTAATACTTTTGACGTGTTAGGAGCTACGAATAGAGTAAATCTACGTAAATGTGTGTAAATAATAGTCAATGGCACAGCTCAATATGTCTACAGATAACTCTGTTTAGGATTTTACCGAAAAAGTAAATAAGTGTCGCGTCGGTGCCTTAGTTTTCGGAATAATGATATTTTTAGTGTAAAGCAGATGTGTTTAGTACGTCAAAGCATACATATGGACGCTCCTGGCGTGGTTGACGTAGTAGAGTAACAGGATGCAGGATATATAAGGACTAGACAGGCAGACATCACACAACATAGACATACCTATGGTATGTCGTTATCCTATATCATACTGACCTTTTCGGTAGTTGCTTTTTTAAACGAATATGGCATCTTCATTAAAAAAAACAGAGAACCGCGTTTTTTACTTTTTAAATCATTTTTTTTTTTTTGCAAGATACATGTCAATAATCTTTGATTCAAATAGAAATTGCATTAATCGTACATTAGCCACGATAATAGGAGATCTGTTACAAGGATCGTCGGAAACCGGCTCCTCTGGTGTTTGTTCGCCTTTATTTTGCTATCCATTGTTGAAGCCAGTTCGTGTCATACACTCATGGAATTTAATCGGTAGCCTTCTAATAAGTTGAAAAATAACTTTATTTTATCGTAGATTTGCACCGCTTACTTTCCTTGTCAATAATTCGCTAGTTATGAGAAAGATATTGTTGTCCCAACTTATATAATAAACTCGAATGTAACTTTATTTGTTAACTATTCACAGAGTAACCCCTAAAACCATGACATTAAGTTGAATGAATTTTTATTTCTTTTCAAGGTTTTTGCCAGACGCGTTCCATTTTAACATGATTATTTCTTGTATAAGATTAGCCTATACTAAAATTTTAAGGTAATCCCCCGCTTTTGCAATGACTGAGTTAACAAGACATACGATAAATAAAATTATTATCTTATCTTGCGTACAGTTTACATACAATTCCATCATAAACTGGCTTTTACCTACGGCGTTGCTCACAATGGGTACAAAAACTTATGTCTAGAAGGTCTAGTTGTGATACTAAATTTAAAAACAATCCATTCGTTTTGAGTTTATTTATACAAATTTAACACACATTTTTTACGGGTAGTGTAGACTATACTTATATTTACGCTTGTCACGATCCTTGCAAACTTCTATTGCCTCATCCAAATTCATCAATCTTTTTGTCAGTTTAAGGTTCTCTTGTCCTGACTTTTGTTTATTATATTAGTTGCTTCTAAAATGGATTTAAAATCAGATGACTAAGCTATATGGCCTACGTATGTGTACTTGGTATAATATCGATGAATACCTGAGGACTACAGCCTCGACACAAATCCTAGGTGCAGTAAATATCTACAATTAAATTTACTTAATTCAAGCTTATAAGTTGCTACCAACGAGTTTATTCGTAATATATAATACACATTTAAAGTTTTAGTACGTACGGAATTTTTAGTGTGTATTAATTTACTTGATCTTCCCCGCAACTCTGCTTATTTGGAAAAAATATCTAATGATCAACTTATTAAAGGAGAATTTCTTTTGACATAATCATTGATATTTTATTTTGATAAATCTGTTCAATTTTTGTAGGGTTTACCAACAAAGCATTGGAACAAATACTGCTATTTGAATTCTCACTTTAAGACTTCTACAATTCTATACGATTGCTGATCTACTTAGCAAAAAGTATTCCTTTTATATTAGCGTTCCAAATATTTGCTCAAGTTAATTATACGTACGTAAATTAATAATATATAACTTAAATTATGAACTTAATTAATATTATGTTCTCTTTTGTTACAGTTCGTGTTCATTGCTGTAAGGCTGTACAAGTCTCTGTTCAAGTACAACGAAATATTCAAAGCGCTTCAGAAGGTCGAGGTGGTGGCTCTGGACGTCTTGTTCAGCGGCTACCAGGCCAGGAGGAAAGATTTTCTCGGAGAAATCCTACGAAACCTCAACTACATCTTGCCAGTCATCGGAGATGGCCTAAGAGACTTCAAAAAGAATGTCGACTTAGCGAATCCTTTAGGCGAAAAGGAAGAACACATCTTACGAAGCTTCAGATCAGAAATCGAAGCTATAGACAAGGCTGAAACGTGCCTCAAATACGATGGCTCTATATTTAGAGGGTATGGAATTTTACTGAAGAAATGGTACTGCTTCGTGACGTCGAAACAAGACAGGACGAGTAGGGAGAATGCTAGGTGCCGATCCATTGAAAGCAAAATGAAGGCCCCTAAAAAACATAGGAAACAAAAGAAGAAGCTAAGAACTAGTACTGTTTAAAACTTAATTGTAATTGACTGTGGCGTGTTACTTAAGAGTTCATTGACGAGACATTTTAATCTGAAAACTTTAGTGAGACGTGTTTGGGCTGCCATGAATTTGCTTCATGCAAATCATTGTATTTACTGATTATTAGATTAGTTCATTGTTAATTAAGTATCTACTGGGTACAATTTCTGTGATATTTAATTCTTAATTTCTATATAATCATTAATTTATTTATTAGAATTGTAAGTCGTTGTATAAGTTCCTCTATTTTCTACGATGCCTCTAACTTGTTGCTTTATCTCAGTATTCAATTGTAGTATTAATTTATTTAAATCTTCTTATTTATTAAATTTCTTCTGAAATTGCTATCTTTCTTTCCTTTTATAATTAAATGATGTGTAATTGGAAATTGTAAATACAAGATATTTTTTATTGTGATTTGACAATCGAAGACAGCATAAATGTGTGAAACGCTCTTCTATGTAATTTATATAATGTAAAGTATTATTAGAAGGCAAAATGATATTGCCGATGTAGCCAAGAAAGACTTTTAGCGAATATTTAAGTTACATATTAATTTATGTTATTACCTATTTATACCTTAAGTATTTCTTTGAACTGCTGAAATTCACTTTGATCTGTAAACCTTGCAATATTATTCCGCAATCTGAAATAACCGCCATACTTTTAAGGTTAAAAAAACATCTTAAATCGCATCTTAGAAAAAGCATTTATAGATCTTGCCATACACCTTATCTTCATGAAATATTTTATACATTTTCATATATTTTTCATACATGACTTAATTCAACATTAAGTTGGGCAATCATCATCAAAATATTTAGAAAAAATTAAATAATAATCTTATTAACTTTAATTGAAAATAATACAAAACTCATTACTTTAGTAGTTCCTTTAGTTTAGAATCTCTAAATACTGAGTGAATTTCTAGTAGTTCGGTATTTATCCCCGACAGCAAAAGGGAGAATATGTTTTGTATTGTGCCGTTGTTGTGACGTCACTATTATGCACTGACAATGAACTGAAACCTAGGTTACACCTACCAGTACATAAAGGCAGTACATGTTTTAATTGACATTTTTTGTAATCATAAATGATACACCTTGGTGTATAAAAATGAAATAAAATATAAAGCTTTGTAAATTTGTGTTTTTTTTTTACTGATTCTATATCATGAATACAGAGGTATAATAATACAGAGAGATTTCTATGCATTGAATATTAAAATTTGCATTGAACATTCAAATAAATTAGGCAATGAAGAAACAAAAATAAAAACTTTATCTATTTGTTTGTGCACGTTAATCTCTAGAACAACTGGACGGATTCAAATGAAACTTATTTGGTATATAGCTTGTAAAATCGAAGGTCTGGAAACCCCGATGCAGCACCATATTAGTCCAGTTAAACTTTAGGGAAAATAGAAATTACAGAAGTTCAGCCACGCGGACGAAGTCGTGGACTAGTACATACATAAGGCTTAAAAACTTAAGATTCTTTTTTTAGGCGATGGGCTAGCAACCTGTCACTATTTGATTCTCAATTCCAATATTAAGTCATGCAAATACAGCTTAACGTGGCCTTTTAGTCGTTTAAAGACTGCTGGCTATGTCTCTCCGTCCTGTAAGCAATCGAGATGTGATCATATTATATCTATGTGTTTGTAAGTAAAGGAATAAATAATAAAATATTTTTTTTCGTAAAATTTCAAAAACGTTACCTACTTATTTATAATTTGTCATTAAGTATATTATAAACTGATATCAAATGGAATATAGATAATAATAGAGATCGTTGCAAGTGAAAAGAGGTAGTCTCTGCCTACCCCTCCGGGAAAGAGGCGTGATTTTATGTAGGTATGTATGTTTGTATGAAATGGAATAAGATTCGGTTCATCTTGCACTTTTGATCTGTAGTGGCGCCATCTGTTACGTCAAACTTATACTAATAAGTTGTTGTTTGAATTGTAATGCTACTCACCACAAGATGGCGCTGCAAATTATTCAAACACTATGTTAAGTGCCATCTAGACTATTTGTGTAAGACTATTACATACGCTTTTTTATCTTACTAAATAGTTTACCCTATTTGTTAATAGATGGCAGTATCACTGATAATTTTATAATATTATCACGTGCTAAACTCGTTTTAGATTTTTTACACGAAATCTAAAACCAAACACTCTACTACATATTAACCTAACAAACTGTATAATGAGTGTGGAGGAAGAGGGAGAGGTCTGCAAGGATCGTAGCAAGTGGAAATCCATAGTCTCTGCCTACCGCAATTGCAGACAGGAGCGATGGTATGTATGTAGGAAATATAATACTGATTAGTGTGTGATCATCTTTATTTATAAGTAGGTAGTTTAAGTTTGTTATAATTAGGTTATCTTTTTATTGTATCATAAAAACATCATAATCATTTTATTTAAATAATGAAATTGCTAATGAAATACATAATAAATACCTAATCAATTAACTTAATATTTACAAACAAAATAAAAATTCCAACGACGCGCCACTAGACAGGGTGCCCAGTAAGCTGGCAGCATTACCTCTGCACTGCAAAAGAGATTCTTCGGGCGAAGTAACTGCCAGCCATTGGATCACCCGTCACCTCACGGAGACGCGCTGTAATTTCATTGTCAAAGGTTTTGCTTTTGCCCCCATGGACCCATTATTCTTTAAACATTAAAATAGATTCGTTTCGAGTGATTTTTTAATTGATTAATTAAAAATTCTAAGTATAATAGTGATGATGTCCTTTAAAGAATGTTTTGTCATGGAAAGAACCGCTAAAGTCTCTACCGGTAGGTAGAGATTCATTATTTTCAATACGATACAGTCGACAACATATCGAGTTGTAGTTGACTGTAACCGAACCGAAAGTTATTATCAACCTACCCAAATTTACCTCTATTACCGTATCATAGAGTCCATGTTAGGTAACTTAATATGCAGTTGAATGTACCAAGCCCAGCTTTATATACATAGTACCTACTTTCAGAATAAGTCACCAAGAACAGAAATTATTTAGAAAAGTAATGAAATATGGTTCTTACAAAATGGTTGTCCGGGCGTCAGCAGACCATGACGGTTGAAGGCTAACAGACGAGACGTCTTTTGTTTTAAATTTTGTTATGAACTTCAACTATCTTTTGAATATTTATTGAAACATTTTTTTCATTTTTATACATACTTATATTCACGTCTATATTCTTTGTGGGGTAAACAAAAACAAAAGTCTAGAAAAGTATAAAAAATATATATGTATATATTTCCTATTCAACTGTACGTCAGAAAATGAAATAAAATTCAAATTCAAATCCAAACCTAAATTCAAATACTACAATTACAAAGTATTAGATTACAAAGTATCTATTAGTTAATAAATATCGAAGAATATTACATATTCAAATTAATAACGTACATTTCATAAATTATCTAACCTTTTTTTAAACTCGTCTTTCTAAACTTTCATAATTTGTGAGTTCCCTATTTTACCCGGAATGTTATAGACTATGACTATGATATATTATATTAATTACTTATACTCATCCCGCGCCTCCAATCACGTAGAACGTAAACTCCCGCATCCTTTCCCGCGGGAATTTCGAAAAATACTCCTCTAGCGGTCCCCTAGATCACATAAGGAACATATAAAAAAAACTCTTAACTAAGTAGGTTGGGGTGTATCAATCAATTAGTTAATGTTCATGTTGTCTGGAAGAAATGGCATAATGCGATAAGGCTGTTTGGCCTTTTGTACATTACCTTAACATCTAGTTTAAGTTTAGGATAAATCTATTGTTAGAATTTTATGTACAAAAAAGTAAATCTATCTATCTGATGTCCCTTTTTCAAAAGCCCTGACCATAATTCTTTTAAATGACATTATAATTACTATCGAATAAATTCATAATTCGTTTGTAAACGAAGTGTAGTAAATTGTACTTCCACCGGCTATTTCTTAACAAATTCATTATACAGCGCCCACTCGCCCACTTATCCATGAAAATCGGCATAGTGATGTTTTTTTTTTCAGTAATAATTATCCACGCTCCATTTATTAAAGTTAAAGTTTTTATGTACGTTAAGATAATAGGTATATTTTCTTTACTAGATAAGTTAAAAAAACTGTTATTACCTAATTGATAAGCAAGAAATATCATATAGGCAACAAAAATAATTCCACCAAAATTTGTATGTATTAAGAAAAATACATGAAATAGTTTTTGATGGGATTGTATTCTCCTAATTTAGTCGTTTCACTTTTTAAGTTGGTTCCTCGGTTTGCTTTCAATAATTTTAATTGCACAATTTGATATAAAATAAATGTCCTTTCTATAGTGGTTGCCTTTTGTGCATTACCTAAACTTATGTTTAGGATAAAATTGATTGTTACAATTTTATATGCAACTAGCTGTGCCCGCGATTTCGTCTGCGTGGAATAGTTATTTTGGGCATCATTGAAGCCCTCAAGAATGAATAATTTTCCCCGATATTTTTCACATTCTCCATTATTTCTTCGCTCCTTATAGTTGCAGCGTGATGTTGTATAGCCTAAGCCTAGCCTTCCTCGAAAAATGGTCTATTCAACACAAAACTAATTTTTCAAATCGAAACAGTAGTTCCTGAGATTAGCGCATTCAAACAAACAAACAAACAAACAAACACTTCAGCTTTATAATACGTGTATTAGTATAGATAAAAGTATTCCATCTATTTGTCTACTATTTAACTAAACTTTATTTCTGTATAGGTACTTAATGTGCCTTGGCTGCATTTTTTCAAGGTTGTAAATTAAACAAACCAATTTCCACACAAAGGCTTTGGATAAGAAGGCTTAACATGTACAAAGTCTTATGAATATGCAAAAAAAAAAAAAAAACTTGCACCAACACTAATGTTTATGTACCAATGAGCCCTTTTATTCTTGTTATTTTTCGCGCCCTTGTCCCAGTTCATCTGGGGTCAACGGAGATGGTCACTCATAGGTACACTGCATAATGATGCATGAAACTACCACCGTACCACCGTAGCCTGACATAGCACGCGCGACGCCGTTTTTATCGCGCGAAAATCTATCGCAATCCCTTTTCGCGTCATAAAAGCGATACAGCTAGTTTATCGCGCTTAAAAAACGGCGTCGCGCGTTCCCTGCAACATGGGCTGGGCGCCTAAATCAAGTGTAGATGATTTTGAATAAGGAATATTTTATTTTTTCAGTACGAATTTTCATAACTAAAATTTTACCTTTTGGACACAGAACCCTAAACACGCAATACCAAAAGCATGAAAACGATCTTATAACGGTACAGTCACCTGCAAAAATTCTTACTTATTTACGTATAAAAAGTTCTAACATCATAACTTTTAGATTTTTTTTATTTATTTAATGTAACCCAATATTTTGAAACACACGATTCACAAAACAATCGATAAGAAAGTGCATACACTGCATACTACGGCATTGCGCTCGCGCATATAGCTGATAGAAAGTACTGACCCCAAGTTTAGTTCACAATAACACGCTGGCTGCAACGGACGCGCGCGACGCAAATGTTACCGACCTCACGCGGGAAATAGTTGCGTCAATATTTTTGTTTAATTAAAAAATAATTTCTCGTGTTTGACAATGGGTGGAAGTGTTAGGATTTATGCCTTTTTATTTATGGCTGCGGCTGCCTTGGCGGTTCCTACTAGAGATTTGGGACAAGCTCATCTTAATATCGGTAAGTTTGACAGTGTTTGTTTACTTACGAGATATATTTTGTTAAAAATTTTTGTGAATTAATTTTGAGAGGTGTAAAATTTGTAAGTAGTTTGAAATTCTTATTTCTCAAAATTCCGATCATCATGATTTAATAATCCCACATAAAATTTTATTTTGTATTTTTTATAATGTATAAGTACGTGTATGTATGTATAAGTATAATGTATAAGTTTTTTATAATGTATAATGTATAAGTACCTATCCTTCTATATATGTATGTATATAGAAGGATAGGTATGTATAGTAGGTACTTTATGCTTTTGTTTTCATTTCGCATGGGACGTAGTTCCGAGTACCTAACATTTTTTTCTAGAAGTAAGTTATTATTCTATAAGGTCACCTGTTTCAGGTCAATAGTTTTTAACGTCAATTTCAAAATTTAAGACTCTTAATCATATTCAAATTATGTATGTATAAAATATTACATATTTTTATACATAATTAAAAAAAAAACACAATTAACTATCTACTATTTTTACTCTTTCTAATAACTTCGAACGAATATTTTTTTAATGTTAAAAAATTATATACTCTATCAGAAAATAATCTCTAAGTAAACACACTTTAGATTCAATGAAAGTGTCGAGAGATCGCATTGCAAAAAAAACTTATGCAAGCGAGTTCAAGAACTGCTCGGATACTAGTTGCAAAAGAGTAAAGAACTCTTTACGGCCAATTTCACACTAAATAAAACCGACTGCACGCTTTGTTTGACAATGACCCACTGAAAGCAAAAACACGACACGCCTGCATCCCACAGTTACTATAAAACAAATATATAATAAATGTTCCTCCAAAAGTTTTACAAAAAAAAAAATGGAAACCTGCCCAAATACTACTTTTTTTATATATAACCAGAGTCCATAAATTGCTAAGGCTGTATGATTATAAAAAGATAATAAAAAAAAACTACTTTTGCATGAACTTGAAAATCCACTGTACACCTTCCCAATCATTAGACAAAAACTGAAGCGAAGCAAAAGTTTACTTTCTATATAAATATTACTTACCCCCAAAAGTTATTGTGTTGTTCAAAAGCAATAAATTTTATGAGCCTTCGTTGTAAACGATAGGTAGGTACTAAATATTTATTTAAGAAATAAAATTAAGTAAGTACTCAACAAAACGTAATTTGGCAATTGTATTCGATGCAGTCTATTATATTGTTTAAAACCATAACGTTGCTTATTAATTTTAATTATTCATTCTAATCGGATCGTCCTAGATGTCCATTACCGTGAAAAATACCGATATTTGATAACGTGAAATATCGACGGAATACTGTAAAATCGAAATGGTTATAAATTTCAAATGTCACAATTCACAAATTAAGTTGGTTTTTTGATATGTAGGTACGAGACAAATAACACAGATTCAGTTAGCCTCGAAGTAAGTTCGAAACTTGTGTTACGAGATACTAACTCAACGATACTACTATATGTTATAATAAATACTTATATAGATAAACATCCAAGACCCAGGCCAATCAGAGAAAGTTCGTTTGTCATCATGCCCTGGCCGGGATTCGAACCCGGGACCTCCGATGACACAGACAAGCGCACTACCGCTGCGCCACAGAAGCCGTCGAATTCAGGTTTCGTCATCACCCTCCTGGCTTTAGTCCCGGTGATGTCCTCACCTTTCTGAAGAGGAACCCTGCGTCTGTCTGTCACTATGATCTTGGATTGGGTAAGTGAGGTTTATAGACAAAACGACTGACTTCCGCAACTTTTCAGGGGAACCTGATATTGAATATTGTATATCCAGTTGTCAAAATACGAGTATGCAGGTCTTCTCGCGATGTTTTCTTCGCCTCACGAGCATCAATTAGCAATCACTTATGTACGTAACTCGAGAAAGAGTCCTTTTTGGTTGCAGTAGTATTTTAACCTTAACGAATCTCGCTTTTTAGTCTCACTTCAACTGCGCGATCATCGATGCTCTTCTAACCTCGAAGAAAATTGTAAATTTAATCGGTAAGACACAAATTTTCTTTGTTTCAAACGGCCAAATTCCGTAATAGAATGGTGTATGTTGCGTTGGATATAATAAGTACTTTTTGCAAGCTATTGTTATATCGCAATTCTGTGCCATATTGTAAGGAACTTTAACCACATTGTGATCGGAAATGAAAGGTGTAGGTAAGTACGTACGAATCGATTATCAACTGTTTTAAATCTTCTACGTGTTGTATAACCCGACAGAAATGAAAATCTATTGTAATATATGTAGATAAATCTAATTAGGATACCTACTACATACGTAAGATTATAGGAAAGTCGAAATAGGAAATGTAACAAATTACAATCGCGACTTTCTATAGCTCAATAAATTAAGTTTTATAGTATTTTTATTATTTCCTACAACGAATTTATAGGGTGCGTAATGTTGGAAAAATAGATAGTGGTAGATTAATTAAACTGCGTTTTTTTTATAAATCATGACTTTTTGATAAACTTTGATAATCAAAATAGTGATAAAGAAGAATAAATATTTTTGCCTTTAATAAGTTGCACTGACGAGAAAATAACACTCACTGAAGCTTCTTTCTTAAGGTTATTATCGAGTAAGATGAATAAAAAGTTATCGTCACAATACTTACTAGTAAAGTTCAATTTTTCGAAACTGCCACTTAATTATTAAAAGGCCGATCATCAATCAAATTAATTTGAAAAACTTGCCTGTCGAAACATTCATCAAGATTAGCTTGGAACTGTTTTTTTTTCTGTGTTCAACCGTCAAGGTTTCAGCTCTTTAGTCCAAATATTACTAATTACTTTAGCCTTTAATGCAGGACGAACAATAGAAAAGCATTTATGTATTATGCATGAGAGGATGCGTTGGCGTAATTAAGTGTTACAGCCACGCTTAACTACCATTAATATCTAGTATTGTTTTGTTTTAAATTAATTGCTAAAATTCATAAGGTAATTTAAGCTTTAACTCACACATACAGTTTTATACATTACTAGCGATCCGCCCCGGCGGATTTTGCTATACTATATATTGACTATCTTTGTAGTGATATTATATTTATTTATTTAAACTTTATGCACGTAAAATGTACAACAGGTGGACTTAATGCCACAAGGCATTCTCTGCCAGTCGAACCTTCGGACCAAACTGAGATGGATGTACGGGTGGTGCAATGAGTGTAAAAGAAACAATAATAAAAATATGAATAATAGATTACTTTATACACTTACATATAATATAGTTTACGTACATAAGTTTGACTATAGATATATACTGCATATAAAATTTATATCTATTTCTTTCTTCACTAATTAAAACGTTATCCAAAATTCCCGATTGCATTATTGTCTTTAGAGCTCTGTAGTCCACTTAAAAGAACATTAAAGAGATGTGTAAACGAAATGTACGGGTAAAGTTTTTACGATTGGTAAGCTGGAATTTTTATGGACTTTAAAAGAGATCGAAAATGAGACTTTTCGTAACGTTTTTATTTTCTTTTAAATACCTTGGCATATATTTCTATAGTTCTAACACGTCATTTACATGTTTATAATAGATCATGTTTTATGCTTGTTTAATTGATTCTTCCGTAAAAACTCACAAAACAAATTCCCATTGTCATTGTTCTAAGAGGTGAGTACGCGCAGGTTTAACTTCCGATGTTCATATCTCATCACCATAGTAAATTGCTACTTTATTATTCTAAGGCTGCGGTAACCATTTACCATCAGGAAATATCACTTTTGCGGGCTCCTTAACTCAACATTTCATTTCGGTTTAGTATGCCCCAAACTATTATTTAATAATATATTTTTTTATTAGTCATATATTATTCTAAAGAGATAGTTACATCTTTGTGCCTTTTTTGTAAACGAACGAATGATATGTAAAAGTGTACCCATTCCTAGGTATAACATCGTGAGCGGAAGCTTTTCAGGTACTTTTAACCTACTAAATTGACTTCTAAAATTTTGTTTCAGTGTTTTCTGTATATAAAAATATATCTTTATTTTTTATATCATAAACTTCTACATAATAAAATGTAGATACATATTGATCTTAGGTTTTTTATTTTTTGTCCTAAAATACCATTTTTAATCTCACTTTGAAGTAAGGCCAATCTTTGTGATTTGTGTTATTTCTTATGAGTATAGTATACATAGTTATATATGTTTATGACACAAGTTTGAAATAACTCAGGTCAGTTTTTGCTCAGTGTCACACATTTCGCAACACGATGAGCGAGTTTGGCTATACAAGAATCTTGAACGCGTTCAGGCGTCCTCATTTATGACATCAAACATATGTTAAAAGTAGTAAAGGTAAAAATATGCCGTGTGGTTCCTGCCGGGAACTTACTTCAGAATAAAACCATCTCCATATCTTGTCCACGGATGTCGTAAAAAGCAACTCAGAGAAAGTAAACTTGGTATTCTTCTTTTAGGCGATGGGCTGGCAACGTGTCTTTAATTGAACCTCAAGTTCATCATTGAGCCATACAGCTGAACGCGGCATTTCAGTCTTTTCACGACTGTTGGCTCTGTCTACCCCATTAAGGATGTAAACGTGACTATATTGATGTATGTAAAAATGTGTGTCAAAAACATAACTTTCGATGTCGTCTATTTTTGCAAGCCAACATTAATAATATAGTTAGTTAGGCCATAATATCCGCCCTTCGCCATGCGCCATGGTTACAAAAATAGTTTGATCGCTTTGTTGTTTTGAAATGACCAATACAATTGATTTAGGCGAATCGCTACATAATCATGTTTCAACATACCTAATGATCATAATTTTCTTTTCATTTTTTTGTTTTGTAGTTCCGCATGTTGTAGTTTTTATGTATGTATTTGTTTATAGGTACCTACTTACCGCTACTACAAAGGAACAAATAAGTTGTACCTAGTTTCATTTTACTGGAGATGTAATGGCGGATTACGCATATTTCTAATGACATTATACATTATGTAGTCTTGCATGCTCTAGCATTATGTTGCACCTATCTGTAAAAATTCGTTTCAAAAAATTTCAGTAGTAAACATTAACAAAACAATTCCTGTTTTTTTTTTTAAAGTAACTCGGTCGAAAGAAATGTTGGTATTTGCGTCATCGGGCTTAGATTTTGAGTTTACCTGATCGGCTCGGTATGCACCGGGGTCATCGGCCGGCCAACCGCCCAATATTGACATTGTCCCGGCTTTTACGACCGCGCTAACTTAGAGACCATTCACTTGGGAATGCAACTACTCGAAGAAAAATATTGACATCAGTAATTCTAATATATATATGGTCTATATCCCTCGCAGGGTAGACAGAGCCAGCAGTCTTGAAAAGGCTAACAGGTCACGTACAGCTAAATGGCTTAATGATGGAATTGAGATTCAAATAATGACAGGTTGCTAGCCCATCGCCTAAACGGAGAATCCAACTTTATTCGCATTTCCCTCAGTCGCCTTGTACGATATCCATGGAAGATATAGCGTAGTCCTATTCTAAAGTGCCATTAACCATACAAGAAGAGCCCATATCTCTTAATCATACCCATCTTTTAAGCATAATCAAGATGAATAGCTAGCTAGCTCACTCACTAAGGAAACGTGATTTTTTTTAAGAATGCGCTACCTATTGTTATTAACCAAAAAAGTATC
The DNA here is from genome assembly GCF_032362555.1 of Amyelois transitella. Lineage (NCBI taxonomy): Eukaryota > Metazoa > Arthropoda > Insecta > Lepidoptera > Pyralidae > Amyelois > Amyelois transitella. Next base: position 8,384,687 of record NC_083511.1, on the reverse strand, counting down.
GTTATTTCCATTGCTTACTCTTCCTCCTGGCTTTATTCCCGGTTACATCCACATCATTTTGGAGAGGAGCTCGGGGTATGCCTTTAACCACCCAGAGAGTAAAATTTTTACACGAAGCGACTTCCATCTGACCTCCGCAACCTATGCAGGTAAACGTAACCGTATTGGATCGATCATGGTTACACATTTAGTACCTTCCCTAACCGTAAGTGCATCGGTTAGTGTTCAAACTAATATACATAACTTCGAATATAGTCATTGAACATAGTACATGGCAGAGGTGGCATTCGAACCTGTGCCTTTGTCACGCATTTTAACCGGGCACTTTACTGATTCGACCATCGACGCTCTTCAATCTTTTAATTCTTCTTGTCGTTATTTCTATTGCTTATTCTCATTGTTTTTTGTAAAGTCCATTGACTTTCTGCTCTACGTTAAAATTTCATTATTATAATGTTTCTTTAAACACCGGTCGTTTTTTTTTTCTTATTTCATCTGAATCCAAAATTACTAAAGAGCTTAAATGTATCATATTTTCTAAATCTAAAAGTCTTGAAAATTATTTTCGTTAAAACTTATATAAACTTATAATAAGTTAGGCTACGCCTAGATCTTATTATCTAAGCGATGTCATTTTGTCTTTTAACTAAGTTAATTTCGATCTACAATTTCCTAACACTGTTTCTAAAGTTATTACGAGTTTATAAATTTCTCAAAGTAATAATAAGCCATTTTATTTGTTCTAGATATCTATAGTATTAATCTGGTCTAGATTAACACAATTGTGACACGATAGCTATCTATAAATAAACGAACGTCGGGTTGCTATTTCTGTCCGTATTCTATTTGAGCTAAATGTGTAACTAATCATATTTTTTTCAAGTTGTAACATTAATTATTTGATAAACAAATTATTGTTTCAATAATTTAGAATTGAAGTGTTTTATTTGCATTAATAATAATTTGATAACTAATTGGTGTGGTAACTTTCGTTGCTTTACATAGGTTACAAACTATGTTTATAATGTAATTACTTTTGCAATTTGAAAAATTAATAAGCAATTTTCTATTCTCGAATATGATGTTCTCGATTATTTTTTTTTATTCTTATAATTTATTAGTAGGTACTCAAATAAACAGTTCTATAACCCTTCGACCCTTTAAAAAATCTTACGTGTTTCTCACCTCTATTCTTACAGCCCTGAGAACTCGTTATACAGTAAAACTTTATCGATTAAACCATATCAGTGTAAAAACTCGATAGCCAACAAACATGAATCACGACAGGTGCATTGTTTACGTTTCGCAACGATTCGTATCGATACGGCACGTCTGCCACGATTGCGGTGTTATCAATCCATTAAACTTAATCGATATAAATTCCTAATGCAACGTATGTATGTAATGTTTTACAAATTTCTTTCAAGCAATATCGTTGCAATGTTGTGACAAATTATTACGTTACTGACATTTTGCAACTAGTGTCATAATAATTGTTATTAAAAATGACAATCATTGATTGATTATTATTTTTTGCACCTAAATTTCATATCAATATAGGTTCCGACCATGTGCAGATTAAGTTAGTAATAGTTACCTGATTTTAATAATAATAATAAATAACACTCGCCTGTTTGCTTGAAAGTTGTGTTCACCTGTAATTGGGTTGCATGCTAGCACATAAATTGAATGTTACTCCTAAATTTATTTCATGTAACCTGTTGGTGTACCTAAATAAATAAATAAATAAATAAAAAAAAAGTTCCGTGCGGAAACACAGAAAAAAAAATATAAAATCCAAAATCAAAATGAATTAGGTACCATGTTTTTCCTGTAAGGTACCTATTGGTAAAAAATAAAGCACATTTCCTATATGGTCAACAAATAACAATAATTTGATTAGTATAAAAATCATCCTTGACAATTTACAACAATGGTCTCCTTAGGTTTCACTAAAGTCGTCATAAAATTGAGTGAACTTGCCGATATAATGAACTTTTTCACACAATTTTAATTTAATTCTTAATTATAAACTTCACTTTGAAAAGTGTATCATTTTTTCGAATCAATAAGTCACAGGTCATTGCCTCCCGCAGACAACCCAAGGCAAAGTGAAAGCCCACGAAATCGAAAGTAATTCGAAGTTGGTTAGTATCGTCTTTTGCTTGGCAATTTAGTTTTTTTAAAAAGGCCATGTAACAAAGGTCTCACACTCGTGATATTTTATTCCCAATTACAGTTCTAGCTGTTTCATATGAAACTCATGGTCCGATAAAAAAAAGCTTGTAAAAGAGATATTTATGCCAACTTACTCGCAGCTTCGTCCGCGTAAAAAGATCTCGTCTTTTGTTGTTCCGATGTAGAAGTAGTTACTAGTAGTTTCGGCTTACGTTATCGGTTAATCACTCCGACTTTTCTACCAAACTCCAACCTGCATTGAGGCAATAAATTATTTTTGCAGCTGAAAGTCCATAATAACTCTGCAATTTTTATCGTATGAATAGAAAGACAGAAAACCATCAGTTAATATTTTAACCCTTAATATCTTTGTTTCATTGAAAAATAAATGGATTCCAAAGATTTCATTAGAAGTTCTTTCCTTAGTCCACTCCACGTAAGCCTGACGTGTGATACTTTACACTCGTCACCTATCACGACACAGCCATTACATATACAAGTTTGCAGATCACGATATATTTTGAAATAAGTGTCACTATATGATAACTTAAACATAGAGAGGGGTGGAGGCACCAACTTGGTCCTCCTTTCCCTACGATTTCTTTACCTTCTGAATTAATTCACATTCAAATGCTTTATTTTAAACCGCAGTGTTAGGATACAAAAGAACTTTAATTAAAGAAAATTTTATATAAACGAAAATAAAAACTAAATTTTTACTAATCGTATGTAGTACCTACGTGTATGTATTGCAATTTTAAATTATTAGGCTTACTATAATTATTGAAATGGTTTTCAACGGCAAGCCTGTCGCTGCATTATTGAAAAATTTGACCTCAAGAAACAAAATAATGAGAAGAAGAAACGAATTCTACAAAACTTATTTTAAATTTTACAAATTTAATTATATGTATCGCTCATTTTGTAACATATAGGTTCTGTGTCTTGCTCGTAAATTGATTTATGATCTTCTTTACTAAACCCATAGAAATCACTATACCAGTTAATAATTCATGCATTAATTTCTAACTTTATACTAATCAATTATGAAATACTAACATAAATAATATTTGAATTTCATTTAACTAACATCAATTTTGACTGTACATTTCCTAACAGATTGCAACACGAAATTGTAAACCCTTCAGCAACACAATAGCTTGAGTACATCTGATTTATAATCATGTTTACGATTCTTATGCATCGTTTTGGCAAGAACTATTCACACATTCTTCACTAACATACGTATATTCCGCCTATATCCCTTGCGGGGAAGTCAGAGCTAACAGCCTTAAAAATACTGAAAACCCACGTTTAGCTGTATGGCTTCATATTGGAATTGAGATTCAAACACGAATAGTGCTTTGGTGTATCTAATTATAAGCATGTTCACGATTCTGATGCATCGCTTTGGCAACTATAAGAGCAAATGTATGCATCTTATTTTATCATACTAGCATCTTTTTAATAGTTTAGTATGTCAGTTTTAGGATTCATTCAAGGAGCCATTGTTCATAGGTAATTTTCATGCTTTTAAAGCTTCGGTTTTTTTTTATATTTTACATGCTTCTATATGCGTAGAAATCTCTTTTTTTATAATTATCATTCTCAAATCCTCCTTATTCTTATTTAAAACTGCTCAAAGAACTGTTTTTTTATTAGGAAATGAAGGATAAGATTTCCCTAACTAAATAATAATTCGAATGTTTTGTCATGACTCTGAGAGAGGGCTAGGTAGATCAGCCAGTCTTCTTAGTAAGCCATAAACCACGGTGTTACAAACGGTGCAACGTTGCCCAATTCCATTATAAACATTATCATTGTGGAAGCAATTTCATTTCGACACCGGCGGATCCCAGTCTGCGGCGTCAAAAAGTCGTGATCAAAAGTCGCACCGCGGTCGCAACACTCACAATTACTGTGATTTGCTAAATGCTCATTATTCTTGGAATGTAATCGAAAATAGCAATTATGGCACGCCATTCAATTGTCCCAAATCGTCATTGGCAAGAACAATCGCGATGGCCTTTGGCGTCGGCGATGATCGTCTGTGAAGGATGCACAAATTGCACCAAGGTTCACGTTTTGTCCTAAATTGACTTAAGTTTAAATTCACAAATATAGTCATCTGTGTTGTCAATGTCCAAGAAATATGACGTAGTTATCTTATCATTACCATCGGAGTGATCCCAGTTGCATCCCTTTAGCTATGTTGCTGCAGAGCCCTGGGCCCTATTTTCATACTGGTCTTTGCATAAAATATCAACTTGCAACTACACTCTGCACCTTTGGTTAGCTATATGAGAACCGATTCATATTTATTGCTTATTCGGCTCTACAATCTTCAAGGATAATTTTGGGGTTGCTCTTACCGACCGACACTGCTGTAAAATTATCACAACTGAAGAGAATGTATTTGAATTTATTCCCATCTAAACCAGAATATTTCCAGTGCTTTATTTCCAATTAACAATTATATTAAATAAACGATTTCCTCTATAGTCATTTATGTTAATTACATAACTTTCATTGCCTATATACAACTCAATACAACCTTGATTACTACATTTTGCATTTCGCACGCCCAGTTGCAAACCTCTTTGTTAGCGTAGGCAAATTAGTAATATACACCGAACTGAACTAGTTCTGAGCTATGTAGGTATTTTGCAATCGGTCTGGTGTTTAGTCCACGGGCTATATTTATCGAATATCTATGTAAAAAATACATAATGGCATTATCTATATGCCAAGGAAGTATAGTGTCTATTAAAGGCACGCCTAAAACTAATATTCGTTAAAAGTCGGCATTATAATTAAAGTATTTGCTACTACTACTATTAGTTAATATTGCGATATAAAGAAGGAATGTTCTTTAAAAGAAGAATTCTGTTTTAATTTAAACAAAAAATAATCAAATTGGTTAAGAAAAAGAAAGTTGTACTGATTTGATATGAAGCGGTTATATTCTATTTTTGTAAATTTTTTCAAAAGTAAGTTTTACATGCTTTTCTACTCACAGAATTGTAATTATTTTTGTAATTTAGAATTCAATATTTATTAATAGTAATTGAGGTGCCATAGTAGAAATTAATAGTCTGTTAACAACGCCCTTAGCATGAAACTATGCAACCATTTCAAGGAACTAGATCATTTTATGCACTGTACTTTGTTAGTAGTCATTTGCATTACAACACCTAGTAATAGTATTTCTAGAACCTGTTCAAGACTGCTTATTAATTTCTTCTCCCACGCCTTTTGAACTGACTTCATAAATCTCTCTACTGGTCATTTTTCCTTGTATGACATAAATCTTCTTAGGTCTCATAATATACATACATACATATGGTCATGTCTATATCCCTTGCGGGGTTGACAGAGCCAACAGTCTTGAAAAGACTGAATGTTTCCTTAGTCACCTTATTGCATTCTAATGTTAGTTCTACATTAAAATTACAGTAAAAAATAGAAATACTTGTCAGATGTAAACCAAAATAGGTCATGAGATTTTCAAATCTAAAATTGGGGTCAATTTCCGTTGTTAAAAATTATTTATATTTATTGATGAAAACAGTATCAACATTATATAAGACCAATTATGAATTTAACAAACGATGAGGTATTCATTTAAAACTGTGTTTATTACATTTAATGAGGCATTTCCGAGGTCCTTGTCAATATAATTACAATAATTCCAACGTATTGCACTTTATCACAGCATGATTACAATCGAATCAAAGTTTCATTACAGTGAATTGGCATTATTTTCAAGAAAATACAGGCCTTAAAGTTAACGAAGTATGTACTAGAGGGACGGTCATTGAACCGTTGTAAACAGTCCAAAACTGTAAAGGCATTTCAATTAAGTACCTGATATTTCTGAGATTTTCAATTATAAATTAACGGTGTAAATGTAATCGTTGCTAAAAAACTTTAAGCAGTTGCTGATTATAATAAAGTTGGTTTTGTATTAGGCAGGCAGCAAATTGTAAAAACTTAGCATTGTAAATATGCATCCACCAGATTAAGTTAAGAAAAAACATGAGTTTTAGGCTAGAAATTTAGAAAGAAAAACGACGCTACATTTTTCCCCAAGTCTCTTTTTAATAATTTCCTTAATCATATTTCTAATTACATATCTTCGTAATTTCAAAAGTCAATAAAATAAACCTGCTTATGTTCAAATTGTACATCATTTTAATAAGGTCACAAACAGCAATCTTCCGAGGACATTCTATTGTTGTTCCTTTGATGTTTATATTATGGTTTACGCTACTTTGTCATCTAATGACATAATAATGATCAAACAGGGTTTTGTTATTTCAACAAAATACTTCAATTAGAGAGGTGATACTAACGGCTAGGTCATAGGGATTTCAAGGCTAATATAGAGCTAAACCTTAACATAGTAAAGGACGAGATGACGGACTTATCTGATATAAATAAATAAATAATAAATATATACGGGACAAATAACCCTGCCTGTGTAAGCCTCGAAGTAAGTTCGAGACTTGTGTTACAATATACTAAGTCAACGATACTATATTCTGTTATCAATACTTCTATAAATTATTCTATACAAGTACATTGATTACAAGGAAATCCAATTGCTTACAGAATTTCGTAGATGACCCGTACGTTACAAAAATACTTATATTTAATATTATTCTAAGTAATTTACTATCTGAAAACTTTCAGAAATCAAAAAGAATTTAAATTATTTGTATTTTTCAAAGGAGAAAACCCTAAGATGGAAGTAGTAAATTTTAAAGCATAGCTCTTCTGTTGTTATTCTTAAATCTGATTATCATTATATACAGTATACATATATACTAAACATGGTATTTATCCGAACTGTAATAAATTTTGTTCGCCCTTTTATTATTCTCATTAACAAAACCCCCATTTAAATCACAGCATAAACAACCTTTTAGGCCAATAATCCAACTAATGATAGGTCAAACAATTAATTTCTTAGCCAGTAACTATTTAGATTATTACGTGCGCAGTGCCTATCACGATCTTCTACTTCATCAATAGTGGGTTAAAATAACGATAGTCCAGAATAGACTTAATATAAATAACTTATGAACTAATCAAAATATGAACATTTTGATTAATAGTTTTAAAACTTTCAGAAAAACTGTTTATTTTTAAAATGCCTTTTTTAAATGTTCATAAATGCTAAGTTTACATAAAAAAATTCGCTTTTATAAAGATGTTCTATAAGAACGTTGTATAAATTAAGATATCTACATTTAGTCATGCAAAAATATAACGTTCAAAACTTAAAACTCAATTTTTCTCATTCCCATGGGAATTTCAGAGAAGCTTTTCCTAGTGCAGGGAAACTTGCAGAAAATCAAAGTCGGTCAGACACTCAGTAATTCCAATATTAGTAGAAACTACTTCTGTTTCTTCATTAATTTTTCATACAGCCATAATGAATTAGCGACAAACGTGACTATAGTCCATTGCCACTTCTTGCCAGCATTCTGCACATTTGTTTATAGATAAATTAATCTTAATTAACTGTATCTTACGCACTTATCTCAATTAAAAGTGTTTACGTGAAACATCTGGTTGCCCACTGTGTTATAAAAACTATAAAACTTGACCGTAATTAGATAACTGAAGGATTATTTTAATCATGAAATGATTTAGCGGATAGCTTGAAGGACACTTGACCATTTATATTGTAAGAGTTGATGATTAAAATATTAGTGACATACATACATATGGCCACGTGTATATCCCTTGCGAGGTAGACAGAGCCAATAGTCTCGTAAAGACTGAATGGCCACGTTCAGCTATTTGGCTTAATGATAGAATTGAGATTCAAATAGTGACAGGTTGCTAGCCCATCGCCTAAAAAAGAATCCCTAGTTTGTAAGCCTATCCCTTAGTCGCCTTTTACGACATCCATGGGAAAGAGATGGAATGGTCCTATTCTTTTTTGTATTGGTGCCGGGAACCACACGGCACGGCACAGCATTAGTGCCCTACTTAATATAATCGGACAAGTTTTTCTCTTAATAATGATTACAGTTGTTGTTGTAGGAGGCTATCAAAAAAACAAAAGCAATAACAAATAGTACATCAAAAATTCTCCTATAATACTTTGGTGCCAGGCAGACAAGTTTATATAAACGTAAACCTTACAAATAATGTGTCACTTGCATAATCTTTTAGCCACAAAATACAACCAAGAGAACGGTGAGATAGAACAGAAAGAGATGTGTAACATCTTGACATACTTGCGCATTTGGAATAGGATAAGATGGATGTGATAGAATTTACAATGTATATGTATATTTGTATCAATAACGCCGAGATACAATAGAAGACGACCTTGGACCAATAGCATTTAGATTCTTCGTGTCAATCAGTGTATAGTGTTGTGCTTTCACCGCTCGCCCTCTCTGCCCGCGATCAACTTTTGATGGATTGGCATTTTTGATAATCTGGGTCAAGATCGAATGATAATATATTGTAATCGATACATTGTTATAACTCGCTCTTATCATTCAATTGTTAATCATATTCAAGTAAGTGTTATCGTTTTAAAATTAAAATATACAATTTATTTTAAGCTAAATCTCTGTCTACCAAGAAAGGAGTAAAGACGTGACTGTATAAAATACTTCGTAGTATGGATGTATTTTAACTCGGATTTCAAACCATTAAAAAACAAATACGGATTTTTATGTTAATTAATTATTACATACCTACAGCTGTTTAAATTTTAAATATGAGTTAACATAATGGTCAAATAACTTAAGAACTTTATGTGAATAAAATTATTATGTAAGCTTTACACAATCTTTACTCGGTCTTATTTACTTAAGTATTAAACCCTGAACCTGAACTTTGCAGTATGAATAGAAAGACAGAAAACCATCAGTTAATATTTTAACCCTTAATATCTTTGTTTCATTGAAAAATAAATGGATTCCAAAGATTTCATTAGAAGTTCTTTCCTTAGTCCACTCCACGTAAGCCTGACGTGTGATACTTTACACTCGTCACCTATCACGACACAGCCATTACATATACAAGTTTGCAGATCACGATATATTTTGAAATAAGTGTCACTATATGATAACTTAAACATAGAGAGGGGTGGAGGCACCAACTTGGTCCTCCTTTCCCTACGATTTCTTTACCTTCTGAATTAATTCACATTCAAATGCTTTATTTTAAACCGCAGTGTTAGGATACAAAAGAACTTTAATTAAAGAAAATTTTATATAAACGAAAATAAAAACTAAATTTTTACTAATCGTATGTAGTACCTACGTGTATGTATTGCAATTTTAAATTATTAGGCTTACTATAATTATTGAAATGGTTTTCAACGGCAAGCCTGTCGCTGCATTATTGAAAAATTTGACCTCAAGAAACAAAATAATGAGAAGAAGAAACGAATTCTACAAAACTTATTTTAAATTTTACAAATTTAATTATATGTATCGCTCATTTTGTAACATATAGGTTCTGTGTCTTGCTCGTAAATTGATTTATGATCTTCTTTACTAAACCCATAGAAATCACTATACCAGTTAATAATTCATGCATTAATTTCTAACTTTATACTAATCAATTATGAAATACTAACATAAATAATATTTGAATTTCATTTAACTAACATCAATTTTGACTGTACATTTCCTAACAGATTGCAACACGAAATTGTAAACCCTTCAGCAACACAATAGCTTGAGTACATCTGATTTATAATCATGTTTACGATTCTTATGCATCGTTTTGGCAAGAACTATTCACACATTCTTCACTAACATACGTATATTCCGCCTATATCCCTTGCGGGGAAGTCAGAGCTAACAGCCTTAAAAATACTGAAAACCCACGTTTAGCTGTATGGCTTCATATTGGAATTGAGATTCAAACACGAATAGTGCTTTGGTGTATCTAATTATAAGCATGTTCACGATTCTGATGCATCGCTTTGGCAACTATAAGAGCAAATGTATGCATCTTATTTTATCATACTAGCATCTTTTTAATAGTTTAGTATGTCAGTTTTAGGATTCATTCAAGGAGCCATTGTTCATAGGTAATTTTCATGCTTTTAAAGCTTCGGTTTTTTTTTATATTTTACATGCTTCTATATGCGTAGAAATCTCTTTTTTTATAATTATCATTCTCAAATCCTCCTTATTCTTATTTAAAACTGCTCAAAGAACTGTTTTTTTATTAGGAAATGAAGGATAAGATTTCCCTAACTAAATAATAATTCGAATGTTTTGTCATGACTCTGAGAGAGGGCTAGGTAGATCAGCCAGTCTTCTTAGTAAGCCATAAACCACGGTGTTACAAACGGTGCAACGTTGCCCAATTCCATTATAAACATTATCATTGTGGAAGCAATTTCATTTCGACACCGGCGGATCCCAGTCTGCGGCGTCAAAAAGTCGTGATCAAAAGTCGCACCGCGGTCGCAACACTCACAATTACTGTGATTTGCTAAATGCTCATTATTCTTGGAATGTAATCGAAAATAGCAATTATGGCACGCCATTCAATTGTCCCAAATCGTCATTGGCAAGAACAATCGCGATGGCCTTTGGCGTCGGCGATGATCGTCTGTGAAGGATGCACAAATTGCACCAAGGTTCACGTTTTGTCCTAAATTGACTTAAGTTTAAATTCACAAATATAGTCATCTGTGTTGTCAATGTCCAAGAAATATGACGTAGTTATCTTATCATTACCATCGGAGTGATCCCAGTTGCATCCCTTTAGCTATGTTGCTGCAGAGCCCTGGGCCCTATTTTCATACTGGTCTTTGCATAAAATATCAACTTGCAACTACACTCTGCACCTTTGGTTAGCTATATGAGAACCGATTCATATTTATTGCTTATTCGGCTCTACAATCTTCAAGGATAATTTTGGGGTTGCTCTTACCGACCGACACTGCTGTAAAATTATCACAACTGAAGAGAATGTATTTGAATTTATTCCCATCTAAACCAGAATATTTCCAGTGCTTTATTTCCAATTAACAATTATATTAAATAAACGATTTCCTCTATAGTCATTTATGTTAATTACATAACTTTCATTGCCTATATACAACTCAATACAACCTTGATTACTACATTTTGCATTTCGCACGCCCAGTTGCAAACCTCTTTGTTAGCGTAGGCAAATTAGTAATATACACCGAACTGAACTAGTTCTGAGCTATGTAGGTATTTTGCAATCGGTCTGGTGTTTAGTCCACGGGCTATATTTATCGAATATCTATGTAAAAAATACATAATGGCATTATCTATATGCCAAGGAAGTATAGTGTCTATTAAAGGCACGCCTAAAACTAATATTCGTTAAAAGTCGGCATTATAATTAAAGTATTTGCTACTACTACTATTAGTTAATATTGCGATATAAAGAAGGAATGTTCTTTAAAAGAAGAATTCTGTTTTAATTTAAACAAAAAATAATCAAATTGGTTAAGAAAAAGAAAGTTGTACTGATTTGATATGAAGCGGTTATATTCTATTTTTGTAAATTTTTTCAAAAGTAAGTTTTACATGCTTTTCTACTCACAGAATTGTAATTATTTTTGTAATTTAGAATTCAATATTTATTAATAGTAATTGAGGTGCCATAGTAGAAATTAATAGTCTGTTAACAACGCCCTTAGCATGAAACTATGCAACCATTTCAAGGAACTAGATCATTTTATGCACTGTACTTTGTTAGTAGTCATTTGCATTACAACACCTAGTAATAGTATTTCTAGAACCTGTTCAAGACTGCTTATTAATTTCTTCTCCCACGCCTTTTGAACTGACTTCATAAATCTCTCTACTGGTCATTTTTCCTTGTATGACATAAATCTTCTTAGGTCTCATAATATACATACATACATATGGTCATGTCTATATCCCTTGCGGGGTTGACAGAGCCAACAGTCTTGAAAAGACTGAATGTTTCCTTAGTCACCTTATTGCATTCTAATGTTAGTTCTACATTAAAATTACAGTAAAAAATAGAAATACTTGTCAGATGTAAACCAAAATAGGTCATGAGATTTTCAAATCTAAAATTGGGGTCAATTTCCGTTGTTAAAAATTATTTATATTTATTGATGAAAACAGTATCAACATTATATAAGACCAATTATGAATTTAACAAACGATGAGGTATTCATTTAAAACTGTGTTTATTACATTTAATGAGGCATTTCCGAGGTCCTTGTCAATATAATTACAATAATTCCAACGTATTGCACTTTATCACAGCATGATTACAATCGAATCAAAGTTTCATTACAGTGAATTGGCATTATTTTCAAGAAAATACAGGCCTTAAAGTTAACGAAGTATGTACTAGAGGGACGGTCATTGAACCGTTGTAAACAGTCCAAAACTGTAAAGGCATTTCAATTAAGTACCTGATATTTCTGAGATTTTCAATTATAAATTAACGGTGTAAATGTAATCGTTGCTAAAAAACTTTAAGCAGTTGCTGATTATAATAAAGTTGGTTTTGTATTAGGCAGGCAGCAAATTGTAAAAACTTAGCATTGTAAATATGCATCCACCAGATTAAGTTAAGAAAAAACATGAGTTTTAGGCTAGAAATTTAGAAAGAAAAACGACGCTACATTTTTCCCCAAGTCTCTTTTTAATAATTTCCTTAATCATATTTCTAATTACATATCTTCGTAATTTCAAAAGTCAATAAAATAAACCTGCTTATGTTCAAATTGTACATCATTTTAATAAGGTCACAAACAGCAATCTTCCGAGGACATTCTATTGTTGTTCCTTTGATGTTTATATTATGGTTTACGCTACTTTGTCATCTAATGACATAATAATGATCAAACAGGGTTTTGTTATTTCAACAAAATACTTCAATTAGAGAGGTGATACTAACGGCTAGGTCATAGGGATTTCAAGGCTAATATAGAGCTAAACCTTAACATAGTAAAGGACGAGATGACGGACTTATCTGATATAAATAAATAAATAATAAATATATACGGGACAAATAACCCTGCCTGTGTAAGCCTCGAAGTAAGTTCGAGACTTGTGTTACAATATACTAAGTCAACGATACTATATTCTGTTATCAATACTTCTATAAATTATTCTATACAAGTACATTGATTACAAGGAAATCCAATTGCTTACAGAATTTCGTAGATGACCCGTACGTTACAAAAATACTTATATTTAATATTATTCTAAGTAATTTACTATCTGAAAACTTTCAGAAATCAAAAAGAATTTAAATTATTTGTATTTTTCAAAGGAGAAAACCCTAAGATGGAAGTAGTAAATTTTAAAGCATAGCTCTTCTGTTGTTATTCTTAAATCTGATTATCATTATATACAGTATACATATATACTAAACATGGTATTTATCCGAACTGTAATAAATTTTGTTCGCCCTTTTATTATTCTCATTAACAAAACCCCCATTTAAATCACAGCATAAACAACCTTTTAGGCCAATAATCCAACTAATGATAGGTCAAACAATTAATTTCTTAGCCAGTAACTATTTAGATTATTACGTGCGCAGTGCCTATCACGATCTTCTACTTCATCAATAGTGGGTTAAAATAACGATAGTCCAGAATAGACTTAATATAAATAACTTATGAACTAATCAAAATATGAACATTTTGATTAATAGTTTTAAAACTTTCAGAAAAACTGTTTATTTTTAAAATGCCTTTTTTAAATGTTCATAAATGCTAAGTTTACATAAAAAAATTCGCTTTTATAAAGATGTTCTATAAGAACGTTGTATAAATTAAGATATCTACATTTAGTCATGCAAAAATATAACGTTCAAAACTTAAAACTCAATTTTTCTCATTCCCATGGGAATTTCAGAGAAGCTTTTCCTAGTGCAGGGAAACTTGCAGAAAATCAAAGTCGGTCAGACACTCAGTAATTCCAATATTAGTAGAAACTACTTCTGTTTCTTCATTAATTTTTCATACAGCCATAATGAATTAGCGACAAACGTGACTATAGTCCATTGCCACTTCTTGCCAGCATTCTGCACATTTGTTTATAGATAAATTAATCTTAATTAACTGTATCTTACGCACTTATCTCAATTAAAAGTGTTTACGTGAAACATCTGGTTGCCCACTGTGTTATAAAAACTATAAAACTTGACCGTAATTAGATAACTGAAGGATTATTTTAATCATGAAATGATTTAGCGGATAGCTTGAAGGACACTTGACCATTTATATTGTAAGAGTTGATGATTAAAATATTAGTGACATACATACATATGGCCACGTGTATATCCCTTGCGAGGTAGACAGAGCCAATAGTCTCGTAAAGACTGAATGGCCACGTTCAGCTATTTGGCTTAATGATAGAATTGAGATTCAAATAGTGACAGGTTGCTAGCCCATCGCCTAAAAAAGAATCCCTAGTTTGTAAGCCTATCCCTTAGTCGCCTTTTACGACATCCATGGGAAAGAGATGGAATGGTCCTATTCTTTTTTGTATTGGTGCCGGGAACCACACGGCACGGCACAGCATTAGTGCCCTACTTAATATAATCGGACAAGTTTTTCTCTTAATAATGATTACAGTTGTTGTTGTAGGAGGCTATCAAAAAAACAAAAGCAATAACAAATAGTACATCAAAAATTCTCCTATAATACTTTGGTGCCAGGCAGACAAGTTTATATAAACGTAAACCTTACAAATAATGTGTCACTTGCATAATCTTTTAGCCACAAAATACAACCAAGAGAACGGTGAGATAGAACAGAAAGAGATGTGTAACATCTTGACATACTTGCGCATTTGGAATAGGATAAGATGGATGTGATAGAATTTACAATGTATATGTATATTTGTATCAATAACGCCGAGATACAATAGAAGACGACCTTGGACCAATAGCATTTAGATTCTTCGTGTCAATCAGTGTATAGTGTTGTGCTTTCACCGCTCGCCCTCTCTGCCCGCGATCAACTTTTGATGGATTGGCATTTTTGATAATCTGGGTCAAGATCGAATGATAATATATTGTAATCGATACATTGTTATAACTCGCTCTTATCATTCAATTGTTAATCATATTCAAGTAAGTGTTATCGTTTTAAAATTAAAATATACAATTTATTTTAAGCTAAATCTCTGTCTACCAAGAAAGGAGTAAAGACGTGACTGTATAAAATACTTCGTAGTATGGATGTATTTTAACTCGGATTTCAAACCATTAAAAAACAAATACGGATTTTTATGTTAATTAATTATTACATACCTACAGCTGTTTAAATTTTAAATATGAGTTAACATAATGGTCAAATAACTTAAGAACTTTATGTGAATAAAATTATTATGTAAGCTTTACACAATCTTTACTCGGTCTTATTTACTTAAGTATTAAACCCTGAACCTGAACTTTGCAGTTACAAGAATCCAGCACTTGTATAATTTATTTAAAGAAATGGTAAAACTGGTTTTTGATGTGCATTATTATGCATTGATTGCCTTATGACTTTTGAACGAGATCGTAAACCAAATTTATTGTTAGTTTTATAGTTAAGATTTAAATTTTGTTTACAAAATACACACATGCATTTTTAATAAGTACAGAGAAGTAAGTATAATCGTTTTGATTTCATAATTTCATCGAAATTCAAATTGAATGTAAGTATTTTCTACAAAATTCGTACATTTTGATTAACTGATACTAACCCAAATATTAAAAAAGATGAAAGTTATATTTCGCACTCTTTTTAGGAATATTCATCTTTATAAGTAAACGTTAGATATCACACGAAAATTAAATAACCACGATCACCAGTCCAAAAACAATTTCCTCTTTATCTCTATTTCAATTCGACGCATGCATGCAAATCGTAATCGATTACTCTATGTTACAATCGGATGTACAATAGCTATTAGGAGCATGAAGCTCGCTGGGTGAAATTGTAACTCACACGAAAGTGAAACTTTATGGACGCGACTCCGGCGCACGTTACGCAACTCATCGAGAATCGAGACACATGTGTCGATTACATATGAATTCAGGCCGGAATGTTGAACACATATGGCTTATTTTTAAGCTTACTCATCGCAAAGGAGAATTAATTCTACATTTCTTTAAATATTTTTTTTTGGCGCAAACAATGTTGCCAGTATTTGCTTTAAACAAGATTTCACAGCCCTCTGAATTGCAATTTCAAACTGTCAGTAATTACTTATACACGAAAGTGTAAAATCGAATAACGCCTATGTACTCGATAGGTTTGATCGATAGGTGAATCGTTCTTATTTAATTTTCTTATCTTTTCCTGAATCATATACCTGCCTACAATCAATCAAACCTTATTAACTATAGATTGAAAATGGTGCATACGGAAGTTAAGTGCTGTAAATTCCATTAGTCTCGCTAAATATAGAATTTTCTGTATCGACACTATTCTTTCATTCATGAATTATAGTTACGAAAAGGAACCATAAGTCGATGGGATAAGCCTTAAATCTTGCAGATATATCTACCGGAAAAAGGCATAACCTCCCACATCACTAAGTGATCCAGTCACTTGACGAGTTGCGAGTAGAATACTTACATGTGAAGAAATTTCTTATCTGAATTCCGTAACCGAAGTGTATTTTGTAACTAAAGCAATAACATAAAGTAATCTGAACATGTATAAGCCAAAGTATATAAATGGAGCAGATGGTCTCCACAAATTACTGTACAAAGATGCCAAGAGTGCTCTCAGTATATTTCTATGGTTCGGTCAATTTTGGTTTTTTAATTCACGTGGTGTAGTTTATACGAGTAAGTACGTTTAACTTTGAACTTTGCTAACTTTTCCTCCTGCCCCGGTAAACGTCCTGTCACGAAAAAACTATCGCTGCTTCGCTTTTTATAATGACTTGAAACGGGACAGCGATAGTTTATCGCGCGTTAAAAGGGCATAGTGCGTGCCGAGCATAGATAGATGAAGTGCAATTTCTTTTCAGAAGGTAACCACCTTAACGAAATAAATGCCAGGAATCATATAAATAAAGGTTCACTAATTTATCATATCATTACAACTGTGAACAATAGATACTCAGTAGTCTGTAGGATTTGTAACATCAACTTGATTTTTAATTATTAAAACTTCTTTCGAAATCATTTTGCAGACACCATATTGTTAATCTATATTACATTAATAAATTAGACATTCATCACGCAACTCAGTACATGCTGGATGACAAGTTAAAATTTAACCACTCAAATGTAAATCAGGAAGTAGCAACTACTTACAACGTCAACGGGTTTCACTGTATGCTCTAAACATGTTTATTGTGGACAGTTATTACGAAATAATTTGTAAAACTAACTCGCACATTACACGAGCCGTTAATTGTGATCATTACGTTTTATGTAATAATAAGTTGTTTATTTTTTAATTGGCTGTCTTAGCTGTCTATTACATTGTCTCGGTTTTTGTGTTCGCTAACGACTATTTAGATATCATTTTGATCATCCGCTGTCTCATTCATTGGCTTACGTAAATTTTTGTAATTGTATTTTCACACAGATTCGCGCAACGCTGATCTTTCTTCCTACTTCGGTTTACGTGTTTCTACTTCCGTTTAAAAGCTTTTCCTACTAATATTTATTCATAATTTATGTGAAATAGGTTCTCAACAATCAGTACTTTAACCTAGGTAGGAATTAATCAATTTATTGAATATTTATAAATTTATTAAATTTATTTAATGTGCCGTGTGGTTCCCGGCACTATTACAAAAAAGAATAGGACCACTCCATCTCTTTCCCATGGATGTCGTAAAAGGCGACTAAGGGATAGGCTTATTAACTTAGGATTCCTCTTTTAGGCGATGGGCTAGCAACCTGTCACTATTTGAATCTCGGTTCTATCATTAAGCCAAATAGCTGAACGTGGCCATTCAGTCTTTTCAAGACTGTTGGCTCTGTCTACCCCGCAAGGGATATAGACGTGATCATATGTAAGTATGTATGTATTTAATGGTATCTAAACATTTTAAGATATTTCAACGTTATTTTCTTAAAAAAAGATATAAACTCGTTCAAGGATAATAGTTCAGGTATACGTAAAAAGCCACAGCTTTGGTTAAAAAAGCACAACCTACGGCAGAACAGAGCAAAGCTGATAAAGACACAACAGGCCACATTCAGCTGGACGGCTTAGTGATAGCATTGGGATTCAGACAAAATTACATGTTCCTAGCTGATATAAAATAACTAAGAATACATAAGTCTAATAGTCTATAATATTCTTTTAAATGGATGTCGTAAAAGGCGACAAAGGGATAGGCTTACAAACTTAGGATTGTTTTTTACGCGTTGGGCTAGCAACCTGTCACTATTTAAATCTCAATTCTATTACTAAGCCAAATAGCTGAACGTGGCCATTCAGTCTTTTCAAGACTGTTGGGTCTGTCTACCCCGCAAAGGATTTAACGTGCCCATATGTATGTATGTATGTGCATAAGTCTAAAATGGATATTATTAAATGATACATCAATAATAATTTACAACCACGTAAAATTCAATAACTCTCCAATACCATCTTCAATACCAATCACATGCCCTTGTTCCTAGAACACTAACATCAACTGTTTAATTACGAGTTTGCCAATTAAACCATCTGCTTTTTAAATCAATATCTGACTCACATATTGCAAACGCATGCCCAGTCACGATTTTATTATCACAGATGGTAATTACTTTTGCAGTTTTCATTGAAAAGCCGTGCATTGTGGGGTTTCAAAAGTTTCGTTACTGTGGCATATTCGACCTATGAACTATGGTATTGTGCAATGCAATTTACTCTCGTATAGATGGTGCTTGTATTAGGAAGTACCTTCACGAGGTTTTGTACCGTGAGTACTTGAATCTTATGCGGAATTCATGGTAATAATTTTGGTAAGAATGTAATTTTGTATGATGATTAAATTACTTATTTTTTATCTTGTTCCAATATGGGGTAGGTTCCTCTGCAAAGGTTGCTGTGTAAAAAACTAACTCACCCAATCCATAATCGTGACAGAAACTAACACCAGGCGGAAATAGAAAGCATTCGTTATTTAAACTCGATGTACTACATTGTTACAAAAGTTTCTAATTTGACTTTGATTGTAAAAACATTTTTAACCCAAGTTCTCTTTATGCTTAATAAAAAAAAAACTACTAGGTTTTAACTTCACCGTTCGCTATCGGATTAAGATTACCTCTTCTACGAAGCAACGAACCGAACATTCACTTCGAGTGCTAATTGGCTATTAATAATTTACAGTCACACTGTCACTTAGGATTAACCGTGTTAATGATAAGAAGTGTGAAAAAATGCTTTCTTCTATATATATATATAGGTGTGCTTCTTAACCACTCGCCAATTTTTCAAAATAACTTTTACAGTACATGGGATAATTTTTACCCTTACCGCCCTACAGAAATGTATAGTTATTTAAAAACTTAATAAATCTAGCGTTCAATACACAGATTACTTTTTTGTTGCTCACTTTGTATGAGAAAAGAGAATAGAATTTATCCTGGATGTTTATTAATTTCGTAAATATCATTATTTGTTAATTATCATATTTTTATGCTATAAACAACTTTTTAGCTAACACAGGATATGTGCTCTATTTCTATAACTATAACAACTGTTATTACCTTATCATGTAGCGATAATTATATTTCACAACATGAAACCTTTTTCACCAACTTGGAGTGTGGCGTGAACAAAACTGCAATTTTCTAGCAATTTATGCAAGGTCGTAGACTACCAGTCACAAAATAAGATGTATATCTAGGAAGTGGTTCTTGTTGAGCTTGAAATAAATACATATAATAACGTCATTATCCCTTACAGAGCCAACATTTTCAAAAAGACGGAAAGTCCGCGGTCTTCTACGTGGCTTCAACTAGAGAAAGGTTGCTAGCCCGTCGATTAAAAAAAATCTAAAGTTTATTAGAAATAAGAGAAGCAGCTGACACGCACTATCCTTTTTTCGCTACCAGAATGTGTTTGAAATAGTTAACTCAATTTCACGTACCGTAAGTAATGTTGCCAACTTAGCGCTTTGGCTGTTACTCGTAGATCCAGCGTTTTTGTCTGTTAATGCTCATTGCAATCAACAAAACAAAACAATTTTCAACAATCGGAAGTGTTTTTCATATCCTACTGTAAATCGCCAAGAAAAGAGTATAATTTTCTGATGGTATTTTATTTTATTTGGCAATAATTTTTTCATCTCGAAGTTAGCCCAAAAAAATTAACAAAGAAAAGATATGAACAGAGGACTCCATTTTTAACTTCGCCGACCAGAGTAAGCATTTTATGGGTTTGTAAATGTTAGGTCATACTTTTTCATTATGTCACCGTATTGAATTAGCTCTATTGCATACGTACCTATTATCTCAGTTACTGGAGCTAATCGACGCATAGTGACAAGTACTTATTGTATAACACCTAATTAAACACACTGTCAATCTACCTAGGCCATATAACTAACAGGGGTCGAATCACGATTGTTTATGTGGCATAGGTATCTTACTCTACGATTAAACTTGATTGATATATGCGTTGGTATTCATGAAAATCAGTAAAACATCAAAATATCTTACAATATCCTTCTATCTATCTATCCTATTGATGCCGACTACGTGCCAATAGAGTATACGGTCCATCGACTATTCAGACGGTGGTGTTAAAGTGAAGTGGTTTATTTGATATCAGCCAATGACAACCGGCCAAATTACTATCGGAATTTAGACTTCTATGTTGCAATCGTGTTTGAAATGGTTAACTTTGAATGTTGGTCCTAACTTAGCTCTTAATATTTTAATCGTAATGTATAACAGTTTATTACACGGTCCCTCAATAATAAATTATAGGAAACATAAAATCTAGTCGTCATGTCCCACAATATAATATTGCAGATTAAGAAAATATTTCGTACTGAAATAATGTATTTGCGTAAAACTTCAAGTAACTATTAAAGTGCTTTTATTTAGCTAATAATGACGTGTGAACAATACCAAATGTGTTAAAATATCTAACTGTAAACATCGTAAAGCTAAGCTGATGGTAACTTATGTAACTAATATTGTCACTTTGGTATAGCACTTATGTCGCAAACAGTAGCTCGCAACAGAGCTTTCTGTGTGACTATACAGCTTACGCTTACGGTAAGGGAAAATATTCTGAGGAAATGACGGGAGTCGCTTCATTTAAAAACCTGATTAACCCAATCCAGGATCATGGTCTAAGGCGCACACCAAGCTTCTTTCGTGAGAGCTGCGGATGTAACTGGGACTGTCACCTGGAGGTAGAAAAAGTATATTAAGACTTCTAAAATTCCTTCTCAGTAGTTATTTGATTTGTTTGATCTCAATAAGCAGCTCAGTCAGATCAATCTTTGAAGAGTCATATTATTTTTTAAATTAAAGTCTCCAACATTTTATATTTACAATAACGCTCTCTAATTGTTACAACTATACTTAGAGTAAAGGGTGAAAAGTGCGAAAATTCTAATGGCATTTTAACAACAGGCTCACCGATTACCCAACAAAATTGACATGAGAAATATTGACGTAACCTTACCGTATTTGCTGATCTTCTCATCATTTTGAGGCATTTCCGGATTTTATAGGCACTATAATGGGCTATTTAAAACATGCAAATATATGAGGCTGTAAGTAAAATGTATCGTATCATTTAAATTTCAAAATGAGTTCAGAACATATAATGTATAAATAGACATACATGTCAGCATACATGTGACGGTGTTACCGGGACAATCGCCAGGAGGAAGAAGATAAAAGAAGAATAAAGAAAAATAAAGACAAATGAATAATTTACCTAGTGTTGTTATCATACGCGCTAACGGTACTCCTCAAATCTTCTCGTAGTTCATTGTACTAGTGACCGAATATAAAAGGAGTCAAGGTCAATAGCCGCAAATAAATCTACCTACTCTTATCTGCATAACGGATTCACAAAATGCATTTTTAGCTGTAATTTCTTTAATATCGGGTACTGTTTGATTCAAAGAAAAATTTTAAATCAATATAGAAGCCATTCAGTCTTTTCAAGACTGTTGGCTCTGTCTACCCCGCAAGGGATATAGACGTGATCATATGTATGTATGTATAGAAGTTTTAACGAATTTCATACACTTTACGTAAATCTATGTTATAGTTAGGTATTAGTAAAATTTGTTTTTTGATCTTTTTTTAAGTTTGTTTACTAATTTTTTTATTTAGGACTACTACTACCTACTCGACCAATTATCGTAACATTTTTCACAAAATCAAAAAAATATAGTATACGGTTGACCACATTGCGAAAAAGGAAAGTTATTTTTTAATCTCGTTCAAGAGTTATACAGTTCATATTTTAACATCAAGCATTACGTGTTTCGTTCCGTGTCGCGGTATCTGAACGGTTAACGAATTTTGCAATAAAGCATCCTTCGCCATTTAAGGTGCACGGATGCTCCTTTACAAGAAACTTTCGAATTAATGACCATTTCGGTTTTAATGTAATCGAAAGTTACATTTGGCTGCTACCAAAATGTGACAAGTCATTTAAATAGTCTATTAATTCGACGAATGTTTCGTTTGACATTTAGTAATGATGTCTTTTTTTAAAATTTGGATCAGGAAGCAATTATCTTTTTAAATTTGGTTATAAATTAAAGAGAACTTTACTGGTTTTTTTTACCGCTTCTGTAGGCCTTTTCTTCTTTCTTTTTATCTTTTCCTTTTTTCTTTGTTTGTCACAATTTAAAACTAGCCTAAATGCGAAAAAAGTTTTTAACAAAACTGATTTTGCAATTTCTACCATAGTAACTAGGGAGCTCGTTGAAATCTTTTCTACTACGATCTTTTTCTACCTTTAATTTGAACCTTGAAGATGAGACAATTTAGTAGATATAAATAAGTAGTGTTTATTCTCAATATTGTAATTTGACTATTTTTGGTCAGATATGCTAATTGAGTGGAATGAAATACATTTGTATACATACTTTTTATTATAAACATAAGTTTGTATTAATCACAATGTATAAATTGGACTCCTGCGATACAAGCTTTGCTCCTCTATTTTGATGTATATAAAATATGTGACAAATCTCACAGTATGATCTAGCTCCAATACTTATCAAATGCCAAAGGTCCAAAAAATATTACATAAATCTATTATTTTACCATGTAAGGCTTATTATACCATTACATATAAATGATCAAAATATCTATTTGCAAAAAAATAAACAGGTAATCTACGAAAAGAACATAATAATAGCCATAAAACTGCAATAAGCAACAGATAGTTTCAAACGATATAGTATCAATACATATAACGTGATTTATTAAGAACTTCCTTACACTCCTATTTACGGATGAAATATATTGTAGAAATGTTTATGGCCAGAATTATGGTATAGTTAATAAGGAAAATGAATATAAGCTACGCAAACCGCATGAAGCTTTTGTCTCTCTTCTGGTCATAATGCCCTCTCGGTTTCAATGACAAAGAAAGGTGTATTCGTCATATTTACATGTCAATACACTAATTCGTTATTTACATAAACTTCAATGTCAGTGATCTGTAGTCGTAGAATGCCGTCTGAGTCATTCTTTGATTAATAAATTGAAATGGACATTGAATAACTGTTCGTTAAAACACGAAAATTATTTGGTCTAATAGTATTTACTCATTGAAAAAAAGGGACACAAATTACATGATTTGTTAGTTTGACTAGTAAGTGCGCCATCGGCTATGATTTCCGATACATTTTACTTTTACTAAGTTAAAATACTTATCGATAAGAAAAAAGAAATATATCAACAAAATTCTTAAATCTCTATCATGAAACCTTAGCCAAATCTGGGAAAAGTGTTCAGAAAATTAAGTTAAATTCAAAAACCAATTAATAGAGTTAAGTTTTATTTAAATGAGATTTATTATTTTAATGTTAAAATTGAGAGAAATTCAGATTTACTTCCTGACTAATAAAAAGTAAAGTAAAATATATAACTATCGAATAATTATGCCATTCTGAAAGGTGATAAATATTAATTGAAGAACTGTAACTTGCGAAAGAAATAGTTATTCCTTGGCACTTGTCGTAATAGAATCAAAATCATTAATCATAATAAAATTACCGCTCAACTTTTGTACTTTGATCCCAAACCAGGCAGTTCAAAATACACCCAGTACCGGTGCTTGCGGTAACTTACAGACAAACAAATGTTAAGATACTGTTATTATATGACTGTCATGATAGATGAAGAGGTATAATGTGGTTACATCTTCAACAAACTGAATGCTTTGAGTACTTCTACTTGACACAGATTCATAACAAGACTTAATGCATGGATATTCCATTCACGAGTTCAGTTACTCGTATATGACCTGTGTAGTCTTGTATGAAATATTTTTATACTATTTACAACTTACAAAGATAAGATTTTCACAAGTACTTGATCTGAAGTTTATTATATTTCCTTTTAAACTTAAAGTTTTACAATACCATTGTATGCTCTATTGCACAAGGCATAACATGTACCTTTATTTGCATTACGAAATTATATCTTTATCCATTTGCGGTACATTAAAGATGCGCAATTATTCAAAGGAAACAAAACAAGGCGTCCCAAATAGTCAACGACCACGACTAAGTTTCCCACAGTGAGTTATGAGTGCAGCGTCTTACCAAGACGCCCATTGTTACTTACGGTCAAGGGCATTATACATGAAACGAGAAAAAATATTCAAACTGACTTAAAGGTATGTTAGTTTAAGAAAGACGATTGGAACTCTCTGACACTTCGGCCTTAAGTTAATAGCGAGGCGAGACGCGTCTCGAAATTGAGCGAACCAAAATTTAACTTCACCTAAAACACATTTCATTTGCTCCCGCGACTGACTGACCCTGGATCTATTTTACGACATTGTTTCATGTCATATATATTATATAGTACCTAATATTACTCTTTAGTTTTCCTTTCATAATACTAATTCAATCGCTTTGGACAATAACAATAATTTTAGAAATAGATTGACAGTAAAGACTACTGTAAGAACGAAGAACATAAAATTTGACTTTTAAATGTTTTAACCGTCTACTAACATAAATAGCAGATTTTGTAAACTTAAATTTAGATACTGATAATCCCTATATTTCTCTCCATTCGCTTATTTAATATAAATGTAAGATCTCCAGTGTAATTGTTAGCTACAAATTAACAAAGCAATAGAAGACAATTTGTAGTCATTCTCTATTATAATTCACATAATCTAATATGATTAGATTCGTATTAAAATAATTTATTCTGTTGTAAATTCCCAAGCCACGAAATATCGTCCATTGTATTGTCATCCAGTATGTTGTGAATAAATGATGCTATAATTATTTATGAAGACATTTTGTTATTCAAGATTACTTTATAACAACTATCTTATTAAATACTATTATTATCTATATAAACAATAGAGGACACTGGAATCCCAAACGAATAGTTGCAGCATTCATAATAATATTGGTGAACGTGTTGAATTTAAACCTTAAATAGGCAGTCGAAAAAACATACCTACAAAATTATAACATATTTCGTCCCATTTTCATTTCATCATTATCACTGGCTCAATGACAATGATATATCGCTTCTTAAAAATGTACGTTAAATACCTTAAATAAATTAGTCAGTTTAAAACAAAGCGGCATTCTAGCAAGTTAGAAAGTTATACAATAATTAGTTCAAGGTTGTTGGGCTTAGTAAAAAGTGGAAACAGAAATAGCGTGACTAATTTATAGCACGCGCTGTTCCGTAATGTAACGGCTACGACAGTGCCTAGCCTGCTAAGCGTCGCTGAAAAAAATTGCCGGAACATTTAAATGTTATTATTCGCACGGAAGGACTTCTTACCGACTGGGTTGAAAGAATTTTGGACAACTCAAATGCAATGTATAAGTGTATTATTATTATGCCGTTTGTAGAAGTATGTTAACATGTTATGATCTATAATGTCTAGTGGAAAAAAAGCTAATAAAAAAGAAAAAATGAATCACTATTTACATTATCTCTAAAGCTTACTTCTATCGTTAAACCATTCAGCTAGACGTGCTTTCTTTATCTTGTAAGGGATAAAGGTGTGATATACATATGTACTACTCTGTCAAGAAAGTAGCAGGAAAAGATCAATAATACACAAACTGTTTGTTATTCATCCAAATTTATTTTATCACCTTCAAAATATACTCCTTTAGAAACGATACACTTACGCCAACGAATAATCCAATCATCAAAAAATTTTTTAAACGCTGTTTCCGGAATTGAGGTCAGTTCTCGCCGCGAATTCTCTTTTATGTCTTCTACCGATTGAAAACGGGTGCCACGAAGTGGTAATTTGAGTTTAGGAAAAAGAAAAAAGTCGGCTGGAGCCATATCTGGTGAATATGGTGGTTGCTCGATGGTATTTGTTGAGTGTTTGGTTAAAAATTCGTTCACAATTTGGCCTTGTGCGAAGGTGCATTATCATGGTGCAAAATCCAAGAATTTTCTTTCCACAAATCTGGCCTTTTTCGTCGGATTTACTCTCTTAAACGCCGCATAACACTCAAATAATATTCCTTATTTACCGTTTGACCTTCCGGCAAGAATTCCGAGTGCACAACACCGCGATAGTCAAAGAAAACAGTCAACATGACTTTGACTTTTGAACGACTTTGGCGTGGTTTTTTCGGTTTCGGTTCAGTTGGAAGGCGCCACTCCGAAGCTTGTTGACTAGTTTGCATGTCAAACTCGTAAACCCACGTCTCGTCACCAGTAACAATGCGTTTCATGAATGTTGGGTCGGAATTGACTCGTTCTAGCATGTCCTCAGCGACTCTCATGCGATTGAGTTTTTGAAAAAAATTCAGGTCTTTTGGGACTAGCCGAGCGGCAACATATTTCATACCCAAATTATTAGTTAAAATGGTACGGATCGACTCGTGAGATACAGAAAGTTCGGTGGCTATCTCACTCAAAGTTGAATGAGGATTTTCAGTCACTATTTCCTTCACTTTTGCGATGTTAACTTCAGTTGCAGACGTTGATGGCCTACCAGAGCGAGGCAAATCTTCCATCACATCTCGACCGCTTTTGAACGCTTTGTACCACTCATAAGCACGAGTTTTTGATAAAGTCGATTCACCGTAAGCCTTCTGTAACATTTTCAGTGACTCCGAACACGATATTCCATTGGCAATGCAAAATTTAAGACAAACTCTTTGTTCGATGTTTTTATCCATTATGAAATTAGCAATACACACTAGATATGATATAACTAAAAATAGCACTGTATTTAATGTAAACAACAGATGCAACTCAAACTCCGCGCCAAAATGGAAAACAGTTGTGCCAATCTAACAACAACAAAAATAACAAAAATTTGAATTTGGAACCATAAATAAATAATCCTTTTAGATACTTTTCTGACTGAATGTATGTGTGCGTCTAGACGTATACATACATGCACTTTATATATTGTACAATACAAGTTTGTAAGCCTACCTACCCCATATCCTTTTACGATATCCTTGGGAAAGATATGGAGTGGTTCTATTCTAAAGTGCCGAAAACCACACGGCACAAAGGGTACCTACACGTTTCCTTTGACCCAAATCTTTGCTTTGTGTTTAAAGTTTAATATATTATTTTTAATTTGGCCTAAAAACCAACTTAATTTGCGCAATAAAGTAGGCACTTACAGTGAACTTTTAGTAACTTGACCTTTGATAGTCGAAGGCCCTAGATATTGTATAAACAATAAGGAGATAAATCTAATTTAATCACTTGAATTTCAATAACATTTAGAAATTAAAATAGTTTTCCTAAAGATCAATGAACTTTTATAAATACAGTCGGTCGTTTACATCAATTGTCTTGTCATAAATGAGGAAAATATAAAATAGATATATATCGTGGTATGTCTTGTTCTTTTGTTGCTATTTAAGATACTAACACGATAGGCATATTTATGTTACTATTGTTTCAATAAATATTTTATTTTCTAATATTTATTCAACCAAATGTTCCACAATAAAGAAAGCTAGAAGAATATCTTTATTGTTCCTTTTTTATATGTATTCTTTTAGGACTAAATGGTAAAAATAATGTATATATGCAGCCCTTAAACAAGCAATTTAGGATGTTTAACTCTAAACAGCATTTATGAATACGATTTATCTTATGTATGACTTAAAGTGTGTTTAAAAATTTAAGTAACGTTTATGAATAAGGCTCTTAGTATCAACATTATGAGCATAAACAAAAGACTACTACTAGGTTCTTATATACTGTTAAAATATAACGCTTTAAAAAGCAAATCAATTTTATAATGATAAACCCAAAAAAGGTTAATATTATTTCAGAAACAGATTTATATTCATATTTTCAATACAGAAAAGATTTGGACATAGAAATACGGATAATCATGCCTTACCTACATATGTATATGCGACATTGCGACACATATGAAACATGACTAATCTCAATGTAAAGCCTATGCAGCCCACTAAAGGAAGTGCCACACTAATCGCTACAGATTTGTCAAAGCGATAAATAATAGCGCGAACGAGGGCACTGAACCAAACTACTTTTGCATAACTTTGAATACATTTGTATGTATTTAAGGCGCGCGATTTATTTGGCAATCCGTTTTTATTTCTTTACTTTTATTTTCATTTGATTGCATTAATGTTATTATTTGTTTATTAAATTTATTGAACTTAAATGCATTTGTGGTCGAGTTTAGGTATAATATGAAAAGTGTGCCAGTTGAAAGGTGCACAGGTTCCCATCCCTTCGCGGTCTATGACCCTCTCAATCACGTACATTAGTTTGATTGCTAACCGAGACCTTCGTTTTAGAAAAAACATCGTGAGGAAACTTGCACATTCAAGACTGGTACCATGTGTAACTATAATCCAATCTGGGTTTGATTCCCCTGTTAGGTTACAAATATCATGGTTACAAAGTCTCTATTTGGTTAAAAAACTTATCTACTTACACATAATTCATACCTGTCTATTTTACCGATATTTCAGTGCACAATTATAATACTTGACCGACCTTAATCAAAATAATGGTAGAAGAAAATTTTGTTTAAATTAAAACAGCATTCTGCTATTCTATACTCTAACATTTATCTAATAAAGTTCACAACATGTTGTACCTGAAACTATAAGGTTCGTCGGAACTCTTGCCTAGAAGGATATGGGTAATTACACAAACAAACCTCGAATTTTCATACTGTGTAAATGCACAAAGAAGGTTAATTAAATAACAACAGTGCGCTGTTTCTACATCCAATCAAGGATATGCTAGAACACGTAGGCATTTGTTTTATGTTTGTTAATTTAAAACAATAATTAATTGCTTTGTATAGCCTTTTATGTCATACAAGTCATTTCAATGTGACGCATAAAGTAATGATCGATTTATTTGGATCATTTTATTATAATTTTTTATCATTTTTGATGTCTGAATAAACCGTATGAATAATGATTTGACTCTGATGTCTTAAAATCATATTTATAATTGTTATTTTTACACGTGAATTTGAGATCGTAAAATAATAAAGCAATTTGAAAGCAATAAACTTGAAGATGCACAAAGAGTATGACTGAGCTGTATTCAGAAGACGGTGGTTAAAATTGTAAAGTCATGAATATCTTTAAAATGAAAGGTTGTCGACCTTATGACTAAGGGTCGTAAGGACAGGACCCCTACTAAGGAACAGGCATGCAAAATGGTCACGAAAAGATATAGACGCCCGTTATGGAAACTGGATGCACTTCGATAATCACTCTTACTTTTAAAATAGCGGTTCCCAACTCTTCTTTTGCTTTTATCAAAAGAATTTCATAGGCTTAGCAAAGTCAGTAAATCATTTATGGGGAACTGTATACGATTTTATAATAGGTTGCCGGAGTCTGTTCTTGATATGCCCTACCGAAAATTCAAAGAGTATGTAAAGAAAGTACTTTGTGAGAAGGCTTATTATAGGACTGATGATTACCTTAATGATAAAAACATCTGGCTCGAGCTTGGCACAGGAACCTCGTAATTAATTGTAGTTTAATTTGAACTTAAATCAAAATTTCAGTACACTCTGTACATAAATCTTTTTAAAATTGGCAATCCATAAAATATATATATATATATATATATATATATATATATATATATATATTTTTTTTCTTTTTTCAATATTAAATCTCATAAATATATAAATCTCCCGTGAACAATGTATTCTCCCGTCCACATTATATTCTAAGTATAATTTAATATTGTGAAGTTGACGTTGTTAAAGAAAATGCTGCAGTGCAGTTTGTTACCGCTTCTTCTGCACTGACGCCTTGGAAGCGGCAGTAAACTTAGTTTTTAAGTAATATATTTGACGTCAACCAAGTTGTTAAACCATACGACAATTATTAAGCGATATAATAATATCCTATAATAATGAATAAAAAAATTTGAATTTTTGAATTTTGAATTTGAATTTGAATTTGAATTCGAAACTCACTTTTACTTTCATAATAGCGATTCCCAATTCACATCTTCTTGCTTCAAATGACGGATTCCGTCAAAAATGGTACTTATCATGCCTGTGCCGGGTTCTCGGCACTTAAGAATCCTACTCCTACTCCATAGCTTTCCCATGGATGTCGTAAAACATACATACATATGGTCACGTCTATATGCCTTGCGGGGTAGACAGAGCCAATAGTCTTGAAAAGACCGAATGGCCACACCCAGCCACTTGGCTTAATGATAGAATTGAGATTCAAATAGTGGCAGGTTGCTAGCCCATCGCCTAAAGAAGAATCCCAAGTTTGTAAGCCTATCCCTTAGTCGCCTTCTACGACATCCATGGGAAAGAGATGGAGTGGTCCTACTCTTTTTTTGTATTGGTGCCGGGAACCACACGGCAACCACGGTCGGGTTAACGCACCCACATTATGGATATTTGGTGTCCTTTAGCCGTATTTTAAGTCGTGCACAGGTACGGGGCGTATGCTCGACTACGCATGTTATTTCTCAGTATGGGCCGGAGAGAAACAAATACTTAAACATAAATAAGGAAATGACAATGAAAACGCAGTTGGTATGAAACTCTTAAAATAAATAAAAATCAAGTTTAATGTTTTTTTATTGGTTAAATACTTTATTTGGTTTTTCATAGAGATGATAACTTGATATGAATAATCGATGAATGGAGTCAGGATATAGGTATAGTATGTATTTTGTATAATATACCAAAATTTTTTACATAAGCGCTTAAATATAATCCTTCCAAATTAAATACGAATTAGTTAAACTATTTAATTGATTTTAAACCATATAATAGTCCTGGTTAAACATACTTATCATAAATCATGTTAACTAAGAGCTCTTTAAAAATAAGCTCAAGTTTACTTAAGTATTTCTAAACAGAGAAACCTTGAATTTGCTCTTTTCTCAGGAACGTAATCTATTGTTGCGGTTTTATTAATTTTGTGATTAGCTGAAACAATTGTTCGCGGGTCGCAGGGCAATGGTTATAAAAATATTGCACAGTCTGATGACGACAGTCTCAATTGTTTATTTATTGTATTTTCTTGTAGTCAGAGAAAAACTACTACATTATACTTAGCGTCGTACGATTATTTGTACTTATTTAAAAGTATATTTTATTTTATTAAGGAGAGTGTGGAGGGAAAGGTCGGAGTGGGAAGACCTAGACGAACGTATCTTGATCAAATTAAGGACGTCCTGGTAAAGGGTCAGGTCAAAAGTACCCGAAACCGCCGAGCTTGTATGAAGAGAGTTATGAATGTGGACGAAGCGAAAGAAGTATGCAGAGATCGTGGCAAGTGGAAAGAGGTAGTCTCTGCCTACCCCTCCGGGAAAGAGGCGTGATTTTATGTATGTATGTATGTATATTTTGAACTTTAAAAATGGAAGTTGGAAAAGGAAGGTTAAGACCAATGAACGTGTACCAAATCGAGAACTTTCTAAAGAAAAATTAATTAATGATAAAGCAAAATAAATACGGAACGTGATATAATCGAAAATGGAAAAACGTAGACTGTTAATAATACTACTTTTCTTTCTTTAAATTTTTCATTTATTAACAAAGTATTTTCAAGCACATGTAACAATTTATATGTCTTATACTTATAAGACATAAAAGACTTATGATAATTTTTAGGCTTTAGGCTTTTTAGAAAGCTTTAGGAAATGTTCTTACAAATCACTAAAAAGCATTACCATTGAAGTTTTAAAATATAGTCTTTACTCCTCCAAAAAAAAAACGTGATCGTTTTGTGCATGTTTATTTCGTTAATTGAAAGCTCTATTTTATTAGAAAGTTGTAGCTACTCAAAGATTACAAACCGATAGATCGTCTATAATTGTTATCAGCACATCATTTGCGTGTCAGTATAATAAGCCGTCACGGTCTATTGTAAACGACCTAGTGTTTCGAAAACCCTGTTGGTAACTACCTTGAGTTACCGTAGTTTCTTAAAATTTCTATTACAATAAGACAATAAAGTGAACTTGAGATAATTTGAGTAGGGCTCAAAAAAATGTGAATATTATAAGAACAAATTTTAAGTTAGTAAATTGGCGAAATATATAACAATAGAGCCTCGTTTTTGATACGTAAATTAACAACATTATGTTTTGAATAAGTGCCGTATGGTTTCCGGCGCTTTAAAAGAATAATAGGATCATTTCCATACCTGTACCATTGATATCGTAAAAGCGACTAAGGGAAAGGCTAAACCTGGGATTCTTTCAGCGGCGCTGGGCTAGAAACCTGCAATCATTAATCCATACGGCTGAACGTAGCCTTTCAGTATTTTTAAGACGGTTGGGTCTGTCTACCCTAATAAATTTATAGTCTATCCCAAAAAAATACATTAATGTCGGACTAGTAATATTTAAGAAAGAAAATAATGGACTAGTACGAGACCTATTGACCATATTGTATTTATTTAGATACAAATACCGATAAATTTTATAATTATTTTTCATACACAGAGCAAAGTATTAGCTTACTTTGCACGTGTGAATCTGCACGATGCTTGGTCATGCGATAAGTTGCCTTCATGCAAAATGTGACTGTAAAATGCTGCTCAAATTCTATGCCCATACACGGGAAAGTTCACGAGAAATAGTTTAGACGAGGCGCGGTCGTCTCCTTGACTTGATGGTATTCACGTGATAAGTAGAGGTCTTATAAGGCAGTTGTAGCTAATATTATGAACGAGAATTTAAACTTACTTCATCCTACTTATCCTACTAACGTTGCCGAACTATCAGTAGTAGACCTCGAAAATCATCTACCCTATCGATAAGCCTATCGATATTATCTATAGTTTTGACCTGTTGATAGTACCTAGTGACACTATGGATATGTATATGATATGATCGTATGATGAACATCGATAGCTAGTTGCAAAAGTCAGCAGCAATAGTATCAATGGATTCGGTTCGGGGAATGACTCTGGTAGGATTAAATTAATTGAGTATTTTGAAGGAATGAGATAATTTCCCGAAGTTAAACGTCACGCTATAACGCCGCTAAAGAAAACTAATTTTTAATTATAATTATTTAATGTATAAGCTATATTACTGCAAGCAAGAAAAGTTACAAACACATATCTATAGGCGATACTATCAATAGTCTTGCTTTTACTCAACTTTCGATAGTGAACTTTCGATCGGCGATGCTAAACTTATATCATAAATTTGTAAAGTTGAGTAGAGCATCTATTACAGTGAAAACCAAGAAGTACTGTTAAGTAAAAAATAATAATAAGTCATGTGATTCTGTTTATGTTTGATTTAATAATTACTTTACGAGGCTTTATTAAATATAATTATCTTTAACTGACTACGTTTCCAACATAATTATGTGGTTACATCTCGTTACTTGTTTACTACTAGAATTAAAAGAAACGATTGTCATAATGTACGCGTTTGCATATATTTAAACTACAATATTAGTCTCAGTGGAATGCTCTAGAAAAACATCAGTGGTCGAGTGGATAAGGTATCCTATTTAAAAAAGTGCGCCTGAGTCAAGGTGCACAGTTTCTAATCTCACCGCGGCCATGAACTAATTAGATACTCTTTTTTCAGTTATTTTCAGCACGTCAGCGCGGTATGTAAATACGTGTATATTTTCTTGTACTTAGTATCTATATAAAGTCTAATCATTATTCGTATATCGCATATTTCGCTGTATTAAAAAAAAAATTTTAACCAGCATCAAAAGCAATTTTTTTAAATCAGTGGGTTGGTACGTACCCTACCAACTGGACTGTTTTGAAGTCTGTAAATAATATCCCGTCACGTCTCTTCTCCGTTATGACTTGACTCTTGATAATAATACTACATGGAAAACATGAAAGTTCCTAATAATGCTAACTTGAATGAACGGAACAAATGTGAAGCTTTATTGACGAACCGGAACAAATCATCATAATGAAGTCGTTGTCAAGAAGATCTGCCCTTACTCACCTTTAATATTTTTTTATTCACCATTGAACTATTGTATAATGAACATAATGAATGTTTGGAAAGTTTGTTTATGGGCTAGTAGGCTCCGATATGTTTTGGTCATTTAACATCGTTATATCATTATGCTTACAAGTTTGTTCTATAAAATGTAATTGCCAAACTTTGATTTATAGTAGGTACTGCTAATTAACTGACACCACAATTTAAATGCATGTCAATCTCTCACTTCATTGATTTCGTTGTGAGTATTTTTTATCAACATTTCAAATTTTAAACCAGTTCTGTCATTTCAAGTAGGTAATGTGCTGGCTAGTAAAGGTAAAAAGACTAAAATAAACAAACATATAGTCAAGCCTATTTCCTTTGCGGGGTAGATAGAGCCAACAGTTTCAAGACTGTTGGCTCTGTCAACTGACTGACTGATTCCATCATCAAGTCAAAAAGCTGAAAGTGGCCTACGTTCATCATTTTGACTTGATGATGGAATTGAGAATCAGACAGTACCAGGTTGCTTGCCCATCGTCTAACAAAAGAATCCCAAGTTTAAAAGCCTATCCCTAAAATATTTGTAAAAATATGTCTAAGTAAATGTAAATGATACGCAAAATGTAGTTAAGTTATCCATTATATTGCTAAAGGTCCACAAAAACACTCGTACATATGTTTATATTACCGAATTTGTAAAATAAAACTGTCTCATAAGAGAAAAATTGAAAGAATATTTTTGAGAAATAAATATCTTTAACCATTCAACCATTAAAATGACATAGTTTTGATTATAATAAACTGGGATTTATTGATATTATTTCTAGGTTATTTCTAGGCATATATTACAAGATAAGTTCATTTGTAATTCAAATCTTAAATGATTTCATACTCATCAATAATATGAGCGTGCACATATCTATCCATATTAATTGATCCTAAACCTAGATTATTTTAATTTATTGGATCGCTCGTTGACGACAGCGCTACTGGTCTGCATCATAAATATCATAATTTAAACATGTATAGTTAATTAATACAGTTAATTGTCATATTCAATCTGATAATTATCCCACGAGTCACGATTACTTTTTTTACATCTTGTTTGTAAACAGACAGGGCCTCTTAACAACCTATGGTACTACCAACCTTACAATTATACGACTCTAATCACGGGACACCCATTTCTTTTTAAATAACAGCACCGTTCTTTTTTTTAAAATTTACTAGCTTTTCAATAAATGCAATTTGTATAGCACAATTTACGGACTTAATAAAAAAAATTATTATCTTCCAGTACGATAGAATAAAACACTTCATAATATGTGTAATGTATTCTGGGTACGACGTGTGAAACTTTATATTAACATAAAAGCCATGACCAAGGATTATCAATTTGAGAAGTTTGCCAATACATAAATTTTACACAGAAAGGTGTCTTATGGAAGCATCTCATTACCATAAAGTTATCATAATTGATCTTAAAACATATAATAAATTCTCCCAATAGATATAAATGATGACAATCGCTGATCTTCAACCTCTGCCCTACATTTCGTCTATAGTTAACCTACATCAACACGGTTATATCACACTTTCGTAATTTTTCAATTTGGGTTTGCTTACCTACTCTTTGAAAAATCACCGTCGAATTCGTACAATCTTTGTACAAAGCATTCATCGATTACAATAATGATTATGAAGAATAATGAAAAATGTTGATTGTTTTTTTACTTCCGCTTACATTTTATACATAAGAATTATGTAAGAAAATTAATCAATGAAT
Organism: Amyelois transitella; assembly: GCF_032362555.1. Lineage (NCBI taxonomy): Eukaryota > Metazoa > Arthropoda > Insecta > Lepidoptera > Pyralidae > Amyelois > Amyelois transitella. The sequence goes on along the minus strand of NC_083511.1, from coordinate 8,348,158 downwards.
GTGGATGAAGCAAAAGTATGCAGGGATCATGGCAAGTGGGGATAGTTATCTTGAAAAAGATGTTCGGAAAGAGACTCAGATGATCAATGTTCAAATAAAATACCTCTCAAGAAAAGAAGCAGGGTTAAAGTTGGCAGGCGTCCACATCACAGACAGCCTTTAAGTTGCCTGTCCGGCCAAAATTTACGGAGTCCAGCATGTCCCTCTGTTAGGTTTTTTATCTTGTGATCGAGATTTTTTTTAATGGCTTTGTAATATCGTTTGCATATTTAAAACCAGGAATTAAACAGATTTCAATCAAAGTTAGTGATCCATCCCACACAGTTGAATGAAACAATAAGACAGATGTACGTTTCCTTGCTGCAATCGTCGATTCAAGCGGAAAAACGTGGGACGACGCCGTACACTTCCGCCAAAGCTTGTCGTATCCCCGAAATTAAAAAACTTTTCAATTAATTACAGCAAAATTCAATATTATCTCCAAAACATTAATAAAGAAGAATTAAGGTTATAAAACTTGGCATTTTTATTCAAACTAAATGTAATAAATGTTTAAAAAAAGGATATCTATAAAAAACAAGTTGATTGTATATTCTCGCAGAATAAAATTGTCTAACAGCAATTTTCCATCCATAATGCCTGCCGATGTCACTGTATTCCATAAGGAATCAAATAAACAAACCACTTATCCGAGCAGGAACCAGATACTCTAAAGATTTCCTAAAAGCATTAATCACAGTGGTCCACTGGTTTTTGCTATCAGCACTACGTAACCAACTACTTTACTTACCAGCTAACACGATACGAGGTGTGAAAGCGATTTGTTTCATCCATGTATACGTATTGAAGTTAATTAATGTTCCGTTTACAAATATATACGTAAATTTTTGAATTTCGAAATTAGAGCGACCTCATGTTTTAACTCAGTGTGTTGTTGTTTTTTGGACACAGAATCTTTTATTGGTCTAAAATATATTATTTGTTCTCAGTAGAAAATATAAGTGGTCGTTCGTGGCCCATCTATATTGTAATTTCTTTTTCACCTCTTTTTACAGGAATTGAATAAATTCGAGAGACTTAAATTTGTATTTCGTGTTTTCATCTCAACGTCATATTTAGAAAAATATTTTATAGGGACTAACATGACCTACTTTTATTCCTCGTAATGCCATTAAAGCTTAGCCCCGGTCAAAAGTCTAGTCATAAAGACTTTTATATTCATAACAATCTTAAAGTATTTTATAATTTGAACTACAGAGCGTTTTTGCAAAAAATTATACGTTGCCTTGTAACAGACATGTCCATCTCTCCTTATATAATTCCTTGTTTAGCAAGCGTATACCTAAATTGATTGGCAACCGATAAACCACTTGAAGGGTTCGCAAATACTGTTGTAAGACAATTAGTTCCGGGGTAACCCTATTTTAGTATTTACCTCCTTACGTAAATCTTGACGTAAAGCGTTATGACCTTTTACCCAACCCTTTGATAGGATATTTTCACATGAACACCGAGATTTATTGAGAGGGCGTGTCAAAACAAAACTGATGGCTAATTGTTGTTATACAATCTTCGACATTTATTTTCTTATATAATATACAAAATAATAATTTGCTGATTCGTGTATCTCACGGATATTTAACGCGGTATAATTAGAATTTCATACGGAATGACCTTCTTTCATAGGTAAATTGACCAACTGCTTATGTTTTTCTTTTGGAGATTTTCACGTGAGTGAGCCCGGGTAAAAATGTTTCAGTGGAGTAGTTTTTGATGAATGTGATATTTTACAAATTTTTTGTGTTAAATGTTTTATTATTTTTAGTATTACGTACCAAATTATTAAGACTATACAAATTGTTTTTAAAATTAATGAATACGAATATATGGTTATAACAATAATTACTAATTAAAGTAACTTCTTGAAATAATAATTTAAAAAAACATTCTTTAATTTAAATAACCTCCTCACGTGCATATTAATGTCTTTATGTAAAACGACGTGATTTATATACTTTGTGTGACAGAATAAATAAATAATGCCTGTCTACTTAACACTGCATACATCTAACATTCGCACTAGGATTTCCTGCATGTTATGACTGTATGTTCATTTTCCGCCACCGAGCCTGCGAACTTTTCCCTTGTTTGTGATGCAAATGAGTTCTCAGCCACCTTGAAATCTACAGGGATCTCTTTACTCTCTTTTGTATAAAAAAATGCTGTTGTGAAGTGAACTTAGTTGCGTAGTTTCAAACGCTTCAAGTTTTTGTTTCCTCAAGTTGTTTGCGAAAACTTAAGTAAAAATGATTTTACTTTTTGATTAATCAATAAATTTCCATAAACTTTCACTTATTAGCTGTATATACATACATATGGTCACGTCTATATCCCTTGCGGGGTAGACAGAGCCAACAGTCTTGAAAAGACTGAATGGCCACGTTCAGCTATTTGGCTTAATGATAGAATTGAGATTCAAATAGTGACAGGTTGCTAGCCCATCGCCCAAAAGAGGAATCCCAAGTATATAAGCCTATCCCTTAGTCGCCTTTTACGACATCCATGGGAAAGAGATGGAGTGGTCCTATTCTTATTTGTATTGGTGCCGGGAACCACACACATAAACAAGTTACATGTCAATAATTCATATAATATAATCAATTATACTGAATAAGTAAAACAGAATAATTAATAAGTAACTTATGGCATTAAATTTTAAAGAAATCTATGCATAAGTAGCGCGCAAATCAATTTTTTTATGTATATAAACGATTTAATAAATGCATACAATGCAGATACTGTCATGTCATGTAAGCATAAATTTATCATAATCTATCCTACTACTATTATAAAGGCGAAAGTTTGTATGGATGTATGGATGTTTGTTACTCTTTCACGCAAAAACTACTGAACCGATTACCATGAAATTTGGTATGTAGGTAGCTGAAGACCCAGAATAACACATAGGCTACTTTTTATCCCAGAGTTTCCGCGGGATTGATAGGGTTTCCATGCGGACGAAGTCGCGGGCGGCCTCTAGTTTAACATAAAGCCATCTTCGATCATATTGATCTACATAAAATGACAAGTCACGAAGTGAGAGCGGCTAAGCTTAAACGATCAGATTAGTTTCATACAATGGGATTCTATAGGAACACCGGATGGTACTATTCTGAAAGCTTCCAGCTTTATTTTACGATAGCAACACAAGCAATGAAGTCTCAATTTAAAAAATACACGTTTACAAAGTAAGCATCTCTAATTACCACCTATTTGCCTAAAACATTCATCAAGATATTCAAGGTTTGTAAAATCTGATTTTTTTTTTCAGATAGTAAATATAATTAATGAAATAATTATGAAATCATGTAATTTCACATTAAACTTAAAATTAAAGTTTTTAAACAAGAATTACTTTGGCCGTGAATTAATTATTAATATTATTTTATTGAAATAAAGTTATCCACAATATTTTATTTGGTAACTCGGCCAACTTTACAGAATAAACCTTCTTCTATTGTAGGTACACAAGTCGAAGACTCTCGTTTGTCAGATCATGCACATGTTATGTTACGGCGTTACGTGACTATTCTAAATATTAGTTTGACTTAATATCGTGAATAGAGGTTCCGTATTATGTCATTCATAAATCAGTGATGATCTATTTATCACAAACTATACAGATATCAACTTACGGATGGATCTGAAGCCGATGCAGATTTAGAGATGTGTAAAGTTGAACGTTACTTAGGTTACGCAGTTTAAGGAATTCTGACAAAAAAAGTAATATCTTTTGCCCGCAAATCCGCCCACGTTAAACTTAAATCCAGTTTTTCCAGTTCCAGCGGGAATTTCCAATAAAAGGTAGCCTATTAGCTGTACCTACTTCGGATAATTAACTAAGGGTTTAACTATGGACAAAAAGTAATAGATGAACAAACAAATTTTAGCGTTTATAAAATCATTATAGATATTATGGAATAAGTAAGATCAATGTACTCTCATTGTGAGAAAGCATGACTGAGAGTTATCGTAATATCTAGCTGGATGCAACAGCACTCATCATCTTTATAGCCAAGCATTAATAGTTACATTTTACTATATCACTAATGATACTAATCATTTATTCTTATGTAAGGAAAGTTAAGAGCTAAGTGGTAATCATTGGAGAGGCCTATGTTCAGCAGTGGAAGACTTATGGCTGATCTGACGATGTATATGGTGGTCTCAGTTTCAGTGTCTTGAACCTTCTTTCACATTATTGCATGTTCCCATTTACACGTTCGGCTGTGTTTTAAGATCTGGGTCCACTTTCCAAGACTTTTCTCTCAATTTTGTCAAAATTGGTCCTTACATTTTAAACAGCGCTATACTATTCTATTCGTACAGAATTTGTACCATAATTTAGCAATGTTTTTTTTGATAAAATTGTAGTATCAGATATACAAGTTTAACCCAACGACAACCTAACAAAAGCAACAATGTTCATAATCAGGAATCATAAGTTCCAAGGATAAGTTACTACTATTATAGCAGTCACGATTAGTATGTCCTAAGTTTGAAACTTACAAAGAGTCGCAGAACCTATAAAGCATAATCTCAATAATGACTTAAGCATCCGTTTAAAGCCCACGTTTTATATTTCGTCACGATGTATACTCGTATACAAAAGAACATTTTATGAAATCAACTCCTTTTCCAGAAGCAAATTTTCGTAAAATACCTGTTCCATTTATTATATTTAACATTCATGAAAGCATTAATTTTAGGATAAAATAATTCAATACAGTACAAGAAATATAAATGCGCGCCCCGTACTCCATAGAGGTGAGTATGTAACCGGGACTTTCTCCTTTCAAATATAATTCCCTCTATAAAGCATAAGGTGTAGTCTTATTGACTGACTGTTCAAATATAGTTACTTTGTCAAGTAATAAAAAATAATTAAAAAATGGTTGAGTCGTAATTCCATCCATGTATACGTGGCTCTGTATATGTAAGGGATAAAGACGGGATAAGAAAAATAATTCCGTGGCGCACTCGATTCCGATCGCGATGATAACGTTCTAAACGTTATATTCGTTCTTCACTTGTTCTTTGCAGATTTATTTATATTTCCCTTTTACTCATACTCATCATCTTTGTGCTATTTCAGTCCACTTATCTTAGACACAATACAGGTATTTCAAATGCCTCGGACCTTGAGGCAGCCTCTCTAATACGATGGCAAAGTAACGATATGCACAATAACTGCATCATTAGCCACATTGTTGTTCAACTGGGGTACTACCGAAACACATTCTTTGATGGTTTATTCGATCGATTTTATGACATCTTATTTCTATTACTGCATTTGGCTGGAGGCTAACCTCGTGATCAGATACACTGTCAGTCTGGAGTTTATGATGAAAGTCAGCTTCAAAAGAGCCTGCTGATTGTTTTGTCGGATATTTAATTTAATATCTGATGCTTCTAAAATATGTTTGTGTAGTCCCAAAAACAACCCCGGAAACGAGACTTCCGACAGATGTTTGATTTGACAGATGTCACCATGACATTACAAAACATTCCGAAAAACCTATATTTGTCAAAAACTGTAACTTTTCCTTACACTATCACAGCATCACCTTGATCCTTTACGAAACGAAACTTATATGGCCTCCTTGTATAAAGAAAACTTTAATAAATAAAATGTCTGACTCTTTTGGGCAAACCACCTGTATCTATTCTGAGTCAAATTCCATCAATATCATCTGTAAAACTGAATATGGCCTTCGAGTGTTATGGCTATTGGCCCCGTATCTGCTGCAAATGATAAAGACGTAATATGTGTATGTCTGAGACTGTGTGGTAACCATGCTTGAATATTATTGTATCATATTTATATCACCTCGATCATCATCAATCAGAGTGATCAGGACAGATTCACAAATTAATTAGGTATGTAAAATGATTGAAAAAAAAGACATTACAGTTTCAATTTCCACTGACGTTTATGATCTGATTGAAGTAAACAACTTTTACTTCAATGAAATGCCTCATCATCTCACAATTTGATTGAGATATTGGCGGTTTATGTTGTAATGTTACTCTAATTACGTTTTTATGTTATGACATAACAATGAATATTTGGCGACCTATTAAGGTTGTGTGTCTAACCTACTCTTACGAAAGTAGAAAGTGTTTTGGTCAAGTAATTACTAAAATGTACTTATTAGTAAAAAAATGCCTCATTTATAAAATAACTTGAAAAGTTGCCTGCTTTTTAGTACCTACTTCAAACTATATGTAATTTCATGGAAATCGGTACAGTAGTTTTACTGTGAAGACGTAACAAACAACCATACTTACTTTCACATTACTAATATTAGTAGGGATTTATGTAAAAATCCCAGTTCGATACCTACAAGATTTAATTTATAACAGCCTTTCACACGATTCGTTACTACCATTTTATGTTTACAATCTAATAGGTAAATGTGAACACATAATGTTTTATGTCTGTCATAATTACTTCAGGTAGCTGTTAAAATAATATAGGCTATCCTCAAACATCCATAAATGGGTATACATGTATGATACTATACTCACTTGCACATAACACACTATATTTATGTATGAGTGAAAACGGCTGATTAATGTTTCAGCTTAACCAAAACAAATAACTGATTCAGCTGAGAAGTACACTTTCTTGTTTTACGAGTACTGCCGTATCAATAAATCCTGCAGAGTCTAGTCAAAGATTTTAGTTATTAACATTAGTTTGAATACCAACTGATACTCTTACGGTGAAGGAAAACATCAAGAGGAAACCTGGCCATTCAGGTAACTGGATGTGTAACCATAACCGATCCAATACGGGTTTACTTTACTTGTAAAGGTTGCGGAGGTCAGATGGGATTCGCTTCGTGTAAAAACCTGACTCGCTTAATCTAGGTTCCATGATCAAATGCAAACCCCGGGCTCTTCTCTCGGGTGGTGAGGATGCAACCGGAAGGAGGAGAAGTCAGGAGGAAAGAAGTCTAGTCAAAGATTTACATTAAATCAACTAACGAGACATTATGGATCCTTATGTACCAATAAAACAGTATGTAGCTCTGTGGTTCTAGGTACACATTAAAATAGGACCGCCTGGTCTCTTTCCCATGTCGACATAGGGAAGGCTTTTAAACTTTGGATTTTTCTCTTAGGCGGTGAGCTACCTGTCGCTGCCTGAATTTTAATTTCATTATTAGACCATACAGCTAAACGTGGCCAAACTTTTCGAGATTAAAGGGATAAGGACATACTCGTATCTATATATAGTTCATGTATATATGTTCGTATGACACAGCATTAGGAAGCAACTGCTTCGCAAGATTAATTGTTTAAAAGCTTTTGTGCACCACTTACAAGCGTATACCTTCCGGGTTTCTATTACATTTTAATGGTGACATTGGACTATCGTGACTCTATAGAATAAGATAAATAAAAACTACCTGTTTATCTACTTCCATCTTACGTAATCGGCAGTAATTGAATGTGTTATACAACTATAATAGCTTTCTATGCAGCTTCAATTAACTATATCCATGTGTCAAGGAAAATACGTCGCTTCCCTGTTTAGACTCTAATATATTAGTAATAAAACTAAGACCGCAAAGTTATTATACTACATATATAAATCGAATTAATGGATCTTCGATAAAATAGAGATTGATCAAATTTCTTAAAAATCTCAGTTCTCTCCTGAACACTATCCTTTTTTCTGATACGTATCATTAATTTATCTAAGGCAATTAAGCTAATCAGTATAAAAGCTTGCACGTACCTTTGGCTTAGTAAACGGTACGAAATATACAATTTGTTTAATTAATATGCGTTAAATTAATCGTGCTTAAATTGGTTTAGAAAACTTAATATGTAACTAAACCCAGTCATATTATTCAGAGAAAGCATTCCAAAAGCCACTATTTACATAAAAAATATCTTACATAATTCACATAAAGCAATGGATATATCAATGTGCGCGCACAAGTACACTTCACTTCAAGTGTCTTTAAAGAGATCCTATAGTATACATACGAGTATATTGACTCATGAGACTCATGCCTTGTAATGGGTACAACGTCGGACATTCGACGTCGTGCCTCAGATTTCTCACCAGAGCCAAGTGTGATGCCACGAGCCTTTTAATAATCCCTTTCTTTCTTTCTTCTGGCGTAACTCCCGTTTATATCCTCACCTGTCTGAAGAGAAGCCCGGGGTGAGTCAGGCAGAACCTAACTCATATTCAGTTGCTGAATGTGTCGGTTTTAATGTTTTCCCTCACCGTAATAATATCGGTTAACACTTAGAATAATCCCTCTCTTACTATATCATCTTTGCATAATCTTCTATCTTTTCTTCTAGATATACCTACATCTCCATAATGCTTCACGGCTTTAAATCGTTTTCCTAGTTTGTTCTATCTTCAGTTTTAAGACCATTGTCATATCATCTCTCGCGACATGATGCCAGGTTATTTTTCATACCTTCAGGGAACTTTTGCATAGCCCTTCTACCAATGTTATGTTCATTCACATGAACACTTCACTTCATCTCATGTGTTGATTTATGCCTTGTCAGGTAGAATGTTAGACAATCGATGTCATGCTGGTCATGCTCCAGATTTCGTCATCAAAGCCTAGTGTGATACGATGAGCCTTGAATAATCCCATTTGACTGAAACGGAAGGTTGCATAATACTACAAACTATTGAAATGTCTTCATTAATACTTATCAGCAATGTAATTGGCGTATAGTTTCCGGCAGTATAGTACCACGTTTGCCTTTTCTGCATAAAAATAATTATAATAGGTACGTAACTAGAAGCAATAAGATGGGCTAGCAACCTGACATTATTTTAAACTCTATAATTAAGATATACAGCTCAACGTGGTCTTCAGTCATTTCAAGACTGTAGATTCTGGCAACTCCACAAGGAATTAAGACATGATTATACTTATATATGTAGGAGCAAGTCTTTTAAGAATGTAAATCATATAATATAAATATTTCAATATAATATAAACATCCTACGGAAGTAATACGGGTAAGTATACTTATCATCACATACGATCATATACGTTATTTTATATTTTCTTGCGACAGGCTAATAATTTAGGTAATATCTTACCTCAGGCTGTCAGGAAAACGTTGTTCTAATAGTATTTGCTGAGGGAAATCCGTTATTGTACTTGGTAATCATTTTAATAATGATGCGCCATCAATCTGTGACAAGGAAATACTTAGGTATCTAATGACACTAGGTGTCGATCCGTATTTCTATTTCCCTATTTTGTATAGAAATAAAAATAATTATTTCATAATGAACATATATATATAGTACAGAAAACATTTATTTACTTTCAAAAATTAATTTAATATTTTGGTCATCATGCTAGGATGACACCGGACTTATAAATAAGGGGGGAAACTTGACCGGGTCAAGTTGAGATGGAAATTGATCTGTTTTTGATTGACCTGCCACCGTAGCATGGCATTTTCTCTTTTCTCTTTTTATTATAATTATTAATATTTATTTATATTTAACTATATTTTGTGAATATGTTTTTAAATAATATTAAATTGTCTACACTAAGGAAAACAAACTCCTAGTACTTTATTATTTATTTTAATACTAAATAACTATTCATTATATTCATATCATAATGAAAACAAACGAAAACTATTCACAAAAAAAGATGATTACAAGATGTCACTTAACTTTTCATAAACTGCCAGTTTATAAGATTTGTGTGACATAAAAACAGAAAAGTTAAATCTAATGTTTGATATGACTGAAGACATAACAGCTTTTTTACTTATAAAACAATTTCATAAAAATACGAAATTATAGAGATATCAAATATTCAGAAATTTCCGCTGAAAATCGTTAAACATATTGACCAATCAAAACTACTTTCACGCTTTTTTACGTTGTGTCATATCAGTTGTTTTAAGTGTTCAATAAATAACTTATTACAATATTTCTCAATAACACGAGGTAATGTTGTTACATTAGAGTTATTTATACGAATTACGATACATTTTAAGTACAGATCATCAGTCACTTTTTGTAGACCACAAACGCAATGTAATTAACCAATAAATAGGTGAGTATCATATAGTTATTCTGAATGGAATAGGTAGAATAATATAAAATTTTTTCAGAAGCTTTTATGCAAAAATTACAGAGAATTTTGTTTTCTCCTTCCATCTCTTTCCCATGGATGTCGTAAAAGGCAACTAAGGGATAGGCTTATACACTTGAGATTTAAATTGGAATTAAATTTTTGGGTTTTATAATTTTAATGTAATTTTCTTTTTCATACCGAATTCTTACCATGGTGATTATTTGTCTCATCATAGGTACAACCTAATACGATTACGTTAACCTATTACAAAACTTTTTTAAAAATTCCGAAACCCTCGGCTATAACAGTACTTTAGAAAACTATAAACATGTTTTTTAAACTAGAAGCTTACACAAAAATGTAAAGATAATATCGTAGATAGCCTTTTTGTGAAACGGGGTTAAATTTGAAACGTGATAAGTCGAACTAGCTTTCTCTTATACAAAAAATAGATTTGTGAATAAAACAAGGTTATTCACGGAAAATAATAAGATCTGGAATACAATTATAATTTCTTATTACTTTAGAATAACACAGAGGGTACGCATACATACGAGTGAAGCTGCCGATGGGCGCATCCCATCTTCCCTACTTATATGATACCCGTAAACGCAAAAGAAACTCTGCCTGTTTCTCTGTCTGTTACCCCTTCACGCCTAAACCACTGAAACGATTTTGATAAAATTTTACCAGAAATATAGTTGACCCTGAAGAAAAACATAAGCTACTTTATATTGTGATAAAAGGGGAGTAGGGATAAAATAGGAGGGGATGAATGAATGTATCGACACCACATGGACAAAGTCGCGGGCAAAAGCTAGTCATTAAATATTCTTTTAGGTTTTCTCGACAAATAAATGGAGACAAACAAAATACATACGTAATCCCACTGAGAGGCGATGGCGCCTGCCAACACGCAGACTTACGAAATGGTCTTTTGTCCTTACAACAATTGCCTACTAGAGTACCTTAGCATCTTTTCATGATATACATTTGTTAACCTTGAGCTGTATTGTCCTTTTCGTTAGAAACTACCGTAGTAACATCTAGAAGGGAGTATCTTTAGCCTCGCCCTAAAGGTTTTTTGCATCGGAAAGATATGGTTATCTCCCTTACATTTCGAAAACGTAGGTACTATTTACGTGAGATTAGCATTAAACGAAAATGTAGGTGTACATTAGCGGAACCGCAATCAAAAATTTTGTTTTATATCTATATTGATTACGTTTGCTCGTTCTACATATACCAATACTTACGCTACTAATGCAATATTAACATGATTTTGACACAGAATATCATAATATTGTCACGTTCCGAGTGTGTAAATCTAACGACTCTAGCCCCTAACTGACCTATGACATAGTTTTGAAACAGCGTGCGTGATTTTCCGAAGAAAAATATGAATTGTTAAGCAGTTTGTAATGATTTATATACCTACCTAGGTTAGAGGTTGTCGGGTTAGTCGCCTACGTAATTATATTTATTACCACCCAACGTGTAATTATTTTAAGCATACATTAGAAACTAGTAACACAACTGATCAGTAAGCCTATTACACCTTTTTTTTTTAATACTTATGATATTATGTGTAAAAACCTGACTTACCCAATCCAGGATCCATGGTCAAAGGCATACCCCGGGCTCCAGAGTGGTGAGAATGCAACTAGGACTTAAGCCAAGAAGAAAATTTAGTATTTACTAGAGTAGAATATGTCGCAGTATTTTTATTTAGTTACAATGGTCACAATAATATGAAAAAATAGTTATTGAAGAATAGGTCCTCACAGTAAGATAACCTCACTATGAGATATAGATTTTTTAAACAAAAATATACTTATGTACATATTGCAATACACACTTACCTAGATTTAATAAATTAAAAAATGGTTTGATCGTTAGTAACCGGATAAAAATACGCAATCACAACTGCATTTCAAAGTTCAAAATTGGAACTGTTATTCTTTTTATGGCAATAGGAAACCGCGGCACTGACCACAAAATGTTGCTGTACTAAGTACTTGTGATATGTGACATAATATCGTTTTCTCTACATCGAAAACATGTTGGTTTGCCTTACCATACGGAAAACTCGCCCAAGATAGGTACGTAATAGACGTCGTAATTTAGTATCATTAATCATATTTTGACAGTTGATATGATACATGACGAATGAAAATTAATGAATTTTGACAAGTCAAGCGTTTAATTTCACTTATTGAAATGATGAATGATAAAATTTGTCCATAGATAGATATCAATCTAATCAATCAATAGTACCTATCGTGTGGTTACCAGCACCAAGAATAGGGCTACTCTCTTTCCCGGAGATTTTGGCAGTAAGTAATTTCAATGACGAGTACCTATGTCCAGTCCACAATAGTGAACAGAGAGGCAGTACATAACTAAGTTAACCTTAAAATTAAGTTAATCATTTATTACACGTGTGAACGATCGGAGACTTAAAATCTACTTACATACTTAAATCAGTTTATCACTTTATACGTGTAAACAAGACGTTAGTGCAAGTTGAGTTTAAACTTTTTGTTAATTCGTTTTCTTTACCGGAGGGGTAGGCAAAGACTGTATATTTTTCATTCCACTTGCCTAAGTACTTCTTTCACTTTATCCACGAAATCTACATTCAAAATAACTCTCTTCTTGCAAACTCATCGGTTTCGGATACTTTAACCTGACCTAAAAACCAGACCTAAGAAATCATATGTATATATTTTTATAGGAACCCTTAAAGGAAGGCAGTAAACATTAATGAGGCTTCAGCCTTACATTTTAGTAACAGCATTTTGCTTCCCCGTTAGTATTTATTCAAACAGGAAACATTATGCGTTAGACGACATGCGGTAGCTTTACACTAAGGACACCATTCTACGTCACAATACTAATAAAACACATGTCTTTATTACACCATACTACCGCTAAGTACATGTCAAAAGCCGCGCCACTCACCCACAAAGCAGAATTAATTCATACGAAAAACCAGAACAATAGGTACATACATAATTTATAAGAATGCATCGCCAGACAATCGACATATGAAATTACATACTCCATTTTAAGGTCAAACATTTTTGTTTTTATTTATATTAGCGGCATATTTGACGTAATCTATAAAGTATTATGTTATACAATGATATTTGCACTATGTATGTAATACTTTATGTAGGTTATACGTACAAGACATTATCTTTTTGCAGTCATTTCATGTAATGAATAAATTTGAATTCCAAACGCTTGTTAACCTGTATTTTGTTATTGTTTCAGATGATGCCACGGATCTCAGTGCTGAATCTTCAGAAATTACACCAGAGGCAGTCGCTCCTCCAGCATTTCAGAAAAATAGAGCAAAGGAGCAAGATACTGAAGCAGCTGCCGATGACTCAGACCACTCCTTAGAACTTATAGGGAATTCTCAAAATTTCTTCCCATCTTTCGCAAATCTTTTCGAACCGCGACCACAAAACAACTTTAGATTAGGCTTCGGAAATGAAGGAGCGTACAGTCAAAGGCCAAACTCCTATAGATCTCTCCTGAACTATCCACTCTTTGGCAATTACAGAAATGTTGAATCATTTGGAAAACAGAGCGCAGCGTCCTCTGCACCTCTAGTAGATGCAAGCTCAAGCGTCCTTGGTTCCGGAAACTTCGGAATCATCAAAGGTGGAACATTTTTTGCCCAAAATGACGAAGATTCAGATTATAATGACGGGTTTAGCTCATTTTACAACAACGGACATGGACGACCGTCACTAGGAGTTGGTTATATAGCTAACCCTCGACCGAATTACAGCCAAGATCAGTTCGCTAACTTCAGAGACTTCGCCGATATTAATACACCATCCAACTCCGCCTTCTCACATTACGTTGTTGTGTATGCCAATAAAAATGCAACAATGGATGAAGTTTCAGAAGAAACTAGAAAAGTTTTGTCCGAACCTAAGAATATAATAGAAACACTTCAAAGATTGGATGAGCCTGCTCCGGCGCAACCAAAAATATCGAAAGCGAAAGCGAAGTTAGAAGCAACCAAGCAAAAGATGATAAATAAGAAAGAACAATGGAAAAAGAAAAGCTCAAAGTTTCAGAGTCAAAAGCACGACCCAGAAGAGCCATTATTAGCGTTAAGTTAAAAGTTAGTTTACAATACAAAGACTTGCGTAATGTAAGTGATTTTACCAGTAAAAAGTGTGATGTGTGAGTGCTACATCCTCGTCGTCTTAAAGGAACACGATGAACGAGCGATAAATTTATCGTTTAAGTTAGTAAATATGGTCAAATTGTGTGCTTGTTACGTACAAATGGTAAAGGAATGGAATTATGTTGTATAGTGAAAATTAAATTAAGTATTAAGATGGTAGCAATATTTTATTAAACTTCCTCGGTCCATTGAGCAGAGTGAATCGAATACGCTTCGCAGCAATACAATGGTAGATATGTAGGTAGTTTTTGTAATGGCGAAAGTGAATAACCGCATTCATCTTAATCTATATTGAACAGAACCTATTGAAATTGAAGATACCAATTATAAATAGGTAGGTATATAGTGGTCATTTTTTATAAAATCTTCAGCAACATAATTTAATTACACAATTAACTTTACAGTTTCTTTAATTTACACAAAAAGTTACTTCTACATTTGCATAATCGGTATCATATTCGTTGAGCTCATTGTTTATCGATATAAGGTAATTAGATGAAATAATCAAATGTAATAGATATTAAAGCAAAGTAAAGTTTTAAAATTATGAAATAATCTCGATTATCGGAAAAACATGTTTATATGAAGTTCAGTTTCATTTAAAAAGAAACTTACATACAGTTAACAGTATGTGGAGGTATTGCAGACATACTACAGTAAGTTAATAAAAAAAATACTCAGCACAGAATGAGCCTAAAATCTAAATTTAGTATTTTACCTACGGAAAAACTTACTTACTAATTTCTGTAGCACAGTCAAAAGTGTACTTAGATCTGCAAAACCGACCGGAAAGTAAGGTGTACATATGTGTGACGCATAGACGTAACGAGCCTGTCTACAGATATTCAATGTATTTGTTAAAAAAAAAGATTCTGGTGAAATAGTTCATAGGTCTATCTATATATTTGACTATCTTTTTATAGAGGACTAATTAATAATATATTTAATATCTTAAAATATCAAAATACTTAAATGTGCCTTCTTTATCGACTTTCAGTTAATCGATCTTATGACCGGATCTAACCCAATCTCTTGTATTGGCTCTGTCTACCCAATTAATTAATTAAGGGCTAATTTTATTTTATGATGTTTAAAAGCCAGATACTGTTAACTGTAAATGCTGTTAGTGCCTACTTACATCAGGGACAAAATGTAAAATAAATAAATAAATTTATACAAATAAATGAATAAAATTTACTTCCTAACAACTGTGTTTACTTTCTAACACTCTTTTAATGCAGTCCGTCGACAAGAATTACAGAAATAGGGAAGAATGCGAAATTCTTTTTGTGTATCTCATTACCAACATTCATGAATAAAGCGATACGTTCGCTTTATTCATGAATGTTGGTAATCTTGATCAAATTAAGGACGTCCTGGTAACGGGTCAGGTCAAAAGTACCCGAAACCACCGAGCTTGTATGAAGAGAGTTATGAATGTGAATGAAGCGAAGGAAGTATGCAAAGATCGCGGCAAGTGGAAAGAGGTAGTCTCTGCCTACCCCTCCGGGAAAGAGGCGTGATTTTATGTATGTATGTATGAATAAAGCCACTGTGGATTATTCACGAACTTCGAAGGCATCGTAATATGTAATTTCCTTCTTTTCTCTTTAAGTCTGAGACTAGCCGAAAAATAAGAGAGAATGAAAACTTCGTCAACAGACCCTCTGGGTACCAAGAAACCAACCAAACTGCGGGCCCTGAGATGCCATCAATGTACGTATATTGTCCTCGAAGTATAGAAGCTCTGCTATATGCCTGATTGATTAAGTAGAAAATGCTACTCGCATTAGCATTGTTCTTGAAAGATGGCGTTGAAGTCGATTATGTCAATATTGCTTGCGTTTCTAAATTTCATTTAGCTGATGTAAGCCCCTTAAAATCAGTCAAAGATTTCAAGGTAACATTTTCAATACGACATTATGAACTTACATCTATCAGTACCTCAAATAGTAGAAACCAGCACAACAGAACTGAGGTTATTGTATGGACCAGCACGTGGTTAATTCGTCCAAAACTAAAGCACATAAGTTCTTGGGCGGGATCATTATTGTGTTTTTTCACAAAGACAAAGATTTTGTATGTGCAAACGTGCCTACATAAGTATATTCGTGTTCTGAAATATATAATAGAATAGAACAGATTTATTTTTAAAATTGAATACAAATTGCCTAAGAGCTAGTGAACCCTCCGAGTAACGGTGTTCCTGTAAGGCTAGAAATTTGTAGAGTGATGATTCATAGCACACCAAGGCCAAAAATCATGACCTGGCAGGCATCTGCCCTGCACGTCATCAACACGTTTGACGGCCTCTGTGGCTCAGCGGTAGTACGCTTGTCTGTGACACCGGAGGTCCCGGGTTCGAATCCCGGTCAAGGCATGATGAGAAAAGAACTTTTTCTGATTGTCCTGGGTCTTGGATGTTTATCTATATAAGTATTTATTATAAAATATAGTATCGTTGAGTTAGTATCTCGTAACACAAGTTTCGAACTTACTTCGAGGCTAACTCAATCAGTGTAATTTGTCCCGTATATATTTATTTATTTTATTTTACTTTTATTTCTTAAAATGTAAAATACATAGGAAAAAAAAACTTCCTGCTGTAAGCTTCAAAATTTAATATCATCTATTTTATTTATTGATAATTATAAAAAAGAAATTGCCAGGCAATTAGAGTAAGCACAAGTACCTGCCAGGTGTATCGAGAACTGCACAGTTTAGGAAGAAAAATAAACTTTCTTCTGTAAAGTTGAAATTTAAGTATATATTTGAGTATATCATTTAGAAGAAATGTGTACAATGACAGGCGGTTCTGAACAGCATAAGACCTTGACAGGCGCGGGTAAAGATGCTAAGAACGCGCTAGTAAGAAGATTTACGTAAATGCAACACATGTAGTGTCAGTGACATGTAAGAAAGTTAAAAATTATAGATGCAATATATTTTACTAATTGTTATGTAATTTACACGTTTTTTCATATTAATTATCATCATCATCCGACCCTTCTTCACTACTACTTTTTTTATCATCACACGACTCTTCAATATCGTTTTCCTCCTCTGAAGAAATATTTCAGTAAATTAATAATGTCATAAAGAATGGAATATCGCGTTCAATTACATAGGACTGTATATTGAATCAAATAACTGTATATTACCTGAAATGTATTCTACAGTTAAAAATTCATTCATTCTTCAGAAAAACAAAAATGCACCAATTTATATCTATTCTATATCTATCTATCTATATCTATATCTATACATGTAATAAATCTGTAGAAGGGTCAATTCTGTACGTTGAAAATATTGAAAAAATAAATAGCAGGGGGTGTTACTGGATCGATACCAAACACATATATGTGATTAAAAAAATTTTTGTCTGTCTGTCTGTATGTTCAGGCATCACGTGAAAACTAACGGTTCGATTTCGATGAAACTTGGTATAATTATACCTTATTATCATGGGCATAAAATAGGATACTTTTTATCCTGGAAAAATACGTAGAAAAAAAATCTTAATTTTTCAGTTTTATCCACAGACATTGTTCTGTAGAACCGCGAACACACGTTGCGTTACCCGCAGTGGATGAAGCGCCGTAACCTGTAGCGCCGAAAGTCGGCTTTGACTTGAACCGTTTGCGGCAAACGCGGGCTGTCGTTCTTATTGGAATTAATAATATTGTATGCGTGTAATAACCCATGGGTGGAATAACTGTTCTTTTTTGTGGCGACTTTAGACAAATTCTGCCGGTGATACCACGAGTGCCGTGTGGTTCCCAGCACCAATACAAAAAAGGATAGGACTACTCCATTACATCATGGATGTCGTAAAAGGCGACTAAGGGATAGGCTTACAAACTTGGGATTCTATTTAGGCGATGGGCTAGCAACCTGTCACTATTTGAATCTCAATTCTATCATTAAGCCAAATAGCTGAACGTGGCCATTCAGTCTTTTCAAGACTATTGGCTCTGTCTACCCCGCAAGGGATATAGACGTGACCATATGTATGTATGTATATTGCATCTATAATTTTTAACTTTCTTACATGTCACTGACACTACATGCATTTACGTAACGCTTCTTACTAGCACGTTCTTAGCATCTTTCCCTTCGCCTGTCAAGGTCTTATGCTGTTCAGAACCGCCTGTCATTGTACACATTTCTTCTAAATGATATACTAAAACATATACTTAAATTTCAACTTTACAGAAGAAAGTTTATTTTTCTTCCTAAACTGTGCAGTTCTCGATGCACCTGGCAGGTACTTTTGCTTACTCTAATCGCCTGGCAATTTTTTTTTATAATTATCAATAAATAAAATAGATGATATTATTTTTTGAAGTTTTTTTTTCCTATGTATTTTACATTTTAAGAAATAAAAGTTTTGATGATGTGCAGGGCAGATGCCTGCCAGGTCATGATTTTTGGCCTTGGTGTGCTATGAATCATCACTCTACAAATTTCTAGCCTTACAGGAACACCGTTACTCGGAGGGTTCACTAGCTCTCCAGCTAAAAGTATCACTTGTCAATTCATGAATGACGATGGAAACATTTTTATGAAAGAACAACATTTCGTACGAGTATATTCTACCAAACCCACGTGCTACTTAAATACTGGCAGGTAGTGTTAGAAGCAAGAAGTTAGACAAGGACTTGCTTGTTGAAGAAAATGCTGCAGTGCAGTTTGTTACCGCTTCTTCTGCACTGACGCCTTGGAAGCGGCAGTAAACTTAGTTTTTAAGTAATTTATTTGACGTCAACCAAGTTGTTAAACCATACGACAATTATTAAGCGATATAATAGTTTCCTATAATAATGAATAAAAATTTTGAATTTTTTTTTTACTAACTCCGTCGTTCACCAGACATTACAAACGCAACTGTAACTTCCTACAGTATTATTTTAGTCTTTGACTGTAACCAAGGCGAAACGCAGCCGATCTGTTTCGGTTAACAAATAACAGAATTGGCCTGCTGGCCCAGGACTCTGTAGTTCTGATGTATGCTCATAGCGCTAGTGTCGCACGCTGTTATTGGCCATTTATGCCGCCATATCTTTGGCCATGCTTTGACTCAAAATAAATATGGCGACTCCGAATCCAAAGTTCACAAAAGTAGTCGCCTCTTACGACATCCATGGGAAAGATAAGAAGTGAACCTATTCTAAGAATCACATGACCATAGTTACTAAGTTACTTAAGTTACTATGTGACAAAATGTATGACCTTCACCCTTCACTATCGGAATTAAATATAAATTGATAGATGTAAATTGTTAAGCCTTCAGTCTTAAAGTCTAAAGACCATTTAAATGACCGCAGAAGTAGTAACTGCCAGAGAAACGCCTATGCTAGTATGGCGACGTGTTGCGGAAGCTTCCTGACCGCCGGCTCCAGGTAAAAAGATCCTAGCGTGACATTGCAAAAGACTATGTATGTGCCAATGTGGCTGCGAACCGAACAAAACTGAATGAAAATGACGGAAAGCGGACCATGTCGGACGAAGACAGCGTGAGAGACCCTAGCCCAGGCTTACACGTGGGGGCGAGAAGGGAAAAGGAAGCTATAGTACATACATAAGCTATGTTAACGTTTTTTTTTTGCATCCTCTTTTAAAAATAAATCTATTGCTAAATAACGATTTACAAAAATGACTAATGTAACTTTGTTTTATTTTTATAAAATAATAAAATAAAAGTACAATACATAAAAAACCCCAGCAGCAGTTTTCGATATCAAATAGGTACATCACTAGCTTGTCGACAATAGCTCAACTTGCACATCACTAGTGACAAAAGTCAATCAATCACCAACGAATGTCCTATCTGTCTTATGGCTTATACATAAATTATCTGTGGTCGTTTATGTTCAAGTCACCTCTTACTCGGCCCGATTTAATAATTCTTGAATATCTCATAGTAATCATAAGGCTATAAAAAAACATTTTAATTTTCTATAGGTAAACAGTAACTATAAAGACCAAGAACAAAATTGGTTTGACAAATCTGAAGTCAAGACACAGCACAGCGTTTAGTTTGACTTCACGGGGGTATTTATGTACAATACAATCTGGCAACACTAAATATCTGCTAGATATTAAAAAAAATTACATTTCATTGACTGAAAAATGTGGACACATTTTAGATTTTAGGATCGAATTTTTCATTTTTCTTTTAAATATGGTTGCAAAATCATACTACCAAGGTGCTTAATAACTCTACTAAGCAATTAATGTAATGTAAACGTTTAAGAATAAGTGTAAAACGTGTAAATAGACATCAAAGTGGCAACAATGTTCTCTGGCAAGGATGCCGCAAACCCTGCGTATCCGACACAATGGGCACTGAATCCCAGTGCATATCAAAATGTAGACTCAAATTCAGTAGATTGGGCTGCTCTCGCTCAACAATGGATTGCTATGAAGGAAGCTGCCGCTATAATTGCGGCACCTCCGCCTCCTTCAATGAAGCCCGATGCAGAGGAGGGCGAAGCGCCGATGGAAGTCGAAAACCCGGATAATACGGAATCGGCGCCTCCAGGAGTTGAATGGAACTCTTCAACTAACACCTGGGACAATAATTGGAATCAATGGGGTAAGCAGTACTTTAATACTCATCTAGGCTTTCATTATATTTAATGAAAATAGAAATGATACTGTTTGTTTCCCAAATAAAATAAAATGATAAAGTGATTTGTTTGTATTTCTGCCAAAATAATCCCATCCCAAGCTGCCTTAAAAGCTGTAGTTGGTGTTAATTGATATTTAACAATGATTTAGCCAAATTTGTTTGCAACATATGGGGTGTCACTTTTATAGCACCCAGTAGACTGACATTGGAATTGGCTCATAACATGGTTCATGAAAGGGATAACAATAATAAATGCAGACTTACCTGCAGTGTAATTTGGAAGTAATCTTATATTATCAATGTTAAAACCCTTCAGGTTGGGGATGGCCTGGTGCTGGCGGAGTGGATTCCAAAATGGTGCCAGATTCGACCATAGCAATGGCACCAATGATGGATGGCTATACTATGCCAGCTGATGGGGCTACACCAATGCCCGGGTAAGAATGCTTAAAATACCTTCTCTTAATCAATCAATCTCAATCTGATGGTAGAAAGAACAGTCAGCCACAGCTGATGATTTAAAAGTCATGTGTCTTTTTAATAAATTTAAAGATTTATTCAACATCCTTTGTTTTCCTAAATAACTTATTATAATGTAGGTTGATTTTAAGGAAGAGCAAGATTAAGATTTTTCAAAGTTATAGTAATGTCGTCATATGTAGGTACTACTAGCCGCCTGCCACGGCTTCACCCATGCTACATCGCTGAAAATACCCACAGATAATGTATGTTTTAATGGTAAAAGAATTTTCATTAGGCTGTACACACAAACAAACTTTACCTCTTTATAATATTAGTTAGAAGTATTAAATCATTGTATTTTCACACTTCTAGCTACACAACCGGAGTGCCTGCGCCAACATTTCAACATGGGTACTGGACAGCGCCTCAAGTGGCCCAGGATTCTAGCAACAGTCGGGGCAGCAGTCGCAGCAGAGACCGTCGCTCCAAGAGCAAGAACCGAGATCATAAATCAAGAAGTTCCAGGTCTAACAGGTATACTTAAGTGGCCAATGAAGGTATTCATGCCTTAATGGGCTCTCACAATTTAAATTCATTGTTGCACTGTATGTTATGATATCACTGACTTAATTTAGTCTGCTTGAGACAAAAGTACATACATACATATGGTCACGTCTATATCTCTTGTGGGGTAGACACAGCCTACAGTTTTGAAAAGACTATAAGGCCATATTTAGCTGTATGGTTTTATGTAATTGAGATTCAAAATAGTGATAGGTTCGAACGCCTACAAGAGGAATCCCAAGTTTGTAAGCCTATCCATTAATCGCCTTTTACGACATCCATGGGAAAAAAATGGAGTGGTCCTGTTATTGTTTCTAAATAATTGACACTACGTGTAATAATAAACATTGTGATAGTTTTAGCTGTTAACTTTGTTGGTTCCTGCCCCCGCACATGAACGAGCGACGCCATTTTTATTGCGCGAAATATTATCGCTGTTTCGCTTTTGGTGACGAACGTACGTTTTTTTGTATGACGTGAAACAGAACAGCGATAGTTTATGTATTTGACCATAGATGTGCCATTAAAAATTTATCACTCCCTCATTTCTCTTTGTAACATCAGTTTTTGACTGGCTGTGTGTTTAAAGCAGCAAATAAATTATTTAATTTCGAATGAAATAGCCTATATTTATTTACTCAACAGAGATAAACCTGCAATGATACCACCGGTTATCGAACCAATAGTGCCTCCTATGGGACCCTCGGCCACCATAGACGCTGCAAAACGAAGGCAGCTACCTGCTTGGATAAGAGAAGGTAACAATATGCCAACATAACATTATTATACAATATCAGATACATTTTTCAAGATGATATGCAAGCCAATGGTCTTAAATTGAGGATACCGAACAAAGTGGAAATATAACAGTAGTAGTTATTATCATTAAATATTTTTCAGTTTAAAGCCTTCAAATTTTTTGAAAAATTGACCAAACATACTGAGACTATCAATGTTAAACTGCAAAAATTAAATATTGGCATTTTAAACAGGTTTAGAGAAGATGGAACGGGAAAAACAAAAAGCCATAGAGAGGGAGCAAGAGAAGGTAGCGCGCGAGGAAGCTGAGAAACAGAAAAAGAAGTTGGAAGAAGAGGAATTACAGAGGATGAAAGCTGAAGCTAGTGGAGAACCCATGCCCCCGCCCAAGAGCAAATTTGTAAGTGTTCACATTCACTAAGCACATCCTAATTCACCAACAGATTCGAAAAAACTGAAAGGCTGCTGTATTGATATTCAGCTGTTGCGGTAATGGTGGAATTGAGATTCAACTAGTGACAGGTTGCTAGCCAGTCACCTAAAAGAAGAATCCCAAGTTTATTATTAGCCTTTCTCTTGATTGACTTTTACATTCTGCATGGATTCACTAGAAAATGTGCGCCTGTTGTATTGTAAACGTTTGGTATTCAATTTATTATTTCTAAGGTAATATTTACAAAAAATTAACAATTCGCTGAGGTGTACTACTGGTAAGAAAATGAGCAAAAATAAATGGTAAAGAACACTAAAGATATCAAAATAATGAAGCTACAGTGTGTGAGTAAAAATAAAAATTAAACAGAATTACGTTGAGATAATATTTGCCATCTGAACTTATCAATTATCTGTTAGAGATCAAGATTTCATTGTATCGGTGAAACATTCTGATAGGAGATAGTAGGATGTGTTGTTTTAATAAACCTGAAGGATAAATACATTATAGTTCCGATTTTGAGACCAAAAGACTAAGAAGGATAGGAGGATCAAGGAGTTTTGAATATTTGTAATTTTTTTTTGATAACGCATTGACTTTGGTTCTCTTAAGTACTATTAAATAATGAATGTATAATTGTACCTTTATAGGAATCTGACTCGGAGCCCGAGGAAGCGGGAGCGGAGACTGATCAGGAGCTGCCACCGCAAGAGGAGGAAGAAGAGGAGGTTGTGAAGGAGCAACAAGTGGAGCCCGAACCGCAATTAGTCAAGAAGAGCAAAGAGGAGATTATGCAGGAAGTGGTATGTATGATGAACTGCTTTTTCCATACCAATATTATATAAAGATTTCTAATATTGTTTGTAAATAACAAATTCAAACACTGCTGTCAAGAGACACAGAAAGAAGCATGAACAATGTATGTTATTTCAATTAAGTGAAATGGTGTGAAGATATATTTGTTCTCTGTTGAAGGGATTGTATGCCTGATTATATTTTCAGCTTAGGGTCTACAAATTACTAATAGAAATGAAAACATCTATTTACTATCTTTAACTTGTTCTGGAATCTTAAGATGATTAACGCATTTTTAAGACATAAATTAGGGCAACATTGTCTCATTGACAATTATCGTTCCAGATGCTGAGCGTCCGTCGCACATTGACGGAAATCTTACTAGAGGTGACCGACCAAGAGATTCATACGGTGAGCCAGGAAGAATTGGCCCGGTATACCGCCGCACAAGGTATTTCAACTCATATAGGCTTATACCCAAAGGCCGGTCGATCAAGACATTACCCTATACAACGAGAAACATTCGTGTACTGACTCTAAAACGTGTAACAATATTTCTAGTCTTTAATCTGTGATCAAGAAACGTGCTGTGCTATTGTGATACCTATTTCATCGCTAATAAAGTCTTATTTCAGATGTTGCCAGTTGATTGAATACATGTGGTGTGTGATTAATGTTGGTTTTATTTATATGGTAAAAGCATCGCGCCTCAACGTGTTGAAGGCAAGCAAGTCCAAGGCACTCGCCGCCATCGCCAGCGGCCTCGGTAAGTGTCCTTCTGCACTTGTCATGGGGTAGAACTATCTCGCAGATCTATGCCTAATTCTCAAAAAAAAAAAAAAAAGAATGTCATATTTGATGTGTCTGAATTTTGAAAACGACAAACAAATAAGAAATGTTTGCCAGATAGTTCTCAAGGACGTAAATGGCAGTTTAAAAAAATAAATAAACAATCGAAAGAACTGATTGTGCAACAAACTGCCACGGATGTCCACAAATACCTTTCCCTTTCAGCAAACACCGCAACAATATAATTAGTATCGAAATGGGATATATTTAAATCGGCAATGTTTCACCCTATTGTGTTTTGTGGAGAATTGGTAAGAAAATGTCCTGATTCATAGATGTTCTTGTTCAAATTAATTTATGTATATATGTGAATTTTGTTTATACTATAAACATTTGTATATTGCGCTCTAAATCGACCTAATTTACCGTTTGCAACGTTATTAACTTTATTATTGATCTCAAAATGTGCAGCAATATTTGGAAATTTTAGAAGACCGCAGAAATAGATACACAGCCTAGACAAAAAAATATTTAATTAATTTATCAAAATGGGCAAGTGGCGTGAAAATTCTAAAATTGACCAATCACGTTTACGTTCACAAAAAACGGTGCGCTGTGATTGGTCAATTTTTACACACTTTACTACAGAAACTAACTCGATTTGCGTTGCGGTAGTGTTCAGTCAACTTCGGTCGTAATGATAAAGAATGGTAAGGTAGGTCATGCAGCGGTTTTGACTATATCATAGTGTTATGTATAGTGTATGTGTGCAGGACTGGGCGCTTACGAGAGCAGTAGCGACGACAGCGCCGACGAAGAAGACCAAAACGATATTACTGACCAGCAATTGCAGGTACTACACACTACATATATACACCATACACACATTTCACGTCTTTATTCCTTGCGGGCCAGACAGGGAACGATAGTTATAAACTTAAAAGCCGTATTTAGCTGAATAGTTTCATATAGGAATACAGATAGAATGGAAAACATTTCGTCAACCTGAAATAAACCAAACACTATATTTATCCTCCTGGCATTCTTCATAGTTGCACTTTTCCTGGACAGGAACCCGGGGTCCGCCTGTGACCAATTCCGTGGACCTGTTAAAAGTAATATTTCCATCCAGATTGAACCATGGTTACACAAGCAGCTGCCAAAAAGCGCTAATTTTCACGAAATGTTCGTTGTAAAACCATTCATCAATAGTTAAGAATTTTTCTTACATACAAATTTAACATATTTATACAAGCAAAGTATAATATTATCTGATCTCCCAATTAAATAAAAAAGTTAAAGGAAACCAAAGTATGTATAAAAGACTCCTACAACAAACATGACTACTTTCTTTGCTGTAGTATGATAAAAACAAATCTGTCATCGGTGATGCATTCTAATTCGGAATTATTATAACCGCACCTTATGTGCGCAATTGATGGCGAAAACAAATTACAGGCGGTCGCGAGTTGCATTCGAACATCTTACAAAGTTTTTCTTAATTTTTTGTACCGTCTTGTATTAACTGAAGAGTGCACTTGCATTATCGCGTCTTCTGATAAGCAATAAACATGTGACAAAACATTCTGTGAAAACGTAATAATAGATGTTTGTACATACCATTTTAAATAATAAAATAATGCAGTTTCCTAAAAAATAATTATTCACTTGAGTACATGTTGAGCCTTGTGAACTCTGCATTATTCTCAGCAGTCACATTTATTTATATTGACTCATTAATATTGATTGCGTAGGTAGAAATAAAATCACATACGGTACTAAGTTTATTTTAGTCATAGGAAAAATTAAACCTATACTTTAATTTATACCACATTATTGGATATATATGTATGTAAGTTTATATGGGACAGTCAAAGAATAAAATTATCTGAATATGAACAATAAAAGGTCATTCCTATCTTATGTGATTATGACAATTTATCATCTAATTAAGCCTACACGAATGTAATTTTTTAACATGAAACTCAACAGGCCTGATACTGAACTATTAGGTCGAACCACCCGAGATATCCCCAATTAGATCAATTGTCTTGATTCTGGATTTTGTTCACCAGGACCTCATCAAACGCAAGAGACAAGAGTTCGAGCGCACAGCACGCGACATTGAAGCGGAAGTCCGTCGCGCAGAGCAGCGGGAAGCAGGAGATGACCCCACCACGCCAGCAGCCACGCCGGAGAGACCGCGTCGATCCAGTAAGTCCACTCGCCACCATAAACTCAACCACGTCATCTTGCCTGTAGATACTACGACAAATCTTCAAATTTTAGGATCGTCAGCTACACCGCCGCCAGTGGAATCCGAAACGCCAGAGAAGCTACCAGAACGCCGAACCTCAAAAGATAAAAGACCAGACAAGAACCATAAATCTTACGATAGCGTAGATGGTATTAGGAAACTAGAAACAATTACAGAGGAGCAATGGAAAAAAAGTAAAAATAACACCCCTTCTCCCCAAAAGAACAGCAGCAAGAACCACAAAACTAGTATAGCTTCTAGCGATTCCGAAGCAGATTCTTCGTCGTCAGGTGGTTCCTCGTCAGAAAGTGAGCATGAAACCAAAGTTGAAATTAAACATACTAAGAAACGTAAACGCAAGAGCTCTAGTTCAAGCGAGTCCGCGAAAAAGTCGAAGAAACACAAAGAGAAGAAAGACAAATCACACAAATCAGATAAGAACTCTTATTCAAAATCAAAAAATGATGATTATGAAAAATCAGATAAATCCAAATCTAGGAAAAAAGATGATTACTATGACAAGCATAAATCATCGAAGAGTAGAGATTACGAGAGGTCGCATAAAGATAAATATAGGGATGAGTCTGACGAAGAGAGACCTAGGAAGCGCAGTAGAAGATCACGGTCAGCGAGTTACGGATCGCGGTCAGAACGGAGGCGTTCCCGCGATCGGTCCGAAGAGTGGTCGCGTAGAAGAGACAAGAGATCTCACGGCAGGGAGAGTTCCAAGCGGGATAGGTCCTACGATAGGTCGGGGAGGGATTACGACAGACACGATAGGTATGAGCGGTCTAGGGACTACGACCGGCGGAGATCGCGCAGCGGCAGCTACTCCAGGCACCGCCGGTGAACCAAGGTTACAGATGCGACAGGTTGTACATATTTATATTTTACTTGTACGGAACATTTAAAACTTTTACTCGCCACATCACATGTCGTCTTTCTCTGCAATGTTTAGTTATCCAATAATATTAAGTATGAATAAATTAAGACTATTTGTTCTTTCGACACATGTGTAATTTGAATATAATACTAATTTACCAAGGCTCTGTTTGTCTTCTATGAAACAAAGGTCATTGTAAGAAAAACTTATGAACATATTCAATACCATAGTTAGTTTTGTAAGTTTTGATTTATACTATAAGAAATATCTTAAATATTTATATATCTTATTTCCACTCAGTAACCGTAACTTCTTTTATTAAAAAATTGTGAAATTCATATTTTAATTGCCTATTGTTTTCTCTTGCAGGTCGAGATGTTTCTGCTTGCTTCAGGTGTAAATATTCAAGTTTGTGTATAGTATTTTAGTGTGCACTAAGTACGTAACCATTTAATGCATTACCTATTCCAATAAATTTTATTTCACAAGCATTTGTTTTCATTATCCTAAATAAATATTTTTTTTGTGTTTAAAATTATCTAAGTATCATCTGCATGTTGATTTAAATTTGTTGGTGAAAAACCGTGCCGTGCCGTGTGGTTCCCGGAACCAATAAAAAAAAGAATAGGACCACTCCATCTCGTTCCCACAGATGTCGTAAAAGGCGACTGAGGGATAGCCTTATAAACATGAGATTCTTCTTTTAGGCGATGGGCTAGCAACCTGTCATTATTTGAATCTCAATTCCATCATAAAGCCAAACAGCTGAACGTGGCAAGGGATATAGACGTGATTATATGTATGTATGAGAAAAACAAAGGTTTCAAGGTCCAAAATAAAGTATTTTTTCATTTAATTAATATAATAAATATCTATAGGCTAGAAGATCTTTAAGACATTGAAGAATAATGATCACCTTTCTCAAATGAAAAGACAATAGTAACATGAAGCATTGTTTTATTAAGATTACATTAAATAAATTATAATTTTTACTGTAATTCTACATTAAATCACTTATTGACTGAGGTGAAAACTGCCATGGCTTAGGCACAATTCATTTAAAGAAACCCAAGATATTCATTTTATCTTTAATGCTACTTAAAATATATTTTTTTATTTGGCTAATTCCAATTAAAGGGATGGATATAAAATTATAAGGAAATAATGCAATATGGTGCCTACTACTACTAGAAATCAATTTAAAGGCCTCCTATATGTGGATATTTAGTTACTTAAATAGTATTGCTATATTTTAGCGTTTGCTATTACTAGGACTTGTTTAGGTATCAATAGCATAATACCTAAACCAAGAATTCACATTCTTGAGAACGAATAGGTTTATTACATTTTTGTGTTCAGAAAAGTAGCATTACCAATAACAAAAAAGGGCACCCAAATTCATAGTAAAATATATGTATCTTATCTGATTAATCTTAGGCCTATAATATTGTATGTTTATAATTACTTACCAAACCTTTGATCACATTTGTTATATTTGTACAAAGCACCTACATAGCTATCAACACTTAAATTATGGCCTATAGAAAGTTGCACAAATTCTGTTAATCTTATTTGCCATGGCAGCAGACCATGTGTGCTACAAGAAGATCCAGTGTACAAAAACAGTTCTGGATCAGGAATACAAGGATATAATGTTGATAACACCTCCCCAAACTCTTGTGCAGTTAATTCACTAGATTGTTGTGTACAAGAAATTTTTCCTTCTGCAATCTTCTGAATACATTTAGCTATAACGGGTCGACCATCATCTTTTGAAAATATATTCACAGTAACGGTATTTGCTTGTGTTCCATTGGTGTAACCATTTAGATCTGGCATTCTAGCCCACTTTATAAAACCTGGTATGCCTTTTTTGCATTTTTCAACTTCATGAAACAGTTTTTCTTCATTCTCCTTTAATTCTCCTGAAAATAAATAATTTCTAGGTAAAAAATTGCACAGAGAAGTATTCTAGTTGCATCATCATTGTGTGGAAGTATTTAACAGAGAAAATGTGGATAAAATAAAGTTGAATCGAGGGAACTTGGCAAATGGGAAGTAGTCTCTGCTTACCCCTCAGGGAAAGAGGGGAGGTCTTAGGTATGAATTGGAATTACAAGTTATGATGAACTATACTATTATCAAACGGTGAACTAAAGTACCAACCCATACTAGCGTAGGGTGTTAAAAAAATATTATGAAGTTGTTTATTGTTTGAACGAAATTTTGAATTTATCAAATTCCTTATCAATGTTGGTTACCTACCAGTAATATCGTGAAAGCTAACGAATGGAATCCCAGCTACGAGACTCCAAATCACAATTCGCGCCAGGTCTCTCAAACTATGATTGTCGGTGTCGGCTTGAACCACTAAATGTTTCAAGTTTTTCTTCATTTTTGGCATATTCTCCAAAATAACTTTTATATCATTTTTATTCACTTCACTTTTAGACGAAATGCACCACTTTTGCACCCAGAATTGCTGATAAACATTTTGAACAGCAACAAGTATATTCACAGCCCAGTGTACTAACGCAAACAGAAACTGACGAAACAATCTTGACAGCATGTTTATTCATTAAAAGCGCCGCTGTAAACGACGTTAATCATTTTCTATTTAATCATTTTATTGCAACAAAACTCCGTGTCCCAAAGCGATACCAAAAGATCAGTCAGACACGGACAATCGGTCCAGTCAGCCGCTCCAAAATGACAGCCAATCACGAGCTCGCGGGTGGAATATCAATGCTACCAACAAAATGACGTGTAAAGGTAAAAATCCACCTAATACACTTTTATCAACACGATCACTACCTACTATATTAAACATAAACGAGGTATATTTTTCCAGGAAAGTGATTATGTATCCATGGCCGTAAAAATGCTAAAAAAACACGATGTATTTTTTCCTTTTGGGCTCGTACGCGTGCCGCCGACTTCGTACGACCTGAGTAATACCAACTAGGACAGCCATGTATCGTACGACCACTAGACTAGTTATCGGTCGCGTGCACGCTGTACTGCGTCGATTAAATTACACACGTTTTATCCAGTCGGTACGACAGAGGTCCAACTTGCACGAGACCTTTCTTGTACTTAGTCGTACGATCACTAGTCATCACGTCGCTCGCGGCCAAGCTGCTCTGTGTCGTTTAAATAGACACATCATCCAGTCGGTCGCTGCACGAGCCTTAAGCACTTTTTTTGTGGATCGGATGCAAATATAATCGCTGGTTGCTAGTCACCGCACAG
Organism: Amyelois transitella; assembly: GCF_032362555.1. Taxonomy (NCBI): domain Eukaryota; kingdom Metazoa; phylum Arthropoda; class Insecta; order Lepidoptera; family Pyralidae; genus Amyelois; species Amyelois transitella. The sequence goes on along the minus strand of NC_083511.1, from coordinate 8,316,960 downwards.
TAATAAAACTGTTTTTGATCGCTTTGTAGCGGGAGTATGCAGGGATCGTGGCAAGTGGAAAGAGGTAGTCTCTGCCTACCCCTCCGGGAAAGAGGCGTGATTTTATGTATGTATGTAGCGGGAGCAATGATTCGGCTCGACCGCCACCAAAGGGAAGATCTTCCGCCAGGCTAGGTGTTATGCCTCGGGAACCGCGGCTCCGACGATGTTGTGTCGGAGGTTGTATATATAATTATATATTATATATTGTATGCTATTGGGTGAAAGCGTCAATTTCTTCGCGATGATTGACAGTAGTTGTTTGATTGGATGTTGTGACGAGTGGCGTATACTTGTCGCCACAGCTTAAAGTCGGTTAGAGTCGTATGAAGTCTGCGGCACAGCACTAGTCCTAATTTTGATAATATTTAAAAAAAAGTTTTGTGTCAAGCTATAATATATTTGATAATAGCACGGTATATTCTAAATATAATTAACAGCTTTTTTAAAATTACAGAATATAAATTAAAGCTGTTTATGTACATATACTTACATATATTTATATGTAGGAAATGACTTGTTCGCGAGGTATACAAGTGTTCGGTATCTATGCTCAATTGCCCAGTTAAGATTTGCAAGTTTTAACATGGTTCTGTTAACTATTAATATATACCAAAATCAGTTATTACTTTTGTTTTTAATTAACAAAACTATCGATAATATTGTTTGACATTTGACTTTTGACAATCGAATCGAGCGGCAACACTACCAACCCTACCGTACATACGCCGCCATTTATGTTGCTTTTTCTTTTGCTTGTCAGAATTGGCTGAATAGGTTAGTTTATTGAGAAATTTAATTATTTTTACTATTTCTTGTTTAAAATTTTGTAAGAAGTATCTAATTATCATGTTTTTCTTGTATTTGAATACTAAGTATAATTAAAAGTGTTAATCAGTTTAAGATTTGTGTTGTGTTCGAAGTTTATCGAAAAACCACGCCGTGCATATCAATTTTCTTCTTTCAGAAGCCGCAAAATGCAGTTGCACATCAGAGGACAGTCGACGCACGTCTTGGACGTCAATGGCGAAGAGACCATTGGTCAAGTTAAGGTGAGAAAAGAAACTTGATTAGAAAAATACGATGTTGTTTTCCATACGTTGTAATCATTTTGTACAACATTTTATTATTTGGCCGTGTTTTATTCATTTTGACACAATAAAAGTTTTTACTCATTAATAAGGATTATTTAGCTTTAGGAGCAGTTGATGAAATAGAAAAATTAATAACATCTTAATAGTTTAGGTTATGTTCTGCCAACAACATGGTATCGTTCAATGTAAAGCAGACCGCAATAATCATCCATTACGAGTTATTTCTTTTCCAGTAGTAACCAAATCAAATCAGTTTGCAGTCTGAGCCCTTGCTTGTAATTTTCAGGACCGCCTCCGGGCCCTGGTTGGCACAGATGCTTCGGATCTGACCCTGTCATTAGCCGGTGCTCCCTTAGAAGACAGCCACTTGGTTTCTGAGCTGTCCTCCATTGAACTTGACCTTACAGTACCACTGCTTGGTGGTAAAGTGCACGGTTCTTTGGCTCGTGCTGGTGAGTTGAAATTCTGTTTTTGTTTTCTTATGTATCCCCTTCCATATAGATTTCGATGCTTCTGAAGTAAGCTCGTTCATTTGATTACAAAATATAATCTTTGTCCATCAGCATTGTTACTGCTCCAAAATTAATCTCTCCTCTCATGGGTCTACTGGAAGAGATTTCTTTTGAAATAAGTAGCACCTTTGTACGAGTATTACTGTAATAAATGCTTCTGTATATAATTTTGTGTACATAAATAAATAAATAAAAATTAATTGTTTAGCTTTCTTGAATTACTAAATTAAATCAAATTTATTACTTAGCCATAACAGCAATTCCAATCATTTGTGTCTTTTAAACTAAAAAACATTCTAAACTTACATTAACACTTAAAGTTAAATGGAAAATTTACTTTGTTATTATTTGTTATGTTATTTACAATTTGCTTTCAGGTAAGGTAAAGGGGCAGACCCCAAAAGTTGAGAAACAACAAAAGAAGAAGAAGAAGACCGGCCGTGCCAAGCGTAGGATCCAATACAACAGAAGGTTTGTTACAATTTGCTAAAATATTCTCCTCAATACAGTATGAATAGTAGCTGAAATAGTGCAAATATTCCATTTGATAGAAGTGTATGGTACTGATTACACGAATTGAGTTAGCTATTAAGAAAGTATGATACTTGTGTTAGGAGATACTAACGCAACACATACTATTCAAATTGAAAATTTTTATTCATTACTATAAGATACTATATAATTATATTATATATTGCTTAATAATTGTCATAACGTATGGTTTAACAACATTGGTTGATGTCAAATAAATTACTTAAAACTAAGTTTTCTGCCGCTTCCAAGGCATCAGTGCAGAAGAAGCGGTAACAAACTGCACTGCAGCATTTTCTTCAACAACGTCAACTTCACAATATTAATTAAATTATATTTTGTTTATAAATAAAACATCCAATATCCAGGCTAATCAGAGAAAGTTCATTTTCATTACGGCCTTGACCAGGATTTAAACAGGACCTCCGGTGTCACAATCAGGCACACTACTACTGCACCACGGAGGCTGTCACATATAATCATGTCTTTGTCCCTAAGGGCCCAGGCAAAGCCAACATTTTCTACTCAGAGTTCAGTCATAATATGTAGTAATAATAAATAAGTCTTACATTTACTAATTTTGTTGCTTTAAAAACATATTTGCCAGTTTATAAAAACCCCAAATCTTTTCCATGTGATGCTGTAATGCATTCAGTCGTATGTAGTGAGACTGAATTACTCATTTGATTAAAAGATTTGGTTTGAAGAAGGTTCCCTTTGTGCTTTGTGTTTGTTTTATTTATGTGTGTCACACTTATTTAGAGCACCAAAGGTAAAATTTTTTGTATAATTTGAATTTAATTTATTATTCATTTTATTTCAGATTCGTAAATGTTGTGCAGACCTTCGGCCGCCGCCGTGGACCCAACTCCAACTCGTAGGATATGACTATGTAAATAAAATGCAAATATAACATCTTGTTTGCGAATTTCAGTTTTATTATTTCTAAATATAACATGGATTGCGCGCACCACAATTATATCTGCTGGAAATATTCATACTTACTAGTAATACGTGGGAAAGTGTTTGTTTATCTATCTTTCACGTCAAAACCATTTAGCATACACTGAAGTATGCTACAGGACAATGGAGGGTATGAAACGTAGATATGAAAAAGAGACCATAAAATGTAAGCATTTGCTACAGGTCAAACTACAAACTACCCAATACCTAACAATTTATAGTAAGCGCCATCTATTATCAAATAGTATGTATGTAGTTAGCGTAGCGACATCTAATAACGAGTGGCATAGTCGGTAATGTAGTTGGGTTAATGCAGTAATTTGTACTATGCCTTGTTATGTTACTTTCTTTCAATTAGCTAAATATCTTTATTTAAAAAAAAAACTATTGCTCACACTTCCCCATTTATTCCTTTCCCTTCCTCCTTCAATAGTTTCTTACCTACCTTTTATTAAAATTTGTGGAAAGCAGTACACAGGCAACCCCGAGGTAGGTAGCACAGAGTACTTAGTACTATACAGTCCGTCCCCACTTTGTTAGGTGACATTTGGCGCCACTTTGAAAAGTGGCACCAAATTTTCTCTAATGGCTTTAAATACGAATGAAAGTCGTCTGTCTTAGGTTCTGCATATTAAACAACCCTATGTTAAAATGTTTGTCGATTTCAATGTAGGTACCCGGTTAAAATGGCGCAGGCGCAGGTTCGAATCCCACCTGGCCGTATACCAATGACTATTTAAGAAATTATGTACGTTAGTTTAAATAGTAACCGATGCTCTTACAGTGAGGGAAAAAATCGTGAGGAAACCTGCACATTCAGGCGACTGGATGTGTAACCATGATCGATAACGGGTTAGGTTCCTCTGCAAAGGGTGCAGAGGTCAGATGGGAGTCGCTTCGTGTAAAAACCTGACTCACCCAATCTTGCATCCATCCAAAGGCATACCCCGGGCTCCTCTCCAGAGTGGTGAGGATGCAACTGGGACTAAAGCCAAAAAGAATTTTTTTTATCACATCTCTTAGGATGGTAGGATAGAAAATAGGAGGATATATCCGTATATGCCTTAAAAGTAGGTATCTACTCAGAAGAGCGATAGTAAAGTATAATATTGATAGGCAAAAAAGGAAACTGCTCATAAAAATGTAATGGTGTTAAAATAAAACAAAATAATAGTCAACAAAATTGTTATTTTTCATAATTGGCTTATGTGAATAATATTGTCTTATATTATTCCGATTTCTATGGGCTATTGTTGTACAGAATTATATTTAGGTATGTACTTACGAAACATAGTACATAATATAAAATGTACAATTAAACACAGATTTCTCAGGCGTCATTTTTTAAGATCCTTTGATTGTTGATTCTCTATCAGTTTATATTATTTGTGTTGGGAGGAAGTGGAACGCTTTGTAAACGATTTAACATCGTGTAACGATATCGTTTATCTTGTTTGCTCGTAAATTAAGTCCAAAGTTGTGACAGTTATAAAAACCGCGAAACCTTTCGAGAAAAGGCAGCAGATGCCCTTGCAAACGATTTTCGTTACAATCTTGCACAACAATCCCAACCGTATTTTGTTAGCATATTCATAAAACAATAAATACAATAATTCATTAATTTGCCGTAAATATATTGTGCTGCGTGCTGTAAATTTGTCGCATAAGATGCTTTTGCGTTTCGAATAGGATACAGATATCTATGTGACTATAAATCTCTATATAGGTCTCAGTAGACTTTGCTACAGACTAACTTATTATGATTGCATTAATAACATTAATTACTTATTGAGTTTAAATTTTTGCCCACTTTTTGGCAATGTGGCATCATGAGTCATTTTCAACATAAAAATCATAGTCGCTATGTTATCCAATATTTGAAAACGTAATTAGGTAAATGAATAATTTATGACTTGAATGACCTTTGATCTTAGTACAACCACGGACTAAATAGATCTATACCAACTTCAAGCTGTTTGTATACCTTCTAAACTTTAACTTTCCTAAACCCTCGAATAAATACATTCGAAATAAATATACAAGATATGACCAGATTCGTCTCACTCTTGAATCAGAAACAGACTAATAAACAAGTTTATTATGAGGTAATGAATTATTATATAATAATAAAATACCTATTATAGTAATATTTATATATCTACCTACTTTGAAAATGTTTTTAAATTCTTAATGAAATAAATTTTGATTTTAAATATTACATAACTAAAACATACGCTGAATAGTGATCAAAAACAAATTGAGTTTGTAAATAAAATAAAAACCAATTCCACAAACGTTAAATTTGACAATTTATTATTGTCGATGAAGCATGATAATTGTAAGTAGTTGATATAGAAATATGCAGTTTATGAATGAAAACAATATATGTCGACTATGATTTCTCAACATTAGCATAAAAAGACCACAGCCACTGTTGTAGCACTTATTCTAAGTTAAAATTATATTAACCCACACATGGACACTATTAAATTCACTAACAGAGTACAATAAATTGGAACTTCTGGCCAGCTACAATTTTAAATTTAAAAAGTAAAAATCTTTTTTTAATCTATATATCACTTTATAAGGCACACATTCAAAGTTACATCGTATAAAAACACACTTGCACTCCACATGCAATAACCTATATTACAAACTAAAATAAGTATAACAAGAGTCTTATTTTTGCACAACTTGTTTATATAAGTTACGTGCCTTAGTAGGTAAAAAATGAAGTACATATTGGCTTCATCTTATAGGTACTGAGGGCCTTCAACAAAACTGCGAACTATTCTATCATACTTTCGAGTCTTTGTACTTTTTCTTCTAATTCTAGGTAAATGCATTTATCTGACTTAACTGAGCCTTGGCTACGTTCAATCCATAGCAGTTTTGTCAAAAATTCACTTTTTGGGAATGTTTCTACTTCCTAATTTCATATTCAAGGCAAGTATTTTTCTACTAACAATCATTTTAATAATTACAATATATTTTTCATTATCAACGATTCATATTCTTGACTAACATTTTATAATAAGGGGTACTTTTACTACCGATGTAGTTTCGTGGCTGGTATTCAAAGTAACTAACATATTCGGCCACCTTTACGTTGAATTCCAGTCAAAAACATTCCCACACATTGGTGATTCGGAAGTTTGCCGTTAACTTACTGGAGTTTTGGCACCGGTCTGTTTCAACCCTAAACAGTTTGGTATCACGGCGGTCCAATGGTTCTTCGGTGACCAATCAGACCTTCTGTGGGAGTTCTTTGTTCCTCTCCTTCTCCCACCTGCTGATGCGGTCGACCGGGAAGCACATCAAAGCGGAGATGAGAAGGAATGCCCCGGACACACCGAAAGTAATGTCGTAACTCTGCGTTTGATCCATGATGAAACCTGTAAGAAAGAAGTAAGTACCTTATAATAACTACGCTAAAAGATCTCGTTTTGTTCATAGTGTGACTCTCATTCTGTTGCAAGTGTTGTCTGGTTGAAGTCCGAATTCAACATGTCTCTTTTTGTTTTCTCCGGTCTACAGCGTCCGCCATGAATTTTGTTGAACGTGACTCAGTACAAAATACCTGTCTGAATCAATACTAACGTGTTAAGTTTAAAAAAGATATAAACAAGAACTGCAAATCTAAGTAATTATCCTCTCATGGGACATTAAAGTAACATTAGCATGGTTCATTAAGAGCTGAACTCATTGAGCACATTCGCATTATCAACAATAATAGTAGGCATAATGATTGTCCAACTCATCTATGCGGGTGTACGCACGAAGGCAGGAATTTGGCACTGCGCCCGTAGTTGCAAAGGACATGAGATAAAGGGGCGCCAACTATTATGCAAACCATTTGTTGATTAGCCTCTATCAATCTTATTGATAGTTTTACCAGAATTAACTTGACGAAGTATCCTTACATATCTTTTCGCCATTTTGCGTTATTTTAGTAATATTTATTGGTCACTGCTACTGCGGGTTGGAAGTCAGTAGGTACATTGAATAACTTTTTCCTGACACATTCCGAAAAAAGAAAAATATATCTTCTTATGAAGAAAGTCGCATATTCACTTACCCGCTATAGGAGCACCGAGTAAAGCACCTAGTCCTTGAAATAAAAGGAACAGACCGAAGCAGTTGGTGAGTTGCTCCAGACCCAGATATTCCACCACTAGGATCGATCTAAGAGACGCGAAACATGCTGAAAATAAAAACAAAGTTTGTTTAAACCACCCTCATTATTACCATAGTAAAAAATACCACAGAACAAGATTAATGGAAAACATACCAACTGCAAGTCCGAACACCACGCAGTATCCGAACTGGTAAACATCATGGTAGTAAAGTCCGCTGATCATGGTTGCGATTCCTCCAGCCGACACCGCGATGTTGTTGAGCCACAGAGGTGACACCTTCGGCATTGACGATACCAGGCCACACATGATACGTCCAATAATGTTCGCCACTCCAATCGCAGAAACTAGCCACTTCTGGCTAAGCTCACTTCCATGGTTATCCTTCGCTCTTTGCGTAGCGTACATGTAGGGTACGAAGAATCCTAACATTGTGAAAAATCCACTCACAGCGAGGATCACGAATGTAGGGGAACGGAACAGACTAACATCTAACATAGTCGCCAAAGCCCGCTTCACGGCCACAGGGCAGAACTTGCATTTTCTTGATTTCTCTTCTTTCTTATCTTCTTGGCTTGGAACATGAGTTACGGCCAAATGATAGCCCAAAGATGTTCGTGATGTGTATTGGGGTAGCCTAGTCAAACTAGCACCGAAAAATATGTCATCCCTATACAATGGTCTAGCTACGAGGTCCATATGCGATCGGCGTTTAATTGGTTCAGGGGGTAGTACTTTGACGGTTGACCCAATCAGAGGCGCAGTGGGGGGTTCGGTATTATCGATGTTACTGTTAGAATCTTCTTGCTCGTCTTTTTCGGCTACTGGAGTAGTCATAAACAAAGGTTTGTGAGTTTTTATTGCTCCAGCGTTAGCTGAAGATCTGCGACTTCCAAATTGCGCATTGCTGATATGGGTATGGCTACCACGGAAGACTTCCTCGGCTGTTGGATAATGAGTATTGCTGGGGACGCCCATCCATGTGTGAGGGTTGACTTTGTTGAATCTCATATCAACCGGGATGGCTATTCCAGAGTCTAGCTTGCCCTGTAATTTGAGCATTGAATTTAGTTTCTCAACAGCTTCTTCATGACGACGAGCCATATCTTCTTCTTCCGTTTGATCAGTGAGCGTAACTCTTATGGGACGGATGGGCCTGAACATTATTCCGAAGATTACACATAACAGCAACATGCCTGCAACAAGAATAAACAAATTTACCTATCGAAAGTCATTCAAACGAGACCCAGCTTTTAAAAAAGAAGTAGAGTATCAGACGGCAGGAAATATACCTAAATACTGTGTAGTGTAAAGTCCTACATCTTATAACTTAAGCAACTGCTTTCGACTGTCCTTTTGCTTAACTTTCATCTTAATATCTTAAAAAAAATATAATTTAAGTAAATTAGAAAACTTACAAGCATGAATAACAATAGTGAGCCTCCAGCCGAAGTTTTCGTTGAGAGCGTCAGTGAGGGGCGCCATGACGAAGGTACCGACCCCGGAGCCACACAGCGCCAGCCCCGTCGCGAGGGCTCGCCATTTCTCGAAGTAGAACCCGACTGTCAGCACCGCTGGCATGTACACCATGCAAAGACCAATTCCTGGGAAAAACATAGCAGTTAGAATGAGTGTTAGCTGCACTTCTGACATTAGACATTAGAAAACCTTTAGGTAATAATTTTGGTGGTGGGTCTTGTATAGCCCTTCTCCCATAAACAGACTGTCACCATACAGGTCAACCTTCATAGCTCTACATCCCGTAGGTAAGAGTTTAGACCACATCAAGAGTTACCAAAAGTATTTACGAGTATATTTTGAAAGTATGATTATCAAGCAAGTATGACGTTTTTGTTTGATATTTACCACCAACGATTCCGTATACGACGTAAAGGTATTCGACGCTGGTCGCGTAGAAAGACAGGGCGAAGGCGGCCGCTGCTAGTATGCTGCCTACCACGGTGACTACTCTGAACCCATACCTAAAATAAAAGGAAATTAATACATCTTCTTCTTATATTTATCTTATAGAAATTTAAACGATTTTCCTTGTAGTTGTAACGAAAGTTTTGCAAAACTTGTTGTGCCATCCGAGTTTGGTGTTCCTAATAGCACAACTCGTAGTAGGTACATACCTAACAGTTGGTCCACAAGGAAAACGTGCAAAACTTTCATTACAACTACGAGGAAAATCCTAACCATAGGTAAGTACGTAAGACATCAAGTAAGTTGACGTCTTTCAAATGATTTCCATTAACAATGCGGCTTAATTCCGTATCATAATGTTTCTTAATTCCTAACATGAGGAAAACCTTACATGTTCGCTAAAGCTGAGACGAATGGCCCGGCTAGTAGATAGAAGCCTGCCAGCAGGGAATTCACCGGGGCCACTTGGCATTCCGAAATCTGCAACAAATATAATAATTATTGTTCTTGTTCGGGAAATGAATATTATTAACCCCGATTCCAATGATCAAGTTGCAACTTAGCCGTCAAATTTCAAGCCCAGAGTTCGCTTCTCGACATTTTTCTCTGCACTTTGCTCTGTCTTTGCGATCGTCAATTAAGAGAAATTGGTTTGCATCTCATACCTACATGACAACGTAACACTTTTCGTTGATACTAAATACTCGAGCTCGGCAAGCTCTCCTGTACTGCCTATTAAGATCACGTTTCCTTACGAAGAAGACAGAGCCAACAATCTCAAAAAGACTGGAATAGGTCATACAAGTGAACGTGGCTATCTGAATTAGTTATAACGATAAGTACCTACATAAACTTAATCAAACCGTTTAAGTATTATCTATCATAAACGAAAATACAGTCAAACAGTTCAATCAATACAATTTACGAGTGTCACCTTCAATTTATTACTTCTCAGAAAGTAGGGTTGCCAATTTAATAATTCCAAATAGTCTCTTCTCTATCTGATAAAAACGTACAAAATAAAAATATAACAAAAAATTTACCATGTCTATCTGTACATACCCGGTATGTACTTAACAATTTTCATTTACTTTAAAGTAAATTGACTGGTTTTTACACACGGCGTATCTATTCCTTCTCATTATAATCCAAAATTATTATACATACAGTACCGATGCAGTTGCATTGCATTCTTTGTCAGATTTCGGAGCGGGATCTTTTTGAACTTTTCGTAAAAGTACGATCCGCTCTTGATTTAGTGTAACTATGACAAACTCTATGCAGGTGATCAATATTCTGAATCTAACTATCACACAATCATAGCGATCTAATCAAAGGGACACCATCTTTTTCTGTGACGGTGGAACCCGCGGAGATATACATACGAACTATGTAGGTATCTCGGTAATGTACAGGGTGGTTGAATTCTTTGATATGGATCATTCCAAATTCCACGCGCACTAAGTTAACGAGACAATTATAAGATGATGACGGAAAAATTGAGATGCATGGCAACCCTAACAGGAAGTATCTATATTTCCCAGTGTTTCGTCTGATGCTCTCTCGGCCCACTGACCTTGTTGACAAACCCGTTCTTCGTAGTATTCTACAAGTAGCTAATTATTACCGGCGGTATTGAAATTGACACTTTGACAATTCGAGGTCAGATGATTTTTTTCGTTGCTAGTTTCGAGCGTTATTTTTGAGTCACTTCACTTGTATGCGAAACTATGTAAAAAAACGCTTAGAGTGCAGTCTTAATAAGGAATGTCTTGTTTATATGGTCTACATCAAGATTCAATGAACTAAATAAATTAAGTAGTGCCAACATACACTGCAGTGAAACCTGACCTCTGTTTTGATTTGTATGCGCAGGGAATCATGTTTCGCTGTCGTTGACTTTCAGAGATCCCTAAATTCAGATTCAGATATCTGTTACTATAGTTATAGTTTTTTTGCCTTTGAAATGCAAAATATTTGAAAAACACCATCTTATAACTTCAGTCAATGGGTTGAAAAACTAAGATTCCAGTTTTTTTGCCATCAGCTTAAGATGTATTCAGGAAAGTTATGTGGGTGGGTGTGACAAGAAGAAACTGACATGATACCTATATTTTTTGCAATTTATTCATTATCTAACTGTCAACAAGCAGAATATTCCAATGTGCATTTATATTTGCAATTTTTTTCAATCTGGCCATAAAAAAAATATACTGTCTGTTTACTTAGACTGCCAGATTCCATCGACCACGTGTAGAAACAAGGTCGGTGCATGACTTCGGATTAAAAAAGAGATCTACAAGAAAATAATACTTTTACTATGAATTTATATGAACAAAATTATGCAACAAGCAATGCATAATTACCTACAAAATTTGAAACACCAAATTATTTGAAGAACGGCAGGAAACAGTCCTGCAAAGACTGAAAGGCCACATTCAGCTGTATGGTTTTATTATGGGACTGAGATTAATAACTACAATATATAAAAAAGCTGCTCATAATAGTATTATGTAAAAAGTAAGTACATTCAAAAACATATGAAACTGAATAACCTCATGTTTGTAAACATTTTACGGTGCAACTGCTGTAGTACCTACTATAGTAAATTCTGTGATGAAACAACGTGCTTATTCCTAGACTAAACACGTCTTACTACCTACATACATGGTTGTATAGACAAGACCCATATGTAATACTTATTTGTAAAAGGGAACTATATTTTCTATTACCAAAATTTATATTTGTCATCAAGTTGTATCACCTAATAAATAGATCTATCGCCACGAAATATTTTCGTTCTCAGATAAACAAAAATTGTTCTCAGGTATGAATTATCAAATTAATGTTAATATATGTGTAAAATAAGAGATCGATAACCAATAAAATTATATTGAATTACATGAATATAAACTTCGTTCTTATAATAATAGTTTTGTTACTTAAATAATAGCTCTGTGCTCAGAATGGTAGATCTGTCACCAAATAAATCGATTATCGATCCCTGACTGCGACTCCTTTTTATTTGATATTTTGTCACCAATACAGTAGTAACATTTTATTTCGTTCAGATATTAAATTAATAGTATTCGTTACCAATTTAATACATCAATTTATAATTTTAATGGAAAAATGATCAAAGGGGCGGAGACAAATTGGCGCGCTTTAAAAATTGACAAATCCGGCCTCAACGATGGGTAGTAGTTAACTATTGATTATTTTAACTTTAATTAAGTGTTTTATCTACTATTCTGCTAGCCATAAGCCAGCTATTTTAAACCAGCGCTGATTGTTCAGTGGTTATTATTTTTAAGAATAAATATTGATTATTTTAACTTTAATTAAGTGTTTTATCTACTATTCTGCTAGCCATAAGCCAGCTATTTTAAACCAGCGCTGATTGTTCAATGGTAATTATTTTCAACAATAAATATTGATTATTTTAACTTTAATTGTTTTATTTACTACTCTGCTAAAAATTTTATTTAAATATAATTTATACTACCAGTGGAAATTTAGAACCTTGGGAGTCTAGTTAAGTAGCAGAATCTTTTGGTTGAAACGATGATGACAACCCTAATTTTTTATTTGAACTTAATGCAATTTTCTAGTAACATAATATGATTTATTGGTGATCTCTTTAAATTAGTTTGCTTAAATACTTATTAGGACACACCTATTATAATACATACAAAAACATTTATTTGGTACTAGACCTTATATCTCAGGATTTTAGGTGATTTATTGTGGAACTGATTTTGCATTGTTTGGTGACTACATTTTGGTGACAGATCTACTATGTTGAGGACAAACTCTATTATTTAAGAAACACAAAACTAATTAAATTGGTGATAGCTTAAATGATACCCTTTGTAAAATATTTGCAACATTTGTTCAGGTTTTAGTTTAATTTTCTTTTTTTGTTACAAAAATTTGAATGTTTCTAAAAACATAAGTGATAGATGTCATTAATTTATTAAAACTAGCTATTTACCGCGTTCGCTGTAAAAATCCCCAGATTATTTTTTTTCAGTTTTTCTGTATATGCGTTTTAGGCTTACAGAAAACCTCATCACTCCAATAGTAGCTACTCAGTTCATACATACATACAAAAAACCACGTCTCTTTTCCGGAGGGGTAGGCAGAGAACACATCTTTACACTTGCCACGATCTCTGCATACTTCTTTCGCTTCATCCACATTCACAACTCTCTCCATGCAAGCTCGACAGTTTCAATTACCTATAATTCTATGCATCTATAAAGCTTGCTTAAAGTCTGTGTACTCTAGCAAATGCTTGGCAAACTGTTCGCTTGCATAACGGGATGGTACCGACTGGTTACTGGCTGTATGATGCATTTCAATGAGCCATTTACAAGTGTAAACATGCGCTTTTGACCACCCAGAACGAATTGGAGTTACTAAGTGTTAAATTGATTGGTGTATTTTATTAAGGATAAACACTGAGCAAAATCAAATTGTCTGGAAGAACTTGAATCATAAAAATGGGAGTAATAATTTGGAATGTAATTATATTTGTTTATTGTAAAGTAAATTTTGCGCGGAGTTTCGCTCCCGTGGGAATTTAGAGTGAAAAGAGTAGCCCGTGTTATTACTGCATGAAGGTTTGGTCTGTCTCAAATATCATCACCGGTCCAGTACTTGTTTAGTTTATCCATTATACAATAAATATGCCATTTTCCTCTTTTTATTATTAATATAAATTTGATGGATTTCCAAGTTACATTAAAATTGCGAGATGACGGTTCTTTACCAATACACAGACGTCATACATTTCTATTGATCCCGTTCAATATCGAATCATAAACTAATTTCACGTTCGCACGCAAAATTGATTTGGAATCGTATTTAGAATTAAATTAAAAATACCAGTCGTTTCCAGCGATCACACTTTGAACTCTGTATCTTAACATTTACTGCACAATTTAAAAAAAATATTTCCTTGCGAAAGTAAATCAATGCAACTGTCAGCAGAACTGAGCTGCATTCTTGACCCTGTGTTGCATTTGCAATGTAAATTATAATCACGTACGTTTCATGACCATAACTAAATAGGTACGTACCGCCTATGATGTGTTGTTGTTCTGAGAACTATGTTCTGAGGAACTTATAATGCGTCTTGTAAAGATTTAGGGAATTTTGTACTAAGTAAAAAATATAAAGAGGCGTTATGTTACGAAACAATGAACTGAATGAATGGATGGAACGCGCCTTTATATTATTAATAGTAAGGGGAAAGTAAGTATCCTAAACTGATGATCGCGGCGAGTGAAAAGATGTAGTCTCTAGCTGCCTACTCCTCCGGGAAAGAAATGATTTTATTAATTAATGTAATGGAAAAGTACATATACGCACTTCAGACGACATTTCGCATCTAGGTTACTTGCTAATTTCATAGATTGAGACTAACCCTAACTTTTCCATTCTCAAACGAAAGCAATTACTTGTTTGCTACGTACTCCAGATAAAATGAGGTTATTGGTTATTACACTGATTGAGTGACCCTTAGCACGTAATAGGTAGGTATACTATTATTTTACAATAAAAAATTCCTTAGTAACTTTCAAGAATCAAGTCAATAATTTTAAACCTAAGTTGAAAATTATTATATAAAAAATATTGACTTGATTCTTTACCAGTTCAATCCCATATCTAAAAAATGAACTGTATAAAGAAATGCTTTCTAAATATTTAAGTATTACGAAATCCTGAGATAACACCGGCGCTAATCCAAATAGTTTTTGTTTACATTCTGGCAAAATCCCAGAGGTTGCGTTATAATGTCGCGGCGCCGGCGCAGCCACCCGCAACAAGATTATTTTTATCGAGCTTTATCTCAGGTTATTATTGCAGTGACACAAAGATAATGTTAGTTTTTTTGCCGAATAACAGTATGAAAATTAAGAGATAGGTCATGACAACAAGTAAGGTGTCTCTAATGGTACAGTACACTGGTAATTCAATAATCAGCAAACAAAACAATAAATAATAATAAAATAATAAATTATAATAAACAGTACACATTCGTGATGTAAACAATGTTAAGCGAAATCGATCCTTGGAATGCGTTTTTCGAACTTACGAGGTTTTAAAAATCTTCTGACCACTATTAGGGATTTCAGTTGGCCATCACGTCTTTTACTTTAAGCAGCATTGTTTCATTTAAAACAAAAACTAACCTAATTAAAACATAATTAGAACCAAAATATCGAAATGCAATATGAATACATCTTGAGGCCGTGATCGTTCATTGCCCTTTGCTGGCCGGTGGTCACAGTGACACACCACAGTTTCCACATTTTAGTTTCAATTTATAAAGTGTTAAAGTTGAAAATCGTACGGTCTGTCTGTGACCGCACGTAGATTATGAGGGTTACTGCACTTGCGTGGAAAAGTTTCATTTCATTCTAGGACAGGGCGCCATAAAAGGGAATGTGCAATAATATGCATGTAATGGCTATAATACTTATGTACTCGTATGTTTACATCTCTTTTCACTTGCTTAAATAGGTCTGCTCTCACATCACAGATGTTTGAAATAAAAGCGTTAGTAGGTACTATTTTGAGATAAAAGCTTGTAAAGAGAAAAAATAAGTGATATTAGAAAATAAAATTAGAAAACTTTTGTAAGTAATATAACTATGAACGTTATAGTGATGGTATATAAACAGATATAAAGCGTTTGTATATTAGTATAAACGGTACTGAATTTTATTAATTAACTAGCTGACCCGGCAAACGGTGTTTTGCCAATTATTTTTATATATTATTACGGAACCCTATTTTTTTCCAAAATAAAATATAGTCTATGTTACTCATGGATAATGTAGCTTTCGAATGGTGAAAGAATTTTTAAAATCGGTCCAGTAGCTTTTGAGCCTATTCATTACAACCAAACAAACAAAGTTTTCCTCTTTATAATATTAGTGTAGATGAGTAAAACAAAAGACATTTATATGTTAAATCCTAGAAGATATTATTATTATTTAAAAATAAAACAAATGAGTTGTGAAAGTAAATAAAGGATTATGAGAAATGAAAATTTGTCAGTTGGAGGTAAAGGGACAGCCCTACTTATCGTGCTTGGCAAATTCCGGTAAGCGGCGACGTCAGGAGACAGAATCGCGTAAAATGTGTTATTAATTGAGCCCCACTCCACGGGCTTCTGAGGGCCTGACGTCAATGTTTCACAAATAAGAAACTGTAAAATACTTTGAAACCGGTCAAATGCAAGCTGTATTTTTGACTTGCGAGTAAATGACTCGTGTCAAAACAATTTAATAAGGTAAAGAGATCATCCAATATTTATTTACATTGATCTTTCTAAACGTGGAAAACAAAGTTTTTGAAGCACGGACTGCGGACTAACCAAGCGAGCTTATACGTTACAAAACGAAGCGCTTACAGAAAAGGAACTTTTAAGACCTCACTAATAACTTTTTGTAAGTATTTTTACAGAAAAAGTTATGTTAATTATACATAAAGTTAAGTAACCCTGTTCCATGGGAATAGGAAATCAGCAACGAAAGAGGAAGTACAAATTTTATTGTCTGTGTGAGCAAGAATTGCATTTTCATGATTGTTAATTTAGCGTTCTTACAAAATATCAATTGAGCAGATTGAATAATGATAGCTATCGCAATTAGATAAGTATTTTATTTTCATTTCGCCTCTGTTGCTTTATGTTTAAGGCTCAGACTTACGAATTGTGTTATTCGATTGAATGACTGAAAGAATGAATGGATTGCTTGTTACGAGTTCGACCTTGCCCTTAACATTATGGTAATTTCTGCAGACATCGTCAGGCTAGACTTGTCTGTCTGTATATTGTCAATACTTCTGATTTGTTCAATTTATTTTATTAGTGTCTCAATGATATGACAATGAAATGTTGATTGAGTGGTTTATTTATTTGTAAAGTGAACACTTAAGAAAATAAAAAGATGTGGATGTCCAAAACTTTGGTCAGTTATTTCAGAAAACTACTGTAGGTACCTATGTTATGTCTTTCCCATAAGCCGGTGAGAAAAATAAAATCTTAATAATTTCGACGTATAAGTGGCATTACAACTATAAAAAAAAATATTATTATAATTATTTCTTCCTACACATGTCAGTACATGCGTAGTTTCACGTCACACGCTTCTCAACTTGCTAATAATTACTTTTTTTTATAAACCCACATGTAGTAGGCCTTGAATTCTATTTGTTTTTATGTCTGGTGGTATTTCTCAATTAGTATCCAACTGATCGCAACATCGAATGCTAATACAGGCGAGAAAATTGTATTAATTAAATGATACCTAGTTTTGAAGAACATATTTTTTATCGTCGACTGATTCAAAACATAATGATATAAGTTTTCATTTTGAGCTAATTGAAAATGATAATGCGTTGCGTTGCGTTTGCAATATTCCTTATTGCATTATAGGAACCAACTAAATTTTTATCAAAAAAACAAACGTTTAGACATACCTAACTTTAAAATAAAACAATAAAAACCTTATGCGCGTACGCTATTATACATTTCCTATTTTTATAAAATGTGAATAAATAATAGTATGTTCGTTTAAATGAAATTAATAAGCGCGGCACGTCACAGTCACGACCGCGTGGCCACAACCTGTGAGGGTGTGGTCCACCGTCTGGGCTATAAATAGCTGTGTACCAGACTGGATCCCAGCTATAAAGCTTACTTCCCATCCCACTAACAGATCATTTGTTTATTTATTTATTCAAACTTCAAATAGGTATCGTTTCTTTTAAAGTACACGACAATACTTATGAATGTTGATGAAGCGGAAAAGGTATTATGCAAGGATCGTGGCAAGTGCGAAGATGTAGTCACTGCCTACCCCTCTGGGAAAGAGGCGTGATTGTATGTATTTGTATAAGAACATGGCAGACCAGTGTATTGCTAGAAATATTAATTTATAGTCAAAGTTTGGAAAAGCATAAAACTTAAGTTCCGTAGTATTTGTTTATGTTACCATAATGCAAGGCTGAAAGCTTAACAACCCTACGGTATGCTACTTTACTTGTTCTAAGTTTAAGTGCATGTTAAGTGTGTTTATTATAAATATACAATAAATCTTTGAATTGATTTACAAAAATTAAATTAAATTTGTAAAAGTCAAGCTAAATAAAATAACAAATTTTCAAGTTTCCTCAGGAATTTTAACTATTTATATTTGATACCTTATTTAGAAGGTAGCGGGCCCCGATTTCAAGCTTTAACGCTTAAGCTTTTAAATTCTTCATACAACATTTAAAATAAATAAAGCCATTAAGTTGCTTCACTAGGATAACAAACAAAACCTCCGCCAATCTTAAAACAATCCAAATATTTAAAACTATAATATATAAAAAACTAGCGTTCCTTAAAATGAGAAATTCCATCATCGTTCCAGCGGGTATTTCGGGAAATCCTCTTTTAGTGTGCGCCTAAACCGTATAAGTAACCTAATAGCAAAATTTCAAATTTGTAGGCCCAGCGGTTTGGGCTGTTCGTTGTCTATCAGTCATTCAATTTCGAAACAGTTAAATGGGTCTATTGTTATCGACACTAACCTGGAATTCCTTCTGGATGGGTTCCTTCAGCATGCCTCCAGAGAAGATGATGCCGTCGACGAAGAAGTTGCAGAGGAACGACGCGACCACCACCACCCAGCCCCAGCCTCCATCGGGCGGGACCACCTGGTACAACCATTTCTCATTACCCATAACATACACATAGATATTTATTTATCAGGTTTCTTTAGTCAGTCTTTGCCCAGAGTACTTTTCTCTGCTTTTATTATTCGTTAGATTGAGTTAGTTTTTTCACGAAATTTTTGTATATCTTCTTTGGAATAAATATAAGTACAGATAATCGCACTAACTAGCGGTGAATGTTGATTTTATAACATGAAATTACGCGTCTATACTGCCTAATATTAAGACTTGGTATTAATCTCTCGTTTAACTATTAGTTAAATGGAAAAGATTTTAATTTGGATTTTATTTTATATTAAGTAACATGACATAACCAGAGGCTTGTCAAAATTGGAAATTATGCGATTTGCTCTGAGTAATATGTAAATATCAAGCAAATATGCATGTCAAGCAGATGGCGGGACGACCTTTAAATTGTCATAGAGCACAATAATTTTGAGATTTTAAACGCTCTGTAAAAATATGTCTGTGGTAAAAATCCCCTTACACGTTTAAACTGGCTAGATACCTGTGCTAGATACGCTTTACGGGCAAGTGCATCATAAACTTTGATGTTTTGTATAATCGATTATAAAACAGGTCGAATAAGCTTGCTGTGAGGAGTCGTTTAGTTCTTTCTGTGACTTCTTTCATGTATGATGATATTCTACCATTTTTGTTTGCAGCCTTATAATAATAATTAATTTAATTTATTTATTCAGATATCATGATTATAAGTAGCGTTCAATAATTTTAGTATTAAAAATTTTACTCTATTTTTTTCTATTTTCAAAATGTCTGGAAAGCTTTTACTTCTCATCTCATTCTCGTCGTTGATTATTCGACTATATATGTGTGACTAAGAAATTTTGCCATGATCTATGTTCAAACAACATAGCATATCAATTTTGAATATTGGACTATAATGGTCCACACTAAACGCAAGTATGAATGTACCAAAATTTATAGTCTGCTTGAAAAATGTATTATGACCTCAGAGCAAATAAATGATAAGTGTGGGCTACACTCAAGGTTGTATGACTACGTCTCAGTCTTCGATCGTTGTATGATTGGACACCCAATCAATTAATTGCTTTCCACCCTTAGTGATAGAGCTATCAGAAGCAACAGTTTACTGAATGAAGTATCATCTATCTTTCGAAGTATACATATATAGTAGGTTCCCAATTTCGTTGTTTGACTTCAGGATGGTATTCAAAACAATCTTCGTTCATTTTCCTTGAAACTTATATTTTTAAATGTGATTCGATCCCCATTTTTTCATATAAAATGCAACAACATTCCAAACTGACTTTTACTAATACTTATGTGTATTTCGGTCTAGCGGGGCCACATGAGCCAGATTAAAAAACCTAGTTTATTGAACATCTAGACTGGCATTATGTAAATGGTTTTCTGGTAAAGATTAAAATCCTTGTAAATAAAAAGACACAAATTTGGCCTTATCAGAAACTATTTAATTGTATAAACAAAGCAAAAACCAAATCCAGCCTAAAATGTAAACGATATTTTTAAATCAGCTTATTACACGGCTTCCATTATTACTTCCTTTATCAGATAGGATTCAAATTCAAAGTGCAAAAAATAGGTATGTTCCAAATATAAGAGAAAACCATGTAAACACGTCTACTACAAATTCGACAGATTTAAGCAAAATGTCCTTCTTACTGTACCACATTCTTTTAAAAGCCATGCTTGCAACTTTTTATTGGTTTTGGTTATTTCTTAAATTATCACGCTAGTATTTTTCTTTCTTCAAAGTAACAGTATCAAAACAGTCATACTGATCTCCGCTACAGCCAACGATATAGCGGTTAATATTATCGCATCTATTACTTTTTCTGTTACTTTCTTCAATATCCTCCTCATCTTCAGTTTTTTGTTTTGGGCGGTCATTTCTTTTGATTGCTTTGATTACTTCAGAAATATGGGCTAATGCTTAATTGGATACCTGAGAGGCTTTTGGTTTCTCCATTTCATTTTTGAACGTTACTGCAACTGCAGGTTTCCGCACATTCTGGATCTTCTGCCGAAGCATCTGTTGCGGTTTGGATAGCTATGGCTCTGCGGCTTGTACCTTCAACCCTTTCAAAACCCAGGAGGACGGCGCCTATGTGTCCGCAGGCTAATATTGCTATTACTGTGTTAATGCATAACAAGTATTGCATAGCCAATACATCTGTTTCTTGAAATCGGTGTCATTGCGCCGACCCCTATTTTGTCCGGTTTTTGTAAAAAATTAAAATCTATAGGCCATGTTTTTTAACGTTTGTGTCAGACAGATTTATGTCAGTGTGGTGTTTGATTTTTAATTTCTAATGAGGTTTTGTAGTTTGTGCATAAAAACCTTCTTCCTACTCATTTATACCATGAATTCTTTTATTAAGGTTTGGTGAAAGACTTACCAAAGCAGCTTCAGGTTCTGCGTCTTCACTCGGGGAGTCACTCCTGCCCAACCCACTTTCGTCTGAGGAAGGAGTCTCCAAGGGCCGCTCATCTGTTGCCACTCGAACCACCATCTTGTTTCACCTGACAAAAGGAAAATATATTATAAAGTAATAATAAGACAATAATTGAGACACCAACGATTTCAACAGTTTGGCGTTTTAAACTTATGGATTGATATTATGGAATCATAAACCAATTAATAAATAATTGGTTTGTTAGCAGTCAGAGTACATCATTCAAGAATTCGCAACAAAGAGCGATAACTGCAACAGTCCGGTTTATATCTTTTGTATTATCGAAGTTCATGTCCTCAATTGAATCATCACTAACCACGTGCTTACCATCGTCATTTTTGTCTATAAACACGAGATTATCACAAAACAGAGCCGTACACATCGAGTATCATTCCTCCGAGTGGAGGACTGTCGTCTATGAAACATCTGGACTAACAAAAACACGGCTAAGACAATAGCTTCGTTAAATTCTGACGCAATGATAAAAACAGACTTATCGGAGGAAAATTCCACAAAAATGAGAACCTTCGGTTGATATTGTTAACTTCTACGCAAGAAAGAAGGAGAGTTAATTTTGTGACAAATTGTGAATACGGAATTCAATGCTTTCTTTGATGAATTTCAGAGAGAGATGCCCAACATTTACTCCAGGATGTGGTCATAGAGGAAGTCTGAGCTTTTTCTGGGAGAAGGAAAATCCAATTGTTAGATACTCGCATAGTGTAAAAAACGGTCAGTGTTTGTTTCAAAACTTTGCCTTTTATGTCACTTAAGAATGAATCAGTTAGTTAAAATTAAAAAACTCTTTAAAAAAATTAACCATATCATGCGATACTTTTGTTAAACAATTGAATTATATAAATAATAATGATTGCCAAATTTAACAACATACAAACAATAACGAAATCAGTAAGTGGGTAATGTTTTGCAAATAAATATTTCTAGTGGTCGATATAAAAGGATTTTTAGAATATCTACTGGAGTGAAGTCAATACCCACCATATATGGGTTGGTTCATATCTATAATAATAAAGTCATATCAACGTTCGGTGGGGTCTTGGACTAGGGTCATTCATATCAAGAATCTCACTTACCGAGTAAGATGTCTTATCTTGGCTATACAAGAAATACATTTCAATCAAATTATGGTGAAAAATGAGCTGTTATTGGTATTCCTTACCACGGCTAACTAGTAATGGGCTATTAAAAATATAATCTGGTTTTGGATGACTCGCCTTTTAGCTTTTATCAATATTTTACGCACATACATATCACGCGTTTATCATTTACGGGGTAGAAAAAGTCTATAGTCATAACAACTCAAAGGCTGCTTTTAGCTCTCTATCACGATTTTATCCCTTACGGTGAAGACAGAGTCCACAATCTGAAAAGGACCCAACTTTTATAATCAAAAGTCACTATAACCTTAAGTTATTAAACAAGATATTTGTCCTAACAATGTGCGAGAATATAAACTCCTATCACGTTTATTGGACGGTGACCACTTGACCTGACAAACGTACCTACCATACTAAATCACGGCAGAAAACTGATAAGATATCATTGCGGTCGCAAAGGCCTTTGAATAATTTTATTTAATGAGAATATTCTGGAAATAATGTGCCTAATTCATTCAACAGATTGATAAGAAACTCAATGCACTCCTCGACTTGATGTTTTCGATTAATGATGTTATAGCCGATATATTTATCAATGTGTTTGGAAGAGAGAAAGAGATAACTATACTTTTGTTAACTATCGTTGGTAAAGCTTATTCTTGATTCCTTTTTATTTCTTGATGATTATTATAGACTGAACGTAGTGGTGGGGAGTCTCCGGTGAAGTGATAATTTAACAAACCAAAGAACATATGTTTAGTTCTAGCGTTAATCCATACCTAAAGTTAATTTACATGATCCACATCACTGTCATTTAAGCTAGCTCAAGTCAACAGCCGAAACGCTTTTTATCGCTACTTGTGTGTGCTTTACACTTATTTGCGCGATAAACGGTGTCAATTTTGTTATCTCTCGCGCAATAGTTTATCTATTGCACTGACGAAAGTTACGATATTTTTGGTATATTGACTATTTAAGCTATATTTATTTCAGATCATTGAAGTCAGCAGTGGAATAATTTTTGGATGTTGCCTTTGGCGAATGGTCCGTGACAATTTATCTTGGTTTAAAAATTTCATCAGCTAACTATAAGACGTTTTAATTGTTATTGTTTTATCTTTTGGTTAGTTCTAAAAATACCTACATAAAACAAATGAGACCCTTTCAATCGAGAAGCCATTAAACAAAGCCGAATATTTTATAAGTACCTACTGGTAGTTGCTTGTGTGTTTAAAGTTGACAGTATATGATTTTCAATTAAAAGGAAATACAAAGACAATATAATTTCTTAATATTTAAATTTCAATTAACTTTATGTGGAGTCAAACTTTGTGCGGGGTTACACAAAGTTAACTACATAAATTGATGGCAATTTTGTATCATTATTAACTAAATTCTGAATTTTTCCTAGAGTTGACAATATTACTACTACTAACATGATGCAATGTACTTCTCACTTGATTTCAGTTATGATTTTTTGTATTATTATTGTCTCTACAAAAATTCTCTCAGTTTATTTAAAAATATTATTCTCGTATATGTATATTGCTAACGAATAGTAATACCACCTACTCACTATATATTTACATCTAAGCTATCTATTAATGGGGGAGACCTGGTGACCTGTAACACAGGTTCTTCTAGGACCTAGTATAGGCGCCAGTTCTCCACAATATAATTATGTAACAGAACTTTGAAAAATTGTTTTACTTGTAAAGGTATTGTTATTGTGGAGGAAAATAAATAAAGGATTATTATATACCTTAAGAAGTAAAATAAAGGTGGATGCTGAAAGGCTTCATATGTAGAGGATGAGAAGGAATAAATAATCATAGACTCTGGTCTTACTCAGAAGTGGATCAAAATAAGCCGTTCGTCATTAAATAAACAATATTTGCATTAATGAATAAATGTACTCTTGCCTCTAAGCCCTCTTTATTATTGTATCAAACCAATATAATCACCTAAGATAAACAAATATTTCTAACAAACACATAAATTCAAGAAACGGGTCAAGTTTCAAACGCTTTTATTAGAACGATATAGATAGTACACAAGAGTTTTAAATAAAAAAAAAACTCTTTTTTATTTAACTTTTTAAATAAGACACACATTTTAAAATAACCTTTAAATATGATTATGTATGGCAAATCAATTTTTCTTATTCTTATTGTAGTTAATTAAAACAAAATTACCAAGAGATATTACTTTAAATAAACATTGTATTTATTTTCGTCTTATAGGCGATGGGCTTGCAACCTGTCACTATTTGAATCTAAATTCTATTAGAAAGCCATACAGCTTAACGTGGCCTTTCAGTCTATTCAAGACTGTTAGCTCTGTATACCCCGCAAGGGATATAGACGAGACTACATATATGCAATATCCCGCAATTTTCATAATCAACATGGAATACGTCTGCATTATCTTTCATTTCCTGTTATTTTCATAATAAACATACATTAAAGCTGTATCTTTTCGAACTTGGCTATTACGCGGCCGTGTTTATTGTTGTGTTGTTGATTGCAATAACGACAAACAGAAAACAAGACAGGCTTGCAAATGTGTTGTTTATAACTTGGGGCCAAGTTATCGCCTGATGAAATGTTAAACAATGCTGGACATGTTTACTGAGTCAGGCTGTTTTCCACCGCTTGGGGCCAAGGTTTGGTTGATAGCGAGATGGACTAATTTACAGATATTATAATGATACTTATCTTGTTTATTTTTATTTTCACTTTTATTGGTGAAGTTATGAAGAAAACTAAGCACCTACATTCTAAATAGATACAGAAAAAAGAACAAGAAAAAAACCAATGAGGATGCGACAGCATGCAGAAAGATTTATTTTATTAAAATTCGTAAGATGCGAGTGCTATGAGTTAAAAAAAAATAACTTATTTCTTGTTGAAAAAATATTACAACATTGGAAAAAATTTGTAATAACGTTAAGAATGAAATACAAAGAAGTACCTAGATAGAGTAAGGAACAGAGAATGTAAAAATGCATTAATTTCAACATATTACTTGCATTTAATATGATCAGGCTTACTTTGATACAATTTTATACTTCTATTAAGTATTGTGTAAGCAAATATCAAAATATAGTTTGACTTAATTAATATTCTCTTCAGTTTTAAAAATAATTATGTTGATAAAATTATATGTGCTTTTTAAAAAAGACAGAATGTAAAATTACTCACTTTTCAAAAATGGTTCGTATAAATAAACATTGATTGTTAACAAAAACAAGGACTTATATGAACAAACGCAAATCGTTTACTGGGTGGCGAGACGCACATTACGTATATATCACATAATTCTATGTAAATTTTCAAGTTCTATGTCAGACGACTGGCACGGCAGGTTTGGTTGGCCAGGGACCACGCGGCTTGATCTTAAAATATACACATAAAATGTAGTTTTTCTTTATTTTGATGCTAATGCCAAAGTTGTCACTCTTGGTATCGTGTGCTTTGGCAAAATAATATTTTGGGGTTTTAAATATCCTGTGTGCAATTGCATGGATGATTTCTTATTACTTTTACTTATTATATTTTCTATAACTGAAAGGTTAATGGATGAATGAAAGATAATTAATGGCACAATATGTTTTTTCATCACGTCATGGGACGTATTACCATGATATTGGTTTAGGCAACACGAAGCGACTCTGTCTGACCTCCGCAAGCTATCCTAGCTGAAATCTCCCATTCATATCCTGATTGTTTTCAGGCTGTTTTGGCTGACTTCGAAGCACAGGGTCAACTTACTATAATGAATTAGTAAACTCGGTGCGGACTCCTGGACTATATACTATACAGCTTCTAATGTTCTAATTCATAAATTTTAATTTTATTACGACTGATTATGGAAAGATACCTAACCACATGTTGGTTATTGCACCATGTTGCGAAATTGTGTTATTTTAAAAACATGCGAAAAGCTTCTGCATGTTTATAAATAAAACATTTTTTTATGTGTTATGTCTTTGTCTCTAAGCCGTAAAGGTATTTACTATACACGCCTATATTTAGACCATATTATGTATAGAATGTTAAAAAAATCCTATAATAACTACTCTTTACGGTTAACTAGCTCTTTGCCTATTTGTTTAAAATGTATTTTGCCCAATACGCGCGACATCACAACATTGCTTAGTACTTATGTGTTAGTCTTATGGTAACTGGTATAATATTCACTTTAAGTATTTATTCCGATTTATTTGCTACCCAATTAAGGTTTCATTTACCTCTTAGCGTCAGTCCTTTCCCAGACATTAATATACCAAGTATACCATACAAAGATTATGATATAAACAAGTACTTATAAACGCAAATAAAGAAAAAGAACAATAGTGACTTGATGAAGGGTAAACGAGCAATTAATCAACAAAAACAACTTTGATCTAATTCTACCCTTAAATGAATGCAGACATGCAACACGTATTTAATACTAGAGGCCGCCCGCGACTTCGTCCGCATGGAAACCCTATCAATCCCGCGGGAACTCTGGGATAAAAGTAGCCTATGTGTTATTCTGGGTCTTCAGCTACCTACATACCAAATTTCATGGTAATCGGTTCAGTAGTTTTTGCGTGAAAGAGTAACAAACATCCATACATCCATACAAACTTTCGCCTTTATAATAGTAGTAGGATCTAGATCAGAGTTTTTAAAGTACTTTCCTAGCAACAAATGAAAAGTAACAATGTCTATAGTCCATTTTAAATTTAGAAAAATACATTTCTTAAATAAAGTATGGTTAAAGGCCAAAGTAATTAATTTTGTTTACATCCGTTATTTAATTTTGCTTTATCTTGTGACTGGTTATAGACGACAAAGTAATATGTCTATCGTTTTCATGACAAAATAATCAAATTATATTTTAGCAAGTTTGAATAAACAACAAAGTATCTTTAAAATAAAAACCGAAGCATCAAAGAAAAAAAACACTTGAAAGAGGTTTAATGATATTAAACATTTTTTTATTATCTTTTTTTAAGTTTGAATCAAGCTAGATATAAATTTCCATTTTTATCTACAACTGATATCTTATATATATTCGTATCCTACAAGAGACATCTTCTAAACTTCAATTCATGAAAATCTGTTTCTTTAACTTTAATAACTTCTATTCTAAACAAAAAGAACCTGTCACTATTTGAATCTCAATTCTATCATTAAGCCAAATTACCTACGTCTACCCCGCAAGGAATATAGACGTTGATATACATATGTATGTAAGCTAAACAAATAAAATTATGCTTGGAATAAGAACTTTTTTTATTGCTTTGCTTAAAACTTGGGTGATTGATTAATCTACCTATTTCGAGGTATCTGTTTGTAAAATTTCGACTGTTCATCTCCGGGGCATACATTCCGTTCCTAAAACAGCATTTATTTTCTAAATATACAAAAAAAGAAAACTATGTAATTTATAAACGGAGGTTGAAAAATAAATAATATTATAGAACACATTTTTATTCATTTGCCCAACCCTTGGTCACGAGAAATCCGTCGTGTAATCGAGAGAAATTATGAGCTAAGAAGAAAAGTGTCATGTGATTAAAGTTGCAAAGTTGCAGTCTTCAACTATGTCATTACTGAGAAACCAGTCGACTTGTTACACATTTATTTATAAATCAAAACGACAGGAATGCTGCCGAAGCGACTTTCCATACTCGCAGCCGTTTCTGGCTTCGTACGCTTCGCGAGTTTCACATAGCTTCCAACTGACGTTTTTGATGTTTTATTTATACTTACTTAATACATCTTCTTCTTTGTAGCTTTTCAGTCTTTTCTTCTTTATAGCTGTTGTAGCATTCTTAACTGGTTGCTTTAAAGCTACTTAGAATAGCAGTATTTTAGCATTGAATTGATACATTATTGTGTGAGTTAATCTAAGGCATACATAAAAATATTTAAGGATGCCTGAGATTAACACTCCTTACATTGATTTATCTACTTTTATGCTACAATACACTACCTAGGAGGTCGAAGAGCGGAAAGAGAAGGGAATTTTATATTTCATATTGATCGATAAGTTATTTCAGATATTTTATACAGTTGTATAACATTTGACAGTTGAATCGAACATATCATCATCTAGCTTATTTATTTTTAAGTAAAAAATATGAGGAGGATTAAGAATTCTTTGAATTATTTAAAGAGAGAGATGGTGGTGATGCGATTAAATTGAACATAAGGTTTTCATTAATATTTTTTTTTCCATAAATCCTAGAAAAAGATGAGCTAACTAAAGGAGTCTCTTTTGGTGGGTAAAATCATAATCTGTAGTCATTTACGTTGCGACAAACAAACAATTCTTTGAATATATAAACCTACTTTTACCGATAACAAAACATTCCGATGTTTATGTTCCGGCTTAACTGCATATATTATGTTCTCTGCACTTAATATGTAAACACAATTAACCTATTCTCATTACTGGATAGTCAATTATACCGATATCTCAGGACTCATAAATATGTGTGTAGGTATAAAAAAAAATCGCATACCAAAATATCATCTTATAATGTACACCTACGTTCCATTCCAGAAAAATCTACATAAAAAGGGTAAAACGAAACCTACAGTTAATTAAAAATGATACCTACAGTTTCACACTTAATTAAACCAATTTTTTTTATTTGACTAGGTATTTCCTTAAAAAATGGAGGGTCGCGGGAAATGGCCTTGAAATGGAATTATTGTTTTACTTCCACACACACAGGGTCGCGGGCAGAAACTAAGTAAACATATGTAATGTAATACTTTTATAAGAACCTATAACGGATTTATTTATTTACTCTTTAGTGCACTTTATACATATAAATAGGTACAAAATGTGGACTATTGTAAATAAAACTGACCGCATCCAATGTTGTAGGTAATAATACTAAGGCACGGTTTAGTGAAATATAACTGATTTTAATATAATCACGACATTTTTCTTTTGATTAAAAATACTTGTTCAAATGGTTAACAATCACTTTAGTAAAGTAACCAATTCGATGGCTGAAAACATGTTTAATGATTACTGATGCCCAAATTCGGGTGATAATAACAATGTTGCTAAAAACGTTTAACTTGGACATCAGTACAACTTGTTATCACTTCAGTGCGAGTATGTTTTAACCGTTCTTGGCTGGAATAATCACGTTGGTAAACACACGTCACTTATAATAATTTTAGTTTGTACAAACATATATCTCTAAGGATCTAAGCGCCACATGTAGGTACTCTTTATGTTATAAATACAAGCTTTTATTTAACTTGCAATGTATGTAGGTATGTATGTACGAATATAACTATGTTACTTTGGGTGGAATATTAATAATCAATTTTAAAGCAACTATCTTAAACCGATTCATATGAAATTTGACACAAGTTCGTTCAGTTAAATGTAATATGCGTAAAATTTATAAAAATAAAGCGTAAATTACCTTTATCTATCCTAGGTATCTATATATTACCAGAATCACATATAGGCCAAATTGTACATACATATAATCACCACGCACAGCTGTATGGTTGCCAGCCCAAAAGAAGAATCTCAAGCTTATTAGCCTATCCCATGGTCTTTTACAAAATCCTTGGGAAAGAGAGGGGAAAGTGTTGGAAACCACACGGCATAAAAATACCTAACCATACGTGGGCCAAATCTCGCGTTCGTCGATAAAAATATCCGATTTGAATATTTTACAAAAGCCAACTTCCCCATTAAGTTAGAATGCATACGTGTATAAAGGCACGCACACACAACGTTTAATATAAACAAATTGATCTGTCTGATTCCCGGTCCCCACTATTGGATTTGGACCCATATTGTTAACTCAAAAGGAACCGAAAAAGTCACACACTATAAAGGGTCCATTTCTCAGAAAAACAATAATGAATGGTGTGGGTTCCATTTTTTACACCTATATTTCAAAAGTTATGAATGAGATGGCGCTTGTCTGTCTTTTCCAAGAATTTCTCAAACTAATAGGGGTTTCAATATTTGTTGAATTAGTTTTTGTACTTACATACAGACAACGCGTTTTTATGCCTGGTTTGCAAGCAAAAATGAAATTTGTTTTAACCTGTAACGAACCATGGGAACATTTAATTCTTTACCTTTGTTAACCAAAACTTTTCTTTATACTGAAGGCATTGTCAGAAATCACTTATAATTTCTTACCTGAGACTGCTTCAAAACCAAAAATCCCAATACACACCTAGGTACGCTTTATCAAACGCAGAAACGTTCATCTGATTTAATTGGTACAGTGCAATTTCGGGGCAAAATAAATTGTTAACTTGAGCTAAACCAATTGTTACCTCAATGCATTTAGCAAAGGGTTAAAGGTAAGGTAAGGTAAGGTAAGGTTAAAGGAAAACAAAGTAATATAAACATTTATGTCCAAATGAGATGAGAAAATGTAACTTATATAAATGTACAATTTGAGCCACACAATGCTACATTGAAGCTTGTATAAAAAGCTTGCTCCGATATTTTTACGGACTTGTCTAATTTGTAATAATAATTTGTAAATTTTTACATAATGTAAGATGTACATTGTTCCCTTATCGGTTTAGTAGTCACGTGTACAAACAACTTAATTAAATTTAAGTCGAACGAATCTCATATGGTTAAAATCTGCGTGATAAGGGTTTTAAATGCGCAATGAGGTCACTACTATTTTCTTTGTGATCAATCAATCACAAATTTTTAGACTTCAGCCGCATATTTTGCCACAAAATGTTAGGTCAGAAGATAGCCGCTAAGTGAAAAATCCTTACCTACCTACTTTAAGATCGTTTGCACATAGGCGAACTTCGGGCTCTTCCCCAGAGAACTGAGGACGCAACGGAGACTAACACCAGGAGGATGATGATAATTTTAATTACTTATTAGCATTTAATTGCAAAAGTAGCCTCGCAAAGTGATATAGATAATACACTGTTATAAATAGAAACCATTTATGTAGTGACCTACAACTGCACAAATGTAAATACTAGTAAAATTATACAAACACATTAGTCACAAGGGTGTTCGTCTGGTGCTTGTTCCAAATTTCATCATCTCGGTCGTTGACTGATGCCAAATTGTTGCTGCGCTAATTATAGGCAGCGCTTCATAAACCTAAATGTTAAATAGATAACGAATGTTATCTCCAGTTGCTGACAAGATTAAAAAGGGCATAGTGGTGCTTTCTGTATCATTGATAATCTATGACTGAAAGTTATCTGAATTACAAGGTGTGAAATGTAAGAATCTTCACGGACAAAGGTAGATCTTACAACTCAAAAGAATTTGCCTTTTCTTTGAGTTTCTTGATTCAGAAGCTGTATTTAAAAAATGTTTGTCTATGAACAGAATTCCTGAACACAGCTAAGTACCTAGTTTCATAATTAAAATGACCAAGAGAAAGGTTTAGAGTGGCGGAAACGAAATACAAAAGCTTTAGGCTATCTGTTGCTTCATCTTACTGAAGAGATTAAACAATCAACAATAAAACTTGAGAGCTGCTGTTTCACAATATGTTCGAAAGTCTTAATTACAAGACACTCGTAATTCGCAACTTATATATTTGTATCGTTTTTTGTACTGTGCTTCTTGTTTAACTTTCAAAATTCTATCTTATGTTTGTGGACATTCAAATTTCCCACGAGAGTGAAGGCTCATTCTAAAACTAGTATAGTAGTAGGTCATCTTATATGTATTTACAAAATAAATGACGTACCTATATGGGACAACTCATCAGCGACGGAACGGAGTCAAAACTCTCAATGACGCGTTAGTCTGTATGTTTGTTGCACTAACTGAAACAATTACTATACATTTCATAAAAAGTGATTCATATCTGAGTGGGTCAAAAGTTATGAAAACAGTCTATCCTCCGTCATGTTCTTTCTCCGCAAAACTATTAAATTTTATTGATCATGAAATATTTTTCTAAATATGATGTGATAACGTATGTATAATCATAAAACAGATACGTTCAATTACCTACTGAATAAGACGTAATTTAAAACCAATGCGTATTTATTAAACTGTATGCTGTAGACATAATGTTGTCATAAATTTGAATATGTAATGGACCAATATATCTCAGCCGCTTTAATAAGATCTATTATGAGATTATGACCGGTGACACTGAAAGGTCGTTGTGATACTCGAACGAGATTTATAACATGTTAAGTACGTTCACTTAACTTGAAACATGTTCTTTCCGTTTCAAGGTTTCCCGCCAGATAGATTTTTATGAATAAATTAAGACTATTGTTGACAAAACATACAAAGCGGTTATATAAAAAAACAATGCTTTTAACTAACTAACGATTTTAAGTTAACTAAGAATCAGACTAAATAAAATATAAAATAGTTCTTTTCATTAAAAAGGTGAGTTTACTTCAAACTATTTTGGAAATTTTTTTCTTTTTATATTCATGTTTTTTTTAGTTATGTTTTCTAAATAATAGAAAAATAAGGCAAATTTACCACTTTTAATTATTACAGCTTGTAGCAAGGATAAGGCTCGTTGAACTCTTATCCTTGAAAAACCATAGGTATTTAAAATATTTTTTTTTTTTGATACACCATTTCTCCGATTTCAGTAAAATTTTGTACAGAAACCGTAGACCAACTTAACAGAAAACAGATAGTCCTCAATAATTACTTTTGGAACTGGATAACATGAGACAAATCTGTTTATTGCAAACATCGTGGTCAAACTGAACTAATCAGCTAGTTCCAACTTATACAATTATTAAAAATATTTCAATGTATTTGAGATTTCAGACGAGTGAGACGGTTTACTAGCCTTACAACAGAAAAAAATATATGTATTTATTCAAATTATTATTATATAAATATATATTTATTTTTTTAAATATAAAAAAAATAAGTATTCTAATATACATTTTTGTATTGCTTCTGTTTTTTAAACTTTTGCTATTTTAATTTTAAGAAGGTAAGCAAATATTTACTTGAAGTCTTAATCGAATCCACGCACTACCAGAATGTAATGCAACTCTTAATTGTTAAAATCACATTCTTGTTAGGTTTGGTGTGAATGAACTCATTAGCCATCCCATGGCTAAACTAAACGTGGCTAGCTATTACTATAATAACTATCACTATAAAAATAAATTTGGAAACCAAGTTACAGAAATGTGAATCTTCCAATACTTTGACGTTATAAATATTTTATAAGCAATTTATATTCGATAACGTGGGTTAGCCTATGCAAATGTAATCTAATTTGATCTATAAATTATGTCAGACCTAGTTTAATTTAGCCAAATTTTAATAGTAGATTCAGTTTAATTTATGAGACAATAATATTTTGTAACATGAGAATAGACTTTAGAGCATAGGTGCGAATGCGAACGTTGCGTGTTCCTAAAATAGTTCGTCGGCGCATCTCGCATTCTCAAGTTTAAAAATAAGCTTTGTCTAGTCTAGCCCAACATGCCAGTTAATGTCACTCACCCAATTGCACTCAGGGCGCCCGAAAATTGTTCACAGTTCACCGACTGGCCAAAAGTGAATAGACCTTGACCAATTCAAATTTCGTACGCCGGCTGATTAGCATAAACGCGAACGTCTATAAACTCACTTTTTAAATTTTTAACACTGGATGGGTAGCGGAAATACAAATTTTAAAAACTTTTGGAACACTTTTTTTTAATTTTGAATATTTTTTATAGAATAATTGTTTTCGTAAAATATTGTTGCATTCCCCGTTGAGGCGTGCCGTCGCCAGCAAGTTGCGGGTGTACTGAATGGCGCCCGCGGTCGCGGCCATGTTTAAAGCACGCCACAGTTAGCGCGATAAAAAAAAATGTTGTACAATATCGAAGCGTATTGTTTACACAGAGGGTCATTCGTCATTTACAGCTATGATTACACTACATATTATACCGTTTAGTTTTTTATATCTGAAAATGTTGTTCCTAAGTATTCAGGTAATGACCGTTAATATTAAATTATTAAGTTATCAGGCATGTTATAATTTTACTGACCGGCATGTAGTATACTCATGTATTTTCAAGTGACCTTGGTTTACTTGAACTATTATTTTAAATAATTAAACAAATTTTCCTTTTACTTATCGCAAATTGGCTGAAATTCGTGACAGTACTAATGAAATTACGAATGAAACATTCAAGGGCTTCTGTTATATTA
Organism: Amyelois transitella; assembly: GCF_032362555.1. Lineage (NCBI taxonomy): Eukaryota > Metazoa > Arthropoda > Insecta > Lepidoptera > Pyralidae > Amyelois > Amyelois transitella. The sequence continues at coordinate 8,282,267 of NC_083511.1, read as the reverse complement.
TTTAACATTGTCTAATTCTTTTATAAATAAATATAAAGGTTTTAAAGAAATATCCATAAAAATATGTATCATTTTTAGTAGAATCCAAATTAGTTTTTACTCATATTCATAATAATTTCGATAATTATTATTGTATAGAGTAATCTAAAATTTAAAGCTTCCAAATATTAATTATAATTATACTTTTGGTAACTAGATTTGGTTTTTAATACGACAATATGTTCAAGTATTATTCCGATTTAATTTATGTATTATTTGTGGCAATTGGAAATATGTAGTCTCTGCCTATCCCTCCGGGGAAAAGGCCTGATTTTATGCATTTATGTTTTATTCCGATTTAGAAACTAAACTTTCATATCTGTCACTACGTTTAAAAATACTATCGAAGGCAAGCTCACTATCGATAGCCCAAAACTATCGATAGTATTGACCGAAATTATTATCGATAGGCCCATCGATATTGCAGTTGATTTCCGAGGTCAATTATCAATAATGTAACTATCGACAGATCGGCAACGCTGTAGAAAGTAGCAATATAAATTCATAAATGTAAATAATGATTTCAATATAAACTTGAACATCGAGGTAAAAATTTTACGTAGGCTAGTTAATTTTCAGATAAAGATAATATCTATTGAAAATATTAAACCGACCTGTTTAGTATTCTTTGAAGGCAACTAGCCATGTCCCGATTATGATGGCTTGTAACTACATCGGTTACCTGGGCGTGTTCAGAATCTAACGAGTTTCATAAGAAATTCACAACGACTAAATGTTTTATTTATAGAATCATTATGTGTTTACCTGTAATATCAGGAAATATGGAGCATTGGTCATCTTAAAAAGCTGGAAGCACATTTTCCTAGCCTTCTTTATACCAATATCTCTTTTCTTTCTCTGTTATCCAATACTCCTACGCGATGGAAAATATCGTGAGGAAACCTGTACATTGAGATAACTGGACGTGATTAGGTTGTCCAAGAAATATTGCCGAGAATAGATGAAAGCATCTGCGAATAAAAACCTAACTTACCCAGTCATCAGTCAATCATAGTCAAGGTTTAGGATGCTCTTTAGAGAGGTGAGGGTGTAACCAGGACTAACGACAGGCAGAAGAAGAAGAATTTAACAGTTACCATGCATTTGTTTATCCTATGAAAATGTTTTTGGAGTCAAATGCACATATAAAGAAAGCTTAATAAGAAACTTAATAAGTAAGGAACTACGTTTTGTCCTACATACTAATGAATTGATAAATACACGCTTACCAATATTTTTTGCATTTGAAGCTTTTCGAATGTGTCACTATTAAACTTTCGCTGTCATATACCAACCTAATTCTTGCATGTTACCCGTCAATATCTTGAAACTATTTTGCTTATGTTAATTAAATGCAATCAACTTTCAAATTAATATCATTGGCCGTATAAGCAGTCTCTGGTTTTGATTAGGAATCTATTTCACATGTCTACATTCCTATAATTTCCATGCCGCCTATGTATATTTAAAAGTACATTTCCAATTACCTACATTCTTAATAGTTATCTCTTAGGTTCAACTATTGCAATTTTTTACGATTAGCAACCTTATTTTCTACTTTTATCGAGAAAAAGTATAACTGCTAAAGGGTGCATGCGCAAAGATGTGAAAGAATGTGTTTCATAAGCGAATAGAGAGGAAAAAATCGATTTTTAGGTCAACCAAGCTGTAAACTTAAAAAGAGTCACCGTTCTGAGATCTGTCAATTTCCTAGATAATTAAATAAATAGACACGATGTGTCTTATAGATAACCCGATCCCTCGAAGCTGGTTTAATGTCTGTCTAGCATGTTCACTGAATACTAATCCTGAATAGTCACGAGTGGCGAGACCTTAGCGAATACGAGATTAGAACTGTATTATGCCGAAGTTATGTTCTTTAATGTGCTGTTTTGTGAAATGTCTATTTAGTATTCTGTCACAATGTAGCTAAACACCATGTTCGACTCGGTCATTGATTTAAGATCATGTACTTGATAAATTTAATAGTTACGTCATTATCGTCTGAAATACAAGGACATTACGGAAGATAATGTTAAAAATTATCCATTTTAGTGATATTTTTTTAATGAATTTGTGTCAACCCCACACAGTAATACACATTTACCTACAAAGCTCTTATTATTTTCATTCGAAAATTGAATTGTGAATACAAAGGGTGAAAAACCACAGCCAACGACAAAATCTCTGCCTAGACTAGTAGTACATACATATATTTATGCGAACTTCCATTTCTCGTAAATATGTATCTATATTCTTTCATAAGGAAGGTTCTGTATAAATTTTCTTTCAATTACTTTACTATACATGCGAATTCAAAAATGGGCGCTAGATATATAATTAAGGTCACTCCTTTTACTACCCCGGAAACATTCGAATTTTCCTTTTTGTTACGGAAATGGCAAACTTTGGCAACAAAACAAAGTCAAGGCGTGCGCAATCATTTAGTATGCGCACATGATGATACTTTGTGACAGCAATACAATATAGCCTTAAGGGATCAAGGAAATTCTCGAAGGATTGACATAAAATATGTTAAATACCTCAGAGACTGATATCTCATCCACATCAATACGACCTCATTTAATAATGAGTTGTATCTGTTATATAAATATTACACTTTCCGCGTCTTCTCTCCGTAAAATATTAAAAGACGCCCTATGCAAAAGCTTAGTGAACTAGTAACTTTGTTTGTTGGTAAAGAACTATTCAACCGATCGTGAAAATACTTCCCCCGTTACGAGTAATAAGGTACATTATCTGCGGGTGGTGGTGGTGGTGGTGGTTCTACTATATATATATAGTACATTATTTGGAATACCGTGTGGATTCCAGAACTTTAGAATAGAACCACTCCATACCATGCTCATGGATATCGTAAAATGGCGACTAAGGGATAGGCTTATAAACTTGGGATTCCTCTTGTAGGCGACGGACTAGCAACCTGTCACTATTGTGAATCTCAATTCCATAATAATGCCTGAACCTTTGCTGGCCTTTTTAGTCTTTTCAAGACTGTTGAGTCTATGTTCTCCGCAAGGGATATAGACGTGACTATATGAATGTATTTTATGGGCTATGTATGTACCACTGCGAAGCCGTAGTGGGCCGATAGTCCCAAGTAGATTAACCTGGGTCCATCGCAAATGCAAACAATGATGCTATTGTTTGCAAACAATGTACAATTACACATTATGTATTACTTACACATTCTTATAATCACGCCACTTTCCCGGTGGGGCAGGCAAAGACTATTTATTTCCACTTGTCGCGATCCCTGCAATAAATTTTTGTATCTTCCACATTCATCACATTCTTCATGGAAGCTCGTTTAGTTGCTAGTCCTTTTACCAGTACGTCACTGTTTTACTTATACTTAATTTATATTAAAATACTTTTACTCATCTCTATTCTCTTTAGTAAAAAAAATACGATAGTTGCTATTCTCTATAGTATGTGACCGTATTTGAAGGTATCTTTTTGTTAAATCAAAATCCGCCAATTTTATCTACTCTTTATGACTTTATTTGTGTCAATCAATCCATCATAAAGACATACAGCTGAACAAGTGGCCTTTCAGTTTTTTTAAGAATGTTGGCACTATCAACCTCGCAAGAGATATAGACGTGACAATATGTAAATATGTATAGGCTTATAACGGCGGCTTTATTATTTGACGTCGAGCCATAAGCGTCCTCGTTTTTATTTGTTTTAACGGGACACTTTAAATTCAGTATTTGTATATCGATACAAATATCGATTTGTATACAAATCATACTAACAAACACATCATTTACTCGGTTCTTTACCTATTACTGTACCATTTTTCTTATGCAATTTTGTATTTACCAGAATTGCATAAGAAAATTTGATGTATTGCAACGAATTTGCACACTTTTGGAAAAATATGCAAATAAGATTCGTTGATGTCTTTTACATGTAAAGTTTATTCGTTATATTTTGCACATAATTTTTTTTATAAATTTCGTTATCTATTCTCTCTTTTTCATCTGCTAAGTTGAGATCTTACTCGTAATAAGAATAAAACATTGAGTCTTTTTTATGAACATTTTCCTAAGTAATATATAAACCCGGTGAAATGATTAGACCAAGTTGATACGGTTTACTGTCTACTTATTACGAAAATATTTTTAAAAATTTTAATATAGGATTCGACTATTTATTTCAATTGTTGTTTTTAACTTTTAATAGATTATTTATGAATCAGTTTCAATTAATTGTTATATTCAGTTTTAATTCCTTAAATTTTGTTTACTTGAATTAAATTAAAATTATATAGAGGGTAAAAAAATATAAGAATCAATTACAATATTTAACAGTTTCTTTGGACAACTGAGTTTGTAATATCGGAAGCGGAAATGGCAGTAGATAACGCCAGTGGGCAGTGGCGTAGGTACTTGTCACGATATTCACGATGTCCGTTTTATTATAACACACTACTCGTAATTACTCGTATATATACTACAATACTTAGTACTCAATTTGTGTATTCTAAATTTAATTAATCATAGCCCTTCCCGTCGACTACGAAAAACGGGCAGTTATAAAAATAATGCCTTAATTTGGGCAATTTTTGATTTGGAAATTGTATTTGTTACTGAAAGCATTTCAGAAAAGAAGCACTCTTTTAAGCTATCTCTCCTATTAATGCCGTAAAAGGCGACTAGAGGAAGCCTAGGAAAGAAGAAACTAAAGAAGTTATTGAAGATCTTCTTTTACATAAGCACAAATGACCATGCGTATTTTCTAAAAGGGTAGGCAGAGAAAAAAAAATCCCTACATACTTCTTTTGCTGCATCCACATTTTGCACTGTTTTCATATAAGCTTGTGTGTATAAATATATATGAAAACAAGAAATTAATGCAGTTTTCCGGAAATATAATTTATAGACCATGTTTATTCTCGTATATCTTCTACGGATATTGCCATTGTTCCGTGTCACATACTCCAGATTACTTCAATTATCAATTTATTATGAATTTATAACGTTGTGTTTCCTAGTTAATGTTTTACAAATGTATTTACGACCTTAGTAAAGTTATTGAGGTAGGCGAGTTGCTTAGAAATTAAGTAAAAAATCTGTGCATTTATTCAATTTCAAATTATTTTATTTTATTCATTATTATGGGACACTATATATCACTTAATTGTCATACCTACATATCTTTTGGTTTCACAACATTGGTTGACGTCAAATAAATTACTTAAAACTAAGTTGACTGCCGTAGCCGCTTATATTTTATAAACTCTTTTATGAGTTTTATGATTTGGAGGGAGATTTTTTTTCCAAGATTAAAACATTGTGTCATTTGTATTGAGCAAATTATACTGATAGATTTAAGCTAAAAATAAATAAATTATATCCACAAAAGTGAAAAGGAAATCTAACTACTTTTACAACTCATTTCCTTATTCAGGATTTGTGAATTAAAAAAGTCATTGATAAAATTCCGATAGTTCCTCATCATTCTTGTGATCACCATCTTCCTAGAACATAGTTAACATTCTTCATTCATCAAGTAATGGACTAAGAAAACGTCTAGGTTATAATTACGCTGGTTTCCATTAAAAACTATACGGTTAGTCGACCTTAACGAGTACCTTGGCCTGTTTAGTTGCCCGCCGGAAAATCTTCAGATAACCGAGTAATCTATTATTGGTGGTTCATCCATAAAAGAAAACAAACTAGTCACAATGCAATGCAAATATGTAGATAGTTTTATTATCTACTTATTCGCATTTTTTGCATTTCTGTTTAAAAGGAATAAAAATGCCTTATTTCAGATACACTATTTTGTCTGAAACTTCAGAGTTATACCTACATAGATTACATTAACAAAGCGGCCGGAATCTACATATATTTGTGATAGAATCATTTCTCTTCTGTTTTATTTAAACAAAAACCCGAATTTGGTTTATTTTCTGGGTTTTTTCATTGCGAAATATATAACTATTTGTGATTTATTATACGAATTAAGTATTTTACTCGGTATAAATGCAGTTTACTTTATCATTATAAAAGTATTTCTTTTAAAATCTCAGTTAATTGCTTCCTTTATTATGACTGATTTAATTCTAGGCTTTCAATATTATGAACAATCACTGCAGTGTTATACAAAAACGAAGGTTAATTATAGGCGAATAACTTTTAGTTAACGGGTTTTTCAAACGTTTCAGGAATTCGTCTGATGTAATACATTAACATGTTACATCACACATATGCGTCAGCGCAGCATCGTATGTCAATTAAGCAAATTTTATGCGAATTCATTGCTGTGTTAGTTGGATTTAGTGTATGGAATCAGTGTGTGGTTAATCAATGGAATGCGTGCGATGTGATGCGTCGGAGTTGGTCGCTCCGCGCGTGCGCATGCTCAGTTTCTTATTTCACCGACGACTGGTCGGTGCATTTTATCGGATGTGGAAGTGACACGCTTTATTGATGATATGAGATGTTATTTCGTAAATAAATTTTTATTTATTGCTTATATTATGATGATTTATTATGATAAGAACTGGTCGTAAACCTACTAGCGGACCCAAGGCTCCGATTGTAATGGCAGAGGGTGCAACTCTTAACACGGAAAGTTTTATATTTTCTTTTCAATGCTTAATGTGGAAAAATATTCTATAGGTACTGGAAAGCCAGCATTAATATATGGTACCAGTATTTTGAAGGACCACGGGTCACCAGTCCTTGTTTTTTGACTTGCCTGACCACATTAAACCTGAATGGTGTTCCGATATCCAAGCTGGTTTAAAATTCCAGTCAATAATATCTGATGCAGAATCTTATCCTCTGTAAATAAACTGCAAACTTTAATATCTAGTTTATCATATACAATAGTAAGTAATAAAGACAATAAGTATCTATTACTTTCAATCGAAAATACTTTAGTCAGATCAGGTCATCAGTATCCGAAACCGAAAGGAGTATAATAAGTATGCAGTGATCGTGACAAGTGGAAAGATGTAGTCTCTGCCTACCACTCCGGGAAAAAGGCGGAATTTGATGTATATATGTAAATACCCTTGTAAATGTGTGCAACAAGATTTGTCACTTTGGCTTAGTTAGTATTATAGAAGACAAAGCATAATCCCTGTGCTACTTCAGCATCGTTCACTTTAATCTTTCAAACCACCCCATTATTAAGTGCGATTATGCCATAATCGCCTTTCTTTGTGAACAATAATTATAGACCACATTTCTAACCTTTTTTTTTAATTTACTGCTCCAGACACCGAAGCAGTTGACGTAATTTCCAGCTTAAATTGCGAATTTTAGTATCATTGAATTTCGAGGAACAAAAAACTTAACCGTGGTTTTTGTAGCAGGAAACTTTATAATTAGTTGCGCTACAGTGATGACCGCGAATTCTCATGAATGCATAATATTACTTGCCTACCTACATTCCCACTACAATTATTTTGGTTTTTTCTCATATTATTTTCAAACAAACTTTCGCGTTTCTAATTGTAGTTCAGCCGCTAGGGTTTTTTATTTACTTATCTTCACAATTTGCCCGCTCTTTGACATTCTTAGTTGTCAGTCAGCATCATCCATAAATGTTAAGTCGTCCTTTTTTCAGGCATCCGTTTTCTGCTCGGGGCAGTAGGATTTATATTCTTATAATAAAGTATAAATATGCCGTGTGGTTCCCGCACTTTAGAATAGAATAATATCGTTCCCATGGATGTGACATAATGTCCAAGCAGCATGGGTCCAAGGCGACTAAGGGATAGGCTTATGAACTAAGTACGTGATGGGCTAGCATTAGCAATCTGTCACTATTTGAATCTCAATTCCATCATAAAGCCATACAGCTGAACGTAGCCTTTCAGTCTATCCGAAACTGTTGGCTCTGTCTGTCCCGCAAGGGATATAGACGTAACTATATGTATGTAATAAGACATATTTCAAACGTGTACCTATAGGTTAGGTATAGGTAGACTGGCATGTTTTAGTCGACATTTGCCATTGTGCTCGTGGTTTTTCCATGAATTAAGTTTGTTGATTTATCCTTTCCTCATCTCTAGTGTTGGGACTTAATCTTTATCGAAAACTAAAAACAATTTCTCGTATTTCAAAGAAATAATTAACACTGATATGATTTCTATGTATGTAATTTATTTTGAGGTTTCCTACTTTCCACAGATAGTTACGCCATATCCGTCTCCGTGTTCAATCTGGTACTATAAATTAGCTAAAATAAAGATAAGTAAAAATTATTATACATCGTTAAAAAACTAAGTAATTAAATTTTAAAAAAAGGAACTGTAGACTTTAACACCACAAGCTGTGACAAAAACTGTACGGAACTACACTGTTCAAACATGTTTTCCGGCCTGCCTTTGATTTGTTTTTAATCTTTTTTATATTTGACTGACAGATTTCCATCTAAAACTATCGAAAATATATGTGTGATACAGTTCGCACGAACACAAAATGCTTTGATTTGTTCGCCGTTCGTCATTGTTCCGTGACGGGCAAGGTCGGCTGATGTAATGCCGGCGCATGTTGCACCAGTACGGTCAACGACCTTGCATTAACGCGTGAACTATCGATATCGACATATAGTTCGTGCACATCACTAGACGTGAAAGATAGTTATTTAAAAAAAATAAATTAAATAAATTTTAAAGTTTATTTAGTTTGATCTTTACTTGGTATTTACGTAATGCCAGATAAGAGGCCACTGGAAAATGGAAAATCTCCGTAAATAGGCACCCATAGAATAGAAGCCTCCAATAATTGGTTAGCCCTAGTTCAAATTCATAAAACTTACTATTAAAGCAGTAGCATACAAAATCTCTATCGACATACACACAAATGATAAAAAGAAAATATTTGTAAGTATTTTTGTAAGATTGTATCGAATAAACATAAAAATTTCACGAAATTTGGCACAGATATAGAATATTTACCTTGGGAAGTGACATTTTTCTAGAATTACTTACGGGAGCGAAGCCCCGCGTAAAAGCTAGTACATGATAATTTTGCAAGCCACAGAACGAGCTCTTAAAAGGCATCGATAAATAAGTAATTATATCTTACTTCAACATCCTTCAATTGAGCACGTAACTATTTAGACTAAATATCCAATTAGAAGAACTACATTTAACGTTGACACTAATTCTATGTAGATATTTCGCTAATGCAGTGTGAAATCCCATACACGCAAATGATTACACCGTAGAAGGTACGTGCTATCCTATGAAAAATACTCGTTTTTAACCGCCCTAAAAAAGGTTTTCCGTTTAACAAGTATGTGTGTATGAAAGGATGTTTGTCCGCGACTATCTCGCATTTAGCTGAACCGATTTTGATGCGTTTTTCAGGCAAATGTTTGTTACACAAAGGAAAACAGGTTTAAAACATTTAAACGAAACTTCATTAAAAGACAATATCGATTGAACGCGGTTCTCTTTTTACAAAAGTTATCAATTCTCTTTTTACAATAGTTAGGTAGTAAATCAGTTTCAACATCCAATTCCTAATAAGCACAATGCTTAAAGGACCGAGTCTGCTTTCTGACTTTTCTACCTCCACTTTGTGCGACCTTCAGCATCCTCAGTAGGTTCCTAATAACCAATAAATATTTTACTAATGTTATGGACGCGAAAATTGTTGTCTCTTCACACTTTATCTGGCAATCTTAAAATTTCGTCATCGTCATACCTTTTACATAGCAAGGAGTAGGGGGAGTACGTAATATAAAGATAAAGATATACTCTTTCATTTCGGAAATAGCTTTGCAATAAAAGTCTTTTACTCGAGCATAGTTCCAGGTAAGTAAAATATAAATTAGTTTTCTTTCTTTTGCACTTTAAAATAAAAAAATGTTAACGTTTATGTTTTTTAAACTATTCAAGTAGGTATTTCAAGGTAGGAATGGCTAGACTTAGAGCTTCATAGTTAAGATTTCAAGGATAAAGAGCCACTGTGTTATTTATGACTAATCACCACATATTTTCAGACATTGAGACTATTAATTGAACTGCTGAACTTCTGATGTAACCCATATATTGCCAGGCGGATGCTATGACTTAAACTAGGGTCAATTTTTTTACGATATATATGTGACACTATAGCACAATCATTGTTCGTAAGTATATGCGCAAGCGCAACAATGAATTTGTTAATGAATAAAATATTTAATACTGACTTTTAGCCCGGTCTATACTACTACTACTATAATACTAATATATATATTTATATGTTTACGTTTAGACATATATATAATTTACGTGTATACATATATATACGTAAATATATAATTAACGTCTCTGTTCCCCACTAACCCATAATTTAGGGCTTTTCAAGGCAAGAGTGATTAGGCATTATTAGAGCTTACGAGCACCACCTTAGATTCAATCTTGCTCACCGTCCGGTAGATTAAGGCTACTGAAATTCCCAATAAAATGATTATCCTACCATTTCTCAAGGGTTTTAGTAGTTGTGTTGTTAAAAAGTCTTAATCTTTTCTTTTCAATCCAAAGTACTAACGAGGTAGGTAAGTAAATTGTCCTTTAAAAAAATTTGGACTGGAGGCAGGGCACGACATAGGCCAAGAAATACTATTCTAGTAAGTACTCGTCAATATAAACAATGTGCATTAATTAGTTCACATTTTTTATTTAAAATTTTTATTTTTTAATTGACGTCCAGTAAAAATGCTTCGGTGAAGTTTGTTCCGCCGCTTTTTATAACCTGCGCTTTGGAAGCGGTTCTTATTTTATGTAAGTACTCTTTTTTGAAAATAAATCTACCTATTTCTATTTGATGGCATCAAATTGTACTACGGGCGCTACCGTAAGTAACGTAGTAACCAGGTATAGCATGAGTAGCCTTTGCAGTGCAGTGACATCTAGCAGCGAATAGCAAAAATATAAATATGATTTCATTGTATTTAGACTAAAGTGAACAAAGTAAAAATGTTAACATAACTATTTACATTAAAATATTTTTTTGGAAATATTATATTAGGTCCTTAACTGGATAAACATGTAAATTTTCTGCTTTTATATTATGATGTATATACTGCACAATCTTATAAACTGTATGTGGTCGTGTCAAGAAAATAAAACCATTGATTTCAGTCATGATTATTTAATAAAATCTGTTATTTACAAAGTAATTTTCGGTGGACATGTTCAACATAAGCTTTCTTTGAGCGCAAGCGTTGCGTGCGCCGTGCGCTAGCGCATACCATGGAAAACTTCTAAATTACTAATTATTTTACACATTGCCTAATTATTTAAACAGCAACCTAAAAACTTAGGCCCCATAGACAAAAAGAAGAACAGAAAAATTAATTACTTAAAAACAAGATAGATACAAAAACAATACAGTAAATCCTTTCTTTTCAAGTATTTCAGTGAAATTATTTGTACTCATATTTGCGTGCTCATAAATCTTTAGGCAATGGAAAACAGCATTCATAATTCTTGTACAAACAAAAAATAAAAACAATACTTTGAGCCAATACTGAATACATAAAACCTTCATTTAGATCAAAGCGTATTTAATTTTTCGTTTTTAAAACAAATATACTTTAAAAAATTTAAGACCATCGCGGTCAGTTTGTTAAGATTAAATTATAATAATGATACATGATTCTCAAACCATTTTGAACTTTAATATTAACAATTAAACGTCCTGATTACATTGTATATAATCTGTTACAAATTCGCCACTCTCTTCGATATTTTAAACCTTAAAACATAATAACACGTTTGGTTTTTACATAAAGCTATAACAACAGTAACATTCATCCATAAGTTTTTGAATATTCTTAATACATTTCATAATTTTATACTGTTTACATGTAAACTTAATGAATACAATAATAATAGGCATATCATTATTAATAATAAAATACGAGTTGTTACAAACGAAATATTTTTAACGGTTTTTATTATCACATAATTCTCTTCTATCCTCACTTCATCTATACATTCATTATTTAAGCTTAAAACTAAATTATGCTTTTTATTGACAAAAATATCTATGACAAAAATATATTATTACCTATATTCTAAGTTTGTATATATACACCCTACCTGGCAAGTACAAGCCTAGATTTTCTACATAAAGGTGTTTTTGGTATTGAATGATGCACGTAAAATTGACTGCGTTGCATTACTCACATGTGTTTTTTTAACTTATTCAATATATTTACAAGTTGTTCATAGACGATGGCACACAAAGATTGGACCAAGGAAATATAACCAACCTGGAAACAGCAACCAACCACAAATGATCCATGACCACGACCACTCCGGCAGAAGTGTGTAAATGTTTTGAATGTGTCTAATACTGTGATACTGTCTAATGTTATTACATATCACACATTGTTTTACTCCACTTATCTTGGAAAGGGAGGCTGGTGTAACTGAGATGCAAGCGCTGCTCAGACACCAGTCTCTCATAATCTTAGTAAAAAATCATCGTACCATGTATACCTCAATGTATTAACATGATAAAATAATAATAATTATTATATTATTATACCTGAACCTCATTCTAATGATGTTATTAGGGACAGAATAGAAAATTTCTGTCTTTTTCTCAGTGGCCTATTTTGAAAGTTATGGAAAAAATAGGGTTGTTTTAGTCGTATTTTTTATTCTGATCTTGTTTTCTTGGTCTTGCAAGTTGGATATACTTCCGTGGGTTGAACGGTATGCCATTGCAGTTTGCCTAGTGAGACAAAAGTCTCAACAAATATTGATAAAACATCGAAAAGCAAACTATCATGACATACAACGTTATAATATATTTATCTCTCTCAAAACTGCAAGTAAAGCCAAGCTCGAGAAATTGATTCTGGAAAGATTTAAAAGGCTAAAGTACTACCGCTTGTCTAACTGATAAAACACAGTACAGATTGTTAAGAACGCAAGAGTTGACGTAAGTACAACATAAATTCTCTTTTCTATAAATTGTCATTTTAATAAAAGTAGAATGAAAATAAAACATTAATTAAGATAATAACTTTTGTGAAATCGGCTACTTAATTTTTTTTATTTATATAACAGTACACTCCAAGGAGCATAAGCTTTGACCTTATTTATCATTAATTTGAGGATATGGTTCTCACATCTCTCTTATAACAAGTTAAAAATGCCGATAGATGACATACTGAGGCACGTCTAATCGATGAAAATAGTTCAGGCCAAGAAAGCTTCTTGAAAAGGCAAAGGTCTAATTTATAACCGACGTCAAAACTTCAAATCCTATCTATTTATTCATTGTTTATTTACATCTGTGCAGTTATTATTAATTATTTACATAATTGATCGTAATTACAATAGAATTCTGGATTAGTTAAGTGTTAATTAAAATAAGTTCTCGTGAGTAAAATGTTAGTATACTTATTAAAAAGATAAATAGCTTAGTAGTCGTGTAGTAATACGGGCAATAAAGAATTGTGGTACTGGAAACCCAATACAAGAAACAGAAAACAATTAGAAATCAAAACGATCCTTGTTATTTTTGCATCTAAGTACTTACAGCCTATAAGTACTACAATTATTGCTAGATGTTTGGACATATTTGTATGTGTTACTTTCATTGAGTATATTAGCATTGAGTTGACACTAGCACCTCAACTATATATGGCACGTTAGAATCTTAACATTCCATTAGAAATGCAACGTGTGCTTATTGCTTGCAGTCAATTCCAAGACATTCCTATTTTAACTCATCACATTACGATCCTATGGTAACCTCCAGTCGTTTACTTTTAAAACTAAGTATTTATTATAGTTACCAAAAAGAGTAGGATTTTTACAAGTTCTGTACATTTCCATCAGAAAATATAATTTGTCATTTCCACGAAAAAATGCGTCTAAATGAGAAGTATAATAATTTCCGAGAAACCTTTGGAATATCGCTATCAAACTAATGAGATCGTGTTATTTATTTACTTTTTTGATAGCCAGTAATTATAAAGAGTTGTCGGAAATATTATAATTGTAAGGCTAAGCCACATTGGAAGATCATAGACATTCAGTGATAGAAACCGTTTGAGTACAAAATTGTATCATAGCAGAGGGTTAATAAATAAAACTACTTAAAATTAATTAATACAAATGTATACAATATACTTATAATTTTTATAGAGTACATTAGCAAAATCGCAGCATAGAAAGATTTTTTAAAAGGTCCATATATCAAAATGGTGGACTTTAATTAAAATTGTCACTTGTAAAACTAATTCAGTTTTTTCCTATTTTAAAAGTGAGCGATATTCGTGTTCTAGTTAAATAAAAGTGTAGCAAGACATGGCTGTTAAAGGCCGGTCAGCTTTTTGGGGTTTTTGCCTTTAAATATTTATTGGCATTTATTTTTACAATAAATTTAAAATCAAAATTAAAGAAAATGTCATACTAATACGGAGTTACATACTCCGCGCGGGCAAACATTGTACTTATTTTCAGATGTCCGATGTGTTTTGCATGTTAATTTGACATCATATCCTACCAATTGGGTATATTGTAAAATTTTTAAGAGTAACCGTCGGAGAGTGAGGGCTGCCACATTGATCTTACGATCCCAAAATACAACAACTCAACAGGGCATTATGGAAAGAATAAAGAGACTTACTTCTTGCTACTTTTAGAGCGCACTCTCCTCAAGACCCCACTGGTTCCCCCGCTCACAGCACGCTCTCCCTCTGCGACAGCTCGGCGGGCGAGGCGGGCGAGGCGGGGGAGGCGGACGAGGCGGGCGAGGCGGGCGAGGGCGGGTCGGAGGGCGAGGGCGCGGTGCGCACGATGGCGGGCGCGCGCGAGGCCAGGCGCGCGCCCATGGTGATGGGCGTGTCGTCGGGGTCCTCCTCCTCGCCCTCCTCCAGGTCCTCGTCGATGGGCGTCAGCACGTCCAGCGGCTGCTGGACCTCTTCCTGTTTCCTGTTGGGGTTCAACTTACGTTTACCACATAATATATTATATTTGTCTTATTATTGGTAGTGTGCTTATATGTGACACCGGAGGTCCCGAGTTCGAAACTCAGCTAGGGCATGATGAGAAACAATTTTTTTGGCTTCTAATTAACTTGAGTTTTAAATGTTCGTCTATATAAGTATTTATTGTAAAACCATATTCTAAACATTCGTGCAAAATATCTAATGACGTATCCATATGTGTAACATTTGTTTTATTTTATTAATGTTAAGTTTATACATTCAACACAAACTTTTTAATCACTAATCTTTTAAACATAAGCACTATAAGGGGCGTAATTGTAGCTGCTAAAAAGAAAGCCACAGCCATTAAAAGGAACAGGCGTATATTCTACTTCACATCACGCCTGCTAAACGCGTGCACACTATGGCGGCTGCGGTACAAAACAAGGTGAGAAAACAAAAGATATTAGTTAATTTATAAACACTGAAGATAAACTTACCTCTTAAACATAGGCGCTGCGAAAGACGTCAATGTGGCCGCCAAAAAGAAGGCAGCTGCCATATAAAACGAAGGGGCGTATGTTTTGGTTGCGTCGTACACCGCGCCCGCTAGAGGCGTGCCCACTATGGCGGCCGCGCCACGGAATAATATGAGAAGACCGAACGCGTTCGTTAATTTGTCTAGTCCTAGTAGGTCCACTAGAATGATGGACGTTAGAGAGATATAGCCGGCTGAAAAAGATATATAATCATCATTAATTCAATGAGAAAAAAAAACGGTAGCATGATTTCATGTTTTATCTGCGTATGTTTTTATATGCTAGGAACAAAGAATTCCAAACGATTTAATTTTTGTTTTTTTTTTCAAGTTTACAACTTAAGACGAGAAAATTAAATGTACATAATTACAAAGAGTTGAAGAATAAAAATACTTACAAATAGCTAATCCAAAGGCAATAGCCATTAACACGTAACAGGCATACGAAAAACAGAAAGGAGTAGACGCCACCGCTATCTGAAACGAGAAGCAAACACCAATAAGAACCAGAAATACGAAATAGACTTTGAGCCTATTTGTGAAATGTTTTAAAGATAAATTATAAATTGTATCAACTCATTCATATTACGTCTTTATTGATTTAGAAACCACGCATTACTAGAAGCTATTTTCCAACCTCCCAAAATTACAACAGTGCTCTGATTAGTAAGTTAACTATAATAACAAAAAGTTTGTGGAAATATTTCGACTAGAGACGACGAACTTTTTGTTAAAATACTATTTCAAACTTATTAATGAAGAAGTCCCGAAGCCGTCTTCAAATAGCCAGAGTGGCAAAATTGTACTAAGATGGCCCTAGTAGAAAGTTGGCGAAGACATAAAGAGGCTTATGCCTAACAGTGGATCGCAAGTGGTTGTTAATGACAAATGTAAGAGTACTAACCGTAGCGATAACCAGGCAAATATTGTTGAGCAGCAGTGTATCCATCCAAGGGAAGTCTGCGACCCATCCGCACGCGATTCTGCCCACCGTGTTGGTTATACCGATGATGGAGATCAGGAACGATGCTTGGCCCTGTTCAATTCCCTGTAAATACGAGATCAGGCACTTTATAAATAACAGTTCAAATCGAGAAAAATCAGGGCTTGATGTTGCCTGGCTATCACACAGTGAATGGACGCTACTAACTTACATTAAGGTTTTTCGATTAAGTGTGTTTAATCGCCTATTAGGTACGACATCTACAAGATATTGAGTAGACAACAAGTCGCTAGTAACTTTACCAAATACAAGTTAACTGACTCATTGATCAGCTCACAACCGAAACCATACTAAGGAAATTTTTTTAATAATCCCCACTAGAAGAGACAAGCCTTAACATTCATTTTGCAAAAAGTTATGGTAAATTCTTATAGTTCACTATCACTACATAGTAATAAAGCAAAATCGGTTCACGCGTCGGTTCGTCTGTATGCATGTATTTATACTTAGATTTTTAAAACTACACAACGGATTTTGATGCAGTTTTTTTTTATAGATGCTTAAGAGTAATTCAAGAAGACGGTTTATATGTATAAATTCTACCCGTGCGAAGCCGGGGCGGGTGGCTAGTTCAAAATACTGCCGTGGTATAACTAAAATGCCGTTATCTGACATCAAGATTTACACCTTTTTTACCAGTAAAATAAGAAAAAAAAATCTCTTTCGATCTGTATATACGACTTTTTGGTACCTTTAAGTCATAAATAGGCGTTCTTATTGATGAATGGAATCAATTTAAATTTTTACCGCAGTTTTTGACGTTTTACTTAAAACAAGGATTTGGTAGATAACGGCATTTTAGTTACACCAGGGCAGAATATAGATCTCACGTTAGCTTTAGCAGCGTCCACGAGGTACACGAACGGCACGTAGAGGCCGGCCATGCCGAACACGTTGGACACGCCGATCAGCATGAAGGCCGGGTCCCGCAGCAGGCTCACGTCCAACATCGAGGCCAGCGCGGACTTGAACGAGTTGGGGAGAGCGAGGCACGGGCAGAGGTCGTATTCTGAAGTTAGAAGAAAGCAATTATATTCTATGAACTAGGCAATGTATGAGCAGTGTTGTTTTGGTAAGTGTAAAGTGACTCCAATTCAGGTTTTGCTGGAGATGAATACAGGTAAAAAAGCATTAAGAAAGCATGCAGATTACTTAAAAACTACATGCAGACTGCGTTCTAAAATAACGAAAACTGTAATAATCATAGAAAGAAAGTAAGAGAAAATAAATATAGGTACATGCAAAGAGATTTTTAAGTACCCAAAAAGGTTTGACATCAATCTAAACTATACACATCGTTTAGTAGTTTTCTTTGAATATTTCATACTAACATTCCTATTCTCTCCAATATGCTTGCTCTATGGCAAGCTAAGCATGGAGTCCTGTTTCCTACCGGAACTTTTAACTCTTGTATTAAGGTAGATTTAGCACAAATCCTGGATAGGAGATAACTCAATACTCACGTTCCTGTCTCTCCAAGTCTCCCGTTTGCCTGCTCTGTGGCAAGCTAAGCACAGAGTTTCTGTATCCTTGTAAAGACTTCTGGCTCTGGTATTGAGGTAGATTTAGCACGGATCCCGAATAGAAGATGTCTTTCCTTGACATCGGCCGCACCATGCGCGGCGGCTCGCGGGGGCCGGCCACGGACAGTTTTGACGTCATCATACTTTCTGTGTCGCCCTGAAATTAAATATATATCGTAAATTAGAAGAAATTATGGGAGTTTTCGGAATACTTATTCGAGTATTTAAAGAAGGTGCAGGTTTGGGGAAAATAGCTTTAACTATAGTAAGTTTGCCTTCTCCATTTACATAATAACGACGTCCAACGAACTGTAGTGTATATCTTTTATAGGTTGACAACTCAGATTTCAAAACTTTCCAGTAACAGACTTTTTTTGTTGTTTACATAAACACAAAACATGTGTTGGCAAGCGCAGTACACTTTAGTATAAAAATACATTTCCTGTAAAAAAATATATCTTCTTTTCAAATCTACTAATTATTATCAGAAAAGACCTTGCACTAACATATTTAGATGTTAATTCCTTGAACAGATCAATATAGCACATTGCATTATGATCGCATTCGTGACAATTATTGGCGTTGAGCCCAGGGGAACCCTCACCAAAGTACGTGCTATATATTATAATAGAAAGTATATAAATTTAGCCCACATCTTTTAAGATCGTAAGCAGACAACTAACCGTAAAAATGTCAATATCATTCAATTTTCTCTTTAGGTCACTATGAGAGCTTTAAAGCCAGCGGTTTAAGATGTAAACGGTAATGCTGGATGAAGAGCTAATACTTTATACTAGATAGCCAGCATATATAATTAAAAAAATCATTTGTCTATCAGAAATACATAAAAATGTTTATATCATAATATTTAAATATTCTAAAAGATGAGATTAAATCATTTCCTTAAATAAAGGCCCGACTCTCAATCATTTATACCTAAACCGTGAGTCATCGCCAGCACAAAGCGTTAACAGCCGGTATAATGTGAAAAAATTTTAAATAACTGTGTCAGTGTCAGTGCACTGTTCAATTACATTATTCGCATAGTTTGTGTAAACAGGAACACGACAATCGCATTGGATATGAGCCAAATGGCCATTTGGCAGTTGATAGGGGTTCAAGGTGCCGGACACTTTTGCTTGTGGAATTACAATTAATTCATACAGAGTATACATAGGTACTACGTATATCACAGATTAGGTACAGTCAACTGTCTCTTATAGATTCGATAGCCTTATTCTAGAGTACCCCAAGTTAAGCAGATTGACCCTAGATTGATTTTTACAATCTGCGCGGGGAGAGAAACAGCAAGCACACTTAATTTTTACATCGCTGAACTAGTATTATTTCGATGTGTTGAGATTTTTTTGTTGTTCAATAATTTTATCTACGGAATGTAACATTCGATAAGTATTTTAATAGGTTACTGATATAACATGTCATTATAAACATCTATATTGAAACGGTAAGAAGTCATTAACAACGGGTAGTATCGCCACGCTGTCTGGTTTAAGACAAAGTACAATTTATCATTCCTTATTTATATCACTGTGGATTTCGTTAAAGACAGTTAAAGGACGAAACTGCTACTTACATCATTTCTAGCTTGACTATGTACTGATGTTTTGGACGTAGCTCTAATCGCTGCCAGGGACGGTTTAAATCTGTAAAAGAAATAGAAATAACAATATTATTACATGATGTACATACAAAACAAATTACAATAAATATTACATTACATCAATACCACGAGCAGCACCCAGGAAGCATGACTAGCATACAATCTCAGGAACGTACTTGTATTTTGTTTATAAATTAACTATCATTCATACTGGTGGCCAAATTGTGTGACTACGGATAGGTCGCCCATTTTACACATCAGTAGATATACATAAATATAGCCCACATCTTTTAGGGTTTAAGATACAGGTTCCGGCCTAGTTTGAGTCTCCAGGACTCAAGTTTTTGTAATTGTTTTCTCTTTTTTACTATTAATGTGTTATCTACTGTGTAACTTGTGGAGTTAAATAAAATATATTTGAATTTTGCAAATTTTGAATTGAATTTTAGATTGAGTTCAATACGCAAAACCCGTAATCCCGCGATTACCATAGAACAAACTTTATAAATGTTTTACTACGTTGCTTTACGAAGAACGGTACGGAAACATTTTTGGCAGCCCAGAAGCTTACTCTCTGAATCCAAAGGCTAAATAAAATATTCACAACCGTGACCTGACCATGCAGTATTACCACCACCTTACCAATCCCGCCATCACCAATATCAACCTATAAAGAAAACATTTCCACATATCACTGGCTGACCCATCTCCGGCGCTTTGTTCACGTATTCTATCGAAGAACGGAACAGTTCCATTCTTCAGCAGACCGGACTTACGCACAAAGCTGCAGACAAAATAGGATATTCTCAACCAAAGACCATGCAAAGATACCACCACCTTGCCAACCCCTGCATCACCATTGAAAATCCTGTAAAGAAAACATTTCTAACTATCATTGGCTGACCTATCTCCGGTGCTCTGTTTTCTTTGTCTGTCGAAGAACGGAACGGATCCATTCTTTGGCAGTCCAGGGGCTTGCGCGCTGAACGCCGGAGACGAAACGTTACGGGAAATATGCTGAGCCTGGGCTGCCGTCACTGCTGATCCGTTTTCACCCTGGAAAATGACAAATTGATTTGAATTCATCTTTCTGGATGAGCTGGGTCTTTTGGTAGAATTATGACGAGAAATATCCACTTGTTTCTTCTACAGTCTGTATTTTGATTTTTTTTTCGTGATTTTACATATGTATTCTTTCCACTCGTTTGTAAACACCACTAAGTAACTGAACCTTTGTAAAATGATATCTTTGTGGCAATGAGGTTATTTTTGTAGGTAGAAGAAGAAACAAAGCTTCAAATTGAGCGATTATCACATTTCCAGAGCGGATGGACCTAAAGATTCATGAGAACATGTATATTAGGACTAAATCTCATCACAAGTGAAACCAGTATCAAAAAACCCCAAGTTACAAACGAAAAATGTAGTGTAGTATCTGTAATAATCTTACCTTTTTGTGTCCATTCTCCTCCGGGATTTTAGCCTCTGTGATGGTGGGGAGTGTAGGCACGGTGGGTACGCCGTGCATGTTGGGTTGCGTGGGCACGCGGGCCAGGGCTTCGAGGTTCAGGGACGAGTGGACCCCAGGGTCTATGTTGAGCGGCGCCTGCTTAGAGTATTACTTGTTGGATTAGTGAAAAATATCTTCTCTACGGTGCTTAAGCAAGGCAGTGGTGTAACAATGAAAGGATAAATAAGTCTACAACAAAGCATAACTACAAAAAGCAAATTATAAAAAAAAATGACTATTAAAAACATATAATCTAAAAATCTATATCAACGTTAATAGGGGTAATTCCCACTAACAACTGTTTAATGTAGGTAAAATCTAATGGTGTAAATTGATATTATGGTAATTACCTTTGTAATTAATCAAAACCTTAGTACATTAGAAATATTAAAGTGTTCAATCTTTTAATATAAATAAAAAATACTGCAAGGCTTACAAAACCAAAATCTAACTAGCTTAAACTGTCCTACCTACGACTACAACTGACAAAGGGGTTATTTTTGTCGCATTCAAAACCACGTTAACATTACATAATAAGCCAATAAGCTATTCAAGTGCGACCGACATCGGATATTTCATCAGTAGCATATCTCTCCGATTTCCTACACAGATATAATGCCACAAGAAGCAGCTTCCATGAATCAGCCAAGCTTGGTTAAGTGTCTTAAGTGTTCATATCTATAGAAGCATAATGAGCGCGCATGATTGAGATTGTATAAATTAATCGACTGTAAATAAAGTGATTTACTTGAATTGAAAGATATTGACAGGGCGTTCAGTGTTAAACCAAGAAACTAAGTCACCCTGGTTTATCATCTACTCATTAAGACTAAACATTCTTGTAAACAAACGGACAACTTAAATTGCCTATAACGGTTCATCTCATAATAAATTAGAGATAGATTAAAAAAAAGTACTAACGTAGTAAAAGGCAAAGTCGCGAACATTGTTTGTCGTTTCACGAACACATATTACAGAAAATCAATACTACTTCGGAATTATAAATGAGTAGTCCCAACCATAGCAGATGAATGTGGTCTTGTAACATGCAGGACAAGTGCAAGAACTTTGAAACTTATAAATATCGGTACTCTATTTCTTACCTTCATTCTCTTCTCCATAGTGCCATCAGGTAATTGTACAACAAAGTAGGACCCGCCGATTGATCCCCTTTCCATTTGCAGTCTCTTTTCTTCAGCCATACGTTGCAGCAAAGGTTTTTCTCCTGACGTCTGAAAATTTGTTTAGTTAACTTCCAATTCTCTTAAAAGTTTATAAAATTTAAGAACCAAAATTCAAAGCATTTTGAGCAATATTAGTACACTAGCTGTGCCCGCGACTTCGTCCGCGTGGAAGTCGGGGGGACGGTCAGGCGGTCACGCGTACCTATTAGAAAGAACGCTGGTTTCGCCGTATTAAATGTTTCGCTGCAAATTGCTTATAACGACTATATCTCAAAACCTATTCGTCTGATTTATATACTGTGAATGGCAATTTTAGTCTACATGAAAAGCCGAAAGTAATAAACATATTTATTTGGATAAGGATTAATACTGAATTAAAGAAAATTGGTTTCAAAATAACTTATGTTTATAATGAAAAAATAATCTTAAAAAATGAACATAAAAGTGGTTATTGTAAGTAAACCTTAAGAGATAGATATATGCTCTCGCGGACTTTTTTGTGGCAAAAAATGAGTACTTCACATCTTTAGTACATTGTTTTACTATATCTTTGTTGGTTTGCGCAGCGTTCGCGTGGAAAGCTCGCAGATGGCCGACTCATTCAACTTTCACCTGCATTGTTGACGATTCCCGTAGGAAATCCGGGATAAAATGTAGCCTATAGCCTTCCTCGATAAATAGACTATCTAACAGTGAAAGAATTATTCAAATCGGTTCAGTAGTTTCTGAGATTAGCGCGTTTAAACAAACAAACAAACAAAACAAACTCTTCAGCTTTATAATATTAGTATAGATACATACATATAATCACGTCTATATCCCTTGCGGGGTAGATGTAGCCAACAGTCTCGAAAGTAAAATGAATATTTATCTTATTGTGTATAAAAGATAAACAAAAAATTTGAGCCGAAAATATCCTTAATTCACAATTTTAACACACATATGACTGATTAATACTATGTTCAAAACCCACCTTTGGATAGACCAATGGTCTCATAAGCGCTCCAAATATGACGCAGTTCAGAATCAGGCCGGCAAGAAGCAGATTTGCGCCTTGCCACGATCCGAACTGCTCTAAGAGATAAGAAGCCAGGGGCGCGAAGGTAAATGTGCCCACTCCTGACCCGCAGACGGCTATGCCGGTGGCGAGGGACCGGCGGGTCTCGAAGTAGTAACCCACAGCCACCACTGAAGGCAAATAGATCATACCGAACCCGATACCTGGAAAGATGTTCGTGATTGTAAATGCTGGTACAATAATCTGAATAGCGCATCTTTAAGGAGCAGCGAAAATATTTTTTTTCTCGAAAAACGAGGCAATTAGCTCCTATAGTTTTGTTTATATGAATAGGGGGTTATGTTGCTCTGCGATTATAAATAGAATACGTCTTCGATAGCACAGTAGTACTAGTTGTATCTGGTTAGGTGAAAACGTGTGGAAGTTTCCCACTAAGACGGTATTTTTTCATTAAATTTTTAACCAACAACGTTCAACTAAATTAATATCACGAAAAAATATTTAATGGATTTCAAATCCTAAACAAAAGGAAAATTGGATAACTTGTTTAAACCCAGTATGACTGCAGGTTAACCCTTCTCAATTTGCAAATGATTGGTATCGGACACGGGTTCATCCACCCCGGTCGATACGATCTGAATAAATCATATTACTGGGAAAACAATTACCTTCACAGTGGGTTTTTCCCAAATAAAAGTAAAATTGTTGAAAAGGTGAATTCCTTGTAAAATTGAGTAGAAAATACTCGTTTATACATTATCAAACGTTAATCGAATTGAAAATTCAAGAAAACACAAATTAGGAGCCCCAGTTCAATAGATCAAGCAGAGTTCTGATGCGGTGATAAGTCAATTTCTGAAATGCATAGGTCCTATTTCAGAAGCATATTTTTACTGGAAAGTCTATTTTATGCAAATACATATTATAACGTCTTACGGGGTAGATAGAGCCAACGGTCTTAAAATGACCAACAGGCCACGTATAGCTGTTTGGCTCTATAATGGAATTGATATTAAAATGGTGACAGGTTGCTAGTCCATCGCCTACAAGAAGAAGCCCAAGTTTATAACCCTATTCTTTACGAAAATTCATCTTTAATTAATAAAAAAAAAAATTGTTGTTACAGGAATTAGGCTTTACATATTAAATAGGATTTCACAACGAAATTGACACAGACACAGCGCCCCTCAGTCCCTATCATTTCGGAAGCATATCAAACGAGACTAAATTAGAGACATTTGGACAATGGCGGCCAATTCCGAAATATGTGTTAGAGTAGGTACACATCTAATAAGCGTAATTACATATTGTCACAATTCTATTCGCGGCCTCGGCATCAATCGCGGGCAAATTGCTGAAATCTTGTATGTACAATATTGTTATTACTCTGATCATGTCTATCAATCGTGAATACATCATTGAACTACGTAGTCGAATGCAAATCAATTTCTATATCAAAATATTTTCCATTATCGTAATAGGTGTCAATGTTTTGATAGCAATAAGTACCTGTGGCAATAACCTGTTCTCAAACCAATGTCATTTTAAGAATTAAGTACATAAGTATCTCTATAAACATACGTACTTTTATGAGTTATGTTATGCTATACTGTTTACCATCCACGTATCCACGTAAAATTTTGTTGTTTTTGATTATTTTTATGTTTTTGACGCAAATCTTTTTTTAAAACAACATTTACATTCTTGTTTACTTTGATTTCTTGAATATTTTTATCACCTTTTTTGTGATCATTTTGTAAACAAAAAGTTATGTATGAACTCCATGTAAAATAAACTAGCGCATATCAGACTATTTAAAATATAGTCACGTTTCATATTTGTTTTGTATACAAAACCTTACAAACATACACCACTGTAGGCGCACCTAAGCGCATCATATCGATTACAATACATGAACATACAACAAATTATGCGAAACTTGATATAGCGTGACTCAGTGTTTATAGGCGGCCCACAATCGGCATTTTGAACCACAAAGGAGCATATGCTGCTGGGTCATCGCACGACAAACAACTCATGCGTCATTTTCCGGCACATACTCCAATTCCAATTTTCTCTACAAACATTTAATCATAATACAATAACCCTAATAAATACATAAAATTTTGGCGCTAAGGAAATGAGTTTAGGTTCACGCGGTGATGAATGATAAAAAAAATCTGTTTAGTTTTCATTGATATTATCAATCAATCAATGAATGTGCTCCGAATCAATTAAAAAAAAAGTTACAAAAACAAAAGGCAATTTATCGTTAACAATATAATCAAACGAAATTAAATAAAACAAGGAAAACGTGAAACCGCCGCTGAAAAAGACAGCGTGACGATATTAGAACAATTTTTCTTTTTCAGTGGCAACATTTTTCGATGATTCAAATTATTCAAGAGGACGCAAATTGACCTAAATTCGGAAACAAAAGAATATTTCAATTACGATCGGAAGAATAGCTCCACAAGAGGTTAGCGTAATTCAAATCAATTATCCAGTATAATTTAAATATATTTGATGAGTAAGGAATCTATGAAAGAAAATTATAAAGATTAATTCAATTGAAAGTTAACTAAAACAAAAGTTTTCAGTAGGTAACCAAACCCCCGCCATGGCGCCGGCATACCGCATACACTTTAGAAGCAACCAAGCAAAATAAATATTCATACACGAATGAATACCCTTTACAAAGGCTGTGGCCCTCGAATATTTGACACGTGAAGGCACAAAATTTTTATGCATAATTATTTAACTTGGGTGTAAGTAATTTAGAAAGAATAATTATTTTAGTATGTATATAATTTAATTAAAAAAGAGAGTGATATTTCACAAATTTCATTTAATTAGATACGACTTAAATGATATTTGTGAAATATACTATTAAACATCAAATGTTTCACTATAATTTTCCTTATTGCGCGAAATGCTATTGCACCAAAACCATGAAGTTTTATGGAAGTTAAGTTTACAAAAACAAAATAGGTACCTAACAAGAACATACAACCGGCATCACAGTGCCCTATACAATTATTGTAAGTATTCGATTTCGACGCATAACATTTACAAAACATTGATATTAGTAATTTAAACAAATCGCTAATTCTCTATACGATGAGGTTCGTTGGTAAGTAATTAATTTGATTTTCGTATTTTGATTATTTTTAAATATTACTTAAGGTGAGAAAACCATATTCTGGCGTCCTTAGTGATTAATTATTTTCATCTGTGTCCGATCTGATATTTATAAAAAAGCTTTGTCAAATATTTAATCCAGATGCATATTCCTCTACAGCCAAGTGATTAAATCATTTGTATTAGTAATTTACAGTCAGGGAATAAAACAGAAATAGTCCATTTCTTCAAGCTAACGGGGGCGTAACGAACTAGCGTTCACGATTCGTCGACAACGACATTGAGAGTCTGTGATCTCAACTCCGCTGCCAAGTGGGATCAGTCAACAATCGGCCGACTCGCTAAACGATTGAGACATTTCAAATATTATGTAAACCACCGGAAACATAATTACATTACCTATGTCAGGATCTTTGAAATAAATA
Source organism: Amyelois transitella (assembly GCF_032362555.1). Taxonomy (NCBI): domain Eukaryota; kingdom Metazoa; phylum Arthropoda; class Insecta; order Lepidoptera; family Pyralidae; genus Amyelois; species Amyelois transitella. Next base: position 8,255,331 of record NC_083511.1, on the reverse strand, counting down.
AAGACCGCGGTCTTTTTAAAGATACTTTGTTTCGGATCGGTCGCAGTTGTCCTTTTTCAGGGATATTAATAATCCTGTGGTAAAAGGCCAACAGAATTGTGGCTCTGAAAGAATTTATCAAACAGAGTCATCATTATGATATGACAGATCTAATACGGTTCTTTATAAGTCGGCAACCATCCTGAATGGCGCCGTAACGTCTGCAATCACTGGCAACCCGCCAGCCGTCCTGACTCCCCACGACCTTCGTGTCAACTTACACGGACAAAAAAACTTGGTAGCCAACTTAAGTGTCAAGGTGCTTACAATCTGAGCACTACCTACACCACATCGTCATCGTCATCAGATTAATCGTGTAATGTGTTTTTAAAATATATCATAAAAGTAAAATTGAAGACTGGACAATACAATATAGATGTTTTTGATAAGGAGAAAAGCTATTCTATTTATCCGGTAGACGGACAGATAATGTACTCCAAAAATACAATACAGTGAAAAATACTAATTTTAATGGATTTCATTATTTGAACTAAAACCTATGTTAGCATCAAATAATTTTGTATCCATTTGCAGAACGCATCCATTTCAAGGATGGATCAAACCCCAAAAAGAACAATAGACAATATACATACGTAAAGTTTAATCTCAGTTACATAAACTGCCTCTTGAATAGAGCGTGGAAACGTGAAGTAGAAAGCCCTTTATACTTCGTTCGCTATCATGGAAGGTCTATACCTTTTATAAGTGTCGTGTAGCTTCGTTTGCACGGTTGATTGTTGGCAAATATCCAATTTCACGCGAGGTTTGTTGCCACTGTTTCAAGGTTCACAAGAATATATAGGCGTCAATTATTACGAAGAGAACCACTTGCACTTTCTCTCTTCTTCTTATAGTGTCATCTTCTTACTAAGGTCTGCGATCGTCAATAAAACTGCACTCTCGAGATCGCTGCTCGGATTAAGGATGTACTGATGAGGAAACATGGGCGAAGATCAGGAAGCCAAGATCTCCCTCTACAGCCTGGTTTGCACTTTTTTTATATCTTTATTTTTTTAATCGTTTGATAAACATTCAGTCAACAGTTATTTTCCGATGATAAAACATACATTTGGATATTTATATGTCTGATAATTAAAACCATATGCCTTATTCATTCTTGATTTTTGTTACACAGAAGTAAAGCACAGCTATGTGTCTATTTTGTGGAACACCAAACGACGATATTAACAACATTCCTATTAAACTGTCGACACAACGCCAGGAATAGTTTTCACGCATGATTTGAAGGGCGCCGGCAAAAATATCACTTGTCCGGCTTTAATTGCTCCAAATGAAGCAATTACTGTAATAAATTAAACTGTGGTTGTACAATTAAGATGGAACACTAAAAAAGAGTATGAGATAACGCAATGTTTTTGTATTTTGCTTTTAAACTAAGTACATATGAAAAAATAAAGATCCGTCCTGGCCAAAAGTCAGGTCAAGAGTATAGGTAGGGTAAGAAGAGAATGATACTCGTAAATGTGGCTGAAGCGAAAGAAGTATCGTATTCAATAATCGTGGCAAGTGAAGGTCTCTGCTTACTGATAGGACTAACTTATAACTCTTAAAGAAAGTAATTTTGATTAGAAAATTCCTTCTACTACAATCTATTGAAGACAATGACTTTAATTAGTCTACATAGCACCAAGCACATGGTGCATACGTGCCCATAATGCTAATGCTACGACTATGAACCGAAGGACATAGTCACGGCGCCAAGCAGCCAATCCACATCTGTGCCATTGTGCCAAGGCCATTGCCAGACAGAACATTAACATACCGTACGCTGGCTCCTAGTTTTATGTGCCATGAGAATACCAAGCCAATTGACGTAGTTGCATACAATATTTATAATCATACAAAACTATGTCATACTGATACTGTAATAGTGTACTAGATCGTTGCATTTGTTGCAATAATACGGAGTATAAGCAAACATTAGATAAGTATTCTAACAAGTAAATAACTTCTTTGTTTAAAGAATAAACTTGAGAAATGTGCACTATAATGCTTGTAGCTTATTCCGTGGCAAGAAATACGATATCAATATAAAGTTGCATAATATACCAAGGAAAGCTGATAATCACAAGGTGAAAATGCTTACAATTCTGTTACCGCTGCGTTTTGCAATTATGTAACTAAATTAAAAGCAGCTTCTAACCCGTTACCAGAATTGATCAATAAAACCAAATCAAGGCGGAAATAACGAGTAAAATCGAGTTGTTTACACACTATAAATTGGGTCAGGGTATCCCAGCCAAGTTGAATTGACAGGCCACGTAAATACACACAGTTTTCACCAATGACATATTGTCGTGGGCTTGGGCTGGATACAGGCCAGTAAGAAAATTTCGTTTAAAAATCCATATCATCACTTGGCGACCGTATGTTTACACCGATGAATCAGAGTTGTTATTTATATGTAAGTATATTGGTTTCCAAACGATTCTCGGAAATATGTTCTAACACAAGCAGTAAACAAGAAATCTCAGGATCAATAATGGTTGTTTTCATATAAAACATACGATTTTCATACTCAATACTATGTCGAATTGCAGCCGTCTATATTTTTATATATTTACAGACTAGAACAATCTCCAACAAATTCCTACATGATACTTCACACAAGTTTACAATCTTATTCGAGGCGATGAGCTATTTGAATCTGAATTCTATCACATAAGACTGAAGCTGAATGAGCCTTTTCAGTCTTTTCGTGACTGTTGGCTCTGTCTACCTCGTAAAAGATTAAGGCATGATTATAGTATGTACTTAAGTTACAAACCCGTTAAAATGCTCAATTAAAATAGCACCAAGTTAATTATTAGTCGTATTAGTGCCCCAGAACGTAGTACGGATATATTCAATTGTATCGCTGGAATGCAAATAGAAGGGTAAATTGAACGATGTGGCGATTATTCCACTATTCGAGCAACATCATATGACCTCAATTCTCATGGTTATGTCCATCATGTTATGGTTATACTGGCTAATCCGACGACTGTTTGGAGAATCCGACATTGTCTCGCTCATTCTGTGACTCTGACATGTGACATCATTGGACAAATTAAACTGACAAATGAAAATTAAAATCGTTAAAACGACATTAACTAACTTTTATAGTTTGATATCACATACGTAAATATACATAAAATTTCATACACACGAATATCTTGAGAGGTAGACAAATCCAACAGTCACACAAAAGATGCGAAAGCGAAGTTCAGCTATCCATTGAATTAGATAAACAGTTTTTCAACAACAAAAAAATTAAACAGGAAAAGGTTAAAAATGAGTTCGGCGCACCCCAAGCCCCGAAACTTTGCAGTGGAGGTTGCAACCGGGTACACGCAAAGATAAGACAGAGGAAAAATTTATATATTATATTATTACACATTGACAGAGGCACAGATTGAGGTAGCCGCAAAGTAAGAATGTGAGAGAAATAAGGGTGTATTTACCTCCAAGCAGTCCATAAGTGATCATCATCATCGTAACGCTTTTGCTGTAAGACGACAGCACGAAAGCCACCGTCGCTATTATAGAACCGGCGATGCAGACCGCGCGACACCCAAACTTGTTGCATAGCGCCGACACTATTGGACCTGAAAACAAATTGTTAAGAATTAGGATAACAAAAACATTTAAACTGTCAAACTTGATAGTACCAAGCTTTATGTCCTTTCCCATAAAACTTTTAGTACTTAAGGATACAAAATTATTTTTAAAAAATCTTGGCCAAGGAGACGGACCAAATTTTAAAACAAACATTAAATATTGTGCAATGCTTAGATCCTTCTGAGAGTCGAAGGTAACTCAGTTCATAAAATACTAATTTATTATATTATTGATGCTCAATAACATGATTTCAAATAAGGTTTATGAATAGGCTATAACTTGATATATAATTAAAAACAATACCGTCGGCAACTGCCGACACAAAACAAACACAAACGCATCTTGGAAATATTTGATTTCTTAGTTCGGCTTCTCATCATAAGTTTTCAATCGTTCAGTACGAGTTCAGTACCGGGACTCAAGTCGAGTTCAGTAAGAGACCTTGTACTTAACTCAAATGAAAACCAGTCTTGTACTTGGTAACATTTGAATACTTGGTAACCAGCTCAAGGAGTCGTCCCATATCGGCATGCAAAATAACCTTAGAATATAATAATCATCTGAGTGTAATCAACATAGCGTGTTACACAACATTTATTTATTGTATGTTTTTAAATAATTTATTGATTTATGTGTAATTGTTCTATGTATAACTCTTAGCAAGAATAGTTGTATGGTTTATATGGTAAGTATTTATTGATTTATTTTCAAGCAATAAATTGTACTTCCAATGTTTGTTTTACCAAAATTTTCACGTTAGAAAATAGACAAAGAAAATTAAAAGCAACAGTTTTTTCATTAAAAAGAAATTTTTCTATACTAATTACAATAATTAAAGCATTTCTAAATATAAGGTTATTGTGTCGGGTCCCGTCCGGCATAGACTTGTGATAACATAGGGCTTTCTATGTATACGTACTCACTACATACATACCTAGTATCATGAAATAGTACTAGAAAGAAGCTAAAATCATTCCGTCAGAAACTTTTGCAACTCTTAGTTCTTTTTTTCGGTTCATTCCTACGGATTGACTTGGTGTTAATTACACTTGGAAATGAATTCTTTTAATATCAATATTATGGCGAAAATCTAAATTATTTCATGTGATTGTAGAAAACGTAACGAGCTATGGGAAATGCAAATATAAGTATAACAATGTAATCGTCGTGTAAATAAATTAGATTCAACTAATGGATAATTATTACATTTTCTGGTAATTAAAACGCAAATAAATGATAAGAAGGATTTATGAGATAATATTTTCCTTAGCAATACGATTTCTTATCACACTGAATACATATTTGAATCTTAATTCCATTCTTATCGCTATGGAAATCCAAAACAACTTGATTAAATTATTAGATAAAAACAATAAGCTTATATGTATAGAGTTTAAATATAACATACTAAAAATTATGAATGAAAGCATTTTAAGTCTCTTGAAAAGTTTTGCAAGTCACACATAAGATTTTACGTCTTTATCCTACGGTGTAAACATAACAAGGCTTGATTGTTGCCTTTATGATGAAATTGAATGAGAAAGTTCAATCCTGACATCTAGGCTCCCCATTGATTGCGCCTCCCTGAATACCGAAAACTAGATTGTTGTAAGATAAAAATATATAAATCAATATAATATTTTTTAGACGCCTGATTAAGCCGACAGTTTTTTTACTTTTTTACGATATAGAGTTAACAGGCGCAGTAGATAAATAAAAGCACATGAACCTTTTTTTTAATAAAAATTCCTACAGCGAGGTTACAATCTGCTAATATTGAGGCAGCAGGTAGATAAGCATTTATCTAGCAATACATTGTACTTGTATTCTACAATACTGGGCGTGATTTAATTCAAATTGAGTACCGATAATACATCATCCTACTCGTAATAACAACATAGGTATCATGTGTAGCATAATACGTCTATAAATTTTAGAACTAAATATCTATTTTTACATTATATTTCCTAATACTGTCAGTGCTTATTAATTTCGTTATACTGATTTCGTATAGTGTATCTTCTAATTTTTTTTATACTTGGTCTTTGTGCAGCAATGAACTTAGCACCTCTATTAATTACGCCCACTGCATGCTAGTTTTTACGACCTCATCAGATATTAATTTTCGCTTCATTGTTTCCCAGAACGAATATGCACAGCACAGTAAACATATGCAGTACATGCTAGTGACACATGACTATGTGCACAGGAGTAGACCACACGGCAACGTGACCTGAATTGACAGGAAATAGCCGTGTCCGATTAAGTCCGAAAACGTCAACCTGTTGCATCACGATCTTCATCAATACAACGTTAGCGGAACTGCACCATTTAGTTTGCTCATATTGGATAGGATCGTTATAAGCTGTTCAGCTATTGAGAAATTAGAATTGTAATTTTTTTTGTCGGGACGGTCTTATAAAGGTTTTCCGGTAAATAAGCTTGGGAAAAAATCCCAACTCGCCCTGACTACAGTGAGATACCTATTCTAAAACTAATGAATCTGCACTAATCAAATTATGATGTAAGTATATAGTATGTATTAACAAACTTTACGCTTTTAGTACATAAACTGATTTTATTTCGTTTGGGAAGTACAAATGTTTAGAAAAGTTCTTAAAACTTAAATCTAAACTGCCAGAATTTAACTGACAAAACAACAAAACAAATCATTAAAAAATTTCACTTACCAGCCGCCAAATACACTCCTGAAAGCAAACTGCCGACCCACGCAACAGTTCCTTTTCCCGCTCCAAAGTACACGACCAGTTCTGGCAGAAATATGCCAAAGGTGTACGCTATGCCGTCCACCACCAAGTTGCACATAAAGGAGGCGAAGACCACGACCCAACCATACCCTCCGTCGGGGGGTGGGGGCAGAGCCGTGTAGTCGTAAGCCTCGTCATCATCAGCGTCTCCTGCCCCTTCCGCTGTTAGTCTTGCTGCCTCTTCACATGATGTTTCGCTTTCGGTCTGAAACAATAAATATTGTTGAGTTAAAGGAAAACTTCCTCATGTACCTATACATAATCACGTCTTTATCCCATATGAGAGAGCTAACTTTTGAAAAGACGTGCAGATGTATGGTTAGATGTAAACAGATTCAATTCATCCATCTAACATTAAATTGATTTTAATAAAACCGTTTCTTCTCTTTCGTACCACCAACGTATCATCATTACTCATTTTAGCAAACTCGAACATCAGTCACTCTGGTAAACATGTCAACCAGACAAATGATATATCACGGTAACCCAATAGAATTTTCTTCGGAATGAAAATCAATACGTTTTTCATTATTCTCCTATCCCATAACTTGCTACACTCAATGCAAAATCTACTATGTAAATCAATCAATGTATGTATTACCACAAATATTATTTTGATCCAAATATAGTCTATCCGAATCATGGCCTCATTAAAACACAAACAGTAGCTCGGATTTATACCTCCATCAAAATTAACGTATCGTAAATTTAAAAGCGTTACGTCATCTGGTCATCTCGTTATTGTTTTTGCTATTTGACTGACTTTATCGTTACCATCGTAAAGTGTATTAATGTGTTCGATATTTTCCCTCTTAAGGACACTCAAGATATTATGACCATAAACCATGACAATTTCGGAGTATGCAATGTAATTATAAATAGTTTATGTGCATAATCAATCACGTGTAAACAAAATGATAGCTGCCGCGTTGACTGTATCATTTTTGAGACTTGTGACTCCTTGACCACTAAATCATTTATTCAAGTTATGAATTCGATATTAGATATTTGTCAAAAATTCGGTTGTCGTCGCGTAGACAGTAGAAATATTTCTGGCAGGTTTGTTGTGGAAAATAACAATCCACGATGTTTGTTTGCATTATAATATTCACGTGTCGCGGCATTAAATAACTACATTCTTACGTAAGCACTAGAACATTGTTTTATTTATGTGAAAGTTCCGAGTGCTAGGATATTTCGTAGTATATTTCCGTTTTAAACTAAACAGTCAAACTAAATATAAAAAGAAAATTCAGCATGTATTTAAACACAATAATTCTGCAAATTTCGAAACGAAATACATCCGTTTCTATGGTGCTATAAGTAATTTTTTTTTCAAATCCGGCCCAATCCAAAATCACGACAGACGTGTGGCTGTGCCTACGGTCGATTAAAGATTCAAACTATCTTGCGAACATTAAATTTCATGGTCATTGTCAAAGTCATTTGCGTCTGCTTGTACATAAATATACTATTGTATATTATTGTCAGATTAAATGATTCCAAGGTCGGGGTAACCAATTCTAAAGCACAATATTGTTTTATTATAGCGCATATTATGTGGTTAATTTATAACAATCAATTTTTGAAGACCTATCGAGACTAATTATTCTAATTTCATAAAACAACTTCATCTTCAGTTTGTTTGCCCCAAATATAAAATTGGCCGGTAGACACTTCGGACTTCTCATGCTTTTATTGTGTTAAATCATCTTTATTATGAGTAATAGTTAAATAGTAAGTAATTGTACTGTACGTGCATTAGTTAATTCTTTATTCAGGTGCCTATCTATTGCCAACATTTACATTTATATATGCCAGCATTTTGTGGAACACCCTTTGTTAGTATGCGCATACGCAACTCATTCATTTATCATCGCGTTTGCGTGGTGCATTTCTTTGTTTCCGTCATATGTCAATTGCCACGATATCAAACGCTCGCATTGTCGGCTCCACAATGAAATGTTCTATCATAGTGATATGCATGAACAAATTCTAAGGTTATCTATGAGTGCACCTAGTTACACAGACAATAGCATTATCAGACTTCTTGTAAGACATAAGTAACGAAAGTTATTTTATAGCATGACGTATAGTTAATTTTGAATATCAAGAAGACTTCTAAGTTGAAAGAGAACTTAAGTTTTTGTCAAAATATGTTTGAATTACTTGTGTTTGCACTAGCGGTTCACCCACGAACCTAAAATGGTTTGAAATTTTTATCCTCCGTTTAATTTCATGTTAACTAATGTACCAATAGTATATACCTAATGATGGAGACATCATAAACATTTTACATACATATTTATACATTTTACGTGCATAAAGTTTAAATAAATAAAACTTGCACTGCACAACCTCATATCGATCATATTATCTGATCTAGGGCAAGGTACCGATAATTCCGTTAATCTTAACAATATATGTGTTATCGACATAGTTACAACTTTTAATTCAACTTCAAATAAAATTATCTTCAAGGTCATTTTAACAAATGTTTGGCAGTCATTAATATGTAAGCTTTTTATTTATTTTTAATGCGGTTGGCACACAAACAGAAGTGCTAAAATGAGTGAAAATAATTGTGAATATTTATTTAGGTAACTAAGTCGAGAATTACAATATTAATTTTAAAGAGCTTAAATAATAATCTAATCAATTTCTATGAATGTAACTGAATCAGGGACTGGCTTCAAAATTACCTCAGGCTTGAATGTAAAATGAATCTGCGTCGGACTTCGGCCTAACATCGGCTTGTATCTGGGACAAGGTACCGATAATCCTATCAATTTACCTCTTATTCTTAATAGATATCGATGTAGCTAAATCTTTTGATTCGAAGCTCTTCGCATAATTGGACAATAATTTAATGTCTGCTTCAGATTTTGTACACTAAAATGTTCATATAACGAACTTAAATATTATACTATATTTACAGAGAATTTACTGACTACTCTTATATATAACTAAATAGACCCCAGGCCCCGGAGCATCACCTACAATGGAAGGTGAAAGATGGTCCGAAAAACTACTATTCTTTGGCAAAATTTCATCAAAATCAATGTATCATTTTGTTAACAAATGCGAAACGAGGTACTTTGTCCGTGATTAACGCGAAAAAATTCATTAAATTCTTGTTTCGTATAGAAAAACGAATTCGTGCTCAGGATCCTAAATTCACTTTGTACAAGAGGCGACCTTGCCACTGTTTACACTACAACAGCTCGCGCATAGTGATTTATTTTGTTAGCATAGTTTGTGTGCATAAAAATAACTTCCTTACTTCCCATCAACTAACTGTGATAAGATTTAGGAGCAGGTGATATGAGAAGATTTTATGTCTGTCTCTTTATGACATACTTTAAATATTACCGAAAGGAGGACGAAATCTTTGTAGATATTTCAACATCATAGCCAGTACTTTAATGTTCCGAGTGAAGTACAAAGGAACATTATAACAAGGAAACCTTTACTGACCTCAAATTAAACGGAATAATAAATTGAAACCTTAGAGAATTCTTAGTAAATACATTTTATGTTCTGTAAGCAATTTTACACGACGTTCCGCGTTATTGAATTACATTATGTATAGGAAATATTAACGTAGGAATGTCTACATGTATATATAAAATATGCTATAATAATTTCAAAAAGATTTCATATAAATGCTATCTTTAGAAGCAGCAGCACCAGCCAAGAAACGTGACAAAGAAAGCCGTTCAGTGAACTTTTGGTGTTGATTCATTTAAATAAATACACTTAAGGATATGCTGCGAAAAGACTGAAAAATAAAACGAAGTATGCCTTTATAACAACCGCAGGGTTATTGCCGCAGGGCGCAGGGTAACGACTTCTGTACGTACAAGACTTCTTTCCTGTCTGTCTGTTGCTCTTCGTCTGCCGAAGCGAGTAAGACCAAGAGCAGCAACAACCACAATCAGACAAATGTAGGTTGGTGAATAGTGACTATGAGGAGTAATCTGATGATTTTCGAAACGTTTTGTAAAAAAAATTAATATGAAGTACTACTTGATTTAAAAGCTCAACTGCCTTTTCAAAGTAGTTTTCACAATTTGACTCTCAATTCTATCATTAAGCCAAAAACTGATCGACGGCCTATCAGTCTTTTCAAGACTGAAGAGCTAATAGCTCTGTCTACCTCGCAAGAAATACAGACGTGATAATATGTATGTATGTAGTTTGCACAAAGGAAAGGGTCAGAGGCAAATATTTATTAGCCAAATGGTAACATCAGGACAACGTGGTGGCCTCGTGGTGCTCCGCACGTGATCTCGATTGCTGCTAATTGATTGGTGTCGCATGCTTCGGCGCTGTTTAAACTCTTGACTATGAATTTTTATATAGCCCTAAGATACCAATTGGTGTTTAAAACCAAATTTAGACACAAAACCCAACCAATAAACGTATAAAGAAAAGAAATCGAATACATACCGCCATGTGAAGATGTCTTTAAATAGACAGCACAGAAATACAGCCACTAAACTCGCAAAACGAACTATCAATGATAAAGCCAGTCAAAGACTTGAAGGTGCCAATTTGATAACATTATATCTTAATCTACTCTTGATACTCATTATTACATACTGAAGTGATAATGAAATCGATATATTAATTTTTATTATTCGATGCCTAATGCACGTACATAACTCCCATGTTGTACTGTCACAACGCACAGCATACTTGCTTATAACCACATATTAGTTACCAGTAAAAACCAAAACTGCCTGATATAACCATATCTTCACCACCAAAACTTTTCGTATATATAACAATGAATAAATGTTACTCCAGCAATAACTGTTAATGAAAATAAAATAAACCATTTATTTATTTAAAACGTGTAAAATTAGTAGTCTCACGTGTCCAGCAACGTTTACATAGAATAATGATTTACAACAGTTTGTTAAGGATTATAATTATGACTTGATCGAGACTATATAGTAGAGAATGGTATAAGATCGTCTTTTGATATTGTTCATAATGATGAAAAATTATTAGCGGAGTACATGCGTGGTGGTCAAATTTTCCCCGTGTCCCTTGTCATTATTTATTTTAGAAAATTAGCAGAAATGAATTAAAAAAAGAGGAACCAATCAAAAATATAAAAGATAATACAAATCTTCAAAACATTTCGAATTTTGTTAAAAAATTTCCTCCATTTAATGCGCACAACATAGAAAAAATTAAATAAATTAGTTACATTACATATAACCAACTAATTTATTCGTTTCATAAAATAATGATTAATAATATGATTTGCAAATAACTCTATAGGTAAGTATCGAACGAGGATAACGTTGCATAATGAAATTGCAATGAACATTGGCGTGATGCCCAATGTTATACGTTCGCTATTGAACGAATAGATTGTTGATATTACTAGGTTGAAATTTGCATTAAGAATAAAATTGTTAGCATGATCGGTCAAGTGCAATGTTATGTGCTTAGATTACCAATAAACTAAGACTTAATAAACCGCAACTTATTAGCTTATTCTTTTCGAGTAGAATTTTATTACGAAACTAGCTTTCCGCCCGCGGCTTCGCCCACGTGTAATTCGGTTATATATAGCGTTTTTTAATGATCTCGACAGGGCTTTTTCTTCCACAGGCTGAAATCTTGTTACAACTGGAATTAAATATAGCCTGTGTTACTCAGGGATGATGTAGCTTTCTAATGGTGAATGTTTGAAATCGATTCAAACATTCATTAGTTTCGAAGTTTATCGATTACATGTGTAAACAAACAAACATATAAAAAAATAGATTGTTCCTCTTTATAATATTAGTATACATACAAATCTATATAGAAAAAGTAAAGCGAGACAAAATCATAGCACGATCTATCTCGATGCCAACGCCATCTATCGAGCATCGAGACAACTCAACAAGAAAATAAAATTCGGGTGTTTTATTTATGCATACCGATTACGCCGAGATTTATGGACCGATTTACGTGATTCTTTTTTTGTTCGGTAGAGTATACTTTCAAGTTGGTCCCGTTGTTACCTAGTCAGGATCTGATGATGGTATTCCAGGGAAATCAAGGGCAAACCTCAAATTTACAGGCAATTACGTTTTTGACAATTTCATAGATCTGTTTAAGTATTTGCGTCTGATAGTCATCATCCCATGTGAATGAGCTGATGATGGAAGGTACAACTCCTCAACGGTTAGGAGTTGAAAGAAAATTCTTACGAAGTTATACGTACATGTGAGGCTATTAGGTTGACCTGATAATAAAAAGTAAATCTCATTAACGTTAAGAATTTAGGTGAAAATGGATGCAGACAAATTTCGTCTCTTCACTTGTTTCCTTTTAGCTGTTTGTATGGGTAGTGTTAACACAAAATAGGGATTTAAAGGCGTGATGTTATTAATGTTATGCATGTATGTACATAATTATGTATGTTATTATGTATGTTAAAGAGACGACTGAAAGTTGTCATACAAAATCTTTTTTTTAAAGATGGGAAATCATCAAATACCTCTCCCGCTCTGGGTGGAACGGAAGGGAGTGTCAGACTTTTACTGACTAAAACCCACCTCGTTCCTTCAGTTGCCCTTTGCGTTCCGGGGCCACGGTATCTCGTTAGAACTTTTCCGCAGCCCCGGCTCAGTTTATCCCGTTTCCCCCCCTTGGGGGTTGACATTTCAAAAATCCCTTCTTAGTGCTCACTTATGTTACTAAAGGAACCTCTGTTCAAAATCTCAGACTCCTATACCGAGCGGTTTCGGCTGTGCGTTAATAAATCAGTCACCCAATCGCACCCCTAAATCGCGATTGGAGGGTAGTTTGAAAAAACTTATAATGTCAAACATATTTACTTGCCTATGTACGTGTTCATGCCAAGTTTCAAGTTTATAAACCCAGGGAATAAGATTTTTCATAGAAACGTTTTTACCCCTTTTCCCCCCCTTGGGGGTTGAATTTCCAAAAATCCTTTCTTAGTGCTCCCCTACATATCCCAAGGAACCTACATTCCAAATTTCAGCTGTCTACGACCAGTAGTTTCGACTGTGCGTTGTCTGTCAGTCAGTCACTCAGTAACGGAAGAGTTTTATATATATAGATACACGAACAAAAGGTGTGCCATTTGGTTATGTTGTTATTGTTATGGATCTTTAAAGAGTAATCTATTCAAATAGATATAAATAAAAGATTGGTCACCTTATCAGTGTTATATTTTTAACGTATAATAGAAATAACCTAATTATTAAATTAAGATGCTTAATAGTTAACAAATAGGAAAAAAAAGGCAAAAAATATAAAATTTGCTAAAGATAATTTCATTGAATTTGAATCTGCGCTAAAAAAACATTTGATTAATTTATTATATTTATTTATTTTTTCAAGGGAACCAACACTACTGATACCGATTTAATTAGAATGCAAATAAGAGATGACATGATGACATCAGGTTCCCATGATTGTTATACGAGGCTTTGACACGTGCAAAATATTTACAGGCTTAGACACGTACAAAGGACCTTGGTATTATCTGGCGATGAATATTATACGGCAACCATATCCTTCCAAAGTTTTATTGATGCTATTATTACATCAAAATAATTTACTTCATTTTTGCTCAATAAATTCGTTGTCTCTGGTAATTTCACTATTCATTATTTAAGTGTCAATAATAAATATAGATAAATCTTCTTCTATTCCTTGTAGCAGCAACGATGATGTCGCCGCATGCCAATTTTATCTAGCATGTCAAATTAAAATTAAAAGCGACCGCAATCATAACAAATATTCACGAAATTTCATAAACAGTATCTGATGTTCAACACTTATCAGTCTAATCGTTCGTTTCAATATTTTCTTTAAGTTTGACTGTTCACTTTTCCATCTTTCTCCTTCGCATTATTTTTTTATTTGATCTTACTAGTATACTGAACTGACATCGTTCATTGTTATGATTATTCAGTGTTAGTATCTTATTTAAATGCTTTTAACCTTTTGTACTCGTATAGTGCTCTACGTATTGAGACCTCATCAAATATTTATCAAAATGTAATTATGCAGTGCAATGTGACATATTTAGTCGTGTCCTATTTTGCTGTTACCCAACAAACATTTGCAATTACATACATTTACACACTCACGTATACGGTACACGGAATACCCACGTAGACGGTATAATCACGTCTATATCCCTTGCGGGGTAGACAGAGCCAACAGTCCCGAAAGACTGAAAGACCACGCTCAGCTGTTGCAATTGCAATAAACTGAAAAATATACCTAATTAGTGCTAGGTACTGCTGTTGTCGTTACCTACTTAGACAAGTAGTTTTTATCATTATCAACACTCGATTTCTTTTAATCTCTTTACAGTTGCGCAATGAAAAATATTGCTGGGACACTCAAACAAACAAAATAAGTATCTTTGTACATTTTATCAAATACCTGAACAAAGTACCAGTCGTTATAAAGATAATTTATTATTTAAAACATTAGTAATAATAAACAATTTCCATACGAAACTAACATTTTTAAAGGTACAATTAATAAGCATCTATGCTGTATACAAGTTACGTACAACTTATTCCACAAAGAAAACCATTTAACTATCCTTTGGTTTTATATGGTGGTCAGAAGAAATCATAGGATCGGACAACCATATTCTCAGCAGACTTAAAAATGCTGTTTGGCAACCGCAAGTTCAGCTTATATTATTAAGGAGAGGGATGCTGATGATGTTTTTACATAGATGACAAATAAAAACCAAGCAAAAGAACAAAACAATCGTTTTTGTTTACATGACGAAATGACCACATTGGGAAACCACAAGAATTAACTATTTTTAACAGTTCAAATAGATGAATACTACATCCTTATACATAGTTGTTTATGTTTTGATGCATAATACTTGCAAATGACGCCGTATATTTTGATCCAATAAATTATGGTAGCTACTTGAATAAGGAAATAACAAAAGCAAGTAACTACCTTAGATTATTCGCGGTTACTTCCTGATAGAAAAAAAAACCCTTCGTACATAAAGTCAATGACACATATCCAATTTTAGCATCGATTTTGTTTAATAATTCAAACCCTATCGTGACTAAGTATAGCTATATCTACACGTACATTGTGTATCAATCATGCAATTAGGAACTATATACAATTGAAATAAAGTTAATATTCCGATGTTTACGGTCGAAAGAACCTTGAATATCAGTCCTCCACGAAGGTTCCAATACAGCCTTGTGCAGGACGGCCATTGTCAAAGACACTCCTATCTATTTGGAGTTGACGTGTTTTTGAAATATTCATTCTATCTCAGTGTTTATCACAACTGTAAGGGGCTTAGGAGATGCCAAGGTTGTCACTTCCATTTAATTACCTATCACACAAATGACAAAATGTGTTTACCTATCTAATAATCGTGTAACGTACGAAGTTACATTGATTGACAGGTATAAAAAAAAATAATACAACTTTCACTTTCGACGTTTCTTGTTCGAAAAACCATCAAAAGCAACCCATCGGCAGCTACCTACGTAAAATTTTTTTCACCATGATCAAAAAGTACCTACACCAACATTTTCAGTTTTTTTTAAAAAGAACTTATTTTGTACTTGGATTCACTAAAGAAAGGGAATCTTGTTACTTTACATACTATCCTAAGACTTAGCAAAGTTTTACGGTCGTGCTAATGAATGTAAAAAATACTCAATTTCTGACTGTTACCTACCTGTTCATTGCTTAATTACGTACCCTGAAAACTTCCATTCGGTATATATACATCTTGTCCTAAAATTTAATATTTACGATAATCTTATAAAAGAAGCGAATTTGAATAACTGGTTTTTATATTAATTCAGTACATTTTACGTAACAGTAAATTCTATAGGATAATGGTAACTGACTAACTTAATTCAGAATTATGTGTAAACATCAACTTCCTCATCAAGCCAGAGCCTACATACCTACTCTACTTTAATAGGCACTGTCAGGAAAAAGACCAATGACACTCATGATCAGAATATTTTGTATTGGTATTTACTCATAGTTTTAGCCGCTTTAAATTTTAATTCGTATTTAATACCAATTTGCTATTTAAAAAGATTTATTCATATTTTTCATTTTTTTTAACATTTGTTATTATGTGAATTTTAAAATGAAATAAAGAAACAGTAAGAAAATAATGCAGAACAATACAACTCATTTCAAAGGAAAAGAATTTGTAAACTTTCATGAGGAACACACATACCTAACTTCAAAATTAAAGCTAGAAGAGCTAAAGTCAATGTCAGGTCAATGATTCCTAATTATAAGAGATTTTAACCTAAATAATGGAATTTTCTTTTTTATTAGACAGACCTGTCAAAACGGCACTCGATACATTATGGTAATAATGTACATTGGTCTAAACTCTGTTGCAACTGGAGCAGAGGTCATTGATATCTAATTAGGTTCTAGTTTACTGTCGGCTCCTAAATATTACAGTTACTAAATAGTCTGCTAAACACATATTCATCAAATATTTATCCTCTGAGTAGACAAAGACTCGAAACTCATGAACAGAGCATGTAATTTCTTAAAAATTGTGGTTGTTTGCTCATTCCATTAATTAATTTTAGAATAGTTAGGGAACGAGCAAACCAACTTATCTAATGTTAATAAAGTAATTAATCTAATGTCAATAAATTAATTAATCTAATGTTAATAAATTAATTAATCTAATATTAATAAACTAATTAATCTAATGGTAATAAAGTGTGTGTGCCGTGGGGTTTCCAGCATTTTAGAATAGAACCACTCTTCAGGATGTTGTATGCCATACAACTGAATGTGGCCCTACACCCTTTGAGACTGTCAGCTTTGTCTACCCCAAAAGGGATATAGAGATGTATGTATGTATGTTAATAAAGTTTGTTGGGCCACAAGTCCAATATGGTTTTCCTTAATATTTATACAATAGGGGTACTATTATATGTAGGTCACATGCAATTTAAATTTACTTTAATTGTTTATTAAAATTAAACATAAATAAAATTACGTGCTAACATGATTAACAGAGCTTAATTTTTAAATAATAAAAGAAAGCACCAGCAGTAGGCACAATGAGTCAGATCCAGAATAAGTAGCTACCAAGGCATGTTTGTCACTTGTGTTGAAATACTGTCATCAAATGTTGACCACCAAACAGTTTGTGCCAATTATGGGGCTCGGAATATCTACTAGAGTAGATTGTTATGTTGGGAAATAATTTATCACTGTAGTACATATCTTGTACCTAATTTTAATGTTTTTTTTTGATGTTACGAGATTATAAAAAAAATATTAAGTTAGTGCTTATAAGAACCTACAAGAGAAATTATATTTTTTTATTTATATTTAGAATGTTCAGACAGGTAGTTCGCTATCTCAATATAACATTATATATCATACTGTTTATGGGTACAGATAAGACAGATTTATCAAACAAAATACTAGCACCAGATTATCATACCATAAAAGAATACTTGTTTTATCCTAAGTGTAAACTTTTTAAATATTTTTTTAAAGAACTAGTTTATTTCTGATGAAATAGTACTCTATACAAGATTTTCTTCATATACAATTTCTAATTTCCAAACATTTTGCATTTTGATGGCAAACAAATGAAAACAAGTGGATTCTGGATCAAAGTGATGTCACATCCTTATTTCAGTGACAATGGGATAATAAGGGTTTGTCATTAAACAATTGTTAAAAAGTTTATTCATCATCATGCTTCTTTTCCGAAGTGATAGACAGAGATTACATCTTTCCACTTGCAACCCTGCATACTCTTTTGCTTTATCTTTAAGAACTCAAAGCTCTTGACCTGACCTTTGTCAGGACAATTCCAAATTTCTCTAGGCTTTCTTTTCCAACATTCACTTAATTGGGTCTGATTGGTAAAAGGATGAGTCCACTTATTTTTGCATTGCTATTACTCTACTAGGGTAAAACAAAGGTGAGTTGTTGTTAATTATATACCCTTTGTTTACAAGAGTTAACTTTTATTTTAAGTTATTGTAGGTAGGAAGCTTTAGGTTAGTTTTCATAGATTTATATTTATTTTATTCATATATATTTTATTTATTAAAAATTAAATGTTCTTCTTTAATTGCAAGTTGCAGATACGTAATGTAAGACTAGGTTAACGAAATTAAAAGTAGGTACTTTTTGTTATATATATAAATCTACATAAGAACTAATTTTAAAGTTACTTGTACATAACCTCAAAATCATAAATTTTTTATTTTACATTATACATTTTCAGAAACAAATTTATCATATTTTTTCTTACCCGAGAATATGTTCTCAGACGACTTATCCGTGGATTAGAAGGAATATTATTCAGAGACACCTTCGACATCTTGAGTTTTTCACCACAGCTTTCAGAAGTTCACTCTAAACAAAATATAAATGTTTGTCACTGCACAGAAACTCATTCGAAAAAATATAATAAAATAAAACGACAATTTAGTTCTCGAAAAATATAATCGACAACTAAAATTTAAGAACTCACTTTATAGGACACTTTCAGCTAACAAAACAAAAGTTTAATTTTGTGAGTGCCCCAGAACTGTAATTTAACTATCCCATTTAACACCATGCATTGAAAATTATTAAAAACAATTGCAAAACAAGAGAATTTCCATAGGAAAAACTATTGCACACGAAGAAAAACTCTTTGTTATTTTTAATTTGACAGATGTTTCTGCAAAGCTGTGACGTTTTGTTTTACACACCGCGCACGCACGAAACAAACCACCCGTCGTGTTGTCAGACCGACAACTGAACAAACGCAACAAACCGGCAACGAAACGCACGCACGCAACCAATCAACGCTAAAGTTAGTCATTCACAAAAAAACGCAAAATGCGCGAAAATCAAATTGTTTGAAATTTTCGCAGCACGTCGCCTGATTGTTAGTTGCTTTTTTAGGACAAGCGGCAATACGGAATGTAGATGTAGTCTCCACATGGAGGAATTCTCGGGAAGATGTACTTACTATATATATATTTAGTCTGTATACTTTTAAATTGAAAACGACTAAACGACTCGACAAATAGTAAATAACATCAATACAGGAAATCGTGTTTTTTTTATTTCCACATTGCTAAACTGTCCATCCTGTTTTGAGAGGGATAGTGACAGTAATTTTATAGATATTAATAAAAAAGCCGACAGCGTCAATTTTCGAACTGATAAGGTCGCAGAATAAAAGCATGACGCACGCTCAGGGTTACACGGGTTCAAATCTTACCGGGGCCAAGTACGCACCAATGACTTTTCTGAGTTTGTTCGTTTGATTGCGAACTGCTACTCTTACGGTGAGGGAAAACATTATGTACCATATACAACTTAAATAATAATGTGCCGTGTGGTTCCCGGCTCAAATACAAAAAAGAATAGGACCACCATCCATCTCTTTCCCATGGATGTCGTAAAAGGCGACTAAGCGATAGGCTTACAAACTTGGGATTCTTTTTTAGGCGATGGGCATATGGGATAGCAACCTATCACTATTTGAATCTCAATTCTATCATTCCACCCTCTAGGCTCTGGCTCTGTCTACCCCGCAAGGGATATAGACGTGACCATATGTATGTATGTATAATAATGTTTTGAATCTTCGAAAAGGGTAGATGATAATAATGCCCGGACCTCAGTAGGTTAGATACAGTCAGATAGGTATATGCAGATCTTTCGTGGTTTTCTTATGACAAAACTGGATCAATACTTAAAAGTTTCCTTAATAATTATGAGTAAGCCAGAAGTGTTTTCTTTCAATCTAATTCGCAGAGAAATCAAATTTCAATCGAAGAACACAAGATATACCTCTTACTATATTGAAAATAAAATGTTATGTAATAAAACTATATCCTTTTTAAATTTCGAAGTAAGGGAACGACGGTTTACTTATTTAAAGCTATCAGTGTCCATCTTTCTGCACAAGCTCCTCATTTTCACATCGCTACATACTCGTCTCATTCAACTTACAAGAAATAAAACAAGTTCTTTGAATAAAACATCAAACCTGTTTAAAAAGAGAACATTCATTGAAACCGCTCACCAATGATCTTTCTGTAGGGTTGGTACGAATACGGGGTTCTTCGTCGTCGTCCGGGGTACACTCGGCGCCAGAAGTTTGGCCCATGGTGTCTCGTGGCCCGGTCGGCGAGGGCCGCCGTGAGCAGGCCGCGCAACGGTCGCGCGTCCACTGCTATCTACGCCAACGCAGCAACGGCACTTTCTTCAAACCTACGGCAATAGGGCTGCGACGATTGGGCTCGATAATGTCTTATTTGAAGCTGTCATAAACAACATCCTTTTCACTGTTTTGGTTTTGCTTCCAATTTAGTTAGTCTCAAATCACGGGTATACGGTAGGTTTCTCTTGAGTCGCGAGGGTATTTAATACCTATAAGCCTTTTCACTCATTTCGGTTATCGCTGCACCTATTAATTTATGTATATTGTTTATTTATTGTAGTTTTTATGTATCTTACTCACTATTATTTTATACGAGTATTATATATTTTGTGTAGATATAAATATATTTATTTAGTTTGACCCCACATAAAGCTCTCTGTCAGGCCCAATGGTTGACTGGTAGATAATCTTCTAGCATTAAGTCTGCCAATTGTGCTATACATTTGTATTTTGTACAATGAAGTTTAAATAAATAAATAAACATTTTAAATTACAGTTGAATTCGCTTCTTGACATGAAAGTAGTTGAATGAAGGCTGAAAGTTAAGTAGGTACACTATTTAGAGATTTATTAAAGATATCTTAATGTTTAAGTTTACTTGCTCATTGGCCCATTGATAAGTAGTAGATTGTAAGATTATCTCTCGTTCTCATTCCCCTAGTATAATGTTTTAAAAAAGTATCGACAATGCAAAATAGTAAGTTACGTACATCCCTAAAACAAATGGCGGTCGATACAACCCGGTATATACCAGGAGCGCAGGTCCGCTCCGCCGGCAGTCAGCTGGGACCGCTGACAGATGGTATCAAAACGAGGTCTCCACAAAGAGGGAGTAATCACCTGTATTGTTGAGTTGACAAACGTTGACCCTCGTAAGATATATGATAAGTGGTAGAATAATAATATATTATAATATTAATATTATTATTAATTAATATTAATATTAGTACCTACCTTATTCACTTTAACAAAGACTTTCAGTGAAAATGCAACGCGAAAGTTTAAAATCAGTCATGCCTTTCAGTATTAGACTTATAATGAAACAGTAGGAAAAGTTTGTCTATACATTGAAATAAAAACAATCGAGGTGATTAAGTAGGTAATTAGTAGGAATAAAATTTGAAAAGAAAAAATGCCTGTTTTGTTCTGTATCCTATCCTACTAATATTATAAATGCGAAAGTTTGTGAGTATGTCAGGATGTCAGTATGGATGTTTGTTGCTCTTTCCGCAAAAACTACTGAAGCGATTACGATGAGGTATGTATAAAGTGACCATACGTCCCGCTTTCGGCGGGATTGTCCCGCTTTCATGCTGTCTGTCCCGCTGTCCCCAGCGAGAGCAAAAATGTCCCGCTTTTGCAAGCAAACCAAATTTTTATACTTATTTTACATCAACATTGCACTCAAATCTCGCTGACGAGAACAGTCAGTCAAAAATACTAAATGTACAGACAAAATATTTTTACTGTTTTATTATATGTATAGATAATTATTTATAAATAACTTATATATTAAGTATATAGTACTTATATTTTTTTATTTACTTATATACAAAATTACCGCAAGGACGCTTTGCGCTCTGACGCAAAAAAAAAATGGTCACGTTAGGTGTGTAGCTAGCTGAAGACCCAGAATAACATATAGTATACTTATGTATACTTTTTATCCCGGAGTTCCGATGCGGACGAAGTCGCGGGCGGCCTCTATTTTTTTTATAAATGCAAATCTAAAAATAATATTATTTGTTCTAGGTATAGCTGTTATGCCTGCAAACCTTAGCTGGGAATCCAAGGCAACATGTTTATTTCGATATATACTCTTATTATTGTATTTATTAACTAACAATTTCTCTATTTTTAAAATAATTAAGACAGCATTATGTTAATGTGCATGGTTTCCAGAATAACTCCTGTGAATGTCGTGGAAGGCGTATAAGGGGCAATATACCTGAAGATCTTTTATTCGAGACCTGAATCTATATCTACTTATATCTAAATGATTCACCTTACAAACAAAAAATTAAAGAAAAAATTATCGGTTCACCGCCAAAATGACAGTATGTAAGTAGCAATAGTAGTTTCAAATAATACAATTTCGTTAGAGTGAATAACTAGGCCAAAGCTACAAATAAAAATACCTTATCAATATTTATATTCAAGTCAGCAGTGACATTTCATTCCAATAATGAATAATTAGAGTGATGGATTGTAATTCATTTATGTAATTGTCTAATCCAGTAAAGTGAACACAGTATTGACAATGTTCTTGTGCTGAAGTCAGCTACCATGTCTTCGATGATTATGACGAAGAACAAAGAAGAATCCGACAAAGTGTCAGCGAAGTCTGAGGACTCTGAAGAAAACGAAAATAAAAATAATAACAAAATTAATGACTTAATCCACACCATGCAACCAGTTTTGAGAGTAGAAAACTTTTTTGGAATATTTCGATTCAGAATAACTGCCGAAGAATTACTGCCAACGAACAAAAAAATGAAACTCATTAGCATATTAATGACGGTTGGGTATATTGCAATATTCTCCTTTCTCTTAAAACTACCTGCAGCTATTACAGGAACTGGAAAACTCGTTGATACTGTAGATGAAGTGCCGTCAATAGTGATATTGATTCAATACGTCACATCAGCAATCACCACATGTTTCCTTCTAACCAATAACAGTATTAACATCTTTACAGCATTCGCAAATATAGATTCTGCGCTGCATATTAATACTAGCGAAGATTTCTACAAAAATGCGCGTAAGAGGTCAGTCAGATACCTTGGTGCATTTACAGTGTATCATTTCTTTGTGACTCCTAGCGATCTTTCCACGGATGAAGAAATCACGTTCAGCAAACTAATTGTGATGCCGCTATACTACGAAGAGAATCTTGAAATTCTAGTTTTCTGCTTGATGATCAATATGCTAAAGTGCAGACTAACAGTTATAAATAATTATTTAGCTAAGTTTATAGATGAAAAAGAGAATACCAGAGCTGCAGTTTTCGTCGTCGGTGAACGCAAAACTAACGCTGATAATTGTTTTAATTTGATAGGCCGAATGTCTACAAAAAATATGAAGATACGCGATTTAGCTGCAACGTACGATATAATTGGCGAAACATGTTCGCTAATTAACCAAGTCTTTAACTACCAAATCTTCATGACACTGGTATCTACGTTCACTTACATAGTCATAACCATCTGGTCTTCTCTATATTACTTCCGAAGTAACGAAGCCATTTCAGGATCTATGATAACCATCATCATTTGGTGCATTACTGCGATTCTCAAAGTAGCTGTAATGTCTTTAGTATGTGAGAGGTTGCTTCTAACAAGAAATGACACTAAGATCTTGGTCAACAAAGTCATAATGGACTACGATCTCCCCAAGACGATGCGAGTTCAGGCCAAAGCATTCATGGACTTGATAGAGGCATGGCCGCTTCGTGTGTTTATCTACGACATGTTTTCAGTCGACATTACTCTAATGCTGAAATATATAAGTGTTGCAACTACGTATTTGATCGTAATAATTCAAGTCTCTCATTTCGCTTAAGATAGCAGTCTATACAGGACCTTAATCATATTAGGTAATTAAAATGTATAGTACTGAAGAAGCCTTCAGCTACACGTGTATTGTCGAGATATCATTATTTGCACATTAAATAAAAATGTCTTAATTTACATTGGTGTCAAAATTTTATTTAATAATCGTATAATATCGTATTATATTATGTGTACATAAAATCAAAATAAATAACATTTACATTTGTTAAAAATTTGCTTCAAGCAACTGGTCTTTAGGCACCACATTTAATAATCTTTCTACATTCGTAACGAACTTGGATACTCCAAATTGAACGAACGGGTCTCCGAATTCTTCAGCTACGACTCGCCAATTCTCATTCATAAATTGAAGAACAGCTTTTCCTGTAGACAGGACCATTTTTTGTAAGACTTATTTATAATAATATCGATGACTGATGAAATTATGTTGGTATATAAAGTGTTAACTTTTCCTATGTCCAGCAGCGGATTGCTTGCTGCCAAGAGAACAACTAGGTACGTATTTTTACCAAAAAGTAAAGAGTCAAATAGATAAGTTGCAAAACCCCAACGACTATAAAATGCGAGAGCTAGGTTGATAAAAAGGCGCACCTTGGGAGATACGCATGGAGATATAGGTTGAACTTTTCCCTAGTTAGGTGTTAGTGCCAAAGTTGCGGAGGCCAGATAGGAGTCGCTTCATGTAAAAACGTGACTTATCCAACACAAGATCATCGTAAAAAAGCGCACTCAGAAAGTTAGGGATGTAACCGGGACTAAAGTCAGGCATAAGGGAAGAATTCGAACCAAAAAATTAAATCCTTACCAGCTAAAGGGCTTCCTTTAAGCAAGTTTGTAAGGCTGTACGTGACGCGACCATCGTAGCTATGGTCCGTGGTAGAATTCTTCATCACGTAGAATTTGCGGCCGTTTGCATCTTCTCTGGTTCCCAGGGTCATGATGTTGTGGATTTTCAGATTCACTGAAATTAAAGACGGGCGTAAGATATGTATGTATGAATGTTGATGAAGCCAAAAAGAGTGCAAGAATTGTGGCAAGTCTCTGCATCCGGGAAAGTAGCGCGATTATGTATGTAAGATGTGGTGTGCCAATTGGTTCTCAGCAGTTTGAAATCTAAAAAATCTAAAAAAGGCAACCAAGGAAATGGCACATTCATAAATATAATTAAAGGGCGCTCAGGTGCTCCTCTCTAGAGTGTTGAGAATGTTACCGTAATGCTAGGAATACTCGTAAGACAAAGAGTTGTACGTATGTAAGATATGTACCTGTCAGGTAAATCGAAAACCAAATTAGTAACTACGTAAACCACATCATTGTGGCCAGACGTAGTGTTATAATTAATTCGACTTACAAAATTGGCGTTTCCTATTCTTTTCAAATTTGTTACGTAAAGCATGACAGTATTTAGATAAAGAGTGGACATTGCACGTTTCCATTGAATAAAATGTACTAAAAAAATTATATACCTACCTACTATATATAATGTCTGAGAAAATGTTCCACTTACTGCATTTGACCAACGCATCTCCATCTCCATCGAAAGAAAACATGAGCAAACGGCCTGTTGACTTGTATTTCCCTCTAAAGCTAATATTACAATGAAATTGTGTTTCTAAGGTATCGTCCACCATCCTGAAAATGAGTAATTTCGACTATTTTGTTGAATTACATTTACAAAATAAGTTTATCTCCTCCCTAAAAACTGAAGATATATCTTAAGTTTTTTTCTTAATTATATTGGCAGAATATGTTTTAATATCATCTACCCTCTATTGTATCGTATCTCTATCTTAACCTTAAACATTTATAGAAAAGTGTAATTAATTAATTCAAAAAGCCAGGGACAAATGTGGTTCATGTCATTAATGCTTCAATCCTCAATAACGCATAATCCTGGTTACTTAGGGTATTCCCTTACCTTGCATAATCGACGACGCATTTTCTGAGGCCCTTGGCGTGGCCTCGCTTTATATGGATTTGGGGCCCTCCTGCCAACAAAACCTCAAAATTTTCCATCGAGTAGGGATCTAGTATGTCCAGTCCATATTCATAGGATCCTTTAGTGAAGACTGGCATGGCGGCTTGGATGTGGGTAGCTAGACAATTTGCCGATTTGTCTTCGCATGGTCTATTGTCAAAAACTGGAAAAATAAAAGAAGATAAAAATGAGCAATGGAAATCATCCTTAATTTCGAATATAAAAATATAAAATTAATCAGTTACCCAATGTTTAATTAATAATATATGTAGTGGTAGTCAACCACTAAAAATCAATAGAACAAAATAAATTTAAAACGCTTGTCCTAATTATTATATAAACTTGTTTTTTTATTAAAATTGCAATAATAAAAGTTTCCATCCACAGTGGATATTTTTAGGACGGGTACTTATATACTACTAACTGAACCGAAAACAAACTAGAACAAAAGTTAGAATAAAATAATAATAAACATATACAATACAATACTTACATTTAGCATTTACACACGAACTTAAAACCTGTAGCATTGCAAGGGAAATTATAATTTTCGACATTTTGAACAGGGTGACGATACCTCTAACAGCCAACACTGAGAAGAAATGATGATCTGACAGTTAACGCACTAATGTTGTAATTATAAGGTACATAGGTACCTACCCTACACTTAAAGTAAAAAAAAATATCACTTTTTTTTATATATACGTATGGTATCTAATTATTATGCATTATGCAGAGCTATGTTGGTTTCAATAATAATACATACATACATATGGTCACGTCTATATCCCTTGCGGGGTAGACAGAGCCAACAGTCTTGAACAGACTGAATGGCCACGTTCAGCTATTTGGCTTAACGATAGAATCGAGATTCAACTAGTGACAGGTTGCTAGCCCATCGCCTAAAAAAGGATCCCAAATATGTAGCCTATCCCTTAGTCGCCTTTTACGACTTCCATGGGAAAGAGATGGAGTGGTCCTATTCTTTTTTGATATTGGTGCCGGGAACCACACGGCACTGCCGGGAACCACACGGCTTCAATAATAATTGATATTAATAAAAACAGTCTTGTCATTACCGTAGTGAATAATATCATAACACCTTATTTTCAGACTTGGCCTGACTATACTTAGATTTATTTTTGCATACCCTCTCAAATATTGTTAATTAACGGTACTTACGAACACAGTCATTTCTGTGCTTACGAACCTTGTGATATTTTCAGAGTAAAAACTGCTACTTCTTGTCCTGCTGTGGTAGGAGGAAATAAAAGGACTTACAAACAACTGTTTTTTGTTATTTTTAAAAAATTATGCAGATAAAATTTGTTAAAAATATTTATTAAAATGATACTAAGTAAATTAAACTATGACATCGATCATATCCTCAAATCGTTCATCTAAGCTAAAGTCGGGAATATTTTCAGTTGTTGTTGAACTGTTGTCCCCATTAAAAACTGCGGCCAAAAGGTCGGGATCAATAGTGTACTCTGTTGTTCTTCTGGATGAAGTGACAATTGGGTCTAAGGTAGAACTGATGACATTATTTGGTCTTTCAGTAGAAGTAGTGGTAGATGTTGAAGAACTGGCAGTAGCTGGTGTAATAGAAGAAGTAAAGATTTGGTCAGGAGGTGGACAACGCGATGCAAGCCGCTGTGACACAGCTGAAATAAATAAAAAATAACTTACACTCAATAAATATAAACTTATCAAAATTTGAAAATTGTTTTCATTGAGATGAGAAGGAGAAAAAAAAATATATTTTAAGACTTTTAAAACATTAATTCAATGTCTATGGTTAAAAATAATTGATTTTATGTTCTTTTGTACATGATACAATTCACAACCTATAAATAAAGAAGGTACACTACAACTTACGTTTGCCACAACTCTTTGCACATTCCAAACGCGATGGATTATTGTAAGTTATGTTATCTGTGCCACAAATAGGGTTGTACTCTGACGTCACGGGACAGGACCTCATGCACGTCGCCACAATCTGCGGCGACGGTGTCGGATTGGCTGCAGAAAGAGTTGGGACCGACGAGGATTCTGAATTGCTAGTAGGACATATTGATGGAATTTTTAATCCCACATCTGAAAAGTTAAATTATGATAATCATTTGTTCCGCCGCTTCTTCTACACATGCGCTTTGGAAGCGGTAGTAGTTATAATTAGATTTAAGTTATGTGACGTCAATAAGTGATACCTTGTATCCAATTTTGAAAATAAATCTATTCTATTCTATTGTTTTTTCATGCATTATGTTTTCTTAGCAGGAGAATATCGTGTGGTATGATTAATCGTTTGTATTGAATTGGAATAATTTTGATATTTCTTATAAAATTACATGTACATATCTTATAAGTTCATATATTATATACTTATCGAGTAAACAAAACAGATCTTGTCTATTTATTTCCAAGCTTTGCAACTATAAATATTAGATTCTCTAATGAAATATCGTTGATCTGAAGAGAGAACGACTTAACGCAAGAGAATCGTTTGAGCTATCATATGTCATCATCAGTTCATATCATTTAACTTTAAGCATCAAAGAAAAATTACCCACCAACTCCACAGGTCACAGCGCACTGTAAACGACCCGGGTTCCAATACGTGATACCATCTGTGCCGCACACAGGATTGTATTCTTGAGTGATTGGACACATTTTTAGGCAAAGGAGGACTTCAAGCGGAGAAGGAGTACTGCCAGAAGACGCTGCTCGGATAGACAGAGTAGATGTCCCTTGAGATTGGATTTTGGTGATGACCACGCTTCTTTCTGTTGTTGTCGATCTGTAATTAATTTAAATTATGTGACTTGAATAGATTTCCTCCCAATTTGCGGATTACCAGTAGTAGAAGTTACTTCAGATGCTAGATTTTTATTAACTTCGATCCATTACTAAATGATTTGGAAAAATGAAAAGAATAATTAGCTGGGTTTTATTGAGTGTAGCACATTTATTTGGTTATAGTTTGTATTGTTCAGAAAGAGCGTGATTCTGGTAAGATACAAAAGTAGATATCTACTAGATACTACCTTAACTACATATCAAACGTAAGATATACCTATGAGATCCATAAAGCAGATAAGCAAATAGTTAAAACGATCGTTAAGAACGCAAATATAAAGAATGTGTCCAAACCTTGTTAATCTGTCCTTATCATTCCACCCCATGCTTTCTTCAGAGCTACTATCTTCCCAGGAGTCCTTATCCCACCCTCCAGCACTGTGGCACCAGGTATTGTAGTTGAAGTTGTGGTGATTTCCCACGGGATAGTCGTAATCGTAGCCGCGCCATGTCCTGGCGGATCCTGTGTCTGTGTGACTGAGCGCGGCAACTACTATAAAAATCGTATCAAAATATTAGAAAATATGGAAAAATCCAACACAATAAGTTATGTCGCCTTCAGCTACAATAAAATGATAGAGTAGGTACGTCGAAAGACATAGGGTACTTTTCATCAATTAATATAAAACACGTACCTATATCCCGTTGGTTAATTGAATTTTAATTGCAATTATTGTTCTAGCTCGTGTCAAATCTTTTTATTAGCGAAAAATCTGATAAAATCTATCCTGAGGATTTAATAAAAGTACAGTAAATGTACAAATTTAGATAAAAATAATTACCTAATAGTACAAAAAAAATGTATGCATACAAAAGTAAACCTATCTAAGGCTTTGTTCTGGTCTAGTCTTTGACCTGCGGAGGCGACAATGGCTCTGGTTAAAAATCCGTAACCTTGTCAAATCACCTTCTTAGGTGGTCAAGTCTGGGATTATTTGAAAATTAAGTTCTCACAAACACCCCTGTTACAATTAAATTAATTCTTAATCATAAGGTGTGGTCATAAAAAATTAAATATTCCATCACGTTTCCTCAAGCACAGCACATTATTATGTTGGTTAGGTTAGAACATAGTTGATAAAACTCGTACGGTTGGTAATAAGTACTAAATAAAAATGATACGATTATGGGGATGATAATATTCAAGGAATGAATTTTTGATCTTTGACATTTTACTGTCGCCAAGAGATCATAAGGGTTAGATTCCTGGATCATAAATTAACTCCAGGTCCTCTGCATTTCTGAAACTTGACGCGCCACCAGTTCAAATTTCAGAGTAGTTAAGATGATGACTTATAAGAATATTCAATATTTGAACCTTACTGTTCAATCATATAGTCAAAGCGTTGGATTCGAGTGTCGCCCTCCTAGGAACCTTGAGGTCTATTTTTTACTACTTAGTGATTACTTACTTTTAGCAGATTGACAATATATTTTTATGCTTTTTTGCCACTAATCTAATTTTAAAAATCACATACGTTTTTTGGCTAAATTCTACTTAAGCTTTCACCCCAACTGATTGTGAATATAACCTTACTGCCTGATTTTATATATTGTTATTATTCCAAGAAAAAGTACAAACTTGGATGGTTTATCTGGCCTACTACAATATACGGCAATATACGGATCACTATTTAAGTAAGCACTTACCGACAAGCGCTAAATAATCCATATCTCGCTTTGAGTTGAACAACACAAACTTGTATGATAAAGGAAAACGCTACGTCTTAACCACCTCAGACCACATAAGGACACAAAATGACCAATATGTATACTAGCATCTCGAATATGTTTACAAAAATCTCCCCCCTCCTTGTTAACCCCGCAAATAACCCGTTTATTCTCGAGATGAATCAGATATATCAGTTTTATACCGTAATATGAATTTCTATGCAAAAATTTCGTGTGCAACATCAAAAAATAAAAGTGAAGACCTGAATTTCAGAAGGATGATACATACATATAATCACATCTATATACCTTACGGTGAAGACAGAGCCAACAGTCTCGCAAAGACTGAAAGACCATGTTTAACTGTATGGTAGAAGGATAATAATTACTTAACATATACATGTATTCATACACTCTCGCTTTCATAGCTATATATATATACTATGCTATATATCATACCTAATTTTACTATACAAGCATTCACAATTAAGTTTTATTAGATACTTATATTTTGTATTCTAATTATACGAGTACATTTAACTAATTGCTGAAAAAATAAACGAAAGCCCTACAATTTTTTACGGTGAATCCTCAAAATCTACCTTCTACTAACATTTATAAATTTATTCTTACAGGATAATAAGAAGTAAAAAAATAATCAATGGCCTATCCATTATGATTTTAAATGTGAAAATTATTCGAATTTACAAACTAATTATAATTAGTTTCAAATTTAGAGGTGGTTTCGTGAATCAGCGAATTGTATAAAATTTCGTAGAGCTTGTAATACAAGGAAATTTCGGAAACGATTAAAATCAAGAATCTTAAAATTATAAATATAAATGCGAAAGTACGTTTGTCTTTGTCTTTTCAAGCATTATCAACTGAACCAATATTCTTGATATTTCGTGAATATATAATTAAGAGTTTGAATAGAGACATATATCCTTACCTACCTACCTTACCTTTACCTTACGGTACCTTTAATTCCAATAAATACTATAGTTTCCATGGGATATACGAAAAATTTGTTTTGCAGGTGGCGCTAAAAAAGCACGGGGAAAGCTGCGGGTAAAAGCTAATTAAATTATGAAATTATTATGGACCGAAGTACAGGCAACAAATTACTCATCCTTTTTCCTTTATGTGTAGGTATGTTTATAAAAAAAATAAATAAATAGATACTTAGACCGATCGTTAAAGACAGGAATAACTAAGTTAATATCAGTTGCGAAACCTGTCTTCCACACACGCACACCCTTGAGAATTCCCACCGCTACTAGTTTATATCGTGTAAAAAATGAAACTGCATTTTAATTATCTACCTTGTTGAGTCAGAATGGTTCATGATGATTCAGAATGCTTCATGAAGTTCCATTTAGAACGGGTACTGTTTTAAATTTTGCACGATGAACAAATACATACATATCATCACGTCTTTAGCCCTTACAGGGAAGACAGAGCCAGCAGTCTTTTCAAGACTGGAATGCCACGTCTGTGTTACAGGTTGCTAGCCCACTGCCTTAATGAAGAATCCCTAGCTTGTAAGCCTTTCCTTGATTGACTTTTAAAATCTGCCCGGGAATTTAAATTTTAAAACAAATTAAAACTGAATTTGTTCACGTTATTATCGTTATAACATTTCTCTTACTTGATCAATTTTTTTAAAACTAAAACAGTTAATTAAATTTACTAAAATTGCATTCAGTGAAGCGATTCATATTAAGGAAATATTTATATTTAAATTTACAACTGACTAATTTTTGACCATTCGACTTAACTGATCTTCATTAGTATTATTAAAATCATCGCTTTTTTAAAAGAAATAGTTAAGAGTTTGATATACGAACAAAGTTGATATCCGCGCGTCATTGCTTGACTCTAGTTATGATAATAAAATGAAGTTTTTATTTGAGGAAAACGGTTTTAAAATTGAATAATAATCACGAAGTAAGGAATCATCAGTAAATATATGAAACTGAATGAATTAAGACTTATATTTATAGTAAGTCTGAATTAAGACTTATATTTATAATAAATCAAATTGAATAGTAAGTATGATTTAGTAAAATATACTTACGAATTAGAAAATAATGAAATTGAAGATATTTGAATTATATATAACGGTATGTTTGACGCAATGGTCATATCTTATATAGGTATAAACTTCTCGTGTCACCTATACAGTAATAAGGGTTGTCCACACTTAACATTTTTTTAACTAGAAATTACTTAAATGAATGAATGAAATGAATTAATTATTTATATGGCAAAACAACGTTTGCCGGGACAGCTAGTAATATATTATATATTTTTATTCTGATGTGGTAGTAATATTAGTCCGCTTCTGAGAGACATAAGGTTCAATTTTAAATAAATTTTAAAGCTATGCAAAACCAGCCGGCGCACAAATAATAAATAATTATCTCTTTTAAAACAAATGTTATATAAAAATAGAAAACCTTTCATTTACTCAGTCACATGTTTTATACAGTTTTTTTATATAAAAATTTACATTGCTCGAAGGACTTAATTAATTTAATTGACAAAGTTGATATTTCAGCTAGCAGGCGCCTGCGTGGTAGTAGTGGTGGGACAAGGTGATGACCGCAGGAGCGACACATCTGAAAATCATAAATTATATGTATTGTTACCAGTAGTTGTTAAAAATTGTTGGCCATGTATTGGTGGCCTAGGATCGTTTACTTTTTTAATACTTCATTCAGTATACAGTGAAGGGATAAACTTTTAAGATTCTATTAATTTCTATTATTCTAAATAAATAATACGTGAAACTGGAATCTCGCAGGATATGGTTCCTACGAATTGCTACTATTACGTTGTTACGTCTTATTGCCCAGGATCAAGGCTTTTTATAAAATAATTCTCTATTATACCAAATAACTGATCAAAACGGTATAAAGGCATCGGTGACGTCTATCCTTAAAAAAATTTGTAACATTAAATTTCATCGGGCATGTAATGTCTAAGTTTAATTTATGTACGGAAAACAGCACAGTAAAACTGTACATACATTAGAATTTAAACACTATTATTACGATATTAAGATCCAAGGTATTATCTTCGATTTGTTGTATGAAAATCAATAGCTTCTGCTTATGTTTATTAGCAAATTACAGGTTCCGCAAATGGGTTTATTTATTGCCAAGTCGTTCACATTGTGCCGCTGGCGTAGGTTTGCCCAGGAATTTTCCTTATATTTCAGAATTGTTTTATTTGTAGGTATATAATAATAAACAGATAAACTCTAGCGTTGTTTTTCTGTGATGTCATTACAAAACTAAATTTGAATGTAACTTAAAACTACCCGCATTGTTTTCATGAATAATCCCATGACCCAAACCATGCTGACTAACATATTTAGTCAAAACCTATCAACTGTCTTCTTTGATGTAATTTGGCAAAGACGGTTTATTACGTCCGCCAATGAAATATTTTGGATATTACCATGAAAGTGAGGCCCTGTACAAAGGCTTGTTTTCATTCTGCATGAGTTAGCCCCGGTTAAATACTCATATCTCTAGAGAGAAGGTCGAGGTGCGCCTTTTATCACGAAGCGATTCCCATCTGATCTCTGCAACCTTGAGAGGGAACCTTACTCATGTTAGATCATAGTACACAACCAGTTAGTTGCCTGAATGTGCAGGTGTCCTCACCATGTTATTTCGCACCGTAAGAGCAATGGTTTGTATTACTTTGCATTCAAACAAATGTACATGAATATCTCGGAAAAGAGTCTTTGGTACATGGCCAAGGTAAGCCCTATTACTAAGGTACTAAAGCTAGTATTTAAGGGTAATACTCACTGACACCGCACGCTTGCGCACACCCCAGCCGCCCAGGGTTGGTATATGTGACATTGTCAGTACCGCACACTGGATTATATTCTGGTGTCACCGGGCAGTTCCGCATGCACTCCTGCGCATTTGAACTTCCCCTGAAATTATGTTAAAAACATTTATATGAATTTTATGTTATGGAAGATTAAAAGTCCGTGACTTACTTACTGAGAATAAAAAGGAAAATATTTCAGACAAGTTAAATATAACTATTAGCAAATAAATGATAGAGTTGATGCGTTCTTGGATTTTCAGAAGCTGAAAATTTGTCGTTGTTTGTTGGAGATCTTATCGCAGTACAGGCATAATCTAATACTATTTCGTCACATTTAGTCTTAGACCGATTGTATTATATGTATTACTTGAATCATGCTATTAGGTAAATTAATCTTATTTAGGAATTAATCAAGCAAAAAGGGGCATTGTAATAACATATTCAAGTAAGAAGTGCTACGTAAATATGTTACCCATTTCCATTAGGCGCTTGAGTTGTAGTACTTTGAATCTGGTTTTGCCACGGGAACTGTCCCTGACCACCATTTTGATTTTGCCAAGGAAATTGTCCCTGTCCGCCGTTTTGGTTCTGACCACCATTTTGGTTTTGCCAAGGAAATTGACCACCACCATTTTGGTTCTGGTTTTGCCAGGGAAACCGCCCTCCACCGTTTTGATTTTGCCGAGGAAATTGGTTTTGGTTCTGCCACGGTCGTTGGTTTTGGCTGTCCCATCCATACCTATCATCTAGAGTGTCTTCGTTATTGTTTGATTGTCTTTTGTGCCTAAAAACCATTGCAAAGGCTGGACAGGCCACCGCCACTGTAAAAATAAAAATATTTTTTGTAAAAACAGTAATGATGAGGTATTCACAAAAACGTACCGTGAATGTCATTATGCGTCACCTTACTTAACCGGTTTATGATATTTACGATCAAGATCATATTGTACCAGACAAATGCATTATTTATTTCCTTCTTAACTAACTTCATTAACCTATGTTTAAGTTGTAAGGTTGTGGTTAACACGTAAGTGTGTAACGGGATTCCCAATTCCCAGTAGTTTGTTATTCGGTCATGGCCTATAAGGTCAAGATTCAAAGATAATAATTGTCTAGTTGTGTTTGTCACTTTTTTAAATAGATTCGATAATATTTATTTTAATGTGATCAGCATATATAGCTTTTTTTGCAGAATATATAACAAAGCTATTACATTGAGTTGTATAAGTCTTCCAAATGGGGTTCGGCTTCTAGTTGCATGATACTCGTATTTTAGATACTTCATTATTCTTCTTATAGATAAGTACTCTTCCTCCATGCTTTAGTCCCGATTGTATCCTCATCACACTGGAGAGGAACCCGGTATATGCCTTTGACCATGGATCCATGGTAAAGGTCAAGGTTTTTACACGAAGCGACTCCCATATGATCACCGCAACCTTTGCAGGTAACACGGATCCACCAAGGTAACACATCCAGAACTACGAAAATAGTCAATGGTACATAGCCGAGGTGGGATTCCAAAAAAAATCCGGTTAAAATACGTCATTCGACCACCGACGCTGTCTTTTTTATAGAAAAGTACGTAATCGTCTGAAAAACAACAATTAGTCTATAACGTTAAGCTAGTTTACCCTGGCACTACTCTCCACCAACGTTATTACCCGCGATCTCGGCTCCCGAAAACCCTGCTTAAAGGGATATATATTTGAAAATTATTTCGGTGAAATCCGCTCAATATCATCCGCATAGTATGAGTACCTAACCGTAAATAATGATAAACTACTCACCGACAAGAAACACTATGAATAATTTATTCATTGTTTACTAATAAATTAACTAAAAAAATATACAAAGTGAACACGCCGTGGTGTAGCTGTCAACTGGCCGGCCTCTGCTGCGTTTACGCTTTATAAACTCAATTCATGTGTCATTTTATCTTTTTTCGCCTCAATCGCAGACGTATATAGGGTTGTGTATTTACTTTTAATCATTCTTGTAAATCCCGCTGATCAATACTAAACGTAGAATAGAAGTCGTTAACCTTTTGCAATTAGCAACATCATTTTGATGTATCATAGTCGACGAGTTACAAGAACTGTCATGTTAAGAAAACCGGAGAAGTGCGAGCAGAGTCTCGCATGAAGTTCCGTAACATTTTATTTTTATTGAAATTTTTCCACATGTCATATACTAAATACTTGACCATCATCAAAACCAACACTCGTTTGAACTTTAATCAAATAACTGTTTAAGTCACCACTGTATCATTTAAATACCTCAATTTTTCAAAGAAAAAAGCATTTTAAAACGCTAGCAAAATAAGCAATAATAATAATGAATTATAATGAGTAAAGTCTATTTCTTTTATTCAACACTGACTTGAGTGTTTAAATTATATCTATAATTTAACTCCTCGATCATTAGGTATAACCAATTTTTTACCGATAGTTTGAGTTATGAGCTTATTTCAAGATCATCGCTGTAATAAGAATATTTATATACCCACCCAAATATTTATATGATAACATGTAGCTACACCCCTAATATTGCGTCGATAGTTTCCTTCCAACGGGATACAAATGGGATTCCCTACTTTATCTCGGAAATTTATTTATGAATTCTACTTATAAGCTAATTAAGTAAGCTTTGAACATACACACATACATATAGTCACGTCTATATCCCTTACGGGGTAGACAGAGCCAATAGTCCCGAAAAGACTGAATAGCCACGTTCAGCTGCTCGGCTTAATGATGGAATTCAGATCCAAATAGTGACAGGTTGCTAGCCCATCGCCTAAAAAAAGGATCGCAATTTTATAAGCCTATCCCTTAGTCGCCTTTTACGACATCCATGGGAAAGAGATAGAGTGGTCCTATTCTTTTTTGTTATGGTGCCGGGAACCACACGGCACCAATACAAAAAAAGCAAGTAAGCTTTATTTTTTTTTAATTAATTTACCTACTAACAATTTGTCTTTTTCTCTAGGCGATTATTACTACGTCACAAAGTATTAAGAACCAGAACACATAAAGCGGTCGTATTATGCCCTGCCGGAAACCACAAGAACTGCCGTATATTATCTATACTTCTTACTATTTAATATATAAATGTGAATGTTTATTTGTTAGAATATTTGTATTATTTGTTATGTACTCTTCGGCGCAAAAAATGGAACGGGTTGAAATAAAACCCTATAAGGCTCGTAGTTTTAATGACGCTCGAAGACCATGTATAACTGAATAGCGTTATTAAAATTCAGAAGACAGATTGCTAGCTCGCCTGAAGATTCCCTTTATAAGCCCTTCACTTGATTGACTTTAAAAATCTGCGCTTGAAGAGAAGCAGCTGACACTAACAATGTTTTTTATCGCTACCATAACAGCACAGAAGCTAGTTTATCACGTTATTTAATTAATCTTGTCTAGATTAACTGGACCTGAACTTGTTCCGATGTCGTCGTCCTCAAAGAACAGGTTCTTAAAGAAGACTTGTCAGGCTGGCTTTAGTCATAAATGTCGTCAATAATATGAGGGGAAAGATGCAAGACTAATTAAGGTTATGAAAAAGAAGGTATACCTAATACATTCATTATTCATGCAAGCTCGTCAGTTAAGGGTTCTCTTAACCTAACTTTGGCCAGGCGGTTTAATTAAGCCATATATCAGGTATACGGCTGATATATGGCTTAATCAAACCGCTTATTACACAAACTTGTATTAAAATAATATATGGATTTTTTGTCCTATTATAAAGGGATCTCCTTATACAGATTAATTGCAAATAATCCCAGATTATTTCAAAAAGTTGTGGGATTATTTTTTCAAGCAGACTTATTCCTCTCTGTCATTGCTTGTTGTCGAAAGATTAAATTTAGGTCACAATCGATCCAAAAATCAAACTATCTCTTACAGCGCCAGTTAATCCATTGCCATCAAAATTGGACTAAATATATTATTCAGATTTATATGTCCACCTCATTGCTTTTCTAAAACGTCCGTCATAGGAATGATGATCGCTGCCTGAGAAATAAGGCATAGCAAATAATGATATATGATACTTTGCCACTTTAAATAGGTTTATGTTCATTTTATTGAGTTCTTAGAATGAATAATACCTTAGTATTCTTTTTCTTATTATGTTCACAAATTTAAATGTTAAGATACGCTGGAACGGGGAAGTATTCGATGAAGGAACATGATCAAATAGAGGATGTCAAGAGTTTTTTTTTTACCAAATCTACATAGGTACCTATACAGTTTACTTACCTACATATGCTAACTAGAAGTACCTACACCCGCGGTCCTGACGTCAGGATGGCGTGTGTACCTATTTTATTTAAAATCTTTACTTAGAAGGAGGTACACGGATTTTTGGGAGAGGTACACTGAGGTACACATCAAGTACGTTTTTAATCCAAAAAAGATATTTAAATCCGTGAGGTACACCCGCGATTCTGACACACGCAAAAATTTGGCTTAAAAGGTGGATATTAACGTACCCCGTTTACTGCTTTTTGTAGCTTTTATATAAGTTATAAAAAAATCAAGCTAAAATTAATAGATTCTGCTATTTCTAAAATCATTTCGAAATTAAGAAACCCGATGAAAAATAAAAATGCACAATTATTTACTGTATATAATTATTATTTTTCTTATTCTCCTGGGCACGGGGGATCATGCAGATACTGCACATCTGAAATTAAAAAATGTGTATGTGCTAAAGAAATAACTACCTAATCGTCTGTCTATTAACTCTTTACTTTTTAGCCACTGATTTTAGTCGTCAAGTCTTTTTTTTTTTTTTGATGCTACTGATAAAAGTCTCCACTTATCTCCGCAACCTTTGCAGGGAAACCTACCCCTTATAGTACTGTGCCACCTTGTGGACGTCCCAAATTACTACATTGAAACTTCAGTTTTGACGAAAATATTTTGTGTCAAAACTTGAGCCAGCAATACGTCAACCGTATTGATACTGACCTACTCCACATATTTGAGCACACCGCAAGTGCCCAGCGCTCCAGTACCTCTTGTTGTCTGTGCCGCAAACTGGGTTGTATTCAGGGGTTCTTGGGCATATGCGAATACATCTTTCCAATTCGGTTCTACAATGACATAAGAATAATTGCATTAAGAACATTGACGGATATTTATAATCTGGTTTGGTGCATGCTTGTTTCGCAACTTAGTTGGTTCCCTTGTAAACATTCGGAAAAATATATTGCATGATTTGTCCTTCTAAATTTAATCCCAAATCGATCCAGAAGCTTTGAGTTTAAAGCAAATATAAATTTCACTTTACAAAATATATTAGATATTTAGAATTCCGAAAAGATATTCTTACGAGTCCCTTTTTATGAAAAAAAAATTGGAATATACAAACTTACTCGGAAAAAATTTAATTTTGTTCATTTATTTCAATTTGTGATTGTGCAATTCCACATACAGCTGTAAGGAAAATACATGATTTTAATTTGAAATCAAGTTTTATGTATAGTTTTAAAAACTACAAAACCTTTGTAGAGAGAGTAGATTGTGCCCTTGCGTTTCGTTTGGCTCTGGACTGCCCTGAACAGCAAATAATAGGCACGGGAGTGCCCACGGATCTATTAATGAAAATAATAATAGTTAATTTCCAAAATCCAATTACTTGTTCCAAAGAACAATTTTACAAAGTATTTGTAACCTTAAATTAAGTGTTAATAACTACTTGAAGTAGGTACTTCATAACATACGCATTAATAAAATCTAAGTAAGCACTTACCGAAAATCACAGTTATCATAATCAAGTAATTTTCCATTTCGCCGAGAAATTTGTAAAACGTATTATTTCTTTATACTATTTTATACAACTTACTTAAACTTAGTTAAGAATTACTACACATATTTTATTGTAAGAAAAGGTAGTACTGAATGTACTGTAGCTAAACTGGTTTATATATATACCTTTGGTTATAGATTCGAAAGCATTAAAATTGAAATATTATTACCATTTTCTTTGAAGGGTGATACATTACCAACGTACATGAGTCATTTAAATTTCCCTGTACTTATTTAATGGTTTTTATATGATTACGTATACTCGTGTAAGTGCGAAACAACTACTACAACGATGGAAAATGCTTGAATATCTACATTGAAATAAATGCAAATACTTTTTGTTTATGTTACTGAAAATCATTATTCTCCTAAAGATTTCCCGATTGCGTTGTCATGCCCGCGAAGGACCAAAATCCAGGACTGGGTAAATCAGATAATTAGGCGGAACAGCCCGAACAGGGGAATCTAATCTAGCATGGGTCATATTACGTTTCTAACTCGAGCGGCAGGACAAACTGAAGCTAGATTGCTAAAGCCTCCACCAAAGAAAGTCGAAATCGAAAGGTCAAGTGGCACCTGTATAAAAAATTGCAAGGTACCGTTCAAGTCCTATTACACCGATTAATACTTTTCTGAGTTTCAATTTCTAACGGTGGTAATCATCGTGAGGAGACCTGCACTAAGGTAACTAGATGTTCTGAAACTCTCTGCTTTTGCAGACCTTTCTAGGTGAGAACACAACCGGGATTAACGCCAAGAGGAAGTGGTTAAGTGCTCCAGCAGCTAATCTTCTGCAAATGAAGTAGTTACTTAACTACCTAAGTAGTTCTTCTTCTTCACCAATTCACACTTAAAACATTTATTTTACTGGAATAATTAATGTTGAAAAAGGGCAAACATACTTAAAATGGCCAAATACAAATACTTACATACGTACAAATACGTAAACACGCCTCTTTCTCGGAGGGGTAGGCACAGGCTACATTTTTCTTTCGTTTCAATCAAATTCATCCACTCTTCATTCAATTTCGACAGTTTAGTGTAATCTTATCCAGTTCATTCAATTTTGTCCCCGATTAAATTAAGGCACGTTCGTGTAGGCATAAATGCAAGATATTTAAACCATTTGCCCATTAACTACCAAAACTTATGAAAAATATTTTCATTTAACGTAGCAATCAGTATAGATAACAAGAGAATAACGACAATCAACACGATTTATCTCTTTTCGGTTCACATCAATGAAAACAATATCAGTTTTGTTATTAAAAGTTTATCTGGCTTCTTTCAAAATAAATGTGCATACCTATTGCACGTATCCATTTTGAATATAACGTTTAGTGAACATTGACTGATAGTATCTTTTTATTGATATATCTCTTTATCATCTTAACGTGTTAGGAAACATCCTCCACCACAATACTTCGGAATCCAAGCTCCGCCCTCACATCATTACTGTTAAAAAAACTAATTAATGTTAAAAAGCCTATTAGGGCCCCGTGTTTTTTATATCAACATATTTTTTTTAATCTGTCAAATTTTATAGTAGCACCTGATTACAGCGATATAACCAAATAATAAAAAATCAAAGATTGTGTACATTGCACACGCCACTTGAGGTAGCCATTAAATTACTAGTATCACATCGAAAATCAAATTTTTTACTATAGATTGCTACACACAGTAGCTTGCCGTAACTATGAAAATACTAATCGTAGCCATGTCGTAGCTTATTTCTAACTATAGGCGGCTACACACAGTAGGTCGTCGTAGCCATAAATACTAGTCGTAGCCACGTCGTAGCTAACTTCTGGCCATGCACTGCTACGCGCGATAGCGGTCGTAGCTATGAAAATACTAGTCATAGCCATGTCGTAGTTATATTTTTTTAAACATAGACTCATACTCACGGTAGCTAATCATAGGCATTAAATTCTAATCGTAGCTCTAAATTTTCAACCCTACTAGCATTATACACGATAGCTCGTTGTTTTAACTTTTTGGCGACATCGTTGCTCTTATTCACATATATACAGAGCAACTATACTATTATAAACTAATTTCTGACCATAGAGTGCTAAACACGATAGTTGGCGTAACCCTAATATATTGACTAGCACATTGACTGCATACTTAAATCATATAAGTTTAAACAGGCAAAATATTATTATTAGAAATTGTTAACAAACAATTACCTTGTTTCTATAACCAAATACATTTCTGTTAAATGTATTTATATTTCGGCTATCATATATGTGCGAAATCGTTATATAACTGGGTGGCGGTACATAGTTCACATCACTATCGCATCAGCCAGTAATAAAATCATGCTTTGTCTGTTAGTTATTTGTGGGTATAATGAGGCGATAGGTGTCCTGATTGCTATTCATAGATTTCTCATAATAACTAGGATAATGACCCCTGATAGTTT
The DNA here is from genome assembly GCF_032362555.1 of Amyelois transitella. Taxonomy (NCBI): domain Eukaryota; kingdom Metazoa; phylum Arthropoda; class Insecta; order Lepidoptera; family Pyralidae; genus Amyelois; species Amyelois transitella. The sequence continues at coordinate 8,212,491 of NC_083511.1, read as the reverse complement.
TATCTTCATTTAACATCTCCTGAGTGCGTTGCCGGTTGCAACTTTTTCTTCATAGATAGTTTTTTACTGTTGTCTGATGGGAAATGACGAAATCATATCTATTCAGCAGATTAGATTCAATACTTTTGGTTCTTATTTTTATGTTGACTGTTGCATTGCAACTTTTGGTACAAAAGAGAAAGTACTTTTTTAGTTTAATATCACTAATTATAACAAGTAAAGTTAACATTAATAAAAATAAAAATTAAAAATAGTTTAGTATATTGACTACAACATCGAATAGTACGAGGAAAGTATTATTACAAACAATTAGAATTAAAATTCGTTTTACTAGCCATAAAACTTTTTGAAAGATTATCTTCTTTAACTTTTATCATAGTTCGTTCAAACCAAATATTGAAATATTATATCACTATCATAATTCGGCATTTGATTCATATAATCAAAGGCAGTTAAATTTTAAGAAATCTGTTTTAATATCTGTGAAGCGAAAGAATAGCCGCTCTCATTTGAAAGTCGATGCTGTTATCACTATCGTCCTCCGGCCAAGTCAGAGGTTATCACTGCCTCCACCACACCACCCCTCCCCCGCGCCCCTCCCCTCGCTCTGGAGCACGCTCCAACCGTTTATGATGCACCAGTAAAACGATAAGCACAATACAATTAACATCAATTACAATATTAAAATTAAAAAATTGATTTGATTCGCTCGCCCGTTTCAAACGAAGAACAGATTGAAAATTATTATAGAGTAACAAACAGACTATAAAAACAGCTGTGAGTGGAAACAATTTTAGTGAATAAGTTTCGCATTTGGACTCAATTATTTGGAAATGTTAAGCGGGAAGATACTTTTGTGCGTTGTTATTTTAGCTGGTAAGCAATTATACTCATACCATCCTTATTAATATACTCATACCATCCTTATTAATATACTCATACCATCCTTATTAATATTTACAATTTATAATCAAAACTTTTTGGTCGGTTTAAATTGAAGCAACATTTAAAATTCGAGTTGAAAAGAAATGAAGCTTGAAATTTGGAGCGAGTTGAACTGTGAAATGCTCATTTTTTAAATTCGTTCTTGTAGCATTTTTATACGAAATATAATGTTATATGACAAATGTAAAGTTTATTTGTGCAGAGCTTTTAAGTCATGGTGAACTTAGAATAGGGAACGTTTAAGGAACGTCTAGTTATTTATTCTGTGGTGGAACGGAGGTCCACTTCGTCTACCATCAGGAATAAATTTTATTTTTTTATTTTATGGACATGCTAATAAACTATAATTTAATTAAATCATCTTAATCTTAACCTTTTTGAAAGACGTTAATAAATCAAATTTTTGGTCCTTGTGTGAGACATGTGGTCTATAATTCACTTTTAATTTTCTTTGAAAACTCAATCGGCACCATTTAGCGTTTATGATAAGTTATTACACTTAATTTTCATCTCCTAGAGAAGAAATACTTGCATGGCTTTCTCAGAAGCAAAATACATAATATCAAGGTGTATATGTCTTGGCACTCAGACTGTGATCTTCATCACACGTCCACCGACAAAATAGACAGTGCTTCTTGAAACAAACTTGATTATGATTTTTCTTACATACACATCACGTCTTTGTTTCTCGCATGGTGGACATTGCCTACATCGAAATGTCAAAGAGCCACGTGAAGCTGGATAGCTAAAACGTTTATTTTTTCTCTGTATGAAATTGAAAGCCTATGAAAAATTTACATAGGATACTATCACTACTAACTAACTAGTACACATCTCTAATAGATGTAATTCATACTCTCGACGAATCTTACCTGTGCCACAAACGTACATTACTCTGTTTACAAACCCTACCAGAAGATTTATGTACATACATAACGTCACCCTTGCGGGGTAGACAAAGCCAACAGTCTCAATAAACGACAACGTTTAGCTGCATGGTTTTATGATGAAATTGAGATTTATCATTCATTCATCAAATTAGTGACAGGTTGCCAGCCCATCATCTACAAGAAGAATTCCAAGTGTTTAAATCCCGCTCTTATTCGCCTTTTACGACATCCATAGGAAAGATTACATACTATTCTTAAGTGCCGAGAACTACCCACCTCCAGAGGATTTACACACAATAAAGTGCACAATTCTTATGCATGCAGACGGAACTCATATAAAATGTTGAAAAGCTGCAATTGTTATACAAAAACCATCTCACCTGATTTATTCAGTTTAATACAAATAAAATTTCGAAGAGCAAACACTTAATATTTATATTAAGATATTTGCATCTCCAATTGTTCAATAAGATAATGCCGTGCGTCACAAAAGTTGAAAACAAAGGCAGCAGGAGCAGGCCAAGAGTCCAGTCGTAAAATAAAGTGAATACAGATATAGATCTCCTATTTCACAGAAAGTGCGTTTTCTTAGACATACCTTAGTATCTGTTTAAGAGACTGAGTAATTGTTAGAACACTATCTGGATATAAACGTAAAAAAGAAAGAAAGAAAAATTATTTATTTGGCACATTTTAAAAAAACACATTGAAAATATGACAATTTACAATTATAAATGTACCAAAAAGGGTAAACCATAACTACTTACTCGTCAACGTGTTACAGATTTTAATTCCAATACCTTCTTATTAAATTAAATTATAATGATAAGTGATGAGCCCCTTCAGCGCATATTTTAAAATCATTTTACATCATTTACAAGGACCTCTTAACAAATTAACAGCACGTAAGTGAATAAAACTGTCATTCTGGCCTGGTCGCACTCTGTCTATATTTTATACAATTCTACTCAGCTGAATATCTGGAACATCAACACATTTAGCTTTCTGAGAGCTTGTAGACAGAATTAGTATTTCCGAGCTGGGGCACCTATTTTAATAAGAGTCTCTTACGCAGTCTCTCTTCTCTTGATTTAACTTTTGATCAATATGGTATTGCTTTCGGACCAGCTTAGAAACCAAATAAGAAAATTAAATTATAACTAATTAACTGGAAGTTGTAAAAAAATCACTTCTGTTCTAAGAAGAATCACTTCTGTAGTCTCATTGTTTGGTGGTTCAGCACATTAGACCGTTTGGCGTCTTGATCTGTGGGTTATCATCACACGCCCACTGCCGCGTATTTATAGCGGTGAGTAATCGATAGGACGGACAGACACCAAGACGACGATTCAATGAAGTTTCTCGATACACTTCGTTAGCTATGAAGAGAAAAAAAAGAAAGTTAAAGAGTTGAAACTGTGTTATATTTGAAGTTTGAAATAATAGTTCGTAATAGTCCAAATAGTTATGGATTGATTTAATGAAAATGAAAATATAATTCTCCTTAAACTTTTGACGATGACTTTCTTTGATGTACGGTCGCGTTCATAATTGCAGTCATAGTTCGCAAAACTTTATAGCTTGCACCGCTGCTATCACTCACACATTCACACAAATAACGCAATAAACAACAAGCGGTGAAACGTTGGGTAACGCGCCATCAAGAAGAGGGTAGTGTAAAAAGTCGACCGCGCAGCGACCGTCGTCCGCTAATAAATAATCAACACAGCGACAGCCACACAGTGGAGATCCATGGTGGAACAGTACGAAAATAATGGCTTCATACCGACCAGAATATTTGCGGAACAGTTCGACACATTAGTGGTTACTGTTCGTTGAGTTTGCATCGTGAGGGACTACACCACAGACAGCCAGCAAGAAAGCCGTATTTATCCGAAATAAATAAGCAAAGACGTTTAGAATTTGCTGGGCAGTATTTGGATTTTACCTGGAAAGAAGCGATATTTACGGACGAAAAGTTCGTTTATGTCATCACTACACGGTAGGCTTCATTTATGGCGAAGAAATGCAACTCGGTTGAAGAAAAAAATATTGTGCCAAATATGGAGTCTGGACACATATCTGTAAATATGTGGGGCTGGATGAGTGCTGCTGGACCTGGGGAACAGGTGTGGATAGCAGGACGCGCTACAGCTGCTCATTATGTGCAAGTGCTGGAAGAAACCATGTTACCAACTGTGCGGTATATTTATCCGATTGATGATATGCCAACAATATCATTTGTGTCCTGTGCATCGAGTCCATATAGTGCGTGAAAGATTCTGCCAGTTTATATTAAAACTACTAATTACTTAGATAGTATTTAAGGACAGCTTCAATATCTTTTCTTTATGAAAACGAATAATTAAGCTGTAACCTTAATAACAGGAGATAAGTAGATGATACAATTAGTGTAATATGCTGTATGTATAGCTTTATATAATCATCAATATGTAAACAAAACTACAGGTAAACTGTTTCAATAAAATTTACTAATTTTAATTATTGAATGTTTTATTTTCTCCCTCTTGTTTAATATTTCTTGCTGATTTCCGTGTTTGAAGACAACTTTCCGTGTTTGTAATTCTTAGATATCAGTTAGTTAGTCAGTCAGTTACTTAGTTCAAATGGCACCTTGAAACATTAAAAATTGTCAGTAACACAATTTTTTTTTTAATAGGCAGAAAAAATCCTTGAATAACTTCGAAATCCAAGTAACGCTAGTAACTAGAACAAGCGAGTGTGAGCAAGCGAGATTATCTAATATATCTTAGATCTCACTTGCTCACACAAGTAATAAAATTGCTACCCAATAACTTTCAAAGGAACCACTACCTATGTTAGGGTCGTGTGCAGATAAACTTTCAACCTTATTGAAATGTCATAAGTCTGGCAGTCGCAGGCTTCCCTCTATAGGCAAATGTTATGCAAATAATGAGAGACGACGATATCTCGATCGACAATTATCGGGCCCAGTTCGGCCATCGTTGATTACCGTCTCTTTCTGTTTTGTTATGTTATATGTCATAGAATAATAAACTGTTTTACTTGGTAATCATTGGTATTAAAGACCGTATTCATTTGATGGAATATTTATTCTTTTTAAATATGCATGTGTGTGTGTATCTATTGGATCCACAGTGCACGCTATTTTAACCCGTAAGAATTTTAAAACTATGACTGCAGATATGAACGCGATCGTACCTGTATTTAAAAAGCTAAGGCTGTCATAGCTGCTGCTGTCATCTCAGGCTGTATAGGGTTATTGGGACCAAATATGGCATTCATAAATCAAAATATGTAAAACTTGATTGCTACTTACTCAATTGACTGTTGCTTCATGTAAACGTCAGCCAAAACCCCTGAGCGTAGAAGTTGGAATTTGCCGTGTATATGTATACCTTGTTAAGGGTAGGGATAAGAGAACATTTTGAAATTCGCATGGAAACTGAAAAAAGCGGTATATTACGCGCACAAAGCGATGGTAAAAACTTATTATATATAACTATAAAACTCCTTACTACGGTACTTCAGAACCGTCTTGACATTTTATTCAGAAAAATAGAAAATTAATACTTAATTCTTTTTGATTCATTTGTCTTTCTCCGGATCTTTGCTTGACCCAAATATAACCTACATTTACATGTACAATTTCCACCAATCATTAGAATAAACATAGGAACGTGAACTAACAGAATATTATCACAAAACTAATATTATTTCGTAATATAGTCCAAATAGTTATGCACCATTTTGAAGCGTGGGAATACAATATGAATCATGGGATGTACGCTGATCTGACTTTTCTAGAAATAGGGCCAAATGACGCATTGGATGATAAAAAATAATATTATTTTATAACTGTGCTACTGCGCAGTTGGTAAGGTCAGCAGTCACTGCATTTGGTTCATCGTTAACATTATTTATAATAAAGTCAGCTAAGTGAACTACTTTATGATAGATAATTTCTTACAAGTACCTAGGTACAATGTATTTAATATTATCCATTCCAGAACTGAATAATAAATATATATTTACAAGCTTAGCCAAAAAAAGTAAAAAACCTCAAGGCACACGCCTAGGCATACGGTATTGTAGAAGAATTATTACTTCGGCCCTTTACCCAACTATAAAAGTTTAATAGATAGTTAATTTTCTGCTACCTCTGAAAATAATTAATGGTCTTCATGTTCTCTTCAAAGGGCAGACCGAGAATTGGCTTTATATTGCTTAAAGATAATATGAGTGATAAATTTTCTGAAAACGCCACAGGCCAGACAATGTGAAAAGACACAGACAAGACCCCAGGTCCCGAAGCACTGTGGTGGAAGTGGAAGGTGCGACTGGAAATGCGGGAAAGAGCGGGAGGGATTTCACTCTCCTCTCGGTTAGAGTTCAGAGGTCGAAGTTATGTAAAAGCCACATTTTGGTTTCTTGATGTTGGTTTTAGTAGATAATAATAAGTGATAGATATCAACGCCACACGATTTTCGTTCATTTTTCACAAGTTTTTTTAGACTTATCAACTTTATATTTATAATGTAAAAAGTAAACCTAAAAACATAACCCTGCCTAGTATACGTTGAGACAGACGAACACACCTACTACGTTGCAAATGTGTCCTACATCCGCCCTATGAATCTGATAGGTTAGGTAGGTATGCAATTTCAACATCAGGTCTGAATGTTTCGAATTAAATTAAATTTACATTCTAACATTCATATTCACAACTACATACAAGCACGTCACTTTCCCAAAAGAAAAATTAAGTATTAAATGGTAGACTTTCCGACTTGCCACGATCCGTATAGGTATACTTTTTTTCAGTTCAAATTTATTTCAAGATTTGAATATAAATATATTTTTCTTAATAATTCGTAATTTGCATGACCTTTAAAAGAACTCTCAAGTTTGCTTTACAACTTTAATTTAAAAAATAACTTTTATGAAAACTTTTTTCTTTGAAGATTCTCTTTCTTTCTAGCCAGCATTTTTAAATAAAAACATCACGCATCTTACACGTACATGTTCCAACGTATGTAAGGGAAATGAATGAGGTAGCATGCATTTATTTGTTTACAAACTAACTGTAGATACGATTGCAAATGCGTAATAAGGATGAGATCACAGGAAAATTTTAGGAAAATAAATAATACTGATTAGATTATAAGGGGTCGCGCACAGTGTCACAGAGTAATCTTGGTCTTGGTCAAAACAATAATGGAATAAAACAAGAAACAATTAAGCTACGTTTATGACCCCATTAATTAGCTTGGAGAATTTTATCAGGCGAAAGTGTCAAAGCGCATTGTTTTATCCGAAGGACTATATTTGCGATACTTTCTCCTCTATGACAATGTTTGTACTTACATAATTAAAAAATTATAACTGTGCGTAAAAATATGTGACAGACAGCCTACGTTGGTACTTTGGTTTTTACGAAAGCCTCCGCCGGGCCTAGTTAGTGTTGCCCAGTTAGTTGGGCAGGCCGGAGAAATCCTGGCTAGATGTCAAAGTTGAGAGATATTTAATGAAAAATGACCTATGAAAATTAACTATCTAATATAAATAAATAAATAATATAACTATCTGTTAAACTTTTATAGTTAGGTTAGGGGCCGAAGGAATATTTCTTCTACGTTTCATCTACCGTATACCTACCTAGGCGTGTGCCTTGGGGATTTTTTGTTTTTTTTTAGCTAAGCTTATAAATATGCACAATGCTTAAAAAGTCGTTTGTGTGTTGAAATATCTTTTTTCTCGTGCATTAAACATCTCCACATAACATATTATATACGAGTACCAAATAGTTCTTTAAAAAACTTGTTAAGTATTTCTCCATAAGTATCACCATAACCTTCTCTCATTTTGTAAGAGGACTAAAACAAATTTTTCAGCTATAACTTAGTATTATTAAACGAAGCGTCATTGAGAATTTTCAGGCCTTAAAACCAGTTCAAATCAGTACCACAAAGAAATTCATATAAAAATAATATTTATGTGTTATGTCTCGGTGATAAGATTTACAATCAATAAATTTTTTCGTAACTTCCGCCTAGAGATAGAGACCGTTCGTGTTTAAAACCAAGTAGCTTTAGACTACCTTTTTGGCCCGATTCCTCCTCTTGTTTCTTTCTGTGTTTTACTTACTTATATCTCTTATTCATAACTTTTGCCCAGAGTTCAAACAATTTTTTTTGTTTTTCGCGTAGGCAAATTAAGGCGTCATCAGTAAAAGTATCCTTTTATTTGAATACGGATAATAAACTGTAACTATTCAAAAAAACATCAAAATCTAGCAGTTCAAACAAGAAAACATAACAGACAGTCAGACTTTCGCAGTTTTTAATGGATATGCATTATTTCTTTATGTTTTTATATATATAATAAACTCAATAAGAAGCATCTAGATCCGCCACAGATGTGTTTTATTTACTGATCATTACCGCTGTAGATAATATCTTCAAGTGAAATTCATTAGATCATGACTGTTTAGAGTAATTTGCAGAATAACAAGTAACAAGCCGATTAATTTATTGTGATTATGGACTTATCTCTCGACCTTTGATATGCATCACGTGCTAACTAGCGTGGTGATCTTATACCAGTTATTCTTAAAATGCGTTTAAGTAAAATTAATTAATAAGCATTTTGATAACAACTACATAATCATAAAAATCGTCTGCTAATTTAGCTGTTGACACAGTTACACAAATGTAATTATTAAGTTTTATAGGAAATGAATCAAGATAACCGCTTTATTGGTCAGATTGATAAAATGTGATGTGTTAAGAGACTAATTAGACGTTAAAATAAAAGATGATTATGTTTAAAGTTAAATATAAATTTGAAACACATACGTTATTTGCGTCAGATATAGAGCATACAGATATCGCTAAATGCCATGTGATCTGAAAATTAAGACCTTTACTAAAACCCTATACTCCAACAATGAATATACTGTCCTAAGAATCTCCATCTTTTACTCAAGATTTAGAAATGCAGTAGGCAATGTACGTACCTACTACCAATGAGCCAGAGACATATCTCCTTCCCTGACTTACATACATATACATATATATATACATACTTACGCAGCCAAAAAAAACAAAAACAAAAAGAAAGCTTTTTTTAATTCCAGCGTTGCGGCATTCGCAGTCAGCCAGTATCCCGCTAATACCTTTCCAAGTGGGCGATGACAATGAGATCAGACACACTCCCCCCGAGATCAGGATACCGGTGGAGCTGATGAGGGCCCGGGTGCGGGAGGGGGTGCCCCTCCCCCTGTGCGTGGGGAGGTGTGTCTCTCCCCCCACAGGACCAGTCTGTGCGTTTGATGCGACGGGAACGGCCAGGACTTTCGCTACGTTGTGCGAGTTGGAAGCGGCATCGTGTCGTGAGAGCACATGTAAGTTCATGTGATTTTTTTTTCTTATCCTTTTTTAATATGAGGAAGTTTGCTACCCATCATGCAGCACCAGCAAGAATCAACGAAAGCTAGCGCAACTCATTCAGTGTGAACGCAGCTTAAAGGAAAAACCAAAGCAGCACCGGCTAGATACCTACTCGTGTTAATACTCGTTGTAGTTAGTACCAAGGTAGCAAAAATCATTCTGTGTTAATAACACGAAATCCCTATACTCACAGATCGAAGAGAAAATGCAAATAGAACAACACAATGATCATGAATACTTCCCGTGGAACATTTGAACAAAGCTATGAACGTGATATTGATATTTATTTAGGGTATTAGGTGTATTTTGGGGGTGGTGTATGAGTAAAGGAGAGCTCACCCATTCAGCAAATCAGGATCTTAGCAAAATTAGCAAAATTTTCTTCGTCACCATCTTAAGTTATTCAAAAATAACATTATAAAACAAATTTTGTTCTGCATTTTCCAGATTACGCCATCACGAGCTTGGGCGAATGCTGACTGCCAAGAAATTGAAGTAACTTATAAAATGCCTTAACAATAGTGTTAATAGGTACTCCCTAGTACAGGAAAATATGATCAACATTACTCGTAAATAACTTACAATTAATCTGAGCAATACATTAAACTCAAAGTCATTAGAACGACCTGCAAAGTTTAGAAAATTCAACCATATGCATTATTTTTCTACTGAGTATAAATAAATTCTAATTTTACTATATAAGTACGGATAGCAGCTTAGAAACCTGACCCTTGCATCATTTACTCATAGGTCAGTTTTAATGTTAACTGTATCTTAACTAAATGTAGGTAATAACTAAAACGAAATACCTAAGTACTAGACCGTAAGTACCTATAAACTATCGAAATTGTGTAAGAAAAAGTTTTTATTTAGTTTTAATGGTTCGGTAAAACAGTTCCTAAATTCCAAATTTTTTTCATAAAGTATGAACCGGATTTTCTTATTTATTTATGTTTCATTTCGGCACGTTTAAGTTGAAATTTGGTCCCGGGAAATTACAATAATTAAAGGAAATCACTCTCAATCATGTAAATATTCATAAAATCAATCGAGTAGTACTCGTAAACCTTTTCAATTTACTAAATGTTCAATTGTTTCGACAAGTTACAAAAATCTTTGCTTACTTAATAATCAAACTAAATAAATATTAAGAAAACTAAATATTTAACCATTTTGGGTTATTTTCACCAGTTAAACCCATTCGGATTACAAATACATTATTTTAAAGTAGGTAGTTATATAAAACCCCCTAATCAAAAACATATCAACATACCCAGTGTCATTCTCGCAATTATAAAAATAATTTGACGAAATTTTTGTCTACAAATACTGCTTCTGACGCAGTTGATTCAAAATTAGTTTCACGCAACCAACATTGCTGATCTTAAAAATGTCAATAAAAGCCAGGACTCAGTAATACATCTAATTTAGTGATTATTATTATTGTAGTTATGTCAATACGTAAAGGTAGTTGCGCAAACTTCTAACAATGTTAATTAAGTTTTCTGCTAAGTTTTAATCTTATTTATTGTACAAAGTACGAAAATTTTCATACCAGCTAATGGTATTGCTGTTGTTGTCATTATAAAGGACAAAATAGCTTAATAAAATATATTTTAAAACTTCTGAAGTTTTTTTATTGTTTCATTTTGTAAGACCTTTAGATATTATTTTGAATAATGCCCACCAACAGAGTGACGAGCGAATATTCATATTTCATGCAGTGAAATTATATACATTTCACATACAGTAACACATGTACTAATTCTGAATTATTTTTGAAATAAACTTATTATACTCAGCGATTAAAAATATATGTATGTTTACATACATTACTTTTATTTTTTTATTATTACTAAAACATGTGTCTTATCATCGGATTCCTTCTCGTTTAAGGTCTACTTTTAACTATTTTGTCAACGAAACCAGAGGATTTGGCCTACAATAACCCAGTATTAGAAGCACAACTTAGCTTATTATATTACATAGTACTAATATAACATATTACGTAACTCATTGCCTATTACAATACTCTTTCAATTGGCAGTGTCCGTTTTCTGCAGTTCTTCAACAAAGGCTTACTATAAACCACCGATGAAATAAAGTGTTTTGTCACACTATGCTTTCCAATAGAAACAATTGTATATCTATATCACTATCTTTGTCAAACACGTTAACTAGTTATTATCGTTCTACTACAACAATAATAGAGTAAGTTATCAACGTAGTAACATGTCATATACTTAGTAAATATAAATATTGTTAATAAATTCTAAATAGGACAACGAGAGCACTAAACGGACTTTAAATTGGGTTGGAGAGCATAGGTACTATGTAGGTATACTTTAATGTAGTATGTATTTATATCAGGTTCAGGTATATTTATGCTTTGTATTTTATTTTATACGTACTGCGCCAATCGCATTTCTATTCTTTAGTTTCCTCCCACCCTAAGATTAAATGGAAGAGATTGCTTTAGCGATAAGTCCGCCTTTGTAGCTCATAACTTGTATTTCTTTTATCTGTTTTTCTTTTTCTTTTGGTGCAATATAGAGTTTATCTATCTATCTACTTCGGCTCATTTTATAAAAAATACAATAATTTAAAATATGATTTGTTTGTACATATATGATTCATAAAGCATTATATACTTGGAATAATCCTTCTTTTAGACAATGGCTAGCAACATGTCACTGTTTTAATCTTAGAATTCAGCTAAACTTCCAACCTTTCGAAAGTTTTGGCTCTGTCTACTCCGTAAGGCATAGCATGATTCAGCAGACAGGAAACCTGTTAAAGCAAAAAAGGAAGTTAGGGAATATAAAAAGTAGACATAGCAAGCAGTTGTATTTCATATTAGGTAAATACACAAAGTTTGTAAACACAATAAAATTCCTATGGTAATGCTTACAGAAATATATTAAATGCAGTTTAATGCGATGTTGATGTCTAATAAATCACAGCATCTTTAAATGAGACATCCATTTAAAAGGCAAAAATTTTAGCTGTCCAAATTATTCGAATAATTAAAACTTATCTAACGAAATAATTGAAATTTATCTAACGAAAAAGCTTTGTTTGAAATGGAATACTTGTCTCAGTTCTATCATTAAGCTGAACTTTGCTTACCAATCTTTTTAAATTGTTAGCTCTAAAGTGTTTGTGTGTGTAAAGCTTTACAAGCAGTTTTATTTCAGGACAAAGATAAGTTTTATTAACATAAATGGACGAAATAAAAATGTCTTAAAATGTATATTTATTTAAGACAGACGAATGCCTTCCGCCCCTGGGCACTGGCCACTGCTGATCTTGTGGAGCGCTGAAAAATATAAAAGAAAAACATACGTATTTACAGTAAACACCTAAGTAGAAAATCGTACCTACTTAAGGTAAGTTTAACAGCCGCGTAGTTTACGGCAGTTAAGAATAAAGTCAGTATCTATTTTTGTGAATTCGAAGAAAACTAAAGGCGCAACAAAATATTCTAGTAACTCTAGTCTTAGGCTGTGTGCCTAGATTTCTTCATATCAGTAAGAAATTTATCCTCAAAAACACTCGTGTCTGCCTGTTTTGGTCATAGATATTATTACTAAACTCATATATAGTTTTTATGCCGCTTTGTTATGCACAAAAACAGTGAATTAGCACGCTTAAGTCAGTGTCCGGTTGAAACTACTCGTAGGAACAATGGAGGTCTGACTTGCGTCATGGCGTCACGCTGCCTGCTTTTACATAAATATTTTATAACTAAATTTGTTTCGTAGAATCATAGCCTTTTTTTATTGTCAGGTTTCCCCATTATATCACCGTGGTAATGGCTGTCGTCACACTCTCAATTAAATGTGAATGTTACAAAACTGGCGGTGGCATTCACGTGGCATTACTAAGAAATGATGTAAGTACATTCTTATTATGATAACTGTTTTATCTGTTATATTTCCATAATTTACTAAATGATTAAGTTATGAGACGGAATTTGCAAAAGTTCCCAGGTTATTCGATACTAAGTTGCTATAAACGCCAACAATGTCACCTGGATTTTCTCATATACTCGTAAGTAACTTCTGAGATGTTTCGTGCCGGTAAATGAAAATTGTTTAAAAATTTAACTCACAATCCTTATGTTCGCAGTTGTGGTTCTGCAAAACGCACTCATTGCCGAAAGACTTGGGTTTCTCTCCTTGCTTGCCGGCGCAGATCGGGTCCACCTTAATGTTGGCACAGTCCTTCATGCAGGCCTTCTTGCGAGCGAACTCGGCCTTCGCCTTCGCTATGTCGGACTTCTCTGGCCGGCAGGATACCGCCACAATCAATACAGCTGAAAATTGTAGAAAATTTCTTAACATTCTAAAAGCCACTATGCTTTACTGTAGAAAGACACCTGTAGAGAGCTATGACTCTAACAGCCGATAAAGATAAATTGAAATTCGGGATATGCAATGAGGAGAACGAAAAAAAAAGGAAAATTCCTGTTTTTCGAAACTTCTCAGCTTTATAATTGTTTTCATGAGAGCTATGGATAGAATTTGTTCATGAGTAGGACTATTCCCGCTATACATATATCATGGATATTAGTTATAAAAATGATGCTATCGATCGTCGAAATACATTTTTACGGTAGTTGCATGGAGGTTAATACAATGGACTGATATTCGATCTCATCGTAAGTACCTTGTTAGATACTGTTGCAGCTTTGGGTCTTCTTTGTAATAAAGACTGCCACAAAATTACATATTGCGTCTTATACATGCATAGCGTCAGCTTTGACGCTATGCATGTATAAGGTACGAACATTAAGTAGTATAAATCCGTGCTACAAGAGGTTTTTTTTTTAAATTTTAATATTCTTATAGTTACGCCGTTTAAATACATGTCAGTATAAAAAGTTATCCTTTAAATAATTCATTCCATATTTTCAATGATCAAAAAGCAGAGGTCACAAATCGTAGACTAGACTTCACCTAAGTCATATAACGGATGATGATTTTCCACTTAACTAGCCTTATCATATCTCATAAACAGTTTACGGAGCATTTACACAATAAAACCGCTCAAGCTAAGTGGCAATCCCACGTTATGGCCTTTACATAGGACATTAAGGCCTGAGACCTTACGAGGTAATTGCAGGAAGATGTAAACGGTGATTCATCATCATCTTATTTTTGTCACCGCTGTTTAATTTTCGGGGACAAGTTTTACTTTATATTGCTGGAGGCATTTCAGTTTAATTTTAACTTATTTAAAAGTACTTATATTGACCTTATTTTGTGAGACAATAAAAATATTTGCGTCTAAGTCTTCTTCTTCATTTAGCTAATAAAATCTGCAAATAGTAATACCGTTACCTAAACCTGTTTTGCTGTCTGCATACCTACTATCAATAAATGTTTTCTTTCTTATTTGTTATTTACTTTATTGCATTAATTTTCACATCCTTTACTTAATAGGATAGGCACATTGAGGTCATGTATTTATATAAGTAAACAATACTTGCATAGTTTCCTCAAAGGAAATATTATCTTATTGTTTCGCAGTAAATAAATAAGTTTTATACCTTGTGTACTCACCTCCAGTACCTACTTTCCTGGATTTAACTATCACGTTGCAATTATTTACTAACAAAGTTACATAAACACATCACTAATGATTCATCCATCATATTTTATCCTGTTTACTTCAAATTTGTGATCATTGGGTTGGTTTGGTTACTCATTTATTAATAAATATTGCAAAGGCAAATATTACTTATGTTTTTTTTTTAATAAATAAAACCTTAGCTTACCAAACAAAAATAACGTCGCCTTCATTATTTTAATTTTCACACAACGCGCGCACAATACAAGGCTGAATGGAGACTGGCAGTGAATATGGACACTGAACCTCTTTATAACGATGGAGTGGGGAGATCACAAGAGGATAATGGTCCAGATAGAACGTGTTTTATTTTTTATAACTTGCACTTTATTAAATCAAATAGGTAGGTTTTAATACGTACCTATACCAAAGTAAAAATTCCGTTGATAGAAGCTATGTTGGGTTCCGGCACGTAAGAAAAGGACCGCTCCTTTCTTTCCCATGGATTTCGTAAAAGGCGACTAAGGGAAAGGCTTGTAAACTTGTGATTCTTCTTTTAGGCGATGGGCTAGCAACCTGTCACTATTTGAATCTCATTTCATATTAATCCGAACAGCTGAACGTAGCCTTTCAGTCTTTTCTAGATTGTAGGCTCTGTCTACTCCACAAGGGGTATTAGACGTGATTATATGTATTTATGTATGTTATGAAAATACGTATGTAAGCAAGTATATACATATACTTTGGCACTAAATCGATAAAGTTTTATCTGCAGGTCATAACTCAACTGTTCAGGTCATTACTTCTGCAAGAATCAGCCCACTTTATCGTCACCAGAATAAATATTTCTTCAAATTATGCCTATTATACGTATAGCTTTTGACCGTAAAAGTTTAACCAAATCATTACCCACGTCATTTACGGTGTCACTTAGGTACATGATATGTATATTTATATAGCTCTGTATTTGGACATAGATATTTATCAGAAATTAATCACATTTACTTGAGACCGACAGAGCATATTTTTAAACTTTTATTAAAGTGTTACTCATTACCTAATGCTGAGTGATTTAATTTAAGGCTAAACCAGGTATTCCATACCTTATAATATTAATGTTTCCAACAAAATATTTTTATATCTGCTGAAAGCTTTTTAATGGCAAAAAAAATGGTTGACTATCGGAGAAAAGCAGTGAAGTTCTAATGGTTATTATTTTATTTAAGTCTACCTTGACCTGTTATATAGGTACTAAGTTCAACTCGAATATATCGAAAAACGGTCTAGACGCACTCTTTGATCCTCAGACCTTGATCAAATAGAGAACTTCCTGACGAGCAGACGAATTTACATTAATATGGAAGAAGGAGAAGCTATGGAAGTATGTAGGAATCGTGGTTGGTGTGAAGATGTAGTTTCTGCCTACCAGGAAAGAGGCGTGATTAATCTTTTTTAAATGAATTAATTTTGTGGTGAAAATTTTACTCAATTGTAACGCCACCTATCGTCTAGTAGCGAAACTTTTTTGTAAATACTTTACTAAAAATATCACAAACGGTAGGCTAGATGGCGTTAAGACACCATGGTTGATTAGCAACTGTTCGAATATATAAAAAGGCATCTATTAAATTAAGAGCTTTTTATTGTAGAAATTCAATTATTTTAGTATGGTCATATGGGTCTCTTTGAAGCCTGTCTGACTGCGGCCATGATACCTCACCGCCGGTGGTGATAGCTCTGTATGTGGGGTCAGATATACTCTATTGCAGGGTCAAACTGATCGAGTGGATTCGTTCGAGTTAACCAACCTAATAGAATCCACTAAGCATTCTTTTGTTATTACATTGACTTGACAGATCACCAACCCACTTTATATAGGATTGCTCGCAACGCAACGCATGCTATTTGCATTATCGACTGTATTTTTGTAGAATTTCACTAGTCTTCTAGAATTTCATTAAAAAATATTTGTTTGACCCAAATACCTACAGGGAAGGTAATTAATTAAAACCACAACTAATATAAACATCTTTTTTTATTCCAACTTATAACCATACATAATATACACAGTACAAAAAAAACTTGCTTTCATCTAATACAGCAATAAGGACAAAATTAAATTGTCACATATTTCAACTATCATTTGTAACATACTAACCAAATTGAGAAATCTAATATAGGAAAAACTTATCTACACGCCGTGTTTAATGTACAATGCTTCGAGCGAATACAATTTACTCAATACAATAACTTAAAGGTATACACTTCTTATTATATACTCGATGGAATTCGAATTAAAAATTTACACAATACATACATATCGCTATAACTACAGTAAGCTTTAAATAACCAGAAGAGTTTTTGTATCAATTAAGGAACATAAAACATATCCACATCTCAACGATATCACCATAATCAGACTAATTTACATTGCACATACTCCGATCGCGACCATCGGACCAAATCACATTTTGAGTACATTTACACACATAACTGGTACACAATCCACTCGGACGCTTAAAAATGGCATCTTATACACGAAACGGCGCACAGCGCGTATCACACTCGCTCTCAATCTTACGTTAAATGCGGAACTTAGCGAATAAGGTTACGTCGAGGTTGAGATCAAACGCCGGGAGAGGCTCTGCCTACTGAGGAGCGTCCAGCGCCTCCTCGAGGCAGCACAGGGAGTCCTTCACCGCGTGGTACACGATGTTCTTGATCTGCAGCTTGTCCTCCTTGTTGGAGTGCTGCCGCGACAGCCGCCGGAACTGCTGCGCCAGCTCAAAGCAGCGCGACACGTTCTCGGGCGACACGAAGTCCTCCGCCACCTTGATGCAGTCCAGCAGATTGCGCACCTGGTGCGGCGCGCCGGCCGGCACGAACACGGCGTCGCCCGGGCACTGCACGATGGCGTAGCCCTCCACGCCGTACTCGCGGTACAGGCGCTCGCGCAGCGCCGCGTCCAGGTACCACGTCTGGTCGTGCACGGGGTCGTGCTGCGCGCGCGGGCGGGCGCCGCGCTCCAGCTCGGCGCGCACGAGGAAGTCGCGGATCTTGTCCGCGTCCCGCGCCGCGTAGATGTGCCACAGCGCGGCCGGCGGCTTGACGCGCGCGCGCCGCCGCGACAGCACGTCCACGCCCGCCTCCTCCGCGGCGCGGGCGGCCTCGCGCGCGCGCTCGGGCGCGTCGCTGGGCGCGCTGGCGTGCACCATGACGTTGACGGCGTCGCTGACGTCGAGGTGCAGGTTGGTGGTGCCGCCCGCGCCGCCGTACGCGGTGTACATCTTGGGCCCGAGGTCGGGGCGCACGAAGCACTCGGGCAGGCGCGCGGCGAGGTTGAGCTTGCCGTTGCGCGAGGTGTACTCGCCGAGCGGGAGCGCGCGCATGAGATCCTCGAACCTCGCGGGAAGGAGTTCCGCGAAGTCTTCCCCGGGGGGCCAGTCTTTCAGTTTGAGCACCATGGGCGCGCCGCGCTCGTCGCGCAGCCGCTGCGCCGCGAGCTGGAAGCCGTCCCAGAACTTCCTGGCGGGCTGGTTGGGCACGACGAGGCCGGACGCGCAGTTCACCAGGTCCACTCGCGTGTCGCCGAAGTCGCGCGAAAAGCTCTCGGGACTCCAGAGGTCCTTATCTAAGATACTTGAAACATCTGAGACTAGAACTGGTTGGCCGCGTTTCCACTGGTCCTGTAACAACAGAAATAAACTGTTATATTTCCAATATTTCGACGCAGTTTGTTTAAATTTTGAATGTAGGCAACCTTCTTTAGGTACGCCATTGCAACTGTTGCCATGGTTTGTTGAGTTTTGGAAAAAATGTCAGAGATTGTATTTATTGTCAAATATCTTTCATTTCATTTCCATAATATAGTTCATTAAATTTCATTATTACTCTCCTCTGTTCTCCTTCTGTCTTCTGTAGTGAATAACTAACTTTGCAACTATACTTCCTACATTAAACATCTAAAAATTGTCAACGAGTTTTGAACATCGACAGATTTTTTTAAAATACAACTAAAGGTAATCTATAGGTAAAATACAAATAAAGATTTTTTTTAAATAAAACATATATTTACCTGGAATGGCTTATAGTTTCCAGGGTGGACGGGGTCAGTGAGATGCAACAGCTTGCCATCACACAGCCAGGCGTGGGGCACGTCTGGATACAACAACTTCGACTCCGTTAACGTCATAATTCTCACAGGAAGATCATCTCTTCCACTCCTGTCGTACCGCTTCACAACATTTGATAACGCAAACGGTTTCACATCCCCATCTTCGTCTTTCTTCTCATCAACTACACTTGAGATGACATCACTTAGGAAATCATTTCTACTCTTCTTTTGCTTTTTCTTAGGTTGCGTTTCACCTCCCTCAGGTGCTGGTCTTATTAATAATTCTCTTAGCGTAGAGAAAGATCCACCTTCTTCGGAATCTGAGGAACTGGAGTCGGTCTTGTCCTCCTTGGTATCGGTTTTGATCGGGACGTCCGTCAGCCAGCTAACGACAGAACTGGCAGTCTTGCCGTTCTCAGATTTGACGGGCGATGACCCATTCGTGGAGACGTTTTCTTCTTTGACGTCCTCTTTTTTGATATTCTGTAAAATAAATTAGATAAATTTTCACTGTAAATATTATCTTCTTCAAGGTTCTTTATAGTACTATATGACGGTCTCTGTGAACTTGGTTAACTGAATAGTCTTTATTTTTATAGAAAGTTATAGCAACATCTATAAAAGTGAAGGGGCGTGGATCAATCACGTAACAGTTCGGACCTTGGCTTTTAGCCAACAGAAGCTAGAGAGCTCGCGTTTTCTTTTTCTAACAGCGCACGTAACCGGAAGACTGATGGTGGAAATGTACCTTTTGCAAGAGCCTCTGAAGCAGATCCCGCGCCTTGCCCTTCATCGCGTCGTCCACCTTGGGCGCGGCGCCGCACGAGCACGCCGGCAGTTGCCAGACGGCGCGCGCGGCGTGCGCACGCGTCGCGGCGGCCGCGAGCGCGCCGCCCGCGGCTATCTGCGTGAGGAGTAGCCGCCGGGCGGGGTGGGCGCCGCCGGCCGTGCAAGTCAGCCAACTGAGGATATACAAAACATCAAAAAATTAATTAATTTTAGAATAAAATAAAACTCATAGGTACTACGTGGAGAAGAGATTTCCCAAAATGTTCGTTTCATAGCGTTGACAAACTCGAATGTAATTTATTGGAATATATTTATCAGTCTCCATATTCATATGTTTCTACTTCGCTATTTTAGATCCTCAAAACCATAATACGTAATCAAAAGTATAGATTTACACTACAGTAATAGGTAACTGTTAAATAAATTTCATAAAAATAGGATAGATCCTCTGTTTATTTAATGAATGACATATGTATTTCTACATTATCATTGTTTCTATGCTACATATAGTATAAATTCCAAGCGAAATGATATGATAACACATGATCCGGATCAATACACGTTTATCAGATTTCAAAACATAATCCTTCAAATAACACGCTATTTGCATTCACCTATCATACATAGTCCATGTGTCATCGATAAATCAAGTCATGACATAACTTATGAAAGAAAATATTATAAGTCTTTGTAGTATAGAAAAAACGTGAGCCAAACTATGGTATAAAACCTGAAATACCCACTACAGAATCGTTGTCATTGCTGTTCTAAGGAGTCTTCCCTGTGTGGGAACGCTACAGAGACCAAAACTAGGAAGATTTAATTTCAACACCAAACTCACCCAAACGAGTCCCTTTCGCCATTGGATGTGGAGTTGGTGTTACTCGTCTCGTTCGTAGAATTGGCCGACTCGCCGGACGTCCGCGACTGCAAACAAAGCACGGATTAGACATCAATATTCAACGCTCGCACTACCGCAAACTATTCCGAATTAAATATGTGCATAATATTTGCATTCGATAACAATGTAATAACAACAGCTGACAGGAATATTTAAGGTGAAAATTATAAATCAAATTTCCTTATTGTCTTATTGGAAAATATGAATCACAGCATAATCCTGGGAGTCATTTACTGAACTTTCCAGGAATCAAGCATTAATTATTCAGTGCAACGGCTTAACAAAAACAGTGAACAAAACTATGCAATCAGTAATATGAGTAACAAAAGAAATGCTTTATTTAAAACAGTAATGTTATCATGTAACTAGGCATCCAATTAGAAAAGGAATTTCTGGGAAGCCTCAGAGATCAACAAGTGCCTAATAAAACAAAGTGAGTGGGGACTTTGTTTTGCTTTGTCCGTCCATTTCAATCAACTCTCAAAACATTTAATGTATTTTCTAGCAGAACAATTTCGGAACCGTATAGAAATGGTGTATAGGGTTGTAAAGCTAAAGTGCTGAATAAATGAAAAATAGTGTTGGAAACATACCTTATAGCAATCCAAACAGACGACGAAGCCACACTTTCCACACGTCCAGTGGAAGTTGAAGAGCGTGGTCTCGCACACGTCGCAGATCTCTCGCACGCCTTGTACGACGCGTTTCCACGCGATCGTCTTATCTGTTCGGACAAAACGGCATTTAGTTTTCATCGTCTAGACTTGTTTATTGGGTAATAATTGGCAAATTGCGACATCTTTTGCACGGCCAAGAGAAGCACTACCAGCCTCGTCTTATCTGTTCGGACAATACGATACTTGTTTATCGACTAGTGTCTAGACTTGTTTATTGGGAATTAATAGGCGACTTTTGACACAAAGTAACGTGTGAGGGAAACTTTACAATGTTAAATAAACACTTTTGTGATAACTTTGCTGTTGATTTTAATAGTTGAATACTTAATACTTATTATTGATTAAATTTAATAAAAAATATTGATTCCTTTGTTTTTCAAGTATACAAAACAAAGTAATCGAAATGAGATTTCATATACATATTAAATGTATGTATTAACATTTTCGGCACGCCACATTTCAAAAATAAATTGTGACGCTTCCAATGCTAAGTCGATATACCCCCTCTATGCAGCTGATCAAACCTATTGAGGTTACCAACGGGAATCGGGGGTGAATTATTTATTAACATTGCCCTGTACACTCAAGTTTTCAAACAAATTTCCAAATGATGCATAAAAGAAAAGTATAACAATAAAGAGTGTGTTACGCTTACTTCTTATATCAGAAAATAAATTTTACAGTTTGTCATGCAGATTGTGAACTATTGGGCAAGCATCTGTCTCTTAAAAATTACTATTAAACAACAATTACTAATAAAAGAGCAATGATTATGAATCTTACCGTCATTTAAATGGTGTGACTCGGCGTCTTTCTCCTGTTGTAGCAGTTCACAGAACTGGTCCCCAATCTCCCTCAGTAGGAAGCAACTCATCTCTATATCTAACTCCGCCGCGCCGGCGGATGAAGACAGCCACAATTTTTTATCCTCCTGTAGACAAAACAGAACACCATTTTATATTTTAGGCGAAATCATATTATGTTGGAAGATGGATTTAAATCAATGGACTTACGAATATTTTACTACAAAATTTAGCCAATTGTATGCTGTGTTGGTCTTTCCAACTAACATAACAAATTACAGACTATAATCTTAGCTATTGGTGCCTAACCTACAACATCTACTGCAAGAGATGTAGTAACTCTACACTCCATAGAACTGAAACCAAGTAAAACTATAGATAAAAAAGTAGTACACACCTCATCAGCATCCTTATAAGGGTCCGAAAACCCGGCTAAAGCTAATTGCCTATTCTTGGCGTACTTCAGTCTTCGGAAAGCGTAGAAACGGCAGAAAATGTTGGGCATGTCCTTGTCGCGCTGCGCGGGAGACCAGCGGCACTCGCGGCATTTGGCCAGCCGCGGCGCCACCTCGAAGCACGGCCCGTTCTGCAGGAACGACTCGCTGGTGACGCGGGGCTGCGTGGCGGCCGGCGTTCTTCTGGGGGGATCCTCTTTCCGCCGCCCCCCGCGCCCGCCGCCGCCCCCGCGCGACCGGCGGCCTCGCGCGCGTCCTCCTGCACCGCGCTTACTTGACGTGCTGCCGCTCCCGCTGCCGCTACCTCCCGAATCAGAGTCTTTGTCGTCACTTTCTTTATCACTTTCACTACCGCTCTCTGACGCTTTTTTCTTCTTCGGCTCGTCGCCGGCTTTTCGCGCGACTATCCCCTTTTTCCGCTTAGCTTTAGGTGGTTTCCGCTTGGGTGGCGTCGCAGTTTCTCTATCCGAACTCGAGCTATCTTCTTCCGCGTCGTCGACTCGTCCATTCTCTTTGGGTTTTCGCGGTTTTGACGTCTTACGGGCGCCGCGCTGGATCGACTTGGCCGCCACGGGGACTACTATGTTCGAACTCGAATCGTCTGGTTCAGATACACGTGTTATCGTCATTGGAAGAGTAATGCAAGTTCCGCCACCCCCCGAACAGTCTCCTTCACCGATTGGCGCTGTCTCGTGTCTTTGTAGCCACGCTTTTTTGCCTAAATGTCTAACGGGCGCGGAGCCATCTCTCGGCGGCGTCGTTTTGGCAGGAGTTTCCCCGTCGGCCAGGGGCGTGACAGGCGGCGTGGCGGGCGGCGCGGGTGGCGTGGGCGCGGCGGGCACGGCGGCCGGGGACGGCGCCAGCGCGGGCGCAGGCGTGGCGGGCGCGGGGCTGGCGGCGGGCGTCACGTGCGGCGCGGGGGACGCGCCGGCCGCGCGCTCCGGCGTCTCCACGCTGCCGTCGGCCGAGGGCACGCGCACATCGCAGGGCGGGCCCGGCGCTTGCGGCGCGGGCTCGGAGCCGTGCGGCGTCCGGCCGACGCTGGCCGCGGCGGCTATGAGCGGCTCGGGCGCGGGCAGCTCCTCGAGCCGCCGCCGCTTGGCGTCCGCGTCGGCGGGCTCGAAGGGGTACCGGCGGCGCGGCGACAGGCGGTCGGGGTCGTCGCGCGCCACGCCGAGGTCCAGCGGCTGCGTCTGGCACGGCGAGGGCGCACCGGTGTCGCCGTGAGCGCGCGGCGGCGGTCGCGGCTCCGGCGTCCGGCAGTGCGCGACTGGCGGCGGCCTCGTCCTCGGCGCGGGCGAGTACGCGGACGGCGGAGGGTATGGCACCGGCGGCGGTTCCGTCTTTGGCATCTGCAGTTGGGGTTCGACGGCGACCGCGTAGTGCGCGGGACTAGGAGAATTGTTCGGTTTCCCGTAGAACTGCTGAGGCGCCGGGCTGGACACTTTCGGTTTGGCTTGCGGCGCGGCTTGGTAATACGCGGGCGAACGCTGCGGCGGTGGTGGTTGGTAGAGCCGCCTGTTGTTTTTGTCTTGAGCGGGCAGGGCGGCGTGCGGCGACGTCTGCAGTGCGGGGTGCGGGTGTGGGGGAGCGTGGGGAGACAATCCCGTCCGGTACGGCCGCGACGGAAGGTAATGGGGGGACGGTTCGCTCCTGGGTTTGCTAGGATAAGGATGCTTCTGCTCTAGGTGGATCTGTTTGGCGTCGTGTTTGACTATCACAGAATTTTTTTCGGGCACCAATGGCGGGGGAGCCGGGAGGTGTTGACCGTCTTTGAGTTTATCGTAAGATCTATAAGAATAGCCGCTGTATGGTGCGAAGTTGGGCTCGCCCTTTGGCAGAGAGGGATGTGAAGTCGGTTTATCGGATTTGGAAGAAATAGATAGCCGAGCATGAGGAGGGCAGTAGTCCGCAGATGAAGGCGCGGGCGCGCGGGGGGAGGGATGCGAGGGGTGCGCGGAGGGGTGTCCGGGGGGAGAGTAGTACGCGCGGTCCGGGGGCGGAGCGCGTAACCGCTCGTGCTCCGGGCCCGCGCTTCGACTAGGAGGTATGCTGTTCAGCAGGGACCATGATAAACTCCTCTCCCTCTGTAACAAAAAATAAACAGTTAAAGTATAATATTGAGTAAACATTTCATCAGTTGTTTTGGCTTCTATTTCTTGTTTACATCCATTAAGTTAAGGTTGACCACAAAACATAATTTTTCTGTGATTTCATTCTCATTTATGAATTATAAGTTTCTGAACGCAATTATAATTTTAATAACCATCATTAATTTTAGAATAATTTAATGCCCTGCTGAATGCCATTTTAATTCTAATTAAAAACGCCTTCATCCGCTGAATTATATAACAAGGTAAAAAATGGAGGAAATGACGTAATGTTATCAAAAATTAGTGATCATGAATGCATATTAAGCAACATCGTAACTTAAATTAATGGACTAATTTTGCACAACTAAAGAATTTTAAAAAGAAATTCCGACCAATCATAAATTGTCAATTTGTTGCTCAAGTCGAGTCAATCTCATTTCATTCATAGCGTAAGCTACGTCTTCGGAGCTATCTGTCGTTACTATTACGTATGGGATAATTAACTTGATTTGTATTTGTCTGTGTTTATTATATACATACATAAATCACGTCTTTATCCCCTACTGGGTAGACACAGCCAACATAAAATATTATGAATAAAGTTACTACTTATTATATAACGAATAAATATTAACCTTTTGGTTGGCAAGCCTAAACGACTCCTCGAAATGCCTCGACACTAGTTTGGACGCCGCATTCTCCTGTTCTCTCCTTTCCTTGTCTTCCCTCTCTTGCTTTTCCCTCTCCCTTTCTCTCTCTTGCTCTATCCGTTCTCTCTCCTTTCTTTCTTTTTGCTGTTTCTCCAGCATATCTCGTTGCTCCTGTTCCCTTCGTTCTCTGTAACAAAAAGAGACGCAAAACTAAGTTTAAATTTGAAATAAAGAATGTAACAATCATGAAAAACAGTGAAACGAAAATGAATGTTGTGTTTTAAATGAAGTAGTTAGGACTACATGGAGAACAGGGCAAAATTCGCAATATAATGACATAAAGAACGGATAAAAGCAGAAATTACATTAAAAAAATTAGATTAAAAGTCATTAATATTAATAGTCTCAAAAAAATCTAAGTGATGTTAATCAAAGAAAAATATGAATAAAACGTGTGGGAGGCAATTGCAAAGTCTTTGGAATGCGGATAAATTGGGTCAAGGCCATTGATTGCAAACATGAATAAATTGATGCTGGATCTGACCTTGTTTATGAATAAAAAAACCACATGCTTATGGAAAACTTGTGTTGGTAATTTTCCTTATTATTCAGGGCTACGTAGGTATATGGCTCCGATTCGATACAATTTTGAGACGTTCTATACATTCTCAAATAGAAAACAATGTATTCACAATGTATCAAAATGTTCAAACATATATATAGTTTAAATAATATGAAGACGCTATATATAAACATGTTTTAATAATCGAATAGGCGTGACCTGCTAATCAAAGTGC
The DNA here is from genome assembly GCF_032362555.1 of Amyelois transitella. NCBI lineage: Eukaryota > Metazoa > Arthropoda > Insecta > Lepidoptera > Pyralidae > Amyelois > Amyelois transitella. Next base: position 8,186,349 of record NC_083511.1, on the reverse strand, counting down.
CAGTCACTATTAAATGTGAATAAACACACACGCTTATCTATCAGTCATGTTTCTAGAATACGGCGCAATATAAATTACGGAGATAAGTAATAAAACTATTATGCAGTATCAGCAGATAAGATTGTGAGTGAAAAACCAAGAACTCAAACAAAATTAAGATAAAGAAATATCTAAATACCTTTAAATAGATTAAACATCTGCAAGGATAATATAATTCTATGTTATCGTTGCAACATAAACCTAGCATTAAGGTCACGAACTATTATTGCAAAATTGTTAGTAGGTAATTATTATGAATCCACAAAACGTAGATTGTTACTGGATTACTGTTATAATAGTATAGTAATTACATATTACATTTTGTAAAACTATGTGCGATCAGGAAAAAAGGCGTGCGAGATCATATACATAAATTGTTTATATTACTAATGTAAATAATCCACAGAGTCATTAATTTCTGCAAAATAAAATTAAATTTCTGAACAGAACATAATATAGAAATAATTTAAAAACATAAAACAGTTCAGTACGTATACGTTTGACACTGCACAAAACATAGTAACACCAAGGACGCCGTTGTCACATAATTTCCAAAATTACAAACAAAATTACCTACCCAATATAATATCAATTTTGATGTCGTAATAGAAGTAACATTATGTAAAATTTTAACTTATACACGGGTTTAAAATCTTAATTATTAATACGTCAATCGATGTAAAATTGTTTCTCACTTGGCAAATATTTGACATGGTGTATCATAAACAGTAGAGTATGAAGAAAGAAAGATATAATGTATATTAGGCAAAGATCAACGCAGTAAATACAAAGTTTACTTGGATTAAAAAGAAACATTTAATGTATAGATACTTCAGAATAGGACCACTCGCACAGCATACTTTTGTTATAAATAAACTTAATGCATAATTGGTCAGCAGAGTAAAAGAAACCTACATTGAAATAAGAGGTAGTATAGTAAGTAGGTAGTCAAAGAACCAAATGGGTGGTACTGAGAGAAAATAGATTTTGAGACGGCAGGTGGATAAGGATTCAGAAATGAGAATAAAAAATAAGTTAATGGTTCTTGTCTGTTATCATTTAAATATGTCAAAAAATGTCAATAACTTTGAAAAAAAACTAAGGCAAGAAAAAAGTAAGAGTTTGACGTGTACAAATAAAAAGTAATAATAATTTCTCAAACAATAGACATAGAAAAGAAGACAGACGAAGTTTTACAATATTGTAAAATGAAGCACCAACAGTATATCTATACGCCTCATGCACATAATTTTGCCGATAGTGTGACAGTCGGCCACCATTACGTCATCGATACGTCATAGATTCCAAGTATCTGTCACTCACACATGCGTACAAAGCCGCCATTACTATGCTTTCGCTTTTTTTAAGCCGCACTCTGTCCAGCTTTTTTTGTACGTTTATTTATGCCTGCTGGAGGACAGGTTAACAAAAAAAAGATTTTCACTGTCAAGAATAACATATTTGGGAATAAAAAAAATTGTATTGTGTTAAGAAATCAATTGTCACTATTGTTATGCATACAATGGCTGCACGGCTTGGTCGCAGTGTTAATAATAACAACGACGTTTTGCATTTTATATGTAATAATAGTAATTTTTTGCCTGGTCTGGCTAGTAATAATAATGGTTATTTTACGTGTTGGATGTTGCACTGCCATTAATCTTTCCTACTGTTAAGATGCTTAACAATATGAATCATCTTCTTAATCTGTAGAGATTAAGATGATTCATGAAAATATGTTCTTGGTTTGCTTACATTCAATTCTCCGTAAACACTTTTTCGTACTACAACAATGACACAACACGATAACTTATCCACCAGCCTAGCACACTAATGAACTAAGCCAATAAAGGAAACTAGTTTATGTATTTTGATGGAATGTTGGCTTCATCCCGGTGAAACCGATAAAGTAATGTTGACTTTATCTTATCTATTCCGTAACTGTCAATTTTACTGTGTCATTTTACCAAACTGTTCACTGTTTAGTTTTTTTACAATGAAATCATCCATCATTGTATGTATGGGTAGGTACCCATACACACCAATAGGTATTGGTACAAACCTATATACGACCTACTAAATCAGAAAGAGTTCTAACTCAATGCTCTGTATAAATAAATAATTGGTTATGAAAGTGAAATTCAATATAATGTTATTCAGACATTTTCGCAATAGTATTTGATTCATACAAAGATTGTCGGTCAGCACTGTTGGCAATTTTCAGCACATTTTTGCTTTGTTGTGATCAAATTATTATTTACGTAATATTTCTGATGAACAAGCGCTTAGCATACTTTTGTTATAAATAAACTTGATGAATATGTATTTTAAAATCATTCTTTGATAGTAAGATCTTGATGGTCAGCCAAGTGAAGGAAGCAAAGCTCGTTTTTATTCCAAAATGGTGCGATATGTTCAGTACCTAAATTGAAATAAGAGGTAGTATGTTGTATTGGATTTCCCTATTTAGGATTGAGGTGAGTGGTACAAGTGTATTTCGATTTTCAGTCGAAAGGTGGAGGATTCAAAAATGAGATTGTTAAATTAAGTTAAAAGTACTGTTATCATTTAAACACGGAAAAAAATGACAACTTAGATCATAAAAAAAAGAACAAAGCATAAGTAACTGTTTGACGTGTAAAAATAATTTAATAATAATGACTCAAACCTGCTGGAGGACAGTTTAACAAAAATAGATTTTCACTGTCAAGAATAACATATTTTTGATTTAAAATATGTTTTGTTTAGAAATCTATTGTCACCATTGTTATGCATACAATGGCTGGCAGACAAACAGTGTTAATAATAACTACAAATTTTCGAAGTTTCTTCTACAGTGACTACACTAAGTTTTTAAGCACATCTAAGAATTAGAACTATGCAATATAAAGTAGTTTATTATCGTACTCTGAAATAAGTGTAAATAATACAAGTCAATTCATACCAAATAAAGCAATTACAAATGCTTTATGAATACTTAGACTTCTGTGACATTTAGGTCCAAAGTTTAAATATACTCGTAAAGTATCGTAGAAGACTACGAAGTTTTAAAACTATGCTGAATATTTTTTGAACGTATTAAATTCTGTAGGACTTTCAATTGATACTGTGATAAAATAATTGGATGTACCACATGATGTATACCCTACACTTGGCATAAACATCATTATTTTATGTCTTATGTCCCAGGGTCCTTCAAGATCGACCCAAAAATAATAGAACTGCCAGTTGGGCTTCATTTGTTCACATTATCCGTCACTTAAGAAGTTTTATATTCTTCTTAATTGCAAACCGAATAAAATAATTATTACAACAACAGGTATGTCCACAGCTGTTCGCGTTGAAATGGTTTTGTTTACAAGTCTGCAACCTCGTTATAGCCGGGTGGAATTAGGGTTACCAGGTGTATGCATAAAACCAGGCATAGTTCGGCTTTGATGGTTGGTTCTAAGTAAGACTCAACGTTGCTTTTTGATTATCTGTCCGGCCAAAATTTACTACTTGGCTCCAATTTTAGTAGTAAACCCTTTCAACCCTCATTTAAACATAGATTCGCAGATTTTTTTAAATAAAAGGCACCCAATAAAAAAAATCGTTCCGTCAAAGAAGACACTAAATGCATCCACTATTTCAAACAACGTTGGTTCTGTTTTCGAAGGACTTATACAATAACATGGTGGGTTTCGGGTTTTGGCGAGACTTTATTATACAAATGTTAAGCCATCTCGCAGGTATGTCCGACCATTGGGTATGGCAACCCTAGGTGGAATTGTGTCAGTAAAGCATGATACATTATGCCGGCCCATACCCGGTAGAACCAGTGGGCACCACATTATGAGGACTTAAAAGGAAGCCCACATACTATTAGCGTTAACAAACCGGTTCCAATAGAATGGGCATAATAGATCATCTGTCAGTGTGTTCAAACTGCTTTTCAAAATGTAATCGTTTCATAAATTTAATAAGATTAATTAAAATAGGTTGATTTTTGTGTCTGGTCATCACAAAATAAATACATATAACCATAAAGAAAATATATAAGTCATATGCATTCAAGGAAAAATTTACTAACAAGTCAGCTTATTATTTTTAGCATCATAATAATATGAATACCTAGTGCGTTAACATTATATTAACAATACCATTTTGCCTCTGTTTTACATAAAATTATCCTAATTATTATTAAAACCAGATAAAAATCGACATAATTAAGCAACTCAAATTAGCATTTAAAATAAGTGTGGATCTTGGGTATGGATTTGAATAGTATGAAATACATATTAATAAACTACGTGACCTTTGGTTCAGTCAAGGTCATATGATTATTCGGAATTTAAATTATGTAAAATGTCAGAATAGGTAGACTTTTGACAATTACAAACCTACTGACTGTGAAAAGTACATACATACATACATACATATAATCACGTCTATATCTCTTACGGGGTAGACAGAGCCAACAGTCCTGAGCGGACTGATAGGCCACGTTCAGCTATTTGGCTTTAAGATAGAATTGAGATTCGAATAGTGACAAGTTGCTAGCCTATCGCCTAAAAAAGAATCTCAAGTTTGTAAGCCTATCCCTTAGTCGCCTTTTACGACATCCATGGGAAAGAGATGGAGTGGTCCTATTCTTTTTTGTATTGGTGCCGGAAACCACACGGCACTGTGAAAAGTATGAAAGCAAAAAAGAAAAGTTAATCTAAAAGCAAGCAAAATAGCCAGTGAAAGTAAAAGCATCAATAAAACATTTAGCCAAGTGTACAAATAGGTAAGGAAAAAAAGTATGCAGGGATCTTGGCAAGTAGAAAGATGTTGTCTCTGCCTCCATCGGGATAGATGTGCGATTTTATGATTGTATACATCTATGTACAAAAAGGTAGCCTTGACGTCTGATGCATATTTGCCTAATTTAAAAAGTTGAAAAGCGAGCATTACTTGAGATCTGGATGTGGACAAAAGAGGCGTGATTTATGAATGTATTAAGTACCTTTTTATAAAAGAATAATAAATTTTAAGATAGTAGATATAGTAATATTACTTTGTTATTTAAAATTTATTGAAAGACTCGTGTTGATTCTGCAACACTATCACTAACGGAAAATGGTAAACGTAAAATAGTTATTTTTTAATATCTATAAAAGAAAAAAAAACAACTGATAGTAGTACGAAAATTGCTCTTCTAAATCATTCTTTTTACGAAAAAATTACGGTAATAAAATTTCAGAAAGTTGTAACCAATAAAGTAATTACGTAAAAATAACTATAAATAACTTTAATGATACTTAGCCTATATCGTTCAACTTTAATAGCCAATTATGAAGGTTAATTAATAGCCGCATTTATGTGTACTGTTAACTATGGCTTTTAATTATTATCATGATTAATAAGGAAATATTGTTTACATTTATAAACTTAGTTTAGTTTCTATCCTTTAAACTTTTGTTACACATACATATAATAGCAAATTATCTTAGAGTTATCAACAAAACAATATTCCTTAATGGCGAAAAATAATAATAAAATTTTTGAATTAATTAATTAAGTATTCAAGTGTCTGGCCACTTACATATCTAGTTGTATCTAAATTCAATAAAAAAACCTAAATATGCTTTTTATTTATGAGAACAATGTGATTTAGTGATTATACCCAACTAATTGAAACGATCAACAAAGAATAAACAATAAACATTCCACAAGACCTTAAACGTGGATGACCTTGAAGTGACATTTACTTCTTCAGACATATTAATCGCATCAATTTAAATGTAAATCGTTTTGAATCAACTTCCTACAAGATCCACATGACTCGAGGCTTGCACACAGACATCAAAGCGATGTGGATGTGACCTTGACCTGAACACGTGAAGTTGTTGGCGACCTCCGACTGTTTCTAACGTCGTGGACGGACGGTTATAAGGATAAATAGGATTTAGCAACTTGTCCAATTTTTACAAGATTTATTGGATATTTGGTTTTTATTGTTAGCTGTATACAGACAGAACAAAACAGTGTTCAATAGACTTCAAAACATTACTTAATACGTAAAATTAATAGAACTTTTTAGTTATCAAGGGGTAAGCCTGTAAAAAAAAATGTATCTAACCAATCGTTTGTATATGTATATGGAGTTATTTTTGACATAACACTACGTATTATAAAGTTAAGTTTACCTTTTTTATCTGTCTGTTTGTATGCGCTAATTTAAAAAAGAGGGTTTTCTGAGGAAAGATTTTATTTAAATGCTACCCGTGCGAAGCCAGGGCGGGTCGCTAGTTTTATACATATACATATATACAATGTTGCAGTAGACTCCAAACGATTCCACCGAGACTACCAACACACTATTGGCACATTTATATTTAACAGAATTGACTCCCAGATAATAAGATTTGTTTTTTATTTCATTGAAGTTTTAACGAGACCCGGGTATGACCTTTGTCCTGGAAATTAAAGGAAAAGGTGAGCACTAAAATATCATCAATATTGATCTGTTTTCGGCTTAATTCCCTCCGCCCACTTGATTCGCCCACGTGAAACAAAATTGGTGTACTTATTCTTGTAAATTAATACGTTCTTCTTCAAGGATTCTAATTCAAATGGAAATTATATGTCACTAGATGACAAAACTTGAATATTCATATACGTTATCCAATATTTATACATTAACCCAACTTATGAAAGGCAATGACATGTCAATTAATTAATCCGTAGCGAGATAAGAAGAAAATATAAGGGTAATAAATAAGAGGAAGTCTCTAATATGGTTTTTCGGGGTAAAGTTTAAAAGATATTTGGTTCCTTGGGCGTTGTTTCTAAAGCGTCATATTTCTAGCAATTCAGCAACACACTGCAAAGAAGTTTCGGATGGGCATGCCATACAATATTCGTAATCGATTCGTATACGAGTATAACTACTTTAATTGACTACCTACCATTTTCAACAAAGTACCTACATTATTTGTAAAGGGTACTTAACTATATTTACGCTCGGCTAATTTGGTTCGTGACCACTTTGGTCCCATGAATGGGAACGGTAAATGGATATTGTATTCAATTCAGTAGGTTTTTGTTCTGAGTAGTCACGCTATGGTCAAGGTCAGAAGAGATTCTCATATTTACGATATTAAAACATAATTACTTAACTAGTTATGTAAAAATATTATTTTACCACATTTAGATAAATACATTTCTGAATGACTTCTGAACATGCCAATCCAATAATTAATTCACGTTTGCATTTTCGATCGTTAAATAAATTGCATATATGTATGCCAACATATATAATGATATGTATAAATTTATTATTCAATCAATGCCCACTTACTACAAAGTGGTACGGTAAGAAATGTTTTTTTTAAATAATATTTTAATTAGGTATCGAACTAACGCTAATTATACATTGACATTACATATTTCATTAACGTTGTAATGAAACACGTTTTACGAAACTGTATTATTTATTATAACCAGTTTTTGCAAGTCAGTGGTTAACACTTAATTCGCTAATGGCATGTCATTACAGGCCCCTTTCAACGGAATTACATGACTCATTTTGTTTACTAACCAGTCTCTAAACTATGAGTCATAGTGGTATATAAATAGTTTGATTGAACATTTAAGACTCAAGTTTCCCTAAAACACATTAACAAAATAGTGCATTCTGTATCGGCTCGCCGTTCATAAAAAAACCGTATCATAACCGACATTTCCGAGTAAATAACTTATACGTTGGCCGAATCCCTGGTACTGAAACATGGTTGCGGAGGACTCAACTGAGAATTAAGAGAAGAAGAAACTTAGGTACAGATTTGATACCATCCTAATCAATAACTTAACAATTAACAAATGAATGAAAATCGGGCCGAAATTAATGATTTAGACTCACCGTAGCAGTCTTTCATGTCTCTCTCTATCGTAGGTCGCCGCCAGATAGTCATCGGCGATGGGATGATGCAAGGGCGCATGTAGCTGCGGTTGGTACCGCTGCTTCCACAGCAGCTCGTTGGCGTACAACGAGGGCGGCGGCGGGGGCAGGTGCAGCAGGGGCGGAGGGGGACCGCCGCCATACCCGTGCGCCATGCCGCGCCAATCGCGCTCTTCCACCGAACTCGCCGACCCGCCTGAGCGGACACCGCTCACTCCAGAATCGGACCTCTCGTCCGCATCGCGCGCGCACACTATCACACAGTCGTCCTCCTCGGAGGCCACGGCGCTGGCAACACCATCCGCGCCTGCACTCACTTCACTGCGCACTTCACCTTCACTGGCACACACTTCTGGCTTCACTTCCTCTTTTTTTACACACTTATTTTCGTCACTAACTTCGACATCACCACTCGCACTCACAACTACAGCAGCACCTGTAACAAAAGAGAAAGATTTTTATTTTTGGGATCAAAAACTGTAGTAGACGAATTTAACGTCTTGTAACAATCTATAAAATTAAAAAATACCCAATTCAGGGGCCTTCCCGAGGCTAGCCATTGATTTAAAGCAATCCCTCTGCCAGCTGAATATTACGAAGCTGACATCATTATTCAGACAGTATGCACGTTTGGGCTGATGCCAAGTTATAAGCTCATTCACACGGTGCCCCCGCTGCGTAAAAATATAAGTATGTATGTATACATAATATATATGGACGCTCCGCAGTCAGCTTTAAACAAGTCATCCAAGACCATTTAACACTGTCACTCACAATAAAACGACGTGAATTATGTGTTACATTATTGGAACAATACCAGCTTTAATCAACAAAACGAGAATAAAGCAAGATGTCACCAGCAATAAAGACGGCGGGTTTTGTTTTTTGACCTTGGCATTAATTAATGTTATCAGACTTTCGTGAGACGAAACTTAGGTATTAAGACGAAACTATTGCTTAGGCGGTGTGGTGTTAAATTGATTACCGCCAAAAATGGTTAGGAGTCAGAAAATAAATGTTAAAAAAATGTGTGTATGGGATCTGTAATGGTAAAGGTGTACTCTACCATCGTTGTGAATGACGTGTTGGACATTTTCCAACAACTCATCGCCAACACCGGATGATCGAGAATTTGGCGCGAAACCAGAAAAGAGGGCAATGCGACAAGCACACAAATATTGCGCGATTAATTTATTTATTTTTTGGAATATCTACTTCTTTATGGTCACAATCAAAATTACACTAAAATGATATATAAATAAGTCGTAAGACGTAGTAAAAGGATATGACGAATGAATTTTTCACAATGTTTATCAAGAGACCTTGTAACTCTGAAATTCGCAGTATGCGTAACCGTATCGATTTGGTAATCGATTGTTACACACTTTGGCGTTTAAAAGTACTTACCAATGCAGTACTAAAATACAGTAATGCTTCATTATCACTTTATGAATCGTTTATGGAGTTAAGACGCTGTAAGCACTTACATTTTAATTTGATATTGTTAAAGGAACGTCTACTTATAAACATAAAAATTAAGAAGCATTGGTAGACAAAGTAAAAATAATGATCTCGCTTAAATTGAGAATTGGAGACGACAATGACGCCTACACAAACGAGCGGGTCTGCGTGACAGACAAACAACAATGGAATTTTAATGTGCGGCCTGTTAACGAGGAGCATATTAACATAATTGCATAAATTATTATTCATATCATTATAAACTCAAAACAACGATTGCGAGCGACCGTTGTTCACCTGCGGGTTATTTATTTATTTGCGATATGCGATAAGTATCTTATTAGTGTTGCGATTGCGAAATAGTAAGTCAACTCAAAAAAATTTTTTTATGAGTTATGTTTCAGCGTTGGGATCATTTTTCTGGTTTGGTTAAGAAAAAATACCTAAAATAGTTATTTTATTTTGGGTCAAAAACGATGACACACCTTGTGAAAGTCAAATTTGTATGTTTGGTCTGACGATCTATAAATAATTTATGAAAGTATACAAAACAATATTGTCTACATGTACCCAAATAATTGCAAGTGAATCAAATGTAATGTATTGTAAACATTAGCAAAGGTTGTGAGTTGTAAGTTGAGATAAATACAAAATTTTCCGATACATTTCAGTAAACTGTACAGTAACTAGAAATTCAACAGGCTTTATCTCTAGATACAATGTTCAAAGAATACGTCCACGAAGAGAAAACAAACTCGTATCTCACAAACAAACGAGTATTGAGCGAATGTAAACAAAAGCCGCGAGACAATGCGACAGTGATCAGCGGGCGGGCACAATGGGGCAACAAATAACTCCATGGGGAAGTGCGGCAACAGCGTAGCCGTGACAGCGCTGATTGACAAGACAAACGTCGAGACGGAACCGGTGAGAGAGGTTTTCATTAGATAGAAAGGAAGGGAGGGCAAAAAGTTGACACGGAGAGTCGGCGAAGCGCGACGGGTGCTCCGCACGCCGAGCCCCGTAAATCCTGACCGAGACTGTCAGCTGCTGAATTATTCATAAAGGGCGGGCCGCCAGTAGCCGTTTCTGATGCTATGCGGTATGCGCCGACTGCACTCGCTCCGATCGAGTTAACACAGTCTATGTAAATTCCTGACGCAACTGTTAGTGGGTGAGTATTGTAGACGAATTACTAATTCGTAGAAACGATCCCTCGGCCAACTGTGCCAACAACCTTACTTATCGTGTGGAATATAAAACTGCAAACGCGTTGTTTTCAATATTTCATAGCAGCGAAATACTTTTTGTAAAGACGATCATTACGTGCGTTTAACAGACTGTTTTTTGTTGGAATATGGAATCGTCTGTTTAATGGGCGAGTCTTCGGATAACTATGTTAATCTCAAAAACTACATTTACTGAATCAATCTTAAATGTAATAAGTTCAGCAGTTACCTTAAAACAACAATGTGTCCGTTATATTGTGCTCCATTACTAAAGTCGGGGGTCAAGAGGTCGAAATAATCAAACCCATTTTGTTTGCTCAAAGAACTGGCTTTCGAAAGGAAGTGTAGTGTGCGCGTGACTAAAATCGATCAATCAGGGCATTCGAATATTCAACAAACTCACGAATATCGAGTGGTTTGTGCAGTAAAGCTTTGATAGGCCTTTTCGGCTTTCTCAAAATTATTTAATGGTAAGGAATAAATAAACTATTTCATAAAGAAATCGAAACAAATTATAATTTTATGAATAACCAGTTAACATTGTCCAAACGCGTTTGTCCACTGCTTATCTCGTTATAGCCAGTAGAGCGTGCCAAGCAACTCGCCAAGCGTGTAATGAAACACTTCCACTCCGACAATAACCGTTAATCGTTAAACCATTTAGCAATGACAAAGCTTTCTCTGTACAAGTTATAATCATCTCGTACGAGTCATGTGACGGCAACTAGTATCCGCTTGCGATTAATTGTATTGCGCAATGAAAGCCAGTACCACTGACAGTAATTAGGTACTGAAAACTGAACAGGTAGGTTTGCCACAAAACCGCACGCCTCGCTTTCTAGAGCGAGAAAATATTTTGCGAAATAAATTCACTTTTAAGTATATGAACATTGACAGATTCGCTTAGTAGGTAGGTATCTGCTACTTATTAGAAGAACATTATCTCATTTTAAGTTTCACTTTGACTTCTACATTACATAAATTATCAGAAAGTAATTAGTTGGGCAGGTAGATTAGGTAGGTACCTACTAATCTACGCACAATTCAAACCCGATTAGGTTACAGAAAATTCAATCCAATTAGGTACTATTAATATTCAATTTGTAAGAATTTCTATTAAGAACGTTCAAACTACATCGCTCGATCGAAACTACCTAGGTAGGTACTTACTTTAAAACCACACCCGTATTTTTTTTTTCCATTAAGGTAGGTAATACCTATTTAGCCTAAAGTAGCTGTATTTTACCTATATAGAAGATATCGATTATATAACCTTGTAAAATTGAATGGACTCTGACAAAAGATGATCAAATTGTTACAAGAACATTAGAAAACTACACGGGCGTCTTGAATAAAACAATGGACCCATAATTGTCATGTAGGTATGAAGACTGAATAACAAGGTAGCAATAGCATTGTTTGTTTCAAAGAGCTCATAGCAATCTTCCGATAACGGCTAATATTCTTATACGTAAGGAGATGTAAGGTCGGACAGTGCATTACATAAATTCAAATTCATGCAGAGCTAATTAGGTAGGTAAATTATTTTTTTATTACTTAGTTTAGTCTGCTTAACTAAAACTTTGTTTTATTTATAGTTAAACAATGTACATTATATATATTATACCTTAGATCACTTAGGTTTATACCTTTTTGTCTAGTACAAAAAGGTATAAACCTAAGTCAAATTTCCAATTATTAAGTGGGTCGGTTAAAATCACCAATTAAGAACTTGATAATAAATTGAATCTCGCTCACCTGCCTATCAGTTGCAATAATATTTCTTGGTACTTTACAACAACAGCATGGAGGAAACTTTCAACCACTTCTCACAAAAACTGCTTCGACACAATAAACTTCAACGTCGTATAAATGCACTATCACAGATCACAGGAAACTCCGGAGATCCACTTCAGTTTCAAATCCGATAGATGGTGTTCTTGACTGGCTTCGGGATAAATCGTATAATATTCACACACACGCCACACCAGTGGGCTATGATAATGTTGGTAGTATGATTTACGATTATATCAAATAGTTATGTCGCACCGACGAGGTGACGTGCGAAAGGTTCAATAACGCACAAAGAACTGAACGGCTGCGGGGAGTGAAGAGGCGGTCGAACGAAGGGGGGCGGGGGGAGGGGTGTTCCAGTCTCGCTACTCGCGAGCTCGACGACGACGACGCTGCAGCAACGTAGCAACAAGTGAACGGCAGCGCGGGGTTGAAGATAGCGGGAAGGGGGAATCAAAAAGACTTCCCCGTGTATAGAATTGAATAAGGCACCTGATGGCGAAGCAATCAAACCAACTAACTTCGACCCTCGTCTACCTACTCCTCAAACACGGCAGGATTGTTATTAAATTACAACAGGAAGGGCAGATGGTAATATCAATGTGACCGACACGCCATGCCGGTTACCATTACAATTAGGTACAACATCGATTGAATAAATTAATGTAAAATAGCGGGAGTGCTAAAAGTTTGCCGATACGATGTGATTGGCACATAAAAATCAATCATTAATTTTCATTAGTAGATAGAATATTTCCATAAATTAGTAAAACCTACTATCAAACGTAAAATTATGTTCCAATTTCTTATCCCAATTTTGTCTATGAATAGAAAAAATAAACAAATGCCGATCGTTGACCAACATACCAAAGCGGATACAACACGCTAACGATTTGGCACTGTGCCAACTATTCCGTGACAAGAGATTCGTTCTCAGTACAGCTTTATAAATAACACAAAGAATCATACAGCAAGTTTGCAGATCAGACATTCTGCATTTCGGAATCAATACGCAAAACGCTCGAAACTTAACGAGCATAAAAATGTGTAAAATGTACTTATATAGAGCATTGATGTAATGATTAGACAATCTTTACAAACTTTCAAAATCTTTTAGTTTGTTGTTTGCATAAAAACAATTAAGTCTGTGATAAAAATACTTTTAGTTATACGTGTACTCCTACAAAAGAGTACGACGAACGAATGCAAAAAAAAAAAACGAATTGTTCTTTTTTGTGAATTAGTTAAAGTACCTATTTCACAACGAGTAGATATCAGGTTTTTTGCATTGCTCCAACATGCGGGCGGATACCAACATAGACAAATAGACAGAACCGTGACAAAACCTGTTTGTGTTTTTTGTAAAAACAACCAAAGAGGTCACATACCTCGTTTTGGCCTTGTGCTAATCGAATTAGCGTTTACACGCCAATGAATAATGCTACGTAATTTGCTAATGCAAAACTAGGTAGCGGTTAGCAGTGCCTGCATTATTTTAACATCTTTAATTGTTTGAATAAAACTAAACGTATTAAAACAGTCTATTTCCATCACGCCAATCACAGAACACCGGTATGTATACTGTTAATAATCCCAAATATAACTGTACAAACAATGGAGCTCGTTATACTTGAAGATAAGGTAGATAGTGAAAGGTGGGGTTTTCTGATAAGGTGAGCAAACAGCAGTCGATAACCTGGTTGCAGGGTGATAACAGTGTTATCCGTCGGTTTGTTTAAACGATACACTAGTCATTCACGCAGTAGATAAATGGTAGGTATTTCGCCAGGAAATACAAAGTTTACACATTCCAACGATTTTTCATTGCTTTCACAGAAAAACGTTGTTCCGCGAATTCGGTGCCAACTATTTACAAACAAATATTTGTCTGAAATATCACCGCCCACAATGAATAAATTCACGTGGTACTTTAAGCCGTGTAATTATTTTTAAAGATATTGATGTTGATATCAGATTTATTACTGAAAGACTCAAAAGAATTCTTATACATTTATCAGCTTCCGTGTAATCTCAATTTCAATCATATCGAAGTATTGGACTGTTATGCCAGAAAGTTGAAAAATCCTGCAGAGAAGAAAGTGACCGAATAATTACACTAATGAACATAAAAAACTTGTTTTATTAATGAAATTACCTTAATGGAAACTATTAAATTAACGTTAATTAAATTAAAGCAAGAAATGGAATTAATATCAATAAAACAAAGATCACGGACATTGAAAATGAATAAACAGACAACATGAGCGGAGCGTAAGAGTACTTACCTTTGTGTGACACTGATAAGTTATCAAGCCGTTATCTCATCAACGAAACGCATTGTAGAAGTTGAAGATAAGATTTCAAGAGTGAAACGGACGGGATGGTATTTGCTTATACTCGTAGATACTTTAATGTTCTTGTGATTTCCGGAAAACGTGCCTCAAGGTACGTGGGAGAAAATTTATGTGAGGAGAAATACTGCCGCCTGGGGAAGGTATAACCCATATAAACGTCGTTCCATCTATATGGATGTGTTGACCTTGTGAAGTGATACAAATAAAGTTATTTGTACAAATGTTAATACGACTGTTAGGAGAAACTATTGCTGCATGTTTACTGGCTTTTGTCATTCTTCATGTCTGTATTATCAGTTGTTCGGTTTTCTGACGTCTTCAATGAAACCTTGTAGCTAAACATAATAATAATATTATAGGTTACATTGCTGTCGGCAGAGCAGTACCACTCGCTGAGAACAATGAGTTATTCATTCCTCGTTATCGATAGCTTACACAGCTGCGGCCGCGGGCCTCGCTCCTCGACAGCCTCAGATATTATTTATTACGATTAAATTAATTCGTCGTCCGGCCTGATGCAATAACTATGAATCATTGTGATATTTATGACGACGATGCGATAAAATTTTACAAGCAATCGTCATTCAAAACAGGTTTTCGAACGACAAAACATACACTTTCGTCTACTTCCTAAACAAGACCTCTCAAGATGATCAGATTGATAGAAAGAACATTGGCGCCGAACAGATTGCCGACTCGGGATGAGGCCGGGCAGCCGATCGCGATAGACTGTCAAAAACCACACGACGCAATAAATTGTCGTTTCTCGTAGAGCAAACATCGCCGTTTAGTCGCATTCATGCATAATTGATGAGGGTTCAGTTTAGAGCGAGCGCGTGGATTCCTGGCGGTCACGACTCGGTCGAGCCGAGCGCCTCCGGCAGCCATTTTGTGTAGCCTGCCTGCTCCGGGCGAGGCGCATCGTGAATATTAATTCAAACTTATGATATTACACTACTCCGAAACTCTCAGATAATAGCCTCAATTTACAAGACCTTCTTTTCTTTGCTGTACTCGCTTCCGCCGCGCTCGATCGACTGCACGTAACGATCGTGACACGATAACCATGCGGTCTTTGGTTCGGCACGCAACGCTCAATTAATGCAGAATGATCATCATTATTAGTTTCTATTGTTACCGCCCGAGTAAATAGAGCATTGCGGCG
Source organism: Amyelois transitella (assembly GCF_032362555.1). Lineage (NCBI taxonomy): Eukaryota > Metazoa > Arthropoda > Insecta > Lepidoptera > Pyralidae > Amyelois > Amyelois transitella. Next base: position 8,170,380 of record NC_083511.1, on the reverse strand, counting down.
GTGTAATACATAATAAATTTAATAGTACAGTACAACGGTAACTCTCACGCACGTCTATTGTACCGTGTAAACGCAATCAAAGCCTTTTCTCTCGGAACGAGCGACTCATCGTTAATAAAGACGTTTCACAACAATTAGTAATGAGAGTACACCTCTTGAAAACAGAAATCTTGCATGATAAATTTCATAACATTTGCTTTGTATGTAATTAACCACATTTTAAAATTAATAAGGAGCCATTCATACCAAGCCGTAAATTATTATCGGAGCTAGAAAATAATCAAATACTGACAATTCGATTCACAACTAGCAAAATCGAATTTCAACTCTAATCGATAATGCGAAACTTCGTCAAAGTTCATTACGTTATAGTACGTTACTTAACGTTGCATTGCGTGGCATTTCATTCTTATTTACGGTGATAGGTTGCGGTCGGGGCCTACCCTAGGGCGGAGTGCTCATTATCGATGAAAGTCTACCGCCAGCGAATCGTAATAATGTGAAATGAAATACCGCACCCGTCTGCCGTAACCGCAGCTGAAATACCACTTACATGCTAACTCACTAGTAACCGTGAACTAATAAACCTTCCAAGACCGCAAAAGGTTTACAGGTTTTTAGAATAAAACAGGCACATATTTTTCTGCAGACAATTATTAAAAATATGTTGGTATCTAAACATTGTGTAACAACATTTCATGTTATTCTAATCAAGCTTATTCCCCAAGTAAGTTTTTTTTTTAAATTCATGTAAAATGTCAGTTTAAAACACAAGCTGTTCTAAGTAAGATCTGTTTAGTCGTAAGTGCAGACAGCTGCTAACGTCAGCCGTACTTCCTGTTCAGACACCCATTGTTACCAACCAACACTTTTTGTGTAATATTCACCTCGCGTGAATATTTGCTCAAACGCTTATATCCTATGACATAAAACCCACATGAATTCATACTCATGAGTTGTGTACTAAGGTTTTTTGTGACGCGTTGAGATCACAACTCTGCCAAATTTTAAGATGATTGACGTGACAGATAAAAGTGTAGTGTGTTTTAGACGTGATCTGATATTCTTGGCAACATTTCATGTTCAATAGTTTACAGATAGAGGCCAGATAAATGGATCGTCTCTTTACAATACTCGCAGTAGTAAAAATATCAACTTGGAGCGCTAAGCCCAAAAATTCCGTTAATTTTAGTAAGTTCATGTAAGTACCTACACAAAGATTAAGCAAAAACATTGTTCGTTTGAAAGTATCAGATTATCATGCTACAGATAAACATAACTCAGATCCTTGAAATAAAAACGCACACGTAAGTGAGAACGCGAGCATTCTTCATACTCAGTTTTTGCACATGTCCGATGATTAGCTCGAAACGCTGGGAACCCTGCGCCGTGAGATCGGAAAATCGTGCTTGCTCGCCACGAAGCTGCCGCCCCCTAGCGGTTAATTCGCTAATCAAATAGCACAATGACTCCATTGTTACCCAGGCATTTTTCACTTGTACTGTTTTCGATTGAATAGCAAACAATGACTTCCTGCCTCGCGACACAGCCTGGGAAACTCTTTCGCGCACACTATAGGAAAAGTTGGGTAAACATTGCGATTCATGTTTGACGGGAGAAATTACACAAACTCAAACTTTTCTTCTTCATTTTGTTTTATTAGTAAATAGTGACCAGACCCGACTTTACACGGGTAGCATTTATAGATATAAACTTTCCGCAGAACAACTTCCAACATTTTTAAAAGGAACAAAATCTGTCCGCTACTTACAGGGACAATAGGGGGACTTTATAATATATAGATTTAATTAAGAAATCACTGGTTAATCAAACTATCACACGAAAATTATCTCAGATAATGTGGAGTAGAAAATAGAAAGTGATAGTTACAGGTTTTGTTACACATGAATTTCCTTCGGAATCCATGATTCCTTTTTCATTATCATTTATTCTTTTCTTCCAATGAAACAGACAGATTTCTTTCAATAAAAGAGGGAACAACAAATAACACCACATGAAAGGATTTAGATTCACAAAATAGAAGATATATCGACAACCTATAAACGACGAAAGGCCGAATTCCCATTAACTACCTTCAATAAACATATATCAATATCAAACAAAAACTAATGTCATTATGTCGGCACACAGTCGTCCATCACGGTCCGACCGACCAAATCTCCCGTCCATATATAACGGGGGCTGTGGACCACCCTACCCACCCTGGCTTATTCAAAACAGGAGCATTAAGCCCTCACACCCATTAACGATCACATTCACAACAGGTTATCAAGTGTTCCTTGGAAAACCCTTGGGCATGTGCCAAATGCTTGCACTGGAACGGTACTATCTTACTTTCAAATCTATAACTTACTAGGTTACAAAATCTTTGACTATGATCTTCTTCGATTGTTTTTAAAAGAAACTGGAGCATTAAGCCCTCATACCCATTAACATTCACAACCGGTTGTCAAGTGTTCGGCAAACGAGTATTATCTGCCAAATGCTTGCATTGAAACTATCCTGCTTTCAAAGTTATAGATTTAGTGAAGTAGTAGCTAGATCACCAAATCTTTTACTATGATCATCTTTAATTCGTTTTAAAAAGATGGTGGTAAGCAAGGACTGTCTAGTCTAGGGCATATCTTTTGATAATATTGGACGAATGAGACTGAATTGAGATCGATTTCAATAAAAAATTCTACGTTCAAATTGCTGTTGTAGAATCTTCATCGTATATGTAGAGGCTAAAACTTACAAATAAATTAGGACCACAACCCTAGTTCTCAGAAGCGAATTTGTCATTGCATTATTCATTTATATTATGCAAATAAATGCACCAGACTACAGCGGAGATATACAAATCTTCTTAAAAAAACAAATCAATGGTCAAGTAGAATACTTAGAATAAGTTCCAACCCTAAACCTTGAATTGTAAAAGTATAAGAACTGTTTTAGTTATATTATTACCGTGTGAATTGATTGATTGATATAAAATACAAATAAACAATTGAGCGGCGGATGACCTCCAGACATTCTTAAAGGATCTAAATCATATCTTCATTAAATAATTGACGTATTTAAAAAATAATAGTTTATTAATTAGGTATGATCAGTCTTATGAGAGATATAATTCTACTTTACCGAAATAACTAATGCAGTATTGCCTAATGACCCGCACGATCTTAAATATGGAAGTGTACGAGACGGTAGGTAATAAAGCATAATGATACAATAAAAATATGCGTAAAAACAAAAGAAATTCCGGAACGTAGGGCGTTTAATTTTTCGAATTTCGAGCCTTTGAAAGATTATTGAACTGCGAGGAGTAGAGGGTGACAAGAGGAAAATGTCACAATTCAGGCGCATTCGAAAACGGGCGACGGGGTGGAAAGGGGTGGCCCCCACAAACCGCTCACAGCTTGTTTACGTTGTCACCCATGAATCGAGGTGAATCCGGGGGCGAAACTTTGATTAGTTATTCTTTTATTTATGATGACAAGAGGCTATTTATTGGAAAAGTCCAAGGGTGCAATCTACCCAAAACTTAACTTTGGAAGTTTCAACTTTACTTTCCGCGATAAATACTGTTCATGCTGCTGTAATAATGTCTTATCTACTATGGCCTACATAAAGGACAATGTTAGTTTGACAAGTTAAAACAGATAAGTTATCATAGTCGCAGCCGCCTTTATATCTTGTTAAGTGTTATCTCATAATTTATAGCACTGTCAAGGTATGTATAATATGTATTGCTATACGATTATTCTATTTTTAATTATTCAGTCACCGGATTTGTCTTATGTCGGATATTAAAGTCGGTATCGGTAATATAATAAGAGAATACATCTAATCCCGTTTGTAATTTAGCTCTCTTGATAGCGGTAAGGACTTCCGGGCCCGGGCGGTTGCCATGGCAGCGATAAATGAATAGGTACCGAGAAAAACATCCCTCATTTTATTTATTCCCACAGGGAGCACCCCAACAAGCAGCTGATTTCATTGAGCAATGAATTTGTTTGGCTTTGTAAGCGTGTCCTTTCATGGAACATCAAGGTGAAATTATTTATTTACAATATAAATGTCGTTGGCGAAGTTTCCACATTTCTGAGCTGTTTGAAATGATTCATTAAATATTATTTCAGTCTACATATGACTTATTTGAGATTATTTTAAATAATAATAAAACTAAACTTAACGTGTATTATTACAGTGTGTGTGTAGGTAATTTAACTAAAAGTCTATCAATAACAATTCTATGTCGACCATTTATTCCCGAAAATAAGGATTAAGCTTAAATAAATTTTGCTCGAAGTATATAAACAAACATTAATAATAAAAATATAAAGACGAGAATACAATTTAAACAAGCCTTTCGCAAAGTCGAGGGCTCACAAATGTTTTCGACAACCCTCCGTTATTATAGAAAGGAGGAAAAGACATTGATGTATATTACCAGGCGCTTCCGAGGAGGGGTATTACTCATGTTACTTGTATTCTTTGATTAATTAAATTGACCTATGTTAACAAATTTTGGATTTTCAGTGTCTAATTAACAGAGCCTTGAACACCTGAAGTCAAATTATTAAGTCAAACTTTTTAACTCTTTGTGGCGATTCGGTGTAGTGGAAAAAAATTCTCGCAGGCAATTTCTCTTTTTAGTATAGCACGGAATTTCATAATTATCTAAATGCGAAGCATACAAATACACAACCAAAAGCGCTAGTTACTTATATGGTTGGATAAAACTATCCGAATCTCGAATCGAATCCACGTTTTCATGTCAACATCACGTTTGGACGTTCCATTATCATCTACAATCACACACTTTGATTAAATAGACGTTTAATGTTGCTGAATTAGTTTTATATAGATTCATGTAAGAAAACCAATGTAAGCTACAAAAATTTATCGCGTAAGTGAACGCAGGATAAGCGTGACTCATTCCCCTAACGATATCGATAATCGACTGTTGAATTAAATTCATTATTTACGAACCAGTTACGTAAAATAATTGAACGGCTTAAATTCGATGTATGCCAATTTAAATGCCAGTGCAGTTAACGGCAAGGCCAGCGTTATCCGAGCTAAAATCGACACGTTTTATGTAGGCCAGCGAGGTAGCATAATAGCATTCCTTTAAATTTCCAGTAGCGCGATTTATCGTGATAGTTTCGTTTTCACGTTCGAATGGCTCCGTTGTTCGCGCTTTTATTCGACAATTCTGTTGTAATGGCGTCGCGTCGTGACCAGGAGATTTTTGATAGTTTAATAGGTCGCTTCCCATTGGATTCGCTGTCATGAATGCGGGAACGAGGTTTTGTATGTTTATCATGTTCGTGACTGCGTAACGTCCGCACACTAATCATCGGCGGGCGATCTATTGCGCAAGCCCCTGACAAACTTGAGCCACTTGGTTATTCAGACGTCGTCCGGCCTTTACTTTCTCAAACGCCACATCAATGTAATCGCAATCGCCACTTCGGACGTCGTGTTAGGTGAAACTAATATGGTCATTATAGATTAAGAACAGTTTGTATCAGTTACGTTATTCGCATCGGTAATTTTACCTATTTTTACTTTTGACACGAGGAAAGAGGTTTCTTTTATTTGTATATCAAACAAGGCCGAATAAAATGAAAAATGAATTGTTACAAGTATGTAAATAAAATGACATGAGTCGTCCCAAAAAGAAAACAAGTCATGTGAATATTGTTTGTGATTTCTTGGGTATAATACGATAAAAAAAGATTATATTGCTCAACCCGTAGAGAAATGGGAGATAGCTTTGACAAAATATAAATGCTGTGCCCCATACAATGTACAATGAAAACTGATTAAAGACCAGGCATTCGTGATGATCGTTGTAAATATCTACATAATTATACGGCAAAATACAATGTAGGTCGTTTATAACAATCGTCAGTTTACAAAATCGACGTTCCGAAAGCAAATTATATGAGTTAGTTTGCTGTTGGCCAATCGGTTCTAAATAAACCTACTGACATTTCGATGACCTCTGAACAGTTACTACTGTAGGTCTGGAATATTTAGATTTCTTGTTTAACATCTTTAATCATATTGTTATCAATTCCGAGGCATTAATTATTGCATTTATTGTAACTGAATTAAAAATATTGCTTATCTGTGGCAAACATTTAAAAAAAGTCTAATATTGGAGTTTCTAGAGGCACCAATCTAGTATTTTTCCATGACCTAAATGAAAACCAGTTTCATATACCTACATGTGGTATATTGCGTATTCCTAACATATAACAGCGTGTAATTACTAAGATTTATGACGTCAATATAAAGTAAGATTAAATGAATCAGAAGTAATATTATGAGGAAAATGGAGAAGCCACATCGCCTCGTTTGTCATTTTGCATTAAATGACATGACAAAAACAGGAAATCCAGTTCAGCTGGTCTGTCCTGTTAAAAGACGATTTGTCCTTTTTTCTTTTTTATGGTGTTAAGGATGAAAATATTTCCTGTTCAATGTATTCATTTCATCTGATTTTAATAAATTCTTTACAAATAATAAATACTAGCTTCGCTCCCATATGAAATCCCTGATAAAAGTCTATTCTATATCTGTACCTACCAAATTTCATGAAAATTAACTCAGTACTTTTTGTATTTATAATCTTTTCTCTTTATTATTAGTGTGGATCCAATTACTTTCGGATGCAACTATACTACGCGAAATAACTACCTACTCGTATCTCAACGCTATATAACATCCAGTCGCAAACGTAGTGCACATTTTACTAAGAACTTATCACATAGCATTGTTTTAAATAATGTATAGGTATAATAATACCAATCTGTAATTGTTTAAAATGTATTATCATCTATTGTTTTCATTGTTTGGACGTGAACGCGTTTATGTATGGTACACAAAGAATATAAATATTTAATTGTAGTACCATAACAATCAATTCTCTCTTCCGTAAGGTTATGTGTGTTATTATAACTGAGATTAAGTTTATGTTTTCGATTTGTGCCATAAAGAGAAGTTCTTATGACGACGTATTAATAAGTTTCAGTACTTAGTTATTCATTTTACAACGTTCTCTATCTCAAAGCCTGCCACACGATATTCTTCTTTTTCAACAAACTTTAAAGGTTTTGTAATTTATTATGCTTCTTGGAAAATCCAACTTCAACGATATCAGTGTTGCCAATTTTGATGCGATTATTCTTAAATTTATGTTAACGTCAAAAGTGGGTATCACGTTTCCTTAGACATCACATTAATTCGAACCGTGAGAAATCATACTTATACGGAGAAAAACTTTGCATAATTAATACGACATTTAAGAGTCTGCCCCTGCTTAGATGTCGTTTAATAATTCTGATATACAAGCAGTTTAGTTTACGATCCTGGTAGACTGGTTTTAGTTGCAGTGTTACCAGTTAGGACAGTTTTAATTAACGTACATCCGGCCAATCAGACTGAAATGTTCATATACTATACCGTTGTGATCGAAAGCAGGAGATACTAGTTTTTATGAGGTAACAACTATTTTAGATGTGATTTTTTTTTTGGATTTTCCTCAGCAGGTACTCGATTATTTTTTCTTGAAAATATATAAAATAATCAAAACGTATGGAATAACTCAGGAGTAAGTATTAACGTTAAATTACTCGGCACTCAGCAAACAATTGCATTATTACAAAATCCAATAATGTATCAAGTTTACGTTAAAATTGTTTACGGTGTAACAAGTTGAAGGAAATAGTTCGTGTCTGTTAATTTCATATTGCAAAACTTGATGTGTGTATTTATGAAACAACATCGAACCGTGTAATTGCATGCTAATGAATCAAAAGCCAGAAGTCATTGCCTTAGCAGCCGTGGGCGTTCGTAACTCATGCCTAATTAAATGTTGAGGTTCTTGACTCTAAGAAGGTGTTTACTAAGCTTATCTGTCAAAAAACTACAAACGTTTAAGGTATTTTCTACCCTAATAAAAGTCTTCTAAGGTTCTTCTTAATTTTTGTTATCATTTTCAGTTTTAAAGTCAGTTGGTAACTATATCTTGGCAATGCCTAGATAGTAATAGGACGTTGGCACACTTTCCACGAGCGTGGGTCGCTCATTATGTGCATGCCGCATTAGAGAGGATACAGTTACGTGCAATGAACGTTTCCTATACACCCGCATTGTCTTTATATTAATTATTGTTGTATTACGCAAGAGGGCATCATCACGAATCTATTTTGTCGGCCGGCACTCACTTGCCAAAAGCTATTAATTACGACCGAATAATAGAATATCTCGACGGCTAATCCCCCGGAGACGGTTACGGTTACCGACAACGTTGATTAATGTCTGCAGCGTTCGTTTAACTCTTTCTTTGTATGCGCTCTTCGGTTGTGTAAACGTGTACGCGAATAACCTTCTTTCGGGTCGCTCGACGGATTTAAATAGACTCGCATCCGTTGTACAAATAAATAAATTATACGCCTGTGATACGGCACAGATGCGCTCCGCTTGGGGCCTTGACGACTACGTGGCTGCTAAATGAAATGATCGTTTCAAGTGAAGCAATAACTTTAGCTGACCTTTAGCTTGAACTATTTAATATTGTAATACGGAAATTTTCGCCAATCAAAGTGGAACTTTCTTATCTTATCTTGCACTTGGTAATCGTTAGGCAAGGCGTACACAATAGAAAATGGAGATGGGGTCGTTCTGTTCTCACTGACATTGTGGTTTGTGAGTGGCGGCGGGCGTGCGAAGAATGCCAATGGAAACAACTGTTGGTTTCCTCGAACCGACACGCGTGACGAACCGAGAACCGGTTACACGACACCGCACAGAAACAATGCATTAGCAATGCTTTTCATTAATTTAGACTCGCATATTTTCGTCCGTAAAACACTGCAGTCTTGCGGCAGGTAACCCTGAGAAATGTGACCCGTCGGAAAACAATGAGACGTGCGGTGTACATGATAATTAACACTTTGCAGTCGTTATTGTAACCTGACATACATACTAATAAGTTTGTAACATCGTCGCTATTGCCTTGGAAGTGCATTGCATCCTGTTGGTTTTTACAAATTACGATATCGCACAGTGAGAAAGAAATCAATCTTTACGTGCGATAATATTAACTGTGAAAGCTATGTGAACAGCCGCGGCCTACAAAGTGTAGCATGAAAGGAAACTTGTTCAACAACACCACTCTTATTCAAATATACTAATACATAAATAACTTTACTCAAAGCTAAATAATGAAATTCAATTGGCAATATTAGCATCACATAGTTTTCGAACACTGCCCCGCATAGGTTGCGTGTATACAAATGTTTATAGGTCTATAACTTTATATATGACATCTACCTACTCGTATATACATTTACAGGCTTCAGTAGCTACAATAATTAAGTTATCTTATGGATGTTCTTACAAAGAGAATACTCATATGAATAGCCAATCTCCGCTTGTGTTAGAAATTCTTCATTGTAAGTCCAAAGGTGATAAAAATAGAAAAATAGTTCCCATATTGTTGGTTTGACAGATATAACAACTGGGAGTTATCTTGTGTGGAATAAACCGGTGCTCTATATGTTTATGTGAAATCAGAATAAAATATTGCAAGATATTGGCTTAAAGTAGAATGGGGTATCTTTTAACGAAAGAGAAGCGAAGGTCAACTAGGTAATTTAAGATAATCGATCGCTGACATTTAAATTATCATTATAAAGAGGAAATGATACTTTAATTGAATAAGTATTTTTCATGACGCATTTTGTATTGTTGAAATATGATAGCAGTGTGTTATTTCAATTATAAATATTTGTCATGGCAACAATGCCGGCTTGCGAAGTGCTAGGTTTGCTTTGCGAGTGTCACAGTCAATTGAGCAAACATTATTACGCAATGTATCGGCTCTGTACTGTCGACATTATCCACACACGCATGGTTAATCACATCAGGTCAGATGGAAAGATTTATTTAGGTAATTCTAATATACGTCCTAAAATTTACAAATCTAAACCCTTATATACTATAAACTGTCATTTTGAATTGTTGTTAATTTCGGAAAGTCTGTGCTACGGGCACTACATTAAAATATTAGGTCCATATTTAACACAAAATTCTGCCGTTGATAATAAACTTTAAAGTAATTATGTCATAACAGACTTTTGTAGGATAAATTAATGTACCGTATCATCAGCATTCGTGAAACGTTTCTTGTGCGTCACAAGCAGATTATTACAATTGGCATGAGCGAGGTTGGCGATTGTTTATTTGTAATCACCTCCGCGTCACCTCGGCCGGTCGGACACGCCGTCGCAGAGTTATAAATTAAGCGGACATAAAAGACATATGAGCGGGAATAAAATGAGATGTCGTATAGTGAAAAGTTTACGAGGGTCTCGCGAGCCGCCGTCTACGCACACCAGTTGGCGCGGGTTCAATTCCTGTTTGAAGTATTTTCGGAGCCACGCACGGTGCGCCAGTCGGCCTGTTTACAAATACTAGCGCACACTCGATTCGATTCCAAGGGATTTTGTAAATGCAGTGCCAAAATTATTTTGGCTCGTTCGTTGGATAGACCTACGACACTATTTCTCTGTCTTATTATCACAGAGCAGTGCTGTAATCATAAACATTCAAATTGAATGTTTATGATTACAGCACTGCTCTGTCCTTAAAATTTGTATTTCCTTAAAATTGTTATAATTTAATGACACGTGCTATTGGTTTGAAAATTATCAAGTTCATAACAAGTCTCGTTGAAAAACCTACTGAAGAAAAACACACACCAATATCGTATATTCAACATCAATAAATGTTAATCTTAGAATAGTAAAGCGTATACATATTACAGGTTCATATGTATAATAAATAATGTGATATGGAATGCGAATATGACACCAGATTTACATTACAGTTATGTTGATGCAAATAAAACAGTACATAAGCAGGAACGATTTAAAATTCAAACAGATATAAATAATTGATGAATCAGTTTCCTGTGCGATCGAGTTACGCGGAAGAAATTGAGCGAGACCACGGCAGGGTGCAACATCGATCGGTATCGATAAACAGACCGGTTCCAAGCCCATCACTATAGTCGTGGGAGACTAGAATTGAACAAAATACGGCGTGCAACCTCGCTCAAACAACTTCGACTGCGAGTATTTACGAGGAATGAAGAAAGGAATAAATTATGCTGTAGTATGGAGGATGAAAGGGCAAACACATGAAGCGACTCTACCTGCGCCGAAACGATCCTTTGAGCCGGCCGACCCGGGCGAGATCGCTAACAGGTTCCCGGAATGTGCTCAGGTTGTTAATAAAATTCCCGGCGTTGATATTATTCCGACGAACTGCTTCTTGGTATAACCAGTTTTTAATTATGTAATTCCATTAGACCAAATATTATCGGAGATAATGATACTTTGTCAAAATACAAAATATTCTTTAACTCGATACGATAAATCGATTACGAAATAGTCGACAAATGATACAAAAAATGTAAAACCTGTTTTGACCACATAAGCCATGTTTTAAATTAAATTTATGACCTGGCATTTAATAAATAATTACAGTCAAAATTACAGAGGAGAAAGAACGTGAGGCAGGCAAAAAAGAAAAGCAAAACCACAATACAAGTTTTACTAGTTCCTTTATAGCTTCGGCAAACACGTTTCACGAAGAGGCACGATTTGGTTCGTCGAATTGTGCTGTTGTTTTGTAGGAAAATAATAACTGCCATAATGAGGTTCAGGCTAAATTTGAATCAAATCGATCGTTTTAGAGTAGAAAGTCGCTTGATGAAGTTTTGCACAGTACGCATCTAAATATAGAAGTGAAGCAAAAAGACTTGAATCTCGTAAATATTTCGACATTTTTGCCTCAGGTTATGTTGCGTTTATTGAGTCTGCTCTTGATTGCTACGCTGAACGATTACCGGAGCATTGAACTTGGCAATTTAGACATTATAGAATTATGTTCTGATATTGTGCTGAATTTTTAGGTGGTGATATGATTTAGTTTCGGTTAGGTGACATTCAATATCCGGGTAATTATTGCTAGTAAGAAAAAAATATTTGTGAATAGTTCTGAAAAAAACATAATATCTATTAAATCATTATTTAAAACAACATCTTTATCGTCATTTGACTAAACACCACATTGTAGTTAGTCAATGGCAAACAGCTGTGGCTTTTTTTAACCTTGGAACCTGTATTCTAAGTGGCGACGATGATAACCCTCCACGGGTCGAGACATGTGTGCGATCAACGCAAAGCTCTATTTATAGCCAAGGACTCTAATATAAATCACACATGTTTATTATCAGGGCAGCGACCAAATTAAGCAGCAATTTTAGTGGTGGCTTGGGAATAGGAGGAGAAATAGAAGTGGCAATAAGGAGAAACAGGTCGAAAACAAAGTTACTAGTGTCGTGTCACAAAGAGGTCAGTGACTGCTCAGTGGGGTGGCGTGGTGGCGGGGGCGGAGGGTATAATAACAATTTTGAAAAGGAGCCCCAAACATCTGCCCCACATGTGCATTCCGTTTCATACAGAATAATGCAACTCGAGCGAGCAACCGCACCGATATGGCCGCTTTTTATGCCAGTAGCTTTTTGTTGCTTCACGCTTTGTGCTCGCGAGCTTTCAAACGGACAATAGCTTTTTTATTAGAAAGGAAATCAATACATTTGTGACGTTTAGATTTGAAGAGAACAATTCGGACGTGCACGGAGAGATTTACGATCGTGTTCCCTCATGCTTTCAGTATAAAACATCGCGTTTCTAATTGCACTTTCTCAATAAAGATCATCTGGTTATATTGGCAGAATATTATTTAAACACCTAAAGGTGACAAACTGTTTTTTTTTTGTTTATTATGAATTTAAGATACTTAATCCCCTTAGCTGTATTAGAAGCATCTTTTTTTATTAATTTAAGAAAAAGCTGTTCAACATTTGTTATTTATCGTAACATTTCTCGAAATTCTATTGAAATTCTGTGTCCCACTATTAGTCTAACTGTGACGTTTAAAATTAACAAGTTGGCGCGAAGTCACACAAATAGTCGAGTGGCAATCGATGCGGTTCTAGGAAGATCTGCAAACGTTGGCCGGACGCCAGAATCTCCACCTCCCGTGAGGGGGCACTTGTAACTTTGACGTCCGGTCAAAGCGAATGCTGACCGTGAATCATGTTGAGATTCACTCCGTTGGAGTTTTATTTTCATTTATAATTCGGACTGTTATCTGAACACGACCGTTTTTAGAAAATCTTTATGAGAATTTTCACTGACTAAAGATCGTAAATAATTATTCAAATCCGTGCCGAGATTTTCTTACACCCTCAAGATTTTCATTGCTTAGAAATTCGACTTAAATATGAACACAGATAGACACAGTCAAAATAAATACAATCCTCATGATTAAAACTAGCAACGTTGGGGCAGCACTACATGAGAGAAACACAGTCTACTCAAGAAACAGGTTCTCGTGTTAGTAAATCAGACATGAACATAGCAACGTTGACGTCGATAGTGCACCGCAGTGCTGGAAAGGCAAAGATCGTGTCTTCTGACCTTTGACTGACTACGCTCGGGGCCACAAACTCGTTCGAAGAACCCGTCATTATGGGACATGGTATTGGAAATTATGACCGTAGTTCTTATATCTCGATGGAAATTATCAAGTGTGAGCAAGTGTATGTTTACAAAACTGAGAGAAGAAAGAATTATTTATCATTGCATGTAAGTTGCTATGCTAATAATAAACTATTAATAAAAAATACTTTCATTAGTTGAATCTCAGTTCCATCATTGACGAACGTGGCCATTCTGTCCTTTAACTGTAATTGTATGTACATTTCGATGATTTGGACGCAGTACATAGATTTCGACATATCATGCCGTATTCAAAAATATATTACTCACAAAAGAACCTGTTTTCTTTGCGAAATATAATAATAGCAATAAAGGTAATCATATCAAAACCTGCAAGTAAACAACAAATATTATTTCAGAATTGTGATATCGTGATATCATCATCGTGATTTTGCAGATAATAAAATTCTAAATGGATGTCGTAATCATAAATCGGCGTCTGCGCAGACAGGGGTATCCGCGGGGTCACGGGGGACGAGGCGAAATCCCGTTAGGAGAAAGTAGCCGCCTACGCGAGCCTCACAGATCGTGACGGCTCGCCGGTCCAATGCGGCCATCTTGGACCATTCGATTTTATCGAACCACCCAACCTAATATGGGATCAACTAATGATGAAACAAACTCTAGTCCTCGTGCCTTTAAAGCGACGGGTAATACGAACGAGTATTTTAAAAGGATTTATTTTGGACGACTCAATGCCTCTCAAAACAAAATGATAAGGAAATCGAATGCCTAAGATGATAAAGAGACGATATCCTACTACTATTATAAAGGCGAAAGTTTGTATGGATGTATGGATGTTTGTTACTCTTTCACGTAAAAACTACTGAACCGATTACCATGAAATTTGGTATGTAGGTAGCTGAAGACCCAGAATAACACATAGGCTACTTTTTATCCCAGAGTTCCCGCGGGATTGATAGGGTTTCCATGCGGACGAAGTCGCGGGCGGCCTCTAGTATTACATAATCAATAAATTAACCTCGGATTGGGGTTTAAATTTATGGATTGGATAAAACTTTTGCAGTAAAAGACTAAAAAAAATAAGGTTCCTGAACATATTTTTACAAGTTTTTGAAGCAATACCTACACGATTTCTTATTTACACGACTGTGTTTGTTGACAGGTCGGAAAGTAAAGCTAAATAATTTATTCAATGTTTCTGGAGTAACTTTCACTTGTAGGTATCTCTGAAAATCAGCCATTTGTAAATGCGACTTGACAGCTTGTGTCAATCAATTTTCGTCACTGATTCTCGAGAAAGGTTATGTTAAAGAGATTACATAATTAAATTATAATAGACATGATAACAATAAGAAATATCACAATAAAAATTCGGTGATGTGTTGGTTACCTATTAAATTATGTGGTCAGTTGCATAAAAAAAGCGCATTTTGATACGAAACTTTATCTACGACGAATGATCGTACCAAGGGGTGGAAGACGTGTTCCGTCCCCCGTCGATCTGTGAATAATAACATAAATTTTAAAATCAATATAATAACGGCGTCAAAAAATGAATGTTTCATAACTAAATTACACGAGCCGACACTGGATGGAAAACGGAGAGCAGTCAAACCGGTCGTGGTCGGGGTTTGCAGGTGGCGCGCGCTTCACACCTAACTGACACTTCGAGAGGTGACCCTGAACAACTGCGTAAGGATCGTACACTCAAAAATGAATGTTACAATTCGACAGCTTACAATATAATACCTATAATAACTGAAAAGGTCACGCCAATTATCTCAGAAGTCAATAAGAACCCAAGAGATTAATCGACTGCCGCTTTCAATACGATTGAAGATATTATTCAATCGAATGTGCGTCAATGAATTACATTGGACGCTAATGTATTACTTCTTCTTGAGACAAAGACGACTGTTGCATAATTGCCTCAAAAATAACCTGTGTTAACTGAGGCATTAATTCAAAAACACGAGATGGTGTTTTTCCCTTATGTTTATCATTAAATATTCAATTCGACTCACAACACAAGGCATTATCATATAATCATTATTCAGTCACATGTACGATATCATATACTTGGCTCTTTTGTTTCGATTGACTATTCTGAATTGTTTGATTCTTTCGTTGGTATTCTTTCAGCTTCGATGTTATTCGTATGTCAGTTGAGTACTTATATATGCTTAATATATTGACGTCAAAGTTATAAAACTACATTTACATATTTGTGTAAATAATGCCGCATTATCGCAGTACACGTGTCTCACGAATGTTTCATCCGTTCTACTGTTATCAGTAGAACGCACAGTAATTTCAATATGTTCAACTAAAATTATTTTGTAACACGATTTAAGTGTTTGAGTGTTCACAAGGCAAGATTGTATGATAGAAAGTCGTGCAGAGTTGCAGTGGATTTGCGAACCGGTTGCCAGGGCCGCAGCATGTGAAACTTGGCCACGTTTTGCTATATCTACAAATATAATGTTATCTGTTTTTTGAAATATTACTTCAACAAAACGCCACATTTTATAATACGCCATACAAACCACATAGTTTACATATCTATGGTATCTCTCTATCAAACACATTTCTTAAACTCAGTATTCAAAATAACTATAGTTAGTCACTGATTAATATAATCACCAATGACGGAATTGATAAACACATTTTTAAAATATTTCTTGTTTTTGTCAACGCAAAATAATGTCTTGGAAAAATCAGAAGGTCATAACTACTTACTACTGTAGATTGCGAAGTTATTTTATCACTTGTATAATGTAAACAAAACTTCACTAATCGTTACTGTTTATCAACAGTCATTGAGACTAACGTAAGAATTTGTCCGGCTATTTATATCTATACAAATATGAAGAAACAATTTACATATTCAAGTCAGTGTTAAAATTAATAATCTTTTTTCAGATAAGAATGTAGTTCAAAGATAAACTTATCCAAACAATAACTTTATAAAATATAAACACAAATATCTTAAGGCAATTAAAATATTAATCCTCAAAGACACAACGTAAAATATACTAAACGTGTTCCCCAGGGATAACAGATTCTTTATATATTCAGTCAAATAGCTAATATAAAGAAAACGCAAAAGCGTTCAAAGCGGGACGTGGCCGAAATCTATTTAGAAACATAATGGCCGACCCAGACCCTTGTCCCAATGGGTCGAGATAACAAAAGGCAAGTTCGCTACAGATCCCACATACATTACCTCCATTATTATTACGTTTTATGGTAAAAAGATAACTATCAGAACCGGTTTTGTTACGAGGCGTTATGAAACGTTTCTAATGAATCCGCTGGCGAATAAGAAAAGTTGTCGGTGATCGAGCCGCGGTACTTTCACCGGAGTATCGTGCTCTTCACTGAACTGGTTGCGTCGAGACAAACACCGTATTACATTGGCTTCGTTCGATGATCGATATCACGGGCCTTTTGTTTTGTTTGTTTTTCTTGTTTAAGTTCATTTCTATGTAATATGCGGACTTTAAGTCTTTTCTAACAGGCAACCAAGCCACCTAGTGTAGTGATTTCTATAAGTATGAAATCATATTTTTAGTATAAGATTGTGCGAGGGCGTTTGCACTACGATGTCAAACAGTTTACATAGGTAGTAGTGACAAAAGCATTGTGTATTGGTATTATTTAATTAATTGTTGATTATTACATCTATTTACAGTACTGTTTTAATTAACCTTATTTTCTATAAATGTAAATTGAGTACAAGTAGATTAATAACCTGAATTCATCGTTAGTCAGGTTATGGATATAAATAATCGCTATGATACCGATGAGCGATGGCTCATAGCAATAAATATCTCGTAATTCTTGTTCTAGATTAATCATATCCGTTGGGCGATCATACTTTACGAGTATGTGTAAAGCAGATGTTTATATGAATACTGGTCGTAACAGCCGGCAATCACACGGAAAGCTAAACATGGAGGTATATCAAAGACCGGTCTGATATTAAAATGGTTTCGGGACATTATTATTTGCATTAATTACACATGTATGATGATGACGCACGCGCTACTCGCCCAGCTCTACCGGTTACTAATTCTGTAACGTTTTCCTTTTATTTATAGCTAAGATCAATATATTTTATTATGTTGTTGTTTGCGCAAGGCAAATCTTCAATGGCTTCATATAGACATATTTAGGTAAATAGTTCTGTCTTACTCTTAGAGCTCGGACTCTTTATTTGAACCAAGTTTCAAGTGGAACATTTTTGGGTTTGTGTATAAAGTCCTACTAATATTGACGGTCTGATTTGATTTTATATTATGTAACCCTATATGTTACCAGTTTCTAATAAATAATAATGAAGTAAAATAATTAACTTTGAAGCTAACTGAGACTTTGCAGCTAATAAGTTGAACGAAGCCCATTAGTTAGTCATTAGGCGTACAATGAAATATAAAAAGCAAAAACAACAAGTTATGATGCTAAAAATAAAGTGAATCATAAGGTTTCAAGTATAAACGTCTGTTGCGAACGAAAGTTTTAGCACGGTTTCGATTCCCCTCCTCCTTATAAAATCAAGAACAGAGATTTCTGTAGGTATTAAATTACTAAAGAAAATAAAGTCTTGCATCAATGGCAACTTAGTTATTTTAAGACCTCTCCATTGCGCTGTTAGTGTCAGAAGCTGAAACCTAAAGATAGGTATTATGTCTAACTAGAACATCAACAATTATTGCAGGACAGAATGATACGATTAATACATTCACATTTATCATAACGATTTTATTTATAACCGCAATAAGTGGACGGTTATTAATTAGGTTTGTGTAGACTCATACAAGGTCGCATTTTGCGCAGTTGTTGACAGAACAGACCTGAGCTATATATGAGTGAAAAAATATGATCAAAAATATAAATAAAAATCGGAAAACGGTATGTTTGACAGTCTACATACATGAGCTTTGAATAGGGATTTATGCAGAAACATCTATCGAAAACGATGTGACCCCGTTACATGTTGCCTAATTGAAATTCAGAGTAGCCAATGATAATAACAAATATATTGTCGTTCGCAGCGACCTCTGCCTTTTAAATCGAATGGTGTGATGCATAAACAGTAGTTATACATACACAGATGAGGGCTCGACAAACAAACATGCCTATTTGAATGTGAAATGAGAGGCGGTGATCTCAATTTTTCAATATAAACAAGTTTTAAGTAAGTACTTGTGGTGAAGCCTAAACTTTATTTAATGTAACGTCAGGTTACTCTTTAAACTTTTATTCACAAATACAATAGCCGTAACTTAAAGAAGCAATACCGTAACTGTTATAAGTATATTCTTTTTGATGTGTTTGTTATTGCACGATATAGTTCCTTCATAATATAAAATCGATTATTTGTTCATAATTGTGATATTTTCAGGAATAAATGGATTAACAGTTAAATACGATTCGTTCGTATATTCTTGTTCATCAAAATAAAATGATTAAAATACGAGTAAAGTATTTTAAATTCACCAGTGTATCCGAGTCCTTAGCAAAAGAAAATAAAAAAAAATCCGTTGCGTTAAAGATGGGGACAGGGGTACGCCCCAGTTATTTGGTATTGAAATATAGTACCGCGTTCAATATGAAACACAAACTGAATACATATCGAACGACAGGCAGGACGAATTGTAAAAACATTTTACCTTTTTTGTTAATCTCGCTGGATTCACGGCCGGGGGGTGAGCCTGTAACAACATACAGAGTTCGATTAATAAAAGCGTAGTGGATGAAAAAAATATCACGTTTCGTTTTTCATCAAAGGCATTTTAAAACATATTCTACTAGTTTTTGCACGGGACTACGCTCCCGTTTTACCCAAGAAGTGTTTGAGTTTATCTATCACAAAAAAAAAAGGATCTAAAATACTTAATTTGTCATTCGTATAAATATGGAAGAAATACCAATCGCTTGAATAACAGACCATATAAATAGACATCAAGTTGGCCACAAAAAAACTGGTTCAGCGATAATGGAAACCTCTGTCAAATTAAAGGTCAAATATATTGGGTGAATATTTTTAAAGCCGACGAGAATAGCAGGCCTGACCGGACCGAACTTATACTTACCCGTTCGTAAAAGGCATTCTGTATAAACAACATTTTTCTACTTGCGCGCCGTTTTCAACTAGTATAATTTTTTACTTGTTTTCATGCCTGACATTTTTTTATTAAGGACGATCAATTATTGTTGTCTAAAGTCCGTTATTCTACCAAAACAGTTATATAAGGCTCGTTTAATATTTTTGAAGATTTTTTAGCTGATGCTTCGTCATCGAACTGCATTATCTTTGTTTTTTTTATTCTTTATGCAAATATTATGATAGAGAAAAATAAAAAACAATTTTAATAGAGAAAGTTATCAAGTATATAATAATATAAAAGTAGGTGGACGTAATGCGGCTGTTAAATGCAACTGCAATGGCTGAATGCAGTCTGATACGGGATCGGTGTATCAATGCGGCAGGTGGGCTGTTCCCACCCGCATAGCAGCAGCTGGGGCAAGGAGGTTCACTAACCCTTCATACGAAGAAAATTATGGGGACTTGAAATGGCCACATTTATGAAAGCGTCAAATCGATTTATCGATAAAAGGTGATTCGAACACGTGTATTAGATGTAGATATTAATTATAAACCACATGATTCATCAAATATTTACCGGTAGATACGTAGGTATTAGTTCCAATTAAGTGCTAATAGTAAAAGACAATGTTTTTCGTTTCATAATTTTTGTTGGAAACGGAATTTACAGATCCGCGATTTATATGGATTATTATGTGTTAATACGCCACATAGGTAGTTTATATCGAGGTTGTTAACGTCAGTTTTATGCCCTTTCAGATTAGAACACCATATTTGGACGACAGATTTGCAATCTAAAATTTGCATTATACGTTATGTGGGGTTGAACAGTTAAGCTCGTATGATTATTATCATTGTGACATGTGTACACACACATTCACAATGATAATAATTGTTGCACACGCAACAGAACACAATAATGTTTAATTAAGTGAGGATTTAACCATTGCTAATTATTGATGGAATGTCTCATAATACAAATATATGTTTTGAAATCGTAAACATAACCTAATAATTATTAATTCTTCTTGCTTCGCATAGCAAACTACTGTAATGAACAAATTGTGAATGTCACAATAATTAATTAATAAAAAAATGTAGGTAAAACGAGGTAGTTATTAAAGTTACATAATAAAGATAAAAACAGATAAAACTAAAGAAAATTACTCAATACTTGTCGTAAAATCTACAACTTAGAAATCTTAAACAGCTTACTCTTTTACAACGATAATTACATCATAAACACCAACACCAAAATAGATTATCTAATAAAAAGCCCACAACAAAAGAAAACCAGTAGCAAAACTCTATTGTTTTTTTTAACTACAACACTCCGAAAAATTATAGCAGGCATTCCAGTTGTCATAAAAGTAGACGATCAAGTACAGGCAGTTCCCAAAGGGCGCAGGTGGAGGCTGGGTTATTAAGGGATTTCGTCTGTCACCTATCCAAATTATAAGGCGCATACAATGCACTGGCGTCATAATAAAACCATACGTATGACTATTACTATAGCCAGTCATCCCCTCATTTCCATGAATGTAAAAAAAAGTTTTTTTTCATGGGGACCGTGTGTATAAACTAGTTGACCTAAAATTTCAAGTGTGATTCATTAATTGTTATAAATTTATGTAGAAGGCGCTGGCAACAAGTCATATTTAATAATAAATGACATAGTCATGAACAATAACACCTTATTGGAAGCAAAACTAGCACGTCACTAATAAAATGAGCAAACGAGATGAATTTCTGAGTACAGTACTGACAATTTACAGCGTACACAAAGTAGGTAATGTAAAAATTCCGACGCCAGTCGTGAAGCATGTGAAAACCTGGATAAATAGGCTTAATAACCTAATCGCCTTTGCGGCCGTTGCACGCACGGTCTAATGACCACAGACTTAAACAAAAAGCCAGTCTTTCCTCTTGGAGTCCTTTCGTGGCAGGCATGCGGCCTAACCAGTTTCAGGCCCGTTTGGTCGTGAGAAATGAGGACTTGGGTGCCCGACATATGTTGCTCTAATGAGAAATATATTTTCATTAGAGACGCTCTAGGATTGCGATCTATTTACACCAACAAAACAACCTTATGACTAACACTTATATATATTTAGTCAGCGTAAACATCATCCATCCAATCACAAGGAAAATTTATTAACACGGTATTATGTAACGAAACGTACTTACATTTTTAGATTGGTATTCTTTACGACGATAAACCTTCACAGATAACTCTTTATCGCATCGGTCGTTTCCATTCAGATTCAAAGTACGTAAGATATCTCCCCAAGTGTAAAAATCAATTTAACATATAAATAACACGATTTTATCTACATTTTTTTAATCTTTGCTTATTTGACATTGCTATTATTATATTAAAGAAAGTAGGTATCAATTACTGATTTTCATATTAAACTTGTTTAATGTTTCGCTGACAAGTAATCAACCTGTATTGTCCAACTCTCCACAGCTTCCTCATCGACATGGGAGCCAATCAAGTATCGTTCATGTAAGTTGACTGATGTAACACCGGACAAAGACCAATCTCCTGCCATACACATACAATACATGGTGATTTGGAGAATATATTTTACCCGAGAAACAAGTAAGCCTTTTGATTCAAAAAGTTCTTTTCCACAAATGCTTGCGAATTACATAACACGAAACACCCGTGTAAAATGTAACACGCTCGAGTTACACGAGCGTGTAACCAAAGTCTGGAATGTAGCTGCATTGCAGAGATAAACGAAGGTATTCAATTGTAAACCCGAGTAAGTTCACACAACTACAACGTCATTACTGGGAACAACGGAGTCTGTATATCATCGCCCGGTCTATGTCATGTTTATCGTACTTCGGAAAATGAGCCGCATTTGGCACAGGTTGATGCTGTAAAACAAACAAATAATAAGTTGGAGCGGTCTGCGCCTTCATATGTTCTCTAAAAATAGGTGTGTTTTCATAAACCCGATATGAGAGTTTACGCAGAACTAGTCTCGGAATGAGGTCGGCGAGTTGGCATGCGATATTCCCCACAGCCGAATGTATGGAAGGTAATAAACAATGTGCTGGCTTGTTTACCGTGTAACAACGTATATCTACGTCAAAAACTACATTATTCAATTTTGAAAGCGATGGAAACACGAGGAATTATAAATTGATTTTGAACGGTTGATAATAAGTTAAAACAATAAAATCACTTAAGATAAATTCACTGTTATCCTACTCGATAATGAAGATAAGTGTGATAATGATAACAATAGTGACTGCAATGCAATAGGGTAACGTTACCCATAAAAGAACTTCTCCAGGAAAACTATATTTATCAAAATAATGTAAACATTACATTTTAAAGTTTAAACGACTAACTGACGGTAAAAAATACGACATGACGGATTAAAAAAGAAAATAGTCATTTTCTTTTCTTGACTTCACGAATTCAATGTTTGGATAAATTCTTTTCGAGCTATTAAACACAGCATAAGAAGTGAGGTCTCATTCACTAGAAAATAATTGATACCTCGTCGTATAATCGCGTTCACCAGTAGAACAGAAACCTTCACGGACGGTTGAGCAAAGAAGGAAACTATTGCAACTGAAACGAATTCGCAATTTTTTTATCGATCGTAAAAAGTAGCATAAAACATTAATCGATTGCAAGTATCCAGTTGAGAGATTCCTCTTTCGTACGGCGAATAAAAAACACATTAGAACGACAACTGTTGCGTCGCGGTCGTGGGATGAATAAAAAAGTTGAAATCGAGGTCACATTACTCTGTGTTAGTAAGCAGGGAGCGTGGCCGATACTCTCTTCATTAACACTGTGTTGTGGACGGTACAAGTGCAGTTTTAAGTTCTGAAATAACCAAGAGTTTCTTTATTCAGCTTACAATGTGACATTATTGTCATAAGGGAGTATCAGATTCTTTGCAATATGTATAGGTTTACATTTAGTTTTTCGGTGTAAAAACAATAGTTCAGTTGGTAAAATTTTCCTGACAGTAGTCCTGATTAATTATTTATTTTTCAAAATTGAGTTCCAATTAAAAGCCATCAATTATGTAGTAGAAGTTTGGTTTTCTGATACTTAATCTTTAAGTGATTCAGATTTATCTACGGGGAGAGAAACAGAACAAGACATTGAGAATCTATTACAATTGATAATATGGTCGGATCTTGACTGAATAATCCAGTATTGGCGTCAATTGTTCATTTCAAATTCATTGTATAAAACATAACGTGCTTGACGTCACATCTCATCACCAACCCGCTTGTATTTTGCTGTTGATAAACAGTTTGTACTAAAGAAACCCATAACAATGCCAATCTTCGCTGATTGTTTATAATTGCGAAACACACCGCAACCTGCGTCACGAACATGACCGGAATAATGTCATGAACTTGAACTGAAAACAAAAATCCAATTCTGTGCCCCGTCTCGGCAATGGAGGTCGTTAAAACCCACGCATTCTCTGCGTTCCCATGGCCATCGGAAACAATACCAAGATCGCGAGTGTCGAGCGCATAAAGCCGAGAACAATCGGCGTACTGGAAACAAGAGAACGATATAAATCAAGTTGAGCATTGCGTGCAACGGCCTGCTATAGATCCTCGCGTTTCTGCTCGCCTGCCCGAGCCGCTGTATAATTACCGAGTACTTTCGCCAACCAACGGCCCGACGACGCCATCTTGCTATTTATATTGCAAAATGGCCGACGGCGGGCACAGTCAGTTCCCATTTCTTTTATTATTAAAAAGGTCGATGCACGTGCTTTGAAACTGATGACAGACGTTGAAATCTAATAAAACCTGTCGTTTGCATTAATGAACCTAAGCAATGAACATGATCTTCGGAACCTGATATCCAAATGATTATAGACTGAAATAACATGCAAAACTAAGCGTTGTATAACATACATACATATAATCACGTCTATATCCTTTGCGGGGTAGACATAGCCAACAGTCTTGATAAATAAAATAATTTTAAAGAATTTCGGTATAGTATATGTACACATTTATCAATGTCAAATAAGGCGGATGGTTACTTCGGGGTCTAAACAATGTAGAAATAAGAATGTTAATCGATGAGCTGAGGTTGAGATTGGGATCTTTCAATTCGTGAGCGAGGCCTGTTTAATTTGCATTGAATAGCGGTAGCAGTTGGTTGCAATGTGTGTGAGCATTCGTGGAGGTCACCTTGACCACTCAAGTGGAGTTGTGTTTTTTTTAAATAGGACAACATAATACTATTAATTAAACATTAATAAAGAAATGATGAATAAAATCAGATGACTTAATAAGACAAAAATTTAATCAAGTTTGATGAAAAAAGAACGTCTACAAATGTTATTGTTATTAGTGTTTTCATAAATATTGAACTTGAATTACGACGCAATATTGTAAGTAGATGCAATGACTAGTAGCCAAATACATCAAAAACATATAAATTGCACAACGAATCATAGCACTAGAAACAAGCTGATAGCTTATCTCAGACAAGTGGGTCAAATGAATACGGCTGTTATAAATATGATATAGATAGATGGTATCATATCAACATAGGCATGCCAAAGCATTTGTCGCCGCGCCAGCGATAAACGCGCTTCGAATAATCCGTCAGTGATAACGTCACGTATAAAAATAGTAATTTAAAAATTCGTTGGAACTTCACTCGACTCGATTTCCTGTTCACACTTAAGTGATTCTACACAGGAAACCGAATTCGAGGATAATTTCAATGCAGATCTTGCAGGAGCGACGTTTAGTATTCAGATAGTTTTGCGGGCCAATGGCGAGCGGTTAGCATTCGGCTTAACGCCTTGAATATGTATGAAATGAGTACATAGTGCGAATTTTGAATGTGTGAGCCATGACACATATAAAATAAAAATATGGTAACATGTGAAAATTACCTATTTCATTCTACAATTTTATATAAATTGATATCCAAAATTTTCGTAAATTAAAGTTCTCTTCTAGACATTGATGTGCTGCATAGTTACCTACAGAAAAAATTGACAAACACGAGAAACATTCTACTCGAGCTATTATTACGCATCGTTAGTTGAACAGCAGTGAGCCATTTTCGTAATTTCCGCTCGGTAAATGTCCTCTAACATCAATGATTACCGCTGAGGCAATGGCCTCATTTCTAAGCACACTATTGACTAAAGACAATTAAATGAAGAATTCAGTAGACAATACCACGTTTTTGTTTGTAAACGATGACAAAAAAAGCAAATTATTAGGAATAACACGACGTTCCAAGAAAAGAGCATGACATCATAGCGTGCGAGTAGAATACAATGTGAATAGCCGTATTAATGGCTAATGGCGGAGAACAATGGTTTGATAACAAAAAAATGTATAAGATGTACGGCATAGATTAAATTAACTTGAGACATTGTGTCGCAGTAACGGTGTAAAAAGTAGAACTTAAGAGAAATTATAATGTGGTTGATGAATCATTAGCACTTGTACAAACAGATGTCGTGCAGGCATTGATTGGCTCATAAGTCTGGTTGCCCGCATGTCGTGTTCACGGATGCGTTGTTAACACATGTTATCTAATGGCTCCAACCCGACACGAGTGTGTTTAACGCCTATTAGGCATGCACAAAAATAACAAATAACAATAAAAAAATGGCTGCTAGAATGCTTAGTAGTCTAAATAATAATTAAATCCTTTGCTTTGATGTCATATCATAAACAACCATTTATTTAATTATCTATAGACAAACATAAAATTGACTTCAACCGGTTGTCGATTTATATATAAAATTCCATCGAAGAAATAAATTCTCAGAATTCGTTTAATAGCTGTTTCTCACATTTACACGTTTATTAACCTGTTGATGTTCTTGGAATTCATTCTTAATAAAAACAAGGTACTGTTTCTTTATAGATCTCTAATAATATAATAAAGGATAGGAAGGAATATCTTTTGATACCTTTTTATTTGTTATCGATAAACTAGAGTAGGTTCTTAATTCTGTAATTTGGTAAGAATTAAGAATCGTTTCAGCTTTCAATTTTCTGTAAGTACGAGTACCTACTTAGTTACACTTCTCTTTATGTGGTGTTTCATCCCTTTGCCCCCATTCATTTATCTCCAACTATAAGATAAACTGCAACAAAATCAGCTTAAAAATTGGCAAGGATATGATATTGCGAGTTCCATTTCGCAACATAGACGAAGCGAATGTCAGTTGGTATCATGTCGGCCGCCATCTTGTCCGCATGTGTGCGTGGCGCGGCGTGTCCGGGCGGCAACGCGCACGCCGCCGAGCGGAACCACTCATGCACACCACGTGGCATTCTGTTTGTGCAAGATTCCATTCCCAACGAGTATTGATTGCTCCGCACACCCTTCCATTGAATCCGCCCGTAAATCCAGGACAATAAAGTGGAGTATTTCATACAGAAAGTAGAAGTTATTAATTTATTTCGACTTAATACATAATTACATATTTTTTTTTAGTGGTGTGTAAACAAAGCATCAGTAGTAACTTTTCTAAGGAATATATAAGAAGTACCTATCCTATAAATGATAAAACAGTATATTAATACTACCTATTCAGACGACTACGTTATGTCGATTCACGTAATCTGAGAATAACATATATCTAATAGTCTGTTCTCCAGTTTCTCACAATTTCCTAGTATTCTATTGTTGACTTACTTCATAAATTCTCACATGCTATTCAGTTTTCGAAAGGACAACAGCTACACAACACATGTGTCTTACAATAAGCACCAATAAGTTTATATAATCAAACCATCAATCAATCAATACATTGTATGTAAATGTTACATCATTTATCGTATGATACTTAAAATACAACAAAAGTATTTGTTGCAAAGCAATACTGACTATATTGCAAATGATGAGAGTTAAGAGTATCAAAGTATTTGTTATTGGCAACCATAAAACGTTGCATGTGGGAGTAACTTGTAAAATTACTGTATTTTCGTGACAAACGTTTCCTCGCAGACCCATCACGCCATGCGTGACTCACAATTATACCTACATATTTCTTGCTTGTTATTATTACGTTACGCGTTGTTGCCTTGCCAGCTCTACGCACATCAGTGATTTTTGTCTCATCCGTAACAATCTATATTAATTTATTTTCCCTGCCTTCACAGAGACATTTTAATAAAGTTTTGACGGTTTAAATGAGGCTACGCCTTTAGACATTTGCTTCATACTCATGCAAATCCACTTAATCCGGGACTTCATACACAGCTTCTTCATTAACTTTAGGCCCTTTGCTTGTGAACATTAGTATGTGCGCCCTGTCTCGACAGCTAATAGGGTGGGGCGGGCTTCGGCATCAATCTCGTCGAGGCGAACCTAAAAAGGTGGGTTGCCGTTATGTAACTCACATAAACAGGCCCTCGGGCGAGCATACATAATGCAAAGAGTTTTTATCTCGACGTCTCGGTTCAGGCACGCATCAAGGTAGTTATTCTGTAGCCTTGCATGCAAATGTGGTTAACGACTCGGCTGCGTCCGTTAAATACTAATTATATCCAGCTTAAGCATTCCCTAAATTATGGCAAACGTAACTGCCACTTAGTTTTAAACTCATTGACGTAGTCTGGAAAGGTTATTAGTAAAAATGGTAATTTATATTCGCAGTTATAATAACATGAGTTTAAAAATAAAATAGAATATGTAAGATATAGCCAAAGCTATCGTTGCCATCACGTAATTCGTGAAATTTAAAGACAAAAAGTGTGTAAAAACTGTTTGGGCTGGCAAAAAATTAACGGCTACAAAACCTAGTAGAGTGAGATGGATGCATATAAATTTGCATTCAGTGATGTGAGATAGATAGATGTGCACGCCGTCCAGCCCGCCTTGCCTCTTTAGTCACGCGCGGTAAACCAGCGTTTCCATTTTTCGCGCTCTCGTCTGACCTCGTTGGTTTATCGCTATCATGTGGCTCAATAAATTGAATGGATTTGACTGGTCGAGTGGCGAATATGACACAGTTAGCAAACAAAACAACGAAAGATAAACTTTGAGCGTAATCGTAACATCGAAAGTAATAACTAATTTTTGCAACATATTTAAACTTTATT
Organism: Amyelois transitella; assembly: GCF_032362555.1. Taxonomy (NCBI): domain Eukaryota; kingdom Metazoa; phylum Arthropoda; class Insecta; order Lepidoptera; family Pyralidae; genus Amyelois; species Amyelois transitella. The sequence continues at coordinate 8,141,556 of NC_083511.1, read as the reverse complement.
TGAGACGACTAATATAATACAAAGTTAGCACAGGGATATCACGAAGACAATTTGATATGTTTTAACTATTGCTTTTTTTGTCACTATAATGTTTATGCTTTTGATCAACTGCAGTCTATTTGACCTGGTTAATAATAAAGTTCGTAGTCAATTAACGAGGCAATAGTTTTGAACTTTCGACAGATGTGTGTAAACGAGCACAATTGCTCATGTGATGCTCACATAATAAGACGCTATTTTTAGACGTTAAAAGTGTACCATCACGATAGTCGTGACTGCGAGATGAAGAGCATAAATATTGATGGTTCAATTAGTACAAAAATGTTAAACAAATTTATCTTCAAAAGCTGTAAGATAATTGGAACAATTTCAAGGTCTATTGTATGCTGATATTTCAGAAAATTAGTTTCTCATGAAATGAAACTAAGTAGACGTTTCCGAGGCGAGTCAAGGTCGACAAAAACACGAACGATCCCAATAAAACTGCGATCACGATCCGTGACTTAGCTGCTCCGTGTTTCGTGTTCTCATGAACATTTTTACAATATACAAATTTTATTTGTAACTCCCTTTATTAGTAACATACCAATTACGATCCAAGTAATACGCGTAGACTATTGCTAAAAATGGTTCTTACTTCTTTTCTAATTAAGTTGGCCTAAATAAGCGAGAAAATAAAGTTCCGCACTTAATGTAACTACATCAAAAAATACATTTTTACTGAAACTTTTGTTAGTAGAACTAACTTCATATTTACCTTATTATGATACACACACAGAACTTCTGTGAACTCAGGTCGTTTGGAAAACAAAACTAACTTAAAGCAATGAATAAGAAGACACTATAAATTAACTCGGGTAATGTAATACAAAGTTTATTCGCAGCCAGACAGCAATTACGTCGAGAAGTTTAAGCGGTATTCACGAACACCAAAGAGATGGGAGGCTTCCCTCACCCCGCCCCCTCCCACAGCTTTCACCCCTTTGAAACGGTTCAAACTCGCGGCAGGGGGTAAAATTGACAAAGTTCTACCACCCTCGAGCTTCTATCCGATTATTTTGGAATCTTTCAGGGCTGCTAAACTTTCTTTGACACTCGAGCCTGAGATAAAAAAGTTTAATCTGTCAAGAGACTAATTGAATCTAATCCGAACTCATTACTCACTGTTTCAGAATTGTTTAAGTTGTTTAATAGTTTTCAATGTTGATTCAGCTAATTTTAAATTTTTATTGGCTGGTTATCATCGCGGATAGATGATGATTAAAATTGGTTTATTACAAGGACAGAATAATAAAATCATAAAGAAATATAGAGTCAAGTGTGTGCAATGCGAAATATATATTCTCATCTTAATACGTCCTTAATAATCCTATTTGGTCTATTATCTGAAATGTTAATATCAAAACAATTATAAGCGAACTGTTATTCGTTTATAACGCTATAAAGCAAAGATACCACTAACATAACTATTTTATATGATACTTAGTAGAAAAAGTCGCAGAGTATAGGCGAAAGTTATCCGAAGTCAGATACTTCCACAAACTTGGGAGTTCCGAAGTAGTGTCGGCAGAAACTTGGCTGCTTCAAAACTGTAATGGCTGAAGGAGATTATCTACAAGTTTGTCACTATTCGCAAGCTCCAGTAATGCGATCCTTAATTACTTTACCAACTTCATATTATCCGATTCAGGCGACGAATGAGTTAAATAATCGGTACTTTAGGTAAAATAAATAATAACAACCCTAATTAATTTAAACAACCGAGTTTGCTTTAATTTCGATCTCCAGAGAAATACCATAACAAACCGAATTACACAATTTTAAAAGTAAATTAAAAATAACTAAATGAAATATTTACAGAAATGATTGACGAGTAAAAATAACACCATTTAATTGGCAGCTGAAGTTGGCAGCGCGAACAATAGAGTGTAGGAACAAAGGAAAGTTCCGCAACAAGAAAGTTGAAACTTGAGAAAGGCTTGCAGCTCCTTGTGAAATTTAGGGTGTTACAAAAATATTTAACTTTGCAACAAAGGAAAAACTTCAGGTATGTTTAATGGAATTGCTAAATTTTTAAGCAACTAAAAAAAAGGTAATTTTTCTATTTCACGTCACGAAAATCACAACTCTTCTCTCTCGGATATAGGATTAAAAAAGATAATGGGATAAGTTATTTAGTACCCACTAGCACAAAAGTAAATTATAGTTTAAAAGTTTAAATAGTATTGAATTTTCTAAATAAATTCATGTAAAGTTCAACGCAACTGAGGAGAAAACATGATTTGCAATTGTTCAGACACTATATTAGAGCGTGAAGGTTAAATCGTTTGATATTATTGGACTGGAACATAATTTGGTGACAACAATGTTTAAAGAACAATTAATTCATTTATAGCAGACACGAGTCACAAATGAGAATGTACAGCAAAGATTAAATCGCCAAATAGTCTGTGTGTCATGTCATTTTGATCAGATAGACCTTTGACCTCTTAATAATCCACGTCGATCACGAAAAAGAACGTGACTAAAGTTTACAAACTAAATTCGGAATTCCGGAGATGTAGTCCGAGGGTCGAGGGTGAAACAATAACTGTAAATTAAGGCTGAAACTCATTACCCCAGGTCTCGCGTTGTTAGCATATAGGGCGCCACACGATCGAACTTTAATTGGTTCCGAGAAACTTCGGCTAAGGATAATATTATAAACTCAGACTTGTTTGAAGTTATTTCAGTTAACATAGCGAATTCGGTTTCCTTTCTGGTTTATATAGTAACATTACCACACTGTATTTATTCAGCTTGTTTGCACAAAAGTATATAACTTATTTTCTACTTACCTAAGTTTAAAAATCAAGAACTTAAATTTACTTCATTGTTAGTTTCTTGGTATTCAAATTGCCATTATAATCGTTATATATTCCAAATAATATTGATATTCAAGCTAACCGCTCGTGTAAGGTCAGCTCCAATGTATACATAATGTATCGGGGAAGTCATCAATCAATATTTGAATCAAACACTCAGAATTCGATTATGCGATTTATCGCATTACCGATTCTGGCGCGATTCCAATACAAATCAATGCAACTACGTGCTACATTCATTGTTATAATTTCAACGATAACTATAATGTTTGTACCTATCATTGTTTAATCGTATGCTTATCGGCGAGCATATTGGGAAATTTGATTGTGAAATAAAAACAAGAATTTTATCTTAATAAAATAACCGTTCAATGATAGCAATTAGTCATTTTAAAATCCGAGAAACAATATTTTAAAAATATTTTAGGACAAAACAATCATCATAAGATATTTAATATGAAGCATAAAACCTTTATGAGAAATTCTCATAAAATTATAAATTTCTGGAGTTCGTACGCCCTTGAAATGATGAACGAACATATTGCGAGTGTTTGGAAAGCGGCCAACCAATTTGCGAAGGCGCCTTCATTCGCTTGTACTTTAGAAGGTATAGCTATTATCAGTTGTAAAGTAGCACAATTATTGGGAAAAATATAAATGAGAGTGGCACTATACAGTATTGAGTCTCTTACTAATTTAAGGCCATCTAGCTCTGCTCATGAAAGAGATAAATACACCTACTGTCACTTACAAACGAGTCATATTAAAAACTGTTTTGATATTTAAATTTAGTTTGTAAACTCCAAACACAAGATATTTATACCATTTCGGTTAATTAACAACCACTCTTTAAAAATAGAAGAGTTCTCATAAACATAATAAAAAAAAATATTTAAAAAATTATTACGTACTTGTACTATACGGTCACCAGCCTCGATTGCCTCGCCTTGACCAATTTTGTGCCTTGAAAGATCGACGACATCCAAAGACGTCCCATGAACGAGCGACGGTAAACTACTTCATTTGCATAATGACTGTAACGAGACAGCGCAAAAAATACCATGTAAGCCTCGAATCCACCACTGTAGCAAGCTACGGCGGGATATGCCACGTACGGCTCCGGCTCAGTCTTGATGGAAATCAAAAAATGAATAAAATGAAAGTTAAGACATTCATATACATACATACACTTCACTGTATGCTAAATATCCCAAAAATTAAACATAACCAGATAGTATATTTAGGAAATGAACATCTACGAAAGTCACGAATAAAAAAGTATTTATCTAAGTTAAATGCGAAGAATATTTTTTCTTTATCTATCCATAAGCAAAAGCAACGGTTGCTTGAACAATTGATACAATACATTATAATTTTATTTATAAACTAAGCAGTCTCTTTTACTTCAGTTATGAACAAAATGCATACTAAATAGCTGGCTCCATGCTCGCAATGTGTTTCCAACTTTATACCTGCTATAAGATACCGCAAAAAACGATAATTTACTGCATCGTGGACGATAAATCATTGTGATAATGTGGACGTATTATGGGATTTGCGCAAACTTAAGATAATGCATTTCTTACTCACTGGTAATTACATATTTGACTATACTAACTAGATACTCCAATATTGGTAGAAGTCGATGGCTTGATAATAATAAACTATCAGCTTTCTTTCTTTGATTACAGTAAATCTTACTGTTTTAAGGTTGTATACACATAGGTCTACTCCTCGAGCTCTTTAATTTAAATCAACAATTTATTAACACGTTAATCCTAGCGAAGTTTACTGGGTCGAAACTCAAATACCATTGGAATATTATTATACCAGACAAACTGTCATTTGGCTCAGTTCCCACAATACCGAACTTGTATGCAAAGCAATCATTACATTTCTCAACACAAAATAGCATACTGTTAAGTTCTCAATTAATAGTGATGTAAATATTACAGGTTATAATATTTCCTTAAGAAGTGAAAGAATCTTTGTATTAAACAATTACTCAATATATACTCGTATAACACTTGAAATGTAGGTAGTCTCAAAGTTGTACATTTTCTAAATTTCACTACAAATGAGGACTCAAGGGAAGCCTTTAGCTTTTGAAGGGTAGAGATTAAAATACTCAAAACGGCTCAATCCAAGATAATATGACATGTTTCACGAATCGCGATATACTTTATAGCCAGGCTTTATTTTCTTATCGGTACTTTGTGATAATGTGTAAAATACTTTGTCTGCGGCGACTGTTATCATACTCTTGTTATCTCTAATGAAATTTTAAGTACATTCGTGTAATAATGTAAGTATGTGCTCAAGTAAACTATCAAAATTCCGTAACCTATATACGGCGCATTCTATTTTGATCTGAAATGAAATATTTCTAAAACAGTTTTTTTAGTTTCTTGGGCAAAAAATTAGTTAAGAGTATTTACAGTGAGGTCCATAGATTGTTGGCACAGAAAAATAAATACATATATCTTTATGTACTGAAATCGTAGAAAAGTAAAAGTCTTTAGGCAATAAATATAAATCAATTTTTAGTACAATGTCTTCCTCGACTTTGTTTGAAAAGCATGATTATACAATATGTTTATTATAAGATAAGATTACAGTATGTATAGGGTTCTGTTTCTGATGTTTTTTTAGATATCAAGGTATTTCAAATCCTGCGAACTACCTTGAGATAAGTGATATAGAATGGTAGTTGTTTCGACGAAAAAAAAATTAATTTCATTGCTATCTTATCTGCAGATTGTACGATTTGCAGACATCAATAAATTTTTGTGATAACATAATAAGGTGCAAACAAAGTATGTATTTATTTCTAAAACTGACAAAAACACTTTTGCTGTGCCACACGACAGAAGGTAAACTTGGCAAGAGTGATTAATAGAGATTAGAAAGACGGGCCATGAGAATTGACATTATGAATTTAAGGACTCTTCACGTTAAAAGACATTCTAGTTTTCTACTCTGCTTTTTCTCTTGATAAAGAAGTTCAAAGCTCCCCGTAAACAATCAACAAATTTAAGTAACTTTAAAAATACCTACGAGTTTAGTTCAAATGTGTGTTAAGTAAATGTTTATGTGATTGAAAATAATCATGTTTTTAATAGGCTTTATTTAAAGCTAATGAAATTATGGTTTTAAGTTATTACAAGAGTAATTGAAAATAATAAGACACTTTCAAAGTTACAGCTGCACCTGTTAATATGAAAAATACCCTATTACCGGCGTCGGTAAACTGGCGTAAATTTATTATTACATTGCTTCATTTCTTGGAAATATCGTTTAAGGCAAGGTAAATATATCGTGAACAAAATTAATGCAGAGTTCCTTTGAGGAAACAATGATATATTGTTGGTTAAGTGCTACATTACCATACATTTACATTGCATACAGCTTTGACCTTAGTGACCTTCCGTAACAGGTCAAGAATCATGTTGTTGCGGTAGATCCTGATTTATTTTTATAAAAAATACAAGGATCGTGGCAAGTGGAAAGATGTAATCTCTGCCTACCCTCTAGGAAAGAGGCGTGATTTTATGTAAGTATGATATGTAAGAAAATGCGCGTTTATCACGTTGCTCTAAACATGCGGTAGTAATCGGCCAACTGCGGTTAAAATTATATTCCACTGAATGTGCTTAAAATTTATAATTGTCGGTTTAGGCAAACGTAGGTGGCTGACACACATGGCTCACATTCATAAGTAGGCCTTAAAGACCTTCTAGGTGCAATATTACCCGAAGTAGCACATCTTTCAAATTCCAGAGTAGACGGTGATGTCATAATATACCAGTTAACCATGATCAGGTCATATGCCTCGATGGATAAGGCAGCCCCATGGGAAATCATGACCAGTTCGATTAACAACGAGAATACACCAGTGCTTATAGCACTTAAGTCATAAAAACACAATTATTGCTCATAATAAAACTATTTTATAGACAAATAATCATGCCTGTTTATGGGGATCAATGGGAGCCAAGAGTAGGTATTTTACTTGCTACAATTCTTACATTTCTCACTTTTACATGATGAGGAAAGCGTTTTAGATATACTTAGTAGATTTCTACAACTCGTTTTTTCCTTTCGGAGGAAATTTTCCAGAAAAATACCTTGGATAATTAACTTAATTAATTAACTTCAGTTTTCTATTCGACAGTCTTGATCGAGTCATCTTCCTTAAAACGATACCTACGATTGTATGACGCACTCGCTTACATAATGTATAGAATATCACGAGTTGCGAATCAGTGTTACTGTGCATAGTAAACATGCGCTTGTGGTAACAGCGTTGTTTTATAAACAGACTACATTTGTTGATAACGATTGTTGACTTTTAGTTTGTTATTTGCATTTTTAGTTACGGCTACTGTTGTATGGTATTACTTTTTTTTTCATTTTAAACTTTTTCCAATTCATCTGACGAGCTTTGTGTAAGATTCTTACTTGCATTGAAAGAACGCAGTAAAATATCATAAACGTAAATTTAAAACATCTGAGGTTTTGTTTACTACTTTGGACTGCTTATTTTCGTTTCCTCTTCATTTGTAAATAAAAACACAGGCAGTTATTCATCACCTTTCACCTGATTTGAAGCCGATGAACAGCAAGATCGTACATACCTGGAATAAAAGAGAAAAGAATTAGTATATAAAAAACCAAGACCCTTTGCACATACCTCTTATGACCACAATCTACCTATAAAGATGAGATATGTTACATATATTTACGACTTCCTACTTAACATACCTAGTGATAAACAAGAATCAAATGAGGAAAAATTTCTGGAATATTCCAAAAACATATACCGAAATTAATTTAAGATAACCTTTTAATAAGATAACCCTCGATATAAACAAGTAAAACTTTATTATTATTCACAGCATGAAGGTCGTAATTAATTTCAATTTCATTACATTCCTCATAATTTATTTTAGGTTTTATTACAAAGATAGCATGTTTATTATTAAATGCAAACAAATAAGACATACATATTATAATTCTGATAAATTATTTAAAAGGAGAATAAAGTAGGTACACGGCTTAGCAAAGATAAATAAAGCTATGGGAATATAAAGTTGAAGATTCCATGGTATCTTGGTTGAATTACTTGCACTGAAACTTATAGTACTATAGCAATTTTAACACATTCATGTCTTGATAAAAACGAAATTGAACACGGTACAAAACTGCGATAAAGACACAATGTCAACAGAAAAACAGCTGATAAAATTGTTCGAGTAAAAATATATCAGTTACGTGCATTATCTTAAACATCTGCTGGTGTCGTGACGATAAAATTACAAACACACTATACATACATACATGCCCTCATAATGTAACATATCAATATGGATATTTCTTATCTATTTACCTACGTGGGCGATATCTTTTATCAGACATATTTGCAACATTTATAGCAATATCGAATAAAGTACGCCTACTTATATTTCCTAAAATGGTTACATTGATATGATAAGAGTTATAACACACGCATGATGATGTTCATGTTATAAATGATTCCTTATTAATATGTGGCAAGTAGACATTGTCAACGAGTCGAACCAAGGGCGCGGAAGTCATACGTAATGCGACATTTACAAGAATATGTTCGCAGTTCTCACGAACGACATAAGACATTAATGATATAAACTGTAGGATATACCTATAAATCACAAATTGAAAGTTTACATAATGAGAAACATAAATTAATAGGTTGGTAAATCAGTGGCACTTTCATATGATCAACTTTCAAGTCAAATATATCGAGTAGGTACATATATTTTCAAAAGTTGTCATTTCAAGAAAAAATGTTGAAAGGAAACCAAAACGTAACTTTTATGAAAAAATCAAAATCTCAAAGATGTTCATTTTTAAATCGGAGAACCGCTAGGTACTAACATATAAAATACAGTGAACTCTCGTGGTATTTTTATGTGATAGATAGCCCTATTGTATCGAGCTGTGGAGATTGATGGTGTAATAATAGAAAGCATGTGTTACGCGCATTCTCCAAGTCTCGACGTGAACTTAATTGTTCTCGAAAATGCACACTCATCTCATATAACACCGGGGTATTTTGGCCCTTCAGCCGAACATAAAGAAAATACTCGACTTGCATGAAGTTTTTCAATTTAATAGATTGTCAAACGTTACCTATTTTTTTTTTCAGTATGGACATGTTCACAAAGCACCATTTTCTCAGAAATCGTTATAACTTGGCATATCTCTATATACTCTTTTGAATTATTAAATTGTACTCTAGTTACGCAATGAAAAGATTTCATATTTTTAGAACAAGGTGTGACGAGGGTACGACCTATCGATACGTTATTGTTCTGCTCTTTTCTCCTTAGAAACCATTTCTCGTTGTTGAGACCTTTCCCACTTTATAAATAAATTATTATTATTATTAACGGCTTTTTATTTTTCATGTGTTCAGTTACAAAAGTTAAAAAGAACTTGAAGTTGGTTAAATACTAGGGATAATCTGAAACATGGAATAAAACAATTTTGAAGCAAGTATTTTATAAAAATACGACCTCTCGAAGCAGAACCAGTTCCAACATAAAGAATGATTAACATACAAGGAATTGCAGTATAACGGGCAATTAATTAACGCGATGGCCGTCGGGTAAGTGACCCAGGAGCGGTCTTATTAGCCCACACAGCGGCCCACGATTTATGCGCCATTAGTATTCAAATTAGCGAAAGTTAATTCATTGTGTGCTCCGCCGATCTAACATGAAGACCGACATAAAGGTCGATCAGAATAAGGAAATCATTCTTCTTATTCTAAATCCATTATGGCAAAGATACATTTTCAATTTAATTTAATGACCTTTCTCGTACTAAAATGAGACATCTGCTGATTTAATGCGTGATACCTGGAATCCTTCGATTATATGTTTATACGAAATGGTGCCACGTATGTAAACAAAAACCGGAACTTGACGTGTTGCCAAATAAGCCGTTTGTTAACGCAATGTCTGCCATTTATAGAAATAGCAATGTAACAAAAACGTGTTATACCATTTAAGTTGAGAATACATTGACGTCGTTTGTAAAAACATTTACAAACGAGACGGGTGAAGAATTAAAAATAAACTTAAATCGGGCTTCCAGCTGTGTACGGGATCAAATGTCAGAATTCTTTATAAGATAAAGGTCGGGTGAGTGGAGTCAAAACAAGGTTTATCTTACTGGTCGCTGGAAGTCGGCCATCTGATCCGAGCTCTGCGGCGGCCACGACCTGGCGATCGTGCTATCACTCTGACAGGATGGCAAGGGTTCACTCGGGCCATGTTACTAAACAAACGTTTATAATACGAGCAATTAGAAAGACGAAACTGGAACACGCCTGTTGTCTTTCTAAGGATCGCGTTACATACTTCACGTCGTTAAGAAACCGGACGCTATGCTAATGTTCATTTTAATGGATTAGTGCCATTTTCTAACTAAATAATTAACATACTTATGAGCTAAATATAACTTTGATATACGACCGAAACTGGTTTTATAAAAACAAGATCCTTCATACATTATTATTTATTTTATTCATACTTAGTTTTGAGAAACAGAATATTTGTATTATGAGGTAATCATATAAGCATCCATTTACATAATATAGCGTGAGACTAATATAAAACAGGATAATTTATTCTAATTTTATGCCTATTATCTAATGTATTATCTTATTCTTCGAAAGAATTTGTTGTCATTTATCTAGATATTAAATATAGATTTCAGTATCGTACAAATTCTGATTTTGAATTCAATTTAACCAGAACCATTAAAAAAACAACAAAACACCGCAAAATTAATGGATCAACTTAACAATACCGGTGCTATAGACATAAATATCTTTTTATAAGTGCCTAAAGTTTCACCCTCCTATATTAGAATCCGAGGAAATAGCATTAAAAGTTGGCATTTCTTCAGAGGAGTTGGTCAAACTTGGCAGAGCCAGTTGTGGCAATATCGAACTAACTGAGATTTATATCCGCTTACAACTTTAACAACTGTCTCTGATGTTTTACTTGATTGGGAAACTTTTTAAATCTTCATTCAAAGAAGTTCAATCGGATGAATTTTACTTCTGTTCTGAAAAACTTAATTTCTAAACTCTAGCAATAACGTACTATAAATTTATTATTGCCTGTCATTAAATTTTTGCTACTTTATTTATTATAAACAGACAGACAACAATGCAAGTTACTAAGACTAAAAAGAGTCTAACTAAATGCTCAAGAGATACTGAAGCATGAGCAATTCATTTACACAGCTAACCCCACCATTGCTTAACCGTTACAATTTAATTATGTGACAAGTTAATTAGTTTCCTACACGTTAAGACTACTTTGTATTAACTTATGCAATTTTGTAACTTACTGAAATTTATGCTTATGTATTCCACGATTCTCACAAAATGGATTTAAAATAGCACATTACAGTCACGAATATACTTAACCACAAATGAATTGAAATACGTCATTGTTGCATTCTGACGTAGTTTTTGCTGATATTTCATAATTTCACACCAATACCCTGTATTTGTAAAAGTCTTATGTTTCATATTGGCTTATATTTCCCTTTATTTAACGTTCTAAACATTATTTTACCATCACGAAAATATAAATACATAATACATAAAATCATGCCACTTTCCTGGAGAAGTAGGCAGAAGCGACATCTTTCCACGTTAAAATACTTCTGTTGGTTTAGGGAAGATGAAAATAAATAAATTGAACCACAAATAACATAAGTAGGTAATATATCTATAAATTATATTAATTGATTCGGTCTAAGATTAGTATCACTTCCACACTAACAAATTGTCAACGAAACAGGTTATTCTGAACTCCGGTACCTCGAAACGAGGTCTGCGAAAGGCGATCGTTACTTATACATAAAACAATAAATATTATAACGGCTTCTTCCGACATTAAATAACGGTTATATTCTTGTTATATTCACATTAATGCGAGATTACGTCATAGTTTTAATGAGGTCAAGCGGAGTCGGAGGTCGCATGTTTTATCGAAAGCAGTTTATCAAGTTTGTGATATGCGTTTATGTTGAACATTATTCAATAGAAGCAATTGTTTGTTTATTTATCGCGTACTACTTGAATAACAATGGTATTTGTAGTGTAGGAGGAGGTGTGGTATTTAATCCCAATGCTCCATTTAATTTAAATCTGATAATAATTATAGTAACGCGCAACACTCTTTTATAAGAGCATATTCATTTTTATATTCTCAGCTAAGAATTTATAATTCAGGTTCTCTACAATGAGCATGTGTGAAGGTAATACTTAACGGCTGAAGTCAGGTGAATTTATCATATCCGTTACTACACAAAGTCATATCAAAATTACAACTGATACCCCATAGGCAGATCAGCAGGCTTTCATGTTCTTAATATTGGAGATTCAAATATTCTGAGGGCTCTTTCACACGCTCTGCTGACCTATAACTTTCAAACTAGAGTTACGTAAACTCCAGACAAAATAATAATAGATTTCCGATTCCAATTCTGTCGCACCCCGGCCATTTTCATCCATTGCCGTCCCATATTTCAACGACAGCCGGGATAAACAAAGACACATCGATTTCACAGAACCCTGTGATCCCGTAAGAGAACGAATTGTTTACATTTTTTTCGCAAATACAAAAACGCAGGTAGACACATGTGAGGGTCATATAAAAACGTTTCCAAAGAATTAAGGGGAATATTTTTTGTGAATCGACAAAAACTGTGCTCTCTGCCACGAAATGCTTTGTGAAGCATAATTATGAGCAAGAATAACTTCGGGAATATCTTTTGTTGCAAGAGGGGAGTTTTTCTAAGCGGGTAACGACCGCGGCAGGTGGTATATAAAATGGCGACTGATAAAACTGGAAAAAACTACAGCAAAAACGAAGCGGAGCCTCGGAGACGGTTGGCTCCCGGCAATGTCAAATAGAGGTCATACGAACGGCCAGAGAAACGTTTGATAGCTTTAAACATACACGTGTTTTGCTGCCTTTTCATTATTATAAACTATTCATGTTATGTATGTATATTACACCTTCAAGGTGAATGATAACAACTTATTTTATTGCACCATTAACGCAGTTTTCCTTCAGATACTCATTGCCAAAAGCAAACAAATAAAACAAAGTATTTTAATTGCCTCGTTTAATATACAGACTGTACAAAGCCTGGTCTTAAATGTGTGTCTCTAATCAATAATATCATGCAACATAATTGATGAATGTGTTCCTATGAAGAGTCGTACAACTAGGAGTACTTAAACATATTGATTTGAATAACAAAGATATAATCCATTAAACGCAGTTCCTGTAACGCTTGTTGAATGCTTCATGTTGGCGTGCATGTATTCCATTTGATAAATCGAGCGTGAACAATTACATCCATTATGGAATCTCACAGGAAAGTAAACGCGAGTTTCCAAGATCACTATCATATTCATAAATCGGATTTCACGCCACGTATGCCGGAGACACGTCCATACCCCGCACGCAATAAAGTTTAAAGGCCCCGGTCTTTGTATTCATCCGGTTGAGTCCATTAATATAATGAAGCCACAGCGCCAGCACATCACGTTCGTAACCGTGCCCACGTCCGCATGTGCTACAAAAGGAATGCTCAGTATTATTATTACGAGAAAAAACACTATATTTTTTTACATAGCCCGTCCAGGTAGCGCAACAAAAACAGGGGAGAGGCGGGGAAACCGGTCTGTTTGGAAAAAAACGCGTTGTAAAGACGAAGGCATAATTCATGCGGAGTCACGACCGCGAGCGGGCAGTGCGTGGTCTCGTCTAATGAGCCTTCAATCAAGGTCGACTCGGAGCATCGCGCCCACTAAAATAGATGCCATTAATCTCAACATAAATACTTTTACGATTGTAATTAAAACACCAAGACCGGAGCTATTTATGTGAATGTCGGTGATGTAATCAAGTTGAATAACCGAACAACATGGAAATGGTTATACCTGTGTAATGTTATGCTTATAATTTATTGAAACAAGTCAACTTGATAGCATTATAAAATAGGATTAAGATCGGGGTTCACATTTTAAGTTCTTGACATTTCGAGCCGTTTTTAATTTGATAACCCCATTTCATAGTTGAAAAATATGAACCGGGTTAGTATACACGTACTCAAATATCGGTTAGTCATTTTTGTAGCTACTAATCCTACGGACACTTTGGTTTTTACGTATACCTATGTCCTTCTTCAGTTTCTTATTATACTACTCTGTCAAGAAAGTAGCAGGAAAAGATCAATAATACACAAACTGTTTGTTATTCATCCAAATTTATTTTATCACCTTCAAAATATGCTCCTTTAGAAACGATACACTTACGCCAACGAATAATCCAATCATCAAAACATTTTTTAAACGCTGTTTCCGGAATTGATGTCAGTTCTCGCCGCGAATTCTCTTTTATGTCTTCTACCGATTGAAAACGGGTGCCACGAAGTGGTAATTTTAGTTTAGGAAAAAGAAAAAAGTCGGCTGGAGCCATATCTGGTGAATATGGTGGTTGCTCGATGGTATTTGTTGAGTGTTTGGTTAAAAATTCGTTCACAATGATGGCCTTGTGCGAAGGTGCATTATCATGGTGCAAAATCCAAGAATTTTCTTTCCACAAATCTGGCCTTTTTCGTCGGATTTGCTCTCTTAAACGCCGCATAACACTCAAATAATATTCCTTATTTACCGTTTGACCTTCCGGCAAGAATTCCGAGTGCACAACACCGCGATAGTCAAAGAAAACAGTCAACATGACTTTGACTTTTGAACGACTTTGGCGTGGTTTTTTCGGTTTCGGTTCAGTTGGAAGGCGCCACTCCGAAGCTTGTTGACTAGTTTGCATGTCAAACTCGTAAACCCACGTCTCGTCACCAGTAACAATGCGTTTCATGAATGTTGGGTCGGAATTGACTCGTTCTAGCATGTCCTCAGCGACTCTCATGCGATTGAGTTTTTGAAAAAAATTCAGGTCTTTTGGGACTAGCCGAGCGGCAACATGTTTCATACCCAAATTATTAGTTAAAATGGTACGGATCGACTCGTGAGATACAGAAAGTTCGGTGGCTATCTCTCTCAAAGTTGAATGAGGATTTTCAGTCACTATTTCCTTCACTTTTGCGATGTTAACTTCAGTTGCAGACGTTGATGGCCTACCAGAGCGAGGCAAATCTTCCATCACATCTCGACCGCTTTTGAACGCTTTGTACCACTCATAAGCACGAGTTTTTGATAAAGTCGATTCACCGTAAGCCTTCTGTAACATTTTCAGTGACTCCGAACACGATATTCCATTGGCAATGCAAAATTTAAGACAAACTCTTTGTTCGATGTTTTTATCCATTATGAAATTAGCAATACACACTAGATATGATATAACTAAAAATAGCACTGTATTTAATGTAAACAACAGATGCAACTCAAACTCCGCGTCAAAATGGAAAACAGTTGTGCCAATCTAACAACAACAAAAAAAAACAAAAATTTGAATTTGGAACCATAAATAAATAATCCATTCCCGATACTTTTCTGACTGAATGTATACATTTCAAGAAGATTGGTAGATAAGATACGAGACGAGAAACAAACAAACTTGAAAGTAAGTTTAATAGTATTAGGAGATTAATAATACCATAAGATAGAGACATAAAACTAATTCATTTGAATCAGGTATAAAATGCCACATACACAATTAGAACAATTGTGAAGAAGTAACGACACCAGTAGCTGAACTAGGTGGACTGTTAAGTAAAACCAGAAGTCTTAAAAGATAGTTATCACTTTTGAAGTTAGTAGTGCAATGGAAGATAATAACAATAAAGGCACATCGTGAGCAAAAGCTATTGTGTAAAGCTGAAAAACAAACATTTCTCATTAGGCGAGTAGCGCGAAGCAGCCATTGTTCTCTGAGAGGACATAACGGCCCGTGTCGGATTTACGTCAACGCTGGCATGGCGACCGGCGACCCCGGGAATACTGGCCGAAGAAACATTTTAGTTTCCGTTAAAAATTAAAGCAATCAGTCCTTGTAAAAAGAAGTATTGTTGAAATCCAAAATGTGTTTCATCAAACACCAGACAGATAAAAAAATTACAATGAAAAGAAATATCTGATACCCATCTTCAACAACTACACACCTAATTGGAATTTCATTGCACAAAAAGTGATTGACAGCTTAAAATTACACACCTACGTTATGTAATTTAATCTATCAGCCTACGGGCATAATGTTAACAACGAATGGAGTGGAACGGAGTCAACGGCCGGTGGACCTCGGACTAATTCGCGACATGAGATTGAATAATAAGTTGATTGCGAGCACGGCCCAAGGCCGGTCGCCATTGCGGCGCGTTGAGCGAGCGGCAGCCATTTTGCGTACCCACCCGACCCGCATTTACTGCAAAACGTATCCGTCTAATTTCATGGCAATTCATCATTTGTTTTACACTGTAGTGAGATTGCACCATCTGAACTTAATCCCCTTTAAATGTTCTAGCTTGATCCGTGCGCAATGTTAATGCAATACCAATTACTTAAATTATAAGATTCCATTTCAACTATGTACTACTATATTTATATCTATGTGCATAACATAACAATTAACTCGACCCGCTACGCATACTTTATAAATTTGCTGATATAGATACGAAATTTTATGAAAACGATTGCCATAAAATGGTAATTTGGTTCATTAGAAACAATTTACTGAGATAATGTGGTTTTATCTGTTTCTGACCATTTAGAGAGACATATTTTATTATATTTATAGAACTCCTAATAAAAATGCTGGCGACGACTCAAATAGTAATGAGAACTGTACGTGCAAGAACAATATTCTTATTTGACTTTTTTTGTGTTCTATAACTTTGCTACACGTCGCTTTTCATACAAGACTAACGCATGCAATAGTATGTGAGTAACGTAGTTAATCAGAAAATTATCATACGCCTGGGAGGCAACTTGTCACATAATTCATGGGTATAACTGTAAGAGCTAATGCTTGTAGCTAATATCGTCAAAAAAAAAAATAAGATTTAAATAAAGAAAGTTAAAGATTTAAAAAAATTATAAGAAGAATTTACTTATACCTTGAATAGATGCAATTGGTAGATGATTGATATGCTAGCATCAGATGCAGATGATTAATTGCCTTTTTATAAAAATAAAAATTGATATCATTCAAAATGTTTCCCAGATACTTGAAAAGTTGGAAATAATCATAATACAAAGCAATATTTTACCAAAATAGTAGTAGATACATGGTAATCAACATAATATAGGTAAGTAATTAAGAAATTGTATTCGTGCCGCTACAAAGTATTCCTTATTTCGACACTCAATATAGCCGATATGTTTACAACTATTAACAATTCTAATGCGCCCTTGTTCGAGTTTTCCCATTCACATTCAGTTTATAAATTAATGTAAATAGGTACTTACATCTTTCGTAACTTCTCGTGTTTGCCCCATGCGACTAGATAATAAGGTACCATATCTCTTGGATATTAACATGGTTGAATTAGCATAAAAATATTAATCATTCCGCCAACAGTGAGGCATATTAATGTTTAAATATTTTTAAAATCGAACTACCACTAAAACAAAATATTTCATGAAGAATAAGAATAACTCAAAGAATGGGACAGTCCTCAATTCATGTACTGCGATTAGTTAATAGGTACCTATTAACTAATCGCAAAAAACACACAAAACAAGATCAATACAGAAGTGAGAACTTCATAGAAGGTGATGTAACCAAAGCAGCCAAAATACAGATATTTAATTTGATTCTAATATCAGAAGTCTAAAGTATTATACTACGAAACTTATCCACGCGTGCTTCCACTTGTTAATAATCCCGGCAAAGGCGATTGAAGACAATGCGAGCCTAGTTTCCGCCGCTATTGTCCTCGTTTGTAACTTGATAGCCTTTGTAATTCGACACTGTTTTTGTTGCCCAGCGGATGTCTGTGTAGCGCGGTTAAGGAATTAAACATTACTCGTAGTATGGCAGATATTTAAAGAAGTTCATTGTTATTAAAACGTCAAAACAAATAAATTCAAGAATAATGTACTTACATACCTAATAATTTGTTTTGACAAAAGAAACAAATTCAAGGGCATCTATCTAGTAAACAAATATTATAAAGTAGTACATAAGATAATGGAGTAGTTAACATATTCACAAACAGAATCGTTAATAGCTGTGGCGCAAATGCATACGTCACAACTTGCAAAGTTTATTATCTCCGGTTTCTCAGACACCACACATAATAATCATGTGAATTGTAGGAACACAGCTATTTATTTATTTACTAGAGTAGTGCATAACAGACCATGAGCCTCAATCAACGCAACGATCAATTTAGCTACTGCTGATGTAACTGCCACGGTCTTTCAAATGAATGTATAACCGATCCTTTATGTAGCCCTTAACTGGTGCTGACATATTATCTACATTTTTTATTTGATATCAAATTAATAAAGCTCAAAATGAAGACGGATCAAAAAACCTTTAAAGACATTTAATCGCTTCGAAAATTACCGGTTCCGCCGCCAGGTTCTGGCAACGATCTCGATAAATTCTTCTAGGAACCGATTACACATCGACGGCAAAATTCCCTTTACGGACACCATGAATCTTCCCATTTACGGCGATTAGAAAGAGACGAATGCACGCGAGATTATCCAGATAGGGCCTGCCGCCTGCATGCCTCACCCTACTCGTATTTTATGGAGCTGCAGAACCGGTTTGAAGTGGAACCTGCCTACAGAGGGCAAACAAATGTCATAAACGAGAGTAGCAATCGATCTTTCAGTAAGCATCGCGTAGATATAACTACATATATAGTAACATCAATAAAGAAGCTAATACTTATTTACAATTTTCAGTGATTCTGGTGCAATTTTTTAATTAATTTTGAATATATGAATGTAAAGTAAATTAAAATTTGTAGTTTGACTGAATTTTCAAGCTTTTAAGACCTTTACGACTGCAAATGAGGTATACTAAAGATATTATTCTTACATAAACAAAATAATTACAATTTGCGCAACGATCAGCAATAAAGACAACGTGAAAGGCTTCTGAAATGAGTGAAAAAACAGTTAACATGAAACGTTAACAGTTAACGCCTTGAATAATAAAACACTGTGAATTTAAGTACATAGTTACTAAAAACTTCGTATTACATACAAACTCAAATGCAAGTAAAAAAGAAAGTGTTGCTAAATAAACATAGGTTAATGAAATGCGTACTTTAGGCCAAACTATCTTGTGTAGGACATAAAATTTCACATGGTGTCAAACGCGTGTCACCACCCACAGTTGATAAAAACAAGTTTGTCATTACCTAATCCGACAGAAAAACGAAGTTGAGAATGAATTATATTCAGATTTTATCCCGGAACCGTTCCTTTCTATGCTTCCTTTCAATAGTTGTTCAACTGGTCGTGTCCCTTTCTCAATAAACTTATAAATCGTTTACTATCTGTTCAATAAATTTCAAAAGAGGGCAAGATAAAGACGGATAGAATAGAGGCTATTACGACCGGCTGAGGTAATCGAGATTGTGGCACACGAGCGGGATGCAAGAACTCTGCACAAATTTAGAGAGATGAGATCTGTAGCTCTATGAAACGTTCTTTAAATAAGTTATAGGCTGCTCTTTGTGAATTTTAAACATAATTAAGCTAGCTAAATAAGAAATCAGACTCAATTTTTAGAAAAGCTCGATATTTCATTCCTAGGTCAAAAATTTCATGACTTGTTTTTTATATTTTCAATAGAATTTCTGCAGCGATCGAGAAGGAAGCAACACGGGGAATGGGAATGACTTTAATAATTTTCGAGTAGGTCTAAAAGAATAAAAACAGATTGGTTTTCACTGACAAGGATAAAAAAGATACTATTTTATGGGGAAAATTATTTAAATGAGGTATATAAATAGATGTTATAATATTTAAATTGCTTTGGGTTTGACTAAATCATCACTCAATTCAGGGCTCAATTATCGTAGTATTTCTCCGTACTTTAGTTATTTTGTAAGCAGTAGTTCAGATAACGGTACTCCGGGGTGAAAGTACACATAATAACGTAACGTCTCAAGTAAGTAAAAGATTTAATTTTGCTTTATGGTTACGACTCTTCTACTCTAGAATTACAGTAATTTGGTCGGCCACATAATTACATTGCTTTGATTGGTTAGGAGTGTTAGGATAGAGGATGTATTTATTATTTGATAATTATTTCACTTATTTTATTTATTTTGCCATATTGTGCATTAAGTAACATATTTTTATATAGAAATATCTTCTTTTTACGATTCTTAAATGGTTGATTAATTCACTATCATGTTCAGGATAAGAGAAAAGGTAAGAAATAAGTAAAAATAATAAACTTACTATATGAAATTTGTATCTCCTGCAGTGATGCTAATTAAAATCAAATAAAATGCAAAGCTCTCTAAATCATTTTTTATCGAATTTTAAATGACACAAATTAAGTAAATTTAGAACAAATAAAATATTCTAAACTAAAAC
Source organism: Amyelois transitella (assembly GCF_032362555.1). Classification (NCBI taxonomy): domain Eukaryota; kingdom Metazoa; phylum Arthropoda; class Insecta; order Lepidoptera; family Pyralidae; genus Amyelois; species Amyelois transitella. The sequence goes on along the minus strand of NC_083511.1, from coordinate 8,121,087 downwards.
ATCTCATTGTAAACTTGAATTCATTTTAAAATTCTGAATACAAACAAAACGAAAACGTGTACAAGATCTCATAGAACAGGAAAAACAGGTTTGGCTAGTTTTAGACATTCACGTTTTCATACAAAATGGTCGAAAATATGCTAATTTCTGTTTATGCAGAGGATGAAAACGGTACCGTCGGCCATTTGCAATTCTACGCCGATGTTGTATAAAATAGAGACGATGCTATGAATATATAAATATCAGGCTTTGAATAGAAAATTTATTCGTGTCGCGTCTACGTAAAGTAAGCTGCAATAAGAACCTTTAGAAAATTGACCCGTGAATTACAATTTTAATCAATTTTACGTAATTACCACAATGAAAACTTTGCTCCTTTTTAAAAGACGTACCTTATGTTTAGAAATGATATTGTTCACACTTAACGGAAAAATGGAAAATGAAGATTAAAGTTAAAGTTTTTATATATGCATGGGAGCGAATCAATGATAATATTCTATTCATGCCATAGCAGGGCAAAACGTTTATTAAAATGTAGGTAAAAGATGACGTTAAAGACTGACCTCATAATTCAGGTCGCACTGACATAAAAATTACGAGAATGCGGTGGCAGTCGGTGCGCCTTGAAATATTTTAGTGAGAGCTCAATTAAAAATACGTGCATTATTTTAAGAATTACACAAGTTTATGTAGGTAGCTCCAGTGTTAGTGTTTTTTTAAGAAAGTAAAATCGGAATTTCTGATTTTACTTTATACGTAATTGCAAGCAAAACATAATTAAGTATATTATAACAAGCATAACGTTTAACATCTATAAGTAATTGTGTCTTTACTATCACGTCTTTACGAGCACGCGGTCTCGCCACAAAGTTCCACGCCCATTGTTCTTTACGTAACGTCGTACGTGGCAACGAGTTGTTGTGCTCACAGGTGTCGATTTCCCTGACTAATGGGAATGACTATTGTTTTTGTAATCTCGGTCGCTTGTGCTGTTCATTAAAATACTAATAAAATTATGAAAAATATTAGAATTTTTAAACATTTGTAAGTACAAAATAAACGTGACAAACATAAGTATTTTTACATATTTTACCATAGAATCTAAATAATAAAAGTCATGAAGAAGTGTTTACTTTTAATCCATCTACCACCACTCTTTTTAACTAGCAGGAAACTTACTTTCAGACACGTGTTCTTTAGTCGTAATACTGATTAGATATTAATACGAAGCACGTAACGCCATCTATCGACTGAACGTGCAATTAATTTACCACAATGATTAAAGTTTTTGAATAATTCAGTACAGTTACTTTAATCTTTTCATAAAGAGCAAGCCATAGAAGGCTATAAGACGGATGGACGATTATGTCAGTAAAAAAACAGACAAGGAAATTAATGGAAGCGATTAATCGTGAATCGTGATCAAGGTTACCGATGAAGTACACTCTATTCCAAATAAATGAACTTAAATAACAATCAGTCGTAAGGTTGCTTAATTAATTTGACGTGATTCACGCTCACGTTCATGTGTCACTGACCTTCACGATTACGGCACATGCACAAGATAATGAGGGCATAGAATAGATGATGATTTTTAAAAATCTTGTCTGCTCGTATAAATACTTTTTAACATACTATTGAATAAAATATAAGGCTATTTATATGATAAAATATAAAAAATATAACGTAAATCTAATAATATCGTCTGTGGCAGTAGGTGTGTATGTGTAATTGGCGATCAAATTCATAGGCAAAAAAGAGAATGATGTTTAAAATCTCTTTATACTTCTTAGACTTCTTAGACTTAGAATTTTCTCCTGTGTGATAATAACATAGCGTTAACCTTCTGCATTATCTGTATTTTTTGCACCCGGATACGAAGCATCACGTGTCAGTTGCAATTTTTCCACATCAAAACAAAGCTTGACTATTAAACTAATAAGAAAAACCAAATTAAAATGCTATATTTCCCCAAACAAAGTAATTAAAGGTAAACGTGTGTTACCGAGCCAAAGATTGGGGGGACATTAGTGCATTCCTGCACGATACTAAATGTGCTGTGTGCCGGCTGTGCGCCACGTTTCCCCAACCTCCCACGTTCCCCCTCCAAGCCCCGGGTGGCTCGGGGAATTCAGTTGCGTGCGTCGTCTTTCGTCGGCATGCAAATTTAATATTGTTATTTTTATTCCGACTTTACAAGGGCAGTGGGGAAATAAAGTATGATAAAGGTGCTTGATGTGTATAAATGAGCCTTTGCTTCCTGTGCACGTAGGTACATATATTTTGTACATACGTCTCATTTGCTTATGATCCCCTTTTTCTATGAATTTGCAGGTGTTGCGTTCAACAGGTGGGATAATAAAGATAATTTATAAATCGGTTTAATATTAAGTAGGTATTAATATTAAACAGATTAACAGATTAATATTGAACTCTTAAATGTATTTGTTTGTTTGTTTGGTGATTGTTTCTATTTTGTATTACCTTGATGTTGACGAAGCTGTTGTGAATATTTTGTAATATTTTGATAAATAAATGCTTTGTAGTAGGTATACAATATTGTCAACCAACTTAAAAAATTTGATTCTAATACGACGGACTTTGTATATGTTTTCAAATCAGAATTTTACGTTAACTTCAACGTTTTTTCTTGAGTAAAAAAGTGTAGCTATCGTACTATTTCAATGAGCTTAAATAAAATAAAAGTCTCATAACATGCGAAATGTATTATTCCTACTAGAAAAATATTTAACAAACACAAATAACTTTTACTGATCTTATTAGAATTCCTCTTATAAAAAAAGAAATTTATTTCCATCAATGTTCATTCTCTTTGACAAAACATGTATATCGAATGACAATGGAACTAAAATAAGAGCAATAAGGAAAACAGTGTCGAGTTCTTCTTGAACAGAAGACAGTCCTTGATGTCAGATTCGCTCACAATCACAACATACTGTATATTCATCGTGATTCTTAGAATTGGTACTTATTTAGAAAATTTTGACATAAATAGGACAATGAGAACAGTTTTGATTTTCTTCTGATTTTTGTCTTATATACTGAAGGCTGTCTCGTAAGCGAGGTGCCTTGACATTTGCTTCCATATCATTCAAACCACAGCCAAAGAATAGCACTGAGTCCGGGAATCAGGTCAGTCTTAAAACTTTTAACGAACACAATTTCTTTCGCATTTGTCTCTTACTCAGTTCCATACAATTTTAGTTAAATATTTTTTTATTGATCAAGTTATTATATTATTTTGCTGTCAGGTTGAAACACACCGATCTGAATATAACATTTCACAGTTCTGCTTCGATACTTTCATGGCAAACGACAAAGCTGTTAAATGATTACACTAGACCAAAAAATTCGAATGAAAATGCCATTCCACCTGATAAGATTCGCAATATCATTTTATCACCTAAGCAGGCCATATGTATGCACATAACTGGCGTTCAGTGCAGCATACATTTAGTAGTGAATATGTAAAGTTATGCTAACAACATGACGAGCAAGCAGAATTTGTGACGACCGTAACACAGGCAGTCGAAAGTTGGAATGAAGGATGGAAATTAGTTCAATTTAGATAAAAGGTTTTATTCCGATTTTATCGGTAATGAGAAATGTAATTTGTTGATGTTGACTTGTAAACTAGAATCTATTTAATTTTGTAGATTAATCACTAGCGACTTACTCATTCTACCTACTATTTAAAACTAAGTACTGTATAAAAGGTGGCACTTAGGTATTCGTCGAAGTATTTTGTGTGTACTAATAATATAAGAATACACACACTAGGTATAAATAAAACATATGAAGTAATAAAACATTTATATGAGGATAAATGGGATACGTAAAATTCTTTAAATTGAAATAAAGTGTGCCTAATCAGCTTATGCCTCAGACAAATAAAATCACGAGCACAGTATCTCAACATAGATTTTTTTTATCATAGACTAGATTTTTCACAATACGACCAATACAGAACATTTTAAGATATCTAAATGTTGCGTCATATACCTACATAAAAATCATAATAAGACAACATCATTCCGATTTCTATAGTCAAGACAAGTGAAAATACATGTCCACTACAAATGGTTTTAGAATCGAGCGATGGTAAACGCGAAACTAATTAAAAGCAAATTGTTAGGTAAACAGCGTCCGCGTCGCTTGCTGATCCAATATCCAAATACCGTTTGAACACAAAGGACTGTCGGCGCCACTCGCTTTGAGTAATACTACTGCCGACACTTCACCGACTACACCGAAACCACACCGACTACGCTGCTGTCGTGACGCTTTGTTAACCAGACGAGACCAGACGTTTCATAGTCGACAGTAATTGTAATAGGAAGTGCAGTTAAAGTGCGATTAAGAGGATAGACGATATATCCACTTACATGATTATGCAGTACATTATTAAGAATTATTAGTCTACGTCATATGTGAAACCATAATTTTCCAAGACAAATGAAATGCGTCTAGTTAATAAAGCAAATAATTTAGTGCGTTCGATAACAAGACACTTAAATTTATCAAGAGGTATACTTACTTCCGGGATTCTTTATAAGTAAATTAACATAAATACCAGAGTAATTGGGCAAAGATAATTAATGGGTTAAATGCTAAGCACAAATGTAGCAATTATACTCTTTGACCTTTAAACTTTCATACCCTACATGGCTTCTAAACGTGACTGCTAAAACAGTATTTGTAAAGAGTACAAAGCGGAAGAAAACATTTCCAATTACGTTAAACGGTATTGTTTACTGAAGAGTTACCAACCTTGGCAATAACTAGTTATGTATTCAAAAGTTGGTCCCACGCCGGCGCCGGGTCACCGGGTATTCAACGAAAGTGACCAAACTTCTAGCGATGAACAACAATGTTAAAGTTTCGACGATCCCAGCAATATTTGTTCCGAGCACTTCGGAGTGCTTGTTGGGAACTTCGAGCCAATATAAACTTATATAATCCTCAAATACATACACAATATTCACATACTTCGGGAAAAAGACGAGTACGAAAATATTTGTTTCTAAAAATAAAGTCGTCCCTCCCAACCCGAATTGTAATTCGAATGACGTGCAATTGCTGACACAAATTTTCACATAAGCAATAAATTTATTCAATATTTTATAGATATAAATATCCTAACTCAAAAATCAAGCCCTGAAGAAGCTAGCCAACATCGACCTTCAATCATAAATACATAACGGCAAAATATTAGATACCCAACAAGGAGACATTGAAGAAACCACAAATCTCGTTAGACAAAATTATGCAAACCGACCGGTGACTTGCTACTGTTTACAATTACAATATGAGATGCGAAAGTCGCCTCTTTTTCATGTAAATGTATTGGTGCCGGGGCCACGAAATTTAATATATTTAAGTATTTTGAATTATTCAGGGAATAATCAACTGCTATCTCATTCATAAAATAAGAGGAGAATACCTATTTAAATATGTATAGGGGTCGGGGAGCGCCAACGAAATTGGAAAATCGAAGCGGTTGAATGTAATTACGAATACGGTCCAAACGTGACCGTTTTCGAATATAATTTAAAGTGAAATACCAGCTAGTAACAGGCGACAAACAAGCAATATTTTATTTTCAAGGCATTCATCGATCAATTGATATTTTTCAAGAAAAAGACCTATGAGAGCAGTTAATATATCTTGTATGTCAAGGACATTAAATCGATGGATAGTGTTAGACGCTGGTGTTTATAAAAAATAAATTCTTACATTCTTCGTTTACAAATCAAAATTGCTGAAAGAAATAAAAGATAAAGGAAAACTTGGCAGCAACATTAAATATTAAAATTCATTTAAAGCATATATACACTTGCGGGTAGTATTTTACAAAAAGTACTTGCACAGTGTAGTTTTCTGTGATTTATATGACATGTATTTGAACGTGTGCTCGCCTACCCCCTACCACCCCGGTGGGGCCCGACCATTCCGTGACGTCACAATGCTGTCACATGCAGCTTCGCACGAAATGAAACCACGTTTTATCAGCTTTTATCGCAGACCTATTATTTCAGTCAAAGGGCTATAATACTATTTCTACAGCAGGAGCAGAAGTTTCTAGTGCGAATATGTATGAAATATTTTAATCAAGGCTGTAAGAAACTATATTGAACTTGTAACGTGAAGGATTCTCAAAGAAACATGAACTTGATCTGATTTAATCCTTGCCGAGAACGAGACATAATAAGTTCTTGGCGAACGAATTTTAAAATCCTCGACTTCACATCTAATAAAATAAACAAACATATTTAGAAATGTTATTATGAAAAAGCTAACAAAACTAACAAGGAGATCTCTATTTTTGTATCAAGTTTTACCCGCACAAAGCATACTTTATAAGCCAACATTCACAATATTGACCAAGGAAGGTCAAATATTTACATATTGCAGGGAATGTTATTGAACAATACGTTGAAAGCAGTCTCTTGAGATATAAATGAAACTGCGAGAAGACGTTACAGGAGCGTATAGGATCAGTTTTAACTCGTTTATGTAAAACTGGCTTTGTTCCAGCATTTCCAACTCAGTGGGCTATAGTACTGGGTTATGCACATCCGCAAGGCTATAAAAATTTAGTAACATGCACGTGGTATGATGTAAATCTCTCGACTCGCTTCAAGCGGGTGTTTGTACTAAACAGATTTACATATCATGCATAACAAGTGGAGATTTGGCACGTTCCGTACTGATAACAACATGTATCGATTCTGACAATATTCCACTCGTTTGATCAGATAATAAACCTATTGATACAAATTGTTGTATATAGTATGTTGCTTCAGAACACAATGTGGCGTAATGGAAATAACTTATAGAAGATAACTAAGTATAATGACAAATTATCTTTGAATGCAATGTAAAATTGGTTTTAAGTAGATGAAGTTGGTGTAGGGAATGGTTAAATGAAAATGTTTTCAATTTAATCTCACTGTAGAGACCGAACGTATTACCTGAATGCCTAGATCCTGAATCCCATCCCATTTAGCCGAAAGCCGAAACGACCCCGGCGGGCTTTAGACACTAATTCAAGTAAGTACTACGTACATTGGATTCCATCTCCGTTATAAACAGTAGATGGAACTAAGCGGGCGAGTAACATTCACGACTCGGAGGAAATTCTTCTGTATCAATCTAGAAGGTACGTCTATTCTAATGTCTTTTACTGCCAAGGGTAACTCATAGCTTTATACCAAAACCGGTGTATATTTTTACGAAGGACAAATATTTTGCAAGTTACTTTGTTTTAATTTTTCATCATCCTCCTTGAACCTCGTTTCGTCTTTAGCTATTTAAAGTAGACCCCGAAATATGCCTATGGCCACATAAAAAACACAACAAAGTTAACATCAGAAGAGATTACCACAAAAAAACGGATATTTCTTTAAGACGATGGGTTTGCAACCTTGAATCTCAATTCTATAATAAAGCCACACAGCTAAACGTGGCCTTTCAGTCTTTTCGAATCTGTCAGCACTGTCTATCCCGTAAGGGATCAAGACGTGATCATATGTATGTAATGCATAAATATTTCCTTCAGGGATCTGATGATTTGCTGCTTGACTTACCTTGTGGTTGTGGTGGTGGTTCTGCTGACGTGATCTGCCCGTTGCTTCTCACTGCTGCCTTCTTCCTGCCGGTGGTCGCTGGACTCTTGGTGCTCTCTCGCTCGACCCTCTGAAAGAAAAAAACAAATTATAATCAATACCTACAACTAAAGAAATTAGGCGACTAAAATATTAGGCAACGACATCACAGGATCATCAAGTTTGGCCAAAAAATTATCCCTAAAATATCTGTAACGATAACTTAATATCACCTGATAAATTCAGCCATCATTAATGCTACCTTATTCATTGCTATACTTAATATACATAATTATGATAAGCCAGTTCATAAAACAAGCAACATTTATATTTATGGAGGAAAAATAAAAGAGCATGATAACACGGAATCATTAAAAAGTAATTTAGGTCAGCGTCTAATCTTCGTCTCATTTTTGGGCGTAATCGGTGCAATAACCTCTTAAAGGCTAAACAGCGTTAATCGGGAGGATATTCGAACGTTAGAAGTAATCGTGTTACAAAGTGATCTTTGAAATGGGATTATTCAGTCGTGAAGCACTTAGGGTTACCAAACGTCAGACACAGTTTAGCTATATGGATTGCATGTCCCATCAAAATTTATGGTGCCGGTTCGTACGTCTTTTCATATTGCGGATTAAGAATCATGAGTGCCAATGGTTTAAGTTACAGCTGAAGAGTTTCATGTAAGAGATAAACAAATAAAACCTTCATTCCGTCAATTGAGTTTTTGCCATAAAATATCAACGTTCGAAAACGACAAAAACTCAACCGCATTGTAGTTCGGCCGTTTTACCCAAATGATTTTATTTATTTTCTATGGCATTTTTTCGCCATCGATTTTTCAATCGGCATGCGAGGTGGGAAATATTAGGCTAATCTCGCAGATTTATCCGGGCAATACGTTTAGCGACCTGACAACCCTATATCCACTTATTTCGGCTGACGAGGGCGATGGTCGATCCGAAAACGATGAGTCACGGCCGATCGTGGCCTGTGCTGAGTCACGTCTGCGTCGGCACGGTGCGGAGCGCGGACTCAGCAGCTCCCAGCTTACCTAGGATTGCCAGAACATTCGGAAATTTTGTAGACGATGCGTTTTTCTTTTTGATTATGCTGACTTATATGTACTTGGAATGTAAGAATATGATTCGCTTTGAGTAAAGTAAAATGTTCTTTAAACAAATATTTGGTAATTTTTTTCATCTTTGTAGGGACACCTGAAATTATTTGCATTTTCTTATTTTGTACGATATTCAGAATTCTCTTGATACACAATACACTTAATTGAATTTGAAAAATATTGTTTTATTTCTTGGATTTGCAAACTTAGTAACTCAAAACGTTACCATACCTAGGGCAATTGAAACCTTTACTGATTGATATTGGATAATGACAGGGCAGCTTTACCAACCATTTCTTATTCATTACCTTTGCCTTTCATTAGCGTCAGTTACAGCCGCGCGTGCAAAAACTTGATTCCATTTCGATTGATATATATTTTTACTACCTACTTAACTATGAAGAAAACTTTAATATTTCTGAAGAAATACTATGAGCGATTTGTCAATTTGGAATCAACAAAATTTTGCGGAAGATTTTTTTAAGAACAGCTAACGTCAATCAGCGGTGAAATATTAAGTATGAAAAGATTGTAAACAAAACATAATTGAAAATCGGACTTTTATTTAACATCACTTCGAGTATCTTTGATCTCAGTGAATGTGAGAAAATGTTGGCTCAGCTGACCGAATGTTGTCATAACACAAATTTACAGCAAAAACACGCGAAAGGGTGGGAGGGTTGAGGGTGTGGGGCGCAACTGGCAACACACTAAGTACTCGTGAAAAATGGGGCAATCGGGGAGCCGGGGGGTCTATTCGGGTGGAAAGTGGGGTCGGAGGGCCCATCGGTCTCGTGAACTGTTTAAATGTGCAGTATGCTGCGACAGCGTGCTGCGTCATCTTAGACTTAAAAATCGCCTCCAACAAAACTTACATAACGCATTGTTTAGAAATTTATTATTTTCGTGTGGCGCCGGCAATCAATTGGAAATGATTAACATTCACCAAAACAAACGTAAGTGTAGGAGTCGATAATAACCCTCGGTTCGGTTTAACTTTTATTTACTAAATATGAATAGAAAGTTCCAAAACGTTAATTAAAACTTTACATTTGTATTGCTCAGAATGAGGGAAAGCGGCGAGGCGGTGACTCACCGAGCAGGTTCACTTTGTTATTGACTTTGTTCTGCTCCGTTTCTGGTTTTATGTAATTTTAACGACGTTTCAAATTAAAACGATTATTTTTTGTATATTGCTACTGCCATATTTGACTACTACCATTCTGCTAGTGGATATAAGTTAAACACATATCGAAATACTTATTTAATTTATTTATTTCGTCCCTTTTGTTTGAATATACCAATATATCAAGAGATATCAACTAAAAGTTTTATTTTTAAGGGCTTACGCAGCACAATAACCTTATTAAGTTTCAGTCTATCGCTGGTCCTTGGAAACGTGGTAGGCAGATATTTTTTTTTAATTTATCCATTCCCTTTTATCTATAGAAATAAAATGTCTCCCCAGTAGTACGAGGTGACCACCAAAACTTTTTGTTTACATTACTGTTATTTACATTTCATTACGAATTCGTATAAATAAATTTTTCTGCGCATTGCAGCGTAAATATCATTATTGATATTGCCTTTTACAATTTCAATACATGTGTGATTCGCTGAAATTCTCTCTTTGTTTTTATTATTACACACAGACCGGAAATTGAAATGGCTGTACGTTAAAACTTTACATTTAATGAAATATTTGGAATATAATTAAACGTACACTGGAGCTTTAATTAAAATTAAATTGATAAGAAATACCCTTAACATTATGGTTTCGTTAAAAGTAAGAATGCTTTTAAGCGGTCATTAACAATCGCAAATAGAAAGTGTTATTGTGGAGAAAGTGCATGTGACCCCGCCGTGGAGATCTGGGCCACGGCTTCTTGCGCAAGAAGTGCACGCTTTGCATAGCCGTGCCGCTGCAACGCGTTATCATACAGCACGTGGAGGGAATACGAAGTGCGTCAAACGGTCCACTGCGCGTCTAATCGCTAATTGTGCGTTATTAGTAAACGCGTCTGTGGTGCGTCGGTTTTTGAACATCGGCAGCTAGTGGTGAGTACTTTTAATGTGAGTAAATTAGGTCTGTCTCTTCAGATTCAGAAAGTATTCGTTTGTAATACTAATAGTTTTCAAATTTTCTTCCCGAAAAGATACTACTCAAATCATGTCACTAGAGACTTTAGAGCCACCTCACTAATGTTTAAGGAGTAAAACAAAAAAGAGTACCACAAAAGGTTAACGAGTTTCCAACGATTAAATTCGTAAACAAGAAAAAGTTCAATCTAGAAAAATGTAAGACAACAGCAATGAGATAATACATGTAACATATAAGAAAAATCAAGAAAGAAAAGATCAGATCAAAGAGGTTATACCCGTAATAGGCGTTCCGAGATAGAGGTTCATTAAAGAAGACAGCAGGCTTACTATCATCTTTAAATGCGAGCCAGTTTAGGGCCTAAACTGATCTGCATCGCAAATTCGTACCACCACGTTAATTAAACGATCCAGTTTAGGTCTTCACCAAAACTGAGTCGCAATCCGATATCATTCACTCATTTTTGTATACAAAACCGTACCATAACGTGTGTTGAAAACCTAAACTGATACGCTTAGCTGTCAAAGTAAGCGATTCAAAAAAAGTTACTATTTCAGCAAGTCCAGTGGCTTATTGAAGTTATAAAATTGGGTAAAAAAATTGAAATACAGCTTTTTAAGGCGGAAATTATTCTTGATGTGTTATACAAGTGATATGTGAAGTAATTTTTGGCAATTAATATAGATTTTACGTACCTATTCATTTTATTATTTCAAGATGTGTGATGACGAGCTTGTGTTATTTGAGTTCCTAGAAAGCGATTATAATACTTCTTTGCGAAGACGAAGGCTCTTAGCTCGAAATCAGTTTAACCCCTTTGATTGGGAAGATACGGAGTTTATGAAACGATATCGACTGTCAAAAAATTTGGTAACGAAACTTTGTGAAGAGATTCGGCCTATGATGAACGTCCCTAAAAGAGCTACCGATTTATCTGTAGAGACAAAAGTAAGTGCCTGCTTATACCTTTACTTCGTAATTTACTTTTTGCAAGCAAATCAATAACAAAGGTAATCTATTTTGTTTTAGGTTTTAACTGCTTTATCTTTTTTTGCAACTGGTTCTTACCAGAGACCTATAGGTGATATAAGTGGGCATTCCTTGGCTCAACAAACTGTTTCAAAAGCAATTGCTCAGGTGACTGCATGCATTAACTCCATGGAAATGAGAGAAAAATATATAGTTTTCCCAAGAAGCCATGAAGACCGAAATAAAATAAGGGCAAGGTGACAAAACAGTATCCATATTTTTAATTTATTGATATTGGCAGATTCATACTATAATACATTTTTAAAATTTTCTAGATTTTATCAAAAATTTGGCATTCCTGGGGTTCTAGGGTGCATAGACTGCACACAAATAGCTATTATAAGACCTACAGAAAATGAAGAACGATATTTCTGTAGAAAACATTACCATTCATTGAATGTTCAGCTTGTAAGTACCTTTACAATCATCTGTTAATCATTTATTATACATACATACATTTAATCACATCTTTATCCCTAGTGGGGAAGTCAGAGCGACCAATATACCACCCTATAAATTCCATAAATTATTTTAAGCTTATTATTTAGTTGTAAGAATTGGCAATTGAAATTCTAGATTTGTGATGCAGATATGCAAATAACAAGCGTGGATGCTAGTTTTGGAGGGGCCACACATGATTCCTTCATATGGAATTCCCATCCCATTAAAAATCATTTGGAAAATTTGGATGAAACAACATGGTTATTAGGTAAGATGGTACATTGGTGTAAACTTAAATATATTTATTTTTCTATCATAAGCTTTAAAAGCACAGCCTTTGTATCAATGGTACGCTATAGCATACCATTATACAAAATGTATTATAATACATTTGCAATTTATTATTAAAATTAGATTGATTTTGATACTCAAGAAACTTTATTATTTGTCAGCTTTATTTTCCCCGATTGCAACATATTTATATACATTTCGAATTTTATATATGTACATGATATTAATAATAAAACTACTTTAGTGTAAAGTTTTAATTTATAAGCAAAAGACTTGCACAAAAGATGATTATAATAATATAAATTCATAATATGAATTCATATATTAAAATATCACATCTTTATCCTTTACGAAGCAGATAGTCTCCTTCCGAAAGGCTACATTTAACTGGGTGATTCGAAATTAAATAAATAAACAAAAGTAATAAAAATATATTATGAAGTATATTTATTACAAAAAAAATATTTTTACAGGTGATTCTGGCTATCCACTGAGGAAGTTTCTTATGACACCAGTGGTAAATGCTCTTCCTGAAACTCCGGAAGGCCACTACACTAATGTACATGTTCGAGCCAGGAATGTAATTGAGAGAACTATTGGCCTTCTAAAGTCACGCTTTCGTTGCCTCTTGGCCCACAGAGTTCTACACTATAAACCCCAAGTTGCTGCATCTATTGTTAATGCTTGTGTCATTTTACACAATATTTGCAATAAAGCAAACCTTCCAGCACCAGAAATAAGTGATGCAGACAGCTCTCAAGAAGCTCAAATGCAGCCTGCCAATCTTGCTGAAGATACTGTGAGTAGCAGCCAAAACAACCAAGCACTTCAACAGGGTGTAGCTATTCGAAATGATCTCATTCGTCGACTGTGGGATGTCCGGCGTTCCTGAAATGAAAGTTATTAAGTAAAAATTATAAATTATAATGTATATTAATGTTAATTAAAATTAATTAATACATAAGGTTTTAAGTCCACTTTTATTTTATTATTAGGATAAATTTTATGTTTCATTAGATTAAAATTTGTTAACTTTATATAGCATTGTTATAAAATTTAATTACATTTATAGTTTAGTACCCAATTTAGTAACTATTTAATTTCTGTTATTAAAGTGTGTTTTAGATTTAAATAAATACTGCAGTTAAAATATAAATATAAAAACCTAGATAGTAATATTTGTTTGATTTCTCGGATCTCCGCCACCAGTTGTCCCAAGAGATTAGTATTTCTTTCCTCTATTTCGGCTCTGCGGCTCGAGATTTCTATGAGAGATCGGCGAGCCGCCTCCTGGGACACGGGCGGGTCCCGTCGCAGCGCGCGGCGTGGGCGGCGGCGGCGCGGCGTAGAGCCGGCAGCCCGCGGAGAGCGGCGCGGCGTGCGCGGTGACCGCGCGGCAGGAGGCTGCACTTCCGTAGCCTGCGGCGCTGGCGGGGGCGTTAACATCCTCGACGGACCGGGCTGAGGTTCATTTCCTCCCCAGTATTCTAAAACACTTAGAGATCCTCCATCCTGCGCCTCGTCTTCATTGGGGAGATTCCGTTTGTCTTGTCCAAACTCTTGGGTAGCTTCCTGTAAGAAATATACTTAATTTATTTATTTTTAACTTAAAAATATATGTAACTAAATTCACATTAATTTATAAAAAGACAAATATATAATACCTTTTTTGTTTTTATGAATAAATTTAAACCTTTCAATGAAATTCATATTCATAAATCTAAAAAACGATGACTATATAAGACTTCATAATATGAAAATAAAATAATAATTAATTGAACAGTAAAAAGAACTTACTTCTATTGTTGGGGTTAAAATTCTATTCGAGGCAACTGGCTGAGGTTCTATTGGTTCCTGAAACGAAATTAAGTATTTTTAATTTTCATTTAGTTTTGACATTAAAAAAATTTATACATGCATAATTTACATAATATTTTTTATTAATTAGGACATTTTTATTGATCTTACCCTTTCAAAATTTGGTTGCACTCTAATTCCTGGCAGACCAGTGCCAAAATCCTGACCCACAATAAGCAAAAACTTCTCTTCTATTTCAGTAAGAGGCCTCACATTTGAAGGGCCCCCTCCAGTCAGTTGATGCGACGCTCTGACTAACGCAACATTCTTTTTTAATTTAGATTTATAATCATTCCAATACTGTAAAATACAAAAACTTAAGTAAAATTCCAATACAAATACAAAAATTTGAAAGTTGATGAAGTTATTAGGCTTTGTTACATGCATACGAGTACATATAACCGCGACTTTATCCCTTGTTTATAGGCAGAACCATGATATGATGTATGGATCAATAACAGAACGAAATTCAAATAATGATTACGTCTACAACATAAAAAGAAATGTTTACGTACTTTGCACCATCCTTTCCAATCTTTTGTTGCTCCATCACCGTGCGAGTTTAAATGCTGCGCTATCTCTTCCCACATTCTTTTTGAAAACTCCCTTGCTTGGGACGTTTTATTAAAGCCTGTAGCTAAGCACCTATTTTTATTTAAAAACTCCCATAGCTGCTCAAGCTGGCTGAAAGTAACTCTTCGAGTGTGGGAGACGCTATAAAAAAACAACCACTTAAAATAGTTTTGTTGAAAGAATAAGGTCCCATTCAAATTGACTAACACACTTGTTTATATTTAAAATGTATTCTAGACGATTAAAGTAGTAAAATAATTTACTTACGACATTATGATTTTGTAAAAATTATCCTTTTTTCACTTAAATAATATTCAAAAACACGCACATAAACAAACGAATCTGCCGCTACAGGTACTTATTACGAACCACTTAACTCGAAATCAAAGTACGTTCCGTTCCGAATTTGTGTACACATCATATTGCTTTAAACGTTTTAGTTAAAAACAGTCGTACATACTATTTAAATAAAATTTAGCTGTATTTTGAAGTTTTCACATAAACTTGGTAAATTGGTGCTAGTTTAGAATATATATTTTTGTATAAGTAACAAATAAATAAACATTCTTTGGCACAATATAATGAGAATTTCGTATAAGGGAACGCAAATCTAGTGACATTACCGAGCGAGATAAAATATTGAGAGATCGTATAGCTTGTTCTCTTTCTTTCGTCTGCCAGCAGCTGTCACCGGGGAGTGCGACTCAGAGACAACTTTTATTTTTTATTTGATTTCATTCGTTCACTAACGATTCAATTACGACTTTGTTTTAGTAAGGTGGTGGTATGAATTGAACGCGATTGATTTTAGGTTCCTAAACTGGATAGGTCTGTATTTGAATCGTTTTGTAATAGTTGATGGTAGGCCTGCAGTTTGATCTGTCACGCACAGACAACGATAAGGGTAAAAGGAAAGGGCTTGGGTAAACCCATGGAGGGTGAACAAACAACCCCGGTTTCATGATTGTTGTTCTTTTACGAGGATGTACACAGTATGGGACTATAAAATTGATAACAGTAGCACGAGAAATTATACTGAAGATAATAAAAGTTGAACATGAAAGAAAACTCAATAGTATTTTTCGAGTGTGTTTTTAAAGGCTCATTTCGCTTCTATAACATATACTTACAAACACGTAAATATGTAATGATCCTTCGAGACGGATCTACTAAAATTCAAGAAAATTTTATAGTTATGTCTAATAAAATGTGGGCGCTGTTTCTGAACTGATATACCCAAAGCTACGGTAAACTCAATCTCAGAGTTTTTAACTTTGTAGTGAAGTAACTGCCAAGTGCTTATTTTCGATCTGCTTACTACATGATTCACAAGCTCATACTGTTGACATTTCCCCATTAATTAAACGCCTACGCCGTCATCTCAATTTGACGACTAAGCTTATGTGTTCACAAGTCATCCATTTAGCTCGACGAAGCATAGTTAATTTTATTATGTTAACTTAACAACTTGTATAATAATTCATAACTTTACTCTTATAACATTATTGTATAACCTTGTAAATAGAGTGAAGATTGTGAGTAAAAATATAGGTATACCGGGACCAATTGGATTACGTGAATTTATGTTTTCTTAAATGATCCGGAAAAGACAATTCACACACTAGAATATTCTGCCAACCTTATAGTATGTTAAACCTAATAAGTGATTCCATAGAACACGCCACAATAGGTTTGTGTATCGAAGGCAGTACAAAGGACGACATCCAATGCTACCAGCCGCCTTGTTTGCGTAGTGAATAGTGTATCGATTCACCGCTAAATGCCTACTCTGTGTACAACTGCATATCATGTGCGACCACCGCCGTTCCATTTTGTCTGATTAATAGCGTATTCGTGTTTATTGGTTAATTAATTATGAGTTATTATTATCGGTAGTATTGACACAGATCTATATTCGGTTAATATTGAAATAAGCGTCATGAAATCCAAAACATAACTGATCTTTTCTTAATTTTATACTTGTTTGTTTTTGAAAAACATACAGTAATAATAAGTTGGAGTACGGTATATAATAAAATCACTTCATTTAAGGAAATATAATTGTTTTTATTAGAAAGAGAATCCCCGAGATAGAACTTATATTATAACCTAATAAAATTATCACATTACTCATATTACCGCAAAATAAACAACGAACAAGGAAACTGCTCATGTTATAGTTATAAATACAAAGTAACATCGAAGATAGAGTAGCTGCACATTAATTAGGTCAGCTTTTATCTCTGACCTCACAGGACTCGGTCTAATCTTTCCGTTATTTATCGTTACGACACATAATTAATATTATAGTATTTGTGTGTAACTAAAAACTATTTCGCGAGTTTTTGATCCTCTCAAGCCCATGGGAGCTTTCATAATTACCCATATGAACAAATATACATAAGTACATGTCCGCGGTAGGATTAGTACTATTAAGATTAGCAGGATCCTGTGCCTACCTTTATATCACGATCACGATTTACCGATGCTCGACTTTCGCTAAGGGACATTCGTTAATAAAAGTTACTATAGCTGAAAAAAAGTAACCAACAAGCAATACAACAGTTATTAACCTTTGATCTTTGGAACAAAATGTAATTTTATGTATTAGAGACATTCTATCTTAAGATGTCTCGAGTCTTTGGAATGAATATTTAATAAGAGTTTACCCAGTTACCTTAAAATAATATGTTCTATAAATAATAACTTTATGTATAATGTACATTATGTATGTATCTTATACATACAAAATTGTTTACATAGCCTAGAAACATCAAAGGAAATGGATCCTTTGAATTGGAATTAAAAGTACTTTTATTCCAAGAATTGAAAAGTAATTTTATTTCCTAAATGACAGTTTCTTAAAGAAGTAGAGATATTTTCTTGTTTCAGTGGAATTTATAAACAACATTTATACCTTTAAAATAATTTTACTTTTTATACTTTAATAATATTTTTAAGCCAGTTTCATTAAACATGTTGAACATTAACAAATATGTTTTAATTTGAACAATGTCTATGTAAAATTGTTAACGCATTTATAGGAATATTTAGGATTCACATAATTCTTTTGAAACAGCATTAACTCACTGACTAAACTATCTGACTGGTGCCTATCATGCATGACTGAATCAGTCAAGACTATAGCAATATGAAATAGAGCTCTATATTCATTTATGATTTTTTTACTGAGATTCAGATAAACACAGGTTGTTAGCAAATCGCCTAAAATTGGAATACCAAGTTCATTATAATAAACATCAAAGCGCTAATAGAAGTCATCAGTTGTCAATTACAACCCTAAACACAATTTTGCACAAGTTTCTATAATAAACGCGAACAGCGATAAATCTCCAAGGGCCGACGAGTGCCAATACTGAACTCATCAATTCCTGCCACGGGTAATGTATTACTAACATTATTGGTCGATCCGGAACTCCGGGGTGAATGGCCCATTCAGTGTAAGGGCTGATTTATTTAGATAGCGGCACTGGACTTGGCAAATAATGGGAATGTTTGCAGAGTCCTTCTCATGTCTAAACGTGAGTATTTTCTGTCTCAGAATCAAATACTTCGAAAATTAATCACAACAAATGTGTATACCAAACATGAGGCTGATAAAAATGATTTGTTTTAATTTTTTATTTTAACATTCATACTGGCATTTCATATCCAAGCCGCGCCTATTTTGGTATAATTATTTGTTCTAGATGGATGTTGACTTATTATGACCCAGTTATGCCCAAATAACTCAATGCCCAAAACATAGATATAAAATATTTAAAAGTACCTATGAAATTAAAAACACAAAATAATTACAAAGTGTTCGCGTGAATCTAAACTAAAAAAATACGATAAAATTTAAGTTTTAACTTTTTTATTCGCTGGCATTTCTATAGAACAAAGAGAGAGACATTAAAAACTATAAAAACGGCCCCAGAATATAATTGTAAAGGTGCTTTCATATCAGACAGCCGCCTTCCACAGGCCGATGCGTGCGCCGTGCACCGCGCACCATGCAGTTACGCAAGATAATGCATCGTTATGCAACTCGTTAGTGCACTGCAGGTAAATGCTAGCAGCCGTGAGCAGACGGGTTTTACTTACTATAGAACACTGCATGTCAAGCGCCGGGATTCGTTTTAATGTAAACTGCATATATGTATATCGAGCGAAGTAAAGTCACCTAAGGCGGCATAGTAAAGCATCGAGCGAGCATAATTATAATAACGGTTAAAATGTATGTTTTGATTACTGTCACCACGGTTAATCAACTTTCTTTGTTTAAATCTTCGAGTCTAGACTAAAATATGATTTCATATCATGCCAAACTTTCATAGGAAGGCTATAACACCTGTCAAAAAGCGGTCATTATAATCGTTACAAAATCAAAGTGATACAAAAGAACGGGTTGTTTTGTTATGCAGGCATCTGTACTTCGGTTCGCAGTTATCATGTATTCAGAGTTCGGTGCCTATACTAGTAAGACCGGTGCCTCTCCCAGCGACCGGTGGGAAACTGGTTGGTCAGCCTAGCCTATGCTGAGTACCGATATAACTAGATAAGGTATTACTGTAAGTATACTGCAACTAACGAGTGAGCCGATGTGATCTGCTGCAATTATAAGGTCTTATCGTGTGTGAAATGTTTAGAAATACATTTAAAATACCGAAAACTGGTCAGTGTGTAGTGATAAATCCAAAACAAAGCACAATGGCTACGGCTGCAACTGCCAACTACTAAGCAATAGGCAGTTACTCCTTCCTTTCTTCTTTCCTTGCAGTATCCACTTTTATCCCTCTGTTCATGCAAGCTCATAGGATGCTAGGATATATTACAATATTGTTACCTTATTCTTAACATTCGTTAGAATTATAAAAACGGGAACTTCACAAATTAGTCAAAAATAAAGAAAATTTAACAAATAAGAATAACGCGAATAAGCAATAAAATAGTTTCGGCAAATACACGAACGAGCGTCAAAATATAATAAAACTGGAATTTTTGGCCTAACGCCACAAGTCTTACAGAATTGGGTTTATAACATTTTTAAAGGTTTGTAATTGCCAAATGCATTAACCAATTAATTGCATTTCCTTTACATAAATTGTTACTTCCATTAACACCGATTTAAATGAAATGGGAATTCCTAATTAAGAGAAGTTATTAAGGTATTATCGTGTACGTTATACGATTAAATATTTTATTGTGAATTCAGTCAAGGATAGTGAAAAACGTTTCCCAATAACCGTTTTCAAGAGGTTAAAAACATTTGCTTTTGGCATACATGTGTGTATGTGTGTGTAATAATCATACCTATCTGTCAAATACTTGATTGAAAAATTTGTCATGGTATTGTTGGCGGAAAATTGACTTATATTTTACTTTATATAAAAAAATAGCATTTCAAGTATTCGCTGCCAACCCAACCCTTATACCTAATACTTGTATTTTATAAAGCACCATAGTTCATAAACACAGATTTGACGCAATGCACCATCATTATGTGTGTCCTTTTAGTCTTCAAATACATCGTTTCTAATAAAGTGGTTCGCATTGACCTTATCACACATAAGCGAGGCGATAATTAAAATTATACAAACCGCAAACAGGTACTTATAAGAGGTGTGTATTCATCATTAATAACTCCCACTGCACGCGTGACGTCAATAAGACGAGTTATTAAATCAAAACAAGTTGATTTGCATGATACCGCATCTCGATTGCATGCGATTATCGTAAATCGATCGTAATGGTACAGTACTGTACAAGACACGACCGCCGGAACTACGGGTATAGCTGCCTTAAAGCATAAATAAAAACCTGTCATAGATAATTATGATACTAGATATAAGTTGCAATGTAGTAACGCACACAAAAGAATTCACGTATCGATATCTAAAGTAACATATTCTATTGATCAGATCAGTTGCTTCATTCATTTAAAAGTTGAGCGATGACAAACAATAAAAACAAAGTAAGCTAAACTTGATCATCGTGAACCAGAGATTCTTTCTGTGCTAAAGTAATTTTGTGATCATAGTAAATTTATTCCGTCTCACGCTTTGACCCGGCGAACTGATGACTAAGGCATTTTACGAGTTCCTTTGTAAAAGAACAATTGAATTGAGATAATCTTCGCATTGTACTAACTCTTTCCGGAATCCATTGTCCAGCTATTATGACGCCTAACGTAATGTTGCGATAACAATATAAACAAGCCAAAACGCTGAACATAGGTAACAATACTTACCTATTCAATTTTATATGCAGATTAAATATTAGAGAATTAACATCTTACTATTGTAAGCTGTACTTACACTCGTGTGCTCTGAACATTTAAATGAAAGCATCCTCTCAATATTACGAGAGAACTCGGGCCAAAACGGTTCACGTAAACCTATCCTTCCGTGCTATATTTATTTGTTGTGGCCGGCCAGGTGAGATTTATTCACGTTTAGCTGCAACATGGTGCGGTGGGCGTACGTGGGCCGCCGCCCGGCTCAGAGGTAACTAACTATACGTGCGAGCCGCCTTTATGTTGTCGCGACTAGCATTCAAGTCCATATAGGGGAGTTTATTGCCATTTACGTATATAATTTCAAAAGGAATGCACAAATAACAATGCCTTGTATTGTATACGAGCACCTGCCGACTGCGGAGATTTACGAAAGAGTTAGGGCCTTTTGTGACACTGAAACTTTAGAAATGCATCATTGCGATTGTGAATTTGAAAAGAATGGTTAATCTGATGTTTATATCTCTATCGCACGAAACAATGGTCGAACAAAGAAGTTAAAAAAAATAAAAGCAAACAGTTTTGAGTCCAATGAGCTGTTTCCTTCCAAAGCGAAATAATAACAATAACAGCATGGCGGCGAGTACTACGTGTGGTGTTCGTCGATTAGTGATGCGCGCAACGCAACTGATCTAATTCCGGAGTTACGATTTCGTTTATCTGTCAGCGTTCTCCGAAAGAATCATAAACAGCTCGGAATTAACGGTCTGGTAAGCAACGTTGCATGTTCGGAGAGAAGGCAATGTATTCCACGCAGGTGAGACAGAGAGCTCTTATCGGGGTGTGGCTATCGCTACTTTATATGCACTGCCTGGATAGTTGCATGCGAGGGCATCTGCATATATATACGTGTATGTTAAGCTCGTGCTCATGCCATTATATGCTAATTAGCTTTCCGATGCATTATCACTGTTGCAGATCAGAACGTAATACTCTGATAAGACATAGATTAGACTTCCAATTAAATGCAACCAAATAGCTTTCATTACTTTATATAGACGATTTATCGATATTAGGCTTAGAACCGAAGTAGATTTATACTTTATTTATTCATTAAAAATACTGAGTACCAAGACGATTAAATGCTACTGAAGATATCATATACCACATTTTACCAAAGAAAAGAAAACAAAACACGAACAAAGCCTAATGCTATTTAGATACATGTAAGTAAGTAAGAATATTAGCTTTTTTATAAATAGGGAAGAAATAAATAAACAAAATCCATTAACCCAAAAGATATATAATTAAGAATAAAACATTAGGCAGGTGTCTCAAATAGAAAGGGTAAATAACGAAGCGTACTAATTAAGACTAATCATACGACAGTACCGGTGACGCTGAAGCCGGCGTCCGGTGCTCCACCGTGCACAATGGCCACAATCCACCAAAATCACTTCACGACGTCCGCGTACTAAGTACAATTCGAAAGAACATGTGACGCTAGTGCGGTGAAAGGTAAGATGCGTTCCGTAAACGGTTCCGAGTAACAAGTAACCGAGCGTTGTGTTGGCCGGCGCGGGAGAATGGCGCAAACTGGCGGCTGCGGGAGGGGCTCCCCTGCAGCCCCCGCCGCCCCCCTCGCCTCCGAGCATGGCATGGCCCGGCCACCAGACACGAGCTTGCATAATTAATTATACTTCACACACTGCGCCTTCCTTACATGCAAGGTCATTGTTTTTATGTTGCATATATATATTTGGAATGTCCGGTCCGATAAGTTGTTTATGAAGCTGTTATTGTGGTAAGGTCAAGATGATTATCATTAATTTGCTTAAACAATAGAGTGGATGTCAATCAAGTATTTTGAAAACTAATTTTCGTGAAACTAAAACAACGACAAAAAGTAAATGTTATGATTCAACTGTAGAAAATTATATATTCAAATTAATCTGTAATTTCGGTCAAAATGAATATTAACCTTCAAACAAAACAAGAATAAAGTAGTGAGTAGCACGTTAATATAGACCCTTTTGACGGTTGTAGGGTGGTGGGAGGGGTCGAGTGAGGGTGTTCGGTTTCCCGGGCGTGCCAGACGAATCCCGGTCCCGGACTTGTCGCGATCGATAACCGTATCCGCTGCACGGGAACTCACATTAACTAACTTGCTGGATAGAGGTGGAAAGTCGGCCGATGTTGTTACAAACTTTACCGATTACAGTTGCCCGAGAAACTCTCTTGTTATTCTAAATGAATCAACAACTCGGTATGGGGGGAGAGAAACAAACAATATTGACGCCCTTTCCGCTACTGCTTCCGAGAATGTTATCAACACAAGTCTGAGTTTGTCGAATACGTTTAAGGAATAATTAAAAGACATAGGATAAATACAAAGTAATTAAAAGTAAACTGATTGTATAGTTTGATCTTGTTACTGCTATTATATGTTGTGTCTATTCTTTTGTTGTAAAAAGAACTTAGGAAAAGCGAATCAAATTCAAGGTTAGCCTTGTCGAAGGCCAAGGTCTTCTTATGCGCTTCAATATGAGTTTCAATTGTACTCTGACTTTATCTTACAAAAGATTTATCCGACAGTGTAATAACAAGGCCTCGAACATTAATACCTTGAGTAATAATCTTGTTACAACATAGAAAGTAATTACGATTTGAAACTAAGAATTTTGGCGTAAGATCAAAAGATATTTCATGCTCGCGTAATACATAATTAATTTGCACAATAATATATTTTGTTTATATATATGAAACAGGAGTTCTACTTCGTATTTGGATTTAATTAAAATATCGATTTACTTAGAAATTACAATGCTTTTAATGAAAAAGATGATAGTAAAATTATAAATAATAAAACAGAGGTTTATCTGTATATAGTTCTAAAATTAGAAGTCTCTATTGATCACAACGAAGATACGATTACGAGTAGGTTACATAACAGTAGTCAGTAACAGTCGGCCTCTTGATTACTCAACTACGGCTATAACTCATAGATGACGTCTACGCGCGTGTGATAAGGAAACAAATGGCAGATGACGAGCATTAATCATCATTACATTGTCAACGGGGTGACCCCGATCATGTGTTCCCGACCGAAATGCACGAATTCAGTTGGAGACCTCAATTTCAGCTCTTATGTGAGCTGAATAATTTTTAAGTGAGTATTATTA
The DNA here is from genome assembly GCF_032362555.1 of Amyelois transitella. NCBI lineage: Eukaryota > Metazoa > Arthropoda > Insecta > Lepidoptera > Pyralidae > Amyelois > Amyelois transitella. The sequence goes on along the minus strand of NC_083511.1, from coordinate 8,096,627 downwards.
ATTTATCGTGGTTTGGTAAGACATATTTGAAGAATTGTTATGCTAATTCTGGTAAACTTGTAGTCTTACTTAATCTTCTATCTCAGAGATTTGTAATTGTAAGGCATATTTTTTTGTTTTCATAAGATTTAAAGGAACTACCGAATATTTCATGTCGTTCAAAAAAATTCTTTCCTTTTCTGGAATGTCTATGATCTGAAAAAGAAATTTTGTTTGAATGTTTAGGTGGAATTCATAAAAAGTGTGACGCTGCAGCAAATCCCACCGTAATAGGAAAAGTTTCAATCGATTCACTGGCACGAGCAACTCTCACGGCGAAATAGGCACTATTATGAGAACCTGATTCGCTTCTTGAATTTTCTATCACATGCTCGGATCCGCTTGTCTCCGAGGATTTTTTTTTAAGTTAGATGATGTATTTTTTCAATATCGGGCGTTTCGGTTTAAGGTTTATTTCACAATCTTTGCCTTTACTATAATTTAAAAAACAACGTAATTGACTGACTGATCTTTGAACACAGTTTAATTGTTTAAAAATTACTATTTGAAACACACCTTAAGCTAGACAATTATATACATATATCTTAATATGTGCTTCAGCGGTTTATTATATAGATATAAAATTATGAAAACCTATAACAATTTACTAGAATATTTCGAGAAGCTTTTATGTTTATAAACAGCGAGTCTAAAAATGCTAGTTTATATGAATTGGTCAGAGGTGGCGAGTTCCCGCTGGCAGCCAGCCAACGCGAATGGTTCTGAATGTTACCCAAACTATGCAATGCGATACGTTGCATTGCTCATGTTTCAGTTTCAAAGTTATTTAGATGATGTTGGTTATTTTCAGATAAGTTATCATTGCATTATCATAAAAAATCTATCACGGCAGATAAATTTGAATAATCTTACTATTTTGACTTTTTTGATCAATATAGACAAAGCTATCGATTGAAATACAAATTCTGCCTTTACTTTGTAAGCCAGACCATCAAGTCACCCACCAAATTCGTTCTTGACTTAAAAATTAAAGTAGCTTTTGAGCGATAATTTTTATACAAAATAAATCGCTTTGCTTCAACGCATTTCATACGCGTACACTCATTACGTAACGTACGTAATAACAGTAGGATTTATGAGAATTGTGAAGACGTTCTCGAGATTTCCCATCTCCTTTAATTTCCTTGCTTTGCATGTAATCTTCAATCTCCCAACCACAAACTCCATTATGGAGGTCTGTGTATTCAAATAAATTCCGTAGAATGATATGCTGTTAGTATAGCAATGTTTACAAAATAGGCCACCCTGACTCGTGAGTCCTATGTAGACGTACTTAGGAACTATAGACTTTGTTCTGGTTGTAGGTATTAATCCTTGCCTCACAACAAAGTAATGCAGAGTCGCAGAACCAAGCAAAGGAGTCAAAATAATACATACTACACTTGCTATAAGCGGACGTTAGAAGATTCCGACGATCATGGAATAGTCAATTACGAGCAGCACAGTTATTAATGAGCAATTACAGAATTTTAGGAGTACACCTTATTTGCATTTGAGCCTAAAAAGGATTTAAGTTGGTCAACAAGCCATGGATGATGCATGGTGTATTGTTTTCATGATCACACTCAACTCTTGATGAGTTTCTTTCGAGACGATTATTTAGTTAGTAATAAATGATTCTCAATCTCTAAGAATTACATTACGTGCATTAAAATAAATTTTATGATTCTATTATTACTTCCCATTTTATGGAACCGTTAAAGAGTTTATATTTCAAGAAATACGAGTGGGCGCCTAAACAAATTAAATATGTCACATTAAACATAAATAATGTCGTTGACTTAATAATAATAATCGTTATCTGAGAACAGATATTTATTACTCATAAACATCCGTTTTAATCGGGTTTTATAATAGACGCAAGTTCTATTAACACAGATTTAAGTGTGGAAATCAGGAAATCAATTCGGATAATAGTACGAATTACACACATTAACTTGAGTGTTAAGTAGTTAAATGTTTTATGATCCTATGATTTATTCATTGGATAATAATTGATTTTTAGTTACACAATATGTTTCGTCACATTATTCTTGAAAAGGTATCCCCAACTTATGAGCTTCATTAAAATGTTATAAGAAAGTATCCAAAACACGTTTCGTCCAAAAACACCTAATGTATGCCGTATCATTATGCCGTGTGGATCCCAGCACCAATAGAAAAAAAGAATACGATTACTTCATCTCTTTCCCAAAGATGTCGTAAAAGGCGACTAAGTGATAAGCATCCTGTCACATGTCACTGTTATATTATATTATATCATACAATTATAATAATTGAAGAAACAATTACTACGGAACAAATTAAACTTTCTGCAATTACTGTTTTTATTATTGACAACGCAATCTAATTTTGGAACTAGACGTAAAACCACTTTAAATAAAATGACCGTTCACTTTACTAAAGTCAATATAACATATAAAAAGCAGCTTAGTAATAACAGTTTCACGATCACAGTGCACCTGCACGCTATGACCGCTCTAGCAATCTGAATCCAATTCTAAGTGCAGTTTGTAAAGTCTCATTTAGAACTACTTCAGCATGTTAGTTGGGGACACGAGTAAGGACTACAGTTTAGCATTCCACTCACAGACCGACAGAGAAGGGGCTATGACGGCACAGCCGGAGGGAAAAGCGAGGATAGTACCGGGGTATACTTTTCGAATCGATAGTCTAAGAGCATTCATAATGCTTCTGATATCCTCGTGGCACGCGTGGATTCCATAAGATGAATTGTTTATGGATTCTAAAAACTCAACTGAATAGGGTCTGGGAATCAGACAAATTACTAAAGAGAAAATTTGCTCCCCTCAACTCTGTCAAATCGACGAAGTGTTCGCGTAATAGCATTACTTGCAGGATTTGCATGGAGTCGGGTGTTCGTTCATTTATAATTGGTAGAGGTAGAGGAATGCGCTTTAATGGAGCACAATTTGCGTCTTTATGTATCTCAAACTTGATTTCCGTTGGCTATGCAAATCCGCTATTGTTTTGAACATTGTAGACGGGCAAAGTAGACGTGACTTGAATAATTTACGTCATAATGTTGAAATACAATACTTTTAGACTCAAATAATGGTGGCATCTTTGCTAAAAAAATATGTTGTGAACAAAATGTGTTCTTTCTGTCATGTCAAAATATATTTTGGCATCTAAATCTTTATTTCAAGCCTTAGTATATAATATCTAAATGTCCTTTATTATTTCCTCCTTATTCTTTCTCCGCAATATCACTTGATGAAAGCTAGTATTCAATAAAGACAATGCAAATACCGCAGCTTATCAACGATCTTAACTCTATCGCAGCAATTAATATCACTGAACAGAAGATGGGGTGTTCATTAATGAGCAGAATTTCCTAACAAAGCCCAATTGATTTACGAGTTGCGTGTCCAGATTGGAGCAGCAAACATGGCCATCTGAGTTATAGGCGAGGGTGCCGCGCGCATACGTATGAGGGCAGCAGCGGCCATTTCATGCCGGCGCGTGACAAACATGACCAATGGCCTGTGCGCCGCTAAATCTTTGGCTGCCACAGCAAAAATGCACACGACAGTTATTTCAATGGATGTACTCGTTTTTATTATTTACGACCATAAAAAGTGGTTAAAAGGGTAGGGTTAAATCTATGTGAAAGTAAGTATTAAAGTAATGTAGAAACATAGATAGTTATTAAGATCAGCCAAAATGTTATCATCTTTACTTTCGAATCCTATAAATATGTTTCCTTAAATCTATTCCTATTGACCTAAATAACTCTTAGCTTTCGTTGAGGACTCCACACTTCCCATTTAAATACAACAAAATCTTTTAAATTTCATACACGTTACGAAAATTGGTAGTGACATCACAAAGAGCCAGGGAAAATACACGTGGAACGTACTTTAAAACCTTGACTAACGTCCAATTTAAGAGGACCTACTGTTCACCCCTAGTTAATACTAGATCTTAAAATATGCGGTCGTTTGCGAGATACCCAGAGTTCTTGTATAATTGGCTGTGAAAGCATTACATCACCCTAGGGCCATCATGGGCAGTAACGACGTTCTACTTTCTTTGTCTTCGTTTTGCGTAGAATGGTATAATCTACAACCTTTGTTCTTGTTATAATTGGGTCGTTAGACATTTTTGACCTATATTAAGTATCAAAGATTATAAAAAATACAGATGTTTTTCTGCTAATTGTAATGTAATTTTGATAATAATGCTTTTAAGATTATACAATATCTTAAATAATCTTATTGAGACGCAAAATATCTACTTATACTATCTTATTTAAATTAAAAAGATTATGTCACTTATAGCTTTGTTCTCATGTTTCTAATCTTAAACAGATAAGATTAAAAATAATTTCACTATTATGATAATGCAACATTCTCTAGTGTTGACAAATGACAAAGATAATTAATAAACGCCCGCCGTAACAGCGTTGCGGCGTTAAAAGCTTGACGTATATTTATTCTTGTGCCTGTCATTTGTCTTGTTATAAAGAAAAATTAATAAAAAAAGGAAGCGGCGGAGCTCATCTAAGTATTTAAAAAAATTTATGAATCGTTGTAAGAATTATTTCTTAAAATTTGTTTTTCTAGTTTATTTTAATACAAGACCGATATTATAAGAACACTTAAGTAGCAAAGCTCTTTAATAATCCCTATTACTCGTATTGGGAATTATTTTGCTTCTAAAGTGTAATTTTGTAATAAGATATTCAAGAGTAATTTCATCTTCTAAGATTCAAGGTTCTTACGAAGCCTTGAGCCGTAGCCTTTAGACAAAAGTTCTAAAATAGACTATTTAATTTATTTTTTCGTTCCAGAGCTTCAGGCTTTAAGAGCAAAAAAAGCCCTTTAAAGATTTACCCCTCGAGAAATAGAACATAATATAAAATACATTTTTATGTTATACATCGCTCCCACGGGATAAGGCGCCCTTTGAAATATAGACAACACGGAGATCTACTATGTCTTAGTAATATCTTCATAAAAAAGTAAAAAAATTTAATGTAAATTTCATTTATCCGTTAGAATAAGAAGATATGGAAATAATAACTAAATAAACGTTAGTATTAAACTTTATATTGTCACATCAAAGTTCACTGCTACACCTCCTACAAAACAGGACTGAATGAAAGCGGGTTTGTACAAAACATCATAAATTATATTTATCTCAACCGATTTTTTTATCGTTATGGTCTCGACCAAGTTTCTGGTAATTGCCTTTTATCTGAGCACGATCGCAGTAGCACTTGTGTGTTTAATGGGCTAAAACTAAAAGCTAATTATCTCCCACACTTGTAACTTTGCCGATCTAAATTAGAATTGCGGGTGAAGTTGTGAAGCTATGTATGTATATGTTGGGAAGGAACGCTCCGACTGCGTCCAACTCAAACATCCCACGATTAACATTAGTTTAAAACAATGCCGGTGGATCCAAACTAAGTTCATAGTGTTTCTATTCCAATATTCAAATGAGTTCAGTGGCACAGAAACTCTAACGTTTAGTTAGCAGCACGTGAAACCTTAATAGAGAAGCTAGAGAGAAAATAAGTGACTTCGTTTACATATTCGGATTTTTTAAGTAACTTTTGACATCTATGCGAAAACAGGGAAACCTTTGTTTTCTTTTGATCTGGGTTTTTTAAGGAAAATTTTCTTCAGTCTCAAAAAACATACATGTAAAATTACAGTAAACCAAGAAAGTGCCTTCAGAATTTCATGAAATTTTCTTTAGTTGCTATCCCAATTACTGTTTAACGTTAGACACAATTTTTATCCGACATAGGTACTTAGTAAAGTTTTTGTTTTTATTTGTTCAACTCGTTTCAGGCAAAACAAGCGTTCATATTTTCTTATAGAATAATAGTTTATGGCAAGTTCAGTGTAGACTTGATCCTTTAGCACTAAAATAATGAATCCTCTATTAGTCATTGCCGTATTTAGCTGAACCCGGGCTGGGTTCAGGATAAAGTTGGCGTATGCGTCAACAGGCGCCGCGTCCGTCGCGACATGGCCAGGAATAGACAAACTAAAAAAGTATTACCAGGTACTTACACAACTTTAATGTATTGTAATGAATGAAGCAATATCCATACTTATATTGTACTTACATGTGAAAGTGTGTATGTTTGTCCGTCTTTCACGTCAAAACTACTAGATAAAGACTACTATCTTCTTGGTTAGGGCAAAAGTATGTTTTTAAGTTAATAAGTAGTAAAAATACCGTTATTATTTATAAAGACTTTATACAATATCATTTCCTTATAAAGTCCTTTGAAATATGGAATTCATTAAATAAGTCATCCATAAACTTAGAGAAAATGTTTATGTTAAATTAAAAGGTAAACTTACTTGAAGGTTCGAGCGAGATCGTCGCGGCATCACGCCCACCACTTCTCCCCTCATTATAGATTCAATAACTGTAAAAAGAAACAAGAAATAAGTTGAATTCACCTTTGGCATATTCTTAATTTCTAAAATAAAGAATAATAAGTTGGAAATATGTAAAAATAGGTAAAACACGGGCTTACGAGTGGTTATTACCGCCATGAATTAACTACAGCATAACTTGCCCTTTTTTTAGTTCCTACAATTACCGATCAGAACATGTTTGCTCGCGGAAAAAGGACAAAACGTCATGCTACGGAAAATCTAAGTATTATCATTATCGGAGAAGAAGGAGACTTGCATTGCCACAGTGCGTATGAAGTTGATCTCAAGTTAGTTTCAAAGGTATACAAAAGTGAAACCTTTTTAATTTGAGCTTCTAATATAAAAATAACACTTTGTAATGAGAAAAATAAAAAGAAGCAAGTAGGCGTAATCTTGACTTCCTTTCTTTGGAAATTACGCGGGCGTAAACATGATATAGCCAACAAAAGAAATTTATTCTTTTATTGAAAAATATTGTAGCTACAACACATTCATATTTTGTTCTCTCTGAGTAGGATATTTTTCTAAGAATCACTGTATGATGTATATAAGAATATGTAAATTAGGTACGTCGCTAGGGATTTTTCCTTTGTAGTGACGTAATCATATGGCTTCAATCCAATTACTGGTAAGGTGGCGGCCGTTATCCGCTATCATTATAATTATATTATAACGTTATTTATAATGTATTGTAGATATTACATAATAGCTATGATATCGACACAATAGATCTATTATACTTTCACATCAAAGAACAACTGATTGCCCCGGGCGAATCAATACGGGCTGAATAGCTGAGGGCTTCAACGTTTTGTTGAATTGCTATTGGCTTCAACAATTAATTGATGAGTTTTATATTCAGCTTTATATTATGATGAGAAAATAAAAAAAAATCGTTGGAATGACATCTAAACATCATGAAGAAGGATCAATAACAATTATTTTATTATGTACCTGCAGTCAATTTAAAATGCCATATGCACCTATTCTAAACGATTTCATAAAATATTTAAACACACCGGGCTGCAAATTTACAAGACACAAAATTTGATCAACACACTGATATTTTATTAAAAATAATTTTCTTTATCATAATTATGTAGCTTAACCTGATAACAGACTATTTATAACAAAGATACACCCGCAGATGGGCATAGTATGATAACCCGTGCATTACATAAGTCCATTGTTCGCGTACTGCTATCGTAATTAATCATACCCCTTTGTTTGGTTGTATAACCAGCGGCCGAGACGCGATTGCTATAACTGGATAAATTATGAATGCTAACAATACACAATAACTAAACTGAACCCAATTGATGTCCGTAGTACCTAATATATCTCTATTTTTAGTTCATTTGAATAAACGGTCAATACTCAAGGACAGTTGGTTACATGGTCAAACTATCGAAAAAATATTGGCGCGCTGGGAATTGAACACAAAACCTTCAAAGAAGTGAGTAAAGTAAGTAAGCGTGCTTATAATTACGCTTCAAATCTAAAGTAGTTACAACAATTGACTATTAATATATTTGAAGTAGTTTAAAACAACAATTACCTCCATCTCCGAGGAGCCTCATCTGCACCAGGGAGGGATCCTCGCTATGTTCCTCCAGTACAGTGTCATCCGTCACTGTCAGTTCCTGCGAAGAAAATATTTTGTTAAGATATCGCAACAAATCCCACAGTATTAAGTGATTTAACAAAGTTGAGTCTCATTTTCAAAATTTCGACGAAACACGTGTTCATGCAGACGAAAATAGCAGAGCCTCTCGATAACAAACAAATGTTAATAAATTGAATGAGTCGCAAAAATTCAAATATTCTCCATTCAGAAGCAACAAAAAGATAAATTATAAATGAGTTTCGCGAACAACAAAGTCCAATTAAGTTACCAATTCCTTCAAGGAGAAATAACATTCTGGCAGGTGTTTTATATTCCGTAACAAACAGGATTCCGTAAATTCTCATCTAAACTTTCTCACGACCGCTTATAGAACGGTAAACAGCCGTATCTGTTTTATGTTGTTCGCGCGGAAAATGCCTATGAATTTAAAACACGTCAGCCGCAATGTTGATATACAAAGAAGCATTAGATTGGGAAGAATTTCGATCATGGCCGGTTGATTTTTTTTATTTGTTGATTTAATGACTGACATAACTTTAGTAGGTTAATAAACGTTAATACATTTAATCGTTAAATTACATTTGCCAGACTGCTTATAAATCAAACCACAATTTGATACAAATATAATAGTTTCACCACATGATGTATATATTTAACGATGCATGCGACCATGACCTAATTGGAACAAACACCGCGAACGTGGAACAAACAACTCTTTCTGACAACTTCGTCTAAGCGTCTATAAACATGTCGCCGAGCAAGACGAAGTTGCGAACTTGCAAGAAACAAAGAGGAAACTTTAAGAAAGTTGGCAAAACCAGGAAAGGAGGGGTTACTCAAAACTTTGACGTCTAGTAATACGAACCTCAAGTTTTCCACTCGCTAATTCGCAGTATAAATTTGTTTAACGTCTCAACTTTTTAACTGTAATTACTTAGCAAAGTTCCGGATAGATTGGAGCACTCAACTCTGATGAAGTTTGATGAGTAATTGAAATTATTCTTGTTGCGAAGTGGCTTATACGTTCGGCAACGTTATCTGAAAGGGCAGTGTATTTAAGCCGTGTATATCTGAAATTACGTCTAGTCAGACTTCATTGTGAATATCTCGACAACTTCTGGACCGTTTTGATGCACTACGAACTGAACAATTATATTGACAAATTCCACTTACATTTTAAATTTCATTAAAATCAGACCAAAGAAAGTTTTCGCGTTACATAAATAACGTTTTATATAAATACAAAAATGTATTAATTGCCCTAAATTGATTATGAGACCTCACTTGCTTCTCTAGCTCGGTCAATTATTTCCTAATTAACTATAGTAAGTAGTTTTTTACAGAAACCCAAAATAATTAAATGATTTATCCAATCAATAAAGTAAGAATGTGTTTTAATTCATAATTTTAGTTAAAAATCTTGGCTTCTTCAAACTGAGCTTATAAACTTCAATACAATTCACTGAAAGTGCAAATGGCACGTCAAAAGCAATTCGAAATTTCGTTGTTTCATTGTACCTTTCGATACAAAACGTCGCAACAGGCGTTCTCAAAGGAAAAGATGAAAGAAAAACAATAAACTGTTTCAATAACGAAAAACAACAAAGTTTGTTTAGACGAGTTGGCGGGGTGTAGACTGCAAGGGTGGCGGCGCTTGGGGAGATATAACTTTAACGTTATCGGCATAATGTTAAGTCAACATTTGCTTGTTAATACGAAAATTTTATAGTCTGTCTACATATGTATATTAAGACTAGGCCATATTGAGAATTTTTGGTATTCATAATAATTTAAGCATAAATATTCCTTATCAAGACATATGTAGGTGACATAACTAATTTCACCACAACAAATCTACAGTATTTTGTTATGAGAGCAAAAAATTAATGACCACTGGCAATACAGGCACAGGACACCAACCAAAACCGGGCCTATTCAATATAATTTCGATTCGAGAACTGGTCCCATAAACATAAATCGACTGAGCCATTACGCTTTTTAGGATACAATTAATAAAATCGACGACAGGTGGAAAGTTCAGAATTCCTTTTTGGTTACACGCCGTGTGTAGCGTCGTCTGACAAGTTTCCATGTGAGATCAGTGCGAGCTATTAACAAGACTGGTACATGCCCTTATAAATCCCTTCGTTACCGCGTCGGATGCCAAAGCGTTCAATACACCAAACAGGTTTTCTCCAGAACTTCCCGCTTCGGAACGATGTTGTAGAATGCCTGTACAGTTATTTGTTACGCCCCATCGTTTTTAATGGACACTATGATAATCTCTTGGAACTGTTGAAAGCTTGATATATAAAGTAGCTCATTCTAGAAACGTCGATCTATAATAAGGGAATAAATTCGCGGATGAGAAAGAATAGGTTGGTAAAAAATAATTTCATGGTTATGGCATCAACTGAGTAATATGTCATCGCAATAAAAAAATTGAAATCAGACATTGAATACGTATTTACATTACGGATTCATTTATTCATTCAATGCAACTTATTCCATTATTATAAAAACTTACTCATTAAACTTACATACTTAAAGATTCTATTTCTATTTCCGGTTGGACTGAAGTTCTCTTCGTCAAGTTCAACTAAACTTAAACCGAACAAGACCATTTAACAAAGTAAGCCAAATGTTCTTAACTTCAAAGTTGGTCATCAATATAGAGTATTTATTTCAGTACGAGATTTACTCTTGCATCTACATAGCTGCTCGATCATTATATAAAACTAGTTACATATTTCCCTACTTAAGTTATTTTCCTATGAAATTTCTTCAGTTTGAGGCGGTCAGAGCGTGGGCGTACTCTAGTTATATTAGTTTTTTCTTGCACTTACACCAGTATGTTCATTGACGCCGACGATGACAGCCGTGTACCATTGTGTGGCGCCAGCTGCCCGGTACACCTGGGCGCGGCACCCCCCCAGCACAGAAGGTGTGGTGGTCAGGATCCGCTGCCCGTCCTGGACGCTCCGCCATTCCCCAGCCTCGGTGGACAGCGCTGTCAGCGTCGCAGGATCGGCTCCCGCGTCAGCACCAGCGAGGCGGCCATCCCATTCCTGAAACAAAATTATTAAGTGACTTTTAGTGTTACCCACATGAAATAGTATTTAGGCAACATACGTTTTCCGAAATAAATTATGACAGTTGATGAATATAATGTAGGTGACGAGGTACGGAGGGATCATGGCAAAGGAAAAGTACGTCTTTGCATGTTTGTGAATTATGCAGATAGCTTCCTTTATCTGTTATAGCCCTTGCTCTCCTTCATAGAAGATTAACAACATGGATTCATCTGAGCAGACCCTTTTCAAACAGCAATCTAATTTGAATCGTCAGCATGAGAAACCTAAAAAACTAAACAAGTATTTAAAATTGCTGCAGTAGCAGAGAATCAATATGGATAGTTACTAAAACTGTTTCTCCCAAAGTTTTGACAGCAAACGTTTATGCAAATATTTGTGTCTGCTTTCGGTTAAATATTTTTCACGTTGAGATTGGAAATAAATCGATTCTTTTTGCAAGCCAGAAAAGAAGACGCAGTAGGTAACGAAGTCATTGAACCAGATAGGACTGAAAGTTTTTGTAAACGTTAAGCATTAGTGACAGCTGTTCTCGATTCAACAATTTTCAGGCTCGATTTAAACATAATAGACAAGGCAACCGTTAAAATATAACGATATTCTTTACTTGAAAACCAAAACATTTCTTAAATCTCTCTTTAACCTTGTCTTATCAAATCAAATCATCGCATAATGTTGCATCTTACTTTTTCTACTTCTAAAACATCAGAGTCGTAGTACATGCAAATCATAAATTCCCAGCCAATATTTCTACACCGTCCAGTCAGAATTCAACTCAATTATTATTTTTAAGACTTCAACTTCAGAAACATCTGCAACACGATCATTAATTTACTTGCAAGAGAACGCATCTTCATCATTTGTTGGTGAATTCAAGTACACCATAATCATAAATACTGCAATTAAAACAGTGCTCGATCGTTAGCTTTACGGCCTCGTATCGTATCACGTGTAAACACACGCCCTACATACTCAAACACCACCACAAATCTAAATTAGCAGTACGGGCACGTATATCGTATTAAGTGTAGTAATAACTCACTAACTATACATACATATATGTGGGTATGCACGGTGCATGCACACGAATGCACTAGTTTATATGTCAATGTTACAGCCGCGCACACATAGGCTGTGTATACATGTGCACACACCTGTGCTCTCATGCATACGGGCTTTGCCCAGCGAGCGACAGACGGTATCCGGTGCGTTGAACCCGCCCCCTCTCCCTTCTTACCCCCACTTGCTATACAATAGCTATTGCTGTAGTATCCGCCTATTTGCCAAACGCTATTGGATCATTCAGGGTCACCAGCTTGTTTGAACAACTGGTTTTTGCAATGGAACACGCCACTTACAAATAATTAAAACAGAAGTAACAGACGTTAAACAAATTGCGTCTAAAAGATTCCAAAAGGAAATATTATTAAACAGAAAGTAGAGCGTAAATCATTTAAACAGAAAACGCTTAATTAGAAAGCTATAAAGTAGCGTAAGTAAATGCCTAAGCAGTCTGGAAGTCTATAAATAGCCGAGTAAGGATCCGTATAAAATAAGTTTACAAAGAAATATGATAATGTTAAAAGTTCTCCAACGAATTAAGTAAGAATGGTACAGAAAAAAAGGACGACCTTAATGCTTAAAAAAATGCAATTTGTAATAAATCTCATCAGTTACAAGGCTTCTGATAAGATACCATCATAAACAGACACGTATTTCTTTGTATTGCGGATACACTGTCATTGAATTATATTACAAAGCGCAAAGCATAATTCAACGTTGACTGTTTGCCGTTCTTGAAGCATGAATCATAATCTCACAGCGACTATTCGTATGATAAATATGACCCCTTCTGCGCTCCAAATACCAATGAATTTATCGTTTATCAAGTTGAAGACATGGCAAATTTGCAAGACTCCTAAATCAAATCGGAATTAACTGCGATTTGCGACTTGAAAAAGCACACAAGTGACAATCGCCTCAGACATATACTGCATTTTTCAAATAAAATACACTTGGATAGTAGAAACAAAAATTTTCTTAAGTCTTGGTGTTGCAGAAGTAGCGAAACAAGGAAACAAAGATTGCGTTTTGCCCTTTTACAATATTTCACGGCCAGACAATTTTCTGTAGGCGTGAATCGTAATCGCTAGTCCACATTTGTTAGAAGTCACGCTCCGTTGAGCGGAGAGAAGACTCACAGTGACTCAGCCCAACGTTACGCAACGTGGCTTACTCTGTACTGTTTATACCGTCTGGTTGCTCTATTTGGTGAGATTACGACGTGATTAATACGAGGTCGTGGCCTAAAGAGAAGCGCGCGGATCACGAGATTATATTCGGAGTGATGGATATGCCTGAGTCGCTTTGACGTTTACAATTTCTCAGATCCAGCTCTATTTCGCAATAGGACGCGGTCGTAAACTGTCAATTACTAACGTGTTTACGATTGGACGGCGTCGTAAAGAGGATTGCGTTTTTGTAATGTCCATTTGGAGCGTAAAGATAGATAGGGGCATAGCCCGGCAGCCCCGACAGAACTTTGTGAGAAAAGTTATTACAGAATAGATAGGATGATAGTATCGTAGTGCGCAGTGGTGGTAGTGCACCAGCTAGCAACCAGGAAACCATTAAGGCTGGCACACATTCGCTCTCACCACTCTCATTCAATTTCCTGTCGCCGCCGGCTCGTTGCCGATTAGATACTGACAACCAACACAGGTCTATCATGAACTTTTGCCTTTGTTTAACTGAGTTTCAGTTTTGATCTCTAGTGTTTATGGATGATATTGTTTGAACACGCGGACCGCGGACGATCATCGACATTACTCAATGAAGGTTAACAGAATTAAAACTAAGATTGTTCAACCTTCAGTTTCACAAACTAAAATGACAATTATAAAAAGATAAGACGAGTTCTCATTGTCCAAAAAAAAATGAAACCACTGAACATTTTTTAATTTAAACTTTACATATAAAACGAACTCGTACTTAGACAAACTCTGGGACTAATACAATTAAAATTAAAATGAACAATGATATATATGTATATATATATATAACATAAACGCGATTGAAACTTATATCAAACAATGGTCAAGATTTTCACATAGTTAAAGTGTTTAACACAACCTGAGTGTTTAATATGTAAATATATTTATTTATGTATTGTATTCATTGTGAAACCTATTTTAGCTGAACATGTCTTTAAAGTAAGCAAAACAAGTGCAGATCCTTCGCGAGTTGCAAACAACAAGTCGGAATTACGAGATTACGAGACGAGAGTAATAAAACTAAAAAGAAGAGTTAAAAAATCAGCTAGAAACGGTAGCTTTATGGCTTATGGCTGAGAGGTAGAAAGCGATAAACAAAGGGATTTAAAATCCCTAGACAATGCAGTGGAGCCCTATCCATCAGATATGAAAGGTCTGGCTGAACGCCCCCGGGAAGAAAATGCCAACGCGTAAATAGCGGGCATAAATTGGGCTTTTGTTGGTGGCTACGAGTTACAATCTACCGCAACAGAGATATATTGCTAGGGAATGGAAACTATGTAGCAGGAGGAAATTTTTGATAAGAACAATGTTATACTTGATATAAAATCCTTGTTATTTCCATATACATATTTGTAATTGCTCTTTACCATTGACCAAGATTTAGTTTATGTGGGAATTTTAGTAAGATTGCTTTGAAAAACATTGTATTTCCGTAAAATTCCGTTCACGAACATTTTAAAACTTTAAAGAAAAATGAGCCACAAAACCAAATTTATTGTTAACAATTTTATGACCACTGGTTAGTGGACCACTAGATATTGCATTGTTAATGTAATGTATATAGTAATGTAAATGCAATGTATATAACTTTACGATAGACAAACATACTCAACCAGAACAAAAATCACAAAGTACTGTCTCTCATAGCTCAACCTAGTATTGTTTGTTGTATCTGTTTTCATTTAAAAATAAATATAGTAAGCATACCATATTTTCAAATAACTAGAAACAATAGCAGCTCTTAACTTCATAATAACTAACAGCAGCTGCTAGGAATTGTTCTTCAGTTTTCCTCCTAAAAGCAAAGTTATTAAAATGTTGTTGTAAATAACGTTTATTTACTCAAGCTTTATACCAAATTCGGCACAATAAAACACAGGGCGTAAACAAAACGAATAATATCTCTATCGTTATGACGGTCCGTGTACTCATAAGTATAAATAACTTTCCCCGTGGGAGACAAGGGTTAAAATAGGTATTTGAGTCCCTATATAATTTGGGATGGAAAGTCAACTCTGTTTTAGCACCGAGGAAAGTGCTATTAAAAACAATTTTCACAGCCCAGACCTGAAATTCACGATAGATTACTTCGAACTTAAAATTCTATCAGTAATTTAGGTAGTAACAGTGTAGATGACATAATACAATTTGTTCACGAATTGCACGTCAATAATAGGTAGGTTACCACTTAACCACATATTTCAACAACGTTTCCGCCACTCCAGTCAAAATTGGCGGTCCTTCACTTTCCAGTCCAACAGAGTCCATTGCATCATCGGCTCATGTAAATGACAATCGGTTCGCTCAAAGGGCCGCTGACTCAAAGGATGGAAACATACGTTCCTATACACGGAATGCTGTTTCAGTCGTTCCTTTGATTAAACACAAACCATGCATTGCTTTGGCTGCAGGATATTGAACGCTGTTTTCGGCAAAGTGCTTAGATAGCGTCTATGACGAGAATATGTATGTATTTACACACATGCGTATGAACACGATATGACAAATGTGATGATGAAAAACATAAACTTTCTCTAGTTAAAGTTACTTTCTAATATTATGATCGATCTCATGACGCTAGGTTTAAAGCAATTCATATCTGAAACTTGATCTCTACCTGTACTCCCTTGTTTGGAACACATATTTTCACATATATCTATATATTAAAAATTCACATATGTGCCTATATATTAAAAATTTCAAAGGACTCAATGACAAAAGAATGAATACCTATAAATTCATTGATTTTGTTCTGCCCATGAGGGTTTTATTCATAACGGGGAAAGGCCTTTATATTGTTAAAATATTACATGCGTTGAAACATGTTCAGTACGAGATCCCTAAGGAATACGAATTCATGAATTCCCGGCACGTTCATATTCAATCTATGTCAGAGCAAGACGCGGCACTCAAGATAAAATTTAAAGGAATCTTCCAGCCACTAAGGAAATGTTTTAAAACTATGTTCGCAAAAACCACTAGGGATTTCAGCAGTTTCAAAGTTTGAAATGCATATTTCATAAGGATATTTTTTGTTGCTTATTTTATAATATAGTAGTAGTTTACTCATAGAGCTTTGCTTAACTGGTAACGAGCAAAGAGTAAAAACTTACTTGCCAATGTTGCCAAATATTCTACCATCGAGCTCGAAAATAACTTAATAAATTGGGTTGGGCTATTTCAATGTGAACTATAAATAGTGTTTCCAACTTTCGCAGTACACCCGGGAGATCCCGGAAACAATATTTATTCTCTCTACTTCACGTCCCGACCCGCAATAAGTGAACACACACTAAAACAATGTCTTACTTAAGAAAAATAAATAAAATTACGGTATTATCTTATTTCTAACATTAGACCTTTCCATAAATATAATATAATATAATATAATTCTTCCTTCGATTATCAACAAAACCGTCCAAATGACTTTGAACGTTACCTTTGCCTTTACATACAGCAAAACACGCACACAATACTTTCAACTGATAAAAGATGAATTTGATAAGAACAAAATCAAACAAACAAACCCAAACAAAAGATCCGTACGGTTCATAGATCAATAGGGGAGACATAAAAGCGACAGTCCACACATTTCAGTGTCCCTGAAATAAAGAGCCGATCAAAGGAACATTGTTGGAACACGCGCCTATCAACCCATCCCGGGGGAGGCCGGGGTGGGCCGGACAGAGTAACCGACTGAAACAAACTTTACTCGTTTAAATTTTGCGGCAACAACTCGGTTGCGTACCGCGATAGAGTTAAGAAATTTAAGTCATATTGCCGGTTAGTTGATTCTGTTTTTATAAAACTGTTTGCACTTAAAGTGGTTTCTGACTCGTGCTCGTGCTTTAGTTTGGCTAGACTCTTTTCTATGCACTGGCGTATACAATCATACACAGTTTAAACTTTTTGTAAATTAATTTAATTAATTAAAAGAGGAAACTAAATAACTGTCATAATCATAACTTGCGGAATGACGTACCTACTAACAACTTGTTTGCGAATAATATATTTTATCTTATCATTCTTTCTTTATCTAAACCAGAAAACATTAACATTAACAACTCAAATTTCAAAGAGCATATCTAATTGCCGACCCGCCAACGCAGGCTACAAGGTTATTTAAAATTGAATGAAATATTGGGTGCTCATTATCATAATTGTTTAAATGTATGTTAATATGATAAACAAAGTTCTTAGATACTTAGTCAAAACAAAGGACACGTGTATACAAAGTCTGTTTTAATAGTGAACCGTGTTATAAAATGTAATTCACAACATATTCCTTTAAATTTTCCATATCATACCATCCAAAAAATATTTGACACAAAGTCGAACCAACAACCTTGAGGTGTCCCAAGAGTACCTATCTACTAATATAAAAGAAATAATCAAAATCAAAAGATTTATTTTCATACGAAAAGCATAATTAAATCTTAAAATTGACGAGCGATTCGAAAATCAAATCTATATAGTCGAATTGCGATCATAAAAGCGGCTTTGAGCGGTTGGCAATCAATCATGTTTCCACGAGGTGGCCGGGCTAACCGAAAATAGCACGACACTACCACCAGCCACCACCTGTCTCGGAATATGTATATAATGTAGGGGGAGTGGGGGGCGAGCGAGGAAAATCAATAAAGCGGGCGCGAGCATCAAAACATACCGCGTCCCGCTCCCGCCCCGTCTCCCGGGGAAACCCACCCTTGTTTGGCAGACGCCGGCCTTGATATCCCCATCTCTCCTCCCTGGCATTTGGATAAACACTAGCATCGTTAAATTCCAAATTGGGTCGCGTATGTCTTCTTTTCGCGAACTTCTTTCCAATATTTGAGACTTCTTTTGAAGTAACTTAAAATTGTATTACTTTCTCTACCACAGTAGGTATGGTAACTAAGTTCTTCGACTTGCTATAACTTATTTTAATATTAATGAATGTTATTTTTTAGCAAGCCTAGCCCTTTGTAATGGAGGAGCTGACGGTATTGCAAATTTCCTTTGTGTAGTTCTATGTAGCTCTTCAGCTACAAAAATACCTATTGAGTTTAATCAGAATTTTATTATTAGAAGTTATTCACTTTACATTAATGACATATTTAACCCTTATTAGTTTCAAACGGCTGGTGATGGAATTTAGATTCACATTCACATAACATCAGTCAAAAGTTACTATAAGCTGAATATTTAAAGAATAAACCCTAGTTTATAGCCTTTTCCTTGATTAATAGAGTGTTTTTTTTTGGTAAATTATGGTGGTTTCCTCGCAAATTGTGCACGATTCGGTGAACAGAGCCCGGCGCGTCACGTTCGCAGCGTCATGTTGCCTTCATTTCTCGTATCAAAGGCAAGATTTCTGAACATAAAGTGCCAGTCACGTTCAGAATAGACTGTTAATATTAGAGAATATTTGGGCATTTACAACTTTTAACATGCTTAGAGAGAATACAGACATTTTTAAGCTTCGCAAATCTTTCTTCTGGTCTTTTCTTATTTTGAAAATCCCTGAACGTGCTTTCAACAGACGTAAGTTCAAATAGCAGTGATAAAAGAAGTTCTACGTACGAATAACAGTAAAAGAATATTTTCATGACCCAATCCATTTTTCAGAAGATAACAAATAAACAAACAATCGAAGTTAAATAAAATTACCTTATTTATGATATTGATATAGGTAAAGAGACAAGAGATTTCATAGCTGAGCAAACGATCATTCTACAATTAACTTTTTTGCTACTCGTAAGAAATAACAGTAGCAATTAAAATCATCATCACGTGATCACAAAGAAACAACTATTACAACATAACCGCGTGTTAATGAATACAACGGAAGTATTTACATATACATATTTAATTAAATGTATAATATTATTTAACGAAATGTTTTAAAAGAGTTTCACAGAAAATTTACGTGAAGTATTACCTGTTAGGTATAAAAAATTCACATTTTTTTAAGACAAATTTACAGATATTTTTCTGTAGAGCGTTGCTGGCACTTATATGCGCACGGGTTTGAATCTTAAATGCGTTTAAATAACCAGAAGTTACAAGTGACAGGTAATAATTATACCTATCTTTCAAATTCATCTTCGTCGGTATAGGGTTTCTTTGACCAGCCCCAGCCCAACGCAATTTTTATCACGCAAAAAACTATTGCTGTCCCGTTTCACGTCATAATGAAAAGCGAAACAGTTATAACTTTCATAAACGCGCGATAACAACGGCGTCGCGCGAGCCATGCTACGGGGGTTAAACGTCTCAAGGTCACAATTTCAACTTCATCCACTTTTTTCCTTCTCCCTGAATACGAAAATGCCTACCAGGAGAAATTTAATCTGAAATAGCCTCACCTGAAACGGCTGAAGGTTGGCGTAGTCCATGAACTGCAGCTGCTTGTCGTGAAGGAATTCCACAGGCTGGGCGTCCGCCGGCAGCGTCAGGTCGGCTGCCAGCGGGGAAAACGTCTGCGGAAACATTATCACATAATTTATAGCAACAACAACCAAGTTGTAAAGGTGGCAACCTATCGCTTTAAATAAGAATAGTCTAGTCGCTATTTGAATCTAAATACTACCATTGAGCCATAGAGCTGACCGTGGCCTCCCATTCTTTTTGAGATTGTTGGCTCCGTCTACCCCGTAATGGATAATGACGTGATGTGAGTGTGTGTGTGTGTATAATTTTACTATACCCCTAAGCTCGTACAGAAGACTTTGACAATATTTGACACTCGATATTTTAGGTCTCCCAGGAGACAACGCCGTGCGATTGAGATTCGAACATGAGGTAGTTAGAGCATAAAGTTTTAGGCATGAGATGAGAAGCTGAAATTTGACATTTAAATATAGAGTCGTAAACCGTTCACAAGTAGCAGGCATGCTTGAATAATCCGTTGTCACATGTCAACGGCTGCTTTTTTATGAATTTCATTATTCGGAGCTAGAGATGTAATAGTTGTTGCAAACTTAATTTGCTGGTAGAATCAGTAAATAGTCAGTCATCTTTGCCATTGAATAATTAAAAAGAGGGGCATTGCACCCGTAAAGATAAACCAAACACGAAAATAAAACTTTTCTTATTGTGCAGTATAAAAGTCGTCCCACGTGCCTTCTCTGACCTCTTTGCCCGTGTGTGCACGCCAGTATCTTTTGCATTCAGGTCACGTTTTGTCCCAACTGAGGTCGCATAGCAATTTTGCCATGATATATGTGATGAGACCTGAGAGATATGTGTCATGCTGCGAAAGCCAGTTTACGAAAATGCGTCTCAATCATCGTGGGATTGACGCGATGACAAAGCGGATAAAAGGATCGCGTAGTCAGCCTTATTGCCATGAAGATCCCAAGTATAGTATGAGGAAATAACATTGGTGTTAATGATATGGATTCATTGCATGCTTAATACCATCCGTGGCGGGGATGCCTGTATTGCTTATGCATCATGTAAAAAGATTTGTGTTTGATATCGTTAAAGTACCCACAAGGATCTGATACATACATACTTATAATCACGTCTTTATACCTTGCGAGGTAGGCAGAGCCAACAGTTTTGTAAGACTGATAGGCCACCTTCAGATGTTTGGCTTAATGATAGTTGTGAAGTAATTTTTGAAACGATAAGTATTACTGTTATACATTATAGGCATCGCTTTTGTACTAAGTTTACTAAGTAATTATAATACTGCTGATTTTATACTTCCTTGAGTAATAACATAGATACCATGAAATTGCTCGAGATCATGTCTCGAGCAACCCTCTAATATTCTTATTCTTTCATTTTGAACCTACTAGCGCCATCTCTTAATATCTTTAAAAAATACCCAAATATAAAGACAATCGAAATGATTATAACTTACCAATGCAGGCCATTTTACTTCTTTCCCCTCATGCGTTCTAGGAGCCCACACTAAAGTTCTTTCCACCAAAAACACACGAAACGTCCGACGCGAATATACTGCCACCCATTCACGACGCTGCCAGTCAACACCATCGTATTCTACTAAAACCTGAAACAACAGAAATTAATGTTAAATTTCATCTAAACAACCAAATAAATAAGCTACATAATATTATTCAATTTATTTAGTTTTTATTTTCAGAAAAGATGTTATGATAATACTAGCGCCATCTATGGGGCAATAGCTGAACTTTTTCTTATACTTCAGAACGAGATATCACAATACAATGATTTCGGACTTCCACCGCTAGATGGCGGAACTTGTATTACAGCACGATAGTAAATAATGCGGAAGCCCCGCCCGAAGTAAAATGTACCTATTACCTACTATGTTTTCGTCCTTCACCACTAGTGTAGAAAAGAGACGAGCATATATGAAAAAAAGAGAAGACAACAATAACAAATGGCTTTCCTTCTCGTAAAATACTCGGTATCTGTATCACAGAAAAACGCATACATACGTAACCTACGTAGTAAGTTAAGAGTAGGAAATAATGAAAATGTACCTTTACAATGTGGTGGATGTGTCTAATAACATCAAGGTAGATTACTTGGACAACATTGTTAAAAGAACAACGAAAATAATGTGCCTACATCAGTACGAAGGTACTTACTACGTTAGGTACGAAAATCAGAAATTATCCAAAACATCCATTCGATAATATCTGATTGTCTAACATGACACTCTGGTAAAGTTATTTATTGAGCAGTTAGTGTCAAAGGTATTATTTTAAATAACATTTTGGTAGAAATTGGCTGCGATATGTGAACATTCCTTTTCTGTACAGCTAAGGACATCACAGCCGTTCCATGAACAGATGAAGTTTTATATAAGAAGAGTTTAGATCTTAGATAAAGGTATAAACAAGTTTAAGGATGTAATTCATTATAAGTTTATCAGTATTCATTCATACACTCAAACTTTCGAATAAGTTTACACTACGGAAAAAACAGGGACCATCTTTTGATGATTACCTATTTTGTGACGACATTTTCCTACAAATTATGATCAACGAGCAAATTTAAATGGAACAAGCAGTAAATACTCATTACTCCGAGCCTATATGAGTACAATTAGCCTAAGGCCTAGCGTGCGTGTCCCACTTTCGGTGAAGCCCTACCGCCATCGCCGGCCTTCGCTCTCAACACATACTGCACGGTAAGATGTGTGTCGCTGTTTCCATTATTCTGTTGTCTAACTTTTTTTAATTACTACAAGGTCAGTTAAATAGTCAGTTAGAAAATGCCAGCTAAGTATCTGTTCAAGATAAGTGGGATACAGCTTCGTGGGAGAAAGTGTTGCACGTCTTAGTACATGCCTGACCACGACTACTCGTCGTCTTTGTTGTATGCTCTTGGCAAATCAAGAACTGATTGTCTTATCGTAAATTAATATATTGCATGCAATTGCCTAAATACGCATTGCTTTCAATTCAATGTATATGACACATATAGACGATTCTACGTTCACTTACCAGAGTAATTATACAATACAATAAGTAAAATAATTTAAATAAAAATTACTAAATAATTTAAATAAAAAATACAAAAAAATTTAAAAGTACCTACCAAATTACTAGAACGCTTTTACAAATAATTAAGCTCTTTTAAAGTTGGTTCTTTACTTTCCTACATTTTTACGAGTAAAGTAGTAGTATCCTAGTATCGTGCAGTAGGTACTGCACTAACCTTACATGTACTTGAGGTTGTACACACGAGATAAATGCTTCTGCAAATTATCTACATAACATACAACATGTTTATACATATAGTTAACATTCTTAACATGTAATGCACTAATGGGTTGGATGGTTGCCATGGCATAAACAATCTTATTTATCTAGCCATTTTGTTTGCATCAATCATGACTACCGGTTTGTACATACATCTAATTTGGTACTTTTAGTTGTATGACTGTGACTGACCATACTTGTTGCAAAACTAAATATCGTGCAATAAAATTTCCCGCCGAGTGCGTCTGCCTGTTCATAGAAGCTCAAAAACTTCAGGATAATTTTTGCCAAAGATAATTAAGTTCATTTATTAATGCGAATAATAAATTATGTAATTCCGACATCACGATAGGTAAGCATATGTACTGTACTATACAAACTGTATTGTAAAATGGTCGATTCTGATATTGTCATAATCATAAGTTAATGATATGATTACGCCGGTTTTGGAAGCGGTTCATTAATTTTAAGGTAAAACGGCTATGAAAATGTTTAGTAAACTAGGTTTAAATTTAATTTTAAATTAACACACATACATACACGTATCACGGGTATTTGTCTTATGCAGTAGACGGATACAATAGGTTTAAAAGACTCGAAGACGACGTTCAGCAATCAAACTAAATGGAATAGAAATTCAAATAGGTTTCTATAGCCCATCGCCTCAAAGAAAAGTTCATATAGCCCTAAAATGTATTAATCCATACAAAAATTTGCAGAACCAACTTCTCGTTTTATATCAGTCTGCACGTCTGCATGTAAATCAGATGCAATGAAAATAGCATCGAAAGTTTACGAGTGGCGATCATGCAGTAGAGCATAAACAAACACAGCTTCAACCTGCATTTCGAGTGCAATGCAAAGCTGCACTGTCTGTATGTATGTTTTGTGTACACCGTAAACAATGTGTGTAGCGATTTCCAAACTGTTGAGATGTGGATAGCCGCAGGGAACGCTAGAATGGCTGCAGCAAAAATAACAATGAAGTTATGTACGACATTTGTCTCGTCTTCTCTTTCTCTCTCGTTGATACTGCATATATTTTGCCTTTTTTATCTTTTTACCCGACCGCGACATAAGAAGGTTTTCCTCTGCTAATAACCTCGTAGAAAGAAATAGATGAATTCCTATTATTCCCTTATTCCTATGTCAAAAATTCAGTTTAAAGGTACACCTTAACCTATGAGATGTGGAAGCTATCTGCCTAATGCTTCGTAAAATTGGCGTGGTTTTATGTATACTTATGTCTTGTCATGTCCAATGGGCAAAAATATCAAAGACGAGTACGTTAAATCGATATTCTGTTTGGCAAATAAAGCTTTAAAATAAATAAAAAGTAATGATGCTTAAAATCTCTCAAAAGAATAGATCTCGAATCGAGTGGGAAGAGAGACGCGGGAAACGAGTGCTTTATTATTAGACGAGTACCTTCGTCAAGGTTGCGAAACTAGGGCGAACTCGAAAGATTATACTATGCTTACGTAGCTAGTTACAATTGCATCTGTTAAATAATTATGCTGCCATTTAGGTTATATAAACTGCATATTGTGTTGTTGTATTCAATACGATGAGAAGCAATACTGAAATAAAATCCAGGGGAACATAGGTAGTGGCATTTTCCCGCGATATTGGTACAAATGGAATCTTGAATGGATGGGCAAGTAATTAGGTATTTCAGTTGGAAACAGCAGCGTTTCAGGATGAAAATAGCCATTACCTAGAAATCCGGCTTTTCTAGCCAAGACAAAAAATTAGACGTCATCAAATTATTTCACTATTACTTTCAAAGACATCAGATAGGCATTTTAAATTAAATTTTTGAGATCTTTTATTTTGTGCAACACTTTCGTCGCTTTCGGCAGGAGGCATGTACATATATTGTATAACTAATCAAAGCACGTGAAACTATGACTGTGTTCTATGCCTTTGTTATACGAGAAATTTTTTTCGTTCCTTTATAACGGAACCATAAAAAGAATAAGAATCCGACATGAAACTGGCAGCCGACAAACTTATTTCCCGCCAAATAAAAAAGTATAGCAAGCACGCGCGTACCGGAGCACTCCCCAGCGAGAGAACCCTCGCAGCAGCCGCCGGGTTCAGTAGGTCAATGAACGCAAAGACAGACGCGGCCAGGCGGCCGGACCTGTCGCGCGATCAGTTGCAAAACCAACGACCTTGGCGCATGCCACGAGCGAAAGAGGGGAATCGCCGAATTGTATGCGTCGAGTGAAGCACACTTAAGCATAAAGGGATAGTTTATATATTCATGTTGTCTTTATAGAATTCTTAAGCTACTACAGGGGAGAGAGAAGAAATACAATAAAATTTTTGCTCCTACTTCTGTTAACCGACAATTGACGGTGTAACTTTTATGTGATCAAGGAGAAAGCGTCCATTACAAATGCAAATTGGCCTTGCTGATTCTGAAAGATCAATCTAAGTATAGCCTATACGAGGTGTTAAACAGCCAGTATGGAAATTGAGGTTTCATTGAAAATATTGTACTAGTTAACGATTAGACACCTATTTTTATGTTATTATGATAATTAATTACTTTTAAGTTCATTGTCAAATATGTATATGATTAACAACGAAAGAAGATTAATGGATTAGATATGTTTTAAGATCAGGTTGGATAGAAATTTCTATTTCAAATTTAATTTTTTTCTGATTAAAATGTGGTTAGATAACAATAACGATCTAAATTTGCCATATTGGATTCGTTTCAAAACCAAATACGGACCTACTTATAACTACAAGATATCATATAAATAATCTATACTAATATTATAAAGCTGAAGAGTTTGTTTGTTTGAACGCGCTAATCTCAGGAACTACTGGTTCGAATTGAAATATTCTTTTTGGGTTGAATAGACCATTTATCGAAGAAGGATTTAGGCTTTTATTACACCACGCTGCAACATTTAGGAGCGAAAAAATAATGGAAAATGTTAAAAAAAAACGGGGAAAATATTTATCCTTGAGGGCTTGAATGATGCTCAAAATAACTATTCCACGCGGACGAAGTCACGGGCACAGCTAGTATAAATAATATCGAAGACTGCGCACAGTACGTTCCTGACCTTTGTAATCGCTGCCAGTTTATCACATAATAGGTCTACGACTCCTAATCATCGAATGAATGACATTTCATGGACATTTCGTTGGTCATGTTTGGTACAATGCGTAGACATAGGCACATGAAATTACTGTTGAAACTACTGTGAGTGAGCACACTATACCTACGGTAATATCAAAAGATACGCAATATAGATATAAAAAGAAGCAACACAAATATCTAAATGTATAACAGAAGACACTGACTGATTGAATGACTGACATATCAACGTACAGCCCAAAACATAGGGTCTAGAGAATTGAAATTTCGCATGCAACCTACCTGCCTACCTACCTTATGTAGCTAGGGGTGCACTTAAAGAGGATTTCCCGACAATACCGCGGAAATGGAAATAAGCGGGACTTTCGTAGGCGGGCGTAGTCTAAGTGAATAATCTGTATCATTCTTCTTAAAAATTTATTGTTTTTCAGAACTTTCAATAAACAACTGCAATGATAAAATTTTACCGAATAAAAATTATATTATAACTGATTATGCTAAAAACATGTATCATTTTTATTACGCAAGAAGAAATATCAACCTGTGAAAACCACGTAATCAACATTCACAAAAGACAGGTTTCACAAACTTTCATACTGTCATAGGATGTGCCAAGCTGTACAATAATTATTTTACAAAGCAAGGTAGATCGCACCCGGTTTCAGTTGATCGTTCAGTGTTCTGTGGTTGTTCATCACAGTCGTATTTATATTAAGGCCCGGGGCTTCGCAATTTGAAATTAACGCTACTATTCCTCTGAGATAATAAAATGACGACGGGAATATTATAATGAATGCCTCTCTAGTAACGTTGGTGCTTCCATGATACTCTGTTTCTTGTTAACTTTGAAGTGTGTTGCTAAATGCTTATTTAATGACGGGTTTCATTCGTAAGTAAAAGGGAAGAAATTAATACTTATTCTACGACATTCATTATGGTATTCATCGAAAGATTCTCGTAAAAACGTCGTATCTTATAAGCACCACACCATCACAATTAGGTAATCTTCGCTTAAATGATATCTAAACGCATATTTGGCGAAAATTACACGCGGTCGTAATCTCCGCATAGCGTGAGAAGATCAGATAAAATTTACATCACAATATCGCAAAAATCGCGGTTTCACGGCCATGACCTTGCTCATAGTGTACCAGAAGATTGTACAAGACTACGTTATGAAACGTAGGCGGAATGTGATTATAGGCTTGCTAATTACGCTGCTAAGAGCCACATTTGTTATTTAGAACATAATTATTCGTAGAACGTAACTTGATGTGTAAAGGCGCTGACTGAGAAGTTAGTCTTTATAGGTCACTAGCTGTGCCCGCGACTTCGTCCGCGTGGAATAGTTATTTTGGGCATCATATTTATTTTTGCAAACATCCTCCTCGGCTTTATCAATTATAGCTGCTAATTGTTATGCGACTTGGCGACGACTTGGCCCACATCATTACCCGCGACGGAACGGAGATCGTATAGTGAGATGAGAGGCCTTTGCCCAGTAGTGGGATCTTACAGGCTGATACTTTAAAATAGTCAGGCGGTCACGCGTATTAGAAAGAACGCTGGTTCGCCGTATTAAATGTTTCGCTGCAAATTGCTTATAACGACTATATCTCAAAACCTATTCGTCTGATTTATATACTGTAAATGGCAATTTTAGTCTACATGAAAAGCCGAAAGTAATAAACATATTTATTTGGATAAGGATTAATACTGAATTAAAGAAAATTGGTTTCAAAATAACTTATGTTTATAATGAAAAAATAATCTTCAAAAATGAACATAAAAGTGGTTATTGTAAGTAAACCTTAAGAGATAGACATATGCTCTCGCGGACTTTTTTGTGGCAAAAAATGAGTACTTCACATCTTTAGTACATTGTTTTACTATATCTTTGTTGGTTTGCGCAGCGTTCGCGTGGAAAGCTCGCAGATGGCCGACTCATTCAACTTTTACCTGCATTGTTGACGTTTCCCGTAGGAAATCCGGGATAAAATGTAGCCTATAGCCTTCCTCGATAAATAGACTATCTAACAGTGAAAGAATTATTCAAATCGGTTCAGTAGTTTCTGAGATTAGCGCGTTTAAACAAACAAACAAAACAAACTCTTCAGCTTTATAATAGTATAGTATAGATTGAAAAATCATAATTAGCTGGTACCTGATGCATTGAGAAAATGGGAAGTCAAGATTTGTCTGGTATATTTATATTCTGTGTCTGTACGTCGAATAACATATGTATGATAATGGTAAAAATAACTAAGTAAAAATCAACTATTACAATGAGAGCAGTTCGTGAATTTGTTGTACATAAAATCCTTAGATTTATTTCGCTTCTTACTTGCCAGTATGACACAAGAACACATCCTTTAATTATTCAGAATCTCAACCAGGTAAACCAATGACAATAAATCTTCTTGTGACTGTGATGAATACATTTTATTATGAGTGATACCAGAAACCGCATTTGCTGACGTTGCATGTAACATAAAATCATGCTTCTTTCCGCTGCCTACCAGAAAACATCCTCCCACTGGCCTCGATCCCTGCATACTCTACATTCATAACTTTCTGCATTCAAGTTTGGTAATTTACGTTGCAACTGCAAATAAATATAGCGTCATGTACTAAGAATGAGACACGTGAGACCGCGATTTATAATTTGGATCGGCTTCAAAAATATCACAATTGTGAAGGACTACTTTAACGTCAGCCAATACGAGGAACTCGTACATATAGGTATTATTGTTTTATTTATATACTTACACAGAAAATACAAGTAAATAAATTCACAGCCTTGTCTTCAGAGGACGCCGTCTCGCCAATAAGTTTTCATGAAAAGATTGATGTATTGTGATGAAACAAAAGAATGCAGGGATTGAGACAAGTTGAAAGGTGTAGTCTCTGCCTACTCCTCCGGGAAAGAGGCGTGATTTTATTCATGTAGTTGGTGCGTACAAGGTCTGACTGAATCTAACCTTGCTGGCACTGACCGACCTTCCATCGATCCATATTCAATGAACACATGCGAGCCGAGACGCAGAATGTCAAAACAAACCGGATATATCAGGTTTTTCATTTCACACCTATTTATTTGCATTACTATACTTTTTTGTTTTAATTTATAGTACTATGTATAATGTGACATCTGTGCCGTGATATTCATACATACATATGAACACCTCTATATCCCTTGCGGGGTAGACAGAGCCAACAGTCTTGAAATGACTGATAGGCCACGAAGAGATGGAATATTCCTATTCTAGTTTCTATTGGTTCATTCATATGAAGTAAACATAAACTCTTATCTCATTTTTATGTTGTTCATAGTACGGCTTACGTGGTAAATATAAAGTGGATTTTGGCGGCGATATCAGAATAATGGCATGGGTCAGATGACTGGCGTAGAAATAGGGTGGTCAAAATGTCAAAAAAACGAGGTGGTGTGACGATGTGGCAAGAGCCCAGGAAAACTGTAAGAATTTGACCTTGGTTCTCTATCCAGGGCCTTTGCCCAGCAGTGGGATAGCATTATATCAATTTTATTACTAAGAAAAATACGTAACTAAATAGAAGTGGGTTAGGTTTAATATATAATAACGCTGGCCCAAACTGACATAAAAGTTTGGATCTGGCAATTTTTTCGCCAACTCAAACTTTCTCAAACAACAACGTTGAGGAGACAACAAAAGAATATGTTTGTAATCAATTCGTCTCATTCCGCATAATAAAACTTTTCTTCAAAATCGTCTACGTAAAGCATTCATCCGCTAATGGCTGCAGACGGCAATCGGTCTGCGAGACAACGACATTATCTTGGAATCCTACAGCTTACGAGCTTCTTCTGTTTTAAGGTTTCGTGTAAAAAAAAAGAAAGGAATTCAGTTGTCTCTATCGACATACATTGTGTCTAAAAAGGTAAGTTATACCCGAAAAAAATCTTAAGCTGCTATATAGAACAAGATTATTTATTTGGTTGTTTAAGTAGTATGCCTGGATACCCATATCTAAATTGTTGGTATAGAATCAATCATCAAAATTAATGTGATTTCTTATACGTCATCTAATGCGAGTGGCTTTAAATTTGGTTGTCATATAAAATTTAATTTGTTCTGTCACTTGTCGTCTTTTTGGTATCACAGCAATGTAAATTTACTGCTTAGCTGACTTCGATCATTAATAGAAGTATCGCATCGAAACGACTGTGTCTGTAAAAATTTAATACAGAATTATCAGGAAACCAGCACTTATCCAGTTTGTTCGTCGAAATAGCAAGACCCCACTTATAATACGCCTTCTGATGTAGTTCATAAAGCGGACTGATAATGCAAAGTCCTGTGGGATAGGGGTCGGGGAGGAACGGGGGAACATATACAAGAAGTTGCAAACATTACTCGCGAAACTCACTCAGGGTGAAGGAATTATTGTTAACAAGCATAATGAACTAAAATTTAAATACCTACAGGGTTTTACATTATACATTTTCAATAGTGATTTTGTTAATGGTAACACGGTTTTGCTGACATTGCTGACGAATCTGGTCCGCCTATTTGAGCCACAGAACTCTTTAATTATTCTTCTTCTAAAGAGAGTGTTCCTCTCTTTTCAGATCTTTCACTATCATTTTGATACACAATTAGTTGTGTAATGCCAAATAAATTTAGCTCAACTTACATACCGATTCCCTTTGCATGTTTTAACACTCAAGATAAAAATAATGAATTTCCGTCCGATCCACATTCAGGAAAATAATTTCAATATTCCTTAAACTCCCGGGACGCTAAAACACTTCTTGCCACCCTCCGCTCCCGGCTATCCGGGCTTCACTTCCTTACGGTCGTTCCCTTTAATGCCTATCCCTAAAACCCCGGTAGACGCCACGGTGTTACGCTATTCTCCACAGGATAAATTAGTTCCGGAGACGCAGATACCGTGAAAATACCTTACAGAGGAGCTGTACTGTTTTGGTATATAATGTTTTTGTTCAGCACTGCTTTCTTTTAAACTTTAAACCATAAAAATATTCCTTCTATTTTAATAACATAAGATTTTAATATCATGTAGGTACCTTTATCAACATCTGAATGAGATTTCAAGTGCATCAAATACTTTCAAATACCCATACATACAGGTAATATTCGTATCAAAGCAACAAAATGTTTTTACCTTCCCTTGGAACTGTAAATAAGATCCATTTACGAAATATTTAAGACTAATCTTCCAAATAAACGAAGTGGCATCAGAGCTTGGCGAAGTGAGGCTTTTCTTAGTCTGTTTTACTACAAATTTATGAAATATCCTACATTCCCAACTCGACGAACCAACCGGTTCACACAAAAAATATACGACAAATAAAAGGAGACGAACGCTAAAATCTATTTAGTTCAAAAAAGACTGAAACGTTGAAAATTGTATTGTACAATGTCCAGACGACAGCAGCATAGCAATTAGAAAACTGAGACTCCAACTTCAGAATTCTTTGAAAAGGCGTTAATTTGCAGACACGGTTAATTAGTGGTCCGGTTGAAACAGAATAGATATTTAGTCTAGATAGGTCCATTGACGTATATTTTAAAACAAAGGCGTTAAAATACCATCGGTTTGACCAATTATATTCACAATGAATGAATGAATGCTCTGAATTTGAGAAAGTAATCATAACTCAGAACAAAACTGCCTACCCCTTCAGGAACGAGGCGTGATTTTATGAGTACGTATATGAACGAGGGAATTGTGTATGTATACATTTTACCACAAAATAAAAAGTCCTTGGATCGATTCTAAATTTCTGAATAAACAAACCATTCGAAGTTCTGAAGCCTCAAGACCTTTGTATATTTCAGCATCTTACTGAAGTGAAATTAAAGCAAATATTATGTCATGGCGTAAGGAGGCTGGTTGGCTAATGAATTATTCACTCGGAGTTACTCCGAATGAAAAATGACCGGAATACTAAAGTTCCAAACTATTTACATAGGATAATTATAATCTTGTTTGAGGTGAAGCATTGCGACTGCTAGGTAACACGAGGTAACCAAAAATGAAAATTTACGATGACTCAGTGACAATGTTCTCACCAATATTGGTCTTTTGAAGATTTTTTTTTCTATCATAATGTCAATGTCCACATAACAAATGTATAAAAATACTGTTACACCATATTGTTGTGACACTACCTGACCTCAAAATCGCACATGAATAGACGTGCATTGACTTTTTTGTATTACATATTCATTGTCTGTGAAGGCGCTATTAAATTTTATAGATCACTTTTCTAATGCCAAATGGCATTGTTAACATGTTCACGAAGTCTGCATGAACATTATAATTTGCGTACATGTGTGTCGGCCAGAGCTATATCTTTCAACACGAAAGGTGTTGTAGGTGTAAAATTTCATACAACGTAGTTTTGCTTTTATTTCCATAGAAAACAATGGATTTTGACGAAATTCAAATTTAAGAAAATAACGTGGCTGCAATAAAGTGAAATACGAGTAAAAGTGTCACACACTTAAAAAGACCGAAAGATTCACATCACAAAATATGGAATAAATACACTGAACTTTGCCTATATTTACAAAAACTTAGATTCTCTCCCAAACATGTTATACGAAAAAAGTTGAAATTATTTTTAATCTGAATATGACCGACCATTCATTAAAATTTTACAAGCCTTGAACGAAACCATTATCACGAACGAAAGTAAGCATATGTAATCAATTAAACGACATCGTATCTAAGAAAGCCTTGATCTCCTCTTATCTTGGTTCGCTTTTCATCATGACTAAACTCGACCCAATAGTACAAAGCCAGCGCAGTCTCCCCTAGGGCTCGTCCCAATTTCATCCCTCCGCATTTTGACCTAGTTTTGACAGCGGCTCTCATTTGCCACCGTAGTAGGTTTAAAATGGGGTTGCATGTAATCGCCTTCTAGCCCCATATTTGGAGGAGTTCAATCCGCTGAAAATGTTCCATCTCCCTCCCACGGTTACGGTGAACTGTGAATAGAATTCACCTGACCTAAATACTTGTTCATGAGTTAGACGCTGGGAGAGATTTGGTAAATGAGATGATTTGTATGGTACTATTGCGATGTGATCTGTGCTGTGAATGCTAACGACCGGATTGGGGGAGCACTGGTCTTCTTATCAATCTTACTTATGTATTGTAGAGTGACTTATATAAGTCTATGGACTACAGTTATATATTATATCCGTACAGCTGAATGTGGACTGTCCACATTCAAGTGAGATTATTGGCTCTTTCTTCCCCACAAGAGAAAAGAGATGATATTGTATGAAGGATATATTATTAAGTATATTCATATATATTTTTCTCAGACAAACAGTCTAATGGCGTGTTTTATTACTACCATTCACAGAAATGGCTGTGGTTGGCAGGTGACGTTTGAAAAGGGTTACTTGTGGGGAAAATAAATATGTAAATTATTCAACAGTGCTTAAGAAAAACATTTTCACATGGGTGCTATCAGTTAAACATTTTTGGTAAATTATCTATACAGATATAAAGTAGAATTTTTTTATCGAATAAGAACAAAACATGAACACTTGTGGGTATATCTTCCCACACAGTTACGCAACACAGAATACAAGAATTTACGTCATTTAATGGATACGACGAATACAAATACGGAGACTCATTTGAATTTCGGGGCTAACTATATCTGGACACGGTCACTGTTACTATTTCTATTTTTACTAAATTTAATACACTAAATACGGAATAAACGATAAGAAAATTATTATCATAACAAAATTTTTGTACATTGTTTACAATTAATGACATACTTTAATTCAATATAGGGTCATAGTCATAGCACAAAATACTAATTTTGGCAGGGATATCTAATCTAGGCCTGCTTTATCCAGGTTCAGGCCCTTCATAATTTTATCAATATTTTTTTTTGTATAAAAATCATTCAAATCTCGATTTTTTTTCCTAAGTACGTGGTTATATGTAACAGGTACATTTTTCTAATGTGACAAACATTCGAGGTCCTTGCAGGTTCAACGACCGCGTAACAGCAAAACTTGTCAATGTCGATGTCGCAAGTCTGAACAAGGCCACGCTGTTTTGGAGATAGATAGTTGAACAAGAGCAAATTATACAATTACAGCCACAAGTTTCATAAAAAGTGTAGCTTTTTATGAACGAGAACGAAAATGATATTCATTTTTCATAGTTTAACAATTTAGTTACGATAAACGACGATTGTAGTTTATTGAATAGTGGAATATAGTAAAACTTGAAAAAAGAATTGCGTAATAATATTGTCAAACGAAATAGCAAGGCGAAATGTAAAATAATTTTGACAGATCTCACGCCAGCTACTTCAAAACGATATAATTGTTCACTTCGCACAACTTGGGTAATTGTACATTCATTACTAACTAGACGGCTCACCTTTGAAGAGAGCTGTCTCAAAATCAAAATAAATTATATATTCGCGGAGGATAGCCAAGTTTCTACATTCTAGAAAGATTTGCAACTTTGTTGACAGATTAATGTAAAACGTGTCGCAATGGCTGAAACACCGTTATTCCCTATATTTATAACATTATAGCGCAAAAAACAATGTTAACAAATAGGGAGCTAGTGAATTTTTAATTAGATGAGTGATGAGAGAGAGAGAGGCTCTTAAGAAGTGTAGTGTGTATGTAGTAGGCACTTTTAGTTACAAACAACTCTCTTATCCAAATCATCCCCCTGGTCTTCAACCAGGTTTTATTAACTGGGACCTTATAACTGACGAGTCAAATACATTTGACATTTGATAGCTTGTTTGAGACTAAATTGGCGTTGTTCTAAAAGCCTGTTCTACAACAATTTTCCTTGTATACTGACCATTCCTTGACCTCGATGTCCGTTCGTGGCAAGGAGCATTGTAGACTATACTTAAAGTAAGAAGGTAATGGCAATTATTTTAATCTCGCATATCGTTAGAATGCAGTTAAGTATGTATGCGGGAATATAGGTAGAATAATCTTATCAATTTCATATAAACAATATTAGATATGGGCGTAATAGTACACTTGCTTAGTAAAAAAAAAAAATCAGTTCATGAATGAGGTGACAATAAGTGACAATTACACAAAAGCAAGCTGATTAAACCTTCTTATTTATGAACTCGATCAAAAGTAGCTTAGTAGCTTTTATTACGATAATTGTGCTTTTCTACCACAAATTCCGATTTGAACTATAGTTTTTACATAACGGAAATAAAACGATAAATTGTGAAAGTGAAGCCCTATTTCGGAGGACGGAGCGCGACCACTCCGACCGGTTTCGGTAGTTGAACTCGGCACCGGCTGTGTTTCACAACACTACCACCGTGGTACCAAGAGATGTTTATGCCAGTTTTGTACAACAAACTGGTATTGCTTACTACAATCTACCTTGCATTTTTAGTAACAAAACACCGCTTTGTTGGCCCTAGTGCGTTATGGATGCGATTTCTCGAAAGCCTTAAATATTTTAAAATATTTGTACAAAATATAACAACTACTACTAGAGTTTGAATGAAAATATTCCTAGATCTTATAAAAATTCAATCAAGAGACATAATAATACATAACAGTGCGGAGTTTTAGCAAGGCAACTGAAAGAAATGTCAGTTATTATCATAATCTAACCAACTGAACTATTGATAAACTAGGGTTAATTTCATTGTTAAATGTCCTTCCAAGCTCCGGCATTTCGTTTAGACAGCCCATGGTACGAGTATTTTTAATTAAAACAATTATTTACAGTTTAACAATGCCCTTTAAGTTTATTGCAATTTACCACTTACCATTCGTCATTATTATTATCATTGGCAATTCTTAGTGATAAACATAATTGACCTTTATATACGTAACGGATATAATTATTTACAGTTGTAATTTGAAATAGTTATTTTAATACTTTCTCTTTATGAGGTAAGTAGAACATACATATTTTAATGAAAAATTTTAACTGAAAATTTTCTGCAACGCTTCCAGAAGAGTAGAATTAAATAATTAATATTTTTAATAAAGAACTAACCAGTGAATGTAAAATCCCCTAAGTTGATTTGTGTAACTGGTAATGTTTATTCTAATTTGTAGTCCATGTAAGATTTATGAAAAACATGACACTTGAATTTGAGACAATCAACAATCCGATATGATTGGAAAGCTGTTAAGCTATTAATCGTCAATTAATAGACTATTACGAGTATTATTTCCTAGCTCAATCTATAACAGATAAAAGTTGTGTCCGATTAATTTAATAGCTAACATTAATAATAGTTTACTCGGAATCACAATTACTGAAAAAAATGAATGTTTCGTATTGAGAAAAGGTTAAGCTTATAAAAATACCCGAAATTTATGATCAAAGAAAAAGACATATTTTGTGCCATTGTGAAAACATTTAAGTTATATTTAGTGCCAGTTACTCCTCTGACAAACAGTTCTATTGTTTGTTGAAATAAGAGGTTGATAAAAACACACACAATCAAACATAGAATGCGACATAAATATCATCTTATAATAGCACTAGAGATGCCTTGTCGTTGTCATAAATACGTAACATTATTTGCCACATAGTGATAGACCGAAGGTGGACAGAGGTTAAAATGCAATAGGAAAATAATTACAGGATATTGTCATGTCTGGGTCACCACAAGGAGGCAACTGGGACAAGCCACGAAATGAAGATTGGCATGAATGAAAAGTATTTTGTAATCATATAAAACTTTGAATTTTGCACACACAAACGTGATTAACGAAATATGGATGACACTGGTTTTATTAAGTATTACACGTCAGCTCTAGCCAGAGTCATTTCAAGGTTAGAATTATCGTTCGAGAATCTGTGAATGAATTATGTACTAAGGCTGTCATGGCTTTGTAGAAAAACTCAATGACTCAGTTAGTGATGAAATATCTCAACTGTAAAAACAAAAAAAAAAAAAGTTTAATACCGGTGTTCACGAATACTATTAAACTTTAATGTCAATGCTTAAATAATGAGTTACCGATAAGTATAATCTTGAACTCGCTCACGATATAGTTCTTCCATTTTATGCAACTAAAGATTATTGATAAAATTTTGTTATGATCATGAATTATTTACCTTAATTTTGTTATAGATAAATGGTGTTATTGTCCAATTTATCTCAACCATTTGTAAAAAAAGGCCCTGTTATAAGAGGTCCGTGCATGCCAGTGAAAGATGTCGACTTTATGACGAGGATTCGAAGCACGTCTAAAGGCACGTCGTGAATCCTCAAAGGCTCGTGTCGGTCAGCAAATTTAATTAGTCTGAGGTTAGCCCAGCCGAACATTGCCGTTATTTTCGTCATCAGACACACGCGGTGCCTGGTGCTAGTATGAATCTGAGAGTGGTTTCGCTTCTGGTAATGTCAACAGATTAAAACTTTTATTGGGAACGTAAAGTTACAAATTAAATTATAATAATATCATGGGAAAAATAATAAAGAAAAACTTAACCGGATTTTAATATATATAAATTCAGGTTCTTTTCTCAAGGACACATTTGGTAGGTGGCCGGTAATTTTAATAAATTTAACATTTTTTAATAAAGACTTACATTCACACGTTTTATTAAAAAAATAATTGTTTAATCATAGAAAATCATAATCAGTGATGATGGTATTATCTTAACTGATATAATATATTACAAATAATAAGTGCCACTGTGAAGACCTATGATAAGATAAAATCATTTATACTTATTGCTTTAAGATTTATAACATTATACTGGTTATAATTGTTTAAAATATTATTGTTTGTAAATACGATTCAACATTTAATTAATTTACCGTTTTCTAAGAGAGTTATTTTGATAATTAAAAAACTTCCCATAAAGGTCTAAACTACATTTTGAAATGTCAATGACTAAATACAATGAACAAAATGAACATGACCGCAAATTAGATAATATTATTTTTGTTGGCAATTCAAAAACCAGAATCTAACTGCGCAGAGTGTTGTGAAACAAAGTCGAGACACGAGAAACCTTTGGCTGCCTTCGTGAACCACTCACCAGCCAAGGCTATCGGTCACGGCTGGTCATGGTGCTATATTGTTTACAATTTTGGGCGAAATAATCTAAAGGCAATAAGGAAAATATCACCAATCGCATATGCTACTTAAACAGTGGATTCATTAGGGCTAAGAATTTTGAGAGCAACGTCAATGCCAAGTTATCATACTCTCATAATGTTCCAAAATGTATGGAAAAAAGTTCTTTTCTAGCCTTGGATCGGACTATCTTGATTACTTTTTCTCTCATTAGTGGTTGAAAAACTTTTCCAATGATAAGCTCAAATGCGATTCGTATTTATTATTAATCGTTTCTAATATTTCAGAACCACAACCACACACCAAATATAGGTATTGGAGACCTAAATTTGACCTGAAACTTAAATAAATCGGCTAATATTTCAGAAACACGGGAGTTTGCAAGTTTCGAAACTCTAATCCCCTGAAGAACGATGGATCAATATGCCGCAGTTAATAATTAAACATGACGACCCTGCTACCTGAAACGAAGAGTTTATGTTCATGTTTAACATTTTCCGTCCGAAATGAGTACACCTACGTAAAAATAGAGTGAAAACGAAATGCTTTCGTCAATGCTAACAGGTTGTTCGACGCATCGCTGGTATAAATAACAGTTAATTTCTCGTGACACGCTCCGTTACTCCGGCTCGCGTGCGTTGGCCACCGTCTTCCTGGTTAACGTCCATAGATTCTTCGCGTTCCGTTTTACGATCCTAAATATTGTGTTGCTTATTTGAAACAATGGCTATATAAATCCGCACGCCGCCGTCTCCGACAATATTACTGCTATACACAATGAAAAACATCAAAGATGTTTAATCTAATCTTCTACTTGTGTTTTACCGTCTTGTTTCTTTGGTTTATAACATCACACATTCATGTTGAACTACAGATTCCTGTTAAACTCCTATCACTAAAGCATATTATCACATAATTTTAGACGGAACAATTTGCGACATAAATGTCTTCTTGTTTTGGTATTGGCTTGATATATTTTTAGACTATAGCGTTCAAAGTCCACAACATACTGTGGTAGAAACCATTAACTTATTTAAAAAAAAATGCCAATAACAAAAATAGCTTTACACGAACAAGGGCTGAGATGAATATTGATACCAATATTCTTGTAGATATTACGCAACCACACAACATGAATGCAGGGCGAACTAGGCACGAACGGAAGAACCGCGGTGCGTGACCGGCCGACGGGCTGTCCTCGCTCCGTTCTCCTGAATATAAAGTAAATCGATTGCCTCAGTGACTTCATTTATCAGGGATTGGCTTCAAATCATTTACCATTCAATGATTTAATTACAATGATTTTTAACAGAATAATGCATCTTGACAAAGTTACCATTACTAACAGCAGTTAAGAAAACTAGCTATCTACTGAATTATTCAATGTTTCCAGCTATGTTAAAGGCACCGTTTTTGTTAACCGTACTAACCGCATTGGCAGAAAAAATATCAATGATGAAGAATCTGTTGGACCTAACACAATTTGTTCCTACAGCTATTTATAGATACACAATCAATACATGCACAGGGCACAGGATATACTGACATGATACGAAATAATCATTATGCGTAGTTCAAAGTACACTGTTGCAATGCAAATAAGAAGAAGAAAAATGGTGTACGTTTGCGTTGTATTGTAGTACCTACGGGCTAAAACAAGACAGGTACAAAGAACAATGGAACTATGACTACGTAAAATAACTAAAAATTTAAATAGAAAAGAGTTATGGTTATTCGTGTAGGGTTTATTTGGCAATGTGTATCTGCTGAGAGCGAATTATCCAGGCCAGTGCAATTTGGGCGTAAGCTATTTTCAATCTTCCTCGTGCTGCAGATTCCTGACGCGTGAGACGCTCCGAGAAACATCTGTCCAACTCACTCACACATTCCATTATAAATACATTCCAGTGAGCATTGATTTCAAGTTAATTTTATAATGCGGTATGTTTAAATTTGTATACTTGAAGGTGGACATTAAGAAAAACTTATTTAAATCAAATTATAGTTATCATGATGTTATACAACGTTTGTGTGATTAAAATTTTCACTCTGATGTGTAACAAACAATTAATAATAAAATGTCTTTGAGGTATGCCTAAAATTAGAAAACCGCTTGGAATTGAAAACAGATAGATTTTATAGATTATTGTAAAACAATGTACTAAATGACGGTGTATATTATTACTGTACTCAATATGACTCACAAGTGGGACTTATAATATACAGGCTTATGCAGGCTTGCAAAAATATATTCCTGGTAACAAAGAAAACAGCACATTCAAGCAAATTAACGACTTCACTACAACCGCAATTTCATAAAAGCCATTTTGGATAATTTCAAAATACAAATGCTGCTATAAATGTACCCACAAGTGTTGCACTTAAGACAATTGGTTATATAAAACAGGGTGCAAGTTTGTACGAGTGATAACGACGAGGAGCGGGAAAAATTAATTAATCTTGATGATGATTCTCCGTAACGTCGAAACTAGTTTGTCGTGTCTTGAGTAACACAATGGAATTGTAAAGTGAACTCATTAACTGATATTGAACAATGCTTGCTATTTGTCTTCTTATAAATTTAAAGCAAAATTTTGTTTGATAACTAAACAGCCTTTCTGAACTTTACCAAGATTACCCCATCAATCCTTCTTTGTTCTACCACGACTGATTAAAATAAATCAAGGAAATGGTATAAAGAAGAGCCGGATTAGAATAGTAGGTACAACTTACGATATTGGAATATTGCCAGATAGAAATGTCGTACTTTATCGCGACTTGATAATCTCAATAAAGATAAGACTATATCACAGGCTCGTAACCTAATATA
The DNA here is from genome assembly GCF_032362555.1 of Amyelois transitella. Lineage (NCBI taxonomy): Eukaryota > Metazoa > Arthropoda > Insecta > Lepidoptera > Pyralidae > Amyelois > Amyelois transitella. The sequence continues at coordinate 8,055,415 of NC_083511.1, read as the reverse complement.
ACAAACCAAAGATACCTAACAACTATTTACTTACATAACTAAACGAGTAGGTAAATAGTACAAAGATAAATAAGAGTAAATAACTTAAGTGGTGGAACAATGCTCTTATGATGTATTATTGAATTTATGTAAAATTATGGCAAAATTGTGTTTCTTTTTTATATGTTTTATAATAAAATTTGTAATTTTATTTTTATTAATCAAAATAAATACAACCTCGTCCTAAAAATTGTAATAAACACGGCCGTAACTGCAACCGAATCATATCAGATTTTCGATACATAAATCTATGGTAATGGTAATTTAAGCAGACATATGAGAGAAAGTGTTTCCTTAGCTATTTCCTCATCCATTTACTAGTTTTCCATATCCGTTTCACTCGTAGCTACCAGAGTCGAACAAATAATCTCGAATATCACGAATAATATTTAAAAAACTAAAAATACAACTTGCAGTTGACAATACAAAAGAACAAAATACAGAGCTTATACCAAGTAAAAACAGAAGTGCACCATCAATAAGTTATGAGAACGGGTTTATTATTTTGGTCGATGGCACTGAGGGGCCGCGCAGGTTGCGAAGGGCCGAGGTCGAGCCTACAGCCTTAGTTGTTGTCATTGTAATTGATTGTAGTGATGGCGGCAATAAAAATGTTGATCTTACTGACTATGCAATGTATGATTATTGTATCTCTTTTTTCAACACCACCCTTAACTTTTATTTACGTTCGAATCGACAGGTTAACAACAGTTAACGCTACTTATGTGCCATTCAGAAATGGTTAATTTCAATTCAGTAGACTAACTGAAGCTAGATAATATTAAAATGGACTTGCAAAATCAGGTTTTGTTGATGTCTTGAAAAGTTTAGCTTTTTTGACAGAATTTTCGAGAAATGCTGAATATACTATGGTATATTATTAGTTTATATATCTTTACAAATGCTGCTTTTGTACCTAATTAGGTACGATAAATTATCAAGATCAAATGTGAATGATACTATAACTTCATTTAAACTGCTTATGTAGCAACAGTTATTACTTTTTGTTATCAATTAATTGACTTACTTATGTAAATTTATCTTAATAAGTAGTATTTATCAAGTTTTACTTTTATATAATTTTACTAATGGATAAAATAAAGTTATCCCGTTACTAATGTTCTATCCTTGATCCTCATCCTTGCTTGTGGTGTGGTGTGAAAAGGATCACTTTATCCCCTTCTTTGGACGTCTTAACAGGGGTTAAAGAAAAAAACAATAAAAAATGTTCTTATGCTTAGAAAATATCCTAAGGAATTCAGTGTCAGGCATTCGATAGGTACCTCCGTAGTAATTCTAAATGTTTTGCAATAATGTTAAGTCTAAGGACTTAGTTTAACTTTACCACATTAGATCTTATGTCGTTAACTTATGAAAATGGTTAAACTGGTGAAGAGAAGAGCTTGTCGTCTGCTTATAGTAGACGAAATCTTATGGATTCAACATCAAATAATATAACTCTTTAGTACAGTTTAGTACAGTAAGATACGAAATTTACATGAGAATAAGGTTATAACTGAGAGTAAAGTGTTATAGTAATCTCGCAAGTGCGCCCATGGACGCCTGAGGCGAAAACATTAATCGTCTAGGTAAACTCGTTCCATGGTGGTTTCTAGAAGTAGATAAACTGGTCGCAGGGCAGATGGAAAGCATCCTACGCACTGGTCATTTTCACCGTCAAGTAGATAAAACTGTTACACAAGTCAGAAACATTTGTTAGAAAGTGTTGAATAAAAAATACCAATAAGAAGTCTGTCTGTATTGGCCCGATATCGAAGACTTTTTACTTACGTAAAAAAAGATTTCGTAATAACAATTTTTAATAACGTATTAATTAATGAACAATCCTTGATTAATCTATCGCTATCACACTATTGATGATAACGATAAAGGACAAGCAATCAAAAAATAAATAGACTTGTCATTAGTAATTAATAGGCAAGTCGTAAAGATATTCCAAAGGCTAGTATTTTTTTATTGTTTCTCGTATATGGAATAACGAAAGCAGTCATCAATAGGTTAAAACCAAACCTACAAAAATTTCACGATCCCGCTTTCTCGCGGCCCTGCGCGTTGATAAGTGGCCTAAGGGCTCCCCCCGCGCGCCGCCGACCTACTTACACCCCGCTAGCGATCTTTGTGCTGTGCTCTGTGCTACATGGTGCTTGCACAACTGTAATATCAGCTGTACGATAGGAAAGATTTCAACGCCTCCAACTAGGTATTTACTCCATTTTTATACAATACAACCAGTTTAAATTACGCAGTTGGCCACGATTAATTACATGTCTTTGAAGTCGAAATCGACGTAAAATACTTTAGCTGGTATCATAAATCTTTATCATCCAGTATATGTCATAAAACATCTAAACAAATATATTTTATTTAGATTTATGGGACTATCTTATCTAATAAAAAAACATAACGACCTACCGAGTCACCTGACGGCACGATTGGACCTTATAATGATTACTAAATAATTCCATGAATATTCAAGGTTATTATGGTTACATTCATTAACAACTCCAGCGTTAACTAGTTCGAATTAATTTTGAAAGATTTTATTAGAAGGTTTTTGGTCCAATTTTAGGCCGCTCCTGCCATAAGAACTAACTAGATGGTGTGGCTGATTAGACTATGCTTGTATAACTAGATTTTCCATTTACACTGTAACAATAACCCCTAAAATCTACCTAGCTAGTACTGTGGAAAGTGTAGACTTTACGAGATAAATAGTGTAACAGTATGTCTCATGCCACATTACGTGTTTTACAATACACTCAGTAATTGCGGCGTAAATTGAACGAGCTCGGAGTTACGCCACGAATATTCTCAGGCCCAAAGACCTTCGCAAGGTCGTTCTCTAATGGATATTTTAGTACCCAACTTTTTCCCCGCGGGTTACCTTCCGCTTCCTAGTTATCTTTTGATTGCGCAGTCACGAAGCTGCCATGTGCACAATTAAACCATTAAATCGAGGTAGTAGATTGTATTTGAGAATCTGTTAAACTGCACTTTGAAATTGACAAAAACAAATTAAAGATTTAGTTAATCTCAGTGTAAGTGAATCTTTCATAAAAAATACTATAAAAATTCGTTAATTCAAGCCAGTGTGTAGGTTAAAGGCACAGTTAATAATATTGTTGTAATTTTACTATATTATATTTCATTTCTACTTAATTTTAAGTAACGGTCTAATCTAGTGGAGAGCTTAAGACTTCTTAGAAATGTTCTTAATTAACTTTTTTTTGTTATCTCAATACCATTCATTTCATCCCAAAGAACCGCTAAGTCGAACCGGTCTCAGTTCAATTTATCATCGAATGACCTATTAATCGAACATCTGCAGTCCAATTGCCCTGTTTACCAGCACTTGAGTCTAGCCATTTAATTGAGTTGTAAGTAATAATCGATTAACATATTTACAACAAGATTACATGAAAGTACGAAGGAGGTATTTGTTGCATAGTATGCAAGGCAAGGCAAGTCAAAATCCTACAAATACAAATATCGTTTATTCAGAATGTGTTTACAAAAGTTTGTTGTGCTGACCCCCTTTAAAAGTTTCCCTGTGGTATGGGAGTCAGGCTTCTTCCGATTGTCAGTTCGGAAGAACAACTTGGTAGAACATTTTTGTTCTACCATAGCTACAGGAAGACTTGAAATAACTAGTGGCTGAACCGTCAATACATGACAATGTGTTATAGTTCTTTTTGAAGCAGGATTCGGAACCATGTGAGCCAATTTATTGAAGTCGGAAGAAAAGGGTGAAATAAACACACGGTGCCAAAAAGGAATAGGATGTTTCGGGAGATTTATGGTTGTGGACGAGGCGAATAAAGTGTTAAAGCCAAGGACGAGGAAATTGTATCCTCGACATATCTTTGCGGAAGTACGCCATTTGATACATGGTAAAAATGAACTAGATTATGCGGTTTTTAAAATAAAGAGTCAAAGAAACTTTTTGAGTTAATAAAACCATGGCCGGGTTAAAGAGTATGGCGAGTGGGATAGACCAGACCAAAATACTATGGTCTATATGGATGTCATGTTTGTGAAAGGCAAAACTGCAAAATTTCGTTCCAAATATAATTGGAAGCGAAATTAGAATGTGCATTTAAGACGGAAACGTTTGCATGCTAAACACAGCAACATTTGGAGCTGTGAACAAAAGTAATTAAATAGCACACATCCTTACTTCGGCACCCAGTACATGTCAATCTCGATTAGTTATATCGATATTGAGTTATACTTGCACGAATAATTCGGGCATGTCGGTCGTCACACCGGTTTGGTAAGTTGCCATGAGTTTGGATTCAATATTATAAATTGAAGCTAATTTATCATTGTTAAATACTGACCGAATCTGAAGCTGGACAGTGTATTTTTGCTGCGAATCCAGCCCATTAAAAGAACTCAGACGTTTGGAAGAATTTCATCAGTTTTAAAATGAAATAAGTAAACTGGAACAAATATGTGTACACTATTCAGACGCTTCAAGTCTCTGGCACTCAGTGGGAGAGGTGTACAGCCCAAAGATACGTCATCTATTTATAAACCAGCTATGTTGCGAAGCGCATCGCCGAGCCGCGAGTCTTTGTTGCAGGGCTCGATTTTTTTTGTTCTTATTGCATTATAATGGCCAGTTCCGTGATTACGTTTGATTCTATGGATTTGTTTATCACCATTCATTCACTCATCTTGTCTCGTGGAAAAGTTATCACATAACGATTACAATGAAAAATAAAAATTGAATACGCCGATAGTTACTTCTGTCTAATTCAGCATACTAAACAATGGTATATTTTTAGTCACTAAACGATTCAGCTTGGCCTCGTATTGATTATCGAATCTATGAATTTAGAATAAGGTAAAAGCGAAAAGCTTAGTTCTAAAATAGATCACATTTCTATTCATACCAAGCTCCAAATTTGACTTCATGCCAATCAAAATAGTTCTTATACAGAAAAGCACCTCAGTTTAAAAATGTGCAAGGACACAAATTTCAACAGAAATTTCCATTGGCATTGATTACTGCATTGAATTTGTCATCAAGTGAAGTGAGTGAAGTGTAATTTTAAGTGCTTACGATGCAATGCGGAATTTTGTAGCTCTGCAGTTCACAAATAGCTATTACCAGCAGCCTCAGCACAAAACTTTGCCCCGATAGATGTAATAACTAACTAAGTACTTATAGGAATATTGGAAACATTCCAACCGGAGCGAAAATAAACGTCATTGAGGTGTCGGGACACCTCTTGATTTCAAATCAAAATTGCTGTTTGCGTAATCAACTGATTCTTTGGACCACGTAAAGGTTAAATTACAAATAGTTATTAAAGACATAATTCATAACGCGTTACATATGATTAGTATTTTGAATCAACATAAATGTATAAAAATAACCCACCACACACCAAGATGAGATATAAATCATTCTGTCGAACACATACGGAACCTTTCACGTACATGCAGAATATGCATAAGATTAGAGAAAGTTAGTTCTCTAGAATAACGTTGCAATCGCCGCTGACACCATTTTACAGCTGTTGTTTTAACTATTCATTTGGCCTACAACAGTTAACAATAAAATGAAAAAGTTCAAAGTGCCTCTAACACTGAGAAATGATGAGGTTTCACTATTATTGAATGTTACATGTGGAATGTAAAGGAATTAGGGCTACATGTCCTCATGTTAAGTTAAGTTGCAGTTATTATTTTATTCGGTGGACTCGAATGTTTTAAGACAAATTCAGGAAATAAACATGAACTCTGGCACGTAAGCCCATGAGTTCACTACCAAGATTATTATCTATTTACCAACGGCGATTGTCTTAAAACAGGTACAAAACCAACCGCAGTCAACAGTCAGAGCCGGTTTTTTAATGTCCACCTGTTTTATGAGGCTATGACGAAATAGGTAACATATTTTTTTAATGCTTGTATTGCAATTGATCCCTTCCTTTGAATTAAGAATAAATAGTAGGTACTATACGCCGCACTCCTCGGTTCTCCTTTTTTAGAACCGAATTTTGTGTTATGTCTTTAGTATATTTAGTGTGTTTAATTTATGTTGTCCTATAATATTTCGAGGAAAGGAACAGAAAATCAAAAGGAATCATTTTCTTTTTACTGCAGAATATTCTTACATTTTCATAAATTTATTAGTTATTCTCCTAATGAATTTGTGTCAATCAACTGCAAATTTATGTAAAAGATAATACTTGTACTTTGTAAATATTACTTGACTTAGTTAGAATAAATTTATTCAGGAGGCGCATAGTAGAATAATTTATGAAATGTTAACAACCTACTTGGTAACCGCCCCGTAGGAAGACCAACAAATGGCCACAGTAATGTAATCTAACTATGGTGGCCCACCTCCAGGCGGGAATATATTGGACGCCAGCGGCTTCCAAATTTAACAAGACTATGTGAGACTTTAGCGAATGACCTTTAAACTAAAGAGAAACCCGGAAGTAGTGACAATCTCTGAAGGCGAACCCTGAGCCTAAAGTCGGAGGGTGGAACTGGAAATTCAGAAAGATAGACAATGTGTGTAGCCCTTATGTGTGAGACGACAGCCAGCGTACTGACTCTGTTCTGTATTATTAGATGTGAGTTATCTAGTTTAAGTGCTAACTGCTGCTTTTAAGGTGAGGGAAAACATCGTGAGGAAACCTGCACATTGAGGCAACTGAATGTGTAACCATTATCTAAAACGAGTTAGGTTCCCCTGCAAAGGATGCGGAGTTCAGATTGGAGAAGAATAGTGTAAAAACCTGAGTCACCAGCTTCAGCACCTCAGGCTTCTTTCCAGAAAGGTGAGGATTTAACCGGGACTAACAAGCAATAGGAAGGATGGTCACGTACAACAGAAGTGAGTCACTGAGCGCAATAACTTACCCAATCCAGGCTAGACCAAATGTGTTTCCAAGGCTCCTCCATCATCTTGGCGTCCGAAATTCCTGATTGGGACAAATTTCGGACGCCAAGATGATGACAATCCTATGGCAATCAAAACTTACTAACTCGATACATTATTTGTCTGTTTAGTTTGGGGCAAAGCCCGCTTTCGGAAACGATGCGTACGGCGGCGGCGTCAGTCGGTGCATCGAACGCGGTGAGAGCGCGGTCGTTCACCCGAGCCGCCATGTGCACTGTTCACTTTTGTACTAATCGCAATAGATTTCATAAACTAGCTTTGTGCCGTGGTTCTTCATGCCATGAGTACGACCAGGCACAGCTACAACCGGTGGCTACCCACAAGAATTAGGATACAAATAAGATTTTTGTCTCGAACTTATTAACTCGCTTATCGCAATAACTCATAGCCCGAACTTTGATATGGTTACCTACAAAATAATAATTTTGAGTTTTGACTATTTATTTGCGACATCATATCGACACACTACTTATTGATAATTTTTTTCCTGAGCTCATGTTCCTTACGTTTTCTGTTTGGTTTGTGCCTACCTTAGAGATATTAACAATTTTATCAGTTGTCAAAAGTGGATATATATATTCTTGATCTTTATATACTATTTGTCGGAACTAATACCACTACCTTTCTAATATATTATTATATTCTTGGAGGTTTATTTATATAATAAATACTTATAAAAATAAACCTCCAAGACCCAGGCCAATCAGAAAAAGTTATTTTCTCATCATGCCCTGAACGGGATTCGAACCCGGATACCCGAACCCGGAACATATACGAAATTGATTATAGAAATAATACCAGCTTAATCGTTCGCATATAAATAAAGTACCTATTTTAAAATAATTAACTGATCACAGTTCGTTCGTGTTGATGTTAACTTTTTTGTCTGTCGATCAAATAAAAAGGTAATTTCTTGCCAAGGCAGTCATTGTTTTGCAGAAATTCAATTGGCTAGGCTAGCAGACTAGATCTAGCCTTGGCACGACTAGTCCTAGGTAAACTGAGTTGGTATGTACTTAGCACGGTCTGTACATTTTCTAGGCATTGTTCGAGACAATGTACAAAGGGAATTATTATTAGGTAATGCAGAGGAATAGTTAAGTACCTTCTCATAAACTTAACTGACTAAAAAAACAGAACATGAATTTAAGTCCTTTCTGGTGTTAAAGTTTGGTATTACTTACGTTTCACATTTTAATTAAAATCAGTTTACAATAACTTCGTCTCGAGAAAAGGTACTGTGGACTGCGAGGAGTGTAAGAGGTTATCATACCTAGATATAATAACAAAAACAACTGAATATCTTGTAACAATAACGTCATCTTATGTAATCAGTCACATGCATTGTTTGATAGATAGCAGAGAGTGAGCACATAGATTTCACTGTACTTTTCCTCATATAGAGAGTACGCGGTGCATTTTCTCTAAAATTGTGATGAGTAAAAATAAAGCGGGAAGAAATGATCCTTAGCAGGATGGATACGGAACACCATTGGCTTACAGAAAGAGAAATGAATATTATGGTATACGCAAGTTACTTGGACGGCTCACGAAGATAATTAAAATAGAGTAATATAGCATCTTTATCAAAAATACAGTAGAAATTTTTACTTTTTAAGGAAGTGTTACCGTAGTAGTGTTTTTCCTCAACTTGTTTCTCCTGTACTTCACCTTTGAGACAACATACCATGTATCTAAGTACCATTTTTTGCAAGTAATATTAATTAGTATGAACCACACGTTTTGTCCTTGTCTACCAACAATGACCTATAAAGACGAAATTGGGCTGAACCCGTGCCCGAAATTCATATCTAGAGAGCAAGGGACTGTAAGGATGCAAATCCATAGCTGCGTTTAGATGCAAATCCATAACGGCATAGCTACGTCAGATGATGTCAAAATATCAAGTGGATGTTATTGTGAATATTATTTTACTAAACGGAGGTAGAAAACGTGCAGTTTAAGACGGGCGGAGCAAAAAGGAACATTGGCAAAGAAATCTTAACAATATAACGACAGTAGTCTTCTTTATCCAAGTCGAATAGTACCTTCTTTTTATTGATTGCGAGTTATGACTGTTTTACTTTGTTGTATTTGTTTTCAATGTAGAAACGCATAGTTATCCGTGGGAGTCGTAGTAGATGTTTCCGCCTACATTTTCATAGTCGAGTATTATTAGTAAACATAACGCAAGTGCGCAGCATTGGATTGGCACCTTAAATAGGCCCCAGGCTACGAGCCGTTTTCACTGCCCGGATTTCTCACCCCCTCACGTCCCTCCCTACTGTTTTTTGTACGTTATAATTATGTATGTTCGTCAGGGCACAATAACGAGGCGGTGCTTTTTATTTTTACCACCTGCTTTAAAATAACTTGATAGGTAATTTTAGTAAGTTTAACGAAGTCATTAATTTCTTTGCTTCTGTTTCCTCTTGATAGTAACAGAATCCCGGACCTCTTATTGATTTAGAAGATTTCTTCAACCAATATTTTCCCATTTGCTTACAGACATAACAGAGAGTGAGAACTTACTCACTTGTAGGAAATGGAAGATATTTAGGCAAGCTGAAGGAAGAGTTGCGATAATCTGTAGGTAGGTCTACCTTACTATACTATAGCAAAGATTACTCATTAGTTCATATAAGCATATCAATAAATCTTATATCTTACGGTAGGAAACAACGGACCTCCCTAGGCCCCAGTGCAACTCTGTAACTGTGCACACGCAAATTGAGAAGGAGAGATTCATATAAAATAAACAAAAGAGAATATACCACAGAAAGAAGGTAGGTATAACAAGTGTAACTATTGCTTACAATAACTACCTACCTATAGGTGCGAGTAATACATCGTTAGGTGTGTTTGTAGGTAGCTAATTACGTATCGATTACGTTTCCAAAAAGGTAGGTAAGTTATTATTAAATAATGTCTATGATGATTATGATGATTTCTTTTTTACGTTTTTATAAAAGTAGGTACCATTTGATTAGTGATGATTTTCCCAAGACTGGTGAGTGTCGGTTGTCGAATCGGTAAGGTTCAAATGGCACCTCGGCCATGTACCAATGACTATTTTAGAACTTATGTACATACATTAGTTTCATTACTAACACTAACCGATGTTCTTACGATGAGGGATAACATCTTGAGATCATCGGGAATTTGCACATTCAGGCAACTGGGTGTGTAACCATGATCGATCCAATACGGGTTAGGTTCCCCTGCAAAGGTTGCGAAGGTCAGATGGGAGTCGCTTCGTGTAAAAATGTGACTTACCCAATCCAGGATCCATGGTTAAAGGTAGCATTGCCGGGCGTCCGGATTCTTTCGAACATAGGTAGGCTTTTGATTGCGTGTCCGGCCAAAAAACTGGTGTTCGGCTTTTCTGGAGTTTCTTAGGCTTTTAACATTTTCCGAACGAGCCTTTTTATCCGACCAAAAGCAGGCGACGAAATAAAAAAAGTTTGATATAACATACAATTTTCTTATCATACCTACCTTTAAATAAAATATAAAAAGTTTTAAAGTTTTATTAAGGTAAAGGAACGTCACCTGCCACCCACTTTAAGTAAAATACGTATTTGAATAAATAAGTAAAATAAGATAAATTATGTTTAACTATTTAGAATTACCTGAAGCTCCTTATTCTTGTTATCTTTGAGCGAGGCTGCCCTGATAACACCAGCTTTCCATCCCCATTCGGAAACTTTATTCACGTTAATTTTAGTTACACCACTCACAGAGAGAAATCGTTTGCCAACTAAATCTTCACGGTATTTATATGCCATAACGAACTACACAATCACATTATTCACTTCAAAAACTACACAAACGTCAAAAAACTCTGCGCTCGAACGCAATACACGTCACACTCGCTGTTGAGCGAAGGGAAACTACGTGGAAAACAAAAACACAACCACGGAACGTATTTCATATCCAGCCGATTTAAGTAGTCGTTTGCAACCAAACGTCAAACAAGTCCAAGTAGCCTTTTAAAATCTGCAGCCTAACAGAGTACATAGTTATTATAGTACCAAATTTAAGAGCGTACTTGATACAGCCAGTAGAAGCAGGTTGTTAGGTATTCCGAAATAGACGTATTTCTATGCTTTCAATGGATAACGTGAACAACGTAGACGTAGATTGCGTAAAAGATTCTTATTAGTTACTTTATAAACTCATAGATGGCAGTACAAAATCATAACATTCTAGGTCCTCGTTACGAAACTAATTTTGAGAATCTTGATGAATAGTGCGACAAATTACGAACTATGATAGGTAAATTAATAAATAAAATGCAAATGGAAACAATTCGTCTTTATTTACATTTTCGTATGTTGCAAGAAGTTCCTTACATTGATTACAGAATCTTATCCAACGTGCAAACGAAGGTCAGCATTTTTACAAATTATCTTGTGTCTGTATTTTAAAATATTTTTTTCACATCTTACATTTATTTTTACATCTTGAAGTTTAATAAATTAAGTACCTAGGTATTACTTTTTAAAATACAATCGTGACACTGAAAATAATTCAGCTATTCGACAATAGATGGCGCTTTTCCTTTTCTTTTCATGCCACATGCCATACCACAGTTGACATTGACAGGTTGGCCATATTGATTTCAAGGGTCACGTGATCAAAACATCAGTTTTATTCAATATGGCGGTCAAGACTTTTTGCTGAACGGTTGTGTTTTGTCATGTTTACTTTTGTGATTATTTGAAGTGGATTTTTCATGTGAATACTAATATGATATCGGCGATTATCTCGCGGTTGGTTATGTGAGTTTTGCACTGGTTTCTTTTTTGCACTAAGTTCAATTAATTTTATTGTGACGTTTCAGCCAATTTATTTTTACATCTATTCGATCCTTCCTTTGTTCAGATCTGAACAATATTCGAGGCAATATGCAATTACATAAAAATGGCGTGCTAAATAATAAAATTTAATTATTTCTGCTCTTACATCAAGCTCCTTGCATTGTATCTTGCTTAAATTTTTTTGTTGACATTTACGTCTACTTTCATCATCACCAAATCCAATCCACTCATCGTACTTTGTTTGTCCTTGGTTTTGAAACGTAGCAATTTCACGTTTTAATAATTGCTGTGTTTGATCCTTTTTAGGACATTTTCCATCCATTCCTCCATTTCTTCTCACTAGAATCTACAATTCGTCCGTAACTACCCAAGAGATTCCACAATAATTTTGTTGGTATGTCTATGTACCTATCTGAAATAATATTTGTTGCATTAATTATATTAATAATTTAGGTAAACTCAGAGCTGTGAAAGACTGGTTGTGATCAATAAAATAAATTAGATAAGCACTAAGAAGTGACTTTGTCTTTAAAAACCAGTAACACTTCATAACATCCAGTTTTACAAATGGCTACTAGTATTTTAGTAACAATCAAATAAGGTATTCTCCCTTATTCTTCTCCGTCATATGCCATATCATTAATTGTAAACTCTGCAGATCTCTCGAATTATCTTTCTTTGACATAAAGTTTAGCGCTGCTGTATCCTTAAACTTTCAGCTAATAATTGGATTGTAGTTTATCCAATAAACTTACAATACCGTTCAATGCCCCCGTCCCGGCCCGCCCCAGCTTCGCATGGATAGCATTCATAGATATAAACCTACCTCAGAAAACCTTTCCAACATTTTAAACAAGAACAAAATCCGTCTTTACAGATTAGCACATACATACAGACAGAAAATGTTTGTTTTTTATAATATAATATTTAGTGATTAAGTTAGTTGTCATATTTTATTACAAAATGGTTTACATAAAGTAAAAAATAAAACAAATGAAAGGGACCAGTGAGAAACATTTCAAACAAAAGAAAAAAAATTGGATGGGCTTACATTTGTGATGATTTCTAGGAAGAAATGTGTTAGTTATTTGTCAAAGAAATGTTAGGTTGTTATTTGTGCTAAATCATTGAGTTCTTAAAGTTTGTTATTTTATTATGTGATAGTTGTTGTGTAGTATGAGATTTTGAGTTTATTATTATATTTTATTTTTGTTTTTAGTACAGAGAATTAGACTCTACTTTGCATCTACCTTTAGAAATAGAAATTCATAAAAATTGTGGAAAATATCTATTTGCAAGAGCAAAGCCATGGGGAAAGCTATAATAATTTACATAAATAATTTTAGGTGCTTGTGTCTTCTAGTCAAACATTTTTATTCACACTTCTAATGCTGGCACATTTCCAATCATTTTTGACTTTGGGATGTTCCATTCTAATATTTGGCACACCAGCAATTATTCTTTTATTCACTCTCAGACAGTTTCCAACTTTCTTGAAGAGCAGATTGTTCTTGTATAATTTATAATTAAACATTGACTAGTGAAAAATTAGAAATAATACAAAATCATATTCCCTGGCGCTACCAAGATCGCTAAGCACAAGTATTCCAACAAGAATACATGAGTGCAGTCATATTTTGAAACATCTCCAGTGGCGTATCTAACAAAGCAACTTGTTAGCCGCGGAATTCGTCATCATCTGTGTCAGGGCATCCCTGTACTGCCGGGTGCTATTTCGGTAAGCCTCGGCCGTTCGCCTCTGGGGTGCAGCAAGCTTTAGTCGAACTCAGAAGCGCTTTCCGCCTGCGCCCGCGACGTTTTCTATGCAACAAGTGAAGTGCGTTGACACCTAACTGTAGTGTGATTCATTTACGGACTTTTTTTATTGGACCTCGTTTATCGAAGTGATAAGTTCCGAGTGCGCTATATCTACCAGCTACACGTGTGTGCGCTTGTATACCTTGACTCCGACACATTATGGTCTTATTGAAATCACTCGTCTTGCCTTTTTAAGCGCAGCCTTGCCTGCATTACGTGTACCTTTACCCAGTTTTACGGGTGACATTGTTAATATTTAAAATGTCTTATCGTACGAAAATCGATATTCGAATAACGATATATTACGAAGATCATGTTGTAGTTATTTATATATAAGTGGTATGTAATTTTTTTGCCGTTGCTTTATTATTATAGAAAAGTCTATTCATGCAATTGTCTTATTTTATTTAACCTTTAACCAGAATCATAAATGAGCATGTCGAATATCACCAAACAAAATATTTATATAAAATACAAAACCACTTTTTAGAATTTAAGTCTATTCAAGGTTAGTAGGTACCTACCTTTATCTAATTCAGCAATATGAATCATGTTTAGTTTTTGAAAGTTGTAATGATGTAGCAGCACGGGCAGCAATGTAGGGTACACAATACGAAAATAACTATGGCATAATTAGCGCAATGGCTACTGAACGTGTGAACTGGATGTACAGTGGCATGCATTATATTCCCTTGATAAACAAGGGTCTCCGTCATACCAAACCCACGAATTTTGAACATTGCGGTGCAAAGTCATACCCAAGTTCTTTGTCTTGTAAACTGTTCAAGTTCCGGTGATTAATCTGTCAAACTTGCTGAGACTGTTTCCGCCGAGACGCTCCCATATTTGTCTATCTATATGGCTGTGGGCGGACAATTTGATCCTATCTTCTATTTGTTTGTCTTAGAAACATCATTTGCACTTCACGGTTACGTTCACCGAGACTAAAGACAATCAAGGGCCTTGACGAATTCGTTTTACCCCGATTTCTAATGGCCTCACTGTGCAGTAACAGTAGTTAGGGTAGGTTAAACTTTAACAAATTTGCTGTTTCTTGCTTGTCTTTTTCTCTAGAATAAATATTACCTTCATCACTATCCCCCTGACTCTTTCCCGAACGAATTTTCTCTGAGGAGTCGGGATACCATCTGATATCTTCGGTCCAGAAGTACGAAATACTGAGTGACTACCGTCACGTCTGAACTTTGCCTAACCCAGTTTGGATCATTGGCAGTAAATATAATATTATCAAGGATGTTAAATAAGTGAACGCCTTGCTATAAAAACCACGTCTATTTGTGCGTCTGCTTTGAAATTTAAATGAGCAGTTGGATGCACGCTTGACCGCATATTGCAATGTGTTGAATAGGAAGTAACGTTTTGTTGTTTGGCTAGTTATAGTTATTGGTATCAATAGTTTTATGTGTATGATGCATTATTACTCTTCGCCGTGGGACGTGTGCTTTAACCTAACTTGTCAAGTAATGTGAATACTATATGAAAAGTGATATTTTCATTTGAAAGTCTTACTGATTTGCGTGTTTGTGCCATATTAAGAAAATCCCAAAATGTCTATATGTGTATGACCCTTCATCTCTATAAATATTCTTTTATTGTTTACGGTCACTTTGCTGGTCTTATTCATATTTAATTCATCTATTCTGAATTTCGTTTTAAGACTAAACAGGTAATTAATTTCTATACATGTTCTGCTGCTCGTTTCATCGACCTTAAGGATAGAGAATGAAGAGGCGGCACGATGCACGCTTCGGGCCATATTTGGCGTGTAGCAGTACTCAGTCGTTCAGAATGAATCCATAATGTTCATTGTCGGTGAAGCCGGATGCCTCAGTAACGTACACGGAATTTAGGTTAATTTTATATATTTATAAATAAGAATATTTAATAATATGTACTATATAGATTTTGGTTTGACTTCTACAGCAATTTTTATACCCTTTTCATTTTGGGCGCCCATTGCATAAAGAATGATTTATTCTGATAAGTTCCTTTAAACTCCTCAAAACATTTCAATTAGAAAACTCGTTACGTAGTCATTAGAAATAATCGCACTCGTAGTTGTTTTGACATGTGCGTGACTCATGCAAGATCACAATGGTTATCCTTTTGAAGCTCATCCCGAGATGGTTTAAATTTTATTCCTAGATGCCCAATTAAACATTAATGAGCATTTTAATTAAAAAAAAAAAACATTAAAGTTCTAAATCATACTACATAGCTACCACCTGTGTATGTTTTCATTTATAAGTTTGATTTACCTAAAAAAACGCCACATGACGCATTAAGCAATTGTGTAAAGTGACATTGTGAACAGATGAACAAAATGTGCCTGACCCCAATAACAGCTGGTAGGTCATCTACTATGCATTAGCTCTCAACTCCAAAACAAAGGATTCTTGGATGAGTCTTCAGGATGCACAATGCAAATGCATGAACTGTATGCAGGTACTTGACCTACACGATATGCTATCGCCGCGGGGGAGATATGTATTTTTGTAATGTAAGCCTACATGCGTCTATAGTTATAAGAAACCATTTTATGAGCCTATGATTTATTTGCTTTGGCAGCAAGAACATCGGATGGGATATCGACCCCAAAAAAAAAATCACTAAAGGTGTAGAACGTGGCAATAAATTTTGTTACTCACGAAGTAAGGATAGTCTTAAGTTTCATTCCTTCGTGCTTACATTTTACCATTTTCTACGTATGGTAGACAAGCTATTACTGTCGTCATATAAAGGCATATTTTTCATTGGTGGTTTTAAATTTCGACGTAAATGACATCATTTGCTCAACCCACGTAACATTTATGAATTCGTTGTAAAAGTTTCGAAGTATTTTTGACTTGATAAATTATGGCCATTATTTAGAAAGTGGGTTATGTTGAAAGGAAATCAGTAATATTTTTATACTAAGTATTGATCCTGGTGTTAAATGATTGAAGTTGGTAAATCAATACACTGAACTTTGTTTACGGTCCGATGAGTTTTACGCCTCATTTCACATTAGTAACTTGCGTCACTATACCGGTACTTGTAATAATTGTTTATCATTGTGTGTTTTAAAATAATGATCTCCGGAGGGTTTCATAATTTTGGCGCTTAATTGTTGACCTCTAAAATTTTTGTTTTCATAAAATACGTGTGGCGTTCTTCTCAAGGTAGTCCTTGATCCCTTCCTTTGTCCTTCCAACTAGAACCTGTAAAAGTCACGTTCTACATTACCCTTTACGACCGGACTGACGTCATTGCTGAAATTTTCATAAACAAATGTCTAATCTGGGACCATTTCACTTATTTGGAGCATATGGATCGTGTTTCTTTGCCTATTTATTTTGAGATTTGGCTATAGGCGGTTGTGAAATCAACGTACACGCATGTTCGTTCCGCAAGATGTTCTCATTTCGTGTCCAGGCGTTCCACTTGGCGTGATATTAAGCAGGTATCGTCACTGATATTCCGGTTAATTGATTTTAAGTCGCAAAGTCGGCGAAATATGGTTAGGCTGGGTCTTAGAAGATACTGATAGAATGACCAAGTCCACCAAATCTTCAGTACTCTAAATATGGGGGAAACGAGTATGTAGAGCAATTCAAAAGATTTACATACATATAAATTGCCTTAGCAATTGAAGTTGTAATAATTTCGATAAGGTTATATTAATAACTATCATATATGGGCATTCTTTTTCAATTATTCGTAAAGCGATTTTACAAGCAGTACCTTCACCTGTAGCAAAGCAAAACGCAACTGTTAAAATAAACAAGTTATTGACAAAGCTAATAATATATTTCTCTTTTATGAAGACAATGTCCATTCGTCCACGATTTAAGAGATCTATATTTGTAAATTGACGTCCGGTGAAAATGCTATCTAATGTCTATATGCAAAAAAAATCTATTCTATCTCTACTAATCAAAAAATCTTTATTGTTCGAAAGTAACCATTTTCCTCGTGGACCAACTGGTCGTCTATGCAGCCTTTTTGTTTCTGTATAGTACATACCTAGAATAGATATACATACAATAAGAATGCAATTGGCTTGTTTATTTTTAAAGTCGTCCAGCGTAGCTAGATTCCATGTCTGGGCAGCTGTTGCTGTCTGTATAACTAGATTCAAGGAGAGGGGTAGAGCATTTTAAATTGGCGATGGTTAAACGATGTCGTCTGCCATTTATAATTTATCATTCGTTGAAGAACTGCTTTGGTTGTTTCTTACTTCAGGATTTAAAAAGAATAACAAACGTATTTGGCGTTCGTCTATTCCTCATCACTTTATATTGAGGAATCTTCAATCGATAAATTTATATTTCATATACGACAAAAAATTTCATTTTTTCGACTGTAGTTTCACGCTTGTATTCTGTATCTAATTCCACCTTCTATTTGGAAAAGCCGGAATAGAGCATTCCATTTTTTCTTTTGTTGTCCGATTCAGTATTTAGTGGTAACTCGTTATATTGTCACGGACTCTTGCACTTTACCGGACTGTGCACATATAGAATGAAATTTATCGGATAATATTATTTTCCAGACTGAATTGTCGGCTACCAGGTTAGCTTAATGCTTTGTTGAGGCATTTATGCAGTTTCTAAATACTTATCAAACTGAGAATCAATCTTCTTCCTCCTGGCTTTAGTCCCGGTTGCATCCTCACAACTCTGAAGAGGAGCCCGGGGTACGCCTTTGACCATGGATCCTGGATTCCGTGAGTCAGGTTTTTACACAAAGCAATTTCCATCTGACTTCCGCAACCTTTGCAGATAAACCTAACCCGCATTGGATCGATCATGGTTACAGATCCAGTTGCCTGAATGTACTGGTTTCCTCACGATATTTTCCCTCACTGTAGGAGCATCTAATATAATATAATTTTCGTAACTATTCAGAATTGATTTAGCGATAGTCCAGTGATCATTAGCATGTAAAACAATAAGTAGTTTGTTATTCAAATGTGTATATCTCTAATGTGTTAATAGCCACGTATCTAATCGCAACAATCAGTGTGCTCACTGAACACCGTTATTGATTCACAATTTAGAATACAGAATCACGCCAATCATCCAGATACATCTTAACTCAGTCTCATCAATTATACTACAAGCGAGTGCACGTGTATGCAAAACAATACAGCGCACTTGGACGGACAATGTTATGAGTAGTTAAACAAATCGCCAAATCTCATGATGTTCCGTATCCATGGAGTCGGGTCGCAAGCGTTACCGTGACGACAACTATCGCCTACCACCGCTTAGTCTCAGCTTGTCCAGCGTCCGACTCATTGTCAACCAGTTGGAGGCTGAATACGCACGTGTCTCTAACAAAATCCAAGAAACCAGCGGCAGCGAAATCGTCAAATACGATCCTAACATCGATGAAGGCTACGACGATTACGATGACTCCCTTCTTGAACACCCGAGAGGACGAGTCTGGAATCGGTTCGCAGTGAATATATGGATCGCCCTTAGCAAATGCATCCCCAGTGTTAGCTTGGGGAACTTTGGTGTCCTAGCCGTGACGACTGGAATATTCGCCCCCAGAATGATCTCTTATTTGGTCGTGTATCCGTTTTGCAGATTGGTATTCGGGACCCTCTACCCGGCTTACGCATCATACAAAGCTGTACGGACGAAGAACTTGAAAGAATACGTGAGTGTTTATTCCTTTATTTGTATTTGTTGGGTGAAAGGAATGTTTTCAATGTCATATTGAATTGGATTTAAAAGTAATGGTCAGTTAGATTAGATGTGGCCTTGTTACGGGTGCATGCTCAAGTTGTTTGAAACGCTTCAGTTCCCGTGTGTCCTTTACCTTGTTCCCGACTTCCTACGGCTAATTGGTGGAGCGTGCTTCGTGCTCGTGCTCATATTGTTTTGTGCTCATCTTTTGTTTCATGTGTAAATGAATGTACTTACAATTGTTCATTGTTATTGTTGAATACTTACGGTATTTCCTCCTCCAAAGCATAGAGGTTTTCTATTTCGAGGCGTTTTACTGCATTTAGATTTTGCGTTTTTATTTTTTATTTACATTTACATACATTATCCTGTTATCGTTATCTTTATGTCAATAGACTTGTCTGACTCACATTTTTTTAACTCAATATATTATAAGTAACTCAGAAAATATATAATTTGGTTCCTCTTTCATAATCTGGTAAATACAAATAAAACCTACTTTACCAATTTAATGACTGGAACGCCATTGAAATTTAGTATGCACCTACATTACCCACCTTATTATGATTCAAAGACTTTAAAGAAGTAGATATGTAACAGAATATATATTATAATTTATGTTTAATACAATTTCCAGGTAAAATGGATGATGTACTGGATAGTTTTCGCCCTGTTCACATGCACAGAGACGTTCACCGACGTGTTTCTGTCGTGGTTCCCCTTCTACTACGAAGTAAAGATAGTGCTAGTCCTGTGGCTCCTGTCGCCTGCTACGAAGGGATCTTCCATTTTGTACAGGAAGTTTGTGCATCCAGCTTTATGCAGAAGGGAACAGGTATGTATTGGCTTGATATAACTGTTATCTGCGAATTGCTACGTGTAAGAGTCGTCATGGTATTACATCAGGTGTTATAGTTACAAAAAAAAAAAACATATTGTATCAAGGAAAGGGAAGGTAGAGATATCTTGCCACTTGCCACGATCACTGCATACTTCTTTTGCTTCATCTACTTCAAAACATGATTGATGAATAATCGTCTATTGAGTATTGAGGTATGAATGTGAAGTAACTTCACTCGCCTACAAGAAAGGTTAAACAAGAGTTTATATTTAGTGGATGAAACTCTATGCAACGTATGCAAATGCCATTTATTGAAATCACACACACCCACATTCTACATAATATGTCTATTATTTGTTTTTCGGAAAATTTGGTTCAGTCTTTATACATAGCGAAATTTATCTTTGGCGTTGTTTTGGCGACGTACCAAAATGATCTTATGTCACTACTGTTACAATGTGTGACGGTTTGTTTTAACAGGAGATTAATGTGTTGAGAGACAGATATGTATTCAAATTGCTGGGTTTTAAATACATTGATGATGCTTTGTGTGGACAGAAAGACAAAAATGAAAACAATAACTTAATGAAAACAATTACTTTTTTCTACTACCAGAACGCGGTTTAATGTAATCAAGTGTTAGTAAATAAGGTTAGATTAGAACCTGTTAGATTTAAGTAATTCGACCAATATTTTTAAATACCTACTTAATCATAAAGAAATATATTGATATTAACATAATGTTTTTGCAAATTTCAGGAAATAGATGAGTACATAGCGAAGGCCAAAGACCAGGGTTATCACACTGTGCTGAATTTGGGCACGAAAGGAGTCAACTATGCTACCACCGTCATTATGCAGACTGCCATAAAGGTAAGCAGATACAACTCTATATGGACCAAACCTTTAATAGCATGCACAGTTAAAATAATACAAATAAAGACTTTATGTTTAGCCTTTTAATATATTAAAGGTTTTCGTGGAAACAGTTTTAAAATTGGAATTTGGATGGTTTTTGGCATATAACATTTAACAAAATACAAATTCACGAGTTCCATATTTTAATTAGATTTATATCATGTGTTAATGAGTCAACGAATGAACTAAGTATATTTTTATCAGTATTCCATGTAAATACTCAAGTAAATGATGAATTTTCGTTGTCTCGTTATTTTTTTGTTGTCGTTTTATGATTTATTTTTGGCATTGTTTACCGAACACTAAGACGAAGGTGTGGCATGTTTGATCACAAAACCTGTTTATAACAAGTGCGTATTTTTTTGCAAATATCTGCTTTCACAAAGTGCTAATTTTTCACCGCTTTGTATCCATAGCAAATCTGTTAGAAACAGTCTAAAAGCACTTATCACAAACAAGCGAACAAACAAAACCATCCGCTATGTTTTGTCAACAAGCATGGCCACGTCGGAGAACATTTTGAAATTCCTCACA
Organism: Amyelois transitella; assembly: GCF_032362555.1. NCBI lineage: Eukaryota > Metazoa > Arthropoda > Insecta > Lepidoptera > Pyralidae > Amyelois > Amyelois transitella. The sequence continues at coordinate 8,033,797 of NC_083511.1, read as the reverse complement.
TTTTTTTACACCGCCGCTAATTTATTTTCTTTTTAATTTTATTAACACGCTTTTTTAATTTCTCCCCTTCCCCACCTGTCTTTTCCAAAATATCCTTTCTTGAACCACGCAGAACCTCAATTTGCCAACGCCCGAGCAAGACAAGAACGTTCGGGGCAGACGAGCCATAGCCGATCGTGACGTCACGGATGGCTATCAAGACATGTACGACGATTTGGAATACCAGCAAGGTGGAGAGAACCTCCCAGGAATCGTAGAGATAGTCGAACTAGACAACGATGCTCCTATTCAAGATGTCAGTGGCGATGGTGATGTCAATGACCCCGATTTCGTACCCGGCGCGGCTCGTAGCCGAGGCCAGGTCTTGAGAAAGCGTAATGTTGGGAAGGAAAAAGAAAAGAAGCCCCGTAGCAGGTCTAGGGGGCGCAAGACCAGAAGTCAATCTGCCAAAAGCAAAGAAGTGATGGTCGACTAATAGGCGATTTCAATAATTAAACTGTGATCTTTAGATGGTTTAGGGAAACTACTTTCGCATTGGACTCGTAATTTTCAGTATATCCGTAATTTCCGACGGTTTTATTTTTTATGTTTTGTACTTTCTTGCCATAATACTGGCTATATATATCTTTTGATACCAAAGTTTTCTTACCTTTTTCGATTTAAATCCATCCATATGCATCACATTTAAAAATATATCTTAATATCATATCCTCTTTGTTTTGCTGTTTGTTCCTGAAACGCGCACAATCTTAGTATTGTAATATTCCTGTAAAATATGAAAGTATTTTTGCACTTGTAAGTCAAGGTTTCTAGACAGCGGGCGAAAAAGGTTAGATTTTTTAGTTGCGAAACAATACAACGACTAACTATTTCGCTTGAATTTTCGTCCATTTTTAGAATTTGTGTCATTACAATACATTTAGGTACTAATGTGTTATTTAGGTACTTTATTTTTGTCCAATATTTGTTGCAATCGTATGAGTTGCTCAACGAGCAATTTCAATTAAAAAAAGTGATCACGTCTTTGATTTATTTTTTTCCTCGCCTATTTATTTATTTAAACTTGTGCACGTTAAATGTGCAAAAGATGGATTTTATGCCATAAGGCATTTTCTGCCAGTGGAACCTACACTGATATCTTCGCGTGCTTTTAGGAAATGTATACTATCAGAACATTTATTTTTTGCCTTTATCAATATTTTTTATCTTTCAATTATTTTACTGATCACAACTTGATTTACAAGTGTGCGAACCTTCACATAGCATGACGTGTTATTCAAAGATTTAGTAAATGTTTAGATATAAATATTGTGAGCTTGTATGTTTTGTGAAGCGCGTTAGGCGCTTTAGTTTTAAACGTGTGACTGACTTAGCTTAATTCATTTTGTATTTTAAAATAAACAGTAAAAATAATGCGTACATTTTCATTTATAAATAGTGCAGCTTAAGCGACAGGCTTAGGTGTCTAATGCATGCTTTACCTGACAAAGCTTATTGTAACAGTCACAAAACTGCTGATTTGTGTAAGTATATATTTCTTTTAATTTTTATTTTAGTTTCGTTTTATGACTCTATAGAGAAAGTGGTCTACTACGTAGTAACGCCGTATCTAAGTGTGACCGAAGGAAATATTAATTTAAAGAAAATTTTGTTTAAAAGCTATTTCTCATTAGATGTATATTCTCAACACGTTGCGACCGTTTTAATTATCAACTAAGTCTATTACGATTTGATTATTCATCGTAATTGAACGTTTTTTTGCCAGATTACGGTCAAAATCATTAACGCTTAGCAAGTTTATAAAATTACATTTCTTTCTGTGATGTCTATTCAAATAATTATTCAAACATCGAACGAATAGGTATTTTAATTATTTGAAACTCTATACAGGGCGGCGGAGGTCTAGTCCAACAGTTGCGCAAGAGTTACAGTCTGTCAGACCTGACGGAGTGCGATCCAAGAGAGGAGAGAGGAACAGACGAGGCTGATGACGTGTTGGGAGAACCAAGACTTGTACGACGGGGCGTTAAGAGGTACTTACATATATATATATATAATCCGCGTCTTTATGCCTTTAGGGGTAGACAGAGTAGAAACAGCCTGTTTTACTTTGTTACCAGATCCTTAGAAGCTTGCACTAGATGAATATGTCTATTCCCTTAGTCGCCTTTTACGACTTCGGGACCGATATTGACTAAAAATTTAACATGGAGATAAAAAGACCTTCAAGGAAAAATGGGAATTTACCGTGGAGCTGCGGTTTACAGTTTGTGTATACAGTACCTGGTTCAATTTTAAATTCTTGTCTACATGATGGGCGATTCGCGAGTAAATAAAAAGAAAGGGTTTTTTTGTTATCGAAGGGCAAATCCTCTTTATGGACAACCTCCCGGTCTTCAGCCGGAAGAGTGTAGGACTCCCGGCACCATATATGCCAGCCTACTAAAACCCCTACGTTGCGCCCTTCCTTTAAAGGGCATCATTGAAGACTTGTACATGCTATCTCTTTCCAAGCTTCGTCCGGTCCAAATTCAGTTATAAATAAGATAACATTTTCTTTACAGTGGGCCCCGTCGCAGTGCTTCTGAATCCAATAGCCGTTCACCAATGTACTTCCCGGAGGTGGATGTGGACGTAAGGACCACCAGGTCCAGTAGAACTGATGAGCCAGATTTCAGGTATGCACCAAATTTTGATTATTATTTTATATCTACGTGGGTAGGAAGTAGGTATCACCTAATAATCGTAAACGAAGTGAAGACAGCAATATGAATCCTTGAAAAAATCTGCTAGATTTTTGTCTGAGGCTTGGGAGCGACCCAAGAAAATATATTGGTAAAAGTAGACTTTGAAGTAAGATAACAGTCCATCTCTTTACAAAATTTTATCATAATTCCTTTCGTAGTTCCAAAGTTTTTCTCTTTGCAATACTTATATGGAAATATTGTCAAAATTTTAATCTCGTCTCGAAAAAAAAATCGTGACAAAACCTGCACATTCAGGCAACTGGATGTGTAACAATGAATCTAATACGGGTAAGGTTTATCTGCAAATGTTGCGGAGGTGAGATGGAAGTCGCTTCGAGTAAAAACTTGTCTCACCCAATCTAGGATCCATGATAAAGGCATACCCCGGGCTCCTCTCCAGAGAGGTGAGAATGCAAAGAGACTAAAAACAGAGGGACGAAGTAATTGAGGACAATAATTGTATTCCAGCCACATAAAATCCAGCGAAGACATAAGCTCCGGGTACTCGAGCGCCGACAACTCGGCGTCGCTGACTCGCGCGGGCTCGGTCGGCGCGGCGCGAGCTCGCTCCCGCACCGCCCGCACCACGGTCACCACGATCAAACGACCGCAAGCCGCAGAGGTCTGGTAACTTTGTATTGTTTGGGAGCGTTATCATCATTATCATAGCTAGTTTTTCAATAGGTGGTACAGTATTTATGATACTACTAGTATACTGAAGTCTAATTTTTGTATGGCGCGAAAATATTTGAGCATATCAGCCTATCGGAGCGCGCCATTTGAACCCGTGAAAAGAAACTGTCCGCAACGTGCGAGATAGCAAGATTTTGTTTGCTTTTAATTAACTTGTAATAAGGTCGTTTTTTATTGAGTTTAATTCGGCAGTAGGTTGCGCTATTCTGTGCTGTCGAATATTGTCGATGCCGGTGTATGCAGTGTAGGCAGCCAACAATTTTGAAAATACTGATAGGCCTCGTTCAGCTGTATCCAGTGTAGCAGCAAAAATCCACCATTGACACTACTTTTGTCTTTGGCCCTATTTTTTTTTTTCTTTCGAATATATTTATTTATTTATCATTCTTACACTATCATTACAGGATAGCCCAGTGCTATAGTATAGCTTTATAAACTTAAATCTGGTAACTAATTATCGTTAATGATATAAGTATGAATTCACTAAGAGTGCAAAAAAAAAAGTTTATCTCCACCAGCGTACGCGCCAGTTGCGACTCCCGCAGCAAATTATTTGCCTATTGAAAAACTAGCTCTTACAGACGTCTGAAAAAGATTAAACCTGTCACAAACTACAGCCTGTAAAATATAATTTCATTTGTATGTTAATCAGTTTTGAAAAATATGTAACATGACAGTAATTTTTTTTATGATTTCACCAAGTGCTATTTTGTAGTATAGGTACCTACTATTTAAATGAATATAATATAGATATACCAACAATGATTTAAAACATTACAACTTCAGATTATAACGTTAAATATTTACACTAAATTATAATTATAAGCATTTTATGCTCGTAGAAATATAGAATCATTATTTTCTGACGGGATTGAAATTCTATAAGGAAATGATGTGGTGTTAATGCTTGCAGAAAGTTATTTAATTGTTTCATATATTCAATATTATATATAAGACGATATGTTGGGTTGATCAAAATATATATTGTCGGTGGTATAAAGATGTTTCAGGGTAAGATTGGTGCTGGATTGGATGAAAAATCATAAAAAAGAATAAAAGAATTTTTACAAAATTTAAGAAAAGGAAAGTAGCGTATTGTTGGAATGGAGTGCTCAATTAAAAAAATAAGTTATTTCTTGTAACTCTATAACAGTGCAAAATTTTAGTATTCACATTTATAATAATCAGTTTCTTTATAATCATAAACAATATTGGTGGTGGTAAAACATCTTACTGATATATTTGCAATGTGTAGAATTTGTATTTATAAATCACTCACAAAATCTTATTGCTAGGTTTCCTAGTGCATTTAAATTTTATATTGCATTTATTAGGTTATTTTCTTTTTAATAGGTAGGTTACCTTTTCTGATTTAGACTTAAGCCGTTTTTATTTAAAGGATGACGAAGTTATCATCGAGGAGCTACACGACGACGATACTTTTGAATTTGCGAATATGCCCCCGCTCGTAAATGTCCCTTCTCCTCTCTTTCTATCCCACTCTGATCCCCCTTTCTTATACCAATATATAGGAGATCAAATTAAAATAATTCAAGTGCTAGGTGATTTACCTCTTAGTTTGAATTCTAACAAACAAACTAACAATACAGATCAGTGGGACCAAAATGTCGCGGCGCATGAAACTACGACTCAACGAGAATCAATAGAAAAAGAAAATATTAAGATTGATAATGTACAGAAAGAACCAAAACAGGATGTTGAAATCACTGCAACTATTATTCAAACAGAACATTTAAAAGAAGATATTAATATTGCTAATATTATTGAAAGCCCAGTACTTGAAGTTACAGATAGAGAGATAGAAATTCAAATGGTCAAAAATAATGACAAATTTGTTGAAGCAACGAAAACACATGATCTTGGTAAAAAAAGTGAAAAAAATTCAACTTGTTCGATTGATGAAGAGAAGATATCACAGCTCCCCAATGCTAAAAAAGAAGAATCATTAGAAACTACGAGTCTAGATACGTCAATTAATGAAAATGATTCCGCGGAAAGTGATGACGAAGCTTCATTCGGAACACCAGATAATTCTCCAAAGAGCAAAAGAAAAGCAACTAAGGGTAAATATGGTAAGGCTAAGGCACCTCCTCCACCGCCTCAAATAGAAGAACATAATGAGATTAAAGAGGGCGAAGAGAAAATTCCTATAAGTACAACTTCTCAAGAAAGTTTGATTGATATAATTAACAGGCTACCTGAAAATGCTTTAATGGAATCGGGAATGTCTAAAAGCCTTCAAGTAATTAATCCAATAGCAGAAAAGAAAAGGCGACACAAAGCGAAATCGCCAGCTAGGATACCTAAAGCGCAGAGTTCTGGTATCGGAAAATTATTGCAGTTGCCGACTAAATTAGCTTTTTGGCAAAAATCTGATGAGAAGGCAAAGTCCGATGGGTTATCAACGTCATCTGAAGATCATAGCAGAAGATCTTCGACTGTTGATCGAATAGCTAAGGATGAGTTTCAAAGTTGTTATGATATCAATAAAATTGTAAAAACAGATCATATTGAAGATGACCAAATAAGTTTCAAAGACGCAACAGATTTTGATAACGAGACGATATCACAAAATATAATTGAAAAGAGTGATGCACTGCAGAAACTTATTGAAGCAAAGTTAGAAAGTCATCCAGAATATAAATTTGTCCCATTGCATGAGGAAATACCGACCACTTCGAAAAGCACAGACGTGTGAAGCCTTTCCATAGTCCCGAGTCCTTTTATAGAAAGCAGAAGGCGAAATAGTATGTTGATGGTTTCTATTACTTGTGCTGTCCTTTTGTAATTTGATGAAGCTCTTCCATTATAATCGCAATGCCGCTGTACTGTTACTTACAAATTAATATTGTTATTGCTGATTTATATTTTCCCTATTTATAACCCTATTAACATTTTGTAATATTTGATACTTTGTTTACTAATTTTGTTAATATTATTTATTTGTAGTGTGATGTGTGCTATTTGTGTTATATATATAATAGTCGATTTGTTATTTATTGATTTTTATTTCCTTGATATTTTTTTCAATTTAATAACTAAATAAATATGCTGACTACTAAAAATAAAACTCGTACCGTGCTGTCCTTTACTATATAAAATATAACACTACTTATATAAATGCATGGACAAAACCATGAAATAAGCCATATCAGTCACGATATTTCTTTGAAAATCCTTGTTTACTACTTAATGAAATTAGTTTAAAACAGCGGGTCGGCTAGTGTTTGCTATTTAAAATGCGTGGCAGTTAGTGATATGTCTGATATAGATGCTTATGCTTTTTTTTTCAATTAGTTTTCAACTTTTTAATTTTATTTTCAGGCTATGCTGTCGGCCTCGGCTACAATACCGCGCGCAAAAAAATCTAATAAACGGAAAACACAATAAACATAAATGACTATGTAAATATCATAATAAAAATTCTGCATGCCTACCCATTCCATGTAACAATGCTTAAAACTTTTCTATCGTTATAAATCAATTTGAACTTAAAACGTGGTTATTTTAAATTTATCAAAGTGTGTACAGCTGTACCTATCTATCTACGCCATTCTAAATTCTATTTGACGGGAATATCGAAGAAATTTGTGTTTATTTTATGAATCGTATCAATTCGACGTTATTATTTGAGCCAAAATTTGCCAAAAGTGCGACTGCACAACGTTAGATGAAATATTTTTATTGATAAGTAGTTGTATTTGTTAAACTTAGTTGGAAGAAGAAACTAGTCCCTAATACTTAGTTACTATGAATATATAGCTTCAATGAGGCTTCATATCGAATTTGAAAGAATGGAATGCATGGTCTGATTCAGTATGATAATAATGTAGACTGCATTGTAAGTGTTGTACATAAACGCGCATTGGTCATAAGAAGCAATACTAAATTGAATTTGTTCAACTTCAGATAAAAAAATATTTGTTATCCACTTATTGAATTTATATGAAATGTAACTATAATAATGGTTTTATGAAAACTTGTATGGATATCGTTTTATCTATAAAAAATCCATTATTACATACAATTTGCTCATGCTTAATATTTATACCATAAGTTATATTAGACTAAAAATGTTATGGTATAATTTCTATAGTAGCTTGAATGCTGCTTTGAACTTAGTTCATTCGTTTGTGGTTAAATTATTGCAATGTTAGTAGCCATTAAATTGTGATAATGTTACCAAACTCACAAAATGTAGGGTAATTAAAGAATATCAAGAAGGCAGAAGTGAACATATTATATTGATGTTGTGTTAGATAAAATCTCCTTCATGTCGTCTGGTTCCTCAATTTAAGTTCCTTGACGTTTTATACTTTGAAAAACATAATAATTATTATTAATTTGGTGCATACAGTATATGCAGTAGATACACTTCTTAATTATATATATAATGGGATGTAATAGCATTTTATACTGATTTGAAGTTACCCTTTGTGTACCTATTGTTTCATACATTTACTGCTTGGGTTACATTTGTATCTACTTTGTGTTTGAGTTTATTGAAACAAATAAATATTTAAATTATGACATGTTTTTATTTACAATAACTTTTACAAAATACCTCCAGTTCTTAACCTTAATGTATCAAAGATATACTTGCCGTAATCACTTTTGTACTTGTTATCTAGTAATTGTTTTTCCAATAAAGTAAGTGATTCATCATCCCAACATTTAATCCAATAAAGTATGGAAAAAAGTTTATGATAGCTACTTGTATCATTTGTGTAATCAGAAACCTTAATTAAAGGTAGATTTTCAATAATTTGAACCAACTTTGACTTAACAACTGCATTAAATATTTTGTTATTACGTATTGAAAACAAGTGAATTATATTAATTGTCTGAATTGAAATAGATTCTTCCAATAAAATAGCAGGCAAATTCTTGAGCCATGTTTCATAAGAATCACAAGAATGAAAATGGGTCAATTTTTCATTTAGAGCTATCTTACACAACAGTGTGAAAATGTTCTGTTTGAAATTATGGGATACATTTTGACTGAAATAAGTTGCTATTAATTTCTCGAAAAGAACACCTAAAATAGAAAAGTTTTTAGCCCAGCCATCACAGGTAAATATGGTTTCCAAAATCATAACTACATAATTATGTATCAAATCGTTGGTATTGTGGCTGAAAGTCTTCTCAATGTAATTTAAAGTTGACAAGATATCATTTTTTTGATTTTTCACATGAATACTTGGATTCAAAACCACAAATAAATAACAAATTTCTAAATTTTGAGCCACTAGCTTTGGGTCAGATATTTCATCTTCAAAGGGTAGATCATTATTAGCTTTCTTTTGTTTAGATCTTATATTAGTAACATATGGAAACGCCTCCATAAAATTTTGGTTAAATTGGTGCTTGTATTTTTGAATAAAATAAAATTGAAATTTAGAGCTAGGATTCTTTTTGTTTTGGTACTGTACAAGATCCCAAATCAATGAAAACACATTCAAAACATGTTTTAATAAAGAAGCAGCATCTTCATTGATTATTGTCTCAATGTTTTTCTCAGAATTAGCTTTTGGGCAAACCTCCAGCCAAGTTTCAAAGAGCAGCGGTACTAATGTATCTATATATTCTTTGAATTTCTCAACTTCGTCCACAACAAGCACATTTTCTGAATGTTTTGCAGAAAAGCATGAAATGCAGCAAACAGAAATGTAGTTAGGGTTAAATAGTGAAAAGTTGTTTTGTGTATTGCTATCATATGTTTTTGTTATTTCAATTTGCGACTTATCCTTTTTACCAGTGGTGTTATGATTTATAAATATTTTAAGATAGTCTTTTAAGCGATGTAGGACTTTAACTCTCCATTTAACACTTGTGATCTTGCTACCAAGGTTAACTGTCAATGTTCTTCCAGGCTTAGAATCAACTCTTAACTTTGATATCATATCTAGGAAATTGGGCACAATTTTATGGAAGTCTTCTGCCACCTTTTGTGGTGTATATTGAACAAGTAAATCAAGGAACAACAATGAATCTTCCTGTATCCTGTTATCTATATGGGTCATAGCACTTCTGAGGTATGTTGACATGATGTCAAAGAAAGGCTCAATTTTTTCTATATTTGTCTTCATCAATATTGAATGAAGAACCTTGAAGGATTCATGTCTTATCTGAAATCAATAAATAATATTAAAATCTATTCTTTTAAGCTACAAACTAAATAACTCTTAATATATTTATAATGACAGTTATCCAGTTGAACTGGCTCAATTGGGGTGAGGATGTGATAAATATATAAAGTATCCAATTTCTTGGAATAAATAATATAGCTCCTTTACATTTAAAGCATTTTACTGGCACTATTGTCATAGCTAACCAATCAGACAGGTATTATAGAAGCATGTAATCATTCCACCTCCTTTATTAAATTTATTTTAATAAATGAAGTTCACATACCACTTTTTCTATATTCAGAACCAATGGAGATACTCCTAGAACAAGTTGTCCAAGGTTTTGGTCCAATACTTCAGGGTGTATAGTTACAAGCTCTTTTAGTCCATCCAAGGCATCTGTACGAGAATTAGTGTTGAAATGATTTAAGCGAGATAAGAGTTCTTTTATATTAAGCTTTCTAGCGGACAGTGCTTCAGATACGCCATGCTTTTTCAATTGTTCCTTAATAACAATCTTTTTAATCTTGAAATTTGTTTTTGTTACATTTGTGCCTTTCGGTAAATCCTTTTTAGCTTTTAGTTTTGTTTTGCTTTTCTCGGATTTTAAGAATTTTTGATGTCTAGTGGCTCCTGTTTTAGGCATGGTTAACAATGCTTTATTTGAGGTGGCTCTTACTAATATTAAACCTACAATTTACGGATCTCGGAAGTGAACAATTATTTACATAAGGTAGTTTATTTAATTAATTTATTATTACTCCTTAACATAATTAAAAAAAATAGCAGAGCCATCAAAAACAACATAACCTATAAGGGAGAAAGACACACCGGCCAAGCAAGGCCAACAGTTCAGCCGACATGGCAGTGACACTTGACAATGACAGCAATATACATCCCATCATTTTATTACGGCCCTGGATGCCATCAATACTTGCCAAATTAATTTGTGGCCTATCAATGTAATATTACCATAGAAATAATAATTAGCCCGCGTGCCAATGTTAAGACTTATGTCTCTTAACTTGGCATAGTATAACTACGCTGAAACTGCTTTTATATTGCAATGAGATCTCAATCTTTAATAAAAATTAAAAATATTTTGAATTGCTTCTTATGTCTTCTTCTTATTCATCTGATAAAATTCTATCTTTTTTTAATTAAATTGATAAATTGTTGCCTTCGACAACTTTTTATGTACATATTACACCCAGAAAGACTCAGGAGTTTTAAGTTTGGCACGCTGGCCACCCCTATAGCCTTAATCCATCATCATGAGCGAGCAACTTTAATCTTTGATACTGCCTACCCTAACCAAACGATGAATAATAAATTACATACAATAGGAATTTTGTTTGCTTTCCGTTTCCGCGTGGAAAAAAAAACAAGAACTTCATAATTTCACGTGTTTTGGTAGTGCTTATTTTGCACAGCACAGAATTAAACTGAATTAATATTTTTCTACAAATATCAGAGTAAAACAATATGAAAATTAAAAAGCAACATCGTAAAAAGAAATATCTTCATAAGTTAAATCGTAAAAGAATGCATAAAAAGCAGGAGAATACGGGTGAAGTACTATGGTAAATTTCTCATATTCCCGATTTTATTTCCTCTTCTCGTGTTTGTTTATAGTCTAGCTGGTTACTTCATGATATAGGTGTGGTAATAATCACAGTGTCTTTCGATTATTACTCATTGCACACAATATTGCTTTTGTTATTTTATATTGATTTAATGAAGCGAAAGAAGTATGTTGGGACTGTGGCGAGTGGCAAGATGTAGTCTCTGCCTACCCTTCCGCGAAAGATGCGTGATTTTACGTATATTGTAACTAAACAGACATTTTATCTTTTCAGTAAAGTTATTAAAGAATCATGGGATCACAGAAAGTCTTCTTATCGCAATCTCAGAGACATGGGACTAGCAACAGATCCAAACAAAACAATAAAGATACCAAACTTTAAGCAACAACAACTTAAAAGAGCCAAGCAAATGGTCAACGAAGGGGAATCAGAATCCGAAGAGGAACAGAATATTGAAGAACAACCAATTAAGGGCCATGTTGTTGGATTATTAGAGAAGGAGTCAAAAGCACCTAGAAAACGGAGATTTATGTAAGTATAATAATGAGGATGGAGCGAAAGAAATATGCAGGGATTGTGGCAAGCAGAAAGACGTAGTCTTTGCTTACCTCTAGGAAAGAGCCATGATTTTTGTATGATGATAAAATAAGTTTTCATGTAGATAACCATTACAATTCTCACTACTTCATTCAGTGACTTGTTTCTTGTGTATATTTTTCTGAAAAGTATGCTTTTGAATATGTTTTGAGATTCGTGGTTTAAAGCATTTTAGAATGGGACCACTCCCAAGATCCTCCTTCTTTCCCATGGACTTCAGTAATAAGCACATTCAGTATTGTGCTGAGTTATGTGGGAAAGCAATTACTGGCATCCCCATGCAGATTTTTTCTTTAGAGGCCGAATTTCAAAGGCTAATGCCTTTGACTAGCTTTTCCAATCTGCATGCAAATAAGTCACATTCTGAACTCTATTTGGGTTTGAAACTTGGCTAGGACATGATGAGGATGGCCTGGGTTTTGGATGTTTATATAATAAGTATTTATTATATAGTATCGTTGAGTTAGTATGTCTTTACACAAGTCTCGAACTTACTTCGAGGCTAACTCAATCTGTGAAATTTGTCATGTATATATTTATTAATTTCATCATTAAGTCATCCAGTTTAACATGGCAGTGCAGTCTTTTTGAGACTAGGCTCTGACTACCCCATATACTTTGTTTGGGCTGTGCTGTACTGTGATTCGGTATAGATCTGCAATATTACAGCTGTTTAAGTTAACTGCAATCTATTAAAATCCAAGATTTAGTAAAAAGAAAAAGTTGCCTGAGCAAAATTTTTAAATATTGTTTTATACCAAGTACCTATGAAAATTTTATTTTTATATAAATTACAGGTTACCAAAGGGTCAAGTAGAATTTATAACATATTTATTAGACAAATATGGTCATGACTACAAAGCCATGGAGAGGGACAAAAAGAACTACTATCAGGAAACTTGGAAACAACTGAGACAAAAAATCAAGACATTTATGGGCATACCTAAACAATATGGTGAATATTTACAATCCAGAGGGAAGTTAGAGGAAGATGAAGAAGAATTAAAGAAACAAGCTAAAGCATTAGTTATGGATGATTGATGTGAATGGTTTTTATAGTTATAAGTTTTAAATAAATGATTAAGAAAAATATGTCTTTTGATTTCTGCAAGGAAGGAAATGGTTTTTGAAAATAGTCATTTCCTTGTAATATTATAAAGATTATGGGAGTATAGTTAAATATAATATTTTTGCACCACCTTTAAAACAAAGAATGCGGGGTTCAACTGTATTAAAGATTTATAGCTGTATATCAGATGAATTATGATTCAAATGTCATATAACTTTGTTATTCGAATTTGTATTGTTATATTATGTTGCAAAGTTGAAAAACAATGACAGATAATGTAGACATACACAAAGTTATAAAAATTGTTACATAATCTTTATGCACCTGAATGCACCAAAAACTACTGAATGGATGTCCATGAAACTTTACCATAATATAGCTTAGACATAAGAATGCACACATTAGAACAGTATTTTGATAATAAGAAGTTGAATTAATTTCTAAACCAAACTCTTTAAAGTAAACATATTTATTGTGCTTTGCAATCATTAGGTACATCTTTGATAGGTTTCACCTTCTTGAGTTCCTCAAACCATTCCTTATCCATGTCTAGTAGTTGCTGTGGCTTCTTATACTGAAACATACAAAAAAAAATTAAAGTTAATTTATTTTTTTAAAAGTATATAGGCAATAATGGAGAAAGAAATGACAGCATGTAATATTTTGATTGGAGGAGAAAAAGTGGAGCAAGTGAAAGAGTTTGTATATCTAGGATCAAAGTTTACATCAGATGGCAAGTATGATAGTGATATTGAAAGGAGAGTGAACGCGGGGAACATGGTGAATGGAGCTTTGCATGCCTTTATGAGCAGTCAGAAACTATCCAAAAAGGCTCGACTGGCTGTGCACAGGGGCGTGTTGGTCCCGACATTAATGTATGGGAGTGAAAGTTGGGTATGGCAAAAGAAGCATGAAAGCAGAATAAATGCAGTGGAAATGAGAGCGTTAAGGAGTATGATGGGTGTGAAATTGAGTGACAGGATAAGGAACAGCGTGATAAGGGAATGTTGTGATGTGAAAGAAGATGTAGTTACAGGAATAGAAAAGGGTATGTTAAGATGGTTCGGTCATGTGGAGAGGATGAATGAAAGCAGGTTGACTAAGCAGATATACAAGGAGAGTGTGGAGGGAAAGGTCGAAGTGGGAAGACCTAGACGAACGTATCTTGATCAAATTAAGGACGTCCTGGTAAAGGGTCAGGTCAAAAGTACCCGAAACCGCCGAGCTTGTATGAAGAGAGTTATGAATGTGGACGAAGCGAAAGAAGTATGCAGAGATCGTGGCAAGTGGAAAGAGGTAGTCTCTGCCTACCCCTCCGGGAAAGAGGCGTGATTTTATGTATGTATGTATATAGGCAATTCAATTTTTGTTGAACCCAGCACTTCAGTATATGTTGACCGGACATATACTTCTCTCAATACCATGGATGTCACGTGATTAAATATCTGGTTATCTGTTAATGGTTAATATAATGTATATTAACCATTAACATACATACATACATAAAATACACCTCTTTCCTGAAGGTGTACACATAGACCACATCCTTCCACTTGTCATGATCCCTGCTGCTTTCTTTTGCTTCATTCATAACTCTCTTCATGCAAGGTCATCAGTTTTGGTATTAACAATTTAGGTATGTACTATTAACATTAAAATCTAGTTAAAACTGTTCCTTTGTTCAGATTGGATATTGTGTTTTCAGACAACCAACAGTAACTTTTCTACAATAACATGATGTTTTAGAGAAATCAAAGCTTTGATGTCATCAACTAAGGTATGCAATACTATTTATTTTATTGAAGAATTTTAAAAAGTTCTAAAGCAAATTCATACCATAATAATTAATGTGTTAAACTGATGTGTAGACTGAATATTGGCCTGCTCTAAAGGCTGGCCCAATCTTGCTATTTCAGGCACTTGAAGCTTTTTGAAATATTTTTTGTTGGTAGTCCTTACAATGATGCACTTCTCATCGTTGTTTGCGCTTATGGAATATGTTTCTAAAGGATATGGCAGATTTCGTATCCTCCATTCTAGGTTTACTCTTGTGTTTCTTCTTGTTAAAATTGGCTGAAATAAATTAATTTTGGACTAAATGTTTTTTTTTTTATTGGATTCAATTCAGTAGTGGATTAATTGAAAAATAGAAAGGATAAAAAAAATAATAAAAGGAATAAGGGGCAAGATAATAAACCCTTATAAATTAGCAGTAATGTTTTTATTAAATAATTTAACCAGTTAAAACTTGTAATAAAAATAATTATTAAAGAAATCAATGATTAGATTATACATATATATTGTACCTGATCTTGACTTTCAATGATTTCTGCTGTTTCTGTATTAGGTGTTGCATCAGGAATAGGATCTCCAACTTCCACCTCCCACTTTCCTTCACCACCAAGCTTGCCTTTAACTTTCCAAGCTCTTCGTAGTAACACTTCAGTGTCAGTATTATATTCCTCTACCATTTCTCTACCATCCTCAAACTTGTAATGAACCTTCTTTATCTTGTCTTCTTTTAGGCAGGATTTCTCTGCCCCCATAAGAGATTTGTACCAAATCGTGTTTTTGAACATTTTGCACTCGCCGATACTGTTTAAAGTCGATATTTTTTTACTCACAAATATGTTGCTAATATCTACGGATTCGATCAAACTCGATCTTCTTTTCATTCCGTTGCTATGGATACAAATAAATAGAAAACTGAATGTGAAACTAATTTTTACGAGAAAATTAACTCTAAGCAGGAAATATACGAAACCATGATGAACTTACTTGCTTCAGTATGATTTCTAGGTTTCTTTCTTAATTACTTTTTTATTCTAAAATTTATTTTTATTTTGTATCAATGTAATTTACAATTTTTAAGTTATTTGTAGGTATGTATTTTTTAGGATAACCTTAGCAAAGTTTGTTTGTTGCATAAACTAAATAGATAGATAAACTACGGTTTGTTTACTATCGATGGTTTACTAGGTATAAGTTATGTAGGTAGTTAGTTTTATTTGAAAAATTAATTTAAATGTTCTATTTTTTATATTGTCAGAGTTATAAAACCTTCATTGATAAAACCGTAGTATATATACGAAGCATTATATCCCAAGATTCAAACTAACATGTGCTTGCTAATAAAAACATAAAACCGTATAAACATAACTATAATTAATTTTATGAGCACAATTTAATAAGTTTAATGTAAATTAAAATTAAAGTACATAAGTTAGACCATAAATCAAGTATCTAAAGAAACATCGTAATTACAGCTGTACAACTACTTCTTTTCCTTGCTCCATGATCCAAAGATACTATAATAGTGAGACTATCACTGTCACTTAGATTGGACAGTTGACGTTTGCATGTAAATAAAATATATTTGAGGTTATTACAAATTGAAAATCTATATTTTTCACACATTATTCCATTTGTTTCGCATTATTGATCATTTAATTTTATATCGAGGTTTTACATTATGCCACCGAGCATACCTGATAGGTATTTCCGAAATTAAATTTATTATAACAATCGTATTAGTGTACATATATTGTTTACATTATAAATCTAATGTTTTATTTTGCTTTTCAGGTGGATTCCATACAAACCATGTGGGAACGTAATCAACGGTACTAGAATAATATGCTTCAAAGTCCCCTTACGAAAGGTCTGTCTCTTATAATACTTTGAGCAAATTATATCATAAAATCATACTTACTGAAGTCTTTAGGCAATAGAGAATCTCTAAGTTTATTTTTGCGTATTTCTGCGATTTTGGCAAAATTTTAATTGCTCATGAAAATTGAAAGAAAGAAAGAAAGAAAAATCTTTATTTGGCGCAAGATGTAACATAACATTAATTGGTTCAGTGATTAAACTGTGCAGAGGTAACAAACTGAATTATGTACTTTAACATTTATGATATGGAATAATATACCGATGTATTAAAATGTGTAAAGAAATATTAATGCAGTAATTATCATTTCTAATTTTGATTTGATAAATTACTGAGCCTAGGTTGGGGTAAGTCTATATATTTGAACACATTAACCCAGAACAATGGCAACACAACCTGGACTACTTACTATGATCAAGAAATGGTCATAGATTGTGATATCTGGAAGATATAGTACCTTTATGAGTATATTATTTTTTAATTTAGGTGCCTTAATTTAAACTCAATAGCAAGGCCAAAGCACTGGCAGAGCTGTATTTTTTTATTATTTTCAATCATCTATTTCTTTGATTAAAATCATGCAATGTTGCAAAGAAACAACAAAAACCTGTGTATGGAATGCTACCCTTAATTTATTTTTAAGGAACTCCTAATATTTATAATTACTCCTAACTCCATCTATAATATTTTTCACGGCATTGAAACATCTGTAGATCTTAAAAAAGAAGGTGATAAATGTTTTGGTCTGACGCCCATAGATGTCACTACTCATAGCTTAAATCTACTGTAAAGTTATTTGGCTCTTTTAAGTTCTCTCTAGTTTCGAGTTTCTGAATTCAATTATGCTTAAGATTAAATAGATTAAGTTTAAATAGATTTTTGATAGAACTTTTTACTAAACCACGTAAAATCTTCCCTACTCCTGGATCCTGGATCCGTCACCTCCCAGATAGATTTGGAGCAAACGCCTGAAGGACGACCAGCCTCTTTTTACTTTCTTCCGCCCCCGTAGCATGGCAAGCGCGACGCTGTTTTTATCGCGCGAAAAACATTGCTGTTTCGCTTTTTATTATGACTTGAAACGGGACAGTTAGTTTTTCACGCGATAAAAACGGCGTAGTGCGTGCAATGCATGGCTTAGTACCGCACCTCTCTGGAACCATACGGAAAAAAGTTCGATTTGTGTATCCATCATGTCAGCATATAAACTTGCCATTGATGAAATACGTAGGCATATGTTTTTAATGCAGACGCATTTGCACCTGCACAGCAAACGCTGAGCCGACAATGAAATGCATTATTGGTCCACAAGTGTAGGCACAATGCATGTTTGTATAACTGTGCGTGGCCTGGGCGTTCACTTGGCACACAGTTAGAAGGTAAACAGTCCTCACGATTTGTGTTAATTTGTTCTTCGTCTGCGACTTGCATGGACCGATATCAGAAGTGGGATATTAAGTAATGATTTCATTGACAAGTGGGTTGGTAGCCAATTAGATGCACGGAGAGACCCCCAGCGGATAAAGCGCACTCTTTTTACTGGAGTTTGTAAGATTTACCCGATTGCATAAAGAGGGACGTATAATAGAACGAACTATAACTATGTTCGTATGTATTAAAGTATCATTCTTATAATAATAATATAATACTTCTGTTGTTATTCTTATGGGTTTGTCTGAATTAAAACCTGGCCTGAGAATTTCATTAAGAAGCGATTAATTAAGAGGCTGTATTTGAAGCTCCGCGTTCATGAATTGCAATGCTAGTCGAGTATTCCATCCAAATGTCAAGAATACTCTACGTGCCTTAGCCTTCAGCGCTTTCGGATTACCCCTACTATTTGATAGATCCCATTAAATAGATTTTGAAATATTTAAAAACAGTATGTGTTTCCCGGTATTTCAAAAATATTCGGTCTAAGTTACTTTTACAAAGAAGGCTATGTGCGGGTTACGCATTGGTTTATTAACTTTATTATTCGTAGCTTAGACCCCATTGCTGATTAAGGATAAATATTTACTGAGCAGTTCTTGAAGATTTAAAATTCGTCTAGCAGTTTTTGCTCATAGGAGGAACACAGATACTTATAAATTTTCCCATTTATTATAATTTTTGCCCGAGTTTTCGCCCTCATAGAAATTTTATAGTACATTTTTGACGGTTTGCCTGGGGTAATTAACCATACTTATTATGACAGATTTCTGCATTTTAAATATAAGATAGAATGATGAAGATAATGAACTTCACGTTATTAAGTAAAACTTAGCTTCCAATAAGTTGGTTTGCGTATCTATTAAGAATATTTTAGAGTAAAAGTCGGCACTTTTCATTTTATCACAAAATTTTCACCACGACAATTATTCAAAGCTTAACGCTTAACTTTAAAAGCTCTTTAAAATTGTCACGTAATAAACAATTGCGTTTGCATATAAACGTTAAGGTTTATCTACTAAACGTTCTATGTGTTTCAAGCTTTTGGTCAGTTAATCGCCTTTATTTATTTTTTCTTGTGCCTCAAAGGCACTGTTTCATGTAAAGGATGACTATGTATATCAATCGTGTAAAGGTTCCGTTTTTTTATTCTGAATTCCAAAAAGATAAACTGGCGCCTGTCTTATAAACAAGCCTAAAGATAATTCAAGTATATAGCAACTTAGAACGTAATTGTTCTTAAAGTGGCGACCTTAATCGCTCACAAGTATACCCTTTATTTGCTCAGCCGCGTGTCAAAATATTTGTTCTATATGAAAAGAACAGTCCCGACTTCGAATAGGCTAATCCCGTATTTGATAAAGCAGCGGGTGCCACAGTACGGCTTATTCGTTTTATCTGTACA
This sequence comes from Amyelois transitella, assembly GCF_032362555.1. Taxonomy (NCBI): domain Eukaryota; kingdom Metazoa; phylum Arthropoda; class Insecta; order Lepidoptera; family Pyralidae; genus Amyelois; species Amyelois transitella. The sequence continues at coordinate 8,014,450 of NC_083511.1, read as the reverse complement.
TCTTTTCATTTTTTCTTCATAAACCGCTCCTTTTATACGGTTTCTGGTTTGATTCAAATTTTTTATTCAACGGGATTTGACCATAAATTTGGATAGTTTTGTTCTGTTTGAATTATAAAGGGATATTACCTTAATGGCAGTCGGTAGGTGTAATTTGATACATCTCGTAGCTCAGTATTTTCTTTATTATGATCGAGTATTGGGCTTTGCTTCTGAGTTTTTTTTTATCACGCTCATTCCTTTCCCAAGTTTAATCTCTATATATGTCCTTAGGCTTTTCGGCAACTGTTTTTATCCTTTTCAATACCTTATTGTTCAATATTTTAGGGTTTTATTATAATTATGATGAATGTTGACAGTTTAGAGGGCGGTGGGCCAGGCCAGGTGGCATGGCAGTTTTTGCGCGTCGTCTCGTCCGTTTCTTTGTAAGCTCATTGTGATATTTGTCCATGGTGACTATAACATCCCACGTGCCAATGTAACTTATCCACTTAATATGAAACGGAAATTTGAATTCCAAGTGTGTTACGTGTCTTCAGTATTGCGCATCAAGTACACGTTTGAACGTAAGTACATACTTTGTAACAATAAACCTTTTTCTTGATGTTTTGACTTTCATCGGCGAAAGCGATGTGTTTCACAGATGCCAGATATATCGAGTTAACATATCAATCGGTTAAACCCTTCGAAGAAATAACAATATTTTCATTTGGCACGGCATTTTTACCACGTCACCTCTAGTTGATCGCAATTGGTGTAATGACTGTGATATATGTTTTCATTATGCACACACACGCGGACATTCTTATTATTTCCCATACATAATGTTACAAACGACAGACATTTCTTATTGTGCTTGATATTTTTATTTGTTGTGACCCCTTTAAAAGCTTAACCAGTGACAAACGATGCTGCGATTCTTTAGCTTTTATTTGTACGACGACAAAGACATCTAGTGTCTTCGGGTTTATGAATGTGTGACATTACAACATCTCGCCGGCGAAGGACCTCCATAATGCTTTTAATACCCCGAGTCCTCTAGAAAATACGAAGGCAACAGTTTTTAGAGTTTAATGTTATCGAAAGAAATTTAAGTGTAATTGTTTAGACTTTTAGATTATATTATAGCTTATACGGATACGTTATCGATTCGTCTCAAATTTAAATATGTAATGTGTGGTCTTAAATATTTGAAGGAATGTTATGGGTTTTTTCTTTTTCTACAGCAAGATCGGTTAAAATAAAGGAATATCGTGTGAAAAGGATCCTGTATTGTCTTTCATTCTCACTATTATGACAGGATGCCATAACCAGACATGATTATTACAAAGGATCGATTACACCTTCGAATTATGTATTTTTTCTGTGTCATTGGTAAAATGTGGTATAACCACAATTTTTTTGAGACATCGGAGGAATTCATACTGGCTGCTCCTTTTATCTTAAATTTTGAAGTTGAATGAAATTTTGTCTAGTTCAAAGTGTTTAACCCAGTTTATAGCCCTGTGATTGGATTAAAACGCTTCATTTATACATTTTATAGCGCAATGCACTTCAGTATCGGCGTGGAAATCTGAAGCGGGAGTGGTATTGCATTTCTCTGGCCATAAGGCTGAATAAAAAAGTCATAAACTGATGACAGGCTTGGGAATACGGGGTTGTTATGTAGGTCGATATCGGGCAGACATTTTATTGAGCCGACAACAGCGACCGCCCCAACATTGCACTTATCGTTTATCGGCTTGTAATGATATAATGTTACATGGTCGTAAAATTCAAAATAAAATCTAGTCGGAACTTGCGCGCCCTATTCGAATAACCTCGTTCTCGCATCGTGTTTGAATATTCATTAAGGCGTAAAGGATCCCGTAATTAATAAAAAACCCGATTGACCGTCAGTAACGTTGAATCGGACCGACTTTTATCATTCAGCGTCGGTCTGATGGACATCTTATAACGGTATCCTTTGAAAACTCGTTCACTATGGGCCTTTTGTTAAAAATATCGAAAGATGTCAAGGAACTGGCCCTTCAGTTCTCAGCTACGTCTGTATGACTACTGCTTAGATTGACGTAAATCATGAGCATCACAAGGCCTTGTGGACAAAAGGACTTTCTAATTCAGCTTGCTGCCATTGTCCGATGGTATCGTTAGGTCGCGTTGCACCGGTATGCTTGGACCGCACAATCGCTTGGCATTGTACGCGAAATTACACCTCAATTATCCGCAGAAACTTACAAAAAACCCCAGACTTATCCTTTGTATTCTAGCAAAGGGAGGGTAATAATTTATTCGCTGTCTGGCTTCCGCGTGGCGTCAAACGGTGGGTTTGGAGGGTAGAAACCATCTGTTTAGCGTAATGTTATTAGAAATTTAAAATTTATTGCGATGCGATGGCCACAAATTTTCATTGATGACTTCTTGTTCGAGTTTCTGCGTGGAGTCTTCCGATTAAAATTATGTCTATATTTTAATAGTAACAAGACATTTGTTCTATCAAAATTAGGAACGTTACTAAAATTCCAAGAAGAGTTTCCACATAGTAAATAATAATATATGTGGTGGTAGTCTGTCCAGTGTAGGACCCACCTAACAAATATCTATTGCGCCTCGTGGTAATTGGTAATTAGTGTCGATGTGTTAAAATCGAGTTCGCCGCTGAGTCGATTAACATCGTATTGATTGCGTCTCTGATACCGGTGGGCAGTGTTAATGTCCGCCCGTTTAGCAAACTGTTTGATCTTATAATAGCCATTTCAATTTGGGAACACTTTGTTTTTATGCTATATGCATTTTCGGTGTGATAATTCGTAAGCTAAACACAAGTCCCTAGATGCGACTCCGTCACGCTTGCTATCGCGTCAAACGTGTTTTATTGTTTGGTGAAGTGTTGTCATCGTTTCATTTTTGTTCCTTGTGTTGTATTATTTTTTTTCTTGAATGGAATCATTACGGTGATGTCACCGACGGTTTCTGGACACGATAATCGTGATGGTAACGCCCGTCTGCTATTACCATGTTAAGTTATGAGCTCACTTAATTTTTTGAGATGATTATTAGTCATTGTAAAGTAGGGGTTGACATTAAGCCGTCTGTGATAAATTGATATATGATTATTAGTTTAATTAATTGACAGTGTGGCCACGAATTATCATTTCGCTGATGGTTTATGAAGAGGGAGAACTCCGGCGGTGTTCGGAGGCTGTCTGATCAATGCCAGTTGATTGCCAATTTGCCCCGTGATATATCGCCGATTGCTGCGTTTAATTGTCTCCTCTCGCAACGAAGGGTGCGAGATTGCACGGTTTATATATTACTTCATTTCTTCTGATAAACCCAGTAAGTTTAAAGGAGTTCATTCTTTTAGAATTCTTGCTTAATTTTTTTAATATAGATAGATTCAGCGTTAAAAATATTTTAGCTGAGTTATTATACCATGAAAATAGACAAAAGGTCAACCACGTGAAGAAGTAGTAAAGACGCTAGTTCATTACTCTTGCGATCAGATTACCAACTCTCTAAAAACTTATCTAAGACGGAATGTTTTTTATTTAAAAATTTACTTTATTAGTTAATTAATGCAGGAAAAGAACAGGCTTTCAAGAACCAGAAAAATCAGAAACCAATTTTCTATAATGCCAATTTTAAAAACCTAATAACATACAGTATCTTCAAATCCATTATGTTTATTATTATCTCTTACGTTTATTTATCACTCAAAACTTGATTTCACAGTTTTCTTAACCTTTTGAATCAAACCAGTAATTTTAACACAATGAATCATTTACATTGGTAAAAAATATGGTCAGTTCAATCGAAGTTATCGTTTGCCGCTACGTTCGTCTTCATAGCCGCAACTGCATTTATTATATCTATCCATATTCCTAATACATATTCCAATCCAAGTTCTTAATTTTGTCCAAATTCTTAATTTTATTCATTTTTTTTTATTAATATTGCTCATAATGCAGCCGTGGGCTGCGGGTGGCGCATTTTATGCGCCTCTCAATCAGTGATGGTAGTGCGCACGCGCTACGAATTATTATTGACGCTATTTGTCGCAATATCTCGCCTCGAAGTATATTCTACTGCGCCTGGGCAGCTTTTTAGACCACCGAAGATGACCCATTTCACTGAATAGCTTTAATTTTATGCTTGCCATATTAGGGTTAATAAAAAAGAGAGTTAAGTAACGTTTTAGGAAGCATGTGCGGTATTTTTAAGTAGGTACTTGTAATTGAATGATTTTTATGAGCACTTCAAGGAAAAATTATCATGCGTATTAAAAAAGCCTATTTTTGGACTTTTAAGATAACAAACATCAATATAGAAGCTAAAAAATGTTTTCTTCATTTTGTATGTATGTACAATTATACTCGTATATAATGTACTGTAATGATGTATAATGTACAACATGACTATTTTACATCTTGTGTTATAATTCGTAAAAAACTATAGCCCGCGACAGTGGCGCCTTCAGTCCCTTGATTTCACCCGTATCAATTACGCAGATCAAGCGATAAGCCTGCGATAAATTATCGTGAGTTTACGATAACATCTACACCCGATTGGGCACCCGGCCCTATGGAATTTTCGTTTATTGTCGATGATTTACTGAAGGGTCATGAAGACTTGAGGCTACGGTTTATGAAAGGGCTCATATTAAAAGAATAATGTTAATTCCAACAAAATTCTGATCAGTATATAGGTATCATACCTTAAAACTGCAATAATATTTAGTGTTTTTTTTTATTTTTTAGAATTTTTGATCTTAATGGTTTAGTAGGTTTCGAAACCGGAACCCTTCTGTCACAAGATAAGCACTCAATCGCTACGGCTGCTATGTATATGTAGAAAGTTACGAAATTAAATATGGCCTCGTAAAATTTTTAAATCATCACCAACATGAACCAAACCATGTTAAATCCCGTTCGTAAACCACTAATTCTAATAAAAATTCGTGGTTGAAACCATAATTAGCAAATACGGAAAAACCAATACCCTAATTACTGAAGCAAAATTATGTTACATCATGAATCCTCGATCCCACTACTAATCTAAAGGCAGATGGGCATGGACACGTGTGTCTGTTGAGAGTACAGCTTATTTGTTTATAAAGCCGAGACCACACAGTAAGCAGGCAATCATACGAGCATCGCTCACCCCGTTTCCACTCTGTAATCACGGCATCATTACCTGTAATGACGTGTTAACGCTGCTTTATGGGAATGCCAAACATGACGTTCACATTTCGGTCATTTACATTTGTTTGTCTACTATCTTCGTCTTGTTTGCTCTCTCCTAAAACAGAGGGCGGCGTTCCGGCCAGCCACCGCGCCGGTGTGCTTGCTTTTTAAGTGCAACTTGATTTTGGGTCATGTTTGGAATTTGTACTGTCGCTTCTGCCTTTGTCTTCAAATTACCCGTAAGTGCCTGTTCTGAACTAGATATCATTCAAATCCCAAGTTGATTGAGGTTGAATAATTTATTATGTGTATTATCAACATCATAAATAGTTATCTTGAATCAATGTAGAATTTAACAACTTTTGTGCTTTGTTTAATTAAAAACTGTGATTAATATGAGACACTTTTTCTCAGATGAAAATATTTTGAGATTGGTCTTAGTAGAACAATCTGTAGGGGTATACCTAAAACACTATTCTACAAAATGCCATGATGATGATGAAATTCATAGAATCAATTAACTTGGGAAACTAAACCAATATCTCGAGGGTGCTACAGAGGTTTCTACGTTACGACAACAATTATAGTTTATCTTTGTTAAATAAATAAGGTTATTGATGTGTTTATAACGCTAAATAAATAAGTTTATTTTTGCTTATTGCCCTCATTATCTCTTGCTCGAATATGATTATTGGCATTTAATAAGTTTTATAAATCTTAAACTCGCAAATCAAAAGTGTATGTACCGTTAGTTACGCTACATCATTTTGCTAGATGTAATTTTTAGCTAGGTATTTCTTGCTTTTAATTATTTTTAGTAACACAGTATTTACAGTTTTTTATTGGGACATAGAAGTTTCAATTTATACGTGTTTAAAATACTTCCAATTACTAAATATATTTTTGGTACTTAGTTAATGTGTACAAAAATAAGACTAGTTTGGAACACCCACGGTTCTATACCTTCTTACTGGTGTTAATATGTTCCTGTTGATTTTATACTTTTACCAATTTCTTATAATTCCAAAACTAGCAATTATGTTCTCTATTTCTTAACATGTAAGAGTGGATTCGATAGCAAAAAATTATGTATACAGAAGTACGTCCGCAAGCCGAGTCTAATTCACACTATGTATTTAGCTGAACTTTGTGAAACACAACAAAGATGTAATGATGACTGTGGTAATGCATTTTTTTCGTGTACTTAAAGACAGTCGCCACAATGCACATGTTAATCAAATTATCAGTGCAGACTTCCGCGTTATTATTTAAAACTGGTTTATGTGTGCCCAAGATACTACAACTATAATCTCTACTGTAGAGAAAATATTATCAAAATAAAGATGTTAAAATAAAAAATCACAGTAACGAATTCATGAAGAAACGTCGGCGGCTTCGTAAAACAGTATAGTCACGCGGCAAATATCTTTAGAGCTGATAATAGTCAGTGGTCACGAACATGCTGCATTTTGTCCGAGGCGCCGGCAGTTATTCTTTCCCGCTGTGACTTGATACCCCTTCCAGTTTATGTTGGCGCGTTTAAACTACCTCAGTGGTTGGAATCACAACCGAGATCAACAGTTTTGATTAATTTGCAGAGATCCTTTGAAATGGTCGCGTATGCCTTAGGATGTAAAGGTTCGCCGATTTAATTCACACCCGCGGTTTCTCTGTCCCCTTCTCGTTATAAATCAAACGCAGGTATGACTGCGTCTGGTGCAGTCATGTGTGTATGCTGCGGGGGAGATTTGCAGACTCCTTTCGTTTCTACTGATTTTAGCCTTGTCATATACAGCAATAAGCTTGCTGACATGATATTTGTTGCATAATGTATTGAAACAAAAATTATATTAACCCTTCGTGGGATTTTTATATCGTAAATAACTATTGATATTATTTATAGACAACAGAAATGGTATAGCTAATGATCTAGGCAACGCGACAAACTATAAATAAAAGATTAAATGTAATAAAGATTTCATTTCTTTACATTTTATAAAATACCGTGACAAATTTTCAATAGTTTGTTTTCATAAGCACACGTTTGATTATTTTTTATGAAGAACTGAATTACATATGACACTCGGATAATAAATTATTGGATTAACGAATACCGTTACTAGTTATAATAGTTCAAAAACTTTTTATTTGTGTTAGTTTTGTAAGTTGCATTGATGGTGATAGTTTGCAATAGATTAAGCAATAGCTTAGAATATTCAGACTATATAAGAGTACCCTCAGGGTCTTTCAAGTGTCGGACGAACGAGCTCTGATTTGACAATGATGTCGCTAGTCAGTCATAGGTTGTGCCTTCTATCTGTCAAATTATGAACCCTTCTCACGTGTGACACCAGCATTTGTTTAGCCGCAGCTGCGGTGCCGACAACATATTTATTGTGCTCATTAACCTTCAAGAACGCTATTTAATTGTCGGCCGTTTTTTATTCACTTCACCTCTGACCCGACCGGGACTTATTGCTCCCCGGCGTCGCTTTGAAAGCGAGAATGGGCTGTTATTTATTATGCCGAGACGGGGATGCGTGTCGCTTCTATCTTTGTGGCGCTTGTGGTCGTCGCTATGATTTATAAGATGACTGCAACTCGGCCAGCCTTGGCCCTCGTATTGTTCGCAGAAACCAGTTGAGATCAAAGCTTGGTGAATAAGGAACATCGCCTAGAAGAAATGTCTTTGAGCGCTTTGACTCATTAAAACGCAGTACTTTAGAAATCGGTGTCAAAAAAATTTTGGTATTCAAAGTACAGCAGTCTTTTTTAAAGTATACCTGTTTAAAGTTGATTATGATGATGAAAGTAATTTTAAGCTTATAAGTACAAAATCATTTTACAAATTTCTAAATTTTGTATTCCAATGTAGAGGAAGCGGTTTATTCATACCAACTGATGTTTGTATTCAGATAATCAAATCCGAGTATTATAATGCGATGGATTATTGCTCTGGTAATATGAAATAAATTTGTATTAACGATGTTGTCAAATGGCTTACAATTTCTCACGCAGTGAGAGTCTGTACTCGTGGGGGTCTAATATCTGTTTCTAATAATCGGTACCGTTTATAAAAAAATGTACAACTCGTTTATTGAATAAGCCCTTTACGCTATTTTCAATTTACGTTTATTACGGTGTATAACGATTTATACTCACAAGTACAAGTAAAGTTTTTAAATTATGCCTATTCAAAAATTCATGAAGATTTTAGTACCTTAATTTTTGGCTCTGAAAGCTTACCGCTATATTTTAACTGCTTCACTGTCCAGATGAATAACTGCAATCGTGAAGGCGCAACCGGATGACAAATGATCTATCGTTCGCTTAACATTGTATTACGAGGCATTCCTATCGCAATGAAAATGTCGCTACTATTGTTCCGAGGCTTTCTATCAGAGTAGTTTGAGTGCGCTTTTGACATCTTCATACGGTGTATCAGCAACAGTAAATTGTGGTATCATGTCGGTACCGTCCACGTCGTCGTCGGTATGGAACCGTTTATTGATTGGTATCGTAGTTTGTCCGCTGTTCACTTTGAATAAAATTCGAATTATAATTAATCACAGTTGGTCTGCGTGGGAGTGCGTCGCGCCGCCGCCGTCGATCTATCATATTTTGTGATAACGCCACTGGGACGCGTCTTGTAAACGTATTGAGACGATCGGATATTCGAGTTTGGGGCTCAGCTATGCGACAATAGTTTGATGCAATGGAATTCAGCTTTATGTATGCATTATGCCATTTCATATGCACTCCTTAATCATATACGAGATATTAATTATATTGGAATGATTTATAAGAAGCTATAGCCGTTTGTTATTTAAATAATCTGTGTTGATGTACATTACAAAACATACATGCTAATGAGATCTATTTAGTTAAACCTTAACAATAGTGAAAACGTAGTTGTGAGCACGTTCGGTAAGAGAGAAAGGTGTCAACTTAGCAAGCAGTAGAATAGTTATTGCTTGAAATACATTAACTGTAGAATTAGCTTAGATTCTTATTGAATAAAACAATTGATTTTAGAGGATATAAACTCAATGTTAAATTTCTTTCAATTTTCCAGTCGTCGGCGTTTACCTTTATAAGACGACACTCTTGATGTCAACAATAAAATTTGATCATAAACTTTCGATCGCACCCTTTGAGAGGTCCTATGCAATCTCGCCGCTCAATTTTATTTCCAACTAGCTTTTGCCCGCGGCTTCGCCTACGTTAATTTCGCTTCCATAAAAAGATTGCTTAGATTAAGAGCCTTGCATTGACATAAACTAATATTATGCAAAAAAATAGATGTGCCTACGTGAGTGCGTGTTTGAGGATGCTATTCAATCATGCAAATTCAACTGGATAGATTTTGATGAAACTTACGTACACGGGAAGAATAATGCCTGGAATAGAACATAACTTATTTTTCCTACAAAAGCAAAGTCCCGGGGGCGCAGCTGTTAAAAAACGAATAAATTCTAAAGACAAAAAAAGGTAAGTATAATAATGGAAGTAAGTACTGGCGAAACTAAAATTACTTAATTAAAACTTAATTAATTAAAAATTTTGCCGGCGGCTACAATCGTGTTATTTCTTAAATTCTCATGAGGCGCCATCTCGTATCGGGTGGTCAAAAAATAAATACCTAAACCACTGGAACTAAATCAATAAACAAAGCATAATGAATTAAATCAATAAAATGCTATTTTTTTTAATCATTATCATCATTTTTCATTATAATAAACATAAGAATTAATTATTTATGGTGCCGTGTGGTTCCCGGCACCAACACAAAAAAGAATAGGACCACTCCAGCTCTTTTCCATGGATGTCGTAAAAGGCGACTAAGGGATAGGCTTACAAACTTGGGATTCTTTTTTAGGCGTTGGGTTAACAACCTGTCACTATTTGAATCTCAATTCTATCATTAAGCCAAATAGCTGAACGTGGCCATTCAGCCTTTTTAAGACTGTTGGCTCTGTCTACCCCGCAAGGGATATAGACGTGACCATATGTATGTATGTATGTATAATTATTTATAGCTTTTTATATCGATTCAAATCAAAAATGACGAAGTTCCATACAAACTTGCACCCCCTATTTCATCCCCTTGGGATAGAATTTCAGGATAAAAAGTAGCCTATATTCTAATCCAGGTTACTAACTATATCTGTGCCGAATTTCGTTCAGATCCGTTCGGTAGATTTTGCGTGATGCGCGTACAAACATACAGACAGACAGACGGACAGACAGACAGACAGACAGACAGACAAAAATTCTAAAAAAAATTGTTTTGGCTTCTATTGACCCTAAAAAGACCCCTTATAATTTTTTTTCTTAAATATCTTCAATGTACAGACAAAGTTGAGTTACAGTTTTATTATATGTATGGATAGCAGCGTAAATAGACAGGCGGGTAGATGTAAACGAGAGACACCCCACGGCTCTCTAGGAGGCTCCTGTCAATTGAATTTGTCTGCAAGCGCGCCGTGCATTAATAGCGTACTAAACTACCTTCAATACTATTATTGATATTTTCATAAAGCCAGATATCCATTGTGTAGTGAAGACGCTTAGTACGTATCTAGTTTTACTTGATTCTGGTTATGGTATTTGATATTTTATGCCGTCTCTGGGCGTGACGGCAATACCGTCTGAGTTTTATTACTGCTGTAAGATTTGATCATTTAAATCTTTTGGCTTCCGGTGTTAATATAGTGACTCTTTACTGGTGTACGTTTCATGAAATTTCTTTTTATTAAGATTTATAACACTTTCACGTTCTTGATCGATATCGAATGCGTTGCGTCATATCATGAATGATACACAGGTGAGTTAGACGTAATATCAATTGAATTCCGTATTAATAGGAGAGAGAAAGTGATGACACATAGTCGTGTAATCTTATAGATTACTAGAGGCCGCCCGCGACTTCGTCCGCATGGAAACCCTATCAATCCCGCGGGAACTCTGGGATAAAAAGTAGCCTATGTGTTATTCTGGGTCTTCAGCTACCTACATACCAAATTTCATGGTAATCGGTTCAGTAGTTTTTGCGTGAAAGAGTAACAAACATCCATACATCCATACAAACTTTCGCCTTTATAATAGTAGTAGGATAGGATTAAAACTCGATCAATTTCACGATGTGTGCGAGTTACTTTAATATTATTCCTACTAATATTATAAACGCAAAAGTAAATTTATTTGTTTGTAACCTATTCACGGGTCATATCTTCTGAATTAATCTTTATGAAATATCATGTACTTATATTTCACTTACATTTAAGAGTCTGGAGAAGGACATAGGGTACTCTTTATCCCGGTAAAAACTATAGTTCCCGTGGGATGTGGCGACTAATTCGTTGATTTTTGTAAAAGGCGCTAATTTCGTCGCTTTTTCATAGATAGCGTTAAATTCGTCGCTTTTTGCAGATGGCGCTAAATTTACTCGAGCGAAGCTGCGAGTAAAACCTTGTAGATTATATTTTTAAATGTCAATGGGAGCAGACGGCTGACCAGACCAACTTGTGTCTTTATCATAATTTCTTAAATTATCTGCAAAGTGCTACAAAAAGCTTGTACGTTTAAAAACCCGACGTTCTGTTTAACTCTACATCTTTGTCAAAATGCATTCAATATAAATTTTGTATACACATCATTATTTTGCAGTGTACCAGGCTTTTTCTTCGTCAGTTCCCACGTTTGTGTCGCTTAATCATGTCGTCTGCGCCTAATATTACACTGTAATGTGTTTATTAATTCCATTTAATGGCGCACCATTTAACATACAATCTTCATACAATGTGCAGCGCTGTCCGTTTTGCGTGCTAGCGTCTCGTGGATCTTACTTATAAACGCTTTAAGCTCTTTGAAATGTACGACTGTATTCAAAGTAGTAAAACTTAATTGCCATAGACAAAATGCATGTTCAGTTTGTTTTACCACTGCTTAGTATAAAGACATTCAAAGTCAAAGCAAAAGTAAAAGGCTACTAAGGGAAATGCAAATAAACCTTAAATTTTTCTTGTGGGCGATGGGCAACCTGTTACTATTTGAATCTCAATTTAATATGACAAAAAACGACACGAATTCAAAATGCATATCCAAAACCAATTAAAGAATTACAAGTGATAATTAGAAGTATTTCTAGATATAAGGTTACATTGCTACCATTACATAGTATAAAACATAGTCAGTTAACGCTTCCTGTTCCTATATAAAACGCGCTTTAAACTACCAAATGTATTTTTTGGGGGTTCCTATAATAGATGACGTGGTTCAGTGCAGGGGTACTCGTTCCAGGTTGATCATGGTTACATGGTTACATCCCACTTTTCAGAATTTGCAGATTTCTCACGATGTTAACCCCCACTATCTTAATTTTTTACTTATTATATTTCCAAATCATTCTAAAATATTGGCTACATAGATCGAAAATGTGAAAATATTTCTATTAATTTTAACTGTCGGCTGTCTGTTTTGCTCCGATCCGCGTTTTTGTGTACTCACTTTTGTTTTGTTGATTCAGCGAAGGATGTTCTCCACCAGAACCAAGAAATTTTCATAATAAATATTATGCTAAAAATACACTTCCACTCTACCTCTAATACTCATTGAACATGACAACTGAAGGCGCTTAGCTCTATAATAGTCTTGTTCTCCAGTGGATGGCGTCTTTAAGGACAATTATTGGTTTGCACACGTTTTAACACGATATCGTTTCCTCTCAGCATTAACATTTGTTAATGCTGAGAGGAAACGATATCGTGTTAAGTACGTAATAGACGGTTTAAGAGATCCAGTGAGTTGTTATTGTAATGAGTTTATTTGCATTCGTTTTATTGTTAGGAATTTGATTATCTTGTATCTAGATGCCAGGTAGGCAATATAAATTATTTTTTCAAATAAATTATTAATATTTAATCAATATTTGTATTGGTATCGCTCTTTTCATTAATAATGTCATCTTTTCATGTGCTTTCTTTGAATTTTATATGTATTTTTATACCTCTATGGTATATGCAATATTAATAACTACATAAAATAATATGTATATGATTAATTGCTATCATTTTCTTAAAATCCTAATAAGAAAACGAAGCGTTTAACTGCGTTTATGCTGCTATTATGTCAACACGGTTCTCTTAAACACCTTCCATAACTTTTGGATCGAAAGTGTTTGATAAATCTACCCATGTCTTCATTACCAAATGTGATCTACGTCCCTCATTAGCTACCTCTAAATAAGATATCATCTGGTGATTAACGGCATCATTGCTCGATTATTTTATTACATTCCAACATTAATGGCCTACACATTTAACGTTCCCATTTAAAACGTTATTGTACGGAAACAGTTATGCACTTGCTATTCCTGTTATTACACTATTGACGAATCCGTTAAAATGTTGTTAGCAGTTGTTCGCGAGATACCTAGTAATAATAGAAGCGTTTCCTAGCATATGAAAATTAATAAGGCTAAAGAATGTTAACTTGTAAATGTGAACATTTTCTGTCCGTAAATTATTTTCTAATTGAAAATTAATGGAGAGCGTTTGGAACACGTATTAAATAACCTGCGAGTGCTTGTTGGGATTTTAATGGCGCTTTTGGGGACACAAAAATTGATAGTTCCATTTGGTTGTTTTCGTTAGTGAGTCGTTAGTGTCACTGGCTTGCAGCGATGCAAATTAAGATGTTCTTTCGGAATCCGCTTTTGATTTACGACCTTATAATGCGAATGTACGAGGTGGGTCTACTTGCTAACGTATGCGTATTACGTTGTATTAATGGAATAGACTTAAGAACTATCAATGTTTGTACAATTTTACTGTGTGTGATGTTTTTTGATGGTTGTAATTAGGTATGAATATGATTCCCATCAACATGGGGCGTTAATACATTTTGTATGTATTTAGTTTTTGCGACATTCACCATTTCGCAAAAAAAGTATTCGCGGCGAATATCTAGTTAGTATATAAAATACATTTATTAAAATTTTATACCCCCGTTGTAAACCCCCGTTATTTTTATCCTGGCTGAGGGTGCTTTTAATGTAGGTACCTACCTAATAATTCCTTAACCTGTATTTTATGTTAACTTATTCCAAGTTTACGATTACAGCAAGGCTAAACATTTTGCCGATTGCTCAACTCCGAATATTACAAAAGTTTTATTATCACTATAATTTACCGATTTAACAATCTTTATATATGCCATATCGTAAAATTACTGCGTGTTTCGGAATGTGAATAAAGAATTTTTTCGAATATTAATTGTAATTTGGCAGCTAATGTTTAACCTTTGCGTTGATTGAACATCGTCGTCACATAATTAATTAATTTACGAATATTTTATGGCACTAATATATTATTTGATGCTATTTATTTTATTGCTTTATTCATACTTACAGTTTTAGTAAGGTTGGAAAAGCTTTAGCTGTATAAATCATAGATACTGACTTAAATTATGTTCACAGTAAGGCGTTATTGCTTAATCATTTAAATAAGGCTAATGATGTTTCTTGTTCCACGTCGGAAAGATTCATAAGCTGATCGATGGAAACATGTGAATTCGTTCATGATGAGAATTCCAAATTTTTGTATCGCGAAGGTTATCATTAAATCTTCATATAGATGTCATGATATCTTAATTGCATTAGGCACGTTGCTGTATGTAGTATATTTTATCTTTAGGTTTGACTTTATAGAGGTCTCTCTATATCTCGAAGGGTCAAAGCATCTTATTAATCGTTCACGCGAATGCTTTTCCTTCGACACTTATCTTTTAATTCAATTTACACACGTACACGCTTGTTGATCGGCAATTTATCGCCAGTATCATACAAAGATCTTAATATCTCCATTGTCGGTCCCAATATACATTAAAGCGCGTGTTTATTATTCTCTCTATAAATAAATTTTAAATTATTTTACTCTCTTTATCTGTTGTTTTTTTTTATTCATTGACATCAACTATTGTACTGTTTAAAAATACTCGTAGTATTTGCTTTTTTGCTGGTTTGGTAAATAGTGTATGCAAACTCGTTAATTTCCCTCCCCGCGGGAATTGAGGGTTATTGTCTCTTAAGTGTACCCCTAGACACATGCCTAATTTGTAACCTCTCCCAGCGGTTTGAGCTGTTCGTTGATATGTATTCAATCAGCGAGTCAATGTCCTCTTTTTATTGTTGTTTTAGATTGTTTATTTATCTATTTATCATAGAAAAGCTTTAATACCAACACTAGCTGGTCTTGGAGGGCTACGTTAATAGAGAGGTGTGTCGGCACGCCCAGAAGGCGACGTGCGACTGCGCAACCCGCTGTTGGTCTGCGCTCAAGTACAGTTTCATTATAATGAGATTAAACTTTACTTACCAACACGAATGTTCGACTTTATGTGCGAAATCTGATAATGGTTAGTTCTGTATTCAATGTTGAATGTTATTTCTTTGTTCAACAGTCAGGGCTAAAAGCAGTACAATGCGTTTTTATACCTAAATGGGATTTCTTTCTCGTTACTTTTAATACTTTATGGATTAAAATTTAATTTTGGTATGTTTGACTTACATATACATATAATAGTTGTTTATTATATTACCATCAATTTTGCTGCACATTGTCACAATACTTAACCACCTACATAATTTTTAATTGATATTATCTTGTAGCAGTTTCCACAATGATGTATTAATGTTAAGCCTTTTTGATAAGTAAAATACATCACATATTTAAGGTGATATATTTAAATCAATCAAATTGAAATTAAATATTTTTTTATAGTTTTCAATTAGCATTCCGTCTTTCCGAGACTTGTCTTCAGAGACTCCTTGTATTCTTCGGCCACATAATATTATCTCGGTGCGACATTGATCTGAAAAGCTTATTTTGTTCGGTCATGTTTGACAAGGTGGACGGACATGTCAGGACGGTGACGCGTACCCACTTCTAGAAGGCCAAGGAACACGCGCAAGAAAGAACGACCTGGAGTGCCTTCGTATGAAGAGAAGTTTATGGTAGTCACGACCCTCAGTCGTAGAGAATCAACACAGAAGAGAAGAATTAGCATTCCACTTAAGATGATATCTACGCGTCACAAACTATAAAAGAAAGTCCAATTGTTAACCTCCTTAATTTTTGAAGACAGTTAAAAGTCGCTATGATTTTATTGAAAAAATAGACCTTAAATAAAAACAATCAGAGAGTACAAAATATCTGCGGCTATAGTTTGAAGTCTTATAGAGAAAATGATTTTTATTTTAGTGCAATATCCATTTACCATCGGATTACGAATCGCCAGTGTCAGAGCGGCTCTTCTCACGAATTTCGCGGCGCCTCGCGTGGGCGGCCTATCGTACTTCGCCATCGCACGTCTCACGAAACACCTTACCACCACAAACAAATCGTCCCCAAACTCTTATTGATTCCCACATAAAGCTCAAAATCATAAAACTCACCCGAAATTTACCGTTGTCATAACAATACTACGGCCCTTTGTTGCCTAGTGCGTCTAATTAGTCAGACTGTTTAGTACTTTACTCGCCGCAGGCCTACATTAACTACGGACCATTCAGTGTGAAATGATGTGATTTGTTGAGCTATGTTAAGCGCATTATGAACACTTTACTAAATTAATTTTGAAATTCCGTTAAACTTTTGTCTACCATAACAAGGACTTTGACATTGCGATTATGATTTCAGCAAATCAGTGAAGGTTTGTTATGGATGAAGTGTTTATATCATTATAATATTTTACTTCGATATGGTTTGTCTGGAATAGCACATATAGTAGTGAGTGAGGCGCCATCAATACGCCTACAGTATATATTCGCGTTACATTAGCCGTCTGGTCCGAAGAGATGTCGTATTTCAAGAGTCGTGTCCAGATTCATCTCTACTTATTCATACCAATATCACATATTCTTGGGCGACATTAAAACTCTTTGTACAATGTTTTTGTGCATAACCACATTGTCAGCAGATATGAAAGCGAATATTTTTCTGAATTTATTATACAACTTCGGTTTTGTCTTCCAATAGCTGTCTATATGATATATTTTCCTTAAAGCGTCCTTTCAAGTCTTTACTTGGTAAACAGAGTCGCGTCTCTTGTTTGTCGACTGTTTGGTATTGGTTGGATATTGGCGTCGTTGGTGTTTAGACTGTGTAATATTATCTGCTTTTATAAAACACTTAAAATGTGAATCAACAGTCATATTAACAATGGAATGGCCGCCGGCTCACCAACTAAAGGCATCGGAGAGATACTGAATCAAAAAAGTGACCTATATGACTTGGCGTCTGTTTGGCGCCACTGGTGAAAATCTGAATCATGCAACCGTTACTTCGATTTCAATTTCAGAATATTTTGGTCGCTCGAGCACTTTTTTTTTGAGGAAAAGGGTTTAGGTAGGTATCATATATCACTGTTGAATTGTATTGTGCTACCGTTTTGTCGCTATGAGCGATTTATCTCCAATAAATTTATCGCTCAATCAACGTCGACGTTCGCGCACGCCGCGCCGCCGCTGATTGGATTTCTTCATAATTACATCTTTTGACATGTACGCGCCAAGTTTCGTACCTTACAAGCCGCCAGGCCATGAGATCGTGGGAGCACCGTGTAATCAGCTTTCTTAGCAGTCTTGTTTTGATTTGGGCTTACAGAATTAAACCAAAAAAGAGCATTTTGCTCACACCAAATGCAAATAGACCGACCTAGCTTTTATTTTCTAAGTTATACTCTACTTCTCTTTGGGTAAGCCTCACTCTCTCACTAAATCGAACTGAAATTATTGGCAGATAACTCGTAATACCTACCAAAATTAGCGTATCGAAAATGCAGTTTATTTTTGGAAAAGCACTTAAATCATGCATACCGTGAATAACAAGCGTAATGAAGGATGAATATTCCGAGGCTCGCATTTAAACGTCCAGTTGTCATACATTTTGGTAAATCACGCTGCTCGCTGACATAATCACATTACGCACTTATCAGCGAAACGTGGAACAGGACATAAAGTTTCTGAATGCAGTGACCCTCCACTGAACGTAGGTAACAATAATTGTGAAGATAGCCATATATGCCGCAGTAGCGATATTTGTCAGTTCTTTTTAACTTTTAAAAGGTCGGCAAAAATGTATTGGAATTCCACACAGCATTCCAATCAAAAAGATATAGGATGATTTTAATCTTATTAATTGCAAAAAAACTCCTTTAGAAGCTATTTAATATTTAATTAAGATTAAATATGCAAAGACAACATATTTTCACTTGCTAGTTAAGTGCTCTTACAAATCAGGGAAGAGGTTTAATTGGGGAAGGCTTATATCTATAAACGCTACCCGTGCGAAGCCGGGGCAGGTCGCTCGTTTACAAAATTTCTATTATTACCTATAATGTTCTGCTTCGATTTGACATTTGATACAAATATTTATATTTTATAATTGTTCTGTTATATTAGTTACATAAATTTATAACCATTTCAATGCTATTAAGAGCACGTCGTCCACGGTGGGCATCAGAAATAGTTTTGAATTTCTGACGCAGACAGGGACGCGCTATCATCGCTTGTAATTGCTGTAATAACGAGTATGATTCAGTAGGAAATTGTTCCTCAGTTCGTCCGGTCTGGCTGGTTTGGGTTCATACGTTAGGGCACTAAGCGGAGCGAATTCGGGATATTTTGGCAATATAATATGTACCCACTGATAGGTTTTGAAGAAGAAACGAAGATGATATAAATTAAGGCTTTTATAGATTTGATATTTATTAAGTTGAACTACATTTAACTGATATCAGTTAACAGCAATACATGGAAAGTTTAGATTTATATTACTTTTATTTAAAATGATATTATAGCACACCAGACATTGGCCGTTCATGGCTGTTTTCCTGAAAACACCGCTGGTCGCAACTTAGAAGAGATTTGATTGGAAAAATTTTCGTTTTTTTTACACGAGTGGCATTTATTATATTAGTTGGATCATTTTTTCTTATTGATCAAGCCTTGCATCAAATTTCTCATCACCATAACCGAGGTCTTAGATTTTTATGATTGCGCCGTCAGCGTCATAGCGAACAAACAGGTGTAATTTCTCGACTAACACCGCCACACCCCCTAGATGAGGTGCGACAACGCATTCAATAATAAATCTTAGAACAGCGATGTGTTATTGAAATAAAGAATTTTTATTTTGTTTAAACTCATTGAACAATAATGACATAAAAATAGTAATCAAAAGTATAAACTTGAAATAGATAACTATTTCAAGCATCGATTTCAAGCACCTGTTAAAGTAGGTAGTCTGCACAATGTTCTCGTTCCTCTTAGCTTTAGTCCCTGACATACGCCTCACCATTCTGGACACAACGAGGCCGGAGTGCACGTTTTGACAATGAGCCTGGATTGGGCAATCCAGATTTTGACATAACACAATTAAACGGAAAGTTACTGTTACACGTTATGTTGTATCGTGATAGGAACTAGGTATCTTAAATTATTATAATAGATACATAATATTTTCAAAAATAGTATTGTGATTAGTGATGACTAGTATAATTCAAGATTGGAAATAAATAATCAATAAAGCAGAGTCTGATTGTTTTCCATTCAATTTACCAAATTATAATTCGCACCTCAGTGTGATCGACGTCTTTCACGAATAGGATATAATGGAACCTACAAATATTAATAAAGTGTGAAGTTCTATATATTACGATAGCATTATTTAAAGTTAAAGCACTTTAAAAGCCATCATAAATAGTAAATTAAACATCCGTTACAACTTTTTAGAATGTAAAAATAGATATAGTTTCATGATTATATTGATAGAATATTTCAGGAAACTAGTTTTTACGCACTCCTTCGCCCGCGCAATTTTAACGCCACTTACAAAAGGTTTTTTGCAATTTCCATGGCAACTTTAATTTTTACCGGGATGAAAAATACCTTATGTCCTTCTCCATATTACTCTTAATTATTTCAAGAAGATTGGTAAGTACAGTAGATAACGTGTGAAGAGAACTTATTTTCACATTTATAAGTTGGCATACGCGCAAAAGTAAATTGTACGTTTTCTGGAAAGTGTTGAAATCTCATATAAGTATACATAAATTAATAATAGTAATTATATTTAGTAAAACTTAAGTATACCTTCTTCGTCTTGTAAGGGAGCAGCCCGGTGTCTCCCGATGATGTCAATCCAGGAGTCAGGTTATCATATGTTGCGACACACGTTTACGTCTATGACGATGCTAACAGCCAAATCTAATCCAGGTTAGATCACGGTTGTTAGTGAAAGTTGCTTGTTTCTTTGGGTGCCGCTGGGAAGAGATGGAAGTGTCTCAAGTGAAATGGTTTAACGAAAAAATATTCTGATCTAATGAGAGAAAAGTCGACATCAAATAATTGTTTATTATTGACAGAAAAAAATATTTTATTGCAACAAAGCCTAAAACCTCCTTCTTGCAGTGCAGATGCAGATGTGCCACTACAGTACTCCCTCACCAGCGAAGCGTAACGCAGGTTTGGAAACGCTTCATTTCTGAAAATAGTATTTTACAGTCCCAGTCCCACATTTATATTTTTATATCTTTGTCTGTATTCAAATTATAAACGGACCCAAAATTAAGCTCGACCCAAAAAAAGTTTAATTTCGCAACACCTGAAAGCGATATGAGTGGGTGACCATCAAGTATTTTCTTGAAATTCAGTTATTGTTAAATTGGATGCGATTGCGATCGCATAAATTATTGTTTAATTTTAAGTAAAAAATATTTAATTGGGTGTTTAATTTTGGTTAGAAGTACATTTTATTTAAACAGTATATTTCTTTGGTGATACAGCCTGTTACTATTTGAATCTCAATGCCCATCATTGTGCCATAAAGCTGAACGTGGCCTTTCAGTATTTTAGAGACTATTTATATGCCTCTGTTTACCCGTAAGAGATTAAGACGTGATTATATTTATGGAAATGTCCAATCTAGTTTTATAGATTTTACCATTGGCATTGTTACTGAGATTTCTTAACTGGGACCTTCAATTGCTTTCAAATATTGATAATAGTAGACACTTGCTTACTTTTTGTCCTACCAAGTCCTGAGCAAGTTGTCACCCCAGCTATCAGCAGCACCCATCAAACCACCCAGCTCGGGCCGAGCTGTATTTCGGTGGTGGTCGCAATTAGACGCGATAAATGCTACCCGACATTCGATACATCGGATCCCAGTCGATTAAACGAAACACTCACGGAATCCGATTTTAACAGGCAGTTTCTTTTACTTGTTTATGTAACACCTTCAATGGTATCTCGATGTGATTACATGCGATTCATTCGTATACCTATCAGTTAAGCTTACGGAATTGAGTTACGGTTAACGAAAGCGTTAATTGGCCATTAAATGCAATTTATGTTCATGGTTGTTTAAGAAGATATCTTGTGTACCTTTGTCAATGTCCAGGTTTTTTGTGTTTTTACCACACGTATATTTATGTTTTTGATAACTGCTCTGATTTTTGTTGTTCTTTCAATCTGCAGTTTCAAGCTTTTCCAAACACACCCGTATGGTAGGAACGAATAAAACAAACAAAACTTTTAATGTTGACAAAACCCGCATAATTTAACCAACCAGCCATATTTTAACTATTTTGACATCAGTGCCATAGTCGTTAATCAATTACAACGTGTTAGTTTTATGTCTCACTTACAATAGCCAATCAAAGCCCTTAGGATCTTGGTTAATACTGCAGCAGAGATCAATAAGAAAGGGCTAGAGGCACTTAAATATTAAATTTTCATGGGTTATTGTTTGATTAGAACTAAATAAGTGAAAAATGGGGATATTATAATACTATATGCTTGTGCATCGCTTAATACATTTTTTTTTCAAATTTCCAAATGTAAATCCTTGGTCAACAAAGAAATCGAAATAATATAAGTTCGATTCTATTAGTCCGATTTTTTGATTCAGAAAGTGTCACCAATTAAAGGTCACAAGGGGGATAAAAATCCGGAACATCCCGTTTACGGTTCGGATGCCTTTACTAGCCAGTAACCGACGCTCTAAGTTTTATCTAAAACTGCTATGTGGAAATAATAGAATGTTCGTTAAGAGGTAACAAATTTGAATGAGAAACTCCACCCTTTTTGGATCTACCTTGGCAGTGGCGCGATGTCACAACCGTTGGAGATTGCTTGTTACGATCGCGATAACAATACGAAGAGCTCCACCATTACAAGGCGACAAAACCCTAATATCAATAGAACACAATAGGAACAATAGTTGCCCTCTGTCAATTATGCCATCATTACCATTGGAATAAACGACGTAACGGATCAAATGATTGTCGAAAAACAACACGATGACAATGCAAAGCATCACATAGCATAGCTTAAAAATCCAGAGAAAAATAAATCTTAATCTCAAAAGAATAAAATCCCAAATTTACTTTAAAATGCCTAAGTGATCTTGCATATTTGACTTGTCGAAACAGTTACCCTATAAATGATTTATTAGACCGGCGGTGCCGTTTAAAATTTTGTCACTTAACAATGTACAATGAATCGGAATAATTAAAATGTTGCACGCCCGTTAATATTCTATATGAATATTTTAGAATATTATCAAAGGTAATTATTACTTCTTATGAAATCTGTTAGGAATCTAGTTTAAGCTGTCATACCGGTTTGATGCATTTAAAGTTTAAAGAGGTAAGTTTTATAAATAAATACACAGATATCATATGTTTTATCTTCATAAATAGTTATAAGTAATTCATTGTGAAATGCTAACAAATTATTTTTTACCATTTGTTCCGGTTCAATCGTTTTTTGGGTATAATTATTATAGTAAACAGTTTTGGTATAAGATGCTCGAATGACTATGGGTCATTTGGAGAAAGTGACCAAAGTTATTTGGTGTTGTGATCTCGATAAGCGGTTACAAGACCATTTCTGTAGACTCGTAAATTCTATTCCTCTCGACCAGATTTGTTCTCACAACACAAAATGTAATTTAATACTCGAAACATGACGTTGACTCACCAATACATTCGATTTGCGTAACACCCTTGTCTAGTTTGTTAAGACAAGGCTTATTCAGTTGAACTTATTTGTCTCGAAAATGTTTCTATAGTCAGTTTATCTTTAAGTGTGAGGTTTGCTATTTACTAGACGGTCTTCATCATTATTTTACATATTTAGATCTTTATCGCATGATATGCGAATGTACTCGTTATATTAATTGAATCCTTATTGATTGTAACAATCGGTTCAATATCGCTAAACTGCTGGTGGAATCCGATTTGCGATTATTTGATCCCAGCATTTGTCAAATATGATCGGGGCGTGCAAAGGTGTTATTCGTTTTGTCGACACGCGATCGTGCGATAACTCAGAAGCTTGCCACTTGTAATTTGATGGGAGGTCCAGAGCTTTACCGATTCGTTTTTTATGCGCTTCGCTTTTTGTATAACCGAGCTAAACTGATTTAAATCCTTTAGTCGTTTTATTATTTTTTACATCTCGTTTAAATTGATATCGCAGATTATACATGTAACAGTCTCTTTTTATGCAGATGTCACTTGGAGATATCTTTTTATGTATGACAGATTTTGATTTATCTGGTCTTTAAGAATTTCACATGATCGTTTATGTAATTAATGATCGTTAAACGATTCACTCAGCCGTCCTTGTACGTACATAATATGATGATGAAAATGCAACAGCATCCTTACAGGTGATATATAACCCTGAGTTTGCTCATACTTGCGTCGTAAAAATGACAATCTTACATTTATTGTTGTGTACGACACGTGTAAATAATGTGACGTTTCATTTCGCTTGTATGGATTTTGTCAGCAGGCAATCGACGATTTATTAAATCGCTTTGTTGATTATTTTATTGACGATTTCTTCCTTGTACGATAAAAACTGTCAACGCAGAGAAATTTCAATAAATATGGAATTAAAAAAAAAATATTCTGTATAAGCGGTGTATAATTTAGCTGATTCCCGGATCAGGTGATTTTGAAAGATGCTTTGGTTGGCAGAGAGCAGAGACTTTTGTTTTCACTGTACCTAGTCTACAAAGCGTGTACCTACCATAATCTAAAAGAAAATGAGAATGACAAAAGGTCTACAATGAAACTACAATCAAATATGTAATAAAACATATATGTGCTATTGATAGCCTAATTTGTTCGACAATATCGATAAACTTCGACTATTACATCTAGACTGTTACTGTTTCATTCGGGATTAATAAGGAGCGTCGATATGATCCCCGTAGGCTATTATTTGTTTCACCTACTGCAACAAATGAAAATTTTGTAGGGATAGCAAAAATGTTATATGTCGATGCTTACTTCAGCTTTACGTTAGTGCTTTCCTTTTAACTTCAGTTGTTTTTTTAATAGGGTGTATTTATTAATGTGGTAATGTGGTGGTGGGTTTTAATGCGACTTGGTTGCCTGTCACTGGCGTAGGCCTTATATGTTTATATATTTATAAAATATAGTATCGTTGGGATAGGATCCCACACCACAAGTCACTTAACTTACTTTGGTGCTAGCTCTATCTGTGTGATTTGTCCCGTCTAAATATTATTTATTATTTTTTTAAAAATTATGGGTTTTATTTTTGTTGGCGGTTCTTCTGTCCTATCATCTTTTATCAAATCCCAGAGTAACTACTACCTTTAATTTCACCTTGGAACTGACATACATATGTCGTGAAAATATTCTTTTATTTTGTTGGCTTTACGCAGTTGGAGTACCAATAATATTGGCGCGTATCAGTGTGTGCAGTTTCGACTTGTGATTGAGAGTTACGATTGTCATTAATATCGTAATGGAATCGATTTATGATCACGGTTCAACTCCTTTGGTTTTATTGCATCGTCCAATATGTATTTAATACCAGATATATTTGAAAAGCATGCCAATTTGTTGTGTAGTTACATACTTACTAGGATTAAGTATCGCTTTAAGATTTTTTTTTAATGAATATAGTTTTTTAACGCTTATTGTAAGTAAATTATGTTTGTTGGAATGAAATAATAATAAGGAAAATTTTATTGCGGATGGTCCGAACTCATTCCGTCGTTTTTTTTTTTCATTCATTACTAATTTTGTTTCATGTCCCAAACATTTTTAATTTTTTTAGAACTCCATGTTCCATTAAATTTTGATGATAAGATAACATTTCGGAATATTACATATAAACATAAAATATATAAAATCACGTATTTATCCCTTAACAAAAATATTGTACTCATAAAACCGTCATTGCTTTAAAAGTCGTCGGTGTGCCTGCTTGCAACTTTTTTCATTTCTCTCCTTAATTTTAATTGGTTATATGAAACGTTAATCAAAGAGATATCAAGTAGCAAGTCCTGATATTTATGCACATTTCTCAGTATCATAACTGCAGGTATTTATTTAAATCGGTCTTTTAAGTTATAAAGGCCACCGGCGAATCCAAATTGAAAATTAACCCCCTTTAGACACACCTCCTGGCGCTCCAATATTTCGTTTTATCTTTTTTTACCATGTCAACACCGTCGATAAATTACGGCCAATCTAACAACCTATTATTATGGGGACTGACATTTTTATTTAGTGTAATTTTTGGAAATTGAAAATTTCACCCAAATTCTTGGCCTGCGGTGAAACGAAATGGCTTTTTGAGATTTATGTTTTAGCGATTTCAAATATTATATTCAAACACTTATTCATTGTTAAATCTGGTTGTTATAATTATAAGTTATTCATCTTGATGTTGTCGTAATTCCTGAACTTGTTTAATTTTCATGTCACATTAAAAATGGTTTTCCGATCATGTTCCTTCCTGAGAAGTGACCCTGCATTCAAAGATGTTACATTATGGTGTCGGTAGCCTTTACCATAATATTTTGTCTACGTCGGCAATTTTTTTCAATAAATCAAACAAAATAATCTAATGAAAGGCACATCGGCGTGTTCAAAACTTGATCATGTCAGATGACTTCGAGGTCGTTGACACCGGTCAGGTAGGCCTGTAATGATTGATCTGTCCCCTTATCACTGCACTGTCGCCTGCCGGCTTTCTCAAAGACGCATTGTCTCTGACCACAGGTCCGTATACTAATGGTACAACCAATTTACCCCAGCTTTGGTACCACATGGTAAATTAATTTTGCCTCGATTAACATTTACCTAATCGTGGACTTTATGAAGTACCTAATAAAATCTTTGAGGTTAAAGGAAGTAGTACTTACATAAATGTTAGTTTAGGTTGAGAGATTGCTTTTCTTTAGGATTAAGAGTAGTCAGAAGTTGAAGAAAAAGGCTTGACTTGTGCACACTCGGGTATATATATTTTAAAGAGTACAATCTGTGTTAAATTGAAGATTCAGCAAAGAAAGTACGCAAGGTGCAGGGATCGTAGAAAGTTGAGAGATGTATCAGTTAGAATAAAACACACTATACCTACGAACGAATGACAACTAGTTGATACTGATTTTATGATACTTTTCTCTTGTTTCAGGATGTTCAGGTTGGCAATCGAGATATAACTGAAATGTAAGTTCTATATGAGACTACTAATCACTACATAGTATAAAACAAAGTCGCTATTTTAGTCTGTTTGTCTGTATGCTTAAATCTTTAAAATTACGCAACGGATTTTGATGCGTTTTTTTGTATCAGGTAGAGTGATTCAAGAGGAATGTTTTTATGTATAATAACATTTATAATTTTGCACCCGTGCGAAGCCGGGGCGGGTCGCTAGTATTTAATAAAATTAAGAAAGTTTATAAGGATGGTGACGTACGGATGTATAGACTAGACAGTTACTTCAGCTTAATGAGCGCACGGAATTTGATACCTACGTAAGAAATATATTCCACATTAGGTATATGGAAATTATTGACCGGAAATTCCCATGGTAGTGAAACTCCGGGTAAAAACTAGTATGACGATGTATTTTATTTGGGCATAATAATGCTCATATTTCATTCTTTTGAGTAAGCATTAGTGAAAGTGTGGGTGAAATAAACAGTACCTATAAGTAAGCGGCTGTTGTAAAGGAAGGATCAATTTTACGCATATCTGCTTATACAATGTAGTGATTCAATTCAATTTTAATCTTAATGCCTATTGTAAAAAAACATAACTTTGAAAATGAGGTTTTTAAAGTCTTGAGTGATCTCAGGACATATTTTAATTTAAAACCTGACAGTGCACTATGACCCGGCGACCTCCCATCTTCTCAGTGAATATGGCATTGCAATTGATATGGATGCGAATAAGAATAATTATTTTACTAAATCCAGTCATTGCCATTGTTGAGTGTTCTTTTTTATGGATTTTGGTTTATTGTTTGATTGTTCTTGTTGCTTTCAGATGGGATGTCCCAGCTTTGTTACAAACTGTGCCTAATTTGGGAGCGGTGATCGACCTCACTAATACAAGCCGCTATTACAATCCAAGGGTAAGTATGATTGCTATTTTTCTTTTGTTTGTTCATATAGAGTTAAAAAGCGTGACGTCTGGCTTTTCGTACCAACAAAAATTTGCCTATACGCAATAGATTTTTATTTGATTTGTATTGCTCTTGTTATGTTATGGTTTATAAGTTCATACAAATTTTACAAATATATATTGCTTAACCACGACAACAAATCTTAGTGTAATTATGGGATGTAAGAAAACGTCAGTCAGAATATTTCTTGCAAGCGTTTCAGACAATGTGAATGGTTTTTCTCACTAGCTGTTAGAAATACATTCACATACCAAAGTCACATACCAAAACACGCGTCTCAGACTCGTAAATATTCCTCGGAGGTTTGTTACTAATAATGAAAACTACAAAACATATGTTGAAACTAAGGTTGAGTCGAAGATAGTGTTGTAATCACAAGTTATTTTGACTATTCATAAGAGAAGATAACAGATATTTTTAAAGTCCATGTGACGGTGAATAGAATATCAGCAATTTGAAGCTTTCAGATACTAATTATAATACATTTTGCATCGAAAATTTTTGTGCATTAACCAGTTTAACATTAGCCTTGCCATGACCTAATGCCTAGTTGATCAAAAACGATATGAGCATACGAAACCAATAGAAATTTCATGACACGTGTGGTACGGCGGTACATCACTAGTAAAGATCGGTATAATTCTTAGTTGTAGGGATAACGTCTTTAGGATACTCAGCTAGTGCGTTGGAAAGCAATAAAGTTACGCTTAGTTTTACGATTCAAAGTCACATTTTCCAGTACGATGCTTTGTTCGTGCGTACGTCTGATTGCCTTGCATTCATCTTGAAGCATAATCCGATCGTAAAATTAGGTTTTCATGGAGAGCCGCGACCGCGCGCCGGCGCAGAGAATAGGCCGATGCCGATTCGGCTGCTGAATTTATCAATTTCATTTTGTATAACTATTGCAATATTGTTACATTATTTCGTTCATAAGAGTCTAGGAAGTTCTAAGGCGTATTTGTTAACCTGTAAAATTGAATATCAATATACAATAAATACTCTATAGCTTTTCTTAATACCTACTTATTTTAGTAAGGTTTATCAAACAATCGAATGTAAAAATAAAATAATCGATATATTTTATAGTGCACGTAAAAGGAGGCGCCACCAAACTTTATGCTTATGTAAATGATTTAATGTATAGGTTATAAAGTATGTGAACATGGATTAAAAAAATTAACGTTTGAACAGTTAAATTATTATCGTGTTGATATTTCTATCACATGATTATTTGATCAATCTGACAAGACGCCAGTTTCTGTGACAGCTAGTGACGTACGTGACACGCGCTCGTGTCAACGCCACGTCGATATGTCGACATCAATGTCGATGATATTACTACAATGCTTGTATTAAAATACTCTTAATATATACCTATACAAAAAAAAATAAGTTTTATGTTCAGTATTCGTTTTTGCAGAAAAAACTTATTTAAAGAAAACATTAAATATCTAAATAAATAAGGGTATCAGTATTCGTTTTTGCAGAAAAAACTTATTTAAAGAAAACATTAAATATCTAAATAAATAAGGGTTGATAATTTTTCTTATATTTCAATTAAAATTTAGTATGTTAATATTTGCAACCGGAACAAATGTGTCTCATCCAACTGTAAAAAGCAAAAAATAAACCCACAATGTCGACGTTGTAGTGCTGCTGCGTCAGAATTAAACCGATTAACAAAATTTATAATCTACTATCAAATGCAGCGGTTCAATGATTTGTTCAATGATTTCACCACCTCGTGTTCCGTACATAATCTTATTGAGACTTGTCATCGCCCGACATCGGGATTACCACTCAATTATTTCGTTTACTCTTCACTATTTCACGCTCTAATTATTCTCGATCTCAAATAAAATAACATTATCATTAATAACTCGTTTTGATATAGATGTTGAATTATTTGAAGTACTTTGAAGTATCTGTTACTTCTAAATTTAAATCTTGTTTCGCTTTCTTTTGTGAACTGTCAAAGATGTTGCTTCGTAATATAACGTACTGGTTTTGGGAGTTATTCAGCTATAAGCTGAATTTTCTTACTTAGTTTTTATATAAATTAAATTTAGTCGTTTAAAGGAAATCTGTGTTTTAATATTTGGCATCTATATTGTCCGCAAACTTCAGTATTTAAACACTGTCAATGTCAATGTCTTGATGGCCACTACGTTAGATTTATTTAGATAGAAATTATACACTCATTTTTGTAGTATGCTTACACTACTACGTCTCGTTTTATTGTTATAGGAGTTGCAGGCAGCCGGAGTGCTCTACAAGAAAATTTTAATGCCAGGACGAATAATACCGCCGGAAAATAAAGTATATGAGTAAGTTATAGTTGAAATTATATTTTCTTAAAAATATACTCAGCAAAGTATGCAACCAAATGAAAATGTATGGAAATACTACTGAAGTATACAATTTAAATATATACCATTCAATGTTTGAAAATGAACATGCTACAGATCTTCTGCTCGGGCGAGCAAAGACGCGTAGTGGTATTCACATGGGCAGGCAATTAATCGCACGTGAACTTGATGAACAATGTGTATCATTTGGGCATATAAAGGCTTAGTCAAATTTAAACAACCCATTTCAAGGCTATAAAACATACATAATTAAATATGAATTGTTAAATGATCGGAAAGAATAATTTTGCGTCCAATTGTTTATTTTTAGCCATTTTGTCAATTTGTTAAATCCGAAGTGACGATTATTCCCCATATTGAGTTTAAGTTAAGGAAAAACTAACATACGACCTCACGTAGAAAGTGCCATAATCATGAATACGTGATTATTATGTGGCAGGTGGTGACTCGCCACTCACTAAATGGGCCCCTCAAATCAGTCACCATGATTGGCAACAAAGGGGCAACATCGGCGTGGGTGGCTAAGGATGTCGAGAGGTGAGACTGCGGGGCGTGAAATCCTGGTGATCCAGTCAGGCACCCCCGGCGTTATGACATTTTACACTTCCATCCTTCGAGCGTATAGCTCTCGCGACTCCACTCTGACCGGCCGGTTAAGGCAAGCCAGAGGTAGGGGTCCTGTCCCTCATCGGTTTCCACTCCGACCTTGGCGAAGGAAGATCGGAGGCGAGGAACAGGGGCCTCCCCTGGGAGCACTCAGGTCCGTGGGGTCGCTACTCCCCAACAGCTCGCCACAAGCTGCCCTGCGGAGTATTATTATTATTATTATGTTGGTACATGTAAAATGTGCACGGGCCCATAGGGACCCGGTCATTTGGGAGGCGTTCATGGGGCCGAAGCCAACATGAAGAGGCCCTTTGGTACCTTTTGTTCTAGAGTGAGATGGCTGCAGCTGTGGAGATCTGTCCCTTGATGAACCATTGGGATACACCAACGGACAGCCCTCCCCAACTGCCAAACTATTGCCAGGTAGGGATTTACTTAGTCTGGGTCATGCGGATGGGATGCTAGTGGATTGGATTACTGGGCTATGGAGTGAGATACGGACATCTGCCTCGAAAATCTCTCACGAAATTTTGATTAGGCAGATGGTGACTCGCTGCTCATTGGCTATACAGCAGCCTGTGGGCACCCTAAATAAGCCACCATGCGGCGGCCAGGGCGCAACACGTTAAAAGCAGCTATAGGATGCCGAGAGGTGCGGCCCCGGTTTCACGAGCACGAGGTATGACCCCGTGCTGGTTTCCCCGCTATTACGCCATTACGTGCAATACACTTCCATCCTGGAGCATAGGATCTGCTCTTGCGACTCCACTCTGGCCGGCCGACTAAGACAAGCCAGAGGCGGGGAAAGTGTTACTGTGTGTATGTGTGTGTATGGCGCATGTCTGTATGTTCCCCAGGAGGTAGGGTCCGTGGTGTCGCCACTCACCAACGGCTTCGCCACAAGCCGCCTCGCGGAGACTGACTGCACTGGGAAGGAAACCCTTCCACAGAGGGCGATGGGGTCGTCACGTCCCTACGCCTTTATTATTATTATTATTTCTTATTTTATTTGTTTTTCTCCTAAAGATAATTTTAGGGATTTTACTGTTAACGCGGGCTTGTGGCCAAACGCAAACAGTTCAAGTTTAGAAGAATTTTTTTTTTTTTTTTAAGATTCGGAAGAGAGAAATTTACGGACAGTGCGGCACGTATTTAGTATTACTGCTTTTTGCATGAGAATGAAGGTGAGTGGGTGTATATCTAGTGTTTTTAAGCTAGCGTGTAAAGATTGAGGTATGACTCCTGTAGAAGAAATGACGATAGGGACTGTTTTTACTGTATCTACACGCCACTGACTTTTAAGTTCTATAGCAAGGTCTGTATATTTTGTTATTTTTTCTGTATGAGTAGATGAAAGATTGTGTGTGTTTGGAATTGCTACATCAATTAAATATACTATTTTCTTAGTTTTATCATAAAGTGTTATGTCTGGTCTATTATGATGTACGGTCTTGTCTGTTAGTATGGTCCTGTCCCAATACAGCTTGCACTCAGGGGAATCCAGAATAACTTGAGGTTTGTATTTATAGTAAGCAGTTTTTTGTGTGATCAGTTTATGCTTATCTGCAAGGTATTGATGGATAATGGCTGCAACCTGATCATGGCGATGTTTGTAATCCGTTTGTGAAATCGATCTACATGCGCTAGTGATATGCTGGATTGTTTCTGGACTACTATGACAGTGGCGGCAAAAGTCATTTTGTAAATCTTTTATAATATATTTCCTGTAATTTTTTGTATCTATCACTTGATCCTGTATAGCCAACATAAATCCTTCCGTTTCAGGGAACAGCTCTCCTCGCTTGAGCCAGGCGTTTGACGCAGCTTTGTCAACATTTGGGTGGATCAAGTCAAGGCGATGTCTACCATGAAGGGATTTTTGGCTCCAACATTCTATTTTTTGTTGAGTTGTGGTTATGGATTCGTTTTTCTGTTTTGTAGGATCTGTCAAATTGAGGGGTGTATATTTTTTATCTGCCTGAACGATTGACATATGTAAAGACGATTGTTGTGAGTGGTGAAAGAAGAACGACCGTAATGATGTAATTTGTTTGTTATGTAAGTTTTGTATGTCAATTAATCCTCTTCCTCCTTCGTGTTTGGGTAAAGTCAGTCTTTGAATACATGATCTAGGATGATGTTTTCGGTACTTAGTCATGAGTGTATTGATGGTACGTTGAAGATTTTTGAGGTCACTTTGTGACCAATTTATAATTCCAAAGGAATAGGTAAGAATCGGTACAGCGAATGTGTTTATTGCTTTGATTGTGTTGCGTGCGTTAAGGTGTGTGTTAAGTATTTTATGCAATCGTGTTCTAAATTCATTCATTAGTTTCTGTTTTGTTTCTTTTTGATGTATCTGGCGACTTTGTTGGTATCCTAAATATTTATAGCCTACTATTTGATCTAAAGGTTCTATAAGTTCGTTATTCTGCAGTGTATATGAATTATTTTCAATTTTCCCTTTGTTAACAGATTGAATTGAACATTTATCTATACCAAATTCCATACAAATATCACATGAAAATTTTTCTGTAATATCAGTCAAAGTGTTTAGTTCTTCTAGTGATTGGCCAAAAAGTTTAATGTCATCCATATACATTAAGTGGGAAAGAATGTGGTGATCGCTATCAGTTTGAATTTTAAACCCTTTTTCAGAATTTTTAAGCAAATTAGAAAGAGGATTAAGTGCCAGGCAAAACCACAAGGGACTCAGCGCATCTCCTTGGAATATCCCTCTACGTATGTGATTATTATTATAGTAAATTTTTTATGTAATAGACATAAGTATTTTTTAATTAGGTTATTCGCGGAAGGATATAAACATATGTACCTGTAGTGCTTATAAATATATATGTATATATACTAGATTAATTCCAATCCATAAGAATTTGATCGATCTTGAATTGAATTTTTTTAACAGCTCTACCCTAATTTCAACGATTTGTATAGTACAATTTTATATAGTTTCGCGTCATCAGAAACAGCCCGGCTATCTATCAGAGACGCGAGCGGCGTGTTATCGTTTTGCACTAGCGGCTGATTTTAATTTGAATCGTCGAATTGGCGCCATTCGTAGGCCGAATATGGGTAATGTTATAAATCTTGCGGCGAGGCGTGGGTGAGGCGCGCCTCGGGCCGCGGCGCTGCTGTGCTGGGCTCAAGCCGGGTACACGAGTGTCTGTTCTGTGTGTGGTATTTGATTCAGCTATTTATTGCTTGCTCTCAATGGTCTTTAATACTTAGGTTTGTCATAAATAGTCCGAAAATACAAGTAACCTGTTAGTACACTATTCTGCAGTCTCAATTTACAAATATAGGTAGTCTCCATTTTCAACTGTTCCAGTTAACTTTCGACTCGGTAATTTTTTTTTTTCTGAATTCAAAGTTTCGGTTACAATTTGTAAGCGTGAATTTTGTCCAAATTAACTTAAAACATTTAATTAAATAATAAACAGTGACCATTGTACTTATAATTGGTGAAACACAAATTATGATAATAAAGTATTTGACGACTTATCAGGATTTGTCACTGTCATTTGGTGCAACCCACTCTTAGTCTCAGTTTAAATTGAATTATTATTGCTCGAAAAGTAAAATAAAATTTGTTAGAAATTAACTGTTTGAACTTAATGTCGCTTTATTTGGCTGACTACAAAATTTTAGATTAAGTGGCAATTGTGTACGTAACTCCATATTCTGGTAATCGAAAGTCGACATTCAATTGAACTCTGTCGCATGCGCTCGCGCATCTACGGGCTTGCTTGCGACTGCCCAGCGGCGGCGTGTTGAACAGAAATTATCGATAATATCGAGTGTACAGAAGGTTTATTGCAAGGTCTATGCGAGGTGACTTATAAGTGTTAATATTAATTTCTTAACATGGCTGGTTTCCAGAAAGAACTGGATTCACTTCTCTGTCGTTAGACGAGCCGAATCAGGGTCGGGGTGCATCCTTTCTTGACTTCCTAAAAAATCTTTTAAATGTCCCTTTACATCTGTATAACATTTTTGTTGTGTACCTGTACACTATATATTTTGTAGCAAATGTCATTTCTGTAAAGAAAATTTATTTTATAATCCGACGGTTTAAACAGTGCCGCTGTGAGCCCACGCACTCTTTCGGAATTCGAAAGGCATTTGTCGCTTGATTCGTGTTCTCGTGTGTAACAGTTGTTGCGACGAAAACAGACTAAACTTTATTAAGTCATAAATTCTGAATTTTCGAACTCTATAAAACTTAACTGTAACACGTGAAAGAAATAATATAAATTAAAGAAAATTATCATGTTGTAAGCACACAGATAAAAATGTGAACATTTTGACTATTTAACAGGTTGACTTAGCCAATATATTGTGGATTGGAAATGTTCGAAGGGAAGATCTTAATGTATAACCAGGGATGTTCTGGCCAAGGGAAAAATCTAAGAGTGCATGAAAAGAGTGACGAATGTGGATGAAGTGAAATATTTATGCAGGGATCGTGGCAAGTGGAACAGTAGTCTCTGCCTACTTTCGAGAAAAAGCGTTATTTTTATGTTTAAAATCTATTCAGACTTACTAACTTGTAAGTAGAAGCGTATCGTATCGTTCATCACATCGCATATTAGTTACACAGATTAGACGATATTGTAGTCCGAGAGCTAACAACGAGATTATCTCGATCATTTGTCTGGGCTTTTGTTGCGATGCGTCCGTCCGCTGTCTTCGCCATAAATAACCATCGGCATTGCTGACATTGCTCGCTCCTGTTACAGAATAAATAATGTACGGAAGGATGGCTTTCGGTTTTTATTAGTTCCGTTCAAGATACATTTGTAAAATTAGAAATTATATCTTGATGCTTTTAATGGCCCGAGTCTAATTTAGAGTATTTTTCTTCTTTAAATTGTCCAACAGAACTATTATTAACAGAACCTAGTTTTTAGCAGGCAATTTCTATTCGTTTTTAAACGTGAACAAATTTGAATAGGCGCGGTTAATAATTTTGATGCAATTCACGCCTTTTTCACCTTGAATAGTAATAACAATGTTTTTACTCAATCATTGTAATTGAAGATTGGCACACCTATTCCTGTAGAGTTGTAGGGCTAGTTTTATATTAATTTAATAGATTTATTCATTTAAAAGGTTTTCTCTGTATCCTTGTTATTTTACGAACCAGTTATCGCGGCCGGCTCTCGCATCTGTTTGACAGTGGGGTTAGACAAATGAACCACCCGGATTGCTACTTAGAACTGTGGAATTAATGACAGGTATACGTTTAGTATGGCTTTACTAATTGGAGAACACGACTATTCATTTATACGATTGATCTGTGGGGAAATTCTAAGAAATAGAGAAGTACTTATATAAAATGGTAAATACATACACAAACACGTATTTATCCCCTAACGGGGTATAGAGGGCCGAGGGGTCTCGAAAAGGTTGTAAGGCCACGTTTAACTAAATGGCTTAATGACAGAATTGAGATGATATTGACAGCGTGTGTTAGTCCGTCGCTCAAAAGAGCTTTTGAAATTAAATGGAAGCCCAAACAAATACCTTACATTTACGTTTCGTGCCTCCTCCCTGAGAAGTAGGAAGGAACGACATATTCTCATCACGATCCCTGCTCTACAATCTTTCGTTTCATTCACATTCATCAGCCATTTTATGCGAGCTTACTTTAACATAAGGGTATTCTTGCTTTTGCTTAATTATTTGTACTCTACTTGCAATTGAAATTATTGTTTATACTTATACGATTATCACATCATTTGTTACCTGTTACAATCGTTTACGTGTATGGTCAACTCTGACCTTAGAGATGAAGATCAGAGCCAATAACAACATACGCGTGCCTGCACGTCCATTTATCACATTTTAGAGTTCCGTATCATCCTTACTAATATGCTTAAGAGAGATTCGTATATTTAAATTTCTGTTTATTACTGATTTCATGCTCGTCTGGTAGTCAATAAAAATATATAGCTGCTTCTTTTCCTGCTCAGATTTTAAAAGTCCATCTAGGCGAATGCTTATAAATTCGCAATTATTAATTTACTTTCTTTTAATCTCAATTTCATCACTAGATTTCTTACAAAGGTGTCTGTCGAGTCTTGTTACGTTTGGCTTTGTGTAAGGAATGAAGACGTCAAAAACTCTGCGTCAAAGTACCAACTATACTTTGAAATTACTATTCTTTCTAAAAAAATTTTTTATTTTTTTCACTGTGAAATATATTAAATAGCTACTTTTATTTTAACAGAATCCACCCTCATGGGGTGGCGCTCGCACTTGACCAACTTTTTCTTGTAATCATGTTAACAATCATGTCATTACAATGCTCGTGTAGGGACCTCCACGTCAATAAATTGTGACCACCGCCGTGTCAGGATTAATAGACTTTTACTGTTCAAGCTCAAAAGGATTTTATTTTGTTGTCAACTAGTTTTTTAGTCTCGCATGCTTGAAATATGTCGATAGGA
Organism: Amyelois transitella; assembly: GCF_032362555.1. Taxonomy (NCBI): domain Eukaryota; kingdom Metazoa; phylum Arthropoda; class Insecta; order Lepidoptera; family Pyralidae; genus Amyelois; species Amyelois transitella. The sequence goes on along the minus strand of NC_083511.1, from coordinate 7,977,291 downwards.
TTGGCTAAGTAAACTTTTTCAGTACAATCTTGCTATTTACTGAAATAAAAATAATGGTGAAATAATTTTCACTAAGTTTTAATCATATAACTTAAATTATATTTTTTAGCAGCACTGCTATTATATAAATCACTGTCCTACGATATGACTTTAACACTGAGTTAATGTTTTATTTTTAGAAAATACCATACTATATATGTAATTATAGCATTCTTACATTATGCGATGCAGCTTGCTTCTATGGTCTCGGATCTAATGTCAGATGTATTCAAATAAAAATGAAATCGAGGATTACGAAACGGTTTTGAATTTGTCAGAAAAACATTAGCGTAGTAATCGTCTTATTGATACTCAGTAAATTCCTTTTTTGACAAAATATTGATGTGATGGATTCCGTAACATACAGACTTGCCAAATCCGCTTTTGAGTGTTTTTTTACATCATTTTTTGTTTGTGATTATATTAGCGCATGATTGAGAGTTATCTCGAGACAATTTGACATTGTATTAAGTCATTTCTTATTTTAAGGCATTTATTCAGTGTTTAGACGCCGGGAAAACCTTAAAAAAACGTTGTTTTGACTTTGAGACGGCCTAATTGCCAGTAGTGACGTCACCGTTGCGTGACTACTTGAAACTTCGTACCTCAAAGGTATTTTTCTACGGACATACTTATTCAGCAAATATACGGAGCTGGTTAAAAAAATATTCGAAAGATCTAAACGTATGCATAGATATAGTCACGTCTATATCTCTTGTAGACTCGACAGAGCCAATAGTCTTGAAAAGACTGATAGGCCACGTTTAGCTACTTGGCTTAATGATAGAATTGACATTCAAATAGTGACAGGTTGTTAGCCCATCGCCTGAAAGAAGAATGCCAAGTTTATAAGCCTATCCCTTAGTCGCCTTTTACGACATCCATGGGAACGAAATAGAGTGGTCCTATTATTTTATTTATTGGTGCCGGAAACCATACGGCACGTAAACGTATTGCAGTACTTTTTAACACATTCCTGTTAAAGCCAATAACATACCTTTAAGAATGTGTTGACATTCAAGTAACATTAAACCCATCTTCAAACAAGCACTTAAAGGATCTCTGCTTCTTAAATTTATTGATCCGCCTGCTGCATTAGTATCTATTGTTAATCCTTTATCTATCGGAGGTGTAAAACTTTTGTTTGTCCAACGAGTAAATCGTTAGATAGGATAGTTCCGAGTGATAACAAACACATAAATAGCCCGATCTCCGGCCATTGTCCTAATATACTGTCAGAAAGCCATCCTACTTATATTCTCTCCGGATATTTTTCCCAACTTCGGCACTGTGATGTATAATGTTGGCCTAAAAGGTTCTAACAATTTAGGATTTAGTAGGTCTTAATTTACCGCCTAAGTTATTAGGCTTCTTGAGTTAGTGTGTACTAATCGAAGTTTGGACATTTTGGAGGATAAAACTAGAAAAGTTTTCAAGATAGGTTGGTATCAGGCCTTCGATCGTAGTAGATTAACAGCAGTAGGCCAGCTGTTAATTTACTGTGTGTGATAAATAAAGATACACATTTGCATCAAAATATGATAAGTTGTACATTTAATGGCATACGATTGTTAACAATATCATAAATAAATTAAAATGAAGATGTTATTTGATCAGAGATAATAACCCACTTGCGTTATTGCAAAAGAAATATATTTTCTATGTGTAATAAAATAATCATAATCGTGCCTATTATGATATTTATGAAGTATTCTGTTTCGTTGTATAAGTTAATAATATGAATTCTGTCGAACAACGAAATAAATTGTTGGTTTCCGATAATGTTCGTAATAACATGCCTATTACCAGTTGTTCTACCAATTTATTTGATGTAATAGCTTATGTACCCGATAATACAGTTTTATTTCATCAAAACTGAATTAAAATCATCGTTGGACCACCAGGGTATAATTGAGACATTGGAGCTGGTGCAACTCTCAGTACATTTAGGTATTATTATGTCTAGTACTATCATTATAATGACTTTTACTTATCGCATAATTTGCTTTCGAAATTTGGTTGCGGACTTAATTAAATTCGGTTACGAAACAAGAGCATAGGCATGATATGATTAGAGCATGATCTTTGTAATAAACCTGTCTAATTACTGGCTTACGGCATTTCGGTAACTGGTTTCTAGTCTCTTAGAAATTATGTTCACTTTGCATATTACAGCAAGTTACTATGTGAGTTACTAACATTGATCAAGAAGAAATAATTTCTTTGTAGTAATCGTATATTGTGATGTACGATTACAAAGTAATATAAGCATTACTTCATAAGCATACTAATACTATTATATTTCAGGGGCTAGTTAATAATTTTTGTGTCCTCGTTATTTGTCTTGGAATATTTATGAAAGCATTCAATATAGGTGCAATTAAATTATATTTACATGCATAGACTGTAGATTATCTTGATGGTCATTACTCTTTATATATTTATACCAAAAAATAACTGATTCATAACGATGATGCGGTGATGTTGACTGTTTTTATCGTTCTGAACATATAACCGAGTACTACGGACATGGAGGGCAAATTGATTGTAATTATCTCTATTTACAGTTTCCACGGAAAATATTAAGCCTTTTAGGAGATGACTCTCTTAGTCAGAGCATAGTCATTGTTTCTATAAAATCCGCCATTCGTGTGTCACAGGCGTCATTTAATGTTAATTAAAATTAACACGAAGTGCCACCTGCGCGACAATAAAATCATTAGTACACATATATAATAGCCTTCATTATTTAAAATGATTTCTTTTTATGAATCTTTTATTGTAAAATTCTCTTTACAGATCTCTTTGGAGATAAGAATGGGAGAAGTTCAGTTGATCTTAGCGTAGTCCAAGTACAGTGTCCGCCGCTAAGCACCGGCCCGGGTTCGCTTTTCTTTCATACATATATACATTTAAACACATCTATATCCCTAGACAGAGCCAACAGTCTTAAAAATACTGATATGCCACGTTCAGCTGTTTGGCTTAACGAAATAATTCAGTTTCAAAAAGTGACAGGTTGATAGCCCATCGCCTAAAAGAAGAATCCCAAGTTTATAAGCCTATGCCTTAGTCGCTTTTGACGACATCCATGAGAACGAGATGGTGTGGTCTTATTCTTTTTTTTATTGGTGCCGGGAGCCACACGGTACGCTGTTCTTTCATAATGTATAAAATATTAATCCATGTAGGTTTTGTGTGTAATATTGATGTATTATTGAAATGCTGGTTACAAACATTTGGTACTCCTAATATCACACTTCCGCGGTTGTTTATATTTAGTAGTTATGAGTAATTTGTTTTTCACACTAAGTTTTTGAGGGGCACGTGTTGTCTAGACGTTTCGAAAATAATCTATTTGACATATGTTCCCTGTGATCCATATTGGTTTCAAAATTGTAAATCACAAAATTATTTTATTAAACCTGTAGCAACAGCGACATTTTCCGAATTCAACAAGAGTGGAGTATTGGTTTCGTAATTTAAAACGGGTTGATTTTTTCTTATTTCTTTTTATTTGTTTAAAAAGCAGTTTATATTCGTCAAGTTTTACACTTAATTTATTTTAAATTATTTTAAAACAATATAATTTGTTGATGTGTCTTCCCGACACTAATATATAAAATAATAGGACGACGTAAAAGGCGGCTAAGGTATAGGCTGATATAGGTATATCTAGATTTGTCAAGTTAAACACTTTCCTGATATTCCACTAAGTAGACAAATTCAACTACTTTTCTGATATTCCACTAAATGTGAAAAAGAAAATTTTAGGTTAATTTCTATAAGGAGCACGTGTTTTGATCCAAAATGAATGTGTACTTACTCATACGTATATGAGTCATCGGTATGGGAGTCGGTCTAGTACCATTATAAATGGGATGTCTGGCATAGGTACTCAAATTTCATAGATGGTATTAGTTGTTCCATGAATTAAAATAAGTAATTGGTATGACTAATGTCGTTGTTATTTTACTGAGTAATGCTAAAAGGTATTTAAAACTTTCGCAGTGCTCCAGTATTAGGCCTTTATAATTACGAGTACATATATTGTATCACACAAAGAAAAAAAATTTAGTATTTATTTAAAAACTATCCTTTTGTATAACTACGTAAGGTTTTGATTTGCTTATCTTTCTTTTGAAGAATCTTGAATTTTCTTCCTTGCCTCGAATTCTACATAAATACTCGTATACAGCCAAAGATAATTTGATGGTCAGACCGGGTGACATCCCGAAAACTTTTCCGACGTAAACATTGAGAGAATGGGGTGAGATAGCTTTCTGTTGATTGAATGAGTGTAGTTTTAACATTCGGGTGGTAAGGAATACCGTTTCTACATTATTGGCGCAGGGTCACAAGTGAATTTATTAGCCTCTTTACTGTAACTAGAGCATCGTGTTCTTCTTTTGCCGAAGTCATGTACATTAGTTTGAAAAATGTATAAGTTTGTATGTCTACTAATACATAATAAATGTTTGCAACATCCGAAAGGGTAAATATGAAGATCTGTTATACATAATATTTAAGACCTTGTTGTACTCATATTATGCAAATAAAAGTTTGAAATTGAATTATGTACTAACGATGCTTTGACGATGAGGGAAAATATCGTGAGGATACCTTTGATAACCATGATCCAATACGGTTTAGATTCTCCTGCAAAGGTTGCGGAGGTCAGATGGGAGTCGCTTCGTGTAAAAACTTTTATTTACGTAAAAAATGACATATATTTTGTGGCTCTGTTACAGTCTGTTAAAGATTTTACGTTGTAAATTCTCGTTGTCGATTAAACTCGAAGGGTTCCAGAAATATTTTCTTTGCCTATATCGCAATCTTTTCCCACTCTTTACGTGGGGCCGATACTTTTGTTAGATTTTCACCAATCGCTTCTGTCACTTGCCATCTCACTAGTGATTTCTCTGTGTCTAAACACCGTCGCCTAGGATGACCTGATGAGAGTCACCGCTGAAGCTGTTAAAATGGCATGCTTTTAATATTATAGTGGAAACATTCGATTATCGTGGGAGGGATTGTCGACACGCTTATAATAAGACTAGTCATTCCAGAAATGTTATCATTATCTTAATATTATATTTTTTTATTGATCGATATGTAGTCGAACTCTCATTTACAAAAAAATATTCCGATGCTAGAAATCTGTAAAGTCGTATAATTGTAGCAATATCTCGACATAACATCTCTTCATATCGCATGAATTTGTATCTGTCGTCCATAAAGTCTAAGTAACTAGCGGTTTCTAATTCACAGCGACAGTTCCCCAGCTCCCAGACTATAAAACAACTGGAACAGTTCATTTGCTATGTCATAACTAGGTTTAATACACCCGATGACTTGTTATGTCGCCAGGAATTGCCCGTAAATTATAGGTGAAGTTGATGTGTTCAATTATGGTCGTAACTACGGAGATTACATTTGAATATATTGATTTATTAGATAATTGTGCAATTTTTTGTCCGATAAACCGGCATAATATTTTTTAAGTTTATCTAGACTTTGTTGAATTTTAAATTTAGTAAAATTATAGTACTGTGCTTATCTGAAAGAAAACTTGGTGGATTCTATTTTAATAAGCGTTGATTATATGTTACCCTTTGTAAATTATTTGTCACTCTGTTTCATTGTGTTGAATAATATTTATGAAAAAAAGAAAGTGGAGTGTGGAGTAAGAATAACTAATACAAAATGTTTATGTGAAGTATTAATTAATTTAGCAATATGAAGAAACCAGATTGTCTCTATTCATGTAATGTAAGAATACATTCCATATACAGTTATCCTGCCACACAACAAAGAAGATAAAACTTTTTTTATAGGATATATTTTTCAAAGAGGTATTTTGTCCACGTTTAACCTTCTGACCCGCGGATGTGTCGACACGTGACGGTCCTACGATCCTGCGCCATGGGAAACTCCTCAGCCCTTATCTGTGGTTGTATCAAAGTGTCGCCTATTATCTCTGCCTGGAGTTTCGGTGCTTGTAGGGTACGTAACGAGCCCTCCATGATGGATGCGCTTGCGTCCACTATGTGAGGTCCGTATTGTGAAAGCGTGTACCTTAAATTCAAGTTTGATCGAGACTCAATTCATATATAATATTGTGATATTGGTATTTATAGTATTTATTTAACCGATTTAACTTAGTATTTCATTAATCTTATTATAATTAATATTCATAGTCTCATAATCGATATAGTTCCATTTAGATTACCTACTTTTTTAAATAAGGATCCAATCTTTATATATAGATCGAGAACTACATCGAGAATCAGAAAAGTTCAAACTTGAAATTAAATAATAAGCCATTACTGTTAAGTACATAGTTAAAGTTAAATAAATGTCGGAATTAATTTGCAAACAGATAATTTCACGTTTTATATGCACATTTTATAGTCGTACATCGTCAAGCTCAATAATGGTCTTGTAAATTTGATATTTTATGAACGACAAAGTTATGAGCTTACTCCTTCAACATTGAAAATCATTGACGGTATCAACCATATTTTTTTTGTTGTAAATATTTTTTTCTCCTCCTGGCCTTCATTCCGTTCACATCTTTGTGTCCAGGGTGCGTCTTTTGACCATGATAATAGATTGGGCAAGTTAGGTTTTACGCAAAACGAGTACCGTCTAACCTCCGCAACCTTCGTAGGAAACCTAAGCGATATTGGATCATAGTAAAAAGCTGCACTGCGGGAATGTTTATTCCCTTAGTTGCCTTTTTTGTATTTTTTTTTATGTTATATAAAGAAGTATTCTAAGCATATTATACTTAGAAAACATCGGTTCAACGGTAGCATTTTCTGTAACTATGAGGAAGGATAGAAATAATTGCAGCTTTAACTCCTAGCTATAAATTAGGGATCATACAGAGAAATTAATGTTTAAAATATCTTTTCCATATTTAAACAACACAAATAGTATAAAATTTATGAAAGACTGAAACAGAACGTTAATTTAAAAAAATATATTTCCAAGCAAAATAAAGGTAAATGAGAATTTTGATGGTGAGATTGAAATGTTAAAGACGTTTTATGAAAAAACATTAATAATCAGCTATTTCTGTCTAACTGCTAAACTCCAGAAATAAATAATCAAATAGAGTTGTTTCTGTGCTTTCCGTGTTATGTGGAAGGTCTATAATAATTGCGGCTATAGGTCCTTCCCTATAAATATTGCCGTACTTTAAGGCCGCCGCACGCAGCACGGCACGGCTCTCGGTGCCGCATGAAAAATATCCGGATTATAACTACGGAGCGGGGCGATCCAACGCGGCGATAACGTTCCATATAAATTATCGTACAAACGCAAGACGCTACTAATATTAAATAAGAAAGCATGTAATTCACGTCCCCCGATACGCCGCCGGAGCAATAAAATACACAATTTTGACAGATTTTAAATAATGACGTCCGTGTGTCCAGGAAATGCTTAGAAAGTTTGACCGGAGCCTGTTCCAAACTCGACCGGTGCTCATGTTGACCTTGCGAATGATATATTCGAGTTGTTTGTGCATTCCGTGTACAATTTACAAGTTATCAAAGAAAACTATACATGGGAAAATTATGCTGGACGGCGACTAGAAAGTTTGCAACGTAAAAATGTATTTCATAAATTATACTGGTAAAATTGTTGCTGGCCATTATTTACCGTACACTATGTTATAATTTTGATGATATTTCTAAATATCTATTAACAAAAGGAAATTATAGAAAGACATGCGTGTGGCCTACAAATGTTATGTTAAGCTGTTTGGATGAAATGTTCTTTTATTTTAAATAACCGGGAGAAGAAAGCCATAAAAGGTGAGAATGTAATCGCAAATATGCTATGATGAGAAATGTGTGTATTTTAACTATATTCTTCTTCTTCCTCCTGGCTTTAGTCCTGGTTGCATCCTTACCTCTCACCTCACGCGGTTCCCTGAATCTGACAAAATAGTCATTGGTACATGGCCGCGGTGAGATTTGAACCTGTGCCTTTCTGCGCATCACGCATTTTAACCGAGCACCCTACAGATTCGACCACTGATGCTCATTTTAACTATATTCTATTTATTCTTAACAGCATATGTACTCAATGATACATTTAAATCAAAGAACAGCTACCTCTCCAACATTCGTGACAATATACAATACTTATTCTAATAAAACCAATTCCTATATATGTCCTTTAACAAAAATTTGTTTAAAATTGATTCTGTCGTAAGATTAATAAGTTACGTGTAAAACGTATAATTGTATAAGCGGCAAATTTATGATCACAATGACATAGAGACCTACAAATTATTCAGTATTCATAATATACAATATTTTTATAGGTTTTGTGATGAACCCAATTTCGATATAATGGAACTTCCATAAATTTTATATGACTCGATTGAGTATTTTATTTGGGAAAGTAGTAGATCGTCACGCTATGGTTTTACAGTAAGAAAGCGATAAAGTAAAAATTTATGGAGCTCCTTTCATAGCCATTTAATGTTTAAGTACTAACAGTGAATTGATATATTGGCTGTCCTTCAATCACCTGTCGTCGACATCTGATTTATAACACTTTTAACTAACTTATTTTATTTCCAACTAATGTAAAAGAACTTAAACAAAGCTAACAAGCGGAATTGCGTAATACAGCATGGTGAAATAAGAACACAGTTTCACAATTTTGTGAATTTAAATTTTATCGTTTGTAGATTAATTGACGTTTGTGGAAAACCCAAAAGACTATGGCCTTAAAAAAAAGCCATTGAGATATTCCATGAATTTGGTGAATCGTGACTTTATGCATAATTAAAATGTTTACACGCTGGCGCCACACGTCGTCGCGTACAGTTTCACAAACTTTGTTAGAATAACGTACAAGTTCCTAGGAAACACTTAGATGCATCTTCTATTTGTCTTAAATAGCTGCTTTTGTTGAAATACCTTGACGTCTTTAATTTTAAATTACTAAAAAAAACCTTTTTCTGTCCTACTGCACCTTGACGTTTACGATCGTGTTGGTTTTTATGGGAGTCGTATTGAAATCACATTTACTGCCACTGTTTTCTATAAATCAAATCTTCAATGGAGATTATTGGTTAAGATTTGAATAATTTACTAAAACCGCTCTAAGCAAAGTCTCATTTGCACCGTTTTAGATGCTAATATAAATGATGATGATGGACTGAATTGTAAATTTTGTTTGAATACAACTGGTTACGTTGCCCGCAGGAGGCGACCTACTATGGTGCTGGCGCCTAGTGACAGCTAAATGACCATATTTTACATGACAAGTGTTGATCATACCTCAAAGCAGCCCCTCTTTAATATTGAAAGTTTAGAATTCCGTCTTTTTGATAACAAACATTTACAATAGAGATCGTTAGACCACCCTTGCAAGTTATTTAAGAAGATATTCCGAAGACGCCGCCGGCGCTCCCTCGCGGTGGATATTAAAAGGCACCTGTTATGATGGAAACAAACATATTTCACGAACTGTAGGCCGCTAGTCGGCAGAAACTCCTTGTTATTTTAAGACGCCCACAAAATCCACAGATCATGCGGTTTTAGGTGTAAAAAAATCGATTAAAGTATGGCGACATGCTGCGATCGACACATGATAATATTTCATCTCCAACGTGACGGGTGCCGTAGATTTTTGTAAAATTCAATTTATGGCGAGATAACTGTTCCTATCTTTTATATCGTCTTTAAACTTTTTATGAATTCAGAGCTATGCACCGGATATATCGGAATGTTATAACACGATCAAAGTTAATAAATAAATTTATTGTTAATAAGTATAGGTTTATTTTCAGGAATATTTAATTATTTAATAGAATTTTTCAAATAACTTTTTGTTGAAGTGGCGTCAGCGTACGTGGGCCTAAATAAACGGTTTTATTGATTCATTTTGTTTATTTCCAGATTTATGGACACCATTGACGAGTTCCTGGGAAAAAATCGCGGTGAGTCAAAAATCATATTTGCCTGTTGTGTTAACGCTCTTGATTGACTCTTCTGCCAAGTCTTATGACGGATCAAAGACAAAATTCACATCGTACTGCCACTATACAGTATAGGGCAAACTTACGTATATAGTAATTGGCGCATACCTGTTTCGTTTGTTTATCCAAATGAATGGTGTTTTCGTCTTGGTGAAGACAAGTATGGGTGTGCTATTAGTTTATGCTCTCGTCTCACTGTAGACCAAGATAAGTAGGTCACATTCATCGTGTCGTTGGAGCTTTTAAAGTCGCATCGCGTGGGCGGACTTATGGCGAGGTGTTAATGCACACACACATTGCCTAATTGTATTACTTTACGAGGCAACCATAAAAGTATCATTACTGTGTCTCAGACTCTAATCGCTATTCTTTTGTGTTAGACGCAATAAATTATAGAAAAGCGCAGGCGCCGGTGAAAATACCTTTGTGCAATTAAAGAGTTGTAAATGAGGACTTTAAAATCATTTTGACAAGCAGTGTAAAAGATATAAGATAATTTAAGTCAAATGCATCTCAATTTGCAGTAACTATATAAGTAGATGCATCAATAGAAAGGTGCATTCTTATCAGGGACGTTGGATACAACATACGATTTCAATTAAAGACCGCTTCGATTTTAACGAGGAATGTGTGATGTGACCGTTTATATAAGATCTACCGCTATTTGCTTCAATTGGTTCAAAAGCTTAAATAATTTAGTATTAAAAGGGTCAGGATATAATGGTTCATCAATAACTCATAGCAGTCAAAACTAGTAAGTTGAGTCCACACGCCCGACATTATCGGCAGCTACACATTTAATTACATTGACACAAATCGTGGTTATCGTTGAACTTCTCACGGTATCCAACTCAATATACGAATGTTCATTAAGTTCTAATTACGAATGGGCGCGCTTGTTTGTCTTGATCACCAAAACTTGCTTTATTAGATTACGTGGGCAGTTTCAATTAATTGTCAGTATAGAATCATTTGATTACTTAACAAATTAAGTATGGAAGGAATTCACCTTCTCACAACAGATGATTGTAAACAAAAGTAAAACTTTTATTTACTATGAATTTGGGCTGTTTTTATACAATAAAATTTGTTGCCAAAATGTATTGTAAATGCTGGAAGCTATGTCCAGCCGACTTAGCTTGGGGAAACTGTAAGCGTACATAATACTATTAGATTTTTTTTCTTAAATCATGGCATACGAGGACGGCCGGATGATATTTAGATAAATAAGTATAAATATTTGTTAAGTACACATGCTCAATTTTTTATTCAGTAGACCAGTGGCGGGAAAGTAGCAAAAAAGACATGTACATAGAGAAAAACCCTAAACTTACCCACAAAAACGTCAAGTTTTTGTGGGTAAGTTTTTATAATTACAATAATTTTTATTTTCTTGACTTTCTGCTTGTATAGTTTCTATGATTTGAAGCATGCTTCTTGTATATTAGTCGGCGTTTTCATCAGTAACGGGCGGTTATCAGTGTCCATAAGTAGATTTGAGGAGTTAATGACTGGTTCGCCATAGTTAGTACCGGACCTTTGGAAATAGGTCGTTAGAAGTAGAAGAATCCGCTGCAAATAAATGCGAATGTTGTTGTTAAGATCTTGTAATTTTTTGGCTTTTTAAGTGTTCCGATTTGAAAAACAATGGTTCTGACAATATCAACTAATGGATAATTATTTTTGTGTCACAGTATCGCTAAACAAATAATAAGACGACTATTATGAATTATTATATTATTTTTGATATAATATATAAAAATCGACGTATAATTAATAGTTTATTTAAAATTACAGAAAGCGGTTTTAACTCCTTTTCGAATAGATAAATTGATAAAGTATGATATAATGATCAGGTATAAGCGGAAGATGTGAAGGCGTCCTTTTATCCCTCGCAATGCTGCATGGGTAAAGAGGTTTACTTTCTTTGAAATATCTTTACAAGATAACATATAAGCTTTCAGTCAACTTCAAACTACGCGAGTGGTTTCCAGATGACAATGACTACTTAAAATATAAACTGTTTAAGTTAATTTTTCTTTCTACAATGTACCAGAGGATGTAGAATCCAGAAGTATGTCGTAATTTGTGCGACAAAGAAAATCCTTAGTTTTATGGTGTTTTGTAATGAAATTATATTTCTTAAAAGCGTTGTAAAATCCTCAGCAATTGATGTCTTGTTGTTGAACTTGTTGTAAGTACTTTGAAATATTTGCATTTGTCAGCACAAGTCTACAATATTTTAACACGTATTCATATACTATTTCATAAACTGTCTAGCTTTAGCTACTTGGTCATAAAATGACAAACCTATTATTGGCGCAGGGTTTTTGTTTTGAAATATCGTAGTATGTAGCGAGCAACATACTATCTTCACTAAGTTTATTCATTGTATGCAAAAATAGATACGAAAATTACTGTTTTATTATTTTACTTCTTTTATTCACAGATTATATATTTTTTTCGTTAATAATAATTGCATAATCTGTATATGCATAATATATAACTTTGTAATTTTCTTTAAAACACATATGATATTATAAATACAATTTCTGCAAACGTGATATTCAAAATTTTAAATATATTTTTGTACGATTTGTCTATAAAGCTAATAAAAAGTTTATTTCAGAAGTACCGGTAAATACTAGTACTTCTACAATGCACTGTTAGACCGAACTATAGTCGGCTAATTTCACAAGACAGTCGGCTAATGTCAAAAGATTGTTGTCTGATAATGACATCCATAAATGTATTCAAACTTGGTGTTCCCTTGTCAAGCTTATTGAAGAATTTCTACTCAAGCAAAATACTTGGCTAATTTTATTCTCATTACAATTTAATTGCTACCACATCAATATGAACATACACGTCTTGTAAGTCCGAGTATTTGAAGGTTTTGAAATAACTCGTGCGAATCTTTAGCAATGTACTTTACAACCATGCTGGCGATCAAGCTATGCATATGTATAAATTTTGTAAAGATAAGGTATATTGCTTCTAAATCTAATTTGATTTTTTTTTTAAAAGAATATCGTTTTTGAATTCCAATATTTGAAAATGCGTGTAGATTTCCTTATGTGGTCTATGGGTATACTAACATTGGATTTCACAAAATTCCCGCGAGAACGGTAGTAAACGGGATTTTTCGTTTACATGGATGAAAATCGTTACGTCAATATAATCGTACCTAACTATAGTTACTATATTTTGGACAAATCTCAGTTTAACTTTAAGCAAAGTTCTGTTGTTACGAATTTTCAAATTGCTGTATTTATTTCTAGTGTTGCCAGCATTTTATTTATATATTTATAGTGAATAGGGTAACTCGTACTGAATGATGCTTTCAGCTTAAACATGATACTTTTATTTAATCTGTGGTTATGGGAGTAAAGAGGTTCCATTCGTAGCACTGCATTCTCTTGGAAATGTAAAGAAATTTACTATCAAAAGTGGACGTTTTTGTATTTCTCACACATAACCTTTACCAAAAAATGGTTAAGAGAAATAACTTTGTTAGATCATAATTTGTGTTGCGAAACTTTCAATTAATTGTTGAGGTGGGGTCGTCTGGTAGTCACAGAAGATGTCGCATCATCATTCCTCGATGTTATTTGTGTTGATTGATTGTTCTCCGGTCACAGACAGATGACTTGCCACTTGTGTGATTTATTGATTTTAACACTATGTAATTAATTTTGAGAAATCAATACAATAATTGTTGAAAAAGGCACATCAGAAATGAAGATATTTTACAAATTGTTTAATTACTGCCTTGGTAATTTAAAAGCAGTACATACTTATAAATATACGTTCGTTTTTAATAGTTATTTTAGGTTAAAATAATTCTTGGACTTAGACTGTAAAACAAAACAGTAAATTTTTATATAGCTCTTCTTATTACTTGTATATGACATTCATATATATGACTCAAAGTTTAAACTTCAAAGGCAACCCAATAGAAGTCACAATCTTTGAAATTATTTAGCTGACGTCAAAGAAATGACTTTGTTCAAATTTAGTTCTCAAGTTGTTCCTAATGTAGTCTCGAAATAAAATTCAGAAGGGTAACTTCAGCATACGATATCACATGGTGGTGATTTTTTTTCTTTCCAAATCGTAAGCAGGTAAAGTGTGAACAGGTTAAATAAATATACTTAAAAATAAACCCATGTTTAATATAAGTTGGAACATGGTTTTTAGGTTAAACAAGTGAATTTGGTTGTGGTTTATGACACAAATTATACCGCATAGACTCTAGAGAATACTCATAGAGAATGCGACTCGTATTAAAGAATTCTATTTGAAAGAATTGATCAGTTAGATATCAATTCTTTCAAATAGAATTTTTTCATTATGCGACACAGTTAGAAGTCAAAATTCTTTTTTTTTTTTATAAAATATATAATTGAGTTAGCCTCGAAGTAAGTTCGAAACTTGTGTTACGAGATACTAACACAACGATACTATATTAATTTTATAATAAATACTTATATATATAAACATCCAAGACCCAGGCCAATCAGAAAAAGTTCTTTTCTCATCATGCCCTGGCTGGGATTCGAACCCGGGACCTCCGGTGTCACAGACAAGCGTACAACCGCTGCGCCACAGAGGCCGTCTTTGTTTGCAACTTTCACATTATGTTTAAAAGTATGAAGTTGAGCTTCTGTGTTTATTATGTGTTGTGAGTACTAGTGCCTCCACTGCAGTTTTCATCTGAGTACAGATAGTAAACAAAGTTGCACTTTTGAACTTTCGGACATTCCCAGTGACTAATGCCTTTAGATGTCTGACATTGTATTTATGAAGTGATAACGTTTTTAGTTCTAAATAATGGCTTTTATTGTTGATATTGTCTGTTAACTTTTGTCGCAAATTATCTTCTTCAAAAGTTGTGAGTTTAGAAATTATTGCTCTGTTTGTGTGGCTATTAAATTTTATTTTTCAGCTTTCTATTTTTATCTCAAACTGATCTTCCTACAATTGATGATTCTGATACCTATAGTGAAGATCTTAAATTCTTATCTATATAATGCTCAAACAGGTGTAACATATTAGAAATTCTTGAGCTGCTAACATTCAGAGGTTATAAAAATACCAGACGGTGCGGTGGAACTCGCGATTGCAACAATTAATAATCCTAAACATACTAATCAGTCATTTGATCATTTAACTCGGCCCACGCATGGCGCCGCACTGATGCAACATACGCTAAGTGATGTGAACAATGTAGATCTACTCCATCTCATAGTCATTGTTGTGTGTCTGTGTACTGATAAGTAATTTTGAAGGATTTGAATTATCTGCGAAAAGTTCTAATTTGTAGTGCACTTTTTCAGATAAAAACTAGCTTAAGAAGTAGATCGCGACTTTTCTCAGTTTTGTTATAATTGTTTTGAACATGTATTGTTTGTTCGTGAATTTTATTAACTCAATCATACTAATACGAATTTAAAGGCCAAAAAAAGAAATGGACTCTTTTTCTTTGGGAAGAACTGCTCTTAGAATTATTGTCTGGAGAAGAGATACCCAAGTCATCACCCAGCTTGCTTTCAATATAGCTTCCTTCTGGTATTGTTCTTTAAATGTGCGCCATTTTTTAATTTCTATTGCTTTTCTAGTTTTGGCTCGTCATTGAACTGACGATTGTGTGTGGCTATCTCCATATAAACCGATTACGATGTAAAGGGGTCGGGCGTAGGCGAATGTATCGATATCGAGTGTTGTGCACAATGAGGCGACTATCGACAATCGATCCGCTGGCAACACGATGTGCGTGCATCTATTGAGCTATGCGACCTGCGTGACGTAGCGTAGTGCAATGTGTAGAGTTAATTATTCTTTAGACAATCCCATTTTTATTATAACAAGTCAATTTGTTTTTGCAAAATCGTTATCATTAAGATGAAATTTAATTAAATAAAATGAGAGGCATCTTTTTATTAGAAGAAATATCTATTTAAGTAAATTTAATTGAAATAACGTAATCTTTAACGTGAATTAAGATTAGACACGTGATATGTTAAACGCGCTTGTAAAACATCTTTTAGAGATCAAACCACTTTAGTACACAAAAACGTTTTAGCATTAATTTACGTCATGGCGTTTAAGATATTTAAACATTTTTTTCATATCAACTTGTCAAAATAATACAAATAGATCACAACAATCGTGACTAAACTGTAAGGTGTTCACATCATATCCAGAATTAACCACCAATTCTGAGTAAATAAATATGATAACACAAAATTATATAGTTTATTGATTTAATTTCTATTCTACACATATGTGACTTCTACGAATTTATAGATCTGTTTAGAGCCCTTGTATTACGCAATGATATTATTCATCACGCATATCACTATTACAATTATGTAACGCCTTCTTTTGATACCTTTTGTCTGTTTGTCTGGGCTTGCTGGTTCAGTTACCAGTGTTATGTTTATTTTCTATCTAGTTTATTACATGAAGTTACTCGTACATTGACGCACGCTAGCTATGCTAATAACTTGTGAGTAGGGTAACCAGAAGCAGAAAAATACTCGAAACCGACGAGCATTGCGACTTGCATGAATATACTTATGAATGTGAATGAAGCGAAAGAAGTATGGATTATATTATATATCGATTATATAAGCAGGTATTATGGCAAGTGGAAATATGTAGTCTCTGCCTACCCCTCCCGAAAAGAGGCGTGATTTTATGATGTGAAAAATTATCAAGATAAAAATTAAAGTAATTTGTTTTAAAAATAAATAATATGAAAATGCTAATTTCTAAGTCTCTGCGAGATGAGACAAAAAATTTGAGAAAACAGCATTTATATGTAAACAAAAAATTTGTCATATTGTTACCCTACATATGTAAAGTTGCGAGAGTATTAACTTATTGTATTCTTGAATTTCCATTTGAAATAGAATGTTTCGACGTAGATACTTTAGTGCCGTACTTAGAAATCGTAATTTTGTCATTCGGTGAAGTTTACATCGATATGCGTTGCGGGTGAAATCTATTAGCGAACGTTTAGGCCACATACATTTACGTTTGAATAGCGGAACATGAGTTTTGAATGTTGTAATCGGATCGGATAATCCAATGAGAATCGGCTAGACTTGCTGAAGGTATGCAGCAATGGCCAAACCTATGCTGGGGATTTAATAAAAAAATTCTTGATACTTCAAAGCTGGCATCTTTCCCGGAAGGTAAGGCGGAGATTTTCCACTTGCCATGATTCTGTAATAGTTCTTTCGTTTCATCCACATTCACAGATCTGTTTTTGGGTATAATTGACCTGGCCAGGACTTTCCCGATTTACATATATACTTATATCAAATCACGTCTATCCCTAAGTATCCCTTGCGGGGTAGACAGAGCTAACAGGCTTGAAAATACTGATAAGCCACGTTCAGCTGTTTGACTTAATGATAGAATTGAGATTCAAACAGTGACAAGTTACTAGCCCATCGCCTAAAAGAAGAATCCTAATATATATCCTATCCCTTAGTCGCCTTTCCCGATTTAATTCTTAATGAATTTAAAATTGAAATAAATCCACTGTAGAACAAAACAAATCAAACACATTGCTTAGGTTCTATTAAGCTAACATTATATTAAAAAAAAAATTAAACGAAATAAAAGCCCTAAAGCCATCATCGACCGAAGTTCTACTTAATTTTAATATTAAGTTAACGATAAAGGTTAAAAAGTAACAGTTGTCACGACCGGCCAGATGAATGAGTTCAATCATTCAAAACTACATACAAACACATACAATTATCTTCGTATTGTTTGTTTCTGTAATTGAAAGCTCGCTCACTCGTTAATGAAGTTGCAACAGAGCCTCATTTGATGGATTATTGTAAAGGTATACTCACATGGAGATGCTTGCTCTCATATGAAGAGTATCTAGAGCTTTTCTTTTGAGTGGCACAAGATTAACGCGAAAATAGGGTAGTAAAAGTTTTTTGCCAGTTTCGTTCGTCTTTTATTATTTAGTTTACTTAAAATGTATGAAAAAAATTAAACCAACAGAACCACGCAGGGATCGTGGCACGTGCTCTTCCTACCCCTGTTGGAAAAAGTACATTTATTATGTAGAAAGTAAAGATTTTATGCCGATTAAGAATAAATATTATTATTCATTCATATGAATGAATCACGTCTATATCCCTTGCGGGGTTGACAGAGCCCGCAGTCTTGAAAGACTGATAGAAAACGTTTAGCTGTTAAGCCTATCCCTTAGTCGCCTTTTACGAGATCCATGGGAAAGAGATAAAGTGGTCCTATTCTTTTTTATATTGGTGCCAGGAACCACGTGGCACGAATATCATATATAAATATATGATAAATAATTTAATCAATGCCAATGATGGGCTCCGTGTAAGTTATCTGTAAATTAATTTTTTTTTGTCCATCGCAGCATGTTGCTATGAATTTGCATGGATAATGCCTTGAACACCATTACCTCTCGCTTTAGACTCTGTGGGAATTTCGTGTCGACAGTGTACTTTTATTTTATTTGGTTTTTTGTCTCGTGCTTAAGAATTGATGTTCGTAGCATTTACTATAATAATTTCATGAGTCATCGTTTGTGTTAGTTTGTAAAATTAACAATTCAGTCTAGAAACAAATAAGTTGGTGCAAGAAAGTAGATTTAGGAGATTATTCTTCCCGCGCGATCCTTTTAGGGGATGTGTCCCTAAGCTAACAGTGCCTTTCGTGTTTCTTGTGATTATTAGTTCTGTCCATCATTTAAGGGATGAAGCAATGATATGTATGACTGTAGGTACTTAAGTCGTGCGGTTACGTAGTTTTAAAAGACCCCACACGTGCCTTTACTGCCTCAAAGGTCTTCCTGAGGAAGTGTCAAACCGCGGCCACGACTTCCTCCACCCCGCCGCCCCCTCTAGGGGGTGAAGGGTGGGAGTCAACGACCTAAAGTCGATGTTTGTGATGCTTTGAGGACACAAACATAATTTTTCATTAATTTTTTGCGTACCGTTTCATTTGCAACATTCGTTTTTATAAATGTTTGTCAAGTTCTTGAATTCATTATTATCAACGTTGAATGTTGTAACCATAGAAAAATTCTAATCAATGTAGGATTATTGGAATGCGTTCAATTTATATTAGGTACACGGAAGTTTGTTACTTGTGCATGATTATTTTAATTTTTTAATACTCTGGGGAAGGTCCTTTGATCATGTCACTTGTTTATCCTGAATGAATAAGTGATATTTTAATTTCTTTTCCATTCATTCATAGGCATAGCTTTTGTATGGCAAGTACATAATAGTAGTTATTACCGTTGACCGTTCTTAGAATTTAAGCAGGTTTAAGTAGATGTGTTGTCTTCTGGAAACAATATCTTATGTGGTATAAAATACAGTTATGCAATTTTGTGTTACTAAATCAAATAGATATAGGAATCGTAAAAGATGTCGTATAGAATGAATTGTCTCATATATCGGTTATTAAACTGAACATAATATTTTTATGTTTAATTAAAACGAATAACCATCTATTCTCCGAAAGTAATCTTACTTTAGGTAATAACTTTCTCAAAGACATTGGCAGCGACTACGTCTTTCCTCTCTACTCGATCGTTTCACAATTATTTTCCTTCATCCATGTTAATATTTAAACTTTATAGAACATAAAATAAAGGACTAGCAAAAGGTGGACTTGATGCCATAAGGCATTTTCGGCCAGTGGAACCTTTAGACCCATGCATTATTATGTTTCTCAATAGAATTAATATTTTAACATATACAAGATCCTTATAATAACGAATTATGCCTAAAATGTACTGTATTTAAGCAAATTAATGATTTAACGTAAACCTATAAACAACCATGTTGTTTGTTTCAGATTTCGTGGTCGGCGTGCACTGCACTCACGGACTGAACCGCACGGGGTACATGGTGTGTCGGTATATGCGCGATCGCCTACATATTGCCGCCAAAAAAGCTATAAAAGGTAAGTAAAGCAAATTAAAACACGGATTTAGGATCATTTAGGAAATTATGAACAACGTTGGCTAGATAGAATACCTAAGGGAAAAATGCAATGTGATGCTTTCATATTGATGATGTTTGAATAAACAGCTTTGATTTAATTTACGCTCTTTACAGTAAAAAGAAAATAATATGGAACATGTATGGGTGTATTTATATGGAAAGTCCTTATTTCATCGTTCCTATTGTCTCTTATACCCTTGCGAGGTTAAGTTGTACTTATCATTAAATAAAGGAAAGTTGTTCATGTCATGGGTCTTTATAAATTACAGAATATTTACTTTATTTCAGATTTCGAAAAAGCTCGCGGGTATCAAATTGAAAGAGACAACTATATAGCAGACCTCCTGGGGAAAACGCCTCCTCAGCCAGACATAGGGAATGAAACCACAATAAGACCGCATAATGATAGAAGAGACAGTATGACTTATAGATCTCCACTAGCAGAATATGAACACGGTGAGAGTAGTAGAGGCTACGGTAAAAATAGTTCAAGATACGGACGAAGTAGTAGAAGAGACGAAAGGCGCGGCTCAGAAAGTTCATATGATTATAAGTACGATTATTAATTTATTAATATTTGCAAAGACTGAGACATTTACTGAGTGTTTAAGAAGTGACATAATAAAATTATAATGACGTTTCACAAAATGTGAATACAACAGTAAAGACATACGCTCAGCGGTAAATTTCGTTCTTGTGAATAGATAAATCTGACCGATAGTATTTTTTGATAATTTTTGTTTATTTATTTTACTTTTTTTTGACAACACATGTGGTATTAATTTTAGAATAGCGTTTACCGAAATCTTCGGCTGTTATTATCTGACTCTTTAAGACAACTTGTTTTGGTATATTACTTTTTTTCTGTCCTTTGTTGCATCATATTATTTTTTTCAATGTCTTCGTTAAAATTCTCTCAGTGTTTAAATATTGAATAGCTTAATGTGGCCTTCTTTTGGGACTTTTGTGACTTACGGCTCTGTCTAAAAAGTAAGGGATAAAGATGTATATTTGTGAAAAAAATATTGTTATTTATTATACATATTATAAAATAACAGACGACGTGTGTTCCAAATAATATTGCATGTAATAAAAATTTTCAATTTTTAAATGTTTTTATTACTTTACCCATAATAAACATCTTCCCATAAAAAACCCTTACTAATATTTCAAACATTCAAGTTCCTCTAGTACTTCCGCGTCAGTCGTATAATTGATTTGTATGAAAATTGCAGAGATAGACTAGTCATTTCGAAAAAAGGATGAAAGTTTTCCATTCGGGCTAAGCTAAAAGCAATATCGAATCACAACTATCAAGTGATCATAAAATCAAAACAAAAGAAGGCCTTTTTCCCAGGCCAGGGGTAGGCAGATACTACATCTTTCAACTTCAATTAGATTAGTGATATGGTTTCAGAAATTCAAGTTTCAGTGTGACACGGGGCACCTAAACATTACATGCTGGAAATCGTTAAAAAGCTCTACGTATTCCGTAAGTCACAAGACAGTGAACATATGAGGTATGTAAGACTCCCAGGGTTCATCATACGTCTGCCCTAGCATGTACTTTCGGTTTTTTATTATCATAGATTCATCTTCATGTTCTTCAGACGCAAGAATGATCTACTGCCCGGTGGCACCATGTGAACAGGTCTAATTATGGTGAAATTGGTAGGGTCACGTAGGAGACGCCGCGTGTCTGATGTTATCACCTTAGGTTGATTTCAGAATGACGCCGCCGAGACGCACCGTTTTTGGTGCAAAGTCGAATAAGTTATAAGCGTGCCGACAGGGTTTGGTTTTTTGGTAACTATAAGTACATTTGTGGGGGTTACAATTTTTTGTCTTTAACCCATGGTTATTATTAATAATAATGAATATTTCGGACCGTTGATATGCTGTTGAGGTACAGGCGCTTCGTAACGTCGCATTGAAACTGTATTACTACGAAGCGCGGCTATCAATCGTAGTGTTAGAAATGCGCGCGCGTCTGTACAGCGCGGTTCAAACGCTTGTTTGTGAAATCAGCCTTATGATCGGTGCGATGACTGACGCATAGATGCGCCGGTTTTCACGTGACGCATAGGATTTTAGAGGAATTTTGCCCACAAATAGCTTTTGAGATACAACGTGCTGGTATATTGTCTTTATTTCTAAAAATACCAAAGCTTAACTGGAAGACAATTGTAAACGTACCTATAAGTTTTGAGCGCAAAGCCAAAGATTGAGTTTTTACTGGTACATTTGTGGTTTTACAATTTTAGTTCTTCACTCTCTATTACTATAAATGCACTGAATTTGTAAGAAGTAACTAAACAGATAACGTGATAGATAAAAACTTGTATAATAACTTAGGTTATTATAGGCCCGATGAAGACTAATGCAGATAACGTCGAGAGCAATGCATTCCACCTATTATTCTATGTAGACTCTTAGTACTGAAACTTTGGTAGACCCATGGGTTAATGGAAGACTAGCTTATCAATGTAAGTAGGTGGAAAAGTAAATAAAAAAATAATTCGTCTTTAAACTATCAAATCACATTCATTAGTAATCAGCCTCATTAGTTCCGTTTTACGACAACATACTCTTACTCGTAAACACGATATAATCAAAACAATTTGTGTACTTGTTTTTTGTGCAATAAAATTTATTTCTCTTCATGAGAATGCCCTTAAGATTTATCTGAGTTTACGAAACCATTCGTGCAGGAATCTGGATTACGCATTATGATAATTTGTCGTAAATTAGATATAAAATTAAATTGGCCTGATTTTTGTATACGTGAGTGAGAGATCTTTAGCTACATATCTAGATAGAACAATTTTGTTGGCTGCATCCGACGAAACTAATTTAACGCTTATAGGTGTAGGGTTACACTACCAACAATGTTCAGAGAGAGAGAGAGAGAGAGAAAGAGAGAGCAATAAATGGGCAGACAAGCAGTTTTCCAAGAGTCTAGACTCTAGAGTCGAGAGAGAATAGATGAGAGAGCTACAGGATTTCTGTCAACACCGTATAGATAAAAACCGGCGTTAAAATCATAAAATTTGAAAAAGAAATCGATAGTGTAAATGAAAGTTTTATTCCAAATTTCTATGTTAACTTCTATAGTGTCTTTCCAAGGAAGTGTTTGCATTTTCGATATATCCCGGGAGTCGCGGTTGTACCGCCTCGGGTAGTATCTGATTTATTCGTCGATACGTTCGGTAGCTTTCTCGAGGCGTCGACTATATTACGCTATTGTTTGCCTCCGGCGAAGATTGCAAGTGCTTGGTATAATTTACTTGTAACCATCGTGTATTTTGTGAGTATTCGTTTATAGGTGTCGCACGCGAGACGTCCTGCTGTTATATTTCGCTGAGCGGTAAAAATTACGCGATTTAGTTTAAATAAATGTATATGGCAATTCAGCTTATAAATTGAAAGAAAATGGCGTTGATGTTTCAAAAACAAGAAAAGAAAAAAAAGACGGGTAGTCTTTGCCGGAAAAAAGGCGTGATTATATGAATGTATCTATGTGTTTCAAAATCTATGCGACTAAGTGAAACGATACTCGTATCTTTATAAGAAGAGTGTGTCGGTATGTTAAGTATCAAAAAGCTTTTTTTTTGGTGAAAACAGTTCGAATCTCAACAATTTTTGGAAACAGTTAAATGACTCCAGGAACAAACGAGATTGATGAGTAACAAAGTTATCTGTTACGACGTAAATTAAGTCCGCTTTGTTACCTCCTAATAAAAATTAACATCTTAACCGTATTATCTCATATTTTTGTTTCGGATCTTAACTACCTGGCTTCCGTCAAGGCGTATATCTTAAGGTCCTTTTGAGTGACGTGGACGATTTAATTTATGTCCATTACTTTGGTTTTAATGCGATCGTTTCGGGTGCTAGTCGGTGACGCTTCGGGCGCCACTTTGATCCTTATCTGAATTGGCTGCAGAGTATAAGAATCTGTCTTATATGTCTTCTCTAGAGTTATTGACGAGGATAATACTTACTATATTATTAGTATTATTTATTTATGTTCATCAAGGGAAAAAATAAGAGTAGAACTTAAACTATAGAGAAATTTAGTACAACGGCACTACTTATTTCTAGAAAAATTTCTTCCAGTAGACTCACGACTGACAGACATTGCTTGTTGTACACACATGTTCTTCGACATAAAAGAAATTTGAATACTAATTATTTGGATTTCTGAGGGTGTAGAGAGGATATTTAGTGTATACTTATACGAAGGTAACCTAAATGTTTCAGTGCAGTAGAGAGCTAATATAATAATTTATTACAATAATTATATATAAAGATTTGTCCATATGTCCAAAAGTATATTTATAAAATTTCTTATAAGACACAAGGAAGTATATTTAACTACGAAACAGATTATTCAAGATGATACAGCGGCGGCGTCTGTAGGTCAGTTACATTGTAAACATTTTGGTGATCTGTGAAATTGATATAAGTGTACAATGTTGAATGAATTATTACGAAAAAAGTTCCGCTATGTTCTTCGTTATATTTAATGTGATGTTTTTATTTGATTGCTGTAGTTTTTCACGAAATTATGCTTAAGGAGATAAGGTGTTGAATATAAATTGAATAATATGTATACAAATAAAAATTATAATTTTTAAGTTCAAATCAGAGCTATCTACAATCAATATGCTTAATATTAAGTTACATTTGCTTATTTATCTTTAATTGTTAATTTAGTCTTTTTGATTTTTTTGCGATAAGTATACTAATTAAAAAGTTTTGGGAAGGACTAGAAGATTTCGGAATGTTAGAATGCGAGACACCATAAATATTCATACAAATATAGAACGAATTTGCTTCCCTTCTATGGAAACCAACTGTTCTATATAAAAGCAAATACCGTTAGAGCCTAAAGGGATACGCATTCAAATATAAAAAAAAAGTTATAACAGGTTTATTTTTGGTAGGTTGTTGGTACAATAATTAAAGGTTTCATTCAAACTGCAATAAAACCATTAAATAAGAACGTTTGTGATGAATAAATGATACTGAGTTATAATTAAAGTATCCCATACAATATATAGGAGCATTACTCTCGGGGTCCTATTATCGAAACGATAATTCAATCGAGCGATATCGTCCGCCTCAGGCTCTGCTTCTGAGGTCGTACCCGCATTTGAGTAACGTGTAATATGATTGTACCCTTTTATGCGAACATGCCATTGACATGAAGTAGTTTTGGAACGAAATTTGTATTATTGATTCACTTAATATCATTAACATATTTTTGCACGAAATTTTAAGACCAAGTTTTTAAAACTGTAAGAAACAGATGTTTCTGTGATTTTTGGGACTTGGTTCGCAATTTATCGCGTGTTTACGGGAGCGAGCGGGTATAAGTTAACCCAATGGAAATAAGAGATCAGAATTAATTAAACAGAGCTTGATATGCCGTTTTACATCACAACAAGTTTGTAAGTTTTTTAGCTTGTTAGAAAGCTTTTCAGTTCGAATCTCCACCGACCTGTCAAAGCTTTCATAATAAAATCAAATGAGACAATTTGATTAATTTTATGAAGTCGCCGCCGAGAGCCATTAATTACCGACTACTAATTAAGAGATCTTTACGATGCCTGCTTTGATATTTAGATAAGAGAAATTCTGAATTATCACAGTTTTACTGCCGACTTATGTGGCCTAAGTTGTGTCTATGTAAGGTCGTAAATTACGACCAGAATGATTAATGTTTTGAGCAAATTTTCCATACGTACCGTTCTTTGAGATATTTTCGGCGGTAAGTTTAGATGGGGTTCTTTACATTTTTCATTATTTATTTTAATTGATGCAGGTTCATTGTTTAGTGAGGGAAAATATCGTGAGGAACCTGCACATTCAGCAACTAGATGTGTAACCATGGATCCAATACGGGTTAGGTTTACTTGCAAGGGTCGCGGAGGTCGGATATGGGAGTCGCTTCGTGTAAAACCCTGACTTACCCAATCTAGGATCCATGGTCAACGCATACCCCGGGCTCCTCTCCAGAGAGGTGAGAATGCAACCGGTTCTATAGCCAGGTGGAAGCACACTCGGTCTGCGTTTTATATCTAAAATTTTCTACCTGGAAATGTCAAAAATAAATATTTGGACTCGGTATCAATAACCCACATAAAATTTCTGCTTAATTCAAATTTTTACTTACTGAGTTTAGGGGAAAAGCAATGGGCGCTAAAGTATCAATTATTCGCACACTATAGTACCTTCTACTTACTACGGTAAGCAAAACTAATGGCCGTCGTACAGATACCAGCAACAATGTAGAAGTAATTAGTAACTAAAGTATGTTTTCGAACATGGCGTCTCCTTGTTTGTCCTGCCCATAGAGCAGAGGACGAATTCTTCGAGACACTTGTCTCAAGAGCCCTTAAGCTGTAGTCTCTATAAGCAGAAATAGAATACTAATGGTCTAGCGTAAGTGTTGTTTGGGATTGTTTACTACGACACTGTGGTGTCATTTAAAAGACTTTTTATGATTTAAGATTGAGCTAGCCCCAAAGTAAGTAACAGACTTGTAATATGGGAAAGTATCTCAACGATATTATACAAGTCTGTCAAACGCGCCAAACAGGCCGTCGTCATTTGGAAATATTGAATCCTTTGTAAAGATGATAAAGTACACTATTATTAAAAAGAGCCTTAGTTTTCGTATCAAATTATTCAAGGACTTTATCGATAGTACGGCAGGAAGCGATTTATTAAAGTTTGATCGTTCGATTACAGTTCGTATAAAAAATATCGAACGCATGCTCATTGGTAGACAGTACCAATTTTATTCTTATTTTTATTAAAACATGTCACTTTCTTAGTCGTTTCTTAGTGAGAGTGTCCATCGGAGATTACGGAAAATGATAGCCAGGCAGGTGTGATGTTTTGTTATCGCAGCAAGTACATAAGTGAAAAAATTCTAAGTCTAATATAAAAATTTAAATATCCATTTTCTTTTTATAGTGATTGTTTCTGTTGTCAATTAACTCATTGATGCAATTAAGAAAATTATTTGCTCTATACAGTAAAAAATCGAATACTTTTATAGAACAAAATAGGCAGACCACCAAGTAAGTTGCATAAGGTATTTAAGCTGTTAGGATTGTAAATCAACAATCAATATAAATGTGAATAAAACGCTTGAATTTCAATTCACCAACAGTAACGGATCGTTCAAATCAATATTATAGTAGTAATAAAACGCTAATCTTTTAAGCCGGTTCTTTTACGGTAATCTTATTAATAGACTTGTAAATACGTTACAAATATGGTATCCATATCAACGGTCAAATAAAACATATCTCATACAGAGCTGCGGCAAATTAATAACGATTCTACAGAAGTATAGCTTATGGCCAATACGCACGTACTTACCTTGTGCCAGTCGAGGACATTCTGGGGAACGGTCAGGCCAAAAATAATCTAAGCCTAGAAGAAAAAAATGAAGGTGAAAGAATTAAGAGAATGTATGCAGGCACTGTGTTTTTAGTATTTGATTTAAAATTAAGGTGTTACTGGCTATAAAAGTATCTCGTTCTTTCGTTAAGTTTCTGTTCTTTGTTAAATCTTTATACACGGTGAAAATAAATAAATAATTTCGTTTTTGAAGTGTTTAAGTATAAGTCAAAAAAAATCTGGCGAAAATTGTTTTATTTAGGAATCGATGGCGCCTTATGAATTTCAATAAAAAGGATGAAAGTATCAGCCATAAATTTCATTTGCAGACAACGAAATCCAATTTAATATTTCTATACACTCCATACTTTTTATTCTATGTTGTTGGGGATTCACGATAAGTATAATGTATAGGTAATTATGCTGTAATATATTAAGCATCGATGTATTCTGTGGCTCATTAATGGGTCATCTTTCTTACTTTTCGGATTTGTTGGGCCCCGTTTTTATTTATATGGGAGAGATTAGTGTAAGGGGTACACACGCATATTGTTGAAACGTTCAGGTTTCCGTTCAGCTTTCTGTGTGTCATTTATAAAAATTTTGGAATTTGCATTTGATAATCCGAGAAAATATTTTGATTATACCAGTTGAATATTTTGACCTTCCTCAAATACCAAAAGATTTTTAAACAACAACATCGATTTCAACACTTTTGTTGCTGTTTGATTGAATTTTTAAGTAATAATCACCTTTTGTTAATTCTCAGTTTCAATCAATTGGAATTATGATTCGAACGATCCGTTACTGTTGGTGAATTGAAATTCAAGCGTTTTATTCACATTTATATTGATTGTTGATTTACAATCCTAACAGCTTAAATACCTTATGCAACTTACTTGGTGGTCTGCCTATTTTGTTCTATAAAAAGTATTCGAGTTTTTCTCGACATCGATTTCAACACTTTTGTTGCTGTTTGATTAAATTTTTAGGTAATAATCACCTTTTGTTAATTCTCAGTTTCAATCAATTGGAATTATGATTCCAATTGATTGAAACTGAGAATTAACAAAAGGTGATTATTACCTAAAAATTCAATCAAACAGCATATAACGAAACCTTAGTTTATCTACTTTGACTCTTACCATTTCTTGTTTGGTTACGTATATCCATTGAGAAGAGAAATTCCCACGATAATTTTTCTTTAAAATTACAAATATATTTATTTCGCCTACAGATTCATCTAAAACTTTAAGATTATGCGCATACGAGATAGTTTCGATCGATTGTTGTCAAGAAGTGTGGTACAAAGTTGTGGTATTAAACAGTTTGTGGTGTTTTCGAATCAAAGTGATCGGTTGCGTCTCTGACCGCAAGTTTACGAGTTGCCGGAATTGCTTGGCGAAACTGCAAGCGGATTTTGACATCAATGCCGCCCTGAACTGACTGATATCCTATTCGTGATGCCATAAAACAATGATGACTTCTGGCGTAATGGTCATCGCGAGTTGGCTACTTTGGAGGTCCTGTGGATCGGGTCCCTAAAAAATCGTAGTGTGCTGATATGGTGTCGATAGAATATCAGTGGAATAATTTGTCGTTTGGCAGTAAGTAATGGTAATTCTACACCAAATGTAAAAAAATATACCACTGGAACTTTATTGAGACTATATACCATATCAATCATATAATCTTATGATATCTAAACACTATCATTAAATTTATTTTTAAACTTATTAAAAAAAAGTAAATCTAAGACACACAGCCTCAGCCTTTTCAAGACTGTTGACTCTGTCTACCTCGCAAGGAATATAGATATCTCCTTGAATATTACTGACCATTTAGATTTAATTTTCCTTACTTATCCTTATTTATTTATTATATTCTAGCTATGTTATGAAAATTGCGGGTGGTAATATTACTATCTCTGTATCCACTTGACACTTGATGATTTGACATTAAATCATAATTAAATTATTGAACTTAGTCTCAAGCTACAATCCCTCGCCAAGATACTTTTTGACTTTATTTTGACAATATAAAGATATATTTTTTACAGCATATGGACAGAGGATCAATTTAAAGTTGGCAATTAGCAGACTCCAACAATAATGTTGAAATATGCCTGTGTCTACTTAACTTCTTCATTTGAGAATTGGATCCCTGCCATATTGCTTTTACAGAGCCCGTATTAAATATTGGAGTGTTCGATATGGAATGCTTTTCCGATTCATATCCCTCGGTATTTGTTTTAAATCGTGCGTGGATAATGTTTGCGTAAAGTAGAGGTTATTATTGTCTGAGCTCGAGGTAAAAGGCACAACCAAAAATTATGTATTTTGATTTCATATGACTTTCTATATTATTTTTGTCAAGTATAAGCTATATGAAAAATCATTATGCAATATTACTTGCATTTTGACTATAACTAAATACACAAGAAAAAAGGTAAAATGATGAAAATTTTGAAAGTTGACGTTAGGTGGACTGTCGTAAAAACTATGTCAAAATAGTTTCAGATATGTAATCAAGATGTAAAGTTTACATATATACATATAATCACGTTCATATCCCTTGCGGGATAGACAGAATCAATAGTCTGAAAAGACATATTCGTTTGGCTTAATGATAGAATTAAAATTCAAATAGTGACAGGTTTCTAGCCTAAAAGAAGAATCTCAGGTTTATAAGCCTATCCTATATCTTAGTCGTCTTTTACGACATCCATGGGAATGTGATTGACTGGTCCTTTTTTTTTGTTAAAGCCGAGAAGCACACTGCACATTTTCTTATATCCAGTTATTTAGTCATACGTTATACCTCTGCGACCCACTCGATCGAGATAAAGAGTAAAACTATTTCGATTTTAAACTGAATTTCATTTGTCAAATATGTGTCAAGTTTGCGTCACGGATGAAATGAAAAGAAGCAACTCGTTATATAAGCCGTTAATCCAGCCTTCTGGCGGCGGGAGCGGAAGACGACGTTGGCACAGCCTCCCCGCGAGACGGGCACATGCACCAGGAACACGGAATTGCATCGCGACGGTCGTTACTCATTTCAGTCTGAGGCAAGTTGCGGCTAATTTGGGAATCGGCAATTCAACATTTCAAAATTCTAATCTTTACATTACGTGATTTATTTTTTGGGTTAACAATATTGGCTGACGTTGAAGATATTTATTACTTTAAACTAAGTTTAGTGTCGCTTGCAGAAATGAAACCGTCGTCTTCCTGGCGTCAAACCTGGTAACATCCTCATCTCTATAGAGAGGAGTAAGGAGTGCTTTTGACCATGATCCTGTATTGGGTAAATTAGGTTCTTAAATGAAGATATGACCTCTCGTACATGAACTCTGCAACCTTTGCAGGGGGGAACTTCACACATATCAGATCATAGTAAATTCACTATATGAATGCGCCTACGTACTACTAAGGACTTACATCCATGAAAAAGAGATGGAGTAGTCTTATTCTAAAGTACCATAAACCATACGGTACAAAATTGTTTTGCACAAGTTTTTAATAATAATTTATGAAAATATGGGCATAAAGGTGTACAAATTTCAAAAATGTACTAAATTCTCAATAGTATATCAAAATGTCAATATATATCGAAAGATTTCAAAGTGAGAACTTGGGAATCGTCCCAGACGAAATTCATAAAAAGTGACTTACTCGAATTTCGCTCTAATCCCGAAGATCCAGCGGCTTCCATTTGACGCTTCAGCGAAATCATATATAGTAGGTACTATGTACTAACTTGCCACTTCATAAATTCTTCCACCATTTATAAGTCCAAAAAATTGTAGCTATAAACCTGAGTAACAAACAAAATGATTTTCAGAACACTAAATTAATGGTTAAGTATTGAACAAAATTATCATTGTTTTCAACCAACCGTGGTTGAAAACAATGATAATCTTGTTCAATACTTTGTATTAATATCTTGTTCTATATCTTAAAATTTTAATTGCTTAACGTTTATATAAATACTTACCTGACTTGATTAATACACCTTAGTAAGTTGTGGTTTCGGGATTAGAATGTATAATATTCACTATCACATGAGAGTAAAGCTTGTTTTACATCCGCTCTTCTATATATCTGAACGGTAGATGGGTAGACAGAGCCAATGGTCACAAAAACTGAATATGATGGTGCTGTGATTCAGATTTGGTAGCAGGTTAAATAATTTCACATGAATCAACATTTTTATTCTCTTTTGGATATTTCTAAAATATCCGCGATTCCCATACAACTGCAACACACCAAACATTAAATGTAATTGTCGTATACCGCAACATATTCCCAAGTTTTATTGCCCATATCAAGTTTGTTTTGTATTGTCATCCACATTACAGAGCTATATGAACTACATTTAGATAGCTGAGAGTTTGTGGTTATTAATTTTGTATTGTGCTGTAGCAAGTTAAGTGTATAGTGTCCCAAATTATGTGTCATAATGTCATAAAATATCATTTTGGCATTCAAAGCTAGACCTTTAAGACCTTTGGTATAATGATGTTGTATAAAAGGCTATTAGGTATTTTGTATTTATTACTACAGAGTAAAGAAAAAAAAATTAGAAATACTTATTACCACATAATAAAAAGAGTTTTAACGATTAAGTTCGGTGCGGCGATTCACAACACTTTGAAAAGACATGTTTCATAAAGGCTTTCCACAAGTACTATGTCGGAACCGTAGAAATCTGAATAATATATGATTATATTATTCCTATAAATTTCTGTGGTCGTTTGCAAACGAATTTCGGGAAAGATGGTTAAAATAATAAAATAGAAAGACATATGCCATCAAAGTTCGGGAATTGCCCCATAGTTCTGGGGCCAGATTTACTGCCGCGAAATGTATTTAATGTAAGAAAAACTTTGTTCCAACATTCCTGCTTGCCTTTCGAGTGAGCTGCTAATCGTTGTGCGTATGCGCCATCACGAAGTTAAAATTCGGGCGACTAAAACTACGCTTCTGGATGACATGATGTGACGCGTTAAGTGATCAATAGATATCAATTCGGATTCGTAGATAGAATAATGTACGACCTTATAAACTGGATCTACCTAAATCGAGAGAGATTTTTTCCCTTGCCTTCCCTTTTTTAAGGTACGCATAAGTAGGTACTTGCGTGCTGTAAATGCAGCCATTTCTAAATGAAAACTCTTAATTTTTAATATTGTAGATGTGTTGTGGGCTGATGATTTAAGATCAAATCTTTTCATTATAATAATCCTCTCATATTTATAAAATATAGCAAAATAAATTATTTTCCATATCACGACATTTTAGTCAGCTGACGTTTTGTACTCATTCGTGGAGAACGCTAAGATGAATCTGTGGAGAATCGGCCCCGTGTCATTTGCATACATTCCATTTTACGACTCCCGCAAATAATTAGCATAACGCGCTTTATTGCGAAAATGGGCGTTTCGCGAATTACTCCGGGATATTTGCTGTGTGCTAAGTGTGATCAATCGTATGTGAATGGAATTTAATTAACGGTGAAAGGCAGATTCCATGGGATTTTGTTTATTTATGTACTTACACAAAAGAACATACAGGAGCATTAAAACATGAAGTATAAAAGAGCTACCTATTTCAAAATAAATCTCTTTCAGTAAACCCTAAGAGCAGAGATAAATATTAGAGCAGTTTGGCGTGTGCATACATATGAAGAATAAGAGAATAAGAAGTTGGTTTTATCTACTAAATATCCATGATCTTTTAAATTTACCTATAAATTTAAAAAATGTTCTTATCAAATCAGTAAATAGCAGCACGTGAGCAATGGTATGGTACCATCCTTCGAATTTGCAATATCTTATACGATGCTTGAAAATACTCGTACCCCGAAGCCATTATCTATTTACGAATTTTTGTAATCAATTTTAATTGGATTACTTTTGTCAATTATTATTTTAGCTGACGACAAAAATTTAAGACATAGTAAAATTTTCAAAGACCAGAAATTACACGATTAAATAGGCCGATTTTGTAAATGTTCCAACCTGTATTACAGTGTCGGTGTAGTTTTGCGAGCTAGAACAATCCGAAGAGCGACTTTCTACTAGTTTGTCTGTCTCGAGTGATGAAACGTAGATTTATAATCTGTTTTCACCATAAAGTACGTCAGCGCCATTTTATGTGTTTTCACATCGGTTCTTTGAATGCGGAAATTTAATATTTGCCATGTCAACTTCTGTCTGGGAAGAAATATCAAAGAACATTTCTCAATACAAATTATTCGATTTCATCAAAATAAGACTATTTTTTAATACGTATTTTCGAAATAGCTTTTGTCATTGAAAATGTAGTGAAATCTATTCTATTACATTTGTACTGAATAAACTTTACGACTTCGCGGGTAAGTACATAATATATGTATGTATATTATTTCGCAGTAGAACTTACATTTATAACAATTCTAACTACCAATTTCTATAATCTT
Source organism: Amyelois transitella (assembly GCF_032362555.1). NCBI lineage: Eukaryota > Metazoa > Arthropoda > Insecta > Lepidoptera > Pyralidae > Amyelois > Amyelois transitella. Next base: position 7,943,340 of record NC_083511.1, on the reverse strand, counting down.
TTAAATATTAGAATAATGTAATATTTCTACTATGCTATAGATCTTGAAAGAGTTATGCTATGCTACAGAACTTCGAGTCTTGTGGCGTGTCTTGGTATGTCTAAGTGATAAATATGTAATGTGTTTAAGTAACAAAATACCTGACTTTATAAAATCTTATTTAACTTTATGGTATACAGAACCAAGAGAATGAAGTCGTTATTCCACAGTCTAAATAAAAGATCTCGAAGTGTTTGGTCATTGTCGGTGGGTGCGCCCGCGCCGTCAAAGCGCATAAAAAAAGACCTTACCTGCTGGACACCTTCCGAGAATGTGAAATTGTAAACTCAAACACGCAAGTAGCCGACATTTGAAATTATATGAGGCTAAATAAACGTCCATATAGTGTTATCTTACTTCATAAGGCGTCGCTAGTTGAACGGTTAAGGTGCCCATGTAAGTGTTCGATATAAAGGTTCAAATGATATTGCCGCCATATACAAACGGTTCTTTGATTAGTTTCATTGCTGACTGCTGTGCCTACGCGGAGAGAAACCAGCACAATTTGGCAACTATAGGTATATTACATACATGTGTAATGTAACCATAAGTAGATAATGGATGTCACATATTTTTTACAGATTGCTGTGGTCTATTACCACACTTGCCTACTCCTTATTTTAATTTAATTCCTATTTTAGGTACCACAGTTTTAAAGACAAATAATTTAATTTCATATTAATTTAAGTTCAGACACACTTACAACATTGAGGTCATTTATTTCTAGCTTAAAAATGGACTGTTTTATTCTTTTACTAATAGTCATCATCACTTTTTTTTAAATCCGGTTCTATTCAAGTCATCACGTCAATGACGTCACAGCGTGGCTAATCCTGCGCAAGTGGACATCTCAACAAAGGATCCCAAAGGATTTGAATATAATGGGCGCCAAAAACCGGTAGAGTATGAATGAATCTTTGGGGCCCGTTATTTGGCAGGTTGTCCATTTAGACCGTTGGTTTACTACTAGAGAGATAAGTTAATACTGTAAGTACAGTTCATCTGTGTTAATATAGAAGGCATTGTGCGTGGCCAGACAATTGAAAATTATTCGTGTAACAGCGCACCCAAACTATAAACTATGTTCAGTTAGTTTAGTTAGTTATAAAGATTCAAATTTTAGTAGTGACCTACCGCAGAAATTCGCATAACTTTTGTGAACTTATCTATGCAAATGCAAACATTGATTACTTTTTTAAATAATTGTTTATAAAAAAAGAGAAGGATTCCTTTTGATCCTAACTCATGGTCTATACTTATTAAATAAATGATAATAAGCCAATTGTATGGATGATGATTAAGGGATTTTCATTGTAAGGCAGAGTATATCATGTAAAAAGGTCTTGTATATGTTGAACTACCGATGCGAAACCGGGGCATATCACTACTGTTAGAAAAAAATTGTACAAGAAACCTAATCAATTAATCATACTATAAATAACCTCCTTTGTAGTCTAATCAGATGCGTTATGTGATTACTTAGCTTATTATAACTTGCCCGAAAATAGTGGGGGTGGAACTGGGATGGTGGGGGTAAGTGGGGGGTTAGTGCCGTCAATGGAAAGTGTGGCAAGACTAGCAGCCAAGCCGACGCCACGGCGCCGAGCTACGTCATACGTATACAGCGTGGGCGGGAAAAACAATATGAAATAGTTTCAGATTATTTTTGAGTTTCTGTAAGATTTGTTTGAGGTTGTATGTTCAGTTGAATACGACTTAGTAAAGGTGTGATAAAGGAAGATTATTTAATACCTTACCTTGTAGGTTTCCTTCTGTTAAGATTGGGGTTGGGAAAGCCGGGCGACGTATACGTTATTAATATCAAGAATGTTACGTACACTTCTCCAAGAACCAATTATTAAAATTACAATATGAACTTATACAATATCAACTAAACGTAGAATACCTATTTAAAGAATTTTTTATTTTGCCTATTGCTTAAACTAAATAATTTAAACGAAATACAAATAGGATTTTACCAAAATGAATTACTCCCGAAAATTTTACATTAACTAACATTTCAAATTTACCAACTAGATATTTGGTTATTTACTGAATTATTCTTGAAATTCTATTAAGTAACACTGCCAAATCCAATTGTAAAGATTCACGGAAAATATTGCTCCCAAAAACTAAAATATTATCCAATGACCTTTAAACAACAAAACGCAAAATATCTGGTCACCGAAGATAATTCCTTAAAGCTTTTAAAATTGCTATACAAATAAAGATTCACCCGAAAACTAACATACCAAGATGACCTTTAACCTACTGAATGCAGGATATCTGGTCAAATGTGACATGAAGGAGATAAAACACAACACGCTGTAGAAGCTTGCCAAGATACGCCCACGCGCGTGGGCGGTTGTGGTAGTTCGTAGTGTATTAATTCAGCTTAGTCACTGAAAGTATGAAGACGCTGGAGCGACCTTGATGACGTATTACTTTATATAACAGTTTTATTCTAATACAGTAACCTAAGTTATTAAAACAACGTGATGTCTGGACTGGCAGGAGACGTTTGCTAAGCAGTAGCAAAAAAAAAATATTTAGAGAAGAATTTTCATTATAAACCTGGCTTGCGCCAGTCATTTTCGTGATATTTTATATATTACGATTATATTAAAAAATCACGACACAACTTTGTAACTTTTAGAAGTTAGACGATGACGAGAAGATATCATAGCAGGACTCCGTGGTCTCTTATTGCTTAAAACTTTTCAGGAGGGTCACTATAAACTTATGCTAATTAAGCATTAATTATATTTTGTACATCATAAATTGGTACCGTTAAAAATTAAATCTTTTTCATTTTGTTAGTTAACAATAAACCACCAGTATAAATTGAATTCTTTAAATTTGTGATTGCATAAGAAAAAATAAAATAAATTAATTTTATTATTAAGTACTTTACTTTGTATTTGAGTGGCCTTGACTTTTGCCTTTATTTTACGACATACGCGTGGTTATACTACTAACATATTATGATATTTTTTCCAAAGATTTATAGTGATTACGCGTATGTCGGCTCGTAAACTGCTAGTTGTACATTATTAATGAAATACTCTGTGATTTTATTGTTCAATAAACATTTTACTGATGTGTTCGCATCTTTTTCTTGTATGTATCCGCCATCTTGCGCGCAAGCTACATGGGCTAATGAAATCGTATGTAGGTTCGTTGATTTATGTGAGGAAACCACTGCCAAATAACTTTATTATTTTTGCGGTGTAGGCCGTTCTATCTATCCGAAATTTCTCGCCGTGCACGTGTAAATATAGCAATTTTGTCCGCCGAAGATTTACAGCTGGTTCTACTGGAAACATGTTAAAATTTTTATGATTGTACGGGGTTATAGGATGCATTTAAGTTTACCAGTTGTCTTTTTGTTGTTACTAAATTATCGCTACCATATTGTGACCAAACCGGACACACACAGCGCCAAACATACCCGTTCCATTCTCCCATTTTTTTTCAAGTTTTAGGCTGATTTTTATATGAACCTCATTGCATCAAAATCAATAGCCTATTTCGCACGCATTTTATAATTCATTTTATAAAATGCGTGCCTTGCCACCTTACATCGATTAAAATAACATACCTACTTATTCCCGAAAAAAAACAATTTTATATCAAAGAAATAACATAAAAGTAACTAATGTCAGAATGACGAGACAAAGAACATCTGGTAGAAATATACGTCAGTAATGCTCATAACAGTATACAGTGAGTTGTAACGTTATTTTTTTCACCCTTAACCTTTGATGATTGGGCTTAAATCGGCCCACGCGTCTACAGATCTTTGGCCGCCATCCAGAAGCTTCCCGTTCATGTTTTTAACATTAATGGTATCTTAATATTGAGAAATTTTCATTAAGTTATTTGTTTCAAAGTTCATTCAAATTGAATAGAAGAAGATGAGGTGTCAGCGTGGTATAGTTTATTCTTTTATGCCCACCTTTTGGTACAAATATCGTGCCATGATTTTACTTAGCGGTTTCATCGTATCGTCATAATATTATACATATATTCAAGTGGAAGAAACATTCACACGTATCGGATCTTTATGGCTGCGTTCCTTACGGGCTAGAGACAACCAATAGTCATAATAGTGTAATAGAAAGTCATGTCTAGTTGGAGGGTTTAATGATGGAATTGTAATCTTATGAGGTCACTACCGCAATGCCTTAAAAATGAATCTCAATTAGATAAGCCTTTCTTTGCTTATGTCAAATGAAGTCTTGCTTTAAACAATCATTTTCAAGAGGATTTGTTCCAAATAGAACAACGATGGTAAATAACCCAAGTAATGCCTTACTACTACCACTTTGTTACTACTTTACTACGCTATGAAGAATATTACATTGTGTGGGTAAAATCTCATTTTCAATTCCGTGACCTAAATATTTGCTATAACAGCAAATATTGCTTTTATACTCGTATGAAATTTTTCATGTTTATCAAACTTTTTCAGAGGACGGAGTGATTAAAACTTAATACTTGCACCAAACACAGGTTTTTTGTAAACTTAGATCCTGGTAACCCTTAGGTTCATGAAAAATATTGTAAATTTTTTTTAAATTTTTGACTCAGATTTAGAACTTCTTTTAAGTAAGAGTAATTTTAATTTTGATGGTTTAGAAAGAAAGAAAGCATAAAAAGAACACTCTTACTCTAGCCGATTTTGGCTCTAGAAATAAAGAGCTTGCAAATGAGATGACTGAATTTAATTTCACCTTTGACCTTTTGGAGCAGTTTTTCGCGCCACATTTTTGGCGTGTTGCCAAGTTTTCTGACGCAAACACGGTTCTCTAGTGATATTTTAATTTTCATCTAAGTAACATAAGGTTAAGATTTACCTACTGACCCCGTAGCATGGCACGCGCGACTCCGTTTTTATCGCGCGAAAAGCTATTGCTGTCTCGTTTCCTGTCATAATTAAAACTGAAATCCCTGTGTGTAGTCAGAGCGTAAAAACTAAAAGCCCCTACATATATATTGTGTGTGTGTGTTACGTTATAACATATTTATTTTTAACCATAGTAAATAAGTCAAAGAAAAATCAAATTAAATTGGGATTCGTTTTTAGGCTATAGGCTAGCGGTCTGTAAGTATTTGAATTTCAATTTCATCATTAAACTACACAGCTGAACGTGGCCTTCCAGTCTTTTCGAGATGATTTTCGCTCTCTAACCCGTATGGGGTAAATATATGAATTCATAAATAAAAGACAACAGCAAAAGTCCCAGTTAGCAAATGAACCGGTGAGTTGCGAACTCATCGGCCGCGAATTCAATTATTATTCCTCGCCGTCGGGAAATGAGAACTGTATCGAAACGACTTTTATTACTTTTTGAAAGAAATCAGTGACTATGCACTTTTCCTTCATAACGTTCATTCAGACGATTCATAACAGTGGTATGTTGGAACCTCTTTGTTTTTAAAAACTGACCCTAATGAGGTTTTAATTTCATTTAGCTTTTGTTTGTTACTGGTATTATTTGAAAAGAAATCTAATAACGAATTGGTTTGATTTATTATTTTTGTTATTTGCTGAATTCTGTATTATATTAATTCCGATTTCGTGTTCTATCCTGATCTGATTACTTATTGAACTAGGACCTTTAGTTCAGAGTATAAAAGTAACTACAGAGTCAAATAGTCGTTAAAGGTTACCTATATTATCTTCTGCTTTTTCTTCGGCATATATTCGCCCACTGCTGGGCACATGCCCCTCCAATATCTTTCAACCTAGATCTATCAAAGGTTTTTCTGGTCGATGTTATTCCGGCATGGTTTTTAAGGCGTGGGACCAGCGGGCTATAAGCACCAATACTATATTCATATCTAAACCACCAAAATTGTAAGAACCGCATATTTTACAACCAAACTTTCGCAGTATTTTCACAGTGACATATCAAAAATAAATTTATGGGAAATGCTGTTTTATCACCTCTAGCACAAACAAGCATTTGTTGTGAAAGTTTCCTTACTCGAGTCCTGGGAATCCTGTTATTGAACAAGAAAGTGGCTTTTTAGGATTATAAATTGTAGCAATCCCATTTTTAAACTCTGAAAGTATATTGTGTGTCATGAGCTTTATGTTTACAGCGATTTCAATGAATTATAGTATCCAATATGAGATCACTGGGGGTATGTTGAATAGTAAATACATAGATAGCGGCTTTTATGTATGTTTTATTTATAAACTGCTTCTCTTCATGCATATTGTAAAAGTCAATTAAGGGAAAAGTTAATAAACTTGGTATTCTTTTGGGCGATGGGCTAGCAACCTGTCACTGTTTGGGTTTGGCCTTTGAGTCTCTTCTTGTTGACTCTGTCTATTCCGTAAGGGATAAAGACGTGATTAAATGTATGTTTATTTTTCCGATCGATTATATAAATTTGTACCGGCTGCTGCTCTTACCTCTAAATCTCCCAAACTAAATCTACTTCAGAGGTCCACCTTTGACCAAAATTCAGGGACATGGAGAGGTCATGTAAAGACAAGAAAGCTAATGCGGTGTAAAATATCTACGTTTCTATCCCCTCACTTATTTGCCTCATTGTGGAATTGTGCAGGTTTCACAAAATATTTTTCGTCACCATAAGCGAGTCGGTATTTCCTTTAATAAAGTGATTCATTCGCCATAAATCCCATTGATTTACTTTTTTGACCTTCAATAGTATCTGTATAAAACAACTACATAATTCAAATTAAAAGTTACCGTTATAATGATATTCATCGAAATTTCCGTAAAGATGTTAAATTAGTGAAGAGGTTAAGAGATTAACAAGTTATCGATTAAAATTTTCATCAAACCTTATTATGTATTCATTGTTATTCAAATCGATATGGTATGCATTATTAGATTAATGATTATTTTATTACGAGATATCATGTGTTGGAATATATCGACAGTTTTAAGTAGGGTCAGCTTATTTTATTCCTTTAATGATTTTGATTGGAAGTCATTTGAATTTTTTGTCATAATTGTTTGGGGAGAAATGGTATAATTTCTTTAATTTATTTTTACCTTCATATCTTTATAGATAAACTGTAAAATTGTCTGCATTTTTTCGATGCAAAATTCAGAATCAGAAGAAATAAATCTGCCAACGACCGACAAAAGCGATTGGATCTCAAGTTCAGAAGCCATAACATATGTACATATGTGTATAATCACTTCGATATTCCTTGTGATAATGACTTCGATACCCCTTGCGGGGTAGACAAAGACAATAGTTTTGAAAACACTGATAAACCACGTTCAGTTGTTTAGCTTAATGATAGAGTTGAGAGATTAAAATGGTGACAGGTTGCTAGATCATCGCCTAAGAGTAGAATCCCAAGTCTTAAATCCTATTCTTTAATCGCCTTTTACGACTTCCATGGGAAAGAGATGAAATGGTCCTATTCTTTTTTCTATTGGTACCGGAAACGTCACGCCAATAATGTTTCCACTATATCAAAGTGCTAGTTAATCATCACTTTATAAATCAATATATTAAAACAATTGCGTTACTACAGGACGTAGGAAGATAACATTTGCCACCTTGAGAAGATATTCCATACTTCCTACAGGGACAGGAATGAAACAAGATTTCCGTAATGAACGCCGAGCATAAACTAGTATTGACATAACTAATTTTTTTCTAACACTTTTTAAGCGTTCAACTAACCCTTCTTTCGGCGGTCACGTTAAAAAAAAGTGAAAACCACATTTCAGTACAAGTCGTGTAGTCTGCCGCAACGTGTAAGTTGAAAGGCGGCCGCGTTTTCATCACCTCGCATCAAATTGTCGAGGAAACAGATTGATACCTTCCAGCGAAGAAAAGCAAAGTACGCGTAGTAAACTTACTACAGTGTTTCAGAACTATGGAAATTACTTTTTTATTCATTTATTTGCATATTGATATGCAAATAAAATTTAAATTGGAACCTAACTCATTTAGTGGTTACCCATTCAGTTGTCTAAATGTGCAGGTTTTCGTACGATATTTTCCCTCAACATAAAGCGTCAGTTGGCAATTAAACGAATGTACTACAGTAATATACCAATTTAATGAAAATGAAGGATCAAAGCATCAACGACGCAAAACTGGCTGTCCTCTTTTATGTGGACTTATATACATTATTATTATCTACTGATTTTACCTAAACTTTGGCGTTGCATTATACAGGTATTAAACGCGCACTTACCGTACCTTTACTTTATCTCGGATGTTTCGAATCATGTTATGACTCGGTGACCACGGATACGTAGATATAGTCAACAGTCTTGACAAGAATGAAAGGCCACGTTGTGCTGTATGTGTAACAATTTATATCAGAAAAGAGGCATTAACCGCAGTAGGTATTTAACAGGTGTTTCTGTTTCCATTTTATTTTGCGACCCCACATACCAGCCCGACTTCTTTGATTGATCTCTGCGGTCGCCGCGTTAAATTTTTATGTCGCCAATCAATCAATTTTAATTCAACACTGTTCGCGTGTTTACATGCGGACTGTTATCATTTACAGTATTTGTTAATTGGGACATTTTATAGGCGGGTCCAGGATGTGTTTTCTCTAGACGATGAGCTAGGCTGTCAATATCTCTAAATATCAAGTCTTGAGACTTTAAGCTATATCTATTTAGAGTCTAGTGAAGAATATACTTTTAATAATAAAACTATAGTTCCTGTGGTATTTGCGAAAATCCTGTATTCTTTTGTAGGTGGCGCTAAATTTACGCGGGCGAAGTTGCGTAAAAGCTAGTTGTAATATATTGCTTAGTGTTTTAATATACTAAGCAGTACCTTAAACGAAGAAATTTAACTGTTATGTTACTGCAATTGTATAGTTTAAAATTCAAATTAAATGCCTAATAATAGTAAAGAGACTGCGATTATTTGGCAAATAAACGAGTCATAAATCTAACAAATAACTGTAGTTGTCAAGGAAGTTGATCCAGTTTGACTACTCATTAGTTTTTGTCAATCTTTTTTGTCGGTTTCATGTTTGCATTTAAATTTTTTGCCCTCAATGATCTTTAATGATATTGAAATAATGGTTTATTAGTTTTTTATAGCCTTCAGCTCGGTTTCCTCAGTTCCCAGACCTTGATTTGTCCAGATGTTCAGTTTGAAAAGGAGTTACGATTGAGTAATTATTTTGGAGTAGATTTATATTTGAAAACGTACAAATATTTACAATGTATGTATATTTGTGGAAGCTTTATCTAAAAGGTATAAATGTAATTTGTACCAGGTGAAATTGTGGGTTTAAAAATAATCTCATTAATTTTAGAACATTCATTATTATTTTTAAAATATTTAAGTTGATTTCGATACATACGAAATAAAAATAATAGAATTTCCAACAATTACTCTGAAATAATTGCAGAAGATACTTGATAACAGGCAAAAGTCAAAGGCAAACCCCAAGTTCCTCTCCAGAGTGGTGAGGATGCGATCAGGACTAAAGCTAGGAGGCAGAAGGAGTTGATATCAGGCAAGCAGTTGACCGCAAAAATTTTAAAACCTTTACATACTCGTATGCCATGCAATATTCTGATACATTGTTTAACAGTATATACGTATGTAAAGTATTATTGTGCAATTTTTGTATGCTTTAAATCCAAGCGCTGTGAATGCAATGAAAACAATATCTTCAGTACCTGTAGTGTAGGTAGGTACCTATATTTATTTGTGATAAATCTCTCATTACGCCGTAGTTTTGATTTATATGTATTTAGGTTACTAAAGTTCAGTTAAATCACCTGCTTAAGTTTTCGTAGCTCAGTGTTACAGATTAGCCAGTAACGCAGCGGCACGCTGTCTGGCGAATTAGTTTTTTTTATATGATTACAGTACAATGTGCCAGATTTTTTGCCAGCCAGTACAAAGACGGTAATTGATGGACCATAAGATGACTAACCTGCGAATAATTAATTATATGAATACTTTTGTTTGTATTGTGTCAGTTTTTTTTTGTATAACGCTGAGTCGCTGACAATTAAGGCGGTGTTGGTTAGTTGTCTAGAGAGTAACGATGCAATTAGCATCGACTCCTAGAGGTTAAATTGTTCTCGATTATAACATTCATTCAATGTTATCACTATCAAACCGTAACAAGTTGGTAAATTTCCGGTTATGCTAAAAAAGCGTTGTACCACTTAATAATTTTTACCTGTTATTGTTTACACAGATATTGTTACGTTAAGTAAGGCTATTGTGCGATTCTGTGCTAGACATTCTCAAGTGCAAGAAGAAGGAATTATTTATCAAATTTATCAACATTCTGTAGTTGATATGGTTGGTATTACTTAAGTGATATGACGATTAGAAAAAACGTTTAATCAATTGAAAAAAGTTCCTTTTGATGAATTATTTTAAACTTTTGTTCGCAAAACTGAATTTTATGTTTATTAGTTTACGTTATAAATTGACTTAACTAACAAATATACGTCAGAAATGTAGGTAGAAATGGCAACGGGCACTTCAAGTTTCCTTGCCTTTGCTAATTGATGGCTAATTTTGTTTTACAACCACATTTACGGCAGTACATTATTTTGTGTGTTTTGTTCGCTCGTCTGAGAACACCTTGAAATATGCAGAAATTAATGTTACTTAATGTGTATTTTGTAGAGAAAATTATGTATTTAGCCATTTCTTTTAAGTAAAGTGATGTATCCATGTACTTTAAATAGTATAACTTAATAAAATGAATACGTAATAAAAAAAAACATTCTTAAAAATGTTTATAAAAACATTTTTTTAGCTTCATAAGCATGTATACTTTAATTAATAATTAATAAGAATAATGGGCCTAACTCGGGTGTTTCTCTGAAAAGAAAAAGATGATAAGCTTAATTTATCATTGCATCATTGTAATTGTATGGGAATAGCGGATTTTGTAGGAAAAAACCTGTCACTAATTCTTAATCTCAGTCCATCATATTAAGCTAAAAGTTCTCTTGGACTTTTGCGACTATTGGCTCTGCTATTGACCCCGCAAGCAATAAAGATGATAAGTCATTCACTCATGCAGCAAATTTAGTTATACGCGGTAACTGTAGCAGAAGCTCGGTTTTTCAAAAAATCATTAATTATCCTTCAACCAATAACTATTATTGATTAATGTCATTTAATTAACACGAAAATATAAATAAATGATGACAGACGGCAAAGAATAGCCATAAATAATAGTTATAGAATATCTTTAACGAATAAACTATTCAGTTGGAAAATTTAATAAATTGGATATGGACGGGCAGTAGATTGACCACAATAAAATGCGAGTTACTATAGCTTTGACACCTTTTGTGGAAATAATCGATGGTAATACGATTTATGACGCGATCTCATGGACACGTGGCAAAAAAAATCCCTTTCAAATATCAAGGCAGATGGTGAAAGTCGAATTACTTATCAAATAAATTTGTTGTAATTCACAATGGGTCTCTCTCCCTTTATCCCTTATTTTGGTATTTAGTTTTGTAATAATGGTTGGCAACTGTCGTATTATATGAATGATCTTTTTATAATGAAACTTATTTGCAAACGAAAACAGATTATATGTCCTGAGTGTTAAGTGCTAGTTTGGATTGTCTCCTAAAAGTATGATTTACACATTCACGTGAAATTTTGTCCATTCCGTGTCAAATTAAGTCGTCGATTCTGGACGGAAATGGAGCAATTCAATGTGAATTTATACGCTTCCTATTTATTTAGGGTGTTTGGTCATTTAGTTGATGACGGTTTATCGCGGGGAGTGAGTGATGGATATATCGATGTAGGTAAATCGATTCGCTATACATTCGCGGATTTGTCGGTCTGGGAGGTCTGATCGTACCCTAACGGTAATTGGCTAAGTAAACCTTTTTTCTAATCTTTAATTTAGCTTTTTGTATTATATTTCCTAAAAGATACAATAATAACAGTTTTAATATAACTTTCGGAGGAAAATAAACTAATTAAAACGAAGCCGCGCAAAAGTTATATACTTCAAACCCGCCTAAAGCCTTAAGCAGTACTGAAAAATACATAACCTTTCTTCTCGGAAAAGTGGACTACCTGTATGACTTGTGAGGTACGAGCGAAACGACGGGAAAACCTAGTTAAAAATAAAAACATTGTTTTGTATTAAATAAACAAATGCCTGAAACATTTCAGACTAAACATAACCATATCAGATTCTCCTACTCCAATAAGCAGATAATATCATTTGCGTAGTTCACTGAATACATTCCGAGATATCGATCTAATTATGTTCGATTAACACGTATTTGATAACCATAATGACTGCTCAGGGGATTACCTGAACTTTGATTGTCTATAATTGGGTCAGTCAAGGGCCACTTATGTAAAATATGCGATTGGAATGAGGACATAGATATTGAATATCTATGAATTGCATTATTTCATGTTTTGTGATGTTACATCACAGGCAAACCTCAAAAGTTGATATAAGTATATAAATTTATTAGTAAGTACTAATGCCGTGTGGTTCCCGGCAGTGCCGGCACCTATATAAAAAATAATAGGACCACTCCATCTCTTTCCCATGGTTGTCGTAAAAGGCGACTAAGGGATAGGCTTACAAACTTGGGATTCTTTTTTAGGCAATGGCTAGCAACCTGTCACTATTTGAATATCAATTCTAACATTAAGCCAAATAGCTGAACGTGGCTATTCAAGACTATTGGGATATAGACGTGACCATACTGACCATATGTATGTATGTAGTAAGTACTAGCTTAGTTTTTAGTAATCTGAATAGAATAGTCCCTGAAAGTATGAATTTTTCTATAGACCCTGGTCCTTCAAGGCATTCTCTATAAAATGACGAATTTAATACATTTCCGGTAACATACATATATGTATATCACGTCTTTATTTCTTACGGCGTAGACAAAGCTAAAAGCTTCAAATAAATAGCCATATTCAGCTGAATTGTTTTATGGTGGAATTGAGATTCAGTTACAGGTTGCAAGCAAAGTAGGATCCTAAGTTCATTACTCTTTCCCTTATTTGGCTTTTACAATTTGCACGAAATAAGAAGCTTCTGGCATACACTATGTTTTTTTCTTGCAAGCCAACCAGCATGGAAGCTGTATTTTTTACTTACACATATATATGTGTGTGTATGTATATACATAGAGCCAACAGTCTTAAAAATATTAATAGGCCCCGTTCAGCTCTGTGGCTTAATAATAGAATTGAGATTCAAATAGTCACAGGTTGCTAGCCTATCGCCTAAAAAAGAATCCCAAGTTTTATAAACTAATCCTTAGTCGCCTTTCGACATCCTTAGGAAAGAGATGGTGTGATCTTATTCTTTTTTGTATAGGTGTCAGAATACTAACACGCCCACATAAAACAACTTTCCTTGCACAGTGAATGAATGTTCAGGCCTTTTTCACCTTAGTCTAATAATACAAACTTAGACGAACATTGGCGGGTCAGAAGTGCCCTCTAGTGAACACAACGAGCTTTTAAATACAATATAGTGATGTGACTGCTCCGTTGGACACTTGAGGTTAGGTTACCGTGACTATGGAGTATAGGAGTATTGTTAAATTTAAATATTAGTTATATTTTTATAGTAGTATAGTAATAGTATATATTATAGCAAAAATAAAAAATGCGTGCTTATTTTGAATTTGATATTAAATTCATATTTTTAATTGAAATTAAAACAAAGATGGTTTAAGTTAGATTATCTACATTAAATTTAACGACATTAAACCTATGAGTTTTATTTTAAGTACTAGTTACGTGCCTAGAACTGCATAAATTTCAAGGATATATTTCTCGTACAAAATAAATACCTATACTTATTTTTAGCCAAGCAAGGATAGTTTAATTAATTAATGAGGATCTAGACCCTTGCACAGGCTACTATCCAAAGGTGTGAGAATGATGAGATGGGATGATTTATCATCGAACCACAATATTGTCATGTGAACTTACGAGCATTAAATAAATCTCGTGACATCGATATCAATTAACGTCACTGTTTTATATTAAAAAAAATTAAGTCTAAAGTTTAGGTGGTTGCCCTCGGTGAAGACGGCGTACTAGACATTCTTTGTCGGTTAAGGGTTTTCCAGAGAAACAGCTTCGGCGCCATTTCCGAGGACAATTTGTAAGGAAATGTGTGAACATCGCGATAAACACCGTATGCGATTGTGTGGAAATGAATATTTTATGGCCTCTTTGATGGAATTGTAATAACAGTATCGAAAGTAGCAACATGGCTGTTCTATTCGTCGTTTTTGTAATCTTCTATTCAGTTGAATCTTTCGAGTTATACTTGATATTTTTGATAACGCAAAGTTTTGGCGCAATTAAGCTTATTCAATGTTAATTGATTAACAATGTTTTGTTTTATTTTTAGTTATTTTATCAAATATATAATAAATAAATATATAATAGCCGAAGAAATCAATTTATTAAAATTAGGAACTTAATGTCTTAACATATTTTGCATTGATGTTTAACTATATGCTCAGATTTAAAGGAAAAATATAAGTGCTACTTTATACGTCGCAAAATTTTTCGACGTTGGTTCTGCGTTAACCCCGACTCGCTTTACAAATGTTTAAAGGCACTTCTACACTAAACACTAGTTTAGTGCCTAGTGTAGAGCCATGGACATTATAAGGTTGAGGCAGGACGGGCCATGGCCGTCGCAATTGAATCGGTAGGTCGCTGTCTATGATTTTAATAATATATGTTTTATAATTGGTTATAAAAAGTGATTGAAAACCATACATCATAGGCAATCCATGTACTTTTGAATCCGAACCGTACATAATCCTTTCTACGCCCTTGTGTAGTTCTTGCTTTTGTTGCTTCCTACGAATTTTACGTTGCCGGAAACTATGCAGCTTAATTAAATTAATTGAAGTATGTATAACTTATGATTACGATTGCAAAATAGGAAGTTTGCTTTGTGATAACGACGCAGTATGTAATAAACTATTTAAAGTAATGCAGCGGCTATCAAAATAAACAGATTATGTGATAATCGCGTCGATATGAATCGAGGACATTTCCTTTTTTTCTTTTATCATGAAGCGAGGAAAATTTATTGACGTATTAGCGGAAGTGGATTAATACAGTAATATTTGCTAAGTAAAAGGATTATTACTTATCAATAAGGCTCAGTTTCAAATGTGGATTATCAAAATGCTTTAGGAGTGTTATGTTTTTAAACAATACAATAAATATAACTTTTTTATATAAAAAAAAACAAAGTATGAAAAAGTATTAAGTACCTTAACATATTTAAGGAACTTACATATTTAAGAAACTTACCTTCAAGCATTAAATGCAAAAAGCATTCTTGAAATGTATCGATATGACTCGATCTTTTTGCGAAGCTTCAAAATTAATGAAACTATTTTGTACAACACAATTGCGATGGAAAGTAAAGAAATCAGATTACTTCTATTTCGTCAAGATTAAAGACATTCGGTTAAATTTTGTAGATAAAACATAGAATTTGGACTTTGGCTTTGGACAAGCAAGAAGATTGCGTATAATATTTTCGATTCTATAACTTATGTCCCAATGTTTCTTAAAAGCTTTTTCATTTTATCAGCCAAGAAACATAACCATTATCAGTTGTTAAGTACTTCTTTGATTTCGTAAACATTGTTTTACCTTCCGGTTCATACAACCTTAACGCGACTTTATATATTTATAGTAAACAAACATGGCCGCAAAATAAACAATATAAAATTTTCACCTTCGTAGGTTAAACGCCCAGAAATAAAAATATTTAATGTGTCGTGTCAAGGCTTATCGAAAACTGAGAAGATTTTGGTGTTTAATTATCTTAACAGAGTTGATTCGCTTATGGAGCTGACATTGCAATTCGGACACTATGGACAGGAATCTGTCAAGCCTTGGTGTATATGTGGTACCGACAGCATGGGCTCCTTCGGCCTTCGAAACAGAAAAACGAAGTCACATCAAATTTAGTTACTAGTTAGGTAAAGATTTCATTTCTAAAATAGAGGATTTTCCTGCAACATCTTTTCTCCAATAGGTTTTGATCGGGAGAAATCAGATGGAAAAAGAGAAAAATTTAAAAAAATCGTGGTACCATGGCGCGCAAATGAGATTAAAATAATTAATTTAATCATATCTACATATTAATTCCTTGCGTAAAATTCTCTGACATTTTATTTGTATACAATTAGTGTGTGCAACTGTTATGTGACTTTGTCGAAGCAAACACTGAGAGTCAACACTTGATGGAGCGATGACTTGGCGTGGACGCCGCGTGGACGTCGCCTTGAACTGGACAGACAGACATACCTGTTTTGTTATTTTGTTATGTTTGACTTTTGTGCTGGTGTCGGTGGAATTTTTTGTAGAAATCGAAAGTTTCGATTTGATATTGTATTTGTAAGTGGCTTTGGGATTAGCGACCACGCTTTGGGTGGATTGGCGATATGCGATATGATATTGGTTTACAATTTTTCAAATTGTATTTAATTTTGATAAATAACTTGCAAGGCTCAATGGCTCAATCAATCAAATATACTTCAGGTGAAGAAGGATCTAAGCGGAAAACTAGGTATGTTTAAAAATACGGCTAGCATTTTACAGCTATTTTAGTGAATTAATATGTTGTTATTTACTATTTCATAAATAAATATTATAAAACAGTAAATAACAACACACGCATATCTAATTTAACAAATTCGACATGTTTATGTGATAACGGTTATATTTGACAACACAAAAAATATATTTCAAGACGAATTTCCCACAAAAAAATCTAATAAATCCACCGCGCCGATATCTTACTGAAATAAGCCAATATTATTCATCGGTATCTGTATCTATAGGAATATATCACGAGATAAACGTAAACAAATATGAATAAAGTTAAAGCAAATTACATATTTATTGAAAAATTATGTGCGTTTGTTTGGTACCGTGGTGATAATGCTCTTGTAATCAGTAGATTACGCCCACTGGCGTCCCATCGGTTTGATTCTCCACATCAGATATTTTGGGGACACTTGACATGCGTCTATGAAGTACATAAAAATAATATAGCGTCAGTTTATGGAGTCATTAAATGGGTAAATGGGAGTTTAAGTCAAAAATACTAGAGTGTTTCATAATGGTAGTAAGTGAATGTTTTTAATTTATATATTCGGCGCGAAATTTATATATTTAATTTATATTCCTACGAAAAATTAATGAATTAGTAACGTCAAGCTTATTTTTGTTTTTAGACGTAGATTTTAAAGATGTTCGTTTTACTAGCACCGATTATGAAAACCTAGATTTATTTTTGAAGTACCCATAGACACCCCAAAATAGTTAAATGTTTCTTCACATTACAGAAGCAAGTATAGTGTGAAGACAACTCATATCTTGTATCATGAATCTTTTACGATGATACTAGATACGAGTCATAGTTATCTTTGTATTCCATCCACTGATTTCGAAACTTCTTTATTTCTCGTATAAATTGTGAAAGTAATTAAATAACAATTCAAATTACATTGATAAACGATTTATTCAGCACTAAATCGTGGGCCTGCTTCGGTGCGACAGCCACCATAGAATAAATTATTGTATATATATTATACATTTTATATTGTTTTATTGGTACGAAAGTTCGTGAGTTTCCTATATTACCATTATATTGGTGGTCGAAGGCGATCGGTGGCGCAATGTGTGACGGCAATCGGCTTAAAATTTATGTCAATAATTACCAGTCAAGATTATGTGGTTAGAAATTAATAATAAAATGAGCGTTACAAAAATTATGTTTAATCATTGCTTGTCGAACACTGCTGCTTGTGACTTGAGACAACTACCTGTGTGTACCAAATTTAAGCGAAATGTTATTATTTAGAAAGTTTTCATCTGATATGATTATAACTAACGAGAGTCAGGAAAAAGATGATTTATTTTCTATAACGAAATGTTACATCATTCTTTATGATTCATCCTTATGTTTTCGTTCAATATTTCTCTTTAGGCGGATAACTACTATAATTATATAGGAAGACCAACCGTAACATTAACTACACTTGCAGTATTGGACTCGATTACAATGTAAAATCATTTAATTTTTTAATCTTATAATAACCATGACACCGAATTTCTATACGATCATTGTTACAATATCGTTTCCCAATCGATGCGCTTGCAGCTTTTCGTTTTGAGATTTTATTTACAAACGCTATAAATATATAATTTACTGCCTGATAAGTATTACTATCGTTCATTTGCTCTATTCGAACAGAAATTTATTTCCAATGCCCGTTTGTAATATGATTTGAATGGACATTAAATTAAATAATGATTAAAATTTTATTGTTCATAATAAAATAATGAAGAATTTGGGAATATTTGTGTTGTAAGGCAGCGTGTGCGTGAATGGTGTTCGTTTTCAAACTCTTCTAGTGTCACATTTATGTAATTGTGTTTGTATTTTTCTTTTTAATTTTAAAATATGATTAGGCATTGGTTAGGACTAAGTGTTGTAACAGTTTCAGAAAGTATCATTGTTTAACCAAAACACTCGTACAAGATTTCGTTATCATTAAAAAATTCACTAAAACAAACATTTCCGTAGTTATTCATAATAAAGTAAATCGTTCAAGAAAAAACAAGCAAATATTTCCATAGTCATGTGAAATATCATACTGGAACAATGTATGTTATGTGAAGATTAAACAAAATTACAAGGTGTTTGCAAAAAGATTCCCCGTACGTCAGGTGTCATGTACATTTGATGGCCGTAATACAACTCCTCCCACCTAGAATTAAGGGGATTCCATATAAAAATACTTTAAAATGAGCGACTCATTGGAATTTCTTTTATGTCGTTGTTTCACGGCCGCGTCGTTTGGTCAATCAACGCTTGTGTAAGAAGTGTGAGAAAGTTGACATTCCGTTTTATGTACTGATATTGATAAGATATAAAAACGTTGTGACGAATGCTTAAGTTATACTGAGTAGTTTACAGTAGAGAAGAATAAGACAACTCAAGGCCTTCCCGGAGTAGTTTGACAAATCGTGCAAAAATACCATGAGATTTATTTCTCCTGCGGAAATCTCTTGCTTCTCTACCCTCATTGCTTTTGTTACAGATTTTGGACTTAACTCTTTTCATGCATGCAAGGAATCTTTAGTAGCGGCTACCACCTAACAATTTCAGATAGGGAATATTTTTGTTGTAAGAAAAAGTTTTAAATTATTAAAGTACATACAGGGATTTTACACACTATTTTTGGTTCCAAATATTGTATTTATTATTCCCATAACAATATGAAACTTTTCAAAAAACGCAATTTGGCTTGAAACTGTCTTTTAAATATTGACTACAAAATTAATGACATAAAACTACATCGAATCAAAAGGGCACAAAAAATATTATACTTAAATAAATAAGTAAAACTAGCAATGAGTAAAAAAAAGTTGCCAATTCATGTTTTCTAATACAGGGAGTCGCAACTTGGTATTCAAATTGTGACCCCTGGCTTATGTTAATCCAATGTTAATGCCAATTAGATGGTTAACAATGGCCGTTGTAAAAACGTTATGGCTCCATCTCAGACCGGTTCTAGGCCACAATGTGTTTTCTCATTTCGTACGAGGGTGCCGCGCTTTTTAATTAAATTTTAATCAAAGTATATTTACCATTTTGCCATTCGTGCAATTTTAGAGAACAATTGAAAACGTGGTTATGTTAAAAAATCGTGACTTAGTAATTATATTTTTTTATTTTATTAAACGGTGGCATCGCAGAAGTCAATTTCATAAAACATCCAATCAACAATGTGGAATCAGTATCAATCAACCCATTCATGATTGTCAAAATAAAGAGCTTTAAAATATTAAAAAAAGAAAACATTATTGGCATGGAATACAATAGCGCGAAAGTTCAATAATTTGTAGGTATTCTTTAGAAAAAAAAGTGTAAAATGTTTTCAATACAAACTTGCGACATGGGGGGTGACATCAATCAAAATTGTTCAATAATGCCCCTATTGTGGTGAATTCTGTTGAATCGATAGATATCGTGGGGAGGAAACAAAAACCGGTGTAGCTTCCGATTGTACCCTTCGGCTTCCGCGACTTCTTTGAATTTTGTTGCAAAATTTTTTACTGTGAATGTGGACGAAGGGAAAAAAGTATGCAGGAATCGTGGCAAGTGGAAAGACGTTACCTCTTCGGGAAAGAGGCGTGATTTTATGTTATGTTAAATTTTTTAGAAGAATATAGACTTTTGCAACTGATAGCAATTTGCAAGATGTTAAAACACTGTATTAAACAAGTATTAAATTTTCCCGCTTTAGTTATATACGACAAACATAAATAAATATTTTTTATAATGATGTTTTATTTAATAAATGTATGAGTTTATAATTAGTGATTGATTTTATTCCGTAAAAACGGAGCTATTTATTATGAGCAAATGATATATTATTTTTAAAAACTACATACATACATCATATAATCACGTCTTCATTCCTTACGGGGATTGAAAGACCTTGTTCAGCTATATGGTATAAACATAGAGTATACGCGAAAAAAGTATAGCTGACGTACCGAAATAAAATTTAAATTTGTAAAAAAATATAGAACATAGATAAAGATAAACACCGATCATTCAATATTCTTTAAGCTATTATTTAAATTAATGCACCGCAACATGATACGTCTTTAATCAGCTGTTTAATCGAAGAAGCCACATTCAAATTGAAAATGCGGTCCAATAAAATATTTTACATAATTATCCTCTCCGACTGATTGGGAAATGTACATATTAATTGCTTTACATACAAATTCATTTATAATTCCATTTGTTAACTCCAGCTCGGTCGTTTGTCCGATGATACCGGTAAATGACATGTTTCCACCATCAGACTCGAGATCACAATCTTCAATTAATTAAACAGATAACATCAAATATCTTGTAATTACGAGGTGCACTACAAAAAGGATAAAAAACAAAGCCATTTCGTATAACTAGTATGGCTTGTCAACATCTTTAACTACTCGAATAAAAATATTCTAATAAAAATACCAATTAAAATGTTTTCCGTTCTTACTAGTGTTTAAAACTACTTCGGGAAAATGACTGAACTTCTGTGGTATTCTTTTATTCTGTCTGGTAATGACATCTATAGAAAATTAAGATGATTCTGTCTCGCCTCGGTTACCTGCGGCACATACTAAATCTGATATAATCTGAAAATATTTTTTTAGTTCATTCATTGTGTTTGCAATAATTTAAGTATTCCTTGATTGTATTGTATGTCTATGTTTTTTAGTTGTTTTTACAAAAATATCTAATTATAATTTCAATCAATTTGGCAATAATTTGTAAATAGATATACTTATATATGGGCTCTGTCTAGCCGACAAAGACGTGATATAATAAAGTGTTAAATTGCATACCAATCCGTATCTGTAACCTAATAACAATACTAAAGAAGCAGCTGTAAATCATTTTTTATTCGTCGATTCTCGATAATGACACGATATTCGCATGAGTTTAGTAATCGATTTGTTTTGCATCGTGTCACGAGGGATGGGTCGGCGCACGCGCACGTCACCCTTTCGCTAAGGGATTTGGGGCGTGAATTGAAGATGAATAAATTAATATTGGGCTTAGAATTTGTAAGTACGCAGCTGCCAGTGTAGCTATGGCACAGAATTAACAAAATAATTCCTCCTCCTCCTGGCTAGTTAGTAGCTAATCCCGGTAACATCTACACCAATTTGGAGCACAAAATGTTTTTCGCGTATAGGAAATTTGTTTATACTCAGACTGATTGCAAGATCAGCATATAAAAACAAGTACTAAAAGTTCAAATAGAATTAATGTAAGAATGCTAATAAAGCCGGATCAAAAACTCTGCTCGACTATGGATGATATTGTGCTTATTAAATGTACTCATATGTATAATATATTATATATACATGCATCATAAACCTGTCACTATTTGAATCTCAATTCTATCATTAAGCCAAATAGCTGAGCGTGGCCTATCGGTATTTTCAAGACTGTTGGCTCTGTCTACCCCACAAGGGATATAGACGTGACCATATTGTGTTGTTTTGTATGTTTTAATCTTATGGTGCAATAAAGAGTTTTATGTATCTATCTATATATGTATGTTTGTATGTATGTATGCATCATACCTCAAATCGGGGTAGCCAGAGACTAAAAATTTCCAAGATATCTGCATAATTGTATGTGGAATAATGTGGATAGTTCAGAATAATAAAGGTATATACCTAAACTAACTGCGCTGGTTTGAGAAATAAGATGGTACTTATGTATGACGTGACGTTAACCAAAGCAATAATTGTTTGCAAAATAGCACTATTAGAGGTTTAAAGTCAACTGGCAGTTGTAAACAAAACAAAAGATCGTTAACATTAGACAATTATTTTGTACATATTTTAAAGTTATATTAGTACAGAAACAAAATAGGTAATTTAGTTGTCGGCTCTGCAGAGAAATTACTCATATTTTGTACACTTCTACAGCAAAGATTTATTTTCCATGAGTTTGTCATGACAATGACGAAACTAAGTGAAATAGAATAATTTCTAATAGCTTCCTAAACCACAAACGGCCATATGTAATTTATGCAATACTTAAGCATTATTTTACAGTTAGTCTTCGGCTGGATAAGAGTTTTGTGATAACAGTAATTGTACAATATTTATTAAGATTTCAGTCTTTATAATTAAGTATACGTGAAAAGAGTAAATTATCTTAAAAGGCTTAGGACACTTTAATTTGCAAATTATTTTAATTATTCATCATTTCCTTGGTTTACTTAAAGATAAATATTACATTCATAGTAGATAAAACACCCAAACCATAGAGCAAAATTTATTTATACTACATCACTGAGGCAGCAAATTCCAATGTTTAACTATTTAAAGATTAAATCAAATCGCTGTCCGCTTGTGTTTTATTCCCTTAGCCCTATTAAACTATGCAATATTTTTTGTTCAAATATTTGCCAAAGCCGTAACTTATAACTTTATTGGCCATATAAAATGCAGTTGATTTTGGCGCAAGGGACAACCGTGAACAGGTTGTAAATAATAAGCGAATGATCTTTATCGGAAAGATCTGTAAACGGCTGCCGTTGGCCGGGTATCGGATTTCTGTTTATCGCCGACTCTAGTACTCAGAAGCTATCACTAGGGCTACTACTTTCAAGTTATTTAGTAGATTTAAGGAAAGATTTGAGACAAATTCCAACGACAAAGTTGTTAGTTTTGCATTTTGTAAATGTAATGTTTAATAAAATTCATAAAAGAATTTTTAAGCTTTCATAAAATTGTGTATAAATAAATGAAATCAATCAAGTTTGTCATGCTTCTACGAGGTGTAAATAAAAAATTGGCTTGGAGTAGCTACTAATAAAAAATTCTGAGATTTTTTATTGTCCTTCATACCATACGTATATTTCATATTTTATACCTACAGCTTATTTAACTTACTTTGTTCTGATACGGTATCTTCATAACTATTACACTTACATTGACTGAAGGGAATCAAACTAAGGAAATTTAACTTAAAGTAGGCAGGCGCCAGCAACGGCCCTTTTTGCCCACTGTGGGTAATACTGTGGGTAATAAAGCAAACGAATGAATGAAAGATTTATGCGAATGAACTCAACGTACACAAGCTTTTAAAATACATAACGGTCCCTTAGCTATTTTTTGTACGTTTATTTTTCAGCCAGGAGATGCGTCGCTGTCCAGACTTCTTGCTGCACAGGTCATTCCATTTTTTTTAAACTGTTTTAGCAACCCTGACTCCAAGTGAGATGTCCGTGAGATCAGGCGATAGTCACGATAACCAGTAGGTATTCCGACCTTAGCTTCATTATCAAACTTGTCTGTTTAGAAATAGCATTTGTAGCACGGTCTATTCAAAAATGCATATTCACAGGTTTTAAACTGGTTTAAGAATGTTTTATTTCCTTCTTAATCAGGTACTGAAGATAAGGAAATCATTTCATTCTATAGTTATCATCCTGTATATATATATCTATCCTGAATATTATATTATATTCCGCGTTTTATCATAGTTTAGTTTATTTTGAAAATCAGTATGAAGTTAATAAATTGCCCTTTTAAAGATAGTATTTGCACCAGTTCTCATAAATCTAATCTAAGCTATCTGAAAGTATTTTTTCATAATTTGCTTGTCTGCATAAATAAATGTCTTTATTATTATTTTTTATTCCAATTTGATTTGGAAATTACTCAATATTTTATTTATGATTAACGTTGCCATTTAATGGCGTAATTTATTAATTGATACCTATTAAGATTAATGCAAACCACAAAAGTATAGCACCATAAAAATATCATTGCGTAGAACATTCCACTATTTGATGAAACCGCTTCTTGCGCATCATTCGATTGGAAATTTCTGTAAAAAATTCACTTTAAAGTTTGATGAATTGTCCATTACGATCTTATTATGAAATAAAACTAAAAAAAAAACAAAGGAAACACGAAAAGTTTGCTCGCAGAAGTTCGCGCAGAATGTAGAAAGTAAAGAAGTTAAAGCCTATTTACCTCGATGTTAGTTCCAACAAAGGAAGTATAAAAATTTATTTTTTGTACAAAGTAGCGAGGCGTGCAGTGGATTGACATCAAAACAGGAGGTCTCCTGTACCTTTTCAAGGCCAACTATTGACTTAAGACAGAATTCTATTGTGTGTGTGCTTAAGTTTTATTCAAAGAACTGTCCATTCATGTTGTTTGAAGCTACGGGGGAAAGTTAAAATATTGCATTGAGTTATTTGCGTTTTGAGGAAAATATAACTTTTTGAACAATTATATGAAACTGATATTATGCCAAATATTGACTTACTATAACACATTATGTCAGCTGTAAAATTCCATTAATATTCTTATATATGCGATTATTATAATGCGAAAGTTTGCATTTTTGTTACTTTTAATAGTAGATAGATTTGGGTGAAGCTGAATTTTATAGTTTTATCAGTATAACTCAAAGGCTACAATTTTCACGCTACTAAGTTAAAATAAATACAAAATTTGAAATAGTACATTCGTTAAATATACTTTGAAACAATTTTATTATGACTAAAAACTGACAGCAGGGAAAAGACGGATTTGGCAAAGTAATCTATTTAAGGGTACAATAGAAAATATAGATGTTTGAGTCTGATATGATTAATCAGCTAGGGTGAAAATGTACCAGATTAAATAAGAGATTTAGCCCCGCCTGGGGGCTGAATGTAATATTTAAGGGTGAAACTTAGTACCGCAAAAAACAATTTTAGCCATTACTTGTGTTTTAAAATTTTTAATTTTGTTTTGTACGAGATAAAACTATTTGCGCAGAACAAAATATACATTCATAATATTATAAATGTTTGTTTGTCTATATGTCTGTGACCCTTCATGGACTTAAACGCTAGATCTATTTTTTATAAAAACGTGTTAGTTTATTTGCCGAAGTTTAAAATAGTCTTCATTTTGAAATAAAAATCTGGTAATTTCTCTAGTAAATTTTTTGAACTCTGTAAAAAACCCAGTTTTGACCTTGGCTTCTTTGGTATCGAATTTTGTTTCTTTGATATCAACAGAAAAAGATAATTCAGTCCTATTCTATCTTGTTTATGACGTTTGACATGTTCGTGAATGCATCTTTATTATTGGGGCTTGGAGATATCTAAATTACTAGTAAGAATAGTATTAGTTCGACCTCAAACATTGTTTTCACCTATTTCGTGAGTTTCGTTACACCTGATTTATAGATTTTATATTCTCAATCGCTGAAATGATACCATTACACGACCATTGCAGCTTTAAACACGAGTCCTGGCTATTTCATTTTATTAACCATAAATAAACAGTCGTGTTATCGGGCCGCAATAACCCAGTTGCGGAACTTCCAGGAGACAGGATCCGGCAGGAACAGGACTACAGGATAGTTTACAACTGTTCACTGTGTGTCAGGGCTTTATAGTACTCTATATTTATTGTTAGGGTGCGGTCACATGTAGGAGTAACTGTGATACGACAACTTTTGTCTAAGGAGATGGTTATCTATCCGAATTTCATTGAATTAAAATCAAAATGTAATGAAAAATTTTTTTCCCAAAATCGTTTCCCAAATATTTTTGTCTTTATACTCAATTGTAAATAAAAAAATTAATATTTTGAACTAGGAAAAGAGCTGAATAACCACTCCATATATTTCCGATGGATGTCGTAAAAGACAACTAGGCTAATAAACTTGGGATTATTGTATGCGATGGGCTAGCAAACTGTCGCTATTTTAATCTCTATTAACTAAGTAAACCATACAGCTGAACGTTCCTTTCGGTCTTTTCAAGACAGTCGGTTCTGTCTATCCCGCTATAGATAGATATAGTCGTAATAATATGTATGTATGTATAAAAATAAGTACCTTAATCCTAGTAAATATTTGTTGAATTTTTTGTATGAAAAACAATTTTAATCATATGTAATATAAATGAAAAATACAATGTAGACTTTAAACTAATTGGTGACGGGCCGACAAGGACGCGCTTTGATTAGCCCAATTATTCATCAATTAATTTATTTGTAAAATAGTCGAGGCAGTTAATAATTATTATCTCCTGCGGTTTGCGGCTTATTCATACGAATTCAGGGAAACCGCTAAAATAAACTATTGTTTCTCATTTCAACAACTAAGTACGTATTTAAAGAAATTAGTTGTTTAGTTGCGGCTTATTTAATTTAAAACAATGAATAATACAAACCCTATGTTCTTTAATTTGTAAGG
This sequence comes from Amyelois transitella, assembly GCF_032362555.1. NCBI lineage: Eukaryota > Metazoa > Arthropoda > Insecta > Lepidoptera > Pyralidae > Amyelois > Amyelois transitella. The sequence continues at coordinate 7,916,480 of NC_083511.1, read as the reverse complement.
TTGACTTTTGTTGATTCATTTTCCGTACGGATTCTTTTGACTTTGTGGTCCAGTAAAATCTTAGTTTATTTTGTTTTTATTATTCGCATTAAAAAAATGAGGCTTTCAATCTCTTGTCAGATAAGATAATTGCAGGCTTAGGTAGGAATGTTTAACCTAGATTCCTATTTGCAGATCCGTTAATTTGATTAAAAGTAAAAAGTTCTTAATTTTAAGCAAATATAATTTGTATTAATGATTAAGTTTGTAGTTGATTTATAATGTCAGTTTATTAAAAGCTTTTATTTTGTAAAAAAAAATATATTAAATATTTTACTTTTGTTTTTTTGTTGTAAATAGTTTGTAGTAATCTAACTTATCTCTAGTTTTTTTGCTAATGTGCATACCTACTTACTACATTAACCTATCAATTTTGAATAGAGTCACTGAATCTGCCATGCAATTTTGCAAGTGTAACCAATCCATTTCGATGACAACGCACTTCCGATTCCAACAGTAAATTTGAATATATGTATTTGTAATAACAATACACTAACGTTTACGGTTCAACAATAGAAATACGATCGAGCAAAAATTTCCGTGTCAACAATATTCATTCATTCATTCTTGCAACCCTATAATAACAACTAGTTTGTCGACTAATCTAAAACATGATAGAAAATTTATTTTTTTTGATCATTGTCAGTACAAAATGCTGGCCAGTACAGTCGGATGACTAAAAAAAATTTTTAATAGATTTAAAAATATAGTGTATATTAACAATGTTCCTGGATGCGTCACTCGTCGCCAGAGCTGTAGGGCGACCGGTCGGGGCGAAAGTCGGTATCGGCCACACAGTTGGACCGCCGCGCCACCACGCCACAGTCTCATCTAAGCCACAGCTATGCGCACATCCTCCCCATAATAGCCGAAATTTCACATTCGAATTCCCGAATCTCGCGCGACTACGCGACGCGAACTTTATATTTCGTACACGTAATACATTCGATTTTTAAACCTTAGAACAATTATTTTTTGAAATTTGAAACTGTTCTGGAAAACTTGCAGTTGGCGGCAAACGGTAAAGTTGTGTGTTGGTGTCTTAAAAGTGCGTTTAGACTTTGAGAGCTTTTTTAATTTTTATTTGTGTTTATCGGTGTACCGAAACATTATGTGAAGTGTTATTTATTTTGTGCTCATTTTCATTTGGATTTTTATTTGCTCCGGAATTTTGGTTGGTTATTTTACATGACTTTTTGTTATTTTTTTTTGTTTTTAGGCTTAGAAATTATTTAGTTCTTTTTTGATTATGCTGATTATAATATTTTTATTTTTAAGTATTTAGATGTGTGTTTAATTGTCCAAGAATTTACTTAAATAATAGCAACTAAACTACCTATTAATACAGAATCGTCATAATTTTTTTAAACTATGATTATGTCAACGTGTCAAAATATCGAGTCTTCTCGATAGTTAATCCCGTCGACTATAATCGAGCAAGTGATCTTTCGGTCAATCAATTCCGTCGTCAATCTGAGCATTAACGGTGCGCGGCGGCACTTAGAAAATGTTTACTGCGCTCACCTAATGATTGATTTCTAATACTCTGCACGTAATAAAATTAATCTTATAATCGAAAATTTTACATTGAAGTCGAAATTTAATCTATTTTATTGGACTACACTTTGTCTTTATAATAAGATAAACGTATTTACAATCTTTTAGGAAGCACATTTGGTTAAATTTTTAAGATTTGTTTTCACTTTTGATGGTTGATTTTAATACCCTTGAATAAGCGCGTTAAATAATTTTATTTACTACTTTGAAATAACTTTATATATATTTGTAGTTTAGTTAGTATTCGTAAAATAAATTGTCACTTTTTATTGCGCACGACATCGGCACCTTAAAAAAAATGAAATATTTGAAGCTTTTTAAAAATTGTGCACGTAACAGAATTAAGATTTTTTTTTGGTAATCTTACTAAATGTATTATACAAAATATATTAGCTTATGTTTAAATTTAAATTACCAGATACACATTTTTTAGGTACGAGGTATATTAAGGTATTATTTAGGTACGAGTAAATTTATTATCGATTATAGTTGTTTTCTGCGTAACTCTTCTTTTTTTTTTGGTTGAATATTTCGAAAGTACGAAGATATTCTATTTAGCATCTGTTGCCTGCCATTTAAATTGGTCCCTCTAGTACAGGCTCTTCTTCTACCGATCCCTCGTTTTGTCAGTTGATCTTCTCTTGTCATCACCCCACATACACATCAACTTCAACATAATTTAGATACGCATTGCGGATTAAATAATGAAATTTTGCCATGAAAAATTCAAAAAGTTTAGTTATGATTAAAAATTACAAGACATATGTACATAATGATAAATCACGTCTTTAACCGTTGCGGGGTGGACAGAGCCAAAGGTCTTGAAATGATTGTAAGGCGGCGTTCGCCAAGATATGGCGTAATGATGGAATTGAGTTTTAAAAAGTGACTGGTTGCAATAGCCCGTCTGCAAGAAGAATCCCAAATTTATTAGCTTTTCTTCTACTCGCCTTCTTCGACATCCATGGAAAAGATTTGAAGTAGTCCAATAATAAAGTGCTAGGAATCACACGGCACTAACTGGAACAAAATGACAAACTTAATTTTTTTTTTAAATTAATTATTCAGCTTTAATTTCGTTCTAGCTTTTGCTTGAGACTTCTTGAATTTCAGGGAACATATGCATTACTTCACGTAGGTAACCCATATTTCAACAAAATTTCATTCAAAACAATTTAAAAGCGATAATTAAATTTTCAAAACAGATTGTGTCACAAACAGTTAGTTAAAACATGCGCATATCGAGTTCACAGTAAACAGATATATTCGATTTGTGAGCAAGTAATCGGCCACTCGGTAGGCCTGATAATAATAATGTCAAACAGAGCCGCGGTATAAGTGCAGTTGTTCGATATCGAGCTTTTAGCGATACATGTTTCTGTCGAAAAATATAATAACAAAATTAACTTTATAGCATATGTATTTATGTAACTTGAGATTTAATTGGGATGAAAAATAACTTTTTATTTTAATCCGAATTGTGTCATAGGTTTAACAAATAAATTTGGCCTGCGAGTCTTTTTTCCTAGTTCAATTATGAGTTCATTTTACTAGTTTTACCCAATTCTATCATCAAGCCAAAAAACTGAACTTGGCCTATCAGTCTTTTCAAGAGTGCTGGCTTTGTCTACCCCGCAAGGGATATAGACGTGAATATATGTATGTATTTAACTCGTTGGAACTATGGTTTCATGAACTAAAAAATATTGTTTCGTTGATTGATTTTAAAAACTTCTCCTTTTATCTCTTCCATGTCGATATGGTTAACTTTTTATTTATGTAATAAAACTATCTAAAAAACTAAATTAATACAAGTGGATGTGTGCCACGCAACAAAAAAAAAATCTATTCAAGTAGACTAAAAGTAGAGAATTATTTATTGTCATTTTCATAATTTAAAACATTTCATTAATTGATTCGCATTATCACTTTTTCACTCACCGAAATATTACTGTATCATTAAAATTAAATGATTTCGATCCCACTCCAAAATCTGTCTACCAATTACTAAATGACGTTTACGTTATAACGCACTCGACATATTTTTTATCCTGACAGTATCCCGAAATGCTGCGCAGGGAAAATCCCGTTTTGGAACGTCCTTTTTATAAGTCACAGAAAGACAGACGTTACATTTTATATATGTGGAATTGTGGAGACAGTCGTTTAGGACTTGCGTACTCAACAGTTCTGTATACGTAGGGATGTCCCTTATTCCTATGCTTTTTTTAAATATGTGATATGTTTATGGTATATATTATAAAATTTGTAAAAAAAAACCAGATAAAGAATTAAATGTGGAATCATAACTTTTAATTCATTGTCATAAGGTCAACATTTTTTTTTGCTTTTAATAAACAGATGTTCATTCATCCAATGCTAAAATATAAATAGAAGACGTAATGAATTTTGTCATTTAAAACTGATATTTCTTTGAACGAAAAGTAGAAGAAATATACATATTTATGCACAATGCCTGGTCCAAAACTGCCGAGCTTGAATGTGGATGAAGCGAAGGTAGAATGCAGAGATCGTGGCAAGTGGAAAGATGTAGTCTCTACCTACCCCTCCGGGAAAAAGGCGTGATTTTATGTATGTATGTATGACATACATACATAAGTATGCCTGGTCTATCACTCACTTGAAATCGTCATTATATTGTCTTACGAAATCATGAAAGTTTGCGAAAGTAATAACAATATTGCCACTAAATCTGTACAATCTAACCAAAAGTTCTCAGCAAACACTGAAATTCTACGAGTCATCATACAATATCAAAGTAAGCCAGTGTTTGTATGCGACATAAAGTTTCCACAATCGGCAACCCTGTCTGGCGCCGCAGACAAATGTTTTGATCGGGAAGTTTCCCGGAAATATTCCCGGGCTATTTTTAACCGTCGTTACGTTAAGTGTTCAAAGTTTGACACATTGTTTTGAGTCAGCCACGGAGACATTTTAACAATGGCTGTTTTGGTAGATAACGTGATGAAAAATATATTTTTCTCGATTTTCGATATTTCTCTTAGAAACTGGTCGAGATAAAAATAATTGGGTGTTTCGAAACTTGTATGGGTTGGTATACTTATTTTAAACATTGACTGCGTCATACCAAGGATATTTTTCCTGTTATGATATCAATAAATAAAAACCATAAGATTTTGTAAAAAGACAAGTAAAAAGATAACATATTTATAGTGACTCGCATCGTATTTGCCAAACGCAAGAATTCCAAGAAAAATAACGTGAATTCACTTTTATTAGTTTAGTAACACGCTACTAAAACCATAAAACTGATTTCAACTATAAAATTTATTCCCCAAATTGATGACGTAATAAATTTAAGTTAAAAATGTCTGCACAGATACTAGCATTAAACATGTTTGCACATATATCCCTGGAATGGTGTTATTGACTTAGAATAACTTGGGAATAACAACCTCTACTGCACTTTGGGAATGCAACTTGCGAAGTAAGGGTATAAACAGTCTTGCATAATATGAGCGCTTCCGAATCGCAGGAACCGTTTTAGTGAAATTTTGTTGACTAAGATTTCACCGTTTTTCAATGTTTTCGCAAATGTGGTTAAACTGATATTCCTTTTTTATCTACGATTAAATGTAATGCCTTTTCACGTTAAACGATTATCATCCCCTCACTTTTAATTGAAAATTAAAAATTATGCCAGAATATAAATGAATTTCCGATTCACGCGATGCGATGATTAAATTACATTGTTGGTTGGTTGCGTTTTACCGTGAGACTGTATAAGGACTCTTTAGAAAGATAGGGTTAGATTAATAAACTTAAATTATGTAAATTGACATCACAATTCATGTCTTGCCATGATGTAGTATCCTGAAGTCTGATGGCAATCGACCATAATTCGATAATTCATAATCTTGCCAATACATTATGTCCTAATTCAGCAGGGAATGCCGGGATCAGCGCTTTGTATGTAAACCTTATTTATTACATTGAATTGACTGAATACCACTAAACTAGCTTCCTGCTAGAAAATTTATGTGACCAGTCCGTAGACTAGGTTAAGGGTCTTCCATCTTTGGAAGTTTACAAATCAAGTCTTATTTAACTTTCGCGTGTGTAATTCTCTCTCTTATCTCTACGTGTTCCCGGTTGCATTCTTCTCTCTGTTTGCTGACTTTTCTCTCTCCACTTGGTCCGGTATTCCTGAGTAAAGTACAATGTCTCGCATATTATCTTTTGCGTCGTCCAGCCATCTCTTCGGCCTGCCCCTTTTACCTGGGCCCGGCGGAGGCGGCATGATCAGGCATCTGTTCCCCAAGTATTCTACAGGTTTCCGCAAAACGTGTGCAATTATTTCCTTTTAATGTTGGTCTGACAGCGGAGAACAGTATCTTGCTCTAAAATATTCTTTTCTCTTGTTTTTCATAAATTTATATAAGGGAACCAAGATCATCTGCATTATCTTCAACCACTTTACAATTTTCATCTTGACTACTTTTCTAGAGCCTTAATTATGGGTATGTTTCATGATAACATACTCTAAGTTAATTCCATCTTTGAGCCGTTCATCTGAACGTGGCCTTTCAGTCTTTTCAAGTCTTTGGAATCTGTCTACCCCGCAAGGGATATTTATATAGGGATATACCGATAGGGACTATAGTATGTATGTATGTCAGTAAGTTACTCGTAATATTTCTTTACATTTTATATTCGCATTATAAAATGCCTTAATACGTATATTGAAATAAATTTCGTTGAAATCAAACACAATAAGTATTATAGTATATTATTTTGTATTGTGACAGTTCTACGTAAACGCAGGAAGTCCTGGTTAGGGGTCCATCGTTTTGGGTTATGTATTTATTGTTTGTTTCCTCTTGGTATTTTGGTTGATACTTTTTTCACACAAAAGATATTCCTCGAGTTTTTAATAAATGTATTCCACAAGATATAATTTTAATATTATAATTTATTGTACAACAAAAACACAAAATGAAAATACGTATATATAAATAAGAGAACAAATTTATTTCCCCCTTCAAATACTAAGCCTGTATGCCATTTAAGTTTTACAAGTGCTTAAATATTTTAATGAATCGATCATTTGGATTAAATTAGTTACTCATCAAATAATAATGTCGACTGTTGAGCTGTCGAAAATTTTATGAATATTTTAAGTGATATATATAAACAAGCAACAACATATCACCAAGACGGGCAGTACGGATTAATACTTTTTAACCGTAAACAACAAACCCATAAAATTTTTACAGAAGTAACATCTTTTACAGTCCACTGTAATATTAGTTTTTTAGTAAACAGCTAACGTTAAAGAAATGTTACATTTTATAGTCTCTTAGTAAACATATCTAATTGTCTCAGCTTGCTTGCCCCACATGTTATTTTTCTGTATGAATCAAGGTTTTATAAATCCTCCTTTCTTTGTCAAAGGGAAGGCAAATTTCAAAGTAAAATACGCGATCTATGCTTTTGCCTTCATAGTAAAAAGCAAAGTCGCTTCCCATGGTTATATTTTTAAAACGACACATCGGATTTTAATGCAATTTTTGTTATAGATAGTGTGATCAAGAGGAGGTTTTGTATTTGTATTGATGCTACCCTAGCGAAGCCAGGGCGGGTCGCTAGTATTTTTATAATTTAGAAAAGGGATCAATCGCTGTCTATTTTCCTGTGCATACATATCGCTGTAATATAAAGTTCTAGAATAAGTCAACAAGTTGTCTCCTTCACGACGTATTCTTCTGTATTTTTTTTATTCTGTGCAACAAGTTTTCGTCGCGATCTCTCTAGTGCAAAATGTTCACGAGCTCTGATTTACGTTCAGTTAGAAAATTTTCGAATAACTAAATGGATGGTTGTTTTCAGTATTTTCGACGTAACGTTCTATGATGTTAGGAAGCATTATCGAAATGTGAACTGTCTAGACATTGTTTAACCGAATTGTATCTTAATACTATTTGATTGAATTAACGATATGGTATATATTTTATTTAGGTCTTGTTATTTTTGTATTATAAATGAAATTTTATCGAATAAACGTCCACCGCGCAATATTTGTTTGTTATATGTATTTTTATTATATTTTGTTTTGAAAAATTGAGTTACAACAACAACGAAATTTTTTTCATGGCTATCAATGTATTTAATATATCTAATATTTATGACGAAAAAGAAAATATGTATGTGTAATTTATTTGTGTCTTTTCCATAATTTTATAAACTTGATAATCTTGCAGTTAGTAAACAGTTCTTCCAGCTTGAAAACTAAGAATTGAAACGACAAAATTTTATTTTAAAGGATGACCTGTTAAAAACTTTAAAGGTACTGTAGAAACTGAAGGTATAGTTATTACAACATTTTGTTATAAAATGTGTACCTATTGCATATGATTGGAAAATTTTTGCAAAACATGCAAGAAATTTTCCTACAACAATATTTAAATAACATTATGATTCGCGACCTTACCTTCAATATTATTGGAGGGTTATATGTCCTTATGTTGAATCAATACCAACCTTGAGGTAAGCCTGCTAATTAGAGACTGCTATATAATATACTATGTCAAGTTTGTTTTGAACAGATTTATTATATTTTTTATTAATTTTTTATTATTTATTAACCGTTATATCAGGGTTTCTGGTTTTTTAAGTATTTATAATGAACATTTTGGCGGCAATGTTTGTTCAACGTAAGCAATATCAAAAATGAATGCCCTTGATCAATGAATTAGGTACTTTCTTACTGTCCGTCAAATCGTATAAAAAAATTGTGTAGAAAATTGTGTTGTATAAAAAAACAAGCGAGTTTGTTATCATGATAGTATTGAATAATTTAAATAATTCCTATTTTGGTAATATAACGCTATTTCACCATAAGTTATTGTTTTATTAGTAAGTTGATCATTTTGTACAAAATACAATAATAACATTTTAAATTAAGAAGTAAAGGTATTTTCATAGGTCAAAAGCCAACTAGGCTTTTCCATCCTTTTTATGTTTATTTGGGTTGTTGGTAATGAGGTCATAATTTGAAATAGTTGTCAAATTAAAACTACATATTTTTACCTAAAAAATATGTGAGTCATATTTTGTCATGAACCCAAATATTTATTCAATCATATTTTAAATTCGGCAATAAAATAAACATAAAAGTTACCACCCGCTGTTAGTTTAAATATTGGCGAATTTAACCAATGATGAGTTGGGGTCTATTCTTGAACAAAAATCGCCTCACAATTTGACCATCATTAAAATCAGGATATTTCTCTCCACTTGTTAAAAGAAATTTACACCAATTTATGTTAAACCTAGTATTATCAAAGATATATTATGAAAGAAAATACTCGTAATTAACGTATGAAAGCCAATTAATTAAAGAGGGGCCATTCCATTTTTGAAGAAAAATATTAAGAAATCATTTATAACCTAATACTATCATCAAGTTTTAGCAGTAAAAAATAACAATAAATTTGTTTTTAATGAAGATCACTTCAAATTAAAACAAACGCGTGAAGTGAGTTCGCTTCTAACGAAATGTGAAATTTGAATCAGAATCTGACACCACTTACAAATATCAGTCTGTTACGTAACCATGGGTGGTAAAACAGTGGCATTTTGCTAATATAAGCAAATTGTATTATAAATACCTTAATACTACATGTAATATTTATATTTAATTTATTTATATTAATTTGACGGTTTTACGATGTTGTATTCCACGTTCTTTACTACGTTTCAATGCCACGGATTGAAGAAATAATGAGCCGCAAAACATTTGTTTTAAGCTCTTAAAATATAAGATACTCGTATAAAAAATTAATGAGAAATTAGCTAAACAGGGAATAGTAACGTTACGATATTTTTAAGAAAAACATATTTATTTATGATGAAAGACATTGCAGTTCATCCATTACATATTATATGTGTAATAAATGTATCTGTATATTTAATTATAAATTATTATCATGTTGTATTTGTCTTCCTATATACTTAACATGCGTCACGTGTTAAATGTCTTTTCGAGTCATTTAAATTAGCTTTAATATAACCTAGTGCTTACCGACGTTTTCAAATAAGCAAACATTAAAGATCGCAACAACTAAATAAACGCAACAACAATACGAAAGAAAGTAACTATGTTGCTTCGTAGACCGCTACGCGCGTAGTAATCGTTAGCAAACAACGAGAAACTCAAACCGTGTGGTCTACAGCACTGGTGTGGCGCGCACACGATATTGAATTCACTAGATGTGATAAATAGAGAACTGGCTGGTTAGAACTTTATATTACGCGCGTAGTAATTGTAAACGACAAATGTTTCTGTAAAAGCCGTGAAATTTTTAAAAAAGCAGTGAAATCTTTAAAAAGCAGTGACGTACTGTTATAGCCTTCTTCCTTACCGTAGCAACGTACGTACCTTATGTTTTTATTTGATTAGCGAAGGAACATCCCGTTAGATATTTTCTTTTTTTATACATGATATGTAGTAATATGGTAGTACACCTACCATATTGCTTAGTGTGACCTTTTTGCGCGTAAAAAGAAATGGATTCCGAAATAAAATGTGTCAGTATGGTAAGCATGCTACCTTAGGCCATCAGTCATTATACTATTAATGATTCCGAGTATTCACACACAACGTGAGAACAGCCTTAATTGATTTTAATACAAAAACCATCAACCTTCCTTGCAGACAGAATAAGGCTATGTTTTCTAACTCATCAGTCTTGGATATATCAAAAATAATCAAGTAAGGTCTTGTGAGTAAGTGTAGTTAAACATGTCGATTGGACATTTAACAGATTTATATCTAATAGAAGAAATAAAAACATACAATTTTAACTGCATACGTAGAAAATATGTAATACAAATAACATAACGTATTAAAGCTGCGTGTGGCTGTTATTCCTCTTCTAGTTAAACAATTTTTGTGGTTTCAACTTCAAACCGAAGTCAGGTACTTGGGATCCGCACACAGGACCTTCACCTTTATTTATGCACACTCAGACAGAAATCACCCTTTGCGTCGCCCGCTCGATGCATGGGAACCAAGAAAGCATTCAAAATGATTTATTGTAAATGGTTTTCTACTTTGTTGGCTAAAATAATAACCCCTGCGCCCGGATTGGTGTTCTAAATTCGACGTTTTATTGTTCCTCCATTCCTTTTGCTCGCCGATACTCACATTCCGAAAAATTTAATTTGTAATCTTTTGTTGGCCATTAGCTGGTGTGATTGAATGAGTCAGCGATATGCTAACTACTATGAGAAAAGATATACGATGTTTAATTAGTGCAAAACCTTTACGGCAAAACGTCAGTTGTAAAAGTTTCGAAATGAATGAGACATTGACGATGCAAATAAAAACGTTAAATGCACAGTAGAGTTGCGGGTGGCTTTGTGTGCGTGTACAATAGCCCTTCCAAGCAATTGACGCTTAACTTCGGAGGTGTCATGAGAATTAGTGGACCATTATAGCTCCATAGAAAACGTTATGGTCAAGCAGAAAGCAGATAACAATAATTAGTTCGGACGCAACAAAAAGTGACATAAATCCCGCATAATAAGTTGTGAGCAGTGCAAAAAAAGCAGTTTACCTGAACGGGTGCTTTTTTGCAGAGTGACGGAGCGAGCGTGGACCGATATAATAAACACCTCAATTCCTGGCACGGCATTGTTTAATGATTTTTCTGTTGTGATATTGCACAATCCCCTCTTGGCTCGTTTTTTCGTCCACAACTTGCGAGAAAAATAAAAGTTTTTGTATGTCCTGGTAGCATTTAAACAAAAGGGACTGGGGTCGTGTGAAGGTGTGATTTATTTATGACTTTAAGAGCCTTCTCATGACCGACTTTGGGTGGTTTCTACGGCGTTTGAGTTAATCTTATTTGTGTTATCAAATATTTAACGTTATATTTCTTTTGTTTCAGGAAAAATATGGGAACGAAGTGTTTGAGCGGCACGTCGTTAAACTTTTGAACTAAATTTTTGATACGACTGCTTTTTATAAACCGTTATATGAACGAAGATGCTGGGGTGTGCTCTAAGGAGAGTTGCCTCAGTCGTCTATACGCTAAAGGTCATCAGTTTTAGCTCGGCTGTCGACAGCCGGTGCTTAGATAAGTAGATTAGATTACAATCGGCCATCTTTCAAAAACTTTGCAACTAGTCAAGACAATTTAGTTACCATAGTAAAAGAGCGCGGGTCTAGGAGTCCTGGAAGAGCCACTGCGGTGGTATGCTTTATATTGCCTCTTGGATCGACTGTGCGCTGACTGGTCGCTACGTCACGTGGCTTCCCGGCGCGCGACTGCAGTGCTGGATGCTACTAACTGTATACACGTAAGTAACATTTTTATATAAATTTATCAAATTGGAATATTGTAATCTATTAATCCGATTTTCATTTACGACTTCGTCCGCCAAAAATGAGGAACCACTTTTAAATTCTGGTGGGAATTTTAGGAAATTCTCTTTTAACGCTTTCTTTGACCATATAATTTTTAACCCAGATATAATTTTTTAGTCACTCAGTTTTTATTTTACGCGAATGGAGTCGCGGGTATATTCATGTCGTGTAATAATCTATATTGTCCGTAACTTAGTATCTGATGTAATTTTAAATCTGAGATCAAAATTATAAACCACACCATATCGTTGATAATTAGGTGATGTAGTAAGTAATTATAATATAATTAGGACATATTCATGATATTGAATTTCATTTCAAATTACTGTCAAATTTATAAGCTTTATCTTTATTTAAATTAAAGTTATGATACTTTGTTTTTTACTAATATTAAAAACGCAGCATTCAAGTAAATTGAATTACGGTACATTGCGATAAAATAAAAAAAAAAATGTAATTTAATCGTGATGTGTTTATGGGACATTTGTTAAATTTCGTTGCAATTTCGTTTTAAAATTCCAATCATATATGAAGAAGAATTGTTGCCCTTTTTGATAAAAGGTCGCGTCTTATTGTAGGCAGAAGAAGAAGCATGAAAGAGTAAGCACAATACTGGACCAGTTACCTATACATCATGATCAGAATGAGATGAGGTAGTTTCAAAAACATACATTTCGAGAATGCATATATTAAGAAGCAGACAGAGCGAGCAGTCTAGTAGGAATTGAGATTCAGATAGTGACAGGTTGCTTGCCCATCACCTGATAGAAGAATATCAAATTTACGAGCTCTTTAATGAGTTTTAGTTTTACAAAATTGGCAGGCATAACTTAAAATTTCTCTTCGCTACAAGATGGGAAACTTGCATTAGACGAATATGTTTATTCCCTTCGAATTAGCTTCAAATAGGTTGGAAATATTTGAGGACACGACCTTTTCCACTTCATGCTCATCAACAACATCAATGTAAAGGACATAAAACGTTGTTCCGTTAAATTCTTCAAGTAGCCTGGGAGTGGCAGTTAGCATTCGATTTACGACGCAGTTTTCATTACCTGTTTCTATGTATTACTTTTTACAATTGAACTGAAAAACTTGGTGATGGATGTTGTTAACTACTTTTGAATTTGGTGTGTTATATTGTGTTGCGGTTCATTGTCTTAATATTTTGTCGATGATTTTTTTCGGTTCGACATGTTACCAATGTTATAGAGTTTTAATGAAGTTCAGTAAGTACTACTAGAACTTTAAAAAGAAGAATATGACATTCGTAAAGAACCACTGTCACTTTATATAAATCTCAATTCTATTAAGCCAAGCAGCTGAAAGTGACCTGTCAGTATTTTGAAGACTGTTGGCTGTGTCTACCCCGCAAGGTATATAGACATGATTATACGTATGTATGTAAAAAACCAGCGAGCAATCTGCGAACACGCAAAGAGGAAAGAAATATTCGTATAGTTAGTTTATTTCAAAGTTATAATATAATGTAGTTATGTACTTAAACAAATTTTCTAAATGAGTTCAGGCGAAAATTTCCTTGTTAAATTAAACATTCTATGGTTATAACTTGTAACCTATAAGTATTGAATTTGTGTGAATTCTTTAGATCAATTTGAACTAATTATTTCTTTCGGTTACACTGTTCCGCTGTTTGATAAAATATAAATTAAACTGGGAGATATCGAAACGTTCATAAATTTTCATCGACAGATTAGAGTAAGTGCTTTTAGATAATAGAAGATAACAAGTTCGTTGACACACGTGTTGACTTCATTTCATGGAAATTGAGCTACTTTTTCTAATTATTTTTTTAACCAGCTTCTGTGGGCTTCACTCCAATAAGAATAAATGTATCTCGGTTTTCATACAATAAATACGATCCACGATGAGCTAGTAACCTGTCACTGTTTGAATCTCAATTCCATCATACAGCTGTACGTGGTATTTTATCTTTTCGAGAGTGTTGGCCCCGTCTACCCCGTAAGGGATAAAGAAATGATTATATGTATGTATTCACGATAAAAACGAACGTTTATAGTAAAGAATTTAAGGCAGGCAGCTGAACAGTAAAGTGTTACTAAGTATTTTCACCGCATGTAGTAGATGCATTTTTTGCAGAAAATATAAGGTTTTAATTTAGCTGTTTTAATGCTTACAGCAAAAAGTTTTAATGCTTACGGCAACACATTCGGTTGAATAGATTTGTAATTTAATACAATAAATGACAGTTTCCTTACCATTTAACAAAGGGGTTTCATTTGGTTAAATTCATTACTTACATTTGCTTTTCAAGTTAGTTCATTTAATATGTCTAATTAATACTTTGACTGTACTGAGATTTCAAGGAAACTGCGTTATAAATTCATTCCATAGTCAAAAAATAAGCCCAACGTGATATACCAGTTAATTAAGTGTACATTTAGTCTGGCAACAACATGAAATATTTGCGAAGTTAGTTTGTCAAAAAACCTCACGACGATGTGTTAAATTGCTCGGAATGTCACATTATTTGATGTTAAACAGATAATTGCTTTTATATTACGTTTTATTACATTTGTATATGTCATTTGTTTTATTACTATTGAGACAGGGCTCTTGATTGATGTATTCATAAAATAATTAATTAAGGATTTTGGGCTTGGAATTCTGCTTTTAGTCAATGACTAGCAAATTCTGTGAACTATGCAGCTAAACATTACCTTCGAATTTTCTGATTATTCGTTCAGCTTTGCCGTTACAGATTGACACGTGTATGTATGTAAAAAGCTTCGTATAATTAATTTAGAATTCAGCATTTTATCTAAAGAGGAGCAATATAGACGACTATATTACCCTTGGCCAATCTGATATTACGCCCACCAGATATATTCAACTTGCGCCAAATTTGGAGACAATAGTTAATTAATAAGGCTTGTCTGGGTCGATGCATTGCTAATTCATAAAGCACGCCTTTTATTATGTTAATTATGAGATTTACATACATTTAGAGTTTTTTTGGACTCTCTAAAAACAACAGTTTATATAGATATAAAATGTTCTACAGTTATAAAGTACTAGCTTTGATAAACGATTCTGTAATTCCGATTATTCACACGTCGAATTGTTTTATTTTGATTTTTCGAGCTGTGTACAAACAAAGACATTATTATTTATTTATTTTTATAGATTTATGTACACCAAGGAAAAAGAAGAGCATAGAATAGAGAAATACTTTACACTACTTACTTCTAAAGAAACTTCTTCCAGTAGGCCCACGACAGGAAAATAGATTAGATACTAAGGTAGCTGTCTTTATTAGGTATTTCATAAATAATCTTTTTCCATTGGGTAACCTACATCTTAAAAGATTTGGTAATATACTGTTGAAGCAATGATATTGCGTACTGCAATTATGCATAACTTTTGTCAGTGTAGTGCAACCATGACATGTGTTTAGTAAGAGTATCGTTAGTTCGCGAATTGCATGTAAAATATAGTTTTTTTTTTCGTAACATAAACATTCTAAATAATTATTGGCTTAAACTCCCGACATTATTTGTTAAAAAAATATAGGCATTCAATTCGGGCTTCCCCGTTGCCAAACGATTTTAATATTATTGATTTATTTTTCTCATAATAAAGCTACCATCAGCACTTATTTTTAATACATACAAATAGGCAAATCTGTGAAAATAAATAAATATTCTTTGCTCTAGAAATTTAAGCCCAGGAAGTGTGGATCACTCTGGAACAAATATTGCCATTTTTAAATGAACAACGTAAACGTGACTTTAAGTTTCTATTATTTTCTTTAATTAATGAAACTTTAGTTCAAAAAATAACGTTAGAAACTTTGTATAAATTAAATATATATATAATTTTTATAGTTTATAAAAAAATAAAACTTTGAATTAATATTACATGAATTGTAAAAAATATAGCCCTCGGGAAGTGTCAACAGCCATTCAGCCAACCCTTGCGATGATCGAGGACCCTCACTTCCACAGCATGATAGCTCACACTTGACCGTTTCAACGGCATAAATATTCGCATTTTTAATTTTTATGTGACCTAGTTCCTTTATATTACATATAGCGGAAAATACTCTTAAAAGTAGAGAGGTTTCAGTTCTGTTATGAAGAGAGTTATATCGTCGCAAGTAGAAAGATGTAGTCTCTGCCTACCCCTTCGGGAAAGAGGCGTATATTTATGTATGTTTGTACTTTTGCCGTTTTTATAGTTTTTTAGTTTTACTCAGTCTGCTTGCTTCTAACTAAAGATTCCGATTTCTGATTATATTTAATTGATCCATTCTCAAAGAATTAAATTGAAATATCGAGTGGATTAACCACGAAGCGTTAAAATAATTTTCGCACTTAAATAATTAAAAAAATCAAAAAATAACTTATTTGAAAGACTTAAAATATTATATTCTTTGCAGTGTGTCAATAGCCTTACGTACCAAAACAGTAGTGTGTGGGCTGTTATTGTTTGTATCAGATTCAGGGGCCAGCCTCGTGTTACCTATATGTTACAACACGTCTAGACGTCGAAAGGCAGACATTTTTTATTTCAGCTACTGTGGGAGTTAGACTTAAAGGCCTATTCAGATGTAAGCAGAAAGTTATCACTAGGCGAGTTGTGGGTTGGCAGACATGGCATATTGTGCAACGAAATTGTTTGAATTCTTCATAATGACATCTAACTAATTTTTTATTTTATTTTCTAAAGGATGTTAATATTTTCAGGAAATTGATAAATTATTCGATCTGAAAAAAGCAATTATTGTGTTAGTTTTGAAGTTTGGCTGTCGGAATAAAGCCAACTAAGTATCGTAAAGTTTTTAAAAATAATAAATTTCTTCATATTTCTGAAGGAGTAATGTATGTACTCGTATATCTAAATAGGCCTTAAAAATATTAATTAATTCAGTGTTAGCAAATTGTACAAGTGTTCGACGTATTTATTTTTGTTCAAAGGAGTGACAAAAACTATGTATGTTTAATTCAATCAATCGCCATTTTTAAGAGGTATCCTTATTTTTTTATACGAGTTTATTTTTACACTAGTACAAGTTACAAGTTGCAAGCAAAAGTACTCTTGCCTTTTTATAACATAACATTTGTTGCAACACTTTAATCATGTGAACTGGACTTAGAAACCTTAACTGATAAAACAGATACAGAGTATCTCATGAATACTATTATTATAAAAAAAATCACCTATTATCAAACGGTACAGATCTGCTCATTCGGTTGAATGCCATTGACACTGCTCCTTTTGTGAGTGGTATCAACACGTGCTGCTCAAATATGGATACCAATTATAAAAGCGTTAAGGCAAAGAATATATACTAAAGTGAGGTACGAATGATAGATATTTTCTGTTTAAGAAGTAAAAAGTATAACTATATACTTAGTAATGAGAAATATGCCCCTTGCACAAAGGAAGAAAATGAATAATAAAAGAGGTATTTTTTGAAAGATAAAGTATTAGCTAGGAGTTAACGAAGAATGTTTTTTGGATGTTAAGAGTCTATGAAAGCCAGTTTGAGATTGGTATGAACGAAGTGTCGATTATTTTGTACCTACCAAGTTTTTTCTAAGAAAAGACGTAAGACGTGAATATACTTCACGTATAAAAATTTTGTTGAGAATAATTAGCATATGTGAGTATGCCATATAAAATTATTATATAAAAAGTCAGTACAAATGTAAAATGTTATACTAATGCGATTGTAAGTACGTGTTAAAAGTTATAAACAGTTATTAAATGGAACTTTAGAAAAAAAAAAACGTATAGGTAAGTCAATTACGAAAACACGTTACAAAAAATATATGTAAGTTTTCCTTATTGAACTCAAATGATTGCCCAATGCCAAGCACTTCACCTTAACAAGTATCTTCAATTGAATCTTTTCGAGTGTCACTATGGTTCTATAATACTAATGGGTGGATTAGTTTTCTTTGCTGATTGTGATCAAAGACGTTTATAGTACAGCCGTTAGCTATGTGCGTGTTTCCATGATTCATTATTAATTCTTCCTCTTAAGTTTACAGGTTAAATTTTTTTTATATATAGTTTTATTAAGATTCGATGGGATAAAAGAAATAAAGAAATCTCAGCCATTCCCATTATTGCAAACCTTTTTGTAATATTTCCTTTTTGCTGAATTGAATAGAATATTACAAAAACGAAGTCTCTTTTGTAAATCAAAAAGAAAAGTAATGTAACAATAAATATGGAGCGTAAATAGGTTTCTTTGTAAGATAGAATCTCGAAACAATAAAATATTTTAATTTCACTATATAGGTACTATTTTATCAGGTGCCAAATTTAAAATTTGCAATGGAAACGTTCTCTACATTAACATTACAGTGGCGCGCGTAGACACTGAATACATTCATACTATTAAAATTCATAATGGAGCTCTGATTATTGTAGTGCTAATGTATTTAATTATGATTTGTTTGGTCTAATACGCCTCGTGGGTAGAAAGTTGTCTTCATTATAACACCTATGAGAGTAAGATGTAACAATGCAAGGATTTTACCCACTAGTGGGGTTGACATGACAAAGACATTATAGAGCAATGATGATAGATTGAATAGAGTTATGTTAATTTAAATAGAAAGTGTTTTAGGAAATAGGGGCATTCTGGTCGATATCACTATGATTGTTTTTGTTAACTTTGTAAAATGAAAATGTAAGTGATATTTATTTATGTGTGTTATTGTTGCGGATTTACTTACTTTAAAACTTCCCTTTTATTTAAAAGTAAATCGGCAGCTAAACTGATATGTTTGAATTAAAATAGCTGTACTATTAAAAGTAAGTTTGACAGTGATCGTTCAAGAATATTCATAATTGTTATTGTAACTTTAAATAGAATACTAGTACCTACCACCAAACCAACCGCATAGCGCATAAATTATAAACATAGGCAACTGGAGTACTCTTTGTTAAGTTGTCAAAGTATAGGTGCAGTCCAATATTATTTTCACGTACCAAACAATTGCCACCCGTACGGCCATACAGTTAAGAATACTAGGAAATGGACAGTATAAATTAACAATTGCGTTAGGAAAGCGACTTTTACTTCGATTCGGGCGTGGGAGGCTTTATTTGGAACGAGAAGGACTGAATTTTTTAAACCATACTTGCTTGATGTATGGCTTTAAGTATTTTTAAAGTAACTATTTTTTAAATAAAATGTTGATATATGAGTTTCCTGATAAAAGTTTTGATTCAAATCGTGTTATGTTGTTATGACTGGGCCGCCTTCGGAGCATAAAATAATTTGTGCTCTTTTTTGGTTGCAATTTAAATTTGTAATTTCTGACTTGTGCCCTTAAGATCATGTTCTCTTTAGAGTAGAAACCAAAAACGTTAGAATGAAGAAAAGAAAATATTTCTAGTTGCAATTCCCTGCTGTTGTTTGATTGAGGCTACTGAATAAAGTTTCATGACTGCGCCGGGGTAAATCTGGAGGTCAACGATCTGGCGAGGGCAAGCAAATTTAGTTCGACCTAATTTCCTTTTCGGAACTTAAAATAACTGAAGTAAATGAATTTATAACGTCTGGTTAAAAAGATGATGATGAAGGGAAAGAGATTTAACTAGACATTATAAATTTAAACTTTATGGATCATTTGAATTACTTCATTAGATTATTATAAGTAGTGAAAATAAACTTTGTATTGTGTAACTTAACTTATTGACTGAAGGTGACAAAAATAACTTTTTTATTTATTTTTTATGCCACAAACTTTTATTTTACTGATTAATTAAACAATCTTGTACTTATTTGATCACGGTTCCTAATTTCGCAATACATAAAAAGAAATATGATGCGGCGCTTCTTCTTTCTGGTTAAAACGCCACCTATATAGTAACTAATTATGTCACTCGAACCTTACTTCCTTACAAGTAGCAACTTCCTGGAAATACAGATAAAAAATCAATAGATTTGAACCCTTCAATGGCTTCCCCACTCGAACACGTGAGGGGTCCACCTGACCCCAAAAACTTGGGGTCGAAACCGGATCGTCGCTAATTAATTTACAGTCACGCATTCGTATTTGATTCGTATGTAAATTTTAGGGACACTACAAACTGTACAAACTGGTACACGTTGAGCTTGGATGCTCGTAGATCTGGCTTGTTCAACGTAGAAAACATGCCTCTTTTTTAAGAGAGACTACTTTTTTAAATTTACCACGACTACTGCATTCTTATTAACTTAACAAACATACATCAAACTTTTAATGCGATGTCTTAGTGAATTGTAACATAATTTTCCGTCTTCCTAGTATCTGGTATTGCTGCTCTTGATGCCACTTACGCTCGCCAAGTCTGTGCTAACTCTAATGTATGCTGATTCCCAGAAACATCGTTGTATATTTCAGAGATCATAGTTTGTTGACTGACAAATATTTAATTTTAACCGTGGCTAGGCTTGCGTGCGGTCGCTAGTTACATATTACGGCTGTGCGGGAAATGACCCACCGCATAAATTATTTAAGAACCCTTCAAATCTTAAAATTTGCCACAGTGTTAGGCCTCATGATATTTAAAACTTACCGCTAGTTGTATTATATATTAACAATGACTGCTTTCTTTAGTCATTTACTTTTCGTGGTCTCATTTACTCATTTTTCTTAAACTCGATCGCATGCTTAATTAGAATAACTAGCGCCTTTTAAATTACAGAGTAGTCTAAAGACTTCTTATCTTCCATCTCTTGATAACACTTTCCGTAATATGTACTAACCTTAATGGCGAAATCGTTTGGTTTTAATTTCGTGTACGCGTCAGAATAGCTCCATGTCGGTGCTTTTGATGCGCTCGTCCAATATGCGTAATTGTGGGTTCACTGCTTAAATGTCTGGCGTAAGTTAGAAGCGGTTACCAAAAATATATTTATCTACGAAATGAGATTACTGATGATTTAAAAAAAATGTTTGTATTAAGTTACATCGTCGCATTCAGACAGTCAGTGAAATGGAATATTGCTGTATCCTTAATCTTCATTATCATTAGAAAATACGGCTTTAAAGTACGTTTTTCGATTTATTAATACTCAGCTTGTTACGGAAAGGAATTTCTCTAGAAATAAGTAATGCCTTTGTAAAAAGTTTATCCCTGGCTTTAGAATAGTTTTTTCTTGTTGTTTACAAAAATACAAGATACTGTGGTACTATTTGAAACAATTACTGACCTTTAAAGCAGAAAACCTCTGTACTCGTATGATTGATCAAACAATTTCCAGACTATTTAATATGTTTCCCCTTCAATACCCATAGCGAGGAAACGAAATAGCCATCTTTTTCCGAGAATTATGCGAACCGGGCCGTAAAGCGTCTCATGCAATTTTGATACACGAATGATATTGTAATAGGTCACGATATTCTATTTGCCATTACTTTAAATAAGTCTAAGATTTTTTTGACATCGTCAAGCTAGGTATTGTTAAACGATGAAAACTTTAGATTTTTTAAAATAAATATTTAACCAGTATCTTTCTTAGTTGACCGACCAGCAGTGTGTGTTGTTTATATGAAAAATAAAGATTTATTATTGGCAAGTTAATTTAAATGCTGTAGCCCAAATGTAGCTGAACGACGCGTCAGGTTTAGATTTGGACCATTATTAATGCTCATATTTTACTTGGCTCAAGTGTTTTTAATGAATAGGTATTACATTAACTCGGAGGCTGGATTTTATACCTTAAACTGTTGATGTCTTATTACGCCGTCGATGTGGCGTCTCGATTATGCGTAAAATATATTCAGTGTAAAAAATTTTAATTACTTCTCTTTTATATCATTTTTCTGAAAACAAAGTAGACAAAGCATAAAATATTCTTTTCTGTTATGTTCCTTTTTTGATGCTGTCATTTTGAAAGTACATATTAATAGTGCGCCTTATTGATAAATAAATAAACCAGCGTGGTGCTGTCGCCCATGTAAATTAACATTCAGAAAATTATAACTTCAACGTACCAAGGAAGTGAGAGGCAGGTTGAAAAAATAAAAAATAAAGTTCTAGGCGTATCGTATTCTTTGTAGTTTTTTATATGTTTACATTTTTATTGATAAATCTCTCACAATAGAGGCATTGTCGGTCCAATAAAAAGAAGTGATCGATTGAGAGGCGTACATCCGTTTTTATTTTTAATAAAATCCAAGTGGCCAGTTTTTTGGGGCGTAAAGAATGCGATTCATAAATTACTTACCGATTAAGGTAACACGTTATTAGTTGTCAAGGGATAGTTAGAATCAGGAAAAATGGTCGATAGAAAGCTTTATGAACATGTGAAACATAATTATAGAGTGTTGTATTCGATTAATTGATTAATTTCAAAGGCGGCTTCTATACTTTCGGCTTTTACGAAATATGACACAATTTATGGCCTTTGTAATAATCTAGCATTAGGTTTTCGGAGCATAACGATTGGTCCTGATTTTCCATATATCATATTACTGGATGACGTTACATATTTTACTGGTTTTATATAAGCATTGCTTATTAATCATGCGGGAAACACTATTTTTCTTTTGTCTTCTCTCCCGTGGGAGTTTCTTAAAGATTTTCCGTCCCCGACCAACATTACTACGTCGATTCGCTACAAGTTCTCTTCAGTGTTACTTAAGTTCTTTATTATTGTAAATGTGAAAAAAGTAAACGTTACACCATTTATTTATTAAGTATTTTATTAGAAGATGGAAAGCTAGATTTTTTTATTTATCTGTTGCCGATATGCTTTTCATGTAAATCAACCCTTAGTTTATAAACTAATGCAGTTTATTACTACGTGTTAATATTAAATTCTACTTTTATTACCTACGTCTCAGTTTAACTAACGTAATATGTCCATCGTAAAACATGGCCAATGAGCATCTAAATTTTTAGATAAACAACATGTGTAATTGCCACTTAAAAGCTATAAAACCAATATCTGCATATTGATGTGTCATACATATGGGAATCACAGCGTGTATTTATCTTTTTAATGAAATAGAAGTACTGACGTCCGTCATACCTATATGTGGTGTAAAAGCTTAGAAAGTAAACATTAAAATAATAAAACATTTAGTGTATTCATAAATCGATTCGGCTTATTAATAAAGGATGTAACATAGGGTCACAAAAAAATGAACGTCCATATTCAGTGCGCATCAGACAGGACAAGTGCTGAGTAGATCAAAAAACATTTTACGATTATTAAACCTTACGATTGACAACCGGGAAGGCATTCTTGTCGTTCCCATATTTTTATTGCGTGTAAACCCGTCGGCGCTTTTTTATATCATCTCTTCTAAGTGACATAAATTCTAATACAAAGTCCATTTGTGTATCTCGGACGTCTTAAAAGGTATGGGGATAATCGTTTTTCTGCTTTTTACAAGGAACTCATTTCAATTATCGGTCGATTTGATGGGTATAAAACGAATGGTATGTGTCGTGAAGACGGCGCCCAGCCGGGTCGGTAGGGCGTCACGTGTGTTCTTCCTCAATATATATTTTTTTTCATATCGACGACGCTAATTTAATTATGGAATCTCATGCTTTTTTATTTTTAATGTCTCACGCACCTGTGTCCTGCCAGTATTCATAATTTTCATTGCATTGTAACGGCGCTTTGTCGGAATCCTATTAATTAATAGAAATACGGGCTGTTTTGAAGTAATCTTCTTGTTTCTCTTTCTGACATATGCGTATAAATTATACATATCCTGATAAAATAACTTAGTGTTTTTCAAAATGTATCTATTTCCGAATTTGGTAAACTTGTATTAATGAACTAAAATATCAAGCTTTAGACTTTATTCTTTAGACTTCTAAGAATAGAGAGAAAAGAAATAAAAATATCAATAAAATCGAATTCCTCTCATTAAAATCTAATTTATCTGTAATGAAATACAAACCTATCAGTCATTTAATACTTAGAAAGTTTTATCTCGGACTCTATCAATGAATGGTACAGATGAAGGTATTTTAAATCTACGTGTAGGTGTAGCTTTGACGTAGGTTCTGGAGATATTAAATTAGTGGAAGGACTTTGACGAGTTGACAAATGAACCGTATTTATACTAATGCCGCCCAAGGAGGTGTTAAATGATAGAGTTGATTATTAGGATTGTATCTTTTTTATTACGGGTCATTACAGGAGCGAAAGATTTTTATGAGAAAAAGTAATAATGTATGACATGTTTAGTTTTAAATATTTTTTTGGTTTTTTCCTTAAAATCTAATTGTAATACTGTATCGGTGCTAAAACGTATAATATTCACAGTAACCTACTAAATTCAAGTATATGGAAGGAAAGCAATTTGCTTATTTTATATGATTTCTACATTAAAGTCTAACGTAGCCAGTAATAATAGGGAAAATACTTTTTATTTCAAAAATGTATTCCAAGAACTAGATAAAAATATCAGTTGCCACCTCCAAAATAATCCTCACTTGTGAAAAGCCATGACAAATGTCGGAGTGACAGTCATAGATAGGCGATGGGGACAGGACTTTTTTACTTGATTGTATTTTATTTAGAGGCGCAATGTCTTGTTGCACCATGAATCTTACTCGACCACTGATTAACTAAGTACAGAACGGATATAGGACCTCACGCCAGATGTAGATTTATTTAAAAACTAGCTTTTGCCCGCGGCTTCGCCTACGTTAATTTCGCTTCCATAAAAAGATTGCTTAGATTAAGAGCCTTGCATTGACATAAACTAATATTATGCAAAAAAATAGATGTGCCTACGTGAGTGCGTGTTTGAGGATGCTATTCAATCATGCAAATTCAACTGGATAGATTTTGATGAAACTTACGTACACGGGAAGAATAATGCCTGGAATAGAACATAATTTATTTTTCCTACAAAAGCAAAGTCCCGGGGGCGCAGCTGTTAAAAAACGAATAAATTCTAAAGACAAAAAAAGGTAAGTATAATAATGGAAGTAAGTACTGGCGAAACTAAAATTACTCAATTAAAACTTAATTAATTAAAAATTTTGCCGGCGGCTACAATCGTGTTATTTCTTAAATTCTCATGAGGCGCCATCTCGTATCGGATGGTCAAAAAATAAATACCTAAACCACGGGAACTAAATCAATAAACAAAGCATAATGAATTAAATCAATAAAATGCTATTTTTTTAATCATTATCATCATTTTTCATTATAATAAACATAAGAATTAATTATTTATGGTGCCGTGTGGTTCCCGGCACCAACACAAAAAAGAATAGGACCACTCCAGTCCTTTTCCATGGATGTCGTAAAAGGCGACTAAGGGATAGGCTTACAAACTTGGGATTCTTTTTTAGGCGTTGGGTTAGCAACCTGTCACTATTTGAATCTCAATTCTATCATTAAGCCAAATAGCTGAACGTGGCCATTCAGCCTTTTTAAGACTGTTGGCTCTGTCTACCCCGCAAGGGATATAGACGTGACCATATGTATGTATGTATGTATGTATAATTATTTATAGCTTTTTATATCGATTCAAATCAAAAATGACGAAGTTCCATACAAACTTGCACCACCTATTTCATCCCCTTGGGATAGAATTTCAGGATAAAAAGTAGCCTATATTCTAATCCAGGTTACTAACTATATCTGTGCCGAATTTCGTTCAGATCCGTTCGGTAGATTTTGCGTGATGCGCGTACAAACATACAGACAGACAGACGGACAGACAGACAGACAAAAATTCTAAAAAAATTTGTTTTGGCTTCTATTAACCCTAAAAAGACCCCTTATAATTTTTTTTCTTAAATATCTTCAATGTACAGACAAAGTTGAGTTACAGTTTTATTATATGTATGGAAAAATATATAAAATTGTGGATATTCTCACAGCAGCAAAAACCCTTACATAAGTGAAGTTGCTTTTAACCGACTTCGCGCGAAGAAAACCAGCTTTTTTCTCAAGAATCAACCAATATAGTTACGGGATTTTGTTTGTGTGTTGCAATTACCTTTGCCTTTTTAAAAAGAAGGAAAGTTATTGTCACGCAAATTTTTTTAACTTTACACAAAAATAATGCGCTCTGTATTGCGATGAAATATTATTCGCAACGGAAATTTCATATCTCTTAAATAAAACAGTGGACAGACTAGAAACAAATAAAATAAATCAAGAGAAAGCACGTGAATCCAATATATCACTCAAAGATTCACCATCAAATTGGGACTTTCGAGTGGAATGCAAGATGGATGGCACCTCCTAATATTATAACAAGGCGATTCATCAAGAATGTGTCAATTACGTTCTAGAAGCGATCTTGGAGAATGTCCAATTTAATTAGAATTTATTCAGCGTCTCTTTGAACTGGATTACACGTTTGTTCCGTTCGAAAGTTCCGAGTGTAGGCCGTGACGATTATATCAAAACATCGGTAATTAGCAGTAATAAAAATCAGGTTTTGACATTCAATATCTCTATTAGATAAGGTGTGTAATTGTAATGAAATAAAATAAAAGGATTTTTTTTCTGCTTTAAAGAATATCCTAAGTATTGACTAATTAACTGAGTGACAAATTAACGCACAGCCCGGAAATATACATATGTCAAAAGATATGCAATTTGCCATGAGAGTAGGTTCTTTATAGAGTTCACTATGGGTGAATTTCACAAAATTCCTGCGGAAAGGATAATTGATAGAATTTCACATTTACTCGGGAGGAGCCGCGGACTTCATTAGTTGATCTATAGTAATTTATCGTCGAAAAAAAATTTCGAACAAATTGTTTTTGGTGCGGATGCTCACTATTAAATAATCAAATTTGTAAATATTCTTTGCAATCTCGATGATCCTCTCGTTGATCTAAAGTGTAACCAATGATGCTGGCATTTCAACAGTGTTCCGCAATCTCCATCCTGTTATCATCAATTTAATTACTCGTATTTACAAGCCATCATTTGGCAAATTATGTAAACTACAGAAACTACACTTCAAGTAGTTTAAATAAGTAAACTTATGACTTGTAAAGTTTGCGTCGCTGCGATTATGTGAAATTTGAATTAGCAATTAGATTAAAATATAGTAAGCGTTTGTTTATTTACGTATATTGTTTGTTTGTAATATCTTTATTTCATACTAGCTGTGCCTGCGACTTCGTCCGCGTGGAATAGTTATTTTGGGCATCATTGAAGCCCTCAAGGATGCTCCTTCCACGATTTTTTTCACATTTTCCAATATTTCTTCGCTCCTAATAGTTTAATAGTTGCATCTAGACGTTATATAGCCTAAAGCCTTCCTCGATAAATGGTCTATTCTATACAAAAATAATCTTTCAAATCGAACCAGTAGTTCTTGAGATTAGCACATTAAAAAAAACAAACAAACTCTTCAGTTTTATAATATTAGTATAGTCCGTCAAGTAGTTTTTGTTTCTATAAAGAACATACAGACAGACAGACAGACAGACAGACAGACAGACAGACAAAAATTTTACTGATTGCATTTTTGGCATCAGTATCGATCACTTATCACCCCCTGATAGTTATTTTGAAAATATATTCCATGTACAGAATTGACCTCTCTACAGATTTATTATAAGTATAGATAGATAAATTTACACAATAACAAGAAAATAGTACATAGTCATAAAAAAAAACAATTTTTTAGTCTTCAGCGAAAAGGATTTTACATACATACATATCATCACGGCTATATCCCTAGCGGGGTAGACGTTTTAGCTTAATGATAGAATTGAGATTCAAATTGTGACAGGTTGATAGCCAATCGCCTAAAAGAAGAGTCCCGAGTTTATGAACCAATCCCTTAGTCGCCTTTTATGACATCCACGGGGAAGAGATGGAGTATTCCTGTTATTTTTTCTAATAGTGCCGGAAACCACACGGCACGGCACGGAAAAGGATTTCGATAAGAATATAAGTTTGTTGAATGCTAAGCTTGAGTTTTGATAATTACTTTGCAATTTTCATTCTGTAAAACGCTTTATGATATAACGAAAAAAGTTATTTGTTATATAAATAAAAAAAAACTTAAAAATCAGTCAATTTTCGTGATTTTTTTTGTGTAGGTAGCTATTAAGCCTATATAGCAACATGCAGAGTACAATTACAATTAATGACGGCCTCTGTGGCGCAGCGGTAGTGCGCTTGCCTGTGACATCGGAGGTCCCGAGTTCGAATCCCGGCCAGGGCATGATGAGAAACGAACTTTCTCTGATTGGCCTGGGTCTTGGATGTTAATCTATATAAGTATTTATTATAATATATAGTATCGTTGAGTTAGTATTTCGTAACACAACTTACTTACTACGAGGCTAACTCAATCTGTGTAATTTGTCCCGTATTTATTTAATTTATACAATAACAAGATAACTTTTTGTATCACCATGAGAAACTCGCGAACTCTAACTATTTTTAACATACACGTGGTAACTATCTGTACCCTGGTTATTCTACAAATTTGGTTAGTTACTTAAAATTAACCACCGAGTAATTATTACTTTCATCAATACACTTCCATATGACTGTTATTTAACTGTCAGTGTGAAGTTGTAACTTGTAACTGGGTGTAATTTAGGGTGAGACCGTGAAGTATTAGGTGATTTAATCGTAAAAAGTGTTATTTGCATACGATAGTAGTATTTATTATGTATATTGAAATCTGGATACGTTGTGCATCCGTGCAATTAAATTTAAGTATTTTGTTTTCTAAGCTAAAGCCTTAAATTTTCAAATTTGAGACGTTCTAGCAAAATGTCAGGTCAAGAGTACCCACCCGAAACCGGCGAGCTAACATGAAGAGAGTTATGAATGTAGATGAAGCAAAATAAGAATGCATGGATCGTGGCAAGTGGAAAGATTCTGATGTGGTCTCTGTCTACCCCTCCGGGAAAGAGACGTGATTTATGCATGTATGTATGTAAAAGTTTTAAGCCTATATTTTTGCTGATGCTAAAGCGTTCGAATAAAAATCTTGATTTAAAGTTCCTGTTGGAGCTTGTGTTTGATCTCGGGATATTATGGGGTTTTTATATCCATTCACAACATACAAAAATAACGCACAGACAACGCATTTAAGTTAGTTTAGATATACATATAATGTTTATATTAATTTACATAGTTCATTAATAATCATATAATTATATTTACATTAATTATATAATGGAACTAATTCCACCAGCAAGAGTTAGCTCTTAAATTTAAGACGAAGAAGAAACAGTATTGAAGCATGGTTATCGTAACATTCCCTTAAATACGTGACGAATTGAAAATCCTTTGAAAGCTTTCTCATTAGCTCCGGCTCTGCCAAGTTTACTTATTCACATTCTTTTCTTCCGCACACCTGTTGCACTGTTTGCTTAACCTTTTGATTGTTCATTACATTTGAATATTGCATTATTAATACCCTTGCTTCACGTAACTTGTAACTACCTCATCGCCGGTAAGTCAATAAAACACAAATAATGTAGAAAGTTACTTCAGGTACCTTTATTACAATGTAATAACACCATTTTTCTATGTTAGTCGGTTACAGAAGAGAGAATATAGCAGACTATGGCACATATGCTAACTTCTCTTCCCGCACAGAATGTGGAAGTCAATCAAGGGAGACGCTTTTATACTTGGAATTTGCAGTTTTCATTTTTAAGAAACGAAACTAAATATAAATAAAAACGTGTTTATTTTTTTAACAACTGTCCCATACAAATTAATTGATCATGTGATTGGTATTAAGTTTGAGAAAGTAATTAACCCTATAGATAAACATGTTCAAGGCACATTAGAAAAAGTTCGTTTTCATCCTGAACTGACTGACTGATGACCGAAGATCGAACCCAGATCCATGGTTCACAGGCAACATTACCTCTGCGCTAAACAGGCTGACAGAAGTATTACCTGTGCGTGTTGTACTTTAATTTGTATTAAGGTTATTTTCCAGGCTATACTAAAACCCTGACCTGGTTTTAGGACTCACGTTTCTATTTATCTAGATTCTTGATCTAACTACAGCTAGGCTTTATCGCAGCGGTGGATCTCTAAGGCTTTACGTAACTTCAAGTTCAGGCGGTTTTCATCGATTTTCGTAACTGTAAAAATTACCTTGTTCAGATAATTAATATATTTAACTTGTTACTACTGAAGGTGTTGTCTTTGACTCCGCTCGATTTTCAATCGGGCAGACTTCAGTAACGCAGTTTAACAAAATACAAAAAATTGTCACAAAAAAATAGATATTTTACACTATATCTTATTTGCGTGGTAGTAAATATCTTTAGATCTTTGAATAACTCAACTGATGTTAAGCTATATATGTATCTTATTTATAACAGCAATTTGATTAAATATAACATAAATCGATGATGCAATATAAATAAATGGCTTATTTATATTACCAGATTCAGATAAGTAACAAGACCACCTAGGAAATATATATATTGAACATCGTACTCACTTAAAAGAGATTAGGCATTCTACTACCTTCTGAATAAAGTCAGTTGCAAAATAATATGATACGAGTTTACGTATCTATTAATTAGTTCTACACTATCGCTTAAGTAAAAGAACATGCATTTGCATGTCTGTTTTAATAATCAGTATCAGTTGGCAATATTATCTTATCTTACAGGGAAAAAATACGAGCAAGTTACGTCTCACTTAACCTGTAAGACTAGAAACCAATTAGTAAGGACCATAGATGTCGTGTAGCGAAGATAATGCATAAATTCTTTTGTACAAATAGCATCGCATTATGTATTTGACCTTCTATTTATTTTTAGTGTCACGAGACCTGCATGTTTTATATCACTTTGTCCATGTTCACTTTTTTAATTTTACTACACGAACACTTTTCCCATTCGACCTATGGGTTAGTTAATTTAAATGAATGCTCATAACTTGCAAAAAATTCTAAGGATGTTTTTAAGCTAATATCCACCATTAACTTTTTCACTTTCCCTTAAGGACCCTGGGATGAAAACTAAAAAAAAAGTATTATTTGATGTATAATGTACTACTTAACAATTAACTTATACCATGTATGTGACGGAGAATTAGAATAAGCGAGCTTGAATACCGTATCTATATTTTAGGTGTTCTCTGTCAGTACTCGCTTTCTTAACGACATAATATTGTCAATACTTAATTTGTAATCGGAATGCAAGCAAAAGTGTCGCATTGAATGATAATAAAATACTTGGTTTATTGTCTTGGAGCCTACAATTAAAGCGAGTGAGCAGGCTTTTTGTCGATTATAAAAAATAATTGTAAAAATTTGTGCAAGTATTAACTTTATGATGTTAATGTTTAAATGTCTGCATTGAGTTTTTATTTCAATAATTTCTGCCTTAATTGCTTTTTAAAGTTTTAATGTATGTATTATGAAATATTTCCACAATATAAAGACTTTTTTTAAATTACATAGTGTAGAAATGAGTATTCCCATTTTCAATAAAACATAAGAAAAAAATATGGGACGTTCTGGCGAAATGTCAGGTCAAGAGTACTCGAAACCAACAAGCTTGTATTAGGAGACATAATAATACGAGTATAATGTGGATGAAGCAAAATACTTAAGTACGCAGGGATCGTGGAAAGTGAAAAGATCTCTATTCTATCATAACACAATAGACTATTTCAAAACGTCTATTTTAACGGTCCTCATACGCTACAAATAAAAATATAACAGATTAATTATTTGTCACTACACTAGTAGGTATAAGTGACGATGTAAAACTATTCATCTAGATGTTACACTGTAGCAAAATGGATTGCAATGAAAAGGAAAGGAGTCAGGATATAACACCAATCAAATTAATATCGCAACGATGGTAGTAAATTGATAACGCACAATTTGAAAGCTTAAACGCACCTGCGACACGACGCGATGCGACTATCGATAATGTTGAATTTATTGCTAATAAACATAAATAGTAGTTGCAATTTTGAGACGTGAGACAATGTGCGGTTTTTGTCGAGCACGGTGTAAATTTTCTTTATTCAAATCCAGTTGTAAAGCATCATCCATCCTACTTATAAGAGTGTCTGTTCTTTTTCTTCCTCGTGGCTTTAGTCTCGATGAGATTCGAACCGTAGCCTTTATGCGCAACCGCGTTTTAACCAGGCACATTACCGATACGGCCAATGATGCTCTAAATAAACGTATGTTTTCTCTATTTCCCTTTTTTAACTTGGTCTAGTATAATGTTATTGCGACTGGTTAGGTCGCGTCACAAGTGCATTTAAAGCTTCTTCCGTCATAATTTAGGAAGTTTACAGAAACAGATTAAAGCGTCCTATTCCTGGAGCAGGACCTATATGAGACAGACCGAAGAAGATATTCAAATTTCCGTCCCAAGTCATTAAAAATCATGTTGCCATTAAAAGCATATTAGCATCTCGCTGGGCGGTTGACGGGCCAACAAATGATCGTAGTAATGAAGAATCATGGACCGCTATTATGGTAGCATTCAATTTGTTATAACAAATCAACCGTTCGATTGTCTAAGAAGCCATTAATGATATTAATACAGTAACAGTTCCTTGTACTGAGATACCGATATACAAGGCTTTGTTAAGTTAAAACAAATGCCACGGTCCCATCGAGGCAGTATGTGTTAATCTATAAAAATTTAAAAACAAATGTGCTCTTGACCTGATGAGGATAAATTAAAAAAACTGATAAAGAAAAGCGATAAGTGAAAAGGCCACAAACGAGATGAAAGACGACATGAAGAGAAAGGCGGGCGTAAATTTGACCTTAACTGCCCAATCTAGGAAAGAGTATCGGGAACTGAAGGAGACACTAGATATCTGGGCAAACAACTCATTAGATGATTTTTTTTTTCATTGGAATGAAGTGGAGAATTAATATTTTTTATTTTTTATACAGATAGTTATAGAAACTGAGTTTTCATTGGTGGGATACTAACACAACGTTGACATAGAAAGCTGTTTCACGTGACTTTGCTCTGGATCAAATAATTTTATGTTTGTACGTGCCGCCATCTACGATAAACATCTAATACCGCTTCGTTACAAAGCTGAACGATTTACACAGCTTTACCTAATTTTACGATTATATCGTGCTTTCGCGTTTTCAATTCTAATATTTATGGTACTGCCAGTATTTCTGTGACAATTCTTCCGATAAAAAAGTCTCGAACTAGATAATCGATTGCTATTATTTATGGGCGACGGAAGATCACAAACATTGATTTTAATTTCAGCGTTTCATGTCGCATAAAACAGAAATAGAATGTTAATATAAAAGTTTTAAAGAGCAGAACGTCTTTTCTAACTATACCTCACTATTTATTTTTTTAATGTATTTAAGGTAGCTTTCGTCGTTCGTACTTGTGAATCACGAACACGATTGTCAGCTGAATTTCTTACGAAATACATATTCATGATAATTTTCAGTCTGAAAATATACTTAAGCATTATTTTGATGTGGATTAATAGGATATTCGGGAAAGTATTTTAATTTCATAAGAACATCGAATTAAAAAAAATCTATTAGGAATGGTAATTTTTTATTGATTTAGAAACAAAGGTTAAACAAATTTGAGTACCTACTAGAAATATGCGGAAATAAGCAATCAATATTGAAATCGATAATGATCACGCGTCAAACAAATGATTATGAAACTAATATGAGCATAGAGTTAAGATAGCTTTCTGTGTATGGAAGAGCGCGTGTAATTGAGTGAGAATTTACCATTAGGTGTTTTAATAGCTTTGATCGCTAATCTTACAAACGTTAGATCTAAATAGACCATTGACAATATATCGGTGTCGATCTATTTTTACTGACAAAGAAGTCATCATTATAGTTAATAAGTAATTTGGGCGACTAAACCCAACAATTCATAAAACCGCTTATATTCAAGAAGGAAATCCCTTGGGGGTCGAACTTAATTGATGTCTGGTTTATGTAAAATCAAAGAAATTTATAATATTCGTGCTTGATCGATTGATCACACCAATTGATCTTACGCTTTTCCTATTATGCGCGCTCTAGAAAATAGTCACTCAAACAAAGTGAGTTCCTTTGGCATCGGTCACGATTTGACAGACAGGGTACTCATTACTATTATTTATTTTATTTTAAACTGTTTTACCTTTAGAGGCGCCAGACCTGCCAATATTGATGCTATTACGTAACTTGAAACAATATAAAACGTGTAAGGTTTTTTCATAGGTAGTTCTATACGGAAATATAGTATGAGTGCTTTATATCGATTATTGTGGGGTGGGCTCTAGTTTGGTCATAGAGATTAATGAAAGTAGTTTGACTCAGAAAATATACGAGTTTAGTGTAAAAGGTACCCTAATCCTACGATCCTGCATGAACAAAGTTATGAATGTGTATGAAACGAAAGAATTATGCGGGGATCGTGGCAAGTAAGAAGATGTAGTCTTTGCTTACCCCTCCAGGAAAGAGGTGAGATTTTATGTTTGTATGTTTGTATATATATGTAAATAATAACGATGAAAGGGGAAGCCGAAGATCTAAGGTCAAGAGTGCTCTAAACTGAGGAGCTTTCATGATGAATGTGGATGTAGTAAAATCAGTATACTAATCCCCCTGCAAATGTTGCTGAGATCAATTGCTTCGTGTAAAAACTTCATTTACCCTGTCCAGGATTCTAGTGATAGACGCACCGCGGGTTCCTCTCCAGAGCGGTGAAGACTAATCTGAGGGGTTAGTGCAAGTTTAATCCATAAACGAGTCGAATTTGTATGTGATTTAATCAGCGCCTCTAGTGGTAACGCGATATCACTAATACTACACCATACAAATTCGCGATTACTTACTAGACGCGTTTGATCGAAGAATCACACACTGATCTACGGAGGATAATGTATGTATCAACAATGGTTCATAGGTTTTTGTTAATGTGCATACTAATACAAATCAAAACAAAAAATCTTTCAAGAGAATTTATAGTAACATTACGTGATGCGTTTTCTCCAATTCTATATTAGAAATAATTAGTCAGCTTTCATCATCGATTTCCATTATCGATTATTATTTGAGTTATAATAAGAAATTTGAAATCAGCACCTGTAGAGATAAGCAATTTATATTTAAATTTGAAATTTCACATTTTGCCGTTGTTGTTCAAACACAAAATAATAGTTTGAAGTTAAACTTATTAATTACCTTTTAATTTTATCAATCTTATATCCTTATCGATTGTAAGGGACTTCAAATTATTATAAGTGACATCGCCAAATTTTGTCACACCAATACGTTATTAAAAATATTATTCCATCGATTAACTTTGTGCTCGTAGAAATCTACTTGACATATCCATTTGTTTTGGTTCTCCACAATGAAACACTCCGCATATTCACATTATAATTGGCGTCCTTTAAAAGAGTAAATACATGTAATTTATCTTTTTACAAGGAGGTTAAAAGAAGGCTTGAAAGGGAGATTATCCTGGTACAATAGCTTATAATAAGATGTTGGACGTTTTACTTTCACAATAAATCTCTTTTGTGCATTTCAAGAAACGGTTATTGCTTCCGAAGAAAGAAGTTATTGAGACCATAATGAAGATATTTTGAAATGCAATACGTATTTCTAAAGGATATTGCTGTGAGACTTGGTGCCAAAATTTTAAAACACATTTCATTTTAAACCTATTGCTAAGGACGGAGCGATCGAAATTGCTTGATATAAAATATAATTTTAAAATATGTATGCAAGTAATGAGTACACTCAATTACACTTATTTATTGATGTCTCTATATGTTAAATGGAAAGTTGGCAATAATTGTGAGAATGTAAAGGAGTTGTAATATAAATAAGCAAATTGTAACATTACAACCAGGAATATTGGTTTTAAAGTAGTAAACTCACTTTGTTTCGTGTATTTGAGCATTATTTTCTATGATATATTGGCGCACACTAGACCCTGTGTAACTGAGAATATGCAAAGACGTGAAGGAAAAATTTGACACTTACCAGAAAAAAAAGACACGCGAGATGGCATTTCAAGTGTAAACAATTTTAAGCCTTTTTCACAAAGAGCAATGACTTAGATCTTTGACTATTATGTTAAGCCAGTTCCCAGCCTAGAATTGAAACGTCTGCGCTTACCATACCATTATGTGATCCTAACTGTCGAGTTTCTGTGAAAATAGCCGTCACAGTGGCTTTGAAATGTGTATAGAGCGAACCTATTCTTACGCAGAAGTAAATAAGCCTCGACCACAGAATTAAAAGCCATATTCTAACCATTGAAATCGAAATAATTTAAGTTATATTATTCCATGTTACTTATGTATAAAATTGACTTTTATCTAAAAGCTTAAAGGCTCCTCTGCCGAACTATTTTCAGATAGGGTTAATACAAAGTATACTTACAGTAAGCATGTTATATAGTTTTTGGTTACGAAACAGTAGTACCTAAAGTCATCGTATAATTTCATGATTGCGAAATTTAGTCTGTTCATGTTATATAAAGGTTTCAATTAGAAACGTGAGTCTTTAGTATTGCGTTACTTCTCTAGTATTTCGCGTGTGTGCAGATTGCTAATTATTTCACTTATAACTGTTTTCGTATTGTTCTTAATTAATACGAAGATGTTTATCGATGAAAAGTTTATATAACTTAAAATTCTTCTTTTGGACGATAAGTACCTGCCACTATCTCAGAATTTTAATCAATTCAATCGAAAGTACCCTCGAGATTTACTTTTCGCTTTGTCTACTCCGTAACTTCGACCATTCAATGCGCCAGCGCAATTCTATATAATCTTGGGCTAGTCTTACTCCCTCGCTTTAACCTCTCAGAGAAATAGTTCCCAGCAATAACCACCAGTGTGGCTCCAAATAAACGGTTTCTCATGCTAAAGTATTTAGAGGTAGCGGTGGGCGTTCACACCATCATAACATTTTGGCCATAAATCGTGTGGTTCGGCGCCGCTCCTACCGACATTAAATCTTCATTCAAAGATTTTTATCGTTCGCGAAAACTTTATTACTCCAACTATTCCGACTGCACACAGGGTATTCATATTATCTTGACAGGATAATAATTTTCTAAGTAGGTTCAGTTATGTCCATTTTGTTGCAAGGAATATATGTGGAAACATAAATTTAAGGAGATTCTTTGTTGGGCACCGTATTCTTCTTTTGAGATGAAGGCATTTTTGTCATTGCTAGTTTTAATAATTCTCAACCATTATGTAGACATAAATTTTGGTTAAAGCTAAAAATAAAGATATTATAAGGTTGTCAATCACCATACCCCATAAATGTTGAAATTTGTTGCCGTAACTTTACGATAATATTCGATGCACATCTTCATCGCATCGATTAATCAGCCCTAGTTCATCGTCGTTGGCTCGTCTAATGATACAGCCTCAAAAGTGTCCTCTTATCATAATGAAATCTTAATCGATCTGACTATGAAGCAATTTTAATTGTAATGTTTTGCATAAAACGATTTAGGGTAAGCTCACAGTTATTCTTGTCACAAAGTGAAGAATATAAATCGTAGCTTTAGCTAGACTATAGTCTATGTTGATTTTGTTCTTTATTTAAAGAGGTCGATTCCGTTATTAAGCTACAAAAATGATTACCATTCTAAATTACAACAAATGCACAATGCAACACAGTATAGGTACTTATAAATACCTATACATTAAGTAGAGCGCGATTCGTCTCGGCTCGATCAGAGGTGCCTTAGTATAAATTGTAAGCGTAGTGGCGACGATGGTTGTGCTCAGCGCAACAGACACAAAATGTCACTTGGCAACTTCTTGAACAATATTTATTCAATGGCACGTCTTGAAAAGACGTTCTTGAACCTCTCACGCCAGGAAATGGTTAATGGCATTCAGTTCTAACACTCACAATCAACTGCCCAGTACAATTGATGAGTACGTTAATTTCCCCTTATGTTTATGTTACGGTGATCAATTAACTATACAAAAAAACGCGGACAAATTATTGCGGCGTCTGGCAAAGACGTTGGATAAAAAACTCGATACAGTTAAAGTGTGATTGATGGTCGCCCTGTTCGCGGACGGCCGTAATTGAATTATGATACCAAATTAATTTTTTGTTCGCACTGTCACCCGTAGTGCAGTTTTAGCTAGCCACATTGAAGGCGCGGAAGCGATTGTGAACTTCGAAGGTGACTGCTTCATAGGTTCGACTGGTTGGACTGCAAGTTATGACTATACGACAGATTTTTATAACCTTAACGTATTCCCTGTTTGCAATTTTTAATGTAATTGTCTCTTTTAAGTTAGGCTAAGGCTTCATCTTCTTTTGACATCTCTAAGTAAAAAGAGAGTTGTGTCTCGTTAACTTTATTTCTCTAAATGGAATCTCTAGTTAAGTCTCGTTGGATTCCTTCCTGCTTTATGAGTCGAAATCAAGAATTAATACTTATATAAAAATCGCTATCGTTACTGAAAATTTGTAAGAGTCAGACTAAAATTTGATATATAGATTTTATAGGAAGTAAATGATAAGTAAAAATTAATTATTATTTATTTCCTTTTTCATATTAGGGAAATAAATAATTATGGCGCGACCGAAATCGCTCCGCACTTCCAATGTGAGCTGCTGCTGAATGGCTTGAAGTTGAATTTGAAGGAATTTCGTATCGCGTCTCCCTCGTTGACGTCGGAAGTTTGAAAGGGCGGATTCCATTTGATCATTAATTTGCCCCGCATCAGTACCGAACCGGCCGATATGCAAAACAATCGAGATAGCGCCAAGACTGCTCAGACGTCTGAGACACACAGGGAGAAATGGGATGTGCCGCGTGGTTTCGGGGACTATAGAATAGAACTCCATTTCTTTCCCATGCATGTCTTGAAAGGCGACTAAGGGACGGATAACAAACTTGGGGTTTTCTTGTAGGCGGTAAGCTAGCAACCTGGCATTATTTGAATCTCAATTCTATCATAAAGCATACAGCTGAAGCTTTTCTCTTTCCAAACTGTCTACCCTGCAAGGGATAAAAAATGATTATATGTATGTATTAAACAATCAGTGTGAGGGCCCTTTGCCGCCTACATTAGTCGCCTCGGCTGCCCACGGCGCAGTCGAGTGCACTTGTGTTCTTATTAAAAACAATTCCATTCTCGTGCTGTCGTATTAATTATACCTACAAAGTGAAAAGTACCGTATTACTTATTATTTCTACCAAATTATATATTACCTATTATATTATTTAAAAGGGGGCACTGAATGAAATATTAACATAGTCTAAATCGCTGGGTCTAGAGATAGGCATTAAGAATTCTTATGTACTACCTAGGGATGCAGATTAAGAGTGTTTATGGGTGTACTTTGTCAAAAAATAAATAATAAAGAAACGAGATTGCACATCACAGCACAGCATGTTAAAATAAATAAGAAAGATAGCCAAAGTACGTGATTGCACATCGCACTATGTTTCAAGTCTGGGTGTCTATTGAATGTCATGTAGGTAATTAATTACTTGGATATCAATATACGAGTAGTAAGTATAGTGCAATGTTTACATCATATTTCGTCGCTTTTGCAACGTACTGCGTGTTCATGGAAATTTGACTTCGGAAAATCGATACTTTATAAGTATGTACTGCACTATGTTTGTCTATGAGATATTTTGCTGATTATAAATGTATTTACTAACAATTTATTTATGTGAGTACAGGGGTTCCCCGATCACTCTGTTTTTATATGTCATCGATTGAATCTATTAAATTATCGTCCTATGAACTGATTACAATATTATCGTATGCTGAAATCAAATTATTTTATTATTTATATCGTAACAAATTGAGTTTTAAGGCATCGTAAACTTTATTTAGCGATGTTTTTTCCAGTAATGTACGCGTACTATAATTTCACACCTTTTTACCGACTTGGATAAATTGTATGATACAAGAATAGAAATTCTTTAAGAAGTCAATCAAATTTTAGAGGCAGATTGGCGTATCGCAGACAATGTAAACTATTTGCTACGACTTTTCCCGGTATTAGAGTAAATATTTTTACAAAGAGTTTTTCATGCACTTCAAATGTCACTTACAAACATGATCTTTCCTCAGACCCCTAGCTAGTATGAAGCCAGCTGAGAATGCAAGTAGAAACATGTATTATTCAGATTCTGATAGTGATAGGATGCAAGACCATCGGCGAAAAGAACAACTCCAAGATTTCTAGTATAAAAGCCCTTTCCTTGACGGATCTTGATACAATCTACGCGGGAAGAGAAACTATCACCCAGTATGTTTTTTATTTATTTATTTGAATCTTTATTGAGCCTACATGAGTAAGTATATTTTCTACCAGTTCCGCATACAAATTTTCACTAGTTGATTGTGTTTAATTCTATATTTAAAAATAGTTGCCCTATGTGCCCTAACCCTAAGCCAAAAAGCGGCGATATTCAAAGCATTGAAGCCACCAGTGGCGCCGCACTATTTAAGCTATAAACAAGAAGCACTGAATTATGTACTAGGCTAGATCCGTGTATTTTATCGCAGTATTTATGAGTTTGATGATACCTTGGTTACGTTGTAAACGTGACTATAAGCGGTAATGAATATATTAAGTTTTTACTCGAATTTAATACGATGTGGCTGGTATTATGATGTAAAATGCCAGTTAGTTGACTATGCTTTAACATTGTGTTGTAAAGCTGATATATGAAACTATTAATTTTAATGAAGATATCACCATACAGGAGGAATGTAGTTCCTTGTCATAAGCTGACTTGATAGATTTATATCTAAGGATTGCCATGTTAATTTTTCCATTTACATAGTAAAAAATACAAACATATATGGGGTCTATAGCCCTTACGGGTAGGCAGAGCTACAGTCTCGAAAATATAAGTAAATTAATGGGATCGTTATTGGTCTTGGTATACCCGAAGTCGCATGAAAAATATTAGCTATCACGATATTTTTTGATTTATACCGAAAAAAGTTTACCATTAAAAATAGGCTCATTGGTATTCACAATGATACGAGAATTGTATTCACATCGGTATGCCCGCGACGCTGTATCGATTTAGAACAGATATCAATTTGTAGTTAACGATGCGTATAGAATGATAATGTACACAATCGTGGTATTGGAAGAATTGAAATGTCGTTTCTTGCCAAAATTTAATTACAAATTCAGATTATTCATTTTAAATGTTATCTATCACATAAACAATTCTTCTTAATTCAAAATGCTTTACTAGCTGCCGGTTCGAAAGTGCCAAATGAATTTCTAAACTATTCATTTTGGTTTTTATTGGTCAATCTGAATAATAACAATGTAATTTCTATATTATATTTGGCAAGTGAATATGCAATGTACCTGTAGAAATTATGTTTGAAAATATAAAAAAAAACCTTTTTTGAAATCGACTGTTGCAAAAAACGTGACGATATTAAATAAATTAACATACATATATTTCAAAACCATATTGTTTGCTGGCGCCTACATTTTTGATTTCACAACACGCGTAGCGTGATAGTTCATGCAAACAGTTTGGATTTTCCAAATATCACCAAAGTAATACTACTACGTGACTCAGGGAGTTTTATTGGACAATTACGGCTTTTTGGTAATTTGAAAAGCGATTGTTTTTTTTTACAAAACATTGTCTTTGAAATGAAATGAATTTCCTTATCATATGTCAGTCATTTTGTTATTATATTTCAGTTATCTTTATTTTTATCTGTACTGGATAACTACTTATACACAAACAAACTTTCATCAGCACAGCACAGAACAAAATAGTAAGCACATAACTTTTTGCACAATGTAACACAACTCAGTTTCCTTATTTTTCTGACAAACTATATCAAAATATAAACATCTAAATTGGTATCAACTATTTTAATAATCAGTACTTGTTTCAAATTTCAAGGAAATGCATATTTTCAGCTTTGTTTAAATAGACAAGTCAATCAAACTTTTCCTTATTATTCATAAACTACTTGTATAATACCAGATTGTACTTTGATGTGCTATGAAGCTCAACCCAGGGTTTCGAGCACATTAAATCCTACGCAGTTATAGAGCGACCTTATACCGCCTCGTGTCCCAGTTCATAAAAATCTCAAAAAAAATAATAAACTTATAATAAATGCAAACGAGTATATAAATTATACAAAATAATATTAAACCGTATTTAGAGAATCAATAACAATATAGAACAAGAACAACACCACTAAAATGGAAGTTACGGAACGCTTTTATTTTTTGAAAAAAATTTCACAATATGCGATATTCTTTTGCACGCTTCATCGAAAAATATGTAATATTTATATTTTAAAGAAAATATATCCTCCAATATGGTGTAGTGTATTCATATAATATTCAATTCTGACTTTAATCATTATATTAAATGAAAAACTTTGCAGAAAAATGATAATTTATGCATTGTATCAGCCAATGCAACGAAATACTGGGTATCCACAACACAGGGAATCTTGTATGAAGCTCAGAGAAATTAGTTTTTCGATTTTTCTATAATTATTAAAAAAATATCGTACATGAACTTATTAAAGCTGTTGCTCTGTCTCAAAAATCAATTACTATACAACTAACGTAAATCTTGACGAGGATTCACATAAAATCAATATAATTGAGCGGAACGATATAAAGTATAGGTTGTAAATTTGCCAATTTACATACATTTTCGTCTATACTGCTTTGATTGTCTACGATTTTTTGCCACCCATACAGGTACAACTTGGCGTCAACGATGAAGTAGACGTCATAAATTGTTTGGGTGTTTGAAAATTTGAATTTATGGCCCTAAAATCAATTGTGTATATATTAGTTCCGTCATGTAAACACGAGGTCATTGAGAGGTGTGTTTTCCAAGTATTTTCTTGTGTGGGCTGTGGGCGTCATATTTTCCAGAGAATTTGATTCTGAGTTGTTAGTATCACGTAACCATGTTTTCTGTATAAATGTGGTTTGTCAGATCAAAAATAAATTATTTTTCTTTAATAAATTATCAACTTTTTTTATACATATAAATGATCATCACGTTGTTGATTTGAAAAAACTATATATAATCACAATTTGTTTGTGATTGACGTGCAGTATTCGTATACCTTTAAAGAACTATGTCTCGCCCCTGCAATGCGAATGTTTTCTACATAACCAGTAAAGGTTTTGCTAGTGCCTTGATCTAAGAATATTTTCGATCAGTACTAGCAATGTTAGTAAATTTTGTTCTTAGTTTTTTTACTCGAAATTTCAAAGGTCACATATAAACTAGTATTATCTCGAAATACCGAAATAAAACAATAAAGAAACTAATGAAAATTCCATAAAACTAGCTTATGTCGCCTACTAGTCTTGCCATTAACATAAATAAACAGTAAATTATTGTTTCGACAAATAGTTATTAGGTATACTAGATAAACATCTTGGGAATTTGCGGTAATATGTCAAATAAAATGTAATTAATTGTCTACACCTTTATTTCTCTCACGGATTAGCAATTTTAATGAGATCTCGCTTTGGTTCGGTGACACTGTTTTTGGTAATAACTTCTTAATTACACCATAGAATTGTAACTACAAATCGGGTTTGGTTTCAAAGCTTTAAGATGTGTGTATAGAGTGAATCTACATTTAAATGTCGAAACTAGTGCCGTGATACAGTTCCATAATAGAGCTATTGTGGTCTAAGGGTGCACAGAGCAATTCCCCAAATGCTCGTGTGAACAGCGTTTTACGCGGGAAAAGTTGCTCTAGTACAGTATAAATTGAAGGTTGATTTATTGAATTGGTAAGTTTCATAGATAAGATTAAAGTTTTCATTGATTATTTTGATTCAAAGTTTTATTGAGCGCTGCAGTAAGGTTTCCGAGGAAGAAGAATATTCTATAACTTCAAGTTTCAGTAGTTAAATTTGATGTAATGCAAATGTGCATTCTATCACGTATTTTTGAAATTTTAACTAATCTTGTTCAAAATGAAACAATACTTGACGAATAAACAATCTTTGTGAGACACAAGCGCTGTGATGACAATGATTGCAAAACGTATGTATGGCACTCACTAAAATGACCATCACACACTTGTTGGTGAAAATATAAAAGCATAAACAATGTTCCCAAACAATATGCTTTCTCACAATAGACAATAACTTTTTAAGACTAAGAATGGTGCTAACAGAAAGCGCATCTTAGCTGCGCAGGCGTAAATTCGACATAATATTTATCTTTTTTCTTTTTCAACTAAAACTAGTTCGTTGACACATATTTGAGACCAAATCTAGGTTGAGGCCAAAGAAAGTGACATCGAAGGGCTTCGATGTGAAATTTATTTTGTAACGCATTGTTGCATTTCTGTTTGGAAATTGAAATTTGCATTAAGTTACGATATCTAATTCTTTTGTAGTTAATATATGGCAGAGACGTGTTGAGAAACTGATGAAAATTAAATTTATGAGATTTATCAATGTTGTTTTGACTATGACAAATAACTATTACAAAGGTAATCAATTAACCATAAAAGACATTGTATTTATATTTGTCACTCAATTTCTATAAGCATTAAAGAAAATACATGTCATGTTCTTCTATCCAACGGTATTTCCCGACAAATGTGCAGTTTCCTTCAGGTGAAATTGAATTACCATATACGCGTGGACACGTCATGTCGCCAAGACAAGTCACCAACACAGACAAGTCTATTGGTCAAGGTTTCCAATGAATATTCAATTCGTTGCTTCAACAACATTCTTCTAATCAAAGGTGCACCGAGTTTGCGCATAGCCTACGGTGTTATAAGTGCTATAATATCTTGTTGTATTGTAATAAGTAATGAGGTAAATAAAGGGTCATTTGACATTGGCTCGGCTTTAGCTTGCTTTAAGATTTTCATTTCATTAGGACTTTTCTTTTAAAGTTTCCAGTATCACTTATATAGCTCTTCAACAGGATTTGCGTTTATTAACACCGATGACATAATATTTAAAGTAAAAAGATGGTTTAATACATAATTCTAATCTTG
Organism: Amyelois transitella; assembly: GCF_032362555.1. Taxonomy (NCBI): domain Eukaryota; kingdom Metazoa; phylum Arthropoda; class Insecta; order Lepidoptera; family Pyralidae; genus Amyelois; species Amyelois transitella. Next base: position 7,871,496 of record NC_083511.1, on the reverse strand, counting down.
TATGAATTCTGATTAAAATTAATCTATCGATCACCTTTAATCTCAAATCTAGCAAATTCCTAGAAATACTAGGTCAGCGAGTAAAAGTTGACGTCAAGCGGTCTGCGCAAAATTTACTATATACTTCAAATTCTACGAAGCATGATCCATCATGATACGAGATTATCTTACATTATTATGTTGATATTAGCTGGAGTCTGATAATTTGATCGAAACGTTTGGTATCTCTAAAAATAAACGGAAAATGGATTTCTTGTCTTTCGTCTTATGTTTTTATTGCCTAAGTATTGTGATATAAATACAATATTTTATTTATTTAATTATACAACCTTTGCCGTGCATACTTTACAAGACATGACGTAGTGCATTAAGTCATTCAGAAAATGAAGTGAAAAATTAAATATTTTGTTTTGTAAAGTCAACTGAATAAATACGAATTAATTAGTGAAGAGCCCGTGACACAGATGTGGGTGATCTGGGTTGTGGTAACTCGATGTGGTCACTCGATTAATCCAATTAATTGAAGCCATTGTAAAGTTGGACGATCAAATCGATAGTATCGATACCTGATTGTTATCGCCCATTTGTATTCATAAGTATTTATATGCAAATGGAAAAGTGAATTATTTGATAGTGAAGTGATTTGATTGAAAGTAGATTTTATTTTTTTATAGTACTGAGATAGTTAAAACTCGCAAAATTTGTTAAATAAAAGTAGATTTTTTAAAAAGAAAAGATTTCTGTTATTGTTTGAAACAAATGAAGTTAAAAACTATTGGACAAAAATTTCAGGAGTAATATAGCGGTTACTATTTTCTTTTTAATAGGAGCGAACATCAATTTTTTAAAACATAAACGTATTATTTTTCTACTGTGAAAGTGCCTATTTAAACCATTTTTGAGTGATAGAGATCAATAGAATTGGACTCCATAATGTATTCTGAAACTGAATTGTCCCATCATTGACCCGTATGAACAATATGTACTAGATTTGAACGTAATCTTCAACGTTTTTGCCCATTTATTAGAGCTACTTATAGATCTAAATACATTGTAATCAAATACTTTATGTTAAATTGATTTTTAATATAAAAATACAGTTACTTATTATTTTGATGTTCAAATGAATTTATTTTTCTTTATTTAAAGTATAGCTCTATTTCTTTATTTGTATCTTTAACTCCCTAATGGACAAAAACTTCCCCTTTGATCGTCTACAAATGACCATCGAAAATATAATTTTATCATTCACTGAGAAAGATAACATAAATAATATTAAGATAAAAGAAGTAAGTAACTAGTTTTTGTTTATAATTTTTTATGTAGAATGCTTTTTGAGACATATTTAAATTTTTTCACCTATAGGCAGTCCAGCATAGGTACTGTTACAAGTCCTTACCATCTACGAACTCAAGTGTCGTGATTGTATATGCACCCCAGAAATGTTTCTGTCACTAATTGATGGTTTTCCTCTAAACAATTATCTGCTGAATTAATGATCGGTTTCTCCTCACTTTGAAAAATTTTCGTATTTTTTGTTATTATTTTTCTTTGTCTGTGTTGGTTTTGTCTTTGTCTTGTTACTGCAGTATGTGGTTATCCTTATTTTGACTATTGATCAAAATAGATTCTAGATATGTATTTTGTGTGTCGTTTTTCTTTTCTGGTAATCCATATAGAAGAAAAATATAAGTAATAGTTAAAGAAGTTCACTTCTTTAACTATTACTTATATTTTTCTTGGGATTAGTCCTAGTGGCATACTAATTTCTCTAGAGAGGAGCCGGTGTCCAACTATGGCCTAGATCCTTCGTGATTCCTACAGATCCATGAGGATTGGGTAAGTCAGGTCATTGGTACATGACCTACCTATACATTACGAATTGATATAACGCTTGTTTGTCCATTATTTTTAAGACTGTAATGTATTCAAATTTGTTTTGATGTATCTAGGTAATATACGTCACAGTTTAAAAATAAGTGACCTACATATATTACGTAGAATTCAGTGAATTACAAAGGATGAACGACATAATGACAAACATAGTTGTAATCAATGGGACAAAAACTTCATTTGTGGCAGTTCCCCGAAGCTTATCGCGACAGAAAGTTTGATGCCCGTTTTCTAAGTAATTTTTGATGATTATTCTTATTCTAGGCCATGAGATTTTAAATTAAAGCTTCTTGTTGATTTTAAATGTTTCGATTGTAATTTCAATAAGGTAACATTGTTTTGAAAACAAACAAAATAACGTGATACTGAAATTCATTCTTTAGCATAATTTGTATAACATCCATTACCTAAATTATATATGGTATCTTATGTAGTGTATCACATATATTTCAATGTAGGTAATCATTATTAAAAATACATGAACGAGTACATCAACCAACTCTATGAGTATTTGCTTATTGTAATATGTACATTTTAGTAGGCCATATACGGTGAACTGGAATGTGCGGTATACGGTTAATCCCCAATGAGATTTGACCTGTTGGTTTTGGTGTAAACATTAGTATATTATACTTAAACATAAAGGATTTGCAATTCTGGTTTGAATTGAAAAACATTGCCAAACCTATTTATTTTGGATGAAACAAAAGAAGTATGCAGGGATCGTGGAAGTGGATAGATGCATTCTCTGCTAACCCTTCCGGTTAAGGGGAAATTACGTAAATTAATTTTCTATATGTCCAAAAGGCACAGAGACAAACAGTTATTTTATGTAGGTAGGCATTGACGGTATATGAAGGTATTCCAGGTAGTTTATGATCATTAGGACATAGATAAGCTAGACACAGAGACAAAGGGAAGAAGATTTAATTAGAACGGAATAGAAAATACTCGTACTTCAGTTGACTGACTTAATTCACGTCAGTCATACTTTGACCGAGCCGTGTGGTTTCCGGCACCAATAAAAAAAAGAATAGGACCACTCCATCTCGTTCCCATGGAGGTCGTAAAAGGCGACTAAGGGATAGGCTTGTAGACTTGGGATTCTTCTTTTAGGGCGACAGGCTAACAACCTGTCACTATTTGAATCTCAATTCCATCATAGAGCCGAGCAGCTGAGCGTGGCCTATAAGTCTTTTCAGGACTGTTGGCTCTGTCTGCCCCGCAAGGGACGTGATTTTATGTATGTATGTATACTTCGACAGGCCACAACGACGAAGTCATAATCTTGAAGAATTTAATGGTATGCATGCGTTTGACCTTTGTGAAATGAGGCAAGAAATTCAATTCTTAGAACATAACCAATAATCGTATTGATTTTAAATACAAGTAGTACCAGTTGTGATTCTAGTTTAAACTCAATTTCAAATAATCTAAGACTGTATATAATATACTAGCTTTTGCCCGCGGCTTCGCCCGCGAAAATGTATTTATATTATAAGGATACGCCATAAAATTTCACCCATTTTTTTATCCCGTATCGTGCGGGGCTGTTTTATGTTTATATTTGGTTTAAATTCATATGGCTTCTCCCGTCTTTTCCCGTCTCTTCTCGTTCTGTTCCGTCCCGTCCCAACCTGTTGTGTCCCGTCCTGCCCCGTCCAGTCCTATCCTGTCCCATCCCATCCTATTTAGTGCCATCCTGCTTTCCGCAACTGATACGTATTTTTTACTAACCAATATTTAAGACTTCTCGCACTTCGACACCTATCACTATCAAATCTAATCAACAAATCAAAAATTAACTGAAATAGAGAGTAAAATAAGTTAAATAAGTCAAGTTAAAAGTTAATGAATCAAACGAATAATAATTTCAAATCAAAATATTTGTAGTGTGTAATATGTAGTTTCGCGTATGTCCGCTAGGGGCGCTGCTAAAATTATACGATAAATTAAAATATTTTACGCTACCTAGCTAAAGGACGGTAACGAAACCATAGCGCGATCTATCTCGATGCCAACGCCATCTATCGAGCATCGAGACAACTCGTGATAGTTAATAGAAAATAAAATTCGGGTGTTTTATTTATGCATACCGATTACGCCGAGATTTATGGACCGATTTACGTGATTCTTTTTTTGTTCGGTAGAGTATACTTTCAAGTTGGTCCCGTTGTTACCTAGTTAGGATCTGATGATGGTATTCCAGGGAAATCAAGGGCAAACCTCAAATTTACAGGCAATTACGTTTTTGACAATTTCATAGATCTGTTTAAGTATTTGCGTCTGATAGTCATCATCCCATGTGAATGAGCTGATGATGGAAGGTACAACTCCTCAACGGTTAGGAGTTGAAAGAAAATTCTTACGAAGTTATGTGAGGCTATTAGGTTGACCTGATAATAAAAAGTAAATCTCATTAACGTTAAGAATTTAGGTGAAAATGGATGCGGACAAATTTCGTAGCTGTTTGTATGGGTAGTGTTAACACAAAATAGGGATTTAAAGGCGTGATGTTATTAATGTTATGCATGTATGTACATAATTATGTATGTTATTATGTATGTTAAAGAGACGACTGAAAGTTGTCATACAAAGTCTTTTTTTTTAAGGATGGGAAATCATCAAATGACCTCTCCCGCTCTGGGTGGAACGGAAGGGAGTGTCAGACTTTTACTGACTAAAACCCACCTCGTTCCTTCAGTTGCCCTTTGCGTTCCGGGGCCACGGTATCTCGTTAGAACTTTCCCGCAGCCCCGGCTCAGTTTATCCCGTTTCCCCCCCTTGGGGGTTGACATTTCAAAAATCCCTTCTTAGTGCTCACTTATGTTACTAAAGGAACCTCTGTTCAAAATCTCAGACTCCTATACCGAGCGGTTTCGGCTGTGCGTTAATAAATCAGTCACCCAATCGCACCCCCTAAATCACGATTGGAGGGTAGTTTGAAAAAACTTATAATGTCAAACATATTTACTTGCCTATGTACGTGTTCATGCCAAGTTTCAAGTTTATAAACCCAAGGAATAAGATTTTTCATAGAAACGTTTTTACCCCTTTTCCCCCCCTTGGGGGTTGAATTTCCAAAAATCCTTTCTTAGTGCTCCCCTACATATCCCAAGGAACCTACATTCCAAATTTCAGCTGTCTACGACCAGTAGTTTCGACTGTGCGTTGTCTGTCAGTCAGTCACTCAGTAACGGAAGAGTTTTATATATATAGATTCCTAATTCAGATCTATCATATTCCTTGTAATCATATAATTGTAAGCTATTAAAGTTAAGGGTTAATGAAAAGTTCCTTGAGATTTTCTATCTTAATTCCATGCTATCTAGTGACTATGGGCTCAATGACTATGTTTGTTGTTAAGAAAACCATACTTTTTTGATTTCTTTTACTGTTAGTTGTGTAATTCGTAAAGCACGTGTTTTTAACAAATTTAACGGAGCAATTTCGTCTTAAGCTAGTAGTTATGTCATGTGCCTGTTAAAATATTATAAAGTTTCAATTAAGTAACGTGCTTATAAACTTAAGTCATATTTTAAGGAGTATCCGAGTAGGTACACTTTATGCCCCTTTTAAAAAATAGTTTCATCAATCTTACATCGTAATAAGACCCAGTTTTTACAATTCCATGTTATATAGCGTTTGTAGACAAGCTCTTACACATGAGTAGTGTACACACATAACTGTTTCCTCATATAAGATTCATCTCCTCTGCGGTTTTCATTAGAGATCTCATTGTAATCGCGCTGGCGTGCGGTCGTCGTTGTCATCATAATAACCATATTTTCTACTTTTGATATTCCGAGCCTTGATGCTGTCAGTTGAACGGTCTTTGCACACACGTTCCTGCGTTGCCTAGAAGGTTTGATGTATCTAAATGTCCTTGATATGCACTTTATTCACGTTAAACTGTTTAACTTTTATTCAAATTACTTAAAATACAAATTATTCACGTTAAACTGTTTTACTTTTATTCATATTATTAAAATTAAAAATCAAATAAAAGCCCTCCTAGAAATGCCAATGTTTATTCGTTTTGGAAAGGATCATACCTAAAAATAATTTCATTTCATTTACTTCTTAATAAATTTACAGTAAAAAAGTAACATTATAAATTACAATTATGCTTCGGCTTTCTATAAATAAAATTTGACAAACGTGACATAGAAACAGAATATTCATAACCTATATTTTCTGTATAGAACAAAAATCCAATAGAAGTTGAACAGGCGTGCGGCTGCATTAATTACTTCACTTCTAAATATTTTCTAAGAATTCAAGCCTACATATTTTTCATAAGCTTGACATCAATGCGAGTATGATTACTCGATTTGATTTAAAATATGTATGACTTTATCATGCAACTGTGCTAAAGCATTTGATCAAAGAATTTTACGATGAAGTCTTACTCATAGACGTGATTATTAGCTGGAATCGATTTGTGTGATAATTTATCGCCCGTTGATTTAGAAATCTTCATCAAACAGATTAAACATTGTAAATTTCCGATATTAAAGGAGGTTTTTGTTATAAGACACAAAATCTATTAAAAAATACGAGACATCTAAACTTCTTAAATTGCAAAGTGTGTTTTTGAATAAATGTTTGCAGAATTATCGTGTTTGACTTTAAACGTTTTACTTGAATGCCAACGGACTTTAAGATTAAAAGGTGCTAATGCAATTTATAAAGGATTTCCATTATTGTTTTTTTTTTAACTTTAACACCTCAGTAGAATGCATTTTTAAGTGATATTTAATTTTGCATGCTTTTTATGATTAGTTACGTTTATTGTGTTTTGCTTATTAATTAATGTAGTGCCCACGATGTGACCCTTGTTGTTATGGTGGTGTTTATAACACAAGACACATAAAAACCTGACTTCATTAGAAAAAAGTATTATAAAATTAGTTTGTTTGGATTTATTCATAAAAGTTCATCAAAATCAGTCCAGATATTAAGCCGTTATTGTAGACCAGATATACATACAGACAGAATTTCGTAATTATAACTTTGAGTATAAAATCGGGTCACCTTCCTAAGATTTGACTGGAACAATTGTCAAATCAAAAGTATATTTTGAGTATATGCAAGTTTTGAATGACTCTTGATGATCAGCCGTGAAGGAAAACTATGAACACGGAAACAACTAAATTTGTATAGCACTTTGCATAATTGGCTTCCTAGCAGCAGCATCTTGTGGTTTTCCACGAAATCCTGTTAAATATATAGTGTTTTATCTAATCTTAAAATTATTTTTGTAAATAGAACGATTCTATTTCTTTGTTCTTCGTAAGTAAGCTTTAATTTCCTCATGATCTTTGCCGTTTTCTTGGTTCCATGTTCTTTGCTTTAACAGCATTTGTAATTGACAGATCTGACGATTTTCAATAACTTCTGAACTCTAACAACATTTATTTCTTTTATTCCTGGTTAGTATTATACCTCATAAGTGAAAGTCACTTCAGAAAAGCCCGGGTCTTTTATATGGCCTAAAGTATTTGCATCACAGAGTAGTCAAAACACAGACTATACCAGTCAGAGCCGATTTTTAAGAAAATCACATACTTACATTTAATCACGTCTATATCCCTTGAGGGGTAGACGGAGCTAACAGTCTTCAATAGACCACGTTTAGCTGTTTGGCTTAATGATAGAATTAAGAGCTCATCGCCTAGAAGACGAATCACAAGTATATATGCCTAAGGAAAGAGAAAGAGTGGTCCTATTCTTTTCCCATAAGTGAAAAAAACCATAAATGGCAATGAGAAAACAACAGAGAATGCAAAATAAAAGTAAACAAGTTCGGAAGAACAGTTGAAATACTAGAAGATGGATAAATTAATAGAAAGAAAAGAAGGAAGTAACCTTAAGTATACCCACTAACACAATTAAGTATTTATAATAAGTCTTTTACTTCCTGATGAGTCCGCCATTGCGTTCCGTTAGATACAAAATTCTTTTTTTGTACAATAAAATTTAAAATTGTAATAAAATTTGATTTTATATAATTTTTTAAAATTGTACATGCATTTAAAGTATTTAATACTGTTAAGACAGCTTTGCCTCCGTTCTCCTTTACTGCACAATTTGCACAGTCTTGCGTGGCACGCAGTCCACAAACATTGGTTAGCGGTCAGCACCCAACACGGAATTTGACTTAGCACTGATCTAAGGGACCTGTGTCAATATGGCGAAAAAGGAAGACTGCTTCTTCTCAAAATCTGCTAATTTAAACTATTTACTTTGTGTACAATTACATTGTGGGATGTATTTGTATTAAGTTTAAGTAATTTAGGTGTCTAAATATTATCGGTAAATTTTAAATTAAGAACATAATGTAAAATTAAAAAGAAATATATGCTGACATAAAGTTTTTCTAAATTTGCTTGTTGTGTATAGACCCTTATAACAAAAACTTGCCTTTAAAACTGGCCAGTACGCTAATACAGAGTTTCTTTTAAAACCCCGGAAACCTTTCTTAACTACTTTTTCAAGATCATGTTAACATTGTTTTTGTCAATGGCCTTGTTAGTTTGTTGACTAATGTATTAACCAAACTTCATAAGTGTTTTTGTGGTTCAGAATCCGCTCTTGACCGAGTGAGGGGTTCGGTTATTTCATTAACCTCAAAAGCTAATGAAGTTATCATCTAGCGAATAGCAATGAGAATGAGCCATTGCTGTGACTAATCCAGTTTGTAGCTGTATTCGAATTACTATTTTGAGGTTTCAATTATGGAGTTTGAGATGAAAATTATTGATGAAAAGAATAATGTTAGAAACAACAAGCTCTAGATAAGGGCTTTATATAATCACCTTCTATTAGTCACGAATACATCATCTCTTGGAAGAAGGTAGGGGATAGTCTGAGCCCACAATCCTGGAGTGGATGAGTAAGATTATTATGACCCTGCAGTGGAATTAAACCAATCACGGTTACACATCCAGTTGCATCTTGGAGTCTTAACTAATAGTAACTCATATCCTTAAAAAGATTCGACGACATAATTTTTTGTCATCGGGAGATCACGCTACGCGAATTTTCGCGAACGCTTGAGAGCAATAGATTATGTAGTCAACAGTTTCGGACTATGAATATACAAGGTTTTCCACGACATTTTTCCTCACCATCGATGACATCTTTTTATCGTCCCACATTAATTGTTGGCTGATATTGGTCTTAACGATAAATCAGACTGCTTATTTCAGCACACTAATCCTATGACTAAATCTAGCTTAGGTAATGCATTCGTCAGTGTTCGATAACGATTCACGTTTCGTAATTTTTTGTGCCTACAGAACTTTTTTAGGGATCCTTATATTTTTAGTCTCACTAATATACGATATAGGGTTAGGTGGAAAAATAAATAAATAAGTAAAACGTTTCGCTCTCGCAATAGGGAGAGTAATAATTTATTTAAACTTTGATGAGATTTTTTTATTCCTACAGACTTTAATTTCATATACTGCATCATGGTATCCTATAATCCTATCTACAGGCCACATACAGTATTGTTAAAAAACTGTTTTTAATTCAATTTATTGTAGGAACCCTTTAATGTCTTTGTTACCTTTAAAATGTGGATGATTAATGGAAAAAGCATTTTCCCATTGCATCGCAATTATTAAAGTGGTTGGTTCGTGCACTATCTTATCAACCGGTGTTCTCTGTCTGAACTCAAAGTTATCTTTTATCGATGTATTGATTAATTTCTTATCGGTAATCATATCAATATGCTCATTTATACCTGGCGCCAATGGAGCATTATCTGTCTTTAGCATACTTTTAAATAAATATAATAAATTTATAAAATTTATTGGAAGGATTTATTAATTTTTAATATTAAGCTTATAAGAATATTTCATTTTCATTTTTAATAAGTAAAAACATATTTTAAATAAGCTTTTGTAAGTAGTAATCAAAACAAATAAAGCAGTAAATACAATAAGTATCCGTAAATGTATCAACTACTGGTCCTACAGTATCTTCATTAAGGACCCGTTATGATAACAGAATGAAAATAAACCACTTGAACATGACTTTTAAAAGTATCAATTTATTATTGCATAAACTCTTTCATAGCATAATAAACAGCACAGCCTATTAAATTACATTCGAAAACGTTTGTACTACTGAAGAGTGGAACTGACTTATATATGAAAATTAATTCAGCTATGGCATAGAGAAGTGCATTTGACAAGATGTAGCGTGATGTCACCTATTGACAAGTCAATGAACCTGATCTCATTTAACTTGATGATTGCTCTACTGAAATCTGTGATTCTTTGTTCTTTCTGAAATTGAATATAACGAAGATTTTTTTTTACTTTTTATATAAATTTTACCTAGTTTGTTGCCAGATAGATATAATGAGAACATGTTCTTAAAATAAGGCACAAGCCCACTTTTTACTTTAGTTAATCTTTTTTTGAGCTACAATAACGTTTGAAAAATTGTCATTTTGTCTAAAACTCCTCTTTTTTTATACATAGTTTTAAATTACACCCCTCAGCCTAAAACCCTATAACGTTTGGAAACTAAATATTCCCTTAAAATTATTTGTAAGGATTCCGTACGCTTTATTCCAATTTGCATCAACTGCGTTGCCTTTGCATTTTTGTAATTTTTATTGTATTGGGATTAGGCTAAAAGCTGGTTTCAGTTATTGGTCTTATTATTAGTATTCACATATGTTTATGAGTTGTATTCTGCTTCAAGATTAGTGTCAAAGAGGTTATAATCACTACATTTTAGTTTGTGTTAGCAAAGGCCATCATATCATATATACTACAATATATTTATATAACACGGATACACCAAATTTATTTATAGTTTAAGTATGTAAAATAAGACACAGAAATGTCACTAAGAAAAACAAAATTGCATAAAAAATCTCCACTGTCACTAATATTTTGTTTGATATATATCTATTTTGGCAGGATGTTCCATTGAAAATTGATATTAAACATGTCAATAAAATAAGCTTTAAAACTTGAGAATCTTCTTAATCGATAGATTAGCAACCTGGCACAACTGAACATTATTGTGGCTTTTGACTCTCTCTAACCCGTAAGGGGAACTGTCTAATATATATTTAAGATTTATAAGATAGTTCATTAAATAGATATTGTGAAAAGTCATGAAAAATATAAGAAACATGAAATGTCAGATGTATCTAAAAACATGCTAAATATGATTATGTACGGCTAGTCTACCGTCAACATTCCATTAATATGTACATATAAAGTTTACTTGTGCTGTTTGTCGATTGGCGCCTCTGATATGTAACTGTACGATGGACAAACAAGATGCCTATACGTTCATGTAGCTAGTTTTAGCACTTACAACACGGATAATCCACACTCTATCGTTATTTTGGGGCTATTTATTTACCGCTCATTTAGATTTTCTTAGTTTTTTATTTTCATCATGCGTCAATTTATACTGATGTGGCTTTTGACAATTCGTGATCTCGTATCGGTATACATTAACTAATACATCCTTCGTAGCTTTGCTTCGGGGCCTGGGGTCGGCCGCCTATATTAGGATTAGAAAAGTCAAGTCTTTAAATTTGTATTAAATGCATAGTTCGTTTAAAATTAATAATAAATTATTAAGTACTTTACTACTTTTTTATTTATTGTACCTACAAGAACAAGTTTCAATATATTCTTAATAGTATACAAAAACTAACTACGTCATATTTACGATCTAAAACCCCCGTTCTTTAACTAATCTCATAAAATTTCATTATACTGCAACTTTTAAGTAAATGTATAAGAGATTGCGAAGATAACATATTTTTTTTTACCGCAAACCATCTTTTTTTTGTGTAAGATCAATATTTCTCTAGACATGATGCAAATAATATCAAAGGCGTGAAGATACGTTAGTGATCTTTGTAGAATTAAGTCGATTCTTGTCACTAATCAGAAGTGCATATATTTCATTTCGAATACCATAGGTGGTCTGCATGCTCGATTAGTACTCTGAAGAATTCATTACTCTTTTCAAAAAATTCTTTATTTAGAAGCACACAGATTTAAAGAAAAGTTTTTATTCTTTTAAATTTTTTCGGTTATTATAATAATATCTATCGATTTTGCCTAGAAGGGCATTTTACAAAATTCAAAATATTTGAAAAAACATTTGGGAATTATGTGCAGAATTTCAAGTTCTTTACCATATTACAGCCTACTTACAGTCTTACAATAATTGCATTTGTATTCTACAGGAAAAAAATAACTTATTTAGATTACCTCATAATGAAAAGAGAAAATGATTATTTTAATCCACCACTATTCCTTGTAACTCTGACATCACCCCGATGTCACGGTTTAATAATTACATTTTATCTTAATTTCCGATTTCGGCGAATTATTTAAAAGGAAAACGTGAATAAGTGAGTTTCCGGATAAAACCAAAAGGTCGATTTCTAAATTGCCACATTGGGTTCTCAGAAAAATTTAAACATCACTTTGAATATTAAAAGCAATAACAAAGATATACAACAATTAAAAAAAATACCTTTATTTTCTTAAGATCTATTTTTTTTGTGATTTTTTTTTCTACTGCGTTAAATAAATGTTAAGTGGTTAATGAAAAACCACTATTGATTTTCATCAGCAACGGTTTATATGTACATTTGTAGGTAGTGAATAAGAATGAGGATTAAGCCATAACGGTAAAGAAGATTACAATGTACTCGTATTAGACTGGAAATAAAATCGATAATATTAACTATGGATTAACATGTGAGACCTGAGTAGCGTAACTCGTTTGAGTTTTCAATGAATTATAACGATTAACGATTTTTGACAGTTAAATAATAGTCACTATTAATTGGTGTTTATAGTACAAAGTTCATTAAGCAGAAGTATGACACTTCTTTTATTATTTATTTACTTTACACACGTGCCTACGCATTGACAAACACAGACTAATATCACCTAAGATGGATTGTATGTCTTACGCCAATAAAAATATAATACAAAATTGAGTGCAATATTCTTGAAAATTTTTCCAAAGTTCGTAGTGCGGTCTTGACCTAAGAGCTACGAAAGGCGTGATCAAATCAATCACACCGTTGCGTCACTAATACAATATTGTTGTAAAAAATATCAAGAATTTCCGCATTCACAAATTTGAGGATGTCACTTGGAGATGTTTTTTGCGTAATATTCTAAAGGTTATTTGTATTTTAGTCAATACCTGAGACGAGTATAATATCTACCAAATTGACATTGATATAAGTATTCTGATATTTTACGCTTAAAAACATAATTCGTATAAAATAAACAATTTAAATTATTTATAGGAGTTAAATACTAAAATATTTTCATTTATAAAAGATGCATTTAAATAATAAAGGGTTCGTCGTTACTTCAACTGTATAGTTAGTGGAAAATTCTAAAGAAATTTTGTAAAGATACTTCCTTACATACCTATAACTTTCCACAATGGATTTCATAATAAATCAACCTTTATTTGACTAAATAATACCTTACGTAAACTGACAGGTCCATAACTTACACTTTGCGGGCAATAAAGATACACAAACAAAATATAGAAGCAATATTAAATCATCTGGAATAATGAAGTAATCACCATAACACAATATATGAGACATCACAATAGCTATTGTCATATGGACGTCGAAAATGTCACCTCTAAAACGCCTCGTTTCCTAACTCGATGTTATTTAAGGCATGATGACCACGGCTTCGAACAAAGTACTATAGTCATCAATATTTATGCTAACATTACTTAGTTTCCTAATATTTTGTTGTAAACACTTGCAACTATAATTTGAAACTAGGTATTCAGCAATATAGTTGTGGCACTCAGCGTCGATGATTTAAGTGTTATAACTTAGGTGTTAAATCAATACACATTGTTATCTATGCTAAATGTACTTGATTTGTCATTGTCTGCGTTGATTCGTTGAGTCTAGTTCATTGAATTACAAAGTAGTTATGTTAAAAAAAAAGTATAAGCATCATGTTAAAATTATTTTTTTCATATAGATGCTACATTTCATTTCTTTTTTTCTTCTTAATACTATACCTACCTAGTGAGGATATTCTGTAGGGTTCAAAATATAGCCAGAATATTTTAGGCAACGTTCGGAACATAAATTTTCAGAATAGACGGTTGTCTCTTCAAAAACTTTGTTGGGGCAGTAAAAGTGGAATGAGACATAAGGTCTGGCCCGAGGTCCCGTCCATTTTATTAGTAAAACACCCGCTAAGTTAGGTTAGGTTAAGTACCAAGGTGTCTTCGTATGCTTATTTACTGCATGTTCTCTGATTATACCTTGTTGTAAGTTTACGGTCTGATACGGTTGTTAGGTGTCGATATGTTTTTATTTTTCCTACTTTTATAGGCTTTAGAATTTTTTTAAAGAAAACATTACTTTTTGATTTTTTTTTTGTAGTTTTTCGTGACGGGTCGACTGGAGGAGATTTCTATTGAAATAAGTTGCTTGCTTCTGTATATAGTTTTGTGTACATAAATAAATAAGTCAGTAAATATTTTTTAAATTCTTTTTCCTAAAGGTAACTTTAATAAAAGTGAGATTTTTTTTGAGAATTCTACTTGCGGTATTATTTCTTACAAAAGGTTATTAAAAAAATCTTCTTATTCTTTAACTTTTTACTATGTTAAATAAACCTAGCCGCATATATACTAGATATTACTGTATTTTATAAGACGATCTTCGCTTACACCAACATAATACGACGTCCATTGTTTATGAAGCTGTATTTTTTGCCGTTGAAAGTTAATAACAAATTCAAACATGTCCGTTGAAAGTTGTCGCCATAAATGTCCGGTGTCCACATATAATGGAGTTGCATATTCCTCGCCTCGCTAAGTGTTTTTTTGCGAGTCTATTCAAGAATTTTCAAAGGAGAGAGCGGTGGCAATTCTGCCAAAACAATAATGAACATAGTTTTAACCGTACCTGCTAATTAATTATATTGTGTGTAAGTATCCAGAAACGTCACATGTATTATTATATACATAGTTCGACGTAATAAAAGTTGAATTTGTTAAATAATGTATTAAAAAATACTTGTATTTCAAGCATGTTGGTTGCGATCTCAACTGGCAACACCCAATTAAGGCTAAACACGATGAAATTGTTAATGAAAGGTTAATTCAAATTGAGATATTTCTGAATTAATTCGAATTAGATTTTTTTTTCATAATAAATATGATATAAAAATGAATGTTGCAGAATCGCCCAGCCGCCCCCTGAGTACTTATCGTTACAGTAAATAAAGGAAATTGTCGAGCATAAAAAGGTCACCATTTGTGGAGACGATCAAGCGGTCACTCTTAAGTGGTCAAGGCTGAATGACAAAAACAATAGGTACTTTTGTACCGCGGCTTTGTCCTATAAGAAGGAAATAGGAAATTCCTACAACTAGAAGCTATTGAAGTAGGTCAATACAGTTCAATGGTCATTATACGTGATGGAACTATGGAATGGTTTATATTTTACTCTACGAGTTTCGTAAAGTATACACATAGGTACTTATACTTACAGACTACACAATGTACATACATATACATATATATATGTATGTACAGTGTGGGGTAGACAGATCCAACAGTCTTGAAAAGATTGATAGGCCACGTTCAGCTTTTTGGCTCGATAGTAGAATTGACATTCGAATAGTGACAGATTGCTAGCCCATCGCCTAAAAGAACAATCCCAAGTTTATAAACCTATCCCTTAGTAACTATCTTTTTTTATAAGTGCCGGGAACCACACGGCACATACAGACAGACAGTGTCCTTATAGAAAATTAGATTTTTTTCATGTTAGTACATACATTTGGTGATTCCGCCATTATTTTAATCTGGCGAATCATTATTTTTTCATTCATTTACGAACCGTACCGTACCCGTGAATATACATACAAACAAACGCCTTCCGGAGATATACAACACAGACAGACACTACATTTTTCCAGTTACTACGATCCCTGCAATGCATACGTTTATAGCTTAATCCAATTTGTGTTCGCTTAAATTTACATTATTAAGCCATAGTTTCGACTTAGACAAGTCTATCAAAACTTCGGGAATATAAATTTAAACTTTGTCAATAAAAATTTGTGGAATGTTATATAGTACAATACGTACCTATATTGTCTCACGAATGACATTCAAAAATATAATCTAGGGGCCTACAAGGGAAATAAGCTACTGGGCTAGCTTCGGTTTTTCCCCAAGTTTATATCGAATGTTTATTCACTTAATTCTCTATTTAAATTATGGCTGTGGTTTTGGGAAACAGTCTTTTGTCTCATATCTATTGAAAGAAAATGACAATAACTTGCTTGATCGTACTTTTATAAGGTAAAAAAAGTCCCGTGAATATGCATAACGAAATGCACGTATAAATGTACGTAGTTTTGGTGAAGTTGAAATGTAAATTTAAAGGTTATTTTTCTCATATTTAATTTGTATAGCTTTCAAAGTAATATTTTGATAAATCTTAGCATGGTCTTATAATTTTTCGAAAAAGCGACGAGTGAACCTATTATATTTTTTAGTCTTGATGCTCAATAAAGTCTTGCGCTATGGCAAATTTCATTAAACTCAGTCTTTATATTTTCTAGTTTATTCAATACACCTAAATGAAAGCTAAATATTTATACTTTATAATTTAATTATTAACAAAAATTTTCATCACTATTTTTGATTATCATAAAACTCTCAATATACACGTTACACCTATATCACTACTTTAAGGGTTGCCTATACATTTTCAAGTTAAGTTCATTTCATTTGATCTTCAGTCTAGACATACAATGTCCAAGTTTTATCTAAGTAACTATGCAAACATGAATATAATCATGTCAATTAAACAATGACATAATTTTGACCATCCAACACCAGCTCGGTAGGTATGCAAAACGCAAATAAAAACACATTTACAAGGTAAGTTAATGTTATACACGAAATGCGGAATGTACGTCATATTAACATTTTGTCAATTAATGTACTGCAATAGAGTAGGATACTTTATTCGTTGGAATTTATGTCGATTGCATATTGACTTTATATTGATTTGAATACATTGATTTTTAACCTTTTACCCATAGAATTATTGCACTATGGTCTTATGGTGGTACGTGGTGATACTTTTGTTTATTAATTAGTGTAGTAATTTAAAAGTATTATAGCCTATTTAATAATTGTAAGTATTTTGGTAAAAAAAATGTTA
This sequence comes from Amyelois transitella, assembly GCF_032362555.1. Taxonomy (NCBI): domain Eukaryota; kingdom Metazoa; phylum Arthropoda; class Insecta; order Lepidoptera; family Pyralidae; genus Amyelois; species Amyelois transitella. The sequence goes on along the minus strand of NC_083511.1, from coordinate 7,854,356 downwards.
TTACAACATTGAAAATTATACTTACAACTCAGATTATATTTTAATAAATAATATAACTTCCCTAAGAAATAACAATAACACTTTCAATATATACTTTCTTTTCAAAATGCTTTTTCACCTTTCTTTATTTTATATAGATTATATAGATGCGTCTAACAATAGGTCGTATTTAACACAAAACGTTTATTAAATAATTTTAGTTGAGTAAATAATAGTTGTTGTTACATATGCTACGTATAAAATAAAATAAATAATTATTGAATATTTGAATTAAAATCAAGTTAAAATCTGTTTAAGGTTCGGATATTTAAATTAATTAGTCTATCCTTCTTAACAAGACACAAAAGGAGTATGTGGCTAGCTGAGAAATAAATATTGATTTTGAAAGTTCGTACTTACAATCTCATAGGTAACTTATGATCTTTCATTTGTGACAACTCTATATAAGCATTTATTTTTAAAAAACTTATAAATTATAAGAATGTGATTACTTTAAAAGAAAATTATTCCCACTTAATGCATGGGAGTACGCAGGTGTACAATTCTCAATAATGCATAGTACAAAAGAAATATTATGCAAAATGACTCCTATTATGGCGCGCTAACGAAGGACTGTTGGTAAGCAAAAATGAGTACGGCAGGTACAACTGCAATGACCTATTTTGATAAAGCCATGCACAGATTACGCACAGGTTGTAAAACATTACTCAGGCGATAATGTGATGGCCGTCTTAGCATTTTCAGGGTGACGATTGGAGTCTTTAATAACATCAATTAAAAATCTTGTTAATTAAGAAGTTAAGAAAAATTAAGGATCTTTGCATAAAAATATGCAAAAAATTGCGTTCAAACTCCGCCGAAACAAATTCTCTCTGCAAATATTGCACATTCGTATTGACACCTTTAAGAACCCTAGCAATGTTCTTTTTCAAATAGTACCTAACCCATAAAAATACCTACGTAAGTGAAAACTTTGTAAGGTCACCGACAAAGCATCGCGTGCACACCCGCTCAGCTCACTCACACGAACAAAAAAGTTTAGCTTATAAGTTTATAATCAAACGAGGTTTTTATCTCGTAGTCGTTGCCCGCACGTCGCGCGGTGAGCATGTCCCACAGCGCTGAAACCTCACGAGTACGCGCGTAAAAAACATCCAGGACAACGAGACATGAATTTTAAAAATAAAACAAGGAAACCTCCTAAGTTCAAAGGGTTCTAAATAAAAAGAGTTCCGTTCTAAAATTATGCGCGGGCATCGTCGTTTCTATTCGGAAAATTATGAAAGTGATGTGAAAATATTGGTGTTTGTACATTCTGAGTTTTCATGGCTTTTTTTTTCTAGTGACTACAAAAGCGATTGTTAGCGTTAGAGCTGCATTCAAGCATATTTTCAGTGTTTTGTTCCTTTGAATGCGGTGTGTTTTGAAAATTTATTACATAAAAGTGGATTGTTCAGTTTTTGTAAAGGAAAAGCGGCAGGGAAATTCAGTTAGATGTGTGTTCAACATTATATACAACGGGACACAACATGACGGCAAAGTTCGGCTATGTAAGTTCTACATGGTTATTTTAATAGATTTATTACATTTATTGACAACAATGAATTATAAAAGTTATCGACACGCGTTACAACTTCATTAACTTTAATAAAAAAAGGGGTTCTTAGTTTGTCGTATATATATCCAAGCTATTATCTTAGTGCTATAAATGGTAGATATATTTGTTATGAATGGAAATTTATATTTTGAAGTATTTAGATATATGATTACAAAGATAAAGTAAGTCTTAAGATATAGGTAGTGTTGGTCTCTATGTACTGATATTTACAATGATCTATAGTGAAATTGTAATTTGTTTGGTGTCTGGAAAATAAGGTAATGATATTAAATTAAAAACAATTTATAATGTAATCATCACAATAAACTTAAATTAAAATTAAATCAAAATTGAATATTTTCTTGCTTTCCGTATAAAGTAGGTACGCATGTATATATATTAAGATGTGTACGCATGTACACATCTTAATATATATTTTACAGATATGACCGAATTTTTTTATTGTTTTATTTCTTTATTTTTTAATCGTCTTATATTTTTCTATGTGTATTTAAAAATTTTGAAAGAAACTTAATTATTTTTAGATATTTTCCTTTTTTACATAGATACATTATGAAATTGAACTTAAAATAAAATTTTTGTGTATGTATGGTAAAACAGTCAAGATTTATGAAATACATTGACAGGCAGTACATATAGCAGTGGTTAATGAACCTATATCCACACGAACTTCTTTTATAACCTAAAGAAAAAATATATTATATATGGACACCGAAAATAAAAAAATTTACTTAATCTCAATTTCATTACTTTCATTAAGTTATTAAGCGAAAATGTGGCCTTCTTCTAGTTTTGTAAGACACTAGGCTCTGTCTACCTCATATAGAATAAGAAGTGATATCTATAAATTATGTATGTAATATAATTTTACCATCATTATAATTTTTTTTCATACAAATAATTTGATATTTAATAGAAATATTATATAATGCGTTCTTTATATTTTTATTAATCGATATTGTGACTTCAATAATGTTATTTCATAACAAGGTTATTGGGAAAGTTCCCATTGCTTAAACATTATATCTATTTGCTTAACACATCAGCACTTTATGTATTTGCGAAGTATTATTACTAATAAACATATTTTCATGTTTTCCTTTAAGTATATACATGTATTGATTAGGTAAAGTTCTAAATATAAGGTAGCCTTGAAATGAAAATAACAAATAGTTTCTTTGGCTGGACTTAATGGAATAATTACTGGATGTAATTTCTGCATATCCCTCCGAGAAAAAGCTGTAATTTTATGTATGTCGGTATTCTTTAACTACACAAATATAAAAAAATTATGATCTTGTACTCGCAACGAAAATAATGATTGTTTTAGCTATGCTAAGTAGATGCACTTCAATTCTCAATCTATATATTTTTGTCGCGTATATATTTATTCATATTTACCTTAGGTTTAATTAATGCCACACGTATTTATCATTATTGTTCCTTTATGTGTTTAATCACTTGACTAGCGATAACATCGGACTTTGATATCGAATGTCCTACCACCGTCTAGCCTGCAATAAGTTGATAAATTAGCATCGAGATGGTCATGATTGGAATTCGATATTGTGACACTCTTCATAAACATTCTAAAACATAGTATGCGTCAGTTGCACCCCTTCCGCGCAGATTGTAAAAGTTACATCCATATACTACCCTCCATATGCTAACTACTACCCTTGCAGGGTAGACAGAGCTAACAGTCTTGGGAAGACTGAAAGGCCACGTTCAGCTGTATGGCTTAATAATGGAATAAGATTCAAATAGTGACAGGTTACTAGCCTATAGCCCACAAGAAACATATTTAAATTATAACACACGTACATTACATCCCATCTATACCCCTTGCTAGGTAGACAGAGCCGACAGACTTGAAAAGACTGTGGCAGGTTACTTAAAATTGTTATCATTACATTTATTCAGTTTTATCTACAAAAACATACTTATTTGTTGAAAAGACGTAGGTTTATTGTGTGAGGAGTACTCAGTATAGCCAAATTCGATCAGTACTCATATTCGTGATCACTAGGATCACATTAGCATAAAAAAACTATAATTATCTTCAAATCCTATGAATTATAGTGGAATAAATCTATGATTATGTCTTAATATTGAAACGTTTCTTCATTACCTTTGGCTTAGTTTCGAAATGAAATAATAGATGTTTTGTAAACGTTTGATTATAAATATTAGAGAATTATTTATGTATGCAAAGTACTTACTATTTAGCAGGGAAATTTGAGGACTATTTTACAAGTTACTAAGATCATAATTGCTTGGTGTCTAAAATCACGCATGTCATATCAAATACTTAGCATTACATCTGCGATTACTATTGATTATACAATAATCAAATGGTCTTAAAAGTCTTTTTTGTTCGTGGCATGACATAATTCTGTGATAATACTTAATTGTCAAAAAAAAAAATTTTGAATTTTATTTTATTAAGTACATAACTTAATTGGCAAGTACTGTATGAAGTTACCCCAGAGATGTTTATCCCTTTGTTGCTGACTCAAATGTTCTCATTATATTTTTATTATTACCAATTTAATAAATTTTTAGGATGGGATTATGTTTACCTGCCCAGTAAACCGGAAGAAAAAAGTATAAAAGCAAACTTTGTTACATAAAAATAATCACGTCTATATGCCTTTCGGGGTAGACAGAGCCAACAGTCTTGAGAAGAGATGTTTGGCTTAATGATAGAATTGAGATTCAAATAGTGACAGCTTGCTAGCCCATCGCCTAAAAGGAGAATCCGAAGTTAATAAGCCTATCCCTTGGTCGCTATTTGTGACATCCATGGGTACCAGATGGAGTGGTTTTACTCTTTTTTTATTGGTGCCGGGAACCATACGGCACTATTTATACTCGTAAAGGCACTATTTATTTCTGAAGATGTTTTTAACAGAAACCCGCGTCATTGGGATGATACACATAGTAAAAAATATATTATCCTACAATAAGATGAAATAACGATGTAATATTTTTATAATATTAATTAATTTTATTTCTAAAGCTCTCAAGATAAGTGAACAACGCCAAATGTAAATGTAAACAGTCCAGATTTTTTTATTTATTAACTACTTATTAAGCTGACAAACTGGTATGCGGTTCTCGTGATGGAAAGAATACAACAGTTTTGACGTGAGCAAATATTTATCATTGTTCTATTAAACACACACTAGTTCCAGGTTTCTTAACATATTTAATAAAAAATGTCATATTCAACTTTAATGATTAAAATATAAAGTGGAAATTTGAAGAAGATGCAAAAGATGCGATATTTGTCTTGCTTTATAGTTAGTTGATCGTACAATATTGGTGTGGTCAATCAACTATGTTTTCATACAACATAAATGAACTTAAGCATATTGACGCTTTCCATTTTAAAGAAATCATATCGAACTCAAGGAGATTTAGTATTTTCTTTTTATATAGTTTTGTAAACATTTTGGAGACTTAGCATTCGACTTTTGAAACTTTCAATCATTTTTCATTACCTACCTTATCGAATATGCATAAAAAGAGTAATGAGTGTGAAGGAAGCAGGATAGGTCTGTAAAGATCGTAGCAAATTAAAATCCATAGTCTCTGCCATTGGGAAACAGACGTGATGTGTTTATGTATGTACCTTATACCCGTTATTACTATTAACTCGGAGCAAGAAAAATTGATCGCGACAGACCGAAGAATAATGTTAGGTGCATAAATTTAATAATTATATTAATTGAATTTTATCAGTACAATATATAATTTTTTTTTTCTTTTCAGGTTACCACAGCTTGCCGTCTCTGCAAAGATATTGTGCCTCCTGATGGTAAGTATTATTATTATTTTTGAAAAAAAACACATACTCAGAATTATTTTAAGTGATTACCGACCCCTCACCGTCTGAATTTCAATGCCATCCAGCTGGCCATGGCGTATTGGAATTTTCTTGAATGTTGGCTCTGTCTACCCCAAAAGTCATTAAGATGTAAAATATCGACGAGCTTGCACGAAGAGAGCTGTGAGTGCGCATGAAGGTGAATAAACGAATTGTGCACAATTCACGACCATGACAAGTGGAAACTGCTTGCTCTTAAGAGGCGTGATTTTTAGGTATAGGTATGAAAATATTGGGAACTTAAATATTTGCTCTAAAAATATTTCGAAAATATTAACTTTTTATGGACTTTTAATCCATAGTACTTAAGATAACACATCTGGCGTTTCTTCCATTTTTTTATTTATATACTTGAAATGAGGTAATGCAACATAACATATATGTACATTTACTTCCGCTCAGGTCGCTGGAAAATAATAGGCTTATTTTATCATGGCGTTAATTAACGATTTAAGGTTTAGAAAATGTAAAAAAATAAAACCAAATAGACAGAAAACGACATTTATGCAACACCACTGTTATTAATGATTTCAACTGTATACCTACTAGCGAATCGCCAGGAAGAATCACAATACATTGTAACTATTATATGTAAGGGTTATATAATATATACCTACTATATATTACTAACAAAATTCTTGCACATCATATATCAAACATTTTTACGATCTTATTTTATGTTTGTATGCTGATATAATTTATCAGCACGAGAAAAAAAAACAGACAATTACTTCCACATATCAACTGAAATTTAGTATTTATTTTATCTTTGTAATATCACTTGATACTTCGTGACGTGTTTTTGTAGAGTCATTATATTATATCTTCAAGAAACGCGTAATATATTTTTGAATTAATATATTTTTTTATAAATAAATATTCTGACTAAAATCAGTACATCATCTATTTCAAGTTACTTTTGTATAATTTATTTTAGTCACTTGACGACGTTACAATTTTATATAATTTTGTATATTATTTATCATACACCCTTCGAATGTGTTAGTTTATGTACTAGTTTTTAGGTGAAGGTGAATGACTTATGTAATATATATATTAACGCACAGCCGATAATATCCAACACCGCCGAAAGAAGGAATACAGAAAGCTAATAATGTATGAAAACTAAAATGAAGTCTCTATTAGTGATTCAAAGAAGACATTAAAAATCATAGAATAGAATTTTATTAAAAACAATCAACTTCTGAAGAAACACAATATATTTTTTAATCAAAGGTTAAAATATATATTTTTTATAGAAGTCAAAAAAATAAGATAATGTATATTTGAATTTAATTACAAATTATCGGCAACATTAGAAGATTTTAAAGCTAATAAAATATTTCCTGTTCATTTTAAGATTGAAAAGTATGGTTATAATGCTAATGTTACAAAAGGGAAAAATATTTGTTTTTTGGTGTTAAATCGGAGTATTCTTTAAAGGCAAAAAATAAAAACGAGTATATTTTCTTACATACATACATACATAAAAGTCGTCTAGGTCTTCCCACTCCGACCATTCCCTCCACACTCTCTTTTCTTAGAAACTGAAAAAATATAAATTTTTACGTCTTTCTGCTGAAAAATATATTTTTAAATTAATTTATATCTATAAGAACATAAAGCAAATGAAATAACAGATGTCTTTATCAATTAGTTTTAATATTATCCATTTAAAACTTATTTTTTTTTAATGTATTTTCTAGACATATTTTAAAATTATTTCCATTAATTTCAGTACCTAAAGAAATATACTAAACTTACATATATCTTGTTACAGGGTTTGCATATAATATATTATTTGCCATAAGATTTCAGTAAAAAAAAACCCAACAAAATGTCGTCTGACAGGTCGACGCGATTATCGTTATGTTGTACGAGACATGTCATTTAGCACTTTTTGCCAACATGCCACCCATAACGTTTCAATTATGTGTATGTTTTTTGTTATATTCGGCACAATTTCTAGACGAGGCCATGTATATAATGTTATAAAAAATCGTTGGTAACCTCTATTTAGTCAAAAGTTTACAAAATAAACTAAACACCTATAGCAAATCAGTCTGTTTTAGCACTTGATCAGAGTGCAACATACATATGCAGACAAGTATGTCTGCAAGTAGCACTAGCTTTTTCGCATGTAGCTAGAATGAACCTCTTGATTTTTTAAAGTGTATGTGTGAATGAATGTGAATTGAAAACGATGCTACAATTTCGATGCGTGTAATAATCAAAAACCTACTTTATTAGCATGACCATTGGCTCCTATTATCTTGACGGGTGTTATCAGCCGCGTGTGTGGCCAGCCTAATCCGTCGAAGGTAAACTGATAAGGCTACTGTTAACTGGACGTCAAGATCGCAGTAAAATTAGGCTATCTCACACTGACATAATTATGAGGAAGTTGATATGCGGTGTCTCTTATAATTGACATTGTTTATGTGTATTTGTTTATTGTGCCAAAATGCTGCGATTATTGAACGGTTTTAATGAGAAAAGTAAAAGAAACAACGAGTTTAGTTTTTAACCGAAGCTACTTCAGTGGAGGAATTTTGAAATAAAAGGTATCATGTGTTATGCTAGAATTGAATTGGCCAGGTAAATGACAAACATGGATTTTGTAGGAGTTTCTGAGAGACAGCAGTCTTTCTAGTAGCAAACTATAACTACGAATCCATGATTTGAAACCAAAAATATGAGAGTGTAATCGTGAAGTCGCTGTAATTAAAGTGATAGCATTATGATAAGAAAATTAGCAATGCTAAAACAAATATAAGTACAAATTCTATTTGCTATAATACTTCAAACTGATAACCGAATAACAAAATCGCATAAGCAGCGGGCGCCGATCTAATTGAATCGATAGCGATGTTTAAGTGGTGTGAAAATTTCCAACACGCTTCACATGCTTTTGATATGGGCCAAATACCTTAATCCTTTGTACCTTTTTGTAACTAAATAAATATATGTATAAATTATATTGGTCCTCTTCTTTTGTGCGTAAATATTGTAAAGGATATATTTGTGACTGATACTACGCCATCATACTAAAATGATTTCGTTGTTTTACTCATAGTTCACGGATTCTGTTAGCATTCGTTATACAGTTTTTTTTTTACTTTTTTTCATAATGTCACGTTCTTATCCCTAACGACGTATACAGACTTCATAGTATCGCAAATAATTTATTCACTACTTCATCGCTCAGTGATATAATTGAGATCCTGATATCAAGATCGTGGTTACAGGCGGACCCCGGACCCCTTGACTTCGAAAAAGAGAGACTAATCTCAGGAGCCTGATTACCCACAGTTGAAAAAAATCGAAATAAAACTTAACATAAATATACGAAATACGATATCGATTGCATCGGTGAGGCCTCTCAAGAATACGTCAAAAATTATAGACTGGTCCATTAATGAAATCAGCATTTCAAATTGATATTTATTTGTTAGTAAGTAGTCCTCCGGGAAAGAGGCGTGATTTTATGTATGTATGTAAAAAGTAGGCAAAAAAATTTTACTATAAAATTTTAGGTATGATGATAACATTACGGATAAACCGTATTGTTGGAGATATATGTTGAATGTCAAATGAGTTTGCTTGGATTCAAAGAGATAAGTTGATGACACGAGGAATTCTGACCTCCAAACGCCAGATAATAGCAATTATAAAAAATATTTAATAAATTACAAAGAATAATTGTTTCTGATTACAATGTCGTCCAATTCCGGATAACTGAAATGTTCTTGATTTCCATTTGATATCGTTAATCATAATATACCACCCCAAAAATATTTTTTTTTATCACATCCTTAAAACTTTAAAATATATGGCTTTCAAAACTTAGTAGGTACTTATTTCATAAATTTGTGAAGCCAGCGGACATCAAACCAATTTCTTAAAAAAACCAGACAGGCGCACTACTAACTAGGGAGTAATTTTAATTGAAAAAGTATTGATACGGGCTCATAGAAATCAAAATATTTTAATTTTTCTGTAGCCATAATTATATCCGCTGAAAACATAACATACATACATACATAAAATCACGCCGTTTTTCCGGAGGGATATGCAGAGACTACCTCTTTCCACTTGCCACGATCTCTAACAAACATAACATACTTTTATATTAATTTGCTGTGGACGACCCTTTATCTCCTTAATGTGTTATTGATACTACAACCTGATCTGGGATGTGCAGTGCAAGGTATAAAACTAACTAGAAGATTATTATAATTATACTTGAACTAATTGAGATAATGTTCAAGATTTTAATTCAATAGAGTAAGTTATAAATAATGTTTATATTATTTATGTATCTGACTAGTTGTAAATATTTGCATATTTTACCATTTCATTTAAAACAAATAGCCTTTACACCGAAAATATAAAAGAGAAAGAATGTTCATTAGCATAATTAAGTTGGTTTCGTAAGCGCCATCTCATTTTGTGTATCACTTGTTTTGACATGCAATAATATTTATCAAGTTTTATATTATCTTAATTGTATATTACGAAACATGCGGCGTTCTGACTGCTACATTGGGTGAATTTATGATAATGGCGTTTGGGAACATTAAGGTGACCTCTGTACTTAACAATCAGAGTCTCTGTTAACCCTTATACGGGTAAAGACGTGACAATATTGACACTGTGGAAAAACAGGTTTCTGAAAATTTTTAAATAACTGTAGTGGTGATAACAGATAATTGTCAAAAAAGAAAAATTGTTATTTTGGTACAAAATACAAAGAACATTAAAAATATGACAATTTACACATTTAAAGATCACAGTTCTAGTGAAGATGGGTTGCAAGGCGGTAAACAGTAACTCGTTAACGCTTTGATGAGTGAAGAGAATTGATAAAAATTTATAAGTAGGAACCAGGACGATGTAAAGTAAATTTTTTATCCCGAAGTTACTTCACCGGCAAAAAGCCGCAAAAACAAGTTTGTAATAAAAGATAATATATTGATTAAATTAAACAAATGATAGATACGTGTATAAAGACTATAATTATAACAGTGCCAATGATAAATATCGGGCAGTTTTAAACAAATAAATGCAATAATGTCCCTCAATCACAAGGCAAAATCGTATTGTTTACAAAAAGTTGTCGTGAAATGCAATATGGCTGAATAGTGACCACGTCGCGGTAGCCTATGCTTTCCCACCTGAATATGACACCGGCCATCCAGCTACAGTAAGTCCTACAACAATCACAGATAAATATTAAAAATTAACTTTTGTTGACAACGTTATAGGATTTAAAATGGACTACACAGTAGCCCGAACCCTCAGTCTGATGGATTAGCTGAGCACGGCTGACCCATTAAAACGATCGATTGTTTCCTTATTGTGGTGCTTGTAGCGTTTGTTCTAACAATTACAAAAGTCAATATTGCGAAAAATTTCTTAGAAGACGTAATGTTGGTATTGTAAATCAAAAAAAATGTGATTGCTGTCAAATTAATTTCTACTAATGAATCTGTCGAGTCTATTAAGTAATCCTTTAATGTGTGTATTAAGGTTAATGAATAAATCCACAGTCGTGAAGTTCATAGGGTCATTGTAGATAGGGTGTTGATCAATATCTGCGTAATGAGGTGTCGGTATACAACTGGCGCCATTAAAACCTCGGTGAAAGTACGGTAATAGAATAAGGAAACTAATTTAAAGTATTCAACATAGCCGGGGTGAGATAGAATTTCACTGATATAGACCACACAAAAGCTACATGAAATGTTGTGGCATTTTAGGGCTCTGATTGTAAAAGAGAACTAATACGGCGTACTTGATGAATGATGCAATATATGAGTAAGTCGTTAAAACTAAAATCGTTAGTCTTTCATGTTTAAACATTAAAAAAGTAGACAGAGAAGTGAAATATTTTAACCAAGCAGTGTTCAAACATAATTGAAATTATAATAAAAGATTTTGAGCGCCTCTATGATCTGCTTAGCTTTCCTGAAAAGGGATGAAGCAAATGAAGTATGCTTGAATCGCATTAAATAGTAAGCATACATACACACATACATACATATGATCACGTCTATATCCCTTGCGGGGTAGACAGAGCCAACAGTCTTGAAAAGACTGAATGGCCACGTTCAGCTATTTGGCTTAATGATAGAACCGAGATTCAAATAGTGACAGGTTGCTAGCCCATCGCCTAAAAGAGGAATCCTAAGTTTATAAGCCTATCCCTTAGTCGCCTTTTACGACATCCATGGGAAAGAGATGGAGTGGTCCTATTCTTTTTTGTAATAGTGCCGGGAACCACACGGCACAAAATTAAATAGTAAGATGAAATATTAATCAAATTTGAAATTCCTGTTTCTTTAAAACACTTCCTAATAATCGTGAACCATGTCTTTTGAATTTTACACATTCAATTAATAAGTATTTGAAATATTTTGTTCAACATTTAGAATGTAAGTGTGATCGTAAAATTAACTAATGAAATTGACGGACATGAGGTCGTATCCTGAACTTTGTGTTTTATGAATCAGTTTTCTTTAAACTTAACGGTTTTATGGTTTTTGAGATATGGTGTTTATTTAAAAACATTTTCCGTTATCGTACATATACGTAATATATACGTAAGTAAAGTTATTTTTAAATTCACCGTATGATTGAGTACTGACGACGTACAGCCAATACTTCTGGGTTTATGAGCCTGAAGATTGGCAGAAGATGATCTTTAGAAGATATTATGGAGCACTCGTGGAGGATATACTACAAATTCTTAAGGGGACCTCCCTCTTAGAGAAACTGTGGGATAATTTATAGATAACCATATCCGTCGTTCACACGTATTTTCGTAATAAACATTATTAAATTTGCATTGGAAATCCATTTAAGACTTTAATTTTAACACTTGTCAAGTAATCTAAGCGATAAGAGGCACCGGAAGAGTGCTATCAAAACGTTTTCCAATGACTTACTACTTTTTGGCGCGAAATGTGTATTCGTCGTATTATAAACAGTCGCACGTTTTCTAAAAAGTTCACTAGTAACGTATGAATGGTTTCGAACTGTCGGCATTCAGGCTTTTGTTCGTGTCAAAAAAAGAAATCCTTGGTAATAAGCCGTGATGACATTCGAACCTGTAATATTATTTATTTAGTTATATCCAGTAAAAAGGTAAACTTTTTGAGTCGTATACCTATAAAAACCACTCGGCGACCGATATGTACTAGTAAAGAATACTGTGATGTTAAGATCAATTTCTTTAACACTCAAAGCTGAATTTACAAAATCATTAGACCAATATCAGCTCATCAAGGATATTAGGCCGCCGGTATAGCCAAGACTGATCGAGTACATCTTGATAAGTTTTCAAGCGATAACGATATATTTGGACTCAAATTTGAAGAAAGTGATTTCTTGATATGTTACTCGTATAATTTATATTTTTGTCTCCGTTGCGCCATTTACAGCAATGATTTGGCCCCGTAATTCGTCTTTCGACATTTCTCTCCATTTTGTCTGGTTTTCGATAAAAATTGGTTGGCATGTCTATGGCATGTCCTTATCTGAAGATGCAGATTTTTCGATATTCCCACGAAAGCGGAGTTTAACGGAATATTTGAGATTTTCTTTTAATTTTTCTTAAATTCCCTCACCGTATCTCTCTTCCCCGATACATACTCGTACAACTTAGGGATTTTCAAGCAAAAATTAAATAGGCACTATTTGAACTTGCGTGCACCACCTTTGGCCTCATCTTGCTTACTTCCAGGTAGATTGAGGACAAACGCATTCAAATATATTATAAAAATCAAAATTAAAGGGCATAGCCTTGGGGTACTCTAGTTAGATACTAAATATTGAATCCTTATTTCAGGTGGTGATCTGCGGTGCGGTGCCATCGATGGTCCGGTCGGTTCGCCTCTACAGCCAGTGTTCACACCTGTACGTCAACGTGTTCCCAAACGGCACTGTCATGGCTCGCTCCGGTGGAAACGAACAGCGTAAGTTTTCTATTATATTGTTTAATTTTGACTTTACTAAATGGTGCATAGCACATGAAGAATTATATTCTCTCATCATGTTCGCATATTTTACTTACTACTTTTCTCAAATGAAGAAGAGAAGTAACTGGCGAACATTCCGTTATTTCATGCTCTCCGACGATTTTTTCAATATAATGAGATTCTATCGGCCATTGGTTGAACCACAATCCAAAATAGTCTGGCATAGGTTGTGAAGGTCGTGAAGGTGTGAAGCATGTGGTCTAAATATGTGGTCTCTGATGTGATCATGAAAGATCTATTACGAAAATTGTGAAAACTCTGGAGTTTTAAGCTATAACTGTTGGACTTATCAACCTTCACGAAACTTACGCAATGTTGGTAGTAATCCAGAACTCCTTACAAACGTAGTACAACATACCATACAGTAATCGCTGGCTGGTAGCTAAACGTGAGAAACTATAGGAATATGTCAATACTTGAAGGGTCAACGGCCAGTGGCAACAGGTAATGTTGACCGGTGTAGGAACGAGCAGGGTCAACATTAGTGACGAAGTCGGGAACTGATGCGAAGTGAGCCGTTATTAATTTGATTAGAAGCGCATATATATTTTTTTTTTAAATCTATTATTATTATATATCTTTTATTTCGATCTTTGTAAAATCTTTTTTGATAAATTATAATTTTAACTAATTTATGACATTTTGATATCAAGGCAAAACATATAATTTTTTTTATAAATAAAGCTACCTAATTCACTTTAGATTTCATCTATTTTTTGCAGTTTTATTATAACAATTTTATTATAGTTCTACGAAAATTATTTAAATTTTCAATGAAATCTTTTCTAAAAGGTACAGAAATAATCGAAGCGCAATTATTGCGGTAATATTATTGCCATAACATACGACCGCATATTATAATTAAATTAGTTCTAGCCTTGCACATATGATTGATTGCACAAATAAAATGTATTGACCGTGCGGCGCTCTTCGGCGTGATTAGGCGTTTTGGTGAGTGTTTGATAATGTAAGTCGCATCACACAATGTCAACACGGTACACTATTTTTGTCGAGAAGCTAATAGAAAAAAAGCTGTTACTAAAAAAATGAGTTAATTGTCAAGGAAACGAAGATATTTTGCAAGGGAACTAGCTACTAGTAAGCTCAGGGTAATTCCAATTTAATATAATTCGTTCATTTTAGTATCATTAAATCAGCACTCAATATCAGTAAATTCGTTTAGAAACACAAATAGCATTTAACGGTTTGATCTTAGGAAAGCGTAACTTAAAAAAAGGCTGCCTGACTGATAAGCTAAAACTCCTTTGCATTTAGTTAGCTACAATTCTAATAACGCCATTCAATGTATGTCAACTTGGAGTGGTACAATAACACCGACGTCTGCCGTCCAAACAGTGATAATACTTGAGATAGACCCTGTCAACTGGTTTATTTTTATTCAACAGTGTGCACAAGTACATGCTTATTTGCGGCTACGATAAATCCTAAGGTTTTTGCTCGTTTTGTGACAAGACTTTGCTATTAACTCATTGTGTCCATTTTTTTGTCTTATATCGAAAATCCGAGATATTTCGAGAAATCACGAATCTGCTGGTCCTACTTATTTTAGAAGTGAGCAAATTTATCTAAAAGAAACATTTTTAATTATTTAGATACAACTTTATTTTACAAAAATATCACACAACTGTAACTGAATTTGGCTTAGGTTCGATTACCAAATAGAAAGTTAATAGATGAGTTCAGCTTTATTTGCAGTTAAATCAGTCGAATGTCACAAAAAGAAGTTAAGTAAGTCTTGCTTTATGAATATTTATATCTAGCTGCTGGCAAAAGTACCTCTTAATCTATTATTGGATTTGCCTTCCAATATTTGTCACATCCGACTTTCTAATTTAATTACCTAGGATTTAATTCAGAAGAGCAAATACAGTCAGAAACTCTTATGAAATTTTTATAGCGCCACTTTTTTCCGCGAATATTACGTGAGCGAAAGCTAATCTATTCGCGAATATGTAATAACATTCTTACTGTCAAATTACTCAATATTTGTTTTCTTGTAAAAGCACGCAAGTGCGCAACTTTAGCGCAGTCACTTG
This sequence comes from Amyelois transitella, assembly GCF_032362555.1. Classification (NCBI taxonomy): domain Eukaryota; kingdom Metazoa; phylum Arthropoda; class Insecta; order Lepidoptera; family Pyralidae; genus Amyelois; species Amyelois transitella. The sequence continues at coordinate 7,838,747 of NC_083511.1, read as the reverse complement.
TTTAAATAAAGCGGACTTTCGCCTTTCTTTTTGCGGACGTTTGTAGATCAAATAGAGTACAGAAGTTTGCCTTCTTATGCCAACGTAAATATAATGTGTAGTTCCTAAAACAGCTTGGCGTAATTATTAGTGTAACTGCGATAAACGTGCAAAAATTCATAGAACAAAAAAATTACTGATTGAAGTGTATGCTGACTAACAAATGCCATGCCGGTTAGAATGACTGTAGTTGGTAATTTAATAAGAAAGCTTAAGATATTCTGGCCCAATCTTATCTTCTCCTGGTGTTTATCCCGTTCACATCCACCAACATACTAGGGACAAAGAAATAAATATCTTATTTATCTGTTTATTTTATACATGTTGTACAGATTTGGTAAAAAAGTAGCAAACTCAGGCTTATACTTACTCATTTAATTGAAAAATACAAAAGATGTTCTTCATCTTTAAATATTTAACGTTTATTTCTACACTTTCGTTGTTTTCAGTTGTGGTTTACTCAAGAATTATCGCGTGTACTTTTACGAGTGCAAAGACCAAGCGCATATCAACATATATGCGATTTAAAAACTGCGTTTGTGTTTTTCTTTATTAACAAAAATACTTGGGATGAGTACACTGACTTTACTAAATAAAATTGACAGCTGACGCAAAATACTACGTTTCACGATTTCTTAAAAAATAATACTGATTCAGCTTTACTTTGAGAGTGTGTTACGAATCGAAATCATTTGTCATATTTTTACAGTGAAATAATCCATTCAATTGTTCTCTTCCTTAAATTCCATGTATATCTTAGTTATATGAATTAGGACCTTATTTTGTACGATAAAAGATATATCTTTATAAAAATTAAGCTGCATACGTGCGAATCAATATTGAGATTCATATTACGTCTAACACGTTTCGTCTTATGACCCAGTAAAGTGAACTGTGCGTATCAGCATTAGGACACGTAATTAATTACTAAGATACAGTAATTTACATACATTATTGCGCTAAATTGTTGAAATAATTTATTATACCTATCTTTTTGCTACAAGTTAACGATATTAATAATTACCTAGATGAGGGCTACGGATATTAGATTTCCTGATTGCATTATTATTAGATATGGTTTTAAATCCATTCAAAAACTGCATTCGTTTGTGTTTACAATAACAATAAAATTCTTTTTAAAAAGTAATAACGACAATTTCTATAATCGACGAGTTTCACTTTATCTCTGTATATTCCCAAAAACAAAAAATACATATTATAGACACTTTCTATAAATAAATTAACATTGAACGGGAAGCCATTAATCGAATAAGAACAATAATCGCGTGAGAATAAACATTTATTTGTTACGAGAAAAATAATCACTTGACCCGTGTTAGCACACGTGTTAGTTGGGAAGCAATAAAAGAAACTTACACGGCCAATATTAAATTTAACGATTTAATATTGCATCACCAATCAAACGTGATCTCTAGTACACATACCGATATTACTACATACTTAACATGCTACAGCTCTTTCTAATTTGGTAAGATAATATATCTTCGGTCTTGTTGCTCCGCCTACCACCGAATAACGTGAAATATGTGACGCTTTTTAATTAAAATTAGATTTAAAAGTGCTGATAACCAAAATTTAATTATTTACAACTTAGAAATATTACTGGTTGAAAATAACGGGAGCGATGCAAGCCGCAGGGTTATTATTTAAAAATGGTCTTCATATTTCATGCTAATCGAATTCCAAAATGGAGACATCATACATACCTATATTCCTTAAAAAAAATTGTATAATAAATCTTGGTAATCTAATCAATCACGGGACGATCTAGTTTGAAATTTTAGATTTAACTTTTGTGCTGAAACAATTTTTTTACTTAATATTTCGTAAGCATGTGACTTCTGCCAATAAAAACACAACACACTTGAGTTAAACTTTTCGTAAATTTTGTTTTTGTACAAATTCAATGGAAGAGCGTTTGTCGGAACGAAAATTATATAGAATAAAATGACGTAGGCGGTGCGGCGCCTTCCTAAATTAAGTTGTTATGCCTTAAACACAATAATGATGACCCACAAGGCCCTCCGATTCGCAAAAAACGGTATACCACACGCATTCACCCTTATTAATTTAATTTAATAGGTTATAAAAGTAATAGAGCAATTTGTGGAATGAAATTCCCGTTTTTTGTTTGATCCTTGGAATAAAATTCGATTGTTTGTCAAGGAGTATAGATTTTTCGAAATTCTTCAAACTGTTTACGATTGATTTTGTAGCTTTTTTGCTTCTTATTGATATAAGTGACAGGTATTTATAAAACGACGGCGTGATGACATTTTTGTTTTGAGATTTATTTTATAAACATGACCTGCAGATTTTTAGGAGTGTTGTTTTTTTGTATGTATGTCTAGTAAAAACGTGCTTTAATAATTTAGCAAGTTTTATATCATCAGAATTAGCAAATATTTATAGTTGTTTATAGGATTGTTTGACTCAATACCAATAAAACAAACAACATTTCATTGAGTCGTAAATTCCAATACAAGATTAAAATCTGCGTCAAATTAAAACATTCCATTACATTGTATTCACAATAACACAAAAATCATGATAGCTAAACAAACAGACAAATGTTTTATCAATTTAATTGTTATTATTTTAACATCTGTTTCGCTAGTTGGGTGGTCTAACTTGTCGCGAATAAAAAATACGCACGTTTAGCAAACACTCCTTTTACTTTGTAGCTCAGCGATTTTGTTTATATAAACAGAGTCTTAACACATTTCTTTTGTGACTTCGAAAGGCTACAGGTATTTTTCTTTGTACTGTTGGCTTAAATATTTCATTTAAACACCTTCATAAATGTGGATTGTAAGAAACACTGTGCTATTGTAGAACATTATTCCAGCGGTGCTATTCACTTTCAAGAAATTTCTCTCATCGTCTCTATTAGGGTTGACCGTAACGATAGAGAAAGAGGGAATATTCCGTCCCAAGTAATTGTGATTTTATGTTCATATGTAGGTTACATGAAGTACTAACTTTTACAATTGTTTATTAAATATCTGTTTATCACGTAAAACAATTCCATTGGTCATTTTATCTTTATTATCTCACAATGATGTCCGCGTTTTATCGACGCATTTGACCCTATTTCGATCGACGAATTTCTTAATCATATCACCCGATAAGCGACGAATACATAGCTCCTATTTCTAATATTATTAGAACTCAATATCGGCTGGCTGGGATGTGACACAGTTTTAGTACTTCACCTACTTTAGGCCTGAAAACGCATCTTTGAATGGTAATCTAGACACGTGTCTCTTGAGTTATCGCGAAACTATTCGTTTTTCGACCGAGTTTCTTCATCAAAGGTATGAGGAAATAATAAAAGGACTTGAATTTTCCCGAAGCTTTTTCAATACATTTTTTTGGTATATAATATTGGATGCATTATATTTACAAATAATCCTTTAGACACTATTAACGATGATGCATTGTTTTGTCTTCTACTTTATTCTGAGAACCATACCGTGGTTTTTATAGCTAAATTTAGATCTATCTTTCTAATAACTAAACTGTCGTTGCATAGGAATCGTACTTTACACGCGCATTTATATTGACAAAGTTCCTCCGTAGCGTTACAGCGGCCGTGGTCACAGAATGATTACTATAGGAAACATAAGAATGATTACTATAGGAAACATACCTTGTAAAAGCTAGATTCCTGAGTTCTATTAATTTATTGAATATTAGGTATTCAGATGAGCAATAATATTGACTAGCGTCAGGAAACCGTGTCAATGCCACAGTCTGTGGTCATTGCAGTAACTCGATACCGCACTATACGAGTACATCTCATGATGTGATGGATCAAGGAACACTATGCTTTGGTTACCTTGTTGTTGAATAGTTACGTAATTATAGGAGGCTTAAACTAATTCACACAATGTCAACTAACGTCTGTGTTTCATCTTTGCGTGTTTCCGGCTGCACTCTCCACTGCTACGCTTCGGAGCCCGGGGTTCGAAATAAATAGAAATTTACGCTGACAATTACCATAAATGCTAGCTCTTAAGTTCGAGGTTTGTGATAATACCTCACAATGTCTAACTGAAGTTCAACTCAAGGATACTATTTTAATAAAACGAGATATAAATACAATTAATTTCCCAAAGTGTCATACGGATGCAGAAATAATATTATTCGGATATATTTTTATACGACGCAAATAAAATTTCGTGTTAAAAATTAAAATGGTTTACATCAACACACTTCCGCACTTAAATTGAAATTGTTTAACACGAGTGTAGTATTTTATTTAACCAACACTGCCTCTCGAAGCTGTCACATCACCGTGTATGCAAGCAACATTGATAAGGAAAAGATGAGCCTTAGGTACTAGGAACACATAAAACATCTAGAATGCTAACCGGCAATAATAAAGAAACATGCACTTGATGGAGCCATCCTATTTTATGACGATAATTTTATTGACTTCATTGTTAGAAATGAGTTTTATTTAATAATATTGTGTTTATGCTTTTAATTGAGATAATTGCATGTTTAATCGATCAAGATAATAAATATTTGAATTGATATAGGAAGATGTTTTTGAATGTATCAAAGAACTGTTATTGACTTAAGTTGAAAATACGATTGATTAAAGTAAATCTTTCACTAAGTGAATATGAGTTGACTACAAACGTATATTAAAAATTATTCAGGTTTATTTTCTAAAATGAAAAACCAATTATTAATTCAATTTATTCAATTATACTTGTATCACGTAACTACAATAATAGGTAATCAAACTGTCCAATAATAAACTTTTAAATAAGCTAATAAATCTCCAGAAATAAGTAGATACATATTTGTGTTGCACCATTAAGTTTTTTTATAGGTATATTATGTCAATATATACCTATAAAATGTCGTTAACATATTCGTAGGCACCTTGCAATTCACACTACGATTAAATGAATATTGTGATATTTTCGCAAAATAATTACACTATGTATGATTATCATAAAAACTATCAAAAGTTTTTCCGCCTCTTCAGTTTTTCTGTAAATCTTTACGGCATCCACTAATTGGGAGACGCGGCATGTCTTTACTTCTGTTATTTGGTCAGATTACAGCAGTTCAAGTCGTAACGGGTAATCCTCGTTTACAGCTTATGTGCGTTTTCTGTCGCCGGCTCCAAGGCGCTGCTTCGGTGCACGTTTCCATTAGACATACTTTTTTTTCGTGACATGACTATCTTACGATGGCAAGCGAAAAGATGTAGTTTCTAGATAGAGACTACATCCTTTCCCCTCTTTCCTTTAGTGGTAGAAACCATTATAAGAAAGAGGCGAGATCATTATGTATAAAAGATGTGTTATTTTTACATAAGATTTCTAAGGTTTAGTATTTTTTTTTCTAAAACACATACATCTTTCTTATTTGCTAAACTGCGGGGGTGTTTGTCGGCTAATTGTAAATCTCGTGTCTAAAATACTTAACTATCAGCTATTATCCATATAATATTGTCTGTGTATAATAAAACAGTACAAATTGCGAGTGTACATAAAATACATTTTCATAATACAATAATAGCTGGGGCGATGCAATGACATACCTACATACGATAACATAACCAAACGATTAACTGATTGAAATCACTCTTTTTGTAATTTCGCTTGCGCTGACATTTCGTCAAGATGTTCCCAGTTTGATCAAGATACGTTCTTTGCCTTACCTTTCTAACGTTCTCATTCACTACCCATAACAATAAGTAACAAAATAAAGAAATAAAATTTCTCGTTTAACAATGCGAACACACCGGCTACCAAGGAAGCTGTTAGATCTTGAATTTCCCGGCAAATACCTACCTACCGCAGCGCCATCCCGCCTTATCCCGATTACAGCTTATCCCGCATTTACTCTTGTAAACATTGTCGTCTCCACTACTATCTTAATGCTACGTACGTAGATTATTTGGTTTAAGCATCTCGTTAGGAATTGAGAAATATATTAGACTTTGGGATTTGACATTACAATCTACTTGATAAAACTTCAATAATACAATATACTCTAGAGTTAGTGAGTACTACCAGACTATGTACCTACGGTCTAAACTTTGAGGCAGCTGAAATATATGCATACATGCAATGTATGTTTTTCAGTAAAATATGGTCTTTTATAGAATGATAATTAGGCAGATACTTTTTGTTTTACACGGACGGAGCATTAGGCTCAAACTAGTTTTTTCGTATATGTTCAGCCTTACTTTATAAGTCATTGCCAACGTGCACGGTTATCGTGATGTGTGACGCAAATTACGTAAATCTATGTCATTAAAATGTTTGCTCTGTGATTGGTGGATGCAAGGACAACGATAACGGCTGTTTTTTTAAGCACGAGACAATTAGCTCTCTTTTGTTTCTTTGTACAAAGTCAAAGGTTGTGTTTATAAATTGAATTGATAGAAATTTTCAATATTCTTATTAGCTTAATAGCTTCAGCGTGGGGCTTCAATCGGCGGGAATCCAAAAAAGTAGCCTATGTTACTCCCGATAGTCTATTCTATATCTGTGTAATTTAACACATCATTCAAATCGGTCCAGCGTTTTATCCGTGAAAGCGAAACAGACAGACAGACTTTCGCATTTATAATGTTAGTAAGAGATATAGATGTAGGGTATGTGGACATATTTTTGATTGCCTTTTATAATTAATTATTTATAATTAATGAGACATTTTATAATGGCGAAATATTTTTTTAATAAATAAAATCCAAACTCACATAGCTAAATGGACAATATTTACCCAGCTAAAATAAATTAAAATTATTATGTAATTACAAACTTTATCTAGTAAATACGGGTTTAATATCTATAATTTTAGTTTATCTCCATAAATATCTACTATATAATTTATAATCGTTTAATCCTTTAAACTAAGCAAATATTTTACAACTTACGAAATGTAATGGTATTCAAATTATTTGAAAACTCTTTAATATTTCATGCTTCTGTCATTTGAAATATGGTACCAAAAAAGAATTAAACTGATTGACTTTGGCTCAATGTAAGTTAGAAACTTGTGCTACGAGATACTATAACTCTATGATACTATATCTATGTAATTTGTCTTGTGTATATTTATTTATTTAAATATTTTCTATAAACCTGACCGTAGATCCACCCTGGGATTTTAGAAGGTAGGTTCAAAGTCAAGAATCTCTATTTATAAGTTGACGTTCGGTGAAAATGCTGCAGTGTAGTTTGTTCTACACCTGCGAAAATTGTATGCTTTGAAAGCGATAGTAGATAATATTATACTTAAGTTATTTTGACGGCAACAAGCGATACCTCGTTTACTATTTTAAAATTAAATCTATTTCTATAAGAACCCGACAACTGCGCCAAACAAATGGCAATATGACAAAAACTATTATGCATTTGTAATACTTAAAAATATATTGTGACGTATCAGAAATGTAGTAATTAATAATTCATGAGTAGGTTAGGTACGTGATAGAATTTAGTGTACGTTCTGAGTCAAAATATGTTATACAAATCTATATATATAAAAGAAAGTCGTGTTAGTTACACCACTTATAACTCAAGAACGGCAGAACAGATTTGGCTGAAAAATGGTAGGGAGGTAGCTTAGAGCCAGGAGACGGACATAGGATACTTTTTATCCCGTTCGACAGCGTTCCCGTGTGACTTGACATGAAACGTCAGTCACTATAAAACGTGGTATAACAAAAAAGAATCAGACTTGGAATAACAAAACGCAAATGACAGCTATGTAATTGACGTAAAATGACAGCTATGTAATGGATGACACGTTTGGATGTAAATTTGTATGAAATTTCGTCAATTTTAACGTTGGGCACATGAAATTTTAGAATGTATGAAATAATCATTAAAACATTGGAATTTAAAAACTGCATCTCAAGGGCGAAAAATAAGGGTTGGAAGTTTGTATGAAACTTCGTTTTTTGATAGGTGTCGATGTGCGAGAAGTCTTAAATATTGGTTAGTAAAAAATACGTATCAGTTGCGGAAAGCAGGATGGCACTAAATAGGATGGGATGGGACAGGATAGGACTGGACGGGGCAGGACGGGACACAACAGGTTGGGACGGGACGGAACAGAACGAGAAGAGACGGGACAAGACGGGAGAAGCCATATGAATTTAAACCAAATATAAACTTAAAACAGTCCCGTACGATACATACATAAAATCACGCCTCTTTCCCGGAGGGGTAGGCAGAGACTACCTCTTTCCACTTGCCACGATCCCTGCATACTTCTTTTGCTTCATCCACATTCATAACTCTCTTCATGCAAGCTCGGCGGTTTCGGGTACTTTTGACCTGACACTTTACCAGGACGTCCTTAATTAAAACATGGGTGAAATTTTATGGCGTATCCTTATAATCTAAAATACATTTGCGCGGGCGAAGCCACGGGCAAAAGCTAGTTGCTTCATAAATTAAGACGTATGACGTCGACACTTCAAAATATTCTATTCACGGTGAGTGTGACTCGATTTTAAAATTAATGGAAATTGCGTGAAGCTGTTTTTCAATCGTCGATTTTTTTGGTATGTTAATGTTTTGAGTATTTTTAATTTATTACTAATTAAATAAAAAAAAACTATAATTAATATTTATACGAAGAAAGACATAAGGTACTTTTCACGCGGACGAAACCGCGGGTGAAAGCTGGTATCAACATATTTCCTTGAATGTTTTTACATTGACGTCCGGTTTTTTGTAAATTTGAAAATTGATGTTCGGTGAAAATGCTGCAGTGTAGTTTATTCCGCCGCTTCTTCTATACATGCGCTTTGGAAGCGTTAGTAAATATAATAAGACTTAAGTTCTCTCGGAAAATATTTTTTTTATTCTAATAAAAAAAACCTCCGTGATACATATACTTGAAGTATAGTTCATAATAAGAAGTTAATGCTTCTTCTTAGGTATAGTTGAAGAGTGACACTTCAACTATACCTAGACTCAAGTTTATCGTATTATGTACTTACAAATTATCATATTTCATTAGAACTATCATCATTACTATGATAAACAAGCATTCCTTTAGATACTGACCGCGCTGAGTTTAATACCTGATAATTGTACACATGGGATTAGGTCAGATTTCACGTGGACTTTTTTCCATAATAATGTGATAAAGCGAAAAGATTTTTATTTTTAGTTACAAATAAACTCAGTGCCGTATGGTTCCCGGCACCAATATAAAACATTATTGGACCACTCCATCTATTTCCCATGGATGTCGTAAGAGACGACTAAGGGATATGCTTATAAACTTGGAATTCTTTTTATTAGCAACCTGTCACTATTTAAATCTCAATCCTATCATTAAGCCTAACAGCTGGATGTGACCGGTCAGTCTTTCAAGACTGCTGGCTCTCTCTACCCCGCAGGGGATATAGGCGTTATTATGTGGATGGATGGATGGAATAAACTCGAAAACTAGGGATTCTTATGAAGATCAATACACAAATGGGCAAAAACTTTAGCGGTAACGTAGGCTATATATCTACTTAATATAACACAATTTTCGATAAAAAATAATCAATTATTTTATTTTATAAAAGCACAGCTTTCAAAATAAAGGCTTTGTATATCCCATGAAGGATAAAGACTTGATACCGTTGTAATAAAATATACATTATTTTTATTATTTTCTGCAGTGTTTTAACTTTTCACCGGCTGAGAAAATGAATTTTTCTGGAGATAATCAGATAAGCCGTTATCAGCAGCCTTATCGGGCAATGACCTTACTAGCTGCCCACTCACGATGTCGGTTGACATGCGGCAAATGTTTGCAAATCTTTCCTACCATAATATTATCAACCACGCCCCTTTTTGTAGGGACATTTTCGCTACCTAAACCGCTTTTCGCAGGGTCTAATTCAACCTCGGCCATGAACCAGTGACTATTGTATTTGATGTGTATCCATGAGTGATCCAATACGGGTTATGTTCTTTGCAAAGTCTGCAGAGGTTACATGGGAGTCACTCCGTGTAAAAACCTGACTTACACAATCCAGGATCAATGGCATATTCGGACTCCTCTCTAGAGAAGTGATTTTAGAAGTATGTAATACCCATATGTGCATAATGTCATTGATTTGAAGTCAATATTCGAATCTCAATTATCTGAACGTGGCCTATCAGTCTTAACAAGACTGTTGGCTCTGTCTACCCCGCAAGGGATATAAACATGATTATATGAATGTAGGTACATATTATGTTGAAGTCAATTCGATACATAGCATGTAGGTTTAATTCGTCCATATGAAGTTATTTACTACTCGCTAAATAGAAGAGAGAATTAGTTTATTTGCTTTAATATAAGTGACAACATATTGAATTCTGTATTTTTATACTTACTAAATTTTTTCAATATCACGGCACTAAAAAGATAGTATTTTTCTTAAGAATCACGGTAATGACGGTCTTTACACCGGATCATGAATATAGGTTATGTTATGTTACATAATTTTCCCACCCTAAATGCAAAGAATTGCATAGCTGTAAATTTATAGAGGTATGTCAAACAAAAGTGAAATTTCATGTGGCGGCTTCTCTTCAAAGAGAAACGTTAGCGGCTCAAGATTATGTTGTCTTTACAAAATTAGCCTTCGCCTATTACAAGGTGGGGCAATATTTGTGCACTTGGACAGTTTCGAAATTTTTGATAGTTTGCTGGTTATATTGCGACTGAGTATCAAAGTTTCTTCAGTTTCAACTTGTCTGATCATTTTGATCGATTTTCTGGCCGCGTTTAAAAACGTGTGCACAAGAATTTATACAAAATAATGTTTAAAAACAATGCCACTATAGGTTTAGCCATACTAAAACACCAACAGTGGCATCCCCTCTTTTGTGAATTTCGATAATTCGCTGATTTTTTAATTAAAAAGTAATTCTAGGTGTATATAAAAGGGAATTACAAAGGACGTCGAAAAATTATGAAAACATATCAAGAATCACATAGGTACTAAAATTATGAAACTAAACTGTGCTATCGGAAGATATCTTCTATCACTTTCACACACTCTCACTCACTTATCATCGAAATTATAACAATTTATGTCGTGTCGAATGCCGAAGCGGTTTTTTTTAATGTTAATTGAAATGACATGGCCAGTGCCATAGGCTTGTACGGCGTTTTATTAATACTTTTTATTCGTGTCCCATCGTGTAGTTATTGGATTTCTTACATATCGAACTTTCCTATTTTACGTTTATTAGTAGCATGAGTTTACATGTAGAATGTTGAGTAACTATTTGAATATTTGAGAGTGAAAGAGATAGAAGCCAAAGAAAAAAATAAACCAAATGAATACATTTAGGTTAGTGTTAAAATTTTCTTTTGCACTGTGGTTAGATATTTATATGAAAATAGTTGTTTTCTCTATGTGTCTTCTTCATTTGGTATACAAAATAATCTGTAAATCTAATTTTGAAGTCCACGGAATGTTAAAGAATCAGAATGACGCATGTGAGCCGACCACACTCTCCGAAGTATTGAATGTCTAGCCTGCAGCAATAGGTTAATATTTATCGACATTTTATTTTTACTTTATTAGTGTTCAAATATCATTAACGATTATTTCATCGCACCTCTATTTGTCTCTCTCTAACACATTAGTAATTGAATTTATTTCGATTGGAGCGCTGGCGGCGTGGTTTTAAACGGTCAAGTATGCACCCCAGGTGAAAAAATTACCATAAGCGGGAGTAATAATAAGAAATTCTTTGGATATTTACTTTCTATTTATTAATCTTTACGCTTATGAGTTAATTAATTCATATGTTAGCCCAGGAGGTCGAAGAAAGTAGGAAGATAGGCGAGCGCCCGCGCATTATGTCGATGTTAGTAGAGAAATACTTTAATTTTTAAATTTTCTTTCCATCGGTATATGGTTTTGTGCACACACAGTATAAAACATTAAAATGAAATTATAAAATGTTGTGTTTAGATATTTTCTTGCACATTGCTAGATTATTCTCTCACTTATAACGATGTATTTACCAGCAGTAGCAGTTGTACCCTTCGATAACCATTACATTTCTTCTATTAATTAAAAGAATAATTATTTGATTTGTATTGTTACAGCGAATCTCACCATCAGCACCCGAGGGTTCAGCCTGGAGCTGCTCATCCACTCCCCTGTTCAAGACATGTACCTGTGTTTCAACCGATCCAAATTAGTCGGCAGGCGATTGGTGAGTACCTATTGGAAAACGAGTTTTCTGTCTTTTGTTATAATGAAAGTTTCATAGCTGGTCTATGAAACTTTCATTATCAAGTGGTTTGGTTTACAATAACTACAGTTTCAGTTTTAAATTTTCGATATTTTCACTTGTTATATGAAGTCAAATTCTTGAAACAACTTTGACGTGTTTTTATTATTAGGTATTATTTCGAGAAAGCGACATGGAACTGTGTAAATAATGTCGAAGCATTAATCATAACTACCCAAAAGACGCTATTACGAAAGTAATGAATTCTACAAACAGCTTGTTAATGAGAGGAATTTGTTCACAGACACGTTTCCAAGCGGAGAGACAGCCCAACTGCCTCTTCAAAGAAGAATTTGTCAACGGCTACAATCGATATCACCTAATGAAGAACCAAGATCGATACATAGGCTTCAACAGACGAGGCTTACAACTGCGGCGCGGGAAGAGTCGCTTCCCAGAGAGGGCACACAAGTGCTTCGACTTCATGAAGGTGGGCCGTGGTGACGACTTCAACCTGGATAGGCACAACACAATGATCGCAGGGGATCTCCCAAAATGGCGTCCGCAACGACGTCTCCGGCCAGCTCCGCAGAACTCGATCAAGCCTCCGTGCCATGGGGTACGCCACCACCACGGCAGGTATCAGAGGCGAAGGAACTGTGACGGAACGTAGGCATCTTGACGCCATTTTAGCAGCTCATTCACGCTTCAACGCTTCGCGCGTTCCGTTGCCAGCTGTAGAACTTTGTGAGTGGACAGAGTATTAGTCAACTATCGCAGTATTATAACAGTGACGAGGACTGGTAGGTTAGGTGGGCCGCCGTGGGCGCGGCGTCACAAACGGCGCATGAATGGTAGCTAATGCGGGGGAGCAAACATTTGAATGGGGAGAAAAAGTCGAGTCGGTGTTCGGACCTGTGAAATTCCATAAGGCCGTGTAACATCGTGGCACTCGTTTGCTCTTGTGCCTGCGGTCGGATCGTGCTCTAAAAGGAAAAATGTTTCTGTGGAACGAGCAAATAGTAGTCTCCAGTCACGAGTCTTCCGATAGACCACCGCTGAATTTGGTGCTTGGACGAGACGAGTCGGGGGCGGCGTCCACCCGGCACGCCACGAGGAGTATGACGTCATTATTTTCGTAACCCTCATTGCTCCGGCTAGCTCGCCATAAGTGTTGCAAAAACGCCTTTACGTCAATTCTCAGTGTGTTATTATTTAAAATGCTTTACTGTTAAATTAAGTGCGGATCATGTTATTATGCTTGTAAATATAATAAAAATAATAATTGTGTTTACTTATTTATCAAAAAAGTTAATCAAAAATTTGTAAACGTAGATGTTAGTTGTAAAATTGTATTAAAAATGTTTTGTATTTAATTATGGGTATTTAATCTATCCGACCAACCGCTCTCTTGTGATAAGCCACAGTCGATGTAACCTAGATTTCTCTAGATTTCTTTATCTTCACGTACTGAATTACATACCTTTAAACGTATGGCATTTTATTTCTGTTTATGAATTTGATTGTATGATTTGAAAGTTTGTACATATTATTTTAAGTGTCGAGGGAGTGATAGGTTTTTGAATCTCTATGTCGCTAATCGGATTATACTGAACAATTCTTATCTAATAACAATTTACGGTTTATATAACAATGCAATTCTGTTAAGTTATAGGACCTATTCTTCGTTGTTCGTAACCGTACCTACAAAGTAAATAGTGGACATTATTGTATTAATATATGAATAAGATCTGTGCCATAGTGTGGTGGCAGTGTGCGGCTCACGTTCGCATTGTGTCTAGTGTGTTAAGTTCATGCCTGTAAACTACAAGTAGATAAAATGGTTAAGAAAAATGACCGAGATAGAAAATGTATGTATTTAGTTTGTTTTTCTTTTTTCAACAAACTTAAATATTATTTTGATTCATATAAATTATTTATTATTCTAAATTTTAATCGAATTTGTACAATTTTTCTTTTTAAATTATTGAACTGTATCAAAAGATTTACATCACCAATCAGCATGTCAATGTAATAGGCATTTTAAAGCATTCCTCAAATATTCCATTCATAGAAGACAGATGTATGACATTCCAAACAATATGTAAAATAAAAATATGCGCTTAAAATACATAATAAATTTTGTTTAATAGCGTGGCACTGTCTATTGTATTACTGTGTCTAATTATAAGTATTCTGATGCTGAACGAAATCGTATAATGCTAAGAAAATTACGAAATTAAATATTTAACTCGCTTCTTGTGTTTTATTATACTTATTTGTTTTTCAGCACTTTGAGTTTTCACTTCTAGTATAATTTTTTTATTTTCTATTGTCTGCTCTTATGTAAGCAGACATAAACATATTACGTCGTAGGTCACATAATACTGAGTAAAATGCGTATTTTCGCATGTGTAATCCTTGTTTTGATTTATTCTTTTAGTTATCAATTCAAAGAAAGTAATAATTTAACTAATGAGAAGTTCTCCAAAGATTCAAAAAGACCCACTTGCGACTAGTAATTTTTAATTACAAATCTCCATGTCATTTAGTACCAATCACAGCTTGTTTCTTCTCTTGAAAAACGTTAAATTTTATTTCTGATAAAATTGTTTACCCAAAAAAGTAGCTTGCCACTTGCGGCCACAAAAAAAGGCGATATTTCCAACAAACGTGCCGGAAGAGGGCGTTTGCGGGTGAAACGTAACAAAATGGACAAACAGGGTAAAGTGGGCCTAGCCGGGAACGCAGCCACGGCGGTGATGCGCGTGCGAGCATCGATTAGCACCTTCACCTGCCCGGGATGTACAGAGTAGGGTAGATACAGAGGGAGTATCGAAATTGGTAAAGAATAGTGGGTATAAGGGAGAAATGAAATTTATTTTGGTATAATTAGAAGAATAAGTATCCTGCCAAACGTATAACTTGGCAAGGCATAGAGAAACGGCTTTTAAACGAACTGCCTTGCAACCATTTCATGGTTATATCATTCGGAAAAGTAAACAAATAAATAAAAATAGACACAGTACACTTAGTAATCTTGTGTAAAATCTTCTTAAATTATACAAATTGTGCTCTATAAATTATTCATGGAACACATTACCTATTTTAGAAGGTATCATGAAATTTAGCTTTCTATTCAAGGATTCAAAGTTGCGAGGTCTACATATGTTTGACGTACCATCATATTATTATTTGAGAAACACAAATATAGTGTTGTTAGGAAGAACATATTGCTATTTTCGAAGTTAACGCCAATGTGATATGTCTTACGATATCATCAGAAACGCTTTGGCGAATTTAAATAACGTACAAATTAGCTGACAATAATACAACAATTAAATGTAAAAAAAATATCGGTGTAATATATCTACATGTGTATGTTTATGAATCGTTGGCATTGGAATTTGCCATTTGATATGTGTCTGCAAGTAATTAAAACAGGTACTTTGCACATATTTGTTTCTGTTGAGTCGCTTTACAATAGTAGTAATTCTGTGATGCGCATCAAATTCCAGTATCTCATATTGTCTATACAATTTAATGTTTGGTCATATTGCGTCAGATTTTATAAAAGGTGGAGAGAAAGCTATTCTACCAAAAAGACCATGTACTTTTTGGTAGAATAGTGCAATTCCATCTCTTATTCTAAGTATTACAAAGAGCGAGGTTTGATTGCCAAAATTATTTAATTATTGGTGTGTGATGATAGGGCAGCCGATCGAAAGAAAAATTGTCAATACATTTTTTTAGAGAAATACTTACTATTAAAAAATGTTCAAGTATAACAGCGGAGCTCTACAATATAACATTGTGTTTACATGAATCACTAAAGGTTCATTATGAACGAGTGCTTGTTAAATTTGTTTAATAATAGTTAAAACAAATTTTCGTGAAACAAAAATCACTTTAAAAAATTCTTCTGTAACGTAGTCTCTATACATCTGCTTACTCTATACATACCGCAAGCATAAACGACGCATAAGGCGTCTAGTCGATTATATTTGTAGATACTAATGTTAGTACATGTATGTGTGTATGTACTGATGTATGTGCTAAGTAGTCGTTCATAGAGCGCGCCGGCAAAGTCTGGCCGTTGCAGGTGTGTTTGTGTTTTGTACGGAACTCACCAAATATTAGGAAAAAATGTTTGATAACATTCAACTCTTTATTAATTAACTTCCCCATATTCATATCACAGATGTCGTTGACAGTGAAGGCTCAACGCAAGAATTGCATTACTTATTTTTGTTTTCAATACACTAAGAAGTTAAGACAGACAAATAAATGGGTGAATTTAAAAAGGGTTAAGTTGTACTCACCATAGTTTTATTTATAAAACTGGTTTTCTAAATGGGTTGAATGTAAAATAAATTAAAAGGGACATTTTTTTTAATTTTACTAAGTATTTGGCTATAAAAATTGAACCAATTGGTATCAATGAGACTAGCACTTGGCCTGTTTTGTTTGAGTGTAAAACATTTTGTATTTGTTATGTTAATAACCAAACAACAAATATATCCAAATTAGCAACATAGACAATACAATCGAAATAGAATTTGATTTACATGTTAGTTTACCCGCATCAGTAGACTCCATGCTTCCGGGCCCTGGTTTTGCCATAAACAACAAAAACTTACTTTCAATAAAAAAAAATGAATGGCTACTACATTCATGAGTTCAGTTTTTACGTTCTTTCCCGCCATGAATAAACTGAGTAACCGAAAACCTTAATCTGTGCATGATGTTTCTGACTAGTTGGGCAACGCGCTAAATGCTTGCTCAAACACAAGCAGAGCCTTACTACCTGGTAATTCTTATGAATATTTTGAGTGCTGAGTCTTCGAGTCGATATTTAACAGAAAGGAGACAGGTCTACCTTAAGCGTTATCGATCCAAGATGCAGGTTCGAATACTCGGCCATATAGCCGAATCATTGGTCAGGCCATAAAGCATAAAGTTAGAGAAATTATAATGAGAAAACCTTGGAAACCATAATTATTGTGTCACTTTACTTTAACTGTAAACAATACCTAACCCGAAACACATGGCCTCTTGTTCAAATTATTCTTTAAAAAGTTTATTCTTATTAACCAAATAAAGGTTTCAGATACAGACAGATTAAAGGATTATCTTATTTGAAACAAAACAATATTTAAAAAAAAATTACATTTATTCCATAGTAACTAATTTAAGATGCCCGTACCAAATAGAAAAGCCATAACAGTGAATTGTTCAGATTGCAGTTAATCTCTCGCTTATGAGAAATTGGAGGGGTTTGCAAACATTTGACGGCGGATGAGGGCCATTGAATCGAGTAGGGAAACATCGATGAAGTTTTTCAAATGACCTATCGTCAAAACGATTTTCATAAATGCGGACTTTTCTGACAATTCACTCTA
The DNA here is from genome assembly GCF_032362555.1 of Amyelois transitella. NCBI lineage: Eukaryota > Metazoa > Arthropoda > Insecta > Lepidoptera > Pyralidae > Amyelois > Amyelois transitella. The sequence continues at coordinate 7,821,058 of NC_083511.1, read as the reverse complement.
ACTCTTTTAACAATTTTATGAACAAATCGAGGACGTCCTAGTTAAAGTCACAGAAACCGACTAGCTTGCATGAAAAAATGCATGAATGTGGATGAATCCAACGAAGGATGCAGATGATAAATGAAAGATGTAGTCTCTGCTAACCCATCTAGGAAAGTGGTTTTAATATATGTTACCTTTTTAAAGCTTGTTTTTACCCAACAAATGGTTAAATCAAAGCACAGTTCAATAAGTTATTTTATTCTAATCATAAAAGGGGTTAGTATTAAGATAAAACTATATTTTATCAGAGGTTATGTTTATCAAATCATGTAGGTACAACGTCTGAAATTGACCGCGTAAAATTAGGTAATTCTACGGAGTTTGAAAGGAGATTAAAACCTTAGTTTGTAAAAATATATTTTGTTAAACAAAAATGTAAACAGTTGTTCAATATATACCTGTAAATACTACAAGTATAAAGCAATTTGTTGGGATGTCACACGCAAATGTGGATGACAAAGATGTACCAGCGAAACCAAATAAATCAGGCCATTGTAATTTGGTAAGTCGTATAATTTTCCAGATACCACCGCAAAGGTTGCTCTCCAAACACCCTAGCCATTCAACCCTTCCACTTGGGCTTGACAAAAAATACTTCACTGGGTAAATATTGGATGTCCAGTGACTGGTTGGATGGTGCAAATTGTAAGGATATAGCGGGAATAAATTACCCACATAATTTGTACCGATACGGAACTGCATCACGTGTGTTAATAAAGTATTGGTACCAAAACTTTTTAAAATCATAAGACATTAGTATTCCCATAGTAAACAAGGACGGAAAACCCCACGTAGTCCTGAAAATGGTTTTTCGCTCAATTAGTATCTGTTGAGAGATGTTGATGACAGTAGTACAAAAGAAACTATAGAGTTGCTTTGAAGAAATTTAAAACGAGTTAATATATTTTTTTCTAGTTTAAATGAGTTTTATAACTTAAAATACCACAACAGCATAACAGCTTCTGACGATACAAACGTGAGAGCATGTGGAGGAACAGAGATGAGAAACAGAGAGTATCATGAATTGTTTTTTCTTTCTTAAATGCTTCTGTATATTAAATATGTTCTATTCTTTTTTGTGTAATTACAGGAACCTTTCCAAAGATATCTGTTGCAGTAGGAATACTTGTTTTTCCGCATCACGTGCTTATAACTTGGACCATACCGCAAACTGCATTGTATAGGCTCTTCGTCCTTTTAACGCCACTCGTGTGTTTGAGTCGCCGAGTATTACAAGTCCATTAGGATCGCTTGCGGATATGTTCTAACTTCTTAGAACATAGATGGGGAGGAGTCGGTTTAATATATATTTTTTAGTTTGGTCGTACAAGATTGAAACAAATTATTTTTAAATATTAATAGATTTTTTTATTATATAATATTAGAAATTTAAAATCAACTATGAATATATCTACAAAACAAACTTAATGTAATAGAAAATGAATAAAAACTTGTACGTTGATTTTTGCACTTTACGTTTTACCGTACACCAGCACCTAACGATACTGTTTTTTTTTTCTAATTTAATTTCTTTACTAGTAACGATACTCCTCGAGAAATATTTTTTTCTAGATAGAGCAGAAACATGGACAATATTCAAGAGGTAAAAATTTCATCCAATGGGAAATAAAAGGTGAAAAAGAGAATTACTGGTGTGAAACATTGCGTCGTTTATTTTGTTGCGTAAACTTCAAATTGCTTATTAAAACAACGTATGAGTAATTTCAAAACTTCTAGTAATTGAACCTGAGACTTGGTTCTGGTTTCCTGTCGTTTATAAAGACGTCAACAGAAGATAATGTGGCAAAGACAAATAAACATATTCGTTTTAAATTCTCTAAGCTTATTACTTTTGCGTATGGCAACATTACTCTGATGTGTTTTATATCTTTTTTGATAACTGCATGTCGTTTGTTTTCCAGTTTGTTTCTGCGAAAATTCATTTTAAACCTTTGATATAAACTGATTGAGAGACATACACATTTATTTTCGGCGCTAACCCAATGCTAATTTACTAAATTTTGATGGGTAAAACATGGGTCGAACAATGTCTTATAAATTTTCTAATTGGGCGGACATACTGTAATCAAACCTACTTGCTGTTTGAAATAAAATATTTTATATATTTTTTCAGATTGTCGTAGGCATTTTTGTTGGCGTCATCGAAATGGTAATATTACAAAAGTCTTATAACAAAATATTGATAATTTTCAATTGTAGAGTATTATTCCTATTTTGTTTCTGTGTTCCTAGCGCCGTCCTTTGGGGTCTTTCAAATTATTTATCTATACCCATTACATTTTTGGACAAAAGACGTCGAGTGTTTGGTCGTCGGCTGTGGAGAGACGAACAAATAAACGGGCAAATAGCCATGGTTCCCACGGGTTTGTAGGACTTCGACCTGAGTGAACCATGATTGATTGATGAATTAATGATTATATATGCTAATAGAAGAAAATAAACTAAGGATAATATTTTCTAATATCTATAAATAAGATTTATTCTAACTATTATAGAATATTCCAATCGGCACGAAGTTTCCTACTGGCCTTTAAATTTTGGCACGTAAGTTCCATGCCTAATTTTGCATATAATATGTAATTACATACATATATACCTTACCTTATGTATACGGGACAAATTACACAGATTGAGTTAGCCTCGAAGTCAGTTCGAAACTTGGATTACGAGATACTAACTCAACGATACTATATATTAAGACCTAGGCCGATCAGAATACGATTGTTTCTTTAGATACGATTGTGATTGCCAATCATCATCATCTGGTCGGGATTCAAACCCGGGAAATAATAATGTGGTCTAAACGCAGTGCACGTCGGAATCAATCTAGGTGAAGTATGGTATGTAGGGCGACGAAAGGCTACGCAGACCGCCATTTCGGTCCAATTTGGTTCCTGGTATTCTAAAATATCTATGAATCTTGGTCTTTAAAATTCCAAAATATTCACATCAAATACGCAAAGCATGTCTCACGTCACGTAAAAATCAGTAGACGAATAACGCAGAAGGTTCATTTGACGCGAGTGGAACAAGTTCAGAAACACGTCAAGGCCGAACGCGGTGCTTCAAATCAATTTGAATCTACACACAGACAGATAGACATTAAAAGTCAATCGTTCATTCGATAACATACTAATGAGTGCTCGTTGAGAACAGACTTATCTCGATGAGAGGCTCAGCCACTCCATTAATAATCCGTACATATAATAACATCATTACCTCAAAGGTGGACCACCCAAAATCATCACCTATGTATGTACATTTCGTGATCGTAAACAAAAAGATAAGAAAGAAAATGCGCGGGAAATCAAAAATTAAGAGAAATCGCTCTTATGGTAATTGACTTTAGGCCAATTTGCATACGATATGAGCCGCTAATGGCTGTAAGATACGATTTTTCTGAACATTCCCGGTATGAGCATGTACAATCGCTATTAGCATAGATAACTACCAAAGATGATGATAATGCACCGTGTCATTGATTTTTATACTTTTTTAATATGTAGAATTGAGTACAATGTAGTGCATTAGGTATTTAGTAAAATTCATATTTTATATGTTCTTTACCTTTCTTTAGATAAGAGATAATATTTTTTGAGGTTTATCATTAACGAACATTAATAAGCTATTGGTAGGCGTTCTCTTTTGAACCAAAGAGTCTTTCCACTTTGGTCACCTGGGTGAGCAAATTCCACATTTGAACTATTGTTTTAAAATGGCCTATATTGCCACTTTATTTTTTTAAAATTTAAATATTGGTATTTTTGTTTTTATTGTTTACTAACTTAGTTTATAGGACTACTAACTAACCAATGTGGGTCCTAGTTACATTAAATAAAAAAATTCATTTATTCAAAGGCTTCCTCCACTTTTATGACACTCTGCCTTAAAATTGCATACTCTTTGTCTTAACTGTACTTCAATCTTGCTAATAAAATATGCATCGACAGTTTCGGTAGGCGTTCCGACATGTAATGAGCGTATTTAGCAGACATTATTTAAAAAAATAATTTATTGACCACACAGTTAAGGGGAGACCAATTCTCGATACAATTCATTCATTTGATAAAATGTGGTTTATTAAGTCCCGTCACATTCCCTTTAAAATATGGTTACCTTAAAAATGTAGCCTCCTGAAAAACACTAATTGCAATAATTTGGTACAAAACTTAACGTCCACATAATAGTAAATATTTAGCAAACTTTTTAGGACGGGCTGTCTATTTGACATCTTAGGTTTCAGATCGATGTTTTCTGCACTGTTCCTAGTCTCAGATATTCTTAGATTTTATCCGACTTCAAGAAAGGATAAGATTCTCAATGCGACCGTTTTTTTTTATTGTTGTATATTGCCATGGTAAAGAGTTGCGGTTTAATTTGACTTTAGCGTTAACTATAACGAACCGTTGTCAATGGTAAGCAAAACTAAAGTGGTAGTGGTAAATTTTGCTAAACCGAAGAATTTTTGACAGCTTGATAACTTTTTGTTTGGTTAACTCGTTATGGTGCAACCCACACTCATTTTCTGTAAACTTGCTATTCCGTAGAAATCACAAAATCAGTTTGTTTGTCGTTTTAAACATATTATTAGTAGCCGTGTGGTTTCAGTGCGAGTGACGTACATACGTGAGGGTACAATTATTTTTTAATTATGAACATGAGATCCTTAACACAATATTTGTGATAATTCAGACGTCACGATATCACGTTTCTTGTTCAGTTCATTATTCTTCGGATCTAGTTATATCCTGCGGTATTATATTAACCTTTTTCGTAGAGTAGCTACAGAATTTAATCTCTTACGAAATTTAAAATCAAATTTAAAATAACCAAAAGGCTTAACTTTGCGCAAGTATTTGATATGTAATGCAAACTAATATTATAAATACGAAAGTAAGTATATTTGTTTTTACTTACTGATTAATGTTAATTGCTGAACCAATCTTCTTGAAATTTTGCTTGTATGTAATTGTGAGTCTAAAGAAAATTTTGATAAGATAAATGTCTTGCCCTTATACGGTGCTAAAAAAATGGTTATTGATTAAGTCTTGTAATCTTTCAATTTGTGACGCCGCCTCTGGCTACCGGCGCCCGCGCAGTTTCCCTCAAAAGATATCGTAATTTTGTAGCGATTTGAAAGCAGATTATATTTAAATTGCTTTTATGCATTTAGAATATTACACGGATATGTTTTATTTTTCCTTTTCAATTTCTTTAAAATGCAGTCGCTCCACATAATGGTCTGACTTTCTCAATCCTGTTTTATAGACGTAAATAAATTTCTGTACTGAACGGGAACAACATACTACACAGGAAAAATCATCCTTATATTATAAATGCGAAAGTTTGCAAGGATGCGTAGATTTGTGTTTGTTACTCTCACCAAAATCTACTAGACGGATTTTGATTTTTCATTTTCGTACAAATATAACGTGCATTTACATAAGTACTTTTTATCCCGAAATTGCCACGGGAACGAAGTCCCGGGAACCAGATAGTAAATAAATGTGAGAACCATTAAAAAATCTATTATTGGCTTTTTCCCTATCGCTATTGATTTTTATTGCAACTTATCAAGGATTTTCTTTACGTAATACAAGAAACACTATGTTACTATAAACATCACAAAGTTTAAATTCAATAAAAAAAAACGACTTATATTCCGTGGTGCTTTATAATTGGTCGTGATTATAGTCTTATGCTTAACCTCATAAGACCAGAGAACCTTGGCTGGAATTACTTCCATCTGAAACAATACGAATGAATTATTTATGCAATTGACTAATTCAAAATTTTACTGATAATATCTAGGCGTTTTTATATTTATGACTTATCTCTTCCTATAGAGTTAAAATGGATTTTTATGGTCTATTATTTTCGGCAAGTCTATTGATACTACATTTTCTATATTATGTTATTAAAATTATCTTCATCTGTCATAAGTTCTGGTTGTCCCCTCACCCTGTGGTAGCCAGAAGTCCGTTTATAACTATGATTCTGGAGTAGGTAAGTTAATTAGTTGAAGCAACTGCAGTCATTAAAATTTTAAGTCTACATACATACATACATACATAAACTCACGCCTCTTTCCCGGAGGGGTAGGGTATTTTTCAAAGAATTAACAAAATCATGTTACTCTATTTTTCTTGTGTTTCCTTGTCCTTTAATACCACAAATCTAATCATCCATGAGCATTATTGAGGCAATTCTCAAACTGAAATGGTTTAGTTCTGTCGTCTATTGTAAGACCTTGGTTCGAAGAATTATAATTTTAAATTTTAGTCACAAATAGTTTTATTGAACTGAAATAGTAATAAAGTTACATACTAATTAATTAACGCAGTAAATTAATATACATACTAATTAAATACTAATTTCCTGTTGTTTAAGATTCCACATAATAAATCAATCAGTCTACACAATAAAATTACGTTTATGATCTTAATGCGTGTATTTTTTTGCATTTTGGTCTATGATAACATATTTAATAAGATTCTTAAGATCAGGGAATAATATTTAAATAATAAAATCAAAATATAAAATAATAATATTCCTTAGATTTTCTCAACATTTCCCAAATTTTTCCGATCACTAGATTATGATCAAAAATACTTTGTCGTCAATGAAATAATCCGATGTTTTGACGTTCTTACGTAAAAGTGAGTAGCATATCAAATATCACTAATTATATTTTTGCAAGCAGTTATCGTAAACAATCAAATGTGTCGTGATTTAATGCTATTTATATTATAAAACAATTTTGATGATAACATTTGATATTGTACAGGATGTAATTAATTAATGTAATGAAGAAATTCCGACACATGATTGGAATTCTATGCCCAACTAATAAGTAGTGGATTCTACGTTTATTTATCTAATAATATCTCAACAAAGTACTTATAAAAGTTATATAAGTATTAAAATTAAGTTTATATTATATACTAGCTTTGCCCGCGACTCCGTCCTAGTGGAATAATTATTATGGGCATTATTCCTCAAGGGTAAATTTTTTTTTTCACATTTGCCATTATTTCTTCGCTCCTAATAATTGCAGCGTGATGATAAATAGCCTAAAGCTTTCCTCGATAAATGGTCTACTAAACACAAAAATAATTTTTCAATTCGAACCAGTCCTGAGATTAGCGCGTTCAAACAAACAAACTCTTCAGCTTTATAATATTTGTACAGATAATCTAACTAAATGCCTTTATTTAATCACAATCTAGCCATATTTTATAGGCAGAGGAGTAATTTTACTGTTACTTAGTTTTATAAAAATGTGTTCATTGGTACTTTACTGTCTCTAATTGAGAAGAGGTCACTTTATTCATGTAATCAAAAAATTGCACTTTTTGACTAAGTGTAAACATGTCATGGATTCAGTTTTTTTATTTCTTTTTTGATGAGATTCAGTTTTTTGACGCAGAAAACCGATTGTGATTATTTATTTTAATTATTTAAGTGGATTAAAGTAATCATTTCATACTTGAAAAGAAGAAAAACAGTGGAATGGAAGAAAGTGTAGTATAAAAATTACGACGAAATTATCATGAAACTATTTTGCACAAATCTATGGTACTGTATATGTTTATATCACCTTAAACATAATCACTTATAAATACGATAATCAATAATCCGGATATTGTCGCCGAATATCACATCCGGTGTTAGCATGGGGATCAGTTAACAATATACATACATATTGTATATCACATCTTTATGCCTTACGGGGTAAACAGAGCCAGCAGTCTCAAAGAGGCTGGAAGCCCACGTTCAGCAGTTGTCAGCCATTGCGATTTCTTACTACGACTAGTGACTTGTAGCAGTCTTATGGCGTTCTGCGTCTGGTGTTTTCTAAAATCAATCAAGGGAAAGAGTAATAAACTTGGGATTCTTATTTTTGACGATAAGCTAGCAACGTGTCACTATTTGAATCTCAAGTCATCATTAAGTCATTTACTTACAGCTTCGGCTGAACGTGGTCCTGGTCATATCCTTTTCACAAGACCTGTCTTTGAGATGAAGCCATGATTCTATGCATGTATTTAGTTTAAACTTATTAGTTGAGAAAGCAAATGGAACATTTGAGAATTTAACAATGGATTTATAAAGATTATTTTATTTATCTATGTATAGCCGAACAACTAAGGTTAGTAGGTACTTAAAATTGTTAGTAAACTAGTCGCGGCGTTGATAAAAACAAATTCCATTTGTTTTTATTTATTTTATTTAACATCATTAGACATTTGCATACAATATAACACGTTCGGAACGGTGGCGCCGAAACGCCTACGCGAATCTTCAACAGATTGTACCTTGTCGTAGTAAACCTTTAGTTAAAGGTTCGGCAGATTTATAAGCACTTTGAGAAGTTGCTTATTATGAAAAGGTTGTATTTCGCGATTGTAAATTACTTGTTAAATAGTAATTAATTATCACGAAAACTAGTTTTGGTCCTTCGAATGTAATTTGTCTGGTTTGTTAAGAAGACCTTATAATTTATACTGATGATTAATTAGTCTGATATTTTATGATTAAATAAAATAAATCCGGCTATAACTAGATGCATTTTATATTGTATTGTTTTCTTCTTTTCAATTTAATTAACATTAACTGTTTCTAAATGAATAATCATGTCGAATATTCTATTAATTAATACTTGTTTTGTTTATTTAAATTAATTAATCACAATTGTAAATTAACAAGATTCGTAAATACCACTTATTTTTATATTTATACCTCAAAATTTTAATAATAAGAAGATATTAAATTTTACGAAGTATTTAATAATAGAATAATGTAACGCGATTGAAATTTTTTGTTTGTGAGCATTTCGTTTCTTATATGTCTACGGGTTCGACAGAGTCTAATGTTTCAAAACTTTTTATTGATTGACTTATACAATCGGCAGCCATCGTGTTTTTTATTCGCTGCCAAATCAAAATGGGAGCTTGTACAACAATTTGTCTTTAAGAAAAGAGATGGGTTGGTCCTTTTCAAGTGCAGAGAACCACACGGCTATATGCAGAAGAAAGAGTAACTAAAATATCCCCTTCATATCATAATTGACTACAAGTAGGGTTATTTATTATTATATTTAGTCACCAATTACACTGCGTGGCAATAATTAGTTGGGCATTACAAGAGTAATTTACTGCGTAATGGACGATCATCGGGCCATTATTTTCGTGCGAGTATGTGTATCGATTTATTTTCAATCGAGTAAACGTGGGAGAATATTTTCAAAGTGGTTGAAAAATTCTTTTCTGAACAATAAGTAAGTCACAGTCCATAAATGCATAATATAACACACCCCTTTTTTTCGGAGAGATAGGCAGAGATATCTTTCTTATAGCTACGATCCCTACATAACTACTTCTTTCGCGTTATCTATCATATTTATCATTGTAAGTTCGCCAGTTTAGGGTACTCTTAGATTATCTAACCTATCGTCAAGCGTCTGAATCTTTTTGGTCCATAAATCTTATAAAGCTTGTAGAAAACGGAAATTTGTTCCTTGGCAAATGTAGCGGAGGATTTTCCAAAATTGACACTTGAGAGGCAAAAGGTGGTATGCTGAGCAAATAAACAAAACATTTCCCGGCACTTTCATAGAATAGGACCATTCTATCACTCGTGGATGTCGTGAAAGGCGACTAAGGGAATGGCAAATAAACTTGGTATTCTTTTTGAATTTGATAGGCTAGCAACCTTTTACTATTTGAATTTCGATTCTATCACTAGGCCATGCAGTTGAACGTGGTCTTTCAGTCATTTCAAGACTGTTGGCTCTGTCTACACAGCAAGGCAAATAGACAACATTATATGTATGTATGTATAAAGAAAAATAATATCGTAATTTACCTAAAGTAGGTACGTCCAGTGTGTCCAACAAAGTCGCAATGTTTAAAGTACCTACCATAGGTAATGTTAACATCGAAAAAAGGCTTATCGAGGAGGCCTTCACCTAAGTACGGCAACGACAGTACTAATACATACTTACACCACAATAATCGACCATCGCTGATAGATTTACTGACGTTCCTACTTGATTAATTTTAGCATTCATTTCTTTTTTATTACACTACATATCATGTAAGCGGGCTGAGAGGCCCTATAATTCGCAGCGATGGATGGCGCGATTAAAATTAAAAACTACAATACGTTTTCGCCAGCGTAAACCAGTACACAACAAATGGTCGAGCATTTAAAGTAACACCCTATGGTATTACCCAATGAATTCCCTATTCGTGGTTTTGCGCCATACGTTAAGTACAATTATTTAGAGTAGAACGCGCGATTTAAATTATGAACTTAAAATTTCAAAATTGGGACTTTTTTTTTTAATTTTTTGCGTGTATTTATTCGACGTTGTGATTAGTTACAGATTTAGTGCAAGATTGGTTTTATATCCTTATTCCTTATGGAGTAAACAGAACCAATAGTCATAATCGCAAGAGACTCAATGGCCACTTTTAGCTGAGTGGCATAATGATGGATTGATAATGGCAAGATGACAGTAACAGATAAAATGTATAATACTTTCCTTTGATTGACTTACAATTTGCACGAAAAAAAAGTACTTACCTAGCTGATATACTTTTAAAGGGTCATTCTGTTTATCTAAAAATTTTAACTAAAGAACCTATTTATTACTATTAGGTACCTACTGAACGCTTAAAATAAGCGTGTATTACTTGGATTTAATTGAAAGCAGAATATTGTTGGCTTCAAAATGGTCTTCGCTAAACATGTTTTTATGTGCACCTTATTTTTAATAATAAAAATATAAATATATAAAATAAAAATTGCAACTAATTTGCGCATTCTACATTTATTTTACTCTTAGTTTCACACCTATTTGTCTGGACTGGCGTATAAATCGGGGATTGTTAATGATACATGCGTGTGTTCGCAAATTGATACCCATCGAGGAAATATTACAGGTATCAAAGTTAATAAGCTGAATTGTATGTGTTAAGCGAGAACATGGATATCATCGAATATATCGTCTTGTTCTCCTTTGTAACGCTAAAAGTTAAACACGTTAGTACTATTGATAATCCTATGCATATTTGCTTGTGTGCGTAAATACGAAGGTGGGGCGCGTCACTTCAGCTTAGACAATCTCTACTAAATTTTACATTTATCTACAAAAAGATTGAAAAAGTTAAATTAAAAAAAGAAAGCGAAAAATAAGGTATGCCGAAACCCGGGATTGAACCGGGGACCTTTAGATCTTCAGTCTAACGCTCTCCCAACTGAGCTATTTCGGCTGATGTGTGAAGTTGTAAAATTAGTGATACTTTTCCGCAGTAAAATATGTGTGGCATTTTATAAACTTGAAAAATACTTAAACAGTTAATAAAATTTGGGTAAAAGAGTTTCAGACAAAGACTACTAAGATTATAAACTACTTAGCTATTTATACCTACTACATCCGTACGAATGTGTTAAAAAAAAATTAAATCTGTATGGGTATCTAGCTAGGTCCCTTCACTGCCTATAGGAAAGAGGACATGAAGACAAAGAGGACATAGATGAATTACTGTAAGTTATGTTCCTACTTAATTTTACTATGAGACAATAGGAATAACTTACAATTTCTGTGGAAAATAATCTTTGTAAGTCCCTACTCAATTTAGAATTCATATGCAGAATATATTTTGCATAAACACATAAATACTTTAACACTAACATCGATATACTAATCCGAGCAACGATTTCGATTCTGAGTGTGATTCCGAGTAACAATAAACAGTAAAGCATGGGAACACACAGGCGGCTCGCGAACAACCACCCAAGTCACTGCTACCTGCCGTGTTCCAGTCAATGACATTGGTTTCGACACTTAAATGTTTGGCACATAATGCTTCGATCAACTATATATCTAAATAATAATAGGTAAGCTATATTGAGTTAGTAATAAAAGTTAGTATAATTTCAAAAAGATGGGCTAGCAAACTGTCATTATTACAATCTCAATTCCATCATTAATGGCATTAAAAATTCTTCTTGCAGGTCTTCTAGTTGCAGATACGGTTCGTTGTATCTTGGTGTGTAAATTATATGACAGTCTGTGAAATTAAGAAGGTAAAAATTATGAAACTGGTGAGATAATTATGAGAATACGAGTACCTACGATTTGAGGACAAAATTTTAATCAACATAAAGTAATTGAAAGTTTTCTTTATTTCCATAAAAGCAATGCTTAGTGCGCTATGAGCAGGGATTAAACTTTTAAACTCGGGCTATAGAATCTAATGCTCTGACCTCAACTGACATAACTTATAACAAGAAATCGATCCAAAATTCGATCCTTTTCGTGGATCCCTATTAAGCTAACCATAGATTTCATCGCCAATCATAGGGATAAACGACTAATCGGCCCATTACCTGAGTAGCTCTTGATTTGAAGTGCCGTCACTAGTAATTTTATATAATTTATGATTTTGTTTTGAGAATGAAGGAAATATCAAAATGTTTTGGTAAAATATTATACTCTTCTGGAAGAGAAGAAAATGTAGAATGTGCTTACTGCTTAAGAGCTGGAATATTTTTGGTCCAAAAAATACACCACCTAATGCCTGCTTGCTATTCCAGAACTTCTTTAGTCATGCACGCATCAACCTTTATTTTGAGACAAGAATTTTCCAAAGATAATAACGACAAAATATAAATTCTCCAATTACTATTAAAAACTTTTTTTAGTGTTTCTCATATTATCTTGGTGACGAACTAGTTATGAACTACCTGCAACTATTTCAGACTGGTTTTTGACTTGTAAGTTTGAATGATTTTACAAACTCAAAATGTTATAACCATAACAAGGCATTAAATGTCTTGATCCATATGAAATAATTAAGGAAAAGACAGGACTTATGGATCGAAGAGAGAGAGAAAGCGAAAAAATGTTGTATAATAAATTTTGTGTCTTCAATTACATATTGTACAGTCCGCTTAATTTACAGCATGTTTTTTTTATAATTACGATTTTGTAGTATAATAATTCCATAGATTTCTAAAAAGAGTATTCGTAAAATGAGGACACCAATATCACAAGATCCTAGAATTCGGAGTAGTATAAGACTATGGAAGTGGTAACGTGTGTACTGAATGTGAAGTCGCAAGTCACAGCAAGTCGCAAGTTGCAGCCGGTGATTGGCGATTGTGACATTAGACCGTTTTCTTCTTGCATCTCAATACTGAGATTTATATTTTTATCGATTTACAATTTCCCTAAAATTGTATGCGATTAAAACTATTATGATTAAGATTATTCCCATAGTTTCTATTTTTTTTTTATTATAACAAGTGTATTATGGTGTCGGCTGTACAATCTCGGTCGAATTCTCCCTTAGGCCTGACGTTACCCTAGCGATCAATTTGGGATAACATCGCCGCAGGTAGCTTCATTAATTGACTATTAAACACGTATCAGCACAAAAGGGCATAAAAGACCAAAAACAATGAATTTCACGAAAGTTGATAACTCAATTTCGATCGGTGTGATAGAACAGAAATGGAATAGAGTAGCCCTATACTTTATGTCTTCAAATAAATTATTATTATACATACATAAATTATTATTACATATGAGCATAAGATACTATGACAATAAAAATAGTGAAGTATTCGCAGAGAAAATATTTTCTTTCAATAAAATGAAAAATTCGTAAACTAGAAAACCATTTCATAATAATATGAAACATTTTAAGAGCATCGGTGTGACAATACCTTTTTTTTGTATGAAATCTCCAATATTGGGATTTATTTGATTAAGCTTGCCCTAAAAAGTAACTCAAATTGGAAAAAAAAATTTGCTTATTACAAATTATGTGTCACTTTTTCTTACTAGGTATGTATTTGTTAGTTAACACATACATTGTTTATTTGTTGTAGATTTATGTATCAAGTCAGCGTCACCGCGCAGCAGTTCCACAAAATATCAGAACTATAGTTACTCAATACATTTTTTAATCGATCGTGTCGGCGTCCTTTGTGAAAAATGCAAGTTGAATATTAATGCGGTTATATATTAAATTTAAGAAATTCCGGCCACACGCACTTAACTATATAAACGTCTAACGCTACTCAGAACTTTTGATTCAGATCACGTATTACTGTTTGAATATCTTGAATTATTTAACAGTATGTACTGTAAACACGTTAGATTGATTAAATTTGTTTATTTGTATGTTTACCGCCCAGGTTGTATTTTTATAACGTCATTTATTTTAATAAAAACTTGGATTTCTGGATACTTTAAGGAAGTGTTATATTTTTAAACAACCAATATTCCATGAAATTGTGTTTTTGTTTGCAAAGTCAATTTAACTTTCAATATTGTCATAATGGAGTCCATGAAATTCAGGGTTTCTATGATTAAGTCCCTATTGAGTCACACTTAATTCTAGTGGTGTTGTAAGTAATAACCAATCTTATTTACAGCTACCAAAACCCTTACAATAGGCGTTTTTTCACCGTCATCCGTTACTAATCAACTATTCTCCTAATGACCGAAGATAAATCTGTAGTTTAGCAGTTAATAGCATTTTAGGCGGCTGCTTGAAAAGGGTATAATTGGGTGATTTTAAGGGAGCATAGTCACTGCCGATTTTAAGGGGAAGCTTACTGGAGAAATTTAAATGCGTTTCTGCCTAAAGAAGAATGAAAAGTTTAATAATATAAGTAAAAATAAATATTGCATTTTCGTTAAGTAGTATCTATAAAAATAATTATATTTTATAAGTATATGTACCTACGAAGGTACGTTAAATTAGAACAAACAAGGATTTTATTATAGTACACTAACTGTTACATACATAGGTAACACACAACACACTATCACGTCCGTTTAAACAAGATACTTATGAAGTCCACATGATAACAAGTTGCTAGCTCATCGTCTTAACGAAGAATCCCTATTTTATAAACCTTTTCCCAAATTTTACAATCTGCGCTATAATAAATCTCTTTTATATAAAAAATATATCATTACATATATTTTTATAACATTAAAATATTTTGAAGAATCATAACAATATTTTTTTTCTAATACTCGTTCAAGTTAAGGGCTTCCCTTTAAGAGTTAAGTGCAGATGTCAAGTTGTGAGGTCAAATGCGAAGGTTTTAATAATGTAATTTAATTAAAGATACCGCCTTTGTAGGCTTCTGATGGAACTGATCGGATAGGGGTGTGTTCACCTTGTTTTGTCAGCATCAAGCGGCATTTAGTCGAACATAAATATTTCTTTGTTGGTTGGTGATTTGTTTTTTCTAAGTAAGTTGTAGAGGGGATGTTTTATCAGTATAGTACCTATAGTATTAAATAATAATACAGAGACGAATTTAAAGTCAGCCTGAAAAATCAAAATACTTACAAGATACAAGTATAAGTTTAATGAATTAATGAAGATTTAGATTTTATTGATACATACCTACATACATATTTATAATCACGTGTATATCCCTTGCGGGGTAGACACAGTCAACAGTCTTAAAAACACTGATAGGCCACGTTCAGCTGTTTGGCTTTATGATAGAGTTGAGATCCAAATAGTGACAGGTTGCTAGCCCATCGCTTAAAAGAAGAAGCTCAAGTTAATAAGAATATCCCTTAGTCGCCTTTTACGACATCCATGGAAAAGTGATGGAGTGGTCCTATTTTTTTTTCTATTGGTGCCGGAAACCACATGGCACTTACATCTTGACCTGACTTCGCCCTTCATGACCCCGCTGTGTTTGGCAATCAAACTACTTGAACACTGGTTAAACATATTTTTGGAATAGGGATGTAGGCACTCATCAATAAAGTTATGAATGAGTTGAGGAATGATAATCGTTGAAACGTGCCGACCGCGGGTGTCAGTCAATGCAAGGTTTACAAGCACGGTGGTGCCTTACCAACATATAATTATGGTCTTACGATGATCACTCATTTGTTTCCTGGGGATCTAATTGCGATTATTCCATTAATTCCGATGCCGGCTTCACAGTTGTGATTGTTAGATATATACTTTTGTTTTAGGATTTGCTTCAAAAAAAAAAAATTGTTTCTTCTGCAGTGACACATTGGAAGCGGCAGTAAATTAAGTTTTAAGTAATTATTTTAACGTCAACCAAAAATATTTGTGAATTTAATAGATATGACAGCTGCTTTTTATTTTGTTAAGATTTTTATTAAAAGTCAAATAGTGTTGTGATTTGTAAGTGGATTGTTAAAATTTACTGTACTAGTTATGGGTAATTGTTTTAAATGGTCCAAGACATATACAAGACAATTAGGTACCTACCTACTTAAACAACACATTATAAATCAATTATTAATATAATTTCAGTCACAAAATCAATTGAACTTTTTTTGTTATAGCTACCTGTCAATTCACTAATACTACCTATATATAAAGTGACCATACGTCCCGCTTTCGGCGGGATTGTCCCGCTTTCAGGCTGTCTGTCCCGCTGTCCCCAGCGAGAGCAAAAATGTCCCGCTTTTGCAAACAAACCAAATTTTTATACTTATTTTATATCAACATTGCACTCAAATCTCGCTGACGAGAACAGTCAGTCAAAAATACTAAATGTACAAACAAATATATTTCTACTGTTTTTTTATATGTATACATAGATACATACATACATACATATGATCACGTCTATATCCCTTGCGGGGTAGACAGAGCCAACAGTCTTGAAAAGACTGAATGGCCACGTTCAGCTATTTGGCTTAATGATAGAACCGAGATTCAAATAAATAAATAAATACATAGATAATTATTTATAATTAACTTATATTTTAAGTATACAATATATTTTTTTATTTTCTTATTCATACAAAATTCCGAAAACGTCCCGCTCTGACGCAAAAAAAATATGGTCACATTACCTATATATATCAAAATTGCATCATCCAGTCATCCAGCTTAATGCAACCTTTGAGTCTGTCTTTTGCCGTGGCTCTGTCTACTCAGCAAGGGATATAGATTTGATATATGTGTGTATGTATGCTTCAATCTCCCGGTAACCCAAGTTACCCGTGCTACAGTGACCTTAACCTAAGGGTCTGGTCGGCGCGTGAAGGAATTCGAAACAATGCTCCATCAAGTAACCACTTTTGTTGCTTTTCTAACTGTCAAACAAGTGTGGCCGGTAGTGTTGCCCACAACGAATTTGAAATTCCATTCATTTTCTGCAATTTATTTTTGTTTTTAAGTAAAGTAAAATTACGATTTTTAGTTCACAAGACGATTACAAGATTTTTTTCTTTTGGATTTGGATTTTTTCATTGTAACTTATCAGATATGAAATAAAGCTCAAACTAAAAAAAAATAGGTTAACAACTTGGTTCGGGTTGTGGCACGGCATGTGAGATCACGAAAGTTCACTTGCAAACTGGTAGTCAAACTCCATATTTTAATATGTCATTATTATGATTAAAATAGCCTGCAAATTTGAAATTTACTTATATCATCGCGCGACAAATTATCAAGGTTTCTCGTGACCAAAGGGCTGGTCGTGGGAATGCTGCCAACCTTCTGGGCAATATACATTAGGGACATGAATCTGCCGGGACCGACATTTTTGTAAGTAGTTTTGTAGTTAAGAGTATTTGAAGGTTTACATCTTATTTTAGGCATTATTTTTTATCATGAAATAAAATGTAAAATTGGTTTTCAAGCTTAGGAAATAGTTTAGTAAAAACAAAATACGCTCTGCGCCATCTAGCGTTTTATACAGATATTACGAAGTAAAACTACCAGTTTATTCTTGGATTGTCACAATAAATAGTTCTTATAAAATATAATAGATGGCAGCTGTCTTAAAGCATTAAAGTGACATCTACATTTTGTTTGAGTAAATTATCATCATTCTTAAGTTTCCATATTTGTTCCATAGATAGCGCTACGTTGCTAATTACAAAATATTAAAAAAAAAAATTCACGCACTATGAATTATTTTCATCGTCGATTTTATTCGGAAATGTTTTTAATTTTCACGTCTTTACAGTTGAAGAAAAAAATTGCAATAAACAAAATGGATAATTTTATATCATATATGCATGTTTTTCTAAGAAAACATAATAATATTTAACTCATATGAGAAAGGAAGAAAACAAAAATATTTCAATGATTTTTTTTCTGACACAAAAAGGGATTTGCCCCGGGTGAGGATCGAACTCACGACCTTAAGATTATGAGACTTACGCGCTGCCTACTGCGCTACCGAGGCTTGCGTAACATGATTGAAAATTTACTATACAATATAAACAAAGTCAACTCAGGAAATGTGTATGTATGTGTATTAGCTGTTTTTTTACCCTTACGTAGATGGTAATACATACTCACTTACCGGAATCCCAACTAATTTCTAAAGTATTGTTATTTGGTTGTTTGTTATCTCTACGTATTATCTACTGAATCAATCTTCTTGAAATTATGCGTATATGATTCTTAAATCAGAACAGAGAATCAGACATGGTACCTACTTATAATCCCGGTAAAAACTATAGTTCCCGTGGAATTAGCTAAACACCTTAAATTTTTTCTAGGTAGCGCTAAATTCGCACGTATAGGTGATGTAACATTCGAGCAGGCGAAGCTGCAGGTAAAAGCAAGTGTTTTTGCAGTTATTCCATCACTTGCGAATCAGCTAAACTTTGCTTTAATGTTTTGTGACTTTTGTCTCTGTCTACCCCGTGAAAGACCAATACTTGATTTGTATCGAAGTGAGTGAATGTGCGAAATTTGCAAAGATGTCGCATGAAACAATATTCTTATTGCTATAATACCTAACTGGCTATGTAGTCTGATAACTTTCAAATCAGTCCCCTAACCGAGGAAGTATTGTAACATCCAATGGGCCAGCCGCCGGCTACACATTTTGCACAGTGGTCATGGATCAAAATATAAGAAACAAGAAAATGAGTTTTCTTTGAGATAATGGAAAAGGACACATGGTTTTATTCAAGTAACGTGTTATGGTATTTTATACTTTGTACTTATGTTTGCTACTTCGCTAAACAAGGCTAAACTTCCGACAAAAAACATAAAGAAGAAAATATGGAATACCTACTTATTTTCATTTATTTATTGTCATGCATCAATAGGTATTTTCAGTCAGTACTTATTTATATAATATAGTTTACAATACAACATTTTAATTTTAGCGTTCATATTTTCATAACAGCACTTTATTTAAGTAAGTATTAAATGAACTTTTGGATTTTTTGAGGTTATGCTCATATATAGTATGTTATTAACGTAATAATAAGTAGCGAATGTCATTTCGTTAAAAAGTGCAAAAAAAGAACGGAACGTCGGTGTAATTCTAAATTGACTTTATTTTTATTTTAAACATAAAACTGTTAGCTATCAGCTTATGGTTAAAATAACAGTTTTTAAGTTGTTAGTAAATGGGTACTAGATATGAGTTTCTTTAAACGAAGATAAAATAAGAATAATATGTATTACTTTACAATTGATTCACGTTGTTGATGAAGGAGTTGCAGATCTACTTAAATAAATATTTTTATAGTATTACATTTAAATTATATACTTATGTATATACGTACAAAACATCAGTCTCCATAAACATTGAAATTTCGAAATTTTGTTGCAATTTAATATTTTGTCCAGCAGAATCCGCTTTCAAACCTCAGTGTACAGCCTTTGGGATTAGAAATCTAATGAAAACTGTCCACCGTCCAGTCCCCAGGTTATTTCTGGACAGACAGACGGAACGACGGAGCTACAAACATATTTCTATAGTTGTCGTACGTACGGTGTAACGCAATTTGCCTAGGATATTGGAATCGAATACAGAATAGATTTCACTAATCCTCTTAGAAAATAGGAAAGTAAAAATAAATCATAAGTTACATCATAGATTTTGATAGGGCTAATAAGTTTTAATATATCCGTGGGTTAATTTGTGCAGCGTTTATTTATCACCGCCTTACGCGCGAATTAAACGCTACCTATAAAAGATTTTTTGGAAGTATACATTTTACTGAGATGAAAGTACCCTATGTCCTTCTCCAGACTCTTAATTAAGTATATGTAGATATGCAAAATGTCAAGAAGAGTAATTCAGTAGATAATTCGCGAAGAACAAGAACAAACAAATGAACTTACTTTCGCATTTATAATATTAGTTAAGATGGGATTAAAAACTATTTTAGAGGGTAAAAAATTCACGTATTGTTGAACCTTAGTTATTTTACTAGGCAAACTACTTAAGAAATTCAGGGCAGACGGTTCCCTAGTAATTACTTTTTGTTTAATGTTGTACGCGAAAATAAAAAAATATATGTAAAAGTGTACTTACTTGTAGAATCCCTCATAGCAAAGGAATATTAACACGATGAATTTTCTTAAATTTTTTTGTAGGGACCTTTTTATATTTCAATAAGACTCATCAATATTCTAAAATATTTTTACGTCCAACTCCAAAGCATAGCAAAGCCTTCTCAAACTTTCGCTAATCGACACGCAAAGTGTCATTATTTTCGAATAAATCCTCTCTGGGGCGATAAATTTTAGGATGTTTTAGACTCAACCCTTCTCCGCAATGGTGAATATTAAAAAGTCGTTGGCAACATTTTAATTGGGCAATCCTGCAAGGATTAAATTATCAAGACACCTAGTTACGGCAACTTGATGAATTCAACATGAATTAACCGCGGTCCCGTTTAATCACGGATTTTTGCATGTCCATACTTGGCCACTTTACTTTCTTTATTGTTATGACACTTAACTTCCAATGACAGTACAATGCACTAGTGTAAAATGTGAGGGAAAATATTACAAGAGTGGAATAACTACATATTTTTCCTTTATTATGTGAACGAACGGTCTTACAATATTTAAACGTTTTTACCGTATAATTTCCGCCAGAGTAGAAGTACCTTATAGAAACTAGTAAGTATTCCTTCTCTTATCGATACTTACCAATCCCGAAGCTTTGAAGCACACCAAAATACGATTTCATAAGCTAATAACGAGATTAACTTAGAGTTTTTTTATTTTAATTAAACTTGAAATCTGTAAAGTTTGGTTACCTAATGTACCTGAAATTTTATTCCGGTAACCAAATTTGTACGTTACCTGTTATTCTCCAGGCTACAAAGAGGTTTTTTAATTCAAAACTCCCGATTCCTAAGCGGACGTAAAATGTTTACTCTCTCCAACGAGGGGACATTCTTAACTTTATTTTTTGAACCTTAATTTTTTAAGGGAGACCTCTTGAGACCCATCCTCGATTCGGAACAGCCGTGTTTAAAAGTTTTAACAGTTAAAAGACTTTCACAATGGGTTACATAAAGCTACGCGACTCTCGTGAATAATTTTATGGACCCCACGAGTTTAGATAAAAACAGCAGGTAAGTACAACAACACACGGTGTTGTTGATACTGATTCCGTAAAAATAATTGAGAAAATTTGTGACAGTATAAATCAGTAATTTTAAAACACTAGGCGGATCGTCTAGCGAAGTTATGGAACTTTATTATAAAGATATAATTATACATCGTGTTCAGACCAAGTCAAACGATTATACAAATTTTTCTATTGAAAATATACCTAATTTGAAACATTGTAGTTAATTTTTTTTGAAATGAAAACATATTATTATTCGTCATCGTCTAACCTTTTCTATATTAACCAAATGTTTAGGTACAAGGGGAGCCGAATGTGTATGGTATTTGGTCATAGTGTTTTTTTCAGGTTGAACCGTAAGTACTGTTAAAAAAACCTCTATAAGTTATTTAGATAAGACGACCTTTTTAGGAAGTTAAGATGCAACCAGCAAGAATGTGATATTTTATTAAGTAAATTCACGAATTCAGTTACCTTTACCTCGCGTAGTTACAAACTGCGCATTACGGAGTCCCTACTACGCGACAATATTTCGTTCACATTAAAATTTATCGCAAGCGAGAGAGTTTACGCGAGCTAGGTGATAAAATAAAATGACAGTTGTTTACTAGGCTCGGGCACGTAGAAATTGAAAGGTATGGGGCGCTTGAGACCTCTTTTATTTATGGCAGAATATGGCTTTTGGATTGCCGCGAGCAAATGCGCTAGACGTTAGGCACTGCCAATTGTTTATTGTTTTTGTAACTCCTTGTGTGGAAAAGGGTGTGTAAGTTAGACACGTTTGTCTTACCTGGCTGCGGCGTTAAATATATACTTACATAAATACATATCATCACGTCTATTTCCCTTGCGGGGTAGACAGAGCCAACAGTCTTGAATAGACTGAAAGGCCACTCATATACAGCTTTTAATACATATTACCTGAAAATATCGTAAACATTTCACATGGTCCGTAATATGAGAAGAAACAAAGTTGATTACAAGCGTCTCAAAAGCAAAGAAAGGTAACTTAGGTTGATAAACCTACATTATTATTGCATAAATAATGTTAAACAGAATGTTAATGTGATTTTTCTTTTAAAATAATAAGTAGTTTCTAAAGCATGATAGTCTTAAAAATAACTATTTTATCTTGTTTCGGAAAATACCTGTAATAATTATATCAGAACATCATAACGTTAGCAAGATCCAAAATCCAGGAGTACATAAACAATACATAACGGATTTTAGTATCCCGACATAAAGGGGTGTGCACACCAGTTCGGATGAGTCTGTCCGGCGCCGTAAACCGGACCGGATTACTTTTATATCTCGTAACGAATAATAGCACATAAAACTTGCGCGAAAAACACTAGTTACGGCGCCCGGATGAATGAGACGTCCGTGGTACGGATAGCATATTGTAAAAAAACATTGTAGGTATTTCGTGTTTTCATCTTTTATGCTATCCTTATCCCACATGATAGTCAATAGTTACAAGATTTGAACCAGATATGTGACAAGTTGCTAGCTCATCGCCTAATAAAAGAAATCTACATATAGTTAGAAATTCCATTGATTGACTTTTACAATCTACGCGCTAAGAAAATTAGCCATGGTGCCATACATTTTTTCTAATAAAAGATTAATCTGATACAATAACCGTTACTAAATAAGAAAATTATGTAGCGGTGTAGATTTTCGTAGCAGTCTCGTAGCCAAACTCTACGAGTTTTATGTAGTACCTAAATCGACAACTTTGAAATAGAGAAAATGTTTTTTTTTGTTTGTAATGAAACTTAAAAACTACTAGACCGATTTTGGCGAAACTAGGTACAAATGTAGATTAGACCTTCAGGCATAAGTTTTTCCACGGGAGATTTATTTTGTTGCAGTCAGTACCGTAATTCCTAATTCGAGCAAAGCAGTAGGGGTGAACCTCTTATAAAAATGTCAGGCAAAGATTTACGCGCTCGAGTGTATTGGGATGTGAAAATATACGTGTTTTCATTGTATTTCCGTCATTTTGTTTATTTAATACTTGTTGTAAGTAGGTATCAAATAATACGTTAATATATAAATAAATAATAAACATTGCGCTGAACGTGGTCTTTCATTGGCTCTGACTCTAATCTACAAGGGATATATACGTCATTATATAATATATATAAATAAAATCGAAATTTTGTGAAACAGAGGGGCAATAACCTAAAAATATATGTGATTTGTTTAGGAAAAGTTTGTCTGTGCAATTAAGAAAACTAAATGAATACTTATTAGTTCACGGTTTTGAAGTCAGCAAGATAAAATATTTATTCTTTGTAGGTAGCATAAAAATATCTACTTTCACAAAAGAAGGTCTCGGAAGTGTACAAAATTAAAACGAAATAGTGTGCGTGTTATTTACTATTTATATTAAAGGAATCTAATTCATTTATTGGCAGTGTTTCTTTCACCTCTTCCCAAAAGAAAAATTGTTTCTTCAAGGACCTTAAAAACCTTAAGTGACCATAAAGCATTCTCCCCCTGTCCCTACAAGACGTCACAAAGACTTTACACCTCATCAAACATTCAGGAATTAATCGCGCCGCCAGCCATATCGTTCACAGTAAAAACTTGGGCAGTAAACTATGAAAATTTTATCAAGCTCAGATTGTCCTTGTAATAATTTTCTTGGAAATGCAATAAAGATGCATTTAGTTGGCTTGTAAGGCCATCATACATATGACAAGATTATACACATAGTTTCGTCCGCATGAATTTAGCATCTTCTACAAAAAGCGACAAATTTAACGCCACCACCTACAAAAAGCGATTACCTAGTATAAATAGATAAAATATGGTTGAGTCGTTGAGTTGGTATCCCTTATCATACGTCTTGAAATACTTTGGCGCTATTAAATAAGCAGTGTGTCCCAAACATTTTTGCTAACTCAGCCCTTTGTGTCCTTTGACTATTTGCTCTGTCTACCCTGTAAGTCTTCAAGGCGGGAAAAATAAAGGAAATGAGTAAATGTGAAAATTCGCAAATGTTCGCATATTAATTTAGGCGCACAAGGCGTGTTAACCCCAAAAACTGCAAACAAAACTTCGTCAACAAAATAAATTGCGTTGGCGATCCGTGCTCCATATCATCCTTCAAAACAGGACCCCCGATGTCATCTGGAATATAATATATTGCGATGACCGGACCCGCGCCTTCCCTAAGGAGACCCTGTTAATTACCAAGTACAAGTCCGCGACAGGGAATACCTTTTAGTTTGTTTATCTTAAACGTTTAAATGCAGTGAAAGCGATATATTTACATTAATATTCATTTATGTGATTGGTCGAAGTTAGATTCTCATTTTGGCTCTTTAAAGCTTAGGTTAATACGAAAATGAAATTCATCTTATGTGTATGTTAAAGACAATAATGATGAGAATCATATTATAAGCACAATAAAAAAAACCCTTCCTGAAATGTGGTTGAGAAAGTATTATTGTAAATTATTAAGAGCTAAATCCTGAACAAAGAATTTAATTTATACAGGAAAACAGTTTAAGACTAAAGAAGGTCGGCCACAGTGTTCGAAAATAAAATAAAAAATAGTATATATTTAAATTTTTTCGTTTTAAATCTGGCTGCTTTCCATTTACTTGTAAATGTTCTTTTTTTGTAATTTTTCAAGATTCTGTTCTACGACGTTTGAACTTGGAACAGCCGCTGGGGATATTTCGCGTCGTTCCAGTTCGAAAATTAAATTTAAATCCCCTCGCATTTTTCCCGCCCTCCAAATTATTGCGAGTCGTAAGGAATTTCCTTGTGTGTTGTTTAATTTACTTGGGGTCAATGTGACCCGGTCCTTTATTGCGTTAAATTGATAAATGTGATTTTTGCAACTGCTTAAATATTTGAAATTTTCATTTTCGTAAATGTCTTTACCTATGCCAAAGTTAACTGTTGTATTTGGACTTTCTATGGAAATAACGTTATAAACTTTTTTTTTGCTCTAAGCTTATTATGTAATTTACTTTATGAGAATGAATTTCAAACCATAGGCATTCCAGTGGTACCATATTATTTCAACCTAATAGGGTTCATATTGTACCTATTTATAACTGTTATTCAACTGATGTAAGTACCATATGATATGTAATAAAAGAAACATGGAGAAGGATAGATTAATGTTGATACCATCATTAGCATTATTTTATAAAGAATTTGAAGAAGTTGCTTCCATATCGTCTTTGTTTTTTTCTTATATGAAGTTGTAACTGAAAAAGGTAAGACTTGGCCGCTAGGGGGCAGCTTCAGGCACTTGTCAGACCTCGTAATATTTTATTAGATAACCAAATAAACTCCGAATTTGCATTTATGAAAAGATGGCTGCTATTTTGTGTTAAGAGAGTGCTAGAATTTTGTACAAGAGAGTTCAGGATTAAAGCAATGTTTTGTTGTTTTTTGATTTGACATATAATTGCTTTATCGACTTTTGGCTTCAAATCGGGGTTAACATAAATATACCTATATATTTTTTTATAACAAAATCAATGAATATCTTTATATTTTCTCTCTATTATTTTTTAATTGTTAGTTATTATTTGATTAAAATAAAATGTTTTGCAAAGATTCATATATTGATAAATTTACTTATGTAACTACAACGTACCAAATTCTTAGAGAAAATTAAGTGCTGTACTAATTTTCTGCCAAAATCTGTGCCATAAAGATGGGTCTACACTCAGCCATATAAAATAATACATTTACCGCACACGCACACCTATTAATATTCATAATACAATTTAACGCAGCGAGGTTAATTCACCTAAATATGTAAATTATCATGAGCCGACCACCGTTAATTCAGAGATGTCAGTTTGTAAATATTTCTCTCTTGCTTTCTCCTATTTATTTGTGTGTTGGGGAGAAAGAGACAGGATTTGTGTGTATTATGAATAAGGTGGTAGGGAAAATTTTAACGGCGCCTATGAGGGTTGTGAATGCTGAAATAACTTTCAAATATTGTCGCTAGGTGGACGGAAAGTTTGGCTCCTAAGGGAGGTTGTTTGGCGGGTCGGCTCGTCTCTGTTTATAAATGGAAGGCATTATTTAAAAACAGACGGCTATGTGTGCCGTCCTTTATTCATATTATTTGTCACAAGAACGAATAAAATCCTAAAAAAAAAAAATTAAATGAATAATCCATTGACTTGATAATTTTATCACATTGTTTTTATCAATGTTCTTTTCAAACTATAAGTTTAAAATGAATATTATAAGATATATTCTTTATAAGATTTAACCATGAATATTGGTCAATTTTCGTTCATCAATATTGTGGTGTAATTTCCGCGGGGGTGGGAATATCGTCACTTTATTATAATATAGCCATAAATAAGTCACTTTCATTTTAAAAAAAGTTAATAGATATGTGTGCGCGTTCCAGCCAAGCAAAGTTTGGTTATTAAAATGAATAGGCGGATTGTCCAACTTTGGATGTGTGTCCCTGCCTTAATTAGCGACATGAGCGCATTAGTAAGGTCATTGACTGGGATGAAAATGAAGAAACGCCTCTATTATGCAATATATTATTTTACCAATGTATTTTGTTGTTTGTCGAGTAAACTCAAATTTAGTTCATATTTGGCACAAAGATGACTAAAATACAAACAAAAAAGCTACTTATATTAATCTTTATACATACATATCATGTCTTTATCCGATACGAAGTAGACAGAGCCCAGATTAATTTATATTTATTTTCCTAAAAATTATATCTGACGACCTTTTTTCAACGTATAAACAAGACTTCTCGGCAAATATCCTCAATTTATTTAATAGTTTAATAAAATATTTACCTAAGTAGTTGTAAGCATTTGCTTCTAAGGTTTTACGAAAACTCTAAATGGTAGGTATAGCGTTCCTGTAAAGGCTACTTTGTTGTAAATAAAAAAAGCTTATAAACAAAGCAATAAAAATCTAAGCGTAGTTAATCTACGAAATTGCGATTCGCGAGTCCATAAAACATAATTAAAAATTCAATTCGGAAAGAGCGCGCGAAAAAAATACCGTTAACGCGGGAATCCTCGTCATCAATCTGAGAATTATTTCATTTGCGTATTAAAATTCTCGTTTTGTCGGTACTGAATTATTCCGTCGCGTTAATTACGCCTGGTTTACTGGGCCCAAGCGGTTTAGATGATAAAGAGGTTCTACTGAAGAGACGACAGGCTACATGTAGGAAAAACACACGAATATTTTTAACGGTGTTTTTTTTTAATTCCTTTAATCTCTTCTTTCTCCTCTTATATTGACACCTCTCTGGAGAAGATCTCGGGGCGTGCCGTTTTGACCATGATTTTGGGCAAGTCAGGTTTTCACACGAAGCGACTCCCGTCTGGCCTCCGCAACCTTTGCACGCTACCTTAAAACTCCATTTTTTTCTAATTAAATTTGATTAAATCTTATATGCTGTATGTCAAAATTAAAATTAGGCAACCTGAAATTGGCATTCACATCGGAATGACATTCTAAATTTCTATAACATTTCACGGCATGAAGTATGCGAAGAAATTGAAATTTAGGTACGTGTATGCATTGTTACTTATTATTTCTTTATTTAGATGGTTTTATTAGGTAAACAAATTTTATAACAATGTCATGTTCACTTCAGATTATTATTAATTTAATCGATGTGCAACGCAAAATACACATTGAGTTAGATAAATCAATAATGGTCATCGGTCTGCGTTGCATTGTAATGAATATCTAATACAACCACTTTAACGGCTTACATTAAATATCATCTGTCTATCCGCTTTCTAATAAATGTTACTTTAGACGACTAAGGGATAGGCTTATTTAGTTAGGTTTCTTCATTTAGGCGATGGTCTAGCAACCTGTCACTATTTGAATATCAATTCTATCTTTTAGTCAATCAGCTGAAAGAGGCCTTTCAGTTTTTTAAGACTGTTGGCTCTTTCTTCCCCGCAAGGGAAATAGACGTGCCTATATGTATGTATATGTTTGTTACTTTGCAGAAGTAAAGATTAAGATTATTAAACCTCTATAGCTTAGACATTTAATAAAAGAGTACACAATCTTTATACGTACATATGTATCTTCATCTTTCTCCTGCCTTTAGTCCCGGTTACATCCTTATTACTCTGGAGAGGAACCCGGGGTATGCTTTTGACCATGTATTCTGGATTTGGTGAATCAGGTTTTTACATGAAATAACTCATCTAACCTCCGTAACGTTTGCAGGGAACCTAACCCATATTGGAATCTTTACATATGGAAAAGTTAGATAGATTGAAAAAACAAATAGTCCCAAAAAGACGGATGAATTAATGACGGAATTAATAAAGATTCAGATAGTGATAAATACGTACTATGTTTTTTATTTAGATATCAGATCAGCATGGGAGATTATAGGCACTTGAATGTGCTTATTTCCAATACATAGTCGACTCATATGACATTTAATAGAAAGACATAGAGAGTTTCTATTCTAAAACAAAAAAAAACTTTGAAAATGGCGGATATTTCTCGTTTTTATAGTCTTGTTTTACAAATGCTACAATGCTATGCTATAGCCATACCTCTAGATTCACCGCAGAGAAATGAGGCATTTAACAGGACGTGTGCCGAGGTGTTAATGAGAGGGACGCCGCGCGTGACGTCACTGCGTGATAACGACGTGATGGGACAATAATGCGATTTTTCAATACGGTCACATTGGTATTGGTACTGTTATAGAACACCATATGACATTTAGTTTGCCTTTAGTATATTAAATGTGCCATAAAGATTTTTATAAATAAGTACTTAGTCGTCATTCTTTCGGCGTTTGTTCTGGGCGCATCCTCACCGCTCTGGAAAGGCCAGGTCCTTGATCTTGTTTGTGTAGGCACGCTTTAATACGGTGCAACTACATAAGTCTATAGCTGACCGTTAGCTCTTTCTACCTCGCAAGGGATAAAGAGGTGATCGATTATAAGTATGTATATATTTGACCATGGTAACATAACCAGTTGTATCGAAAGCCAGGTTTTCCTGATTTATAGATAAGCTAGTCATGAATTTTTTCCTTATTCTAAAAGCATCGCTTGGCAATTTTTAACTATAAACTAAACATACTCGTATTATTCAGAAATCTGAATAAATGAAATGATTTAAATTTTTATCGGAAATACCACCAACGTCTGATCAATTTTAATTCTTATTTCAAAATCATAAAGGTGTGTACAGACTCCCGCGTTCTCTCCTGCCAACCGTCACGCGCTTGCCTAATCGTGTCACGCACCAATGACGCACGTTTGACGTGTTTAATTGGACATACGCTAGAGTAATTTGCGTTAACTAGATCACTATTAGCGGCGGGTATGCTGCGTACCTAATTGCACAATGGTTTTACGTGATTGGCGGGATTATGTGGTTGTTTCCTTACACAATTTTTTATTTTACGTTAAAGCACCAAAATATTTTTGAATAAAGAATAGGCTTTCCATTATCCTTTCCTATGGGTGCTAAATTATCCAAGATTTTTGGCTATACAAGGGGAGTGTAAATGGAATTGTTGGATGGAGAAGGCCAAGACGAGAAATATGGTGTCGGCTCACCTCACGTCACGTTAGGTCAGGTTGCAGGTACTCTAATTCGGCGAACTGGTATGAAAATATTACTAAATGTGGAAGAAGGAAGAAGTATGCAGGGATCGTTAATTTAAAAGATTTTGTCTCTGCCTACTTAGCCGGGAAAAACACATGTGATAAATAAATAGAAACACTAAAATAGTAACCTAAAAAGCAAGCAGAGCGATTGTAGTCACATTTTATGGTCTAGTTTCACGATATTGAAAATTTCTAAACTCATGTTGACTCCGAAAACGACACAGATATTATAATCGCCATCGAATTCCACATTAAAAGAGATAACATCTGCGAGGTCAGGTAATAAAGAGGAGCCGCAAGCAGCAATATTAACATTGGCGATGTAACGACGGGTCGAATGTGCCCGGACGGACGCAACCGCGGCCAAATTGTAAATAGTGCCGGCTCCAGTTTAGTTTGCAATATTCGTGCGGTACCGTGTAAATGGAAAAAGGAGGTGTAGAGTAATGGAGATGAACAGAGCTTTAATTTAAAAAAAAAAAAGTTTTTTTATAAGTACCTAATTATTTTTGAAAAAAGAACAGGAATTGAAAAGACAAGCAGGTAACGAATGAAGAGAAATTTGTTTGCTCTTTACGATCAATACCCATTATACTTGGATTACAAGTATGGACAGGTGTCGGCAAAGACATACAGGTAAAACTATTCTGGTTATTATTATAAGGATGCGAGAATCCTGGAGCTGAAGAACAGAACTTCGAAGGGACGAAGTACTTTTACATGACAAGCATGATTCAAGAAGTTTAATATTTAAGCTGGCTTGTTAACGGAGTCATGGAGGTCAGGCGTAAATAACTTACTCCTTGACTTGCCCACTCCTCAAACCTTAAACCACTGTGTCAATACAAAAAAAAATACATTTTGATTTCTCTGCGCGAACATTGCTCTATGCGTTAAGGGGGTACAACACGATATCGGAAACGCTGATGTGTGTAAGTCGACGGGAATTAGACATTACGACGGTTGGGAATTGCCTCAGACGGGTGGACTCGACTTCCCATAGCATTGGAAAGGTACGTTCCGAACATCAAATTATTGCTGTAGACGATACTTTAATTTTCTTTGTCTCTTGTGGCCCCTTTCTGAACGTTCAAGGGGTTTGAAAAAATAGGTAGGTGTTCAACACTTTTCGGTTTCAGGACTTTTTCTGATGTGCCTTTTCTTATCGGGAGCGTGTAGAGATTATGGCATGCTGCTCATATTGTACTATATAAGTAGTTTTATTTTATAAATAACAGATTTTTCGCGTACATAGGTTTCAGTTCAGTTCATTATTGGACTTCCTAGTACTTATTACTAGCTCGGCATTTGTCTTTTCTCCTACACTATTCTGTATCATTGCGTGCCTATTTTGCGGTAAGTTATTCGATATTTCACCAAACCGGTGTTGTGCTTTTTCTGCCATTGTTCCTGCTGTTAAGTCTTTTCTCGGGACTGAAAATGTTTTTACTTTTTGATTCCATATCCATAATATAAAACAATGTAAGGTTATGAAAATGTCACCACTGTGGAAGAAATCATTTAATAATTGACGACTAAATGAATGGTTAACCTAATCTTAGCTATAACGACAAACACATAGCAGTACGGCTGTTATCAATTTTAATAGCAACATAGTATTTACGATTTTGTAATATTTACCAGTACAAACGACGTAATTAAACTCAAATATGCGCATGATATTTAGTAAAGTCAAGCAGCAGACAGTGCCAAGAGACTTGAGTTCAGCTCCATTATCGTATCGCAGATATGTTGACTGTCGCTTTGTTGCATAGAGTAGACATAAGCTTATTCACATTGAGCTGTTTGAGCGATAATAAGTGCTTCGTTTATTTGTCACTTAAAATCATCACCTAAATAAAATAAGATAGTTAGAAGTTAAACAAAATTAAATCAAATGAACTTCTTGTGTGGTATAACTTACAAACATAATCTTTATTGTACTTATATAATTTAAATGCAACAGAGGTCAAAACATAAAATCATGAGAGTAAGGGTGCAACTGCAGAAACTTAGTATACCGACTATTAGGCATGGCATCCCCGGTGAAGTTAAGTTACTAATGTGTGTAGTTTAGTAGGAACTTTTAGAAAGTAGGTACAGATAACGTAACAGACATTTAAAAAGTTAATACATTGGATTCAGCCATTCATCATTTAAGAGTACAAAAGTCCAGATTTCCATATTTTTTTTCTGGTAATTGTTAAACGTTATTATAAAGGTAACAAAACCATATCCACTAAACTACCTCACATAAATCCACATCGAGATTGACTCTAAAAACAAACAAACGCCAACCAATTTTCCGATTACCGCCCCACGTAATAACGAGCAAGTTAATTTTTTCCGTAAACAAACGAGCGATATTGTCGCCAATAGTGAAGCAATAACAGGGTAACTCCATGTCCATATTTACTTATTGTAAACTCACATGACAGGTGCCCTAATAGGCGGAATAACGTGGCGGGTGCGCCGCTCTGCTGCGTCAAAGATTAAAAGAAACTCTATGAAACACATTAGGGTTATTAGGTAAAATGAACCACGTGATAATTATACTAATAAGGTTTCTTTTCATTATTTATATCGGGTGTTTTATAAATCGCGTTTCATACTTAAAAATATAGTAAATCAGGAACATGGTTAAGGTTATTTTCAAAAATAAAACACCAACAACAATGACATTAGTTTAAAATATCAAAACTAAGGATAAAATAATCTAAATAGTGCACAAGGTCATAGATCAAATAAATCTCTTAATAAGATGCAATATGAAAAACATTAGATATTGTGTCACAAGTCACAATCATCGTTGTGACGTCACGTTCACCAGTAGTGATCAAATTCTCTAAATGCAAACAACACTTACAATCTGTAAAAAAAATTGCTTAATCTGTGTGATTTGACGTTCCATCTTTTTCGCACCTACAACATATTTATCGCTCTATCCTGCTGTCACAGAGATCATATATTTAAATGAAATGAATGAATGAAATCACAGAGACAACTGTTAACAGTGTTTCATTCATTTTGAATGTGTTATCGTTACTGTACCTACTTGCTCTTTGGCAAACGTTGAACGGGGACCTCCTGGGAAATCCACTGTTGCTCGGTAGTTATGGTAGGTGCCACGACCCGGCCGCGCCTCTACCTATAAGTTACCGTAATTAATTAATTTATCGATCTCATATTAACTTCAATATGAGTTTGGGTTGTTATGAGTACTAAGTTGCTAAATATTAACCTTACCCGCGTAATCGTCAAGAATGTATGAAGAGAGTAATGGGTGTGGAGGAAGTAAGAGAAATCTGTTAAGATCGAGCTAGTCTAGAGGACACCCATTGTCTCTGCGTACCCCTGTTTAAAGCAGGCGTAAGTAATGTAAATTTCATGATAATAGATTTATAGTTTCGTTTTCTTAAAAAAACCTACTAATTAAATCTTATTTAAACATATAGACAAATATCTTATTGAAACGGGATAGGCAGAGCCAACAATCTCAAAAAAACAGGAACACTACGTTTAGCTGTACGGCTTAATGATGGAATTGATATTCAAATAATGACAGGTTGCTAGTCCATCGCCTAAAAGAAGAAGCCAAGTTTATAAGCCTATTCCTTGATTGACTTTTACAATCTTTGAATTCTTTTTGAAGTGAGTGTCCACTTTGCATTCAATTTATATCGATTAACATTCCCTAATCTCATGCCAATTTCTACAAAGTACCTGCCGACGCACATAAATCTTTTACCGAAGATCATTCACATAAAATATGTTTCGTTTACCGTATAAAGGGTGAAAATAAAAACAATAATCCAGTGCCCTTTGTCCCAGTAGGCACATTCGCGCCCCAATAATACTTTTTATCATATTTATTGACTGATAAATGGAATGCTATAGTCGAGTGCATTTGTATGTTACAAACATTGGGATTATATTTTTAGATGGTATGGGATTCACATTATTTGAATGAAAATTGATGCTGGAAAGCTTTTAATAACATTGTAAATTCAAATAATAAAAATATGTAAAATTATATGTTAAATGGCGTGTTAAGAAATTAATTTTCTTTTTCCTTATATGTAGAACAAGCCCGCTTAATTCTAATGAAAAAATTGTTCTTGTGAAATTGAAATGTGATGAATGAAATCACTACAGTGATAAGAATGTTTATAACTACGGTTTAAGTAAGACAACAATGTTATCACTAAAATATCGGACATTTTACGAACCAACCTCCTTACCAAAATGGGCCGTCTAAAAAACCCTTTGAAATTCTACCCACGGTGTTGCCAGCGGATGGAAATCTGAATTCCCCGCGCTTTTACCCGATACGCATACGATATGTTATCTGCTAATACCACTGGGGATTACAAGAGTAGTGCTTTGTACTCAAAGGTACCTGTTTTTTCTATAAACAGTATCTATTTCCACTGGTTTGTAACGCTCGAATCTTCAGTGACATTTTTGGGAAATCATATTTTGATGTCTCGCGATATTGAAAACACTCAAGGAATAGGTATATACGTTACTGACTTTTTTATTTTTATAATATAGCAAAATTATTAATGTATAAAAAGGTATATTATTTTTTTACACCCATAAAAAAAAGTAAATCAATACAGCAATTGACGAAAAGATAAAAACTTTACTTTACAAATTAATATAATGATTGATGAGGATGGCACAAATATAAAGTACATTAGGATATTTGTAGTTTAAGATAAAACACACTGACATAACATTTATTGTTAAAAATCTTTAATTGAGGAATGATACAAAGAAAAAATCGTTTAAGTATTAAGTTAATTGAACATGAGTATTTGTGTTAAACAAATATAAGAAGATATTTTATTTAATTATTACCATAAATATTTAGACAAAGTTTTTAGTAAAAGTGTGTAGGATTAACCGATCCCAAGTTAAATCAATTTGTTTTTGAGGCAGCCTATAATATTTCTTTTCGTAATTGGATGGGATGTGAGTAGTAATAAAATTGTAATTAAAAATTAACTTTT
The DNA here is from genome assembly GCF_032362555.1 of Amyelois transitella. NCBI lineage: Eukaryota > Metazoa > Arthropoda > Insecta > Lepidoptera > Pyralidae > Amyelois > Amyelois transitella. The sequence goes on along the minus strand of NC_083511.1, from coordinate 7,785,963 downwards.
TGGTACCATTCGATTCTCCCGAGGGCGCATACTAAGTAGGACTATGCGGACCCATTTGTTTTCTAAACAAAATAAACTATTAGAATTTATAACGCTGCTACATACGACTTATTGGGTTAAGCATGTTACAATTAGCGTAATTAATTATTTTGAATTTTATTACTAAGATATTAAACTTTGGTATCCAAAAATTTTAACATTTTGCGTCCAACCAATTGCATGATGAATTTAATTTTAATTAAAATATTAAATTTAATCTGAAAGAAAACTTTACTTTTTATCAATTATATAGAATTCTGTAGGCTGTGTAGTGACTTCTAATGGATACAACTGCAGCTGCAGTAACCCTTACTATTTGATTATTGGTAAGGTAGTTTTATTTTCCTTAGTCTTAATTGTATAGTTGTCTTTTAGGTTTCATTTTAAATATTTATTAAGATATTTCTTAGAGTAAAAGCCTCTTTCTGATTAAAATGCCTTTGTTACTACAAAAATTTGTCGATATGTCCAGATGAATTATATTTAAAGAAAACAATTTAAACTTTAAAATAACCTCTGAGGTGCAATCCAAACCCACAAGCGATACAAACGCAGCAGGAATCACTCTAAACCTCATAATGTAATTAATTAAACAAACCTCATTACCATGCCATCATTACCATATTATCATTATTTTTATCATTACAACGAGATTAAGCTGCGTCATTTTAACGCTAGCTAAAGTAAACAGAAATTTTGTCACCATGCCCAATGAAAATTAACCTTACCTACTAGATGACTGTGACTTATGACGAAATGACACGCGATGGTGTCATGGTAATGACAGAATAATAAATTATGTTGTAATAACTTATTATACAGGCTTACGATAGCGTCCGGCTAATGGAAATGGGGTAAGTGGCTTAATTAGCAAATTTTGTAATTAAATGCCCGCTAGTGTTTTGGTAGCGATGAAGGGTTGTGACGCTCCTAAATTTTATGAAGATTGATAATATTAAGCTACAAGCTTTCGCACACAGCTTCACCTGCTTTAGAATAAAATTTTCATTTTCATGTTCCGTAAGAATTCCCAAAAAAAAATTACCCTAATTTTAAATTTAAAATTAAAAAAGAAATAAATTTCATTTTCATTATGCGGAAGATGTAAAATAATAAATGAATTATATTTGTGTATTTTTTTCTTTTCTAATAATATCTTTTTTTATAAAATAGCCTAAAATAGTACCTACGTAAATAGTAATACCAATAATGCCTGCAGATAACTTGACCTTATTTTGGTATGGTTTATATGATTAAACAATATTTTTTTCTTAAATAATAATAGATATCATGGTTCGTCGAAGTATCTAAGTAATTCATAATTATTGAATATACTATAGCTGCATTAACTTATACAAGTTAGGGTAGCCACACGTCTGTCAAAAAGAGACACGTCCATCGTAAACCGAGTGAAGAACGGCAGTCGGGACCAAATCGGACAAGTCATCAATTTGTACTGTTATTGATATTGGCGGTTTGTGTTCCAACGTTACATTGCATTTATTGCGCGGTAACTTTATTGAAGATTGTAAAATTAATATTGATTCTGATTTTTATGTGTGACTCGTACTTACAGAAAATTTATGTAGGTACCTGTGTCGAATTGATGTATACTTTTAAAAATTATCATCCTTAGGTTGTAGGTAAGTAGGTTGATATGGCAGGTATTATTCTATAAAGTGAATTAGCGAACAATAAATAAACCAACACCTAAATCCGTAATGACACTTTTGCCGTAAGTATTTGTTTAAAAATTCACCTTAATATTTTTAGAATTAACAAAACTCCTCGCTTAAAAACACACACACAAAAACTGGCCGCAAATGCGCAAGCCCAAAAAAATAAAGGTTAAATCCGCCGGAGGATAGACAACACCTGTATTACCATAACAAGACGTGAAATTTGAATGTACACAAATCGAATAACCCGGCCGCCGCCCGGCCCGGAATTAAGTTATCCACTTTTTGCAAGAAAAGACGGACACGTTAACATATGAATATGACAAATTGTCGGACGGCGGTCAGAGCTCCGGAGTTCTACGACACCCTAGGGATACAAGGGGGGACTTGAAAATTTTTCATTCCACTCCACTACTGCGGAAGAAAAACGGCCAGGTCACTCGTCAAAACTGTTACAATTTCTCAGAAACAATAATGGGATAAAACGTGCCCCCTTGACCAGTGAAAAAGCTATTATGGCACTGTCAATGTTATTTATTTGGAGGCCGCATGTTGAGAATTTTTATTCTATCATGGGATTTCAAGTTTTATTGGCAACGTAACTGATGTGGAAATTTTAGCACCTGCTGCCGTTGAATTTGGAAAGGCACTATAAAAGTAAAGATAATTTAAATTTCATTGAGCAGAGGTATACCAATTCTGCGTAGTACTGTCATCATGGCTATATTAGCCTTACTTTATTTTTTGCAAAAGTGCACCTGTATATTAACGTATGAAAGCAGTTAAAATTAAATTTAAAAAGAATACAATACAATAACAAGAAGTTAATCTTTATTAGAAAAGCTTCGTTTGAAGATAATTTAAGTATTTATTAAAAAATAATAGTTTAAAAAAAACTAAAAAACTACGCTTTTATTGCTAATCAAACTAAAAAATAGAAAATAAAAATTAATGACAAAGGAATTATAAAACAGTATTAGCAAGTCGAACAATCAGTTATAGTCAATTACCTCCGATTAAAATTATAACAAAATTAAATTTATAAACAAAACAATTTAAATCTGAGTAAAAAGCGTGGGGTGCTTGATGTAGTAAATATTAAAATCATTCTATTAGCATATATTTATGACAAGAGAGATATGAAAATGAAGTAAAATGCACCCCACGCTTTTTACTCTGATTTAAATTGTTTTGTTTATAAATTTAATTTTGTTATAATTTTAATCGGAGGTAATTGACTATAACTGATTGTTCGACTTGCTAATACTGTTTTATAATTCCTTTGTCATTAATTTTTATTTTCTATTTTTTAGTTTGATTAGCAATAAAAGCGTAGTTTTTTAGTTTTTTTTAAACTATTATTTATTTTCTATTTTTTAGTTCAATTTGCAATAAAACGCATAGTTTTTTAGTTTTTTTATACAATTATTTTTTGGAAGTTAACACTTCTAGTATAACTATCATACTAGAAAAGACTTTTGCAACCATGCGCCCATCGCCGGAGGTTTTCACAATTAACTTTCTTAAAGTTATATGTGGCCTGATTGGATTAAATCTCATAATGTTCTCATAATGATGATTCTTTTTTAGGCGATGGGCTTGCAACCTGTCACTATTTGAATCTCAATTCTATCTTAAAGCCAAATAGCTGAACGTGGCCTATCAGTCTTTACAATACTGTTGGCTCTGTCTACCCCGCAAGGGATATAGACGTGATTATATGTATGTATGATGACTGTTAAACCCAGTTGAAAAGAATTTTATAGTGATAAATCACTGTTAATAATATTTTTGACTATCCAGCAAACATAATAATTTTCGATTGTGGCCTTGCCAGGAATCAAACCACAAGATTAAGAGGCAGATTGATACAGGAACAAAAATATTTCAAACATACCTCCACTGCCTTTACAACCAGGAACGCAACAATGTTTATCTGAAGACATCGTGGCACTTTCGTTGTAAAACTGTCTTTCACAAAAACAAACACAAACTTGGGACTCCTATCTCAAATAATCAGGTACTTTTTACAGGAGTCCTATCTAAAAAATATCTGCACAACACAGTGAACACAGTCAGAGTCCAATCTCAGATGATAAAATCACACGAATATCCGGAAGAACAAAGCTCGACTCAACGGAAGATTCCAAACTACAAATAACGACAAGTTATCAGCACAAAACAAAGTGCAAATAGGTAAATACACAGGCACCGGTAAAAAACAACAGAAAGAAAGTTTACAGGTGTTCGAATCGAATTCAATCAAAACTTACTGCAAAACTTATTTGACATAAAAAACTGTCACTCATTTTTCAAACGAGTATTACAGTGTTGCTATTATAAATAGGCAAAAGATACCTAATGTTAATTCAAGAATTGCATTAATATGTTAAATACGTATTAAATATCGCAAAGTTCTGTAGGTAGTAACTTTATTCTTGTATTGTTGTAAATTTAGTTGTTCAATTTTCATTTATTACTTTTGTTTTATTACTTATATATTTTTTATTGTTTTAAAATATTCTACTAATTCTACTATTGTTTCTAATGGTAATTCTAAATGGAGCGATGCGATGAAATAAAAAAGCCTCAGGTTAATAGTAACATTATATGGAAATATATTACATCTCTTTTTGGACTCCTTATACGTCAGAACTTCTTGGTTTCTTGTATGGAGATTACTGGCACTGGTGCTATCTCTGTCTCTCTTACTCTCATACGAAGGATCTAAAAATGAATTTATTAATCCTGGCAGTTTTAATAAGGATAATGAGAAACTCTTATCAAAATATTGCATTGTCATCGGTCCTTGATACGTGTGCAAAGTTTCAAGTTGATCAGACGTTTAGAAATCAGTGAAAATTAAGCTCAAAGATTCCGTTACATACATACATACATACATACAACCCAAGCTAATAAAAGCGTAGTAAAAAAATGATACAAAATTTGAATTACGTCGTCATTTAACCAAATCAAATTCACTTCAAAATTTGTATCATTATGTTACCATAAAATTAACGTCAAACAAAACAATTACTGCATATTTGTAAGTTTGTAATATTTTTTTCCGCTTGTAAAAACATAATAAAAAATCCTTTAAAAAGAAATCAATATTGAAATCAGAAAACAACGAGTTTTGTAACAAAAGAAGCGATTTGTGAGTCAGTGGCCATGTGTTATAATAATAATAATAATAAAGCCTTTAATTCCGAACTATAGACATTTTACAAAATTAAAATAAGGTAATTAAAACTGAAATCTTCATTTAACTACAAAAGGTCTCTCAGTTCAGTGTGCCTTATGGCAAAGGCCTCCTCCAACTCTTTCCACTGCTTTCTGTCTTTCTTTCTGGCCATGTGTTAAAAATATTAAAATAAAAAAAAAATATCAAAAAGAAGGCAAACTTTCATCAGTCGTTCAACTCCCGGTGTCAACTACATAGAACAAGCATAGTTTTGCAATGAAAGTACTGATTTGTGAGTTTGCGGCGTCGGTAATTCCCAAATGGAATCAGGAAGAGTGCAGCCGTGCGCCGAATCGCAAATACAGATACGTCGACAATTTTACTGCAGTGGAAATATGGACTGGAATCGAAAATATAAATGCTATTCTTTATATAGGAAGCCCTTTTTTGTTTTAATCAAGAAGTGTAGGTTCACCAGGTTTTTGAAATGGCTTGGTACGTAAAACCTTTTTTTTTTAATTTACTTCATTAAAGATAATCGTCTTCTCCCTTACCCAAAATTATTTCTGGCAAATCTTACAGATAAAAAAACATAATTCTTAAGTTGTGTGTAGCATAAATGGTAATGACCTATTTCGGTATTAATTAAAACAGGCGCAGCATAAATTGTCCAAACGGCTATCAGAAATTTACATTCAAATCTTTATTTTTCACCACATTTCACTCCACAAAGTTCCCTCAGTCGATCCAGCACGCCTTCCAATATAAATGTAAATACAGTCCCGTGAAATATGACAGTTATAATTGCTTTATTGTACTTGGGACGTTCCTAGTTACGCATACATATGCTAATCTGGACAGTGTTGATGCAAAACTAAGTTTGTTTTGTTCAGTTCTGATGCCACGGTAGCTATTTCAGTGACAGTTAGTGAAACCTGTAGTTTGGTGTTGCTAAGTAAAGTGGGACGGAAATGGATGATGGTTATTTAAACTGAAATAATTGCTATTTAGTTTGGAAAATTTTGACGCTTAAAGCTGTTACTGTGATGTTGTGTACTGTTTCGTTAGCAACAAATTAACCTACGTGACGTACCAGTAAATAATATTGTTACACGGAGAACGCATAGTAGGTACATACTAAACGAGGTAACCCAACTTCCAACAATTTACCTTAGTATGTAAGCTGTTGATAAATCTTAATAATTCATGCATTAAATAATTCCTATATTATTCGTATTAACAGGACTTTATGGTTTAAATAACCATCGACATATCTACAAATCCTTTAAAATTTAGTTAGTGATTGGTTTGAAAAAAATAATGTAGGAAGCACATCTCTCTTTATACTAAATCATCTAAATAATATCGTTGCTAAGATTTTATTACTGATTTTCCAAAAACCAGAGATGCTAGAAACACGCTCAGATAAGAGACTGTATTTCTAAAACATTTCTTCATCTATTTACATACAAAAAACTAGAAGCATTAACATCGGCTAAGCAGATCGCCGCTCATAAATATTCAGAGTAACACGAGACGCCTCATTTAGGTCTCTGCCCCTCTTTTTTGCGTTATTGGCTTAATTCGCAAGGGGGTTGTTTGGATCTTGCTTGGAAAATCGATCCCGTTAATGGACCGCTTCTATTAATTACAAGTAAATTTGGAAAGAAAAGCTTTTGCAAGCTGAGTAATGTGCCAGTAAAAAGAAGTGGGCTCGCGAACATCCCAATTAATATTATTAATACAAAAGTAAGTTTATTTATTTATTTGTTGTCTTTTCATGTGTTATCTACTAAACCAATCTTCTTGAAATTTCGCGTACCTATATAAAGAGTCTAGAGGAGGTCGGTTTTTTTCGTCCCGGTAAAAACTTAAGATCCAAGAAACCTGTATTATTTCAGAGTAGGCGTTAAATTCGCGCATGTAGGTTAATCTGATGCGGATGAAATTGCGAGTAAAAGCTTAGTTAAAATATAAGGAAATTTCAACTTAAGACAACAGAGTGCCTATAGTAGACATGTGTAACACAGTACACAGGTGTAAAATTTAAAAATTACTGTTTCTACAACGATTGCCAATAATTTTAGGCCGTTTTAGTTAAAATGTGTTCATAAACCAAAACTACTTTGTAAAAAAGGTGGAAAGTCCTATATCTACATCCTATGTACATACATAACACGTCCTTTTCTTAAATTTACTTTCCCTCGATAATTGTTCTATATTAACTCTTTGATACAATTAAGCATCATTCTCACTGCTGTAAATCAGACGTAGTATTGGGAATAGATCGGGAAGTTAAGTCACGATTGTTGTTCCCGTGCCGCTCCCGCGGGATTCATTACCGCTCGACTGATTACCGGCTAGTCTGGACGGACCCTAGGAATTGAGGAACGTGAACGAAATTTCTAGAATTGTTCGAATTTTGGTTCATTTAAAATCATACAAGTAGTGATATTTCCAGCGCTTTTGTTTCAAAGTTGGTAAATACATACAAGTTAAAATTAAAATAAAATAGAAAATCTTGTAGGTGATGGACTAGCAACCTGTAACTATTTGAGTCTCAATTCCTTCTTTAAGCCATACAGCTGGCCTTGCAGCCTTTTCAAGACTGTTGGCTCTGTTTACCCTACGAGGGATAAATAAGTGACTATATGTATCCATACAAATTAAATATTTTTTAAATTTTCAGGTCTGAGTGAAAAATATATGAAACAACATTAAAGTAACTATATGAAACAATTTAAAAATATATGAAAACATGCGAAAATAGGCTGATACTTGTTAAAAATGTACTCTTATATTTTTTATTACATTTACATATTATTATATATATACTCAGTAGCACCCTCCGTCTATGCTACGTGGCCTGGGGTCTTCTTTCGGGCTTTTATGGTGTTTCTACTTAGTATTTATATTAAAGAAAAGTAATAAATTAGGTATACAGGCTAAGGTTGAAAAATAAAAAAATATGTATCTGAAAACAATCGTATTTAATATACGATTGTTTTCAGATACATATTCCAGTGTGGAATGGATTAAAGAACTCAAGTGTTATTGTTATCATGCACTTGTACAAAACAAGTGCATGATAACAATAACACTTGTCTTCCCAATTATCATAAATTATGAAGCAATAAATAAAAACTGTGATATCATAAGTTCCATAATCAAGTATCTTTTGTTGTTCAAATAATTGTTTTGATAGGAGGGGCGTGCGAAATAATTTATTCAGCACAGCGGGTGTACAGATCAGTGCAAATTGCGCAACATGTGGCCCTATGGTGAAATCGATAGTTTTGTGTATGAAAATTGTATGAAAGATCGAGTAGGGATCACTTTTCTTATTTTGTAATTAAAAATTCAGAGAAGTTGGTTTGTTAACTCGGATACCTAAACATTTATCTTTGTCGCGATATTTTTTCTCGTTACAAAAATTCTAGAAAGAATTTATTTAAATGTGCGGTTAATCTTATTTAATAGGTTTGTTGAAGAATACGCACACGTTTAAAATTGTTTTATAATTAAATTGAGAACTAATTTTATTAACTAGAATTTTAGTTTCAAACAATACAAAATATCCTAAGGATTTTGAAATTCACATTTAGAAAAAACATTTTAAAAAAGAAACTCACATGCATACATCATCTTAATGCATCACGATATAAGCGTATAATGGAATCTATCAGAAATCGAAGGGGTGGGTCGTTGCATCATCCCTAATTTGGTTTTTATATTACAACCCCTCTTACATGGAATTAGTCTTACCATATGCGATGGTACTTGGGTTACACTTTGCCAATGACTGCTCATTTTCAGCGTTTCGCGCCATTATTTTGGCATACATCCAACAATGGCGATATCGTGAATTCTAAGTATTTGGATGTTATTTTCAGATTCCCGAACAATCAGAAAATGGGTGGTAGTTTTTGGTCGAAGATTTCGAAATAAGAAAACGAAAGAAAAGAAAAATTCTAAGCAATTGAACTCCAAAAATGATAAAACAGAATATCGATACATTTTTTAGGCATTTCATTAGAGCCTTTGATTTCGTTAAAAAATAAAAAAAAATGAAATATCTATGTGATATCCTCCTATTTAGAGTTGGGGTTTAAGAATTAGTTGCTTTCTACGCAGCTGTAACATATGATATAGGGGGTTTTACACCGCGTAATCCGAGTAGTGAACATGTGTGCGCGGCTTTAAATTCTGATCTAATAGCGATTACCATCACGCACTCGAAAGTAGCTGTGGTTACAATAATAAGTATTTGTTATTAATAAAAAAAAAATTTAAATTTATTAATAAAATAAAAAAATGTCGGACTTGTGCACTTCTTGAGGTGGGTAAAAAATGTTAAACCCGCGCACCTGATCGAAAATTCGTAATACTGTCATCCGTAGTTGCATAGAAAAAATATGTCTAACGTAAACCCAAGTTTCCACTCCTAGCGACACCGTCAAAGTGCGACCCGTTGCTTCTTATTTTTTTCTCGCAAAAAACTAAATCTGGTTTATATTACGAAGTAATTCGTTATTTTCCTTAATTTTAGTTTTACTTCAAATATATTACCCAAACAAAACCACCACGTCTCAAAAGAATAAAATACTACAATACTTACATATCAGTTCCTATACAATATAACGCCATTTAACCTGTTTACCATAATAATACCTCCTAACAACCATATCATTATCAAAATCGGAATAACAGCAGCAGTTTGCATAATAAAGGACCTTATCAAGTCATTACAACTTTTAAAGGCGCGACGCCGACATTAGACGAACCATATGTTACGTGTTTAATCTATAATGCGTCTTATCGCAATATTTTCCATTTCCTGGATAACCGGGAACGTCGGGGCATCGCCAGGGGAAATAAGCAAGGCGGAGTTTTACTTTGTTTTTTTTTTCTCTCCCGCGCCCGGAAAAATTTTCGTACTTTCTCTTCGTTTACACTTACAGTTACCGGTGTTTCGCGATTGTTACCTGAATCCCGGGGCTTGAATTAAATATGCCCGGGCAAAGGGTAAAACGTCTGGATTTGCATTTTGTTTGCAACAAAGGATCGGTCTCTGTTTGAGTTGAATTGCAGTTTTAAATTAGCAATCGACAAGGTCTTTTGCCATATTACGTTTTTGGTTGAATGTAAATTGTATGTTAAAGTTTGTTTTTTATAAGAAGCGCTCAATAAATGTAACATAAAAGAAATTATGTTGACTGGTTAGATTTTGAGACAGCTTCAAAATCATTTTATTATGGCAAAATTTATCATGTGAAAATATCAGTGTATGTATATTTTGAGAACGATCATAACTTATGTATATTGAATTATTGCTTACAATATTTATGTTCTGTCTGTGAATCAGTCTAGCATTTGGGCATAATTTCTATTTCAATTTAATATTTTCATTATACTCTACTCTTTTGAAGTATGAAAAACAAAAAATAAATACAGCTTCAAATAACCAAAATATAATACAATATCTCATCGATACTCCAGGTATTCAGTAATTAGTTAATGTTCCGCTCATCTCCGATAATTTATTGAGACGGAGCGATCCTCCCGCCTCCCGACTCTCGGGAATTCCCGATGAAAAACTCAGCCAAAATATTAATGCACAGCTCTATGGTAAGTATTGGTGCAAATATAAAAAGCGATTGTACGGTTTTGATCAAAGAACATTCTCTAGAACACTAATTATTTTTAATTAGAACTAGGATCATTCGAAAATGAATACCGATAATAATACATTCCTTTAAAACATAGTCAAATTTCAAATGTTCCTCCATCAACCCAGGATTTTACCTACCATCCGTTTTTTTTGGTTTATCGTGTTTGTAAGTTTGTTTATCGTTTTTGTAAGTGACCAATTTTCAAATCAAAATTTTTGCCATTCTACAGGTGCATTAAAGAATAATGTTGGTCTAACATTTTAATCTCATGCTCTAAAAATTTGTCTCTCTAGAATATTTTTATAATGCAATAATCGCTACGCCAATTTTGCGAGTATCAAAACTAGCTGGTCCACCAATTACCTCTCGCGCTTCAATAGTCTCACGGATTAATCAAGGATTGTTCTGTACCCACTTCGCTGAAAAATTGTCGCCATCAACAGAGCCGGGGCGTCGGCCGTAACTCGATGATGCATCGGTCCGTGCTGAGGTAGAAAAAAAACTGTTCTTTTTCGAGCAAAAGTTTTAGAAAAATGTTTCAGGAAGTGTAATGAACGAATATGAGTTATGTGTTTAACGTGCTTACAATAATTGTTTAATTAAGTTTCGAAAAGTAACTTTAACATGTGCATGTTTTGTTGGTTAACTTAATAGTAAAATAGAAGTTTACTACAATAATTTTGCATAGAGCCTTGGATCTTTATCTCTAGCGGTCTAAACATGCATTGTTATTAGTAAAGATGAAATGGAAATAGGTACTCGTAATATTACGCTACATTTAAAAAACAATGGATTTTGAAGATTCGTGCCAGCCATTGTTCGGCGTGAACATACATACATACATACAAAAAATCACGCCTCTTTCCCGGAGGGGTAGGCAGGGACTACCTCTTTCCACTTGCCACGATCTCTGCATACTTCCTTCGCTTCATCCACATTCATAACTCTCTTCATGCAAGCTCGGTGGTTTCGGCGTGAAAAGCGTACAAAACTAAGCTAGCAAGAAATGGTGTTTTATTGCTTCTTTGAAAATATAAAAACAATTATAATTTTTCAAACTTTGTTTATCATTTTACCGAAACAAGCCTAAAATCACATAACCTACATTTTCAGTCTATACCTACAAGGTTCAACTTTTTCCCATAACAAGTTTGCTTCGCCCCGTGATTGGCTGAACTCCCAGGGGGCCAAACTTCGTCAGCAAATGAGCAGTGAGCTAACACGATAATAATTTATAAGGCTGCAGTGTTATTTATTATGAGTGTTATGGTATCCGATATTCTGGCTACAGATTTTCTTGAACGTGAATGGAATTGAGATTTCATTGAAGGACATGGCGGATGATCAAATGAGAAGCTTGAGATCTTGTAGAGAGAACTTGTACTACCTACCAATACACATCATGATTCAAATCACAAATATCATTGTGTGCTAGTTCAATTAATCTGCTGGAAATCATTGGATGATAAGCAATAAGTGAAAACCTGAACTAGATCCGTATTAGAGAATTATCAACTTCTATAGAAAAAATCATAATTTAAATATAGATATGTTCGAAACTATTTCTAATTAAATTTTAGTCGTAAGCCTGTAGACCTTCTGCCCACTTCAAACCTGTGTATCACATCAAATTTGATGAAATTGTCGTAAAGCGTTATCATGTAGTTGAAAGACATTCTAATGTGAATTTTCACGAAAAAAAGTACCACGTCCTAAATAAAAACAGTTTTTGAACGAGCAATGCTTTTTTTATAAACAAAAAGTCACAAAAGTATTCAGAATGTAACTTATCCGTGCCGTTATAAATAAGTGCAGTGAGGAAGATGTATGGTGAGACGAGGGAATACAATTCGGAGGTCTCCGTTAGTGGAATGTGAGTAAATTTGAATAAAACATGGCGGGCTGCGGTTGCGTGGTCTTTGGCGGGAATCTCGTTTACACGATGTTGCCTGATAATCTTCCATTTTTAAAATACGCCTAAATATTACAGTACCTACTCGTAAAAAATTTCTATCGCTATTTTTGCGTTTCTGGCGTAAACTTTAGCAAAATTTCTAGCAATCACTAATATCATTTAAATATTTTTCATATATTTTTTAATAAACTAGTGTATTAGATACTTTTACTAGGTAATACTATTTTGCTAAGGTTTGTTGGGGTTATCGTCAAACATTTTTTGTTATACTTTTTAAAAATCGTGATATGCAGCCATTTCTACAAGCCACATGTTAAATTGGATACAAAGGAGAGATAACAAAGCTCTGATTCATGACACATTTGTAGGGTCAGAATATAAAATAAAAGACAAATATATTTGAATTATTATTTAATTATCTGTTGCCCGTGTCTTCGTGCACCTTAAATACTTTTTATTTTATAATGTTTTTCCAATGTGTAAGCTATGTTTTTACGTGAATGATATATGAAAAAAATAACAAAACAATTAACCAACTTTTGTTAAATAAAAAAATAACGTCAATTATGAAGTAAAACATGTAAAATAGGAGAATGAAATATAATATTTTAATATTTCTATGGACAAATTTCTGTAAAATTGATAAGGTCTAAGATAGTACATGTACTTACGCTGAAATAATACCTTTTCAAAATATATATGTAGAATTAAAAAGAGACAAAATAAGTTCCTAATAATAAAAAAAAACTTTTTCTGTCCGTACCGTCAAACCAAAAACGAATAAATTACGTTGACAGTGTGATATTTAAAACAGAAGGGTTAAGTAGATACGGGTGTAATCTGCCACCGACTAATATTCTTAATTTTAATTAACGAAACACATTAGTATTGTTAAAATTGTACAAAGTATGGTAAACTGATTCATCTTTTGGTTTGTATATTTTTAATACTTTATTTTAAGAAAATTTTGCTGTGTTTAGACAAGACTAAAATTTTGTTGTTCCTTTTGTTTGGTAATGGGATGGGATAGGAACAAACTTTAGTTTCCTCTGAAACAAAGCACATTAAATGTCACATGTTTATGGGATTTCTATGTAATGTTAATGTGAGACTTTATTGGAATCTATTTCAATCTTAATCTACTAACTTGATGGGATGGAAGCTAGGTCAAGGATAACAACCTTATTTTTAACCAAGCTTAGACTTCATTCTTTACTGTGTACCTACAGATTAAGTACACAATAAAGTATGATTATATAAGAAAACACACAATCAACTATAATAGACAGCAAACCGAATTACTGGTCACCCCAAAGCTGAACTAAGCTGCGCTAACCCGATCAGGCATAATTTGTGACCAATTAGAATAATGGTCGCAGCTCGTGATGTATGCACGACGTGAACGCAAACTGAAAACTGTGGAGTGGACGGTTTCAAAATATTTAGTTGAATACAAAGGAAATACTAATAACAGTAGGGTTTGTAGTCTGTGGTGTAATCTCTTATCTAAATACAACACAATATACTTTTAGCTTCAACGTCTAGACTTCACCAGATATCATATAAGTAACTTAGTTTACAATATCGAACAAAATTTTGTGCATTTTTGTTAAAACTGTATTTTTAATTACATAGTTAATAGAAACAAATACGGTTCATCATAAGTAACAGTGTCCTGTGTTTTACTACAAAATTAAAGAAATTATTTAAGAAATATTTTAAATTGAAAAACTCTTTTATTTCATAAATACAATTACTAAAACACAATAACAGTTTAATTTAATAAAGTAGAGAAAATGTGAGTATTACAATTTCTGAACTGTACCAACTTATAATTAATCTACCTAATTGAACTAAATACTAAAAAAATATATTTTAAGTTTGGACTTCTTGGTTGGATTCTCATCACACAGGCAACATTCCGCTGTGCAAGAAAGCTGCCAAGTGTCACCCGTTGCCTCTCTCAACAGTTTGCCGAGCGCCTTGTAAAGCCCACGTCGCTCCGGCCCTACGAACCAAGTGTCTCGATACCAAAGGGTATAAAGTCATACTGGGTGCCGAGACAATGGTATTTATTTGTCTTATACTTATATACTGGTCACTGGAAGATAAAACGCCGCCAGCGTGTCTGCGCAGATGGCGTTCCACATCAATTAATAATATATATTGAGAAAATAATTCGAATTACTAGATATATGATTAAAATTTTATCTAAATGACAAAACTAACTTTTACATTAATGAAACTCCAATGATTTCTCTGTTCGTTAATAAATGTTTGGGAAAGCGTTTGTCCGGTGGCAGAACGTCAATGTCGCCAATTGTAGTTTCTAGTTATGTATTTATGCACGCCACCGCAACGTAGGGAAGTGGGAGTCTGCAGAATGATTTAAAAATTTGTTCTAGAATTGACATTAAAATAAATCAATATGCGTAGGAAGAGGCAGATCAAGGAGATTATCAACAACTTTTACGTATATAGCTCAATAAGCTTTCAATTAAGATTAGGTAATTGGAGAATAATTCTTAGCTTAGACCAGTAGAAAATTACTGATATCTTCTTGTTCTGACTGTTCCGACGTATAATTTACTTTATTTTATTGTTATCATAGGCTTAAAATTAATTATAGGTACTTGATGTTAATAACAGAGCCGCATTTAGAAAAATTATAATTACTTTTATATAATGATATTGTAAAAAATATATCGACTTCTTAAATAAATCTTTGGCTTTTTATTTGGATGTCTTATAATAGGTATTATCACACTAGTTAATAACTTTTCTATAAAATCTAAGAGAGAATTAAAGTTGACGCTTAAAACTGACACTTAATTAGCATCTTAGTTATGAAACACATTTGAATGTTACATGCATGCTATAAATTAAGTCACCGAAGCATCTCAAAGTACTCCCTTGAGTGATAGGGTTGAACGTAGATTCTGAATTGTTGTTTCTGTACATAGGTGTATGTATGCATCTATAACCAATGTAACATATGAACATTCCATAAACAAGTTATTCTTGGTATATCGACATCAAAGAAATCGCTCAAAAAATGCCATGAGTAATAAAAGCTTAGAGGAAGTGGCTACCAAAAGTTAACCATACGTAATTGTCCTATTTATTCTTTTCTTGTTAGATATGTTGATTTGTATTCCATTTGTACCAGCTGGCAATTTTTTTACCCAAACCTTTTTTGATTCTTATAAGAAAAGTAAATAAACAATTTTGTACTAAATATTTTTTAACTCACCTATTCGATACATACTTACTTGTCACAATTTTGTACTCATAGTTCAAAGAAAGAACATCTTTAAACTTCCACAATTTTTTCCATCATATGTAGTCAATATATTAACATGAATTTTACCTTATAAGTAGATATATTATATCGAATTATTAACCGTAAAACAAATTATCTCATTTAAAACTCATTCCATCTTCGTAATGAGCCATGAGCCATAAATACGGTTGATAAAGTTGCGTCTGCGTTATTATTTACGCGAATAACAAGCGAGCGCGCATTGTCGCGATTGGCGGGAATTTGTCCGGGATATTTATGGCTTTATGCAACATTCAGCCATAAAATAGTAAATTGAACATTTATTTTTAGAGTACAGTTTTTGATCAGTTAGGTTTTCTGACTAATAGATGAGTTGGCGTACACCACTTGAAGAAGAAAGAAGTAGGTACTTACATATAACCATGATTACAATTACTGATATTGCGCTATTTTTTATTTATTTTTATTTGTCAAAATAATACGTTTGTCAATGTCCTGCAGTACTTTTTTATACATTATATTGAAATTTTGAAAGCTTCTAAACCGAACATCCTCAAAATGCCTAATAAACCTGAAATTCTATTAACGTTTCCTATGTAGTATTATAGTATAAGTACTAGTATCCAGACATTTATAAGGAATACATTAATTAATCCAATAGAGAATTAGAGTCTTCTCCTGGCATTAATCCCATTACCTCGTAATCTCTCTCTCTCTTATGACCCTGGATACCAAATCCAGGTTTTTATACGAAGCGACTCACGTCTGACCTCCGCAACCTCTGTAAGGGAACCTAATCCAAATTAAATCATAGTAAATGCTTAGATGAATGTGTCCACTACTGTAGTCGCCTTTAACGAAATCTATGGGAAAGATATGGAGTGGGCCCTCTAGACTATACAAACCTCGATGTAACAGTTCTTTCACCAACAGAAAATAGGCCCATCCATATTTCTTTCATCTAGGTCGCTGCTCGTAAACACTCAATATTGCATACAATTTATGCCGGGGTAATTAAACGTATCATGTTAATTTTGTCCATACTATAGTGCTTAATGTGCTTGCTGTAATTTATCGCATTTAATATTTTTTAAATCAAGAAGGATGAACATTGAACAATGTTTTGCCTATTTTTGTGGTTGATTAGGGCAGTCATTTACATAATAAATAATAAGACTCATGTGTTTAAATTTTCAAAATCATTAACTGCAAAATCTTTTTATTATTTTTATAATCTTCTGTAATTTTAATTTTTACAGCTGTAATTTTATTCGAATATTTACTTTTAAGGCTTATTTTCTTCCTTTATGCGTCTATTTTATCATTATTTGAGCTCATTTAAATTCTTCATAAAATTAATTTAATTTCAATATTTGTTATTACATTCAAAATTGGAAAACTGTTTCATGAAGTGATTCTTGACATGCACAAACATTTTTTGAACCTTGGCTTAAGGTCGCCATAGTTTGATTATACTTAACTTATGTGTAACAATTTAGGCAAATTCATGAGTTTTTAGTGTAGTTACTTAGTTTTCCTGTAAACTCTAGATGACTGAACGGCAACAAAACGACCCTTGTGCCCCAAAATGGCCACAAGAAGGGCTATTTGTCCGAAAAAGTTGAGACAGCGACCGTAAATCGCCGTTTTTTGGTCAAACAAATACGGATATAAATTAGCTGAAGATTGACAAGGGTTCGCCACGCGTTTAACGTACGGGTATTTTAAACTGATGTGTTTCCTTTTCGCGGAGGGTTAAATAGCTAGACTTACATTTTGTTTTTATTTGTTTTTATTGTGATTTTATATTCTCATTAAATAAAAACATTAAAAAATATTATTATATTATATACTAGCTGTTGCCCGCGACTTCGTCCGCGTTAATTTCGAGTTGAATCTTAATCATACAGTCAGATAATCTTAATAATAACACAACTCCCATCAAATCTGTCTTTAAATTTAAATATGTTAACTCTGATAATATATTAAAGGCGTTCAAACAACTTAATTTGAAAAAGTCTGAAGACCATTGGGGTATGTCTGTTAGTATCATAAGTCAAATCATAGACATTATTGCATCTGATCTAGCTTTTATATTTAATGAATGTATTGATGAGGGTATTTTTCCAAATTTAATGAAATGTAGTAAATTAATACCTTTATTCAAAAAAGGGGAGAAAACAGTCCTTGGCAATTATAGACCTATTTCTATATTGCCAGTTTTGAGCAAGGTGTTTGAGAAGATGATGATTAATCAAATGCAACAATATTTTAAAATCAATAACATTTTCCATTCCCAACAATATGGGTTCACTGCCGGGAAGTCCACCACTGATGCGGGAGTAGCACTTGTTACTCAAATCTATGACGCGTGGGAGAGCTCACAGGATTCAGTTGGAGTCTTTTGCGATCTCTCTAAAGCATTTGATTGCGTAGATCATCAGACACTTTTGCGTAAACTTCGTCAATATGGGTTTGACCACAAATCAACTAAACTAATGGCATCCTATTTGACTGATAGGCTTCAAACTGTAGATATTAATGGAGTAAAGTCAAGCGGATCAAGCGTCTCAATGGGTGTTCCTCAGGGCTCAATTTTAGGACCATTCCTCTTCTTGGTATATGTCAATGACCTGCCTTTTATGGTGGAAAAACAGGCGGGTATAGTGCTGTTTGCCGATGACACTTCTTTAATATTTAAATTAGATCGCCATAGCGAAAATGTAAGTTCGGTTAATAATATACTGTCGGCCATATCTATCTGGTTCTCAACCAACAATCTTCTTTTAAATGCTAATAAGACCCAATGCATTAAATTTACCCTTCCAAACGTAAGGCAGACCAATACTGACATAATACTGGAAGGCCAGAAATTAGAATTTGTTGAAAATACAAAGTTTTTAGGAATTATAATTGATGCAAAGCTACAGTGGGGTGCTCATATTTCTAAACTATCCAATAGACTTAGCTTTGCCGCTTATGCTGTTAGGAGGATCCGACAATTGACAGATGTAGCTACAGCTAGGCTTGTTTATTTCAGCTATTTTCATAGCTTGTTATCTTATGGTTTACTTTTATGGGGTAGCGCGGCTGATATACAAACTATTTTTATAATTCAGAAAAGGGCCGTTCGCGCAATTTACGGCTTAGGACCAAGAGACTCGTTAAGACAACTCTTTAAGAAAATAAACATACCTACAGTAGCGTCTCAGTACATTTTTGATCTTATAATGTATGTTAGGAAAAATACCTCTTTTTTTCAAAAAGTTAGTCCACAACTGATAGAAATTTACGTAATAAACATAAATTAGTCATGACTAATTTATGTTTATGCCGTTTCATAGGCTTAGCAAAGTCAGTAAATCATTTATGGGGAACTGTATACGATTTTATAATAGGTTGCCGGAGTCTGTTCTTGATATGCCCAACCGAAAATTCAAAGATTATGTAAAGAATGTACTTTGTGAGAAGGCTTATTATAGGACTGATGATACCTTAATGATAAAAACATCTGGCTCGAGCTTGGCATAGGAACCTCGTCATTAATTGTAGTTTGATTTGATCTAAATCAAAATTCAGTACACTCTGTACATAAATCTTTTTAAAACTGGCAATCCATAAAATATATATAATTATATATATTTTTCTTTTTTCAATATTCTATCTCATATATAAATCTGAACAATGTATTCTCTCGTCCACATTCTATTCTAAGTTTAATTAATATTGTAAAGTTGACGTTGTTGAAGAAAATGCTGCAGTGCAGTTTGTTACCGCTTCTTCTGCACTGACGCCTTGGAAGCGGCAGTAAACTTAGTTTTTAAGTAATTTATTTGACGTCAACCAATGTTGTTAAACAATACGTTTTGACAATTATTAAGCGATATATAGTATCCTATAATAATGAATAAAAATTTTGAATTTGAATTTGAGATACAGACAGACAGACAAAAAATGTAAAAAAAAGAATTCTCTATCCGTTTCAGTCAAAATATTAAATGTACAGTACAGACAAAATATTTTTACCGTTTTATTATAAGTAGTATTTTGATTTTCAGTTTTTTTAAATAAAATACTCAAACAATACAAAAAAAAATATTAAAAAAAAAATATCTTGTAATTGTTGGGATTCGAACTTGGACCGCCAACTTCACAGTCTCACAGGCTAACCACTGGACCATCGAGGCCGTTGCGTTGATGGCGAAATTAAAGTAGATTACATACATATGGTCACGTCTATATCCCTTGCGGGGTAGACAGAGCCAACAGGCTTAAGAAGACTGAATGGCCACGTTCAGCTATTTGACTTAATGATAGAATTGAGATTCAAAAAGTGATAGGTTGCTCGCCCATCGCCTAAAAAAGAATCCCAAGTTTGTAAGCCCATCCCTTAGTCGCCTTTCACTTATATTTATATGTTATAGGTATAATGCTGTCGTATAATGATAAATGACTTTGAATTTTTAATTTCATAACTTATTTGCAGGCAAACTGATGCCTTGAGTTCATTCAAATGTCGATAACTTTTTTTTTAGTGAACCGATTTAGATGAAACAAACTTTAAATGTTATTCTGAGTTAAAACAAAGCAATTGGTGAAAGTTTGAAGTAAATCGGTTCAGTACTTTCGGAGATAATCGTGATCATACATACAGACAGACAAGAAATTAAAAAAAAAAATTTTTGCTTTCTATTATTCATTTTTAGTGTCCCTCTATCCATTTCAGTCAAAAATACTAAATGTACAGACAAAATATTTTTACTGTTTTATTATATGTATAGATGTATAGATTTATGAAAATAAATATTGGTTTTCATTGTTAAATATATTTGTTTTCATTGTTAAAATTTTATCTTTATTTACACACAAAGGTTCCAGGGGTTCCAAGTGAATAATAATAATGAAATTAAAATCATAGATTGCCTACTCACCTCAATTGTATACTCGTAACAATTTACGTATCTCAATCTCCGATAAATCTCTCTCTCTTTAGTCATTGCAATACCGTTCACTGTCTACCCCTTTAGTCGTAAAGACGTGAATATGCATAAGTAAATTTACGTATTCATAATAGACCCGTACTTATTTCCGCATCAGTCCATTGATTCCAATCATACCTAAAGCATTTCACCCCAATGTAAATATTAAAGTGGTTCTCCCATCTCCACATAATTATACGAGAGATAATGTCTCTAACATTAAAGACGGTCAGCCTCTGAGGACTTCGGGACAGAAATTCGAATTGGATATTCATATGGTTTTACAAAAATATTACTTTCCAATTGGATTTCAAATTGAGATGGTATTTGTAGAGCATTGCAATAACGCGGTCTGTTTCATATGCAATTTCTAAAGAGATTATATTTATTAAGATTTATGAAAAATCTGCTGTTGATGTATAAAACATAAGTCATTCCGCTGCACAAAATATTTTTTAAAAAACAATAAAAGCCCAAGACTGAAACTGCAAAAGCATTTTATGTTTAACACCTAAAAATACGGCAAAAAACCAGACTTCTCAATTTTTCGCTTTACAATACAAAATAAACATCTCCAAAACAATGTCCTGATTCGATTTTTCAACCTAATCTCGAATTTGCATTATAGAATATACCCATTACCATCCCCTTATAGATTCCATAAACCAGCTCAGATTAAAAACACAGGCAGGAGGCATAGTCCATTACATGAGCAAGTTTATTGTGATTTTGTGTTTAAACAAAAAGGGGGGTTTACACGATGTAATGAATTTGAGCAGCGAGACATCGGGAGTCTTAAAAATTCAGATGTGAGGGTAGGCGGAGAATTTTCTGCACCTCATTGAATAACATTGCTTCATGCATAATTTTAGAGAGAGGAAATTTGTCGCAAGATGTAGTATGGTGCTTCGTTTTAATAGGTTAATATGTATCTATGATGTTTTGATATGTATTTACAATAAATTAAAAAAAAAGGATGTTGTCGCTCAGCTTAATATTTTTCAAATGAATTGTGTGAAAAAAAAGTAAAGCGTAATACTTTTATTACAATAAAGATTTCATAGATGCTGAAATATAGATCATCATTTAAAACCGTTAAACAAAACCAATCTTCATATATTAAGTAACTATAGGTACGTCTATTCTTCTCATTATCTGTTCTTAATGCATATAATTCCCAATAAAGTCATACATCCATACGCACGGTTCATTGCACCGAAAATATGTAACGAAGCAATGCTTTGTATCATTAAATAGAATATTATGTTTAATATTCCCAAAGGGTTATGGTCAGATACTGTTGTATGGAAAATTTGGCGTAATGTGGAAAATTTTGGGTAATAATAGAGGAAAATTGGGCAGTTCTGCTCAATTTGGCCGTAATTGCTGTATTGAAATATTCTCGCTTCATTGG
The DNA here is from genome assembly GCF_032362555.1 of Amyelois transitella. Classification (NCBI taxonomy): domain Eukaryota; kingdom Metazoa; phylum Arthropoda; class Insecta; order Lepidoptera; family Pyralidae; genus Amyelois; species Amyelois transitella. The sequence goes on along the minus strand of NC_083511.1, from coordinate 7,763,798 downwards.
AAAGGCCCCAAACTAAGTTACCCTGATAGTTCCCTCATTTGAGAATCATTTATTTAACTTACTTGATATTACTACAATAAAACTTTACAACAGCGCTACTTTTTTCATAAGATTTGACTCTTTTATTTATATTAAAAACTGAATGGATTTATATGAAAATGTTTGTACGGAAAAAACAAAATATAAAAAAGCAACTGGAAGTGTAATCATAATCGACCAAATACAGGTAGGGTTCCTCTGTAAAGTTCGCGGAGGTCAGATGGGAGTACCTTCGTGTAAAAACCTGACTACCCAATCTATGGTTAAAGGCATACCCCGGCGGGATCCTCTCCAGAGTGGTGAGGATGCAACCGGGTCTAAAGCCAGGAGGATGAAAATGACAATTTCTTAAACAATACGATATCTTTTAAGAACTGAACCTTTATTCTAAAATCTAAATGTAAAATGTAATGCATAGAGTATATAACTGAATGTTCTCGTAGAGTGACCAGCGACGGTGACGTCATGTCTTCTGGGACCTGCCGTCCATTGCCAAATGAACAGGCTTGATTAATCCGTTTTGCATAGATTCAGACATTGCTAACTCAAAGTGTCTCAGATTCGTATGGGTTGCCGCTTCGGGATACTGTAATAATTCTATACCTATGTTGTATGGAGTGTCCAAATTAACAGGAATGAGAAGGTTTGTTTCACGTTTGTATATTTAAAATACTTATGTATTTTATATTATGGCATTAGATCCAACAGTACTACTGTTGGGTTTAGATGATTTTCATTATGTAGTAAATAATCCATATTGATTTTTATAATTCAAAGGAACAACGACATATTTTTAATGATTGAATCTATTTTTGTTTTCTTTTGATCATAAAGAAAATCCAGTTTTTAAGTTCGCTGTAATATCCATATCTATGCTTAAACATAATGAATAACCGACGAAATTGAGTTGTCAAATACAATTTCAACAAATTACGAACCCATCAATTGAACTTCGTCAGAAATTCAAATTCTGACGTCTGATAAGTTTATTAGTAAAATTAATAGCTATCTAATACGGGCAGGTAGCCATTCCAGGGCCACTCCTGACCGAAACTAATCTCTCCCCTAATTGCGTTAGCGACAACTTTGATCCTCGTTCCCAAGTCTTCCCTCAGGATATGATCTAACAAGGAATTAGATTAGTTATAGTTGGCTTCGCTAATAAAGGGCAAAAACTTGAAGCCATACCGCAGTGGAAGTTTGGATTATTGCGTTTGCGATTGTAAACCGATTGTCGGTATGTTCCTTTACTGTTTTCTGTAAATACTTATTATAATGAAAAGGAGCCATTTTAAGTTGTAAGAAAAATAATGAAAAAAATATAATCAAATATATTTATTTAAAATTAGGATTTGGTATGTTACCTTTGACTTATAATCTGACTGACTGTTCGGTTAACGTACAGCTAAAATTTGTAAACACATCACTGACTAGCGAGAGGCTTTACCTTTTTAAAATATTCCAAAATCCTTCCTTCTATATTGTTCTGATTTTAGATGATTAACCTGCATTTTCATTTTAAATTAATAGTCACATAAAGTCGCATTATAATAATATTCTAATGCAAATGAAGTCACCTGTACTTATCCGCTATTTGCCCCAGAGCTCCGTCATCAGTGGTGGCTTGTTAACTCGTCTCATATATTATGAAGCAGTGTCAAATGTATCTCACTCTACGAATATAGGATGTTAAAGTTTCTACTCAAATCACAGAGTTGTTAATAGGTAGTTGAATATGCTTTAAAATTTTTGAAAAAGTCATCTTACCAATTTATCGTTGCAGCTATTTTAATTTTATAAATATAAGTAGTTGAGGAATTCAAATCCCTGTTATTTCCTTGCTGTAAAAACCTTTTTTATTTGCGGTGCAAAATAAAATCTCATAAGATAGTAAGTATGCAATCTAGAATAATTATTTTGTAGAATAAAACAACAAGAGCGGGTAATCAGCGAAATAAAAAAAACAGTATCAAAAATCGATTGCGTGGCTTTAAAATAAGAAAGCTTATTTCTTATTTATACTGGAATTTTACTTACATTTATTTAAAATAAATTCCGTATTAGATTTAAATTTGGATTCACAACCTGATGTCTTTAAAACACATCATGTATAACGTTTCCAGGAGGCAAAATAAAGGCTCCGAATGTCGCGTCCCGCCGACCTTTGGGGAATCGCCGGCGGCTTACTTATTTAGCTACTGTCTATCTCCCGGTCTAATATTTGCATGTGCACTATTCACACAACGTTAACTGCTTTAGTTACTTCTTTGTTTCGATTTCTAGTCTTTGTTTAATATAAATATTTGTACGAGTATTGTTTGTAAGTATCGTAAGGAGAGAACATTGGTGGAACGGTTAGTGAACATGGATAAAAAAAGCGTGATGCTCGAGAGGCACAGGTTCAAATCCTACTGCGACAATGTACCAAAGCTTCTTTTCTCAGTATATACATAACCCTTATATCATGTTATTTTGATCGCTATAAAGGTTCGTGTTGAGCGGTAAGAGAAAATTTCGTGTGGAGACCTTAGTCTACTGGTAAAAGCAAGTAGAAGTGTAACTATAATGCAATTTAGGTCAGGTTTCTTTGCCAAAGTTGAGGATGTCAGACGGGACTCAATTTGTAAAAATTTCCCAAGATCGTAAACAAGGAAATATTATTGTAACTGGCAACAGCTTGAAAGTTCAGTCAGACAGTTCCTTAAATTTTTCAAACTCGTAAAACGGTAGATAAATTTTGTGAAAAAAAAAACAAACATTGCGGACCCACACAGGTAGATAATTTGTCAAAATAAATTAAGCATAAGACAGTCGAAAAGGCAGGAGTCGTCACAATGTAGTCAAATATTTACAGGGTTGGCAGTCCGGTGTTGCCAGTGGTAATATACGCAACTTTCTACTACTCGGCTTGAAAATTTGGGGAATATTATCGGATTTAAAATATTTGCCTGAATGCAGTATAAATTAGGGATGCAAGTTAAGTTGATATAAATTCTTTCGAAACACAATTTTTCTCAGTGCACAAACTTTCAAAGTTACCTCTTTTAATAAGAAGTCCTCAATAAATATATTGGTTAATTTAAAAAAAAATAATATCATAAACTTTTCTGATGAGAATTTTTCGTTGTAAGTAAATACAAAACATAGTTAGATAAGGTACATAATTGTTCACAAATCTTTTACACAACTGGTTAGCTTTAGTCAAACATAAAAATAGAATATTTTTAGAAAATTACCTATGCATTAAATAAACCCACCAATGTTTATGAATAACAAAGCAACACTATGTATCTTACTTACTCCATTTGTGTACCGTGTAGCGGTATCAAATCTCCTGTGATTTGGTGCTTACAATCCATCATCGTCCAACCGACCACCGTAATAATGCGGGCCAGAATACCAAACACGGAAAAGGTCTTGTTTGACAAAGAAACAAACGAACCGAAATAAAATATTTATCAAACTTTTTGCGACAAACTGATTGATACACTATGAATTTGTCAAGGTTTACGAAATACTGTATAAAAGCAGTTGTTATTTTTCAAATCGAAAATATAAATAAGATCCAATAATCATATCTTTAATAAGTTTCTAATTAAAGTCATTAAAGTCATCAAGTGTATATTATCATGTGCCGTGTGGATCCCGGCACCGATAGAAAAAGGATAGGACCATCTCCTTCCCACGGATGTTGTAAAAGGCGACTAAGGGATTGGCTTGTTATTCTGGCTACTTGGTATTCTTCTTTTAGGTGATGGGTAGTAGGTTATGGTGGTAGCAACCTGTCACACCAAACAACAGCTGAACGTGGCTTATTAGTCTTTTCAAGACTGTTGGAACTGTCTACCCCGAAAGGGATGTAGACATGATTATATGAATGTATCATCAAAATAAGCAAGATTTTTGTCAGTATGAGCCCCAGGGACCAAAATTATTTCAAGTTATTGCTGTATAAATATTATTTTTTGTATTCAAAACCACAATATCAAAAGTACTTTGTAGATGTGGCGTGAATCCATTCGTGATTCGTCATATCTGCATAATGAGTGCATGCGCACTTAGTATTCATTAATTCTAAGCTCGCCTACGCACTCTTCCGCTACGTTGCATTTGTAGATTTGAGTGCATTCTTGTTTTACATTATGTTATGTGGGTTGACGATTTAATTTAGATTTGTAAAGAAATGTTTAATAAGGATAAGAAAGTTTGACCTACATAAAGAAATGATGCTAATGTCGACAATAATGATTGCGTAATCTCAATTATAACTTATTTTATGATTCAGACTGCGAAAATGTATTATCAATTCCATACTCTGATTTCAAGAGTGTTTATCTGTATTTAAATCCTCGAAATACATATACAACATTTGATGTCGTCTATGCTGTTCAAACTATTTTAATGGCTTTTATACTATCTGCATTCTGCATCTAGAGTAAAATATCCCTATTATATTTGGGTATCAATATCTCTAAATACAGAAACCCGTTGATAAGTCAGCGGGCACGACAAGCAAGAAATTAAGAGTGGACGCCATTCTCCGGGGAAATCGACCAATCACGGTCGTCGGAATTGCTCATCGCAATCCCGAGGACACATTAGGACACTTCATATTTCATGATATTGAAAATTTGTGTTTGTTTGTGAACTATATATATTGCACAGAAATATGATGTAATTCCAGTTCCTTAAAATTATGAATTAAAAATATGAACCAAGGCGGACTTATCCCAGTTGGGATTTTTTCCAGTCAACCAAATTATTAGCCTTTTGATAATTCGTAAAGAAGGTAAATAGTTGATTTATCTAAAAGTTGACATCAAATCACACACTTTTCTACAAGGATAGCAGATATATCATCTTTCCACTTGTTACGATCCCTACACACTTCTTCCGCTTCATCCATATAAATAATTCTATTCTATTCATGCAAGAACGTTCCCCATATAATCAAGGTAATTCTTTTGCTTAATTTAATGCTTATTTGTTACTATAAATCTTTAAACTATTAATATAGGTAGGTATATATTGTAAACGCACAATGCCGAATATTTGTTTGAATTAGGAGTACCTGAACATTTCCTTTACTGTGACTGACAGACCTACAACGTATGGTCGAAATAACTGAGCATAGCAAGTAGAAATTTAGGCACGTATGCTCCTTGAGAGGTGTATTTACTAATTAATAGGAGAAATACCTAAATTTGTAAGAAAAACGGGAAAACCATGACATTTTCAATCTCAAAGCAGTTGCGGGCGTAATCTGTTTTTTTATATATAAATCGTTAGTAATCACGAATGTGAACACACATACCTACATATTATCACGTCTATATTCCTTGCGGGACAGACAGAGCCAAGCCAGACTTGTAATGACCGAAAGGCCACCTTCAGCTGTATGGCTTAATGTTCGATTAAGAATTCATATAAGTTGTGACAGGTTACAAGTCCATCACCTACAAGAAGAATTCCAAGTTCATTAGCTTTTCATTTAACCTTACGAATTTTAAATAATTGGAAATAAAGTATCCCTGTATGAACACAGCTCACCAACACGATTTATCTCGCACGCTTTCCCCAATTTCGTCTAGAGGTTATGATGTGCGCTTATTGTAATGTATCTCAGTCACCTTTATGACAAAGGGAAGATGGATGAATTTTGCATGTACAGTAAAGTGTACAGTAAATTTTCGCAACAAAAATGTTTTACAGGCGTGAAATGAGGTGCTATATTTATGCAGTTCTGAAGAATTCATGTCGCATGCATGATATGGAAGAGTTTGTTGTTTTCTTGTTACAAATGTTATTTTATCTCCTTACAAAGTGAGTTTTTTCATATTAAAAAAAGTAGAGTGACAATAACAAGTACCTACTTATTTTTTAAATAAAAACCAGTAATAATCTACCAAGTATGAGAGTATTTACAAATCCTACGTCATAACTCAGTCAAATAGCTCGCACCTTCCCATCCATTACCATAATTAATCCAAAATATAAGTTGTCAAAACATCAATAATCGAAGAAAACATCCCAAAGGAGCGGAGGCAAACACCGAAAGCCGTGAAAGCTTTTAAAATTACAGACTATTCATTGTGAATATTTCTTTGTCATTCCCTCCAATAGAAAACCGCAGTCGCATTCTAAAAACCGTGAATCCAAAGCCATAAAATAAAAAAAATAAAGATTCGAATCTTTGTTCAAAATTTGAATCCCTGGTGATTCGCGCGTCAAACGAACGCGACGCTCCTGAATTACTGATTGATTATGCATTCGCGTCATGCTTGACATGCGACGGTGGCGGGGGTTGAAAACAATATGAAGCAGAGATATTTTTATGTTATTCCTTGTTGGTTGCTCTTTACTGATTTTCAAAATGATTATTCGCCGCTGTTCCTCTTAACATTAATTACGTGGTACGTTGGTTTAATTACGACTAACCAGTTACTTATTAATTACTCAGAACAAAATTTGTAGATACGTATCCAAAACTAACGAAGTTTTTTTAAATGTTATTGTAGCAAAAAGAATCTAGTCACTGCTTAAAATAAATAAATCCAAAGGGAACATATTACACAGATTAAGTTGGCCTCGAAGTTAGTTCAAACTGGTGTTACGGGATACTATCTCAACGATACTATATTTTTAAGTCGCCGTGAGGCATCTGTAGTAAGCGCACGCGCTTGTCTGTTAGAATTATAATTCCCAGTGCTTCCCAAACCTCGGTTACGATGTTCACCTGTATCAGTTGCAATAAGGAGCACTCAGATGGGCCGGTGTGCTGTGTTTGTAAGAACCAGTTCGACTTCGCATGTGCCGGCGTCACAGAAACCGGGTTTAGAAGACTGGGTGAAAGAAGAAATAACTGGCGGTGCCCTGGGTGTAAGTCCGGATCTTCACTTTCGCCTGCCGCAACATCCCCAATGCCTTCCCAGTTGGACAGTATACAGGAGCAGTTGAGTCGGATCACTTTCCAGCTGGAGCCGTTGAAGTCTCTCACGGCAGATGTTGCCGTTATCAAGGCCGAAATGTCAGATTTAAAAGCCTCTGTTGAAATGGCTCACTCGGCTTTTGCGTCTTTGGATGCTCGCGTCAAAAGTGTTGAAAAGGCTTTGACAGAGATCCCTGATTTGCAGGAGGAAGTATGCAGACTGCGGCAAGAGCTTGAGGATAGGGATCAGTGGGCTCGAGCGAACAATGTCGAGATCCGTGGGGTACCCTTAAGGAAGGGAGAAAATCTATATGAGATTGCGGAAAGGATAGGGGAGTTGAGTAATTTCCCTATAAGAAGGGAATCTATAAGCTACATTGCGAGGATACCTACTCGAGTGCCTGATGCTGAGAAACCTATAATAATATCGTTTAATAATAGATATATTAAAGAAGATTTGGTGGCGTCCGCGCGTAAAAGCAAGCAGCTTACGCTCGCAGGTTTGGGTTTCTCTGCTACTGGTCCGTTCTACGTAAACGACCATCTGACCCAGAAGAATAAGACCTTGTTAAGTAAGGCGAGATCACTGGCTCGAGAGACGGATTTCAGATATGTTTGGGTGAAGCATGCAAAAATAATGGCCAGAAAATCCGACACGTCACCTGTTTTTATTATAAGAAACGAAAAAGACCTTTTAAAAATAGTTTAACTTTGTTTCTTGAATGCGTTAGACTCCCGAAGTTGCAGTCTTTTAGATTTTGTTATAAACTTGTAAGCAGATTGAGAACCATGCGTGCATTCCTTCCTTTGTGTTTTTATGTGAGTCGGCTCGGTGGAGCGGGCTACCTGTTTCCGCAGGTAAGTGCTCGTAGGCAACGGCAGTGCGCGCCGCAGCTTCGACTGTGCGCACGCGTTGCAAGAAACACATTTGTATGTTGGAGATTTGACTACGCACTTCGCAGTTTGTTTACATCGCATGTCATTATTTACGCTGAGCTTACGGTATTTCTTATAACTCTCCATTCACTCGCCTGCGTTCTATGCAATTTATTCTTCGGCTTAAATTCCTTATTTGCATTTAGTTTTACCTGGATGCTAGGACACTTTTTTCGGCTAAATAGTTATATTTATTTTGCATATTTCTCTCAGACTATTTTAAATCCTCATTTATCGCCAAACGTTAGTTTAATTTATCTTTGTTATAATTTGCTTAGTGCCAGTGCAGTATCTGTCAGTAATATTTTTATTTGTAGGTTTTTGATGTCATTGTTTATTTTAAGTATTAAACTGATAACGTACATAAATTATTTGCTATATGCAGTACCTTGTGTCGGAACTGATAATATTATTATATATAGTTCGCATAAGTTACTTATGTTATATATAAATATTATAGCTATAGTTAATTATTTTTATTTTATCGTTAACGCATTCGGTACTATTTTTATTTTATGTAAGATTGTGACGTTAAGTAAAAGTAGATTGTCGTTTTTCGTTTATTTACATTATTTCCTTATATATTTTGCAATTGTTCACTGTAATATTATTATCAATTTCTTGATAATATCGATATTGAATAGAAGACTTGTATTGAATACATGTTATTTATACAGATTTCTGTATAAATCGATTAGTTACAATGCTGACATTAATATTATTTTTATCTGGTATCTAGTACTGAGGTTCATTATATTATCTACTATAGTCTTTACAAAGTTTCTACTTAGACTTATGTTGATTATTATTAATTGTGGATTCTAATATTAAAGTTTTTTACCAAAATACTCGAGGGCTTCGTACAAAGACACAAATATTTAAACGTAATCTTTTATTAACATCTTTTGACATTGTTTCGCTGACAGAGACGTGGTTGCTTGAGGGTTTGGGAGACAGTGAGTTGTTTGATGATAGGTACGTAGTATTTAGACGGGATAGAAATTACGAAATGACTGGCGAAAAATATGGCGGCGGAACATTACTCGCCGTTCATAGGGACTTCGCAGCCATTGAACGACCTGAGTGGCGGTCATCTGCAGAGGATATTTGGGTGACAATTACGCTAAAAAATAACAATCTTAAAGAAAACATAAAACTACATGTTTGTACAATATACCTCTGCAAAGAAGCGCTTGGTAACTCTTTTAACATGCAGTTGAGTAATTTTTCAGAAAAGCTTTCGTCTATATTTGATACTTGCCCGAATGACTCGTTTTTAATATTAGGGGATTTTAATTTAAAAATTGTAGAATGGTGTGATGAAGGAAACTATCTGCGTCCTAGTGGGGTATCTGGGGTTTCTCAATTGTTATTTTTTGATACTCTGTCAGAATGTAACCTTAACCAATTTAATTATATTAGAAATTCCTCCTGTAATCGTATCCTGGACTATGTACTATCCAATGGGCCCGTAGTTGTCTCACACTGTGAGGATCCTCTGGTTCCTGAGGACCCACATCACAAATCGCTTGAGATCAAATTATCCTTCTTAACAAATGTCGCACTTAAGAGCAATCCTAGAATTAAATTTGTGTACGAGAAAGCCGACTTTGAGGCAATAGTGAGTTCACTTAATGAAGTCGATTGGAAATTGTTGTTATATAATTGCTCCTTAGATGATGCTACGGATGCCTTCTATAATCACCTATATCGCTTGCGAGATTTATTTGTGCCTAGAAAAATAATTTCTTCAGGCAAATTTCCTGTCTGGTACACGTCCTCTTTAAAAAAATTACTTAAAGAAAAGCGTAAATACTTTATTAAGTTTAAAAAGTATAGAAATTTGAGTGACCGCGAAACTTTTAATCTTTTGAGAGAGAGGGCGAAAAGACTGGAAAAAGAATGCTATGATATGTATATTAAACGGTGCGAAGATACTATAATTGAGGAACCTAAATTATTCTGGTCTTTTATAAAATCTAATAGACATGGTTCGAACTCTTTGCCTTCAACCATGTATCTTGAAGATCAATCAGCTGATACTAGTGATGATATTTCCAATCTTTTTGCTACATATTTCCATTCTAATTTTCAAGACAATTCCACTGATTCTTCAAATTCTGTTCCTGCTGGTCATTTGCATGGATTTAATTCGATCTCGAATATTGAAATTGACACTGATTTTGTTCTCAAATCGTTAACAACTGTTGACATCTCTAAAGGTGCAGGGCCTGACCTGATTGATGCTAAATTTGTTGCTGGCTGTGCTGCTGGTTTATGTCATCCTTTATCGATTCTGTTTAGAAGGTCTATTGTTGAAGGGACTGTGCCTAAAATATGGAAGCAAGCATTTATTACTCCAGTACATAAAAATGGAAGCAAGAGTAATATTAAAAATTATAGACCAATTTCTAAATTATGCATTTTCGTAAAAAATTTTGAGAAAATTATACATGATCAAGTGTACAATGCTTTGGCTTCATCATTTATCGAAGAGCAGCATGGTTTTCTAAGAAAGAGGTCGACTAACTCCAATCTTATTAGTTTTATTGATTATGTTACAGTTAATATGGAATCAGGTGGACAAGTGGACTCTGTGTTCACGGATTTTAGCAAGGCATTCGATCGTATCGATCATGGAATCCTGCTAAAAAAACTTTACTTAGCCGGAATCCATGGAAACCTATTTAGGTGGTTCAGCTCTTATATTGAAAACCGATCCCAAGCCGTAGCTATAAATGGCTCCCTATCTATTTGGAATGTGGTGCCTTCTGGGGTACCTCAAGGCTCATTATTAGGACCCTTACTTTTTAATATTTTCATAAATGATGTGCGCTCCTGCTTCTCAAACTCTCAGGTTCTCCTTTACGCGGATGATATGAAAATTTTCAGTAACATTTCTAGTGTGTCGGATTGTTTACTTCTTCAAGAGGATTTAAATAAATTTGCTGAATATTGCTCTAGTAATAAATTGGACTTAAACATTAATAAATGCTACTATATTTCATTTACCAGAAAGACAAAACCGACGCATTACAATTATTGTTTATTAGGCAATGAACTAAAGAGAGTCGAAGAGATTCGGGACTTAGGTATCATACATGATTCAAAATTAACATACGAAATTCATATCGATCACATAGTTAAAAAGGCCTCTAGATCTTTAGGATTTCTTAAAAGGTCGTGCTCTCAGTTCACTAATGTTAAACTGATAAAAATACTATACTGTGCCCTGGTTCGTAGCTCCCTCGAGTATTGCTCCCAAGTCTGGAATCCTCAGTACAATATATATATTGATAGGCTTGAATCAATCCAAAGAAAATTTTTAAGGTACTTGCAATTTAAAACAAAGTGTTTTGATTCTTACTATAATTCTATGTGTTCAAGGTACCATTTTCTGCCATTATATATTCGCAGACAAACTGCCGATATTATGTTTTTAGTAAAAATTGCTCAAAGCCAGTTAGATACTCCATCTTTATTAAATAAAATTTATTTGAAAGTGCCTACTAGAACTGTTAGGTTGCCCACATTTCTATATGTTCCATATAGTGCATGTAAATATAGACATAACTCTTTCTTTGTCAGATCTGCTATTGAGATAAATAAAATAGCTGCCCACCCAGATCTTGATTTATTCAATTCTAGTGTCAATAAATTTAAAAACACTTTATCTCAGGCATGGTTTAATGGTTCTCTCTCTGCAAGTTAGGTGTTCTCCTTGTGTGATATATCTCTTTTTTTTCTGATTTCTCTCTTTTTTATGTTAGTTTTTTCCCCCTAAATTTTTCTTTCCTTCTCTTTCAGACAAGCTGCTTAGTTACCCATATGCGAGAACATGTTAATGGTCATTTGTTGTTTATTTCTTTGTTTATCTAGTTATGTAAGACTGTTTGTTCTCCAAATAAAATAAAATAAAATAAAATAAAATAAAATACATACTTATATTGATTAACATCCAAGACCCAGACCAATCAAAGTTCTTTTCTCATCATGCCCTGGCCGGGATTCAAACCCTAAACCTCCGGTGTGACGGAAAAGCGCACTACCGCTGCGCGACGTAGGCCGTCATTAAAACGTTGTTAATTAGAATACAAAAATCTTGAAAATTTTAACAAAATAGCAAACCAATTCTAAAATTATCACCAATATTACCCCAGCAATAACTCAATCTAAATCCACGAGAAACTCATTAGCGGGCGACCCTACTCATAATACAAGCTTTTCATCTTGACACCCGGGTTTCCCCAAGACCTTTGCTGACCAATTACGACCCCAGAGATGGCATCCACAGATAGCCGCAATGGCCGGCGACTACAGATAAAACAGTAAAAGCCAACTGTTTCGAAGATACCCCACCGTCCCCTTTAAAATTTAATTTTGTACTATGTTCGTGATTTGGCTGGAACAACTTTTGGTAAAATTTTAGTATAAAATAAATATATTATTATGATCTCTCATTCTAAGTTATGTTATTATTTTTGTGTGTTTTATTAATATATACACATATTTGCTTATTCTGGGGCTTGGGGTATGCTAAAATAAAAGGTTCCAAAGAAGAGTTAAACTTTAAATCTTTATTGATTGTTTTTATATAAGATTATTCTAGTTCCGATCGCTCTATCGCCAATGGCAATGTGCCCGAAACTCAGCCCTTTGTCTTTATAAACAAAACATTATTTTATTTCTTCTTTTTCAGCCCATAAATTCTATCTAGATTAATATATTATAATTTTAGTCATGTCTTATATTATTTTAAGAAGAAATAATTGTATGAATGAATCACTTTTTTACGCCTGACCAGTTGTAAAATGGATCAAAATGCAAGGCAAAATAAATAAACATGTGAAAAAAACTATATCAATAAATCATTGTAATTATGGCAAAAGAGCTTTCTAAATATTTAAATGTCGCATCGGGTCAAAGTGAGGGGTGAACGTGCCGTAGTGACGTTTATAATATTGAATCGATAAAAATATCGATGTAACATGACTGGAATCTGTTAAATATTGTTTTTTTATTGTAGGTCTAATTTCGGTTATTATAATTAAAATAAAATTAAACAAAATTTGCTATTTCTAAGGGAAATTTTTCATAAACATGGCTGTTTCTAATATTATCTTGAAAATTTACCAATACAAAATAATATTTAAAGACTTATATTCAACTATTTTATTTATTACTGTCTTAAAACAATACGGTAGATTGATATTTCAAAATATGATTATTTATTTATGTATAGTTCCTACTACTCTAAGTATCGATACCTATGTTGTTTCCCCATGCCTAAGGCGAGCCCTTTTTTTAAAGCATGTGCCGCTTGGCCACTGAAGCTCTTCACCCAAATTGAGTGCTACTCCACCGTTGATATAGGGCACGTGCTCTTGTTGGTCTGCTTTTTTTTGTTTAAATTTTATTTTGAATTAAAATTATTATTTTAGTTCCTTCCTATCTAATTTATCAAATAAATATACGGAGATACAAAAATTTCATCATTAAGCCGAGCAGCTGAATTGCTATTCAGTTTTTTCGGGACTATTGGCTCTGTCTACCCCGTAAGGGATATAGACGTGACTATATGTATGTATGTATGTATATAAAAATTTTCTTGCTTATTTTCAATCACAGTCTTCAACATAAGTGTTCTTACTCCTTACTTCCCTCTTCTCTCTGAAGAGGAGCCCAGGTTGGCTTAACTTTAGACCATGATCAGGGATTGGTTGAGTCACGTTTTAACATAAAGTAACCCCCATCTGACCTCGCATCGATTAGCGCTCAAACTATTATTCCATAAGACAGAAAACTTTTTCCTACTTGGTGAAGATGAATTGTACACGGCTGAGGTGGGATTTGAACCTGTGCTACCATGCGCATCACGCATTTCAATCACTTTATCGATTCGACCACCGTCACTCTTCAATGTAGGTAACTAAAAGTCTAAATCAGCTAGTGTATCAAAATATTCCTTAGTACTGCTGTTTGATAGTGCTTTGTCAAATCTTTTCGTGACATATTGAGTAAAATTACTTTCTGTCTTCATTACTTACATCCCTTGTAAAGCTAATTTTAAAATACCTATGTAAAATTCTTAACATTAACAAATAGTTTTCTATATAATCTAATTTTACTTAATTCATAAATTTAACCAATCTGTTTTCTTAATATAAATTAATCTCACAATCAAAACAGCCAATTAAAGTCGGCAACGACAACTGTTTATACTATAGGCAATATTTTTAATTGACTCAGACCCCATATGGTGTAATTCAAAAACCATTTTAAATTGAGCCGCGTTAGATTTCAACCCATAATGTTTACGAAGGATTTTTATAATTTAAGGGTAAGTTAGAGGTCTTTGTAAGATGGTTTTGGATTTTGAGGTCATTGTTTACACAAACGGGCAAATAATCAAGAGACAGGGTTTGTTGTCAACATTGTTTGGGTTCAATGTGCTTGTGGTTCAATTATGAAGGACTCTATTGTGGTCTAAAGTATGTTTATCTACGACATTTATTTTATGACATACATTGATTAAAAGTTTATGTTCGTGAGTAAATATAGGTTTATTTTTCTTTGTAATATCAGTTACTCTATTTTTTTAGAAGACCCAGGTTTATAGTGTATCTTCATAAAGTAATATGAATGAAACATTGATAAATTTTCTATGAAATATTTTAGTACATATACTTTGACTTTGAAAGCAGGATAAGTAGTTATTTATACTAAATTGATTGGATTTTTTTATTACGTTGTTCGTGTGTAATCAAATCTTTAACGTTTTCAAAACTATCAACAGAAAAAAAAAATATGAAAAACAGAAATTGCTAAATTAATTTCTTAACAGCCCAGCGCAATTTAAAAAAATCACTTACTCCTTTTTTCGTTGCCCGCGGCGACCCCTTCAGAACCCTGACTTTCTATTCTTAAGGGAAACTTACTCATTCCCTTATTAAGTGTTTGTTCTGTGTTGGAACAGGTCATTATAGAAGCCATGTGATGCGTGAAATGATTTTGTACTTTACACAACTCGGATATGTGCGTATGCGCGGACGAGGGGGGCGCTAGTTTAGTGTGGATAAGAAAATAAACCTTAATTTAAAATGATTTTAATTTGTGCTGAATTGTCTCAGCTGCTGCGTTGTGTTTTATTTAGTTTGAGCATAATAGAATGGAAGAACTATTTCCTCGTGTCATTTCAAGAAATAAATAGTTTACAAGGCAATTAAAATAGGACAAAAGCATTTGTCAAACCGAAAAACTTTGCATATTCTTCTGCCATCAAATCAAAACTCAAATTTCTAAAAATTGTGAAAATAGGTAATAAATATTTTCAGTTTCACTTGATAATAATGATGTTAAAATAGTTTCTCGTACTACGAAATTGTCTTATCCATCCTATTCCCCTTGTAGGCCGTTACTGGGCCCTACTCGATTACGATTCCTATAAAATGAAGTTGTAATGTAATACATCTGCTACCGACCTGTTTGACACTATGATACATTATTCACAATTCCATTAAACCACACCCTTACTTCACTCAAAATAAAGTTTAATATCCCTTGAAAATTTATTGAATTCAAACGAAATGCGAATTCAATTTATAATTGTATAATACGATTGTGTTTATAGAAGTGCCGTTACTGCCTTTTGTAAAGCAATGAGGCGTCAAGAAAAGGATAATTTGAAAATACGTGTTTAAAGTGCTTTATATTTCAGCGAATTGAATGGCTATTAGCGGGGTATTAGAAACACATTGTTTTGTATAAACACTTTGCTAAAATTGAATGTGTTTAGAAAGGATATTTTCCTTTTTATCATATACGATTAATACACTTGTATAATTGTTAGTGAGTAGGATAGATTACTATAAAGTATTAGAAACTGCGATGGTATGATGTGACGTGATTCGTACAAAAATGAGTGAAACGAAACGAAACGAAACAGGTACTTTAGATCATAAACATTGACTACAATTATTTTATTTTCATAATAATAATACTTACCAATTCTATTAAGTCTGGTTGGATCATGGATTTCGGCCTCATAGTACTTTACTTTAGCCATTTCTTTTATTTAGATTTTTAAGTTTAAAATAAATTTTACACAAATACATTGTTTAAATATTTTGATAAAACAAGACCATTTTATGCAACAAACCAAATTCTCTTATATCAAATCTCATACATCGCCCTAAAATACTCGAGCAAAACAAATTTAACACGAAACTCTTTACGCCGAGATCCTACATTCACAAGTATCGTTACATTTGCATTAAAATCTCCCGCATTTCCCCGCATGTCTTGTCTCATCTCGTTTCGCAGTAATAAATTAAATCTACGGAGGTGCTGAAGTGGGTGGATAAAGTCTGCTATTGAAATAAACGAAAACATGAGATTTAAACAGGTGTCTGTCTCCGCTGCGGTGCGAGAAACGGAACGTTTATTTCTTCAGTGGAAGAGAACTCAAGAAGTTGTCCTGAAGAAATAAACTCATCATTATACCTAATTGTTAGTCGCATTTTCGTTTCTGGTTGTACTTTGAAGAAGGAACTTTGTAGTTGTTTTCAGGCCGCTGACGCTGTGTCCTCAGTTAGTCTGCAGGCAGCAATAATGTTATAAGTTTACACGTTTTGACTTTTGCAGCCAAATGAATGATGAGATGAACACTAGCTAATTGCAGGTTTAAATTTACATCAATCGGATATCAGAGTCTATTGACTAGCTTAATAAATTAATAAAAAGAAGTAAGTACAATGGCACAATGCTTCATATTTGTATTGCGTATAAACGAAGTATTCCTCCGCATTTGATTGTTGAGTAGTTCTCAAAAATTTTCCATTTTGATTTCTTTTGTAATATTAATATTTTTCTTAGTCCAATAAAATCTATCTATCTAATACGCCGTCGACGGAAACGCACACGAAGAATAAATCTGATAAGTGCGTGTTTGTGAAAGAATTTCAATCCGCTCACCTGCCAGTGGGGGTTACGGCTAAACTGATATTAATGATTTTTGCGAGATTTTCGCTATTGCTAGGGAATCATGTTACGGAATGTATTTTTCTCCTTTAATTCGGTATTTTTCTTTCTGTTTGAGATATGCTGGTAAGTTAACTTCAATTGATGATGTCAACATGGCATAGCAATAGAAGAAAACAAACAAACATAATTTATATGGAAATGCATTGTTGTTTACTAAACTGAAGTTATTTCTACAATGCAAAGTCAATAGTATCGAAAAGACTCGAAAGCCACGGTCAAGTGGATGTCTTAATGATAGAAAAACAAGGACTTTTTAATCTGTGCAGGAAAAAACACATCGCGCACACACTATATGTTCTTTCCTCGCTACAAGAGCGCCATAAAAGTTAAATGAAATAATAATATCTAATTTACTCGGCCAAACCCTAACGACGCGTTAATACTAGTTTCATCGTACATTGAACACCAATACACACAATACTAACAACGGGACAAATCAAATTTATGGCTTGTCAAATTTCTAAACTACCATTGTGCGATCACCACCACTATAATTGTTCTAACACATGGTATTAAGGAGAAAGGGGTGAACAGACGGACACATGGATTTATTATAACATTCGCGAATACGTCTTGTTACGCCGTATTATTTGTGTAACTCAATTTTTATGGAAAGTTACACACTATTATTTTTTTATAATGATCACATTCATAGATTACATTGTACGGTATTATTTCCTATAAAAGTTTAAAATATTTATTTGTAAAGCAATATTATTTAAAGTAGCATACTATCACCTTTCATTGCAGACTGCTTGATTGAACTTCTTTTTAATTTTTAAATACACATTTTAATCTAGTAGGGTTTATTTTAGTACCTAGTTGGTCCAGATTACGCCTACCTGAGAAGCCTGGAAATAGCCTAATGTCTCTAGAAAAGTCTGATCTGGCTATATGTGCAATTGCCACACAATACAGCCGAACATAGCCTTTCACTCTGCATGAAACTCTTAGCTCTAAATGTGATTACATGTATGTGAGAATAAAAGCGAAACAACGTTGTATAAAAAGTATAATTATCATAACGCTTTCAGGACAAGAGCAGTTACATACACATCAAAAGAAAATTCACGAAATGTCCAACAGTAAAATTCCAAAACAAGAAACTACTAACAATGTCACCGTGAAGACGTCATGTTCCACTGTAATTGACGTACGGGCCGGAGAGACAGCCGGAAAGTTTTGAATTAAACTTCGTGGTTTGCTTTTAAAACTGCCCGCGCGTGTCGTTTGCTAGTTTCATGACTCTATGTTACTTATATGTTGCCGGCTAAGTGAAGATTCGTAGTACGCTGCAGTGGAACCGTCGCCTCTTTTGGCAGATAATTTTCAGTATTATTTTTATAAAAACATAATAATTATAGACTGTAATGTTTTAAATGTTGACACAAAAAGAGGCCTTGAGTGTCTCGCTATTCGCTCTGTTAACTCCACGGATTATGATTAGACAAATTATTTTACGTCCGTGGTTTACTCTTTGAAGAATGAAGCTGATGTTCATGATACATCATCAAATAAGTAATTATAGAATTATGTATTTCTAATTCTTCATTTTATACTTATTTTCTTTTTTAAACAAGATTGAAGTGTAACTTTGAAAAGAGTCACACATGACCCTAGTGGAATTCATAGTAAGAAATTTCCTTTTAAATTGACCACCTCAACAAATGCATTAAAACTCCCATGTCACAAGTATAATTCGGAATACATTTTTTCAATTTCAATAAATCGGCGAACTAAAAACACAGAATAAAATTTAATATTCCGACGGCCACTAGATAGCAACAAACACACGAGCACACTTTAAACTCAGCATCGGGTTCCCTTAAAAGTGCTAAGCCGTGTCGAGACGATGCTATTCCCAGGGACGAGGATCCATCAATATCTTTTGCATATTGTGGTCGGTTCTACGCGGAGGTGTTTTGGATATAGGGTCGAGGGACGTGAGTGATGTGTCTACTTACATTTTATAACTTTGAGTATGATATCAAGTAAACAAATCGAATCAAAAAGTTACGTTGCGTTAACTGAAATAAGTTTATTATATAGTTAAATAGTGCGACTTAACAATCAAGTTTTTCTGGTTTGTTTTCTATGTAGTCGGACTTTTCACTTATAACAATGTTACCAAACACTCTCTTACATACACAAGTCTATATACCTTGCGGTGTAGGCAGAGCCCACAGTCCCGATAAGACTAAATGGCCACATTCAGCTGTATAGATTAATGATAGAATTGAGATTTAAAAATTAACAGGTAGCTGACCGCTTTTATAAGTAGAATCCCAAGTTAATTAGTTCTTCCCTTAGTCGCCTTGAACGATTTCTATCTCCCTTTTTCTTTCCTTCTTCTACAAATTATTTCTTTCTTATACAGTCAAACTACATCCTTTACGTAACATTTTGCATCATGATACTAAATATTCAACATTATGCATTATGTTACTTCAAGTAAATTATAAATTAAGTACTGTATAAGATTGGACTCTTGAACTCTAGGATTGGATTTCTACTTCCCTCTTTTCCTCCTTGCTTTAGTCCCGGATGCATCCTCACCTCTTGAGAGGAGCCTTGGGTATGCCTTTGACCATAAATCCTAGTTTGGGTGAGTGAGGTTTTTACACGAGGCGACTCCCATCTGACCTCCGTAAACTTTGCAGATAAATCTAACTGGTTTCATAACCAATTGCCTGAATGTACAGGCTTCCTCACGATGTTTTCCCTCACTGAAAGAACATCGGTTAGTATTCAAACTAATGTACAAAACTTTGAAACTAGTCATTGGTATATAGCCGATCTTACTGATTATCGAATTGGACCACTTCCCTTTACTGCCCTAACTACTAAGGAGTTAGGAAAAAAGATAAATAAAAACTGTTCACCTACAAAACTGGTATAATGGATATAAGAGGCAAATTCACAAGATTGGCACAAAAGCCGTATTAATAACAGATTATGTATAAGAATAAGTGGTCCATTAAAAGTGAAGATACAATGACAATGCAAAATGAAACATATAAAAAAAAATATAATTTTATATGTTCAATATAGTTTTAATAGGCATTACTAATAATTATAAGTAACGCCTACGCAGTGTTGCTCGCATATGAAGCGTTTAGTTCTTGCTATTGAACTATCAAAGTTTGCAAATCAAAGCAGTTTCATCAAGTAATCACTTCAGATTTCTTTTTGTTTATTTACCATTTATAGACAACAAAAATCCTTAATGTAGCTACTGTATTACGTATCTTTAAGTAGAATTATCCTGAAGATCTATATTCTGTTCTTTTTTTATGTTGTTATCCCGCTAAGAACAATATTGAAACCATTCGCATATCATTTAAAATAGTCATGTAAAAATCTTGTCCTTTTTCGAATAAAAAGCAATGCCTGATTTCTCCCTGTCATCATAAAGCTTTCGATCAACGAACGCAATTCTGCTGCCATAATTTCCAGCAGGTAATAACATAAAATAGCAATTACGTAGCCTACAAACGCCATTCAAAATTACCTATTGCCAACATTTTTCTGCCAACTCCCAGTAGGCATTAAGCTGGGTAGGAGTGTCTTTTAAGACCACTCCCATTGGCCCGTGAGGCCGCCACCCACCTTTATAATAAAAAGGAACGTTTCAACAAAATCCCAACACGACGGTAGAAACAGAGCCTTGAGAATTCATCCCTCCCTTTCTTGAGTTGTTTCAGGACGGAGCGCACTGAATGCGGGTTCGTATCTGGCTCCCGAGAGACTAAACAACGCCATCTATCAGTTTTAGGTTGAACTACTTGGAGGGAAATTCTGCAAGATGGCGCCGACGGTCCGTGGAGGATTCGTGGAAAGCGGAAGTTTGCAAGTTAATTTTAAGTTTTGTCAGAATTATACGCAGTTTAGTTTTAAGCTAATAGTAAACGCAATATACAATGTGGTGCGTCTTTATAGTAAATTTTTAACCGTCATAATTAAGTACATTTATGTCATTAAACCTTATAGTTAGTTTTTTATTTTTTAAACCCAAAAAATATAAAGAAATACTTTTTGGTGGAGCTTACTATAGAAAAGCCAATAAGCTTAAATTCTCCTTCTATATTTTTTGTTACTGACTTTACAGGTATACTTATACATAATTTTAATTATTTTTCTTTGAAAAGTGCTCTTAATTTTAATCTATTATTTATTAATTCAAGTATTAATTATTAGATAAAGTAATGTTGTGCTACCCTATAACACAAGTTTTGAACTTGTTACAGCGAGAGAAAATATGTGAAATTCCTTCATGAACTTGGGACCAGCGCAGTTTGTAATAAGACTTAAAAATGCCTAATAATATCTAAGTATTTTCCTACAGTAATTTTATTGATTGATCCTCTTCCATTTTTTCGTAAACTGCACTTGGGTGTACCTCTTAATATAAAATATGAATATAAAAGTTGGTCTGTTTCATAACGAATGTAACTACTAGACAAAAGTTACTTCAAAAAATCATGTGTACGTAGTTGGGAATTTCAGAACTGACGTGTGCTGTCCAAAAGTTTGTAATGCAAAAATGGTCTAAATATGAGAGTCGAATAACGTCTGGATAGTTAGTGGAAACTATTGTATTGTTAGCCGAAATATAATGTTTCATCGTTACAAAATCCTTGTATTACAACTATGTATGTAAGTACAGTGAAGAAACATCAGTAAGTAACTTTTCGTTTGAAATCATAAATGCAACTTTTATTAAATATGAAAGTTAAAGTATTTGTTTGCTCCGCTCCCGTGGATTAACCTCATGGTGCATATCTTTGTCCTGGATAATTAACTACTTGTATAACGATTCAATTTACGCTTCCATATTTTCTAATGCTCATTAATTAGCTAGCTATCGTGCTGTAATCAAAGCTATATAACATATAGTTATCAGCGACCTACAATAGCGTGTACATTTGTTGTCGATTTTCGCGCATCCCTTATCAAGATTGCGCGAGTTTTATGGGTCTAATCGCGCCGACCGCAAATAGGGCCCTGGCGGGTAATTTCCTAACCTGACCGATTATGGGATTACGCCTAATTAGCTATTACCGATATATCGTAACTTACAACGCAATTTTGCAGTGTAATGTGCAATCACGGATTCCTTTCATTGTGAAAAAAGTATATAGGAATTTCTGTGTTTTTCGATAAGACATGTTGGATTGTCTCAGTAATTTCAGATTGGCTTATTGATTACTATTACGGTGACTTTCATTGAACTTAATCTCCAAACTTCCAATTAATAATTGAGATCAATGTTAATTCATAAGGATTCTGAGCTTGTAAAAATAATAAGAAATTATCTTTTCTTTAATTGTCTCACTCCTTTTGAATCCTGATAGTAAACTTTCCCTATTAAAAAGCTACAAATAAAGATACAACAAAGCTTCTTATGACATCAAATCTTGCTTCTACGTTGGTCTTTTTGTCTCTTCATTTTTAAGTCGATGGACTAGCAACCTGTCTTTGAATCTAATTTGTACCATTAATTTAGTCAAACACATTCTATCTTAAGTCTTAACTCTTTGCTCTATCTACTCTGTTAGGTACAAAGTCATAATACCTCGTTTGAGTCTATCAAATAGATTATGCCGTGTGGTTCTCGGCACCAATACAAAAAAGAATAGGACCACTCCATCTCTTTCCATGGATGTCGTAAAAGGCGATTAAGGGATAGGCTTACAAACTTGGGATTCTTTTTAGGCGATGGGCTAGCAACCTGTCACTATTTGAATCTCAATTCTATCGATTGGCCAAATAGCTGAACGTGGCCATTCAGTCTTTTCAAGACTGTTGGCTCTGTCTACCCCGCAAGGGATATAGACGTGACCATATGTATGTATGTAAATAGATTTTTTTTTAAACATCTCAAGTTACTTACAATTTAATTGCGCAAGAAACTAGATCACACGAGTTTCCTATGCTCTGACCTATAGACTCTGACATGCCCGTAAACAAACAGTACTTTTGTGTCTGACAGCGAGACGCAAAACAAAGTGCTACAATTAACTCACGACCCGCTCCGTCGGAGTTCAACAGTTTTTCCCTCGTAATTCTATTACATTATTAACTTACACCGTGTTAAGAAAGTAGGGACGGACTATGTTGAAAAACATCGATACTCAAATCTTAAATTACTATACTATTGAATTTTTAACGTACTTGCCATGAAAATTTTAAACTTTTATGGTGTATACTCTTAAATATTAAGCATGTTTTTATTCCTAACACACTTCCATATATTAAATAAATAAATACTTACTTTTGCTCAAATCCCATTTTGGGATAACCTGCCTGTTACCAAACCCGGTAACACCTCATAAAAATTTTGTCAAATCTTTTCACAATATAATTGAATGTAGAGTTTCTGTCTTTATCGGCCTTTATATGAAATAAAACCACAACGTATGGTGTAACAAGATTTAGTTATACAGACTATGACTAATAATAAAATATCTTGTAAACAAAAGAGTACTTTGCCACGAATCATTAAGGATTTTCACAAGAGCAAAAGCATCGATATCGCCTTATCGACTCGGTCTCATCACCACTTCCGCGTTGTCGGCTCCAAAGATCGCTTGCTGAAAACTTTTAATACTTTAACTCGACTTTCACTCAATTTCGCTTAACGCTCGCCCGTTGACACGCTCCGATGCGATATCGGTTTATAACCGTTTTGCCACGGAAACTTCATTGTGGTGAAGCAATAAAAGTTGCTTTATGTTCACACATTTATTTGGTTTAAAAAAACGTATTTGTAGTCGTGTTTTAATTTAGAAATGTCGTTTGAACGTTAAAGCCTATTGCCACATTTTTACCTCTCTCTATGTATAAATATAATTAAAATAAACTATTAATTTATTCATTTTTTAAGTAATCCTTGCAAATAGTGTATTAATTTGAAGAAATAGGGTTGAAGTAAAAAATGTTGCGTACATGCGAATTCTGTCACTCGCACTGAAAAATACTGTATTATAGGAATGGCTATAAGTCACGTCACTATGTTATACTGCAAATTCCATTCCCGAATTCTTACCGAAAAACTAAATTTTCTTTTACACAAGCCAAAAATACCTAGTTTCTCTAGAATCTGTGCTAACCGCGACCTACGATCCAAAAATAGCGCCTGAAAAAAAAATTGCAAAAGGAAAAACAAAATAAAACCCCATCACGACACGACAAATTGATGTCATCCATCCCTCTCTCACTAACCGTCGCAACATATCACCCGTGCGTCCTCCACATTTTTCCTCTATATATTATTAATACATAAGTACAATCCGATGCACTCCTCACACTTGCGTTTAGCGTATGCGTCTGTCCTTTTCTATATTGTTGGGTCTAGTTTTCCCAAGCGACCGAGCCTCGAGGGTAAAACTCCCTAGGGTCGGTATTGACTCTACTATGGAAGGAAAGTTATCTGTACACCTATTGTCGCCCACCCCACGCCTCACCCCCTTTCGCCGCCTGCCGAAGGACTTTCTTATGCGTTTTACGTTTTCTTTTTGTGGAACATCTACGATTTAATTCTTCGACACTTGTTGAATGATTATTTTACAACCAACTTGGCTTTGAAGTATTCATCTCATCAATACTCATTGCCAAATCCATACCCTTCCGAAAAGTGTTTAAATAAGTTAAAGACATTTTGTGAAAAAAACAGATTATAAAAATTTGTTACAATATTTTTTTTATTAGTTAAAACACCATCTATTTTACGAAGACACGCGTAGTTTAAATAGATTACCTAAAAAAATATTTCCTCTAGCATCAATGCCTTCCACAAAGAGCGATTAAGGCTAGGTGCACACCGGACGCTAATTTGGTAATGCGCGATTGGCCACGTGCCTGCCACGTGGCGTCACCGCCACGCGACGGATTCACATACTGCGCGATTTGTTCACTTAACTTATTTATCACAGAAGTACAGACAAACACGTGTAGAAAAATAAAAATGTCAATCCCGCCCCCTCGTAATATGATATCCAGTCATATTATTATTCAGAGGAGAAACCATCACTTTTAATGATATCTCAAAATCGTGACACATTCTTTTTTTATAAATTTAATGTTAACATTTTAGCTTATACAAGTAGGGCTCTTTCTCTCTCTTATCTTCTTGCGCTTCTGACCCAGGATTTCCACTTTTCAATTTCACTCACAATCACAACACATTTAGTGAAAAAACCATTAAACGGGCAATAGGAGAATGTGTAAAATATAGAGTGTAACTGGAAACACGCAAAGATCTTTCATCTTCATGACTATGTCGGGTCAGAATTTAAAACAAAATATAAATGATTTTTGTCAAATTTTCAAGATAAGTTTCTGTCGGCCAACACAAAGACTGCTTTTCTATTTCAAATATGATACTTACCAAAGGTCACCGCATTAAGTAGATTGCTCCAAATAAGCAACAGCATTGGCATGACATCCGCCGGCGCGTGGACGCACGTGCGCCGCACACGACGACAAACGCGAGCGACTAAACGCTCATTTGTATTATCGTGTCGTAATCAAGTTACAATTTGTATAGATCCAGCCGGTGGTGCGGTGTGTGTGCCGCCTTATGTGAGATTCGATTTCAATTCTGTAATGTTATTTGTAAGTAATTTTCGGTAAGTATATGTATCTTTTTTTAATAAGTAATAATGACAATTAAATAGTTACTTTTCCTGGGAATCTTTTTTTTTTTAATAATAATAATATATTATTTGAAGTGCCAGGAAGCAAACGGCAAATGAACTGTATACACCTAATGAACTTAACTATTATTTCGCCAAATATAATATCTACTACTACACTACTACAGTACAGGAACAATATTTTAAATGTAAAACAACCTCTATTAAATGATCACAATATTTGGGAACCCTAACTACGTTTAAATCACCATAATTAATTTACTCAACAGTCATTGCTATTTTAATGCAAATTTTTCGAAACACGATCTTCGCTCAGTAGTCATATGATTGTAGCCTGATAAAGCCCATGCATTATCTAGTCAAAAGTAACAATAGGAATTGCCCTAACAAGTATAATATTTCAAGTGGGGTGCGATGGTACCATGTGTGAAATCACAATGGTTTCAAAGAGGATGGTAGAAGGATGATGGATGATCGAACAGTAGCACTAAAAGCATTTTCATGAACATAACGTTTAAAATAAAAAAGGCATATGGATTAATATGGTAAGAAATGATTATCTTCTTCACTAAAAGTTTTACGTAATTTAACTTTTTAATTGTTGAAGTATATTGGTATAAGATTTGTTGTTTATTTTCTGGTCAAAATATGTTACCCTTAAACTTTAACTTATAAAATTGTTCTCTTAATTTTAGTATCACCTGAAAAATCAAATAAAACGAATTCTTATTATTCATATGATTTAATTTCATATTTTCTGATTGTATTTATGACGATTATAATGTACATTATATGTTTTATTTGATACAAATTTGCGTTAAACAATATAGCTACATAATTCATATTCAGAATAGATATCTGAATACGGTTCGATTTTCGTGGAAACGCTCAAATGTTTTGGAGAAAATATTTTCTTTTTCGTATACATTCTGAAGCAACTTTCTTGTTTCGTCATACTCTTACATAATCCCATAGACTTTATAATAAAACAGATATGTGTAGAACGATATGGTAATCAAATGGAATTTCGTTGATGAATCGATAAGCAGTTAAACAATATCCTAAGAGTCGAAAAGTTTGTACATTATTAAAATTTACAATGTTACTTACAATAAATATATCACAGATTGTACAAAATAAAAATTACAAACACACGAATTGCGAAAATAAAAAAGGGTTTGTATATTATGCATAATAACTTTTTACAGATGTTAAACTTATCGCCCTGAGCATTTTAAAGGGTAACCTTGTGGGCTTCTACTTTTATAAAAATCTACGAGGCTATTTGGATCTAGCAACAATACTAGAGCTTAATTTAACTATATACAATACATTACATAGTTATTTACAATTTACTACACCGCGCCGCATGAAGTTACAATTATTGAAGTAACTCAGTCAGAAAAATAAATATTAAATAAAATAAAATTAAATTCAAAAGTTTGACATCTTTCTGAGAAAACCTTACTCTTAACATATTATTATTGATAAACAAACGATACCGTTTTTCCTAAATATAACTACTTAGTATGATTATATATTTTCCATTAGCATTACAAATTGAAACATGTGATTTGTGTAGTCCGTAAAGGGCAGTTAAAAAAAAATAATGATAGCCTTTAAAATTTTCACTGTTAAAAAAATGTACTTATTTATTTGTAATGGATATCTAAGCCCGACGAAATTGATTGAATACGGTAAATGTTATAAAAAAAAGCACCAACAAAAATGTTATTTGTGTCATTTTTGTAACAGTCTTAATTACCATAAACATAAAATGTAGTCCTTCCAAGATAAAGTGGTCCAAATTAGAAGATTTAAATTTTCTTGATACAATGTAATTTATTTTACGTAAGAATTTTTTTTAACTGCATTGAACAAGTGTCTGGGATTCAACTCAAAAGTTTAAAAACGAAACTTTTTTTTGGACAATTAGGTAAAAACAACCAAATGAGAATATTTTATAACTTAGAATATGTAACTTACAATGTCGACACAGACGTATTATTACGTTCTTATGTTGTTAATCATAAAAAAAACAAAGTCGCTAATGAAGTGATAAACGATTGAGAATATTATTTTTTTCTATTTATATGAGCAGCAACTTTTTAGCAACATTGTTATGAATTTTCACGTTGATAACGGTCGGTTGATAACGGATATTGACTTGAATGAACATAATACCGGTTACCTTAATTCCAGACACGACCGTAACAATCGGATACACTAACCGACTTCAAATGGCGATGTGTGAGATTACTTGGACGCCAGCGGTGCTGTCTGCGCGTATTGTTGGGCGCTGCAGGTCGGCAAAGAGAACGGGTTTACGGAGAAAGGAGACGAGACGAGACCTCCCATTCCTGGTGAAAAATACCTGGGCATTAATAATAGGAATGACATACAATATGGACACTCGCAACCTCTTAAGAGATTCAGATAACTCTATCAATATGCTGGAAGCTTCTTATTGCTTTCATATTGTTAGTGATTTTTTTTTTCTTTTTTTTTAGCTAAAAAATTTGATGTATATTGTAGGTAATCAATAATCTCTTTAAAAAATCTAATACATACTATTATACAATACGAATAAGAGCTTCACTACCTAGTTTCTGATTATCGTGATTTTATGTTAAGTATTATAAATATTTGGTGTACTGTCTTTGTGTGTGTGTTTGAAACTAAAAAAAGAAAGTTTATTGGAGAAAGAAATAAAGGTAATACTTTTTTTCCCATTACTAAAGCTAAAATTAATTAAAAACAGAAAATTTCCTTTTTTCCCACCATACTCTTACTTCTATTCTCCAACAACCAAAAGCGAAACACAAAAAGCGAACAAAAAGCAAATAATGATTACTAACACTGAACTGCTAGATGTTGCCAATTCTGGTGACTAACCCTTGGCGGGCTGTTTCTCACTACGGCAAAGGCGCTTCTCAGTTTCCCGTCTCTGCCCGGCCCTTTCATATCGCTGCCATTGCATTTTGTATGACTGTTTGCTGGACAGTCGGCCTCTTTAGAACTCCCATTTCTTTCACTGTAATGTCCGCTATCTTTCGTATTATACGCGTTATACTGATGGTCAGACGGTAAATGTCCATTCATGTTCGCAGGGTGATACGGGCCGAGAGACACTGGACGATAAAGAAAAAGGGTTAACACAAAGCAAAGTAAACAAACACGGCGTGCAGAAGCGAGGAAATGTAACTCAAATCTTGTTTGTGTTTTAGTATGTATGAGAAAAGTGACTTAAGGTTGAAATGTAAAATATTGTGAAGGTAATACTACTTATTTTATTTTATTTTATTTATTAATGGAAGTCTTACAGTCTAATTTATATGATATATAAGTAATAATAATATAATGCGATTGCTAATTACAAGACTTCACAAGTAGAATTGGTATAAGAGTAATAACTTTACAGGGAAACATATTCGATTTTATGGTGAAGCTGTTATGTGATCAAATTTAAACTGCATTTGAAAAAAATCAATAAATATTTGGTCCCTGAGATTAAGACGAGTAAAGGAATTGAGGACTAAAAAATAAGGCCATATTTACTTGCTTGTGATTTTGCTGTGTCGCTAAAACCGAAATATTAACCTTATATGCACCATTTCTACCACGCGCAAAGAAGTTTTATTTTCAAATAGTTGTATTAACTACAATCTACAAAAGTAACACTTACGAGAAGAAGTGTTGAAGAGTGATGTCGGTGGCGCTGGATAGTGTTGAGGGTGGGGGTAGGAGGCGGTCGCGGCGTGCGGCGTGGACGCGGCGGAGCAGTACCGCGGCGAGACCGACCCGCCACTACGAGCGTACTCCTCTAAAAGAAAAAGCCTGGGGTCAACACGAAATTATCGTTAGGATTCGGCAGACAATTAACCTACTTTTTTTGGAGGAAGTCTTGTTTATATTGGGGATTTTTGGGGAATTTGACTAGGCATTATTTGCTGGTGTTAACTCATCTGATTAAAAGCTCAAAGCTAACGACTACATCGATTTACCGAAAATCGAAATACTAAGAAAGTTTAGTAATAAGATATGGCATGAATCAGCATTGCAGCCCTTCCTTGATATACCTAATTCTAAATATAAGAACACTTAAAGGCAGAGAGGCAATATAAATAATATCGCTACAAAAGCTTGAAAATTAAAAGAGTCAATAAAAATTCTAAGTACCACTACTATTTAACCAGAAAACCCACCTTCAGTCCACTGTGACGCAGCGGTATCCTGAACGCTGACGGCGAGCTGGCCGGTGTAAGAGTTGAAGGGCATACTCGCTGGCGGGGATCGAGGCGCTCCTAAGCCCAGTTGGTTGTTCCGAGGCATCGAGTATAATGCCTCTGCAAGGTCTGCTGCCCTTTTTAAAATTATTTCCTACAGAGGAGAAATCACATGAGTTATGTCTTATAGAATCAAATATAAAGCACGCACACCTCTATATTCCATATGGCGGATCATGGACATCTTTTAATTGTATAAATATTGTTTGGTATTTAAATAATAATACAAACAACCTTGGATTCAGATAAATCAGATGTGAAGTTCATTATTTATTTAAAGCTTGATAATTTTACTTTAAAATTAATGAAGTCACACAAAACAGTTAATACAAAAACTGTATTATTGTAAAAGATTGCGCTATAGTCACACGAAAGATCCTAATTCCTACTACACCCTTTCAGTAACACCATTATATTTCCTTAATAATTTTTTACCTTAGGTAATTTTTCCGGATCGCCCGGATGCCTCGGTATGAGTTTCTGCAGTCTTTGGAAGCCGTAGTCGATCGTGGGCTCGTTGAGCGCTGCTATGCGAAACACAAAAACAAAATCAATCATTAGTTGCCCACTAACAAATGAAAGCCTAATTGATGGATCGTGCAAGAGATTGCGTATCAGAGTTCCCAAATTACGGCTTATTTGGGGAAAAGTATCTTGGAACATAATGAGATTCGTCTACATAATATCTGACGATATCGTGAAATTTATTTTTATATCTGTTGTGTACATTTCGTTGGGAAAATTCTATTGGAATGTCATTAGATACAAACAAACTCATATAAATATCGTTGGAAAAAAAGGACACTTAACTAGAAGAGGTAAAGTTATCGTAAATGTGAACAGATTTTACGACTGGATCTCTGAATTTGTGAAAAAAGCATTTGATCCGTTGATATATTTGCTTATATCGCAGATATATGTAATTTATTTATTATACACTAACTAACATATCTTAAATATGCTGTCCACCCGGTTCCAGGATTTTACCTTTCACTACCCAAAGGTTGGCTGGAAGAGATTGCTTAGTGATAAGTCCGCCTTTGCTCAACATATTCATAATGTATGTTTCTACTACGTTTGTATTTTTTTATGGGCAATAAAGATAATTTGTATTGTATTGTATATTTAATCACTGGTACCACTTCTCAGGCCCCACTTTCAGTTAAAGTGGCCACAGATCAAAGGCCACTAACTGGAATGTATGACATTCACATAAAAACGTATATAATAACGATTTTAACAAATATGGTTCTGTAGAATGCACAGTCTAAGAATAAAAAATAGGTAAAAAAACTTTTTAAGTTAAACGGTTTTATGTTAAACATACATTGCAATGTTTAATATAAATGTACTAAAAACCAAAAAATAATAAAATAGATACAGTCGTGGGAATTATAAACATATGCATAGACTAGACTAAAATAAAACCGTGGGGCACGTCAATTGTCTACAAATTATAGACTTAATGTGCGATAGAAGAATCGTTTAATTCGTCGTTAGGCAGTTGGCCCGCGGACGGTGCGCAAATTACTTACTATTTTGCTGGCTAGCGAGGAATCGTTTCACTGCTCGTAGTTTGTCTTTAATCGACAAAACTTATGATAAAAGTACTACTCGCTCAACATTATGAAACCCTAAAACTCGCTTAATCGAGCTTGCTAACTTGTTTCCACATTCTAGCCCTACTTATCACACGTCCATCGTTGTCGGTTGAACAACTGCCTAATTATAGTGTAACATTACAAAACAAACATTTTAATCAACGATTGTAGACAATTGACGTGCCCCACGGTTTTATTTTAGTCTAGTCTATGCATATGTTTATAATTCCCACGACTGTATCTATTTTATTATTTTTTGGTTTTTAGTACATTTATATTAAACATTGCAATGTATGTTTAACATAAAACCGTTTAACTTAAAAAGTTTTTTTACCTATTTTTATTTTCTAGTTTTTTGTTTTTGTAACGAATAAACTCAAAAACTACTGGACCGATTTGAATGAAATTTGGCACTGGGATAGACTTAACCTTCAGGAGTAACATAGGCTACATTTTATCCCACTGCTTAGATTTTAATTTTGAATAGTAAATTGTATTCTACTTGTTGAGACCTTTCATTTGATACCCATGTTGATGGGATTGATAAAACCTAAGTTATCCGCCATTTTGTAGAGGCCGCCATCTTGGATTTCAATTTTTTATAGTATATTGTATTCTGCTTGTTGAGCCCTTTCATTTGATACCCATATTGATGGGATTAATGAAACCTAAACTATCCGCCATTTTGTAACGGCGGCCATCTTGAATTTATAATGATAATTAATAAACATAATTATATTGTCACCAAAATCCAAAGTGTATACAAAATTTCAGATTAATCGGTTGACAGGAAGAGGGTGAAATTTGAATTACTAAATTTGACCCAAGAATAAATAAAACAAACGGGGTGAGCTAAATAAAACCGTTTAATAAGATGATGTTACTCACAAACATAAACAAATCTCCCTGGTGCGCCCTTGCAGAACTGCTTGCTCTTGTAGGACAGCGTCACCTCCACCACGCCTGGTATGTGTCTCGGTGGCGTCTGAACTCTTATGGCGTGTGATGTTATTAGCTGTTAAAGAAGGAATTTTTAGCCAATCAAATTTAATAAGTTAATGATTATTTCATTTTATCTTTCTCATTATTTTTGTAATGTACATCAAATGAACTAAAAACTTAAAATTCCTAAAAGATGAATCTAAAGAATTGTTTGTAATTACCTCACTCCAAACTAACATAGTCCCGAACACAACCTGTAGCCCATCAAAGAAGTTGTCGCCCACAATGATAACGGTTGAGCCCCCTGACGTCCAGCCCTCACTCGGTGATATCGCTTTGATGCAAGGTGTTGCTACAGGTAAAGGTGGGTATAGACCTGCTGTGGGAAAAGAAAAAAAGAATGTTAACCACTTCTCTGTATAAAGTAAAATTGTGGGGTTTGTTAAAGGCTATTGTTGATCTAATGCCAAGATATTAACATAAATGTTTCAAAGTATGTTCGGTTCGGCAAGTAACTGAAATTTTGAAATTAAACAATCAAGTGAACCAGTTTCTACTGTGTAAAATGAAAAGTTTATGGCTTTTTTGAAGTTCTTTAGTGTTATATACGTACTCGTACTTATTTCTTGTTCATTTTGACTGATCATAAATAGATTTGACTGTGTCGCCTAAATAGCACCCTAAGTTATAAATGACGTCTTTCGAGAAGTACTTCACTTCGCAAAAGTAAAGACTCTGCAACTTTCAATGTCGAATAAACGCCAAACAAGTAAAACTCCTACTGTCCCACTCAAACATTTATCTTGAACTATTTCGGAAAAAGGACAATTGTAGAGCGTTAAAATTGTGGTTACAAAGCGGAAAAGTGTAACATGTAGTTTGTAATAATTGAAAATATATTTTAATATGTTGTAATAAAGTTGGGTATGGCATTACAGTTTTATGGTTGTTATGGCACTGTCGTGGTTGCAGGGTAGTCAGGGGGATACGCGTCGTAAGACAACAGGGGGAATCTGGATTCTCGAACAAAACGACACAGTAATAAAGACGAGAAGAAAGTGAATTTAAGGGGACGAAAGCAGATTACGTTCGAGGTCTTTTTAATTTGTCAGATATTATATTAATTTTGCTTCCGTTCTTTCAGTATTTCATGGTAATAAATTACTATGTCTTATATAAAATAATCTTGACTCTAAAAGTATATTGTTACATACATATTTTTTTAAGATTACTGTCTTCATATTATTTAGTTATCTAATAATCAAATATTTTTTTTATAAAACGGAATTAATTTACCCCACTTTTCCAAGTAGATTTTCATAAGTCACCAATTTTAATGCTGGCTATTCTCGAGGTTCTCAGACAAAAAGATATCAAGGTAAATAGTAAAATATGTTCCATTTAGTAGTACAGGTAAGTATCAAACATTTTCATGTTGCTTTGTTATTTTCAGCAGTATTTAAATTGGAAATGACGCCAGCAGACGGTACAATGGTAACGGTGGGCCATGCCGGTGGCGGCAATGAGCAAATTTTCTCATTCGCACCGTGTAATCCTTCGGAGTCGGTTTCCCGCCGTCTAGCCGACTTTGAACTTCGGCCTTCTTAATATGGACAAGCCTGTTATTTACAAATTACATCGTTTTGTCCTCAAATATTCATAAAAATATTTCGACTGGTATATCTCGACAAACAGAATAAGCATCCCCGAATTTATATGTAGAGAATTTTGGAAGTTCATCTTTTCTGCCTTTGAAATCAGTTAGTGAAAGTTCCTAAAGTTCGATTTTTAAAGAAAAGTTCAGATAATTTTGTTCAAACTGTTGATTTGTTTTCTCGTTTATTGATTCAAATGACAGGTTTTCTCAACAGTTTGTTTAGCATTTATAGTACTCATTATTTATGAGATCAAACTAAAAAAATCAAACAAAAAAATTATACCAAAAATTTGTTACGAAATTACTGAGTCTGACCGGTTTGAACTTATATTTCTCAGGGTAGAATTCCTCACTAAATTATCCCAGCCGCTTCCTGCCCGCTTCAGCGCCCTCCCAAGTTCTTGCGAAATGTCTACAGTGATTCCTTGCATACAAACGACGCTCTCAAACGTTGTATTATGAGTTTTGCGCATTCGTCGCCGATTGACTGCCTACATATTTATAACGTGAATTGGCAAGTTCGATGATAATGATATTTTTGTTCTAGATAAGTGATGAGAATTTTTTGCTAATACGGTAGGTAGGTAGCAATATGCTTGTTTGCAATTTTCAATTATATAGAGATTTAGTATTATTGATTTAGCAGTAAAATTTTACTTTCTGGAGTAAATCACTCACGTTTAATAGATGCAGAAGTACTATCTCGATATAGATAGGGAATTTTCATAATACATATACTATTTAAGATACATGTAACTAAAGATTAAAAAATATGGTTTTCTAAATAAATTATACTCAATTCAACCAAATCAATTAATTCAAATCATTACTTAAAATTATCATTAAAACAAGAGAACATCTGAAAACTAGGATAATGTTTACATTACGATAAAGAAAAAAAATAAGATAAAACCAAAGAAAACGAAAACGTACAGGCATGTTCAGTTGTGGCGTCAATACCTTTAGTGGGATAGGCGCTAAAGGTTAGCCGCTTGGTTCCTCGGCAAAACTTGCTGTTATTATGAACGAGGTTTTGTATCTTACTATGACTAGAAAGATATGTCTATCATCTCTTTGATAATCCACGTTAAAATAAAAATTAATGAACCAAAAAAACAAAACGTACAAGTATGTTCAGCGGCGGCGTCAATACCTTCAGTGGGGTCTAGTCGCTTCGCTCTTCGGCCGTGCTTGCTGTTGTTGTGAACGAACATGTTGTCTGATATCGCTAAAAGAGGCCCGTCTACCATCACTTGAGTTGATATCACCACCTGTGGAAGAACTTACACCTTTAGCAACTTCCTAAATGCTATTAAAACTTGTCTGAGTCACTGGATCGTTTAAAACGTTTGATTCACGTCAAGTGGACGCACTACGAAAGGCTTACAAGTTGAGATGCGCAACTGGTCCCTATTTTTTATTATATCATTATATCAATTCGAAACTTATTATTATCATTAAATGTAGCTTTTGAGTCTATAGTAACAAGTAGATCCCGTTAAAAACGATAACGATATATGCGTTTTTATTTAATTTGCGTTATAGGTAAATTACGAAACAATCATTCTTTACATGTTCTTAGCTATATCTTGAGATTTCATATAAATCCCAGGTCTGTATTTGTTCGGGACAACAAGTCAAGTCCACATCAAGCATCCACCGAAGAAGCCACAATTTTACTAAACTACTATGCTACCAAAGATTATTATTAGTCACGGCAGTTACACATTTACAGAGCAAAGTTCAAGATCATAGAAAAAGGGACCGTACAGTCGCCGAAAATAAAACCTGTCAATATACAGCGGGCGGCGGCTGTATTTCACCAGGAAAAGGGAGAGTCCCGTGGGAGGAGGGGCGACGTCTCGGGACTCAAATGGACGCCGATAGGGCATGCAAGGAAGTGCATTGTGTGCCGTGGGTGGCCGCTTACGCAGGTATTCGATCAATGTGTGTACTTTATAGCGAATATTACGTCATTTTGTTATAGTTTAGTTTCCTTGTTTAGGTTTAAATTGTGATGCGCTGTTTTTATTTTTTTCTGATACTTTTGTAGACTGTCTACTAAATACTATGCAGGGTCTTCGATTCCGCTCTTTTTTTTTAAATTTATTTCATAGAATAGAACTTAGACATCTTAGTCTAAGTTTTACCTCATGATATATAGATTAAATAAAAATTTGTTAACTTTTTATTGGCAGGTAAGTATAATTTTCTTAATTATTTAAATAGCTTTGATATTTGTGACTTTTGAACCAATAATATAAATATTTTTACACTTTAAAAATAAATACGTTAGTACGTAAGGATGCATTTTACTAGAGTGCCACACGACATCAATGCCCTACCAAAATTGCACACCTGAATACAATATTCAGTTCGATAAAGAGGCTGCATTATTTCGATTCCTACCGTCTATAAATATGTACATACTTATACATTACACCCATATATTCTTACCCTTGAAACGGTGGGGAACGACCACTGAATTATTCAATGACACACAGAAAGCCCAAATATAGACATAACTACATACACAACTTCAGACATAACTATTGCATGCAGAAATGGGCACTATGTATGCTATACCAAGTTCTATATTTCATTAAACTATATGAGGACACGTAAGACAAATATGTCTTAGCCGACGGCACAAGCAAATTTGTACTCATAAGTAGACTGTGTGAATGCACCTTTACAGTTAGTCGTTATAGGGTTGTCACTAATTAGTTAAATTATGAGATATACGACTTGAAAGTTTCCACATGTTCTGTTTTTGAATTATGAATACATTTATCTTATTTAAATAGCGCTGGGAAAATTCTAATTGTCTTCAAAACTCAAGTAAAGTTCTGTTTTTGATATGATTCGACAAGAAATACATTTAAATTATATTATACATCTTACTTTTTTAGACACTTGACATCATTTATCTCCGGATCACAAAATAATTTTGCTTATTCGAAGATCTGGTGTTTCATGCTACAGCCAACTGAATCACAGATATTTCATTGAGACTTGTTCTTATAGATTCACGGAGACAGTCAATTGATAAGAACAATACCAATAAGTATGAGTCTCAACGTAATTCTTGATACTAATTACATACTTTTCATAGTAAAAGAAATCTTCGCAACAAAGCTAAGACATAAATAAAACACAGAACAGAAGAAGTGTAAAAAAATTGTTCGAGAGTAAATAAATAAACTGGTATAAATATATTTAATTTCATCCCTCCCCTAAATTGGAGCCGTTTCAAATATTCAAGAGTCGTGAACGCAACCCTTCCTTCAGTTAAGGGCGATACAGTGAAATTTGTGGTCCAAGTTGTAAAAGGTGAACGAAAATGTTTAAATGAAAGGAAATGTACTGTGAGCACCAAGAAAATAATTCACAGTAAAGAAAATGATATTACGATAGGTCTTTTTTTATTAGTATCTGCTTTATATAAAGTTATAGATATAAGAAGCAGGCCGAAAAGATCATGGCTGGACGTCGAATAAGATGATATACAAGTCAATGGACTGAAATCCGAAGACGCCGAAAACCGGACCAAGTGGAGGGAGTAAAGTCGGAAGACCCCGGGCCCCGAAACATTTCTGTGGATTGTGTAACCGGCAACAAGAAGAAATAAGATAGATATATCAGGTTATAGAGAATACGGGTTGTATTCCATCTAATCATTCAAAGCCTTTCCTTAGTGGGTAGAAATAACCAATGGTGTCCAAAAGATTGAGTTTAGTATGCCTAAACGCATTTAAAGGCATAATCGAAAAATTATTAATGTATTAATAAAATAAAAAGAGAAATAAAGCCCGCTTTAACTCACAAAACGCGTTGTGCACTACTCGTACAAGCGCAACTAAATCAAAAATAGATCGGATTTAAATCGCGAAAAGTTTTAACCTAAAAATAATTTTGATTACATGCACACAAAAAGAAACAAGTAAAACTGAGAGAGAACAGATAAAAAAACAGAAAATACGAAATCAGTAACAAGCCCAGTGCCGCTTATTCTTTGGACCACACTACAAGGGCATCGCAGACGGCCCACGTAGGCACACGCTATTTTTCCTCGCTACCAGTAAACATCAGCCATTTACTTGTCGACAGCGAGACTAATTACGGACCTGTGTTTGGAGGGCATTGTAAATGATGTAGACTGGACGTACTCTGAAGTGTCTTTAAGATGGAGACCTATTGCGAACTGTGTAAGATTTCTTTTTCTCAAATTTACACCAGATTTGCAGATAATGCTTTCATCTGTTGTGTAATTGGCCCGTGTTAATTTGTAGCTTTATTAAACTTTTAATATGTAAAAGTAATGTTTGTTGATAGATGAAGTTAGTATTTTATTTTATCCGGGACAGGTTAGGTATACAGATTGAGGTAGCCTCGAAGTTTGCAATGCATTTGCACGCATTGCTTTGAAAAATTAAAGTCTATAGTAAATGCTTACATCATAATGGTGGTATACCTAGTATCAAATAAAGACTAGGAAATTATTTACTTACTTGAAACCTTCTCATGTCTCGTGGATTGCCCGCATTTTTTAAACAGTTTTGATTGCATTTCAGAAAGAATTTCAGGAAAAACCTGGAACAAAAGCAAAACAAGAATTAATTCTATTTGCTTGTTAATAATTTTATTATTTTTTAAATTAAATCTTAAACAAAGCCGAATTAAACATACGACGGAAAAAAAAGCAATTTTTATCTATTCTTCGTTGTATGTTCTCTATGTATTAAGAGTTAATCCAAATCTACGTGGCAATCTTTATTCGTTTGGTACTTACTTACCAAACGAATATACCTTAAAAATAATACATTACTAACTTATTAAACGGATCCGAGACACAAAAATCTCGCCGTGTGAATGTGAAACAGATAATGCAACACAAATGATGCGGACACATAAATCTAACGTTGACTGATGCCATTAAACATCTAGCTACTGGCGTCAAGTGGATTTTTTATTGATTACAGTTTGGAAATAGCTGGGTTTTTTAACCCTCACCACAAAAAATGGTGTATAAAGTAATTGGGTCTGTCTGTGACCAAAACACTTTATGATCTCTTCGTTATATGGGTGTGTACATGTAAAACATTATATGATGGCGAAAATGATGTTTTAGTTTGCGAAGGTGATGACGGCCAATTTTTTTAGTTCAACACAACATATAATTCTTTTTTTTTTCAGAAAAGCAAAGAACACCAGAAAAAAAAACATTTTCTATATCCAGCTACGTAAACATATAAGGAATTTGTTTTGATTAAATTAAGCACCTAAATAAGTTGTTGGTTCATTTTTTGTTTGCTTATTTTGTGGTTTACTGTCTTCTCATCTGTTTCCACTTAACACCACTCCGTATAATTTGCTTCCCATGTTCACAAATTTGTACTTTCCGCCCTTCTAGGGAATCGTTAAGTTTTTGCCGTTTCGGTAGCGACGAGTTTATGACCGCAATATGTTTAAACATGTCCAAGTGATCTCGATGATGAATCAATTTAACATTGTAAAAAAATACTATCATAATATTTTTGGTCACTTTCTTATTTCTTAGGTGTAGGCAGTGGTACTGGGGATTTTTATTCTTGTGACTTGTACAATTAGTGCCCAAAAAAAATTTTGAGTCTTTTTTTGTATTGTTGTGTATAGGAAATTTCATAACAAGTAGCAAATATTCCCAATTATCTTAAGCATAGTATGTATTTCATTAAGATAAATATTAAGTTACATATCATACCAACAACAAAACGAATAGCAAAATATATCACGAACAGGAATCGAAAAAGACATTGCTTTTTCATCGGTTGTCAAAACGAAATCAAACAATTTCCAGCCGAAAGACTCAGGCCAACTATCGTCATATCGGATTACATACAATAGTTCAGGTTTGCAACGTTACATATTTCCTTTTTAAAGGAATTTGGGCTTTATTTGGTTGTGGTAAGGCTTTGATAGTGTTTTTCGTAAGTATGTTGGTGCGTACGATCAAGCCAGCAACCACGATGAATGCTTTAGCAGAAATATTTTACATCGCCCGCGGCTTCGGCGATGCCATGCCGAATATTGCTGTGCCAACAGTTTGATATATTTATAGAGATGATAGGACCACTAAAACTGCTATAAACTCCCGCGTTAAATTATACTATTTATACAAAATACAGTTATTAAACGCAAATGTAATGAGCCTTTATTTTATCTTTGACGTTTCGAATCATGTTACAATGATCCCTAGTCACCGAGCGACTCAAGATTAAATAAAGGAGTAGGTACGTTACGTGCGCGTTTAATACCTGTATTATTTTTTAAATAGTTCCACAAATAATGTAAAAATTCTGATTTTTTTTCTGTCGATTCACTTTTGACCTTAACTTTTGGTTGGCGTTATCGATATAATCACAATAACATTCACGCCTGCCTAATACCTTATTTATTTGGCTATCATCTTAGCCCGGCCTCGCATAGTGTTTGTTTCGTGCTGCTTTGTATTTTTTACACTTATGGTGCAATAAAGAGTTTTATCTATTAATCTATTTGTTTAATGCTTTGTAGTGTTTTTCAAAGAATGATATGGACTTTAAGGTGACCATTTGGCGCGTAAAGTTGTGAAACTAAGAACAAGACTATATCTTGGGTGGCACAACTAGTTGTGCATGGTAACATGGTATTTCTTACCTAAAATCGCTACTTAAAATCCTAAAGTTTAACGTATAAGAAAAAAAGAGAAGCAGCCAAGGAAGTCCACATCAAATTCGTTAATCGTACAGTGGTAATATCATCTCTATAGAAAAACAGCACGCATCCGAATACGAGCGGCGCGAACGTATTTGTAGCGCCCGAGGCGCCACATCTGTTCGCATTATTTATGTTAAACACCTTATGTCACAATATTGCGAGTTAGAGTTTAGCTCACGTGGAGATATTTTTGGATGAGTGACGTATAGGAGCTAGGAGCATAGAAGGCATTGCAGGGTGGGTAGGTAGATTGAAGCCGCCGCGTGGTTTCGACCTCCGTGGTAATTTTTCATATTTAAGACTAAAATAACAGTGTAATAGGTAATAAATTAACATTGATTGAGGGATTATAAAAATAGTTAACTAAGAGTAAAAAATAGTGGTTGCAATAAATACTCGCGGCCTCTGAAACTGTGGTAATAGCGGGCTTAATAAGAAGGACAACATGCATTCTTTCTTTATACTTATATACTAGATTGTAGATATATATTTTTTTTCAATTTATTTAATAGGAATACAAACAAATTCAATCATGGACAGCTCTTCGCTACCACTTTCTTTATCTCTTCTTGAAGTGTTCATTTCCAAGTTGCACTATCCGCATTCGATATAATTAGAAAACCGTGACGTATATATGTATGTATATATCAATATTTGTTTTCGCCATAAACCTATAAGAACCCCATAAAAGAGGTCACATAAGCTATGGCCATTAATATCATTGTAAGGGCTACCATGCCATCTTTATCCGGCTTGTGGTAAGCCAGTGTTATAGCCATGGGGCTCTAAGTAAAATATATAGTACCTACACCCCATATGTATTTTCAGTAAAAATTTAAACATCTTCATACTTATATCTATAAAAGCAGGTATACAAGTAAAATTGCTTATGAACTAAGCACAACCCCTCAGTTTTTCATACTTATGTAATATACTTAGACATAAAAACTAAAACACAAAACGCTTCAGCTATGAGGAAATCAAACCATCCCCAATAAAAGCACCCTACATATATACTTACTTAGAAATAAGGATGTTATTCGTTAGGGCTTATCGATAAACTAAGATTTAGTTAAACATCCTTATTGCTGTAATAAAATTGATATATAAAATTTTTAGTGGAACTTTTCTAAAGGTACTCTTCTAAATTTATACTTATCATGAAGAAAACATTTTTTATTTTTATTTGTAACGAAAAAAATCTGAATTTATGCGATCGATTTTGATTAAGTTTTCTCTTAATGATATTTACATAGTGGCCTTAACTAATAATACACGCCATATTTAATTAGAAATATCAAAAATAATTTCATCAAATGTACAAAAATCTAATATTTGAGTGAATAAATGGTTTATTTATGGATTTAAATCATACTTATCGATACAATCGATTGGCCAACACTATTGAAAATTTACCTATCGCATCACGGAGGGAACCGTGGATCCATCGTAAAAACTAACTCCCTTGTTCATCCCTTCTACAGAGGCTAGTAACCCACGAGGGCTTATCTGTTATAGAAAGGCACGAGGTAAGTACATTTTGAAATTTTTGTAATCTCAAGGAACTACGTCCAGTAGTTTCGGCTGTTACTTTGTCTGAGACCGTCACTAAGCCAGTCATTAGCACTAAGTAACGTAAGATCTTAACACACAATCACCTAATCTTCATATTATTGGATTTTTCCTTAGCTGTCTAATTTTTGAGCTTTGGATATCACAAACTCGTATACGAGTATTGTATCGCTGAAAACAGCATTTACATGCTATGACGTCAAATATTCTTGGAATGTTAGACACACTATTTAAAATTCCGTATTATTATAGCATTGACTTTTGTTTATGACCTACATCCTTCATAGCATCCGTTCATATAGATCTTCCTTTTTTGTAAAGAAATATTTCTTCAAACATTGTAAGACAAATATACACATATAGCCCAAGTTGCCAACATGCCGCACTATTATAAGAAAAAATCGAGTGCGGCATTAAGTCGAGCGGTCTGCCCCCTTTTCGTAAAATAA
The DNA here is from genome assembly GCF_032362555.1 of Amyelois transitella. Classification (NCBI taxonomy): domain Eukaryota; kingdom Metazoa; phylum Arthropoda; class Insecta; order Lepidoptera; family Pyralidae; genus Amyelois; species Amyelois transitella. The sequence continues at coordinate 7,720,951 of NC_083511.1, read as the reverse complement.
AGGTGTCACAGATGTCTAAAATTCTAAGAAAACAAATCCCTGCTGAAGATGAGTAGGTACAGCTCTATACTAATATTATAAAGCTGAAGAGTTTGTTTGTTTGAACGCGCTAATCTCAGGAATTACTGGTTCGAATTGAAAAATTCTTTTTGTGTTGAATAGAACAGTTATCGAGGAAGGCTAAATAACATCACGCTGCAACTATATGGAGTGAAGAAATAATGGAAAATGTGAAAAAACGGGAAACTTTATTCATCCTTGTGGGCTTTAATGATGCCCAAAATAAAAATGAATATGAAATCTCTGTTGGATGTAGAATATAAAGTAAAAGAAAATGTAGTTACTCAATTATCGCCAAAGTCTCCATCAAAAAATAATTCGTTAATTAATTCTCTATATTCTCTTTAATTTGTACTCCTTTCAGGAACACTTGAACACCCCCACCGCCTCATACTACCGTCGTGTATTATGTTCATTTACATGGTTTACTTGCTAAAAAAGTTTTATTTTCTTTTATGTTTAGATATTTTTCAAATAAGGGTTTATTTATAGCATAATAACTTTTCAAAATGATGAACCTACTCAATTGATAAATTTTTTTGAAGTAATTAACTATGAGTAATGTGAATTGACTTTCAATTCAAAATTTTAAGTAGGCAACTTTTTTATTAAACTATTTTTAGATCGCCTGATACTGGCCTTCACAAAACTACAAAAAAAAGACACATTCACATATCGAACGCGCATTGAAGAACGCGGGATCTGACAACAAGCGGTCTTGATAACTTTTCCCTTTTAACCTTTCGTCCCGCGCCCCGCGCTCCCTCGGGAGGCGGTCCCCTGGGCCGGGGTCCCCCGCGTATACCGCCCCCTGCCACCACTCAATACCGACACGCCATGCGGACGGCAAAGATTAAGTAGGCCAGTGTGGATGGTCAACTATTTTTAAACGGTTTTATTTAGCTCACCCCGTTTGTTTTATTTATTCTCGGGTCAAATTTAGTAATTCAAATTTCACCCTCTTCCTGTCAACCGATTAATCTGAAATTTTGTATACACTTTGGATTTTGGTGACAATATAATTATGTTTATTCATTATCATTATAAATTCAAGATGGCCGCCGTTACAAAATGGCGGATAATTTAGGTTTCATTAATCCCATCAATATGGGTATCAAATGAAAGGGCTCAACAAGCAGAATACAATATACTATAAAAAATTGAAATCCAAGATGGCGGCCTCTACAAAATGGCGGATAACTTAGGTTTTATCAATCCCATCAACATGGGTATCAAATGAAAGGTCTCAACAAGTAGAATACAATTTACTATTCAAAATTAAAATCTAAGCAGTGGGATAAAATGTTCATCTTATACACCCGAAAGCCATACAGTTTCCAGCTAAGTACAATTACGGGACGGCTGAAAGAAGAATGTTGCCTTTAATACTATCATGGGCTTCTACAATACATAAAATGCAGGGCAGCACTGTGGATCACGCAGTCGTATACTTAGGTGCGAAACTGTTTGAAGAAGGTCAAGCCTACGTGGCTCTTAGTAGAGTAAGATCTTTGCAGGGACTACGTATAGAGGAGTTGGACTGCAATAAACTAACGGGCAAGAAACCTTGCAATAATGAAGCACTAAATGAATTAAACAGAATGCGAAATAAAAACTAAAAACTAGAAAATAAAAATAGGTAAAAAAACTTTTTAAATTAAACGGTTTTATGTTAAACATACATTGCAATGTTTAATATAAATGTACTAAAAACCAAAAAATAATAAAGTAGATATAGTCGTGGGAATTATAAACATATGCATAGACTAGACTAAAATAAAACCGTGGGGCACGTCAATTGTCTACAATCGTTGATTAAAATGTTTGTTTTGTAATGTTACACTATAATTAGGCAGTTGTTCAACCGACGTGGACGTGGACGTGTGATAAGTAGGGCTAGAATGTGGAAACAAGTTAGCAAGCTCGATTAAGCGAGTTTTAGGGTTTCATAATGTTGAGCGAGTAGTACTTTTATCATAAGTTTTGTCGATTAAAGACAAACTACGAGCAGTGAAACGATTCCTCGCTAGCCAGCAAAATAGTAAGTAATTTGCGCACCGTCTGCGGGCCAACTGCCTAACGACGAATTAAACGATTCTTCTATCGCACATTAAGTCTATAATTTGTAGACAATTGACGTGCCCCACGGTTTTATTTTAGTCTAGTCTATGCATATGTTTATAATTCCCACGACTATATCTACTTTATTATTTTTTGGTTTTTAGTACATTTATATTAAACATTGCAATGTATGTTTAACATAAAACCGTTTAATTTAAAAAGTTTTTTTACCTATTTTTATTGTTATCATTATACTTAAAGCAAGTAGAAACGTGTACTCTGTGTCTTCTCTTTCGGGAAAAAGACGATAAGTAATAAAATAGCCTTCGTCTTTATGGCTTTATGTAAATACCAACAGATACACATGAAAAAATCTTATATCATACGTGATACAAAGTATGTAATTCCTAATGTATTTATTAAAAAAATATACAATTGAAAAAAAAATTAAAGGAGTTTGAGAGTAATTACTTGGTTTTTCATTAAAGGAATAGAGACAAAACCCATACAGATTCAAGACAAAACATGAATAAAATAAAAAAAATGGATGGCTGTCAAAAACACACGATATTTTAAAACAACACAAATTAATAACGATACAAACAGTCGAATAAAAACAAATTGACACAAAAGTCCTCTTAAAACTATCACCCGTCCACTCTGCAACACCCAACTACTCGCACTAATCTTTGCGAACGAGCGACGGGCCCATAACGCCCAACATTCGACTTTTTTCCGCGAGCCATAGGCAGTGTTAATATTTCAGTGTGTACCAAATTCAAGGGTTAACTGCCCGTCTCGACTGGTGTAAATAGACCCAAACAATTGAGCGATTTCTATTGTGATCAGGCTGAATGCATTTTTTATGAGTAAACGTTGTAGGTAGAGTTTGAAGTTAGATATAAGTTATATTGAAAAAAGGTCGTTTGGTTCACAACAATTAAGATTAAGGCTTTTTTCCTGTTGATATCGTAACAGGTGACGTCAGGAATAAGTACTTTCATCTAGCCCAATTACCACGATTTAAGCTAGGAATGGTTCCCGGCACAATTAGCAAGAGGACTTTAGTCATTTCTTTAGATAACATAAGTTAGCTACGGTCCAAGTGGCGCGAGGTTCCCCTATAAAAGGTTCATGTTGGTAAGACGGAAGAGTGTATGAGTGTAACCCTGACCTTATATTTCTGCGTCGTGGTCATACTTATAAAAAAATGGAACCGATACAAACGCAAGGAGTGATACTCGTATTAACGATCATTTTGATAAAACCCTTTGTTTATTTCTTTGCGTGCAACAAAACGTTTCCCACAAATCAGCAAACATTATGAATGATATTTTGTTCCAAAAAATTGCCTCTTCAGACTAAATGTGGAATGGTTACTCCATGTTTAGGCTGTCGAGTAAAACGAACAAAAACTATAGCTACTACTAATACCAACATCCGTTTTCGGTGAAACCGCTGGAAATATACGACGGCGTACACGGCGATTCTGTTCGACGAAATTGGCTCAGTGTTAGAAAGGAACCCGTTTACGTTTTTATTGAAACCTAGGCTATAGGTATAGTTTACTTTACTACAGAGTAGTGTTGATATTTAAGGCTCTGTAATATTCAGTTATAAAAGCTTGTATTTAAGAGAAAGAATAAAAACTTTTCACAACAGTAGGTACTAAGGAACGTTTCAAAACGTTTTTTCGTTAATTGAATCATGAATTGATATACCTTATTGTTATGGTGATAAGATTTAAATCGCGTTTACAATATAGCAAAGATCAAAAGTAGTGCTACAAAAATGAGCTACGACGACGCTACGAGAAAATGCCTACGCCGTAGCAGTAACCCACAGAAAACTAGCATCCATAAACCTGCTGCTACAAAATAATCTTTAATACATAGATGAACGCATATGAACGAGTAATTCTAACGGTGAAACATTTTTTTACACTCTGAAAAGTAATATAAATATATATATTTTTATATAATAGTTTTCACAAACAACGTTTAGTTATATATACCAAGAGCGGAGACACTTCGCCGAACGTACGAGTATCGTACACATATCGACTAGTAGTAAATATATCGTAAAGCACAGTAGTTTTTCCTATGTGTCGAATGCGGAGGGTATCGCGACGCAGCATCCCGCCGTCGCCATGGCAACGCGATAAAACCTCGCCTTTTCAAAGCCCTCCGTGTAGTAAACACTTATTATTGAGATAAATCTGATTTTATCTTTAAATTTTGATTATGCGAGACAGAGCCTTGATGGCTCAATGATAAAATTGAGACTTAAGTAGTTGATCAACTTTTACAATTTGCACGCCAAGAGAAGGTAAGCGCACACTATTTTTTCTTCCTAGCAAACCTGTATGACGGCATCCACATTATATCATTTTAGAGAGAGAGAAAAGATAGGAATTATTATTTGTGTCGAATAAACAAAAACTACTAGACACTGAATTTAATGAAATTTGCCACAAAGCCAGATAAAATATTTAAAACTTTCATTGGTTTTTGCTTCAAATTTCTGCAAGAGCGAATACGCGAAATACTACAACTTACAAGTAAGTACTTTTTGAATTATCTGTAATCTTCGCATATACTACATTAGGTACTCTTTCAAATCTAAAAGCGCTTGTACTGAGAGTAGTTTCCAATTGACAATATACCTACCCACTGGCTGACTGCGGGCAATCGCTCGCGAGTTGTAAGCCTTTACCCCTCCCCTTGTGTACTCCGTAATATCTGGCAAAAATATCAGGCGAAAATAGTAACATTGATATGAGTATATTGATTCGATTCGATAAAGATGGCATGACATTCATTCATGTTTTTTAATGTAGACAATGTGCATTCGTCCACGATTTAAATTTAAGAGATCTATATTTGTAAACTGACGTCCGGTGAAAATACTGCAGTGTAGTTTGTTCCGCCGCTTATTCTACACATGCGCTTTGGAAGCGGTAGTAGTTAAAATTAGAATTGAGTTATGTGACGTCAATAAGTGATACCTTGTTTCCAATTTTGAAAATAAAACTATCTATGCTATTCTATGCTAGCTTTGTTGACTAGGCACTTTCAAACCTGTAGTTTTTTAACCAGAAAAAACTTAGATCTAGCGGACCTCAGGCCTCGAAGCGTAGCGGTGGAAGGTGCTACTCGAATATCGCAAAGATGAAAGACAAACTCGTTAAACTATCTAATAATATAATGTCAAATACATCCATCCTATCCAGAAACATTAAAAACATTTCTGAGTTACTATTGAACAACCCTATTTATTATGTAACCCTATAGTTCGAAGGCAACAAAGCGCGAAAACATCCAACCACCACCATATCGAAATTAATTTAGCTCCACAACTTCACTATCAACAGGACCTTTGCAATCACCATACAAAGACAAGGCGGCATTACGCGAACATCACTTCGTTGTGGGCACCGCTCTAATTGTAACTACACTCTTGGGCACTATCACCCGCTCAGCGCTCCGCCGGGTAGGCGTGTGCCACTAATCTTCGACCCCTACACCAACACCCCCACCAAACCAACCTCAAGCCTACCCCCAAAGAAATACAGATCAATTTCCAAAAACATCCACCACCACTATTTGCAAACGTAGCGAGGGTTAACGCACACTATCAAGTCATTAAATTGCATCGCCTTTTTAATGAGTCTGAAGTGAACAAAGGATATTGAGCGCGATTACATTAAGTGCCTGTAAGATAGTCTGTTTCGGTAACTTGTTTTTGTTGTCGATAGTTTTGTGGTTTTGAACGGGTGAGGTGTTAAATTGGAATTAGAGTTTCAACGGTCATTAATGGTAAGGCAATACAAAAGTTGTACCTAATTAATTTCTACAATTCGCTCTTACTTCGAAAAAGATTTCTAAGGTATAATTACCCTGGTGTTCGTCCCAGATGCATTTTCCCTAGGGCACGATTCAACGTGACAAAACAACAAGAACAATTGAAGAGTGGGTCAGAAATGCAGCAAGCATGGTGAGCTTTCATTGAAAAATCTGATTTTCAATGAAAGCTCACCATGCTTGCATGCAATAAAGGAACCGTAGCAGTTGAGATCCCGGTATCATACATATAGTTTCCGTGTTAAGCTTTTTCGGGATTAAAGAAAGACAAGGGAAACTGAAAAATCCGCTTTCATTATTACTGCAATGTATTCGTGACAGCAGTCACTTAATAATTCTCGTTCTAAAACACTAATAGTTTCGTTCCGTGCCAGACACCTATGTGTAACATAGGTGTGTGCACTTACTGGTAACATATTACATACTCCCTTCATATTTACACTCGGAATAAGCTATAAACTGATATCACGTGATCGTTTTCGGCCCGGTAATAGTTATAAATTACGCGGGTAGTTTATAAAAGCCGGTTAACCCGAGGTAAGCGGACAAGGAGTATAATTTATTATTTGGAAATACGCGGCCGCGTATTTTCATACGCCACAGCGGATCATTGTGCCCTTAATTATTACGGTATAGTGCGGTATAAACTAGTAACTTCTGTACGAGTATTAAGCTGGTTTTCTTATCAAAAGTTAGACGCAAAAATGGGTTTATGTCCTTCTTTCATATTACCGAAATAATGTATCAATATAAGTGATAAATGTGTATGCTTTTGAAAACAATGTTGGCATTTTGAAAGAAAATAATTTGAGACAATCATATTATTTTGAAATAAAATTAAGTTTGTTGCCTCATTATAGGACCTACATATGTATGTATGCAACCAGAAATTATTAATCATGAAAAATAGAAAAATTATTGAGAATCCTGTGATCATATACTTAATAAGTATAAGGTAGAACAATTAAATCTTCAAAAAACATATTCACTGGCCGGCAAAGGGTAAAAAAATAAATATGATAAATGTGTAGTATACACACTGTATCACTTACGTGAGGGTCCGCGAAGCTATATGGCGTTGTACAGTCACCAACACAAGTTTTAGATTGAATTTACTATGAAATAAAATATTTTTTTTGCTTTAAGAATGGTTTAAATACAGTTCTTTATATTTATAGAGGTAGAGGATATTTATAGATAAATAACAGAGGTGGGTATGAAATATTTATATTTTTACGGGTATATCTTTTATTGTTTTACGGATTGAGAAAAAGAGGCTTTTAAACTAATGTATCTTACATTAGTTTAAAAACCTAGCATATAGAAGAAATTATTGCTAACTCTATTGAACTATTACAAGTATCGTTTTATTAGCCAAATAAAAGATATAAACATGACCTAACATAAAATCACACCCCGTAGTGACGTAGGCAGAGATTATGTAAGTACATCCTTCTTCTACTAGGCACGATTCCGGTATACTTCATTTTTTGTGCAAGCTCTTCGGTTTAGACACTCTTGACCTGGGCTTTTGCCTAATTTTTAAATATAAAGCCCAACTAAATAATATTGTATATTTGAATTATTATTTTCTGTGCGACTATACAAAGTATTTTATATTCGTAAGCCCTACGCAGTATTTATCACTGGAAACTTTTAAGGTAAGCATATTTATGTCTCTGAAACTTATGATACTTAAATGTTACATCACATAAAATTTTGAGAAGATATTTAGAAAAATATAAAGACAGTAGTAGGTTTAAGTCAATAAATTAATGAACCTTTAAATTGACCTAAGTAATAGGATATAAATTATTTTCCAACGATAAGGTCTTTGGAAAATAGTTTCAGTTCATGACGTCCAGTAGGTACATATTTATCACATCTGTATTTTCTTACAGGGTAGACAGCCAATAGTCACAAGTCTGATAGACCACGTTGTATTGAACAGCTTAGTGATAAAAAGAGGAGATTCAGAGATAGTGTCCAGATTGCTGGCCCATCGCTTAAAAGATTATTATTGGCCCTTGAGTGCCTTTTACAATCTAAGCTGGAAGAGAAGCAGTTAGCACACCCTATATTATTTTTACCACCAGACTAGCATAGAAGTTTACATAACATGCTGTCGTAAAATACTCCAAATTTTGAAACCAGTAAGTAGCTGAAAATTCAATCTTGGGTAAGCTATGATTAGAGGAAGAACATTGGAATGAATACTTAGTAACTGACTTAACTATTTATTTCTTTTTTGATTTATGTTTTAAAAACAACACATACAGTGCAGACAATAAAGAGTAAGGTACAAACAAACCACAACATCGTGTACCAAAAAGCAAAACATAAACGTTATATCGGACGATTGCGAGGTTCCGCCAAACCGTGCTATCAAAATATAACGACCGCGATAAAAACGATGGAAAAGAAAGCAAGCGTTGCCGACCGATTTCCAAAGATCGTACAATATTTCTACATCTCTTTCTTGCTAAAGTTACAAGTATATGACCATCTTTATCGCACAGACTTTTCCGTTTTATAGGCTAGTCGATAATATTCGGACCGCTCCACAAGATATGAGTGTTAAATATTTTATGTTGTCCAGTGTTGACGTTCGCGGTCTAGATAGTTCAATTTATTATTTTGTATATGGAAATTAACTAACTTCAATTTGATGAAATTACTCTCAATTCTTACCATTTATTTTTGTTTTATTTCTGTCGAAATAATTTACTAACGGTATTACGTCACTGACGAAAGACATACTCGTAGTTTCGTGAAAAAAATCTTTTAGAAAATATTTCGAATTTGGTGTACTTAATTACAGTTTTTCACGTTTGTCTCTTACAAACCGTCTTGGGGTAATGTCATTAATCTTAGAAGGCTGGCAGCGCAGCAAACGACCTCGCGTTAAGACCCTCCATGGGCTGGGTGTCCCGTAATATACTAAAGAAAGCCGAATAACTATATACCAATACCCTACACTCCAAACGCAACCTTGTTTTAATTGGTATTAGTATCTTTAACGCGTGCACAGTTCTGCGCCTTTCGGCTTTTAATTATAAATACAAATTGAGTATAAGGAAGCTCTGTTCTGGAAAAAAGAAAATACGTAAGATATATTTTTTTTTTGCAAAGCGTGGCATTGTTAAATATATCGTCCAATCAGTATCTCGGAAAGAGGAATTAGCGTTTGAAGCGAGCGCGACGAATCTCGGTCTACCCTTTTATGCGGAGTAATAAAAAAAAGAAATCTTATTTGAATTTGGAAGAAGAATTAAAAAGAAAATGAATTCTGCACTAATTTGAGGCAGTGGCTTTTAGACGATGAGATTTGAAGTCCGAAAGCTATTAAGCAAATAATGTATTGTACCTCTGGGAAAAAAATCGTGAAGTTTAGATAAAGATATAATATATAATACCATAGTATATTTAAGTTGATTTTACTGTAATGTGTAAATTTTTGTTAATTTTCAGTTTCAGTTAAGAATTCCAAGTAAAAGAAAACATTTTCAAATAGCTCATAATAAAATCGAATTCTTTGCGTAGCAAATACTCCACATACGACAATGAGCTTAAAAATAAGTCAATTAATTTAAAACGAAGAGAAATAAAAAGTAATAATGTCTACTACAAAAAAAATGTATTAAAATTTACATCTTAACTATGCAGCCATATACCGTAGTTTAGTGAGTTAAAAAGTAATCGCAGATAAGCGAGAGGGCCTCATTGATCCCCATCGAAAAGGTTACAGAGGTACTTCGTCTTCATTCGGGAATCCCTTTACGGAATCCTATCAGTTGTAATGAAAGCTAATTCTTTCATTAACTCTCCGTGACAACGGAAAAATTGTAAGCCAAAAGAAAATAAAGTAAAGCGGATTTTTGTTAAGAAGTTCAGTGCGAACTTCTTGTTATGGCAATTTTTGGAAAGTTACGTCAGCCTGCTTTTGTTGCTTATTGGTATTGCTTTCATTTGAGTCGCAATGTGTGGGGTTCAAATCTAGATGGAAATCTAGCATTTTCTGATAGCCTGCACCTAATGCATGTAAATAATGGTTAATCTAAATGATGCACTGTATAAAATATCAAGTACAAAGTACTAAACTACTTGCGTGTTTTAAAAAATACATACATATATATATGGTCACGTCTATATCCCTTAGTCGCCTTTTACGACATCCATGGGAAAGATGGAGTGGGCCTTTTCTTTTTTGTATTGGTGCCGGGAACCATACGGCCTAAATGTTGTACTGTGTAAAATATTAAAACACAACTAACTATTCTATCCTGCGTGTTTTAAAAAATGTAACCATTAAAAACGACATTAGTACTTTTCTTTTTAAAATCGAACTCAAATGATAGATTATAGAAGTATGGTATAAAATTTGCAAAAACTGTTCTAAAACTTTTAAAAATAAATCCATTTGTACCCTGCAATGCATGTCTCGAATGCAATATATCCCATTTATCGGATGTATAAATCGAAATCCGATCTGACAAGGCGTTAATGGGTGGCTCAATGTAATTTAAGCTACCCCTCTCCAGGCATAACCGAATTTCTTTTTCCAGATACATTTTACGTAGTAAAAGTGTTGCCTGAATAGGTTAAGGGACTGTGATTGACTACCACATTTTCTTTGCGCCTGATTGCCACTATCCAGTAGGTATTCAATAAAGCTGCTTTTAATTATTCTTCGTGTAAAAATGTAGTCATCAGGTTAACAGTTAACTTACTTGTTCTTATCTAATTTCAACTATTCTTAATATCAAAGTAGCTTTTTCGGGGCTACTTGTTTGTGGTAAACGGAACGTTTGTCGAAACATTACCACGTTTCGAAGAAACTTCTTAACGAATGGCCTCGCTATTTTACTATAACTAGTAGCTGTTTGTAAAAATTTGGATGTGCGTTGATAGAAAAACAACAAAAATAAACTTTTTGCCGCGTCATGTTCCACAATATACCTACTTTCTAAGTATTTCGGATAATTAAATTAATGTTATGTCATTTGTTTTCAATACAGTATCACGAAAAACGTAGTTGTCTAAAAGTTTAGATAAGATCCCAAAAACGTACAACTTTTACAAAACTCACCCTACGAAATGTGAAACTAGCAATATAAAGCGAAAATTGGATTCACAACTGACGACTGGGCCGATCAAAAGCAACCCCGCCGCGTGTTCGCCGATATACACTTTAAAAGCTTTCTATTCTATTCTTATACGAGGCAAATTTTAGTGTTTGCGTGAACTTTGCTATCTATTTTATCGGTTACTACTAAAACAGGCCCAATGGTTGACTGGATCTGCCAGTACAACTTTTACAAAATACATGCTCCGCCTATTGTGCTTTGCACCTATATTTTGTTCTATAATGTTTGAATTCCGAAATTTAAATAAAAAGAGAGGTAAGTTTCGTTAAAAGGAACGGAAGTAAAAATTAACAATTTTAACAACAACTACAAAATTGATTGTTTATTAAAGAAATTTCACTTAAAACGTAAAATTAAACATCATTCAATATAAAAATCTCAGTAGCGACTATAAGCACTAGCTCAAAGTAGCCTTATTTTTACATCCCACTGTACAAGACAGAAACCACTACTCACTGTATATATGCAAGCAGTTAGTTCCCTCCACAGAGGCTCAAGACGTCAGCGTTTAAGCGCCTATTAATTATTAAAGCAACCGGTTTCCTTTGGCTCTTTGACGATGCAACAATGTGGCTCCGTGATTGCCTGCTTTGGAAATTGCATTACACTGGTCTGCTTTTGTTTTGTGTGCAGAGCATAGGTGAGTGCAGGGGCGGCGCAAGGCCTAAATAAAATGTGAGCAAATGTGAGAAAACACCTTGTTTTGCGCGAGGAGAACGGAACGGAACCTCCTTATAATACCGGTAAGGAGAAGTGATTATAAATAATATGAATATTTAAAGTATACCTATATTAATTTTTAAATGAATTATTTTTTTATAAAACCTCGTTGGCGTGTTCTTTAGGTATATATTGTTTTTCGACTTTGAGAAGCGAGGCCCACGCCTTACGCCGCCTCTGGGTAAGTAGAGAGAGAAAATACGAAAAGCAAAATCCGTGCCCTTAAGCGTAATGTGCCGACCTTACATAAATAATGGGAAGGGTAGGTATATAACGAAGAACAAGAAGCGTGGTGAATCTAGACATCTATGGTTCTCTTCGTAAGTCGATTCCACTCGCGAATCCTTAGTAAATTTCTTTTTATTACTTTCAGTTCTAGTATGTATATATACCCTTTACTTTATTTCACCCTTTTTAACGGTAAAAAAAAACTTCCTTTAAATCTTAATTTTATATTTTTGATATTATAATGAATAAAGAAACTGACAAAATATAAGGTTCTATTTAATTTAAGTACATACTTCTAAGGACAAGATTTTTAGGTTCAAATATTCATATCAAATTAAAATCACTAAATCATAATGACACATTTGTCATCAACTTAATGGATCAAATGGAACCTCAATTTGGTTCATACACAACAATTAGAGGTGAAATTGAGGATTGCAGTACATCAATCAAATAAAAGCATGATTACCTGAAATCTAGATAACTAATTGAATGAGCCACTCGGGCAAATTGAATCAAATCGACGTTTTTCTCTTTAAAATTTCGGAATATGAAATATTTTTGGATGGTCAGTTTATGAACGACGAACATTAAAAAAAATAAGTAGTTTACATCGAAGAATAATTTCCATTTTATTTATATTATTGCACATACAGACGGAGTCAGAAGTCACAAGACCATAGCATAGTTTAATGTCTCTGTTGCATATTCATGTGAGTGAAGACAACTGGTAATATAATATAAATGATGTGGTTTTTTTAATAAGCACACATAATCATGGCTGTCAAATTAGTAGTAGTGTTAAATTTTCAGAAAATAATACGCAATACCACAGCTGCTACTTGATTCTTAACACAGACTCTTTGAAGATTGAAAGAATTTTTTATAAAAAAAACTAATAAACACACTAACATACCGTATCCGGATGTAGTATTTATAATCGTATTACCACATCGCTGTCAATTAATTTGCTGCGCGACCACAGAACACGCAATGTCATCATAAAAGCTGCAATTAACGTTCGTTTGTTTTACTACCCACTACAAGCATGAGTAAACTACCCTCTTTTCTTCAAAGGAGATGTCACAAACGCATTTGTAATTTAACGATATTGTATCATTTATACGACTTTTCCTAATGAACAGTAATAAAATATCCAAAAATAGCCAGTAAGGATTTTAAAAGAGAAATTACAAAAGAGATTCTATTATTAGGCCCTCCCAATATTATTTAAGCCTCGCCAATATGGCAGTATTACATTTGAAATTCTCGGCGAACGGACGGGAACTGGGAAGAGGGGGGGATGATAAAACCCAGTCACTAATTAAATGGGCCCGAGACGTCCTGTTCTTAATAGATTTGTCGCTAATTTGGAGTCATTTCGAGCTCTATCTAATATCAAACGTCAAATTAAAATTTGATTTTAAAGATTGTCATGTTTGTCAACAACATAGTATTAAGACACATTTTGACCGGAATAGATATATAAATAGCGTATTAGTTATATTTCTATGATAAATAGAAGGTAACAAATAAAATCGCTTCATAGATTAACTCCCAGATCGGGCTAGTTGCAATTCATCATTATTATTCCAGACAATTTATCAAGCGGTTGCTCGCTTCGCCCGGCCGAATCGCACAATCTAACGAGGTGCTGAATTTTCACCGAATAATTTGCGAACCGACGAATCACGTATCGGAATCGAGAATGAGCTCGAAATTGAGATAGAAGAGTCCGACATGCCGATAAAAGTAGCTTGTATTTTAGCGAAAGACGGAGTGATTTTATTAATGATCTTTCAGACGCGATTGGAGTTTTAAATAGATGACTGTAAATTACAGAAATGAAAAAATATAAAATCAATAAATATTAAACATATTATCGTCACTTTTTCACTGCAATTACTCATAGCACATCTTTTTCCCACGGATGTCCTAAAAGACGACTAAGAGAAAGGCTAATAAACTTAGGATTCTTCTTTAAGGCGATAAGCTACCTGTCAAACTTAAATTCAAAATTTTTATTCATTATTAATATGGGACATTTTAACATCACAATATTGGTTGACGTCAAATAAATACTTAAAACTAAATTTACTGCCGCGTCCAAAGCGTCAATGCAGAAGAAGCGGTAACAAACTGCACCGCGGTAATATCTTCAAAAACGTCGTCTTGTCACTATTTGAATCGCAATCTCACCAAAATTTAAAAAAAATTAGAAGGAATCCTAAAATATAACAAGTTATGATACTGCTTACTGGAATAGAACCGCATTCGAGGGTCGATGCGATTACCGAAGCTTATTACTGCGACTTTATCATATTTCAATTTACGATCGTCACCCAGTCTTATCGAGTAGAAAAATCAGGGGGCTCAGCCTCGCTCCGTCGATATAAATCATAAATGAGATGTCTCATTACACTTACTGATTTATTTATATGAACCGTATCCAATTCCATATTGCTAATTTGAAAGAAAAAATATTCTTGATATTGATAACCAAACGAGTACCAAATTTTAGGACTATTAGAAGAACAAGGAATGATATTTGAAATCACAATAATATTTTAAATCCTTATTATCCCATAATTCAGTGTATAACTACAAGTACTCAATAATATAAAAAAACTAAGCCACACATGACAAAAACTATGAAATACATCAAGTGTTACAAAATTACCATGCAAATTGATGGAATAAAATGTATAAGCGGATAAACTTGGCCGCTAATATTCATGGGAATCTTAAGCGAACTGTGGTTGGCGTTAGATAAGTCGGTGGGTCAGAAAATGCTTCGTTGGAGGGAATAAGAAAATGGTCCTAGTTGTTAAGTCTTGCACACTTTCTGTCGCTATCTGTTGGATAAGAAGCCTAATCACCAGTCGTCGAGTCTGTATCGGGGCGGGCGGCGCGAGCGAGGCGTCCCCCAGGGTACGGTTTTGGGACCAGTTTTCTTTTTTGGTTTACATTACCCTGTAAGTGTGCCGAATTCTTTTGTTGCGCCTCGCTTTTTGTACAGATTTGCGTGATTTGTATTGTGTTTATTTAGATTCACCGTGCTAAAAGAATACATTCATTGGATTTATTTTAAATTACTTACTTGCAACTTGCTGTAGTACTTTGTTTTAAGTTTTAATAATATGTCGTCTTATTTCAGGGAGTAAGAAATCGCAAAGCTATTAATAAAGACTTATGAACTTGAAAGTTTGAGGCGCCTCCGCACCGAGGCGTTGCGAGGTCGTGCACCAACAAACTTGTAATACCGAACTATTTGTAATATAAATTTACAATTTAGTGTTAACAGTTGCTTTCTACTCCATAATCATTATTAGTTTCGTATAACAACACAATGGAAGTGTAGTGAACTGGAAAATGATATGAAACACTTGACTTCAAAAAAGGTTATCTCAGTTTTAGTTTCAAATCATGATAGTATACATATTTTAAGTATCCTAAAATAAAATGTGACTCGTCATCCTATGATTGTCTTACACATCGACTTTGAGAGGAAAACGACTATATATTAAAGTAGTACATCAAAGAAAACTTTTAGATATTAACTTTTTGATACATATATATTTTAAATAACGAACATTTTTAAATTTTGCTGAAATAAAATAAAAGGAGTATCAATAACTGAAAAAGGAATTTATACGGCGAGAAAAGAGCGGCGCATAGCGGCGTGTCTAATGAGATAATATAATAGCCGTGATTCCCCGTACCAAACGAGAACCGAAAATTACTGGAATTTCCCGGAAAACTGCACTCGAAGAACACCAGGCTTAGAAGCTTAATTCCGAATTAGAATCTCGTCGTACGACGGTTGAATTGCTATCTCTAATACTGAAATGTCACGGTCTGTTGTAGAATTGCTGTGATTGGATTATATAAATGTTATTTAAAAGATAAGTCACTGTATATTCTTAACTTTGCTTGATAAATGTGTCTCAAAAAACTTGATGAGTTGTAAAGTCATATTCAGATTTCCTCACCTCAAAATGGATTTGTAATGAGAACCTATGTTCTCAAGATGTTCTCCACAAGACCAAATGGTTTCCAGTTATTTTTATTGTGAATAAAATTGCGCTATCAGAACCAACTTCTTATCTTTTATAATAATTGAAGTGAAGAACAATATAAGTAAATCATTATTCCCAGTCATAAGCTTGGGCTTTCGATCCACCTTATACATTTTGCAATGAAACTCAAGTCAACGTACCAAACCAAAATGGAGCAGCTACGGGCAATTTAGGCTCCGTTAGTTGTATCTCAAAATCCCTATAATATTTACCATTCCGTGTATCCAGAATGTCTCTATCAAATAGTGAGCACAAGAGGGTCATATCGAATCGGGAATCGATTTTGTCGCACCCGAAATAGGGTGTAAAGATCCCATTGTAATATAGATGTTGCCCATATGTCGACCGAATTTGGGCTTTTTTGCGCGTTTGTCATTAGAAATAATTGGATTTAAAGTTCACCTATGAAAAAAATCAATACTTTATATTTTTTATACATATGTACCTATATCACGTCTTTATTCTTAACTTAATTCTAAAATTTAAAAGAATCACTGTTTAGAAAAGATTCGAAAATAAGATTTTGGTGGTTAGTTCGATAATGGACTTAATTATTATGATTCAGATGCGTTGTGATAGCTCTATTGCTTTTTTTCGGTTTTGAAATTTTAAGATGACGGAGATATCTTTGAACATATAGTCAAAACTACTGAAAAATAACTGATATTTATTACGACAAGTGCAATCTAAGATATACAGCCTGAGATTATTTTTTTTTTTTGATAATTCCCATTAAATAACGCTAAACTACCTACCCATTTGTAAAAGAAAAGTTATCATGTCTACTCAAATGGCATAGATATATTTTCTGTTTCCTAGTCAATTAATTTCTCCCCAATAAAGCAATGACTTTAAAAACGCAACTTAATCCTTTAATAGCTATTCCAGTCACAATATGTTTAACACAACAATCGTGTTTAATGCAGTTAACCCTCCGAATGCATCGGTTTAAACTCAGACACAAAACATCTTAATCATTACGGTTCATAAAATTCTTAAGTGATTGAATAGGGGACCGATTGCGTGGCCACGAATTGATTTCCAAAGTCCATCTAGTAATACGTGCGTATATACCCTAAGTGTTTAAATTGTTAGGGGTTCAAGAAGATTTGATTGTCTCTGGTAATGATCAGGTGTAATGAAATTTTAATTTTAACTAAATTTACTTTCTTAAAAACACACAAATATACATACAACATGTCTATACTGCTTAAGTGGGAGCCTAGACCTATAATCACAAGACTCTAAGTCACTTTTAAACAAACTTAAGTGTTTATACGAATAGAACTAGTCTAGAACACTTATACTTTTACCGAGACTACCGATCAACGATTGTTAAAAGCAACATTCGAAAATAGAACGCGTGAAAAAATGAAAAATAAATTCGAATTTCCATAGCTGAACACAGCATCGCATAAGTTAATAGTAGTCGGCCGCGGGCAGGCGGGCAGAGATAATGAAATTGTGTACAGAAGCGCAACGAGCCGCGAGCGTGTCTCGGGCAAAAATCCACTTAACAAATTGCTGCTGATTCGAAGGGTTCTGGATTGTTGCCTGCTTTTACCGGTACGTCAATTATTCGCCGTGTTATCGATACCCGAACGCTTTCGTGTTTTGTTACAATGTTTCAAACATCAGCGCTTGTTGGGTAAACTTCACTTGAATGCAATGTGTGACAGTGAGATTAATAAGTAGTAATTTTAGACTGCCACGAGGAAACAACATGTTATTTTTCTTTCTAAAAGTAAATTAATCATCAAATTTATTTTCCATGTCTTTGTACTATGTACCTATATCAAAAACCGTGACCTAAACTTGCACGCTAAACGATTATGACTCGCATATAAAATAATTAACTTATGAAAAAATTTTGCCTGTGACAGCACAAAACGGATGGAAAATAAAAAAAAAAACAAATTGCAAACACGAGTGTAATGAATTCGGTGCCGGCGCTTTCGCACGCAATTGCACAATTTCAATTATCGCATTAGTTCGCGACTGTACGGGTGCGGCTGGACTGATGGATTGTCACTTTTCAACGTAATGATACTTAGTATTTTTGTAATTTCGAGTAACTTGGTCAACCTAGGTAACTTGAGTGCGTCATTTATTAAAATCCTTGCCTTAAATAGCTTAACATCCTGCATTAATCACCTGCTCATATCTCATTTATCAGCTCTAGCAGTAATCTAAGATTGAAAAAAAAAATTTTGGGTAATCAAATAACTATAGTTAAGTCTATCAAGTTATTTCCGAACAGTTAATTATGTAAAAGAGATAAAAATATTGTTTCGTAATTTCATTATTTGAGTATGTTTTTTTTTTAAATATCGGTTTATCAAATACTTATCTCTGAAACAAAAGCTACCAATTACTCATTTAAAAAGGCACGAAATACCAAAGATCATATGAATATTCATGTACTAAAGCCAATTTTCCACGTCAGCGTCTAATAATGAATGCGTCAGGTCGTTAATATACATCAAACGTTAAAAATCACCATTTACTTCATGCGTCAAACCAAAAGAGAGTTAGCTTACAAAGGGCGATGATTTTTTGTTTCCAACGTAGAAATTTGGATCGAGCGAATTACAAAACCCACAATAGCATAGGGTTGCCAGCTCTGTTTTGAAAAATAAACGTTCTAAAGAAACATTGTAAATTGTGTATTATATTTTTATTATTATATCTTTCAAGATTAGATATATGTAAAATTTGGTTAACTGAATCGAATTTAGGAGTTGTGGCGTTGAGACATAACTAGAGTATTTTTTATTTGACGTCCATTTGGAGTGCATTTAATTTACATGAGATCGAATATTATTTTAAAGAGTAAACTTTAGCCCTAATAAACCTATTATCTAAGTTCAAATGGAAATATTTTTATAACCATTTTGCTCTTCAGTTAGTGTTTTTTTCTAATGATGGTCGGTCATCTTTTGAACACCTTGCTCTTACCATAACATAAGTACTTATAATAAATCGATGACTAATACAAATTTAACCAAAATTTCTAGTTAATACAACAAACATACACCGTTATTCTTGTATTAGGTACTCAACGTTTGTGTGACTTTAGTCTATGTATCAAACTATTTCTGTGGCGTAGCGGTAGTACGCTTGTCTGTAACAACGGAGGTCCCGGGTTCGAATCCCGGCCAGGGCATGATGAGAAAAGAACTTTTTCTGATTTACCTGAGTCGTGGATGTTTATCTATATAAGTATTTATTATAAAATATAGTATCGTTGGGTTAGTATCTCGTAACACAAGTCTCGAACTTACTTCGAGGCTCACTCAATCTGTGTAATTTGTCCCATATATATTTATTTATATTTATACTCATCATGCCGTGTGGTTCCCGGCACCATTACAAAAGAATAGGACCACTCCATCTCTTTCCCACGGATGTCGTAAGAGCCGACTAAGGGATAGACTGGGGATTCCTCTTTAATGTAAATCCCTGCCAATCTAAGGTCTGCCGCGCCGATGGATGCATGGCTAGGGGCGAGCCTAGTCTCGAGCGTGCCACTTCCGCCATGGGGTTGGGCGACCCCCAGGTAATGGCTAGCCTTACCCTGGCATGCGGGGCTCTGCTGGGGCGGACAAAATTTTTCCCTAGCGTCTCGTGGGAATCGCATTATGAATCTTAAAAAGCATATAAATGGCGGCGATGGTGTCCGCACCCCATCACGTCTCGTTCCCGGCGGGAGCGGTATGCGGTCTGCTGAATGCCGCTTTGCGACGATGAATGTAAGAGGAGGAATGAAGGATAAGATTGAGGAAGTATGCCAGATGATGGATGAAAGACGTTTGGATGTGTTGTGCGTGAATGAAACGAAGCGGAAAGGATGCGACGCGACGCAGCACGGCCCTTACACGGCGTATTGGTCTGGAATGTCCAGTACCAGCCGAGGCTGTCAAGGGGTCGGTCTAATTCTTTCTGCACGAATGGCTGAGTGCGTGAATGAGTATGAGTGTGTCAGCCCTCGTCTTCTATGGATTAGGCTGAAAGTTGGAATCACTCGGATCTTCGTTCTAGGTGTTTATGCACCTTGGGATGTGGGTTCGAGGGGTACAACATCAGCAAAAAGCGAAAACGAGGAGTTCTGGAATAGTGTAAGAGAAGTATTGAAAGTTACCAAGCCAAATGAGAAGATTATTATGTTAGGTGATTTTAATGGATGGGTGGGTGTAAAGCGTGATGGATATGAAAAGGTGCTTGGTGCGTTTGGTGACGAAAAGGTGAATGATAATGGAAGAAGTGTATTAGAAATTTGTCTAGAGTGGGATCTTTTTGTGTCGAACTCAATGTTTCAACATAAAGAGATCCACACCTACACAAGAGTGGAAGGTATTTTAAAAAGTATGATAGACTTTGTGATTGTAGATGAAAGATTGAAGAACAAAGTGCTGGATACCCGTGCATATCGCGGTGCTGGCATTGACTCGGACCATTTACTGGTGATATCCCGGATAAGGGGTATCTTCAATCGCTGGCGGCACAGGGTAAGGGAGCAAACCAGCGCTTTGGAAAGAGTAAAAGTAGAAAATTTGCAAGATATGGATGTAGGTAAGAAGTATATTAATAGACTGAAGGATGAATTTGAAGATTTGGATGAAATGAGCGATATTGAAGATGGATGGAAGGAATTTAAAGAAAGAATTGTGAAAGTAGCTGTTGAAGTGTGTGGTGTAAGTAGAAGAAGGAAAGGAAAAAATCACAAAAATGCGTGGATGAGTAAAGATGTGCAAGAACTTGTGCGATTAAAGAAGAAAGCATGGCTGGATTTGTTAGCAGCAAAAGCTAACTTGAGAATGCAAGAGGTTATAGATGAAGATGTGAATGAAGCACGTAAGGAATATAAGAAAATGAAAGATTTGGTTAAGAAAGCTGTGATTAGAAAGAAAGAAGAGTATAAAGAGGATTTTGATAAAAGGCTATCAGAAGACTTTCAGTCAAATCTGAAAGTATTCTGGAAATCCGTAAGGTCAGCCCGAGGAAATACTATAACCAGAGAGCTGACTAGGATCAGATGCCAGGATGGTAGCGTTGTGAAAGGAGAAGAATGTGTACTAAAGATATGGAAGGACTATTTTGAAAGTTTATTTGAAAAAAAGGAAGGAAATAAGAAAGATTTCTGCTATAGCGAAGAAAAAGAGAATGAGATGGAAGGCGAAATTGAAATGTTCGAAATTGTGGAAGCACTTAAGAGTATGAAAGCGGGAAAGGCTGCTGGGTGTGATAGAGTGTCGGTCGAAATGCTTAAAGCAGGAAAAGGCGTAGTAGCTAGTCAGTTGTACTGCCTTTTCAATTTGTGTTGGAGAAGCGGCCGAGTACCAAAAGATTGGTGTAAGGCTGTTATCGTGCCACTTTACAAAGGAAAAGGGTCACAGCTGGACTGCAAAAATTATCGTGGTATAAGCCTGCTTAGCGTCGTCGGCAAATTGTATGCTAAGGTATTGATTAATAGAGTCAGGAATGAAACTGATGACAAAATATGGGATGCTCAAGCGGGATTTCGAAAGGGAATGGGATGTACTGATCAGGTCTTTTCCTTGCGGTGCATAGCCGAAAAGTTTTTGGCCAAGAGTCAAAAAGTCTATTGCACATTCGTAGATCTGGAAAAGGCCTATGACAGAGTTGAGAGGAATGAATTGTGGTCAGCACTTTCTATGCATGGGGTGAGCAGTCTCTTAATACGAGCACTGAAATCCTTATATGAGGATTCGAGTGCTTGTGTCAGGATAAACGGAGCGCACACTGAGTGGTTTAAGATTGAGAAAGGCGTTAGGCAAGGATGTGTTGCGTCACCGTGGCTGTTCAACCTATTTATGGATAGCTGTTTGACAGATTTGAAAGAGTCTAAAAGTGGATTAAGGATGAATGAGTTACTCGTCAAATGTCTGCTCTATGCCGACGATCAGGTTATACTGGCGTCATCAGCGGAGGAGTTACAGGAGATGGTAAACTGTATGCATGAAGCTTTAAAAGAGAAAGGAATGAAAGTGAACGTATGTAAAACTAAAACACTGGTTTTTGAAATGGAGAAAGAAATGACAGCATGTAATATTTTGATTGGAGGAGATAAAGTGGAGCAAGTGAAAGAGTTTGTATATCTAGGATCAAAGTTTACATCAGATGGCAAGTATGATAGTGATATTGAAAGGAGAGTGAACGCGGGGAACATGGTGAATGGAGCTTTGCATGCCTTTATGAGCAGTCAGAAACTATCCAAAAAGGCTCGACTGGCTGTGCACAGGGGCGTGTTGGTCCCGACATTAATGTATGTATGGGAGTGAAAGTTGGGTATGGCAAAAGAAGCATGAAAGCAGAATAAATGCAGTGGAAATGAGAGCGTTAAGGAGTATGATGGGTGTGAAATTGAGTGACAGGATAAGGAACAGCGTGATAAGGGAATGTTGTGATGTGAAAGAAGATGTAGTTACAGGAATAGAAAAGGGTATGTTAAGATGGTTCGGTCATGTGGAGAGGATGAATGAAAGCAGGTTGACTAAGCAGATATACAAGGAGAGTGTGGAGGGAAAGTTCGGAGTGGGAAGACCTAGACGAACGTATCTTGATCAAATTAAGGACGTCCTGGTAAAGGGTCAGGTCAAAAGTACCCGAAACCGCCGAGCTTGTATGAAGAGAGTTATGAATGTGGACGAAGCGAAAGAAGTGTGCAGGGATCGTGGCAAGTGGAAAGAGGTAGTCTCTGCCTACCCCTCCGGGAAAGAGGCGTGATTTTATGTATGTATGTATGTATGTTATACTCATTATGAGATTAAATCAATTAACTTGAACCTCAGACGTTCAGGTACTGTTCATTGAACCAACAATAATAAAATGGTTACGCTCTCACATAAGAATTATACCACTCGGGTTGGGCATAATGACGAAAAACGTATCTACACTAGTGATAATGTTGTATAAAGAAGTTACCCAAATGAACATTATAGAATTGATGCAAATTAAAAGTACCCTAAGGAATGTAGAGAAGAGAACATGTTAAATTTATCGTCTACTACATTAAGAAGTTCAAAAATAACACACCACTCCAAAAATTTCGCTGCCAACCCTAAATTTCAAATATCGAACGAGGTACCAAACGGGAGACGCCTATCTATTGAATTCCCGAAAAAGGATGGAAATAAAAGCATCAGAAGCTGCCTCCCCACGTATCAATAGTGGCGCATTGAAGTTTCGATATTTGTCAGCCTGATTAGCCTACACTCCTCCCATCTGAATTATTTGATATCGAAAATAAATGAATGGCCCAGCAGGAGATCCGTGTTGGGGCAATTTTCGGTAGCTTTTGTTTTTTTTTTCAATCAGTTCTATCTGGTATTCGACTAGTATTCGATTATTAAACTTTTCACCTCTCTAAACTATTTCTTTTACTTAGGTTCCTAAAATATAATTTAAATTTATAAATAGAAGTTATGACATAAATCAACAGCAATTTTGTATCAAAACCACTCAAAATGTGAACTTATCAAACAAATCACGTGAAACAGAACGGAATCGCAAAACTCCATTTCAATAGACGCCACAGCGAAAACAAAATGCAGACTCAAAAGTTTTGTATCCAGAAAATGCATTTGCACGGCTAACTTTTGAGAATCTATGGCTTGATGAATTGCCGCGAATTGCGAATACTAAATTTCTGTTAATACTTTTTGACACTTCCACTTTTTTTGTTATTCCTACCTCAATTTAGAGTGATTCCTTACTATTATTTTGCAGGTATATATGTAGATATACCTTCTTATCATACAGGTGCCTGGAACGTCTTAATGAATAAAGGAAAATCAAATAATTAAAGCTCAGACATGTCCTAAGCAAAACCACTAAACAAATCAAAATGTTTCCACTAAATTAATTCATTTAGAAAAATACTTAATCTCTGAGCTAAAGTTCAGGGCTCCGTTGAAAATTTAAAAGTACTTATTAATTAAAGAATATTAGGTTAATTTTTTATACATATGCGAGTCATCAAAATGAACTCGATTCTTTATATATCTTTTACCGAATTGTCAAATTATCACTTATCAAGTACTTACCTATCTATGATGACGGGGTCAGATGGCGTCTCGTTGCGATTTCCGCAACTTTTCTTATCACAACACCGACTGGGAACAAAAAGAAAAACATTTATTATGAGTTAGGTATAGTAATATTATCTTTTTAGGAAAAATCCTTTTTTTTTTAAGATGTCGTTTAAGATAGCGTAGATATAGAGTCATAGGCTTAGGCACTTTTATATTTTTCTTATCAAAAATACCCAACAATTATTATAATGAAGTACTTTTGATATATTTACTAGATTTATAGAAAAAGACATTGCGCTCATTTGTGCTGTATACTTTCCGATATCCTATTTTTTAAACATTGTACCTACATATGCACATACATAGAAAATCTTTATAAAAGCTATTACCATATTGTAATAATATTTTTTCTATAATAGAATTAAGATACTCTTCAAAAATCGAAAGTAAAATAATTATAGATCACGTGGCTACAGAATAACATGCTGCTACTAGCTGGTATTGCAACATAAAAAAAATAAACCGCATCCACCCAAAGCAAACAGCGTACACTGCACGCGCCCTACCGGGGTTTCTTGACGCAAAGGGCAAAGACATTGAAAGGACAGACTCCCAAGAGACTCCTCCCTTGAAGACGTGCAAGCGGGACGAACATATAGAGCGGAATGAAACAACAACACTGCGTCTAAGGTGGAATAAAATTTTAATTGCTCACACAAATGCGATACTGTGTTTGTATACACGCACACATAGGTAAAGTGGCGAGACGATACGCTCCCGTTACGACCGGAAAAACCACCCCAAACAAATGTTTAAATTAATAAGGACATTCACTTCTTTGTTAGGGAACAGAGTTCAGTAATTACGAAAGTTACGGCTAGAACAAGGCGGCTTAGACAAGAGGCGTATGGATTTCCCACAAAAACATTATTAAACAAACATGATACTCTAATAAGGATTACTTTTATACTAATAATTGCGTGACTACTACTACGTAGGTACTATGTTTTTCAACAACAACTTTAAAAAAAACAAATAAACAAATAAGAAAGCTTAAAAAGAAAATTCTCAATTTCTCGATATCCTGTTTTTAACCTATGCTGGACCAATATTATCGAAACAAAAACAATTCACGAAAATTGTAATAATTAAAAAAAAAACCGCATTTATCTTTTATCGTGAACAGCTGCACAATCTTTATTTATTTAGTTGCCAAGAAATCTGAAAATCAAACTTCCAATGGTACATAATAAAATCATAAATTATCTTCATTGACATTACATAGATACATTTCTCAAAAAAAAATATGACAAAACAACTACCAACAATGGAGTCGATGATGAGATTTGAGGAAACATGACAAGCAAGATGTCCAGTAGCCGAAGTTTATGACAAATGAACGCCCAGACAGTTCTCCGTAGGATGGGAGAACTTATTGTAGGCTTGTTATTTATGTAAGGCAAAACGTTCAATTCCCAAAAATGTAGTTTAACATGTTTAAAAAAAAATTGAGCCGAAGATATTATTTTGTTTATATATATGTATCTAAAAACTTGTTGTCTTAGAGCTTTTGATTAATATATAAGTAACCAACACACTCTGTGTTGGTTACTTAGGTACTCGTACATGAGCCGTTCAGCAATTACAAATCTTTTTGTAAACCCTCCCCTTGCAGATTTATTCCATCTTTTAATTTCATGTATTCAATAATTTGTACTTTTCGTTAATGATAGGTTTATATAATAGAAAAAGGAAAATGATGGTTCAGAATCATTAAAAAACAGTTAAAAAAGTTTCTTGGAATTATTCCGCGTTATTTCCTTTTGTAATTATATATGATTTGTGGTACCATAAAAACTAAACTATATCTAAATTATAATTACCTGCACATAACTTCATGTGTTAGTAACACTCTGCACATTTCAGGATTCTTGTCTTGACCTTCATATACGATGGGCTGAAACAAAGATATTAATGCAGTTATCCTTATTTTTTCCCCTTCATTACTCGCTAAGGATACGTTGAAGAACTGCAAGAAACTTTAGAATCACAGTTCTCTTTCTTTCTTAAATTTAAAAGCTAACTCTTGTCGGTGAAGTTAAGTAGGAGCGTCGTCCATTGATCTCTTTTTTCTGCAATATTTTTTATGTGTTGGTATTCAGATATTCAGAGTGTTTAAATATGTGTTATTCAGAGAACGAGAAGAAAAAACCATTTTAAAATGAAAGAAAATAGGAGAGGGAAAATGATAGGCCACAAAATCCGAACAATAGTTCATAGAAGGAAACATTAATGGAAAGAGAGGAAGAGGAAGACGAAGAATAAAATATTTTGATCAAATAAAAGAATAAGTAGCAACACATCAGTTTTGATTCATTCACATGATGATCAAAATATAAATCAGATATTATCAAATATTTCATTATACGAAATTAAAAATTTACACTAAGATAAGATAAAATGGAACTTCTTCATCATATAATTACTTTTTGCTAAAATATGCACCCTTCTTGCATAATCGCACTTCATTATCTTTGCCAAAATGCATTTACATAGTTTTTGCAACTTAGTTATAAAAATATTTTAGGCAAATTAATTTCAGGGCTATTGAGTCATACAACGTACACTTTTATTTAAAAAAAATACAAACAAGAGTAATATTATTTTTGTTTTGTTTCAAACAGGATAAAGATATGATATTTCTTTTTCTGGAATCATGTAATTCATCTGAAATATAATCAAAAATTGTCAAAACTTACTTTTTTGTCTGGAATTAATTTGCATTTTCTTTTATTCATCATCACAACAAACTCCACTACAGCTGATTCCCATATGCAGACAAAGTGTAAGTATAACCATTATTTAAATAACTATTTTTTACCCTAAATCCTTAATAACATGTCCAATACTTACAACCCAGGCATTAACTACATCAACCCTAATACGATTCTTTCGTCCCCAACAAAATATTTAATTGAATATGAAATGGCGGGCCTTATCATCTTTTGTTCAAGGATTTTGAGGATTTCTCTCGTAGGGTGTTTTTGTAATATTCAAGGGTCATATGGAAGTATTTAAGCTACCAGAAATAGCTTAGGGTTGTTACAAGTTGGGGATAAAGGTGTCAGGTGCACTTGTAATCCTAATGAGTCAGAAGAAAGATTTAGGTTATGTTCTTCAAATGTAACATCAAAATGTTTAAGTTCGTATTTGTAAACTTTTGGACTTAATTCGGCAAAGCATGTTCGATACAGGTAAAAAATATTTTCTTTAAATCACAATTTCGAAACATATCAGCAAAAGTATTTAATATCCAAATCTAACAAATTTAATGTCATTTTCAATATTGCTAGTATTAAAACATTATTTTAAAAATGTTAAGACTGGGCGAGAAATTTCACTTAAGTAAGCGTTATATAATAGAGGTTAAATGTTTTCCAAAGAAGTCAAACCGCAAAAGTTGCGGATTAAACCGATTCACTCCTTTAATAAAAACTAAAAGTTTCCAAGTAAAAGTGTAGTGGACAATACGGTCGTTCCCTGCCCGGGGAGGTCCCGTAGGAGTCGTGGCGCGATGCCTCGGTGGGATGCCCCGCCGCATGGGATTCAATCTCTGGGGAATTTTGGGGGATTTAAAAAATAGCCATTAGCATTACCGGTAATGGCAATTAGTGATTGAACATTGGGGCTGTAAAAATTGCAAATGAATTGTTTGTATGTATTATGTACCCATAGAAATCTTTAGTCACTTCTATAGTCTAATATCATTTCGAATTCTATGATGTCACAACAAATTTTTGGATAAAATAGCTCTTGGTTTTTTTTATTATTTGATGCACATTTGATATTTTAAAATAGTATGAACTTGTTTATAGATAACTAGCGGCCCGCCCCGGCTTCGCACGGGTGGACATATTTTTGTGGTTTTTTTTGAAATAAACAAAGAGTAAAAACAAATTTATGCCTATGTCACTTTTGAAGGTCTATTCTATATTTGTGCCAAATTTTATCAAAATCGGACCAGTAGTTTTTGAGTTAATTCCACACAAACATACAAAAATACAAATCTTTCCTCTTTATTATTAGTGTGGATTTAAAATAATTTTAACAAAGAGTCCCCACGACGAAATTTTTAACTTGAGTATTGTTTTTCAATCACAATTTCAAATGCTTAACATCATTTGCAAAAGGTTCCAACGACATTTACAGTCCATTTAAACTATACCTCGGTATAATATAAAACGTGATCGCTCAAATAAAATTTATACTATCTGAGCAAGTGGCTCCATTGCGCTAAATTTATAGAACAACAAATGCAAAAAGTTCTGGAAGACGAAGTGCAGCGAACAGGCGTGATTTACATGAGCGACAACGGAGCTAGACTGCAGTAGGTTCATGTTAAGAAAACTACCTATATTTCATGTTTTTGTGTACAATTTTTGATATTGTGGTTGGTTTGTGTCACCTGCAGTGCCTGCAGAGAACCTTGACCCATCTATAAATTTGGTTTGTTTGAACAGGGTGTGAAAAAACAATACTGCTGTTGGCTGTACAAATGCTATAATTAAGGAGTACATTTATCACATCTATATTCCTTACAGGGAGACAGACACATCTTGCCACAAGTCGTAAATAATAAGAACTGACCATAATATTTGCCAATTTTTAAACAAAAAAGTACAAAAGCAAAATCAAGTTTTTTTTTAATGAAACAATTTTCTGATCGGGGCGTTTCAGTCTTTTTGAGACTGTTCACTCTTTCTACCCCCCAAAATGGATGTAGACGTGATTATGTAGGTATGTAAGTTTCAGAATATGAGATACGGGTAACATATTTTTCAGTTGTTAATTTTAAGATCTTACTGTAGTTTATTTTATGTCCACTTAAAGATACTTGGTTTTAA
The DNA here is from genome assembly GCF_032362555.1 of Amyelois transitella. Taxonomy (NCBI): domain Eukaryota; kingdom Metazoa; phylum Arthropoda; class Insecta; order Lepidoptera; family Pyralidae; genus Amyelois; species Amyelois transitella. The sequence continues at coordinate 7,691,835 of NC_083511.1, read as the reverse complement.
AAAATAAAACGAATGTAAAAATACAATAAAGTGTTATTCAAATGGTAAAAATAAAGCGACGTTAAGGAGCCAAGAAATGTGATTTATGTTTCGCGACAACGCGGCGTGCCAGCACTGTGCATAGATATTGTTATTATTGTCAGTGTACTGGAGAATGTAACATTTGTTATCTATATATGAGTAGTATAAATTATACACCAAAATTTTTTCATATTTCATCTCAATATAATGAGTTTTCTTTGAGAGATTTCAACTGTGCTTAAAACTATGTGCGTCACAATAGAATAACACATCATTCCTAATTTAAAAGACAATATGGCATTTCTATTCTCTGAGTTATTCCGACTTCTAACTGACAAAAATAACATGAATAATGTTATTCAGAAACAATGTATCAAAGAAATCACATACAATTATACTCATACAAATAGCATACTTACGGACACATTTTAGCTGAAATTCATATTGTACGAGAAAGCAATACAAAACACCGTGTCAAAGCCATCAATAAATATTAAAAGCGCCCATAATTCACGATTTAGAAGATCGCCCTGATACAGTTATATAGCTTCAAAGTCATTTTCCCAACAAAAAGAACTAAATTAATATGTTGTTTGAACACCAAGTAAACATAATCAGACGCGCACGTGTATAACACACGGCCGTGCATTCATACAACTACTGGTTGTATGGGATTTGGCTGAATCTCATTCGGGGAACGCGGCCCGCTATCTTAAGACTATAGTCAAACAGAGGGACAGTAGATTGATGTTTTAGATATTGATACGATGGTGATTTAGTATGGGAACACAAATAATCCGGTTATTCAAATTGTATGGTTTTAAGGTTAGTTGGTTTGAGTTTAAAGACTTTTGAGAATAAACTAAGTTTATGGTTTTAAAAAGTACCGATTTTGCAATGGAAATTGCTACAAATGTTCTCATTATTATGAAAAATAAATTTTCATATACTTTTGTTCAAAAAAATGGCAAGCCTTCTACGGGATACAGGTTAATAAAAATTTGTCAGGCTTCAGTTGAGACTTAAGATATGTCATCAAACTAATTACTTTTTATTTTATTTTTTGCGTACAAAGGAAATTGTTTAATTGAATTGATTGAATCGTGATTGACTAATTTCATATCATAACCTTTATTGTTAAATATGGTACTAAAAATAAGTACAATACATTAAGTATCTAAATTAGTAAAGATGTAAGTACCTACACTCAAGAGTTGCGTGTTTGGTTCGCATGCACCGGACATTAGCTGATTGCCGTGTGCCCTCAGCCTAACGTTTTAATACAATTAAATCGACCGCTCTTATTATCCAAATGCCATCTTTCCGTCGCCAATTTTACTCAACGACTGTTTTGCGTGTCATTTGTTTGAGTTTCTTCATAGATTTTTATTAATTATAATATCATGTTTTGATATTAAAATGTTATAATAACTATCTAAGGATTCATATTACTACCTATTTTTCAGTTTACATCAGAAATAGTTATCATGTGAGTCCCGGTTAAGTCCTTACCTCTCTTAAGAGGATCCCAGAAATTGCCTATAGCAATGACCTCGATGTGGGCAAGGTAAGTCATTAAAAAGATATAATAAAAATAAACATACATACATACCGCTGAACGTGGCCTTTCAATCTTTTCAAGACTTCGTCTATCCCGCAAGGGATATAGACATAACTGAATATATATGAATAAAAAATTGAGGTGTTATTTTTTTCTATAATAAGGACATGTCTTCTAAGTGATGTAATAAAAATTTCATTTTAGAAAGTTATATTATAGATATTTATATTTTTAATTAAGTTCAAACTTTAATTCCAAATATTTACACCGGTATATTTACCGATACAAAATAATGATACCCCATCACATAAATGTAAGTACCTACCAACACATAATTTACCGAAACGTGATGAAACTCGCGTCGCACTCGCATATATAATTTCAACACGTCCCATACTCTTAGTGTTGTGAAACAAGAGGCCAATTACGAAAGATTTATACGGCGAACGTAATTAACTTTGGCCAAACGCTAACTTAGTGCAGGAATTGCTTTCCTTTCTGCCAGATAGGCCTGTGATAAATAATGAGATTTTTAATGTTTGCAGTAAGTATCGAGTTTTTACTAAAACACTCGCTTTTATAATAAGTAAATTCTATCGCTAAGGTAATATAAAAAAAGTTTTTTTTAATAAGATTGTTTAATTATTGATAAGTTTTGTACGCCAAGGTAGATATTAATGTTTATTTATTTTTAATTTACTTTAGAAAAAAATTATTTCATTACATTCACTGAGAAATAGTAGTAACTATGTAGGTAGCATTTCGTAGAAAGCTAGGAACTATAATTTTATACAGAATCCCACAGCAATTTTAACTGCAATTTTCTTCATTTACTTAAATCATATTTTTCTCTACCAATACTTTACTTCACACGAGAAGCCAATCCAACCCATTATAAAACTTTGAATGACGTCACTCAGATTTCATAGCATTCATAATTATAGATAATCACGTGACACCACAACCGGACACCCCCAACTTAACCCTTCATATGTCAATGCGAAACTAACGTGGAATAAAATTGCAACACGAGATAACGAAAGATAACGCAAGTTGTACGGGCGTGAGAAGGGCGCACAATTAAGGTCACTATACACATAACATAGTCACTTAACGACGAACTTTCATTAAACAGTCGAAAAAATATAATATAGGTATATACAAACATGTAATCACGATTATATCCCTTACGATACAGACAGAGCCCACAATATTTTAAAAGACTAATAGGCCTCGCTCAGCTGTTTTGGCTAAATGATAGAATCGAGATTCAAATAGAAGCAGTTTGCTAGCCCATCGCCCAAAAGAGAAATCCTAAGTTTATAAGCCTATCCCTTAGTTGCCTTTTACGACATCAATGGGAAAGAGATGGAGTGGTCCTATTCTTTTTTCTCTTTGTGCCGGAACCACAATGTTATGTAATTTTAAATGACAATCAGTAATTAAATTTTCATCGCAAGATTCAGTCAGTTACTTAGAGGCGGAATAATGTTATAATTTTTTTTATATTCATCACAGTACTAATCCTCGGTCTCGAAAATACGCAAATCCTACCAGTACTGCTTCGACCATATCTAACGCGACCCTAACAGGGCGTGTGGATTAGGTCCTAATCGGGTCCCGATGACAATCTGACACGTGACCACACGTGTCGGACACGTGAACCAATGGCATCGCGGCTGAATTGCTGCGCAGGAGTGGCAGATTCAAACCGGTGGTCAAATTATTATAATGATCGTTCTAAGGAAGAATCAATGCATTATTATGCAATGAAAATTCGTAAAATAATTGTGATTGTAATCAATTAAAAAGACGTCACTATTTAAGATATAAAAATGAATAATATTACTGGATAGTAGGTAAAGTATTGGCCTTGTGGTTCCCAGCACCAATATAAAAAAGAATAGGACCACTACATCTCTTTCCGATGGATGTCGTAAAAGGCGACTAAGGGATAGGCTTACAAACTTGGGATTCTTTTTTAGGCGATGGGCTAGCAACCTGTCACTATTTGAATCTCAATTCTATCATTAAGCCAAATAGCTGAACGTGGCCTTTCAGTCTTTTCAAGACCATTGGCTCTGTCTTCCTCGCAAGGGATATAGACGTGGCCATATGTATGTAGTAAGTAAGTAAATGCTTTATTGTTCACTTAAGAAGTACATTACAAATATAAAACAGTAGTACAGTATAAAGGCGGGCTTATCCCTAAGTGGGATCTCATCCAGCCAACCTAACAATATATGATAGCTTACTGATAATGCATTTGTAATATAATCATAGGTAAAATAGTTAATTGCATAATTTTCACCGATAGTAGCTTAAAGGCTCGATAAAGTTTAAATCAAAATTATATTGCTCACTTACCTGTTTTGTTACAGAATCTATGAGACGGACGAAAATATCCTGTTCTTGCCTCAAACCTGTGGACAAAAAAATCATTTATCATAAAAAGATTTATCTCAATACTTTCTAAATTAACTAAAATTAAATCTTACAACACAAGCATATAACGTCCTTAGTCCTTACACAGAGCCAACATACCTCAATGATGGAATTGAGATTCAAATAATGACAGTTTTCCGGTCTCTATAGGAAGAATTGTAGCGGGAAGTTGAAGTTTCTGCCTATTCTCCGGAAAATAGGTATGATTTTAATATGTATATCATCAGGGGCTTTATTAAGTTGATGTTAAATATCCTCCATTAAAATTTCTATAGATAACTTTTCTATAAAGTAGGTTCCAACTTTTGTGAAGTATTTTGATAAATTGCATAAATTATTGCCCTCGATGTTGAGTGCATGTGTTCACTAATTCTCGGTATAAAGCATTTGCATTCTCGTAGTAATAAAGATCGTAGCGGCTACGAGCTACGCCGTAGCTCGTATTAGCGTATTGCAGACGTTAGATTTACAATAATAATAATAGATGTTACAATTTTTTTATTTAAGCAATATTATATATTTTATTTTCACATTTTATTTACATCCATACCCAAAGCCTTATAAACTTGGGATTCTTCTCTAAGGCGACGGGCTAGCAACCTGTCACTATTTGAATCTCAATTCTATCAATAAGCCAAACAGCTGAACGTGGCCTTTCAGCCTTTTCAAGACTGTTGGCTCTGTTTACCCCGCAAGGGTAGACAAGACCTGATTATATATGTATGTATGTCCATATCACTCCATTATCACTCACCTGGTAGGTGAGGTCAAACTCACTACAGAAGTGAATTCATAGCCACGTTTATTGGATACTAGTGGCGGTAATTATATTTACAAATAATATTTATACTGCCTCTAATTTTTTGTTTTGTTTTTTGTTTAGCAAGCTTAATTTCATAATTCTTAACATGGCTTTTAACTTTTATGAATGTCGGATGTCTCATCATAAGCGGCATCGACGTGTTGCATGTAAAAGGTAATAATCTATACTAACCTTTTGTGTATCAAGTACAAATTCCTAACAATACACTCACAATATAGTACAAGAGCTAGGAGCAGCCATCATTCATAGTCTAAGAGCCAGAGTATTCTGCGCCAATTTTCCATTATCTAGCTCTAAGGCCAAGATACCAAATATTTACATTGCAGTGTACATTGTCTCCGGTTCTCTGTCTATTGAATTCAGAATCAGGTTATGTTTGATGTGGCCTTTAAGTCAAAGCGATAGAGACGATTATTGAATGCACGACCGACCTGTTTGCACGCTCCATTGAGGTATGTGTGCAAGGAATTGATCAATACAAAAATAATCATTGCTATCTGTTTATTCTGATGATAGCTCTTTAATATTATGATTTTTATTGACATCATAAAACATTATGAAGAGTAAATTAAATAATCAATCTCATAATCAGGCTTTTGTGAAACTTTTGCACCAGGCGTCGTTTTCGTGGGAATTTCTAGAAAAATATTTATTTTTGACCTCGGATAATAAACTATATTCAACCATTTTTTTTATCAAAACTTGTCGAGTAGTTTATCCGCGGAAGCGTTGTTAATAAATGTTACAAACAGAAGTTGTAATGAGTGTGAATGCGATGATTTCACAAAAATAAATACTCAAACTAATTTTATCTCTTTAATACTTACCATTAGCATATAATAACTGCAGTCTATATTGGATACCGTTGTTTGTTTTCTGCCCTTCAGCTTCCTGTAATAAAAAGAAAACAATGAACATACAATAAGAAGAATTTTCTGTACCTTATTAGTTAGTACTACTGTTTATTTTATATTGTAAGTAAGAGCTGTTGTATTTGAGCGTCAGTGGTTAAACGAACAAGGGTTAAGACTTAAAGCGACGCACAGATTCAAAACCTACATCCGGCCATGATTCTTTTCTGAATTACGATTATATACACAGATTGAGTTAGTCTCGAAATAAGTTCGAAACATGTATTATGAGATACTAACTATATATTTATGGCAGTGTGAATTAAGTCAACTACATTAAGTAATCTATTAATTTTACCGATTCCTCTGTCAACAAACACATTTAACTACATAACGTAGACGCTTTAAGTTAATAGATTTTATTTTAGGATTTATTTTTAAAGCGAAAGAAGTATGCAAGTGGAGAGATGTAGTCTATGCCTACCCCTCCGGGACGAAAGTGTGATTTTGTGTATGTATGTATATATTTTTAAATAAACAAAAAACATCCAAAAGGACAAACACCTTAAACCCTGGTAATTACGCCACAGCCCAAAAAGGAGTGTTATTTTCAATGTAGTAAAGGCAGTATCGTAAAAACTTGAACAAGGGTGTTTGGCCCTGAATAATTAAAGAGAAAACTCAACTAACAATATTGTGAGAACTGTAGGACGATAGTGACAGTTGTTCTACATTGCTGACCCACTTTTTAAATATCACATGTAGTTAAAAAATTAAATAAGTATGGATAGATATTTTTTAAGGTTAGGTCACGTACTTTATCAAAGTATGTGACGTAGTTAAATTTTTTCAAATACCTATGCAAAAATCACGATGTTTATATTACTAGGGATAGGCTTATAAACTTGATATTCTTCTTTTAGACGATAGGCTAGCAACCTGTCACTATTAAGATCTCAACTCTATCATTAGGCCAAACAGGTGAACGTGACCTATCAATCTTTTCTAGACTATTGGCTCTGTCTACTCTGCAAGAGATATAAAAGTGATTATATGTATGTATGTGTTTAAATTACTTAATTAAGGTCGCTTTTTGTACTGTTTTAATTCTTATTGTATTTTAAGCAATAACATGTTTTATTTATCATTGGTTTTTACTTAATCATAGGTTTGTATCGCTCCGAATCATGAACATAGTGTAAAATTAAAAGGATATGTACCTATTTATAAATTCAAAGCCACCCTGTACGATACCTACCGAAAAGGTTACAAAGCATGCTCAAATAAATCGCTTATAAATAGACCCCCTTTCAATAACCGATAAACTTCTGATTTGATTGTATCTCGATCAGTTTGTCCATTAATCAGGATCGTTCAGACATCATGTCCATTGTGTGTATAAAGCCTTATTTACATAATACGCTACTGCGGTGGCATGAGTATACATGAACCTTTTTAATGTAGCGAGACTAGAAATAAGTATCGATTAACATTGCCCAAATACGTCCTTTTTTTTGATAAATTTCATAAGTACGAGTATAATTATGAGTAAAAAAGAGCTGCTTATTATCTACTTCTGATACTGATTTTCTCTATAACATTCTCTTTTACTCTCTCTCTCATTATTGCATTATATTATCAACTGTTGGCTTTATAGCTTACAATATAAAATTAAACAAGCTGTGAATGGATTTGCTTAACTGTTATGGTTGACTTGTACAAAATATGCGTATATGTAAATTGTTCAAAGGAAACATATCAATATTACACTCAGTTACACAAAGTTCAACAACTTACGCAAACCCACTTGACATGTTTAACTTTGAGTAATCAAATTTACTGTAAAATATCCGTTATTACCACCTCACAGAGTTTGCTGTGGCGTTAGTAGTCGACTGTACAAAGATTCAGTTTAATTTAAATCAAATTTCTTCCAGCTGACTCTTTTCTAAAGGAATTAAAAGAAGAACTTACTTGGTCTTTCTCAATAAATCCGATGAAGGCAGTCCTCTCAATTTCTACTGGCTGTCCCGCTCGGTCGTATAGGGCTACGACGAAGTGGAAGAAGTTGCTCTTGCGCAGGTTACTCGGCGGTTGCTTTTCGAAATGAGCTCGCCCAACACCTACGCCACTGTTGTGACAAACCATTAGTTAATTGTTCTATCTTAAATCATCGGTTACCAGAATAAAAAAAAAATATTTGTTCAAGATCTATTACGTCTATGTAAGATCTACGCTACTCTTATTTGTATTTACAAAGAAAGTAAGTATTTGATTGCTAAACGATGCTCTTACGGTGAGCGTGAAACATCGTAAGGAAATTTTCATATTCTGGAAACTGAATATTTAGTCGTGATCGAATATGAGTGCACGTAAAACTATGAAAATAAGATATTTTTAATCCCAGGAAATATCAGTATGAGTCATTAAAAATACCCCTTTCATTAAAACGACAACGGAACAGGCCGAAAATAAAAATATATTATGGAACAAAAAAATATAAATGAACAGATTAAGTTATGATTTAAACAATGTTCCTTTTTCAAATGCAAATTTTTTTTTCATGTCTCACGTCAATAATGCGAAACAGACCTTATAACAACAAACAAATCATTCGTTTCGAAACATCTGAGTCTGGGCATGCAAAAACGTGCATCCCGTAACAATGTCATAAATTAAAAGTTTAACAGTTTATTTTTGTCTCTCTTTGTCAAAGCCACATTGCCACAGCAATAGTTTAGGAGCTATTGACAAACCCACAAGAATAATAAAACTTTTCAATATAGTTAGAGTTATATTGTAGAGCGCGCGGTAACATGGTACACGTTTTAAATAATATAAATAAAATCATTTTTTTATTTTGATTATCTTAAAATCAGAGCCATATTGTCACTATGACAGTTCTAGCTCTTTTTAATCCTTTAGTAGTACAAGAAGTATAAGAATAAATGTGTATTTTAGACGTAATATTTGTTCATGTGTTTTATAATTTTTAATAAAGATCTATTTATACTTTTGAGGTACATTTTATTTTAATGTTACTTCCAGTATTTTTGAAGAAATATCAATAAAATAATAAAACTAAATATTGGCCAAAATGTCCTCATGACAAAACATAGACCTCGTCTTATTTTCGCGCTCTATAAAAAGCAGTTACTCTTAGCTCTAATCCTTTTAAAATTGATTTATTGGGGCCGTTACTCGGTCATGGAATTTCGCAAATCATACTGTTGCCTTTGTAAAGATAGTTTTATATTATATTAGCGGTGATATCTTCATTGACGGGAACTAAAAATTAACCTTTTACTGCTCATAATGACAGTAAAATGTTAACAGGTTTTTTCATTAGGGTAAGTAAAAATTAAAAACAACCGCAATACGCGCAGCATTCTAAAATATATGTAGTTAGAGGCGTTTATTGTACTCGATTTTTATGTGACGTATCTTTGCCTGGAAGAGATTGCCTAATGCGATAAGATAATATAAGTTTAGGATAAAATTGTTATAATTGTATATGCAACAAAAAAATATACATATCTAGGTACATAACGCATAAAAATTAAAAAATATGTAAATAAAATTACGTAAAACAAAATCTGTCCAAAGATTGATAATAGTCCAATGTAAGCGAAAAAAGCGGTGCAAGCTAAACGCGGGCGCCGAAACTGGTAGCGATAAATAAAACAATGGAGTCGCGAGCGAGTATAAAATGGCAATCGCGAAACCAATTTGTTTACGCAAATTCTGCAGCGGAGATGAATGGGCGAACATAGTAATACGCTGCGAACGTAGTAATGTGGTGAGTCGATGTCAACGACTTGTCGATAAAATAATGTTTTGTTGTTTAAATATTATGGGAAGGCTTGTGGTTAGTAGTTAAGTGTTAATGCCTTTCATTTCACTAGTTTCTTATGATGTTAAAACGTACGCATTTCTTCAATTAGTATTTAACCTTATAAGAGCTAGCAGGAGTGATAAATAAAATACTCAGTAGGTGTAAAATAAGTTATAATAAAAGTTAAATGATTTGAAAAATAATATTTTAAACCTTTTTATTATAAATTATGTATGTATGAACTAACTTGTTCAAAATAAGTTAATACACACATACAAATGGTCAAGTCTATATCCCTTGCGGGGTAGACAGAGCCAACAGTCTTGAAAAGACCGAATGACCACGTCCAGCTATCTGGCTTAATTATAGAATAGAGATTCAAATAGTGACAGGTTGCTAGCCCATCGCCTAGAAAAGAATCCCAAGTTTGTAAGCCTGTCCCTTAATCGCCTTTTACGACAATTTTAAAATAAGTTAATAATTTTGGTTATTAATATTACAGAAACTTACAAACTCTACATGGTAACTTTTTACTATTTTCATTAATATTTAACTAACAAATTTTACTAGACATCAAAATAAATTCAAATATTATTGCATTGGTATTGAATAATTATTCTGCTATGCAAACGACACTAGTCCAAAACACGCATCCGGTACAGTGAGAAATGAGACCGAAGATTTGATGAAGTGCCGCATTTCAAATGTTCTATCGATGTATTTATTGCACGTATTTTCATTCAATCTGTATTCAAAATCGATTCCTAATCGCCGTGGAATAAGGTCGATAGTAACGGATATATTTTTATACGTAACACATGTCGATATCGAGGTGTGTGGCACAATTTGTGCGTCATCACTTCATATTGTGCTATCGATATGGTAGCATCTCTTTCAGATTTATAATCTTACGATATTTATGAATAGGATTTCGGGTATAGTATTGTTACAGATAACCAATATTATTTTAATAAAGTTATGTAAACTATATCATATGTAGGTATTTAATTATATATTTTAACAAAGAAGCTTAGAAGTAGAACAGCAGATGATTACCCTTTTTGCTTTTTAAAATGTCGAATTCATTGTTTGATTTCTTTCATTTATTTGAAATCATTTTCAAATAATCAAAATTATCTCCCTTTTAACTTTTGTGTTAGTGTTTTATAAAATTAAATTTCTCTCTGGGACCCACATAATATATACTCATTGAAAAAATTACAAAAAATTTGTTCGTCCATTCCAAAATGTAGCAAATTACACGGTAGGTGTACTAAAACGTAATTTATTAAAAACGCGTCTAATCGGCGGGGTGCGGCATATTAATGATTTAAACACGGCATATAAATGACTCTGTCATCACTGCTGCCTGCCTATCTGTCAACATTTGTCATCGAGAGCTGATGACTGCCGCGATTACTTTAATTACGAATATTACTGGCCCGGTTTATAAGTAATTAATTTTCCGAGGAAGAGTAATCGGATTGAAAAGACTTTGCGCGAAATTGGTTCAAGAAAAAGATTAACGTTGTGCAAATTATTTACTTTCATTATACTACGTACTTTGTGAGTACAAAAATTTAGTATAGAGTTGGGTTGCAAATTAAAATATTTGGAATTCTTCTTCTACTGTCAGCTGAACGTGGCCTGAATTTTCAAAACCATTAGATCTGTCTTCTCCATTTTGAATAAAGACGTGAAATCTCTTTGATAAAAATCAATATTAGAAACATGCACACAATTTGTCCATCCTTTATCCCTAATCTATCCCTATTTATAAAGTCTTATTGGGGAACGCAAAGAACTCATTCAACTTTTTGAAATATTAGGAACATTATTCTTATTTTTTTTTTTGATGTGTTTAATTAACGTCATCATTTTGTAAAAATAAATAATTTACGGTATAACGGATTATTATCATATTTTTTTTCTTTCCTTTTTTTATCTATCGATTCTTGTTTTCTAATAAAACTGAGACTCATTAAATTAGTTTCCCAAAAAAACATATATTAGACTAGTACAAACATTTTAGAGGCGAGTAAAACACGACAGATGTCAGGAGAGGCCCTCCTCAAACACAATGCTCACTAATTCGAGCACATCATCAATAGTCAGCATTATAAGTTATCTACACCAAATGTTTATTGTTACGCAACTTCATTATGCTTGTGTAAATATTACAAGATGGCCGTTTGGAAAAGAGGGTTGCAAAATTATGGTTTGAGGAACTAGGTCTGCTTCATAATAATTATTTAATATGCAAGGGTACAATTTTAGAAAATCGTAGAAATAATTTCAAAATGTTAAGCCTTTAAAGGAAAAAAAAATCCTATAATATATTTCAGTCAAATACTTTCATCAAATATTCAACACTTTTTAATAGAAAAACTAAACTCGTTCTATAACTAATTATTTTAACTATTTTCTAACTAGTAAAATTACATGAGATCATCTTAAAACCAACTTTTCGAACAGCGTTAAACGTCAAAATCACAGGTAACTAAAACTAATTTAGCCAATTCAATTTGATTTCAATACGTATAGTCTTCACTCTAACATTATGGATCTTGTGTTTCGTTACTCACGCTTAATTTCAACAACATCTCACAACATAATTTTAATTTTCCGCTCATATTACTTACAATGCAAACTTCTCATAATCGAGTACAGTCGCGAACAAAACTGTATCGCGCGCCCCACCACGCCGCATCATGATTTATCGCGCCCTTTGCGTTTATGAATACACACTTGTTACGGCGCGGTTGATTATCGCCGGCCGTACTCGTCCCTGATTGGACGACGCTCTATAATGAACGTATTGTGCATAAAACAGTATTTATGACTAAAATCTTGCAAATTTTTTTGCTAACTCTGACAGTAATGCATTCTATAATTAATACACCAGAATTAATTTATCTTGTTCGGAGGAGAAAACATGGCATTATATCTATTTTCTTTTGACCATATAAAAACTAAAATTTTAGCTTCAGAACCTTGTCCGGTCTAAAGTTAAATTATGGCCAGAAAATTTAAATAAATGTATTCTAAATGAAGAAGGGATAACAGTCGCATACTGAATTACAGTAGCAAACCAATTTTTGGAATAACTGGTAATATTGATAAATTCAGTTAAGATATACCATCTTAATAAATTAATTTAAAACATTTTTTGATAATATTTTACATGTAAGTGTAAAATATAACTTGGTCACACCGAGTGAGTAACGCGTGGCTGGGCAGCTAGTATTCTCATGTTATCTTTACCATCAGTTCACCATTGCCCCTCTGTGTACCAACTTAATCCCATACAGCTATTTAATGTCAAACCATGCACACATTTGGTACGATGTTTCTGCGGAACCCTAATACAATTTGGCCAATAATAAGTTTAGCACTGCTCTTTTCCCAAAAATGTTTATTAGAAATATAAATATTTATTTGGTATAAGAGTAACCTCATTTATGACTTATGCTGTTTATATAAGGAATTTTATTTATTTTAATGTTGCAGTATAAAATAAAATTAGGACTAGGACTTCCAAGCTATTATTTTAAAAGAATCTAATAAAAATATCCACTTTGTCATCTAATGACTATTGTATTCATGTTGTTGATTTTTTATTTCATTTATTATTATATAAAAAATATTTCTTTATTTATTTAAACTTTAATTTACAAACAATGTTGATACAATAGACGGACTTCATTCCAAATGTAGTACTTACAAGCAGTGAAAAGTTTTTTTTTACCAAAACTTAAATTTCATTTCTTTCTTTAAATAAGACTATGATATTGTTTTTATTATAGTTCAGTAAATTTTAATCTAGTTCAAACAACTACATGTATTACTATTATGACAGAGATAAAACAAAAAAGGTATAATGGTAGTACCAATAAGGTTGAGCTAAGTATAAGTAGAACGCCATAACTTCAATAAGCAACATTGCATTAAATGCATCAAAATTTCTCGTACTTAGTGAACAGAAAATAACAGTTAAAGTAGAATTGATACATTACAGTGAGAATATAACAGAAATACATTATACTGCTGGAGAAACTGTTCGCACTTAGAGCTTTGTCACCATATTTGCTCATGGTTACCCATCCAGTTTCCTTACGATGTTTTCCCTCAACATAAGGGCTTCGGTTAGTTCTCAGTCTATACTTACTTGGTATTGTCAACTAAAGAGCTGGGTGTCATCCAAGCTCTGGTGAGCGGCTCTTCTTTGAGTGAGGTGACAGGCCCGCGAGGCTGAGTGTGCAACCCGCCCGCCGCTTCTTGGTGGTGTAGACCAAACATCAACCCGCCTGGTTAAAATATATTTTTTTTTTTAATTTGAACACATGATTATTGTTGATAGGGTGTCAACTTGCTTATATATTTTTAAAACGAAAGTTTAAAAAAAAAACGAGTTTATTTTAATCCTGTTGTTCGATATCAGAATCTAATGTAATTTACACATTATTTTATATTTTAAATTAATTTCTTTTAATTTTATGCATTAAAAAAATTCACAATTAAAAATCTTTAATGCGTTTGATTTAAATCGCTTTATAACCTGAAGTAATATTAAAATAATATTTATATTCTAACTAGAAGATAACATAACATACCTATGTAGATAGATACCTAAATATGTATAATGTAGTGACAAACCTAATTGTAGGAATTTATATTTAAGCTAATAGTTTTGTTACAATATTTATTGGATTAAAAGCTTAGTCTGTATTTTGCACTTTTGCGAGTAACGGTACTTTCCCACAAATTGGACTAAAGGTAAAATTTACAGACAGTAAAAGCTAAGTAACAAGCCAAAACTGTTATATAGGTAGGCACTAGGTAATGATAAACTTTAGAAGCATTGTTCGTATTTTAAATTATGGTTTAGAATAAAACTTAAGGCACAGATTTTATGTTTTAAAATAATTTAAAGTTATATACATTTGTTATCTATATACCTACTTAAATATGTTTTGGAATGTCGGATTTAAAATAAAAATACATAAATGTAAATCTATTTTTTTTCTATAGGTAGTGTAAATAAAATAGGTACACGTATGACAATAAATAACTTTTTACGGGAAAAACTAATACCAAAGTGAGTACAATGACAAAGTAAACAGAATTCAGTAGGCAAATCCGGGAGCCATAATAACAATATTAAACATAAACAGCAAATGTGAAGGTTTAAGATTTGAACAAATAAAGAGATTCCTTAATTTGATTATACGGCCGTTAAAAACATAAAAAAAATACACACCTGAAGATCTTGGCGCCCCAGACGGGTATAGCTTTCGGCCCCATCCCACGGGGTCTAGCTCGAGCGGCGGCCACGGCGAGCCGGTGTACCCGCCCGCCGCCGCGTTTAGCTCGTCCGACCGAATCGCGAAACACTACGCGAAATTCGCCTGAAACCCCGCGCCCGAAAGCGCACGAACACAAACGGGTAATTGCGAAGATTTCCGAACGCGAATTCGATATTTAAATTCGAACGCGCACTAATCAAAACTCTTTTGTTTTTAAAATTTTAAAGTCCGGAACATCATACGCGGTTACGACACAAGTTTTATTTAAATACCAAATTTCTAATTCACTGTGGATCAGTTTATTTCGAGTAGAAATAAACGCTAAAAATTTCTACTTTTAATATCGCTTTTGTTTCAACAACGTAATATTATCATGAAACTAGGTATCTGTAATATATCCGATAGGCGGCTCTGTATTATCGTATGTGCGTACTGGGATCGAGTCCCGGTTGTGCGGGCGATCCCGCTGTGAATTTGCGGAACACTAACAAGCGTCGCGGGAGCGCGCCGCCGAGTGCCCGGGCATCGCGGCGCCCCCGTCCGTCCCCGCGGACTGTGGGAGGCGCCCTAGGGACACGCCCTCGCCTCAAGAGCGGGACGGCGACACAGTCACAGATGGCGCCACTTGCTCTTACATTTGCAAAATTTCTAAATTCAAAAAACGTTGTGACCATTTTTGTAACTGGTAGGAATTAAAGCGTTCAGTTTTATTTTTTATTTTTAAGTTAAGTTCGGATACACGTGTGGCGTTTACGGCGAGGTTTATAATAATGGATGCTCGTTGGCGTGGTTTCCCTCAGAGACCGCGGGCGGGTAAAGGATAGCGGGCGAGATGAGACGCACAGCATCTCGCTGGACCAGCCGGGCTCAGCTCTGGGACGGCCCACAGCGCTACAAGTATTACTTATTAAAACAAGTTAGATTGACGATGATGAAATTTCAGTGGGAATTGACTTTAACTACATGCAAGATGAGGTTTTGTCTCCTCATTATTTATAATGTTTGAGGTCGTCGTTCGGTATTGTAAGGAAAGATATTCATATTTAAGTAAGTATATCGTAAATGTGAAGAATGCCTGTCTAGTCGGGCTAGTAAGTTAGCCTTAATTTTAATTATTAATCTTTATTCCTATACCTCACTACGAAATATGTTTCTGTTTTCGGTCTCAATAGTATTTCTACACTTCAAAAGAGTAAACTGAAAATATTCCCTTATGTATTTACTTCGTCAACCATTAGGTACTTTTGTCATATGGTCAAAAAAGTAGAACGATGTGGCGTCGTAGCTCGTAGCACGTACTCAACTCGTAGCATAGCACTAACTGTTTTGTAAATAAATAAATGAACAAATAAATAAACGTCTACGAATGTCTACAAAAAATTGTTACGTAACTGATTGGGAAATGTTAAAAATCCTTATACTTAGGTACCTAATTAACAAAAAAAAATGTAACAACAATATAGATAGTAGGTAGATAGGCAGGTTTTTACAAATGAACTTCTCAACTGTCATAGTTTTCTCCCTTTCTTTAAAATATAACTGCGGTTTTATTATCCGCTATTGGTTTTAAGCTCAGTATGACATTAGTACCATCGTTCTAAAAAGTTTTCTACAAAATATTTAGAACTAAAGGTTACCCGTGCAACTGCAATGTTCTTTGACGAAATTTGATGCTTTAAAATCTAATCTAGCGTAAATAAAATTTAGATAAAAGTTTCCGAAAGAAAGCTAATATTGAGACTTCCTATGAATATCAAAGCGGTTGCTTTATGAACATATGCTCCAATAAATGCACTATTTATTATATTACTCTTTATTAATTTGTATGTAAAATGCTCTTATCTAACTACCATACCTTATTTAATAATAACTATCACTTGCAACTGTATTAATTAAATTATAAATAGCGTGTATAATTTTTTTTTTTTTTTTTTTTATTAATTATAAACTAAACTGTTTGTCAATTTACCTTTAAATGTACTTATACTGCATCTTGCACGCAACGACATACCTACATTTGTATATTCTAAGCCTAGATTCTAAGTTCTCATGTAAGTGAATATTTTTCTTATGAGAATAAAGATTTCTTTAACCCGAAAATATGTTCGTCCTTTGTAATAACTAATCAAATTCTAACAGTAAGACCTGTAAATTGGCTTTTCGTTTTGTATAACTGTTAACTTGTTATTAATATTGTAAGCTGTTGGTCTTTAATAAATAAAATAAATAAAATAAAATAAAATATCGCTAAAAGTGACTTATAAAAAATCACTAACACCTGCCTTTAAAAATAAATTATACTTTGACGAATTTCAAATGATGGAAACTTCAAAAACATTAAATTTTTTTATGATTTTTGCAGTTAAAAATGCACTTGGGAATGCTTTCTGTTGAGACAGGGACAGAGAGATACCTGCGAGTAGGAATATTTAATAAATTGATCGTAGATACCAACTCCTAATATTTGCTATACCTACTTATAGGTAAGTATTTCAAAATTTCTGTTATGGGTACCTACTTTCAGAACAGACACTCGATCGCATTGGAATTTACAATAAATACCTATTATAAGCGGACACCTACACAATTTACAGGATAATTAGGTACATATAGGTAGTCCGTCTTTATCCCTTGCGGGGTAGACAAGGCCAATAGTCGCACAGCTAAATGGCACGAAGATGCGCGACAGACATTGATTTGGCTTCATCCGCATTCATAACTCCTTTCATGCAAACTGGTTAGTAAGTACTTATCCGATATTCTCGACCTGATCTTTATTCAGGACGTCCTGGATTTGATAAAGGTCGTTCGTGTAGGTCTCCCACCCCAACGTTTTAATCCACACTCACGTATACTTGCTAAGTAAACCTGGTTTCACGGGGCAGACATGTCAACACGATAAAAGTCCTCAAAAAAAAAGAATAAAAGAAAACACCATCAAGTCCACTTTATTATACGATCTAAATATTCCTTTCTCTTCTCTCATAAACGAATACAAATTATACAATGACTAATTTTCGACACCTAATGATTAGGTACTAACATTTTCTTGAATTTTTGAAAGTTCGTAGGTAGGTCGTAGGTAGGTACTTATGTCTCACAATATACCATCGATACTAATATATGATAATACTATGTAAGAGTAATATATTTGTATTTTTGTTGCTTTGTTCGTAAACTACTGATTCATTTTGATGATACTTACTGGACCCCGAAACAAGCAAAATTTTTTTGGAAAATCCCATGGGAAGTGAATATTTCCATTCCATCATTTTTCATCATCATCCTACATCTGAACGTGGCCTTCCAGATTTTTCAAGACAGTTGGCTCTGTCTACCTCGCAAGGGAGTAAAGACGATTAAGGGATTATTGTTTTCAATTCCCACTATGTTCGTAAGATTACTCACATATAATATTGATCGGAATTCTTACATCATTTACCTACCAAACATATTTACAACATACCCTAATATTGCAATTGGAACAACAAACAAGTAAGGCCTCATGGGCCATGCCATGCCCTGGAGATCGCAGGCCACGCCCACCCCTCGCCCCGCCCACCTCGGGCCACGCCCACAGCCTACAGATTGCGAAATATGCTGGTCGGTTAAGATGTTTGATGGATTTGGTATACCGTAGAGATTATATGGATGATATTTTGGTTATAGGTACCTAAAGGTTTCGGGTTTCAACAAGACGAAGGTAAAACATATTCTTTAACAGGATATTTGATTAATTTATGGTTTTACTTTTAACTTACTTAAATTTTTGGACGCACTTACGTAAAGAACGCCATTTTCCAACAGGAGGAGGGAGGACTTTTTCGGGCACAGGACTAAAAGAAGCAGTTTCATAACTTTTGCAACTGTTATCGTTATCATACATAGTTTAAATGCTGGGTACTTTCGTTATCTGCTTCTGTTTTACACGATGCGGCACTCATCTGGCCTCTGCAATCTTTGAGGCGAATTCTTACCCATTTTGAATCATGGTTACACATACAGTCAACTTGAGATTCAGTTTATAGGATTTCAGACTATGAGGAATGTTTCGCAATGTTTAATTTACCGTAAGAGCTATCAAAGCTGGCAATAAAATTCATTTTGGTTGGTATTACTATTATATTAAACTATATTTTTGGCTAATTGAGTATATTAATACTTCGAAGCTCGATTTGGATAAAGGCTGCATTTCAGCCAATTAGTATTATTTCTATCACAATTCTATTTTCTAATTCGATTGATTTGCATAGTAAATCGGTTTCCTGAAGACCTTATGGAGAACAATGGCGGCTGAATGACAATCAGGTAGCGATTGTATGGAATGCAGTCAGCTGGGAAACGCATTTGCATTGAAACTGTAACGAATTGAATATTAATTAGGAGATTTATTGATAAATTTAATTATAAGGATCAAGTATTCATTGTAAAATTTATATCGCATAAGTAAAGTTTAAAAAATACTTACATACAATTTACAAGTACCCACTTCGCCTGTTTCCCATAGGGGTAGGAAGAGGTTGATTTTCCCTTACTACGATTCTTGCATTCTCTAAATATTAAAAATAACCTAGACATGTTATAAGGGTTACACATAAGTATTTTTCTATGCTTTTATCTATCAGTCTGTGGTTTCCATTTCGAGTACCGTAGTGAAAAAATAAAGCCGCACTAATTAATCCTTTAACAATACTTAATCCTTTTTCCATAAAAATGTTGTAGGTTAGGTAGGTTCATTACATCTAATATAGAAAACACGTTTAATCATCTTCATAATAACTTTACAACAGCTTTCCTTTATTTTCCTTATCACGAAAAAAATACGAACTCCACAAAAAGGGACGCTAACAGCGTATAGGTATAGGTACTATTTATACCTTGCGAATGGGGCATTTTAATTCGAGACCTTAAGTCCGCTTTAAATTACTCTTTTTGCCGTTCTTACGACACCCTTGGCAGCCGTGAGGAATCAGGGTTTGATCTTGTAGTTTTTCGACCCGTCACGAGCATTGCCTCGGCCCTAACTGCCCCGTAAGGGCCCTTTCAGGCCCTTAACATTTACGATGTCCCGATTGCTTTTCTATGAAGGGCGAGCAGCAAAAACGGACAGATGTGACCACGGAAGTCGATAATCTTGTTCACGGTTTTCAAGTGGTTTAGGATATGAAAAACTGTTTTGACGTGATGAATGCTATTTGGTGGTTAGGTGTACCGTTACATCATCACCGTTCATCTGAATAAGGTGAAGAAAAGAAATTATTTTTTTGTCATCTTAAATACCTACAGGTTTTTTTACACACACTTAGTCAATCTTTACATTATTTAAGCGTTTACCACCTTAGACATCATTTCGCAGTTTTAAGTTTAAACAGATAAACACGCTCATTCTAATTTTTAACAAAAATTGACAAAAACAAGATTTCGTTATATTGCTTACTACCTAAGTGACTTTAAGCAAGGTATTCATTTAGCAAATATTCTTTTTGGTATCTATTTTCAAAGCATTGAATGACAAACTAATTGTCATGCTGTGAGTACAAAAAGCAATGAAATAAAAAGCTGCGCTAAAAGGAAATATTTTGAACAATCCCTACATTATAACTCATTGAATACTGTAGCCATCACAAAACAATTGAATGATGTTATAATAAGTAGCAGGGAAAGGGTTGAATGGCTGTCATGTCATGTTATACTACTGTATGGCTTTCTGCATGGTTAAGATGTGCCGACGATTCTTAAGAAGACCCCGTGCTGTTTGCGGTAATTTTTTTATTTATTGTGTGTATTTTGGTAATTTAAAAATGCTTTTATTTTCTTGTTCATAGATTATTTAGCTTTTAAGCTGATTTATGTTTTGTACGTAGGTATTCCGGCTATTTGCCGTATTATTATAAGCTCACCTCTTTCTGTGGTTGGTGGATATGAGGGCACTAAAATATATTTAATTTTTCACTACCCTTTACTCTGCTTATATGACAGATTAAAAAAGCTATAAGAGGTATTAAATTTGCCTTTTATATATTTTTTACAGAAGTTTAAATAAAACGTAATTTAGAAATGTGAGGCTTGTCAGAATCTTTAATCGCAACCAGACTGTTTACTTATTTAACAAAAAAGTATGAAAGAATACTAAATTTGTAATTGCGCGGCAGCCGACGTAATGCCCGGTATGACAGTTTAAAATAAGGTGCAGTGCAAAAATGCATTTGCTAACGTCAGTTAAACACATCCCACTAAAAATAATGCAATAACTAGGAACTATGAAACGTGCTGCTAAACCTGACTGCATACCTGACATCAACGTAGGCAAGCGCGATACAGACCGTAGAATAAGTTCAGTATAATTTCGATCTATGATATTTTAGTCAATCATTATAATCCCAACTTGTATCTCAGTTTTATGTATAAATTCTTACCACATCAAATAAAAAAGATTATCTCTTTTGCTACTCTTTAGTGGTGGTCTTTTTTAGTGAATATAGGTATATATAATTAGTGATCATTTGTGTTTAAAATTTGGTACAAGAACAGACTTACGAAATAACAAAGGCTACGAATTAAAAACTATTAACAGCAAAAAATATTTTCTACTTAGGAACTAATTAGTTACAAAATTTGATGCATCAGTAAATCGCGGCTCTAACAGAAATGTGATCCTTATAAAAATAAGAAAAGGGTATCTTAAATCCAAACACAACCGCCGCAGATTATACCAGGGAACCCCATTAACCTGGTTGTAAAAATGAGAGACATTCACATCACCTTAATGGCGAAGGTTGTATTTCCATGCCCGACCAAAATTACGTTTGTGGTATGATAAAACGAGGGAAACTCCTCATAATGTGTTTAGCCGTAGCGCCTCTGCTGTCTGTCATAGATGAAATATGTTTTGTAGAACTAGAATTTTATTTTTCTTCAGAACATTGTTATAACATTTTTTATTTGCGTATTCTTTTCTATTTTAATATAGACAATAAATTGACTTCAAATTCCAATTATTTCAACCACCAGCTATAATGACCTATAAAAGTAAATAATTAGGTACGTTTCATTCAGTCTCTAACAGAATTACCTTTTCGCTGAAAATCAATTCATAATGAATGACATAAATACAAGAATACATATACATATGGTCACGTCTATATCCCTTGTGAGGTACACAGAGCCAACAGTCTTGAAAAGACTGATAGGCCACGCTCAGCTATTTGGCTTAATGATACAAAATACAAGATACAAGAATAGGTAAGTATTATGTAGGAATACATAAAGTCATATTAAATAACAAAAAAAAACACAATACTAAACACAATAATAATAAGTTAAATATTTTACAAAAATAAATTGAACTAATCAATTCAAATCATCAATAAATCGGAACTCTGATAATTTTCAGTCTTCTTTCTTCTATCTCTGTCGCTCGTTCTTTCTCTTTGTTTCTTTTTCTCTCTCCCTCTCTCTTTATCTCTTGGGTTCTTACACCGGAACTGTTTTATAAGTCGAATATAACACATAAGTAATCAAAGTTTTGTGTTTTTGTTTCGTAAATGTTATTTTTATTTTATTTCTAATTCTTGTTGATTTGAACTTTTACGCCAGGAAGGTATAAAATAGTGTCTATTCTGCTTGCAAAACTCTCTGTATTCATATTTCGGGGCGCGTTATTTATTCAATATTTTCAAATTGGCCTCGCATCGTAGTAATGGAGCAGAAAAACTCGGAAACCGGATCAAATGGATTCGCGAGCTGATTATTTATTTAAACTTCCGCCGTTCGCCTTCAAAACTGTAAACTTGCATATAATTTTTTTTAACTTATGTGATTTATATTCGGCTAAATTGGAATGACTTGAACACTTAAAGTATCTGAAATAATGTTCAAATTATTTCTATAATTTTCTAACAAGTCACACTACGCAGCGGTACTTAATTTTTTTAACAAATCTTTACAACAACTAAACAGTCCTTGTAACAATTCAATTAAAGAGCCCATGAAAGTGATACATTAGACGGCTTGATTGGGTTAAGATGGTCCTGTCTCTGAGATCTATAAGTGTATCTATCCTCGGTCAGGTCTTGAGTAAAATTAAAGTTTTCTGAACGGCCTTGGATTTTTATCTAAGTCATAAGTTGTGTTCATGTAGTATATACTTATCTTAACAAGATAATACTGCCAAAAAGCAACCAAAAAATTTCACAACCAATCTGATCCAAACAAAAAATACTCACCAACTGGCACAAGTGTTTGCACCAGCCCTCAAAACTTCGAAATAACGAACCTGGCCATAACAAGTGGGTCTAAATTCGCCATATGACTACCATGTCATTGCGAGACTGCGACCATTTATCATTCCGATGTGACAACTGAATTTATTTATAAAAAAACAAACAATTGTTGCCGGCACCAAGAGCCCTTGGATAACAGTTTTGCTAGTACTCCTTATCACAGAGCAATGTAGGGTAACACAGTCTACAAAAATCTCATGTATTATTGGACTTTTTTCATATTTCCTTTTTGCATTTTCTGATCTTTTTTGTAAATGTATATTATCTTTATGTTCCTTTTATTATTATCTTTATATTACATTAGGTACACATTGTTTATACCTACTTGACAACGACGCAAAAAAGAGAGGTGTTTAAACATTAACGTGTGTCTGTTTGCTTGTTTGTTTTTCTGTTAGTATCTCTATTCTATTTTGGTTAACTTAGTAGTTTGTTAGGCGCAGGCGTTTATGTCCTATGTTTTGAGTAGGTATATAGAATAGTTTTGGAGACTATTGGTTCTGCCATTCCAAAAGAAATATACGTGACTAAATCACCCAGCATTCAATGTAATCAAGTAAAATTGCCATGCAAAATATAGCGTATATGAGTATCACTTTTTCAATTACGCCAGTATCTGTATACCGAAAGTACTCTATGCAGTTCAAAAACGCAGGGGCAGCGGTGCCTGCGCAGCTTAGGGTGGAATACAAAAGGAGATAGCAATTTGATATTCAGGCCACATTTTTAATAAGCATCGTCGCAGTAATGGGCAGATTGGGCCCACTGTT
Source organism: Amyelois transitella (assembly GCF_032362555.1). NCBI lineage: Eukaryota > Metazoa > Arthropoda > Insecta > Lepidoptera > Pyralidae > Amyelois > Amyelois transitella. The sequence goes on along the minus strand of NC_083511.1, from coordinate 7,667,941 downwards.
TAAGTTTTTTATGCCATGAACAAGTTGAGTGCCTTTTGTTGCCCTGGTCAGTGCCCTTTTTGTTGTTTTGGTAGAAATTTTATTGCTCATTGGATTACGTAGATCGATATGATAGCTTTCTCATTTTCTTTTTTTTTTTTTACTCGATTTTAACACATCTTTTTCTTTTTTCTTTTTAAATTAGATTGTTTTTTAAATTACACCTTAGATTCAGAAAGAGTGTCAATTACACCACGGACTGACGCTAAACTCACAACACCCCTATTTTTTCGCCGGGCGTAAAACAACATGCACTCCTCTGCATTTATGATTATGATATTTTTATGGAATGGGCGAGATGTGTGTAACGAAGTATTGTGTTGCATCTGTTCCTTTTGATGGCTGAATGTTTGATTTAGTGAAGAAAAGTCTTAAATGTCAATTTATTTATTGTTAGTTGTTGCCATATTCACATTTTGCAATACAATTTTGTTAACAAAATAGGAAAGAGCTATGAAGTCAATAAAAGATACGTTTTATTTAAATTTTTGAGAGAACTTAATTTCCTTTTTAATTGTTTAAGTTTTTATTTCACAAAAAAAACTTAAACAAATGATAAAGGTGATTTATTTAAATTGTGATTTGCAGAAAATGTAACCAAACAAAAATTAAAGACATCTATCGTTAGTTTTTGAAGCATTTCATGGGTAATCACACATTTTAAATTTTAACATATTTTAATTTTCCTTTCCATAATAACCAGACAGAGACACAAAAGTTAATTAGTGAGAGTGGCTAATTATGAAACTACACAGCCTAACCTTGCCAAAACACAACAATGCATACTTGTATAGTTTCAAAGTTAATTCGGAAACTTAGCGTGCAAGTTAGCAACATAGCCGTACTTAGCAGCCCTGTATCGCTTAATTAGAATTGGTACTAATCTACAAGTTGTCCAACTTGGTAGACCTAATTAGTGCTACTTAGATTGGTCGTGTAAGTAGGTACTTACGCGTATAAATAGTATATTCATACCTATCTGTCTAGGACAAGGATTGAGACTAGGACCAAAACATCAGAAAAATTAATTATACACGTTACAACAAAAAAATTATGGATATGAATTACTCGTATAAACGTTTAATCATTTTACAGAATTTACAGTATTATATACCTACTTAATGATTTTGGCAAATATTTTGCTTTAATAAAAATAGATTTATTATTGAGCCCAGATTAGCCAACCTAAGCTTTGCTCGGAATACATAACCTATCGATAAATAAATTTAGATTCTTAGGCAATAGGCTGGCAACCATGTGTGAATCTCTGTCTGAATCTCACCACTCAGTATCTAATTAAATGCGGCCTGTTTTTAAAACTGTTATCTCTACCCTGTTAACATTACCGGGTAGACCCGTAACGGATTAAGACCTGATATATGTATGATATAATTTTTTAGCATAACTTTCATTGTTGAACTATCTTGTGAATTATGGCAATTATTCAGTGTAGTTGGAAATGTCCCATAATAATGAATTATATTTTGAATTTGAATCCATTAATTTTAACTATCATGCTTTAGTATAAGTAAATTTGCCAATAATAATATCTCAACTAGTTATTTGGTATTTATAGTTAATATAAGTTTGCGATTATATCCGGCGCAGCACGTCAGATGAGGTCGTGCTAATTAAATGCGGATCTCAAGACAATTCACAAGCAGGGAGCTCACTATACTGTTCACATTAGGCGAATATTGCAAGACATTTTAGTTTAAACTGCATTTAATATTATCTGTTTCTTTTAACGTAATTAAAGTTGCTGCCTACATACATAAAATCACGCCTGTTCCCCGGAGGGGTAGGCAGAGACCTTTCCATTTACCACAACCCTTAGGTACCTACACGAACCGGACAAAATGAAAGAAAAAATGTTCAATACCGGACCTCAGGCCCCAAAGTATTGTAGCGGAGAGTGCAGCTGATAAGACGCAAAGATGCAAAGTGAGAAAGAGTAACCTGACACATTTTACCTGCCGACTTCTACAGAAAACCACCACATAGTGCAAAAACCACCACATAGTGCAAAAAGCAAATCAACTTCTTGGGTTTATTTTTAGATCTACCAAAGACTTCAAAGGCACTCGTTCTTTTCTTTATCTTTTTTATACGTTGGTCAGAAGTGTTTTAGAATACGGTAGCCCAATATGGTCTCCGCACTATAAGGTTCATATTGATAATATAGAGAGAGTGCAGCGTAAGTGCCTGCGGATTTTATGCTACCGCCAACAGTCAAAGCGAAACACCCCTGATTATGAAGCTCGTCTCATTAAATTTAATGTACAGAAATTAGATACACGTCGAAAATATTTTGATTTCGTTTATTTTTATAAAATAATTCACTCCTTATTAGACGTCCCTAACTTGCTGGCTGAATTATCATTTAATACGAGATTTAGTGCTCGTAGAGCTAATCAAATAGGACTTTTTGTTCTACAAGTGTATCGCAATAATACCTCATTTTACAATCCCCTGGTTAGGATGGCTCGTCAATGCAATGAAATCGCCAAAGGCAACCAGACCTTTGACGTTTTTCTACCTAAATTGGCTTTGTATAGTAATACAATCAAAAATATTTTATACCACAAGACGACAGTTTAATCCCTGTCGTGTGGAACATTGGTCTCCTCCTATTATTGTTTAGTATACTCATTCTTTTATTTTTATTTATATTATTTTAGACATAGTTTAAGTTAACTCTTCTTTTAGCTTTTATAAAAACACATTTTTTGGAATACAACCTAGATTATAAGTTTTGTTTTATATAATTTGTTTAGATATAGTTGTAATCTGTTTTGTGTAATAAATTAATAAAAAAAAAAAAAATCGTTTTAATAACTCACTGTCTAACTGATATGCATAAATTCACCTAGTGTGCATCACACACATATCCATCCAAGTTGAAACTAGTCGGAAGTTATAATTTATGAACAGAGTTCCGGCCTCTGCCTTCTGCCGCTAAGGGGCCGACTAGTCCGTAATGAAGCACCTGATATATTATGTATAACCGTCTGAGATCGCCTTAAACTATAATCAAGAATTAAGACATTGGGTGGAAGATCATACTTCAAGTACGTACTTATGCAAAATAGTTCATTAATATCAAATTCAATCCGGTTCTTTCTGTGGTGGTCTGAGAAAGAAAAAGAAAATAGTTTGTGTGAGATACTTTTTAAATCTGTAATATACAAAATGTAGTCGTGGTAGTCATTAGAAAAATAATTTTTGGACTTGCCCTCGAGCGCGACGTCTAAAACACTGCCAAAGTAAACCAACAATTTTCTGTATATAGGTACTGACTTATAAGTTTGAGATTATTATTAACCAAATAATATATATCATTTTGGAATAAGCAAAATTAAAACTAAAACTACTTATAAAAAAAGATAATCAGAAACTAAATTTAAATTTACAAATTGTACAGTCCCTGCATAGTATCAACTTGCGGGAGTGTGCTCAGAAGGCTGGCAGCATTGCCATTTTGAAGGGCAACGCTGATTCTCTGAGCCAGATAATTTCCAGCCCTTCGGTCACGAGATACTTCAATCAGCTTTTTCGTCAATTTTCCGACAATTGTCGAAAAATCTGATGGGCAGATGGGCCCCACGGTCCCAAAGTTTCTACCCCAAAAGTTTAAAATATTGTTAATTAATATATTTTTATTTTCTGCCTCATTTGCAGCAGCGGCCTTAGATTTAGTAACCTGAAGATAAGACGGCGCAAATGTATAGACACAAGTATATGTATATTTAAAAGGAAAAAGTGTCAAATTTCAAATCATTTATGTAAACTCATTTTTAAACACGCCTCTAACACTGACTAAACCTTAACAAACTGACAAACTAGTAATTATAACTGACAATTTTCAGATGTCGACTACGTAATAACAAAATAATATTTTAAAGTAAAATTTTTCAATGACTTCGTGATGATAAGATCCACATCGAGATGATCATATCATTGAAGCTCTATACGATCTACTTGGAAGTAGTTAGTAACGAGATTAGTAAAATTTCCAGTCTGCTTCAACAGTTGTAATTTAGTTTTCAAATCAAATAAAAGATGGCGCTATACAATTTACCGTAGCGTTTAAGCTACTATACTAAAGGATAAGTGTGTTTTTGTTACGCAAATAAACTTATGATTTTACAATGGGAAATAAAACTTAATTTCTTACATTCATACATATAATCACGTCTATGTCCCTTTCGGGGTAGACAGAGCCAACTGTCTTGAAAATACTGATAGGCTACGTTCAGTTGTTTGGCTTAATGATAGAATTGAGATTCAAATGGTGACAGGTTGCTAGCACGTCGCCTAACTAAAAGATGCATCCCAAGTTTATTTATAAGGCTAGGGATAGCCCCTATCTATCTACGAATGAGATGGAGTGGTTCTATTCTTTTTTATAAGACCGGGAACCCACGGCACTTATTTCTTAAGGTGAAATAAATGTTTGGTGTAAAATTATAGTACCTATCACCTTGCCATTTAAGCATTTTTAAATCTACAAAACAGATTTTAAGATAACGAAGAAAACAAAAAGCAAAATTAATATAAACTAAATATAATTAATTACATATAAAATAACAAGCCGATGAACATATTATTACAACACAAATAAACTAAACCTATTACATAAAAAAACACTGACAAGTCGGTCCGGCATGGCAACCTTACGGTCCTCACACCGCCTCCTACGACGAAAGGCACATGCATTCCTGTCGCGTAGCTCGCAACACGAGTGTACACTCCCCCCTTCTCCCCACATTTCCCTCCCCACGATACCAAACCAGCCAGTACTCCGTTACAAACTAGTGGACCTCCGGAATCACCCTGAAAAAAGAGATAGACTTTTTTCGGTATAAGTACTTTGTCGTTTCTACTTAGCCTTATTTTTAATTTTTATTTTTCTAGTTTCTTTGCGTATGCTTCCATGTTGGTCTATTTGAGGAGAGAGAGAGAGAGAGAGAGAGAGAGGAGAACATATAGTGTGCGATTTCACTTCAATTGTTAAGATATCCAGCTGAATGTGGCTTTCAACTCTTTACGAGAACATTGGCCTTATATGGGTAGTGTGTGTGCCGGAACTTAGTTGGAGCTTTCTAACATAACATACATACATACTTTTAATCAAGTCTATATCCCTTCCAGGGTAGACAGAGCCAACAGTCTTCAAAAGACTAATAGGCCACGTTCAGCTGCTTGGCTTAATGATAGAATTGAGATTCAAAGAGTTACCACCGCCTAAAAGAAGAGTCCCAAATTTCCCTTAGTCGCCTTTTATGACATCTATGGTAACAAGATGGTGTGGTTCTATTATTTTTTTATTGATGCCGGGAATCACACGGTACTAAAATAATTATGAATATCAAGGGACACAAACTGTTTTTTAAAAAAACTTTTCCTTAGGATAATAAGCTAGAAAGCCTCAGAAAAGGCAAACAACTGAACGTGGCCTTGTAGGCTTTTCAAAATATTGGCTCTGTCTACCTCGTAAGTAGTCCTTGTATGCGCGGGTTCAAACCTCAATACCATCATAAAATAATAGAACAACAGCTTTACATCAGAATTCCTCTTTTTAATAAGTAATTAGGTATCCAAGCCGTGGCGATACTTCAAGCGTTCATTAATCACTCACTTTGGAACCCAAAAAGACGTCAACGTACCGAACAGCTGTCCTTATTAAAAGCGCCTGCGCACACTGTACTGTCATGTAAGTAGGCGTGATGAAAGAAAGCTCGACAAGTCTTGGCTGAAATTATAGGTACACACACAATCCTCAATTTAGACGAACGTTGATTCTGAAAAAAATTGGTGTAACGTTATTTTCCGCCAAACTTGCATGAAGAGGGTTATATGACTGTAGATAAAGCGAAAGTATACAGGGATCGTGTCAAGTGAAAAGATATAGTCTCCGCCTCTGGGAAAGATGCGTGCTTTTATGTATAGGTATATATCCTATAGTATGCCTTGAATAAAGTGGCGTGAGGTGACGTGGTAAAACTCTTATAATTAGGTAAATTAGTATACAAAAGGTAGAAATAAATAATTTTACCCGTTCTACGAGACCATATCCTGAGACTACGCATTGTATACCAGAGTCAAGGTCTAAATTCAAATCCGGGGTATGAAGGCGTATAGTGTTCACCTTATTCGATAACTTGAATCCTTTATTCACCTGATAGAAACGAAAAATCATCAAAAATCTGGCAAATCCTCTTTTGCATACCCTCGTACCAAATGAAAGTTTTCTGCGCTATCGCAAGAAATAATTAAGTAATTATTGCCAAGACACATTTACCAGTAATTACCACTTGCCAGAAAACCTGAATACCTACGTCTTTAATCGTACCGTAGAAAGAAATGACAGCATGTAATATTTTGATTGGAGGAGAAAAAGTTGAGCAAGTGAAAGAGTTTGTATATCTAGGATCAAAGTTTACATCAGATGGCAAGTATGATAGTGATATTGAAAGGAGAGTGAACGCGGGGAACATGGTGAATGGAGCTTTGCATGCCTTTATGAGCAGTCAGAAACTATCCAAAAAGGCTCGACTGGCTGTGCACAGGGGCGTGTTGGTCCCGACATTAATGTATGGGAGTGAAAGTTGGGTATGGCAAAAGAAGCATGAAAGCAGAATAAATGCAGTGGAAATGAGAGCGTTAAGGAGTATGATGGGTGTGAAATTGAGTGACAGGATAAGGAACATCGTGATAAGGGAATGTTGTGATGTGAAAGAAGATGTAGTTACAGGAATAGAAAAGGGTATGTTAAGATGGTCCGGTCATGTGTAGAGGATGAATGAAAGCAGGTTGACTAAGCAGATATACAAGGAGAGTGTGGAGGGAAAGGTCGGAGTGGGAAGACTTAGACGAACGTATCTTGAACAAATTAAGGACATCCTGGTAAAGGGTCAGGTCAAAAGTACCCGAAACCGCCGAGCTTGTATGAAGACAGTTATGAATGTGGATGAAGCGAAGGAAGTATGCAGAGATCGTGGCAAGTGGAAAGAGGTAGTCTCTGCCTACCCCTCCGGGAAAGAGGCGTGATTTTATGTATGTTAATCGTACCTCAATCTTTCAACAGTACGTGCCAGATTTGATCAAAAGACTTTCTGATCTTGCATAATCCCAGTTGCACCCTGTGCCATAATCCAATAAAAGCAATAGTATTACCTCGACTACTGCAATATCGTTTTTCACATACTTCAACATGTATTCAGAGTGTTCGTAATAATTCTTTATTCTGCTATACTGTTCATACGTCAACATGTAGTACATACTGGAATAAGCTTGCGTTGTTCCAGCTGCAACCATTAACTTTTTCAAATTATATTTATTCCTGAAACAGTATTCAGTTTTTTTTTAATTACCAAGAACAGGAAAAAGGGTAAGAGGTCATTGATACTTTAATTATGCCCTTACTCCTTGTGTAAATCCCAGTAACATCCTCAACTTTTGGAGAGTCCGGGGTGAGCCGGGCTGTATCTTTACCAATATTATAAAGAGGAAATATTTTTTGTAATGATTTCACACAAAAACTATTGGACTGGAATTTTGGTGATTTTTGGCATAGAGAGACAAAACTTTCAAGTATTAGGTACTTACATGGTCTTTTCTGGAAACTCACGCGCAATAACTAGTATGTACTTATAATTGTAAGCAAATAATATAAGGGATCTAAATTAATGTAAAAGATTTTTACTTTCGAAACCTAAAGCAGTGAGCGGCTGTTATCACATATTTTGGCGCAATAAGGGCTCCTCCACAAAATGTCAACCAGTAAATCCCGCCTAACTGCCTTTCGCGTAATGCAACCTAAAACCACAGGAACAATTATCTATACTAATATTATAAAGCTGAAAAGTTTGTTTATTTGTTTGTTTGAACGCGCTAATCTCAGGAACTACTGGTTCTAATTGAATATTTTTGTGTTGAATATACCATTTATCGAGGAAGGCTTTAGGCTATATAACATCACGCTGCAACTATTAGGAGCAATGAAATAATGGAAAATGTGAAAATAACGGGGAAAATTATAATCCTTGAGGGCTTCAATGATGCCTAAAGCCCTATACCACGCGGATGGAGTCGCGGGCACAGCTAGTTATAGTACATATATATAATATAGTTTCCTTACTTAAATTACACTATGTGTTTAATTATACACCGTGTGGTTCCTGCCACTTTAGATTAGGACCAAGACTTATAAGACCACCATAAGGTACCTACTCGCCAAATTAGAAATCTCTAGACCCAGCGGTTTGGGCAGTGCATTGATATGCTTCATTCCTGACTTTCGCATTGGATCATGATCAAAGGTGGACGTCATATGTACGAGTATATGAGAAAATAATAACTTTACGAATATGATTATTTCGCACTCTAATCGTCTGCCCAAAAAAAATGTGGTTCCCGGCATCAGTAAAGAAAAATAATTGGACCTCTCCATCTCGTTCCCATGGATTTCGTAAAAGGCGATTAAGCGATTGGCTTATAAACTTACATACATACATACATAAAATCACGCCTCTTTCCCGGAGGGGTAGGCAGAGACTACCTCTTTCCACTTGCCACGATCTCTGCATACTTCTTTCGCTTCGTCCACATTCATAACTCTCTTCATACAAGCTCGGCGGTTTCGGGTACTGACCTGACCCTTTACCAGGACGTCCTTAATTTGATCAAGATACGTTCGTCTAGGTCTTCCCACTCCGACCTTTCCCTCCACACTCTCCTTGTATATCTGCTTAGTCAACCTGCTTTCATTCATCCTCTCCACATGACCGAACCATCTTAACATACCCTTTTCTATTCCTGTAACTACATCTTCTTTCACATCACAACATTCCCTTATCACGCTGTTCCTTATCCTGTCACTCAATTTCACACCCATCATACTCCTTAACGCTCTCATTTCCACTGCATTTATTCTGCTTTCATGCTTCTTTTGCCATACCCAACTTTCACTCCCATACATTAATGTCGGGACCAACACGCCCCTGTGCACAGCCAGTCGAGCCTTTTTGGATAGTTTCTGACTGCTCATAAAGGCATGCAAAGCTCCATTCACCATGTTCCCCGCGTTCACTCTCCTTTCAATATCACTATCATACTTGCCATCTGATGTAAACTTTGATCCTAGATATACAAACTCTTTCACTTGCTCCACTTTTTCTCCTCCAATCAAAATATTACATGCTGTCATTTCTTTCTCCATTTCAAAAACCAGTGTTTTAGTTTTACTTACGTTCACTTTCATTCCTTTCTCTTTTAAAGCTTCATGCATACAGTTTACCATCTCCTGTAACTCCTCCGCTGATGACGCCAGTATAACCTGATCGTCGGCATAGAGCAGACATTTGACGAGTAACTCATTCATCCTTAATCCACTTTTAGTCTCTTTCAAATCTGTCAAACAGCTATCCATAAATAGGTTGAACAGCCACGGTGACGCAACACATCCTTGCCTAACGCCTTTCTCAATCTTAAACCACTCAGTGTGCGCTCCGTTTATCCTGACACAAGCACTCGAATCCTCATATAAGGATTTCAGTGCTCGTATTAAGAGACTGCTCACCCCATGCATAGAAAGTGCTGACCACAATTCATTCCTCTCAACTCTGTCATAGGCCTTTTCCAGATCTACGAATGTGCAATAGACTTTTTGACTCTTGGCCAAAAACTTTTCGGCTATGCACCGCAAGGAAAAGACCTGATCAGTACATCCCATTCCCTTTCGAAATCCCGCTTGAGCATCCCATATTTTGTCATCAGTTTCATTCCTGACTCTATTAATCAATACCTTAGCATACAATTTGCCGACGACGCTAAGCAGGCTTATACCACGATAATTTTTGCAGTCCAGTTGTGACCCTTTTCCTTTGTAAAGTGGCACGATAACAGCCTTACACCAATCTTTTGGTACTCGGCCGCTTCTCCAACACAAATTGAAAAGGCAGTACAACTGACTAGCTACTACGCCTTTTCCTGCTTTAAGCATCTCGACCGACACTCTATCACACCCAGCAGCCTTTCCCGCTTTCATACTCTTAAGTGCTTCCACAATTTCGAACATTTCAATTTCGCCTTCCATCTCATTCTCTTTTTCTTCGCTATAGCAGAAATCTTTCTTATTTCCTTCCTTTTTTTCAAATAAACTTTCAAAATAGTCCTTCCATATCTTTAGTACACATTCTTCTCCTTTCACAACGCTACCATCCTGGCATCTGATCCTAGTCAGCTCTCTGGTTATAGTATTTCCTCGGGCTGACCTTACGGATTTCCAGAATACTTTCAGATTTGACTGAAAGTCTTCTGATAGCCTTTTATCAAAATCCTCTTTATACTCTTCTTTCTTTCTAATCACAGCTTTCTTAACCAAATCTTTCATTTTCTTATATTCCTTACGTGCTTCATTCACATCTTCATCTATAACCTCTTGCATTCTTAAGTTAGCTTTTGCTGCTAACAAATCCAGCCATGCTTTCTTCTTTAATCGCACAAGTTCTTGCACATCTTTACTCATCCACGCATTTTTGTGATTTTTTCCTTTTCTTCTTCTACTTACACCACACACTTCAACAGCTACTTTCACAATTCTTTCTTTAAATTCCTTCCATCCATCTTCAATATCGCTCATTTCATCTAAATCTTCAAATTCATCCTTCATTCTATTAATATACTTCTTACCTACATCCATATCTTGCAAATTTTCTACTTTTACTCTTTCCAAAGCGCTGGTTTGCTCCCTTACCCTGTGCCGCCAGCGATTGAAGATACCCCTTATCCGGGATATCACCAGTAAATAGTCCGAGTCAATGCCAGCACCGCGATATGCATGGGTATCCAGCACTTTGTTCTTCAATCTTTCATCTACAATCACAAAGTCTATCATACTTTTTAAAATACCTTCCACTCTTGTGTAGGTGTGGATCTCTTTATGTTGAAACATTGAGTTCGACACAAAAAGATCCCACTCTAGACAAATTTCTAATACACTTCTTCCATTATCATTCACCTTTTCGTCACCAAACGCACCAAGCACCTTTTCATATCCATCACGCTTTACACCCACCCATCTTGGATTGTTCTTTTCGGCGATGTGCTAGCAACCAATCACTATTTAAAATTCAATTCTATAATTAAACTAAACAGCTGAATGTGCCTATCAGTCCTTTTAAGATTGTTGGCTCTGTCTACCCCGTACCTGATAGGGAACAGACTCAATTGGCACGCTAACACCACCAACGATTCTAAGTGCACATGTACTGGATATGACATCAGGATATTTATTACCATGCTTTTTGTTTTCATGTACAATTTTCTGAAAAAAATATTGTACTTAAATTAAGAAGTAAGCATTTACTTTGTGAATTATTGTTTATGCTCAATTTAATAATTGGACTGGCGAATCAGGACATCCCTGTTTTGATCAAAGTACTTTCGTTAAGGTCTTCCCCTTCTAAAGTTCTCATTCACTCTCCTTGTATATTTGCTTCAACCTACTCTCCATCATCTTACGTACACCTCGTAATACTAATAGTTCTACATTATAAAAAAACATTTACACTGAAATCAAAGGGTGAACTACTTTGAGATTCAGCCTCAGGCTGTGTTATTAGCAGCATGATTAACAATAAAAATGTTCCCGAATATTGTAAATTCATTTGATCATTAATTGTTTAAATAATTTACACTTTAACAGAAAATTATTCACTGAGACTTATTATTATAAAAAATTAATAAACATGACAATTATAAAGATAGGTAAGTATGCCTTTGCACAATGCAATATTTTGTCAATTTTGAAAGAAGCATCTTTGAATTGAATTCTGACATTTAAAAATTTTGATCTCGTTTCTCATATAAATTTCTTGGAGATTTTAATGACAACAAGAAATAATATCTAATAACTTAAATATAATTAATATCTAAATTTACCTGTCTCAACAATAATATATTCAAAACACATCGGGTATAGTCTCAGGTCTGTCTTTATTCTGAGTCTAACATTTGCCATAGACCTTTAGCATTAAGTAGAACCGTTCATATGGCATGACTATGAATCATGATTAAAAAAATTTAAAGCATACACACGTGTAAAGGGAGTTGTCAAGATAATGTCACTAGAAAGGAAAATAGAAAATTATTGAGAAAAACGTAAATTTGAAAATCGGATACAAAACAATATCTAAAGTGAAACCAATCTTGGCCTAAATCCAGGCTAACCGAACAAACAAGTACAAGTGCTTGTAGTCAATGACTTGTTTTTCCTAAGGTAGGCCCGCTCTATTATATGTATAAATGTCGCTGGACGAGTAAATAAGTACTTACAAAAATAAACATCCAAAACGCAACCCAATTAGAAAACGTTCGTTTTCTACGATGGCATTATTCATGAGCGTTTACAAGACATATATGTACGTTTACAGGCCTTTAAAACAGCGTCGCTTCGTATAATAAGCTGATAGAACTATTTACATTGCCCCTGTAGCATGGCATGCGCGACGCCGTTTTTATAGCGCGAAAAGCTATTGTTGTCTCGTTTCACGTGATAATGAAAAGCAAAACAGCAATAGTTACGATAAGAACATATGCTAGGTTCTTTTTTTGTGAAAAACGAGACCACGCCCACGCGCAACAAGTAGTACTCGCAAACAAAAAATAGTACTCTCATACAAATTATTTTTTGCAGATATCACCTTCATCAGCGACTGGACTTTGCATGGACAATATTTTTACCAATTTTGTGATGTCACATATGTGACTAAAGTTAAATGTTTCTGGGAATTTATTATATTTTCGTATGCATTATTTGTAAACCTTGTTTGTCTCAACGGATATTTAGATATGCACCTGTAAATAGGTCGATTTTGATACCACGTATTATAGGAGGAACTCGGGCGGCGCTTGGCGATGTTCCATTTCAGGTTAGTTATTAAGTCTTGATTTAATCTATATTATGAAAGGTCAGATACACACTTACATATATCACGTCTCTATCCCTCACGGTGTAAAAAGTGCTAATAGTCTCGAAAAACTCATGTCACGATTTTTTTTATATTTTCTATTCAGCGGCAAAGTCCCAATTATTAAACTGAAATTCTGATAGTGACAGGTTGCTAGCCTATCGCCTACAAGAAGAATTCCAAGATTATAAATTTACCAAACGAACGAAAATCATAATTTTATAGAACAAGTAGTTTAAAGGAATAAACTACTTGTTCTTTAAAATTATGGTTTCCGTACTAACTTAAATTTAATGTGTGGTGTTTTCAGGTGGCCTTCAAACAAAGTCGAAATAAGCGCTCTTCTCAGTACAGAACTTTTTGCGGAGGGAGCATAATAACACCAACAAAAATCCTCACTGCAGCCCATTGCTTTGAAAGTAGGCAATTGTGTGACCTCAGCAAATGTAAATTTTGGCAGAGAGAAAAGTACGAAGAAGTTAACTTTTATATTAAGACTATTACACGATACTTCACTGCAGAATATTACTGTAAGGTGTCATACCAATCCACCTAATATATTTTGCCTGAGCAACAGATACTATCGCATTTATTATAGGTATACTGAGGGGTAAGATCACCACATCACGGCCTAAGGGTATTTGTTTGTACTTTTGTTGTTTGTCTCTTTTAAGACTTGAATGTTGTTTAAAACCACTAAGAGATAAGCCATAATTCATCTGTACTAAATTCTTGTGCCTACGCCTTATATCGTCTTAGGTAGTAGTAGCGTCTTTAGGTATATATACATTTACCATGACCCAACATGGGTTAGATTCGCCTTCAAAATTGCAATGGTCAGACGGGAATCGCTCCGTATCACTCCGTGTGATAACCTAACTTACCCATTCCAGGATCATGGTCATAACGCGCACCCCGAGATTTTCTCCAGAGAGGTGAGGATGTAATCGGCATAAACGCCAGGAGGCAAAATAAGAACATATATACATACATATTACCATCCCTTACGGAATAAACAGAGCCAACAGTCTTTTGAAAAGGATATGACCACGCGCAGCTGTATGGTTTAATAACGGAACTTACTCATAATAATTGAAAGGTTGCTAGTTAATCGCCTTAAAGAAGAGTCCCAAGTTTATCTGCCTTTCTCTTGATTGACTTTATAAGACAATAATTAAAAAAATTGTGTACTTTTCAGAGCCGTCAGCTCGCACCTCATAAAAAATACATACGCCGTGGCTGGTACCCTCTTGAACGCAGAGGATCGTCGACAGCAAAACCCATCAAGCCAGTGGAAGAGGCTCTCAAGAGGAGTATACCCAGCTAGCTACAGGTTCCCTAGATCGGACATAGCTATCATAGTAAGACGCCATTTGACTTTCTATCTTCTCCTCGCGTAAGTGTACCTTATGCCCTTCTCTGTACTCAACACTATGTATTTTCCGTAGTTTTGACGTGAAAGACGGATAAACAAACGCACTTTATTATTTAGAATATTAATATGGATGCCAACTTACATAGGTTTTCCCGGATCTGCAAACAGAGACAACTCGTACATGTTTTCACTTGCCACGATCCCAGCTAACTTCTTTCGCTTAATCCACATTCATTATTCATCATGCAAGCTCGAAATATTCTTCTTTTTTTTCAAGACGATAAGAAAACCGTTCACAATAAACAGCTACGTTCAACCGATACCTACAGCGATCCGCCATGTAGAATATAATATGGCCTGCCAGGCTTCTGGCTACGGTAGACTGTCACATTCAGATCGCGACCAGGTAATATAGCTATTCAGTACCTAATATGCCAGATATGTATACCTATCTATATCATGATCATGTGCCGTGTGGTTCCCGGCACCAATAGAAAAAAGAATAGGACCACTCCATCTCTTTCCCATGGATGTCGTAAAAGGTGACTCAGGGATAGGCTTATAAACTTGAGATTCTTCTTTAAGGCGACAGGCTAGCAACCTGTCAGTATTTGAATCTCAATTCTACCATTAAGCCAAACAGCTGAACGTGGCCTATCATTCTTTTAAGTATGTTGGCTCTGTCTACCTCGCAAGGGATATAAACGTGATTATATGTATGTATCATGTATTACTCTTCCGTTAGGTATTGAATGACTGATAGACAATGCACATCCCAAACCGCTTGGTTGACTTGAAATTTGGTTTAGGATCCTTAAGTGGTCTAGGGGTGCAGCGAGGGACGATTTTCCTAAATTCCCCCTCGAACGGGATTTAACAGAGTTTTTCGTAATACGCTGTTACTGTGTAAATTTATATGCAATAAAGATATTACAAACAAACAAACGCTGGTGGAGCCGCGGCCTCTATTACTTCATACTAGTTAATTTTGATTACAACTAGATGCTTGGACTTCCCAGTGAGTAATCCAAAGATACTCGTGATGGAAATGAACCCTACTTCCTATAAAAGTTAATCTTACAAACTTTTTAGAATATTCTCTCAGGATACAACCCTAGAACACAAGGTATCTAACAAGACAAATTTGTATAGAATCAGCGATTTGATATTATGTCAGTCAGTATTTTAATTTAGACGTCTAAAGTTATTTTTGGCTTATAATGAAGTTTCTTAAATACTTTATTTAAAAATACCTTATTTGCTTTTCTCAGCAATTATCTCCATATTTATATGTGGCAAATATGCATATGATACCGACGATTTACTGCAACAGAATGCACGGCAAAAATATGTATCGCTTCGTTTGTACTTCATCGAGAATGCCTGATACTGCAAAAGTTAGTATAAATCATTGAAATACTTGGTATAATCCTTAGCGCACATATGTAGATTTTGTTCCCTTTTTCCTTATCCCACCTCGCAATCCTATTTGATACCGCAAGTTTATCAATCTGTACGAAAACCGACCGTGTAGCTTCATATTCATAAGTAATAGTGGTGTATTAGTAGCTTAATTTTTTAGAAACAACCCCTGCATTAAAACTCTCTCACGCGGTATTGTTAAGGTTGCCTGGAAGACCTCGCGAGCCCTCTTTAACAGAGTATCCTTTCTTGACTTCTTACAAAAGCTCTTTATTGTCCCTTTAAGTAGTTCTGTATCACTCACCCCCTATTCTTTATACGTAATGTCAATATGAGACAAAATTTAGGACAGCCGGCTACGCTGGTAAGGCTACATTGTTCTGCCTTAAAACTATCTGAGAATAAATGTCTAGTCATGCCACCTCCGTCGGGACCTGGTACAAGGGCCAGGCGGAACAAATCCTGGCTTGACTACGCAAAAAATGATATGCGTACCAATGATCTTAAAACTGAAGACGATACAGACCGGACAACGTGGAAAGACAGTATGTTCGTAAGTGGATTAACAGACTCCAAAACAAAGTGACGGAGAGTTCAAGTGGGAACGCACAGATGAAAGAAAGAGAGAGAGGGATGATTATTTTGAAGTCCCATGTCTAATAATTCATTATTCTAGGGAGATTCAGGCGGGCCTATAGTTTGCAAATCTACTGGCGATCCCAATGAAAAAGAAAAAGGAGTTTTAGTTGGAATTGTAAGTGGTCACCGCGTCGGTGTTGGCTCATTTTTCACAAGAGTTTCTTCGTTTACAAAGTTCATAAAAGCACACAGCCAAGCAACAAGGATATCTAATACTGTTAAGTCTGCTGTAATATTGACAATATACGCGGCGTTTTATCTATGTTGATCTGGTTTAATTTCTATATATCAACTTGTGAACAACCTTTGTGTATAATGCCTGGATAATTCGAAGTGTAAACATAAGTCACGTATCCCTTTAAGATTAGTCAGAAGCGATAGTCTAAGTAGAGATGGCTTCTATGATAGAATTTAGATTCAGACAATGATAGATTCCTAGCCCATTTTTACTAGTTTTCGATTTACTATGAGAATTTTCGATGACAAGGACATCAGCTTCTAACATTTTGAAGAATTTTCTTATTTTTTAGCTAAAAATGTATAACGTTGCCACTTCTTATGGGTCTAAACAAAAATATTTTTATTTCCAAGTTTTTTATAACGACAAACAAGAAATAAAACTAAACATTTATGTACCCAAATCATAAAACCATACACAGACAAGTAAACAGCAAAATAAAAGGTAGATTGAAGACTCGGTACGCGCCGTCAGCCACCCATTTGTCGAACATTGCAATCCTGTGGTGCAAGGATGGTAGGCCGATGTTGATGAGAACCGTGACCCCGACCAGAAGACCGCCTTGTGGATCCTCTTCAGCGGTACCAGTCTCGAAGCACACCAGACCAGCGCCTGCTGTTTCCTGTGAGAAATTGGGAATGGTCATCATGAAACAGCTCATAAACTGCAAAGCTTGTCATGTGGATCAGATAACTACCTGATATGGTGTGACTGCGGACCAGTTGTGCATCTTTCCCGTGCATGCCGTAAAGAGAAGCTAAGGAAATAGGCAATTTCATGAAGTTTAGCTTTTATCATGATTCAATATGGCTTAGGATTCCCTATGAAGGTGGCGGCCAGACGGGAGCCGTTACATTTAAAAAACTGACTAACCCTATCCAGGATCCTGATCCAAAGGCGCACCCTGGTCTCTCGGCCGGGAGAGGTAAAGATGTAACCGGGATTAACGCCATGATAAAGAAGATAATGAGCTGATGATTTTTGATATCTCTGCTAACACATAGCATGCAATGCAAGAGCAGAACTTCATCAGAAAACATTATTTACAAGCTTGATTTTGGTACATTTAGAGAGGTATCAGAGGTACCCGATTGCGTCTTACTCCTCTGGAGAGATGCCCGCGCCTTTAGCCACGATACTAATGTGAGTCCGCCTTACGAATTGAGAGAGGAATGGTGGTAACACATTACAAAAGCCACAATGAACCCTACAGGTGATCCACGAGTACCTATGTCCATTACTTCAGAAGTTTATTATTGAAAAGTAAAACTTACTGATTCAGCTTGAGCTATTTCGGCCATTGTGCATATATAGAGTCGACATGTTCTAAGCAGCTTTCGCTCGCATTTCTCCCGCGGTACGATTCTGTGCTGTTCCGTGAAAAGATATTTTTTGTACGCCCAGCTCTGTATGCAAGCATTAAGAAGGAAATACTATAAAATTATTATGTATCAGGCATATTATAACATCAAAATAAAATTATGGTGCGATAATACTCTTGGCAATGACTTTGAATGAAGAGAATCATGTTTACTTTTTAAGACTAACGTAAACCCTCGAGGTCACAATCTACAAGCATTAAAAATCAAACCTGTAGCATACCGTATAACGGCATAATGATATTTAGGCAAAGTGTTTTTCGCATAATTATTTAAAGCATAACTAACCCAAACTAGCCAAAAAAATAATTTATCCACATTTACCCGCATGTCAAAATCAACCATTAGCCCTTAGACCATATTATGCCAATATATTGTATGCTAAAACAGTTATGCCAAAAAACATTAAGACGATTTAGTTTTTGTGATAATAAGTGGCCCGGTTTGGCATTTATATGTCATTCAATGTTCACAGTACTTTTACCTTAGTTATCTTTACCACTGCAACATTACACACTCCGTCGTAATCTAATGTTGATTTAGCGTAAGGTATTTTGTTAACGATATGATTGAATTTCCACGGTAAATTAATTTCCTGAAAATATGTAAAAAATTTAATCATTTTTAAAATGAGTTTCGTTACCTCTTTTTGGGTATAAATTTTATACTATCGTCCAAAAAATTTTGGGCAATGTATTTTCAAATACAACTACCATGAACTGATAAACCACTAAAACGATCTCTAACAATTTTTGCATATGTTCATTTCTAGTATAGAGTACTTTTTACGTGGGCAAAAACTTATGAAAATATAAAAACAAGAACATACAATAACAGCAAGGCTGAAAGCAGGAAAACGATAGAATTTCTGTGTAAACACACGGGTCGGTATCCTCCACTGTTGTTCTGTGTCTGTAACGTTTGACGGATAGCGCTGTACGGTAAGCAGCAATCCGGCAACTATTTGGACCTCATTCAGCTGGTGTCTCAAACTGAAATGTCAATATTATTGTGAAGTATGGATTTGAATACAATATGAAATAATCTATTTATTTATTTATTATAGTGTATTCGGATGCATTGGCGCAATTACTATCAGATCAGTACAATTGCATATTGATCCGATTTACACATGCTTTCAAAATTTCAAATCAATTGATAGCCGGAAGGTGTTAAATTTCACTTAGGAAGATTTGGTGCCGTTTGGCACCAATAAAAAAAAGAAAAGGACCACCCCATCTCTTTCTCATGGATGTCGTAAAAGGCGACTAAGGGATAGGCTAGCAACCTGTCCTTTAAAACTCAAACAGCTGAAAGTGGTCTTTCAGTCTTTTCAAGACTATTGGCTTTGTCTACCCTGCAAGGGATATGGACGTGATTATATGTACCTATGTATGGGAAGATTTAACAAAAATTGTGACAGGGGAATTCACAGGTACCTTTACATAGAACTACTATGTAGGTAAGTGAATCTAAATAAAAGCATGGTAAAAACAATTACCGTTTTCTGTTCGAGTAAAAGCAATGTGCTGATGACAATACTCTTTGTCTAGTGATGATGCTCCCCGCGCAGAACGCTCTATACTCCATTTTCTTTGCACTGTACATTTTAAGCAAAAATACCTGTTGATACGAAATTGCATAAAGTATTAAATGTTTTTCTATAACTATTTATGTATTTATAAAAATTTTACACATCTTAGTGAAACCTTTAACAACAAATTCGAATAAGTAAACTTATAGAAAATATTGTTAGTACCTACTAATCTAATAAACTAATTGTCTTTTTCTATAAAGTAATTTGAATTAAGTGGAATTGAATAATATAATGATAATATAAGTTTAGTATAATAATTTATAATAATAAATCAAATATAAACTAAGTAATTATAAAAATAGATCGTTTGACGTTTATTAAGTGCTACGGACAAACATACTTTCATATGTATAATATTAGTATGGATATAATTAAAGAAAACTCGCTTACATGGTGCCTTAGATCTCCCAATTTTGCTTCTTGACTTCTAGCAATTCCAATTGAATCACTATAAAAACTAGACTGAAAGATTAGGAAAAACAATTAAAATTATTACCAAAGTAACAAAAAATAGAGGAAATCGAAATATTTCGACATATATATAAATCTTAATACATATATATCTAAATTGATACTTGTTTATTATATTATTAGTATTAGACAGAGCCAAAAAACTATAAGGCCACGTCAAGCTTATGGTTTAGGAATTAAGTTTCATATATCACCTAGGCATACCTACAAGTAAAATGCCAACTTTATGATACATCATGTCAATTTAATAGAAAGTAAACAAATGTAATATAACTTGTAGTTTCAGGCACTTTAGAATGGAACCATTCCATATATTTTTCATGATTGTCGTGACTCAGGTTCATAAAATTCACATTCCTCTAGTTGGCGATGGTCTAGCAACCTTTAACTATTTAAATCTCAATTCCATCATAAAGCCTTTTAGCTGAACGTGGCCTTTCACTCTTTTCAAGACTGTTGGCTCTGTCTGCCTCGCAAGTGGTATAGACTTCACTATAATATGTTTGTATATATATAATATTTATAGACATACATAAATATAATTAATATGAGGAACGAATGTTGAATTATTCCGCTGTTATGTTGGTGATTGCGCTGATAATAACAGAAATCACTTACATATTGCCTAAGTCCTTCAGGTTTTGCCGCTTGACTTTCAGCGAGTCCAACTGAGCCACTATATAAACTAGACTGAAACATCAGGACAGACAATTTTAATAGAATAAAGACTAATATGTCGTAAAAGGCGACTAAGGTCTAGGCTTTTAAACTTGGGATTCTTCTTTTAGGCGATGGGCTAGCAACCTGTCACTATATTTGAATCTCAATTCTATCTTAAAGCCAAACAGCTGAACGTGGCCTATTAGTCTTTACAAGACTGTTGGCTCTGTCTACCCCGCAAGGGATATAGACGTGATTATATGTATGTATGTATGTATGAAAGACTAATATAGAAGACGCCCAGGAATTTCGTATACATAATTTTGTTAACAATAACTTATACACAATTCTATCATTAAGCCAAGTAGCTGAACGTGGCAGATCAGTCATTTCAAGACTGTTGGCTCTGTCTACCCCACAAGGGATATAGACGTGCCAATATGTATGTATGTAATTTTGATAAAATATGGCGTATATATCATTGTGTACTTACCTAACAACAGAAAACTCTACTAACATTATAAATGCAAAAGTTTTTAAGGATTTGTTTGTTACACTTTCACAATACTTTGGAACGGATTACGTAAAACTTTTCAGTTATATAGCTTATACAATGGAATAACATATTAAGTTACTCTAATTCAGTTGCTTTATTGAAGTCGCGGGTTTTGAAAAAAGCTAACAGTAAAAACATATAACTAGATACTCATTTATTGTTTTTTCAATGTAGCGATTACCTCTTGTGTATGTAGTTGGCTGTATTTCTGTCGTACTTACATTGTAATATTTCATCTGCTTCAGCCTTTTATATCTATCTATGAAGTCTTCGGTAGTAGTTGAATATTTAGGCTAAAATAATAATAAATAATAATTCTACTAGAAAATAGAACTTTTGAAGTTGAATACGACCATTTCATTACTACCTCTTATGGATTAAGTAAATTTGTTCTACATCGAGGCATCCATAGTAGGCGAGTAAAGAACTTAAATTATATTTATTATTAAAAATAATTAATGCATAAAAAACTGAAAAACAAATTGGTGTAAGATACACGTCATCCATCACGTCTTTTTCCGTTATACGGGCTAAACAAAGCCCAGTCTATTATAGAATTCAGAGAGTTGGTTACCACACTTATAAGAAGAGAACTTGACAAGTCTTTTTTCTCAAGATACTCTTACAGTGAGGGAAAACATCGTGAGGAAACCTACACATTCATGCAACTGAATATGTAACTGTATGAATGATGAATGAATGTGATCCAATATGATTAGGTTCCCTACAAAGGTTGCGGAGGTCGTCGGAAGCCGCTTCGTGTAAAAATCTGACTAACCTAATCCAGGAACCATGGTGTTAGAAATCTGTCTTAAGTCGGAATCTTCCTACTAAAACGATATTATTATGATGAAAACTCACCTCGTAGGATTTCAATTGTTTACTCTTTTCATAATTATCTAAAGCATATACTACGGAAGAATTTAAAGGACCTTCCTGTAATAAAGCATGATTTTGATTAGCACAATTTATAAAGTGTAAAATAACGTGTAAATATATAAATTTTACACACATAAGTGATATCTTGCCGCGGGTCTCAATAAAATACATTTTAATTTTATGATCGTACATCATTTTTATTGATAATAAAGTATAAAAATAAATAAATCACAAAGTTTATGATTATGATGATAAATGACTACTCAACAATTTTAACGTTAGCTTATTACAATGATACCGAAATTTATCGAGTGTTTAAGATACAAGCATTTTCCCGCGATTTCTTCCGCGTGGTCTTCTCCTTTTTTTGCAATAAAAAATTTATTCTGTGCTCTTCCTCATGGTCAAGAATTAGCTATTAAATTAATTAGTACCAAATTTCATCGAAGTCGTTTCAGTGATTTAGACGTGAAAGCATAACAGATAGACAGAGTTACTTACTCACTTATAAATTAAGTACGATAGAGTGCGTACCCCTGGCCCGCCAGACTCCGCTTATATCGAAAAATCCCGTTAATTCTCGCCAGAATTTCGAGAAAATTTCTCTTAGCGCACTCATACACATATAAGGAACCTACATACCTCTGCATTGTCTATCACTCAGTTAAGAAGTAGTTCTATACAGGGTGACTTTTAATTCAACTGCATAAATTTAACTGTTAAGCCTACTTATCTAAAGAATATTTAAAAACGTTAAAAGAAAAATATCGGTTCATATTTCAGAAAGTACGAAAAAAAAATAAAAGTATCAAAATCCACGATCCTAAATACGTCTCACCCCGGCCGGCGAAAAGCGGCGCGTAAGATTCAGAGGTCAATGACACAATTCATTCAGCTGAGCGATCTCGACAACTCTGTACTTTACTTGACCTTGATACTAGAAAAATAATTTATTTTTCAGACATTTATTTACATGTTTAGTTTTAATTTCTTTTTGTAGTATTGGTCTTTAATAAAGCGTGTGACGTAGTTTTTGAAGGTTTTTTAAATGTGAAGATGATGACATTTAAGTTAAATAAAAATAGGCTCAAACAGCTCAGAAGCATGGGTATAGTCTATGTTTAAAAAGATGCAGTTGTTTTAAATGTCACCTTGTATGTATATTGATAAGGTTTTAATATAATTATCTTATATCTTGGGAAATATAAAAATAACTTACAGGTTCCTGCAATTTGGTTTGAAGATTACATTTACATCTCCGGCAGTTTGTATCTGTTAACTTAGCAATTTTCTGCAAGATAATATTTAATTAGTAATACGTGTTGCCCGCTACTTCACTCGCCGTAAAAGTTCAGCGATAATCTTGATAGAAAAAAGCTGCCCCTGCATTACCCCTTAGAGAAGTGGGGGTAGAAATTTTTGTTAACCAGTTTAATAGTTGGACCAAGCCTAATACATCTGACAAAACTGCATTCAAATCGGAGCAGTAGATTTTGCGTGATGCGAGTACAAACATACCTACAGATAAAAAATTCTAAAACTAACATTTTTGTCTTCGATCGATGGTTTTATATAGATATAGATAGTCATCGGTCAAAATCACTCCTCTTGTCCAGAGGGGTAGGTAGAGACAACATCAGTCCACTAGGCACGATCCCTGTATTCACATTACACAACTCTCTTCATACAAGCTGATCGGTTTAGGATATTTTTGAGCTGACCTTTCGCCAGGACATTCCCAATTTGAAACCAATTGCACAAAAATAATTACCTTTACGTATGGTAGTTGACTTCCGTAAACGGAAGGTAAAAGCAGTGTTGTGCATATTAAAAATATATATGTTTTATGCCCAAACACCTTTGAGAATCTGTAATGATTTGTCCTTAAAATAATATCAGGATCATAGTACGAAGATCACGATTTATTTCTATTCTTGTTAATTGCTCGTTGATTCAACACAATGAAGGGCAAATGAACTGACAGAATATTGAATAAAGTTTTTAATCCATAATATAAAAATAAAACCTATCATGAGATAATTATTTAAAAAGTTTAATTACAAAAAAAATATTTTCTTATACAAAATTAAAAGAAACATGTATTTTGCCATCTTTTACATAATACATTATAAAATATGTGTCGAAAATTCAGGCATTCATTCATAAGAGTAATTAAGGGATGTTTTGGTCGTTCCGGGTTGAATTATCGTTTTCGACCCCACATATCCGTTCCATCGCCGGTTTTCGCACACCTTTTTGCAATGGCCTCTTGTGGCACAGACTTCAAGTCATAAGCCCAGCCGATCCAAGCGAAGAAATCTATGAAAGCAGTAGTCATATTTAGCCTATTATTTCCTAATTCTGCCGCACGATAATCCCAGGGGTAAGTGTGATGGTAATTATGGAATCCTTCGCCAAAAGTAGCTAAGCTAACTGAAATATTCTGGACTGAAGCTATGCTCTTATCGTATGGTTTGTTGCCAAACATATGCGCTGCACTGTTAACTAAGAAAGTCATGTTAAGATTCATGACGTATCGCAATAGATTGATGTTCCAGGCCGTGCTGATGCTCTCGGCCCAGAAGTATACGGGCACAAATGTTGGCATAAGGAAGCATAACGTGCCTATAACTAGAATAGCGTATCTGTGGAAAGAAAGAATAAATCCCATTAAATTTTCCCTAGGCAGTGAAGTAATTTTTAATATTTATATAATATATACGGGAAAAATTGTTCAAAGGTTTTTTTTTATTAGAATTCAGACACTAGGTTCGAACGACCTTATTACTGTTACGATATGACCTTGGATATACTCTGCTTACTAACGATCAATGTGGAAATCCTTTGGAGAAACAGTCCACTTCATGCATTGAAGACGATAACGCCAATAAAATATTATACAAGATATTATTAGAGTCTAACGCCAACTTACTTCTTTTGGAATTTAAGCAATTGATTATTCTTAAGATCATCTAACGACAAGAATTTTCCTCTTGCTTTGACTTCAGGGTGTTTCTTCACCAAAAGCCAGCCTACATGTGAATAGAAAAACCCTCGTGTAGCATTGTGGGGATCAGCGTCAGTATCCGAATATTTGTGATGAAGACGGTGATCTCGAGCCCAGGTGAAAGCAGTGTCTTGGAAGGCAATAGAATTCATTATGAGTAACAAAATCTCTAAAGGCAACTTGGCTTTATAAGTCCGATGTGCCCATAGCCTATGAGCGCCACCTGTTATACCGATTTCCGCGATCACGTATAAGAAAAATGCTGAAACAGACCAAAAGGAAAAAATAAAGGGCTATGTAATGTATTTAAATACAAGAGGGTACAAAATCAACCAATCTTGCAAAGACTAGTCACCATATGCTCCTGAGGTCAATGCCGATTACGTCGTTATTCTGAGGAGGAACTCGAGGTCCACCTTTAATCGTTTTTATTCCTGGATTAAGTCAAGTTTCTGACGGCAAGGTTATATCATAAATCAAATTTTAATAAATGAGGAAGTTTCCACTCTACAAGAGCATTAGTTAGGTATAAGTCCAACTTAAGGGCGTACGTCAGAAACAATTTTTAGACCATGGCTGAAGCACGTCGGGCTCTGAAGCAACATAGTTAAGGATAAAACAAAAACATGATGATGATTTTGGGGGTATTTAGGTAGTAGGGTTATCAACGTGTATCAACGGTCGTGTTGTTTACGGCAATGTAGAATAAGACCAACAGAAGTCAATGACATAATTTCCATCGCCGCTATTCTTTTTTTCGAGCGATTATCTCAAAATGTACCTAGGAAAATTTATTACTACAGTTAATATTCTGAACCCTGGCTAGTTTTTCTGAGAAGCTATTACATCACAAACATAATAATTGGATGCATCTTAATAACTTCAGAGTCAAGATAAGTTCATACAGTGTTGACAATTTTGTATTTTACGACAATGTTTTGTCACTACAAATCTTTTATGATGATGACAACATTTTAACTTGGCAATCTTAAACCTATTTCAAACAAAATCTATTCAATGTCTTTAAAGTGGCAATTTCTTATATCTCATCTTCTACTCCATTTACATTCTAACAAGCCATAGAATCAAAGCTACTAAGAAACAGAAATTTAATTTTTTACAATAAATTTAGTAGCATTGTGTTAAAACGTTCGCATGGTAAAAGTTAACTGTCCTCACCAAATAAGATGGTAGCCCATTTCGCACAAGTAAAGCACAAGTAGAGCCCATAAACAGCTGATAAGTGCCAATAGCCGAATGTGAGCAAATTTCGATACACTATCTTGTATTTCCTCGGCCCTGCTTGTGGAGCTATGAGTTTAGTGAACTGGGGCTCAGAATGTTCAGACAAAACGTCACTGGAACCCTTGTTAGGGACCATGGTTGATACTCGATCTGAAAATTTATAAGATTGTTTATACATCTTCATATAAAGTATTTCGACAACTTTGGTTCATGCGACGGGGCCAAGTGTGCGGTCAACTTAAAAAAGGCATAGTTGAGAAAAAAAATTACCACCAATCAACGTTCAGCCAGAAACATCAGGATTTCTTGACTTAATAACAATTTTTACCTTCCTGAACAGTCGTGGTTCGACAAAGTAGTTAATTCACCTAATTGTTTCATGGTAATATTAATTTTTTTGGTTTGTTTTTGTAGCCCCTTGATTGTTGGGTTTATCAAAGATGAATGGAAACTACTTTATTTTAGAACGAATAAGTATAACCTTTTAATTAAATAAAAAGATGGAAGCGACCAAATGTTTTCTTTAAAAAAGCATATATATTATCAGCATTATGTATCTTCGTTAAAGTACTTAGTATCTTTTACCATTAAAAGAAGATGAAATTGAAAAAGATTACATTTCTTGACCGTAAACACTGTGAGTTACATTAAAAAAATCGTAAACTACATACCGAATAATGTACTGAAACATAAATCCACTCAACAAAGCACTTCTAATTTACTAAACACGCTACAATACACGAGTACTCTTAAAACCGTGGAGTACTAACTCCTTCAGATACTAACGCAAGAAATACCTAAGAAATGTACTTGAGAATATATATAGTAAATTGTGCTACATTGAAGCTTATTTGCCCTAGCGCGATCTTTTGCAAAGCAATAAGTTGCGAGTTCCAACTCATTGAGAAGGTTCCGTAGATAATAATTTGTACCTCACATACATTATGATCACGCCAATACGGGTAGTTCCTATTGGAATGTAAGCGGAGTTCAGACGGGCACATCTAACAGTATTGAAAAAACTGAAAGGCCACATTCAGATGCGCGGCTTAGTGATGGAAATTAGATTAAAATAGTCCCAAGTTGCTAGCGCATTGCCTACAAAAATAATTCCAAGTTTATCAACTCGTCCCTTAGTCACTCTTTAAGATATGTAGTAGTTCTATTATAAATAAACCACACGAAAGAGGATACTGATTTAACATTATGACCACGCTTTCTAGAGAGATAGATATAGACTAAATCTTTCCTCGATCCCTGCATAGTTCTTTTGCTTCACCAACAATCATAATCTTTTCATGGAAATCCGCCAATTCAAAGTTCTCTAGACCTGAACTTTCACCTGTACTTCCCCGAATAGATCAATGTATGTTTAATGTTCATCTAGGCCTTACTCTTCGAACGTTTGACATTTATATAATCACGTCTTTATCCTTTACCTAGCAACCTGACCAACGGTTCGATAGTTATCGCGTTATAAACACACATACTTAAAAAAGGTTATGTTGTAAATGTAATGCAACGCCCAAGTTGATTGGTAGACTTCAATTGCTTCGCTCGCTCGGTCAACAAGTTGTTCGTGATTCTGTGGACCTGCCGTTTACCCAATAGCGTACAACAAATCATTGCGTTCAGACAAGGGTGAAATTCAATGAGATTGCCGATCTAGCAGATCAAGTGCTGGATGCTGTATCACCGGATTAAAAGGAAACAGGAGTTCAAGACAATGATAATAGTAGATCGAGTGCGGTAGCGGCAGAGTGAGCAGTAAACCTAGTTTTAAATAATTTATTTGACGTCAACCAATGTTGTGTAACCAAAAGATATGGCAATTATTAAGTAATAATGTCCCATTATTGAATCAGTGAATTTGTAGCATTAACATCGCCAAATTGAAGTGTTAGCCAGTTGCCGTTTGTCAACAAGATCGCTCTCGAATTACAGAAAGATCCCAATCTGCTGGTTGATATCAGTTCGGTAATAAAGTAAAAAGGTGTGACTACTCGTATACGGAAAATGAACAAAGCAGTCAAAAAAGATAGCTAACGAATTCCGGAGTACTGGTCGCTTATTTGTTATTGACAAACAGGCTTAATTACAATTTTAACAGATACTTATTATCTTTTAATAGATAGTGTGGTATACACACTAATCACTGCCCGTATCTACTCGAAAATTTAAAATCTTATTCGGCTTTGTGTGCTGAAAACGAATCTAATACATCATACGGTTTCTATCATTGCGTACTGAATCTAGGGTTGCGTCGTGACTTTGCTTGGCATTTTATTGTAGCCGACGACACGAGGGCAATAATAGGTGTGGATTTCTTATCACTACAATATCATAGTAGATGTCGGAAATCAACGCCTCATGGACGGCAATAAAGTATTTCTTTGTGGAGGTGGTTTCTGGTGTATCACGATATCCCAGCAAAATTACCCAAATCTCACAAGGAATCCTTCGTACCCTACACTGTCCATCATCTCCGCACTACACCTGACCCAACCAGTCTCTTGGGATCCCCGTAGGCTTTAGGGTTAAGGCTTACGCCTGATAAATTGCTAAGTTGAAATTCCTTCCTTCGAAGTCGAATTGCCTTCTGAATCGGCATGGGCTTCACTCCTTCGCCTCGCGCCCAATAAGGACAATTGGAGGCGTCCTTGTGTGGATTACCGGACGCTGAATGCCTGGACAATACCCATTAAACACATTCACAATTTATTCCACTCTTTATTAGGCTGCACTGTTTTCTCAAATATTGATTTGCAAATGGCCTACGACCAGATAAAGAACAGCAATCACAACGCCGTTGAGAAAATAGCAACTATCCGTTCATAATGTTTAAACTTGATAATGCCAGACAGACATTTAAGCGATTTGTCGATGAGATGCTGCGGGGCCTGAAATTCACCTATGCGTAACTGAAGAATTCAGGTCTTATCAAACGAAGTCCCACGAAGAGCACCTACATCTTACTAAACTTTTTACTAACAAACGCAGTATAATATGGTATCTCTCTCAAAAAAAAAATTTTACGGCTGCTATCCACGAATTCGTTCCTATAATATCCTTTTTTACACATTCTTGGCGTCCACTTTCAAATCTACGCTTAGTCTTTTTCTGTATTGGTTTATACGTCATTGAAGTGAAATTCCGCTTTTATATTGAACCTATGACCGAAATCCAAAAGTGGTTAAGTCAGGTAATAAAACGAAGCGAATTCTGCCTTATCAATATTTTATTCCTGTTGATAGAGGAAACTAACCAAAGTACAAATAACAGATTCAGGTTTTTTCGAAAGTGTCTTCTTGTTTTCCGTAAGACCCTGTTAACATTCAAACGCTATATTGAGCTCGGTTTCCCAATACCTACTAATAGTTATAGGCAGCGTATATTGACCAACCGGCGAAAAATGCGAAACTAGGGTAAACACCATGACACTCGGAAATAATACTTCTCCAAAGAGGAAAGATTTTCTGCAACAAATAAACTCGAAACTCATAGAAACATTTTGTCAAAAATTTTATAGTACAGTGAGAGATACATTAATCTTATAGGATAGGTAGATAACAAAGGCTATACTTTATTCTTGAAATTATTCCAAACGACCGTTACAACTTTTTTTTCATCAAGATATAAACTATATTAGTAATAAATACTTATTAAAATAAAAAATAACATATAATATAAGAAGAATAAAAATAAAAGAAGATCGTTTGAATTGTTTACATAACAGTGGTTAGTATCTAAAAGATCAACTAATATTCATTGTTATCATATGTTTCA
Source organism: Amyelois transitella (assembly GCF_032362555.1). Classification (NCBI taxonomy): domain Eukaryota; kingdom Metazoa; phylum Arthropoda; class Insecta; order Lepidoptera; family Pyralidae; genus Amyelois; species Amyelois transitella. The sequence goes on along the minus strand of NC_083511.1, from coordinate 7,637,674 downwards.
ATGTTATCATCGCTTACAATATTCTCGTTTATCTTCACTTTTCGGCCCCACAAATCCGTCCCATCACCCGTCTTGGCACGTCTCTTCGCAACGCCTTCTGAGGGCATAGACTTCAGGTCATACGCCCATCCGACCCACGCGAAGAAATCTATGAATTTCGTCGTCAAATTGATTTTATTATTCCCTAGCTCCGATGCTTTGTAATCCCAGGGGTACGTGTGATGGTAATTGTGGAATCCTTCACCTAAAGTAGCAATACTTATTGGTATACTTTGAGTGGCGGCAATGTTTTTATCGTAAGGCTTGTTCCCGATTAAGTGGGCCCAGCTGTTGATAAGAAAAATGACGTTCAGGTTCGTCACGTAACGCAGTAGATTGATGTTCCAGGCCGTGCTGATACTCTCGCCCCAGAAGTACACGGGCACAAATGTTGGCATAAGGAAGCACAAAGTGCCAATCATTGGGATGGCGTATCTGTGAAAATAGATAAATAATTAACGTATATCAATATAAAACAGATATACCAATTTACAACAATTTCGGCGCAGAGATAGACAAGACCTTTACTTAAATTAAATTAACAGAAGCAAAGCCCTGAATAAAAATTTAGCTAATGTATGATAAAATCAAGAAACAATATAGAAGTCATAATTGAATGCTTCATTCTGTACTGTTGTATTTTATTCGTTGCAGAATAAATATTGATATTTTTCTTGACTGATATCTTCTAATGTGCAGCTGAGACCACAAATTCTTGGAAATCTAAGAAGAGAATTTTGAACATAAAGTTATTATCAAATGTCTAAAAAATTTAAAAATTCCTACGAGAGCAAATCTCCAAATAAAAGATTCTTATACAACTTACTTCTTTTGAAATCTCAGCAACGGATTGTTCTTCAAATCGTCTATCGGCAGGGCTTTCCCCCTTGCTAAGACCTCAGGGTGTTTCCTCACAAGAACCCAGCCCATGTGGGCAAAGAAGAACCCTCTAGTCGGGTTATGTGGATCAGCATCAGTGTCAGAATATTTGTGATGAAGGCGGTGATCTCGCGCCCAGGTTAAAACAGTGTCTTGGAAGGCAATGGAATTCATTATGAGTAACAGAATCTCCAAAGGCAACTTGGCTTTGTAAGCCCGATGTGCCCATAGTCTATGAGCGCCACCTGTTATACCGATTTTAGCTATGATGTATATGAAGATTGCTGAAAAAGATAATTCAAAAAGACATTTTAGGGCCAACGTCCATAGTGAATCTAAAACTTAAATATATCTATTGCTTAACTGTGTACTTAGACATGCGGATGGAAATACATTACAATAGTATTAACTCTTTAGGCATGCAATATTTTCATTTACTCTGCTTTGGGAGCACCCACACATTCAGACTACTGGATGTGCTGGTTTCACAAATATAGAAAGAGAATATGCATATTAATTTGGCTCCACGTTAGCTACATTTGTGGTAACTTTTCAAATTACAATGGGGTTAACTACGTACCAAATATAATCGTAGCCCGTTTAGCAGAAGTAAAGCACAGATAGAGGCCGTATACAGCAGATAAGTGCCAATAGCCGAATGTGAGCAGGTTCCGATACACTATCTTGTGTTTCCTCGGCTCTGCTTGTGGAGCTATTAACTTTTTGAATTGACCCTCGGGAGTTTCTGGCAAAATGTTGCTTGAACCTTTATTGGGGACCATTGTATTTTTTTTTTCCTAAAACATAATGTAAATATGCACCAACATCTTTTTCATGTTTTAAAAACCATTCGGTAAGTATGTTCCAACTTTATTAATAAGTTGATATCATTATGTAATCGTAATGATTTAGCATGAAATCTTAAATCCAAAAGGATAAATTATCTACCTTAACACGTGTAAGTATACTTTCATTTTTATTTACTTAAATTATTCTATGTCTAAACGTGGTTGGGAATGGAAAACCTATGTTCACTTTAACAAGTAAAATATGTTTTTTGTTATTCTGAGAAGGTAAAGAATAAAGGAAATATAATATTGACTAGGTATACAAGAGTTATTGTGTAAAATCACAATAACTCTTGTATACCTAGTCAATATTATATGAAATATGTAATAATTATTATTTTCATTATAAAGTGGATAACGTTACTAAAATGAAAATACTAAGGTCTCAATAGGATTAATATTTACGATTATAACCAAGATTTTTAGGAAAGGGTTTCCTAAAAATTGTTAAATACAACTTTATTTTATTATAAAAACATACGTACCGAAAAATATATGAAAGCATGAAATCCAATTCACTGATTCAAATACAGTATCTTTATTTTAAAGTACTTCGGTATTTTTTTTATAAAATGGATATTGAAACTTTAGATGTTCATTCTACAAGAAAATAAGACAAACTAACATGAAACTGTACATCTTATGTTTCCAAGTTTATTACACGAGGTGAATTAGGTATCGTAATAAATTTGAAATAAAAGACAACCGGACAAGTTAAGAGTTGTGCTCGGATACTTGGAGTTCCGTACCTACCGTCCGGTTTCTATTATGTGAAGAAATTGATATTTATATCGCTCTACAAAAGTGGGGCTTTATAAACACATGTAATTAAATTTGATGTTCAAAATTAAAGAAATTAAATGCAAGATTTCTATGGTAAAACATATATAGAGCGCTTTAAAAGCACTGAAATAAAAGTAAAAACATAGGAACTCTATAAGTAATACCTTTATATATTTTTTAACAAATAGTGCTCCTATATATTTAAAGGATATTCTAACTACCAGTTATGAGAGAACCCTTAAACAGCTGAGTAGAAAAATAAATACCAAGGGATTTAATTGTGTTCCGAAACCAATACATCATCACATCAAGAATACCGTCAAGCAAAAATTTGAGTAAACTGCATTGTATTTTAGTAACTTACTGCGTTCTTTTCAGCGAAATTCCCAGCACTTTAGAAACTTCCGCTCTTTCTCATGGATGTCGTAAGTGGCAACTGAGGGAATGGGTATTTTCACCCTGTCCTACAACTCAACCTTTTTGAGTTTAACCAAAAATATTGCAGACACAAGGCTCCCCCAGGGGACATCGCTGAGGGTGCCATGGGAACTTCGGACAAAACATATAGTGGCTAACCCCCTTAAGTTATACGAGTTACGAGAATAGGATCATAATATTTTTGTAAAATTTAATAGAATTTTCAATAGTCCTCTTGAAAAATTGAACGTGGCCTCTCAAACTTTTTAAGGCTGTTGGCTCTATCTACCCCACAACGTATAAAGACGTGATTATATGTATGAATGTAACATTTTTACACCCTCACGTATACACGAACTTATCCCAAATACATCGATAGGTATCTCATCAGTTCATTGATTGATATTCACACAAACGGTAAATTACCCGTTCCTCGTACCGAGTCAATGGTTTTCATCGTAATTAACATGCATACTGATTGTTACTCCGATCTTAAAGGAAAGTCTACCTCAGGAAAGTGGCGTGACTTTTTGCTGAAATCATTAACAGTCAACCTTTAGGTTACCAACGTTACTTTTCAGATGAATCGATTCCGATCTCAAAAAAAATCACACAATTCACGCGAATAAGGCTCTGGTACCCCACTTAGTGCAAAATAAGTGAACGGTTCTGCGGGCTACAGCGGCCTCCTCAGTTCCCTCACTCCAGCCAAACATGGAGCACGCCATTTTGAAAACGCTCCTTGTTTTAACACGTGAGTAAATTCTGTTTATTTTGTAGGTGAAAACTAAAAACAAGTGCCTTACGCTAATCAGAATAATATAAGTGACTTCGTTTCAATTAAACGGCATAGTTAGGTTTGACAAAGTGATATCATTAAGGTTGCAATGTCGACATACATAACTTGAAAGATACAAGGTATACTTTTTTGAGTGGATAGGTCAATTTTTTATTTAAAATGAAATGTGTAAGTGCCTCCAAATTATAGGTAGTTTGCAAGGTCAAAAACGTCCAGAACCTGTATGTGCAAGTTTTTGTCAAGTTTTATACTTATTGCATTCCTGAGAGCGAAACACTATCCATATAAATACTTAAGTCCTTTAAGTATGTTTTTGTCTTACAAAGGATCTAACTTATAACATCCTAAGTATTTTTGCAAAAACTTAGTGGAAATTATGCTTTCTATACAGAGCTAGTACACGGGCTTATTTCCTCAGATAAAGACGTAGAGCACTTCGTCTTCGTTATAACAAACCGATTTCCACAAAAATTTTAGTCCCGTGAAAATCTGTCTCAGTAGTAATAAAACTGAATTTTCATACCAATACTTCAAAGTCAAACATTTTTTGTTTATACTAATAATCTTAAAAAATTCTGCGGGACTCATATTGATGAAGTTTGGCACAGAGATAAATTAGACATTCAGAAGAATAATTATAATAATTAGATAACACCTTCACTTAGGTACCTACTCTAGAAATTCATACAGGAGCGAAATGCATAAGTATTGGTTTTTTTTTTAAATACCCATGAACTCAAAATTTACTAAGAAGTAGGTATTGTTTTAAGTGACTTTTTGAGGGAAAGATTCTGATTCACTTTTCCTAATCAATGTAGAAGAAATACCTACCTCTTAAATACAAACCAAAACTGGACTAATCGGTAGGTCAACTTACCTAAAGACAATATAAAATACCCAAATCCGATGAAATCCATACATCAATAACTGTCTGTCTATCAATATAGACAATGCAATCAGTATTGCGTGTTACGTATATAAAAAAGTAGATAGGTTTGGATCGGCCAAAAACGGAAATGATTATGTTAACTGCATGCGTGCGCTTGCACATACATAACTGGATTTGCAGATTCATAATAAACTTACTAAGTCAATCTTATTCAATACTTGCCTAATTATCCAAACTACTATCTACTAACGATAAAAAGAAAAGATTTGTATTTTAATGTTTGTAACGAATAAAATAAAATCACCTATGACTTCTTGGACAGATTGGATCACATGAGGCACAGCAAAATGTATTGGAATTTCGAGAGTAACATTTTATTTTTGGAAATCCAAAAGGGAGCGGAACGCAAATTATCGTTAACTCAAAACGTTAGTTAAAGAAACAAGAGTTAGCTCTTAAACATAAGAAAAAATGAAAAAGTAAGGGAAGAACTGCCGTGTGGTTTCCGGCACCAATACAAAAAAGAATAGAACCACTCCATCTCTTTCCCATGGATGTCGTAAAAGGCGACTAAGGGATAGGCTTACAAACTTGGAATTCTTTTCTTGGCGATGGGCTAGCAACCTGTCACTATTTGAATCTCAATTCTATCATTAAGCCAAATAGCTGAACGTGGCCATTCAGTCTTTTCAAGACTGTTGGCTCTGTCTACCCCGCAAGGGATATAGACGTGACCATATGTATGTATGTATGTATGTAAGAGAAGAACTAAATAAGTAGAGTTTATAGCAACATTTTTTGTAGTAGTAGGTACTAGTGTCTACTAGTACTCTTGCTAGTTATCAGATCAAGAAAAGTCGGGGCAAAATTAAGTATCTTACGTCACGAAAATCTGCCTTTATACAGAGGTGATGTTTAATATAAAAGTATCTACATATACAACATCAAAACAAATCAGTTTCGACATACGAGTACATGAACAGTGAAAGCGATCACAACACGAGTAGGTACGTGACTCACATTGTATAACATTTTTAGAGCATAACGACTGATCAATGAAACGTAATGTTTTGATTCTTAGCGGTGCTTGACCCAAAAGATTCGCAAAGCACGACTTGATAACCAGTTTTAAACCTGAACGTGACTTGGCCTTCAAATCTGCAGTATTCACTACACATACTAAGTTTGTAGATACTAACTTGGGAAAAACTTGACGGATATCATAATGTCTATTTTATGACCAATTTTATAGGTTTACCTATTTACATTTTAGTTGTGTGAAAAGGGCAAAGGGGACGGAAAGATTGATTCTGCATGTGACGCTTAACAATACTTGTTCTCGTATGTTACATTTTAATAGCATTTTCCAAACGAATACATGAGACTCACGGCACCCGGAATATTTACAGTTTTTCAAACATCTTGATCATAGACCGTTGATAATCGTAAAAATCTTTAGTATTTAAGTAGTACGTAGTTTTTTTTAATAGCCAATATGTTTATTCCCATTTCAGTTTTACAACTATGCCGCGCAGAAATATCGCAAATTCTGCCAGGACAATGGTTTTCAGCCAACGCCATTAACGACGACTTCTCCCCGAAGCCAATCTCAGAACTATTCTCATCGAGCCAAAGCCCGCCTGCGCAGTCTTCGACTTCCTTCGTCACACAGCCAGTCATTGTAACTCAATCTTCACCCCAAAACTCTGTAACACAATCTACGCCTCAATTCACGGTCACTCAATCTCCACCTACTTTAACCGTGAAACAGACGCAACCCAGCTTTTCTGTAACACAACCAATCGTCGTACTATCACCCTCATCTACGCCACAACCCACTTATCCTTCATCCAACCAACCTGGAACAACTTTGTTCCAAACGATCAGCACTTCAAAAGCTCCAGAATTCTCAAGCACACCTTTACCAACATTCGGTGAAATAGACCTTTCCTCAGTAAATTTCACTCCATCAACAACTCAAACGCCTACTTTCTTTGATAGTGGTTTAACGTTTACTCCACCTACTGTTCGAATTGTACCACCGGCTTCAACCCAATTTTCAACTTTTGCCAGTGAATTTCCATCAACAACTTCGACACCACCGCCTAATTTTGTCGTTGTGTACCAAGCACCACAAAATACCCGGCCAACTGAAGTTCCTCCGCCAGTACCCACTGTGTCTACGCCTCAAGTCACATCTACTACAATCTCAACATTACCAAGTACGACAATCACCCCTGCTGTTATAAGCACTACTACCACTTCACCATTTACATCACCTGCTAATATTTGTCGTACATCTCCTATTGTAACGCCTACAATACTTACATCAACTTTAGCACCAAATACACTATCCAACAGACCAATCTCCACGAAATCACCAGGGCTTATAATAAGAGTTGTTGCTCCTAAAGGATCAATTACAAACGTAAAGATAAACCCAACTACAAGTACACAAAGGCCACGTACGAAGAGGACATCGAAGCCAAAGAGAAACTCATACGATGCGTGTATACAGTCCTGCAGAGGGAGAAAAGATATCCTATGCAGCATTCCACTGTCCTCAACCATAATTGATCCAAAGGAATTAAAGAGTTTCCCTTCGATCTGTCACATGGCTTGTCACAACTCCTACAGGACTCCAGGTAATTGATACGCCTTTCAACCATTTATTATTTTGTTCGCCTTTATTATGTTACACTTACTACTTAAAGTTTGTCTGTTTGGTCAGCTGGTTGACTGGTAGAGAATGCCAAACGGCATTAGATCCGCCTATTGTACATTTTTTTTTTGTGCAATAAAGTTTAAAATAAATAAATCAATAAATTATGTTCTTTGGCTAACATTATGATCATCACAATATAATACTTAAAGTTAATGGAGCTGTTTACAGGTAGTTTAAATTGAAACACTAGAGGGACATATTTGAAATCTCTATCGGAACCTATTAAAAAAAGGACAAAAAATAGTAGTAATTTTTATATTTTTTAATAGCGATAGATATTTGATTTAGATTGAGTCAACATTATGTACCTACCAGCTGTCATACCTTCTTTCTTCACATGATTGAAGAGTAGTTTAGTAAACTTATGTTTTAATTGCGAATCATTGATTACAAACCATGCGTGAACCTACTCAACACAAAGATGAGAAAAAACGATTACTTACATATATATACAGTTAATAGTTACTCAAGCCGTTATCTACGCTCGTTGAATTATAAATGTTACAATTACGCATTCAGTGAACGTCGAATTACTAAGTTCAATATTTTTAACACATCCATTTGACCGTAACATGTTTTATGTCTAACTTAAAAAATGCGAGCGGATCTATGTACTTGCAAGCGGGCATTGCAAATACACTGGCCATCCTTTATTACATTATCTAATGGATCATGTGCAATTAATTGGACGAAAACGCAGTTTTACATATTTAATTGTTAAGTTATAAAAAAAATATTTGTTTGTTTGTAATTTGATTAAGTAGTGTCCTGTGGTTCCCGGCACCAATACAAAAAAGAATAGGAAACTAAATCGCATTCCCATGGATGTTGTAAAAGGCGACTAAGGAATAGGCTTACAAACTTGGGATTCCTTTTTAGGCGACGGGCTAGCAACCTGTCACTATTTGAATCTCAATTCTATATGTAGGTAGATATGTATTCTATATATATATATATATATATATATGTATTTAAGCTATTCAGGTGCGTTTTTGTTTGCGTCTTGACTAAACATTTGTATGGTTGTAAAGAACAATTCAAACAAAACCGCAATAAATAAAATCATGGATTTTTTAATTGTAGAACTTACACGTTTTCCATGTAGAGATAGAGACTATAACTTCTCTGAAAAAAAAATAGAAATGGTAGGTTGAAAAAACATTTGAATCAATAGGACCAAACTTTAACAAAAGCACACACAAAACTTTGAAATGTACATAAAGCGCCTCTAACTTCTAGTTAAGAGCTAATACGTCATCTAAATAAACACATTTCCCAATTCCAGCTTACGAGAAGATCACAGACGGCCGCTGCAGTAGACTTCGTACGCGAATCGTGACAGTTGGTAGCACCACCAAATTAAGAAGAGACGAGCTCAAGAAGAGTGAGTACAGCATTGTGAACGCCGGGCAACAAGGCACAGTCGTTGAATTCTCAAATGGGTCTATTTAGCGTCGTCAAAGTGGAAAGCCACTCATGAAAATTGTATCGCACAGAGTTATAAAGTGTGGTCAGGCAGATAAAGCTGAATAATAAATCTCAGATTAATCCGAATTTTTCTGAAGATAACTTTTGCGGTACGCCTCCACTAAATTTTGAATGCTATTATTGTATGTTCGGAGATTTAATATAATACTATGACCATTGACATTAGTAGGCTTCTATCTTTCCTTACTTGAACGCTCAAGTTATTCGATAGTATGTAAGTACTGACTATGTCTCATAAACTACAATTTTACGAAATTTTAGCTTTAAAATATCATAAGTGACTGATAGAAAATAGGACAAGGTTGAAATTGTTAATTTAGTAGTTACGTTAGTACTAAGAAGAATGTGCCTTTTATGAAACTAATTTTAATAATTCATTTCATTTTTAACTTCCATATTTTTTATACTTTTTGTGTAGATATTAATGATTTTAATATTAAACTATTGCTTTTTTTTTAAAGATATAAAATATATTGTTAAATTTAAACGAATAAAATATTTGATTTTTTTTATCCCAGCGAAATCTAGTGTCATAGAGAAATGAGAGCAAAGCAAATGTTAAGTTTATAGGTATATTATTTACAAAGAAGGGAATCGTTAAAATATTTTTTAAGCATTTAGCATGGAACCAAGTACATAAAAAGACCCAACAATTACAAACAAAACATTTGATATTAATCATGTATATTTCATATTTCTTATAACTAACACAGTCTCTTAGAATCTCTGTTGAAAGTTGCCCTGTTGTTGCGAGCTGCCTTGTTGTTGCCCGCCGAACATCATTTGTTGTTGTTGATGGAACTCCTGCGGGCCACCACCCGTCGGATTATTGCCTTGGTTTGGACCTATACGACAAAAAAAAACAACTTAATTATTTGCTTCTTTGCCAAATATCTGAGTAAACGGCGGAATGGAGAACTTATGAAATGAGAGAAGTTATGGCGATAATAAAGTGAAAGAAGTGTTTGTAGCAAGTAAAAAGATGTAATCTCTGCCTAACCTCCTGAATGAATTATAAATAACATACATACATACATATGGTCACGTCTATATCCCTTGCGGGGTAGACAGAGCCAACAGTCTTGAAAAGACTGAATGGCCACGTTCAGCTATTTGGCTTAATAATAGAACCGAGACTCAAATAGTGACAGGTTGCTAGCCCATCGCCTAAAAGAGGAATCCTAAGTTTATAAGCCTATCCCTTAGTCGCCTTTTACGACATCCATGGGAAAGAGATGGAGTGGTCCTATTCTTTTTTGTAATAGTGCCGGGAACCACACGGCACATTATAAATAATGAAGTCCTTATTACTTATGTGATTTTATTTATTCGGCAACTTAAAAGCCATTTCACATTTTTAAGTCCATTAAATTGCTTGTAATATTATCTAGTAATTTAATGTGTAGCGGGAGCGATAGGTCGGGCTCGACCGCCACAAAAGGAAGATTTACCGCCAAAATTTATAAAATTCGTCTTCGTTTTATTCGTTGAAAAACGTGAAATGGCGCTTAAGGTAGTTCAATCATGATTGGGCATAAGTTAGATACATATGTGTTTAATTATTCGGGTTTCATAAAATAGGTAAGCATGATAGAATTAAGATTCAAATAGTGAGCTAGCCCATCGCCTACACGAGGAATGTCAAATTGATAAGTCTATCACTTTGTCGTCTTTTACGATATCCATGGGAAAGAGATGAAGTGGTCCTACTTATTCCTTATCACTACATAGTATAAAACAAAGTCGCTATTTTAGTCTGTTTGTCTGTATGCTTAAATCTTTAAAATTACGCTTTTTTGTAACAGGTAGAGTGATTCAAGAGGAAGGTTTTTATGTATAATTTTTTCCGAATATTGCACCCGTGCGAAGCCGGGGCGGGTCGCTAGTTCTATTATATAACAATAGAAAGATATAATAATAAAAAGCTAATTTACCTTGCATTCTCATTCTTTTTGCGTTATTCGCCGCATGATCGTGGCTGTTAGCTTGTACTTGATTCTGTTGAGTCTGAAAAATATGTAGGTATAGAATTTTTATTTTTTTCAAAATTGATTGATGATTTAACACAGATATTTTATACCTTACGGATAAGACTCTAAGGCCACTTGCTGTCATAGATACAATATGGATTCAGATGATGGAAGATTCACAGCCCATAGCCTAAAGAAAGAATCCCTTTAAAAGCAGTTCCCTCGACTTATTTCGTTTTTAAGAAACAGCTGGCACTCTATGTTTTGTCATGGCACGCGCAACGCCGTCATTATTGCGCGAAATATTATCGCTGTCCCGTTTCACGTCATAATAAAAAGCGAAACAGCGATAGTTTTTCGCGCGATAAAACAGCGTCCAGCATGCCATGTTACAGGGAAGCATCCAAGCTTGAACTAGATAAATAGGCTTATATCCTAAGTCCTGTTTAACGACATCCATGGGAAACGGCGTGATTATATGTATGTATGATCCGTGTTGTATATACATACATATAATCACGTCTATATCCCTTGCGGGGTAAACAGAGCCGACAGTCTTGAAAATACTAAACGGCCAGGTTCAACTATATGGATCAATGATGGAACTGAGACTCAAATAGTGACAGGCTGCTAGCCTTATTAGTCTTTATTAGGCCGTAACTAGCTTTTACATAACTTACATTTGCTTGCTGTTGCTGTTGCTGTTGCTGATTTTGCCTTGCCTTGGAATCACTTTTATCATCCTGATCATCATCCGTTAAGAACTCCCGTTTTGGGTACGGGATGGGACATCCAGCGAATACATCCTGGGAACAAATTACAATAATTGAAATACGCCCGCGGCTCCGTCCAAGTAAAACAAAGAATCCCATTAGTATACGTTCCAGTGGGAATTCCGGGAATCCTCACTTAGAGCACCCCTAGAGCAAATGAGAAACCTGCATGCCACATTTTAAATCTCTTGACCCCGCGGTTTAAGTTGTATGTTGTTATGACAGTCAGCAATATTCGCTTTCCACATCCACACGGATAAAAAAGAGAAACTACTGAATTTTTATTTTGATGAAATTTGGTACCTACACAGATACAATAGAATCTTTAGAAATAAGTCTTTTTTTCTGGAAATTCCTAAAGGAGCAAAGCCCCGTGCTAACTATAGTACTTATATATAAAATAAAAAAAGAATGGGAATATTGAAAGAGGAAAAAAAAATTTAATATAACAAAATTACCAAAATTATCTTGTCTCCATTTAGATTCATAAGATATTGGGACCTTGGTTGTCATAAAATGAAGTTATTTATTATAATTTCCCCCTTTCATTTTTCATTATAAAAAAATTGTATTTTATATCCCCTTAATCCTTTTTCAATCTACTGACACATCAAAGGATCAATGTCATTATATTGCATTCCAAACTAATGTGACCTGTGAGTATATAACAAAATAAATACCTGAGTGGGAAGCGGATCTTCCGTGAAGTAAGGATCCTGCATGGCTTGCTCTGATGTGATCCGTCTGTTAGGATCCATGAGCAGCAGCCTTTGTAGGAGGCTGAACGCTTTGCTCTCCGGCTTTATCTTATGCCGGTCCATGTACTTACTCAATGAACAATTCTGGTAACTGAAAACAGATTAATATTTGGTTATATTATATAAAATAAATAAATAATATTACACAGACAGAGCAACTTATTGACTGGGTAGACCACTAAAATTCAGTAAGATGATGGTAACTTGGAACTATTCTACGTAATTCCACCTTAATATAGTAACTAAAGTCCTACCAAAGAACCCTACATAAGAGCAAAATAATTACTATCCCCAGCTCTTTCTTTCCTCTCTCTCTCTCTCTCTCTCTCTCTCTCTTCTATCTCTGTCATCTATTTGGCAAATGAGGATCTTCAAATGGACTTTCCCCAAGCTGGAAGACCTGTAGTCTTCTTCACTTCACTTCTCTCCAAACTAAATAAATTTCAGTACTTGTACTCAACCCACATCAGGACTTCTGAACAGAGATGTATGGACCTGGATCTACTAGTTACATAAGAAACACTAACTTTGATCTCTTGAAATCCTTCACCAAGGTATGATGTTCAGGCATTTTTCTAATGTCCTCCCAGTCTTTCTCCTGTGGGAAGCCCATAACATTGAAGATCCGATCCAGTTGGTCGTGGTGGTATGGGTTGCTCGTCTTTATGTCCTCTTGACGGCAATGGAATATTGGCTCTGAAGTTAAAAGCTCCGCAAATATGCAACCTATGGCCCAAATATCTGAAACAAAGAATATATATGTATACATAAAATGACGCCTCTTAGCTGAAGGGACAGGCCTTGACACTTGCCATACAATTCGTTTTATATGAATGATATTGACGGCCTCTGTGGCGCAGTGGTAATACACTTGTCTGTGATACGGAGGTCCCAGGTTCAAATCCGATCCGTTCAAATAGAATTTATCTATATAAGTATATATTATAAAATATAGTATCATTGAGTTAGTATCTTGTAACACAAGTTTCGAACTTACTTTGTGGCTAACTCAATATGTGTAATTTGTCCTGTATATATTTATATTTATTTTTTTATATATAATCTATATCCTAATAATGCCGTGTGGTTCCCGGCACCATTACAAAAGAATAGGACCACTCCATCTCTTTCCCACGGATGTCGTAAGAGCCGACTAAGGGATAGACTTGGGATTCCTCTTTAATGTAAATCCCTGCCAATCTAAGGTCTGCCGCGCCGATGGATGCATGGCTAGGGGCGAGCCTAGTCTCGAGCGTGCCACTTCCGCCATGGGGTTGGGCGACCCCCAGGTAATGGCTAGCCTTACCCTGGCATGCGGGGCTCTGCTGGGGCGGACAAAATTTTTCCCTAGCGTCTCGTGGGAATCGCATGGATGCAAATTTTTTGAAAGAGCACCTAGATGGCGGCGATGGTGTCCGCACCCCATCACGTCTCGTTCCCGGCGGGAGCGGTATGCGGTCTGCTGAAAGCCGCTTTGCGACGATGAATGTAAGAGGAGGAATGAAGGATAAGATTGAGGAAGTATGCCAGATGATGGATGAAAGACGTTTGGATGTGTTGTGCGTGAATGAAACGAAGCGGAAAGGATGCGACGCGACGCAGCACGGCCCTTACACGGCGTATTGGTCTGGAATTTCCAGTACCAGCCGAGGCTGTCAAGGGGTCGGTCTAATTCTTTCTGCACGAATGGCTGAGTGCGTGAATGAGTATGAGTGTGTCAGCCCTCGTCTTCTATGGATTAGGCTGAAAGTTGGAATCACTCGGATCTTCGTTCTAGGTGTTTATGCACCTTGGGATGTGGGTTCGAGGGGTACAACATCAGCAAAAAGCGAAAACGAGGAGTTCTGGAATAGTGTAAGAGAAGTATTGAAAGTTACCAAGCCAAATGAGAAGATTATTATGTTAGGTGATTTTAATGGATGGGTGGGTGTAAAGCGTGATGGATATGAAAAGGTGCTTGGTGCGTTTGGTGACGAAAAGGTGAATGATAATGGAAGAAGTGTATTAGAAATTTGTCTAGAGTGGGATCTTTTTGTGTCGAACTCAATGTTTCAACATAAAGAGATCCACACCTACACAAGAGTGGAAGGTATTTTAAAAAGTATGATAGACTTTGTGATTGTAGATGAAAGATTGAAGAACAAAGTGCTGGATACCCGTGCATATCGCGGTGCTGGCATTGACTCGGACCATTTACTGGTGATATCCCGGATAAGGGGTATCTTCAATCGCTGGCGGCACAGGGTAAGGGAGCAAACCAGCGCTTTGGAAAGAGTAAAAGTAGAAAATTTGCAAGATATGGATGTAGGTAAGAAGTATATTAATAGACTGAAGGATGAATTTGAAGATTTAGAGGAAATGAGCGATATTGAAGATGGATGGAAGGAATTTAAAGAAAGAATTGTGAAAGTAGCTGTTGAAGTGTGTGGTGTAAGTAGAAGAAGGAAAGGAAAAAATCACAAAAATGCGTGGATGAGTAAAGATGTGCAAGAACTTGTGCGATTAAAGAAGAAAGCATGGCTGGATTTGTTAGCAGCAAAAGCTAACTTAAGAATGCAAGAGGTTATAGATGAAGATGTGAATGAAGCACGTAAGGAATATAAGAAAATGAAAGATTTGGTTAAGAAAGCTGTGATTAGAAAGAAAGAAGAGTATAAAGAGGATTTTGATAAAAGGCTATCAGAAGACTTTCAGTCAAATCTGAAAGTATTCTGGAAATCCGTAAGGTCAGCCCGAGGAAATACTATAACCAGAGAGCTGACTAGGATCAGATGCCAGGATGGTAGCGTTGTGAAAGGAGAAGAATGTGTACTAAAGATATGGAAGGACTATTTTGAAAGTTTATTTGAAAAAAAGGAAGGAAATAAGAAAGATTTCTGCTATAGCGAAGAAAAAGAGAATGAGATGGAAGGCGAAATTGAAATGTTCGAAATTGTGGAAGCACTTAAGAGTATGAAAGCGGGAAAGGCTGCTGGGTGTGATAGAGTGTCGGTCGAGATGCTTAAAGCAGGAAAAGGCGTAGTAGCTAGTCAGTTGTACTGCCTTTTCAATTTGTGTTGGAGAAGCGGCCGAGTACCAAAAGATTGGTGTAAGGCTGTTATCGTGCCACTTTACAAAGGAAAAGGGTCACAGCTGGACTGCAAAAATTATCGTGGTATAAGCCTGCTTAGCGTCGTCGGCAAATTGTATGCTAAGGTATTGATTAATAGAGTCAGGAATGAAACTGATGACAAAATATGGGATGCTCAAGCGGGATTTCGAAAGGGAATGGGATGTACTGATCAGGTCTTTTCCTTGCGGTGCATAGCCGAAAAGTTTTTGGCCAAGAGTCAAAAAGTCTATTGCACATTCGTAGATCTGGAAAAGGCCTATGACAGAGTTGAGAGGAATGAATTGTGGTCAGCACTTTCTATGCATGGGGTGAGCAGTCTCTTAATACGAGCACTGAAATCCTTATATGAGGATTCGAGTGCTTGTGTCAGGATAAACGGAGCGCACACTGAGTGGTTTAAGATTGAGAAAGGCGTTAGGCAAGGATGTGTTGCGTCACCGTGGCTGTTCAACCTATTTATGGATAGCTGTTTGACAGATTTGAAAGAGTCTAAAAGTGGATTAAGGATGAATGAGTTACTCGTCAAATGTCTGCTCTATGCCGACGATCAGGTTATACTGGCGTCATCAGCGGAGGAGTTACAGGAGATGGTAAACTGTATGCATGAAGCTTTAAAAGAGAAAGGAATGAAAGTGAACGTAAGTAAAACTAAAACACTGGTTTTTGAAATGGAGAAAGAAATGACAGCATGTAATATTTTGATTGGAGGAGAAAAAGTGGAGCAAGTGAAAGAGTTTGTATATCTAGGATCAAAGTTTACATCAGATGGCAAGTATGATAGTGATATTGAAAGGAGAGTGAACGCGGGGAACATGGTGAATGGAGCTTTGCATGCCTTTATGAGCAGTCAGAAACTATCCAAAAAGGCTCGACTGGCTGTGCACAGGGGCGTGTTGGTCCCGACATTAATGTATGGGAGTGAAAGTTGGGTATGGCAAAAGAAGCATGAAAGCAGAATAAATGCAGTGGAAATGAGAGCGTTAAGGAGTATGATGGGTGTGAAATTTGAGTGACAGGATAAGGAACAGCGTGATAAGGGAATGTTGTGATGTGAAAGAAGATGTAGTTACAGGAATAGAAAAGGGTATGTTAAGATGGTTCGGTCATGTGGAGAGGATGAATGAAAGCAGGTTGACTAAGCAGATATACAAGGAGAGTGTGGAGGGAAAGGTCGGAGTGGGAAGACCTAGACGAACGTATCTTGATCAAATTAAGGACGTCCTGGTAAAGGGTCAGGTCAAAAGTACCCGAAACCGCCGAGCTTGTATGAAGAGAGTTATGAATGTGGACGAAGCGAAAGAAGTATGCAGAGATCGTGGCAAGTGGAAAGAGGTAGTCTCTGCCTACCCCTCCGGGAAAGAGGCGTGATTTTATGTATGTATGTATGTATGTATCTATATCCTCTACCTGTTATTTTATCCTGCAAACTCAACTAGTTCTTCAGACCACTCGTTCAGTCCAGTGGTGGGTAATTTTCCTATACTGCACCTGTCAGTATGTAAACTCAGCACTTCTACATACACTCAGCTTCTATAGGCTTAAAATCTTATAAAAACTGTTACTCACCAATAGCTTTTGTGTAATGTCTAGCTCCAAGCAACAGTTCAGGAGCTCTGTACCAAAATGTCACTACGACAGGGTCCAAGTCAGCAAGGGGCTTCAGCGGAGCATTGAATAATCTTGCAAATCCCATGTCGGCTATCTTCACTCTTCCTCGCTCTGGCCCTTCTCCCATTACAAGAATATTTGCTGGTTTCTGGAATCATAAAATACAATGATTTAGTGAGATGTTCAATATGCAAAGACCAAAATCTTACAGTCAACTTTTATTGCCCTGTGGTGTCCTGCAGGGTAAGTATTGGTGGGAAAATAGTATGAATGAAAGATTTATAACATAGATGCAACACATTAACTAACACAAATGGCTATACACTCAGGCAGCCAACTTCTGATTCATAATCATTCATTCATTGAAATATAGTTACAATATAGGTCTTAATTATGTACAGTTATAAAAAGATTTATAGAATTTCATGTAAAAACTGATATTCACAACTCTCTCTTTCTTCCATTTGCAAACCATTGGAAATCTTACCAAATCTCTATGAAGAACCCAATTAGAATGAAGATAATGTATACCATCTAGAATCTGGTAGAGAAGGCTCTTCACCATGCCCTTTGGGACCATGACAGACTTCTTGTTAGCTTTAGCAGCTCGATGAAACTTGATAATGTGCCATAGATCATGTTCTGCATAGTCAAACAATAACCAAACTTTACGGTCCGTATGGGAGAGGAACACCCTTATCAAATTTATCACATTTGAATGTTTTAGTTCCCTGAGAAGCTGAAATAAAAGATTTATATTTCTATTAATGAATAAAATATATAAAGAAATACAATAGTAACCCATGTTAGTGGCAAGTAAAAAAAAATGTTTAAAATTGCTGAACAATATATGAAAAAACTTTGTGTATTAGCAGTTCTTTTATACACAGAGACATGGAAGGGGTTGGAGGCGGCCTTAGTCATTGGACAAATGGACACACAATTATAATTTATGATTTATGAATATCTTGTAAAACCTACATACATACATACATATAATCACGTCTATATCCCTTGCGGGGTAGACAGAGCCAACAGTCTTGAAAAGACTGATAGGCCACGTTCAGCTGTTTGGCTTTATGATGGAATTGAGATTCAAATAGTGACAGGTTGCTAACCCATTGCCTAAAAGAAGAATCCCGAGTTCATAAGCCTATCCCTTAGTCGCCTTTTACTACACCACACGGCACTGTAAAAACTGATGTTTGAATAAAGGCTATTGTTATTGTAAGTTTTGTATACGATGTTTAATGATACAGCAAAATGATAAGGATTCGAATAAATCATACAGGATCACTTACGGCTATCTCTCTACAAGCAGACATAGAAAGACCAGTGCCTTCAATCTGCTTCAAAGCATAATCTTTGGTATCGGACCCGTCTTTCCTTCGAGCTTTATATACATGGCCGTATGTGCCACGACCGACCTTACAGCCCTCGAAATCAAACAGATCCTCTACCTTCGACCGTTCATTTTGTGTCTTAATTTTAAAGTCGTAATCCATCATAACAGATGCCATTGTTTTGTTGTTCTGGAAATTATCTCCCATTTTTTTTTTTAGTTATATTATCTACTAAATCAACTAACTATTTTAATTCATATCTGTGGAAATACGTTCAATTCCCAGTTTTAAGTTTTTATTAATACAAATAAGGAATCATCACATCAACACAAAATTAGGTACCTACTATACAGACGCATCAATTACTGACACTGACAGTGACATCCCTTCTAGACACTGATGAGATGTCAATTAACAAGAGACATGAAAACGAGCCAAGCCAACGAAGAACCAAGAACGACAACGAAAAGTTGCGGGTTGTTTTGCTAAAGATCTATTTACAAAAATCCACGGGATATTGGAACTCTGTTTTTTTTCTGGTTGAATGTTAATAAGTCAGGAAATGTTTTAAGTTAATGTTTAGTGGAAATCGATCCAAGGTAGCTGCAGCTATAAAATATCGGTTTACATAATAAATTATTTAGTCAAGACTACTTCAATATAGGTATCAAATTACTGGACTTAAATATTACCCAGACTATTTTAAAAAGACTTCTTACTATTAAATTCGTTAAAGAATCCTACGTTCTTCAAATAAGTTTAAAGTAACGGAACTTAGCGGTTGGTCGCTCAAAGTCTGTGGTCGGATGAAGTCGACGGCACGCTGCACGAATCCTCATAGTCTTTAGTCTATGGTGCGAGTGTTGTCATGGTTCTGTCAGTGTCAGATGCTGCCGAGCCGAGGTATGTCTTTGTTTTGTGTTGTTTTCTCAGTTGATTGAGTTGAAGTTAGTCATGTTTCGTAACAACAAGCACGTTTTTATAGAATTGTTAAATATTATGATAATAAAAATCGAGAAAGGATAACTTTAACACTCATTGATTGACTGTAGACGTTATAAAGTCAGCGTGACTTTGTTTGGTTAAATGCTGTTTTAGAAAATATTATCAATCAAGATGGATAACGTCGAAGATAGCGAATTTAGTTCTGTTGTCGATACTCTGGTAAATTTGTTCGGAAATGTATTGAATAAAGACGTTATTACAGCTGTAGTGGAGAATTGTGCTGGCGATCGTAAGTATTATCTTTGTTTGTGTAATAAATCATCTTACCCTGTACTCAGTTTTGGCGCGTTTTTTCGTATTGATAGCGTTGGCCTTGATGTCTCCCAGGTGAGCGATGTAGCTGAAATCCGGGATAGCAACAAATAATCAATGCAGGGCAGTTAATCAATATAAAGTGCATAGCATGCGTACATCGCACCAACGGAGGGTCCTTTTGTTTTTGTTATGCACCGCGCATTTCAACTTCGCATCCGAACCGATTAGGTGTACGCCTTTTATATTTTCGAATAACACTATCTTAATAAAATTGATTTTTGAAATTTAGTGATGAAATTAACGTTTTAATTATTTTTAATTAAAAAGTGATTTATCTATCTTCAAGAATGTAATAGTCTACAAAACAGGGATTTTTCATCATCTAATAATATTTTTTTTTAATAAATAGCTGTTTGATACACGTAGGTAAGTATATTTATTTGTACATTAAAAATATAAAAAATATTAAAGTGAACTTATATACTTTCAAAATTATATAAATCAGGTTTTATGTTTTTTATTTATTACAACATAGATAAACATTTTCTTAGATATTAATTTTTCTAGATATCTTACTTAGATTAAAGATTAATTAAGATAATAATAATTACTTCATAAATTAAACTTCTATTCTGTGGCTCTGGTGGTGTATAAACAGCATTATAATTTTGTTAAATGTTATTAAAATGAAAATATCTATGGTAAAAAGTGTAAACATTTGTCTTTTTGTATATAAAATTATTGGAATGATTTTAATGATATTTGGTTTAGAGTCAGACAAAACCTTTAGAAGTAACATAGGCTTCTTATTTTCTGGAAATTCCCATGAGAGTGAAGCACATCACAGAATCTAGTATATATACCTATGTATAATTTATATTTTGATTAGGTTATTATTGTCTTTATATCCTACTAATATTATAAATGCGAAAGTTTGTGAGTATGTCAGGATGTAAGTATAGATGTTTGTTCCTCTTTCATGCAAAAACTACTGAACCAATTACAATGAAATTTGGTATGTAGGTAGCTGAAGACCCATAATAACATATAGGCTACTTTTAATCCCGTAGTTCCCGCAGGATTGATTCTACACGCACGAAGTCGCGGGCGGCCTCTACTTTTGAATAAGAATTATAAGTGCATCTTATTTCTTGCAAAGACTTATTTCACAATAGATGTGATGATCCTTGGCTCAAATATATATATATTTTATGATAAAAAAAACAGATGTTTTTGAGAAAACTTTTGCCAGCAAAAGCATTGACTACATGTTCATAAGGAACATTTGATTTTAGATCATTTTACAATACAAGATCTTCTTAGAAGTAAAAGAACTTGTCTGAAATTATTGTATTTTTAAGATATTGCTATGCTGTGTATGCTTGCTATAAACATGAGTAAGAATAGTAAGTCAAGAGATTTAAGAATGAACTAAGTATATTGATAATTTGTTAAGAAATGTGAAGTAAATTGTTTTTTTATTATGTAACTTATGTTTCTTGCTTGGCGAGTTGGTCATTAATAAGGTGGCAATTGCTATTGTTACTTATTCACAACCTAAGCTTATGGTTACTAAAATATTTATTGTACATGTGATAAATCCCTGTCCAATCTGTTATGTAGCAATTAAATATTAGGTCAATAGCAAATGTTGTCTTGAAAAGCTTAGATTATTCATTAGTTTCTCATCATAAAATAACCATAAAAACACATGGCAACATAAACACAATTTTCTTTGTTGCTGGATTTCTTTCCAGAACATGCAGCTATTGTGATGAAATCACTTATTTTAAAGGCTTGTTTTCCGATAATACACCACAATTAGTAGGGAACACTATTATTCAATAGGAAAAAAAATCTTGATAAGCACCAGTGTTCCTCATCGCAACCTGATTTTATTTTGCTTATGAGTTATACTGTTACTTCTTATCAATATTGCTACAGTGGGAATATCCAGATAAAAGTAACCGATGTTACCTCCCTGTTTTGCTTGTCCTTTGACAAATAATATGAAAAGTCTGCAGTTTTTGAGTTTATTGATTACCAACAATGAGTAAAAGATAAGATAATTTCTACTGACTAGAAAAATAAACTTTAATATAAGTCATTAGTTAATGCCTCATGGTTCCTAGCACTTAAGAATAGTACCACTCCATCTCTCTCGCATGGATATAGCGGTGGCGACTAAGGATATTAGACATTTTCACCTAGTGCATAACCATGATCCAAATTTAGTCAGGTTTCCTTTATATAGAGTCATGAAGGTCAAATAAAAGATATTTCCTGTTATTACCTCTCCTTGATTGTGTTTACATGCCTAGGCCTGTCTTTGACTAAGTCAACCTACCAACACGAGAATAGTGACGATAGTTAACAGATTTATATGTCTTTTTTATAAAACCTTAAATTCTTCTTACCTATCATTATACTTGCTCAGGCTATTGTAAACCTCAAAGGTTCAAATTTTGGCGCAATGTGGGGGCGGAGAGAGGAAGGGAGTGGCAATAGTGAAACCGAAAGATTATCAGTTGCCAAAACGTGACTCCTAGGTCGGAATATGGTTCACCACAAGACTGGCAGTGCTCTACTTAAGCACCTTGAAGATAACTTGTTCACAAAGGAAAAGCAGCACTGTCCTCACCAGTATTGTAGTTGGCTAAGGTCTTGTGGTAGATACCCAAAAACAGAGCTGATCAAAACTACTGCTTCTCAATATACAGCTCTCAGGGTTAAAACTTTTAACCTAAAATGGGTTCACTGAATAATTTTCTGACAGCCCTGCCTCCATCTTGTGCCTTGGTGAAAACCGTTTAGAATTCTGTCTGTCAATATAACTTCAGGTTTGGAAGACGTGCGCATGTAATTTACCTGAAGCAGGAAGTTAACTTTGCTGACTTCATTCATTAAAAAGGGGCCCGATAGTGTATCGTGCCTCTGGATGACAGCGCCCGCGCTGTGGCTGTGGAGCGAGAGTAGAACACGGCAACGCAACAGGCAGTGTGGGCACCATATGTGTAACAGTTCAAGTTCCAAACTGACCTACGGCCTCATCTTTCTACTAGTGAAAAAAAGGCTTTATATGAGAACTTAATATGATTAACTAGCCCAGTAGGTCGCATCTTTAGGCTCTTCTGATCTCCTCATGCACCGCTTCAACCTCACTGTCACAGTACTTTTAAATTGTGTTACAAAATTAACTCTTCGCTCATCTGTGTGATTTACGTTTTTTTTATTTTTTCTTTCAAAAATCCGTCTTTTAAGTTTATTTGATTTTGTATTCTTTACAGTTAATTTATCTGCCGAAGCCATTATGAATATGACCGATGGAAACTCATCTGAGAAATCAGATCTGTGTTCGGTCAACATCGCTGCAAGTGAAAAAGCTGGGAGCTCTAATATGGATCTCATATCTTTTACTAACAATGAAGACTATGATGTTAGGACATCTAAAGATAAAATTAATGCAGGTGCAGAGAAAGATGGTTTAGCATCTTCAGCAAGTGCTTCTTCAGTAAAAACAGAATTAGAGAGCAATGATCTAGCGCAATCTGTTTCGAAAGAAAGTAATAATTTAAATATAAAAACTGATTTAAATAAAAAATCTACACTGAATGTAGAAGCAAGTGCTTATGTTCCACGTTTCAATTCTCAGATTGAAGGATTAAATATGCAAAACGATATTACTCCTCTAAAAAAAGATGAAAAAATAAAAGAATCTGGGTCACATATACCAGAGAAAAATACATTTCAATCGCTTATATCGTATTCCAACGTTTCCCGCAGAACAGGGGCCGTACCGAAGAAAGTAGTGAAATCGGTAAAACATGAAGACGAAATAAAATTATCACCTGAATTACGACGTATTGGAGAGTATCACAATCACGGTTTTAGGATGTTAATTCTCATGAGAGGCGCCCCGGGGTCTGGTAAATCATATTTATCCCGACAAATAGTCAAAGTAACTGTTGGAGATAATCCTGTGAATTTTAAAACTCATATATTGAGTACAGATGATTTCTTTTCCCTTAGGGGTTCTTATGATTTTAATAAATATTATTTGAGAGATGCTCATGCTTGGAATCAACAAAGGGCGAAAACTGCTATGGAAAAGGGCCTAAGCCCAGTAATTATAGATAACACAAATATAGAGGTGTGGGAAATGGAGCCATACGTACAAGCCGGAGTTGCTAATGGTTATAAAATTCAAGTAGTGGAACCGAAAACGCCGTGGGCTAGGAAACCAAATCAGTTGTTTAAAAAGAATACCCACGGTGTTTCCTTGTCAAGTATCACGCGTATGCTGGAGAACTATGCAGAAAATGTAACTGGTGATTATTTAATTCAATATTACAAATTGACATACCCTGACCATATGACACCACCTTTTTTAAGGAATGATCCCCCAGTAATCACGTCGACTTCAAATAATATAGAATATGTTCCTAAAGGCGTTCGAATGGTGACTACCACTAAACGTGTATCACCTGAAAAAGAACAACAATCTGCTCATTCATCTATTACAATTCCAAATGAAAAAGTAAAAGATAAGTTTTTTCGTAATTCCAATTCTGTTAAAGATCCTGATCGTATAAAAGATGAATGTGTGACGCCTAGTCAATACAACACAAATCCTAATAAAAGTCCAGTATCTCAAAGTCTGGGCATTGATGATACCAAAACTAAAAGCGAAGAAAACAAAATGGATCTATATGAAAACATACAAAGGGAATTAGAGGATTTCGAAAGACTAGACAGAGAATGGGAAAGTAATCCTCCATGGGAAGAAAATGCTCAAAATCAAAATGACAACAAAAGTGATTTATCTAATGAGCCTAAACCGCCACGTAACTGCAATTCAACTCAATCGGAATTTGTGAAAATAAATTGGAATGCTGTGAATAACTGCTCAAACTGGACAGAAATTTCTATGTTCATGAAGCCATGGTCTGATGGGACAGAAGTCGTAGAAAAAGAACCCGTTATACCTGTTGAGAAGAAAACTACAGGTACCTGTGTGGAAATAGGAGACACAGACATTTATAACAGCCAAAATATTTACAAAGTAGTATCGGCTATGCCTAGAGACATAAATGAGCATCACATATCGCCATATAGAGAAAAAATCCCTGAAATGCGTATGTTAGATAAGAGCAGCATGACTAATGAGCAATCGCTTGTTCAAAGACCGCGATGCAAGAACGAAGAGAGGCATTTCATTGCATTTAGAAAAATGTTCAAAACAATATCTAAAACAGGTTTGCGGGACATTTTCGACCAATGTCGAGGTGATGTTAATTGGGCGGTAGAAATAGTACTTGATGGTATATCTAACAATCAACTGCAATTTTCGGAAACATTAGATGTATCTGATGTTGAAGAGGAAGACCCTGAGCAATGTACTTGTTTATCTGCTTATGATATCGTCCCTACAGTTGTAAAACACGAAAATGAAAATTCCGGTGAAAATTTGGAAGCAGCCACAGGTAATATTATGTATTATCAAAGAAAACCAAAACCAGAATTGCCACTTTCAGAAATGTCTATTCAGTTAAAGAGGCAAATTGAGCAAAATGTTGTCATTGCTGAAAATCACTATTCGCAGCATTGTTTAAAAATAAGAAAATTGCGCCGTGGCGAATCTCATAACGAGACCGAAGAAAATAATGTTGATGAGACTGAAAATGCTGGGGCGTTAGTTTCTTATTCACAATCAAATAATGAACAGCCAGATTCATTTGCAGATAATAGTGACGAAGATTCTAATGCTAGTGTGGGAGAATTTGAGAAAATTATTAATATGAATGTTGGTCGGGAATTTATTGAAAGTATGGATGCAATGTTCGGACGTCAAGGTATTACATATCCAGAAAATGTTGTACCTAGGTTAAGTATTCCCGTATCACTCGTAAACGAATTGAATGCATTATGGATGGAGTCATTAATGTACCAACTTGACGAATGCGATAAGCAATCTTCGGCAATGGTAAAGCAAGATGAGGAGTTTGCTAGGTAAGTTATTGCACAAAGATAAAAAAAGTACTCTACATAAACCTTTGGCTCGGTCATTTTATATTAAAGATGTTAAATTGCTTTTCGATGCAAATTTTTGTTGGCGACTAAGCTCTATCCTATATACGATATCCTTTGTTATGTTTAGAATTTAATTTAAATTCTGCTCGACACCCTTTTATTGGAAATTTTGGTGCACTAGTTATTAATACTTTTATCTTTTAGTCGACCCCTGCTTCTTCTATAGGAAGAGATGGTGTTTAATATTTAGTGGCTTAAAACCAAAAGGCTGAAGTATAAGGTAATTACAATAAAATTTTACTGCAGTCATCAATATTTTGATTGCAGGCAACTAGCCGTGAAAGAAATGGAAATGGCGGAAGCCGGCAAAGAACCAGAGGTGCCGGATTTCAAAGAAATCATGGATATGGATTTCGCCATGTCATTGTATCAAAAAGACGTAGAGGAATGGCGCAATAAAGAGCCTGATAACTGGGCAGCTAAGCTGACTAGAGACAAGTTGTTTAACTTATTCCCAGATGTTCCACAGGAGACATTGTCTGAATTACTTGTGGCTCATGACAACAATTTTAAAGCAACGGTGGAGGTAAGTTATGCGTTTTGTTTGATAAATTGTGTTTTATGTTGCTATTGTATGTGTAGTGTATATATATATCCGATAGCCAATGGGCTAGCATTAGATCACTCTTTTTTCGAATATCAATTCTATCATTAAGCCATGCCGCTAAACATGCCCGTTTCAGTAATTCCGAGACAGTTGGCGCTGTCTAACTTGCAAGGGATGTAGACGTGATTGTTTGTATGTACGTATCTACTACAAGTCCACATGTAGGAAAATACCATAATATCCTGAATTTTACAACGTTATAAGCCACTAAGTTCTGGTCTTTTTTCAAACCAGAAAGTAAGGAGATAAGTTTGAGTGTAATGAAACAACCGTTGGTGCAATAAACCAACCATCATAATTAAAAATGTTGAAAATTATTAATAACATTATATGTTGTCGAAAATATCATGTTACTAAATATATATGTTTTTATTTATTCAGGTTCTCTTAATGTCTACTGGGAGGACTGAAGTTCTTGAACAAAATAATGGCCTAGTAAAATTCGTTATGGCCAAAGAACTGGAACGCCAAGAGCGTATTATGGAGGAGCAAAAGAAGGTAAATTTCATTTTGTTTAACTTCAGTATGCAGTAAGCAAGATCATTTAGTTGAAATTTCTATTTTTAACATCATAGTTTGGTTTGGACATATTCTAAATTGGAAAGATTAAATAATGGTCTAATTCTATATGAGACATATTCTACACAGGACAAATTCTGTATTAAATAAATTTTCAAAATAGTGAGATAAATGTAAGGAACATTATGGACGCAAAACTCTTTTGTAGTGATTACTACAAATTAATTGATTTATTTTTTTACTACATATTAATTATTGCTACTCGTGCTGAACTCGTTTTCGCGAAAATAATTCATTTATAAGTAGTAACGAAATTGCCGATAGAAATATAGGTTTTAATGTGGCTATGTCAATTTATATTGTTTGTTTCTATCAGGCTCTTTCAGAGGTGGAATGGCCGCTGTTGCCTAGAGGCGAGACAGCCGACATGGAGACAGTGAACAACTATCGGAAAAATGCTGAGCGCCATCTGGTTAGGAGGAACAAGTTAGTATTTATTTTTGCACATTTATTTTAATCCCATGAACATGTAAGTGTGAGTTAGTTAACGCTATTCAAGATAATCAATACTAAAGGCGGTGCTATTTATGTACAGTTGGTCACATTAAACTACCCGGAATATACATACATAAATATATCACGTGTTATTCCTTAAAGAGTAGACAAGGTCTCGGTGAAACGTATGCCCTCAACTTAGTACCGACAACATACAAAGGTAGCTTTACTATTCTTAAGGCCTAGCACGGACAAACTTACAAAACAGAAATTTTTAAACAACAGTTTTAAGTCTACGAGATTATCTAAGTTTATATTGGTGGTTTTAATTCTTATATACTTGTTACAGAAGCTACGATAAAGCTCAGGAATACTTCAACCGGG
The DNA here is from genome assembly GCF_032362555.1 of Amyelois transitella. Classification (NCBI taxonomy): domain Eukaryota; kingdom Metazoa; phylum Arthropoda; class Insecta; order Lepidoptera; family Pyralidae; genus Amyelois; species Amyelois transitella. Next base: position 7,609,888 of record NC_083511.1, on the reverse strand, counting down.
GTATGACGCAAGTAGCAATGTACTATTCTGACGTCGCCACTTTCCACAAACAGATGTTTGACCAAGCGAATAGTCGCGCTGCTGCAACACTTATCCAGGTTGGTACAATTCCTTTCGTAGCATTCAACTATATATAGTTCACAGACTTTCGGAAGGCCTTCGATAAGGTGGATCACAGGATACTAATGTATTAGATGGCAAGCAATGGCGTCAAAGGTTATATTTTACGCTGCTTTTTTATAATGAATTCCAAAGTTAAGGGAACAGTCGCAGGGAATGCAAATGAAGCCAAAACTATTTTCACAACTTCTGGAGTTCCTCAAGGGCAGTACTTGGGCTATTATTGTTGTCATACTTATTAAATATATCACCAGCTTTTTATAAGCAAATGTTCGACTTAACGAACACTCGTGCTGCTAAGACCCTTATGCGGTTAGGTATCATTATTCTTCAGTATGTATTATGAAATCATAACCCTGATTTCATAATACATACTGAATAGTTATAGAATGAAACGAAATTAAACATTCATGTACCACTGCCTTCAATTACTAGCTGCATTCACACAAAATACGTAGTTTTACAAAATCGGTGCAGCGGTTTAGCCTTGAACGTGTCACAGACAGATAGCCTTGTTCATTTATATTTTATACAAGTCATAAATAGTGAAATCAATCACTACATAGTATAAAACAAAGTCGCTATTTTAGTCTGTTTGTCTGTATGCTTAAATCTTTAAAATTACGCAACGGATTTTGATGCGGTTTTTTGTAACAGGTAGAGTGATTCAAGAGGAAGGTTTTTATGTATAATTTTTTCCGAATTTTGCACCCGTGCGAAGCCGGGGCGGGTCGCTAGTATAATATAAATATATTATTAATGTAACAACCGTAATTTTTATTATAAGAACTGCACTTCTGTTACTTAATAAAATAACTGTTTAATGATAGCGCAAAAGACTTTCCTGTGTTATTTTAAATTAAAAATTAGTTACAAAAACAGATTAAGATTAAACAGGCTTTTTCTGAGTATTACTTCACGCGTGTTATATCTATTCTACGAACGCATTATACAAAGAGGAAACTTCAATTGATAAGCATACGGGGAATAACCGAAATGCGACGCAACAACTGGCTTTTTAACGACATATATCAGATATCGCATAAAAACTGTGCAAATGCTATGTTGGTTACTAGACTAATATAATTGACTAAACTTTATTTGCGCCCGTGTGTGTCCAGTAAAAAACTACTCTTATTAAGTATAATGTGTCAATTTTGTGAGTTAAAAAAATCAAATTACAAATGCGATGACGTTAGTCCTGGTAACGTCCTGTGGAGAGCGGCCCGGGAGTGATGTTTGTCATAAAACCTTTTCCATTATCCATTAAACATAAAAAACTGCCGTTAAAAGTAGGGGAAATCCCTAATTTACAAAAAAAAAGTATCCACTTCATAGCATGACGTTTATCGATTGGTGAACGTGATTGATATATCTTTAGAATAGTTCATGTAATAAAAACATAATGTTCAAGATTGATAAAGAATCAAAATCATTAGCAGCTGCGGACTTCGCTCAGAAAACACATTAATAACATCACGCCTGGCTCCCACTGGGGCAGGCAGAGACTATTTACACAAAAATATATCTAGAAATAAATGTTTTTCTCTTAGTTAATTTTGGCAATATAAGTATTGTTAGGGAATCTATTACTACCAGTCGAACCCAGTCCAGCGACCATAATTAAATGCTAAACTCTATCCCTGTACTTATTACGCTTTTTTATACATATCATCACGTCTATATCCCTTATGGGGTAGACAAAGCCAACAGTCTTGAAAAGACTGAAAGGCCACGTTCAGCTATTTGGCTTAATGATAGAATTGAGATTCAAATAGTGACAGATTGCTAGCCCGTCGCCTAAAAAAGAATCTCAAGTTTGTAAGCCTATCCCTTAGTCGCCTTTTACGACATCCATGGGAAAGACATGGAGTGGTCCTATTCTTCTTTTTATTGGTGCCGGGAACCACACGGCTTTTTTTATTATTGTTGGTAAACGTAGTTTAAACGCAATGCTAACTACTCCACATGATTTGCGAGCGAAGTAGGGGGTACCAGCTAATGCAGACAACACAAGGTTTAGTATCCACCGGTCTTATTCCCGGGAAATTATTCAAATACTAATTCGATTGAATACAATCGTTTATAACGGCTTGCCCATGGCTTACATACAAGAATTTATAAACCGTTCTAGGGGAAACAACTAGTACTCAATATTTATATTTTTTATTTATTATTTATTAACAGGTTCACGCTTTAAAGTCCCCTAACAACGCTACGATCGACCTACATTACCTACGCGTGGGTGAAGCGTTGGAATCCATGGATTTATTCCTTGATTCCCACATCAATAAGCTGAAGGAGCTGCAAGCTGCGAACAGGTAAATCTTGATCAGTACAGTTTCTTTATTTATCAGTGTAGGATAAAAGGTATCACTTATTAAATTGCATCATAAAGCCGTAGAGCTGAACATGGCCTTTCAGTCTTTTTCAAGACTGTTGGCTCTGTCTACTCCGCATGGGATATAGACGTGTATGTATGTATGGTATCATTTACTTTATAATTATTAATTTAACCATCGCTTCCAAAGCGCAAAGATAGTAAAAGTTTGTTATTTTTTCTAAATTTGAATCATTTCTTGACTTAAAAACAGTCGAGGCCTTTGGTGCTAGTAATTCTTCTGGGGGGAACTAGTCGTTGTGAGCGATGTGAATTGTTGACGGCAGAGATTTAGCAGAAAACGATGCCTGAGAATAATCTATAATAACATGAATACCTCGTTTTTCAATAATTTTAAAGACACTTCTTACAGTACAAGAAGTACAATTCTTACTGTTATGTTTGTTGGCAGGGGCCCGAGGCAACATATGCTGTTCTTCATCACCGGTAGGGGCCTTCATAGCCAGGGCGGGCCAAGGATCAAACCCGCCGTGAAGAAGCGCCTTATGGAACGGGGATTGCTGTAAGTGTATATTGATTAAAAAAAATTGAGCCAAATCAGGTGGAATGAGATAGATTTGGTTTAAACAAGAACTCTCTCACACACATATTATATTATATCAAGATTACGGTTAAAGTTAAAATACTCGAAGGTTACGAATACGATCAGTTAATATATATTTTTTTTTCTATTTCTATTTTGGCATAAAAGCAGCAAAATATTTTAAGACAAAAACAGTGCCGAATCTAATTAAATTATACATATAGTTAGGTTTATAAGAGGGACAGAGATAGTGGCAGGTGGCAATGGAAAGTTTGGTGGAAAAGTCAGCCTTGACGCCTATGGCCGTACATGTTTTGTCATTATCTTTTCTATCACCGTATGTAAGAAATTGTCATAATCATGTGTTTATTCAATTTCAGTTGCAGGGAAAGAAACCCCGGTCTGCTATGCGCACGCGTCACCGCCGACAACAAGCTGACCTATCAGGTGCAAATCTGATGCATCCGGATATGGTGGGTCTGCCGCTGCCCTTGGCACTAAGTCGGTCGATGCCATTATTTATAATTATCATGAACATGGCCTATAATTCTGTTCGTAGTAGATTATACTCTTACTCACACGTTAGAAATGAAAATACAATATACCTCTTTTTTGCCCTTTTCATTGAGGTTAATTGAAGTGAAGAAAGGGAAAGGAATTAAAATATGTCAAACACTTCAATTAACTTCAAAGAAACATTGTAAAATTAATGAGTTCGTAATAGGATAGTCTCCTTATTCACGAACGTAAAAAGAAAACAGCGTCTCTCCCTAGCTCTTTCTTTGAAATTAATTTGAGTGATAGAAAGTGATAGGCTTCATTTAACTTCAAAGATAGAAAGAGACGGAATATAAGCATTATCAAAGTTCGTTAGTATTAATGCTGGTCGTAAAAACTAAGTAACACACATTTCACTTTGAATGTTTTAATAGATATGTATGTATCCTTATTATAATGTATAATATTTATTGTCTCCTAATTGTATTATGGTATTATATAAGACGTATTTTTTTTTCTGGTTGCATACTAAACGTTACATTGATGTATTGACTATGCGTCCGTCAATAGATAAGAGTTTAAATGTTGTCCAATAAAGAAAAAGAAAAAAAACAAAAAAATCATAAAAATAATTAAAAACACAAACAGAAGATAAAATAAGTTTTGTGACTACTTTTGCATTTTAAACATTCCATTAATAGTCATAGTTAAAAGAGTGGAAGTTCCGAAAACTATTTCGGATCTTTTAAATTGTTGTAAGTGATATCTTTTTATTTCATTGATTACATATTACATTTATTCGTATTTTAAAATTTATAACGATGTATGTGGCAACATATTGATTAATTCGTTAAAAAACTGACAATCATTTTCCAAATTTTTGAAAATAAATATAATGATTGCTGGTTCGTTTATTTGGAACGATATTTCATTATTATAAGTAATTAAGTGCGTAAGTATTATTAAAATTTATACAATAATCTTAACAATAACTGATCGAATTTTTAAGTAAAAATAATTATGGTACAAAAGTGCCAAATATTTTCTTCGAAATTCGTAGGCACTAATGATTCTTATTGTCAATTGTAAAATATAAATACTTGTTTAAGAAGTGTCAAAAAAAATCTACTATTTACAGGAAGTAAAACTTAAGTATCGTGTCAATTTCTTGTTGTACAAATAAGTACAGTAAATATGTTTAAATTTTTCAATATAAAGGCGAGTAAAGGGTTTATGTCATCATACAACTAAAGCCGTTTGTTTTGTCGCTATAGAGGTGCGTACACATATATGATGCGTCAAAACATTTTGCTATTCGTAAGTGTTTTTCATCTAAGGAAAACCTCTCATGGCAGATTAAGTGGCATCGCTGCGCCATCTTGCGACAATAAGACGTACTATTCGCCTTATGACATATCGTTGGTGGAACGCCTGATCAGAATTTGAGAGTAGTGCCAGAGTTTATCTAGGCTGTGGATTGCTAGTTGTGATTAAATATTTAATATCAATATATACTTCATAGTTGTGCCTGGTCAGGTCCGAAAGGAAAATCTATTACAAGGATTTACCATTTAGATAGGAATATCTTTTGTATGGCTTGTAATAACGAATATATAGTTTCGTTAAGTCTAGACTTTTCAGACGTTAAGAGAATCAAATTCTCATGTATAAAAATAATTGGCAGCACAATAAATTTGTAAAAATAAAGACTAATAGATGCTGGGTCCCAAGCGAGTGCGTTACACACATTGTTACCGTCCCTTGCGATGTTTGTATATAGGTAGTGAGCTTTACTATACACGTTTATTCACTGTTTGCTTATAAATGTTGTCCCGCAATTTCAACAGTGTGTAACTGACTGCTTTCGGCTGTTATGCATCAGGCCTTATTTCGGTAGGAATCGAAAATAGATGGAACTGATTCGATAGTTCGTTTAATCGATAAAATCCAAATTTATCAAATTTGACTTAGAAATTAGATAGAAAACAAAATTTATAAATAACCCAATTGGCATTTAAATTTGTTATTTGGCTTATTAGTCAAATTTTATTAGCCATCTTAAGGTATTTTCTATTGATATTTATTAACGGTTAAGACGTTGTTTGAGACAATTATAACGAGTCGCTCACTTTGGCCTAGTTAAACCCATCGAGTTAAATTATTGAAATGACCAAAGGGTTGTTTTGATTGCTCGATGTTTTGGTGAGTTTGACCGTTTGGCAATTGTCAGTCAAAATAATTACAGCAATTGCAGCTTTATGAAGCTGATAGCGTGCACGTTCTTATAGGCACAGTTAGGAGCATAGAATATGGATTGACACTATGGTCAAAACTGTACTTTGGTGCATTATCGCAGGGGGCAAAAATCCTTTTGGATATGTCGATTTCCATCGAGCTTATTACATGCTTATAACCTCTTTCGGGGTTTCCAGGTGAGAATACAATTCTAGCCTTTAGTATAAGGTTTGATGTCGTAGCCGTTTGGATGTCGTGAAAATATATCATAAGCTTCCTTCTTCGCTGTAAAGTTCAGTTTCCCTCAATAGATACGCCCATTTATATTCATTTTATCTCTATGTGCTCAGTATTTTGCTATGTTTTTCACAGTTTTGTAACAAATTTAAGCGTTTTAGAACGATAACTGCTTACAAGCTGAAAGTACATTCAGTCAGAAAAGTATCGGGAATGGATTATTTATTTATGGTTCCAAACTCAAATTTTTGTTTTTTTTGTTGTTGTTAGATTGGCACAACTGTTTTCCATTTTGGCGCGGAGTTTGAGTTGCATCTGTTGTTTACATTAAATACAGTGCTATTTTTAGTTATATCATATCTAGTGTGTATTGCTAATTTCATAATGGATAAAAACATCGAACAAAGAGTTTGTCTTAAATTTTGCATTGCCAATGGAATATCGTGTTCGGAGTCACTGAAAATGTTACAGAAGGCTTACGGTGAATCGACTTTATCAAAAACTCGTGCTTATGAGTGGTACAAAGCGTTCAAAAGCGGTCGAGATGTGATGGAAGATTTGCCTCGCTCTGGTAGGCCATCAACGTCTGCAACTGAAGTTAACATCGCAAAAGTGAAGGAAATAGTGACTGAAAATCCTCATTCAACTTTGAGAGAGATAGCCACCGAACTTTCTGTATCTCACGAGTCGATCCGTACCATTTTAACTAATAATTTGGGTATGAAACATGTTGCCGCTCGGCTAGTCCCAAAAGACCTGAATTTTTTTCAAAAACTCAATCGCATGAGATTCGCTGAGGACATGCTAGAACGAGTCAATTCCGACCCAACATTCATGAAACGCATTGTTACTGGTGACGAGACGTGGGTTTACGAGTTTGACATGCAAACTAGTCAACAAGCTTCGGAGTGGCGCCTTCCAACTGAACCGAAACCGAAAAAACCACGCCAAAGTCGTTCAAAAGTCAAAGTCATGTTGACTGTTTTCTTTGACTATCGCGGTGTTGTGCACTCGGAATTCTTGCCGGAAGGTCAAACGGTAAATAAGGAATATTATTTGAGTGTTATGCGGCGTTTAAGAGAGCAAATCCGACGAAAAAGGCCAGATTTGTGGAAAGAAAATTCTTGGATTTTGCACCATGATAATGCACCTTCGCACAAGGCCATCATTGTGAACGAATTTTTAACCAAACACTCAACAAATACCATCGAGCAACCACCATATTCACCAGATATGGCTCCAGCCGACTTTTTTCTTTTTCCTAAACTCAAATTACCACTTCGTGGCACCCGTTTTCAATCGGTAGAAGACATAAAAGAGAATTCGCGGCGAGAACTGACCTCAATTCCGGAAACAGCGTTTAAAAAATGTTTTGATGATTGGATTATTCGTTGGCGTAAGTGTATCGTTTCTAAAGGAGCATATTTTGAAGGTGATAAAATAAATTTGGATGAATAACAAACAGTTTGTGTATTATTGATCTTTTCCTGCTACTTTCTTGACAGAGTAGTACATCGTGCAAAAACAGTTATATTGTGGGGTGTTACCGGTTTTTTTATTTTGTGTATTTTAAATAACTCGACAGTTAGAATTATGTGAAAATTAGGAATGATTATTAGTTCATGTCTGATACTGCATAAACATTAATTGCGACACTATATACAGGGTGTCCGGTAAATAGCGATGCATATTGAAAAGGAGCACTTAGTATCTGATTCTCCTTTCAAATCATAAGAAAAAAATGGGGTTAAAATTTTATTTAATAAATCTACAAAAACTGACTTGAAACGAAGAGGTGTCAGTGTGGCGGTGTCTCGCTGGATGCGTGTTGCGAGCGCATGGTGTCCAGACATTGTGCTCTATTTTGATTATTTTTATCTTTTGAACTACACAGTAATTTGTATTTTTTTTTGTATTGTAATTGTTTAGCGAGTTCATGGTTTAATTTTTCTTACAATTATGAAACGCGTTATAACGGACACTCTGTATATTCCCACAGAAACCCCCAACTTGATCGGTGCGTAATTTTCCGGCTTTAATTGAAAATCATTACATACAAAACTGATGGGATCATAGAATATATACTAATCTTAACACGTGGTTCGGAACGAAGTACAAAAATTATTTTTATTACAGGAAACTAAAGTTTTTTTAATTAGTTTTTTACTGTTATCGGTAAAAACCCTAAAATTAAGAAATTTTATTTTTCTGACGGGTACTTTACATACCCTCTTTATAACCATGTTGGAAAATATTTAATAATTCCTAACTTCGTCCAAATTGACAATCTTTTATAGGTTATAAGTTAGGTTTTTGACCTTAAAATTATAGACCGAGGTCATAACGGATTTGTTAATTTTACTTTTTAGTAAAATTATTTAATTTTTTTGGGGTTTCGTACCGAAAATGTGCCAAAAATCGTAAGTGTAGGTGTATTTAAAAGTAGTTCACATACTATGCCCTTTCATTCTCTTAGTACCTGATATATCAACTACAAGTCGATGTAGGACCATATAATACTTTAATTCTCCTCATATAAATATTAATTTGATGGCAAACTACTATGACAAAATAAAATTATAGTTAGATGATTAAGGTATAGGTTGACCAAACTATTAACTAAGTAATTCTTATTTATAGTTATAATTTCAATTTATTAATTTAAACTTTTTACTTTAATTCATATTAAACAAAAAAGCAACTAAATTAATAAGTACACTTTCGATAGCGAAGCAGAACTCAATCTTCCAATATTTAGTTGTAACTACTACCTACTAGTCCAGTCGCAGCATGGGACGTCGTTTCGCGCGAAATAATCGCAGTTCCGTTTTACGTCATAATAAAAAGCGCAGTAGCGATAGTTTTTCGCGCGATAAACACAGCGTCGCGCGTGCCATGCTACGGGGGCTGGAATACTGCCTTCATCTTTTTTTATAATATTAAGCTGTTATAAGCGATTCGTATGCTCAAGAAACTACTACTTTCTAGGATTATAATGATTCCTAGCAGTTGGGTAGGCGACCGAAAAGTTATTTTTCAGATACAAACTTATACGTAATTTTACATCTTCTGTTTTTATTTGGCAGCGTTACTTTGTCAATTAAAAATCAACCTACTTAAGGTACGAAATCCTGCATCCGCAATGTAAGTTCGAATATTTGTGATACTGAAGGACAAGTACCTAATTTGAAAATTTTCAAGTACAATCGAGTAAATCCTATGTTAATGATAAATGGTGGACAATATTTTGTACTTGTGTGCTCTTCAATTAATTTATTATTTTAATACTATTCAACGTCTATTAATAAAAATAATCTTTAATACGATTATTTCATTTGATTGGTTATATTTTTCTAATAAATAAATTTATTCGCTTAAAAGTTAAGTCAAATACAACGACCGTACTAAATTCCCACTGTTATGAGAATTTAATTTGGGCTTTTCTCTTGATCGTATGATAAGTATTAAAGATTTTCTACTATTACCTATACATATTAATTTTATAATATTTTAAGGCATTGGCCTACTTAGTGCTAATTTGGTGACTATTTAGTTATATAAGTGAAACAAGTGGGTGAAAAAAACCAAAATGATAGATTTGAGCTTCTAAAGCAAATTATTTTACTATCTTATGTTAGAAGACTCTTTATCTTTCTACGATTATATGTAGTGATTACAAATAAGGTTTGTTCGTAGTTATAAATGTGTATTTGTCATTATAATAACGATCCAATCGCAAGTTTTTAAATATCAGTGAATAAAAATAATGGGGAAATATTTCTATCTGAACTACTTAATAAAATAAAAGCTATACCAAAATATTTGTAATACATTCAGTAAGTAATTCAAAAATAATTTTAAAAGTGTAACTTGCGTATGGATCGCGATCTAGTTATCATAATCATATACATGTATTCCTATATTGTATACGTCTAGCAAAAGAAGGAGATATGTCGATAAATCTTCGATTGATTCGCATCTACGGTTAACTAGATGGCGTTCTATTGAGAGGTTCTATTTTTGAAATCGAGACATGTCGATAAATCATCGCTTGATTCGCATCTACGGTTGATTAGATGGCGCTCTATTGAGACGACGAAAGAAATCACTCTTTTTCCTGGGCGTGCTGAAGTCATCAAATTTTAAAAATAGATACCCCTTAATGCATCTCCTTCAATGCTCGATATGTGTAATACATTCCGCCTACACAAATAGCAGTAGATCAAGTTACTCCACATTTCAGAGTAAATGCAATAGTGTAATAGAGAGCGTTGAAAACTGTTTTTTATGTAACGTTATACAGTTATGTAACGTTGTAAAGAACAAGTGGTTTTTCTTTATTATTTATAGACAATAAAAAATACTATGTCCTGAAAAGGTAATGCAAGAAGCGTAACCAAATTTTCTTAGACCGTATTTATTTGTTTTTGCATATTTTGCTGTGATCCTATATTTTGGTTGCATTTCATTCGGGGGCAGTAATAAAGTTAGCAAAAAATCAATGTCACATTAAGATTTCGTAATATGATAACTTGATTTACTGTTATTTTAACTGCACCCTTTTATATACGTAGAAAATAAGTAATATACGCGCTTGAGTATCGGATAGAAGAGGATTATTTTTTCATCTGAGAACATTCAAACTCAAGTATGTAATTACATGTGTATTAAGAAATGCGTTTCATTCGCAGGATACATTTAAATTCTAATGCCATTCCCGTTATACTGTCAGTTTCAATGTTCTTTGATAAAAAATAATCAAATCTGTAATTCAATTCTATTCTGCACATTCATTATATATTGTCGTGACTATTCAATGTAATGTGAATTGATGTTTTGGTTATCGAAGACAATTAAGACATAGTATTAGTCCTTTTTATTTAGTTTTATTATTAAAAGGTATTGCCAAAGTTTATATTGTTTTTGAGATTAAGTATTGAATATTCGATTAGTTTGGGTTATGGATGAGACTTGTGTAAAATCTAATTCATCGACGGTGGTTCCTCTATTTAAAATTATGAAATAAACGCACATATCATAGTTTTATCAAAATATATTATAATTGCATTATTCAATTTATTGTTATGTTCGTACTTTATGATAAAATATCCACAGTCATAAGCTATGTTTGTATTAATTTTAAGTTTGGAACTGTCCTAGATGAAAAGAAAACGTTTTTTTATTTGGCAAGTTAAAATATAGGAGATGTAAAGTATGGTTGAATCCCACCTTGTTCGTCCGATTTAGCATTTCAAGATGATTTATCATGAATTAATTGAGCAGAAAATTCTCTATTAATTACATAGAAATTGATTTTTTTATTCTCACTCCGCCTTACTCTTCCATTTGTGTTTTCATAGTCGTTCTATGGAATTGATGCAATATTGTAAGGATATTTTTAAGTTTTTCTGGAAATTATTTGATGTCTGTTTGTCTTATACGTATGAACATTTATTAAAGTATGTTATGTATTATCAATATTGAATATGCTATAAATGAAAAAAATTGATTTTGAGTCAAATTGATATGAAATCTTTATTCCATAATCAATTCTTGTACAATGAGTATATTTAGAAGTTGCCAATATTCAAAATTGGTAATATTTCTTAAACGGTTCTTAGTTGGGTCGTCACCCCCTAAGTTACAGGGTTTATCAATTAAGATTTTTTTGTTACCCGCCATTTTAAGTAGATATATCTTATCAATAAACTTTTTTTTATTATAATTACATTTATAGATTTATTAAGTTTTATTTACTTAATGAAGAAGGTGGGTATTAGTAATATGTAATAGCGCTTGTACATTTAAATTATTTAGAAGTTATTTACTACCCATAAATCCAAGACAATTCGAATAAAATAAACATGAACAAATTAACTAAGCCGGTCAAACGTTTATAAAGATTAAAAAAAAAATACGCAACATTTTTTACTAGGCGGGAATACACAAAGCAATGAGAGCGTTTTTGAACCGTTTTGTGATCACCAGTTGGCGCCACTGTTGACTTAAGTCGTAAAGAAAGTCTTCTTAAAGTTTTCATTATTAGATATACATGTTAATTTTAGATCAAATACTTTTGTAAAATTCATCGAACAAAACTGCTTTACTTTTAAATTGGTACTGTGCAAGCGCTATTATAAAGCAAAACAGAAGCAATATGGCGCTTTAGGTAAAGAGGGTGTTTATTATAGGGCTTGTGAGGGAACGGAGAAATTGGTGCTGCAAAATTAGGCATATTTTTATTGGACTTAAATTGTTTGTTTGGTTATTAATAATTTTGGGTCAAGATGAAGGTCGGAAACAAAGAAATTATGAAATTTATGTTAATAATAATATTGTTTGTTTTATTATTGACTCTATAATTGTTTTCCTAAATTTGTATACACTTGCTAGTCTTAAATTTTGTAAAGTAAATACACGAATCAACGTATTGGTTTACCATTCCGTGGAACATATTGGTTCGAAATGACAAGGCTACAAGGTCCCTCTTGAGTGAGAGAAAATTAAATAGTACTGATTGTATTGGATTGGTGACGGGTAGATAGTGTTACATCGTAAAATATATACATTATATACCTTAAAATCACGTCTTTATCCCTTGCGGTCTAGACATAGCCGACAGTCTCGACAAGATTAAAAACGCCACGTAAAATACTTTGTTGAGTTTATATCGCATATGGAATCTCTTTTCGGATTTAAACAATATTTTAGTCACTTCCTTACTTAATTACAAATTTCTTGGTACAAGAACCGCAAGGAATAAATGTCAGATCAAATCTTTCAGAAAATGCAAGCACTTAGTATATGTTTTATAATCTCTTTTTCGCTTTAGATTATGATGAAGAGCTCTGATGAGTAAAATTTCATATACGTCACGTAATTTAACGTCACCTAAATTTGTATTTAATCAGTATGTGTTGGGACCAAAAATAAATTGCTTTTACAAAATTTGAGACTTGTTAGTGTTAGTGACAATACTGATTTCGTTATGTTTTCATTAAAAAGTAGTTTACACATTTTAGCTGTTAGCCCTTAATATTGGTGTCTGAAAACAAATAAATGTATGTTTAATGTGTCTGTGACTTTTATTTATATTAACGTATTAACGTTAATTACGTTAACACACTGACTCTAGCTAACATTACATCTAGATGTTTTATATCTTTGCACATTAAAATCCTTAGAGACTGTTTTCACTCCATTTCTTTTTAAATCGAGCCCATCAGAACAATGCATTGTTAAAATTGTATATTTTTAATAAGACGTTTGTTGAAAAGCTAGGTACGTTATTCTACGTTCGATACTAGTAAACCAGAGCCAAACCATAATTTTTTTTATTGTTAAAATTTTATATAAATCAATTAATCTGAACAATGTATTCAGATTCTGCACTGACGCTTTGGAGGCGGCAGTAAACTTAGTTCTAAGTAATCTATTTGACGTTAACATGAAACGAAAAGATATGACAATTATTAAGTGATATGCAGTGCCCCATAATAATAAATATAAATTTTGAATTTGAATTTTGAAAAAGATAGAAGCTTCTGCCTTTCTGCTAAGGTTCGCCTGTGAAGCAAAATTTTCATACAACGTAGTTACGCTTTTATTATTTGTATTGTATTGAGTATAATATTTTTAACACCAAATTTAATTTAATATTACTAAATTATGATATTACAAAAAAAAAAATATCGAAATCGAACAGCTAGATATTAAAAAGGATTGGGTTCAAATAATATAGTAAAAGTAAAATTATGCTTATTTTTTTTTTATTTCATACGCAGATATTTATTTGTCTGAAGTAGCGGAGTCGAGGTGATACAAAGCAAATAAAATCCATTAAATAATTGGACCAGGTTTAACGGAAATGAACAAGTCGAGGCCGTAGTGAGTCGCACCTCAGCTATTTTAATAAAATATTACATCGAATGCCGACCTTGCGATGGATATAATTTTCGCAATTATAACTTGTCGTCAAGATTGTTAATGTACTTACCTACTTGACTTAATACAAATGAAACTTGGCATAGTAAGGACATAAAGCACAGATAAAGGAAACAAAATATATATTTAGAAATTTGTATTTCAAAGGTGGCTGTTAACAGTCTTTTCAAGACTGTTTGTTGGCTCTGTCTACCCCGCAAGAAATAAAGACGTGAGTATATGTATGTATGTATTCAGAACAAAGATGAAAAAGCATTACAAAGTGTATGCATACGCTCGAAAATATTTGCTAGTCACCTTTTAAATTATGTTGTCCAGTTTATTAGTCAAAATTGAATTGAATTACTCTAGTTTAACGTTTTTGTTGAGTATAATAAGATTGTAAGGAACTCTCGGTGCGCACTTTTCGACTCGCAATCTCAACATTTTGCATAAAATCGTATCATGATAAAGAAAGTTTCATATACCTATGTGTAAATTATTTCTTACATAAAAATGAAGTAGGTGCCAAGTCTAGCCTACTTATTGTGATGACGTAAAGGTCTCTTCAAAGGCCAGTAATAATTGATTCATTCAAACCAGACATTCACTGTTAGTTAAGTATGCACTTTTAATGCAGGATGATGTCATTTTCATTTCTCATTATCTCCCTTCCTTCATATCGATATTCCGTAAATGTCACACACATTACGAGTAATTTTACCCAACGTAAAAGGAGGGTATTGCAGATGTTTAATAACAAATCTGTCCACTTATTTTTGCATTAAAGTCGGCTACACGGGATTCTTTTATTAAGTACCTAGCGATTCCTCCATATTGCAAATAGCGGTTTCTTCTTAAAAATATGTAATAACAATATACCTACATGATCTCTTGGTAAACTTTATTAAGTTCATTCTCCTACATTTCAGAACTGTACAAAAAAGGTGTTCTTATTACTTATAATACCTAGCTACCTATCATAGAGAAAATATTGCTTTGTTTTGATTTTGTTAATAATGTTTAAATAAATTCAAACAAATGACTTGATATCCAAAAATTATTTTGTCAATCATCTTTTGTTCTCGTTCTTCATTCATCGTCGACCATGTAATTTAGTAGTATGTCTGCTACGACTATTTTTGGACAGTTTCAATTCAGTCCACCATTAATCTGAATTTACGCCAAAAGTGCTTTTGCTCGCTGCATGTTTTTATTCAGCTTTAAAAGTGATACCACAATTGTATTTAAATTGCTTTTACCGACTGCAAGTTATTATTCGTGGTCATTAAGATGTTTTTCCACAAAAAAATATAATAAGATTAAGTTTTTGTTTTTGTGTGTTAAGGCGATAAGGCAGTGTCTAAAATGGATCCAAAATCAAAAAGTTGCTTTAAAAATGCTAACCGAAGTGCTTGCTCTAATAGCATTTCATTTGTTATTACAGTCGTTTGTCCGTGGCATTTAAACTGGATCTGAATTACGAAGTTAGATTATAAAACAGACAAATTAATAGGAATTAGTAATTTATGTCCCCAATACCTATATGACTTTCATAAAAATAGATTGAATTGAATAGCACATGTTTGTCGCTTGGGGTGCGAGGTTAAATAATTCGCGATCATTTAAACTTATTGTTAAAAATAATAAAAAAATACATTTAAATTTAAATTACCTATATGTAAAAATAGTTAACAACTTAAAAAAAATCAATAGATAGTTATAGTAACCATATACGAGTATTGTAATAGTCTGTTAGTTAAACTAGAACAAACGTAAAATAACAGTGTAGGTATAATCAACGGTCGTGACACATGACCCCCTGTTCAAACAAACCAATACCACAAAACGATCATATTTTTTGCAGGTTACTGTACAGTACATATATTAAGTAAATAAAGAAAAAGCAAGTTTATCAACTTAACATTAACACTAAATAATAATAAAAATAAATAAAAATCTTTTATTTTCAGACAACAAGATCCATATACACACTGTGTAGGTAAATAAATTTAATAAACTACCTACACAGTTAACCTTTTCTTAAAATATATTTTCAGTAGCAAAAAGCTATTGGTCAATGACCTGTCGAGGCCAACCAAACAAGTTAAGTGTTACATAAAATACTTATTTAAGTAGGTATACAAAGACTTGTTAATGCCAGATGTTCACTTGGTTCAAAATTTGGGTTGATTTTCGTGAACAGAAATATAAACTCAATATTCGTTACCTTACCCAAAAACCTAACTTCCCTGTGTCATATTAGTGTCAATGTCATTGTCAAGAGAGATAGACTAACAGTTGTAACGGCCATACAACCAATAAATCAGTTGGGCATTGCGTCATCATGCAAGCGAAGCTAAAATGTGTTTTATTTATAATTAATATCCTAAACAATCATAAATTCCTATATGAAACATGGTGTCAGGTGAAAACAATTTAAAAAAGATACTTAGTGTTGTATTAAGGGGGAAAAAACAAAAAGAAAATAAGATTAGTAACAAAATATCTACATGTACTTCAGTTTGAGGTTTGCTAAGCGGTGCTTAGAAATAAAAGATGGGGGAAGACAACAAAATGGAAAAAATAATGGTAGGATCCATAAAGCCGCCTGTGGGATATTCAATAATTGATGGAGACTCATGGAAAAAGTATAAGCAGATATTCAACCTATATTTAGTAGCAACAGGCTTGGAAAAACAAGAGGATGAAAGGAAAATTGCAGTTTTCCTATCATGTGCGGGAGACGAGATGCTGGATGTGTACAATGGATTAGGAGTGATAAAGAGTTGGAAGGCATTAGAGGAAAATCTGGACAATCACTTTTGTACCAAAAATAACACAGTGGCCAATAGTTACAAATTTTTCAATTTAAGGCAAGAGGAAGAGGAAAAAGTAGATCGTTTTGTTACAAGGCTTAGGAATGCAGCTAAGATCTGTGATTTTAAAGAAGAAAAGAGATTGATAAGAGATATGTTAACAATAGGAGTAAAAGACGTCAGTCTCAAGGAAAGATTATTATGGGAAGCAGATTTAACATTAGACAAGGCGATAAATTTATGTCAAGCAGCAGAAAATAGCAAAAAACAAATAAAGGAGATGGAGAGTAATGCAAAGGAAATAAGTTTCATGAAGGAAAGTTCGGCTAAAAAGGATCATCGGCAGAAGATGTTTCATTGTAAGAGATGTGGAAGACAACATGAATATAGAAATTGTCCTGCGTATGGAAAGAAGTGTGCTTTGTGTTCAACATTCAATCATTTTGCGGTAATGTGTCGATACAAAAATAGAAAAGAAGAAAAACCAGGCACAACGAAACAGTTACATAAAAAAGTACAAGGAGTGAAGGAGTCAAATAATAGTGAGGACAGTAGTAGTGAGGAATTCGGACCATATTCAGTAAGTAGTTTAAGTAAGTTACAATGGCATGAGGTTATAAGTGTAGAAGGCTATAATATAAAATTTAAGTTGGACTCTGGAGCAGATTGTAATGTTATGCCGCTTAGGTTATTTAATAAAATTACAAAGGGAGAATATATGTTAGGAAAGCCAACGGTTCTGGTAGTTTATAATGGTCAAGAGGTAAAAACATCAGGAAGTGTTGAACTAAATTGTATTGTTAAAGGACAAAAAGGTTGTATTAGGTTTTGTTTGGTAGATATGCAGGTTCAGCCAGTGTTAGGGTTGCCAGATTGTGTAAAATTTAATTTAATTAATAAAGTAGACAATATAGTTGTACAGGATAAAAGCACATTTTTAGCAATTAATGAGGATGTGTTTTCAGGATTAGGCAACATAGGAACATATACCATAAAGTTGAGAGAAAATGTTCAACCAGTAGTTAAGCCAATTAGAAGGGTACCTCAGGTGATAAAAGATAGGTTGAAAGAAACTTTATGTAATTATGAAAGTAGAGGTATTATTGAAAAGGTAGAGGGACCTACCACTTGGTGTAATTATTTAAGTAAGTTTATATCAAATTATTCAAAAACAACAGAGCCGCTTAGAGATTTGTTAAAGAAAGATGTGTTGTGGGACTGGGGTAGTTTGCAAGAAAAAGCATTTCAAGAGGTAAAATGTAAAATTTCCAGTGCACCTACTTTAGCAATATTAGAAAAAGATGGTACATTAACATTGCAATGTGATAGTTCTAAAAGTGGTATGGGTGCTTGTTTGTTACAGAAGGGTAAACCTGTTTCTTTTTACTCTAGGTGCTATACAGAATGTCAACAAAGATGGGCACCCATAGAAAAGGAGCTATTTGCAATTTGTTTAGCTATGGAAAAATATCATCAATTTGTTTATGGGCGTAAAATAGTTGTAGAAACAGACCACAAACCTTTAGTTGCCATAATGAATAAAGATATAAATCAAATCTCAGCTAGGTTACAAAGAATGGTATTAAGACTGTTAAAATATGATTTTGAAATAAAGTATATTCCGGGATCTAGAATGTTTGTAGCTGATTATCTATCTAGACATTATA
Organism: Amyelois transitella; assembly: GCF_032362555.1. NCBI lineage: Eukaryota > Metazoa > Arthropoda > Insecta > Lepidoptera > Pyralidae > Amyelois > Amyelois transitella. Next base: position 7,591,465 of record NC_083511.1, on the reverse strand, counting down.
ATACCACTAACGGGCAGATAGAAAATACATTAAAAGAATTAGTTCATTGTGTGAGTTCAGAAACTGTGTACGGTTTAGAGGGTGAATTACAAATTTCAAAAAGGAAACTGATAGAATTACAACAGGAATCAATGAAGGATGGTAACTTGCAACATATTATGACTTGGTTTAATACAGAGTGGCCCAAAAATGCTAAAAATATATATGGTACAGAATTAAAAAAGTTGTTTAAATTAAGAAATGAGTTAATGGTAAAAGATAATATTGTATATTTTGAGAATAGAGTGTTAGTGCCTAGATCATTAAGAAAGGAATTATTAAGTATTGTGCACTCAGGTCATGCAGGAGTTGTGAAATGTAAAAAGAGGGCAAGGAAAGTTTTATTTTGGCCAGGAATGTCGAGAGACATAGAGAATTATGTATTATCATGTAAACCATGTGAAAAATATAGAGTATCTAACTGTAAACAACCTCTGATGTCTCATGAGATTCCGGATTTGCCATTTAGTAAAGTAGGTATGGATGTAGGTCACTATGCAGGTAAAGATTTCTTAGTTGTGGTAGACTATTTTTCCAAATGGATTGAAATGGTATGGTTAGAAAACAAAACAGCTTCAATTATAATACAAAAGTTAATGAAAATTTTCAGTACTCATGGATTTCCAAGATATATAGTCAGTGACAACATGCCATTTGGTAGTTTTGATTTTAAGCAATTTGCATTAAAAAATGACATTGAGTTAATTATGTCTAGTCCTCATTATCCTCAGTCTAATGGTTTATCAGAAAAAGCAGTTGGAATTGTAAAAAGTTTGTTAAAAAAATGTGAAGAGAGTGGTACCAGTTTTGATCTGGCAATGTTGCATTATAGAACCAGTCCAGTGGCAAATTTAGATTATTCTCCTTCAGAGTTGTTAATGAACAGGTTGTTAAGAACAAACTTACCATGCTCAAAAGAACTTTTGAAATCTAAGTTGTGTGTAGATGTTAAAGAAAAATTGTTAAAAAATAATGAAAAATCTAGGACCATTTATAATAAAACTTCTAAATTGAAAGGGTCTTTTAAAAAAGGGGAAGATGTGATTATACAGAATGTACCTTATAACAAGTATTGGTCTTCAGGTAAAGTGATGGAAGAAGGAAATGGTCCTAGATCGTTCACAGTTATGAATGATAAGGGAAATTTAGTCAGGAGAAATGAGAAACACATAAGAAAAAGTAAAAACAAATTTATTAAAAAAGAGGAATGTTTGTGGGGTAGTATACCAGGTGAGGCTACAAGGGGGGAGACTCCGGTGGTGTTAGATGACCCAGGGGTATCTCAAAGAAGTGTAGAGTTGGGTACAGCCGGCAGTAATGATGTAGTCACTAGGGCAGGTAGAGTTGTTAGAAAACCAGTTTATTTGGAAGATTTTGATTTAAAATAATATAGTAAAATAGATAATAAATATTAGTATATAATAATTAAAAAATAAATAAAATAAATAACATAAGGGGGGGATGTGTCATATTAGTGTCAATGTCATTGTCAAGAGAGATAGACTAACAGTTGTAACGGCCATACAACCAATAAATCAGTTGGGCATTGCGTCATCATGCAAGCGAAGCTAAAATGTGTTTTATTTATAATTAATATCCTAAACAATCATAAATTCCTATATGAAACATGGTGTCAGGTGAAAACAATTTAAAAAAGATACTTAGTGTTGTATTAAGGGGGAAAAAACAAAAAGAAAATAAGATTAGTAACAAAATATCTACATGTACTTCAGTTTGAGGTTTGCTAAGCGGTGCTTAGAAATAAAAGATGGGGGAAGACAACAAAATGGAAAAAATAATGGTAGGATCCATAAAGCCGCCTGTGGGATATTCAATAATTGATGGAGACTCATGGAAAAAGTATAAGCAGATATTCAACCTATATTTAGTAGCAACAGGCTTGGAAAAACAAGAGGATGAAAGGAAAATTGCAGTTTTCCTATCATGTGCGGGAGACGAGATGCTGGATGTGTACAATGGATTAGGAGTGATAAAGAGTTGGAAGGCATTAGAGGAAAATCTGGACAATCACTTTTGTACCAAAAATAACACAGTGGCCAATAGTTACAAATTTTTCAATTTAAGGCAAGAGGAAGAGGAAAAAGTAGATCGTTTTGTTACAAGGCTTAGGAATGCAGCTAAGATCTGTGATTTTAAAGAAGAAAAGAGATTGATAAGAGATATGTTAACAATAGGAGTAAAAGACGTCAGTCTCAAGGAAAGATTATTATGGGAAGCAGATTTAACATTAGACAAGGCGATAAATTTATGTCAAGCAGCAGAAAATAGCAAAAAACAAATAAAGGAGATGGAGAGTAATGCAAAGGAAATAAGTTTCATGAAGGAAAGTTCGGCTAAAAAGGATCATCGGCAGAAGATGTTTCATTGTAAGAGATGTGGAAGACAACATGAATATAGAAATTGTCCTGCGTATGGAAAGAAGTGTGCTTTGTGTTCAACATTCAATCATTTTGCGGTAATGTGTCGATACAAAAATAGAAAAGAAGAAAAACCAGGCACAACGAAACAGTTACATAAAAAAGTACAAGGAGTGAAGGAGTCAAATAATAGTGAGGACAGTAGTAGTGAGGAATTCGGACCATATTCAGTAAGTAGTTTAAGTAAGTTACAATGGCATGAGGTTATAAGTGTAGAAGGCTATAATATAAAATTTAAGTTGGACTCTGGAGCAGATTGTAATGTTATGCCGCTTAGGTTATTTAATAAAATTACAAAGGGAGAATATATGTTAGGAAAGCCAACGGTTCTGGTAGTTTATAATGGTCAAGAGGTAAAAACATCAGGAAGTGTTGAACTAAATTGTATTGTTAAAGGACAAAAAGGTTGTATTAGGTTTTGTTTGGTAGATATGCAGGTTCAGCCAGTGTTAGGGTTGCCAGATTGTGTAAAATTTAATTTAATTAATAAAGTAGACAATATAGTTGTACAGGATAAAAGCACATTTTTAGCAATTAATGAGGATGTGTTTTCAGGATTAGGCAACATAGGAACATATACCATAAAGTTGAGAGAAAATGTTCAACCAGTAGTTAAGCCAATTAGAAGGGTACCTCAGGTGATAAAAGATAGGTTGAAAGAAACTTTATGTAATTATGAAAGTAGAGGTATTATTGAAAAGGTAGAGGGACCTACCACTTGGTGTAATTATTTAAGTAAGTTTATATCAAATTATTCAAAAACAACAGAGCCGCTTAGAGATTTGTTAAAGAAAGATGTGTTGTGGGACTGGGGTAGTTTGCAAGAAAAAGCATTTCAAGAGGTAAAATGTAAAATTTCCAGTGCACCTACTTTAGCAATATTAGAAAAAGATGGTACATTAACATTGCAATGTGATAGTTCTAAAAGTGGTATGGGTGCTTGTTTGTTACAGAAGGGTAAACCTGTTTCTTTTTACTCTAGGTGCTATACAGAATGTCAACAAAGATGGGCACCCATAGAAAAGGAGCTATTTGCAATTTGTTTAGCTATGGAAAAATATCATCAATTTGTTTATGGGCGTAAAATAGTTGTAGAAACAGACCACAAACCTTTAGTTGCCATAATGAATAAAGATATAAATCAAATCTCAGCTAGGTTACAAAGAATGGTATTAAGACTGTTAAAATATGATTTTGAAATAAAGTATATTCCGGGATCTAGAATGTTTGTAGCTGATTATCTATCTAGACATTATAATACCACTAACGGGCAGATAGAAAATACATTAAAAGAATTAGTTCATTGTGTGAGTTCAGAAACTGTGTACGGTTTAGAGGGTGAATTACAAATTTCAAAAAGGAAACTGATAGAATTACAACAGGAATCAATGAAGGATGGTAACTTGCAACATATTATGACTTGGTTTAATACAGAGTGGCCCAAAAATGCTAAAAATATATATGGTACAGAATTAAAAAAGTTGTTTAAATTAAGAAATGAGTTAATGGTAAAAGATAATATTGTATATTTTGAGAATAGAGTGTTAGTGCCTAGATCATTAAGAAAGGAATTATTAAGTATTGTGCACTCAGGTCATGCAGGAGTTGTGAAATGTAAAAAGAGGGCAAGGAAAGTTTTATTTTGGCCAGGAATGTCGAGAGACATAGAGAATTATGTATTATCATGTAAACCATGTGAAAAATATAGAGTATCTAACTGTAAACAACCTCTGATGTCTCATGAGATTCCGGATTTGCCATTTAGTAAAGTAGGTATGGATGTAGGTCACTATGCAGGTAAAGATTTCTTAGTTGTGGTAGACTATTTTTCCAAATGGATTGAAATGGTATGGTTAGAAAACAAAACAGCTTCAATTATAATACAAAAGTTAATGAAAATTTTCAGTACTCATGGATTTCCAAGATATATAGTCAGTGACAACATGCCATTTGGTAGTTTTGATTTTAAGCAATTTGCATTAAAAAATGACATTGAGTTAATTATGTCTAGTCCTCATTATCCTCAGTCTAATGGTTTATCAGAAAAAGCAGTTGGAATTGTAAAAAGTTTGTTAAAAAAATGTGAAGAGAGTGGTACCAGTTTTGATCTGGCAATGTTGCATTATAGAACCAGTCCAGTGGCAAATTTAGATTATTCTCCTTCAGAGTTGTTAATGAACAGGTTGTTAAGAACAAACTTACCATGCTCAAAAGAACTTTTGAAATCTAAGTTGTGTGTAGATGTTAAAGAAAAATTGTTAAAAAATAATGAAAAATCTAGGACCATTTATAATAAAACTTCTAAATTGAAAGGGTCTTTTAAAAAAGGGGAAGATGTGATTATACAGAATGTACCTTATAACAAGTATTGGTCTTCAGGTAAAGTGATGGAAGAAGGAAATGGTCCTAGATCGTTCACAGTTATGAATGATAAGGGAAATTTAGTCAGGAGAAATGAGAAACACATAAGAAAAAGTAAAAACAAATTTATTAAAAAAGAGGAATGTTTGTGGGGTAGTATACCAGGTGAGGCTACAAGGGGGGAGACTCCGGTGGTGTTAGATGACCCAGGGGTATCTCAAAGAAGTGTAGAGTTGGGTACAGCCGGCAGTAATGATGTAGTCACTAGGGCAGGTAGAGTTGTTAGAAAACCAGTTTATTTGGAAGATTTTGATTTAAAATAATATAGTAAAATAGATAATAAATATTAGTATATAATAATTAAAAAATAAATAAAATAAATAACATAAGGGGGGGATGTGTCATATTAGTGTCAATGTCATTGTCAAGAGAGATAGACTAACAGTTGTAACGGCCATACAACCAATAAATCAGTTGGGCATTGCGTCATCATGCAAGCGAAGCTAAAATGTGTTTTATTTATAATTAATATCCTAAACAATCATAAATTCCTATATGAAACATTCCCAAATCCAAGATCGTAGTGATTGGAGGACTCAGGGCTTCTCTCCTGGTGGATGAGGCTGCAACTTATGCCGTAAGTATGATAGAGTGTTGCTATGTTAAAAATTATACACTATAAATAACATTAAACTCTCATCGTACCGAATTACCGATCATTTCCACCTCTTGTCTTAAATACTTACAAGTATGCTTCAAAAAGGATTACTTACCAGATTTTTTTTGGTGTGGTCATAAAAATGCTAGTGCGCAACAAAATATTTAAATAATTGAATTATTTTTTAATAGGTAGACAATTTGAATATCGTTATTTTCTTTTTCAATAAGGGCTGTCACTATAGCTTTAGGACCTACCTAAAGCTATAGTGACAGCCCTTTAAGTATTTTTTTTTCCAAAACTTTAAATTTTTTTATTGGAGTAGAAGTTCGAACTAAATAAACAAACACGATATTAAAAGTAATACATACGGCACTGTCCTACAGATTACTTCATATATGATATGACAGCATTGTTGTATACATTTGTGATTGATGTAGGCTGTTAATTTAAAGTTTAAGGTTCTTTAATCTGGAGATCGGATCATTCTAAACTTTACGGTTTAATTTGTCAATACATAGTTCCTAATCATTAATATTTTTGCTTCTTTATCTTATCTTATTTTTCGAAATCGAATGAATCATAAGCATACACGCACTTATATTTAGGAACTTTGGAAATCGTCTGACTTAGATACTTTGATAAATCTTAACTAGAGAAAATATATAAGATTATATGATCAAAGTAAACTTTTTCACTATCAATTTTTATAATTTAGTTTACATTTCGATACTACTTGTCGCCAGCGACTTTGTACGCGTGGATTTGAGAAATGTGTTGGTATTAATTGAAACTGACTATTTTTTACGACAACAGTTAAATGCTCATCAGGTTGAACGACTGTCATTTCCATATTATTTTTTTATAGGTTATTTACTTCTTTTGGATTCTTCATTAGAATTGTTACCAAAGTACCTAGAAAACTGAATTCCGTAGATGAGACACATGACACTTTTTTACTGTGTGAAAATTTGATTTTTTGTTTATAAGTAGGTAGTTGTTGACAACTTTTATTTGTTTGTTACCGTTAAAAAGGAAAAATATGTAAATGTTGATTCGTTATCAAAATTAAACGTGATGACCTTCATAATCAAAAACCTGCGTCACAAAAAGACGTATACAAACCTGTCAGTCGATGCCTACGTATGGGTAGGTACTGTCAAGTCCGGAAGAGATAGTGTTGCCTACCCATGCGACATTGTTCAATCTGGTTTACCAAAAATCAGGTTTATCTTATTTAAGACGATAATCTGAGTATCAAACATTCACTTAAACCAAACAATGTCAGTTATCTTATTGATTTACATAGATACATACATACTATCACGTCTATATCCCTTGCGGGGTAGATAGAGCCATCAGTCTTGAAAAGACTGAATGGCCACGTCCAGCTATTTGGCTTAATGATAGAATTAAGATTCAAATAGTGACAGGTTGCTAATCCATCGCCTAAAAAAGAAACCCATGTTAAGCCTTTCCCTTAGTCGCCTTTTGCGACATCCATGGGACAGAGATGGAGTGGTCCTATTCTTTTTTGTATTGGTGCCGGGAACCTGTTTGTTTACGTATTGATTTATTACCCAAGTAGTTAAGTAAGTAGGTAAGTAAATGCTTTATTGTTCGCTAAAGAAGTAGGTACAATACAAATATAAAACAGTAGTACAGTACAAAGGCGGGCTTATCCCTAAGTGGGATCTCTTCCAGCCAACCTGACAATATTTATTAGATACTAATCGTAATGCCACCATAAAGCTAATTGATTTTGAGACTTTTCGTAATAATTGGCTCTGTCTGCTCCGTAAAAGATAGTACGTGATAATACATTCAATGCCCAATCATTTATTGCAGAGTAAAAAAAATTAAAAGAAAATTTAGTTCTGATATGGGTCCTGTCGGGCACACTCACATATGTATTTTTTACGTTATGTATAACATGACTAGTAGTCATGTTATACATAACGTAAAAAATATGTTACACCGTTTTATAAATCAGTCAGAATCATATAAAATAAATGAAGATTTTTACTTTATTACATTATTGATTATATATTTCCCTGATGGACAGTGGCCTTTCCTTTTGTTTGTAAATAAGTAGTATAGTTACTTCTAATATTGCATTTTGAAAAATTTCACGTACCAAAACCACAAACTAAACTGTAATCTTTTACGACACAATGGGCGCTTTAATGACATCTTAAGATCGAATAGTGATATCCAATCCTCTTTGTATGAATGGTTAATATCACACTCAAGGCTTGGGTGCCCTATGCTTAAGATTCCGCTGTACGCTCAAGTTATCGTACAAAGTAATTTCGTTTCAATTTCCAAATAGTAAGTAGTAGGGTATTGATATTATACCATAAAAGACATAACATATAAAAGATATTTAGTCTTTATAGGTTTCATTACAAAAAGGAGAAAAAATAATTAAAGATTATTGATTGTTATTTTCTTATGTAGAAAGTCATTAAAATAATGATCCGTCTTGGACTTAATGCTAGCCAAAAATTTTGACCAAGACAAAGAACTAACTTTGAGTGCTGCGACAAAAACAAAAAAAATAAGCTAATCATATAAAAAATGCCAAATTACTTGGAAATAAAACTTACGCATACAGGGGAGTCTTAACATACGTAACTAAACGGAACAAATGAAATTGAAAGGCTATCTCTGAGTCAGAGGCGTAGGCTGACAAACACTGGTTTACCTTGACAATGAAAGTACTCGTAAATCGGACAGTGTGGACGGTGCCTATGCAATATAAAAACCGGAGCATTACTTGCCAAATTATTCAGTTGCCAACTTCAATAGCATCAACATGTACGCTAAGGTGTGTTCTAAGTACTGTAACTGTTTTTCAAAACAAAATCATTGGATATTTTCTTGGTAACGCGAATTCCGAATTATTTGCAAAAGCTCGCTAAAGTCAGCAGTCGGATGCGTATTTAACAACAACCCTCTTAATAAGAGATATGGGATACTAAAATATATTACTAAACTCATAATTATAATATTAATAAATATTTCCTTTTTAGCTGATCGTCGCTCTGTGCGCTGTGGGCGTAGCCCGCGCTGGTGGTCTCCTGGGAGCCGCTCCCCTGGCCTACAGCAGCCACGCCATCGCCGCGCCCGCCGTCATCACCAAGACCATCTCCCCCGCCGTCTCCTCAGTTTCCTCCTACTCCACCCACACCGCGCACGGCTCCCCCGTGGCCTACGCCGCCGCTCCCGTCTACGCCAAGACTTACGCCGCTCCCGCTGTGACAGCCTACGCCGCTCCCGCCGTCGCCGCATACTCCGCGCCCGTCGTGACCAAGACCATCGCTCCCGCGGTGTCTTCTTACTCTTCCTACTCGACCACCACCGCTCACGGCTCTCCCGTCGCCACCTACGCCGCCGCTCCCGTCGTAGCTAAGACCTACGCCGCTCCCGCCGTAGCTGCCTACGCCGCGCCCGCTGTGGCTGCGTACTCCGCTCCCGCTGTTGCCGCGTACTCCGCTCCCGCTGTTGCCGCGTACTCCGCTCCCGCTGTTGCCGCGTACTCCGCTCCCGCTGTAGCCGCGTACTCTGCCCCAGTGGTGACCAAGACCATTGCCCCCGCCGTTTCTTCCGTCTCCTCTTACTCTTCCCACACCTCCCACGGATCCCCCGTCGCGTACGCCGCTGCTCCCGTAGCTGCCTACTCCGCTGCTCCAGTGGTAGCTAAGACCATCTCTACTTACGCTGCTCCCGCGTACACCAGCTACTCTGCCCCCGTTGCGACATACGCCGCGGCTGCCCCCGTGCTGAAATCGGCTGTTGCGTACTCTGCTGCACCCGCCATCGCTTACGGCGCTCACGGTGCCAACTATGGTTGGTAAACTGAATCCGATATTTAGGTAACAAATTGTAAATAGAAAAGACGAAAATATAACTAATTGCCATATATTATTTTGTTTACTTTCCTTATACCCATAAAATTAGGACAACAAATATTTTTAAATAACAAGTGAAACCAGGAAGACAAATTATCATATCAAAGAAAGATAGCAATCATACGATGTCATTGATCACACGTAACTGGAGATTTCCAAACTTCCTGCCTCGTTGCTAAAGGGCGGGCGTAACGAGAGCCATATTGGTTTCTCCCGTTGTAGGCGAATGTCTTATTGGTACGCTTCCTGATTGTCATGAAAACGAGTCTGTGTTGTCGGCATATCAAGGTCAAAAAAGATTTAATTATTACCAACTTGGACATAATTGCCATTATGCATATTTGGTAGGCTTTGAGAATGATAAAAAATCCATTCACATTTGCAAACATACTAGTCCATAGATACTTCGCACACATACTAAGTAGGCCTAAGTAATATGTTAATGAATTAGAAAAAAAAAATAAGAAAATGCCGCAATAAAATTATACAGCCTGTATGGTGTTCAGGGTTGAAATATTTTAACAAAAGTTTGAAATAAAGCTTTTGAAATTTGGTGACTTAAGTTTTTTTACAGTTTAGTCACAACATTGTAAGGCTTTTGAACTAAACCATGGTAACAAATTAAATTCCCTGCTTCGAAAATCAAGTAAAGCCATAGGCCTCGTCATGACACAACGTGCTATGAAGAAAATAACTCCATGGGGTGAAGTGACGGTACAATAACCATAATAATCTTTTTGAATAAGTATATGAAAAAAAAATATTGATTGACTCACCTATCAACGTACAGTCGAAATTTGACATATAAATAGTTATTAATTTTGTTATTATATACTTATAACAATAAAACCCCGATATAAACTCGTTAAAATTAAATAAATATTTTGGAAAAGCCAAGATCGTACACTGTTCTTCATTAAAATACAATTTTGACAACCTTTTGATTTTGGGAGATACTTAAATGTGATATTAATACTTACTGTTGTTGACCACTAAGAGAAAAATTATACAAATTCATGATCTAAGTCAGTAGCTTGCATCTTTTGTTCATCGTAAAAGTCACTGCAAATGTTTAATTTTACTGATTTATTTATGTCATATAGGTACTAATCCTTTGGTAACACACTCTATAATGTAGTTATACTTACTTTATGTGAAATCCACCATGGTTACAGTTGCTATGTGCATATTTTAAATGAATGATTTATAATGCGAAAAAATTAAAATGTTTTATTTAACAATTTTTTTCTAGATCGTGGTTAAAAGTGGACACTATGCTACCTACTCCCGCGAACAAAACACAAAACACACCAAATGCCAAGAGAATAATGAAAATAAATTGCATGAATTATGACTATCTCATCATCATTGATATAGTGAGGAAAAGAAATCGGTAATTTACAGAACGAAATTAAATTCCGCCACGTACAAATAAATTATAATATATATATGCAGCTATGTATAATAACATCTGCATTGTTATTAAAAAAACAACCGTTAAAATTGTTAATCACTGACATTGGATAATAGGTCTCGTGAGTTTTGGAGGTCACATGAAGAATTTGATATCCATAAACAAATAAACACACGCGAGTCTTTATTATAGCAACTCTTAACTGAAGGCAGGTGAAATTAGAGACGGATTAAACGACCTTTGGGTATTAAAAAAATTTCTAAACATTATCTTAGTATAAATTAGGAATTTAATTGTAAGCTGCGGAAATATGGGGTCCGCTAATATTTTACAAATGTAGTATAAATATAAATAAATATATTACATTGGCAGCACAGAATAAGGTAATAATGCTTTATTAGGCAGCATTATCCGTTTACATAGAAAGTGTCATAGTTACTTGTGGAAAGTCAATAGCCCTGTTTCATATTATATCAGTCTAATCATTAATTTATTTGATTTTAAATTCTGAGCCCCATTCACTTTACTTTCCCGGAATTCCCAGAGGGCACGGCAATATGTCCTTGACATTCTCTTCTCATTGGTAAAACCTTTATTAAATCCTGCATCAGATCCCCTTCCGGCGATATTTTTTCCTCTACATTTCCCAATATTTATGCCTTCATGCTAAATTTCAGCTTCCTACGCCAAGTATTTTAGGCAATATTGTATTATTGTATGTTATTATTTGTCAAATTTTAATATTAATATCTAATATTACTAAAAAAAGATATTTTTTTTATCAGGCAAGCACTTACTGAATCAAATTTTAGGTTAAATATGTCATAACTTTTATTGATAGGGAATATTTTCACACATTGTTCATTATTATAAAAGCACGCATGAGTCAATTCGGAAATAATCTTAAATTAAAAAATTAACTTCTTCTACACTTGCGCTCTTAAAGTGGTAAGTAGTAACTAAAAAAAGTCGGGTTTGATGTCAATTCCTTGTGTGCTTTTATTGAAAAATGTTTATATCATTCCATTAAATTTCAATACTCCTCTTGTCCTAAATACCCAATTACCCATCTATACCTATGTGAATTCGAATCGTCCAATAAAACGACGCGTTCACTGTTCACAAATAAAACAAAAATAACACCTTCATGGCTACAACTACAAAACTAAATAATGAAAGTAAATTGGATAGATCACCGGTAGCTCATTGATATAAAAACGAGGGCATTACTCACAGAAATTATTCAGTTACCAACTTTAGCAGCATCAACATGTACGCAAAGGTGTGTTGAAGTATTTAATTATAATTTTACCCAATAATTAGGAACCAAGAATCATTCGGATATATAAATTATTTTCTGAAAATCATAAATAACAAGTAATAAGTTAGCAATGTAGTAAGCTACATTTACTAAGGTAAAGCAGTTTTAAATTGCAAAAGGGGTTTTAAAGCTTTTACTTGCTATTTCATTACTTGATACACCTATAGGTAAATTTTGTAGGTGCTACATTGACTAAGGATCCTAAAGTGGTTGCAAGCCATCGACAACAGAAAATACGATTATTTTCTCATCTTTTTTGAGTTATTACTTATATTCTGCATATTGTGCCGTAAGCACGCACATGGTTTATTAAATATGGTACATATATATATTAATAAATATATTTGTTTTTATTTCAGCTGATCGTCGCTCTGTGCGCTGTGGGCGTCGCCCACGCTGGCGGTCTCCTGGGAGCCGCTCCTCTGGCCTACAGCAGCCACGCCATCGCCGCGCCCGCCGTCATCACCAAGACCATCTCCCCCGCCGTCTCCTCAGTCTCCTCCTACTCCACCCACACCGCGCACGGCTCCCCCGTGGCCTACGCCGCCGCTCCCGTCTACGCCAAGACCTACGCCGCTCCCGCTGTGACAGCCTACGCCGCTCCCGCCGTCGCCGCATACTCCGCCCCCGTCGTGACCAAGACCATCGCTCCCGCCGTGTCTTCTTACTCTTCCTACTCGACCACCACCGCTCACGGCTCTCCCGTCGCCACCTACGCCGCCGCTCCCGTCGTAGCTAAGACCTACGCCGCTCCCGCTGTAGCTGCCTACGCCGCGCCCGCTGTGGCTGCGTACTCCGCTCCCGCTGTTGCCGCGTACTCCGCTCCCATTATCGCCAAGTCTTACGCCGCAGCTCCCGTAGCGTCCTACTCCGCGTACTCTGCCCCCGCATACGGCAGCTATGCCGCCCCCGTCGCGACCTATGCTGCGGCTGCCCCCGTCCTGAAGTCTATCTCCTACTCCGCCGCTCCTGCCATCGCCTACAGCGGACATGACATCGGCTATGGTGCCCACGGTGCCAGCTATGGTTGGTAAACTGAATCTATAGTACTTTTATGAGTACAACAATTGTAAATAGACCAAATAAAACATGTTAAACAAACACATTGGATTTCTATTATTTCCAACTCAATCTTTATACAAGTTAATGCCAATTTCTTTTTCTTTGTCCGCCTATTTGGCATGGCATTAGGTCAAAAACTAAAAAAAAAACGACTATGCGCGAAAAGTTTAATCTGGAATTTATCCTTGAGCTGGAAATTTGCTTGCTCATAAAATCAGCAATCCTTCTATTTCTTCAAAATACTATAAAAAATGTTTGATAGCTATGTTAAACAATAAAATTTTTTTAACACAAGCCTTTACTCGCTCTTAGTCTATTTTTTTCTGGTGTACCTACAAAATGATAGTAATATAAAGAAACAAACATTAGCATTAATCATTCATAAAGAAGTAATATAGTATCTGCATATTTTTTATCAAATCTACTATTTATTCAGTAAAAAGTTGCAATTTACTACTATAAATAGTTTTTACTGAATTTACTGATATATTTTACTGATTTTTACTGAATAAATAGTAGATTTGATAAAGAATATGCAGATACTATATTACTTCTTAATGAATGATTAATGCTAATGTTTGTTTCTTTATATTACTATCATTTTGTAGGTACACCAGAAAAAAATTGATAGACATATACCTACACGGAATAAATAAGAAATTTGGGTTTCATTATTTAAGATTCATACAGTTTGTTTGCTATTGTCTCTAGCGGTTCTCTTTATTATTATGCGTTACTCGTTCTTCAGGTACAAAGCTGGTATCATAGTGAACCAAAACTAATCAAAGAATAAGAAATAATACTAAGAATATTGTAAGTACAGATGCCATAACTGTTGTGAGGTCAAAAATTTAGGCAGTTTTCAGACCCATTCAAGAAGAATTTTAAACGTTATAACTCAATAATACCTTATATTCATTCGAAGAAAATAATATTTACAACGTTTCTTAACTTTTTTAAAGCTAACAAACCACTATAAAACACAAATTTAAGCTCCATACCCCATAGTGATAACTGAACAATAGTAACTAAGTAGGTAGGTTAGGTTCCTATTGTATTATTCTGAAATATTATTATGAAATATACTTAATAATTATTATGAAATATATAACGGTCTTGTGGCAAGGAGTAACATTGTGTGTCAGGTGCTTCTCTTTTCTTGCAAACTTTAGACGTCAACCAAGGGACAGGCTTATAAACTTGAGTTTCTTCTATTACGGGCTAACAACTTGTCTTAATTTCACTATTAATCTATACTTAATCGCGAGCTTTCAGTTTTACGAGACTGTTGGCTCTATCTATTCAGAGACGTGATTATGTACATAATTATGTATGTATTAATTTATTATTATGTATGTATTTATTTATATTTATGTATAATTTTATAGTATTATTTAGATTATAATTATGTATTTATATATACATACATACATATAGTCACGTCTATATCCCTTGCGGGGTAGACAGAGCCAACAGTCCTGAAGAGACTGACAGTTCCTATTCTTCTTTATATTGGTGCCGGGAACCACACGCCACCCGGGAACCACACTAAAATACTTATTTGTATTTAAATAAGTATTTTAGCTAACAATTCAAGAATAGTAGATATTAAAAATTTAATACAACTTTTTTCATATCAGAGTATCGGTATGTGAGTGGATTTGGAACATAATAACTAATATTGACTTCGTCCGCCTTAAAATCTCTAAAACTGTTAACTTATGTTATTATTCCGATAACTAAGTTATATTACTGTTTAGTTTCCTTAAAATCAGTTCAGTATTTTTGCGTGAAAAAGGAATAAACAAAAATTACAAACTTTTGCATTTATAATATTAGTAGGATTCCAAATAACCGTGTGGTTTCCGGCACCTTAGAGTAGAACCACTTCATATCATTCCCATGAATATCCTTAAAGGCGACTAAAGGATAGGCTTACAAACTTGGGATTCTCTGATAGACGATGGGCTAGCAACCTGTCACTTTTTGAATATAAATTCCATCATAAAGCCATACAGTTTCTTCAAGACTGTTGGCTCTGTGTACCGCGCAAGGAAAAAATGTTTCAACTAGCTGGGTGTATGCAAAATCTTATAAAGGAATATCGAATGTACTATAACTTTAGCAAAACTATGCTTGTATCCTTAGTAGTATAATTTCAGCAAATTATAGGGTTCTTTTAAGGTTCGGTGATAGTTTCTGAATTTTACTAGACTGGTTCAGGCATGGAAAAAAAAAGTTGAGTTTATCACAATCGTATATTTAAATTGATCTATTTACAATGTTTGTACTAAAATGACTATTGAGGGTCGATTCAGTTTACCAACCATAGCTGGCACCGTGGGCACCATAGCCGATGTCATGTCCGCTGTAGGCGATGGCAGGAGCGGCGGAGTAGGAGATAGACTTCAGGACGGGGGCAGCCGCAGCATAGGTCGCGACGGGGGCGGCATAGCTGCCGTATGCGGGGGCAGAGTACGCGGAGTAGGACGCTACGGGAGCTGCGGCGTAAGACTTGGCAATAATGGGAGCGGAGTACGCGGCAACAGCGGGAGCGGAGTACGCAGCCACAGCGGGCGCGGCGTAGGCAGCTACGGCGGGAGCGGCGTAGGTCTTAGCTACGACGGGAGCGGCGGCGTAGGTGGCGACGGGAGAGCCGTGAGCGGTGGTGGTCGAGTAGGAAGAGTAAGAAGACACGGCGGGAGCGATGGTCTTGGTCACGACGGGGGCGGAGTATTCGGCGACGGCGGGAGCGGCGTAGGCTGTCACAGCGGGAGCGGCGTAGGTCTTGGCGTAGACGGGAGCGGCGGCGTAGGCCACGGGGGAGCCGTGCGCGGTGTGGGTGGAGTAGGAGGAGACTGAGGAGACGGCGGGGGAGATGGTCTTGGTGATGACGGCGGGCGCGGCGATGGCGTGGCTGCTGTAGGCCAGAGGAGCGGCTCCCAGGAGACCACCAGCGCGGGCGACGCCCACAGCGCACAGAGCGACGATCAGCTGAAATTATAGGGAAAATTTTGTTTTGATAAATCACAGGCCAAATGGATATCGTTGAAATTTGGCACTCAAATTGACTCCGGGACCTAAACACTGTAAAGAATTTTTGGAAATTCCTTAAGGATATTCCTATATCCTTGGTATAACAGATTTTATTCCAAGGAGGTATGCAGGGCAGTTTCTTTTATACTTTTCGTATACCTACTTATACGAAACGTACATTGCAAATTTCAATATGAGAGAATGTGGTAGTAGTATAATTTGAAAATTAAATGTTGTGTTTCCTCTTACGGTATTCACAAGAAGAGAATTGGTTCCACTCTATACTGTGGGAAACCACACGGCTAATATATTTAATCACAAAAACTATCAAATCCTTTCGAACGGAGACAAAAGCCTTTTTCAAATCACTGAATCCAATTTGAAACACGAAAAT
Organism: Amyelois transitella; assembly: GCF_032362555.1. Classification (NCBI taxonomy): domain Eukaryota; kingdom Metazoa; phylum Arthropoda; class Insecta; order Lepidoptera; family Pyralidae; genus Amyelois; species Amyelois transitella. The sequence continues at coordinate 7,574,828 of NC_083511.1, read as the reverse complement.
GCACTACGGAAATAAACAGGGTCTCCAACACACCTTTGCGTACATGTTGATGCTACTAAAGTTGGTAACTGAATAATTTCTGCAAGTGATATTCAGGTTTATATACGATACGAGCGAATATTGCCGTTGTATTGTCCGTTACTTTCATTACTTAGACCATGAAGTTGTTACGTTCCGTAGGATGTAAAGATAATTGAGATTTTTACGCTTATGAAATTTTTACAAGCACATTTTTTTTTCAATCTGATTTAAATTGATGAGTTACGAATGAATGATACTCAGTTCCATTCAAAGTTATCTAAGTTTAATCCTAGTATTTGTTCAAATTAGTATCAGTGCAACTAAAACTCTTATAAAGAGGGGAAAACGCGAGGAAGTCTGCACTACTAAAATCACAGGAATAGCCGAACCTAAAGATCCTGCAGCTATACGGTATTTTTTTGGGACTAACCTAACCCCTTCGAGCATCAAACTCACTGAGGCTGTTATTTGATCTCGTTTGTGAAAAAGTCAACTTTTCTGCAATCTGTAAGAAGGTCGTCTGATCATCTGTGAATGATGAATATAAATTATATTACCTAGATTAATTAAACTCATTTCTATTTAAATTATAATATTTTTAACATTTATTATTGAAACCAATACAAAATTAGATTTTATTGACAGGATTCTAGCAAGGTCACGAGATGACAGGATTCTCACAAGGTTTTGTTTTTATTAAACGGTTTTATTTTATTAGAATAACTTAATTATAGATTGCTTTTATTAGATTAGCACGCAATTAGCTTTATACCGTTATTCTCATCATGAAATTAGTGCTAAACGTAATATTAAACTAGTCATAATGCATATATTTTTTTTTAATTACGACACTTTTTTGTCGTATACAAGTAGGTATAAAAGTAATATGACAGCTTAGCTCAAAAATAATATTGTGGGTTTAATTGTTTGGATTTGGTCTTTCTCACTCGCACATTCTTTTGCTACAGTATATTAGCAGCTGTTTTAGGTACCGAGGTATACATACATAAGTCAATCTAGGAATCAATTAGAAAGATACCGATACCTATATACATACATTTATGTAACAAATTTTACATAATATTTCATTGGATTTTGTTACATTTTCCACATAAAAACGAACGATCGATGGAATTGTTAAAGAGTTAATTGATTGTGAACCTTATTCGATTGATCGAAAACATAATTTACATCCTTCTATGATATATCATTTGCATATTGTTACAATTTGGAGATGGCATTTACCAGTTTTTTGCGAGGATATAAAAGCGCGAAGATGATATAAATTACATAATCTGCCATCTAGTTTTACACCGAATATGTTCGGAAAGGTACTGTGTCTTTTTTTATTAAAAGGTAGTGCAAGTGGATTTATGTGACTCATTAAATTATTTGTCGACGTTAATTTTGTCATTAAAACCAAGAACAAGGCTTGATTGTAATTAAAGAACTCAATAATATTTCTCATTGTGATTTAACATTTTTTTTTAATATAGTTATGTGGAAATGTATGATGACAAGTTTCATAATGACTGTTCTAAAATGTATGTTGGCGTGCCTGATTGACGAAGTTTTGTTGTGGTGTTTATTATGTATGGAAATAGAAATCTGAAAAAAGGTAATAACTTTTTTTATGTGCATGGTGTGTAAGCGTACTCCAGGCCCGAAACGCGACTGAGAACGCGAAGATGAGAGTGGTGAAAATCCTTGGTTAACTCAAAATGTTGACACGGATTTTGAAAATTTATTATTTGTTTTTTAGTTATTTTACACTGTTGTGAAGATTGGTAGCGTTAGCCGGACGACAAAGCATTTGTGAATGCAGCTGCCATTTTAGTTCAACTTACGTATGTATGTCTGTATTAAAATTTTGTTTTAGCTCGTGGCCCTTCTCCTCATCGCGGCCATCGCATCTGCCACTTACACAGGTCCTCCAACCTATGGATACGGATCCACAACAACCGAATCATACAAGGCACAACAAGGGTCATTTGGTCCAGTCGCTTCAAAGTCTGGACTCAAACCATACAGTGGACCAACAATAACTGAGATCCCAACCCCTGTTCCTGGTACATTTACTGCGACAACAAAGAATGGAAATCCAGTATCTATTCCTTCATACCCTGCAGTTCAGTATCCTACAAAGAGTAATGCCATTTCCTATTCATTTAATATTCCTGCAGCAGCATATCCTAGTCAATACTCTGGAGTGACTGACTATCCAGCTTCATATACCCCACAGTCTTATGCTCAATCATTTCCTCAGGCGTACCCTCAACCTTCACCTCAAGTACAACCTCAAATCTACTCTTATCCTCCCCAATATCAAGGTTATCCTTCTCCCAATCAGGCTTTCCCTGTTCCTGCTCAATATCAGCCTTACCCTGTACCTCCTCAGTATCAGACTTACTCTCCTTCCAATCAGTATCAAGCATATCCTGCACCCCCTCAATATCAAACTAATCCCGCTCCTTCTCAATACCAAGGTAATCCTTCACCTGTTTATCCTCCTCAGTTTCCAGTTTATATTCCTACTCAGAATCAAGCTTATGCCCCTACTCAGTATCAGGCATATCCCGCTCCTGCCTCGTATCCCGGTTACCCTTCAGGAATCCCTGGGGTACTGCCAAACCCAAGTGTGCAGCCTTCATCCCCGGTCCAATACTCCTCGGCGCCTGCAGTATCGCGGGTGCGATACAGTGGGTCGGATGGCAGTTATTCTTGGAAGAAATGAATGCCAAAAATTTGTAATTATTTGAGACTGGTATATTGAAATAAGGTTACGAATAAATTTGATAATAAGTGGTGATGAATTTAATTTGTAATTCTGTATTTAGTATCTCACTTCACTTTTCCCACCCTTTCCTGATTGCGAAAGAATATTACTATAATATGCTACTGTTGAAACTAGTGAAATAGGTAGATAAGAAAATACAACCATTCTAATACCGAATATAAGTACACAACTGGGTTGTTATTTAAAAATAATTTTATAATTTGTGTTGCTTCGCTTATTAAAATTCATGTATACTTAATTATATAATCAACCGATACATTGGACGTGAGCTTCTTATATTAGAAATCTAGTTTATTTGAATTTTAATATAAATTTGTTACGAGTAACACTGTTTATCATTATTCATTTATGAATTGAGATTTTGATTGAATGTGAAGGCTTTAGTAGCTAAATGTCGATTAGTTCAATAAGATGTCAATCATCAAAATAGTAACAAAATATTATCATTAAAAATGTGATACGTTAATACATTTTGTCACTATGTATAAATAAATATTTTTTTTTTAAACCGTTTAAGGCTTAAAATCAAATTCGCTCATAGGATTAATTCTTAAACTACTTTTCAAGATCTGAAAATGCACTCAACGTTGACAAGTGCATTGTGTGAGGTACAAATAAAAAAAAATCATAAAACCTTGAAATTTATCATTAACATTTGAATTAAACGCAATAATATAATGTTGATATATTTTTATTCATTGGATCAAATGATAAAATGAGAGAAATAATTAAACACATTAAAATTTTGTTACAAATTATATTACTCGTATTTTATTAGAGAGGTGTATAGAAATCATTTTTACCATGCATAGCTTGCATCTGAGCTGGAGTAGGAAACACGAGACACAGCTGGAGCAGAGGAATATCTTACTGCAGATCTAACAATAGGTGCAGACGCAGCGTAAGAATACGGAGTTGATGCGTAAGAGACTGGGGTAGAGATACCGATAGAATGAACCGATGAATATGCTAAGGTAGGAGACGAAGTATATGCTACGGTAGATGATGGTGAATAGCTCGTGGAAGCAGGTGCAGAATAGCTTGACAAAGCTGAAGAGTATCGCACTGGGACTGAAACTGGGTAGTTGGCTGGAATTGAAGAATAACGTACAGATGGGGCAGGATACGAATAACTTGAAACAGTAGGTACACTAGAATAAACTGCTACTGGAGCAGAAGAATATGATGGAATAATAGGTTCTGGGGTAGCGTAAACGGGCGCTGATGTATATGCCTTTATAGCAGGGGGATTATACGATTGCAAGTTCACTGTTTGGTAAGAATTTGCTAATTTATCTGGTGCTGCCAAAGTCACTGGTGTAACTGATTTCAATAACGGTGCTGCGTAGGTAGTCACAGGTATTGATGCATACGCCACTGGAGTTGCTACAGTTTTAATAGATGATGTATCGTATCTCGTGAAAGATTGGTAAGAAGTTGCAGGTCCTAGTGGCCTGGCATATGTTGTTGGAGATGTTACGTACGTTGCATAGGCTGGAGCAGACGCATACGGGGCATATAATGCGGCTGTTGGTTGGTAAAGATTACCAGCAGATGCAACTGCTGCAATGCAGAAAAAAACAGTTGCCTGCAAACAAAACAACATGGTAAATTATTTGTTAAATCAAGATATATAAAAATTGCAAAAATTTTAAGTATAACTATACCTGTGGAAACATGTTTGCAAAGTGACCTGGTCTATGTATTCGTAGTTTGGCATCCAACGTTCGCTTTTATACTTGTCAGCCCATCATCGAACTGGCGACATTAAAATAATGCAAATTGTCACCGCAATGTCAAGGTGTATTGGTTCTTTTAATTCGCAAATCGCGTCAAAAGATCAAATATATAAAATATTTTATTAGAATAAATTCTTTGAATTAAATCTTTGATTCCAAGAAAATTATTCTTTTCATTTAAACTTTTTTATTAGGGGTGGTAAAAAAAAAACAGAAATAACAATTGCAAATTGATGAGATTATTGATAACTATGTGAAAATAAGAAATCTCTTCACTTTTTCATTGAACTAATTACTGTTAAATCCATGTACTATTATTAAGTACTACAAAGATGTAGGGATAATAAAAACATAATGTTCACATTTTCATGTTTATGTATTTCGTTTTCGTATCTAAAATATTTACATGTACTGCTAATATAAATAAATAACAAACAGGTACAATTCGTATCCGAGGATTTCATTTACCAGCCATAGCTTGCACCAAGGCTGGAATAGGAGACATGAGAAACTGCTGGAGCGGCTGAGTAGTGGACAGCGGATTTGAGGACAGGGGCAGCGGAGTATGCGACAGCGGGGGCTGCGGCGTAGCTCACGGCAGGGGCGATGGTCTTGGTTACAACGGGAGCGGAGTAGGAAGAGTACGCAACGGCAGGAGCGGCGTGGTAGGCGGCTACAGCGGGAGCGGCGTGGTAGGTGGAGATGGCGGGTGCGGCGTAAGTCTTAGCCACTACTGGGGCAGCTGCGGCGTAAGCCACAGGGGCGGAGTGGGTGGAGATGGTCTGGTAGGAGACAGCGGGAGCAACTGCCTTGGCGACGACGGGAGCGGCGGCGTAAGTTACGGCGGGAGCAGCGAGGGTCTTGGCATAGACGGGGGCAGCCGCCGCGTAAGTCACGGCGGGAGCGGCGTAGGTCTTGGCGACCACGGGGGCTGCGGCATAAGCCACAGGAGAAGAGTGAGTGGAGATCGACTGGTAGGACACTGCTGGGGCTACAGCCTTGGCGACGACGGGAGCGGCGGCGTACGAGTGGTAGGCGGGGGCGGCGGCGTATGAATGGTAGGCGGGGGCGGCGTAAGTGGCGACAGCGGGAGCGGCCGCGTATGTCGCCACAGGAGAGGCGAGGAGGTTGCCGGCGGAGGCGATGCCCGCAGCGCACAGGAAGATGACGACCTGTTACCAAAAACGATATAATGTATTATTGTATTAAACAAAAATGAATTGTTAACTTCGAATGATCCTGATATTCACACACAACCGTAATTTTTTTTTGACCAAGATTAACAAATTAATTCATACCTTGGAGTACATGTTTGTTGTTCGTTGATCTGGTTTGTAATGATTTTTTGGGCACCGACTTTCGCTTTTATACTGGTACCATAAACTGGTTGATATTATGTTTGCATATAAGTTGATCGCCCCGAGCACTTGATTTCAATGCAATGTCAAGGTTCGCTCCACCCATGGCCCAAAAACATAATAATATGTAATCGATGTCAATATCAAATCCGTAATTTTGTGGCTCAATAAGGAAATAATTTACGGTAGTAAATTGAGTGTTAATTACACCGTTAATCATCTACATACTCATTATGATCAAGTTATTAAAAAAAATATTTTCAGCGCGCCCCAGTTTCATCGATAAAATTTTAATGAGTTTGTAAAACTATCAGAAGCTTGTTGATTGACATCATTATTTGTTACCCATTAGTGCTTTAGTATTGATTTTTCAGTGGAAAATTTGAACTACAAACTTAATAATCCAATTATTTCATACTTATACTTCTTATTCTTTGGTAACCATGACATGTTTTATGGAAATAGCTTTTCTTGAATGCTAATTTTAACCTATGAAATCAGTTTCACTAACTTCTATTATAGAAAAAAGAAATTTAGGTACAATTTATTCAATAAATATTTAACTGAGTCTACCTTGCAACAATTTTGAAGTGTTGTTAGTAGTTTAGTAAATTAAAATTAAAGTAATAATTTCATTTCTATGAAGGTAGACAAAAGATTGCGAAGAACAACTAGAGGACTCGTTTTTGTAGGCGATGGGGTAACAATTTGAATCTCAACCTGTCACTATTTGAATCTCAATTCCATCATTAAGCCATACAACTGAACGTGACATTTCAGTCTATGCGAGACTGTAACTCTGTCTACTCTGTTAGGGATATAGGCGTGAAGAAATATATGTATGTAGATTGCAACAAACTATTAGTGATGGATTATAACCATGCTTTTTAAATGATAAATTGCGAAAGTTCGTACTTACTCTCTGAGCAAGTAACCTATGACGGTGTCTCTGTAATCATCGAGTTACGAGAGTAGAATAGTTCAGTAATCCATTGGAAACTGTTCTTAATTAAGGAGGTTGATACGACATACGGAAGCTCACCATCATAATGTATGACAAAACTTCTAAGAAGAAAAAAATTTTTTACTATCTCGCGTATTTATTGAGAATCGATAAAAAAATCTGTATTTTCTTGAAATCTTTACATAATTTTAATTGTGCTAGATAAGAAATCTAGCACAATTAAAATTATGTAAAGATTTTTAATAAACAATATTTAATAATTTGATGGTTAAAAATCATTTACCTAATTTAAGTTGTTTTAGTGTACTTTGTTGATAATATGAGAGAATGCATCTGGATATATGTAGATACTTTATGGTGAGAGATGGAAATAGAGAGCTGGTAATTATACGAGTATTTTCATGTAGATCGTATTAGGTGTAGTCTAGGACATAGGGCGTCTTCATCTTCTTCTTAATAAAATAAATTGTAACGGGCATAGACTGCGGCTATTCAGAACACTGTTGTTTTAGATTTCATTTACCAGAAATCGCCCCGATAAAATAATATCCATAGAATAACTGTACGTCATTTTAATGAAAATAAAAACAAATAAAATATCAAGGAGCATGATAAGGTGGAGAATGTGTAATGATTATTCTTGAAGAAATAAAAACTTAAGGATTTAGTTTGAAGGAAACATGTACTTAAAAATAATAAAGTTGAAATTTTTTTATATAAATATGAATACTGCCACAAGAGTATAATTTTCATTCTTATTTGCTGAAGTTCATCCTTAGAATTCATCATTTTAAAATTATGATGGTATTTTTTATAAATATAGAAAGGTATTTCCTTCTTAAAACATAGGTATTACAACAAGGAGGCTAAAATACTTTTATTTATTTATTTATTTAAACTTCATGCACGTAAAATGTACAACAGGTGGACTTACCTGTGAATACTTTAGTGTATCGACCTTCATACAATTTACGTCCTTCTTAGACACTACTTAAAACTCCGAAATAAGAACCTATGGGCCTTGCTTCGCATATTATAAATAAACTGACCCTGGTCCGGCTTAAAATATCTTTCAATGATGAGTTATTTGCAATATGAAGTGAAAAAAGCACACTACCGCTTTTTTTGGTAAGATCATATCTCTTAACAAGAAATGACTTAAAACAAACATACAATATACCAAGTAACCAAGGTAGATAACAAGGTAGCCAACCTGCTAGATGTTAACGGTAAAAAAAGAATTTAATGTTTACGTAATGCTTGTTATGTAAAAGAAGTTCAATCTTTATATTTAATGTAAATTAAAAGTCAGTTCTTTGTTATAATTTTGTCCATCATGTCAAGATTACCATATTCATACATCTCACATCTGACCTACATGCACTTATTCACACTACACCTACATGACTGAGGCCTGCCGAAGTGCGTAGGTACATTTGTCGATATATGCTCACTCTCGATGAAACACTCTCGATTTTATTTAACCTTTATAAAAGATTATTATGTATAAGATAAATCAATTTGTCAGTTCGGTCCATTTAAATTTTCTTGCCTTAATCTTCAATTTATCAGAGATGCGAAAGTTTAAACTGATACAAAAAAGGGATAAATCAAAAAAATATATGATTGTTATAAAATATGTATTTTCATATTTATAATAAATAAATTCATTGTATAGCACTAGTTCAAACGTAAACAAAGTCTTTGGTTATTTACCAGCCGTAGCTTGCGCCCAAGCTGGAGTAAGATACATGAGAAACTGCGGGAGCAGCAGAGTAATGGACTGCAGACTTAAGGACTGGACCGGCAGAGTATGCCACAGCGGGGGCGGCAGCGTAGCTCACGGCCGGGGCGATGGTCTTGGTCACAACGGGAGCGGAGTAGGAAGAGTACGCGACTGCGGGAGCAGCATGGTAGGCGGCTACAGCAGGAGCGCCGTGGTATGTGGAGACGGCAGGAGCGGTGTGGTAGGTAGAGATGGCGGGCGCGGCGTAAGTCTTAGCCACTACCGGGGCAGCTGCGGCGTAAGCCACAGGGGCGGAGTGGGTGGAGATGGTCTGGTAGGAGACAGCGGGAGCTACTGCCTTGGTGACAACAGGAGCGGCGGCATAGGTAACGGCGGGAGCGGCGAGGGTCTTAGCGTAGACGGGGGCGGCTGCCGCGTAGGTCACGGCGGGAGCGGCGTAGGTCTTGGCGACCACTGGGGCTGCGGCATAAGCCACAGGAGAAGAGTGAGTGGAGATTGACTGGTAGGACACTGCTGGGGCTACAGCCTTGGCGACGACGGGAGCGGCGGCGTACGAGTGGTAGGCGGGGGCGGCTGCGTATGAATGGTAGGCGGGGGCGGCGTAAGTGGCGACAGCGGGAGCGGCCGCGTATGTCGCCACAGGAGAGGCGAGGAGGTTGCCGGCGGAGGCGATGCCCGCAGCGCACATGAGGATGACAATCTGAAAAATTAGATTAAAATTAATTTAAAATATTAATCATTTATGACATTATTTTTTTATTTCGTACGAATATTTTCTCACCTTGGAGTACATGTTTGTGTTGTGCGTTGGTCTTATTGGTAATAATAACTGAAGCTTTCGCATTCGCTTTTATATGAGCAGAGTGAAACTGGTATTGGTACGATATTTGCGTGGAACACCCGAGGCGTTTTCTGGCAATGTCAAGGTAATGCTCCACCTATAACCAGGCTGTTAATGAAATTGTGTAATCGATGTGCACACCAGAAGCCAGTTATTAAGAGTATTATTGGACCATAAGGAAATCCGTCTCGGAAGTACAACGATCAGATGAGTTTTCTTTGAATTTCCATCGCAATAATTAACATGAGCAATTACTGTAATATAAGTTGAATGATAAGTTGATGGCGTAATTTTATTAGATACTATTGTGTTTCACGATTCGTAACTAGATAAGTATTTCATGGTGATGAGCTAAGTTATCATTAAGTATTGCCTGTTATTCTGCTGTCAATAACAACATACTATATGAACATATCGGTTTTAATTTCGGAAAGTATAATATGCTTTTTGTTGGTTCAAACAAAGACAGATATATGCTTACATCTGATTGTCACTACTTTTATGTTGTATATTTTCTTTAGTAGTTGTGAGAAACTTCTGACTATCTCGAAAATACGCTAAAACACAAGACGCGTTTTTTCACATGATGTATTCATTCATAATGAATTTAAAACAAAGAATAGAGTACAATCATTTATTTCAGTTTTCAATCCAAGTTTTGTCTACCAGTATTTTCCGTATGAGCCGTATCCGTAGCCAGCATAGGCGGGAGAAGCGTAACCGCCATATGCTGGGGAGGCGTAGCCGCCATAGGCTGGGGAAGCGTAGCCGCCATAAGCCGGGGAAGCGTAGCCGCCGTAGCCGTAAGCGCTGGGACCATGGACGCTGTATTGTGATGCGTATGACACGGCTGGGGCGTAGGCTTGGCTGTAGGCTACTGGGGTGGCAACTTGCTTAGAGACTGCTACGTGAGAGACAGCGTGGCCGCCGACGTAGTTGTTGTAGCCTCCGTGTCCGTAGCCACCGTAGCCGCCATAGGCTCCGTAGCCACCGTATCCGCCGAGGCCCGTGCCGTATAGGGCTCCAGCGCGGGCTAGGCCGATAAAGCAGGCAATTGCGGCGATCTGGAATAAAGTAAGATTTATTATTTCATAATGTTATAATTCTTATAGAAGTGCTAACCTATCGTCTATATCCCAGCCTTACTGGTATTGCGCTTGATCCCTGGGTTCACTATATAACCAAAACTTGGTGGTTTGACGAAATATCTTTACACAGTAAGACTGTTGTTTAATTTTCGCTACTTAATAAAATGATGAATAGGAAAATAATTGAGTATCTAATACCATTGTAAGCTCAATAAACATTCTCAAAATGTATTCAAGGGTAGGGAATTTATGATTATTTCTGTTTTATTTTTTATGCTTACAAATTTTATAAAGTACATAGGGTAAAAATATTGGTGTCTTATTTTTTTGGCAAGTAAACGTTTGTAATGTTTTGATAGGATTTGTCTACGGCATCTTATTGGGTTTGTGATACTGTTTAAAATTATAAAAAAAGTACAATTAGGCGGTAATAAATAGGAAATTAATTTAATTTAATTATAAAATTAAACTAGGATAATGCAAAATTAAAAATTAAATACCTTTGCAAACATTTTGCTGGTTTGATGATTTTTCTTCAAAGGATGATGAGTGAGTATATTGTTTAAAGCATTGTTTTGTGTTTATATATGTTTAATGTAGGAAATAAATATTTGAACCAAGGTTCAGTTAGTTTGGAAAGCGAACCGTGACGAATTTTAATTAACGAGGTAAATGATACACATAACTTATATTAAGAAATGTGTTAGGTAAGTATGTATGATTTGGAAGTATCAGTTAACATTATGATTAAATACGAATGCATAGTGACTCTAGGAACAAAAAATTTATTATCTTCTTATTGCAGTGTTTTTTAATGCGTACGGGCTGAAGAAGAATCTGTTTTTTTTTCAAGTTGTCTCCGATTTGTTCAAGGTATGCTTGTCTAGAGCTCTGTCTTCCTGCTTTCACATTTTCACTCTACTTCTATATTTGCTTACTTAAGACATAGTTTTTCATCTTCTTCCCTCTGGAAAAACTCCGGGATCTTATGTAAGTATATACTTATGTTAACATCACACAGAGCGTTGGTGGTCGAATTAGTAAAGTGCCCGGTTAAAATGCGTAATGGCCCATGTTCAAATTCTACCCCGGTCACGGACCCATGACTATTTTCGAAGTTATGTACATTATGTGTCAATACTCACCCTTGATCATATCGTGAGGAAACCTGAACATTCAGGCAACTGAATGTGTAATCATGATCGATCCAATACTGGTTCGGTTTGCCTGCAAAGTTTGCGGAGGTCAAATTAGGAGTCGCTTCGTGTAAAAAACTTACTCAACCAATCCAGGATCCATGGTCAAATACATATTCCGGGCTCCTCTCAAATCAACCCAATACTGCATAAAAATAATTTAAGAGCGTTGATAGTCGAACTGTTAAGGTGCCCTGCTTAAATGCGCACGTAATGCGGGTAGGGGCACAGGTTCAAATCCTACCCCCGCCATGTACCAATGACAATGATTTTTTCTGAATTATATACAAAAGTTTGACTGCTAACCGATGCTCATATCGTGAGTAAACCTGCACATTCGTTTTAAATGCATACATGACCCAATATGGGTTAGGTTAAATATAAATTTATTTTCAAAATTGTATAAAAGGTATTACTTATTGTCCTCACATCAATTAAATCTAATTGCATATATGGACGCTTCCAAAGCGCATGCGCAGGATTACGATCGTATGGGCGCACCCCGGGCTCCTCTCCATAAGGTGGGGATGTAACGAAGGTGTACATTAAATATCCCTAAACCAGGTTTGTGTCATGAGGCAGTCAGCTTTTAAATCTGTGTGAAATCCGCAGCATAAGACGTATCATCATCGTGCTGTGAGAATTTTGAAACAGACTGGTGAGAATGACTGAACACTTCGACATGTTTATATTGTGTCATCACCATATCATGTCAGTTTTGCATACATACATATAATCGTCTACATCCTTTCCGGAGTAGCCAGAGCCAATAGTCTTAAAAAGGCTAAAAGGCCACGTTTAGCTGATGGCATGATGATGGAATTCAGATTCAAAGGTTGCTAGCCCATCGCCTACAAGAAGAATTCTAAGTTTATAAGCCTTTCCCTTATGAAATGGAGTGGTCCTATTCTGTAGTACCAGGAACCACACGGCACAGTTTTTTTTACTAATATAAAAGTAAATATATGTGATTAGATATAATGCGAAATTTTAAAGGCTGGAATTGTGCTTAAAAGTACCATTAAAATGGAGCTGGAGCTTGTACAAAAATGTACCATGAAATTTAAGAATCTAACGAGTATATATTTAACAGGTACCTATAGAGATTGAAACGTTTCAGACATTAACCTTAACCTGACAAGGTAAAGCTCATTAATATAATAATAATTTTAATTAGAATCACTTCATTAAGTGTATATGAGAAGTTGCGTTTAAGCTACCACTGTAATTTAAATGATTATAATACTAATGGACTCATGGCATACTCAGACGTTACAAGCTATTATTTTTTTTCATTTGAACCAACCAAATCAAATATACTTGTACTTATGTACATGGGATATTATTCCTTTATTTTACGTTAAATGATGATATTTAAAATCGTTCATAGACTTTTAGCCATATTTTTCATTTCTAACATACAGCTGAACGAGGCCATTCAGTATTTTCAAGACTGTTGGCTCCATCTACCCCGCAAGGGATATAGACGTGATTATATGTATGTGTGCATGTTCAATATTTTGTGGTTACCAATGACAGGTTGAAGGTTTCAAAACTAAAAATAAAAAAAAGACATATGCGTAATAAATACCTAAACATTTATTCACTTGAAAATAATTTACAGAAAGAAGTCATTATGATGAAAATATAAATAAACCATAAGAATCCAGGGATAAATACAATTACCTATTCAAAGTTACCACGCGTATTTGCCGTATCCGCCATAGCCGTAAGACAGGGCTGGAGCATACGAGTATGAGGCTGCTGGGGCAATAGTCTTGACAATAGGAGCGGAGTGAAAAGACACCGATGAAATAGCAGGAGCAGCGTAAGAGATGGGAGCTACAGTTTTGATAATTGGAGCGGCGATAGGGGCAGCAGCAATGGTCTTTATAACTGGTGCAGCGGCGTAAGTAGAGTACGCTGGGGTAAGTCCGCTGTATCCGAGACCACTGTACCCGAGGCTACTGTAGCCGAGGCTACCATAGCCTAGGCCTTCTCCGTAGCCTAAGCCGCTGTAGCCTAGTGCACCGCCAAGGTAGCCGGCGCGGGCGAGTCCAAGGAAGCAGAGGAGAGCAGTGATCTGTTGATGATAAAAACAGGAATTTGCAACAAGAAATAATAAGCTTATGGGCACATATCTTAATTTATATTAAGAACACCCGTTGATTGGTGAATGGTGCTTTATTTCTCTTTCATCTTTGTGCCTCAACGTAAGCTTTAAAGCAAGCAAGCTCGGAGTTAGATATTTTCCAGTTAGAAAGAAAGGTCTTCGGCATTCTTAAATTTGGCGTCAGCATTGTTTTCACGACACTATAGGTTAACACTACTCCGACACTAAAGCTTACTTTGGCACTATCTACACTTCTATATTTATTTATCCATGGATTATCTACACTATCTTACCTTTGCAATCATTTTGATTTGTATCTTCGGTTTGTTTCTGAAGTAGAATGATATTTTGGAAAGAACTCATCGTTTATATATGTGCGAATCTCGGAAATCGGCCTCCATTGTCAAGGCTCAAATTTTTGACTAAGTGGTTCATTATAAAGTTACACAAACCCTATTTTTAAATGAATATTTAGTTTTATAGCGTGCGGAACGAAGGTGAATATGAATATTCAATGCAAGGTAACGATGGGTTATGTTGCGAAAATTGCGGAAGTATTCATTTCCTCAGTGCATCCAAATTGTATAAAATATCAGCTTGCATCGATGCTGTGAGCATTTCCTGATGGCGACTATTGGGAAGTAAAGCAAAAATCTTGGTTCGAATTGTAAGCTTGAATTTTTATAAGCTCAAATTTTGGATTACGATGCGGTCTCTGAAACACTCACAAAAAGATGAAATAGTTCTATTTTCATCATGACTGACGACCGCGGATCGAACACGGGACCTTTCGGTTCAGAGGTGAGAATCCGAGAAATATCATAGTAATATTCATCAATCTTCTTAAAATATCAAAAACGACCCTAATGACGCTACTCGTATCCATAATAGAAGTGACATAATTTTCAAATTATGAGATGCAAGAAGTTGATGCGCTCGAGTTAATAACATATTCAAAAACTTTTTGTGCTTTTCTAATCAATACATGTCATCAGTACCTACTACTGCCTACTCGTGACAAGTGTTATTGATAACTCTTTGGTAAAAAGATTGAGTGTAGCTTTATTGAAATCATTTATTATTCTCATGCCACGATCATTCGATTTAGAACAGCAGAGGTCAGTACTGTAATTCAAGTTCATTGACCTCTGATTATGCAATGCACAATCTAGATTATGGAATATTAGTGAAAAAATGTGGTGTGGTTTTCGGCACCAACAGAAAAAAAATAGGACCACTCCATCTCTTTCTTATGAATGTCGTAGAAAGCGACTTAGGGATAGGCTAATACTTTGAGTTTTCTTTTAGGTGATGTAACTTATTTGAATCTCAATTCTATCATTAAGCCAAACAGCTGAACGTGGCCTATCAAACTTTTCGAGACTGTTAGCTCTGACTACCCCGCAACGGAGCGTAACAAACAGACATTGGCATTTATATTTCTGGATTTGAGGAAAATACTTACAAGCAATGAGATACGAGGCCGTAGACTGAACGGCGTCGTGTATTTTTAAACAACTGGTGTTTTTATTAACAGATTTCTTCGAAAATGTGCTCAGATTATTAACTTAAAGGGCATAGCTATCAAAAAGATTTAAAAAAATGTAACGTCTATAGGGACTCGACTCTTAGACTTATTTTGTATTATATATATTATAGATAATTAAAGCGAACTACCTGTTTCATGTGGTTGATTAGAAAAGGACATTTATTTGCCAATGGCTCTAACATTAATCTCAAAAGTCCAAGGCACCAACTAATGCAGACATAAATCGTGCGATCTAGTAATTTAGTATAGAACTCATGGATTTGTAATGTAATATAACGAGAAAACAGAAGTGACACATCGTATAACTTTGTGATTGAATAAAATATTTTTTATTTTTTAAAAACCTAGTGTATTAGCCAGCAGCTTTGTTTGTGTTTTGTTAAAGGAAAGTAAATATGTTTTAAGCGAATTTGTGACACAATAGGAAAGCAGATGAAAGCCCAAGACAAAGTTAAATTAATTTAAAAGATTGAAATAGAAAATTTGACATTTGTGAAAACTAAAAATTTTAAAGATCTGTATGAAAATTTAATAAAATATAATGGATTAAATTTTTATGTACTTATAAACTACAGTAAAAAAAATTTTGTAAGCGGTGTGGTATCTTATAGTGTAGTATATTTAGTAGTAGTAGTAGTGTAGTATAGTAGACAGAGCAAACTATTTAAAAAGGCTCAATACACGTTTAGTTGGATGGCTTCATGATGATGTACAAATCAGAAGATATATTTTTGTCTTCTTTTTAATTTGTTCTCGTCAATCAGCACCTTGCGCGTCGGTATGTAGAGCTAGGTGTGTCCGAAAGGATAGCAACTTTACTATTATTTCATCGCAAAAACATTTTTATGATCAACACAATCTCGCAATGTCGTTAGTTTTTTGATGAATATTTATATTATTAACCCATTTAAAAGAGGAGGTTATGTCGGTTTGATCGATATAATAAATAATATTTTAATTTAACACTTATGTTATTATTCAACGTAAATAAAGATTTACAAATGTATAATATAATTTAGCTATGAAATGCTTAAACGTGAGTTGTACCAAAAGATGCCTTATTTTTTACATAAAAACTGTATTAAATGTTAAAATAAAAGTGAAATCATTAATTACAGGAGGCAAAGTGGTGCTTCTTGGAGAAATGTAAACGCTCGAAGAGATGAGGTTACTCAACTAATCTTTATAACATAAAATTCATAGTTAAAAAATGGTACATACAGGAAAAATAACATAGTTTTCAATGTGAATTCCATGCCTTCCATGTTCTTCACCTATTGCTTATGACTTTATGCCTTTTAAAATAAATAACTCAATGAAATGAATGAATGAATGTGCCGTGTGGTTCCCGGCACCAATACAAAAAAGAATAGGACCACTCCATCTCGTTCCCATGGATGTCGTAAAAGGCGACTAAGGGATAGGCTTATAAACTTGGGATTCTTCTTTTAGGCGATGGGCTAGCAACCCGTCACTATTTGAATCTCAGCCAATCAGTCTTTTCAAGACTGTTGGCTCTGTCTACCCCGTAAGGGATAAAGACGTGATCATATGTATGTATGTAACTCAATGAAAATTGCATTTAGGGTGGCAAAAAGAAAATTCACAAGATTTTGTGAACTAAATCTTTGCAAATGTGTTCACTTTTGAAATGACGTCATCTGATGCTTTAATCGGAATACATTCGTAGCCTTTAAGATTGCAATTAGTCCTTGTAAACTGCTAATTATATTTAAATGAACCATTTATAGTCTCTTTTGAAATAATTCGACCATATGTCTTTTCGGCGAACTCAAAAATTGATGCTCCGCTTGCCAATTTTGACCTTGTTAAGTAGGCCGTGCGAAAAAGTCGTGACATAGTTTCATTTTGCTAGTTAAAAAGCCCTAAGTCCAATTTAGTATGGGTGAGAATTATCTTATCCTACTAATATCAATAATTGCGAAAGTTTATAGGGATGTGTGTGCATGTTTGTTACTTTTTCACGCAAAAACTACTAAATAGATTTTTATTGCACATTGCGGTAATATACTTAGCTAAGACATTGGAATAACAAAATAAGTTAAGTTAGAGTCTTGGTTGGACAAATATGCAATTAGAGATACAGTTGATAATTATTTTAATCACTTAAAAAAGAGAAGTTTCTTCATTATATGATTCATGACTTAATCACTTTATAACTATATTTCCTTCAAAATACATACCTAAAAAAAAACGTATCTGATAATATTACGTGAATCTATTATCACACCTACCTATTATTATAGCGGATTTTTTGTTTATAATTACTACCTGTTTGTTTATATTGAGTTACCAATTTTAATTAACAAGATTTTATATAATTAAGAAGATTTTTAACTGCAAATGTAATATGTAGTGTTTTAATTAAATTATGCCTACCAGTCGGATGTACATAACATTGACCTATAAAAATAGGTAATAATAAATTACACCGACGCCTTTAAATGCAAAAAATATGTAAATTGAATATGAACTTTTCTCGTACAATTTTTACAATAATTTTACGTGAATTTTAGTTGTGGTTAGTTGGACAACAACAATACTAACCGTATTAAAAACTTTAGTTAGTTTGCAGTTTCTTGGAAAATATTGTTTAAGCATAAACTGTTAAGTTTAAACTAATAACTTTTTCACCAGTGTTTTATTTATTTAATAATAAAAACAAAAGACTTTTGAATTTAATTAAGATTTATTCGTTTCACATTATAAAAAATAAATATAAAATAAAATTTTGTATAACAACTAGATTTACAGTCGTGGTGATCACCAGCCGTAGTTGGCAGCTAAGCCGCTGTATGACACGTGAGAGACGGCAGGGGCCGCAGAGTAGGTCAATGCGGACTTCAGGACGGGAGCGGCGGCGTAGGTTGCTACGGGAGAGTGCGCGTACGCCGCTACGGGAGCGTGCGCGGCGTAGGTTGTTAGAGGCGCGGATGCGGCGTAGCTCGCGATGGGAGCGGGCGCGGCGTAGCTCGCGTATCCCAAGGGAGCGTGGGCTACTGTCGCTACGGGAGCGGCGGCGTATGTCGCAACTGGAGCTACGGCCTTAGCGTAGAGGGGAGCAGCGTGGGCGGTCTGAGTGGAGTACGAAGACACGGAGGACACTGCAGGGCCGACGGCCTTGACGACTGGGGCGGAGTAGGCGACTGGAGCCGAGTAGGCTAAAGACGGAGCCGCGTATGCGGAGAGCGCTGGAGCGGCGTAACTTTTGTAGACAGGGGCTGATGCGTATGCGTACGGGGCCGCAGGAGCGGCGTATGTGAGCGGCGCGGCGTATGATGCACCCAGGAGACCGCCAGCGCGAGCGCTAGCCACCGCGCATAGAAGTACTATAAACTGAAAAAAATAAGAGTTGGAATTATAAGATTATTTTATAGATATAAATATTGATTTTAATATTTGCTGCCAAAGAAGAAATTCTATGAGACTTTTTTATATGAAAACGAAAATTATTGGTGCAATATTCTTGTTATCCTAACATAATAAATAATTGTATGGTCTATTTCCAAAAACTAGTACTCAATTGACGTACCTATGTGGAGAGTAACATGACTTTTTTAATTTTACAGACTATAAGTGCAAGTGGGATAGTTTAAATCAAATTTGATATAGATGTGTAATACGACTAGATTACCTAGATAAATCATTTGATTTATCTCGTGCTACCAAAAGTTTTCTACATCCCGTAGTTTTGGCTGTACCTACGTTGTCTATCAGTCAATGAGTAAGTTATTTATATTATGCAAGAAAAGAATGAATTTCTATTATTTGCCTTGATATCTATTTTACATAGTAGAAGAACGGAAGCAATCCATTTTCAGTGTTTAAGTTATGTGACTTTTCCGGAAAATACGAGTCGCTATAAATTAAAGCCATAACTTTGTGTAAAACATGACCAAAAATATTGGTTTGAAATCAAATACTACAGGAAAAGATTCCATTTACTTTTAAATTAGACAAATTTTTTTCTTAATAATGATCAAAACAAGCACCTTCCCTTTTTATAAATAGGTTAAAAGCTATTACTCCATGTAAATGCAACGTCACATTTATAATGTCTCAACTAATTTCCTTCTAAGAACTACGTAGCACCACTTAGTACAAATCCAATTTCACTGAAAGATGACGTCACATTAAACTAAACACCGTACCTTGGCTGCCATTGTGCTATATTGAACCCACTACAGCAAGTGATGTTAAGTAAATCTGCTCTTCAACTTATATACTAACTGGTTACCCCCGTGTATGCACTGGCATAGTTAGAACCCTGTCGCAAATGTCAACCAAAAACGGACGGAGTTGTACAGTTTTATGTGATTACAGTGTAAAGACGTGTGCTTGTATGTTATCTGGGAATTAATACGTTACCTTAGTATTTTATTAGGTAAATAAAAAAAGCAGATAGGTATTAGTACTAAATAATGCAATTTATTATTAAGTCGCGTTTGCTGGCTTGCGTTACGCACTGGCCGGTTTAACCGCGTCGTAAACAGAAGAGCAATAATCTTTTCGTGTGTAGTTTTTATTTTCCACAAAACTTGTATAAAATGAAATATCATTCAAAGGTTTTAAATTATTTTAAAAACATGCTAGGTTTTGCAGATATAAAATTGCTTATATATGAATGTTATTTAAAATAACTGTTCGTGTAAAATAGTTTGAAAATATGTAATAAAAACTTAATCGGTATATATTACAAGTGATCTTGTAATTTTCAAAATATCGTCCTTATAATCATCGTATTAGGCAATTTACTTGTAACGAAATCTTTTCGGTTTTACAGGCATGTACTTTGGCGTTTGTATTTAAAAAATAGAACCTAGATATCTAACCTTATTCACGAATAATTGTTTGAATTTTCATATTTTTGAGCTTTGACGCAAACTCGGAAAATGAAAAAAGTTATTGAATAAAAATCAGAAAAACGTTAATGAAAATAATTTATGTTTTTAAATTAATCGTTACCTCAGTAACTAATATGTAGGAATAAAAAGCAGGTACTGGCAAGCAAGATTAGTAATAAATCTGAGTTTAAATAAACAGATTTATCGGAAAATCTATCATTCATTGTGTAGATTGAATTAGTTTATTCCGTATATTTTCTCAATTCGTTCCTGAACGAATTGACAAAAGTCTACCTGAGTGGTTTTGTCTTTAGATGCGGCCTGTTTCTAAGGCAGTGTTTACAATACTACGTCATCTGAAATTATAATACGTCATCATTTATGCAAATTATGTAAACTGTAATTGAACATTGATTGAGATTTGAATATTATGTTACGCTTATTAATTTTCCCTTTCTATGTCTATTAAGGGAGGTGAATTAGGAAAATAATAAATGATCTTTATTTACGGCTAATGGTATTCCTTGTCTGTAGGACGTTTTGCTTATGCGTAAGATCATACATTTACATATTCATAAGTACACTACGACGTACTCTTGTCTGTCTTCTTAGAACTTTTGAACCTGTCTTCTTCCTTACTTACTTTAGTTTAGTCCCGGTTGCATCCATTCCACTCTGGAGAGAAGCCCGTGGTATGCCTTAGAATATGGATCCTGAATTGAATGAATCAAGTTTTTACACGAAGTGACTCCTATCTGATTTCCGCAACATTTGCTGAGGTACTTAACCCGTATTGGATTGACCTGCACATTCACACAAATCCAGTTGCCTGAATGTGCAGGTTTCTTCACGATTTTAGTCGAGTTTCTTATGCATTGACTCACCGGGTGCCAATATATTTACTAGTTGCTAAGTATACTTTATGAAATTGATCGTTAAATTTTGAAAGCGCCCTAACCTATGTAGGTATGATTATTCTTAAGGATTCTTTTTTTTATTTAAATTAAATTCAAAGGCAGTTAACTAGCACGTACATAAATAATTCAAATTTTACATGGCACAGTAATATCCTTTTATGTATTAATTTGAAACACAAATAAGTCAATTAAAAACGTTCAAAATGTCTCACATATTCTAGACTCAAGATTGCGCAAACGTTCAGTGAACGCCCATAGTTGCGCATGCGTCACATCCGCGTACCGCGCATGTGAACCATGCTTTATGTCTCCGGCTGGGCTTGCAACACGTGTGTAGACAGGTCAATCGTGCGGCTAGCCTTATCAGACCAGTATATGAATAAATGGACCAAATATCACAACATGGAGATCACAGAATTCTCATCCTATCCTGCGAATGATAATGTCGTACACAGAAACAACCAAAGCGCACTAAAAATGGTCACAGAAAATATTTTTTCTAATAATTTTACATTTGTCATGACAAAGAAAAAATTTACAAACTTTATTTTTAAAGTTATTTTGCATTACTTATTAATTATTAGTACTTACAAACCAAATGCTGGTCATTGTCAGAAGGAGCAGTGCGGTAGACGGCACACTGCGGTAGCATCTAAGCAGTTGTAAGTTTTATGTGATAAAAATTAAGCAATCTTTAAAAAATCATGTCATAAATAAAATTGAAACATTTAAACGTTAATACATGTATGTCTAACATCCAAAATATCTGAGTACCTATAAGGCAAAAGTTTCAAATGAGATTCTATTTTCATTGTAAGGCATAAAATAATAATCTTCCAGGAAACCTTTAGTACGGTACATTTATAAAAAATAAATTATAAGATACGATTAACATGAAATTGTAGGTTCTTCTTCTGCACTATCAGTATTTCATGACAAAATGAGTAAAGTACTCGTCTATACAATTCTATCGAAACTGGCAACAAAAGCGACTTGTTTGCGATTCGCAAAGCTGTGAGGCAATTTGAAACGAGAAATGCAATGACCAGTAATGGGTGTAAAAAAATTATGAATATTCATAGAAACAAATATGTTAAAGAAAATACTATATCATATGATACGTACACATTGTTGGTTCTGGGTTCCGATAAATCATTTATGTTTTATTAAAAATGAAATATGAACGATGCGCGATTCCCGGCATCAATAAATAAAAAAATAAGACCACTCCATCTCCGTTCCTGTAGACGTCGTAAAAGGCGGCAGGAGGGATCGGCTTATAAGCTTGGGATTCTTCTATCAGGCAATGAGCTAGCTACCTGTCACTATTTGAATCTCAATTCGATCATTATACCAAACAATTGAACCGGCCTTTCAGTCTTTTGGCTCTTTTTGGTCTGTCTACCTCGCCTTTCAGGCTCTGTCTACCTCGTATGTAGTAGTATGTATTTAAAAAAAAAATAAATAGATAATATATATTTTTCTCATTAGTTAATGTCTAACTTGTATATTTCTGAAAGCATACAATAACCTAATAAACAAAGGCTTTACTTTAAAGAAAATATAAACAGATGCTATGAATATTTATGGGCATAGAACACTTGCGAATCATTAATAATTATGCGAAAATGAAGCATTTCATTAACTTGCCATCAAACTTGTCAAGGTATGTACATATGTGGTATGTTTATCTTGAACAAAGTTATAGTTTTACGTAGTAACAAACTAGAAGATTATTTTGTTATCCATTGAGCATAAAATGGATAAAATTAAGATTTGATAAAAAATATATATTTCGACATTTTACTAAAAATACCTACATACATAGTAAGAATGATAAAACGATTCTTCAATTTCAATTGAAAGTTACAAATTTATTGACTGTAGAGTTAAAATTGATCTTATTTATAACTGTTAAATGGAACTTTCAAAATCTTAACTATTAAATTCGCCTGATATTGTCAAAGTATAACTCTTCGAGTGAAGCCATACGAGCGTAATTTTGAGTTAGGTCGCAGATAAAGAGTCTGAAAATGTTTGTATTATATTGCATTAATATATTGGTATCAATCAAAAGTGTTTTTGTCTCACGGCAACGCAAAATAAATCTGGCGTTTGTATAAAATTGACATACTATCTGAAATTATATATATTATTATAATCGTCTATGTGTCGTGTGGTTCGCGGCACTGTAGGACCACTCCATCTCTTTCCCATTTCGTTAAAGGCGACTAAGGTATAGGGCAAAGGGCAAAACTTGACTTTCTTCTTTTAGGTGAAATTTTTCATATTTAAGCCATACAGCTGAACGTGGCCATTTAATCTTTGTGAGACTGTTAGTTCTGTCTACCCCGTAAGGGATAAAGACGTGATTATATGTATATTATTGTCTAGTTTGCTTTTATTTATGTTAGTAAAATTTGCTTTGAGAATGTTTGCTTACTCGGTTAAGTCTAGACTTAATGTACTCAGAGAACTTAAATTGCTAGATGTAATTTTGTATATTACCTTGTAATTATGGCTAATCGTTGTTCAAATTATACAAATATTTACATGTTGTTAATTCCAAAATGTTTTCGTTACACAAATAACTTGGTAAGATTTATAATGGACCGGCATTTTCACAAATTTATAAAGCAAGTGGGATCATCATAATAAATAAATCCATACATTTGAAATGTTAAGATTAATTGCTATAGAGAGATTAAATTTTGTTCTAAAATTACAAATTAAACAAAAGTTCATACTTTAAAAAGCTTTAATATAATTTATTTATCTAAGACTTCGATTACAAATTCTACTTATAAAATTAAATAAGAATATAAACATTGAATAATATTAATAACATAAAATAAAGTCAGTCGCGCAGTTAACATATTTTTACCAGGAATAACTAGTTCCTAGGCCAGTGAAAGAGGCATGAGCTACTAAGGGCGTTGGGGAATAAGCTATAGCTTTCACTGGAGCAGTTTGAATAACCGTAGGTGCTAAAATAGCTTTATTCAAAACTGGTTTAGTAATGACTGGAGACGAATAAGCAAATGGAGGCTCTTTGGTTACAATTGAGGAAATTACAGGAGCAACATGAGATGTTAAAGCTGGAGACACTATTTCACTTTTCTTTAATACAGGTGTAACAGTTTTTGTTACAACAGGAGTATGGTAGACAATTGGATGAGAAACTGTATCATGATACACACTATTCGACGAACTGATTGGAACAGAATAAAAAGATGGTACAGATTGCGTTAGAACTATGCCATCATTTGATGTATGAGACTGAAATTTGTTAACTTTGGAGAAAGAAGTATCTAAAGTTTTAGAAAATGATGAGTGTTGAGATCCATCTGAAGACTTCTGATTGCTTTCGTGTGTCGTCACTATTGATTCGTAATAAGGTCCTTGGGAGTAAACTGGTGTGATAGTATTGGTGATTACTGGTGATGAAACTGTCTTGACCAGAGTTGGGTTGTAGTTAGAAGCTATGACTCCAGCTTGACTTAAACCCAACCAGCACATTAAGAGAGTTGCACTCTGAAAATCATATTTATAATTTTAAAACAGAAAATCACATAAACTAATAATATAAAAGTTGACAAGTATTAAATAAATCTTTATCAAGTTAGCAGCTAATTCTAAATTTACTTAAACCTACCTTAAGATCCATATTTTTGGGTTCTTTTATCTGTGTTAAGTTAATAAATGATAATTTCTCCTCAGGTCACCGCGTTTTTATACTTTAACTCGTATCAGATCCATTATTCCCGACCGAATCCACCTTGTAAGCAACACAATACATCATGTGTGTGGCCAAACCTGTTTACGACCTTAAACTCACCTTTGTCTTAATTATAAAAAAGTTCAAAAGGCTAACGAGATACAATCAGTTTTATTACCTTCTCTTATATATGCTTATATACCATTGTGACATTTGAGTAAAAACCTACCTTACACACTCTAGGACCGTAGTCAAACAGGCGTCAGGGTTCTCTTTAAATTAGCACTGGTGATAATAAATAACGTATTTCAATAAAACGTTACAATATTTTACTTCATTCATCTTCTAATCATGAACTATTGCTACTTCATTCAGATGAGAACACAACGCATTTGTCAATTCATACAGATCGCCTTAGCCAATTACTGTTGTAATCACATCATTATTATCCAATTCCAATGGTGCAATGTTCGTTTCTGATTTATATGTTGGCAAATTAATAACAATTGAAATGTTTTATTCATGTGTGTCTTGCAAACGTTTATGTTTGTTTATGGCCATGTAATATATAGTATAGCTACTCCCCGCGGCTTACGGTGTTGTTTACACTCTAAACTGGTTCTTGGCCGACAATACGTCTGGTAAAAATATTAGTTGCTTCGGTTGCGCAAGCCTTCTTAGAGTCACTCGTCTCTTGCTCGAAAAGGCTTTCATTGAGCTGTTCAATAATATTAGCATCAGTTAGCATTCTTATTTAAATTTGTGCGTAGGCGTGGCCTAAATTTGGAGCGAGCGAAAGATTCACTTGTTTACAATGTAGCTTTTGCATTGCGACCTTTATCTCAAAGTGTACTACTATGTTGGCTTCTTTTTTATTATAACCGAACAGTGCTTATTACAATGAATGACCTTATTTATTTTATCATATTTATAATGAATATAATTTGGTAACATAGATGTAATTCATAGTAGTTCAGATTGAAGGCCAATTAGGGACCTTTACTTGATTGTATTAGTTGATCGGGATTACCCTTTACGCCATCTTACAAATTATTGTTAATAAGTATTGTTTGCTTTAACCCTATTAACGTTAGTAAAAATAACATAAAAACTGTTAAATATAACAATGTTAATATATATAAATTGTGAATTGAGAAATTTCTATTGATTGTCCTTTGGAAGTGGCAAAATACAGTTTCACCCTCTTTTTTTATTACGTACATTTTCAAATCCCTTTTTTACTTGTAAAGCTAGGGAGACTGGCTAAAGCTCTAACATAAACTTATTCCAGAAGCGATATCGTAATTATCGCTGCCATAACCCGTCGTGACAAAGCAATGAAAGTTTAATGGGGCCGCCTATCCATAAAACATGGGATGGAAAGTGGGAACCCCTGTCAAACCACTATATATGCGCTTGATATTTTTTCAGGTCGAGAATTTGCTTCATTCGTTTTTCAAATTTCGCATACGCTCATTACTTATATCTATCTGTCTCTTGACGGTTTCCTGAAATGTGCCTTCTAAAAACAGTAGGTAAATGACAGGTGCGCTGTAAGAATATTGGCCAACTGCCTTAGAGAATTAAATCATGATTTTATCTATTCCTCTTTTTAACAGAATACGTAGTAGCATCCATAAAAAAGGTAGTATGTGCTCAAAAACCTTCTGAAAGTCATCATCATATAACAACTAGGCCCCTTTGCCTAGTAATAATAAACATAAAACATTTCTTATCCTTACAGTATAGACAGGGTCAAAAGTTTCGAACATATAACGAAGGCACGTTATGTTGGAATTGAGATTCAGTTTAGCCCATCGCTTTTATGAAGAATTCACAGCTTTTTAGTTTCAGTTTACTTTCTGTGCAATAGGAGACATTTATATTATTTTAATAAGTCTACTTTATATTATTTTCTAGCTTATCTGATGATATATGTATCAAAATTAATTTTATTTCCATTGCAAAGTGATCTAAATTTTGCAGAAACACGTATCCGTCTTATACGGCATATCATTAAATAGTAGTAATAACATTTTATGACTAGAGCCTACGCCCACTGATTTACCATTTTAGACATGTCATATGTAAATCAAATTGTTTATAGAGTATCTAGCTTATAAAATCTGTAGGATAACTAAATTGGAGTAAATTTTAAA
Organism: Amyelois transitella; assembly: GCF_032362555.1. Classification (NCBI taxonomy): domain Eukaryota; kingdom Metazoa; phylum Arthropoda; class Insecta; order Lepidoptera; family Pyralidae; genus Amyelois; species Amyelois transitella. The sequence continues at coordinate 7,547,756 of NC_083511.1, read as the reverse complement.
CCGTAAAATTTTATCTTTCAATACATTATTATGCGTCGTAAATGTAGTAATTCTAAAATTAGGTAGTCCTACCTAAAGTGGGTTCTTTGGTTCTACCTAAATGGTGTTCACAAATTTTGAGTTAGATATGCTGAGTAAAACAATAAAAATATGCTTATTGTTTTAATGTATTTATAATAATAATGTAATATCAAGGGACAGATCTCCATAGCTGCAGCCATCTTTCACTCATCACTTTAGTACGAAAGGAACCAAAGGGCCTCATCATGTTGTTCTTGTCAAATGACAGAGACCCCATGGGCCCGAGTATATTTTATATGTAATATTATAATTATTTAAGGTCATTATATGGGTCTTGTTACCTTAAATAAATAATAAAATATACATATATATTAAAATACATTTTCTTTGTGGAGGTCGGACGTGTGTCGCTTTGTATTATATAAAAACCTGACTTTCTCAATTCAGCATCATGATCAAGCTCAGATCATGATAAGCTCTCCCTTGGCTTCTCTCTAGAGAACAAAGGATGCACACGCCAAGAGAGCGAAGATGACGTATTCTTTATCTATTTTTCTGTTAACTTTAGAGAGAGGAAAAAGACTAAAGGTACTTTTATAAATAGGTAGGTCATGATTTGGTATACAAAAAATATGTGAGAGGGCTAGACTCGCAAACGGCTATTAGGTTACCTATCGTATTACTTTTACCTTTTTTATCGGACGGTAATGCGAGATGGCCTTGTCTATGAGTAATCCAGTGTGGTAAGGAACCTTGTTAGATTACGCAACTATTTCTTCAGACTCGACTGGGAATATATAGATTACTTGAAGAGTAGCTTTCGTCTGCATTGTTTAGTTGCTCAATTTTTATAGCCTGATAATGGAGTCTTGTGACTAATACGAGTACAACTATGAGCATTTATGGTCGAACGGTTAAGGTGCTTGACCAAAAAAGCCCAGGTTCACATACAACGATGATCATGTACTAGTGATTTTTTTCTAAGTTATATTTCATTGTTAACCGATGCACTAACTTAGAGGGACAACTGATTTAGTTGAAGGTTTCCTACAAGTCGGAATATGGATTAGGTTCCTCTGCAAAGGATCCTAACCCATATAATGGCCAACGGGCTCCGTCTTAAAGAAGCGTGCATAATAATATATGTAGTGTTATTGTATTTTTTATCATAGATATCTGATATGAAGAATTTTTGGAAATTCCCAAGAGAACAAATACCCGCAGTAAGCTAGTTTTGTGTAGGCAATTTAATTACTCGTAAAAGTGTTTACATATGCTCAATATAACTCGCAGGTGTGGTCCTAACATAGATTTTATAGTAAGGTGGTATACGAAATTATTCTAACGGCCGATTTGGAGCAATATCCTAGTATGTTTGGTTTATAGCACTTAATTATAAGGGCCAAAGCCGGCCTTGCATGTGGGTATACCCATATGCATTATACATATGCATGCCAAATGCTAAAATAAATACGGTCTACAAAACAATTCACCTTTTAATATTTAATTAAGTTTAAGTAAAGAAAAAATAGTAACTCCATAGTGCATTCCATAATTTGTTAAGAAGAGATTATTTGTATAAGCAGGATAATAATATTAGATGTATATAAATAAAAAATAGAATTATACTTTTCAAAAACAAAAAAAAATGCATTATGCATTAACTAGTTTTCAACCGCAGCTCCGCTTGCATTAAAATAAAATTACCGTTTTCCTGTTTTTATATGATTGGTGAAAAAAATAGTCCGGGTTAAAGAACTAAGAAATATTTGTCCAAAATTTATTGAAACTGATTCAGTAGTTTTAACTGCGAAGAACTAAGAGCCAAAAAACTATAAAACGTTACTAGTAGGAATTAATCAGTTCATATTAATTTAAAATAAACGAACGTACCTTGATCAAATTAGGGACGTCCTAGCAAAGGGTCAGGTCAAGAGTACCAAAAACCGCCGAGCTTGCATAAAGAGAGTTATGAATGTGGATGATGAAGCGAAGGAAGTATGCAGAGATCGTGTCAAGTGGAAAGATGTAGTCTCTACCTACCCCTCCGGGAAAAAGGCGTGATTTCATGTTTTTATGTATGTTGAAATAAATAATAGTAGTTATTCTTCCTGCCTACTTATGCCGCCAGATAGGTCAATACATTTTAATCAATAAATTCAACTTTTTTGCGCACCGTATTTTAAAAGATCCGTTTTCTCAGGTGCTCGTTATACTGCGACTTGTATGTAGTATGAAGTAGGTTTTGGTGCAATTTTCTAGACCTTTCCAGACACTTGAGTACTTTATAATGGATTTTGTAATTGAAATATAGAAATAATGGGCGTCTTATAAATTTGTCATATCACACTGACCAACTTGCCTATCTTATATTATAGAAACTGACTGTGACTTTTTGTATATCTTTCTCATGGATATCGTAAAAGGCGACTATGGGAGAGGCTAATAAACTTGTGATTATTCTTGTAGGCGATGGGCTAGCAACCTGTCACTATTTGTACTTCGATTCCATCATTTAGCCATACAGCTGAACGTGGCTTTTCAATCTTTTCAAGACTGTTCACTCTGTCTTCACCGCAAGGGATATAGACTTGATTATATGTAAGTATTTATTTTTTCTCCGTCATGAGAAACAAAGGTGCTTCATTAATTTGTTCCCCTTCTCGCAAGGTTGTTTTAGCCCGGGTTTTAAAGATAAACGTCGTAAAAATAGCAGCTTTGTGGCACCGGTTTAATTGGATGACAGATGGCTCTCATAGTTGGTGAAGTTACAGTGCAAGGGCAACTAGGCTGACAAGTTGAGGTTTATAAACTTAGTTTAAATTTTTTTCCCTATATGATTATGGTAGCTATTGGATAAACGCACCCAAACTCAGATGTAGACTTTAATGCTACGCGGCTACAAAAGATGTAAGTGATACTTTTGAAGCCGCATAAAGTTTTGATAAAGCAGCGAAAGGCAAATATAAAATTCCTGTAATGTTGTTGTGGGGTGATGAAAAGAAATGCCGTAATCGCCTTAAAAGATTAATCCCAAGTTTTTTAACATAGGCTATTATTTAGGCGATTGGCAAGCTAGGATTCATTTATAAGCGATTGTCGCTATTTGAATCTCAATTCCACATTTAAGCCATACAACTGAACGAGAGCTGAGAGAGAGAACGAGGCCTTTTAGGAGACTCTTGACTCTGCCTACCCCGTTAGGGATAAAGAAGTGATAATATGTCTGTATGTATGTCAATTAATAGCCTTTTGAATTTGGCTGCTATTATGCAACGCATCCCTAAATACACAACACTTCTCTTTTTTGTCGCGTGTTTTACCATACCATAGCTTGGACTTCTTCCAAAATGCTACCTTATAGAGGAAAACCGTTTAGAAGTAAGTGCCTTAGAAAAATACTACACCAATTTGGGTCGGTTAAAACCCAATAAAATAGGTTTATACTTGACGTTTAGTCCCGAGAATTAACTGGCAGTGGCCCAACGGCATCTAGGTAGCAATTAGTGGGTTGACGGATATGGGCTGAATATTGGCAAACAGATACATGCATCAGGCTGGAGGCCAAGCCGTGGGCAATAGTGGGCATATGTTATTTCTAATTTGACATCATTTATGGGCACATTTGTTTTGGGACTCTGATGGTGTGGTACAGATGCGGTAGGCAAATGGTAACGTCTCTAAATGGTAGGGTCTTTTAACATATAATAATCACGTCCTACCCTTATGGGTAAGGCAGAGCCAACAGTTTCGGAAAGACTGAAAGGCCACGTATAACTTAATGATAGATAGATATCAGTGGTATGACTTAATGATAGATTGAAATTAAAATAGAGACAATCGCTTATAAATGAAACCGAAGTTTTTAGCCTTTTCCTTGATTCACTTTTACAATCTGCACGGGAAGTGAAGCAGACGACACAAACTATGTTTTTCTTCGCTACTGGGCTAGTATGGATTTTAATGAATTGAAAGAAAAGTTTATTATTCATGCCTTTTTTAAAGAAAATATTTACAATGACTTATATTTGAGGTGTTCCAAAGCAGACCTAAGTGAATTCTATATAACAATTCAGATAGCGTAGTAATAATTAAGCAACCTATTCTCATGTTGAGTTAATGTAATACATTGAATTTTAAATCTAAGTTTTATTGATCGCTATCTTAATTCATCAAATACCTATCGAATACCATTATCAAGATAAGATTATATGCCGACATAAAATTACTAAAGGAAAAGAAATGCCAAGGCTATTTCAATTTTAACTACTCCAAATCATAAATATGTGGCAATAAAAATATATAAACAGTTTTCATTTTTTACTTTAATGTTCCACTATACGTATTATTTTTCTCATAGATCAGAAAATTTATTCTTTAAAAATATGTAAAAAAAAAAAAAATGAGATTATGGTTGCAAAAATATAAGCGGCATTTTCTCGTTGGAACTTCAGAAGGGTTATATTATGGTCATGCCAGTTTTTATAAAGAATTTTGATATTGATAATAGTGACAAAAAGATAAAACTACTTTTTTACCAATATTACCTCGTCTTCTACTGGCTCAAGAGAAGATTCTATTTTAGTCATTGATCCTTAGCTCAACGGATTCTTTATTTGGTATTTAATGTGAATATAGTTTATTCTTTTCAAAAAATACCAATAGAATTTGGCTTTTGTGTTGTAAGAGGGTTTGGCTTGTTCATTTTGGGTACAATAAGGTTTACTCTCATAGTGTGACTGGCATTTGATAGTGAGCCAGCTAGCTCTAAGCCGATCGTATTTGGAAAATCTCGAGTATTTGCAATTGAAACTATGTTTCACAACGTGTAGTGTTACAAGTTCAGAATTTATACGTTGGAAGCATATTTTTTATTCTTTGTTAGTTTATGTGCTAGTTGTTGCCGATTGTACGCCCCTAGTAAAACGTAACAAAACATATGTAAATGTTTTAGGTGATTTTGGACATAATAATTGATAATAAAATAAACGTCCAAAAATATCAGAAGTTCGAGGAAATATTCTGAAATCATGAATATGAAAATTACTATTAATTCCGAATTTATTCCGAGATCAGAATTCAAGTCATGGAACCTGTGATTAGTAATCTACAAAGTTATATCAAAAAACATAATTGTTTTTGCAACTGAATAATAGAATTATAGGCTAGACTTGGTATCCGGCTTCTAGCATATTTCTACACTAACTTAGACTACTGAGCAATGAGTCTGCAAAATGTTGAAATCTTAGTGTTAATGTGTCATTAGCCTTCAGAATAATTGGCATGAAATGAGAAAAGTGCGACTTCTTATGAACATTTCAATTTTTTCTTGTGTTAATTGGGTTTTACTCATTTTAATGCGGATGTCGGCCTAAAATAGGTAAGCTATGAAATATAATAATCAATAATATAAATTGTAGCTTTTTATGTCTCTCTTTAATTTGCACTTTCACTGCTATGATTCCGGACCCGGGGTTCAACGTTTCCCGACACTTCTGTCTTATTTTTTACTACAGCCAGCCCCATCGTTATCTATTTGGCAACTTGTACATATAAAAATAATTATCAGATATTATCAGATATACCTTTCTTGTATTGAATTTTATTGTCGCTGAAGTGTACTTCTATACAATACAGTCCAGATTTTGCAATAGCTTCCTCTTAGTATTTTTAATTACTTATTTTAATTAAATTTATTAAAAAATTGTTCGATACATTGAATATTGATGTAATCAATATGTTCAGCTCATAATACCCCAATTTCGTCACTAGATCGTATTGAAGAAATATCGCACCGAAACGCTAAAATTCAAACTTTTGAAATTGTATCGAGGAATCTAGTTTAAGTCATATCTGCATTTTTCCTTGCAACTTCATTTCTTTTAATTTTATTAACCTGTACAATTAATTATCATTCTTTTAGTTTTTGCTGAAATTTTTATTTTAGGGCTTTCATTTTTTGAACCCAAAATAATTTTAAAAGATAGAACTGTTCAAATTATCGTTTTGATAGCGCCAACACAGGTACTCCGATTCTCATTAAAGGTCTACTAAATTTGAATTTTGGTGAAATTTCTAATCACGGACTCTATACGGTTATAAGGAGCAAGAATATTTAAATTTATGAAACTCTTTAAAATGATAACTAATTCGGTAAAACCCTTTAAACGCAGGCAAACAATTTCAACCATCTGTCTTTAAATTTGGAATAAACAAACTTTACATTTATGTAACTCAAATTTTAATATGCCATTCGCTAGTGCTGAGCCCAGGTGCTCAGTTCTCAAAGGTCTATTATTAATTACTACTTTTTCAGTTTTTTCTCGAATTCCTTTACGTATTATGAGAACTCTTTGTGTAATTCGAAGCAAGAATCTTTCAATAAGATTAGACGTAACTCGGTAAAGAATTATTAAAAAAAAACTGGTAACTATTTCTACCGTCCACTTTTGAATTTGGAACAAAAAAATATTACATTTATGTAACTCAAACATGTGATTCGCCAGCGCCGGCACAGGTGCTCCGGTTCTCATCAAAGGTCCTGCGAGTGTTGACATTTGCTCGGCCTTCGGACCCCAATGTGGGTCAATGCGAGTCGCCAGTAATTTTTAGCAGTCAGATGACGTTTTGTAGATGCCGCTGCAGAAGTCATACATATTGTTGAGTGCGTTTATTTTTATTCGAAACTTCGGAACATTCATAAGCGATAGCACGGAATAATTGGTAATAATTGGTAACTGACACAGCTTGAGAATGAAATCAGAACATGCTTTGAGAAGGGAGAAGTACATTGAATACGTTATACCAGTTAGTTATCTAATTAGCATTCTTTTTACAGTATTAACAAGATGATATAATCTCATCTCTTTCCCATCGATGTCGTAAAAGGCGACTAAGGGATAGGTTAACAAACTTGGGGTTGTTTTTTAGGTGATGGGCTAGCAACCTGCTGTTTCCATTTAAATCTCAATTCTATCATTAAGCCAAATAGCTGAACGTGGCTATTCATTCTTTCAAGACTGTTGGCTCTGTCTGCCCCGCAAGGGATATAGACGTGACCATATGTATGTATGTATATTCCTATTAAAGGCGATGGGTAAGTAAGCAACATATTGTCCCTATATTTACATCTTAATTCCGTCATTAATCCAATCGGCGAAACGTAGCCAGCCATGACTATTGACTTTGTCTACCCCGTAATAGATAAATAATCAATGTGAGAATTTTTTGGTTACATTACATTCTTCCTGCATTATTCTTAAAATTTAATGGTATGTTTTTTTATTGTATCTGTAGGTAGAAATCATATAACTTCCTCCTTCTAATCCATTACGAATTCCGATTTAAGAATAAATTAGACCGATTTGATTATCGATAAATCAGCATCAAAATATATTAATGCAGTGAACTTTAAAGTTCATTATGTGAAATGTAAATCAATCTTTTGTTTAATACCCATACATTATTGTACGTACAGTCGTCGACAATATTGTTGTTTAATAACAAAGTTGGTATATAATATCCACAACTCAAACCAATCAGAAAAAGTTTATTTCACTTGACCTGACTGGGGTTCAAACCTGGGACCAGTAATTCCTATAAATTAGCACAATAACTACGCCAAGCAGACCGTTGAAATAAAATTAACGAAAAATATTATATCATTTGTTCTCTAACCAGTACCATTCATACAATGTAGTAGAACTTCTTATGGGCCTTCACAAATTAGTGATTGAATAGAAGTTTATGAAGTACAAAGGATATATACTTATGTGATTTTTGCTGATACTTACTAAGGATTTTTTAACTACCGACTTGAACAATCAGTAACTATTTAAATAGCAGTGTTGATTTGCAGAATAGTTAGCGTTTAGTGCGTAAATTTCATAAACGTCGTACGATTTGTTGTTGTTGCTAAAAAAAATCTATAAATTATTATGATGAATTATTATTATCTCTATACGAGGTACCAACAACCTTGTAGAAGCACTTTAATTTAAACAACACAGTGTCTATTCTATTTGATGTATAAAAGAACACAACGTTACTGGCTGACTGATTGTTTCACATATCAACGCAATTTAGTTAAACGCAGGCAGAGACGCGAACTTAATCTAGTTGTTTTTTTTTATTAAGGTAAGCTTCATCGCACCTTGTTAATAATGTTCAATATTTTACTATCAGTCAAATCTTTAGACCGAGGTTGATGTAGGTGAAAAGTAAAAAACAATAATGGAAGCAATTAGCAATTGGCCAGCATTCGTAAACAAATAAATTGTAAAAGATACTGAGAAGTTTATGTATGATTAAGATATAGGTTGCGATGGATGGATGATTCTCTGCACGCACTTTATTTTGTGATATCACACATCACCTTGAACTATATTCATGGGTAAGCTCCGTCTTGGTGGGCGAATATTAATGGTTTGTCGTGTTAAACCGCATTTGTGTGGCATAAGAGTTTCACATGAGATGTGACAGATTATTATATCAATACCACGTGTATTTTTTAAAGTAAAGTAAGATTACTAAGATTACGATACTCAATAAACATTTATTTTAGACGAAGTTGCGGGCAGCAGCTAGTATAAAATTATAAAGAAATAAAAAATAAATGAGCACCATATATGTTTATGGAATACCCCATACCTATTTGGAATCAAGCATCATGTTTTACTTCATCAGCGTTCAGGTTCTAGCTACTAATCTATAATTCAAAAGTTTGTCATACCACAAATCTTTTCGAGTACCTATCCGAATTGTTGATCATGTTTTTGCAAATATTTCATACATAAAATCATATAAGTTCAGTAACTATTCGCAGGTCGTGACTTCGGCTGTGTAATTTTTTTAATGAATGCGATATATCTTTTCTTCCTTTACGTCATGAGGCGTAAAGTTAGGTATGTCACTTTAATTAACATGGATATTATATACTCAACAACACAGAGGTAGAATTAACAATGTATTAAATTGATATCATTGAACATTTCAAGATATAAAACAAACCTCTTAATGTAACCGGTGGATTAGTTCCAATCGTTAAATGAGCAGGAAGCTACAACTAACCCCTTCGTTAAAAGTTAGCACAAGGAAAAATGTTTATTCCATTTAGTTCCACAGAATTTGCCTCGATAGCCTGTTAAAAATTCCAGACCAAAATTAAATTAGATTTATTCTGTGATGACGGAGAAAGCATTAGAACAGCTGTTTTTAAAAAAAATAAAGAATCACAATAAATGGTAATCAGTCACCGTATTGCAGTTTCAATTAACGTGACTCTTAAACAAAAGTTATGGCTTGGAGTTGACCCTAGGTCTAAGAATAGAATGATTATTTATTTGTTAATATAATTATAAAAATGATTAATAATTTTCTATATTATGCTTAATAACGTTTATTATTTTTTACCTTATTGCTTGTAGAGTTTTGAAGGTTGAAATCAGATAAAAGGAGAGTAAATACGCCAAGAAAGCTCGAATTTGAAGTTTCCCGCCAGAATTAATGTTCGAATAGAGTTCTTTCTTTGGTCGAACGATCTTCTCGGTTCATTTGCAATTTACGAGTAGGAACTAGAAATATATGTTCAAGGGGTTAAACACACACTAAAGTTATTTTGAAATAAATAGAATATTAATAAGTAGCTATACCTACATATAAAAATAATGGCGTCATTTCTTTTACCGATGAACGGATATCCTAATCCGTTTCCTGTCGTATATTGTCCTATTTGAATATTTCTCATATAACTTAAATTATTGCTTTAGTAAGGTCATCCTTTATTTAGTTTGCCTTGCCTAACTTGCCAGTTGCAAAACATTTGCAATTAGCGGGAAAAATTGCTGCAATTATGCGTCATGCACTTAGCAAAGATTCCCCGCAACAGTGCATTGCTAAGATGTGGTTATTTTTTTATAATTACCAATTATGTACCTGCAAGTGTGATTAATTTAGAATTGCGCTTTCATAATATTAAAAAATCACCTTACCCAATGTAAAAGCGTATTCAAACACGTGGTCTCCGGCCTTTGCTCTCAGAAATGAGTGTTTAAAAAGCCCTTCCTGTCCCAAGTATAATACCAAAGTAGTTCACCTAGGTGTTCCACAATAAACTTATTGTATCCCTGGTTCACCTCAATGTTCCACGGTTAACTTTCTGTCATCTTGGTGTTCTGCAGCAATGGATAGTTTTATTTTTTATTTTTACTATTTTTATGATTTCTTTGACATCCACCGATCACGGTCACCCAGGTACTGTTGTTAAAATTCATCATAAATATTTTTTCTTTTAATTTGTAAAATTAAAAGAAAAAATATTTATGATGGTATACGGTAAGGGGTCATTTACATGAGACAATTTTATAGCTGCGTAGTCGTAAAGGTTTGTTGAAAGTGTTTTAATATAGATATGATCTGAAATTCATAAATGTTTGAGTATTGTGATGGGCTACAAAGTAAAAATCGTGACTAAGTATTCATCCTAGCTGTCAGATTAGGGCAAACCTATTTAGACCTCTACGCTATATTTAGACATAGCGCCTTTTTCTGAAGGCACAATAGAATGTCGAAAATATTGCAAAACGCGCAAAATGGTAATAAAGTTGTCCATTTTTGGCCTCAATATGCCTAGTAAGTTTTTGCGTATATGTGCATAAAATAACGATAACAAATTTTTATTTGAACGGTGTCTGAACTTGAAAAATATTGTCAAGAAACGGATAATCGATATAAGACCGACATAGGTCTAAAATTTGGTTAATAGATTTTTTGTCTGTATCTTTGTACTCGCATCATGCGAAAACTATTCATCTGATTTGAATGCGGTCTTCTTCGATGTGTTTGATGTGAACCTAAATACTGTAGTAAAATTTGGCCACACCACTCTAAGGAGGTCAGCATTTTTTTTATGAGATTATCAGCGACCGAATGTGCATGCAACAGCTAGTTTATAATATAATAAATTAAACAGCCATCAAACTTTATTTCTGTACAATTAATGATTTTGTTGCTGCTACTGCTAAGACCTCTAAAATGGAATATGTAGTGCTGTCACTCTTAAATATTGTAATCATATATTTCACGCTGTCCTTAAGATGTTATAAGCATGAGAAACAAAGAACTGCCTTGTATTTACTTATCAACAGATAAACCCATAACTACTTAGAGCACAAAATCATTTCAGATACAAACTATACTAAGAGATGTAGAAACTATTTTTGGTATAGGTTCGGTGTTAGCAAACTGAACTGGCCGTAATAAAAACATAGTAAAAACTTCTAATTAACTAATTCCATATAAGTTAATAAAAAAAATATTAAATCATTAGGTATCAAAATAAATATTCTCAAAAAATAGCAAGACAATTATTATGCTTAAAAATTTAAAGCACTTTTGAAATACCTATGGCCAGACAATTTTGGGGCCCTAATATGGAGCCCTACTTAATATGACAGACATTTTATATTGAACTTCCCACAGCATAATATATCACATAATCATATATAATATAGCTTTATGCTATAGAATATGATTGACAGACAGACATGAAGTTAAATCGTTCACATGTATCCTTTCGTATTACGAAACGCTGTACATTTGAAATGCAGAATTAATTATTGGTATAACTAGTTGCTGCTAATAAATCTATGAGATTTTATATTTGCCATGTAGGATATATTTTGCCAATGCAGCTGTGGTCAAATGAGTCATTATTGTATACTAGCCGCTGCCCGCGACTTCGTTAAATGACAATTTCAATTAAAAAAAAACTGACTCCATGTATTGACTCATTATGGGCTAGGAGATAAATTTTTGTATACAAGATTTTAAGTTAAGTCAAACATGCAGATAGAAATTCAAACAATCACATTTTTTGGCTTCTGTTGGTCTATAAAAAATTTTCTATATCGATTTTTTGGAAATATCTTCTGAGTACAGATGATATGATTTGGAGGCAGCTGGGACACGCTTTGTTTTTCTTCACTACTAGACCTAGAAGCGTGCTCTTGACATGCTTTAGAAACATTCTACTTGAGCGTATCATTCAATTATTTTAATTTCCTTTTAACATTTTTAATTATTTTAATCTCAAGACTGTTGCTTCTTGTAAAACTTAATCACAAAGTTTATTAATTTTCATTTTTGATTGGTAATTTTGAATTATTCATCGTCATCGCAACGTCCTCGTTTCATTAATGGTAAACAAGCAAACTTGCAACGTAAAAAGTTTTGGGGAGATTGAAAATACTCAACATTTCGACATCTACGGATACAGTAATAAATTTTAATAAAAAGTAAAAAAAAAACTGGTATTGCAATGGAACTTGTATTTGACTTTTCTTTTATGGTATCGAATATTTATACTGCGCTTAATATTTTTGTTTAAGATTTGTTTGTGATAGGTGCCTTTATAATTAATTTTGAAGTTTCTAATAACATAAATAATAAAATTTATTTATTAACTAAAGTGAGCTAGCTCATCTATTACTTGCTTTAGAATTTCATTATTATCATACGTTACGGGATTTTGATTTAATAATCATAAGGCACATCTCCTGTCCCACTTTAAGTCTGACATTAGCTCTCATAGAGATGAAAAGAGAAAGAAGATACATCTTGTCAACATTTGAGAATAGATTCCCAGAAGTCATCATGAACAATTTCCAGTGAGCATAAAAACCGAATCTTACCAGAAGTTTATGAAAGAATCCCACTGGAAATAAATGTGTCATTGTATGTTATCAATCCTTATAAACTGCCATATGAAAACATCGTTAACTCGTTGTCCCAGTGGCTCGATCCATTACAAGTTCCATGGGTAATTTTATACGGTTGAGGGAGTTTTGCCCGGATCTTTTGATTCTATGGAAAGTGGTTGCTTTCTGGTGGCATTTAAAACCATGGCCACTTGGTAATAAAGCTCGCTTGGTAATATACCACAGAGGCAGTATATTTACAAATCTAGACGAATAAATGGAAAATATAGGGCATAAAGGAACTAAATTCTAAGATTTTGAATTTTAAGGAACAGGTTACTTGGAAACCTCAACTTACAACTAAGCAAGATTGCTAGGATTACATGCAGCACTAAGACTCTCATTACTTCCGTCACAGAATAGATTGCTCCTGTGCCGTCTTACTCGAAAGCTGTAGCTAATCTAAAAATAGTTATGTTTTTAATGTAACGATTTATTCTTCTACTTTTCCTGGAATTAACTGGCATTGGCATTGAACTGAAGATGCAAGAAATAATGTTAAATCATAATCTCTTGTTTTTGTAGACATCGCGGCATAGAAAGAGATGGAGAAAGAGAGAAAGAGATGGGTATATCTGCATTATGTTGTGCATCAGGTAACAGTCATATCAGTTTGATAATTTTGTTTCTTCGACACGTGTTGGTATCAATGTGAAGAGACCTTGTTGCATAAGTCTGGCGATAGAATAAATATATGATGAGCATAAGGATTAAAAGTAAATACAACTGAATGTTCCAATTATGGGCATACTGAATAAGTTGATCTCGCTAACATCAATTTAAGATGCCGAAATAATCAACCGGCATCTTGCTGTTTATTTTAATTTTTCGGTATTTACACAATCATCAAGATTTTAACAGTAAATGAAAGTTATACCTTTCGTAGGAAAAATATGTAGTTTAACCCAATTTCAGTCCCCTGTAAATGTCCCGTTTTCCGTCTCCCGCCTTCTAAACGCTAATTTGTGAACGATTTTTTAATTGGTTTTCATTAAAAGACGGATATCTTAATACATATAAATATTAGCAAACATTTGCGAAAATGAGTAATTGACTGGTAGACAATCTATACCAAAAAGCACTCATCTAGTACTAGTAGTTAAGAAGCCGTTTTGAATTATTCATTGAGAAGTTAAAAGTTCCCACGGGAACAAGAAATGAGCGAAATGTAACAGGCACAACTGCGGGCGTAGTCTACTAAAGTCATATGAGTAATGTATGTGAATTATCCTTGTATATATTTAGCATATTTCTATGCCGTAATTTCGCAAGGCTGCACTCGACATATGCGATTATCCACTTACGAATCTAGATCGTAGACTTTTGTAGTTAAAGGTCAACTAACCCGTCTGGCGATTGTGAAAGATGGCTTATTTATGGGCTTGTTGAGTTTGAATCATATATCTAGGTAGTATACAAAGAATTTGTATGTGTTTAACGGCAATAACTATTATTAATGATGATGCCTGAGGTTCCGGACTAGTAGATAATTCGAAATTAAGAATATTCTTAATTTGGAACCTATATTTCCTCAAGCTTCATGTTTAGAAAATCGTCAGAACTACCATAAAACAATAAGACACATTCTGATATGTTAACCAGTATTGTCTTTAAATTTTTGTAAATAAGTTTTAAAAACATATTTTAAACAAGTAACAACAACAACTATAATAAACATGCAAATGTTTGCATGACGTTACAGTTTCGGTGAATAAAAAAATTTGGTGTGAAAAAAAAATAACGATTTAAGATTGTAATAAAATTAAGGTTACACTGATGTCAGAGATGTCACTGCAAGACATAAAAACCTCAATATACCTATTTATTATTTTTATTCCTTCTATTGAATTAAACAAAAAATCTAATACAAATAAGGAAGTTCATTGACCACTATGCGATAACTATGATTCAACTATGATGCAACAGTGCATGAAGATGCGCGGGAGTAACCTCTAGCGGTCGATGACAGGAGTTCAAGGTGCTAACTCATCTTGTTCCATCTTCATTACTCACTATAATAAAACTAATGTCAGTAATGTTGTAAGCCGTGGATGAGGCATATTCTTACATAGCATTTTTTGTTTTTCTTTTTTTGATATCAATATTTTTTAGGTTAGACAAAAAGTTTTACAGCAATTTTTTTGAAATGTTATTGTTTTTTTTTCAACCTACTAACAGTTATTCATTTCTTTGTCATTAAAATATTTAGTATAAAAATTTACAAAATAAATACATTTACACATTATAAATAATAAGAGAGAATTTTAAAATTGAGAATGGCAATGCTTAAATGGTTTGTTATGTAGAGAAGAAGAATTAAAGTAGGTTGACTAAGAAAATATACAAAGTGTAAATGGCAGTCCCATTTATGTATAATGGGAAGGCCTAGACGAACATTTACCTTGATCATATCGGGGACGTTCTGGTAATAGGTCAGGTCAAGAGTACCCGAAACCGACAAACTTGCATGTTATGAATCGGTGAAGCATTTATGTTAGTAAGTATGAAATTCAAAAGATGCAAGCATAATTATTGTTTGAGGACATTAATCAAGTTTAGGATTAATTGACAATAATCATTGTAAATGATTTGATTTGAAGGAAATTGATAATGAAGTTAGAATGTGAAGAAAATTATCAGAAGCTTTAAATTTGTATGGGTTCTACATGCCTCATCCATACTGTTATAGTTTAGGTCTTCGTCGTTCATGTAGCGAGACGAGTCTGCAGACTGCGTATTTGTTTCGAGACATAATTAGATGATTCTGTGTTAGTAAGTTACTAGTTCAAGGTTATTAAATTATGTACTTACGTCTATATTATAAATGGAAGATATTTGACAGCACAAATATTTTTACTATCTGTTAGACGCTCGCGTTGTTCCTTATTTCTGGCCAATTCATCGGTTGAGTGTGCTTGCATTTCAATCTTTCTTAACTAACTTTTATCCAATATCTGAATAAGATCGTATTACGCAACTGGTTAGTGAGACATGATTCCTCATTATTGTTTATTATAAATTTACAAATAATCACTTTATATATGATATATTAAATATTCTCTTACTGTACACCAAATTCTCTCTTCATCAAATGTTTTCGTGGTTGCCTGGATGAGATTGCATAATGCCATATGGTCGTGGCCGTGGCTGTATTTGTACATCATTTTAGCATAAGTTTTAAGATAAGTTATTTTTGTTATAATTTATGTGCAATAAAGGATATCCTATCACTTTTACCTCGGGATAAGATATTTTCCTCGCATAAAAAATATGTAATATTTGTAATATTAATGACTGTTCAATGGCTAAAAATGAACGTTAAGAATTTAAAAACTCTTCGCTCTAGTAATTTTAGCAAAGTAGGTGAAAAACATTAAAATAACAATGTCTGGGGGCGTTTGGCTAATTAGCCTTTGTCAAAATTCTGGGCCAAGGTCATTGGCCGCTCGGGATTTTAACAATTGGTTTTTTACATCTTCCTTATTGTTATTTTTTATACCTCTTTCTTCCTTTTCTTATTTAAATAATCGCTCTACGAGAGTTAAAAATGTCCTCATTATAAGACGGTTTTGCGTTAATAATTAACGTCATCTCAATAGATGTGTTAGTCAGTTGTTTTTTAAAAGATAAAAAAAATTTTTTTTTATTCTGTGTACACTGCCGGTAACCGAGAAAATTACCGCTTATACTTTTTGGGACTATTTACTTACTCGTTAGATACTTTTTGAGACATTAGCATTTAATATTTTGGACGTTTTTAAAATGACACGTAGAACACGCGTAAGGTAATTTAATGGTATTAAGTATATCAAAAAGCCAGCGTTGAGCATCTGAATATCTGCCAAAACTACAGTACAAATATACAAAACAACAAGTATATTTGTGCTGTAGTATGATAATTTAACATACTGAGAAAGGATGCTTATATTTTGCATACCCCCAACTTTGTAGACAGCAGTCGATTTTGACACTTCTGCTTACTTAACTCCGAAGGAAACGTATCTTGCAAATACGAGTATCATAAATCTCAAACTTCGCTTGTTGTCTCAATAACTAAAGTCCGTTTTGATGTTAGTCTGGTTGCAAAGAGAAAACAAAGTGTAGCTTCTTTTTCCGCCCAGATTGTAAAGGTCCATTAAGTAAAAGGTCATCATTTATACTTGAACTCTAACCAGTTAGACAGAGCCAACCAGTCTTAAAAAGACATGACAAGACAATGGCCACGTTTGAGAAAAAATCTTACTTTTTTATGACTGAAGACTATCAATTCCATCGTTAAGCCATTCTGTTGACGTGATATTTGGTCCTTGTGATTATTATCTCTATTTATCCGTGTGGGGGAACCACACGGATAAATAGAGCATTATTAGAAAAAAGAATAGGCACCATTAGAAAAAGGAATAGGGCCACTCCATCTCTTCCCCAGGGGGATGTAGTAATAGGCGACTTAGAGATAGGCTTATAAACTTGGGATTCTTCTTTAGGCGATGTATGATGTATGTATGTATGTATATCTCTATTTACTTCGTTACATACATATTATATCACGTCAGTATCTATATACCTAACTGGATAGTTAGTTCGGTCAATAATTTTGTAAACATTAAAAAAACCTTGTTCAGCTAGACCCCGTAAAGACGTAAAAGACGTGAATGTAATGGACAAACATATTCCACTCAATGATGAAAGAAGATCGAACAAGATCAATCAACAGTTGATAAGATATCGCTAATTTGACTAGGCGTGACCAACAACGCGATGTAGATAGTGTCGCAATGTTTGTATGATGTTGAGGCCACTAAATGTTAACCGGTCCGCGATGGATCATAATAACATCTATGGCACTTAGGCAAGAAACTAGGGTTGACACAACAGAGCGAAGTTTTTCATTGCTATAAAATACAGTTGCTGTTGTCGGATAAAAAGTATATAATAATTATTTAGGTGATTCAATCGAAATTATTGAATTAGATAAGAGGCGTTTCTTTGTAAAAAAAATGTTGATTTTTGTGGAAGAAAAGATGACGAAAAAAATATTCTCGTTATTAAATCACTTTGTTAATAAATCAAACTTAAAACAATCAAAAACCAAAAATGCTTTTCATACACAAATATAAAATAAATTCCCCAAGCACAATTTGTTGCACAAATTCCCAACAAATTCAGTCGAAACCGTAAATAAGTTGTAGTTTTCAGGTTTTCTTTATCTGGTTAGCAATAAACATATCGGGCGAGGCTCCGTGCTCAATAACCAAGTAACCACTGCCATTGGCCCAATGCCAACTGCAAATGTCAGATGGCGTGATACGTTCTTTACACTTTCCGGCTTCTTGCATCGCTGGTGCAAAATATTGACAGTACAGAGAAGTGACATCTTAATTCCATCATTCTATCTAGCTGAACCTAAGTGGGAGCCTTGATAAGGAAGAAAGGAATTTAAAAAAATGCAGTCATCTATTTAAATTAGGACTTATTAATAACCTAGATACCAGAGCTTTTGCAGAACAAAATTTTGGGACACCTGATGTTGTAACTTGCCGGGCGACGGCTAGGGAGCGTTTGGAGTTCTTCAGTATATCCTGACCTGGAGGAATGCACTGAGGAGGATAAGCACTTTCCAACAGGTAATATACTTAAATAAACCTTATGAATTAAAATAACATCTTTGAGTGCTATTGGGGATTCTCTATTAGAAAAGCTTAGACTATCAATGAGATGTCGGCAGCATAGCTCTTACTTTCTGGGGTTTATTGAGTTGGGGTGTCTTAGTTACAGAGTTAACTTCCATCACGGGTTTAATATACAAGTAGCTGATAAAGTGTAATTTTAGACATATTTGTGTTCAATTACCATTGTATCGTACTACCAATTGACAAAAACTATACTAAAATAATATGGAGACCTGATAAAAAAGGGTTAGAGTTGCTAAAAAATGTGGAAGTAAGAAGTTAATAATTAAATCCTTTAGTGACGTATATTTCCTTCTGGTACATTACTATTTTGTGTAAGTTCTTTATATCTTCCGGTTTCTTACACTATTTTGATTTCAAGAGAATCGGAGAGTTTTGTCAAATTCAATGCCAAGTCATACGTAGGTAACTATTATTGGATTTCATTTAATGAGCTCAATCTTTCATGTTTATATGACCGGTTGGTGTCAGTTTAAGTAAATGAAAATCGTATTTTTTCACTTGTCTGTGGAATAAGGTCATTTAACTTCAGCGGAAAAAAACATTTAGGTAAATAGGTATTTATAGGAATGGATTATGGTTTCTTCATCAAATAACAAATTTATGAAAGCCCATATAAAATTTATACGTAAAGTTATGAGTAAAAGTTAGAATACCGTTAAGATCATTTATATGTATAAGTTAAATTGCAAAATCATGTCTCACCAAAACCGTATCTAAATCATGAACAAATGCAGCATACTTGCAAATCAGCGGTATATGCGGGAGTCAAAATGCAGGTTTAATAGCTCGTTGAATTTCAAATTCGTCCCAGTTTTTATGCACATGCAGTGCGTGTGAACCGTTTTGATGGAGCTTACTTTGTAGGCCTTGGTTTCGTGAATTCAAAAAGCCAGAATTGAGATTGCAATCACTGTATTATACAAGATATAATAACCCTTGTCTTAACAGTCCACTACAATTCCGGAAGAATACTCATTCTACTTGTATGTGGTTGTGTCCAGGGGAACAATTAATAAGAAAAAGGAAAACGCAAATTTTAGCTTCCTACGCTTAGTCGATACAGTATTCATTGTCTTGTCTGTCAGTCATTCAGCAAATCAAGATTTTTATTTATTTTGATTAATTAATACAACAAATTTTTATTACATTGCAGTGTGTTTTCTAGCACATCACTTTCTTTTTCGTCGATGTAGTATTAGGCGATTTAGAGTATTCTTGCATCTACAAAGGTAAGACATGAATTGATTCGTGCACTAAATTTACCAACCCGACTTACCAAATGCTAAATCGTGGTCATGGGTAGACTCCGGGGTGGTCCAACAGAAATATACAACAGGGATAAACATCAGGAAGAACTATTAGTATCTAACAAATTGTATTTATTAATTTCATGGATAAAATACACCTTGTGGTAGCATGGACATATATCAATATTGCGTTTAAGTACAAAACCAACATATTTTTTAATCTTATGTTCACTTACACTTCACTTACTATTAATACTGCACACTTATTTCTAATTCTGTATTTTTCCTTAAGCGGAAGCGTTATTTCTTTTCAAATATTTAAAGAATGTCACAAAAAGTTGTCCATTATTTTAGCACAGATAAGATTTCTTTCGGATTTGATTTAACATTGTTTGTGCTAATCTTTAAATCATCACCATCGTTGGTCACCAACTGTCGCTTCTTGGAGGTGGTGGGCTGAAAGTAAAACAGATACTTAATTAAATTGAAAATCGCTGACGAAATTCGTATTTATATGTTTATTTATTAGTCCATACTTAAACATTGGATTAAAGTTCAATAGATAGATGTGAGAGTTTTACATGAAAGCTATACAGCTCAGACTGCTTAAAAAGAAAATTCTCTATTATTTCTCGTTCTCGTAAGAATTTTGGGAAATCCTCCTCCTTATCGCGCTTTTATGGTTATAATACAGAGAAGATGAGTAACCTCACGTCGCAATGGTTATTCTTCATAATTTTTCAGACGGTGGGCACAAAAAGGTAAATAAGGTAAATAATAACCTAAATAAAATTTTCTACTGAAATAGTTATAAAAATGTGATAATATTTGTTTAAAGCTTTTTTACAGACATCTAGTCAATTATAATTAATTGCCTGCGGGTGTTTAAGTGGGTATTAAACTGTAGCTGTCAAATTACTGCCATAATCTTTTGTTTTTCGCTCCGCCCACCATTTTGTAAACGACATGACAGTCATGTCAATTTGATTTGTCGTGACACGAAATTATGTGTTGAAGAGATGCAAGGTTAATTAGTGCACAAGTTATACTTAAGTTTACAAACATCATAATGACTTCTTTGAGAAGAAGATCGTGCAATATCCCTGTATCGCAAGAATCTTCTATCGTTGAAGCAGGGTCTGAACTAGCCGTTTCCATTCTATGAGCTGCATTATACAGAAGAGTGGTCCCAAAGTAATGAGTAGATCATTGTTGGGCGAAGGATCGAGGCTGTCCATCTAGTTTCAAGATTGCGAGGCAGCATAGTCGCGTTACATACATATTGATATAGATTCTCTCCAGATATGTTTTAGCTACACTAAGATAACTTCAAAACCACATAAAATTTAAAAAATAGTTTATTACTTGCTTGTCCTCTAACCAAATTATTGACTGGTAGATATATTCCAATTTCATTATCGGCATCCATACGTTCTAATATAACATAAACATCACCGTATGCATTAAGTTATTAAATATATTTCCAAACTAACTCACCCAGGTGTGTTCCAGTTACTGCCGTCACACAGCGCCGTCGTCGGAGTTTCTTGTTGCCTGTATGAACAGTTGATGTTTAGTTCAATCTGTAATACATTTGTAAAGTCTGCACTTAGTACTAAAAGTTGTAAGGTACAATATCGAAGTTTATTAATCTAATGATGAATAGAATCAGTAGTGCCGTATAGCTTTCAGCATTTAAGAATGGAACCACTATTTTTATTTTATTCGACGGGCAAGCAACCTGTCGAACTATATCTCAATTACTATCATTCATTCACGTAGCAGAACGTTGCCTTCGAGTCTTTTCGTAACTATTGGTTATATAGTGTGTGTGTATGAGGAATGGAATTTTGCAAAATGAAAATTACCCAGATCCCAAGTTGGTTAAAGTCATGGAATCAAGCGCCCTTTGTTTTCTATTGTAAGTCCTCCATAGTTTGACACATAGAGGCGTTAAGGCAGTACACCACAACACTCCCAGGAGAAACCCACAAACCCACCAGCCGTGCTGAAAAGTTAGTAAAAATATTTTGCTGTAAACAAACGAGAAACATTGAGACTTTATTGTACAAATACAATTAGTAAAACACAACGGGATGACTTAAAGCGTTTTCTGACAATCACTTAGGTTAAATACACCTTAGCTAGGGATAACCCTCCGGGGATGTTAATTCAAGTGTTCAAATGTCCTATGGTTTACCAGTTTAGTACTTTTAATGTTATTTATACATTTCAGCAGTCCTTGGTCAGAAGTACAAAAAATATTCAAAAATACATGTATGTATATAGGACAATGAAAATACTTCTAAGACGATATGGTTTAGAGAAAATATACCATAAATTCTCATAATTCTCAGTTTGTTCATATGACAGTACAAGACTGACTATAAAATAATAAGTTTTTTTTAAAAGGACATCAAATTAGCTTTAGGTTCTACTAATTTTTATAATAATTAGTAGAGAAGTAAATAACCGATAAACGACATGACAAGAGTCGACGACGAGCATTCAAATATAATTAAGTTAACAAAGTTTAGTTGGTTAGCAATCATATTACCAACTGGATCATTCCAGATCATTGAACGGGAGATTGTTTATGAAAATGTTATGAAAGCTGAGATAAATTGATAGCGTCACGAATAAAGTGAGGTTGCCTTTGTAAAAAATTATAACGATGCTCTTTTGAAGCAAATAATACAACAGTTTGTACAAGATTTAAGTCGATTTATAAATAAAGTACTTACTACGTGTAAGTAAAAATAAATTGTGAAAACATAACATTATACTTAACTAGTGTGTGATAGGTATTCAATGTGACAATAAACAAAAGAAGATCGTGATTTTTCTTCGATTAAAACAATAACTTTTTTCTATGTGGCCAGTATGTATGATAAATTATTATAATTTAATACATTATTTTCACGTTTTTAATATTAATTAGTATACGCTCGAGGCTCCGCTTCGAAAAAATGCCGTGAACTTTAGACTATTCCTCTAACGGTAATTTCTCTTAGCTCAACCCTAGGCTAGTTCAATAGTAGTTCATAAGTATATGATACCCATATGCTAAATATCAAATCTTTGAATCCAGCAATTGGGCTGTGCTTCGATATATCAAATTGTCTGTCGACGTCTGTGTTTTCTTTTACTGTTTTTTAAAGATATTATTAATCTTTGCTTAAATTTAAATCCAATAGAATGATTTTAAGACAAAGCAAAACAACTACAGAATTATTTTACCAAAGAAGAAATGTATTTGAAGCACAGGTTCTTACAGCAGAGTACCCACAGAAGAAAGGGCTACAATGGCCTGCGTGATTCCCAGCTGGCTCTTAATCAGTAGAGCCTTGTTAATTTTATTTTTTATGGAGGGTAATCTTACCAAAGAAGCAATGTACTTGGAGCACAGCAGGGTTCTTGCCGCAGAGTACACAGAGAAGAGAGGCCTACAGCGCCCGGCGTGATTGCCAGCTGACTCCAGCACGTGGTTGCGCCAACTCGACGCGTGTGCCAGGAGACGGGTCACGTACTGTGACATTTTCTATGAAAAAAGATTAAAAAATAACGGATAGGTTTTTAAACTTGGGATTCTTTTTGTGAGCTAAATAGTCACGTACTGTGCCATTTTCTATGAAATATATATATAGGTTATTAAACTTGGGATTCTTGTGAGCTAGCAACCTGTCACTACTTGAATCGCGATTCTATCAATTATGCCATACAGCTGAATGTAGCCTTTCAAGACTTTTCTTTTCAAGACTGTTGGCTCTGTTTACCCCGTAGGGGTTATGGACGTTATATTATCTATGTATGTAAAAAGGAAAATAAATAAAGTTATTTTTTGTATGTTGTGTGTGTATTTTTTGAGGAAGAGCAAACAAAGACAAATTTTTACAATCCACTTATTGGTATTCGTAGGCTTTGACTTTTCGCATCAATGGATGGGTTGCTGAAATTGGGTTAAAATAATATAATTTGTTATTGGTTGGTTCTAAATCTGGAACGAAAAGGTAAAAAAAAGGGTAAGCAATTCTCTTATATTGTTATCAAAAAAAGACAAAGATTTTTATGTGCTAGACATGCTTGTAATCGTTTGCCGAGATACGATTTCGATTCCCATTCTTACTGTACTAAAGTAGTAGGTACTGAAATGATAATTGAATTTTTATTTTTTTCAGATGAAGCTACGGGTAATAGCTACTTGTAATTGTAACAATCATTTGTTTTTTATTTTACAAATACAAATACAAATACACATACAGTAACTTACAGACGAGCTTCAGATAAAAATAAAACATATTTTCGCGCTCATTTTATTCTAGCTCAGAAACGAAATAATATGAAAGTCTTGATCAGCGTCTTTAATACTGCGCACCTAGTTAGGGAAAATTGCGAGAAAACCAATAATTGAGATCGAGTTTTGCTTATGGCTGTTCCTAGTTCAATAATATTTACTGTGCCTACCTAATAGTTGGGTTTGGACTTGGATCAAATTATCTGTTATTAACAGTAGATTTCTTCGCCGAAAATATCTATTGTGCTTCTCAATAAATACGGAAAACAATTTTCTCCCCAATTATGTATCTACACTATATTTGGCTCGGGGCTTTCTTTATTACTATATCCGTGATACATTCCAGTGAAATCCGTGATGTGATTTCAGAGTGTGTTAATGATGTACCAGTTTCTTGCAGTTTTTCATATTCTATGCGCTATGAGTACATGTCTACTTATGTCTATATCCCTTGCGGGGAAGATAGACCCAACAGTCTTGAAAAGACTGAAACCACGTCAGGCTGAGCTTTATGATGGAATTAAGATTTGAAAAGTGACAGGTTGCTAGCATATCGCTTGCAAAAGGAATGCCAAGTTCAGAGCCCTATCCCTAAGTCGAATTTTACGACATTAATGTGAACTTACTTCACGGTGTCTTGTATCATATTTTGGAGATATTTATATTTATAACCAAAACTTACCTTTTGCGCTATGACATCCCCTTGGTTGTCTATGTAATACTGAGCTGTGTGGATGTGACTGAGCGAGATGTTAAGTTTCCTTCTAAATGGCATCAGTTGTAGTTCCAACTCAGTCAGTTTGAAAACAACGTCGTTTCTCAGCTGTTCTAGAGGTTTGATGTTGGTCAGGTACAGTCTTTGGGTTCGAGTAGCTGTAATGCAAATATTATCAATGAATAAATTTGTTCGAATCTCGTTTCCATCATTAAGCGAAGTTGTATGGTTTAATGGGAAATTAGACTTGTTATTCTTTGAGACTACTAGCTCTGTCTACTCCATTAGGGATAGAGTCATCTCTATGTGTTATATGTATGAATGTCTATATTGTGCGAAATAATATTTAATACCCCGCAAAATGTGATCATATTTATGACTATATGTAAGACGTTTATTTATATTGAGCAAAAAATACAAAACAAAAACGTTTATTGTATGTGGACCTTAATATTTTGATTATATATATTTTTTTGTATTTTTTTGTATTTTTTGGACAATGAAAATACATAATTTGTAAAAAAAAATCAGCTTTCTAGCTATCATTGTTTATGAGATACAGACCGACAGACAGCGGAGGCTTTGTATTCCGTTTCATAGGGTCCCGTTTTTACCCTTTAGGTACGGAAATCTAAGAAAAAGAAGTATTCTAAAAAACTTTTATCAAAAGGAAAATCTTGCAGTAATGAGGCACTTGGCGAGTTCTTATGTTGAGTACTCAGGTAATAATTTTCAAAAGTAACTCCATGGATGGCAATTCTGAAGCTTGGTGAGAAAATTCAAGACGATGTTAGTCTCGTCCTGGGTGCGAACGCAAAGAAAATATTTGAGAATGCTACAAATAAAACTATTTTATTTTGTCAATTTTACTTGAGTTCTGTACTTTTTCTGTTTCAGGAGTGTAAGCTTTATTTATACACTATAGTAGTCATAGTTCGAATCCCGGCCAGGGCATCATGAGAAAAGAACTTTTTCTGATTGGCCTGGGTCTTGGATGTTTATCATATAAGTATTTATTATAAAATATAGTATCGTTGAGTTAGTATCTCGTAACACAAGTCTCGAACTTACTTCGAGGCCAACTCAATCTATGTTATTTGTCCCGTATACATATATTTATTTATAGTACTAATTGAACTGTAGCCTTGTTTTGCGAATGAAAGAATTCTTACCCAATGTTTCCAATCTTCCAGCCGTCGTGAGGTCTGATATTTGTGCAGCAATATTCTCAAGTTGATCCACTAATGACGGGAGATCCTTGCCAACCAGTGGAACATTATATTCCATTCTGAAAGAGAAAATAGATACAAATTAATAGATATAAGTTAGAGAATTAACAATCATTTGCAGATAATTTTGATCAGAACGATAATATTTCGTAGCTATTGTAACTTTATTAACTATGGCTTCGATATGTTAAAATAATTTGCTCATTCTAATTGTATTCCATGATTAAGCCATATAAAAGTAGTCTTTGTGTGCTGGCTCTGTCTACCCGGCAAGGGATATAGACGTGATTATATGAATTTATGTATATCTTAAAAGTCATAATCCTTACTTCCCAAAGTTAATTTGAATGTTAGCTTAATTCTTTCACTTTTACGGCTTTACTGTAAGACCGACCGAAATTAAATTTAATATGAAGAAAGTTAATTTTCAGAAGTCAAACAAATGCTTTATTTTTATTGCTGCAGGAAAAAACTAGTTCAATATCATTCAATCTGATTTGATACCTGTATTTGGCTAAATTGACATTGGACACTGCTAGCATCTGATTGAGCAATCGACTGAAGTTATCCGATATAGTCTTCAATAGACTAACGTCTATAGTCGAAGCCAGTCTTCCCAGGTCTTTCTGGAGTTCCTCCCATTCGAAGTAAGACGTTTCTTTGTTTACGTCTAGTATTTTTTCTAGTTGAAACACTACGTATGCTGGCCGATCTTGTTCGCAGTCCCTGGTGAGGTAGAATAAACATGACATTAGTATTTAAAAATATATATCAGTAAGTTTTTATATTATTTGATAGAGGTATATTAGTCCTTCCAGCGTTCCCAGTTGGTAAAATCCGGGACATCCAGGTGAAGACTCAAGTCAAGAGTACCCAAATCGAGGACCTTGCAAGAAGAGAGTTATTTATGTGTATGAAGCGAATCTGATGTTTGCCAACTATTATTTAAATGAAAGTTATAAAAAAAAATATTCTTAAAAGTTTTAAACACACCTACTGCTCAAACTGAATGGCGGTCTCTCGGCACTTTCTTTTACATTTCATGTTTTTCTTTATAAATTAAAAATATAAACGACATCAGCTACGCAAACCCCATTTAATTATCAAACTCAAATAAAACAAAAAGCTTTCAACCTTTATTCCATAGCGACAGGTTGCTAACTTATAACCAAAAAAAGAAATCCCAAGTTCATATGCTTTCGCTAAGATTGAGATTTGCAATCTACATAGAAGAGAAGCAGCTGAGACACGCTGTATTTTATACTTGATTGACTAATTAGTGTTATATAGAAAAATACCTTAAAACGTCCCTTATAGATACGTCTATAGTGACATTGTCTAGATCCTTGAAAATCATATCGAATATTCCCTGATTATTCTCCAGGAGAGGGGACGGGCGGTCCAGGAGAGCTGACAGTGTTTCGTATTGAGGAACATCCCACAGTGTATGGCAAATGTATACCTGAAATTCATAAACATATCATGGCTCTACGTGGCCTTTCAGTCTTTGCGAGACTATTGGCTCTGTCTACCCTGTAAGGGATAAAGACCTATATGTAGTATGTAAATCATACATCAATTAATCCGAAAATAAATAAATGCGAAAGTAACTTTATTTATTTGTTTAAAATAACTTTATTTTTTTCTTCGCGGGTTATCTACTGAATTAATCTACGTGAAATATCACGTAAACTTTAGATGAAAAAAAAATAGTTTTATTAGCTCCTATTATTATCTCATTGCAAATATTACTAAACACATTTTGATAAGTAGCTGTTAAGGGGTGAATTATAAGATTTTATGTTTCACGTCAAAATAATAATACAATTCAGATGTTAAAAATTAAATTTGATACCTCAGCGTGACCCGTAATTAGAAAAATAGCTGATATTAAAGTCCATAAAAGAAGGGACGCGAAACACATCCAAATGGTGGATCTGTAATAGAAATAATAAATTTCATAAATTATACACTTTTTTTGTGAACCTTAATAAGGGTATAGAAGGTGTATTGTGATTTCATCCTATCAGAATTGAAAACCCTGGCACCAAGGTGTGAAGGGTTGTATGACTAAACAATTTGCTGAGTATAGTTCAAAATTCAGTCTTAAAAATGAGATGAGGCCAGAGAAAAGATACAATTTATTACCTATCATATACCTAATCTATGTACTGATTTTTATTTATTGACTAGCTTTTGCCCGCGGCTTCGCCTACGTTAATTTCGCTTCCATAAAAAGATTGCTTAGATTAAGAGCCTTGCATTGACATAAACTAATATTATGCAAAAAAATAGATGTGCCTACGTGAGTGCGTGTTTGAGGATGCTATTCAATCATGCAAATTCAACTGGATAGATTTTGATGAAACTTACGTACACGGGAAGAATGATGCCTGGAATAGAACATAACTTATTTTTCCTACAAAAGCAAAGTCCCGGGGGCGCAGCTGTTAAAAAACGAATAAATTCTAAAGACAAAAAAAGGTAAGTATAATAATGGAAGTAAGTACTGGCGAAACTAAAATTACTTTATTAAAACTTAATTAATTAAAAATTTTGCCGGCGGCTACAATCGTGTTATTTCTTAAATTCTCATGAGGCGCCATCTCGTATCGAGTGGTCAAAAAATAAATACCTAAACCACGGGAACTAAATCAATAAACAAAGCATAATGATTAAATCAATAAAATGCTATTTTTTTAATCATTATCATCATTTTTCATTATAATAAACATAAGAATTAATTATTTATGGTGCCGTGTGGTTCCCGGCACCAACACAAAAAAGAATAGGACCACTCCAGCTCTTTTCCATGGATGTCGTAAAAGGCGACTAAGGGATAGGCTTACAAACTTGGGATTCTTTTTTAGGCGTTGGGTTAGCAACCTGTCACTATTTGAATCTCAATTCTATCATTAAGCCAAATAGCTGAACGTGGCCATTCAGCCTTTTTAAGACTGTTGGCTCTGTCTACCCCGCAAGGGATATAGACGTGACCATATGTATGTATGTATGTATAATTATTTATAGCTTTTTATATCGATTCAAATCAAAAATGACGAAGTTCCATACAAACTTGCACCCCCTATTTCATCCCCTTGGGATAGAATTTCAGGATAAAAAGTAGCCTATATTCTAATCCAGGTTACTAACTATATCTGTGCCGAATTTCGTTCAGATCCGTTCGGTAGATTTTGCGTGATGCGCGTACAAACATACAGACAGACAGACGGACAGACAGACAGACAGACAGACAGACAAAAATTCTAAAAAAAATTGTTTTGGCTTCTATTGACCCTAAAAAGACCCCTTATAATTTTTTTTCTTAAATATCTTCAATGTACAGACAAAGTTGAGTTACAGTTTTATTGTATGTATGGATATGGATATGGATATGGATTAAATATCTTCAATGTACAGACAAAGTTGAGTTACAGTTTTATTATATGTATGGATGGATTCCATGGATGTCGTAAAAGGCGACTAAGGGATAGGCTTACAAACTTGGGATTCTTTTTTAGGCGTTGGGTTAGCAACCTGTCACTATTTGAATCTCAATTCTATCATTAAGCCAAATAGCTAAACGTGGCCATTCAGCCTTTTTAAGACTATTGGCTCTGTCTACCCCGCAAGGGATATAGACGTGACCATATGTATGTATGTATGTATAATTATTTATAGCTTTTTATATCGATTCAAATCAAAAATGACGAAGTTCCATACAAACTTGCACCCCCTATTTCATCCCCTTGGGATAGAATTTCAGGATAAAAAGTAGCCTATATTCTAATCCAGGTTACTAACTATATCTGTGCCGAATTTCGTTCAGATCCGTTCGGTAGATTTTGCGTGATGCGCGTACAAACATACAGACAGACAGACGGACAGACAGACAAAAATTCTAAAAAAAATTGTTTTGGCTTCTATTGACCCTAAAAAGACCCCTTATAATTTTTTTTCTTAAATATCTTCAATGTACAGACAAAGTTGAGTTACAGTTTTATTGTATGTATGGATATGGATATGGATATGGATTAAATATCTTCAATGTACAGACAAAGTTGAGTTACAGTTTTATTATATGTATGGATGGATTCCATGGATGTCGTAAAAGGCGACTAAGGGATAGGCTTACAAACTTGGGATTCTTTTTTAGGCGTTGGGTTAGCAACCTGTCACTATTTGAATCTCAATTCTATCATTAAGCCAAATAGCTAAACGTGGCCATTCAGCCTTTTTAAGACTATTGGCTCTGTCTACCCCGCAAGGGATATAGACGTGACCATATGTATGTATGTATGTATAATTATTTATAGCTTTTTATATCGATTCAAATCAAAAATGACGAAGTTCCATACAAACTTGCACCCCCTATTTCATCCCCTTGGGATAGAATTTCAGGATAAAAAGTAGCCTATATTCTAATCCAGGTTACTAACTATATCTGTGCCGAATTTCGTTCAGATCCGTTCGGTAGATTTTGCGTGATGCGCGTACAAACATACAGACAGACAGACGGACAGACAGACAAAAATTCTAAAAAAAATTGTTTTGGCTTCTATTGACCCTAAAAAGACCCCTTATAATTTTTTTTCTTAAATATCTTCAATGTACAGACAAAGTTGAGTTACAGTTTTATTGTATGTATGGATATGGATATGGATATGGATTAAATATCTTCAATGTACAGACAAAGTTGAGTTACAGTTTTATTATATGTATGGATGGATTCCATGGATGTCGTAAAAGGCGACTAAGGGATAGGCTTACAAACTTGGGATTCTTTTTTAGGCGTTGGGTTAGCAACCTGTCACTATTTGAATCTCAATTCTATCATTAAGCCAAATAGCTAAACGTGGCCATTCAGCCTTTTTAAGACTGTTGGCTCTGTCTACCCCGCAAGGGATATAGACGTGACCATATGTATGTATGTATGTATAATTATTTATAGCTTTTTATATCGATTCAAATCAAAAATGACGAAGTTCCATACAAACTTGCACCCCCTATTTCATCCCCTTGGGATAGAATTTCAGGATAAAAAGTAGCCTATATTCTAATCCAGGTTACTAACTATATCTGTGCCGAATTTCGTTCAGATCCGTTCGGTAGATTTTGCGTGATGCGCGTACAAACATACAGACAGACAGACGGACAGACAGACAGACAAAAATTCTAAAAAAATTTGTTTTGGCTTCTATTGACCCTAAAAAGACCCCTTATAATTTTTTTTCTTAAATATCTTCAATGTACAGACTAAGTTGAGTTACAGTTTTATTATATGTATGGATTTACTTTTACTACTAATCGTACACAGAAAACATAAACTTAGCATGATAAACACAAGAAACAATAGTACATAAACTTATATGTCCATATATATTGTCTATCTATATCTATATATATATATATATTGTCTTCATTTGATCAGAACAACTTACACTTGTAATGTTCTTTTCCCATGGTCTTTAGCTCGTCCACAACCACATAACATGCCGAATAGTACTAATAGCATGATGCAACCAAACATTACTAGGCATGCTGAAAATTAACAAAGATGCTATGAAAATATTAAATAGAAACCTCACAAATTTATCGCGACAAAATTAAAAAATGTAAATACTTTTTAGTGAGTAATGAAAATGCAGATTTATGAAAAAACCCATGTTGATTTTCTTAGTCACGTTTCAGTTTTAAGAATAATCTAAAATTAAACTTCTGTTTGGTATAAAAACTCACCTAGCATAACGACCCATCTCCAAAACTCATATTTCTGAAATCGACCAAGTCCGGCATCGAACCTGTGAGCGACGGCATGTAACCCCGCAGTTAAATGCCGCACTATATCGTTAAGTATTTTCGAAGAACTGTGAACTGATTGCCTGCGGATTTCTATGTCCTTTAAAACAGCTGAAATAAATATATAAAAACATATAAATGAATTAAGCAGATAATTGTTTAAAGTGTAATGAAAAAAAATTGACGCAAGTGAGACTTGAACCCATGACCTAGACTGGCAATGGTATAAACCTAGACCTCTGTCACACCCACTTTTATTGGTTTCCAAGAAAATTATGTAAAGTAATTATTTTTAAATATATTGCTGAAATAGCGGAGTGTAAGGTTACATACATATACAACAACATACAATGTTCGATGTCTTAGTTTAAAAACGTTTGAGACAGACACGCAAAGAAAGAAAGAGAGAAGGTCAAATTTTATAGTTACGCTTAAGGAAGGTATGCTTAAGGAAAAATTCACGTTTAATTGGTAAATATAAGTATTATTTACTACAAACATAAGTAAAAACTACTATTTACTAGGAACTTAAGTACGAAAGTACTTATGTTCCTAATAAATAATAGTTGTCAATATCTAAAGAACATAAGTTTACAGTTCTAAACTTACCACTTCTAGCTTGAACCGTCTGTGAAGCTAAAACGGAGGGCAGGGTTTTGAATTCTTTCTTCGCAATAGAAATGGCTTGCGTCAAGTTTTCCACCCCTAAGGACCGTAGTTCCAGTAACTGTTGTTCGTGTAGTATCTATAAAACGTTATTTTTCATTTATTTTAATAACGATATTTCTTATTTAAATTCAAAGTACTTGCTTGTGCATTATATATGAGGCAATTACATATATTTTGATTTGATTTACTTGTTACTTGATGGTGTATGTAATTTAATTTAATTTAATTTGATTTAATCTATGTATTCCTATTTATTATAATGTAATATATGAAGATATGGACGCAAGTCTGATATAAATGATTTATTATTTATTACTATTATTATATAATTTTAGTTACATATTTCTTCACAGTTACCAGTTAGATTTTTCCATGTTATTTTGTACTAAGATGATTTTTACGAAACTTAACTTGTTTTTAATAAACTTAATACTTGTTGTTTAGACTAGACTACTATGTTTTCACATATGATTATGATGTAATAGCCATATCATTCATTATGTCTTAAATCAATGCTTCAAAAGGAACTTTGATTATGGCGGTAACATAACATCAAATAACCTACGAAAAATATCATTAGCATTTATAATTTAATTACCAATTCAAATTTCAATTGTAATGCCAGGGAGTTCGTATTGATGGTATCGCATAGAGGTGCGTCCTTTGATGTACAATATTTCTTCAGGTTTTCCAGCTGTCGCGCAAGGTCCCTGATCCTGTCTCCAGCAGCGGCCGCCATGGCCCCGGCTCGTATGCTGACGTCACGTAGTAAAGAAATTTTCAACGATAACTCTTCACTCTCTGTAATATTTCCGAGGATTTTGAAAAGAGAGCGATGTTATTTAAAGATTGTATTAAATATTTAGTTTGTATACTTGTAATTGTGCAATATTGTGTATTGTTATGCTATGTATTGTCTTCTAGTACAGTCTGCTAAAGATACTGTGGCATTCTAAGAATTTAAATTCTTGTGGTTTTTTAACGTCATTAAGAATGTCATATCTGTTGTCCAGTGATTAAAATAGTTGTCTAGTAGCCATAATAATAATAGCCATAGATTGAGTACTTTCAACCGTTAAACCGACCATCCGTTGTTTACAATCTTTATGTCTTAAAAGCCACATCAAAATATCCATAA
This sequence comes from Amyelois transitella, assembly GCF_032362555.1. NCBI lineage: Eukaryota > Metazoa > Arthropoda > Insecta > Lepidoptera > Pyralidae > Amyelois > Amyelois transitella. The sequence goes on along the minus strand of NC_083511.1, from coordinate 7,514,196 downwards.
AATAACATAATGTGATTTCAATCGCGGAAATGATATCATTTATGATATAAAATACTTAACATACCTTGTATAATATCAACGAGTGAGTCAAAAACTAAATCAATTCCACTTTCCGATGCTATAGCTTGTTGAATAGGTTCTCCAAGTAGTGACTCTATATCTGAAAACATAAACACCTACAATAAGTTTATTAGTTCTATTCGTCATGTTGATTCCAGTAGCACCTAGGCACAAGAAATGTTTCTATTTTATTAAAACTTGAATAGCCCCCTCGTTTTTGAATTTTTCATTCTGTACAACAATGAACATTTAAGCTGTCATACTGTTTGAAAAAGAAGAACAACTGTATAAAGAACTGTTTGTAGGCTTAAACGATCGAAGCAAAACAGTTTTGGTCTTACAAATCTTTCTTTTTTCATCTCTTGTCCACCAATATTTTAAAGCGCGCTAAAATAACTTGTTTTTTTTTAACAAAACCATTGTTTTTGTAACTAGCCAGCGTCAAAGAATAGTTCGTAGGCTAAAACGATTGACGCAAACAGTTTCAGTCTAACAACTTTCTTTTGTCATTTCTAATTTACCGATTGATAAATAGCGCACCAATTATAATTTTTTTATAATAATACCATTTTTTTGTGAGTAGCAAATGTCTTGACCTGTTTGCGTTTTACGCTTTTTAAACAACTTATTATGTACTTGACGCGAAAGAAAAATTCATAAGTCATGCCTAGTTATGGGGAGTGAGAATCTAGGAAGCTCAACAGTCAGTATCAAGATCTCGTTATTCTAAATGAAAAGTTTATAAGTAGGTAAATAATAAGTTCTAATGTAAGTAATGTATGAGATGTGTATGAAGCAAAGTAATTAATTTCCTTCGTCGTTAGTGGTAGTAAGAAGTGACTCAAAGATTTTACGTAAGTAATAGTTCTGACTAACTTTCTATTGATGTTGCCCAAACTCGTCATAAGTGTCCCACTTAGAAGTTTCAGAAATGAGAACTTAATATAGAAATGTCTTTATGTTGTTGTTTAGTTAATACCCGTAGTTCTTACGTATGAAATATAATAATGTTCATAAAAAGGATATTGATAAAAATGAAAAATAAAATACTAACTTCGCAAAAATTTAACACACATTGATGGGCATAAAAAACATACATATATACATACATATAATCATCTCTATATTCCTTGCAGGGTAAACAGAGACAACAGTCTCGAAGAGTCCAAAGAATGGGCCACGTTCAGCTGTTTGACTTAATGATAGAATAATAGAATGGACATAAAAAGGTTTTGAGAATCCTTAGTGAACAAAATATGTCTTTTTTTTTAATAATTATGTTTTTATTGTCTCCAAATCTAGTTTATCTAATTCTATCTAATTAACATAATTAGAAAATAAAGATGCTGTTACTTAAACTACATAATTATCAAATCTTTAACTTATATCTGATGTAAAAAAAATCACAAATTTGAACTAAAGATAACAAATATACACATTTAAAAAGTGAGTAAATGCTTCAGAAAATATTTTTGCAAAACCTTTTAAAGTATATCCTATATTATACTTGTTCAAAGGCACAGATTTCAAATAAATATTATCATAGGTAGACGTATTTTCATAAAAACCAACCGCAATCAACGGGGGCGCTTCTTCCTGTTATTTTATTGCGTAAATTTTGAGGGAGAATACCATAACCATAGCCATGATTTAATTCAAGTGTATAACAAAAGAACAAAAAAGTATTTACGCACGGAACGTATTTAAATTAAACACTTTTACACGTCTCGGAACGGCTCAAAGGCCAGGTTCAGCTAAATAGCTTAATTGATGTAATTGATATCATATAAAAAAAAAGTTGCAAGCCTACAAGAAGGATCCTAAGTTTTTAAGCCTTACCTTGATCGAATACAGCCGCAAGAAGAGAAGCGGCTAGCATACATACTGACTGACACTGTTAGTTGAAAGGTGAAGTCTTTGTTAATCCCTCCGGTAAAGACTGAAGTGTGACTCTACTTAAAAAAGCCTTTTCTACTTTTAGCGAAGGTATTCGATACAAGTGCCGTGAGGTTTCCACCACTTTAGAATATAACCATATATTTCCCATGGATGTCGTCAAAGGCGACTAAGGGATAGGCTTACAAACTTGGGATTCCTCTTGTAGGCAATGGGCTAGCAACCTATATTCATCCTGAAGCCCTACAGCTAAGCGTGGCCTCTTGATCTTTTCGAGATTTTTGGCTCTGTCTACTCCACAAGAGATAAAGACGTGACTATATGTATTCGATACAAAAGCAAGTAGTTTTAATAAACAACTACGGTAAATAATTATTAATAATGAACTTACTTTGCAGGTCTTCTCCAAAAGCATGTAAAACAAGATCCACGGGCGGTATCAGGCTGTGGTGGAGATCCCGGGCGGCGGCTGCGAGCCACGACGCTATGTCTGCGCAGGCGCAGCTGACTATGTTACGACTTTCGTCCGCTGCTAGTCGCGCTTGTTCGTTGCTAACTGCCATGCCTGATATTAATGCGCTGAAAGTAAAGTATTATAGGTATATAGTAAATGTATCGTTTAGAAATTCTTGTACAAATGGACCTTATGTTAAAAGTAAAAATGTGACCAAGATGATGTTAAGTTTATTGCACGCTATTTCCCTATTAATTAATATTGCGGTAAAAGAACTCGGTAAGTCTTCTAATATCGAAAATTGGAATATACATATTCTTAAATTCGATAAGTTGAGTTCATATGTATTTAATACTCACGTTAAAATTAAGGCTTTCACTTTTTTGGACATAATAAGACATTTTGTGAAAAGTGATTTTCACAAATTTTTCCTTGCAATTTTTTAAAGATGGCCTCTATTTTGGCAATGGTAAGGCGAACAAGATAAGCTGGCAAATTATATTTTTCTGATTGACTCTGACTCTTTGGAATTACAATTTTTTTTTGTAAAATTAGATTATTTAGTATCTCATTTATCCAAGTTGTTTCTACTCAATCTGGCTGATGGTAATCAAGATGTTGTCTGAGGAGTATATAAAAAAAAAAAGATACATTTCAAATGAAGAACAACACATTCCGTATCATTACAGTGTAATGAGTAAGAGTAATTAATTTGAAAACACACAGCGTAACTTGGCATTAAGAAAACTTAGCTGGCAGCGCCGGAAACTCCAAGTAACTTAATTTAACACTTTGTGATGACAGCGCAATGTAACTTGTTTTATGAGAGTAAATAAAGTTCAGCGTATCCTTTTAGCAACGGGCTAAATAGTGACTGTATCTTTTTAGCTTCTAAATTAGCTTTTCTTTAGTTCAACTAAGTTAATTGCTAGGCGGTTACAAATAATTGGGCTATATATTGAAAGGTAATTTTTTATGAACTTTTACCTAGTGTAAGAAGCATGATCCTAGTTGAGGTTTTATTGTTAACCTGACTTAAGTTCCCTTTTTCAGAGCCTCTAGAAGAACTAAGAAGAAACAAAAAAATATGGAGGACGATGTTTTCCTATCGATATTTTATTTACATTGATGATTACTTAAATTAGATAAAATTAAGATTTTAGCAAAAATTTGAAACTCGATGAATCGTCTAATGTTAATGTAATCAAATCTTGAGAATTTTGTTGGCTTCTATAAGTGTGACAGCTTTCAGTTTAATTGGGTCGAGGATAGTTTAATGCTTGTTTCAGTGTACAATATAGAGAAAATGTACCTACACATTTGTTATATTAAATATACGATGTGAGTTCTGATTCCGCAAGAGCATACTCGTTAGTTAAGTGGTTTCATATTTAGATGGGATATTTTCAGACTTGAATCATCCTGACTGAATAATAGGTAGTATCAAAATGATGAAGAAAAAAAGTCCTTATTAACGAACTTACTTACCTGCATAATAGTACTATGAAAAGTGTTCCAATCGTCAGTGCCCTGTCATTGCAATCTGAGTCGTTTTCTTCAAGAAATAAGGCTCCAGTTTCCGTGTCATCGTCACATCTAGACTTTGAGAATAAGGACAGCAGTCCTAAGATAAGTAGGTACGATGGTATCACTAGAGCAATGCTGGCGAAGGCTATGACGAACCCCAGGAATGTGGATTCTACCCGTATTGACTGGTAAAACATAAAAATTACATTGATTTTAGTTAAAAGACAAACGACTCAACAACAATGTTCAGTAGACTGTAAACATTAAACCAATTGATAATTTCGTTACGTTTCATTTTTCGTTTTCACCGTGATATTTTTTTTTCAAAGCATCAGTGATCGAGACTAAAGATAAGACTTAAGATAGCTTTATGTTTAATCTAAATAAATTAATAATCTAAATAATAGAATGAGAATTTTATATATAAAGAGCCAAAAATTACAACGCAAAATGAGCATTTATAAATGTTTCCAATTTAAACAATATGGCTCTGCAACAAATGGTGGCTGTTTCGTGTAAGTATTGCCAATAAATCAAAACCAGTCTTAGACATAATCTGCGAAAAAAGCCGACGTAATTAGGAAATGACCAATACGTCTTCGTGGGAAAAACGGTCGATTCTGAGAATAATAAAATAAAGTTTTAAAGAATAATTTGTTCATAAGCCCATTTAACAGAGCATTGATATCTTTACATCTATGGGATTACCGAACATTAATAAAAAATACGTGACTATACATATGCTTGGTCCTTTCATTACATTCATTTGTAGCCATTTGGCTATAGTTTTTACATAGAATACCTACTTTATTTCTTGTACAACAGGCTAAGAAGACTAAGAAAGTGTTCAAAAGAAAACGTACCAATATCATGATCCGAATCCACATAGTCCACGGATAAAAACAAAGTGATTTGTAGTAAGATAATTATATTTTAATCAGGAAAGTCAGTCAGAGTACTCTTAACCGATGAGTTGGAATGGAAAGATATGATGAAGCGAAAAAGTAAGCAGGGATCATGGCAAGTGGAAAGAAGAAATTTTAGCCTTCAGCTCCTGCACATAGGCTTTATATTTTAACTCTACGAAAATAAATCAAATTGTAAGACAAAATATCGTCAGTTTTCCAGAATAGTCCCGCTTAAGAGAAATGTGCTCTTCAGTAAATAAGGAGAGAATCTATGACGCTTAACTTCATTGTTCTGTTGTTACAAACTTCTAAAGAATTGAAAATCCCACAGGATTCAGAGATTCCAAGTCATATTAAGACATCACTCAAAGGATTGTCAGTTTATAACAGTCTAGCGTTAATCCAATTTGAGCTTGTAGATAGAGTGTGTCGAAATTTATATAATTATGAAGTTATTGAATTTGTTTTGCTCTTGTCCTGAAATAATAATCTTTAATATATCTCATGGTGACTCATAATTATTTTAAAAAATCGTTCGAAATGGGGATAATACTCGTATTTTAAAATAAAATATACTTGGAAAAGTTTATCCATTTTATTCGTGTATCAACGTTTCCATAAATACATCAGCATAAAACCCTAAAAAATATGGAAAAGTCTGAACTTTATTTACAATTATTTATCATTCATTTTTAAAAAGGCATCCTTTTAAAGTTAAGATTTTAACCATGTCAGAAAGTTTAACGAGTGTGGACGTGTGAAGCTCTTAGCAACCTATCATATTTCAATGTTTGTTCATTTTGCGCTTAATCCCCATCTTTTTTGTGATCAGTAATATACAAGTATTATGAAATTAAATGTGCTTTCAACTTCTTTGCAGTAAACGATCCATTATTATGTAGATGTCGTAGAATTATTAGGTATTTAAAATTGTATGTAAAGTTCTTACAAATCCAGTAGTGAGGGATAGAGTTTATGTCCATTATTAAGCGAGCGCGTTTCTATGTTTGTGAAACTAGATTTGGTTTATTTTGCAATATGAAGTTATTGAAAAGATATTATTTTTATCCGCTTCTAACAGAAAAATCACATAGGCACTAACATTCAAATTTAAAACTCATTTCGTAGGATTATGATCATATGTGTAGTTTTATTACTCTCTTTATATTATGTAATGCTCTAGAAATTATTAATGTAATAGCAAAGTATCAAAAAGTGTTAGACAAATATAACTTATGATAACAAACTATACCTACTCTCGTGTCAGACTATAATATATTCGAGAAACCTACAATTGAATATGTACATATAAAAGTGGTGACAAAATAATATAAAAACATAATTTCAATGTTATATTCTGTAGTAGTCCTTCAGTTCAGAATAAGTTATTGCTCAAGATAGAAGTGTTTAAAATTAAAATGAATCCAATAAATTCCAAAGTCTATTTTACGCAAGTAGTAGTGACGTTGTTATGTTTTAGTACGGGATCGTTGGGAGGTATCCTACGTAAGTTATTAAAGATAAATTGTAACAATATTGAGTAAAATCTCTTAATAAAACATTATGATTTAATGAAAAAAAAGTTTTTGTAATTTCAACATTTTATGTATTTATGTACAGATAAGCATACGTTATAAATTTCAAAAGTAGCATCTATTTAATTAAAAAAGTAAAACTCTTCTAATGAACTTTTTGTAACAGAATAAAATGAAGATTATGTAAATTTGATTTGCTTTCCTTTCAAATTGACAAAATGTATTTATTTTAAAAAAAATTGAAGCCAACCAAAGTGTACAAATTTTCCAACTTTATCCTATCTATATCCTAGGTAAAAGGTAGATAGAATACCTTTTATTGCACAAAAATTATAAGAATAAATTTATCCTACAAAATCTTACGTATGCTTAATGCTTAATTTTTGCATAAATATAATAAACTACCAACTTTACAATGAATTAATAATTTTTGTTTTCACGTTTAAACAAAATATCTGGTACAAAATATTCTAGTTTAATAAATAAAATAATAAATAATATCTAAATAATCTTTATTTTCATGCAGATTTAAGAAAGTTTTCTTACACCTATTACAGGAAGAACTAGATTTATTAATATAATTAATATATTTCAGCGGATTACATTCACGTTTGTCCCAGTTTAACTTCGGAATGTCTAAAGAAAACTATCCAGGAGACTATACCAGAGTTTGTCAAAGGTATCCCAGAATTGGGCATAGTGCCCATCGATCCTATTACACATGATTATATAGCTATTGAACTGCCTGGAGGTCTTAAACTGGAGCTATTCAATGGACGAATTACTGGCATAAGGAAATGTATAGTGGATAACGTGAAGTAAGTTTGTTTTAAAGATATTCTAATCAGATGACACTGACATTATAAACCGAGTGTGGTATGTTTTAGAGTTCAATTTCGCTTTTCCGACTTATGGCTTCATACGAATGTCGCCTTGTTTTTATATTTATTTATGCAAAGCCCTGATCTGATATAAATCCGAGTACTCTATCATCAATTTATTTCTACCGGCAAATGCGACTTATGCCTTTTTACATTTTCATTTACGCAAGAATGGCTAATTTGGTAAAGATTTATTTTTATTGTTTTATCAATAGAGCTACTGAGATTAGATTTAACGGAAAAAACGTCCTTTTCTGTAGAATCTACTTTCATTATTATGATCTATATCTTCCTATCTTATGTAAACATATCGTACCAAATAATTGTGTTTTACTAAATCCGAGTGCTGTTGAAACATTAGTGCTATTTTTCAGGTATGAGAACAAACAAGCTGATATAGATATTCATTGTCATTTGTTAATCAAAGGAAGGTACAAAGCACACGGTAATATACTTATTGTCCAAATAAATGGAGATGGTGATGCCAAGTTAAAAGCAAGTGAGTCCTGTGATTATTTATTTATGTTAACCATGATAACCTTAACAATAAAAAAGTAAGGTATTTATTTGTAAAATTTTGTCTTACAGTAACGATAAAAGTACTTATAGTTTTTTATTAGTTTTTCTGTTCCTTATGTATATCTATATTTTAAAAGGACTGTGAAGCAGAGTGACTGAGAACCCGCAAAGATGAGACATGCCTTTTCAAAGGACACGAATTTATTACCTTTAGATCCGAAATGGTTCCTAGTAACATAAAAAATATGGATATGCGACACATGCATTTTTATCTTACGAAGTCACAATATCTAAACAAAAATTTTCTACCTATTTAATCATATCTTGCACTTTTTACAGCAAACGTTACTATTAGTGCAAAATTGAAGTTTGAGGACCAAGAACGTAATGGAACTGTGTATCATGAAATAAAAGATATATCTGTGAAACACAAATTTGTGGATAGAGTTGTGTTTGATCTGACAAATTTGTTTAAAGGTAGCCCGGAAATAAGTAAGTATAATTTTATTTAATAGCTACTACTATTTTTGACTGCAAACCAGGTAAAACATGATTAATATCAGTCATCTTTAACAATTCCCTACATACTTGCCAGATATGGGCAAGATGTGGCATCCAATTGGATGTAGCAATAATAACTCTTTAATTATTTTTATTGCAATTTCGCAAATAGTGCACTAGCACTAGATTCAATACTTTTTTTTATGTATTAAAAGTATCAATAACAAAAAGCAAGTTTAATCAATCAGTGAGATAAAATACCAACATTTTTGTTTCCAGGCGATGCTGTTTTACATTTCCTGAATGACAACTGGAAGGTCGTCGCAGAAGAGTTTGGGGATCCAATAGTTAACACAATCGTGAATTATGTAGTTGATAATATAAAAAGATTTTTCAGAGGCATCCCAAAAGATCAAATCATTGTTAACAATAAATAAATATTTTTTGATTATCCAATGTACTGTCAGAATGAGACTAAACCAAGTGATTTTTTTGTTTCTTGTATAAAAGTAATATAAGTATATCAAAAATAAATCAAATTGTACCTGTAAAAACGAATAAGGGAAAGTGAATTTTCCCCAAACAATATCCTTGATAAGACCTGGTATTAAAGGAAAAATGTTTTTAAGTATAGGTAGGTAAAATATTAAATTAATTAGATAAATGTTCAAATATAAACTTCAAAACTATTTTTTTGTTTACTACTGGCAAAACATCATAAATATTTTTTTTTTCATTACTTCAAAATATATCGACTTTGAATAAATTAAGTTCACATTTTTAAACGACAGATTTTAAAACATTAATAAAAAATCGCTTGCAGGAATTAATTTTATAGGAAGTTGTTTTTTTCTCGTACTTATCCTTGTTATATTCATACTTAATTTAAGTTGTGGACCTTGGATCAAGTCGTAAGAACTTACCTACTGGAAAATCAAACGGGTATATCAAAGCAAAAAACTCAGACATAAAAGTGAAGGGGTGAAATCCTTCTTCTAGTTTAAGTGCTGGGATCAAGTACGATTCCTTTTGAGGCAGACCGCCAAATCTAATTTTACTCCTGTCTTTCGCCACAAACCAATCCTCAGCGTAACTCACAACTATATTACTTTCAGTTACAACTGAATTTTGTGTCACGTTTAAATTATCGAGAGGTTTCTTGAAAATTTCCTTAGTTATTGGTATTACTTGAAAAGAAGACATCATTTCTGTTGTAGTAGATGAAGTAGATTCAGGTTTAGTAATTTTCTTGATGAATATTGATTCTGGTTTTTGCTGTTTTCTTTCTTCCATTGAACTAGCTTTCAAATTATTGTATTTATCAAGCCAGGACTTTACTGTGAGCGTATTATTGCTACTATTTGCATTTCGTTTGTTCCAGATATTTCCTGTTTCTGCATAACTTTGCTCAATTTGAAAGTCATTGTTATTGTTTTCTATATCACTCGGTATTTTAATTATATTTCTAGGACTATCTCTAAAGCTTGTTTCTAAACAATTATCCCACACTAAAGGCAGCGGTTGAGAATTACTTTCAGATTGTTTGAAATTTGGTTCACTTTTAGTTTCATTAGTAATTATTATTTCATCTTGGTTCTCCTCTTCATTATTTATTTTTCTTCCTGATTTGCTTGAATCACTAACTTGATAATTATCTATCGGTAGGTTTGTAAAGTCAAGCGGCGTGCTGCCTTCAACGATGAGATTGTTTCCGGCAAAAGCCGCCGTCGTTTCCGACATCGCCCGGTTTCCTTGATTTTGATGGAGAAAAACGGGGTCTGTAGAAGCAGACGATAACGCATTTATGTTCACTGATTCCAACGCGGCTTCGCTTATTTGTGAGGAAACTTGATTTGCGAGTAAAATTGCAAAAATTAGAGGAATCGTGGCCATATCCTGAGCAACCGAGTATTTATTTATTCAGGTTTTATTTCTAAACGCGACGCGTCAGTGTAAAGTATCGGGAAATGACTGCGTAATAGAGCGGATGGGACATTGGACGAAGGATTTGTGGCACTTAGCAGTCTGCCCGACAACGTTGCACAATCGTATCACGACAGCAGTGTGCCTTTACTGGATTATGTACAGAGTAGCGTGATGTAGAGTTTGCTAATAAAATACATTTTAGTTAAACTACCACCATTTAGACTACCCAAGCATAATACAAGTTATTATCCTTAAAGTTATCGCATAAACAAGCTAAGTTTTGCTTGAAAAGTTGCACAAAAAGTTAATAAAAGTTTTTTAATATATATATATATCAAGTGTTAAGGTAAAGAAAAAAAATAAAGAATGAACTTAAACATAGGATTGATTTTGAAAAGAAATAATTATTCGGTTAGAACATTAAGGTCATGAATTGAATATAAACTATTAGAAATAGACATAGTTTATATTTTGCATGGCAAAGTATACTCTGTGTTAGTCTACACTATGGTCACGTCCTTTAACGGCTTTGAGTGTTATGTCATTTTAGATCTAATATTATTTTCAACTTCTTCATATTATATTATAAATTTGATGAGAAATATAACAACATTCATATGATATTTTACAAGATGACTTAAGTAGTATTGAGTGGACAAATAATAATAAACTTTGTTATTGAACTTGAATATATTAATAATAAATTGTGTCTCCAACTCGAGAAAAAACATAAATCAAAAGCTTAAGACACAACTACGCACCAATGTAGTGTGTCCAAAATATCTAATAAAAATTGATTAGGGTTTCCTTCCTCCTTCCTCTTCTTCTCCACGTCCTTATCCTCACTTCTCTGATGAAGAATCCGGGGTGCGCCTTTTGGCATATTTGTTTATTTATTTACTAGCTGTTGGTCGCGGCTCCGCTTGCGTGTAGGGCGCTTTTTGTGTAACCCGTAGAAACTACTATATTCCAAACTAATAAATCCAAACTTATAGTCAATTTTATTGTATCCTATTTCCTTACCGATTTTAATTTTAGCCAAAACAAAGTACAAATTCTAGCTTGATCTAAATTAAATGCGTTTATGTTGACCGCATTCAGCTATAAAATGATAAAGGTTCAAGCACGTAAAAGATAAATTTTAATTTGTAACCTTACACGTTTCGAGCGAGGGATTACTTTTAAAACAAGATTATCCCGAGTAAAAATTGTCAGCGATTGTGGACGTTTTAAACAATAGAAACAATAATGTACCTACCTATCCATATCTATATATCTCAGTTTTTTAGTGCAGTGGTTATTTCTGCACTTGTATGGTTTTACAAACGTTTCTTGTATTGTAATGTTTGTTGTGTCGTATTTTTTACGACTTCCTCAATAAAAAAGTAAGATTATATCATATTGGACTAGGATTTAAATGGACATTCAATAAAACTTTAAGAATTTTGGAAGTCTATCCCTTTATTATAATATATTGTACTCCCATTATATTTATATAGGATCCCCGCATTGTAAAATAAGGTCACTCCAACTCTTTCCCATAGGTCAAAGAGGCAACGATAGGAATTGGAAGGTTACTGCTTTTTACGACATCCATGGGAAATAAATAAAGCGGTCTTATTCTTAAATTGTGGCACTATACTTCTGTTGGCTCTGTCTACCTACCGGATAATTTCTTCCCTTGATTTCCTAAAAAATATTAACTAGTTACCGATTGGATTTTCCTTTGCGCTGCATGTTGATACTTCTACGGGATTTGTCTGAATAATTCATTTCACTTACCTACGCAGCCCCGACAGATCGCATTTGAAATGCATTCTTGCATTATGCACGACTTCCCGTGTTTGACGGTCCAAATAATTCGCCGATTTTTACTTGTTCTCTTGCAAAATCTGATGGTATTCAGGATAACAGATCAGGGTGATCGTTTCGTGATGGCATGGCTACATGAGGCGTATCGTTTATTGACAGCTCCCCTAGAATAGGGAGGGTGACCCGACTAAACGCAGCAGGGCACTCCTCCCATGATTCGGCGACATCAAGGAAGATTAGCAGAGCCATTGTTCATAATGATATTTTGTTCTTTTAAATACATTACAATATGCCGTGTGGTTCTCGGCACCAATACAAAAAAGAATAAGACCACTTCATCTCTTTCCCGGGGATGTCGTAAAAGGCGACTAAGGGATAGGCTTACAAACTTGGGATTCTTTTTTGGGCGATGGGCTAGCAACCTGTCACTATTTGAATCTCACTTTTATCTTAAAGCCAAATAGCTGAACGTGGCCTATCAGTCTTTGCTAGACTGTTGGCTCTGTCTACCCCGCAAGGGATATAGACGTGATTATATGTATGTATGTATGTAAATACATTTCTGAATTATATACAGGACTTGGTAATCATTTAGGACCTTCATTCTTTATTCGGCAGATTTCGCAACCAAGTGTAATTTTAGTATTGAACTTTGGCTCATATATTTCACATTTATGTTTTTGATGATAGGATTCCACTTACATATATACGTAGCCCTGACAGATCGCATTTGTAATGCATTCTTTGCATTATGCACGACTTCACGTGTTTGACGGTCCAAATCATTCGCCTATTTTTGAATATCTACGTTATCTGGCTGCTCTGGTACCGATTTTGGAGATCTGTAACTTAATGGTATCTCTTTTTTTATATTTAAAGGAATATTATAATATGTATCTCCCTATTAAAATACAAAATTTTGTTATTTGGTATCACTGCATTTCCGAAAACTAATACTATCTCTTGCATTTAAAAAAATGATTTGAGATTGTGTGGGATAAGCTGCAATCCCAGAAAACAGACTATGGCTATAAAATGAAGACGTCCAAAAAAAAGGGATCGCTCTTCTGATTAGATAATAGTTTAAAAATACAAATTTTAACAATAAACAATTATTTGCATAAATCAATACCTAATCTGTAGTTTTGGGTTTAAATTTAAATTAAAATTTAAACCCAAAACTATATTATGCCATGATAACAATCTTAATTGTTTCATTTCATAATTTTTTCTATTCAAATGGTTATTTATGCTATTTTCAAAATGTTTTCATTTAATTTTACTCATATAATTCACTGCGCTAACATGTAAATATACGGTATCCGTTTTATTTGTATTGGGACACCCAGACAAGAACAAATAGTACAGCATTCACATTGTTTGAAAATTTATATTTGGAAAAGGTGTATTGTTTGTTCCAAAATAATAGCTAATTGCAAAATAAATAGTTCGTATAAATTTGTGAAAGCATTTAATACCGCAATGAGAGCTTATAGTAAAAGCATTTTCCAAATAATTTTGAAACGAATAGATAACAAATAATAATTGTATTTTGTTTTATTATCGTTGTCGAATATAATACGATGAATTTTAATAAGCATCTGGTAATGGATGTCTCTATGAAAATATATTATTGTATTAAAGCAACACATAATACAACCAAATAGACACAACCTTATGTCATTAGGGTCATGTCTTAGCTACCACCTTTTTGCATCTTGTTAAGGAATTAACAAAGTTGTTTCTGTATCTAAGAATAAAATTGTCTAATGTTATATAGGCCAATTTTTGATATTGGCATCTCCATTTTATGAGAAGAGTACCTACTGAAAATCTGGAGAAAAACGAAAATGTGTGATGTAATCTATAAGTAGGTGGGGTGGGATGAATGAAACATATTTTATTAAATCCACAATACTCGTAGCAATGCATGCATGAGCCGTGTGTTGGGCATGTGACAGCAATTTGAATACCGTAAACATCGCGTCAAGTCTCAACCATTCCTAAGCATTCCCAACAAAGTTCAAAATCAAAAAAGGCTGTAACCACCGTATAAAGTTCACGGCAATACCGCCTTTAACCGCAAAGATGTGAAAGGGAAGATATTACTTTTTTCCGTGATCTTTAAAACGAGGGCGCATGGCCGTTTGGGTTATATGTGTGTTGAGTCAACATAGTGCTTTTCTTTCGGGCCGAGGTTTTCCGAGTTTTTTTAAAGGCAAATTGACTAGTCGCAGGTGGCTGAAGGGAAACAGGTCAGCGGGTCTCGGCAGCGTGTCATGTTCATGTGTCACCAGGGCCGGATTTCAAATGTAATTAAAATTTGATTTATTGACGTAAAGCAGCAGCTTTTTGAAATCATACTTGAATGATGTTATAATTTTATTAGAATTTTCAAGAAATAACAATCTTTAGATATTTTAATTATTTACGCAAATTTGCATCCGCAAGAAAACAACATTTTTCTGATAGCGTTTGTAATTTTTTTTTGCAGCCTTTTATTCTTTTGTTATATTTTTTATGTTTTCCTTTTATTTCACTTTATTACAGGGCCAAAAATGTTAATTCATTATTACTAAATGAAGAATCACTATGAATTAAAAACTAATCACAGCATATACGAATTTGTCATTTCAGAAAGAGATTACCCTTAGCGATTACGAATTAAAATTACATTCATTATTTAGTCATTGGGGATCGATTAAGACTGTCAACATGTAACTTAGGGATTTTTATTTTCTTCCAAGTGCCTCTCTGGTGTGCAATATTTCCATTAATTACTACGTCATCTAAAGCACGCCCTGCGCCAGAGGCTGAGTTTATTAGGATCTAGGTAATTTTCTTTTAGTTTTCTCCTATATATTTCCAGTGGAAGATATTAGTTACACATTTATAATGGACAGATCAACTGTTGTTCACACTATATAAGATCTTCTCATATTTACATACATATAATCACATCTATTTCCCTTGCGGGGTAGACAGAGCCAACAGTCTTGTAAAGACTGATAGGCCAGATATTGGGCTTTAAGATAGAATTGAGAATCTAATAGTGACAGGGTAAAGAATAAAGCAAATGCACATTTCTTACATTTTGCTAATTAAACTAATAAAAATCTAATATAAAAAGTTTCGGACGTAATAAATGTCAGTATTAGAAGGATTCCTGTGAATAATTCAATATGAATTTAGTAAAATTATTATTTCGGGGTCATTTGAACGAGCACTTTCATCTTAATTGTAATTTACAATCTCGATTTTCTGCGTCTCAAATATCTTTGTTATTATCAAATATTTTGGAGATTATTCTTATTAACTTTATTTGTATATTTTTTTTATGTACATTATAATAAGAAAAAAAATTCAATCCTGATTATCTCTCCGGAAATATATAACCAGGACTAATGCAAAGACTATGATAATAATGATAACAAACAAATATAAAAACCTATACCTATTTCAAATGGAAGTAGGCTAATGACCTGGGTCTACTTAAAACAGATCGAAGAGAAAGGCTAATTGCTAAGCAACTCGTGCTATCTGAGGGGTTAGTGCAAGTTTTACTCGATCAAACGCGTCGAGCAAATTTGTATGTCATTTGATCAACGCCACTTAGTATTAACACGATGGCACTAATGCTATTCCATACAAATTCGTGCTTTCTTGCTTGATTAATCGCACTAATCCCTCTGAATCTTAAGTTGCCCAGCTGCACGTGGTTTTTCCAGACTGGTGGCTCTGTCTACCCCGTAAGGGATTAAGCCGTGATACATGTATGTACTTGAAGTGATAGAAACAGAAAATATTTTCTTTTTAACTTTCATCACTCGCATGTCAATAAAATTAAAAGTAAGAACTAACTTAAGAACTTTCAATGAAAACATCTAATCGTTATATTTTGTTTCTATAAAATCATACTAGTTAACTACGACTTAACTTCACTTCCAGCTTTATCTTAAGTTTCAGGCAAGTATTAGAGACGACCACTTAGAATACTTAAGTCCTTAGAATTTGGGAAATTTATAGCCAATTTCCGGTAATATGCAGTTAGATGGATTTAACTGTGATACTCATACCAATCATAGCGCAATGATAAATTTCTTACGAATATTGAATTCGGCATGGTTTAGGATCGAAAAATTACAAGATATAATAAATTACAAAAACAAACGATTAAATAACAACCACAATCGATAGCATAGAAATCGGCATCTTTTATAAATAGTTTATAAAAACTTGGGTTTGGAGACGATAGTCCTATCACTATCTGAATCTCAATTGCATCATAAAGCCATACTCAGCTAAATGTGGCCTTTCAGCCTTTTTAAGACTGTTTGCTCTGTCTACCGCGCTAGGGATATAGACGTCACGTCTTATATGTACATATGTATGTATGTATGCCTTTAATACTTTCTTCGTTACTTTGGCTCTTTGGCAGAACAAATCATCAGTGCAGTCATAATTTCCGCTGTTACATTCAAATGAAAAGTTGCTGGGCTGCAGCAATCTCAAGATGTAATTAAGAAGACAAACACCGTCTTCACCGAGGCCCAGATTTAATTAGACTTTCCCAAGACTTGTGGCGTCCTATGCGCGCGCATATATAATTAATTCCAAGATAAATGTTTACACGAAATGAGATACTTTAATGACTTGAAATTATTACGCCAAAATGTGTTAACCTTATAATAACGTATCTGAAAATATTTTTTTTTATTTAATTTTTTACATTAGATATTGATTATACTTCCCGTTCTAAGAAAAATGTATTGAAATATTTTGCTATTACACAGAAAGTAAAATATTAGTTTTATGAGAATGTAACACACAAAGTTTTCCTTTTGTGTTAACTTGTTACTCGTACAATCATTTAGATTGTAACTATATTGCCAATAAAGAAATATATTTCAACTACCCCTGCGATACAGCTGGACAATGATCCGAAAGTCGTAGGTTTAATCCTGCGGGATTCATTATTTACTTTGTTAGTTTGTATTTCAGATTAAATTTAAATTACTTAAATATTTGATTACGTGCATTTGCAAGCACATCAAATCACCTACATTTGGGAAATATTGTTTACTTATTCTACTAAATCCAATTGATTAAAAATAAAATTGTTTGGAAGCGATTTCTTTAACTTGTATGTATTTTTTCAGTTGTAGGTTTTCTACACGTGTTTGATAAAACCTTCTTAGAACCTTCTTTGTATTTATTAGCTACCGATATTATACTTACTTTTTATTTAATTCCTAGAAATCAGAACAATAAAAATATAGTGACAACTTACTCAGTTTATTGTAACCATTTATTAATAATATCTATAAGTAATCAATTTACCTATTCAAATCAGTTTTTTTGTTACCGCAAAAGTGATTGAATCATTGTGAGATTGTGGTGCACTCTCTGGCTGAGAGCCAAACTAACATTAGCTTACACGTTTGATATTTGTTTTCATATAGGCGCATATTAGCTCGTGTATGAAATGTGACTATAATGAAGGCAGTATTAAGTTTACATCCTAGTTTATTAAATGTACAGTGGGACACATCCAAAATGGTACCACTTTCGTGTAGTAGACATATCGAAGTAACCTTTTCAATGTGGCCCACTGTACATATACCTAACACTTTTAAGAAGTGATAAGCAAATACTAATACTATCTTTTCGCTTGATCGTTCTTTGAAAATTTTGCTTCATCTACATTCGTCAATATTTTCAAGCAAACTCGTCGGTTTAGGGTTTATTCATGTAAAGTGTTAAGCTGTCGATCCCAAAATCCGATTCCTCTATGCTATCTTCCAGAACTTCTGAACTCCACAGCCCATTTAAAAATACGTAATCATTTTGACTAATAATTAAGTTTATTTTAGTAAGTAATAGGTATCTGAAAAATTTAAAGGCATAGTGATATAAAAAATCCATTACAGAAAGCTAAAAATATTGATCAAAGTTTGTTGTTGTTATAAGACAAGCAGACAGGTGGGTATACTTACTTTGTGGACACTACAGTATTTAGTTTTGCACAACAAAATAACTTTTTAAAAGCTTTCAGTCTGACGGGAAAATAACGCGTTTTCTGCCCTGCGCTTTGTCTGGCCAATGTATAAAATAAGTTAAAATTCAATTTATTTTAATACTACTTTGGTAAAAACTCGCTGCGGCTGGAAGCCTCATTACGGCACTATATTGCAGTAAGTAAGCAATGTTGAGATTTGTTTGTTTAAATTGCTGTATAATAGTTTTAGTGGATACGTTAAGTCTGTTACTGTTTTTAAATTATATTATTAAATTTCTACCATTTCAAAAAGCCAAAAGAATGAACCCGTCACTCCGCCCGCATAATAATCACGTGTGGTTCCCGGCACCAATAAAAAAAGAATAGGACCTCTCTCTCTCTCATTCCTATGGATGGATGTTGTAAAAGGCGACTAAGGCTTATAAGCTTGTGATTCTTCTTTTAGGCGATGGGCTAGCAACCTGTCATTTTTTTAATCTCAATACGACTATTGACTGTTCACATAAACGTTTAACGTATCATTAAAATGAACTTTTAAAGACGTTGTTTAAGAAAATTCAGAATGCTTTCTTGTCGTAAACAGGGGAGACAGCACAAATTGCTATGGAAACAGCATAACGTACATACATACATATTCACGTCTATATACCATGCGGGGTAGACAGAGCCAACAGTCTTAAAAAGACTGATTGGCCACGTTCAGCTGTATGGTATAACGATGAAATTTAATTGAGTGACAGGTTGCAAGCCGAAACCTAAAAAATATAAAATATATTCACGTTTTACCTACCTATATATGTATAAAGAATTCTTAAGTGACCATTTACTATGAAATATTGGTCTAGTTGTGCGAACCCGAGATTGGTTCACGTTTGACTCTCATTAAAGAGGACTTTGATGGAATGGAATATCATAAGTCACTGCGACCGATACCGGCCTCTTAAAGAAGGGTACTCACTTGCTGCATTCGATAGTAATTTTTGGCGATTTCTTCACAACAAAGAGTACAACAAGAGTATCGGTCGCAAAATATGATTTTATCATGTCAGTATGACAATGTGACAACATTACTTAAAAATGTTACTGCCTACCAAAATATGGGAAACTAAAATGCTCGGGGCATAAAAAATTGTAAATTAAGTACTTACTTAACTAATCAGATAAAAAAAATCAGTCTAAAAGTTTTTGGGGTTACCAAAAAATAAATAAAAAAATTTAAACGAAAAATATTATATCCTTTTTTATATTAGTACCTATGAATATTTGAGTGGTTGTTTTTAATCAGTTTGCACCTTTATATTCCCCGTATTTCACCCGCTCCCTTACGAATTGTTGCCGTTTTATTATGTTTTTTTTTTAAGATTGAGTATTCCATTTCCGTTGAACCTTTTTTTAAATCTATCAGTTTATTTCACCATTATTTGCCTATTGGTAATGTTGCTATTATATTAATGCACTTTAAAATTCAGGACTACAATCGGTTTAAAACTGTCATATTTACAAAATAAAATAACGATGATGTATTAAAGGAATTCACGTATCATTTTATCCCAAAAGACAAAAGAAAGATTATTCAATCAAATCACAGGAATATTATTCGATAATTCCCAAACTATGTCAAATATTTTCCTCACATAAAGTGCTAAACTCAATTATGTTGTTAGCTCTATTTCACCTCTTATTCTTACTGATTATATTTATATTTTTCTTTTATATCTAAAAGTTTCGGAAATATATTTTCGTACTTTTTTTCCTATTCCATATTTTTGCCGGGTCAATAATACATCTTTAATGTTTGTTTGAGTGGCATTGTTCTATTTTGACTTTTTTTTCGAAGGGGAATCGTCCCCAAACCTGTGATGTGTACCATCTTAAGTGACTGTGTTTTTTTATTTAACGTAAATCAATTTAGCGTTCTAGGTACTGTTAAAGCCACAATAATCAGTCATTTATTTTAGTCTTAGTTTATGAGTAAAAAAAAGTTAATAAACTTGGGAACCCTTACGACGTGATAGATAGATGTGATTATTAAAGTAGGTATGTAAATAAATAGTCTCTTTATTTAAAATTGTAACCAAGCTTTTAATATAAATTATAGGCCGCAACTAAAACTGCAAGATTAATTGAAATATAACTTTCGTGCGCTTCTTTGCCAAGTCAGCTGTCTTCTCGTTCTCTTATTCAAAGTTAATTCAAATATTATTTACAAACTCGCTCAGTCTAACAATGTAGCTGTCTTTGGTCAGTCGAGAAGTTTGTACAACTTAACTTAGACAGCCTTGTTCTAGTCTCGCACCCATGCATCTGTTAATCTATTTCTATGTTTAAAAACTTTTTTTGGCGTTTCGTATTAATATATTTAAATACGAATAT
This sequence comes from Amyelois transitella, assembly GCF_032362555.1. NCBI lineage: Eukaryota > Metazoa > Arthropoda > Insecta > Lepidoptera > Pyralidae > Amyelois > Amyelois transitella. The sequence continues at coordinate 7,493,785 of NC_083511.1, read as the reverse complement.
AATTTGCATACATATTACATAAATTTTTTATGTTTTACTTTCTGTAGAAAATTAAGTGCTGCTTAATATTTGTTCTTTTTCTTAATTGGAACGTAATGGGTATACTTAACACCTATAATTTTTTTTTATGAATTCTTCACAGTTCGCGACTCAACGCTCGCTCGCAACGACTCGCTTGTTCAACATTTTTAAACACACTAGCGCTTTCGAAGTTGTAGTTTTAACTGTACTTAGTATTTTTTGAATTTTCCTCATACATACCTATTAATCTGTAAGAAATGAATTAAAATATAAAAATATTTGATCATGAGTCATTATTTTTGATAAGTGGGTTCGGAGCCTATGTCCCGTTGCAGAAATTCCGATGCACTACTTCGGAACTGCCCAGTGCTCTTGGCAGGTCCACAGTATTTCATTATGTCATTATTATTTGAATGTTATCCAAAGCTTCGCTCACATTGTAAATTTGGGCAATCTGATTGGCGCGTTATACGTTGAATCCATTTATTGTCCAAAATTTTGGATTGGTCGATAGTTTTTTTAGCGATGTATTTGTGTGGGTTTGTGTAAGTTTTAATAATATGTAAAGTTTATATTTGAAAACTAAAACTTTGTGATGTATCTTATGGTGATAGATATAAAGAGTATATTCTTAAAATATTCCATCCTTCAGTTTCAATAACAAATGTATTAAACTTTCTAACATTCAACCAATTTGTCGTTTCAAAGTTGTGTACAAAAGTTGAAATACTAACCGATGCTCTTACGGTGCGGGAAAACATCGTGAGGAAACCTGCACATTCAGGCAATTGCATGTATAACCATGATTGATCCAATACGGGTCAGGTTCTCCTGCAGAGGTTGCGGAGGTCAGATAGGAGTCGCTTCGAGTAAAAACCTGACTGAAAGGAAAAAAACCTGTCCCAATCTAGGATCCATGGTCAAAGGCATACCTCAGGATTCTCTCCAGAGAGGATGCAACTGGGAAAGAAGATTCAACTAATTTGTCGAAATACAACGACTTAGGAAAGGCGTGGCTATCACTCTTTACTAAGACAAATGAATGGCGGCTACTAAAATAATTGTACCATCAGTAGGAGCTTTAAGTGCAAGGTAATAAAGTTTATTTTGCTGTAGTTGATACAAAGTTACATGTGTGATTGGTTCCCGAAAAATGTGTTATATATAATTGTGCTGAAGGTTGTACCACAATCAGAGTTGATCACAGCCTTAGGTATATTTATTTTAGTTTATCATTATATATAGCTTTATTATATATAGCTTTGAGGATTCTTTTATTGACGATTTATGTCCTAAATAGTATGGAAACTTTTGGATGTCTTTAACCAGTGGAATAGATACGTTCTGTTGTTAAATAGTGGAAGGATTAAGTGATGAACTAATTGGAGTAATGATTCGGATTATATGATTTCGCCGTAGCTCTTAAATACATAAATTATTTTAAATTACAAGAAAACAACTATTCTATTTTGTAAAGAAACTGGAATTAGAGGTTCAGCCATAGAAATGGAAATAATATTATATTTTTTTGGATTCCTATGGAGTCGGCAGTTATTTTCTTCTGCAGCGGATGGTAACATATTTTGAAAATATCTAAATAAGTATGTATTTATTCAACATTATTAAAGTTATCTGCTAAATGCGCTGCTAAATTATTCATTCGAGGTTTTATGTCGATTAGGTAATATTACGTAAATATGACTTTGACTTAATGCTAAACAAGGTAAAGGCTAGCCAGTTATGTAGGAATTTTATAACTTTATGTAAGACAATCTAGTATTAATTTAACAAAATGCATAGTAACAGCCACATAGTCATTTTTAACCCTTTTCATATAACGGAGCAGATAAAGACGTTGACTACTTAAACAACAAGCGAAGATGTGGGTTCAAAATAAGTGATGTGCGAAAAAAGTCGTCCCTCAAATTTTTTTTTAAATTTTTAAGTGTGTTTTAAAATGAATAATATATATTACATTTTTTTCCAACTTAAGACGAGATATAACTCAAGCTTTCGCGAATCAGACGAGGTGAAGACCAATACGTAAACTCCATCTCCGGTGGGGTCGCAAGTAGACGGAGGGTGCAACTATAGACACGTTTAAAATAAAATGAAACTTACTTTTCTGCTTTTTATTAACAAATTCATATAAAATAAAATAAGTCTTGCCATCTTACTGCTAAATAATACTGATTTTTTTATAGTGGGATGGGTACATTAATTAGTTCCTCGTAAGGTACTGCTATGAAGAATTTCTCTATGGTTCTGATAGCCAAGTCCACTGCATAGTCTACTATAGGTTTGCCAAATTCTTCGGCTACTGTCTTCCAGTTTTCATTGAGGAAAGCCAAAACCGTTTCACCTGAAAAAGAATTGTTATATTTGGATACAATAAAAAGGCTAGCAACCTGTCACTATTCGAATCTCGATTCTATCATCGAGCCATAATACTCGTAGCTGGACTCTTATAATAAATATAATTACATATATAACTAGTATATCTTAGAATGTATTTGAAAGGCTAGTCAGTTTTTTTAACACGAAATTCAAATGCGTACTTAATCTGATGGCAAGCAAAATACTCGTAAGTAATAAGATATAAGTAAATAACATTTATATGGAATTTATTTGTTTTATTTAACACACGCATAAATATGATCACGTCTATCCCTCTCGGGGTTAAGAAAGACAATAGTTTTGAAAAGACTGGAAGGTTACGTTAAGCTGTATGGCTCACTCATAGAATTGAGATTCAAACAGTGACTGATTGCTAGCCCATCGGCTACAGAAAAAATCTCCAGGTTAAGTAATTATAAAATTAATTAAACTAAAGTATTCACGCATGTTTACTTACTCAGCTCTTTGTTTCCCTTGAATAGGTTCTTGAGATCAAACGTGACACGATCGCCGTAATCAAAAGTGTATCTGTAGTCTTTCAATCCAAAATGATTCCTCCCTTCGCTGTCTTTGGTGTACTTGGTATTGATATTTACTTTCATCCTCAAATTTGCTGAAAAATTAAATAATTATTAGTTTTTATTGATAAGTTTGATAGTACAATCGCCTGTAGAATATCATGATCATTTGTTCATAGAAATAGATTTAAAAAAAGGTACACAGTATCGCTTAGTGACGTCATACAAGCTAAGGAGGTCGAATCAACTTATTCTGCAAGCGATTCATAATATTCGAAAATATTATAGCGATTTCTATGAAGCGGTTATTGTTTGTGTTATTTAATCATGTTTTTTAATCACTTCATAATTTTCTTCTTTTTGTATAGTTCTTGTTCAAGGGGAAAAGGGCAGACCATTAATTAAAATTCCCTGGGGGATTGAATCTAGGACCGTCGTTGTATATGACAGAAGGCGATTGATATGCGATTGTAAACCGCTCAACGAGTAACTTCGCGAAGATAGTTCAGTACTTTAATAATATGATTGCAGGGCTGTTACGTAAATTTATATTGCCTTATCTAATTCAAGGCTATTTGTGACAAATGACATGATTAAAGGCAAAATGGAGAATGTAGATAAAGCAACTCTCGGTTCTGGATTTAAATAAAATAAATAAATAATCATATACGGGACAAATTACACAGATTAACTAAGCCTCTAAGTAAGTTCCAAACTTGCGTTACGAGATTCAAATTCATAAAACGTCAGTAATGGAAATACTTACTTAGTTTAACTTTGGCGTCACCTGCTCCATCAATAGGAAATAGCAGGATCCTTCCCTTAGCTTCATATTGTCCCTTGATCGTCAAGTTGCAATGGAATTGTAGTACAAAATGACGCTTTTCTAGCTCTGAACTGAAATTATAAGGATTATGTATCAAACGAGGCAAAATTTTGCAAAGTCATCTATTTAACATATTTCCAATAATCTTATGAACGTTAATTTTATTTAAAAAATTATGTGTTCATAGACTATGTCTGGATATCAGGATTAGTTGTAAAGTTTAGGGACAAACTTACAAACGCTTCTTGTTATTAATAATATAAGCGTAGATTATAGAATCGGATTCGTCCAAAACCATGGATGCAATACAGTCTCATTTAATCGAAGTGGTCGTAATTTTCCTAGTATTCATCCCTTTCTACTGAAGAGAACTCCTATGACTATGTAGTTACATCGAGCCACTCCAATTTTACCTTAGTGACCTCGGTTATCTATACTAGAATGAAGCGCTGTTCACCTTCTGTATTTTATAATATTATATATTACTTAGTTCACTAGTAAATTTAATTTATATGAATGGTTTACAAACTTTTCACAAATTTTACATTTTACGAAAGTTGAACACTTTGTTTTACGATACCCGGTAGGGGTATAAAATATCCAGCAAAATTTTATCGTTATTAGAAAGAAGTTCTCAAAGATAATTTTGGTCGAGACTTATAGTTTAAACTCTTACACGAAAATATCTTTAGAGAATATCGCCCATAAAGCAAATATGATATGATTCATCAATAAAAAAATGATAAATCAAGCAAAATTACCTACTTTATTATACTTATAAACCTAAATATTTTCTTGACTTGCATAGGAAACATCAAACTGGCTTTAATTTATAGAATATATAATAGTAATCAGACAGGTAAATATACAATACTTTTACATGATTTTTCTGCCATCCATTTATACACACGAAATTTATAATTGTCAAATTTTATAAAAAAATAAAACTGATATTTTTCAAACAATAAGATCTATTCACTGAACTAATCATTGTATAAGTATTTTTTTTATTCAAGTTTTTCTTTCATGAGAATCATGTAGAAAAAAATTTTATGTCATGCCAATTATATCAGGATTATCTTACAAGTCACAATGATGAAGTTACATTCAAGTTAAAATCATTACTTCATGCGAAGTAATTACATTGTCGTGTTAGAGTAATAAAGGTATTTTTTTTTCATTTTAAGAATAAAATCTCTACTTGATCCCGGGACGTGTGAATAATTTACATTAATTCAACAAAAAATTGAAATAACATCATTGGTGCTATTTATTACTCGTATAGGTATGTTTTAGTAGGGTTAAAATTTTTACCCTAACTAGGTTAAATTTTTTTGAAATAAATGCGAAAAAAGAATTTTCATACAAATGTATAAAGTAAATAAATTTCTGACAATTATTTAATGTTTTTAAGCGGCTTCAGAAAAAAAATCATTTAGCTCCACAATGCGACAAAAGATTTTTATCTTAGTTCTTTGTACTTACATAACATCATCAACGATGCATTTTCTGAAGCCTGAGACTTTTCCTTGATGAAATGTAACTTTAAGCCCACTCAGGGGAATCGCCAGTTGTTCTATGACAAAGGGGTCTAAAACTGGTACTCCAAGATTGGGGATCCCTTTGACAAAATCTGGGATTGCGTCTTGTGTGGCCTTTACTAAGCATGGCCTGCTGGTGTCGTTGCAAGGATGGATATAATCAGCTGAAAATAAAAAGAGATTTATTAAAATCAATATAAAGATTTATTAATAGAATGCGCAGCCAAAATACCTCAAAGACCTTCTTCTTCGTCTTTTGTCGGCGGAGTTAAGTGGAGCTTCCTCCATTCATCATTTTTTCTCTTAATTTTTTATTTGTTGGTATGTTGTTAAAGACCTAGGCAGGCTTAAATTTGGCATAGGTAGACATAGGCAGGTTAAATTTGGCTTACTAAGTGTACTGAACAATCACAGAGATCAGTGGACATAGAAACACTAAACCGATCGAATTGACTAAAGATTTAGACGTCAAATTGCGATAGTGTAATCGTTGTTGGCTCGAACATTTTGATATGAAACAATCGATGCAAACCTGTGATACAGGTCTTTTATTATTAAAATTTCATCGTTCATTATATCGTTGTCAAAATATTGACTTAACACACGGATATAAATTATCGACAAGGATCTATAATTGTCATAACAATTAGGAATATAACGCTAAAATATCCGCAATAAAGTAACGTCAACGTTAACCACAGTAATAATCGTAAACTCTTTATGATTTTGATATCCCTCATATAGGTAGTTATTTTTGCATCTACAAGGTCAAATGGTAAAATGCCATATCCCTTGCGGGGTAGACAATCCAAGAGTCTTGGCTTCACGATAGAATTAAGATACAAATAGTGACAGGTTGCCAGCCCATCGCCTAAAAGAAAAATCCCAAGTTTTAAAGCCTATCCCTTAGTCGCCTTTCACGGCATCCATGGGAAAGAGAAGGAGTGGTCCTATTCTCCCCCTTATAGGTGCCGGGAACCACACGGCATATTATAACAAAGTTATTGATTACCTATCTCTAATTTCCTGCGAATATGTAATCTTTGATTATTAAGTCCAATTAGTTATCATTTAATAGCCTCGTTGTTGATACTAATTTACCTATCCGTTCAAATGAGCTACAAAGTTTTAATTTCTGTAATTAGTTATAGTAATACAGGTTTATTTGTATGTAAATAGGTGAACTTTGACTTACGATACTTATAAGGCTCTACTTCATTTATGTAAAGGTATTTTTCCGCTCACTGCAGTTGAGTGACTTAACTATCGATCGTTACTAATATTTATAAATGGTCAGAACCAAATTATCTACGTCAGAGATAACTTTGTAATAAGCGTAGTTAGGTAGTTCTATAATAATGTAACTATGGTATCAGGATAAAGGAATGGTCATATGTTCAGATTTCTTCCAAGCCTGCCCCCTTTTTTTTTGTTTTCGAAGGGAAAGTCCTTTTATTTGAGGGCATCATGGTATCGCAGGCATATTGATTTTCATATATTTATTTTAGCAACTTTTTGAGCAACCACTATGTTTAAAACTATGGAGTAAGCATGAGAATGAAAAAATGACAGTCTTTCACCTGATTGTCTCTTACAATCTGTACATATTATATAAAATGCAAGTAGGTAGTCTCAAAATATGAACTACATTTCTATTATTTACATAGGTATAAGTGCCCAAGTTTTCCAAAAGAATCCAAAAGAGTTATTTGTTTCTCGTGTATAAATATTAGCTTGCTAACTAAGTATGACATTTATCAATCACCTTTACAAAATAAACATGCCCGAAAATTACACGAAATCACACATGTCCGAATTGACATTTACACGACAATAATATTGTTTTTATCGCAGACTTTGCCTAGTGGGTCTTAAATTATTTATTGAAGTATTTTTTCCGACAAAAGGTTTTTATATTTACCTACCTCAGATAAAAACGGCATAGGTGGTACCTACCAAGTTTTGATGAAATTACATATGGTTATTTATTTTTCATATCAAATTCGGTCCAGTGGTGTTATGTTTACTAATTGATATAGCATTCCTCAACATTCATTCATCAGTTTATTATCACATACATATATTTTATCACGTCTTTACCCTTAGGAGGTAGACATAGCCTACAATCTCGAAGAATGAAAGGCCAAATTTAGCCGTTGAGTTTGATAGAGTTGAGATTCAAATAGTGACAGGTTGCTAATCTATCGCCTTAAAGATGGATCCCAAGTTAGTTTTTCCCTTAGTCGCCTTTTACGACATCCATGGGAAATAGATGGAGTGGTCATATTCTTAAGACCCGGGATTCACACTGCATTTAAGTATCGTCTTGATAAATATTCTTTTCATCATTAAAAAGAGTTTAATAGATAAATATTACCTATATTAAATTGTTTTTAATTTATTATGCAATAATAGCTTAATTGATTTGAACATTATAAAACGTTTACTTATCAAATATTAACATTTCTTTCTTGATAAGTAAATTAAAACATAAATATGTCTAGAATATGTACTTCTCTAGGCTGCGCAATTTCTTTACAAAAATAAATCATACTTTTTTTTTTACAAAGGTATATCATATTCGACTAACTACGTTAGCATATCATAGAATTTACTTTATGAAAATCTCCTTGTCCTTATTATACTTATTGACATAGTTCATAGGTACTTTCTTTAAAATTTTATGCATACAATCACCAATTCGCATCGACTGAAAGGCTATGTTAGCTATATGTGTCAATGACAAAAAAATTGAGATTCTAATGGTGACAGGTTGTTAACCCATCGTCTAAAAGAAGAATCACGAGTTTATTAGCCTATAAGCAAAATATAAACCTGTTTAAAAATGAGCACTCTTATAATTGAACCTGGTCTATACTACCTCTATGGTAATCAGAATGGTCCTGTTTTGTAGGCCATGCAGGGCTTGAGGTACTGAAGGTCTTCAAGCAAACGCATGTATGAATATTGATCAATTACGTTTTGATTGCGAAAGTAAATCTTTAGGCAGAGAGCGTAGCGATTGAAGGATTAGAATTACGTGACGTATCGTGTACTCCTTGTTATCAAGTTAAAAAAATACACTGACAGGGAAGACCGAAGAAATAGTCACAAGACTGATACCTGATGGCTTCACAATGGAATTAAGATTCAAAGACAGCAAAATAATCTCGTTCCCACTGATGTCGTAAAAGGCGACTAAGGGATAGGCTTATAAACTTGGGCTTCATCTTTTAGGCGATGGGCTAGCAACCTGTCACTATTTGAATTTTAATTCTATCTTTTAAGACCACGTTCAGTTCAGTTCCCAAGTTTATAAGCCTACCCCTTAGTCGCCTTTTACGCAATCCATGGGAGAGAGATGGAGTGGTCCTATTCTTTTTTCTATTGGTGCCGGGAACCACACGGTTTCTGGGTTACAATACTGAAATTGGTTTGATTGCACTTATGTAGAAAAAATATCGTGAGGAAGCTTACACTGCACAATCAGACAACTGGATGTGTATTTACAATTCAATATAGGTAATGATTCAGCCGGGAGTCAGTTCGTCAAAAAATTTTAACTGCCTTATTTAAGGTCATAGTTATACGTGGTCCTGGGACTTTTCGCCACAGAGATGAGGACGCGACTGGGACTAACAACAAGAAGTAGATATCCTATCCTAGAATATCCTGGAGAAACTGTTGCTTTAAAACGACCCCTACCTTAATTTTATTTAGGGGGTTCGTGTGTTATTTTTCTATGCTTTAGAACTTTATTCCTAATGTACAAGACAGCGGTAGATCATATCAATTAGGTGGGTGGTTGTTATTAACAGTACTTACTACTAAGATTATCTACTCTATATTTATTTTTCGAAAAAATATTTGAAAGGACACAAAAAAATCTACAACCAATTGATCGCACTGGAACTCAAACACAGAATGCATTTACATTCAGCTTCTTCATATTTACATCCTAGCTTATCATGTTAGGATATTCTTGACCTGACCTTTCTGAAGAGTCATTCGCATTACGACCTTGGATTAGTTATCTAATTTTTTTTCATATGGCTCCCTATATTTACTGCTTTGGTGAAGCCATGAATTATGTCTTCATGTTATTTTTGGTAAAAATAAATCCACACAATTTGTTCATAAAATCGACCGTAGAGGAAGGTGTAAAAAAGGTTGGTGCATTTTGTTTTGTTTATTTCCTAATATTAAACTATTAATCATCAATAAAACTTACGTGCTAGCTTTGTATATCCACATGGAAAAAACACAAATAAAAAACTAAAAATAACACCACACGAGAGAGCATTTAAATTCATTTTGTGCATAGAAAGATTGTTTTGATTTGAACAATGGTTGTCAGTTGCGCTTGCGACACTGTGGAGGCGGCGAGATCCGACTGCCTTATATCGATCTAGTGCGGAAAGACATATTCCTCATAGGAAGGCCACATACGGACGACCGGTCCTGTGTTAGAATTACCGCTATTATGCACTGAAATAAATATAGCTTATATAATTTTTGTTATCTGTGATATAATTAGCGGCCTTGCATATTATTATGATTTTTATAATTTGTGTTGGTTATTTTTAGCTCTGTATCTGTGTGTCTCGTGAATAAACAGTGCTTTTCCGCTGGAGATGTGCTTTGCAAATAAGTTGCGAGGATGTGAAAGCTAAGCCACAAGAATATTTTAATGTTTATTTTTATTTTATTTACTAATTTATGTACACAGAAAACACCGAGAATGATAAACACAAGAAACAAATTTACATAGGTTCTGCTTATTTCAAAATATATGTAGGCGGGTTAGATGTCTTATGAAAAATACTTAATGCTTTACCGTTACGATATTACGGTGAAATAAGTAGAATGCGTCCATTTCTACCAAAGTGTTCATCATCATCTTCCTAGAGTTAACCCTGGCCTTCACCTCTTTAGAGAGGATCCAGGAGTAATGATATGACTATGATTCTAGAGTGAGTCAGGTTGTATACAGAGAGAGTCCCGTCTAAAAAAACCTACCCCAGCTTGGATCATCGTTAAGGTCTAGGAGAGATATTGTTATGCAGAAGAATATTAAAACGTTTACAAACCTAGTAATAGTTTCTTTTTATCAGTCTCAAGCTGAGAAGCCGAGTTGAGAGTACGAAATAAGTTACGATGACAGTGACAGGGAGCAAACATATGTATGTTTATAAACTCATACATATGTTTGCACCCTTCCCAGCAGTAATTACTGTGTATCAATTGATTTTTACAAGTTCCATGCATTTTGGATGTATCGAAGTTCCTTATTTAGTAATACAATTTGTTTACATTTCTGAGAATAATTAAATATAATCTGTAATCCTTACAGATTATATTTAATTATTATATTCGAATTATATTCACTTTTGATTTATTATCAGATAAAAGATTATGAAATGGCCAATTTAATAAAAAGTCTGAAACCGACTAAGTTTAGAGTGTGTGCAAAAGCAGTTGACCTGGAAATCTACTTTGAACGAAGGAAAACATGCTCTTCGGAGAGATCCAGGTATCTCACCGTTCTTCGATGATTAGAAGTGCAACGTTGGAAATAAAGTTAAAGGCGAAATTTCGTTGTGTGGTGATTGGCTAGCGGTGTTCGGTAAGTACCTACATGACGTCAACATTGATGTGTGATAACGACATGAGTGAATAAGAAGAATTTATGTTTTCTCTTACTTTATCATTTTTTTTTTAATAAAAATATAATGGCTAATGTATTTAATCATAATGTATGTTTCTAATACATACATACATACATACATAAAATCACGCCTCTTTCCCGGAGGGGTAGGCAGAGACTACCTCTTTCCACTTGCCACGATCTCTGCATACTTCCTTCGCTTCATCCACATTCATAACTCTCTTCATAAAAGCTCGGCGGTTTCGGGTACTTTTGACCTGACCCTTTACCAGGACGTCCTTAATTTGATCTAGGCTAGCTTCTAATACATATGTAATTTTTATGGGTAATAAAGATAATTGGTATTTGTATTTGTAGAGGCTTGCAATTTACTTTAAGGCTATGTTTCCTATCACAATCTGAATTTCAAGTCCATCATGAAGCCATCCAGCTGAACTGAACGAACGTGGCCTAACAGCCTTTTTGAGACTGTTCGCTGTATTTACCCCGTAAGAGATAAATATGTATACTTTTGTTTGTACATTTAAATTTAATTTCGAAACCAAATAGTAAAGTTATAAACGCTATTACTCAATTTTAAAAATGATATTATTAATCACATACATTTAAGTTCCAAACAAATCGGACCGCCAAATTATTAATAATATTCATCAGATATAAGTAGTACAAGGCTGCACGCATACATCTGTTATTATTGGACACAGTTATACACACGTGTTAGCGACTTCGTCTTGATATGTGACAACAGCATTTGTAGATATTATTTTGATTAGAGTATCCTGGAGATACGAAGTAACAATAGATTTCAAACAGACATTTGCGTTTTATTTGCATATTGTGGAGTAGTATAGTCAAACCAGTTTCTTCAGTCACGAGCAGAATACCCCATGTCCAAATGTTTTAAAGAAAAGTAGCAATAATTGTATGAAATTGATTAGAGACATACCTATAGGTAGTCCCTGAGAAAACATGAAATTTATCCTCCATTTTTTTGCATTTATTGTGTAAATATGCTTTGATAAAAAAATAAAATTGGTACATTAATTTTTAAAAAAACTTTTAACTATAACGCAATTCATTTCGAAAAGTTGTAAATATAGCCATATATATAGAGTTTGGACCAGCCCCGGCTTTATATTACAAACTTTTGTAAGAAGAATAACAAATGAATAGTTTTTAAGTCATTTGCCATAATTATTCATATTTCTAACGGATGATCTGATATGTTTTGCGTGAGTTTTGAAAACAAATAATTTATAAAATTACGATGTTTCGTCCCCGAGTAAACTATACCTTAACCTATTGCAATAAGACGGTTAATCAATTTATAGAACCTAATAAAACAACATTGTTAATACTTTTTTAGTGTTGTACAATTGCGAAATCCCATCCGTCATGGTGCGTGAATCCTCAATTACATAAAGCAAAAATTAACACATTTTGTACCGACAAACCGCAGCATTGACCGCGATGTTTGATGAGGTAGAGGTAATAAAGGCCAAATTGATATATTTACTCTTAACAAAAAATTTAATCTGTTACACCGTCATTTAATGACTTAAACATGTATACCTACATAAATCGTTGACGATATGCCAATGAACTTTAAAGTATTTTACCTACATACATACCTAACGTCTATATCTCTAACGAGGTCGACGAAGCTACAGGTCTCGAAAAGGACACGTTAAGCAAGTAAGTTTTTGAAAGCATTTAAAAGAGTCAATTTTGGGTAATTTGTAACGAGTATTTTTAAACGATGCCGTGAATTAACATTTTCACCTCGTTAAAAAAATCATGGTCCAGGCTAGATTAGGTTCTCCCGTTTAGAGGGTTACGGAGGTCAGACAGGACTCTTCGTATACCTAATGATATGATTTTTCTTCTCTTTATTTTGGACGTCTATTGGTATTTTAAGAAGGGACAAGATGGGTTAAATACCTGACTGGGTGACTTAGGAGAAAATCGAATAGACATTAATTTTTTGAACGTTTTTGCTCACACGTATTTCGTAGGCGTACTTAAAAATTATTTTTTTCTCTTGCTAGTATGTATCTTTATATACATAAAATATGTATTTTATTCAATATAATAATTATTTGTATTTTAACGATATGCTTAAGATGTTATAGTGTGTATTATTTTAACGTAATGTAACTATAACGTTTATAAAGTAGGTATTATCTGTTTTTGATCCAGCTGACTCTCTTTTAAATAACTATCGGCGACTTAAATAATTAGTAAGATATAATTGGATTATTATTTATTTCTATGTCTAACAAAAAGCTCATTGCATTTTTGCGAAGTTCGTTTACGAAATAATAATGAAGGTTCCATGCTAGTATGGTAGCGACGACGAAATTATGAAGCGAGCCAATTGCTTCTTTCTGCGTGCAAAAATTCAAAGCAATTAAAGGAAATTCAACTTTTAGTTGTTGGGCCAGCAATCATTTACTTATATGAATATCAATTCCACCATTGTTATTTAGCTGAATTTCTTCCTCCTGGAGTTATTGGCTCGATACATCTTCATCTCTCTGGTGAGAATTCCAGGGTCTACTTATGACTACAACCTTATTTTGAATCAGATTTTATATGAAGCTGACTTCCGCAATCATTGCAGGGAAACCTAAAGTAAGTTTAGGTATTTGTTATCAGCAAAAAAGGATTTTCAAAAAGTCTTGCATTCATTTATAAAATGATATAATGTTGATCCCCAATGTTGACCTGGAGAATAATGAAAATATTACTTTTATTACATCAACGTATATTTATATAAAAATATTAAGTCTAAAACATATTTCTATTTTTTATTAAATAGTTGAAATGTACAAGTACTTATTAATACGAAATATAACAAGTACAAAATATGATGTAGAAAATAATATCGATACATATTTCTTTATTAGATTAAAATTTTAACTTAAATGTTGAATGACAGGGGTACGAAACAATAAATAAACTTTGTAAAACAATTTTCCTTTGTAGTCTATTGTAGGTGCACATCTAACTGTTTTTAAAATAATGCTACAAAACAAAAAAATCTGTTTCTTGAAGTAAAGTTTAAAAGAAATTTAATTTGGTGTTAACAATAAAACGGAAGAAATTGGTGCAGATTCTATAATATTTCCAGTAAAACAATTCTTTGTCATATGCACTTCTTTCTTCGGTAAGATATTTATAATTCACCGTCCATAGAACTCTAAAAATGGCTATCTAGCTTTAAGGTAACTACAAAAATCCACTATCACATTTAATCTGCTTTTAAAAAGGTACATAATTATTAATACATTTGCCTTTTATACTACATATTTCTTATGTACATTAAAAATTTAATAAACTAAAATACCCTCTGGCGGCTTAGATGAAACAGATACAACTTCACAAATTAAAAAATTAGCCATTGAAAATAATAATTACTCATATGCGAACTAATCATTTGATCAAAAATCTGATAAACTTGTTTCAAATTTCGAGTACCAAAAAAATAATAATTTACCAAAACAACACATTAATAAAAAGAACACGTTTAAGTATAATATCACTAGCACAGAGCAAAGATCACACACACAGTTACAAGATCTCATTAGTGCTCTGCGATCACTAGACAGGTCTTTGACACTAGTACTTAGGTATTGGCACATAGAGCAACTCGTCGTATGGTACCGCATCGAAGAATTTCTTCGCAGTGGTAACTGTTACGTTGATCGCGTAGTCCACAACTGGTTTTCCGAACTCCTCGGTAACCACTCTCCAGTTTTCGTTCAAGAACTGCAGCACTGTGTTACCTTAAATAAAGAATACAATTATGTTATTAATTTAATTATTGGATTGTCTATTTATGTAAAAAAAAATTACTTTATTTTTTTTTTGTTATTTTTCTTTATTTTTTATATTCAAAATTATCATTCAATAATAAATATTTTTTAATTAAGATTGAACATGAATTATATTGCAGCTTATTTAGATTTTGATGAATAAAATCATATCTATTTATATACAAGGTTGTCGATATGAATGGTAAATGATTTATGCCTCTTGAAATAACTGGGCTAGTGATAGTTGCATCAGTATTTCAGCCATGACTTTAAGGCTATCGATCGATCAGCATCATTTTTGTATCATAAATTTCAAGGTTCGTTTGTCGTGAGGTCGTCTTTTGCAATTTTATTTTAGATTTATGGATATTACTGACTCTTAGGAAATATTATTATTATTTTTATACAAGCACTGGAATACCTAGGCTGGAAGATAGGGTCACTGAATTCAGACGGCAACTTTATGTAAATGATGATACGAGTATATATACTCGTATATATATCATCAAATATAGACCTTATTTTCGTTTTGATTTTTTTTAATATTCACGAGATATATAATATAAAAAAAAATGTAATTAGGCAAAATGAATCAAAATTAAATAAATATACTTTGTACCGAAATTTTGCTTCAGTCGTAATTCTATAAGTAATGAACCATTTTGTTTGCACATCGTCGTTATCTTTTACCCAAAAAATTGTTTTCCTGTAGGATGTCTCATTCGCAACATTGACATTTGTGATAAAAAGTGGTCCATGTTAACAATACGCTGGCACGGCGCCAACTTGTATGGCCATACCGATCCATTTAGTTATGATATGACGTAGTGATTCGGAGCGAGCTTTGAAAATAAGCAATATATTACTTTCTTCCGAATAGGTTACAGACCTATTCGGAAGAAAGTAATATATTGCTTATACTAAATGCTTATACTTAAATTGGGATTACATAATATATCTATGCAGTATATACATATATTTCGTATTACTTTTTTTAATAACACCATCTTCAGCTTAGATGTTCAACTTTTTCTTTGTTATAGGAAATAATGACAGTAATAGAAATAAAAGTATAAATTAATTAGGCTTTGGCCTGAGATGACCGGTTACTGATTTAGGTATGTATCAACCCTCAGCCGAAACCATTAACCAGATTTTGCTAGCGCAAATATTTTTCCAATTTCCAAATCTAATCGTTAAATATTAATTATAGTTAAATGCAATTTTTTAAGTCATGTTATATCGATAAATTGCAAGTTGACCTGATAGCACTTTGCAATCAGTTGCGCCGGCGCGTCGTCCTTGAGCAACCGGTCTCACTGGGTTACTCAGCCACTCGGGTTACTCTACATCCCGATGACGTAACGTTTGTCGAATAATTATACAAACACCGAGGAGAGAGTTTTAGTAGAAATTTATTATTAAACTTAGATATCGTTGTTGAAAAGTTCGTTTTCATAGAAGAATTTTGTATGTTGTAATTATGAGTCATAAATAAAAATATATATAGACATATATATACGGGGCAGATTACACAGATTAAGTTAGCCTCGAAGTAAGTTCGAAACTTGTGTTACGAAATACAAACCCAACGATACAATAAGGATTTTATAGTAAATACTTATATAGATAATTATCCAAGTCCCAGGCTAATCATAGAAAGAAGAAAGTTTGTCATCATGCCCTGACCGGGATTCGAACCCGGGACCATGTCATGAAAGGAGAAAGTTGTTTCACAATTTTAATGTTGGTACAGTTCAACTATTCATTGAAGAATTAAGACTACTTTTTTTCTTTAATTAAATCGCATGGTTAATTTAAACTTCTATCAAAATTAAAACAAAATAATTATAGAAAAAGAAAAGTTTTAAATAAAATCAAAATTAAAATTGTATAAATAAAAAATAAGTGTAAGTGTAGTTATCAGTGAGATACTACTAGAGTTTAAAGTTCTTCTTTTGTTTAGGTGCTCCAAACCCTTAACATTATTATACTCCTTCTAAAGCCTGTGGTACACTTGCCATCAGGTAAGCCATAAATTTATTTACCGGCTTTGTTGTATAAAAATCGTCGGATTTCCGTGAAAATGATTTGCCAAGCGTGGTAACATTGACACGCATATGGACCGGTTGTGGAATATAAACAGATTACATCACTCTGTAGTGGGCAGACACCAGATGTATTTGAGAAATTCCTTTATTTTGGTAATTTGGTCAAATATCTATTATGTAGAATGATAACCGTTTTTTAATTTAAAGGTTAATAAGTGCATTTTGAAACTGGTTATTTTGAATTTAAATACAATAACCAAAAATGTATGTCACATTTTTTTGTCACAACAAATGTTTATACAAAATATATGTTATTAATTATAGAAAAAATAAAATACAATAGTATTTAGTTTCTTTCACTAATCTTTATAAAAATGTTTTAAAGCAGCAGCACTGGTTCAATGTTCTACATATATGAAACGTATTTTGAAGTAACACGAGAATTTTTTTTTGTGTATCTATATAATGGGTGGGTTTTATATAATATTTAAATAAAAGTTCCAAAAATTTAACTTTACGTAGCGCATACTAATATAGCATAATATACATTATATTATCCAAAAGAACCCATAATTAGATAAACGTAGATGCAACTAGTAATTGGACGTAATACATAGAGCGATAAGAATCAAGCCGCTTTCCAATTATGTAATCCATCTGACCGCTTCTATTAACATTTATATACAGCTACAAATTATTAAGTCAGCTATAAAAGTCACTGGAATACAAAATATTGTTACAAGTACATACTTAGCAATTTCGAATTATGTATGAGTTATATTTTGTAAATAGGTAAGCAGTTTTTTTTAATTTATACAACATAAGTGACTTCCTTGTTTTTTTTGAGCAAAAAATGCTTAAATATTAAATAAACAAATAATTCTTGCGTGCATTAAATTCGAGTAAATGTTTATTTTATGTGAAAGTTTATTAAATCCCTTCAGATCACCGAAATCGTTGACAAACCTAGGTGATTGAACTAATCTACTAATTTAAAGACCCGCCACTGTCGTTTGACATCTTTAAGTGAAAACCTTGAACTAATTTAAGAAGTGATAATAACAAAAATTATACTAACTTAATTCTGGATTGCCCTTGAAGAGATTGGTGATGGTATACACGATCCTCTCCCCGTAGTCGAAGTTGTACCTATAGCTCCTGATACCGAAGTGGTCCCGACCTTCCGCGTCTTTGAAGTACTTAGTCTTGATGTTCAGTTTGATCACGGAGTTAACTGGAATTGTAAAAAAGAATAAGTTAGTTTTTATTTTATCTTTAGAATTTTACGAATTATTGGTATAATAAAAATTTGAATGTACTAATTTTGTTTTTCTTAATCTTATTGCACAACAATAATGTAGCAGTTTGTTTAAGTTTATAAGGACAGATGAGACATAAAGATAAAAATTATATGATATAAAACAGAACTATTTGAATCTCAATTCTATCATTGAACCAAATAGCTGAGCGTGGCCTATCGGTATTTTCAAGACTGTTGGCTCTGTCTACCCCACAAGGGATATAGACGTGACCATATGTATGTATGTATGTATAAAACAGAAATAAAAACATTTCGTTATTGCAATGTGGGTACAGAATTCTGAAATTGACACACTTAATTTAAATATTTTTTTAATTAAATGATCTTCAATTTTATTATAATTATTGAAAAAAGAGAAAAAAAAATTAAGGGATAAAACTTAATCAATATTAATACTTTATCGTCACTTGTAAAGAAAATAAACCAGTTGGTCAAATGCAGACCTAAATACTTATTTTATATCCATTTCGATTCAACAAGAAAATTGAAAATCCCAATTCCTTTCAGACTCTCCTAATTTTACGAAAACATCTCGGGCCCGCGAAAGTATTCCTAAATTAACTTGCAATTAACCTTAGGCAAATATAATTTTGTTTACCAATTTTAATTTTGGAGTCGCCCTCCCCGTTGATGGGGAAGAGCAGTAATCTTCCGACGGCCGTGTACTTCCCTTTGATCGTGATGTTGCACCGAACTTCCAATGTGAAAATGTTTTTCTCCAGATATGCCCTGAAATCACAGAAATTAATTGTGAGATATTGAAATTAAATGGGCGTTTCGTGTACATTGCTTTGATAGGATTTTGATGGGAATAATTATTTTTATGTCTTATTGACTAAGTACTAAAGAAGTTCTTCTTTTCATTGAGTATGTTTTTATTTATCTCTAGCGAGGTAGACAGGCCATCTTGGAAATACTGAAAATCCCATATTTATTTATTTATATTTTTATTTTAATTTCTCAACAAAGTATGAAGAATAAATTAATATGATATAGCTGGATTTTTTTATCATTAAGTAAAAATAAAGAAGAAAAATATAGTTGCCTAAAATAAAACTCACAGAAGAATAAGCTTTTATTCATTCTTTAAGCAAATTATAAAGAATCACTTAGGAAGAAATGTCTGAGCTATTAAAAACCTCAACATAACTAACTCTTCACTAAATGGTCTTTAGGTTTACGAGTATGTGCTAAACTTTTTTGAAAACCTGATTTAGAATCTCTGGAAAATCTTACTATATAATATCGTCATAACTAATATACGAGTAGTACAACGCTTAAATGTAACGAAAGTTCAATTTATAGTTCAAAAGGTTCGCCACATCACTGAACCTTTTGTTGAAAACTGTGGCAAATGAAACTTCTGAAATTTTGACCTTTCCATCAAGGAAAAAAGATTTAATTCAATCCAAAGCTACTAGATAAGAACAATTCTTTTTTATAAAAAAGAAAAAGAAAGGTTTTGATGACTCAGAACAACCATCAAAGTATAATATCACTTATCATGATGCAACTATAAAATGCGCTATAATTGATCTTGTGTAATGTTTTGTGTATCCGATTGTTTCGCCCTTGAAGAGATACAGTTAGACAAACTAAACTACCCGTACAATAGGTTTCAACAGTGCCCATTTCGACATTTGTAAGAAACCCCCATTATAGCCGACAAGGTCCAAGTTAATCACCATTTTCGTGCATTTTTCCTTGAGCAAACAGCCTTATTGTTTTTTAATTTGACCGCATTCAACTTTGTTTCTCAGGGTCTAAAAGAATATTAAAAGTGAATTTTGAGAATGTCAACACTATGTTCAAAGGTTTTCTGATTACAGTTTCTATTCCTAATTCATAGTTCATCAGCATGTGTAAAAAATCAAAGAAAATAACTTTATAGTTTCTTTTTAATTAAAGCATGATCCTTTACTTTATGCCATTAATAAATAAAGAACATTAAAAGATTTAACTTCACTGAGAAGAGCTAGTTTTAGATAATATGACAAAAAGAAAATATTAAGTATAATATTATTAACAACAGTATGGTATGTATTCGAACAAGCCAAAAAATTAAATCCTTAGAACACTTACTCAACATTGAGCACCTCGCATTTCTTCAGCCCAGTGACTTTTCCTTCGTAGAAAGTGACCTTAATGCCTGGCAACTGGATGGGGAGCTCATCGATGACAAACGGGTCCAGGGAAGGTACTCCCAAGTGTGGCAGCCCCTTTGAGAAGCCAGGAATAGCGTCTTTGGTTGCTTTTATGAGACATGCTGGCTCTGTGTTGTTGCATGGCACGATGAAGTCGGCTGTGGAGGTATAAATTTTTTTTCGTTAGATTGATTCTTATAGTTTATAATTTGTAGTTCCGTGTGGTTACCGACACTTAAGAACCACTTAGAGACCACTTCATCACTTGAGATGCCGTTAAAGGTGACTGAGAGGAAAGAAGCACATTATAGTGCAAGCTTCCATGATGTGTTTGGTAGCGAAATAAGTCCATAGTTAATTAAGGGAAAGGCGTATAAATGTGTGATTCTTCTTTTAGGCAATGGTCTAGCAACCTGTCGCTATCACAATCTTATTTCCTTCATCAAGCCATCAAGCTGTACGAGACATTTCAGAATTTTTCAAGACTTTTGGCTCTATCCTATCCTTGGTAAGTTATTAAGACGTGATTTATGTTTGTATGTTTCTTGTAATAGTAACAATAAATCTTTGCATAATGAGACATGCTTGACTACAAAGAGACGTGTGATATTAAATATTTTCATATGTCTAAAGTCACTAATAGCGGAACCCAAATTTAAATTCAAAGTGTGATTAAGTCTAGTAAGATCTATAATGGGAAACAGATGTATCATTAACAACATTCTTAACTCTTCAGTCAATCATTCATGTTAATTTTCTAATGTTGACAACTTCCTAGTTTCCTATTACATTTTAATTTTAAACACAATAGTCATACATAAATTCAGATTATTAGCTACTATGTCTATGAGTCATTCAGTCATCAAAAGTCAATCATATTCTTCTGATGTCAAGAGTTCAAGTCATCATTTTAGGTAAACTTCACGACCTTATGCATATTCATAATTAGTTAGAACATGTTGAGATTTATGTACATCTTTATTATTGTCTTCATTATTTATTTATGCTCGGGTTCAACAGTTCATTGTAATACCTCTGAATTATTAATATCACACAATTTTTTTTCGGTGTAAATTCACATAAAATCACGTTTTTTTTTCTCGGAGGAGTAATTGTAGGTAGCCACTACATTTTACCACTTGCCACGATCCCTCCATACATTTTTCGCTTTTATTCACATTTATAATTCTATTTATGCAAGCTCGTCTGTGTGTGTTAGCTCTGTCTACCCTTAGAGATAAAGACATGATTTAAGTGGGCAACAAACACAGGATATTGAAGAGTATTATCGACTGAGGATTTTAATATATTGTGAAGTTAGTAACCGCCATTCTAAAGTTTTGCAATATAGTCGGTGTTTCGCGATTAATATGCACGCGATCCAAGAATTAAATGCATGTAGTTATAAAAACAGTTTTATGTGTTCAACTTACGCTTAATACATAGAATTGATTATTTCTGAGAATTGTAATAGTTCAGTGATAATTTAAGATTAGTAAAATAAAAAAAAAAGGATTTCTAAAAATAAAAAAAAATTAATCTTGTGTCGGTAAAATAAATCATAGTTTTTTCATTTTGTTTGATTTAGGATTTCTGTAATTAAGTTTTCGTGGTTCCGAATTCTTTCGGACTTAGCCAATTTTATATTTAAAGTTTTTCCATCAAAGAACGGATTACTTGCGTTTGTTGATTCAACAAAATTTACGTGCCCCACGGAAATCTGAGTGCCATGAAATATTTCCCAACAATGACAAAATGAATCTGTTGTCACAAGGTTTACGTTCATAATTACGCAAAATGGTTATTTTCATACTTCATTAACCTTCCAACTTGATGCAGTAGGGTCCTAAGTTATAAGAGAAAAATATAAAGGCGGTATACATTGACAGTAAAGACCAAATTCTGTAGGTACCGCGGTTCGGAAAAACTCAAAACTTATGTGCTAATAAGGATGTGCAAAGTTTCATATGTGCTGTAATTGTTATTAATAACATCGAACACCCTATTTCGATGTTTTCAAATTGAATAATGTAGATTAAACTTATAAATTAATGAACTATTAATGTGATTAATGATCGTGATAGATAGGCCAAGCAAGTAATTGATAGGTAAGACAAGAGGTTATAGAATTGACCATGGACTTACTGGAAATATAAGCAATATACCTAATGTGCCGTGTGGTTCCCGGCACCAACGAAAAAAAAGAATAGGACCACTCCATCTCTTTCCCATGGATGTCGTAAAAGGCGACTAAGGGATAGGCTTACAAAATTGGGATTCTTTTTTTAGGCGATGGGCTAGCAACCTGTCACTATTTGAATCTCAATTCTATCATAAAGCCAAATAGCTGAACGTGGCCATTCAGTCTTTTCAAGACTGTTGGCTCTGTCTACCCCGCAAGGGATATAGACGTGACAATATGTATGTATGTATGTATGTATACCTAATGTTGATTAAAAGTGATAAGTGTAGCTTTTAAGATAAAGGTTCTTGCATGAATAAATGAATTTAAAACAAAAGCCTCTATCCGAAACTGGTGCCGTAAGTTAACACGGAAAAAGTTATCGTCATGTTACTCGGTTGCGTGCTCAACTCTGTAGAAGGAGCTCAGAGTTCGCCGATGACCACGTTTCTGAGTTAAGTCATGTGTTTACATGTAGCAAGTAGCAATCACCGTATGATCTCTAAAGAGGAACCTAACCCATTTCGGATCAAGGTCATATACTTAGGTTTACTTTACTTACCAGTTGCCTGAATGTGCAAGGTTTCAGTCACAATGGCAATACGCAAAGATGGTGGCAAGTTTTTTTATTACAGGTTAATCTTTTAACTCTGTTACAACTTTTCTAGTTTTAACACGTGATGTGAAAATAGGAATACGGAAGCAGTTATTAAGCTTGACCCTGTGCGTACGCGCAGGTTTCCTTTGCCAATGGCGTGTAGGATGTAGCTCGTTTTCACAGGAAGAGTATCACAGTAGCCAATTATTTATTTAAAATTAGTTTTATAAAAATGCATTTTATATTATCAAGATGAATACGGTTTTTATATAAAAGAAGTCATCATTACAGATATTTTAAATTGTTTCAAATTCTTAGACGGTGTTTTTCATATTTTCATAATTCCCAATGATCGAGGTCAAGTATAGCTTATTTATAACAAAGAGGACGATGCTACTGCAGCGGATGTTACATAATAGTGTTTATGTACTCCAGAACCAAAAATACCAAATATTTTCATATCGGAACGTTATAAGAAGAAGGTCTAGATAAAAGTGCCTTGATGAAATCGGGGATCTTCTGGCGAAAGAGATGATGTATACGGACAAAGTGAAAGCGTATGAAGGAATTGGAATGATTGAGTCTGTCCTTAAAGGGGCATGATTTTATGTACTCAAAGATATGATTAAAAAAAGAAATTAAATCTCACTGGAATGTATTTTAATTATCAACTCACACGGTGTCGCTAAGCCGTGGGCGTTCCGTAGTTATAATACAAAATAATTTTATAAAACAGTAATACTAATAAAATTAAGCCTCAGGATTTCTACTGTTGCCAAAATAAAACAAGGGGCGGATATTACAGTAATTGTTTGTTTGTACATTTTCCAAGGGTGATCATCCGGAAAAATCCGAGAGGATCCGGGGGCAATGAGCCGCGAACGAGAAATACTGCCCTGTCGCGGATATTGTTATACGTACGTAAATGTTTCTATACAAATTTTAATTTACAAGGCAATTGATTGAATGTTATGTATTTTGTATTTTATTACTAGCTTTATATTAATAAATTCCCTCTTTGTTATCGTTTTGAGTTACGCCTTTAGTCGCGCTTTGTGACCTCATATTCTATCTTTAAAAATACAAATATAAAACAGTTACTCAGATTTGTAAAAAAAAATATATAAATCTGAATCTTAATTCCTACCTTAAGCCAACTGACCGGGGTGTTTCAATCTATTTGGGACTATTGGTTCTGTCTACTCCATTAGGGATCAAGATATATTCCTGTATTTCATAAATCATCATGATAAATAATGATAAAATTTCGGATCATGATAAAAATTTTGGAATTTCCAAAATCATTATCTAAGTAAGCAGTTTGGTTATACTTTGCACTTCGCACACAATCGGACTGAAAATCTGCTTTATATGTATGTATATCGACAGCCAGGAAGACTTATGATTTCCTAGACCTTATTAAGCATATACTTTGCATAATAATTTTTATTTAAAACATTGAACATGTTGTGAATTAATAATACATATCTATTGAATTTGAGCAATGCAAGTCAGGTTCCCGTATTAAAAATCATCAGAAGGTCAGATGGTTGCTAACTGCGTTAACTCACTTCTTGTTACAGAAACAGAAAACGGTAATTGTCTTTTTTTAAATAGACTTACTTTCAATATTTTGAACAAATTGGTAATCTTGAACTAACTGTTGAGATTACCCTTAACTGATGAGTTTGTTATAAGAATGCGAAAGTAGTATGCAGAAATTAAAGGAACTATAATTAATAATTTTAACTATCTTTATGCTATACAGTTAAATATATTGTTATAAGATGAAGGAAACTAAAAACCAACTTTAAATTAAACTTGACATCTTCACTATGATTCGCAACTTATTCGCGTGTTACGGGTACATATTCGTATGTGTGTCAACTGCATGCACATTCAGTACACCTTCAATTGCATGTAATTAGTATTCACGAAAGTCGATTATCAAGACATATTGACGGTTTATGAGGAGTAAAGATTGAAAAAAAAACTCATAATATTCCTCATCTCTTACGCAGTAGATATAACGTCTCGAAGAGACTTTAAAGCAACGTTTAGCTAGGAGGCTTTGTGATAGAATTGATATTTAGATATTGTCAGGTTGCTAGCTCATTGCCTAATAGTAATTTAAATATTAAGATATAAAGGTTATAAAATATCTGCCAATGAAGAATCAGACAATTCTACATCTTACGACAGATGTCTTAGAAGATGACTGAATCATTAAACACATCAAACGTATAGGAGACGTTCTAGTAAAAGGTCAGGTCAAAAGTATCCGAAACCGACGAGTATTCTAGGAAGAGAGTTATGAATGTGAATGAAGCGAAAGAAGTATGCAGGGATTGTTTTTGATGTCTTTATTTAGAAGTCAAGGGCAAAATCTTACGTATGACTTTTGTAGCCCATTGTTGGCCATCTGCGACTGTGTTTACGAGTTTTACTGGTTTAAGTTTACGGTTTCTTGGCTGTTTATTAAAAAAAATTGGTACTATGACAAATATTGCAAGGTTTTTAAGTGATTTCTCTGTTCACTTTACTAAATTCGGTAAAAGTGATTTCAATCTTTAAGGTGGAAGACCAAAGAAAAAGGCTTTCATCTGTCAAATACAAAAGTGGCAAATGCAATTCCTGGTAAAGATAAATTTAATTTTATGCCTAGTTAGAAATTAAATGGTTTATTTTTTGAAGTTTACAGTAATGAAAAGCGTCATAATTAGAAATATTAGGTAATATTGAGCACTTCTTAGCAACGTCATTTAAGTTATGAATGAGACCTGTGAGGCTAGCTTTTTAATTTGATATGAAACGGGACAGCGATAGTTTATCGCGCGATAAAAACGCGCGTGCCACGCTAGCCCCTCTGTTCAATGTTACCCATGTTTTTTTTACCTCCTTTGACCGTTTGTACCTAAAATCATGTTCTTAAATGTTAAATTGTATCATTATGTCTTGTTTTGTCACTTCAAACAATTTATGGTCAGAACATACATAATCGTTGTGGTCTTTTGGAATTACGTCCTAAATTACCGTGGGTACCTCTTAAGGTGCAGCATATTGGGTACAAGGCTTTTGCGATATTAGTCACGTTTTGAACGAAAATATTATGTAACAAATCCTGCAATATTTTAAGATTTCTAATGGATTTTGAGAAAAATAGCTACCTACATTACCTTATACCTAGGAAAGATAGCTGCCGCGTAGTATTTGACTGATAAAACAACGAAGAGGCTCATGAATAGGTCAATAATAGAAGTCATTTTATTAAAATGCTTTCTAGTAGACGTAGAAGTTTTTATAATATTATACCTGTATTTACAAATAAATCTCATTAAAATCTGATTAACATTTCAATAAGTATAGTAGAAAATTAAAATGTAAGTTGTTAACTTAGTTGACATGAAGATGATGACGCGATCTCACTTTAAAAATGGTTAATTTGACTTAAGATCGTTTGAATATTTCTCACTATTGACCTCACGATTTAGATATAGTATCATCATCCACAAATTTTACCTTTAGCCTTAACCATTCATAACTCGTATCTCTGATTATTTCGAAATGACTACTAGTTTTGTAAAGATATGTTTCGTAAATATAATAAAACTGCATAAATTCACGCTAATATTATACGTTTCTGCGAAAGTTTGACGTTGTTTCATGGTCAAATCCTAGAATAAAAAAGGAATATCAAGGTAAATCAATATGAACCCTGATATTTAAAAAAAATTGAACCCTGCGAACTTCTTTGTTGGAACCCAGTGAACTTCCTTGTAATTTTCTAATTTAAAAACTAATGATATGAGATTTGAGAAGATCCTTATTAAATATACGTATCTCGATAGTCTAGTCCTAATACATATGTTAGTTAAGTTAAATATAACTAAAGCGCTTGCGGTGAGGGAAAACATCGTGAGGAAACCTGCATATTTTAGGCAACTGGATTTGTAATCATGATCGATCCAATACGGGCTGGGTTTTCCTGCTAAGGTTACGAAGGTCATATGGATGTCGCTTTGTGTATAAACCTGACTCACATAATGCAGGATCCATGGTCAAAAGCGGGACTAAAGCCAGGAGGAAAAAGGGAATAAATGAAACTATTATGTTGTGAAATGGAGAGTATTTTTGTGTGCCTAGCAATTGTTGTATATAATAACGAATTTACATATATTCTGATGAAAGAATTTATAATTAAGTTCATGAAACGCCAGTTTGTTAATCAGAATATTCCCAGTTAACTATACTGTGTTTGTTTTGCTTTATACTAGTTTTGTTAGTCTTGAAGACAAGGAATCTAACTTGCTCCGTTTGCGCCTTCATATTTAGCTTTGCTTTCAAGTCCAGTGTTTCTGTTAACTTTGAGATCAATTGAGAGTTTATTTACCAAATCAAACGTTCGATAACTCATCACAAAATAAAAAGGAAATCTTTTATACCAAATGCAACCTAATGGACTTTGTCAAAATAATATATTTCACCATTATTATTTACATAAACTCACGCAACTAAAAATCCGCAAATTTTTAAACAACAACATTTACATTAAAATTTAATTGTTTATCAATCATGATAATTTTTATCCAGTATATTAAAGGCATCCTTTTCTGATTATTTTTCTGAATTTTACGAATTATAAAATAAACTTACGTGCAAGTTTCGCGTTGCAATCGCTTACGAAAGACGCAGCTACAGCCAACAGACCGACGACCAGAACATATCGTTCACACATGGTAAAATCACTACGGACACGACCGCCGGCGCGCGAACAAACTTACAGACACAGCGCGGCGACCCTCGTGTTTACTCGGCTACTTATGTAAATGAAAACGAGTTCTTTCTTATTTCGGGTTGCATAAATTCGGCTAGCTCTGTGCCAATGTGAAGCCTGCTTTTCACGCAACGTTGGTCGCTAATCCGTTCTATAAAATGTTTAGTACTGTTGTGCGTGCGTTCTGCTCGCCTATTCTTTTGTATCTATTGGAAATTATTCGCGCCTTGTAGTTTTGTCTTCATTCTTTTTTATATATTAGCATTAGGAACATCGGAAGCATCAGATGGATAATGTCACTTAAATTAACCACCCGATTTGTCATGTGGAGAGGATGAATAAAAGCAAATTGATTAAGAATAATATATTAAGAGAGTGTGAAGGTGATAATGACTCTGCGTAAAGTGAATATTGTGTAAGCAAAATCAAGGGCAATAAATAGTGTACAAGGAAAGATCGGACGATAGTCAGGCGATGCAAAAATGGAAGGGGCGCAATGGTCCGGGGTATCCGAAGTAGCGACAGCGGCCGTCACCTGGCTTGGGTGAAATTTGATAACGATGAAATTGCACACAAATTATGTCAAAATTTCGAGATAGTCTGAGATTTATTTGAGAATTGTCGAGGTTGACTAAGTCAAATTCTATTTAACAGGGTATATACATACATAAAATCACGCACCCGGAGAAGTAGGCAGAGACAACATCTTTCCAATCGCCACGATCTCTGTATACTTTTTTCGCTTCATCCACATTCATAACTTACTTCATTCAAGCTTAACAAGCAATTTAACGGAGTGAATTTATATATTCAGGCAACTGGATCAGTTACCATGATCCAAGCTAAGCTGAGGGTCGCGATGACTTACCTATTCAAAGATCGTGGTCAAAAGCGGACTCAGGTCTCCTAGTCGCAACAAGGCTGAATAAATCCGGAAAGATGATGGTATACTAGTACTTTAGAGGTTTGTCAAATTGCTCGTTTATTTTCTACACTCATTTTTTGGAGATATAAAATATGGAGTCAGTAATAATATTATAAATAAATTTATTCATGTTAAAGAATACTTTTTCATGGTAATAAAATGAGAAAATTATTTCAATGTTTGGTACCTACATATTATTATCCATTCATAGTAATACATGCGGGCTGTAAACAATTGCTATAATTCAAACTGTTACAAGGTGATGATTGGGAATACCAGCTGTTTCGTAAAGCCAGCGTTTCTCTTATTTTTGTGATTCATATCTGAAATTATGAAGGATATCCTATTATTTCACGAGCCGCCGGGCTAGCACTCTTGTATTAGCACATCTTTGTGGATTTGATTAAGAAGTGTGATATTAAAAACAAACATTTTTTATCATATTTTCCTTAAATTTTATATAGGTATCAAATGAATTAATAAATCAAAAAACAAGGATTTTGTCTCTTTTATAATATAGGATAAAAATCCTGAAATAACATTTAGGTCAGTAAGTCAGCAAGCCCCGAGGTGGACTTATGTTAATTACGTCTGAAGCGGCCGTTCAGCCTTCATGGACAAACACTTTTTGACTTGACAATTTAGATGACCAAAACTGACTGACAGACTGTTAAAAAAAGACAATCGACATCGACACTAAGACACCAAGACGACAAGACGTATCTTGAACGGGCGAAATTGACCCTCGGCCCGTTCAACGTCCAATGAGATAATATTACGTTTGATGGGAAATTAAAGAAGAATTTGAATTTCTTAGGCATAATTACTGTTTTTAATAAAATTACCTACTTAAGCAGTGTAGACATTAGTAATAATTTCAAATGAATTGTATAATAAAACTTTGAAAAGTTCAGATTTGAAATCAATAGATATTTTTTAATACATAACCTAACACAATGTTCAGAAAATATCAGTATTTCAGATATTAATACGCTACACGTAGAGGTTTATTAGTCGCAAAGATCGCTTTGAAGATTACATTTATTACCTTTTATCCTTTGTTCCCGCGACATTGTTTAATCTCTCTCATTTTCGCGATGTAAATAAAAAAAGAAAGTATTATACTAACGATGCATATTGCTACATTAATGAGGGTTTTAATATATGTGTTTAATCCTCTAGTTCACATACTTAGCTGTATGTTTATCATTACATCGCCATAACACAAAAAGAATAAAATATAAAAAAAAAAACAGAGAACATTAAACTAGAACAATTACTAGGATGTTATTTTTGCTTAGCAGAGCAGCGTGTACTCATAACGCATCTGAACGACCCTGAGATAAATGGTCACTGACCACACTGACATTAGAATGGCATGGACTTGTAGCTTCTAAATGCGCAGTCAATGCAGTTTATTTTAGCTACAGGTATAAATTATATACAGTACTACATTTCAGTTTAAATTTTCTTCTTAATTCCTTTTTTCTTTAAAACCCTTCTTATAGAATTAATTGTCATGGGAATTTCGAGGAAAAAATACCAGTCTTTTTTTCTATACCTTTAGATTTAAGTAATTTATTCGACGCAACCATTGTTGAGAAACCAAAAGATATGACAGTTATTAAGTGATATTCAGGAATTCACAAAATAATGAATAACAATTTTGAAATTTAAATATTAGTAGATATGGAAAAGTAGCACTAATGTTGCTCAGTTTGTGAATATGTTTTCCTGATAGATCTCTATTAGCTTCAAATTAATCCTCAAGTACAATCATACCTAGATACCATAAATTACAAAATTTCATGCTTACTAACCGAGTACAATAACGAATACAATTAACTCTTGAGCGAATCAGAGCATTCAATCAATAGAGATAATCAAAATCTTATGGAAATTATATATTTTACACATGCCATGTCAGTGTCTTTTAAAATTTCAAGGAAATTTTTTACTATGTGTATCAATATTTTCTATACATGGTTATGTGTTTAATTTTAGAGACATATCGTTTATTGTTATGATCATAACTTACACCTAAAAATTATAGTCAAAAGTTTGATTCAAAATTTTTGCTTAGATAATTTGTTTGCCAGAGCCCGGCTTTGAAACCAACAGATTAGAATGTAAACTTTAGCCTGCCAAATTAAAACAGGCAAATCTGTAAGAAGTCTTAGTAATCTATACATATAATAAATCTGTAGAAAGGTCAATCCTGTACATTGAAAATATTGAAAAAATAAATAGCAGGTTGTGTTACTGGATCGATACCAAACACAAAAATGTGATTAAAAAAATTTTTGTCTGTCTGTCTGTATGTTCAGGCATCACGTGAAAACTAACGGTTCGATTTTGATGAAACTTGGTATAATTATACCTTATTATCCTGGGCGTAAAATAGGATACTTTTTATCCCGAAAAAATACGAAGAAAAAAAATCTTAATTTTTCAGTTTATCCATAGACGTTGTTCTGTAGAACCGCGAACACACGTTGCGTTACCCACAGTGGATTTAGCGCCGTAACCAGTAGCGCCTAAAGTCGGCTTTGGCTTGAACCGTTTGCTGCACAAGCGGGCCGCTACTAATTACTATGAAAAAATACTACATAGCTACATTAATTCCCATCAAGCTGAAAATGAGTATAATTATTTAAAACACAATCAAAAGCATTATTTCAAAATTCCCCATGATTCCGGTTTAAGGAAAAACATTTACTCACGGTCAAAGGTAAAAAATGGGTGTATCGCAATTTTCTTTAAAACGGTAAGTTTTTCAAATCGGAAAATTACCTCAGACATAAATTGTAGATCATAAAGTTATTTATAAAAAAGGTATCAATAATTTTTTTCAACAAAGCTACCGTTTCTGTGATATAACGATGCAAAAAGTTGCAAGCGTCATAATATGCATCCGTTTCCTTGCCACCTCTGAGGTAGTGTACTATTAGCGCGTTTTTTTTAACATTTTTATTATTAAACTTGAAAAAGTCTGAAATAGGTTAGAATAAACACGTGTTTTCACTGCGCAGTGGCACTCAAGACTAACTTTCGCATTTATTATTTAAAAAAATAGAATAACCCTAAGTGAAGAAAATCATCTTAGGACAATAATACATACATACATATAATCACGTCTATATCCCTTGTGGGGTAGACAGAGCCAACAGTCCTGAGCGGACTCATAGGCCACGTTCAGCTATTTGGCTTTAAGATAGAATTGAGATTCGAATAGTGACAAGTTGCTAGCCTATCGCCTAAAAAAAAGAATCTCAAGTTTGTAAGCCTATCCCTTAGTCGCCTTTTACGACATCCATGGGAAAGAGATGGAGTGGTCCTATTCTTTTTTGTATAGGTGCCGGGAACCACACGGCACAATAATAGGACAATAATAGAGATTACAATTATCAAATTCAATGTAATAATCAAATTAAAACTAAAACTACTTATAAAAAGAAAGAAAAAAGATGACTACAAACTAAAATTTAATTTATAAATTGTACAGTCCTTGCATAGCATCAACATGCGGGAATGTGCCCAGAAGGCTGGCAGCATTGCCAATTCGAATGGCAAAGCTGATTCTCTGAGCCAGATAATTTCCAGCCCTCCGGTCAAGAGATACCTCAATTAGCTTTTTCGACAATTGTCGGAAAAGCTGATGGGCAGATAGGCCCCCGGTCCCAGAGTTTCTACCCCAAAAGGTTCAAAAGTTACCGATAACTACATACATACATAAAATCACGCCTCTTTCCCGGAAGGGTAGGCAGAGACTACCTCTTTCCACTTGCCACGATCCCTGCATACTTCCTTTGCTTCATCTACATTCATAACTCTCTTCATGCAAGCTCGGCGGTTTCGGGTACTTTTGACCTGACCCTTTACCAAGACGTCCTTAATTTGATCAAGATATGTTCGTCTAGATCTTCCCACCCCGACCTTTCCCTCCACACTCTCCATGTATATCTGCTTAGTCAACCTGTTTTCATTCATCCTCTCCACATGACCGAACCATCTCAACATACCCTTTTCTATTCCTGTAACTACATCTTCTTTCACATCACAACATTCCCTTATCACGCTGTTCCTTATCCGGTCACTCAATTTCACACCCAACATACTCCTTAACGCTCTCATTTCCACTGCATTTATTCTGCTTTCGTGCTTCTTTTGCCATACCCAACTTTCACTCCCATACATTAATGTCGGACCAACACGCCCCTGTGCACACAAAGTCTGCTCATAAAGGCATGCAAAGCTCCATTCACCATGTTCCCCGCGTTCACTCTCCTTTAAATATCACTATCACACTTGCCATCTGATGTAAACTTTGATCCCGATAACTACATATTTGCGCCTTTTGAGGTTTTTGCCTCATTTGAAGCAGAACGGCCTTAGATTTAGTAACCTGAAGATGAGACGGCGCAAGTGTGTCGACACAAGTAGCATCCCACACCAAAAGCCGCCCCAATCTCCAGGGTACCAAAGTCATACCATCCGGTCTCTTGGCATCATCCCGAGCCAGACCGTTTGGTTCTAGAACGGCTGGAACATGGATGGTGGCAAGAGCACGGAGGATTATATCATTTAGGGCGGCATGGCGCCCTAAACGGCCGGCACTCCTAGGGCATAAGAGGCCGTGGTGTCCATAGCCGACAACGGTATCCCCGCAAGGACAACTATTATTAAAGACTAACGGTATTTCATGTGTTGTGCATTCTGAGATAAAGCAGCTATACGACCCTAGCCACGTACACAATTAAACAGAGAGACAGATGTGGTCTCAAGGTTTCACTACAGTATAAATGAAGGGACTGGGTTTCATTATACTTATGTATATTTTATATTTTGAATTCAAGTTAAAATTACCGACAGAACAATATTTTTACTTATATTACTGCTACATAGAGTATATACGAGATGTGCTTATGCATATTATGACGCTTGCAATTTTTTGCATCGTAATATCTCAGAAACGGTAGCTTTATTGAAAAAAAAATATTGATTCCTTTTTATAGATATCTTTATGATCTACAATCTATGTCTGAGGTAATTTTCCTATAAAACTTACCGTTTTGAAGAAAATCGTGAAAATCCCATTTTCTTACCTTTGACCTTGGGTAATTTTTTTCCTTAAACCGGAATCATGGGGAATTTTGAAATAATGCTTTTGATTGTGTTTTAAACAATTATACTCATTTTCAGCTTGATGGGAATTAATGTAGCTTCATTCCTATTTTTGGTCTAAATTGACCGGACTGAAAATAAAATGGAGAAATAAACCATCTACGCGAAGACCGACATCCGCGCGGACGGAGTCGCGGGGGAAAGCTAGTCTATACATATAATAAATCTGTAGAAAGGTCAATCCTGTACATTGAAAATATTGAAAAAATAAATAGCAGGGGGTGTTACTGGATCGATACCAAACACAAAAATGTGATTAAAAAAATTTTTGTCTGTCTGTCTGTATGTTCAGGCATCACGTGAAAACTAACGGTTCGATTTTGATGAAACTTGGTATAATTATACCTTATTATCCTGGGCGTAAAATAGGATACTTTTTATCCCGAAAAAATACGAGAAAAAAAAATCTTAATTTTTCAGTTTATACATAGACGTTGTTCTGTAGAACCGCGAACACACGTTGCGTTACCCGCAGTGGCGGTAACCTGTAGCGCCTAAAGTCGGCTTTGGCTTGAACCGTATGCTGCACAAGCGGGCCGCTACTAAGTCAACCTGTTTTCATTCATCCTCTCCACATGACCGAACCATCTCAACATACCCTTTTCTATTCCTGTAACTACATCTTCTTTCACATCACAACATTCCCTTATCACACTGTTCCTTATCCGGTCATTCAATTTCACACCCAACATACTCCTTAACGCTCTCATTTCCACTGCATTTATTCTGCTTTCGTGCTTCTTTTGCCATACCCAACTTTCACTCCCATACATTAATGTCGGGACCAACACGCCCCTGTGCACAGCCAGTCGAGCCTTTTTGGATAGTTTCTGACTGCTCATAAAGGCATGCAAAGCTCCATTCACCATGTTCCCCGCGTTCACTCTCCTTTCAATATCACTATCACACTTGCCATCTGATGTAAACTTTGATCCCGATAACTACATATTTGCGCCTTTTGAGGTTTTTTGCCTCATTTGAAGCAAAACGGCCTTAGATTTAGTAACCTGAAGATGAAACGGCGCAAGTGTGTCGACACAAGTAGCATCCCACACCAAAGGCCGCCCCAATCTCCAGGGTACCAAAGTCATACCATCCGGTCTCTTGGCATCATCCCGAGCCAGACCGTTTGGTTCTAGGAGGATTATATCATTTAGGGCGGCATGGCGTCCTAAACGGCCGGCACTCCTAGAGCATGAGAGGCCGTGGTGTCCATAGCCGACAACGGTATCCCCGCAAGGACAACTATTATTAAAGACTAACGGTATTTCATGGGTTGAGCATTCTGAGATAAAGCAGCTATACGACCCTAGCCACGTACACAATTAAACAGAGAGACAGATGTTGTCTCAAGGTTTCACTACAGTATAAATGAAGGGACTGGGTTTCATTATACTTATGTATATTTTATATTTTGAATTCAAGTTAAAATTACCGACAGAACAATATTTTTACTTATATTACTGCTACATAGAGTATATACGAGACGTGCTTATGCATATTATGACGCTTGCAACTTTTTGCATCGTAATATCTCAGAAACGGTAGCTTTATTGAAAAAAAATATTGATTCCTTTTTATAGATATCTTTATGATCTACAATCTATGTCTGAGGTAATTTTCCTATAAAACTTACCGTTTTGAAGAAAATCGTGAAAATCCCATTTTCTTACCTTTGACCTTGGGTAATTTTTTTCCTTAAACCGGAATCATGGGGAATTTTGAAATTATGCTTTTGATTGTGTTTTAAACAATTATACTCATTTTCAGCTTGCTGGGAATTAATGTAGCTTCATTCCTATTTTTTGGTCTAAATTGACCGGACTGAAAATAAAATGGAGAAATAAAACCATCTATGCGAAGACCGACATCCGCGCGGACGGAGTCGCGGGGGAAAGCTAGTATATCAATAATTTACGCCAATTGAAATAATTAAAGAATTTTAATGATAACTTATTTACACAATGAATTGTTGTACATTTCGAAATTTCTAACATTTATTTCAAATTTTAATTATCATTAAATCTTTTGTTGAGTATTTCATTGATGTTCTCTTGATGTCTGCTCTAGATTATCATAATTCACAAAGATTAATGTCGTGTCATAATATTTTATATACAATAAGGCCTTTTCTTAGACTCAGTTAAAGGCTAGGAAATAAGTTTCGAGGCCAACTTGATTGTTTTACATGCGACAATTATAAAAAAAGAAAAATGTAACAAACAAACCATATTTAGGCTGTGGTAAGGTTATTATGAAGGATATATTTGAATAAAGAGTAATTTTTGAATTATAAGCCCATTTTAATAACATTCTTTAAATGATTTGTTTGATATTGATTAAATAATAGACGTCCTCTCATATGTTTTGCAACATTCCGAAACTTACAGATTCCTATGTACTCTTTCTATAATTTGAGATAACTAAAGAAAAAAAGTGCGATTAAATAAGACAAAATGCCTTAACAACCTTAATGAATATCGCCAAATTGTTCTGAAAAAAAAAATTAAACCTTATTAAAGCTGTTGAGGTAGGTAATGTCATAACAGATTTAAAATTTATTTCATTAGGAATGCCTGAGTTTTATCGACACGTAAGTACATTATAATATTCAGTTAAAATGCAAATAAGCAGCGTCAACTATAAAAGCTATGTTGGCAAATAAAACTGAAACATCGTAAGGGTGTTTTCACACTAAAAATGTAACTTAGTTGTGTAATAACATACAACCTTCTTAACAGGGAGGTTTCACTTCTAACAGCCACATATTACTTTGTGAAAGTCTGATTAATCTCTGTCCTAAATATTATAAAAATAGGTGCAATCGTTTTTAGGTCTTCTGTTTCAGTCGTATCACTTTTTTCAAGGTGGTTGTTGCTACGGGCAGTACCTATTCACCACCTAGTCGATTTAACGCATTGATGATCTACCACTAGGCCTAGTGCATTCAATCTTTTCTGAACTCTTGGATAGTCTTCATTGTCACTTACCATCATACCAATATTGAATAAAAAAAACTACAAAGGACCCCATAGAAATGTCTTCACTGCGAGAGAAGAAAGTGAGAATATAAACTGGGACGTTGCTTTTTCAAAATACATACTTACAGATATTTTTGTGTATGAAATTGTTCAAAAACATAGCTGAACCAGCAAACCATAGCACGAATGCAGTGGAAAAGCAGCCTAAAGCTCGCCTCGGGCAGCTGCGTTCCGGCTGCGCCATTTCGGAGATCTACTTGAGCGATACAGTTTACGGCGATGATTCCAACTTTTGTTTCGTAATCTTTGTTATTTATACCTAGTGATAAATTAAATTCATTCAATTTTTTAAGGTGACTGTTAAAATTATTCAATTCGAAAAACAAGAAAACTGATTGAAGATGATTACTTATTTGATGTCATTTATGTATTTGTTTCCATATTTAGTGTTTTCCATAATATTTATTACTGATAAATCAATCAATCATCAATGATCAATCGAATAATTTATATTTCATGAGATTTTTTTTCTACAGTTTTCTTTACATATAAACATTGTGGTACCAAAGATTGTAAATTTCGTTATTTGAAACAATTCGAACAAAAATTCGATGCTCGTCAAATTAGGAAGATGAAAAATATAAATCGTACAATTGGTGGAGCGACGCTACATTTATGCCTGAACTTTATTCGCTGCCTCGAGGCGAAGCATGCACCGCATTTTAGGACAAGCGACGTAGTTTGCAACATAAATGTATATTTGCAGTCATGTCGTGTATTATGAGATAAATAAAATGTTTATTTTCTTCCTGTGAATAAAGAAACATAAATGTTAAAATAAGTGTGCGATTTTTTAAATTTTTGAACTTATTGAGTTCAATCAGCTTTAATAATTTAATTAAAATAGACATGAGCTTTAAAAATACCCATGAGATAATAACGCAGTGAAGAACATAGTTACAAATGATGGGACTGCAACTGCGGGTAAAAAATGTCCTGTAGTTATGGACTTAAAGAAACCCAAAACGGATAAAAATAGTATTTTCGTTAGTTTTTACAAGTTCCGAACACATAATTCAGTTTCAGCTTATCCTGTAAGCGGTCCATTCAATGGCCTTGGATATATTTATTTTTGACATACATTCCCAGAAATGATTATTTTGAATCGCTAATATATAGGTAAGTATATATAATCTTGTGGTGGTCATAAATTGAAGATTTTTTTTTCTTACATTTTTATTTTAAAACAAGAGTAGACTAGCCAAAATAATTTTCTGTCTTTAGGCCTTAACCAAATAGAAATTATGAAAAAAAAAATAACCAGCTATTTTTTAATAGTTTACTACCTAACAAGAAAATATTTTTTACGCTGTGATTCAGTTTATGAAAGATATTACCAAAACACCTTCGAACTAAAACAAGAAACAAAAGTTTATTGGAAATTCACGTGTGCTGTGTTAAACATAAGCTGGTAACAAGGTAAACATATTTTTAACTCACAAATTTTAAATTCAAAACAACGTGAGCTGTAGCAATGCCAATGGTGATTTGAAATTATTCAAATGATCTTTCAAATTTGCGATTAAATTAAATTTCGCTCGGGAAACGTCATTGATTGACATCAATTTACGTTACACTTGTTAATGAACTAAGCATCATCAATTAACTTTTGTTTTTGTATACCTAAGTAGGTATAGGTAAGGTAGGAATTCCATCCCCGCATCTTTCTTCCTATATTAATACAATTTGAATTTGAATTTGATTGAGTTTGTGTGAACTACCTAATGCCTTATCTCATCTACCACCAGGCAGACTATGACCAACGCACTCAAATTAAAAAAAAAAGAACACGTAGTTAAAGTTTCAACTTAAAGCTGCACGGAAAATAAAGTAGCTAGTATAGACACTTAAGAATAGAAAAACTCCATATCTTTTCCATCGATGTAATAAAAGGCTTCGAAGGGATAGGCTTATAAACAAGAGATTCTTCTTGGAGGCGATGGTCTAGTAACCTGTCACTATTTTAATCTCAATTCCATCATAAACACATACAGCTAAACGTCATCTTACAATCTTTTCCAGACTATTGGCTCTGAATACCCCGCAATGGATATAGACGTGACTGTCTGTATGTATGCATGCGAAAAAAATCAAAGTTTTTAGACTTTGATTTTTTCTTCATGACAAAACCAGCATGGAATTTGAAGTAGATAAAAATACATATCTAAGTCGCATTTTACAATATACACGGGAAAGAGTTGGTTTGTTTAGCTCTAAGTTCCGGGAAACACACGACACAATATTCAAGTTCAACTTAAATCCGATTTGAATTCTTTTAAACTCATACATTTTCCTCCAGAGCTTATAATTAACGAGGTTTGGTCTTGCACGAAACCATTTATAGTGTTTCAAAGTAAAGCTTTGCGCTAATGTTATAGTCTAGTGTCCACAACATCGGTCAATGTCTAAAATGGACTTTTTATCCGTATGGAGCTGAGCGCCTTACTTCATTATTATATTTTGCTTATTGCGGTAATAAACATTACCAATACGCAAGGCTCTTGTAAATAAAATAAGATATTTTTTGCTTTTTTGGTGTATTAATTATAATATATCCTACTAGATTACCTACAGAGGTCCACCTAGTGTCGTACGGTTACCGGCACTTTCGAATAGCACATTCCATATTTTTCCTATGGATGTCGTTAAAATCGACAAAGGGAACGGCGAATAAACTTGAGATTCTTTTGGAAGGCGATGGGTTAGATAGGCTACCTGCCACCTATTTTATCTCAATTCCATCATTGAGGTAGATATAACTATATGCGTGATTATATTTGTGTATGTAGAATCGAACGGACGCTTGTGGAAATTTTGGGAAATCCTCTTAAGTAAGTGTAGGTACCCCTAGATCATGAAAGGAATCTATAGACCAAATGTCAAACCTCTACACCAGGCGGTGGATTGGGCGATGCCTTGATATGTCAGTCAATCAGTGTTAACTTTAATATATTTGAGGTTTTCATGTAGCAAATCGTACTGAGAAGTAAATGAGAGAGTATATTATTCAATAATGTTATTGGTATTTGCGGTTAAAGACTAGTGAAAAAATAAGTTTGTAAACACTAATAATAAAATACACTGTGAACGTTATCGGGAGTTCAATCAAAAACAGAACGTCGCACGGTAAGTTTACGACCTCACAAGTTATTTCTTAAGTTCAATAAAGTGTGAAGTGATAAAGACACGAAAACTATCGTTTGCCAAGCGTCTGTTCATATTTATAGAAAAGATATCTTAGTACCGAAGAAAATAATGACTTTTCATTTTGTAGATGGGGTAGTATACTTTATGAAGTAACAACCCAAAGAAAAGATGTTTGAAATAAATATATTTTTTTAAATTTTCATGTTTATTTTTAACTCTTTATTTTAATAGCTTTTACATCCATGTAATATTTGAGACGCAAATAGTCAAATACTGTCACATATTTGCGGCCCTCCAGATATTTCAAAGTACTGACAATTTTTCATAAATTAATCGCCGTATGGTGCCCGGCACCTATATAAAATAATAAACCTATATAAAAACAAATTTCCGTAATGATTATTATAAATTAACTCCCATCTAACCACTGATTAAAATGCTCTAAATAAGCATAAGCTGATTTAGTTGTAATTTACCATGGTTCAGAGTGGGGGCGACAGTGATGTGACCGCAAAACCCTTGCGACGTGTGACAATTGTTGTTTCATTGTTCCCCGTTTTTGTGGTCAAACCCTAATTGCGAAATGTGGGTCCTTCGATCTTTTGAAACACGAATAACTCGTTACGACAATGTTTTAGTTCGGTTTTTATTAAATACTTACTAGCTTTTACCCGCGGACTAATATAAAAAGGATCACTCCATCTCTTTTTGTCTGATCGGCGACTGAAAGATAGGCTTATAAATTTGGGATTCTTATAGACGATGGGCTAGCAACCTGTCGCTATTTAAATCCTTATTATGCCATTAAGCCTAAGGCTAAACGTGGCCTGTCAGTATTGGTAGACTGCTGGCTCTGTTTCCCCCTCAAGGGATATAGACGTAATTTTATGAATGAATGAATAAATTAAAGTAAGGAACTGATACATCCATAAAACTAGAATAATGCTATATGTTTTTTAGTTTTCAATGGGTAAACCACGAAGGGAAATCAAACATTGCTCAAAGAAAAAGTTACTTATAATACCAACATGATTGGGCCTTATAAACCTATATGTGGAACTATTGGCTATCGCTAACAACCGAGACGATGCTTGAATTAATTAACAACCCTCCACCACCCGAGGTTGCTCCGCTGGTGCTACTGAACGTTAATTTATTGCAACATATTTGATTTATGCGCCTCTATCTATAATGTGGGGATGTTAGAATAAGGTTGTACAGAAGCCATACTAATATTACAGAGAGAATTTTTTGTTTTTTTTTTAATCCCACAGGGACGGGAATAACGGGAATTTAAGTAAGTAAAACGCTGGCTGCTGTTATAAACCAGTGTTTTTATGAAAAATCCTATTAGTCTCTTAATTTTTT
Source organism: Amyelois transitella (assembly GCF_032362555.1). Lineage (NCBI taxonomy): Eukaryota > Metazoa > Arthropoda > Insecta > Lepidoptera > Pyralidae > Amyelois > Amyelois transitella. Next base: position 7,452,261 of record NC_083511.1, on the reverse strand, counting down.
TCTTTCTATAAAATTACCTTAATATCCTTTTTTTTCATGTTATTATGTATAATTAATCTTGCATAAAATAAATAAAATATAATTTTAGATTTTTATGAATAATAATAAAGTTTATTATGTCTATGTAACAATCACCAAATAGACATTGAAAGTCACATTATTCTGAATTTTCATAGAAATAAAACCTTTGATAAACATTCGCTCGTTTAATACTTATTACTTATATCGGTTACTAAACTAGGGAGCTGCGTTCAGAATTCAGTGACGAAATATTGAACGTTCGTGGCTTATATTGTTCAATGCGGAAAATCAGGTGTTCAAATAACCAGACAACCAAGAGCTCTCAACTATCTCCGAGCTAGTTCCTGCTTACCCTAGCTCTATTTTGTCACAGCTCAATTTAGAGTGGTTGATCTGTCTTACCGTAACGGTTCTCGTTTGTTGAAGAAAAAGTGAGAGCTGAAGGAAATTAATACTGAAACTCAGTTTATTTTCTTAATTTATAGTGTTAATCTACATACTGACATTGCAATTTCTTGCTTCACAAGAATCTTAGCTATTAAAGAGCTTTAAAGAGTATATAACTAGGCTTAATTGAATAGAAATTTCCTTTTGCTTGGAGTACTTACGTAATGCAGTAGAACTCTTTTAATCCTCGATTTAATCCTGTTGGTATATTCTGTGTTCATAAATATAAATAATCATATGTGTGTAAATAAATAAAATTAAGGAATCGATAAACCACATAAAGCAGGAATTCGAAACTGTAAAAAAATAACTTTGCGCGGAAAACTATTACAAATATGCCAAATTAAATTCCCCGTACAATTTGTTGTATCATTTCCGTCGTTCTATAAAACGTTGCTGCTTAATTAGTAGGAGTAATTTGCTCTTTCAGAGAGGCAATATTGCGAGACCAATAGTTTTAATTCACTTTGAATGGGTTTCAGTGATAAATAAGGGATTTAATTCCGCATTAAATATAAAGTGTAGTGCCGTGCGGTTCATGGCACCAATAGAAAAAAATGATCTCTCCGTCTCTTTCTCATGGATGTCGTAAAAGGTAACTACGACGGGGTAGCAACCTGTGAATATTCAAATCTCAATTCTATCATTAAGCCTAACAGAACTGTTGGCTCTGTCTACGCCGCAAGGAATGTAGACGTAATTATAAACATACATACATACACATGGTCACGTCTATATCCCTGGTAAGACGTGAAGACAGAGCTAACAGTCTTGAAAAGACTGATAGGCCACGTTCAGCTACTTGGCTTAATGATAGAATTGTGATTTAAATAGTGACAGGTTGCTAGCCCATCGGCCTATTGCCTATCCCTTATAATTATTATGATAACTATAATGTTATCACGCTATATTTATGACTAAAGTTAAAATTGCCTAACAAAAAGAGTGAAACAATATATTTGTTCGAACAGAAACCACATTATATGAATCATGATTCAACCAAACTTCTTGAATTATCGACTTAGGGTAGGAGTTTGTAAATAAGACCTGTTGTTTATCTGATACCGAACCTCTCACACTGTGTGCTTACAAACACCATCAATCTACGTCAATGCGTCTGATTCACTCGATAGTGTAAACATGCCCTTAGATCCTATTACTGGTTGGATGTTTGGCAAAAATGCAGGAGCATATAACATCCCGTTGATTTTAGCTGTATGAGGCGAACACCCTCTATAGGGAAGTTTGGGAATTAAATAAAATATGATTAACGTGGCGAAAGTTTGACGTTATAAAAATAATCAGAGCGTTTTCCTTCTGTCGATATTAAACTGAATAAATTTAGTGTCAATTATTGAAACAAAAAGGCGACGAGATCAATATGTTGATAGTTTTGGAATAGAATATATATTTCTTATCTTTTGAGTTGCGTGTTGCCTGGGTCTGTCTAATGTTGAAATATATTGTTGTCCAAATATAAGACTGTGACTTGGACGTTCGGGAAATACTAGAATCTCCACAACTTTCTGAATCATGGACAAAATACATCACAAACATATTTTTAAAATTTTTGTACAAAAAGATTTCAGATTTGAGACATTCTTTAAAATTTCCATTCCAAGGAAGTAGGTCACATGTGATAGGGACAATTACAGTGAAGAGAAAATCTGGCGCACCAACCCTCAGCATTTTTACAAGATCTAGCAATTTATTTACAGAATTTATTTTATGAAGATCATTCACATCTTTATACATAAAAATAGAATATTCATTTGTGTACATACATGGAAATAATCTATGTATTTTTTTTTTTCATTTAAGATTTTCAATGATTAATTTCATATAAAGAATAACAATTAAATATATTATCCTGAAATTGACTTTTAGGTTAATATTTGCAATTTGTTTTTCTATTATAACTTATTAATTTTCTTTAACTCTAAATTATAAAACCTCAAACTGAGAAAGTTGGAAAGACATGAAGTCAATCACCATAATCTACTCAAAAACGTAATCCATTCCGGCGTAAAGTTTAAACTCCATCTGATGGGATATTGAAAATTGGTCGTTCAACTTTTAATAGAGGTTTTCAATTTAGCAGACACGAATTTAAGCCAATTTTAATTAGTAGCGAACGAGGTGTTTTATCGTTGAAAGCCGATAGCTGTTGGGTGTGTGCGAACTACCTTTCAAACCGATGAAAAAAGGGAATTAAAGCGGAGGATGTGAGAAATTACGGTAGCTACACTATTTTATCACGCGATAATTTTCTGATAATAAGACTATCGGATGTAATATAAACCGTGACCTTCTAATGCCCTAGCCCATTTTGTTAATTCAAATTATAGTCTGAAACGATTTTGCAAGAGCTTGTGGCAGGTTTTATTAAGTCAATTACATATCCTACATTTTGAAAAAAAAAAAAAACGATATTCGTTTCTTGGTAGGTATATAAACAACTGAATGCTTTACAATTTTATTTACACAGAAAACGAATTTGTTCTTTAATTTAATGTGTTTTGTTGTGAATTTATTCAACTTTGATCAAGCCGAAATAGTTTTTCTGCAAACATTTTCAATTCTGCAAGGGTTAATTTTTTACACTTAAATTAATTTGCGTATTCGCTAGACTGTGAATAAAAGACGCAATGAACTCAACATAGGAGAATAGGATTTCTTTCAGTAAAATTGGAGCCTTTGCTCAGTGGGCCCTGAAATTGTTACAGCTCGACACTCCACCGCTTGTTTACTCACAAAACTTAGTACATAATGCAAAGGCACTTTTAAGAAGATCCTTTGCAATTTTCTTGAGCCTTGGTCCTTTTACCTTCTAACCAACCTCTTTATTTCATACAATGCCTTTTCTCCCTAAGTAATATTACGGAATAAAAAGTCACAGTATCGCATACGTACGCGCATTGCAATCGGTGAAGATGTAGCCGGAATGTTAGGAAGAAATGAAATTGACTTTTATTACTTCGATTCGATTCTTAATTCAACTGTTATCGTAACTATCTTAAAAAAACATCAGCTTCCCGGAAAGACGACGCAAAATAGAAATGTTTTGAGATATTCACTGGACACGTTTTATAAAGTGCAGACAAGTTTAAATCACACAGACACAGTTCAAGCCACGTTCAGCGTCCAATCCAATAAAAATTTCTTTATAACATAATTAATTAAGAGACAGATAGTTTGTTAACTCGTTGTCTGAAAGTAAAATCACTTCATGAAATTGAATTTATTACTTTTGAATGGTTCGTTTCGACTACAGCCTTTTTTTGTCTAGGGACAATTTGAAAGAAAATTATAACCTGCCACTGCAGATGCATATGCATGCTTTCATTTGAATAAAATTTAATGCAAGAAAATTTTCAACCTCCGCCAAGGCATAGAGGTCCGCTGAACCGCGAAGAAGATAAAGGGATACCTTTTTGAATTTTCAACAGAAATATTCTATTCTAATACTATTCTCCAGATGGTAGCGTCATTGTTAACAGATAACTTATTAAGTCAGTTCATTGCATTCATCTCCACTTTTTATCATTAATACATTCACTTTCAATAAGTGTTGGGTTATTGTTAAAAAAATAAAAAAAAACCCTATTATTAATCTTATTTGTATATTTTGTCTTACAAATTGACTGTATTCGTATATAGATTTGTATTCTGTCGTGTGTACAATAAAGATATAACAAAAAAAAAAACAATTTATCTTATAATTAATGAAAAGGTCGGGTTCGTGTAAAAACCCGACTCACACAAGGATCGTGGTCAAAAGCAGTTCTTTTTCTCTCTAAAGAGAAAAGAAATTGCCTAGTTAGGTACTTTGTAAAGACTACAAAGGACATATTGACCACCTTTTAATTTAAAAATAAATGCATGCTGAAACCGCTGCCAAAAGTGAAATTATTATGAATTGATTTTATATGCATGACATGATACATTTCTAATGCAAGATTTTGTTTTTGATTAAATATAACATAAAGTATGGCCAACTACGAGAGGAAACCAAGGCGATCCCTTTCAGCATGAAGATAATTGCATTGACACAATTGATATTGACGGAAATGGAATTGCCTTCCCTTATTGGATTAACATTGGAGTAGGCATCACCATTAGTTCTCTTGCAACTTAGAGGTACAATTTCATCACGATTGAGGTAGACTGTCTGTAAAGAACTTTATCTATTTGAGTTATAATCGAAAATCGCGTGACAGATTTGGCGCGATTGGTAAGTGCGAGAGCCTACCCAATTAGGTTACTTACTTGTGGTGAGAAGGACACTTCAAACATGTGAAGCGGTGGACGCAAGCTCGAGGGTATTGGACAAGGGAAATAAGGGATTGTTAATTTATTTATACGGTCAAACCTCCCAATTGATTCTCACTGATTTTTCGTCATACGATGTTAGAAGTGGTGCATATAAATAAGTCATTGTTGGCGGCCTCTGTGGCTCAGCGGTAGTACGCTTGTCTGCGACACCGGAGGTCCCGGGTTCGAATCCCGGTCAAGGCATGATGAGAAAAGATCTTTTTCTGATTGTCCTGGGTCTTGGATGTTTATCTATATAAGTATTTATTATAAAATATAGTATCGTTGAGTTAGTATCTCGTAACACAAGTTTCGAACTTACTTCGAGGCTAACTCAATCAGTGTAATTTGTCAAAAAAAAAAAAAAAAAAAAAAAAAAAAAAAAAAAAAAAAAAAAAGATATTGAAGTATCTTGAAAGCATGTAGATAATTCTCCGATTCTTCGACATACATAAAATGATGCCTCTTTCCCATAATGGTAGGCAGAGACAACGATTTTTGATGCGTCACGATCCTTCCATACATTTCTCCTTCATCCTCATTCAACACACTTGACTTGACCTGACCTTATTATCCTTGTGAATAAAAACATCTACATAACTTGTTATCTCAGGAAGAGAACAGCCGACATAATTAGGCTTAAAAATAAATGACTATATCATCCCAGTATTTTTGCGGCTGTAATAACCTCTAATTAAAACTTTGTAAGTGCCAATGGCACTAGACCACGTTTAAAAAACTTATTGCTTGTTATAACTTCGCTAAGTACCTACTGAAGTCATACTGTGCTTTCTAGCGATAAGTTGAAAATATTTTCGTGAATTGCAATCATCATACTACGTATGTACCTAGGTATTATTTTATGAAAATCTACTGTACAAATAAGTGAAACTTTACAATATTGTAGATAACAATGTGTACGTTTAACAATAAATCTGTGAATTAAATAGAAACTTCTAAATTTTTCTGCCAATAAATTTCTTCGAACTACATCACGGATAAATCTTTGTGTTAAATATTTTTGTGGCAGATTCTAAAGCATATAATACCATAGATCATATCTATAAAATTGATCTGAAAAAAGGGGTAAATATAATTTATTGGCTAACTATTGAACTCTGACAAAAAATAACATGTAATACTCCACCACATTTTTAAAAGCTTATAAGATGTATGTTTTCTTTCCATAAATAAAACATACTCAGTTATGTAAGCTTTGATGTTTATAAGAAACAATAAAAACTTGAAGATAAAAATTGTTTGCTAGGTATTCAATATTATTTTCGAATATCTTCGTGGAAAAATCACAAAAATATGTACATATTAGTATAACGGTATTAAAATTGTTTGTGTACTTGAGTGTCTCAACAGCCATAAGCAAAGTGTGTATTTAATTTTACCCTAGCTCTTTATTCTAAAAATGTATTAGTTTTGAACGTTTTCCATTACAGTGTGTGTGCTGGTAAAGAAGCATTGGTTATTTAGAAATAATATTTTACACAGTTCTTTTCCATTGGGAACGAAAATGTCTTTTCCAAACACCCGACTGTCTCTAACGAAAATCAAATAAAAACTATAATGAGAAAACTTACGTTTTCATTCATTCATTCATAACTGTATATTTTGTTAGCTGAATGCTGCATTTCTGGGCCATTGTGTTGCATATAAGCAGCAGCAAACAAAATGGGTCAGCATGCATCATAGAGTTGGTGTAGCAGCCTCTGACACTAGTAGAACGCGAAACCACATGATTTATCTTAAAAATAATTTAAAAGATGAAGAAAGTAGGTATGTACGTTAACTACCATTTCGTCTAAGATCTATAAATATTTCTTCTTGTTACTTATAGTACCGCTTTTCAATGAAAATTGGCAACCAAATTGGTCATCTTAACTATTGAATCTGCTGCACGAAAAAGCTTCCAGGTTCTTAAAAATTCTCTAACCACGAGGTTTTCCTCCTTCCAAGGTTTACGTTCACCATTGATCGTTTGCATTTTCATTAAGATGAAGGTTAAATTGCTTATATTATGCGCACTCTATCGATAAACTAATTGTTCTAAGGTCAACACATATTCATTACAAGTCTTTTTGCTTGTACAGTGGTGACATCTGTATAACATCGTCATTTGTCAAACGTTGCACTACAGTGAAAAGTTTGTTGAATAAAAAATCATTGTGAAACAACTGTCAGGCATGTATGTAGTTATTTTTAGACAGTTTTTAATGAATCAATCATTATATCAGTAGTAAACAATCGCAAATAATAGCGGAGTTTTGAAGGCCACATTCAGCTGAATTTCTAACAATGAAATTGAAATCAGATATTGACGGGTTGCTTTGTTTAAATATGTTTTAGCCTTAAAACTTCGATTGATTCTCAGCTAAAGAATAAATATATTTTCTAAATTGTACGACTATTTCTTACTGATTCATATTGCCCTTTAAAACTAGTTAAAACGATGTGATAAAACATTAAAATTTTAACGTATGTTGTTAGATTAGTCCTTTATGAAACCTCTTTGAAAATAATTACATTTAGGTGCTGTTAACCGTTACTAATTGACGAGGGTAAGACGTGAAGATGTTAATTAGCATATGAAATTGACTGGTGTTTAATGACAAACATTTAAAACTTTTCATTTATTTATCTTTATTACAAAATGTATAAATGGTTTCCTTAAAACCTAAGGATGTATTTTCTTCCAGTCAACCAAGCGGGTGATGTATGGTTTCCAGAATCCCAGATTGGGTGAGTGAGGTTTTTACACAAAGCGACTTCCATCTGAATTTCGCAACCTTAAGATTAGGGTTGACATGGATAATTGAAACATTAAATGTGTTATTCTTTTTCTCGGTTATCATCAGAGATATAAAAGATTATCTTCAAGATGGATAAGTGAATGGCTCCCTTGAATTATTTGGAATTTGTTTGCAGTATTGCAGCAGTCACGTGCATGTATTGGACCTTTCTTGATTTTTACTGTGTAGTTTATTATTAAATTACTAAACCATATTTGTATTATTTTTACTAACCCGTATTGTAACATTTAAAAAAAATAATGCGAAAGTATGTTGATAGAAAGTATCTTAGAACAGAAAAGATATGCATGAAATTTTCCAATAATGTAGATCATACATCCGAATAACGCAGAGATTACAATTCACACCCGAAATAATAAAAGTTTGTAAACAAAAAACAATACTTCAAATTATTAATTGTATAAAACGGAAAAATATACAGAAATTCACCGGAATCTGTACTTTTTCATAAGTGCCACCGGGTGAAAAGAAAAAAAACCTATTTATTAGACAAGTTCAACTATTTCCCATTAACATCAATTCTTAACTGCTTCATATTCATCATATGTCAGACATTTTCACAGATTCCGAGTAAGATGGCGTCTGCTTGGAAGCCATTAGCGGCGAATGTCGCGTTCGGTCATTTGTCGCACGAAGTAAATGGACTCAGTGTCTCTGCTGTGACATATTAACTGCTTTATACGTTATATTGGATGCACAATTTATATTATGCGATTTGTCATCGATCTTGTATTACCTGTTGTTGAATATAACTCAAAGTGTCGGGTTAGTCGAGTGGTAAAGGTTAAAAAAAACCAGGTCCGTTTGAAGATGTACTTACAGTTTTGATACAGTCATGTACAAATATGTCCTCTTTTTGAATTACATGCGTTAGTTTATCCACTTACCGATGCTCTTATAATTAGAATAATATTTTAGCTCTTGTAGAAATTTATGTTTTATTGACAAAACTCGCACATTTAGGCATCAGGTAAGGTAAATTCATGAAACCTGGTCGCTTCGGGTGAAGTCTAGGATCATGAGTCACAAGTAGACCCTAGCTCCACTCCAGATGGGTAAGGATGGGACTAACACTTACGCTGGAAGGAGAAGGGTAGTGTAAGTAGAATAATAAACGAATATACAGTGCAACTATTTATAGTCTACCGCAGCAAAAATGAAATCGTTTAAAGGCACACCACTAAATTCTTGTTAATACGACAACCATTTCCAATGCACAATTTGCTTCCGATATTGCAAATTCTATCCTAGATTTTCTCTAAGAGGCTTTGATATTGGCGACTGTGACTTGCATAATATAAGCCAAGAATACTGCATTTGCAGAACATTTGTAATATTTTAATAATTTGCGACTCTATATGAAGCAACGTGGGTATTATTTAAAAATGTAATATATTGTTATGAAATAACTCTTACTAACTTAAATAAAACATTTAATAATTTTTAAAGTGGGCTGTGTGGCGACTTCACTAACGTCACACGCCATCAGCCAATCACAATAAGAATACAATCTGTATTATATAATACATACATATACTATCGATTTCTCTCAGATAATTAAAATTGGATCATAAGAAAATCTTTAGGATCATTGGAGGAATAAGAGAATCTATAAGACGTTAAAAAAAATAAAGGCATCAAAACTTTACACTCTAAAGACATAATCACAAAATGAAGTCGAGAAAAATTCATCGAATATCGACGTATAAATTAATTTTAAAAGGTAGTTATTCTAACTAATCTTACTTCTTCGCAACTGAGTTGTAATACTAAAGCTTCCATTCAAAGGCAGTAGTGGCCAAGATTAGCCTAAAAGCCAAATCACATTTTGAAATGCTATTCAGCTCTCGTGTCCGATATAGATGGGAAAGGATTTGAAATTGGTTTGGATGAATTTTGTTTTGACTACTACTGCCCTTTGACTTATGTTAACCATTTAACAAGTATGGTATCCTCTGTCATCAACCGAAATTCTGTGGTCAATGAAATCAATTTTTTTATTATGGTTAAAGTTAAAAACAGTTATAGAACATTAACTATTATTTTTGTATATAACCAGTTGCCTTAATGTGCAAGTTACCTCACCGTGAGAACATCGCGTTGATCAATACGTATCTTAGATAAGAATCACTGTTACATGGCCGCGATAGGATTTGAACCTGTTCCTCCCTGTACATCAAGCTTTTATATACAGGCACCATAACCATTCAGCCATCGCCGTTCATTAAATGGAGTAATGTATTTGGCAATACATCGCCTGGAAACCGCTCAATGCGGACAGTGATCGGTAGCTTACTCATTATTAGACAGACGCATTGCGACGAACTTCGTAAAACTGGCCCCATACAAAGAAGTGGTGTAAGTCTAATCTAGTTTAGTTTAGTAACTAATTTTGACTTTGAGGAACGTTTATATTTATAATACCCCTGCAAAGCCGGGGCGGGTGGCTAATTAGGAATTATGGTGAATTATTATACCTTGGCGTATTTTGGTCTTTCTTTTTGAAGTTCTATCAAAACGCTATCTTTTTCATAAATAGTTGTTAACATTTTAATTAAGTAAAGCTGGCCAGTGACAGTTGAAACCTTCACTGTAAATTCCGAGTTATTTATTGAGCAAAAACAATCGTTTTAATTTCGCTCCAACGTTCTATATAACTCTATTATACGTAGCAACGGACAGTTACCAGACAAAATTAATGATTTTCAGGAAGACGATAACAGAAAATGATGCCACCCATTTCTGCCTAATTATTACTTCACAGTTCCTTATTTTTAAGAGAAGGCGATGTTTTTGTAAACAATTTTGTTTACACAAAGTTTCATATTAGATACTCGTGTTACTAGAGTGGAAGTAATTTGACTTTCTATTTTTCAATGCTGGCCGTCATTACTTTTAACCGATTTGAAGAAAGAAGGAGGTCCTTAAGTTGACAGTATATTTTGTTTGTTTTGCGATTACTCGGTTAATTATACACCGGCATTTTTTTATTGAACTTCAATATATACTTACTTTGGTAATAAAAACAAGAATACGTTGAATGAAAATTTTGCTTTAGTTATTTTCCAAGTACATACACATGACAGGTATTTAAATTTTCAAAAACATAGGTCCCATTTTGAAAAAAAGTTGTCCTACAAATGTAACTTGTAAATAACTCAGAGATTTTCCGGAGAAAATAGTTATCGTTTTGAGAAAATCTTACCGGAATAATTAGTATCAGATGCATTTGTCTTATGTTTAAAAACGTTATTTTAATGAGTTCCTCCACTCTGTTTATTCGATTCTACTTTGTACTTCGAGTGAAAGGCAAAAACTTGTTTGTACGCTAAATAGAGATTTAAAAAGTATTTAAGCTTTGGCTTTATTATGTCGCTATTTCTATTTTATATATGGGACAAATTACACATATTGAGTCAGCCTCGAAGTACCTAAGTTCGAGACTTGTGTTACGAGATACCAACTTAACGATACTATATTTTATAATAAATACTTAGATAGATAAACATCCAAGACCCAGACCAATTAGAGAAAGTGCGTTATTGCATTATTGCGTGCTAATTAAAGGTAAAATAAATATTATTGTGTCACTAGCCTTATCATGAAAATGTTTAGTTTAAGAGCAATTTCATAAAAAATGTGAAATAAAAGGTTTCCCAAAATTCCCGCGAGAACGGAAATTAGCTGCATTTATCGTTTCATGCGGGTGTGCTGTAAGTACCTACATAAAAAAATATATATTATTTCATAACAAGATGAGTTGCAAAAAAATCCGATCCGTTATTAGCTTGAACGATCATCTTTATTACATTGAAGTCAATGTGGCGTGGTTCCTTCCTCCTCGAGTCAAGAATAATGGACGCGGATGTTGAACGAACAGATTTATTGCTTAACATTAACACTCATACACAATTTTGGCCAATGAACCTTTGAAAAAAGTTTAACAACGAACAATGATATTATTGGCATTTTGTTCCTACGTATACATATATATACCTAAGTGTATTTTTAAATGTTTATGTGTGTAATGAAGGTAAAAGATTATAGACTAGAGTATTTAATAAAAAAATCAACTTTAACCAATCAACTGTATTACATAAAAGTTTGTCATTTTCTTATTTATATATGTTCTTACTAGAAATTCCAAAATATAAGATTTTATTATTTATTTATAGGAAAGATGGACATACACATAGACGTTTTTCTGACGGAGAGTTCCGTTTTGCCCTTTTGAGGTACGGAATCCTAAAAATAAAATTATAAGGTTATCTATGCTTTATGTTATGTATAAATGAGCAATCTCAATGAATAAGTATAGATTACGCAATTAGAGATAGTAATAAAAATAGAAGTGTCCCCCTGTAATGGCCATTTCAGACGCCCTCAGTTGCTCGACTAATTGCAAGTTCCTTCAGAACATCTGCTGTCGTTTAATTAATGATGTCGTCTGAAGACGCCCGATATATAAAACTGAAATTGGTATAAACATTAAGCTTTAAAAGAAGATTCTCAAAATCAATTGAATTTATACCGTTTACCGGTATCTTATATGCATCAATCCATGTAGATACCTATATAACAAAGATTGGTTTGTGAAATAAAATTTTGAACAACTGACACAAGCTATATAATGGTATGTATGTTACAGACAACGTTTATGGAAAAGTGATGTCCAGAATACCCTTAATCTACCAGACGACAAAAAAATAATAATGAAAAAGGACGAAGAAAAAGAAGCATCTATGACAGTGACAAGTGGAAAATCTAGTGGCTGCCTACATCTACATAAAAATAAACATGCAATTGGTCTCTGTCCTATAAATGTTTTATCTAAGGCTCGATATCCTTTATTTTTTTCAGTTCTGGTGACACGAAACAGCCTGTTTCAGTGTAATTAAAGTTTACTTGGAAACGATTTAGAATTAAATATTTATTGTTTATTTCAAATAGATAAAAAAGCAGACATATTTTTTACTTGTTGTGTATTAATACTACTGATATGACTACTAATCAGTGATAAACTTGGGTATCTATCACATTCTGAATTTCAATTCCATTCTTATGGTATCCAGCTGCACGTGACCTTTTAGTTTTTTCCGAGATTGCTGTCACTGTTTTCTCCATAAGAGATATAGACATGATAAAACCTATGTCTGTAGTCGACCTTTGCAAAAAATTTACAAAAGATGTTTTTCGGTATCGCTCTAAAACAATTTTGAACAATTTAAGCCATTGCAATCTTCTTCTGTTATTCTAAGATTAATAGGCCTTTCACGCAAACTTCAGTTAATACATACATACATAAAATCACGCCTCTTTCCCGGAGGGGTAGGCAGAGACTACCTCTTTCCACTTGCCACGATCTCTGCATACTTCTTTCGCTTCGTCCACATTCATAACTCTCTTCATACAAGCTCGGCGGTTTCGGGTACTTTTGACCTGACCCTTTACCAGGACGTCCTTAATTTGATCAAGATACGTTCGTCTAGGTCTTCCCACTCCGACCTTTCCCTCCACACTCTCCTTGTATATCTGCTTAGTCAACCTGCTTTCATTCATCCTCTCCACATGACCGAACCATCTTAACATACCCTTTTCTATTCCTGTAACTACATCTTCTTTCACATCACAACATTCCCTTATCACGCTGTTCCTTATCCTGTCACTCAATTTCACACCCATCATACTCCTTAACGCTCTCATTTCCACTGCATTTATTCTGCTTTCATGCTTCTTTTGCCATACCCAACTTTCACTCCCATACATTAATGTCGGGACCAACACGCCCCTGTGCACAGCCAGTCGAGCCTTTTTGGATAGTTTCTGACTGCTCATAAAGGCATGCAAAGCTCCATTCACCATGTTCCCCGCGTTCACTCTCCTTTCAATATCACTATCATACTTGCCATCTGATGTAAACTTTGATCCTAGATATACAAACTCTTTCACTTGCTCCACTTTTTCTCCTCCAATCAAAATATTACATGCTGTCATTTCTTTCTCCATTTCAAAAACCAGTGTTTTAGTTTTACTTACGTTCACTTTCATTCCTTTCTCTTTTAAAGCTTCATGCATACAGTTTACCATCTCCTGTAACTCCTCCGCTGATGACGCCAGTATAACCTGATCGTCGGCATAGAGCAGACATTTGACGAGTAACTCATTCATCCTTAATCCACTTTTAGACTCTTTCAAATCTGTCAAACAGCTATCCATAAATAGGTTGAACAGCCACGGTGACGCAACACATCCTTGCCTAACGCCTTTCTCAATCTTAAACCACTCAGTGTGCGCTCCGTTTATCCTGACACAAGCACTCGAATCCTCATATAAGGATTTCAGTGCTCGTATTAAGAGACTGCTCACCCCATGCATAGAAAGTGCTGACCACAATTCATTCCTCTCAACTCTGTCATAGGCCTTTTCCAGATCTACGAATGTGCAATAGACTTTTTGACTCTTGGCCAAAAACTTTTCGGCTATGCACCGCAAGGAAAAGACCTGATCAGTACATCCCATTCCCTTTCGAAATCCCGCTTGAGCATCCCATATTTTGTCATCAGTTTCATTCCTGACTCTATTAATCAATACCTTAGCATACAATTTGCCGACGACGCTAAGCAGGCTTATACCACGATAATTTTTGCAGTCCAGCTGTGACCCTTTTCCTTTGTAAAGTGGCACGATAACAGCCTTACACCAATCTTTTGGTACTCGGCCGCTTCTCCAACACAAATTGAAAAGGCAGTACAACTGACTAGCTACTACGCCTTTTCCTGCTTTAAGCATCTCGACCGACACTCTATCACACCCAGCAGCCTTTCCCGCTTTCATACTCTTAAGTGCTTCCACAATTTCGAACATTTCAATTTCGCCTTCCATCTCATTCTCTTTTTCTTCGCTATAGCAGAAATCTTTCTTATTTCCTTCCTTTTTTTCAAATAAACTTTCAAAATAGTCCTTCCATATCTTTAGTACACATTCTTCTCCTTTCACAACGCTACCATCCTGGCATCTGATCCTAGTCAGCTCTCTGGTTATAGTATTTCCTCGGATAACCGTAATGAACTTTAAATAAAAAATAAGAATCTTGTTTGACATCGCAGAATTATTACATTATCACGTCATTTTCCCTTAGTTAACTGAGCCAAAGTCATTACAATAATGATAAGCTGGGTAACTTGAAATCTAGAAATAGTGACAGGTGGCTTATTGCGTGACAGAGGAATACTTCAGCTTATTAACTTTCCCTTTATTGACTTTTACAATAATGCTGAGGTAGAAGAATCAGCTAGTACGCCCTTTTCTTCGATTATAGCCTCTGAAGAACGACAAGCGCAACAACTTTTTAATCGCGCGAAAAGCTATCGCTGTTGCTTTTCACGTCATAATAAAAAGTGAAACAACAATAGTTTCTCGTAGAGTTCATTTCCAATTTGGTATATATTGCTTACATCGACAAATTGTTACGATAAAATCTTGTAAACAATTTTCCTTGAGATATAATTGCATGTGGCCCGACGAGCAATTAGCCGTGTTTTCCTTTTACTTATGTGTTCAATAAATCTTTGCTTTTCCTCTTTCCTTATTAGGTATTATCATGTCCTATGCAATAATAATAAATTTTATCAAAATTTTAATGAAAAGGAGATAACATTTTAGAAAATTTTGTAAATAGGTTTGAGAGGTAGCAAGATATAAAAATCCATATCTGCGACTAGAAATCTATCTATTGCTACTGAACGTGTCCTTTCAGTATTTTCATCATGTATGTAAGATCTATAAAATACCACTGAACAGCAAAATTCGGTCATAATTAGTGAAGACGCTTGCTCTAATTGCCAATACGCCAGCTAAGTGCCTCTATTCACTCGCGGTACCTTCTCATTAATATCCTATAAGTCCCTGATAACCTTGGAAATTGGAATAGAATAGGCTAGTGTTATGCATAGCAATTGTAAGTGTTGTCATCTGGTTTTAGTAATTTATAATGACTTTCATTTCATTACTTACTTACAAGTCTCGAGCTAACTTCGAGGGTTAAATAAGTCTGTGTAATTTGTTTCGTAATATTTATTTATTTACTAAGCCATCTAGCTCGTGTCTTTTTGGTATTCTTTTCAAGCATGGTTTATTCATCCATTACAATAAGTAACTGATACGAACTATATAATTCACTAGCTGTGCCCGCGACTTGGTGGAATAGTTATTTTGGGCATCATTGAAGCCCTCGAGGATGAATAATTTTCCCCGTTTTTTCACATCTGCTATTATTTTTTCGCCGCTTATAGTTGCAGCGTGATGTTATTATAGCCTAACGCCTTTCTCGATAAATGGTTTATTCAAACAGTAGTTCCTGACATAAGCGCGTTCAAACATGTTTGTTTGAATATTATAAAGCTGAAGAGTTTGTTTGTTTGTATTTGTACAAACTCTTCAGCTTTATAATATTAGTATAGATTTGAAAAGGATTAAGCTACAATTTTCCGGAATTTAAAAAAAAAATATAATATCACCAATATTTTCAATGGGATATAGGACGCTCTTTTGTTCGCGTGACAAAATAACGTTCAAAATTCTGTGTTTTCATACAATTTTGCTTTTGAATTGTTACCGAAAATGCTAACAAAAAAAAAATAGATGTTCATAAAAACGCATGCAAATGCGATGTATTCCAGCTCCATTTCAATCGTTAAACCACCCGCGCTCGTGTATTTTTCACTAACAATTTTATTTCGCGGCACCTGACGATATAATCCTGCTGGCAAAATGCACATTGCCGGGTTAGGCGAAATTCACACACACATATAGATTCTCTTAACTAATAGGGAATTCGCTCGGTTATAAAAATAATAATTTCCTCAAGTTAGATGGATGGCTTATGGCCTAGGCTTGGAAATAAAACAACCAGGGGTGAAACTTAACATATTCAGATGATGATGTTATCGTTAGGTATGTCTTACTCTTCTTCGCTTCCTTATTTTACTTTTATCAGCGATAATAAATTATCACTTTATTACTAATTTACTAGATGTTGCTGGTGCGAATAATATATAATTATCTAACGAAAACTCTTAAAAATACTTACTTGAATAAACAGTTGCACATTATCAATATAATAAAGTGTGTTCAGAGCCTTACTCTACTTCTACATTTTATTTTCAGCATTGGACAGTAAAACCTAAAAAGGAAGGCTCAGTCGCTCGATCTTCGCTTGTGGATTTTAATATTCACGTGATTTATTTCTTCGTCATATCATGCATGTTTCGTTCGATAGATGTAGAACCATAGTATATTATCTGTGCAGTACGTAAATCTCCATAAAAGCTGTATAATTAAAAATTACAAATTATATTTTAGTTGAGAACGCTAAGACATATTTACTTATCGATTTGATTATTTATACAATGCGTTAAAATAATCGTACTTAAAAATAATAAAGATTTCCAAGAAGCGTCTAAGTCAACATCATAGAACAGTCCAAACAATCAGTACGTCTAGAGGAACATCAATCGACAAAGCGAAGACTTGCCTAGCCGCAGGTGCAACTTTGTAATGGAAATAGACTTTTAAAGTGCAGTAGACCTTCCCAGCGTCCTTACGAGTCCTGGCAAGGGAGGTCTTAGAGAGCTAAATTGTTTTTGTGCCTTTAGGCGGTTCGTCGGCACCGCGGCTATACGGTGGCTTTGCTGAACACTCGTGATTATCGTGTGTGGCTTTGTTCGTGAGATGAACTTCTTGGAAAGTTTCTAGAAAATATAAGTAGGTACTTGATACAGGTGAATTTGGAGGTTAGTTTGATGTTTTTTTTTTTAATTTGTTTCAAATAAAACAAACACTATCAGAATATTGGTGTCTGTAAGCATAATGGACTCGTTATTCGTTAGCAATTTGATTTTAATCATAAATAATAGAAAGGGATACATAAAGAAAAGAGTGATACTTAGTACAAATTACGTTTATGTTTATATTAATATCTTCACTTAAAAACATGTCAGATTATGAAATAAAATAAATAACTCTATTTCAAAGAAACTGTAGCAATAGAATAAAAGTATCGTATTTAAAAAGAGATTTCACAAAGGAAGTGTTAAAATATCAATAGTAAAAATGCAATCCCTTCTCTATTCAGTGAAACACGAAAGAAATCACAACAATAGAAGCGACAAATTCTATTAATTTCGCAAGGCATCAGCTGAAATATTGCTAAAAGCATCACAATAGGTATTCGTGAGTTCTTTCATGATTGAACCGGAGTAACGGACAATTGACTTATAAAGATATTTATTTTATGAATGCTTATTATATTGGGTTAGGTAAATTTAACTATTCAGTTATATTGCTTATTCTATTTTTAAGTCTCCGAATGAGATTGATGAAAGGGGTATTTGTCCGTATTCACTGGAATCTTCAATAAATATCTTAAAGAGTTACCTTTCAATAGGAGTTTGAATGTTTTTTAACTTCTATTTCCTTCCTTCTGGCGTTAAACTCAGTTACATCCTCACCTCTCCTAAGTATACATGTCCAAATGAGAAAATCTAATGCGATAAACGCGTCATCGAGTAATCAATGAACATACATAATAAGATCCCGATGAATCCGGAACCTCCTGCTTTTTCAGAAATCAGTTACAAAGGCTACCTACTTAACGACCAAGAGACAGTAAAATGTATCTCAGAAAGAACAGAATATGAAATACCCAAAATATATTAATTGTTTCGATTGACTGCACAATTTTAACCAAAAGAAATCTGAAGAGGTTATCATATTTTGATGGCCCTTATATCGTTGAGCTGAATTTTAGCATTTGCAATTATGGCAGGTGTGGCTGGGACGTTTCAGCGCTGAAAATTTACAAAAATATTATTCAAGAAGGAATGGAAATCTTAACGAGATCCGTTTCTTTTTGGTGAAGAAAACATTTTTCATTTTTACTATTATTTTTTTTTTGTTATAAATTTCTGATCGATTTTATGTTTCTTTGCATTTATAGTTGGTCTAGAAAGATAGAGTAATTGAGTTGGAAACAGTTTGAGTTTATTATAATTATAAGCTAGATAGCTCATCAGCTTTAAAAGCAACTTATAACGGACATTATTAAAATCTATTGGGTCATCACATCTTTTGGTTTTTATAATAAAAATTGAATTTTTTTTTTCAGTATAAGAGCAATGTGCTTTCTTTTGCATATTTATAAAACATCCTGTCATTGTTCTGACGTTATTTAAAACTTGAATGCCGACGTTTGCCTCAGTATCTCAAGTCATTGAGTTACTTAATACTAAGATCCGGGCTTAATGTTGCCTTTTCAGCCTATTGTGGCGCGGCGAAGACTCAATTCATACTGGCTTTTAACAAACGAGAAACTAGAAGCTTTTAACTGCGAAGGAAGTAGGATTGTTGCATGCAACATTCGTGGGAAACTAAGACCTTAACAGTTGAAAGCGGGAAAAAAGAAATATTATTTTTATTTAGGGTTTATTATTAGGTGAGTGACGAGGTATGTCTCACTTTTGGCCTCCCACAGGAAAGCACAATCTCTCCCACCCTCTTTCTCGTCTACGTTGACAGCCTTTGCCAACTCCAACTCGAAGATGCAAAAATTTCATGATGGTACATCATGCTCAATAAAACAATAATTAAAGCGCAGATTCTGTGGTTTCCTTTTGAGTGACCTTAAAATTTAATTAAATAATGAAAGCTTCGCAGCTCCGTTTAGATCTGCAAGAGCCAGTGAAATGTTATTTGACGAGCTAGTATGCTTATGGGTCAACTAAAATTGTATCTAAAATTTCCATTGAATAAAGTTTCTATTGTATTTGTTGAGTAATATTCCTATTTTATAAGTACAATTACACATTTTTAAAGTACACAATAGCAGATGTGAATTGTATTAAATTTTTATCTTTACGATACATCATTATATCAATAACTATAATATAGCCGTGACGTTAAATGAAATAGGCCTTATAAAAACTTTAAAATATTAAAAGACAAAAGAAGATTGTGCTTTTTTTTTCTACAAAAATAATTACTTTTTTGTGGCCTGTATGTTGTCTAATTAATTGTTAATTACGAAGTTAAGTACATTTAATATTTTTCACTCAACTTAATATTTTTAAAAATAAAATTAATAAACTTTCGCATATTATTTTTAGTTTATTACCGGTTTGTATCACGAATACAGACTACAGTCAAAAATATCAGTTTTGTAAAGATACTACTGAGATATTGTTTACTGTCCAGTTCAGTCCTAAAATAGAAATTTTAATTGCTGTATCCCTTTAAAATGTTATCTGATATTAGTGAGTCAGCAATTAGTGAATAAACAAAGGTACCGGGGCATTTAATTTCTGACCTACAAGGGTTTTAATTAAGAACTCCGGTAGATGTGAAATAAAATGGCAACGCGATTAAAAAATAATTTAACTTTAAAGGACATTTTGGCATGCTGCTCCTTTTACGAGCGTAGGTAATTTTAATAAGTGCCTTTTTTCCTATCACCCTTACTGCGTATGAAAACAATATTAAAAAAAAACTTAATATTTCATTTCTTTATTTAAGTATCTAATTTCAATTGTACAAAATAAATGTAAAATCTGTATATTGCATTGATTTACTAATTTAAAATATTTACTCGTACTATCAAACAGTTAACTACTTACGAGTATAATTGGGTTATGAAAATAGTTTTGATTTTGAAAATAATTCCTACAATAAAAAATGTACTTAAAAAACTTCTGCTTCTTTTCACAAAATCAGTTCAACAAAAAGGAAGATTGTCAGAAATGACGCTATTAAAAAAAAGATTTTACTCAAAAAGATTTATTAAAAAAACAAAGAAGTAATCAGCGATACTACACCAAAATGTAGCCAATAAAAAAATATTACTTTCTTACAGTAAAAAATGTTCACTTTAAAAAAGATTATTTCTACTTTTACTTTACTTTTCTATTAATTAAAAGCTTTAAGAATCAGGCATCAACTCTTCGTAAGACACTTGCTTCAGTAAAACGGCTAAGTTGTTAACTACTGCTTCGCTTAAAGAATTGCAGATGGACGGTCCAACATCGGCCACTATTTCTCGCCATAGTTCATTCAGCATCACATTTATTTGATCACCTGAAAAAGGAAAAAAGATTTCAGCTTCGTTAACAGTCGACAACTATACGTAGTCAAGAATTTCGATGAAGTAAATTCCCGTAATAAGAGATTAGCAAGTCTCTGTCTCACTCTTGCGCCTTCTCGAAATGTAATAAGAATACTAAGTATAAGACAAGTTAAATTTCACATTCTTCCAACTGAATCCCCCGGAAAAGGTTGCGGAGGTCAAATGAGAGTCGCTTTGTGTAAAAACCTCTTTTACTCAATCTAGAAGTGTGGTCAATGGCAGACTCCAGGCATCCGTCTCAAGAGATTTGAACATAACGGGTCTAACGCAAAAAGAAAAGCTATAATATCAAACTATCGTTGTTGACGCACAATAGTTTCATTAGAACCATGACAATAGCTCTAATTAACTTTTAAATGTATCTCATTCCATGCAAAATTAGACTCATTGTAAACTTAATTTAAAATCAATATTGTGATATTACTGTGAGAGTAAATTACCAACAAAATAATTGCATTGCGGTGGCAATAGCTGATAACTAGTTAGGATAGATTATATATCACTAAACTAAATTTAAGGATCAATTTTACTCAAACTGATGAAACCAAAATGGTTATTATACTTTAAACTAAGTAATATACGAACCGAGTATTTTAAAATTTTCTATCATGACAGTTTTAAGTTTATAAATTATGGGACATTGAACATTTCAAAATTATTTGATATTACATGACATTTAAATTTAGTTAAGTGTAAGGGCACCGCCGTGCCACATTTAAAAAAAATTAAATTAGTGAATTCGTTGAATAGTTTTTAGGTGATTGCCTAGCATCCTGCCTCGGCCTTTTTAAGAATCTGTGTAGACAGAGCCTACAGTCTCAAAAACGCTAAATAATGGAACTGAGATTCAAATAGTGACAGGTTGCTAGCCCATCGCCTTAAAGAAGAATCCCAAGTTAATTAGCCTTTCCCTCGATTAAGTAATAGTTGAGCGATGAAAACCTTAAATGAACGTATTGCAACTATTAAAACAAACAGCAGAGAATGCCACCGACAAGACGTTATAAGAACATAATACTTATACAGAATTAATATGATTCTGGTACCCTTTCTCCTAAATAGGTTCGGCATGCCCTTTGTGTAAATGACAGCCTGATTATTGTACACATCCGTTGTATATATTAGTTTTCGGGCAGAATATAAATGGGAGTGTGGGTGATCATAATATTGAATTATTATCAGAAGATTCCCGAGGCTAGGATAAATGTTGTGTATACGTGTTACTTATTATTTTATATATTTCGATTTAAATTATATGTATGTGAATTAAGATAAAAATAACATCAGAATTCAGAATATTTAATAGCTGCGCCAATAATGACGAATTGCAAAGGCTACGTTGGATTGGAGGGCTAAATGATGGGATCAAGATTAAATACTAGTGGTAAGAGATTGCTAACTTGTAATTTACATAAAACTTTTCCTTGATGAAGAAATCAAGTCATTATTTCTTTAGCTTTAAGCTTATATAAAGTCACATTAGAATACATTGATAATTGATTCTTATTTTAACTTTAATACTAGAAAGGCTTGAGATTGAGGTGAGCTAGAAAAAAATTGAGGATATATCACATACCTACTCCCATTTCACTGAGTAAATTTTCTAATCTGAATACAGCTTTCTCGACGGTGTATTTGATGTCATGTTTATAAATTTTCCAATGAATTTTTCCGTCTTCCGCTTCTACAAGTTCGTACCAAAATCGGATATGGATTGTTGTGTTTTCTGAAATAAAAAAAATAATAATTATGATAAAAGAATTATGACAATAATTCTTCTCACTCAAAAAATAGATTGATTGATTTTGACAAGAAGAACTATTTGAAACTTACCCCGAAACTAAAAGATGTTCTGAGTTAGCTCTTAGGTATGTGGTACTGTATTTTTTGTAAGAATAAAAAAATATATCAAAAATCATACTCACTTAGTTTGATAGAGGCGTCGCCATTAGATTTGACTGGCAACACCATGATCCTCCCACTCAGGTCATACTTATTATTCACGTCTAAGTTCACCAACGCATCAGCAAATATGATTTGTTTCTTTAAATCGAACCTGAAAACAAAATTTTGTATCATTATTTTACGGACCATTTGCGGTAGTTGCTGTATTACCTTATTGTGTAGGTTCGTATAAATAAGGGGTCATATATGTATATCTGCAGATAACTATATACATTTTGAAACACATATACCCCACGCCTTTATCTCTTACAGGGCAGACGGAGTCAAGAATCCCAATACTTAAAGGCCACATTGAGCGGGATAACTTAATAAAACTGAGATTTAGAGGTGGTGTTAATTACAAATTATCTCCATAAAAGCCATGGTATCCCAAGTTTATGATTTTTCCCTTTTATGACTTTGATGATCTAAGCGAGGATTAGAAGTGTCTTACATACCCTATATTTTTCTCTATCACCCGACCAGTTAAGCTTTAAATGCCTAGAATATAATAGAACTTCCCATTGAATTTGTCAACCTATAATGAACTGCTCTAACGACGGAGTCATGCCTTATGGTCAATTAGGTTGGGGCCGTTTAATTACTGCTAATATTATGACGACCTCAACTTAAAGGGGGCGTTCAAATAATTAGGCCCAGGCGATGATTCAATGAATACAAAAGGAGTAATGGACTGAAAAACCTTGCAGTGATCTGGCAGAATTTGCGATGTTTGACGGAATCAAATTAGCCTGCTAATTAGATGTGGAAAAATTTAATTTGTTAGGAATAATTAACAATACTTGTAGTACAGCATTTGCTATTCTTAATTAGTCCTAAAATTTATGCATAACACAGTTTTGTTCAGTTTGTTTGTTAAGACGGAAACGGAGAAAAATCTGCTAGTGGTCTGAAAGAAGCGATTTAATAAATGTATGTTAATAGGAATGATAGCTGTTAAATCATAGGTTGGTAGCTGATGTCCTATTTAGGCTAAAATGTATATATTTGCCTGGTCTTTTTTGGACATTGATGGTGAAAAATTGTGTTAGTGCAGAAAGTATTTGAAAAATTGTGTTCAAACAAACACTGTTGGCGTCGAGTGCACGTTTGCAATACAACTATAAGTTTTGAAATATATTTAAGGAAGTAAGTTTTCTCGTAGGTGTTTTCTTGGATGACATCTTTGAATATTTGAAAAAATGTGCATCGCCGATATTTATATGCTTCAATATTCAGCTTTACTCTCACGGGTCTACTGGAAAAGATTTCTATTGAAATAAGTAGCACTTATGTACGACAATTTCTATTTTAATGGTCCTATATATTCTTTTACATACATAAATAAATAAATAATAATTTTTTTAAATGGGTGGCACTTTAGAATAGGACCTGATCTATTACCAGAGGATGTCGAAGCAGGAATGTTATACATTTATCTAGTGTAAGATGCCATGGTGGTCTAGTAGAGTGTCTTTTAGAACTCAAATTCTCTTATTAAGCTATCCGGCCAACCGTGATATGAATTTACGAGTAAAAAAGCAGCATCAATCAGTAAACAGCATGAAGGTAAGTACTTTTGACTATTTCAGAATTTAAGTTATAAATTAAATCCGCGGCTTTCAGAATTTACTTTATAAATTGAATCCGCGGCTACTAAAAAAAATCTGCTAATTTCCGAACCCGTGGGCATTTTGGGAAATCACTTAGTGCACTACTAGACCGTATAATGAATTACAAACGGCCAAATTCTAAATTTATAGCTACAGCAGTTTCATTTTTCAATTAAGTCAAACAGAGAGACTGTTTGACTTTTATATTTATATCATAAACCTGTTACTATAAAAATAGAATTTACCTCAAATCTATTAAATCCATATCAGCAAGTCCATGAAAGTAATTCTCCGAAAAGACCAGTTTGAGCCCATTCTTCCTAGGTATGAATACCGTCATTTCTTGTACGTACAGAGGGTCTAATGGAGGCAAATTCCTGTCTGGGTCCCCGAGGGAAAATCGCCTTATTGATTCCCTTGCTGAGTTTAACGCACAACCATTAAGGTTTGGATCGTTCCTTGAACATGACTTAATGTATTCCGCTGGAAATGAGATAATCCGCTTAAAAATGTAGGTATCGAATAATGCTTTTGTTGAAAAAAGTATTTTGCTTTATGTACATATTCTCAGTAATATTTTTGATTTAATAAAAAGAGTTTCTGAAGCTGAAATTCGACGTCGCTGTTTCATTTGCTTTAATAAATGTTGTAAATTATTAACTTGAATCGTTATGATTAATTGATCAAGATAGTAATGTAATTAAAAAAATACATTAACAAAAGTGTGCACTTATAAAAAAAAAATTAAAATTACTTACGCAAACTCGCAGACATAACATTATTAACTAATATTAAACAGACTGAGATAAAATACCACATTTTTACAACAAATGTCGCAACCAAAGGCACAGAAGTGAATTGTTTACAGTAATTCATTCAGTTTTATAAACCGACAATGAAATTGGACGTTACATAGTCCTCATTAGGGCAGATACCGACACTCCCAGAAAATTATGTCAACACGTGCATGACTTTAGTTCTTGAGAACATTACTTTAAAAAATCATCAACCATTGCGTGATTCCTTCACTCATAATCACTCAAGTACGTTAAAACAGCAGCTATGTATGTCAAACACGTTTCTAAGAAAATTGCATACCTCGAGTCGCGTGACAATCGTCATGTTTTAAAAGAAAACAATTGGTTGCAACTATTCGCGACCTTATTATAGTATATTTATAGATCTTTTGTTACTCTTGCGCCTTATACAATAAATGTAACTAGTGACGTTAATATGCAATGGAAATGTTATACGGTTGGTTGCTTTTGTGACGCAAACTTATTAAGTTGTATTATTTGCGTATCTGGATATCATAAATATGGGATTGTGACTATTGATATACGATGCTCTTACGATGAGTAAACCTTAGATTCTGCATGGGTTGCAAAGATCAGACAAGAGTTGCATTGTGTGCAAACCTTACCCTATTCAGCCCCGGCAGCATGGCATGCTGTTTTAAAAAATATATTATTGTTTCGCTTTCAATTATGGTGTGAAACGGGACAGCGATTGTTACTCACGCGATAAAAACGGCGTCGCGCGTGCCAAGCTACGGGGGCAGGATCATGGTGACAGGCGGACCCCGGACCGGTCTAGAGGTATGGATGCAATCGGGACTAACGCAAAGGGGATGATGGAATTTCAAACTTATAAACAATTCCTTATTTTATTTTGTTTAACATTCCTTCATTTGTTTAACATTGGAGTTTAAGTTACCTTATGTGGTCGGCATGATTACAACTGAAACCTTAAATTGCGTTACTACTCAAAGGTATGTGTTACATTGTTTTCAGTTTAATAATATCACGTGAGATATGAGTAAACAGTGACAATGCTACAATTTTAATTAAAAAAATAAGCTTGAAGGGCCATCATTTTTCACGCTACGCTTAAGTTTAGGGGCAATTAGTCACTCTGCAAAAATTCCACCCTGCGTAAGGCTAAGTGTCCACTTGTCAACGGCGCTTCTGGAATGCGTCATGGAATATGCAATTTATCACGCGAAAGTACGTTTGTATGTGATTTAGTGGAAAAAAATTATAATATTCTGTTTTAAACCATATTCTGGATGAGGCGGAAAAAATTTTGCTCTTATTCTAAAAAAAATCCGGGTGAAATATGCATTATTATGCATGCAATAGGATGATGTGTTTGATTTCTAGTGTACTTTCTTTAATTGCCTCTTACGATATATCCACGGGAAGATACTTATATTATTAGTTTAGTGGTTTTATTTTACACTACGAGAAACCCCACGGCAACTATTTATCCTATAAAAATTACATCAAGTCAATACACCAGCTAATTACCATAATTGCTTGTGCAAAATTCGTACCTTAGTCGTCTTCTTAAAATACACCCATAAATAAATTTATATCATAAGTAGTCTGTTACCTTGCACACTTGTCGAGGTAGACAGAGCCAATAGTCACAAGACATATCGAGCTTAAAAGGTAGTAAACACGCATTTCCCATAATTCACTTTTACAATTTGAGAAGCAGTTTGCTTTTTCAACAATCTTACATAAAAGCTATTATTTTACATTTATAATGTTACATCAGAAGTGTAATGTAATATTGAATCGTCATGTTTTGATTATTGCATATTATGGATGTACTAACAAAGTTAATGGAAATAATTACTACCTTTGAAACTCGATGTAATTGCAAATTATACGATAATGTTCGTTCTGATCACGATATCTAAAGTAACATACATATAATCAAACAGTTTTTAAGACTATAGCAAGTAGATACACATTAATTTAAAAATCAATAATCTTAACCAAACTAAGATAAGTTATAAAACTATCGTTTAAAAAAAAAACTTAAATCTTATGTCATTTTGAATTTGATAATAATTAGTAATGGTTCGTTCTTTTTACTTTCAAAATATTTTTAAGCTCACAATATTCATCTTATCATAACTTAATTCTTGCTTCTTTCTGTTCTCCTTATTTTAAGGTCATTGCATACCGTACCTAAAAAGCAAAGAACCCTTATGAGATTTTTATTTCGTTTGTCTGCAATGGGCTTTATAACAATATACAGTAGCTCCAACTCTTTTCGGCTATACAAAATAATTATAAATTATGTATTATGGATGTAGTTAATAGAAATTGGCATTTTCAGAATGTTTGACAAATCTTCCTTAAAGTAAAAAGTTTTAAATATTTCAATAACCTGAGAGGCATAAGAAACGTCTTTAATTATAAAGAGCCATAAATCTGGAAAAGATTGTAGCTATACTATTACTACTTCTATATTATTTATGAAGAAAAACAACATACCTACATACATAAAATCACGCCTCTTTCCCGGAGGGGTGGGCAGAGCTATACTATTACTACTTCTATATTACTTATGAAGAAAAACAACATACATACATAAAATCACGCCTCTTTCCCGAACGGGTAGGCAGAGACTATCTCTTTCCACTTTATGAAGAAAAACAAATTTTACAGAATTACTTATTTATTATTTAAAATTACTCTTTAATATACTTAAGTACCATTAGTTTGTAACATATGGAGTTAAATCTTCAATCACGAAATATCTTGTGGGTACACTGCTATAGAAACTTTTTAATAAGGAGTGAACTATCTCCAACGCCCTGTCCATTATACCGCCTCCAAAAGTACTGAATAATCCTCTCCAGTTTTGGTTCAGAAAATCGGTAATGAATTTACCTGAAAAGAAGAGAACGCTTAGTAAAAATGTAGTAGGTATATATTTTTTATGCCGATGGATTGCTGGAAAGCTCTAGAAAGAATATGATTATAGACGAAAATCATATGCGGTACTTTGTGTTAAATGATTTATATCTTAAACTTTGATTAGTTTAGGAATTAGTTTTAAAATCATGAGAGGTAATTTTATTCTACATATTATGTCAAAGACCTAGTAATAGAGGCCTGAAAATTAGTAATTAACCTGTTCAATGTGTAGAACAACTACTTACTAGATTCAACATTGCCCAAATACAAATTGTCCGCTGCAAACAGCATTCTTCCTTCGATTTCGTATTTATAATTCAGCTTGTCCGATTTGTCGATTATGTAAATCTCGCCGTTATGTTTTTCCAGCGCGAAGTCAAAATCTAATATGACATGGATTTTTTCTGTAAATGTAAAATTAAACATAGTTTTAAGATCGATACATACTAATATTATAAAGAGAAAATATTTGTGATTTTTCGTATATTTATTTTAAACGAATAAAGTCAAAAACTTTTCGCCCGATTTTAAGAAATCTGGCACGTTTGGCACAGCGTGAGAGAAAATAAAAATAACAAACAGAAGTAACAAAAACAATATTTTTCTTTTGAAATTACCGCGGGTTTGGCTAAAACGGGAAATTCCAGCTTCAACGCGTTACATCTCTGAGTCTTTAGTCAAGCAAATACTATCTGCGCCTTTTGTTCTTGACTATAGATACCTCTTAAGCCTCTAACTCCAATTCTTTACTCATGTAATTAATTTAAAAACGTTTTAATTTCTTTTTTTCCCAATACTTAACTTTTTCTTTACTTACTTATCAAGAGTATCATGTATTTACCTATTTTAATCCGTGTATTGCCATCACCGCGGACCGTTTCGTCTCCAAACAAAGTCCTCACAATATCACCAGATGACGCCGCCTTGTACCGCCCTTTCACCACTATATCACAGGTTACGTCCAAATGTGCTCGACTTGACTCTATGTCCACTCTGTAACATTGAATTGAATTTTGTTTTTTTTTTTTTTTTTAATTTTAACCTTGACAAATAAAATTATTCTTATCTCATAATCTTTATATATCTATCTGCTTAGCAGACAGTACGACAAATATCCTATAATTTGGTTTGAATGCACACAGGCATTCATTGGAGCATTTAGGTACAAAAAGGTAGATTGTGTGTCTTGTTAACCGCCTTAAGAAAAGGTCGTTCTCAGAATGATCAGTTTAAGTATGTTTATCAGCGATTGTCTCGCATCTCGCTGAACCCCTTTTTATGCGGTTTCCAGGAAAGTGCTTGTTACACTCAAGAAAAGGTTTTAGGAGGCTTTTTTACAAAAGTTATACTGTATTTAGTTTTTATATAAGGAATGTTACTGTTACTGTACAGTAGACAATACCTAATTGTAAGTGCTGCTACTCATAAAAGTTATATGGGAAAATCAAACATAAAAACTTGCAAAGATTATCCTTAATGACACATTAATTTTAAACAAATAGCATGCACAAAAAATAACGTATTAAATATATAAGAGTTTATATCAGTTGATTTCATTAATAGTTTTTGCGTTGTTGATATAAATAGACTAGGTTATATATGATTTGCGAGTAAAAAACCGGTTCCAAAGATGTTATCAAAGAAACATTACATTACAGCGAGATATATTTTTACAACAAACAACACGAGCAAATAAATATACCATTCCATTCTAGATTGTTCTTCAATTTTATAAGCGATCATACATACATACAAGCTGAACGTGGCGTTTCAGTTTTTTCGAGACTGTTGGCTCTGTCTACTCCGCAAGTGATATAGACGTGACTATATGTATGTATGAAAAAATGGTACATATATTTTCATTTCTGAATAACATATTTTAATTAAATCCCAGAAAGACTACAGGTACAAGTACCTTTAATGGTATGAAATAAAGTTTTAACTATTTGGTAAAGGTTTTCCGTTAAACATTTCGATGACGAACGAGATACTTAATTTATATTAAGAAAATAACTTCATGTATTTATAATTAAAGTTTTATAATGTAGATATATAATGAAATATAACACACTTTTAATTTAATCAAATAGTTAGTCGCCAGATAAGACTTTAAAAACTTTCACACCAATTTCACGAAGCGATTTGATAAGTTAATTCACTACTAACATAAAATAAAAATCTTAGTTTAATAAACTTCGAATTCTAATTTAAGTCTTTTTAAACTCTGTTCTTTTCGTATGGAATAAATGTATGTAATAAAATAATCTATAGTATAATTGATCTACGGTTTACTTACTTGAACCTATTAAAAATGCAATCTTTGAAACCTTTCACCACTCCATCAACGAGCGTCAGGTCCACAACGTTTAAGATTGAAACGGACACATTTTTCAGATGTAGGGGATCCAGAGGTGGAATGTTATATTCTGGTAGACCTGTCTTACTTATATCTTTAACAGCTTTTTCTAATGTGTTCTTACAACAAACTTCGTTGCCTATATTACATTTGTTTAAAGTGTCAACTGAAAAGATAAAAAACGATTCATAATTTACTCTACCTAATAGTAAAAAAAACATGTCAATGATATTAACAATTGTTATGATGCAATAGTTATAACACTTCTTCTCTTCTCTTACCTCATAGTTAAATGTGTATTAAATTTTACCCTTTGCACATTTCTCTAAAATTTTGAAATAAACATTGAATAAATAGTAAATTTCTTGAAAGTAAAAGCCTTATTACGTAGACAAATTTCATGACTTGAAACTAAATTAATTATGCAGTTGTGTGTTGTATTATTAATAAATTGTATAAAAAAATTTAAAGAGTATAAATAATTAAGTACTTACTGAAAGCAGATTGACAGAGGTAAGCGAAACACAACACGAAAATAAACTTTGCTATCATAATTGCGATTGTAAAATGGTAATGATAAAAAGAGACACGATTTATCCACAAATTTTTGTATTGAAATATTCCAAAACATGATCATCTCTCATTTATATAATCTGCTTCCAAGGCACCTAAACAAAGAAACTAATGAAAAAACACAACTGGTTTTGCGCTAATTAATTCCTCATGATGATGTTAAATTTAGAACATCATGTTTCAAACAAATGAATTGAATTTTTTCCGGCGTTCTTTTGGTTTGCCCGTTTGACTTTCTTGTTCAAATCTATGAATTTCAAAATTAAAAACAATACCAAGTAAGTAATGATTTTAGTAAGCCCAATTGGCATTTAAATTCCGGGCTTAACTGTCTATAAAATTTCCATGAATTCACAGAAACAGAAATCGCATAAAGCGTGACAAAATGACTTTCGTTTACGGTCAAAGAATAAATTAACAAGATACTAATACAATAATATTTTATTTTGATCATAACAACGGATAACCGTCATAGTATTACGAGTACTTTTCAGGGAGAGTGTAAATATGACTATGATGGAATATATTATTTCTTTCATCATAAATATTTTGTACTTTAGTACATATGCGAGTCTCTTAGTAAAGACACGGCTCGGGCACACAAATTTGATTACATGTGTTCTGTAATATTATTGCAAATTCCAGTATATTCTACGTATATTTTTTACTTGATGGTTACAAACGTATATATGATTAATGTATATATATTACTTTAAACAGTCAAGGTTGTATCTCAAGAACCGTAAAGCTCTGGGAAAAAATATTAAAACTATGGATATATGCTACTTAAAATTCTCATTGGTGAGATAATTTGAATAACAATTAAAAGTTTTTTTTATAGGTCATTTTCCTCCTGGCTAGTCCCGATTACATCTTCACCATTCTGTAGAGGAACTCGGGGTTCGCGTGACCGTAGTTCCTGAATTTGGTTGGTAGTCTGATTTTACTCTTATTCCCATCTGAAATTCGGATTCTTTGCAGGGGAACCAAAACCCTGTTCTTCTTTTTTATAGATATTTTAAAAGAAAATTATCTAGCAGTGACTTTATAGAGTTGTATTTCTATTTTAGAGTTAGCATTGTATAATAAACATTTATAAAATATAAAAGTATCGCAATTTTACGTGTTCATTCGAATATAAAATGTGAAATGTGTGTGAAAAAC
This sequence comes from Amyelois transitella, assembly GCF_032362555.1. Classification (NCBI taxonomy): domain Eukaryota; kingdom Metazoa; phylum Arthropoda; class Insecta; order Lepidoptera; family Pyralidae; genus Amyelois; species Amyelois transitella. The sequence continues at coordinate 7,420,117 of NC_083511.1, read as the reverse complement.
TCCATTGAAAAGATTGAGAGAAGAAACGACGGCATTACGTATCACACGCTCAGATCCTCTTACTCTTGGAACGAAAATACTTTGCGCCTTATCATTTAATTCTCGCTCCGACTTAGTATCCTAGATAACGATCTGACGACATGTACTTACTTTGATGACATCTTTATTTATTTATCCTAGTTAATAAGAAATTTTGAAAACAAGAAAACATTGAATTTTCGTGTTGCAATACTAGTTTGTCACTCTGAAAGTCACTTTTGGGACTTACATCATTAGCTCAGACCTAATTATGTTGTGAATTATGCTTTGTAGGTTTTAATTAAAGTTTATTATTTTTGTCTACAATTTCATTCAAAAATAAATTAAATAACTTATGTTAAGGATTTCACACCATTAAATAATAAAAAAAGCCTACTCTGCTATCTACATTATATATCTTCTATGAACGACTGATTATTATTAGATATAACAGCAGTTATAAAAACCTAACACGTTTACTCTTTTTGCAAAAACAATAAATCAAATGTTACGTTGCAGGAAAGCCTAACCGATTCGCGATAAGTCACAGTTTTATTTATATCTATTGGCTCAAATATAAAAAGGTTATAAAAACAATATTTTGGTTAAATTTTAAACTTAAATTCCTAGCTGTTAAACATGTATTTCGCCTGATAGAACTCTCATGGGATCTCAAAAAAGGGGTAAAGTAAGATTTGCTAAATCGAATCTTGGAATGTAAAAGGTTTCATTATTAGCATAGTTATGTCCCCTTGGAGCATACGAGAGGTAAAGGAGTTATTCTGCAATGAAATTAAGATGAGGCATCATATGATATACAGGTCATAGGAGAATATTACCATAGATTTGAAGACTTTTTTTTGGGATTGACTGTTGTTACAGAAAATACCAAAATTGGCGTATATTATTGCAATGTGTCGAGAGGGATAAAAATGTATTTATCTTACACGAGAAAGAGAGAGACAAGTCTTGAAAAGTCTGTATGGTCATGTTCAGCTATTCTGCTGACAGGTAATTAAGACTACTACAATAAAAGGTCTAAATACTCATAGCCATATTGTCTGTCTGTCTGGAGAAGATCGCAGTTTTGTTATTTTAACATGTTTAATTCAAGTGTTTTTAAATTACCTACTCAAAAATTAATTAACTACAAAACTATAGCTTACAAATAAAAATTAACAAGGCCTTAAAACGATCTATTTTAACGTTGATAAATCAATGTTTGTGAGTACGTCATGAATACAGGATCATCAATTTAAAGGGTAGCAGCCGTATAACAGATAACGTTCAAATAATTTGTCACCAGGAATTTATTTTTGGTCAATGTTTATTATGTCCCATCGTTAATTTAATATGTTGACACCGACTTTTATGGTTAGTTAGTTAGTTCGTCACAAAGATATAAGTAAGTACCGTAAAAATAATTTACTATTTTTTTCGCGGTAGGTATATTATTTATTATCACTTTGTTTCTTGTGTGGCGTGTAGTGTTATAAATATATAAAGAGTGACACTTACTGACATTTTGACAAATATATCAATGCATACCAGTAGACCAAATTGCTGGGTCTAGATATTTTAAAATACACATGAAGATTCTTTAGGTCGTTATATGGATGTACTAAGAGAGATTTTCTATATTTGAGGCAAAACATTAGGAAAAATAGGCGGGACTTGTCGTTTTACGCAAAGTCGTAAGTGAAGTGAAATATTTTTGTGAAACGTTAAGTTTGTACCTACCAAGGAAGTAGATGCAAATTTAAACTAGAACTCACCATGGGGCCGACTCTAGACCGTATAGGTAGACTTAGAAAACTTTTGTAAGTGGTTGAGGGATACTGGGAAGCCAAGTCTATTATAAGGGGTACATACTGACTAAGCAAGTTGGACATATGAATGAAGTTTAAAGAGGACTCGTCCTTAAGGTCAGTTCACATCGAGTGGAGAGGCGACTCGACGCTGCATCATCGACAAAGGTAGTATCTACTACAGACACACTCTCTCACCGAAAATGTGTCCGAAACATACGAATTCGTTCGTCCGTTCAAAAGTTATAGAATTATATCATAATCAACACGAATGAGCAGAGTTTTATTTTTAAGGAATATTTTCTTTAATTTCAAATTCAGATCAATGTTTGAGTGGTATGTATGTATCTATGAAATTACGCTTGTTGTTCGGTTTTATTCTCATCTGTCAAGTACACTTTTAGCGAAGCACATGAAGAAGATTAAGATAGCTGTGTATTTATGTGTACACAAGCGATGTGTACACATAAATACACAGCTATCTTAATCTTCTTCACGAAATATAGGTAAAAATTACTACGTGTGCGGGGTAGCGCGAAGCCAATGTGAAGCAAATGTGTAACCTCGATGTGAATTATTTGCTAGAGGCGTTTCACAATGGGATGAGTACAGTTAAAAGCAATTATTTGTACACACTATTTCGATAATGCCGTGTGATTCCTGGCACCAATAGAAAAAGAATAGGACCACTTCATCTATTTCCCATGGATGTATTAATAACGCGACTAAGGGTTAGGTTTATAAACTTGAGATTCTTCTTTTAGGCGATGTCACTATTTGAATCTCAATTCTATACATACATACATACATAAAATCACATTTAAGTAAAAAGTATTTATTTAATGATCACCATTACAAAAAAATAAATAAAAATAAAACAAGTGCTAAATTATAAAAATACATAGAATGGAGTTCCTGAACGGTACTCCCTCAGCATAATGCTGGCTGTAAACAATATGCTGCACAGCTTGATCTTGTGGGGGTGTCCGTGTTGATACTACGCGAGACAATCGTACAAAGAAAAATATACTCACTTCAGAATATTCTTAAATTGCACCTGATAATTAATAAAAATATTTTTTGTTTGTGACATGTATGATAATTCAATCTTCAACAATATTCAAATGCAATCTTTATTATATATATCTTACAATATAACTTTTCCGTTATTGAATTCACTACAGACCAAACCTAAATCTTCACAACCTTATATTATCATATTAATGCTAATAACACAGCGACTTACCGTTTTTTTACTTATCTAGTTCCTTATTTAACTGGTTTCCCGGTTAACGGGATAATTCCGCCATAGCTAGTAATTTATTTTATTAATAACTTTGTACTAATTTCTGTAAGTAACTGACTAAGTAAATTTCTATGCGACAAAGATAAAACAAACAAACGTTTCATTCAGTGGTTAATAGGTAGTGGTATATAGAGGTACACTAAAAAAATATTTTCCGAAATTCCTACGGGAAAAGGGGAACATTTGTAAATTTGCGTTTATAATTATTTTCCCAATCGACGTTGACAATAAATTTTCTTAACAAAGTCCATTTGTGCTGTTGGTATTTCGAATTAGTCTGATTGTTCAATTGATAGAATAATTCGCTTTTTGTTGCGGCTCTCGCTTAGTTTAATGTACAATCAACAGAACATCGACCTAAACGAATTCACTACAAATTCGCTTCTGCTACCGCATCTTAGAGCTCCATGCAGGGTAACTTGATATGCGGTTGATTGTACCATGCTAGACTTTCTCGCTTTTAAAGTCGTGGACAATAGAAATATAGTGTAATAAAGTGTTTAACGTACTTCTTTCTCTTGGACATTTATTATTCCTAAAAACACCTATACCTACGTGAATATATGTATAAGATTGTAATGTAAACATAGGTTACTTACCCCTATTACCACCGATTAAGTGGCTTTATCACAAACATAACAAGGATTAACCGGTTATAACACGGATTTGCTTGTGTTTAACCTAATTAAGTAGTCCCTGACTTGCGTAGGCGTAATAAATGTATGTATGTATATGTTGTATATCTTGAGGTCTCAGGCTCTTTAAGATAAGGGACTTAATTTGCATAAAACAATTATTAATTTAGGCTTATGAGGTTGCGTCATTGTACTCTAACGCATCTTGTATGTAGAATTGAAATAAACCGAAGTCCTTATTCTCTCGGTGTTTGGCAAGGTTGGAACTACCTGAGGAGGAGCCCATGGTTCCCTAATGGTCACGATCTAAGAGTGGGTAGGTTAAATAATTAAACGGAGTGACCCTGTCTGACTTCTCATTACTAAAAGAGAAACTGAGTCGAAGCCTTGTTTAAGAAAAGAAAAATCTTCAAAATTAATTATTTATTTTTAGATGGATAATATTATGTATACATATATTGGACAATATTTTAAAACAACACTTACAACTTGCTCAAAAGTATACTAAACCAACAAATAAGAATAAGAATGAATCGAAAGTAGTTCATATTCAAAGCACGTGGAAAGAAAGATGTAGTATCTGCCTACCTCTTTAAAGAAGAGGTGTGTTTTTTTGTGTACATATGTAATCCAGCTCAAGCTAAATCTTACTACGCCCATATTGCACATGACCAAATAACTGGCACTAATCCAAATTCATTCGCCTTTAAGTAACAAAATCCGAATGTACTTTAAATTCATTTGGCTACAAAATTTCAACTAGAATCCATGAAATTAATATTCAGCCCAAATACGGACAGTTCAATTTTAAACTCTTTCAACTTTGCCCATTATTCATGGAGGCACCATGTTTCAACCGTGGCTTGTCAGTGGCCATACAAAAAGTTTAGCGGGAAACTCGCGTAATAAGTGTTAGTGATTTCCGCGAATTTTTTATTCAATTGTTTCTGTTTCGCCGGTAATTTTGCAACTTTTTGCGTAATATATAAGGTAGGTAATGGAATAATAGTTACAAATATATACACACACAAGTACGCATCGTCGCTCGCCCGCATACTCATGTACTTGCCTTAACACTAATTATATAATCGCTAAATCGGAATCTTAATTCCATCAATGAAACATTGACTACAAATTCCTCCAATAGAATTTTAAACAACTACTATGTATAACCAATGGTCACAAGACTTTAAGTGAAGACCATTAGCTGCATGTATTAGTGATGAAATAAAGATACCGATAGAGTGCCATGCTGCTAGGCCGTTGCCTGAAAAGCAAGTCGTTCCTTTGGTATACTTTTACAATTTGTATGTAAAAAGAAACAGCTTGCACATACTTCGTTTTTTTCTTGGCCACCATAGCAATATGGAGTTAAATCATGGTAAAATATTTATATATATATTAAATTTCACTTTATTATTGTTCCTAAAAAAAGAAAAAAGGGCCGTTTTTGATATTAAAATTATTATTTTCCACATTAATGTTGGTTGCGGAAAATATTAGGTATTTCGAACTGTTTCTTATATGATGGCAATCGGCTTTGACCCTTTTATTACAAAAGCATAGGTGATTCAATGGCGACCTTTTGTTTTGCAAGAACCTATACAAGACTCGACCTTGGAAAAATGTCAAGATCTCTCAAAGAATGAAGGTTAAACTTAGAAGCTCTACTAGTCCGGCAGGGAAGAAAAGACGCAGGTATTTAGGTTTCCCTCGTCAATTGTAAAATTCAATTAAGAAAATGGCTTAAAATTTAATACTCCCCCTCCACTTTGAATCACAAGGAAAGAATTTCATTTTAAGTTGAATGTTTCTAAAAATGCGCTACAAATATAGTTTGAAAGCATCCGTGTGAATTCCCAATGCAAAGCATTCGACGAGCGCTAAAACAAAAGTTTTAATGCAAGGAGTTTGACTTAAACTCAAGTTACAATGGCGTCAAAAAGCGGTTAAGTAGAACAGAGGAGATAGAGATGCGAAACAAGACTCGTAATCAGCTTAGCGCAAGTAGTAGTATACTTTATCTTCACGCCGACGATTTCGTATCCCTTGGGATGGCCGAATATTTTCAGTTTCAGTCGTCATCCACTTTCTGTAGGGGTAGGACGTTTCGCGCGCATCCCTTTGCGCACTTCGTTCGGGAACCTCTGCCAATTCGAATTTAGAATTTTCTTTTTACTCGTGCGTTCGTTTTCCAAAAAGCGGGACTTGAATTGGGACGGTTTTAAGCGATCTGTGAAAAGACATTTCGGGTCGTTCTGTGTTAGTGTTGTGTTGATACTGTCAGTTAATGAATGTTGACGGTGTTGACATGTGAGCGTGGTAAGTGGCATGATTCTGTGGCCCCGATATGAAACTAGTTTTTGATGCAGATATGGTTTTGAAATTGACCTTATTTTTATCCTTAAATATTGTTTAAATTTACTAAATAGTTCTAGAGTTGAAGAATTGGTAATGGTCTTTTTTAGTAAATTACTGTCCACGATTTATATATTTTATTTTTAATGCCAAATTGTTTAATCTTTGTGGGTTTTTTATTATGAAAAAAGCAATGTTTTCTTTTTAAAAGTAAGAATTATCAATAGAAACAAGATACAGATTTTTTTAAATCTTTTATTTTAAACAAATATGAGTACAATCGGATTTTTATTTAAGAAAGATTTGCTTATAAAATAAAATCTTTCCTTACAAAGATTTGGAAAAAATTAACAAATACAGCGTATAAAATTTTATCCCAATAAAGGCCACAATTAAAATTGCTTATTCAGTGTTACTTTAGATTTAATTTTTCCCCTATTATTATATTGTTTCTGAATATTCTATATAATATTTAGCTCGAATAAAAAAAAACAACAGATCCTGTCACAAAAATAAAATACATTTCATAATGAAGTCAACAAACTTGGAACACTTTCAGCTTCTGAAAGTAGAAATTAGAATCAAACGGGAGCCAATTCCATTTTCGTTCAGCAAGATAACGAAATAAAAGTTACGTTCTAAACTTGTATCTTGGGTATTTCCTCGAGGGGTCGTCCAGGGTGATTCGTCAACGCTGTGTTAACAAACTGCAAGAATCTCTATCAATAACATAAAATAAAAATAAAACTGACAATTCTGTTCTTGAAAATTAATGCAAAAAACCGATATGGGGTTCTACTCATATCTGTATACTAATAATCTTCATCCTGACGATGTGCCAGTTCAAACTCTCCTTTCTGAAGACCAGGGTGCGCCATTATGACCATGATCCCGGATTAGGATTTACGAAGCGAATCCCGTCTGACCACCTTAACCTCTGCAGAAGAACTTAACTCATAGTGGATCATGGTACCACATTCAGTTGCCTGAATGTGCAAGTTTCCTCACGATTTTTCCCCACCGTAAAATAATTTTGAATTTAGAAATTTTAATGAGGTTTCATTATTTGTGTTTGGCTTATCTATGGGTGCATCTGCATCATGCATATAGTGCATCAGTATTTTTTATTCAGAATGTAAGTATAAGGGTTTTGTTTTATGGCAGACGAGCTTGGGGGCAACAGTTAGTCCATAATAAAACCTTTTAAAAAGACCCGCTGTCTAATTTTTATTCCCTTATAAAAACAGTTACAACAGCGTGGATCTCAAATGACTTTTTACTTTTACGTTTTTACAAAATTAGGACCTTTGTCACTTTGTAAGACAGGTCATTATTGTCGTTGTATTAAGATAATTGTATCTTTAACAATTTTGTGTATTATGTTTCTATTGCTGAATTAAATGTACGTACATATTATTACACTTCCTTTTTCGTTACGAGGTAGACATAGTCAATGGTCTTAAAAAGATAAAAAGTGCAGCTGAATTTATATGAAAATTGATATACTTAGTTTTTTTTTTTTTGTAAAATCTAAAGGCAGATATTTCTATACATGCTTTTTAGCTTTTTTTGAAAACCACGATTGCTTTGATCATCAACTACTAAGATCTTTTCACTGTTCATCAAAGTTAAGTATTTTTATTATTTTTAATGATATATTGAAGGCTAGGCTTAAAACGAGATAAAGATACACATTTCAACCATGAAACAAAATGAGAAAGATAATTAATTATAGTCGATACAATAGATATCGTTTTTAGTATTTTACGTTTTACATCAAAAGCTTTAGGAGTGAGTATTGGTGATGTAAAAAAAGAGAGGGAAGTTACGTAATTATTTTCGACTTGTAATCTTCATCCGCACTTTGGCATCATTAATTACCTCTAATCAAGTTAAATTCCATAGCGCTGTTAATGAAAAATGATGCTTCGAAATTTTGCTGGCCAACATTATTAATTATTAAATAACTTATTAAAAACAAATATCTAATATTTCATTTATACTTGGCAGTAAACACGGATATCACGTAATTTTTTGAGAAGGTAAATATGAAATTAGTAGTAGCTACGGCATTAAAACTATTTAAAATAATTATAGATAGAGACTGCACATTTTCACTTGCCACGATCCCTGTATAATTCTTTCGCTTCATCGACATTTATAACTCTTTTCATATAAGCTTGTTAATTAATATACTACCTCTAGTATAAATACATACATAAAATAATGCCCCAAGGAATAGACAGAAACTACATTTCTACTTTTTCGAGTTACCCACAATTAAATAAGCTCGTAGGTTCACTTACTATCACTTATATATAATTAAACTATAAATTCTGGAAAACATAATGTCTACATCATGATAATTAAATTTACTCCAACAGCGCTCTCTTAGAAAGAATCGTGAAGTGATTTTGTTCAAAACGTTAGAGTAATAAATAACATTTGAGCCCAATGGTTCACTCGTGGCTAAATCCAATTTATGACAAAGGAAGTCGCCGACAAATATATTTAAGGTTTAAATCTACTGCTACTTTTATTATTGCATGCAAATATCGCTATCTTTATTTATAATCTAAGTTATAATAGTGGAAGCATTTCATTTTCCATTATTGAAAAATTCTAATCCTCATTTATATTTCTATAAAAATACACCATTTTGAGAGAAATAGAAATTATGTCAAAAGTTATTTTTGGTTAATACCGTTTTTATCTGCAGTCAAATCAACCAAATTTCGGGTCTGATTTTAATTTAAGTACCTACCTATATTTCAATTTACAGTCAACACAAGTTCCATTACTACTACATTAATATTTTACAAAGTTTCTCACAAAATGATACCTGTATGTAGGTCTTGTTCCAGAAATGTAAATCTTATTTAGATTTCCGCTGTTATAGCCTACCACGCTTATTCTACGCACGCAGCTATGGAATTGCGCCCTTACTTTCACATTCTGATTTAATTTATCTCCAAGGATCGCCTATGAATACTGATGTCACTATTTTCAGTTCTGGTGCGACTTGTTGAAGTGTTAAGGATTTTCTTTTATTGAATTCTGAATTCGTTATTTTCTTCTATAGAACAAAATGACAATAATTGTAAAATACTAATATGATAGGTGTGAAATAAAGTGGATTGGAAAGATTCAATCTGTATCTGATTGCAGTATTTTCTGCCCACTATGTATATATTTTGTGACCACAATTTTTTTTTAAATATGAACAGTTTCATCATTAAGCCATTTTCATGAACGTTGTCTTTCAGTGTTTTGAAGACTGTTGGCTTTGTCTACCCCGTAATGGAGATGTTGGAAAAGGAAGGCCTAGACGAACGGACCTAAATCAAAATGGAGATATTATAACGATAGTTCAGGTCCGTAGATACAGAAGCTTATATTATTTGGCAAAACGATGACAGACCGTAAAAAAGCTTGAAAAAGAGATATTGACCGGGCTAAGCCGCGGGCATATAACTATATTTATATTTTCATTTTAATCAAAACAAATATCTAGTTAAAAACACGCAACAAACAATGAAAAACACGAACAATAAATACATTTCTCAATTAAAACCCTCACAGTGGAATTACGCGATTCGGGCCCAGTGCGCGGAATGATGTAGCGAAATGGAGAAATAAAAAAAATAATAAAAAGGCAGGCAACAAATCATAGCGGGAGATTCGTAAACATCCTGCTAGGATCGCAAGTATTATCTTTACATCTTTCTACAATAGTTCTATTTACTCTTTTATTGCCACAACACAACAGATAAAATACAAAAAAAAAACAATATTTTCCAAGAAATCAATAGACATCTTTAAGCCATATAGCTGAAGGTGGCCTTTCAGTCTTTGTGAGACTGTTAGCTCTGTCTACTCCGTTAAGGATAAACACGGGAATATTTGTATGTATGTAAGTACTATTCAAAATGTTGCCATGCGGAGTCTTGGTAATAGGGTTTCCCAACTTTTTATTGTGAAGCGTGCATTTAATATGACTTTGTGGATGTTAAATTATTTGATAACTTAGCTTTTAGCGAACACACATGCAGGCTTTAGTATTTCTGTGAAAGCGTATTAGTAAAATAATACAACCAATGCTTTGTCCTTTGAATTAATTTCATCCTATCCATATATCATATTTGCCCAATTTTTATTTTTTTTCCCTAGAGATTCCCGCCAGAGGGATTCTTCGGGATAACCAAGGTACATATAATCAAACCTTCAACCGCTTCCAAAACCCATACATAGGCAGAAATTACATCTTTCCCCTTGCCAAGATCCCAGCATACATATTTTATTTTGCTTCATCCCAATTCATAACCTCTCTTCATGCTAAGTTAGTTTTTATTACTGTAAATAATTCAATGCTAACACATTATAACATGTTTATCGTTAGATCGCTAATCCCACACGACTATCTGATTCAACCGATGCGGGATATAAACCCTTCCAGAGTAATCTCCAACCCTCGAGAAGCGAGATAGCGCCATAAACATTTTCCATAGGAAGCATTTTCCGCAGCGTTTTGTTTTAACATAGACAGAGACGCCTTATTTATTGAACCTTAAAATTTTTAAATATTTTCTTCTGTACAAACGAGGATTAATTTATATTTTTGGATAGTTTTTGTTCTCAATTAAATTCTCCCTTCACTGTCATATTGGCGTTTGCTTTTTCAGTCAGCATATAAGTTATAAGTGATATACAATTTTAAATAGATTTGACTTTAGCTATTTGAGTTATACCTTATTTGGTAAGACAATTTTATGTCAACTAATTAGGTAAAAAGCGACCAACAAAAAACGAAGGTATGGTTCCTTTTTATAAAAAATTCAATGCGTTCGACCTGAATCGGCTTGATGGAAAGCATGTTTGATCAGTATGTATGACATAAATTATAGTTATAAACTTACAAGTGACCCGAGCGATACTCGAGATATGACACTAGATTTAATGTAAAAACCATGACATGTAAACTCACCCTTACACTCGCCAGATAACAGCAAATGCACAAACAAATACCCAAGTCTGAAAATACGTTCGTATTGTTTTCGGTACTTGCTGGATATTTATTTTTATAGATGCATTATCGTTTTCGGATACATTGCCGTGTTTTCCTACAATACTTTCTTGAAATTATGATATTTCCTTTCGTGATGTTTTCTAAGTTTGTACTCATTGCTGTGATGATTTTGCACATAGTATCTATGATGTCCATATGACGTGATGATGTCTGTAATGATATACCTTTGTGTCTGATGACATATGTAAAGCTCAAGACCGAATAGTATGGCGTGCATTTTTAAAAGTCTTCATTAAGCAACAGATATCGGTTGTTTTTCATTGACAGACAAATGTGTCTATAGATTGGATAATTTTTTGTTCAATAAGTCTAGACTAGTATAGAAGTAATGACTTCTATACTAGACTAGACTTATTCTAAATTGTATTATCTAATCCAATCCAAACAATTTCGAATACCTATTTGTTATTTTAATCGTTTAGTGGTTTTATCTGCGCTTTGATAGACGAAAACATGATTCACCTCATTATTTTATATAGATAATCCATTAAATTCTTAATGATTACAAACTAGAAACAGTTAACAACTATATATTAACAAAAGATGAGCCAGATTTCCCGTTTCATCTTCATTGTGCCTTTGTAAACCATTATGTGTCTTCACTGGAGAATCATAATGTTTGAATGGAGGCTATTTATCCCCAAAATAAGGACGAATAGCCTCTGCGTCATGGCCGACTGGGCATGACAAACTGTATGACAATGCGTGTTCAACCTTTAATGTTCAAAACAATAGGATACAACACAAAAGTCCCTACGAAACCATGGTGCCATGAGATTATTTAGGAGTTCTATGGATCATTTTCTGTTCTGTATAGTTTTATGAAAGAACGGTGTCATTTCGTGCGCACAATGATTTTTGTTGGCGTAATGTATTTTTTAAAACTATCATAGCAACGAAATCTAGCCATACCAATAATATTATAATAAACTAGCTTGTGCCCGCGGCTCCGCCAATGTGAAGGATATATATATATATATTTATGTAGGTGTAAAAACTTTATGGAGATCAGTTAAGTGGGTTTAACGTGAATCATGGACAAACAAGCACACAAAAACACTTTTACATTTATGGGATGGATGACCTTCCGTAGCTAAAAAGGTAACGAAGGGTGTAACAGACATCAAATTAATAAGAGTATAATTAAAATCAAATTAATAAGAGTATATAATTATTAAAAATCTAATTTATTAATTGAATCACGCATCCAAAGAAGCATTTTAACTTTTTCAATGAATCTGTCAAATTCCTTCCCGGTAATGGTTAAGCGTAAGTCGTTTAATTAATATGCTAATTGAAGACTAATAAATTCCCGTTTGGTTACCTCCTCTTATTATGTTTGAGAGTTTAAATTTCATTTGCTTTCAAAATATCACTTGGTTGTTTATAGATTTTGACATTACATGAAAATCCATTTGTCGTTGGTACTTTAAAGGAAATTTTATGTCTTCATCTTAAGTATGTTATTTCTCTTCAAACCATGACATTGGCAGAATTGCCGAAAGTCCGGGGAAAGCCATAGTATTAAAAAAAGTTTATTATTTCTAATTTAGATAGCATACATAGTTTTTATTTATCTAATACATGCATAAAAATAATCATCACCTTTTTATCCCCATAGACAGGCCCCACAATTTCTGGAAGACTAAATCCAGCTGTATGATTAATGATAGACTTTTTATTAATGGGTGAAAATCATTTTAAACGACCATTGTCACAAAAATGAAACAAAAATGAAATCATAACAAAAATGAAAATCGTAACAAAAAATAACAAAAATGAAATTATTAGGGTCTCTTCACAATTCGCATAAATAATACGGACATACTATAGGTACCTAAATAATTATTTTCATTGATTGATAAAGTATAATAATACTAAAACACCTTACTTTTTATAATTCGTTTAATCAATAATCAATAATTCAAATAAAAAATGATTTTCTGTTAGTTTGGAAACTTTTACATAATTTTTTTTATTCTATTTAAATTTTTTAATCTTAATTCTTTGTGGATCCTGGTCTTTCAATCGTTGTCTGTATAGTCGTTGACGTTCAGCTGCTGACATCGGCATTCTAAAAAGATAAAAAAAATCAGGAATAAAGTTTATAAGTTAATATAACTTACCGCCATTTTAAAAATAAAAAAATACAAAAATCAGCTTCTTATTGCTGTGTGGATGCGGCTTTCTTTCATTTTTGTTATATCATTTTTGTGACGTTACAAAATAAAGTAACGAAACATAACAAAAATGAAAAGATATTGTGCTTAGAATATAACATCAAATATTTTGAATGAAACAGGAGTTGCAATAAGTTAAAGCACCTTCAACCTTAATAATAGTCGACAATGGTTGTCTATAAATCAATAACTAAAATTATGTATTCGCTTACCTGTATTGTTTGTTGAAAACAACAAAGCTGATCAATTTAAATTGGAATTTTCACGAAGAATAAGGAAACACGCCTGCACACACTTTTACATACGATGACAAAATGGCCGATCCAAGTAGCTTCTAGCGTCCGGATTGGCTACTCGTAGAGCAGGTGTTGACAATTACAAATATCAAATATTACCAAAATTTCGTTGTGACAAAAATGAATAATAAAATGGAAGATAATTATAGACATCAATTTATAAACTAATATTTATTATAAAAATATATATAAATGTAATTAGCTTTACCTGATATCAATTACAAATCATAATATATACCGAAAAAGAACCAATTGTTTTAATATCGTTACTAGAATTTTTATTCGGTTGTATTTTGTAACGCAAGTCGTGAATAGGACAAAATATTTTGTATGGAGAAAATTCCGGTTCGGTGTGAAAAAAGAAGGATATTATTAAATACTGGTGCAAAAAAACAATACATTATATTTATTTAGCTAGGCAAGGTATAATTCTATAGTTGTATGTATTCGTTGCAGTAGAATTGATAATATTTTTTTAAATATAGCATGAGGACAAATTTTTATGTCGAAATGGTCGTTTAAAATGATTTTCACCCTAATAATGGCAATTAAAACAGTGTTATTTATACTTAACATGAAGTGAGGATGTTGGTATTTTTTCTTACGAACAGCCACGTGAGATCACCCAATGTTCGTAAAAGAATGATTGTGATGGCGACAGACCGCTTAACCAGGCGATGATATAAGGTCGTATCACGGATACGTCTGCGTCCCTCTGAGAAGTAGATTGAATTTTGTAAGTCAGGAGATTGCAGGGGAACCTAATCCATACCGCACCATAGCCGCACATCCAGTTGCGGACACAGAGTGTGCATGCGCAAGTTTCCTCACAATGCTATCCTCATCGCAAGAGTATTGATTAGCACTCAAACTAATGTACATAATTAACAAAGAACCATTGGTGATTTAAACCTGTGAATCACGCTTTTTTCGCGATACCTTAACCACTCAAGCACCGCAGCTCTCTTATTTTCGTTACAGAGGAAGGTGTCATTTATTTTACTCGTTAAGAATTTTATCTTCTTTTGTTGACTGTACATTTGTAGAAATTTATCGGAAAACGTAGCAAGCTCGACGGAACGGAGGAGCGACCCGCCACTTCAGCCGGGAGTGATTTTGACTCCACAAGCACTTCTTCTTGGCTATATTTGAAAATTTCAATAGGTAACACCGTATTTTCTGGCAGTGTTATAGTTCTGAAAGCAATATTATTTAAAACTATTTCATTTCTGTTTGGATTTTTTAGGTACTAAGTTTCAATCTTACAATTTAAATGATTTTAGGCATACTTTAGTGAAAAAAGAGAAGAGTCCAATTTGTTACACACTTAGCAATCAAAATAATTCGCATAATTATTTTACATTACTTCCCACAGGATATTCGGAATAAACTGAATAAACTGCAATAGAAATACGAAATGCTAAGTCAGAGAGATGAAGCAAATACCAAATACGTTGCCCAATTCGAGATTACCACAACTAACAAACCGAAGATTCAAAGTCAGATGGTAAACCAAGGGATTAGTTACCTATATTAGCACAATATATCAAGGCGAACTTCACGCTTAATTAAAAGCAGGTAAATCCGTGTACACTATGTATGTATGTCAAAGAGCAACCCTTCACCTTGTAACGAAGTTATGGAGTTTTGGTAAATTCGACCTTATTTACATGAAGAGGGTAGATTGCGGACATTATATATATTGTGATATTGGTTGTTTACTTTAAGATTATAAATAAAATCAGTTTTGATAATCAGTTTCAATATTAAGCAACAAAGTAAGTTTCTTAAAACTTATGACATTTATGCCGTATTATGCCGAACTTATTTACTAAAAAGGTACTCTTTGTGTTATCTTAATCATTCATTCATCTTCACCATTTTCAGTGTTTACTAAAAAAGAATGCATAGATTTCTATGATTAATCCTACTACTATTATAAAGGCGAAAGTTTTTATGGATGTTTGTTACTCTTTCACGCAAAAACTACTGAACCGATTACCATGAAATTTGGTATGTAGGTAGCTGAAGACCCAGAATAACACATAGGCTACTTTTTATCCCAGAGTTCCCGCGGAATTGATAGGGTTTCCATGCGGACGAAGTCGCGGGCGGCCTCTAGTATTTTTTATAAATTAAGAATACATAGCAAAACGACTCTTATATTAATCCGCTGTCATGAAAATTCCTTTATAAATAAATATAAGCCTATATTTTAAAGCGAAAATTGAGCTTAATTCATACAAAAGCTCATCCAAATCGTCCAATACATTAGCAGCGTAAGCGTTAAAATATGCAGAAAATAAACAGGCAGAATTTTTATAGTAAAAAAGTTTTGAAACGTGATAGTTTTTGTTTCAAGTATTATTAAGTGTTTATACTAATTTTGACTGAGCCACAGTCACGCGTGGGCAAACTGAGGCAGGTACCCAAAGTTAAGAGGGTCGTCAGTTTAGACCCAAAACCTTTCAGTTACAGGCGGGGACGTCTTTAAAACTCAATCAATACTTTGGTATAGGTAAATTAACTTCTTGAGAAGTCAATTCCGTGTCATCAAGTCTTTAAACAAAGTTTTCAGGGCATAGGTTATCAAATGCTCATACGAATAATTACACTACAACAACTTTATTATTTATTATGAGTCAAAAAGGAAATAATCTATTTGATAACATAAGTGCATTCCTGTTCAACTAATCGGTGTTCCACAAATGCTTTTTTTTTAACCAAGAATAGCATTTTTCGCATACCAATAAGTTTAAAGTTTGTAAGAGTTGTCTTTACGTACATATTTCCAGTTGCACCCTCTTCGACTAAGCTTTAAACCCCGGGTTTCGCTTGCTGACACTTCTTTCCACTTGATCCGATTTTCACCGACTCCATCGACTTTATGCTTTTGTTTTCCTAATTATTATACTTTTTGGTTGTTGGTTTAAATAACAGTTATATCCACATTATCACTTTTTAAAAACATATTGTAGCATACTTTACACATAGTGTATTACATCGTCAACATTGTGTAAATCCTGAGTGGCCATTACTCTATCCCGTCGACCTAAACAGTTGGCCGCATATTATTCGAGTGAATACTCAACCGCTCCATTAGGGCAGGACAAACTACTAATGGCGAGCAATCCACGATAAACGGCCAAAATCACGCACTACGTCCTTAAAGACGTTTCGCTATACATTATGCTGTGTCGTAAGTAGCAAGATTAACTCGTGATCTCCCCCTTTAAAGTTATTTGAAACGTCATAATTGATTTTAGTGAGGATGATGAAATTAAAGCGGTGATTTGAGCAAGTAACGTGCGACATGCCAGCGTTTATTCATATAAAGTTAGTATCCCGCTAATTAAGTTAGGATTAAATTCGTGAGTGTTTCAAATCGCGTAATTTAATTATTATATTTGATTCAATTAGATAACAAAGAATAACAATTCGAATAAAAACTAAATCTGTCAATCACTATCTTACTCACACTTAAAACTTTTTTTGGATTTTGATGAATTAAATTATAATAAGTATGTTTTTAATTTATAACTTTTTTTCACCAAAGTAATCGATATCACTTAACGACAATTCAGTTATTCTGTTTTCCAGGATAAACGAATGTTAAGCAGCTTGTTAACACAAATGGAAGTGGATAACAAATGTAAGATTAGCATTTCTTTTACAGCGTTTTCATATATCTAAAATAGGAAGGTTTTTAAGAAATAATTTGACAGGACAGGATATAAACATCACGCAATGATTATTGGTCACGTCTAGCGGTAGGAAAATGACTCACACTTTCACAACGCTTTGAAGGACAGATCACCCCACCAAAAGAGCTGACTAATTAGAGGTTCTAAAGTGTATTCACCTGTACATATCTGTTCAGGAAAGGTTGCTTTGCCTTGAAGAACGGTGATAAATACCTGGTTTGGTTAAGCTTGTCACGAGACCAAACTAGAATTACCATGATGTTGTATATATATCTGCAGTATAAATATTTTGTACTGTAACTTAGGGATAACACGAATGAACTCAGCACCACTTAGTCGCTCAAATAAGATTAAGCAGCCGTGAACAGCTGTTACTTGTTACAGAGTAAATAATTAAAAAAAGACAAGAAAATTTAAGGTGTGTTTCATTAAATTTATTTAACTTTGTTCTTTAGAACACAGTGATAACCAATAACCATCCTCGCCTGTCTGTATGTTCGTCCACACCTTCTCTGAAATAGCTGTTTGGTTTGCCTTTTACAAAAAAAGGTAAAATTTAAAATTCAACTAGCTCTAAAATCACTTCAAAATATGTTCAACCTTCGTTATACTGGGGAAAAAGTATGTTTTCTAGACACACATGAAGTGAATATTTCGTTTGGAATAACTATACTTCTTTAACTATGTATTGTCAGGGGTGCTTTTTATTGACTTACAAATTATTCACTACCAAAAGTAAAATTGCTACAAAATTTATGTTTTTAACTTATTAATTTGGATTCTCGCGGTTGCATTTTGAATAAAGTAAGGATTTTATTATTTTATTTAAACATCACAGCAGAGCGATTTGTATGAACTAGTGATTTTTAGTTTAGAGACGTGTTATTTATAAACGCCTACATAACCTACCTTTATTTTATCTCGGGCATGCGTGGTAAATACCCTTTTTATTTATAAATAGTATAATAAAACGCGAGAGGTTTAAATTATTTAGATGCATATTGTTTATTTTATATTGTTCTTATATACTAAATATTACAAAAACCTTTAGACGATCGCTCACTACGCCACATGAAAAATATACCAATTTTCGATACCCAGATAGTATTACTTTGCAATGCAGCCCACTGTACGTTCCTAATTTAAAATTCATTTGATATCCGATGTCATGAAAAAACAAAATTGGGGTTTCTTACGTCTACAAAAGTTACCAGACAAAGTTTAGAAGGAGGCGGCTTGATTAAGTATCTACATAAATTCCGGGACAACTCAATTTATTTTACTCAAGGGTTTAAGAACGAGATAAGGGAATTTCGATGAAGTACAAATTACTTGTTAAAATACTAACGAAATAATAATGTTTCGTTTTATCTTACAGGTATCGTAACTCGAAATCATAATCATACTTTGTTATCGTTTATAGACTTTTCATTTATGATTGATGAATGTACCTACTGCCTTAAACCGCCATTTCCTGGGGGATTAAAGCAATAGGAACATTTATCTAGTGTAGCAGCACCTAAACAGAAATAGAGTAGCTTTTACCGTAATCTCCAATATGTATAAAGTTCCCCGTGCCGTGTGTTCCGGAGGTTCAGGTTCCGAAGGCTAGAACTCAACCTGGAAAACGAAACCTGGGCTCCTTTCCAGAGAAGTGAAGATTGATGTCAGGAGTAAGAAAATTTTTTCCCGGATTTTCTGGAACTCCTATGGATTTTAAAAATCGTTTAATCAGCTAATGTAGCTTCTTCAGCTTTCTCCTGGCTTTAGTGCCGGTTACACCATCGTCAATAAGGAGAAGGATGCCTTTGACCATGGAACTTTGATTAGGTGAGTCAGATGTTTTAGACGAAACGACTCCCATCTGACCTCTTCAACCCATCCGACTGATAGTAATGTAGCTATTCATGTATAATAAACAGAAAAACCTTTGAATCGTTTTGGCTATACGTTGTAAATATTGTACGTTACATTTACTTCAATATGTAGTGATTTATAATTGGACAGTGGAATTCATGCTATATTCATGTCTCAACAGATTTATATCGCTGACCCTAATATCCTTACAAGCAGGAAACATTCCGTTGTGAATTTGTAATTAGGGCTCGTGTATTAGGGACAGTATTGTCTCTGATTTATAGAGCAAATAGGTATATTATAATGCTTATGTAGAAGAGCATTTTTGAAGCGTTAAAGTTGACCATAATGCTGCTCCTAGAAATGTAAAACACCTTGTTAACGAAACTTGGAGTAGTTATATTTATAAAAGTTTATGAATCAGTAATGATACGCCATTTTTCCGAAAGGATAGGCATAGACTACATCTTATCATTTGCCACATTCCTTGCATAGTACTTTGGCTTCAACCACATTAAAATATTTTTCATTCATGTTTAAGATATACTTAACATTTCTGTTTTCTGAAAAACAGTAATGCAGAGCACTTTTGCCGGTATTATTAGTATGAAAGCAGCTATTTATAATTCTATAAAAATCATGACTCTTTCCTGGAAAACGACCCTCTTTAATAATTACTTTATTGATATTTAATTATTTATTTTAAGAGGTAATGTACAAGTAAATATTCAGCGATAATTTAGAGCGTCTGTACCTGTTACCGATAATTATATTAAAAAAACGAAAATCACACGTTTATTGTATGATATTGTTATAGCGGCAACGTAAATATATAATTTGTGAAAATTTAAGCTTTCTTACTATCGCAGTTTATGAGATACAGCGTAGTGACGGACAGAAGGACGGACAGACAGACAGCAGAGTCTTAGTAATAGTCCCGTTTTTACTTTTTTAGGTACGGAATCCTAAAAATGATATTTCAATTCGTTTTTAATTTATTAAACTCCAAAATTCAATGTTATCGATACTTGGTTATGATCGATTGTATTACGGCATTGACTCTCCTTACGCCACTCGCAGAACTAAGGAATGTATGCCAAACTTGAGTCTATTGTTCGCGATTACAATCAGGAACTGTTAGACTGTAACTGTAGGAACTCAGAACAGGAACTGTCATAAGACAGACAGGGAATGATGACAAGATAAACATATCATATTGATATGAAACCTGACAGAGATTGTATATGTATAATCATTCCGTTACTCACATTCGACACTATAACGTTGTAATTTACCATCATTCTACTCTATTCTTTATATAGAATATGAGAATTTCTTTATTTCGTTATAGTCTTTTCCATAATAATTATTTTTATTAATTAATTGGTAACACTATCAAAATTATGTGGTTAATTGTTTTGTATAGCCGAGCAGCTGAATGTGGCTATTCAGACTTTTCGGGACTGTTGGCTCTGTCTACCCCATATATAGGGATATAGACGTGACTATATGTATGTATGTATGTATTGTTTTGTAAAATTAAACTAAAGGGAACCGGACCACGCGGCCGATCACCTGACCGCTGGACTGACCAAATAAATTCAGCAGTGGGAAATCGCGTATCAGACTGCACCAAACAGTCTACCAACAGAGAAAAATTGCGGGAGCTCGTGAGGAAAGCGTTGGCCTTATTATCCACGGCAGGTCTGCCAAGAGCGGATCAACAAAGAAGTTTCGTAGTTCGTTCCTTGATCTTGGACATAAACAGGTCTCAGTGAAGCACTTTGTGCAAACGTCAAACAATCAAATGGATGAATGATATTACTTTAACTTACTTTTAAAAACTCCAAACAGAAACGACGGCTTTTACCTAGAATAAGGCATAATGCTCTATGCAATCTCTTCCAAGTAATCATAAGATGTAAGAATAATAATGATGACAAGAAAATAAAATAGAATAATATCGTTGTTTCTATACTGTTGTTGTTGTACTTCTAGCAGGGTAAGCCATAAATCTTTTACCAAAAGAAACTCTTCAAGTAGGCCAAAGGTAGCGTTGACATTATTTGTTAAGTCCATTTGTAACGAGTAAATCAATACGACCAAACTTTTGTACGTGGATTCTGAACAGCAGTAAGAACGGAAATCGCTTTTCTTACTTAAATAATTATCTACCTACACCTGTGTACATACAGCCTTCGGAAAGAAATGCAAAGTTTTATACGTGAGTTGGTTTGTTCGCAAACTTTCCAAGGGAAAAGACTTATAAAGACGTATTACATTATGATACGATGTAGAGATATTCTTTTGTTACGAATGAAAAAGATTTTTTTTTGTTTACAAGCTGAACAAATATTTGTATGTTTAAATCGTTCTGTTTTTATTTATTTCCTTTATATCTTCACTTTCATACTTATATAAATGTGGAAGTCTGTTACGCTTACACAGATAAACCGCTGGTCTGATTTTAAAAATATATATTTGGATTTAATCAGTTACCGTAGGTCAAAAAAAGGCTATTTTTTTAAGGATTCCATTGACATTGTGAAGCACCTAAAAGCATTAGCATTCAAATACAAACTATCGGCAACTAGAAATCAATCACTTTATTTAAAAACATAAACAGAGTACGTTCTTAACTGAAACAAAAGTTAGTCTCCGTAACTCAGTCTAAGAAACTTCCGGGAACAAACATTCAGGTTCTGATATACTTCTTTTCCCAGGAGAACCCAACTTTAGTTTATTCAAAGCAAAAAAATATGTAGAACAGCCAGTATAGAAAGAAACAGGTCTTTCGGAAGATGATCAATGATTTTCACTAGTCAGTCAATCCCATAGATTTTATAGAAGAAAAATTTGGGCGAGTATCGAATCGAAGAGAATCTAGTAAAGAAATTACACACACATACTTGTGTCATCTTTAATAAATTTTATAGGCGGCCTATAAAATTACTGAATAAAAAAAATATATACCTATTTTATCATCGGTTTTTGAAATACTGATTTTACCGTAGACTTTCGGTACAAAATTATGCAATATGATATTAACAAATCAAAGTTTAGATTATAACCCTAAAATTTAAAAATTGTGGATTATTAGAATAGATGACATCTGTAAAAAAGTTAAAACCATTTGGCGCCAAAAAGTCTAGCAAACAGTGCTTCGAGCTGACGAGAAAACACTATTGAAATGTTTTGACGTTTCGAATAACAATGACATATTTTTACATCGGCGTCGTGTCAATAACAAAGTAAATTCTTTTATGTGTAGTAAATTAATACTTCTAAAAGAAAGGTTCTCTAGTGTTTTGGTCTATTGATATGTAAAAACGCCTTAAATGATAAGAATAATGGGCTTCCAACCATATATTTGACTTTTTTATATCAAAAAATTGCTTTCTTTGTATGGTTTAATAAAATTTTTGAATCAATGTCAAGTTTTTAGGTTTTAGGTTGATGTTGTCAAAGAAATAAAATGTACAATTTTGTAATTTTGCCTTTGCGCCAAATAAGTAAATGACTCTAAAGTATGGGAGACGTGACTAGATTTATCAAAAATATAACTAAAAAATAATAACTAGGCCCCAGAGGGTTAGCGATATAAGTATGTGACTTTATAACCGTCACATAGTAAATACAAATCCTATAAAGATTACAAACGACCTTCTGACAGGACGCTCAGAATAACTTGCGTCGGGAGAAGAGGGTTCAAAGAATAATAAAATAATAAATCCCTGTTGTTTTGTCTATCAAGGATATTTAATGTCTGTAAGGATCAGAATTTGGGAGATCGACAAATTGTCGAATAGTGATTTTCTTAATTGATCAACTTTGGGCGAAAATACATTTTGTTGCAAATATTTATGTATATGAATATATGAACGTATGTAAGTATGTTTGTAAAGCGATTACTTGTTGGTTGGTTTATATGAAATTTAAAATGCTATATAATGAAATAGATAATGCTTCCAGCATTAAGTCCACCAATTGTGCTATACATTTTTTTTAAGTTCGATGTCATCAAAATCAGTATAATCATCATTATCACAATTTTATACAAATTTAAAGTGTTTACGGCGAACTACTAGTAAATATAACATATAAATTGGGTAGGTGTTTAATTTTAAGTTCAAAGTCTTCGTACAAGTATTATAGTACTTTCTTCTTCTTGTTCGTTCTGGCGTTAGTCCCTGTTACAACCTCTCCTCCTCTGATAGGGTTAAAATGATTGTATAATTTGATTTGGATTTAAACTGTGTGTAGTGAATGGATTTCAGCTAGTTGCAATAAAATACTCGAATGAACCTGAATTTATAAATAAAAGTATAATACTTTAGCTTCCGAAAGAGATATTTAATTTCCGTAAAGTTTAAGTTTAAATTTACGTGTTTAAAATCAATTAATTTATATCAATTAAAAATTTTCAAAATTCTGCTGGTTGCACTTAAAAATATAAAAATAATACAAAGAATGCAATCAGCAAAAATCAGCTACCAAATTGCTTTAATATTTTTTATATTATGAGTGTTTCAGGAGAAAATAATAGGTTCTTTAATTTACACTTTATATATAAGTAGGCTGGAATAAAAACAAGAAATGAATATAAAGAGAAACAGAATTTTAGATTATCGTCCCCCTTCTGATTTAATATGAATAGCCTTACGTCGTATGCAAAAATCGTTACTGATGCGTCGGTAATAAAACATCCATAAAATGGGGGTTGTAACTTTGGTAAAATTACTTCGACCGGGTTAACGGTAGGCGACAGGGTGTCTGGTAATTCTGACCTTACTTGCCAGCTATTGGTGTCAAAATGAAGTCATGACACGGATAAGTATACGAAATTATTTATTTACAAAACAAAGATAGACGAGGTTTCGTTGTTACACCCGGAAAAGTTATTTTAACGTATTTTGTTTGAAGTCAGGTCTTGAACTAACTCCGTGCCAAAATTCATAATAATCAGTGAAGATTGATTGATATAGAAAATTTATACATATTTTATAAATGTTAATGAATGTATGAATTCATACATTTGTGTCCTTTCCTATTAAAAATCTTAGAAGAAAGGGAATTTAGTACAAAATCAATTGTGACTAAGGTATTACATTTTATAGGGGTTCTTTTGCATACTTTACTTTCGGATTTATGTGTTTTGGGTGACAAAGTATCTCATAAAAAGCAATATTATATATAAATGTAGCACCAACAGTTTTTTGGAATAAAATTAGTAGACGCGTTTTTATAAATACTTTTTATTTTATTACTTTTTCACTTTTATTTACAAAAAGACAGATAAAATAAATTTTGATAACACCACCATCTAGTTACAGATTACTGAATTTATATCCCTTTTTGTACGAATGTACTGACTAATCATTGACCGAATAATATTACTTATTTCTATTATACTCGTATACCAATACGATTGTAAATCGTGTCGATAGTTGCCACCAAGCAGTAACCAGCAGTAAAACTTCATAGAATTTATGGCTAACTCCCGCGGGATTGGTCCCTCTTGTACTTAGCTGTGATTTTTGATTCTTCGAAGCTGCACTAGAGCTATGAATTTATGGAAAGCGCACAATAAAATTGTTCTTTTTTTAATTTACTTAATTGGAATCGAACCGAAATCATATGCTTAAAAGGTGTATAAACAAATGAGGTATAGGGGTTATACCACATTTGTTTACCACCAACGTTTTAAATATACCGATTTTTAGATGTGAAAACAACCATAAGTCAATTTCGTTACTAATTCATAACTCGCTTCATAACAATAACCTGATTAACTCATTTCTAAATAGCAGAATACTGGGTAGTATCCAGGGAGAACAAAATGCCAAGCTTATAATATTAATTTCTACTTAAAGTCAAACAGGAAAAAAACATAGCCTTATAAATAAAAAACAAAATTTCAAATCGTAAAGATACCAAGTATAAATCATAATAAAATCACATTAGTCAGGGATATACTTTCTTAAAGACAGCAGTAAATCTAGTCGTGGTACCGAAAAAAGAGGGAGGTATTTTATTACGACATCCAATGGAAATATATCTAGAAAATTTGGGTCAAGATAATTATGAAGCTCTCGATGCGTCGATGGGGCGCCATTCCGGAAGCCTAAGGCTCGATCACACTTGGGATAGCTTTGGGATAGGGACACCATTAATTTACACATAGCAATTAATCTACGAAGACGTACTCTATAGCCACTCCCATTGTTTGATTAATACATACATGTGATCACGCCTCCTTTCCAAGGAGGTAGGCAGAGATCTTTCTTATTTTCACGGTCCCGGCATGTTTCTTTTCTTATTATTATTATTATCTTATATTCATCAATATTTATGTATAAAATAAATGCCTTAGCCTATAAAACAATTGCAAAGTTTTTTTTTTCAAGATGTTGTGGCTTTGTGTTTGTTTATCAGAATCATCAATAATAAAGAAACGACGGGAGATTACTATTTGTTTTTGATGATGAACTTGAAAATAATTTGAAGTCGTCCCTGTCAAATTATCTGCGTATTCGGTGTGAACATAATATATGTATGTCATATCGTATGTAAATTTCCTTTTTTTTTTCACATATAAGTAAAAATTTTTTGCCTCAAAGACCGTTGGAATTTGGCATTATTCCGTGTAATCTTGGCTTCAAGCAGATCTCGCAGTATGAACTACCACTATGGCTTTTGCCAATGTTTTGGCGGTCAATTTTCCAACTGTAAAATTTATTGTTATAGTATCAAGTCAAGCTGAGTATTTCTTTTAAATATTCCAATTCAGATTTTTACAGTTTTTCTCTCATTTGCGTATTCCACTAGTAGGTATGCTTTTGTTTGTGTAACCCCAAACATGATGCTATGACAAGCTAGGGCGGTTTTCTGAATGTGTTAGTTTCTTCATGATTTTTATTGGAAGCATTTATTAAAATTGTATCATATGAAAAAAAAAGACTCGTAGGCATCAGCGCTTAGAATTTCGCTTTTGAGTTTGTACCTTAATAACTATTAGCCACCGCATCGCGCCGTGTGGTTCGCGATAGATATAGATCACTCCAAATCTTTCCCACAGATTTCGCAAAAGGCGACTTCATCTAGTACAGCTTTTACCATGACTCAACATGGGTTGGGTTCACCTACAAAGGTTGCAGAGGTCAGGTGGGAGTCACTTCATGTAAAAACCTGACTCACCTAATTCAGGATCTTGGTCGAAAGATGCACCTCGGGCTCCTCTCCAGAGAGGTGAGAAAATAGCTGGGATAATCCCGGTTAGTCAGGAGGAAAAAGAAGACACTCAAATACCCATATTCTGTATACCAGGTTAGGACATAGCACCTGTCACCCTTTCCATCATGTTTCCTATCTCGGGTATGCTGGAAGAGATTTCTTTGAAATAAGCAGAACCTATGCAATTTTCTTTCTTGTGTTTATCATTCTCGATGTTTTCTGTGTTCATAAATTAGTTAATAAATAAATAGCTATAAAAATAGGTCAGGTTGTAAAACAGTCTAATTTGCCTTGCCCGGAACCTGGCACTGACGCCAAGTAACATCGTAGTTTTTTATATCCTTTGTCATGTTGTTACTTTTATGAACACTGATTAAAATCTTTTGTTGTGTTTGTTGTGGTAAAATATTCATGGCGTATGCTGTCTTTTATAATGCGAGGAGATTAATTAAGATTATGAATGATAAATATGATTTATGTTGTGTTTATCAGAATTATGGTGATTGAAGATACATGGTTTTTAAACTGTTGTCTGTTTGTGATGTTGTTTTAAAGATCAGACATAAAACGATTATCATTTAATTTATCGCTCTCCACTTTGTGAGTTAATTTCAAAGCTTACAGTTTGCTTGGGATAACATGTAGGTTAGTTTAGGTAGTTACTTTTGTAATGGTTGAAAATATTTGCAAATTCTTTGCGGTTGGCTGCCTGATTTTGTTTGGAGAATTTGTTATTCTGTCAAGTAAAAAAATTGTCACGTCAAGGTTTGAAGACAAACCGTTATCTGTACCGAACGAATATCGTGGATTTAACATTAATTGTCATATATCCCTCACATATTTTCCCCAATAAGATATTGAGAAAACTACAACTAAAGCGTAAAGTACTACGTAACCACGTACTGACCTAAACCCATATTTTAAATATTTTATTCGTATGACCCAAACTGAAGTAACGTAATAGAGGTATAAGAAAATAAAGACAAAAGTTGGCTCCGGTCCTGACAGCCACTTGGAGGGAACTTAGTATTATAGCCATGAATTTTAATCAAGCGACAATTTCTATTCGTTCGTGACCCAGACTCCAAAAATTAGCAACGAGAATGGACTATGACCACGAATGGCCGAATTACTGGAAATACCCGATGTGATTTCTTCCGTGAATAAATATATCTGCATTAGAAGGCAATAAAAGCAAAAGTTCGCAAATAAGGGAAGTTTGTTGGTCAGCTTATTTTTCCAGTTTCTTATGTAGGTCTCGTATTTTGAAGACGAAAACAACATTTGATACGGTCTAGTTATTTCGTGGGTTAGTTTTAACCTATTGAAACCAGCGTTAGGTTATTTATGGTGACAATTTCTTACGCCCACAAAAACGACTCGATTTTGGTTAAAACAGTGTTACAACATTAGCCTTCTTAGTAATCGTTTTAAATATTTGAATTTTAACTAACTGTGCAGTACCTTCTTCTAATATATACTTAATAAAAACTATGTTTACATTTTTTTCAATATACCTAATACATACATACATATGGTCACGTCTATATCCCTTGCGGGGTAGACAGAGCCAACAGTCTTGAAAAGACTGAATGGCCACGTTCAACTATTTGGCTTAATGATAGAATTGAGATTCAAATAGTGACAGGTTGCTCGCCCATCGCCTAAAAAAGAATCCCAAGTTTGTAAGTCTATCCCTTAGTCGCCTTTTACGACATCCATTGGAAAGAGAGGGAGCGGTCCTTTTCTTTTTTGTTTTGGTGGCGGGAACCACACGGCAATATAATATAAAAAATCAAATCAATATAATATGTCTATAAAAAATCAGAAGTATCACAAATTTAAAATTGCAGAATGGTTTATTGTTATAAAATTCTCTATTGACTTCTGTGCAAAATAAAATGTTTTATAAATTAACTCAATTCAGGTTCCAGAATTATTGTCAAACTGAAAATATTCGGAATATCAAAATAAAAATGTTTTGTTTTCAACATGTTATCGGAAAATCTGAGCACGTTCGTGGAAACTCACGATTGATGTTTTGACGCTATTTGAACCAAAAGACAAACATCCGAACAGGAAAACACTGCTGGTAGTCGCTTCTTAATAACACATATATATATCAAAGGATGAATAGAAACTAGAAATCAGAAAAAAAAATTATTTCAGCAAATTAAAATTAATATTTCTTTCACCAGTTAAAAAATTAAAAGTGTATTGAAATCTCATTTTTGTATTGAACTTAAAAAAGAGATTTAAATACACTTTCAATTCTTTTAACTGGTGAAACTAATAGAAAAGAATATGTACCTACAACGGAAAATAATTATTGGTGCCGTGACCATGACAGGATTTGAACCTGTGCATCAAGCTTTTTTAGTCGGGGACCTTAATGATTAAACCATTGACCCTCTTAAATGGTTTTTGAAAACACTCCATGTAAAAAGTTTATAGAAAATATAAGGGAGTACAGTAGTTATCGAATATTATTGTAGGGATGATGTATCATTAGTGGAAGAGATAATTTATCCAGGATGTTTCTACTCTGTAAATCATTGTAGTAATTAAGATAATTACATTCTGGACTCGCCAGATACGAAGCAGGATTGAGATAATAATAACGGCAAATTTTATTATTGCGTTTTATTTATTGCAATACGTAATTCAAACTCGTATGTAAGTGTATTTCTATCAGTTTTATTTCCAAGAATCTTATAAATGTCTACTTCTGCCTGGGACTGGAAAATAAAACGAAAAATGGCAGCTGCTTTGATCACGCGCAAATTCTATGTACTTTCCAGGATAGTCTCAAATTGAGTAAAATTTTTCATATTAGCAGTTCGTTAACACTAACTTAACACTATTTTGTTACGGGTATCTTATAAATCTACAGAAATTTTGTGCACATAAAAGTTCACTCTACTAGTGAAATTATATGTGAATTGAGTCCTTCAATTACATTGCATTTTATAATAAATGCATGGCAAGGGATTTAAATAAATTTCATACGCAATAAGTCGAAATAAGTAGAAAATTAATTACACATTTTAATGACTGTAATTTAATTCATATAATTTGTCTCTCGAAATAACGTATTCGCATTGCACTGGAACTATCGGCTTCATAACCAGATTTTCGCTAAAGATTACTCGAGGCTTCGCTCCCGTGGGATTTTATTAATCGTAATGGCTGGCTATTACATTTGGGCCATGACAAAACTATGAACCTATGGCTCAAAATATTTAACTCAGACTTCAGGAATACCAACGTTGTGGTCTACAAACATAGGCTAAGACTAGAAAAGAATAGAACCTTTATTGGCTTTTGGCGGTTTACAATATTGAAGCATAAAACATATTTCCTCCTGATCAGCCATTAATTATAGCATGCAAATATTACAAATATTACAATAGAAACCGCAATAATACAAGACTATGTTATATGTTGTCTTATATCCCACCAAAGACATTCTGTAAACACTAGCCAAGACACGATACGCTTGTTTATCTTTTAAAAGTAATGAAATCTAGACATAGTTGTGCCAAGTCTAAGGTTCCTTCCTGCGATTTGTTTTTTATTATAGTTAATAGGTGCCTGAAAATGAGGCGAAATGGTGCCAGTAAAGGGTGGCACGGCAGGTGGCAGTATTTGCTTCGCGTTTGACTTGGCGGGGGCACTATCATGCCCCCAGATTATATCGATTTCTTTGCCAACGAACAATTTTAAAAAAGTAAGCTCCCTAAGCACACAATTATATATTTTAACACGTGCAATCTCGAAAATTGATTCTCTATATTTTCATCAGCCGTGTACACAATCTAAATCTCGGGATTTCCCCGAGTCGGAAATCTCTTCAGCTCTGCATTAAAATATCCTGGCTTAGTGTCACAATTTTCATAACTCGTGTCCACTTCTGTGTCATAATCACATCGTTTGTCTCTGGTCTCACAAAGGAAGCAGTGCAAAGCACAGACAGGCGACTAATGGCATACACTTAACTTGGATTGACGGCACTTTTTCTCCACTCTCTTATGTTCAACATTTTAGTGTTCAAAACGAAATTCACTATCATAACTGGACACTGTAGGATATTTTTCAAGCCGAATGTTTGCCCGAAGTCTTAAAAACTAGTTTTAAAGTTTGTTTTTAGAGTCGTTTAGCGCTTTTGTAAGTTGTTATCTCGTAATATCATTTTTATTTCTACTAGAGCACTTTAAGTTGTTAGAACTTGCTGAAACAGAATACTTTCTTTCTCTCTCACTGTAGCAAGTTCCCAATTGAAGCTCCAGCAGTTAACTTCAAAACTATTAAGAGTATGACAAGCTGTAAAAATTATTTATGATGTTCGTGCAATTTTGATACTCTGCCTATATATACCTATATATGGATTATTTTAAAATAATCAATAAGTCGTCATATATCAAACTTAAAAAAAGAACCTATAAATAATCTAGTCTAAATAGCTTATTACTAGAGCGTTGTGCAAATACCTAGTATCATTCTATATTTCCATAAAGTTCCTTAAGTATTTCCATACTCGTAGATCGTATCATACAATACTCGTATTTCGGAGAACTGAGGAAACAATCTAATTCACCTTCAAACTACCTTCATTCTAGTTCGTCGTCGTTATATAACAATAGAAGCTGTTTCTGAAGAAATCAAGAGAATATTGTGATTTTTTTTAATTAGGAGCATGTTTTATTTGTCATTTGTCCTAATTTACATTATTGTTTGTAAAACACGAGTGTGTTTAGGTACAGGTAGCTAATGATGAATTCCAAGTTACATTGATTTAGTTTTAAATTTAGTTATAATTTTGAAACCAATTTTTAAGTCTTGAAAGCTAAATAGAGACATGCTAGCTTATATAAAAAAGAAATACGATACTTATAGGTAAATATCGGTAATTTATTGGCAACGGGTTTTGTGGCCATTACAAATAAAACCCTGTTCAAAATAAGCTTATTTTTATTTAAGGCATGAATCGTTTGGTTACAGCAATCATACAGCCACAAGTTTAATCTTTGATGACCTAAGAGTAGAAAATAGATTTTAGAGAAATAACTAAATGATTTTTTTACCATTTATAAGTTTTTTATCCAGTCGTCGCTTCGGTTAGAATTCCATCATCCCAAAACAAAAATATTTTCATGGTATTATAAAAAAGTAAAAGTGGTTTCAGATACGGAACTGTTCCCGTCGTGACGTCACAATCAATGCTTTGAGAAGTCAGAAGGCAAAGTGAACGTCAGCTGAACGTAATGGGCCTAATGAGATTCCATTTTGTTAAATGACACTTGCAGACTAACAGACAATGATAGTTTCTGAGAGTTTTTTTTGCCAAACATCCTAAGTATTTTAATTCTAGAAACGTCCACGAGTTTAAGTATCATTGTATATAAGAACTTTTAGGCACACAGCTTTAAAACACAGAAAATTATTATATTTAAAATGAATTGGACGATTTTGAATCGTTTAAATGAAGAAACAAAATTTTGAGTAGGTATAATGATAAAAAGTTTTAGATTTCACAAATAACACCTATTTTTTGGAACGTAAGGCAGACCTTCATCCACGTCCATAACTCTATTTTTTGCAAGATTGTCGATTAAGGTTACCTGATCTTATTGACCTGACCTTTCGCCAGGAAGTCACCGATTTGATCGAGGTACGTCCGTATTAGTCTTTCCCTTAGCGGGTCTCCTTCACACTCTACTTTTATATTTGCTTTATTTGTCTTCACTAGCAATACTACTGTTACACATACATACATATAGTCACGTCTATATAACTTGCGGGGTAAACAGAGCCAAAAGTTTCACTAGTAATACCTAGTCATAATAGCTATTGCATAAGTTAGAGTTTATTCATGTGACGCAAGTTATTTAACCCGCAATATGGAACGCTATTTCCTCCTGGAAATTGACAGCGCAAGACTTCTCATAGTTCTAGATAATATATTTCCCGAGTGCAGATACCGATGCAAGTTTTTTTGTATCATTAAAAACTTTGTACGGCAAAGATTTTTCTAGGCCATGCACGATTCCTTGATAAAAATATCTTGAACTTAATATGATTCCTCATTTTTAAGGAATATTACTTACCTTTTAGAAAGAATTAAAGATATTCTGGCCAATAGCCGAGTAGAATTTTTAATTTGGGTTTCTCTTATCATAGTTTTAACATTGTTATAAGCCGGCAATTTTTGACGTACCTACTTAGTTTAATTTAATTGGCTTGTCTTTATATTAAGAGATGATTTGATACTTTCAGCTAGGACTTTTTGATCTAAAAAGGTCAAAAAGTCTTAGCTGAAAGAATCATTTGCTTTGTCCCGCATCGTCCATATAATCTACAAGGTATACCGAAGCTTATATAGGCTTATGTGAAACAACGTCTACCTAGTAGACATACGTGGATTCTTTTCGTTACTCAAGACATTTGAACTGACGATTTCCTTATATCCGTTATTAGGTAGGTATCTTGTGCAACTTGTTTTAAATGTTCGTTAAAATTACCGTTATTCTTAAATTCTATTTGAGGCCTTTTATAATATTACATACATACATATGTTCACGTCTATATTCCTTGTGGGGTAGACAGAGCCAACAGTCTTGAAAAGACTGATAGGCCACGCTCAGTTATTTGGCTTAATGATAGAATTGAGATTCAAATAGTGACAGGTTGCTAGCCCATCGCCTAAAAAAAGAATCCCAAGTTTGTAAGCCTATCCCTTAGTCGCCTTTTACGACATCCATAGGAAAGAGATGGAGTGGTCCTGTTATTTTTTGTACTGATGCCGGGAACTACACGGCACTGTGTAATATATTACTACATTTTTATATACATAGGTATAAAGGTGTATTTATACCTAGGTCCATTCTTGACTACCCCGCAATACAAATTTTCTTACCTGCGACATAAATATTGCCTTATTGTTTCTTTTATACAAAATCTATTGAATACTACAAAATGGAAGATAAAGCTTAAAGATTTATTTGTTTGGTATCGGTTATTTAAAAGTACTGAACAACTTTAAAAAATTCTTCATTTGCATTATATGAAGATATTTCGTTAGATTAGACATCATCTGTCATTTCAACGAGTTCAGTTTAGAGTTCAAGGTAACTTCAGTTATATCAATTTTTTTTTTGCAGGTTGCAGAAAAATCACTATCGAAGAACATGCGTGGATTCGGACGTCGACCTTCAATCGTCAGCATGCCTTTATTTTCTGGCAACTCAGGACAGCTAAAGCCCATTAATTCCTACCCAGAATAAAAAATACCAACTAAACAAGAGAACTAAGAACAACTGAGCAGTTTCTATGATCTAAATGCCTTATTCAAGAGGCGATTGCGCTGCTGTACGCAGGCGCCGACTATGTTCGACTCGACCAAAGGCGCACTGCTCATAGCGCCGTCTCTTTCTAACAGTTCCTGCTGGATCAACGGTAAAGGCTGGCCCTCCACCTTCCCTGCTCCAGTAGATATATTGAAGGCATTCTTCATATTTGCGCTGTCCATGGCTATCGTCTTTGGAAATTTGGTGTTGATCTGCGTACTGAATAATCGGAGATACATCAAATACATTGATAATCAGGTAACTTTGTTTTACTTTTTTTAATTATATAAGTTATGTCCTATATTTTTTTTAGTCTTAAGTGAGAGTGTATATATAAATTTATATTTTTACCATACAAAGTTACTAACGTACCTATATGCTAGAACATTACTTCGATAAATTTTCATAATTGTTCACCACGTATGTTGACCTGTTTCATATCTAAAAATTATTCTAAATATAAGTTACAAAAAGTGCTGGAAGTCGAATTAATATCAGGTTACAGACATACTATTTTTGTTTCTAAATTTGCCTTGCTCTATTTATGTCGATTTTTGGCAGCCAACGAGAAAAGTCTGTGATTAACTCGTCAGTCCTTGTTGACATCTAGGTCGCTTGGTTCTAGATTTTACGAATCCAACAAAATCCTTCATTGACAGATTTCCAAATAAAACTGGAAGGTGATCAGGTGATTTAAATATATACCTACGAGACATTACTTTGAGATCCTATCCCAGGACAATAAAAGTATTTATAAGAACGTACTCCGGAAATTAAAGTGATTTCTAAAAATAAATTGTTTTTGAATTAATTAGGAACACATGTGTGGTTTGCGGTAGTATCGTGTGGTTTCCGGCTCTTTAGAATAGAACCACGAAGAAGAGAAGAACTACCAAGGGATAGGCTTATTTGTATATAGGTACTATAATTCAAAGAATACAAATCTACACTCATTGAAATATTAGTATAATTATGATTTCAGGAGCGTTTTAAATGTTTTTTAACACATTTAATCGACGTAGCCTTAGCCTGCTGACAGTTTCAAAGCGAAGCATATTCATTAACCAACTCAGCATAGTATGTGCAAACTATGTTTGTTGTTGAAACTACGGTCCACGATTTACTTTATGGTGCGAAACTAGGATGCTTCGTGGACATAAACTAGACAAGTTGTACTTACTTACACCCTGAGCATATATGATAGTAGATATCGCAGTCTGCTCGTAACTCTCAATCACAGTTGATGCGTTGGCAACAACAATAGATGTTGATTCTATCACACATGATTATAATAACAGAGAATATCTACAACTTCAGAGTCCTTAGTATGGTCATCAAATATTCCTTAAGAATCGTTGTAAGTTTGCTTATTTGGGTTTTTGAAAATGGCGTTGTCCCATAAGCTCTAAATATCAATGTTTAAACATGCCGAGTAACAGTAATTATTGTAAATATTGACACTTTCACCAAGTCGTTTTCATCCTAACTATTATTATAAATGCGAAAGTATATAAATTTGTTTGTTTTCTCTTTATGCGTTATCTACTGAACCAATAATCTAAAAATTTCGCGTTTATATACTTAAAAATATGAATAAGGACAAAGAGAACCTTTCATTCCAGCAAAAGCTATAGTTTCCGTGGGATTTGTGGGAATAAATTAGTTTATTTTTGAAGGTGGTGCTAAATTGCGGCTGAAGCTGCGAGTTAAAGCTAATAACGTCATCCCTTTGTTCTTGCCTAAGGGACAGAAGGCGTGATGCGTGGATCGGAAGCCGATTAAAAGGGACTTAATGATTTTGTGCATATCGATGCGACCGTCGATCAAACATCGATAAATTGAAAATGATATACTCGTAATTGTATGATATCTGTTTGCCCTCACAGAATATAAATATTTTACCCCTTCATACTAGTACAGTCCCTAAATTGTTTTCAGCAACTTGTAACAATGTTATAGTTTATCTGTTGTGAGAGAGATAAACTTCAGTTGTTTTTATTATTCTCTATGTAATTATTTCTATATGCATATAAAACAAGTGAAAAGACAAATGTCGGAAAGCGGCTTAATTTTAAATATAATAGCGTTGAGTTACTATCCATAATACTAGT
Source organism: Amyelois transitella (assembly GCF_032362555.1). Lineage (NCBI taxonomy): Eukaryota > Metazoa > Arthropoda > Insecta > Lepidoptera > Pyralidae > Amyelois > Amyelois transitella. The sequence continues at coordinate 7,384,179 of NC_083511.1, read as the reverse complement.
CTCGAACTTACTTCGAGGCTAACTCAATCTGTGCAATCTGTCCCATATAAACCTATCTGTATTTATTTATATTATTTTATTTTATTTTACAGCCGCGGTATCTTTTGACGTCATTGGCCTTAAACGACCTGTTTACTGGCATCTTGGTAGCGCCAGTGGCCCTTCTACCCGCCCTGTACAAGTGCTGGCCTTACGGAGAGATATTCTGCCAAATACAGGTAATGATCATTTCTTGACATTTGTCCTGGTAGCAACCATTCTATGCGGCTATTGATGAACTTTGAGAAGTATACGCTTTTCTCTCATACCTATCATATATATTAGTTAGATGATACATATGCTTTAGTACTGTTTATAAATAACCCACAAGCGCCCGGGCTCCTTGACCGAAATGTGCCGTTTCCTGTGATCCCGACTTACTCCTGTCAATAGAGAAATAAATATTTTTTATGAAATTAAAATAATTTGACACTACTTAGTTTAACTGGCTATTACAGTATTCTATCACGTTAAATAAGAAATAAAAATTAATACAACAAAAGAAATAAGTTTCAAGTATGTAAAGTGCTTTATAGCCGCTATATAAAAACGAAAATATCATAAAGGTGAAAATAGCAAAATTAATTCTCCATCAAAATTCGTTGAGAGTTGTTTAATCCAGTTAGGGCTAGGAGGGGCTACAAAGTCCCCGTGAAACTTTGTTTAAACAAGAGACGAAGAGAAAATGAGTAAAGTTGCTTCAAGGGAAAAAGGTTCTCAATTGAGAAGTTAAAAGGTAATCGGATATCACGGATAAGTATGTACTAACTTGACAGCCTTACTGGTTTTCATCATAACTTTTGTCGATTGTGATTTTCTGTTTAGAATTTTTGGCAAGAAATACACGAAAAAATAAACTGTTTATAGCAAAAAATAATCTGTCACTTTATTGCTATACGTGGCTAACTTATAATTTTTTTATTTATTACCTATGAAGTCAGAGTAGATGACTTAAACTTAGGTTTTAGGCATTAAGAAACTAAAACTTCAAAACTTAGTCAGATGTAAAGAGTATCAGGTAGCTAAATAAATTTCTAAATATAAAAATTGGGTGAGATAGATGGAGCCTAGAGCACCTGATTATGATTTTAAATTTATTTTCATGACACATAAATTAAAAAAAAATCATACCTAGCAGGTATATAAAAAATGACAACACAAGCGATTTAACCAATAAAAATGACAAACAAACAAGAACAGATAAAATGGCCGTCGCAAAATATCAAATAATGAAAACGATCTGCATTGTAAGAGGTCTTTTGAAACACGAGCAATTTGCGGTTAAAAGAGCAATTGTTGGTGATCCGCTGACTCGGCGATTCGGGAACAATCAAATTGTTAAAACTTCTATGGCAGCGGCATTATGCGTATCAGATAATCGCGTACAGTGATCTCGCAGAAAGTCTTCAGCTGCGGAAGTTTCGTCTTCGTAACTTAGGTCATCTTCTATTATTGACCGGTTGAATGAAAACGAAAGTATTTAGTTTACAGAAGGCTTATCTTGAATTGAATAATATATAGATAGATAGATTAGGTAAGTGACACTATTGATTCGGGACAGATAAATAATTCTTAGTTACATTAAAGTCTTCTAAAGCGCCAATTGCTAGAAGATATAAACTACACAATTTTTTTTAACAATCTTAGTTATTGATTCTTTGTTGTCAACAATCAAAAAGATGATCGAAGTAATTTCATTGATATTGTATTAAGAAAATCAAGGTCATTAGACCAAAATGCTTCGTAGACAGTATTCCTTTATTTTAGCACTCTTGATGACTATCGCTTTCGTAAAGCTGCTCGATAAAATTTCAATCGAAATGAGATGGATTTCAGCAAATTTGAATCGAGAGGAAAGAAAGCTTGATTATAAAATAAATCTTGAAAAATAAATCTAAGGCTGATAAAAAACAAATGATTGGAAAACAAGAGAGATCAATAACAACATGTAATGCTTAAGTGTCTCTTCTGTTGTGAAATATCTTCGCTTGTAATATTGGGAACAATTAACTGATTTTTATCATTTATTAATCAAAATGCTTTCTGCAGCTATAAATGCATATTGTAATAATAAAATTAACATATTTTGTTCGTGGAGCATATACATATTAGTAAATTTGTTTGTCAAAAAGTTTTTATTGTTCCAGGCACTATTACGAGGTGCAGTGAGTCAACAGAGCGCTGTGATATTAGTCTGCATGGCTATTGACAGATATATGTATTTACTACACCCCAACACGTATCATAAACATTCTAGTAAAAAGGTGAGTTAAACGCTAAAATGGTTGAATTAGAAAGAATATATTGATTATTACAAAATTGTTTATTTTATTGTATTATGTAGGTTCCGAAGAAAAATAATTGAATAAATTTTGAATTTTTGAAATGCTTTATCCAAAGGACAGTTATGTTAATAAATACTATAGTAAACTATTGAAGCATTTATTATGTTAGTCCCTCATAGGATGTTATTTTATTTCCCATTTATGAAGGAACAACGCTTCAAGATCCAACTTCATTAAATATTAAGGTTCTGTTCACACGCCTTGATTTTGAAGTTAAGCAAATCCGAGGTCACATTCAAAGTAGGCTTTGGGTTCTGGGTTAGGATAACACTTCCATTATACAATCTCTTTGACCAAGTAGTTTTTGGAAGTTAAGTTGGCGCTAATCCATTTATTTATGTACATGCGTGCTTTAAAAGGGGCAGATAATTTTACACAACTAACCAAACCAGCAGTAGACGCTAATATCTGTGTTTATACTCAAAATAAATCAGTAGAAGGGTTAATTCTGTGCTTACGAAGGCCTTGTCTCTAAATAAAATATTGATTTTAATTTTGATTAAATATATTTAAAAAATAAATAGTGGTGAATTCTTAGATCGATACCGAATCCAAAAATATGATCAAAAAATTTTAGTCTGCCTATTTCTGTGTATAGTCAAGCGTCATGCTACAACTATTGGTTGCAACGCTACATTAGCATCCTGGGCACCAGACTTGATATTTTTTATTCCGGAAAAAACATTGTTCCCAAGGTTTTATTGCAGGAAAAGTACTGCTACCGAAGAATTTGCTAACAAAATGCGCGAGGGAAACGGCGGGAAAAGATAGATAGATAGAGTTATAAAATAAGAAAAAAGTGAACACTTTTTTACATAAATGGAACAATAAAAAATATTTTGCTTTTCAGGGGTGCGTGTTAGTGATAAGTATAACCTGGATATTATCCGTATCGTTGTTTGCAATAATGGTGCTTCCACGCTCTGGATATTACTTCAACTCCACGGGGTTGATGGCCTGTGATGTTTTTCATAGCAGAGTGGCGTTCAGGTATTTATTTATTAAACTCTTCACATAATTGTTCATTCTTTTCATTCGTCATCGTTCTTCGAAAATTATAAATAGCTTTTACATTTGAAAGTAAAATTGTTAATCCTTTATTGGTAGTTTTATGTTTTCTTTTCCAGAAATTATAACGATAAAAAAGATAAAATATCTTTTTCAATTACGCGTATATTTAAATAATTTATGTTCTTAGGGTTTATATAAAAAAATGTGTTTATCCCACTATGACAACTAAACGCAATTTATCTAAAACATTGATTGTGGTGTCTTAAAAAAATACTTTACTCTAGACCTTTGAAATTGTTTATATAGTTATAACAATTACCAAAATATTGTTCTGGACCAACAAAAAACAAAATATCTAGTGTTCAATAATTTTTCAGAATTCTCTCATGTTGTGCCTACTATTTCCCTACAACTATGGCTCTGATGTACTGCTACGGGTCAGGGTTCCACGTGAGCAAAACAAGAAGTAAATGTGACTCCGAACCCATCAGACCAAACGGCGTTCCCGTGCCTTGTGCCAAGACTTCACGAAATGATCATGATATTGTGGTAACTTTGCTATCTGTACTTATAGACCATTTTAGATACAGAATTAAAGGTAAACAAATTTAAAATTATATTTTAATCGGAAAATACATTCGTTAAATAAAGTATGGTTAGGTTAATATTAAATGTAATATAATAACGACATCTAATATTTCATACTGCGGTTGATTCAAAAATGAATACCTACAAAAGATATATATATATATTGTTTACCTTTAATTCAGTTAGTTTAAAAAAAATTATTCGCGTTCAATACAGAAATTTTACCAACGTAACGAAATGTCTTTTATATTCCTTAGGACGGACAGCATTTAGGAGGAAATAAAAAAATCATGTCAGCAATTTTTAGTAACTAAATCAAAGTAAATATCAGGTTACGATAATAGTTTAGTATAAAACCAATTGTAACTTTACTATATAACTTAGGTGAGTACTGCCCTTACAATTGTTTCAAAAGCACTTTAGAAGTCTAGAAAGTAACATATCAATAGAAGCTCAAGTAATAGTTATTCAAATTCAAATTTAAAATTTTTATTCATTATTATAGGATACTATCATATCGCTTAGTAATTGTCAAATCAAAAATTAGAATAGAATGTGGACGAGAGAATACATTGTTCAGATTAATTTATTTTTATGGGATTTTAATAATAAATAAAACAAATATATTTTTTTTTTTTTGGATTTCCAATTGTAATAGTAAAGCGGGAAGTCCACTAATCGAGATCACAAGTTCTATCGATAAAACTGAAGAACTAGGAATAATAAGAATACTCATTTCTATGGATACAGCAGACATTATTAATTTCCTTTAAAATTGATAGAGGGAATATAAGCAAGGTTCATGCATCAACCCCTGAACATAAAAACCAGTCACTCTTGATCACTCGTTTCTTTTTATTTTAGCAGCAAATCCCAGTTCCTGTGAGGCCCCACAGCGTCAGTACATCTCGCACAATGGCCGCTATGTCCTTAGGCTTTATTGTCATGGTCACTCCAGCTACTATACAGGAAGTAGTAGCTGCCTGTACTGGATGTAAGGTAATAATTGTAACAACATTCCAACTCAAATACAAATTGAGTATGTTTAACGTAGATCATAAAAACAAAATAAATTTATATAGGACAAATTATTCAGTAAGATCGAAACTTGTTTTATGGGATGAAATACTAACTCAACGATTCTAATAAATACTTATATAATCATCCAGGCCGCATCAAAGAGATATTTTTTTTTTGTTTTTCACAGGTGCCTCCATCATTGGATTTCATAGTAACGTGGTTAGCGTTAAGCAATAGTTTTTGGAACCCATTTCTCTATTGGTTGCTCAACAGTCACTTTAGAAGGATCAGCAATGAACTTCTCCAATATTATGTAAGTTTACCTCATTATGCAAATCGCGGCATAATTCAAACCAAAAAGAAAACCTGATGTATCAAAACAAAAGAGATTAACGATGAAGTTTGTTCAGTCTTGAGTTACCAGATTATGCAAAAAGTTTCTTGTTTCACCAAATTAAAGAGAGTAATGTGCTGTTATGTACAAAATTGCACTCAATATTTATCTAAACAAATTTAATTTCTTGTTCTAATAAACAATTATTTTCATCAGGTTTGCTGTCGAAGAACGAAATCCTTTCCAAGTTATGAAAAACCAACAGGCTGCTGTGGTTCTCCTGTTACTTCTGATGGATTACATTCCAAAGGAGAATTTGAAGGTCTTGGAGAAAAATACTGGGGAGAAATATTAGAACGTACTGTGTCTTCCACATCTTTACACGCGATTCAAAAGGCTTGCCAAAGAGATCCTCTTCGATGTTCAGGTTCTTTTAAAGGTTGTCCTACCGGGAATTGTAAACAAGATCCAAGACTATTTGATGGCTGGCCTACTGATTACAGGCATCTAGATAGATCGGCGTTTCAAATAGAATCGTGTTCACGGCAATGCAGAATGAAAAATTCTGACTTTTGCCTATTTAGGCCTAGTCCAAGTTTCGAATGTGGACGATCGAGATCAAATCTAAGCTTGGATGAAGGAAACTTCACTAAGAGTTGTAATGGAAGACACCCAGAGTTGTGAGAATTCCGAAACTGCCCGGTTTTCGGGCACAGAAGTAATAGTATAGGCATGTATCCAGGCGTTGAACACTTTAATTCAAACATAAAATGGAGATTCGATGATTCACAAGCGGAGGACGATATGCAAACCCTGGAACAAAATCTTGATAGAATTCGTAGTCTTAGTCACGAGAGAAATTTTAATGCATACGGATTGAAAGACAGTGATAATTTATTAGAAGTTGAAGTGAACGTTGCAGAAGATGATTCTGATGAAAATAAAGATTATAATGGTGGTAGTGCTCGTGAAAGTTGTGACGAAAAAAGTGATTATGGTACCGCACATAAGTTTTCTCGTACCTCTTCATTATCTAATAGAGAATTAGATGTGATCAAAGAAAGTTCCAGAAGTTCTAGCGACACTGAAGTGACGTTGACGCGATGACTTCCGAGAGTGACTTTTGACAAAGCAGTGAATGTGGTTCATTTGGATCTACCTCCAGATCACAGACATCATTGCGGGCAAAAGTGTTATATAAAAAGACATCCTTAGTATTTACCAAAATAGAAAAGCAATTGTTTAAGTATATGTGGACCAGTAGATACGGGTCTTATTTTATATATCAATCAATTAATTCAATAAGAATTATTACGTTCTGTTTAACATACGAGTCATAGATATAGATGTAATTAATAAAAAGTGTGTGAAATTACATTTTTATGAAGGATTAATATTTTTCAATGATAGCAGTATGGATCGTGGATACATAAAATTATATTAATAGGTAATACTTGTAAGTGAGTGGTAATCGTGCTCATGTAGTATAATGTTTTGTATTTTTGGTAATAGTTGTATGGTAAAAGTTACAATGAACTATATCTTACCATTTTAGTTTCTGCTTTAATAATTTTGTCTTAAAACTTCGGATTGTCTTCACTTGATTTGTATTCAATTAGAATTTTCCAGTTTTCACCTTTTAAATATGTAAATAGTTATAATAAAATAAGACTGTTTCAAGGAAAACTCTAAAGTAATCAGATCGCACAATACTTTTTCTTCTTTATAAAATAATAACTACAAATCGTAAATTGTTGATGTCTAATTAAATGTTAAAGAAAATCAGGAGAGAAAATAAACTGTTTTTGTAATTTATTGTTTTATTTTTAAATAGCTTTTGCTCATAGAGAATTTTGGACTTAAATAATCTGACTAAATTTTATTAAACTCATTTAAAAGTTTTGCCACGAAAGCGTAACAGACAGACTTTGGCAATAATAATAGTATGGATGGCCAACTTAGTGAACTCAATTGATAAACCTTATAGGAAATTGACTTTGCAAATTACCAATAAAGGTACGTATTAGTTGGTGAAAGTCCTATGTCCTTTTTGGGAAACGTCGTTAATTAGGGTAACTGTATATAAGGGATGATTAAATCGAGGACGTTCAAAAGTCCCCGAAACCGACTACCTTGCATGAAGCCAGTTGTCAATGTTGATGAGTCGAAGAAGGATGCAGGAATTGTGGCAAGTGGAAAGATGTAGTCTCTGCCTAACTCTCCGGAAACAAGCGTGAATTATGTATATGTAAAAAGGATATAATTATTAACTTGGATGGGGTGATCGGCTAATAACCTATCCACCACTTTGCTATCCAGAAAAGATACTTGTGACTACCATTTATAAAAATCCATACTTTCAAATACTTGAGTATTGTTGGGACAAAACTAACTGAAATATCTACGGTTAGGCAGATGATTATTTGGTTTTACTTATGTTCTCTATTTTTTATATTGTCTGAACATTAATTTAAATTATACATTATTCATGATGACATACTAGAAAGCCAACTGTTATTTAAACTTATTCAAAGTGTTCTTTGGGTATTCGTAACATATGACATTAAAATACTGCTGACGCTTTCCTGACCTTACAGTGAAGGGTAAATGGAAAGAGATTTATGGCCCATCTATAAAGATTTTTGTAACTATGAAGGAACACTATTACTGAGGATATTTCTATCAAGCGAATTTTGTATAAGAAGTTAGTAGGTACTTTAAAGAAAATTTCATTTAAACAAAAAGTTATCATACATACATATTACGTCAAACAGGGTAGACAGAGCCAACAATATTGAAAAGGCTACGTTCAGCTGTATGGGTTAATGATGGAATTGAATTTCAATTAGTGACAGGTTACTAGCTCATCGCCTAAAAGAAGAAAGTTCATAAGGCTTTTCCTTGTCTGACTTTAAGAGTTAACATCCTGGCATGTATGGTCAGTATGGTCAAACAACCTATGGTCTGTCGATGAAACACCGTTTTCAATTACTATGACTAGAAAACTATATAAAATATTTAATACGCATTTTCCTAAAGGGGAAGGCAGATACTACATCTTTCTAATTCTTACACTAATTCTCATGAAATACCTAAGATTTTTCTACCTAATTTGCGGTATACATCGTCACTTAAAAATATTTTTTCCAATAGCCTCAAAAATTATATGGCATTAAGAAAGTAATATATAACTATAAATATGATAACTCATTAAATACTGTTATTATTTCAGACTAAAGGAAGACATAACATGACTAAAAAATATATGTGTGTTTGTTTCTCTTTCACGCAAAATCTACTGGACAGATTTCAATGTATTTTGGTCACGGGTAGACTACAATCTGGAAATTCAATAAATAAAAAGTTCTTTTTATACAGGGATTCCCACGGTAGCGAAGCCCGGGGGAGCAGCAAGTGGCAATGATAACACCTATTAATGTTGACACTGCTTAGAAATACTACTCGTAAGACTTGTATTACGTCCATGTACCTACTTGTAAAGAGATTTAAATCTTTAATTACTACTCAAAAGTACATTGACCTCTGAACTCAAACAGAAAAATTATTCCATAGTAAACTGAAATTATGTATCAGATGTGATGACTTAATTATTTTTTAATCATTACCTAAAAGGTTCTGAAAAACTTAATATATCATAATGAAACTAAATGCAAATTGAAAAACTTTAGGCCATTCTAGAATGTACTAGTTGCGTCGTTATTTTTAGGGTGTAAATCAAAATCTGTAAGGCTGATAGGGTATAAAACTTTATACTTCGACAGTGCTGATGCACTATAAAAGTGCATCGTACACGTCACAGTATATCTATCTGATATTAACTTAACAGCGCTTTTTATAGGCCATTCGACATTTTACGAGAAAGACCGCTGTAATAGACCATAAACTGATATATTTAAAACTATGCCTTTAGGACATATGATCACATCTCGTGAACTATAAAAAGAGGCTAATATTTATACCTCTCGAAATAACCTTAATTTCAATTTAGTTTAAGACCGAAACGATACTCTTACGGTGAGGGAAAACATCGTATGGAAACCTACTATACAGCTATACAGTCTATTGGACGGTCAAGAGCTAGATTCACCTGCATAGGTTGCGGAGGTCATTATTATGGGAGTCAGTTCGTGTAAAAACCTGAGAGGAAATATGATCAAAGGTGCATCCTGGGCTCTCAAGAATATGTAGGGACAAAAAAAAACCGAGACAAATGTCCAGAGGAAGAAGAGAACCTTAAATAACATTTTACAGTTTAGCAAACATTACATTTATTTAAAGGTTGTTTGAGGGCGAGAATAATCTTGTGACTTATAACTATAATAAATCACAATAATTTTTCAATAAATCATAACATTTTCTCTATAAAGGAAACCCACTTACGTAACAATTTTGGTATTTGTACATCGAATAAAATGGGTGCCTAACATACATATATCAAACCTTTTCCCTTAAAAAGCCGTTTATTTTAGTAGCTAAGAAACCTACGATTTTAACATAAAGGCAGTCAATACGAATTTAATCATGCCAAAATTATATTGTAAGTTGTACATAACCGTTTACTATTATATATTTTTTCGTATATTTTGGTTGCATTTGGGAGCAAATTCAATAAATTGTAGTTTTATCGCAGATTCAGTAAGAAACAATTTAAATAGATTGACCAAAATAAAATAATTTAGTTCTATATTTTTGGAGATTTCGTAATAATTCAGAATTATATTTGGAGAAAATAATCAACAGATAAGTAATAATTGAATTTTTTTTTTTTTAATCAAGAAAAGTCGAACTCTAGGCAACTAAGAATTTACTCAAAACTGAAATACCTAGTTTAGGCCAATAGAATCGCCCGAGGGGTTTATTATAAACCGTTTAGATTCTAGAGAATGTCACGCCTACGTGATAATAGTACCCTTGTATAGGTCGTATACGGTTACGGCTCTATGAAAATTTTATAGGCGTTTATGGGTAATATGGGACAGGAAAGATGAGAAAGCAAAAAAAAATCAAAAGAAATATTGAAGGCGACCCGGATTGGAACGAATAAAAAAAGCACTAAGTAGTTAACACTTAAGAACTTTGATTGTAGATTCATAAACGAGTATTACAACAAAAAATAACATATGTATATATTTTAATAAGATCCTTTTTCCTGGAGGAGATTCTTAACCTACGTACTTTTCGTTTTAATAAAAATTTAAATCCGGTGTCATACAAGTCTTATCACAGGTAGCGTTTTTATAAATCAAATTGGGCTTAAGCGATAATCACCAAATGGCTTTCCTTGTAATTTTTAATTAAGTCAAGCTACTTGTTTGGTCTTGTTAGAACTCATTTTTAGTTAAAAATATATAAGATAGAAGAAGATGTTTTCAAAATAACTAAGTATTCAAACATATAAAAAAAAACAATATTCTCAGTAACTTACCAAACTTTTGATTAAAACCAGTTTCATGTGACATCCATACGAAAATCTAGCTGAAATCCTGGGAGCTGAGGTAATTTTAATTAATATTATAGAATCAAAACTTTGATACCTAAAATTAACTTGATAACTTAATTTTAAAGTGCGTTAAACTTGACATCACAGTAATTTGTTATGATATTTAGGCTTATAATATCATAACCTTCGCTTTAAGAACTTTTCCACTTAGAATAAAAAATGACCGTCTTACTTTACTTAATTTAAAAATATTAATTTTAATTAAGTTAACTAAACGTATTCTGAACGATCAAAATTAATGATATCGTTTTGTGCATTCGCTGTCTTAATTTCATCCCATTTTTGTGACCAAGACATAACAATTTGTCTCAATTTGGCTCAATTCTGAAGACCATATTTAAAAGAAATTATTATAAATGGTGCGCCATTGAGGTGGAAGATTTTTTCTTAAGCTGAAAATATGGAGTTTTGCTGTTTGCTTTTATGATTTTATGGTACGAGACATGGGGACGAAGCGTATATATAAGTGTTTCAGACGTGCCTTGTATCATAATGTCGTTTAATATTGAGCTTAGTTATCTTAGTAGCCATTCGAGCGCCTGGCAACCGCCATATTGAATCCTCAAGTAATTTTCTATTGGAATATAACTTGAATACACTAAAAATGCCATCTCGTAACGATTGAACGTCTTCTCAATTTTTTTGTTAGTACCAGGACCTTAGGTACCGAAATCAACTTGCTGAATTAATTATTATTTTTATTTATTTATTTATTTATTTATTACACAATATTCATAATGAACTTAAAACAATATTCCGCAAAACTGTTTTCACGGTTTGACTGCGGTCAGTCTTATTTAAGCTTACATACTTCTATAGAATTTGAGAAGTAATTTTTTTAGAGTTTTTTTAATTGATAGATGAAATCTCAGAAAACAATTTAATATTACATGTACGAGTACCAAAAGCAGAATTCTCACGTATTCAGATTATCAGCATACAATGTGTGATTGTGAGAACAGGAATAAAAACGATAGTATTGTTACTATCGATATAATTGTGGCTAGAGATTAATGTCAATTGTGTCTTGAATGTGTTTTAATGCAGTTTTCAAGTTCACCACTAAATTGATTAAATTGAAATTTGATAATTTGGAGTGTTATGATGTTTTACTAATCTGCTATGAGTGGATTATCAACCGGAAATAAAAAACTAAATTCCATTTCCTTCAACGATTTTGTAAACTTTGAACTAATTATCTTTAATTAGTACGAGACTAAATATCTAACTCTCTTTTGGAATACAGACTCTATTAATATGTAGGGAACTTTACATTAAATTCCTCTAAGCTACTTTAAAAAATTTAAACCAAGTTGGTGAGAGAAATATTGGTTTATTTACTATATTCTTAGATGCTATAAGCGAGAGAAAACGGAACGTCGATGAATCATCTTCAACAGTTTATTTTTAAAAAGTCTAGAAAGTTCTAATGAAAAAGTGTTCATACTAAAATTACTTTGAAAATGTTTTAACTTTGATGGAAGATAAATAAGTAAGACGACACAGCGACCCGAAATAAGTCCTTGCCTCCTATAAGAGACAAAATTTGTATACCTTTGGTGATTAAGTCAATTTTAACATCACGGTTTTTCTAATGTAAATAGCTCAATTCTGTCGGTTTTATTTGCCTAATAAGTGTATGTAAATCTTTAAATAATGATCGGGTAGGTTGGTTACGTGTGCTCATGGCAATTAGACCGCCATATCTCAAAATCCGTGATCGATCATTCTCGTATCTATGATTCTCGTTAGGCGCTGACGACACCAAACGAATTGACGCTCCGCAACTGTCAACTTCACTGCTAGCAAATTACCGTGTCGCGCGAATACGAATGTACCTATGTCGTAAGGTTAAATATTTATGAAAAAAACTTCACGTGAGATAGGGGGAAGTCCCGTATCGCCGGACGGCACCTAGCGCCGGACACTCGTACTATTCAAGCGAGTATAAGTCAGTTCGATTCAAAATACAAGTGAAAGGGGTGCTGGGGCATACAGGTACAAGATCACGCGCCGTGCCTCGCCAGTGACGCACACGGCCGCGGCAGGAGTAACCATTTGCTGTTTTAGGCTCGAAATCACGGCGTCACCTAAATATCAATGTAAGTAATTCTAGTATATTTATGCATTTACATTTGAGTGGTATTCAAAGATAAAATCAGTACTCGATTGTTATCCGTAAAATGGTAGAATATTATTACATCTTTTAAACAATTTTAGTAGGTACCATCTAATGAACGAAAATGTGTGTCCCTTGGCACCGGACACTAAGTCGTCCCTTAGTGCCGGACAGTAAACATTGATATTTCTTGTAAGAAATTACGTATTTTATTCTAATTATTTAATTTTGTTTTAGAGTATAGAAGAAAGAAGATAGTTAAAATGAAAGAGAAGAAAAAGAAAGGATCCTGGGATCCACAGAGCTTACAAACTGCTATTGATAAGGATATGTCAAAAGAACTGATCGTAAGACAAGCTGCAATGCGATACAATATTCCTAAAAGCACTATACATGATTAAATAAAGGCCCTAAATCGAGAAGAAGTAACAATGAAACCAAAGTTAGGTAGGTTCACTAACACCTTCTCAGCAGAGTATAAAGAAGTCTTGGTGGACCACATTAAAGATTTATCGAATAGATGCATGCCGCTCATGAAAAAGAAGTTTCCAAAATTAGCATACGACTTAGCTGAAGTCATGAAGTTTCCTCATCGATTTAATAAAGAAAAAGGTAGTGCTGATAAATAAAAAATAAAAGTCGCAATAAAAAATTGCGACTTCATGAAAAGGCATTCTGACATTTCGTTGAGAACACCGGAATCGACAAACATGATGCGCCTCGTAGGATTTAACAAACCACGAGTGGATCTCTTCTACGACAACCTTGAAAAGCTGATGAAACAGTACAACATTCACACCCTCAAGAATTTATAACTGTGATGAAACTGGTGTCAGTTGCGTGCACAAATATTCGTCCGGTACTAGGTGCCACTTTTTAAAATTATGTTTTTTGTTACCAAAGTTTGTTTGATAGTATCAATTATTTTTTAGCAGAGGTTGCATTTTTGTTAAATTAATTTGACTTCTAACTTTGTTATCTAATATAAGTACATAATTTTATAAACATTCCTTAAATATTTTATGTTTTATTTTTAAATAACCTTAGGTGTCCGCCACTAGGGGACTTCCCCCTATATCTCGCTTTATAAACACCGTTATTTCTCGTCTTTTTGATGAATTAACATTACAATATAATTATAATAAACTAAAACTTATTATTTAGTTTAAATTTAAAAGATTATGTTGCAAACGCAGTTCAACATGTTCAAAACTTTGACATATATTTAGAAAAATTAATTAACGTGCAGTATATTCGTCAATGCATTTTAGCTCTGAAAAGTTCAATGATGTAACAAAAACAGAAAATATAATACAATCCGCTAGGATTGAATAAACAGCTTTAAATTTGTATGTTCTTGCAATGTAAACTGGCTTCGGATACCTGCTAGAGTACGTGTTTCACTTTGTGTGTACATTAGCGACTTCAATGCACGTAATAGAATTTCCTCTTTATTCATATTCAAATCTACTGCACACGCGCTCTCTATTCTGAAATGTAAACTAGAGTAGCAGCTCTAGTTACTGGCCTTGTCACTGATATGAAGTAAACTACGTAGGTTAGCGTTTAAGTCCAGGGTAAAAAGTGCAGTGTTAAACGTATGTTTAAAACGTTTTATAATGTATGATATGGTTGCATTTAGCACATATTACAGTTGCTGAAGCAGCAGCAAATCGTTATCAAAATCTTTAAAAAAAATCAAAGTATTCGAAGAATTAATCAAGTTGAATTTAATCAAAATCGTAATCAATCTCTCAGTTCAGCGCTCACTGAATTTTGCCTTTGTTTATTTTCTTTAAAAAGTGTTGAATAAGACATGATTTAAGGGCCTACTTTAAAAATTTGTTTGTTTGCCATTATCCCGAAGAAGTCCAGGAAATAATCTTATCTATACTAATATTGTTTCAGTAAAAGTGTATTTGTTTGTTTGTCTTTCACGTCAAAACCAATAAATCTTGAAATGTTGCATACAATATACTAGTACGGAGAAGAACTATTTTTCAAGCGGGCGTAGACGCGACCGAAAGCTAAAATGTGTATAAATTTAATTCTTCAAATATAATTATTCGAATAAAAATTCATTGAAGAATCGCACTTTACATTTTAATTTCCTTGTCCCGATTAAAATATTCGAGGTACATTCCCATGGGTTCCTTTTTCCGGATAAAAACCCCATGCACGTCGCGCCCGGGTCGATCCATCCTCATTCAAATCAGTGACGTGATTGAGAAACAAACACTGGATTTACCTGTATTTCTAAATTGCATTCCTCTTTTTGAAAATAAGATAACGATCTTGAATTGATACGTGAATATTTTGTGAGCAAATTACTTGGAGGATTTTGTTTTTATGATTTTTGTTGCCTTTGCACCTACATTTTTTATATGAAGTATGTAGGACAAATATAAACAATTATCATTTTCTAACATTGTCTTATATATTTATTTTAAACTTATTTGACAAGTAAGTACTAAATTATTTGAAAAGATCGCTGTCCGTTACCCTTTATTAACCCGATTTAAAACATAGTCTACATTTTTCGCATGCGAAGTCCCGAGCAACGCGATTAGATACTTCTTAACGTTATGTAGTTAATTTTAACGTTATAAGTTATTCATTCATAACACAGTCCTCATTCCCGTAGGGGTAGGCAAAAAATACATTTTTCCACTCACCACGATCCATCTATAGTTGTTTCGCTTCATCTACATTCATAAAAACATAATTCTCGTCATGAAGGCTCTTCGGTATAGGCTACTGTTCGACTTAATCAAGGTTTTTTACCAAAGACATTATTTGTAGGAAAAGATTGTCTCTATTGACTGCCTCACTCTGTTAAGTTACTTCACAGATGGCTGTTAGCCAAACCAATAACATTCTTGCATAATATCACTTGGCAACAATAGTGATATGTTTTGTGACATTGCAACGGTGTTGACCCAAAAGGGTAATTTAATATTTAATCTTCTTCTTACTTACCTCTTACTTAAAAGAGATTAAAATAAAAACTAAAAATTTGTTGCAAACCCTACAAGACGTTTTTGTATCGCATTTAACTCAAAATCTAAGGGGCGATTACATAAAAAAAAATAGTTTACGGATATGTAAGTGGAACTGTATTGAATATTTTTTTTTATCTTCACTTCTTGGTATTCTGAAATGGAATATTAATTCAGCTTTTACATTTATTCCAAACTTCATAACAAACAAAACAGATTAATGAAATATTTTGATTGTCATTAAAGTGAATCGGGAATATAATATGTTTTAAGGAATATTATTGGATTAAAACTGGCCCCCAAATTACAGAGAAATCTATTACATAACATTTTTTTCATGTTTTTTTCTTATGAGGAAACAAACATCGTTATATTATATAACAAACTAAAAACATATTTTTAAGAATATAATCTGAACACGCCGAAATCAGCTTTTTATCTTGGCCTTAAATAATTAAAATGTAAACCTATTTGAATTAATTTTTGATTATAAATATTTATTCTTGAGATCCTATAGCAATTCTTCGGGTAAGTCCGTTGCTTCGGGGCATTTACTTGGACTATACAATTTGTAATTGAATTTTGGGGTCTTTCGTTTTTTATTATTTAGGTAGAATTATTTTAGATTGTTAAGATCCCTACGAGAATATTTATTAATCACGATCGGTGATGAGTACTGAGTACCAACACGTTACAAGAGCTTTAAAATCCAATTTTCGGGACTAAAGCGTTTAACACCATCTCTCAGCTTTATAAGGAATTACGTGCCCTGGTATAAAGAAAATGACGAATATAACACGATGATTCCTCAAACATCGAATATCGAAGATTTGTTTCGTATAAGTATCAATACTATTTTCCTCTGAATCCAATGAAAAATATTATCCATTTCTTACAATAGAAGAAATTTCATTAGGTTATCATCATCGTGTATCAAATATTTTAAAACTTTTTTTATTGTCCTTGTCTTATGTTCTTATCCCTTATGATACACACATAAAACCAAAAGTCTCGAAAAGACTGAGAGGCTTCGTTCAGCTCGATAGCTTAATAATGAAATTAGGGTTAAAAAAAAATGTTAAAGAATTGCAACTTAGGTATTTATTTTGCCACTTAAGGCGCGTTCACACGATTGTTTATCCGGCAATCCAATTCCAAACCGCACGGTAATGAGTGTCAAGTGGTTGCGACAGCGGCTTTAAAATCTAATTTGCGAGGCGAAAGCGCCCTTATACCGCTTACAGCCTAACGAATACGACCGCGGCGCCATCTTTAGGAGAATGCGGGGTTACAGTAAAATTTTCATAGATACAGGTGCACAAGCGTTTGTTGTTTGTATAACATTTTAAATATGTATATGCTTACTGAATAGTTTGATCCGAATATTTAACTGTAGTTTAAGCCAGCCAAGTGCGAGAGGGTTCGTCTTATAAGATATTATGTACGAGTATATACTAGATTATTGTATCGTCATGTCGAACATAGGCTTGCGGAGTATATTTTAATACTTGTTAATAATGTACATAAATAAAGTCGCCTATAAAAATAGCAATGCATATGCCAATGTCGAAGAAATATTTATTAGCTTTATTAATTTATATTGCAGATTCAAACTTTACTAACATGCTTAAATTTAGCTGAAAATATTTTTGCCGATTTTGCCAAGAAAGTAATAATTCTCACAACAGGATAATATCGATGTTTACGGCCTAGTTCCGCATTTTTATTGCCATAAAAACAACAAACCGCTTGGCACAGTTTGTTCGTGATTCGAGTGCTAAAGAAAATGTGTACAATAGAAACTTTTCAATAGCTTTGAAATAACTAATTTAAGAACTAGAGTCCGCTTGCGTAAAATAAATAATCTTGTTAATGGCTGTTCCGCGGGAATTTTGGGAAATTTCTTAGTGTCGCTGTGGATTACACAAAAAAACCTTCATACCAAATTTCAAGTCTGTGCACGAGGCTGTCAGGACTGTGTTTTGTCTGTCAGGCAGTCAATCACTTAGTATTATGCAACTGAAACCTGCACATTATGCAACTGAATGTGTAACTGCAAAGTTTACGGTGGTAAGACGGTATAAATACATACATTTAATCACATCTATATCCCTTGCGTTGTAGACAGAGCGAACAGTTTTAAAAAGATTGAAAGACCACGTTCAGCTGTATAGCTTAGTGACAAGGTGCTAGCTAATCGCCTACATGAAGAATCGCAAGATTATTAGCTTCTCTCTTAATCACCTTTTACGCTATTCTAGACTGAAAACTACCCGATACAATTTCTTCAATTTTTCATTTCGTAAATAAAGCTATAATTAAATGTCCACACTCATCACGTCGCGGCCACTAAATTGAAGGCGCTACCGGGCCGGAAAATTAACTGTTAATACCTCCCGCCGCTGTATATCGGAAACTTTTTATATTAACACTGTCAAGATTTAATACAGGTTCGCCTGAGAGGAGTACCGTGTGGTTTCCGCTACTTTAGAGTAGAACACTCCATCTGTTTCGATGTCGATATCTTAGGATGTCGAAACAGATGGCTAAGGGAATAGGCGCAATCATCTTTTGCAGCTTTTACTATCATCCTATAGGGCTGGGGAAACGAAGTCCTATTGTTAGTGTAAACAAGACTTGTATCCTTATGCAGATTATAGTCATCACTGGATCCCGGACCTCCACATGCAGGACGGTAACAAATTACAGCGACGGAACTGTAATTTTATTGACGTAAACTAAAAATGATGATAAGTATTTATCAATTATTTTATTGAGCTAAACATAGCCTTCGACCCGTGATTAGTATCTTTGTTTATCCCATATGGAATAAAGATGTTTGTATAAGGAATGAGATGTTGTCTAGTTAAGCCAAGAGACGTGATAATAATGCGACGTATTAAGATAATGCCGAAATACGTAAAATGACGAGCTGTCAACTAAACCAGGATTTTGGCGACTTTTGAAAAAAGAAAATGATTAATTGTAAGTAGTTTATTTTCTTTAAAATAAATGTGTCTACTTTACTGTTTGCTTAATTCCAGCCGATCTCAGAAGACAGTAACACTGATACCAAATATAAGACAAAACAATAAATAGTAAAAACAAAAATATAGAAAATAAATAAATAAAAAATAAAATTGTCTACAAAGTTATATCAGCGATAGGGTTTTGCTCGAAATATTTTTCAACGTTTTTGTATATTTTCTTGGCGGCCACAGCCAACATGGGCTGGCCGAACTCCGCCGAAACTTGCTTCCAGTTGTCGTTCAGGAACGCATGCATGGCTTCACCTGGAAATTTAATTTGTTGAAAATGCATAGGAATTAAGAGAAAATTTTAAAAGAAAGTTCGATTTCTTTTTCTTATAGTAGTTGTAAAAGGCCGCTTGTCTTGACAATCTGAATCTAAATTTCATAATTTAGGCATACAGCTGAATGCGGATTTCCAATCTTGTCGAATTTGTAGTCTCTATTTACACCAAAAAGTACAGAGACGAGACTATTATAATTGTATGAAAGTTCTATAGTCGATACCTGAACAAGTTTAAGACAAAAATAGCAATTTGGTGAAATGACTTAGTCCACATACATACATAAAATCACGCCTCTTTCCCGGAGGGGTAGGCAGAGACTACATCTTTCCACTTGCCACAATCTCTGCATACAACATACTAAGACCACATGCGGACACAAAGCTTTTTGGCCAGATGTACGAGTATATCTAGGTAATAGGGCCCGTGATTATCCTAATTATTTTCCACCAAACCGCCTATTAGATAAATTTAAATCTTAAGGTGTCTTATAATATAAAGATTTCTTTGATTCTTACATAATTTTCGCTTATTGTAAAATTATTTGAGAGATAATACTTACTGAGCTCCTTATTTCCATTGAACAAGTTAGTCAGAGTGAAGTGTGCGTTGCCCATAACTTCGAAGTCAAAATGCAGTTTCTTTGGCGCCACTCTCTCCTTGCCATCAGCTGTCTTCTTTAGGTCGTAATCGATGTATAGTCTTACATCAATATCTCCTAAAATACGCGAAATATAATATTTAGACGTTGCTTTAATCTAATATGTTTTTTATATTTAGTATTTCTTAGGCGTTGACTCAGTTGTCGGCTACTTCTCAATAAGGACCTAAGCAGAAAACCGAGTTCAGCTATGAGTTAAATATTTTTGTTTTCTAATGGTAATACCATGGGCATGGCTACGAAATGATTAACATGTATAGAATAGAATATATTATTGAATAGCTCCGCTGGTTATCTCAACTCCGTCACGTGGTCCTTCAAATTGAGTTTGAATCATTGTAGCCCATTCAGTTAACTAAAAGTCCTCAAATTCTATTTCCCTCACGTATAAAGCAATACTGAGGGCTAATGAGTTAATATTCTCCAAATGAATAATTTAATTGACTTACTCAATTTCAATTTCATCTGTCCATCTCCGCTAATAGGCAGGATTAACACTCTGCCAGCGGCGGTATAATGTCCTTTCACTGTACAGTTTGCCACAAAATTTATTGATATTTTGTTCTTTTTCGTGTTCCAACTGAAAAAAAAATTCAAATAAATTAATTGTAATGTTGTTTGACATACGTATATAAAATAGCTGTGATTTATTTTAATTTCAATTTTAGTTTTAATTTATTTTTATTTCTGTACGAGTATAATCAAAATAAATGGATGTTATAATAAAACTATAAATACTTAATAAATTAATCATTTCACCGCGGACCACATGGAACTAACATTTAAAACAATACATTTCTGAATAGATAGATCAAGTTAACTTACTCTACGGATTTGATAACCATTCCCTTTAGACCTTTCAGTTTTCCTTCTTTCAATGTAAACTGTAGACCGGAGAGGTCAAACTTCACGTCGTCCATATCCATTACATCCAAAACATCAATGTTAGCTTCAGGTATACCATCAAAGAATGTAGGCACGCCATTTTGAAACTCTTTCCTCAGGCAGTTTGAATCTTCTAGGCTGCATTTCCCTACTGGCACAACTGTAACAAGTACTTCCATTATTAGTTTATTATTTTTGTTTTTAATTTCAAGTTCTTTATATGTAGGCTGTAGGTAATTCATGTGGTAAAAATTTTAAGTCTGTTTCTTTTAACCTTATAAAGGGATGAAGCGATAATAATATAATCGTTATTAATATACGTTATTAACAATAATAGAAAGTTGTAAAATAACAGTGTTTTGATTGCTCACGAAAAAACTAAATGTATCTATTCACATTTTGGGATGTTGTGAGGTACTATGACGACCACAGTAAATCTTATTAACTTTGCTAAATATCACAATACTAGAAGATACACGGGTACATTTCGAAGTTGAAGTCAGCGACTACATCTTTCCATAAAAAAGTATCCCATTTCTGCCGATTACAAATTCCATCAACAAATGACATCGCTGATTAGCAATTATTCAATTCTTCTATTATAACTTATTTAAATGGCATTAGCGTATAAAATTTTAATTGATACTAATTAACTCGATAACAGTTTAGAATTTTCAACATTGATGCAAAACCGTTTAGACAATTTATCCATAGTTTGCATTAATACCTATCCTCCCATTTGTCCGGGTTCGTGCCTTTCCTCAAAAGGTACCCGGGGTTCACCTGCCACTCTTCCAGGGTCACTATTTTCGTCTGAACTACGTGATCCAATTAACAGGGGTATATGGGGTCCCATTATTTTTATGGCAAAATTACATAAAGGCGCATAAAGATTTTGTGATTTAATTAAAGTATCGCATAAAATGTTGTATATTAAACTTTTCATGTGACCTATTTGAGTTTATATTTTCGCATTATTAGTAAAGGTAAATGAAACTCATTCGGACAATAAAGTTATCCATAGCTAGTAAGGATCATATATCTTTAAATTAAACCAGTGTTTATTTTCAAGGTAAACAAGTTATTGCTTCGATCATAATTCTTTGATTTTAACGTTTACACGTGATTAAAAACCTGCAAACAAGTGCAAGAACGTACACTAAGCGACAAAATTAACTAGCCAACATTTTTATATTAAAAAAAAATAAAATTATCTTAAAAATGATTATTTATAGAAAGAAAAAGCGAGAAACACAGAAAATGAAAATCTTATGAACATACATAATGTATGATCGATTTGATACTAGAAAAATAATTTAATTTTCAGACATTTATTTACATGTTTAGTTTTAATTTCTTTTTGTAGTATTGGTCTTTAATAAAGCGTGTGACGTAGTTTTTGAGGGTTTTTTAAATGTGAAAATGATAATGTTTAATTTAAATAAAAATAGGCTCAAACGGCTCAGAAGCATGGGTATAGTCTATGTTTAAAAGGATGCAGTTGTTTTAAATGTCACCCTGTATATAAAAATATATTTTAATTTAGAAGTAGTTTTATAATAAAAAAGTATTACAATAACCTTTACATATTTTATGAATTAAATATTTTAAGATGTTTGTCTTAAAATACGTTTTAGTACAATCAGATAAACAGGTTTAAAAATTCGTTTTTATAATTTGTTTTTTTTTTTTAACATATTTGTAATAAAATCATACAGATAGCATATTTATACTACATATATTTTAACGCATTTCTTAGTGCGTTAAAATGTATTTCATTCATTATCTACTCCTAGGAGATAAAACAGCCGATATTTTGCCTTCAAGTATACTTATAACAGATTGAAATGCATCGTGACCTTCAAATCGCCATAGTGGTAAATCGATCGTTTATCTCAAGTCCAAGATAGATAATTGCTCTCAGCATACTATATAGGTTTTCCTTGTTATTTTCTGGGTTAATTATGCTTTAGTTGGTAAGCGGAAAAGAGATGAAAACTTACTTATTCGGTATTTAAGATTTTATACTATCATATATTTTTTTATTATTTGTATTGCTTAGATTTCTAAGATCACTGAACTCTCATTCGTCATGGTGTATTTTCAGTTATTCGGGACTTAGTTATTGATCTCAATTTTCAAATTAAAGATTTAGCAAACTGATTGAACCAATTTGCCGGCCTATTATAAAACGATGTAGTGATTCTATTTACTGACTCCCTGTTTTGATGAATCACATAGAGTATATGAAAAGATTTAAATGAAGCCGAAGAAGCAGGTATGCAGGAATCTTGGCATGTGAAAGATTCCAACGACTCCAAGCCAGAAGTATGGTGTATATTGTGTATGTATGAAGTATATTAACAACTTTTTTTATTAAAATTATATTTTTTGTTGAAATCAAATCAATTAATTAAAAAGTTTTTAACTGTGTCGTCTGTCCAGTTGCTATGGGAAATATTCAGAAGCTTAATCAATCTTATATGTGCCTTTCGTAAAGTATTCAGAGTCAATTATTCTTACTTTTTACTTTGTTACTGTCTTACATTACTTCTTGCCCTGGTATTAAATCTCTCAAGAGGGATGTTAAACTATGGTTATTGGACATCTAAAGCCAAAGGAATAATTGCTAAGTTTACAAAAAATTGCACGGAAGCGAAGATCCAGGAAGTAATTTAGATCCTTCATTTGATCTCAAGTTAGCAAACGTTTTATTGAGGTAAATAAAATTTTAAAATGTTTACATATGACAAGGTAGGGTAATAAAAGGAACGTGAACGACATATTTGATTGCGCGGCATATTTTTGCAATCTATTTTTGCCTGTTTAACGAGTTGTGAGGTCCCTTTGCCTTGATGGGATATGTCTACCTTATTTCATAAAAAGAAGTAAAATTTGCAAACTTTTATATTTCTTCAATTTGTTTTTGATGTAAGAAAAATTAAGAAAAAGTTTAGACATGATTTTTTTTGGTTTGATAAGTGCTGCTTTACTTATGAATTTTAGATGATTTACAGAAACGTGAATATAATTAATTTATTGGCGATACTCACTGAAAAACTATCTGTCGGAACATAAATCCGAAACTACTGTGCACATAAAGCTTAAATTTGCCATAGAGGAAAGGACTTGCATTTTATTTATTTGAATGTGTAGAGGTACACTAAGAGAAAATACCCCGAAATTTCTATTGAGTGAATTAAAGATTGAATAAAATATTTTAATACGAGCTTTTTTTTCATTTTGCGAGTACAGAGCTATGTTAGTGTGTGTGCTGTGAGCCTAATTTTGTCATTGAAATCATTTGATAACTTTTTGGGTATTTGACCTTTGTATTTTCTATTTCATGCGATAATAAGATAAACTAATTTTCAACCTTCCATGTGGTACTGAATTAGGTCAAACAATTTATCGTAACACTGACCTAAGCTCGCACTAGATAAACAAGTTTTCCTCTAGCATTTACCCTTGATATTTTTACAATTTATCGATTTTTTAATTGTTTGGCGGGTACTTTAACTACATACCTACACACGACACATATTCAAGTCCACAGGATTTAAAATAATAAGTTCTGTATTATTCCCTCCGCTATTTCTTTTGCAACAAAATCTGTTGGCCACTATATGTAACACGATAAAAATTTAGTTAACTTTGTCAATATTTTCAGCAAGCTTGCTTGATTCAGGACATTTAAGACCTGGCTTTTCAGTAGTCCCGTCCCCACCCTGTTTCAATTAAGGGTGGTATGTAAGGCTCATTGGCCTAAGTTTAGTGAGCATGGATTTATTTTATAATGACTTTGGATAATATGTATATACGAATATTATAAATATTGCCAGTTTTCTTTCTGTTATTTTTTGTGCTAATCATTTATTGAATACACTTTCTTTATTTCGTAATTATTAATCTTTCTTAAAAATGCTCTATTATGTTCTTATGAAATTCCTAAATATAGAGAAATGACAAGTATTTCTTTAATTTATTTCTAGTAACTAAAAATAATTTATTAAGTATTAAATATTTTATTCATATTCGATGAAGTTTTGTATGTCGCAGTGGTAAGTTTGGGAATAAAATAAAAGTTAAAGAACGTAAAAAGAACACCACATTTTCTAGGTACGAGAAAAATACAAATATCTTTTTTATGAAAAATTATTGAATTTTCAGATAATTATTAATTACTTTTTTACATATTATGCGATTTGATTTGGTTTTATTTTTTGTTGTTATTATTGTGAATTCCTGTGTAGTAGTCCTTCAAATTTACACACGTCTATTAAAATAACTAAATTTTATGAATAATTGTAATTTTATTAATAGGGTATTATTTTTTTTTTATAATTGCTATATTGTTTTCACTTACCATTTGCCACCGCTCCATAAATAACACAAATAACAAAACTTAATAACGTTAAAGCAACCATTTTGAATTCATGCAAGTTATCCCTAAGCTAAACTTGAACTGTTTAAAGACAAGCTATGTGTTGCTTTAATATACACCTATTAACTGAAGAGTTCTCGTCACTCGTCTTAGTAATTAGCAACGAATTATTCATCGCATGTTAGAGAAAACGATTTATATATTAAAAAAAATGTTTTAAAGTAAACCTCAAGCTTTTATTTATTTATCAGTTCAACGATGCTTTTGTTTATTTATTACAATACCTACAATACAACATTTTAGATCAAAAAGTTTCCTAAGAATTTTTTTTTATTTTTATTTATTAACATCGGCGAGACTATTTTGTATTTCTTTTAAGTTAGGCGTAAGACCTAAAACAGATAACGGGTAACTGAATCCTTAATGCCCAAAACATACGTAAATACGTATTTATTCCCTGCGCGGTAGACAGAGCCAATATACTTGAAAAGACTGAAAGGCCACGTTCAGCTTTTAGGCTTAAGATGAAAGAATTGAGATTCAAATCGCCTACAAGAATAGAATTCCAAGTTTATAAGCGCTTAGTTGTCTTTTACGACATTCATGTTAGTGGTCCTTTTCTAAAAGTACCAGGAACCACAGGGCACGAACATAATACTAATAATAATATATATATAATAATAACATATATATATAATAAACAGGTTTTCTGTTTGGGATATATTTTTCCTTCATATTGATGATAATTAAAAATGGTAAAATGAAGCCTGCGATTAGTAAACAAAGGCTAAAAAAGAAAAAGAGTGAATAAAACCTGAAATGATTTACTAACATAGGTGTACACTTTTATTTTATACCATGACAAAAAGAAAGTATGTTTATATGAAATATAACACGGATTAAAAAATTTGGTTTGTTACAAGATTTCAAAAATATATATACATAGGTGATGATGATGGTTATAAAAATACTTCTCTATGTTTTATAATGACATGTCTTTACAGAATTGTAAGAATAGCATAGAATGGTAAGGTGATAAACTAAATAAGATTTAATTTTTGAAAGTAAATCGCCTTCTTTTTGCCAGAAAGCAATGTTCTATGGAATCGTTGTGACTGTATGTTAAAGATCTATAAGGAAATTTCTGTACTAGTGTACCTAATAAATAAATAAATAACTATTTTGAAGAGAACAGGGACGAGTTAAGCGTTGTCAGTTGCGGAAGATTTTTATATGTTTTTATATATATTGATCAAAAACTGGCATCTATTTTTAACATATGTAATGACGCTAAAGATAATAATGAATGATGTAAACAATTTTAACTTTATGTTAGATCAAGTATGTATAAAAAGCGACGAAGCAATAAAAACACAAAGTTTTTGCATCTTTTCTTCTATAAGTACTTGCACTTTGGAAGTGATCAAAAATATATACTGACGTACACAAGTGGTATTTACTTTATGAGTATGACGTGAATTGGTTCTTCGTTTAGGCCTTCCCCTTCGAACTTATTTGTGTTTTATAATACCAAAGGTCCACGCAAGTTGAGATGCTTCTTAAAACAGGGACGCGGTGAACACATGGGAGTCGCTTTATGAAATTCTATGGCTTACTCCAGATAGATTATGATCGTAGGCGGACCCTAGGCTAGAACGATGATGAGGTAATTAATCATTTTGGATGTACCTAACACGTTAAAATGACGTGGTATTTTTAAGTACTTTTCGGCATACGCACGTCACAGCATATCAACAAATTATCATGATCGTATAATTAACTATTTAATTTATTGCCTGTGACATTAAGTTGGAGTAATGAAATCAAAAATCAATTTTTTCACTCGAAGAACTAGAGAATGATGAATGTGAATAAAGTGAAAAAGTAAAAAAATTTTGTAAGTGATAAGATGTAGCGTCTGCCTACCCCTTTGGTATTGACTCGTGATTGTTTGTATGTACTTGTAAGAAGATGGTAAGAAGTGATACCATTGTAGGTACGCTAGTCATTTCATACCTATTGACGAGTATAATTATGGTCATATCACGCTACTCCCATTAATAATACTTACTCGTACATTGAAATGACAGAAACTAGAAACACATTATAAAAATGACCACTAACCACTAGTGTATTAATTGTAATAGACGTAAATATTATAATTATAGTTATTTAATGAGAAAACCATGCGCGACCGTGTTATTCTAGTTTTATTCTTGGGAAATAGAAAATACCTACGTAAAAGTGACTTCTTATTTGGAAAAATTAAAAATCAAATATGTTATGTTGATGGCCTCTGTGGTCCAGCGGTAGTACACTTATCTGTAACACAGTAGGTCTCGGGTTCGAATCTCGGCCAAGTCGTGACGAGAAACGATTTTTTTATATTGTACTGGATTTTTGATGTGTATGAATTATAAAGATAGTATACTTGAGTTAGTATCTCGTAACACAAGTCTCGAACTTACTTCGAAGCTAACTCAATCTGTGAAACTTGTCCCATACATATTTATTTATTATTTATTTAACTTAAGTACTATTTCCGAGCCTATTCCCTATTGCCAATTTATTCAATCAAGTTCAAAAGATCCGTATCATAGCTGTTATAGAAAAAATCAATTTAAATGTATGTGTACAGTTTGTTGTTTAATGAACTCAGGTGTATACTATTACGAACGAGTACAATAGGGATGTGGACTATTTTTGGGAAAGTGTTTAAAACCATGCATAAGTACCAAATATAACCAAAACTATTTATTATAATTTTTTTATTTCAAGTAATTCTTTTAAAATAATTTATTTAAAATTCCATTTAAAATATCGCGCCAAAACGCGGATACCTGTCAAACGGCCGCTGTGACGTCACGCGTTATAAAATATTGTCGAAGTTGTATGTATGTAATAGTTATTTCGTAGTTGTGTGATAATAATATGAATTCAAAATTTTATAAATATTGTGCAATGTCGCAGTGTAAAAGTACAACTATTAAAACATCTGAAAACTGTTTATTCACGTTCCACGTACAAAAACGATGCGGAAAAAGTGGCTTCAATTAGCCCGTCGGGATCCGGCACTTGTATCTACACAAAGTAAAATGTATTTCTGTGAGGATCATTTGATGTAAGTTTGATAATATTTGTTACATTTACTTGTACATATTAAAATAATTTTTCTCTTCAAGTTTTCAAAGACGAAAACTCGAATTTTTAGGTTAGAAATAATGTAAACAATGTTTCGTTCTTTCATTATAGTTGGCCAATGATATGGCAAAATCATATTATTTCGTTTTTACCTTATAATTTAAAAATACCTACTATTGCTATAATAATGTATCTTGAGTATATTACTTACATGGATGTCTTCACATTTCTAAATTCAACAGAGCAGAAGTTACTATTTGTTGCGAAGAAATTAGCCACCGTAAAGCAATCAATTCTTGGCAAATTTGAACTATCTGCCTTAATATATCCACTTTCCATTATGGGAAAGCAAAATTTATTCAAAAAGATAATCGGGCGGAAATCACGGTAATAATATGATCCAAATATCAACAAACACCTGTTAACTTACTAAATGATACAATCAGAATTCCTTTATCAGTTCTTCTTTAATAAATTACAATAATACATCTTTATACTTCTTGTAGCTCGAATTCCCTTTTTTTTTTTTTCAATGACACCGAAAAACGCGGCTAACTCAACGTCAAAAACCAAATCAGTGTTGCCAACACATGACAATAAATTACTATTTTTAAAATGTTAACAGTCGGCCATCCTGAGACAATGTCTGTCCCAGACATGAACTTAGAAATCTTAAAACTATAATTTAACGCACGTTCAGAAACTCCGATACATACTTAGTATTGTTATAATTATACATTACTTACTATTATTATTATTAAAATATAATATTGTAAAATATATACTTCAAATTTTGGTTAACATTACATGTACTACATCTGTTGCATGCATGTGTACCCTGAGACAATTATATTAAAAGAAAAACATAAAATTCAAGGGTGGACTAGACCAAGCTACACTTAGATTACAATTTAACCAGAAGCAGTCGATCAACAATGATCCTTTTGAATCAAATCATTGAATTTACCCTTTACAAACTTAAATGTCCCAAAGAACAATGTGATAAAGTATATAACAACTAAATATTAAAGAACCTTGAGTATCAACTACTCAAAAGAAACTTGAGTATCAATTACTACGTTTAGATTACAATTTGACGACAAGCAGTCGATCAGAAATGATCCTTTTGAATCAAATCAATTGAATTTACCTTTTAACTTAAATTTCTAAAGAACAATGTGATAAAGTATACAACAACTAAATATTAAAGAGCCTTGAGTATCAACTACTCAAAAAAACTTGAGTATCAATTACTTCGCTTAGATTACAATTTGACGACAAGCAGTCGATCAGCAATGATCCTTTTGAATCAAATCAATTGAATTTACCTTTTACAAACTTAAATTTTTAAAGAACAATTTGATAAAGTATACAACAACTAAAAATTAAAAGAGACCTTAGTATCGACTAGTACATTTACATTTAGATTACAATTTGCCGACGAGCAGTTGAACAACAATGATCATAATCATTTCATTTACGTTTCACACAAATTTTCGAAGAGCAATATGATAAAGTATACATATAAGTAATAAGTATAAGTATACGTATAGGAAGTACATTTATTAAAGTGTGCTTGAGTTACTCGAGTTCCAACTATATAAAGACTACAATTTTATAACAGAAGTCGACCAAAAAACGTTCTTTTGAAACAAATCAATAGAATTTACCTTTTACAATCTTAAATATTAAAAATATTTGAGTACCAATAAATCGTTCGCAACCGAATCATACTGTTTTCTATTCGGCCATCCTGAGATGTATAGTGTCCTCACTTTGTGGATCCCCAATCCCGTAGTTAAAATACGCATGCAAATGAGCTTTTAAATTTGCTTCGATTCTGCTTCAGAAATTGAATATGCTGAAATAATATATATATATATTAGAACATTATTCATATCACCCTGTCATCTCTTACCGTTTAAGGCTAATTCTCATATCGTTGCTGTTTATTGAGCAACTGCATTGAAGTTAATGTTCTGTAAATTATAACATTTTAAATTTTAATTAATAATTAATACATAAAAGAAGATGCTCTTAAACTTTTAGTTTACCCATTTTGTTGAACTTGATTTTATTCTACTTACAATATCACAACATTTTCAGCAACAATTCTAATTTGTCAAGGCTCAACGCCATCACATTCATTACCTTAAATTAAATTAAAGAGAGGTGCAGGAACATCATGTATTATGACCACAATTACTGGGTACAATTAACACTTCTACTTGCTTTTGTTATAGTTCCAAAACGTGTTATCTCAGGACCATGTAAATTAATACATTAATACTTACATTGATTTTGCTGGCTGTACCGCTCACACCACGCTCAGTGTGTCGGCCTTAGTCAGCAACTTTATCTTTCATCATTGCCTGGCACTACTGCTCACACCACGCTCAGTGTGTCAGCCTTGCACAGGTCCTTTTCTTCATCAACTGAACCACCGCTCACACCACGCTCAGTGTGTCGGTCTCTTACAACGGCAACTAGCACTACCGCTTACACCACGCTCAGTGTGTCGGCCTTGTGCAGTTCCTTCTCTTAATTAGCTGGACCACCGCTCACACCACGCTCAGTGTGTCGGCCTTAGTCAGCAACTTTATCTTTCATCATTGCCTGGCACTACTGCTCACACCACGCTCAGTGTGTCAGCCTTGCACAGGTCCTTTTCTTCATCAACTGAACCACCGCTCACACCACGCTCAGTGTGTCGGTCTCTTACAACGGCAACTAGCACTACCGCTTACACCACGCTCAGTGTGTCGGCCTTGTGCAGTTCCTTCTCTTAATTAGCTGGACCACCGCTCACACCACGCTCAGTGTGTCGGCCATAGTCAGCAACTATCTTTCATCATTGCCTGGCACTACTGCTCACACCACGCTCAGTGTGTCAGCCTTGCACAGGTCCTTTTCTTCATCAACTGAACCACCGCTCACACCACGCTCAGTGTGTCGGTCTTTTAGAGCTTCCTCTTTTAGCATGGCTGTTAATGCCAATCACAGCTTCTCCAGTGGGGCGTCCTCGTACAACTCTCTTAAGGACTCTTGATGGGGATGGGCATAGAATGGATACTTGTAAATACATAATAATGGTCTTGTTATATATATTTATATAAATAGAATTAATATTTATCATTTTTGTGGTAAGGATCAGCGAAGTTCTCAATAAATTTCTCTTATGTAATTGAACTACTTACAGACTTTGTTCATTAACTCTTTGTATAAATCTTCATATGAACTGTCGGAATCAGATTCCACCTGGTTTATCCACGGTTTCATTTTGTCGACCGAGAATACATTTTAAAATTTATTTTTCAATTATCCTTCTACACTACTCTCCTCTTATCTATAGTGATCAAGTACCACTGTAACTCGTAAATGGATCGCTGAAAGGAGTCACCAACTTATTACTTTCTTTTGATCTTTAAGTAAATCATCTATTTTGTGTGTACGACTTTCGACGTTAGTCGTATCTAGTTTCAATTTTTCATTGACTCAACAAAATGCTTTTATTAGATTCATTACGTATTCTATCCACATTAAAGGTTGAATCGGTTTGGCTACATTTAATACGTGTCATTCCCCTTCTTCTATATTTACACTTGTTCCATTGAATATAATTTATGAGAGGCATACCTATACCTTAACTTAAAGATGACTGCACCAATCTTTGTCATTTTCTCCAAGCCATAAAGCAGTCGGTGATGATAAAATAGAACAATTGAGTCTTTCTATTTGTCCATTGGCATGTGAGGACGCCACCGCGATCAAAATGTACTTTATCCTAAGCGACTCAATGTACTGCTTAAATTCATTAGTTGTGTGAGTCTTCTTCTTAGTCGTGTCACTCTTGACAGAGTGGTCGTGGTCATCATGTAGTGTTGGAGGCGGGCGCCAATGTGCGCCTTACGATGTCCCGCCATTTCTCCCTGCTGCACTCGTTAAGTGAACCGCCAATCACAGACTTTATTTGGTCGGCCCATCGCATGGGTGACCTCCCGCGTGGTCGAGAGCCTTCCACTTTACCTTTTGTAAAGGTAATCTTCACTTGACTGGTTTTCTTTATAACCATTATAATTGAACCTATTAGACTTTCCTATAATAACATTTGTTTTAGTATTAATATTTCTGAAATATTTGAGAATATCTTCGTGTCTTTCAAAATTTGCCCCTTGTGCATTCGTCCTAATGTTATAGTCGTATATACCGTGAGTTATACAATCGACTGCCTTTTTCTTCGTCAGTCCACATTTATTAATTAGCATTATTTTGTTATAATAGTAGTCTTCAAGGGTTTCATTCCTATTTGACCTGCGAGCCAACATCTCAGACAAAGATTCAGTAAAATTCTGTTCACATGGGAATGCCTCAATTAATTTTTCCTGCCACTCACTCCAGCTATACTTTACTGTTGTAAGTCCGCTGTACCACCTTTTGGCCAATCCGCTTAATTTTGGAAGAGCATAAAAAAATGGTTTGACGTTATGACCAGCCATAAATATGAGCCGACTCATTTATCCACTCCTTCATTGTTTGTTCCTTGGAGCTAGGATCAAATTCAGGAATTACAGTTACACCATTAAAATACTACTACTACTGTTGGCATCTACAAAAGTAGAAAGACTTTGTACGATTTATATGCCCAAAAACAGTATCGATTTGAAAGCGGCTTCGTAGACCATGTTAGGAATTACTCAAAAATTTTCAAAAAAGTATGTCTACATGCAAAATCTTTGTTCATTAAAAACAAAATAAGTAATGCTCCTAACAAAACAAAGGAAACCTGGAGTGTTATAAACAAGGAAACTGGTAGAAGTAATTTTAAAGAAAATATTAATGAAATTAAATTTAATGATAGGAAAATTACCTCTACAACAGAAATAGTAAATTTATTTGAACATTTTTTTTTTTTACAAATATACCGTTGTAATTAACTTCTAATATTGACTCATGCCCTAATGAAGCTGAAATACTACTTAAAAATAATGTCAGCATTTGCAGTTCCACATTTAAATTCTTAAATATTGACCCTACTGACATTATTAATACCTTTAAAGAACTTAATCTGAAAAAGTCTGAGGATTATTGGGGTATGTCGGCTGTTGTGATATGTCATATTATAAATATTATAGCTGGGGACTTAGCATATATATTCAATAATCGTGTTGACCAAGGGATATTTCCAAATTTAATGAAGTATAGTAAACTAATTCCATTATTCAAGAAAGGTGAAAAATCAGATCCTGGTAATTATAGACCAATCTCAATTTTACCAATTTTGAGCAAGGTGTTCGAGAGAATCATGCTTAATCAAATGCAGCGTTACTTAAAGTCTAATAAATTATTTCATAGTCAGCAATACGGCTTTACTGAGGGGAAATGTACAACAGATGCAGGTGTGGCTCTTGTCACTCATATTCTCAATGCATGGGAAGACTCACAGGATGCCATAGGAGTGTTTTGCGATCTGACCAAAGCATTTGATTGCGTAGATCATAGAACTCTTCTGCTCAAGCTCATTACGGGTTCGATACTGCTGCCGTTGAACTAATTAAATCATATCTTAGTGATAGATTACAGACGGTAGATTTAAATAATACAAAATCGAAAGGAGCGACGGTAAAAATTGGGGTACCGCAAGGTTCCATTTTGGGACCTTTTCTCTTTCTGATATATATCAACGACCTGCCTTGCATGATTGAGAAACAGACTGGCATCGTGTTGTTTGCAGATGATACGTCACTAATTTTTAAAATGAACCGCCGTAGCGAAATCTGTGATGATGTGAATAGCACTTTAGCCGCCATCTCTAACTGGTTTACAATCAACAACTTACTGTTAAATGCAAATAAGACCCAATGCATTAAGTTTACACTTCCCAATGTGCGGCAGGCAAATGTGGATATTAGTATAAGTAGTAAAAGATTAGATTTTGTTGATAGTACTACTTTCTTAGGAATAACATTAGATTCAAATTTGAAATGGCATGCTCACATTTTAAAACTTTCTAAAAGGCTTAGTTCTGCAGCATACGCTATTCGTCGTATTAGGCATTTGACGGATGTGGCAACTGCTAAGCTAGTATATTTTAGTTATTTTCATAGTTTAATGTCATATGGTCTACTGCTTTGGGGATCAGCAGCAGACATACAAACTATTTTCATTTTACAAAAAAGGGCAATTCAATATATCTACGGTCTTAAACAAAGAGATTCCCTTAGAGATTTTTTTAAAAACCTAAATATTTTAACTTTGCCCTCCCAATACAATATATTCGATAACATCATGCATGTTAGGAAAAACTTAGACTCTTTCAAAAAAGTAGGTGAATGTACTAGTAGATCACTGCGGAACAATTACAAGTTGTCGATCCCAGCACATCGGCTGGCTAAGGTAGGGAAATCATTTCTGATTAATTGTATTAGATTTTATAATAAATTACCAAAAAGTGTTCTTGAAATGAATGATAGAAAATTCAAACAGTATATTAAAGTTGAGCTTTGTAGGAAAGCCTATTACAGCACGGATGATCTTGACATAATTTGTACAGTATGTACATATTTTATTTTATACCTATTTATTTTATTTGACGAAATATTCGTATTGACATAATCAGTTCTACATTCATTCATGTTTTTTAATGTAGACAATGTGCACTCGTCCACGATTCAGATTTAAGAGATCTATATTTGTAAATTGACGTCATATGAAAATGCTGCAGTGTAGTTTGTTCCGCCGCTTCCTCTACACATGCGCTTTGGAAGCGGTAGTAGTTATAATTAGATTTAAGTTATGTGACGTCAATAAGTGATACCTTGTATCCAATTTTGAAAATAAATCTATTCTATTCTATTCTTAATAAAAGCTTGGCGCCTAGCTTTAGTCCTCCTGCGTCCACTAAGAGATCCACTGCTACCTGAATCACTAGATGAGACTGATATTTTCTTTTTACTATGTTTATGGTTTCTGCTCTGTCTTATTGGAGAGCCTTCGGGTGATAAGGAAGGATCTGATTGTCTGTGAGCCATTCTGGGATCATACAATTATTATGAGAACTTGCTATTTACCAGTACGTAGGATCACCAGGTATAATACCAATATAATATACATATATATTTAAGGATTAAGAGAGTTGTTCAACCAGTTGGTGCTAAAACATAATATCATTGTTAATATTACATACTCTTCAAATCTGTTTTATGTTACTCTTCCAGATTCCCAATATTTTAAAACACAGAGGCCTTTGTGCCTATCTAAAAACATGTGTCTATATTATGATTTAATTAAATATCAAAGTTAATATCAACATTCACAATTTGATATTATAACATACATAATATGAGTATTTATATAAGACTTTCACAATATAAAATAAATATCTGTATCACTATTTTGACACCAAGTCAAGCTTCTTCTTACAAGCTAAAGCAAAAAAATATGTGACATGAATGGTAACCGATGTTCGTTTGAAATGAACTGATGTGATAACAATGTAACATTTAAGTCATATTGTAAGAGTATTTACTGTTTATATATCACACATATTATGTGTTACCAGTCAGGGATCAATGACCTGCAACACAGGTTTTCCAGTCCCAAGTGCAACACCCGATCTCCACAACTACTCTGGACATTTTGATCAACCAGTTTATATACATATATATGTAGGTCATTATGTAGCTATTTTGTTTACACAGTAGACTTATTAAGACTAAATTAGATGCACCATTAATTGATTTCATAATACACTTAGAGACACTTTTATTTAATCTCAACAGCCAAGCCCTAAAAATTGCTAATTTGTTTTATTTTATTCCACATAAACAAAAATAGAATTTATTTTCTAATGAACTATTGAATTGAATGAATTCATAATATAATAATCTTGATTTATTTTTAAAAAATATATACATGTTGACTGATACATACTGTACTGCATAAGAAATTATTTTGGTCCATTGTATGAACATTATTTTACTTACAATAAAGTTTTGAATTGATAAAAATCCTATCATAGTTTTAAAGAAATTAAGCAATCAAGCAATCCCCACAACCTCTATTATTCTATTATTAAATTCTATTCTTCTCGCTGGGATTAAATATTATATTAACTTACATATATGACATAAATTGTGTTATATGGGTTAAAAAAAAAACAAAAGAAATTGAAGATTCATAACTTAGTCTGGCTAATTTTTTTGTTCATTCAATCAACTACTTAATGAAGGGGATCATTATCAGGCTCATAATAAATACTTCTTCTCACTGTCATCATAAAACAATGCACTCACACTACACTTGGAAGTAACTTTGCAAATATTGTTTTTTTTATATATGTAGCCTACTACAGCTAAACATGGCGTTCCAATTTTTTTCGAGACAGCTCTGTTTACCTCGCAAGGAACATAGACGTGACTATATGTATGAAGATACCTACTATGCATTTAACAGATTGGTAATAACTCTCAGCACTACATGACTTGCAAGGTAGTAATTGCATGTTTGTTACAATTACAAATATACTATGTTTTACTTTCGATAGATAACTTTTATCAAGCAGTCAGTAGATTCTCTTCACTAAACAGTAATAGATCAGTATGTAATTCTATTAGGTAAGTACTCTTGTTATACTTGAAATGACTTTACGAGCAATGACACTTTACATCTAGTGAAAATTTCCTAGATATCTCGACTGATTAAGTACGTACATGTTCTAATCAATGAAGAATCAATCATTTAATCACTTTGCTGGAGGTCTCTAAGTTAGTATCTAGGTAAAATATGTACGGCAGAACAAGTGCCTATTTCTTTATATCGCTACTAGTATTATAATGTTTGGATGACCTTTTATGCGGAAGACTGTGATATTTCATATCTGGATATATTAAGACGGGAAATAAAGAACTTACCAAGTTTTGGAGTTCGTGAATTTAACCAAGTTGACTTACTCACTGTTACAGATGGGCGTGAACTCTTTAATCACGCTTCTGAATTGTTAACTTACTAAATGATACAATCAGAATTCCTTTATCAGTTCTTCTTTAATAAATTACAATAATACATCTTTATACTTCTTGTAGCTCGAATTCCCTTTTTTTTTTTTCAATGACACCGAAAAACGCGGCTAACTCAACGTCAAAAACCAAATCAGTGTTGCCAACACATGACAATAAATTACTATTTTTAAAATGTTAACACACCATAATACTTGACACCGAAAATTCTTGTATTGCAACGCGTGACATCACGCGTTTTGATTGGTGTTCATTGTCACGTGACTTGAGGGTGAAATATTTGATTACATTTTATTAAATAAAAAAATAACCCCTTGTTTATTGAGGAAAATATTGTGTTTTTTATTATTTTTACTATAGAAACTACCTTTTCGTGGTAAAATTTTATACTTATTTGAGTACAGTCCACATCCCTATTTAATTTTTGTTTTTACTATAAAACTTTATTTATTTAACAATTTAGCGTATTCTAATATTTTTTCTTTGCAGTACGACGATATTCAATTCTTCGCATGTTTATATAAAACAAAATGTATTAATATTAATTTCGCAGACGAAACCTGCGTTTTTTGCACGAGAATATAATACTAGAATATAATATAGTGCCGTGTGGTTCCTGGCACCAATACAAAAAAAAGAATAGGACTGCTCCATCTCTTTCCCATGGATGTCGTAAAAGGCGACTAAGGGATAGGCTCACAAACTTGGGATTCTGTTTTAGGCGATGGGTTAGCAACCTGTCACTATTTGAATCTCAATAACATCATTAAGCCAAATAGCTGAACGTGGCCATTCAGTCTTTTCAAGACTGTTGGCTCTGTCTACCCCGCAAGGGATATAGACGTGACCATATGTAATATAATACTATTTCACTTCAAGATTTATTGAGCATTAAATTTGTACCTAGCAATTATTGTTTTGTTTTTAGATTTACATAATTTAAAAGTATACAATACCTACATAAAAACAGGTCTACATCTTGACAAGATCTCAGGGATCTTCTCCTTTTTTTTTAAAGTATAGTTTATAATTATACGAAATAAGCGAGATTAAATAAAACATAATAATGTAAAAAATTAAAAATGTTTTATTAGCATTACATTGGTTAACAAAAATGATTTTTATTGGTAATATACCTTTTTCACTGGCATTTAACTAAACAGGCACAATGCCACCAGAAATTTAAAAAAAATTGTGTATGTTGACAAATAATTGTCAAATAATTTACAGGGGAAAAATTAAGTATGATCCTTAATTATTACTTACAATTTTTTTTTTTTGTAATTTTGTTTATCAATTCATTAACCAATTACCTCTTCATAGTTATTAATATTTATCAGTCTTTACTTATTTACTAAAGAGATTCGAAAAGGTCACTGATTTTAGTAAATAACCTCTTTCTAATTTAAACTAACTTAATTTCATTAAAAAAATTGTAAGATACTAGGATTATTATTTTACTATATCAAAATCAACTTTAACTTTAATAAATATTAAGAATACTAATAATTCAAACATATAATTTTTTGTTTACCAATAAGATGAATTAATTTCGTTTACCTTCCTCTAATAGAAGTAGAAATGGTGGTAATGCAATGTGGCCCACTATAAATGTTTTCATTGTTAGCATGTTTATTTGTTATAGGATTTTTTTTATGATACCTAATACAAGAATTATAGTACTCATGAAATAGTCTTTAAGTATAATAGTTGTAAAAAATAATAATCCAGTAGTATCAACAACCTTTCCAAACGTAACAATTTTATTATATTTTGGTATAGCTTAATACTCTGCAATATCTTCTAAGGGCTGTGCTTTAAAGAACTTTTTAAGGGTGTTAAATATTTTGGCATTTGGAGATTCCAACATAGGCGCCCCGAACTCTATAGATAAGGCCTTCCAATTTTCATTCATAAAGTTGTGTAATGTATCACCTGAAAAAGAGGTAAATGTTGTTAAGTATTTTTCTACATGTGGATGTAGCGTGAACGCTATTCAACGCTCTACAAATTTGTATCACTTTCATAAAGCAATAATTATACGTAATAATAATAAATGATTGTTACGAAATTCTTATAATTAAAAATATTTCTATAATTTCTGTTTTGTTACGCTTTAAATATTGCTTTTAATGGTGCTATCGTAGAAGGCAGCAGTCGATTTTTTATTTAAAGGGACAAAATAATCAATTTTCTACGTGCATACATATGAATATATATAATTACGTCTATATCCCTTATAGATTTGGGCAACAATCTAGAAATGACTGAAAGACCACGTTCAGCTGTATTAATTATGTAATTAATAAACCTGGTTGTCGAATGGTTCTTAAAAGATAATCCCTTCAAGCATCGAATTGTAAAGGCATCAGAAGACTTACTTAGGACTTTGTTTCCGTTGAAAAGGTTCGTCATGTGGAAATTGGCATTAGTTTTAACGTCGTATTTGAATTTGTAGCTCTTCAGGTCGAGCACGTCTTTCCCATCAGAATTTTTTATAATATCGAAGGGAATGGTCATCTCCATTTGTAAGTTTTCTGTAAATCACAAAAACAAAATTATATAAGTGCTAACACCTTTTTTGGTTACTTTGTTATTAGGACATTATATAAATTTTTCAATTTATTTTAATTTACACGCACATAAGTTTTTATTTATTTAGCATTTGTTTTGTTTTCGTTAATTTTATTGTTGGATTTTTATGTTATCTACACAAAGTACAACACTTCTTAAAGAATATACAAATAAAAATTTTTTGCTTACAAATGATTAGGCTAAACTTTGTCAGTCGGTCCCGCAGTAATCAGCATGTCAGAGTATGATATATTTAACAATAATTTTAAAATCACTTTACATATTTATCAAAGTATATTTGTAACAGCTTTTTGAGAGAGTTTTCAATTTTCAATTGTAATTGACACATTTTTCAATTGTACACATACTCATTAAAATTATAAAAGCGAGAGTCTGTATATATGTAACCCTTACACGGCTAAACCACTGTTAAACCTACTGAAATATTCTTACCACTAAAAATAATAAATTAAAATTTTTCATATATTTTTTCATATTTCTCATCAACGTAATGGTAAATATGGTTGATTGTTTGTTGTCTGTAAAATCTTTGTTGCACAAAAATAAAAAAAAATATATACAAATTATAAAACAGCCATTGGAAAGAAGTATATGTATAATGACGGACTTATCCCAATCGGGATTTCTTCCAGTCAACCAAATTTATTATTTCTCTATAAAAAATTAAAATATTTTTACTCATTGGTATTCGACCTTCGTTACGCAACTTAGAATGTGCTTAATCTTATTTAAATAGCTGCTACTTAGATAAGTTATTTTTAATGATCAGATATTTCTTAACGGAACTATCTTGCAATCATATTCAAGGCGCAAGACAGTTGTATATATGGAAACCTTTTCTTTTAAGTATTGTCAATTTTTGTAGACCTCAACGAGTGATGATTCAAGTTCGCTTCCCTTAAAAAAAAAGGCTTTTAGTGACTTATGTTGAAGACTGTTTCTTCGTCGAATAAGTACATACCTTTGTAATTTTGTTAATATTTTATACTAGCATTTCCTGGGGCTTCCTTTTTTAGTCAAAATATCGAATTAAACTAACTAACTAATAGTTAACTATATTCATTCAAAATAAATTCGGTCCAGTGGTTTAGCCGTGAGAGCAAAGAGATCAATACCTATACTTTTCATTTATACGAGTAATATAAGTATTAAATTATCCATTGCATAGTATCAATATGGATACTTACTTAGTTTGATGACAGTCTCTCCATCCCCACTTATAGGTAGGATAAGAAGACGTCCTGAAGCTTTGTAATGTCCTTTCATCAGTATATCTGCGTGGTATACCAAGTATATCTCTTTTTTTGCCATGTCGATGCTGTGAATAGAAAAATCCAGATTACATTAAGTACTCAAATGAATTTTGTAAACGAAGTAAGGTATCCCAGAGAAATTAATGCCAGCTCTTCAATACATATTATAATGTTTTTCTCTTCTTCCTTTTTTTTCGCTTTCTGTAGGTATGTATGCGCTAATCTCGATAAGTTGTGAACTGATCTTGTTCCTGTTTCAAATAGGAAAAGGGTTTTCTGACCAAAATTTATATCTATGCCCGTGCGAGACGGGCGGGTCGATAAATTATTTCAAAGTTTTTATTATCACCTATTTTAAAACTTTCATCTGTTTCTTGAAAAATATACTCTATATTACGTCTATTATGCCTGTATTTACAAATACATTTGATTTAATATATACACATTTCGTTTACCTTTATCTAAACGAAATATAGCAAAAGTAAAAACAAACCTGGCACATATTTATTTTTGCCCTGGCACATTCATATGAAATTAATTCATTTGTAGCTTTATAAAATGACAAAAAAGACTAAATTTTGGCTAAACGTCCCCTTGGACTGAGTCATTTGCTTAAACACGTTATGCAAATACGGAAAACGCAATTAAGCTAACCATGAAGAAGTACAAATTATTAAGCTAAATTTTAGTCGGAATATTTTGAAACTGAGCTTGCTATGCACTTTCGTCTTAAATTGAGCATTACAAACTGTGTACACAAAGCAGTTGCTTTTTAATGGCCTAAAAAAAAGGAATGCTTGCATACATTATTTGTCATTGATATACAAATTTAAATATTTTCATATGCTCCGGATTAGCTACTGGCAGCATGTAACATACAAGGTATCGGTAACATTCTATTTTCATATATAAACATACCTAATCTTGTCAATAACTGTCTTTTTCAGGCCTTTAACATCAGCGTCTTTTATGTTCAACTTCAGCCCAGCCAGATCGACCTTGATGCTTTCCACTCGCATGATGTCCAAAGGTTCTGTCTTCATTTCCGGCATGCCAGCAGCCAAAGTTGGCACCATGCTCTGAGCAGCCGCCTTCAAGCATGCCGCATCTTCTATTTTGCATTTTTGCGTTGGTACTGAAAACAATAAAATAAATAATAAATTATTAGGTTAAATATAAAACACACATGGTAAAAAATATTATTAATTGCAAATAAGTTTTTTTATACTAATTATTTTTTACAATTAGAACTCTCTTAGAAGTAGAAAGAAAAAATAAAAATAGCCTAATCAAAGTCGTTGATATCTTAGTTTTGCATTTTGTCCTGATTGAAAATAAAACTTCGGTCCCAGTGATTTTATTAAAGATCTTTACCACCAATTTCCAACCACTAACTTCGACAGTAGGTACCTATACTAATCCTACTGATGACATTGAAATTAAGGTTTAATCTACAGACACAGGTATGTATTTGTTTATATTTGTTGCTCCTTCGCATTCCAACTGAAGTAATTCAGTACGTGTTTAGAATAAAACAAGGATTTACATTAAATATAGTTTTTATTCCAAAATTTCCATAGGAGCGGCCGCTGCGAACAACCGTCAATAAAACAGATGATCCTTGTTCTAAATTAACTTAAAATACTAATCAACCAGCGTTGTGTACACCAGTAGAATTAATTTACACGTACGAAGGTTTGCACATTTGATAAATTACATTTGTAATTAGCTTCATCTATTGGAAATCCGTATAGAATTTAAACGATATTAAAAAGTACCTAACATTAGCATAAATTTAATAAGGGAACGGCTAATGATTAGGTAACTAATTTTACATTTATTTTAATCGCAGTTAAGTAAATCAGTTAAACTTAGAATATTAAAAGGGCTTACGATTGTTAAATTAATAGAAATATAAATAAATAGTAACTTGAAACTTTCAAAAATTATCAAGAGTATTTCTAATATGGTCGTACCTATTTAAAATAAGATAAGGAATCGCCTACGCTTTAGTATGTAAAGGTTGGATATCGTACACTATGTATAACTTTGTCAAATTACTTACCTAAGTTAGGCAAGGGATAATAGTATTAATAGCGCTAAAGATGCTGGGAATATATTTTGTAAAGCGCTAAGGTCCCCGATGCTTTAAAAGCTAGTACCAACTAAGTTCTTCCCTATCAATAAAATGTGAAAATCAAATCAACTGATATGTACGCCCTGATTTTTAAATTAAATCCTAACGATCTCTTTAAAGTTTCAAATTACTATAACATTTTGGTACCCGGGAACAACATCATAAAAGATCTTCTGAATCGCGGTATCGCATTTTTGTAATTGGACGGTTTTATGATTTAAGCTTGATACTCTAGAAACGGGTTTAACAAACAAGGAATAACTTAACAGAGTAATCAGTAGGTATGCTTTCAAAGGATTCTAATTTCGAACCCCGAACTGCAAGTTACTAAGCAAATTCCTTAACAACTGAGATACGAGAACATGATTATGTCGAAGAAAGATATGTAATCGAAATTTTATTGCACAGCTATTGTTATTCTTTTTCATCGGTGCATGTTTGTCTTTGCACAAGAAATAGAACAATCGATGGTTACTTAACAGAAACTTTTTATTCTACATTACGTTAGTTCCTAGAAAATTCTATGTAATGATTTCAAGGCATCACCATATTACGTTGATTATTATATCGTGATAAAAACAATAGA
Source organism: Amyelois transitella (assembly GCF_032362555.1). Taxonomy (NCBI): domain Eukaryota; kingdom Metazoa; phylum Arthropoda; class Insecta; order Lepidoptera; family Pyralidae; genus Amyelois; species Amyelois transitella. The sequence continues at coordinate 7,340,234 of NC_083511.1, read as the reverse complement.
AATGACACAGAAATGCTTTAGTCGGATAATTGTACTATAATTGTGTAATAGATTTTCATCGTATGATAACGCATAAGTAAAAAGTAAACATTAAAAAACATAATATAATCACGTCCACATCCCTTGTGGGAAAGACTGAGCCAACAGTCTTGAAAAGACTGATAGGCTGATGTTCAGCTGTTTGGCTTAATGATAGAATTGACATTCAAACGGTGACAGGCTCGCCCGTGGGCAAAAAGAAGGAATCCAAGTTAGTCCCAAGCCTATCCTCTAGTCGCCTTTTACGACATCCCCATGGATAAAAAAGTAGTAAGTAATGTTAAAAGTAAAACTCTTGCAAAGACTTATATTTTTGTTTCAATTCAGCCTTTAGAAAAGTATTTAATCCACACATACCTTTATTAGTTTCAGGCTAAAAGAAAGTTAAAGTTGATAAGAAATTGCGAAATATTTACGAAATAAAATATTTTAAGTACTTTTAAATAAGAAAAAAACACAACTCATATGTATATTATAACAATAATATTAAACCTCTTAAGTCTTCCAATTGAAATAATATAAAAATATATTAAATTATTTCCATTTATTGTATTCTGCGGTGCCACATCGTCAAAAACAAAAGTTGTGACCACACTTTTTTGCATGTGGGGCTAACTAAGTACCTACACTACTAAATTAAATGCGCTTGACGGCCCTGACCACCACAGCATTAAAAGCAACCGAAGTGCAACTTGTTTGTATTTGATCAGTTGAGAAATCAAACTGCATTTTTGCGTGAATATAAAATCTTGTAAACAGTCACTTTTTAGCCGACTTCAATAGAAAGAGGTTCTTTTATCTGGAACAAACTTTCGCCTCAGCTCACCCCTTGAGAAAAGTTCCCTATGTCTTTTTAAATATTTCACACTATATTTATGAAATATTAATGTATTTATTTAGGTAAACCATCACTGATTACTACTGCATTTACAATAACAATTTATATTCATGAAAAATTTGTGTAGAATGGTTCAGTGGTTCACTGTAACGTGTAAGAGGTTTTAAACAAAATTACTTTCGCATTTATGAATATAATAGCTGTCCCGGCAAACGTAGTTTTGCCATATAAATAATTATTAAGTAATTTGTAGTTAAAAAAAATGTTAAGGGTGGACAACCTTTATCACTAAGGGCTATGAAAAATAGATGTTGGCCAATTCTCAGACCTACCTACTCAATAGGCTCACAAAATTTCATGAGAATCCGGTGAACCCGTTTCGGAGGAGTACGGGAACGAAATTGTGACACGAGAATTTTATATATAAGATTTTTTTTATAATTGTAGAGTATTGTTGAGTTTGTAGAAAGCGACTAAATAGAATTTTAAAAATCAAATTTCTTTTCAAATATACTTTAAATATTCTTCAATACTTTTACAAAAGCTGTACAATTCACCCTAATGGCCTGATTGTCAAATAGTTTTTTTAAGCTTATTATTGTTATCAATTCTATTATTTAACTATAGAAATGTGATGATATGATAACGCTTTAATTTTACTTGGCAACTTTATCCCATTTTCTATATGTTATTTGTGTATGTGGAGACGGGTAAGTTATGTTATTTTAGTTCCTCACACATCACCGTTTGAATTTTTTTTTGCTATCGCGCTGAATTCTAGCTTTCAAATTAGGCCATTTTCAGTTTGCTTATCTTTGTTATTTTTTGTAAAGTTATAATTTATTCGCTCCATAAGTCACACTTACTACATTAAGAAACGGTAAAGGCTTATTTATCTCTCTTCTTATTTCAAATATACATTTAAATATGATAATATTATTAAGAGTATTAAATGAACGATGAAACGATGAAACGATGAGTTGGGAAATTAAATAACTTGAAAAAAGTTATAGTTTAAAATTATTTTAGAGCAAAGTTTCTAATAAAAATAAACTTACATGCCCAGCAAGTCACCGCCAAATGCATACATAAAATGAAAATATTATAAAAATTTAACGCACTCATTTTTTGTTTTTATTTTATTTTCACTGTCGACTAAACGCAACGCAAGCGCACAGTCGAGTCAATAACATCCGTTCTCTACTGTTTTATATAAGTTGCATCGGCGCTGCTCAGTGTCAAGGTCAATCTAAACGTTTTGCGTGTAGCATTAGTTAGGCGCGGTTTAACTAATGTACGGCAGGTGGAGTATGAGATCTATTCAGTTTGTTAAAATATTTTTTTTGCTTATTATAATAGTGAAACTTAAACGAAACGACGAAAAATGCGGCTAATTTTATTTCCGCCGGAATATTAGGAAATCCTCTCTTAGTGCAACTCTAGACTAGTTTAAGGTAGATCCTACATGTTAAATTTTTTATCTATATGGTATGTGCGTTAATATGTCGGTCAAGCAGTCTTACTAAAATTTTGTAGTTTCAATAAATATTGAAAGTAAAGTATTTAGATTAGAAATTTAATTTAATTATTTACTATCAAATAATGTGTGAAGTATATATTACAAAGAATCAAACTTTTTCCAAAAATTAACGGTTTAAATTTATTTACAATTTATTAACATTATTTATCTATTATATTTGTCGTTATTTATTATTTAATTATATTTCTAATTAGCCGTTTGTTTTATATTTTGCTTTTCTATTTCCTAAAATAAAATGTAAGCAAAAATTATTTTACTAAATTCCAAAACAAAGCATTTTTTCTTTAGGCTATTCCTTAACTAAACTACAAGCTACCTTGCTCAGTAAGTTAACTACCTTAGTGAACTTTGAACGATAGAATACTAGGTAACCTAGTAATTACAAAATGATTTATTTACTTATATTGTTGAACTCAGAGCCTCTTATTAATAACTCATGTAAGCCTTCCGTCATCAAGTAAATTATAGAGTACCTAGGTTAGGTACTTATCTATTTTTAATTTAGAAGAATTCTAGAATTTTTCTTCGATTGATGTATGTATGATGATGAAAGAGATGTCACCCTATTTCCCCTCGTCGTGCCAAATATCAAATTATCGTCGATACTTTAACAAAAATAATATTTGTTACCTTATTAAATTTACTTTTCTTCCCCTGTCGTTAGTCCTGAGCTCTCTGAGGGGAGTCAGGGATCCGTCTGTGATCACAATCCTACATTAGTAAGGGTAGGTATGCATGAAGCGACTACAGATTTGACATTCACAACATTGCAGGGGAAATTAACTTATATTGAATTATAATTACTATTGATTTTAATACAGAGAAAAAGAAAGTATTTTACGTACTAACGCTAGAAGTATGTCATTATAGTATTACCGTAAATCAAAACGAAAATTATAATCATTTTTAGGTCTTTATTAAAACAACGAACTTCTTTAATAGTAGGTAGTTACCTAAATATTTGAAGAAATAGCTTTGGTAACGATTCTGGTTCCTGCCACTGACTTACCTAGCACCTTATTCTTTCTCACCCAATTTTCTTAGGGTTACCTGGAAGAGAAAGTAATAGAGATTAATGGTGTTATTCTTGAGAAGGGAAACTTGTTTATTCATATTTTCTTAGTCTCCTTGTACGACGTCCACCAGCCGGAAAACATAAGGAAATAAAACCCAAGATTATAGAGATAGTATCTTTAGGGCAGCGGGGCAAATGTTTTTTCGTGAGTTGTCAAAAATTTGTCACCTGTTATATAAGTGGATCTCAAGAACCTTGCAGTTTCCGTGTTTTTGCTTTTAATTATGACCAAAGTTCATTGAAATACATTGCCATTGATATCGACGAAGGGATTTGTGGACCTTGTGTAGGTAATATCAGACATTGAAATAATGCTCTTTAGATTTTTGGTTCTTTAATCAAATACCTACCTAATATTCAAATTCTGATTAGAAATTATTTCGTTTTTGGGGATTTTGCCAAATCTTAGGATGATGATTAGGAAGAAATATAAACAAAGAATAAACTACTCAAAAATATGGGTATATTGGGTGATTTAAAATAAATAAAATACCCAAACCAAATTTTTCTATGTGTCCAATAAAGTGATTTCCTCTTAATCACGTAGGTAGGTAACACATTTTGTTTTTTAATTTATTATCTCATAAATTTCACGTGACATCTTAAGTATGGTATCTAGGTAGAGCTTTTATAGTCATCCAGGATCTTAAAAATTATTAAAACGCAAGTTATTATAATCCTATTATAGAGTGAAAGTTTACACTTCGATAAAAAAATACTTACACTTGAATAATCACAATTTAAAGATTACTTAGGCCCGTTATCATAAATTAAGAACCGGTAGTATCGAAAATAGCGGCGAAATACTTGCTCAATTTCCATATACAATGATAGTTGCGTCCGCTATATTAATCTACCACACGATGTTGGCGCCAAATCTAGAAGAAACTGGAACAAGCTGCCTGATCATATAATTGAACGGATTATGTTTATGTCAAGGTCGATGGCCACGTTTTGTATGTTCACATGCATGTTGCGATAGTATGGAATATTTACATTCTTTTGCAATATTGTTAACGACCTTCCGTTGTGCGGTGGATGTTGACTGTGACAAAACTCTTCTGTTGCAGGTTGCTGTAACAATATGTTAATTAAAATTACTTGTAGTGGGTGAATCGATCAAACCGGAAAGCAGCGGTTGCGCCAAAACTAAGGATGCAACAGGACTGAAATTTAATAAAGGTGATAATGAGATTTATTAAAATTATAAAAAATATGAGTGGTATAATTTAGGTAGTTTCATTCCAGTCTTTTAAAAATTGTTGGCTTTTTCTATCCCATGGATAAGACGTGATTATATAGAGGTATGTAGGTACAGAATAGTTTAATCAATAATCGGACCCCGCGGCATAGTAGCGAAGGAAAAGCTAAGCCACCCGGGGCTCGCAAAAGTATGAGAGAAGAGAGTATCTACCAAATCTAATCAATGTACCAAATTACCACGCACATTGCTTACGGGATCTGAGCTCTTGTCTAAGGTTCTATTCCATACCTCAGATAGGTTTGGCAATTTATCGTAGAAACCTCTTTTTTTTAAGTTGTCTATTAAACTAATTAATTTATGGAAATTTTTCTCGATAGCTAGTTTTAGACCTCTCAAATATATTTTTTATTTATTTTAGGTGCATTGTACTTGTTCACTTACTTAAATATAAGAATCATAACATTTTTTTCTTCTCTCACATATGTACCTTTTCAATTATCTTCGTGTAAAATTAGGTTACTACGCAATCACAGAAAAAATATCGAAAGGGAGAACTCTTTACTAAGTAAGTACTTTTTCATATGAATAAGTACTTAGGCACTTGCAAATTAATTTTAAGATAAAATTTCATGTTTTCATTAGTTGCTTACGTTATTAAATCATAAACAGACTAAATCATTTCAGTAAGACCTCTAAATTAAGCAACTAGCAATCTAACGTTTCTACTAGGTAGGTTCTCTGAAATTTCACAATCAATATTTAATTCTTCGCTCGATATAAGTCGAAGTCAGTAAAAGTTTTATCTCGTAGAAAATTAAATTTCTTTTATTTTCTACAAAGTATTAGACGATTCTTTCCAATCTCTGTGTAATCGGAATTTCATTTCGGTTTCCACTCGCGACTTCTTCTCGTTTCCATGCAAATTGGCGGGAATCGACGTTGACGTCTAAATTATTTAATCGATCGTTCGAGATGTCGGAATGTCGAGTGTTACATAAATTATTTAAATATGTCATTGCGATTTGTTCTGTACGAACTTTAGTGTACCAAATAAATATATTTTACCTTAAAGCAAGAATTAACATACCTACAGTTCAGAAAATTTCATTATTGCCATCATTATCATATTTATCAAATGACTAGAGGTCGAATCGGGTTCGAATCCCGGCCAGGGCATGATGAAAAACTAACTTTCTCTAATTGGCCTGGGTCTTTAATGTATTAGTAGGTATATATAAAATATAGTATCGTTAGGTTAGTATTTAGTAACACAAGTTTCGAACTTACTTCGAGACTAACTCAATCTGTGTAATCTGCCCCGTTTATATTTATTTAATTATAACCACTCTGTTATCAATATACATACGCCACGATCAGTTCTACTTCACGAGAGATCACGCGTCTTTCCCGGAGGGGTAGGCAGTGACTACATCTATCCACTTGCCATGATCCCTTCAACTTCTTTTGCTTCATCCACAATCTGTCGTTATGCAACCTTAAAAATATTTGTATTTTTTATTTTATCCAATCCAATGTTACAATTTGATGACCATTCATATCGTCTTCTTCAAATTTGAACAGTATTAATTGATTGACAAACAATAACTTTTACCAGATATTATCTAGTTGGGCAACTTCCAATATTTGCACAAGAAGTTATACCAATTACTGGATCAGCCCATCCACTATCTATATTAACTAACTTACCTAGTAGATTTACATTAGTAGTATTTTAATTTCCTCGGCAGTGGCAGCCATTTCCTTTTACTTGATATTGGTAATTACAACCTGGACGGTCATCGAATATGAATTGGACTGCAAATTTAATATTCAGAATTCTTGATTAATATCGGGGCGCCTTTTTGCGTCATTCCTTAGTAAGTAGCTAGTTAGTATATGTAGAAGAGCCTATGTGAACATTGAACTTGACAGTGGTAGAATGAGACCTTTATACTTTTATAAAGGTCTCTTGTACTTCTAAGGTCTATATGTACTTTTTCTAATCGGCCAGGCTCTTGGATATGTTTGTCTATAAATTTATACCTAGGTACTGAGCTTCACGTTTGTAGGTATTCCTTAACACAAATCTCTAGGTTATTTTTGGGTTAGTTCAATAATATGTGTACCTAACTCGTCCCAATATATTAATTTTTTGATTCGTTCGAAATAGCCTGCTATTAGGCTTTTGCCTCTCGGTCAGGGCTAGGTAGACTTTATAGATACACTACGATAAGAGCTCATAGTACATTTTGAACGATAGACAACAAAGCCATGAACTAGTGCAATAGTCATTAGTCTCAGAGAAGACAAAATCAAAATTTTACCTTTACAGCCATAGTTTACAGCATTTTCTTAAATGCAAATTCTACTGCAGCACGGACCAATCACAAGCGCAATTTATTTCACCTGGAGACCAGATTTTTCACTTTCCGTTACAATTTCTATTCAATCGACGCTATTTCTTCCTCAATTGTACTGTGCCGTGTTTCGTAAAATTTTATTTTAGGTAGTTTATTCTGAATTACGGGGCCTTTGCCGTTTGTGTCGGTTAGTTTAGGGATGTCCATTTAGTCATAGGTTAGGGATGTACGGATGTTAGGAACGTCCATAGGGTTCAGAATAATTTTAAACTAATACATATTCAGGCCATGTGATTCCTGGCACCAATAAAAAAGATGTAAAAAAAAATTCAAAATTCAAAATTTTTTATTCATTATTATAGGATACTATTATATCGCTTAATAATTGTCGTATGGTTTAACAACTTGGTTGACGTCAAATAAATTACTTAAAAACTAAGTTTACTGCCGCTTCCAAGGCGTCAGTGCAGAAGAAGCGGTAACAAACTCATATAAGGTGACTAAGAGAAAGACTTGGGATTCTTGTAGTCTATAGCTGGCAACCTGTCCCTTCCTATTTGAATCCCAATTCCAGCATTTAGCCATAAAGCTGAACGTGGCTTTTCAGTCTTTTCAAGACTGTTGTCTCTGTCTACCCCACAGGGGATAAAGACGTATGTATGTAATATATATACATTAGTTTGAATATTAACTGATGCTCTTACGTTGAGGAAAAATCGCGATTAAACCTGCACATACAGGCAACTAGATTTATAACCATGATCCCATACTGATGAAGTTTCCCTGCAAAGTTTGCGGTCAGATGGGAGTCGCTTCGTGTAAAAACCTGACTCACCCAATCCAAAATCCATGGTCGAAGGCGTACCCCGGGCTCTTCTCCAGTGGTGCGGATTCAACTGGAACTAAAAGCCAGGTGGGTAATTTTAAGAATTACGTCTATATTCCTAAATGGGTAGACAGAGCCAACAGTCTCAAGAAGACTAAAATGAAATTCATATAGTGGCAGGCTGCCATCGCCTACAAAAGGAATCCCAAGTTTATAAGCCTGCCAGACCAGCATGTAAGCAGCATGACAAACTATGCGTTTGTCATGCTGCTTACATGCTGGTCTGTTTTTCATATAAATAAAACGCTTGTTTTATTAAGTACAATATTTTAATGTAAATATAGATTTCCATAAGAATTCTCAATCGATTGGTCATTTTATGTGTTAGACGTATTAGATTAAAACGCAGCTACGTAATTAGTTCTTGTATAATTTTATTTATCACACTTTTAATATCAGCCAGCATTACACTTTTTTGTAAGTAATATTGTGAAAGTATGTAAAGGAAAAATTAGTTTCAATTCACTCATATAGCAAAAAAAATTCTTATTATTGTTAAATAGGTATTGCACCTTCGTACTTTTATAGAATGTTCTTTGTTATATTTGTATTTGGATTGTATTGCAAAATGTTGTTTATCTTAGTTACCATGTATATCATCTAATATAAAATGTTTTAGCCCTTTACTTGCGATATATATTTTTCTCCCCTAACAATTATTAATATTGCTGGGGCATTGGCTTGACTTTGTATTAATGGACGAAGAGAATCGTCCCATGATCCACACACGTGGGACTCTTAAATAAATGTATAATACTGGAATTACATTCTAATATAAAACGCACCTGCATTAAATCATTACTTGAAAAAAATTTACTTGTTATTGGCGAAAAGCTGCACAAGTATACCTTAATGCAAACTATGATAAATATAATAAAAAGTAGCACAGCTTATTTTTATTCTATGAAAGCTGCATATTTCTTTCCGTCCGGTTAAATTAAACATTAGGCTAATGTAAGGAACAAAGTTATATTAAACAAAAACTAAAGACCATTCTTTTTGTGCTTTACTTAACGGCACAAATGTACAAACAAATTTGATTTTTAAAAATTTGTCTACTTCGAAGATGGGTAAAAATAGACACCAGTTAATGCTAATTACATTTTGCGATTTATACGGATTTATGAATACTTTTTATTTTCAAAAAACTATGAAAAGTTATTTGATTCTACAAAGATTAGATTAAGACTCAGAAACACGTTCTTTAAAAAAAATCTATTACAAAGCACTCACTCGTAATTAAAAAAATATGCATGAAGACAATGCGAAAGGCTTAATACTATGCAAACTACCAAACTATGACTGAATCGCACTTATCACCTAACATAGTATCCATTCCATTGAAATCGGAATATCCATACTAATATTATACTCGTAAATATGTAAGTAAGTTTATTTGTTGGTTTGTTTTCTTTTCACGCGTTATCTACTGAACAACGTAATTGAACGTTGAAACGTTGAAGTACCCTATATTAGGTACTTTTTATCCCAGTAAAACTACAGTTCCCGTGGAAGCCGAAAACCTGTATTCTTTTGTAGATGGCGCTTAATTCGACGCTCAATTTGCAAATTTTTGTAAAGTTTTAAAACCGTATGTACTCCTACGTAACATAATGATATTTCTTAAAACGCAAATCGGTCACACTACTGATAGTGATATTTTACATTTCTATCGTAAGGCTTTCAGCAAAAATCAATAGGTACGTTGAACAAATTTTATTTGTAAATTTTGATATTGCACTTTTATTGTTAATACTATATTCTAAATTAATACAAGTAATAAAGTTATCTGTTATACTGTCTCATTACGTTATGAAAACACACACACATTTGCAAATAATTAAACACCCTTTTCAAATCCTACGTCACAACCTAGTTGCAAGAAATAGATATACCTAATTCTATAACTAATCATATTTGAAAACTTTCTTTTATAGAAACAAAAGCGAACACAGTGTTGTGTTGTCCTTTGTTACCATTTAAGAAAAAAAAAAATAATTTTAATCGCTCCTATGAGATTCAAAAACCTATTAAATACTCATAGAAACGAACAACATTTTTATGGCAATCTTGCGTTGCCTGGAAAGTTTTAATCCAAACTATTTCTTTGAATTCCCACCTGTTAGTCTATTATTGTTTATTTGAATTTTAACTTGTATTATCCAATATACTTTCACGATCTTTATAGAAAGACATAGGTGGCAATATATTAAAAATAAGTACGACTTACAATAATCTATAGAATATATGACTAATTGTATGCTCGTAAATGAGACTCATAAATGCAGCAGTTATAATTAATAATACCTAGAAAACTAACTAAAATAGGTTAGTTAAGAGCTAATGTAACCAAACGAATCAGGCGATTTATATATTCTATTAGTGATGATTTTATGAAAAGTATTATTTATTACCGCTAAAGTTTGATGTTACCAAACCTATGATCCAATTCACACTAAGACTGAAAACCATGTTTTTGTTATTATACTAAGTAATAATACTGGCTTAAAAAAATTCGTGAATTATTGGAAGAACTTAAAATTCATAAGAACGTCACGTCGATAATACTTTCATGATTGTCTATAATATAAAATTAATACATTTCCTTGTATTTCCAATAATGTCTTCTAGAAATTCGAAAGATATAAATTCGGTTTAATTTTGTTGAGTTTGTAAAAATACAGTAACACGTAATGATTGTTCTGTAAAGGATGTTCTTTTTATATTTTTTATCAAGCTTCTATAACTGTAAGTATTACTAATAATGAGAGATGCCAATTTTTTTCCAAAATATTTTTTTCGTAGACGCAAGACTTAAGAACACTACTTCACATTATTCACATTGAAATAATCTGCCATCAGAATTTTGACCCTCCAAATTTTTTACAATGGTCACATTTGACTTCATTAAAGTAAGTACGGCTGCATGGTTTTTGATAAAGATTTCATTTCTATCAGAATTAATAATTTTTATGAATATTTATCGATATTGTAATTCTACAATTTTGTCAACTGTTTAATAAAATCTCCTTCTTAATACTACTACACCTACACCTCGAATAGGTAGATGACTAAATTTAAAATTTCCACTATTAAGCCAATCACAACAAACTATAACGAATGATCAGTTTTTATTGGCCGGTAAATATATCGAATCTTACTAACATCTTGCGTTATGAAAGAATCGCATAATTTATGTTATTTTTTAATTACCGCAGTACATAAACTTGTATGTAATCATTTCAATTTTACGTTATATCCTGATCGACCAAAGCCGTTTGCGACATAGAAATTTGCGTGGACCTAGGCAGAGGTTTCACTAGTAACATTTTTATGCACGGTGCTAGTAAATATATCAAAACTGTTGCTGCAACGATGGATATGACACATAAGGCCCATTGGGCGGCTTTTATAGATATTGCCATATCAGTTTTAGGCGTTATTAGTTGGCAGGAAGAAGTTATAGAATGTGTGACATTGTAAGGTCCAGTAATCCGCGTTTTAGGACCACAGTCCGATGTTTTGAAGCCGATCCAACCGGCTGATCGGTTGAATAATAGCTGAAAAGAAAAGGGAATAATTAGTCACTTCAATCTTCAATCAATTATTAATTCTTCTAACGCCTTTTCCGGTAGGAGAGAAGCCCGGGGTCAGCCTATGAACACAATTCTGCTAGGTACGGGTCATTTCAGATAATTAAACTAAGCGATTTCCATGTGATCTCCGTAACTCAACTTTTGCATTATGTATGGTGGCATTACGTAAAATTGATTACGTTTGCAAGGCAGCTCCAAGCGTTTAGGAATAAGCATTTTTCATACAATGTCGTTTCGATTCATATAATTGCCATTATACATTTCATTTACTTACTTCAAGGCTTGTGTACTCTGTCCCGTATATATTTATTTTATTTATTTCGATAAAATATTGAGTAAGTAGTAATTACTAGGATTACAATAAATAGATTTTTCCGTTTTTTTGGGCAAAATTTCACGAATTGAAATATGATCATTAGAAAAGAGAGCTTACCTACGATCTACTTGCTCCTGAGGTTCTGGGTATAGTCCCGGTTACATCTCGGTTACATCTTGAACTCCATTCAGAGGAGCCCAGGGTGCGCTTTTGACCATGTTCCTATATTGAATGCGAAACAGGTTTTTCTAAACCCACGTTGTAAAGATTAAGCCTCGCAGGTGACTCTCACGTAGGAATACATAATGCATCCTAATACCTTATCCCAACTTATAGTTTAAATGCAAAAGTGAGTTTGATTATTTGTTTTCCCTTCATGGTTTTATCTACTGAATTAATCTTCTTGAAATATCACGTATATATAATACCACACAAAAAAAAGAAGTCTGGAGAAGGACATACTTCGCCTACATACATAACATAACGATACCTTTCTTCTCAGTAAAAACTTTAGTTCCCGTGGAATTTGCGATAATCCTGCATTCTTTTGTAGGTGACGCAAAATGCGTTGCTTTTTGCAGGTGTTGCTAATTTCGTAGCTTTTTTGTTAGATGGCGTTAAATTTAAATTCGCCACTTTTTGTAGATGGCGCTTAATTAACGCGAGCGAAGCAGCGGGTAAAAGCTAGTTTCTTATAACTAACCTCAAATCCTTCCATAGCTGTGTATCCCAACACGGTCTCCTGTCCGCCGGCTTCGAGTCCCAACTTGTAACAAAACTCCGAAACCGTACCGCTTTCACCGCTGCTATTGTGCGCGCTGGCTACTCTCATGTAATTCTGAAGATTACAAAATATATTATGAAGCATGCATATTCTCAATCTATTATTACACGAACTAATATAATACAAAACAAACTTTCCGCTACTAACTGACTGACTGAAAAACAAAACCCATCCCGAATCGCCAAGACTTTGAAATTTGGCATATAGATTCCTTATGTGGGAGTTGGGATGCACTGTTGTTATGTTATTGTGTTATATATTTAGTACATACATTTCCCGGAATTCCCACGAGAACGGCAATTATCGTGATTTTTCGTTTTACACGAGCACAAAGCTGCAGGCGTACTCCAGTATAAAAAAATATTACCTGTGGTGGTATTTCTAGAGTGTAGTACTGGTAATCAGATTCAGCACTAAGAAGATCTATAGCCAACCAAGGCAAGGACCACTGCTGAGGTTCGGGCCAACAGGCTGCCTGGAAGGTATCAAATTATTGCTATATTAAAATTCCGTCGACTCATATTTATTTTTTAATGTTGAAAGCAGGTTAACTAAGTAAATATACAAAGGGAGTGTGAATGGGATACTAAAAGGCTTACCTCTGCATGGTCCCAGAAATTATCCAAAATAATATTGGATGGATACTGAGTATTAGCTACTTGTACAACTTTCTTGAGCTGGTCTACCACCTAAAAACAAATCACAAAATAAAAAATGACAAACTAGACTGCAAGGCTTATAGAGAAGTTAATTCATATCTTCTATATTTTCAATTACTACTACCTACTTCAATCAAAGCATAGTCCCGATAACATCCTCGCCTTTGATCATGATACTAGATTGAGTCAGGTTTTAACAAGCATACCGCAAACATACCTAAATTTTCTCACAAGGTATTCTTTTACCGTTAGAGCATTGGCTTATAATTAAACTAATACAAATATCACAAAAATGAGTCATCGGTAGGTACATGGCTGCGGTAGTTTGAAGTTTGAATTTTTGACAGCTCGACCACCAATGTTCTAACTTTCCTTTCGAAATATCCTTACCTGTCTAAATAATGCATCGGGCAATCTAATATTAGTGGTCCCGCTATCAACTATACTCTTCTGATGGTTAAGTTTCCTACACATGTCCACTTCGAAATTTTGAGCATCTGTGGTAATATTTTTGTTAACAATAAGTTCCTCTGTTTTATTTGTCAATACCCTTATAGATAATACGCCAACTTCATACCAACGCTTGTGCAGTATTGGCGTGCGAAATATTATATCTGAGACAATTTCGCTGTAAATATCTGTAACAGAAATTGGAATGAATGAAATTTACTTTACATTTAAGAATTATAATTGAAGTAACAATAATCTCAAATAAGATGATGTTCAAAATTGCCAGTCAATTATCACTAGGTCAAAAAACTTGAATGGCCACTTTCAGCTATTTTTGTTTAAGATTTGTATTTTTGGCAAACAATTAGTATAACAACTTCAAAATAGTTCATTCAATTACTTAAACTAACTTTCCAGAATTATTGGTCTATACCTATTTTCACCATACCATGTTATTCTTTTGCTCATTAATTCTGAGCAAATGATGTTGTTTGATTTATATATCATTATCTATAGGGATTAAAATAAATTTATCTTCCATATGTTTCAAGTTGCACCCTTAGTTAACAACAAATGACCCCAGATCTTTTTTACAATATTATATGGTGACGATAATATGTAAGTATGTTAATTACATCCTAACACTTACCTAATACCCTTAAATTTCCATAATGAGTGACATTGGTCACACTCTGTGGTCCGCATAAATTCAATTCAAATGATGTAGGTCTTTGCAGCCTTGCATCTAGGGAATCCATCCATGATTCCACAATCACATGGTCACCCCACGCCCCTACTGGTAAATATGCCAAGCCAAGTAATCCCTGAAAAATGTAAGGTGGAATATTAATGGCTGGATTGTTTAACATGTGAACTGGAAAACAAGTATATTAAGAATTCCATATAACTTGAAAATAGACTTTTCTGCTTGAAACACATTTAAGTTTTCAATCAGGAAATTGTTATTTAATAACATACAACATTAAGGTCCAGTTCCTATCTTCATCATTTTTCAAAGAATAACATCACCTGACACACAGATTATGCTAAATAATCATTAGTCTGCTCATTGTAAGAAATATTTGTGATGTGCGGTTCCCAGCACTTTTGAAAGGGATCACTCTACATCTTTCCCATAAATGTCGTGAAAGACAACTAAGAGAAACACTAACAAATTTGGGCTTTTTCTTATAGGTGAGGCTAGCAACCTGTTACAATTCCGACATTAAACCATACTCCTGGCTGTTACCTTTCAGTCTTTTCAAGATTGTTGATTCTACCATGCAAGGGATAAAGGTTGGATTATATGTATGTTTGTTTTTGCTTGAATACAGAGAAATTTTTATTCCTAAATTTCCATTGTAGTGACGCCTGCCAAAATCTAGACCTGACATAACCTATCTACACATACCTGCCAGCCAGATCCATTAACAAAGAATTTATAACTTTTTGTGATAATGGCCATATTGGCGCGCACTTGTGGTAGAGATAAAGAAGGTATTTCCACTACATCTGATACCAATCGACCCACCCAGTTGCCTTGTGAGTATTTAGCTTGAATCTGAAAAATTAGGATAAATTTTATAATTAGAACTGACAACTGTCGTGATTTCCACATAACATGCATTTGATGGTATACGTTTTAAATTTATTTTTATAAGTCTGTCATTTATCTAATCTGCATTACTATTTCACTTCAAATATCAGGATCCATTAAAGATAGTATGTAATAAATGTTCAATTATGAGCTACATTCTACTTTATCTTATTGTTACTTAAATTATACAACTCACCTGCATTCCACTGTCTTCAAAGGTTGTAGAGTTGTTGGTTTCAAAATATTTATCATGTTCTCGACGAGGATATGATGCTATAGCAAGAGTGGTACTTCCAGTATCAACTATGACATTGAGCTGAAATGAATTAAAATCCCACATTACTCCATTTAAGTAAAAATTTTGCAATACAGACTTTTATTATAATAACTTATTTCAAATCATTTTTGGGTTCCATACCACTGCAATCCAGAAAGTCAAAACACCACAAACCATAAAAGTCAAATAATCATGTAGAGCAATTGGACTACTATGTCCGGTAAAACTCTTGAAACGGGCCACCGCCGGAGAGGGGTGGGGAGGGGGGAGGGGGATGGGGGAGGTGGAAACACCCCCCCTCCCGTGACCCCCCCTTGCCGGAAGCCAATAGGTTTTTTTTACGAATTTTTAAAGTTTTCATATAAAAAGTGTGCTAAAGGTAATTTACCGCCAGATGGGCAAGGGTGGGGAAAGTAAGAAGGGATGAAAGGGGTGAAGGTGAGTTAAACCTAACCTAACCTATACATACTTACTATTAGACTTTTTTACTCAGTTTGAACGCTCCGCTCGCTTCGCTCGCTCCACTTTGGTGGTTTACACCAACCTAACCTAACCTAACCAAACCGAGTTTGATTTGTGACCAATTTGTTTCTTTTCATTGCGGGGGGAACGGACAGCAGGGGGCTGTCCGTTTACCGACAGCTACTTTCGAAGTCAGTAGATAAGATGACAGTAGCACATAACCAAAACAGCGGATTGCGTTCTGTTCATAGTTAAGTGTCTTTTTTGTTTTTACTTTTAAGCAAAGTTTTTGACTATATTTTTAGTGCTAAAATATATTAATTAATGTATTGTACATGTTTAATGGACAAACTAATTATTTAATACTAAATTAACACAGTTTACAATGACAAACCGAAAATATTGCGTTGTTAAGTGCAATTTTTAAGATTTTCAAAAATTCATAAAAAAAAGGGGGGGCTTCCGGCAAAAAAAAATACTTGGGGGGGGTCATACAAACCCTCCCCACCCCCTCCCCAACCTCTCTGGCGGTGGCCCGTTTTAAGAGTTAAGCCCTATGTCCTTTCAGTCTTTGAAAGACTGCTAGCTCTGTCTACTTCACGAGAGATATAGACGTGATTACATGTATTTAAGTATTTGTAACAATTGCAAAAACAAGGCAATATTCTATCTACACTTAAAAGAGCTCTACCACTTAAACGGGGTAAACAACACCTTTTTACCTTTTGTATTGGACGACCAATGTATATTTCGATTGAGTAAGCTTGCCCAGCTTCACCAAACAGATTGTAACCTTCGCCATAGCGTAAAACAAGTAGTATTTGGAAAATTATTAGCACAACATTGAACGTTATAGTCATGATGTCTTCAGCATAATGTCATAAAGTCGTGGAGAGTTTTGCTTGATTATACAATACGCAAATGCAATCGCAATAATTCTAATAAAAACAAACAAAATTAACTATGTAACTCTATAAACTGACAAGACAATGTCAAGATGAATGATTAGGGTTACCATCTAAGATTTTGAAAAACTCAGACGAAGACCACAAAATATAAAGTATTTATAAAAATGAAATCCTTAATCTACTAACAAGTATTGCATTATTTATAAATATTAGTAGATTAAAATATATTTGTAGCTTATTTACTTGATTACTGAATAACTTTTGTATGACTTTTAATCATAATCAAAACTAGAATAAATAATAGAAAATAAATATGACTTATTATTAATCAAACGTAATTATAAATATAAATTATAAATTATTTGACATAATATTTGTAATAAATATTTTGTATTATTCAACTTTTTTGGTAAATATCTAACAGAATTTATTTCGGAATTTGAAACTTTATTATTAGTTTAGTCATTTCAGTGCATAATGCTTTGATTGTGAACTAATTCTGTGAAAAGTTGTTACTTTTTCTTATTGGTATTAAAATTTAAAATATAGATACTTACTTAAACTTTATGGATTAATACAAAAGAGACGGATAAAACTTATGTGTATTATTTTTTCAGACAAATTTCAATTTATTTGAGGTAATTTTTCATAGACGCAACCATTATTTTAATACTAATATGTGGTTTATTATTTGCATAAAAAGTGCATTAAATATGAGCTTATTAGTTTTCAAAATATTATGTACAATTTTTAAATTGAAATTATATGTGGCAGTCCAAGCATAAAGGTACCACTTGGGTGGTATTGAGTTAAGGCCATATTTGGATAGTTAAATAGTTGGTTGATCACATGGAATAAAAAAAAATTAATCATAATAACATTTATTGGAATAAAAAATTTTCAAAGTTCACACTTACAAAAATCAAATTGTTGGGAAACAGGCATTGAAAGTTTAAGCTGTATTATCTAAAGATCTAGTTGTCAGTTACATAGATTATTATTTATTATTATAGAACAATATGTTTAGTATAAAATCAATTAGTTAATGTTATGGAAACATTATCGAATAAAAAAATAGAAGCTTAAAACTAACTTTATAATAAGTTTAGTAAAAGGGCCCAGTTGAATACAATAAAATTTTAAATTGTAATAGCTAGAGATCAAGATGTCAGTTATATAGATTCTTATTTATAATAATAGAGAAATATATTAAGTATAAAATCGACTAGTTTTTATTATGGCAACACTATCGAATAAAAAAATAAAAACTTAAAACTAATTGGTAGTTATGTTAAGTTTAGGAAATGGGTCGAGTTGACCGAAATTAGGTTATATTTCGCGTACACTGTAACACACATTTATTAAGAATATACTACTCGTAGGACAATAATGTCCTATAAACCTACGTAACATTAATACGTAACGTATAAACCTAAGTAAATTTAATCTGTTTTTGTTTATACAAAAACAGATAAATTTACGTCAAGAGAATAAAAATTAATGAATTAAAAGTCATTAATACGACACATTACAAAAAAAAAAAGAATTAACCTATTACAGGTTTCAAAAGTCAGAATTAAATCTCAAATATTTTCTGACCTGCGCTTTGGACAAAAATATGACCCGTTTCTTACTTGATTCCTATGACCGACTTCCTTGCAGTATGAACAAGTTGGCGTTTTTCTAACACTCTTAGCAATTTGATTGGATGATGTATTAGAAGTAGAAGTAACAACTCGCCACGTAGCATACTGCATAACATAGTTATTTTTATTTTGCCCAACACAGTTATCAGCGTGGCACACAACATCGGTTTCACCTTATCCGAAATTTGCAAAAAAATTATGCAGCAATGAAATGATTACGTTAGCCCCTTTACCTGTATGACATGATTCAGGGATAATATATAAGACAAATTTCTTTAATGGCTCTACAGCAACACCAAATAAACTGACTTTGAACCCTGTCAAAAAATATAATGGCCCTATCTGTTGAGAGCTATGTGGTAAATGAACTTGCTGAGCAAAATCAAAAGAGTAATGCATAACACCATCGTAACTACAAGTAATATGAGGTCCAAGCATAGGGAAAGATTCAGAGAATGAATCCCTTACACATCTGATTATATCACTGTAATATTTTCTTTCAATTTGTACTAGGTCTAAATGTTGCTTTGATTTAATTATGAGATTTAATTTTTCTTCTTCACTCAAAGGGTTCATTTTTCCTAATGTTGTTACATTTTTTGACAAACTGCGCAAAGGTCAGTTTTCGGTTTCTGCACAACAACATTTGGGCAAAATGTTTCCCAGTGGTCGTACCAAGTACTCCTACCAACAGGAATATTATTCAGTGAAATTAGTGAATCACAATATGTTTTATAAACGTATGATTTGGTCATACTGCAAGCAAGTATTACTAGATCAGAATTATATCGGTGACCTGGTAGACGGCCAGGTAAAACTAAACGATTATCATTGGAGTACTGTTTTATATAATTAACTGCATCAGCTCTGGTTTGTAAATTATAACAATTGTAAGGAGCTTTTCGTGACTTATGGACATTTGGCGCGACACCGTTAGTCAAAAAATCTCTATTATAAAATATCGCTGTTGACAGTAGATGTCTTTGTGGTTGGTTAAACATCAACATTAGTTGTTATTTAACTCATTATCATTATAGAATTCAATTTCAATCATTCAATTTAATGAGTGTTGATAACTGGTCCCTTTTCACTAAACATATAATTGCAATTTTCTCACGTTGTGTTCGTTATTTACAGACGATTATTATACGAAAATGTAGCCCATTGCATGTTGCATTAAAATCCATTAAAATCGCATAATGCCAATTTTCCACCTTTTTTCACAAAATCTCAAATATCTCGGAAACTAGAAAGTGCTCAGTGGGCCCTTTTCGCTTGGACGGCCACATATACATTTTGGGAGTAAAGCTTATAGGTCTACTTACAAAAATGTAAAGTTGGATACACTATTAAGAATAGTTGTCAAAGTTATGAAAATACATATCTGTCATTGTCAACTTCAGAGCAGTGTTGGTAGCAAAACTCGTCTGCCATGACATGAACATTTTAGCGGGAATTCAAAACGTCGTGCGTGTCGTGTTGTTTGTTGGTTGTTGGATTTCTAAAAATTATTTATTAAGTTTTTCTGTTTTATTTAATTACACCTTTCATTTTTGCGTGTTAAGTTGTACCCTACACTAGAAACGATTGATTTTGGACAGAAATTAAATCTGAGACATAATTCTCACATTGAGAGAGAAAACTTCTAAATATCATAGGTAGGTACCTACCTACCTACTTATTTTCAACTAACTCATACCGTTAATATAAAATGAAGGAAGACTTTTTTATTTCCGGTTCTGTGAAAATAATATTTCCTAAAAAAAGTGTTTTCGCTGCGTTTCCACTGAAGTGGGTCGGAGCGGAAGTACTTCAGAACATGACTTTTCTACATAACACTGACATTTATTTACAATGTCAGTCATTTCTTGCGGTTATTTAATTGGTGATAGTTGCCTTACGTTGCTTTCCTGTTTCTGGTACCATGGACTCAATTTGTTATAGTTGAAAGGTTTTTTAATGAGCTTCATTGACACATAATTCATAAAGATTGGCACATGAAATGAGTAAGCCTCAAAAAGGACCTGTTGTCGAATATATAAATTACTGCAAAAGTTCCTTCACTCTTACTTTTGCTATAGAAATCCTTGGCCTTGATATTTGGCACGATTGTAACGAAGGCTGGTTAGATTTAGGCCCATGCTTCCAAGGAATAAAACTGCAGTATCAATTAAATCCAGGTCAAGTTTTTGACCTGGATATTCTTATATGGCCACATGTGGCTAAGGTTCGTTATCTTGGTTATTTTCCAGTTCATAATTTTAAGGGTTGCAGCAAATGGTAATTTGACATATAGAAATTTGTAAGAGCGACCTAAATCTCGTTAGACTTCTCTAACAGTATCTGTTACCAGGAGACCTTAATACAGCTCGGAACATTGTTGTTGTACTAGGTAAAATGCTTATTCCTAAGCCATACAATACTGATAAAATATGAAGTGGTAAACCACTAATTTACCCAAATGTTTAGTAAAGTAAAAATTCTCAGATCTGGTTTGGCAACAAATACGCTTGGGTGAGAACTTGGCAGTATCTGCAGAGGAGATGGCTAGCGTTCTCCATAAAACACTTGTTTCCTGTACGGGTGGTGGAATTTCAGCAGTTCACAGCTACCGTAAACCCTATTCTTGGTCTGGGATCGTTAGGAACAAAGTAAGTGAATGGATCGATTAAGACATAATAGTTAAATTAGGATTTAGATAGACCCTATATATTCTGAAAAAAGAAACTAAACTAAACAGAAAGAAAAAATTCAAAATAATTAGTACCTACACGTAAACGTAACAATTAGGTATAGTTTATCACTTCTTCAAAATAATATATAGGTTACTCGGGGATTAGGTCTCGTGGCAAAATGGTAAAAAATCTTTGTTAATGCTTATAAATTATGTTTTATTGAGTCTTTTTTGTTCGAGTCATAAGTCAATTATGCTAAGAAAATATCTTTTCTTATACAAGTGTCTGCGCTTAATGTTATTGTTATTAGGGTTTGGGTTATGGGGATCGTTTCTGGAAAAAGACCTCCCTTAATACACAAAAGTACATAAATTTTAAGAGATTAATTTCTTTACAGTGCAAAGAATGACAAAACTACTGAAGTGTACTTGCCTCCCTTAGAATTCGGCGTACGGCGCTACTTCGCTCCCGTGATTGAAGTAGAAGAGCAAATAGAGAGTTTCATGTACAATATTATTTGGAATATTGTTACCAGTTTCATTCCAGCTAGTTTCGAAGATGGTTTATACGATTGTCCATATGCAGTGGAAGGTAATTCACGAAATAATTTAAGTTTCGTAATTCATTTCTCCATTGTTGTCCTACACATGTGCTCAGTCACCATGTGTTCAATTGTCATCAGTCATGTGTTCAAATCTCCGTATGGGCAAATATTCGTTTATTTTTTTTGGTTCAGCTAGAACTTTTACCTTTATTTGTTATATTTATTCTACCTCCTGGCGTGATCCCCATTACATCCTCACCTTCCTGGAAAGGAGTCCGAGTGCGACTTTGATCATGATCTAGGATTTTCTTAATTATTTTATTTACTAATTTCGAGACATTATAATTTCCTATTTTGTGTTGTTTTTATTCATACACGAATATTTGTTTTCTTAACTTAAGCATATTTGCTTTATGGTCAAGTTTGTACTTTATTAAAATACTATTGTAGCGATTTGTAGGTAATAGGACAATCAAAATTTTATGCGAAAAATTTAATATTTCTTATTAATGCATACCTTCATAGTTAGTTTTACTGCAAATCTTATTCGTTTCACAAAAAAGCTGAGGTTGACCTAGCCGGTTTGGTCAAGTGTCCGGGAGGTTTGCTGGCACTCGATTCCAATCCAATTTCAAACCTTCACAAGTGCTACCTCAATTACCTTATTTAATGGCGATTCAATTCATTTATAATGTTTTTTTATGACCGCATTACATTCCGATAACTTTATAAAAATATTTTTTTTAATCGCTAAGGATAGTAGATAGAGAGAAGAGATCTGATCTGGTACGATATGATCTAAAATCTTTTGCTTAAATTTTTTTTAATGTTTTCGTGCACCTCACCAAACCAGGATAGATAGATTTGCAAAACTGATGATAATTAAATCTAAGTAATTAACACGCTTGAACGTTGGAATTACGTTTGGAACTTAAATGTACCTATTTATTACGGGTTCCATTAAAAGTAAACCTATCAATCAAACAGCAACACGGCACCATATAATATACAGTGGTACATATAACCACACCTATATCCCGCGAAGTAGACAGACAAAAATCTACAAAACCACATTCAGCCAGTGTCAGCTTGCTAGCCCATCGTTAACAAGTTAGCCTTTCCTTTAGTCGCCTTTTACGGCATCCATGAAAATCATATGGATAACATAGATGACAAATTTTTCCAACAACTCACTATTGAGCGGAAAAAATAATGGTCCTATTCTTAGGTGTTAGGAATTAATAATTATGTGTAAGTATTTCGGTGTGTGTGTCTTATTGTGTGTTGTTCTACACAACACACAATATGACTCATGGCACTGATTCGAATTTTCTTTAAACTCCATAATTACGACTGTCCATGCTGTGCTTATTTTAGATATAAGACATCAAGATGCAATAATAGAAACTGTACAGGATATTATTTTGAATGCACCAATTCCCAAAGAAATAAATGAAGAACCGGAGCCTGACATTAAGTTAAGAAGAGAGTCAAAGATGATGAAACAAGATAAGGAAAAGAAAAAAGTGGAGGTTTCTAAAGTAAAATTTGAAATAAAACTCAGTGGAGATAACATTTTGTCCGGTTAGTTTTGTAAACATTTTTTAAGTTTAACGTCAGATCGTTTTATTGTATGAGTTTGTTGGTTTGAAATAGAATTGGAACAGGCATAAATTGAATGTTCTCAGGTATTGGAAGAATAATAAAATTTGACACGGTCGGTGATCGTCCGCCCGAACTAGGTGAAATAGTGACCCTCATCAGCAGTTTCAACTTACCTGCTCAAGATGACTTACCAATACTTTTTATAAATGTTGAAAGATTATTCGACATACCAACGGACCATTTTATAAAACTCAAGTAAGTTTCCTACATACATCTAATGTATCTAAGAATCATAAGGAGTAATAAAAATAAAAAAATCTTTGGATTGAATTCGGTTGGGTAATCCGATCGTAATGTTATCTTTATAGTGTTATTTTTCGGCTTGTTTAACTGTTTCTTATAGTAAGTCTTTAAGTAATTGTATTAAAAAAACTACCTTCTTTTTTCTTTAGGTACTTAGATAGGTATTGTTAATGTTTTTGAAGTAAGTAAATTTATTTTCAAGTTAGTAGTAACTAGCTAAATTTTCTTTGACAAAGAATAACTCAGCTTTATACACGGTGGAAAATTGGTGAAGAAATACATGACTCCGAGTTACAGCCCATAAAATCGAAAAACGATATGAAAATCAATGACCACCACGCAGTACCTTTGCACTATAGCGATGGTTCTGAAGTCACTGCAAGGTTTCTCGATAATGATTTTGAAATTCAAGTAAGTTTTTCCTTTACAAAATACATTTAGGTATAATCTTTCTTTTGTAAATAAAGAGATAAAAATCACACATTTTTCTTTTAGCTCCGTGGAATTCGTCCGATCATTTTTAATTTTAACGACAAGCCTACTTTTTTTGGTTATTTGAAAAATGATCGTGACTTTGGAAAGAAATCCCCACCAAAAGTACAACCAAATGAAGACACTGATATTCTTATAGCTGTAACAAAAATTAATTGCCGTAGTATAGCTAAAGGTCTCAATGAATTTATTAGAGGAGAGTATCCCTTATATCCACCGCAAACTTCTATTGAAAAACTGCAACGGCCGACGATTTGCACAAATGACATAAATGCAATAGGGTTACCGATCAAACCCGATTTAATTGTCCAACCTTATATAATACTTGAAGCACAAATGACTTTAGAAGTCTCATTGGGATTAGTTGGATGCCGGTTACATAAATTAACTACAAGTTACGCTAGATTGTATGCTCTTATCAATGATAGAGACAGTATAGTAGCAATAAACAAAATAGTAAGCGATATCAACAAGGAAAGTCTGGAAAATGGTAACAGATCTGAATTATTAACTGGTTTTGCTCTTGATACAAGTGAAATTGTACTATTCTTTATTGAAGGACCAAAAGATGGTGCAATTTTGAAAGTTTGGGAGTACACAGCTGATTTTTATCCTGCTGTAAAACCGCAATTTTGCTCCTCTGCAAGATATCATACGAGAATTTATGAAAGTAATTATAACTTCTTAATCATTTTATGCGATTTTTTATAAAACCACTAAACCAACCGATACTGATGATTTTTTTTTGTTGATAATAACCATCTCTAGTTATTATTTACGAAAGTTTCTGTTTATATTTTAGTTAATCATTATTGCTTAAAAAAAAATCAAAAGACAAGCCAAGTTTATCGCACTACGATCTTTTCTTGGCAACCGATATTATTA
Source organism: Amyelois transitella (assembly GCF_032362555.1). NCBI lineage: Eukaryota > Metazoa > Arthropoda > Insecta > Lepidoptera > Pyralidae > Amyelois > Amyelois transitella. The sequence continues at coordinate 7,315,093 of NC_083511.1, read as the reverse complement.
TTAAGAATTATATTTAGAAAAACTTGTGGGCTAGGTGCAAAACCAAATCAACCTCGTTCGACGGAATTCGTTATTTTCCAGATATGGTCATAACGACAGTGCCTTTCCTGATTCTAAGGATGTACGTGCCTTTAGGTGTTCTTTTAGCGTGTCCTCCTATTTACGTGCGACCAGCTCTGCCTATTCCAACGAGAACAGTAAGTTTCATTATTAAATTATGTTTTATTTCGTGGCTTAATATAGAATCAATAACTTAATAAAGTGGACTAAAAGTAAAGTAAAATAAAAAAGTTGTACTAAATGTTCATATTGCCCCTTGACGTATAGGTATATATGTAGCACATTCCTAAAATTTTTAATAAATATTTTTTCTAAAATTATATTGGCTGGAAATTAATTAAATTATAAAAAAAATGTTTTAGTGTCCTGCCTGAGAGAACACTCCAGCAGAACACCGTTATTTATAGTTACCGTTATATATAAAATCAATCCAAAGTTTATAAGCCTATCCCTTAGTCGCCGTTTACGACATCATTGGTGCCGGGAACTAAAGACAATAAAAACATTTTTAACAACATAGTTCAAAAAGTGTAGTCTATTTTCTGTTCTAGTTAAATATTTACATAAAATAAAGCCAGTCAAAACAGAAAGTAAAATAATTTAGTACGTTAATTGCATTGTAACAAGTTTAGATATTTTCATTGTCTACTACGTAATATTGAAACAGTACCTACTAAAATACATTAAATGATACAGCAGAATAAATAGATTTTAATATAATATAGAAATTAGATTGAAAATGAGTTTTTACGAGACACTTAACCTGCAGGGCAAACAAAATTATTAAATAATAAATAAACTTATATATTTTTATATTGTCTTTCCTTTTTAATTGTAGATTAAATATGTTATATATATTATATAAATTATTTTCATAATGTTACGCTAGGAATCGAATCTACTATTAATAAATTGGTAAATAAATGTAAAACGAATAAAAAAGAATTCCTACTTACATTTGTATATTTCTTAACTTCAGTACCGAGGGACACGAAACAAAAAAGTACACTGATCGATGTTACCGCTTTTATAACTTTGAGACAATCAGATGCGGGTTGCCATGTCAATAAAATTAACATTTCCAATAATCAAAATTCTGATTTTGTAAAGTGTATGTTTTAAATCCACGCAAATATTTTAAATAGTGTTTGAAAACAAACGATTTTGATGAAATTTAAACAGACGTTGAACAAAAAGCTCAAGCCGAAAGTGTAGTTCTAAATCATTACTATACAGGTAATTCAACATTAAAAAGTATTTCTGTGCATTGAATGTATTTCCAGAAAAATAAAATAAGCTCATGACAAAATAGTGTTTAGTAAAGTAAGAATTTGAAAAAAAAAACCGCTTTAAGGGACGTAGGTACTGACACTAATGTTGAAAATATATTTTTTCAGGCTCTGCTGAAAATGGGTCGTCTTATAGCAGGAAAACTGAGAAAAATACCGTGTAGAGTCGACATGCCTACGGAGCCTGAACTCAGCAGCTTCAGGCTAGAACTTTGTGTCGCACCAAGAACAGCACCAATAGGCAAGGCAGATGAATGTGCTAGGGAGTAATGGGAGAAAGTCATCAAGAAAAATAATATACCACTTGATAAACAAATTATATCTCACTAAAAATAAAAATTGTTCCATATTTATTTGATTTAAGAAAAGACGGGTTTCCTCTCTTCTACCGTATAAAGATTGTTTTTTTTTTTAATAATTTAAATGATTAGTACGTTTACATCTATGTTGCTATGTTTGCGGACTGTTCGAGAAAAACTCAACGGCGCATGGCCATTAAAAAATCTAAATGTTTGTTCAGAACGTTGCCTTGTTCTCAACCTGACCAGATGTATGGTTCCTATTGTTCAAAATTCAGATTTTTGTTTTTAAACTGCCAATATAGGTAACTTTGACATTTTACCAAATTGCATTTTATATTCATGATAAAATTAGTCCATTGATAATTCTTTAAATATTATTCTATGTATTTATTGATATGAATAAAATATTTTGTTACTTCGATTTGTTCATAATAAGGCTTATTGTCTAATAGCGTGTGATTCCCCGCTCTTTAGATTAGGATCTTTTTATCTCTGTTCCATGCATATCAGAAAAGCTTACTTAAGGTAATACACACAAAAATCTAGTGCAGCTTTTACCATGAGCCATGTGGGTTTGATTCCCCGGCAATAGTCGCAGAGGTCAGACTGAAGTCGCTTCGCTGACTTACCCATTCCAGGATCATGGGCATAAGGCACAACCCGGGCTTCTTTCCAGACATGACTTGGACGTGACACTGTCTAATGGTACAGGTGGTCCCGAGGGAACAATACTATATGGATCCCGCTTTTGCATTTGGCTTTGAATCCAAAAATTGAAAAGTTGGCAGCTTGCATTAATGAATAGGTATGCCAGTGGCTTTGTTTCGCTCAACAGCTTTACACTTGTAGCAAACAAACCTTCACCTTCCTACAAAATTAATGTTTGAGTTCACAAACTACTTTTTCAATTTTAAATTGAAACCTTTTATGTGTATCAAAGCGAAAAAGTTTTTGCCACTCCTGAAAATACCGAGGCAGCAAGGAAATTAATTTATAATTTAGACGAGAATAACCCACTCGGTTTAATATGCATTTAGCATTTTTTTTTTCATTAAAGCTTAAACCGATGCAATTATTTTTTTGCGTAGTTAACATTCTGAGACCAAGGCTGAATTTTATTTCTCCTGTTTGTCCCGAATACATTATTTATTTGTTCAAGGTCCGAAATATTTGTACCTGCAAAGTTTCATCAAAATTGCTCAAATGGTTTAACTGTGATGTGGTGACTAACAATGAAACAAACTAACTTTCGCACTATGCAGGCGTGGCAAGTGGAAAGAACCACCCACCCACGAAAGTAAAGAAGCGTGATTATGTGAATGTTAGTACTTATAATATTAGTTAGGTTAGGTTGGGATTGGACCACTACATCTTCCATCCGAATGTCTTTTCTATGAAAGCTCTAATTAACTGTTTCCTCTTGGTCACCATAGTTTGTTACAAGGATATACGCTTCCTGGTAGAATAGTGTCATTATTTCTTTTATACTACAGTAGTTCGAGCAGGTAGGTACTACCTTCTTTACACTATAATACAGGAAGTTACAGCTATTGAGCAACAGAAACCGAAAAACGATCGACGCTCTGAAGATACTACAAATTAAGAGTTCGCGATCATAAAAAAGAAATAAGGACGCATTTGGGAAAGCAATAAATTGTGGTGTCATAAAAACGAAAACGGGGAAGCAATAAAATCTGTCGTCTTAAGTAATGCCGTCGTGTTTTAGGCTTATCTGCTAACGATGACAGAAATCTTCGTGGATGAAATTGGTAAGATGTTCTCGTGGTGTCATTACTTGTTTCGCTTGAAGATACGAAAAAGATTTCGTTTACGGGTTAGCACGGGGATAAATAAGGTTTTGGAGAAAATGTAAAGCTAAACCTAGAATAATAATCTAATCATGCTCTTTATATTAAGGAAGATACATGATGAAAATGTTTACCTGTATTTGTAACTGTTTTGCACGTTTTTTTTCACGTTTTTCAATGCGAATTTTGTATGAAACTTAACATACGAGTAACTTATATTATTAGAACATTTAAACAACGCCTACACAATTACACAACTAACAACTAGTCTTCCATTTCTTGGTAACATACATGCATACATATGGTCACGTCTATATCCCTTGTTGGGTAGACAGAGCCAACAGTCTTGAAAAGACTGAAGGCCACGTTCTGTTATTTGGCTGTGGCAGGTTGCTAGCCCATCGCCTAAAAAAGAATCCCAAGTTTGTAAGCCTATTCCTTAGTCTCCTTTTACGACATCCATGGGAAAGAGATGGATCGGTCCTATTCTTTTTTGTATTAGTACCGGGAACCACACGGCACGTGTAATTTATACTACCTATACGCTAAATCGGACATCGATCCTTTGGGCATTTGGAAAGGCTATGTTACTGTTCCAACAGTTTTTAACTATTTCTGTGCTAGATGTCTTTGAGATGAGTGCACGGGGTTGAATTTTGTTTTTAAGAAACAAAAGTACAAATGACCAATCTCTAATATATTTTTGTGTTCTGGGTTTTATTTTGTTTTATATTGTAGGAATTTTGATGTAAAAAATTGGTCATGGGATGAAGTGATATTAATTCATTTTCATTTATTATTACCTTTTCCGCCTGGAGTTGTTACGGGGCTTTTGTGTTTCGTTACATGACAACATGGAAAGCGGATCTTATATATCTATTCCGATTTATTTCTGAACAAATAACGTGACCGTGATAATTCCGAGAAATTATTTAGAGACAGATAATTAAAAAACAATGTTGCACACAAAAGTTATCAATAATAACCAATTCAAAAGGAATACTGTACCTGGTTGACATTTATTGACTTTCATAAAGACCAATAATGCATAGATAACACCTGACCTTCCACTGATTGCATCCAAAATAATGCACCTGTTATCTGAGTATATAAAGAGATTTTAGTAATTTCTCTGTTTACTAGCAGGTATATTTTGCACAAAATAATGAGCTCTTTGAAGATTATTAGTGTTCTCCTATTTGCTAGCTGCGTTTTTGCAGGTAAATTAAAAAGTTACATTAAATAAAGTAGTTAATATTTGTCAACTATACGATTTGCTTCTAGTAGAATAAATTTTTGGACAAACTAAGTGTAGTTATTAATTTTAAAAGATATTACTAGGTGGATTAACCACAATGTGACTATGTAACTGAGAAATAAGTCTATCTTAATGCGATACTCTCACTTCTATATAATGAATACAAATAAAAATATATGTGAATTTGTCTGTTTAAACTATCAAAAATCTTTAAAATCAAATCATGTATTCGTTTAGTTATTTCACACAACTCATTAATTACAACTCAAAACTCAACTATTATTTCCAGCTCCATACTTCAAAGAATGTCCAAACCCAGCCGAGTACAACGCTTGTCGGAAAGCGAGTCTCCAAGGCTTCTTCAAAGATTTCAGCTCTGGAGACAATGATAAGGATATCAAACCCATGGACCCAATGATTCTTGGCGAAGTCGATGTTCCTGAAGAGTCATTGGATATAATGTTTCATTACAAAAATTTCAAAGTAACCGGCCTCAAAGATGTAGTTGTTACTGAATTTTCGTAAGTATCGCATCTCAAAGATGAAAGGCATTCTAAAACTTCTTTTCTTTCTTTACATGACTGCATAATCTCAATTCCATCCAATTGAATGTGGCCATTTAGTCTTTTCGAGACTGATGGCCCTTTTTACCCCGTAAGAAATTTAAGACATACGTATGTATAGTATAAAAATGTGTCACTTCTCGTTCTGGTGGGACTTGACCCTTGGCTGCTTCATTCTATTACCATGTTCTCTTTTCCTACTTCTAAGATAGTAAGGTTCTACACGCGGGTTCAGTTTCTGAAATTAATTCAAAATGAGACATATTATTAATAATTCAGTTTTTTTTTAGCAAACATAAAGACGAAAACGTAGCCCACTTTTCTCTTAAATTTGACTATGTCGCTGACGGGCCACTAGATGTTGAGTTTCTTAAGAAAGACAAGATTCTGAGTGGTTCCGTACACTATGAAGCAGGTAAGTTTGATGTTTTTGTATGTATGATATAATCATCAAATCAGTTTCGATCCCAGGGTTCACTACCAAGTTTCTAGATGATTTGATGACGTTACTGGTATATAACACAAAGCGAAGTCTTGACCAGAAATAACTCTATAATAAAGTAGCATTGTTGTTGTTAATTAGATTTAGACTAACTTTCAATCAATTGAAATATTGCCAATTTCCAAATTTCCAACCTTTTATTATCCACAGTCTGCATTGTGTTGGTTTCATCAGAATGTTTTCCTTTCCCGTAAGAGCATTATTAAGCACCTAACATAATGAACGTTACTCAGAAAAGAGTAAATTGAACCATGGCTGCATTTGCATGTTGATGTTTGCATGAACCCGAGACCCTTGGAACAGACGCTTCGATTCTAACACTTTAACCACTCGCCCATTAACATTTGATTTTTTACATAACGTATTGATAAGCGTTGAGGAATACAAACATATTTTTTTTTAATGTTCATAACCCCTGCACGGGGTTAACGATAACTAAATTACTTGTATCAATTATTGATTACCTAATATTAAGGAAAATAATAAGGAAAATGAATAGAATTAAATATTTACCTCTAAATACAGGCTGTTATAAAAATGAAATAGATATCGTATGCGATTGTGAAAGTCAACTCTTCAGTAAAACAGTGTCTAATGAGAGAAGTTTAGTGGTAGTATTTATACTGATGAGTACATTGACCTCTAAAGATATATTTCCTTACCGGTATATGGATACTTAAAATATCGTAAGACACACACCCATAAGTTTTTTTTTTTTTTTTTATTGTTCTTTGTTGTATCATAGTAAATAATCAACTTCATCTTGAGAAACTTATTATGCTATAATAGGACTCAGTTCTATCTACTATGACCGTTATCCTAGAGTCGTATTCTATAATTATAGATATAATATATATCCAAGAATCTGTTTTGGTCTTTATCCTTAGCAGAATTTATTTCTAACTTGTTCTGTTTATGGTTTTCTAGACCATACATAACACACTTAGCTTTAATGGTAAGCGAGGGGAATAGGGTTTAAATTCCAATCTTTGACAGAATTCGGAATATTTACAAGGAAAAAAATTACCTGCATGTAATATTTATAAAGATAATTAGAATATTTTTTCTTAGGTGTTACTGCGACTGTGTCTTACCCATTCTCGAAGATTGAAAACGGCAAATACGCACCTAAAACAGGAAAAGAGACTGTAACTTGCGAATCAACTCATGTCACGTCGACGATCAACGACGAACTGAGAAATTCTTTGGAACACGGTAAAGTGAAAGAATAACTGTTAAAATATATGTATTAATATTTCATGGAAAGATTGATAAGGGGATGTGAATGAGTACATCGGGGAAGGTCAAGGCTAACGTAATTTGGTCAAATCGGGGACACCTTAGTGAAAAGTCAGGTCAAGATTACCTTACGGCGAGCTTGTATGAATAGAGTTATGATTGTTGATTAAGTGAAAGAAGTATGCAGGGATCGTGGCAAGTGAAAAGATGTTATTTTGAATTGAAAAAGAAGTGAAGATTTCCCCCCGGTGATTTTATGTATTTTTTATATATTTACTATGTAAGGATGAAGGGATATTTGTTATAAGGTTGTAATACTACAACTTTCTGCTTGCCAGATAGAGTATTGACCACGCCGGAAATGATAACATATCTAATGTATGTATGTGTATTTTAAAGTGGAATTATAAGACCTCATCTTGCTGATTTTGAAAATGTTTTTCAGATCCAGTTGGCTCAGCTGTTAAGGATGAATATACTAAGATCCATCATGAACATCAAGCGAAAGTTGTGTGTGCAACAGCAAAGGCTATTTTCAAAGTTATCCTTGAAAATATTTACACTTTGGTACATATTGATGAATGAGATGTTTAGTTAAAATAAAAAATGTATAATATTTCTGATTGTTTCTTATTTGAAATATAAATCTAAGTTTTAAAAAAATTAAGCATTTATTAATTTAGTTCTTATTGCATCAATTTAACTGAGCCGAATTAAATTGTTGAAATTATACAAAACATAAACAATAATTAGGCCATCTAGAATGTTTTGTAAAATATATATTTTTTTGAAATTTGAATTAAACATTTATCTGAATTCATCAATGAGTTTCTACGCAATAGTATTTTATTTTTTCAACCGACTTACTCCAGGAAAAGGATTACGTTGTGTAACCGTGACACTTCTTTTTTTTGGAGCCAAATACTGAACTGGTCAATACATAGATAATACATGACCTGTGTTTGTTTATCATGCGTTATCTTCAATTTTTTCTTAGTATATAAGAGGGGACAAGAAAAAATCATCGTTACTAACGACAACACTTGCTAACAAACATGGCAGCTGTTAAGATTCTTGCGGTTCTTTTAATCGTCAGCTCTGTCTTTGCGGGTAAGTCTTCTAATGATATATTTACGTTCATTTTAAAAATAGAATTATCGGACGCTTTCAATTCACTTTTGAGGAAGTTCAACTTAACTATTTTTCGATTCTAGATTTTTAAAGTATTTTAATTTGATCACAGAACAACTGTCATATTAACATACTTTTAATATATTTTTTCATAATTTTAGTCCTTACTAATTTAATCGTCATTGGGAATCTCATAAAATATATCTATATTTTTCAAATTTTAGGAAAAATATTGGTAGGTATATTTAAAAGAAAATTTATATTAGTTCTGATTTTGAGATTCGGTTTCCATGTTCTTTCTTCAGATGTCTGAACTAAAAATTGTTTACTTTTGTATCCCAAGTACCTACTATGTAAAACCTTCTTTCAATGCACTTCATTAAAACTTTCAATTGGAAATGTAAAAATATTATTTTAATGAATAGCATCGGACTAAAAGTAAAAAATAATTATTTTTGACAAAGCAAATTGCTAATAATAAGCTGTTTTTTATGTAAAATAACAATTAAATTTTTTCAATACGTAAGTAACGTCTATATGTTTGCGGGATAGACATAGCCACGTTCAGTTGTATGAATTAAAGATGTTTCTAAATGTGAAATTTTTAAACGTTTATTAATTTGTATAGTTTTTCACTAAGAATATAATTCTTAAACTTCAATGCATTTACAGAGAAACTAATCAAGGACAACTGCAAACAAGGCCCCGGCTTCGATGAGTGCATAAAGAAAGCCGTGCAAGATTTCTTCCAAAACTACAGTGGCGGTGTCCCCGACAAAGGAGTCAAACCTGTAGACCCATTCGTCATTGACCACATCGAAGTTCACACCGAAGAGACAGGAACCAAAACCCACTTGACCAACCTTAATGTTGTTGGATTCAAGAACGTTAAAGTGTCTGAATATCATCAGTAAGTATTTTTTCTTCTCGGCTGATTGAAGCGCACTGCTAGACATTTTTTTCTGAATATTTAAAATTGATAGCTACCAATCAACTTGGGGCGGAAACACGTTTTTAGTATGTTTGTTACGCGATAACTTTCGAAACGTTGGTCTGGCTTTGACGGAGTTTAAAATTATGTAGGGTCTGTCAAAAGAATTTTTATGTTCGTTTTAAATCAAAACCGGAAATCGGTATTTTTTTAGTTATTCATAATTTTGTAAAAATGTAAAGTGGTGTAAATTTTCTTGCAATATTTTTAATCAACCATTGCCGCGACATCACTTAGAAATACTAGTGGTTTAGTTACAAGTCCTAATTAGTACCTACTTTGCTCTTTTTTCTCTTTAGTACTTCCCATTTGTGTTGAAAGTTCAAGAAAATTTGATAGAAATCCTAAAGAGTGATATAACAGAATTCAATAATCAATTTGATAATTTTAATAGTTTTTTTTTTATTTTTCTCTTTAAGTGATGAGGCTGCAAGTAAAGAGCGATTCACCCTAAAGTTCGACTTCATTGCTGAAGGACCTGCCAGTTTGGAATTCGTGAGCAAGGGCAAACACCTCTCCGGTACCGTCAAATATAATGGAGGTATGTTTAAGAGCGAATAATAATAATAAATATACGAGTATATGAGACTTATTACACAGATTGAGTTAGTAAGAAGTAGTAGTAAGTTCGAAACTTGTGTCACGAGATACCAGTTTACCTAAAGAACAATAAACAAAAATGTATAAAATAAAATAACTAATCTTTACAAATGCACTGACCGAGAAATCTCAGATAATAACATACGAGTAGTTATGTCATGCCAACCTATATTTTAAATGCGAAATTTAGTTTATTTATTTTCTCTTTCGTCTACATGCGTTTTCCACTGAAACAATCAAAAAATTTGCATCGATTTATATAATCAAGAGTCTGAAGAAAGATTGGTTTTTAAAAATATACCTAAAATGGCACATTTGCAGTGTAATAAACAGATGAGATCGATTTTATAAATGATATAAATTGAATGTCACTTTTGCTGCAAATAAATACTTGTATTAGGACTATGTTTTGTATTGTACGTATAATTTTGTTCAAATCTACCAGTTATCACTGAAATTATGTTCTATTTACTCATATTCGATTTACATACAGGTGCAACCGGCATCATTTCCTACTCTTACTCGCTGAAGAAGGAGAACGGCCAGGATGTGTACGAAATCGGACCTGAGACCATTGAGTGCCAATCCCAGCATGTCAAATCTACTCCTAGCGATGACTTGCAAAAGGCTTTCGACAGTGGTTAGTATTTAGAAAATATTAAGTTATCTTTCTCATATTTTTTTTGTGTCAAGAGATATAACGCAAAAAGTGCAAGCCTCCTTTTTAGTATTTTCCTTTAGCGAAGAAAATAGTGCGCTAGAAATTCTTTTCCAGCGCTAATTGTAAAGTTCATTCAATATAAGGTTTCAAGGTATATGAATCTCAAATCCACCATCAAGCTGAACGTTTTGAGTATTTTCGAGTCTATCGGTTCTGTCTACCATATAAGGGAGAAAAGTGAGATATTTGCCTGATCTTGCACTTTGATTATAACTTCGGTAAAAAGACTGTAACTAATAATGTCATAAAGTTCTCTCAATAGCATAAATCAAGGAGAGGAAATAATAAGAAGAATTTAATAAACAAGGTTCTAACTAGTCTTGATTAACTTGTAATGAAAATCATAAGTATTAATTGATGCTATTCATTTTTCAGACCCTGATGCGCAAGCGGTGAAAGACAAATTCGAAGAAGTCGAGAGTGGACATGAAGCAGAGGTTGTTTGCAAGATCACCAAAGCCGTTCTCAAGCAGGCCGTTGAGAACCTGCGAGTTTCGGCCCGTCAAGGCGACATTTAATCTTAATGTTTTTTAATCATTACAATAAATGAAATTATAATGAATTACTTCATTTTTCTTAAACGTAACTAGACAGTTTTATTTTCTTAGTGGTAAAAACGTTGTGAAATATCTGAGTTCATTGTAAATTGTTCCTCTTACGAGAGGATAGATCTCGTGAGAAATCCCGCACATTTAGTCAACTGAATGGCAGTAAGGGTTACAGAGGTCAGATTGGAGTTGCTTCGTGTAAAACATGACTTATGGTCACAGGCGGATTCCGGGCTCCTGTCCAGGATGGTGAGGCATAGCTAAGATGTGTAAATGATAAACAAGCAGGTATAGATGTTAGTTTCTATGCTCCTACATTTGGTGAAGGGTAATTACTTTTTTTTTATCTATGTGGTAAGTAAGTTATATGAGGGTAATTGATATTTTATGTAAAAATTTCATGTATACAATCATCATACATTACATTTTTTTAACAGAATTATAAAGAAATGTAATGTTAAACAGAATACTAGACCTTCAATAGGGGCCAGCACAACAAACTTTTATAAACTCATACTGAATGAACGATATTTGTATTGTATGTAAGATAAATGAGGTGATGACCCGGGCCTTACATCGGGTGATGCTATGAAATTAGGTTTCCCTAATTACAATTTTAGTTTCCAGTTTTCCCGTTTCGTTACTTGGAGAGGAGCCCCGGCTGAAACTGTGACTGCGATCCTAGACCCTAGAGTCAAATCTCCCGTCTGATCTTCGTATTCTTTACAGGGGCATCTAATCTATATGTATATATAATAATATCCAGTTGCTTGCATTGTAAATGGTCGCTTTTGGATTCGAAATTATGCACCTTGTAATGGGTACATTTTATACCTTTACCACTGACCTCCGAGGCTCTCAATATCTCAATACTCTTCTTTGCTTAGGTATAAATGCTTAGATATAAGAAAAGGAATCACTTTTGACTGTAGGACGTTTTATTTATTAATTTCTAGACATCTTTGAAAAACGCAGATTTTGGCAAAATCCTTGCGGAAGCTCGTATGTTATGTATTGCTGTAACATAAACTGTTTTCACTACTTCACAGATAATCGCTTCACGAGTCTTCGACACTATTCCACTGTGTTTCGCTTTTTCTGCTTGGTATTCTGCATCTGAAAAATTAAGTTAAATTTTTTGAAGATTACCCCTTTGAAAGGACATAAGGGCTGAATTTCTCGCTGATTTTAATAAGAGAAAAACTGTTTTGAATATCTCGAACCTATTTGTATATAACCTTTCTACGGTCTAAAGCCATGATCTACTTATATGTATATAGAAATGTTCTATATGTAAATATTACTCACCAGCTTCTAAAGCAGACACAAGATCAGGGCTTAAAGTAAATTTAGGATCTCCGAGCAGTTCGCAAGAATTAGTTTCGGGACCAACCTCATAGTGTTCTACACCTTTATCGTCAGTTTTGAAAACGTAGGTGTATTGGGCATGCCCTTCAGCATCTGTAATGAATTAAGACGTCAATAAGACGTTACTTGAAGATGGAGTTGTATAAAATAACATCATGCCACTATTTTCACACCATGCTTATACTAAATAATTTGATATACGTACTACAACTTCAGTACTTTATTTGCTAAAATGTTGTAAATAAAAAATCAATTCTATCATTAAGCCAAAAAGCTAAACGTGGCCTTTTCAGTCTTTTTGAGACTGTTGGCTATGTTTTCGTAAAAACACCCGACGGTTCACGAAAGAAACCGTAGAACAATTCAAATTCAAATACAGTGATTGACAAAAAATATGGACGCCGATTGACCGCTCTATTAGTGAGCGGTCAATCGGCGTCCATATTTTAATAAAAGCCAAAGTGCGTGTTTTCAACTCCAATTATTTTTTATCATATGTTTTTGAGAGTAGAATTCAAATTTGTACCCTGAAGCAAGAACAACCCGGGCCCATTAAGGCCCATCTATCCAAACAACAATTTAAGGTAAGTAGGTACATGTTAATTCTTCCGCTTATTTATTTCGGAAATTTTTAATCTCTTTAAACCAAAACCTATCGATCTTAATAATTGGTTTTTCCGCTACCTCGCTTATTACTCAAATGTATGTAGGTACTTCGATGAATGATCGGAACAGAAACAACTGAGAACACGATTATATTTCAAGCTAAGTGGACTACCGTATCGGCACAAACTGAACTTGTGTGGCAATAGCCTCGGATCCGCTTTGTTGTTAGACAAATACTGAGCCGACAATACCGGGCTGAACATGCGTGTAGGAAGCCTAATTGTTGTACAATGATATTTCCTTGTGTGGTTCCAAGAACCAATAGAAAAATAATAGAATCATTCCATCTCTTTCTTATGGATGTCGTAAAAGGTGACTAAGGGAAAGGCTTATACCTAAACTAGAAATTCTTTAAGGCGACGGGCTAGCAAACTGTCGCTTTATATGAATCACAATTCTATCAGTAAGGCAAACAGCCGATCAGTATTTTCAAGACTGTTGGCTCTGTCTACTCCGCAATGGATAAAGACGTTGTTATATGTATTTATGTATTTGTAGAGATGTGCAGGCGTTGTCGTTAACGTGGTGCAATGAATTGTCTCTACTTTAACATATCTATCATTCAGTACAGTGTGATTCTCTGTAAACAACGTCAAAAGTAACATTGTCTGGCGCATAAACAAATAGACAATTGGCGTTGCTGACTGATAGTAGCTGGTAGATAGGCCTAAGCCCCAAGTACCCAAAATTTATCCTTGCGCCTTATTGATGATTATCGCGAAACCAAGTACACATTACACAGTATTACATACATATGGTCACGCCTATATCCCTTGTGGGGTAGACAGAGCCAACAGACTTAAAAATACTTAATGATAGTATTAATTTCATGATAGTATTTATTTGGCTTAATGATAGTATTTATTTTAATAATAAATCTTTTACTATTTCTTCGATTATAAAGTACTTACATGCTTGCGCATCCAATTTCCCAGAGTATGATTTGGACAATTTGTGTAATTCTACGGTGATATCACTGTTAAAAGTGACGTTTACCTTCGTTTTTAAGCTGACTGCTTTGCTGTCTTTATCTAATCTGTAAAACCAATATATTGATGATGAAACTTTAAAAAAATTAACTTAGCTTTTTGCTAGTATAGGATCATAATATTGATTATCGTTACAATGGAAGTTTTTCGAAAGAAATTCCTTAAAGAAACAAAAGTGTGACCAAATTTTTCATACCTAATTAGGTATTGATTTTCTTCCAATACTAAGAAAATCAAGAGGAAGATATAGACTGTTATGTCTTTATGGCTGTAACACATACTAAGTGATAACGTGGCGTTTAATCACTTGTATTAAGATAACATAAAATTAAAAAACTTTGTTAATACAATGTTTATTTAAAAATAACTATTAAATGTACCTTCTTTTACTAAATGAGCAGTGAGATATCAAAAACTCACTTGAAAGAGGAAATTTTCTGATCCTTGAAGCCTTGTACAACAATGTTTTTCAAATGGAACGTCACCCCAACACCTTCCGGGGTGACATCTAAATGCGGAATGGTTATAGGGTCCAAAGTCCTGATGTCGAATTGTGGAATACCACCGCTTGTGTTGTCCAAAAATGTTTGGGTGGTTTTTGATAAGCAATCAATATCTGTTGCTAAACATGGCTCCATTGACGACAGATCTGTAAAATATTAATTCATAAATACGCAATACTCACTTAAAATTACTTCGTTCCATAAAAATGTATATTCTGCGTATAACCTAAACACTTAATCAAAAAAATGTATATAAACAAACACATTTCACTCACATGCACTTACCAGAAATAACTGTTTGTAAAAACGCGAAAAAACACAAAGATTTAATAAGAAACATTGTGACGAGTAGACTGTATAGATTTAATTTGTGTTAGTGACTGCATTAATTTATACATAAGATAGTTGTTAAATATTATTTTGTGTAAACATGTAATGTTCTGAGGAATGTGATGATAGCTGGGTCAGAAATTATCACCTTCACATGCCAGTACAATGTGATTATGAATAAGTATCTATAATCTTAAAATTTGAGCTAAATAGTAAAGTCAGAGCTAAATTGAAAAAAATTGTAGAATCTACATGAATGACAAGCTGATATTTTTTAAAATTTCGTCGTCTATTGCCAAGAACATAATGTTTTGTATCGCTCAGACTTAACGCCAAAGTATGAGTAGATAAAAACTGATCGTGTTCATACGTTATTTTGTTTCGCCTCCCTAGTACGAAACTATGTTTTGTTAGTGTGTGCTTAAGTCTTGATTATTCCAATTTCTATGATTATGTACATCATGATAACATAGAATATATAGCATTGTCAGGGCTACCGTAAGTATTTCTATAGAGCTCTATTTCGTATGTATAATGCAATAAGTTATTATCCAGAAAACTATCTCATTGGGAAGAAATTCCATTATCAGTTCCGTTTCAATTATGGTCCGATAAATATTTAAAGTTCAATGTTGGTGTCTTATCATCACAGAATATGTTATTGTAGAACATTACCTCGGACAATACGAGTAATTACATTATGAGAATAGATTCTAGAATTGGGCTCCTCTTTGGAGAGGAAAGAACACAACCGAGACTTACATTGGTAGAAAAAAAAGAATTAAAATCATTAGGAATATGGAAAACAAATCATCCTTTAAAGCTTTAATCAGAAAAATATTTTATAAGAGGGCCATTGGCCATGCCTATTCTACTTTCTCGTCTTTGCTTTGTTGAATCCTCATTCTCATTCGTCCAGTACAGAACTACTTTCAACGATAACTAAATTGACTTCATTTTAAAAGCTAATAATTACAGTACCTTTGGCTTTAGTCAGAGTATTTAAATGGCACTTAAAATCTCATACACGTAGCAGGCAAATGGCATTATGACGTGAGTACTTAGTACCCACCTAGTGCAAATTGTAAATGGGACACGGGCACCGACTACGTGTCCAATTTAACTAACTCACTAACCCATTAAGGTCACGATGTTGATACAACCTGTCTGGAAATTGTAGTTATGCATAACATAAGAAATTTCTACGGCTATAATGTTATAATCCTTCATGTTCAATCGTCACTCATTTTAAAAACATTATTACTTTGATAAATATTTATTTATCAGTAAGTGTTTAAATTCTAAAGTTCTGTCTACCCTGCTACTACTGCAAGGGTTATCGGCGTACAAAGACAAATTATTTTATTGGGTGTAAACAGTTCTATTTAAATTCTGTGTTTATATCTTAGAATCATTCAATAACTTACTTCAAAGTTTCTTCTTTCGAAAAGTACAATTCTCGAAGGGCAAAGTTTAACCCTAAAAGCAATAAAGATAAAGATTTCTAAACAATAACATTGCATTTCAAAGATGGCAACAGACACAGAATTGCGATATTTGTGTTTATCTTACGCATATACTTTGGTTAAACTTGATATCAGTTCACCTAATTGGGTGCTCTAGCCAAACATTGTGATGTACATATATACCGAATTACACAGATGTATAAAAAATATTTAACGTGCAGGAATAAACTGTATCTAATATAAGGATATATTTAGTTTTATTTGACCCATTATACTTAATGATAGTTTTAATAATTATAAATAATAATTTATTAATATAGATACACCCAGGACAAAACACTGGTAGGTATATAATGAAACCCACAGGTAGGTATTTTATTGAGGGTTGTCCGAAGGAATATATTTGATTTAGTTATCAGACCCCAAACCTGTTTTATAAGGGACGAGTCCTGCATACATTTGAAAGAAACCCTCGTGTTGTCCTTATCACACTCAAGTAAATTTGCATTGGAGTGAAAAGGCAAAATATATGAAAATGTATTATGTATTAGGAAAAAATGTTTTACTTTTTACTTTGCTGCACAATATGTCATGTCAGGTTTTATTATAAATTAATCAATGCCAGGTAGGATTGACCTCTTGATATAATATTTTTATTATAAAGAGTAAAATAAGTTATGAAACATAAATAAATGAATGATACATCTCTGAACGCATTTGGTGACAGTAACGCTTACTTAATTCAATATTCTATAATGAGATTATCATAGAATGTTGAATTCGGTGTGATTTGAATTCTGAAGCGCACAGTGTGCATTGCTTATACAATCCTATACAAAGAAACAGACTGTCGCGTCGCACCGCGCAACGTCGTGTCTATTCGTTTTATGTCACTCAATGCATTCAAACAAAACATTGTGTTTATTATAAAACCTTAAGCAAAATTCCTTTTATTGCGTCTAGTAATCTGCTGCTAAGGAAAATTCTTTGTAAATTTATTGATATTAAGGCCAGCAGGAAATAAAAGGAGCTGCGATTATCTTTTGAAATGACTGTATTTTGCCGAGTAATTTAAGCGGCCGGTTGTTCACTGTAAAATTAAGACATTTGTTGTCAAGACAACTGATTGTATTCGTTTAGGAAGTGAAACTAATAACATGCTGGTTATTTTTATGCAAACATAAAAGATAAATATTATTAAGTACATGAGGAAACCATATTAATGTTTTTTTATCAATTTTTTTGTTTGCGCATCTAATACTTTTTATTTATTTCAGATTACCAAAATGTTATGTTTAAGAGTGCAGTCTAGCCTCTCCTCCAGTGTGAACAAACTGTAACGGGAATAAAAAGAGATTAAAAATTAAACTGAATCAACTCTCACTCGAATTTGAATGCAGTTTTTGGTTCATTTACTGCGTACTTAAACGAAGTTGATTTATGGCCATTGAATACACGCCCATTTCAGGATCCCTGCATTTAATTTCACTCTCCAAATCTGCAATAAACATAACATTAATTAATGAGGGAATCAATAGAACTGAATATTTAATTAATCACAAATATTTAACCGACAAACTGGTATATATAGCTAGTAATGTTTATCATTTACTTTTGATTGAGTTAATTGGTTGAGGTAGTATTTAGATTGTTTTATTTGATATCATGTAAAAACTAACAAATAGAGTATTAATCTGTGCAATTGCAGGAGTGAATAAGTGGGCAAAAATAAGAAAATGTTTTTCTTAAACTACTTATAAAGAAGAGTTTTGCATGAAAATATAAAAGAAGATGAAGGGACCGTGGCAAGTTCAAAGGAGTGATTTCTATAAAAATGGTGTGATCAACATACCTTTAGATAAATTTTAACCGTTTGAACTTTAAAACAAATGTAAAGCTGTATCGAAACAAAAGTTTTTGATGTTTTTTTCTCTAAACTTCTAAACATAAAATTTCTTTCTGTCGTGAGTAACATGGGCTATACAATATAACATCAGCTTACGCCCTTTTAGGAGTAGGTAAATCATAAAGTGTGCCCATAAAACTTTCATGTCGCTATTCATGTAAGCACCTTTACCAAATGGCTGAGAGAGATGCGAGGGGCCTATAAAAAAACAAATCGGGTCACGGAAACAAGATTCATGACGGTAAGTTCTGAAAAATAAACACACTATCTGTCTTATAGAATGAAAAAACGAAAGGTTTCGAACTTAACTCCCTAGTTTATTTGTTAGAAGATGAGGTCTTTCTCTTTCTAAGGTATAAATATTGAAGGGATTTAAAACTTAGGAAGCTGCCGACAAAGTGGGCAAATGTCAAAAAGTGAAACCCGCCTTCAAGCATAGTGACTATACGTGCAACTGGAAACACGCAAAGATGAGGCAGTGTATTGCTTAGTAAGAAAGTTAATATGGTATCGTCAGCAAGGTGATTAAATTTAAAAACGAGTACTGTTTCCTTGATTCTCTGTTCAAACTAACTGCACAGATATCTATATTTCTGTAATGTATAAAATGTATAAAACCTAGTTATAAAATAATCTTAAGGCTCACCTTTGTAAAGAGGAAAATAAACGTATTTTATTATTTATTTATTATGATAACAAGCGACAAGTCTAAAAGTATTTTACAAATAAAGAAATTGTACAAGTAAAAAGTCTTATGTATTTATTTGTGTACTTCCTGAATGGTTTAAGTAATTCAATTGTGTATAACAAGATTTTAGGCATCAAATAGTTACCTGGCCTGGCATGGTTCGATTTTCCTACAAAAATATTATGAAATAACCACGAATAACGTAAACCGATTATTCCAAGTCTTTGACGTCGATAACTCTCAAGAAGCAGGAATCGCTTTCATTGAAAAGAAATCGAAATACGAATCCCCAGAACTCTTGAAGAACTAGTGAAAGGGTTCTACAAAAATAAAAATAAACTATTTGCTTGGAGAATTTTCCTGTCAATGGCAAAACTGTAAATCGTGGTATGCTCATTAATATTTATTTTAATAAATGCTTTAGAATTTTCCGTAATAGATAAAGCTCGACAATATTAAAAAGGCAGCGACTGTTGAGAGCCAAAGAGCATCAGGCAAGTACCAGTTAAATTCTAGCAACGACTCGCCGCATCCTCATTTTGAACATTTTCCCATTAAGTCCATGAATCCAATTTTCCAGCTACAGTTAATTTCAGAATAACACACCCATTAGGCGGAGGTCCCTTTCATTAATGTATATAACAATGAATAATAAGAAGAAAATTGAAATAATAAAACATGCGCACTTGGATTATAGATACCTATCTGAATATTTCTTGAGATTTCTGTTATAGTATAGCTATTAGGGTTATTATATATATAGGCGTAGAATAATAGAAAAAACTAACGAATCTTAATTATTAACTCAGTTGTTTTTAGTTTTTGTTAATATACTTAATAATATTAACAAAGAAGTTTAATTGAATTAAAATTCGTATGTAAACGTAGGTGGAATTTACATAATACAAATTCAAATTAAAAATTTTTATTCATTCTTATAGGATACTATATATCGCTTAATAATTGTCGTATGGTTTAACAACATTGGTTGACGTCAAATAAATTACTTAAAAACTAAGTTTACAAGGCGTCAGTGCAGAAGAAGCGGTAACAAACTGCACTGCAGCATTTTCTTCAACAACGTCAACTTCACAATATTAAATTATACTTAGAATACAAATTGATCTATCATCCATTTAGTTATATAGAATCCTACATGATATAGATTTAGTCGTAAATATATGTATTTTCGTAGCGTAATACTTTTTCAAACAAATATCAGCCTAACCATTATGAAAATAATTGCATTTGTTTAATTAACGTGGTCGTGTTTATTCCAATTGAGATTAAAATGGCTACACTATAAGAGGATTACAACATGATCCCTGTTCCCGTGTTAGTACAGGTTCAAATTACATTGTATGAAATTTACTTTACAGTGAAGTTGTTATAAATCTGGACAAATGCTGTACAATTTTTTAACCTTATGGAAAACGAACATGACAGATATTATCCTCGCCATTTTAGTTGTGAAATTTGAAATTTGTGGCAAATCATGCCGTCTCGTAGGGTTAAAAAGTATAAAAAAAATATTATATATTTACGTATCTTGATCAAATTAAGGACGTCCTGGTAAAGGGTCAGGTCAAAAGTACCCGACACCGCCGAGCTTGTATGAAGAGAGTTATGAATGTGGATGAAGCGAAGGAAGTATGCAGAGATCGTGGCAAGTGGAAAGAGGTAGTCTCTGCCTACCCCTCCGGGAAAGAGGCGTGATTTTATGTATGTATGTATATATTTCCATAAATTTCTGGCGGGAGTAAAATACTTTTTAATACATTTCAATGATTTAATTTCTTTTTGTCTGTATGTAAGTCTTTTTGTGTGCACATTAATCCTTGAAACTACTTGGACGGTTTATATAAACTTTTATTATATTGAAGCTTTTGATACTGGGCACAATCTAAGCTATTGAATGGTCGTCATCATCTAGGCCCTAGGCCTCATTTATTGAAGTCTATGCGGACGAATACGCGGACACCAGCTACTCCACAATAAATGTAAGTGCTAAGTAAAAAGCACGATTCACGTTCGGCTAAAGCTTTTGAAAAATATTTTGTTCATTTTATATTTTTCGAATTGCGTTGTAATGCACATGAATAAATGAAACCAATTAATGCATCAATTATGTAAAGTGAAATTTTCCGTCCATAAATCATAATAATTAGGTACCTACGTAACGAAATTGTGTAGCAAAACCACAGCAGTGAAATAAAACCATCGGGAAATGTTAACTACGCCTCATTTGTCAGTCTTTACGAAATAACCCCTATATGTCTTCATGAAAATAATTCCGAAAGAAATATTATGCAATATAACCTAATATTCGCGTAACTGTGGATATGAAACTTAGATACGAGAAGTGATAATGAATGAGCTATTATCTTTTAGAACATAATTATGCAGTATTTGGGTGACTACGCTGTGCTCGGAAGACGTCAGAAACCACCAAAAAATATTAAAAATAAAAATAAAACTGTTCGTTTCCGCGGATCCAACCCGGGCACTCCGATTTAAAAACCGATCCCTCTGACCACTTGAACACATAATTTCGACGCAGCGAGCGCTTTACTGTTGGTTTATCAGTAGGTAAAGTGGTCGCCGCGTCGAAATTATCGATTTCAAGCGACCTTCTTATGTGGAAAGATTTCTTCGACCTACCCCTTTTATCCGGGCCCTACGAAAGCGGCAAAGTCAGACATTTGTTCCCCAGATAACCTGCAGGCTTCTACAAGACGTGAACGTACCAATGTAGACAGCTTCCTTATTTATATTGTCTGGCAAGACAAGGCTACGCGGTCTCTCCGCGAAAGTTTACACATCCAGCGCAATATTTTCATAGTTTTACATACTTTTAGTATTGTTGGTACAAATGAAAAGAATATTAGACTCTTATTCGAGTTTAGGTCTTTCTCACCAATAACTCATCCGTGTTAAAAGATATCCTTTTGAGTACCTAGGTACTAAATGCAATGTTTGCTTTCAAATATTAGGATTCATCGTTTTATATATGTATGACAACTTACTACTTTTGATGCATTAATTTGATCTTCAATCTTATTATAAAAACCGATCTGTTTTAGATAATCTAACTATATCTTTACCTACGTCGGTCTTTTCCAACTTTTCCATTTATGTTCTCCTAAGTGAGTTGATATCTGAGGTATAATAATAATTAATATGTACTACATCTTACAAAGTTTTAGCAACAAGTAGTACTCATGCAGAGAAGTTCGTAGAAGTCCACTGAGAATTGAATCCGGAACGCTAGTTGCATTCGAGATTAGCAACTGCAACAAACTTTAACACAGAGTTACTTCTTTTGTTCCCTAATTAGTTCGAATGGTATTAAAAGTATTGTGAAAAACTAGATTTACGTGAATCCGTGTAAGTCACGTAGCATAGTTGGCAGTTCAGAGAAGTTTTTAAATATTTATTACAAACATATTATTACGTGATATTCAGATAAATGTTTAAAATCTAACAACTTAAACTTTACAGTAATTTAACCGTAATGTTTTTAGATTCATACTCGCAATAACATTAATAGTGAAAAGTATAAACACTTTTTTCTAATTAAAAGAATACTATTATGCAACTTTATAAAACAAGATTATAATAAAGAGTCGCCTTAATCTTTTTAAAACAATTTTTGAGATTTTACACAACAACGGATTTTAGACGTACGGTCCACTCCTTTTTACGATACTAAATTTGGAATATTTAGATTTTCACCAAAAACTACCGATAATTAACAAACTACCAGATATATTCGCTCAAAGAGTTTAAAAGCGATCGGTGGATTTCCAAAACCCTTTCCGTGCCAGCTTTTAAAGGTAATCCACTGTTGAAATATTCTAAGCTTTAAAGGTCAGTAACTTTTTGTTAGACATATTTATCCATTACTGGCTATATAGACCCACCACCACAGGTGCCGTATAGTTCCCGGCACCAATTAAAAATATAAGAATAGGACCACTCCTTCTCTTTCCCTTGGATGTCGTAAAAGGCGACTAAGGGATAGGCTTATAAACTTGGGATTCTTCTTTTAGGCGATGGGCTTGCAACCTGTCACTATTTAAATCGCAATTCTATCATCAAGCCAAAAAGCTGAGCGTGGTCAATCAGTTTTTTTAAGACAGTTGGCTCTGTCTAGCCCGCAATAGATATAGACGTGGCTATATTTATGTATGTATGTAGACCCAGTAGTCACAAGACAGTTAAATAAGATGGTTAAATATTGCAATTTAAAGTAACAGTTAGTCCATCGCCTAAAAGATGTATCCCAGGTTTATGTCTTGCCTTGCCTTCAGTGACGTTCTCTATAGGAGGCTGATCAAAGTATCCTATCACATCTATATTTATAACTACTGATATAAGTTAGCTTCTGAAGTAGGTATGGATTCATCTATATAATTATTTATAAAATTACACTGACTGATTGATTGAGATATCAGCAGATCTCAAACTACTAGATTTAAAATTTGGCAAGAAGGTTTAGTTAAGCATATAGGGACGAAAATTTACGGGACATATCGTTTTATGCGGCAGGAGCCGTAGGCCTACTGTAGTTATAATAAAAAACCACAATCTTTTGAGAAGGATCTCACGTATTTTCACAACAGAGACTTTCCCATCAGCATGTTCCTCAAAGGCATATCTTTTTAAAACAGTCTTTTGAACAGGAACCGCCATGTTTTGCATTCAAAAACCTCAGTCAGAATACCGTAGCTTTTACTCGCTTTAATTTTTTGTCGAGTTTAAAAATGTGGGAATTCTGATATTAAAACATGATATATGTTTGTCACATTAAAAACGCTGTCAATTTCACCTGAGGCTTCGTTCCAGTCGAAATATTTAATAGTAAATTAGTTTTGACAACAAAAACAATAAAAACACAAAGCTTTTCAAAGCAAGGAAGTAAAAATTAGGATTTACTTGGTATGGAATAACAATATTTCGTCATATTTTGTCATGTAAATATTCTAATTCAAAACATAAGTTATGCACAAATACAGTTTTACTTGAGAAAGAAAAATATATATAAAAGAAAATCATAGATTAGAAAAACCTCGCCTAGCTATTTGAGAGACAAAGATAGGTAGTAAGGTCGGTAGCTCATCGCGTAAAATATGAACTCAAATGTACTTAAATCACACGCTTGAACTGAACATTCATTTTTGCAAAAAAAAAATAGCGGCTGACGAAAAGTATATTTAATAAAGAAACTTCATTTTCTACCTTAAAAATTAAATTTAATGCTTAAAATGATTTTTCTCTCATAAAAAATCATTCTGTTTATTATCATTTTATAATAACTGTGTTAAATTTAAATAACGGTGCTTCAAAAATATGTCATAAAGCTTTTCTGCGAAATTATATAGACCAATTAATATACAAAACGTCAGAGACAGTGCTCTAAGCAATAAATTTGAAAATTCAAAGATTTTACGAGGCGATTTATTAATTAACCTACAAAATTTTCATAGAAATCTAATTGGTGGAAAATAATGATTTAGGTAGTTTGATTTGATTTATAACTTAGTAAGTATTATCCGTTATCCAGATTAAATTTAAATGGCTCTGACTGTAAATGTAACAATACGGTTTTACTAATAATAAATTTTACTAGTTAATGCCCGCGACTTCGATCGTCGTACTAACAGAGGATGCAACCGGGACTAAAGCCAGGAGGAAGAAAACTTGGTTCGTCGTAAAAATTCATTGATAATCTCATCAACAATTTATAATAAGCCAAAGTATTTTTCATATACGATTGTTGGAGAAAATAAAATAGGTACTTTTTACTTTACTCACTTACTATTAATACATAAAAACTGACTCAAATCGCCTAATAGAGGGGCTTGACGGGCGTCGACCTGAGCAACAACTTTCGCATGATACGAGTGCCTACAAACATACAAACAGAAATTCTAAGAGTCACATTATTGGCTTCGGTTGGTCTTATACAGGTCCTCCGTATCAATTTTTTGCCAATATCTTTCAAGTACAGACATCGCTCAGTAACCATTTTATTATATTTATGGATTTTCAATGTTATATGCCGTGTGATGTAGGATGAGTAAATTATTTCTCTAATACATATAGGTAATATATAAAACATTTTTTCAAAAGCGTAATGGTTTCTCAGCCTTTTTTAACATTGATGACGATCTCATATCTTATACCTATCTTGTATTATAATCCGAGGGAAATACGTTTCGTAATACCAAAGGTGCATCCAACCGATACCGTATCGGTAAAGCTGATTCCGACAAATGTATAAACAATTAGCTTTGTCACGAAACACCGCTTCAGTTTACCAGAATTCCGGGAAATCGTTTTACTTTCCCCACGTTTAAATTGCATAAAACAAATACATCAGTTTCCGTCTGTTTTCACCAAATGTGAGAATTTTTTTTTCGTTTTGTTTATTATCTGAGTAGCTTTTGAGTTCAGTATTTTTGCTTTGAACGCACTTTCGGGAATGGGGGATATCTACCTGCCCAGTGGACTTCGTAGTAGAGTAAAAATTGCCAAATATTAATTATAATTAAACTTCATTGTAACTTATATCTTTTACTTATACTATAATCAGCTTGAATAGAACACTAAAAGAAAAATAACAATACTATTTACAGAGAAGCTTACTTTCATTATTGAATACTTAATACCTTTTGCTACAATACTCTCAATTTTCTCAAAATCACTGTTATTGTTATTATTATTGCTTAAAGTGAAATTAGAAAGCCTGAAGAGTCTGCCAAAATGGGAAATTAAAGACAACTATTACGCTTTCTGCCTTTATTCCCTGAATAATTGCGTTAATTTGAGTTCTAAATATAAGAATCTATTTCAGTAGCAAATAAAATAATAAAAGGATTGTTTATAAAGGTACCTAAAACCCTGTGTGACAATAAATAATGGATTTAATTTTACAATTATGTGCTTTCCTTGAGTTATAATAAATTACTTTTTTTGGGAATTTTCATTTGATTGTTGATTGAAACTACTTAAAGTTTTCATAACAAAGGCATTTTTATAACATTCATCTCTTACGGGGTAGATAGAGCAAGGCACGTAGCCTTAGAATTTTTATTTTACATCTGAGCCTTTTATCTGATTGACTTTTAAAATATAAATATCAACTTAGTTCTGAATATTTCAGGTAACACATAATAGAGAGCTATTAAGGAAAATGAGGGCACTGCGCTGGAAAGCATAATAATGGTATAATTTCTCGACCCCGTTTAAGTTACTAAGTAACCATATTAAAACTACGTCACGTCACCATTTCTTACTAGGGACAGGTTTTTAATCCATTTGTTATTTTAATTAATTTCCTGATTTGTATGGGATGTAGGGAGTTGGAGTTTTGGAATCTCGCCAATACGTGAGAGGAATTAATATTAGTTTTTGAAAAATGTTAACCTTATGGCGTTAAATCAAGTTGAATCTTTGCTGAGCCTCCTGCTGCCTCCCAGAGTTATTATTTAAGTATGTAAAAAAGTGAGTCACTTCATATACCTACCTAGTTATCTAAAACATACTCCCGTAGGGATAATAGTAACATATAATATTTTTTTTTATTTCATCGTAAGAATATATACGTAATTAGTAAGTACATTAGGTACAAACCTATGTGTGAGTTTAACGATATTTTCCTTTACGGTAAGTGACCACTCCTATTTTATAGTGCGTCGGAAATCACAAATCACAACTTAATAAATATCTGGTAAAAAATATGTGTAAAGTAAATTTGAATCAATTTAACACTTGTGCGATTCATATTACACCCAAAACGACCACTCGAATAAAGTCGAGGGAATTTTCAGAAGCGCCGCGTGGTAATATCGCCGGGTGAGAGTTAAAGTCGGTATAACGGATGCACCGCAAGTTTTATGTGGCGGCGACAACACGAAATTGCTAATTTATTTGCATTTTAACCTCAAATGAAAAACTAGGGTGTCGTAGTTTGATGTTTTTAATTCCATTTTTGTCGCCAAGTATGATAACTTCTTTTAGGCGATGGACTAGCAGCATACTCTCACTATCTCTAAATGTCAATTGTATTATTAGTCTATATATTGACTCTGTCTACCCCATTAGTTTATTACCCATTAATTCTTCTACGGTGTTAATTCCGATTACCTTCTCACCGCTAGAGAGGAGCCCGTGGTTCAGCTCTTGACAATGATTCTGGGTAAGATTTTACACGAAATGACTCCTAAATGACTTTTGCAATCTCGCAGCTAAACCTAACGCATATTGAATCAAGTCAAATGCTGAACTGGATGTATGACCCTATTTAATACCTTCTAAGACATCCTTTGGAAAGAGATGAAATTGTTATTTATATAGTGCCGGGAACCACACGGTACAACAAGAAGTTTGATATTAAACTAAAAAGTCCGATAGCTCGTATTCAACTGGAATTCTGAAAATTTCAGAAGCGCATAGCGTGGAATGAACATCACTGGTTAACTTCGTGTTTTTGTTGCAAACAAATTAAAAAAGGTATTCGCTATATAAACCTGCTCTATATTTTTTAGGATCTGTATTGTATGGTTTTAAGAATGGTTTAATTTCAAGTGCCGTGTGGCTCCCGGCACCAGTTCAAGAAAGAATAGGACCACTCCATCTCTTTCCCATGGGTGTCGTAAAAGGCGACTAAGGGATAGGCTTACCTACTTGGGATTCTTTTTTAGGCGATGGGCTAGCAACCTGTCACTATTTGAATCTCAATTCTATCATTAAGCCAAATAGCTGAACGTGGCCATTCTGTCTTTTCAAGACTGTTGGCTCTGTCTGCCCCACAAGGGATATAGACGTGACCATATGTATGTACCTATATGTATGTTTAATTTCAAAATGAAGGATAACGTGGAGATAATTAGGACCTTAAGTTTTAATTTTTGTTTTTGAATTTTTTTCCTTGACATGAATATAGTAGATTTATTTTCAAATTTGGATACAAGTTATCACTAATTGACGTCACAAAACTTAAATCTAATTATTTCTACTACATGCTTTATCGAGATAAGGGATGCGATCCGATGGCTAGTATTAATTATTTTCTCACTCTCATCTATGCATTCAGAGTCCGCGTTCTGATATTTATAACTACTTTTTGTCCATTGTTTGGCATCTAAAGAGTTTATAATTCATTCAACAATAATTTCACTTGCACTATTTCATATAATGCCTGAGGCTTGCATTAGAATTTAAGCTGGAATTTTAGAATTTTTGAAGTGAATAATGCCTGGTAGGAGTCAAAAGCAGTGTTGTGGATGCACAAAATGCAAGATATTCTGTTGTTTTATGTGGGGCAGCGATAACATGAAACTTTAAAATTTAACTCAAGGTACCAGATTTTTTGCCGTTTAATCAGCGATAGATAATAGATACTGAAACGTAGCCCCTATGTTAAAAGTATTTCAATATTGATTATAAAATCAAATATATTTATTGTCCAACACTGGTTACAAAAGTCGTTACATATTCGTGATCAGCACTGTGAGCGTACAATAACTTTTAATACCAAATACAATGTCGAAATTTAAAATAAGTATAATGAAATTGTGGATGATAATAAGAGTCATACAAACAACACAGCACCAAAACATTAGTGTGTGAAGCTGAAATTTGTATAATACAAGTTTCTTCCAGAGTTTAGTAGAGCACTCAGGAAGGATTTTCTAAAATTCTCAAGAATTAACAGAGAAGAAGAAAGAACAGAGGAATAAAGTCTTGCCTGCTTGCCGGTTAACAGAAAGAGATAACTTCATAGCATTTGCTAATTAATTTTTTGTTTTTTTTTACATTCACTTATAACACGTCTTTATCTCTTACGTGGTAGACAGATCCACTGTCTTGCAAAAATTGAAAAACCACGTTCAGCTATATTGCTTTATGATAATATTGAGATACAAACAGCGACAGGTTGCTGGGCAATCGCCTAAAGAAAGAAATTTTATTTTCGTTTTTCTTTATTTAACTTTCTAACAATATTAAAAATAAAACAAAACGACTTCGTCTAGTAAGTTCTCCTTGCAACCCCATAAATAAGTTACTTATAGATATTTTTTGAGTTTAGCAAACGAAAAGGGCTGTAGCCCTTAAAATTATATGGTCCGAAATATTAGTATAAGCACACGGCTGGGTACTCGTAAACGTGAGTTTTTCTTTTATTTGTCCCGTAAATGGTGCTGGGGAATGTTATCTGTATTCAGAGTATTAAAGCTGCCTTTTCGTATCCGTAGGCCGTACGTGATCCATGCGAAACGGAAATTGGTGCACATTGGAAAACTTGGTACTAGTGAAGTTGAGACGAAAAATTTTTCTGCATTCATTTTTCTTTTAGACGTAGGTATAGTTTGGATGTTATTGGCATTTATTTTCTAGAAGTATTCTTGTTTTCTGGTATCGCGATTAATTGAATAACATGAAAGAAACAGATCGGTTTATTATAAAATATTTTCCAAAACATTGCGTATTCCGTACTGCTTCTCGGTAGATAAAGTAGTTCCTAAAAGGTAAAGTGTTAAGAATTGGAACCACTCTTGATGTATGAGAGCAACGTAAAGAAAGCACAAAATGAAATTCTGTTTACTGTTTAATAAAATTAAGGTTAAGTGATTTTTGAATTATGTTACTTTGATCTGTAATCTATAAAAAATAAAATAGGAATTCAAGTAAAATAGTATACTTGAACATTAAATCAAATTTATTAAAAGTTACCTCGTCAAATCACACAGGTAAGTTGCAAAATCCTAGATTCTGAATCAATACCACCACGTATAAAACTAGCAATGTAAGTGCTTAGATAAGAATGAAAGGAATAGAATAGGACTTATTTTATAAACCTGTGAGCAAAGTTATGTTGCATCACCTCATCACACTGAAAAGTATTCAAAAGACAATGAAATGTCAATAAGGAAAATATATTCAAAAGTTATTGTGTGACATTAAATACATTTAAGAACAACATATATAAGTTTCTCTTCTATGGAGAATTTCTAGGGAAGGTACTCAAAGCCACTCATGCTCGCTGATATGGGACGTGCCCTGAATATGGCGACATATCACACATCTGCATTATTACTCTATCAATGTATATGCGTTTTCGTAGTAAAGTTTGGTTTGAAAGTTTTGTAAAAATGTAAAGAATCAAATATACGTAGATTTTGAGTTGTTTGAAAGTTTAGGACGGATATTAACTAAAAAAAAATTAAGGATAGATACTGTCTATCCTCATATAAAAAACATTTAGAAAAATCAGTCTTTTTCTATTTGTTATATGATACGGGGTTCGTTGAATATATGTGACCTTACATGCTTTTAAAATTCTTGGTTGACTACTGTTATTAAACTGCGGCTGCTTTACAATTCGTTTGCCATATGTAATATTTCGAAGTTCGATGTTGTTTATGTGTAAAACAAAATGATTAACTGAGAGATAGATGGCGCTATGTGATCAGCCTCAATTATTAGTTTAGTATGAGCACTTATCTTGATCAAATCGGGTATTTTATAGTAAAAAGTCTTCTCAAGGCTACCGATGATATATGAATGTAAATGGGGACAAAAGAAGTTAATACACTGAAGAGTAGGAATGTAAATTAATATTTTTACACTTACTGTTATACTTCAACCAAGCACGATTGTTGGATTAATGGACTTTTTAATATCCTTCATTAGTTAGTTTCCTGTTGTAATAATAAAATAAAAAAAACATAGGCATTCATTTCATACCGAGGACTCATTCTGTAGGAGCTCTGTTGATTTGTAAGCTACTTAAAAATAAAATTAACGGCGTTCTGTATGGTGTCCGTAACATCAACACGGGTACAAACGGATAACCAACATAAGCTGAGTTACCCTTTCCAAATATTATTTGAATTTGCAAAAAATTATACTTTTTATATACTTTATATATATCTATATCCCTTGCAAAACTATTGGCTCTGTCTACTCAGAGACAGAGCCAATAGTCTTGAAAAACTGAGAGGCCACGTTCAACTGTTTGGCTTAATGATAGAATTGACACGCAAATAGTCTAAGGTTGCTATCCCATCGCCTAAATGGAGAATCCCAAGTTTATAAGCCTATTCTTTAGTTACCTAGGAAAGGGATCAAGTAATACTATTCTATTTTTTTTTACATTCGTGCCGGGAACCACACGACACTTTAATATTTTTTCAGACAATTAATTTAAAAAGTTAATAATTAATTATCTACTAATCTATACGGAACACTTCTTGCTCAAGACTTATACGTACTTAACCAGTTTCTTGCAACATCAAATTGAATTTTAAAATAAGCTTCTCGCGTGCAGTCGCCGACCGTAAACCTTGTATTTGACGCGCAAATATATACACGACGTAGCGGATAAAATGTGCTTGAACCACTCAATATGAGATCGACGTTAAGATTTCCTTCTCATCAAAGGTTACAAGATAAACACTTATTTTTATTAGTACACCATGTTTCAGGAAAAGGTATATATTTTTTTTTCCTACACCGATCCCTGAAGATTGCTTTATACAAATTTACAAATAGCATTCAAAGGATTCCTTTAAATACTATGATAAATTCATTACCCTTTTTTTTCAGGTATTCTCCCAAATTTTAGATGGATATTAAAAGCGGATTTCCAGTAAATTTCTTGCTGTTGGCGCTGCGAAAAATCATAGAGCTATTCCAGCGCATTCAGCTGGCTCTGTCTACCCTGTAAGAGATAAAGACGTGATATGTATGAGTGTACTTTTAAAGTCTAATTTTGCAGAGTTTTCCACAAAAGTGCTATCAACATTCGAATACGTAGAATCAATCAATTTACGAGTAATTTATAGCTCTTATACTTTCATATCAAATCCATGTTTATAGCAAATATTTTTAACGTTATTTCTGTTTAAGCTTCCATTAAATGAAGCATCGCAGGCCATTAGTCCCAAACTCACGGTATAATATAAAATTCAATATGAGCTTGAAAATTTTAGTGCTCTTTCAGCGCTCAAACGCTGCCAGAGTCAAGATTTATATTTTTGGATTATTTCATTGCTATAATAAATGAAATATCACTGAGATTATCATTTATAAATTAATGTAACTAAATTATCATTACTAAATTTTCATTTTAGGTAAATTTCACGTATTAAATTTAACTTTAACAAAATAATATAACTTACAAATACCCAGATATCCGACAGGTTTCCGCAAAACGTAACCGTACCAACATAGAAAGTATTTAAGGTGTCATTAAAATAGGTGATAAAAGACGTGAATATATTCTTTTCGAGAACTTTTCTCACTTAGACAATAAAGGCAATTTACATTTCTTGGTAGAATTTAAATTGTAAGTCCGTGAAGAAATACGCTCGCTCCTGTACAAAGCATCGTGACATAATGCATAATTGCATAGCAGAACTACGACGGTACCTAAGCTCAGTTGAAGTATTCAAGATGCGTCGACAAAACGGCATACTTCGAAAATAATTTCCGACTATTACAGTAACAGATTGTGGAAGTTTTGGACGAGCAATATTGATTATTAAAGTATGATTGCCATTGAATTGTTAGCATCACGTTGCAACGTTATATTTCTGGGACTTAAATGACACTTACTACACAGAAAGCACGCTGAGCTGATCAGATAGAGAAGAAAAACTTGACTATGAAATAAATTAAGACATCAAGTATTAAAATAGTATTAATGAATAATAAGTGCTTAGTGAAATCGAAAGCTGAGAGAAATTGAAGCTAACAGGTGACATCTTAGTACGTCAAGGAATATTAATTTTACTCCATTGTTTTCGAGGAATTTCAGTTTCTAATTTATGAGTTCATTAAATTGACAGTTTTAAGTTTTCGTTAGGAATGAAATGTACATATTTCGTTCAATTTATAAAAAAAGCTATGAAAATAATATTAAATTTTATGAACCCTAGCTTTTTGTTATTTTTTTTTATTCATTACTACTTCTTTGTGATATATTATCAAAATATCACTTTGTTGTTGTTGTAATACCTATACATACATTCATACATATAGATAGGATACTAGGATTAACTAATGAAAATTAAAAAAACAATACCTGAAAGTATGCAGTTACCCAAATGAATTAGTTACCCACCCTCGAGTGTAATTTGGAGTATGAGTCGCAAATTTAAGTGTCCAGGGACAAAGTCATACCAATGACTGTCAATAATTGATCAAGTGAAATGGAATTCTGACCCCAAATACGAAAGTGGCCGGGAAGAAGGGGAAATTAAAAGCAAAGCTAGGCCTTAGGGAGTCGTCAAATAGACGATAACTGTTCCCAGACATTAGCCAACCAACAGGTAAAAGAACCAATTTATTATTAAAATGGTAGTTGAAATCTTGTTTTCTTGTGTGCATTTCTTAGAGCGGACGAAGAGAATGTTTAAGGTTCGGAAGGCAAATGGAAATGAACATTTTTTTTGTCATGTCTGTCTGTCCGTATGTTACAGCCATTTAATTTTGAGTATTCTTAGATAAGGCGTACTATGGTTCAAAGTTGGAAGATAGTGTATTCAATAAATATTTTATGGTATGATTTAATAACGCATGTAGCTGAGAGATATTAAAAAAATTGATGGTAAAAATAAACTTTTCTTAAAGTACATTTTAGCAATTCTTTGGTTTTATGTAAATAAAATGTTAAGTAAGAGTTTTTATCTCCTTCTAAACAATAAATCTTTGCCTACAAGTTACCTCTGACCTACAAATTTCTATATAAGTTTCATCAAGTCTGTTCGGGTCGACCCCGGAAGCTGTAAATAGGATATTGCGGATAACAACTACGATCAGATTGTATGGTACTATAGTGGAGAAAGTATATTAATAAGTTAATTCCTATAGTAAGTAACACGCGTCTTTGTCGAAGAGAGTCGATCCAATCATATACATATGTGCCTGATTACAGCTTCGAATCCTACCTGCATGATGAAATAATGACTCTTTTTCTGAGTTATGTGCTTTACATTTTTTATCGATATGTGACGAAGAAAAGTAAAAAGTAAAAGCAGGAAGTTAAAATCAAAATTGACTTGGATTATAGTCAAATGCGTATCTCTGGCTACTATACTAATATAATATAAAAGTAGGCACCAGAAAAAAACCTGCTACAAATTAGTTTAAATAATAAAATTATATACTAAATGTATGTTCATATAAAAAACAGTGTAAATATTTAAATGTGCTATAACTACAATATGAGACCGATTGCATATTATGACCCAATTAATTTATAAATTGGCTAATTAACTGCATTTGCACCAATATTTCAATTGTTTTCTGTCGTGTGAAGATATTTTATTTGAAAAATTTGTTTTAATACTTATTTAACAGTAAATTGTACTTTTGATTGATAAATACTGTTACATTATTCGATGTTTTATATACACATCTTTGGAATTGTATTTTTAAACTGTTAAAGAATTTAACGATTGGCTGTCTTCCTGATATAACTTTATCCAAGGTTAAATTTACCTAGATGATTTAATAATGGAATCGTTTATGAAGTACCTTAAGTAATAAATTGAATTTTTTATTTAATTTTACACATTACATAAGTAATCATTAAAACATTCTCTACTAAAGGTTTACAGAACATAGTAACATATCGAAATGTAATAAGAGATAATTAAAGAAAAATGTATGACATAAATCTGAATCTGTATAGACCAATGAGGAAATTAATTACAAGGGGGAAAATACGCAAAATGAGAACGTTCCAAGTATTTTCCAAGGGAGCGGTAGATTTTCATTATGTTTATGTCAATTAACAAATCAAACGTCGACACAGGTCAAAGAAAAAGAACCTTTGAATACTTATGGTATATTTTTCAATGACAAACTACTGAAGTGGCTTATTTTAACGTAAGTCAAAATATTTTATGTGTTTCAATCGCCAGATTCATCTTCCTAGATAACTTTTTAATTTTTTCACTTCATAAGTTCTTTTTGACTTATATATATACATATAGATTATCACGTCTTCCCTTGCGGAGTTGACAGAGTTAACAGTCTCGAAAAGAGTGAAAGGACACGTTTATCTGTAGGCTATAGCTTCATGATGGCATCGGGATTCAAATAGTGACAGGTCGTTAGCCAATCGCCATTAAGAGGAATCTCAAGTTATTGACTCATCGTTTAAAAGAATACAAATAATTAACCAAACCACTTCATTCAAACAAAAACACTGATATGTAAAAAAATCTTGTACCTATTTCTTACTGATATTTCGATTTCCAACCAAAATAATTAAATATTATGAAGGCTTCCCTCGATTTCGTGAACAGTGTACTAGGTCTCTTTCTCCTCTCCAATTTTAATTAAATCCTTATATTTTTACCCTATTATCGTGATTCCTTGAAATCTCAATTAAAATATTGACAGTTATTGTAAAAATCGTTACATATAAACAAAAATTACATACGAGTCGACAAAGCCTCTTTGTTTTGAACCGTTTATAAATAGAGATTCCTATCCATGGTAAACAAACAATCGTTCTCAATTTTACTGAACAGCTTCTATCAACTACCAACAAAGGGATATTTGTGGCAACTTTTTAAAAACTGTTTGCTCCAGATTTTGCCTCTTTGTCCGGGTCGGGCGTCCTCGGGGATCGCCTTGCAAAAGGCAACGGTGGCCATCTGTTTGTAAAGAAAATACGCATTTTAAATATATCTCAGACCTTTTGATCGCGATGTGCCTGAAAGTTAATGTTTCGGAAACTAAATGCGATGGTTTTTAAAGCATAAATCTTACATTTTGATTATTATTAATACTATAATTTAGTAAAAGGCCGAACATGGCCAACCAGTATTTTTAAGACTGTTGGCTCTATCTACCCCGCATGGGATATATACGCAAATATATATATGTATGTATGTATAATTTAGTTCCCGGTACAATGAAATAGAACCACTCCATCTCATTATCATGCATATCGTAAAAGGCGAGCAAAGGAATTAGCGCAAATAGTCTGCAGGCTTCTATGCTGTTCTGGTAGCAAAGAAAAGCAGTCTATGGCAGCTGCTTCTCTTCCCGTGCTGATTAAAAGTAAATCATGTGCGAATGGCTTTTTTCTGCGTTGTGAAGCTTGGTTAGTTGTCGATGCTATAACGGTTAAAGAAAGTATCGTGAGGAAACCTGCGCATATAAACAACTAATATGCAAAATGAGTTAGGTTCTGTTACTTAAGATTGGTCTCATGCACGTCTCATGGTCGGACGAAAGTCGCTTCGTGTAAATACCCCCCCTCTTATCTAAGATCGTGGACCTCACCCGTATCCAGGTGAGGAGAGGAGGGTTATGATGTAACCAGGTTCGAGGCTCGGATAATGACGGTAAAAACAGACATATAATCACGTCTTTACCCCTTGCGGAGTAGACAGAGCCAAAAGTCTTGAAAAGAGTGATAGGCCCCGTTCAGCTGTTTGGCTTAATGATGGAATTGAGATTCAAATAGTGACAGATCGCTATCCCATCGCCTAAAAAAAGAATCCCAAGTTTATAAGCCTATCCCTTAGTCGCTATTTACGTAATCCATGGGAATGGTGAACTCTTTTTTCTATTGGTGCTGGAAACAATACGGCATTATGCCATTTGTATTTTCTTTGTAGTCGTAACTGTCCTAAAATTTAAGCAGACCAAACCTAGATAGACTTAACGAATAGTCGAACTCATGTAATATCTCGGAATAGATTCGGATTTGCGCAGACGATTTTAATACAAATGGCGTATTTCTTGAGATTTAAAATTTAAATTCTTTCAACCGTTGAATGCAGCGGTACGCCAAAAGCCCACACTTCCAAGGCAAATAATCTTTTCTGTGGTAATTTTTATTTCAGTTCTAGTCATTCTTGGTTTGTTCTGTTGATTCTTTTCGTATTTTTATCTTCTATTAAGCACTTCTAGGTTGGTATTGACGCATGCTAAGTGTAAGCATACATCGATAACAACCTAGAGGTGAGTACCGTGATGTAACACAGTCTTTTTCTTACTGCCGGCATTAATCTCAGTCAGATCCTAACCTCTCTGGTAAGGAGCCCTTTTAGTGATCCTGTATGAGTAAGTCAGACATTTAAAGGAAAACCTAACCCATATTGGATCATGGTAAAAACTGCAATAGATGAATTTGCTTAATTCCCTTGGTTGCCTTTTACCAAATCCATGAAGTTTAGTTTTCTGTAAAGTGATGGAAACCGGTGTGGTTTAGTGGTACTACTCGTGGGTAAATTGGATATCCGGAACTCGCTACATATGATTTGATGTATATCTATCTGTAGTAAGTAAAGTATATTGAGAACCTTGTGAACGTGTATTGTGTTCGGTGAAGCGAGTTAGTACATCTATAAATCTATCACGTAAAGGAAACCCGCAGCTAACCCTACTCGTATGGCTGATTGCATTTCTTTGTGCGGTCTTAATTAAAAGTGCATCTGTGACAGTGTTCGATAAGAAGAAAAAAATTTGTTTTACACAAATTGAACAATATTGTGCGAAAGAATATTGATCCAAAAATGCATGTATACATTGAGTTTAATTTTAAGGATGCGATATAACAACACTCATCGGTCCGAAAACTAAATGCAAATAAATTGAAGAACCTAAAACTGTATTTTTTTACCGCAAACTAATATTGCTACAAACACTCTATTTACTGGGAATCAGAGAATGTTAATGGTTCCTGTCAATTACATTTTATTTCAATATTTATTTGCAAAAACATAAAAAATATGCTGAACCTAAATCCACAATATGCTTCTAAACGAACAGACTGGTTAAGTAATCGACCAATATATATTTAACAATCTGACAAATTTATCTTAATGGGAACCTTGAATAGGATAAATCGCAAACAATACACGCGATTTGATTGAAAGATAACAGTGGATTCGTTTTCAATTATTCGATTCGGAGCCTTTGTCCGCCATTTTTTGGGCATTTGGCGGGAATTGACATTGAAAAATGAGACAATTTATGTTCTGTCGCTTCCTCGTTTATATCGTAAATGTGTTGTATATTTGTTAACGCAGCTCCTGACTAGAAATAATGTCCATCGCAGGAATAGCAGTGAATGATAAGTACAATCAAATTTAGAAGAATTCCATAATAAGAAGAGCTTTCTATGATGTTCTTTGATATAATATACCTTTGAAGAGATTCTACTGAGTTTTACCCACACGCTGTAAACATTCTTTAAGGAACAAACAAATTAGAAAAGCGCTAATCCACACAAAAGCTAGTCTAAAGTATGGTTTTATCCAATTAAGGCAAACCATGCTCATTTGGCTCGATAATCATTATTATCGTAATCACAACAAGCCAAATCTGTATCGGTAGTTAATTTTGATTTGGTGGCATCTGCGAAGCATAGCGGTTGCGAATGTAATGAGAAATAAGCAAGTTTTTCCAAATAAACCC
Source organism: Amyelois transitella (assembly GCF_032362555.1). Classification (NCBI taxonomy): domain Eukaryota; kingdom Metazoa; phylum Arthropoda; class Insecta; order Lepidoptera; family Pyralidae; genus Amyelois; species Amyelois transitella. The sequence goes on along the minus strand of NC_083511.1, from coordinate 7,276,710 downwards.
AAAGAAAATAAGAATAAAGTACGAGTATATTCCAGAGTAATATCCTGTGATAGCATCCTATATTAATGTTTACATTAATTTCTAGTAAGAGAAAAATGCCGTGTGGTTCCACAAAAGGACCACTCTATCTTATTCCCATGGATGTCGTAAAAGGACTTAGGGATAGGCTTGTAAGCTTGGGATTTTTCGTTTCAGCGATGGGATTAATTTAATCTGTCACTATTTTAATCTCAATTATATCATTATGCATAACAACTGAACATGGCCTATCAGTCTTTCAATACTGCTGGCTCTGTCTACCACGCAAAGGATATAGACGTGATTAAATTAATGAATAAAGAAATGAACAGTTTATGACACAAAAAGAATTGCGTTTATCTGTAGAATTATGTGGTGTTTTATAAACAAGCTATCAGCAAATATATTTTATTAGGATTCCACACAAAATATTCGTCGTGAAAACGGCATAAAGTAAATAAAGTAGTTATTATTACCATGTGACAAGGTGCTTATGAAGCCGCAAGAAAAGCTAGTGTAGTGACAAATTTGGAAATTCATATAAACCTATCTAGGTCGAGTTCGTTCCGAACCAACTCAACTTAAACGGGTAATCCCATGACACGTCACTAACTACGAGTACAGTTCGTATCGACCACTTCTACAAAAGGCTGCCGCGGTATTGTGTGGGTGCCAGCGAAACGCGGAAATTGCACGTCACGATACCTGAGAAGTGACTGTACCATATTGGAAAACTGTATCTTTTTTTAGAAAAAAAAATATACATATATCATAGACGTATTCAGATTGGTCGTTAGACTAAAACGAAATCTGTTCAACAATGTTTCGAAATTTAAATCGATTTTTATGTCGACTTTTAGAAGACATAAATGCTGTTTACTCTGAAGACATTTTCCTCGTGATGTTTGTCCTCGTGCGCTCAGCAATCAAAAGTAACTCGGGAAAGTGTCTATGACCTCGAATCTTTGCTTCACGCTTCTTTAAGTCCGATACTTTAACGGTTCGTCCTCCGATACCTCTTATTATTCTTACACATACCTTATTATCACAAACTATGTGCTAATTGCTTCCTAGACACACGGGGTCCACTTTAGTAGTAATCCAAAACTAGGAAAAGAATACGCATATTCTTTTAACTCTCTAATATTAATCCATAATTGAGTATCGAACCTATGTAAATACTTATTTTTAGCGCTTAAATTCCAAATAATAAAATAATGAGCCAATTAAACATCTGTGAGCAGAACATTAATTTGTGTTGGTAACAGGAAATTACATATCCTGTCTGTAATTACAGGTATAACGCCTCAACGAGTCCAAAAGAAAGACATATGCTTCGATGGATATAATATAGAATGCTAGTATGTAATGTAGTTCCCATAGGAAAACTTTTGTTCAGATTTTGTGATGGTAACACTCTTTACTCTATAACTAAGTATCCGTATTCGATCCTATTTTAAAATACTCTGTAATTTCTTATGTAGTAATTAAGACTTTTTATATTGTAATTTTTTTTCTATGATTTAGAATGTTTTAATTCATAAAAAAATAATACGGGCGGCGTCCGCGTAACGCAATATTGAGTGGATTTTCGCAACTGCGTTTTCCTACGACAGAGCTAATTATTCATTCAAGAAATCATTAAGCTAATATACCTAAATCTAAGTGTAAAAGAATAATTTCTATCTAAAAGATTTAGACTGCCTAAAGATCGAGAACTTAATAAAACCTCCCGAATAATAGTTCCACACAAAAATTGAAATATTTATATGCACTCTTTACATTCAGCTGGACAATGAACAATTTCTTTAAATTTTAATTATTTGGTACAAATTTTAAATTGATTCTTAAGTTACTCTTTCATATTAGCGAGGAGACCTGGCGACCTACGTTACAGGTTTCTTATTCTGACTTACGAAACCTGTTTCAGGCGCCAGTCCATCACGGGCGTGGGTTTTGGGGGAATCTATAAGTTGAGCCCAAATTTGTGCATTTTTAAGCCCTTGTATTTTTAAACATCATCTATATGTAACAAAGGTTACATACAGAAGGATAAATTAACAAATTATTATTATTAAAAGATGACGTCACGCTAATAAAACTAAGATTTTTATACGTAAGTTTTAAGAAAAATCTCCTTAATTTGTAACACGTGTCAAAAGTGCATGTTTAAATTTTTAACTAAATGTATGTGCATGAGGATTGGTTATATATCTGTCACATATGACCGCAAACCAAACCCCGTCTCGCACATACATATATCATGTCTGTTGTCGCTTTGTTGTGATCTATGTTGAAATTTTAACTGACTATTTATTGTCTAACTGACATTTTAATTTATTTCGACGTACTTTAAAACTATACCTTGTCTCAAATCTCTAAAATAAATTGACCTCATAATGTTTTACCTACCTACAAAAAGTTAACAAAATTTTGAACAAAAAATATTGCTTTAGACGCGTGTCTTATTTCTTACGATGTGGATAGAGACTCTGATCTCAGAAAAACTCAATATTTATTTATATTTTTAGTGCCATATTCATATAGATTTTAATCTCATTGCCTAAAAGGGGAATACCAACAAGATTTAAAAAAATCTAGGCAAAATATATGTAATTCTCTCGAACAAATAAAAAGTTTGGTCATCGAGCTCATTGTTAACGATATATAAAAAAAATTTAAATAGAGGTACACTTCAAGTTCAGGTAAAATGATTGGCGTTCCGGAATACATATTTTACCTGTGCCTATTCAGGTTTTCACAACATAAAAGCTGTTAGATGTTATTTCAGATTCTTTTGTACCATACAGCCAATTTTTGGGTGCCTTCCTGGAACGAAATGCCGGATTTTGTGTTTTGTACCGAAATATTTCAATATTTTTCCAAGTAACGTAGTACTAATAATAGATATCGACATTCTTAGTGTGATGTAACACAGCTTTAAAAAGTACCTTAATATCTTAATACATGCTAAACTGTAACTAATTATCTTACTATTTGTATAATGATAACCAAATCATAACAAGCTATCAAATCTCCGGTGAAGCAAATTTTGTATCAAACCATTTTTATTTTTCAAACCTTCGTTATTGTACCACATTTAACGTTAACTAACTAAGGCTTCCGAAATCTCTACTTATGTGCCCTCTTGTTCTTTTTCTTTCACTACACATACTTATTATTAACTTGTCTTTTTTTTTACTAACAAAACCTACTTGCTGTGTTTGTCTTTTTGTATTTGTACATTTGTTCACCTATTTTCAGATCGTATAACCTTCCATCGACCAATTTATCGTAACTTTATATCTCTTCAAACCATAACATTGGCAGAATCACCGAGAGTCCGGTGGAAGCCATAATATAGAAAAGAAAGAAAGAAAAGGCTAAAGCTGTCGTGCAATTCCTATTAGTAGGTTTGATATATGTACAAGTTGAAATTTTTTTTTTTTTACCTTTTTAATTTATTTCATGGTATCCTACTATTTATGCGAGTTAAGTTGCTCATTTGAGCTATGAAAACCACAAACAAGAGTTATTGCTACCTCTGAACACTGCCTAACTTTGGGCATTACCCTGATTTATAGGGAAACAGGCTGCAGTTAAAAGTGCATTATTTAAAATTTTATGAAAATTGTTCATTTTAAAACAAATCGGAAACAATTTGGCTACAGCAAAGTATTGGTAGCGACAGAACCATATTTTCATCACTTATCTTCCTCAAAATTTCTAGATTTTATATACACATAATCCTGTTTATATCCGTTGCGGGATAGGCAGAGCCAAGAGACTTGAAAAGACTGAAAGGATACCTACGCCCAGCTCTTTGGCCTTATGACAGGATTGAGATTTAAATTTTTAAATTGTTAATTAACCTTTTCCGTAGTCGCCTTTTACGACATTCATAGGAAACGTATGGAGTGAGAATAGGACATTCTAAAGTGCCGAAAACCACACGGCACGGAGAGGTTTCTTGTTTGTCATAAAATTAAGTAGTACAGGAGGATAGATAAGATTAAAAAATGTAAAAGCAATGAAAAAAAGACCATTGCAGAGACGTGCATCGTGTTTAATGCATCGAAATAGCAAGGACGTGCATATATAATGCCTACCTACCAACGTATAGTCATGCAGGGTAGATAGAACTAACAGTCTCGAAAAGGCTAAGAGCTCACGTTCAGCTGCATGGCTTGTTGGAATTGAGATTCCAATTCAAGAGTGATTGTTTGCCAGCCAACAGCAGAGCTCAAGTTAATAAGGCTATCCCTTTGTCGCCTTTTACGACCTTTTTATATGTGAAAGATATTGAGCGGTTCTATTCTAAAGTCTAAAACTTAATTAAATGCAGACGGAATAAAAATAGTAATGACAATTTAATTTGTAAAAGTCAAGTGTTCCTATCTAAAAAGAGATAGATCAGCGATCGTAGTGATATTTAAAATCCATTCCGTTTCACTCGCATACATTCTTTTTCTCAACAAATTTTGTTGTTTCTAATTCCCTTTGAAACTTTAAATAAACAAGTAGCCTGCTTGCAGATGTACTAGTGCCGTAACTTGGCCGTCGAAGACCTGAGATGTTTGCTCCATCTTAACCTTATCTCTTGAACGTCTGTACGTGAATGTTTTACGAAGGACCTCTTGCTTTAATATTCTCTTTGGCAGGTTTCGTAGCAAATGTAATATTTTGTCACTTTAGTACATAAAATTCAGTTTCGGGCTCTGTAGATGACAAATGGTTCTTCATAGTTTTGCACTGTCTATTTGAATTGAGTCACCAGTTTACATAAGTATAACTTTATATAACTGATTTTATATTTACTTATTAAAACGTTAGTTGCCTATAAGTACTAAGATCGGCAAATAAGTGGTATTTTTTCAATTGCCCCGATCTCTGCATACTTTTGTTGTTTTATTCACCCACATTAATAAATCTTCATATTTCAACATATCATAAAATTTTAGTTTCTTATAGCAGTTAAATGTTTTTTAATACCAACGGAGTTCAATAATTTTCTGAAAGACCTTTTGATTTAACCTAATAATTACGTTACGAAGTGTCATGAACCAAGGCGTCCTTTAATGGAATTGGTCACGAACATTAAAAAAGCTGATGCATTATACCTTCTTTCTTTCTTTTAAGAAAAATACTTTGAGAAATTTCACTCTCTACCCATCCCTTTACCGCAGTAAGTAAATGAAACTTATATTGATACTCGTTTATAAAAGCAATCTGTAGGAACATTAATCTCGCGCAGTGGAAGGTTCGATTGTCGTTATTAGGTCTGGATCACGGCCAAGACGTTTCAGCTGAGATATTTCGAACAATTCCCGGCTAATTCTGTTCACTGTCTACATCACGTATCCTCTAAATTCATTCCTGATCGTTCCGACGTCGTCTATTTTGCCTTGGGTAGCGGGAAGTGTTATTTAGTATGATGTGTAAAAGTTCAGCAAAGACTTATCAGTACAGAGTTGCGTGTTGTATGTTTCATTTTTGATATAGATATTTGCATATATAAAATTTAGATGACAAGATATTTATTTTAAAAAAACTCTATTGATACCAAATTTTTCAAGGAAATTTATTTTCAAAGCCGTTTCAATGTTGTAAGTAGTTCAAGTTGGTAGTACTTTTTTTTTAATACTTATATTCATACATTATAAATCTGACAAAAACACACAATAACGTGTAATTAAGTATGACTTTATCTTATAACTTCCATTACTTAATTTTTTCATTCACTACAAAAGATAGACAGATGAAGTTTAGGCTAATAAGGTTTGCTTTTTTTACAACATTTAATGGTATATTAGTATTTATTTAGTACTAAATAAGACGTTAAAGACAAGTTTGGCACTCGTGCACAGGAAGCTAAAAAACAAACACCAGTGGTATCCGTTTGAGGAAAACAGAAAAACACACAAGCTGGCAACATTGTAGGAAGTGCAGCTAATAAATAAACTCACAACTTGTGATTTATTTACGAATCTTGTACTTGAATGTGGTTCGTAGTGGTTTTTAAATTCATTTTGTATCTTAAAAATAGATACAGAAATGTATAAAAGAAAAATAGTTTTGCAAGGAACAAGGATCACAAGAGGAATGAATAAAATCAAAGATTTTTATTTTAAAGTAGTTTTTGCAAAGCCCTGGTTTGATGAAAATATTTAATCTTGCATAATTCAACTACTTTCATACAACATTTTAAATATATTTAAAATAGATTCAGCAATTTAGTTTATAAAAGTCTTTTGCATGGATGAACACATTTATACTTCTAGAAACACACATCCGTGAAAAAAAAAATTGGTACCATTTTTTTGACATCTTTTGGTGTTCAGAAGCCAATATTGTCAATTGTGAGAATAACGATAGAGCATTTGAAAAAAAATAACAAAATTGACATGTCATAAATTGTTATCCCGACAACAAGATTTTCATTTTTTTCTAGGTAAAAGCATTTCGCCTGGAACCAATCTACAGACGGGACTAAATCGTTATAGTGACAGACAAGCGACAGGTAAAAAGGATGTTGAGTCTCCTTTCCTCGGTCCCCGTTCATCAATTCGGCGGGACCTAATGTTACGTCGTGTGAAGGTCTTGACGTGATGTAAATTGGGATGAAGAGTGAATGAAATGCGGTGACGTAAGAGACAACAGATGAACATAATTTACCACCAGATAGAAATGCTAGCTTTTCTTAATTTGAGAAAGACTTATAAACTTGGGATTCTCCTTTTAGCGTAATTTAGAGACTGGCGCTAACCACGTTACAATTCCGTTTCGCTTTGTCAAAATTTTATGTACGAATAACTTATCTATCTTTATCGAATCAAAATACATAAGTCATTCAATCTTTTTATTCACATTAAATGATACAATCACCTCTTTATCTTCATACGAATAGTCACGTCTACATACCTTGCGGGGTAGACAGAACAAACAGTCTTGTCGCTTGAAAAGCCATGTTCAGCTGCTAAAATTTATTGATAAAGACGTGATTGTACTATTTGTATATACATTTTTCTGAAAACACTGTATCAGCCATGTGCTACCATTGCCATATTTTACAAAATCAAGTTAACATCACGACTTAAACTTATCACATAACTTAGATCCTATTAAATATTATCAGTGCATTTAATATCAAAACTAGGCGACCTTAGCCATAGACAAAAGTTAGTACGTTATAAAAGCAAACGGCCTACATCTGCAGAACTCTATCTTAAGGCCGCAGATGTGGATTTGAGAGCAGTTACAACTGGTTAAAACTAATTAAAAGTACAATTGCATACTCAATTCGAGCCGAGTACCGCAGTAAATACGTACAAGCTTAACTCTGTGTTATTTAAGAACAATTTGCTTTGTTAAATTGTTGTGAAATTAAACATAATAAAATAAAGTACAACTGTATTAATCGTAATGTCATATCATTATTAATAATAAAAAATAGGGGATAAATAAAAGTTGCATTTATAAGAATAAAAGAAAGTCGTAGTTTGTGCTGTGTGCACATTTACATATGGTCACGTATATATTCCTTGTGGGGTAGACAGAGCCAACTGTCTTGAAAAGACTGAAAGGCCACGTTCAGCAATTTGGCTTAATGATAGAATTGAGATTCAAATAGTGACATTTTGCAAGCCCATTGCCTTAAAAAAATCCCAAGATTATAAGCTTATCCCTTAGTAACCTAGTACGACATCCATGGGAAAGAGATGGAGTTATCCTATTCTTTTTTATATTGGTGCCTATTGCATAAAAAGCATATTGAAAAATTATTCTCGAACAATTATCTGTGTTTAAATTGTTGAATTCGTCATTTTAACACACCGTTACTTAATTATAGTTTCTGAATTAGTACTTAACATAATTATAATTTCTGAAATCAATTAGTTAATGATTCAGAAATTTATATATTGCGTATTTCCAGGAAAGCTTTCCAAAACTACATTTTTTTTCATTTAACCTCAAATGTTTTTTTTTTTTCTTGTTTTTTTTTCTTTAAACTGAGTACAGTTTAAAGAAAAAAATCATCAGTAGATGATGTGTTTTGAGAAAATGTTTGTAATCATGTTTTGAACCATTTCACTTAATTGCAGCTTGTTAAGAATTTATATAGTTTTGAATGTCTAAATTGACCACTTTGAAAATACATTGCACTTTATTCCGTTAAAAAAAATATTGTGTTTGAATTCTATAATGAGGATAAATGCTGAAAGCTTACTTGTACAGTGTGATTTCTGGCACTGTGGAAAATGTCCACTCATATTTTTCCCGTGGAAGACGTAAAAAGTAACTATGGGACTTTCACATTGTGCAGCAAGAATGATAAAACCTGGATAAGATTCCCCAAGGTCACGAAGGTCAAACGGGGGGACCGCTCCGAGTAATTAATTACCTGACTTATCTTTTCCCGAATCGGGGACATGTCGAACCCAGGGTCTCTCTCTAGGGGCAAAGCAAAGGGCAAACGCCAAAAAAGATTATAATCATTAAAACATTTCCTATTTTTTTTTAGGATAAACACAAAAATGGTTTTTTTATACCATTAACATTACTCGTAAATAAAGTCTGTTATGTTAAAAATCTTATTAAGCTGATAATATAAGATTAGGTACATATCTTATATTATCAGCTTAATAAGATTTAAGAAAATATTTATTAGTGCAACATTACAAATTTATTAAGTTTACATCAATGAATACCACTTAAATTAATTGGCTATATCTTACTACAAAATGTGGAAAGAAAAAATAGGTAGGTAAGTATATTAAATTACGATTTATGCACAAAGAAAAATTTATTTCTGCCACGCAAAACTCCAGGAAAAATATGTAATAACTAATAGCACATTTCATAATATACTTAGGCTGTATGGAAGACGTTTTAATAATACCGGATAAATTCGAAAAAGTTTTATTAAAATATTTCGTGACAGTGCGACTAGTTTACGTATTTCTCCAGTAAAAAGTAAAAAGCATTGTGCATAAATCTTTTGTGGAAGAACACTTAAACTCTTTGTTACTCCCGGAGACGTTTTCTTCAGAAATTGTGAATATGATTTATTTTGTATGTCAAGTGGAATGTAAGTAGCGTCTTTGTTTCTTCATACAAACTACGATGTAAATAATGTAGTTAATTTTTTTTAAACATTCAGATTGACAACATGCTTATATTTAAGTTTAACTTTCATTTGGCATTGTAAATTGTATTAAAATTATCATATCAACAGCACTGTAAGTGTTAATAATTAAGCAAGCTTTGAATTGTTAAATGAGAGAGAGAGAGATAATAAGATTTACTTATAAAAAAAAATAAACGGTTAGACATTCATAATAGCTTAGCTACGTTTCAATAATGTCCAGATTTTTTAATGTTTTGCATTTATTCTCTGTATTCAGAGATTTTACTGTACATAATATTAAGATGTGGAGGAACACTTTAAATGTGAAGTGGTCACACGTGCCCACTAAAATTTTGGAACACTAACAACTATATTATTGAGATCGTCCACACGATAAACCCAATTACAAAACTGGGTAACGCTGCGGCCAGTAAAAATGGTCGCCACGATTAAAAATAATAATTCAATAATGCCTTGGTATTTCATAATCTTGATGAACGCAATCATGCGTTTGCATGACAAAGGCCGATTTAAAACCCATCAATGCAAAGCCCCGAAAATCCACAGCGGAAATTAAAGAATGAATCGGAGATATTATTCATAAAAATAATTACTACTCCAATGAGTTTAGAGCAAAGATGAATTTGCAATGATAATAGACATTGTCCAAAAGTGACATTTTCATTTGAAGTTTTAAATTTCAATTTTATCGAAGCAGTCTATTCGAAAAATGATAATTTAAGGCTTAATACCCCATTCATTTGCATTTATATCGCTTTTTTTCCATTGCTCAATTTGATCAACTGGATTTAGAAATGTTCTGTGTCAATTTGTAATATTTTAAACTCTTCAATCAATTAAATTACTTTTAAATGCTGATTAAAATAATTTCAGACATAATTAAAGAACTTATAAAAAAATATTGAAAACTTTATTTTAATCAGCATTTTAAAGTGATTAGGTTACTAATAACTAATGGTTTAAGACTACAATGACTTAACTTTATGTAGTCAAAGTGCAACTTACTGAAATGTTAGTTCAATTGTAAAATTTCTTCGAATCTATTTGGAAACTAGTAAATTTTTGAGGAGTTTTTCATATGCGTCGTCATTTTCAGTACTGTCACTTGGTTCGCGCATGCGCGTTTTGGCAATACCACTGAATTTCAGTTTATTCGGAAACCCGTTTGAATACGGACCTAAACCAAGACAGGAGCGAATTTTGGTCGTCTAATACTTACGGTGTTTAAAAATTTAAATTAATTTCATTGTTAAATTAATTGAGCTCTTGACTTTTTCGATAGTGGTGAAAATCTTTACGTAACATATAGTGAACAGCTTAGCATTTGACAACTTTGTTACGAGTTAACTTAAAGTTAAACTTTTGTGTGTGGATTGTTAAAAGTGATAAGTGGAACTGAGATAGTTTCTTTTTGTTCGTGAAGTTTTTGATTCTTACTTAGGTAATCAGTTTAAATCGGGAAGCAGAAATAATTACCCAGTAAGTGTTTATTACCTATATACTCAGTTATTTTCATACTTTTTTAATCCTATTAATTTTATTTTTATTTTATGTGATATTTAAATTTAGTATTACAGTGTAAATAAGAAGTAATGATAAATTAAACGGATTATTTAAAGTAATATTCTTAAAATTTTGCAACTTCTACGAATAATAAAATAGTTTCTAGTTATTTGAGGTTGTCTTTAATCTCTAAAAATCTTATTCTTACGTGTAGGGATTAAGCCTCAACAAAAAACAAAATTTATCTTTACCATTTTGTATCTATCTACTAATTTCGTAAAAGTATCATTTTAACGGACTCTGATATTTCTTCTTCCTCCTGGCATAAGTTTCAGTTACAACCTCACCTTTCTTGAAAGGAGCCCGGGGCGGATTTGGACCAAATTCCTGAATAGGGTGAATCTGTTTATTACACGAAGTAACGACCTGACCTCCGAAACCTTCGCAGGAAAACCTAATATAGGATTATAGTTACACATCCAGTTCATGATAACGATGTTATTTCTTACCCTAACAGTATAGTTGAATCAAGAACAGAATCTAATATGATTGAATAAGAGAGTGAAACAAAGACGCAACGAGTTAAAAGTAAATTCGTAAAGAGCGGTAAAAAAAAGAATTCTCTTTTCCTGCTCCTTTTTTTTCTTTTTATTTTTCGTCACATGACATTACCGAGCTCCCATTTGGTTTAAATTAAAAAAGAATGCGTTCCGCAACACGTGATAAAAAAGCCCATAAACCTGAATAATGATTTTAATTTTCGCGTAACATCTCTATAACGGATACAACCTACGTCACGTTTCAAGATTGATGTCGACGTCAGTAAGAGCCACAGATCAAGGAAGCCCGACTCCTTCCATACTCTGTGACAGGACGATGCCGGATGTTTCATTTCCGCCAATTCACTTGAAGTATGTTCAACATTTGTTACCTGACTTTCCTTGTTTCCGTAGAAACCCTATATAAGGAGAAGCATATACAACGTGTAGAAATTTACAGGAAGACTCTGTTATTATTTTTTATTTGTACCGTGTTGTTCCCAACACTTTAGTATAGGAAAACTCCATCTTTCTCGTGGATATTGTAAAAAGTAATTAAGATTTAGGTGCTTAGAACAGCTTATACCATGATCACTGCAGAGGACGCGGTGGTCAGACGGGAGTCGCTTCCTGTAAAAAACTGACTTACACAATCCAGAATTACGTTAAAAGGCGCACCCTGAGTTCAAAGAAAAAATATATAATCGAGATTAAAGCTGGTAGGAGAAAGTAGGAGGAATTATGCCTACAACTCTACCTGCCTAATTTTTCGTTCCTGTGGGAATTTTGATATTTGATCACACGCTTATTTGTTTTGACTGTACGATGTCATGTGATTGAGGGAATCATTAAAGCATGAACGTTAGGTGTATTAATTGTAGTTGATTGATAAAAAAGCAGAAATTAAGTATTTTTTTTTGTCATTGGTCTATTTTTTTTTTATTGATCATGGGAATTGCTGCAACAGTCGTGTCCCTACAGTTTTTCAAAAAAACTGCGACTAGTACTAGACTAGTAAATTATGCATCAATTTTCCTCAATAAGTACCATTCTAATATGTTTAATTAAATTATCCGCGAATTAATTATTAACAACATCAAAAGTAAAACCAAATTTCTATCATTGATCTTTGCTAGAAAAAAAAATATTTAAAATGCATATGCATCAGATAAAATGTGAAAGAGCCATTTTTCGCTGCAATTTCTAACGTTACACTTCGATGATTTCTCGGAAAGATGTCTGCTAGCGCCGTGAGCATTTTCATGTCCTTAACAGGGAGGTATTACGTTAGAGCCAGCTCGAATTACATGGAACCTGAGAGACGGTATTAACTTATTGAAATCCGTGAAGGTTAAAGAGGTATAGATTTTATTTATTTTTACTTTTATGTGCGAAATATGTATGACTCTGTTGTCTCACGGCAAAACTACTGAACCGATTTTCATTAAATTTTGCTTACATGTAAATAGTGTTTATATACAGAAAGATAGGCAAATTTAAACTATTAACTTAACTAAAAAACTATTAAGGTCTATAAAATTAAATATATTCAAGTACTGTTAATTTCAGATCATTCTTCAAAAATAAATCATAATATTTTAAGATATGTGTTTTAAAAATGTTCCTCAATTTTTACGGAAACCGCAAAATTTTATGTTTCAATATTCAAATGTTACCGAGAATGTTTCTCAGGTGCAGTTGTAATAACATTTATAACAAGTGGAAGCCCTGGGATTTCCACGTCACTGCATCCCATTTATTATCCGATTGGACCGATATTGGTACCGATGTTTTTGATTTGTTTATTTGTATTTGATTGCTTATCAACTTCTCTAAATAATGTATAGAAGAATATATCTCATACTCGTATTTGCTTTGAGACCCAGAGTCCGATTTGATTTTTACATAAAAAAGGTTTTTGAGACTTAGTTTCTGTTTTCAAATGTGGTAGCCTTTAAAGACAGCATGATAAGACAAAATAAGATCTTCAGTAAGATAAGAAGATAAAACCAAAAAATAAAAAACCTTTTATTCTTTTGAAATTATAACATCGAAGTGGAGTAAACTCTAATGAAAATTGATCGATGGATACTAGTATCTTATGTAGGTTTATTCAATATTCTACAGCTAGCTTTATTTAGTTAATAAATATAATCAACTCGAAAATTGTAAATTGTTTTATTATAAAATCCTTATGCCTATTGTTAATGCGTATCAAAAATCAAGAAATATGTAGTAGATAGCTGTGAAATTCAATAAACCTTTTATGTAATCATTGAAATAGGTTCTTAAGTCCTACAAATTGCTAATTAAACTTCAAATTAATAAGTCCCAAATTAGAAATGTACGGCAATAACTTTTGATATCTCTTTAATTTCCGTTGCACAAACTTTATGGTTGTAGATTTAAATGAGTTAATGAATTTAATATAGGTTTTAATATTAATAGATTTTAAATAAATTCTTCGTACTGACGTTAATTCTGGATATATCCTCACTTCTCTGGAGAGGAGCCAAAGGTGAACTTTTTGACTAAAACCAAGTATTGGGTAAGTCAGTTTTTTACAGGAAGGGACGCCCATCTTCCGCTGTGGATTATAGTAAAACTTTATTACATGAATGTGCCTATTATCGTATTCACTTAAAACGGCGTTCATGATCCTATTTTAAAGTACATAGAGACTTAAAAACGTATTAACTGAAATATTAGTTGGTGGCCTGCCCCCGTAGCATAGGACGCACGACGCAGATATCGCACGAAAACCTATCGCTGTTTTGCTTTTTATTATGATGTGAAACGGACAAGCGATAGTTTCGCGATAAAAACGGCGTTGCGCTTGCCATGGTACAGGGGCTGAAACAAAAGAAAGACAGCAACTGGATCCAAACAACTGGATCCTAAGTTCCCAAAATGAGAGTAATAATTGGTAAAGGTTAGAAAACACTTCACCATTCGATTGATAGACAAAGGTTGAAGAAGAAGACAGTATTGAAAAAGGAATGGATAGAATGATTGACAAACCAATGATCTTATGCGGGCTACTCTTACCGCACAAATTGTAAATGTCAATCAAGATAATGCGTGAAGCGCAAGGGCGCCATTTTGATGGATGCAGGCTACCAATTTATTTACTGGGATAAAAAGAAGTAAAATATTTTAATGTCCATATCTTAAAACTATCCTTTTAAATATTACTTAAAAGGTATTAATACTAACGTGATAAGATGTCTTATCACGTTTGCAAAAATACCTTATAAGTAGATAATATAAAAAATTAAATAATTCTACAATTACCGGGCTTCCTGGTTTGTTTTTTGTTTAGTTAATTACTATAAGTGAATCACAAGTATTCAGCTTAAAAACCTGAAAAAAAAAAATATATTATAAAAAATTATATATTTACCTATCTTTGGAAGAATCGAAAAGTAATTAACATTTAAAATGTTTTTAAAGATTTCATATATGAAATGAACCCACTACCATGTTACGTGACCGAGTAATTGATTGATCCATCTGCATAAAAATGGTACTTCATAAAAACTTATGAAGAATATGTTTTGTTGACATCGTCTATCTAATATACCGACCTACTCGCGACAAAAATATGCCAATAAGTTTAATAAAATATTTTCTAGAGGGGAATTCAACGTCGATTGAGATATGAGGGTAAAACGGTGCGATATGAAATCATCCCAGATACCAGCCGATCCCTTTCGTTTATCTGTAGAACTTAGCTAGGGATGACAAAATATATAAATTGGATTTGCAGGACGAAATCTACATTAGGTATATTACTCCTCCGATTGTCTGACTAACTGATTGATTGACAGACAACGCAAAGCTCGAACCAATGGTTAATAATAGTTCTAATAGTAGATAAAAGAAAACTACGTAGTTTTCTTATGTGGTGTAGGGTTGCACTGTTAGAGGATTTTCCAAAATTCCCGTGGGAACCGAAGTTATCGAGTTTTTTCCTTTTGCACGGGCAGAGCCGTGGGCGCTCTCTAGTAAAATAAAACTATTAGATAACATAATTTTTTGATATTAAATTTAATATTATTATACTAATTATTTTATACAATTATGGATAACCCTCTATCGCCAAGCCACATTTAGGCGAAATGGTCTAGACTCGAGATTTTGGCAAAGCTTTTCAATGTATCAGCTCACACAATTGCTGTATTTAGTGGATCCCGAATTTCAAAGTCGATGGCTGAGAATTCAATTGAAGAAAAGAGCCTTTTGTGCTGAAAAATATGGGGCCAGTGGTTCTTGACACTTTAAAATAGGATCATTCAATATTTGTCCATTACTATAGGAAAAAAGGGAATGGGCAAATTAATCTAGTTCATTAAAAATTTTGATTTTATAAGTCTAAAAATAAAGTTTGAAATAAAAACATACCTATCCCTAAAAAAATCACATGTGTTTTTGCTATTAAAAAAGTCTATTGAGTATGGTAACCACTCTATCAGATTTGCATACCCATTTGTGCCAAGTATTTACTCTATAAAAAGTTTTTGGTATTTTCCTCAAACACTGCAAACATGGGAAATTCTTTCTCCACAAACGTTTATGTTAAAAAGTTTTTTGCTGGTACGATATTGCTTATCCTCACAATAAGTTTCAGCCAACATTGTATCGGATGTCGCTTGATATCAATCTGTAGGCAAATATTTTCTGTTGAAAGATTGTGTAACCAACATCAGGTTTTGTTACGGAAAATGATACTCTTGTAACAGCCCTATTATTGATGAATCGGATAAAAAAATGTCATGAGTTTTTGTTCATAAATGACTGTAAAAAGTAATACCCCGAATAAAATATAACAGTAATAGGAAAAGAAAATAATAACAATAGTTAATAATAGAACTTCGTCAACAGTCAAAACAATCAAAAATACCCACGTACCTACTTGGAAGTGTGTACTCAAAGAATTTTCTTGTACAAAGTTTTTTCTTTATCTTGCTGTTGCCATGTTGCTTACGGTTGTTTAATATATAAATAAAGAATATATTAAAATATTTTTTATTTTTTTTTTTGCTAATATGTATATTGTATAGTCTAAAAAGTAAAAAAAAAAACTGCTACTAATAACTACTCTAAACCACAAAATTTTTTCAACTTCATACTTAAATCTATGCACGCTGTTAGCAACTACAGATTTCTTCCGTCACCACACGCTAGTGAAAATGACCGCACCTCAGTCTGACTGGACTGACTGCGCCCTAATCGCCTTAACTGATACAGACGTGCAGAGTATTCTCAGAATCCTTACAAAATCCTGAGAATCGTACCTATTTTTGAACTATTTCAAAGCAAATTTTCTTCTGAAAAATGCTGTTTATATCCATGCTTTTCTTGGATTTATTATAACGCAGAATCTTGAAATAATAAAGATATGCCTATCGAATTGACTCAAGACCGAGGATGCCGAAGAAAGGAAGGATGAAAGTTAATACCATTGGGTGTCGTAATTTAGGGCGAGGGTACAATCTATATTATTCTTTATAATTAAGTCAATATTCTAAGGTGCAACGGGAATACGCAAAGATAAAAGTGTCTTTGTCAATAATTAGAAAAAAAAATCTGTTTTTGAAAATGAATCACGCACTATTTTGTTTTACATTTGTTGTGTTGATTACATAGATGTTCTTTTACAAGAGATAACATACTTTTTAATCGGTTTATAAATTTTATTATAAAAATAAATAAACCTTTGGCTACATATCTATTCCATAGTAGGTCCACAGCAGATTATATGACGCACATTTTTCTTATCTCCAGACTACTCAACTATGGCGGGAGCATCGAAAATAGGTCGCATAAACACGACGCCACCAGAATGCCAATTATGTTACATCGTGTTACATTTTTTCCTGTCAGTCTTTGCGACCAATAAAAAGTATAGACTATACTATTTCTGCACATATACAGGGTTATTTTTAGACAAGAAGGTGTTCGTATATATGTATGTATATCGATTTTTAGATAAATACTAGCTGTCCCGGCAAACGTTGTTTTGCCATATAAATATTTCTTAAGTAATTAAAAAAAATGTTAAGGGTGGACAACTCTTAACACTTAGGGGTATGAAAAATAGATGTTAGCCGATTCTCAGACCTACTGAATATGCATGCAAAATTTGATTAAAATCGGTAAAGCCGTTTCGGAGGAGTACGGAGACAAACATTGTGACACGAGAATTTTATATATAAGATTTGCATATCGACGCAATATAAGTGATCCCTGTAGCAGGATTTCGGGTTTGATCTCCGTTTTTGATGAAAAACGGACGGTTTATAAGTGGAAACTGGTCTTGGAGTTAAACTATAAAAATATATAATTATACAGGAAAGTAATATTAGTATACCTTAACAAAATAACTTACTGCACTATAATTTTGACTGTAGTCTCACAATAGTTTTGCAGAATTTTTATACTTAATAACCGTAGGGGTCAAGCTGAAGTGATACGTTGAATTTATAATTGAGGTTTTCCCTTCCCCCAGGAGGCGGAGGTCAGCTTCGCAAACTTTACAGAGGAACCTAACTCATATTTAAACATGGTTATCTGGTTATTGTTTATTATAGTTATCTGAATATGCAGGTTTCCTGACGATGTTATCCCTCACCTTAAGAGCATCGGTTAGCATTCAAATCAATGGACACACTAACTACGTACAACTAAAAAACGTCTTTGGTACATGGTCGTGGTAGGATTTGAAACTAGGACTTGAATCACTCATTATATGAAAAAAGTTTTTGCGCGAGTTTTCACTCTATTGGGAATATCCAGAAATCAATATCCTATATTCCTTCTGAAGATTATGTCTGATGCGAATTTGGAAATATTTACCTATAACATAAGTGGTCACGCATTATCATCATCATTAAGACTTACTTAGTTACTTGAGTACGAAATAATGTGAATAGGGATAGTGTAGGTATTGACATAGACATTGAGAGATGAATAAATTAATTGAATACTTTCCTTTTATCTAGCGCTACCAAAACCCTGGTGTTTAAATAACATGGTGGATAAAGGATTTTTGAACAATGAAAACATTAGGTATTATAAAATTTTAGCTTAATTAGAAGTTTTATTTCAGACGGATAATTTACATTTATTTAGAAGTTCTGCAGTCAAAAATTTGTATAACAAAGATACCTTAGAAGCCAAGAGAAATATTTCAACCCGCCACTACATAGCACTAACGATGTCCTTAGGGTCCTCTTTATAAAATTTTCATCAAAAGAAGACCAGTTAAATTGAATATGAAATGGGCTATTGTAAAATCCCTGTAATGAAGTCTAGGGACAAATGCAAATTAAAATTTGTTTGAAGATTTCACTGTGAAATATCTTTCATGAAAGTTCGGTATAGACACGTATTTTTTTGTCTAAGTATTCACTTATTTCAGGGACATCGTTGAGTCAAGCAAATTAAACAATAGAAAAATAATATATATCTTGATTGCATAAGACAATACATACATATGTATGTATATATAATCACGTCTATATCAGTTGCGGGGAAGACAGAGCCAACAGTCTTGAAAATACTGATAGGCCGCATTCAGCTGTTTGGCTTAATGATAGAATTAAGATTTGCTAGCCAATCGCCTAAAAAAGAATCCCAAGTTTATGAGCTTATCCCTAGTGGCCTTTATGTTATCCATAGGAAAGAGATGGACTGGTCCTATTCTTTTTTTCTATTGGTGCCGGGAACGACACGACACGGCACGGCAGGACCATAACACATTATTTCGCGCTATTTTTTCCAATCATAAAGGCCAACAACGAAAGTCTGTTTCAGCAAACCAGTTAATGATTGTGTTTTGTATATGAAATTTTACTCGAATTCCGTATACACTAAATACGCGTCCCACATTGCGAGTCGGCAAGCCAAACGACGTGCTATAAAAGAAATTCAACAACCAAATACATCACACGTACCGTATATCCGTCCTCCATGATCCATTTACTTTTTACTACGGTCCCTCTTCAAATTACACCCAACAGTAAAAAGAGGATTGAGTCGTTAACGTTATCCTTAAAACGTTGAAGAGCGCATGCTGAAATATTACTTAGCAAATTGCAACTAAGTTAACACAGGCTTAATTCTGCATTTCTCATTTGTCTGTGAAACTAATGAAGTCCATAGTCGTATTAATAATTGTATGCTAATTTTTAAAATTACTCTTGAAATTATTTCTCTTTGTTCTTTCTTATACAGGTCACGAATAATCATATCTAAAGGAATACTTAATTCAGGGACAAATGGATAATGCAAAAGTTGACACAAAAAAAGAACTTAATTTTTATATACAAGTTTTTCAGTCCGTGATGTTTTTATATAAAATATTTATCTCTTAAATTTTCTTACTTCTCAACAAACATTTCGAAATTACCTATGTTTATGAACATATTGTAACGGGAGTGATGATTCGGCTCGACCGCCACCAAAGGGAAGATCTTCCGCCAGGCTAGATGTTATGCCTGGGGATCCGCGGCTCCGACAATGTTGTGTCGGAGGTTGTATATATGCTCCTCGCATCCATTAAATCTTTCCTTGCGCGATTTAGGTTTTTCGCTGTTCTTGACTGATAGCATCGCGTGAATTAATTTTTTATTTCGCGTAATATAATTATTTTTTATTTATGAGTTGTGACGTGTGGCGTGGAGATGTCACCACATTGTCTATGTTAATCCTTTAACCATGTAAACTGTTTTTTTTTGTATTTAAAACAATAATAATATATACATACTAACATATCAAGCCATGATATAAAAACACTACTTCCCTCCCTTGGGAATTTCAGAAAGAGATAAAACTATATGTATTACCTATACCTAGCCAAGTCCACGTCATTTCTAAAGGTCTAGAAATAGTTAAAATCTATCTGTGTATTTTCATTAAAATAGGTTTAGTACTTTTTTAGTTTTTCATTACAAACACATCTTTTCTGTTTATTATTAGTGTAGATGTAGAGTATTCCTGATAGAAATCCTGGTAGAATAGCATTAAGTACATTATTATATGCTTTCGCAAAATAGGTACCTACTTAAAATATTTCCTTTCAATGCTCGTTCACATAGAAAGTCGTAAAAAGTTTTCTATGTAAATTAAAATGCCGCCATGAGACTTTTTATAACGTTCAAATTATATGACCTCTTGTATCTTCAAGTTTTACGACTTAATTTATCTTTAGCTTGATTGCGCCATAATTTTATTATCATAGGAAGAAGCTTTCGCAATTTGACTTATTTAAAGTATTCAGAACTATAGCGCTTACTAAAATTTCTATCACGAAGTACTAGATTTCCCGTGCGATTCTAAATAACGACCCTAGGTCATTGGCAGTAGAATGGTGCTCGGATGAAATAAGTATGTAAATTTCGTCTCACCCAGTGCCATAAAAACAACGAAACATGGGTAATATTGAAAACTAGTTTGCGGCCACGGCTCCGGTCGTGTGAATACCCTATGTCCTTTTCCGTATTTCACACTAAATTTAGTAGAAAAAAAATTTAAGGAGTTCGATTAACTGGTTTGACGTGAAAAACGGATTTCGCATCGACTCTAAATGCACAAGGTTTTTCTATTTGCGTAAAAACAGTATATATCTGTTTCTTCGAACTTCCGTCTCTTCGAACTGTGGGAAGTTGTCTAAACAATTATTAAATTTGCCTAACAATCTGTTTCATAATAAACAAGACAAATATTTTGTTTCCGCCTCAGCATTGCCCACTTCGATAATAATTAAAGCGGTATTATAATTACTTTTCTTTGTTAATAATGAGTAATCTTACTTTGGTATATTTCGGCTATAGTATTTTTTATTATTATTTCTTGTCTTAGATTTACTTTTCATATGGATATTACAAATTGCGGTAAGTGAAGAAACTATGACTCATCTTAATATTTTGTCTAGAGGCATAAACAAAGGATGCAGGCTGGACACCTACATTATTAGTATCCTTATTATGACTTTTTTAACTTTCTGTATGAGCCGTGTGGTTTTCGGCATTTTAGAAAAGAACCACTCAATATCTTTCCCATGGATGTCGTAAAAAGCAAATAAGAGATAGGCTTATTAAGATTCCTATTGTAGGCGATGGGCTGATCCGTCACTATTTGGGTCACAATTCCATTATAAAATCATTCAGAGAAACGTGGCTTTCAGCCTTTTCAAAATGTTGGTTTTGTCTACGCCGCAAGGGATATAAACGTGACAATATGTATGTAACTTTTCAGAAATTAAAAGAATACAATAAACCATCTTAAACGTTCTTTGAATATAACTTCCACTGTTTGTCTTTTTCTGCACCTATGCCAAAGTTATCGTTTCATCTTCCTGTTACAGTGATAAAGCTATATTTTCAGGGCTATAGAGTCTATGAGGTTTATGTATTTATTTTGACGGCCTCTGTAAAACAGCGGTAGTACGCTTTCCTCTGACACCGGAGGTCTCGGGTTCGAATCACTACCAGGGCATGATGAGAAATGAACAGCAAGTTTCGAACTTAATTCGAGGCTTACTGAATCTGTATAATTTGTACCGTATATATTTATATATTTTTACTCTGTACCTGATATGAAGACAACACTCTTTTAAAAAATTTGCTTATAATTCCAATAACAGCATTTCAAATTCCCAAAGTAAAACAATTGTCGTGAAGTTTCAATAATTTTGTAAGTGATGAAATATGGATATCAAGATAATTTGATATCGGTCACTCCCTGTTATACCTTCTTAATTATTCTAACTTCTAAATTATTCAACCCTTTATCCCGTTGCCAAAATAACCTTGAAAGTTATAGCTTTGTGAGGGCGTCGTGTCAAATTAACTATAAACTAAAGCTTTACTGACAGCCCTATCAAAATCAAAGCGTATCGCCTTCAGTACCTGTCTTCTATAACTATATCCCTAGATTATAAGGTAGAGCTACCCCAAATGTAGACCGTAACTGTACCCTTTAAAAATGACAATTTCCAACACGCGGCGTTATAAAACTAAACCTTCTCTCGTAACATATAAATCTATTTATATTAAAAAAAGCTAGAAAGCCAGTTTTGTTCCGAGCTTTTACGAAATTAGCATTTTAAACAACGTTTTATTTAATCTTGATCCAAATTCAATTATTTTAAGACAGATTATGTAACATTTCAACAGAGTTTTAATCATAAATTGTTGAAGAAATTTTTCTAAAAAATATCGTTCAAAATTACTAATAGCGGAAAATTCTGATGTTCCTCTTTGACCATAAAATATGAATTATTACTTTGATCGCGAAACTTTTGTAACTAAAAACAAAGTTACTGTGCTGCTATCGTAACAAAGACGTTTTGGCTGATGTTATAAAACTTTAAATTCGAAGTAGTAAAAAATATCCATTCCTGGTGTAAAATCATATTATGTCTGAAATAGTATTTTGATGCCACGTTTACTTTGCGAAAGTCAATGTTACTGGCACTATTTACTATTTTAAGTGAGTATAACTTTTTGATACAAAGAGATGTTCATCATTTCCTGACGCCGTAGCAAAACGCTGAAATATAAAGCATTATTAAAGGAAAATAATATCTGGTACACCGTTTTTTTATAAACACTTAACGTTACTGAAAGCTGATGTCTACAAATAGTTATAATGACGTAGGTCACAGGAGTATAGCCCCGGGGCCAAAGACAGATACACAATCAGCAAATTACGCTTTTGTACTCTAAACTTTTAACATCAGAATTTCAGATTCCGCGGCGCTAACTAATTTCCATGAATTACTTTTATTGAAGTTTCTAAAACAGAAAACTAAACTTGATCGAAATGTTAAACGGACCACAGTACAAAAGCGAGGCAAAATGCATAACTTGAACGCTGGAGTCTAGAATTAATCTTATTAAACTCTTAGATCTAGTAGTGCATTCCTCTTTGACCCAGAGACCGTAGACAATGAAAATTCTTCAAATAAGGAATCTGTTTAGTCTTGTTATGGAATTTTTGTAGGTGGACTTGAGATACATAGTCTTTTTACATAATATATAAGAAATAATTTATATTACCTGCTGTCCTACGCAGAAATTCCTAATTGATTTTGACAAAAGTAACTAACTTCCCAGCCATTTCTTTTTATACCTAAAATTATAAGGAAAGTAATTAATACACAGAACATGAGTTCAATGACGGCAGTCAGGAATAACACACACATATGGTCACGTCTATATCCCTTGCGGGGTAGACAGAGCCAACAGTCCTAAAAAGACTTAATGGCCACGTTCAGCTATTTGGCTTTATGATAGAATTGAGATTCAAATAGAGACAGGTTGCTAACCCATCGCCTAAAAAAGTATCCCTTAGTATAAGTTTGTAAATCTATCCCTTAGTCGCCTTTTACGACATCCATGGGAAAAAGATGGAGTGGTCCTATTATTTTTGGATTGGTGCCGGAAACCACACGGCAACACACATATATAAAAATATATTTGTCTTCTGATATAGTTTACTTTGGAAAGGACAACTTTTTCCTTATTAAAACTCCCAAAGGATGATATCTAAAAACGCGAAAGATCAGGAATTAATATAACGAGTGAGAGAGAAGGCTTTAGAAAAAAACCTGTAAATCAATAGAACGCTGCCCGCGTTATCCCACGGGATAGATGTGCTTATCTTTTATTACTGAAGATCCTTCTCATTCTTACTGAATATTTTTGCCCTTTTTTGCTCTAATTCTAATAATAACCTTGGTACAAGTATGATTTGATTTCCTTTTCGAGAAAGAACGAACTCAGACGAAATGAGCCTATATCTACTTTAAGTCACCGTCTAAAGTATATCCTACGCTTTTCTCTAAGTGCGATTTAAAGTAATTTGCCCATTTTTTTTTCAAGATCATAACTAAAATGAATTTGGTTTTCCTGTTAAAAAGAACAGATATTAGGCGACAGAAGATTTGTGTTATTAGCTTACTTATCCATTCTTGGATTATAGTATAAGGCAAACCCTACGCATACGCATACTTCTGGTATTTGGTCTTATTGAGGTCCTCCTCAATCAGAAGTATGATTTTATTTTCAATTAGGATCGAAACAGCAGGACCTGTAGGTACAAAAGCAAAAAGTCACAGTATGAATATTCCTTCAATACTTAACTTGCAATGCTACGAACTGCATAGGATGCTGTGGGATTGCGTTTATGAGCGCTCGGCTCGTTCAACTTGGTTTTAGCATTCATTGCTCTCGACTGGCGCACTTTTAACACGAACTTTTTATTATTAATACTCAGTTTATACATATGTTTACGAAGCTTATTGTCTTGTTGCAAAAAACATTGATATTTTAGTGTCACGTAAACTCAACATGACTTGGTTGAATGTCTTCAGTCAATGCTGAAAATTATTTTTTTCTTTTCTGATAATTCAGCAAAAAAATGGTCTTGCCGCAGCTTCGATATTAAAGACTAAGGATTCTTTTTATAGGATTCTTTTTTTATATAGAAAAAATAATCTACCAAACTAGTCAAAAAAGTCTTTAAATATTGTTATAAAAATAACATTTTCAAGGGCATTAATTAAAATTACTACCTTAATTAAATCAAAAACAATAGTAAAATCATCTTCCACGAAACAAACAAACCATTTGTTGTTTGTTGAAAATGGGATATCTTAATACAAAGACAAATCAGCTTGGCATCTAATTTGATTACGAACTCAAGCGCAGATAAATGTCAAGATTCGAGATACGCTTTTGAAAAAGGCATTTAATTAAAGTCTGAAGTATTATATGAATTAAGCAAATAACGTTTTGTTGAAGACTACTCGAGCGGGAGTGCGTATTAAGAGGATTCTCATGTTGAAAATGGAGTTTCCACAATGCTGTGGAGTAACTAAGACGCTGGTGTGGCCATGAAACTAGAGTCATTATCCTCCTGACGATAACATTGATTGCTTTCTTTGCGAAGAAAACCCGGATATGGGACTTTTTATTTCTTCCTGCTTTGATAACATCCGATTTGCTAATGATTATGCACATTCTTAAATATGAATTAGATATTTTAATTTCGCTTCGGTCTTACAAATTTGAGTTAAATAAATACTTAGTATTTTTTAACTTAATTTTCGTTTACGTTATATTACTAAAAAAGCAACTCATGGCCCTACATTTTATAAGCTTATAAGCGAGGTAATGTTTCCAAACGCCACCAACGCTCATTGTTTGTTCAGGAATGCGTGCGTGACTGTACCGCCTCACACAAACTGACTTACAAAATAAATTATGTACAGAAACTGCCTTAAGCAGTGCCTATCTCATAAAATTGAATGAACGTCATTGTGGAATACGTAAAATCTTATATGACCGCAGAATACAGCAAAATGTATTATAGTCGTAACGACTATATAGTGTGTTGGTGGTCGAATCTGTGAAGTGCCCGGTTAAAATGCGTGTTTCACATAAAGGCCCATCCCATCGCGGCCATGCACTAATGACAATTTTCGAAGTTATGTGGTGGGGGAGAACATAGTGAGCAAACCGGCACATGTGTAACCATGTGATCCAATACAATCCTGTCCTGCAATGGTTGCTTCGTGGAAAAACCTGACTCACCCAATCCAAGATCCATGGTCAAGGGCTCACCCGGGCTCCTCCTCAGAGTGGTGGAGATGCAACCGGGACTATACTAGGAAGAAGAAAGAAGATTTGGTGGTCGGTCGGTTAAGGAAATGCCAGATTGGGATCCTACCGCGACCACGTACCACTGAATTGTTTTCGAGTTACGTTACATTAGTTTGATTGCTCTTGTACTCAGAGAAAACATTGCGAGCATATCATATATTTGTTTCAATACAAACCGTGTGTAAACCTTCAAATTCAGGATGTGTATGGTCGCGAAGATGAGACAGGATTCTATATAATAAAATTTCAATCCAATCTTGGGTCTTAGTCTGATCTCGGCGACCATTATTTAAAACATCATCTTGAAAATCAAAAATAAGATTTAGTTATTAGACTAGTTATTATTTCTGTAGTATCAATACTTTGTAATTCAAATACGAACGGAAACATTATCTAAATCTATCTTAAAAAATTTAATTCATGTAAATGCGACTCTTTTGTAAAGAATTTTTAAATGTTCTTTTGTTCATTTATAGCCTTTTATTTCACAATAGCTCTTCATTATGATGTTGGTTATAATACAAATATTTGTTTCACTTTTCAGAATGTAGTATGGAGAATATTTATAAAAAACATTTTTGTCTGTTTATAGCGAATAAATTCAAAAACTACTGGACTGATTTTTACCAAATTTGGCACAAATATGGAATAGACTTTCGGGGGTGACAAAGGTTATTTTTTTCTGTAATTTTCTACAGAAGCAAAGTCCCACGCTAAAGCTAGTGTATTAGTGATTGAAGATTTACACATTATTATGTTCATTTCTTTGGTTGTTATAACAACAATAACACATTTATGAAGAGTCTCTCCTATCGTACATATTGGGACTAATCAAAAAGAAAAGGGGCACACAATAACAAAGACAATAAAAAGTAACGACCATGTATCCAATTACGTATTATTACATTCGCGTGATGTCTTGTCTGGGCGCTGACTTTCACCAGATTTCCTTCCATTTCCTTTTATGGTCATTATTGATGACAAACGACCCTTACGTGCCATTGTAACTTATTTTCAAGAGTCATAAGTGAGTGAGAGTGAGGCGAAACCAAATGATGTGAAGTGTAAGTAATACTTATATTTTACAAGTCACGGGGGACTTGGATGTTTATAGCTAAAGTTAACTTTATTTTGCTATTCCCTGGATAAAATCATAAATTAGGTAGTTTGTAATCTGATCATATTTCACACTACCGTATTGCTTAATATTTGTCAGCGTGCATTAATTCCTACATTCACTACTTCCAAATACGATCAAGCCATTTATCGCAATAAAATGATGTGAAATTCTGCTTTAAAAATTTTTATCTACTTAATTGAAATTAAATTGCATAATTAAGTCTATTATAATCTTCTCCATTTGTGCTCATGAATGTTGAATAAAACACTGAATTTTCTTAAATTATCCCTCTTTGTGCTGTCTCCCCCTTGAATAATCCCAAAAGCACAAAATAAATGACGGTGTGGAGACAAAATGGATGACTATTGGCAACCCTTTTGTCCCAACCGCTTCTAATTGGGGCGCAGTTGCAATTAAAATTGAGATTTTATTGCAGTCGGGAGAAAGAAGATTTTTAATTAATTTCGCATATTGGAGACAACGCAGAATCGGAAAAAATATTTTTCACGGCTTTTTTTACTTTGTTCTTGCCGTGATTTTGATTAGGTAATGTATAAGTTTAAATGTACCGTGTTAGTTTAAATGTAATGTGCCTTGTGGTTCCCGGCACCAATACAAAAAAGAATGGAATCACTCCATCTATTTCCCATGGCTGTCGTAAAAGGTGACTAAGGGACTGTGTGACTGAGGCTTACAAACTTAAAATTCTTTTTTAGGCGATGGGCTAGCAACCTGTCACTATTTGAATCTCAATTCTATCATTAAGCCAAGTAGCTGAACGCGGCCATTCAGTCTTTTGAAGACTGTTGGCTCTGTCTTCCCCACAAGGCATGTAGACGTGACCATATGTATGTATATATTTAAATTAACCTAATATCTACCAACATTACGTGAATGACAAAAGGGTTTTTCGCCAGGGCCCGGGCTCCTCCAGCTTTATCCAGAGAGATTAAGCTATGACAGCTTAAAAGGCCAGATGAAAGAAAAAGAAGAGTGAAGGAAAATCTTAAAACAAACCTTTTTAGAAAAATATGGAAGGTTTTCTCATATATATTCAATGAAGTTTGTGTAATATGAAAATAATATGACTGTCCCAAATCATCTTTTCTTTCAACGTGAAAACAAGAAATAGATTTTGAAATTACCCGTAAAACAAAGGCTATTAACAAATTGCTGCTCTTCTCCGTAAAAGGGGTTCTAGACATTTGTTTTTGAGAGAACCCTATCGAATACAAAACACAAAGTAATTTATCAATGTTTCCTTTTTTTGTAAGCATCCCAAAAGTTCCGGTTCGTTGGCATCATAGAGAGGTTGTTTTTATACGGAACCTTTATTTTACTTTTCAAATCACGTAGCCGTCAGCGAATGTGCTCTCACCAATGGCCGTGCCGGGCTGCGAATATTATTTTATTGTCTAAAATTGTAGTAATACACACCATGTTATGACATGGTTGTATGGATTTGCATGATTTATGCTCCCCTTGGGTGGATATTGTTAAACGTATTAATTTTACTAGAGATAAATATATATAGATCGCCAAACTAATAGACTGTTATAATTTTTTTTTCTATTATATTTTTGTTTATTTTTCTTTTACCCACAGCTTTGTTTTTACTTAATCTATCAATCACTTGTATTTCTTACATAGTAAAATAACGATGAACTGCTGTCTTTAACATTAAACACAAAATATTAGTAAAAAAAAAATGTAGAATTGAAATTTAAAAAGGTAAGGTACGATATCTTGCATGGTTGCTTGCATTTTCCAAAATTCAAAGAAAAAATATCCTTAACTTATAATTACAGCAATCCTTAGTTATTATATTTTTCAAAATCACACTGAACTCTTTCGTAGCAGTTAGTAGGTACAATTACAGATAGACAAGACGAAGACAAAATGGTTAAATTTTTTTCTTTGGTTACGGAACCCTATCAATGCATTTCTTGTTTCTTTCTGAAAAACCTGTAGGGAACTTTCGTCCGACAACCGGGATCAGGATGAAATAAATGAACAGAGTTGTTTAATCCGTTGACAACAAACAATCAATCACGGGGTTTAATTTAAAAGATTGTTTAATTGAATGTTAAAGAACTGAAATATTGAAAAACTTTGTTTACTGAATTTCCTTGTTTATACCCCGTATTGTAATGATTTTTTCAAAATTTCACTTATGATTCAAATGAATTTTTTTACATATATTGGCCACTACTACGTTCCTGAAATAATGTAACTATCGAGTCGTACTTTTTATTTTACTGCACTGTTAATTGTCTTTTTTCTTCTCCTTTTTATATTTAGTTTAAGAGGAGAATTTCTAAAACCGGGTTTCCTTGCTATAAGGTATCTATAACAAGTAATTTATAATATTAAATCATTAAAAGACAGGAGCATGCAGAGATTCAGTCTCTGTCTAACCTTCCATTAAAAAGCTGTCATTTTATATATTTATGTTAAATATTCAAAAGAGCTAGTAACTAATATTTAAAAGAGAAAAATGATTTAAAAATTCTCTTTACTTGGGAGAAAACTCTCAAAAGATATTTTTATGCATGGCCGAAACTGGCAATTTTCAACTAAACGGCAATGCGGCGAAACTTGCTCAATTGTTTGCCGAATTTTGTTTCGCTGCTTCAGTTTTAAACTAGGATAATTTAAGACTGAATTGAAGGAATAAAAGTTTAATCAGTTTAACTGAATTTGATGCGTTTTTCCTTCAAATTCACAGAGCGAAGCCTCGAGCTACAGTTGGTACTTAATATATAAATTGTTAAACCCATGCATTCGCATTTCGCGAACAAATATTCTAGCTCCAGAATGCACCACCGATTTGTGAACGCACGAAATGCAGATCGCGCCGTTGGTATTGTTCGAAGCTGAAAATACAGCGCAGAATCGGTCAATTTCGTTATGATTCCGCAGCCACGTGTCGATAGTTATAAACCTCGTATTTTGTACCCTCTATTGCTGCTAGCAGTTGCTGTTGCTTGTTGTTTGTGCAAAGTGAGGGCACTGTGGGAATTAAAACGTCAAACGCAGTGGAATAATCTTCATTTTGAATAGGAATGCGCAGCGCCGCAGACGTCCGTTTTACTCAATTGGCCGTAGTTTCGAAATTCTCGGTTCACTAATTACAGCCGCTTGAATTGTTGTTGCTTCTTAGTTAATTTTTAAATAGAATTAAATACTCTTCATTGTACAAAAATTATAACCTCGTGTGTGGGTGTGCACTAATCCCGCTTTAAGTTTCTGTAATCTAATTCATCATATATTATCTTAGTTTTCAATGAAAATAAGGTAGGTACTTTTATCTATGTAATAAAATGAAATTTTCAAATTCAAAATTTTTACTAATTATTATGGGACATTTCAACATCACATTATAACTGTCATATCTTTTGGTTTTACAGCATTGGTTGACGTGAAATGAATTACTTAAAACTAAGTTTACTTGGAGTTGTCATTCTTAAATATACTTCTACGTTCTATTTACAGCTAAACTTAGTAGTTAAACTAAATAAATATTGCATAAAAGTGCAATATTAATCGACGTTTACAAGCGCATTTCATTTTGGTCGTTTCTATTTCAAATAACCATTATTTTGAGATTTTCAGTCACGTATGTCTTTTGACGCTCCGCCGCAACAAACAACCGGAATTTTGCCTGTCATATTCATTCATATGACTATTCACTAACAGCACGCAAGCTTTGCATTCACACTGGCCATTCTGAGTATATTTCCTGTTGTTACTTTCAAAACATTGTACAAACGCAATATCATTTTTAAACTTTGTTTTTAAGTAGTTGGTCTTCTGTATTTTCTACATGTCACAATACATTATCATCATTTTAATTACATGACCGGTTTTTAGTTTGTTTAATTAATGTTTATAAGTAATCCCTTACCAGATACGGATATATTTATACGAGTAGCATCTTATTTTGTACATGTCAATAAATACAAAAAGGGCGATTGTGACTTAACCTGGCCATTCTTTCCTGGGTCATACCCGCAAGCAGACCCTGGGTTTTTTACAGTATACGAGCTTCTAGACAAAGGTTAGCACTATAACAGTGCTTAATTAAATATTTCAATTCATTTATGCATATCAATTTGCATATTTCAGTTCTAGCTACTACAATAGTCACGGTTTTAATAATGGAACAAAAATAAATATATATAACAATAAAAATATTATTTGAATACTATGAACAAAAATTATCATCTAACAAAGGATTGTTAGATGATATTTTTGAATTTGAAAAATGATTTTTGTTCATTTTGTTCATAGTCCTATGAGTAAATAGCTGTTGAAAATCCATCAAAATAAAGATCATTGAGAAAAAAAGCTATCATAGGAATAGAAGTTGTATAAATGAGCATGTGTTGTAGTTTTCACCCACTTGGAATCAAGTTTCTGTGCAGTATCAATTATAGTTTCACCAGCATTAAAACTTATTAAAAAATATAATTGATTTCGTCCTTTGTTTTCTAACACTCAGAACATAAAGTGCTCAGTATACATCTCTATGTAAAATTATTTAAAAACTAAAGACTCTTC
Organism: Amyelois transitella; assembly: GCF_032362555.1. Classification (NCBI taxonomy): domain Eukaryota; kingdom Metazoa; phylum Arthropoda; class Insecta; order Lepidoptera; family Pyralidae; genus Amyelois; species Amyelois transitella. Next base: position 7,245,147 of record NC_083511.1, on the reverse strand, counting down.
TTTAGTTTTTAAATAATTTTCAATGATCGCCGATAAAGCATTAATTAAGCGTTTAATTTAAATTCCATTGTGTAAAATATTTTTTGCCGTTTTCTTGAACAAACATCAGCACCAGACCATAGCGGAAATATCGTGCCAACAACCATATTATTATCGTCATTATAACGTGGTTCGAAGCACGTAACGTTGTAATCGAAAAACTAGTCCACACACGGTTAGCAGAAAGAAAAACATTTTCCTTCGCCTTATAACGAACAAAGCACGCAACACAACCATTTTATCAAACTCACACATAGAGTGGGTCACACATTTACGCGTGCAACTAAATGAATATTCCATGGGCGACGCGACGCGATGCGACCACCATTGCGTATTCGATTTTCAAGCCATTAAAAAAGTTAACGTTAGGATTAAGAATGTTTGGTTCGTCCATTATCATGCACAAACGGTGACGTTAAACTGAGCTGTAATTGCACTGTGAATGCAGAAACAGTTTTTATATACAAAAATAGATTGTTTTTTTTATTGAAAACTTTTCAGATTGCGTGAAAATTGGGGCCTGGAGTATTAGATTTAGGTCGTAAGATTAGTGCGTGAGACGCCACTGGCATATTTTTGTTGGACCGTGCCATGGCGAATAACAAATATAAACCAAAACTATAGTATATTTGTTTGTTTATTTCAATTTATTTATATTTCAATAATTAATGCATTTCATCACATATTTAGGTCAATATGTGATGAAATGCATTAATTATTGAAATATAATAATTTAAGGTACTACTAATTACACTGTACCTACCAATTTCTTCGACGATACTACAAAAGCCGATGATCATTTGTATTATGTACCAACATAATAATAAAAAGGTTACATTTTAAATCTAATCCGTGAATTTATAAGCACAATAATGTACGAGTAATTATTATTTAAAAATTAAATATTGTAGCTTGGGTTGGGTGGTTTTAGTCGCGTGTGTCGTGTCGTAAATGCATAGGTACCAATCTTTACATTAAAACGTGACTACCGTCTAAAAGCACGTCTTTTATTTAAGAACAATATTGTTAGCCACAATATATGTTACCTCCAGGATATATGACCGGCCTCTTTATTGCCTTGGAGATAAATGGGGGTAACTCAGTCTGAAGGTCGCCAGTTCAAATTCGTAGTTCATAAATATCGGTATAATACAATATTCGGATTTCTAAGCGGCAAAAGCCTTTAAATCCATCATTTAAACCGATATCAATTTATTGTCGATATTAGTAATTCTTCTCTCAGTTCATATCACGTGAAACGTTTAAAAACGTCAAATATTTACATTGATCATGAATTCATCGTTTTTTTTTTAAATAAATAGAAATTAACGAAACGTAACGATTGTTGATTCGTAATTTGCAAATTCAATTACACTTTATACTTTTGCGTGAATTTCGTTGAAGTATTGTATCTTGTTTTGTTTTTATAACTAATCAAAATCTGCTTTACCTGCAATTAACTGTTGTATATGAATACTGTGTTAATTGCATCATTGAAAAACATTGTTATCATTTGAATGAATCAAGCTTCAGAATAATAGATTTTTTTACGTAAAATATTCTCTTTTTCCTTAAAGAAGAAGAAGAAGTTAACTGTTTATCTTTTTACTTAAATATAATTTGACATGGACTAATAGTATAAATGCGAGTTTTTCTTTGTTTGTTACCTACTTCTTCACAGTTAAACCACCGAATGGAACATGGAACTGACCAAATCGACCGATGCCCATGAAATTTTTCATTCATACCTTATGTGGAATACAGGAGTATCACGCGGGCGGAGTTGCGGCCAAAACCTAGTCTACCATAAAGTTTTACGAAAATCTTATTTTATTACCACCATAAGCCTAAAACATTCTAATAGGTATTCAATAGTTATGTTAGCTGTGAACATCCCATAGTCTCATTATGCCACTGAGTAGGTGTTTATGTACGCTATACGCCAAAAATGGCCGATTGGGAAAAGTTTCAATGGAAATCCGATAGCAAGGTCGATTATGATTAGCTTTGTATAATTTTATCGCGGTCTCCCCCTTACGCTTATCGAAATTTCTCGAACTAACGTATTGCGTTCACGCGATCAAACAATTGAGGTTAAACTTGTAAATCGATTTGAGACTGAAAATGAAGGTTTATTAAGGCTCTCACTAATAAAATGGATTTTTAACAATTATTATACACTGCTTCTTCAAAGGCTTCTTCAAATAAAATATATTATCCTTACATTTTAATGATAGTTTGGGTGTTTATAGGGGTATACTCGTAATTTAATAATGATTAGCATCCTTGCTTATATTATAAATGAGAAAGTGTTTTTGTACGACTTTCACTTCAGTACCATTGAACTAATCTTTATAAAATTTAGGACATAGACGAAGAACATACACCAGCGTTTTCTTTTAATTATACATACAATCATATTGTCACGTGAATATACTTTGCAGGGTAGACAGAGCCAACAGTCTTGAAAACCAGAAAGGCCACGTTAAGCTGTTTGTCTTGACAAGTTGTAAAGCTGTCATTAAGCCAAACAGCTTTTTATCATGTTTAAATTTTATGAAAATAGACAACTATCGAAATCCAACAGGAATTTTTGTATCTTACAGATAATAAAGTACTGGAAACATAAGCAAAGCAAAACATCTTCAACTCCAATAAAGTAAATATATTATTCATCAAGGGACCAATCAATATATTTATCTAGTATATACAAGTACTATTTGCCAGATAAATTTTGCGCATTTTTATCTAGTTCCCTAACTATCCCGCTTCATTCCTCCTCATTGATATGGACAACGAGGTCTTTTCCTTGATCATCCTTTTCTGAATGGTTTTCACATAGGAAATTGAAGCCACGAACGTGGTTTGTTGATAACTGCTGTGATTAAGGATTGATACGGAGCGATTTTGTATAAAAAAAGCCTGCTATTATCTACATAATTTATTTCAAATGAGGTTTATGATATTTTAAAATCTCGAGTACAATTCACATTTCTGGGTTCTTTCGTAGATCGTTAGAGATCATGGGTTATGAAGTCAATTAGTCAGTCAATGAATTTATATTTGTGAAAATAGGTTACAATAATGATAATATGAAGTGGTCTTTTTATATATAATAAAATTTCTATGCGTTTGACCTCAATCGGCCTGGTAAGCAAGATGAGGCCTAAGGTGGTGGTTCACTCTTGCCTCGAAAATCCCAAGGTTGTACATATGCATCGGGGAAGAGAGATGCGGGGAGGGAATTCCAAATCAATGCTCTGATTCCGGGTGCAGTACAAGCAGTATAAAAATCTACACGAGGACCTTTGAATTTGATACCGCGTCGTTTCGCATTAAGATATTAATCATCAAACCATACGACTGTTCTCGAATTCTCTCAACAATCACCCACCCACGTTCCATTATTTATAAACTGACCAACTTTAACCTTTGTCTCAAAACGATCACTGAGCACAAAAGACCAGACGAACAGAAATTAGATTTCCATTTTGAATATAAAACTTACGTTGCAGTTATTTCAGGAGTATAATTTTCGGTTTTCAACACAATGCTATAAAGTAGAAAGTTAAGTTTGATTAGTACATATTTGATTTTCAACAAAATTTTAACCCACAATTTCACAATCATTTAAAAACTCTGTATATTTAATTAATCTACACTAATATTATAAAGAGGAAAACTTTGTTTGTTTGTTTGTTTGGTTGTAATGAATAGGCTCAAAAACTACTGGACCGATTTTAAAAATTCTTTCACCATTCGAAAGCTACATTATCCACGAGTAACATAGACTATATTTTATTTTGGAAACAAATAGGGTTCCGTAATATATTTGGATTTTTCGGACACAAACTGAAAAAAATCAACCAAAAAGTTACTTATTTTGCGTACGCTGCCTAAACTACAAAAGATAGAACCATAAAATGTTTTAATTAATTGTAGATCTTATAAATATCTACAAAAAAATCCGCGACACATTGTACCTATCTATGTCGAGTGAGGCACAACAACCACATTTTTATTTAAAAATCTTGAATATTTTTTGGTCCACATTTAAACGCGTTTTTTTTTACTCATGCTATTAATCCTTATCAAAATAAATAATTTTATCAATAAGTACAGTTTATGTAGATAATATTTGGTCTTCAAATGATTAAAATTGGACGTTTGGTTTTGAAGTTGTGGTGAAATTAAAATATTACGATTTCTGCTGCACGGCCCGTTGCGAAGTGAGCAACTTAGTTCTTTGCGGGCGGTCCTTTAGTTAGTTCTAATAGAGATATATTTAGTATCGGCTGTGCATCCGTGCGAAGCCGGGGCGGGTCGCTAGTCACAAATACAATGTCATAGTAACGTCAACGAAATTACGAGTATAGTAAGAATATATCATGTGTAAAATGATTATGTCAGAATTTTATGGCTGTGACACATGTACTCATATACAGACATTTCGGCTTAAACTTTATTATTTTGGACGATTCCGTTTTTAAATGTTTATCCGTTCTGTTTTTTAATAAGCAAATGTATGTATATTGTAAGAAAATAATATTTGTATAAATTTGTAATAATGCGTTCGTGAAAATATAATGTAAGTTTGGTTTACCTCATGCCTAAGCAAAGAGGTCATTAATATGAGCTGGCTCTAAATGGGCCTTTTGTTTTATTCACTGGGGTTCTATGGAGCTAGTGTTCGTGAAATATGTAGCAGGATTAGTGTTTTGCCACGAATAATGTGTTAGTGCATTAAACTATATTATAATTTAATTCTGAAGATAGTCTTTCTAAAGAAGGATTAGGGAAGGATAATCATTGAATAGGATTGTAGTATTATAAAGTTTTCAACAGTTCAGTTTAAACATTTAAACAGCATAAATTCTGTATGAACTAGCATTTCTACGAAAATTTCAGATATATAGGAACTCTGTTTTTGCTTTCCTATAAAGTGATTTATAGCAAAGTTTATTGGAATCTGACCAGATTTATTTCATAAGAACCATACGTGATAAAAAATATACATCAAGTATGTACCTTAGGAGTAGACAGAGTCAATAGACTTTTAAAGATTCAAAGGCCGCGATTGCTTCGCTAAACTAATAAAATGATTTTAAGGATGTAGTAATAAATATTTGAATGATAAATGATGTCTTAATATTTTTAAGCTACGTAGTACACTCTAGAGCCAAAATGAATCATTTTCACTTAATAACGAAAAGGATGACTGGTAGAATTATCATAAGAATGGGGATATTTTCTCTAAGACAGGAATTGGGGCCAATATCCCTCATCTCCCAGCTCGTTTGTCACATGACACGACCATTGGCGTGTGTCAGACGGCGATAATACAGAAAATTTGGGCTCACTACTTCGGGAACTCAGTAGACTTGTTTTTGTTGGGCTTAACATGAAAACAAACGAGATTAACTAGTAAAGTAATAGTCTAGTCAGTCCAGTCTCATTGTATAATTGCGAAAGTGTGTTTGTTTGAAACCTCTTCACGCTTTACTCACGTCGCACAAGCCAAGTCACCAACACTAAAAGTCATGGTGCCTATCATCTCAGTAAGTACTATTATTCCCATGGGACTTTCGTGTACGGCGGAACCGCGCTTAACGACTGGCATTTTATCAAATCGCTTAACGTCAATGTTAAACTATCTAAGATTTATGAATATATGACTTTTTATTATTAACGTTGGCTACTGTGTGTGCCGTGTGGTTCCTGGCACCAATAAAAAAAAGAATAGGACCACTCCATCTCTTTCCCATGGATGTCGTAAATGGCGACTGAGGGATAGGCTTACAAACTTGGGATTATTTTTAGGCGATGGACGAGCAACCTATCACTATTTGAATCTCAATTCTATCATTAAGCCAAATAGCTGAACGTGGCCATTCAGTCTTTTCAACTGTAAATGTTGGCTCTGTCTACCCCGCAAGGGATATAGACGTGACCATATGTATGTATGTATGTACGTTGGCTATAAAGTTGTAAGTAAAAAAATGCTCTTTTCATTAAATGATTTGTGGCATTAACAACTGATACTAATTCAATGCAAAAAGACTGCTGATTGTAAATGGTACACCGTTTACATGATCTTAATTTAAAACAAACGAATTCGTTTGTTTGTAAGTCAGAAGAACCTCACGTTTTGCTGACTGTATAATAAATGACGGAACTCTGCAATTGGCTTTCTCGGTGATTGGCTTTGAAGAAGAAATATTTTTGTCGGAAATTGCTCAGAAGAAATAATATTCATGGTACGTTCATTATCTTAGATGTTCTCCGAGTGGGTAAAATTTAATAAAATCGTTTTCAATTATTATATATTCTCGTATCATAGGGTATGCTGGGCTGTTTTATTTTATTTTTCTATAAGACATCAAATGTTATATAATATTTTCTGATAAGCGGTTGTCTACTCTATGGAAAACATACAACCGGAACACTACATATTAACATGTCCGCTTGCAATAGAAAATTTTGAAAATCCCCTCTTAGTGTCCCTTTAGACCACATAAGGAACCTACGTGCCAATTTTCAAGTATTTTTAAGTAATCAGTGGTTTGGGTTGTGCGATGATATAATGTAGATGATAATATGAGACAGTAATTCAGTAGGGGTCCTCTTTATATTGAGATATCCTCTGACTTGTAGTAAATAACGTAGGCATGCTATCCAGATCATGGGATAAAATGTGTTTCTTTAGCACGTTCCCTTTCTAATAAATTCGTCAGTCAAACGGCAACTCAAATTTAACATAAAATGTTGAAATAACATTGTCATGTTTACTTAACATTAATGTTAGTTCCCAGCCAATTTACATAAAACTGAAAGATTTTACAGCGCAGCACAGCATTGTAATACTGTCATAAAGACAATTTTCCCTCCACTATAGCTCTAATTTTCGCGACTTAATTGCAGTACATTAAGTGTTAGCAGCAGAGGTAGAATAAGCGTTATTTTCCCTTGTAAAATAACAGTCACAAAGCAAGTGGGTAAAAGTTCAACGTAGTCTTCGGAAACCAATTCGTTTCTGTATTTTATATTATTTGTGGGTAAATAAATAATAACTGCCAGTTGGCGTTTATTCGTTACACTGATGTTAATATAATGAACAAGTCAAAAAAAAATTATTTTGCAGGGCTTCGCTATCATGGAACTTTGCCCAAAAAAGGTGTTACTTGTTTGCATTTGTTACTCCGGAACCTAGACGTTTTTTAGTTTACTCATTAATATAAAAAAAAAACAAATAATATACTAAAACAAAGTTTAACTACAACGAAATATAAAGAAGACCACGAGACGTTTATCATAACCTCGAAGTAAGTACTTAATACGCAAAATTTCTCAGGTAATAATACTTCCAAGTCAATTAAATTTCTACTACGTTTTTATTACTTAACATTTTTACTAGAAACAAATAGATCCCAGCCTCAACAAGTAGGATGGCAACGGTAATTGAATCATTCAGGAGAACGCCAATAACCTCCCTGTTACTCTATTCCCTCCAGATCTAAGAGATTGCTCGGCAAGCCTCATGAAAAAATATTGAAACTTTATGTTGCCGGTCTATTTTATCTGGGGATTTTTTGATACAAATTATAAATAAACTTATTGCATTTCATATTGACCGAGTTGAAGTAGAGTTAAAAAGATTTGAGGTACATTAATTAATGTTGATTATTATATTGCTTACTATGTCAAGTAATTTTTTTCTTTAGTATAGTTTTCCTATGACTGCGTCCATGTACATTAAAGATCTTCCTTTGAGAATTACTTAATATGCCCTACACATCTCGAGGGACATGTATTGTATATGCTAATTTAGCGATATATTTTCTGTCTCAATTCTATCATTAAGCCAAATAGCTGAACGTGGCCATTCAGTCTTTTCAAGACTGTTGGCTCTGTCTACCCCGCAAGGGATATGGACGTGACCATATGTATGTATTTATTGTCTGTCAGTTAGTCAGTAATGGAAATAATTTAAATCTAAAGGATTATATTTTAAATGTTAATGGACAAATTGCACAGACAAATATGAAGCTCTGCGGTCGAACCTCCAGTCTTACGAAACTAATTTTCCAACTTGCGACGCAATCGAGTTAGTAATCCTTTGAAGCCTAGGACAGTTGAGGATTTCGCTTTAATTTACTGGAACGTAACGTATCGTAAAGATATCTTGGCACAGACAACGCTTTCTACTGACCTCGAAATCTTTTGTTTATGCACAGATATATCAATTGAAAAATAAAAAAAAACCCTCAATTAAATTTACTTTCGAACTTTTAGAAGAAAAAAATTATAACTATTTCTATGACTTGTCAAGAGACTATGAAGTTGTAGATATTCAACTATGAACAAGTGTAAGAATCAGCTATTTCAATAACATTTTAGAAGTTTTCGTGCTAATAAAGCTATTCAAAGCTAGTCACGAACGTGCCAGCGCCATATATCACGATTCTCGATATTTTATCGACATCCGTTGCACCGAAATGGACTGAGATAATTTGAATTGTTACGAGTTCATGATCGTGTTATATTTACATTATATTTTAACATATCGTAAGTATGAAAAACCTTCAGAGTGTTACAGTCCATCCACCGCAAAGTAATCTAACTCAGCTTGGATCATACCTTAACATGCAGTCGGTTAGCAACCAAAAAAATATTTTACTTGTTGGAACCAGTACGCTTTTTTTAGTGGTATTATATCCTAATCGCGCGATTACAAAGCTGCAAGTAAAGTTTCACAAATCTTGCATCTTTTGCAGAACAGATACTTTAAAATGAATACATATAATAAAACAGTTAAAATCTAGTGTCTGTACATTATATTTTTCCAAAAAACTGGTAGGAGGTTATCAAAGAAGAGTAATGAAAACAAAAATAAAAACTATTTTCGGAATTTTAACCCGTCTTTCTGGTACGGTTTAACTTTGAAACGAATTTGAACGAGGTTTTCACAAGTGGATTACGTATAATTAGGAGCATTGTCAAAACTGTTTTTCGTCAAAATCAGCCAAGGGAAAAAAAAGTCAACTTAAAATTTACCTCAAGCTCTAGAAGCAGAGCTTGAAGTAAATTTTAAGTTGACCTTACTAGTTAAATACGGTTTACATGAACGTATTTAGATAAAGCTAGAATTTAAAATTCATTTGCACGGGAATAGGATTTGTACTGTACAATTCACTATAAGTGTATTATAGGTCTGGATAAATGTAATTTCCACAGGTTACGCGAAAAACGACCTATACGCAGACGGAGCCGCGGGCAATGGCTACTATCCAAATACAATGCAATTCGGAAAAACTGAATACGTATTTTTGAGGAACAGTAAAAACAAGTTGATCAACTACAGCATACGTTTATAATTAAATCTGATTATCTAACATAAAACATGGGTTAGTGCTTTTAACGAGCATGTCTATGTTAGCTTAATGAACATAGTTTTCAATATTTCAAATTGTGATTACACATGCAAAATAAGCCTTAAAATTTATTTACGTTGTATGTACTATGTATTTACATAATGTTGTAAATAAGTCCAGTCACTACCGCTATCAACAAGATCCAAATTTCAAATACCCTAAAACGAAATTGTATACAAAATACATATATACATACATATTGTCACGTCTATATCCCTTGCAGGGTAGACAGAGCCAACAGCTTTTTAGCTTAATGATAGAATTGAGATTCAAAATGTGACAGGTTGCTAACCCATCGCCATATATACTAAATATATAAACATAAATTAAAGACTACCTAATTAAAATAAACTTAACCTTATTATGAATTTGTATTTAAATTATTCTTATTATAAAAAAAATATTGTTATTTTTTTATTGCTTGGGCTAATCTCGTAGATAGGGACTGTTTAATAGACCTGATTTCTTAGACTTTTTAGACATTTTACATCTTGTAGTCCTTATCTTTTGTTGTATGCCAAATATTTTTTTACATAAAAATTTATGAATTAGAATTTATAAAACACTTGAACCTCTACCAGGAATACTTCACGCGTTGGCGTGAATCGTTGGCGTGATCATATTTGTTGAATATGATCGAAATTCTAGAAGTTCATATGGTTATGTATGTAAATTCAGAAAGCTTCATCCGAGCAATCTTATTGCCGAAACTCAAAAACAACAGGATTACGGTCTTTGTTCCAGTAATTTTGTCTATAATACAAAGACAAAGCTTCTTATTGACGAAATTATTTTCAGCGTTAGCTCCTTTGTGTCGGAATCAAAGCTTTAATTTTATTTATAACTTCGAATAACGAAAAATAATTGTAAAGCATGAGTTATGTTTCAAGAGATAATTAGTAATTAATTTTAATTAAGGCTGCAAATATCAATGTTTTAATTAATTAAATCTCTAAATTCTTTTTTTAATATTTGAGTTTCAATTCCACCATTATGGGACACAGCTGAACATGGCCTTTCAGCCTATCCAAGACTTTTGACTCTGTCTTCCCTCCAAAGGATATAGTCGTGATTATATATGCTTTTTTACATTAGCTTTGCATATTTAGATAGAATTTTTAACTACAATTAAAGGATGTAATAGAACGTAGCAGGTAATGAGACTTGGAAAGTTTTAGAAAATTGCAAGAATGTGCTTTTTAAGTTGAAAACTCTAATTTTATTCGACATCTGTTATTATTTACCAACCTAATTTTCATTCATCACACTCATAGATAATATGTATGTATATATCTATAAATGAAATTAAGTAAAAACATTTATCCAACATCAGAATAAACTCATAACTTCCGAAATAGTGAGCTATCATGATAACCAATGCACCATTAAAGTCGGATATCGTATCAATGATTGATCGTTTAACGAACTTAAACCAAATTCCCGAACCTGATACACATCAGAGTTTCAGAGAAATTGCGTGACAAACAGTAATACGAGTTTGTTTGTTATTTTTTATTGCCCTTGTATAGTTTTACAGTCGACGCTGAACTGGGAATTGGTTCAAATACATTTTGAAGAACGACTGTAACTTTTTTTATTTATAACTGCTATAGTGTAATTACGATACGCAAATTGCAGTCGCATGTTCAGTGTAGCAATAAATAATGCTAACAATTATTTTTTCTAGAATGACTAACAGTTTACTAATTTCATGTAATATTAAGGCCAAACGAATGTGTGACATGCAATAACTATCTAAATATACAGTTATACACAGACGTTCATCTTTCTTTTCAGGGATCCTGGCAATGTAAATAGGTGTAATTTCTGCCTACCCCTCCGGGAAGGAGATATTTTTTTTTATATAATGTTTTTAACAAATTTACACACACATATACGTACCCGATTCCCTAATCAATTTTAAATCAGGTAACTTACACAGTTGCCCCAATTAACGGTTCCATTTATCAACCACTGAACTACACCACTAAATCCTGAATCGGGTAAGCGACACCTCTCGTACCACGAAATGGGCTAATAGCCGTAATATATAACCACGCGTATGCGAACCTTCTTAAGGTTGTTTAAGGTTCCACTCTAAGATTTAGTGCGTATTTGTGAACCGCATGTTACGTAAACAATTACACTTTTAGTACATTGAGGTAGGTGCGTTAGTAAGATATATTTTCTTTTATATTAAGTAACATGTAAAACTTGAATACTTGACTTCGTGCGTCAACAGTTAGTTATACGTTATTGATTTCATAAAATATATGTATAAAAAGGCACGATTGTTTTTATAATGTTATAAACACTATTTGAACAAATAATAAAAGAAACGAAAAAAAGAATCGCGTTATTAAAAATATCCTCGGCCATAGTCAATAGAGGACTATGGCCAAGTTTAGTTGAATGTAAAAAATGTCCAAGAATAAACTAAAAATATACCTAACAAGTACACACTACTCGGATATCGGTAGAAGGATTGATAAAGACTAAAAATAGATCATATAAAGGTGAATCTGGCTCGATATTATCTACCTACATTGACTTGGAAATTTATGATGCCGGCAATCATTCGCCGTGTTCTCTCTTTGTTCGTCTGCCCTTTTTTACTGCCGACCTCCATCTGTCCCTCGCATTTATTAAAATTAGGACACCCTACTTAAACGCATTTGTGCAGGAAACCACCTTTTGACGGTTGATTGTTGTCGATTTATCACTAATATGTTATCACAATAAATAAATCAGAATACAATGATAAGCGGCGGAGGATGCAACTGAGAATACATGAATATAAAAGTAATAGTGGTTATAAATAATAATTAAGGTATATTTGAAAATTGTCTTATGAATATTTTTAACTAACAACTTAACAACACCAAGTTTATCTTTCATTTATAGTTATGCTTCTTTTTCTTTATCCACATTAACCAATTATTTCATGTAATGTCCCCAATTTCATTTCATTATTTCATTTCATTTGATCAAGGTTTTGGCATTCCCCTCCAACGTTTCTGTTTACACTCGCTTTCAAAGTAAGTTTTATTGTTGTAAATGTCATTAAAAATTTACATTGAATTAACTTTAACTTGTATGACCTCTCGAAATGAGTAAATTATGCATTAACTTTACTTTACATATATCAGTAGCAGTAGGGTAGCTTTTATGATAAATTTTAGAGTATATAAGCTTACCTCAGAAAACCCTCCTCAAAACATTTCAAACGTAAACAAAATATGTCCACGACTTTCAGAGATTGGACTAAAGCATTTTGTGTAAGAGAGTTAATGATTGAAGTAAATCCTAGTATTGGTATAGAAAAAGTAAATAAAAAATATTCGTTTTGTGTGAAAACATTACTTTATTCATATTTAAAAAATAGCTTGTGTATCATTTTGATGTATAAGCCTCATTACTGTGAAAGTTTATCCAAATCTGTTAAGAATAATTTTCGTAAAATAAACCAGACATAGATAGGTACGCATTAACTTCCGCATTTATAATATTAAATTATGCTGGTAACATTGTGCAACCTTTTGATATAAACATGGGAACAAACATGGAACATGGATAAAAACTAGGAAAAAAAGCATTTAGTTTTTAATTTGGTTATATCTTGCTGTCCTAAATTGCAAAGGATGTCATTAAAGTTGTGGCTATCTAAAGAGTTCAGGTAGGAATTTTACCAAAGTTCTTTAAACTATGCGCAAGATTTAAGTATCAAAATTCTCTTCAACCTGGTGTCACTTTGCTTTTATTTTTTTCACTGTTTTATAATACGAGACATGAAAATAATGAAAGTTGCATTTCAAGGTGGGGTCACTTCACAAAACCTATAAAGGAAGTGTCTATTGCAAGTCTATTTAAATGTGAATTAACAGACGAATAGGATTAACAAAGGCAAGGATTGGAAATGAAAACAGCAACTCCATGATTTTGTACGTAAGTATAAAAAGCGAAATAAAAGAACACAATATTTTTCCAATTCCTACAGGGGCCACTTCATGTTAAATGGCTTTGGTAAACTCCTGCCTTCAAAAGTGAAAATTTACTTCTACATACGTGTGGTGAAAATATTCCAAATTTCCTAAAAGAATACAATCATTGAGTTACATGCCATAACATATTTTAGCTAATAAAAATCATTACAATATCTCGTATCTAAACATCAAAAAACATTCTGACAACTCTTTGTGATAATAACACTGGTTTATGTTTTATATCAAACACAATAACGAGCTGTGTAGGTATGTAAGTTGTTTCTTAGGAAGGCATGTTTAAATGATAGCTTTGATTTCAAGTGGTATCATAAGTAAATCAAAACATAACATGTTAACAAAATGATATACAATAAATATATTTTTCTTGAAACAAGTTTTGGTAGAATGAAAAAATATCAATAGGTAAATGGAGCAAATAATTTACGACATTACTAAGTGAGTAAGAAAAACAAGTCAATAAACAAACAGGAGAAGCAGCCATGTTAACTGTACAAGAAATTTACGATCTATATCTCCTTAACTGCAAACTTGGGCGTGCTATAAATTAGCGATAATTCCCGTATGTTTTCAAACTGACGGTACTATATTACACAACTTTCGACGTCTCCTGCCGCAGGATTCCAAGTATTATCAGTTACTAGAATCTCAATATTTCTCGTTACCTGTTTTGTGTGTTTTCGGAGCAAGATGGTTATATTTAAACATACTAGAAGACGCCCGCGGCCCCGCCCGCGTAAAACTAAAAACCACCATAATTACCATCCCCCACGGGAAATAAACGTGTAGGTTACATGCTAAATTAAAAGTCTCTAGACCCAGAGATTTGTCAGTCAGCCACTCACTTTCTTCCCTTATATATTTACATAGACAGAAGATAGATTTAAGTCCATCCCTCTCTTGAAGAATTTTCGCTTAAAGATTTAAACGTTCACTAAAATAGGACATTTTAACATTTTATGAAAAATTTGGTCTTGCTTAAAACCGATATATCTAAAGTTTCTGCCAAGGACACCACAAATGAGACAAAACACCATTGTGGTGTCTTGTTCATTTTACAGCCTACCAACACTTTAAAGCAAGTAGCAATACGGAATGACGGGTCCAATTCCATGATGCGCCACGATTTATCAAACATTCATCTCATGGGCGAAATCTATTAGAGAAGCACAATGCACCATTTACTACCCGCTGGGCAGTTCCATGCCAGGAATTGTCGGGAACCGATTGAATTTCATACAACTTTAGTGATTAAAGCTCACATCTGTTCCAGTTAATAGCTCCATTGAACTAGATAAGTACGAATATATATCACGACTTGGCTCAGGATCAGTTGCAGTATTTAAAACTACACCGCTGCGAATTTACGCACGTGAAATTAATTTTTTTTTTTATTAATGTCCTTTGCTCGTGCACTATTACATATAAATTCCAAAAAACAATCCAGCTGCGAAATTGAAATGCCTGCTTGTGCTTACAAACTTCACATTTTATCTACTTAACATACTTTCCCTTAAATATTTTAAAACTACAAAAAGACGCTGTAAAAATAGGGTAATTAACACCTTCTTTACAAAACTAGTATTGTTGTCAAAAGATTTGCGATAAACAACTAAGCATATTTATACGCAATCAAAATAACAAGAAGTATTTATGCACAGGAAGGCTCAACGCTAAAAATATGATACTCTTTTCCAAAAATAAAAATAATAGCGGCAAAAACAGTATCGAATTCCGTATCCGAGAGTATAGATTACGAAAGTTACCCGACACAGGAATTTCAAAGGTAGCAATCAATTTTTCGATAATGTCGTGTACAATTAAAACCACTAAGTAAAAAGACTTATTTAATAATTATTCTTGTCAGAAAAATATTTTCAGTTACCAAAAAGCCTAAAAAGACACTCTTAATCGTAACTTATTGATAAAAAGCTTATTACTCATTTTTAATACAACTATCTAAATGATAACGTTTATATCATATTTCAAGTAATTTTTTAGCAGTTTTTTCTAACACGAAATTTTTTAATAAGCAATAAAGTCGTAGTAAAACATTGACACAAGCTCTTCTTAATTAAAAGATCTTACCATAACTTAGGTAATTCACTTCACTACCACAAAATTTCGAGCAAAATCAATGTCTGAATAAATATACGAGTGAATGTTTGTTGTCGTTGGTAATAGTAACTACCACTACCCAAAAAAAACACTGATTAATAATTGTCATAAAATGGCTTCTGACTTAGAGATTTACTAAAGTTAGCATTATTATGGATTCGACACTGCAATTAGAGGTCGAAATAAATCTTTAATAAATTCTTATCTAAGAACGAGTCGTACAAAAGTCAGTATTTTATCTATTCTCGAAATTAAATTAATATATACGGGACAAATCACACAGATTGATTTAGCCTCGAAGTAAGTTCGAGACTTGTATTGCGAGATATTAACTCAACGATACTATATTTTATAATAAATACTTATATACATAGATATACATCCAAGACCCAGGCTGATCAGAAAAAGTTCTTTTCTCATCATGCCCTGGCTGGGATTCGAACCCGGGACCTCCGGTGTCACAGACAAGCGCACTACCGCTGCGCCACAGAGGCCGTCTGAATTTAAATACGATTTTCTTGTTGCAGAACATAAGAACATTACACGTCGTTCCGATGTGGCGACATCTCCAAACACGATTTAGGATCTTCTTGAAGACACCTGGAATCTAATGCTGCACCCATGTGGCTTGTGAACCATGAGTGCTTGGTGCTGCATCGTGATCATGTTGACCACGATCAGTACGACCGTGTTGCCGGCGCCGCAGAAAGCTGAGGTCAAGGAACCTTATGGTAAGTGATTAAAGATCATAGTGTAAAAATATTATGCTTGTGTAACTGCTTCGTAGATAAGGTTAAATATCTGTGTTGGTACTTAATCGTGAAATAATTGGCACGATTGCTTGTTATATTTTATAATGTGAGGACATGTGGTAAAGCCGCGGATTCGGCTACTCGAGTACGACTGTTTGGCAAAGAGATCAATGAGTCGGTATTTTGTTTCATTGTATTAAATAAGACCTGTCTAATATGCTGTAACTTAAAAACAAAAGATCTCAAAACTTGTCCATCAACACCATAAACTATGACAATAACTTATAAGATATTATCAAAAACTTAAGCGGACCCCGTAAACCTGAGCTGAGAGCACCATCGAAAGTACGCTATCATAACAGAGGTAACAAATTATGTAAGCGCTAATTAAGAATCTCCTACGTAGCAAACGTAATGAAGATAGGACAATGTGAGGTTTGAGCAAACGTCATCCATTACATGAAAAAGCATTCCTGTGGTTCAGACGTGACTAATGACTGACGCAAGATTAACGAACTAAATGCGGGAACCTTGGATATTAATGGAAGGTTTCGCGGGATTTTATCTGTATCGTTTTGTTTCAGAAACATTGAAATGTATAATGAACTTGAATACATAATCTGAGCATGACATTTGGTAACAAATGATCGTACATATTCGGTATTAGACGCTAATTGTTTTATTTGGGTCAAAATATTCTTATACTGAAATTATATATAATTATGATTTGAACTCTTTGCTGTATTGCTGCTACCGCGCATACTTTCCAAACTATAGGTAAGCATAGACTATAAAACAACGTGCTACGTAAGTACAATACGGTGTGCTAAGAACTTTGCTACAAAGTGCTACAAAAGCGCTACGAGATTTGCTACGAAAGCGCTACGAGCTTCGCAACAAATCGAGCTATGACTACCAGAATTTAGATCACAAGCTATTTTTGCATATTTTATTCGACATAAGTATTAATAAATTTCCTAAATTATATATATTATAATAAATTTCCTAAATTATATAATATTAGGCTATCTTATAAAGATCTTATTTTTCTACTAATAAAATTGGTTTTCCTGTAAGTATCCATTTTGCTCAAAACCTTATTTTAATACGGTTTTCGCACATACAAATTAGTTTTTAGTCAATTCAAAATATTTGTAAACCATTACTCGTGGTACAAACATAAAATTGGATGTAGCTGTTTTTGGTAATTTGAAACGAGATTTTGCCTGGGACAATGTTATTTCACTGGAATAAGTATAAATTAGATACTTAAAATTTTTGTCCTATTATTTTTTTGCAGTACCTATAGCATAAAGATTTCATTACTTTTTGTGGATATCTAAGATGACTAAAGATGCTCATAAAAATGACTAACAACAATTCCAAGACGGGTTGTCGCCGAAACGTATGTATGAAGTCCCACTCTTACTTAATAATGGTTAAGGATAAAAACTTTACACATAGGTAAAAAAATATATTATTCTTCTTCAACGCTCTTCTACTCTTACTGCTTTTTAGGATGAACATAAAAACATACAACTAGCCCCCATAATAACTATAAAATACCTCGTACAAAACATTTGTATATAATGTAACTGCTTAGTGCGCTGTTAATGCTATCATTTAACGCCATATTGGCCGGAATCCAAACGTAGTGACGCGACATCTAAAAAACGAGGGCAATGCAGCTGTTATATGGACACTACAAGTTTAGCATATACAGTCACGAACATACGAGTATATTTCACTTCGGTCTAGTTTATTAATCTGCAAGGCGCTAAGTCGACGGTAACTACTGTTGAAATTTATAATTCTTGAATAACGAGCACAGTAGTAGCGAGTAAGCAGTCGTCACTACATCCAAAATTAATAACAAGGTGCATTTACCATTCCAGAATATTCCACAGTATTGAGCACGCATTACTAGCCCCCATAGGAAAAACAAACAATTGACTATAATTCCTTAACTATTTATTTATTCTTATAAATACTAATATTTTAATGATACTAATATTTGAAAGCTACTGAACCGATTACGATGAAGTCGAACCTGAAACGGTTTGAAGATTACTGATGATGATTTTTTATCCTGATTCGATTTTAAGAATATGGCAGGATGAATACGAATTTTTATAGTTTTCAATCAAATAAGAGAATTGAAAACTTAGAATAACGACTTGCCTCTTTAATTGGCTATGAAATTATTATAAAATTAGATTTTTTTTTGTTTTCTTCTTTACAGATCGCCAGTACTGGTACGCACAAGCACAGGAAACGCTACAGAAGCGACTACAATACGCAACAGACAAAAATCCTGTGGCAAAGTGAGTAAAAAAGCATCGCTTTTAGTTATATGTACATAGACGTTTATACGAGTAGCTAAAAGGTAAATGTATTTTGCGAGGCGGTGGTTTTCGGGTTTGATTCGACAATCTAATCCTACTAAAATTATAAATGCGAAAGTTTGTGAGTATGTCAGTATGGATGTTTGTTACTATTTCACGCAAAAAATACTGAACCGATTACGATGAAATTTGGTATGTAGGTAGCTGAAAACCCAGAATAACATATATACTACTTTTTATACCGGAGTTTCCACGGGATTGATTCCACGCAGACGAAGTCGTGGGTGGCCTCTAGTATTAGATAAATTTTCGCGGCTTCCTGCCCAAAGACCATAAGACGTAAGAAAAAAGTTAAAGACTTATTTATGTATGGTTTCTTTTGGTTTTTTCTACACACTACTCACTTAGAATGTACTTTTTATTTATTGTAAAATGCATACACTTTGTAGGTATGAGTAATATAAATATAAAAACACGTGAATAGGTATGGTTGCCTTTTTAGGCGCAGAAAACTGTCCTATTTTTATACTCTTACCCCTCAATGCATTACACTGTATCTTTTTAAACGGTTTTATTTAGCTCACCCCGTTTGTTTTATTTATTCTTGGGTCAAATTTAGTAATTCAAATTTCACCCTCTTCCTGTCAACCGATTAATCTGAAATTTTGTATACACTTTGGATTTTGGTGACAATATAATTATGTTTATTCATTATCATTATAAATTCAAGATGGCCGCCGTTACAAAATGGCGGATAATTTAGGTTTCATTAATCCCATCAATATGGGTATCAAATGAAAGGGCTCAACAAGCAGAATACAATATACTATAAAAAATTGAAATCCAAGATGGCGGCCTCTACAAAATGGCGGATAACTTAGGTTTTATCAATCCCATCAACATGGGTATCAAATGAAAGGTCTCAACAGAATGCGAAATAAAAACTAAAAACTAGAAAATAAAAATAGGTAAAAAAACTTTTTAAGTTAAACGGTTTTATGTTAAACATACATTGCAATGTTTAATATAAATGTACTAAAAAGCAAAAAATAATAAAATAGATACAGTCGTGGGAATTATAAACATATGCATAGACTAGACTAAAATAAAACCGTGGGGCACGTCAATTGTCTACAATCGTTGATTAAAATGTTTGTTTTGTAATGTTACACTATAATTAGGCAGTTGTTCAACCGACAACGATGGACGTGTGATAAGTAGGGCTAGAATGTGGAAACAAGTTAGCAAGCTCGATTAAGCGAGTTTTAGGGTTTCATAATGTTGAGCGAGTAGTACTTTTATCATAAGTTTTGTCGATTAAAGACAAACTACGAGCAGTGAAACGATTCCTCGCTAGCCAGCAAAATAGTAAGTAATTTGCGCACCGTCTGCGGGCCAACTGCCTAACGACGAATTAAACGATTCTTATATTTGTATTGTTTGTGTATCACTATAATTTGTAGACAATTGACGTGCCCCACGGTTTTATTTTAGTCTAGTCTATGCATATGTTTATAATTCCCACGACTGTATCTATTTTATTATTTTTTGCTTTTTAGTACATTTATATTAAACATTGCAATGTATGTTTAACATAAAACCGTTTAACTTAAAAAGTTTTTTTTTCATGTTAATAATGACTGAATTACTCATTGCGTGTATGATATAAAGTAAGTATGAGGCATACACAAAAAGGCCGTAATCAAAGCAGAATGTTAAAATAAGGTTCTAATTACCTCAAACGTTTTTAGCCTGACAAAGTAAACCTGAACAATCTCATGATTAACAAATGTTGGAGCGACCCTCGTTGCTACCTGGAACCTGCGAATTAATTTAACAACACATCAATTAAAAATTTTGCAGAAATGTAAAAGTTAATTTATATTTAAGTGACACGGAAAAAATGGAACCGTTGCGTCTGTCAATTGAAATACTCTTTTTGCATTTCAATTTATTACTTTGATGTGGTTAATTTTAATAGACTTACTTGAAATCTTTTTGGAAAAGAGAAGATCTTGCATCATAATAACAGATAAATAAATTTTTATTTCAGCATCAAGTGAATTATATTTTCCAAGTTTTGAATGTATAGACAAAATAATTTCAAGTACATCACTTTCAATTCCAAGCACGTTACCAAGACATGGCATGAATACTCGAATTAAATCGTACATTCTTTTATACGCTGTTGTAGTAGGTATGTGTTAAAATACTTTGGAAAAGATAAAAAAAAATTGCACAAGTCCAATAAATGACAAACACTGTTATATTTTTTGCTAAGGTACACGTCAATTCCCTTTAAAAACAAAAGTTCGACGTTTAAATTATTTTTTGTGAAAATATTGTAGTAGGTAGGTTAATAATGAGGATAGAGGATATCGTGGATCAGTCGAAGTGAATAAAGAATATGAACTTAGTAAAGATCAGAGTGAAAGTTGGCTGCAGGTCGCCTCCATCAGAGCGAGCTGGAAATCTTTGGGAGAGGCCTATGTTCAGCAGTGGACATCCTATGGCTGCTATGATGAAAATGAAAGAAAGATTACTCGCCTGTTTGGGTTTGGTAAATCAATTTAAATGCATTTTCAGCCAAGCATAAGCAGCATCAGCATTATTTTACGCATTTTAGTTGGAGAGTTAGGAACAGTCTTCATCTTTCCACTTAAATTATCACGATCTGTGCACATTTTTACGTGTCATACACATTAATTAATATTTTCATGTAAAATCCTCTGCTTTGACTACTCTTGACTGTCTTCTCAAACATCCGTAATTTTAATTTGATAAAATATTGAGGTACTCAATCATTTAATTCTCACCAGGAATATCATCTTGGTAGTTGGAGACGGCATGAGCCTGACGACAGCGACGGCTGCTAGGATTCTTCGGGGCCAACGTCAAGGCCAGTCAGGGGAAGACACCGATCTGGCCTGGGACACATTTCCAGCTGTGGCGCTAGCTAAGGTAAATAATATAAAAACAATCGAATTTTTTGATTGATCTTGCACGTTTATGTTTTTAGTATTAATACTTCGACGTAAAACAAAAACTTATATTATATGTGCATTACAGCAGGAATTCCTGAAAGTTCTTTCTTAGTGCACCCCTAAACTACATATTAAAGAACCCGTTAGGGCTATGCGTTGATATCAGAGAGTTCTCTTTTAAAAGAAAGCAAAATAAAAATAAACCGCTAGGAAGTTATAAAAATTGAAATTTAGCATCTTCATTTTTACAAATTAGGAATATTTCAGCTTAAACTATTCAATACATTTGGCTGCTGCGTGTTGATGTTTACATAACTGTCCTATTCACTTTTGAAGAAGGTGAACGTGTTTTCTTTGCGATCAATAAAGTTAATATACTTTATGTATCACTCGAATAGCCATTAAATGGAGAATGTTTCTAGTTACTAATGAATGAATGAAAAATGTGAATGAGACTTGATTATTTTCCTTTCAATAAAATTTATATACATAGTTTATTTGACACCGTAATAGCCATTATACAAGAAAATGTGTCTGGTACAGAAAGTACCCGATAGATCCTAATTGTAGTTTCAACGTTTGGTGCAGTGTTAAAGTAAATGGTTAACGTCAAAGTACAACTAGGAACTTTCAAACTACCCATTGCAACGTTTGCAGCTTGTGCATCTTGTTTGGCCGAAGTTCACACCACGCGTCTCCTTTGAACTAAGTTACAACTAACACAAAACGTTACAGTTACGGTTAATAATAACCAGAATTTGTTATTTCTATACGAGATGTACCCATTGAAATCGCATAACTGAATTTAAGACTAAATTTCGGCTCCATGTATTGAGTTTGGATCAATACATTTCCGATGTACCTAAAATAAATTGGAGTTTATACCACTTGAATTTATATAAAGTTAAGATGGTAGGTATAAAGTTTTTCATTTAAAAGTATTTTTTAATTACGCTTATTTATGGTACTGATTTAGGTTCATATAACTCACGATTAGCAGATTAGACTGTAGATATGGTTACGTTTTATTACAATCTGAGCTTTGAGAATACAGGAGCCAATATTTCTTAAATGAATATCTTCAAAATAATGATTGATTGATACCTCAAATAAATTGAGAAACTTGTCATATATTCAGTAAAGCGAATCTTCGTTATATAAAATTGATAAGGAAATAAATCATAACTTCGTGGAACATTCAAAGTCGTCATCTGTATGTAATAAATGTTCTCGTAAAATATTATTACCGTTACATAAGGACATTTCTAAGTATTTTTATTAGCTCTGAACTTGACTTCTGAGGAGAAAACTGGAGCTTTTGGGACACCATCTTCAGTGTTCTTTGAAAGCTTTCCATTGGTAAAAATTGTTGAAAGTAGCACACATAAAATACTTCTTTTATGGGACTTAACACAATTGGTTAAAGGCAGAACTACAAATTAAGATCTCACTAAGAAATATATTTTAGTTTTCTACCGTAATAAGGGGCTGCTAAAAAGTAAAGTGGTTCTACAACACACGAATACTTGTTAATAATGTTTTAATAACCTCCCACCGTTTGTAGTTTAAAGGAAAAAAAAATATCGTCTATCATCATTTAGGTGACTGAATGTGAAAAACACAAAGCGACTATCGTTGCTTATAGACTCCACAACTAACCAAACGCTCCCAGAACGAACGAACCAAAGGCTCCCAGAACCAAGCCAAGGATTATTTTATTTTATGTCAAAATGAGTGTCTTTTATATGCCTTGACTAAATCTCTATTAATACATCGAACGCTTTTAACCTTCAACAATTTATTATAAATACTATTTTTTTTTTAAATTATAGTCTTAAATAATTTAGACGAGGAGGTACCGTTTCCTCGTTTGCCGTTGCCGTTTGCGTTTGCTGTTTTCCCAATGCTTGGCGGTCACAATCCGGTCCTAATAATTTCTGTACATAAATGTTGGTCTGACGAGTTTCCAGTAACTGACTGGGTAGTTAAGGGGGTAGTGTAGTTAATTCGCACAGGTTTAGCCCTGAAATCGTCCACTTTACAAAAAACGTAGCGGTATGAGCACATTATAGAAACGATAAGGTCGTTTATCATATCATTGCGTTCGGTAATTTCCGTCTTCCCTAAAGCAGAGTGTACCTGAACATCGTCGTCATTCTTTTGGGGATAGTTCTAGCTGCGTCCTATTATTTTGGGTACCAGGAGGGACGAGTCTACCTATGATGGAGAGAGAGTCGGGTATTTACAAAAAATTACCATCTAATCTTCGTCGCATTCTTTGTGGTCAAATACAACACTCATTCATAGTTCATGGATGAGATGTCAACAGACAGGTAGCGCTTTTTTGAAACATATATCTTACGCCTGTATACCTAGCACATTTGATGCTTATTAATTTTCTTAGCATAATAAGTCTTTGTTTAACTTACCAAATACATTAAACAAACATTAATCTTAAGCAAACACATATGAATTCTAATTACGTAACAACAGATATGTTAAAATTACTACTAAAAACTTGTAGGTGTCAAGAGTTTAGCGAAACTTGTAAATTAAAAGTAAAATCTCAATGCCAACATTCATCTCATAAATTCTACTAAAAATATTATTCCAAGGATTATTTTGTTGATTAAATATAGAGAAAGATTTCTTTAAAAAATTGTTGATTGTAGGCGTTTATAAGTGTAATCAATTTTATACAACGAATAATTTCCAGGAGATGGTGGAGCACAATAATTTGTAATTATTCACTTAAAAAGATTTTATTATGAATTTAAATATTCACTTACCTATATTTGTTTAATAGATTTTATAATATTACGGGTAATATTCTGTGTTCTAATAACATAAACATATGTTTATGTTATTAGAATAATAAATAGTGTTGTATAATGCTACTGTCTCTTACAAAGATAATAGAAAAGAAGACATATTCTTAAATTTTGTAATTTTACCTAAATATTCATGTACCTACATTTTTTGTTAGAGCTTTGACATACTAGAACTTCAGGGTTTTATACGAAGACAATATTTTTATTACAACAAAGTTTTTATTAAACAATATATTATTCCCTGTTCAGCTATCTCATAGCGTATGTTATTTGCTCTCGTCTCGACGTTTTTGTATGAAGATAAAAAGGTCGATGACTCGAATACGTGTTTCTTCTGAGTATATAGTCTTATATCTATTCATTACACGTAACACGTAGGTACTCTTCTAAAGTTTACACAGCTATATTAAAAAAATACTTTACAACGTAAGATCTTCCTTCATACATCTTCCTTCATACGTAAAACTTGTGAATATTACTTCTTTACCTTTCTGGAGAGGAGCCTATGTAAATGTGCCTTTACTTGTATTAAGTAAGATCTATCATAATAAATCATTATCTCATTGCATAACATCTTAGGTTTGCTAAATACAGCATGTAAATAATATCTACAAACAAACTTAAAACATTTTTTCAAAGATTTCAAGTTTTCATTTGTTCCTTTAATCTAAGATATAGAACAGCCTAAATCTTATATTATAAAGAATGGTACTTACGAGTGATATTACCGTAGTACCCTAATATAAAAACCAATTACCCTTTTTCCATAATATAACAATTTTTTTTGAGAGAACGAAGCTCTGGAGACCTTTTTTTCCTACTAAATAGTTATTTCTTTTAACAATACACATAATTTGTGTGAAAGAACCACCGTTTTCTTCGATTTAAGTCGTGAATGCATTATTAATTTATTTACACTTTTATGTTTAAAATACAACTTTACGGTACAATAGACGGACTTAACGCTAGAAGCATTATTACTTATAATAACTTCATCTAAAATCTCAAAATGGTTTGATACCAGCCCACAATAAAAATTTAATTTTAAAACATATCTAAATATAATTGAAGATAATCTCTGACTGATTGACTGACATCTTAACGCACAGCCTGAACCGCTGGGTCTTGAAATTAGGTATTCAGGTTCCTTATTTGGTCAAGGGTGCACTTAGATAGGATTGCCAAAATATCCCGAGGGAATAACTGGATTTTTGCTTAACGCGGGCAGAGCCACGGGTTCTCTAGTTAATTCATTAAAACTTAGTTTGTTGTTCTCTCATAGTATCAACATTGTTGGTACAAAAAAGTTTTAATAAATAAGTAAGATAATCGCAAAATATTTCCAATAATCTCTATGACAGTATGTATACTCGTATACAAAAACTAACATCTTTACATCTAACTAAATGTAATGAAAAACATATGTACTATATGTATTTGTATGTAAACATACAGGGTGACATTTAAAACAACTGCATCCTTTTAAACATATACTATACTATACCCATGCTTCTGAGCCGTTTGAGCCTATTTTTATATAAATTAAACGTCATCATTTTCACATTTAAAAAACCCTCAAAAACTACGTCACACGCTTGAAAACAAACCAATACTACAAAAAGAAATTAAAACTAAACATGTAAATAAATGTCTGAAAAATAAATTATTTTTCTAGTATCAAGATCAAGTAAAGTACAGCGTTGTCGAGATCGCTCAGCTGAATGAATTGTGTCGTTGACCTCTTATCTTACGCGTCGCTTTTCCGCCGGCTGGCGGGGTGATATGACGTATTTAGGATCGTGGATTTTGATACTTTTATTTTTTTCGTACTTTCTAAAATGAACCGATAATTTTCTTTTAATGTTTTTAAATATCCTTTATATGAGTACACTTAACAGTTAAATTTATGCAGTTGAATTAAAAGTCACCCTGTATGTGCAGTACCTATATTTTTGTTAAAACATTTATGAGTTTTAAATATTCTGACAGTTTGTGTGCTATGAACGCAGATTAACCCTACTTCATTCATTTATTATTCACATTTGTGTGAATTTAAAAACTCATACGAAACATATTTGTGAGTAGTTTTGACGGTTTCAATAATTTGATTTGAAGGGTAAAAATATTTCATTTTTATTTTGAATACTTAGATAAAAACTGTGTATAATCACGTATTTATCCTTTACTGGGTAGACAGAGCCAAATCATGAAAACTGTGATTATTAAATTATCACAGTTTTTGTCCTTATAATTGATGAATGATATTAATTTGCTGAGTATTTTAGAATTCAATAAGATTTCCTTCGAAGGTCTTAGCGTTTCCATAAAATGGCTAAAGGCACCTAAGATCTTTTAGTTGAAAATATGAATATAACTACTATCTTTCATCAGTTCAAAGATAACGTTAGAAGAGTTGAATGGTAACTTCGTTGAACCGGGATCCAAGTACAATTTTCATCCTTTGAATAAAGATATTGGACTAATTAAATCGCCCTTGGAACTCTATATTTACCTGTAAACTCTAAGTGTTCATCACGTTATTTTTTACTCTTTTTTAAAAGTTAACGTGTTATCATACTTATAATGCAAATGCAAATGCAAAAGTGTGTGCAAATATCTATGTTACATTTCCACGCAAGAAACTTTTTATGGATTCCTTCTGCCTACCTTTTGTCTAACTTCGCTGTAACAATAAGAACATAGTCACATTCAAACTCATACTCAAGATATATAAACGCCCTAACACCGCTGTCTACTTGATACGAGTATTTTGTTTGTATTAATATTTTTAATTTGTATCCTTTATATTGAATGGCAAAGCGTCCTCCATACTAGGTTTCACTCCGTTTCACTGAAAATCAGCGCATTGTGTAACCGCATCATACACATGCATATGCTGAGTCAAAACCCTTTTGGTCGCATCATGTAATTTTTATATTTCCATGTTTATGAACAACGTGAAATGTTACCTTTTACGCCAGATAAAGACTTTTCTTTCTTTCTTTCTTTCTTTCTTACAAACAGGTTTTGACGATATGATAAAGAGCTTTATTGATATTAAAGCGAAAACACGTATTTATGGTATTAAATGTTTTATTTTAACATATTGGTAAAATAATAGTGTTTTAAATAATTATGGAGCAGCAAAAAATAAAATGAATTATTATGTTTAGTATTAATCATAAAGCCACACTGCCTTTAAGTCTTTTCAAAACTGTTGGCTCTGTCTACCCCGCAATGGATATAGATATGATTATAATTATGTATGTGTTTTCAATATCACAAAGTATAAGCGAATAATTTTGCTTCGCAATATTTTGCATCAGAAACATTAATATTGGCACGATCTATTTATTTACATACATTATTTACATTATTTCTGTACACAGTTTCATGGTTTCCAAAATGATTTTCGAAAATGGAATTCGAAAAAGGATGACTACCATTAAAGATGGCATTATTTATAAATTTTCAGACGAATGTAATCAACATTAGTTTGTGAGCCTAGGTTAAAAACCTCTTTTTTGTACTCTTTCCTTACATGGCTTACTTACAGCTAAAACTAAACAGATTACCTAAGCTAAAAACACAATTACACTAAATGCCTAAATGACTAGGGAGGGATTTTCGCTACACCCAAAAACTTTATTTATTAATATAATTTATTGAATACATTTCATTAATTTCAATTCTTTGATTAAGCCTTACAGATGAACAGAGTCCACCTTGCGTTTAATAGAGACGTAATTCAATGAATAC
The DNA here is from genome assembly GCF_032362555.1 of Amyelois transitella. Taxonomy (NCBI): domain Eukaryota; kingdom Metazoa; phylum Arthropoda; class Insecta; order Lepidoptera; family Pyralidae; genus Amyelois; species Amyelois transitella. Next base: position 7,216,887 of record NC_083511.1, on the reverse strand, counting down.
TCGTTAAAATGCATCCGTTTTCCTGCAGACTTACAACATAGACGCCCAAACAGGCGAATCGTCAGCATGCGCTACTGCTCTGCTCTGTGGAGTCAAAGCCAGGTTCGAAACCTTAGGCTTGGATGCAGGAGGGCGATTCAACAACTGTGCCTCTACTATACACTCCAAGGTCACGTCGCTCATAGACTGGGCTCATGAAGCAGGTAAGTTTGTAATTAAAGTAACTGATGTGCATCAGGACTTAAAAACGTACCGTCATCAAATCGTGGACAAAGGGCGTTCTGACTTCCGGACAAGAGTACCTATAAGCGACGAGCTTACGTGAAGAGAGTTATGAATGTGGATGAAGCGAAAGAACTGCTCGGGGATCATGGCAAGTGGAGTGGAGATCTATATATTCTCTGCTTTCCTCTCCGGGAAAGAGGCGAAATTTTATATGTACATTAGTACATACAAAAACCAGTAAAAAACACAGGAACATAAATTACCATTTTCAAGAAATAGACATGTGACAAAGTTGAGAAGATCTTTTACTTAATTTATCAATTTTAAGATTTTTACCTCCTCATAGAGATAAAAATCTCAAAATTAATTAAAATCAATGACGTATTCAAAAATATTTTTTTTTACCTTAGCTTCTTGAATTAATTTCAACATAGGTTATAACATGAACGTCAATTAATATTGCCTTACCTTAGGTACTTTAATTATTATTTCCTACCTATCCAACTAATATCATAAATGCGAATGTTGGTAAGGACCTGTGTTTGTTATTTTTCACCCAAAAACTACTGAACGGGTTTTTTTTGTTTATTTGCAGACTCTTTATTGCACCAATAAAATTTAATTATATCAAGTTATTAAATATTTTTAGATTTTCGTTTAACTTTGCAGTAATTAGTAAAAATTTAGGGTGTTTTGAAGTCGCGGCCAGAACAGTGATTTCATAAAGTCAAGTCTTTTTTCTGGACTTGACTGGATGTTTTTCCCCCTCAAATAGTAATTTCTCTGTAGTTATGCACAAATGGCCACACACCATAAAGTTAGCCACTTGCTTGATCCTGAAAGTGGTAAAGTTAGGTTTTTACCCGCAAAAAATTGCAAGGTAACCTAACTGATATTGGGTCATGGTAATTCATCCAATTGCCTGAACGTGCAGGTTACCTCAGATTTTCCTTTACCGTAAAAGTATCTGTTACCTATTAAAGTTATGTAACTTAAAAAGAAACATTGATTGCTTGAGATTTCTATATGAGCATTTTATTTTCAAGTATCTTAACATTACTTTAATAATGTTTAATATAATAAGATTTATAACACTGCACCACCTGCTTTTAATAACCTCACAGGATATTTCAGAGGTCATAAATCTATCACAGCGCGGTATTATCCGGTAGTCGGGAAGCATCCTCACCTTTACTAGGTATTTACGAAAGCTTTTTATCTTGTGGATATTCATTACAACACTCATATTCTCTTAGCATAGTCGATATTTGACAAAATATTTACAAAACCACAACATAAATAATGTTTAGATTTTCTGTTCGAAATACAAAAAAGCTTAGCAAGTGTTATAGTATAATAAATAACCCATTGCCTTATTATAAATAAATATATATTTCTTATGAAGTGGTTCTATTCTAATGTGCCGGAAACCATACGGCACCTTATTATTAAGATGTCTATAATGTCATATTCTAGTTGTTTTGGAACCAACAACCAACTTACATCGCGGGATTTCCAACGATAAATATTAGAAAGTCGAGGTTCACCGTTGAATAATTACTGAATTTCTAAGCCCGCCTTTTGTGTGTAACCTATTTCTAAAGTCATTTATTAGTATATTTGTAGACCTTTATGCAAAATTAATTCTATAAAGCCAGATCAGGAGAATCCTAAACGAGAGAGCTCGGATGAACAGAGTTAGAATGTGAAGGAAGTGAAATATAATATATGTAAGGATTGTGGCAAGTGAAAAGATATAATATCTGCTTGCTTGCCCTTCTTAGACCTTATTTAATGTATGTATTTATGAATTTCATGAATTATTATTTTTTTTCATAGGAAAATCTAGCGGCATAGTAACAACATCTAGAATTACGCATGCCACGCCTGCTGCTCTATATGCGCACGCGCCTTCCCGCTACTGGGAAGATGACAGTAGGGTGCCTCCCACTGTGAGGAAGGACTGCAAAGATATTGCCCTGCAACTTGTTGAAAACGAGCCGGGGAGAAGTATTAATGTAAGTAATATGCCATTTAAGGATTTTAAGAATAACACAATCTAGAAATGTACGGTTTATCGGCTGTCCGAATTGGCGCTTTTTATATTAACGAAATCTATAAGGATCTAGTAATACTAACCACCAAAAAGATCACCGAAAAGACAGTAAGGTCGTTGATACTTTGCTATCGACAGTTTATTGAAGCCTTATACGAGTATAGAGTAACTGGCGGAAGCCCGCGTTGCTCTAAGATTGTAGAAAAAGTGTACCGCATCAACAAAATGATAAGCTGATAGATAGGTACGCTAAATTGACTTGTCTCTTTCGATTTAATAATGTAATTTTCTGAGGGTACGAGCTTTGATAAGTATTACGTTGAAACAAAGGCTAAAGAGAGAAAAGAAGACAATTGTTATAAACTTAATTTTTTGTTACCTTTTAAGTCCATTGTTAATGTCCCCTAATGGTATTAAACTTGAATTGAAATTTGTAACCATCTCTTTTATATTTTAACCGATTTAAATGTGCTAGGTTATATTCAGTCGTACACACCTTCACAGATTTCAAGTTAAATACCAAACTTTATAAATCACTTTATGATTGTTGTCGTTGAATAAATATAGGGTTTTATTTGACACCTTGTCACACCTTATTTCGTGAGTTGTATTATTGTTGTTTCCAAATACTCTCTGAAAATTCACCCCTAGCTGTTAGGAACCGTAAAACTGTCTAAACGCACAATAAATATGAAATAGAAATAACAAGTTTCTGCGATTATATCTTTACGACAGTTATATTTTGTTTCCAAACGGTTGTAGTTTTGGTTCGCTTCACAACGTCCTTATTTCCGTTTATGGTTGCCGATTCTTATGTTACTTGGTGTACATTTTTTGCTCGTATATGTTTGTATATTTAAGAATGGAATTGTTTACTATGCGTTAAGAGTTCGGTAGAAAAAAAAAAAGAAAAAAGTAAAAAAGAAAAGAAAAAATACGATAAATAATGTTAACCCTTTTTAAAAACAAACCCTTTTTAAAAACAAGAGTTTGTTTTTAAAAAGGGTTTAGTAAAAAAAATAGGTATCGAAAATAATATAAATGAAAGGAAAGAAAACGTATTATTTAAACAGTAAATTGAAACAATTACAATAACAAACGATTTTATAAGTGTAATTTGTTTTCTAAGGAAAACGATCACTTAAGGATATAAAATTAACCAGGATAATTTTTTTACATCAAAACTTTGCAAGAATCTCAACAATGCAGAAAAATATGTATTTATTTATTTCAATAATATTAATGCTTTACCTAATTCTATTATATATCCTATAAATCTGTTCAGGTGATCATGGGTGGGGGAAGACGGCATTTCATTCCAAACGTCACCCCAGATCCCGAGCATCCAAATAGAGAAGGTAGAAGACTAGACGGTAGGAACCTCGCAGAAGACTGGGCGAGGGAGAAGAAGAGACGGCGGTTACGGGCCCAGTACATTTACTCAAGGGAGCAACTGGCTAAACTCGATCCTAGATCCGTCGATTATGTTTTAGGTAAGTTTTATTGAGACAAAATATTTTATATGCGATCCTTATTGTCAGGTTGACAGAGATCCCACTTAGGGATAAGCCCGCCTTTGTACTATACTGCGGTTTTATATTGGTAATGTACTTCCTTTAGTATACATCACAGAACAGTAAACATTTACTTACTTACAGGCTTAAGACCAAGATATCACGCCTTACTTCAAAATTCAAAATATTTTATTAACGAAAACAGGGTATTTAAGACTAAACAAAAACGAACTTGATTATATTTGGCACAGATCTGGTACTCTTGGGAAAAAGCCCTGGATCTGACAAAAGACCGGCAGAGATGTAGTTTATGTATAAACTATTCTTATTGATAAAGGTATATTTTTTATTGATCAATATTTTTTCTCCTCGCAAACGTAACTGATACTACTGTCGTGCTCATGATATCCCAACGAATATTATTGGGAAAATAAGTTTATTTGATTGTAACAATTTCACGCTTAAACTACCGCACTTACGGAAAAAAACGAAGCGGGGGGGAAATGATAAGGCAATTCATGTTATATTTATTTACCATCTAATAATAGCCAACATGATTTGTTTGAATTGTGGAAGCATATTCTATCCATTCAAAGGCAATTATAATATTGATTGTTATTATTTGTTGCGGAAACCCCACAAAAGCAAAGTAAAAGGGATGTTGTTACACCGCTACTAAATACATTCAATGTAATTTGCAAACTCGGCAAACTCATTATAGAATTTTGGATCTTTTGTGTGCATAATATTATGGACTTTGTGAAAGGGTAAGACTAACTTGGCATTTGTAAATTTCCTGAAGGAAATCTTTGGTAAACAGATTTTTAGCGAAAGGGTTTATTGCGCGTTTTTTGTTTTCTATTTTATGTATAAAAGCGATTTCAAAATCTGATGACCATCCCGAAATGTTAAGCTAAGGAAATGACGATTGGATGAAAAATGAATTTCCGTAATGCCAATTTCTATAAAACTCTTGCGTTGCAAAAGTTTGTCTTAAGTGTCGAAAATTCTCTTTAATACCATCAAATGCTTTTCACAATGTCAAAATAACTTGTAACTATTCTTTATGGCGATGGCCTAGAAACTTGTCACACTCTCAATAACATCTCTCTATCAAACAGTTGAATATTGTTTCCCAAACAGTTGGACATGATACCAAAAAAAACCGGCTTTTCTCAGATATTGTGATATCAAAGAGGTTTTTCGATAATAAAACTCCATTAGTATATTTTTCGATAATAAACACAACCAACAAACAGATGGCAAGTTTATCAAACTTCTTAAAAGAAATCCTCGATTTATATATATACGAGTATGATTGGTACCAAAAGTATCCGTTAAACTATAAGTCAAATTATTGTCATAACCACGGTTGCCTCTTACTAATCCTGTAATCCATTATAATCTAGCTCCACAAACGACCTAATCGGAATTTGAATTGTTAATAATGAGGATTAACAGTTACTTTTGTGGTTTGGCCTAGCTGATCCAGGTCCGTTCAATTATAACTTTGTTAATACTGTGTTACTTTCATGTTTCTTCATCTTTCAAGTTAGAATATGATACTGCACACCATGGTGTCAAATTTCATTATCTTTACTATGGTTTTCACATCAACGATACCATAATTGCTATTTTCTTTTATTTTTCTTTCGACCAGTTCTAAACAACTGACAATAGATGCAATCCAATATGATATAAAAATCTAATATGTATGTTGACCACACCATTAAACACTACTACCACACCATTAACCTACTTTAACATAAACTGGAGACACAAAAGACGGTTAAAGCTAAATAAATTTAAAGACCAAGTGGTCGACCAAGTTTTATAGCTCGTGGTCCGAACAAGACCAAATTATATTTAAATAAGCTTTCTATGGTTCAGACATAGATTTCTCTCTCAGGTTTATTCGAGTACTCCCACATGGAGTTCAATGCTGAACGAGGCGCAGTAACGGACGCTGAAGATGGAACTACTGGGGCCGCTGTAAAAGCCGACGACCCATCCCTCGCTGATATGACACGAGCAGCACTGTCGATACTCACGAAGAATGACAAAGGATTCTTTTTATTGCTCGAAGGTATGAGAACTTATTATTGGAAAATAAAGTAATCTATTAAATTGAAAAAGTATTTTTAATAACAATGAATAAACTACAACACATGGCTCCGGCCCCTTCGTAACAAATAAAATATTTTACACCGTACTATATTAACGTAGCAAAATAAAAAGTAATATTCATGTAAAACTGAAATACGCGTATTTCGCTGAATTTAATGTCTTAATTCATCATCATCATTCATTCTGAATCTCATGTGCCTAAAAAAACTCTTATTCTTTACATTATAATTCGACTAAAAAATTTTCTTGTTTTTCTGTTTAAGTTTATAATAAATGGGTAGGCAAGTATGTACACAATTTTAAAAAAGTGTATGTACAATGTAAAGAAAATTGGTTCGTAAACTTTCTTTACGATGCTAATATAAAGCGCAAATGTAAACAAAAAATGCACGTAAAATCGTGTATTTTTTGTGATTTTGGTAGAGATATGCAAATGGTATTCACACGTACGTTTAAGGCCTCCTTAACATTAATTCACTTTCTCCCTTTAGGCAAAATATTGCTCCAGAAATATTTTTTCTCATGTTTGATTCATAGGATGAATATATTTAAAAGGTATTTCGTGTCGTGACAGATGGTATTTTTGATTATCGCTGCTATTTTTAAATAGGAATAAGCTGTTGTATTTGTCTTCGCTCGTTTTGACTTGTACTTATACTTTGTAAATAATAGTGGAAGCTGCATGAGACACGATGCGTTCAGCGGTTCGGAACAGACAGACGTGCGCGTCGAAGGACTTTGTTTCATAAAACAGTACACCGCCGGAAAGTGTCAAAGTGTTCTTTGATAAATACCACATTAAATTTGTTCTAAAACTATACTTTGTTTATACGAATATACGTATTATTTTTTAACAAAGCCATTTTATATAAGTACAAATGCTATATATAATAAGGGATAGGCTTATACTTGGGATTCTTCTTTAGGCGATGGGCTAACAACCTGCCACTATTTGAAACTCAATTCTATCTTTAAGCTTACAGCTGAACGTGGCCTGTCAGTCTTTGAAAGCTTTGTATACTTATTATAGTGATTAACTGAATACGATATTTGCTCATAAAGGCACGTCTAATTAATTATAAGGTAAATTGTAGAATTAGGAAATAATATTATAAGGTATTACCTAATTAAAATTCTAATTTCGTGTTGCTAACAGGTGGCCGAATAGACCATGCCCATCACTACAATAACCCGTACAGAGCTTTAGACGAAACTTTGGAACTAGAAACTGCTTTGCTGGCAGCCTTAGAGAGGGTCAACCCTACGGAAACTTTGATAGTCGTCACCGCAGACCACGGGCATGTGATGACCTTCGGAGGTCAAAAGACGCCAAGAGGGCATCCTGTGTTGGGTAAGAATTTCTGAATAAAAAGTACTATTATGTTATTCCAGTTTAGATTATACCCGTATCTTACCTTTCATCAAAAACCGTTCTCAAAAAATAGCTGAAATGAAATCGAACCTACGTATAACTAGTGAAAGCTTGTTGAATATAAACAAGAGTATTCGAAAGAGCCTTCACATAAACGATTCCAAAGCCTTGCCTCTCAACAGTTACAGTAATATCAATAGTTATTGATTCAAATGTACGAAATTCCCAAATATAGTGACTCGAATACTATATAGCTACCTTATCTAATGGCACCAGCTGGGATTAACTGTTAGGCAGTAACTAGCCAACTTACTTATTAGTTAGTAAGGGATCAAATCGCTGACAAATCTTCAATGTTTTACTGAATTCTATATCATATGATAGTTCTTTTTTGTAATAGTGCCGTGTGGTTCCCGGCACTATTACAAAAAAGAATAGGACCACTCCATCTCTTTCCCATGGATGTCGTAAAAGGCGACTAAGGGATAGGCTTATAAACTTAGGATTCCTCTTTTAGGCGATGGGCTAGCAACCTGTCACTATTTGAATCTCGGTTCTATCATTAAGCCAAATAGCTGAACGTGGCCATTCAGTCTTTTCAAGACTGTTGGCTCTGTCTACCCCGCAAGGGATATAGACGTGATCATATGTATGTATGTATGTATGATAGTAATAAGTAAGGTACTTCAATTGTATTGTCATAATTCTATGACAGATTTTAACAAAAAACATTAGTTCTTTTTTAATGAAAATAATAGCTACGAAATAAAATCATAACAAAATCATCAAATAAACTCGTCTTTTCAATTGTGAGTTCTAATAAAAAGAGCTCGAACGAAAAGCTCATTTTGACAGCTATCAAATTAAATTACATACAAATGATTTTTTTAAATTTTAAATAAGAATAAATAGATATTTGGCACTGTAACAAAATTTGTAAAGATCTATCAAAGCAAAATAAAGTGTAAAAAATTGAGTTCGTCGTACATAAAATATCAAAACTTTAAAAATTGGGCCAACAATTAAAAACTGATTTCATTGCTCCGTGAAACAGTGGCGCCGTAGTTTCAAATACAGATATATACAGAACATAGGTTGTCTGCAGTAGCCACTTTCTTCTTATATTCCGCAATCATCCCTGATCAAACACTGATGCCAGTTCACTAACTGACATCAGTGTTTGATCAGGGATGATTTGATTTGATCAGTTGTAAGTTTTTATGCAGTGGCATAAAAACTTACAACTTGTCAATTCGGATACATTTATCTGGATAACGGAAGTTTTAAGAAACAAGACTCATACCAACTTAAATTAAAAAGATATGATACTTTAAAAAAATCGACTTCATACGAGTTAAATTTGATTAAATCCAATTTTTTTCAACATTTGCACACGAATTAATAGAAATTAACATTGTATCTAATATTTGCTTATAACTAAAGGTGCGGACACAGTGGCGTCAGATATAGACGGGTTGCGATACACCACGTTACTCTATGGCACGGGACCAGGCCACTCGGAGCCTCGGGCGTTGCCGCTAAACTCCACTGCGTCTGCAGCTGACGCGGTGCATGCATCAGCCGTGCCGAGGCAATGGGCGACGCACGGAGCAGAGGACGTGCCGATTTACGCCTTAGGTGAGTTACTAAGTGCTCCATACTGTGACTGTAAAAATGAGCTGTCTCTGGTTTCGTACGTTTTAGTGCAATTTATGAGATAGGTTTGTGTCAGTTTAGATGCATTTTACAGTTGTGCATTGACTTCATAGTACCTGCAATATTTTAATGAAATTCGAAAGAAAAAGGACTTTTTTATGTCATGCTTTTTGTACGATTTTTCCCTTCTGAACATTGAATTAACTAAAAATTAATTTGCCAGATTAAGATCCAGCTTACTAACACTTTTTTTGCAGGACCAATGGCAACAGTTTTATTTACGGGCGTCGTGGAACAAAGCTATATTCCTCACGCCATAGCGTACGCCGCCTGCTTTGCACACCATTCCCGGAGATGTCAAGAGAAGACCAACTTTACCCAACCACCTGTAAGCACGAGCTGTTTTAAATTCATAAGAAATATTTAAGTGAATGCATAATGTATATACCTAATACGAACACAGAACAAAAGTTGAACAAGTGAATACCATTACCATAATTTTCTTCCAGTGCTTGTAATTGAAACTGTCATTTTATAATATTGTTAAATTTGGTCGCGTAGGAAAGTGGACTAGGCCCTGAAACAAAGTTAATGAGAGATAGATTAAAAAACGACAATATTCATTTCCGAATATTGGTAGCAGAATAAAGAAAGAAATAGTTGAAAGCTTAGAATTTTTTTCTAACGATTTTTTTATTTTTTCATAGGTAAAGCTACCCAAATGCGTCCCACCCGAAGTGAGCAGTATTTCAGCGGCAGACGAAACAAGAACCGACGGTAGCAGCGGTCGCCGAATAGTAGTAGCGTCGAGTGTGATGTCAGACGAACGAGCCCAACGATCGTCCGCTCCGCAAACCGCTAATCTTATTACCAAAAGCTACCTTATGTTCTGCCAACTCAACTTTATTCCATTTATATCAATCTGGTTCATGATAAATTGATTTCTTATAGCACCATAGTTTTATCACAATATTTGTTAGTTTTATTTCACAAATATCAAACTTATACCTAAATTCGCGCACATGATGCAATCATGTCTAAAATTATATTTTTTGTACAGAGAACGATCGTAGTTAAAACATGTTAGACATAATTTGTAAATATGTGTGTAAATAAAAATAAAATCGTAAGAATTTCTATGACTTTTATTTTGTTAATCTCTTGATAATACTCATACAGATATTTATCAAGTAAAACTTTTACTTAACATGGCTGCGCCGACATTATTCATTTAACCTATAATAGGTAGTTCGTTTCTTAGTCTAAGAATACTTAGAGTATCTACTTAACTATATTTACTACTACGTCTAAGCTTTACATTTTTTTTTTCTCATTACCTACTAGTTTCACTTACCGCCAGTACAACTAATGTAGAACCAGCAAAAGGTCAAGTCAAGAGTTATGAATTTGGATGAAGCGAAAGAAGTATGCAAAAATCGTGGCAAGTGACTTTTCACTATATGGTTTCTGCCTACCCCTCCGGGAAAGAGACGTGATTTATGTATGTATGTAAATATCGAACTAAAAATCAACTAAACAATCAGTTAACTTACAATAGTAAGAATTGCCGCTGACAACAGTTGCCTGACACTCGGTGTAAAAGGTCACCTTTCAACCCTTAGAAAATCGCAAAGCTTTGTTAAATATGCAGTCACGATACGACCAAGCCATATCGAGGAAGGATCGCTCTTCTGTCCGTCCCGATGTATAGTGACATTATTCTGTGCGTATCATTACCCAGAAAGATTGTCAATCAAAGTAAGTCCTAGATATAATTTTCTAAATTATATTATTTATACCCAATTTGTGTACTAACAAGATAATAAAGCACAGAAACTTACGAGTACTTCTATAATGAAGCAATTAGGTATGGAATATTTATTCCCAGAAAAGTTACTGTAATGAATAATTTGTGGAAAAGCTCATTGAAAGGATATTTTTCCAGTAATACATATATAAGATTTGTCACTATGGCAATTTACAAAATCTTTGATACCAAATTACAGGAAAGTTCTTTATGTCATAGTTTCCAGAGATTTTGGTTTGATGGCTAGAGCTGAGTGTTGAAGGATATGTTTTAAATTGGAATTTATCTACATTTATAACTAGACTGAGCCACATACTTTCTCAAAAAGATTGATAAACATAAACATAAGATCTTCCTGTCGTTGATTAAATCAATCTGAACCGTGGTGACGTCGCCTTTTTAAATTATGCGTAAATTACGAAGAAAATTTTCCTCGAAAATATTCACATCAGCGCTATTCCCTGAAGGATAAACAAGTTCGACAGGGGTCCAAGTTTATGAAGCTATCGGTTAGACAGCCTGTTAAAAGGTATCTCGATATAAAATTGCATTAGTTCCCAGTATACTAGTAGCTTGAGGAACTACTCGCAAAGTTGATAAAAGCATTTCGTTACCGCCACTTTGAGCTGCAATCGGATTATTCTAAACTAAAAGCGATATTGGTGTAGAAATAAGGAGTTAAATTGTATCATATTAAAAGATTTTATCCTTTTTTTTGTATTTCAAACCAAAATATTATCTAATTTGAGCATTTTCGTTTTTGTTTATTTGCGTTATGTCTATTCAAAGATGTTGTTCATTTATACCACTGTTTTCTTTCTTTTAATTTGTAATAAGGAGATTTGAATTAGGGTTGCCCGAGGGTGTAATTAGTAATAAAATTCAAAAACGGTTTGGCCATTTGTTAAATGGCATAATTAGAGACAGATTTAGATATGGGCAATACTCTGGCTAATGGATTAAGCAAAACCATAATTACCTGCTCTTAAATTATGGGTGTTGTGAAAATCATTGGGTAAATTTTGGGATTGTGGATAGGTTCTACTGACTAATGTTTTTAAATCCGTGGTATAACGTATTATTGTGTGCTAAATTGATTGTAAATACTAATCATAGTGAAAGTCTTCAATTTACTGGCCATAATCAATGCAAATTATAAAACGATATAAAATTTCATGAAATCAATTTAGCGAAGCCGAATTGACAAATTGATAGAATTATCAAACTTCAAAGTAATGGCAAGAAATTGAACAGAACACGGTGCTTGGCTATAAGTATTCGGAAAATGTGCGACTGTGCGCAAGATTTTCTAAAAGTCTTACCTATTTATTAGAAATCGACGTTGTCCTACGTTATGCACTACTCTTTCCAGGAGCAGTAGGCAGAGACTGCATCTTTTCACTCGCCATGATCCTTGTATACTTCTTTTGCTTTATCCACATTTATCAATATTTTTAGCTCATCGGTTTAGGTCAAAGCTAACGGGACATGTCCATTAATTCATGACTAAGCGTTTCTTGTTGTATTGAAGTCAACCATGGCCAGTGTTAATGCGGCACAAGGGTTCCTGAACATATACATCCAAATACTAATGTAAGAACTGAATTTACATTTATTTATCTAACTCTATTAATTATATTTATTTTTAAACTAGCTTTCACCTGCAACTTCGCCCGCGCGAAATCAATAGCGCCTAGGTACACGCGCGAATTTAGCTAGTTGCAAATGCCAAAAGATTTTTTTTCAAATTCGGTGAAAATTTTTGGATTTACCAGATTCTCTAGACTTTTAATTTCATACACGTAAAATTTCAAGAAGATTGGTTCAGAAGATAACGCGTGAAGAGACAATAAATAAACAAATAAACTTAATTTGGGCTTTATAATATTCGTTGGGATTATGTTTCCTTAACGAGCCAAAAGGTTGCAGTCAACAACTGAGAATGCAACTGGGAAAACCTTTTTAATAACAAAATGATGTGAAAGCATCAACAAATCACCGTCAGTGCCAAGCTGTAATAAAATGGAACATGGATTGCTCTCTATGGAGTACTTAAGAATATTTCTCATAATCATAATAGGTATTCGTTTAAATGCTTTTTGTCTTTAGAGCTTTTACTTAAATAGGGATACACCTACACACTTAATTATGTTTAGTCTTAAGGAATAGATCAATAGTCACGAGAGCCAAAGGCCACGTTTCGCTGGATATTTTTGTTTTAAGCAATATTTAGAAATTGACAAGGTGCTAGAAATTACTTGAGTCAGTCATGATAAGTGTTAATATTAGAGATCACTAAACAGGAACCTACTTATATAATCGTCCTCACAAATGTATTCTAAAATATTTACATTTCTAACGAAATAACAATAATGCAATGCGACAATGGGCAACAAAAAACTTTATCAAAATACTCATTACACTCTATTATTAATTCTGTGTTATAACCATATATTCCTGAAACATGCTAGTAGAAGCTATGCGATGTAATTTCCTTAATGGACCTTTAGTATTAAGATAGTGTGTTGGGGTCTCGTCTATCTTGCGCACCACACAGGAACTTCAGGTCGTAATTTCACATTCTAGGAATTAGTTATGATATAAAATCCCTTATATGAAGACCTTGCAAGAAGATCAAGGGAAAGGCTTATAAACTTAGGGATTTTCTTTTAGGCGATGGACTAGCAACCTGTCACTATTTGAATCTCAATTCTATCATCAAGTCATACGTGGCCTTTTCGTCTTTTTAAGATTGTTGGCTCTGTATCACTCGTAACAGATACGCCATACCAATTATGCTTCTAAGCCTTATTTAAGTATAGAAACTGCCATACATGCTAGAAATTCATTACCTAGGAGAATAATTAAGCACTCGCTATAATTATCTTAAATAAGTTTTCTGCCTATTAAATACCTTCTGATATCTATGACTCAAATTATAAAAAACAAATAGTAATATGGAGAAGACTGAATATTAAGACACATTTTCAAACAACTTTGATATTTTTTGGTTACGAGAAAATACGCGCCCGATATAACTTAACACCTGGTATGCCTAATGAATCTATCCTTTGATTGCCTCCTACGACACCCACAGAAAAGAATGGTTTTATTCTACTCTACCGAAACCACACTACCAATCACATTGATATTATCAAACCGCAAATATTTGATGTTACTGCAAATAACAGTGATTAAAATTAACCGTTTCAAAGGCATGGATAAGTTGCACTATTTCATTGTGTTAGGTTCGAATTCCGCTTCATTATTATAAAATGCCTTTGTCGAATGTGATTTCGATTACCTGTAGCTATTACAAGTATGTTATAGCTACTGGTGATCAAATATGTAATCCAATTTAATGAACTACAAGTACTAAACCAATATTTTTTTATAGTATTCTTTGTACTTTACAGTGATAACAACATACTGCCGAGACCGTAGGGCATATGTAACTAAAAATTAGCATGAATATTTTTATGGCGTGTTTACTTCAAAGCGTTTCCCGAAATTTCAATGGGAACGGTAAACGAGATTTGCCATTATACGGGAGCGTTGCTGCGAGCATCATGTTGTATTATTTATGTTAAAAATAAACTATCTAGTTCAAAAAAGAAAACACTATAAAAAGGACTCATCATAAATTACGCTGAAAGTAAATAAACTTATTGAACACATATTTAACGGTTTATCGCGAGGGTGAATCTTAACCTACTATATCGTAAAAACCAGGGCGATCCGGTAAATTATTTTTCGGTGACGTCATTGAGGCGATGATGTGAAGCGAGGAACCTTTTGGACGGCCCTTTTCGTTCATAAAAAGGTTGTATCTCTTTATAAAGGTGGCAGTTACGTGACGAAGATTTATGGCTCAGAAAAACTAAGAGTTGTGGACGGAGGTCTTCCAAGAACGTAAGTGATTAACATAAAATAAATTATCATGAGTATTGATGTTCTAGTGATGTAGTAGGGCTTTTCCGGGATAGATCTACCACGTTTTGTTGAGGATCCATAACTTTTGATTAAAAGTAAATAAAACAAAACTTTACTTTCAAAGAACAAAAAGGCTATAACTCTCTTTTCATTACCATATGAAAACAATTGGAAATAATTAACCTTACTAATACTTAATGATCAATCATCAAAAAGACGAAATATTTCAATACAACAATAACACTCTAATTACTAATAAGAACACAAATCGTGTACCTATGTTCAAGTAACTAACACTTGCTGGAATAATTTGCAACTGCCTAAACCTATTGCCTAACACCGATTATGATAATTAAATAAAGAAAAATTTACACTCGTTCAGAAGAAATGGCTGACAAGAACATTCTAATATTGCAACTACTTATAATGAAAAAGTACAATTATGGTAGATTTTTTAAGGTCTCTCCCACTGGTCCATCTTTCCCGGAATTACCTTATATTATTTGCTTTGGTATATTGCTATTGAATTACTATTTCGGATTAAGTGAACTTTCCATGAACAATTAGTGAAATTTGATGTGGTTTCGAACTGAAGATTCAATAGTAGGAAATATGTGAAATACATATTTGAGTAAACATTGCTTTGAGAATATCGATTATATGTTAAACATACATACATACATAAAATCACGCCTCTTTCCCGGAGGGGTAGGCAGAGACTACCTCTTTCCACTTGCCACGATCTCTGCATACTTCCTTCGCTTCATCCACATTCATAACTCTCTTCATGCTTCGAGCTCTGCGGTTTCGGGTACTTTTGACCTGACGCTTTACCAGGATGTCCTTAATTTGATCAAGATACGTTCGTCTAGGTCTTCCCACTCCGACCTTTTCCTTATATACCTCCCTTATTATGTAAAAATTTTCCATTATAAGGAGTTTTTGAATGAAATCTATGCCCTAAGGATACGAAATAGGGACAAGAATAAAAGTTTATTTTATTTCGTAATTGGGTAGCAGATTTTGTCAAAAAGATTTCTAATTTGCCTTTACGAGGAAAACCGTTCCATTTTTTCCAGTAAACAAATTAAGCGATATTTACGTTTTGTTCTTACTTAAACTACGAGTATCACTTCTATCTAATTAGTTCACGAGTCAGTGATCCGGCTTTAAGGCTTCAATGTCAACCTTGAACCCGTTTTACTTTCAGATTTAACTACGTATTTTATAGTATTACGTATTTTAACATAGACGGCCCCCGCAAAACAGATCTGGCGAAGTTCCCGGGGGTGACGTTGGATGCAGGTCTGCTACAGAACGAGATACAAGTCATTGGGGGAGGCCCATGTTCAGCAGTGGACGTCCTACGGCTGGAATGTTGATGATGATGAAGTTTTTTTTAATCCTATTTTCTTGAGATATAAGGACAAATAAACTTGGATTAATAAAATGGGTATCTTAAAAGGCGACTAAAGGAAAGGATAATAAACTTGGGATTATTCTTGTAGTCGATGAGCTTGCAACCGTCACTATTTGAATACAATTCCATCAAGAAACCGTGAAGAGTTCGAGATTGTTGGTTCTGTCTAACTCGCGAGGGATATAAAAGTGTTGTATGTATGTACATTAGTGTGCCTTGAGATAAAGGCGACAATACCCTGGTAACCTACTACTTAAAATCTTACATACTTATGTCCATCAATAATATTGAATAATAACTTAACGCCGCCTTTAATAATTGTGTGACTATTTGCCTTTATCTACTCCGTAAGAAATGAAGACGTGATATCATCATCATCATCATCATCAAGACCTATACCAATAACTAAACCTTATTTAAAGTAATAAATTGATAAGCCATGGAAGTTTCTCCGTCAGTAGAACTCACAATTATACAAGCGGAGTTTTCTTAGCTGACCAATGATTATACCAAAATATCTCTTCATTTTTTTTTGAATTTTTCTATTGTCTGGACAAATAAAAGAAAAAAAATATTGTTATTGCAAAGCCCTTCAGGCGTGGTAGGATTTAGGGCTCAATATCATTTAATGAGTTTCTATCGGTTGTTATTTTTGCAGAGGTAGGTAATTCCCAAAGGCTGTAATTAAAGCTTGTTATCCAAATAATCTCGTCTTTATATAGATACATATATTATATCTTGTTACGGAGTAAACTGTGTCAACAATCTCGAAAAGATTGAAAGGCCACGAACATCTGGATGGCTTAGTAATGGAATTGAGATTCAGATAGTCACATTGCTAATTATGTGGAGAGAAATTACAAGTTAATTAGCTTTCCCAGTTATGATATTTTCAATGTGGCCTGGATGAGAAGCAGCTGGCATATAACATGTACATATATACATCTTCGCTACTAGACCAGCATAGAAGCATCTAATCACATCACTTTTAATTTTTTTAAAACATCAAGGCATGGATACGAATTGGAGTGGTCCTATGCTAAAATTCCAGAAACCACAAGGTGCCTCGCCTTTCCTTACCCGCACTTACTTGGGGCTAGCTCAAGTCATTATATGTCTCTGAGATATACGAGTACTTAAGGCGCCTAGGTTTACAAAGTGGAAAAATGATTTCGGGTGAAAATATGGAAAAACTAGATCAATTTTATGTCCCTGTCTGAATATTTCAAATTACAATTAAATCATTTATTTATTCAAAAACGCGAATATAAATTAATATATTCACAAATATCGCTCGTCTAATAGTGTAGAACATAAAGTAAACTCAAGAATATAAACCTCATCCAAGGACATTCCGTTACAACCGCATCCCTCCACACGTTACTAATTAACTGTAAAATTACTAGAAATCTCTGTGATTTCCTCTTCCCCTCATTCGCATCACTGAATTGTTCATGCGGCAACATCAAGGGATAATATTGTGATGTTAGCGGCATATTTGTATGTTTGACTCTAATTGATTTAATTATTCATTGAACTTAACCCGTAATAGATGTAAACTTGAAACTTAATTATGTTTCAAATAAACTTTATTTTCTTTAATGTTATCGTAATTTGGCCTGCCTTTAAATTTACTTTTCAAAGTTAGTCTATAATATTGAAGTGGGATTCCAATTCAAACAATATCAATTAAACTTAGAATAGAAAGTGTAAACTAAAAATAGAATGTGGACGAGAGAATACATTGTTCAGATTAATATATATATATGAGATTTTAATATTAAAAAAATATAGATGATGATTATTATTAGATGATTTTTTTTCGAAAATAGTGTTTACATTTATATATAAAATATATTGTACGTAAACCTAGTTTTTATATTTCAGGCACCTTCGCGCTAGCAACCCGTGTACGTAGCCTGGTTTTTGCAAACAATTAGTACCTATGCAGGGATCGAAGTAAGTGGAAAGATGTAGTGTCTGCGAACCCCTCCGTAAGGGTAGGCGGACATTTATAAAATAACTTTTACAAATGTATTTATATAGCCTTCTAGGCTTTTCGAAACTCTCTTGGGTCTGTTTTCCCCGTAACTAATATAGACGTAATATTTATATAAAAAGGTATGTAACTAATTACCTATATTTTTAAGATATGACAAAATTAAATAATCTAAGTTACAACTTTTTTTATTAAAAAGGATAAATAAAATCGTTTTAAGAAATACCAAGCGATAACAACCAGAAACGACGAAAAATTATCCCCGTATCCTTCACCTGGGCTTACCACCCGATGATAAGGGTAAAGACGCTAAAGGACATATATTAAAGACTATTATCTCTCCAAATAGACTATATTCGAATGCGTTGCGGGCGCGAGTGCGCGGCGCGGCGAACACCGTCCTGAGCGTGTTGGCTGACCGATGGGACTCACCATTGTTTTGCCGCTGGATACAGCTTCTTGCTCCTGCTACTAGCTACCAATGTCTATAGTACAGGAATATCATTGGAAGCCAATTGTGTTACTTAATTATATAATATTCAATTTAAATGAATTGTTACTAACCCTAGAATAAGTTAAAATTAATTTTTACTAACATAATATGGATGCAAAATCTGAAATAAATTATTTTATTATTATTATGTTTCTCCGCTTGGATTTCACGGGTCTATACACCCCGGATTTTTGAGAGGCTTGCGTGGGGATATAAATCCAACACGTAGAGGCCCTTTGGAGAAGTTGATGTTATGTTGTTCTCCTGCCAAAACCCGTTCCCGGACATATCAATAGATGATATGTCCATGAACAGGTCTCGGCGGGAGGTGGAGCTATTACAGAATAAGGGAAAGGAATATGGGTTATAGAGATGACGTTTGGATGGATTTAAACTGGGCTATTGCTGGAGAAGTTCGGACACCTGCCATAATCATGAATACGTGACTATTATGTGGCAGGTGGTGACTCGCCACTCACTAAATGGGCCCCTCAAATCAGTCACCATGATTAGCAACAAAGGGGCAACATCGGCGTGGGTGGCTAAGGATGTCGAGAGGTGAGACTGCGGGGCGTGAAATCGTGGTGATCCAGTCAGGCACCCCCGGCGTTATGACATTTTACACTTCCATCCTTCGAGCGTATAGCTCTCGCGACTCCACTCTGACCGGCCGGTTAAGGCAAGCCAGAGGTAGGGGTCCTGTCCCTCATCGGTTTCCACTCCGACCTTGGCGAAGGAAGATCGGAGGCGAGGAACAGGGGCCTCCCCTGGGAGCACTCAGGTCCGTGGGGTCGCTACTCCCCAACAGCTCGCCACAAGCTGCCCTGCGGGGTTATTATTATTATTATTATTAACGCGCCTTTCGGAATATTGAAAACAAAAATAAGGTTTTCTAGGAATCGAAAAACCTGAACCGCCTTAAGATCACGGTTCAACATCCAATCGCTTTGATGTGCCGATTTCCTCATGATGTATTTTACTTACATGTCATCCGTAAGCAAGCCTTTTATACAGTAGGCCACACAAAAAAATTACGACCTTATTACGAGTAGAATAAGACATACTTGAGGTCGTATACTTCACAGTGTCATTGAATTGCTCTGTGCATTTCTTTTTCATTTAACTGCTTTAACCGTTCGACCATCGACGGTCTAACATAGCGTCATCATAATTTTGAAACTTACGAAAACCATATGCTCGCGAATCGAAACTCGAATTCGAATCTAGATACCTTGAAACGGATAACTTTAAGGCAAACTTAACTATTATGGATAAAAAGATGGATGATAAACTAGTTTAGATTTACATTAACTTATTTATTTTTATTTATTTATGTACACAAAATTATATACAGGAGCATTTATGACAATAATTCTTGTATAAAGGTGCTACTTATTTCAAAAGAAATCTCTTCCAGTAGACCCATGAGAGGAAAGATGAATTTTAGAGCGGTATGGCGTGTGCATAAATAACGTTTAACATATTTAACTAAACATACATGCTAGTACTTACATAATTAAATAAATGACAGTAATAAACTACATAAACATACCAATATATATATATATAATATATATAAGTCTATTTGGAGAGATAATAGTCTTTAACTCGTCGTTTGAATGAAGAGAGAGTTTGGGAATCGCGAATATCATGCGGTAAGGAATTCCACAGTCGTACAGCATGAGCAGAGAAGGAAAAAACTTAAATACTGTTACGGTGAGGAAGAACATCGTGAAGAAACTTGCAAATTCAGTCAACTGTGTGTGTAACCATAATCCTACACGGGTTAAGGTTCCCCTGCAAAGGTTGCGGAGGTCAAATGGGCAACGCTTTTAAAAACCTGACTCACCCAATTCAGGATCCATGGCCTGATTTTTTGATTAAATTGTTACTGAGATAATTTTGGTTAGGGCTTCCTCTCCAGT
Source organism: Amyelois transitella (assembly GCF_032362555.1). Lineage (NCBI taxonomy): Eukaryota > Metazoa > Arthropoda > Insecta > Lepidoptera > Pyralidae > Amyelois > Amyelois transitella. The sequence continues at coordinate 7,196,360 of NC_083511.1, read as the reverse complement.
GTGGTGGACTCCTAACCAGGAATAGTCCTGATTACCCGGGAGTAGCCAGGGTTAAGAAAAATAAAGTACTTTAGTTATTATGTTCAGCTTGAATACGTATGAAATATGATATTTAGTTCAATGTAATTCCAAATAGATACTGCTGCATAGCCAGAGGCAAATGAAACGAAACGGAACGAATGATAAAATGTACCGCATTTTCTACATGCCTTTAAAGTGCAATAGTAGACCTGAGACCTGTACAGTAGTAGTAACAGCCATGAACAGTTACTATACAGGATGTAGAATTACTTTATTACCCATTACAGTTTTATTATATGTATGGATGATTATATTGTTATGATTTATATTTGTTATAATGTATGGTTCCTGACAATTATCGTGTGGTTCGCAGAACCAATAGAAAAAATAATAGGACCACCATATCTCTTTCCCATGGATGTCGTGAAAAACGATTAAGGGATAGGCTCATTGACTTGAGATTCTTCTTTTAGCCGATGGGCTATTTGAATCTCAATTCTATCATTTATTTTCGAGACTGTTGGCTCTAACTACCACACAATGGAAACAAACGTTATTATATGTATGTATGTAAATTTTTGCTTTCATCCTTCTTTTTAATTATCTCTCTCTCATGCTTATCTGTATCAATAGGTTACCATGAAGCTTTCGTTTCACAAAAACAACACATGAAGACTATACGAGTACATCTCTTTCTATACTCTAATTAATTTGGGGTTGGAGTGAGAAAGGCATTGGTATTTACCGGTCCCTCTCGATCATGATTAATGAATGAGATTGCTCCATTAATCATTTTCCACCATCCGTAATATTTCTACTCTTCTTCAATAATCTTCATAAACATCGTTACGGGACGTTTATCTACTGTTTTGTCAAGTAATGTTGCACAAGTTAGATGCAATTTATTAATAATTTATAATACCTATGGCGAGTTTGCAACTGCCGATAAAAGTTACAAAATAAGAATACATATAATCACGTCTATATCCCTTGCGGGGTAGACAGAGCCAACAGTATAAAAAAACTGCCTGTTTGGCCTATTGATGGAATTGAGATTCAAATAGTGACATGTTGCTAGGCCATCGGCCAAAAGTAGGTTCTTCGTGTGATCAACGAGTGAACTAAGACAGAGAATTTACCATGATTCCCGCAAGATCTGAAATTAGTGGACTTTTTTCATATTACGCGGGTGGAGCTGATCAAACTAAAATATTTTAGTTTGATAGACAAATCGCAACAACCGAAAAATCACCGCTGACGCTTCTTTTGTTATCCACCCCATTTTTATTTATTTATCAAATAACTTTTATCTAGGTAGGTACCTATTTAAAACTTATCTTTTAGAAACATAGACTGATTTCAAATTTATCTAAGATACGTTTAGAAAGGCTCTTTAACCACTTATTAAAACCATTCATTGGTTTTAATTTCATTTCGGAGAACTGAGTGAAAATTGCTGGAGCTGAGCCAATTTCATATCTGGTGGGATTCGCGTCAGGCCTCATAAGTTGCCAGATATTAATGCTTCACTTAATTTACAATACCTACTGATATTTCACATTTGCCGATATGACGGTGGAACGCTATTTGTCGTATGGTTCCCGGCCAGTTGTAGTTAAATTTATGTGGTAGAAAATGTTTCAAGAAATAATTAGTAAATCGTAATAATAAGCCAACGTTCAATATCTGTCAAATCTTTTTAAACTTGGATTAACCATACAGAAGATATATATAAAAACGATTTTAAAATCTTGCGACCAGTACACAACAAAATGTGCATTTACAAGCAAGCAATAAGCCTACAAGCAACACTATATAAATACGTTTAAGCTGTTAACATAAATTAACCGTTTATATTAAAAGGCGAGGCCATCTTAAGCATTATATAAGCATAAAAGAAAATTGCAAAGTAGTGATTGCTTGCTAGTTGAAGTTATAGTACCGAAACAAAAGCCTCTTAAAAGCGGCCACATTTTAAAAGGATGTGTCGGAAACCGCCCTTTAACACGTTTCCGTCGCGTCAGCTTCGAGCGCTGAAGCACTCACCTCGGACATCAATTCGACAACGAAAGCTGACGATAGGAAAACATTACCGGGATTTACGCAATTATTGTATTATACTGCTTCCTTACATAGCCGTCTTCTTAACATTTTTGCAGTAATGTTAGATAGGATTTCAAAAAAAAAATTAAACATATGAAATTGCAGATGTTAATGCTGGAAACTATTTCAAAATTTCGTGAAATGTCATTCATGCGAACAATGAAAATTAATCAGACATTTTTTTTATTAATTGTGTTTCGAATACATTTGGCAAACATTTTTGCATTCATTTTGATCATCATTAAAACGCCGGTTATGGCATTTTCATAGAAATTTGTTTTTAATGTAGTTTTTTATTTTTATTTTTAAGAGCATTTGGGTCATACATTTTGAAATTTTAATATAATCCCACTCCGATTGTTTATTCAATGAAAGTTCGTTTGTTCAGCTACTCGTTTTAAAACATCTGGTTTCGTACATTCGAATCTGTTTTTTAACGGTGCATTTATGTGTATTTGCGTAGAACTTATTGCTAATTTTGTATGCAATATACATATGAACAAGCAAAGGCTTACCTATTTTAAATTACTGAATTAATAACATTGTGCTCCAGTTTAGACGTTTCATGGAACTCATTTATGTCCCTTATTTATATTTTTTCTTATGGTGTTAGATTGTTTACTGTCTCGTTAAAATAAACATTAAAAAATTTCATTGGTTTCCAATCATTTTTTAAATGACAAACAAAATGATTGACGAGGATTTGCTTAGGTGAAGTCAGTCAGCAATTTACATTTAAAAAAAATTAAGTGTACAAAATTACGAAAGAGCACTCCTAATGTCTCACACCTTATTTATTTTCTTTACTTAGTATTTAATCCCTTACATTTCCCATACAACTATATCCAATCTGTTTACAGCATGTCACAGCATGTTATGTAATAGGAAATACGCTCTGCTGATTGAGAGAGAATTGTTACTAATGCAGGCACAAATTAATCTACCAACTTACTATGTACAGCCGCCTACAGAGAAATGTGATTGGGCTGTTTAAGTTTGTTTGTAAACTCTTTGTTGCACAAAAAGAAACATGATATAATACAGTTATTGGAAATATAATATATTAAATATCTTAAATCAAAAAGGCAGCGCAGATATGAAAGTCATCGTTTATGTGTAGCTTGTATAAATAGGGGTTCATGTTAATTTGAAAACTATATTCATAATGTGATAAGTATATTACACTCTCATGAGAGCGGTGGATTATTACTTTTAAAAAAATGGAATAATATAAGAATAACGTAATGCCATTGTCCTTGAAAATACAGGAACGGGTATCGCCAAATTACATCGCACACAATTTTCTGCTTAGTTGTAAAGGCTGTCAAATAAATCTCAGAATTGAGATGCAAAAAAAACATCAGTTGCGACTTTTTCGCTAGTAGGTACTTACCACTTCTATAATCTTATATATAATTCCGAATTCTATGACCGTTACTCTGTTCAATTCAATCGCATGTACGTGACGACAGTCCTTAATGCCATCGTCAGAAGCTTACGTGCATTAATAATATTATGATCTAAAGCCTCCGCGGTACAGTGGATGAGGGGGTTTGATGTGTAATTCAAATTACACATCAACTTTCGCGGAAAATTTTAAAATGAGATAACTTACCATATTTTAACCATATCAGAAATTATTGAAGTCCATTTGATGGACACGACTCAACATATAAAATAAATAAAAAAATTGATTTTATTAAAAATATCCTTCCAGAAAATAATGAAAAATATGGTTGATTTTAGTGCTCAACCTTTTAATACAATAGACACAATAAAAATAATAGGGTTTGCTCAAAATCGAGCAGTTTTGTTTTCTTATCAATTCAAACATAATTAGTTTTTTGTTTATGTTTACATTTAAGAAAGTCTTACTCTCAAATATAGCATCTCATAGATTGAATATTTTTTTACTTTAAGTACAATACTTTAAATACAATATATGAACAATGTTTTACTTAAATTTACGATAGCGGAGGTCATGCGAAAGTCATACCGCATCTTTCAAGAAGGATGTAACGTCAGGACGGTAAAATAGGACAAAAATTCAAGCACTTGGAATCATTTTCACCTTTTTTTACTAAACTCAGTAAATTATGTTAGTCGTTACCAGCATGCGCGTGGTTTGCAACTGCACCATATGCACCGAAAAGCTTTCCCAAAAGTGATGTCCGCCATATAAAGATTTTATCGACACTGTAGGTACTCTGCGGTAAAAATAACTTTATGAGAGTAACAGCACGAGTAGATAAAACATGTATATTTTTTTCTTGGTTTTAATATTATTACATACAACCACTTTTTTATTCATTATGGGGTAGACCTCAGAGTTTGGCAGAGCCTACACAGTCTCAAAAATACGTAATAAGTTTCCTTGAAGAAGAAAAAGCCTTTCAAGCCTACGAGTATTCGTATTTCTTATCAATTTTATTATTATAATTATTTCTGAAAATAGTCGCCTGTTAATAAAACATTTACCTTAATGCTAGCGAGTTGAAAATTGATTTCCGATACTAAGTGAAAAAAATCCAGCGAGATTGTAGGCAATGGAAAGATGGTGGGATTCGAACCGGTGCCTTTATGCGCAACCGCGTTTTGATCAGGCACCTTACCGATCCGAACGCCGACGCTCTATATGTACTTATATAATATATAATGTAAGCAAAATCATTTGATAATTATCAAATTCATTTAAATCATTTTGATTTAGTGGTCGGAGATCACCAGAACAAACAAAATCACTATCACCAGAATCTTCGTCGTTATGGATTTGTTGGCTGCACTCTGCTTGATGTTCTGAAGACATACATGGCTGCTGTGGTACTGGTGTGTCACTAGTATTCAATTCGGGATATATCCACTTCGAGCGATTTTTATGTTTATTCCTATGATTTTCGTAACACAGAAATAACAGTCATCATGATGATTGGTTGGTTCACGCCAAATCATATGAGCTTTGTAAAAAAAAAGTTGTTTAAAAGAGGGTCTTTTTTTGTTTGCCCATAATTGCAAAGACTCAACACAAGTTTAACATACCAAACTTGGTCTCCAGGGCTTGGTATGAGTCGGCAATGGAAACCCATAGTAGCCTAAGTATGTTTTTTTCACAAAGTCTGACACATTTAAACCGAATTTTTGAACATATATTCTCCACATATCACACAAAAACAATCAAGACTGTTCTAAAACGTTCTTCTTGAGGTAGACATAATGAGAAACTTTAGTACAAAATATTAGTGACACCGGTGCGGCACTGATAGAAATTATCGACTACTTACGTCAATTTAAGATAGTACCTGTATCTCTGTATCTCGTCTGTATCTCACTAACTAGAGCCGCTGCAAAAAATCTGAGGGTAGATTTGAAATCAGCACACCCAAATTAGTAAACAACAGTAGAAAAACTTCATTCAACAAAAAAATTGCGATTTTGTTTTCCTGTATAATTGATTAATACCTGCTGAAATCCTGTAAATATCAGACTATTTACACTGTTGCCAGGGAAATTTTGTCTATTGATCTGGAAACTACTTGATAAGGAAAAAGGAATATTCCAGGTATTTATTGAGATTGTTAATATCGTTTTTGGTTTAGGGTTTTAGATCCTTCATATTCAAGATGTATTCGTAGCTGATGTTTCTTTCTTTCCGTGTGGTTCACGGCAGTTTAGAATAGTACCACTCCATCTCTTTCTTATGGGTGTCATAAAAGGCGACTAAGGGATTGACACATTCATCTAGTGCAGTTTGTACCATAATACAATATGGTTTAGGTTGCCCTGCAAAGGTTGCAGAGGTCAGATGGGAGTCGCTTCGTTTAGAAACCTGACTTACCCAAAGGATCATTTTCAAAAGGTGCAATGCGAGCTCCTGATAATATATGTGAGGATTTAACTGTGATAAAGGCAAAAAGAAAACAGATTTTATTTTTTAACTATCTTTATTTCTTCCGTATAATATTTTTTGATGTTAATAATTAAAATCGGCCTACATATTTTTAAACGAGTACATATGATTCCATTAGAATTATAACGTGATTAAGTTATAATTTGTAATTAAATATTAATTCTCAATCTCTGGTTTCCGAGATAACGCATTTAATTTTCCAAATATTGGTTTAGGTGAGCTAATTATGTGTCATCAATCATGATGTCATATTACTTCCCACGTCTCCATTACTAATGGAGAAGCTATGTAAGGTTAATACGTTATAAGTACCCTATATTGTACATTATTATTAAAAATGTTGAAGTACGAAATATTTTTTAATGTATCTTTTTTTCATCTTATCAAGAATGATAGGAGACAGCTGACAATGACATGATAAATTAGAGAGTTACAACGAGAAAGAATGTACAATCTCTACCTACTCTATCTGGGGGCAGGGTAGTGTCCCCGCCAAGTCGAGCAAAAAAAAGCGGCACGGCCGTACTATCCTTTTCTCGAAGCAATTAAGGCTACTTTCGACCCCCTATAATTTCGTTGTGGATAAAACAAGAAGCCTGAATTCAGTAACTAATCAGGCATTATATAAACACGGTATAGTTAAAATGTCAGTTAATTTGAACCATTAGTTTAAGAATGACAACTTGTTAAAATTTCTGAATTTTGTCACTCACTGACTGACTCACCAATCATTAAAAGTCCAAGGCACTTCTAGCAGACAAAGAAACTTTAAATTAAGAATACTAATAGAGTTTAGTGTCTCAAACTTGGGAAGACCTAAATATTTAGTAATTTCGGTCCAGTTTTCTAAATACACCAACTGCATGAATAACTTTGTAATCATATAAATGTATTCATAGGAATTTTCGTTCCTTGATTGGACATTTCTTGAAGTACGAAAATCTATTTTTATCATTATTATCATGCCATATTAAAAAATTTTAGGTTTTAAACAAGTAGATCGACTTGGACATCGCATGATTTGATTATTAGGTACCTCTGACCTCCGCAATCATGGCAAGGAAACCTAACCCGTATTGGATCGGTCATGATTACACATCCAGTAGTCTAAATGAGCAAGTCTCCTCACGATGTTTTCCCTCGCCGTAAGAGCATCGGTACTAGTGTACATGGACTTCGGAAATAGTCATTGGTACATGGCCGAGATGGTATTCGAACCTGTGCCCTTCTTGTGCCATACACATTTTAACCTGGCGCCTAACCGCTCAACCACCGACTGAATCCGTTTTCGAGCGTGCCTATTGCTCATATCGTATTTTCAATTCAATACGTCTATAGGTACTACCATTTTGTAACTTAACGAAATACTCGTATTACCGTTCAATTCTTATATTCCTCCTACCGTTCGTCCTGAAGAAGATACAATAATTCCCACCGTGATGGTGGTTCTTATTCACTTAATCGTCTTTTATGACATTCACAGGAAAGAGATGAAATATTAGCTAGTCCTTTTATTAAAGTTTGACTTGTATGTTAAGTGTAAGTGCTCAAGTGACATATGTATGTACTTTATTTATTTGTAGCTCTACCGGAATGAAACCTGCTTACCTTCATTTAGAAATGGAACTTGTTTGCAATAAGTAACTATATTCTTAAAAAATTTCATCAAAATAGGTTCAATCAAGCAGTTTAGCTTTGGAAACAAAACACTTTATTTATTTGCAGCCCTACCTGCATGAAACCTGATTACCTTCATTAGGAATTTCTAGAAAATGGAACTTGTTTGAAATAAGTGAATGATACAAAATTTCATCAAAATAGGTCAAGCAAGCTTTGAAAACAAACAACTGGATATGTTTTAATTATATAGGTATTACTTAAGTGATTCAATCTCCTTTGAGAATAATAACAGCGATTTTTTGATTAGGACCAAAAAATCTGCCATAAGCTCTGCCATACATAAAACCTTAACGAAAAATCTGGTTAAATATCCTCAAAACAGACGGTTGTAGTCTCTGCCTATACCGTCGGAATGATTTAATGTTACAATTTTTATTGACTTTGATCGAAAATAAAACCTAAAAGATTTATATTTACTGAAATATCCAGAATCCATTTTCAGCTTATCAATGTCAAAAACCAGTCACGAAAAAATAATCTCTGAGAGGAGGGTTCCTAATACAAACAGGAAAAAAACGCACGTCAATGCTTTGACCGCTAACTTATTCACATTTTTTCTTTATATTATCACACACTGACCTTTTATTTTGTCTCAATGAATAAAAAATTAAGTAGTTTTTATGCTGGTAAAATGGTAATTAAAAATTAAAGTGAATTATTTTTCTATTAAACTCTCATTCTTCAAATGACGTAGGTAATATTACCAATAATTTATAACGCTTTTGGGCTGAGATAAAAAATGTTCAACATTTTTCATTCGTAGTAATAATTATTGATGCTTCAGTCAAAAAATACAAACCTCCAGCTATTAAAAAGACAACACAAGTTTGCCCGTCTTGGTGTTCCAATCTGTCAATAAAGTTCGCGCTATTTTACTATTTTCCTTCTGAAAATTAACCAGAAGATACTTCAAAGAATATGGACAAATATTTAAAATAAGCTTAAACACACATCATACAAATATACTGAGATAAATTTATGAAAAATTATACTTAAATTTAATAAGAACAATAAAAATTTTGTGCAAAACTTAGGAATCAATTTCAGTGGTGGACTCAAAAGGATACTCGTACTTCCCTTACTACCTTACTTACATGAATCAGAATGTCATCTCATGTCATTTCAACAACAAAACATTCTGACGAAGCAAGATTACGAAATCTGACTGTTGCAAACAAAATATTTATGGTTTTCTATGGTAACTATGGGAAATTTTGAATATATGATGCGAGTGTTGCTTAATGATATTAATATTATGAAAGATGTAGTCTATTCTACCTACCCGTGCAGGAAAGTTGCGTGATTTTATGTAGGTAGGTAAGTATGTATTTTATGTTCATAATATGACTCGTAACATGAATCACATAAACAGTCCTCGACATGGTAAATGTGGCAAATAAAGTATGTACAATATGGCGGACGCTGTTCAAAAGCCAAACTTATCAAAATTCAACATAAGAATCCGTAAAGAGAGCGGAGATAAAACCGATCCATGCCCGGTGGCAAGTCGGAGGAAAATGATATATTAAGGGTATGTCCTGTTTTACTACTGATGAGTTTTTTAAACATCCAAAAGTTCTCTGGCAAACCCAATTGTTGAGTAGTAGGTAATGCTTCTAGCATTAAGTCCGCCAATTATGCTATACATTTGTTTCTGTGCAATTTAAATCTACACTAATATTATAAAGAGGAAAACTTTGTTTGTTTGTTTGTTTGGTTGTAATGAATAGGCTCAAAAACTACTGGACCGATTTTAACCATTCGAAAGCTACATTATCCACGAGTAACATAGACTATATTTCATTTTGGAAAAAAATTGGGTTCCGTAATATATTTGGATTTTTCGGACACAAACTGAAAAAAATCAACCAAAAAGTTACTTATTTTGCGTACGCTGCCTAAACTACAAAAGATAGAACCATAAAATGTTTTAATTAATTGTAGATCTTATAAATATCTACAAAAAAGTCCGCGACACACTATACCTATCTATGACGAGTGAGGCACAACAACCACATTTTTATTTAAAAATTTTGAATATTTTTTGGTCTACATTTAAACGCATTTTTTTTACTCATGCTATTAATTCTTATCAAAATAAATAATTTCATCAATAATTACAGTTTATGTAGATACTATTTGGTCTTTGAATGATTAAAATTGGACGTTTGGTTTTGAAGTTGTGGTGAAATTAAAATATTACTATTATTAATTACTGCACCGCCACGGGTTCTGCTGCACGGCCCGTTGCGAAGTGAGCAAGACTTAGTTAGCCGCTTTGCGGGCGGTCCTTTAGTTAGTTCTAATAGAGATATATTTAGTATCGGCTGTGCATCCGTGCGAAGCCGGGGCGGGTCGCTAGTAAATGAATAAATTCTTAGTTTGTTTTAAAATCTATTTTTTAAGCTATGAGAAACTTGCGAGTTGGACTCGCACGTACGGTTTTTCATAGAAATTTATCAGGAATACCTACCGTGCCGTACAAGTTAATAATATTGTACGGATACCGCAACACCAACCAATTATGTATACTCATTTGATGGAGGTTTATGAGATACCATTAAGGAATAACTTCACCAACATGATCTGTGTGGTTTGCGGCACCAATATAAAATATAATAGGACCTCTCCATCTGTTCCCCATGGATGTCGGAAAAGGCTTATAAATTTGGGATGCTTCTTTGAGGCGATGGGCTAGCAATCCTGTCACTATTTGAATCTCAATTCTATCCTTAAGCCTAACAACAGAACATCTATCAAGACTGCCGGCTCTGTCTAACCCGCAAGGGCTATAATGAATTTAATTTTACACGCTACCCTTTTCTTACTACTACGCTACTACTACTACGCTACGCTAGTCTTTTCAAAACCGTTGGTTTTGTCTTACCCGTAAGTGATAAAACACAAGATGTAATGTAACTAAATACAAGTTGCAACTATAGTATGAATTTATTGATCACCTCCGTAATTTAATCTAGAATGCACAATGCGCATTGAAATTAACTTATTTAAATCTGCGTCCGCTGAAAGTAAACGCAATTCTGGATGTGTTTACGTAACGCTGGGATTCTCGGAATTCAAGAATATTCCTAGATCTCGTTGTTAGGATTACCTTAAAAGTGCGCAAATTTTAAAATTATTTTATTTCCTACAAGAATCTCCTACAGTAATGACTGTATTAATAAGTTGCTAAGTCAGTACTTATCTTAAAACTGCTTATTTATAAAATTTTAGTCGAAAGTCAATCGTATCGATTTAGTATGACTCAAATTACTAAAAGTTATTTCCATAGACATTCGGCGTGTAATATTAATATTTGTCCTTTTAAAACTTGTTTCTATTAAATAGTTTTTGGAAAATGCCTCGCAATCTTTAGAATGGTTCATAAACTTATAAATGGTAAAAAAATTAAAATTACAATAGCCTTCGAACTGGTTTTAATACAATTTTGTATTGATATGAATTTAGTAAACACTATTTTTCATGAAAATTCCCACGGAAGCGAGGCTCCGGGCAAAATCTAGTGTAACATACCAATGTTTACAAAAAAACTAGCTACTTAAGTTTTCAGAACTAAAGCAAACTCTTAACCTGAAATATGCTCATAATTTTAAATTACACACAACTTATGCTATTCGGCGCAACATGAATCGTGGCGTACTCGGAGCTTTCGCCAAGACGTCCCCGTTTTGATCAAAGTACGAGTACGTTCGCGTAAATTCGCCTCGACCTTGCCCTTCTAACACCTACATACTCATTCTCACTCTCCTTGTATATTTCATTGGCCTTGTATATCTTCTCCACATGACCAATTCTTCAAAACAATATTTTTTTTATGCCAGTCGCTTTATAGAACCGATTATTGCTATTTAAGACATATTTTTCAAGCATATATACATTTAGTTTTCTTTTTATAAATTAAGAACCACAATAATAATAATTGAATTTATTTTGAAGTAAAAAATAAGTATGCGGTCTTATTTATGGTAAGTGGAAAGATGTAACATCTGCTTACTCCTGATTAAAGATATTAATATATGTTAATATTTTAATTTTGACTTATTACTTTAATACACTACCAACGTAATTTACGTTGGTAGTGTATTAAAGCCCACCAGTAATAATAAGATACTGATAAGACATGGCTTCGAAAATACTAATTATGTCATTATGATGGTGGGTTATTTTCTCGCGAAATATGAGGGGATCGTAATATTTCAATACCACGTATTTATTTAGCAGCTATATGTGGTTTTAGAAACAGGAAGGAAAACACCGAGGAGCGAACACATGAAAAATATAATTACAAGTAAATCCATTGTTCCCAAAGAGTTTAGCATCAGACGGTGTAGAAAAAAGCCAATAATCTCAATGGAACTTAAAGGTCACATTCCGCTGGATGATTTTAATAGGCTATCCACACTTCACGCGAGAATTCTCTTGAGATTTCTTGTTCTTCGCTCTTTTGTCTTTTGACGAGAGCCCGAGAAGAAATCGTGAATCGGCTCGACATTCTCGCTTCTCGTGTGTATCTTGCGTTCTCGCTAGAGAGAAATTCACACGAGTCTAGATCGTTCATAATAATGAAATTGAGATTCAGATATGGTTGTTAGCCCGACGCCTTAAAAAGAATTGTAGCGGGAGCGATGATTCGGGCTGGAACGTCATAAATGGAAGATCTTCCGCCAGGCATTATGCCTGGGAAACCGCGGCTCCGACGATGTTGTATCGGAGATTGTATAAATGTACCAATCCGTGAAATCTTTGATTTTGCGATTTAGTCTCTTCGATGTTAGTGTCGCCACAAAACCTCAGGTAAGTACGTAAGACATTCCCTTGCTTGATTTTTACAACCCACGCGGAAAGAGATGCAGCTAGCACACTTTTGTTCCTTCGTTACTAGATCTGCATAGACGCATTATCTAGATAATAATTAATATGCCTCTTTTTTTTTTGGATCTTGTACGATATTTGTGGGACAGAGATATTTATGTATGTGGTATTCTAAAATGCTGAAAAACACGCCACTTAAGGGTGGGCACCTTAAGTGGCGTGTTTTTATTTTATCTTTATCAGCACTTCATAAAATTCCGAGACATTGAGAGTTGTTTTTTAGTTCAAGCTGAAAACGTTGAAAATATTTTTAAGGATTCATTTTGTTTCTTGATTTTAATTACAATAAGAATCAAATTTCGAAATAAATTTCAATAAACTTCTTCAAATAAATAAAACTGTTTTTTTTTTGAGGATCGATTACAAGACTTAGAATGTTTACATGAGACCCAGGTGCTTGTAAGGAAATACTCTAAAATTTCCACTCAACACCCTTCAAAACTACAAGTACAGAGTTATATGGCACGAAGATAAAATGTGTTCAACATGTTAAAATGTTACACAAAGTGTGTTCAAATATTCATAGAAATGAAATTGAAATGAAGTCAGGTATTCATCAAATAGAAATTCCTCAGCAATCGACTTTTAAAACGACTAAGACTAAACCTACTTCCTCTTGCTTAAAGGCTTTTTGCAAATATAAATATTGTTACAATAACTTTGTCTTAAATAAGATAAAATTTTGAAATAGTGTAAAATACTATACGATTTTATAAAAAGTTTTGATAACTGCGTAATATCCATACATATAATAAAACTATAACTGAACTTTGTCTGTACATTGAAGATTTTTATGAAAAAAAAATTATAAGGGGACTTTTAAGGGTCAATAGAAGCCAAAACAATTTTTTTTATCCATACATATAATAAAACTGTAACTGAACTTTGTCTGTACATTGAAGATATTTATGAAAAAAAATTATAAGGGTCTTTTTAGGGTCAATAGAAGCCAAAACAATTTTTTTTAGAATTTTTGTCTGTCTGTCTGTCCGTCTGTATGTTTGTACGCACATCACGCAAAATCTACCGAACGGATCTGAACGAAATTCGACACAGATATAGTTAGTAACCTGGATTAGAATATAGGCTACTTTTTATCCTGAAATTCTATCCCAAGGGGATGAAATAGGGGGTGCAAGTTTGTATGGAACTTCGTCATTTTTCAATCGATATAAAAAGCTATAAATAATTAATTATTATATTTATTATGATTATTAAAAAAATGATTATAAAATAGCTAACCTAACTAATATTAAAAATGCGAAAGTAAGTTTGTTTGTTTCTTTTCTTTTCACGCGATATCTACACAACCAATCTTCTTGAAATTTCACATATATATAGTTCAGAGTATGGAGAAGGACATAGGGTGCCTTTCATTATGAAAACAACAATCGTTCCTGTGGGATTAGCGAAAAACCTGTGCAGTCTTACATAGATGGCGCTAAATGCGCAGAGTGAATTTAGAATCAATGGAGATACAAGATGGCAGGATGGTAGATTATGACTTGGAGACGTCTGCTAAGAAAGGAATATTAAAAATTATTTCCCAATGGTGAAATAGGGGTTGCAAGTTTGTATGAAACTTCGTCGTTTTTGAAGTATGCGCCATAAAATTTTGGAACATAATCACTAGATGGCGCCTGCGTGTATTTTAAATCGCGTTATGAATAGCTGAACGTGACCTATCAGTCTTTTTAAGACTGTTGGCTCTGTCTAATCCGCAAGGGATATAGACGTGATTATATGTATGTATGTACATATGTTATTAATATTTTCTTACCAGATCATAAGAGGGACACTGATTCCGTTCGCGCAAGTTAACTATCTCATTTGGATTTTTTTACTAATTAATAAATTTGTTCGTTCATTTCATTGGTTGTTTCGTTCGAATAGCTAGCTTCGCTTCGTTTGCTAAATCTATACTAATATTATAAACCTGAAGAGTTTGTTTGTTTGTTTGAACGTGCTAATCTCAAGAACAACTTTTTCGAATTAAAAAAATATTATTGTGTTGAATGGACCATTTATCGAGATAAGCTTTAGGCTATATAACATCACGCTGCAACTACTAGAAGAGAAGAAAAAAAAGAAAATGTGAAAAAAAAACAGGCAAATTATTCATCCTTGAGGGTTCCGTTGCGTGCGCTGCGAAAACGGTTCAAGATACCAAAAATATATGTATGAAAGAATTATTCCTCTTGAAATAATCTAAAAAAATGTCCACGACAATATATGTCTATCTTTTAAGATTAACTCACTAGAACCGTTTATGGTAATCAAATTTGGTCGAAATTAATGCATTATTTGTTAAAGTTGTTTAAACCTAATAATATTAATCTTTGTCCAAATAAATGTATTGTTGATTAAGAGTACTTAATTGAGAACAAAATTGTCTTATATATCACTTAATTTCAATGAACATCTTAGAAAATATAACAATTTAAAAATAACACCGATAAAAAATTCACCTGCGACGCATAGGAAAACATGACGCTGCGAGGAAGAGAGGCGTGGCTTGCAAGGTTTGTTATTTGCGTGAACTAAGAACAGTCTGGAGAATGACGTCGGGTACTTTTCATAAATGCCACAAAGACTATAATTCCTGTGGGATTTGCGACTCCTCCACGCGTACGAAGTCGCGGGCAACAGCTAGTAAGAAGTAAAATTAGGTAACACCTTATCTTATAAATCGCGGCCCTTGATTTTGATAATATCTGCAATTTCATTCAGATGTATTTTCAAGAGGGATATTGTGAGTAAAAAGTTGCAAAACTGCCAGATTCGCTCAGGAATCGTAAATTTTAATTCTTCAATAGCCACTTTACAACCGGCAGCTTATACAACCTTGCATAGAAATTTAAATTGCAGAAGAATAACTCGTGTGTGATGAATAAAATAAAGAAACGTATTGAAATGGTAAGAAAATACATAAATAACAAAAAAATTAAAACTTCAATATCGTCTATCTAAATCTTGAAAGATACTACGGGCATAAGCATAATTTTGTTATCTCTAAATATCTATAGATCGAGTGTAACTTTTTGTGCACAGTCATTCTAAAATTATGGTGACTAGTCTACTAGTGAGGCTAAAAGAAAATGGTGATTATCATATGCGAACTGCCTTGCACTACTTAATTTTTCCTAGAGTGCAGTATATCCCAGAATACCAAACTACAGTGATGGAGGGTGCTTCTTAAATACACAATGATGAGAAAGATTGTACTTAAGGTACATTCCAAATAACACTTAAAACATCTGTACCCTCCTTAGTTTTTTGAACTACAATGTTCTTGATTATCGAAGTGGCAACGTTTTGCAGAGTTCTAGATTTCGGGAACCGGCAAAGTAGAACCAACATTGTTAGGCGTAATACACGTACAACCGAACGACTGATAGTGCATAAAGTTAATTAAACGTGTTCTAGTATAGTGAGACGCAACTCCCAGGTATTTAGTTCGAGAAGCGTTTTAGACATTTAAATGAGAATGGAATTTATGTGCCGCAATCGTAAACTGCTGTATCGTGTAATGTGAATGACATATGTAATTTATGCTATTGTAAGGTCTATAAATAAGGCCTATCGAAAGTTGATTGGTTTAAAAATTGATATTGAAACTTTTCGTAGAAAAATCTAAAAATATTAAGTGGTTCTCAACACTTTATCTCCTTCCTATTGATGTCGTACGAGGCGACTAAGAGGTAGGCTTAACTTACATATAATTCTTCTTTTAGGCGATGGACTAGCAACCTGTCACTATTTGAAGAAGCTGAACGTGGCCTTTAGGGCTTTGCGAGACTTGTTACTCTATCTGCCCCGTAGTAAAAACGTGATTATATATACATATGTATGTATGTATTTTTGTTTAAACTTACTAAATATACCACAAATTCCGCAAGCTTAACCCAATATCTACATTCAATATTCAACTCCACTTAAAAATTCCGATTGAAGGCCCAAAACTTTTAATGAAAGAGAATTATAAAAAGGACGCCATCTATACATATAATAAAATAGTAAAAATATTTTGTCTGTACATTTAGTATTTTTTACTGAAATGGATAGAGGGACACTTAGAATGAATAACAGAAAGCAAAAATATTTTTTTTAAATTTCTTGTCTGTCTATCTGTATGTATGATCACGATTATCTCCGACAGTTCTGAACCGATTTACCTCAAACTTTCACCAATTGCTTTGTTTTAACTCAGAAGAACATTTAAAGTTTGTTTCATCAAAATCGGTTCACAAAAAAAAAGGTATCGACATTTAAATGAACTCAAGGCATGAGTTTGCCTGCAAATAAGTTACGAAATTTAAAATTCAAAATCATTTATCATTATACGACAGCATTATACCTATAACATATAAATATAAGTGAAAGGCGACTAAGGGATAGGCTTACAAACTTGGGATTCTTTTTTAGGCGATGGGCGAGCAACCACTATTTTAATATCAATTCTATCATAAAGCCAAATAGCTGAACGTGGCCATTCAGTCTTTTCAAGCCTGTTGGTTGTCTACCCCGCAAGGTATATAGACGTGACCATATGTATGTAGTCTACTTTAATTTCGACACCACCGCAACGGCTTCGATGGTCCAGTGGGTAGCGCGTGAGACTGTTAAGTTGGCGGTCCAAGTTAGAGTCCCAACAAAAACAAGATATGTGTTTTTTTTATTAAAATATTTTTTTTGTCTTGTTTGAGTATTTTTTTTTTAACTGAAAATCAAAATACTACATATAATAAAACGATAAAAATATTTTGTCTGTTCATTTAATATTTTAACTGAAACGGATAGATAATTTTTAGTCTGTCTTTTTTACATTTTTTGTCGGTCTGTCTGTATCTGACTGTATGATCAAGATTAAACTCGAAATTTACGCGGACGAAGTCGCGGGCAACAGCTAGTTTCAAATAAAATAATAAGTTTTTATAATGTATTTTTAAGTATTGATTTTTTCTCTTTTTGTTGTTTTTACCATGAAGAAAAGGCGAATAAGTTAATAAATCCCATATTCATGTTCAAGCTCTTAAGCTGGTCTTCTTTTGCAGACCAGCTAGCATCTTATCACTTTACTTCAATTTCAACTTTGAGCCTTTAGCTAAACCTTTTCAAAACTATTGGTTTCCCCGTAAGGATTTATTCCTTAAAAGTTTTCGCAATCCATTGAACAGAATAAAATAGTTATTGTAGTATTTGTCAATGACTCAAATTTTAATATTCTAGTTCTACTCCATTCATTGCTGCAGCAAACCTTTATTGTCCCTCCAGCCACTCCGACTTAATTAAGTGCTTTCCAGTTTCAGAAAATCTCTACTGCAAAGAACTTCAATTCTTGAGATTCAAGTTCTAACAGTTGACATTATACTGATGTTATTTGTGTTCACAAAGATAATAAAAGGCATAGTACAGATTTTCTGTGAATAAAACACAATAGCCATTATTTCAAAAATACCAATAAATGTTATTACACCCGAATCAACTAAAAATAATATTCCACAGAAAAGTTTTATTTTATTTGGTTGTGTTTAATATAAACAACTCAAATCATATAATTATTTACAAGTAAGTATAAATTACAAAAGAAATATAATAATCCAATCGATAATTTTTAAATTCCTTAATTGTCGCATGAAAAGCTGTCGCATACAAACATCGACAGCAGACACAACACCCATTGCGATTAAGAGGCAATTAGAGGGTTGTGTATATGCCACAAGCATCTACAGACGTGAAACTATAAATATCACAGAAGCGTAGTTTACATAAGTTCAGTTTAAATAAGAAATTTATAAGTCAGAAAATGTATTGCATATTTTGATAGAAGACTAGATTAAAATTGGAAATAGCAAAATCGGCGCGCACATTATGCCTACTATTCTGGTATGGTAGTAACGAGTGCTCTTAAAGTTGAGATTACATATTCTATTTTAACGGACGATTCTTCAATATTCTTGGACCAGTTATATATTTTACTGAAACAGACGATATGACAGCGATTAAATCAGGTATTGAAATTCTTAATTACAATATATTATCGATCTGAGTACTTTTTTAAATACAAAACTTATTTACCGCAGCAAAAGCGCATATCTCAAAAAATTATATATCTGTGTACATAATGATATAATTAATTTGTGCTCCGGGCGTACGTTCAAAGCGAAAACCATTATGTGGTCTTGAGTTACCAGGCAGTATCTCAGATACAGCGATATAATCGGCTAAGCAATGGTATGAGTATGATGGATATTAAATGGACGAACAGCTCAAAGCCATCCCACAAATTGGCTTTGTCTTCATCAATATTGGTCCAACTTATTTGTGATTTTAGATGTTATTGCATTTTTTTTCGTAAGAATTTTCCTCTTACTAATGTGATATCATTTTGGTCAAACTTTTTTTATCAGTGTTATAGCAGCATAATCCTGTAATTAAGTCTTCATCAGGCCAATTAGGAGGCCATTGGTGTATGCTTCGACTAGATTGTGAGTGACTTAATAAATATCCTTGCTTAGCACAGATTCCTTATTTTTATCGAATAATTTCCTCAAAGTGACCAACTTAACACCTGGAATTAATCAGGAAACAGGCAGGAAGGATTCAAATTGGTTTTCCTTATTGTTTCTGCCTACTCGTTGTCGTACGCACTAGACTTAGTTTGAGATTGTTATAGTAATCAATGAAAATGAAATGAAGGCTTTTCCACAATCTTTCCAAACTGTTTATCTAATTTAAAAAACAATACATTTTTTGTGACAGGGCAAGAGATTAATATCTATTTTAGAATTCATTATTTATTTTTGAACCAGCACATTTATATAATCAATCTATGATCAAAGAAAACGTCGAATTCGGACAGAAATATATGTACTTTGGATTTAATATTGCCCCAAAAACAACCTTACTTCGAACCTTCCACAATCTTTCCAAACTGTTTATCCCAGTTAAAGCCGTATTCAATACGTGTATCTTCATTAAACTGACACTTCAAATCCTTGGGTCCAGTAAACCAAATAGATTACAAAGATATTTTATAAAATGCCTAAATAACAGTTTTCTAAACAGACCAATCTATTTAAGGGTGGTTTATAATGTGACAAATCAGAGAATCAATAGAATAGAATAGATTAATTTTTAAAATTGGATACAAGGTATCACTTATTGACGTCAGATCAATTAAATCTAATTATTACTACTACCGCTTCCTAAGCGCATAATGTAGAAGAAGCAGAGGAACAAACTACATTGCAGCCTTTTTCACCGAACGTCAATTTACAATTATAGATCTCTTAAATCTAAATCGTGGACGATTGCACATTGTCTACATTAAAAAACATGAATGAATGTAAAACAAATTATTTCAATACGAATATTTCGTCATTTATATTTATGTTTATTAACTGATTTAAACGTAGGAGATTCTATATTTTAACCAAATGTGTATGTTTATTTTTGATTCCATTTATTCAAAATTCATCGGTTATTCTTATCTTTTAATTATTTTCATTAGCAATTAAATAAATAATTTAAATCTTAATTTTAAAATTTCAATCTTATATCAATTTATTTATCTTCACAATTTGGTTCAGAAGTAGCGTCTTCAAAGTGTAAGTAGTTGCCAAACTTGCTTCCACTTCATCATTGTTCTCATTACTTACGTGCACAGAATGTGTATAAAGTTTCCTGAAGTGTGCCAAAAAAGTGCAATATCCAATTTTGTCCTCAAATAAATTTTGAGCAGTTTGGAGTTGTTATATCTGTCTGAACCGTAATCATTAAATTACGCCTCCTCCCTGAGGTAAGAAGAGATATTTCTTGGTACAATAATTCCTGTTTATTTATTTCGCTTAATAACCCGCTTCGTTCCAGCTTGTCGTTTCAACTTCAAAGTCAAACCAAATAACAGACTTATAATCTTACCTTTTACACGCCTAAATAATATTGTGATAGCCATTGGGGAAATTCCAAATAAATCCTGCAAGATTTTAGTGGAGAGGCAATACGTGTTGTTTTCTTTCGTTCGTAATGTTTTGTATTTTTTATTTATTCAATAAAAGAAACATACATAAAATAAATTTTAAAATCTTGGCTTCGAAATCGTTAATTTCATTTCCAACTCCCATAAATATTGGGTTGATTGAATACATTACTACCTACTAGTGAAAACATCCAAACATAATACAGAAAGGATATTCCAAGTAGTTGAACCTTCCACCACTTCACACGTCTGACACGAATTCTAGAAACGTGATTTTCGTAATAAATTCCAATATAATGAAAGTGAAATAAATCTGAAGGCGATAAAGGGTAGAGAGGTCGGAAAATCTCATTGTGAAAGTTCAACAAAGGCCGACCATACCATACGTGACCGGATGACCCAACAATGTTGAAACAAATAGTTTGATGCCTGTGGCGATTCATGAATGAAATATGAATTATTCATTCTCTGCTTCTGTAAATCAAGATGTGAAGAGTGTAGGGTGTGTTTTGGTTATGTGTAAAAAGCAATTATTACAACTTAACCACATCCCTGTCTCTCCACACAATTGCAGTAATTTCAATACCTCTTTGGCTACTAAACAATGCATGCACGTTGATATTTCCGTCACGCACGCTTGCGGTCAGCCAATAAGCGAAGCGCATAATGGGTGGCACTTGCTTCACGATGCGATGCGACGCGACACGGTCTGAGGTGGTTTGACCTAGTTGCGTTTTTCGGATGTACTGCTATAAAGGATGCTTATAGTCATAGTTTAGCTTGTTTCCTTATTTGCTTTGGTGAGCTGATCGTGAATACAGTGAAAGTGAAGTCTATAATTTAGCTGTCTAAAACTTTTAACCTAAACTTAATTATATTTTACAAGCCTTTCAGTAAAAGACCAGAAACATCAATGCACTTTCAAACTCAATAATCTCAGATTCGTTGTAATTGGGTATGATGTAGAAATCGGCTAATGAAGGCTGTTTTATAATTTCCACAGAAGTAAATTCGGCAGCAACGCTCTTCTGCCTGCTGGTATTAGTCCCGGTATCCTCACTTTCTGGAGAGGAGCCCAAGGTTCACATTTTACCACGGATACAGCGGGGCTACGCGCGACGCGGTTTTTGACGCGCAATCTCTGTTTCGCTTTACATTATGACGTAAAACAGGACAGCGATAGCTCGCGCGATAAAAACGTCGCCGCGCGTGCCATGCTAGCCCCGCTGGATACTGTTAGTCAAGTTTTTACACGAAGCGATTTCCGACTGACCGCCTCAACCGAAACTCCGGTAGCTTGGATAAATCTAATACCTTATTATTAAAATGCTTTCATTTGTTCAGTGGCTTAATAGTATGTTACTTCTTCATCCAATACTAGATGCTTTGAAGTCGGTTTCATAACCAAAACTAAAGTTGTTTAGATAATTTCCTGAAAGATAAACCAAAGCAAAAGATAATTGAAAATTCTAAGTAAATACTAAGTAGACGTTTAAAATAAATAAGTAAGTTCGAGACGTTTTAATGAAATTAAGAATTTTTGTTACATTACATAGTCACTACTCTTGGTTGAAATTATAATTTTACTAATGTAACCCAGAAAAATATTATTTGATTTTTCTATTTTTTGCTTTTCGAAAGTTTAAGTTAAATATGTACTCAATAACGTAGCCCTTACATTTATACTTGAAACCTTAAAAAAGTAGTTTTGTAAATGATAAGATTGATCCATTAAATCAACTGCGTGAATCTAAATAAACAAAAAATCAGTATTCAATTAAAGATTTTACTTTCAATGCGATATATTGGTGGTGCCTTCCCAAAGTATAACTTTTTACTTTTACAGCTTGCTGAATTCATGACGAGAAATATAATTTTCGTTGACTTAATCTACTGCCGTTTACTTTCACTTGAGTAAGCTGAAAGTGTTATAAATGTCAATAACTTCTCATCTGCTTGAATCACACAAATCAAATTCTATTAAGGTTTCTTTGGCAGCAAAAAGTTTTTTTTTAAGAAATGTCTAATGGATATTTTAATGCAAGTTTATAATGATTAGGTATATAAAATTAAGTTGAAATGACATGAATTTCGCTCAAAAGAATACAACTGACAGGATTTAATGTGACATAAAGAAATCTCGTTTCAAATGTACTAAAGATTTTCATTAACCGATCAAATTTCTTTGGTAAATACTTTTTACTCACATCCAATAAGAAATTATTTAGTTGTAAGTACACGATTACTGGTTTACAATATAAATTTAAAAATTTATTTTCTTTTTTCACATAAATAATAATGCGATCGAATCATGTTTTGGTTTAATCAAATTTCCATTTACAAAACATACATACATACATACATAAAATCACGCCTCTTTCCCGGAGGGGTAGGCAGAGACTACCTCTTTCCACTTGCCACGATCTCTGCATACTTCTTTCGCTTCGTCCACATTCATAACTCTCTTCATACAAGCTCGGCGGTTTCGGGTACTTTTGACCTGACCCTTTACCAGGACGTCCTTAATTTGATCAAGATACGTTCGTCTAGGTCTTCCCACTCCGACCTTTCCCTCCACACTCTCCTTGTATATCTGCTTAGTCAACCTGCTTTCATTCATCCTCTCCACATGACCGAACCATCTTAACATACCCTTTTATATACAAAACAAACCTCCATAAAATGATTACCCGGCTCATCCTTTGTAAAACAATTTTATTTTCATGGTGTGACGTCAATCCCACCCGCACAAAATTTCGGAGGATGCGTTGGTGTCGTAAAACCACAACCATCAAATTATTTTGGAAGTTTAAAACCCCGCTGGAATTCTAACAAGACACTTGCAAATTTATTTATAACAAATCTATACATATAATAAAACAGTAAAAATACTTTGTCTGTACATTAAGTATTTTTGACTGAAATGGATGAATAATATAAATGTCTGTCTGTCTGTATGAATGATCACGCCTATCTCCGAAAATACTGAACCGATTTACTTAAAACTATCACCAAAAAAAAAAAATTATTGAAGTTTATTTTATCGAAATCGGTTCACTAAAAAAAGTTATCGTTATTTGAATGAAATCAAGGCATGAGTTTGCCTGCAAATAAGTTTACGCGGAAAAAAATCGAAATTTACGCGGACAAAGTCGCGGGCAACATCTAATAGATAATATACGGATAGACTGAGCTTGCTGCAAAGTAAATGTTGGCTTCGTGGAATAGTATATACCTAATTTTCAACGATTTTGTAATCAAATACCTATAAATATCTAAAACCTAGATCAATCAATCAGAAAAGTTAGTTTTTCATCAACACTTCATTTGATTCATGGTCAAGTTCTATCATAGATATCGGGTCACTACGGGTTACTCGACGCTGGATTTTCGGATAGGCGTACGTAAGTCGGAATATTATTACAACTTCTCAACAACAGGTAATATATTTCCATCAAGAAATGAGAAACAAAACTTTTACATTCGGTCTAAAACATGTTTCATAAAAAAAATGTTTTGTTAATAATTAAAGTACCTAACCCCTCTCCAACTTCCGCGGCTATATAAACGAGATACAATCACTTACACAAAATGCCCTAAGGTACACGTTACTTGTTACGGAGAGTGTATCATAATTGAATGCCTTTGCAGCGAAACGGTTGCTCATATTAATTTAAACAATTCCAAAACGTTTCATTTCTTTGTTTGAATTAAACTTTTTATAAGAAAATATACATTACATTCATACATAACGTTTTTATACATACGAGAAGGCCACATTTACATACATACATACATACATACATAAACTCACGCCTCTTTCCCGGAGGGGTAGGCAGAGACTACCTCTTTCCACTTGCCACGATCCCTGCATACTTCCTTTGCTTCATCCACATTCATAACTCTCTTCATGCAAGCTCGGCGGTTTCGGGCACTTTTGACCTGACCCTTCACCAGGACGTCCTTAAGGCCACATTTAGTTGGCTTATAATGGAAAGTGATGAAATTCTATGGAGCTAGTTACATCACAACTCTACTATTCTTTAAGCCTATTTTTCTCCTGAACGTGGTTTGCTATTTTTGTACCGATTTCCATTCACTCCACTCAAATTTGGGATAAACTCCTTAACTATAAGTTGGTATTTTTGTTTGCAAACGAATGAAACGAAAATACCAATCTTTTCCCGAAAAAAAACGGAGTTAGTTATAAATAGTATGATCACTTCTACAGAGTTTCCACTTCATTGATCACATACAAGGTATATCAAGCGAACATAGTGCATCCATGACGTCATTAGAGCCGACAAGCGACAACGATGGTATTGTTCTGGTAAGTGCATAGTGCCCCGGAGACCTTTACTATTTGCCTCCAAACAAAGCTAGCAAAGCCTTTTGTAAATTATTTATACAATATTACAAAGAGCATCGTTTAAGATGCCGGAATTAAAGAGTACGACGTACGATTATTAATATTATTGAGGACTAACTCTGAAAGAAATGATGATAACAAGAATACAAAGGACAATAATCTTTGGCAGGGTTATAAAAGGTCCTCGGAGGAGTTTGACTTAATTGTGAAGCTTTTATAGATTCCTTCTAAAACCAAAATAAGGTATGTTTTCACAACACAATATTGTTCGGGTAAGTGCACGAACTGTTGACCTTTCGTATTTGAATTTACGGAAAGCAAGTTAGGAGAGGATTTCAGTGCCATTATTTATATTCCTAGTTTGAGTACCTCTTATTAAACCGCACATCAACCTTTTTTCAGACGGGTATGAAGCATATTGGATATATTATGAGGTAGTGTTGTAGATGATAAAAGTCACTTTGTTGATAAAAGGTTTATTTGGTACACTACACAGAATATATATATAAAAACTATTTTAATGAGAACAAGGGTTGAGTTCTTAAAATTAATTAGCCCTGACTAAGGTATTTAACAAAACAGTGTTAGGAGAGACGCGCACGCGGTGACTTACCAAAAGAGAAGAAAGGAAAGAAAGGGCGGAAGAGAGTCATAAACATGGCGGACGGACGCGGTGGGAACTCGTAGTGGTGGCGCGTGCGTCGTGGCCTATGATTGGACGGCGATGTCAGAGTCGATAACTATTGGATTAGTCACGATATCGCCGTGGCGCGCATGCGCGATTCGCTCGTACCGGGTATTTGGCGCTACGGTTTGCTATATACTCCCCCTCAAGTCCTGGAGAACGCCCACGCTCCTGGACTGGTACCTCTTTAACCGTAGCCGGACGACCACGTCTCCTTTTCGGAACTAACGGTTTAGGCAGAGAGTCACTATTACTGCGATAGCGCGTAAGATCCTGGGAGTGGTATTTACCAATAATGACGTCAGGATTTTCAGTACTAGCGATAGTGAAAGTGGTTGGACTAAGTTTTTCAAAAATTTTATATGGTCCGTCGCGGCGTGGGAAGAATTTGGACGTAAGGTTTTGTGAGCCTTTGCTCAACAGGTGAGATTTTAGTAAAACAAGATCACCTACCTCAAAATTCTCTGATGGTCGGCGAGATGCATCAGCATATTGTTTGGTTTTGTCCTGTTGGGATTCCACGCGTTCACGAATCGCTGACAACGAACTGATAAATTTCCTAAGGTAAGGCGTTATTTGTGGGACAAAATTACCTTTGTCTAAAATTGTGCGGAGGTCATGCATGACCTCGGTGGGAGACCTCATTTCTCTGGCAAATGTGAGGTATGCCGGCGTTTGTCCAGTGGTTCGACATTTTGCACCGTTCATGGCAAACCTGATTAAAGGTAACTTTTTGGGCCAGGAGGTATGGTCTTCTTCGACGAGATGAGCCAGCATTGCCTTCAAATCGCGGTTTTTACGCTCCGCAGGATTAGACTCCGGGTGGTAAAGAGGAACAAAATTTTGTTTAATATGGAGCACTGTCATGCACTGTCGCATGACAGCGGAAACAAATTGTACTCCGTTGTCTGAAATGATCCTGCGAGGTAGTCCGAATCTCAGAAAATATTCCTCGATGAGGATTTTCGCACACGCTTCGGCTGTCGCATCTTTTAAAGCATACAACTCGGTCCATCGAGTTGCTGTGTCTTCTACTAGTAGGATCCATCGCTCCCCCTGGTCTCCTTCCGGTAAAGGGCCGAACAAGTCAATGGCCAACACTTCGTTACGTTGGTTCATAACGGGAGTTTGAAGTAAACCAGGTGGCTTGGAGTTATTAGCTTTGTAGCGTTGACAGTGGATGCAGGCTTTGACATAATCGGTGATTATTCTCCGCATACCTGTGAAATAATACAACTGAGCTACCTTTTGATAGGTTCTATCAATACCTTGATGACCAGCTGTTGGGGAGTCATGTAACTCCTTCAAAATATCTGCAACTTGACTGGCCGGAATGACTACTTGAGGGGATTCAGTGTCAGAGTCTGGATTAAAACGGTACAAGACTCCCTGATCCATTAGATAGCCTCTATCTAGCCATCGTTGTGCTGCGACGTCATCCGTTCCCTCGAGCTCCTTGATAACCTTTTCCAATTCAGGGTCCGCAGTCTGTTCTTGGCGGAGCTGGCTGGGTGATTTAGCAGGCAGATCACAGATAACAGAGCAAAGACCACAGTCCGTGCGAGATTCCTCAGAACATATCGGCCTACTCAGGGTGTCTGCCACAACATTTGCCTTACCTGGAGTATATTGGAATTTGATGTCAAAGGATTGGAGCTTTAGGGCCCAACGAACTAACCTACCGGCTGGCGATTTCAAAGACAGCAGCCAGCGGAGAGGTTGATGATCGCTGCCGATTATAACTGGTTGGCCGTCTAGGTAAGGTCGAAATCGCTCTACCGCCCACACTACGGCGAGTGCCTCTCGTTCAGTAGTGGAGTAATTCCGCTCCGCAGCGTTAAGGAGACGGCTAGCGTACTCGATCGGCCTTTCCTGATTGTTATCGCCCTGTAATAAAACCGCACCTAAAGCGTAGTTACTTGCGTCTGTACGCAGAATAAAGGGACGACTGAAATCGGCTTGAACCAGTATTGGAGCTGTAGTCAATAGACGCTTAAGCTCATTAAATGCCTGTGTCTGTTCTATGCCCCATGACCAGGCTTGGCTTTTCCTAGTTAGACGTGTCAAAGGTTCGGCGACTTTAGAAAAGTTCGGAATGAACTTTCTGAACCATGAGCATGTTTGCAAGAAAGTTCGCAAGTGTTTTAACGTACCTGGTTCTTTCATTTCAAGGACGGCACTCACTTTAGCAGGGTCTGTGGATACGCCTTCTTGCGTTATTACGTGCCCTAGGTATTTGACGCTATCTCTAGCGAAAAAGCACTTGTCCCTGTTAACGTGGAGGTTGAATTCGGCGAGCCGCTTGAAAACTGCATCTAGATCCTGTAGATGGCGTTGGTAACCTTGAGAAATGACGAGCAAATCATCTAAATATGCAAGAACAGTTACGTCTTTAAGAGCAGAGCAGGAACGAAGACGATCGATGAGACGCTGGAACGTAGCTGGCGCGTTACGAAGGCCAAAGGGCATCCTTTTAAACCTGTAGGTTCCCAACAGGCAGACAAAAGCTGTTTTGTCTCTGTCAGCCTCGCGTACACTTACCTGCCAGTACGATGAGCGCAGGTCCAGTGTGCTCATGTAGCAGTCTCGTTTTGTACTCTGAAGCAATTCATCAATGCGTGGCATTGGGTATGTGTCAGCTTTGGTTACTGCATTCAAACGCCTGTAATCGACGCAGAAGCGAATACCACCATTGGACTTCGGCACCATTAGCGCCGGTGAACACCAAGCTGATTCACACTCTTCGATGATGTCGTCTTGCAACATCTTATCTATTTCATTTTTCATCAACTCTTTCTTAGCGGGGTTGAGACGGTAAGGCGGTACGGCTATTGGTGGGTGCTCACCTGTATCAATGCGATGTTCTGCATGTGGTGTGGGGCCTCCCCCTACTTTAAACACGTGAGTGTACCTGGCGATGACGCCAGCAAGCGCTTGTCGCTCGGCAGGCGTAAGCTGAGTACCTTCATCAGCTCTTAAAATTTCTGCTGAAGCACAGGACACACTACGCGAGATAGGTTCGAAGCACAGTTTATATTGGACCTCACCATTAGTACTGAAGAACCATACGCCCTTATAAAAATCTATAACTACGCCGGCGGCGGTAATAAAATCGATACCTAACAATGTTTCATTATTAGTTGATTCGGGAAAAATTATAAAAGGCATGGTGATAATTTTCGTTTCTAAGTGCACATCAATAGTGGTGGTGAGTACATCCATTGAGCGCACTACGCCGTCGGCAAGCTTTATTTCACGCGACGACGAGTGGAGGCGATGTCCCTGACTTAGAAAGAGAGTATATAGCGAGTGGCCAGCAATACAGTGCTTGGCCGCCGTGTCTATCAACGCGGTACCGTGAAAACCTAAAATTTTAATATTAAAAATGGGTCTTAAATCGCGCCCAAAGGTGGTTTCCGCGAAATCGTCACCGCGCGCAACATCGGTTCCGCTACATAAAAAAAAATTATCACAACATAACTTATTTACATTACCATTTTTGCACATAGGAAAAATTTCACTACTGGTCTCATCACAAAAGTAGGTAACTCCGTTATTTGAATTTTCGGAGTTAGGACCGTTTTCAATATTCGAATTGTCACAAACAGATATAGGCAAAATAGAATTGTTACTTTGAATGGAATGTTTAGTAGTTACATCATTATTTGAAAAATTTGAATTAAGACAATTTTCCTTACAAGATTTAGTGCAAAAAATTATTTTTGTATTTTTAGGCTTATGGCACTTTATATTTGGACAATTTGATAACTCACATAAACAAGATTTCGAATTACAACATGATGTTTGACAAAATTGGGAAAAATCGTTTTTTGGAATTTTGGAGTTACCTCTGTTGTCATTAGGAGCACAAAATACGTCATCAGAAAAATGCGAATTATTATTACTTATAAAATTATGTGGAGAATGTAACTTATAACTAGATATTTGATTATGCCTACTATTACATGATTTATGACTACAGTTTTTGGATGAAAAACGCGACGAAACACTTTGTATGTCCCGTGAATTTAAAGAATAAAATGCTTGGTTTTGCGCACTTGATATTTCACTAGCACTATTATTATCGTTATGCACTTCCGCAAAGTTATTAAAAGATTGCGACTCACTTTGATTCTTCAACTTACGACACTGGTCCCTGGTATGTCCGAAACGTTTGCAGTAAACACACGTTGGCCGGGATTTCTTAGTGACGGCGGCGGACTCCTGCGTTTGCGTCGCCGTCGGGGCAGCTGACGCAGGTGGTTGTCGCACCGGAGCTGAAGGAGGTGGAGGCCGCGCCGAGGGGCGCGCGGGTGCGCGCGCGGCTACGGTCGGAACGCGTGCGGGTGCGGTATCAGAAGACGGGGGAAGAGGGATGGCGGGACCTGAACTAGGCCTCCGGGCCTCGTCGAATGAATCCTCGATGGTTCGCGCCAGGCGGAGCAAATCGGCAAAATTATTAAATTCTTCTCTTCGTATTCTTTTCCTAATACGGCTGTGGAGCAACCCGTATGTTATGTCTAGTTGCGCGGACACAGACAGGTCGCCTTTCGGCAGCCGGACGAGAAGGGCACGAATACGTGATACGAATATGTCCGTATTTTCTTCCTTCTGCGGTTTAGCAAATATTTCTAAATAAATACGATGAGGTGGCCGTCGATCACCAAATGCACTAACGAGATTATTTTTGGCTTCCTGCCATGACGACACCGAGTGTTTGATTCCTTGCCACCACGTGGCAGCTTCGTCTTTGAAAAGGAACGATAGCCCTTTTATGATGTTAGCATCCGCGACTTGGGCACAATCGCTGTAGGCTTCGACAGCGTCTATGAATGCCTCAACGCTTTCTTGAGGTTTGCCCGCGAATGTAAATGTGCAGCGCGCTAGGGTTCCTTGACCTAGCGGAACCGATATGGGAGTGGAGTTTGCCCTCGTTACGGACTCCAGCAAGTCTCTGAATGCTTCGGTTTGAGATCGCTGAAGTGACGCGATTATGGTTGCGACGTTTTCTCCCGAAAACGGCTGCGTACGTAGCGTTGGCGATGAAGCGGCGGCGTCGCTGCCATATTGAAAATTGGCAGACGGCGACGTTGGTCGCGAAGGGTCTTGAAATACCTCTGGTGTATCTTCCTTGCGAGTTAGACTTGCCGCACGACTCCTTGTTATCGGCATTTTGAGTCACCGGGAAAAAAAACTGAACACTAACACTGTATGAAAAAACTAACGTTGGAGCGCCACATATGAGGTAGTGTTGTAGATGATAAAAGTCACTTTGTTGATAAAAGGTTTATTTGGTACACTACACAGAATATATATATAAAAACTATTTTAATGAGAACAAGGGTTGAGTTCTTAAAATTAATTAGCCCTGACTAAGGTATTTAACAAAACAGTGTTAGGAGAGACGCGCACGCGGTGACTTACCAAAAGAGAAGAAAGGAAAGAAAGGGCGGAAGAGAGTCATAAACATGGCGGACGGACGCGGTGGGAACTCGTAGTGGTGGCGCGTGCGTCGTGGCCTATGATTGGACGGCGATGTCAGAGTCGATAACTATTGGATTAGTCACGATATCGCCGTGGCGCGCATGCGCGATTCGCTCGTACCGGGTATTTGGCGCTACGGTTTGCTATAATATTTAGAGGTTCCACGGGAGGCTTCACTCCCGCGAGAATTTTACAAATACGTGAGAAGCCTATATAAGTCCTTAAGATTTTTATCTGCCTGTGTGTCAAATATCAGAAAAATTGCACAAATAGTTTTTGACTTTACTAATAGCATTATTACACCTTCACGGTAGAGAGAGCCAATAATATAACAAGACTCGACATCTACGTTAAGCTGGATGGCGTAGTTAATTTAGATTCATTAAAGGAAGAAAATTCAAGGAGGAAATTTTGCTAGCACCTTTAAGTTTAAAGAAATAGTGTTTGTCATCTGTCATAGCATTTAAAAACAACCGCTAATAATTTTTCATAATTTTTACTGGGTCTAAGCTTTAAGCAAACGCTAGTGATGTATGTTATACGACCAAGTACAGAGGGTCCTAGGGAAATTTGATATTTGGCCCTAAATAAAGTCATCCTTTCAAGTGGAGGCTAATACGGGTATCTTAATTACAAACCTTGTTGACATTCTGGACCCTTCATGTTGGATTAAATATTTGATCTAAGTACATATTATATAATGGTAACAGGGAAAAGTTTATGTATGGGAAACATTATGAAAAGCTGAAAATAGTACACTTTACTCGTAGTCCATTAAAAAAATCGTTTAATATGAAATACCATTTCGATTTGGTAGAGTTTCGGTACCTGGCTAAATGCACAAGTAATCACATGGGGGTACATGTTCAAATCTTACCTTGGCTATGTACAAATTACTCTTTTCTGAGTTATGTCCATTAGTTTGAGTGCTAACCGATGCTCTTACGACGGGGAAAACATCCTGAGGAAACCTGCACTATCAGTCAACTGAATGTGTAACCATGTTCTAATCAACAAGGTTTGGTTCCCCAATAGAGGTTGCAGAGGATATATGGGAGTAGCTTCTTGTAGAACCTGACTGCACTTATCCAGGGTGGTCTTAAAGGCGTACCCCGGGCTTGACTCGTGATGTAACCGAAATACCGAAAATCAAAAGAAAAATCAAGTATCCTTTCTCAACAGTTCTAATAAAGTTATTCTATTATTGAAGTGCTTACAAAATACACCGTGAGTTTTTCAAGCGAAATATTTTAATTAGATCGATGGATAAAACGAAGCTCTTAATACCTGTTTAAAGTTATCGCTCCACTGGTGTAGTCTTAATCGGAAAAATAGGCATTTCTTTTACTGATGAATGAAATACTTCAAAAAGATTAGGTATGCCAACAATGTTTACCTCGTTTCGAAAATAATTTGGGTGTTTAAAAAGGCAATAGTAACATCACACCATAAAATTCAAAGGCTACGTTTATCTGGACGGCTAAATGAGGGAAGTGAGATTCAGAGTTAACGAGTTGCTAATTCCTTGTTTGTCTTCAGTCTACATGGGAAGAACTGGCACGCAATACGTTATTTATTCTTTTTTATCAAAACAACACGCAATCTTGCAGTAGATGCAACTGCTTCTGAACTATTTTATCTCTAAATTACCAAGAAGAAAACTATAGAAATGTGACCAATTTCCATCTAAGTCTAAACTTTCACGCAATATCCAAATTCAAAATTGAAAACTTCGTTGTTACTTAGTAGTGTTTCCAATGTAAAAAATAAAAATACCCTAAAATAAAACAATAGCGGCATTCATTTGCTTAGGTTTTTTTTAATTACTAAATAGGTAAGTACTAATACAACGATGATACGACCATTAGGTATAGTTGAAACCAATCTTGTTCGTAAATAATCTGAAGATCAAAGCGGAGTTGATATTGAGTCAAAAATTGATATTTATTTGGAGTTATTATTGAAATTGACAGAAACGAGAGCGAAAACAAACAACCCTCATCAATAAACACAGCTTTTTTGGGCTTTTTATATTATTCTTGATGTTTTTTATTACTGCCAGAATTTTATTTCACACAAAGATTATAAAAATATACACAATTGCAATGAGAAGGTATTATTGTAGCTCACTACATCAAGATTTTTTTATTTATAATATCTTATATATTAGTATTGTTACAGACTAATCTAATATAGTGATTTGTCATAAAATAAGCGTAGCGTTGTAGCGCATTTCTTTGATCATTTATCTGGTCTGCTGTCTGCTTGTATATTTGTTGTTCTTTCTTTATTGTTTTTATATATATAACTAGTATAGTAACTATATAACAGTGGTATCCTTGATTGTAGTTTTCAAAAACTCTTAAGAAGTTTCCCCTTCTAAACCTGAAGTTACAGCTAGGATTACGGGTGACGGCGCTAAGCCAGAACGGCCATTAAGGGAGCTGTAGGCGGCGGGGCGTTGTTTTCCGGGATAAATAGTTTGGTCAGCATTATCTTTGAGAACATCGTTTCTGGAATAAAGTGTTCTATATCCTGTGGCTTTTCTGCTAGAGTGTTTATGAAATAGACTTTGGCGTTTTAGAAATTGCTACGAGTATGTTTTGATATATATGACCGTTAAGTATTCGTTTCGGGATCGCAAATTTGAAATTGCTTTAGCTTTAATACTTAATGTACAAAAATTATGGAAATGAGTGAACCGTATTGTCGGTATCAAATTTTTATAGTAGATAAATTATTTGGCGGTATATTATAATTTTAAAGTCTTAACGATTTTAAAGTAGTATCACATATAAAAATTTCATCTAATTAGACTATACGGCGTGATATAAAAAATAATCCTTAAATTAAAATTTTAATTTAAATTATTCTATAATATAAAATTCTACCACTCATGAAAAGCCTCAATTTCTTTGAAAAATGCACCCCTTTACATGCAATGAATACTTAAACATATTACAGAATGCAAGTTAATGAAGCTCGTAACACAAACAAGGGTTGTCTTAGAGTAACAATTGTCTGTATAGAACGTTTTGACTGTTTTTTTTTTTGTAATTTATCAAAACAACTTTTGCCGCATCAGTTGACTCATTGTTCGATCTTTTTGCAATTTCGGGGTATTATTTAATTGAAAAATACTTTAATAAAATATTTTTCATGCGAAAATTGTATTTGTTAGAAACATTATGGTTCACTAAGTAATTAAAAAACATGCAATTTTTTTTATAAAATACTATTTTAAAAAACATAACTTACCAAATCCAGAATCGTGGTCATCATAAACGCACTTTTGAATGATGATCAATATATTTTCAGTAGAATAATGACTTTTGCGATAGGTTTCCGAATATAATTTGAATTACCGTATATTACAGTTGTTTTAGATGATTTAAATAACAGACAAATATTTCAAAACGTAGTCATAAATGCATGAACTTCACATAAGCTCCCTTAATTGGGTCGATACTCAATACATGATCACTATTCAATGTAATGACCGCGATTATTATTCACTTTTTATTTCAGATATTTTTCTCTCGAAAGCCATGTGTGCTTTTAAATAACGCGCACTCTACAATAAACAAATGATTGAACTTACTCTATGAGCACGTTACATCGCTCACAACGCATTCCTGTGAGAAATATCCAGGCAATATGTTCTGGGTATCTGGCATAATCCCGGGCCGGCGCCGGACTATTTGTCCCGGATGCCTCTTGACCGGACGTGTCTGGACACTGGGGCAGCAATGAACGTGACCATGGGTGGACTACGCATTCGAAAGCACTCTTTATAAAGTACGGTCAAGATACGTCTTTATGTGCTTAGCGCATGAATACTTTGATTGATATACAGATAGATATATGTGACTCTCTAGTTCGGCGAGTTAAGATTTTTTTTACAAATGATTTTGTAGGTAAAACTTAAATTTAAAATAGCTATTACGTATTTAATTATTTATAAATTTAAATTTTATGGTACCTACCAAATGATTTTTTTGTAAATATATTGATATAACGACTAATAACGGATTCAATGTCGAAATCCTCCCTAGAAGGGATTTATTCCACTTAACCAGATATTTGAAAGTTTTAGGACTGAGATGCAAATATAGTCCCGGCACCAATGAAAAAAGAATATGACCACTCCATCTCTTTCTTATGGATGGTTTATAAACTTGGGATTTTTTTTAGGCGATGGGCTAGCAACCTGTCACTATTTGAATCCCAATTCTATCATTAAGCCAAACAGCTGAACGTGGCCCATTGGTCTCTTTGAGACTGATGGCTCCGTCTACTCCGCAAGAAAATATAGCACGTATTTACTAAACATGAGATAATATTATATTTAATAATATACCTAAATACATACCTACAACAATATCATAAATTTTTTTTGATGAGCTTACAATATGAAAAAGTGAAATGTTTTCGCAATAGCGGACTTTTGATACAAAAATTAAAAGTTCGCTTCAATTTTTAACTAGACCCAACACTCGAAAACCGGTATTGTATTTTTGACCACGTGTCCCTGTTCAATCAAGTTGAGATAATTGGTTTCAGCTTGATCTGCTTGATCAATAGACGTTTCCATTGTAATCCGGACATGGTTCCTGGTACAGTCTACTGAACCGAAAATTTATATTGACAATCTACCTACATACTTTTTATAAAATTCATTTTTTTCTGATTATAACCGACTTTTTACATTCAACGAGTACAACAACATGAGGAATATCAGCGATATGCTTGGCAATGTAAGTTGTGTTTTTACGGGGTCTTTTAGTCAAACTGTTAGTAATTATTATTATTATATTATATCGGTTCTATCATTAAGCCAAATAGCTGAACGTGGCCATTCAGTCTTTTCAAGACTGTTGGCTCTGTCTACCCCGCAAGGGATATAGACGTGATCATATGTATGTATGTATGTATGTTAGTAATTATTTGCTTACTAATATTTTATGCTGGAGCGTCAAAAAAGTAAAAAAATAATCTTAAAAACATTTAGAAAGTGAGCTGCTTTATTTATCTTGTTTTATTATTCTCAACTGATAAATGAAATTTCCTCGATGAAGATAGTAAAAAATATGACATAAAAAATATCACAATATGAAACATTTACAAAAGCTTTGAATGAATTCCCTAGACAATTGCGCAGCACAAACAGAAAAACGTCAACCTTAAGTCTTCAAGCGTTTACCGAATATTTTGTTTAAAGTCTCTTCATGCGGTCGTTTTGTTTCAGATAAAGTTTATTTTGTGCTCATTTCACACACAGAACTTTTAATATTTGTTTGTTTATAAGCTCAATGCAGTTTAAAGATATTCG
Source organism: Amyelois transitella (assembly GCF_032362555.1). Lineage (NCBI taxonomy): Eukaryota > Metazoa > Arthropoda > Insecta > Lepidoptera > Pyralidae > Amyelois > Amyelois transitella. The sequence continues at coordinate 7,159,908 of NC_083511.1, read as the reverse complement.
GCTTTTCTTTTTACTAAATACCATCTTTTGCGTCATGTTAAGATCCTTCTGCTCCTTAATAATTGCCTTATCTACGTCTCCCAACGAACAGGAATATTAGCGATGTACCATTTTTTCTGTCTATCCGTCGCTCAGTTGTAACCTTTTTGTTATTTATATTAATTTATGTAAGAAATTACCTTTTACGAGGCACATCTATCATCTTGATTACTTAATTAATACTCACTCCACTAAAATTAATGTAAAGACACAGAGATATAATGTAACATCAAACTACAACCTCAATTCAAAACTTACTAAGAACTTACGCTTATAATTATCCTCTCATATTCCACAAGGGAGAGATACTCATTAATACAAGTGAGGCTGGCAAACTTACCATATAACTGACTTGACAACGCGGGATATTCCTTTGGGATATTATAGTTCGTTACGGCTACGACGAAAACCACGTATCTAAGATCATTCAACCTTATGCTATTAACGAATGATGAAGGAAACGATTATACTAAAATTAAGCTGTTTAAATAAATTAAGCATGAGAAGGGAATGTTGTGATGTGAAAGAAGATGTAGTAATATGAATAGAAAAGGGTTTGTTGAGATGGTTTCGTCATGTGGTGAGGGTGAATGAAATCAGGTTGACTAAGCAGGTATGGAGAGTATGGAGGGAAAGGTTGAGGTGGGAAGGCCTAGACTAAGAACGTCCTGGCAAAGGGTCAGATCAAGAGTACCCGAAACCGCCGAGCTTGCATAAAGTGAAGAATAAGCATAATAAACTTTTTAATGTCTTAGAACTATGATCAGACAATTTTGATTTTAAATCAAATACTTTTTGTGCTGTCCCATTTACACGCCACGATTTTTTGTTCGCAGGAAAAGAAAAATGAGACATTCATTTTAGCAAATGTGGGGTTGTATTACAAAGAGAACCCATTTATTACTGACCACTCAAATACCAGACACAATAGAAAATACACACGAAGAGCATCGGTGATCGAATCGTTATGGTAAGCTTAAAATGTGTGATGCGCAAAAAGGCACAGGTTCGAATCCTACGTCGGCCATGTACCCATTAATATTTTCGAAGTTATGTACATTAATTTGAATACTAGCTGATGCTCTTACAGTGGGGGGTATCGTGAGGAAACCTGCACATTCAAGAAACTGGATGTGGAACCTTGATCGATCTAATACGGGTTATGTTTACCTGCAAAGGTTGCGGAGCTTGGATGGGAGTTTTTTGTGAAAAAACCTGACTCACCCAATCCAAGGTCCATGGTCAAAGGCATATCAGGCTCCTCTCCAGAGTGTTGAGGATGCAACAGAAAACACACCTATGTTTTTCCCTAACGGACGGGTAAGACAGAGCTAATAGTCACCATCTTCTTCGTCCTGGCTTAAGTTCCGGTTGCATCCTCATCTTTTTGAATGAGCCAATAATCACAATCACAACACTTAAAGTAAAAATTATAAAAATATAACTTATATTCATTATCTTAACCCTTAACCACTGACGTACGTCTGTGAGACGTAGGCGCGCGACAAGAATAACAATAACTTTTTACAGTGTACCCACATGAACTTTTCCTTTCCTGTACCTTCCTACCTTCCAGTGACGCACACGCAGGGGGCGTGAGCGGATGTGCGGTGCACCTCTAATAGGCAAATATACACTTCGCTACGTCTGTGAGACGTATTGTCAGAGATAGATAGAAATTTAATTCTTTATAAATTGCCATTATTTTGTTTTTATTTCATAGAATATAATTTAGGTACAAAGATATTATCAGTTCTATGATCATTTTAGACTGATAAGTTAAGTTTTTGCGCCAAAAGAAAGAAGGTTCTTTGTTTCAGTTAATTTTTTCTAAGTTTTCGTTTTGTTATGAAAAGTATAAATAAATGCAAAATAAAAAGACAGTTCTTTTATTTCCTAGTATAATATAAACTGGGGTAACGATATATAAAGAAATAACCATGTTATCGTAAGTAATTACTGACTTAGAGCTATTTTAAAAAAGAGTACGTCCCTGAGACGTACGTCGGCCTTAGTGCAAGTAAATACACGTCAGTGGTTAAGGGTTAAGTATGTATTATTTACAAATCTATTGGAACTAAAATAAAGAATATTAAAAAAAAAACTATATGGTCAAGTTAATTATTCTTTCATAATTAAATATTAAATAAAGTAAATCAACAATATACAGCCAACAATCATTTAACAAGATGGAGTTTTAAAAAACTAAAATTAAAAATGAAATGAAAAATTTTGAAACTCATTTCTCAAAAGCGTTTAACCGAGCTCGTTCGAATGATAATTACACTTCTTTTATAGTCGTTAGTTGAAGCATCGTACTGAAATAAATTCTGGATCCTAATAACAACCTTCACTTGATCCTGTTGGAAATTTAACTACCCCTCTTATGTGAGAGTGGCTTAAAATTTGTTATTTATTAATTCGTTGAATACAGTAAGTCCACCATTTTTAATGTAACGTTATATTGAGCTTTAAAAAAAGAAATAAGAGATGGATTTGTACATGAAGTAGCTATGTGAATAATTTTTTAAATTATCTTTAACATGTAATATAACACCTAACATACAAAGAACACAAAATTAACACTTTATATATCCTGATTCTGATTGCGTCAAGATGAAATCAAGTTTTTGTGATTACCTTTTCAACATGCAAATAAATAAAGAAATAAAAGTAATTTTGAATTTCGTTGTATACGATCTCAAAGATGTATTTTTGTTACATTATAATTTTTACTTTATGAAACAAACATCGAACTATAATGAAGAAAAGTGAAACTACATAGTTCGCTGAAATAAACTATCTGTATACTGTAACTTCTGTCTGTCACACATCTTGAATCTTAGTTTATTTCAGTTCGAAGTTTAATTATTTATGAAATAACAAAGCCTTCGTCTGTAAATTATTCTAATTGATAGCAGACGTGTACACTAACTTGTGTCTAGGCTTTAATCTCGAGCTGTCCCCAGTCCTCGACTTTTTGCCGACGCGGCGCCACATTGTGATCGCTCAAGAAGCGCCATTATTGTTTTTTTCTGCCTGTTTTCGTGTATTTGTTATGAGAGATTTCGGCTTAGCATTGGTGTTTACTTGCTCTGTGATATTAAGCAATAGATCTTATCCTTTCTGACAACATCACATGACTTAAGCTAGTAGATTCCATACTAGGAATCCTCCTGGAAAGTATGGCAATAGTTGTGAACATATTTTGGCATTTATAAAACACTTTTTCTTTAGATATAAATATATGTATTTTGACTCTTCTGAGGTTTATCAATTTTCGACGTGCTTATATTGTTAAAAATCAAATGTCTAATTTAACCTCAATAAATATAAGTAAGTAGTTCTTTGGAAACAAGCTCGGCGTCGATGGTGAAATAGTTAAAACTCGTGTTGCGCACAAAGGTTCGAATGCCACCACGGCCATGTACCAATGACTTTCTCAAAGTTCTGTTCATTAATTTGAATACTAACTAATGCTCTTACAGTGAGAGAAAACATCATGAGGAAACCTAGACATTCATACAACTGAGTGTGCAACTGACAGTTTTTTTTTTTTTAACCAAAATCTTTTCACAGCATGAAAAATATATATAAGACTCTTTTAATAAAGAATATTTTAAAACTCGATAGCTAAAAATACAGTCGGCATATATCCATGAAAAATACCTGTTTATAAGTGTAAAATTCGTTAATAAACTTTTTCATATTTCATTAAAATTTCACCACTTAAAGACTTAAAAAGTTACGTTATCCATCTAGTTTCATTTGCTATCTACCAGGAAAACATCCGTCAATGTCACGGCACCGACCCATAACAACAGTAAACATTCAGTTCATTTGTTCGTAGTTTTCATATCCATATCAAATATCAAAGTGACCACCAAAACTCTGCAACCGATCCACAATGTTGAATGGTGGAGATAAAACTACTACTGTATGTATATTCTTTTGTGTACATAAATAAATAAAATATTTTTATTCTAACCTAAGTATAAATGGGATACTAAACTGGATATCACAAAAAGTTGCACTGTAAAAATAAAAAGACGAACAAAATAAGAAACGCCTTTAACAATCCATGTGCGGTTATCAAATTTCTGCGATTATATGCAAATCTTTATAACTGTCTCGAAAAGGCTCTAGGCTAACTTCAATTTTGATGAATTGAGATTCAAATCTTCCTTATCTAAATAAACTACATGTTTTGTTTCGTTAATTGCAAGTCATGAATAAACAACTGTCCGTCCATCAAACCTCATTTGTAATTGGACAATTTGTTCATAATGTAGGACAGTGGCGGGGCTTGTACCCGACTTTACATGCGAGCTGAAATGTCCAATCCTCGTAATTTATGTGCATTCATTGAGCTTCAAATGTAATTTCAATTCGTGACCTGGACTCAATTTTCCGGCTAGTGAGTTTAGCTCCTAAGTGGACTAAAGACTTGTTTTATTTGTAGATTTTTACACTTTATTCGTGTGATGTTAATATTAACATAAATAGAATTTCGACCGCCGAGCTTGCATGAAGAGAGTTATGAATGTGGATGAAGCGAAGAAAGTATGCAGAGATCGTGGCAAGTGGAAAGAGGTAGTCTCTGCCTGCCCCTCTGGGAAAGAGGCGTGATTTTATGTATGTATGTATAGAATTTCGACAGCAACATACATACATTTACGTCTATATGCCTTGCGCGGTAGACAGAGCCAACAGTCTCAAAAAGACTGAAAGGCCACATTCAGCTGTATGGCTTCATGTAGACCATAAGGGGGTCAAGCTTTTTCGCAGGAGATGTAAGTTAATTTATTAAGAAATATGAAAAATACTTTTTGCCATACTTACAACAATTTAGGTGTTAAATTATACAAAAGTCTACTAATAGCAACAAAAAATAAAATACTCGTTAGTGCTATTTCTATTGTCTAAGTGCTTAAAACTGCTATTTCTTTTACGCCAACATTCAATAGACGATCTAGTTAGGTCTCAGAACTCTATATTTGTTTTATTGCCTTGATTTCAGTATAAAGTTAATTTAAATATTTTTGGGTCGGGCAGATTGAAATAACACGATATTGTTCTGTCTGAAAGATTATATTTCCATTAGTTAAAGTTATTTGAAGACTTAAATTTCATAATTTAGTTTCAGTAAATTGAAAAATTCCTTGGCTGGAGCTAATTTACTTAAGTTAAGCCTCTTTTTAATTATATAATAATTTACAATGTCTAAAGAGAAATTAATTGGCTGGGTCGGGTTCTAGTGACTTGAAATTTGACTTGTAGGTTTCTCATGAAGTCTGGGGGTGTACTATAAAAATCAACGGAAATTTTCATTTTAGACGTCGCTTCTATATATTTTAAATTTGAAGTAGTTGAAAAGGGGTATAAATTTAACACCTTTAAAACTTATGTTAATGAAAATATTGGTAAGCATATGATTAGTTTAATATCATTGTTAGAAAATAATTTGTGTCGTATTTTGGTGTGCATCTTACCACTAGCCATGGCTGCTAATAAACATAGGTGCTCTTATTAATCAAATGGGCTTTACATCTAACATTATTTAAATGTTAACGTACCTATTGCACAAGGCACGTACTCAATATTTGTTCAGCTGCAGATACAAAACCCCGAGTCTGTAAAAAGTACGTAACAAAAAATTCATTTCATAGAGAACATACAATTTTAATCAATTGTCTGCTAAAATTAGATGGCCATTGTACTCCCGTATCGTTTAAGAATAACTACGTCGGCAGAGGAAATTTTAAAGAAAGAATTTTCTTAATGTAACGAAGTAGAAAGATAATGGATAGGGAAAGTTTGAATCTGCAGTTGTGGGTGCAACGGGACTGTTTTTCTCGTTTTAAATGAAAAATGATGCTATGCTTACAAGGAACTTGGAGTTTCATGAAGAAATGCTGCAAGAAATTTATTGCTTAGCCTTTAAAAGTTTCTCTCTCTAACTATATAGATACTTTATATTGCTATTTTTTCAGAAATGAATTTGATTGCTGTCTAATTTAAATTAGACAGCCTGTGTGGCGCAGCGGTAGTGCGCTTGTCTGTGACACTGGAGGTAGGGTTCGAATCCCGGTTAGTACATGATGAGAAACGAACTTTTTTTTACTTCTATAGATAATCATCCAAGACCCTGGCCTGGATCTTGGATGTTTATTTATCTATATAAGTATTTATTATAAAATATAGTAGCGTTGAGTAAGTACCTCATGACACAAATCTCGAACTTACTTCGAGGCTAAAGCAATATGTGTAATCTGTCCAATAAAAAAGAATAGGACCACTCCATCTCTTTCCCATAGATGTCGTTAAAGGCGACTAAGGGATAGGCTTACAAACTTGGGATCCTTTTTTAGGCGATGGGCTAGCAACCTGTCACTATTTGAATCTCAATTCTATCATTAAGCCAAATAGCTGAACGTGGCCATTCAGTCTTTTCAAGACTGTTGGCTCTGTCTACCCCGCAAGTGATATAGACGTGACCATATGTATGTATGTAATCTGTCCCGTATATATTTATTTATTTATATGTGTGAATGAAGAGAAAGAACTAAGCAGGGTTTGTGGCAAGAGAAAATTGTTTCTGCTACTGAATAACTGAATGCAAATTCGGATATCTGCGTCAAATGGGTATGGATAATTTTTCCTAATAAATTCCGATCTAACAAATACCCTTAGGATACAAAGTGAGCGTAATTTCGTCGCCCACCAGCGGAATGATTTACTCTCCGCATAATTAAACGAGCCCTAACAAAGTTTGAGACTACGCTTGTAACGACTTTTCGTTTGTATTTATGTTGAAAATTAAGATAAAAAGTCAATGTAAATTTTTAAAAGGGTTAGTTCTAAAAATAAACACAAAAAGTTTATAGTCTATCACGGTGTTATTCTTAATTCAAAATTGCTTTTGGAAAATTGCAAGTGATACTTGGTTATAAGATGTAGCAAAGGTTTAATGGAAGGTTCTTTGAGTTGGTGTTAGCTCCCGATGGCAATAATATACTTGCGCTGCAACGCAATTGAATCTTGATCGTTCTTTTTTTTATGAACCGTTTTGGATTGGACAAAATAGTCTGATACATTCAAATTGATCAACGTTACCGTTGTCAAAATATGTTTGAAGAACATGATTTAAAAAAGGTAAAAAATGCGAGAACGATTGAAGCCTTCTTGCTTGAATTATAAGTGCAATCAGAGGGCAGGATTTCTCTTTTGAGACTATTATAAACACCAATTCTAGTTTCTAGAATCGCCAATTCTAGACATATTAAACATTCGTTTTTACCAGCTGCTACTGTACATGTAGTACAAAAAATTTTTTAACAACCAGATATTTTTCGTAAATAAATTGGAAACTGTTATGCAAACAATATTAATGTACGATTCTTGGAAAAACATATAAACGGGGAAATGGTATTTATTTGTTTAATGAATAATATGCACAATTGCTTATCTGAATACGAATTCATAGGTCTACTAACTTTATTTTCAAAACGGTATACTATTTCCGTGTAAACCTACAGACCTAGAACACAGAAGAAAAGTATTAGAAAAGGGTATCTACGTGGTAGCTGACCGAATGAGATTAAAATCTCTAACACTTATTAAAAAACTTAGCTAAAAATGTATTACGTTTTATTACCGCATAATTTTAATCTAATGAAAGCTTAGAACAGACAGGTAAATGTATGAGGGAAAGCGAATGGGATGGAAATTCATAAATCTTGCTTGTTCAGTAATGTTTGCTATATCATTATAAAAAACAGGTTAAATGTTACATGCCTTATGCAACTACGTAGGCCAACTAATTTTATAAAATATTTTTGTGATTGAGCTCTTATTGTTTGTTTCAACGAACAATTCTCCGGGACTAGCACATTAAAAACCAAATATTTTCTTATCACAGCCCACTACCAAAGGAAAGCGGTCCAAGAAATCATTCACTTGAAACAATACAGCTTAAAGAAAAATGGAACGAAAACAGGTCAGGTAAATAACAGAAGCTTAACTGTATCGTAAATGTGAGAGGGAACGATAAATCGGACACCCACATACGTTCAGTTCTTACGATTTGTTCAAGATGTTACATAGATCACAAAGTAAAAAAATTGTTTATAGTCCCTTGAAATGTTTCAATTGTAGCTGACTATAAGGAATGTAAATATTGAACGGTATAAATAAAAAATGAGAAGGTTATTAAAACGTGTAAACATCAATATTTAAAAGTTTGTTGTAGATTCCGTTTTTTATTTTAATTTTAGTTATGTGACACAAACAGAATATAATAATATCCAACCAAATGAATGAATAACAATGGTATTGAAAAAAGTACTTGTGAACTGAAAATAAATACTTTTGTATACAGTCACAAATTGTAACTACAGAGAATTATTATGAATGGATTACATTTTTTCGTGAATTTGTATTGTTTTTGAAAGAAATAGAAAAATGTCTTTTGAGGAGCAAAACAAGAATTAGTCAAATTTGGTGACGTCCTAGCACAGGCATCGATTTGTTTAAAAGGATTTTTTTTTGCGAAACTTAGCTTATTATAATAAACGTCCATTTATTATAATAAGCTAAGTTTCGCAATTCACATTGTGTTTCCAATTAAAAATATGTATTTTACATCATAGTAGTTATAAACACTCACAGAATCTAATCCCTACACAGTAGTTATACCTAGTACAAATCAGATAGTTTGGAAATGTTAAAAAGAATTCCGCCGCTGTATTCGCGTGGAAACAATAAAAATAACACTGCCCATGACAGCCTTATAACAAAATTGGCTCGCAACAACAACGTCGTTTATTGGATACGAGTATCAGACAATCGCCGGCACCAACCCCTGTCCTGTTTAGAGAATTACGAAACAAAATAGTTTTGTTCCAAAAAAGTTTTTCATTAGCTTAGAAAGCCGGACGATTCAAACAATTCTTGTGACCGTATCGTTTCCAAGCCTGACATTACATTTGCCAGAACGAAAAGGTTAAAAGATTGTTCTCTCTTGACCTAAGATTTTACATGCGAAATTATATTTTCAGGTCAATAGTTAACTTCATATATATATTACGTTACACTTTCTCGGTGGAGTAGGTAAAGAAAACATCGTTTCATTTGCCGGAATCCTTGCATACAAGATGTATGACTACTCCACATTTATCAATAATCTTTTCTTGCAAGCTCGTCGGTTTTATAAAGGTTCCGTCCTCAATTAACCAAGAAGTACCCTGATTCTACACATAGAAAGGTTCACTTCACACTACTTATACGAGTACTTAATTTGGTTAAGTATTGGAGGAAGAAGCACTGAGGTCTGAAATACAGGTTATACCTAGTTCAGACACAGTTACAATTTATTGTACTTCAATATTAAGTCTTTACTGCTTTTCTTGTTGGTCAGTAAAGAAATTATTATTATTTATTAATTAATAATTATTAATTCACGTCCTGGTGAAAGGTCAAGTTTATTTCACGGTATTAATGTCACGCTATCCTTTTAAATTCGATTTGATGTAACTTAAAGTAAATCTAATAAATAAAATAAAATAAATATATATGGTAAGTTCGAAACTTGTGTTACGAGATACTAACCCCACGATACTATATAATTATAATATACAGACAAACATCCAAGACCCAGACCAATCAGAGAAAGTTCTTTCCTCATCTTGCCCTGACCGAGATTCGAACCCGGGACCTCCGGTGTCACAGACACAGACAAGCGTATTTACCGTTGCGCCACAGAGGCCGTCAAATTATCTTTATTATAATATCGGTATGATTTGGTTACATAAAAAGTAAGATTTGGAAAGTTTAATTAACTAAATCCACAACTAGATAGGTACTTATTAATACTCTTGAAAATATTTTAAGCTAAACATATTTTTCGAAACTAAATAGGAATATGCCCAGGTTACATACGAAACACACCAACTTGAAGAGCCCTTAACAGTAGGGTCTGAGAAAATACTTGTGTCAACCTTTCCGGTGAATAGAAGGCAAACATAGGATTTCTTGTTAGAGGAAACCGACCTTTAGCCTGCGACGAAAGAGTTGACATCGCTGAAGGGTCCATCAACATTACCCTTAACGTAACCTTTAAACCTGTAATTTTGTAAAGGAAATACAACTCTCATTTTCTCTCGGGTATATTTAAACAAATATAAACTCGTCCTTGATTACTGTGATTCATTGTTACACAGTACATTAGTTATATTAATTTTGAAAGCTATGGATAAGAAAAAAATTGTGATGATTTGCATGAAGTTAGCAAGTTAGTCTCTATGCAATAGAGTTATATACATATAAGTGAAGCGAAGAAGTATGTATAAGTATCATGGCAAGTAGAAATGTGTAGTCTCCGCCTATCCCTCCGGGAAAGAAGCGTGATTTTATGAGTGTATGAAAAAATTATACACACAAAGGCTTTTTATCAATTAAAGAGTTGAGGACTCGATAGTTACGTTTATCAGATGGCTTAATGATGAAATTGACATTCAAAGTTGAAATTGCTAGCCTTTTGCCTAGAAGAGGAATCCAAGTTTAAAACCCTAGCCCTATATCTGTGTGGGAAATAAACCAGCTGACACGGTCTATGTTTTTTTTCTTCGCAAAAGAAACACCAGAGTGGTTTCAAATAAAATGATTTCAACATCATATATTGAAACGGTTTCAAAGTTTATTTATTTATTAAAAACTTCATTGCACAAAAAAAATGTACAAAAGACGGATGATTCCAAGTTACAAAAATTGACGGTAGTTTTAACGTGGACCCTCAAAAGTCCCGTAAGATTTTTAAAGTATTTTTTTTTTAAATAACTGCAAAGCGGCTTTTTTCTCCGATAAATAGGCAGCCTAGGTTTAATTTACTAGTCTCTGCGTTAAATAACATCAAAATTAGATTTTGGTTCGTTACATACAAAGATACATTCAATTTTTTCACTTTATCACTATTATATAGACAAACAAAAAACACGCCTTTTAAAATGGAGCAGGCCTATTAACGTTAAAACTTAGAGTAGGTACTACAAAGAGAATTCCGAACAGATTCTTGACTCTAGATATCAAATATTGATAAATTTGGATAAGTGTTTGCTAATCATCTCGTTTGCCATTAGGAAATTCCAAAGAATAAGTGAAGATAGATATTTACATTTAGGAATATTGTAATTTTGATGTATGATTATTGTTTTTTTTTTTAAATCGTATACTTCTATGAAATCTAGATATGTCATGTTTGTTTAATTTAGTATAGGTATATTTAAACATCTCTCGTATTATATTAAAAGTATCTTGAATCGTTTTAGCATGAAAAAAGGCAACATGATATTTCGGTCTGAGGTAGTTTGGTTACTTAAGTACAATTAGTACTTAAGTACAAACACTTCCGTACAATGAATTTAAAAAGTGTACTTTTTAAATTTATTGTACGGACGTAATACTTTCTTCAGATATTTTTAACCTCGATTGGTGTCATGATCTACCCAGGATAATGATGTTCTTTTAAGAATCTATTTGAAATAAACAAAAACTTTGACAAAATCAACAGCATTATTTAGTACCTACTATGAAAAATTCTAGGGCCTACCTACCTACCTACCTACCTACTATGAATAAAAACAGTTTATCACCTAGATTAATCCTTCTTCTTCCTCCTGACTTTAATTCCGGTGGCATCCCCATCACTCTGGAGAATAGCCCGGGGTATGCCGTTGACTACTATGGATCCTAGATTAGGGAGTCACCTAGATTTATAACTTGAAAATTAAATTTATTACGAGCGCCACAAATAAATATCGTATTTAATATTCTACCCAAACTCTGTTCTAATTTTACTAGATACGAATTGAATCGCAAATAGCCTTAACTCCTGAGTCTGTTAATACAATATCTTGTTTGTCCCGTATTTTGAATACTGGGAAAATATGATCCTGCTAAATTGCGTATCGTCTGTTAATTGCGAGCTACTATAGGGCAGGTACCGTGTGTTCCGGACGTCATAATAATGGAAGTTCATAGTTTCCTAGCTATTAATGTAAGGTTAGAAGACGTAATTTTGCAGCAACTTGTTACAAGTTACGTAGGATCTGGTTTAAGTAAATCGTTTGATTGCAATGATTAAATGAATAAAATTGAATTTAAATAAAGTAATAGAATTATTGTTAATTACATTTAAATTGCTCTCTTTGAATAACTTCATTCGAAGTGAGTATATACTATATAAATAAGTATGATAAATATTTTATTATTAGCACTCTGATTAGTGCATTATAAACTTGTAGATACCTTTTTATAAACACATTAAATGACTAAGAAGAAAAAAAATCGACACGAAATGAAGAATAAGCTTAATAAATGAATCGTATCATTAATGAAGATATTAGAATAACAGTATATAATCCATATATTTGCTAAAGTTTAAAATAAAACTTCGTTAAACAAGTAAAATGTATTATGTATGTCAAAATAAAAAAATTAAATCAGACTGCACCAATTAATGTAATAATTAATTAATTAGGTTTACACACAGAGATTAACTGTAATAAACATATATATGCTATTTGAAACATCGTACTATTGTTTGCTAGAACGTGATCTACATGCAAACGGATATTACTACAGAATTTTATCGTTGAAACAATGATTCACAAGTGTCTCAATATCCTTGATATTTTACCGTGGAATTCAAGTGAATTTTGTCTTGACTTACATAGTTCTTTATTAATTTTATATTGATCAAAATTTTTAGTTACTCTGTCTTATTTGTGTATATGTATATAAAAAAGTTTGTGGTTCCCGGCACTTTTGAATAGGACCTCTCCCTCTGTTTCCCATGGATGTCGTAAAAGGCGACTATCGGATAGGCCGATATATTAGAAGAAGAATTCCAAGTTAATAAAACTTGGGATTCTTCTTTTAGGCGATGGGCTAGCAATCTGTCACTATTTGAATATCAATTCCATACAGCTTTACAGCTGAACGTGGCCTTTCGGTCTTTTCAAGACTGTTGGCTCTGTTTACCGCGCAAGGTACTTAGACGTGATCATATGTAGGTATGTATGCAAGACATGGAACTATAATATATGATTACGGTAATTAGGTACTGTTCTGTACTCTCATTATTTTTCGGCCGAATTCTAGTCACGTTTCAAGCATTCTTGAGCAAACATATACCTACTTATTTAGGCTATAGGTATACCTTTACATACATAAATGCCTTGTGGGATAAGAATGGTTAATGTAGACACATTTGTAAAAAAATCTTGAATAATACTTTTTCTGACTAGGTCCAGGCTTCACCTCGTGTAATTGTCATGAAACTCAGATAGAACCGAAACAGATGAGCTTGCATGAAGAGAATTCTGAATGTGGATAAAGCGAAAGAAGTCTGCAGGGGTGGGGCAAGTGGAAAAATTTAGTCTCTGCCGACCCCTCTGGGAAACAGGCGTGATTTTAGGTACACCTAAGTATGACTGGGATACATTTATTTACAAAGGGTTAGGACTTTTTGGTAAGCATCCATTACCTATTGATCCCTGACGAGGAAGATAGAATAAATACCTACAAATCAAGACTGCCACGTTTTGCTATAGCTTAATATGATGGAATTGAAGTTCTGAGATTGTGATAAAGTTATTGGATATAATCCGTTGGATTTTCGATCAAAAATTAGGTAAATCAGGCATATTAGATCATGGTTACGTTCAGTTGCTTGAACACTCAGTTTTTCATTGGATGTTTTACCTAATTACCTATACCATAAGCTTTATTATCAATTAAATCTAATGCACGTATCGAAGAGTACACTTAACTGCTGTGGGAGTCGAACTCTAAATTACATTAAACTCTTTTGAATCAGATATGTGTCTTCAGACACAACAACCAACAACACTGTCTTATAGAAGGTCAATATACACTACCACATAAAGTAAAGAACAAAGACGCATGTAAATAATTAAGGGCATTGTAAAGTGGTACTATAGCTTAGACTTTACAGATGCTAAGCTCTCAGAGTGTCCAATGTCCATGCTGTATTGTCAGAGGGCATAAAATAACAGGAGTGCAGATGTTCCCTTGGGAGTCGCAAGTGCAACCGTCAAAGAGGAATAGATATAATGTATGTAGCGCTACCACAACTATAATGTACTGGTTTTATCGCAATAATTGTGGCAAGAGTGAATAAAGTGAAGTATTTAAATATAATTTTCGCTAATTGTTTTGTTGAATTATTTATTTTTAATTGCAAAAAAATAATAACCCAATTGACTTATTCATTATGCAATACAACCGCCATCTTGCCTCGTTCATTCCATTGTACACTATGTTCGGAGACACGTTGCCTTCCAAGTTAAAAAATATGGCAATATAACTTATAAATCCACGTTAACTCCTTTGTTTAATTTCGCCAATAACCATATTCTTAATACGTATTTTTAAAAGAAACTCCAAGGGTATCTATCGTCTGTGAAAAGAGCTACAATTTTACTTAAACAATCAAAATGTTCCGATAAAGTGAATGAAAAAAAATTACTGAAAACAAACAAAAATATTCTGGTTAAATGGCAAAAAGAAAGCAAGTTAATTGTACTAGCTAACCCTTATTATGCTAGTTTGGGAGCACGATGTTAAAAGTGACGATTCTGATTAAATACATATGTCCTAGTTCCATACAGCACCATATAATAAGATAATCGAAGTACTGACCCAACACGCTTATAATATTTTCTGTCTGCTTCCTTGGTGCAATTTAAATGATCTTGTGTGTGTTAAGGTCACAGTCGGTACTTGTTTCTGTCTGGTAAGTCAGATTACGTATAAGGAAATACGTCTACGTTTTATATTTTACATACTGCGACTATATATGGCGAGTTTACGGCATAATTGATCTCCTTTTTTCATTTCTGCTATTAGAAGAAATAAAATCAACCGCTTTTGATCATCACCCATACATAAAATTTCTACTCAATTTAGGGTTCCCAAAAAGGTAAAAACGAGATTATTACTAAGCCTCCGCGGACTGTCTGTCGTCCGTTCGTCTATTATCCCTTAGGGGACAGACAGAGTCAACAGTAGGTATAAGACTGAACGGCCACGTTCAGCTGTGTGGCTTAATGATGGAATTGCTTAGTAATCGATTTGATAAATTAATACAAAAAATAATCTCAAAAAAAGGATTTAAAAAAAAATCCGTTCTTAAAGAGCAAAATTCTGACTATCAAATTTTTGATAAAAATGAAATGATGCAATTGAGATTCAAAGAGTGAGAGTACGATTTGATTAACTCACTTATTAATTGTTTTCAATTCATTATATATTTTACAAAACCACGCTGAAATAGAAATAAATTTGTTGTTCCGATGTAACTTCATGTTCTCGTAAAATGTCGTAAAAGTTTGATGAAATGTATGTGTACTTCAATGAAGACAATTTAGCAAATACGCTAGTAAAAGTACCTACTTGTACGTGACTAAGCTGTTGGCTTTGCACCAAATCTTGATACCGAGGAATCTTGTTTCGTGTGTGAATTTCTCGAATATGTCACAAATGGTTTGTTGAATGTAAACAAAATCTTAAATTTCGTCGGTAAAGTAGTATCCGCACAAACTAAGAGCGGATAAGATAAAGAAAATTGTTGGATTTTTCATACAAGTGGAATTTGTTTTCTCAATTTGTATAGTACAAACAGAGAACAGAGTCCTCGTTTTGATAGAGCATTTTCAGTAAATCGACACGATAATATAACAATAATATTCTTTATAGATTAGTAGCTTTTGCTTGCGAGGCTTAGCTCCCGTGATTTTTTAGAAAAAAGCTTCAGTTATCTAATCCTGAAAGTTTTGTCTGTCTCTGTATCAAATATCATCACAGTCAAGCAGTTTTTCAGTTCATTCGTTCCAAATTAAAAAAATATTAATTCTATTAAACATAAATGATTACTGTTTAGTTTTTTTTTTATTTCTCATGTATCACCCCGAAGTAAGAATCATTTTTCATTTCAAAGAATATTACAGATATTTGTCGAAATTGTCGACATTGAATAATACAGGGTTCGTAATAATGAAAATACAGACAGCTTCTTGAACTAATATCCAGGTGACATGAAGTGTGAAACGAGATGGGCACCGACTACGAAATTATATTCTCGAATATTACTTGCCAAAAAAAAAAAAATACTTAAAGTCGAACTGTTTTTCAAGCACTCGCACAAAGTTTTGTATTTTATTAAATACTCAAATATATAATGTTTCTAGGAGCTTATTTATGTATTACCTACGTAATCAAATTGATATTTTTTCAATTTATTTATCCTTAAAAAATCGAGAAATTTCTCTAAGAGCAAGTTATTTTACTGAATATTCTAGAGAGTAAATCATAACTTTAATTAATTTTGAGAAGTAATTACCTTAATGTTCATTTTCAGTATCAAAGTCTTGTATTGGACATACTAGTTAGCGAAATTATACGTAAGTCCTTATCTAGTACATAAATAAATAAATAATAAATATATACGGGACAAATTACACTGATTGAGTTAGATCGAAGTAAGTTCGAAACTTGTGTTACGAGATACTAACTCAACGATATTATATTTTATAACAAATACTTATGTAGATAAACATCCAAGACCCAGGCCAATCAGAAAAAGTTCTTTTCTCATCATGCCCTGACCGGGATTTGAACCCGGGACCTCCGGTGTCACAGACAAGCGTACTACCGCTGCGCCACAGAGGCCGTCAATGACATGAAATACTGTTGTTAAAAATATACTAACGGTTTCTTTAAAATGTTGACTATTACGAAATTAAAAAAATTACAGGCCGAACCGTTTGATTGTTTTAAAAATATGTAGGTATTATATCAGCATTTATCTAGAGGCACGGTAGTACCCCCGACAAGTCGAGCGCGAAGCAAACACTGCAGTTCCATCCTTTACTGGAACGCTTTCGCAACATTTTCAGGCCCCAATTTGAAAACTTCTGGATAAGAACAGAATGCAAAAATTGGGTCATCCAATAAGCTATAATAACATACTATCCAAAATTTTAAGTTTGTAGGTCGTTTTGTTCCGAAGCTTAGCGAAATCGTATCGCCCTTCTGATACTCGCTCACTCATGATCATCATATAGAATTAGTACTTACCATAAACTCAGAAAGCTGAAATTTGGTACAGAATTAGGGTTTAATGGCCATTTAAACAAAAACTAGGATAATCGAAGATCTGAAATACCTAGTGACCCTGATTAGAAGATTGTGTGATTTGGCCGTTGACTTTTACTCACTGACATGTAAAGAATGTTTAACGTCCAGTCATATGTCACTATAACAATAAAGAAATCACAGTATGGAACCTTAGACTTGGACGACTTTGCCTAGGTTAAATTGCTTTTTAGAAATAAAATGTTTGTTTATCTCTTAAATTTATCGAGACTTGGCTGGTTTTTTACAGAATGATTCTACCCACCAAAATATTGACAAATATTGAATATCTAAGGAAAGTTACCTCTCATGCTTGGCTGTACAAGTACGCAAGTATTTTAACGAGACGATTTCGTGAGGAGAAGTGGCTCTCCAGAAGCACGTCATATCGTTATTTTTTGTGGCAACTTCTTGTTAGTTATATTTTTTTTGCGATGTCTTGTTTGTGCTGTTATTATGTAGATATATTTTTTGTGCCGTTATTAACATGTTCTAGAAACATGTGTACGTACATATTGTTATATCTTTGTCTGCCGAGTCTCGGGTTGTTGAACACTGAGGCCATATTTTGATATTGTAGGATATAAAAAACTGATATATTGACATGTTTTGTACTTTTAATCATTATTTAATTATTATATGTACACTTCATAACACATCATCGCTTACAGGAGGTATTGACTACCTGATTTATTTTAATGTTGAAAATAAAATAATGCTTAATAATAATGAAAAACATTTAATATGGTTTATTAAAAATAAGGGTTTATTTTCAAAATAAATAAATTTTATTTATTTCTTGTAACTCACTTAAAAAATCTTTACTTTCATAATGAAATGTACCCCATTGAATACAAAACCTCCATGAAATCCCAAACATAAAAGGTTAAGGGATATAAATTCATGCACAAAATCTTAAATGAGAACAAGACAAAGACGCACAACAAAAGTACTAAAGATCATTAAGCGAGCAACTTTGCAAATGACGTCATTAAGGCGACGTCAGTTACTTAAGAGGTGTCAGGCGTTGGCTATTGTGCAGTGTTGATTAATGCATTATTTACAAACTAAGCCGGTACATGAAGTTTATAACTCTAAGTTAATAGTTAAACTTAGAATCTGAAACAGTTCAGTGACAATCGACGCAGAACGGTTCGACGAAATTTTCACCCTCGAGCGTTCAGCCGAAAGATCATATTCACCTTTTACTACTTATACTTTTTTGTCGACGAAGATGAAAAGTTCTGTCAATCAATCACCCGTTCGCCAAAGGCCTCTTAGGCCAAAGGATTGTCTCTAAATAGTTTCATATTTTAAATTTATTCCACAGTTTTGTCACTCTTCTATGGAAAAATTAAGATGGAATGTTCCAAAGCAATGACGCATATCGCATTCTGAGATTTATGAAAAATAATACTTATTTATATCTCACTACAATACTAACAATATATAAATAGAATTGGCATACGTTAACAATTACATATTGGAGGTAACTTAATTTAGACTTGAAATCTGTATTTCAGGACATCCGGCCTTACAAATTTTTTTTTTATATTGCAAATAAGCAATACTCAATATGCTTCAAACACATTTTATGGTTACTCATTAAAACGTCCACATTATAACGTTTAAGTTTCAGCTTGATCATCTCATTTTATAACATAGGTAGCCTCTTAACTTAACTACTTTGTCAACCCAAATACCGAAAATAACATTATTGTAAAAAATAATTTTAAGAATCCAATGATTTAACGCATCTGCATGAGTTGTTTTTATCTGTTTCGTTTTGCCTATAAATATCTAGCATAGTTTACTGTTATTACCCCAGATTTATACGAACAAAGAACATTATAATTTCAAATATAACAATGCGAATATTTTGGTGTCGCTATTGGCATGCAGCAGACAGCCTACCCACTTGATAAGGAAACTTAAGGCCAATACTCTTTAACAATTGCCATGTCAATTATAAACTAGAAATAATCTAATTCAAGAAACCAGTCATTAATTTTAATTAATTGCCTTTTTATGCACTTAATATACAGGTTGACTATTGAAAGAGTAATTCTACATACTACACAAAACCATTGAAAGTACCTAATTTATTTACGTTACATTGTTATTTTATAAACAGATCTAACTGAATGCACGCTTTATCGTATGCATTAGGGACCTCGATGAGTTTTATCCCTTCGCATCAACGACTTAATTATTGGCTTCGTTAAAAGTTTGTGTTTCCCTCGGGAAATCGATGCAATGTGTATTTTATTTTTACAATGAAGCACCGAGTTGCCATATTTTTGTTGTTTGCATTTTAATGTTACGTGGTTTGCTTTACGTTATTTCAACTTTGAAGTTTTCACAATCGCCTTTGTATTCAATAAAGCATTTTCATTTGTATTAATATGTTTGTTCACATACAGTATACCAGCAAAAGATAATCAATTATTTAACCACGTCTGGCATCCCTTTGGGTTAGACAAAGCCTGCAGTCTTGTAAGACTAATAGGCCACGTTCAGCCGTTAGGCTTCATAACAGAATTTATTTATTCAAATAGAGACAGGTTGCTAGCCCTACGCCTAATAATAGAATACCAAGTTTAAAAGCCTATCTCTTAGTCGCCTTTTACAAAATCTATGGGAAAGCGATGGAGTGGTCCTATTCATGGTGCCGGGAACCACACGGTTCTATTATAATATTTAATATTTCTATAGTGTTAAAATAAATATGTTTAACAATAACCAGGGCCAACCAAGTTGAATTATAAGTCCGTATTTGGCCCACTACAGGGCCAATACTACAGTTGCCTGCTCATAAATATACCTATTGAGACCTTACACAAAGGGATTTGTACCCAGAAGCTCAGATTTAAGGGCAAGAACGTGGCCACTGGGTCAAAGAGGTCGTCAACTTATGTGTCTTTTGTATTGCAAATCATTTCTAGTGTTTCATTAAAAAAAATCTATTTCTATTATAGTGCTATTAATTCATTAGGCATGTAATTGAGCTAAATTGTCATGATGATACAACGTTTCCTGTTTTTATTTTTTATGCGAACAATACATACACACATGCGTATTTTTTGTACTTGTATTGTGTCCAACACTATAATAACGCTGAGATTCAATTGTTCAGTTTAGTTTTTTCAGTTACAAAGTCCACTTGTCAAAAATGATTTCTTCTTTTCTGATTTAACGAATACAGTTCATAGAATGATTGCAATAATACCAATTGTTTAAATAAAGAAAAATTGTGGTCTCTTTTTTCCGTTAGTAAAGAAAAGACTTACATTTCCACCATTATCTGTTGAAGAAAAAAAAAGGCGTGCTAAGAAATATTATAAGTATTAAGAACAAATTATACAGAATAAACTTTTTTTGGAATACTATTAATGTAATATTCAAAGATAAACACACATTAGCGTATATACGTAACCCACCATTTTTTTATATACATGATTTCAGGTTCGAACTATAACTAAAATAGATATAAACAACATACATACATACATACATACATAAAATCACGCCTCTTTCCCGGAGGGGTAGGCAGAGACTACCTCTTTCCACTTGCCACGATCTCTGCATACTTCTTTCGCTTCGTCCACATTCATAACTCTCTTCATACAAGCTCGGCGGTTTCGGGTACTTTTGACCTGACCCTTTACCAGGACGTCCTTAATTTGATCAAGATACGTTCGTCTAGGTCTTCCCACTCCGACCTTTCCCTCCACACTCTCCTTGTATATCTGCTTAGTCAACCTGCTTTCATTCATCCTCTCCACATGACCGAACCATCTTAACATACCCTTTTCTATTCCTGTAACTACATCTTCTTTCACATCACAACATTCCCTTATCACGCTGTTCCTTATCCTGTCACTCAATTTCACACCCATCATACTCCTTAACGCTCTCATTTCCACTGCATTTATTCTGCTTTCATGCTTCTTTTGCCATACCCAACTTTCACTCCCATACATTAATGTCGGGACCAACACGCCCCTGTGCACAGCCAGTCGAGCCTTTTTGGATAGTTTCTGACTGCTCATAAAGGCATGCAAAGCTCCATTCACCATGTTCCCCGCGTTCACTCTCCTTTCAATATCACTATCATACTTGCCATCTGATGTAAACTTTGATCCTAGATATACAAACTCTTTCACTTGCTCCACTTTTTCTCCTCCAATCAAAATATTACATGCTGTCATTTCTTTCTCCATTTCAAAAACCAGTGTTTTAGTTTTACTTACGTTCACTTTCATTCCTTTCTCTTTTAAAGCTTCATGCATACAGTTTACCATCTCATGTAATTAAGAAACAAAGTTTGATAATATTTTCGCGTTCAGTGACGCAACCATGGCAAGTAATCCAAACCAATCGAGATTAGCTTGTTTAACATGAGTCGATTCCACGGAAAACAGACACACTGGAAGTTACACACCCTGTACAACAATCAGAAACGAAATTCGTCTTATGTCGTGGTGGGAAAGTCCTTATCAATCAATCGTAAGGTTCGTGATGCAAACCTGGTCAGGTCAAGAGGTGGGTATAAGTATTTTAGATTGATTAATCTAACACCAAGCCCCCCAAGTTCGGTACGCGCGACGCCGTTTTTATCGCGCGAAATCCTATGGCTGTCCCGATTAAGGTCATAATTAAATAAAAATAGGTAAAAAAACTTTTTAATTTAAACGGTTTTATGTTAAACATACATTGCAATGTTTAATATAAATGTACTAAAAACCAAAAAATAATAAAATAGATACAGTCATGGGAATTATAAACATATGGATAGAGTAGACTAAAATAAAACCGTGGGGCACGTCAATTGTCTACAATCGTTGATTAAAATGTTTGTTTTGTAATGTTACACTATAATTAGGCAGTTGTTCAACCGACAACGATGGACGTGTGATAAGTAGGGCTAGAATGTGGAAACAAGTTAGCAAGCTCGATTAAGCGAGTTTTAGGGTTTCATAATGTTGAGCGAGTAGTACTTTTATCATAAGTTTTGTCGATTAAAGACAAACTACGAGCAGTGAAACGATTCCTCGCTAGCCAGCAAAATAGTAAGTAATTTGCGCACCGTCTGCGGGCCAACTGCCTAACGACGAATTAAACGATTCTTCTATCGCACATTAAGTCTATAATTTGTAGACAATTGACGTGCCCCACGGTTTTATTTTAGTCTACTCTATGCATATGTTTATAATTCCCATGACTGTATCTATTTTATTATTTTTTGGTTTTTAGTACATTTATATTAAACATTGCAATGTATGTTTAACATAAAACCGTTTAAATTAAAAAGTTTTTTTACCTATTTTTATTTTCTAGTTTTTAGTTTTTATTTCGCATTCTGTTTAATTCATTTAGTGCTTCATTATTGCAAGGTTTCTTGCCCGTTAGTTTATTCCAGTCCAACTCCTCTATACGTAGTCCCTGCAAAGATCTTACTCTACTAAGAGCCACGTAGGCTTGACCTTCTTCAAACAGTTTCGCACCTAAGTATACGACTGCGTGATCCACAGTGCTGCCCTGCATTTCATGTATTGTAGAAGCCCATGATAGTGACCTTTCATTTGATACCCATGTTGATGGGATTGATAAAACCTAAGTTATCCGCCATTTTGTAGAGGCCGCCATCTTGGATTTCAATTTTTTATAGTATATTGTATTCTGCTTGTTGAGCCCTTTCATTTGATACCCATATTGATGGGATTGATAAAACCTAAGTTATCCGCCATTTTGTAGAGGCCGCCATCTTGGATTTCAATTTTTTATAGTATATTGTATTCTGCTTGTTGAGCCCTTTCATTTGATACCCATGTTGATGGGATTGATAAAACCTAAGTTATCCGCCATTTTGTAGAGGCCGCCATCTTGGATTTCAATTTTTTATAGTATATTGTATTCTGCTTGTTGAGCCCTTTCATTTGATACCCATATTGATGGGATTAATGAAACCTAAATTATCCGCCATTTTGTAACGGCGGCCATCTTGAATTTATAATGATAATGAATAAACATAATTATATTGTCACCAAAATCCAAAGTGTATACAAAATTTCAGATTAATCGGTTGACAGGAAGAGGGTGAAATTTGAATTACTAAATTTGACCCAAGAATAAATAAAACAAACGGGGTGAGCTAAATAAAACCGTTTAAAAACGGAATAGCGATAGTAATTTGCCTGCTCGAAAATGTTTATTTCCTATTATCAATTATCACTACAATTAAAGAGAAAACGAAAAATATCAAAGTAATTTTTGTCACCGCTTCTGGCGTAAAGTGTTACTTCCATTTGGTTTGTACTTCCGTGGTAGATCCAATCTCGAAGCGTAGAAAGAAACGGGCGCCCCGCACTTATTGCGTTGTCGCAAACGAACCGGAAACAAACCTTTGCGTGAATTGTATAAACGAAGAGCTTAAAACATCATGACACAGTTTTGGATACTTTTATCTCCAGAAACCAATTAACAGAAGTATACTAAATATGATTTAATTTCATTATTTTGGTTAATTTTTTTTGACGATATTGCATCGCTATGTACATTTTTCAATCGCTGTTTGTTAAGCCAATCCGTCTCACATATGCATCTTTTATTATTACTTGGAACGAATTACATTTGATTGACCCTGATTCTCAAAATAAGATATGTTATTAAAACTACGCTCTACGTAGCAATAGCTCTACGGCCCATTGTAATAAAAAGACGAAACAAATGATTTAGAGACTGGCTGGTAATTTAATAGACTGCTTTCGAGTTTATCAAGCAAAAGCAGGGAGATTTCGTGCGGCCGGATAATTTGAAGAACATTTTTTGCTAATACAAAATTAATGACTGAGCTCAACTCAGCGCCAGCGCCTTTCAGTTACGTTTTTCTTTGTCATGCTTTGAAATGGCGAATCGGCGACATTGAGTCGTGATGGTGTCACATAGAACAGGCATTATTCCGAGCTTTTAGAGCCGCCCTTACCAATTGTTAGAGCAAAATTTAATTCAACAAGATGTAAGTTTGACTTAACTATTATTTATTTTGCTACGAAGATTGTTTGGAAGTGCACTAAGAGATACATTTCTAGAATTCTTTATACATATATCTATTTTCCCATTTTTGATTTGTGTCGCCAAAATGCTCCCTAGAGCACTTTACCTGAAATATGCTAATCAATCTTCGGGCATTCTTCGAAGCTACAAATATTACTTTTATTTTTACACACATTTATGATCACGCTTCTTTCCTTAGGTGTAAGCAGCGACTTAACCTTTCCACTTGCCTTGATCCATGCATGCTCTTCGCACAAGCTCGTCGGTTTAGGGTACCCTTGACCTGACTTATACTGGCCCGAAATTATCCTTCTTACCTTTTCTCAACATTTTATGTACCCACCCAGGTATTATCAATTCTATGCATTAAAAGTCACTGGCCCGTAAACAAGGGATTGTCTCGGTTGATAAGATTCCCAAGACTATTTGGTCGGAGAAAATAAAAACAATACTTAAAGAACACAGGACCTGAACCTAATGCCGTGAAACGTTTCCGGTAAATATATTTCTTCGAACATAACCGGAGTCTGTCCAATTGTTGTTACTTCGACGACCTTTTTATATGCAAACGTAGTGTCTTATTTTAAATATTCACGCCTTTAATTCCATCTCACCCCGGTTCAGTCCTTTTGGGATTTCATGACTTTTTACAATGATGAGGATTCTAGCTTTGTTTACATACTTGGGTTTAAAAAATCATCACCAAACAATGGTATTGGCATAAGTGGAGACGTAAATTTATTGACTTATAAAGTTTTTGATCGTAGAAAGAAGTACTGTGGAACAACCATGGTCATTTATGGTATGGGTTTTATCCTGACCGCGGGAAACTAACGTCATTTGGCAACCGAAAATAAGGAATATAATACCAATTAGCTCATTGTGGCCTATCAGTCTTCTCAAGACTGTTGGCTCTGTCTACCCCGCAAGGGATATAGACGTGATTATATGTATGTATGTATACCAAAAATAAACTACTTAAAATAAAAGGAAACAATTAAGGACGGAAACCACAAAAGTATTTCGGAAAAATGTTGTATAGGCGTAGACACTAACCACGTGCTAAGGCCTTTCCTCATAGAAATATTCCACGGGAGTGTAGCCCTGAACTTAAGCTTGAATACACTTTTCTTATCTCTTTTTCTTTTTCTTTATTCTCTTTTATTAGGTTAGTTAACTTCACTAAATATAAACCCAGCTGCAGGTTTCATATTCGTCACATTAAGATGATTTCCCGAGATAATGTTACCTGTGTCACTGGTCTTTTAATACTCGCATCATGACTTTGACATAAACTATCTTGAGTCTTTACGTCAGAGAAAGACAAATAAAATGCAAACATACTGTTCCAAAATATTAACATGGATAATGTGAATGGATGGTGAAAGGTTTAGGCTCTAACAAACCCTACTAGAAAGAGACGCGATCGGTTGTATGTTTTTATGTTAATTAGTTGCATTTTAAAATAGTGACTGTCAGTCAACTGTAACACGCCGCCTGTGAAAATGAGTCAAAATTACAACAATTTTTTTTGTGGTAGTCAATAAATGACGTCCATTAAAGAGGTTTTCTTAGAAAAGTTTGTAAAAATGTATTTGTTAGTCATGATTTTATTATTTATTCGGAAAAAAAGGTATACTTATGTACGAGGACTTATTTATTTATTTGTATGTTATTAAATCTCCTCACTTTATTTTACTTTTATTTCTTAAAACCTTGTTTTATAAAACAATTTTTAATAGTATTAGGATTAAGGCCTGATCAAAGACTTTCAATAGGACATAAACACGATAATTTCTGTTTATGTTCTAGTGAAAATCTGCAACTGATTGGGATGAAGAAGCTTAACTTGAATTTTGGCTCTTGCAAACAGATCGAATCTCAGTGTACCCCATAAGGTATACGATAAAAAAAATTATAAAATAATAATAAAACCATGATATAACAATTACCATAAGCGACTTAAAATATAGTAACGACTGAACTAGGGTAAAACATCACATTGTATTTCAGATTATGTATGTTTATTGTTATGCAAGTATATAAGATCCGGGAACTATTAAATAAATTAGCTATACCTAAAGGATTCAGCACTTAATCAATTAGTTGTTACAGTTATATATAACATAAGTAATTTCATAAATTGCTTTCTACAAGAGATTTACTAAAGTTGTTCAAGATCCGGTAATATAATGCTTCACTTTAAAGTACGATGTAATAAAGCAAATGCATGGTTAAAATATCAGTACCCTAACAAATTAAGGGTTTCCTAAACATAGGAATAAACAAAAAAAAAGTTATATTTCTGAATTCAATTACTTACTTAAAGTGGAGTGGGAAAGGCTAGATGAACACATCTTGATCAAATCAGGGATTGGCAAAAAGTCAGGTGTGTTAATTTGTGTGTTTATTTATTTAACATAATCATTACATATTATAAAGTAAAGTAACGGTATTTTTTCTTTATGCGCTAATCTCGGAAAGATGTGGATGGATTTTGTTCGTAATGACGGAAAGAGGGTTTTCTGGGGAAGGTTTATAATTAGGAATACTACACGTGCGAATCCGGAGCGGGTCGCTTGTGTAAAATAAAACGTATTATTTATTTTTGTTAATATAATATTCCTCTATGTAGGTATGACTCAAAACTAGGGACAACGAAATTTGTCGAAAAGTCGACTCCGGCCACGAACCATATAGTGGCTGAAGCTGCTAAAAAGCAATGATTACTAGCTATTTCTTTTCCGATAAAATTAAACAGTTATTCTTCATTTCTTTCTATGAATATGATAGAAGCGGAATACGGGGCCCTATAAATCAGGTCTTAATTATACGCAGCAGGTCCCATTTAGCGTTCTGTATGATTTCTAATGAACTATAACTTATGTTCCCATGTCAGAAAGCCTTGTAAGACATAATGAGCAAGTTCAAGGTTGACGAAATAAGCTTCGCAAAAGGCTGTCTAATGACTTCAATTAAATTTCCATAACAATACATTCTGTTTCGAACAAACGGTACATATAATTTTTAAGTAGGTAATTGATTAATGTTAAGTAGACAAGTTCATAATTAATTACGATAATAACGAGTTAACTAGAACGAGTATAACAAATCTCTTGCGAAACTGTTATCAAAAACTAGTTAAGCTTTATGTTTGTTAAAATAAATTTAGATTTGATATGATAGCAATCTTGGACTTTGAACTACATACAAGCAAATTGGTTTTATATTAATAAAAGGAAATCCCAGTTTTTGCCAATTAAATATGCCTAAAATATTCCATTGTCCTTATTTACATAGAATTTAATATGTCCGATGATCAGGAGTCGTCCAATATTATTATGTCAGAAATTTAATACTCATTCAAAAATACATTAGCTAAAGTTTAAATCGACCTGTACTGAGGTTATACGTCAAAAGATAATTCAACTTGGTTTCAACTATACATTGATTGATTGACAGCTAAAACAATAGGTATGTTTTGTCGGAAGTTTTTAGAAATTATGATATTCTCAGACCTTTTTTTAACGTTTTCACCCTCATAACAGAAAAAGATTTTATTTTTGTTTATCTTTCAAAAATAACTTACTCGTATAACGAAATTTGTTCTATACACCCTCCTCTTTTGTGCCATCCCTATACAATATTATTTGATAAAAAAAAATGAAAAGAGCAAACATTTTCAGAACAGTAAGTATTCAAACTTCTAAAAATTACAACAAACGAATATGAATGATAACTACAGCACTAATTGTCTTATGTAGTGTCTTTTAGAAAATTATTTTACAAATGATAATTGCATAATGCACTAATAATTCCACGCAGTAACGATCACATATAGTCATCAGTCTTATTGGTTTTTCCTAAATACAATTCACCATTAGTATCTCACTATCAAACTACGGTGTGAATGAGGTCAGACCGGTCTGGTATGACGGTGTAGTGAATGGTATAGCCGGTCTTGTACAACCGTCTGCTAGTTTTTTCCGCAAAGCCTTCGCCTGCGCACGCGACTGTAGATGTGAACGCACCCTTTGTTGTGATTAAATTCAAAGTTACTTTTTTAAACACAATCATTTGTGAATTTCTTTTGGAAAGTGCTGATATATTTGTGAGTATTCAAAATTTACATTATTTTTAATTAAAACTCACTGATTTTTATTTTTTTTTAAATTGTTAATTTATATTTTTATCATTTTTTTTTTTATAAATATTTTAGATTTAAGATTTTTATATCTTATTTTATGTATTAATAGCTTTATATTTTTTTACCTTAGTTCTATACAGTAGTTTACTACTCAGAGAATTAGATAATTTTCTTTACTATCAATTTCTTATCATCTATCTTGGCTGTAGGTAATAACATTTTTCTCTTTTCCTACCCGATACTCTACGTGGTATAAAATTAAGGTATATTTTAAATATTCCCTTTAAAGTTCATCAAAACGGGTGATTTCAAAATTCATCTATTATTTTCGAAAAAAGTATTTGCTCTAAATTATAATTACCTATACATACACACATATTTGTAATCACATTTTATCTCCTACGGGGTAGATAGAACCAGCAACCTCGAAAAGACAACAGGCAGCGTTTAGCTGTAAGGCTTAATGATAAAATATAACCTACTAGAGGCCGCCCGCGACTTCGTCCGCATGGAAACCCTATCAATCCCGCGGGAACTCTGGGATAAAAAGTAGCCTATGTATTATTCTGGGTCTTCAGCTACCTACATACCAAATTTCATGGTAATCGGTTCAGTAGTTTTTGCGTGAAAGAGTAACAAACATCCATACATCCATACAAACTTTCGCCTTTATAATAGTAGTAGGATAGGATTTCAGCAAATTTTCATTGACCGTAGTTTGTAGTAGAATTTTCTTCTAAAATGATATTCTATAGAGCTTATTGTTAGGTCTCATTGTTTGCGTTTTAATTAACTGCAAAACAATGATAGAATTCGTATTCCGAACACGATCGTCTGCACTGATCATTACAATGGACATCTGATATAACCGTTCTGAGTAACTTATATTTTATTTATAACTTTATAGAGTAAGCTATGCTTGCGGAGTCGTAAAATTTGTGAAAAATGTGACGTAACTCGCCACACTAAGGTTGAAAAGAATATGAATGAGTATGAAAAATTATAAGCATATCAAACCAACCATTCAAATAATCAAATAAATATTTGATTGGCAGTCAAAAACAATTCAGCTACTTAACGAGCTCTTGCCCGTGTCTTCGTTCATCCTAAAAGTTCACTGACAATCTAAATGGATATAAATGTTGTAGCCCCCTATATTGCCCCTTAGAGGCCGGATACTTTGGTGTACAAGTTTTTTAGTTGAATCAAGCCACTAAGTAAACACATCAAGCAATAGTTTTACAATCATACAGACAGCCAGAATTTCTTGTTAAGATCTCCCATTCCTAGTATTGTCAATATACATAATATTTTAAGTAAAGACATCGGTCAGATACTATTATATAGTATATATCTATTTATGTCTGTGACAATTTTATTGCAAAATTGTCGGAAGGGAGTTTGCCACGAAAATCTCCTTCCGGTAAGTCTTTTTTTAGGCAAGGCCGACACATTTTTACCATTCGAAAGTAATTATTATGACATATACGAGTACAACCACATACTAACCTCGACATGAAATAGTAATAAATTAATACATATAGCCGTGCGGTTCCCGGCACCGTTACAAAAAAGAATAGGACCACTCCATCTCTTTCCCACGGATGTCGTAAAAGGCGACTAAGGGATAGGCTTATAAACTTGAGATTCCTCTTTAAGGCGATGGACTAGCAACCTGTCACTATTTGAATTTCAATTCTATCACTAAGCCAAACAGCTGAGCGTGGCCTATCAGTCTTTCAAGGCTGGTGGCTCTTTCTACCCCGCTAGGGATATAGACGTGATCATATGTATGTATGTATGTAATACATATATGTAAAACTACCATGCATTATTTAACTTGCACTTGGCACCTCAATTTAGTTCTTATGAGCTCAATTTTAGATTTTAAATATTTACTAAAACACCTAGAATTTAAGACTACACTACTACTTATTCCAACTGCAAATTATATTAAAAGAGTAAGTAAACAAGCTTTAAATTTTCTTGCACCATTATGTTTCCTGTGTTTTTGTTTTTCAGATTTTCTTTTTCTCTTGGTGCAATAAAAAGTTTATCTATGTATTCATTAACATAAATAAGAAAATATTCCCTATACCGATATCCGACCCCATTATTTGAAAAACATTTCCAACCAGCTTTCACCCACAGCTCCGTCCGCGTGAAAAGTACCCTATATCCTTCTCTGTTACCCACACTATACGTATGCAAAATTCTAAATGTGATGAGGCAACAAACAAACAAACTCACTTTTAAATTTATGAATAAGTATCCTTGGTTTCCAAATACTGTAAAGCTTTAGTTATTTTTTCCTGCTGAAAAGGTAAATGTTTATAATCATCTAGTCTAGACCGTCGTATATAAGGAATATGCTGAAATCATTGCGGCATGTGTGTGTCATAAAACGAATGAAACTATATGTATTCTGTTAAAGATTCAATAAATGTAAATGAACAGAAGTTAGAAAAGGTTCTTAGTAATCGAATCTTTTATTGATTTTCTATTCAGTTCAATTTTTTTTTTTATATATAGACTGTAAGTACTTATTGTTTTTTATTCGTGCTTGTATTTTTACTTGATCTATATTTAGACAACCGGTTCTAATAACCATGAGATTATAATACCCAGACATTATTATACCTCATGTTTACCTACGTATAAAAATATTACCCAATTATACATAAATTGCCAGCAAGGTAATGTAAATGTCATATAATAACCTTCCAATCGTGGAGTCAATGACCAGAAGGAAGATTGGAAGAAACAACAATAATTATTATCAATTTACTACAACACGAGAACAGTGTTGCTCAGCTAAAAGAAATATTTTCGTCTATTTTGAATCGTGTGTAAATAATATAACTTGTAAGATCATTGATTATTTTTCTCGTCAAGGGATATTTCTATGAACGACAGGCTCGCAGCCTTTTGCTATCTGAATCTCAATTCCATCACTAAGCTATCCAGCTAAACGTGGCCTCATTTAGTCCTTTCTAGATCTGTCTACTCCTTAAGGGATCAAGACGTGATATACCTATATATTTTTGCATGTTTATTTATTTTATTTTATTCATTAAACAACTCGTGCGTAAGAGAAAATTGCATAGTTTATTTAACAATATTTTATCTACACTATATATATAATATTATAAAGAGGAAAACTTTGTTTGTTTGGTTGTAATGAATAGGCTCAAAAACTGCTGGGCTGATTTTAAAAATTCTTTCACCATTCGAAAGCTACATTATCCACGAGTACATAGACTATATTTTTTATATATAATATATAATAATATTATAAAGAGGAAAACTTTGTTTGTTTGGTTGTAATGAATAGGTTTAAAAAACTACTGGACCGATTTTAAAAATTCTTTCACCATTCGAAAGCTACATTATCCACGAGTAACATAGACTATATTTTATTTTGGAAAAAAATAGGGTTCCGTAATATATTTGGATTTTTCGAACACAAACTGAAAAAAATCAACCAAAAAGTTACTTATTTTGCGTACGCTGCCT
The DNA here is from genome assembly GCF_032362555.1 of Amyelois transitella. Lineage (NCBI taxonomy): Eukaryota > Metazoa > Arthropoda > Insecta > Lepidoptera > Pyralidae > Amyelois > Amyelois transitella. The sequence goes on along the minus strand of NC_083511.1, from coordinate 7,127,936 downwards.
AAACTACAAAATATAGAACCATAAAATGTTTTAATTAATTGTAGATCTTATAAATATCTACAAAAAAGTCCGCGACCCACTATACCTATCTATGTCGAGTGAGGCACAACAACCATATTTTTATTTAAAAATCTTGAATTTTTTTTTGTCTACATTTAAACGCGTTTTTTTACTCATGCTATTAATCCTTATCAAAATAAATTCATTCATCAATAAGTACAGTTTATGTAGATAATATTTGGTCTTTGAATGATTAAAATTGGACGTTTGGTTTTGAAGTTCTGGTGAAATTAAAATATTACGATTTCTGCTGCACGGCCCGGGACTGCAGGCAGAAGTGACACTTTTGCCGGGAGCAAGACAAGACTTAGTTAGCCGCTTTGGGGGCGGTCCTTTAGTTACTTCTAATAAAGATATATTTAGTTTAGTATCGGCTGTGTATCCGTGCGAAGCCGGGGCGGGTCGTAATAATATATAAAAATAAATGGCAAAACAGCGTTTGCCGGGTCAGCTAGTCATGAATAATTTTATAATTTGTGCCGTTAAACGTCATATTAATGTCAAATTTCGCATAAAATAAAGCTTAACTGGTTTTATCATTATCCGTTAATGAAGTATTTTCTGAGGTTATTCATATATTTAACACAAAGTTTACGTACAAAAGTATTTTTGATGATTAATTTTAACAGTCTTCAAGACTGTTAGTCTATATTGGATTAATACGTTAAGATATTTAGGCGAAAGAGTTATATTTCAAATAAAACCAGCTAAGTACGAGTAGGACACTTTATGATGAACTACATACTAACATACATATAGTCATGTCTATATCCCTTTTCGGGGTAGACAGCCAACAGTCTCGTAAAGACTGAAAGGCAACATTCAGCTGTATGGTTTCATGATGGATGCTTCGTTAGCTCGTCGTTCGATATTTTTGTTTGAAGTTTACAGTTCATTATATAACTAATCTTAAGTATTCATAAATACACCGCAGGTGTGCGTTTATATTTATTTCTTTTATAATTTGTTTCATCAACGTCGTTTTTTGTTATTATTTAATTTAATATATATTTACTTATTAAAATGGGATGAAGCTAAAAAACGATTACACTGATTGGCAAAAAAATTATCTGTATTTATATTTTGGTACTAGCAATTTATTAGTATTACATAACATAATCCATTTTGCTTGCCACAAAAACCCAATAAGTAGGTACTGTTTATTTGGTTTTTGGGCAGGAAAATTTTAAACAACACATATACGTAGGTACCTATATTAATATTCACAATACGACCATCCAACGTAAGTTTTAGGCCATTCACTCTAACAATTGATTATTATTTTATATTTTTTTGTATATCTCAAATGATATTCAGAAAAGTTCCATAAACAAATACCTGTCAACCTGGCCGACCATATTGTTTTTCATTGGTATATAATATATCATACATAAATAGGAACATAAGTAGTTATATTGTATTAGAAAATGTACGCCTATTCTTTGTGAAGCTAATTATCATTTCCAAGTACAACTGCTAAAAATGCCTTTTAAATTTCGTCACTTGAATAATACTATAACAGAAGAAAACCGACCTCAGTCTCCGTAGCATGGAACGCGCAACACCGTTTTTATCTACATAAAGTCACGTCTATATTCTTTGCAGGGAAGCCAGAACCAACAGTCTTAAAAAGACTGAAAGCCATATTCAGCTTAGTGATGACATTGAAATTTAAATAGGACAGATTACTAACCTATAAGATGAATCCCAAGCCCATTAGCCGTGAGCTAGCACCATCATTTAATTTCAATTCAAGCTATCTAGGTAAACGTGAACTTCGATTCTTGTGACTCTATCTACCCCGTAAGAGATACCGACGACATATATACCTATATGAACGTGGTATGAACCTATAAAATTGGAAACTAATTATTTAGTGAGTTCGTTGTAAAGATTTTTCATCAGATTTTAATTGAACTCCTTTCCATCTGAGCAATCCAGTTGCATTAATTTTATATTTGACTTCATCCTAGTAGTTTCCAATATTGTTCATCAAATCGAAACAAAATCGTTTAGGATTCTGACACTGTTATCGAAAGCCAATTTCATAGTTGCGCAATTGTAGGTCAGGCGTCAGGTTTAACAAAATGGTAACAGATTTTGTACTCGTATATTCACAAGGTTCCGGTAACATTTAATAGACATAGAAACATATTTAATAGAGATAGCTTCCATGCTGGTTTTTGTAACAAAATCATAGTGTGTACCAGCACTGCCTATTTTTGGTCTTAGGATTCTTGTTTCAGGCGATGGACTAGTAACCTGTTTCTATTTGAATCTCGATTCCGTATTTACAGACATTAAAATAGTTTCATTAACAGCTGAACTTCAATATTTGGTCTTTTCGTATTTATGATGATGTATGAGAAAGTCAATAAGTCACAAATGTGATAGCATCGGCGTTATTGTTTTCTTATAAAAACAAGGTCCTCAAAAATCAGTCAAACAAATAATTTCCTTTTACAAATATAATCTCAATTTTATCATTAAGCCAAACAACTGAAGTGGCCTGTCAAGTCTTTTCAAGACTCAGTGATTATATGTATGTATGTATGTATGCATGTTTAACACCATTAAAAACAGGTAGCCAAATTTATCATATTTTTTTACCAAATCTATAGTTACATTTATACTACAATTTACACTTGTAATGTGACAGTGTCTTTTGACAGAAAAAAGTAAGTCTTGCACAGCACGAGTTTGTAGTGTTTGTTTTATACAAAAACTTTACGTATTTCCAAAACACTTTGGTTGTCGAACAAGACATCTATTGACATCATAACTAAGTACGTCAAGATTGAAAGGTCAAGTTGAACAGTAAAATTTTTACATAATATTTTACACAGCGGTCTGTTGATTCTTTAGAATTTAAGATCATGAAATGATGTAAGATGTCGGACGAGTGAAAGTAGTCTTTAGATGTGACGAAATCTTGATTGATGCAATGCATCATAATATTAAACCGTATAGTCACACGTTTTAGAGCTATATACATATATATACGTAAGTAGACACAATGTTATTTGCTAGTTAGTATCATTTTTATGAATTTATCATTTTACGAAAGCACGAAAAACAATTCCGATTTTTCATTAAAAACTGCAATGACCTACCTACCTATGATACAATTATCTACGTAGCTTTTTTGTGCATTTTGTAATTTTCAATTTTTATCTATTAGTTTTTCGTAAGAATAAAATAAGTGAAAAAAAATTTTTCCTTCTGGAGAAGCCAATAATTATGCAACACAGACTTAAATTAACTAAAAAAATTTCAGGCAAGACCGTGTATTTTTCAACTCACTCGATCGATTCTGTTAGTTTTAAATCTACTTGTAATAGATTACTTACCGGTGTCGCTTTTCTGTGACACCGGAAGTCCTGGGTTCGTTTCTCATTATCCCGGTCAGGGCATAATGAGAAACGAATAATGAGAAACGGGACAAATTACACAGATTGATATATATATATATATTACCAAAATACAAATACAGCAACGCTAAAATTCATGTCATTCATGTTACAAAACATTTATTTTAATTTTATTGCGTATCATCATTACATTTAAAAAATATATATTTATGTAATATATATATTTAAGTGGGAAATTATATACACGGTTACATTGCTGAAGGTCATTTGAATAATTAGAAATAAAATTTAAGTACCCGAATAAATAAATATTTCTGGAAATGCATGTTTCAAGTAGTTTTAAATCTCATTGGACGGTAATAATATTAATTTCTCAGATTCATTGAAAGTCATCATCAGATTTGACTAAAAACCAAGTTTAGAAAAATGCATGAAAATAACAAGCGCTACGCAATGTCGTATTAGATATTCTTTATGCAAGATTATAATAATATTATAATAGTTATTTTATATAATTTGGATGGAATCTAATCATCATGATTATCATTATCCTGTCCGTATTTCAAGGTCAATATTATGGATCGAAACTGTAACTGATATTTTTTAAATTATAGTAAATATCTTACCACAGGCGGACTTAAAGCCAAATTTTCTTTAGTTTGTACAATAATTAAAAATTAAATTGCATTACAAACAACACTTGCATGAAGTTAACTAGTTATTGTGGACTATGAAGCATAAGTTCATTTGATAAATATCTAATTATCATATTTCTCTTAAATTAAACAAATAATGAAGAGAACGATTAACTTTTTTTATATGTCACTAGCTGACCCGCGCAACTTCGTTTGCGTGTATCCCGCTACTTCGACAAATACAGTCAACGCACCAATACATATTGGATACTAATTTTCAATTCACAATAACTTCTCTTTCCCTTAACCGCGTTTAAAATATTAAAATGTTTTTTGGTTTCTGTGACTCTTCTTTGATCGCCCCCCCTATCAGTTTTTGGAAAAAATATTTAAGTAATGTACAGATTTTTTTTTGTCTTATATGTATAGATCAAAGTCGTAGTACCTACTTTTTAATATATTTTTTTTTGTACCGTTTTTTTATATTTTTTGTTTTTTTTTTATGTACTTACCTACTTTTGTTATATACATCTAACTATGGATATATGTATTATTGGTTATATCACCAGTTAAACATCACCCAACGAATTAAATGTTTTTTTAATACAGAAAAGTAGTTTTTGTGACTTAAATAAAAAAGCTGGATATATGTCATCGCGGACTTTTTTGTAGAACTAATAAAGACCAATGTTTTTGCTATACATTGTTCTTACTTGTATCCAACGGTATAAGCGGCGCAAGCACAAATGCAATCTTCAATTAGATTTTTTTTCTGACTTCTTGGACATAAATCGCTATAACTCAGCTAATATAGTTTCAATGTATTTCAATTATATATAAAAACCTGTCGGAGAAAATACTCTTTCTATTAGTGAAAACCGCATCAAAATCCGTTGCGTAGTTTTAAAGTTTTATGCATACGAAGGGACTACAGACAAAATGGGCGACTTTGTTTTATACTATGTAGTGATGATGATGATGATGATGTTTTGACTTATTCTATTTTTTTTATTACAGGCAAAATGTGGCAACCCGCAGTCTTATTACTAGCAGCACTGATGTCGCAAGCATCTGCGGTGAGTTCTCCTTCATAAATCAGTTATTATAATAAAACACACACAATTCTAAGTTAAATGGCTTTATATCTGCGCAGAAAACTGCGTGCGTAACAAGACGACACATTTCTATATTGTATTTACTAGAGTTAACTATAATTATTTATTAATTTTTAAAGGAAGGCTTTTGGTTCCAAGGGAAATATCCGAAAATCTTACCTTCACTAATTTTTTATCTGTTTACGTTTAAGCAGGTTTACGAAATTGCATCACAATCCGTTAAGAAAGTAAGACTGTGAATTGATAGAATAGCTCGTCAGTCATCAAAAGTTTAAAAGAAGTCTATAACCGAATTTCAACGTTAAGCTTCACGTATCAGTCCTAAATATAATAATATGTAAATTATACGTAGATGGGCGTGACTCGACTGTGGTATTACGTTATTAGGAAATATGACATTTCAATTAGAAGCCGTCAGTGTGATTGTCTACGGAAAGTGATTTGATTGTCCCCTGTTATATTATTAAATGGAGCCGATAAAGGTCTAGTGTTAACTTTAATGATGGATGATGCTTTAGAACATCAAATAATAAGCTTCTAGTAGTTTTATACATATAATCAAGTATTTTACCTTTGCGAGGTAGACAGTTCCGAACAGTTCTGTTCTGACTGTAGATACTCAAAGGCCACGTTCCGTTTTGTATGAGTAAATTATAGAATTGAGATTCAAATAATGATATGCTGCTAGTTCATCCTTAAGTTCATTATTATTATAATCCTTCACTTACATAGATAGCACTAAATTTCTAACGCGGGTTCAACAGACTTTAATAACAAATTAGTAAACACAATTTACCTGGAGCCAGGACTCTAATCGAGTATCAAACCCACACCGACACATTAACTTAAAAGGTATGGCAGTGGAAGTGTTTTTTATCCGCCTTAAGAAGGTGAATAGCTACTTTTAAATATATGCTACATGGTAAATGTATCTTGAGATTTTTTTTCCTCCTTTCACCAATGATACAAAAACAAAAGTCCGCACGTTTCGAAATTCCTTGAAAATTGAATTATTATCAGGAGTGTTATGCATTAACGTAAATTGAGCATGGATATAAAAAAATAAAATTGGATTCGTCGTAGAAAATGTTATTATGTTTGTAAATTTGTACATTTCCTTGGACATGCTAATAACGGCAAATGTTACAACATATCGCTGAATGTTGAAAGTGTTCGTGCATCAAGGTTGATGCTAACTTCTTACCAAATAGGATATTTCCAGCGGTACCTAATCCATATTAAAAAAAAATTAATAAATTTTTATTTTATGTTATTTGGTATAAAAGATTATATAGGTATAATTAACTTATTTATTGACGAAGATGACGGTCACAATAGGGCTCACAATCAGACTGATCATATCGATTGAAGATTCAAATAAGATTGCACAAATATGATTCATACGGTCTACAAAAATAAATCGCATTTTTAATACCAATAAAAGTCTTTTGACATTGAATGACTGACGAAAAAAGAAGATTAAATTAAATTCATCATTCATTAATTATGTTAATAAAATCCTAACTCTCATTTTCCATCGACATTTTAACGACAAACTCTATAGCAGTCTTTACCTATTAGAATAGTTGACCGAAAAAAATAAGAAAAATAAATCCTACATTCATGTTAAAATAATCACATCTTATATTTTCCGCACAAGTAGCCTAAACACGCAACCAGGCAAGCACAATGACACGGACATAAAAATCAGTGACTGGAAACAGGGATATCGTAAAACCCACCTGCACTCGTACAAACGTAAAATAAAAGAACGCGTTGGGAAGCACTGTCCTGTTTAGTTTTCGTTATTTTGTTCGTTTTGCTGCTTTTTTAACGAGCTATTTATTGGTGCTCATTTGGATGTTTGGATTTTAAAACACATACATATCACGTCTTTATCTTCTACGGGATTAGCAAAGACGATTATTTTGGGTTCACATATCTTTGTCCCTTACGAAAAAGACAAAGCCGATTGATACAAAACTCGAAGGCAAAATTTTGCTGGTATTATACCAGCATTATTATTATATTTCAAAACTCTCATTTTGTCTCTTTTTATATAATGTCTTAAAGCACAAAATAAACAGTTTTTTACGCTTACATAAACGTTCATACACGACGTTTTAAAAATATAAATAAATCGATATTGTTATTATTAGAAACGGAAATCCAATTAATTTATGATAATTTTTATTCTTTGACGTATGTACGTTAATAACGTTCTAGTTGATTCATAATAGTTATAACACCATCACAATTCTTCAAACTATGGAGAGTACAGAATTGAAACTAGGCAATGCAACGTGTTTTCAATCCTGTAATAATTGCAAGTCGAGATCGAATTCATTTAGAAGTAATCCTTAAGTTAATTTATTATTAAAATAATCTTATTGAATTACTAAGTATAAAGTAAAGTCGCTTTTCGCTTCTGCCTGCTGTATATAAGCTTTCTTCTGTTAGATCAGAGACGGATTTTGACGCAGTTTTTCCTGTTTTATAAACAATTTATATGCATTAAATACTCTTGATTGATAAACACTTTCTCACATATAATACATATTCATTTTATCTACTTCATTTTGCTAAGAAGATAACTTCTTTAGCATCATCCACATTGAATTTTCTTAAGCAGACTCGTAAAAAACACATTGATAAAAATCTCAAGTTTTCTGTCATTTCATTATTTTTCATTGCTTGCGTGTTGCAATCACTGAACATTAAATAATTACAGTTGTAATTATGTGCGTCGCCATCCGTGGAATTGTCCAAAGTTGCATAATACAACAACGGCGGTATTAACATTGAATCTCGCGGTGTAATCGCTGGTTTATTGGCCAGAATGTTGGTCAGTGGTCATGATATTATGTGCCTTCTAGTAACTACCAACAATAAAATGTATTGCGTACTAGATTTAAATGCTTTGTTAAACATTAATTCAACATGGAGGCTGTTTTTGATAAAATATATTGACAATCTTATTTTTAAAGTTACCTAACAATTTTACGTCAATATTAAATTGCATTCGATTTTATATTAAAAATGTAAAATCTTTTTACTTTCAAGCAAAAGCCTTTTTTTAATGCACAGACTCCTGTTACAAATGTTTTTACTATTGCAAAATTCAGTATCAAAAAGCGAAGTGGCATTCAATTTACTAACATCAACCACTTCATCTCTCATTTGCATTTCCTATCATCATTCTCTTGATGACGACCCGATTGTATCATGTCCCTTACTCTTTATTCCCATATCGCATTGTGTTCCTATCGCTATCGATCTTCCCAAAATACATAGTATGACGCTCTCGTCATAAATTCCACAATAGCCTTCCCTTTATCAGTACGGATGCACAGCGGTCGTATATTCATTACTACCGAAGTCCCTTTTGTGTGGGCGTTAATAAAGTGCGCCGCTAAGTATCACGCGTGGTAATTTTAAACCTTATTGATCGAAAACTCGACTGAAGGCTTAATTTGGCTCTGTAGTGAGCTGAATACGGTTTCTATTATAACTTAGTTACAGTCGGTCCCACAATTATGTTGCCTTTTATTTGTAGCCAAGGGATCTGGTGATACTTTGAAAGTTGCGCGATGTATTAACTGCGAGTAACTATGTACATTTATGCGCCTACGTATTTTGTGTAAAAACCGTGTTGGAATAAATGTTTGCTATAAGGAATGTCAATGAATCAATATGAATTTCTCTCTTAACATTTTAACTGTAAAGAAAATTAAAAGTTCTTTTAAATTTACAGTGAATCGTTTTTTTTTCTTTATTTATTGTCTTTTTATTCTGTCTCTTATGGTGTTTTGTTGATTTTTCATTCGGTTAATAATATTTTCAAAATATAAATAATCAACACAAATCCATTTTTAATCTTCTTATTTTATGACTCAAAATGGAATTGTGCTAAGTGTTAACTGCAATCTATATGCAGGACTCGTCTCTCTGACGTGGGTAATGTATGCACGCAGCGCGGTAATCCTTAGTCCGATAACCGACATCGATGATGCGAATAATTTCCGTTTACTACTCTCAAGATCTCGAATACATGTTTTGTTTTATTAATCCGTGTACATCGAAATTCATTCTACTAAATCTGATCAAGTAACCTTAGGCGTATGTGGGATTGTCTGGATGTACAAACCTTGATCAAATCAGGGACGTTCTGGCGAAAGGTCAGGTGAAGTGTACCCGAAACCGATGAGCTTGAATAAAATTGAAATGAAGAGAGTTATGAATGTAGATAACGCGAAAGAATTTAAAAATGGTAGTAGCAAGTGGAAAGATGTAATCTCTGCCTACTTTACCGGGAAAGAGATGTGATGTTATGCATGTAAAAGGAATTATATTATTATCGATACTTATGTCCGTCTATCTATGCCTCTGCATGCTTTCAAATAGATTTTTCCTTATATTTGAAGATTTTTGATAATGGATTATATAAATAAACATCGTCCAAAAGTTTGTTTTTTCTAAGATGTGGATGAACTATGTTACGGTAGAAATATACAAAATATGAGCATAAATGTGCGACCGATTACTCCTACCTATGTTTTTCACTGTACATTACTGTGATAAAAACACTACATGTTATGGAAATTTTCTCATGTCGTCATATAAATACATAAATTCCATTATACCTGCGCAATATTGATGGAAATGCCTTATTAGTAATCCTTGTAAGTGTTGCAAGGAATTTATTTATTTTACTAGATCTTAAACGAACATAAATAGATACAAAGACGTCTTTATCCCTTACGAAATGCACAGAACCGATTGTCTTGAAACGTTGTCTTAAATGCCACTTGGTGTATAGTTCAATGATTTTATTGAGAATCAAAAAGTGACATTTTTATATATCTCATCACCTAAAAGGAGAAACTCACGTTCATTAGCCTCAAACATGATACTTCCAATCATTGATTGACTTTAATATTGATACTTTCTAGGAGAAATTTGAAATTGAATGAGATATTTTGTTCTAAATTACTATAAGTAAAAATTTATATTCTTTCTGAGCATTATCTTCCAAAGAATTTAAAAATGAACAAAAATAATGAAAATATTCATCAAAAATAATTATGATCATTTTTTCAGGCTCCTCAGTTCATCACATTTAACGATGGAAAATTAGGAGTCAACTTTGGTGGCTATCACGCAGCAGTTGGACTAGGTGGGTTATTAGGAGGTAAGTCGTAGTATTATAACTTAGTAAAAAAAAATATTAGACAATATAAGTAGGATTAACCAAGTCATTTAATGTTACTTATTTACACACTTAACTTTAAAACTATCTTTAGAAATTTATTCTTCTAATTTGGTATAGATAAATAACTCAAAACAGACTATCAAGAGAAATAGGCAATAACTAGAGACAGAGATAAGAGCATAATTTAAAGAAGTAACTATTCAAAATTAATGCACAATAAACAACAAACAAAAACTTGAAATATGTAATAAAAATAGTAATTTATGTGTTTTGGTAATGCTCTTTTGATTCCTAAAACATAGCTATAACAGACACATACAAACATAAAATAATCACGTCTTTATCACTTAAGAAGCAGACAGAGCCAACAGTCTTGAGAAAACTAAAGTCCTAGTTTAGCTGTGTGGCTTAATGATGAAATTAAGATTCAAATAGGTAGTGACCGGTTGCTAGCTCATCGCCTACAAGACGAATCCTAAGTTTATAAGCCTTTCCGTGAAAGTTCAAGCTTTTTCGATTCCTCTGAATACTAAAATTTGTGAAACGAATTATGATGGTATCTTTTCAGGAAATGGCGGAGCTGGCGGTGGTCTCTTTGCCGAGGCTGGAACCCCCTATGGTCAAGGTGCAAGAGCTGGTCTAGGCGGTACTGTCGATGGCAATGGTGGAACTGCAGGTAAGGAACTTAATAATTATGTGTTACTCATAAACTTATAAGTTATAGTTACGTTGTTATGATGATGTAACAAATCGCTTTAAAAAAGCACTTACTTAGCATGGTTTAAATTACTTAAATAATTAAAATTACTTTTTGCTTAAATATTAATACTTAAATGTATAAAAATCTTTATCAAATATTTAAGACAAGAAAATGAATAATCATTGAAAAGACAAAAAAATTCTAAGATTAATAGAATAACTTCGTTATTGAAGCAAGTATAAGGTCAACGTAATTGTCCAATTAGACCTTCGAGACTCAGCATTGTAAAAGACGACTAACGCAAACTACGAGTATTATTCTTTTAGTTTTGTTCACAAGTAGTAATATGGACCTGATGCAGTTGTTAATTACTTCTTTGGTTTACGAAGAAGACTGAAAACATTTTATTAAAGCACTGGCATGTTTTACAATCTCGAGGTTACAAAAATGTTTAAGTAGCAAAAACAGTTGTTAAACCTTCGGAAATTCAAATTGTACAAATGGAAAACTGTTATCAAGATTATCGATTCAGTGTTTATTAGTAACATTAGTATTAGCATGTGCTCATGACCTTCGCTAAATAAAATAAGAAAGATTATTTGTGAACTTTGGTTTTATTATTACATTTTATAATTGTTATAAGTTTTTCTGAGATAGACTTAATTTTCATCATTATTTTAGATTATATCTTTCATCATGTAATTGCTTTATGATGACTGTTTTTATAAAGCTTAATAACTTTTTATGAATAAAAGCCAAAGGGCAAAAGAAAATTACTTTTGCGTTTGTGATTCTCTATGATAACAGGTACAACATTAATTATTATTACAGTGTCGCTTCTAGGATTGAACAAGGTACTTTTTAATTGTTGATTACAGTATGTTTGAATATTTTTTAGTAATCCTTATAATTCTGGATAAATATCAAATATTGACGTTTTTGGGCATAATTACAAATATTACTGCTGGGTGATAACCACCAAAGTTGACCATAGAAAAATAGGAATTTTTCTATCGTTAATGTGATGAACTGAGGAGCCTGCGGTAGAAATGAGAGCGTTAAAGAGTATGATCGATATAAATCGAGTGACCAGATAAGAAACAGCGTGATAAGGGAATGTTGTGATGTGAAAGAAAATATTGTTACAGGAATAGAAAAGGGTATATTAAGATGGTTTGGTCATGTGGAGAGGATGAATGAAATCAGGTTGACTAAGCGAGTATACAAAGAGAGTGTGAATTAATAGGTAGGAATGGGAAGGCTTAGACGAACATACGTTGATTAAATTAAGAACGTCCTGGCAAAAGATCAGGTCAAGAGTAAACGAAACCACCGAGCTTGCATGAAGAGCACTATAATAAAGCGAAAAAAGTATGCCGGGATAGTCGCAAGTGGAAAGATGTTGTCTCTGTCTACCCCTCCGGGAAAAAAGGCGTTTCATGTATAATATTCATTTTCAAGTTTATTTGTTTCAATGTCACACGTCGACACCGTCAAGCAAAAAAAATATTTTGAAATCCCTAACTCTATACTAATAGATTTACGCGGTTTAACGAAGCTCTGTCAATTTTTAATTAACTCATTTCGTTTTTAGGAGGACTTTATGCTGGAGCTACTGCCGGAAACAATGTTAAGGCTTCTGCTGGACTAGCAGGAGGAGTAAATTCTGATAAGACCGGAGGACTTGGCTTTGCGTCGGCACAATCAGGAAACTATGGTGCTTCGTCGGGCATGGTAGGTGATAAACTTGCTTATGCAAAAAGGAAAGAAGAGAGGCGTAGGATCAAGGAAGCTAAAAAGGCATTGAAGAAAGCGCAGCGTCTTGAATAATTTGGTGATGGACTTTAAGCCCCAGTGTTTTACTAATACTCATATTTCTTAATAAATAATCCATAAAATGTGTTCTTGTGATTTACCTTTATTAAACAAACCATCCATATCCCTTATTATTTTCAAGAAATCAACTAGTATACTGGAAACAGGTAATTGTACTCTAGAATATAAGTGCATGTTACATCGAGCGTCATCCAAAAATCAATGCACTTACCTCACAATACTCATCGCATGAAGCTTAATCCGATATTTTTAAAAGTTAAAGGTAGTAAGGTTAAGAAGTAATAGTAGATTCATCATGAGTGTTATTATGCATGTCTATTTAAACTAGGGAATATGGAATACTTTAACATATTTACTTTCACAGGGAGGTGCCACTTCTGTTAATGGAGCATCAGGATTTACATTCTCTGGTTCCAACTCTTTTGGAGTAATGAAGGGTACTAACGTTGCCGTGAAGTCTACTGAAGAAATTAAACCAATCCATAAGAAGCCCCACAAAGAATTTAATTTAGATGCTACGAATGAGGTGAATTTTGTCCCTCTAGAGACAGATGTAGCAACAGATGTTAAAGTTGAAGCAGTACCTGCTGTTGCTGTGAAAGAAGTAAGTAAAATAAGAAATGTGAGAAAATTTAATTATATGATACATTTTGTTGATAGATTGCAGGATATCCTATTTCCAAAATACTACAATCATTTATCGTGGAAGGTGCCCCAACGTAATGATGTGCATTGGTTTTCTCAGGTTTGTTACTTAGTCTATGAATTAAAGACAACACCAACGTGTCGATCAAAACCTGGCACGATGCACAGCAGATTCATATCTATCAATTTGCTACTTGGTAAATCACTACCCAAGGATTACACAAATCGTGATAAATTCATAATAAATGTGCTTCTTGCTAACCACTGTTCAATTAAAAAAGCACGTTTAAATCTTAATTAATATAATAATAATGAAGACACGCTAACAATTTTCATAAATGTATTTCAGGTAAATGTTGAATCTCCCCAAATTGTGGAAAAGCACACAGTTCAAACCTATTATAAACCACGTCACCATTTAAGAAAGACAGCATATATTGGAGGTTATGTAGGAGGAGACGTCGCACCAGCTGTAGAGAGAAGAATTGACGTGGGAGTTGAAGGTTCCGCCGATGTGGGAGCATCAGCAAGCGCTTCAGGCAATATTGGCGGAGGTGCCCATGGAGTCAATACCAAAGAAGTTGTTTTTACAAGAAACCCCAATTTCTTCGCAGATATCTTCAATGTAAGAATCATAAATATACAAATAGTTGTATAACTTAATGTATTGTTTTTGTAATTTATGTTTAAAGTGTTAGAAATGTCCGTAGCTACGCCCGAGTAAAATAAAAAATCCCTTTAATTTCCGTTTTAACGGGCATTCCTGGAAATCCTCCATTAGTTCACCTCTAGAATACTTTAAAAAAAAACCACATGCCAAATTTCAAATCTTTACTTTAGGCAGACATAGCGGTTTTGGCTATGCGCTGACGTGTCTATCAATAAAACAGTCAACCTTTCTTTTATAAACTAAGATTTTCTTCTTCTTCTTATAATAATGTTGATTACTTACGATTTACTTACAGATTCCTATCTCCACATTGAAAGCCGTTGGTAACTTCCTTGGAAACACCGCTGGAAGTACAAGTGTGTCCGTCCAAAAGTCAGCTTCAGTGCAAGGAGGTGCTTACTTTTAAAATTATGTTTATTTGACAAACTAGATTGTAATTATGCATTAGATAGATTTTATACAAGTACTTGAATAAAAAAATTAAATTTATGTCATTTTAATTTGATAGATATACATATAATGAGATAGTGTCTTTCAAAACTGCAGCTCAATCATGATATTATTAACTAGTGATAGCGATTTATTACAAATTATTAAAACTCAGAAATCATGTCATGAATTCATTATCGCACTGAAACAACCGATAAAATGAGCTAATATTATATAATCCAATATTACAATTGAGTTGCATTTTTTATAGAATCAATCCCCTTTGGAAGAGTTTATATTTGACTAAGCGTAAGTTTTACGACTATGTAAAAATGTTTATGAGTATTTTACAGCAGCGATAAGAAAGGAATGAGACCTATAGAAAACGACGAAGGATAATCTTGCCTGCTTCGTTGGCCTCTAAATTGTGATGATATTTTTATCATTTCCGAATTTTGATCATATTTTTATCTTCTGGTTTTTATTACGTATTTATTTTTATAAATGTTTTCGTTATATACTATATCGTATCCGGTATAACTATAACATCGGAAGAAGATAGTACTATATATATTGGTTTAACTCAATCCTCAATCCCACGGAGCGTTATTATAAAAAAAATTACTTCGAAATCAGTACTTATCGTATCGTATTAAAGATCAAAAAGTAACATCAAAATGTTTCAACAGGTATCAATAATATTTATTTTCTATCATGTCACTTCAAATAGTTAACTAAAAAAGAAGGCATGTAATATGGACTTTAATATCATTGCTTTTAAAGTACATTTTCTTTATCTTTGTTCTAATTTTCTTTATATATTTTTAATCTGCAGAAGAATCAGACTCTATAACTTCATCAAAGCATGTTCCGTCATCATCATCAGATACAGCGATCACGGTACAGACACCGGCTGTATCTAAAGTCATTGAAGACATTTTTGCTGTAAGTTCATTGGCACATAAAAATATTCATAGGTTGAATATGCACAAGATTATCCTGGTGTAGGTAATAATTATTACTATATATGTGGGTGGTGGATATTTTATGAATGCTGGTTATTTCTGATAGGAAACCTAGTAAGAACATCTTCATATTCCTTTTTTCACAAAGATAATTATCAAGGTCAAATTATTAAACGTTAATTTAATTAATGTATATATTGCCTAATAACTTCTAATTATAATGCTGTTATACTAACATAGTCAAGTAGTAGAATACCTACATAATATATATTTTGGAAAATATTCGATGCCTTCATAATTTTCAACTAAGAAGATTTGGTGGTAGAATACTAATATGTAATTGAGTGCATTATAAGCGGATTCGAATATGGTATGAACTTCGCATAAATGAAGGAAACAAACCAAATGAGGCCTGAATCAGTGTAAATCAATTGTGGTACGTATACTGGTATTTATTATTACATATTTTTATACGTCCTGGTGAAGGGTCAGGTCAAAAGTGCCCGAAACCGCCGAGCTTGCATGAAGAGAGTTATGAATGTGGATGAAGCAAAGGAAGTATGCAGGGATCGTGGCAAGTGGAAAAAGGTAGTCTCTGCCTACCCCTCCGGGAAAGAGGCGTGAGTTTATGTATGTATGTATATATATTTTTATAAAACTATGTTTAAAATTAAATTATTCATTCCACTAATTCCCCTAACAATAACATATTCTCCATAAAGCTTTTAAGCTCAGTGTCGACTCAGCTGTAAAAAATTTAATACAATTCAAAGGAAAGCAAATCTTAAAAACCATTGTCATTTGTCATGTTATGAAATTACTTCCCGCTTTGTAAATTTGTACCATACGAAAATATGATGTGTATTTTACCATACGAAAACATACGACAAACAAAAACTTTTGATTAGTTAAATTTGAGAATGTGCGTAGGATTATGCAGTAATTGAAAACCTTTCTTTATTAATTCATTAAAAAAAGTTTCTTTCAATCTATTATGCTTTGAGGTTATTTTGTTTGTGTATAAATCATAACACAGAATAAAGTAATATGTAATATAACTTTGAAGACAAAGGATGCTATGAAAACGGCTGAAATTAGTTAGAGAGATATGCTGAAAAACAAATATATAAGAGCCATATTTAATTTATTTTTATGCACAGTAAGAAAGGAAGTTGCAGCACATTTTTGTTAATATAAGACTAATGGTACAACATACCAAAATTAAAAATATCGTAATCACTTACGATCTAGGCAACTTGATATTTAAAAATATAATTTTGAAACTTATTTGCGTTTTGCTACTCATTTTTACATCTACATATAATTTCGATACTTATACAATCGACATTTGCTATACGTAATTACAAATCTCTACAATCTAGATAACGTGACTTTTCAAGCCAGACTTTAAATGCTGTATTGACTGTAAAAACAAGTTAATAATTATCATCTTATGATTTTAGATACCTATTAACACATTAACTGCTGTCAACAAGTTCCTGGAAAATAATGTGCCTGCGAAAAAAAGGATTCAGGTAAGCCAGTGTTATGTAGTTTAAAATAAGAATCTCTGCTCATAAAATATAACATTACTTTTAAAAATTGATTTGATCATATGTATTCATCGGACAGATAAAGTTGATAAACTTACAAATGTACAGTCTTGAAACTGCCCGAAAGACTACATCAGTAATAAAACATCTTTAAAAAACTAAGTTACTAATTGTATTGCTTAAACTGTAAATATTAGCACCCTCCAAAAATGAAACGAACATATGAATTTCAGGTATATCCGAAGTTCAGAGTTTTATACCATTCTATTTTTTATTTTATTAATATAGCTAGTGGTTTTGTTTTTGTTTTTAAATTGACTTAAAATATTCAACAACATATTAAACCCCACAATTATTAATTCAACTCAGGCTCTGAAATACACGCTGGTAGAAAAATGAATTAGATATTTTATCTTATCAATGACACGATTCATCATAATCGACTCCTTAAAAGATGATATTTTTTTCCATTACAGGTATCACAACAAGAAGGAGTAGTTCATGCAGAGAAGCGTCACGCCAGACTCGGACCGCACGCAAGAAGACGAGCAAACAAACATACACTTGCTTCGGAAGAAGAAAAGCCAGAAGTTGCTGTTGACAAAAAAGAAAACTAGAAAAATGTACAAAATTTAATTATGACTTCTATATCACAAAAAAAAACAAACGTTATATTGTTAATGGATACGTTATGGTTTTCTATTTTTTATTTCAGTTTATCAGTTTATAGCATTGTTTCCCAATCAATATAGTTTCATAATACTCATTTCAAAAAATAAACTCATTCTGTCTGGATGTTTATGTTCAAGTCAAACCGATTATACTACGCCCAGTTTAGAAACACAATTTATAGAGATCGTGCTTAAATTAACATGTACTTATTATGTAGTGTGATCACATTAAGATATCTTAATTATTGAATATAGGTACTTATTTAAAATAAATAACTTTTGATAAAATATTTCATGAGAAGCTTCTATATTTATTTGTTCATTCTAAGTGTGTAAAATAAAACAATAATTTATTTAGTAAAATAAAATAAAGCAGAAATATAACAACAAATTGTACAAATATAGAAAAGTATATATTTTTAGGACAATGTACTCGTACTTAATTCTGTATTTTGTACATTACATCACAGATATTAAGTAGGTACATGTTACCTACTCTTTGTTGATTTGGTACAAATCATAATTTATAAGCCAATGAGAGGCATTAATTTATGCTGTTGCATATCCTTGTTAGAATTATTTATGCGATTTAATAAAGTTTTCTATTTTAAACATAGTTTTTTTAAACCCACTAGTAACATATTATTTTTGAAAAATATTTTGACACAAACAATATAAGCGGCAAAAGGGAAAACATCGTAAGCAAATCTGCACATTCAATAAATTGAATGTCTAACCATAATCCAATCTAGGATCATGGGCTCCTCTTCAGAAACGTGCAGGTGGATGACTTTCAAAGTTTGGAAAAAAGACCAACTTTTTATCTGTTCATGTATTCTTCAAAGTCTACTGACTTTGACGTCAGGGCAGGAATTTATAAAATTGTAACATTTATAATGGTGATGTATGATAATTAATAAGTTGCTATCTCAAAGTAAAATTCAAATGTTTATTAATAACAATAGCAATATTTACATGTTCATATTTCTCAATCAACTAATTAACACTCTTAGATGGTAACAGAACGCTGTTCCTCGCGGGCCGTACAAACTCAGGTACCAGTTATTTAAACCCACTTCTCTTACAGGCACGAACGAAGCAGCCGTGTCCAATTTAAACAAATCCAAATTTTCAATAATATATTTGCCTTTCTTTATAACACAACTTTTCGGATTGAATTTTACTTTAGTATATATGAGAACTGCTTTTCCCAAAACATTTTTACAGGTGAGATTTTTATAATCAAATCTCAAATTTGTCGGATTTCCGTATCTTTCCACAACAGATCTCATCCTCCAAAAATATCCGATTAAGTCTTCGTTTGTAGTTGCGTTTCCTTTTAATAATCTTTTACTATTATTATGGAATTCAATATTGACTGTCACTGGACTTTGTAAATCATACGGAGGATCGGGATCGGAACATTTTTGTAAATTTTGAACTTGCGGTTGATAAGAATTAACAGCTGTAACGGAATTGGTCCAGAATGCTACGATTAAAATGAGTAATACAGTAGACATGGTGATTTTACCGCGTTTTGTGGCTGACTGGTGCAAAACGACCGAAATATAAAATCATTAGTGGT
This sequence comes from Amyelois transitella, assembly GCF_032362555.1. Taxonomy (NCBI): domain Eukaryota; kingdom Metazoa; phylum Arthropoda; class Insecta; order Lepidoptera; family Pyralidae; genus Amyelois; species Amyelois transitella. The sequence continues at coordinate 7,108,489 of NC_083511.1, read as the reverse complement.
TGATATAATCAAAAAACCATTATACTGTTATTTGAAAAAATAATCATAGTCTCTGAAAGAACGCAAAAAACTAATTACGCACAATTTTTTTATATAAATTTGTATGTAATGAGTTTTTAATATAAAAAAACTTTGCAAAGAAAGTCAGTGTTTAAAATTTTTCGGTAGTGTCAATTGCTGCCTTGGTGATTCTATTGACAAATATCATCAATTAAATTCGCTTAAAGATAAAGCACACATAATGTGCATGTCCAAAAAATTTCATCACATACATCCACATTAATAATAATTTTAACACCAGAAGCGTGATGACTTTTTCTACTTTCGAAGCAGAAGCAATTTTCTTAAAAGGTTTTTCCGAAAACATATTCTAGTTTTTATCTTAAAAAAATTGCTGAATAAACAATTTAGCGTTAAAAAGATAAAATTATCTTGCAAAAAAATACTTGCAACTTTGTGTTTCCTAGCTCAACTTTGTAATTTTCGTCAACCAAGCCTCGGATGAAGGAAATAAGCAATTTTATGCTTGAGGTATTTTAAGACACTGGCTTGCAAAATAAACTTACAATTCCTTTGAGGACACCAAAATGGTTAACAGACACATCTCCCAGAAATTACTTGGCGACTTGAAATAATTAAGCCTTGTGAATGAGCGTTGATGACATTGTGGTATAAAGGCCATTTCAAATTATTTAATTACGTATGGTAGACTCATTACGAGTGTGCTCAATAAACTTAATTTTGTAAAACAAATAAATATATAGATATGTTTTAGTTAAGGAATTCGTATAATATCAGTAATATAAATGTAAGAAAATGCACTCTCCCTTAATGAAAAAGGTATATGTAAATGCGTACTTTTCCCAAGAATTTTAGAATCAAATATAAAATTAATCTGCCTACTGTTAAAAACCGTTACCGTTCAACGATAACTCAAACATAGACGTACCTATTTTATGGTACTATAGGACGTAGTATGGGTAATATCTGATATTTCACATTGTATACATATATCCTAGGAAATATATTCTTATTCAGCTCCGACGCGCACTGGCTCTGTTTTTCACATACTTAGGTATTTATGTTTAGTCGAACATTGACATTTTTCTAATAATAACTAACAGAAAGGTGCAAAGTCTTCAAATCTAATTTCTCTTTGAAAAGAATTCTCACATTTGCTCATCGTCTTATTTTATTATAACTTATTCTATTGATATATGGAGTTAATAATCAAGAGACAATCAATAACTTGAACGCAGTCGGAGTTAACGTGAGCAAATTATATTACCTTATCCTCTGTCACGTAGAAGTTGTTGGTCCCAAAGGATAACCAGAGTTTATATCCCTACGCCCTGGTATAACCATAATCAATAGAAAAGCAGATCTGTCATATCTTTGTCTCGAAAGTTATAGGTATACCTATTCAACAGTACTCTCTATAAACACATGTCTTGTGAAATAAATACCATATCAAAGTGATCCGCTCTCACCCACGAATGTTGACTTAAGTTCAGACCCTCGTTAAGGCCCTACTCGTCCTACACCGCTCATTAAATTAAGAACCCAATCATCATTACATCTAAAAATTGCAAAGATAGGCCGCCAATACATATTCCATCGTAATACATTTACCAGCGATTTTATTAAAATATTTGCATGAATGTGCGATAAAAACATACTTTTATAGTTTTTGTTTTAAAAATAAAAACGTTTTGTGTCCACTTTTTAATTGATCTACTCTAAAACATTTCATCGAACGACATGAAAAAGAATACAGTAGCAATATCCAGAATATTTTTGTACAAAAATATTAATAAAACTCGTAGGATTGTTAGAAATTCTAAATTTATTTATTTTTTGATTATACTTCTACTTAACTTCTGAAAAATAGTAGGTAATCTTTATGCTTCTGAAGTATGCACTAAAATAATAAAAAGTAAGAAGAGCACCATATTTCTGCAATTTAGAATAGGACCTCTCCATCTCTTTCTCCGGCCACTAAGGGAAAAAGCAGATTATACATTAGTCTGTCGCAGGAATAGCTTATAAACTTGAAATAAATGTAAACGTAAAATAAACTTTTCAAGGCTGGCTAGGAGCCCGTAATTTCCCGAATTACGATTCCATCCAGCTTAATGTGGTCCACAAGTCTTTTTAAGAGTGTTGGCTCTAATTAACCCTTTGGTAAAGATGCAATATACAAATAATGTCAATAAATGTAATTTAGTCACATAACAGAGGTTGAAAACCGCTCATGCATATGGCCACATGAAGAACCTTACCTAGAATTCCTTAATGGCCCTATTTCTTGGAAATCCCTAATACTGCGGGTTGCGGTGGAGAAATAATTTGAACCTTGCAGACAAAGAATTCAAGAAACCACTCTGGGTACCTGTCAGTATTCCAAACATTTCCACAATGAGGTATTTCAAATGGTTAAGTCTATTACGCTTTAAGCAATCCATACGTAACAACAAAACATATTGATTACGGTGAGGGAAAACATCGCGCGGAAACCTGCATATTCAGGGAACTGGATGTGTTACCATAATCTAATATACATTACATTATTACATTACCCTTGGTTGCGATGGGAGTCGCTTCAGTAAAAATCTGACTTAACAAAGCCAGAATCCATGGTCTAGGGCTTATCCCGGGCCCATCTCCAGTGTGATGAGGAATCTTCCTGGCTATATCTAGAGAGAATATATTTGCTTGATGTTTGTGTATGTTTAATTGTTAACCCCGTTATCAGCGACAGGTGTTATAAATTTTTTTACATAAGGTTATTAGTAACATTCCTCGTCAATATTTATTTGTACCTAACCTATATGTATTTTTAAGATAGGTACTCTCAACCCTTCATTTTTATTAACAATGCTTTATCGACGCTTTCAAAATCAAAAGCGTTAAATTATTCCCAATCCTAGTATTATTGGAATATCTGAAGATTCTTACTCAATTTGTAGGCTGACTGCCAAAGACGGTCTACCCGTAATGGCATTTGAATGAACTCGTAATTTCACGAAAGAAAGAAAATTTAATTTGAAACGGAAGCCATTGATTTGTGAATTTGAGACAAGTCCCCACTTTGAACTTCACTGTAACTTTTTTAAGAAATTTAATTCGGACTTGCGTACCCGTAATTCGGAAAAGTTTGAATAATAATTTTTGCTTAAGTTACCAAAGATCAAGTTTAAAAAACAATTTTTGATCTAAGCTTTTATTATCGCTCGAATAATCTATGTTTATTCTAATCTACCTCTGAAATAATAATATGTATCAATAATACTTAGGTAGATCTTAAGTTGATTAAAACATCGTTCGAAAAAAAATTGTCTTTTATTGTCGTTGAAAACTAAAAACATGACTGTTGACGGCCTTACCTCTGAGCTCATAATGCGACTATCAGACCACTAAAATCTTTACGGTACAAAAGATCATGATTTATGTATCCCTTCCAACCTTTGAGTATCTGAAAATCCTCTGAATTCTCTCTATTGTTGGCCATTGAATTATCATTTTACTCACTGGCCGTGACCACAATATAGATGAACAAAGAAGTGAGAATTTTCAGTATATTTTCTATGCACACACATATTAATTTAACTTACATTTAAAAAATCACGTCTCTATTTCTTTTGAGTAACATAATGTCAACAGTTCCAAAAAGACTGAAAGGCCACGTTTCTTTTAAAATATAAGGTATCTCTGTTATTTCTAAATGTGTATGTATCATCCATCTACTAAATGAAAAAGTGGAAATATACTTCCTTCTGTGTATTTAAAAATGTCACTCTCAACCATACAAAAAATATTAATAGTCTTTTCTATATCCTTATTATTTTGTGGCCCTATAGGATGGCGAATCACACCAACACCCTAACGTTTCCAAGCCACTTGATAACCGTTTCCAAATTAGATCAGGTCGTCCCGTGGGAATTAATTTTGAACCCTAATCAAAGTTGTCCCAAGTTCGGGAAGTCACTTCAGGTTGATGCTATGTGTATAGTATACTGAACTTATTATGTGTATGTTTATAAATAACTTGTTAGATTATTATTTTTTAGAAAATGTTAAGATAATGCTTTAAAAAATATAACACGATAGAATTATATATTGTTTAATCATATGCACAACTTTAGCGAAAGTTACAGGATATGCGGTCTTAAGCAATTCTTATATTATTCTTAATTCTATAATCTAATCAGTGTAATAATGAATTTCAAACTGATACCAAAAAATATTAGTAAAATGTACGGAATATTTTTCTCACTACACTACACACACGAGATAGGGGTTACAAAAATGACGCGATAAAATTCAACCCGTATGCGAAAAAGAAAAATGGTGATGCTATCCAAAATTTTCAAATGTTTGGTAACCGGAACACGGCCAACATTCCGAATAAAACTGTTATACGGGCCGCGTGCGAAAATATTTCGATTGCTTTTAGAAATACATCTGAAATACGAATTAATCAAGGTTTAGCTAACGATTGTATGAAATAATTGCCATCGATCCTTATCTTTCACAAGGATTATTTATAATGAACTTAACAAACAAGTACTCACAAATCGTAAAAAATACTCGAATTTTGAAATTTTTGTGATGTTAAGATAATTCGGAAGTCTCATGTAAAACATAGTACCTAGACTTTTTTTCCCCCAAAAAAATATAATAATATTAATTTACAATTTTATCACGCATACTATTCCAGAAAATTTATGATAAATAGTAAGTAATACGAGTATAGCTCTACACGTTAATTTAATTTATTAACATGTAGTGCTATATTATTTACTTTTTTAACATGTAGAACTAATATTATTTAGCTACAACTTTTTACTTGGCTAAATCCTTTAACACTTCTTCCTTCTAAATCCACATACACGATTGTATTTGTTGAAATTTTACAGAATTTTCGGCAAAAATAAATTAAATATAAACGTTGCAATAGGCTTCTTCGGCATTTCCCCAATTTATTACCTCGTAATTGCCAGAACACGCCCTCGGGAGCGGGCACATTTGTGTTATTTTGACTCAACATAATTAAGTACGTAAGTGCCCGCATTTACCCAAATCTCTTCAGTTGGTCGAAGGTTCAAATAAAATAAATTTAAACGGATTTAAGAGCCACTGGCAGAAAATTGAATAACAAATGTCTTTGTTTGATGTTTTACATGTTCGTATGAACTTTTACTAATATGTTATGTATACTTTTAAACTTGAGATTTATGTGTAACGACTGATAGGCATACGATTTTTTTTTTTTGAAACAGAATGTATATATATATGCAATTAAGATTACCGTAACCTAGTTTTATAATTCTGCGGCTAAAACCGGGCAACTGTGAAAACCTTCATCCTATTCTGTGGGTTTTAAGATATACTAAACAAATAACATTTCACTCTGTTTTTACAACATGGTGGATTCGCGAAATTCTGTGTACTTTTTTTGCTCCATTCCTTTTGTGCATTTTACGAAACTCGACTTTTTTAGAGTGTTACTCGGTCCATCCAGGCGATCAATCGTTGGATTTGGAATTACATCAATTTGATCCGATCTCAAATGATTAATCACTCGTCTCGATAACAACATATTCTTTAACATATCAGAAAAAAAATATTCATGGTTTCATATGAACGTGCAAAGCATAAAATAGATATTAAACTTTTGTGCTGTATCTCGCCTCAATGGAAATTTCCAGACAAAAATCTTCAGAAAAATAGCTTATATTTTTCTGAAGATTTTGGCTTCCTCTTAATCAAAATAAATCCAGAAGTTATAAGTTTATTAATTGCAAACAGAAATAGAAATATTATCTCTTATTAATTTTAATACGGACATACAAAACACGAAAATAAAGAAAAAGTAATACTTTTTGTAATACATCACATACATGTTCGTTTATTTATTAATGAATGTTAATCAATGATGTTAATGTACATTAACATTCATTAACAAATAAACGAACATGGATACTCTAGAGTTAGAATATCCTAAAGTGTTATAAATTAATCAGCCTGCAACTTCCCCTATCAAACAAACTCTTGCGAAAACGTGATGGGAATTTGTATGGTCGATAACTTTCTTTGTGTTGATGCGATTATACAATTGAGTCTGAATAACTCCCATTTGTAATAAATCCATTTACGTTTCAGAAAAACTCATGAACAAATTTTTCAGCTAATAAATTATGATTTAAATAGAATACGCCCGCGACTCTGTCCGTGTCAATCGAAAAATCCCGTTCATTTTCGCTCCCTGAGGAATTTAGGGAAATCCTCTCTCAGTGCACTTTTATATAACGTAAAGACACTATATGCTAAATTATAAACCTCTAGACGTCACCGGTTTGGGCTACAAGATATTTAATTTTTGCAACTGTTTTTTTTTTTCGGTGGAAGCTTGTACATTAATACATATAATCACATCTATATGAATAACGGATGAGTTTAATGTATATAGATAAAAAGATACATACATACATATAATCACGTCTATATCCCTTGCGGGGTAGAGAGAGCCAACAGTCTCGAAAAGACCAATAGGTCACGTTCAGCTATTTGGCTTAATGATAGAATTCAGAAGAAAACAGCGACAGGTTTTTAGCCCATCGCCTAAAAGAAGAATCCTGAGTTTATCAGTCTTTCCCTTGATTAACAAAGGACTTCATCGTCTTTAAAGACATCCATGGGAAAAATTTGCAGTGGTCCTATTCTTTTTTCTATTCGTGCCGAGGTCCACACGGCATGTAATTGGCCTTATTTCTTAAAATGTTACTAAATACAATCAGCCAGTGTCCTCTTTTATATATTAAGAATCATTCTTTTGTATCATTATACCGAAATGTAAGAGAGTGCGCTTGTCTCGCCATCGGCGATGAATTCCCCCATGTAAACAGGCACGTCACGTTCTCTTTAAATTAATTTTTCCTACGTTTTCAGATGTTTCTCAGTGGAACTGCGTTTAACTGTAACAGAAAACATTTCTCATTTTATTCGGTAAAGTAGTGATCGTTGATCCCAGAGAGAGTGGATGAGGATGCATATTATTATCTTTGAATGAAAAAGATAGAAATATATAGAATAGGAAGGTAATCTTTAAGTTTAATAAATGTCGTCTTTTTTTTGTAATCATTACATTTTTTGAGAGGTATATAGCTGAATTTGATCTCATCAAAAAAGTCAGGATTTCTCGTCTTTTAGATATTAATCAATATTACTTGATCAGATCTCACCATGATCTTTAAACCATAAAATGATCATCAGAATTGATTGATGGATCGCACAAAAAAAAATAGTGAAATTAGAAAACCACCACATTTGATCTGTCAAAAATAAACTAACTGACTGACAAAAATTCCAGAAACGTTTTAGGCGTTACATTAATTAATTCATTTAATCACGGCTACATCCCTTGCGGGGAAGACAGAGTCAGCAGTCTTGAAAGACTGATAGGCCACGTTCAGCTGTTAGGCTTAATGATAATCCTACAATCTGAAGTGGCTGATTTATAAAACTACAATTTCAACTAAAATGAATAAATGATAATATAAAAAAAAACTCTTTATTGCACTAAGATACACTTCATATTGTACAAAGGCCCCTATCGATAGTGCAATTTCTTACAGGCAACATGCTAGTAAAAAAAATCTAGTATCAGACGCCTCAAAAAAAGATAATATTAAATGAACTACCAATATATTCCTTGGCTCTTCTAATGGAGTAGTTCGCGTTAATACAAATCCAATAAAAGCTTTTTTGGGACTTGGTCGTGGACATAATCCAAGCTTTACGATTAGTTTCGTCTGTCAACTTTAAGCTTAAACCAAGAATTTCAAAGACAATTTATGTCCCGATATGTCCGTAGTTTTAATAGGGTTTTTCCAAAAAGCAGGAGTTTCATTTAAGTTGACCTGACAATATAAAAAAAAATATCGTGAAATAATTAATATGTATACAATTACGACCTAGCTATCAGCTTGACATACATATCTTCCCATGGCCTTGGATATAGCAACCCTTCCACCCTCCGTTATCTTCCTTAGTATATACTTAAAATACCTTTTTTTTAAGTCAGACCAGTCATTCTCTAGGTCATTCTAATATCAGTTATTATATCTCTCCAAAGTGGAAACTATCATAGATAAATCTATGACAATAAAAAAGCAACATGCACTTTTACATTTACAAGAAAGTGAAATAATATTTGCGCTGCTTTTTACAAGGTTTGCAAACACAATTCGCGAGCAGCAGGTAATGTAAGTAATTTACTTAGATTCGCCGTCTCAGTTAAAATAAAACAAAATAACGCCGGCAGATTGCTCCGGGTGAAGCCTTGCTGAGTAATAGTTGTTCGGCACAAATAACAAATCGCACAGAGAGTAAGGTCGATAGCTATACCTAAATGGAGCTTATCTGGATTGGCATTGAGTTGAAATTTCAACATTTGGGTTGAAGATAGGGTCTCAAGCGTTATAAACGATGGATCGTACGTAAGACGCAACAGCTCGCTCACACGACGAAATGTCTTTATTACAGAACCATCGTTTCTCGATTACGATTGTATGAATACAATGAATTTAGAAAATACGTAACCTAGAGTTGATTTAATTTTAAAATGTTTTCCAGAAACCTGTTTATAGCAATTAGTTCATTTCAACAAAAAAAATGGGGGAATAACCTACACATTTATGCCTATTTTTTCAGCAAAATGTCGGCGATGAATCCTTTTTCTATTAATCAATCAATATGAATTAAATAATCTGTTTTCTGTCTGTAATGAATAAGTCTATCTTTAGTTCATTCGCACACATTTTCCAATTTTTTGGGAACCGTAGAGCAGTTTCGCTTCAGAAAAATGTGGCATTTTTTATTTCGTAATGTTGTCCCTTCAAACAAAGCCATTTGTCCTGGAGTGTAATCACAAACATTAACTCGATTTCAGTTCATTGGTAACCGAGTGAGTCGGCAAATCGATTCGGATTTAATCAAATACAAGTCGATTGAATTTCGGCGATGGATCTGACTCCTTACGATAGCACTTTTGGAAATTAATATCGATAGTGCTTCTTAGTGGGTGTTTGCTGATAGATCTAGACAGCTATGACTTTTAGATATCTTTGAGTATTGTTGCATCTCGATGTGACTTAAATAACAAGCAAGCGAATACTCAATATAGAACATCATGATTTATTAATATACCATGCTTATCATAATTTAGGGTTATCTAATCCATATAATTAATTTTTTATATTTTATATAGTTAAAATCGATATTAAGTAGATATACCTACATATTTAGTTATGTTAAGTCCCTTAAGTCTTTTTTAATTAAGTCTCGAACTTATTAAATCATTCTGTGGGATTTGTCCCTTATACCTTTACATAGGTTTTGTAATTTGTTGACGTGTAAAGATAAGTGAGACATTGTTGCCGTAAATCTTTATATTTATCTGATGAAATGTAAGGATTTCCTACAAGTTTTATGAAAGAAAAATGTGGCCAGTGAAACATTAGTATCTCCATTGTGTAAGGCGTTGAAGTTCAAGCAAGTGTGGTCACGGTCCAATCCCCGCGGGCTGTCGGCAATCCAACTTTGCAAAAGATACCAACTTCTACTGGAACGGGGCCTTAACGTATTTACATTGAGCTGTAACCTTCCCGCAATAGACCATCGGCGGTTATACGCCGTACAATTTTTTATTTTGTACTTAATGAGTAAGCTTAGGTCACGATTTGTACATGTCAAATTTATCTGAATATTTCGGACTTTTTTATATACACACATACATACATATGGTCACGTCTATATCCCTTGCGGGGTAGATAGAGCCATTAGTCTTGAAAAGACTGAATGGCCACGTTCAGCTGTTTGGCTTAATGATAGTATTGAGATTCAAATAGTGACATGTTGCTAGCCCATCGCCTAAAAAAGAATCCCAAGTTTGTAAGCCTAACCCTTAGTCGCCTTTTACGACATCCATGGGAAAGAGATGGAGTGGTCCTATTCTTTTTTGTATTGGTGCCGGGAACCACACGGCACTAAGATATATATATATACACTAAGATGATATAAGACAACCTTAAACTTTAATAGCTAATCTTTAACGAAATAGACTCGCAAGTCGGAAACGGAACTATGACAATCTCATCAGATTACAATCATTTAACTAGATTCTTCAAGATACAATCAGAAAAGTAATGACTAATGTAGGTTCGCTTTCGAATCGCTTTAAAACAGGAAAGAATTAAAAAGTCATAAGTGAGACTCCAAAAACGCCCCTTTCCGTGGCTTCGACCACCATAAGTTGATTAAACTAAGTAGATATATTAACAAAATTTGTACAATCAAACTTTGATCATTATCCTTAGCTAATAAAATTACTAGCAACAAGCAAGTTGAATAATTAGTTGATTTAAATAAACAATTTGGAATTATCTTTTTTAAATATTCCATTTATTATGCGGTTGATTTTAAAATTAAACATAATATTGGTGTAATATAATAAATACCTAGGTAATTTATTTCAATAATTAATTACCTATATTTTTTTTATATAAAGAGATATATCCATAAAATAAATTGATTATAATTTAGATTTTATTTGTTAGCGAATGAAAAAATAAATTTTAGACAAGTTAGTATTTTAACTTTTAAATTTTTAGCTGATGGTGATAAAAAACCTGTTACCATTTTTATGTCAGGTTTTGTAGATTATGAAAGTTCGGTCCTTTGGGGCGTATTTTAAACAATGTACCTAATTCGACTGTCAAAAAAAGGTGCAAAGAATCATGCCCCATAGTTGGGAGTGTCAAAAACTTTTTGCGGGCCAAACTTCGGCTATTTGTTATCACTTTTCAGTGATTCACTTGTAAATACTTGGGGGTCGTAAATCAAACTTGAGGGAAGTTTTGTGACAGTTTTAGTAGAACTAGCTACAGGTAGAATGTGGCTCAAATTCTATTTTGACAGACATAGTGTTTTTTCTCAATTTTTTACAAGCTTGTGTTGATTTAATTTAACTATTTGTTTTATCTTTTAGTAAACCTTATAAGGTTGAAGTAAGTTCTAGAAGTTTTTATCAATATTATATTTTAATAAGTGATTCCCATGACATTGTTCATTTCTTTAAACAAGATGATATTTCTTTTTTATTATCTTGAAACGTTATTAGTGCAAAGCAGCACAATAAGTGCGCAACAAGTAATTGATAATCATATTAACTGCACTTAAAAATATTATCCGATATATAATACAAGCAATCTTATTAAGAGGAGATAGATATTCCTAGGAGATTTCTAAAGAATGTGAAATTGAATTTCCACGGTTCCACAGCGCAGGCTGAAAAGATCTAGTACAATTGGAAGTGCAATTCAGCGATCAACTCAGATTGGCTTTAAATCAGTGTTCAATTCAGTAGTTTATGACAGCAAAATCTTTTCTTTAGAAGCATGAAGTTTATTACTTCCAAGTGTCAAAAAGGAAAACTTACCCTTTACCCCAGACCCTTTTCTACGTCAGTACGTGAGGTGAACTTTCTTGAATTTTATTACAGTTTTTTTCTAAGCTTTATTTTTGTGCCCTTTCTTTCACATTTATTTAAATGGACCTACATATTCAGCCACCTGAATTAACTTTGGTAATATTATAATAGCTGTATTTGCATAATAATAGCTGTATTACATCAGAAAAACATTAATATATCACGCCTTTTTCCGTTACGAGGTAGATACAACTAACAGTCATAGACTCACAGCCACGTTCCGCTCGGTCTAGTTATGGAAGAAGGATTAGTTCGGATAGTGTGTGGATTTTATTTGTAACTATACTTTAAAGTCTACAAAATTTAACCCAGAATCCTCTACATAAATTTCAATATTTTCTCGTTAAGTCACACGTTCAAGTTAAAGAGCCACTCACTGCAAGTCATAGCGTTAACAACGCAACTTGCTGGAACTTTAAAGTGAAACGCTTTGTTTAACGTTACTTATCGCTGTAGAGAATCTGTACGGCAGACCTTTATGTCACAGTTATGTAAATTTATTTGTTTTCAACCTTATCCGTCACTTAGGACTGACTGCGTATGAAGCATTTGCTCGCTAACTTTAACACTAACGTTCATATCTCTAAGTGATATTCGGTTCAAATATGATTACTTGTTTAAAAAAACTTAATACGACATCCACATTTGACAAATATTAGCCTGCAGCTTTACTTCAACGTCACTCAACAGTAGATCGATTTAGCCATTTATATCGCGATCGATCTGGGAGCAATTTTTATCGCGACGTCTCATCATGTGTCACCCTTTTTCATGCGATTCTATAACGGATCGAGTCGATTATAAAGTTTTCTTGTTAAATTAAGAAAATAATTACATTGTTTTTGATGACACATTAAATATTCTTGTTGTAAAGAAACATAAAATGAATTGCTTTCACGGACAATTAAATCATTAAATTAGTCATTTAAAAGAAAAAGCTGAGCACAATTCAAATTATAATTATAAAATTTTTATTATTTGATAATTATAAATAAATAACTTGTTTTCGCCGGCATCAAAAGAATTGATATTTCATTTCCATATTCGTAGTTATTTTCTATACTCTCAATATTGGTAACCTTGGTACATTCGGGTCAAGTGTGTTTACCTGCATTGCTTTAATTAAACTTGTACAAGCGGCGATATAAGTGTTAGAACTAAGGCAAAGTTTTATTACTTTAGGTTTTCCTACATTTATTTTAATAACTCTCAAAAATTACCAAACTTTATATACAGTTTTCTTTTACTCATTCTGAAGACGTCATTAATGCGCTTTTAAGTTGATTGTAAGCTATTCCCGATTAATTTGGATTTGAGATACTTAAATAAACATAGCGATGCACAACTTTAATTCCTACTTCTGCCATATAATGCCATTACCAATGATTTTCTTCAAAGTTATGGAAGCTCTTTGTGACTATGGGTTAACTTTGAAATCTTCATATCCAAACAACTGACGATAGTCGTGATCCATATGTCCTATTCTCCTGCAAAGGTTGGGGAGGCAAGACGACAATCTTTTCGAGTAAAAACCTGACTTAGTAAATCTAAGATAGTAGTCAGAAGGGGACCGCGGTCTCCGCTCCACGGAGGTGAGGTGAATTTGAAAGGTGTAGGAAATTTCTGGCTACTTTCTGGCTACAACTTTGCTATGGCGTGGACGATGTCAGGACTGACGCCAGGACGATTGTTATTTTTGATAAAAAGCTTAGACCGCCCTCTTTTAGGAAGCTACTTTAAAAGCTTGATAAAAAGTAGAATGTGTGTATTCCTATAGTGGTTACAGAAAAAAATCAGCCATATGGAAAAAAGAGAATGAAGCACTTATCAGCAACAAGCTTCATCGAAAATTACAATAACTTATCCACAACATATAGGTAAGTCGATATGTAATAAATTTAAATAAATTTTAACGACGCCTGTACAATTTCCAGAATATTATTTCCTGTTATAATTTTTCACCAAGCTTTATTACAAAGTTGGTTTCCTTCGCATGTAACCTAAATAAATTCTAAAGGTAATATAATTTCATTTGCCAGTAAACTAAGTAATTAGTATGTAGGTGACTTCCTAAAAGATTTATACGAGTAAAAGAGAAATTATGTGCCGTGAATGGAAAAGGTAGGTATAAAAAAATATGAATATTTCCGGGGTTCTCAAACGTAAGAGAAAAAAATCACGAACAATATTTTTAAGAGAAATGAGCCCGGTAGCGGAATTCGCATTCATGCAAATATTTTGAGTACAATGCATTTATGCACGTTACCCGCGGTGTTATAATTTTCACGTATGTTTGTCTATGTTAATATTTTTGTTTTTGACATTTTGAACCTTTTTGGTTTAATTATATGTTCAATAGAGTTAATTGACACGAAAAATTCTTGATAAACTTATTTTCGTAAGGTGTGGAAGGAACTGCCTGGGTATATATTCCCAGCAAGTACTGTTAGCGAACATTCAAAAGTAGAATATATAGGTATCTCTTGGATAGGCATGTTATTTCTTCGTCTTCATCATCACTTACCATCAGGTTAGATGAAAGACAAATGCCTAATGCAATATTGTGTAAAAAAAAAATATTTAACAATGGCATCAATGTTGGCGGGACCAAACCAAAAGAATAGAAATTAAAAAGTACGAAATTAAATATACTAGGATAGTTTTGGTGCACTTTTTTTAAATTCATTTAACTAAACTAAAATATCATACTAACGTTTCTCAAAACAGCGTTAGGTACGTTTGCAACGATATTTTTCTTGTAGTCAAAAACCACTGGATGGACGAATGTCAAACATCCTCCTGGCACAGAGCTGCGCTGGGAATGTTCTAGAATACCTACCCTTCAATATAAAAATATTTCATAAACAACTCCCACGCGACGCATACAAAAATACTGTGTAAGATATTTGCAAGCAAAACTTTCAAAGTTACATTACGCTTCACAAAGTTTCTATCAAGCCTCAACTTTATTCTATATACCCCATACATATAGATATATGGTGATATTCAAATGAGATTCTGTACTATAAACTAGTCATTTGGGTTGAAAATCGAGATGTAGCGTCGTCGGTATCGGTTGAAATTGTCGATGAAATGTTTTACGCTGGAGTGGTACTTTTACGCAAACGTCTACTCTCTTTGAAGTTCGACGTGTTCGATTTTTAAATTCAGGTCGTGGAAATAAGATTTCTTTATACACAAATTAAGATTAGTAATTTTATACTTTTAGTTTCGTTGATTACGAAAAGTATAATTTTATTTATGTAAAATCGATAACAATTTATACATATTTCAGTAAAACCAAGATGAAAATTGATATTTCATATATTATCAGTTTTTCATACTACACACATAATAAGGTAATCACAGGACTGACTTGAAGATTACTTTATAATGTGGCACCATTAAAAATACACCTAAGAAAAAATAAATATTAATTAACAAATAAATTTATAAATTATAGAGTCTCTGCATAGTATAGTGTCAACCTGCGGGAAGTGCCCAAGAGACTGGCAGCATTAAATTAACTACCTATTACGAATTTCTTCACTGCAAAACAAACAAGCCCCATCAGTATCTGGTAAAATTAATATAACCTATTAATTTATCTTTCAGAATAAAATTGATATGAAAACCATACAACGTTTTATAAGATTTATTATATTATCAAAAAATCCAGCTTCTAAATATGCACCCATACTAAAATGCTTCGATTAACCTGAAATGCTTACCGTTTTAATGAAATACTTAATTGTCGACCAACAACTTGCTTTATAGTATAATATCC
This sequence comes from Amyelois transitella, assembly GCF_032362555.1. Lineage (NCBI taxonomy): Eukaryota > Metazoa > Arthropoda > Insecta > Lepidoptera > Pyralidae > Amyelois > Amyelois transitella. Next base: position 7,093,151 of record NC_083511.1, on the reverse strand, counting down.
AAAGAAAGCCTTAGAACGAGTCAATTTTTTAATGATGGATTCAAATTATAGAGATGCAATGATAGGGACACGAGGTTTTCGCCTCCCAAGTTTTACAATCTGAGTGATAAGGAAAGCAACTGGCCATAACTATGTTTTTTTAAGAACCACCACCATGTAGAAGTTCTTACTGTTTTCTGTTTTCTTTTTTTAACAAAGATGAGAGTATTTTCTTTAAATAGTTTCACAGTAAACCATGTTGTGAACATGGCCGGGACGCGCCCCCCCTCGGGAAGTTGGGTGCTCGCCAACTCCGCGTTAGATGTATAACCTGAACCCAGGACACAATTTTCTTGGTTTTGAACAAAGTGCACTAAAATCACATTTACAGATTCATATAAAATTGTCCCTGAACATGTTTTCGGATTCTCGAATTCTAATACAAAACTATATTAAGCTATACAAAACAATAATTACGTAATAAGTAAGTTTTTAAAGATGATAAGATAGTGTTGTCAGTTGGAATAAAAAAAAATTTAGGTGCATTGATGTGAAAATATTAAATGATCATTTATAAATACAACATAAATATTCCCTAAAATTCTTTATAGTTAAGATTCTTTGTACGCGTACTTGAGACTTTATTGTTGGAATGTTATAAAGATGTAAGGATATAAAAAGCGAATGAATAAGTCATTTGCTATAAAGAGGAAGATAAAATAAAATAAGGTATAAACGTTATTTTTCTTTATAATTTTCCTAATTTTTTAAAGTACAATTTAACTTTTTTATTGTACTTTGTTTCTCTTTTGTTTTTATTAGTAATATAAAAACCCAATTTTGATTTAAAATTTCTAATGTAGGTTATCACGGAATCTGTACTTGAATATTTTTTATATTACCTATTATTCTTGAGCAAATACCTACTTAATTATCACGAATTAATATTTTCTGATTTCTGAAACTGTCAACAAACATCCTGCCAAACAACGGCCTATCATCATTTTTGACGATCAACTGTGCAGATATATCATCCTCCCACGCAGTTACTTTATCTTCTGCGCTAGTCTTTGACCTTAGAGTTTTATTCAAAGAAGTTAAAAGGACATTTATTGTCAAAAGTTCAACGATAAACGTCTTTTAGCCGCGGTTTCAAAGATCGGTTCTGTTTGGACAGCAGCCAACTAAGCTTGACCCTCTTTATTCTAGCTATTGCCCCGGGCGGCGCGGCGCTCCCTTATTTGAATTGTCCCTGACATAAGGGAGCGAAGAGATTACATCGCTAGCCAGAATGTGGGAATAAAAGGAGTCTGGCAAAGCTTCGTTGTTAATTTTGATATTTTGTTTAATATATAGTGCAAGTGTTTCATGGTCAGATTTTGAAAGTTGACACCAACGTCATTACACTTAATTTTTTTTAACATTGTATGATTATTTTTTTTATTTCTATCCCTTCTCATAAACTCTTCAAAAGTAAACGACTAAGCAAAAGAACCGAAATGATTCAAGAAAATACGTTTAAAATGTGTACGAGGAAAAAGCCGCTTCATAGAATTAGCTGTCAACGAGGATTTCCACAACGAATATATGGTGCCTAAAAGCCTGAAGGGCATCGCTTTTATTTCTCTGACAAAATGAGTATAATTACGAGACATTCCTACTTATTCCATTTCTATATTGCCAGAAAATTGTTTTACAAACTAATTTTAAATTATAATTCGTTTCGTTCAAGATTGCCCAAAAAGACGTTGACGGTTTTACAATTTTTTTACGTACAAACATGTATATAGTCACCTCTATATCCCATGCGGGGTAGATAAAGCCAACAGTCTTGATACAACTAAAATGCCACGTTCAGCTGGCTCAATGGCTATTAACGAATAATGGAATTGGTAGATTGCTAGCCCATCGCCTACAAGAGGAATCCCAAGTTTATAAGCCAGTCATGGAAAAGATATTGATCGGGCCGAGGGTCTGGTAGGTCAGTCTGAATAAAACGGGTCTTGTTGTCGTCTTGAACATCCGTAAATCTGGTTTTATTCAGACTGACCTACCAGGCCCTCGGCCCGTTCAAGTGGTCCTTCGAGCCGAAAGATTCTGTAGAAAAAGAGCGTTAGACCAAGTCATGTAAGTCTGAGTCACATCGGCAGAAGCATAGGACAGTCAAGTCGTTTAGTAGTCGACCAAGTCCCACATTGTCATGTATAACATATCCTAAGTCAATCTTGGATATCGTCGGTCCATGGAGGCTGAACGGCGCTACAGATATTAAGTTCCTATTCAAAAATGCCGGGGACCACACGGAAAAATATTTTTTATTTTGTAATGTAGATGATATAATTACTTCTCTGGTTTTTATAATGTAAAAATGCACTTCATTTCCGATCATTCCTGTTATTGCGATCCAAACAAAAACTTAAAGTTCTCAGATACCTTATTTAACGTAGAATTCGTTAATTATCAACTACAAATAACTATAACTAATTATGTAATTATTTTCACAACACAAGTGGTTAACGTACTTTTAGAAAGTTACACATTCATGCGTAGTACGAGATAACCCTTCCTGAAACGCGTATCATGGCCGCAATATAAATCATGACTCTAAAAATCTCATTAATTTGGTTTCCGTGGTTCTTGTCGGTGTGCGTCAGCATGTTTTTACATCTATAGATAGGAGTTATAAAATGTTTTCGTTTATTTTTTTTGCAGTGAAATTTGATTTTATAGTGATAGTATAAAGTAAAAAAAAATACTCTCATGAACTCTCTCTGGGTAATAATGGCAATTTGTACTTTTAAAATAAGAGTTTTGTACTTGTTTTATCTCAGCATATCAGCCACTGTTCTGAACATAATGAATCTCCATCTCTTCTTAATTTGGTCTAGCTACAACGGTTAAGACCAGTTCACTCTGGCGTCTTTTTTATGTCCGACCATTTGCCTAATCTGGAAATAAAGTTAAATATGTGCTGTAACAAACAGCATTAATTAATCAAGTCACAGTGAGCTCAAAACAAAACAAAAAATTTCTGCTCTTCCGAATATCCGTCTTGTTTTTCTTTGATTCATAATTACAAATCATGAAAGGAATCTTGTCTTACATTTTAACTAAGTCATAAATAATTATGGTTTGTTTACGAATCAAAATAGAAATGTCTGTTTACTTTAACTATATATCGCTAGCTAGCTTGCCCGCGGCTTCGCCCGCGAGAAATTTACACTATGTCGTTCTCGGTACTCCACAATACCTATACAAAAATTCATGGAGACAGATTAAGTTATTGAAAAAAAAAGACTTGCAAACAACAACAAACAAACATACTTTCATAATTTATAATATTAGTAGGTATGTCTTATAAAAGATCGGGTCGCCCTCACAACGTACCAATAAAAAAAGTATAATCTAGGTATACCCTTACATTAATCGATGTTACTCTCCGAGTAAGTCATCAATCAAATCAGTAACTAAGTGATTGACAAACAACGTACGGACGGTGAGCAAACATTTACTATAATAGTTCTTTGGAAAGAGTATTGTGAGCATGAGGATTTCCCGAAATTCTCCCAGTAACAGTAAAATCAGGACTTTCTAATTTACTTGGAGCACTTAAAATTCTTTAAAAAATCTAAAACAAAATTTGTGCGGGTTTTTAGTTTTTCTTTTGAATCTTCTGTTAGGTAAATACCAGAAAAATTATACTTTGTAGCATGAATATTATTTATTGGGTGCTAACAAATATTATTAAATACAGAATCTACCGTTGAACATTAGAAAATTATAATTTATACATACATACATACATAAAATCACGCCTCTTTCCCGGAGGGGTAGACAGAGACTACCTCTTTCCACTTGACCACACGATCTCTGCATATTTCCTTCGCTTCATCCACATTCATAACTCTCTTCATGCAAGCTCGGCGGTTTCGGGTACTTTTGACCTGACCCTTTACCAGGACGTCCTTAATTTGATCAAGATACGTTCGTCTAGGTCTTCCCACTCCGACCTTTCCCTCCACACCCTCCATGTATATCTGCTTAGTCAACCTGTTTTCATTCATCCTCTCCACATGACCGAACCATCTCAACATACCCTTTTCTATTCCTGTAACTACATCTTCTTTCACATCACAACATTCCCTTATCACGCTGTTCCTTATCCGGTCACTCAATTTCACACCCAACATACTCCTTAACGCTCTCATTTCCACTGCATTTATTCTGCTTTCGTGCTTCTTTTGCCATACCCAACTTTCACTCCCATACATTAATGTCGGGACCAACACGCCCCTATGCACAGCCAGTCGAGCCTTTTTGGATAGTTCCTGACTGCTCATAAAGGCATGCAAAGCTCCATTCACCATGTTCCCCGCGTTCACTCTCCTTTCAATATCACTATCACACTTGCCATCTGATGTAAACTTTGATCCTAGATATACAAACTCTTTCACTTGCTCAACTTTTTCTCCTCCAATCAAAATATTACATGTTGCATTTCTTTCTCCATTTCAAAAACCAGTGTTTTAGTTTTACTTACGTTCACTTTCATTCCTTTCTCTTTTAAAGCTTCATGCATACAGTTTACCATCTCCTGTAACTCCTCCGCTGATGACGCCAGTATAACCTGATCGTCGGCATAGAGCAGACATTTGACGAGTAACTCATTCATCCTTAATCCACTTTTAGACTCTTTCAAATCTGTCAAACAACTATCCATAAATAGGTTGAACAGCCACGGTGAGGCAACCCATCCTTGCCTAACGCCTTTCTCAATCTTAAACCACTCAGGGTGCGCTCCGTTTATCCTGACACAAGCACTTGAATCCTCATATAAGGATTTCAGTGCTCGTATTAAGAGACTGCTCACACAATTCATTCCTCTCAACTCTGTCCTAGGCCTTTTCCAAATCCACGAATGTGCAATAGACTTTTTGACTCTTGGCCAAAAACTTTTCGGCTATGCACCGCAAAGAAAAGACCTGATCAGTACATCCCATTCCCTTTCGAAATCCCGCTTGAGCATCCCATATTTTGTCATCAGTTTCATTCCTGACTCTATTAATCAATACCTTAGCATACAATTTGCCGACAACGCTAAGCAGGCTTATACCACGATAATTTTTGCAGTCCAGTTGTGACCCTTTTCCTTTTAAGGTGGCACGATAACCGCCTTACACCAATCTTTTGGTACTCAGCCGCTTCTCCAACACAAATTTAAAAGGCAGTACAACTGTCTAGCTACGACGCCTTTTCCTGCTTTTAGCATCTCGACCGACACTCTATCATACCCAGCAGCCTTACCCGCTTTCATACTCTTAAGTGCTTCCACAATTTCGAACATTCAATTTCGCCTTCCATCTCATTCTCTTTTTCTACGCTATAGCAGAACTCTTTCTTATTTTCTTCATTTTTTTCAAATAAACTCTCAAAATAGTCCTTCTATATCTTTAGCACACATTCTTCTCCTTTCACAACGCTACCATCCTGGCATCTGATAATTTATAAGATCACATATAAACATCGCTCATGGCGGAGCGGACGGTGGTCGAACTCTCAGTTTCGGCGCGAGAGAGCGGGCATGCAGCTAACAAAAAAGGCGGGAAGCTCTCTCATTTGTCGTTCGAGACGGAATGACAACCGTTTAAAGGAAAATTGTCAATGCACGCGGCGCTACGCATGGTGATAGGCTGCGGCCGACAAGGCCGCCAACCTTAGCATAAAAATAGGGTTGGGGAATGTCTGCTAAAATAGTGATGTGCGCTACAACTTCTTTATTGTGTTACCTTAAACACTCCTGTACCTTTGGTCCTTGTACTATTCCAACGTTAACTACTACTATGTAAAACATTTGAAATTCCCAAGACTAATTTCCATACTAACATAACAATAAATTCTTCTCTTTTGAAATTGTCGTATTAAAAACGCTGCATAATATAACATTACTAGCTATAATACCCGGCTTCGCCCGGGAGTTGATATAAGATTACACGGTAGGTGAAATAAAAAAATAAACTTTGACGCGATAGTAAAAAAAATTATTGAAAACATTCGCTCATTGTTTACACTATTTGCTTATAAACAACATTTTTCATTTTATTGTCTGGAGTATATATATATATATATAGATTTTTCGGATTTCCTACCCTTGAGCAAGCTACATATAGCTGACCGTGAGAGAAGCAGGGTTCTTTGAGGTTAATGCCACAATATTTTAAAGTTTATCCTTGCGCTTTGTTAATTGTAAAACTAAAAGCTAATTTAATTGGAAATTGCAGTCTTTTAAATTGAAATGGCAATTCAGAAGAGATCAGTGGTATTCTAGGTATAAATACTGTTTGTCCTTTGTTCTTTCCAGAAATAAGTTCAGCTTCAATAATATTCGATAGCTGTTTTACGATCATTCTCGTTCCATTACATAGTTTTGGAGAGCCGAGATTTCTAAGTAGTATGATTGGAGATCCAATTTTGAGACGAAAGCAGTGTAATAGCATTCCTGGTACTTGTAAAGAGTTCAGAAATTCTGTAGGGAAGTTGACACTTTCCTCACTGGATACCATCGTGTCCATCGATTTGTATATTCTCTCTTCACCAGGTATTTTCTTTAGAATATTGAAATTGATATCGTCAACAACATTATTTTTAGTGACCAAAATTGCTCTTTGAAATAACCACTCTACGTTGGTATAGTTTTGAACAATATTTGGATAAATTTTGTCGATTAGATCGTTTTCAGTAGTGGCTATGTTACAGAAATCACTATTGAGTTCAATGAGGCCGGTCGTTTGGTTAGTAGGATATGTATCTTCACCTATTTGTAAAAGTATTTTAGCAAAATGTGCAGTGTGCTGTTTCATCTTTTGATAATTCAACTCTCATGTTTTTTGTTAATTGCAGTATTTGTACTTGTGACCAGAGATGTGACTTTTTTAAGCATGCATTGATTTGTTCTGCTGGTGTTGACTTGGGAATAACTGGAAGTGTTTGTCGAAAATCTCCCGACAGTATGAGTAGAACTCCTCCCTCTTTCAGAGTTTTTTCGCAATCCTTGTAATGTTCTCTTCGAGACGAAATCATGAATGACGGCAATATTGATGATATTGGAACAATGGTAATATTACCTTCATCATACACAGGAAGTCCAAGACATATGCACGAATATACTCAAGATGCCATGACTTACGTAAAAAAATTTGGACGACCTGATCTCTTCATAACATTTACATGCAACTCATCATGGCCAGACATTAAAGAACAACTAAAATACGGACAAACCTCCATGGATCGACAGGACATAATAGCCCAAGTTTTTCGACAAACACAAAAAAGATTTATTGAAGTCATCACAAAATACCACATTTTTGGAACCGTTCGATGCTGGATGTATACAATTGAGTGGCAAAAACGAGGATTACCTCACTCACACAATCTCATATGGCTACACGATAAAATTTATCCCACGGATATTGACAAAATCATCCAAGCAGAATTTTACGATCCACAAAAAGATCCGGAACTGTACAACATAGTAGTGAAAAACATGATTCACGGACCATGTGGATCATTAAACTTCAATGCACCATGCATGAGTGATGGAAAATGTATAAAAAAATATCCAAAACCATGGATGATACAAAAACTGAAGAAGACGGAAGTGTTGGTCGAAGTAACTCCGAAAGAAGTCATTTGGAAGCAGGAGTTATATGAACTTATATTTTGAAGAAAGTGTTTTGATTCTTGTGTTTCCCCGGTCATGTAATGTAGAAATTCCTGCGGAGGTGCTTCCAGTGGTGGTAGTCAAATTTTTCCATTCATGCAACAGAGACCTGGTGTTTCTTTACTGAATTTTTTCGCGTGGCAAAATTGGCAAATGTTATTCATTTTTCTGATCACAACATGTATTGATTGTAATATTTTTTCGTTGGGTCGTAGTGGAATGCTTCCTTTGTTAAATTATCTTTTAAAATTCTCGATTCTTCTACACTTTCATTCTCTTTCCTTTCTTCACTTTTTGTACTTCTCAGAGTTCTCATCCTGGTTCGTTGATTTTGTAAACGTGCTTCGCGCTTTTCTTCCGTTTCTTTTCTTCGATGTTCTTTTTGTTTCCGCCGTTTCGCTGCAAACTGGCAAGATCTCCTCCTCTTTTACGTCTAGGCATTGTTTTCTGTAAAATATAAATTAAATAAACATTTTATAGACAAACAATTAATAGAAAAAGAAAAACAATCATTAGAATTAATTAAAGACACTATTAAATATTTTTTCAAAAATAATTATTATAAATAATTAATAATCAAACTGAAAACTTTCTTTTTTTAAAGTCTGTTAAAAATACTTACATTTGGTATTTCACAATAAAGGCTCACAGATGACTTTTTTCTTCTTAGAATTAATTAAACACACTATTTAAAAATACTGACACGTGATACTTCAAAATAAATGCTCACAGATAACTTCTTTCATTTCCTTTCGCAATCGCTTTCAAAATCGAACTAACTCTAGCGGGTGATACCGGGCCCTTATATATTCAGAGAGCTGGGCTCTAGGATATTCGGAAAAGTTCGAGAATATATTCTTTTACACCTTCTAGAATATACTCGACATTATTATCCGCCTAACAATAAGTTCTGCAGCTATAGCATAAGTAGTAAAGGCGCGAAATTTGAAAACTTAAATTTCAAATTATTTTCAGAATTAATAATTAATAATTTGAATAACTAAATTTATCTCGCTTCAACTCCAAAATAAAAGCTACCTAATGCTGTATAAATACACAAAATTTAATAAATTTATTATAGAAACAATTGTAATTTAAGACTTTGTTGAAATTGGAATTTTAAATTTTGCGCCATTGCTACACATGCTGTAATTGCTCGCAGCGCCTTTCGAAACGCAACTCAAATAATCGTTGTTCTGAATGGAGTTCAACTACTCGACAACAGATGGCGCCACTACTTCACTTAATTTTCAAGTAAAGGAATTGGAAAAGCCCTTGTATCTTTAAAAATACGCCCTTTAAGTTAAAACGGGATCTTTCTTGTTCGAGGGGGGATAAAGGGCTATTGCACTATATAAGTCCCTTTATCGTATCGGGAATCCTTTTTAAGTTTTGTCGGCCCACACATTTTATCAACTTAGTTTTATTATATATATAGATTTTGCCCGCGGCTTCGCCCGTGCAAATGTATTTTAGATTATAAGGATACGCCATAAAATTTCACCCATTTGTTAATCCCGTATCGTGCGGGACTGTTTTAAGTTTATATTTGGTTTAAATTCATATGGCTTCTCCCGTCTTGTCCCGTCTCTTCTCGTTCTGTTCCGTCCCGTCCCAACCTGTTGTGTCCCGTCCTGCCCCATCCAGTCCTATCCTGTCCCATCCCATCCTATTTAGTGCCATCCTGCTTTCCGCAACTGATACGTATTTTTTACTAACCAATATTTAAGACTTCTCGCACTTCGACACCTATCAAAAAACGAAGTTTCATTCAAACTTCCAACCCTTATTTTTCGCCCTTGAGATGCAGTTTTTAAAATCCAATGTTTTAATGATTATATCATACATTCTAAAATTTCATGTGCCCAACGTTAAAATTGACGAAATTTCATACAAATTTACATCCATACGTCATTACATAGCTGTCATTTTACGTCAATTACATAGCTGTCATTTGCGTTTTGTTATTCCAAGTCTGATTCTTTTTTGTTATACCACGTTTTATAGTGACTGACGTTTCATGTCAAGTCACACGGGAATGCTGTCGAACGGGATAAAAAGTATCCTATGTCCATCTCCTGGCTCTAAGCTACCTCCCTACCATTTTTCAGCCAAATCTGTTCTGCCGTTCTTGAGTTATAAGTGGTGTAACTAACACGACTTTCTTTTATATATATAGATTTGGTTTAAATTCATATGGCTTCTCCCGTCTTGTCCCGTCTCTTCTCGTTCTGTTCCGTCCCGTCCCAACCTGTTGTGTCCCGTCCTGCCCCATCCAGTCCTATCCTGTCCCATCCCATCCTATTTAGTGCCATCCTGCTTTCCGCAACTGATACGTATTTTTTACTAACCAATATTTAAGACTTCTCGCACTTCGACACCTATCAAAAAACGAAGTTTCATTCAAACTTCCAACCCTTATTTTTCGCCCTTGAGATGCAGTTTTTAAAATCCAATGTTTTAATGATTATATCATACATTCTAAAATTTCATGTGCCCAACGTTAAAATTGACGAAATTTCATACAAATTTACATCCATACGTCATTACATAGCTGTCATTTTACGTCAATTACATAGCTGTCATTTGCGTTTTGTTATTCCAAGTCTGATTCTTTTTTGTTATACCACGTTTTATAGTGACTGACGTTTCATGTCAAGTCACACGGGAATGCTGTCGAACGGGATAAAAAGTATCCTACATTCAGTCAGAAAAGTATCGGGAATGGATTATTTATTTATGGTTCCAAATTCAAATTTTTGTTTTTTTTGTTGTTGTTAGATTGGCACAACTGTTTTCCATTTTGGCGCGGAGTTTGAGTTGCATCTGTTGTTTACATTAAATACAGTGCTATTTTTAGTTATATCATATCTAGTGTGTATTGCTAATTTCATAATGGATAAAAACATCGAACAAAGAGTTTGTCTTAAATTTTGCATTGCCAATGGAATATCGTGTTCGGAGTCACTGAAAATGTTACAGAAGGCTTACGGTGAATCGACTTTATCAAAAACTCGTGCTTATGAGTGGTACAAAGCGCTCAAAAGCGGTCGAGATGTGATGGAAGATTTGCCTCGCTCTGGTAGGCCATCAACGTCTGCAACTGAAGTTGACATCGCAAAAGTGAAGGAAATAGTGACTGAAAATCCTCATTCAACTTTGAGAGAGATAGCCACCGAACTTTCTGTATCTCACGAGTCGATCCGTACCATTTTAACTAATAATTTGGGTATGAAACATGTTGCCGCTCGGCTAGTCCCAAAAGACCTGAATTTTTTTCAAAAACTCATTCGCATGAGATTCGCTGAGGACATGCTAGAACGAGTCAATTCCGACCCAACATTCATGAAACGCATTGTTACTGGTGACGAGACGTGGGTTTACGAGTTTGACATGCAAACTAGTCAACAAGCTTCGGAGTGGCGCCTTCCAACTGAACCGAAACCGAAAAAACCACGCCAAAGTCGTTCAAAAGTCAAAGTCATGTTGACTGTTTTCTTTGACTATCGCGGTGTTGTGCACTCGGAATTCTTGCCGGAAGGTCAAACGGTAAATAAGGAATATTATTTGAGTGTTATGCGGCGTTTAAGAGAGCAAATCCGACGAAAAAGGCCAGATTTGTGGAAAGAAAATTCTTGGATTTTGCACCATGATAATGCACCTTCGCACAAGGCCATCATTGTGAACGAATTTTTAACCAAACACTCAACAAATACCATCGAGCAACCACCATATTCACCAGATATGGCTCCAGCCGACTTTTTTCTTTTTCCTAAACTCAAATTACCACTTCGTGGCACCCGTTTTCAATCGGTAGAAGACATAAAAGAGAATTCGCGGCGAGAACTGACCTCAATTCCGGAAACAGCGTTTAAAAAATGTTTTGATGATTGGATTATTCGTTGGCGTATGTGTATCGTTTCTAAAGGAGCATATTTTGAAGGTGATAAAATAAATTTGGATGAATAACAAACAGTTTGTGTATTATTGATCTTTTCCTGCTACTTTCTTGACAGAGTAGTATGTCCATCTCCTGGCTCTAAGCTACCTCCCTACCATTTTTCAGCCAAATCTGTTCTGCCGTTCTTGAGTTATAAGTGGTGTAACTAACACGACTTTCTTTTATATATATAGATAGATAGATAGATAATGATATAACTGGGAATCCCTAAAACTTTGTACGGCTACTCGTGGCCTAGCAGTAAAATTCCAACAATAAACGGGCATAACACGATTATCGGAAGCACAAAGGATATTAATTTATCAGGGAATATTAAGCCCTTCTCAATAGCCAAGAAGCCCGTAAATGTCATTGTAATTATTAATTGTCGATAAATCAATGGCGATAAATACATCAAACGAATTCTCATTTTATGATCCCGGGTTTGATCCCCGGTCAAGTCATGGAAAATTAACTTTTTCTAATTGGCCTGGGTTTGAGATGTTTATATAATGTATCGAAGTACTCATCTTTTTATGGTGCGCGTGTGCTACAATAATAAAAAAGAAAAGGATCACTTCATCTCTTTCCCCGTGAATTTCGTAAAATGTGACTAAGGGATAGGCTTATAAACTTGGGATTCTTCTTTTAGACGTAAGGCTAGCAACCGGTCACTATTTGAATCTCAATTCTATCATTAAGCCAAACAACTGAACGTGGCCTATCAGTCTTTTTAAGACTGTTTGGCTCTGTCTACCCCGGAAGGGATATAGACGTGATTATATATATGTATGTATCTTTTTATCTATATACATTAAACGCATCCGTTACTGGGAGACAGACTGACGGGAATGGAAATGAACATCTATTATAGTAGCGTAGTATATATACTAGCGTATAGGTACTACCGAAATTATTAATGTTTTACAAAATCTCATACTTTCAGACTTTTAGTTTTTTTTTTATTTAAGCCATCATCTGTCATTTAGCGCTAATCATGCAGGGTAAGTTAATAAAAGCTTAAATAAAATTATATAGATATCAGATATCATATCTACAATTATCGACCAATTTACTTGTCTCTTGATATGCATTGAATTTCTACAAAGCCGATCGTCAATAATAGTATGTCAATTGTCACATTTCATAGACTGTTATCAACATTGCGAGACAGACGGATTCTTCACTCGTTCAATCAATAAATTTTTAGGTGGATAACCATAAATAAGAAATTACTTTAAAAAAATATTGAAATTATTTGTGAAATTAAGAAGACGTACAAGCTTTTATGGAACATCTTTTCTCTGTCGACATCTATGGCCTAGTGGTCATTATGGTTCGGGGTTCGAAAAAGTAACAAGTAACATATTTGTTCGTGAGTGCCAGCTGCTTCCCACACAGTTCGTAAAAGACGGTCAAGGAAAAGGCACGCGATTCTTCTCTAAGGCTAAACGCGGCCTTAGAGTCTTGTCACTATTGGTACTGTCAATGATAAAGATGTGATGTTTGTTTAAACAACAATTATTAAAGTTCTTTGCGACAGTTTCATAAAATATGCAGAAGTTAAGAATTAGTTCTTTATGATTCCGATTTTAGAAACGACGTTATAATCATCTATCTATCGTCACACATCCTGTTCCATTTACAGTAAAATTTACAGTAAAATTACAGTAAAACGAAGTAACCGTTACACGCATGTTACATTGTCAGCGGTTACTTCGTACATCTACACTAATATTATAAAGAGGAAAACTTTGTTTGTTTGGTTGTAATGAATAGGCTCAAAAACTACTGGACCGATTTTAAAAATTCTTTCACCATTCGAAAGCTACATTATCCACGAGTAACATAGACTACATTTTGTTTTGGAAAAAAAATAGGGTTCCGTAATATATTTGGATTTTTCGGACACAAACTGAAAAAAATCAACCAAAAAGTTACTTATTTTGCGTACTCTGCCTAAACTACAAAAGATAGAACCATAAAATGTTTTAATTAACTGTAGATCTTATGAATATCTACAAAAAAGTCCGCGAGACACTATACCTATCAATGTCGAGTGAGGCACAACAACCACATTTTTATTTAAAAATCTTGAATTTTTTTTGGTCTACATTTAAACGCTTTTTTTTTACTCATGCTATTAATCCTTATCAAAATAAATAATTTCATCAATAAGTACAGTTTATGTAGATTTTTGCGGGCGGTCCTTTAGTTAGTTCTAATAGAGATATATTTAGTATCGGCTGTGCATCCGTGCGAAGCCGGGGCGGGTCGCTAGTATTTAATAATGCACGTACTGATTAGATTCCTAACTTGTAATTATCGTCTGATATTTTTATGTCTTAAGACTGTTTGAAGTATGGTCTTTGTGGTGAAAACGCAATACTCATTTCTATTATTGTCTTGTCAACTTTAGTATTGTGTATTTATATGATTTGAAGGCAAATTCAAACGTTAGATCTATTTAATTATTTTTATGAGGTAGTTTTATTGTGAGTCAAGTTGAATTATATATTTATTCATTATAATTTTAACCCCTGAATATTGAGAAATAATTATAAAATGTGATTTTTTTTTTCTTTTTCCTCTAGCTCAGTCACTTTCACGGCAAAATCACAATAATGAGCATTATAAAGGAAAAAAAATATCTTGGTTACAATATCAAAAATTTCGCGGGGTATTTTTTTCCTGAAGAAATACATCGGCTTTCTCAGGATATCTTGAGACTAAAATAAAACTATTGCAGAACTTTGAAGTTAACAATACTGTTTGTTATATGTCGTGGCGAATGTTTAATTTGCGTTCTACAGAATAATCTTTGCAGAAAGGAAAATACCAATTATCTACCAAGCATAATTTGTTATATCATAAAGCCAGGACTGTTTGCCCTGTCTACCCCGCAGGGATATAGACGTGACTATAAGTATGTATGCATGTTTTGTTATCTTAGAATAGTCTCTACAATGACATCTCTGGAGAGGAACATTACTTACTAAAAACATAATCGAACTTCACTCATTATGTTTTCCCAAAATATTTTTCTATATCAAAAGCGCAAAGTTATCTTCAAACTTAAGTGCACTACACGGTCACAGTAAAATCAAAACCAGGTATTATACCTAATTGAATATTACGAACATTAGAATATATTGAAATACCTTGCCCCGTATTATACAAAGACACGTAACAAACTTACAAAATCATAAGATGTTCGGTGGATTTTAATTAATCAGAAGGAATATGTGTACTTAAGTTTGTTTATTCGGAAAATGTGTTTGTTTAGAATTTGGTCGCTTACTCGAGAGAAATCCCGATGGATCGTAGATAAGTTTGTGTTTGTAAGACCTTCTTATCGCTTTATTATTATTGTTCCTTGTTCCTCCTTATAAGCATTCATCGAGTTAATATTTTATTCGAACTAATTAAATTCCAGCCCTAAATGTTTTCCAAATGTATTCGTTCCCTTGTATTCACGAAATTACTAAGCTACCTTATTCACTTTGAGTGAGACATGTTAATAATGTAACCTGATGTTTACAATGTTAAAACATGTCTAATTACTTTTCTCATTCCGTCACGGAATTTTCACGATTTTGCTCTAAGCCCTCGTTTTCATACTTAGTGTTTTGGTTGTTTAATCTAATTTTACTTTATTTTCCAGAAAAATTCCAAAGTAACTACTAAATACTCATCCTACAAAATACTAATCTGTCTAAAAAAGGTATTATCACAAAACAGTATAGCTTTCAGCAATAAACGAACAATAGCAATATTTTAACTTTTTGTGCAAATTCACTCCTATCCAATAAAGTGACCAAGTATACTGAGCTGAGTACAAATACAAGTAATAAATTACTTCTCAATAAATTCGCCATGTCCGGCGGCGGCGAGGCGTCCAGTCGGCGGTATTCACACACATATACACACACAACCACTGAAATGCGGAGAGGGAAGTGCAGTTTCCATAAACAATTCAACTCTATATTCGATTCCAATTATTAAATAATTTCCATCTTACCAACTTATTAAATCTCATTAAGTAATTTTATCACTATCCCGTTCTTCTATGTATATGTTATACTTATGAAGAAGTGGTTTCAAGACAAATTAGTAGGTCTCTTCTACCTCCTGGCTTTAGTCCCATCTGCATCCTCACCACTGTGGAGAGTGAATTGGGTGAGTCAGGTTTTTATACGAAGCGACTTTCATCTGACCTTCGCAACCTTTGCAGGTAAACCTAACCCGTATTGGATCCTTGGTTACACATTCACTAGGTACTCGTTATATACCAAATTAGCTTATTATTTTGCAATTTATTTGAAATAGTAGCTGAGTAATTTAAACTAAATAATTTGTCAAAATAAAATACCTTAAACATTTCAATGGACAATCTGAAGCTTCTATCAGAAAAAATGTTACAAAATTTAAATATTGTGTATTAAATGATTGAATAAATTGACAACAATATTACAAGCATAGGCCTACGAGAATATTTGTTGTGTTAAATTTAAATAAAATGTAGCTTAACACAAAATCAAATCAAAATGTTATCCTTTGGATTCATAAAAATGCTATAAAAACTGTCCATCGAAATGGCTTATGCTAAACGAATATCCACACAACATAATTCTTCCGAAATGGACTTGTATAACTGCATGGTCGAAATGGGAATACATCCAATAAGTCAATTTGTAACTGTCGCCCCGAGGTATCAACAAGAAAGTGCAATGCATGCAACGTTACGCCTGCGAGAGTACCCAACTGTGCCGAGTGCCGTTCTATCTGGCACGTCATAGATAAACTACGAATTTAGATTTACCAATAGGTATGAGGTCAGCAAACTGTTTTCAACTCAAAGAAAAAGTGTGAGCCATATAAGGCCTTTATTTTTAGTATGTTTTATATAGGGTCAAACGTTTTAAGACTTTGGATCGTAAAATCAAATTGCTTCCTAATGTCAATTACACATTACTATAGAATAGAACCACTCCATATCTTCCCATGGATGTTGTAAAAGGCGACTAAGGAAAAGCCTATTAAACTCGGAATTCATCATGTAGATGATGGGCTAGTAACCTGTCAATACTTGAATATCAATTCGATCAGTAAGTAATACAGCTGAACGTAGTCTTTCAGTCTTTTCAAAAATGTTGGCTCTGTCTATCCCGCAAGGAATATGTACGTGACTTGATGTATGTATACTAACGTCAAAGGTGACTTGTTCACAAACTGACATAACGAAGTCGTAGCCACCGTAAGGCTTTCTTGGTTCCTCTCGTAGTATTATCATAACTGCCGCCCCCAGGACAAAAGTGCAATGCACGCAATTTTACAAGCGCCTGTGAAACTGCCGAGATGTGCTCAGTGCCGCTTCAATCTTTCATGTCACGGATAAAATAGGATTTAGGTATTTAGCCAATACGTATGGAATGATTTAAACAAAAAAAAGACTTGACGACACTATAAGAGTTTCTTGGTTTTCAAGACGTATTTACAGATGTTAAGTAAAAAACTTTTGATTGGTCTTTAAAAAAAAGGAATGGTCAAATCAATCCTCCCGACTAGAAAAATGAATGGTTATTCCTCCTCCTTATGTATGTATCAAATCTGGGCTTTAATCTTGGGATACTTGGCCAAGACCTCTGTGGCCAATTTAGAAGGAGTAGGGTTTTTTTAATGGCTAAGGGCTTGTTTCATTTCTTATCCTAAGACTTTTATCCTCAACATAAGAACATTAGCAATGACACTATAAATAACTGAGTCATTGATTTACGGTCAACTTGGGATCGAAAGAGTACTACCTACTCTTTTTACTTGGTAGACTACTTGGAATGGCTACTCTTTTAGATAGAATGTACCTCTTGATGATAATACCAATTTTCGAGTTTATTGCCGGACAATTATATATATGTATGGCTAGTAATTTGAGAGGTAGTTATGGTATTAATATTAATGGGTTTTTTTTCAATATGTGCCAATAATTGAGTGAATGTGGAACGTAACGTTGAAAATGGAAAGATACATACATACAATAAATCACGCTTCTTTCTTTTTAAGAATAGAATAGAATAGATTTATTTTCAAAATTGGATACAAGGTATCACTTATTGACGTCACATAACTTAAATCTAATTATAACTACTCCGCTTCCAAAGCGCATGTGTAGAAGAAGTGGCGGAACAAACTACACTGCAGCATTTTCATAGGACGTCAATTTACAAATAAAGATCTCTTAAATCTAAATCGTGGACGAATGCACATTGTCTACATTAAAAAACATGTATGAATGTAGAACTGATTATGTCAATACGAATATTTCGTGAAATAAAATAAATATAAAATAAAATATGTTCATACTGTACAAATTATGTCAAGATCATGTCAAATATACACAAGCATTTAAGAGGCTATTATGTCCAGCTCGGGCCACACATATTTATCATTAATATAATCATCCGTGCTCAAAATTCAAAAAAAAATTCAAAATTTTTTATTCATTATTATAGGATATTATTATATCGCTTAATAATTGTCGTATGGTTTAACAACTTGGTTGACGTCAAATAAATTACTTAAAAACTAAGTTTACTGCCGCTTCCAAGGCGTCAGTGCAGAAGAAGCGGTAACAAACTGCACTGCAGCATTTTCTTCAACAACGTCAACTTCACAATATTAAATTATACTTAGAATAGAATGTGGACGGGAGAATACATTGTTTACGGGAGCTTTATATATTTATGAGATTTAATATTGAAAAAAGAAAAATATATATATATATATATATTTTATGGATTGCCAATTTTAAAAAGATTTATGTACAGAGTGTACTGAAATTTTGATTTAAGTTCAAATTAAACTACAATTAATTACGAGGTTCCTGTGCCAAGCTCGAGCCAGATGTTTTTATCATTAAGGTAATCTTCAGTCCTATAATAAGCCTTCTCACAAAGTACTTTCTTTACATACTCTTTGAATTTTCGGTTGGGCATATCAAGAACAGACTCCGGCAACCTATTATAAAATCGTATACAGTTCCCCATAAATGATTTACTGACTTTGCTAAGCCTATGAAACGGCATGACTAATTTATGTTTATTACGTAAATTTCTATCAGATGTGGCACTAACTTTTTGAAAAAAAGAGGAGGAGGTAATAGGCTTTCCTACAAAGCTCAACTTTAATATACTGTTTGAATTTTTTTCTAGAACGAAGCTGGAACTACATCTTTCCATTTGCACCGATACCTGCATTCTTTCACTTTATCTACTAATATATGTACGTTAATGCATTATTATATTACCTACACACTCAAAAACTTGGGATTCTTTTTCGATAGCGGCGATGGGCTAGCATCTTGTCACTATT
This sequence comes from Amyelois transitella, assembly GCF_032362555.1. NCBI lineage: Eukaryota > Metazoa > Arthropoda > Insecta > Lepidoptera > Pyralidae > Amyelois > Amyelois transitella. Next base: position 7,074,147 of record NC_083511.1, on the reverse strand, counting down.
TGAATCTCAATTCTATCATTAAGCCAAACAGCCGAAGGTGGCCTATCAGTCTTTTCAAGATTGTTGGCTCTGTCTATACCGCAAGGGTTAAAGATGTGACTATATGTGTGTATGCACAAAAAACCGAACTACTTAAGTATGTATTTTTTTTAGATTTGTCATGCATGTTCTTTTACGGATATTTATGCTTTAACTTAGACCGTTCAAACGTAATTCTAGACACCGCGCTTTTCCGCGAGTTTTTTTTTATTATTTCTTTCTTAATCGATTTGATTTGATTTGAACCTTCTTTTTGTCTCCTCTGTCCGATCTGCTACATACATACCAAATTAAAATTTTCAGTCTGATGACAATAAAGACAGTAAATAACATTATCTGTGCGTTGAACTATTAACAATCTAAGCAGATGCGCCGTAAATTTAATGTGAATAATCCCTAAACGGCACTAATCTATGCTAATGAATCGGTATAGATAGACTATCATTTTGTCTCTGTCACTCACGAAACAGATAGAGCGAGATGAATTTATGAAATGATTTATGGAAATTAGGCTAGTCGGCAAAGTAATTGAGTATTGGTGGTTAGTGATTACATGCAATCATGATACGCTAACAATGTATCAGTTATGATTTGTTCAGTTCATATGGATTAGTTAGGAAATTTCGTTGTTAGAATATTCAATATGAAATATTCTTTATTATTCTATATAAATATATTTCAATTTAAATTATTATTTAAACTGAAATATTCTTACAACGAAATTTCCTAACAAACAGGGTTTATTAACTTTGTACGGAACTACCCTCATATTAAGTTTTATAAACTTCCTCCTTATCTCCGTTGTCCAAATTATTTAATTAATTAAGGAAAGGGCTTGATAACCACTTGTTGCCATTATCTTAAAAGGTTCTGACACTGCTGATTATTTAAAAAAATTGTATCATTTGTTTATTTATGAAATACAAAATTTATACAAATTTGATCTTAAACTTAGATTTATTGTCAGTTTATGTTTTACAGGCGACTGCTCAAGTAATCGCTTTGTCTCTCTGCAAATTAATTTTACAATACAGAGAAGTTTAAAAAATATATATTATATAATATATTTATATATTCTGCATCTTATAATATTGCTCTTAAAAATATGAAGAAAATTTGATTAAGAAAACCGAAAATGTAAAAAATCTAATTCAGAATTACAAAAGAAAACATACGAAAACACTAGTCAATTTAATTCATCGGAAGCGCTCGTAGGTTGGGAAACAAAAAAGTCAGCGGAATGACAGTGACAACTTTTCTTTCTAAATGTTTCATAGCAAATAAAGTAGGTACAGAAATTCTACTTGTGGATTGATTTAGCACTTATACAAAAGAAAGAAAATAGATAAAGAAAAAGCGTTATGACAAGTTTATAAAATAGGAGAAAAGTGATGAGTAACTTGATACAAATTGAGCTTTTCTAAACGTAGCTGTATCTTGTAGCCGAATGACTATCAGCCATAACTTAAAATGTCACATGCCATTGGAATCACTCTATACGTAATTCTTCAAATTTGTTTATAATAGCAAACGTTCATGCAATTTTGCAAGCGAACAGGAACCGGCATTGCTGGGGTCCTGGCAAGGTCGCTTTTTGATGTTAGGTCTGTCCAGGTTCAGAGTACAAATATAGACGATTGTCCATTTTTTTTTTTTCGCAACGATCCGCCCCACCTCTAGGAGGAGACGCTCGAATTCCCGACGCGGTCTAGATGGGGCGAAGTACACGGCGACAAGAACCATGTCGCCCCATCTAGCCGCAACGTAGCCCCGGCCTGCACTCTGCTTGACCAGATGAGGCCGGTCTCCCAACCGGGGTATGGTCACCGCGACCTCTCCCTCCGTGTCCCTTACCCACGTAGGGAGTGGGGGAACAAAGTACGGCTCAGACACAATGGCAGCACTAATGCCCCACTCCGCCAGGTGTTGTAGCAAGAGATCTTGCGCGCGGGCGGAGTGGTTGATGTTGCACTGCAGCAGCTCAAGTGCTTGGTGCTGACGTCTGGGCATTAGTGCTCCATTGTGTTGCCTACTCTTTTTAGCCCGGTGGGCTCCAGTCGTCCCCTGGTGCGCGGGGGGTTACACGCCTTCCCTCCCATTGTGTGCTTCGCCGGGAGTTTGGCATGATGGCACACCGCGCACCAGGGCTCCTTCTCAACACATTGCTGTGTGAGGTGCCCCGTTTTCCCGCATTTGTGGCAAAGTTCCGACCTGTCCACCGGTGATGGGCACAGCGCCCTCGTATGGCCCAAACCCATGCACCTGAAACAGCGCATGGGCAGGGGTTCCAGGCCAGTGATTTTGGCAGACGACCAACCGATCAATATACGGCCGTCTGCCACGAGGGCGTTGGCCACGGCTACTGGGCAGGTCACGATGACAGCCCCGGTAAAGTCCCGTGTCATTCGGATCTGCCCCACCTTTACATGTTCCGGTGGACATTTGCCAGCCAGGGACACCTCATTCCGCAAGGTCTCCGGGGTGATTGATTCATCAAACCCGGAGATTTTAATTTGGGCCGTTTTGTACGGCCTCGTGACCTCGGCCACATCCCCCACCAGTTCCCGGATTTTGTCAGCAAGGTTGTCAGCGACAACGCTGCTGTCGTTTCCGGGAATCTCGATGATTCTGGCGCCCGTCGCCGTACTCCTCACCGCCACGTGATCCACACCCACGGTCGCCAGTTTTATAGTGGTGACCCTTCCCATCACCGTTTTGTAGTCGACTGTGGCACCCGACTTGAGAGTCACCACCACAGCCGTCGATTTGGGAAGGGCATACTGCCGCTTGACCGGTGCGGGGGCCGTAGGGCGAGGAGCCGCACTATCCACCTCAGGAGGGGAGGATTTTTTCCCCTTCCCCTTATTTTTCCCTTTTTTCACTACCTCCGTCCAAGAGGAGGAGGGGGAGGGTTCCTCCTGGGGTGGGGCGCCAGAAGCATCCTGTGAGGGAGCTTGCTGGGCCTTTGCCGTTGTGGCTTTAGGCGCTTTGGGCGCCGGGCCAGGTCTTGCCGGGGGCATCAGAGTGGAACCTGCAACTGCCCCCACATTTCCGGGTTGTATGGCTGCCTTAACTTTTTTGGCATCATGGGCCTTTCCAGCCTCCTTATTGCGACGGTCAGCCGCAAGTGGTGGACGCAGCACCTCCTGAGGGGCAACAATAGCCCTCTTTTCTAGCTCCTTTATGCGGTCATTCATCATTCCCCCCAGAGAGAGGAAAAGGTCCCTGGTGAGGGACTCTCCCAACGACCGCATGGAGCGGTCAACTTGGGCCATAATATCGGCCGTCGAGTCTAGGGTCTCCGCATTGGGGGCCTTCCTCTCCGAGAATGCGGTACGGAGGGCTTTGGTCTCCTGCCTGAGCAGCGCCAACTCCTCCCGCATTCTCTTGTTGTCGGCCGCCATTTTGCGGATGACCTCTGCCTCTTCGCTTCGGTCCGAGATTTTATCCGCCGCTGCGAGGATCTCGGCACAGGCGGCCTTCATTTTCGCCCAAGTTGTCCCCTTGAGGTTGCCCGAATTCTTGGCCTCCTCAAGTACGGTTCGAGCCGCCTTGCGCACCACCTCCAGTTGACCGTCCACTATTGAGGCCTCACTGGTGTTCTCTTGGGGATCTTTTAAATAACCCGCCGCTCTGTCCGCCTCATCTTCGAATTCGGCGAATTCCGACGCCATTTGAGATAGCCTGGCCTTAGCCTGGCTCAGCCCCGCACTAGTCGCCTTTGCAGGCGCACGCCCCCCCTTGGGCTCGCCAAGTTTTGCACCCTTTTCAGGGAGCGTGTCCTCCTCAATGTATTCGGCCCTCCTCTTTGGTGGCGAAGTTTGTGTTCGCCGACCAGCGTGACGGCCCCTCGTGGCTGTATTGATTTTGGGGCCTCGCGATCTTAGTGTAGGCCCCTCCAGTGCCTTCCGTTTGCGGGGAACACTGCCCCTGCCGTTCTTGAATTCTTCCGTCGCTGTGGCTTCCGGAAGGCTGTCGTATTCCTCGTCGGATGTCGGCGCGAGGATTAGCGACCCTCGGCTCGTCGACCGTGTCGACAATTGGGAGGGACTTGCGTCCCTCTGGCGGTAAGTGCCCCCCCCAGATACGGTGGGGCAGCCCACGCCCGAAGGCGTGGGGAGGGATTCTCCGACTCCTTGGGAGTCGGTACCCTCCTGGGGTATGATTGTTTTCTTAGACGCCATTCATGAAATTCCTTTTTTAACAGGGTGAGGTCCCTGATCTCCTCCACCTCTTCAGTGGGCGCTTGGGACGGGACTCCCCCCCCCGCCATTCATCCCATCGGCACGCCCGACCTTGGGATTAGGGTTATTTTTTATTGAGGTTTTCTTCCTCGCGACAAACGTCCTCGGCCCCATCAATTTGGGGTAACGAGTTGCCCGGCGCCGAGCCGAAACCTGACGCCGCGCGAGCCACATCCACTCACTGTCTGAGGGCAGACAAGAGGGAGCAACTGGTAGTCGGACCTGGACGCAAAAGCGTCTGCCCAGAAGCCGGTTAGGCTATTCAGCCCGTCCAAGTGTCAGGACATTTGCCGATGGATAATAAGACCCCTAATAGCGGGGAGTTATTAACCATCGCCCAGGGTGCACCAGCCCAGTGTCTTGTCAGCCCGCCGCTATCACCGGATCAAAGATCAAGCAACAGAAGCAAAGCTTTCAAGGTACTGAGCCAACGTGGAGGTTTCCTGACCGTAGCATCCCTCTTCTGCATACCTGCCTAAAGGCAAATGGAACCTTATTTTTCGAAAATAGTTTAATTTCTGCACAAATTTATGTTCTCGGGAACTCAGTCCGGATAGTTCAACGTAAACACGCGCGGCGATGCATGATACCGATTTCTGTTCCGACTTAATATCCTGTCGACTGTAACATTATTTTATTGGATAGAGTTTATATAGTCTTATTTATCTTCACAAAATAGTATTTGTACAATTTTTTATTCACTAATTTGTCAAGTTATGAATCAAATAGCAGGTTTAATTATCAGAAATCTTGTTATTTGATTTCGATAAAGAATATTTGTTTAGAGTTCCTTTAACGTAACACAACGTAAATGTATGTATGTATAGATAGTGCAAATTGAAAGAAACTAGTATACTATGCCAACCCGAAGCAAAAACTGTAAGAAGGTCTTACCTTTATAGGATTAGAAAAAGAAAAATAGCATAACAATTATAATTTGCTTTGTTTCGTCATTGAAAGCATTGCTATGTAAAGCATTCGGTTATGTATGTCATGTACAATTAATTATTTACAAACAAACAATAGAAAAGAAAACAACAAACTTAGAGTATACTCTAAGATACTACACTAATGCGGAAGCGTTAGCGGTAATTAAGATCATTAGATGTGATTTACTGGAAGCCTCTGAGTGGCGAGTGATAAAATGGTTCGAGCAGTAATAAGATTTAAAAGGATTATCCGAATTTTCTTTTATTTCAAGTATTTATCTAAAACATTCTTGGACTCCTTCAGAGAGGTCGCAACTGGGACAATTAGGATTATGATTAGACCTATTTCTAGCTCTAAGGTTCACATAACAAATAAATTAACCCATGTCGCATCAGCATTTTGTACAATAAAAACTACATAAATCAATATAACTTACGTCAAACTCTTAATAAATCATTTAAAATCAATGTAAGCTTTGATCATACAACTCGTAACTACTGTAAAGTACTTTGCAACTGGATCTTCATTACTTTATAATGAGGAAGTACAATGTAGCAGCTTGTTAACTTCAGCTAACCTTGTTTAACGTTCAGCTATGTTGCTTAATTCCAACAGAATGATTCGTTGCACTGTTCAATAAAATACCCAGAGTTGAGAAGGATTCCTAAAAGGTTTATAAAACTTTGTTACTGTTTACTAGGAAAAATGCGATAATAATAGTCTGAGAATTTTTTACTTGCGTACTTTCAAACATGTGGTAAGTACGCTTTATTTTTGACGACATGGAAAAGTCAAAATCTTTTGTTATTATTACAGGATAGAAATAAAAGGGTTGAGTCGCGTCCCGGATTATAGTCAGGATCGAAACAATATTTTCGTCGATTTTATTTCTTTCGAGCAAGATACAAGTATTTTAACAACTAGTTCCTCAATTTTGATTCAAGCAACAAAGATAAACGGAAATTGGTAATCGTCAATTTTTCCTCTCAATTCAGAAACAACCAGGATAATTCGCTACCAACATGGCTGAGTATTTGCGTGTTTTGTTTTATGACTCACTCCAGAAGCATATACTGCATTACTTTTGTTTAGCGGTGGTCTGAGATACCTACAAAATAGATTTAGGTAGTAAAGCAAGGTGCGCTATTAGGGAAAACAAACGCGATAGAGGCGCACATCCCTCTCATTATTCAGTATATGAATATTGTTTCATGATTCGTATAACCAGGAGGTTGCTAGTGCCCTGGGTGGTGGTTAGAATATATCTTCTTCTTAATCCTGGCGTTAGTCCTTATTACATCCTCACCCCTTTGGAGAGGAGCCCAGGGTGCACCTTTTTGGATTTGATTCTGGATTGAGTGCATCAAGTTTTTACACGAACCGCCTCCCATTTGACCTGAATACCTCTGCAACCTGAGCAGGGGATAGTGTCTCCTATCTGAGATTTTAATAATTTGCTACACATCTCAGGAACCTGAGCTCAATTAAGATCTTATTTGTCTACCTGTACAGATTTCGACACGTACCGTGTACAATGTGGTAAGATTAATTTATCCTTTGTCCCATTGCCAGGACACGAACAGAGTGTTTACAGTACAAGGTATCTGTTCGTTTATATGTCGAATAGATAGTTATATTGATGATGGTCTTTTGTTTTCTCTCATTTATTTTTTCTACACGGTGCATCGCGCAGTTTCTTTGGACACCTTTTCTCGGTGGATTCTGCCGACTGTTTAAGTATAATTTCACAGGAAAATAACAAGAACCGCACGTTTATAAACTTCCTAGGAAATTTATAAAATTGTTGACTAATTAAACATATATTGTTTGGTTTTTATTTAACGCGTGAGTTCGATAAGTTTATCAATTTACGGAAATGTGAACGTAAAATTATAAATACGACACGAAAGTTTATAAACTTTCATTTCTAGTTATTTTCCCATAGACATATATACTATTTATATCAATCTATCTGTTACCATTTGTGTTGTTAAATCTGCTGATCAAGAGACGATGAGATTCCTATGTGTATTGGGAAACACAGGGAAAAATACAAGCCAAATTTTAAGTATAACAATAATAGCATAAATATAAAAATTTCTAATTGTAAAGTATATTCAATTCAATTCATTATGCAAGTTCTTGTTTCAATCCAAACGTTTAAATATAGCGAGCCAAGTTAGAAGGCGAGTTTAAACTAACAAGCTTGTTTGATATCGCTTGAATTGAAACTCACAAGTAATACCTTGTAGAAACACATGCCGCACACTGCAAGTTGATTGTATTACATTATAGACTTTATAAATCTAAGAGGGTACATACATCTCGTCTTTTGAACTCTTACGTGGTAGATAGAGCCGATAGTCCCCAAAAAAGTCGAGGACCATGTTAAGCAGGATGACCTTTCTAATGGCTTGCGACTCAGATAGTGACAAGTGACTAGCCTATCTCCTAAAAATCTTGTGTTTAAAAGCGTTTCCTTGATTGAATTTCACAATCTATGCGGAAAGAGACACTATGTTTTTTTTTTAGTTATCCGACCGACATGGACACTAGAAGATGAATCAAAATAATTTTATGATCATCCATCATGATCGTTTAGAGAAATAAATTGGCGCAAAATCTATCTGACTTTGACCTTTCATTACTTCTTTGCACAAATATATCGGAGAGCTGGTGACAGTTCTAGCTGGAGAGCTAGTGAACCCTCCGAGTAACGGTGTTCCTGTAAGGCTAGAAATTTGTAGAGTGATGATTCATAGCACACCAAGGCCAAAAATCATGACCTGGCAGGCATCTGCCCTGCACGTCATCAACACTTTTATTTCTTAAAATGTAAAATACATAGGAAAAAAATACTTCCTGCTGTAAGCTTCAAAATTTAATATCATCTATTTTATACATTGATAATTATATAAAAAAATTGCCAGGCGATTAGAGTAAGCAGAAGTACCTGCCAGGTGCATCGAGAACTGCACAGTTTAGGAAGAAAAATAAACTTTCTTCTGTAAAGTTGAAATTTAAGTATATGTTTTAGTATATCATTTAGAAGAAATGTGTACAATGACAGGCGGTTCTGAACAGCATAAGACCTTGACAGGCGAGGGTAAGATGCTAAGAACGTGCGAGTAAGAGGCGTAACGTAAATGCATGTAGTGTCAGTGACATGTAAGAAAGTTAAAAATTATAGATGCAATATACATACATACATATGGTCACGTCTATATCTCTTGCGAGGTAGACAGAGCCCATAGTCTTGAAAAGACTGAATGGCCACGTTCAGCTATTTGGCTTAATGATAGAATTGAGATTCAAATAGTGACAGGTTGCTAACCCATCGCCTAAAAAGAATCCCAAGTTTGTAAGCCTATTCCTTAGTCGCCTTTTACGACATCCATGGGAAAGAGATGGAGTGGTCCTATTCTTTTTTGTATTGGGGCCGGGAACCACACGGCACTCGTGGTATCACCGGCAGAAAATGTCTAAAGTCGCCACAAAAAAGAACAGTTATTCCACCCATGGGTTATTACACGCATACAATATTATTAATTCCAATAATAAAGACAGCCCGCGTTTGCCGCAAACAGTTCAAGCCAAAGCCGACTTTCGGCGCTACAGGTTACGGCGCTTCATCCACTGCGGGTAACGCAACGTGTGTTCGCGGTTCTACAGAACAATGTCTGTGGATAAAACTGAAAAATCAAGATTTTTTTTCTACGTATTTTTCCAGGATAAAAAGTATCCTATTTTATGCCCAGGATAATAAGGTATAATTATACCAAGTTTCATCGAAATCGAACCGTTAGTTTTCACGTGATGCCTGAACATACAGACAGACAGACAAAAATTTTTTTAATCACATATTTGGGTTTCTGCTATTTATTTTTTCAATATTTTCAATGTACAGAATTGACCCTTCTACAGATTTATTATATGTATAGATATAGATTAGTGCATTTTTGTTTTTCTGAAGAATGAATGAATTTTTAACTGTAGAATACATTTCAGGTATAATATACAGTTATTTGATTCAATAAGATTCCATATACAGTCCTATGTAATTGAACGCGATATTCCATTCTTTATGACATTATTAATTTATAGAAATATTTTTTCAGAGGAGGAAAACGATATAGGAGGATACGATATAAAAAAGAGTCGGGTGATGATAAAAAAGTAGTAGTGAAGAAGTGTCGGATGATGATGATAATTAATATGAAAAAACGTGTAAATTACATAACAATTAGTAAAATACGTATATTGCATCTATAATTTTTAACTTTCTTACATGTCACTGACACTACATGCATTTACGTTACGCCTCTTACTCGCACGTTCTTAGCATCTTACCCTCGCCTGTCAAGGTCTTATGCTGTTCAGAACCGCCTGTCATTGTACACATTTCTTCTAAATGATATACTAAAACATATACTTAAATTTCAACTTTACAGAAGAAAGTTTATTTTTCTTCCTAAACTGTGCAGTTCTCGATGCACCTGGCAGGTACTTCTGCTTACTCTAATCGCCTGGCAATTTTTTTATATAATTATCAATGTATAAAATAGATGATATTAAATTTTGAAGCTTACAGCAGGAAGTATTTTTTTCCTATGTATTTTACATTTTAAGAAATAAAAGTGTTGATGACGTGCAGGGCAGATGCCTGCCAGGTCATGATTTTTGGCCTTGGTGTGCTATGAATCATCACTCTACAAATTTCTAGCCTTACAGGAACACCGTTACTCGGAGGGTTCACTAGCTCTTAGGCTATTCGTGATAGATTACCTCAAATTACCTGCCACACTTGCGAATGCCTATACTAAGTGGTAGGTACGCTATTATTGGTAGCTGTAATTAATTCCTTTTGAGATGACAAGTACGTACATTTATATCTGCAAACTGACGCTTATTGTAACCGTATTTTCTTAATGAAAAAACTATATATTTTTTTCTTATCTCTACTAAAAATTTTCAGCTCATCAATCCGTTCCCTTCTAAGTCTTCGTTTTATAAATACGTGTTGATATACCAATGATTTAGTACAATCGATTTTCTACGATCGAGTATAACCCCTCGCCCTGGGGATCGCGAATAAATCAGATGCCATATCTAAAAATTGGCGTATGTCTATAAAAGCGGAAGTTGACGACCAAATCCCGCTACGCTTGGAACAAAACTGAGCGATCGTGTTTGAGTTTAACATTTTATCCTTCTGTAATTAATAACTCAATAAATTGATATAAGTTAAAAAAACGTTTTACGTAATATGTGTTTTTTTGATGAGTGCAACCAAAAAATTAGCGTTAATTTCCCTGACTGATTAACTGACCGCTTATGACATATGTAAATGTCATAAGGAATCTACGTGCCATATTTAAAATTTTTAAACCTATAAATATATATTAGACCAGTAATATATAAGACTAGTCAATCAGTCAGACACTAACTCTTTTATAGGTATAGATTAGATAGATACGAGACACCAATATGCAGAGTTTCCTGCCTCCTGATTCGACATACCGTTTAATTGTTAACGCCACTGCAACCAAACTATTTGCACGATTTATGTGTATAGGTCTGTACTAAATTTATCAGTTCTCGGTAGTGACTTAACCGAAGGACAGTCTGAATGTGGTGTATGTGATCTATAGTGTGGATGGCACTCCATTCGGAAGTGATATTTAACAGTAGCTTACTATCGGTATTACGAGGTAGTAAGGCAATAGGTATTATATGAATTGCAAATTTTTTGATCAACGTAACCTGGCTTTCAATTTCAAAAGGTTTGGATGACATTTGGGCAAAAAAAAATCGTATTAGTTTTTAATTTCATACTTTAAAAATTTAAGGCTAGATACTAGCTGACTTCGCTGATTGTTCGGGACAGACTACTTGTATGGTCTCTACTGAAACATAATTTCAATCCAAATGTATCCTTTAAAAATGAAAACCAGGTCATTGTATGAAAACTACTGATTTCAAAATGCCTAATGATTCTAACTATATCGTGAAACTTTCTTAAGCTTGATTATTTCTCTACATACATAGAAGGGAGAGAGATCTAAGGGATGACATTTACTTACAATTATTTTACATATTACTGTAAGTATATTATAAACAGAATGCCAATTTAAATCCGCAGATAGAAAATAGTGTATATTTTTTAAGTTCGTAATGTGTATTTACTAATAAATTTTCACAAAGTTGTATAAAGCACGCAATAGCTTATTACCTGCCAAGGAAAATGCAGAGCAACTTGTGAAGCTCGTTGAAAGTTCATAATTGCAGGTATCTACCCTACATAGTTTCAGTCGCTGAGTGGAAGCCTTTAATCGCGGTTTTAAATGTTAAGGAATTGAATACTTACTCTTATTTTAATATAAGCCTCTGCCAAGGACTTTGCATGCATAGAAATTTTCAAATTTTTCCTTGGGCGCACGACTATGTATGAGATGTGACTATAACAACTATGTGAATATATGCATGAATGCTAAGTGAAGCGAAATTGAAACACTGGTTTCCGCTGTGCATTTATTAATCTTCTAATAATCCTCTAATGCTTCATACATAATACTTCACATCAATAATTAGATAAAAATTACAGCTCTTTAGTTGTCACGAATGAATACTCATCGGTTCACCCACATTCATGACTCTCTTAATGAAGGTAATCTAAAATAATATTTAAGCGTGTACTAAATAAATGCCTTATTAAGGACTTACGACTAGGGAAAGTATGGATAAAAATTATAATTTTAATAAATCTTGCTTATCAAAAAAAATGGAAATTTGATGGCAGGTGTATGCAACGGCTTAAGGATATTGCGTATACTTTTTAAACTTAGTACATTATCCAAATTAAGTGTCTCCGAAGCCCCTACGGCGGCATTTTCAAAATATTTTTTTTAAAAAATGATCAAAGTTTTAATTAGCAAAGTTCATGTCCTTCCGTATCGTAAAGAAAAATTGGCTACAAATCAGTATCATAATACATGATATTTTAAACGAACATTGAATTTGTATAGTTTAAAATAGAGGAGTAGAAGCAAAAATACTTTTACTGTACTTAATATGTGCCCTACTACAAATATCAAAATTTGTGCACACAACCGCAGAAATAATTACCCTGTAGATTGATTAGCTTTTATTTTTTTTCGGTTCATTTCAAATGCAAGCCAAAATTCACCTCGAAGCTATACACATATATATCTATTAGTACATTTCGTAAAATAACGTTTTGTTTTGGAAATAAAGTTTTCCAAAACAAAGAGTCATAACTAATACTGGTATCTGGAATTGCTTTGAAACAAAAAAAATCCAAGGAAACATTTTCCTTGATTCTTTTTTAATCTAAAATGAGCCCTTGAAACAATTTATAGGCCAGTAACAAATTTTATTCCTTTTAACCGCAGATAAACAAAACGTCGCAACAAATTATTTTGCCACGCGTTTTCACTTGAGATAAGCCTACCGCTCAAATCGTATTTCAAGAGATTAAGTCACACCCCGCATCCCGGTTTTAATCCAGAACAGATCTCAAGATAAATCAGGCATGGTTGCGGAAATCTTAAATAAACGGCATTGTTTTAAAAAATATCCAGAATTATGCGTAAGTAAATTAATTTTAATTTAACACTTCACCAAGTAAAGAAAAACAAACAAACTTAATTTCGCAGTGATTAATTGTGCATTAAAAAATTGAATGCTTTTGAATCTTTCGGTCTTTTGGTAGTGCTGGCAGAATATTAATAAATTCTGTGATGACGTGGCAATTTAAGAAATGTGAACAAAGAAAGATTTTTTAGGAAATACCTTCGAATACCTGCCTACATAATGATGAATATTTTCTCTCTAAACTTTAACAATAAATCTAAAGTTCGTGAAAGCCACTCACTAGAGAATATCACAGGTATACCTAGTCACAGTATGATTTTTATGAGCTGAACCGAATCCTACTAGATGTCACTTTACAACAATTCCCAAATCCAACAATTCATTCAATCCCATATAATCTAGTAATCGGAACATTTTGCATCACATAATAGGTATTATTTAAAGTAACACTAGTGACAATCGAGTGCGTCATTAACAGTTAGCGTAATTGTATCCACTGTTTAATTTTGTCACGCAAATGTTATCGTGCCAAAATTAAATAGGCCGACGCGAAATACGGATTTAACGATTTGGTAAAACTTTTATGCAATTCTTTTATCACGCAACTAGTCACAAATCACTGTCACAGACGTACAGTTCCATGTGACATGTTAATCTGCATGTGTCATGAAGTTAACTGGAGAATGATAAAAAGTTAACGTATCCAAACTCTAACCAACATTTTTGCGTTTCAACTTTCTATTCAAAGTTTAATTGTTTCCGTTCTTTATTTTTCTGTCTTCCATTTTACCCTTTTATTCGCCAGTTCAGTGATCATTTTAATTCAATTACAGACTTATCTTCGTACAAATGCAATTACTCTTTAATTGCCCCGGGGACCTTAAGCAGTAATCTTTATGTTTTAACTTATTTTTTTACAAGTGTGCCAGGCTTATACTTTAAGTATGCTTGTTCCTAAACTGAATTTCGTTGCGACATTAACCCAGAATAAACTGCACGGGAAACATGACCTTATCTTTCGCTACCACATCGGCCATGCCTTGATATTGCAGCTTATTAGATAGTTACTCCGGCCCGCGGTTTTGCTCAGCTGCAAATTTTACCATTCTAACTTTTAAGCTGTATTTCTCGTGAAAGGGAAACATAATACATACTCACTTACTTTATTTTCTTTAATATAAAAATGTCATAAATAAAATAGATTATCTTATATATATATAGATAAATTAGTCACACGAATCTTTTTTCTGCATAAATTTTAAAGTTTCTTCGAATTATAATTTCTGAAAATCGCCACTATTGAGTATAAAAAATTAAAAACAATATAAAAATGCTCTTGAAAACAATAAATAGGTAAGCATATAGTTTTTTTTTATTATTTTATACTTATTAGAAAGGGGTTTTGTCACGCAGTGACTATGTCACCCCGGTAAGGTTAAGCATATAGATCCTAATTAAAAATTGCTTACTAATTTAGGATATAAGAACTTATGTAGATTTTACCCCAAAATTTGTATAGCACGCAGCAAATGGTTTTAATCAAAAATCCATTGGTAGTCGCTGGCGAACAATCCAAAACTCGTTAGTCACTCGTTTGGATGCAGTTTAGTAGCATACAGCTTTGCCTGAATTTTCCTCGAAATACGAACATTATTTTATGCGCGTACTCCTTAAGTACTTACATAACGTAATAAAATGCCTCATAAATAATCATATAAACTGTATAAATAATTTTTATAAGCAAATATTTATTCAAAAATAAGTTTAATTTTTTTATTACTATTGAAGTTATGAATTAAACTGGCCGATAATTGATAAGACAGAAAACCTGACCTCTTATGTCTCAACTAATTTATAAAGACAGTACTGTACCTATTTCTTTATCTTTGTTGTAGCTTTGGTGAGTTTTCCGCCAAAAGCTCAGATTATTTCAGTAAATAAAAATCGAATCTACCTGGTTCCTTAAAGAACACAACGTACGATTAATGAAGGTTTACAATTATGTAAACTAGAAAACTCAATAAACTTGTAGTTCTCCACAAATGGTTTTATCTACGTAATTAGATCAAATGCGGAGGTTACGATGCAGTGGGTGTGCCAGGAAGCATTTAGTCACGGGATTTATTAGACGTCGGAACAAAACACTAAATGTATAGAAGTAAAGTATCGAGACATGTTATAAACTCGGAGACCAAGCGTGTTAATACATGAAAGGTTACTTATAAAAAAATATATTTTTTTAAAAAAAAAGGTAATCGTTATTAAATCTATCGACCAAAAAAAAAATATTTTTTGTTAAAAATATTTTCTCGTCTCGAATTTAAACAATCTACTGTCACCACTATATCTCTGATTCAGCTTAACTTATATCATGAAGAAATAAGAGCAAGGCCTTGACAAATGCACTTTGATCAAATCGAGAACATTCGAGTGAAAACTCAGACTAAAATTGACGACCTTGCATGAAAATATACATAGGTGAATATGAGATAATCAAAACTAGTTAACAGGGTAACAATATGGCTAGTAATATAAAGTTTTAGGTTCTTTCTAAATCCTTGGATCAAAATTATCAAAAAGTTTATAAAAAACTAATGTGTATAAAACGACCATTATGATTATAACATCGTTCAAGCTTAACTACCGCTGATCTCCATAGCCACTGACATTTTTAGGGGACTTTTGGTACAAGACTTCCTTTCTATAAAACTATGTTCTTAAGGGGTGGTTACCTCAGTTTTATTCCTATTGTAAAAGATTTACGACTAGCCTGCAATATGTTGTTTTATTTGCTTAAAAATATAATTTAATATGGCATTTTTTAAATAATTGCTTTTATCTTTTGTATATATTTTTAAATAATAATTTTAATATTAACCTTAACCTTATTTTGATCAAGCATACATCAAAAATAATTAATTATAAATGTACTTATAGATGGCATAAAAGCTATCAATCCATATGAATAACATTTTTCAATGTATTAAATATTAATTAATTATTTTCCCGCTAAAAATATCCATTAGCATGCAAACAAAGTCGGTCGAGTAGCACACATATATTCAAAGCTGGTTAAAGTAGCATCAACAAATAAACAAACCGGAGGGTTGTCTCGCGGGAAAGAACACTTTTTATTTACGCCTGAATCTGTGGCCTGAATTCGTCCCCCGAGGAACACCGATAGACCCTTATGTCAGGAAAAATTATATAACAGAATTGTCTCGCCAGAGTTCGCAACATGTCAACAACTTATTATGAATAAGTAGTGGTGTCGCTTATAAGTTATTTTAAAGGATTAATACTTAGTTTTTTACGAGGGACTCGTAAGGCACATACAAACAATATAAATATAAGTAGCGACTAATAGCTGCTCGTCATTTTTTCATTTGAATAAACAGTAGTATATCCTTATAATTAAAGATGACTGGTATAAATAAAACAATGAAAAAATAAACAACCTAACCTAATTTTTTTATAAATAGAAAGTACAAAATTATACTATTCTAGTTAAATATAGAAGATGATAAAAAGGGATGAAGTACATAAGCTCCCGATTTTCTCGAATATTCAACATAAGGTTCTTCAAAAGGGCGTATAAATTTTCCTCAGTTTGTATAAGCTTGTTTGCCTACTTGATACTTTCCAAAATAACTTTACTAATTTGAAGAAAACTGGAATCTCGACAAATGAATAAAGATTGGATTTCGCTACTCACAACTTAAGCCTTTGAAAATACCCGTATGAAAGAAAAGTAGTTCGCTTAGCAAATTCTGGATCAGGTCGGAAAACTTCGGAGTACTTAGTGAAGTTAGTTACAAAAGTTGTGGTTGTTTGAAGTTAAGCAGAACCTGCACTGGTAATGCTTCACTGCAATCGATAGTTACAAGACGTGAGTCTTTTTATTTGACGTGGCAACAAAAAGAAAATGATTTATATCCTGGTGTTTGTCTTAGTTTTTCCACCTGGACGGTTTTATTTCAAATATCAAAGAACGAAATATTAAGCATCAAAGATACGCCACATAAATGCGCCACATAAATCTGAGTATGTGAATTAGTTGTTATTTAAAATAATGTAGGTATCATGTACGAGCGTGCATATTAACGTATGATTTGTCTTTACAATGAAAGATCATCCAGACTGCTCACCAAATAAAATATTTTTATAAAACTTTTTAACCTCAAGCAGAAAGTTTCAAATATTTTATTTATTAATCATTCTAGACGACTCTTCAATCAGTAAAGGCAATAAAACTCTTAAGTAAAGAATAATTGTTTCTCTACAATGTAATTAAATGATATGATGATTTTTGGTATTGAACATGAAGCCAATTCAGATCATCAGATTATTGCGGTTACAAGATAATGTCACACAATTAGTCAAGTAACACAATATGCACTAAGTATAATAAAGTCCCTGTTTTGAGCCGCGAAAGGATTCGAATCTGTAAGAACAATAGAACGAGCAGGCTTTCACGAGTAGAATCTCGCTCTATAAACTATCATAATGTATAAAACAGGACACTAACTGACTGATTGACTTAAATATTAAAGCATAGCGCAAACCGCTGGCTCAAGATTTGAATTTTTACTTGTCTTATGTGGTCTAGGGGTGCACTAAGAAAGATTTCCCCTTAATTTTCACGGGAACGGAAATTGACGTGATTCAAGCGGGCAAAGCCGCGGGGGTACTCTAGTTATATACCTAATCATAATTATTATTTTGTAATTTTCCCTCCCAAATCCGAGTTCGGCCAAACAAGTAATTTTAATAAAACTTCATTGCCAGGGATTTTCCATGCCATTATTCTTATTAAAGCTTAATATATAAACAACTGAGGCGTCATTAATCCGGCATTTTCCCATTATTACATCCATTAGCGTTTTATTTCACAAGTATTCCATCCTTTGGGAGTATGTAAGCTGATAAATTTATGACTGAAAGGACCTAAATGTACAATGACATACGATATTTCCTTATTGTTTGTTTCATACTAGCGACCCGGCCCAGTATCACAGGTAATGATTTACATGTTTACAGTGCCGTGTGGTTCCCGGCACCAATACAAAAATGAATAGGACCACTCTATCTCTTTCCCATGGATGTCGTAAAAGGCGACTAAGGGATAGGCTTACAAGCTTGGGATTCTTTTTTAGGCGATGGGCTAGCAACCTGTCACTATTTGAATCTCAATTCTATCATTTAGCCAAGAAGCTGAATGTGGCTATTCAGTCTTTTCAAGACTGTTGGCTCTGTCTATCCCGCAAGGGATATAGACGTGACCATATGTATGAATGTATGTACATATTAAAACCTTTCGGAAATAAATTGTCGTAATAGCAATGAAAAGTTCGGCAAACGTTGTTTAAAAGAAGACTTAGTAACAAACAGAGGCAGACAACCTTTTTGTTTTATAATAAATTTATGAACAAATCTGTAAAAATAGCATTAGGTATTTATGGTAAATCCTAAAAAGGTTTTTTTCTCCCTTTCATAAGGACCCCAACTCCCAATAATACAATGACGTAAGTAGGTGCCTTATTTTAACAGCTAATCGAATGCGTTACCACGATCTCGCCTGGGATTTTTCTAATTTTAAATTGTATACCACTATATATGACACAATTGTCTTTAAAATTGGCCTGATACATTCCTCTGTGCCTAAACCGAAGTGCCTGTTGACGCCAATCAACACACAAGATGAGAGAGAGATCACTTACAGTTCCGGTTGCCTATTCGAAGACTATACCTACATCATTAGCAACTCTAAAATCGTATGTAATAACAAACACGACCCAAGCAATCAACAACTAAGGTCCATAAACCACTAGTGAACCTCGGCCTTTGAGACACCGCCCAAGCATCTGTGTCCATTCAAAACAAACCGTGAAAAGGATTAAGTTAACGTACTCGTACGGTAGAACGACGCGGTATAGCAAAGTATCAGAAGGTAATGACGTATCTTACCTATTTTGTAAAAAAGAGGTAAGTGGTTCTTTTGATCTCAATGTCATGAAAATTACTACAAACTTAGTGCACCATAAATTTCCAAAATGCAGACATTTTACAGTAAGTGAAGCATTACTTATCACATACTACCCTTAACAAACTCCGCTTATTCAGTATTCGCAATTACAAAATAAAAAAAAATTAGGATTTTGTGTATTCGCGCTATATTGAATCTTGGTAGAGGTTAATTCACTTTATGATAAAGAAAATCGTACACAGCCACAGTCTTTCTCTTAAAGATTTATTTGAATTTAGATGGTTATTCAAATAAGTATTTCAAAAAACTGATATGTTAGTCTATCCAGGTAGAATCTTTTTTTTAATTACTTACTTACCTTCTGGTTTCTACATATTCAACTGTACCGTGACGAAAGGACTAAGTTTGTATATAAACCGGCTTATTGGTTTTAAGCGCTCCGAATCCGTATTGGTCTGAAGATCCATTTAAAGGCATTTCTGTAAGTTGATCTAAGCTCCGGCGGATCATTCTAATCATTTGAACCTTTTCCTGTGTACACTTCAAACTAACGGCTTTAAACTGATAAAAGTATGGAAATATATTAATGATATGGTGAACATGGCCAGAGCAATTTAAGCCCTTAAACTTACCTTTCCTCTCATCGTGATCCCAGCTACTTCACTATTCGCCTCAAAACTTTGGGGCCTGGAGTCCACTTCTGGTCATTTCTTTTTCGCCGGTTTTGTACTACGGCGTCTTCAGTTTTAAGACCATTTCTTTTAACTATATTCAGAACTCTAAAAACTTTTATTATAAATTCTTGACTGTTTTATCTACCCTGACCACAAAAATTATGTACATTGATTTTATGAGCATCTACCTGACGACACAATATTGCCTGAAATTTCAACCGCTCTGTCTGAGCTATCTTTCGCCATTGTCTCAATTTTCAACAAATACGAACTAGTGAAAATGATCATTATTTATTTTACTGGTTAAAGAGATGAATACAAAGTGGAGGAATTAAAATTGATATACATATTTACCTTTACATGATTTTAATTTGATTCCAATTTTTGATCCGCCTCGAAAGAGGCGCAATCTATCTCTGTTGTTAGGTGAGGAACCTTCCAACGCGAGGCGTCACATCGTCAATCTCAGCCGACGTTTAATTCAGTCTTTGCAGATCCCTCCTAACAATGACAAGGGATTAGGTTCTCATATTAAACTATGTTATGGCTCGCTCCCATGGAAATTTTCACAACAGTATGTTACTTCTTAAGGTCTATTCCATGTCTGTACCTAATTTCGTCAATACAGGTGTCTTTTAGTTAATTCGTTTAAACATGAATACAAATCTTTTCTGCCTATAATATTACTAGCATTTCCCCACGGCTCCGCCCGCGTGAAAAGTAATCAATATTTTCTATTAAGACAAAAGGATTTGAACACATCTGTGGTACCCATGATCCGATATGGGTTAGGTTCCTCTGCAAAGGTCAGATCAGATGGGAGTCACTTTGTTTAAAAACCTGACCCATCCAATCCAGGAAGTGTCTACTACAATAGCAGCAATGAGAAATCCTTGGACATAAATGTTCATTAAATACATAAACTGTGACTGTGAACTAGCTACACGATTTATTGAATCATTTGTCTTAAACTCTTATTAGCGAATACAAATCACTGAAGAGATTTCATCCTAAGAATACCAATTTGTCTGTTCTTGTATCTGAATCTATTACAGTTGCTGTGGTTATTGAATTTTTACTAAAGATTCATTTGAGGCCAACCGAATACATTATTTTCATTAGTTTAATTTATTGAACTACGAGTATTATCTTAACAAAATTATTTCTTTTTTTTTCGAGATAAGCAAATATGAAAAGGCCTATAGGTGCAAGCTGTTTGGTTTCCTTCCACCGAAAGGTTGACTGGAAGAGATTGCATTAGCGATAAGTCCGCTTTTGTACCATCTCTATCTGTTTTGTATGTTTTACTCGTATGGTGCAATAAAGAGTTTTATCTATCGATCTGTTTTTCTTCCGGCGCAGATTGTAAAAGCTAATCAAAGGAATACCTAATATAACCTTGGATTCTTCTTTTAATGAGTAAGCATCACTTTCTCTTAATCCATCAGCAAAACATTAACTTTTAGCCTTAAAGTTTTGTCAAATTAGCGTTTATTTTGTTGTGTTTTTAATTTAATAAGAATGTAATTGAAGAATCCCCGGTTGGATTTAACAATATACTGTAATGTGAGAGAGTATTTTCAACGCGTTTTTCAAAATGAAAAAAGGACTTCAACATTGTCTACGAGATGTTTCTAGAAGAATATAGTATTTCATTGAATTTTATTTACGTGTGAATTTTTCAGGTCGGACCTCTCTCGCTTTTGCCCGACGATATTTCTCAACCCGAATAAATTTTAGCGGAATCAGGTGCCTCGCGTTGAATTTCAAATGCAACATCACGAATGTTATAAAATCCGGTAAACAAGCAAAATAGTACTTACTTATAGAGGAAAAAAATGTTTGAGGCACATTCACATTTAGGTACTCCAAATAAAAATTAAGATTTGTAAAAAAGCAAACTTTGAACAGAATAAAAATCATTCTCCCTTAAGTGATACCGATCAACTATATTTTGTTTTACGTTTACTTAACGTGCCTGAAAAATATTAAAACTTAGTGCTCATAAATTAAGTAAAATCCAATAAATAAAATTTTTTTACAGATAAATCAGAATCATGAATGTAAGGCAAGTGTTTTAGTTAAACGAGGGCTGCGGAGGTCCTATATGTATAAAGAGAGTTGCCCCAGATGAAATAATAACTAAAAACCTCTTACCTATTCTTTTTCATCATTCCGTACATGTAAACCAGGTCTAAGACGCTTGATCCATGTTTTTCCCACGACAAGCCTCACGTGTCGTTTCTGAGATGGAGCCATAAAGAAAATGGAGGCAGCAACTTTTCATTTATTTATAGGATGTTATGACTTCGTTAGCTCAAAAGCTCACGCGAAATGGAACGGCCTCGCGTGTTCCGGATTGTTCAATAAATGTTTGGGGGCGATGTTATAGCCGATGGAAGGATTCGATATGGCTTTAAGGGAGAATCTATCGCTATAGATATTCTATAAGATCTATCATTGTAGCGTTTGAATTGCGTTCACAAAAGCTGGATTTATTTTTTGCCACTAACTACGCTATTAAACGATCCAAAGTTTGTGGTTAGGTTACCGAATTATTTATCGATAATGTGGCTTTTGTTTATGCTCATATGTTCTGATACTTATTAAAAATAAATAGTTTTTCCGTTTGCAAGGTAAATCGAAAACACCTTTAAAAGTAATACTTATTTGGAAGCTTTATGATCTTCTTACGACACAACACACAGTACACGATTTCCGGTACTTTTAGAATAAAACCACTCTTTCCCATGGATGTCGTGATAAGCGACTAAAGGGATAGGCTGATAAACTTGGGATTCTCCTTGTAGGCGATGGGTTAGCTACCTGTCACTATTTGAATCTCAATTCTATCATCAAGCCAAAAAGCTGGACATGCCTATCAATCTTTAAAAGACTGTTGGCTCTATAGACGTGACTATATGTATGTACGATTTACTAATTTGATATAACAAAGCATTACTGTAGTTGACCGCACTTTTTCAGCACATGCACATTTTGTACATAGTTACGCTATTATTTATTTCAGCTTAGCAAACATCGGGCTCCCAGGGCAAAGAAATATTAGTCAGAACGAAGCATATTTCGTACATTTATATCACTCTTTAAAATAACATTAGGGCAATTCGTGAAAACGATAATCAATAAACTGTCATGTTCCAAACCGTGTTCGGCCCAGTCTCTGAAAACGTTAATTTTAAAAAACATCAATCGTTTGCTGAAACAAACATTCATGACTCCAATAATTAATTACAAAACAAATCCGTATATAAATGAAAAAAAGTCATCGCATCTCTCGATTTAATGAACAAGTCTTATCGAATTATTTTCACTCTTTCATTTCAGCGCATATTTTACACTGGTATCAAGTAAGAAAATGTTTTTCAATTCCAATTCCAAAATTTGCTTCAATCATTTTTCATCTTACGAATTTCACCGGTCGCATTCGAAACTTGAAGAATCACGGCACAGTTGGTGCTGTCGTCCCAATTAGGAAATAATACATCAAACTGCTACACGGTCGTCAATTTTCCTGAGATTTCATGAGATCGGAGCAATAAATCTGATGGACCTACTTATAAATGCTTTTATGTACGTGCGAATTAAAAATATACGTTTTAACACATAACATGTATGATCATCTGTGTGGTTCCAAGCACTTTAGAATAAGACTAACTAACCACTTTATAATAAGATATAGATCTTTCCCATGGATGTAGTAAAAGGCGACTAAGGGAAAGGCTAATAAACCGGATATTCTTCTTGTAGGCGATGGGCTGAAGTCTATCACTATTTAAATCACATTTCCATCATTTAACCTTACAGCTGAACGCGGCCTTGTTGGCTCTGTCTACTCCACGAGGGATATAGATGCGGACTATATATTTACTTCTCACTATCACCCTAAGAAATATACTTAAGGTACTGCTGAGTGGTTATAATTATCCAATTATAGATATGTCACTTACTGTTCGTGTAATTATTTGAGATAAGATCACGTCTATATCCCTTGCGGAGTAGACACAGCCAGCAGTCTTGAAAGACTAATAGGCCACGTTCAGCTGATAGGCTTAATGATAGAATTAAGATTCAAATACTGACAAATTACTACCCCATCGCCTAAAAGAAGAATCTTATATTTAATTTTTTTATTAAATTATATTATATAACTAACTTACTCCACTTCACATTTGTATTACACAATTATTTTGTTTTAATTCTATAGGTATTTCTCAAATGTGCTGGCTGTAGCTGACCTACTTCATACAACTCGTCATTAATTTCAAATGCTTGGGTGAAATGTTACACATAACTTCAGCAGTCAAATGGGCCCCAATTTTAATAAGTTAGACCGGCATAGTAATGAGTTACAGACATACCTTCAGTTGACTTCATATAACATAACAACTTAGAGCTTACTTAAGAAACAAAAATGAAAAACTTTTCTAGCTTAGCTCACTGAACTTCACGCTGCAAACGTACGTATAATGTATAGCTAGACTAAAATTTCACGTATGGGAATGCGGATGCAGACCATAATATTTTCTTGTATTTGTTCCTTTTAGATATAAATCTCTTGACCTGATTTAATTTTTGGATTGATTTGAAAATTTCCTTTTAAAATATGTTCTAGTAAGATACCTAGGAATATTAAAAATTTGTAAAACCATTCGTCTAACCAGAGCATAAGATAACTACGGTTGTTAACAGTTGTATTTAAAAAATTCGCTATCATTTTATAAACCTTTTGCTATCAATAACTTTCTCCTATAGTGTTTGGTTGGTATCTTTGCTATAATGCGTCAAAATAACCGTTCTTACAACTGAAATCCAGTTTTCAATAAATTTTTAATAAAACATTAAAGACATCTTATTTTTAGACCACTTTCTTGTTCCCTTTAAAACCAATTGCCTCGATATGTTTCATAGTTGATCACTTATTTCCGGGTTTAGAACGGCGATTGAAAACCGCGATCTAATTAGAGGCTTTTAACTCCGACACAGGTAGCTTTGACTAGTTGAAATCGGAATGTAGCGTTTTAATTAAAAGCCACTTTCAACGAAGCTGTCACAAAATTTTTCGTTTATTAAAGTTTGAAACCCGGTTTTTCCGGCAATTCATAACATTTCTTTTTATTGACAGACAACACTATCTGCGTAACTTTTGAATTTTACATGCTAAATGAAATGAGATTGTAATCAACATCGAGCAAACAAGTTTTCGTTTGAAAAATACATTGAATTTCCTATACAGGTACAGGTACACAATACACGTACTTATTTCTTTTTAGGATGGACAAAGAGGAGAAGAAGGGATCTTAATGAGATTTAGACTATAACACAACTCAAAAAAGAAGAAGGAGCAATATTTGTTTAAACAATTCTAAAACAACGCAATTACAATTTCTTTACCTTCTAAATTTTCAATTAGCTAGGTGATAGGGGCGGTAAACAATACAAGTTTGGGTGCAATCAAAGTTCTTGCACCTCCGGCGGCTCCAATTATTGGCCGAGTAGATGCGGTAGCCTGCAGACACGTCCTTAAATTATCTTCAACGATCGTAGCTTCAAAGTTACTTCCTGTTACCTTCATTACACTTACTGTATAGGTAAAGTTAGCAAGTTCTTGAAGTAAATTAAATTACACTTTGATCACATAACTATTAATGGTACTAAATTAAATCTATTGTTGTATTTTAGGCCATTTAATTGTTCTGATAATCAATCTTTGTAGTAAATTAACAGTTAAATTAGTCATAATTAATGCAGCTAATTCGCATCGAAGTGTATGTAATTTAGCTGCAGTACAAACACTTTTATGTTAATCAATAGTACAATCGATACAATACATAAAAAAATACTAATGTTAATTGTTTTCTCCTCACACATGCGCATTGGTGCTTTAGCAAACATTTTCATCAATTGTCCTACATTACTATTTCAGTGTTCTGATCTTAAGAGGTGAGCCCAAAACGCTGTCCTATATCTTATGAACGAGGCGCGAGTGAATCCATCTCATCTATAATTCCGATCAACAAAAATGTTTATTCGCGCTCCTTGCAATAAATTCCTTTGCCCGCCGCTGTTATATAAATCAGGTGGAGGATCGCATAATAAAGCACCACATTATGAGGTATTGTAGTCGATGGTAAATATTGTACAATTTTCAAAAGAGCCACGGAGCAAATTTGTCTACAGGGCATTATAGAGGCGTACACGATAGATGACTTTCATGGATTAAAATAACAGTACGTACACTTAATTTGTACTGGTTTAAATTATCATCAGCTGACTAAAACGCGCAATAATCCCTCTGCTCCTGGCGTAAGTCTCGATTACCTTCTCACGTCTCAAATTAAGTTTATAACAAAGCGACCTCCGTCTGACCAGCGCAACCTTTGCAAAGGGAATGTAAAAAATTCATACAGACAAGACAAGAAGAAATTTTAGACATTTTTGTGGGCTGTTAGCCCTAAAAATTTCTAAAATTTCTTATTCGTGGATATTCTTTATCGTGGATGTAATATCAGAGCTTCGTACAAAAGGTAGAAATTATGCCTGTAGCATGGCAGTTTTTACCGCGCAAAAACCTATCGCTGTTTCGTATCACGTCGAAATAAAAAGGGATACAGCGATCATTTTCGCGTCATTAAAACGGCATAGCGCATGCAACGCTACGGGAGCGTCTGGTGTAATAATTCATTTCATAAAAAATAATTTCGCTGATTATTACCAAAGTAAATTTTAAGCTCATCACAAAAATGGTTGCTTGCAATAAATTCCTTGTCTGCTGGTGTTACATAAATCAAGTGGCGGATCGCATCTCACCACAAAATTACAAAGCGACACAGAGATAAGGTTTGCAATAGTTTAACAATTTATAATAAGTTTTGTTCATGTCTTTCTTAAATTACTTTTTATTTTACATAAAGAACTGTAAATATTACACGAAGCGAAAAAAAGTTAGGTTATCATTAAAAGAACTAAAGTAGATAAAAATAAAATCTCGCTTTTATAACGGTAGTAATTTTAATAATAAGTGGTATTTAACGTCATGTTGTATACATGATGTCATATCTTGTATATAATAAATTTATTTTATTTTATAAAAAATAAGAATAAATAAAAATAAAATAATTTTATAATGATACCTTTTGCATCTGCGTATATTCAGTATTTTGTACATAAAGCTGCGTTATACGCGGTTTACTGCAGGCTTGTATTTAGCAGAACGGTTTGTTAAACTCTCACGTAATTACCCTTCTCACGAATTGCAATAAAGATCTTTCTGCTTAAAACTAATGTGAATAAAGATTGAGATAGAAGAAGAAAATAGTCCCTAAGGTTAGGACAATATTTAATGATACATACTACTCAATAAGTATTACAGTTTTGTAGGTATTTCCGTTTTTAGGGTTCCGTACATCTGAATACAAAAACGGAACCCTTATAGGATCACTCGTGTGTCTGTCCGTCCGTCGCTTACAGTCAATTATCTCCGAATCTATTAGACCGATTAAGTTGAAATTTGGTACACATATCAATTCCTGTGACCCAAACACAGAGGTGCGTGAGCAGATGAAATCTGTATATGGAGGGTCATTTTCGGGGGGGAAGGGGAAAATTTTAAAAAAAATTTCTGAAAACTGCATCGTGTGGCATATCAAATGAAAGGTCTTGTTGAGAAGATCTTAAATGTATTTTATTGTAATTTTAAAATAAATAGTTTCCAAGTTATTCAAGAAAATAGACGAAAATTTACCATTCACCGCCCCCCCCCCTCCTCCTTATCTCCGAAACTACTGAACCTAAAATTTTGAAAAAATTACAGAAATTAGTTTTCTCCTTATAGATTATATGAAAACCTATAAAAAGTCCATGATATTAAAATAACATGGTAAATCACTTAATATTGTGCGTACCAACTTACATTTGCAGGTGGAATGTGTGGGAGAACATAATAATATGTATTTTTAGTCACCACAAACAAATTTGGGTCAGATTTAAAAAAACATGATAGGTAACATCGTACGGAACCCTCTTCACACGAGTTCAACTCGCACTTGTCCCCTTTTTTTTAATAGTTTTTTTTCCGCGAATAATGCATTGATAAAGTAAACATGTCGGGAAGTACTTTATTTGCTATCAAATGTTGCCAATACAGCCTCGAAAATGCTTGGTTTGGAAATATGACGACCGTTCCTCAAGGGATTGAATACACATTCGCAAATTTTCGTATGAATTTCGTTCGAAAAATCTTGTCTAGCAATAATGCAACCACAAATTCAATTTTATTGAAAGGTAAGGTATACATTACATAATAATTTTAGTGTAAATCGAAGATGAAATGTTCGCTCAGTAGTTTTCAGCTCTGTCGGAAAAATAATATGCTTACACACATAACCTATATGTATGTTGTATCATGTTTTATCCCTTACGTGATAGGCAGAGCCAAGAGTCTCAACAAGAGTGAAAGGTCACGTTTATAACAGCATTGAGAATCAAACGAAAGATTTCTAACCCATCGCCTTATAAAAGAATCCTACTTTTGTTAGCTAATAAAATGAGGATTTTTTTAAACGCCAGATTATATTGACTCAAAGCGCCTGCCAGTTTGCATTGCCATTTGCACTTGCATAGTTTTGAATCTTACCGGGGCTGTAAGTCAGTTTGGTTGCTAACCGATGGTTTTAAGTTGTGTCATCGTGATTCAAGCAAGGTTAGGTTCCGTTTCAAAGTTGCGGAGGTCAGAAAGAAGTCACTTCATGTAAAAACCAGACTTACTCGTAGCTTCTTCAGATCGAGGTCTCCGGATTCTTCGCCAAAGAGCTAGTTCCAAAGACATTAACTTACATATACCAAGAGGATAAATAAAGGTTTAAAATAAAATATAATATGGTATTTCAATTTAATATGTAAGGAGTAACACAAAAAATTCTGTAATGTTACCACAAATGCCTCGGGGTCGGCACTCTTGGTAATACAGAAAGATCTGGGTTGTCTTTTTTTAAATAATAAAACAAGGTATTTCGACAGCGACTTGTTATTGTATTGGCATTTTAGTAAAATAAAGAAAATACCTTTCAATGTAGAAATGCCCTACATCTCATGTCGCCAAAATATGGACCTTCCTAATATACCTAACCACTGTATGTATGGAAAAAAGTTTTAGTTCATTGTTATTAATGTGGTTGACTCTACGAGTATCCACCTACATCCTGTTTAGTTTCTATCGGGTCCTCAGCTGTTCTGGAGAGGAGCCCGATGTTCACCTATTACCACAATCAGAGGTTGAGTAAGTTAGGTTTCTATAAGAAACGACTCCCTTTTTATCTCCACAACCTTTGCCTCATGGTGAAACAAAAAAATGAGTACGTTTCCTCTCAACTCTTTCCTTTACCGTAAGAGCATCGGTTTGTTGTTGATAATGTTAAATTAATAATTCTGTGGATAAATCTATTAAATTCGGATTACACATGTTAGTTACCAATACTGACTTTAATAAAATTGACACTATAAATAATGAAAATGCCACAATGACGCACCGTTGGTTCTATACGGGAGGACAGACAGCAGCTGTTTACTTTATGAAACGTTCTCACAATGAAAATTAATTAAATCAGTGAATATACTGAAGTTTAATATAAAATGAACCATTCATAATGAACTCAGAATTGGCATTAATTTTATTCGCAGTCGGATGTAGCATTCAATAATGTATCTGCTTTATTTGGTTATATCAATGAAATGAAATCAACCAGTGGTGACATAAGAGAAGACTTTTTTTTCGCCTAAAATATTAACATTGTCATCAAAAGTGGCTTTAATTTTATCTACACTTATCTGGATGTTTTTGGTATGCCCAACCAAAAAAAAAATAAATAATAAATATCATAAATATAGGTATACGGGACAAAGCTCGTTCATAACACGAATAAGTCAAACTTCGAAATAAGTCTCAAATAAACTACAAAGACAACAAAATATGATAAACTCACCTATTTATTTCGGATCTACGAGCAGGTAAGTTTTTAGTGCAGAAATTGAGCAGCAAATCGTGTAACTCAGATGATTTTTTAGTAACTGTTAAAAGCATCTCAGAATAACTAACTGAAGAACTATACGAGTAACTATAAATGTCTAGGCGTCGGGACCCACCACTTGGAGCGTTTTATGGTCAATAAATTGGAAGGTCCAGCCAGTTAACTCCACTGCTTGGTCAGATGCCGAAATGTTTTATTTTATCGCGGTCTGGGAAATCGGAGAGTTCTGCCGTACATTATGCTTTTATTTCGTCCGTTTAATGGGTTCCAGTCAGTTGATTGAATACTTGAGTTTAGAAGTCACTCGTTCTCATCTTTGCGCATTTCTAGTTGCATCTTAAGTTACTAAGCATAAGAGCCCAGAGTGTGCTTTCTAATATTATTTCCATTTGAACAATACATACCTACATACATATATCCTTTGCGGAGCAGACAGAGCCAACAGTTTTAAAAAGACTGAAAGGCCACGTTCAACTGTATCTCTTAATGGTGGAATTTAGATTCAAATAGTGACAGGTGCTTGCTCATGGTTTAAAAGAAGAATCCTAAGTTTATAAGCCTTCTCGAAAAAAAGATTATTAACCTATTTTTATTCTTCTATCGGTTATTTTTAAATAGTATGTCATCTTATTTCTTTATTATGAATACTTCCTATACTCCTTTTGTCCAGTATGGTTTTATGTACGTTTATATTGTCTGCCAATTACATTAGAATTCTATCCACGAAATAACATGCTGCACAAATGGTATTCGAAATAAAATCTTTTAAAACTACAATAGCACGAATGTTACGAAATGTACGTTTTATTTGAACATGAACGGCCCAGGTATTTTCTAAAAATAAGAAAAAAGTGTGTCTAAATAAAATAGTTGCAATAAAAAAAAAAACAAAACAAATCCGCGATAGGATATTTTTTTGTACAGGTATCGGAAATAACAGCAATAGGCTTTCATGTTGTAAATACCTGAACGGCAAATGCGTGTTCCGGTACTCGAATCGTTTTATTTATCTTCAAAAAGCGGGGCCGATCAATTTGGCTGGGGAATTTCGCGAAAATGTTTTTTTTTTAAACACCGTTTGTATACATAAAGCCATGTCAGCCAGAAAATCACGTCTATAGAAAACGAGGAAATTAACTGACTTCAAATCAAAATATACATGTCTCGTTCTTCTTGTGATTGACGCATACAGAGCTGCATCTGTTTTGTTAGCGATTATTTTTTAATTTATCGCTGGACTCGAACTACCGGCTGAAAGACTGGCTATAATGGACCTTACTTACGTAGGTTTACCCTGGTGTTATCAAAAAAAAATTATCAAAAAAAATGTTGGTTAATGTTGGTCGGCAGCGTACTTGAAAAGATGTAGTCTTTTCTCTGAATTAATTCAGCGGAAAAACGTAGATTAACACCAAACTTTAGGTCGAAGAAGATAATGATTTAAAAAAATATTATGAAAAATATTATTGCATAAAGAGAGTTATGAAGCGATCTTCATGCAATTCTTATTTCTTTCTCTATCCCATGAATGTCATAGACGACCAATGGCCTTTAACCATATTCATCAAAAATGCTAGACGTTTCATAAACGGAAATGAAGATGGTATAATATCGCACATTTTGTACAGTCAGCGGTAAAATTTTGAAAATCATCAGCGATACAGGCTACAATGTTGTTATTTTTTTCCAGTAACGCCCATTATTTGAATCTTTAAAGAATAAACTTATTAACAGGAAGGCGGAGGAATATGCAATCAGTTGGTGTTGTTAACTTATTCTTCAACAAACTGTGAGCAAGGGTCGGTAACTCCAAATATACCTAACACTCGCGTCTGCATATGAGTATCCGACTGAATATAGGGTCGACCTACATACATTCTAATTAACATTCATTCATTAATTTTGAAGTAATGTAAAGACATATACCCCACGGCACCTACTTATACTCAATGGGAAATATACGTTAATAAAACAATGGTTTCTGTTAATAATTTTTATTCTTCAAAGATTCCAATGATGGGCGTTACTGGAAAAAAATAGCAACATTGTAGATGATTTTCAAAATTCTACCACTGACTGTACAAAATGTGCGATATTATACCATTTTCATTTCAATTTATGTAACGTCTAGCATTCTCCTGCGATTTTCCTACCGTGTGAGTTCTTGAAAGTTATCTCGCCTTCCTAACCGGTACCTTAATCGTAATAATTGCTGGTCAGTATACCAAATTTCAGTTCGATGTTTTCTGCAATGTTGATACATCTATGAACATTATAATGTTTATAGACGTTCATATTTTTTTTATAAAAACATTTATGGCGCAACAAAAAAACTAAAAATAAGAACTTTCGAATATTTAATATGCTTGCGTTTATTTTATGAATTGAATAAAAAGGATATTTAATAAAGCAGAAGGCCGGGAAATTGGTAAAAAGATTCTGCACATTTTAAGCTTAAAACAGCTTAAACAAAATAAACGGAAAAATCGGCACTCTTATTACTTAACATTGTTTTTACAGAAAATTCGAATACCAAATTTTACTTTAAAAGCCATATTCGCCGCCGAATAACTGAATAGGGGACGCTCAATAAATTTTTACGACTTCCCCATCACTCACATCCAGCATTTTTTACGTCAATGTGTCAAAAAGCAGTTTACTCGTTGTTAAGCAGGCTGATGCTCGACTGCGGTCAGAACGGAATTTATGAAAATGCACATCGAAACCACTATACCCTATCGTCTATGAAACACAGTCGTTATTCCGGTCAGTTTTCAAAATTCCCGGTTCAAAGGCAATATAACATCTGAATAAATAGGAGTCGGCTGCGTGAGATTAATGCTTCGTGGAATCTGTTATTGGAACTCGGTCTTGTTAGGTATTATTTCCAATATGCGGTGCATTGTGGCATTGTCCGTGCTAATTTTAGTTATCATCTGTGAGTATATGGGGTTCCTTGAATCTTATCAATTATGACATTATCTAATTAGCTATCATCTCTCTCTATTATGATATTTCTTTGGATTGTATCAATTACATTTTCACCTGTCGACTCTGCTCTATAGCATTCTAGTGAAAGGCCAGATCCAGATGAACGTGAATAAAAAGATTGAATGTAACAAAATAATGCAGGGATCATGGTAAAGTTGTATGTATGTTGTACTATGTAAATAAAAAAATGTATGCTTCAAGAATTTTTTTATTAATATGCTGATGTACGGCTGTTACGGCACCAAGGATTTCGTGAATTATAATCCTTTGTGAAACAGTTGTGTCGAGTAAACGCAAATGCTCTGACGTCAATTAAGCCATTTTGTTGGCAGAAAGTTGGATCCCAGCTCGGGTACACTAAATTATTTCACTGTCTAGGATCTTCGCGTTCCCTAATAAACCTTTAAGTTTCGTCAACTAAAAAATAACGAACAGTTGGCTATGCTAACCGATGCACTACGGTATACGATGAGGGATGTGGAGATGCGAACATTGTGAGAAAACCTGCACATTTATAACTTCGAGTATAATCCAATGTATAAACATGATTGAAGCTAGGTAAGACCTTCAATCTTAGGTTAATTGGCGACGGACTTTTTATGATGACTGATGAAAATGCAATAGGAATAAATTCCAGTAATTTAAGAGACAAAATGAATATCGTTTAAGTTTTATAGAAATGCCTTTATTGTTATTTTGTATAGAAATTATAAATTACATAATATACATATAATGTACTAATCACGTACATTTTGTTCAAAATATTAAGGTTAATACTATTGATTACTGAAACTTGACTCTGCCTGTAATTTATTATACTTAGTGAGTATACACAACAATGTAGGCACTGTGTGTCTATGGAAAGCAAGTTACTGAT
Source organism: Amyelois transitella (assembly GCF_032362555.1). Classification (NCBI taxonomy): domain Eukaryota; kingdom Metazoa; phylum Arthropoda; class Insecta; order Lepidoptera; family Pyralidae; genus Amyelois; species Amyelois transitella. The sequence continues at coordinate 7,040,749 of NC_083511.1, read as the reverse complement.
CGATAGTGATTATTGTTCTAGATCCTAGTACAATGGCGGCTAGGATGTTCCCAAGTCTGAAAGGCATATGCCAAGAAAATTAATTATCATCTTCCTAGAACTGGATTTGAATCATGATGGCACATTCATTGCTTCTTTGTGAAATTTTGATTGTGATATTTTGCATCGCTGTAAGAATATAGAATACTTATTCAAAATAATGTACGTACTCAAAATACTTTCAGTATTTTCAAGACTATTGGCTCTATCTACCCCGCAAGGGATTTAGACATGATTTTTTAAGTTTGTGTGTATTGTAAGTAGTTTCCAAAAACAAAATTCTCACGATACTCAAGAAAATTCAGGCGTTCCTTCTGAAGTGAAAACAATAAATTTACGTGAAAGTAAAACCTGTTTGGTTGTCAAAAGACATAACTAGGTAAATGGAAATATCCGAATGTCTGAATGAATAAATATTAATATAAAATTTTTCACTTGTTGCGTTTAGCTATGCTCTATGCTTTGTTTACAATTTTGTTTAGAAATTTTATTGTTTATATTTTTTTTTTTTTTTTGTTTCTTTTACATTTTGCGGTTACAAACATAATATAATAACGTTGCTTGCATTGTGCTGTTTGGAAATGATCCAAATGACTGCACAACCGGTCGGTGGAGTATTATTTTGGTTGCATACTTAGGTTAATTACTCTTATTTTATTTTATTTATATTAATTTATATATAATTTTATTTTATTGTAAATTCGTATATTTTATTTATATATTATGTTGAATATACTATACGATGATGATAATGTAAATGAAAGTATCGACAATTTAGAGTATTTATCTTGTTCCAGTGATGATAGCTATGTCAGTATTCCTTCTCTTTCCGATATAATTGACGGTGAATTGTCCGATGTACCGAAAAATTTCAATGTTGTTCACATAAATGCTCAAAGCATTCCGGCACATTTCTCTGATTTTCAGGCAACTTTTTCTAACAAAAATATTCACGCTATATTAGTATCTGAATCTTGGCTTACTACCTCTCTTCAGTCTGTCTCTTTCCCCCTACCGGGTTACCATTTAATACGTAATGATCGCACTAATATGCGGGGTGGAGGAGTTGCCATTTATTTACGTTCTAATATTCCCTATTCCGTTGTAAGTATGTCTGCGCAGCCACCACCTCCAAATGCTGGTGAACATATCTTTATTGAGTTAAATTTTAATCACATAAAAGTCCTTCTAGGTGTATACTACTGTCCCTCTTCCGGCATAAATTATTTTTCATCGTTTGAAAAACTTCTAGAAGATTTTCTTCCTACTTGTAATCACAGCGTAATCATGGGCGATTTCAACACCTGCCTTCTTAAAAAAGACAATAGAAGTTCGACATTTGAATCCATCATTCATTCTAGCAATATGCATATTCTCCCACTCAGTTCAACGCATCATGTGCCGAATAAATTACCATCTCTTCTGGACCTCATACTGGTTTCTTCTTCACAACATGTTGCTAAACATAGTCAACATGCTGCCGATGCCTTTTCTTTCCATGATTTGTTATTTTTGTCTTACAAAGTTCGTCCTCCAAAATATAAACCGCAAATTATTATTCAACGAAATTTTAGTGGCATAAATCAGGATAAACTTCAAGAAGATGCGCGAAATATTGACTGGTCACCTGTTGTAAATGCTGAGTCGATTGATGATAAAATTACAATTTTCAATTCCACAATCACTAAACTCTACGACATTCATGCTCCGCTAAGATCATTTAAAATTAAACATTTACCAGCTCCGTGGCTGACTCATGATTTGAAAGTGTTAATGAACAGGAAAGCGGCTGCTAAGACCAGGTATAAGTGTAATCCTAGTGAAGTTAACAAAACTAAATACACTAGTATTCGTAATCACTGCAACAGAGCATTACGTGATGCGCAGCGTAGACATATTCATGAGTCAGTTACAAATGGAGATCCAGTAAAAACTTGGAAATTTCTACGTTCTTTGGGAGTGGGCAATTCCAAAAATCATAATATTTCAAATGATGTAGACATTAATTCTTTGAATTCTCATTTTTCTTCATCTCCGGATATGGATATTTCAACAAAAAATTCAACACTAAATTATCTTTCCACCATTTCAGCTCCCGAACATGCACCGTTTCTTTTCTGCCAATTCGCCGCTGATGAAGTCCATAAAAGCGTAATGGCGATTACATCTAACGCTGTTGGGGTTGACGGTATTAGTCGTAATATGTTGATTCCAATTTTAGAACATATTCTACCCGTTCTTTGCCATATTTTTAATACATGTTTATTAGACTCTGTGTTTCCTTCTCTTTGGAAAGAAGCGCATATTATTCCTTTGCCCAAGAAACCCAATCCTAAATTACTATCTGATTATCGTCCCATATCAATCCTTCCTTTCCTTTCAAAAGTATTAGAGCGTCTTGTTCAAGACCAGATTCGCAATTTTCTCCATTCTAATAATTTATTTAATTCCATGCAGTCTGGCTTTCGCAGGGGGCATAGTACGGTATCAGCCCTTGTAAAAATCACAGATGATATACGCTGTGGCATGGAGGAGCGTCAGTTAACTGTCTTAACTCTTTTGGATTTCAGCAATGCGTTTAATGCGGTCAACTTTGACATACTCCTCGGTATATTGCGTTCTATCAACGTTTCCCCAGCGGCGATCGAGTGGTTTCATAGTTATCTATATGGCCGACGCCAACGTATTCGCCTTGGAGATTCTTACTCGAATTGGTGCAATACTTCAGCTGGCGTACCGCAAGGTGGTGTATTGTCACCGCTCTTATTTTCTATATTTATAAATTCTATAACCGAAAATATTTCATCTCAATATCATTTATACGCGGATGACCTGCAGATTTATATCAAAGCACCATTAGAGAACATTAATAATGCTATTCATCAAACTAATTCTAATCTTCTGAGTATTTCTAAGTGGAGTAATGAATATGGACTTAAAGTAAACCCACTTAAAACACAAGTAATTATTATAGGTAGTTCTTATATGCTCTCAAATATAAACTATGCTGCTTTACCTGATGTAGTTTTTGAAGGGGTTACTATTCCTTATAGTAAGTGTGTTAGAAATCTGGGCTTACTGATGAACGATAGTCTTTCTTGGGCCAATCAAATTCAGTCTATATGTCGTAAACTTTTTGGATCTGCAGCCTCTCTTAGACGGCTTCGTAACTTCTTACCGACTGCCACTAAAATTTCGCTTGCTGAGTCTCTCTTGCTTCCTTTTCTTGACTACGCAGATGTCTGTTATACTGACCTTACAGAGGACCAGCTGAATAAACTAGAGCGTCTGCAAAATTATTGTATTAGGTTTATATTTGGCCTGCGGAAGTATGATCATGTTTCGGAATTTAGATCTAAACTCAAATGGCTTCCTATTCGACTCCGTCGGGATTGCCATATACTGTACCTTCTTTATAACATCTTATTTAACCCATTGTCCCCGCATTACTTGAAGGAACGATTTGTTTTTCTTGCTGATTCTCACCCCCGCAATCTTAGATCTAATGATAATTTATCTTTGAGAACTCCGGTGCATCGGACTAGGTTTCTAGCTAAATCTTTCACTATTAAAGCTACTATATTGTGGAACGCCCTGCCAGTGTCCATTAGGAAAGCACAGTCGTTAAACTCTTTTAAATCTCAAGTGAAGGAATTTTATTTGCAACAATGTTACACATCATCGAAATAGTTATTATGTATTACATATTATATATTTTATTTATCAGTATATATTATATAAATATATAGTATGTATTTCTATGTATATATAATATGTATGTATTGTTATGTATATATAATATGTATGTATTGTTATGTATACATAATATGTATGTATGTAGGTAAAGGATTTATAATATTTTTTGTCTATGCATTAATACTCATTAGCTTGTCTGTTGCATTTGTTACATCCCGTCCGGCTTTGTGTGATAAAATTACTATCCATTCATCGGTTGTCTGGAAGAAATTGCTTTTAGCAATAAGACCGCCAATTGTACTTCCTACTTAGATTATATTTAATTTAAGTTACTATGTTATTATGTTGTACAATAAAGTGTTCATTCATTCATTCATTCATATAAAAACAGCTCCTCGATTTTGCACCCGAGTAATGCTTCTTCACTTGGAAAATGATCGATTTTCCCCCAAATGATCAACAGGTCATGTTACGTCAACGTTTTATCATTGTCGTCGAATTGCGATACAAATCACAAATGAATACGAATTAAGGAAGGTGAATTTTGAATTAAGGGAAATGAAAGACCTTATCAACGATTAATATGGGTTGAATAAGAAATCGGAAATTTATTCTAATTTATATCTGTACAGTCGCCTGTAGATAAACGTGACCTTATGTCGTTAATAGAGTACGTAACCGCCGTATTAACAACACCCAATATTATACTCTTTTATATTTACCTTCTTTTAATATTTCATTTCACTTATGTATTGTTAAATAAATCAACTATTTTAATTCAAATTTCATACATCTGATTCTGTATGCTTTAATCTAAGTTATAATACTAATGCACCGATTCCCCTTATCCATCTTAACCAAGTCACGAAACGCGTTTCAGAACAACCCAAACTAATATCATAACAAAGTTTTATATCAAACTTCAGTCTCTGTCAGTCAGTGCACTAAACTGATTGTTAAGTCCGCGCGCTAGAGCCCGCCAATGCCGCGAATTATTCGCCATGATACCCGCAAATACAGTTTAAAATTGCATCAGACATTATTACACGCATTAATGACGAAGCAAAAAATGATCTCATAGTTTAAAATTATACTTTAGACCAAATTAACATTATAATATGATGCTCTGTGAGCGAAAACATCGGTAAATTTAAACGTTGGTTAAAACTTCTGGTATTAAAATATTATCCATAATCTATTTATTTTTATAATAAAAGAGTGACCGACTGACTGATTGACTGAGATATCACCGCACAGCTCTGGTTAGTGTTTTGGAATCTGGCATGTAAGTTCCATATGCGGTTTAGGGATCCTTCAAGAGAAAATTCCCCGAAACTCCCGCGGGAACTGAAATCAAAGGTATTTCACGGGGGCGTAGACGTGTTAAACTCTAATTAAAAAATAAAAACAACGATAGTCATTTCTAGTGATGAAAAGTAATTAATATGACTAATTTTCTGGTCAAAGCACACTATCTTTTTTCTTAATTTGCGTTAGACTTTTACCAAAGTTCATTCAGTTTACGGATCAGATAGGCCAAAGACACTGACAAATGATCGTCAGGATTGGCAGAGAGGCGTCCGTGCGATCGGTGTTTCCAACCTACCCTATAAATTTACTTCGAAAAACTCAAATCAATCTTAGTGCGCAATGTTTAGCTAGTGAAATTGGATAGCCTTCTTAGAATCAGTAGGTATATGTATGTTAGAGGAAATTAATAGAGATTTGGAAAACTCTTGTCGTGTGTTGCCACGGGCAACTTATTATTGAATTTCTCTATCTATTTTATTAAACATAGGCGCATTAATCTAATGCAGTTATCTATCAGCTATGTTATCTTGATCCATCATGGATCTGGTTCCCCTGCAAAAATTGAGGAAGTCAGACGGGAGCCATTAAGTTTAAAAACCTGACTTACAAAAATCTGACTGTCAAAAAGTGCACTTCAGACTTTTCTCCAGAGAAATGTATCGAGATTTACACCAAAGGAAAAATAAGTCGTAAGAGTGTAGGTAAATGCAACACTAATAATTCCAAGCAATATAAATAATTATAATTTTATTTCTGTTCCATTAAATTTAAATCATATTTGAGGTCTGGTTCTTTTTTTAAATATATAATCACCTGTGTTAGAAGATTCCTCTTCAATAACAACAGAGAGTTATAATTCTACAAACTACAGTGATAAGTACTAACAAATACCACTATGGATTGATGCACAGCGCACCAAAGCCATTCGACCTCTCTTCACAGACGTACTCTAAGTTAATCTCGTTCAAGATCTGCAGAATCACAATCCGTCGTTTGCACATTGACAACGGTAACCAACTTACTTAAGGCTTAGGTTCCGTAAATAAACATAGCTTTATCACATTAATATTAAACATTGCAGGTAGGTTTACTAGTTTTGTGCTCCTGTTTAATATTAAATGTTATAAAGCAATGTTAATTTACGGAACCTAAGCGTTTAGTTTGGCCCATCCAATTATAATTTTCCTTAGCAAAAGTTTTATGTTGTCAAATACTTTTTCATATTACAGTTCTATTTCTCTCACTATCTTCATGTCATATTTTGTTTATCTCGATACAAACATTTTAAATTTTGCAGTTAAGCTTAATTCTGATTTTCAAAACATAAAATCACGCCTCTTTTCCGGAGGCAAAAACTACATCTTTCCACTTATCACGATCACTGTATACATATGCAGCTTTGATAGCATTTATACTTACCGATTTAAAAACTTGCAGTTCAACCCAGCCTGTCGTTCGCTGCCGTCAACTTATATTCCCAATCTAAATAAACTTGTTTTGTTTAGACTCAGTAGCACGACTTCTTTACTGCCGAAGACGTACTTAGCCTAAACTCTTTCCACGCTATTACTCTTCACTTGGACACAATACTTCACACTTTTGAACAAACAAATCTAAACTCTACCCGTACATAAAGGATACGTTTTGTTCAGACTTGTTTGATTTAGAGCGAAACTTTCTGTGTTTGCATTATATTTATTATTCTGAAGCAAACGAACAACTTTTTAATTAACTTTCCACTTTTAGTTTTTACGTGATGTGGGAATAAAACGGCAATTTAAATTTTTGCGTTTTTTGGATCGGATAAAAAAAATTTTTTCAATCTCTTACAATCACCGTCAAGAACTTAAAATTCTACTAAAATAAGAAAACTAAATACTTTTTGAATGTTTAAATACTAGGCTAACACTATGATAATTCATATATGATTACTATGAAGAATCTTCATAGTAAATTGGTCTTTAAACACTAAAGTTTATCTTTAATGAAGATAAACTAACGTGCGTGTTTAAAGACCTGATATATATTACATATAATATAATGAGAGAGAATATTTGTTCTCATAATAATTTAAATAAAAAATAATAATATAAAATACCATTAAACTCTTAAAATCTACCTACTTTTAATACTTCAAAATACCAATGACAGCCAAATATCTAAATGAAAATCTTCGATTCCTTATCAATCTCCTCTATTACATTTATGACTCTTTTGAAATAACTTCGTTAATAAATCTCAGTTTATGATAATTTTTAAACTGTACTCTTGTCGTCATTAACTTTCTTGATCGACAATTTTATTGGTGATAAATTTAAAACAACATATAGTTAGAGAGATTTTCTTAAGAGTTTTGTTTATTAATTTCCGGGTTAATTCTGAAATTCTTCGTTTCAAAAATGATTTTGATTAAATATAGTAAGTACACTTCTTTGTTATTTTTTTTTTATCCCTAAAAAAAGAAGTCCTATTTTATCTAATCAACTTAAAGTTATGAGAAAAATTGTTACTTAATCAGATCAAGTTTATATCAAGACCTATGTAGCGGTACATACATACCAACATGCCTGTTTCTTACATGCTATGATTTCTACAATTCTCTCCTGCTTCCCCGCATTCACTACTCTTTTCATGCAAACTCGACAGTTACCAATGAAAATTCTTAAAAGATACATTTTTGAGCGTGTGTTGTACCAAGGGCGAAGCGGTACTTATATAGTACCGCTAACTAACCTAACGTATACGTTCCTAACTTATATTTCCACAAAATCACTAAAGAAGGTTCCCATTCTGCGAAAATTAGGTATTATGAACACTTCATAACTGGAAGTTCCTACTGGAGTTTCTCTCCTTTGTCGCAATAAACTTTGTACTGTTGTAAATAATATATTATAAATTAGCCTCAGACTGTATTCAACGTGCGCATGCTAAATGTCAGTGATATTAAATGGCTTAAAACTTTTGTGTTCGTCTACCTGCTTTGTAAAAAGTACCTGTATTTTTAGCGAGTGTTAGTACGGCAACACTTTTCTGAAATAAATACTTGATCAATACATACATACATATAATCACGTCTATATCCCTTGCGGGGTAGACAGAGCCAACAGTCTTGTAAAGACGGATAGGCCACGTTCAGCTATTTGGCTTTAAGATAGAATTAAGATTCAAATAGAGACAGGTTGCTAGCCCATCGCCTAAAAAAGAATCCCAAGTTTGTAAGCCTATCCCTTAGTAGCCTTTTACGACATCCATGGGAAAGAGATAGAGTGGTCCTATATTTTTTTGTATTGGTGCCGGGAACCACACGGCACTAAAGTAAACTAACAAACCAAAAATCTTTTTACGTGAGAATTACGCATGTTATGTGCGGCAAAACCAGAATATTATCAAACTGATTTTCACTTATATTTATATGTTATAGGTATTATGCTGTCGTACAATGATAAATGACTTTGAATTTTTAATTTCGTAACTTATTTGCAGGCAAACTCATGCCTTGAGTTCATTCAACTTGTCGATAACTTTTTTTTATTGAACCGATTTTGATGAAGCAAACTTTAAATGTTCTTCTGAGTTAAAACAAAGCAATTGGTGAAAGTTTGAAGTAAATCGGTTCAGTACTTTCGGAGATAATCGTGATCATACATACAGACAGACAAGAAATTAAAAAAAATATTTTTGCTTGCTATTATTCATTCTAAGCGTTCCTCTATCCATTTCAGTCAAAAATACTAAATGTACAGACAAAATATTTTTACTGTTTTATTATATGTATAGATTTCTGCCCATCTCTTCATAATTTTCTACATTTTATTATATTAGGAGAGTCAGTATTCAAAAATAGAAGTCACTCACAGTAAGTAGCAAAAAAATAATATAAACAATGTAAAAAATACAGGACAACAAGAATGAAACATAAAACGGGAGAGGCTAAAATTTATCTCACATCAACTGATGACCACTTGATAAAATTATGACGGAACGTACATTGTATTTTAAAGAATACGTAGGTTAATAAATTTCGACGGTTGATTATCTCAGGAGTTGGTTTATTTATGAGTTCATGGACCATAAACCTGTAAGCGGCTCGTACGTCAGTGATAAGAACCTTGACACCGGACAACGCCCATTTCGGAGAAAAGGTAAAGATTAAATTCCATCTTTGAGAAAATACCTTAAATAAATATATGGTAAATAACATTATCATTAAAATATCTATTATTCAACCTTACAAATCTGCCAGTTTAATGTCAATTTGTTTTATCTAGGTGCGTGTGCTAATATTAACAATGGGCAAATGTGTTTTGTCTGTTTAATTTAATTCTGGCCACTGTTTAATCCTAGAAAAAGCATTGTAATCGTAGGATCAATGAAAAATAGTTGATAAATTAAACCGTTTAGTATTAGATATCGCAGTATCATAAGAGCAATGTATTCTAAAAATTTTAACCATTTTTGCTTTAAATTAGATTCATTAATGCGGCAAGCATTTGGCATTGGAGTTTTTAAGTTAATACGTATTTTTTCTAAACGAGCAAAGTTTATCTTATCTAAAATGAAACGTTAGGTATATATATAAACTGATTTCAAAAAATCTAACCCTTTTTAGAAACAAAAATCTAGGTTTTTGCTGATTCACCAATCACAATTACAATAACTTTACCTACTATAATAATAGGATTAAAGATAAACAAGGGTTCTTTAAAAGCATAAGCAATAAATACTTTTAAAGGCGCAAGTAAAGCTATTCTCCAATATCAATATGACTTCCATATAGGGGTCAGGCAAACTGATCGCAGTTTGTAGAGGCAAGTAATAACTTTTAAAAGCCATTAGGTTCCTAAGTCAACTTGCGCCTTTGTACATAATTCTCGCGAAGATAACCGATTTTGGCAAGTCGTTGAACTTTATAGTAATAAATTGTTAGCTTAAAACGCTTTCGATCAAGGAAAAAAAATAATGTATGCTTGAAGTATGAAGAATTGTGTCTTCGATTAACGTAAGTATTAGAAATATCCGTTCCTTTTGGTTAAGTAGGTACACTATACCTACCTACACGCGAATTTTTCACATTTCAAAATATGTAAATTTCTAAAGTTTATTAAAGTTCTTTAAAGGTCGGGAAATCTTAAATTGCATGTATTATTATTATAATGAATGCATGTTTTATATGTATTTGTTTGTGAATTTTTTTTGTGGATATATGGATCTTTGAATCTACTGATCCGATTTTAATTATTTTCACCAACATGAAGAATACAACAATAGAATAAACAAAGCCTATCTCTGTAAAAATCTGTGGTATAAACTCATGCTCATAGATTTGCATTGTAATTTTGATGAGGTCATCTCAAAACTTTTTCCGACAGTGTTAGTTCTCACTATGTAATTTTACGTACTCTACGTGTGATTATGGGCCATTAGTCTGACTTTGGCATTGTTATTAAACATTCGGGTATAATTTTATTACCTTATTTTACACACGTACTCTCTCATCCATACGAGTATGTTAGTCTTAAAAATTTCAATTTGTATTAATAAAACTTAGGCTAACAATAACCCAAACACAAATACCTCTAAATTGAATCTTAGATAGATTTGATACTCGGATATCTAATATGTAAGTAGTTAATCCTATTGTTATAGGTAGGTATTGTTTGCACCTAACAAAAACAGCATGGTACAATCCTATTTAACGCTTCATATGTAATTAATACTATGTAAAAATGTATAATTAAGAATTTATCATAATTATTTAAGTAGAAATTCCTATCACACGGCCGGGATTATTGAACCGTCGTTAATTTAATAAAAATAGTAGGCAATTTTGAATTTGTAACAGTCTGGGGTTATACGTCTGTATGTATGGTCTTGTCTTCATTCCAGTTGCATTTTATTTTTTTCTTAACTCAAACGTATATAAGGCGGAAGCGGGTCGCGACGTCTTTTTTAAACAGCCAGAAGTGCAAGCAAGATGTTTTTTGAGTGCGTTCGAGTTTTAGTGATTATGTTCGTATTTAGTCAAATTAGTGGCGGACAGTTCCTTCCTTACTCTAGTCTACCAGGTAAGTTGTTTTTTAATTCTGCAAACATAATCCGGTATCAGGTTATCAGGTAACAAGTATTTTATTTATTACTTTAAGTCAGAGATGACAAATAGCTGTTATGTTGATTTAGTTTTAAAAACGTGTATCCGTTTGCTTTCCGGCCGGCAGTTTAGAAAAGGACCTTCCTTCTTTCAAGGACATTTCATCTTGTACCTAAATATCGTAAAAGATAACTAAAGTTCAAAAACACAAAAACAGTGCAAGTACAAAAATCCAGTCCCAAGGCGAGCCGGCGGCGTTAAGCAGGCTTGTTCGACCGTAAAATATTTCCATAGTTTACTCTTTACTCTTAATAGTTAACCCCGAGGTTTGAATCCAACAGCTAGAAGAGAAATTAAGGATAGGCAAAGAGAAATGTAAAAAATACATGCCTTGGTTTGTCATATACAAAGCAAAAACAAGCTCGCTATTTTTCTTGGAGCCATATATTGAATTATCTATCTTTTCACATGGAAAACAAAGCAAATCACTGTGATAAATTTAATCTGAATAGACCTTGATCTTTGGTACTTGTTGATTTGGTTACAAAAATCGCGATCCTTTTAAGGAGCTAGGTTGACCTGTTTCTAATCTCCTTTTTTATTATTGTTGGAGATAAACGGCTCATGATACAATAAAATATTTTCTTCAGACTTGCAGACTTTTACAAAAAAAAATAATAATATACCGTCCGACGAAAGAATTTTTTTAGAAGCTCTTGGCATTTGTTTTTCTTACAGAACGTAGTGTCCTGACTTATTAATAAGGACTAAACCCAGGTATTTATAGACAAGATCTTATTAATACCTATAGTCAGAAGAATGTAACCCGTAATCCTGCCAGATTTGGGAAACCATGCCACGATCATGTCTTAAATTATTTTAAAAAAGGATTTTTAAATTTCATATACTATGCATATAAATAGTTCTAGAGGAAGTAAACTAAGCTAATTAACTAACATGTTTGATTTTCTATCATTGTATTCTGATGATTTAGACCTTAGACATAAATAAGTCTGAAATAAATGAAATAGTCTGCATCCATAGATTTTCGTTCGTAATTTATTATTTTATCTAGCAATACACTTTGTAGAAAATCGTAAGAGGGGAATGTTGAGGTTCTGATTGCTATTTCATCACTAACTTAGTTCTTACTTAGTATTCCATTAATAAATCAACATAAAATATTGGCCGCTTAAGCCGAGTAGCGTTTCTGAAAAAATACCGAAAATATACTTACTTGTATTTACATCATGAGCAACATGCTTCGTCCGAAGATTTTTATGTCTACGTACCTACATAAAAACACATTACCATTTATTTATAACGTCCTTATCCCCCACCAGGGTAGATAGAGGCAACATTCTCTAAAAGACTGGAAGGCCTCGTTCAGCTGTATGGTTATGATGGAATTAAGATTAATTCAAATCTTAAAGATGTAGGTAGTATATATTATCAGTTCCTAAGATATCCTAATAAATTGTCTTCCAAATCCAATCTGACCTAAAATTGGATGCAAATTTTTAGAAGTTTTTTCTGGAATACGTCGAAAGAGTTATATAATCGTACAGCAGAGGGTGGCACACGTAGGTCGAATAATCTAATATTCAGACTGCGTTAAAAAGGGTCACCGTCAAATATTCACATTGTTTCGGCAGGAAATTTCGAAAAATCTCAACCTCTTTTATTTACTTCCATACATTTAAAATGAATATGTTCTTAGTAGTTAGACGTTATTAATGATGAATGTGAGATATTTTGGATGAAGCGAAAAAGTATTTTTGTATAAACCATGGCAAATTTAAGGTAAAGTCTCTACACATCATACGGGCAAGAGTATGTTTGTTCTTATTTCATACTACCTAGTGGGTAATTTCTGTGATATAAGTAAAAATATTTTGTTAAAAATAAGGGACACAAAATGAAATATTCTTACTATTTAGAAAAACCTTAATGGTTGTTTCAAAAGTTTCTGTTTTTATGGACAACAAAGTAGTCAAATCGGTTCCTAAGTTTGTTGTTTATCGTATTAAAATAAAAATAGTTGCTTAAGATCGATATTTTAGAATGATAGATTCTACAATATAGATCCAATATTTGACCTCTTGAATACTTTCCTAATGTTATGGACAAGCTAATCGGCTTTTTTGTTCATTGTTTATAAGTCGATAAGTTGAGTTGATCCGTTTGCGACTTTCCTTCTCTTATAAAAAGTTCCAACTTAGAATGTACTTTTATTTACGCAAGAACCTTCAATTATTTTTAACCTTTAAGCAAATACAAGGATGGGCACCCCAGGTGATTCATATTTTAAAAAATGTGGACTTAATAATGGATAACTATAGTAGACTATTATGTCCATATCCTTTATTACAATCGCAGGTTACATACTTACTCTCGATATGCAAATTCCGGTAGAATATTGTAAGACATTTTGCTTGTAATAAACTATAGATTCATGAATTAATATTGAACGCATCTCAAATGTCATGAATTTGATTCAAATCTACCATGATATGGCCGCTTCTACAAACGTACCTAACTCACAACTGACTGTATAATATATATTCGAACTTTGGTGAAATTATGCCTGCATAGTAAATATTTTAAATGCGAAAGTCTGAAAGTGACAGACAATCAGTTATCCTTTCACGACTTAATCGCTGGACCACATTTGATAAAATGTATGAAATACCTAGTTAATTATCAGAGGTTATTCATAAACAATTTTTTCAAAAAAAATATAATATAACTGTAGCCTTTTAGCATCACATAGTAACACACACAAGGAATAGCTAAGGTAAATGCATAAAAAACCATCTGTTTGGCACAGTAGTCGGAATCTGGCCTCTGAACCAAAAGGTCCCGGATTTAATGCCTGGTCAGGTTATGACGGAAAATAGATAACCTTCTGGTTAGCCTGGGTCTTGGATGTTTTTCTTTTTAAGTATTTATTACAAATGTATAGTATCATTGAGTTAGTATCCCATTAATGACACAAATCTCGAAGTTACTTTGAGACTACACTCAATCTGTGTGATTTGTCCCTAATAAATTTATTTGTATTTAATAACATTTATCTTACCTTTTAATTATCATAAAAAGTTATCTATTAAGAACTCGTTCAACTGAGATGTGGACTTTCCAGTTTAATCTCTAGACCTGAATTTTTATTGTTGAAAAGGAAACGACCTTGTGGACAGAGCAGTTTGTACAGTTGTCTGAACCTGACACACTTAAACGTCTTTATTCGAATTTACTTCCTTAATAAGTAAGCCTGCCGAATAGCTGTGTGTGCAATTACTCGTCATGTATAGACGAATCTCTAAGTATCGAGTTGAATACTGGTAGTAGCTCACATCTGATATGATCCTCTCGAATGATAGATCTTGCACATGGCAGTAGCTCAGACATCGCAAGACTTACTGTCTAATCAGTAGCTTATTTTACAGGTGTAGTATTTTTTATACTTATGTGAATAAGGTCAGGGACCTCTAATTCTTTTTTATAAACACTTATCCGTAAACTAAATGTGTACGTGTAATACCTATAGAAACCGGTATATTCATATTATTCATGAATATTTATATCAATTGAAATGCCATACTGTACATAAAACTAAAGGTATGTAGCAGTTTTCTGCGCAGATGTAAAGCTGGCAAATAAATTCAGAAATGAGATGTAATAAGTTTAAAAAAGGTTAGTGTAATACTTTAAAAATCTTTAGTTGCGACGTCACTTTTACCAGTACTTATCACTTTAATGCATACATTTATCACTTCTTTATCCCGTACGAGGCAGACAATCTCGAAAAACCCGAAAGGCCACGATAAGCTCACTAATAAACTTGATATTTTTTTAGACGATGGGCTTTAGTCTTATTATTCAGAATTCTCTTCGTAATATTATATTTACAGACAAACCGCCTCCCGTGCCATTTCCAGCGTGCCGGGCAGATAACATCGACTGCTTGCGGCGGGGTTTGAGGACATTTTTCATCCTAATGGATACTGGGCACCTGGGAATGAACCCGATCGACCCCACCATTGTCAACAGTGTTGCCATATCGCTGCCGGAGCAACAAATGTCGTTTTTGCTAAGAAGGGCGAATGTCACAGGCGCGCGATGGACGCGTTTGGCGGACAGGAAGTAAGTTTAATATTTTTTTATAATGATTAACATTCAGCTATTTGAATCCCAAATTGGCCTTATCTACACCATAAGGGATAAAGACGTGATTATGAATGTATATCTTTAATATTCTCTTAATTATGTTTGAAGGTATACTATTTCTCTTTTCTTAATCTTTGTTGTGTTTGCTTTGATTTGATATCGTACTTACCTAGGTACATACGCATGTCGCTTTAGGACAGATTCACTTTATGTAGTTTATCGAGCTCTTTATACGTATTTCTGCCTCTAAGCGAATCTGTCCTACCTGAAGCAAACGAGCACCAGTAACTTTTTCCGAGGCTTCTATGGGAATTTCTGAAATTCTCATCTAAATGTTGTTTCTCAGATAGAAAGTCTTACACTTTTAATAATGTCACCTTACCCATTTACACCAATAAATACTTTCCAAAGTTAAAAATGTAGTCTCCAATCTCCTTCAGAAATATCCGCACATAAGTGTGAATGCATGTGGATCGAAGTCGACGAAACAAGATAGGCAAAGCAAATGACGTAGCGATCCCATCCGGGCTGTTTGCAGAACGATGTCGGCTCCACAGAATGAAGGAAACTTCCGGAAAAACGAATTGGATTTTTTGAATGCCCTGCTTAAGAACCGCGGTGCAAGAGTTTAATCTACAGACGGAATTGGATAAACCCATTTAATGTGTGCAAGAATTTTCGATAATAAGAATTAACTTATTTTTATTTGTTAGAGCATCTGACACGTCATTCGGGGAGTCTCATACTTTTTCTAAATAATACAGGTATTAAACACGCACGTTATATAAGTTTATTTTATCTTGGACGTTTCGAATCATGTTACAATTATCTGTGGTCAACGCGAAAGTTTAAAATCAGTTAGAATTACATATATAGACTTAAATACTACCCAGAAGTAACAGTAAGTATATTCAATAAGTAATGAATAGTATTTTTTATGATAGTATTTATGAGTATTTATTTAAATTTACGAGTACTAGAATAGAATCAGGTCAACCAACCCACAAAGGACACAGAACACTTATTCAAGAACAGTCGTCAAGGTCGTATCGTAAAAGTAAATATAAGCAAACAAATTAATATAAAAAAATTAAGTACCTACTTTGTCTTTAATAAATCGTAATTAGGGACTTCGTCCGCCTTAAAGCAAAAAGGCTGACTGTATGGCCTCTAACCTAAACCTTATACTCGTAATAAAAATAATTCCGACAGAAAACTTTTCGTAATAAAATTTCAGCAATGGTTTTCATATGATGCGAGTAACAGACAGTGAAAATGTGATTTTAGGATGTAAAATCCTTCATATCTATATATATTTTTTTTAAATACCTAACTTTCAGAAATCTGTCGGTATAATGTTATTATATGCATGGATATCGATGAATGTTAGATACATTTCATGGAGCACTATTATTTCGGCCGGTGTAGGTATTACATACCTACTGAGATTGTTATAGTAGATTGAGTGATAGATATACAAAGCAGTGTCAGGTTGCTCAAGCCAAAGACAAGCACAGAATACAGAGATTCTGATTCTGTGAAGACAAGCTTTATCCCAAGGGAGCATACTCTACTTTTCACACCTGCGAGATAATAAAAAGCCGTGGCTCACTGCACTGTACTGCACATGTCTTTGTTTCGCATTCTTGGAAAGCGTGCCTTCATTTTTTATTGTGGCTTAAAGGTAGGATGGCCAGTTATATTTTCAAATAAGTCTAGATATAATGTTATAGGTAAGGTATTTTCGAAGAAAATATATTATGTTACTATATTACATTATTATTTGCCGTGTGGTTCCCGGCACCAATACAAAAAAGAATAGGACCACTCCTTCTCTTTCCCATGGATGTCGTAAAAGGCGACTAAGGAATAGGCTTGCAAACTTGGGATTCTTTTTTAGGCGATGGGCTAGCAACCTGTCTCTATTTGAATCTAATCTCAATTCTATCATTAAGCCAAATAGCTGAACGTGGCCATTCAGTCTTTTCAAGACAGTTGGCTCTGTCTACCCCGCAAGGGATATAGATGTGACCGTATGTATGTATGTATTTAAAAATATATTATATAAATATATGCATTGAGCATTTTTACTGAGATTTCCATGAGATTTTCCATTAATTTCCATGAGGTAGGTATTTTCACAATAAATGACGTTTAAAATTCACTTCATTCTGAAGACATTATAAGTAATTTTACATCGATTAGGATGTATTGTTTTGTTCGGTGTTCTCGTTTGAAATTGAATGACATTACAAACTTTACTTTTCTAGGTAGATACCTACTTAAATACGTACCTTAGATTATCTTAGATACCTACTTTGCTAGAGAATTTACGGTATCTGTGCAGAGAAACCTTTTAGCATGAAGGTTTTAAAAAAATATGTAAATTACGCTTTTACGATATAGTTAGTCAACGATGTTTTTTTTTGTAGATTCAACTTAGAGGGTGGCAAAAGCGGAGCCACGTTCAATAGCGACCTTCACGTTACAGGAGAAATATGTATGACCACCGCAGCTAGGGCAGACCCGTTCATCGCATACATCACCATGGATATAGGTAAGCGGCAAATGTCCCTCTCTAATAACACTAATATTATTAAAACGAAATTTGATCATAATACCAACTAGGTAGGTATGTTTGTGATTTTCTACTTACACGCAAAATCAAAAAAAAAACTTTTTCGGAGGGATAGGCAGGCAGTGCGCCTAATCCCTCTACTTGCCACAATTCCTTCTTACTTTTGTAAGTACTTGTTTCGCCAGAATGTCCCCGAAAATGTAACGAAAATAAAAATTTAGCTTATAAAAGAAAAAAAATAAGTAAGAATAGTAGGGACCTCCTCCTTTTTTGAACTCTGTAAAATATAGCCAAAAATCGCAGTGAATATAAAAAATATTATTAATTAATGTTATTGCAGACAAAAAGAACTCGGTGAATTCTTGGTCTAATTCTATTGTGTCAGTTGTACCTACTACCTACCTAAACTCTACAACCCGCATAGGTACTATTGTTAAAGTTAGCAGTCAAGATTTCTAACATTAGTTAGAGATACTATAGTAACAGTCTTGTCTATCTTGTATTGTTGTGAAGATATTACGTATGAGCGAGTTCGTAAGTTTCCTTAGCAGGGACCCCGTTCGCAAGTAGACAATGCGTTGTTTGAATAGACCATCTTATTAAATTCACTCCGCTGGAGAATGAGAAAAGCATAAGAAACTATATAACTTGTATGTTATAACTGAAATGAAATATTTGTCTGTAATGCATAGTCTTTGAAACGGTAATAGATATTTATAAGTTGTAGCCATAATAAAAGTAATCGAAATAAAAATACGCAAAATTTTTTTAGAGATACATCAATGAGTTTGACGTGAAAGGCATACAATGTATGGCTTAAGCATGTAAGTATGTAATACATGCTTTACATTATTTACTCTTACTTAAAATGTAAAAAAAACAATCAAAATGGGAAGGTAAATAGGCGATGGGCTAGCAAACTATCACTATTTGAATCTCAATTCCATCATTAAGCCATACAACTGGACGTGGCTGTTAGTCTTTTTAAGACCGTTAGCTTTGTGTACCATTCAGGGGATAAATACGTGATTGTATTCAGTAGGTACCTAATCCACAAACCATTTTATTTTACAGAAAACGTGGAAACCAATGTGACTTACAACTGGTCAGCTCAGAGAGGAATAAACAAAGAAGATTACATCCTCATAGGACAAGACAGGATAGCTATCAGGAACATGCGACTTCCCACTTATTTTATACAACCAAGTAAGAAAAGTTATTCATAGTGACTACTACATATTCCTATCAGAAAAAAAACTAATAACTACACTAGAATGTTTCTTCTGGTGTTAATACTGGTTACATCCTCTCTGGAGAAGAGCTCGGGATGCGCCTCTTGATCACGACCCTGGATTGGGTAAGACAGATTTTTAAACGAAGGATTCCCGTCTTACCACAATAAACTTTGCAGCGGAATCTTATCCATTATGATATATTGGACCACAGTAAAAGCTATACTAAATAAATATGCCTGAAGGCGACTAATCTCCTTTAACGCATCTTTTACGACATCAATGGTAAGGAAATGGATTCTGAATTCATAAGTAATTGTATCAAAATAACAATATATAAGAATCTGATACGAAGTTACTTGCAATTACGCAGGTACCTAACATTGGCCTTTCTAAAGAGACCAAAAATTAACATAGGTAGGTACTTATTTGCATTGGTAAATAGTAATTAAATCTATGGTATACATATCAATTGTAACATATCGAAAACAACTTGGCCGAAAGAAAATTTACAGTCAAACCTTTGAAGTCTCAAAAAGTTATTGGTACCTATGTACCTATTTATGCTGTAGAAATCTAAATTGCAGTCAGTATCTTTGAAACTAACTTCAACCCAAAATTCAGAAAAGCTAATCCGTGTATGTAACACTCAGGTAACTAATCACCAGAGTAGATTCTAATCAAAAAGCCGCATTTTTCCCCTCGCTGCTTTGTCGTCTGCAGCTTCGGAACCAGTCACCATTTATCATGTGATCTGTCACTGATTGTAACAAACGGCTGGTTTCACTTCCCCGTAATTGCCTTTATGGTTCTCACCGACGCAAAATAGGTACCAAATCCGATTTCCAAATTAAGTAAATGCCAGTGCTTTACATGATTTGATTCTGAACAAAAATGATTAAATATTAGACACGGAACGGATTGGAAAGGGGTGTTGTTTTAGAATTGGTGCTTGATACTGAATGCCACTTAGCCCTAAATAAACCGATAGCTTGTTCATAAAGGCTGAAATTTCAAATCATTACTTAATTACAATTTCGACGAACTAAATCCATACAAGGTATATTTTAGTCTAAATAATCTTCATTGAGAAATAAATATTTTGTTTTAATCACTACATAGTATAAAACAAAGTCGCTATTTTAGTCTGTTTGTCTGTATGCTTAAATCTTTAAAATTACGCAATGGATTTTGATGCGGTTTTTTGTAACAGGTAGAGTGATTCAAGAGGAAGGTTTTTATGTATAATTTTTTCCGAATTTTGCACCCGTGCGAAGCCCGGGCGGGTCGCTAGTTTTTAATAAATAAGTGTAACATTTCACTTATGCTTTCACAAAAACGTGCTGGTATGTAGGTACTAACAAACCATTATGCAACCACCCCTAATTTTCTATGTATATCAATTAACATTTATTTTGTTCCTTTCCAGATTCCGAAGATTCTCAAATAATAGACAACGCCTTGCAAGCAAAGCAATCTGTTCTGGACCACATCTCCAATGAGATCACCGCCGCGGTTATGCACACCGTGGTGGACAACTTTAGAATATTTGCCAGCAATGTACCAGCAAAGTATTATTACAAATATATCTGATTGTTATTGTTTCTCTGTATTCCTCTGATTTATGCTGTATTAGCTTTTACCCGCGGCTTCTAATCTACTCTTGAACTATCAACAAAAAGAATACAGGTTTTTTCACAAATCCCACGGGAACTATAGATTTGACCAAAATTAAAGGTACCCTAAGTCTTTCTCGAGACCCTTAATTATATATATGCGGAGAATATATATACACGAAATTAAAAAAAGATTGGTTCAGTAGATAACGTGAGAATAACATTCAAACGAACTTACTTTTGCATATATATTATTTTGGATTAGGAATGTTTGTCAGTACCTCTTCCTCTGTCAGTCTTAAGTGACACAGAGCACTTAAGTCACCATACTCAAGTATGAGTGCACCCTTATTTATTTATTAGGTTACCATAGGTACACAGCAACTAAGAACAGTTCAGTTCCTGACATCTCGTAATTTTGAGCGATTTAAAATTAATTTCAAAAAAAGACTAAACCAATGGCATTCAGAACAACTGCTGTCGCATGCAACAGTATGAAGAAATGGGCTTACAACCTCGCTGGGTTCAACAAGTATGGCCTCGTGCGAGACGACTTGTTGTATGAAAACGAGGACGTAGTGGAAGCACTCCGCCGCCTTCCCGATCATGTTCTTGATGAACGCAACTACCGTCTGATTAGAGCCGTGCAACTAAGCTCACAGAAGACCGTCCTGCCTAAAGCGGAGTGGACCAAACTTGAAGAAGACGTGCTGTATCTGTCCCCTATCGTCGCACAGGTCAAGAAAGAGAGGGAAGAGCGCGAGAAGTGGGAAAGTCTTTACTAATGTTTATATTTGTTTACTCAATAATATTACAAACACTATGTTATTTATAAATCATTCTGGACAATACTGATTATTGGCGTGATTGATTTTAATTAATATTTCAATATTCAATTAAAAAAATTCAAGAAAAAAATATAAATATGCTAAGCAATTGTATTATTTGTGTCATAATCACTTGATTTCTTATAGGCAGGAACTATATACATCTATCACTTGGCAAAATCCCTGCTAAATAATGACTATTATTACTATTACTAGTAAAAGATACCTATTTCTTTTAGATTAAAATCGAAGAGGGACACTCTTTGCTCCCAGGGGAACATGCAGTTGTCTGCTAAGAAAATTATTATATTAGAATATTTTTTTTACACCAGGATATGATCTGGCAACAAAACAGTATTTTAATAATTTATCATAAAAATAGAAAAATTGCTTGTGGTATTCCAACTGGATGGAAATTTGAGTAAGGCAGCCTTGATATACCTATCACTTATTAGCATTGACTCCCTGGAAATATTTTTTAAATTGGTTAGTAATTATTCTACATGATGGGAGAGATGTAAAACACACTTATATTCTAATAAAAAGACACAAATATAAGAAATATTTAATTTAAAAAATATCAATCAGCAAACATTTGCACAGCATTGTTCTGACTTAGAAAGCATCACCGAGGGATTCTTCCATAAACTTCTTATAAATGGCCATAAACTTTGCCACAAAAGCCTCTAAGTGAAATATTGGTTTATTACCTAGCCTCATTCGGTGCTCAAAGCGAGCCGCATGGCTTGCTACTTGACATTTCATTGCCATGTCGCAATTACGAACTAATTCTTTCAGCAATCCTGCAAAAATCATATCTGGTGGCACCCCATGTATAATTAATTCATACAATTTTTGTCTCACTTCTCCCAGTTTTTTAGGTGACTGTTCTGATAAAATCATTGAGGCTGTATCTCGTATAAATAATTGCCAATCTGGTTCAGGAACCTTTTGATCTGCTATCAATGGAAACTGTTGAACTTTACATGCTTCACACATTAACAAAGCACGACGCATATTACGATCAGCACATTTAGCTATACGAATAGCTAGTTCTGAAGGCAAGTTGAGACCCTCCTTCTTACATACTGAATGTAACACAGATGCTATTTCATTCTCTGTTGGTGCTGGTACTCGAATGGTCAAACAACGCGACCTGATAGCAGGTATGACCCGCGATATAGAATTAGCAATGAGGACGAGTCTGCATGTGGCTACATATTTTTCCATAGTGCGGCGTAAGGCATGTTGTGCATCTTTGGTTAGATCATCTACTTCATTCAGAATCACGACTTTAAACTCGCGTTGACCAGAAGAATCTATTTGGTGGGTTTGGGCAACATTTTTAACTAAGTCCATGATAACAACTCGGTCGTGTATTCCTACATCAGTCGGGTTTACTTCAATGTGGTAATTACTACTTACTGTCATAATCTCTATTTTCTTATTAGATGGAGTCGTAAAATGCATCGTTTCCTGCCTCAATCGTTCTATGCCTGATCCATACAGCTCCCTGAGCAGGCACATAACCCTAGTCTTCTTACCGGCGCCAGAAGGACCGTAAATAAGAAGATGGGGAAAATCACTCTGTTGAACTAAACTTTTGAGACGTACTGCTTGATCTTTATGAAAATCTAATTTCATTAAATCTCTTGGACGATGTTTATCCACCCAAAGACTCATTTTTACCGTAAACTTGACCTCAAAACAAATTATTCTTCCAAATATTTGAACTTTGTTTGAAATTGAAAATAAAGTTGTTTTCAAGATAAGTATGACACTGACATTAGAAACGCACTGGCAACGGCAAGGTTTTGGCGGGAATCCGACAAAATGTCACACAAAGACAGGGTACCTAGGTACGATACGATATTTATTATATACGATAGTTTTTTGTTGTTAACACTGAGATACACGGGTCACGTGAGAGTCACTTGAACGATGGGTGTTCGTGTCTTAATACCTGCAAGTGTAATTAACACACCCGTAAACGGTGTGTCCTTCTCTATATAAAGTAGGTACCACATGATTTGTTATATCTGGGACATCATTATTATGAATGGGCTGATAATTCCTTTCTTTTTCCAAACAACCTAAAAGTACATACATTCATATAGTCACGTCAATATTTCTTGCGGGGAAATAGAACAATCGAAAATCGAAATTTAAAAGTACACTTTTAAATTTCACATGAATTAGTTTATATTAAAAATGACAAACATCGTTTACGTTTGCCTCATGTGAACCGTTTTTGAGTAACTGCACAGTCTTTTTATTCACATCCACACTACTAATAAAGACAAAATATTTTTATTTTGTATGTTCCTATTCTAACGAATAAACTCAAAAACTATTCTGACTGATATTCACAAAATTTGGCACAGGCCACTTTCTTGGAATTTCCCACGACAGCGAAGTCCCGCGCAAAATTTAGTAAAGTGTAATGTCTTCGGTGGCGATGTGTGTGAATGTGAGTGACACAAACTGTAATTTCAGTTTGTGTCACTCAATGTCAGTAAACAGTGACAGCCGAAGTTTGTATTTATTTGTGTAAATTGCAACTATATAAATTTGTTAATTTGCTTGCAATTCCTATTGCACTTTTGTACTGCAGTTGCTCTACGTGGTAGTCGTCTTAGTTTAGTGATCATTTTATCTAATAAGGTACCACATCCCTAAAAAATAGTAAAATGGTCAAAAAAATATTATGTAAAGCGAGTTACTGGAATAGAATTATAGCAACATGCAAAATACATAGGTTAGAAAAGAACTATTTACCATAATTTTGTTTACCTAACAAACTACATTTTCGTCAAATTATTATGATTGACAAACTATTCATTATATTTTTAATCTGTAATGTTTAAAAATATAGTGCTTAGAGTATCTATCAAATTTTCAGTGTATCAAGAATTCAAATTTTGTCAAGAAATATTGTTCACCAAAAGAAAGAGGATGATAAATCCACCATTAATGATTATCATGCCAACAAGTTCACAAGTGAATTGAAAGAATGGTGGGAACCAAATGGGCCTGTCAAAGCCCTACATGCTATGAATTTGATAAGGTAAAATCATTTATTGCTGATGTGTATTCCCTGCCTTTATATTTGAATTACTTTTGAAAGAAAGAAAGAAATTATTTTACTGGAGTTTAAATGAAGTTGAAATTAAAATCTTTAAAATAATGTACTCTTTTATATTAATTATTTATTTATAAAATTAAATATGAATTTAAGCTTTAATTAATAACAAATAATTTCCAGAATACCATTTATCCGTGATGGTCTAGTGCAAACCACAGAATCAACAAGAACATGCATGCCACTGAAAAATAAAAAGATACTTGATGTTGGATGTGGTGGCGGTATATTATCAGAGGCAAGATTATTTATTATGATATTTTATTACTTATATAACTAAATAACAAAATAAATTTGTTTGTTATCTCCTCACACATCATCTATTGAATTAATTTTGATACAAATATTATGTGTATATAAGTAATAGTCTGGAGAATGAGATACCCTTTCATCCTGGTTAGACTTTACACTACTTTTGCATGTGAACCTTCCTCATATTAGATCATGGTTACATCACAATGTTTTCCCTCACCACATATAGTTTTTGTATACAATCAATATTTGGTTACAAGTCATGGACTCTTTTCGTCAAGGTTTGGCTGGCCTGGTCTCAATTTTTCAATATGAAAGAGCATATATGAATATGCAAAGATCATAAAAAGCAGCCCTCTTAGAAATGGTGAAATTTTGTAAAATTAAATTAATATAAAAAAGGTATTTTCTTTACCTCATGTATGAGGTAGACCTACAATTAATAGCCAAAATTTTGTCACCATGAGTCTTCCATTCCTTTACGGGTAGAAGGAGCCAACAGGCAGGTCTCATAAAGATTGAAAGGCAATGTGTATTGCTTAAAGATGGCTCAAGTTTGGAAGTTTTTAACCTATCCTTTAGTCGCCTTTGACGACATCCATGGGAAAGAGATGGAGTGGTCCTGTTCTAAAGTGCCGGGCACTTGTTACTTAGGGATTTATTTAAAAAAAAATAGTATACTGGGTTAAAACATGGGTTTTTGTAACTTTAGTACCAAATTTAATTTGAATAAGCCCAGCAGTTTAGCCGTGAAAGCGGAACAGACAACAGACTTTCAGTTTTTTAATATTAGTAAGGGATATTATTTTCGCAGGGCCTAGCTAGGATTGGTGCAGAGGTGACCGGTCTAGACGCAAACAACCATATGGTGGAACTAGCTCAGTGTCATGCCAGTCAGAATGAGAAATTACCTATCAAACCGACATACTTTCATTCTACAATTGAGGTAAGTACCAGAGTAAATTGTCCTTGATAGTTTTACTTATTGAGCAGATGTTACCAATCGTGGCGTGAGCCAATTAAGTAAGCAGTTTTTTTTTTATCTTGAAAAAGTTTTTTTTACTTTTGGTTTTGGATTGACACACGCGCCGGAAGGAATGCTATGCGATGTGCATTCTTTCATATCATCATTTATATAGAATTGACTGTAATCATCATTTGACGAAATATTCATATTGAAATAACTAGTTCTACATTCATTCATGTTTTTTTAATGTAGACAATGTGCATTCGCCCATGATTTGGATTTAAGAGATCTATGTATATTTGTATTATTGACGTCCGATGAAAATGCTGCAGTGTAGTTTGTTCCGCCGCTTCTTCTACACATGCGCTTTGGAAGCGGTAGTAGTTATAATTAGATTTAAGTGATGTGACGTCAATAAGTGATGCCTTGTATCCAATTTTGAACATAAATCTATTCTATTTCAGGACCACTCGATGAAGTTCCCCGAGTATTATGATGGCGTTGTTGCGTCCGAAGTCATAGAACATGTAAATAATAAGGAATTATTTGTCAAATCCTGCGTCGACGCACTCAAACCCGGCGGAAAGATATTCTTCACGACACCAAACAGGACGAGATTTACTCAAGTACTAGGTATTTGGATCGCGGAATATGTGTTCAATATTATACCAAAGGGAACACATGAATACCAAATGATGGTCACGCCAACGGAACTTACGATCATGTTAGAACGAAGTAAGTGTACGATTCTGATGATTTTTAACCACCTTCTAAAATTAAAAGGTCGTAGTCGTTTGACCTTTATGTATGTTTGACCGCGACTATCTCTTGTTTCGCTGAACCGATTTTGGCGCGGTTTTCAGGAAAGTGTTTGTTACACTATTAAGAAATGTAACCGAAATAGGAGGATTCCAGTCAGGGGCGGTTCTCTTTTTACAAAAGTTATTCGTTAATATTTAGTTTTACTAACTTTTTTCTCGAGTTACTTTAAAAAATCTGCCTATATAATCTTAGGAGTTAGCCACATAGTAATTTATGATATTAATAATAGTGTCTTTCTTTTTCAGATAACTGTCAAGTGGAAGCCACATACGGCATGATCTACAACGTATTAACTAACAGATTTGAATTTATAGCATCACAACAACTTTTGTTTGCTTTACAAGCAGTTAAACTTACGTAACAGTATCTGGTCTAAAAAGTCTTTAATATATCATTAAAACGTTTAAATCAAACTATCTCTCTTGTTTTTGAGTGTTCCCTTTTGCACCCTCCATGTGAGTTAGGTAGGTACCTTCGATAGTACTCAAATATATACAATTATTGCCTAATCAAAATTACTCCATGAAGCAAATAAATTGCCTAACAGTTTTTTTTTTACTCTAGTTGTTAATATAATTGGTTGCAAACTATTCGTGCCGAAAAAGAATTTTTTTAAAACCGATGCCTAATTTGAGTAACGCCATAGTAAAATTTGCTTTTTTGCCACAACTAAATACTAAATCGATATGCAGGTTTAAAGCAAAAATTAACCTATTTAACTTTATTATTTATTATTAAGTCTAGATTATACGAATTTGTATTCTCTGAAAAAAGAAAATGGACGAGAACCATAAATGAAGAATCGATCGAAAGAGGATCTAATCACTCCGCGGAATAGATTTTGAAGCATGTCATTTCTTGGTCACTATAATTTTTACCTTTAATATCTAGGTCTACATTTAATGTGGGGAATATTGAAAACTCGTTAAAAGCATGTGCATTTAAGGACAAGGAAGATAACAGCCATGCTGTTGCACCATGTCTTTATCGAGAATCATCAAAGCGCCGATAAAGCTGTTTAAAAAGGAAGTTATCACTTTTCTTATAATTCGTAGACATGACTTGGGAGGTAAGTAAGGTATCCAAGCACTGTTATTCTTAATAGAAATCCCAAACGTAAGTATACCTAAACGAATGTAGATCCAAAGGTTAGATCAGGCTTAAGCAAGCTTTGAACATACAGCCATAACTGAAAACGAGTTTAAGAAATGTGGGTCAAAGCCAGTACCTACTTAGATCATAGGTACTAGGTACTTAATGGTAACTGTAATGTTCATAATTTTTTTCATTCTTATTTCTTAGGTATATTTTAGTTTTGATTGCATTTCCGCGATTCCATCTTAATTTTTTTCTCAAGAAAGGGAAGAGAAACTCCGTTACGTATCAGTCAAGTCCAACGCGTCCATAGCGGTGCTGCGCCAGAAGATATGGCACCTGCTGGACCTGCCCGACTACTGCGAGGAGATCATCGTGCTGAAGTCTGGTGACCAGGAGCTGCCCCTCACGGAGTTGCGAGTCGGGAATGATCCGCAACATCCCTTCTTGTTGGAAGTATGGCTGCCGGAGACGTATTGTTAGTACCTACATAGATATTATTACTACAATGTCTATATCCTTTGCGGGGTAGGCAGAGCCAACAGTATTCAAAAGAATGAAATGCCACGCTCAGCTGTACGGCCTTTATGATGGAATTGAAATGCAAATAGTGACAGGTTGCTAGTTCATCGCCTTCAAGAAGAATCTCAATTTTTTTTTACCTTAGTTGCCTTTTACGACAGCCGAAATGGGACATGGAAAACATATGGAATGGTCCTATTCTAAAGTACAAGGAATCATACAGCGACATACATTGTAAGTACCAAGACACACTTGATTAATCTTGTTTATAAAATCTGCCATGGATAGAGCACATTATAGAAGGACAAATTAAATACCTACGACCTATTATTTAATTGTGCGTAGTGCAATTGAGCGATGTGGTTTTAATCTGTTTCAAATAAGTAGTTATAGCCTCGAACGGGTTATTATTATGCAGCATTCCGAGAAATAGGTAGGTACTTAGGTATCAGTGATAAAGGCTCAAGTAGGTGGATAAATGATTTTCTTACGCACCTAATCGTACTTAGTTATGTAACGATACAATTGATAGTGTCTCTTTTTAGGAACTATTGATAGTTGATTGATAGTAAAACTATCGATAAGCAGTTTGAAAACGTTATTTTCAAATTGAAATAGGATAGAATTTCAGCCACCAATGTTTTGGCATGTATGCAATGGCCTTCATGCTGAAGTTTGTATGGATGTGTGTATGTTTGTTACTCTTTCACGAAAAATCTGATGGATTTGATGATATTTACTCCACAGGAGCGAAGCCCCTTGACATAAATAGTCTTTAAATAAAAAAACGAACAACATTACCGCCTTCATGTTTCAGCTCTAACTACCTTTCATAAGAACATGCTGACGATGGGTGAAAGTAAACAGATGATAGCTGATGATGAAAATATCGAGAGCACGAGTATAACTGTCACCTCTCATAATCAACAAGAACGGATTTCACACATGGATAGTATGAATGGTTAGTTAATTAGGTAGCATAAATAAAAAAATTCTTTTAATACAATTTTATAAAGAAATATAACGATTCACATAAGATGTTTTGAAAATCATAGCAATTGTGATTATATTAGTAAACAGTACGATTAAAGTTTATTGATCAATCATTTCAATTTATATGACGAGTATGAAAAGAAAAATACCTAGGTTGACGATACAATAGTACCTACTGCCTAGATTGAGAAAGTAGCACACACTTTTACTCACTGTCACTCACGACATAAATGCATAATGTACAAATTATTAATTTTCCTTATCGTCATATTTCAGCAACCCCGACCAAATCCATCGAAAGAGTTACGTATAAACGTGTTTCTGACAAACCGAACAATTTCTTGTACTCTGATTTCAAGAAACCAGATTTAAGTTCGAAGATATCAACGACGTCAGTATTCCGGCTGTACCGAAAAAGGAGTCGAGACAGCTTCACCAACATTCTACTGAAGATACAAAGCGATTTATCTACACTTAGCACCAAACTATCCAACTTGGAAAACAGAATACCCCCATCATAACATGAAACATTTAATAAAAACACGTCATACCAAAAATAAATATTTTATTTCAAAATATAACTTACGTATATAAATAGAACATTAACTACAATAAATAAGTTTACATTTTGTGACATTCTGATTCTTATTTACATTTCTAGGTTTATACCGAATGAGGTATATTTCGCTTTATTTGACTAGGATTTTAACTACAGCTTTAAGCTATTTATAGCCAACAAATTGAGCTAAAATCAACATGGTTGTTTTTTACCATCCTACCTGAGGTAAAATGTTAATGACACAGGTATATTAATTATTTCTAGGTTCCACCGACTTTTGTTATTATTGGCTTAGCTAAATAAGTCCAGACTTATAAACGATTCGGATGGAATATCAAAGTGTATTTATAAACAGCACAAGGTAATTTATTGGAATTAACAGACTAGATGTGCGTAACTTTAAAGGCACTTAAGCTAATCTCACGTTCAAGATCAAAACAAACGTAAACTGTCGGTCAAAAAAGGTACCGAATAGCATTCCAATGAAATTATGATGTATGAATAAAATCCCTTTGTGTGCATGGCTAGCTATCACACTGACTGACTAAAGAACGCACACAGATCACCGCCATTTTGGCACCAACAGAGAGCCAGAGATTGTTGGTTAAATGCTGAGCATTGCATTCTATAAAAGTTCTTCAATATCTTTTAAATATCCGTTGTTTATTGATGGCGTCGCCTTCACATCTAGTAAAACTTTCAAAACAAACTGATAGTAACCCCCAAATGGCATAAGAACGCCTTTGTATATTATTTTTTGTTTACAATAATTCTGGCCTATTTCTCATAAAAAAATATACAAACATAGATCTGTCTTCTGAAACCAGTAAAAGTTCTTCGCAAAGATAAGTTTCTGGATAAAGTCATTGATTTAAAATAATGATTAGCTTATAAATCTCCTACATTTCCTAACATTTCATACATACAACCCAGGTAGTAATATAAAAAAATAATAGTTTAGTCTTGATTAAAATAAGGGTCCATCACTTTGGTACATTAGATTCTCTAAGGCTGTCTATCAATATTTCAAGAACAATTAACACATTTATTCCATTTTTCTATTAACGCTAGATATAAATTAAAGAAATATAGTAATACTAACGACCATCTATATTTTATCGCCAATAAAGGTCTTCTGACGACTGAAGACACATGCTGAAAATAGAGGAAAAAATATTAATTAAATAAAAAAAGAGAAAACTTACTGTTGTGACGTGATGAATCTAATATTCCCAGAACCGTAAATACATACATACCTATGAACACTATAGACTTGACCTTATAAATTAGTAACTTTTTACTATATAAGCTATGGAAACTTACCCTACAATCATACTGGTAGACATTTTGCAGACAGTATTTGGTCATCACAATCGATCCACACATTCTCTTGTCCGTCCCCAACGCATACTCTATGCTGCGTATCAAATCATTGGTCTTGAACACCAATAATGCTTGGCGGTCCACTTGCTCCAAGCAGTGTGTCACGTGATGAATGAAGCTGGGCAAATGTTCTTGGAAAATTCGTTTCTGGAACATAGGTATGAGGTAATTTATTTCTGATTGGCTTTTGTAAAAGTGTATCCTTCTTATTCAAACAACATTTCACAACTTTAACCCTTACGAGGTAGATAGAGCCTTCATTTTATGATTAATATCGTATCAAGATGCTTGCCTATCTGACCAAAAATAACTTCCTTACCCTAAGATTATAAGCCTTATTCATAATAAAAATGGACTATTGATAATATATGTATATCTTAAAAAAAAATAGAGATATAGATTGAGCTTACCCCCATTTATTGGTGATTAGTAATTACACTAATTTTATATTTTTAAACCAATTGTTGTGTAAGTCGCGTGCTACTTAAAGAGCGTCGGTGACCAAAGTTTAGGTGCCGATTCAAATTTATTGACAAGTTCAAATTTTACACTGGCCATGTACCAATGACCTCTTTTCTGAGTTATGTTCATTTTTTTGTGGGCTAATGGATATTGCTAGATGTGACTAATGGCATAAACACTTTCACTTACCACAACAACCATGATTTAATCAAGATTAGGTCTCATACCCATAGCATGGCACACGACGCCGTTGTTAACCTCTGTTTCGCTTTTTATTATGACGTGAAACAGGACAGCGATAGTTTTTCTTAAAAATGGCGTCGCTACATGCGCAGGTTACTACCCAATAAGAATCTACCAAGTAAGTACCTACTAAAATTTACCTCATGCGGAGATGGATTTGTCCTGTTTATTCCTTGTAAAATTGCTTCCCACGTGCGTCCGGTTACTATACACGCAAACAGGCCATACAGTTCCTTCCTTATTCCTATAGCCTCTGAGTGTATCCTCATTTCTTCTGTGTTCCGGGACAGAATACCCAACCATAGTTTTGAATAGTGGTATTTAAATTCGTCAGTTAATTGCTGGAAATTACCAAGTCTCTTTAGTAAATAGATTTCAAGACGCTCTTATGCAAACTAAAGAAACAAATTATGTAATGAAAATAAACAAAATGTGTGTAAACGCATACGTTAAAGACGCGATTGGGCTTGTTTTCATACATAACACTTGTTTGACCTCCAAATATCGCAAAGATCGAAGTACAAAATATTATTACTTTTTGAGTCAAGGTGCCAATAGGAATTCTTTACTCCAGTAATTATTTCAAATTTCATATAAAATTGGTTCAGATTAAGTTTGTGTTTCACAATCATAAATATTTTTACCAAGTAATTGAAACTGAAATTAAGATACCGAAACAAAAATAAAATTTGCATCAAATATTATGTTACTTTGTACTATCATTTTTGTATTAAATGCACCTGCATATAATTTTGTGTACATAAATAAATATGTTAAGAAAAAGGCTTTTTTATAATTTCAAGAGTAAGCTCTACTTTTGCTAGGAAGCTGATTCTGAATCAGGGGCTCAAATCTCCTTGTCTATTACAACTTACAGCATATAAACCATGGTCCAACAAGCAGAGAGTGACTTCTTTGTCTTTTGGCTCTTTGATCACCATAATGTTGCCAGGGTGCGGATCACTGTGCACAAACCCAGTCACAAATATCATGTTTGAGTATAGATCGCCAATTTTCTCGCACACATCAAATTTGTTTATTTTGTGCTCCTGAAATTATTAAAATATGTATTAGTATAAATTATTAAAATATAAATTTTAAAATTTATGTATTGTCTTAAAACAGGCATATTAATAGTGGGATACTCAATTGCAATGAGAACCAATATGATAATAAATTAGGAAAAACTTTAAAATACACTTACTTCAATATATTTCAAATCATTGATCATCCCACCTTGTATATACTCCATTACTAGAACTCTACTTGTGCTGTATTCTCTATATATTTTTGGTATTTTCAACCATTTATAATGTTTGAATAACTCAGCTACTTTTTCTGCATTTTCTCCTTCTAGTAAAAAATCTAGTTCCTTTTTTATATTCTTCTTGGTCTCATCTATCAACCATTGCATTTTGAATTCTGGGAATATTTTCATCATAGTTTTCAACACAAATTCTATCCATTTCAGGTCTATGTCAAAATTGTTCTTAACAAAAGGATGTTGGACTTTCACAGCTACAACAGTACCATCTTTTAGTTTTGCTTTGTGGACTTGTGCTAAAGAGGCTGTGCCAAGGGGCTCAGGTTCAAAATCATCAAACAATTCATCAGCCTAAAATAAATATTGGTATTTGGAAAAAAAAACAAAAATAAAGTCATTACACAAATTAGAAACAAAATCATAGATTTAATATATAAAAATAAAAATTCAAAACTTTTATTCATTATTATGGGACACTTCAATATCACTTAATAATTGTCATATCTTTTGGTTTTAAAACATAGGTTGATGTCAAATAAATTACTTAAAACAAAGTTTACTGCCGCTTCCAAAGCATCAGTGCAGAAGAAGCGGTAACAAACTGTACTGCAGCATTTTCTTCAACAACCTCAACTTCACAGCTATCTAAACTTAGAATAGAAATGTGGACGAGAGAATACATTGTTGTGATTAATTGACTTATGAAATTTAAATAATAAAAATAAAATATCTTATAGTTTTGTTGAAACAAACATGCACTCAATTTAAAACCATTTCAGATGATAAGGACTATAAAATATGGGAAGTATTATTATTTATTAATTTTACATTTCCCAACAAACTCAACCAATCATTGAGACTTTGTTAGGGTGGAGTTCTCATGAGTCAAAAAAGCTATCATCGAGACTGAAATAGTATGTCAAAATGACTAAAAGTTTAACTATAATCGAAGGTTATTCAATTTTCTGTAATATTTACACTTGAAAAAATGTGACATCATCACTGTCATGACATTAACCAGGATTAAATGATAAGAAAAAGTTTACCTTCTTGTTGAATTCTTCTTCTATTACTTGATTTAACTCCTGAACAGTATTTTTAGGTGCATTCTTATGTAAAATTTGCATAGTTTTCACGTACTCATTTGGAACCAAATATTCTAGTGCACCGACGTGTTGTCCAAGCTTTATATAAATTCCTCTATTAGCTATGCAGAGGTCAAGTAGTTTTTCAGCACTGAACTGATGAGCTTGACTTCTCAACTGCAAATATTCCTCAGATTCCGTATCCCACTCTTTGCTATATAACATGGTTTGGTATATCCTCCCGATTTCCACTGCAGTAGTAGCGGTTCTAATGACCCTGACAACAGTAAGTGCTGCGATATCATCATCTTGCGCCTTCAGAAAACCAACGGTGCCGCCTATGCCCACGCTACCGTAAAGGCTGTATTTTACTAAACGGCCAATATTCCGAGAAAACATTTTTACAGCCACTTTTACCCACACATAATTTTGCAAATTAGGGACAAATCAGCCTAGCTTTCACTTCAAGAAAGTCGCGAAATCCGTCTTCTTCAGTAACACGTCTCGGGATTGTGAAATTGTCATCTTCATCTGACGCTAAAGATTGATTTAATCTGCTTTACATGTGTCAAAGTGACTTTGAGAATCTAAAGAAATGATTGCATAAGTTGGTCAGCAAGACGACTGTGGAAGACGACGACGATAGTAGACCTCTATTATTATTTTACTTATGGCAACACCTACATTCAGTGTTTCCAAATTAGCATCGTCAGTGCTATACCTAGCGCTTTTTTTACCTAGCGACTTTGCGGGCTATGTGGTTACACATAGCTCAGCATCTAGTGCACATTTTCCAGATATTAAAGAATTACAGGGAGTTTAAGAAGGATTCAAAATTTAGAAAACTGAAAGCAAGCTAAAAATGGCTTTGAATTTGCTTGTTTACGTTACATACATACATACATATCATCACGTCTATATCCCTTACGGGGTAGACAGAGCCAACAGTCTTGCAAATACTGAAAGGCCACGTTCAGCTATTTGGCTTAATGATAGAATTGAGATTCAAATAGTGACAGGTTGCTAGCCTGTCGCATTGACGTACTATAAACAACTAACCTCACAATCCCGCTAAAAAAGTGTCCGCGGCAAAACTCTACTCAACGCTCAAGTGAGTAAAGTTCTCGGCTAGTCTCGTTTCGTCCGTCCACGAGTGACAACGTCGCACAATGACGAAGTGCTGTGCTGTTAAAAAGTGTAAAAATTGTCCAAGAATTGCGCTCAAAAATGATGGCGTTTCCTATTTCATGTTAGTACAATTCAGTTTTAAAGTAATCACACTTAATAGTATAAGTTAGCTGTTGGTTTTCTATCAAATCATTTTATTAAATATTTAAAACTTAACGGTACTCGGCATTTAGCACTATCCGCACCTATCTCTTTCTTGCGGTCAATAAATATTAAAGAGTAAACGAAACAAATATAGTTTTGTCGCCGCGCTTCTTGATGCTTGCCTAGGAACATAAAGTTGTGGAGTCGCTTTGTTTTATTTTTTGTTTGTGATTTTTTATTTTGATACTAGTTCGGTTAATTAATTATTTAATGAGGTGAATGGAAATATGAATTCACAGCACGAATTCTCGCCGTGAATTCACGGCAAAACTTGTGCCTCTTATTCGCAGACTTTCGCGGCAATAATCTGTAGCCGGCATTAAATAAGTGGTAGTATTTATTAAGATCGGTTGTTGTTGTTTAATCACTTTTTATTATAGTAATACATATTTTATTGTCACTATTGTCGAATTAAAATAGATTTATATATAAACTTTAATTCGTTCTAATTTATTGATAGTTCTCTATAAACAGAATAGACCCTCAATCAAACAAGCTAGTAAAGTATAAAATTGACAAAAAAAATAGTACTTCGAACACTATTTGCGCCCCGGAGCCTCGCTTCTGTAAGAATTTTGGGGTAGTAATTATCCTGTAAACCAAATCACATCGAAATCTGTTCAGTAGAATTTGCGTGATTGAGTAACAAACATCCTCACATACTTACAAACAAACATCTAAAAATACATTTTCCAGATTAACCAAACCGGGGATCAAACCCGAGACCTCCGACTTGGCAGTCAGGCAAGATGATCATTAGGCCACAGAAGTCGACAAAAAACAAAAGAACTACCTTTAAAGTAAAAAATAAACTACTTACATCCAAATCGACACATAATCACAGACCTTCAAGCACTCATACACCCAAACAAACTCCTTCTAACATCCAATAGACAATTTTTATTGCAACGCATTTCGTATCAAAATGTTAAAGTGTGTAAAGGTAAAACAAAGCCACTCCAATCGCCTCTTTGTTCTAAATGAAACGTTGAGTTAATACCATGTCACACCAAACTACGTTTTTTTAAGGATTGCGTGCCTTATTATGTAACACTTAAGGTTCAATTTTCAATACACTTGTTTTTAGACATAAGACATTGTCAAATAGTCGAAGTAATATGCGTTATAATAATTACGTATTGAGGTGAGGACGATATTTTGTTTTATTTTGCTCGGGACTGTGTATCTAGTTGTTTATAGTTGATCGAAGGCCTGTCGCCTAAAAAAGAATCTTAAGTTTGTAAGCCTATCCCTTAGTCGCTTTTTACGGCATCCATGGGAAAGAGATGGAGTGGTTCTATTCTTCTTTTTATTGGTGCTGGGAACCACACGGCACGGCTTGTTTACGTTGGTGGTATTTAATAATGAGTAAGTCTTTCTTGGTTGTTTCTTTCTTTATTTTCTATATTCCACCTTTATTTTTCTGATGATTGATTCTGCCAATGTCATGGTTTGAAGAGACACGAAGTTACTTAATTGGTGTTGGTCAATGAGAGAGCTAAAAAAATAGAGCAAAAGAAAAATTAAAGGTGTTGGTCGTTCCTTTTAGTCCTCTTTGTGCAAATAAGTGTTTATGAGACAAGTATTTTATTTGTAATTTTTACTGATTTATTCTCGGGATTTAGCGCCTTCTTGTTGGAGATAGTTAGCAACACTGTCTACTATCGTCCTCCATCTTTCTTTTGGTTAAGTCTTCCGCTTCCGTTGACAGTTCTTTAGGTAAAGTTCTCTGAAAATGAAGGCGAAAGGAGAGGTGAGTTTTCACTATTTTTACATTTATTGTGAATATTATTATATTTTTTATCAAATCTAAGAATGTGGTATTATGTGTATAATGTTTTAGGTGTAATTTGTTGTGAATTTTTATCTCGAATGCAAGGTATGCAATGCTACACGTTGTCGCTTCAGCGGCAATGCCACAAAATTTCCAAAATATGTATTTTCATATCGTGAACTAAGTGCAGCTATGTAAAATCTTCATCTGTGTAACAATTAAATATTGAATTTGTGATATTTGTGGACATAACTGTAAAGTTTATATAGTA
This sequence comes from Amyelois transitella, assembly GCF_032362555.1. Taxonomy (NCBI): domain Eukaryota; kingdom Metazoa; phylum Arthropoda; class Insecta; order Lepidoptera; family Pyralidae; genus Amyelois; species Amyelois transitella. The sequence continues at coordinate 7,003,026 of NC_083511.1, read as the reverse complement.
GCTTTTTAGGTTATGTCGTGTTGTGAATTGATGTCGCTTGGATGATTTTGTTAACCGACTGGCTAATGTTTTGTTAATTTTTGTATTTCAGTTGAAGGAATTCGAGGTCATAGGCCGCAAGCTCCCTTCGGAGAGCGAGCCGAAGCCTCCACTATACAAAATGAGAATTTTCTCTCCTGACCCTATTGTAGCCAAGTCCCGATTTTGGTACTTCTTGCGACAACTGAAGAAGTTCAAGAAGACTACTGGTGAAATTGTTTCTATCAAGGTTTGATTTTTGTTTATTATGAATGCCTATTTAATAAACTAAGTTGCAAGCAATAAAATAAAATATATACTTGGTGAATAAGACCAGGCTATATTACCGGATACTACCGAAAAAGTTAAACTGTACCAAAATATGATGAAGTCTAAAAATTCTTTGCTGAGAATAGATTTATTTTCTGAATAGATGCTTGATGATTACCAATCTAGGTAAACTGTTTGTCCATTAACTTTTTTTTTAAATGTACCTTACATTAGGTAAAGCAATAACCTGTAAACCGATTTAATATTCATTCATTAGTAACAATTTTATTTTAAATAAATAATAATTTAAATACATAAGATAAAATCGTAAAATAGTTTTAAACAGATCTATGAAAAACTCACCAAATTACATTAATCTAAATGCTTGATAATACAAATAGAAAAACTAGTACTGACTTCTGTAGGTTACTCATTGGTTTTACATACGTATCATCACATTTATATCCTGTGCAGGGTAGGCAGAGCCAACAGTCTCAAAAAGACTAAAAGGCCTTGTGTAGCTATGTGACTTTTTGATAGAATTAATTAAGGGAAAAAGAATATATTAACAGGGATTGTAAACAATTCTATTTCAGATTCCATTATTTGTATGTTATCAGTTTTCTATTTAATTATTTCAGGAAATCCCAGAGAAGAGCCCCGTCAAGATCAAGAACTTTGGTATCTGGTTGCGCTATGAGTCTCGGTCGGGAGTTCACAACATGTACCGCGAGTACCGTGACCTCAGTGTCGGTGGCGCAGTCACACAGTGCTACAGGGACATGGGGGCAAGGCACAGGGCACGTGCTCACTCTATCCAGGTAAAGAGCTTTTTGTTGTATAGATTAGAGACTGTTAGTACATAATATGCAGAGCTGGTATCATGACCTCAATGGTTTGATTTCACACGGATATGGGCTAGTCATAGCTCATACTCACTCTGTTTAACAGATTTTAATTCCAGGGTCATATACTTTTTATTTCACCACAGAGACTATAACATGAATTATAACATACATATAATTTATTAACACCCCCTGGGCAGTATGTTGTTTACAATTAGATGTCAGATAGTGTCAAATTACACATGTTTATCCAGGTACTTTTAAATAAACAGATTTAGTGAACTCAACCATTACTTACTGGCAGCCAACTTTAGATTGGAAGGAAATCAAATTGGACTCAATTGCAAAATTACCATAATTAAACATATTGTCAGGTAGAGAATAGATGTGGATCTGTCATTTCTGCTCTTATTTTTTCTTTTTATTAGAAAACTAATTATTCTGAATTCTTATTGTCCCTTTTCTATTGGTATGTAAGCCTTTTCCACTCTTTCCTTCACTTTGGGTATAATAACACCTTTTCCTGCTTTTATGGATGAAAGGTTTATTGGTAAAATTTTATGAAAGAGAAAACTACTAGAGCATATTTTAAACACCCAATATAAACAAGGTATTGATTTATTACTTTGTTGACAGATCATCAAAGTGGAAGTAATCAAGGCGTCCGCATGCCGCCGGCCGCAAGTGAAACAGTTCCACAACAGTCACATCCGTTTCCCATTGCCGAAACGCGTGCACCACCACAAGCGCCTCAACACGTTCGCTTACAAGAGGCCAAGCACATATTTCCTGTAATTTTATGAGGTTTACCATTAAAATCCATGTAAAATGGACACTTTGTTTCATTACGCAAGACTATCTATATATTATGTAAATCAAAAGGACTTTAGTAAGGCCACCCTGGTGTCAGGTTACTAGCCCATTGCCAAACAAGAAAACGGCATCAGAGTATAAATTAAAAAGCCACGGGACCGCAATGTTTTAATGAAGCCATATCCAGTGAAAATAAATAATTTATAAGGTTATTTTATCGAGCAGGAGACACGCGCTTTAACTTTGTAGGTACTATTACTTATATTATGTAACACATAAAAAAAACCAAGTTCGTGTGGCAAACAAAACTTAGGCCGAAGGTCAAACCAGCTTGTCTATTTTCTTTTGCATAGGGTGGTGTTAAAGATGTTTTGAGTAGCGACGCGGCCCGGCTTCACACTTAGTCTGAAGATTTTATTTTTGTGAGATATAATGATGTCACTAAAAATCATCAAAATACAAGTACATATTTTTAAACGTATTTTGATGCAGTTGCAGATTTATTATTATATAGTGAACAAAAAGAATTTAAATCTCATAAAATATCTTTATTTAAATAGTACAAACCAATAATTTCTAGATAAATGCATTATAATGTTTCCCTAAGTTTATTCCTAGTAGTCCCACTAGTCACATGAACATATTCATCATAATAAAAATGCAAAAAAAAGTTAAAAATCTGAAAAGTAAAGCTTTTATTACATTTGAATAGGAGTCATTTACATTTTTCAAGGGTGCAGTACTCTGCCCTCATTTGAAATAAATAAATTTAATCTAAAACGGAGATTAAAATTATAATGTTCTACATAAAATTACTTATAACTAACACTAACTAGATAAATTGCAAGCGATTTATTGGGTTATTATAATTAAATAAGATGTTTTCTTCTACGTTAATAAGCGATCGCTTATTAACTGAGAAAACTACATAATAAACCCAGTCTTACTAGACAAATAAATTGCATGTAATATTTTCTAGTAATTTAATGTAGAACAGTTATAATTTTCGTCTTCGTTTTAGATCAAATAATTTATTTTAAATGAGGGCAGGGGGAGGATCAGAGGCAGTCTCCAACGTTAAAAATGTGAAATTGCTCTTAAATATTAAAAAGGAACTTAAAAATTTTGGAATTTATAAAATTTATTTAAATAATTTGAATTTTTGCGTAATATAAAAAAAAGCGTACATTACATGCGTACTCTTAGAGGCAGGATTTTAGTTTATCCTACATTTACACTCTTTCATTTTGTCTACATTTTTGTATAATTTATATAAAACTCATCAAACAGCGTCATCTTATCAATGACGTACATTTCGTGTCGAATCAATTCTTAAATTCAAACGTTGTGACATTACATGCTACCAATTCAAGTATCACAAATATTCACTATACCCTCTTACCGTATTGACTAAGCCGTGAGAAATAGGGTATAGCCACTTCTTTGAAGTCTTAATTATTACTATTATAATAAATAGGACTTTCCTCAAATAATTCTACGCATTTGCGTGCATAAAGGACACATTTATGGAATAATCAACAGATAAGCCTACGTTCATTTTTAGTGGAATGGACTCTATGTGCTACTTATAAATTCGGGTTTCTTACAATACTTATATAAATAAAATTCTCCACCGCATTGGTGGTAGTTTAAAATTTGAGTATAATAAAAAAAAAATTGAAGTAACAATATTCTTTTCAAATTTTATCAAATGGCCTCATAATGATACCTCAATACCGATTCGAACATCTATACTAATATTATAAAGCTGAAGAGTTTGTTTGTTTCCTTTGTTCTCACTAGTTCGATTCAGTAGTTCGATCGTCGAACTAGTGAGAATTTTTTTTCTCATTTGTTCGACCGTCGAACTAGTGAGAATGTTTGTTCTCACTAGTTCGATCCGTTAACTTATTATTATTATTAATCGAGAAGCAAGAACATTAAGTACCGATATAATAGATATTGGTCACAAATACATACATTGTATAGGTAATTATAAAATGAAAATCTTTTAGGTATATTTTGTAGGTATAATTATTATTTAAGTATTATTATAATATAGTAAACGTCAAAATTCGACTGCAAGTAAATTAATAGTAAACAATACAAACAGTTTAAATACATAATACAAATCATTGTCATATCACCCGGAAGTCGTCCACTGGTATATTTCCTTAAATGCATCTATGCCTATAGCACTTAGGCATGTGCATAATAAGTTTAGTATTATAAATATTTAACTAAATGCCCCACCCCAGAAAGAGTGTGGTCATAGTTCTGTTGTCTTATTTTGAGGGTACATGATTTTTGTTATATTTTGAGGGTAGATGTTTCGCAAAATGGTAGTATTACGCTGTTCAGCTCTGCAGTAGCAATGTTTATTTCGTGGTGCCTGTTTATTTTACTGTTTATATTTTCGGAATAATGTCTAAAGAAGTGAAATTATTAAAAAGCGGTCGTGGAAGGATTCTGCAATTAGAAGGACATCAATATTATTCTATGCGTAAATACAAAAATGGCCACAGCATTTGGCGGTGTAAAAATTATAAAAGTTTAAAATGTACCGGTTCCGTCACAATGAATATGGTAAGTCTTGGTTATTTTATATGTACATAATGATAATTGTTGTACGTATATTTACATATTATAGGTGTTGTATGTGTATTTTTATTTGTAATAGTTTTAATGTACAAGCAAAATAATTCATGAATTCCTATATTTTTTAAACATTGCTTTTGTTTAAGGACTTCACTAATAATTTACAATCAAAACCCCACTGCGGTCAATGTAATCCAGATGAAACACGAAATACAGTCAATGTTATTTTAAATAATGCTTGCGAAGAAGCAGCTACGGGAAGAGAACCAGCTCCTAGGGTCTACAACAGAGCTTTAATTACATTAAAAAATCAAGGCCTGCATTTAGCTTCTAAGAGTGTACCTGAATTTTGTGAAATGAAGTCACGCATTTACAGAAGGAGAAATAAGTTAGCACACGTAAAAAAAATAAATGCAAAGACTGTTGAGGAAGTCGAAGTTCCTAGTACTTTTTCAGATTTCTTACTCGCTGATTACAGTCATAAAAAAATGAGAATATTAGTGTTTTGTTCAAATGATGCCCGAGAAATTATAAAAAAAATTAAACACATCTTTATGGATGGGACCTTTAAATCATGTCCGACACCTTTTCAGCAACTTTTTACAATTCACGGAGACATCGGCAGTGATACAAATAACACGAATGTCATCCCTTTGGTTATGTCTATACCTATACCTAATTTTGTACATTTGTAATTTTGAAGCATTTTTGGCATTTTTTTAGTTTCTTTTTAGTTTCTGATTAAGCTTGTTGAGACAAGCAAGACAGAAAAATATTTTTCATCTACGTATTTGGCCAAAGACAATACCTATAGTTGTTCCTAAATATTATGTTTACAATAAATAATCTAATTATGCAACATTGTGATTTTGACGTTTACTATATTATAATAATACTTAAATAATAATTATACCTACAAAATATACCTAAAAGATTTTCATTTTATAATTACCTATACAATGTATGTATTTGTGACCAATATCTATTATATCGGTACTTAATGTTCTTGCTTCTCGATTAATAATAATAATAAGTTAACGGATCGAACTAGTGAGAACAAACATTCTCACTAGTTCGACGGTCGAACAAATGAGAAAAAAAATTCTCACTAGTTCGACGATCGAACTACTGAATCGAACTAGTGAGAACAATCCGTTTGTTTGAACGCGCTAATCTCAGGAACTACTGGTTCGAATGGAAAAATTATTTTTGTGTTGAATAGACCATTTATCGAGGAAAGCTTTAGGGTATATAACATCACGCTGCAACTATAAGGGGCGAAGAACTAATGGAAAATGTAAAAAAACGGGGTAAATTTATTGATCTTTGAGGGCTTCAATGATGCCCAAAATAACTATTCCACGCGGACGACGTCGCGTGCACAGCTTTTAGAAGAATATAGAAAAGTATCGGCATTGAGTTCAAAGTTTGGGCTTCATTCCTTCAAATATTTTCGGAAATTTCTTAAAACATAAATAGCCTTTCCGAAACTATAATATCCTTCATTTAAAAAATAAATAAATAACTTTATCAGGCAGTATAAAATCGATAAAATAACTTAATTACTACACAAGTAAAATTAATATAGTTAAAATGTTGACTAAAATTACACATAAAATGGGGTTGTGATAAAAGATCCACTTTTGTCATGTTCACAATATTAACATGAGAAAAATTTTATATTAAAATAATCGATCGACATACGTATGCGAGTTTTGTTCACACATATTACTCTACCTACGCACAGCGCAAAAGTTTTAAATCTTAGCATACTATTGGATGTTATATTTTTGATTCATTTTCTTAAGGTCCTTAAGTTTGATCAACTTAAAGGCTAAGAACTCTAAGGGCCAACTTAGCGGCCGCTCGTTTCGCCTGGAATTTGTTGCCGCCGAACCCGTAAACGGTGAGCTGTCGCCCATCCTTGGAGATCCTGACTGGGACCATAACTTTGGGAACTTCGGTATCTGCTACCTTGGCCGGTCTGAAAATGAATTGGAATATTTGTAATCTTTTTTCTAAATGCGTAAAAATCGAGGTGCGATTTTATGTGCGGTATAAAAATAATAAATACACTATTATGATTTATAACAGGAATCATGGTTTGACTTCGTTGAAGATGGTATGACTAAACTAAAGACGCTGCAGGTAGGACAAAGTGGAAAATTAAATGTAGAAAAGCGGTGCCCAGACCCCGAAGAAGACAGCGAAGATCCCTGGGAGATCATATTTGTGAGGGTCAGTGAGTTCGCCGCTGCTATACCTATACTTTCCTGATGCGGTAGGCCGAGAATAATATACCCATTTGCCACGATCGTTTCATTCACGTTCATAATTCTCTTAAGCAAGCTTAATTATATAAACCAAATTTATGTTTCCTGAAAACTTTGAGTTTTGTAGTGAGCACGAGACATACACTGCAAAAAAATATATATTGACTTGACATACATATAGTCACGTCTTATCCTTTACGAGGTTCACAAAGGCCACAATCTCAAAAAGACGAAGGCCACGTTCAGCTGTATGGTATGACGGAATTGAGATTCAGATAGTGACAGGTAGTTAGCCAATCGCCTAAAGGAGGAATCCAATGTTTGTAAGCCTTTGAGTCACCTTTACGGCATCCATGGTAAAGAGACGGATTGATCCTATTCTAAAGTGCCGAGAACCACTCGACATAAGTAAATATCCATTTCTACTCACTCGAAGACTGGACAAGCGTGGATCCTCTCGTACAACGTCTTGACAGGTTGTTGTGGTATACGCTTGGAGAACGCGTCGATCTCCTTGCACATGATGCGGTACACCACCGACCAGACAGTTTGAAGATTCCCGCCGCAGTCCAGGTATATGGCGCCTATTAACGACTCGAAGATGTCGCTTAGTACCTGTACATAATAAATAAATAAATATATACGGGACAAATTACACAGATTGAGTTAGCCTCGAAGTAAGTTTGAAACTTGTGTTACGAGATACTAACTCAACGATACTATATTTTATAATAAATACTAAGATAAACATCCAAGACCCAGACCAATCAGAGAAAGTTCGTATCTCATCATGCCCTAACCCGGATTCGAACCCGGGACCTTCGGTGTCACAGACAAGCGTATTACCGCTGCGCCACAGAAGCCGCCGCTGTAAGAAAAGATATTGTTTTGAAAACAAGCTGTGATCCGCGATTTCGCCCGCACTGCAATTGAAATATATCAGTTTTGGTTCAACATTTTCCGAAGTAAAATGTAATAAAAATTGGGCCAACAATTATAACAATATTTCCTTGTTATAATTAACAGCGGAGAACTATGTTATGTATAACTAAAATAATTAAGCTTACTAATTTGAACTTACCTCCCGACATTTGTTTGAATACTAACCGATGTTCTTACGGTGAGAGAAAATATCGTGAGGAAACCTGCACATTCAGGCACCTAGATGTGTAATCATGATCGATCTTATACGAGTAAGATTAAAGGTTACAGAGGTCAGATGGGAGTAGTTTCGTGTAAAAACCTGACTCACCCATATCAGGATCCATGGTCCAAGGCATACCCCGGTCTCATCTCCAGAGTAATGAGAATGCGACTGAGACTAAAGACGGGAGGAATAAGAAAAATAATATGAACTTACCTTAGGCACTTCCACATACTCAGCGATTTGACAATCTTCTTCGTCAATGAGGTAAAGGACATCTTCCAATATCTAAACACAAGAAAAATACTTATATCAATTAATTTATACTATTATTATAAAGCTCAAGAGTTTGTTTGTTTGAACGCGCTAATCTCAGGAACTACTGGTTCAAATTGAAAAAAGGAATCGAGGAAGGCTTTAGGCTATAAACGAGTAATATCACGCTGCAATTATTAGGAAGAAATAATGGAAAATGTGAAAAAAAAACGGGGAAAATTATTCATGTTTGAGGGCTTCAATGATGCCCAAAATAACTATTTCACGCGGACGAAGTCGCGAGCACAGCTAGTTAATTTTACAACGACTACGAATGCATGTGGATCATATGAATCGAAGGGGTTAATCTAATGATTGTTTCCCGTGGTGTAACAATGGAAATACAAACCTCGTGATCCCTCTGCTCTTGATGATCAACGAAGGCCATGATAGCATTGCTCAGGTTCGGATTAAGTTGGGAGCACATGTATCTGAAAAACAATAGATAATAGTTACTTCAGCAAAACACTAAACAATATTAAAATGTATGGAATATCTAAGGATGGTGTCGCCGGCCAATTGAAGGATAAAAGCGATACAAATAAAAATAAACAAGTTATTCTGACAAGACAAAATCAATATACCTACTGATTGCATTAAAAATTTGATGTCTGTCGATTTGAGGTAAAAACTTTGCTGATATGTCCCACGCATGCTAAACTTTAGGTGTAGGTATATAAATCTTATCATAGGTGTAGGTATATAAATCTTAAGCAATTTGGGAGTCATATTTATGTCATTTTATCCTTAAAATTTAAAAGGGCTAATGTTTTCCGAAATTCCAACAAGCTTAAGAAAATCCGATGTAACGTTTTACAAAGTAGAAGTGAAAATTTTTCTCAAAAATTTTGAAAGCAAAACTATGGATGTAACTTCTGTCGGTTCAGTAGTTTTCGAGTTAACTCAATATAGAATACAGTAGAAATGTTTTATTTTTTTTAATATTACATTGGCTAAATAAATACTTACTTATGTAGGCCTAACTTCACGACGTACGACGCAAACGTGACGTTATTCACCAGAGCCGATCTCAAATCAGTTAATTCCCCAGGCTTCAGATTCTCAATGTTCTCGAAAATGTGGGAGGTTATTAGGAAATCCAAGATGGCGTCGCCGAGAAACTCGAGCCGTTCGTACGAACGCGTCAGACGATTGCGTATGTAAGATGGATGTGACAGGGCCTGTAACAATTAGTCACGTCTTTATCCCTTATGTGGTTGACAGAGCCAACAATCTCGAAAGGACTGGAAGGCCACGTTTAGCTGTATGGCTAAATAATGACTTTGAAATAATGACAGGACTAGCTCATCGCTTAAAGATTTTGATTTACGATATCCATGGGAATGAGATAGGAGTGTCAACGTCGAAATCCAATATGAAAAACGTACTATACGTAAAATTAATATATATGGAACAAAAGTTAACACTTGTGTTATGTCATATGGCATCTTACTTAACAATACTATATTCTATCTTTAATAAAAAATTGTATTAATGTACGCCCAATACCTCAGCCAATCGGAAAACGTGATGTTTTGAATCGTGAATGACCGAGTATCGAACAATGGTTGTGATGTTCTTATGGATAGAAATTTACATTGAAAATTTCAATTACCTCCAACAAAAACGACGTGTCCTGAAATTTATATTTCATTATACGTTCGATATCATCAGCGCAGTTGTTCAACAAAAAGTTGATTTCATCAGGCGTCGCCTTTCCCTCGCTTTGAACTGTGGGCACTCTCTTGTGTAATAGTTCCACGAATTTATCCTGAAAGTGAGTAAAAATTAATTTGCAGGATAAAAAAAATGTTATAAAATTTAAAGCCTTTGCTTTTTACAGCCTACTTAAAAAAAGTATTATTTTATTAACCACCTAAAATATTGGAAAGATTTTTTCATTTCAAAAGATCTAATGAACGTTCAAGAGATTTCGATATTCGAAGGTACGATTTTGAAGATTCGGTGGTCGATTGATGAGATCACAGATTAATTTGCGTGATGCTCATGGAAAAACTGGTTAAAATCTTACTTCGGTCATGTCCAGTGACCTTTTTGAGTTATGTACATTAGTTTTTGAGCTTGCCAATGAAATAACGGTGAGGGTAAACCTCTTGTGGAAACCTGCACATTCAGGCCATTATGGGTTAGATGCGAAGGTTACAAAGGTCAGATGGGAGTCGTTTTGTGCAAAAATCATACTTATCCAATCCAGGATAACCATTCTTTTTTATTTAAATTTAATTCAATTAATACATACATACATATGGTCACGTCTATATCCCTTGTGGGGTAGTCTTGAAAAGACTGACAGGCCACGCTCAGCTGTTTGGCTTAATGATTGAATTGAGATTCAAATAGTGACAGGTTGCTAGCCCATCGCCTAAAAAAAGAATCTCATGTTTGTAAGTCTATCCCTTAGTCGCCTTATACGAGATCCATGGAAACGAGATGGAGTGGTCCTATTCTTTTTTGTACTGGTGCCGGGAACCACACGTCATTAATTTAATAATTAATATATTTTTTTAATCTCCTTATCCGATATATTACCTCCGGGGGTAGGACCTTGAACCATTCCAAAACTTTGACGGCAGCCAAGATACCGCCATCCAGCAAATATGTACCAATGAGCGCTTCCACGCAATCTGCCACTGACTAGAAATGAAATAAATCTTTAAAAATAAAAATACAATAAGTGAATAAGTTAAGCTGGTCATCACAATATTACATTGTGCTTTTTTTATGTAAGAGCGGAGTCTCGTAACACAGGCTTGTACGATTAAATAAGGAGATTTCAAACGTGTCCTCCTTGTTTTATAGGTTTTAAATAATAATAATGTTGTTTTAAATAAGAAATTGACAAGCTTTGGTAGATGAAACATTCATCTTTTGTAATAGATTTTTATATATAAATATATATATTTTCACGGCGCTATCCCTTGCGGGATAGACAGAGCCAAGTCTTGAAAAGACTGAAAGGCCACGCTCAGCTGTACGGCCTTAATGATGGAATTGAAATCACCAATCACCTACAAGAAGAAGTCCTAAGTTTATTAGCTTTTCCCTAAGTCTCCTTTCACGACATCATAGGAAAGATACGAAGTGGTCCTATTCTTAAGTGCCGGACACCACGCGACACGGCTAAGATTTTAAATGTGGGTAAAATAAAGTTTAATTAACTTTCATTTAGGAAAAAAAGCAACATGTTTACCTTGTCAGCGACTGCCTGGGCGCGCACGTAACATTGCATCGAGTTCAGTACGTGTCCCAAAGGCTCTTTTTCGGCAATTCCATCGTAATTCTCATGTTTGGTGTCCGCGATCAGCAAACTATTATCGGATAATTCTCCCGTTAGGATCTCGCCACGAGAAAAGTTCATGCCGATGAGGAATGCTGGCCGGATCTGAGAAAGATAAAGATGCATATTATGTCAACTTCAACATACATACATACCGACATATGATCACGTCTATATCCCTTGCGGGGAAGACAGAGCTGACAGTCTTGAAAAGACTGAGAGGCCACGTTCAGCTATTTGGCTTGATGATATAATAAAGATTCAAATAGTGACAGATTGCTAGCCCATCGCCTATTAGAAGAATCCCAAGTTTATCAGCCTACATATTTAGCCGAAATAATGTGTTTTCTACCGTCTAGTAAAAAGCCGCACATAAGTAGTCTTTCGTACATGAGTAACGACAGTTTTCTGACTATGATGAACTTCATGCATTCATACATACTCGTACATACATATAATCACGTCTATACCTCTTGCGGGAAGGCAGAGCCAACAGTCCCGAAAAAAAATATGTTTATTGAGAAAAACAATGATGGGTCAGCTGTTTGGCTTAATTATAAAATTTAAATTCGAATAGTGACAATCTAGCCCATCGCCTAACAGAAGAATCCCAAGCCTTTTTAGCCTATCCCTTAGAATCCTCTAGAAATAAGCATTTTCATGCAATTTTTGCAAACCACTATAATAACATACAGTGCCCATACCACCTTGTTTTCATCTTAATAGCTTCCATATTAGGAGAAAAGCAGTGATAACACAGCCCTCATAAAGATCTACATACGCATTAATATAGACTTGTTGAAAAATTGGCCGTAGGCAATGTATAACAACATATTTAAAATTAAAAGTACCCTCAAAAATTATAATAGCGATGTTAGGCAAGATTAGAAATAATAGCTCGTTGTATTGAGAAAGACAGTATACGTCCACCTACAATAAACAACAAATAAAAAATCGGATAGATATTCATTCACGCATTAGTTTTCCTTCAATTTATGAGATAATTCGTTCCCCTGAGGAATTTAAAAATAATATTAACATACTTATGTCTTGAGGGCTTATGCCAAATTTAATGAAAACCAGTCATGAAATTTGGCATAAGTTTGGCTTAACTTTATAACAAACTTTAAAAACAAAAATTTGTTCAAGGAATATAGACGTGTTGTATGTAACAACACGTCTATATACCTTGCGGGGTCGACAGAGCCAACAGTCTTGAAAAACCTGATAGGCTACGTTGTTTGGAATGGAATGTTAGAATTGAGAATTAGTGACGGGTTGTTAGCCCATCCCCTAAATGAAGAATCCCAAGTTTATAACCCTTTAGTGCCCTTTAACAACATCTATGTATATCTATCTCTAGACATACCAGTTAGGGCTGTGCATTGTCTGTCAGTCATTCACTCAGTAACGAAAGAATTTTATATTGAGTAGTTTATGGATATATGAATAGTATAGATTAAAGGCTTTATCACTTTGAAATCTGCGCGAACGAGGCAGCGTCTGATCTAAACACTATGTAAGGAAAGTCTACAAAAACTGTTTTGACACGTATCATATCAACGTGTAACACATTAATCTTATCAGATTATGTACCTATATCTGTGCTATCCTACCAGCTGATTATTAGAATGATAAAAATTATTAATTATTAGTGTGTAAGGAGTCACAAAACAAATTAAAAAATAAACAGAATTAGGAATCGTAAAAAGGGAATAGGCACATTCATCTAATGTAGTATAACATGTAATGGTTGACTGGTAGATAACGCTTCTAGAAATGAGTCCACCAATTGTGCTATACATTTGTATTTTGTACAATTAAGTTTAAATAAATAAAAAAAAACATATGATACTTGCTACTTCTACGATCACATATTGGTTAGGTTCCCTGCAATGGTGTCGATAAACACATCAAATGATTGTGGGTAGAAATGAAAAATATTGCTTCCGAGTCATCGTTGGCCAAGGTCTTAGCCCCCGACTAAAAACGATGTTAAACATTGAAGTGTTAAAGGATTTTTTAAAATGATTTTTGCAACACTGATAAGTATCAGTAGTTTGACGAAATGACAGCCTTAATATTATACCTAAATGTGAAAGGCTTAATATTATAAATTTGTTTGTCAGTCTTACATAAAAAGCACTGAACCGATTTCTATAAAATCTGTTTGATTGTTACCTCTTCACAGTTAAACCACTGAACCGCGCATACGTGTAGTCTGGACTTCGGAGAAGAACATTGGATATTTTCATACCGATAAAAACTATAGTTCCCGTGGAATTCGCGAAAAACCTGTTTTCTTTTGTAGGTGGCGCTAAATTAGCGCATGCGAAGCTGCGAGTATTTTGCGGTAGAAGCTATTTTGCATAAATAAAGCGTGGAGTGGAAAGAGAAACATAAGGAACTTTTCCGTCGCGTGCGAAAACTAGTATTTTGTATTTCAGAGAATGTAAAGTTTAAGCTTATTGTTATTTTCTTAATTAAGATGTTATTAATTAAATACTTAAATATTTTCTGTCCTGAAGTATTTGTTTATTTATTATTATCACCATGTCTAGTAGATTAAGGGATACTTTATGACTTTATATAATAATTGAATATACTAGTCACTTTCCGAGTGGGTCTCAACCGTTATCTGCAGATCCAAACCAAAAATTCATATCAGATAATTTAACAACCACTCTATACTCGAAGCATTACTATAAAAGCCGTTGTCATGAACTTGTATACACATTTCAATGACAAAACATTCTAAATATACTCCATAAATATGAGTACGTTATAGTTTATACTTTAATAATAGGCGTACCGTAATAGACATTACTAGCTTAGAAGCACCTTCGATTTTATTTTAAGTTTTAGCAATGTCGAGGTCGTATTATGACCCATCAACGCGCAGCAAGGGCTACAAAATAAAAGGTAAACAGAAGAATAGGAACGTATACAAAAGTAGTTATAAAACTAAAACGAGCTTTTATGCGTGAAAGAGTATATTATGATAGTACGTGAGGGGTATGCCGTGTGGTTCCCGGCACCAATAAAAAAAATAAAGAATAGGGTCACTCGCATCTCGTTCCCATGGAAATCGTAAATGGCGACTAAGGGATAGGCCTATAAACTTGTGACTCTTCTGTAAGGCGATGGGCTAGCAACCAGTTACTATTTGAATCTCAATTCTATCATTAAACCAAACAGCTGAACGTGGCTAGAAACGTAGTAGAAAAAAAAGGTAGATTTTTTTAAGCTAGCTCCAGTACATGTCAAGTGGGGTATTTTTTTCTCCACTGACCCATCGTGTTGGCTATCGTTGAAATAGGTATTTTAAAAATATTTTGAGATTTTTAATTACACCATTTCTGGATCCAGTTCTAAAGACAATACATCTATCTGCTCAACGGTTATAAAATTATAACAAGTTTTACAATTATGTACCTAATTAAATAGAAGCGCGCTTACGGCCGCATAACACGTTCTTTAGTTACCATACCTACGTCATATATGAGCTAGTTTTTAAATATTTGGCATTCTCAACTATAGATCCCTACAATGCGCGTGAGCCGACACGCACATGACCGTTTTTTTTCTTTAGGCGCTGTTCTAGCAAACTGTCACTATACCTGAATTTAAATTCTATCATTAAGATATCCAGCTTAAGGTGGTCATGAATTTTGTGACAATTTTCTTACACTTCTCTACTTCATAAGGTATAAGCGTGTCATATGTGTGTCATACCTACACGACAAGTAAGTCAAGCTTACTTTTTCTTTAATTTAAAGTCTCATTATGCACCCTGAAATACAAAATTCATGACTTCGGTGCCTCATTATAGTGCACGTAACGATAAGAAACACTAAGCTGTAGAAATACCAAAAAAGTGTCACTTGTGTGATCTCTATATTTTATTGTATGGTTTTTGGGATACAAGTTCAGTGAATGCGCTCAGTGCCTCAGTTGAGTGGCATGTGCTGACGTTTCCGCATCCTACCTCCGTAAAATATTATTAGTGACCAAACATCGACAACTTTAAACAATTATTATTCAATTAGGAATTGCCCATCAAAATGGTAATTTTTATTTGTATTTCTGAATTTGTGTGTTTGATAATTTTTATAAGGTAGAGATGTGTGTATTAAATTACTTTATTTTGAGTTAAATCGCGAAATATATTCATAAAAAATATTATATGTAAAAATATATTCGGTATACTTACGAGTACTTGAGACTTGTAAGTTACAAGCTCAAGTTTTTTTTTAATTATGAAGATATAAAACTATAGTTATAAAATACCTACAAAAAGAAGTACTTAATACAAAACTAAAACAAATAAATTTTGGTAGGTGAATAGTTCTGTAGTTTTTGTCAAATTATAAAAAAAATTATATAATTCGAAAAAATAATTTTTCATATAAATACTACCCACTAAATAAGTGAGTTAATCCACCGCGGCCAAATGATCAAGGAATCTGATATTTTTACGAGAATATTTTTAACTACCTGTTACATTAACAATAATGATTGGGGCATGTTCCTTCTAAACCATGTAAAACACCGCTTTGGGACTTAAAGCTTACCGATATGATAGCTTTATTAGTCGTGATAAAAGTAAAGATTAATAGAGTCAATCTAATTTCGTATTGTAGATGTTGTAGGAGGCGCTTAAAGGACATGGTATCTTCACTAATGAAAATAAAACAATTATACATTTTACTAAGTAATTATTATAAAGGCAATGTGGCGACAGTGTTCTTAACATTAGAACTCTGAACCCCTTGCGATTTTCGAGTTTATTCTATTTAGTAAATTGTAAAGTAATGATGATAATTAAAATTCTACAAGACTTAAATTTATTAAATTCTTGTTAAAGTTCTAGAAGGCAGAATACCATAATAAAAATTACTTTCACCGTCAAAAACTTATATACAATTATTGTAAACTAGCTGTGCCTGCGACTTCGTCCGCGTGGAATAGTTATTTTGGGCATCATTGAACCCCTAAAGGATGCTCCTTCCCCGTTTTTTTCACATTTTCCATTATTTCTTCGCTCCTTATAGTTGCACCTAGACGTTTTATAGCCTAAAGCTTTCCTCGATAAATGGTCTATTCAACGCAATAATCTTTCAAATCGAACCAGTAGTTCTTGAGATTAGCACATTCAAACAAACAAACAAACTCTTCAGTTTTATAATATTAGTAAAGATAAATCTAAGTGATTATTTAAACTAAAAAAAAATATTCTAATAGAATTATAACCAGAAATATGTACCTACAACTTACAAAAGAAAAAGAAATGAAAATAAAGTTAAAACGCCTGTGCAATACTATCTTGCCGTCGTCGGGTCTTCCCATACTTTTACCCTTAGGGAGTCGGAGTAGATTGGTCAGGGCTTTTGGCCCTCTTCAATGGCATCATCGCTGCCTACGACTGTAGGCAGGTCGATGGGGCGGCCGTGACGGCCTGGGTCTTCACGTCTTCATACACTGGGAGTTGCCATCGGCGGCGGCGTCGTCACTGGTCGACGACGTCTGCCGCAAGGCAGCGAGGGGAGAGTTTCAACCGACGGCCCGGAGGACGGGCGTGGAGCGGCGCAATGCCGCGCAGGTGGCTGTGTGATGACGCGTCCGCCCTCTCGAATATCTACGTTCTCTCACTTCAGGTCCCTGAGGATCGTCGAGTTCCTCACGTAGCGCGGGGCTCCGAAGACTGCTCTGAGACTTTGGTTCTCTTGGGCTCTGAGTCTTCTCCTGTTGGTCTCAGAGCAGAATGGGTACCACGCCGGGGCCGCGTACGTGTGGCGGGATCTGACGTATGTTCCGTAGATCCCGAGCTTCGTCCTCAGGGGGAGGCTGGAGGAGAGCACTTCGTGAAGTCTCCACCTGGCCGCCTTGGTCATGAAGCTTGCGCTCGCCTCCTGCCCCTTTTATACCCTGCCGCCGCGAGCCGCGTCGAGCGCGGCAACCGTTACGCAAAAATAATCCTTATAGCATGATTCAGTATTTACGCGCGATGGCTTGTTAGGGTATTATTTTATTTCATGTATAAATTTGGTGTTTCTATACCGATTTCGATGATTCT
This sequence comes from Amyelois transitella, assembly GCF_032362555.1. NCBI lineage: Eukaryota > Metazoa > Arthropoda > Insecta > Lepidoptera > Pyralidae > Amyelois > Amyelois transitella. The sequence goes on along the minus strand of NC_083511.1, from coordinate 6,985,376 downwards.
TTTTTTATTGAATAGGTACTTATATAAATTTTTAAGAATTACGAATGAGTGTGAGTGTTATTGGTATTATAAACATCAGAGTAAAGAAATATAATCAGAAATCTCCGAACTGCTAAGCTATTAGGAATTACACGTGTTATTGTGAGTCAACCATAAGAGATAGACTTATGCTGTCTTGGGATATTTTTTTAATAATTTAATGTAGAATATTTCCGTTATACATGGTTTCGCTGTATCTTTAACCATTAAGGCTGCAAACGCGACGGAAGCTTAAAAAATCAAGTAACTTCTCCCGTTTTCCCAACATTTCCTTTCACTGCTCTGCTCCTAGTGATTGTAGCGTAATGAAAAGTATACTATAACCTGCTCAGGAGTATGAAGAATAACTGTACCAAGTTTCGTTAAAATCCGTCAAGTAGTTTTTGTTTCTATAAAGAACATACAGACAGACAGACAGACAGACAGACAGACAGACAGACAGACAGACAAAAATTTTACTGATTGCATTTTTGGCTTCAGTATCGATCACTTATCACCCCCTGATAGTTATTTTGAAAATCTATTCCATGTACAGAATTGACCTCTCTACAGATTTATTATAAGTATAGATATAGATATTGTATCAATATAGGTTTTATCCTTAGTTCTAGATTAAATTGATTTCATGAAGATAACGTTTGAAGAGATAACAAACAAACAAAAAACAAATATATTTCGAACAATAAATCGATTAGAAATGTTTTAGATTTATTTTCAATATATTGTTAATAATAACGTAATATTTAGATTTAAACTAATTTGTGTCATGTTAATACATATTTATATCAGCTTGCATTAAGGGAGTGATGAATGGCGATGAAGCGAAAGAAGTATATAGTGTGATGTAGTATCTGCTTCTCCGAGAGTCTCCAAAAGGCGTAACTTAATGGTTATAATTACATAATTTGCAGATATACAAACTGCTCTCACTGATAGTGGGGGTGGCTGCTATCATGTCAGGGGTGTTTCTCCTGTACTTGACACAAAGGACGCAAGAAAAACCATCGACTATAAACCGTAATAAGTGGTGGGGCATTGGTTCGAAGCCGCGGCAACAGGATACATTTGTCAAAGAATTCAACATAGACTTTAGCGACACAGTAAGTTTTTTCAATTGTATAGATTCGATTTGCTAATGCCAATGCAAAAATAATCAAAGGGCTTGTATCAACAAACATAAAACGTTCCTGCTCTAACGGGGCAGACAAAGTCAACAGTCACCGTGTCTCTCTTTTAACTTCGAATGTCTTTAACATTCGAAGTAACTGTCTGTAACTGTCTCTCTTTTAACTTCAAATGTCTTTAACATTCGAAGTTAAAAGAGAGACAGTTATGTTTGTGCATAAGAGAAACATGTTCTTCGAGTTTGGTGACTGTTTACTTTGTCTGCCCCGTTAGAGCAGGAACGTTTTATGTTTGTTGATACAAGCCCTTTGATTTATTTTTGCAACTCCAGGTACGAAAAACATACAAACTAGGCATAGAGTAGTGTGTTTTGATTTAATTGGAATGAATTTTATATTTCTGTTTGATTTTCCTTACATTTTTTGCAACACTTTACAAAAACAACTCGGACTGCAAAAATATAATGGCAGAAGTCATTAACTTACATGAGATTACAGAACTCCACACACAACTTTGCGGTATTTTTTTAAGTGTATTTATGTGATCTCTTCTAATGATACACAAATTTTTATAAACCACAGATACAGAATAATTACTTTCGTACAAACAAGCCCTAGGTCAGATCCATACGGTTAAATTTATGAGTATTTTGGGCATCTATTTTTACAGTCATATGAAAAAATCACATCTTTGCATCACTACTCATCAGCCCACATCACAAAAATTAACTAGTAATTAATTAATAATTTTAATATCAGCTGTCCTAGTTCATAAGTGAAAGGAATTTTTAATTCTAAACATTATGTTGTACATTCTAAGTGTTTGCGAAAAAAACGTACAAGGTACGGTGTTTTCCTCACTCTCACTTTTTATGATATTCAATTAATTATACTTTCCTTTCGTTTGTAATTGTAACTATTAACGATAGTCGAAATAAGTTTTCTTTGACAAGGTGAGCACGGAACACAGAAATCTCTGTATTTTGTAAAGGTGAAGTTGAATTAATATAAATGTTATATAAGGCGGAAGAAGGTTATTTTCACGCGACACATTTATGAAAAAAAAAACATATCAATGCATATTTACATTACAACGGTGTCATTGAGTCACACATCCCACTGTCCTCGTTTCTTTTATATCGTGAAAAGTAAAAACGGCAAAAAAATCTTATCATTGCAGTTGGTCAATGACTTGAAGCAGCGGTTACGCAATCGACGGCCATTCACAAAGCCTCTATCGGGTATTCAATCAGAATACGGTATGAACACAAAGTATTTAGAAAAAATTATAACCTACTGGTTGGAGCGATACGACTTCAAACAAAGGGCGGAGATGCTAAACAGTTTTTCCCACTACAAGACTAGAATACAAGGGTTGGACTTGCATTTCATCTGGGAGAAACCTGTTGTAAAGGATCCTAGAATAAAAGTTCTACCACTACTGATGTTGCACGGCTGGCCTAGCTCATCTAAGGAGTTTGTTAAAGTTATACCGTATCTCACGACGCAAAGAGAGGGATACGACTTCGTGTTTGAGGTCGTCGCCGCAGATCTGCCAGGATTCGGATATTCAGAGGTATTTTTTTTACTGCTACTCAGTATTTTTAATTAATTATTAAAAAAATATTTGTAACGAATAAGCTCAAAAAAATGTGGTTAGGTAATGATTAATAAAAGCAAAACTAAACTAGCTCTTAAGGAGTACTAACTACTTCTATTTCTATTAATATCCATGGCTCGGGAAAAAATCTTGTTTAGTTCAAACATAAAAATCAGATTCCTTTAAAGTTGAAACAAACAATTATATGTCAAATAAAAATTACGGGAAACCACTAGTGCTACCAACAATACGATACGATTTCTATAGCGATCTTGCACGTGCTGGTTAGTAAGGTCATGCAAAAACTAAGAGGTAATGTGACATATTCGACAGTCGGACTATTTCCATTATACGAAGTCCTTCCCATCGAATACTAGCTAGGGAGCATGAATAACTTAAGCTTTACACGTGTTGTTTTTATCCACGCGGGTGAAGCCATTAGTACTGGCAGGCTGTTATATAAAAATGGGTTTCTCATGAATTTGATTGGCTGAAAATTGCCTTCCAAATTTATCAAGAATATTTATGGAGTATGACGATGCAGAGAAAGAAAGCTGGAGTGAAAATAGTCGGATGTTTTTTTTCATTCGATGATACATGGACCAAGTGAATGATGCAAGAAAAGAGGAGTGGATCAGTAGGGCTAGAAAATATTTGGAGTGATAGTTAACTATTTATCATAACTCAATCTTTGTGTGTCGCCAGTTGTTCCCTACGCTACTGTCCTTTGGAATCTTTGCTAAAGATACCTCCTATATTTACATACTTTATTTCTTTTTTATAATTAAATTTCAGGGTACAAAAAAGCCGGGCCTGAACCCAGTACAGATAGGTATAATGATGAGGAATCTAATGAAAAGGCTGGGTTTCGAAAAGTTCTATGTACAAGCAGGAGATTGGGGCTCGCAGTGTGCTACACATATGGCTACTTTATACCCCGATGAAGTTTTAGGGTAAATATTAAACTCTAAAAGAATTCAAGATAAATATTCCTTCCTAGAAATCCAATTTGTCAGAGGCATAAGCAAATTAGCCAAAAAATAATCATATCATCTCTACTTTAATTCAATTTATTAAAAACCCAGTTATTTCTTTTTAAAGGACAATGAAACTGTGTAAGTTATAATAAATATTTACTTATTTTTTTTTCAGATTCCATACAAATATGCCAATATCCTCTAGACGGATAACCTTGGCAAAGATTCTAATAGGTAGCATATTTCCCGGACTGGTGGTGGAAGCGAAATATAAGGACAGGATTTATCCTTTGGGAAAACTTTTAAAATACATAATTAGAGAGGGTGGATATTTTCTCATTCAAGCTACTAAACCGGACACTATCGGTGAGTAACAAGTTACAATATTTAATGCATTACAATAATTTATAATAAAATATAAAATGATTATAGAGGTGATTGAATACAATAAATATTGATGTCGACAAAGCTTACTGTGTAAGTGTGTTTATGGAGTATAGGGTATGATTTAACTGGTAATAAGCCTAAAAGTAGGTAAATTTTCTTATCGCCCAATATAACATACAAATATACATATACCACGTCTATATCCCTTTCGGGGTAGAAAGAGCCAACAGTCTTGAAAAGCCTAAAAGGCCACGCTCATGCTATATGTGTCAATGATGGAATCGAGATTCAAATAGTGACAGGTTGCTAGCTTTTCGCCCAAAAAAGAATTCAAAGTTTATAAGCCTTACCCTTATTCGCCTTTTAAGACATCCATGGGAAAGATATGGAATTCTAAAGTGCCGGGAACCTCACGGTACCCAATAAAAACATACATTATTACATCAAATCTTTACAATTGCAACGATCTCTGCATATTTCTTTCATATTAATAGGTAACTCTCGTCACGCAAGCTAAGTCTCGAATAAATTAAAAAATTAAAAATTCCAATTTAAAGTTAAGTTTCCAGTTTAAATTTGTTATTTGTGGGTATGGCAAAAGAAGCACGAAAGCAGAATAAATGCAGTGAAAATTACAGCGTTAAGGAGTATGATGGGTGTGAAATTGAGTGACCGGATAAGAAACAGCGTGATAAGGGAATGTTGTGATGTGAAAGAAGATGTAGTTGTTAAGATGGTTTGGTCATGTGGAGAGGATGAATGAAAGCAGGTTGACTAAGCAGATATACAAGGAGAATGTGGAGAGAAAGGTCGGAGTGGGAAGGCCTAGACGAACGTATCAATCAAATTAAGGACGTCCTGGTAAAAGGTCAGGTCAAGAGTTCTCGAAACCGCCGAGCTTGCATGAAGAGAGTTATGAATGTGGATGAAGCGAAAGAAGTATGCAGAGATCGTGGCAAGTGGAAAGATGTAGTCTCTGCATATCCCTCCGGCATGTATGCATGTTGATGTATGTGAGATGTATGTATGTTTAAATTTGTCTATGTATTTCAGGCGTAGCCCTAACAGATTCGCCGGCCGGTCTAGCCGCTTACATCATCGAGAAGATGGGCATGTGCTGCAACCGAGACCAAATAAACACACCTCATTCGGGTATAGAGAATTTGAACATAGACGATGTACTGGACACGATTACTATTACTTGGATGAACAACTGTATTGTAACCTCCAGTAGGATTTACTACGAGGCCATGAATTCAGACGAGGTCTATATTGTTCATGAGTAAGTTTCAATTTACGATTACACGCAAAACAATCACTGTCAAATTAGTGTAGGTACGACACATTTATTAGATACTCATAAAAACTCAATTTATGAATTTAGACTGTTTACTAGTGACGACTACAAGTTTATTTTAGTCGTAAAAATAAATAAAATTTGTGCAGTTAACCCCAAAACCCTTAATTATTTGAAGAGCTATAAGAACTTTTTTAAGTCTGTCCAAGGATACCCTCACTTCATATTGTAAAGTCCACACCCCCATCCCCCCACATTTTCTCTGTCTGTATGTATGCGCTAATCTCGGATAGTTGTGGACAAATTTTTGTTCCTGTGTTCCTGTTTGAAATGTCGGAGAGAGGGTTTTCTGAGAAGGTTTATAAATATAAACGTGCTAAGCCGTGAAGGGTCGCTAGTTTCTATTAAAACAAAAATTAACAACTTGAATACTAAGAACTATTTCTTTCATTTATTTCAGAATGCAAACGCAAGTCCCTACAGCAGTGGTCAACTACAAGTACGAGGTGTTATATCAATCGGATAGCATGCTTCGGGACAAGTTCATCAATTTGGTGAGATCCACTACGCACGACATCGGGGGCCATTTTGCGGCGCTACATACACCACAGTTATTCGTAGAAGATTTGTTTGCGTCAGGTCGGGCATTTTTGAACTTTCACGCTCAGCGCGCTCAACAGAAAAGGCGATTTTTATTTTAAGTAATCGAAAAAAATCTGAGTCGTCTGACATTAATTGATAGGGAAACACAATACCTTAGCATAATAGCCGATGGAAACATTTTACTTATTTCGCCGATATTTTCATTCTAAGACTGTTTTCTTACAAGTACCATTTATTTTTTAATGCATATAGCTCGGCGTAGATTTTCGAGTTAAAATACTGTAAATAACACAGGTTTAAACGAGCACGTACAATCGCCAGCAGTGTAACTTGACCATTGTATGGTTATGACTTAATAAACAGATAGTCAGGTTTCTCCGCAGTCGACTGTACCTTTCTATGAGTTTCGACTGCGTTCCAACAGTGGTCACGGCATAACTGGTTCTCTTAGTGTTGTGATCCGTCAACTAATTAGCGGAATAATCTTCCGGTATGTTTCCTCTCCAACTAGCCTCACAAAACACTAAACTAACCACGTTCCTATTCTATAACGTCGTTGTCGACTCCCTATGCTGTAGGTTACCCGACATTCCACCAAACCGGTGTTGTACTTATTCTATTAGGTACTGGACTTCAAGCCGCCTCTAGTTTAAGTTCTTTCTCGCGACTGAAATCGTTGTGTTCTTCTTGATTTCAAACTCTTTTCTCAAGTCTTGGAAAGAAATGGCATTCGATTGAAAGAACTTGCACATTATCAAAATATATATTAGTTCTATAAACTTAATTCATGATTAAAGTAGGCGCTTTGCAATTGCCGGTTTGTTGAATCAGCGGGTTTTCACTGAGGCGATATGTTTCTCGACCATTTCATCTATACTTCGCTTCGTTTGGCCTACATAGGAAACCCTGAAAAGCAGCCGAACCGTTGACAAAAGGAAGGTATGTGCGCGTAAGATCCGGTGTTAATTTACAATATTTATAATACAACGCGAAATATTTAAAAGTATATTGAAAAAAGATTGGGAATACTTTAATATTAACTTGAAATTTTTTACACAATTCTTTTAATTATTTGATAGCATACTTAATTAGTATGAAATCTTAAATTTCAAAAAAAGTGTTTTGATGTTATTTTTTTATCTGAACTAGACTGAAAGTGTATTTGAACATTAGAATATAAATATTCGTTGAAATAAATGTATCAGCTAATAAAGCCATCCAGACGGCTTGATTGATAGTATTTTAAGATTAAGATAATCACGCATTTATTATTACAAGGTCTTGTAACCTTTGGCTGTGTCAAATTGATATTTTTTTTTTATAAAAAAGTGTGTAAGTGGTAAAATATGTTTGACAATGTAACTTTCTGCGTTACGCATAATTAACTATAAGACCACTTTTGATATTCATCTTAGCGACTAATAATATTTTAAACACTGTTTTCTCTCTCTTATTAATCTTAGGTTTGCGATAATCCTAGAAAAATCAATATACTGTCACTTAACGTGACGTATATTCTGCAATAATTACACTATTATCTTTCGTTTTATGTAAGGTAATATGTGGTAATGAATTTTAACAACATTTACCGAATATACTCGCAATGAAAGGTGCATAGCAGTGTTAAAATTTTATTAGTACTATAACACGGTATGATGAGAGGACGGATGTAGATTACTTTAAAGTAATGAATTGATCAAATAAGTTTAATAGGGACTTAATTTTTTTAAGTTACCATAATAATGTATAGGTATATTTTTGAAAAGCATGGTAAAAAATACAGCTCTTTTCATGAGTAGTTTAATGAATGGCAGTAAACTAAATTATTTGTATTAAATATACTACCTTTAATTATAATAATATAGTTCGATATTGTTGTTAAAAGCTTTTAAGTAATTAAAACTAAGCTTTAAGGAATTATTTGCTGTACTAAGATAATACTCGCTGTATTTTTTATCAACATGCTATAATTATTAAATTACTATTAATTATGGAATAATGAATTTGCCTAAATGTGATCAACAGTCATTAATTTTAATAATCAAACGTTTGTAATCAAATGATTAAATACCTTGTTTTATTTACATACATACATTTGGTCACGTCTAAATACCTTGCGAGGTAGACAGAGCCAATAGTCTTGAAAAGACTGAATGACCACGTTCAGCTATTTGGCTTAATGATAGAATTGAGATTCAAATATTGACAGGTTGCTAGCCCATCGCCTAAAAGAAGGATCCCAAGTTTGTAAGCTTATCCCTTAGTCGCCTTTTACGACATCCATGGGAAAGAGATGGAGTGGTCCTATTCTTTTTTGTATTGGTGCCGGGAATCACACGGCACACACTATTTGATAAATAATTTGAAATAAACACATAAATGTAGCCAGTACCGCATTAAGGGGATATGGCAAGGTTAAAGTAGGTACAACAAAGAGCTACGGTATGTATAAAAAGAAAATAGCCCGGGACAAATCCGCATTAATTTTAGGAAAGTTAAGCGCTTTTTACTTTATTCAAAAGCTGCTGGCAAATTTTCATATTTAGAATAAGACAGCAAAAAGCAGGGTTATGATTTTAACCTGTTTATTTGCATGTACATATGTATGTGGGTGTGGATGTTCATCTATTCTCTCATAACTTCTAAACTGGTTATCATAACAAAGTAAAGGGCTAAAAGTCATGTGGGGATTAAATGAAGAACTATCTTAGTACATTTCACGAGAGAGCGTCGGTGGTCGAATCGGTAAGGTGCTCGGTTTAAATGCTTGATGCGCGAAACTGCAGAGGTACGAATCCCATCTAATGACTACGAGTATTTTCAAAGTTATTTGTGTACATTAGTTTGAATACTAACCGATGCTCTTACGGCAAGGGAGGAAACCTGCACATTCAAGCAACTGGATGTTTAACCATGATCGATGTAATACGGGTTAGGTTTCCCTGCAATGGTCGGAGGTCAGATGGGAGTCGCTTCGAGTAATAACCTGATTCGCCCAATTCAGGATCCATGGTCAAACGGGCTCCCATACAGATTGATGATGCAACCAAGACTCAAGCCAGGAGGAAGCAGTATCTTAGTACATTTCAAATATGTAGATACAATTAGCTGCTGCTTACGGCTTTGCTTGCAACCACTTGATAATTGCAAGAATTTATAAAATCACTTTTGAACTAGTTAGGTATCATAATTTAGATAGTTTTGAATACTTGAACCTTAACTGCTATTTTAGGTCTGCTCTGCATAATAAGTATACTTAACAAGAATTCACATAACTCTGGAATAAGTTCAATAAAAATAAAGTTTAAGAACTAAAACCCCGACAACTAAAAACTCTCTAAAAAGAACGAAACAAGAAAATAGTCTCCGCTGAAAATATTCTGTACATACGAGTAACATTGAAAATTGTCGACAAGTATAAAGTATAATAAACAACTTACTTACGTATTATACATATTGATAGAGATGTTTAAAAAGGATAGATTCGGTATACAACCACGGCTATCCTTTAAAGTTAAACATCTATATATATAAAACTCTTCCGTTACTGAGTGACTGACTGACAGACAACGCACAGTCGAAACTACTGGTCGTAGACAGCTGAAATTTGGAATGTAGGTTCCTTGGGATATGTAGGGGAGCACTAAGAAAGGATTTTTGGAAATTCAACCCCCAAGGGGGGGAAAAGGGGTAAAAACATTTCTATGAAAAATCTTATTCCTTGGGTTTATAAACTTGAAACTTGGCATGAACACGTACATAGGCAAGTAAATATGTTTGACATTATAAGTTTTTTCAAACTACCCTCCAATTGTGATTTAGGGGGTGCGATTGGGTGACTGATTTATTAACGCACAGCCGAAACCGCTCGGTATAGGAATCTGAGATTTTGAACAGAGGTTCCTTTAGTAACATAAGTGAGCACTAAGAAGGGATTTTTGAAATGTCAACCCCCAAGGGGGGGAAACGGGATAAACTGAGCCGGGGCTGCGGGAAAGTTCTAACGAGATGCCGTGGCCCCGGAATGCAAAGGGCAACTGAAGGAACGAGGTGGGTTTTAGTCAGTAAAAGTCTGACACTCCCTTCCGTTCCACCCAGAGCGGGAGAGGTCATTTGATGATTTCCCATCCTTAAAAAAAAGACTTTGTATGACAACTTTCAGTCGTCTCTTTAACATACATAATAACATACATAATTATGTACATACATGCATAACATTAATAACATCACGCTTTTAAATCCCTATTTTGTGTTAACACTACCCATACAAACAGCTAAAAGGAAACAAGTGAAAAGACGAAATTTTTCCGCATCCATTTTCACCTAAATTCTTAACGTTAATGAGATTTACTTTTTATTATCAGGTCAACCTAATAGCCTCACATGTACGTATAACTTCGTAAGAATTTTCTTTCAACTCCTAACCGTTGAGGAGTTGTACCTTCCATCATCAGCTCATTCACATGGGATGATGACTATCAGACGCAAATACTTAAACAGAAGGAAATCCTGTAAGGCCTCTTCGTCCTATAAATCCTGTTTTTTTTTTTCTTTTGAGACGATGATTTTGTCTCGCTTTACTTTTTCTATATAGATTTGTATGTATACTAATATTATAAAGAGGAACAATCTATTTTTTTATATGTTTGTTTGTTTACACATGTAATCGATAAACTCCGAAACTACTGAATCGATTTCAAACATTCACCATTAGAAAGCTACATCATCCCTGAGTAACACAGGCTATATTTAATTCCAGTTGTAACAAGATTTCAGCCTGTGGAAGAAAAAGCCCTGTCGAGATCATTAAAAAACGCTATATATAACCGAATTACACGTGGGCGAAGCCGCGGGCGGAAAGCTAGTATCTTTATAAATATCTCGATAAAGGGTGTACGATATTTCTTTTGAAATACTAATGATACAAAAATAGTGATATTAATAGTAGTACAATGTACGCGATAGTAAATCGTCTTCTACGATATTATACGATAAGTATTTGAAACACACAAATTTGCACAAATGAAAATATATTACGCGAGAAACAATTCGCAATTTTAAATCCTAACATGACCTCAACAGGTATGATGAATTAAATTGCCTTAAATTTTATAATGTCGAAACCGGGAAAGTGCGCAAAAACTGTCAGAGTGAAGAGAAAATTAAGAGATAGGTCACGATCAGTGAACAACAAATTATATAAAACATACCTGCTCTTTTTCTATGAAGCGTTGTATTTTCAATGGTGCGAAGAAACCTGGTACCAGGAAGTCCTTTTTGGGGCTGAACTGCTCCACTTTCATGCGGCCACCCAACATCGCTTTTGCGCCAGCGTAGTACAGATTCCTGTTCAAATAATTGTTAATTATCAATCCATCCATTGACATTTGGGCCTCTGAGGCGCAGCGGTAGTGTGCTTGTTTGTTTGGGATACAGTAGGCCTCGGGTTCGGATTCCGGCCAGGGCATGATGTTACTTTTTCTGATTGGCTTGGGTCTTGAATATATATCTTAATAAGTATTTATTTTTAAATATAGGTAGTATCGTGGGTTGGTATCTAGTAACAGAAGTCTCAAATTTAGTTCGAGTGGTTGGCTTTTGCTCCTTAATAAGCCTTTCTCTTGAGTGAATTTTACACACTGTGTTGAAGCATCTGGCACACAGTATTTTTTCTCTTGCAGACCAACATGAAGTTTTAATAAGTACAGAATAAACAAGTGGTCATTTTCGCTCTCTAATAAGCCATTTTCTACATACATAAAAAATGTATGCCATTTTCTTGACTGACTTTTACAGTTTGCGCAAGAAGATAATTATTTTGCTACCTAGCATGGAAGCTACAATAAACAAGCTACGAACAAACCTGTTCCCTATAAACCTGCCCTTGATATTCGTCAGCTGTCCCTCATCGAGTTTCGGGAACTTGTGGTACAGGTACAAACTGGCCGCGAACTTGAGGAAGGAATCTCCGAGGGTTTCCACTCGCTCCAAATTGAAAGTATCATGTGAGTTGATCGTAGTCAGAGCAGCGAGTACGTCGCGTAATTCCGGGCCACGAGCAGTTGGTTTTTTCTCCAAAATGCCAATACTATCGTTGTACCTAAAAATTATGTATCTTTAAATATGGAGATATTATAGACCTGGGCATTATAGAACAAAAAGCTGTCTTACAATCGTACTGCTCTCTTAATCAAGAACAAAAAGTATTTACCTCATCGGAGCAGGCAATATGGCCGACTTAGAGGTGGTAGGCATCCGAGGCGGAGACCGCACGCTCCCCGGCTCGGGCTCCACGGCCTGAGCCGACACGAACTCGTCGTAACACTCGATGTCCATTACAGTCGCAGTGCTAATGTTACGCTCAATATCTAGAGGCTCCATTTTGTCCTGTCATGATGGAAATTTATCATGTGAGTAAAAGAAGTGTTTGTTTGTTTGTTATATCTTTATTGCATAGAAATTTACACAGTAACAAGAAAATAGTACATAGTTATGGAAGAAACAAATCACTTGCAATGGCGGACTTATCCCATGAAGGGATCACTTCCAGTCAACCGGCAAACAATAAAGGAACTAGATAATTCAGTAAAAAGCAGCAAAACACTGTGTTTTATTCCAGGTAAGTCCTTTACAAGGTAGATAGAGCCAACAGACTGAAAGGCCACGTTCAGCTGTATGGCTTATTGAAGTGGAATTGAGATTCAAATAGTGCCCGACTGCTATGCAATCGCGTAAAAGAATAAACCATAATTGTAGCCTTTACCATGATAATGATATTGTATAAGAATACCTATATAATATAAATTTATACGTGAGAGATTATACAGATTGAGTTAGCCTCGAAGTAAGTTCGAGACTTGTGTTACGAGATACTAACTTAACGATACTACATTTAATAATAAATAGATAAATATGTCAGACCCAGGCCGATCAGAGGAGGTAAATTTCTCATCATGCCCTGGCCGGGATTAGAACTCGGGACCTCCACTTTCACAGACAATTGCACTACCGCTGCGCCACAGAGGAAGTATTGCCGAGGTCAGACGGGATTCGCTTCGTATAAAAGCCTTTTTTATCCAATCCAGAATCACGGTTAAAAGGCGTCTCCGGGCTCCTTTCCTGAGCGATGAGGATGTGACCGGGATTAATACTAGTAAAGAGAAGTAGGAAAGCAATAACTTACATCCCAGGAGAATTCCTTGTTGATCTTTTTCATCAGAAGCTTGTAAAGAGCGTCCTTCATTGTCAAAATATTAAGTGGAGGCTTTTGGGTGTCATCGATAGGGTTATTGATCCTAAAAAAACACATATCGTTATAATCGTCACAGTATTACATTGTAGGAAAGAAGAATCAGTTTATATTCAACTTCTAATATGATTCTTGTATTAATTTAACACCATTGTGTGAAATTGTTCATTGAACGTGTTATTAGTTGGTGAAATAATACAAAAATCTTTGAATTCTCACGATTTCTGAGAATTCTGAATCGTGGGCTAAAACATTACCAATTAACACTGCGCCAAAGCAAATGTGAAGTTTTTTTTTCACTTCAAAATCGTCAGCTCGTTATTGAAAATGCTTGTAGATAAACTAACTCAATTTGACATGCGATGTTACTGCAAAAAAAATATTTTTTCATGTTTTTTTTTTATTATAAAAAAAAACTCTTTGCATTACCTGTCTATGGTATTAATTGGGGCTGGTGTGTCGTCTGCTTGCGCTTTCAAAGATGAAATCGCAACTTGTAAATGAACTTCGATTGGCTTCCATTCTTCGCCTGTAGGGAAAATATGAGAATTAATTTAATTACGAATTAATTGCCTGCAGCTTTTACCGCGATAAACTAAAACTCCTATTAACAATAAAGTAGCCCACGTAATTTTCCAATTTCTTATATTATATTTGACTAGCTTTCCGCCCGCGGCTTCGCCCACGTGTAATTCGGTTATATATAGCGTTTTTTAATGATCTCGACAGGGCTTTTTCTTCCACAGGCTGAAATCTTGTTACAACTGGAATTAAATATAGCCTGTGTTACTCAGGGATGATGTAGCTTTCTAATGGTGAATGTTTGAAATCGATTCAGTAGTTTCGGAGTTTATCGATTACATGTGTAAACAAACAAACATATAAAAAAATAGATTGTTCCTCTTTATAATATTAGTATACATACAAATCTATATAGAAAAAGTAAAGCGAGACAAAATCATCGTCTCAAAAGAAAAAAAAAAACAGGATTTATAGGACGAAGAGGCCTTACAGGATTTCCTTCTGTTTAAGTATTTGCGTCTGATAGTCATCATCCCATGTGAATGAGCTGATGATGGAAGGTACAACTCCTCAACGGTTAGGAGTTGAAAGAAAATTCTTACGAAGTTATACGTACATGTGAGGCTATTAGGTTGACCTGATAATAAAAAGTAAATCTCATTAACGTTAAGAATTTAGGTGAAAATGGATGCGGAAAAATTTCGTCTTTTCACTTGTTTCCTTTTAGCTGTTTGTATGGGTAGTGTTAACACAAAATAGGGATTTAAAAGCGTGATGTTATTAATGTTATGCATGTATGTACATAATTATGTATGTTATTATGTATGTTAAAGAGACGACTGAAAGTTGTCATACAAAGTCTTTTTTTTAAGGATGGGAAATCATCAAATGACCTCTCCCGCTCTGGGTGGAACGGAAGGGAGTGTCAGACTTTTACTGACTAAAACCCACCTCGTTCCTTCAGTTGCCCTTTGCGTTCCGGGGCCACGGCATCTCGTTAGAACTTTCCCGCAGCCCCGGCTCAGTTTATCCCGTTTCCCCCCCTTGGGGGTTGACATTTCAAAAATCCCTTCTTAGTGCTCACTTATGTTACTAAAGGAACCTCTGTTCAAAATCTCAGATTCCTATACCGAGCGGTTTCGGCTGTGCGTTAATAAATCAGTCACCCAATCGCACCCCCTAAATCACAATTGGAGGGTAGTTTGAAAAAACTTATAATGTCAAACATATTTACTTGCCTATGTACGTGTTCATGCCAAGTTTCAAGTTTATAAACCCAAGGAATAAGATTTTTCATAGAAACGTTTTTACCCCTTTTCCCCCCCTTGGGGGTTGAATTTCCAAAAATCCTTTCTTAGTGCTCCCCTACATATCCCAAGGAACCTACATTCCAAATTTCAGCTGTCTACGACCAGTAGTTTCGACTGTGCGTTGTCTGTCAGTCAGTCACTCAGTAACGGAAGAGTTTTATATATATAGATTTCAACTATAGCGACGTTACCAATAACTTACTTTCGCCTTTATAATTTTAGTTTTAAATTTTACGGCTTGGTTTAGCTTTAAAGATGAGTTTGCATAACGAAAGTGGAGAATTTGGATGAACCGGAAATATCCAATGATCTAGGCAAATTGTAAGATCAGGCTCTGCCTTCACCGTGAAAGAAGAAAGATTTTATATGTGTGTCCGGGTATGTACAGAATGGTGGATGTGGATGGAAATTAATTAATAGAAATATAAATATAAACGGGACAAATTAGACAGATTGAGTTAGCCTCGAAGTAAGTTCGAGACTTGTGTTACGAGATACTAACTCAACGATATTATATTTTACTTTGTTTTATACTATGTAGTGATAATAAATACTTATATAGATAAACATCCAAAACCCAGGCCAATCAGAAAAAGTTGGTTTCTCATCATGCCCTGGCCGGGATTCGAATCCGGGACGTCCGGTGTCACAGACAAGCGTACTACCGCTGCGCCACAGAGGTCGTCGATTAATAGAAATACTTACAACGTTGAAGATTTTCAGCTCCCAGCTTGCCTTCTTTGGCTATTTGCGCTCTCAGTTCATCAGCAACAAGCAACATGTACACTCTGAAATAATTTAGCATCATTTAGATATTCTTATTATAATTAATTTACAAACATACATATAACACAAGTCAACAAGTCTTCATATTCCTTACGGAGTAGACAGAGCCAATAGTCTCGCAAAGACTCAAAGGTCACGTTCAGCTGAATGGCTAAATTATAAGTGTCATATAGTGACAGGTTGCAGCCCATAGCCTAAAAGAATAATCCCAAGTTTTATTAGCCCATTCATTATTTAAAAGCCATTAATTTAACCTTATACCAACCTCCTTTCTCCAAATAAAAATCTCCTTCTTTCTAACCTTTTTTTAACTTTTTTTATAAGAAAACATACAGCACATGCATAATCGAATTTGGATTAGGTTCCAATGCAAGGTTGCGGAGGTCACACAGGAGTCGCTTTCAAACACAAACGAAGTCAAAGAAATTTTCTTTTAAAAAATTAATTTCTTTCTTTTGTATCATATAAATGATGTTCTGTTTGTTTCTCTTTATATTGTTTTGCCTGGGAAGTCATACTTTATACAGAACGTTTTTTAATACATACATACATACATAAAATCACGCCTCTTTCCCGGATGTAGGCAGAGACTACCTCTTTAATATGTTAAGCTAAATAAAAATTAATACAAACCTATGCACAATACTGGGAAGCATCATAGCCTTGTACCACAACAGGCCTGGGAATTCATACTTTATACAGAACTCTGGTATGAACACTTCAGCAAATCCGTTCGGTTTGTCATCCCCTTGTACAGCAGATATTATCCGTTGTTGTTTATCAGTGAAGGTGTTGATGGTAGCCGCTCTAGGTAATAGGCAGTTCATGCGCGAACTTATGTTTCGAACCTTATAAACACAAAATAATAGTAAGTTCGATTGTGAATGCTCTCACTATTCTTAATAAGATAAGACTAAAATGATGTTATTACTCGAAAAAAAATTGCATTTCGGATGTGCCGTAACTTATTAAAATAAATCAGAAAAAGGAATTTTTTTCATTAAATTTTAGATCTTACTGGACGAAATAGACAAAACGAGTGTATGTACTTTGCGAGCATAAATGGAGGCCCATCCCATGAACCTCTTATCTATACTATACTATTTCATTCGATATCAACAAACAGAAATACGGCCCGACAAACAGAAATACCGCCTTCAAAAAAAGGTGGTTCACAGTTTAACCTGTATGTATGCATGTTTGTATGTATCCATGTCTTCTTTCTTCATGTGTTCTTCAAAAAAGGAGGATAACGATTGGAGGCGGTTCTCTTTTTACAAAATAACCCTAAATAATGATTAAGCAGAAAATTAGCTATAACATATCTCTCATTTCGCAACTCTCTTTTAATTTCGCATGGGTTTCGCATGGACGAATTTGCGTTTATCACGTAATCCTCAAGTTTACATACCTCTAACATAGGCTGGTCTTTCCTGCCCATTATTTCCAGATTATATCTAGAGCTGTAATAGTCAGCATACGTGCCATACGGCGACGCTTCAAATTTAGACAACGGCGTCATGTATTCCAAAACATCTGACACTATGTATCTGAAGCAATAAATTAATTAAGTATGTATTACGCTAATAATAATCAGGTATTTTAAAGAAAAATACTGTAATAAACTTTAAAAAAAAAAACGTTTAATCCTGAACTCTAGTTAATAGCTAAAGAAAACTTTGATTTGTTTTTGATTGGTTGGGTTTATTTTGCACGAATTGCTTATTAATACAATGAACACACAAAAAAGGGAGGAAAAAGTCATAAAAATTTACAAAATGGGAGATAAAGATATATGTTCTAATAAAGCCATTCGTGATATGGTTTAGCCCTATTAAGTATCTTCGATGGAGGTCGTGTGGTCATACTCCCCATAAAGTTTGTTCAAAAACTGTAAGTTTCTTAAACAAAGGCACGAATCAATTATCTTCATATAAGTATAAATATTAAAAATTACCTGTCGGGCACAATTGTTGAACGATACCAAGGAGTGACTACGCAATTTTGATGACTCTCCCGTGTTACCGATTTAGTTGCTTCCACTCTATCCTAGTAAAAAAGTACGCAATTAATAAACACCCGAACATTGAAAGGCATTAAAAAATCTTATTGTCCTCTCGCACCCACTTAAGAAAAGTCTAAATCACTCAAACTAATAATAATCTAGAATACCTCAAATGTCGGAACAGTAATAGGTTGAATTTCATCGTGTGTTTTCATAATATCCCAATCGATATCATAGTCCCCGTTGTACTTTGTAGGGACGAAGTACATGCAATTCTCAGTGCCGTCGAATACTAAAAATTTCTTTGCGATACCCAAAACTTGGTCAAAGACAAGTAAGTGAAATCTGAAATTGAAAAAATCGCAATACATTCCGTACATACATATTATCATCAAGGTCTTAGGAGGTAGACAGAGCTAACAGTTTTAAAAATGTTGCGATTATAATACCCTCTGCACACACTTTATTTTGACATTCCATAGACAATGACATTTGACACATGGCAATATTATTGCTCTGATAGATGTGGTCTCTTTAATTCTCCGCTAAAAACATCTTGTAATTAGGCACCGCTACAACTTAAATTCTGGTTCTTTTCGTACCCGTGGGAATCGCCAAAAAAAGCGTTTGTTACCTCAAGGTTTTGTCTCATAAATGTGCAAAATATCATCAAAATCGTTAGTATCGGTTATCGGTAGTTTTTGAACTTTTTAAGATTTTTGTATGCTACGCATACAAAAATCTTCTCTCTTTATTATTTTAGTATCCCTACATTCTATGTACACACATAACTTACCTTTTGATCAAATCGAACAACGGCAGTGACAGTGGCACAATGGCATAATTGATTTCAATGCTGGTAGTAACTTCACCAACAGTAAGGAACATTGGAAAGTTACACAACTTTGGCAGCTTTTCCACGGTAAGGAAACCAAAACCGTTCTCTCTCTGTAGCAACTTGTATAATGCTTTCTCGCGGGAATCTTTGGGCTCCGGGAATGCAGTCTTTAAATATATGACGTGTAAATAAAAGTTTTGGACCCCCGATTTCCAATTAACAGGCCCTCTTAAACATTTTGGGAACTGAAAAGAAAATTAATTAAAACTTAGATTATAGTTAAAGTTTGACTAGAAATACTTGTCAATAAGGGCGTTCATTCTGCGTTTCATGTAGCAACACCAAATAGTTGTTATATTGAGGTGACTTGACAATAATGCATTATAATCAAAATTAAACCGATCTTTCAGAAGAGCCAAAACAACACTGACTACTTCATGGATTACACTACACTTACTTTTTAAAGAAATTATTGTCAGCTCAATTTTTCATTCATATTTTAATCTACGAGAGGTATGATATATTTCTTCTGAAGCTATACTTCATTAGTTAGGTCATTTGTTTGTTTTCAGCCGTCGAATGACGGCCGAATTGCGATAATTCGAAAAAAATTATTTATTTACCAAATGAAGATGGGGATTACAAAATCTTCCTCTCCAGATAGGCAAGGTCGCAACCGGGACTAACGCCAGGAAGAGGATGACAAAGAAGTATAAATTATTCGCTCTTATAATTACATTGTTAAGAAAATACTACCACGGTCTAGAAAATTACTTTACATTTCTAGGAAAAAAAATCGCGAACGGAAATTTTCTGGGAATAATACGGGAGACAGACGATAATGAACTTTACATGCTGCCGATATAAGGTTCATACTTGTTGGCTACGTGTTACACAGAGAAGGTTCTGTGTGAAAGATAAGCAAGAAAGAAATATATTATTTGATTCGTGTCCCCGTGGAAAGTCTAGAATTATTTATATCGACGACGTCAGCATATAAAAAGGAGACGATTCGCGACGTAGGCCATGTCTAATTTGGAAGAGCTACAAGTGAGATCAAAAGTGATAAGTGCGACTAACTAACGACGATACCGAGATATACGGCAACCTAATTATTGTGTTTTGGACATTTATGTTAGGAAATTACAGTGTTGCATGGAATGCGCCTTTACAGAGTCACCAAAAAAAAAATATTTGACAAGTACCTACACTAAAACCAAAGTTAGACTATAACAACTAGATTATACCTTATAATTTAAGAACAAGCAATGGGAAATCAGGTGTTTTAATCCAATTAAACGGACCAATAGATCGCAACCCCACAACAGTATTATTATACTTGTGATAATACTTACAACTCTCATGTGTTTTCGTACACGCTTCTTGGTCCCTGCTTTTGGTACATCCACATGTCCTTCATCCTCGTCTGTATCAAACGGCCAATTAGGAAAACAACTTTTTACTTCAGCTTGATCGAAATTCACGGTGCTAAAACCAATAATGTGAATATGTAACAGGGTCACGTTATTTATTTATTTATTGTGACAAAAACGGTTTACACCTATTATAATTATCACACTTTACAATTTGAAACACAGGTATATCATATTTATTTAAAGTTATATATATATTATCACCTATAACAGAACGCAACATTATAATAATGGATACTAGAATAAGCTCACGGATCCGCTTGCGTAAAACTAAAAAAAAATCCCGTTAATTCGCACCTCTAAGCCACATAACAGACCTACAAGTACATGCCAAATTTCATGTTACAAGACCCAGGGGTTTATTGTCGGTAATAGGTTAAAAAAAAATAGGTTCGGATCTGGATCGTATTGCAAAGAATGTTTATCAACATGTTTAGGTAAAGAGTAAACATTTTGACAAAGTATTGTAAAATAATTAATTGTATGTTTCGCTTTCCGCTTAAAACGCCAAAAAAATCGATGGAATTTGGAATAGAAAGCTGGCCTTTGGAAATGTACCAAAAGTTCCAATTAAAAAAAAAAGAACATTATTACCACCCAGGCAGGTTAAAGTCTACACGACTGTAATCGTCAATGTCATAATACTCATACACTACAGAGAAACAGGAAGAAAAGAAAGATAAATAAGTATGTGATTCTAGAGTATGAGAGCTTACCCATATTTTATGGGTAACAAAGTGACTTCATCCAATTCTCCTGCTTGATGCAACCGAATGCAAGCCTTCAGTGCAGCGGAACGTTTGGCGGACTTCAAATCAGATTGAAGATCTCCCTGAAAAAAATAATTGTATGAATGAAATTCCCATTATTGTAACAAACTTTTGCGCGGGGTTTATTAAGTGAATTAATAAACTTCTTTTCTCTTCATAATATTGCAAATGAGCTTGCAATATTCTCTGCGAAATGCCAACATGTGAAATTACCCGCAGTTCCTAAAAATAAGTTATACAAGTTCATGGTGTCATCAGTTTCAAGTGATTTCCATTGGGAAGTTGTTTGTATCCAGTATGGATACAAACAAAATGATAATATTATGAAGAGAAAAGAACATGACATAATGACCTTATCTTCATTTACATTCATAAATATTTTCATGTCAGATTTATGAAAATACTGTAAATCTGCGTCTGCGCTATTTTTGTTACGGCGAAATTTTCTAAAAATCCTCTCTTTGTAGTCTTAGTGCACCCGTAGACAACATTAAGGAACCAACATGGCATATCTCAACTGCAGCTGCGCCCGCGGTAATCTTAAGTTCTGGTTTTCCCACCCCGTGGGAATTTAAAAAAAAAGTAGTCTGTTCCTCTTGAAGGTCAATTTATCTCTATGCCAAATTCGTCATATCGGCCCAGTAACATTCGAGTTTATTTGTAACAAACAAAAATACAAAAACACAACACTATTCTCTTAATAATTTTGGTAAACTTACCTATAAAGGTTAAATATTTTGTGAAATAAAACTATATCAAACCTTTATAGATTCCTTTACAGGACAGGCGATCGGCATTATTATAGTCACAGAAACTTTAGTATAACCAAGTTTATCAATAACTTTCTCCTGAATCCACATAGGAGTGATGAGTGTAAACTGATCGTGGGGCAGCGTCGAACAATACCTGTTTAGTAAAGATATAGCTGATGTGGCCGACAATATATCTAGAAATAAAAAAAAATAAACGTATAGAACACAATTATAAAGTGCCGTGCGGTTCCCGACACCAATAGAAATACATACAACCCAAGCTAATAAAAGCGTAGTAAAAAGAATAAGACAACTCCATCTCTTTGCCATGAATGGTGTTAAAGGCGACTAAGGGATAGGCTTCTAAACATAAAATATTTTTTTTAGGCGATTTGCTAGCAGTTTGTCACTATTTGAATCTCAATTCTATCAGAAAACCAAACAGTTGAACGTGGCCTATCAATCTTTTCAAGACTGTAGGTTCTGTCTACTCCGCAAGGATTGTAGACGTGATTTATTGTATGTATTTTTATTTGACGACATAAAAGAAATTGAAAGGAGAGATAGTCCTTATCAGTAGACAGTAATGTCTTCCAGGTCCAAACCTTTGAAGCAATCTTAATCGGACACGGTTTTTTGTCACAGATGTATACCCAATTAGTGCTTTGGCGTGTGGTTCCCGGCACCAATACAAAAAAGAATAGGACCACTCCATCTCTTTCCCATGGATGTCGTAAAAGGCGACTAAGGGATAGGCTTACAAACTTGGGGTTCTTTTTATAAGGCGAATGGCTAGCAACCTGTCACTATTTGAATCTCAATTCTATCATTAAGCCAAATAGCTGAACGTGGCCATTCAGTCTTTTCAAGACTGTTGGCTCTGTCTGCCCCGCAAGGGATATAGACGCGATCATATGTATGTATGTATGTATGACTTACTGCCATGTTTTGTCACATATGGTGGAATATCATCCTCTTGATAAAGATTTTCTTGCAATTGTTGTTCCGTGGGAGCATTGCGTCTATCAGTTTTCCCCACTAATATCTGAAATACAACTTACCATTAATGATATAAAAAATCGCTATCAAGTAGATTGATACTTAAACGAAAATCGGAATTGACGAAATATTATTATTGATTAGATTTGTGAACGTGGCTTCTCTTCATAGGAATTTCCAGTAAAGATTAGTCTATATAACTTAAAAAGCCTAATTTAAATTACGAAGTTAATAATATAATGTTGAAATAATTTTGATGAAAGTAGTTAAAATATCAGTCTTTTATCTACTTAGCTCTGTCTACCCTGCAAGGGATAATGACGTGACTATATGTATACATTCATACATAAAATCACGTCTATATCACTTGCGGGGTAGACAGATCCGTTAGTCTTGAAAATACTGATAGGCCACGTTCAGCTGTTTGGCTTTATGATAGAGTTGACATCTAAATTGTGGCAGGTTGCTAGCCCATCGCCTAAAAGAAGAATCTCAAGTTAATAAGAATATCCCTTAGTCGCTTTTTAGGACATTCATGGGAAAGAGATGGAGTGCTTTTCTTCATTTTTCTATTGGTGCCGAAAACCACACGGCACTCACTTTAATATTGAAAAATTTAAGATAACATAAGTATGGAAGTACATAATGAAAAAAATTTTAACTTACATCTTGAATTAACTGTTCAGTCTTTTGGAAAGTTGTGTAAAGACTCATAAATTTTTCTCTTTTACTTTCTTCGACTAATATTACGTATGTTGATTCAACATTTCTGGCTCGACCTGAACAATATATGTATATATTAACAAAATGTATGCCCGTGATTCATTTCTATGGTAATTTCTACAACTAGACTAAGTCACTCGTAAAAGTAGCTGTTATTTGAATAATTGTTAGGTATATATAATTAAATGCAATACTGTCAAATATAAACCGACTTAGAAGATGAAATAAAATAAAGAGAACCTAATAAACGGAAGTAATAAACAAGACTACTTGTTAGCGTTGGGTTATGCTTACTTTTTCGTGTATTTTAGCTTAGTATTTTAATTCACATTTAAGCCGCAATATAGCGAGTTCAGCTATGTTTTTAGTCGAGCTTTAATTATTTTTTCTCTTTATAATATATTTTATAAACCTGCTTTTTTAAAAATATAAAAAGCAATACATACCTTTGCTCTGAATGTATGACCTGTATTCGGATGGTGCGTCAAACCTCACGACCAACATACATTGTGGGACGTCCACCCCCTCCTCTATCACGCTGGTTGAAATCAGACAGTTCAGGTCCCTATAAAAATAAACATTTACATTAAACTCGACCAGAAATATATCAGACATCGACATTTTGCGGCCGAAAAAGTTAAATAAAATATTGACCTGCCAATTAATAATTAAATAAAAAAAAAAGTCTGAATAGCCCATATTTATTAATTAGTCAGTCTTGTCTATGTACGTACATGTATGTACATATACATCTTAAATAGATCGGTTCATATTTGATTAAAGTGCACTATTGTGAAATCACCTCACAATAACTCAATGTGTCATAACTATACAATTTGGTGTTGCTAAGAAACACAGAACTTAGTCTCTCATTGACAGGTCTGATAAGTTACTGGTCAAGCTTTAGTTTTCTGATGCAAGTTCTCATGGCGAAAAATTTCCGAAAAACTTACTTGTGGCTAAACTTGAGGAGTGCTTTTTGACTTGTCTTCTTTTGATAATGCTGTTCTCTTGTATTTTTAAAAGGATTTATATTAAATCCTACGATAAAATCATGTTTGAGAAAGCCAAACTCCTCAGGGTTGGCCTCTTGGACGTTTTTGAGGAGATTGTACAACAGTTTTGCTGTTAAACGTTGTTGCGTAAATATAATCCCAGACAAAGGCTTCCGTGCAATGTTTCTTTTTAAAGTCACTGAAACAAAAAACTATTTTATTTGGTCTAGTTTCTCGATGGGCGGATGAAAGATATTAGATCGATAAAATACAAAAGGGCAAAAAATAAAAGAAGTGCCAATGGCGACTTTTTGGCTACTGGACTACTTTTATTTTTTGCCGTATTGCAAAATTAGTCTTCACAAGTATAATTTTATCTATGTATATAAAAGAGGAAACTGATTGGTTGACTGACATATCAAGCACAGCCCAATTCACTGGGTCTGGAGACTTGAAATTGAGCAAGTTCCGTATGTGGCCCCACTAACAGACGATTTCCCGGAATTTTCACGGGAAGGGAAAATAAGGGGATTGTCCCTATTACACTGGCATACACTAGTTTTATATAAATAACTTAATTCTGAATAAAAATATTTTCCGAAATATATGAAAACGCGAGGATTATGTTCAAGGCGAACATACACCATACATGTTGAGACAGGTAAGACAGACTTAAAATGGTTACCTCCAGGCTTGTTCATGACAGCTGGGCTATATTCCTTCAATATGTTAAGCAGTTTTAAAACCTTCTCTGATGAATTTTTGATAATCATTTCATATCCGGATTCGTTCTCCATTGATTTCAAAAGGATTGCTCTAGCCCTGTTTGAAATAGAATGATAAATTAAAACTGGGACGTATTCCGCTGAAAGTTTAAGGTAATTTACAGTGTTACACAATCTTATCGCATAACATACATATAATCACGTCTTTACACCTTACGGTGTACACAGATCTAACAGTCTCAAATAGGCTGAAATCATTTCAAATTAACATGAGGGCCCGCGCTCGAACTGCTCTGTTACCGGGCCGCTGTGTTAACATTGAAGAGTTTCATATATAAAAACAACTGATCTACAAGTAATCGTAGTTTCGCATAATCTATTTGATATATAAAACGGAAAGGCGACTGTTTGACTCACTGATCTATCAACACACAGCCCATAGTTTTGGACCGATGGGCAGTTGCTATGATGAAGGCAACAGCTAAAATAGATATTTTTGGAAATTATCGAGCGTACGGGAAGTAAAGGGATTTTTCGAGCGGAGCCGCGGACGCTCGCTAGTCTTTCATACAATTATGCGAAATGATGATTATGCCAAAAATACCTTCAAATTATGCCCGTAAAATGAATGGTAACTGGATTAATCGCTAGAAATTTGTTAAAAACAATACCCAAGCAGTTTTATAGTTACTTACATGACAGAGTGTGTGATGACAAATTTGAACAATGTCTCTTCTTCCTTGCACAACGACTTTCGTTTCAATCTTTCTAACATTATTATGTGACTAAGTATGCCTAATTGTCCGCTATAAACACCTAGTTCTTCTATCATAGTTTTCATACAGGTGACCATGTTTTTCACTGCTTTGACGATCTAAAAACAAAATAGTTATGTCAAATTTAGATGTTTCCACTCCACCACCACATCTTTGTATAACACATAATTAAACAGTAACAGAGCGATTTCCAAAAATCGACATGGGTTATATTTAATATAACAAAATAAGCATAACAGGAACAAATGAGATGTTTTTAATTTCTATCTGTCTGAATATGTATTTGTATTCGTATCACGCGCGAAGTTTTGCTCCGATTAGAATGCGGTTGTAGAAACTCAGATGTATGGCTTGATCCAACTTAAGAACTGTCTCCTTCCACCCCTCTAAGAAGGCAACACAGGGGTTCAGATTTTATGTATCGAGCGACAAAATTATATGAATTATGAAGTCGCGGGCAACAGCTAGTATTATATATTATCTGTTGTATCCTAAAATGCGCCGTTAAAATATGAACAATAAACTAAACTATCAGATAAAGCTTTAACGCCAGGAGAAAGTACAATTATATTTAAAAAAATATATACTTTTCTGGGATCCCTTGTGATGTCGACTTGTCCGACCTCCAGTCTTATCAACGGAACATCAGAAATCATTGGCAGTTTGACTGCAAGTACTAGATTTTCCAAATCGCTCAGAACAGCAATCGCTTCCCTCGCCGCCGCTGTAGGCGTCGGAAGTTTATAGTATTCGATGAACTCCCTCGGGTTCGTAGAATAACTAAAACGGCAAAAAATCTTAATAGTCGCAAGTTTCAGTCGGGAAAAATAACCTTGTAATTCTTCCGTACTTATTATCCCTTTCAAATTTTTGTTATGAAAAGTGATAGCGGGGGTTTGAAAAAAATCTGTTTCTTTTTAATAAGTCTTAATTAAAAATAAAATAAAAGGTATTTCTTTATTCTGATATTTTTCGTTTTACAGCTTGGTTACATCTCCGTGTCTATCTACCTACAAACGTCTTTCTTTTCACTAAAAGAAACTCTATTTTCAGATTTAGATCATTCGTTGGTGAGTGGCTTTTAGCTATGGGTGATTACATACTTACTACTTAAAGTAATCGGATCAGCCGATTGTTCAAAGCAGTCGAAGTCGATAATTATGGTGTCAGGCGATTGTTATCAACCAACGAGTCGCATGCGACATACGACAATAACTGCATTTACCGTAACCGCTAATTTTTACCGCAGCTTATCTTACAGTACATACATACATAAAATCACGCCTCTTTCCCGGAGGGGAAACAGTATCTTACAGTACTTAGAAAAAATTCTACATTATTAGCGCATAGGTAGACTCGCATGTGGAGGTAACAAGCAGCATTCAGAATTTGTAAAGAACTTACTTGAGAACTTCCCCTAGTTCGTTTACCGTAGCAATAGTCGCATGAAACGTAGTCTCCAGATCTCTAAGTGATGCCGGGACGGAAGACAAATTTACGTTTGCATTTAACAACGTAGCGGTCAAACCTGAAACGTTACGTTTTTATTTAAAACTAAGTACATTCATACCGACAGGATATGAAATGATTACAATTTCCCCTTGCCACGATACTTGCATAATTTTTTGCTTCATCTACACACATCATAATAACAATAAAACATTGGTGCGAGTAACTAACAGATGCTCTCACAGTAAGGGTAACATCGTGAGGACACCTGCACATTCAGACAATTGGTTGTGTAACCATGATCTAATGTGTTTTAGGTTCCCCTGCAAAGGCTGCGGAGGTCAGACGGGAGTCGCTCCAGGTAAAAACTTAACCAACCCTGGGCTTCTGTCTATAAAGAAAAAGAAGAAAAATTAATACATAAACTACTAATACTTACCAAGTATTCTTGGTTGTTGAGAAACGGGACAATTCTCGAACTGTTTCATGACCATTCTCATAGGGTGGTCTTCGACTCCATGGTGGCATTCATCAAAAATCAGTAGGTTTATATCGCGAATTTTTATGTAGCCATGTGTAACCATGTCTTGTAAAATTTGACATGTCATAACTACAACCTGATAAAAATACATACATATAATTATAAATGAAGTATTCTGACCAACATTTTTTTTAACTTGAACCATATAACTTTTAGATTTAGACGTAAGAGCTAAATTTTTAATCGATTATAACTTACAGGACATAATATCGGAACTTAGGTCAAAATCATCATTGAGATTAATTAAAAATTATCTCCAAATTAACGAACAATATTATAATTTATTTGTTTAGCCACGACTCCTCATATCTTATCTCTGTGTGTATGTGGCCCAACATATGAAAGCCCATACTAATATTATAAAGAGAAAATATAACATACTAATATATATATAGATAGGTAGAATAGACCTTCTGGATTAACATTTTACTTTCTGGAAATTCCTACGGAACCGAAGCACCGCGAAAATCAAAAAATACAAACCTGATTTTTAGTCAATTCTTCATCCCATTTTGTTTTATCCCAATAATCTATTCTGTCCTCGCTGCTATAACCGCCCACACCTTCTACCGGACATAGTTTCTGTATTACTTTTTTCTGAAACAATAAGAATTTGTAGGTGACTAACGAACAGCCTCGGCTACACGAGGGCGCAATGATATATAAAAAGCTTTCTGTCATTAAGCAATACAAACGCGACTCTTAAAAGAGAGACATACAAGGGAACACAGGGACTGCATACCGGTATGTTTTGGGTGTAGGTATTTCAATAGTTACTTTATACAGAATCTTACTCGTAAAAGAATTGTTAAAATGTCTATAGGTAGATACATATTTGTTTCGTAACTTGCTATGAACGGATTAGAAATTATATACAATTAGCTGTCCCGGCAAACGTTGTTTTGCCGAATCAATAATTTTAAAGTAATTTCTAGTTAAAAAAAATGTTAAGGGTGGACAACCCTTATTATTAAGGGGTATGAAAAATAGATGTTAGCCAATTCTCAGGCCTACTCAATATGCTCACAAAATTTCATGAGAATCGGTCAAGCCATTTCGGAAGAGTACGGGAACGGATATTGTGACACGAGAATTTTATATATAAGATTATATAAAGCAAGCTTCACTACATAGTGTATATAAAGTGGACAACGACAAACTGTTAGTTAAACTTAAAGCTATAGGGTTGTCTTCACGTATGCTTAAACTATTATATTGTGATTATCTGTGATCGTCAACAGAATGTGAAATTTTATGTGTATATTTCAGAACCTTATCCAACACGCTCTGGGGTCAGTCAAGGATCCAAATTAGGACCTTTACTGTTTCTTATAATGATTAACGATTTAACTAAAGTTGTTAAACATGCCAAATATATTATATATGCTGATGATCTTAAGTTAGCTTTAGAAATTAAGACTGACTCCGAGTTTCATCGGCTTCAAGAAGATATTGATGCAGTCCAAAGATGAAGTATTAAAAATAAAATGGCCTTTAATATCAGTAAATGCAGTATTATTACATTTAGTAGAAAAATGATAAAAACACACTTTGGTTATACTTTAAACAACAATAAAATCAGACGTGTTGATTCTGTTAAAGACCTTGGTGTAACATTTGACACCAAATTAACTTTTCACAGCCGTCATCTTTGGTTAAAAAGTTTCCGGCGTCTTGGATTTGTTTTAAGAAATTCGAGAGATTTAAAAATCCACATGCAATAAATCTTTTGTATTTTGCACTTGTTCGTAGTAAGCTCGAGTCAAGTAGCTGTGTATGGAATCCCCATGAAGACTACTACACACTTATGATTGAAAAGTTCAGAAGGCTTTCCTGCGTTACTTCAGCTTCGTAACTTAATTATTCGTCTATCTGTACCAAATCGACATATTGTGATATTTATGATGGATGATAGGATGGAATAGGATTATAAGAAAATTTTTGTTATTTTGTGAGAAAGATGAATGTTCTTCAACTTGTTTGCTTCTGTAAATAACTTCTTAGTTTCTTGCTTATATCATACCTACTTGTTATTTGTCCTTTTTATTTGAAATTACAACTGTCAACATTTTATTATCTATACTAATATTATAAAGCTGAAGAGTTCGTTTGAACGCGCTACTGAGGAAGGAATTACTGGTTCGAATTAAAAAAATATTTTTGTATTGAATAGATCATGTATCGAAGAAGGCTTTAGGCTATAAAACATCACGTTGTAACTATTAGGAACGAAGAAATAATGGAATATGTGAAAATAACGGGGAAAATTATTCATCCTTGAGGGCTTCCGTTGCGAAAAAGGTTCAAGATACCAAAAATATATGTATGAAAGCATTATTCCTCTTGAAATAATCTAAAAAAATGTCCACGATGTACCTATATGTCTATCTTTTAAGGTTAATTCACTAGAACCGTTTTAATGGTAATCAAAATTTTTAAAGCGAGGAGGCAGGTCTCAAATATAAATGATGCCCAAAATAACTATTCCACGCGAACGAAGTCGCGGGTACAGCTAGTGTTATATAAGAATTCCTCGCAAAATACTTCAAGAGGTGTACTACTACCGTTGTATTTTTGGCGTAAATAAATAAATAAAAAAACAGTATAAAGCAAAGTCGTTCCCGCGTCTGTATGTATGCTTATATCTCTAAAACTACACAACTGATATTGATGCGGTTTTTTAAGAGATAGAGTAATTCAGGAGGAATGTTTATATATATATAATAACATGCTAAATATATTAGAGAACCACTGATAATTTTAAGATTTCTGATATAAAGTCGTAAATAAACACATTTTTTGCGCTTATATTGCAAACGCTGACTGAACTCTACGAAATAGATCAAAATAAATGCACTAAATATTGTATACCTTAATAAGGTCTACAAAAAAATCGGCGATGGTACCTATTTATCTCTTAGGGATAACCAAACCAACAATTATCCATTTCTATCCTTTACTTTTTACGAGACATAATGGTTTATTTACGAAGCGATTTTAAGCAATATAGCATTAATCCTTATCTAATGAAATACCTTAAATATATTTTGCATTCAATTTGGAATAATATTGCCCTTTACATCATTTAAATTAAATGAATATTTTTGAAAAACTTTCATAAAGGCATCGCGGTAGCGGCGGCACCAGACGGCGGGCGAAGCGTCGAAGCGATTAACGAGTATACAAAGACATTCTGAAATATATTTTGGTATCAGCTTTGCACCCGTGCGAAACCGGAGCGGGTCGCTAGTCTACACTAATATTATAAAGAGGAAAACTTTGTTTGTTTGGTTGTAATGAATAGGCTCAAAACTACTGGACCGATTTTAAAAATTCTTTCACCATTCGAAAGCTACATTATCCACGAGTAACATAGACTACATTTTATTTTGGAAAAAAATAGGTTTCCTTAATAATATATAAAAATAATTGGCAAAACAGCGTTTGTCGGGTCAGCTAGTTAATAATAAAATAAGCTCCCAGCTTCGCCCGCGTTCATTTAGCGCCATCTACAAAAGCACTGAATTCACCGCCACCTACAAAAGAAAACAGTTTTTTCGCAAATCCCACGGGAATACAATAGTTTTAACGGGGATGAAAGGTGCCCTATGACCTTCTCCAGATTCTTAATTATACACCTTATAGGTGATATTTCAAGAAGATTAATGCAGAAGATAACCCGCGAAGATGTAACAAACAAACAAATAAACTTACTTTCTCATTAATAGTATTTGGGATGTTTCTTTATTTTTTTTCTGTATAAGGATATGAAATTCTAGTTTTACCTATCAAATAGTTTCGTGATTGTTTTATAGGTACTTCAGTAGTGATGTTCAAGTTTATCTTTCCACGAATTTGACTATATTGAGTAGCTGCCTATTATGTCAAAGATAAGATAGTGATTTCCAATTACCTACTAACAAAAACGGACACAATTCTTGGAATCTAGAAAAAAATTGTATGCTCACTGCTAAAGCAGTCTACAATATTGATGATAAAGTATCTACTAAGTTTATTAATTTTCTAAGAATTTTACGATGTTCGTAAACAATAATCTTACTAATATTATATGTATATGCCAAAGTTTAACAAAAGAATAACAAAGATACACACTCTTTAAGTGTGTATCTTTGTTAGGGTTGCTACACACATAGGCGGGTCGGCACTGTCGGTTCGGCAGCATTTGTCGATCAACAAAGCCGACCCGAAGTAATCACTGCACTTGTTCGGCTTTATTCGGCTTGTGCCGATCGGGTAGTTCATTCGAGTAAACGCATCATTCGATTCGGCAACTGCCGAACGGTATTTGTGGAACGAAAAAGCCGACTCGCAACTACTACTACAACATTCGGTTTCATTCGGCTTGTGCCGATCGGGTATATACGTAGTTCATTCGGGTTCAATCGGCACAATTCGGTTTTCATTCGGGCGTCACGCGTCGGCGTCGTCTCTGAATGTTTGTGGTCATTTTGTACATGCTTGTCGTAGTATACACACGTAAAATGGAGTGGTCGCAGGAAAAAACAATCCAATTTATCGAGTGCTATCGGTCTTACCCGTTGTTATGGGATTCAAAAGACGAATTCTATAAAAATAAAATCAAAAGACATGATGCCTTAGTAGAAATTGCAGCAAAGTTTGAAGTCGAAAAAGTTGAAGTTGAGAGAAAAATTAAAAACCTCCAAAGTCATTTTTTAAGGGAAAAAAAGAAAGAACAAGACAGCAAAAAGAGTGGATCTGGGGCCGATGAATCATTTACTTCGAAATGGTTCGCCTACAAATCTTTATTATTTTTATCATCCAGAAATAAACCTCGCAAGACTATGGATTCGCAAATGGTAAGTTGTCTACACAATTATAAATGGCCTTTTCTGTCTATGTTAAGTGTATCTGTGTTATAGATTAGATTAACTGATAATATCCATTCTCCTTATCCATCCCATCCATGTAACCCTTATCCTTGCGAAAGTATCTGTCTGTCTGTTACCTTTTCACGTCAAAGCCGCTAAACCGATTTACTTAGTTGAAAATCTAATAAAGTGCGGGCGAAGACACGGGGCGGGAAGCTAGTCCAAACTAATATTATAAAGAGGAAAGATTTGTTTTTTTGTTTTTTTGTTTGTAACGAATAAACTCAAAAACTACTGGACCGATTTGAATGAAATTTGGCACAGAGATAGACTTAACCTTCAGGAGTAACATAGGCTACTTTTTATCCCACTGCTGGGCATTGTTTGTAGTCCACGCGGGTGAAACTGCGCGCGGACCGATGATTTTTTACTAATCAATGCCCAGCCTAAACCATAGAAGCTATAAAAGCGAAATTTGGACAGTAGCTTATGTTATTAATGTTATGCAATAAAAAATAGGTTTTTTAAATTTGACTTTAAGAAAAGACCAAATGAGGTTGAAAAGAAAAATTTATAAGAATCCTATTCAAAATTTCGCCACCTGTAAGTATCATTCAATAGCTCAGTGGTAAATGCCAAGGGTCATATAGTTGATGTCGATGTCGATGGTTCGATCCGTGGTACCCGTGTGTAAGTTTTTTTTTTTTCATTTTATTTATTTTTATTGATTTTTAGAAAATATTTCTTATATTCATTGACATTTTGATTAATTTTTATTAAAATTTGAAATTTTGCCCGTTTATAGTATGGAACGACAGAGGGCGCTATTAAAAAAATTAAAATGTGAATAATTGCGTTTTCGAATTAAATATTTTTTTTTATTAAAGGTGTATTTTTATGTTATTTTTTTAAACCGGTACTTCTATTTAAAATCGGCTTAACATGCAAAATTTTTTTATTAAAATTTGAAATTTTGCCAGTTTATAGTATGGAACGACAGATGGCACTGTTAAAAAAATTAAATTTGAATGATTGCGTTTTCGAATTAAATATTTTTTTTTATTGAGGGTGTATTTCTATGTAATTTTTTTAAACCGGTACTTCTAATTAAAATCGGCTTAACATGCAAAAATTTTTATTAAAATTTGAAATTTTGCCAGTTTATAGTATGGAACGACAGATGGCGCTATTAAAAAAATTAAAAGTGAATGATTGCGTTTTCGAATTAAATAAATTTTTTATTGAGGGTGTATATTTATGTAATTTTTTTAAACCGGTACTTCTAATTAAAATCGGCTTAACATGCAAAAATCCAATAGTTACATTACCGATAGGGATCCCAATGATACCGACGGATTTACCTAAGTATATACTTTGAAAGGTTACAGTTTCCTGTAAAGGTCTCATTTGCCCTCACTATAAATAAATCCCAGAGACAAACATTTTCGATTGTTGGCATCGACCTCAGAAAGGAGTGCTTTTCGCATGGGCAATTATATGTTGCTCTTTCTCGAGTAGGATCTCCAGAAAATCAATATGTTTTGTTGCCACTTACAAATACGACGGCCAACATAGTTTTCAGTGCAGCATTACGTTAAAATAAAGGAAATTTAACGCAACCGAAGCCCCGGTCGATTGCTATGTTATTAAAATGTTTGTTCCTGGGATTTTTTTTAAATTGCCTATGTTACTCCTAAAGGTTTAGTCTATCTTTCAAATTTCATCAAAATAAGTCCAGTAGTTTTTGAGCCTATTCATTACAACCAAACAAACAAAGAAAGTTTCCCTCTTTATAATATTAGTGTAGATTAGTGTACCTAGACTACATAGTATAAAACAAAGTTAGCATTTGTATTTGTTTTATTCAACGAAATTAATTGCAGTTTACATTATATTCAAACAGTTTATTCTCGAAAGTTTTTTCATACAAAACATAATTGTAAGAAATCCCCGTGCGAAGCCGGGCCGGGTTGCTAGTTAGTAGTAAATAAAAAACTAAAATCTATACTACAACATATTTATTTAATTATCAACACAAATCTAGCTAGCTACACTGATTTTAGTACATATTAATAAATTTTAATACTTATTTTGCCAAGGAACTTTTCCTTGATGCGAGCAGAAATACTCAGCAAATTCATCCCTGACAATTTCACCGGGCGAAAAATTGTACAGCATTATTGGTTCAATATTTGCATTTTCAGCGTTAGTTTCTTCAGCCTCTCCTACGTTTATTCCCACGTCATTTGTGGCATTTCTTCTATCACCTTGAAACGCGTAGTATTCGTATAAATGCCTCGATTCATCATTTCTTCGGAGAAAATTGTGTAGATGTAATAATGCCATCACAACCTTTGTTACTTTGCTAGGTTGTAATTTGAACGGTCTTCGAAAGCACCCATACACTTTACTTAAAATTCCGAAAGTACTTTCAACCATCCGACGTGCTCGACTCAAACGATAATTGAAAATTCTAATTTTCGATCCCTTTTTCCCTAAAGATGTGTATGGTTTAATAAATCTTTCTGTTAAAGGAAATGCATTATCAGTTATAATTACGTATGGTGTCCGGCACGGTCTCCCAGGAAGCTCACTGTCTTCTGGCACATTCAATGTTTCTATATTGTCCAATATAGTATTTGAAAAAACTCCGCCGTCTGATATTCGACCTTGGCATCCAACATTAGCATACAGGATATTATAATCAGAATCTACAAGTGCCATTAACACAATACTAAAGTATTCTTTAAAATTGTAGTAATCAGTGCCACTGTGAAATGGTGCTTCAATTCGCACATGTTTCCCATCTAACGCACCGAGACAATTCGGAAAGTTCCATTTATCGTTAAAACCCTTTGCTATATTTTTCCACTTTTCTTCGGTATTTGGCATCTGAAATGTAGAAAACTATTTATTTATAAGTAATTATTATTTTTTCAGATTGATTACACTGCTGAAGACAGCTTAGATAGTACGACTGCTTGCACTGAAACCTCAGATGAATGCCGAAAGCGTTCACGCAACGTGGGGAATGTCAACGAAAAAATTTCGAGTGCATATTCTATTATGACGGAGGTATACAAAAATCGGAGTGACAAAGATGAATTCTCCTTGTTCGGTGACCAAGTAGCTGTGAAGTTGAGAAAAATTTATTGTCCTTACGCAAGACTTACTTTGCAAAATAAAATAAATACCCTTCTAATGGAGGGGGAACTCGGAGTATACGACTCATATAATTACTATCGACCAGACACAAGTACCAGCTCTGCAACTAATGATGGTACTAATAACTTTGTGCCAGATTCTGACAAACAAGGATATATTTCCATAAATAACAATAAACCAGCTTTGATTGATAATTCTCAAGAAACGCAGCTTTCCGTTCCTAAAGTTATTGCAGAAGAACAATCACGTGATCCTTTAGCTTAATGTCGTGCATTTAGTTTGTTCAAAGCAACATGCTAAAAATGTGGTGTTTATGTTGATTTATGATGGATGATAGTTCTTAAGCGACGCAACTTTCCATTCCTGAAATTATTACGGAGTAATATTCGCGTGACTGATAATTTTTTAGTTAAAAGCTAGATGCTAAAGTTATTTTATGTTGACTTTATTTGTTAATTTTATTTGTGATTGATTTCGTAATACCAAAAAATGTTTCCATTTTTTTTAATAAATAAAAAAATAAATGCAGATTCTAATTTCGAATATGTTCCTTTAACCCAACAATTAATCACCTTGAATTATTTCTTACCTGCATAAAGCTCTTCAACTCTGTGATTAAAGCTTGACTTACTACAGGTACTATTTCAGAAACACTTTGCTGTGAAATTTTGAATGTCTGCATTAAACTTCCAAATGAGTCTCCAGATACATAATATCTTAAAGTAACTCCGAGTTTTTCTTTTGCAGTTAAAGCAGTTCTCCATTTTGTATCATTTTTGTTAATTGATGGTCCAATCAGTTGAAGAAGTAATTCAAAATCACTACTTGACATTTTAAAAAAATCTTTGAATCCACCGTTGCTTCTGTATTCTAAGTTTAACACATCACAGTCATCTTCTTGTAATCTATTAAGAAAATCTTCATTGTCACGATTTTGAAGGCCTCTTCGCACCCAGAATCTTCGAGGTTTTCGTAGTAAAGAGCCGGCAATAACGACAAAAGCTGCGGAAATTAACAACACGTCGTCTTCGTCCCACATTTTTAGCACTACTGAACAAAAATTGTTGCCAAAAGCCGATCGGCATAAGTCGGCAGTTGCCGAGCCGAGTGATTGTGTGCGGCTCCGAGCGGTTTGTGATTCCCGAACATTATCTGCATATATTCGATTTTACCGCCCGGTTTGGCCGATTGTTCCATTCGGCTGTTGCCCGGCCTTTGTAATCGAGCGGCAAAGACGAGCGGCTTTTTTCCCGAACATTCATCTACACATATTCGATTTTACCGCCCGGCTGTGCCGATTAATGCCGGCCCGATTATGTGTGTAGCAACCCTTATTCTTTTATGCAAAAAATTAACTGATTTTCATGAAACTTTGCAATAATATAGCTTCTAGACACTAAAATAACATACACACAAAGTCACGTCTACCTATATGCCATGCGTGGTAGATAGAGCCAACAGTCTTGATAAGGCTGAAAGGCCAGACTGATGTTTAATGTTACAGTGACATGGTTGCTAGCCAATGTCATAGACAGTAAATCATTAATGGGGAACTGTATACGATTTTATCATAGGTTGCCGGAGTCTGTTCTTGATATACCTAACCAAAAATTCAAAGAGTATGTAAAGAAAGTACTTTGCGAGAAGGCTTATTATAGGACTGATGATTACCTGAATGAACAGCTTGGCACAGGAACCTCGTAATGAATTGTAGTTTGATTTGAATCTAAATCAAAATTCAGTACACTTTGTACATAAATCTATTTTAAATTGGCAATCCATAAAAAAAATTACATATATATATATATATAATATATCATTAAAATCGCATATAATTATATTAATCTGAACAATGTATTCTCTCGTCCGCATTCTATTCTAAATTTGGATATTTGTGAAGAAAATGCTGCAGTGCAGTTTGTTACGGCTTCTTCTGCACTTGGAAGCGGCAGTAAACTTTGTTTTAAGTAATTTATTTGACGTCAACCAATGTTGTGAAACCAAAAGATTTGACAATTAGGTACTTATTAAGCGAAATGAAGTACCTATCCTATAATAATGAATAAAAAATTTGAATTTGTAATGATATGTTTTTTTCTTGATTTGTACATACAT
Organism: Amyelois transitella; assembly: GCF_032362555.1. Classification (NCBI taxonomy): domain Eukaryota; kingdom Metazoa; phylum Arthropoda; class Insecta; order Lepidoptera; family Pyralidae; genus Amyelois; species Amyelois transitella. The sequence goes on along the minus strand of NC_083511.1, from coordinate 6,947,346 downwards.
AGGACATATAATCACGTCTATATGCCTTATTGGGTAGACAGAGCCAAAGGTACCAAAGACTGAACGACCCAAAGACTGAACAACCACATTCAACTGAATTCTGCTTAATGATGGAATTGAGATTGATTATGATTGATTGAGAAGATACACGAGTGGAGCTGTGAGCAAAAGCTAGTAATATGTTCGTTTATTATTTGCTCAATGGAGTTTGTTAATCATGGTTCCCGTTTAACTAGTGACTCATATAACAATGAAACAATAAACTTTGTTTAGTATAGCTAAAACGAGTCGCGTTGCCATAGGCAATAAACTAGTAGGGACTATAATCGCCTGCTACTGCACAGGTGTAAATCAAAAAACCTCGTTTATCTCCCGTTCCCGTGGGAATTTCGAAATATCCTCTAAGTGTGATTAATATTTATGTAATGAAAGAAGTATGCAGAGATCGTGGCAAGTGGAAAGAGGTAGTCTCTGCCTACCCCTCCGGGAAAGAGGCGTGATTTTATGTATGTATGTATGTGATTAATATTTGCCATGTTTCATCAAAATTTGTTCAACTGAACTGTGATAAACAATGTGGCACCCATACTATAATGAAATACATTTATTAAAATAGCACTTAACTGACCATGTCTGTACTTTAAAGATATTGAAGAAAAGTCTATATGGATGTATATGTATAAGACCAAGGCAAAAAGTGTTTCTTTTTATTTCTTTCTTGTTTGTATGTATATATGTTTGTACTGGAATCACGCAATCACTTTTGCTAAAATCCATCTTAAAAATTCCAACGTATCTTGATCAAATTAAGGACGTTCTGGTAAAGGGTCAGGTCAAAAGTAAGCGAAACTGCCAAACTTGCATGAAGAGAGTTATGAATGTGGATGAAGCGAAGGAAGTATGCAGAGATCGTGGCAAGTGGAAAGAGGTAGTCCCTGCCTACCCCTCCGGGAAAGAGGCATGATTTTATATATGTATGTAATGTATGTAAAACTGATATCCAAAACTTTTCCCTCAATCCTCCAACGTGCAGGGTATTGCACGTTGGAGGATTGAGGGAAAAGTTTTAAGTCAGTTTTTAGTGATTACTGGCTTTTTAGTAATTTTTACAATGTTTTTATATAGCAAATAACATGGACGGAATGTGTACAATTTTAATGGCACTCACAAAAAATATTCTGATTAATACTAATGTGCAACTCACATAATAAAGATATAAAGAAGTTGGGAAAAATACTCACAAAGTAAACAAACCAGACTTACCTGTTGATCCACTAGGGGCACATTATTGACCAGAAAAAATGTTCGCTTTCCTCCTTGTCCCCATGGTTTTTGCAAATCTCCTCTAAACCTTGTGATTAATCGAATAGCAATAAATGTTTTGCCTGATCCTAAAAATTTTAAAAAAATAACAATTTCTAATTGCAACAAGTAGTATTGAATATTTACTTAGAGAATAAATAATTAACACTCTTTATTTGCTGTCATAAAATATATACCTAAGTGCCTATAAATTAGCTTAAGTTACCCAGATTACAGATCAATAACTACTATTCCTTTTGTATTTTTGCTATAAATCTGTAGTAGACTAAAATTTACTTATACCTACTAACAAAGGAAACAGTGTAATGTTGAATTGTTTTATGTGCAAATGTTGGAGATGACTGGTTAGTATTCAACCCATGGCACTTCTCAAGCCTTGTCTTCCTGAGTCAGGAATTGGGATACACCATGGTTAATTTGATAAGTGCACCCCAGAGGTAAGAATGTAACTGGGATTATCATCAAGAGGAAAAAGGTACATCGAGTCTGATGTAAGAGAAACTGTTAAACTGTGCAACTAGAATATTACAATAAATAATATATTATTATATGGTGAGTTTACCTGTTGGCAGATGAATAATTGTATTCTGTTTGATAGCAATCTCTTCCAACTCAGTTTGGTATGGCCTGGACTTCAGTTGTTCAACCTCAGTGGAATCGACTTCCATGTTTACTAAATCTAAACTTTCATAAATATTTCACAACAGTTTAAGGAAATTACACATGGGAAAAAATGATGGAAGTCATTTGATACATACAATCTTATTATATTATCTTATTATATATATATTAAATACCTAAATGCATCTTTATCAAACTAGCTTCTTCAATTGATTTGTTTTTGTGTGATAATAATATTAATATGTAGGTATGTAGGTAAGATGTAGAAATAAAAGTACAAAATATATTGGTAAATAATTATAACGTTATTAAATTAAAAGTCATTTGTAAACAAACATAGAAATGAACTGCAGATGCACCAGGATTTACAAAAACTTTGTTATTTTTATAACTATAGATTGCACTTTTTATCGCGGCTGCAAAGTGCCGGCTTTATTAGATTCTAAACATCAAACAGTTTGTACAAGTCTGGTACCTACGTACCTTTCTACAAGTATCTCAGTAGGGTAGAAAAGCTGTTGTGTGGTGTTCGATTTATAACACTCTCAGCGGTCCGATCCAATACAATGAGAATACAATATAAAAAAGTCCAATCCAATCCAATGCAATAGGTACCTACCTAGGTACTTCTTATTAAAATGACATTATAATATGGGTTCCTAGCACTTTACTATACATTCCCAAAATAAAAGATATAACATTTTTAAAGGGTTCTTACTGTACACCTACTTCGTAATGGCTCTAAAAAATAATCGAATATGACTTTTTTAGAACTATGAGTTTTGTTTTTCTTCCTATTTTTATAATTCGCTTTTACTACTTTTTGTTCCTGCCTCGGAACTCATTGGCTGATTGCACAGTTGTCATACCTACTTATTTTTTAAATTGTTATGGCATAAATACGTTACATATTAAAATACTAATAAACATACATATAACTAATATTAATCATTTTGTAATTTAGGAAGTACGTCATAATATGATATTGATCCCAATTTCTCGAATAACATGACCATAGTATACACAAACAAATTCGATATTTACCAAAGCAGTCATAAACTTAGCACAGACAACCTGTCTTTGCATGTATGATATGTAAATCATGTAAAAAATAAAGCCAACATCGTCATGACGGATGTATTCTTTTTCAATCAGTACACCAATTTTACCGGTTTATTGGGGAAAAAATTTAATAGAGCAACACAGAAATATACGTTTCTTTCCACATTTTTTTTGTTACCATACTTACAAACATAAATATATATTTGAAGAACCAAAACGTACGATCTTAGATAAAAATGATAGTTGAAACTTACTTTATAACGTAATAAGCGATGAGAATTAGCTTTCTTCATATTTGATATAGTATTTTTTTCTCTAAATTTCAATTCCGTATCGCAGTTTTTTTCGTGTAATGAAACGTAGAAATTGGGGTCATGGGGGTGAACCAATCCGGGACTTCCACGGCCATAGTCAATTCTGATGCAAGTTTCTGGTTTCAACTTGTATCAGAATTGTTGCATCAGGTTGCATTACTCGTTTACAGTGTTGCCAACTTGGTAACTTTGTAAAATTGGCAACTTTTTGAAGTGAATCAGCTACATTTTTTTTTAATTGTAGCTAAACTTTTTAGCTTCTTTTTCTAGCAACTTTTTGTTTCGAGATTTTTTTATTTGCTTGCAGCGGTAAAAATTTTATTCCCGAAATAAAATACTTACTAATAGCTAAAAACAACTACCAGAGTGAGTAATTCTTAATTCTATCCTCTGTGTAAGAGACTCACTACGCAAAAGGGGCCAATGCGTAGTTGTGACAACTACGTGAAACCTAAATCGGTATTGCAAAAAATCGGTACTAAGGAAAAATATTCCAAATAAACCGCAGGTATCATAGATGATGCCTCCCAACCTTCGACATCTTCCAAATTTAATAATAACTTTGTTTTATATACTCAACATAGATTTACTGTGCAAAGATAAAGAATAGGTGATTTAATGAAAAATATGTGTTTTATTTCGTGAGTTAATTCACGATCTCAAAATTTATTGAGATATTTAGCTACTTCTAGCAATTTTTAAGGTTGAAAAAAGATACCCAATCTAGTAATTTTCTATTATATGTCTAGCTTCAAGCCTTAGGTGGAAGTTGGCAACACTGCGCATCTACAACGTTGCTTTGGTCCGAGGTTCGTGGTACATTGTCATTGGTTAATGCATAGATAGGTTTATTCTCTCAGGCTAAATATCAATTCTTGCTAGTGTGCAGTTTAGGAAATATATTAGTGTGCGTGACTAAGGCGTAGGTTAAAATTAGATGCCATCAAAAACATTCTGTAAAAAAACGAAGTCTCCAGTCTTTCTACGGTAAAAAGTTGTGAGATCCATGTAATACCAAGTCGGTTAATCTATTTAGTCTCTACTTAAAGGACCTTCTGTCTTAAGTTATTGCATAAGTTATTATCATGCCAATATTAAAAATATTTTACGTTTTTACAAATAGATCGACTTGGACATCGCATGAAAACACAATGAATATTACAATTATATAAGGCGCGATTGAAACTCGTCCTAAAACAAGCTAAAAATGTATTATCTATCTTTTCCAAGCGACTCATCGAATAACAACATGGCTTGGTTTTACAGGATGTTTTTAATGGCATCTCACTTCTTTTTGTTACCGTTATATTTATATCTTAGATTAACGTATTTCAAGACATGTCCAATCATGTGTTGAAATACGTTAATATCATTTTTTTTCCGTCGACCATTTTACAAGTAATAATGTTGTTCAGTTTCATGGGCTAAACACACCCTTACCGACCCTATACCTCCCGTTATGCCTCATATAGTAGGTACCTATCTACACCTGTTATTTTCTATTATACAGTAATAATGATTCATTAACTGCAAATGTAACCTTGTAATCCTATACATTTATATGGGATTACAAAGTTATTCATGCAGTTGGTGTATTTAGTAAACTGGACCGAAATTAGGTATTTAGGTTTTTCCATGATTAAGACACTAAACTCTATTTGTATTCTAAATTTGAAGTTTCTGTGTCTGCTAGAAGTGCCTTAGACTTTTGGTGAGTCAGTGAGTGGCAAAATTCAGAAACTTTAACAAGTTGTCATTCTTAAACTACTGGTTCAAATTGACTGAAATTTTAAATATACTGTGTTTATATAATGCCTGATTAGTTACTGCAAATTCAGGCTTCTTGTTTTATCCACTTGTATTATCCAATTTTATTAGCCATTTCCTTAATCGTATTTTCATGATTGTCAACGTCTATGTCAAAGTCAATTAACCCATCACGATGACGGTTCATTACACAGTGCACTTCAATTTAGGGATGTGACATTGCTGATAAAAAATCGATTTTTATCTAATCGATTTATTTTTTAAGTTTGAAAAATCGATTAATGAATAATCGATTTTTCTTAAGAAAATAATCGATTTTATTATATAGATAGATTTTTCTAATTTTTCAATTATTGTCAAAATAAACGCCATATACATTATATCAATAGATTTATTCATAAGAAATAAACAACAGAAACAGTAAGTTCTTATATAATCAACACAAAGTTTTCATCAATCAAGTTTAATAAAAGGAACTTTCAGCAACGAATAATGAATAACATATCAACCGAATGTCGGTAAAATACTGTTCATCGACTAACTCCATCTAGAGAATGATTGATTAAATACATACATACATACATACATATGGTCACGTCCATATCCCATGCGGGGTAGACAGAGCCAACAGTCTTTAAACTAGACTGATAGGCCATGTTCAGCTATTTGGCTTAATGATAGAATTGAGATTCAAATAGTGACAGGCCGCTAGCCCATCGCCTAAAAGAAGAATCCCAAGTTTATAAGTCTGTAGCGGGAGCGATGATTTGGCTCGACCGCCACCAAAGGGAAGATCTTCCACCAGGCTAGGTGTTATGCCTGGGGAACCGCGGCTCCGACGATGTTGTGTCGGAGGTTGTATTTATAGCTCCAATCAGTGAAATCTTTGAAATCGCGTCTCAGATTCTTCGCTGCTATTGGTTAAGCGCGTCAATTTCTTCGCGATGATTGACAGTAGTTGTTTGATTTGATGTTTGTGGCGAGTGGCGTAGAGATGTCGCCACAAGTCTATCCCTTAGTCGCCTTTTACGACATCCATGGGAAAGAGATGGAGTGGTCCTATTCTTTTTTGTATTGGTGCCGGGAACCACACGGCATTATTTGATACATACATATGATCACGTCTTTATCCCTTACGGGGTAGACAGAGCCAACAGTCCCAAAGACTGATAGGCCACGTTCAGCAGTTTGGCTTAATGATAGAATTGAGATTCAAATAGTGACGGGTTCCTAGCCCATCGCCTAAAAGAAGAATCCCAAGTTTATAAGCCTATCTCTTAGTCGCCTTTTACGACATCCATGGGAACGAGATGGAGTGGTCCTATTTTTTTTTATTGGTGCCGGAAACCACACTATTTGATTGATTAAATGAATCATCAAAACTGTTTTAAAAGCACAGAAAGAAAGCACAGATGGCATTAATGTAATATTATGGAGCTATGATAGTATTCTTTGGCAGTTCGTGTTCTGAACTCCAAGCCAGAAGACAAAAACGTAATGTTGGAGTGCATTTATTGCATGATTATAAAAATCGATTTTTAATCGATTATTAATTTTAAAAAAATCGCGTATAAATATCGATTTTTATTTAAAAAAAATAGATTTTTAATCGATTTTTTCCATAATCGATTTTTTTTTCACATTCCTACTTCAATTTAGTTTGTGCTATCAACCACAACCTCAACTTTGGTCGTTAAGTCGTTTTATCTGTTATTTCCCTAAAATACTTTATTTATTTTATCGATTAAGAATTTGAGATGTTTTTATTACATTGGATTTTTATTACGAGAGGTCAACTACAGCTTTATTTAATTTTATTACTTATCGTATTCGTCACTGTCGTTGCGCCCGGCGGTAAGGTTCTTTTCTTTCGAAAAAATCTAATAGTACCCTACTAGTGGTTCATAATAAACTTGTTGGTGCTATCTTGTTGTATTAATCGACTTTGTTTACAGCAAATGACTTACATTTTCATGATGGGGCATCTTCAGTAGATACCGTTGCTGGTGATGTATTTTTCGAGATATTAGACCCTCCTGAGCTTAGATACACCTACCGAATTAGACCAGCAAAAGATTTTGGAACAACCTTTGTGAGTATCAGCTATTTGTAAAATTTGTTTTAAAAAATGATGATACCATTAAGTTATTGTTTCTTTCTTTCATATTGACTATTGTTCACTTTCGCATTTTTAATACATTAGTATGGAAAAGTTTGGTATTTAAGACAAATTTATCATTCGGATGATTTTATTAAGTATTATAAATTCTTTTCCTATTTTTGAGTGTCATCATTTCTACTGAAATGTGTTTGGTGTTTGTAAAGAGATTTAAAGTAGGTAGGTATCTACAAATCTTTTGAAGTTTATGAGATTAGTATTGGAAACTTGGTTAAAATTTTAAGCATTTTAAGCTCTCATATCATTTCTGTCAATTTTTTTTTCTACTTGGATTGACTAGATTTGTCGGGTTAGTGGTAGATTGGCACGAAAATTATTCGCACAATCAATAAAAATATTTTTTTTGTAGGCGATTCGCACGGAAGTATTTAAATTGCATGCGAATCGACCCCTTCAAGAATTAGTAGTATATAGTAGAAATCAAGGTATTATATTTTACTTTGTATCTATCAGAAAGTGATTTTACATAATTCACAGTTTAAATAACTTAAAACCATAATTATAACCAAGATTACAATTAAAATCACAGTTAGTACGATTTATAATTAAATATTTGGTATTGCATTTTTATAGGTAAAATTAAATTTGTCTTAACTACAAAAATTTCGCAATTATAATAGGATCACTTAAAAGTTTTTTTTTTTATTCTGATGCGGTTTGCGGTACTTTACTTAAAATACATGCCATTTTAAACTGCCTTTTTTTAAAGCTCTAATATATCAATTTATTAAATCTTACCTCTTAACTAGTATTTTGTGCCTGACTGCAATGCCAATAGAGAATTATTTCATTTTAATATTCTAGTATATTGTACATGACTGTACTTTTCGATAAAAAATAAGTATGTGCGAATCGCATACTAAAAAAATATTTTTATTGAAAGGGGACGATTCGCACGATCAGTGCAAATAATTTTCGTGCCAATCGACTACTAACCCGCGTCTACCTCGGACCCAGTAGGTAGGTACTTTCCTATTTTATGAGTGCTATTTAAGTTGTACATACATATAATCTATAATAATCACATGTATATCCTTTGTGGGCTATTTAAATTGTTGTTGGAACTCGCCAGAGTTTTCTCATAATAGCATACTATCAATTTATTATTATTTTTTTTTACTGTAGATTTCACAGTTGGGGAGCATAATGATTTTGTGTAGTAATAATTAATAAATTTTATACTTTATGTTTTTCAGAATGAAACACTACGGTTTCAGAGGGCCCGCCTGGTGCCCACTGTGCCTTTGCATAGCTGTTCAGATATAGTCAACCATGATGACATAGTGGGGCACATAGCACTATCAGAGAGAGGGTAAGTTGTTTATGTCTTTTACCTCCTGGCATTAGTCTCGGTTACATCTTCACCTCTCTGGGGAAGAACACAGAGTTGTTCTGGTAGAGCTCTGATGAAGATCCTTGATTGGGTTGGTCAGGATTTTATATCAATATGTTTTTATTTCTGTTTTATAAATTTTAACTCCTGTCTGAACTCCTTAACTGGCTTAAAATGTTGGATCATGCTAAAACCTGCACTAGGTGAATGTGCCTATTCCCTTAGTCGCCTCTTAAAATGGGAAAAAGGGGGTGGCATATCAAATGAATTTAAGAAAAAAGGCTAAAGTAGTTTTTTAATAGTTTAAAGGAAGTTGATAAAAATAAAAAGAATTGAAGTTATGCTTTCATTTTCAGGGAGTGCTCATTTGTATTTAAGACTGCGAAGGCTCAACAAGCTGGAGCGAGGGCTGTGATTATAACGGAGTCAGTAGACAAGTGGGATGAATCCCTTGACCATTTGATAGAAATGGTTGATGATAAGTAAGTGTTGATACATTTTAACAAATTGACAATCTCTATATTTGTATCACTTCCGAGACAAAGGATGACTTATGAAGGACAAATCGTGACAGGTTGCTAGCCTATCGCCCAAAAGAAGTAACATTAGCCACACCTTTAGTTGCTTTTTACGATATCCGTGGGAAAGAGACGGACTGGTCATATTCTTTTTTCTATTAGTGCCGGGAACCACATGTCACCACACAAGCATTTAAGAACAAGAATTTTCTTCCTATTGATGTTAATCGCCTGGTGCGCCTTTGATCCTGTTATGTAACTAGCTGTCGCCGGCGGCTCCGCCCGCGTGGTTAGTACACTAGTCCTCCGTCATCTTATTGCTGTTAGTCTCGGTAACATCTTCACCTTTTGGAGACAAGCCCAGGGTGCGCCTTAACGAGATGATCCCGGATTGGTTGTGGGAGGCGAACTCATTTTGATCACGGTTCCACATTCAGTTGCCTGAATGTGCAGGTTCCCATACGATGTTTTCCCTCACTGTAAGAACACCCGTTGGCACTCAAACAAATGTTCATAATTCAGAAAAGAGTATTTAATACAAGTTGTAAATACTCTTTTCTGAATTATGTGTATCGGCCATGGCCGAGGTAGGATTTGAACCCGTGCACCCCACACCCTTTACTTGCGCATTTAAACCACAGGCACCTTAACCGTTCGACCACCGGCGCTCTTGTCTCTCCTTACTCCACACTTTTTGTTTGCAAAATTTAATGGAGATTGTTTAGTGGGTTTGTCTTGAAAGACGGATAAACTTTATTTTCTGTCTTACTGTTTCTTTGTACTTGCTAAACTATTGCCCCGGTATTTACTTTTAAAATGTGTATACAAATATTTCTCCCCCCGCCCCTGCAATTCAAGGGTTTAGCTTTTTCAGTGAACTTTTACTGCGAAAGAAGTCGCGGGCCATAATAACTAATTTATAATATAAGTATGGATAGATTAAATTCATCTGTATGCTGATTTATTCTATTGCAATTTTCAGAATGGAGTTAGATGTGAACATCCCCGCGGGGTTTCTCCTCGGCCGCAGCGGCGCGACTATATTGCGGACGTTACAAAGACTACGGAAAAATTACGCAGTCATAAACTTACCTATTAATATGACACATGTGCCTCTTAGCAAAATGAACCAACCCCCATGGATAGCATGGTAACCCATCAACTTGATAGTAGTAGGTCAGTTTTTTGTTGTTGCTACATTTATATTTATTTTAAGATGTCCCTGAATGGCCTAAGTGTACAAAGTTGTCTATGGAATAATTTGCAATTTTACAAAAGACGAAAGGTTTTTGTTTTATTTTATAGTAATCTTTCTTAGGGCGATTAAGGATATTGTTTCAAAGAGCATGATTATTCTGTTGTATATTTACACATATCCTGTTACTAATCAATTACAGTTTATTTTGAAATATTCCAGTAGTCTTTTTCCTTACTCAATTGAAAAGTTTGTTCTACAGTTTAATGAGTGCGTCAAGATTTGTATGCAAGAAGTACAATAATTCCAACTAATACTATAAATGCGAAAGTAAGTTTATGTTTGTTACCTCTTCATAGTTAAAGGAACCAATCTCCATGAAATTTTGCATATAGTATGGAGGCCAGTAAAGGTCATAGTAATTTTTACTAGTGCAGATTTCATAAAGCTTAAGTATTACTCCGAAATTTTTCATTCTGACCTAAAAGTGGGAATATAAGTGTAATAGAAATTGCGGATTATTATTATCCTGACCCGGTCGTAGGTTACGTTAAGAACGAAAGGTGTCATACAGGTGGTCTGTGCATCTGCTATTTTCTTATTAGTTCCTGAACTATCCGTTAGGGAATAAGACTTTCTGTAAATATCGCGCAAAAAAAAAAATACAAAGTTATGACTAATAAAATAGATAGATAGCAATAGACTATCAAAACAACTGACCTCTTAGTTTTTAAACTATTCGCCACTTTGTATTTTTTTCTCTGGTTAAAAAAATCACAACATCCGTGCAGAAAGTAAAAAGAGGCATAAACATACTGAGACACTGCTTCGCAATATACGAACGGATGTTAAAGGTGCCTGACTAAACATTTCACAGGTTAAACTTGACTTACCCAATTCAGAATAATTGTGGTCATAGGAATACCCGGGGACTCTGCTTCAGAGAGGCGAGGGGCAAACGCCAGGAAGATGATCACTACACAGCAATAATAATGTTTTGTTCTGAATAAGTTCTAGTCAATGAAAATGTTTAGTTAATTATTCATTAAGATACTTTGAAATGGATTTTGCCGTTGATAGCAGATTGTTGGTTTACACATTAAACACCCATTATGTTGACGTTGTGTTATGTCCCTTTTAATTTTGATTGAAAAATGTTGTTGTTTATTGTTTTTTGTATAAGAAAGATTAAGACAATGAATTAAAAATTTAATTATTTCCATATTTACCTTTTTTGAACGTTACTAAAATTAAGTCAGCAAAGAAGTCTTAAATTTTTTGTTCTCGTATTTTTTGAGATGTTTGATTACAGTTACTATCATGTTATTAAAGAAAACTTCAATCGAATTGCCGCATACCAAAAAATGCATCAACAAAAAATACGCATTTCAGCAACATATAAGACTTTGCGCATTTTACACCAGTTTTAGCCTAGGCTTGTCAAAATAAATGTAAAGGTAAAACTTACTGTTGAAACTCAGTTTTCTAGATTAACAAATAATTTTATATTTTTGTTTTATCGTGCCAAAAATTAAAACAATATAATAGCAGTATAAATTTTAAGCAGTTGGAATAAAAATTACATCACATAATCCTCCATACATTCAGTGAATAAAATTTCAAGCTGTGCTGTGATTTATGCAAGTTTTTATTGCAATAACTTAGATTAAAATTACTTAACAAAAAATAAAGATTTGGAAAATCAATCACTTACTTACTCAACCAAACTTTTTTTAAAATGAGTATTTTGTTTCCAATGGCGGATATCCCATATTGAGTAAATATTATATTCAGCGGCACTTTGAAAATTTGTTCAAGCTGTTTTATACACGTACATTTTGTTGATGGCAATAAATTAATTCAAAATACCTTCGGTCGTTTTATTAACATCCAAGGGATAGATATGATGTGGTCCTATTTTAAAATGCCTGAAACCATACGGCATTTATGTAACTTAGTCGCCTTTTACGGCACCATGGATGTAAAAGCGACTAAAGGAATGCTAATAAACTCGGGTTTTTTCTTTCTTTTACGCGATGGGCTAGCTACCAGTCACTATTTTTTAATCTCAATTCCATCATTAATATATCCGAGCGTGACTTCCAGTCTTTTCAAGACTTTGCTTTGTTTACCCCGCAAGATGTACTTATATAATAGGGCTCTAAGAGAGTCTTGGTTGTTAATGCGCACCCCGGGCTCCTCTCCAGAAAGGTAAGGATGTAACCGGGACTAACGCCAGGAGGAGAGAGATAAAGTGGGGTATGGGGCTCCTAATCCTTTGATTATGGAATCGACCTGCCAGAGCGATGGTTACCAAACCTATCTATTTAAGTCTGAAATTTCTTCATGCTGTTGACCAGCGCGTTCCAAAACCGCGCTTGAATGGCAGACCAACGTGAAATGAGTCGTCGTTTCGTTTCTCTGGACGGCGTGTGTCTTGGATGTTTGTTTATCTATATTATAAGTATTTATTATAAAATTTAATATCGTTGAGTTATTTTTACGTAATATAAGTTTCGAACTTACTTCGAGGTTAACACAATCTGTGTAATTTGTCCCGTATATTTTATTTATTATTTATATTTATAATTTATAAAATACCTACTAGCTGACCTGGCAAACGTTGTTTTGCCATATTTATAAATAATTTCTAGTTAAAAAAATGTTAAGGGTGGACAACCCTTATCACTAAGGAGTATGAAAAATAGATGTTGATAGATAAGTAGTTGATAGGCCGATTCGCAGAACTACTCAATATGCTCACAAAATTTCTTAAGAATCGGTCAATCTGTGTAAATTTTCTCCTTTTATTTATTTATTTATTTAATGTTTGCGTTTCAGCGTTTCATGAGCGGTGTGCTTAAACTGCAAGTCTATATGTGTTATATAACAAGCGCGCTTAGGAACGCGCTGTGCAAACGCGTCATTTGAAATCAACCTTATCCTATATTTACACGTGGCCTTTGCCCGCTAATATTATAACAATACAAACAGAATTTTGGTTGGTTAGTTTAAACAGTTCCCTGTTTGTACAAATTCGCTCAATCACGGTTCATGCATTGAGCGCTTGTACAATAAGGGACGCGACAGGGTATTAGAATTATGCTTGTGTTCAAAGCATGTTTGGATATCTTTTGTTAAAACATTAGAAGCACCTACAAATACTGTATAATAGTAGCTATCGAACAAGTGAACCCGAAATCCATACATATAATAAAACTGTAACTCAACTTAGTCTGTACATTGAAGATATTTAAGAAAAAAAATTATAAGGGGTCTTTTTAGGGTCAATAGAAGCCAAAACAATTTTTTTTAGAATTTTTGTCTGTCTGTCTGTCCGTCTGTCTGTCTGTATGTTTGTACGCGCATCACGCAAAATCTACCGAACGGATCTGAACGAAATTCGGCACAGATATAGTTAGTAACCTGGATTAGAATATAGGCTACTTTTTATCCTGAAATTCTATCCCAAGGGGATGAAATAGGGGGTGCAAGTTTGTATGGAACTTCGTCATTTTTGATTTGAATCGATATAAAAATCTATAAATAATTATACATACATACATACATATGGTCACGTCTATATCCCTTGCGGGGTAGACAGAGCCAACAGTCTTAAAAAGGCTGAATGGCCACGTTCAGCTATTTGGCTTAATGATAGAATTGACATTCAAATAGTGACAGGTTGCTAACCCAACGCCTAAAAAAGAATCCCAAGTTTGTAAGCCTATCCATATCCATACATATAATAAAACTGTAACTCAACTTAGTCTGTACATTGAAGATATTTAAGAAAAAAAATTATAAGGGGTCTTTTTAGGGTCAATAGAAGCCAAAACAATTTTTTTTAGAATTTTTGTCTGTCTGTCTGTCCGTCTGTCTGTCTGTATGTTTGTACGCGCATCACGCAAAATCTACCGAACGGATCTGAACGAAATTCGGCACAGATATAGTTAGTAACCTGGATTAGAATATAGGCTACTTTTTATCCTGAAATTCTATCCCAAGGGGATGAAATAGGGGGTGCAAGTTTGTATGGAACTTCGTCATTTTTGATTTGAATCGATATAAAAATCTATAAATAATTATACATACATACATACATATGGTCACGTCTATATCCCTTGCGGGGTAGACAGAGCCAACAGTCTTAAAAAGGCTGAATGGCCACGTTCAGCTATTTGGCTTAATGATAGAATTCACATTCAAATAGTGACAGGTTGCTAACCCAACGCCTAAAAAAGAATCCCAAGTTTGTAAGCCTATCCCTTAGTCGCCTTTTACGACATCCATGGAAAAGAGCTGGAGTGGTCCTATTCTTTTTTGTGTTGGTGCCGGGAACCACACGGCACCTTAAATAATTAATTCTTATGTTTATTATAATGAAAAATGATGATAATGATTAAAAAAATAGCATTTTATTGATTTAATTCATTATGCTTTGTTTATTGATTTAGTTCCCGTGGTTTAGGTATTTATTTTTTGACCACTCGATACGAGATGGCGCCTCATGAGAATTTAAGAAATAACACGATTGTAGCCGCCGGCAAAATTTTTAATTAATTAAGTTTTAATAAGTTATGTTCTATTCCAGGCATTATTCTTCCCGTGTACGTAAGTTTCATCAAAATCTATCCAGTTGAATTTGCATGATTGAATAGCATCCTTTAACACGCACTCACGTAGGCACATCTATTTTTTTGCATAATATTAGTTTATGTCAATGCAAGGCTCTTAATCTAAGCAATCTTTTTATGGAAGCGAAATTAACGTAGGCGAAGCCGCGGGCAAAAGCTAGTATTAAATACGTAAATGTTTGTGACCTACTTCAAAAAAGTCTTCATTCATCTTTATTTGTTTGTATTTAACATACTAATATATCACTAGTACTCTTAGATTACGATCAGCTGTTTTGATATTTTTCATAGATCTTATAGGTAAATCTCTTTACCTACAAACGCTGAAGTCGAACCCTTTCAGAGCGTAGGTTATGGTATGGCATGGCCTACGGCTACGAAAGTTTGCTACGAATTGTCCCCAATTCTTCGTAGCAGTGCTACGATATAATGAAGAACAGGAACTCATCTACATATTTTATCGGAGGCAGATTGGATGTACACGGATTTTTTTTTTCATAATTTCAGTGTTAAATTTATTTTCTCCCATAATGACAGAGATTTAGTATTATGTAGACAGAGTATGTATTTTTCAAATTATGTTATCTTTGCACTGCAAAAGAATTCAGCAAATCCTACACTCCAAATTTTCCAATCGCGTGCATAGAGCGACATGCGATTGGGATATTATAAATTTACTGTTATGCAACAGACGTTTTCAGTGTACCATATATACAAATATACATATATAACTGACGTGGCAGACAGGGCCAACAGTCTCAAAAAGATTAAAGCGACATACGTACCTAACGTAATTAATGTGGAATCCTAGTTTTACTAGTTACGACTCAGAAATACGCTCATCAGGCTGCAGGCTGAATATTTTTTTTTATTTCTTAATGGCTTTTCTTTTATTACAAATTTTGGTCTAAGACAACAGAACAAGCCAATTTCAACATTAAATATAATAAACAATATTGATAACTCCCATAATTGATACTGATGACATGTGACCACAGTCTCACGATAAAGTTGTTCTAATATAGTTTATCTTTAATTTTATTATTGTTGCATATACATATACGAGCTGGGTAATTAGACAAAATTAACCATAGCTTTCAAACGAAGGGTATGTTATGAGAACTAGGTTAAACTTAAATATTTAATGTGCCGTACGCGTGATATCCGCCAGCGTAAGTTGGTCTCCCGCGCTGTACTCTCTGTTAGCGTAGAGGGAGGATTATAGGGGATGATGCTGTATAGTCGGTAGGTCTTTTTTGACTGGTCACGTAGGTTAGGTGAGTCGCACGGTCCCGTCGTGTCGCAACGGCGCCTAGCGTATCAAACATTCAAGTATATCGACGTTCTAGAGCCATTTTGTCGCTGAAACTCAAGTTGTTTGCGAGTAACGCTACATTAAGTTTATTATAACCCCTTAAAGGGAAAGAAATATGACATTTCTTTTTGAAGGTGCTTGCTATTAGGTGGCCAATCGGGTTAAAAGGAATGTAATTGTTTTATATTCAGATAGATGTCGTGTCATGTTTTTGGCAGGTATCTGTTCTAATGTCTCTCTATATCGATCAAAATAGATTATTTAAAAAAAAAAACCTTTAGTTTTAATCTTCGGAATCCGGATAATACTTATTCATATATTCATACATACTTACTTATTCCCTATTATCTTTCAGATCTCTATGTTAAAAGCAAATAGACTGGAAGAACACATATTTTTCATTTTAGAAATAGAACACAGAAAATAGCGCAATACATATTGCCATAAGTAGCGGCCTTGTTTAATTGGGCTTGAAAATGTCACCACGAAATTTTCCCCTTCCTAATCGTCCTTTGTGTGTTTTTATGTTTACCAAGGCCCTGGGGGCTATTATGGGGTTTCAGGTTTCAGCTACTAAAGAAACTCAAATTAATATTGTGCATACATACATACATATGGTCACGTCTATATCCCTTGTGGGGTAGACAGAGCCAACAGTCTTGAAAAGACTGATCGGCCACGTTCAACTATTTGGCTTAATGATAGATTTGAATTTATATTGTGCATTACGTATATTATCCACTTGGAAACAATGTACCGAATTAATTCTATTCATTTCGAAAGTAAACCGATGAGCTTAATTAAATGAATGTTAAGAACGAGGTATGATAAGTGGTAACATGTGTCTCTGCTTACCCCTTATTAAGAAGCGTGATAACAATATTGTACCTATGAAGTACGTGTCAAGTAGGTACCTATTTAATACAAAGGTTGATGGACTTACACAAGTTGTGCACATAATGTAAAACGTTCTTTCCAGTTTGATAAGCTTAACAGTGCTTTGCAATGGATTGTCGTATTTTTTATTTCAGCTTTGGTGAACACGCAACGATTTCATACACGAACTCGTCAACACGAACGACAATAGTTTAAAGGTGAAAATTGTAAAAGATATTTTATTTATTTGAGCGCGTTTGACCTCAAAATGACCAAGAGTCCTAAACGGGTTCATGCAAACTTAATTTATTTTTCACTCTTGCCTCTGAATCATAGATAGGTACTTCTCTGCCACAATGTGATCAAGCAAATCATATAATAAAGTATGAAAGGTCTTACAGCATGTCTTTACTTTTCTAGACATAGTTACAGGTTTATATAGTAAACCACCTAAAAGAAGATACCCCAAGTTTTTAATTTTGACTTCTGTGTAGGAAGAAAAAGCTTGAATAAGATAAGCTGATACATGGTAGATATCATATTCAGACATTACTAACATGTTTCAGACATCACGTGTCTCAGTCAGTCAACACGTGTCTCAGACATTTGCATCTACTTGCTGCGAAAACAGTTGGCAAGATTTTACGGTTGGCTGCCTGTCTGACTCAACTCACCTTGGAAATTTTTGATGGATTAGTTGTTAATGTTTTGTCCTTAGGTATCCTTTAAAACATATCGACATATTTCAGGTGAATTTAGTGATTAAATTACTTCTGAAACATTCTAACAAAGTAAACCTATTACCTTTTCATGGAGGTTGAACAATAAAAGTTGTTGTCTTCTATTTTATGATATTACGTCGGTGAACGCTGAACAGCTAAATGCAGCAACAATGTTACCTTATCCATTAATAATAACGAGTGATTCTGATACTTTTATGTACCCTTTTCCCTTTTGAAAATACTCTAGCGGTATTATGGTGAGGAAGACTAAACACTCAGCTAACTGAATGTACCTTCCTTCCAATATTCGAATCAATTATTTATTTTCAATACTTGTATTACCTAAGTACATTTACTTATTCATTTAAAAAGGTACAGGTAGTAGGTATGTGATCTAAAGCTATTTACTTGTTCTCGTGAGGTAGGTAATTTGGTGTAGGTATTAGACATTTCAAAGGAATATTACCTACCTAAATTAATATTTAGGTTTACTTAAATTAACTATGAATAGGTATTTTTTACAATGTAGGTACCTACCCGCTAACTAAACGTAATTATAGTCGAATAGAATTAATCTACCGTAATTAAAAGCGTTGCTCGGGTTTTATTAGCTGTAGCACACCTTATTAGCGGTATTTCACGTGATGTATGTTAATGTATTTTTCCATAGAATAACTGAATTCTTGGTAATAATGTTCTTCTTTTATCCTTTTCTTTATTTTAATTTGACAAGTCAAACGAAAACAACCTAGCTCTTAATAGGTCTTAGGTAATGGTGCATAAAGATGATCGGATTTCATGAATAAACAAAAATTTCACCTCACCGCGTAAGATTATCGGTCGGCATTCAATTTGGTTATGTAGACGTTTTGTTAGTTATTTTAAGTGATTCCTTCCGTATCGTATGAGTGTCAGATTAACCCTACTACACAACCTGTTTTGCTTTAAAGTTCTCATATTAAACGCCCGAACCTTTGTAAATTTTAATAAGCCACCACAAAGGGACATTTTTATCTTCTCTTTCTATCTCTTCGGTTCTGATATTCAGAACCTAGATAATACATTCTTATGCATTTTCTTTATTCGTAAAGAGCTCCACTGTTATTCACCGCGTGTTTCCTGCAGTTTCCTAAAAACGTTATTTTCAAAAAAATATACGGTCGAACTGAGAACCATCCTCCTTTTTTTGAAGTAGGTAAACAAGAAATAACTCATCAAAGCTCTCATTATCAAGGGATTTGAACCAACGACCTAAATTGCTTTATGAGAGTAGATCTCACAGTTCACGCATGAGTTGAATAAGAAACATATTGTGGGCTTAGGGATGTAAGACCCATGGAACAAGAGTACATAGAGCGTTAACTTACTTCAAATAATATACATTTTACACACTGCTGTCCAGATACCATAACTTCTTTAGTACCTACTTAGATCGATACGGCACGCTGGCACGGTACGTAGTATGCGGGTTCATTGCGTATGCGCATCACTTATAATGTAATTTGAATAGATGCGCCTCAACAGGTACGAACAAAGGATAATCAACCGGAAGCGATACGTAAACGGGTTGACACTGACTTCGATTTTCGTTTGTGCCTCCTTCATGTATGCACTCTCATTTTTTTAAGACAAAAAATTAGTTAATTACCCTGCCGTCTATGCCAAGAAGATAGGCACTTTAGTTACTCTTGATTCAACAGTGATAAAGATAATATTCACCCGGTTGAATAAATTTTTTTTTTTATTGTTGACATCGTTAAAAAAATAAGTTTAAGTTTAGTTTAATAAATATTTGTATATAGTCAGCAACCATCAAACGTTATCTTGATTGAAGTTACTGCCAATGATAAGTTAGATATATCATTTGTTAAAATGTCATTGCGTCCTAATGACTGCGTAATGACTAATGAGCAATGTTTTTGATGTCTCAAGGTCAAATAATGAGCCCGAAATTTGGAATCGTATTTTGATGGATGGTAAAAAAATGTAATCAAAATTTCGTCAAATGAGAAAAAGAAATAAATAAAATAAATATATAATAAGTTCGAACTTGTGTTATGAACCAGTTTGGCCATATTTTACTGCCTATGAGCTAAGTGAACCTCCTCGAAGTAACCTTTGGAAATTTAAACTATTTTTGTCGACTAGCTAAATTGTAATCTTTTTAAATCCTATTTTTTTATATAAATCAGCAAGTAAAATGAAATTTGTTGTGACTTATAATGAGGTTGAAAGACGAAACATGTTAATTTTTGGGCGTTCGCTGCTATGACAGCGGTGGCCTTAAATTGATTGTTCCTGAGGAAATTCAAGCGGGCCGGTGACAAATGATGAATGTTGCCCAAATTACTTTATTAGGTACCTACATACCTATAATTTTATTTATAACACCTATTAAGTATTATTACAATTGATTAACTCATTAGTTATAGTACTTAGATGGTTTTATATTCTTGTGCGTTTATTCTAGTTTTAAGAATGTATTTTATTTTTAATTTATTTTCTAATTCTAAGTTTCAATCTTCATACAGAGCAAATACTTATTTGATTCCAAATGCAGAAGTTTAATTTCTAAGCTATCAGACAGAGTAGCTAATAGTTTAGGTCATGCAGGAAAAAGTAGAGGGACCAAACCAGAATAATGCATGCAATGGATCTTTACGCATACATGATTTTGGTTTAGTTCGAAATTCCTTATATTATATAGTAAAACAACGTATCAGACTGCACCAAAAATTTCCAATAGGGAGAGATGACAAGAGATCATCAGGAAAGTTGCGTCCGCCGTTGAGTGACTATGGTTTTAAGTCTTCCTTAGTTAGCAAATTGATTTAGAAGGGCTGGTTGATTTTCACTCGATTCATTTTCCTCGGGATATCGCGGGAAAGCTTGGTGTGCGATATTCAGCTTTGACAGAAACTATATGACTCAAGCAAATAAAACTACAGCAAAGCGCGTGCGCAACCCAATCCGCGCATCAAACATGGCGGCGCATAGATCACGACGCACACGCCATGTCGGCAGCGCTTGGCTGACCAAGCGCGAACAGTTTTTTTTTCTACATAAACATTGTCCGCAGTAGAAACCGTCGGCCGTAACTGCCATTGTTGAGCGGTAAAACTACGGAGATATTAGAGCGTGATACAGTAAAATAATGTACTGAAATAATAATAATGTCCATAGTTAAATTCTGGTTAAGTTTAATTCGTTGATTGTGAAATTGGTACAAAACAAATATCAGAAGAAAAAAATATTTCTAAAAAAAATAAAGGGAAACATTGAAACCATTTTATATCTGTAATCTGAAGGACTCCAGTAATTTCATTTTCAACAGTTTTTTTTTAATTTTACACCTTTCGTCTATCATAACGACAGATCAAAAAGAGCGTTATAAAATTTGACCTTATGCTTTGTTATAATCAGTGAGTTATGAGTATGATATGTATTTACCTATATATATAGGTACCTAAATATTAGTTATTTTTTATTTATAATTAATGTTCTTCCAAAACAAAATGAGTATTCTGCTGTTATCGGTATATTTTAGTAAGTAAATATGAAGAACATAAGAACAAAAGTATAAGCTTCTTGGAAAGTTAGTGCATGGTACTGGTATCATATGTTAGCGTTGGATGTTTCACAAGGTTTGAGGTGAACACCGACCATATAAGTTGTAGAGAACTTACTTTGAATATCCTTGATTTCTTTAGCTTGCTTTGTTTCTTTTCATTTAGTCTAAAGATATTTCGTGTTGGTCCCGACATTAATGTATGGGAGTGAAAGTTGGGTATGGCAAAAGAAGCACGAAAGCAGAATAAATGCAGTGGAAATGAAAGCGTTAAGGAATATGATGGGTGTGAAATTGAGTGAGATATACAAGGAGAGTGTGGAGGGAAGGGTCGGAGTGGGAAGACCTAGACGAACTTATCTTGATCAAATTAAGGACGTCCTGGTAAAGGGTCAGGTCAAAAGTACACGAAACCGCCGAGCATGCATGAAGAGAGTTATGAATGTGGATGAAGCGAAGGAAGTATGCAGAGATCGTGGCAAGTGGAAAGATGTAGTCTTTGCCTACCCCTCCGGGAAAGAGGCGTAATTTTATGTATGTATGTATATTTCGTCTTTCAAATAATTTATGTTAAGTACTCAGTCTATAGATCGTCAAAATAATGAAGAAGATTAATGTTTGCCTTTTTTATAAGAACTTGATTTCAGGGCATAGGGACTGCCGTTACGTTAAGTGAAAACTATTTAACCTCATTTCTGCTCCGTTATGACCAGTCAATTGGTTATTTGGTCTTTGCCCCCGAACGCAGGTGCATTTGGTTGCGCAAGGTATTACAGTGTAGCGCGGAGTCGGTTGATTTAGAAGTGGCATTCGGCGGATATCCTTGCTAGGTTGTAGGTCGAAATATTGGCGTATAAACTTTGCACTAGTAGCAAACTTAAAATTTTATAAGCTTTACATATTATAGATTAATCATTGTGGGGGTTTCTTATATGTATTTTCATGTCAAATTGATCATATTCTAGTTTTACGCCTCTTGAATCTCGAGCCTCAGAAACTGAATTAAGGACAGGGTGACGTGTTGAAATAATTAAGAAATAATAATGTAGGCTACGAAACCCTAGAAATAAATTTTGTGTATATTTTGGTATATTTTCTTTAACAATGACCACCCACAGCGAATGATAATAAGGAGAGGCAACCCTAAATTAAATTGGATCATTTGTTCTGTTTGTATCAAAAAAGAGAGAGCAAAATACTTTCTCTAAAAATGTCTGTTTATCTATCCCAAAAACTCGCAAGAGTTGAAATTTTAGCAACAGCGGCCTAATCCTCTGCCTGCACCGACAGATTTCATCACTTGCACTCCTTTGCATCCAAATGCTAATCCCCCTAATTACCTGGCAGCCTAGATCTCGGTTCTAATTGTTTTCGGTAGCAGCAACACGCGAGCTCTTCGCCACAGATTTCTAATTGTACATCTAAGGGCTAGTAAACGTGCTATTATCACAACGCGCGAGCGATTTTACCCTTCGGCTACTGCATCATGTTTTGACGACTTAATGTGTTTCAACGAGGTCGTTTCGATCTCTCTAGTTTTTTGGGTATAGCTGCAGCTGACTGACATAGCTCCATTATATTCTAGAATTATGAATGTGGATGAAGCGATAGAAATGTACGGAAAGATGTACCGAGAGAGCGGTAGAAAGGTGTATTTGTGGTCATTTTAAAGGTTGTTAAAAGCCAGTAAATGTAGATTTTTGTGTACTTTGGAACCTTGATACAGTACCTACGATGAAACGGAAATATTGTTTCAAATATCGTATTGTTTTCGAAGAATACGGTAATAAGAATAAGTATACACGGAGATCTACAGACGGCCATTCTTAAAGTAGTAAGTCTGTCTGCACTAAGAGGCCCCTGCTCAAGGCTGCATGCGATTTGTTTTAACAATGAGAAATCAGATTGATATTAATTTTGTAATTACGTTCTGTAAGACTAGGCATTGTTTTGGTATAAAATTGTATTTTTAGATATCGATAACCTTAATCAGTTGGAAGAGCCTTCATGGATTTTAATAAATTAATTATGCTGAGAAGTTATATTGATGTAATTGTTTTTGAAGTACCTAGTATAATTTTATAAAAAGCAAATTCAGGCTTCCATCAATCAATCAACATATATGTGTAAAACCCTTGCGGCACTGAGTTTTCTTCCTCCTGGCTACATCACCACTCTGGCTGATATATATGAGTGGAGTCCGCAGTATTAATACACTTGACCATGGACTGGGTGAGTCAGGATTTTACAAGAAGCTACACCCATGAATTTTGGTATGTTTGTTCCCTAGGAAGTGACGTCTAGAAATTATAACCCAGTTGAGGGAAAACGAGTTTATAAAACTAAATAGAAAGAGTGTATCTAGTGTGTGTCACCAACCGATGTCGCTTGTAAGATGGTCAAGTTACGTAAGCTTACGCGAATTTTATTATACGTACGGACAATAAAAAAGCAATCGCTTTATTCCACCTTCCACATCTGCGATCGGAAGGTTTCGGCAGAAGGTATCCTGAAAAAAATACTTTCACCCGAAACTCCATTCAGATTCGCGATTTTTTGATAATTTCTAAGAAATTATTATTTTGTGACGTACCCATACGTCTAGTTTTTTAAACCTAACTTTAGAGAAACTTTGGAAATTAATCTAGAAAGTTATGCCAACAGATATATATTTATTTGTTGTTTATCGAATGTTCACTCTCGCATCTAAACCCTCTTAAATTAAGTATACGTTATCGTTGTGACTCGATGTTATAAACTTGAATCGTTCGTGACCGCAAAACTGAATAAGGGAAAAGGCAATTTTGGATAAATTTAAATATGCTATCTATAGAAATGGATGAAATACTAACAAAGGAGTATCACAAACTATAGTTACGCAATAACAGCGTGAAGTCACGTGATCGTTATCATAAGGTATCGCAATCCAGTTCCGATCCATTGCCCCCTCACAAAGAACAATAAACCATTAATTTAAAGATAGTTTATAGCTTCCATTGAACAATGAGGTTTATGTGTGCAACACACCCTAATATGTGCTTAGTTAAAAAAAATATTTCATGTAGAAGGCAAAAAAGCATATGTTTATTTGCTCAGAAAAATTATATTTCGTATCTCGATATAAATGTAAAGAATTAAGTCCCTAGGGAGTAAAGTGATTTGTACTTGGCATTGGCTTTGCTTAGCCGCAGTATATGCTTGGCACTTCAAGTACGTTCGAATACTTCAAGAGTATGGAAAAAAACGTTATGATAGTCCTGATTCTCAAATTAAGCCTGGTGGTTAGGAATTTTGTGTGGAAATTTAAACTCATGAAAGTAAATAAAATAAACAATAACAATTTTACATAGGTACATACGGTTGGCTCTGTCTCCCTCGCAATTTATATGTCTATATAAATTGCGGGGTAGATAGAGCCAACCGGCTTAAAACGGCTGATAGGCAGTGTTTAGCTATTTTGCGGTTAGCAATAACAATATTAGGTGTTATTTTTAGGAAGTTAAATACTACGCAATGAATTTTATAGTACGTATAGGTACAACGCAAGTACTAGACTACTTAAGTTATTACGTAAATTCAAAGTAATTGTCACTACATTGGTGGAGAAGAGATTGGTTCGATATAATATACTCTAATGTGATGTGGTTCTCGGCACAAATAGATAAAAGAATAGGACCACTCCATCTCTTCCCCAAGAGTTTCGTAAAAGCCGACTAAGGATAGGATTATAAACTTAGGATTCTTCTATTAGGCGACGGGCTAGCAACTTGTCACTATCATCACATCGTTATCAGTAACGAGGTATATACAAGAGCTTAATAGTCAAGAGCGCCGAAGAACACGGGTCACTTTTTAGCGGTGACTCATTCTAGAATAACAATCCCGAGTAATTATTTACCCTGATTTACTTTTATAGCAGAAATATAGCAACTATTACACACTTTTTTCTTCGATACCAGCATGAAAACTCTTTAACTCGACGTACCTACTGTTAAACGTAAACCTGTGTATTATAGACACGCAATGGAAGGGCATTGGCTGTGGAAAATGGTATCGCATTATATTTTTTATTACTTTTTATCGTAGTTAAAAGGAAAAACGCTGAAAAAATGTTAGCAAGAAATAGTAAACTGTCACGCTATGCAAACGTAAATAGAGATTGTAATGTTATTGTTAGTATAATACCTACCGGGTTACTCGCAGGGCATTTCAGCTATAATTGTAGTTCAGTGCACAATTATTTTTATTAGATAAAAAAATAAGGAAATATATTTCTTATTATGGTTAATTTATGTTTAAAATATGGACGGTAGCAATAAGATTTGAAATCTTCTATAATAATACGGAAGCAAAAAAAAATATCTAATTTTTTAATAATTATAGGTAGGTATGTATGTAATCGTTTGATAGCTGAAGTGAAAAATTCATCTATGCAAATAATAAATGTTTAGCATTACTCCCCTTGGCATCTTCCCAGAATTAGATCCCTGTGTTCAACTATAACCGTCATTCAAGAGCTATGATCATAACCTAGCTTTTCTCATGTTTTCCTTCACCATCAGAGTACAGTAAAAGTTTGGGGCTAGATAATTTTCTTTGACTTCCAAGAGAGATACCTAACTTACTCGTAATTCAACGATCTGGCATGAAAATGAAAGATTTCATTAAAGAGTAAAGAGAAAGTAACGAACTTTGTGGACTTTACATTTCCGCTTCGGTAAAGCGAGTAAGCCAGAGAAAGCCTACCATTTTATCGACGTTACATTTTACGCACCTTGTCAAAATACCACCGACTGCGCATGTCCGAACTGTTTGACAGTTGCGGCACGCTTAGAATATCACTGTGAACCAATACACCCCAAAAATAGAGAAAAATACTAATGCTTTTTACAAGTGCAATCGTTTTAGAACTAAAACAACGAATTTATTTAGATATTTTCTGTTAAACTCGGTTTTACGTGAAATATTGAGCATATTAGACTGCTTTCTGGTTGTTTTTTAGGAAAAAATCAATCTAAACATCAAGCCGCCATAACATCGATGAATTAAAGTGAAATTGAGTGTTAAGGACAGAATTGTACAGTGTTTCTCAAAATGAATAGAAAAGTAACAATTGTGTGGTACTTTGAACAGTGTTAGACAAATACACATGTCATGAGTGACGTCATAAATTGGACGATTGACAAGTTGTTATCAGTTATATGAAACTAAATATATAAAACATATTATGTAGGACTTCAGATGACTTAGTACTAAAACATATCAAACGAAAATACATATCATTCTCGTGCCTGTAGCATTAATATATTTGGATATAGATATTTGCAAGTATACATATAAGGTTTACAAGGAACTTTTGAATATACACGTGATAAAGGCTGAAGGTCATATAAAAACACAGTCAGTTTTGGACATTTTATTAGGTAAGTTTATTTATTAAATTTTTTTACGAAAATTGATACAATTTATGCACGTTTACCTTTTCACTATCATAAATCAAATGGAACGTGTGATGTGTAAGGCGACTGTGTATGTCTGTCATAGCTAATGAAAATTGGCAACCTATCTAGTGAGCCTCGCCTCTCGAGCGAAAGTACATTCCGTTATATTCGTTTTTCATCCCTGAAAATTTTATGAATATATATGTAGATAGTACCATGCATTCAGTAGCGTAGCTACATAAATTTAAAATAAGTAAACTTAATTCTGATAACGTCATGAAGACGAGCTTTTAATTTCCACAAGCTACATAATTAATACTACTTGTATCTCAATTCTATCAATTAGCCAAACAGCTGAACGTGGCCTTTCAGTCTTTACAAGACTGTTGGCTGTGTCTACTCCGCAGATATAGACGTGATTATGTGTATGTATGTACATAAATAAGCCCAAAATTCACGTTCTAGCCTTAACAACTAATAAACTAAAAAATAAATCAATAAAAATGGTACCTAGTCTGCAAATCATTTCGAAAAACATGAAAAGGGCGCACAGCTTACGAAGTACCTACTACTTTACTTCAATATTCCTTTACATAAACACATCAAAAACATACTTATCTTAACATTAACTCTCTTTACAATCACTTCAAAATAAAAAAGTAGTCTAAACATGTCATTTCCGAAGTGCAAATACAGGAAAACGCCTCATCATTTCAAAAGTACTACTTTACTTCGATAGACACAGCAGCCGCACATCGAAAACATTTGCTAGAGTAATAGGAAACATGGTGACATGTATTTACTTACGCATTTCCGTAGCGGAGTGGAAAGTCGGAAATTTGAAGGGAAGCCAAATAAAGGTGCGTTAAGACAACCCCCGCAGGTCAAATTACATTTTTCCTCGGTATTAGTGCGGTAGCTGTTTTGCGTGATACAGTAATTTGTGTTATTCATTTGCATTTCAGAGAAAATATAATAATAACTTTTTAATAAAAACAAAGCAAAAAAATTTTTTTGATGATACGGAGGGTGACTTATTTGAATTATGCGCAAAATTAAAAATTCGATATATTTTGGGTCGTTTTAACAAAAGAGAGAAGACGTCGGTGGTCGAAAGTTAAAAAGCGTGATGCGCATAAATGCAAGGGTTCAAATCACATCTCGGTCATGTACCAAGGACTATGTTCTAAGTTATATAACTACATTCATTTGAAAAATAACAGTGAGAAAAAACGTCGTGAGGAAACCTGCACATTTAGGCAACTAGTTTCCCCTGAAAAGGTTGCAGAGGTGAGATGGGAGTCGCTTCGTGTAAGAACCTGACTCGACCAATCCAGGATCTAAGGTCAATGGCATACTTTGGGCTCCTCTCCAAAGTGGTGAGGATGCAATCGGGATCAAAGCCGGTAGGAAGAAAACACATACATATTTGCCTCTGCAACGTTTGTGAATAACGGGGAAGGTAACGGTAACAGTAACTGTTCTGAATTGTCATCATAAAGCATTACAGTCTCAGTCATAAGCATAACAGTTAAGGGTCCATTCAAAACAGTACATAACTGATATTTTATTTACTTACATGAATTTTTTTTGCAAAGATTTTAAAGTATTCTGCCTAACATCCCGCCTTAGGAGCTGTTTTACCGGTTAACCTTAATCGTCCTTATAAGACACTTAATTACGCCAAATGATATCAAACCTTCGATAAAATCTTAGCATTGCTGCGTCAGAAAAATACGAAATAGCTCGGTAAATAGCAATTCCATTTGAGCTTTCTTTCGCGACGTAATCTATAATGTAGTCATTTTTTCTTCCAGCTTTCTGTATTTCTTTGTTTGGCTTAACAGTGGCGTCATACCTTTCGTCTATAACAGAATGTTACAGCCATTTTCAAAGAAAGCTGGAAATATTAAGCAAATAACTGGATAAAATATTTACATAATAATAACTTTTA
This sequence comes from Amyelois transitella, assembly GCF_032362555.1. Lineage (NCBI taxonomy): Eukaryota > Metazoa > Arthropoda > Insecta > Lepidoptera > Pyralidae > Amyelois > Amyelois transitella. The sequence goes on along the minus strand of NC_083511.1, from coordinate 6,918,521 downwards.
ACGTTGCAGAGATTCTGATTATTTTCTAACCCCCGAATGGAAATAGTGGGATTATGGCTATAGATTCACATTCTCGACCGTTTATAAAATCTTACCTTATCATGTTATGATTTATCTAATTAAATTGATAATCCTCGAAGGCATATAAGTATATATTTTTGTTTTTAGTACACTCAAGTGTATATTGACGGCCTCTGTGGCGCAGAGGTAGTACGCTTGTCTGTGACACCGGAGGTCCCGGGTTCGAATCCCGGCCAGGGCATGATGAGAAAAGAACTTTCTCTGATTGGCCTGGGTCTTGGATGTTTATCTATGTATATAAGTATTTATCATAAAATATAGTATCGTTGAGTTAGTATTTCATAACACAAGTCTCGAATTTACTTCGAGACTAACTTAATCTGTGTAATTTTTCCAAAATAGAAGAAGTGTATAATACTACATATATACTTTGGCGTTTATTCCAGAGTGGTGCTCTGCTATTATGAAAAAAATATAACATAAAATAACTTTTATATCTATCTGCGGAAATGAATTCCAAATTTGTTCACACTGCACCACTCGCTTTTCTGAGCTTTGGCCTTCGTTATCCAAGTTTACCATATAATATCAACAATAATGTAATGTGATTTTACGTCATAGTCTCCCATCATGACTAGCCTAGAACCAGAAATATGGTCGCCATTTAGCGGGGCGCGGCTCGCGTGTTCGACCATGTTCTTGATTCTTTACATTCCACTATGTAGTATAGTATGTACATTATACCAGCCAACATTTTTGTACATTTCAGAATAACGCGAGGCAATTATGTATATTGACTCCCATTTTTCCGTTCAGTGAAAATTGTACAAATAGTTTCAGGCAAAAGCGCGATAAATTTTGTTTACCTTTTATGTTTCGTGTGTTTAAAAACATGTTCATTGTATGTTGGAAAATTTTTTATGGTTAGGAGAATTTTGAAATGCAAGATTTTTGGTGGAAACGATAAGAAATTTCATAAGAAAATAGCTATGAACTATCTTTGAACCTATTCAGTATTCAATTCAATCAGGTATAATTCAGCAAAAACATTTTCTGACAGAAGCTCACGTCTATCAATTTATGTATTATTAGTAGGTACAGGAAATTTTAAGAAATCCGCTGGGTATCTGTCTATCTGAAGCATATAAAACCACCACAACCCACACAAAGGTTCTCTGCTTAACCCAATGGTAGACTGTTAGATGATGCTATTAACATTAAGTCCGTCTATTGTAGGTACTTTACAAATTGTAATTGATACAATAAAGAATAAATAAATAAATCGGAATCATTAGTCTTATTTTGATCCGATTTAAATATGGCCTGAAGTTATTTTTCTTTATGAAAAAGGCATGTTTGAATTTGTAAGAAAATGAAGAAAGCAAATTGTTAGTTCAAACACTTATCGGTGTCACATTGCAAGACCGACATTATTGCGTAGGGAATTTATAAAAAAAAAAAACAGTAACATGGGTTAAGCAGTGTGGCAAGCGGATGGCGATCGGCTTGAAACGCATCACAGACTGCTTTAATAGACCGCGATTTCAAATTTCGAATCCGGTGGGCAACGTCCGTGACTCCAAATTTATTGATTGGTTCATCGATCTAAAATTAATCGGGTATTCATTTCGATTAATTGAAAACTAGCCTCGGCCCGAGGTTTCGCTGGCATGTAAATTGTAGCTTGCAGCTTTTGTTACTAAGATGTCATGTGTATGAGTTCGATAAGAAGTCTTATCCAAAAATACTTATTTATTTTCTCTATCTTTTGCGCGGGGCTTCGCTTCCGTGGAAAAAACTAGCCTATTTTACTATTCCTACGGATTCCTCTTACAATAGATATGAAAGTATTCACTTAATTATTTTTTATTCCACAAGGGTAAGAATGTGAAACACATAGTTTGGTAAATTTTAATTTGATGCTACCATCAGGAAGATGCTTTTTGTGTGATTGGTATAGATCTTGTGTATGTAAGTACTTCTTATAGGTATTTACTATTAAGATTCACATCACACTGATAGTTAAGTACTTGAAGTTTCCATACAATAGACGACTGAAAAGTGTATACTTATATCTATTTATATGTATTTCGTAAGTATGTTCACATAGCACAAATAACATAATGCGCTCGCGCACAATACTTCAATGATGTCGGACGCGATTTCATTTCCTGCGTGCGCGCGCGCTGACCCGTGCGCCAATTTCCGGCGACTTTATTGTAACTATCTGATTTGTCGTCAAAATGTACTTATATACGTTTATTGAGGACAAATTTTTGGGTAATACGTGCAATAAATCTTTATGGGACACTTTTAAAATTACAAAGAAATAAAATAGTTGGTATGGTATATAAAACGCAAAGGTACAAACTCAATATGTCCGACTGACTGATCTAGCTGAATTTGTAGATAGCTACTATGATGTAGGTATCTTCTTTTCATTATATCATTTCAGAATATCTAAAAACTTAACCTTTCAAACAAATAAACAATAAAATTTACGAACTTTACTATATTATACCTATAAAGATAGGTCTTTAAATCGTGCTAGGAACTTGATGAAGATTCCCAATGTTATTAGCTTATTTCCTTTGATTGACTTTTACTCTCTGCTCGGAAAGGGCAGATTCTCGCACACAGTATGATATATTTATATTTGATGAAATTAAGTGAAAAAAATAAATCATTTGGATAAGCCCTTCGTGGTATAAATTTTCAGGTTTTGTTGTATGCTTGTTTGACCTTTCGTGGTTTATGATTTATTATATTAGGTAAAATATAAAAAGGTTCTGATAACAAATCTCGTTTATTTATTTCATTGCGTGGTCGCAGTTTTTGCGTGTTGCACGCGTTTTCATGACCCGTACGTGGACATTTGAAAATACCTTTTCTAGAAAAATCTTGAAAAAGTACTCTTTTAGCATTGCTGTAGGTAGATTTAATTTTTTCAATATTTAATCTTACACTTCTCACGGAATAGATGATCGGAAAAAGCTCCTTCAGTTCCATAAGGTCGTGCTTTATAAAGTACCTACAAATTTCTTGTCGAACAATCAGATGATTCCAGCCTGAAAGTTTCCCGTATTAATTGGAACCAAATTATAAATTGATATTCTTTCTGCAGTACTTAGGCAGTGGTGACGATTCGGTGGAACATAGAGATGGTAACAAAAAACCTATTTTAGGTTTTTTCTATCTCAATATGAAGTTGTACTGGACGTATGTGTATTATAAAAGAGATATCTACCAAAAACTGAAAAAAATGTGTCATATTACTTTTTTTACACTTTGCGCTTATGACTTACTATATACTTTGTTTCTTTTTGATCAAAATTTCAAAGTTAACTTATTAATTTTCCTTATAACATACCACATAGTTAATATCAGTTCAGCAGTATTTCAAGCTATTTTCAAAACAAGAGCCTTATTAATTACTGAAATACACACGCAAATAGTATTAAGAATTCAGTTTTACTATAGCGTGCGTGCGTCCGTTAACATCTACCGACTAAATTTGTTATTATAACGACCACCTTGGCCCATACTAGGTAACTTTTATAGTGCCAATTACGTCTCTGTAATTTCTGAATATGTTTGTGAAAGTGTTTTTCTTGTGCCCGAGAATGGTAATGGAATGGGCTGTTAGACCATTAATTGTATTGATTTAGGGCCGTTACAACTCCTTCGAGCTAAAATCTTAGGTTGTAACTGTTTGATGTTGAATACTCAATAAAGCATCTGTATTTTTCTATATAGTTTTGCAATGTATCAGAATAAAACCGTCATATATTTTTTTTTGTTGTAAAGCTAAAGTATCCGAACCTAAGTTGAGTTATTATCATTGTGAAGAAACCTGCACATTCAGGCTACTGGATGTTTAGCCATGTTTCAATATTAGAAAGGTCTCCTGAAAAGGTTGTGGCGATCAGAGGAGATCCACTTCGTGAAAAAACCTGACCTGAACCTGAGGAAGACTTGTAAAACTCTAGAATACAACTACCATAAAATGAGATCCCATTGCGTAATTCATAGTTAGTAAAGTATGCTTTACAATATTTACTCTTTCGAATTGCCGAAATATAAACGAGAAAAAAAAACAGTTATTCATAACGAAGATAGTTACTTTTACTCAATTAACATTGTTTGTACATGTTCCGTGACGGGTTCAGCGATCGCCGAGCAGATTTTTAACGAGCTGTTTTAATTTTACAACGTCAACTCTGTTTTAAAATGTAACTTTGTTGATGCAACGCTATTTCCAAGGTAAAATGTTTTACACTTAAACTTGGTGAGTTATGGAGCATCAAAACTTTAATAATTTGTCCGTCGGGGACATAATGGAGTCCATCAGGGTGTTAACCCTCGAATGACACATTGGGTGACGCAACTTTGTCAATATAGGTCATGTGTACAGTACACCTCAACCCATTTAGGTTTTTAAAAATTAACGTTGTTTGACGTAACCCATCCCGGTGTTTGTCCATGCGCTTGCAATTGGAGTTACAAGCAACAAACGTATAAAACATACATGATATTAAGGTTGTGTGTACATCGGACGGCGCCACCGCGGCGTGTTGTGGGGCGCAGTTGCTATGGCAACGCACACCCCCTATCCCATACCCCCTTTTGCTTTCAGCTGACCCGCCGACCTCTAGCGACGAGTCGTAACACCACTGTCAGTGTTATAGTGATGGTTGTAGAAATGATAACGGTGGAACTTTTAACGAAATTGTTCGATAAATTTGACATTTTCATGTCAAGAGCAGAAAGTTTCCGGATATTACTGGTAATATTTTTTTCAGTTAACAAAGTTTTGAACGGGAGCATTATCAGTACTACTTAAAAGGAATAACAATAATATTCAATGAATTTATTATAGTTTTTATTTAAAAGACAGAGAGTGCAAATCTTTTGTAGATAACGTAATTTTAAAATTTTTCAGGTTTTATTAGTTTGTTAAAAGACCATTTATTAATATTTTGAATAAGCTAATTCATCTGCCATAACTAATTTTTAAAGGTAGGTAAGAGGGGCATAAGGGTTTCTAGGAACCTAAATGTGCGAATCTGCGTGCAATAGCTAATAGTAATTGAAAGTTGGAAAATTCGGAATAAGGTTTTTTTGTTATTGTGTCCCATCACTAGCGTCAAGACGCGTCTAGTCCTCGACATCCTCAGCTTTATGAATACTTCAGGTTTCAGGTGCTTGTTCCGTACACGCCTGGCCAATAAAAATGTATAACAATACTGGAATAAAGTCTCGCTTTTATTTTATTTCGAACCGTTTTTCTTGCTCGCTATCCGGTGACGTCTATTTTCATTACGTTTTAATCTGATATCACTCTCTTTTTAATTTTCCTTTCTGAATTGTGACGTGTTTTGGACGCCTCATTAGGGAGGCGAATTGTTGTACTGGAAAGTTAATATTTTGTTTCTGCTTTTGTATACTATAATGATTATACTTTTGGATAACTTTCCTTGAACTCGTAATAATTGAGTTAGTTTTGTCTCGAATTTTATTATCATTTGTTTACTGTAAAAAAGGTAGATTAATCTGCTAGATACTGACCGAGAGTACTTACACATGGTCAGTATCGGGGATCTGGTTTACTGTAGATAGAACTGCAGTAGGCTTACTTTATTTACAACTAAACAAAACAATATCGATTTTATGTTCTAGTTTTAAGGTAAACACATATTTATATGGAAGTACTGTGTCTGTGTCCAAGTCGCAAGGTGTAGAGAACACTTACAGCAAATGAGTGACTCATGTGTTAAAGTTCAAAGGGATAATTATGAAGGGAGTTGCTCGTTTTTATGCGGAGTTGTACTCACTGCGTCGTATGCCTATTTGTAGGTTTGAACATGATACACTGTTCATTTAAACGGTAGAAGGAGCTGGCTTGTAACGTACCTTGATCAAATGGGGATGTCTTGGAGAAAGATCAGCTCTAAAATACTATACACCGATGGCTTTCAAGAAGAATAATAAATGTGGTTAATGTAACAGAAGTATAGTCAAGATTACCGCAAACCAACTAGCTTAAATGAAGAAAGTGTAGAATGACGATAATGTGAAAGCAATAAGTTGAGCTGGAAATATATAGTTTTTTCCTTCCCCTCCAGAAAAAAGGCCTTTGCACCTTTGTAGTAGACCTTATCGATATTGGTTAATGGATCCTATCCATTTGCCTCAATGTGTAGGTCTTCTCATGATATTTTCCCTCAAATGAACACATCTCACAAAATAGTCATTGTACAATGGTGTCGGTAGGATTTGTATTTGTGCGCCATGCTTTTTTTCCATCATCCATGAAAATCGTACTATAGGTATTGTATGAATGTTTAAATTTAGGAAAATCTGTTTCGGAACATTTTAAGTAAAGAATGGGTTTTCAGCAAGGCCCACAGGCAAGGCCGTAATCGAAAGGATTTCTCGTCTTTTGTACGGTATTATGGTACTTACATTGTATCTTCTTGTCTAATATATATTTATAAAAGAGACTATGTATGGCAGTATAAAATATTAGGTACATATATATATGAGATCTTTCGCTATTTTATTATACGGTCAACTGTCGCTTCTAAATAAAATTTTATAATATTTATTTAAAAATGCCAAAAAAACTCTTTTACGACTACAATACTATTTTACAGGAATTTGGCTTGAAGATCCTATATTGAGAATAAAAGGTTTCCTGTATATGTGTAATGTGTAGTCTATATAAGAGGTAAACTTTGTTTATTTTAGTTGTTGCAATGACTAATCTTTTGAAATAAAGAATCAATAATAAAATTATTATACCGGTAAAAGGTGCATAGATTTTAACACAAATTAAGTCTTGAATCTATTGAATGGAAAACTTAACAGAATTTACTCTTGGTCACTCTAGCGTGTTAAAAAATATCAATTGAATGATTTATTGTAATTTCGTTACTAGTTAAATGTAGTTTATCCTTCAGTATTCATGGGATAAAGTATAAAAACACGCAGTTGTATGGTAAGCTTAATCATAAAGGACAATAGTTGTACGGCAACCGCGCGCAATGGCGATATAAAAAGGCTGCTTTTTCAAAGCATTTTTCATATACAAAAGGATAATTTCGCTTCAGTTCCCGTTGTGCAGTAGCTATTGTCGTTCTATGGCTTAGTTTAAATAGCCAGATTCGCAAGGGTTTCTAAATCGTCGTTTTTAGAAAGCATGCAGGATTGATTAGTTTTCGTGAGTAAACTATATCTAATCCAAACAGTTCGAATTATTAAATAAATGAAAAAGTACCGGAGTAAGTTTAAATAGTAATAGTAAGGAATTAGTGATACATTTTTTTTCTTATAAGCCAATGTTTTCAAATTGTTGTAAGTAATAGCAAAATGTGCATCTTTGTGTTCATGTTGACTCATGGACACAAAGATGCACATTTTGCTAATATGAAATAAACTTAGTATGATAAAACAGCTCATAAGTAAGTAGTTCTTAGTCAGTTAGTAGTTCTATCTCAATATACAAATTGCTCTTGCTTCTCTTTCTAGTGACAGTGACTCTTTGCTAATAAGCAAGAATAATATATAAATAAATATATACGGGACAAATTACACAGAATGATTTACCCTCGAAGTAAATTCGATACTTGTGTTACGAGATACTAACTCAACGATACTATATTTTGTAATAAATACATTCTCATCATGCACTGGCCGGGATTCGAACCCGGGACCTCCGGTGTCACAGACAAGTGTGCTACCGCTGCGCCTCAGAAGCCGTCGAGAATAGGCAGAGTATAGTATACACCAAAACATACAATCTCCTTGGTTTATATTACGCATTATCAAGGATTTTTATAAACGCGAAATGTTTTTGATTGACTAAAAAATTTACGGGAAAGTAATTTATTTTGACTTGTTGAAAATTTTCCCCAAAAATAGCAGTGGCAACATTGGGCTATATCAATGCAGTTGTATGAGTCAGATAGTAAAATAATTTAGTTAGATGTAGACTTATGCGCTACCTAGGCTGTAGTGCAACTACAATAATTTTCAATATTCACCTAGATTTTGGGACATTAGTCATGGCGATTATAATTGAAGTCTGACCACGACCGCAATGCGGGTTCTTTTTGACATTTATCATACAAGTGCGCGCCGTAATAGGCTTTTTGGAACATTACCAGCTCCGTTGCATTCACGTAACCTGTTTATCTTTTGACTTATTGAGCTATATTTTTATTTATTTATACTTTAGTGGTGCCATGTGGTTAGCACAAATAGAAAAAAGAATAGGACAACTCTATCTCTTTCCTATGGATGTCGTAAACGGCGATTAAGGGATAATCTTGGAAAATAAACTTGGGATTCTTCTTTTAGCGACCTACCACTGTTTGAATCTCAATTCTATCATTAAGCCAAACGGCTGAATTTGGCCTATCAGTCTTTTGAACTGTTGGCTCTGTTTACCCCGCAAGGGATATAGACGTGATGATATGTATGAATGTTGATTAGAGAAAATTTTCCTCCATTACAACGTAAAAATTAAAATCATATTCAACAGAGCACATTTCTATCTAGTATTATGGAAGACGGATGTGTTTTATGAAGGTAATACAATAAATTATAAGAAACAAGATTTCAGGATGCAAAAATATTTGTGCTTAATTTTTACGGACCCTGTGTCGTATAAGATGTATCATCCCATACATGTATGAGGGTGGTAAGCATGTTAACAATGCATTGTAAGTCGGGCTTCCAGTTTTTCAGGGCTCCCCGCGAACACGTTTTTATATCACAACATATTATTCAGCCAGCCCCGAACACATAAATTTTCTTTTTTACTGAAACGTTTCTAGCTAAATAAAGATTATGAGAAAATATATTATTGTATTTGATCCGCTTGATGTTCAAGGTCTTTAATTAAACAAGAACAAAATTAAACATTTTCGGTACACTTGGAGAATATTAAAATTTCATCAAAATGTGTGTAGGCTCAAATTATTTTGGCCTAGAATGTAAGTATTTTTTTTAGTACCTACCTAAGTAATAGAAAGTTAAAGTAATGCCTTTAAAAATTAAGTTTAGATTAACCAGCATCAAAACAAATTGAAAACCAATGGAGGTTGTTGAGGTAAACTCCACCGACAAGGGTAAGCTCTTAAAATAAAAAAGAACAAGAATCTAAAAACGCATTTTCTTCAACACGTCAAACTACAAGAACATGGTATCAAAACAACTCGAGAGAGTACAATATAAATAAAATTGTTCTTTGAAGTAACGCGAAACTTTTTTCGCTTTTGGCCTCCTTGTAGCGAGTCGGAGAATTCCCTTCCAAGTTAATAAGTGCGCGAAGAATTTAATAAAAGCATTTTATTATTTTTGAGAACACTTGCTTGCTTTTTATGTTATCAGAGAGCAGATGTTTGTTTATTACAATAAAATAGAGCCTTCATTTTGCTAGCTGAAGGAGGATTTTATCATTTTTTAATTATTGCAATATCTTCCTCTCGTAGGTAATTTCTTGTTGAACTTGACGTCTAGCTATTTAGTTTTTTTAGAAACAAGTTTAAAATCTGTATTGAACTAGGAAATGAGACATCATTCATTATAAAAAAATAATCATTCATTTCAACAACCAGTCTACTTTATGAATCAAAGTTGCAACAATTCAGCCCACGTTTTGTTCCATTTTCATGTTACGGATGGTCGTAATAATGTGCCTAATGTAGGTAAATCTCACAGGAGAAACTTTTAAAAGCTGGTAAGCTCCGGGCCGACGAACGAAATCACAGCCTACTAAAGTATATTTCACCCTTTTGACGACACATTATGTACATTTGCAGCGCGTAACGACACGGGCACGGTTCACAATTTCCATTAGGGAGTGCCGAAATAGGAACGGCTCAAAATTTAGTGCTCACACACGAATTTAGACCTTAAATCGATGGATGTTAGTTTTGTTGTGGAACTAAGGGTTGTGCTAATTTGTGTTCGAAGCACATCGGGTTCGCGCCGCGCCCCGTGTAACACATATCGTATTAGCAAAGGACGGTATCTTACTGCAATTAGCTTCAGCTTTTTAGGAGCGCCGGTTGTGCGTTGTTAGAATATTTTTGTCGCACTCGACCGGAGAACGGCCCATTCCGAGTTGTGCCAATGGCTTATTGCGGGTATTTAGGGCCCACAAATGAGCGTTGCTAATAATATACTCTTGGCCCTTCGTTTTTTTTTAAATCAATGATTCAGTAATATCACACGAATTTTCTCGGGAGTAATATTTGTTATTTTTGTTTTAGTTGACGTTAAGAAATGTACCTATGAATAGATCCGTATTATCAAACTAGGTCTTTTATAGATGCAAAAACTAATTCAGACCAAGACTTTTCAGTAAGGTGGAATTTTTAGTAATACCCTGTCAATTACTCACATAAAAGCTTGTAGCTAGAGTGATGATTTGGGCTCGATGGCCACCACAGAGAAGATCTTCCGCCTGGCTAGGTGCGATGCTTGACCGCGGCTCCAACGATGTTGAGTCGGAGGTTGTTATTTAATCTTTGTTATCGCGATTTAGACTCTTCGCTGCATTTGGTTGATCTCTTTAATTTCTTTCCTTTGACTGACAGATTGTATGCGACTTTAGTGACGACAAGCTATTGAATTAACAGAATAAATATAGGATATTCAGTAAGCGAGCACAACGTACTATAAAGTACATTGTACATTTATGGAATTTAAAAGTACGAAAGCAGTAGTAAGCAATGCAAATTGTAATCTCTAAGACGTTACTAAAAAACTTCTTACATTTTAATTAAGAAAAATGGCATTTTAAAGAAATGGACGAAATGTAGAGCTTAAATTTAATCTCTTAGTAGAGCGCATCACATAAACAGAAAGTAAAAGCTTGAAATAAGGGAATGAAAAACGGACAAGAACTCACATGATAAGCGTTTTAATCTCTTTAAGTGTTTACTATGCTTTCCTTTTGATTACGTGATGTATGAACCTTTTAAGTTGATATTTTACTGAAGCACCTAATGAATATTTACCTACTGCTTATGAATAAGATAGAGAATTTAGGCCTACGTTTTTAATTTTTCTTGATAATTACGTAGATTAGGTACATAAGTACGTACATATACCTATATCACGTCTTTATTATCCCTTTAGGGGGTAAACAGAGCCAGAATCTCGAAAAGGCTGAAAGGCATCGTTCAGCTTGATAGAATTAAGATTCAGATTAGTGACAGCTCATCGATTTAGTAGATGTAACCAGAAGATCAACTCAGACATCAGATAGACAAGAAAATCAATCTTAATTCCAACTTAGCCACACAGCTGAAAGTGACCGTTTAGTCTTTTCAGGCCATTGGCTCTGACTACCTCGTAAGGGATATAGACGAAATGAAATGTATGTATGGATTTATTTAAAACTTAATGCCGTTTGGCATTCTCTACCAGTCTACCAGTCAGATCAGCCTGACAAACAGAAAAATATTTAAGGTGATGGTGCGATAAAGTATGTTTATATGTGTTCTGCAAATGGGCCCCGCTCATGTATGGATTTTGTACATCCAACAAAGAATATAGATATAGTAAAATCTAAAATTCTGTACGCATGAGACTCCCAACGTTGTTTTTACTGAAAACTGAACACATTTTCTGGCTACAACAGTTGCCCCCTTTGTTTGCTCCCGCGCCCGCGTTCCTCATGACTTTTTAAAAAACTGTTACTGTGTTTGTACTGATAAAATATTTAACTCTACCAATGTTCTTTCTGTAAAGTTTTTAATAATAACATATCACAGTGCACGTAAATAGGGCGTAGTACACAGTCAAAGATAACTCATGTATAAGATTATGTACTTACTTAATCCTGTTTTCGTATTGATATAAGTAGATTATACACTTTCATTCCTGAACTTTTGTATTTTAGGTTTAGTTTTAGTTGAACAAGTAATAGGCGGAAGAAAATAATGTAATGATGAAAAATCGACTTTTGGCAGTGAAAACGATCGAAAATTTCTCACTGAATTAGGTGAGGTATTAATTTAATGTAAAATTTCCCACATTGCGCGCTTTAAAAAGATGGTAATGATACTAGAAAAACTACATATTGTGGATAACAAACAGAGCAGTAACAAATATAACATTTATATTTGTTTGTATTCTACTGTACCACAAACTATGACCCACTTGCCATACGTGACTAGGCACGTTACAGGCATATCAAAAATTCAATTATAAAATTCACCATATATACAGTGGTTGGTTACAAAATTTACTGAATGCCAACAATTTGGCCACGTAACCAGGGTGCATTACATTAATTTCGAGCTGAAAGCTCCGGCATTAATTTGCGTCTAGCTCCAGAGGGAAACCACAAAATACTAGTTCCGTTGCTATTCATAATAAAACCCGGTGCAAACCGCTAAGTGCTTCAACATCTGGGTGCAACGAAATACTATTATGATGACAAAGGCCTGTGAAATAGTGCCCGGCGAAGTCAGTAATGGCTTACATATGTTAAGTCAGAGTGATTTCATGCTCAGGTGAACTTGTAATTGCTAGTTTTCATTCGAATTTGGGACTTGCAAAATAGAACATTATGAAATAGAGAATAGAAAAGTCTTTTCCTGTGTGGGCAACCACAGAACAGCAATGTTCTGTTCACACAAAACAATCTTTATGCTCTCGTCAAATATGGTGGTATTTAGTAAAATATGATATCCTTTAAGCTTAGCAAGGTGCACTTAGAATACGATCTTGCTGAATATCATTTTAAAAGCATATAAATATAAATGGCCTTTGCTTTCAATTCGGTACTTAGATTTTTGTAAAATTGATTTTCTTAAAATCGTTCAGTATGAAGAGCATGATTCGCCATTCTGGAAAATAGAGTTATATAGTAAAATTATTAAAAATATTCGTGTGGATAAAAACCATTTAAAACTAATACAAAACGGGCTGTTCCCAATTCCTTTAACATCCGCTTATAATTAAGCTGATCTTAATTATGGAAAACGCTATGATAAAAAAGAGAAAAGGAAAAATATGACGGTGTTATAATCACTAAGTAAAAACATCTCAATACTTTTTTCCTAAAATTGTCATAACGTCGGGGAAGTCAAGGGAACTTATTAAAACCAGTGCTGACGAATTGCTATCAAATGAAACCTTGGCCGGATATTTTATTATAATGACAAAGGGGGTCTTTTGTCAATCTGGTTGGATTGTTATAGTAATCATAATACTTATTATACTATTCATTTTGTATGTTACGAATTCCAATTTAAACAAACAAGCCTAGTGTGGGAAAACGGAAGAAATATTGCATCATACGAATACGATATTTCAAGTGAACCAAGTCATTACAGGGCTATTATTACTGAATTTTGTCATTGTAAGACGTATATTACTCACCACTTATAAATCTACTACTTTGAAGGCAGTGGTTTTTTTGTTTTCATAGATATAGAAATCTTAATAGCTGAAGGTATATATTTGCGTTGGTAACGATTGGGGACACAAATGTTATAAGTAGTATTTTTGATTTCAACATTGGTTCGAATATTAATATTTGGTATTTCACGAAAAAAGTACAGCGAGGTTGCAGTTTAATGGAAAACTTGTCTATTGTCGCATTAACAAAAATCAGCTTTCTTACAAAACGCCTTACCTAACTTTGCTTCCATACTTTCACGGTTCTCACTTTTATAAGTTTTTACAATTGTTGATATTAAATTTCTTTGCAATTTTTAAACACAGATTTAGTTTTTTTTATTAACAAGTTCCTGAATGATTAAAAGTTTAGTCCAGGTGACGTAATTCTATGAAATAATTTGGAACCACGCACGTAAATGATTTCTCAAGGAGTGTTAATGTCATGCAGGCAGCCGACCGTAAAAAACAGTACCAAATCTTTTGACGGCTTGTAAAGTTTCACTTACCTTTATGGTAACTTATGAAACCCTGAGCTTGGAAGGAAATAGCTGAATATTTTATCAAATAGTGTATTTAGCCGACTTAAATAAGATGTTCTTAATTTGACAAAACAATTTTTTAATGTAATATTGGCGATTATCCGATTAATTAAAGTTTTTGTTTCGATCTATCATTCCTTACCGTTCTATAAAACTTTGTTTCCAATATTTTAGAAATTGTGTTTTACAAATAGGTACTTATATTCAGTGGATAATATCCGTTCAAAACAAACTATTGATCGGAGCTATTCTGGTATAATTACACGTTTTATTGTACGTTACCTGTACCGTATACTTATGTATTGATTTTTGTTGTATCCTACATTTGTATTACCAAGAAATCGAGATATTCTAGGTGCTGGAAACACGGTTAATATTAAACGTTTCTGTGAAGCTTTAACTATTAAAACTCTTTCCGAGTAAGTGTTTAAAGTGCAACTTAACAAGTAGCTTTATAGGTTAGTAAGCCTAAAATGTTTTTATTATTTATCAGTTACTATTGAGTACTGTTTTTTTTTCGTGGCTTTGCTCCTTTTCGAATTTACAAAAATCTGCGGTTTTTCTATATGTATAAAAAGGGATAACTATTTATGCATAAAGAGATGCCGACTCTCATGTATATACCTAAACATCTACAATCCTTTTTACATAACGAGAAATTGTTTCTCCAGTCATATAAAAAATAAAGATTCCTTGTAAAAATATCTTTGACTTTGAGACTAAATAATTTATTATAATTTCAAACGTTCAAAGAGAATTTAATTTTTTTAACAGATGTAATAAGTGCTTCAGAGAGGCATTCTCATTAATCCAGTACATTAGTCGCAGGAGAGCTTCTAGCTTCCCTTTTCGCTTTGCAAAAAGTTCGGCCCGACGAAACGGGTGTATAAAATAAGTAAGACTGAGCACGATGGTATAGGAAGTTCTTAATATGTGAATAGTAATGATATAAATGATTATAAATAAAAACGAATTGTTCAATGTGTTGTTAACCGTTAAACTCAAGAAAGTCTTAACAATACTTTATAAATTTTTTTTATTTATATTTTTTATGTAGGTACCTCAAAGAAAAAAATAAGAATATAATTTGAACTTAAGAGAAATTTAGTACATAACTTCATTTAGAATTTTTATTTGTATTAATCACTAGCGAACGTTTTACCCCCATTTTAGTATTTGAGGGGTTGATTTTTGAAATGTACCCTATGTTAGAACGCGGGTTTTTAACTATATGCATACCAAATTTCATTTGAATCTGTCCAACAGTTCAGCTGTAAAAGCGGAAAAGACAGATAGACATTCGCATTTATAATACTTAAGTTTTATTTCTCATTTTCTTACTTATTAGAAAGGGATTTTTTTCTGATTTTATTGCCTGATTCTGGTTATCATAAAGATTCGCTATTGTTCTATAAATAACCATCAAAATATTCTGAGTTGATAGTAATGCTTCTTCTTTGTAGAGGTAGTAGAGGGTAAAAATAAAGTTTTCTTTTCATTTTGGTATTATTTATAGGAGACGAATGAAAGGTGTTATCTCTGCATACCTCTTTGGAGAGAGGCGTGACATATCATCTTTAAATGTGTCTACTAATGTTTGTCGCTCCTTTTCTTGTTTACGAGTACTACTCGAGTGCGCCATCGCGACGCGGCGTCTTACATTTTTGCCAGAGATTCTGAAAGAGTATAATTTATTGCATTCGCTGTTACTCCGGTATGCATTTATGAATCGCCCTTACACTGTTACTTAAAGTAATTGGCAAATGCAATGGTATTCATAGTGCAGATTTATTTAATGCGATCTTACGTTATTTTAATAAATAAGTATACTTTTTAACATTTGAGCGAAATGAATGTTCGTAATTTTTATGTCTCCTTCCTCCTTGGTTCATACTTTGCATTAGATTTTATGTCACTGTTATTTTTAAAACGCAGGATCATTAAACAAATATTTTATTTTTTAAACCATTGATATAAAATGATGTATGACATGCCGTGTGGTTCCGGGCACTAATAGAAAAAGAATAGGACCACTCCATCTCTTTCCCATGGATGTCATAAAAGGCGACTAAAGGACTTATTAAATTTGGATACATATTAGGCGATGGGCTAGCAACTTGTCACTATTTGAATCTCAATTCTATCATTAAGCCAAACAGCTGAACGTAGCTTATCAGTCTTTTAAGACTGTTGGCGCTGTCTACCCCGCAAGGGATATAGACGTGATTATATGTATGTGTTTTATATGAAAAGTAGGGAGTAGTCTTTTTCAGTAACTTTTTCCTTAAATAGGAAAAAGTTTTTTATTTTCTTAAAGTAAATAAGTCAACAGTTAATACGCCTCGAGCTTAGCTAGAGGTTTTCATGAGCGTCGTTTAGTTAAAGTGTTCTCTATAACGTTTGCAAGTGTGGTTCAAGTTATAGTGCGCGCCATAAAGTAGGGTCAAAAGTTGTCGGCGGACGATCGATACCATACCGAGGTTTGCTTATCCACGGACGCACGACCGGACACATCGCGTGCCACCTTTAATACAAAAATATCGATTTTTCCACAAAGCCGCGTCACCGCAATCAATATACCTTTCCGCCCCATGCCTAATTACGCCCGCCTACATCACTCAAACATCCGTAAAAAGCCCCGTAATCACTCCCGCGATGGAACCTCGATGATACCCATCCTGAAAAATAGCGCACACTGAATCATTCAAAGCGCACAGGAAAACGCTTCATTGTAAACGTTTTATTTAATTTTCCCTCCATTTACTTTTTTATAATTTCTGCCGGGCATAAAAAACGATCCGCCGCCGCAGGAAGCACGCACACTTGTAAAGCCACACGTCGGGACGCACACAGGGATAGGAACACCTGTCTCGGGAATGAAAGGTGTGCTAGAGCGCGTGGACAGGGGATAGCTATATGTAGAAGTAGCGGGTGGGAAAAAGAGGTGGTTATGCGCGCGCAGAACGCTGGCACGCCCGCCGCGCGTCCCGCTCGCTCGCTCGTCCACCCGCGCTACTCGTCAGTCTATCGCGCGCAGAGGCAGCGCTTGTATGTGCCGCCCTTTGCTCCAACGCGACCGACGACACAGTGCCCGTAACCGGTGTTCGGAAAATTGTGCATGTGCGTTTTCCGAAGAAAGCAGTGTGTGTGCTTGTGAGATGTGCTATTGTTTTCTAGGTAACGGAGATCATTGTTGATAAAAAGGCAGCCGGATGATTTTTTCGATACATTTGTTGGCGCGCATAATTTTCACTTTTAATATTTATTCCAACAAAGTCATTGTCAGAAGGCTGTTTAAATTAAGTAATATCAAGCCGATTTATATAAAAGTGAATTTAGAACAGCAACGAGCGCTGTTTTATCAAAAGTTTTATTAAAGCGCGCTACTTCAATTAGTAGTGCGATATGATTTTACGATCTGTTAATTGTTTGAACTACAGCTAAAGATAAGCCTAACGAAAGTCGTATACTCGTTCATAATAGAGTAGATACCTACCTAGGAATGGAAACAATGTACTTACTGTAATTCGGGCTACTTAAAATTTTTTATTCTAATGATTATAAATACATGCTACAAAACGTAGTTTTCAAAAGCAATCTAGAAAATGTTACTCATAAACTAAAATATAATGTTTGTGCACATGAGGTATATAATAAACTAATATATAGTAACTTAAGCAAAACATGCAATAATTAATACCTACATACCGAAAGATACTAAGTTTGAAGTGGCAGTAAATAGGTACAGATAAAATGCATCTTCAACAGTTTTCAGCTACACGGTTAATTTCCACAGTCAAATATGAATAAAACCAAACAAATTTTTATATTAACTTTGTATATAAGAATGGAAAACTTAGCAAGAAAATAATCATAGTGAAAATCAAAGGAAGAAAGTACCGTTATCAAAATTACTGGAAATGCGACTCCGATATACATGCCCATTGTACCTACATCGAACAACCACCGAAAATAAGAACACAAAACAACGAAATATATTTTCCAATTCTGTCAATATTTTGTATTCATATCATTTTATGATATTCGAAATAAAACTCCCTTTTATATTGGATTTTCAATAAAATAATTTACATTTCAAAGGCAACGATTATCACGACTGAAGGTCGTTGGTAAATGAGCTACTTGCAAACGGATAATGATATAAATAATATTTGAAATATCATTCAAATTGATGCAAATCATAAATTAATAAAGAAGGAATAAATTATCAAAGAAAAATCAGTTACAGTATTTTATATTATGTCTGAATATCCTGCACTAATTTACATTTTGCTTAGCCTTTAAATATTTAAATGGTACCAGGCTTGGAGCCAACTTGTAGAAAACAAATTAGTTGTCTTTAAATACCAATACTGTTTGAAGAGCTGATGTATATGGATGACTTTCTTTACGCCTGATGGAGGCGCACACGCAACACAGACAGATGATCGACCGATTTTGTTTGCATGGTCGAATTATAACAATGTTGTTAGATTAATGCAAGAAAATTCTTTACTTAATTAAAAAGAAAAGGCATGCTCAATGTCTTCAATAGAATTGAGATTTTGTCTACGTGTAGACAAAATTAAACTTAACAAGAAACCAAATGGAGCTTAATTAGATTATCATCGGGTGCGATGTGACCTTTCAATAAGATTGCCCTATCTAATTTACCTCAATTAACAAAATGATCTCCAGAATAAGGACCGTATTGTAGCACATGGTGGCAGAGCGCAGAGGTTAACCAAATCATGTAATGGAAGAATTAATTCTGACACTCTTATAAGGTGCTAAGCGTTTAAAATCATATTTTTGATACATACTTACTAATATCACGCCTTTTTGTGATAGGTAATACATTTCATCATAGCGGACAGACAATATAAACTCCTGATCTATTGAAAATTCGCTTACTATAGGAATCATCTAATACGTACATCGAAAAATATGAAAATGACGACGGCTTTTTCAATAGTGAAAATAAATAAACCTTTTCTCTCCGTTTTCGTTCTGCAAAAGCAAAAAGCGTATCATTTTATTGTAGCTCTAATTCCCTTCCTACTTAGTTTGTTGAGCTCGTGGCTATTGCATTTACGATAACGGTCCAACCTTAATTGCATTTTGGAATTATACGACCACTTACATAGTACTTGATTTTAATGTTCTTCATCATTTGCCTACTAATGCTTTCTTCATTAAAATATTGGAAAAACGTGCGGGATAAATGAGATTTACAAAGCAAAGCAAAGTAAAATTAAATAAATAAGATATTAACATACATATAATCACGCCTATCTTCCTTGCGTGGCAGACATAGCCAACAGTCTTGAAAAGTCTGGAATGAAAGACAATGTAACATCGATGTGTTGGTCCTTTTTCTCTTTAACAAGGAATTGATAAATATAGATAAAATTGGACTTGTTTGTCTTAAAGTTCGTTTTTGCTGTTGTATTATTATCTACGTTCTATATAAATTCCTATTATTAACTTTTTTTTTGCTGACAATCATCTGCTAGTACTTAGTTGGCGTAATTACTGAGGCGAATCCAAATAGTCACTTGTGTACCAAGGTCCGCCATTGTGCCGGTTTTGTTGCGTCACGACATTATGAGACCACGAGCTATGAGAGACTAATAGTAGCTTGTTAAATTAATTGCAGCAGATACAGTTGTATGTCTATCAATACAAATCTTAACCTTCATGTCAGTCAACATTATGACAAAGTTTTTTGTTTTGGAAGAACTGACAAAATATGGATATATAACAAAAATAAAGATTGTGTCACATAAAATTTTTTATAAGCAATTATTGGTCGCATCGTGCATATTGATTTGGATTAAAATAGTTTTATCAGTAATATCGAAGCCTGAAGCTATCTTGGACGTGGTTTGCGATGGATCCGCTTCTACAATAGCCTTCTTTTTCATTATCAACTAGGGTCTCCGGCCGTCCACGGGGCTTGTACTGCAGGTCAAAATTTCCAGAACAAAAACGTTGGAACCTAAAAGCACTGTGTTTTCTTTCGCGACACCACCATACACATCATTAACCATTTCCGCAGCACTAGTGCCATGGTGGAACTCGTACTCGTAAATAACGCGATATTTCAAGTTTTCCATTTTGTAAACTGAGTGACGCGAACAGAAAAAACAGAAGAAAAAATAAATGACGGTTAATGAACCACAAATAAATGTGTAAATAGCTGTATAAATTTGAATTTGGATTCCTAACCAAAGAGGAGAAATTGGTGATTTAAGAAGCCAGTACAACAAACGCCAATTTCATGACCTAATACTTTAATATGTGGAAAATAATTTTGCAGACAAGCATTTTTGTTCAGACATGTTCCGGAAAAAGATTTGATGGCATTGATTTACAATAAAAATATCGACATGTCATGCTTTCCGTTGCCCTTCATAAAACACATCCGTCTTCCATAATACTACAAAGAAATGTGCTCTGTACTACTGTAATAACAATACGATTTAAATTTTTACGGTGTAATGGAAGAAAATTTTCTCTAATCGAACGTACAAAAAAGGTATATTACACGTGTTTATTTAAAAGAGGAAAGTAAAGCTTTAAAAAATGGAGCAGCTGTTACAGAATTCTGGTTTGTAAAATGTAAATATTTACTGCAATAAAATCTATTTGCGTGATTAATTAAATAAAACACGTTGGGTTCAGCGAGATTCTCTGGAGCATATATCGAATGTCAGTTTGCTAAAATTAAAGAGAATTTTCAGAGATTTATGTTTTCATGAACAAGATAATATATTTTATTGTGATTAAAATACATAATGTGGTAACCATATTTTGCACATAAAAGCTGAAGTTTAATTTCATTGAAATATGAAGTTAAATAAATTAATGCCTAGAATTATTTCTGATCTACTTGATAACTATTGTTTTCTTTGTCATAAATTTCAACATTGATTTCCAAAAATATTTACTAGAAAAAAAAAATTGATTAGCATTTGTAACTGATAAAAAAAACAAAGAATGCTCGATTCGCCCAACCTGAAGAATTCATTTATTTATTAGTTTCAACCTAAGCAGAAAATTCACGATGACGTTTCTTACAACAGCTGATGTCATCTTTATTGTAAATTTCGCTCTATAAACAGGTGGCCTGTGGGTGTTCTGTTCTCTTCCTAAGTGGGTAAATAGGCACAATTTAGGCCAGCGCTCGGCTGGTCGGTCTGATTCAACACTTCGTTGCGGCAATTAGAATCAATTTGCAGAGCTCACTATGAATGTAGGACCGCGCCTAACAAACGCTCATTTCTCTCAAAATTAGCCCGAATTTGCGCTTTTTGCAGTTTGGAAGTACTAATTGGACGAGTAATTTTAAATCTGAAATTCTCCATTCGAAATAATAGAAAATTCGACTAGTAAGTCTAACGAATATCAAGATGATCTACTAAGATAAAAAAAATATGATATACTAGTTTTCTTTTCCTTGATTTCATAAGTAGACCCTGTTAATTTGTATTAACTAGTAAATTAAAGTTAATACGCATTTAACTGCATTTAGCAGGGTGATAGGTATACCAGTTGAAATTTCATTACGCGAATGGCTCCATCGGTCGTCAGAGCACCGTAGTTAATTGAATGGGTTTGTATTGTTCACCACATTCATACAATAGCACCGAGCGATCAACATTAGGCTTTTTCGACATGATAGTAATTAAAATTATATTCGTGGTGTGGTGTGTCATCAATATGATACCATTTTTTATTTGGGTTGTACAAATCTTTGCGATTTTTCTGACTCAGTTAAGTTCATTGTTAGTGGTGTGAGTTATGATTTTGGCAGTTCAGTCTATCTATCTAATCAGGTTTTATCTTTGGAATATTCGAGGATAGCTAGTTTTTATTATTATCTATTATTAATTTGTAAGTTGATGTTGCTTTCTATTTTTAACGTTGACCTACAGGATCTCTCTTCATTGTTTATACAAAATTCCAACATCTCTATCCTTGAGATAGCAGCAGAACCCACGAAACTATTTCTTTGAGCCCGACCTCATAGTTCTCAAATTAAATTAAAGCAGTTAAGTGGGTTCTAACAGGATAGTAATGTTGGTATCACGGCAACAGAATATTTAACCTTTCGCCTCGAGATTAATTACAACCTATGTTCTTAGCTTATTAAAAATTAAAAAATATTTGATATCTACTGGTATTAATGTCGCTATTCTGATGATATTGGAATAGAGCCTTAGATTTAAAAATATCCTGAATTAATTCTATTGTTGACGCTATAGTAGTTCCTGTACTGTGTATAGTTGATGAAATAACAATACCTTTTAATTCTTCCAAGTATCTTACAATAGCTCAAGTTATTGTTATATCAGATTTGCCTATGTGCTGTACCTATAACATAAACATAGTAGCATACGCACCGTGTGGGTTCATTATCTGCTACACTTTCACAATCTATCTTTGTGGAACATCTCACGCACGTGTAAATGAATGTTGAAAAGATAAGTTATAATAGGTACTATAGCTAGAAGAAAAAGAACAAATTACTTAATCTGCTTTGTCTTGGTGTTTTTAGTTTTATTACTTTATAATATACTCTTCAGTATTTAGTAAGCCTTTTATGCAATCAATATCAAATTAGTTTTTAATATTTAGGTTTTTTACTAGATTATGTCACTTTGTTTTTCGCGCAACGTACTCTGTTTTGAGTAATTTCAATACAATAATAGTTTTGGCAATGATCATACTGTCATATTGTAGAAAATTCAAGAACAATTCCAAAAATATATCAATAACTGTAATTCAGAGTGTTGCTTGGCAAGCATTAGTATTATCAATATCAGATTCGCCTTCTGTTTCTCATTAACACCTATGATACCACAATGTGTTATGTTCTGAATGTTAATGATTACGCCGACCAGACGGGCTAATCTAATAAACAATACTTGGCACCGCCTATGGTCCAGTAAGGTAATCACGTTATTCGCGAAATTTCCATGGCTTCTGCGCTACGTTCTGAATAACGTTGGCGAGTTCAAACAGGAAGTAGCAATTGTTTCAAATGCGTAAGGATTTAATATTACTTCAATATCTCAAATAATGGTGCTGTTTTATAAAATGATATCCGGGACTTTGTTTTAATGTGAATTTTCAATAAGCCTTCTTTACAAGCATGTATCTTACGTCGTTGAAACTAGTAGGTAACTTGCCAATCAATACCAAAATATATGGCAAAAACCATTCTGTTTTGGTTGTGCGTGGTTAGACAAACAAATCATATTTTTCTTTTCTTCGTTGCTTATTGAGCTAGTTATCATAGTCATGGTATATAGTCGTTAACGTTTAGTAATGTCTTTTAGAAGAAGCTTTTAGGAAGTAAATAGCACATCATTATCATCGCCACTTTTGTTGAACATTGAAATAAAACAGTTTGGATTTTGAGGCCAGTCTCTCATTTAATTGACGTTTACAATTGGTAGTTGGCACAGACCATAAATAATATCTCAATAAAAATACAAATTACCTCAATATTTCCGATTTACTGAAAGTTGTGTTAGTACCCTCGGTAAGCCCCGTCGAAGTCCGAGATCTCCCTGGGACTTAGTTGTTATAACAAATGGAAACTGTAAGAGTTGGCCGACTTATTTACGAGCAACGCCGCAGCATAAATATACTGCGGGATTAAAGTATTCAGCGGGGTAGGAAATATCGCAGGACTGTACTTTTCTGTGTTTTGCTTCCCCTAAGTAGAAAAGTTCGGGTTTGTAAACGCCCATGTATCGCCTTGCTGTCTCGTTTATCACTTTGATTCTTGTAATTGATATAAAATTGTACCTTTTTGATGTGCTAGTTTGACTTAAGTATGGAGTTTGCAAGGTTTTTTTAAGGAATAGTGTTACATATTCACGTGGGATTCCTCTTTTAGGCGATGGGCTGGCAACCTGTCACGATTTGAATTTCAATTCCGTCATTAAGCCATACAGCGGAACGCGGCCTTTCAGTTTTTTTAGGCAGTTGGCTCTGTCTACCCCGTAAGGGATCGTTTCTGAAAGAAAGATCGGCACAAATTAATATGATACAAACTTGAAAATCATATTCCTTTATATTAGTTTGAATACTTACCGATGCTCTTACCGTGAGGGAAATATTGTGAGGGAACCTGCACATTCAGGCAACTGAGTGAGCAACTATATTATCTAATACAAGTTAGGTTCCCTTGCAAAGGTTTCGGAGGTCAGATGGAAGTCGCTTCGTGTAAAAACCTGACTCATCTAATCCAGGATCCATGGTTAAGGGCTTTATCCGGGCTCCTCTGCAGAGTGGCGAGGATGCAACTGGGACTAAGTATAACCATGAGGAAGAAGAAGTGAAAATCATATTTCCTCTATGTAGTCGAGTAAAGTAGGAAATACCCGTAGTAACTGACCGTATCAGTTTGAGAGTAACACGGAAGGTTCTCGTAACCTGTAATTATTCTGGACATTCTGGCTTGCATTCAAACGGGAAACATTGATGTTAGTGATTGCGTTCCTTGAAATTATTATCGAATACACGCGAAGCGCCCTGATCATAATTATTTACCAAGTTCATATTGAGTTGTTCTAGACGTTCATTTACATTTTAGCTCATATCTCATATCATATATGTTTAAATCATGATCTTTGAGGGGAAAATAATAGAATGACTTTACATATTTCTAATATATGTAAATATATATTGTATTTCTTATGTATTTCTGTTATAATTTACCTTATCCTAATAACTCGCTTAATGCAGTATTCTGTCAGACTAACAAAATATATATGTAAGGATTGATAAAGAAATATGATATTTAAGAATAGTGGGTATCGAACCAATACTACCAGAACTGAGTGATACGTTGTATCCCTCAGTCATACATGTGAAAATAATCAATTTGATTTTAGATAAACATGTGTAGGTAAGGACGTAACTACTGATTCACAAATAATAAGTATCCTCCGGGCTTCATTCAGTGCACTGTTTTCAGTAAAAAACAAATAGTACATACCTACTCCACACATTGGCATTTCAAATGTTTCGGGATACCTTGCTACCGTAGAATATTCACAGAATATCTATTTTTCTTGCGTATTTCTATGGCTTCATCGTGGTTTCTGTCTGGATTATGCCCACTTCGAATATTTTTCTTTAGAAAGGTTAATATAATGGAAAATATCTTCTGCTGAAGTTTCTGGACAGATTACTGACATTTGGTATGGTTATTGTAAACCAGGCGTGCGCTAAAGATAAGTTTTTGGAAATTAAGCATGCCTATGAAAACATACACACATAAAAAGGTATATGCCTTGGATAAAAACCTTGTGAAAGAACCTAGGTGTAAGTTAAACTTTACAAAATTTTATTAACATAACTTTTTTTTACTAAAATGACTTATTTCTATGAAAATAAATATAAACGGAGATAATATTGGCCGATATAAAATGAGGCTCTTGAAAAGTAATATCAATTCGGTGACAACTTCACTATTTTCTTACATTGAAGATAAACATTACAAGCAAGCTAAATGAAACCAGCTTAGAAGTAATTACTTCAAATAACAAGTTTGACCAAGTATGTTCAATGTTTAAAAGCAATCTACCGACAGTCATAGCGAAATCTAGAGATTTTTTGTCCGCGACTTAGTCACGGAGTTTCGCAAAAAAGGCTCACCTTGACGCTAATGTTCGTACAGTCTTACACGTGATTCTTATTGTTACATATAGAGTAACTCCAGCTCGAGCAGTTTTTGCTCAAATTTTAGCAGATAAACAACATTCTATCACGCACATTTCAAATAAAATGGTATCAATCTTCTCAAAATACTGAAAAAGTTAATTAAAAGTTTCCGAGATATAAAATAAGTTACAGCAACTTGATATTAATCGACCACATTAAGTAGTGGGACAGTCTTCTGGGTTATAAGACCAGTGGAAGATTAAATTATTATTATTGGTATTATTATCTGATTGAATATTTCTTCGTCTATCTTAGCAAAACCCACATAATATTGATATATCGATGTAATTTTTAAAGTTATACTTTATTGGTTGAGGTACTTTTAATGGATTAAGTATACTTAAGTAGCTAGTTGATCTAAAGTTACATATGTTAATGTATAAAAACACGAATGATATTAATACGTTAATTTCAATAGGTATATGGAAGGTTGCGAGCATTGAATCAATGTTAAATTTATTGCATGGGCTGACGTATGGGAATTTATACGAAGCAAACAACAAAAAAAGAATGATGTTGTGAAATATGATAATCTATATTCGTCACCTGTCATAATACTGCTAAGAAATATAAAAAAATATATATTTTTCTTTCAATGTGAAGTTTTGGAATATAGGTATAGTTTGACTGCGTAGTCAAATTATACTATATATATTTTTTAATTTCGGTCATAGAAGACCTTTTAAAAAGTTAATAGATAAACTCTTTATTGCACCATAGAGTACAATATACAAAATGTAGAGACAGAGGCTAAATGTCCTTGTTACGACATTTCTTAATTTTATTTATATACAACTTTATTGTACAGATTAAGTCTAATGCCTTAAATCACTGTAGTTACCAAAAGACTAAATATATAATAAAGTATTGGGCGACCGATGAATTTGAATTACGTAAGTACTCTAAGTTAAAATTAATGCAGCTAACGTTCCTTTTTCGATCCGCGTAAACGATAATCAGCATTTTTCCTACAAGAAATTAAAAAGCATGCATTATTTAAAATAAGATACAACTACTCAAATAATTATGAAAATTAATTTTTTCACGTAACCGTAAAGTAACACCATGTAACCACGAGATAAAGAACGATATGCGATCCGGTTTCGTCCGCCTCACGTAATAAGCCGTCGCCAAACAACAACGTACTCATTAGTAAACTTAACAAAAGCCAAGCGCAGATTATGGATTTTTTAATTTTTACGCTCGCAGAATTCTGTTTTTTATATATGAAAGCGCTGATGGATTTTTAATTGTTATATACATTTTAAGGATTTTTTAGTCACGTGGTAATTTCGAGTTATCCTCTTTTAGTGCCCTTCCCTACCTAATGTACTCGTAAACAGACGATTTTATATTTTTCTTGCGCTCAGTAAACCAGTGTATTGATAAAAGTGGCAGTCATTCGATAACGAAGATGCTTCATAAATCTATAGCGGACACACCACACATTCCCTAGAATTAAATAGACGAAACAATATTTTGTAAATATCTTTCCTTATTCTAAAAAGAGAAATTTCTTGTACTAAACCTACTCTGCCAATTTACAATTATTAGTATTACAAACAATACGATTGTTATTGATGTCATATTGTAATAGAGTCATCATATGTTTGTCAAATAAGCAAACATGAGTGCAGTAAAATGCATTTTTATTGATCATTTGTACACATTGTGCTATAATTATCAAAGAAGTAAATGGGTCATTTTGGTGAATTAGCGAACTGACACTGTCACCGCCTAGTGTTTAAATTAGATAATTTTGGTTGTTTATTGCTCTGACTAACAGCTTTAAACGACTTGGCGACACCCACGTCAATGCAATCGGCGCTCTTTTACATTTCAAAATAACTATATTTATTAGCAACAAGTTTTACATTACACTATCTTCCTTAGTAATGAATTGATATTTAAACTTTAATATATTTTGTAACTTTCTTTTTCATAAATTGAATAGGTACTGTCTCTCCATGTGGGTCCATGTGGTCATCTCGTTATAATATTGTCAAATATTTATTCTTATGTACAAAACCATAAAAAACACCAAAATCAAAAATATTTGTAACTAGCGACCCACTCCAGAAAATGCTGCAGTGCAGATTGTTACCGCTTCTTCTGCACTGACGCCTTGGAAGCGGCAGTAAACTTAGTTTTAAGTAATTTATTTGACGTCAACCAATGTTGTTAAACCATATGTTTTGACAAATATTAAGCGAAATGAGGTATCCTATAATAATGAATAAAAATTTTGAATTTGAATTTGACTCGGCTTTGCATGGTAGCAGTTACAGATATAAAATTTCCTCAGAAAAAACTTTTTCCAACATTTAAGACTGGAATAAAATCCAAAACTCCACTAATCCACAACATTTTAAAATTAGCGTCGAACCAGACAGCGATAATAGGAGGACTTTATAATACGTAGTGACAGTGTTAATAAAGGTGTAATTTCAGAATTTCGAATTTTAGAAGCTGTACTTTATTAAATCAATTTTAATGTTTAGAACTCCGGTCTCCTGCTGCCTTTTTATGAGTATTAGATAGACTTCTTTAATAAATTAAATTGTAACTCTATATTTTCTTTCTTTTCAGGAGTGGTTTACAAGCAAAGGATCAATTCTCAAGATTGATAGTAGATGCCCAACCGCTGAAGCATCAATAAACATTCGCGTTAAAAATTATTTAAACATTTTGAATTTGTAAGTCAATTACTAAGCGTACCACAACGAGCGTAGTGTCGCGCTGTTGTCGATACGTCAATATCGATACCGTGTCGCGTCGCGCGCGGTTTCTCACCTGTCGCTGCCACAGTCGGTGCTCGCCAGAGTCACGTGACTCGGCCAGCCCGCCCCGCCACAGCCGTGGATAACCTCGGCCAGAGCCCCCTTCCGGTGAAGAGGCTGCACGAAGCGCTTCAGAGTGCGCAAGTGAAGCGCCAGCGGCTTTCCCCTCCGTACCCCGCACCCCCAGCCCCTCTCCATCCCATTCACCAACTAGCCGTGCATCAACACATCAAAGTGCAGCAGAGCATAGTGCAACAAAGCATTGTACAGCAGCACCAGTTGAACCTGGCCCATCAGTCTCTGCAAAACCTGCAAGCGCAACAGAATCTGCAGGCCCAACAGAGCCTTCAGGCAGCGCAGAGCCTTCAAGCGGCTCAAAGCCTGCAAGCAGCGCAGGGTCTGCAGTCGGCACAGAGTCCCGCGGCTACGGGCGGCGCAGGGGTGCAGCAGGCGGCAGGAGCGACACAAGGCGCGCTGGTGCCGCCGCAGCAACCTTCGCCGCGGGCCGCCTCCCCTCAGCACAAGAGCATGGAGCTCGCGCTCTGTCAAAGCATGGATTCAGTCAATACCGCCACAACAGAGGAAGAGGTCAGTTAATACTACTTTTTCATGCTGTCATTTTACCATTATATTATGTTGATCTGCAATCAAATTGTTGGTAAACTCTACAATATCAGTACAATTTACTTCAATAGAAATTAGATATTTATTATTTGAGTTTCCACTGAGCCTAAATGTATCGTTTTACGATTTGTCATCCTGTAAATTATAAAGTAATGCCAAGGAGCCGAGGCTCTATAGCCGTTACAAAAGGGAAAACGTTCGGATATACAATAAGCATTCGCTAACACAATAAAAGGAAAAAAGTAGCTGAGAAACGAAAGATTGTATTGCTTCCTTTGGTACATTATATTTTAGGTTCTATCGTATGGAAGTGAAGGTCGCGTATTGATACATTAACGATATGTCAATGTCGAGCTCCAGGATAATGTGGTGCCATGTGACATCCGGGGAAGAAAGATTGTCCGATATATTATGAAATTATTCACATTTTTCAAAGTACATAAGCGATAATATTTATATTGCAATGAAAATTCTTTTAGAATTTAGGTGTAACGCTGTGTAACTACCACTTGAAAATCCATAATATTGATCATTATCTCTTCAATATCGAAGCTAACAAATAAAGATTTTAAATAATCTTCTCTACTATTGTCTTTTCTAAGTGAAGATGCTCTTAGTACTCGCTTGCAACATATAATAGACTTGTAAAAAACCAAACCCTGATAGAAAACCTTTGTAAACGGCACATCACTTAAGCAAAAGATATAAAATCCTCAGCGTAAACTGCAAGGATGCGACGAGAAGTGGCCAGTGGTTGTGTTGTGTTGGACGAGACAAATAAGGAAGTCGTCTTAGTGCACCCAGCTTTGTGGACAGAGTTATAAATATGGCGGTTTATCAAGATCCGAATTTTATTATCTATTTTACTTAAAAAAATGTTACCATAATTTAACTATTAATAATATATATTTTGATATTTGTAATATATATAAATTATTTTTTTAACTACAGTTAGACACTTACACGTTAACTAAAAGATTATTGCATTTAAAAAAAAAAAAATTTTTTTGATTTTTCGGTAGCAAAACAAATACTTGTTGTAGAGTCGCTGAGTTTTAAAAAGAAATATTCATAATTATTATAAAGTTGTAGGTCTCTAGTTTCTTATGCAACTGAACCGGAGCAAGCTGCGTTCTCCCACAGGAATGGGTCTTCGTACCGAATAACGTGTAATATAAGATAAAAGTGCACAAAAATTTATAGTGCTGAGTTTTAACTTTGAAGAAGTTTATGTTCGCATGAGAATTAAACTGCATTGTAGTTTACATATGTCCGAAGGAAACGAAGTAATTTCTATTTGGCAAATCTAAGTAAGTAAAGAAAATTTAAAAGTTATCTGGTGGACCACTTTTAAAATTCTCATTCAGTTTAAGTTCTAGCAGAACGAAATATTTCTGAGCGAAATAATGTCATTGGAGACCGCAAATTTCAAACAATTGAAAAAAAATATTAAGGCCATTAACTCCAATAAATATCACCAGGCAACCTATCACCAACCTGTTAGAGTTTGAGTATGTAAGTCACTGTTTATGTACTTCGCTTTGATGTGGATTATGCACTGGGCAAAGGGGAAGCGTTAGAACCTTTGCTCACATGACGTGAATGCAATCACTCATGCGGTATCTGCACACAGAAGACACGAATGTTGAGGTGGTGCTAAATTAATATTGTGAGCAACATAAAGAATACAGAAATCTTATCATTATACCATATTGAAATATTTTAAGTTTGTCCACTACCACTCCATCCCTTTTTCCTTTTTTCGGTGTAGCGACTAAAGCATAATACTTGAAAGAAAAAAAAAACATATGACTAAAACAATGACAAATCCTTTAGTTGGATGGATGGATATTTTTAGCTTTTATGCCCCACTGCTAAGGAAAAACCTCCTCTCCCTATTTTCAGATATCCCTATCCACTGTCCTCATTATCCATTTGTCATCGAAAGCCTTTAGATAATCCGACCATCTTTTTCTCTCAAATTCTCTACAAATCGTTTGAAGATTATAAAAGATAACTTCAAGATAAAATTATAAAATTTATTAACGCAGAAATCAAAAACATAAAGAAGGCAATTATACTGAAATAAGATTTCTTTGATTTCTTATTGTACATTGTCAGGTTTTACGTCAACAAAATAAGTTGTGTAACAAAACTATTTAAAGTCAAGAAACATCATTTTATTTCCTACAGTTGATCATACGTGATTGAATTCCTTTAAAAATGCTCAAACACGATTCCAGACACAGCCTTAATAGTTGCCTTTAGTTTTCGCTTCAGTCCACTTCGAGGGGCGAGTTGCAAGACGGGTGGCGGCGACGGTTGTGGCGCCGTCTCGTCTGCCGCCCTATGGGATGCGATGGGCGTTTATTTTGATGACATGATCCTGCGTGCAATGGAAGCATTTCCTGTTTTAAGTGTTTGTGAGACGAGAATAAATGTACGGATTGAGAGTTTTGTGCATTGAACTAAAATGCATAAATAAGTATTTGATAAGTTTGCTTTTGTCATAGAGGATTATTTGTTTCTTTTTTGTATCAGTTAAGGAGTTAAATATTTTATTTCAATAACAAATAGGTCCGAGACGTTTGTTATTGTTCTTTTCTGTTAGTGTTATTAAATTTATTTTTAACAAAACAAGTATTTATGAGCAAAGAATGGCAAATTAAAATAAATATCTTGCGGCAAACACGGTTATATAAAAAATAAAAAAATGTTTTAGTGAGTGTAGCAGCAAATCGTTCTATCAGCTGGAAACAAACGGCGAGACTGTCGACTTGCAGACATTTATATGGCTTCCTGAAACCTGCGATCGCTTTGGCAATGAGCTCATACATTTTATTGTTAGCGTTCTGAAAAGAAAAATGTAAACCTTAGAAAAACTTTGGTTTTTCAAGGCCATTATTTATATAAACTGTAAAAGCGTAAATTTCTATGCATTCTTAGTTCTTGTTTAACAATAAAAACCATACAATTCGTCTTGGTTTGTTAAGAAATAATTTGAAAATATTGTTAAAAAAGTTTCAAACTTTTGAAAAGCTAAGGAGGCGTATAAACAGTATCACTAGAAAGCATAGCAATTGAAAAGAACAAAACGCTTATAAAAGAGATCGGATGCTTGAAAATCCCTTAAGCATCTGCCAATAATACGCAGATTGAACGAACATCTCCACGGGAGGCGGCAGAAAATTATTACCTCGCTTCGGTTCAATCGCGGGACGATCTCTCTTAAACGATTTTAAGAGAAGTATTTCCGCAGAGTGGAATATAGACACCTCGTCTGTTTCAACAGTTTGTCCACCTAATTTGTTCGTCGGCGCTCGACTGGAAAAACAAATAGCTCCTCCCGTATTCCCTCTTACAGCACGAAAAAGACGGATATATCTTAACTAAACGGACCAAAGGGAGATAGTTTTCCATGCTGCGAAGAATGAACGATTGCTATTTACGCTCAAGCTTTTGTCTTGTTTGTGTCTTGTTTGATGAGAGTTGCAAAGAGTTCCTTTGTCCATTAAGAGAGTAATAATTAATCGAGCTTTAGATAATGTTACTCGGATTGTGTAACTCGTGCAAAACTTTTAATTGAATTTCGTTTGTCGATTTTGGCATTTTGACGGAGCAGGTTGTGGTTTCTCAACAATTTTTAGCTTACGCTTGCCTTGTTTGTAATATTATATATGTTTAAATTTTCAACCTCAAAGTTTAGGAATCCAACCGAACAATTGGAATTAGTAAGGTTATGTTAGGAATGTTCTCTGTGGCAAACAGCAGATTAGTAGAGTATTTCAGAGCTCCGTCCGGTCAGTTGCATTCATGATAAACCATCGTAACATCAGCTAAAGCTCTGTAAAGTAGACTGACCACACAAACAGGAGCATGCACAGTGCACTCCGTTCCCAATAACTGTTTTCCGATGCGCTGAGCACCGCCTCTCTATCGCTTTTGCACCTCGGATTACCGGCGATCACCCTACGAGAGCAAAAGTGAAAAAAAATCTCGTTTTATGTTTTTAAGTGTCAAAAAGGGAATACAAAGCGAAAAGTAAATGACTAACGTCCATGTTCTTTTTTCATACATTTATTATTTAAGGGTACTAAGATTTAATTTGCCAATTTTACTAGTTATTGTTATTATTAAACGATAGCTCCCTTATCTATTTGTTTCAAGGCCAGTTGCTTAAAACGGTAAGAAATGATTTTGAAAGTAATTGCGATGCGATTGTCTGTCAGCTAACAGTAAGTGCTACATTTTTAGTTGTCTCATCATTTTATATCTGTATAATAATGAATACAGAATAAAGAGTAGTTCAATTATAAATGGAAGAATATAAGCACTCCATACGAGGCCTCGGAGACAGTTTTCCACTAAGTGGCATGGTCCGTGCTTATTGTCTGTCCGTAATTGGAAGTGAAGTAATTAAAGAGTAGTTGTAGCACTAGATATTTATTGTGCATTGTCCAGGCACCTTGGCCACTTGCCAAAACGTACATACGAACATTGCTTTGAATCCTAACAACAAATTAATTCACCAATATTGGTTGTGCTGTTGACAAATGACGTCTGGCTAGAAGAATAAGTAGGGATGAGCCATCTCGTATTTCCCATTCACACAGTTGTTTGGGTACACGAAAGAGGCCGAACAATGTCGAAACCGAACCAGCCGTGGAAGTATAATCTCGAATAGTAGGCGAAAATCGTCGCCCGCATTGTGAGCGGAAAATCGAACTCGAATGTCGCGAAACGAAAGGTTCTTTGAGCACAATCAATGGCCCCTCGATTGCTGATAACTTTCTTCACTTTGCTGTCTAGGAAGTTTAAGTTTCCAACTACTACTATACGTTTAGTTTCACTATCTGCAACTTTGTCATAGAAATTTAGCATTTATTTAAATTTTTATTTTAGTTTTCATTCATTGATATACTTAAGTCTAAGTAAATTGACGTTTTTTAAGAAAGTATTATTTGTAGTAAATTTCATAGATCTAATTCTAGGAGGGGTCTTTCCACTAGCGACAATCCCTGTAGGTATACTTTTCCGCTTCATGCATGCAAGTTCGTAGATTTATATTATAGCGATCTGACTAGATTGATATTTTGCTGGGACATCCCAGATTTTGACTAGTTAGCACGATCGTTGTTACATATGACGGGAACAAGTAACGATATCAGGCGTGCTGCCGTTATCAAACAGGGAGTAATTCGCAATCATGTCGCCCTACAATTAAGTTCTTGGCCCGATGTGGTCACGTACGGGCCCGTTTTGTTTGGAATACGAAGGAGCTCATCGGTCTTGCTCGTTAAGCGTTGGAGCGTGCTTTTATTACATGGCAGCGTGCGCCGCACCCGCGCATCCTTTGAATATTAAACCCAACAGCACTGGGTCATGCATATTGTCCTACCTATAATAACCATCGGGCTACAGCGCCCGTTTCGATTTATGGTCTTTGAGTTTGTATCCAATTATTTTTCTTCTATGCCATGTGTTCTCTGATATTGCTTCGCTTCTATTAATTTAAATTTATGTTTGACGGTAAAGTGGTAGGAAGTACAATTTAATTCGTAAACACTTTTCTTTTTTATGGTAAGGGAACATGTACATATAATGACTGAAAATCTAAGTTTTGACGAAAAATTCTTAAGCGGTTTAAATAATTTTGGTTTTACTTTTACTTTTCATGATAGGGTGAGCTCGATTGAGCAGATTATTTGAGGTAACAACGAGTAAGTCCCTTTTCGCTGTCCAAAAAGGCCTAGTTGATTTAATCCAACTTTGGTTAAGTACCTGATCCGTACGCTAAAGAGATTTTCTTTTCATAACTTTTTGTTTTCATTTTTCATGGAATGTACTTTATATAATTTCAAAATCTATTGCAACATTTTTAAACCTTGTCATTTTTACACTTTTTTAGACTTGCCGCATCAATATCTTAATGTACAAAGGAACATTAATTACATACTTGTTATGTTGAAGGTCTTAATATAATTTTGAAGAATAACTGCAATATCGATAAGGATTAATAAAAAAAGAATTTTTTGGAACATATTTTAAGCAGGGACTGCGCTGTAGTGTAAGTACCTACGTCCAATATGCATTCGCCATATTCCGTTTCCACGTTATTTTTCTTCAAAAACAACAAATATCTCATAATCGTACAGTTATACTTAGTCAACTCAATTATAGATTGCGCGTTTGTTTCCAAATAACACCTTCGCTAGTCCATAAACAGCGCTATAATTAGGTGTCGCAATCGATAAACAATTAAAATGCACAGTGCGTCACTTTTCATCGGACCATGACGAGTGAGGTCATCGCGTCCTATTGAGAATATTGAGATTGTGCATTGTCTGATCTTATTACTTGAAATCATGATTCTAAATGTTATTAATTTAAAAACTTTTTAATTACTAGGGTAAGCCTACCTTTATCTAAATTTAGTCGTATGATTCGCCTGCATGCTGAAATTTTTATACCTTTGTAAGATTAAGCGTTTATGAAATTATGGATATAATTGATCATTATCGTTACTGGGAAGAATTTTATGTAGGATAGAATTTTGACATTTGACACATCAGACACACGATTAAAAAACTCATGAATATGCACCCCAAATAGACATAGACAACTCAGACTATAAATACATCATATATTGGGTTTATTTTTAAAGAGACCCATTAACATTAGATTTCAGCAGAAATTAATTCCAAGCAGCGTATAACTATCGATAAAAGTGTGCACCGGCTTAGCTAACAGAATTATTGGCTTAATATTCAAATGCCAACAATAGCTGGTAATAATTGTGATGTATTGTGTTCGGACAATCCGCCGGGCGAGATCCGCTGCGCAACGTTCCACTCACGTACGAAGTACATGTTGGTTTGCAGTGGCCCAAATTAATTTGATTAAATTGTTGTCGCACTCTTTTATTACTTATTCTTCTTCTTTGTTACCTTGTCTTAGTTTATATTTAGCGTTGGTAAGTTTGTAGGTTCTCTAAAATTCACTTCTTTTTACATGGCGTTGCTTAAATTTTTCAGTGCCTCTAATTTGCACTTTCACTTGCCATGCCATGCCATGAACAGCACACTCTTCAACTCGAATTTGAAAATGTATCTGTTGGTCAATTTCTATACAATAAAAGTATGTTTTTTTAATTAGTTATTATTTGGGTGGCTAATAAGATTTAATTTAAGCTTATGTTTGGGAACAATCGATTTACAAACGGGGAGTGAAATGTATGGAAATAAGATTGTTTCTTAAGAATTAAACTAATCTTAACGTTATTGAATAACGTTAATGTTGTGTCAAAGTCATATTCGACAGCTATTGAGCCACAAAAGGTGCTATGATTTATAGTAAATTCATGGGTCTTACTTATGTGTATAGGGTTGCGCATAGTCATTATTCACGCTTTAGATAAATTTAAAATCGATGATTTAAGGATTAATTATTTCAATCTTTTTAGGATTTGGTTTTGAAATGTTTGATAGGTGAATTAAATATATAATAATAAATAATAAAAAAAGAATTTCTTTATTCACATAAAACATGGTTACAGCGTGAGAGTTATTAATATGAAGTGGAAATAATTTCTACGCTTCATCAGTTTCGTACAAAATATTATTCTTTACTTAATCTATTAGTTGAATTAACAATATTTTTATAATATGATCTTATGTTAGGTTATTATTCCGACAACCCTAAGGCAAGAATAGGAAGTGACTTAAGAGGAATATTAACATTCAAAGCGCGCGATGGTGTCTGCCTTATTCTGGGGTGCTGCCGGTGTCGGTGCAGGGCGTAATAATACTATGTCGATTGTCCTTCTAATAAGTATGTGGTTTCCGGTAAAGTATCATAGAGTTAGAAAACATCTAAAATTTGGAGAAGATCAGGATTTTATTATTTGTCTTATTGGTATGCAAAAATGTAGACTACAGAGCTACATTTATTGAAGTTTCGATTTAAACTTATTTCATCATCCTGTTTATACTTGTACTCAATGCATTGCCCCAAGGGGAATTTTCAAAACGAGGGAAAACTATGTTTTCAATATTTTTTTACTCTGTGTCTTATCATAATTAGTAGTAGCAGCATTCCAGTATTTATTACTGTATTCGTGACAATTTAAATATTAAAAAAATCTCTTTGTGATATTTGGATATACATTATTTAGGTATGTAAATATTTTATGATTTATTATATGATTAACCAACATTTGTACCCAAAAATCAAAATAAAAAAAGACGCGACGATTCACAAGGACAGCTTATAAAATTAGGTGAGAGTAAACATTGTATTCGTTTTTTAATGGATCGTATAAATTGAAACAAATGAAGAAACATATATATAAATTGAATATCGGATTCTGATCTAAATAGGGAGCAGAACCAGCTTGTATTCGAATTTCGCAAGTTCGATTGGTCGCTAAAGTGAGGTGTCATTATACTGTTGGCGCTCGACCAAAGTAGTGTCGTTGGCGACGCTGACCATTCGCATTTATTTTATGTGCTCATCAGGACCTTTAAATTATCGCCAAAACTATGCAGGACCAATTTGTTCTAGTCTATCGCCTTTATTATTGGCACTGTCTTATGTTAGCGTTTGTTTTGATGTTAGAACTGGTTATATATTTCAACCTTTGCTAACTGTACCTATAATGTTTTGCTTATTCTGTGGCATTGTCGGAAAATATATTTCAAATTAATAAGGGCAAGGCTATCGCAATAGCTATTTCTAGATAGAATAGTAAAACTTCCAAAATTGTACGAACTTATTAAAAAACTTCTTAAATGTCGGTTCATTTATAAAGTAACCACGTTATCTATGGATTTTATATTAGGATGTAATCAAAGTATGTGTGGTATGCCACTTGTAAGTAATTGAGAAACGTGTGGTTAGATGATATGTGCATACTAATAACTGAATACCTATCTTAGTATGTTTGTACCTTAAATCACTACTTGTGTAAGTATAAAGTAAGGCGACAAAGGTTAAAGGCATATGCATCTCGTGTAATTTATCATGATCCAATATGGGTTAAGTTCCTTGCAAAGATTACGGAGGGCAGACCGGCCGAGACTTGCTTTATATAAAAACTTCAATTTCCCAACCCAGGATCAAAGTCAAAAGACGCACCCAAGGCTCCTCTCTGCATAGGTGAGGATTGATCGTTAATCTATGCCAGGAGGCAAGGGTGAATAGGCACTATTTGAGCTTGCGTGTACCACTTCTTACTTACCACTGGCCAGATTGAGGTCAAACGCACTCAAATATATTAATATAAAAAAATATAAAAGAAAGGAGAAAAAAGACTTTATACCGTACCTTCTAAGTAATAGAGATAAAAATTTTCATCACATAATTTTATTTGTCAGTTCTAACCCACATGATTTAGTCAAACAAAATGAATCCGATCTTTCCCAATTCGGCTTGTTAAACCAAAATTTATTTCCAAGTATGATTGCGTACATAAATATTAAATACACCTTGTTGATATCAAAGCGTTTGGTTCGGGTAAACAATATAATTTAGCCGGGGGAACGCGGTAAAATAATAACCGAAATCTGGTACACGGCGTTGCGTTTGTACTGCGTATGCGGGATATTATGGAAATGCGATCTCTCTTGTATTTTGTTGATAACATTGTAGACGCGTGGGTTACCCTCCCAACAGTAATTTTGACATCGTTTCCAATCGATATTTGCCTATTTTTAATTTAACTTGGATTGATCTTGATATCGAGAGTTGCTTATTTGATTACATGTATGCACTCATATAACAATCGCACTGTTATCTTTTTTGATTAAATAAATACATTTATTCACGTTTATATACCTTGCAGGGTAGACAGAGCCACACAGTCTTAAAACTGAATGGCCACGTTCAGCTGTATGGCTTAATAGTGGAATTGAGATTTAAATAATGAAAGGTTGCTAGCCCATCGCCTACCAGAAGAATCCCAAGCCTATCATTTAGTCGCTTTTTACGACATCCATATGTAAGATATGTAACGGTCCTATTCCAAAGTGCCGGGAACCACGCGGCATAATAAATATGTTAAGTGATATAAGTACATATTTAACCGACTAGGTGGATATCAACTGTCGTCAAGTATCCAAACTGGTCATCGTTCATTAATATTTATTACAAGTGCATATAAGCAAACATGACAAACTGCATATTTATCAATCTGTACTTCGTCGGTAGTTCAATTCAATCGATGCTATTAGTTACCTACATACCTATCTATCTAATCATACATTATTGTGAATTATGTATGCATAATGTTAGTTCCGTCAATATAATATATAAATAAGTATATATAAATAATAAATATATAATAAGGTATTTGGATATGACGTTATATAAATCGGAATGTAACTTTGAATAAGTAATGAAAGGAACATTTACACTCCAAATTTTGAAATAATTTTAAGTAAATATTTTGCGTGTGTATTTCCTTCAAACACTGTATAAAAATCTTATTTTCTTTAAAATGGTTGCTGCTATCTCATTATCAGAGGCGCCATACAGTCCTCAGCGCGCACGTGTCAGGACACGCCGATTAAGACATTAAGTGTGCCTGTCTGGGAAGTGCTACTTGAATATTTGTCTCTGTTTGTTGTTATCTATAATGATTTTTACTACGGAATGTAAATATTTTTAATGTGAAAGAAAGTTTGTATAAAACCATTGAACAGGTTTCCCTAAAATTTGGCGTACATATCGTATGGAGTACGTTAACAGACATAGGGTGCTTTCCGCGGGCGAAATGCTATAGATATAATACCATAGATGTTAACCAAGGTGTATACAGCAGGTGTAGTCAAAGGACAGGAGCAAAAGGACAGGTGATTCCCTGCTTAATACTCATTAGAACATGTTTTCTTTGCTCTTTGGAAAACTAAGTTCCGGTGGCTACTTACATGAAGGACATTTTAAATACCTAGTACTAATATCGATTGGACTATTCAAAATATAACAACGCTAACTATGTGGCGAATTGAAAACTTAATTCCTTCCTGTAGAATTTCCAAGAGGTTCTTAAAGAAGAAATCATTAATTACTGTTTAATCAAAACAAATATTACACGGCAATGTCAAAGCCGATGTAAGACAGAAATTAGCCGTCAGTAGAAGTAAGTCA
This sequence comes from Amyelois transitella, assembly GCF_032362555.1. NCBI lineage: Eukaryota > Metazoa > Arthropoda > Insecta > Lepidoptera > Pyralidae > Amyelois > Amyelois transitella. Next base: position 6,878,242 of record NC_083511.1, on the reverse strand, counting down.
GAAAATTAATGCCCATTTCTTTTCTGTACTTATTTTCGCCACCATTTCCTGAACCCTTTAATTTCGATGACCTGTCCAAAAATGTCCAATCGTCCAAAAATCCGTTTCGACGGCCGCGTATCACCAAGCCGACCATGCATCTAAAATTTGCCGCAACGCGTAATCCGAGCCGAATATGAACGCGTAATTGCTTATTTGCCTCATTTAGGATTCATTCGCGATGGGCTGCGGGTAAATATGACCGGGATACCACTGGCTTCATAAGCGAATTTCCTTTTGCACACATTGATGGTTAGTCGTAGGGCATATCCGTATTACTACTAATTATTAGTTGTGACCGCGTGATACCTATGCCTACTTATTATGTAAATCTAGCGAAAATTTGCACTGATTTTACTGACAGGTTTTGACCCGCTGAATCCGTTATCGAAACCGTTGAAATGATTTTTGAGGGAACTAAGTATAAGAACTAACTAGGTAGACTAGACCTTCGGTAACAAATACATACTTATATTTTATAAACAGGCTTTCAGAGCAAAAGGGCGTTTTCATTATCTATTCCACCAAAGCAAAGTCGCGAGTAAAAGCTAGTTTGAACTGAATTTCACAGATTTTAATACAGTTTATGTGTTTATTTTATTTGTACGGTAATGTGCAGATTTTATTTATCTGCAGTACCCGTGTTGGTAATTTTGGGAGCCGGAGCGAAATTGTGGGAAATTAGCGCATTAAGTGTAAACGTACATTTTATTTGCTTCCATGCTGGCCTGTAGCAAACTTAAAAACATTGTGTGAGCCAGCTGCTTCTCTTCTGGTCAAAGTCAATCAAGGGCAAGGTTAATAAATTTGGGATTCTTCTATTGGGCTATGGGCTAGTAACCTCTCAGTAGCAACTCTAAGAAATTCAATTTTTTGGTTGCTTTGCCTATCCCGTAAGGTTTAAAGGACGTAATATATGTACACCTATTAATATAATAAATAGGTGTACATATATATAATCATTATCCTATTCAGTGGTTTCTGCTGTTTATACAAAATAATACTTACATGCTTGTTACCCTTCGTTTATTGCTTACAAGTGTATCAAATTGAAAAATACTTATTATTGTATAAATAAAAAATATATATATATATATATATATAATTTTTAGTGCTGTAATGCTATTCTGTAAATGACTTACTGTATATTTTTTCCTTGTTTCAGGTATGTATCCTATAGCTTCTCTTGTGACGCGGATGTATTGGTAAGCAGAACAGTACATAGGTTATCCCCTCAGCAGCCGGTTGACAGGTCGGTTGTTTACAAAAAATCTGATCATATATATAGAACTAGGGCAGTTAAAACCCTTACTCCAAGATGCAAAAAAACCTCAGTGCAAATAGAAAATGCGGAAATACTGCAGGTCACAAACAAAGAATATGCAATGCACGAACCTGAGTGCACTGCAATGCAATCCGAGCTTGAAAAAACAGCACGAGGCTGATTCCCGGCGTAATAACGGTAATTATGTTATTGTCTTTTTAGACCCAAGAGTGAATACCATTTGGCAAAATATAAACTTACGAAATGATTCTTGCCTTCGAATGTGTGAATTGGTCCTGTTTACCCCACGAGGGATGTATAAATACTTAACATATGTATTTGAAATTATTGACGTTGTCAACAGAATGGCTAGAGAAATTTATTTTATTTTTTAAGTTGGGTACACATCGGGTCAACCAAGTCGAACGAATGGGGTTCGCTTCGTTGATCCTTTGTGGATGGTTTGGCAAACGCCAACGCTTACTTAGTTACGTATTCGACAACCAACAGAACTGCGTGTTACTTAATGTTCGTTAGCCTGGTATGAATGCGGCTTTATAAGAACCTTGTAAACAGCTAATTTGTTCTTTATTCGAAATGACGATGGAATCCAATTATACGATATTTCATTTCCGAGAATATATCTGGCTTGTTACTTCATTGCTTTCAGTTAGTTAACTCGGCATTTAATTAATATAATTTTTCGCGTGTGTACCTGCTCGTTAACCTTTTCGCCCTTCGCAAACAATATTTATTACATTCGCACTGGGACCAATAACAGGGCAATCATTTTTGTATTCTGAACTCTGTCGGTTTTTATCTTAATTAAATGTATTAGGTGCTTTTACATGCTGCCGTTTTTTCTCCTCATGATACCGTACTCTAGATTGCTTTCACTGTAGCTAGCTAGGGGTCTGCCTCAGGCAACTTGCAAGTACTTATTTTCATGTTTAGAAAGTTTTGACGGTCGCCGCCCGGTTTGTATCAAAGTTTATTTTATTCTACTCCTTTTGTCGTTTTGTACGACACTCACAACAAGAGGTAGAGTAGTTTGAGAATCGCCCGGATACACAACGTCTACATTATGAGTAGTTTCAGGTCATGTTTAGTTTATTTTTACATCTAAGTTCTTTTTTTGTGATGTTTACTGTAAATTAAAATATTCTTGAGTGGAATTCACTCAAATGAAGAAATAATAATAATGGCAGATTTCGCAGATCTTAATTGTCAAAGAAACAAAATACCTCACACATAATAGCTTTACTGGTGGCATTCACGGATTCCATACATCACAATAATGCTAAGACCGACGGACATGAGTTTTGCAATCGCGAATTCAGCTGTATTACACAAGAAAACAACATTGTGCTTTAAACAATACTCTGAGAATCACTACTGCGTTTGGTGATCACTGCTACTCCGTGTGAGAAGAATTATTTGTCTTATGATATGGAATGCTATCAAAACCATTAGTTGATATGTGATGTTTTCGTATTTGTTTGAGAAACCTTTAACTCTTAACTCTGGTAGTTCTGAGCACTTTTATTTTATTTCATACTTACACCTCGAAGACAAGAGTTTTAGTGAGATCCTTGAAGGCTCAGTGAACAAAATTGTAATATCATGATAATATTGTTTATACACCAAACCCCTTTTTTTAAAGAATCTAGGGTATGTAGGTATGTGTGGATATTAATGGTCAGTCAGTTGGGACTTTATTTTGTTTTACATTTGTGTGAATTTGGAACTTCCAAGTTCATACAAAGTTCTAAGGTAACGTTGTTTTAACTCTCTGACCGTGTGTCGCATGCAGTAGTCGTTCACCAATGAATGAGTTGACACAATAGTGAGAATAACTCTTTGTAATTCAATTTAGATCCAATCTTTCTCGGCCTTAAAGAGTTATTTGAACTGTTATTAGAGCTATTTGTAGAACAATGTAAAACAAAAGAGCTAAATTTGCACGAACGCGTATTTAAAATACGCGATGTTTAAATTAAATTTACAAATACCGGCGTTTACAAGATTTTCACATAATTATTGTTCCTATTTCAAAGTCCTTCATTTGAGAAGTACAAATGGCCTTATACTTTAACCTTTGTGTATATTTGAGGCATTGCTTTCTAAAAACAAAATAACTTCATAACTTATATTTTATTCGCTTTTCTAATTAAACATACCATAATTGTTGATATTTAATTTATTTGATTTAAGAAAATTCTGTTTAAAGGTTCAATACTTTTCAATATTATATTATTAGTGCGCTTTCATCGATTTTGATTTTAGTCAATTTTAATGCAATCCAAATAGCTCCAAATATAAATTGGATATAAATAAATTGGATGGCATATTGACTATTCCTGTTGACGATTTTAATTATGTTAATTTAAAATACAAATCAAATATTAACCACTTAGTTAGCACAGTTGTCATATAAACACATAATCTCCTTTGTTTTCCAAGATGCTAACAAACAAAAAGTCAATGGCGTCGTGTTGACATGTCATCTAAATGACGTATAAACAGAATTTCCCACAGTTTCGTCTGTCGTAAACGCAATAACACCAAATTTGGCGTTACTGACCTAGTTTTACTAAAATCATCTTAAACCATTGTTTTAGTTTTACAACTATGTTTAAGTTTCACTTTTGTTTTTACGTTTATGTTCAGAATCTTGTTCTAGTATCATGCATTGTAGCATCATAAGAAAATGAAATAATTGTGTCGAAAGATTGTTGTTGTTATATATTTATTTGATAAGTACTTAATTATATCCATAAAAACACGTTTATCTCCTGTTCCTGTAAAAAATTAGATATTTTAATTATGACTGAGTTTAGTAATCAAAAAGAAATCAAAAGAATTTACCAGAATGTGGGTCTCATTGAATGTATATATGAAATACATACGTTAATTTTGACCAGTTGAAAACTTAAAATTATTTATTACTATTTCAAATATGCCAACCGTTACATTTCTAGACCTACGCTATACTGTGATAATTCCTTCATTATTTTTTGATTCAGTTGCTTATAGTTCTTAAATCATGTTAATACTTCGAGCAGAGTTAACCTCAGTTTCATTCCGACCACGTTTCAAAATTTCAATACAAACTTATTCAAAGGAAAGTCAGGGATTGAAATCAAACCGAAATCCTTACAAACTCAATTTGAAATGAAAGAAAAGAGAAGCCAAGCAACTGCGCTCAGTACGAAGCCTGTTTTAAATAATTTAACTATAAGACGCCAAGATTTCTACGAACAATACTTTGTGCTGTATTAACTCTTTGACAATACTGCATTTCCTTTAAGTCATAGAATTCGGAATAATGTAAGACTATAGAAGTGGTACCTAAGTGTTAATAAAATCTTCATCGCAACTGATGGTAATTACTAAATCTATCAACTCGAAGTTTTCATATTGCATCTCAATTCAAGTTTTATTTGACAGCTTTATAACTACGCAAAATTGTGCATTGCAAGGCGGCAACATGTGATTCTTGTAGTTTTAAATAAAAAATGGTATTTCTATGGTCTCATCATAATTTATATTTTCAGTATACTTTTAGATTAATCTTTACATCATTTAAAGTTAAACCTAAGTTTAATAGAAATATCAAAAAAAAGTTGGTTCTAAACATAAGCAGACCAAACATAAAGGTGCGGTCACACTGCGCCAAACAAGCAGACGTAGTACAGGCGCGGTCACACGCGATCACTCCATTAGACATAACGCCAACTATATTTCATTCTCGCTCATATAATATGTAAGTGATGTGTCCACATTTTATGACACTTTGTCAGACTAAAATGTTATTTTTTTGGTATGTGTATTAGTCGGGCTTAATGTATTAAAGGAGTTTTTTTCCTTTTTTTCTTAATATCGTAGTCTAGGTATAATAACACAGATTATCTTTCGAAACATAATTAAAATTAGGAGTTTGCTGAGTACACCCATGAAATTGAATAACACTGAGATTAATGGCATAGAAATCTGAGCCGGCTAACGGTCCAGCCGCAGTAGATAATCACGATAATACTCCCGGACACTTTCTTTACGAGGGTCCATTTAATGGCAGACCTATTAATTAAATGACAAAATTAAATTATTACGCCCAATTATTTTCGCTTGGTAGTACCGATACCGTCACATACAATATTTTGGACTTTTAAGGGTCCGTACGCTCGATTTTCCCTAGCATATTTTACATTGTTCATTTATGTTTTATTCCATATCTCGTTTTTCAAATATATGTTGTGGTCATGTAGATATATCTATATTGCATTAAATATTCCATTAAGGCATTTGCTCAATTAATCCAGTTCATTTCGAATAAAACCACAAAACATTTATTTTCCGAATGCTGCTTTTTGTTGTACCCAATATTGATAGATTTTAGAGCATCAGCCTTAAATTTCATGTATGCAGAGGAAACATGTAGTTTCTGTCTACTTCTTCGGAAAAGAGGCGTGATTTTATGTTTGTATGTAGGTATGTTTGCAGCTGGAATGGAAGATATAGATCTTTTACTTAAAGCAGTATTCTATTCTAATTGCTTTATAATTGTTGTGTAATCGTTAATGTATCTCTCCACCTACGACCCAGTTGCTTATTTCGCCATCAGTGAAGGCTTCTCCATTCAGGCCCACGGTTCTCCACGGTTCGAGGCAAACACAAAAGTTTCAAATGATTTATTGATCCACTGATAGCTTATCGCCTACATTTATCGCGGCCCGTGTTAGTGGATAGTGTATTAAGTATGCGTAATACTTAGTTTGCCTTTGTTGTATATGCGTCTAATATTTAAATGGTGCAATACTTACTCTTCATTCGATTTATGGAGAATTTAAAGAAGGGAATGATTGAAAAATATCTTATTGAGAGAACTGTGTACAATCTGATTTAATGTATCTCTATATAATTTTCAGTTCGTCCAGTTCAGTTATATTTAATAAACTTACAAGTTTACAACGTTCAGATATGACAGATAGGTATACAATATAATATGTGGAAACTGTGACGTTAAACTAGCACGAGGCGAAACGAAACGACAATGCCGCCAACTAACTCGAAAGCCAATTTTCTGAAATGCAAAGGCTCGGATGAAATGTCATAACGGCAATGTATATCAACGCGATCCATATCTACCCTTCGAAAACTTAATATCACGCAAAATAAAAAAAAAAAGACACAGTATGTCAACGTGTGAGGAGTACGGTCTCGCAAACTGCGTAGGTGTGATAGAGACAAAGGGCTATTGTTCAACACCTGCCAGTCGTCACCTGGCATGGCGCGGGCTTCGTTAATATTTGATTAGGTTTTTTTTGGGTTTGCAACTTGCAACCCTAACTATGAATACCGCTAGCGGGTTCAAAATGTGTCAAATATTTTTTTTGAATAGAACTGAAATTTTACCTGCTAAAAATAATAAATCATATCATCAGATCAAATTGTGCATATTTCATATTATGGATATAAAGTAGTACATGTCGTACAATATGACTATAAAAAATGAGAATTGTAGAAAAATTTATAAATACTCGTAGCGGTGATTACACACAAAAGATGTATGTTCCAAAGATTAAAAGCTACAAGTGAATTGCATTATATCAAAAACTCATATCCATTAAAAAGTGTTCACGCCGTATAATCAGATTTCTAAAAGCTTCCTGCATTAAACTCTACGAGGATTTAAAATTCATAGAGCACGTAATGTGTGTAACATGTGCTTTGTCAGAATTAAAAATTCCATTTCCGAGAAGCGACTCGACCTTTTGTACCCTTGTTTATTACTATAAAAAATTACATGTCGCCAAATAACTAAGTAATTAATGTTGCATATGTTTTTAACAAAGCTTTGTAGGTACCTGCTTTTATTAGGAGTAGAGTAAAAGAATTGTGGTCATTATTTTTCGTCGTTGGTCGTTTTAGACTTTGCTTGGCAAATTTGTTACAATGGTAATTTTGGTTAGTTGTATTAATCATGATTATTAGTAATGGTAATATTTTGGCACGAATAAGAAAAAAAATAATTACACGTCGTTTTCGCCTACAGTATTAAATGATATTGTTTCTGCATTCCATTGTTATAGCCGCTCACCTTTAAAGGTCGCATTAATTAGTCGTTGTTTATGACTTCATTAGCTCCAGTGGTATCGTCCAGTGTCTTAGGCGTCTTACGTTCGACAGCTAGGCAGAGCCTTCGGACATTTTTATCATTAATACATCGCATAATTGAAACTGTTTGATACGATGATGAAATAATGTTTTGAAAAAGAACATGAGTTTAAGTTGTAAGTACCATAACAATGTAACAAATACATTACAAACAAACAAACAAACAATGTTTTTGCTGGAATACTGACTTAGCCATTATTTCATCCAGTTCAGTCTCTTTGGGCAAGGATGCAATACTTACATGAACTTTTATTGGAATAAGTAGTAAAGTGTACCTTCGTTTCTTCTTGCACGTTCAATATAAATATAAATATTAAAATTAAGGGATTAATTTATTTATTATCTTTTAAATGGTCTGATGACTTAGAAATAGTTTCGCGATAATCTCTAGGGGGTTAAAACTTAAACTAACTCAAAGTTAGCTAAATATTGCTAGTTGTCCCGTCTCAATGGCCGATGTATTTCAGTGCGAGGCCAGCGGTCTACCGCAAGAGATCGCAACTTCGCAACCGCACCAACTCTCAAAGTATACCAAATTGTCGCTTGGTTTGCTGTATACCATAATTTTATTCAGTAGAAGGCTTTAAATAATACCGTTTTGATGATCCCTTATAATACTTTTGAAAACTTTCCGATTTCAACCGAGGTTGGCCACGCAAAGTCAGACACAAAATTAATTTTAAACGTGTCATCAAAATATGGTGGGTAAATTCAATACATATTAAAATAGATACGTATCTGGAATGGCCAATATATTTTAAGCCTGTGGTCGACGGCGCACCGCAAAAGATTGGTATAACTCGCGACCTCTTTTGGCTAGCAGTGTGTACGCAAAATGGTTGGTTTATTTTACCGCGGTATTAAATATTTAGGACGCTGCAGTGCCAAGGGAAACATGAACCCTTGTCACGCAGCCTTATCATGCGAGTTAGACAGACTGTCAATTTTGCAAGTGCTTCGTGGCCGTCTACTTTTGTTAATAGTTTGAAAGTAGAAGTTAAAAATATCATGAAGAAAGGTGACAAATTTAAAAAAACATGACTTATAAAAATGTTTTCTTTTTTCGTGAAGATTGTTTAAATGATCTTGATTACCATGCTTTCAGTTTGCATGAAACTTCTAAATGTATGATGTATTTGGAATCTTCGTAGTTATTTCAAATTTAACAAAATAAGCAAACCGATATCTCATTTAAAATATTTTAATTTACTTTAGACATACTACATACTGAACGTTACATTTCAACCGCTTCGAATGCTGCATCGTAATTGCAATGAAATATTCAGTGCCTTACATAAAACGTATACATGTATCGCATAACTTCTCCGTCCATGACTTTTAAATTCCCCTCGTACATTCACGCAGCATGAATACCATACTTATATGAGTTATGAAAGATTCTCGAAAAAAGTCACCCGTGTCTCAAAATAACTATATACAGAAGTGACCCTTGTTTAGACGGCAATTTTGGAATTAAGTAGAGTGTTACGGCACAAAATTGAATATAGAACAATTTTTACATTATTTTTTTACTAGTCCTGTCCTTACACCCCGTCGTATGTTTTTCATATTAAGGCAGATTGAGAGTGTGTTTACGTAACTCAATATATCCTGAGATCTTTAAATATTTTATCTGCTGTAAAAGTAGTTACCTAGATGGTACAGTTATATAATTAGTTAAAAAATCTCAATCTTAACATTCATTTACCACACAAACCACAGATGACGTATTTAATCTGTGGTTTTGGGTAGCCATCGTTGCTTTTTGTGTCATATTTGTTAGTATTTTTAATTTGGCCTCGTGTGTCCCCATTAAGAGGGATCGGGTGCGTTTCCTTTGCCTCCCTTGAAAGAAGGTTCATTTAAAACTTTAATATGAGGGTGAAACTTTCACAATCTTATGCTGCTAAAAATATGCGGGCTGTTTAACACGTACGTTCCATTGCTGACAAACGCATATATGAAAATTAGCATTCATTGGAAGATAAAAGTACCTACTTCTTTATATAATTCTATGAATTGTCTCGAAACTTGACTTTTTTAAGATTTCTTTTCAAACTGTAGTAAATATGGTGAATTTTAAAATTTACACTTTGAATATGATATGTAAGTTACAACAAAGTTGGTGTATTGTAGTATTATCGTTTCAAAGTAAAGTCGCCTCTCGGTGGAGCTTTGCCGACCGGAAGTGGATGTGGGTGGAGGCGCGGGATTTGACCGGAAGTTGCACAACCCGGGTAGATGTGTTAAGCTCCAGGACTACGGCTTAACTGAGTTATTAATTAATGACCACAAGCATCCGACAGGAAACGGCCAACTTTTCCGAAACCCGCTTTTTTGGGGCAGATTTGTATTGTTGGCATTACTTTTTCGAATATAATGTGAAAGATTGAGCCGCGCTTTTTAACTGAGATAAGAGTTTGAATTAAATTTATATCTCAGAAGGCTTCGTTATTCAAAAGATGTGAGGATCATGATAAAACATGTTTTTCTTGAAAGTTTGAAATAAGTTAACGAAAATTCATATAGCCAAGCTCAAGTTGAAACGTATGGATATAATTATTTAAACGAAAAAATACGATAGTATATGTTCGATAAGACACGATCTAAGTTGAAGTTGAGATTATACCGAAATATGCAATTAAGAGGCATTTGTGTTCCTCTAGTGCACATAAACAATAGCATTTCAATAAAATGGATTCTTGCAATAAAAGCTATCTGTATTATGGAATCATGGAATTCTCGTAAAATCGCAATTCTGGTACCAAAATATAAGAACCACAGAACTTAAAAGCATTCATTTATTATTTTCAATGAATTCATCTCTTAACAAAAGTAAATTTATTAAGTTTATGAATTGTCATACATAAATTGAAGTTTAAACACCTGTTCCTAAGACATACTATCAGTAATAGAAAAAACAACGTGGCTTGCCCTAAATTCGCCCTAAAACAAACCTGCTCGCTAAGCTTACAAATTCGTAATGTATGTAACTAAATACGAGTACTACTCGTAGAAGACACTATACACTTTGTTAATGGCGTATTACGCGTTTCTCTTCTGAGCCTTTTTATTCTAATCGGGTGGGGGATAAAACATTCATAGTTCACGATTTATGTTTGCTATATTGAACGCATGTTTACTTTTCATCAGCACCAAATTACTGTTCGCTTTAACTGCGCAAAACGATCACCATTCACATTTTTGATAAATGTAGAAAAAAAATTGTGTTGGAACGGAATCATAGAAGTAGATATTTAATATATAATCCAAAGAACTAAACATGTTTTGTTTGTTCAAGGAAAATACACGTTTTCTCATCTTTGTAGACAAGCTCTGAATCTGGGATAGGGTAATAGGTTTTGATATCAAACGAATCCGACCTTTTGACCTCCGCAGTCTCAAGATCCTATAGACACCACAACTAATAAATACAGACATCAGTCTTGTAGTGAACAAGATCTATAATTAGCCGTTAATTCGGTTCTAAATTCAAATATGAGGATCAGCTGTTAGGACGTCCATGTGTGCCGGGGTCATTGGCATTTAGGGAGGCATATGCGAAGTCACCTGCCACACTATCCCCCTACCCTCCCCAAGGTAGAAATATTAAATGTTACTTGCTCGGTAAGTTATGTGGATTCACCCGTCCACTATTTTCGGAACGGACGAAAATGTCGGGGAATTGAATAAGATTTTGTACTCAATATATAGCTATGTTCATAGCGAGCAATTCTGCGTAATATGTTCTAGGTACGGTAGATCTTCAATGCCGTTATTGAGGTTTTGAATATTTTGGTAATAAAACATTTTTTATAACTAAATGAAAAAAGTAACAAATATAAGCAAAATAGCAAAAAACGATGCTTAAGCATAAATGTTTAGAATCACTTTAAAGTATTTCGAATAATACATATATTCATATAAGACTGAAAATGTATATGTTTGTTGGCAGCTTTTGTGTTTTACAATTCAATTTGGGGGTTAAGTCTGTAAAAAATGTGTCAAGATTGTCGATATTTTGTCGAAATTAAATGGTAGTGCTATTGACATTTAATCTAAGATCGAATACTATCGAAGACTAAAACTTATTCCACATAGCAAAATAAATTTGTTATGTTTCATAACTTTAACCTCATGTGAATCATTAAAAACAAATTGTCTACTTTGTCATTAGCATAGCGCAAACAAACCAATTATCTGAAACAATCGACTACCATAACACGTTTCACTTTCAAGATGAACTGCTTCCCAATGGACACCTTGAGATGGCAACATTTCAAAATAAACAATGAAATTCACTTATTCAAATGTTTGCAAATGAATGGTCTATGAATAATTTATTTCTGTCATACTATTTCGTTACCCGTTTAGTCTGTGGGAACTAGATCGAAGTGCATTCGGTATGGTTAGGCTAAATGGTTAACCTTTAAAAAATATACAAATTATATCGTGAAATACGACAAATAATTGCTTTTCTTTCTTACATTCTTAACAGTTTATTTTTTTTGTTCAAAACATATGTTTCTGTATAAATTTTTAACGTCGCGGAGGAATAATTAGAAATTCTTATACGTATTAGTCATTAAAATATGATATTTGCTTAATTTGATAAGATCGTTCTTGATGTTATCTCTTTAAGGTTGGTATTATAAATAATCAAGATGTGCCTTGTAATATCAGCCTAGTAACCACAGAAGGCACCCGAGGCATAAAACCTGGTGTTCGAATAAAATTTGTACTCGCCCCGGACATTCCTTCACGTTGTACTCTTCTGTTACGGATGCAGGAGAAAAATGGCTTGTCAGCGATCTGATATATGAACTACAACCTACTACTTAATCTCTAAATTCAGTGATTACTTTTGTCAATATTTGAAGTGGCTTTGACTCAAATAGTTTCTAGATTTAATTTTTCTGTTGAATATTATTAAGAAATGTTAACTCTATTTCCAGTTTAAAAACTTATTGTGTTTTTGTGTTACATGAAACACGATGGAAAATGATATGATACCAACATGGATATTTATTGTATAAGTCATATTAATATTCAACTATTTATTATATTTTTGTCATTTCTATTTTTATATGCATAGTTCCATCTGATATTATTTCTTACTTTATTACCTATTCATATTATAATAATCTATTCAAATGTTCTTAAATTATAATTTCTTTTATTTGCATCAACTTCATAACATTTACATAGCAGAGCACTCCAAAGTAGTTGAAGGCCGACATGTTAGGTGCTTACTGTAATGCATGTTCTCGGAATATAGCAGCAACAACACAATGCTAGTAGTTTGTGCGTATGCGATGTGATATAGTTGTAGTTAGTGGATTAAAGTGAAATATTAACTTCTTTTACGTTATAATTAGTTTAAAATTTATTTGGTTTTGTAGTAGTTCATTCATCATCTAAGGATGTTTCTCCATTTCAACCTAAAGTACTCACTTTCATTTGACTAAATTTGTTACTGAATTATTTGAAATAGGACTTTTTAATTTTGTCAAATAAACTACATGTTTTAGCAGTGTCACTTCAAAGGTTCTCACTTCAAACTTCATGGGAATTCTGCGCCTCTATATTCTTGCTTTCTCGTACTAGAGTCGATATCATTATCCTCTTATTTATATGTACACGAATTGTATACATCAAAATATACTCGTACAACGTTGAGTAATGAACCATCATTCAAGTGTCATTGTGTATTCAAATGCACATTTTTATTCAATTTTAAGACATTTTCACCTCCATAATAGAGACGTTCAGTGATCGCTAGGACTTTTTAACCTCGTGTACTGCGAGCAAGCATGCGACGAGTTCATCCATTGTGTTGATACGATTATGCTTTGCTTTACATTGTACTTTACAATAATTTAAAAAATATTTTTCTTTTGGATGTACATATTACAATTTATGAAAATGTAGATTTAGAATCTGTTGTATTTTAATAACAGAAGAAGAACGTGGCCTTTCAGTCTTTTTAAGAATCTTGGCTCTGTCTACCCCGCAAGGGATATTGAAGTGATTATTTGAATGAAGATTTAGAACAGATATTATAAATTTAGTCGTTATATAAATACAGCTATCAAAGTAATAATAATTACTTTACTAATGAACAAATTTTTTTTTTTTAACTTACCTACTTGTTTTAAATAGATTTTACATGTTAACAAATACCAGGTATGTACTAACTTTTAACACACACTGAGAACTTTTTTTCTTTTTATTACTATTAAAAAATCTATACCATCATTTAGGAAAATGTTACTATTAAAAAAATATCTTTAAATCATAACATAACTACTTCTTTAAATTGATTTACTTTCGCCTATTGCCCTAAAACGAAACGTTACTGCAGTCCAGCCATTTGCCAAGTTGCAGAACTCGGCACGTGTATGTATGTTTGTTTGTTCGCCTCGCTGTGTTTGTTTTACTAAAAATTTATAGCGTTTCGTAGAGATTCGCCTCGCAGACTCCTTTGACTTTGAACGGTAACGTGTTTGCACTGTGCATGCACATTTTACACTGTTTCATGTGGTTGCTTGCGTCACAGGAATGGATCGAAATATGATCGCTACAGAGAGTTAATACAATAGAACGGTCATTTATTTATTTCTTTCTAAAAATCCTATTAAAAAGGTAAAACTTAATGTTAAAGCATTATCTACCAGTTTACCTTTGGGATAATCCTAGTGTGAATTGGGATCATGTAATCTTTAAGCAAATATTTTGTAAATTTACCAAAGGGAGAGGGAGATTAGAGATCTATTTTTAGCTAATTTCTGTGAACATTCAATTCTCGCTTAAATTCTTCACGTGATAAGGTGTTTAATTTAGTTAGAGATTACTCGACCAAAATCTTTAGATCAAATTATTTTAATGCAAAAAAGAAAATAAGCAACAATTTATTGAATCTGGCCATACTTATATCAAATTTAGATAATAAAGCATATGATTTTAACCTTTAATTCCAGCACTTTTTGCCTTATTTTTTATTACAAGTATTGAAGAAGTATTCAGATAAAAAACACACTCATTCACATTTAACAAATGCATTATTTCGAGAAGGCAAAGAAAGGTTAATTGCATGACGATTAGATAGTCAATTAGTGCCAACGATAGATATTTTCATTATGTTTTTCAAATTTATTTTTTGATATCATGAAAATGTTTTTGTTAAATTAAATATTTTCGGAAAAAAAAAAAGTTAATTAAATGTATTTTATCAACTAATTTTTTTCACAAACCATGGTAAACTGCTTGACTATATTGTGAAGTAAATGTAAAGTGTGTAGTAAATGTAAAAAAAAAAAAACATTTAAAAGTTATTATTAAGATTTTTATTTTCTTAGAAGTAAAATGTCTTTATAATTATAGGAATCCCAGAATGTTTGAGTTGAAAATAAGTTGTTAGGTAGTTCTACGTAGATAAAAAGGCTAAATGACTAAGTATAATCCGTACAAATGATGAGCAAAGCAAAAAGCGTTGCGCTTCAATAAAGGCATAATAAAATGGCATTTAATCCGCTGTATCGGTGCTATACCAACATTCATTAATTGCAGGAAAACAATCAAATGAGCCGAGCACTCAACGTTTTCATTAGGCTTCGCTTCGGCCAGTAAAAATCGACATTATCTCGATTTATGTTCTGACGTAATAGGTTTACATTGAACGAGTTAACCAACAAAGTTAGATGCTAAGTAAGACAGTAACATTAAATGAGAATGACGTATAAATTTTGTTTTATATTTAATGCTATTTATAAACTAACGACATGATTCATCTCACCATCGATCTAGGTTATATCGCGAGAAAAATATTGGAGGTTATTGATGTACGAGTAGCGCATGGCGGTCAGTAAATTCATATTTTACCACGAGTCGGTAATAACCTAATTGCTATATTAATCCATCTTCGACTAATACGTAACAATGTACTAAAAGTTTTTAAGTAAAACCTGAACTTATTTAGAACAATATAATAGATGATAATTTAAAATACAAGCTAAATCTAGCTCGAGATTGTAATATTCACCAATGTATTAGTTGAAGGCTCATTGAGATCGGCCATAACTGCACAACACATCCATCGCTCTTCCACGGTCGGAACCCACGGTGCGTGCCCGCCCTCATCTAGTAATGGATTCACATAACAATAATTTACGGCTTTACACTCACGGCTTTTGTAATATTGCTTGCTATGAACTTTGAAATCTCGTCGAGAATTAAATGAATAAGGAACTGGATTAGTTCTTTTTATTTGGAATATAAATAGTCACAGTTACTTCAAATCCGGTAAAATTTTTACGAAAGTAAACATCGTGATCTGCAAAATATTGAAAATGTTGTGTTTTTGTTATTTATATGTCTATAGAATTGTAAATATTAGACAAGATTTAGTATTGCACCTTATTCTTTAGCATCGGCTTTGTTAACATTATGGGTTGTTAATTCTCCCAGCATTTTCCATTTCACATTTCATTACAACTAGTACCTAGTTGACAATCAGCAAGAGCTCGGTTTCTGTGTAATTTATTTAATGATCCACTCGATGCATGAACAATTGCACATACATCAGTAATGCGCTTTGTAGACGCGATCCTATCATCAGTGCCTGTTGTCACAGATTATTACCTAATGTCCACTGTTTATGTCCGGAAAATGATGACATTACATCGGATATGTGAATGTTAATCCATTACGGATTACCACAATATTACATTTAATTACGCATCAGTGTATTCGACCGCATTTCGGTACTAAAACGAATTAACGTAAACCTGTGCCTGAAACGCCCCAATTAAGTGGTTTAATCCTCGAGATAAAGAGACATAAAATTAAAGCACGTTATTAAAAAGAGTGGCACTGGCCAAATGGACCCGATAAAGTGAGGTTATGACGGGAGCATATTTGGGAATGGATGCTTGGCTATCGCAATCACAAAGTGTGATAGTTCATCTTTAACATTATTTCGTTATTAATTTTTTGGTTTTGTGTTTGCCTGGTAAGTGTTTTTTGTTGTTGTCCTCCGGATTAAGCTATCTTCTACCAACTTCAGCCAGTCGTTAGCTTTGAGGTCGGGAAGTTTATACAATTATTAGGACATAGTAACAAATACTACTTACTTATGCTGTAAGTCATAAAGATAAAGGTACAGTCAGTACGTATACCTAGGCACTTTTAAAGCGCATGACACCTTTAATATTAACTGATACATAAATTACAAAACCATTTCCATTTTGTCACGTGAATAAATTTGCAAAGGGGAACTCTATAATTTTGTTTTACTAAGTGATAGAAAAAAATACGTACTGCTCCATTTTACGTTATCGAGTTAGCCTAAACGCAATTTGCAATTTCGCGTCGTTCCGTTCGACGCACCACATCCTCTGCCGATAAAATATCGCTTGTTTGTAATGTTTCTACTAGTCTTCTTGAACCTTATTACTTTGTCTTAGAATCTAAAATTGAGCACTGCCCGAATTATTTATACTTCAATAACGTAAGACAGGTTAGTTGTCACAACGCCTTTGTCGTATTAAATAATATGTTTCGTATAATGTGTCGTGTCGCTTTTATGTTTGACGTATCAGTTAAATTTATACAAGAACTCGTTTCGACTTTTACAGAATTAAAATTATTCAACTGGATTAGCACCTTCGTAAAAGAAATATTTAGAAGAGGAGTAATTAATCTCACAGTTAGGTATTTTTAAGAAGGCTAGAGGCCGCGATAGATTGTATGCGAGCTAACGGACTTAAAACTGAGACTTAAGACCGAACAAACTGAAGAGAGAAAATTGAGTAGTGTAGAGTGCTAGATGCAAGATGAATACGCAAAGATGTGAGAGAAAGTATCTCTCTAACTAAGAAACAATCGAGTCATCGGAAGTTTGCATTAAAATTTAATATTCGTCACAATGTCAACAAACGTTTTATTATCCCAACCTCGTATGATATCATAAAGAGTTTACGACACCAATCGATATAACTTTTATATTTCATCTCATCTCCATTCCCTGTGCGAAATGTTTGTAAACGCCTTAATTCTGCAAAGGCGCGCTTGCGTCGACAGCTTTACAGCGAAGAATTCTTCGTAAGCAATGAATTACCTAAAGCCGCAAGTCGATAGTTTTATGCAACGTTTTCTCACATTGCAAAAACAATCATACTTTTAAAAGTACCAAAATGAAACTCTTTGACTAGACATAATTATGTTCCCAAGTATCAAGAGAGTGGTTAACACAAACAACAATTCACAAGTAATGGGATCATATAGTATCGACTTCTTCTTTGTCGTTACGTTGTCGTTGCAATCCGTAGTCAATACATATTCAGCAATGGAGTTGCACCTTAACAGTGAAGAATTCTGCACAAGCAATGATTACGTAACGTACCTTGCCTCATTCTCATCAATTGTTTCTGTTTGTTTGTGTTTGTTCGCAGCTGCCTGTTTTCATAACACAGTGTCTGTCTTTGAGGCGGCTGTTTGCTTTGCGGCGGATTGCTACGCGAACTTCTGATAGATTGTTAAATTCCCCATTTGCGAAGAATCCATAATATTTATAGTTGAATTTTTGATCATCGTAAGTAAGGATTATTTTCCTATATATTATAAAGTTGGTTTAATATTTTGGTGCTTTCTTTACAGAAGGGTGGGAATTATATGTAACCAGACGAATTGTGATATATTCAGTTCTTTAATTCGTGTCTTCTACTCGTAGAAGGAAAGTATTAATGAGTGAATATGAATGATTTCAATGCCTCACAATTTAAAACATTGAGACTGGCCATTAGAGAGCGTTCAGTAATTGCAACTGTGGAAGCTCTGCTTGTATGTGAAATGGACGATATACTCTGTGTAAATGAGATTATCATTCCATTCATTTACTGCTACTGGCGCAACCAGATTCAGCTAACGATGTAAGCGAAACCCCTGTGTATTTCAATAGTCAAAACAGCATTTGTTACTTGTTTAGTAATGAGCAAGAGAGAGTACAACACTGGTATTACTCTTCTATTCAAACATATTGTTTATCCTTAAAGGAAGGAAAGAAGATTAATTTTCAAATAAAAAGATTTCAAATCTTTAAGACCAAAACAAGTTGGCAAAACTTCAACTGTCAACTGCTTGAGGCATTCGACGTTTACGTTAAATCGGTAAGTAACTTCTAAATAATTTGCCGTATTATATAGACCATCTCACAAACTATCTGCTTACCAAATTGTTAATCCCAGAATGGGCGCGTATTACCCGCTCTGCTGAGTTTTGGCCCTAGTTCATAACATGCGTCTTGTGACTCGTACACTCTCGTGCATTATTAATCCATTGTTATTTATAGTTAACAAGAATAATTACAGTTTAACTTCCAATAATAATGCCTGTCTTGTAAATGAAACAATTGTAACGTTGTCATTGTGGAAAATCAGTAGCGATAGCATTCATTTGACAACCGCTTTGATCACGTTCTCGCCTGACACTGGTGGTTTTCGCCCAGTAGATTCGCCTAATGAATTCTAGTGATCAAACACATTATAATGTTGACGCATTATTAGAAACTATGGTCACCGTATCTGTAACATTAAGGTATGGTAGTAATTAAAATTAAACATATCTGCATAATGCAACCTCATAAGTGGAATTTTTCTAAAGTGTTATCATGTTCCTTGATATTCAAAAGTCGCTTCATTTTATCCTATGTTTTATTACGGTTAAATATAATTATAAGATGATATCATAAAGTTCAATCCTCAATCTTTTTCCATTGTGTTATATATATCCTCCATAGATTTAAAATTCATATAACCTCGAAAGCAGACCTAGTTTGGTTCATTTTTTGTTTGTAAACACTTTATTGCACATAAAAAAGAAATGTCACAAATTATAAAACAGTCATTAGGTTCAAAAGAATACGTACGTACATACGTGGCGAAGTTAACCTAATTAAATTTTAAGAAGTAAATTACAGTAAAAAATACTTTAATATCTAAAGCGTTTTAAGTAATGTACTCAACTTCTACATAATATAGAGTAGGAGGAACAATGATAATCTTTGACTCCAGAGTTAATGGTGGAGAAAATGTTGTAAACGGTAATTGCAAACAGACTGCAACAGTCAATAATTAGACGGAATGGTTCGTTTACGTGCGCTTTTTAAAAATGTTGTAAAATATCACTTTCGATTTTCTTGATTTGATGAGCACGGTTAGCCATTTAAGAATGTTTACCACATCAACATGAAAATGCCTACAAATTTATTTGTGACCTGCTTGAATTTGATATGAAATTTGTTTAGGAAAACGCAAACTAACGTTTAATTATAATATAAAATTTATAAACTAGGAATTGTTCGTCAGATCGTTGGCATCGTGACGAAAGAGAGAATAAGTAACCGATTTGATTCGGATGACGATGTAAAGTACAACACGTTCTGATTGGCCGGGCAGCGGTCGTTGACTCGGCGGGAAGCATTATCATTGGTTGGCTAAGCACATGAACATGACAGACGGCGCGTGCGCAAGTTAATGCGGATGCCTTTTAAGTGTTTAACTAACTGAAACAGTTATTTCTGCTGAAGATAAAACAGTTAAAATAATTACTTTACTGTATGAAAGTGCTTTCGGTCAAGCGAATTAAATAATTAAGATTATTACAAATTCTTATTAAATTCATAATTGAAATATGTTTGATGATTAACTTATTTACTTTTTGAAACAGAAAATTATTTAAGATTACCGAAAATCGGAGTTGTAGGTACTGTAATCCGAAACCATTTTCATTTCTTACAAACTCCGTTGGCACCCACATTTACAGTAAATATACAACAAACACGCAATTGGACCCATAAAATAACACTTCACGCCAACATTCTACTGTTAAACGTTTGCATACGCAAATCCCTAAAAGATAAGTTTTTGTGTTATTCCGTGCTGGAGTGCACTTTTCCGGTATTTCCGGCGTCTGAGGTAGAATCCATCAAAGGATTAAGGCTGTGTCGTGGGATCGAGACCGGTTTTTCCTGGATGTGGAATAAATTATTCGCTACTTAAACGACAGCTCTTCGATTTGAGATAGCTAACGATTCCGAAATGATCTGAAAGCGATTGCCATTCTTTACATCGTTTTATCTGAATTTTAAGTCTAAGGAAATCTGTCTCTGTACTCTTTCTTTTATTTTATCAATACTAAACTATTTCATTATGTTTATTTTCATTTAAAAAATAGTTTCCATGAACTTACGAATTAGACCCAATACTTTGACCAAATGTGTTTCCGCTATTTTTGAAGTTGTCACAGTCTTTGTATTATGCATTTAAACTTGATCTCTTTCGTTTATTGGAATCCTTTTTCGCTTAAACTAACACGTAGCTAAGTAAACTAACAAGTGATAGCAACTTTTGCGAGTTATTGATAAACCACTTTTAACATCAACCATTAGTATCCTTAATTTGCCTTTTATGGTACCCAGGGTAAAATTTTGTGGTTAATCTACTCTACTGAAAACTTTAATACATCATGGGAAGATCAAAATAAGTATTTTTATATCGGTCAATAAACTTAATGGTGTTACGTAAAAAAGCAATCTGTATAATATCTATGAAGCAATAGCCACGAAGAGACGAAACGCGTAGTAAGCACTTCTCTACGTTTCAATCAGCACAGATTGTGGCCCGCCACTGCAGCAAACCGACAGATTATAGAATGCATGACTCGGCAACATTACCAACGTCATTTCATACCGATGGAAATTGGACGTGCTTTAATGCAGCCCGCTTATAGGCACTCGTACCCTATTTGCTTTTATTGAAGGATTAAATTAAAAATCTTATTACTTTGACGCCTCTTATGGCGCTATGTAATAAAGAAAAATGACTTCGTTTTTGATCCCCCAAGTTCAGTTGAAATGAATAATATTTTCTAACGAATTGTCTGCGGTGCTACTTGTGTATCACATTTCTTTGCATCTCTATGTTAGATTAGGTTTGGCCAGGCTTTTGTTTTTAAGACAATTATCAAATATCCTTCTAAAATCTTCTTTGGAAATAATTGATAGTTGATATTATGCATTCAGAAAATGTTTTAAGCGAATACAATAAGGCAATATGACTGATTATTATTATCTAACTAATAAGTCAAAGCAAGTGTTACAAAATACAATGTAAGTTGTTATAAACCAGTCGACACTGTCAATCTTATCGGAGCTGTTACCAAAACAAAGCGTGCCAACGCAGGAAGGCGACCCGAATTATTGATTAGTGTAAGCATAGTGCTGTCACAATCGGTTGATTACGACCTTCCTGCTCGCGACTAGTCGATCAAAGTGATTCCGATCACAAAGGGTTATAAAACGACGCGTCACCGAGGGTTGGTTTCAGCATTTATTAATTGCAAACCCAGTGTTAGTTCCATTCGATTCAAAGGTTCGATGACATGCTTCATTTGTAGTTTGATTTGTGAAGATTGAAGATTCCGATTACGATTTGTTTGTGGTTATTGTTGGGGCGTTTATTGGAAGATCAATCTCTTGATTCAAGGAGACTGGCACAATTTAATATTTATCATTCATCTGTAATTAATTGCTGGAATAATTGGTTTTGTTTATTTAATTTATCATTCTTTGTATCTAGAGAATTTTCTACAAATCGGTTATTTGGTGTTGAAGGGAAATTAGGGACAAATCTAAATATTCACTGTTAAATCGGTTAGTATATATTAAACAACTTAGTAAGGTAGTGATAGAATGAAAATAAACTTACGGACGCTATACAAAGTGAAAGAAGTAATAATGAAAAACGCAAGACTGGTACCGACATGCTATTTAAAAATTCACCCCTGGCCATAGGTTCATGATCTTTACAAGGAAAAAAACAGCGGAAGCGAAAACTTTTAATAAATCAAGGGAAGATTTTTTTTTATAACGTAAATAAGAATAAATTTACTTATTTTTGCATACATTGTTCAATTATAAATATCAAAGTAGGTTTAGAGATAGTCGAGTATCGATGACTCGTGAAAAGAAATGCTCACTCAGCCATCTTACTGGCCTTTGAAAGTCAGGTCTTTGAGAAATATATCGCAATTGACTGAACACTGCTTCCTATAAACTGCAAACTGTTTTTAGTAAAATCTTTTCCATAACAATTGATAATATTTTGATTCAGTTGATATTTGGTCTTCTTTATTATTTCGCCTAATTCTGAACTCAAATTTGTAAAGGTATCATCTTTGCTTGGTACCTAGAAGTTAGTTTTATAATGAACTTTGATTGGCCTTTGTCTCTTCTTTTCTTGAATATTATTAAAGCATCTAAAAAGTATTTTTTAATTTGTTTACACAACTTTTATACCAAAACTCACCATTTTGTGATATTACTTTTATTAAATTCATAATAAAAAGGTACGACCTTACATAAAACACATGACAACTAAGTAATTACTTCATAATGAGTCACTATTTGTGCCCGGTCGCTTCATCCACCCGAGTATAATATAAGGCAATCGCTACAAAGACGGCCACCCCCCCCTCAAGCTCGTTGTTTAATTCCATTAAACCACCCCTTTTATCTTTTTCCGCTTTTATCTTTCCCCACTATTGGATTACTAACAAAATGCCGTACAAGAGACACGCAATCTTTCGCCTTTGCCATTACATCACCTCTATTTATTGTCATTTTTAGTTCCCAGGACAGATGGCGTGGGGCTTTTGCGTGTTCATGGATTCTAAGTAAGTGGGGTATTTTTAATAATTACAGATGTGTATGGTGAGGGTTTTATCAATAAAATTATTTTTTTCGTATGGCAGTTAGATCAACTGTTACTTACTCCATATTATGATGTCGAGATTTTCTAACAAAAACTGCTTTATGGCTTCTGATGCGAATGTAGCCTTTATCATGATAATAAGTTTACAATCAAAGCCAATGTTATTTCTAAAACAAAATGAATTCTTAAAATCTAAAAAGATAAACATACATATATATATAGGTAACCACGTCTTTTATATTGAAAGATAGAGCCAACTGTATTGAAAAGGCTAAAATTAAATGATTTTTATTATACCTAATTTGATCATCCAATCGTTGAAGTAAACAAACACAATTGCGTGAAACAAAAAAGGCACGAACGTTTAGAAACACAAAGTGACACGTGTCGGGACCCTTAAAGCACTCCCATAAACCTGCGCCCCTTTAATCTATTTCGTGTGACAACTAGTTCCATTCAATCCAACTGCCACAGAAGCGGCATGTAAGCAAACTGTCAAAGTAACACTAGTGTAGTTTAAATGACGTTTCTAAATTGAAATACTTGCCGACAAGTCGCGGAATCGAGCAGCTCATTTGGCTCAAACTCCCGACACGATTTCTCACTTAATAGGCAATAGTTTACAAAGGACTCTATAGTATCTTATTCACACCTCTATTCTCGGTTTACTTATGTTTGGAGCAATATAAGTTGACATGACAATGGATGGAAACGGTTTAGCGAAATAAGATAAGAATTCTGTAAGTAGCAATAAGCAACAGCTACATTACGAAGACAAGTACGAGTAGTGCGTCAAAACTTAAAAGACAATGGCATTAGGCATCAAATTTTATCTTATAATATTTCACGATCTCTTCAGTGGATTCCGTGGTTTGAGCCCAACAGATGACAACGCAATCGAGTATTTCGTTTTTAAATTTCCTATATACAGGTTTTAAACTCTGATTTATTTGCATAAGCATTTAGTACTTACCTGAGCAAGTATGAAAACATTTCTTTTGACAAATATTGAAATACCAGAACCAAATGTACGTTAAAACAAATAGCATTATCTAAAGCGGGTCTCGTTTCCAAATTCTTATTACATATTTTCGAAAATACGAGTAACATCCGCATTCAAACACGCGAATATACAAAAGGAGAAAATTTTAATTTCGCATTAAAATATTCTGTTTTCCCCTGTCGATGTGATAAAATTACGTTATTTGTTGGCAAGCGACGTAGTAATAACAACGTCCCGAGGGCTGCTCTGCGGGAGTGGAGGAAACATTTCATATAATCTTCAAACGTAGGCGTAAATAAACAGTTTGCTGTATTTAGTACTGATCGAGCTTCTTCAGGTAAAATATGGTTTTTTACTGATTTGACTGGGTCTTTATACCTATATATTTTAAATTATCGTTAAATATGGTTTCTTTATGATAAGAAACTTTATACTTTGGAGCTAGGTCAATTTTTGTAATATGTCGCCATTAATTTATAGTTCAAGGGAAAGTTATTATTACAGTAAACAGTTGCACTATATGAGCTACTTTTTTGTTTCGGTAATCTACAGCTAAATGATATTCAAAGTCTTCTAAAACTATAAGTTTTCTACAAGGGATAAAATCGAAATGAGCTTGAAAATATAGTAGCTAATGTTTACGTCTTATGAGTTAGCGCTCTGCTAGCAAATAGTTATTCTAACACTAAAACCTTGAGACAGCCATCGAAGTGAGAGTTAACTTACTCTATTAGTGTAAGTAATGCAACTAATTACTAATATGTACGTTAACGGCACTTTACCAGAGTTTGCTTGCCGGCAAATTTTCCAGCATAGTTTCTTAACAAACTTAGTTGTTTGATGTTAATCAATAAACAACAAATTGACAACAGACTTCGCATATAAATCAAATTACGTGTTCCGGATAGTTCGCTTTTGTTGGGACTATTTAATTGATTGCTTCCATATTGACTTTTGTATTTGTGATCAATTCGACATCGAATGGTAATATTTTTATATATTACATAATCAAATAAATATAACCAATTTTATCCATGAGTCAATAAAATTTTCCGGGAAGTAAAACCAAGAGATACGAATTGATTTCGAATTAATCTGCTATTTTTACGAGTACTCGTAAAAAGAGCAGATTCAGAACCTATAATTGATCAAAAAGGATGTACTTAAATCTATTATTCTTTCTTAAAATTGGAACCCTCCTCTTGTAGTTGAGTAGGAGCTAAACTGGTAGGTAATCGTGTTTATACAATCAACAAATGCATTCTTAATGCATCAGCGGGCATAGTCTTACAAATAAGGAATGCGTGTGCGACGTGCTATGCGTACGTGGGTTCTAGGGTTACACCTGACCACAATTTATCCTTGAATTATGATTGCGTACTATTTTGTTTTTTGCTGTGTGTAGTTTGCATAGGCTCATCTGGTTGTCTAATAGGAATGATACTTTTGTGATAGAACGTTTTGTTCGGTACATCACAGTACACAACTCAATTAATAAGATGAATATTTCCTTTTTATTAGATATAATTTTAGTTAATTCCTTAAAAACTACGTAAATTAAAATTTAAGTAAATTAAAATTTCTAAAGATATTACCTACTTAGAAGAGATGTAAAATTGTAAGATCTAATTGAGTCTCAAAAACAATATCTTGTTAAATATAAGCCCTGTTTCAAATATGTTAATATCTTGAATGGCCTCATTTTCATCTCATGCATTGTGATTGTTCATAATCCGTGAGAAATGTTGAAGGAATGGTGATTTGGTTTTATGAGTATTTTGCATGCATGCATGCATCCCTGGAAATGGCGCGAGCGCATCCAATTCGCAGTTCCGCATTTGCTGCCTTGTGCTATGCTCCTTTTATATGAGTTTAGCTCTATAGTAGCACAATAAATTAATCAATATAGGTACATATATACACTTTTCAGTAGGTCACTGCTTTAATGACTACCTGAAAAACAACATTTAAATGTTATTTTTTCCGTAGATAATTGTAGTTTGGCTGGTAGGTACGTTACTAGTACGAGATAATTGAAAGAGAAATATGTACATATCTTACCGATCGAATTACAAAATATTTTACGAATGAAGTTGCGGGCGAAAACCATTTTTTGGATGAAAGAACAACGCGAAGTTTTTTAATAAATTCTCAAAACTATTCAAATTTCATTTTAAAATTCTTGAGTTCAGAGATTCTTTAACATTTTAGGTTAAGTTGCAAATTTATAATATTCTGGAAACCTATAATTGAACCAATTTTTTGTTTTAAGTTTAAGACACTTCGGCGTCATTTTTGACTTTAGAGGTTGTTACTACGTTGACGCGAGGATATTTTTTTTAAAAGTTCTGTCGTCTTCAGATGCATAATAAAAAAAAAGGAATCCGAATCAATTATGTAGTGTAAACTGAGTTCGTGTAAAGGAGTCATTGACGCACGCTTCAAAGTAATGCTGTAGTGTTGCTTTCAAGTGAGAGTCGGAGTTGCTACTAACAATTCCACACAATTTTCTACATTCAATTGGCAGTTTCATTCTCCGGTGGTGAAATTCATTTAGTTTGATTTTCCAACGTTTACTCCAAGCATTAATAAGAGTCAATAATATGTCATTTTATAAAATCCTAGATATTGTTTACTCAATAATATAAAGAATAATTTCAATTGTATTGAGTAGGTTTATTTAATAAAAGCTAATAAGTCGTGACTCGTTGCTTTTATTGCACTTTTGAGAAAAGATAGAAAGAACAAAATTCTGCATACATTGTAAAGCATTATTAAAAAATTATATTTTTTATATCTGCAAATCACAATCAGAAAATTGAACGATCGACCTCGCACGGAATCGATGAGGCTAAAAATTACGGCGCTTATATGAACTGATTAAACAAAGATTGAAATAAATGGATTAGTGATATTACTCTCGAACTGAACTGGACTGCGGGTGGCGATTAGTAAGTAGGTCATTAGTGAGCGATTAACAACTGTGGCGGTATCTCCCGTCGATATCTCGATCGCAAACGTTAGGGTTGCCACTTCACATTGAATAAATGTTACGATCTTATCTCAAGAGAAGAGAAAGAAAATAAGTATTCAGGCAATATTTATTTGTAAACTTAAACAGACAATAGAAATGTTAACTTTCCTATAACTAAAATAAATATGCGCATCGTTTAGCGCCTAAAAATTGTCTTGGAAACGTTTGCGCTAAAATGTCAATATTACTACTACTACTACATACATAAAATTCACAGTGACACTATGAAAGTTAAATATTTTCTGTATTCAAAATATTAATAGAAAAAATGTTTTACAATTTAAAATAAAAAGCATAAGTAAAACAGTTTTAAAAATTATAATGTTTGAAAAATTTGAGGTCAGTTAAATCAACGAAGAAATATTATCATGGAGAGCAATAGAATTAGTCTCGGGTCTTCGGTTAACCCCAACCCCACGGTGGCGGCGATTAGTAGGTCGATTAGTGAGCGGTTAAGAAACGTGGCACGTCGATGACTGGATGGCTCAGTAGGGTTACCAATTTGCAGATGAGATCTTATTTGCAAAGGAAAAAAGTTATATCCCCGTTTGTTATTTTTACATTTGAGGTTGGAATAAGAAAGAAGTTTTTTAATTATTTTTTTTTATTTTTCGTTTTTTTTTTATTTTGGTTTACAAGATTTAGGTAGATAATTTTCTAAATCGAGTAAGAATATACTACATGTTTGCTGTTATATTCTGAGTTAATACAGCGCGTTTAACATATAATTAGGATAACTTTGTGAAATAATCAAGATTTCTTTTTACAAAAAAAAAAATATATATATATATATATTCGCGTTTCATCTCCAGCCTTTTAGGGTTCATAACAGCTATTATTCGAAGAGCTCATTATCAGAAGTGTCTACCTGCTAACGCGTCATTTGTCCAAATTGCCGAACTATACCGATTAGCGATAATTGTTCGGTTTCCCAAATTGCCGTGTCTATGGGCCATGGGCGTTAACAAATCACCATTTAAAGGAACTATTGAACGCTATTAATAAAATACTACTTAAACCTCTCTCTTATCGTAGTATACTTTCATTCAATTGGTTTTAGAGATCGAGCTCTGTTAAAATAAAAAATCAAAACCCATAAAAAAAATAACTTACCAGAGCCATTCTCATGACATTTTTATTTTTGAGTTTTAAATACAGTTACGAGCTGTATATTCTTATATTGCTTTATCAGAAATAAAATGTTATAATACTTTACTGTATTGAACTAATATTAATATCGGATATCATAAATTCTGTTTGGCCGCAAATGTTATCGCTGCAATATTATAATTAATGTGTTTATCGTACCTGTTCTCGTTAACATTGTCACCAACGAATGTATTAATTAATTTAATCAGTAAAATTGAAATGGCGATAGCAATAACGAGTATGCAATGCAGTGCAATTACCGATTCCGGTGAATATAAATAAGTGTGGTGTAATTAATTTGAGTGGTGTGGTAACCCTGCAAGATGCGCATGCACCTGTCTCCATCGCTCGCCGCTGCCTGCATCTGTTCGGCTCCCTGCGTCCGCTTTTTTTTACTTCCTAATTGCGCGGCAACAGACTGCATTGACTTATGATAGTTTGATAAAAAAGTATGTAGTGAATGATTAATGTTGATGAATTTATTGGCAACTTCAAGGTTTCTTTTTAACAAAAATATAAGAATAAATGTCCTTTAAGAGAAAAGGTAAAACGTTTAACTCAAACTTTTTATGTTAAGCATTACAAATGTACTATTTTACATTGAAAAAACAATAAGGTGCAGTACTTATATTTATGAAATAATTAATAATGCTTAATATTAAATAAATAATGCTTCACGTGCTCGATAAATTAGGCTGGCCGCTGACTGTTATAAATTACTATACAAATTATAGCTTTGTGCCGAACTGCAGATATTTCTGGCCAATTTAACTATCGCATTTGTCAAGATATTCAGATTTCCAACTGCAATAAAGCATCTTATAACTACTGTGTCACATTTAATTATAAACTTAACCTAATTCTTAACTAGCCATATCACATTCAGGATACATGTGATTCAGTGTGATATAAAAAAGTTAAGAATAGAAATTATGAAGATATTCACTTATTTCTTGACAGTGTCTTACAAATAGTATATAATCAATCAACTGCGATCTATTAATATGTCTGTGGACGAGACTTCGGAATATTTTAATGCGTTTCGCGTGTTATTACAAAAAAATCTGGCATCTTAAAGCAATAAATAATTTCTCCGCGTTACTACGTTGAAAATATAGAAAACATTCGTAGTTTAGTTTCTAATGGCAAAGTCGGACTTAAATAGGTACATCTCGATTTTAATGGAGATTATGTTGCCGTGGAAATTTCCGAAGATACTTCTTAACCGGATGAATAATATATTACTAGCCTTTACCCACAGCTTCGCTCTCATAAATTTAGCGCAATCTACAAAAAGTGTCGAATCTCACGCCATGTAAAAAAACTATGACCATTTACAAAAAGGAACGTATTAAACGCCACCAACAAAAAGCGACGAATTTAGCGCCACCTACAGAAGAATTCAGGTTTCTTGCAAATCCCGTGGGAGCTATAGTTTTTACCGGGATGAAAGGTATTTTTAACCCTGTGTTTTTCTCTCTCTTTTTTATAAGTATATATATATGTACGTACGTGACATTTCAAGAGGATTAATTCAGTAGATAACCCGTAAAGAGGTATCGAGCAAACATATAAAATACTTACTATCGCATTATATTAGTTGGGATTTAATTTTGTCAAATTCAGTAGTTTCGCCTGTGCTATTCCTCGATAGACATCTCAGTAAACTTTCCCTTTCAAATACAGATAGACCAAGTAATATTAACACATGTAATCTAGCGTAAGCGTAATGAGGTATTTTCTCATATGATATGGTTATGTACAAATCTAATGGCGCAAATTTACTTACGAATCTACGAACATAAAATGTAATTTTACCGAGTTAGGCAGTCAATCTATTTATGAAAAAAATAAAATATATTTTTCTTTCCTGTGAATACCTAACAAGGATTTTATGAATCGCTGGAAATCACGTTAATTTGAATGTTTCCAACGAGTGGGACGATTCAATATTATATTAATTCCAAGTGTCGTCCCGCGTTTCAGATTTTGGTATTCGAAATATTCTGTTTACAATCTTCAGTAATTCCGAAGAGATGACTCATATACTTCTCGTTTCATATACCAGCAGATAGATGAGTTCAATAATTTATACTGTGACTAATTAAATATATTTCTTTTTTCAGGTAAGCACGGATATGATATTGCTATGATATAAGGACATGGTAAGTTCGGATGTGAGTGAAATTGTACATTTAAATTAATTCTGAGTTCTTTTTACTATAATGATATACCATATAAATAAAAACCCGACCAAAAGTCATAATATTGCGAAATGAACTCACTATATACTAGCGAAGTAAATTTAATATTCAGTCGAGGAGGCTGTTATGATGGCATGGGTGGGGGTTTCAGAACGAAATGCTAAATTTTTCTTTAGGCTGTTGCGTATCAATCATTGTCATTTTTGCTCGCCCTTCTGAATCACGTCTCCTTTATTTTAATTTACACCTGAGTTGTATTGATAGGGTAGATTATACAATATTTATTTTTAATTTAGACTGATTTATAAGTATAAAATAGTGAAAGCCCAAACAAAGAAAACGAATAAAGCTAAATTCAGTCGAGCGTGTCCTTTCGCTACATATTCAAGTGGAGTTGTATTGTCGTATTTATCATTGAATAAGGGATATTGAGAACATACTTATACATTTATAATTATGTGGTAGAAATATTAATAAAGGTAATTATATAACTATTTGAGTGAAAGATATCCCTTTTGATTAAATACTAAAAACATTTATAGGTACATTATGTAGTTTATTGAGTTACAAACATTCTTTCTTCCACTTATAATGTCTTTATCATCTTATACATTTAGGTAGGTAACTAGATTCTTATTTATGTGTTCTTGTTTTGATCTTGATATTAAGTTTCCTGTTTCGTCCGGCATCCTCGGAATCCTAATAGTAATTTATTTTCCCTAATTGCGTAATTCTAGTTAATCCCGGCAAAGAATTTCATTTAGGAAGCCGAATATACTTACCAGTTTCTTCAGTATTGCGTACCTATTTCCGTTCATTAAATATGCAGCATACAACTTAAATGAAGGTTGTTTGCAAAAGGAGCCGAAGTGTTCGCCATTAATTAAAAAAAAAACGATTTTTGAAATTCGGAGCGATGAATAAATCAATAGAGGAAATTGAATAAAGAACGAAGTGACGTTCGGAAATTAGCTCGAAGAGTTGTGAATTCGAACCGAGGCGTGCGGAGATCATGACCGGAATTGCGTCAGGCGGGAGTTTCTCAGAAGTTTGTGTAAACGGAACGCAAGGTTGCCCGCCCGTGTTTAGGTAATTCGCTGAAGTCTTGCTTCAGGTGTTCACAAGCGATAGGATTAAGTACGTTATAGAATACACAGCAGTTTGGAAACTCTCATACCAGTATTAACTATTAGTTAATGATCTAAAAAGGAAATAAGTTACAGTGTCATTTCTTTTGTTAATAAGAGCTTATAATGCAAAATAAGAAACATGTCTTTAAACGCGAGTAATGAAGCAGCTAGCACGCACTACGTTTTTTCTTTGCTACCAAACAGGTATGGCAGCATAAAATAGTACTTATGAAATGCATGCCATTTTGAAAAGGTATTAAACTGTGATTTTAATACCTTTTCAAAATATTCCTCTGAGTATTTGGAAAATTTGGTTTCGGGGTCAGTTTAATACCTTTTCAAAATGGCATGCATTTCATAAGTACTATTTTATGCTTCCATACCTGTTTGGTATTATAAAATAGTACTTATGAAATGCATGCCAATTTTCCAAATACTTAGAGGAAAGTACTCATATGTTATATAATTTAGAAGACGATAAAGCTTAAACCGATGCCAAGATGTAATCTGCATCAGATATTAGATTATCTTGCGCTACGACATATCTTTTGATGCGACGGAATGCGTACGGTTGGTAATAGCAATAACCGTAGTCGATGCTTTGCCACAGGCTTATCTGAAATAATATTCTGCATGTCAAATCTTCAAATAAACACCTTACGTGTTTAGCTATGTGTCTAACACCAGTTTAAGGAAATGAAAAAAATAAATGTTATAGGGTTTTTAGACATACAGTTTCTTACCATACCCATTCTGTTGTGAATAGAGCCTATTTCTAAAGTCGTGATATAATTTTATGCGATCGATACGTACGTTACGTTTCAACAAATGTGGAAACCATATTGCAAATTGGATTGGGGTGTTTAAAGGAACTTGGAGAATTCGAATGTGGTCGAGCCCTTCCGCTAGTGCATAGAACTGAGAATAAGAAAAAAGTATATGACGACGGCGTGTCTTGACGACGTCTTGACGTCCGACTCTGACATATGCCGCGCCGCGTGTAACAGATGTTATACGTTTTTTAGACCCGTGAGTTGATACCACTCCATATGTTTGATACTTGGAACGGATAGGTATATTTTACTTGAGGATAAGCTAATGTTACGAGAATTTATGTCGTGTTATGTTGTGCATTCATCCGTGTAATGAGCGGAATTTGTACACATGTGTCATTTTATTTATATTGGACATAATATTATCATAATCTTTATAATCCACGATTATATTTTGGATTGAGTCCAAATACTAAGTGACAGTTAAAAAATAAAACTCCCGTTCGTAAAAATGCGGTGTGTATGTAGAAATACACGAAATAAATCTGTGTTCATAAAGCAGTGTATTAAACATTACATTTTATGTTTGCTAGTTTATGTCTGATGTAAAATTTTACGCACACTTTTCTTCAAAGGTCCCCTTGTAAAAAAACTTCTGATACTTGTTACCCAAATAACCGCGGACCGCGACTAGGGCCATAAAAAGTTACGATTGCCTCAAACAAGATTAAATTTCTCAGTAACGTCTCATTTCGAGGACACCATGAGCGGCATTGGTTGTCTTAGATCTTGTCGCGGTTTTAATTGCTTCAAAATTTTTGATAATGTTTGTATGCCGTGTGGCTCCCGGCACCAATACAAAAAAGAATAGGACCACTCCATCTCCTTCCCATGGATGTTGTAAAAGGCGACTAAGGGATAGGCTTACAAACTTGGGATTCTTTTATTAGGCGATGGGCTAGCAGCCTGTCACTAGTTGAATTCTATCGTTAAGCCAAATAGCTGTTGGCTCTGTCTACCCCGCAAGGGATATAGACGTGACCATATGTATGTATGTATGTAAATTTTGGATAACACTATTTTGTCTAATTTTTAAACACTCTGAAGAGACAATATATTACATTGATGTCCCAATATCTCATCGTCATCAGTCATCATCAGATTCCTAAGTATGCCTGGGATATGGAAAAAATATATGCTATGGAAGACATCATTTATTTTGTTAACTACGTTCGTACGTACGCTACATACACTGTGGCAAGAATAATTCATTAGATAAAAAGTAATTTTTGATAAGTATCATAAGTATACACTTTCCATATACTTGTTTTCAGTATATATTTTCCCTATTTGTTCACAAACAGTTTTTGGGGAAATTTGAGCAATTTTTTCCAATATTTGTGCGGGTTGCCTCTGACGTCGTATCTCACTGCATGTAAGAGTCGCATTCACAGGCCGTTCGTATGCATTCACTAGTTCGCCGTTGTTTGTAAATGCTCGCTACATCACTAGTGCAGCGTCGGCGTTTACTCTGTAAACAATGTCGATGCCTATTTTGATTGTCGAACGAAAATTAATTGAATATTTTTAACATATTGTATACAAGGAATACGTTCATATGATAAAAGTTGTTTTTGTTAAAAACATTCAGAGTAGTAAAACTTTTTATTTTGCGACGTCACAATTTTTCTATCACCGAGTTAACGTTGCTTGTGACTTGTTTACCAAGTGACACCTATAAATACTATTATTAACGTGATAACTTTAAACTTGCAACACAACCGCGATAGCGATTAAGTTTTTTTTTTTGAGAAATTACATACATTGCGGTAAGCCTCGAAGTAAGATAGTAACTTGTGTTACGAGATAATAACTACGATATTATATTTTATAATAAAAACGTACTTAGATAAACATCCAAGATCCAGGCCAATCAGAAAATGTGCGTTCCTCATCACGCCCTGGCCGGGATATTAACCCGGGAACTCCGGTGTCACCAAAAAACGTTTTAGCACTGCGCGACAGAGGCCGTCATATTTTTTGTATCATCGATAGTATAAAATAGTGTCACTATCCCATCACTATCATTTCCCACGGCCCGGTTCTAATGAGCCGTGTTGTTGAGTAACGGTGGCGGGGCAAGGGGAGGCTTTTTGAAGAATAACTGTTACTATGCACCTAATTACGTGTGTTTTATGACACAGACAGGCTGTTGTTGTAATTGCAGTCGTTTTAATGGTACAGATATTATAACGAGCTAAATGGTATAGCGATGAACTTTGATAAATTAAAGCAGTTTTTAAAAACAAAATAAAAATGCATGTTAAGAGTGGCTGCCGTCCTTTGTACAATTTTTCACAAAATATGGAATTATCCTTTCGTTTCTCTAACAGAAGACTCTCAGTTCACTGCTGCAAGCTTTTTAAATATATAATTATAATACTAAGAGAAAAATGTATAACTCAATTGTAAACTTATGTATTGTGAGACGTACTTTTAAAGATGTAGTATCCTAAAATACCACTACACCAAACATTTACCTTATACATTAGAGGAAATGCGACCAAAAAGAGTGCACATTGCGAAATAAAGCAAAACAAGTGCGTCCTTTGTTTGTGCCGAAGCATGTTGACTGTTCCTTATCCACTATCGCCTGAACTAGAACTCTACAGGGCATTAACCTGTGCATATTCCCTAACTATTGAATGTCGAATGCAAGTCACCTCGATCCTTCTCTATGATAAGGCCTCCATTGTGCATTTTTCTTTTTAAAATTTTAATGTCATATAATGCAATGAAATTCTTTTATCATTTTACTCAACTGTATAAAAAATGTTTTAAAAAAAATTATTTTACACACAAAATGCTATATATATATATATACTGTATACTTAGATTATATTATGTTCTTCAGATATGATAATGAAAAATGAATTTTTATTCATTTGAAATTACATTATTTGTGCATTTATTTGTTGAAGAACTCTTTGATCGAAAAGAAGATAAATAAAACGGCCCGAAATTCTAAACAAAATAAATATAGACCCCAAGTGAAATTTTGACGGCTCAAAGAGATACATTAATTTCGGATATCAAGGCACTTTTTGTGTCGTAACTTTGAACATTCAATAGAAAAATATTTTAATGTAACTGATGTTTCCTAAGTGAAAGGCGCCCATTTAAATTCAGTTTTCCCTGCGGGTTGCGTTTATCCACGATTTTGCTTCGCCAGCGTCTATTTATCAGTCCAGTCCACTTGATAAATAGGTACTGCTGAGACTTGAATATACGACCTCTCTACGAGATACTTAGATCTGTATACGTACCAAATCTTAAAAAGGTTTCAACCCTTAAGACTTTTGTCTTATTTGATTAATCACCATTGCGGATAACCTTGCCTTTGAATTTAACAAAAAAAAATTATGAAGAATTTCTCATCGTTCCTTATTTAATTTATACTTAAACATTTTTCGTTTGGTTATAAAATAACGTTGAATGTGATGTTAGCATATTGTTTGGGTTAAAATAAATGAATAATGAGTTCAAAATATTTGTTACCAAATGCTCTTTCCGCTGTTATGTTAACATCAAAATATGCGATTTCTATGTTAAGGTTACAGTAAAACAGTTCACCAAAAAAATTCTTTAAAATCTCTTTATGGTCTTAAAGACTCAAGTTTATTGAAGCTTTTAATCTCACCTCATCCAAAGTTAAGTAATAACGGTGGCCTTATTTTAAAAACCATCATACGATGCGATAATAAGTAAAGCTTCAACAAAGGCCAAGGCAACAATACCCACAAAGAGTTTAGAAAGTGCTCCAATGATTGATGCGGGCGTTTTTTAGCTGGCACGACTACTAAACTCGTTTGGCTGCAACCTTAGAGTAACTACCTACAGCCTACAGTTACCTACCAGAAGATAGTTTCAAAGTAACTCGAAGTTCATCGTTGCTTGTAAATTTGTAGCTAGTAACTTTGCAACCTCAATTTGTAGATTATGTAAATAATTTATGAATTTTTTTTAGAATAAAAATGCTTATATGAACTAAAGGTGGCAAATGCATATATTTTAGGATAGTATTATTATGTATGTACCTCTAATAAAAATTACAGTTCTTGAACCACTAAAAAGATCATATTTTTCTTTAAATTAAATTTCGAGTTTACTTTAGTCTCAAGGTTTTTTTAATTATACGCCTGTTAATGGTTCTTCGTTTGGTGCGTTCTATAATCTGTAGGCAAAGCTGTTCTACGCCCATTCTGTATAGAGTCTTGACCATCATTGACGGTCATTACCTCATACCTTCGTGGCAGAACGACATTACGGAATACTTTGACGTGAATTTGACAGCGGCCATAAAAATAATTTACCGTAGAAACAGAAATTTCATTATATTAATGGATACCTCGTCGGAGTATGCTCGGCATGTTATGTGTCTAAGTCGCGTTGGGTTCGCCCCGATGTGGATTATAGAAATGAAGCGAAATGTGGACTTGCTCGTCTATTAATATTATATCAAAAGAATGTTCAGCTTGTATGTTTGTTATATGAAACACGGAGGCGTCCTCGGATCCCTCGGGTTAAAATTGTACAAACGAGTTGTAGTGTTAGAATTTACTGAGATATTTCATAATCTTGTGTATTTATTGTATAATATTAGTTGTATTTTTAATAATAGGTTTAGATTATAAATGCCATTTTCTCAGTTCACAACAATTTGTAAACATAAAGAATGTTAATGAAAAACTTTATTTCAAAAAAATCTTGTGTTAAGTTTAAATATGTAGATTTCCTTTGTGTTTATGATGAATTAAAGTTTAATAACTTATTTTACAAAGTTAAAGAATTGTCTGCTGGTGTACTTAAATTAAGTGTTAAGGTTGCAGTCAAGCAAGATTTTTGTTTTGCTTACGGTAACGATTATTTAAACACGTTTTCCTAAATTACATGCACGATACTTCCGTAAGATGCGGTAATTATTACGGTTGTCTGCCCTACAATTCTTAAATTGTAGATAGGTAGATATACTTCTTCACAAATTATCGCTCGTATTATGCTTGAAGATAGTCAAAGCTCGGCCCAGTAGCTAGTTTGTAGCCTAATTAAACCAGTACCATCAAGTCACGAAAATCTCCTTCATTTTAACGGTCCACGCAAATTCTTGGCTCAACTGTGCGTCTCACAGCCGAGTCATTTACTGTAATGGTCTTGGCGACAACTCTACGGGCTTATATGCCGTATATTTATGGTAATACAGTTTAAGAAAGTCGACCTTTAAGTAAATACAACAAAATTCAATATTGAGTGATATTTTAAAGCGGAAACTTGTTTTTTGCCAATAATAAAAGGATACGTGCTCGGGTAAAGTTGACAAGTTAGATGTCAAATGTAGTAAAGAGATTTTTATTAAAATTAGATAAGCAATCTAAGAATTGGTACCTGAAGAGCGGCGTACAATTCATTTTGAATACATTGTTATCTGCTATCAGTGCTGTGGTAAAAATTTATGTTTAGATCGGAAG
Source organism: Amyelois transitella (assembly GCF_032362555.1). Classification (NCBI taxonomy): domain Eukaryota; kingdom Metazoa; phylum Arthropoda; class Insecta; order Lepidoptera; family Pyralidae; genus Amyelois; species Amyelois transitella. The sequence continues at coordinate 6,840,177 of NC_083511.1, read as the reverse complement.
CAAATTTTCAATTTGTGGTTTGTTTGAAAGAGGGCCTTTTTTAGCTGGAATAATGATTTATTTGGTGAACAAATATTTAGGGCCAAAAGCTTACACAATACAGGCTAGCCTCAATGGCTTATCCGATTGATTTACATACACAATATATGTGGGAAGATGAAGACAAAGCCTCAGGCTTAATAATCAGAGGGTCAACTTACCTAGTGAAGGGATTGCAGTAACAAACAATGTGGCTTGCTTGAACAAAACTAACGTGGATTAAGTTTTACTGTACATACATACATATATTCCCTTGTGGGTTACACAGAGCCAACAATCTTGAAAAAACTGATAGGCCAGCCACGTTCAGCTGTTTGGCTTAATGATAGAATTGAGATTCAAATATTGACAGGTTGTTAGCCCATCGCCAAGAAGAAGAAGTTAATAAGCCTATCCTTTAGTCGCCTTTTACGACATCCATGGGAAAGAGATGGAGTAGTCCAATCCTTTTTTTTATTGGTGCCGGGAACCACACGGCACTTTTCTGTACAAAGGTGATAATTATTACACAAAAGGTGCAACAGTTTTTTCCATATGCTAAATAAAACGACTGTTCGTAAGACTTCAACACAGTTTTATAAATAAAATTACAAGAGAACAAAATGTAGAGTTTAAAAAAAAAATTCTGATCATAACCTCTGTAGATGGCGGGATTATAGTATTGCCATTCTAATGGATTTCCTCGGAGTGAACAAAGTTCCCTAGATTTTAGGAATCAGTCAACATTTTATGACTGTTTGTTTGGGTTGCAATATGAAAAAAACATACATTATAATCACGTTTATATCCCTTAAGATACAGAATCAACAGTCTTAAAAAAACTGATAGGCCACGTCCAGCTATTTGGGTTAATGATTTGGGCTAATATGAAAAATACATAAAAATATATGGAAATATTAATTATTGGTGAAAATTTGTTTGGTCACTTAAGACGCTAGTTTTATTTGTCTACCGTTGAACACGGCAAAGAGGGTAATAGGCCGCCATTCTATTTTGCCATCTGTAAAATCGTATATTAATGTTTTAATTTTTTTAAAAATAACAGCTTACTATCAGTATTAAATTAATTATTATTTGTTTGAATAAAATTTTAAATAACTTATCTGTTTAACTATAATGTCTTAACTATATCTGTTTAAAATATTAAGCCGGAAAATAAGAAAACCATAATAATATTAAATTGTCTTGTAAGAGTACCTATATTCTGCTTTGTGCTCAAGAATATACTCACCATACCATGACAACTACCCTGATGATTTGCAAATTGCGAGAGCTGCTAATGACTGACGTGAAGTATTTAAATCTGACCAGATTTGACATTGATTGCCGTAATACTTAGTGGATGCCATGACTGTCCAGATTTCCCGACATTCTGGGAATCGTTCAGGATCTGGTTACCCTGTCTTCGCATTGTAGGGTAAACTTAACGACATGACTGGCAATTCCATTGTTCTACGGATGATAATGACAGATGACTTTCTCCTGATGTCTTTGTTTGCTTTGACAGTGACGCGAAAATGTAATCAAGGTTTCAAAATTTCGCCTCGGCTTCGCAAAGTATAGAACGAGTTTCCGAGTGAAAAGTTAACAGATTAACGAGAAAAATTCATAAATTTGAAATATTTGTTCGGTAGTTATCTTTGAATTTCAGAGCATAATTCTATTTGAATATTAGTTCTTAAATTATGTACCAAACCTAAGTATTACAATTAAAGTGATAGTATAGATGGTGTACCACAACTTTGTAGATTTCCGCGGGAATTCCTCTCTTAGTACACCGATTCGGTTTGGGCTGTTCATTGATATGTCAGTCAATTAGCAATCAGGATTCTCCTTAATATATTTAGATTTATTAATGGAATAATACCTAATATCTTTATAACAATATTAGGAAATCACTTTATTTTAGTAAATATAATATAAGCTCTCCGCTGTGTACAACGAATATTGTATTGCAATGCTCTACTGCGCATCGCAATTGCGCAGTTATACTTATACTATGCAGGTGGTTGTCAGCTCGTATTCGTATAAGTTACATATTGAAATCAAATACGTATTACATTGGAGTATAAAATTATATCATGTTTTATGTAAGATTCTACATGCTTATGAAATCAACTTCAAAGAGAATATTGATTCAAATTGTTTAGGTGATTCTGCGAAGGAGACCTTGCAAAGAAAATCTTACTTGATACTACCATATATTGTATTGGAATTCTTTGAAATCTGTCAGAATGGGCACAGTAATATTCGTATATGGTTTTAATGGTGAATTATTTTGATAACACAAATACTTGAGAAACGTTGTAGCACAATTAAAAAATGTACACTAACTGCATTATGCAAGCAGTGGATTTTAATAGACAAAATGAAGTGCCTTTAAATAATGTGGTCCTAAAAAAATACTATATATCAAATAAGTATCCAAATATAAAAAAGCTAACGTTTTCGAAAAACATCCGATATACATATGCGATATTTAAAGTTTTATCAAACGCGTGAAATTAATATATGTACAAGTCTATATTTTTTAGAAAAATACATACCTTCTTCAATAAACATCACATTTACACGCTCTTTAATAATAGTGTTAAGTGAGCACTTTGAAGATCCCTTTGATATGCGTAGCGCTGGCTTATGATTTATTATTCAAGAGGTCGGGAATACGTTCAGTGGAGTAGAATATTCTACATTTTGTTTCCAGAATTAAATAAAATCAATGTAAGACTTTTCGTTCTTGACATTTATTTTACAGTCAATTTTTTTAATAATAAAAGAAAACCTTTCATCTTTGATAATCTGCTTTAATAAGTTCAATCAATTTTCTGCTCGTTGATTAATATAGCCGCCAGCAAACAGGTCTCAAATTAGCTGCATCTTTCAAATTGAAAATATAAAAGCATGAAGAAGTGGATAAAATGCCACGATGATAATTAGAGAGGTTAGGTGAAGAATTAACGGAACGTTGCTGTGACAAAAACAGCACCAATTAACTTTTTTCTTCCGAACTTCAGACACGAGTATTTCCAATCGCTCCGAGCATTCCGCCCGAGAGAACGTCTTTAGTCGTGCGATTTGCTCTCGATAGGATAGAGATCGATTCGCCTTGCTCGTTTTATTCCGATTTAAATTGTATCGATGCTGAGGGCGATTAAGGTTTCCGCTGGTGATGCGGAGAAAAAAGATATAAATACCTTACGCTAAGAATCGACCTGTTTTACAACCGTTTGAAGTGTTATGTCCACTTTTCTTTATTCAATGGTTTAAACACTGTTTTATATTGTATTTTATTACCTATCAAAGTTAATGTGATTATTTTCGATTGCTTGAAATTCATCGCTTATCGTTTCAATACACAGGCGCAGAAAATGAATACGGCTTTTGCGGGCGACAAATGAAAAATTTACAGCCATTTATTTATTCACGTCGAGAGGATTTCACCGGATTTCTGGTGTCCTCCCGAACGTGTCTATTGAATACCATATTGTTTGCCTCTGACTGAAAATATTTTATCGTAAAAAATCTCGACATTTTGTATATTTTTAGCATAGGTTCAATTCCGTCATACGGTCACATAGTTTTACTTTATTTTCATAGAAAAAGAGCTCTGTGCTGTATTTGTTAGATGTTTATATTTATCAAACCAACTACTTATGTAGGTACCCACTGTTTATGTTTAAAATCTTTTCTTAATCTTCTCTTGGAGGTCATTAAGCACTTCCCTACACATCGAAAAAAGAAACATCTTGTCAATCGTCACTTAATACGGTTTTTAAGCGTAGAAACACTTGACTCTAAACATCTCTTGAATATGTTGGGGTACTAAAATGTTGCATTGCAAAAATACAAGAACGTGAATTATTCAAATGCAGTTAATTATTCAAATTAATAGTCGATGGCTAAGCAATTACTCCTACACAAGTTGCAACACAGTTGTCGGCTCTTGTTGAATCTTTTGTGCCTAACATCGGCAAAACCCTTAACATTGAATAAATATTATTATTTTACTTTAAAAAAAATAACAAGCGTTCCCGGAAGGAGAATGAAGAAAGTAGAATAAGTAAGATTAAATCGTAGCATCATTTTAGAGCTGAAGCCGCGAACAATGTAGTTTACAGTTCCCAACACAGATGTTTAAAAAGAATCAACAGTTAACAACATCGTAAAAAAGGTTGGGCGTAAACAGCTACCGTTGAAATTTTACAGTCCCCGATTCTTTTTTCCCCTCTTTCAAAATATATTCGAGTGGGTATCCTACAAATAGATATGTATCTTCTAAGAACTTTATTTAACTGTAAACTGTAATTAATCTAATTTTACGATTAGTAAGTAAGAAGATGAAACCCGACCCCATCACGCACATCTCAATGAACATGTAATTTAGGATTCTTCTTCAAGGCAATGTCATTAGTTCTCTATCACAATTCCATTATTGGTCTATGCAGTTGAACATTGCTTTTGAACCTAATGGCCATTGGGTCTAGCTAACTTCTTAATGATAAATACATTGTTATATGTGTGAATGAAAACATTTCATAATGCGTAACTGCATCATATTAGTTAAACAGAAACGTTAATTGTATTATATGCACAATGTAAGTGGATGCTTTTAGCATAAACACATTGAAATTATGTTTGATTTCCATTTATTTGACATAAAACTAAAGCGAGCACGTTTCAGATATAAATCCTTCGATACCCACATACGCTGAACTAAACGTAATGTGTTGATTTTAGCACTGCTGCATGCCAAAGGAGTGCATCCAATTGGTTCTCATCAAAAGGTGTTTTGTTTAGTAACAATCATTTATTAACATCAGCAGAGGTGAACAGTTTTTTAATAGTAGTTTATATCGCTGTTCTAAAAATTTTGACACGATCACAGAAATAATTTTAATATAGCGCTATATTATTCAAATTTCTGTGAATTTTATAAAAAATTTCCAAGTAGATTTTACATTCATTTTAATTCAAATATTTGTTATTAATTTACTGTAATATATATTATTTTAAAAATAATTAAAAATGTTTTAAAAAAAATTACTCAGTTATTTTTAAGGTAAATTGAAGACTAGAAATTTTTTAAACAGATAATATTCATTAATGCAATTATTAGTGTGAGAAAGGCCAAAATTAAACAATTTTCTTTTTCTTTTCAGGTAAATTTAGTTGTCTGTTAACTTCATGAGTACGTGGTATTGGAGTAACCGACGTTTCCAAGGAATCAAAGTGGTAAGAGTAAGACGTCTATATTCCTTCCGGGGTAGACAGAGCCAACAGTCGCAAAAACACCAATAGGCCATTGTAACGGGTGGATATCTTATCTTATGCTCCTCGTGAAATCTAATTACTACCTCAATGATATTTCACTTGTTTGAATAAGTTACTGAATAATCTAGGATGTATGTGGTATTGAATAAAACATTTAGTTGAGTGAATAAAGCGTTTTACATTATCACATAACACTACTAGATACTATTCATTTAGCCACGCTTATTTTACCTTCCCACCAAAACCCTTACAGCTACAGTTTAAAGTAATTTTACGATTGAACACTTCACATGAAGGTTAGGTTAGGAAAGCACGTGACTGTTGTTTATAGATTTACTACAACGTTGCAGACTGTTTTCAAACTGTACTGCTGGTGTTAAATACGCTCGGCCTTCTTGCTATTTTTAGTTACTGATTTATATGTCCTCTTTTTAAACTTGTTAAACGTTATAATTATATCTCACGAGTTAATTGAATAAATAGTAGGGAATATTTAGAGCTGGAGATTAATTTGAATAAATATAATACTTCATCATCCTCTTTGTGTGTTCTTGTGTTACTTTAGAGGTCGTAGGCGACTACCAAGTAACTAGACAACTAGACAAGATTACTTGGTGTTTTTAGACATACATAGTTTCTATCATGTGATCTCCGTAACCACTAAGGTTAAATTCAACAATAACTATAAGGTTGTTTTTTATTAAGCTTTGTTTTGCTAAAATTTCCCTTAAGTTATTTTTTTAAAAGGTTAACACATTATTAAGACTGTTAGATTTCTAGATTTTGATTATTTTATGGGTATCTTTTAGTGGGAAGGCCTAGATGAACGTATTTTGATTAAATTAATTTGTCCTTAATGACGTCCTGGCAAAAGATCAGGTCTAGAGTACCCGAAACCGACGGGCTTGCATGAAGAGAGTTCTGAATGTAGACGAAGCGAAAAAAGTATGCAGAGATCGTGGAAAGTGGAAAGATGTAGTATCTGCTTCTTCTCCCTCCGGGAAAAACGCGTAATTTTATATATATATATATATATATATATATATGTATGTATGTATGTTCTCTATAAATAAGCGGACGTGACCAACCGCAACGTACCGGCACCAACTAGACATCGGATATCTATCAACACGGACGGAAGTTGCATAGTGTACGGTTTCACTCGCCAACCAAGTACAGTCCGTTAAATAAAGGAAAGGGTTACCGCCTATCTAACGTTACGAATAAGATGATGAAAGATAAAATTTCATGATTAAAAACTCCAAGAATTTTAGCTCAATATGCGGAATGACGAGCATCTCAACACGATTTAGCACAGGCTAAAAATCAACTTCGTTTGAGGCTCTCTCTTGTTGCGCTTTTTTTTTGTAGCCCCCTTTAATAAAGTTAAACCAATAAACCAAATAATATATGGCCATTTTTCAATATAAACTAGAAAATGGTATAAAAATTATGACTGTCGCATATGATACAGTGATTACTGAAAGCGGAAATATAATAATTATGATTTGAATCGAAATCCTGACATGATAGTTATAATGGGACTAAAATCACGATAGTGTTATGATGAGAAATAAAATTAAATGTAATTTTTATTTACACATTTGGGCTAAGTTGACTGAATTTTGTATTGATAAATATTTTGAAGAAAGACAGTAAGTAATGTTTATTGGGGATCTTTAATACTTTATTACAACAATTAACTAAAATCAATAACAACACAGTGTTGTGGACTGTACATGTTCTCAATTTCACCCATAGGTACAGCTTTCAATAGTATCGGTTTTGTAAGCTTGCTGATTGAGTTTCTGATTGAACTCTGCACACAGGGCTATCAAGTTTTTGACATGTCACTCCCAAAGTTACATTGTTGCCCGCCGATATTGTGTTCAATATCCATTCGCTATATTGTTTCAGTGTTTACATCGTTCCAATGTTTCTCATTCAATTCATATTCCTCTTCTTCCTTTTTTTGAAAACTATGATTTACAACTTTGTTCAGTTTATTGAGCTATGATTCTTTAACTCAGTCATTAATTTTAATCTACTTCTATATTTTTTTTTAACTTCTAAAGTATCTTCTGATGCTCGACAGTCATATGCGAAGAATATATTTATTTATTTAAATGAATATGTTGTTACAAAATCAGTCCTTACTAAATATTTTACTTGTATCTGTCTTCTGCCAAAAATAGTTTTCTTGTTTCCCATAGAGACTCTTAAATAAAACGGAAATTATTTTGATACAATTCAAATGTTATAACGATAAAAAAATATTAAAAGATTTAAATATTATGAAGTCTTTCACTGGCGGAACTCTTAACACACGGTCACAATTCATATTTTGCCAGTTCAATTCTGAAACATGTAGCTCTAATTTATTTTCAACTGTTCTGCTCCCATGTCATCCTTTTATTTATTTAGTACTTTGCAAAGTTGAGAATGTACATGAAAATACCTCTCCTAAAATATTTTTCTCATCATAGATTCGAATTTTGGCTATTCTACCTAACCTAATACTACCTATACCTAACTACTACTTTTTTACCTATAGGTACCTAATACTTTATTTTAAGAGATATTTTGTGTCACTGAAGTAAGTGGAGAGTCTGTCATTATTATTTTCTTTCTATTATTTCACAAATGAAACACAATAAAAGAAATATGTGACTTACCAAAAGATAACGACAGTACAGGCTGTGATAAAACAATGTGCATAACAACACTTAACTTATCGTTAGATCGTGGTTTACTGGCTGATGTTAATGATTGTTGTTAAGATTAGCATAGATTAATCTGTGAACTAGTTCAGCGGTTTGCAGCTCCTTGCACAAGACAGTTCTCACGACATTGGTTAAAATTACAGTTATTTGCCGCGGTCGTCGCGTACTTGAAATTCTGTGATACTTCTACAGAAACATCGAAGTATTTATGAAAAATTACACCGCAATATTTTGTGAATTTGTATACTTTTTGGTGAACTTTACCGCAATAGATGAAAAATATCACTGTCACTATTTGAATCCCATTTGCATCATAAAGCTATACGACTATCGTTGTCTTTCGGTCTATTCGAGATTGTTGGCTTTGCATACACCGTAAGCGATAAAATCCTGATTTTATTAAAGTTGTGGAATTCACCATTCCACAGATATGAGAAATCGTTCAACAACAAACACACACAGAGACGTAGAAGTCTTTCAACAACAGATATAATTATTTTTTGTTGCAAGGTAAATAAATATTAGGTAAATAATATGTTGAAAGTACCTTTAGTTGTTTACTTTAGAATCTTGTAAAAACATATTAAATGCTTCATACATTTTCTAGATTTATCCCATGCCCTTACTAACTGGTTCCCTACTCACGTACCAGATTATATCAGCGACTTACGTTACATCACGTGTGTCTTTTATTCTATTATTATGCGAAGTACCTATGTTTGGTCTTAGGCTTAACCAAATTCAATTAAGTACGTATCTTGAAACAAATTGTATAAATAGTAGTAGTAAGTAGGATATAATCTGTACCAATTTCTTTATAAACCAGGGCGAGCACTAATGATTGATCTAACTCTCACTCAATATTAGAAGTGGATCATTTTCTTTAGCGTGTTTTTATTTTTTCTTGCCTAACGTTTGAATCATTTGATTACAGAGTGTCATCGCCCACACATTTATTTACCTTGGCGATCTTTATTTTTGTTGCCATCCGTGCTATAATAATCTATTACACGAAATTGTTATATATAACGCATTTTTAAACGTGCTAACTGCAACATTTCTGTTAGATTATTGTGAGTATTAGGTTAGTCTTCCATACAAATGCTGTTTAGCAAGTTCTAAATTAAATATTTTTAATACGAGTACGTCATAGGACATACCAGTACAAGAAAAAGGACAAACAAATCACTTAGACATGTTAAATATACGTGATATATGTAGGTGATGTATTTAAAATATACCTAATACTTGGTTTTCCCGTTAATTTAATAATAATTTGATTATCAACATATTTCGAAAATTAATAACCTACATACTAATTCAATTTCACCGTTGTAATTAGAATTTTCAACGTGCGCGATGTTAACCACTATACTCGATATTACTGATATGATACTGTGTTTTGCCCACGGCCGTCCTATGTTCTGACTTATTCTATCCATATTATTAACGCTGTAGAACGTAGCTGTATCTTCTACATGTCAGTAAATATGAGAAATTTTAGCACAAGTTGTCCAAATACGTTTGTAAAATTTTATACAAAACCTCCTTATATGTAACTGGCCAGTTGCAAAAATGAATATTTTGTTTTCATATAGGAAACTAGTGAAAATAATTGAAAACTATTAATTCACAATAGTTCTCAAGTGCTATATTGTTAAATATACTAAATAAATATTGGGAAATCTAGTGGCTGTTTTTTTTTAGATTTTTTTTTCATATTATACAGATTTTCTTCGTGTCACGTATCTAAAGTTTATTTATCCCGACTTACATAATTCCCTTTTTGTCAAGTGACAAAACCAATTCATTAGTTCATTATTAAACACAAGTTTCTATTGATAGTTCTCAGCTATTTCCCACAAAACAGAGCTGTAAGAATCTAATACTATCTAAAATGTCAGCAATCAGCCCAGCAGTAGTTTCACGATTAGAATGAATGAACCATAAGTACAAAATGTGAAGAGTTCATACTATACACTTTCAAAACCTTTGGGCATACATGGCTCAGTTGTACGGAATTTTTCGCATTTGAAATTTTAATGTAAGTACAGGGTTTCAAATTTTCATATAATTTCGTGAATTTGATTACAAAGTATATCAAATGTAACTAAACTAAAGGCATGCAAAACATTAACACAAGCTATAATCCTCTTGAATTTATTCTTAACATTATTTGTGTCGTTTTTAAAGGATCAAATGAGTTATCCTTCTGCAGTTTCATTGTTACCAGTGCTACCAGTTCCGTGCTCCATTGTGCTCTGCTGTCCAGCCACTGATTACTGTGTTTCGCCCAAGGCCGCCTATTGTTCTGCTAGATTCTCGCACGCAATCCTAAATCGTTATTGTGGGCTATTTTTTTGCAATTGCAGATTATCTCGGCCATTTTAATATTGTTTACAACGTTCTGATTCATATTTTTGCTTTTCAGGCGTCTAGGATCACGATCCTGAATATTATGGAAAATCGAATGTCATCTTTAATTACTTATGTGCAATTTACTCGTTAATCTTGCAAACAAGGAATTTTTACAGCTAAAGTTCGTTCTGTACACATCAATAAACCTTTTCGTAGCGTACGAGCCGATACCGGTGCAGACTGTCACCATGGGGCACGTGCAATCAGCGCACCTAAAGAAATAAAAAGACCGGATAAATATCCGAGAAGGGAATTAATCGAGGATAAAAAATTCAACGCGACGAAACAACGGTACGTCACGAACGGATATACGGCGCACGGAAATGGAAATGTGACAGCCATACCTAGTGAAATGACAATGAGGTCAACAGCCTGGGTGATAAGCATTAAGAATTGATTACCTCGATTTTATTAGTTTAAAAATTTATGAACATGACACAACATGACGTTCTGTATGTCAAAGATAAATATACAATTAATACTTTTAAACTTTCGTGTTGCAAATATATTAATATATAATTATTTCAGCTTATTTAACATGAAACCTTTTACGGCAGACCCGTGTTTGACGTAAAAAAGACATTTTAAAACGAAAATGAAATCAGTAAAAAAAAAAATAGTGTAATGTAATATTTTATATTTCATAAAATAAAAGAATATATTTTTAACATGATTTAATCTTATATCAGATTACAAAGTCCTTGTATATGTTATATTGAAGTAACATAGTTAAATTCCAATACCTATTCTATTTTGAGATGTTCACTGATTTTGACAGTACAGATGCAGTGAACTCGAAGCTTCGTTTGAGCTTTGTTATCTTGATGTACAATATTCTAAAACACCCTCAAATTCTGATTGAATTTAACTATAACTAAAAACCATTTAATCTTTAATCAATATTAAAGAACAAATTCCTTAAGTCCCTCGATGGACCATCGATTATTTATGTGATATTTATTGAAATTGACAATTACAGTAAAAAATTCACCTCTTCCTTTCCCTCGTCGACTAACCGGTCGCCGCGCGGGACCACATATCCATACCGAAGTGCAACTGCTCAAATTAATTACTGAAAATATATAATGTTTATAAGTCCACTACGAAGATACAACCGCACAAAAATGCCAAGATGGAGGAAATATACATAAAGCTTATAAAATAAACAGATACAATGATGACTTTTACCATTTGCAATCTCTTTATTTTAATTAAATGACCACCACGCTTATTAACCAGTTGAAATTAGGTTATATTTACCAGCCAAACAATGACACTTATCCATTGATAAGAATAAGTTCATACATACATATCATCACGATTTTATCCCTTGCGGGGTAGAAAGAGCCAACAATTTTGAAAAGGTTACAGGGCGTCGTTGTCGTTCACCTGCGTCATCAGCAGATGTGGCTCCAATACTTGACCGTAACTAACATGGCCTATACTTCTGTATCCTCCTTATTGTTCGCGGCCGGCCACCGCGCCCGCGCACGCTCGCGTCGACTATTTGCATTCAGCGAGGCGCGACCACCGGAACTAGGGCGTGCCCCCAAACTGCTCACTTCCGGCGGTACGTGTCCGTTCGTCAGGTACCGTCGACCAATTTACCCATAAACATTTAAGGAAAATCTAATATGTAACTATTGTAATAGTAACCTCTGAGGATTTTGTGAAAAACAGAAATTGAAATCAACCTGTAGTCGGTCATTTATGATAAAGTATTAAAGACCAGATTGTTGTGATCCTGCTGCACATTCCTTTCTGATACTTTTTGATAGCTAAGTAAGTTCGGGCTCTTTAATTTTGCGGATCAAAATGTATCTTTTTATAAATTTTAATCAAAGTAATTTAGTAGTTACCTACTGCTATTAAATAACTTTTATGAAACTACTACTATATGAACAAAAGATCCCAAAAACATTTTGTTGCTAAAGTTTAAAGCTACATGTGAATACATTTCACGAACGGATAATCCTTTGTTCTCTGTTAAAATATAGTCAGTGAAAATAATTTCAGTGTTGTCTACGCCAGTGATACCATAAAGCTAAGGCTCCAAGTAGAGAATTAACTGGAACAGAGTTAAGCCGCATACACACTTGCCGTGGTCGCCTGTTGCGCAAGATGACATCGTATCCGAGCTTCAGATTAGCATAACGATAGTGATGTTATACACATGATATCTATGTGTATCGATATTTTTCACATTTTTTTCAAATAACCACTTTTAGATAAATTGTTGTTACTATTCTTATAACAATAATTTTAATATTTAATAATTAACAATAAAGCGTAATGAAAATGTCTACTTTTATATACTAAACGTCTTTGTTCAATATGAAGTAGACAAAGCACTAGTCATTTAAGTCGAAGGTCAATTTATACAAGATGATTCAATGATTTAATTGAGATTCAGCATTACATACGCATTATTGAGATATTCACATGTCTGAAAACAAAACCGAATTTTGTCACCACGGCTGTTCTGTTGTGTCACATAATACTCGTATCTGTCTGGCGGAAGTCAAGCAATAGTAGAAATGCATTTAATAGCACATTGAAACTGTTTTAACTGTGTACTTCGAGCTCAATTTATTGACTCTTGCGGTGCAGACCGAATACAATTTGTTGTCCATAAACGTTCTCCTGGACTTTGTATTTGAATAATTTATGTCTTTGTCTTAATGTATCAAGTTATAGCAAGTTATAGCTGGTGCTGAAATTTTATTACTAGGTAAGAAAATTGGCTTATATTTTTTGGTAAACGTATTTTATTTACTGCTTAGGTTTCATGTTACCCATACCACTACCCGTTGCTATTCGATACAAATTTAGATTGACCTTTATTTAGATTTTTTTATCGACTTCGACATTTAAGTTGTCACTCACTAACTCGAGGTCGCGGCGTGGTGTGGCAGTCGCAGAACATGACATAATGAACCGCGCATGATTCATCCTTTACGGCGTCGTTGCGCGTGCGCCGTCTGCCGAATTATGTGGTCACCTGACGTAATTACTAGGACATACATCATGCATCTTCCTGTTTTGATTGGTGTTACTACGCATCCTGATGATTTAGCAATATTATTTCAGAATTTATATGCGTTGAAATTAGTTTGTAGCCTTACCCAATAACTTCAGGCATGATATGATCAACCATGGTAACAAAGTCTCAAAGATAATGATGATGATATCGTATTATCGCTAAAAAAAACTTTAAAAAACTTCAGGAAATTCGCAAAGAGATCTAAAAATCATGCGATAAACCGTGACACATTCCGTCATAATTATATTTAGATTATATTCTAGGCCACCATTTTGATGGTTTTTCGGTACAATTTAGTCGCGTCGCTGACACGGGAAGTCATAAATGCCTTGCTATGCGCCGGCCGGTATCCAGAGTACGTTGTCGCCACGGGAATATTCCTGCTCATTAAATTCCTAAGCATCGGAATTACTTGTGAATTCAATTAGGCGAGTTCATAGAATATTTTTTCGTTTTTGCGTGTGTGGGGTAAAATGTTACTGGAATGTTTATAATTCACGTACCTATAATCTTCTCTTCATCTTTCGAGTTTACGAAATCCACTTATGACTGCGTAGACCTCATGGTTGATGACAATCATGACTTTTCACTTAAACAAATACCTATTATGTAAAAGTGAAACGTTATAACAACTTTAATGTTATAGTACTAGATAAGTTGTCATAAACACAACAAGATTTTAGAACTCTGTTTACTAGATTAATTGTTTTCGTTATTATTTCAAAGAGCATTTTAGTTTAAAACGGCTTTTCTCCGAATACGGTTCTGACGATAGTACATATTTTTTTCAATGAGTCTTAACTACGTTTGCTGGAAATCAGTTATGCCAGCTGTTACAAATTTTCCTGGAAAGTGTACAAATATCTCATTGGTGAATCAAGTGGTGAATTGGTGAAGAAATTGGTGTTAATAACATTCGATACAGCAGTTCAAAATGAACAAATATAAAGAAGAGCCGTTGACGCTTTCACGGTAGAGATTTTTTTAATTAATCTTATGCTCCATTTTCTAACTCTATTGCATAAATAGCTTGTTACAATCGTGATCCAAAATGCCTTTCTAAATCCCTGTCACAACACCGGGCCATCGGCGCTGTACGTGTCGTCAACTCGCCGGTCCTATCAAAAGTATCTGGACTGTGACGCCCCGTCAACCGTGTCTAATTGTGTCTCGATGACAGAATTACGTCGAAGATTATTATATAGGTCCAGCACAATATCTATTCGACATTTTATTTTAGGGGTTTGACGTAATATTGATATTCTGGTCAGCTGTCAGGGTCGTTCTAGATGTCTGGGGAGGGCTCGATGTCTGGGAAAATAAAGTGATATTATTTTGGTCCAATTTTTTTTTAATATATTAATTGAAATAATAATTATACTGGCGAGCTTGCATGGAGCAAAATAATGATATGTGTAATGGATGTAGTGAAACTAGTATACAGAGATCGCGACAAAAGGAAAGATATAGTTTCTGCCTACCCCTCGGGGAAAGATGTATGATTTTAAGTATGTAGAAATATTATAAATTTTATAATATGAAATACGACAGCGAAATTGAACTCAAGAAGTAAAAAATATTCATAAAAATACTTGATGTAAACATTTTCTAGATGTGCAAAACATCTGTGGGCTGAGAACATGAAATCCCTATAAAATTTATGTTTGTGGTCGCATTTAGGCGCATGTAACCTACATACTTTCCCGGAAATTTATTAAATGACGTCGGTTCCCTAATTACGGCACAATCTGAGACAGGAGCACCTATCTGATCGTATCATTTTAACCGACATTTGCGTGCAATTTGTTTTGATTTATAAACTGAGTGACGCCACTTCTTAGCAGCCGAATTATTGTGTTGCGTTTAGTATGTGTAAAGTTCGCTCCAGCCGGTAAGACCTCGTGACCATTTGGTGAAATGAGGATATTTGAATTGACAAACTTTTTATATTTTCTTAGTAATAAAAAACATGAAAAACCATTTTTGATATTTAATATTAAACATGGTTTTATTTATTTAAACTTTATTGTACAATATACAAATGTATTGCACAATTGGCGGACTTAATTCTAGAAGCATTATATTACCAGTCAACCATTGGGTCAGACGGAGAACTTTTTTTTTACACGTTTATTATATCTTACTCAAAAAATTCTCGAAGAGGGTTGAAAGTGGTTCAGGTTTCCAAAAACAAATAATTTACCTACCTTAAGGGATTTTTTGTTTCATATAAAATGAGTGAATGCTCACATGACTAAGGGAGTTAGAATTTTAGAATATCCGAACAAAATAGGAAAACGCGGAAAGTCGATGTGATGGAATTGTTTGCAGGCAATCCGTGAGAAACAATGTGCATGTATTTTTGTTCCGGTTTCGGTAGGGTGAAGCTATGGCGAAACGGCGAAACTATTCAGGATTAAAGTTCGACAGACATCAGTGGAATTGCACGACTCTTTGAGCGTACAAATCCATAGTATTGATATACGGTAGACGTACGTTTTTGTTGAATTCTGGTGTTTCATAAAGTTCTTTTGTCCAGTTAGTTATCTATCTTTTTTGGGCATCTATCAGTTGCGATAACGAAATTTAGTAGCATAATTTAAAAAGAGCTTCCGAATCTCCTATTTCATTCAGTTTCAGTATGAGCAAATATTTTTAATGATTTTCATTTGTCTTTGATTTTATATACCTAAGTAGGTACTTGCTTAGATTTAGATCAGCTACTTATTACTTTAAATAAGAAAAGCTTACTGTCGAAAATAAAACCGGAAAGACAATTATATTAAGACCAATAAACATGTAATGAAAACGATTCTGTTACACTTACGAAAGTTTCATAACGTAAACTGCAATAACGTATCGAAAGAAAATGTTTTTGCAATAATCGGAACGTTCGCGAATAAATATTTCGTTTTAATACAAAATGTTATAGTAAATATTTTGCGCCTGGTCACGGTATACAGTTTTATTATTCTTTGCTTGGTTTCGTTACGCACTGTAATTATATGTATCTATTTTTTCATGGATTTTTCAAACACCGTTGGCATCAACGGTGTTTTTTAAGTTTTGTAAAATAATTGGAATGACAAAAGTTTTGAGTCTCGTGTTCATTTTTAATTTTCTACTAGCGACTACCATCTTGTTGCATTTATATAGGTATATAAACCTTCCTCAGAAAACCCTCTTTCACAGGAACAAAATCCGTCCATATCTTTCCGAGATTAACGCATACATACAGATAGATAAATAAGGGGACTTAACTTTATAAATGTAGTAAATCTAAGCTCATATTGAGCTTAAGTTGTTTTGAAGTTTTATGTCATAAATAATGGTTCTGTATAAACTATGACCAAGGCCTATCTTGTATTCACTGTGTGTTAAAAGTATTTTTCTTAGGCACCTCCTAAGATATTATTAGTTATATTAGATGCATACCATTATTATAGTCATTTAAGCATTATGTTAAATTAGTTTTATGTCAATACTTATAAGTGAACAATGTCGTTACTTTCTTTAGCTATGTTATATTGCACCCAATATTGCATAATACTGTCTTTTAACGTCATCTCTTACGATGTCTACGCAGCACGCTTACGTTTGCAGTATTCTTGATCTGTATCTGCAATAAAAAATAATAATTTATCAAAACTATTCTGTAATTCTTTCAAACATAATATTAAAAGAGAGCACTGACTGACTTATTAACTGATATCAAAGCACAGTCCTAACCTCTGGATCTAAAGATCTGAAATTGAAATGTTATTTCCTTGTGTGGTCTAGGGATGTACTAAGAGAGGATTTCCCATAACTTCCACGGGGATTCCCTTTCCGTGGGGATTTTGCACTTAACGCGTTCGGACCCCGCAGGTGTACTGTAACATCATAACAGGTCATAAAAAGTTTTTACATAAAAAATATGCTACTAGATAGTTTCAGAATCAGCTATAATTCAAATGTGAGCTATCGCATGTGTGGTGCGTGTAAACCGTGCTATTGAAATGTTGCTGACATGGGCTGCAGGGGCATCGTAGTCTTTTTGTGCAGTGCGCGCTGAATAAAATAACGAAGGTATAAAAGTATAATTTATGCAAGCATCAAGCAGATTTACCTACATCAATAAATTTACCAATTTACCATCATCACGGTCAAATATACACACTAGAAAAAAGTTCACCTTGTAAGATAAGAGTCTTCATTACTTCAAAAAATATTGAAACATAAAACAAAGTAGAAAATTAATTCCTTTCCGAAACATTTAATCTAGTTTTATTTGACAACACGTCTTCACATCTGAAACAATCCCTACCTTAAATTTTTTATTCATATATATTTAATTATCTTCCCGTTATAGGTCTTGTTACACCTCGGTTCTGCCCAAGATGATAATTTATTTTATTTTCAACTTAAAAAAGTGTTCTAAAATCTTAGAGTGATACCTCTGTAAAGATAATAATTCATGCATTGCGTACAGATTTATATTTGTGCCATTTTGAACCCGCATACCGGTCGCGTACGTTGCCAATACTGATTTCATCGTTTTGCACCTATGCGGGAAAGGTGATGTATTTATTGGTCTGATGTGTGCTTACCGCATCCGCATAGGTGTTATGTCAATCCTTCTTTTCATAATATTATTATTATATTAACATGTATACTTAAAATAAATATTTCCTTGTAGTATGAGATAAATTTTATTGAGCACCATAAGTCTCATTATTTCCCGCAACATTAAGGACCATGATGCTATGGAAAGATCGTATCACGTGTTCTAAGAGGAAGCCCTAAAAATCTCGACACATCGACAAAGTCAAAGGCTGTATCAGGGGTTCACATCACTCAGTCTACTTCAATACGTATCCGGCAGGCGACAACCCTAGATTGATTATATCATCCCCTTTCCCACTTCGGTCTCATTCCACCCCTTTTTGCGTATCACCGTGGAAGTAAAAAGGGCGTTTGAATGGTACCGCGGGACGAAACATTTATCATGCTGGTAATGAATTATTGGAGAATTTTCAATAAGCTTCAAGGTTTATGTAAATATTGACAGCTGGTAATCGATAAAATAATTTTGTGTTAAGTACGTAGGTGGTGAATTTTTAGACCGTGTGGTTTCCGGCAGATTGCGCGCAGCGTGTCTTCTTCTACATTCCAAATTTTTTACTATTTCTGAAGTTGTTGTATGACAATTATTTCGATGGGAGGTTATCAGTTTATTTATAAGATTTATATTTACTTATTAAGATAGATTTTCTAAAGTTTCTTCTTTATGAATTCTATTTATTATTATTTAATAATTAAAGTAGTTTTGTAATAATTAACATATTTAATCATTAAATAATTATAAATGGACTATTCTATTCCATAACAAATTGCTATGGTTATAGAAAATCACGACTGAATGTTGAATTGACAATTCTTGTCTAATCACATTTGTTCATTTAAATATTACTTATTTAATAAGGTTATGACTCTTGATGTTCACCGACATAAAGTTGAGGTGGATTTATTACAAATGCAGTAACTATGGTGTGTAAATACACACAAAACGGGCATAAATCATAAATACGCCATTAAATTGACGGCTGTTGTGCCATTAAACTGAGTCAATGACTGTTGCTCGATATTTTGATATTTTTTTATTTAATATACATACATAAATAACATCACGTCTTGAAAAGACTGAAAGGCCACGTTCAGCCATTTGGCTTTTTGATAGAATTGATATTCAAATAGTGACAGGTTGCTAGCCCACTGCAAAATAAGAATCCCAAGTTTTTAAACCGATCTCTTAGTCGCCTTTTACGACATCCGTGGAGAAGAGATGGAGTAGTCCTATTCTTTTTTCTATTGGTGCCGGAAACCACACGTCACTATTTTTATTTAATATGTTTTTTTAATAATTTATATTTATTGTCATTACAAACATTGCAAAATCAAAATCAGCTTAATCGGTCCAACGAACTTTGAGTTTTTATGAGTCAATTAAACAAAAAAATAATATTTTAAATAGATATAAAATAAATTTATTGCCGACTATAATAGCCAGATTCAAAACTAATGATATTTTGCATTGACGCTACTTGGACCGAATAAAAATATCTGCATTGGAACCGTTTATTCTAGTTTCCACTTGACCACGCCAAGTGAAAGTTTTATACTTAAACGAAAGTGAACTTTTTACAGTGAACACTACCTAGTGTTTTTGTTTCAGAGAAACTAGTTAGGGACGACAAGTGGCCAAGATTGTATCGACAATGAGAGTTATGTTACGACATAAAACTAGAAGTATTTGAATTCAATACTATTGGTTAAGCGACTTTCGTATATTAAGGATTAGTTTTACTGATAGTTGATTGCCAAGGATTTTGCAGATATGGTAGCAAACAAAACAAAAAAGGTATTTTGGATTTATACTTCTTGTTCTTACTTTTTTTTCTAATTATAAATTTCAACCAAGCGAAATGTTTGTAATTTTGGGATACTTCTCTAAGGCAATTATCTAGCAAGGTCTATCTGAATCAAATTTTACCATTTAGCCATCCAGCTAAACTAAAATATAATCATTGGTGGGTCTAATTATTTAAAAGTGTTCAAATATTCTTGCCTATTAAATGTATCACAATCGCAATACACAGCATAATTAAGATTGGCACGCATCACTTATTGCAGGAAGTCACGTTATGACCTTGACTAGGTACAGTTACGTGTTTTCTTACACTACTATATTATTATAAGATACTATATGATATGATGAGTTCGCACTAGCATTTCTACGCCTAGTCTATAATTATGCTAAAGTGAAACCAAACACAGTTGAAATTTTAGTATAATTAAAGGCAGCAAAACACTTCTTCTTTCCACTTACTACGGTCTCTGCATACTTCTTTCGATCCAACCTCATTTCTAACTCTCTCTTCATGCAAGGTTTGGTTAAAAATAACTAATATCAAAGTGACAAATTTTATTGTTCGTCATTTTCATTATTGCTATCGTGTGTGGAAAATCCCACAAGTCCCTTGGTAGAGACGTCATTGCGGACAATATATTCTTAGCGCGTTTCTTCAGTCTTTTGTACAACCCGTTTTTTGTCGCCACCAAATATGATATCAAGTCGGCACACGTGATCCGAATGTTTCCCTTGAAATATGAATAAAATTATGACTTTTCTGCAAAAAGAAATTTGTTTGGTAGAGAATTACAGTATTTCACGTTTGAACAATATAAATATCATGCAAATTAAGAAATGATCACAACCACCACTTCCAACACCAACAAGTCACGTTTCTTCTTTTATGGGGACATTGCCAAGATCCATACTTTCGTTATCATATATATATTCTACTCGTGTATACATAAAAATTATACTTTAATTGGAAGACTAATGGTGAAATGAAAAGTGAAATTAATTTTAATATATAAATGATTCTATATACCTAAAATCAACCTACATATCTATACGATTTAATTCCCTGTACGGTACAATAAAAAGAAGTAAATCTGTTTCTTGTCTATTTCTGTTTTAAAAATTGATTACAAAGAACAAAACTGAAAATTCTCCGCACTCTTGGTTATCTGTGGTCGCGGAGTTATTCACGTCGGCTACGGAAAGTGCTTTATCATTTTTTAAACACAGTCTGCCACATCCGCCTCGTTTGCTAAACTTTGGTCATTTTTTGTTCTTTTGTAATTTAAAATTGAATCATTCGATTTTTAAGCCTGTTGATGAATCTATTTTTGTAAGAAAACTCTATCGTTATAGGAACGCATTGTTTATCCCCATAAATAGAATCTCCATTATATTATCGAACATAATGTCGAAAAAATTAAATGTTTCAAAGACTTCAAAATTGTAAGATGATTTCAACATTTACATCAGTAAAACTAAGAATGATGGTATGGGTCTAGAAAAAATATTTTAAATGTATGAAGCCAGGTCATTAAAAAACGACTACAGAGTACTACCCCTTATACATATATTTTTCTGAAAACGGTAGATTTCACTTGAATGCGTTCCTGAGGACTGTGGCGAGGAGCAAATATGCATAATTTTAGTACCTCAAGAAAATGTTAAACAAATTTAGGTTTTATGTCTTTAAGATACCACTGTACTTTGTATGGGCTGGTTTTAGAGACTATGGGTGAAAATATGTTCCTCTCGCTCAGGTTAACGAGGAAAACAGGAGGGGTTTACTTTTTTTGGTTCTTCTGCGTAGGATTCACGCAGGGGTCGTGGCACAAGTGTTTCAAAAATGTTAAAGATCTTGAGAAAATTACAAGTTCTTGTTACTTTGTGAGTTCTTTAATCTAAAGGAATTTACAGAAAAAAAAGCCGTGTTGTGTGAAATGTTGTCCGCTCCATTCCCAAGAAATTGATTAAGTACATCACAAGTTTTATCAAAACTTGCAAACTTACTTTTTAAACTTCCGTCATAATATCAAGAAAAAAGAAAAATTATCGGTCCTATTATGCTCAAAATATAAATATTAGAAAACTGTGTTGTATTGTCTTTTAAAAGACCGAATAAAAAACAGTTCTAATTAGTGCTGCGACACTACAACTACAATTTTAAGTACAGTAGTACACACGTAGGGCTGTCATCTCATCTGGGCCGGGACAAAGCCCGCGGGTCAAAGGGCGAGGGTGGCATTGTTAACTTGCGTGTCACGCTGAAGGGTTTTTGATGACGACACTTGCCCGGGCGCGCGTCGTGTGCATAAATATAAAATGTTACATCAACAGGTGCAATGTCTTGTTAATTTTTACTTTAAAATTTTAACGTAATGAAGAGAATTTTTCTCGCCGAACCATAAGTTTTGGTTTTGATTTCGATAGATAAAAATATATTTTATAAAACTAAAAGCTATTTTTATTTTCTCTATTTATTAAAGTCTAAACGTAACTTTCTTTTTAGTTCGATACTTAAAGGGAATAGCTAGCAATTTCTATTATTGAATTACAGGTAAAGCTTAAGGCTTTTGAAAACCGTTCACAAAGACCACACGAAGCTCTTATAGTACTTGTAAAGGGTGAACCGAGTCACATTCTGGAGCTGCTATTTTTCACTTTATCAAAGGAAGACGCCCTTCCTTCCTGCGCGCAATGAAAAGGCCGAAAAGGGAACATGCCATAAAACACTTTCTTCGTGAACGCTGAATCGATGACTCGATGAAAAAAATGGGTAAATTATTCATGTTAGAAACATTTTGCTGACATTCGTACTGAATTATACCATTGAAGTTCCATTCTAACTAAACTTGATTTATTGGCTCTTAATAGCAGCACGACCGATCGTGCATCTGGAATTGCATAAAAATGAGAAAAAATAAGAGAATGTATTACTTATAATAATTATAAGTGTACCCAAGCTGCTGTAGCTGTACCTGACAGCTATTACAAAATATTTTATGGTTAATTATAACTAAGTTAATAATAACTAATTCAATATTATATGAAATCGTGTAATTTTTTTATATTCACTATATAACAAAACTTGATCATAGCTTTATTTTTATTCAAGTTTCCTTGTAAATTACTATTCCTATCACAATTTAAGTTTTGTCACCAGAGGGTTGTTGGCTTATATTATGTTTTTCTCGCACGTTTCCAGTTAAACAGCTGCATATTTTAGCACTTCCAGCATAAATGTGTTGCGACCGCATTGTTAAGCTGCAGCAGTTATGAAACTTTCGTTAATACTGCTAATTTTAGAATTCTAAAATTATATCTAAGTTTATTGTGTTCATGGCTATTTTCTACACTTGCTGGGTTAATATTTTGAACAGTACATTTGAAAGGAAATTCCAACCAAGTTTAAGCTTTTCTTGAAATTTGGCATTCGCATATTTGTACTAAGAAAAACATAAGGTACATTTCATTACGTTATGATATAATTATAAAGGACAACTGTACGCGAGCAAAACCGTAGGTCATATAAAAAACAATAATTAAAAACATACAAAGAATACAACGATCATTACCATTTCAATTCACAATTTGAAAGAAACTTAATAGACCAAAGTCATATGTCGCAATCACACATTACTGAAACTAGGGAAAAACAAAACATACCTAAATTTAAAATTACACAGTTACAAAAGAGCGATCAATATATGTATTTCTGTATAACTAAATTCAACCTCAAATCTCTCGTCAAACTAAATCCATCTTGGTAGTTTGAATTGAAACTTGTCCGGGTACTGAGTAGTATTCTTGCCGAGTGAATGGGGACAGACGAATCTTGCTTGACTTGACCTTGGGTGGAATATTAACCTCTTATCAAATAATACTAATAAATGAAGCACTGATGTTAGTGAATTTTGTTAAAATTATAATAAAAAGTACCTAATTATTTTTAAATTATACCTGCTAATTTAAAATTATTTTTATACTAAATTGTGTCTAAGGTGTTTATTATAGTAACTGTTTCCAAATTTCAGCGCTTCATTCAGTGGGTTCGGATTATTAAATAATCCACCTTCCTTTTACGTGACACCGAAATTTACAAAAGTCGCTTTTGGGTGTAGTAAAATTTTTATTTCGTTAGCAATAAAAAATATACACAAACATATTACAATAAAAACAAAATAACAAAGTCGGGCTGAATAAGAATAAAGCATTTGAAGCTGACTCTGAGAATTACTGTAAGTAAATTTTCATACCCTTTATCACATAAGCAGGCGACTTTATCGCAGAAAGCACGTAGATGTCGCTTACATAGCGCTGCCGACGCTGTGCTTAAAATTACATTACTCATTCCCCGTTCAAAGGAAACAATTTTAAGTATAATTATGAAATTTGCATTATGAAATTCTCAATGAGCCAACGAGTTGTGTCATTGAACTCTTTAAGTACTTAGAAATTAGGTTTTGAAATACGATAGATAGGTAGTTCGTTAATTTTATCTGTTCTTTTTTGACTGAATAATGATGAGTGAGTGACCCTAAAAAACTTATATTTAGTATCAAGTTTTAACTTGTGTGGAATTATACCCAAACGAACGAACGTTCAAATGAAACGAATTGTAGAAATCGTCAGGAGCCTGAATCTACTGACGCTAAATTTCAATCTGGAAGCTCGTTTGACTGTTTGGTGCCGTCTCGAAATCCTTTCAAACTCACTGAGAACTCCGAACTTCTGCGTTGGTTTCAAGTAATTACTCATCTTATTCCTAAACCATGAAATACCGCCTTTCCCGAGAACAGCTCGGCTTTAATTATTGAAATGGCAAATAATGTAAGTATTTTGTTTAATCCATACTAATATTATAAATGCGAATGTGAGTTTGTTTGTTACTTCTGTTAAACCATTGATTTTTTCTGAAAATTCCAGGAATAAAAAACATTAAACTATGCCGTTCTTTGTAGTTCTTTTATTAAGCTCTTTTTTTTTTTTTTAGACAAATTACACAGATTGAGTTAGCCTCGAAGTAAGTTCGAAACTTGTGTTACGAGATACTAACTCAACGATACTATATAAGTAAATCGGTTGTATTTATTGAAATAGATTTTGCTTCTTTATTTTTTCTACTTCCAGTAGTAAAAACTACTTCTAGTACTAAATACATTCTCAACTCTCTGGTGAGAGCCCGGGGTCCGCATTTTGACCATGATCCTGGATTGGGAAAAGTAATGGTAAATGGAATGTAACTGTGGTTTATATTTACTAGGAACAAAATTAAGGAATTAATATAACGTTGTGACAGTTACAGTTCACTCTGTACTTATTGCACCGCCTGCCGCTAATGCAGTCGCAGTGGCAAGAATGTTTGCTTATTGTATTTAGCCAGGCGTTTGCTTAATTTTGCGCAATAACAAAAGGAATCCCTTAAATATAACGCGGAGTAAATTGTTTCATTAATTATAAAAATATCATTTTGAAATCGAAATAATGAAAACGAATCGCAATATTATATAAAACGTACAACCGTCTAAATGTACTCGTACGCAAATGTTTGCTTCTTTTAAACGGATGCATACGAATATAGGTACTAGCTTTTGTACTTTTGGGCTTCCCTCCCGTGGGAATTTCCAGAAAAAAGTAGCCTATGTCCTAAAGTCCTAACGGTCTATTTTTATCTGTGTATCAAACTTTATCAAAGTATGTTCAGTATTTTTTTTATTTAGGTATACGTGACAAACATTGAAAAATTCAAATCTTTTCTCTTAATTATTAGTGTGAATAGTGGTAGATATCAAAAAAATCTTTAAAGTCTAGTCTAAAATACTAATAAAGTCGAGCCGGATTGCTAGTTTAGATAAATAAGTAATCTATTTACTCAATTATTTATTCATCATGCATACATAAACCTAAATCACTTTTGATGGACATTGTAATTAACGTTTCCTAATTCATTGTACTTATTCTGGTTAAGGGGACAGTTTAAACAGGGGTTTTTATGCAAGACCATAAAATGCTTTTAGTGCAACATGTGTTTACTCTTACGTCGTTAATTCAAACTTTGTAGGTATAGCAGCCTACCTAGCTGTTTATGGCGGGAAAGTAAATATTTACAGCGGGAACGAGCGACGCCGACTATCATCATGTATTTAAGTAATTTTCCGCCTTTCCACGCTTTTAATCAGCTAGTGCTTCGAACCAGCGTTGTTTTCCCTAATTTCGCGACACCCTATTAACAGGGCGCGAGTTATTGCTCACTCCTGAGGGATCTCGGCGGTTGCTAGGTAGTCACCTACACAGTCGTGTATGTATGTGTGTGTGTGTGCGCGCGTAAATACGCAGTTTTCTGTACGTGTGCGCGTGAAACTTTTAGTCTGCGGTTTCTAGAACTTGTGGATTCTTATCTATCGGTTTTTCGGTATACTACGCCTAGGGATTTTGAAATTTTGGGTTATTTATTAACATTTTTACTTCATCAACAGCAATATTTTTTTTTTAATTCATAGAGGCATTAAGCTTTGAATGGATAGTCGCGATTTCACAAAACTTGTTGCGCGATCTGTCTAAATATTTGAAGACAAATCCATATTAATATTATAAACGCGAGAGTGAATTTGTTTGTTCTACTGCAGCACTGAACCGATCTGCATGAAATTTTGCATACATACAATGTAGATTAAAGAACAAAGGGTATCTTTCATTCCGGTAAAAACTATAGTTCCCTTGGGATATGCGAAAAAACTGTATTCTTTTATAGGTAGAGCTAAATTCGCGTAGGTGAAACTGTAGGTAAAATCTTGTATTAAATATTTTTCTGAATTTCTTAACCTGTTTTTAGAGCGAGCTGGTGAAGCGATCAAATTGAACCGAAAATATTTTTTAACGTTCCTATTTTTTAGATGCGATGAATTTTGGTACAGATATGATGAAAAAAAAATTATGTATCGAAAATAATTTTAGGGGTTTCAGATATCATAATTATACGTAAAATAAAGATTTGCTTAAATTTGTTGACTGATTTAAATAAATTAATTAGTAGGTACCATTAATGACTATTATGTTAGATATTGTCACGTTAATAAACATTATTTTAGCTATTATCACGTTAAAGTATCAAGACTAGTCCTTCGGCTTGCAGTAAGGCAATAGAGCGCTCTCGGGAATTGGGGATGTATCGTAAGTGTCGAGACGAGCAGTTTCGTGTCTCAGGCGTGTTGGCGAATAATACGAGTTGCGGATACCTCGGCCAACTATCCGGGATAAAGTCAATACGGAAGGATTTTTTGTCAAACATTTTCGGTGTTATGCCTCGAAGCGAAATATATAAGTAAAGCGTGTTCCTCGTTTTTATTTTTCAGTTGGTTGTGTTAATTTAGAGCTTTCTCTTCATATTGATTCGTAACTAATTAACACTAAAAGCTTATTTCTTATCCACTTTCTACTAATCGCTTCGTTTATGCCTCCTTTGACCCTCTACAGTTACGTTATTTTGGTCAATTAAGATCTAGTTTCTGCTAGCTCTCTCATTTTGTACAAGGAATTTCCTGAACACGTGGCCAATTAAATATTGACCAATATGAAACTTTTTTGTTTTTAACATCAATTTAAAAACAAAAAGTTTCATATTGAAATATGAATGGATCTATGGAACTAAACATTTTTTGCGTTGTTTCGAATTATTAAATAAAAGCAGATAAATTAAGATTTGATGCGTATGTTTTTTAAAAAAAAATTAGACAAAAGCCAAGTATTCGCATGTATAAAGTCGTGTGCAAAAGACAGTCACAAAATAATTCGCTGGAACTGAGCAAAAATCAAACAACTGGGTCCAAAGTATCGGATTTGGCAATTAAGGGGGAAATCCCCGAGCATAACATACTCAATGTCCATTAAAACAACAGTCCTAACCAAACAAGTCGTGTGTGGTCACCCTGATAAGTGTTGCCAGGGCGGCCATGTTTTCTAATTACAAATAGGGTGTTGCCAGTTGGGAGCTCACAAGTTCCCTCGTAAGTAATGTGAAAGTATGTTTATCGATGATTTGATGATAGTTATACGAGAATGTATATAGCATATCTACCTACATAACGATCTTTATTTACATTTAAGGTTTTACATATTCTATATTTCGGCATATATCAAGATATGTTACCGTACCGCAGCTGGTACAGCTTCAAATAGTTAATAACAGCTCTTCAACTTTTCATAAGTTTTATGATGTTAAATAACTAGGTAGGTATAATATAAGTTCACATCTACCAGGCAAATTACATGATTTCGTTAAAATACCATTAGTTATGACGTAGGAAGAATTTAAAGAAAGCCCTTTTAAGACAAAAATTGTTTTTCATAAAATTTTAATGTTCCCATACGCTTGTAAGACTCATTTTCCTAAGCTACTAAGTAGCGTGTCTACTGGGAGGGAAAACGTGGAACTGCGACCTTTCCAATAAAATTCTACGATCTATGAAATTCACTGGAATCGTTTATAAAGTAAGCTTCATTACTTCCGAGGAGCGAGGCGTCTATTTTTGAATATTCTCGCGAAAAATGTGAGGTGCCGCGGAGGGCGGCGCGGCTTTTCACATGCCAGTTCAAAGGCGCCGCCCGCCCGACGTCTAGTAATGTGACCAATCGTTTTAAAATTCATGGATATAATAACTTTATCTGTACGAATGAGATGCAAAGGTCGATGTTACTAGCTGTTATATTTGGGTTATAATTTAAATCATCTTACTTAAATGAAGTGTGCAGGGATCATGGCAAATGGTAAGATGAAATATCTCCCTACTCCTCTGGGAAAGAGGCGTGATTTTATGTATGTAGGTATGTCCTTAAGGAAGGATTTTATAATAAACCAAAAACTGTTCATTACTTAAACTACGTCTGCTGTTCTTTTTACAAAAAATGCGTAAACGGTGATATCTGCTGTATTGACTTCACACGGCTTACCGCGGCAGGAAATCATCCCAACTGAAATATGGTCACCCCACTATTGCCATACCATAAAATGATTCGTGATTTATTTGCCAGCTTTTGATACATGAGCGAGATTTGTGTCACAGGTGAGTTGACGATGTGAACACAAACTACAAAATGTATCTAAATAAAGGTTGTTATGCATTTGAATGCATCGATATTTGACGAGTTCTCAAAATGTTATTTTGGCTAATGGTGGCAGGTTTGGGTAGTGAGACATAGGCTTAAAAGTTTATAATGAAATGTTGCTGATTAAATGTGCAGGGCATGTTTAGCTATTTTTCAAATTTTGTTAATTAGTGACAGTACAGGTGGCCACTTGGCCAATCTTTAATTGAGGTAAAATTAAAAACATTACTTAGAATTGTTTAACCTTTACATCTTAAACCTTATCTATAATGGTAATCAAATAAAATAAGAGTGCCTTAAAGGTACCTCAACTGTCAGATTGAGTTACATTTAAGAAACCTACAATAAATTACGTAATTTAAAAATCTCTAATTCTTTAGACATATGAAAACATTATCATATTGTATCTGTACTGTTTATGTTTTGTGATGTGAGGCCTCTGTCTGATGGAATTGAAATGTTGCAGATTGAATGTGCGAGAATTTATGGCCTTTCTCCGCGATTAGGGACAGGCCAGGTGGTCTACTTACAAAGATTTATTCGAATTTGGCGAGCGTTATGAACGTACTCGTGGTTCTCGTACCCTTATAGATCATATCAAGAACGGCTTAAGACAAATGCCTAACGGTAAAAATACGGAGTAAAATATCAGTACTATGTTAGTATAGGACAAAAAAATGGACATCGAAGTTGGGTCTCTCGAAATGTAAATATGTTTTATTTTTTATTGTTATATAATAGGTATGTTTCGAACCAGTTAAATATAGAGCCACATTTATCGATATATAGTGTAAATCGAAAGGCTTTCTTAATGATATTTCTTTGCTAATTTAAAATCAAGGCAGTATATACTATTTCCGTGTTACATAAATGACGTCGAAGTCTACAAATCTTAGAGCTATTTAAGCCTTCTACAAGCCTTAGCAGCTCTTTATAACTCAAAAGGTAAATAAAGCTTTAGAGGTGTTCCTTTATAAGAGTATAATATGCATAGGATTCTTTAAAATCATGCCTGAAAATTAATGTACTAATCTGTTGTTATAAAATAATATTTACTATTCTTATCCAGAATTTAAACTCGTTAAAAAACTACTATGTATTAATCAATAAATTAAGGTAAACGTGGCATTCGTGTAGTATTTTTGAGAATGTTGACTCAGTTTACCCCGTAAGGGATAAAGACCAGATTAATGTATGGGTATGTTATGTTAACTTTAAGCATTTATATACAAAAAGCAGATAAGTCAATACAAAATACGGAAATCCAACTTTTCGCCTATGACTGGGGTTATTGAGGAGTTATAATGAAACAGATCTAGTTTGCGACTTCGTGACTCCAGTGTGCGGAATAGATTTAGTTGTACTGGTTTTATCGCCATTCACATTTTTATGCGATGTACGAAATGGTGTTAAAAGTTTTAGCAATATGTGTCCTGTACTCCTGACACTGTCATAAACCTACTGCTTGTATTATTAAACCATTATTTTTAAAATAAAAGAAGAGATACCGTTTATAGAGAACTTATGAGTGTAATGGCCTTTCTTAAAGAACCAATAAAACTATATTACCCAAAATAATAACTCGTCTAAATTGACAAATTCATAAAAATAATATCCGATGTAGGTCAATAAATGTCGGAGATAGTTTCAGAAATAACATTTTGTCGCGAAATTTCTGTACAAAGGAGGGGGAGGAGGGGGGTGAATCAATCCACTCACGTCAGGCCCGTTGTCCAATCAACTGACACGCGATGTCCGCCAGGGATCAGAGAGGTTTCGCGGGATGTAGGAATCGGGAACTTTTTGGACGCTCATCGATATCGATCATCGATCTTTATCTTGCGCATATCACTAAAATAATCATCCCTACTTCTTAATTCCAAGTCTATTGGCCGAATGTACCATACACACAAAAAGTATTTTTTTTTTACAAAAACTCTCAATATACAATGCCTAAGTAAATAAACAATATATCCTCTTCTTTATATAAGGGGTTTGGCAAACATTAACGAAAATAGAAGAACAAAGCGTGATTTACGGTCCGTCCTTTTTGGTTGTTACCTAATAAAACAGCAAACAAGTAATATAAACAAAAGAAATTGCTGAAACACTTTACCGTTAAAACATGCTCTTTTTGTCTACGTGTCGAGCATTAACGTGCGAATTATTTCTTTATCCTCTTTAGTGAAGTGAATCCGTTTTAGGCAACGACTCTAAATAAAAAACAAAACATTGAGACTTCCCAAAGACTGAATTGCGTAAAGTGTCTTATAATAGGATTTAATTTTTATCTTTGAAAGTGTTTCTTTTGAGTAGAAATTATGTTGTTGTTTACATTCCTGATACTAATTAAGTTTTTGTTTCTTTTGCAGGTAAGAGCTGTTGCAAATCTACTACGCACACCAAATAAAAGTACCTAGCACGTACGAGTAAGTTCTCTTTACAGAAAATGTCACCTGATTTTTAACAAAAACAAAATTATTCAATTTGAGATTTTTTAATTTACCCAAACATTAATTAAATCGCCGTATTTATTATTCGCAGCATTTTAATTATCTCGTTTCTGTTTTCTAAGCTCAAACATTTTTACGCAAGAAAAATGAGATTCACTATTCCATATTCATAAGATCGCTCTTTTGTGTGAAACCAGCAAAAACGGTTAGCTGATTAAAATAGATCCCAGTTTATCAAGTATAGTCTTAGCTAAGTATCAAGGTTGACGTTCTAATTTAAATTGTTATTAGGTAGTTAAAGCTGTATGTATTAGAATTTATATACTTTGGTAAAAAATTTTCAGCGTCTGTAATAATTTGTTAGAAAGTATTCTTTAAAAAAAAGTTTTTAGTAAGTATTCTTAAAACTTGATAGATTAATCGGTTTGTTTGATGACATTAAGGTAGTCGATCTTCTTATTCTTTAAATAATCAAGTTTTAAAAAAGAACATGCGATCCCTTTAACTTGTGTTAACATTAATCTTTTTTTGCAACCAGTTCAGTCTCCTATGAAAACAAATGTAAATGTCACTTGCCTTAAAAATCCTTGATAAATTATGCTTTCGAAACAGATTCATGACTCCACGGTCCAATTCCCGGGTTTCATAAAGCCGGGAATGCCCAATGTACTGACGGACACTCTAGGGTGACGCGCGGGTCCATAGTTGTCCCTCGCTCAACCCCTCAAACAATTAACTGCCCAAACCCCCGCAGTGTAGTCACACAGATAGTTTAGAGACTTCGTGAGCAACAGATTTTTGGTTTACAGATTTACACGGGTTGAATTTAGTGTAAGTCTGTTGACAAGATTTAATGCAACATTTGTGTTTAATTTTTCAAGCGACTTGAAAAGAGAACGTTGTCAATGTTATTATGTTTTGTTATTTTGTTACACAGCCACTTATACACAAAATTTGTCAAATCTGTTGTGTGAATGGTATATTGATGAATGTATCAACAATAGTGACGATATTATTCAACTATGAAAACAATAAAAAAATTACTGCGTCTTCGTTATTACTTACACACGTTTATAGTTCAGATGTTATTTTACAATATTCTGGTTGAGTTATTATTCCTATTAGGCTTATTATCTTTAGATAAATCGATGTCGTTCATCGGAAGACCGCCTCAATCAGGCACAGTTAAATCTATTGAAGTGGCGATTGACCACGACTAAGTAAGATTATCGACTTCATATTCCGATATTTTAATACAATTTTCTGCTCGAACTAACATTCAGTTAAGGACCATAATCTGTTAGATAAATCGATGTCAGCAATGGCGTCGCTCCATCGCCTCAATCTGTCGTGCACGGTGTAATAGAATCAATTGAGAATGCGGTTGACTGGTCACCCTCAGAATTGACCTGTAAATAATTATCTACCTGTACATCGTTCGATCTTTTTACTTAAATCGTAGTGAAAAAGCTTTGCATTTAGCACAAAGCAAGAACAGTTGAATATGTAAAAGTTCAAGGGACTTATATGATAATACATGCACAGGATTGGGAGCATCGCTGGGTGCTGGGCTGGGCATAGGTTGCAAAAGATTTTATATTTAATTCAAAGCACGAACAAACATAAAGTTATAATCTAGCATTTTAGACAAATCGATGTCAGTCATCTCGTCGCTCTGCCTCAATCTGTCGGGCACAGTGTAATAGAATAGATTGGGGCGATGGTTGACCGGCCTCCCCGGATGGCACCTGTCGCCCGAGTGAATAATTCTACCTGTTTTATTCCATATTTTGTGTGTGTGTGTGTTTGAGTGTTTTGAGACCTTGGATGTGACCCAGAAAGCTGGTAAAATTAGAGGAAAATGCGCATTAGTGCAATGACATGTAAAATTTTGAAGTCTAGGAAATCCCACAAGACTGGGAGAATCGAAGGATGCAATAGAACATTATTTCATCTTGCCTTTGTATTCTAGTCAGAAAGAGATGTTTTACCCCACGCGAGACTAGAGCATAAATATTCACATAAAGCTTGTAATCTATTAGACAAATCGATGTCAGTCATCGCGTTGCTCTGCCTCAATCTGTCGGGCACAGTGTAATAGAATCGATTGGGGCGGCGGTTGACCGGCCACCCCGGATATGACCTGTCGCCCGAGTAACTGACAGAATTGTGTAAGGGGACGGACCTTGTTTACCCGCCATAATATCTACAAACAATACTTGCGACATTGAGTGTTGCCACCGAATTATATTCTTAGGATATTGATTATAATGAAAACATATTTTTTCTGCACAAGTTTTCGGAGGAATTCTACGGAACTTTTTAAAAGTTCATCCATCAATACGTAGAATCGCATACTAATTTATGACTTAGCTTTATTTATCATAATAAACTTAAAAGTCGGTTGGGATACCAATTTCCTTTTGAAATTGCAACCCAACCTAATTGAATCCTATTGAAACTGTAGAAACATATATTGGGTGTGATTCTTACACTTGATCAATATAATATGTTCATATTAATTGTGTACATATAATCCAATCTACTAATTTCCTAAACCTATTACGTACCTACTAAACGGGCAGTTCCGGGTAATGATCGTGTACATAATGATTATTTCCTCGTATAATTTTATTACCTAAGAGAATAGCGACATACAATTAACTCCGATGTTATCTTGATACAGATAACAGTTGTTAGAATTTGTCCAAAATTGTATTGTACATTAAAATAAAAAGGGTGTATTTAAGATCACATAACTTTCTCTACCAGGCGACTTAAGGGACAAAAGTTGGTATGGTAACAGTATTTACAAAATTTAACAGTGATTGTACCTACCTCTCATTAAATTTTAATTAATTAAAAGCACGTGGACAGATGAAGAGTTAGTTTATATCGACGGTTAAATAGGTTTAAAACATTTAAAAATGTTAAAAAAAAATAAAACTGTAATTTTTAATACTAAAAACTAAAAAAAAAATGTAAATTTAAGTAAAATATCATTTCCTAAAGTATGTGAGGCAAGTGATCGGAGTTTAGATAAAATTTAGTTCCAGCTAATCCAGTATCTTAATGACGCCACGCTCCAATAATATTTAGGCAACTTATCGTAGACTCCATAACCCTCTGTCAATCTGTGGTTCATTAATTTCCAGTTAACTTTATTGGATTCCAGATCATGAATCACGAGTAGGCGCTTATTTTGAATGTTGATAACAGATGTGGATCTTGTTTTGAAATTAGTGGAAACATATTTTTATGAATACTTATTGAACATGAAAGATATGAAACCAAATTATTACTAATTGATAACATCTAAAGCACTCAAACTAATAAGGACATAACTAAGAAGAGTCGTTGGTACATAGCAGAGGAACGATTAGAACTGGTGGTACCTATATGTGACTCCCTGTTTTTGCCACCGACGTTTTTTAAGTACTGTACAAATCCTTTTATAATATTACTAGCTTTCCGCCCGCGGCTTCGCCCACGTGTAATTCGGTTATATATGTATAGCGTTTTTTAATGATCTCGACAGGGCTTTTTCTTCCACAGGCTGAAATCTAGTTACAACTGGAATTAAATATAGCCTGTGTTACTCAGGGATGATGTAGCTTTCTAATGGTGAATGTTTGAAATCGATTCAGTAGTTTCGGAGTTTATCGATTACATGTGTAAACAAACATATAAAAAAATAGATTGTTCCTCTTTATAATATTAGTATACATACAAATCTATATAGAAAAAGTAAAGCGAGACAAAATCATCGTCTCAAAAGAAAAAAAACAGACCCAAAACTGTATGAAATCGTTAAATCTAACATGATGCATGGTCCATGTGGAAGTTTTAATTTCAAGTCACCTTGCATGAAACAAAACAGTTTTTAAAGGCGTGATGTTATTAATGTTATGCATGTATGTACATAATTATGTATGTTATTATGTATGTTAAAGAGACGACTGAAAGTTGTCATACAAAGTCTTTTTTTTAAGGATGGGAAATCATCAAATGACCTCTCCCGCTCACGTGATTCTTTTTTTGTTCGGTAGAGTATACTTTCAAGTTGGTCCCGTTGTTACCTAGTCAGGATCTGATGATGGTATTCCAGGGAAATCAAGGGCAAACCTCAAATTTACAGGCAATTACGTTTTTGACAATTTCATAGATCTGTTTAAGTATTTGCGTCTGATAGTCATCATCCCATGTGAATGAGCTGATGATGGAAGGTACAACTCCTCAAC
Organism: Amyelois transitella; assembly: GCF_032362555.1. Lineage (NCBI taxonomy): Eukaryota > Metazoa > Arthropoda > Insecta > Lepidoptera > Pyralidae > Amyelois > Amyelois transitella. Next base: position 6,804,481 of record NC_083511.1, on the reverse strand, counting down.
GGTAAGGAGTTGAAAGAAAATTCTTACGAAGTTATACGTACATGTGAGGCTATTAGGTTGACCTGATAATAAAAAGTAAATCTCATTAACGTTAAGAATTTAGGTGAAAATGGATGCGGACAAATTTTGTCTCTTCACTTGTTTCCTTTTAGCTGTTTGTATGGGTAGGTAGTGTTAACACAAAATAGGGATTTAAAGGCGTGATGTTATTAATGTTATGCATGTATGTACATAATTATGTATGTTATTATGTATGTTAAAGAGACGACTGAAAGTTGTCATACAAAGTCTTTTTTTTAAGGATGGGAAATCATCAAATGACCTCTCCCGCTCTGGGTGGAACGGAAGGGAGTGTCAGACTTTTACTGACTAAAACCCACCTCGTTCCTTCAGTTGCCCTTTGCGTTCCGGGGCCACGGTATCTCGTTAGAACTTTCCCGCAGCCCCGGCTCAGTTTATCCCGTTTCCCCCCCTTGGGGGTTGACATTTCAAAAATCCCTTCTTAGTGCTCACTTATGTTACTAAAGGAACCTCTGTTCAAAATCTCAGACTCCTATACCGAGCGGTTTCGGCTGTGCGTTAATAAATCAGTCACCCAATCGCACCCCCTAAATCACGATTGGAGGTTAGTTTGAAAAAACTTATAATGTCAAACATATTTACTTGCCTATGTACGTGTTCATGCCAAGTTTCAAGTTTATAAACCCAAGGAATAAGATTTTTCATAGAAACGTTTTTACCCCTTTTCCCCCCCTTGGGGGTTGAATTTCCAAAAATCCTTTCTTAGTGCTCCCCTACATATCCCAAGGAACCTACATTCCAAATTTCAGCTGTCTACGACCAGTAGTTTCGACTGTGCGTTGTCTGTCAGTCAGTCACTCAGTAACGGAAGAGTTTTATATATATAGATATAGTCGTATTAACTAGAACTTCGATTATAATTAACGTTTTAATATATATAATTAGCTCGAGAGCTTAAACTAATTGATATCGGCAATTAAGGGTTAGGGAATTATTTCATTTACCGAAATTGAATCAGTATTTTCCTATAAGCTTCGTAAATCTACTTCACTAACTAAGAGTTATTTTCCATCATAATCTTCTTAAATAATTATGTTATGTATACAATCAGAACAAAATATTGGAAAAAAGAAAACAAATATAACAAATAACTTTATAGTTTTAGCCATGCAATGTAAGTTCAAGATTTGTGTTATGAGATACTTACTTATCGAATATTTTTAAATACACAATATAAGGAAGATGGTCGCTGCCACAATAATACAGTATCCTTCCACTGAAAATATTGTTCAGTCCCCTCAGTTGAATGCAATGAATAATGTCCCTCGCTTAATAACCCAGTAATTACGTTATCTGGCCTCCGAGTGGGCCAGCCCTATCCATAACACAGCTCATAATTGTCAGCGACATCAGAACCAGAGATGTAGTACATCCAACGAGTTTCTTGTATAGTACATAGAGTGCGAATTGATGAATACGCGTACACGGCATTGCATACTTAAATAAAAAAATTGTAAAGAATTTTTTAAATTTAAAAATACAAAGCTCGGTCTTAAAGTAAATGAATGCACAAATCATGGCTCAATTAAAAAATTAAGAAATATGCCTAGTTCTATAGGCAACGAACACAATGGTAATAGTGGATGCACTTTGTACTCTTGCGTGTGCGTGTGTGTGTACACAAAACCCCGGACTAGGATGCCAAGTTTAAAGCAAATTAGAAGATGAATTACGTACATAGGTACATTTTTATAGTTATCCATAGAAATCAGCATGAGCATAGTATCTACGTAGATGTTACCGTTACCAAAGGCTACCTTTATTTAACGAGATTTATCGCGCCAATATTTTAATTCTTTGAATAGCGATATTTACGATTCAAACTTAAAAAATGCGCACTCTAAAGTCGTGACACAAAAGATGCATACCACCTCTATGCCTGATCCCATCTCGTCTATGATACGAGTGCTACTTCAGCTTGCAAATTAGCTGCTTGTAGCTGTTTAGCAGCCTGGCAGAATCGTTAAGGATTGCTATTTATTTCTTGCATTTAATAGATATACAGGCATAACATATAATCTCGTCTATATCCCTTGCGATGTAGACAACGCCACCAGTCATCAAGACTGTAAGGTCACGTTCAGCTGTTTTGATGATATAATGAATGATAGAATAGAGATTTAAATAGTGACAGGATGACTTGTAGTGATTGGTGCCGGGAACCATACGGCACCGATAGAAAAAAGAGATTCAAAAACAAATGGGAGTTGCTTCGCGTAAAAACCTAACTCACCCAAAGGCATACCCCGGGCTCCTCTCCAGAGTGGCGAGGATGCAACAGGCACTAAAGCTTGAAGAAAGAAGTATTACATTACATATTTCATAACTTGAGAACTTTGTTCACATACCTAATAGTTTGAAGGTAGTACCTTCAAACTATTAGGTAGGTAGGTGATTCACTGACTAGTATTATTTTGTACTTTGGATGTATTCTGAGAAATATATTGACGTAATAACTTAGAAGGTCGTTTAGTTAAGTTATAGTTTCGCTATTCATAAGCCCGAGTTTGTATGCTACCTACTATTAAAATACGATAGTTATAGAAATTTATTTATATCATCATCATTTGAGCTCGTTCTAATTACGTCTTCCCTGGGGAGGAGCCCGGGGTCCGTTTTAATCACGATCCCACAGTGATTAAGTCAGGAAACTAAACGTAGACTCTATTATGACCTCTCTGTCTGCGTTGGTCACAGGGAAACCTAACGTAAATTAGTTAGGTACCTATTTCACAAGGTAAAAATCTCATTCCCTTAGTCACTTACATCATCCATGCGAAAAAGATAGAGTGATATTATTCTTAAAAAGGTACTGGAATAAAAAATTATGTAAATCATCGTAATAAGATAATTTTGCTAAAAAAATTGCGATAATTCAATCAAAGCCAATAAAGTGATACGAAAGCGGCGGCTTCCATAATTTTCAGGATGTAACGTTATTGATAAGTTACATACCGTATTTGTGTAGCTGACGACAATGTGATCTCGTCGAATTGCAATCATGTCGAGATGTCATATCACCAATTATTCAAAAGAAGTATTTTCATTCATTTTTATTATGTGATTTCAACACTTAAACATACTTTTTAGTTGTCGTTTACATTTTATTTTTAATTAAGCTCATTTATGATAATTTATTAATCGGCTTATTTACTTTGTACAATTACTACTAAATACAGATATGAATAAGGAGGCAGACCTTGTTAAGTTATTTGTAAGACCACCTTTTAATACACCTTCAAAATTATTCCAGTCTTTAAGTCATCGTGATAACGATTACTAGTATAACGAGATAAATAACAACGCGGCCTACGGAGTCTACGAATGTTATTCTGCTTCAGTTTATATAACAAGGAGAACCAGTTGTACCTACGTTTGATGAAACACCAAAAATTTGCCCGAGTCTCGTTGTGATAACACTGTGTACAGGAGGGGAATACCCTCCTTTTCAGATTTTCTTTTTTTTCCCTCCTTTATGTCCACTTGTGATCAGTCAAAGGACGCCAAATGTATAGCGTTGTACTTTCAGCCCTCGGAGACTCAGTCAATATTTCTTCGTAAAATAAATATTGCTTTTTTTCTTTTATCGCTATATTCAAATACTGGTATATAAAAAGAAAATATGACATCACCTACCAATGCACTGCCTAACGAACGAATGCCGTAATTTCATTGGTTTAAGTAATATTTAACTAAAACGATAGATTTCCTAGTAAGTGTACAGTAACTTGTACAGTTATTTTAAAAATAATTAAGAAGACCGAAGGATTATGACGCTCTTTATGGGCTTTTCCCATATGGTAAATATGTTAAAAAATCGTAAAGCAACTCCCCTTGTTTGTCAAAACCGTCTGACCTGACACTAACAACGTTCTGCCACTGCACACAGGTAAAACTACGGCCAAATTTAGTCCAGAGTGCTGCAGATAGCACGCCAGATAATTCAGCATAAACGGATTTGGTGAAAGCCAGAGATGCATATTGCTTAATACAGGTAGTAAATGTAAATTTAAAAGCATTGCTACGCAAATTTGCACGGTTTACGAACATAGCCGGTTTTATTATACTATGTAATGTACGTTTGATGGAATTCGTGTTTGTAGAGCCTCTGTAGAACAAACGATATAAATTTGCAGACAAAGCAGAGGACCCCAGGCCGTGAAGGTGAGAGAGAGAAAGAGAATAAAAAAGACAGGGCAAATTTGCTAAATTAGTTTTTTGTGGTATGTAATTATAAGTCTGACTAAATTGTCATAATGACAAATGTCGACTTAATGTACTAACGATGATTTTTGCGAATATAAATGCCCACTTTTCTCAAAATAATAATGTTCAATGTAATATTACGAACACCATACAGGAAAAATGAAAGTTCGAAAGGTAGTGCTAATAAAACGTTACTAAAAATCCACTGGTCGTTATATCGTGACAAATTGGCGACATTTTTTCCCCCAAAGCCCCGAGAATTAGCGTGATCAATTGCGTTCTTCGGCACTTCTTAACTTGTTCTCTCTCTCTCTCTCTGTCTCGAACAAGAATACATCTGTTTCATTCTAAGGAATTAAGGAGCACTTACAGATAAGAAGATCGTCACACCTCAATTGAACTCTCTTCATTGCTTTTGGTTAGTAAACGGTATCTAATTTGCAAATATATTACCCTCTTTAGTAGTTCGGTTTTGAATGGGCTTGTTACGCTCATTCGTGACCAACTATTTCATTTACTTTCAGAATCATTCATCATTATCAGCGTAGAAAAATTTACTAGCGTGTACATGCTGCTTCTCCAACATAGCGATCTAACTTAATGACTTTTTTTTAAATAAATATAATATAATATTTCATTACTAGTGTGAGTAAGTTTCGTAAGTGCATAGAATCCCCATTTATCCACGCCGCCTGAAGCCACGTAGTTTGTGAAATGTTACACGTTGAGTATACGAGGCCAAATTGTACAAAGCGGAGCCATTTCAATTTGCAAGTGAATAATTTTCTATACTTAACATTCCGTGCTAGAAGTTTAGAAAATATCAAATTAAATACTTACGTAATACACACAGCCGATTTATATTCAAATAAAATAAAATAAACTAGATATACGTTGAGACTTTGCACGGCTAAAGAAGGATAATCCTTCCATGGCGAATCTCCCAAATTGTACAGCGTCTTTAAAATTCGTCGCCCATGGCTGTAGGTCTGAAATCCGACAGAAAATAATTATCATCATAATTCCATCATGAAGCCATACTGAATGTGGCCTGTCTTTTTAAGACTTTGTCTACCTCGCAAGGGATATAGATGTGACTATAAATGTATGTAAGTTATGTGCTTAAGAGGTCCTTAAGATCAGTTGCCCGAGGAAAAACTTATTACGGCATAAACAATAAAGTCGACGAAAGTAGAAGTGAAATCGTAAAACCAACACTAATCCTTATGTGTCTCGAAAATCCTACAGCGAATGTGCCCGCGCTGTACTGAAAATATCGTCCGCTTTGATTTATGGGCCCTAAAAGCGGCCCTAGCTACCCCGCCAGTTATTGTTTTCCCCCTTATGAAAATGGCGTATTTTTCCTCAGGCCGTCCAGCGCTCAAAGTTTCTTCGTGATTTATTCACCAGTAAAGTTAATGTTGCCGAAAGCCAAAATATTCAACCACATTAATTGTTTGCGAGTTTAAAAGATACCAAGACGGCGTTATCAAATAAATATTCTCGGTTCAAAGTTTCAAGGTTTGTCATTTTCCTGATTATACAAAATGGTTGTTTTGTTTTTTTTTCTGGATTATCAGATCTCGATTTAACTTTTAAATTTTATTGGATTTGCTTTTAAAATCAACATAGGTGTAGAAAAATAACATACATACATACATATGTTCACGTCTATGTCCCTAGCGGGGTAGACAGAGCTACCAGTCCTGAAAAGACTGATAGGCCGCGCTCAGCTGTTTGGCTTTGTGATAGAATTGAGATTCAAATAGTGACAGGTTGCTAGCCCATCGCCTAAAAGAGGAATCCCAAGTTTATAAGCCTATCCCTTAGTCGGCTTTTACGACATCCGTGGGAAAGAGATGGAGTGGTCCTATTCTTTTTTGTAATGGTGCCGGGAACCACACGGCACGGCACGGTAGAAAAATAAAGCCTTCTCATTTAAAGTTTGTCGCAGAATGACAACAATAAGGTGACACATTTCACAGTATTGGAATTTAATTGTTTTTAAATGTTATGTGGTGTTATGTTTGAGGCGTGATTTTATGTATGTATGTACGAGTATGTATGTTAAATGTTAACACAGTGTAAACTAATTTAAATCCACTTAGTCATAAAACAATTCTGAAATAACGTTCAACACTCAGGGATTATGTATTAAATTAAATGATTTGCATAAACCTGAATAACTTAAGTCTTGTTTCGACCAACTAGTTATTCAGAGTTTAATACATTAAGGCTTAAATCACAATATGTAGCCACAAAATAGTTTTGTTACAGAAAGTAACATAAGAATCAGTTATACTGTAGTTTAAAAGATTTGATTATTTCTATTATTTTAGTCACTTTACTTTTCTAAAGGTCAGGTCAAGTCTACCCGAAACCGTCGAACTTGCATGAAGAGAGTTATGAATGTCTTGCCACGATCTCTACATACGAAGAAAGTATGCAGAGATCATGGCAAGTGGAAAGATGTAGTCTCTGCCTACCCCTCTGGGAAATAGGCGTGATTTTATGTATGTATGTTACTTTTCTGGTGGGACTATTGAATTATACGGGTTATGATATAAAAAAAATGAATACTACCTAGAATTTCACTTTACGTGTATAGTTATAACGTGCATTTCTGTATAGTTTTTATGTTGTGTCTGGTGCTTTATTGCCCACTCTTTGCCATTTTGTAAAAATTGTACACCGAACTTTATTACTATCGAAACCAGTAAACAAAAATTTATTGGAACGTAAATTTCAATTTATAGCCCTATTTATTTCACATTTACAATTTTCCAAAAAAAACATTGCTATACTGCGAATGTGCATTTCTCCCCTCAACTTTACTAAGATCAATGACATTTTGGGAAAGTGACCTCCCCACTCTTAAATCGTGGTAATATTATGCTCCAGGGTTCTCCCTTAGCCCTCCTAAGAAGTTAATGCTAAAAGGTGATGAATCACTTTTTGGTTGGTAAAACTGCTTTTTTATCAGTTCTTTTTATGTTGAAAAAAAGGAATAATATTCCCTTACTAGCATCGATGCTACATGCATGTTATAAAATGTGATGCGAATCCCAGATTATACTCATAAATTGGGACAAATAAAAAAAAAATTGCTGATAAGTTATTGCAATATGCATCTGCAAATCAACTAAACTTAAAGCAACTACGGTTGGGTCGTTTCTTCACAACATAAATTTTTATCCTTTCAGTTCATGGATTAACGAATCTGCAAAGTGAAACATAATGCTGGTTGGTGTTAGTCCAACCCTTTTGGCCTCATGCGCCAGAATAATTGGGTCTTTTGTGGTCTCCGCCGACGTGTGTCCCATAATGGACTTGGCCTTTTTTCTCGCCTTTAAACACGGTGTTTGAATACGGTCTCTGCTAGGTGAACAGGATATTTTTTCCGTAAAAATCTACAATGAATAACCGATTTTGCTTAAATATTCGGAAAATGGTCAGATATTTTGCGTTAATTGATTATGGGCAATTTGCAGCATTCGAGATCAATCTCTTTTTACAAAAATATTTTTTAAAGATGGATTTTTAAAAATATCTTTATTCTTGAAGTCAAAAAGAATAGACTTTGTCCTGTAGTGAGACATCAGAAGCTGATAAACTTGAAGAAGTCGTCGTCAAAATCTTTTGATTTGGCGTAAAGCAAATCTATCTTATTATCTTAAAATAGCTGGAACACGCCCAAAATTAATGGATTATAAAATTGGGCTTATCTAGATACACTGCGACATCGCATCTGAACTTTACGAGTGGCTGTCATTTCCAAGCTCCTAATGACTTCTTACTTGGCAACAAAGAGACGCTAAGAATTACGCTGTTAAATAGAAGTTAGCGAAAGTTCATTAGAACATTAGAACCATAAACATTACCGAGCGCCATTTAGGTGGCTTTATACAAAGAAGGTGGAAGTGGTCTCACAATATTCAGAGCGAATCTTTTTGGAAATTAACCCAGTCTTTTTCTAATATAGTATTGAATAAATAACTTACTTTTTGTGCACCAAAGGATCATTTTTACTCCTCATTGCGATAATACCTACTGGTTACTCATGTTATTCTCGACACATACTACGACTTGGACACATTATTTATCATCATCTCTTTAAGAGAACGTTGTTTAGCAGTTGTGATTTGAAATAATATATCTTTAGCAAAATTCATATTTTCTAAATTAGGTAATTCGTCCATCCACCCTACCAGCACTAGTCGAGTTGTCTTATATTATTTCTTAATCAATTCTTGGCTAAATGAAGACTGCGACAGAGTGACAGTGAGCGGAAAAGGAATGCGTCCCGAAATTCCTACGCCGCAGTAGATTCCGAAGCGATAAGTTAATCAATGTTCAACAAGTTGATAGAGAGCAGTTTTAAATTTCGAGAAAGATTGCAATGATGTTAATTCATACTATTGAAACCGACTACCTTATTGCTTTAACCAAACATAGGTATTTCGGAACAAAACTGGATCCGAAGATCCCAAGCGGGCCACAACATATAAGGTAAGATTTCTACACCCTGTTAAATATGTGTGCAATTCTCTGCAACAATTTCTACATTTTTATTTCCACCTCTCACGTATCGAGATATCGGTGTTTTCATCTACTGAATGCCGGATGTATGTTTGGAATTCTAATCATTTGAACTATGCAGACATGCCCTTTATTTGGAGTTTGAAAAAATTCAAATGCAGTTTTTGTTGGAATTTTTTTTAGGACGTAATTGTTAATAACAGTGACAAAAGTATTTCAGAATCACTTGAAGTGAGTAGATTTAATATGAAAATAAATATACTTTAGTAGATTTCATGAAGAAGATTTGGAACTCCATAACAATTTTTATTTTAAAATATTCTTGATATATGTATCCCACATGATAGATTATTCCCAGTTATATGCTAACCTTAAGCTTTAAGGTCTTCGGGGTCTGCTAAAGTAAGAATATTAGTAATAATTCATGGTGAAAAATATTTGATAAATTTCAATTTTTTTTAAAAAGTGAATAAAGTCATTGCTTACAAATTCCAAATATCAGACACATTTCTACCATTTTCAAAGTTTATTATAATCTTTAAACTACTAACAATCAGCTTAAAAAATTCACAAAACCGTCCTCATAAAATATTTAAAAAGAAACTAACCACCAACTATCTTTTCTATTTTAGAGCCACAAAGACGGAACACTTAAATATTCCAGTAGCACAACGTTTGTATCATGTGAATTGTTTATTCAGTTTCCACGTGTTAAATTGTTAAAGATAGTTTCCAATTGGCCCTTAGTATTCAACCTCGATTATACAGAACTGGCAATTTGGTCCAATGGACGCGTTGTTTGTACCACCGTTACCAGGTAACACCGACAGGTGTGTTGTGTCCCGTCCTTTATTGATTTTACTTAGTAATTCGTATAATGACACAAAAGTAGCTTCAGGAATGATAGAGGGGATTGAATATTACAGTACGGAGTTGTCAATCATCTTCTCGAAATTTAAAATTTATTAGAATAGCTGTTCTATATTGAATTTATATACGATGTTGTGTTTGATTGCTTTTACCTATATGCACTTCTATGGTCTGCTTTTTATTGTATACATACCAGCTATGTTTTCGCCTTCATTCCTGACTGTGTATCACAAATCTAACGTTGACATTTTTTCCAGGATGAAAGGTTCTCCTCAGTACTCTCTACAAGTAACAAGTTTGTACATACATATAAACGTCTTTATCCCTCACGGGGTAGACAAAATCAACAGTCTCGAAGACATTTAAAGGTCAATATTCATTTGGCATGACATGAGCAATTGAGCATTTGTTGCATTCTATATAGGTACGAGTGGGCAAATAAAACTATAGTTTCATATGGAGCAAACTAACACCCCGCCTCCACAAGGATTAGACGTAGGATAAACACCCTACATCTAATAAAAGCCGGTAAACTAAGCAGTTTACTCGTCTTTTGTTGGCAGATAATTAACGTCTTTGTCAAGTTGTTAAAATATGACACATACAATTCAAAGCGAAAGCTAAATGCAAATCTAATGAATGAATTTCCAAATAAAATTCTCTTTGTTTGCTATATTATGTCTAATCGGAATAAATATCAGGAAAATAAAGTTAATTCAATAATTCAGTTTGAAAGTAAAAAAAGATAAATTATTTTCCTCAAATGTAAATTTACTTCAAATTTACTGTTATTTCATTAGAAATTGTCTGTGGCATATACACGTGTATTATTATAGGTAATAGACTAGCTTTATGTTTCTAAAAAGTCGACTATATTTTATCGATTCCCATGTTCGTAAGTGTAACGATACAAAGAAGTCGTTGTTGACATGAAGCATCGATCTTCAGTCTCACTAAGCCGGCCCTACAAGGGTCCAGCAATAGAAATAACTCCATAACGAGTGGAACAAATACTTTGTTCCCGTTCGCAGAGTATTGGAACGAAATAATAGAGATTTATTGGGCCGTTTACGCGAAATCGAAAGTTATAGTAATGTTATCCAATATTTTTTGAACATGATTCAGTTTATATATCGATTTCATTTTCATATTTATTAAAATTTGACTGTACCAAAACTGATCTACTCGTACAATAGGTGGCCATAATGCCATATGGCATTGTCTCCCGTCAAAGCTTTTTTTCAATAATGCTTAAAGCTCAGATAAGATCAAATTTAAACAAAGTTGAGGCTAAAATAATGTCAATGATCTCCAAGCATTGATTGTAATTTAGCATAATATCACGTAATCATGCATCGACGTAAACCGGAAACGACTTTAAATTGTGACGGTTTGTCCCACTGAGAATTCTGGAAAATTTATGCAAATCGTTGAATATCTTACATAAACCTACGTGTTTTATAAAATTCACGTTTAGCCCCACAAAGCCCTTTTTGGGGCTCGAATCACCCCGTGTTTTACGGATACAATGGAACACCTCAATCATCGATCGTGTAAATCCGGCTTAAGCTGCCCTTAGAGTCTTAGGGGGCGAGAAAAACACGACAACCCGTTTCACAAAGGGAATACCGGAGGTACGAAGCGTTTAATCACATACGCGCTGGAACGCGAGGGCGTCAAAGAATTAGTAGGACCTGCTGTCCGCTGTATGGAAATAGATTAGTGCTGTTGCGTTTTACATCTCCTAAAAAATGTTATGCACGTGGATGAAGCGGAAGATGTATGTGGGGAGCGTGGCAAGTGGAAAGATGTACTTTCTGCCTACCATGATTGAGATGTGATTTAATATCACGCCTCCATCACGGTGGTCGGTATGCACTTACAAACTTATTGCTCCACAAACCCAAACTAAGAATTAAGACTAATTTCAAGTATACTACACTTTTTTTATAGTAATAATATAATTCATAGACGAATAGATGTAAAACGGACAAAAATAAATGCTGTGAGCTTAATTGGATAAATAAACCTTAAAATTAGTATAAATCAATGTCAGATTGCCATGTTACAAGTTGTTCAAGTTAAGAGAAACCGCAAACGAAACGCTACACTTGAAAGCTCTTGACATCATAATGCTATTAAAATTAAACTTGATGCTCTTTTAATGCTGCCCACAGAAAGTTATCGTTTAACTTGAAGGCGAATAAAATCTTTGATTCAGGTTTATTTTGTCGCAATATATTACCTTTGTATTTTTTCTTATTTGATGCTATGTATAAACCTATTGCATTATTTTATCAAGATTATAAGATGGTTTTTGGTTTCTTCTTATAATTCTACCTACCTTGAGTTCAATAATTGAATATATTTATTTTTTATTTACATTTCATCTTCAATCATTATAAATTTGTTTACCGTAAAAAATGTTTGCTCCGAATTTTGAATCCGGAAACGTTGATCGAATTTTTTACAAACGTTTAGTTTACTATTAAAGTTTAAAATTAAAGTACTATTTAATTTTGCATGCGGTAGGAGAACTACTACAAAATACATCTTCTGCAGTTTAGCTAATACATACACACTAAATCACGTCTTTGTATCTTACACAATACACAAGGGCAATAATTTCTAATAATATTCCAAAGGTCGTTCAGCTGGGGACACGTCTAATATCCATGTCAAAAACTATTAACGATACTTATAATACAAACATGTCAACAAAATGCTGTAAAATGTGAAATGGGCCGCCAGTGTAAATCCGAGGAGTGCCCTTACACAGCGAAGAGCTCTTTTGTTTCAGCGAGCATTGTCTGCCGAAGGAAGTTCCTCCGATTGGCGCAAGTTTCCGATTGGACAAGTAGCGTACCACCGTACCAAGTTAGCTACCGCGTAACGCGCCATAAGTTTGCTCTTTATCAGTTTGGTTTGGGTTACTCGTGCTTGTTTGTGTTTGATTCTAATTCCAAAGTGTTTTAATATACTGTATTAATGTTTTTTTTGTCAATTGTCTTGGATACCAATTGTATAAAATTCAGTCATATATACCATACCAGGGCTATAGATGAACATATTTTTTAAAAAAATTGCTCTCCAATTATTTCCAACCTTTTTTTTTGTAATTCCTATTCTTTATGTATAATGCTTACCAAGTACATAATTATGTGTATTTGCTTCATTGCAACATCATCTCAATCAGTATCTTATTGACTGCTCAGAGCTTACGTATGAAGTAGTCGATCAATCACAACATAAAGCCCCTAAAGCGTAGCCCTAAAATTATTACAAAGCCAGGCTTTGTATGAGGAAGTTTACCAAGCTTATATTTATTGCACACGTCAGAGTTAGGAGTAAGGTAGTAGCATAATTTAGAATTTTTATACAGTAACCAGATTACGCGTCCGCCCGTGTAAAACGAAAATTCCCTTTCGTTTCCGCTCCAGTGGGAATTTCGGGAAAACCTCTCTTAGTGCAACCCTTAGGCCAAGGAATCTACTGCCTTTACAATTTCTCAACCAAGCGGTTTGGGCTATACGTTGATATGTAAGTTAGTCAATCAGTTTCCATTTTTGAATACATAGACAATGATTCTGCTCTTTGATGATTTAATAAAAAGCGTTAGAATACAGTCTTCCTTTAGGAAATTATTCGCAGCCTTTTGTAAGGACAAAGCCAGAGGCAGTGGAACAAAAGGGATGCGTCTTAAGGAGTAAGCCTTATTGTAATTCAAAAGTATTGTATTTGTGTTACACATCAAATAAGTCTGTTTGCGCTGACTATTGGCACTCGAATTCGGCACGGCTTTAGATAAATTACGATTAGACGTTCCGAACTGACAAAGGTTAAGTGGAATAATCCGCTTTTCCTTCGGCGATCCCGCGGATCAAAATATAAGTGGAGTAATTATTTGTCACCTTGAGGACTTGTTTGATAATATAAAAAATTGTATCCTCAATTTTCATAACAGACAGAAAATATTTATTTAAAAATTTATCATATTATTTTGTTTGGCTTTTGTTCATTGCATAAATAATTTAGTCTTTAAAATTGCTTGCACAGAATAGCGTTATAAAAATAAAGTTTGGTTACGCACTCCATCGTCAAATATTTTCTGGATTTCTACCGAGGCTAAAAAAATAACATTAATGTAACAGAACTTTTATGTATCATTTAGATATTATCACTATAATCATAAGCCAATTAAGAATATCAACGACCATCACTAATAGCACTAAGCAAACACAATGTAATCAGTAACACAACATTTGCATAAACACGTTGACCGTGTACTAATCAGTGTTCAACTACTTGATATCATTGGTAAATTAACCGTATTAAGCAATGTTTATTTCAAATTGCTCCAGAAAGCTTCCATGTTGATCTGGTAGCGAAAAAAAACATTATGTGTGCCAGCTGCTTTTCTTTGCGTAGGTTGTCAATCAATCAAGATTTATAAACTTGGGGATTCTTCTTATAGATGATATACTAAATTAAGAACAAAAAGTTTAGATAGTAATACAAGCAACATACAATGATAATGTAATGTAATGACGCAATAACTCAAGACGTGATAACTGTCAAAGAAAGTAGAAAATACGTACACTCAAGCGTGTATTTTCTCCAAGAAAGCGCTGTTATTTAAAAAACTATAAACCATTATTCTAAAAGTTACTATCAATAAAAGTAGTCAATTATCCTTCCCAATTCGCAAACTGGTTGTTGGTAATCCATTTCGACTTCCTACCGGCTCATAGAAACCAGCAATTTATAAAAGCAACCCTAACAGCCAAAGCATTAGTGATAAATAAACCCCGCCGCCCACTAAATTATTTTAGCCCATTAACACGACAGGCCCGACACAAATTAATCACGGGAATGACACTAAAGACATTTAACACTTTCCTGTTCAAACTGTAGAAGCACTTAGCCAATATCGGAATATCGAACCTGTTCCGAAGCACCAGGGTTTAAATCAGATATTGATAGAGTAAATTGACAGTAGCATTGACGGATCCTTATGACGTAAATGAATTGTTAGTAATTAGTCGTTACTACAAGACATTGGCATGCAATATGCAATATTTAAAAAGATCTGTAAATATTACGTGTTTAAAAAGTTAATGTATTAGGCTTAAAGTGTTTGATGGGCAGGCTTTCAAACAATCTTGATTAGAATATAAAATTGAGGCTAGCAGTGGGATCGTTATTATCAGAAAAACATTTGCAGAAGTTCAGACTCCAGCACCTCACTGCCTCCCGAAAATAAGGGCTGTGAAACTTTTAGACAAATCGCCGACGCGATATGGTGTCTGCATCATCTGTCACTATCGCAACTGTCAAACTGGTCCGCTAAATCGATCACGCGCAAACTAATATCGAAGTTGCGTCGACAAGCCGTGTGAGACGACCATAACCCCGACTAGTCAGGCGACAAGTTGCAGAAAACTTTTGGTGCAACCGACGGCGCACAGCACACTCCGTTTTATTGGATGTTTCCGTACAAAGTTCCCTCTGGCGACTTTTTACACTTCTCCAAGGCTAAAAGACGTGATCTTTGAACGCTGTTTCTGAAGTGCCATTCTTGTGATAGCGGTATTCCGATACTTGCTTGACAATGTTCCATTTTATGAAATCACGAATATTCAGGTAAGTATAGTGTCTCATATCTCAGCTGGTTCGATATATTTTATGACACCAACACCAGCATATCGATGCAAACTTATAGTAAGTAGCAGAAAACAAACGGTGTACCTACGTGCGTGCCTCTGCTCTCTCTCTCTCTCTCATCACTTTTAATTTGAACTTCAAACTGTTCAATTTAAAGGTAAAAAAATTTAAAAAGTTAAAACTTTAAAATTTTCATCCTTTTTCTTAGAACTATTTTTATTTACAACTTTTCATTCTAACGGGGCGTTTTAACAAAACACTTGTGTTAAGGTCTAGTGAGTGAATCTCGGGTTTTGTCGATGTTTGCCGAAGGAAATCCCGGACAAACGAGTCCCGGGGAGTCCTGGCTCGCAAACCGGGATCATGGCCGCGTCAAGGGACAACAATAGCGATGGAGATGCCCTGATATCCCGATATATATTATCATTGTTGACACCACATCATGTAGGTCGTTTTTTGTCGTCAATTTCCTCATTGTTGTTGTAGAATAACTTTGGTCCGCTGGAAATTGTTTTTCTTTTGAAACATGATAGGGATATAGTAATCTCGCTAACAATTCTCAGCAAATTTTATAAGTTTTTTCATGTAATTTTAAGAACCTTCACCTATTAAAAATAAATTTGTTGATATTTTCACGTGAAAAAATCCATAGATCCATGTTATATAGGTACTTATAAATGCGGCTACCAATCTTTCAGTGTAAAAAAATACTTAACTTATTTTCAGGCATAATTATATTTCTTCAACTATTTTTATATATACCTTTACAAGGCTATTACTTGGTTATGATTAACATTCTACATTGTTGTCCAAATCAGTCACTTCAGCTCAATTTCTGAGTAGAATTGAAGCAATAGGCCAAGTTAATTTGTAATGCATGAGACAGGGGCATGGCTTATTGGTCCCGTAATAAAGGCAGACACCGACCGCGTGCGTGATAACCATTGCTTGCATGGCTGCTGATAATTAAAGCACTTGACCCTATCTTCAGTTTGAATCCCATACCTACATACTGTAGACATGGATGTATGAGAGTGTTTTTTTTTTAATCAAAGGATTTTGGTCATTCATTTATTGAGTCAAAAGCTACTAAGAAGCGTGATGTTATCTTTTCATAAAATAAAAAATAATATTAAAACTTGTTTAGATGGACATAAATTCGAACTAAATTTCGCATGTTATGTAAGGCAAACTGTAAACGTCCATGTTTATACATATTATGAATCTCTGTCCATTAATTATTGGATAACTCTGTTTTAATATGCCTTATTTTCTTTGCAGGTAATATTTAACTCCTCAACTTATGACTCTCGTGAGAGCGTACGCGTAAGTGAGTTATAAAAATATTTCACCCATTTAGGAGCCGGCCCTTCACTTTCCCCTGAAAAAATCTCATTCATAAAAGATTTTCGTATTATTCAGCGACGTATTCACAAAGTTATATGCCCGAAAGGAATGAAGAGGAATATTCTATGTTTGTACAGAAAAAGTGTATTTTGTGAGTCGTAGATCAAAACAGCGGTCGTCTCCCCCGGGCCGAGGAAATATTAAAATATCTCTCTTAAGGGAGTAAAAACACGCAATGTAAGAAAAGATGGGGGCTCAATTTTGTCGATTCGTTCCCAGAATTCTAATCACGGCCCGCGCCTTCGATGGCGTCTTTCCAAACCCGCGCTGGCCCTGAACCTAGCGCACTCCTTAACAAGAAATTAATTGCCAATACGCGGCAATTTACACATAGATTACTCAAATAATCAAAACTTAATTTGAAACGTTGCTATTTGTATGTGCTTAGGTTACAACTATTAATTAATGCAATTTGTTTTAAGTACTTATGTTCTTTTGAAATATTTTGTTAGTTATTGTAATTTATGACCTGAATCTGGAATAAGCAGAAGACTTTACAAACATACGTATAATCATTGGACAGAGATATCAGACATTCGATTAACTATAATAAGCAAGAAACAAGTACATGACTTGTTTAATTAAATTAAAGACAATATTAAAATTTTTAATAGCAGATCACTTTATACATTTCTTGAGTATTAAATTAAACGTGTTATTTTAGACAAATGTCTAGTAATCACTCTCGTACTTAGATAATATTTTCATTATTTTGTACAAATAAGGGTTCCATTAAGACGCCCAATTATAAATAAGCCAGTCCCTAATTGCGGATCGTGGCCATTGATTAGTGCCCCCGAGGATAATATTTCCTGTAATGTCTCCAAACAAATAGATTACGGGTGAGAGAAAACGTCGACAGCGTACCTTAATTACAAACCTTAGACGGGGAATAACGATAAATTATACTTTGGGTAATATTAATAAATGCTTTGATTGTAATTATTATTATTATTGTACATAAATAATACGCTACGATCTATTAGGATATAGTATTAGGAAAGATTTATAAATGCAAACATCCTATATTAAAGAAATATATAGTATTATTCCAAATTCAATGGTATAGATAGATGACAGATAAGTTTTATCGTCTTTATTTTAAGCCATCATAAACGACACGAAAAAAAATCAATGATTAGAATGATATAACAAATAATTTATCGTTGTATATTATCACCATATTATGCTGTAACTTAAAATGTTTTATGTGCGTTAAATTAATTTATCGCATAATTGTGATTTTCTTACATTATTGTGCAATTAATTGAAGGATGTTATGTAATTGTACTGATTTACTATCAGCCAGCGAAACGAAGTTTAAACCGAACCCATATAAATCTCAGTCTATTTCATGGGTTACCGCTATCCCTTAACTCTCGACAATCCCTACTATTGATCTACATTACTCTACATTTACTTGGGAAGATAGGTTGTCTTGATTTCGAAAGATATATATTTTAATAAATGCAAAATTAAATTAAATGCAAGTAAGTATTTAATCGCGTAATACTTTGTTGATTTAGCCTTTATAACAGACTATAGCACAACTTAGAAACATATTTAAAAGATTTGTCAACCTTAATGCAAAGTTTAAAATCTTCCTGCTAAAACTCTCTTCAAGTTTCTACTGGCTAATTATCGTTAGAGTTACAGCTGTATTCTTGTTATTACCAGTGAATGAATTCTGTTCGAATATCCTACGGTTCAAATTTGTTTGGCGAATTGTTCTGAAATAAAAGCCTTGTGTTATCTGCCCTTTTTCCACGTGGTAGTTGTCAGTGTAATTGATCGTCGCCGCCGCTGCGAGATAATTCCACAGTGACGTGATCCGCATTGTTGCCCCGTTTTATTACGCCCTTAGACCGACTTCAGGTTGTAAGACGCGTCTTAACTAGACAAGCTGTATCGTCTTCTTGATGTGGCTCGTGGCTCGTGTCGATTTCTTTATAAATCTTCAGATAAAACTGTGCAGCTGGCGCTGCGCTGAGCTTAGTATGGTATTCCTGAAGGAGTAGGACTTTATGACGACATTTATATTAAACTTATGCATTTGAAATAATGAAATGGTATTTTTTGGCAATAAATAGAGCTAGGTATTAAATTATTGTACTTAGGAATGACTGATAGGTGTAGTGAAATAATTTTCTGTATACCAAAATAAAGGAATTTACAGAAATTGTATTTAATTATCATGTATTTCTTGTCTTGTAATTGCCATATAATAAATAATAAGAAAGTCCTATATAGAAATAGTCACTTAAACTCATGAGAGAAAAAAAATGTTGTTAAAGTTGAGCTTACTAATAAACTATCTTATAAGATAAATCAAATAATGTGCTAGAAGCTTCCTCATTTCCCAGACGCGAAGGAAATGCAAAGCAAACAGCCTATAATTTGACTAGATATGACTTAATATGTAATGCAGCTTCGCGCGTCGTTGTGTGAAATCTTCCAGTTAGTTATGCATAATTATCCTTGGTTTTATGCGCCCAGGAATATAATGTTTGTAATAAACAAAGCCTTATCGAAATGTTTGGAATTTTTTGTGGAACTCAGACTGAACCAAATTTTTTCAAAAAGATTTCCCACAAATGAAAAATCTATGTCAAATGCTTAATTAAAAGGAAGACAGTGGCTATGAATTCAACATAATTTAAAACAAACTAACGTTTTTGATGTACTCTTTTGTATGAACAATAAAGTAAGTATTTACTTCAGTACTTACATGCATTTTCATAACCTAATTGATTAACAACGGCATGAGACAATACTTTCCGAGCAGAATTTTCACTTCTAAGTTTAAAGATTAAGCACTTACCTAAGAAACCAAGCGAACTGGTCATTAATTTTATACTTCTATTCGTTTAACCCTTTAACATTTCCAGGATTTTCCTTTTCACCAACGCGAATTAGAACATTGTCTTTGGATGAATGCAAAACTGTGTCGATTGAATTAATTCTATTGCCTTGTTTCACCCGAAACAAATGGTAAGGAACATTCTCCTCGTGGCTCGTCCCCTGATTTGTAACACCAAAGATTGACGAACCTACAGCGTTTAACGTTTCTAATTTGCTTTAAGTATTCTTACAGCGTTGTAACCTTCACTTTATATTGTGCTATGAAAGTAGCTTTTAGCTATTTTGTTATTAGCTATCGTAAAAGGATTAGGACGTTATGCGTGTTGTTAGAGAAACTAAAATGTGCGTTCAAATATGAAAGAAATTTCAGATGCAATTAAATTCATTTTCTGATTCGAGTATGCGATCTTCGTGATTAAATGGTATTTCACGCCACATTGCGATAATATAATAGTAAACTCGTTAGAATTACGCCCGCTAACCGGTGGTAACGCTAAATATTGATATACGGAATTATTGATTAAGTATTCAATAAAAGAATTTTATAAATTTTCAGAAGAATAAATAAACATTGAACTTATTGTAGGTTAAAAAATGTTCAATCTGAGTTTACGTTTCGTTTACATTATATAAAGAAAATTAAAACACAGGCCTCAGAATCGTATTAAGATTGAAAGTGTCAATACCATATGAGCTACAAATGAATCCTTATTTTAAATTATTATTTTTTTCACTTTAACAGAATTTATGATTCACAAAATCGATGAAGAAACCAAGTAAAAACTGTGTTACCTTCCTATTCTGGACTCAACGTGAAAACGATAGCGCCGTTAAAGCAGTCTGTTGGGATCGCATTAGGAATCGAAACCCATTATAGCATCGGAGAATAGGAAAGCACTTAGGTTAGAAAAGCTGCACTTTCTCAAAGCAACGGCGAAATGAAAATAAATGATTAGAAAAAGGAATCTTTTAAATTAATTATACATCTTGTAAATGTGTAATAACCTTTCTCCTTTTTTTGCATTTAAACTAGAAGTTGGTTAGAAAAATAGTACATTGTTACTTTTACTTTTCTTAGGCAAGAAAATATATCGTCAAATCTTTTGGTCAATATGAAACAGTCCGACAATCTCGTTAGGTCTCATTATCTTTCTACTCTTTCCTAGGTATATGTTATTTTTATGTATTTATCTGTATTTATGCGTATTTGTATGTATTATATATAGATATATATTATGTATGTATTTTATTATGTTCAAACATTTATTTTTCTTGCTCTGCGCCAACGCCAATCTCCTGTTTGATTTCCTTCCACCCAAAGGTTGACTGGAAGAGATTGCTTTAGCGATAAGTCCGCCTTTGTACCATATATGTCTGCTTTGTGTTGTTTTGTATGTTTTACTCTTATGGTGCAATAAAGAGTTTTATCTATCTATCTATCTATCCGATAATAAAATACCTTTTGACAAAATCCGTCAATAAAAATAAAATTAAATGACAAATATTAATTAAGTAAATGAAGATAAAGCCCCTATTTAGAACAATGCTGGAACAGTAATTTCAACTTGCTCCCTAAAAGGGCAAACTTGGAAGTTAAAATTTCATAATTTGTATTTGAGTTGGTCCACCCCGGTGCACATCACTGAACCAGGGAGTTTGGAACTGTATGCCAATTATAATAATGTGTTATACATGAATCAAATTGAGTGGAAACTAGTGTGGTGGTTAGGTGGAATATAATATTGTACTCGTAAACATTAAAGTTTGAAGGGATTGTTATATTTGATAATGTGGGTAAAATGTATTTTAAGGGCACGTTTTGGTTATGTCTGAAGTTTTAGAAATACATATCTCAATTATGGTACTTCATACATGATAAAAATAAAACAGTAGCTAGCGACAGACAGACATTTATTTTTCCACAAGAACCATAGATAATTACATATTTTAATAATAAACAATACCTACCACCAATTATTAAAATAAACCAAAAAATCTCTTATGGCTCCTGTAAATTAAAAACAAATAGAGCTGTGGAAGTTACTGAATTCCGTCCTGTCCCGACCTCTTTGCATACAAACATGGTTCATAAACAGATTTTTTATATCCTGTTTCCTGTAAACAATCATCCACTCATAATCATTTTTTCCGGATAAACATACATTTCCATAGCCAAACCTCTCTGCTGGTTTACTAACACGCTTACCTATATTAACATGTTTTTGATATTTCATTCGAAAAACTGTCACAGAACACCTAAAATGAATTCAGTTCTTCTCGGATCTGGGAACATAAGTTTTATCAGATAGATCGTGTACAGTCAAAAAATAAAACAATAGCTCACGACAGATAGACATTTATTTTTCCATAAGAACCATAGATAATTACATATTTTAATAATAAAAAAATAATACATATACATAAAAAAAGAATAGGACCACTCCAACTCTGTCCCATGGATGTCGTAAAAGGCGACTAAGGGATGGGCTTACAAACTCGGGATTATTTTTTTAAGCGATGGGCTAGCAACCTGTTACTTTTTTAATCTCAATTCTATCACTAAGCCAAATAGCTGAGCGGGGCCTATCAGTCTTTGCAGGACTATTGGCTCTGTCTACCCCACAAGGGATATAGACGTGACCATATGTATGTATGTAAGTAATACATACATAAAATCAGGTATACATTTTTTTAAAAGTAATACCGACATTAATTCTTAAGTAGATGTTATTTTTAAAATATACAAGTGAGCCGCTAATTTTTCATCTCAATGAAGCTTTTCATAGCCCTAATGCTTTCTAGAAAGTGCCTGGTTGCGCTCGAAATTGCTATTCGATTGAAATGCATTGCTTTTACTAAAAATACGTTGCACTGATCCGATAAAATTCATTTTATGCGAGCCATTATTTAATGCGAGTAAAAGTTTAAACTGAGACTTTATACACAACGTTATAATAGTCTTTGCGATGTTAAATTTAAATGTTATAGTAAAATCAATTCATCTCCATCTTAGAGAATAAACCCTTTTTATAGAGAACTTATCCCATTAATCAGAAAAGTACACGACAATTAATATTTTATTAATTCCATCACTGAGCCTTCCAGTTGAACGTAGCCTTTCAGTCATTTCGACTATTGGCACCGTCTTTGTGTGATATGAATGTATGAGAAAATATTATACTTTAATCCCTCAGCGCTCGAATACAACAGTTATATTTTAAATGTGGAACACCTGCGACAATACGTGGAAACTCCGCGAAAGTCTCAGTCAGCGGCACGGTTAATGGGGGGGAATAACTGTACGCTCCTCGCGCCTAATTTGGCAACCCTACGCCCGGAATTTATAGGGGTGGCCCTTACAGCTTGAAATATTCGAAACTCCGCTCGGGCGTGAATTATGAATGAATCCCGCTAAAGAACCCGGAAAATTTCTGACGGTGCCAGCCGTGACGTGCGATTGGATACTTGTACGTGATTATTGATTTTGATGACGTCATGATTTATGACGAGGTGCTACTTAAGAAATAGGGACGAAATTTTATAACACGAATACAATTTACTCATAAGTTTCGGATTTGTTGCAATGAACAAGATAAGGTAATTTGCGTTTACTCGTATGTATTAAATTTGTGATTTAATATTTTTTTTACTTTCTCGTAACATATTATTTTGGTTATCTAATACTGTAGAGACTTAACTCTTTGGTTAACTTCTAACATTAATATTTTAATGTTCCATTTCGTCATAAAATAATTAATTATCGAAAGTGCTCGAATTAAGTATGAATATAAAGTTACGATGTGATCACTTACATTAAACCTAACGTTGTAACAAGGGGACTAAAAACTAATTTGGAACTTTATAATAAGGTTATCCCCGAAATCCGCGAACAATATGTAAGCGATAAGGCAACAGTGAAATTATGTGCAAGTTTGCCAGAACCCAAGTAAAGTCGATTAAATCTCACTTGTACATGTATCGGAAGTATACTCCCAAAGAAGCAATAAAGTAACTAATTAAATCCATTGTTTAACAAAACATATTATGCTTAATGCATAACATGAGATTAAATAATCATGAACTGTAATACCTCTGAAGTGTCCTTGTATTATAAAAGGAAACCAATAAAACGGTAAAGCCAACCCCAGGCTCAGAATCACTGTGACGGGAGGGTGTAACTGAGAACACACAATAATGAGAAAGACAGAGAGACTAATTAAAATACAATAGTACAAGAAGAAATATGTACAATCAACTGCAAAAACTTGACCAATTTGTGGTTTTAGCTTGTATCAAAATTGGTTCATGTTTCTCTGCCATTGACTGTACGTATACTTTCGTGCATGAACGTATAAAATTCATAAAGAGAGAAAATACTTGATTCTCTTTTGTAAAGAACTCGAAAAAAATATGTAAAGAGTCTTATGATTGAGAGTGTTTAGAACTAACTATTTTACTACAGAAACTGCGGGTATTGTATTCTAATAACTAGAATATTTCTAATTATATAATACAGACATAAAAGCTTACAAATAAAAATTTAAATTATTCTTTCCAATACTTTCTTAGAATCATATTGCAGTAATATCAAAAAGAAACCAATACGCCTTGTGTGTGTAACGTGGAAAAGTATAAAAGTTTTGCATTTTTAAAATAAACATACGAGCTATCTGCCTGCGAACGAGGTCGAGTTTCAATAAACCATATTGAATTCCCAACTTACCGTAAGCATCAGTAACGGTCTCGAGAGTACGAAGACTGAGTCTCTACCATACTGGTATATTTTTCCAAGGTATCTTAATATATAAACCAAGAAATTGATATATTAATTGACTGATATATTATATTATCACACAAATCGCTGGGTCAAAGAGATTTGCAAATTGGCGTGAAGGTCTCTGATGTGGTCTTTAGGTGCACTAAGAAAGGATTTCTCAAATATTCCGCGAGAAGGATATTAAAACGTTATGAATATGTTCATAAGAGTTCCATCATGTGTCAGTAGAGAATTCACAGCGTTAGATTTTTATTATTACCACTGTAGCATTAAAATTAGTAATAAAAATTAATATAAATAACCGTTTCAATTTTTTATGTTAAGTTTTATCAATTTATTAAACCATTATTTAAGTCTTTAAATGTGCCATTATTAAAAAATATGCTTCCTCGTCATTATCTCAGGTACAAGAAGTTGTACGCTTGTCGATACGCCTGCATTTCATTCCTAGTATTATAATATCATATACATAACTAATTGGTACTCCAGTGTACAAGTATATCCCGCCAAGTAGTAAATGTACCAGTACTTACATTAAGTATTCCAGGCAGACAGCCGCTTTAGCGCGTTTTATTTAGATAGGTATACTGACCAATATTCTCAACTAATAATTACTGCGATATCTGATGTTATTTATACTATTTAAGGTTTATCTTTTAATTAATTAAAATTAAAAAGCTTTATGATACATTTTGACCCAAAACCTTCATTCATTTACTCATATAGTCACGTCTATATACCTTGCGGGTTAGACAGAGCCAACAGTCTTGCAAATACTGTAGGCCATGTTCAGCGGTTTGGCTTAATGTTAGAATTGAACTTCAAATAGTGACAGGTAGCCCATCGCCTAAATTAGGAATCTAATCCAAGTATATAAGCCTATCCCTAAGTCTTTTACGACATACATAGGAAAGGGTAGGAGTGGTCCTATTCTATTTTGTATAGGTGCCGTGAACCCTAAGTATTACAAATATTAATATAACATAACTTTTGTACCACGAATGATCAAGGATGTTTGTTTTGCAAAAAAATTAACGAAACGAAACATTCTGTTAATAAATAAAAAAAATATTAGGGATGTTATACCTAATCATTATCATTTATATGAAACTTATAGAACAATTTTAAACTAAACGAGTTTTACAGGTCGCTTCATCTATTATAACAAAAACACTAAACTATAGTGCGACGTTAAAAACTTGAAATTGAATTTTCAGCCACGTGAATATTTTAAACCCTCCCTGTTGACTTTAAACGCGGTTCACTATAGGTAACGTTTGTAATGTAAATACACAGGTTTAAAGTTCGGAATACAGTGGATTACAATGTTATAAAGCTTGCATGAGTGAGAATTCAAGCCGCGAAATGTTTTTGATTGTTTTCCCATTTCAATTTTAGTTTTTAAAAGCGAACGTAATGGCAGCTTTTGCACTTTTGGTTTTATTAATAGACGTGAGGGTTGGAGAGATGATTTAGGTAAACTCATGGATTTGTTAAAATTTAGGTTCATTGCCAAATAAGTAACAGTCGAATTGAAAACGCAGGTCTTATTTATCATTATTCAAGAACCTTGTATTCGAACTTATAATTTTATGAATGTGATTTGAATTCAATAAAACCGCTTTACTGCTTTTGTTTCTCCTTAAATACCTAACTATCATTGCGCTTGCCCCACTCGGAACGCAAATACCTTGTGTAATTTGTTCGTAGCCTACTTACATTGCATACAAGTTCTACTAAAACCTTCTGGTTCAGCCATTAGGATCCTAGTCACGTGCCGCCGGCTAGCGCGAACGTACTTTTTCGCGATTGCCTGCAGATCCACGGCAAGATATGAAACCGGGGTTGAAAAAATTGAAACAGTTTAACTTTCAACCCCTCTGGGAATATAGTGATAATATATCACGCGGTAAATTATTCCAGTAAGTGGATCTATGTTAGGGTAAGAGATTATGGGAATAGTGTTTTATTTTTATCTTATTTATACGGGTAATGAATTCTAGAGTTGAAATCTGATTAACTTTTTTATAGTAAACATAAATCTAAATCGAAAATTAAAAAATTGTGTTTTATTCTCACTCTAAAAGTATTTAAAAGCAAGATAATGTTGTAAAAATTAGTAATTAATAAGAGGCTGCTAACTTTTTATGTTGTACTAAGTCAAATTCAAATAAGATTTAAAATATAACTGGCAACCAACAAAATGTATTCCGCAGGAATTAATCGCATTAGAAGTTAAGATAAATGGATTTCAGTTGTAGGAAAACACCGAACCTGAAGATTTAAAGCCTTCCTTAGTCCTTTGTCTCGATAATCTCTATTTAATATTAATGGGTTAAAGTTCTCTGGTGTAGTGTAAGTATAGAATCAGAAACATACGGAAAATTGGCATAGATAGTGATGGAATAGCGGTCAAGCTACGGAACTAAACGTGGTCTTCTTATTTTGATATTTGATACTGTCTAGCCAGTAAGAAGTAAATATGTGTATAATTCAAATTGTGGTTAGATAGCCTGAATAATTTATAACTTTCAGAATATAGTGAAACCTCAATCAAAGCAGCCGTAGCGAGTGATGCAAAACATAAAGTCTAAATCAATAACCGTTCCATTATACCGCCCAATCACTCATGTCGGTGTCGAAACTTCGCGAACTTTCAGTGTAACTTCACAAAATTCCACCTACCGCCAACCTTTGTACTACGACATGATTACTTTTCCCTAAAGGCGCTCGTCCATCGTTGACTTCTGACATAATGTCAGTCCCTTAGGTTCACAGTTTTAAGGTGTTTTTGTAAAATAAAATATTAAATTACCAAGTTTGAGAATTTATATCAAACTTTTACCTCTTCTTTCCAGTCGCACCCGTATTGTGCCACTGGAGAAATAAAAATGCGACAGAGGAGTTTAATTGCTATAGTTTTCACATATTTAAATGTGATGATAAATTATACTTTGAAACAATTTCAGTTTATGTCAGACAAGATAGTCCTATATAAATCAAAGCATCGATCATAAGTGCGACCGTTACATCGCTCTAAAATGTAAATTCAGTTTCAACCAAAGCTAACGACGATTAATTATCCAAACACCCGAATGGTGGCATCTAGACACTAACCACGCTACGTCATCAATAAAATACGCCACGCCAGCTAATTTTCATACTAAACGAGCGGGTGCATTATTAAAATGTGCTCTGACGTGACAACGCTGACAACCCCGAGCCTCGGCGAGCATTTAAACTTGACTCGGTAACTGAACGGTTAAGTATTTAGCGCGTTTGCCGCACTGGGATAACAGTTTATAGGGCTGGCGCACATTACGTTTTAAACACGAAATCTTTGTGAATTTGTCGCGAGGAACATAATTTTCTCGTTAACCGTGAGCGTGTTGAGACGAAATTATGCTGTGAAATTTCACGTATTAGATTATAGGGACTTAAGTTAAAACTAGATAACCAATGCAATAAATCGTTTATTTAAAAACAGCTTATGAATACGAATAACGTAATATTTTGACGTCATGTTGTATGGATGACATGAAAAGAAGTTCTTGAAGCAGTAAAAGTATACCTATAATAACAGAAACAATAGATTGCTTTAAATATTGTTTTCTCAGGAATATCTCGTGTAATAATGGTAAGAAGTGAAACATTTTCAATCTTAAACGAACTTACTACCTACTTATAATACAACTGATGTAACAAACTTTACACTTAGGTACTTCCTGGGAGAACAAAATACATTGTAGGTAGGTACTGTATTTATGCACCGACATTTCCGAGTTTGAAACTAGTACTCTTGACATGTTTACGCCATCCATCTACCACATTTTCATATTCCCAGAGAGCAGGTGTCAAAACTAAGAGACGTTAGGCTAATGTATGCAGATTGCGTCTTTCGCCACTACTATGCAACTCTGCCACTTGCATAGTACACTCGGCATTACCGCATTAGCTTTACTTTATTTAATACCGGCGCTTTTTGCGTTTTATGCTTACATGCAATATTACTTAAAAATTTCTTGAATATTTTGTTGACAAATTTCCTTATAGAAGAGTTTGTTTCTCAAGGCCAATCACTAGTTCATTAAAATGTGGAATCACGTTCCTTTTGATGTGTAAAATTAAGAAAAAACCAAAACATTTAGAAATAGTTTACCAAATATATCAAGACATAATGTTGTTACATAAGTGTTGTTAGACAGGCAGCCGATCTTAAAACTTTGCCAATCAAGAAAAACTTCAAACAAATAGCTGAATGTAATGTAATAAGCCATAGGTATGGTATATTAAAAAAAAAAATTCTACATCAATCAAATTTATCTCTGTCAATTATACCTACAATTTTAAACACACACCACTAATTATTATGCAAGTATTCAATTAATTGGAATCAAAGGCTATAATCGACACAAAAACACGGTGGACATACTAAATCATGCATTAAATGATATTTATTAAAATATTGTGATGTGAATATCAATTTTAAAATTCACAATACTCTTCATTTAAAACGCGTGTATTGTAAATACTGTGGCAAATGGAACGTAATTTGCATTAACGCAGCCGGCATTTATAGTTGAATTCAATTAAGCAATTATATTAAAATACTACATTATGTTTTATTTCAATTTAAAAAGCCCTTAAAGAATCACACTCAAATACTCGTTCGTAAATTATATATATAAACTAAAAACAAAATAAAAATCAAAGGTTTAAATGTAGGACAAATGCTCCCTGTGCGAAGCCGGGGTTGATCGCTAGTGAATAACAAAACCTTATATTTGTAACCATGTTAAAATAATTGTGACAATTTGAATCTCAATTCCAACATGAAGCCATACAGCTGAACGTGACCTTTCAGTCTTTTCGCGACTTTTGGCTCTGTCTACCCTACAAGAAACATAGAAGTGATTATAAATGTAAAATAGTCACATCTGTTATCCCTTATGTAAGTACGTAAATTGTTAGGTTAAACTAAAAATATAAAAATGTAATGAGGTAGTTGATATATTTACATTTAATGTTATACGAACAGCGGGAAATGTATTCCTACTCAATATTGTATTACACAATTTTTCACGCAGATGAAGTTTAAACTCATTGCATAATTTTGCAATTTCGAAACACTAAAGATATAAATTGAGTGGGATTTAGAGTACTTGAAACGTAGCAATGAAATTGCGGCTCCATCGGAGTTCCCTTTTTAAAATATTCAAGCAAGTGCCCGGGTACTTCTGAGACACTTCGGTCGCTGAGACGGTGCGATGCATATTTAAAACAATGGACCGGGGGAGGATAGCAATGTCCTTCAAAAGGATCTAAATGTCGAAGGAGTAGGTACTCAAAAAAACTTGAAATTTGAATTATTATTGTTACACAGGTCAATTTTACGAGTACAAGCAAGCATTCTCCTTCAAAAAGTAAATTAAATATAATTATACTATAAAAGAGAAGACAAGCAAGCAAATCTACAAACACTCTCGTAGCTAGTTAATTTATGTAATAAAAAAACCAACGCTGAGATTCACACTCCAACCCAGCTGTCATGCGAGGTCCGCAACCGCGCGGAGGGTGTAGCAATTCATCTGAAGATAAATCCGGCCGCGTAAGACACCTGTCAGATAGCGAGACGGGCGCCGTCTTGTCTCGTCTCGGCCGGGTATTAGCTCCGGGTAAATTAGAATATTCCTAACATAAATAAAACGATAATTAACGTTATACAAACCGAGCTGAAGGGATAAATTTTGTCAACTTGTCTCCTCGTGACTTTAAGGTTTGTCTTGTTGGGATGCCGTAACAACTTGATATTTTAATTAGTTAAACACGCGCTCTGAATAAAATATGTTTTCTTACTTTGTTCTTGTTGTTACGAAAATCTTTCAGGGCAATTTGCGGTGGTTAACTGCTTTGTTTGTAATCTTTAATTTCCAGTATTTTTAATTTGGTATTACTAACCAAGCAACTAGGGTAGCTTTTCATTCATTTAATAGGATCAACAGCAGCATGACTGACATAAGTTTTGTTATAACTTTGTTTATTCTTGTTTTTTCAAAACAGATGAAAAAAATTAGAACAAAATTTGTTCATTTCGAAATTAAAATTCTCCAATATCTCTCATAAATACTTACTCCTAAAATTATGCAGCTGTCCAACCGGAAATCTCGTTACGCTCGTTGTTAATTTGTTATCCCAAGCGCGCCCACATTTAATTTAGTAAATTCAAGATGGTGCAAACATATTAATTTAGCGAGACTGTTTTCGGCATTGTTACATGTCTCATTTGCACAAAGGATGGCTCGGCGGCGGCGCTCGCCGACTCGATGCAATTTGTCCCGAGATAAATCCACCGCAGACAGATGTCGTCTGTAGCAGTTAGTCAGCCTCTCGCTTTTTATTTCCACATTGTTTGTTTTCCACCTTGAGGGAAAATATTCATTGAAGCCTCATAAATTCGTAAACTAATCTCAATCTTACAAAATTTGCGGAAAAAACATTATGAAGTACCGACATGACATGACGACCAACGTCGAATAACTTGAACAGCTTGGTACCTACTCAAAAATCTTATTTTTATATCTTATGTGTAGAACTAATGTCACCATAGATATCGGAAGTCTTATATATTCGGCATCATAATACAATACGCAATTAAACGTTCAACTAGATTTTTCATTCATCTCTTCCCATAAACGTAAGAGGCGAAAAGTCCTCTATGTTCTATTATTCCTGAAACCACGTCCTTATTGACATAGGTACACATTAATATTTACATTAATATTATCTTAGCTTTGTTAATTTACATAAGGTTTCCCTATGATTAATAGACATAAAATTTAAATTACATACCAAGCAAATTAATATTAAATGTCTGACTCCCAGTGGGACGATGGGTGAGGAGGGATTGTAAATTAATATCGTACTTAATTTTAAACTCTACTCTCAGATTATAACTGCTGCTTATAGCTTGTCTAGTTAAACATCAAACATGTTGGTATTTCATAATTTATTGATACAAGCTCCAGTCTATAATTAAGGTGACATTTTCACTTCGCGGAAACGTCTTATACATATCAGTGAATCTATTTTCTTGATGACACCTTGTTGACTACCGGATTTAATCGTAAATCTATTAATAAATATATGTGCCAGTTATAAACATCAATAGTGTAAGATGTTTAAACTTCCTCTGTTCTAAATTTCTAATAACTCGTGTTTTTCTTCTGCAGGTAATGAAACCGTCATATCACCGTCTTTGTTTGACAGTGGTTAGTGGTATGTTGAAACATTCATCTCAGTAAACGGCGTCTGAACTCGTCACACGAGTCCCTGAAATAGCTTTACGATCATTTTGCACCACTTCAAAGGAGGTCATTAAATGTTTGAGGACACACACTCCAGCCAATATAAATTCCGATTTGCCAGACGTCAGCCACACCCGAGCGCCACCTGGTAACTGTCAACATGAACTGCCAATTTGAATTCAGTATTCCTAATTGGTTGAGAGTTCGTTCTAAATATAAACATGTTTTACTGCCCTAGTATACTTGAAACAATATTGGGATAGTGCAGTGAAACGTAGATTCTTTAATTTTCCATGTTTCACAATAAAAAAAACACTGCCTTTTGCTTCCTTCTAACATTTATTTTTGACACGCTCAAGTGAATTCTTAAAGTTTTCTAAATAAATTTCTTGTTTTAAGAAGTCACACACACTAGTACAGTAAAAGAACGGAACTCAAAAGGATATCGTGATAATACGATGTAATGCTGATATTTTCTAGCAGAATTATACATTTATTTCGTCCGGAATATCACGTAGTTGAGAATTTATAGCGTGCAGCGATCACAGTAAACTCGTAACTACATATGTTAAACTAATACCACAGAATTATTAATAGCTAATGCGACGGACGAGGGTTCAAAATATCAAAACTAACAGTCAACCCATGTCCATAGACAAATCAGTAGACCTTGTTAAAAATCGATGATAAAGAGTATTCTTT
Organism: Amyelois transitella; assembly: GCF_032362555.1. Classification (NCBI taxonomy): domain Eukaryota; kingdom Metazoa; phylum Arthropoda; class Insecta; order Lepidoptera; family Pyralidae; genus Amyelois; species Amyelois transitella. The sequence goes on along the minus strand of NC_083511.1, from coordinate 6,772,069 downwards.
AACTACGTACGCGTACTAACTTGGAAAACACTAACACAAATAAAAAGAGGAAAAAAAAATTCAAGAAGATTAGTTTTTACTTTATGTTTTATAATTTAAACTTTTACGGAAATACTTTCTGCTGTATATACGTTAATAATTAAAAAATTATCACTATACTTTTACGGAAGGACTAGGTACTTTTATACATTTATATAACCCAGATTACATATCACTTGAGTTCCCTTAATGCCTGATCGAAAGATTCACCCCGAATGAAGCCACTTATAGCCGAAACCCTTCCGAAACATTTGGTGGCTCCCTCGAATTACGGGGCAGCATATGGTAACGTAATATTTCACATAGTTCGGGGGCCGAATAGGTTACCTTTCGGATTCGGAGACCACCGCTCGTAAAACGGGGTAGCTATTCTCGAAGTCATGAATATGTTAGACTCTGGCGGCCTCGTTTAATAGTTAAATAGTCAAGCCAACGAGGTAGAGGGTATATAAAATTGAAAGCAGCCTTTGGAGACCTGTTGGATCAGACGTCCTGGCGTCGCCTTTTGTTTTGTTCAACTTGTTTCTCTGTTTTAAGTTTTGTAGAAGTTCACGAGGTTGTATAGAATAGTTTTATACGTAGGTATATTTTAATGTGTTAGAAAAGAATTTCTGTGCTTTATTTGCATAAATCCATTATGTTTTAGTTGATTTGCCAGACGTATGTATAAACATTTCCTTCTTTATTCTCGGAAACTTAAAATTTGTAAATCAGAATCTTTCTCCAGCAGTAAAATCTATCAGGAGCGAAAATAGCAACTATTTTACTTCGCCTACTTTTCCTTACCCTAAGGGTATAAGGAACAACATACGAAATAAGCCTAGTAAACAACAACAAGGCACATAGATAAACCTAGCCTCGAGGGAAGGATCTATTGAATATAGACATTATATTTCCTACCTTCATGTACTGAAGTAAGAGAAAAAATTACTTATTTACTTTACTTTCGTTGTTGATGTTATAGGTTAAGATATACATAGTTCTTTGAACCATCTAGTTTTCTGTTATGAATAAAGGTAGTTAGATAAAATATAGCTTTTACTTTACTACAGTAACTCTGGGTTGTTTGTAATTTATATAATTTTAGCGTACCATAAAATGCAACAAAAAAATCTCTTGTACTTACAAAAGTACAAAATTGTTGACTTCGTAGCACTTCGTAGATATTAAAACTCGTAGCACTGTTTTGTGGACTTTGCAAATTAAAAAAAAATAATGGTTCCTTAATATGTATCTATTCATAAACACAGTTAACAAATGGAACCTGTGTCTGTTCGCATAAACTTTAAATCTAATTAGTAGACATTGAATCTCGTAGCACTTCTACGATATCGTAGCATCGGCTCGTAGACTCTTAAAATTCATTTCGCACGCATTTATAGAATTTTTGATTTAATTTTTATACCACATACCTTATATTACCATACAAATAAATAAGTCACTTAAATACTTGTAGTGAAAATATGAATTCCGATTAATGAAGTACCTATGTATATAACGAAATTCCCAGACCTCTCAAAGTGCGTAGCCCCATCAATTTCATAGAACATTTGACGGCAAAAGGCATTAATATTCTAAACAATAATAACCCTTATCGTAATAAACAATACCGGGAAGCCTTCAGCGTCTTAGCATAAAACATTACGTAATCCAGGCTCCTGGATACATTTACAATGATAATACGCATTTCCGATTCCCACATCTGACTGTAACACAGTTCGCTATGAATATGTTATAACAACATTGTTCTTGTTTACATAAACACTGGGCGTGGTACATCAAATTGTATGTAGAGAACGATTAACAGGCTTTAAATCAGTAATTTGTTTCTTAGAGTATTCGGCTTTTAGTAACTATTTGGGATACTTTGTTATTTTTTGATTTCGTTTTCCTAAGAGTATTTAATTTGTTATTTAAATACTTAGAGTTTCTCATCATAATTCTAGACTTTGAATATAATGATACCGTATCAGAAATTATCTATCGTAACTAAAATTTCTTCTAAAAACGACAAAAATAAATTTACATCGAAAATCTATATAATTATTTTTCCACAAATACACATACATACGACTTCGTTTACTGAGATTGTAACGATCTTACTCGTGAATTACATCGTGGATAAATCTCACTATATCAATTTAAATTATCTACGATTATTACGGGCAAATCGCACTAACGAAATTATTTTACAACTCGTAATAACGACGTAGTTAGCGGTCGAAATAGTGAAAACATTAAAACAGTGTGCACTTCTCGCTACGTAAATCAGAAAGTGGTAGTGAAGCGCTCGTAGTTATCCAGCTTAGTAAAAAATTGGAGTGTAGTCAGCACACTCTTACACACATAAAAGAGGCGATATATGTTGTAATTTAAAATTTACTACATTGCATATTAATTAATATTTATAACGAATATAATCTCATTTGCCTTTCGCAAGTATTCGCTTTATTAAATATTGATACCATTCGTTTTGCGTCTATGTCCTATTAAGGAAAAAATGGCATTATTTCATTTCAAGCTTTATAAAAATGATTAATGCATACTCATACTCGTAGTTAGCGGTCGAATCAGTGAAAACATTAAAACAGAACTCTTCAGCACGTAAATGAGCAAGTGCGAGCGTAGCGCTCGTAGCTATCCGGCTTATAAAGGAGTTGGAGTGTAGTCGGCGCACTCCGACACAAATCAAAGAGGCGATACATGTTACACTAAAACGCTATTATAATACAACTTTATTTGAGCGTTTTTAATTTTTGCTTCGTAAGTGACAGTTTTATTTCATGTTATTCTTTTTCTCAACATTGAATTTTTAATATTCTGAGAATTCGCTTCTATTTGATATTTTAATGAGTATGTGTTATTGTTAACCATGATATAGCACAAAGAAAAATTACTGGGCATAAAATAATTTAAAACCTTCGTGAGAGATAGCCTTTTTTATTTGCGTTCACTGTTTCGGATCAATTAATTTTATTTTGTGGGGCACTGAACATTGATGCACTCAAAAATCTGACTTCTATGCTCTCATTATTTTATAGCTCGAGTGTCGTGGAGGACTCCATATTCCGAACTCGCATAGTTATCTGCACTGGGAGTTAATTTGACCGCTTTGCACATTTTAAGTAAGTTTATTAATGCATTTTTAATTCGACACACATGTTGCTATTGTACATTATATCTATTAATATTTTAATATCATATTGATCACAATTAAACTATTTTTTTGGGAGTTCCCAATTGTATTATTCTATGCCACGAAATACTTTTAATGGTTTTGGCATTTTTATATAACTCCTTTGTATGTGACAAGATAAAACAAGATGCGTTGTGAAGTAAGAAATCCTACGCTTGCCACATGTGTCACATATTATCATATACCTACGCGTGCACCTAAATGAAAACTTTTCTAGCAGCAAGGCGCCAACGAAAGCGAGCCTCCTTCAGTGTACCAGACTAGGCGGCCTACTTACACACTATTAGTGTAATGATACCTGACACGCTTTTTGTATTCATGTTTCACTTAAAACGAATGAAAATTAAACCTAAACAAATTAACTGTGAATTTGACTTATGTTTATTTGTGTTTGTTATATTTTAATCAATAAAAAAATAACTTCAACTAATGAATAATCTCGTTTTAAATTATAACGGCTGATGTATTATGGTTATCCTGTTACTTGCCCAAGTTTTTTTAATAAACTAACTAAATGGTCAGTGTTTTATAATTTCTTATAATTCCTAAGCTAAAAATAATTCTTCATTCATTTTATATCCTCTAACCGTAAAAGTGAAGTCATCGGGGATAATAAAATATTCATTCGACTTCCCATTACTTTTGTCTTAATTTATTACTACCGCCAAAGTGTAGTCTCTAAGGATTAATATGCGGAACTTCAGATGTGATTTAATTGGAGCAACTGTGTGGAGCATTGCGAAACTGTCCGTGGTCGATAGCACACTATTAACTATTAAGTTGTCACTTAGTTTTATTTTAAAATGATGTCCTCAATTAAATGGATGTCTATTAATATGTCATGAGTAAGATTAATAGTTGCAGAGTTCAAAAATGAGTCGCTTCGTGAAAAATCCTGATCTGAATATTTTAAAGTTTAACTAAAAAAATAATATTGTAATAATAATGTAATAAATAATAATGCAACACCAACTCCTCCGTTGGTTAGCATGAATAAGCCGCCATCACTCTATACACAACTATAGAGCGATTCATTTATTAAATTTAATCAAATTAAGCTGTACCCTTCCAGCTATTGTGAAAAGGGCTTGTTAGGGCTGCGACATTAAACCGAACGTTACGCCCGGAATGCGAGAATGGACCACAAGGCCGTCAAAGGCGACCCACAAAGCATAGTCCCTTTCCCACGCAAGTTTCAGACAACATCGTTAGCTGAAAGCCTCCGAAATATATCATTTGAATCTCTTTTGAATAATTGTAGGTGTACTTAGATCTTAGAAACTAATTTCTCTTAATATATACCCACGTCATCGTCGAATATGCATGAAAAGAGTAATGAGTGTAGAGGAAGCGGAAGAGGTCTGTAAGGATCGTAGCAAGTGGAATTCTATAGTCTCTGCCTACCCCAATGGAAAACAGGCGTGATGTTATGTATGTACCCACGTCAGACTCGGTATATCTTTGAGCAATATCATCACCACCGTGCCACATACCGTTTTGTAGTCAAGAAGTTATGTAATATTGTCATGTAGGTATTAACTATAATGCTACTGTCCTACTCTCTCCCACTTCCAAATCGTATCATCGGTTGCATTATGCCTTCAAAGCCTGAGATCACCTAACAGCATGTAACTTATATACCGTTCTTATGCTCATAGATGGATAATATTCAGTTATTCTATTGCTAATACATTTGGTATTAACTTAGGTGAGTATAGCCAACAGTCGTAGTTTAGCTGTTTCTGCAAATACCCAGTAAAATATAGTCTTTGGGATCAAATTAAAGTAAATGTAGAAGTGTCATTTGCCGGTCGTTGTGTATAATGAAGTAGCAAATAATAAGGAAAAGTGTGATAAGAAATGAATTCGGTAGGTAGATTAAATTAGACGTACACTAGTGTCCGTAAACAAACTATTCCTACTTTTTTGCACTTGCAAGGTCAGTTTCATCCCACAAGCAAAAAATGTTAAAAACTGTGATTACACCTCGATAGTTTACAAAGTTCAATAATAATAACTTTTAATTAAAATTATTTGAATAACTATTAACTATTTGAATCTCAATTCTACCATTAAGCCAAACAGCTGAACGTTGCCTATCAGTCTGTTAAAGAGTGTTGGCCCTATCTACCCCGCAAGGGATATAGACGTGATTATATGTATGTATAATTAAAATTATCATTTTTAATAAAAAAAAAGAAACTTCTCATATTAAATTTATAAATTGTGTAGTCCGTGTAAATGGTTTGCCCGCGCCAATGTCCCTAAAAGGCTGATCGCGTTCCCACGTTGAATGCTTAAACTTTGACATAAGAAGTTGTCAGTGCTCTGCTCACGGGATACTTAGATCAGCCTCTAAAAAATGAAAGTTAAAGGATGATAATTTATTTTTATCAATAGGTATATTCTATACTTTAAATATTTTGTGTTTTGGCTTAATGTGTCGGCTAAACTGGCGATAATTACCGGTTAGATTTAGGAGTAATGTGAGATTATGTTTCGTGTTATCTCCACAACTAATGGCTAATTACAACTGCATTCGCTATGCGTTTTCTTGCATGTTCTGCTAAATCGTAACAAGACAACTTAAGCTGAAGAATTATTCATACGCATCTTCTTTTTTGGTTCATTTGTGTCTCGACCAAAAGAATACTAATGGTCTTAATGATCCTGACATAATACCCAAAATATGTAATTCGTTTTAAACTCACATCATACCTAAAAAATTATCGTTGTAAGTCTTCTCATGAAATATTAAAATCAATATGTTTCTTAATATAAATACGAGTATTATGTCCTTAACAAGAATTGAATTAAAGTTGACAACAGTCCTTGTTAAATTGATAATTCTAGTTTAGTAGAAATTTATCTGCTCTTAGTATTCCAATTAGATTTCAAGAGCGAGGGGAAGAATTATTGCATTGAATATACCTTAAGATGAAAGATTCACACTCGGGGTACTTGCATTAATTAAATTACTATCTCTTTTTTGTTTAAAAGAAAGTTATTTGATATTTTTTTTTATTTAAAGAAGCGACTAGCTAATAATTAGTAATATTCAAACATGTTTCAGTATTTCAAAGTTATCTCTTTAAGGCAAATAAAAATATTTTCACATTCAACGAAAGCCAATGGCATCTTTGGCAGGTTAAAAAACAACAGAAGGAAATGGAGCTATAATTATACTTAGAAATAAGGAATTAGAAACCGTCCAAAAACTAAGGTTTTTTTTTCTCATTACACAAATTAAGAATTGATACAGTCCAAAAACTAAGTTTTTTTATTTCTCATTACATACGTATAGATATCACGCATCTTTCCCGGGGGAGGTAGGCCGTGACTAAATCTTCCCACTTGCCACGATCGCTACATTCAATCTTTACTTCATTACCTAGTAAGAAAATAATATCCGCTTATTTTCACATATTTATTTTCTATCTAAACAAACTCAACTCCTTTAAGGTGTACCCCACCACGGCATTACGTGAATGATGCCGAGTACTCCAAGGCTAGGCTTGTTATACTCGAGCGGTGTCAAGTCGCTCGCTAATTGTGCCCTGTGACTAGCGCCATCTAGTGCCACTCCGCGTTTCGGCACCCTCATTGTGCCAGGAAAACTTTTTTAATTGTTGACATTGAACGCGCAAAAAGGATCTTGTCAATTTAGATTTACGTCCAAACTTTGTTGAATAAATACGTAGGTACTAACTGTACGTGGCGTTTCAGACTTGTCAAAACTGTTAAAACCTTTAAATTATAATAAGGTTACATACAGTACCTTTCAAATGAAATTCGTTTAGCAACATGCTTAGTCGAAATCACTATGAACTATGAGCAAAAACAATCTTCAGTAAAAGAAATTGGTTAAAATAAAGAAAAAAATGTATACCTATAGAATACAGTGCAATAGGTGCCCAAAATTTGTTACTCCGATATTGCTTGCAAATTCACACAGCGAATTGCCAAACTGTTGATACTATTAACATAGTTGCATTGGCTCGGTCACATGGGTTTAATTTTAGCCGGTTGACACACAAAAACGTGGAAGCAAAACTAATAAACGTCGAACAAGTATTGCTAGTTTAATCGCAGCTGCACAAAACGGGAGCGACAAAACCGACCTGGGATCCGCACCACAACAACCACACAAATAAATAATTTACAGAATAAACGTGAAAATAAGGATAATCGGTGAAAAAGAATACGCCCACAGTATCGCACGTAGTTTTCGCGTTAAACGAAAAATTTAGTTTAAGTGTCAATTTTCTAAAATTCTGTCTTTTTGCCCTCCACATTTGAAACATTTTCACACTGCAGCGTTCTAAGCCTTAATAGTTTCAGTTATTTGTTATCTGTCAGTTAGTCATCCAGTAACGCAAAGGTCTAAAATTTTTTTTGTAAATATACTTATTTTGTTATCTCAACAATATTGAAGATTATGAAAGAATTATGTCTTATTCTGCATTTTAAGTAACTTATGCAAACAATGTAAGAAGTCCTGTTGCTGCTTAATTTGTTCGTGTTTAAGTTAACCCTCTGTATTCTGGATAATTCGTTACTGTGCCGAAGTTTAATTCAATCGGTGAGCCCCACTGAGTGTTGTGTGGGATGGGAGTGTAGTAGAAAAGAGGGGGGCGGCGCGGGGGGAGCGGGGGAACATCGCGGGGTGGTGTTAATTACTACTCATGTGGCAAGCCACATATCGCGAACTTTGGCGCCCAACGTGGGGCAAGCTGCTGTATTTATCTTTTAATGTCAGCTGCGGGGGCCTGATCTTGTTTGCCAACAAACTTGATAATAGAAAAAGTTTATGATCACGGATGATATGATAGTTAAGTATGCATAGAAAGTTAAATTCCGTTGCCGGTGGCAGAAAAACTATTTTGTAAATTGGGTGAGTCAAGTTTGTTGCGATAATTTACAGACAGAATTAATTAAGTAAAGGATTAGCCAGAAAGAGCAACAAAGTGACATTAATTATTTTTTTTATTTTTTTGGTTACTGTGTATTTATGTCTTAAGTATTTTGCATCTTTTTCATATTTATTGAAACCTTTGAGCCACCAATGTCGGGTTTCATATAAAGGAGCCTTTCTAATTGTGTTTATTTATTGCTAGAACAATGATCTATAATTTGTCCACAATAAATTATGTTTAACGAATCATGTCATATCAACATAACCGTTATATTACTAAAAATATCATCTCAATCCAATATTCACGCCTGTCTGTCACATAGTAGGAAAAACTTCAATATTAAATGGTATAGCGATTTCAATCAAATATTCCGGTCGTATTCCGCGTGCCTGCGTCGGATGCCGCGGCGTTCCCGGCCCTTGTTAGATTCGGGATCGGGAGACGTCTTCGGGAACGCGTCCTCTCCCGAGCCTTCTCATGTAAATTTCTCAGATTTCTCTCCAAAACTCAATGTATAAGTTAAACGTTGTTATATTTGTTAATATAGACTTATTGTCAGCTTATGTCGGAATTAAATTTTAATTCAGATGAAATTTTGTAAAAGTAAAGATATCATATATTTCCTCGTGGTATTAGCCCCGGGTACATCCTCACCTGTCTGACGAGAAGCCCAAGATGCGCCTTTGACCATGACCCTTTTTATTTATTGAAACCTTTATCTATATCTCTTCTTCTCTTTCTTCACGCTTTATCTATCTGGCCAATCGCCCCAGATCACCATTGACGTTTTTGGTTTTACTTTATTTAGGCGTACAAAGAAGGACATAGGTTCCATTTCGTATCGCAAACAGTACGTTTCAAACAAAAAACGGTATTATTCAAACTTAGCTTTATTAAAATAAAAATAACAACAAAGATATTTTGTTTCGAAATTGCCCTTCTACATTTTCTGAAGTCTACGAGTGTCAACCCCGTCAGCCGGCAAACTTTTTAATATTTCGGGCGTATTGTAGAAAAGATAAAATACAAATGTAATATCGAGTCTCGCCCCTAAGTTTTTACTATCTAGGTTTTATTTCTAGCCGGTTTTATTGCTCTACCGATACCGTTATACACAAACGCGGTATCAGTAACTGAATTTGAAAACCACTGACTCCTTGTATAAAGGTTTATTTTTATTGGATAGTTACATAATCCTATCGCATATATTTTTAAATACTTTGGTAACTTTCATTATGACACCCTCTATATTATGGTTCATTATCTAACTGTATCAGTTTTATCCAGATTTCAAAAGATAACTTACTAATAAAAGCAAGCTTACGATATCAACGCACTGGCTAGTACCACGGCTATAGTTTTTTTTATCTTCTTAATACAATACAGATTGTTGACATTCCAAATTCAAAACATAAACATTTCTTACCGCTTTAACCATCTTGGCGAGCATAAAACGGTCGGTTTGAAAATTGAAACATTTATAGGTTATATGGATCGATATTGCCGAGGCGGCGTGGGTCCATCGACATAAATTCGCATTAGTGCCACCTCTAGTCGACTTTACGACGCCTCAAGCGTACTTATTGCCCCGTCTAGATATTTGCCCGGGACGTTAAATGTTTACCGAATATAAAAATAATGCCGTATAGGGTTACCTGAAATCCTCTTTGCTGTTCTTAACAAATTTTATGGTCGTAGAAAATACTTATAGGTACATTTACGTTTTTTCTTCCTTTCATGTAAGCAGGTAGGTATTTATGAAAAAGCGTTAAACGATTAATATTTAAAAATTTGTCGACATATTAAGTACTAATTTGTGGAGAAAATATGACATCGTGGGAAAAGTGAATTAAATATATAAAGTAACTTCAGTTGATTGTTGATAAATTGATCAAATCACCAATTTTGATCAATTTATAATATAGTTAATAATATATGTTAAAAATTTAGAGTGAAAGTAATGAATGTAGAATACTTATAATAAATACAGTTGTGCAACTAACTGCAAAACTAACAATTAGTAATATGTATACGTTTGGCCACAAGAAACTCCATATTGGTAGGAATTGTCCCTTTAACTTTGAAACGAGTCCCTAAGTAATAATTGTCCTCAACATAACTATCTATCTGAATGACCTTTGACCTCAAAGTTATTTTCCTTTGATTATTGTTCGAGAAAACAATCTTCTTAGAGAAATCTATATGAGATATAATAATATTATTTCCGTATTATCATTCTCGTTATTGAATACAGAACTAAATACTTCTACATTAGTACGTACATACATATAATTACGTCTGTATTCCTTATGGGGTAAACACAGCCAATAATCACGGAAAGTCTGAAAGGCCACAGATTTGAAATTTCGATAGTCACAAGTTTTTAACCAATCGCCTAAAAAAAGAAGTCTTAGTTTAAAAGCCTTTCCCTTGAATTACTTTTACAATCTGCACGGGAAGAGAAGCTGCTGGGACACACTATGTCTTTTAGAGTAGACCTCGAAGATGTGTGGCAGCTCTTAATTACTATTTTCTTACCGCCGAAAAAACCTACAAGAATAATGTGGAAATCTCCGCATTTCAAATTGGAACCATTTTGTACTGAATCTGCATAGATTATGTCTATTGGCAAATGGGTCTAGAAACTTTGTCAAAGCCACAACGAAGCCAGAAATCCATTTAATAGATTACCAATTTCGCTGATTACGAATTTGGAAATGCAGAATCCAGTGCCCTAGTAGTAATTTCTTATTCAGACATATGGTCTTCAGGAGACATAGCCCAGTAGAAAATTAAGTGAGTTTGTTGAGTGTAAACAGGGATAATCCCTGGCTTGACTATGATTAGCATATCGCGGCAGTCGGCGCTCCCCGGGGTATCTGCAATTTAAATCAGGGCCTTGGTCGGGACGGGCCGGCTCCTTAGCTTCGTACTCGGAATTTGAGATTTAACACGATTGGATGATTTGGGGTTCGATTTTCTGCTTGTTTGGACTGATTGAATTCGCTCTTAAAATGTTCGCGTACAAACATCCTTGACGCGTTCTGAACGTTTGAGTTACTAATTCCGAATCGTAGAAAGTTTTTAATGCAAACATTTTATGTTATTCTACCTAAATTATGAAGCGTGATTTTGTTAATGAATACCTACATTTAAATAAAACATAATCTGAAACTACCATACCAAGCCATCCACAAAAACAGGTTTTTGGATGTAGGTATAACCCACAACGTCACAAAAGCTAAATTTTCGCTTAATGTCTGCAAAGAGTTTTCTTTATTAACTTTATTCATAATCAAGAATACCTTAAAGAAATATTTCATTTCCATTGACGGCCTCGGCACAAACGACCCCCCGCGGAAATTCCCGAGTGTGATTCATTAAGGTATAACAAGTAAACCCTCAAATATATGATGCCGCTTTATTTCCCGCGAAATATTACGTGCACCAAGTAGTTTAGTCTGGTTATCTATCTTCGTACGAATTCTATAGTTGTAGAGATTAGACTCATCAATCAGATGTATACTTAGAGAGCGGTTGCGGAGATATTTCTCACGGCGAAATGTATAAGATGTGAGCGGATAATGTCATGTTTATTATTCTTCTGTACATACACATACATATATTTTTGACATTAATATATTTATTTTAATTTCGCAGTACAAAAAATTATTAAATGTTTATTTACCTTCACGTCTACTGTAAGCAGATAATTACATGTTTATTGGACTCGCGCCATTATAATCTTGAATTAATTTATATGTAAGTATTTCAGTAATAATATATTTTAAATAAAATATTTGAACTTAATCACACAACATAATACACTTATATCAAAATTGTTATCATTATCTGTGAAGTAAAGTATTACAAACAAATTAATTTTTCCATCATTGTACCAAAACAAAGCACCGTCTAGTGAAAGAGTTGTGAAAAATTGCTCTAGATGTAGACGTCGGGTGAGGAAATTCTGCTCCCATCTGCTCCACAATAAAGAATTTAATCGTGCCATGGATCGTGCTTAAGGAAACGTTATTTATGGCTGCCTTAGTTTGGACTGAATGCTTAAAAAGTCCCACTTTAAGCAAAGAATGCCGATTCAGAAATTAAATAAAGGGTCTGCGCTCCGCGTACAATGAAGTCATTAAAATAGACAAAAATTGTTATTACACTTAGAGTTCCAATCTTATCAGAGGTTTCATGTAATATTTAATTATCGTCACCGTTGGTCGAAACAATGAGTTGATACCATGCTGAATCCACACCTTACCATGAGCGGCGCTTTTTTATGTGTATAATCAATGATAAAATTCTGTATTACATCATAAAACTGTTGTATTATATATTTATAAGATGTTTTCACTTCAAAATGCCAGCACACTGCCAATAAAGTAAGAAATGCTTCAAATCTGTATACGCAAGTTACGAAGTACTAGTTTCCGTGTAAATTCAATTGGGGTTGGCAAATCCAAACCGTATAGGAAGTTGGGCCCAATCGGGTCTTCACCTGCATTTGAATTTGAAATTCAAATAAGATGAGACAAACCCGGTTCGCTTGTAACCCTGTCTGTTTATCACTGCCGATAGTTTCAGACGTTTCGGGAATATGTGAGGGTGTCGCGATTATATTTGCTTGGTGGTATCTAATAAAATTATTTGCGTAATATTATCTGTATAAGTTTGATAGTCTCTGCAACCTGTTCAGGGGAACCCATATTGGATCATAATGGCAACATCAAGTTGCCTTAATATGTAAGGTTTTTGATTTGAATTGAATTCGTTAGCAATTAAACCCTGTACAAGTTTTAGTACGTTGTGTACGAGTAACTAATAATTTAACTTTATATGCATTGAATATTCTTAAATTTATTTAAACTGCTACATGCAACAGTGTGGCTACTCGTATTGAAAAAAGGCATTACCAATAATTCACTCGATTTTAACACGTATCAAAGGTCTGGTCAAGGATTAACAAACTCCCAGAATGGTACATGATCACATACTGTTTAAATAACAAGAATTGAAAACTAAACCACCAGAAAAAATAAATGCTCTTACATAAAATAAATAATTAATTTATAAATAATAATATCGTTAATTAATGTAACATAAAATTGTAGTTGATGTTTATTTCTTGGTGTTTAACTTTTGTTTTTAGAAGGTACGCCATGGTTACATGGCGCACTTCACTCGTTAATTAATAAAATGGAAAAATTTTTATTGCAATTCACCCTCTTTGGTGTTCCATTAAATGATATTACACGGCGCAAGTATGTTTCGACCAAGAGATTTAGAAAGGAGTCCGCAAACCTCACAATCAAAAGTAAATTTGAACTTTTTGTAGCCTGCAGTCATCAACTTAAGAATTTTATGCGCAATTAACCGCCGCGGTTTTCTTTTTATCAAAAAAGCGGTTTTCTTTTTATCATAAAATTTTTCCTGGCTTTTTAAAAGCTAATTTCATAGCATACCGTCCTTCGTTTATTTTAGGAAACAATATTAAAGAGTCTCGCGAAAATGCTAAGTCAGATGATATGTTTACTCGATTATTTAAATCTAATGATGATAATTTGTACAAATCACACAGATTGTGACCCGGCTAAGCAGGCGATCCTTGCAAATATTAAAAATGTTATTGAATCTTTGCATAAGACCATTGTCAAAATAATTTAGCCCCGTAATGATCTAGCTGGCATTGTGTTCTGAACAGAACCGATCAATTATCCATTGAACATAATTCGGGCGGGCTATTCACCGCTGTAGCCGACCAGCGATTCAATCGACACAGACTATTGTCTCTTCATTATGTCTGATCGCTGTTATAAACAGACCATCTTCATCAATGAGCTGGATTATTTTAAATAGAAAATACAAAAGACGATTTGAAGTTTGGATTGATGGAATAAAATTTAACTGGAAATTGTAGGAATTAGAACTTGTAGGAAAGGTCACACGAGTAAAGGTAATTCAGTAACAAGATGGCACAGCACGTTAGGAAATTTTCTACTGTTATTTATAAGTTTTATTTGATTTAACTTACTTATAAACCAATCAAGCAAAAAATGTTTCCAATTTAAAATAGATAATACTCTTATTTTAAAATAAGCAAGATCCCAAAGATGTTTGACTATCAAAGGAAATAATAAATTGTTTTCCACCCGCCACCGCCCAACAAGTTCCTTTCAGATGAAAGGCATCTTTATCTTGCAGCGAAACTTTTTCTGCCTGTGTAGACTCGGAACCCCTTTAATGAAACTTAAACTGACTGCCTGTGATTTAGATAAGTGTACGGCCATTCCATTATTCTTCTGATTTTGAATTCTCAGTCAATTTTGTTTTAACGAAATGTTATAAAGATTTGTTTGATTTGTTATAAAGTCAATTTTGTTTTAACGAAATGTTGTAAGACAATTTGAACTTATTTGTAAGTATGAATTATCAGAATAGTTATTTTTAAATTTAAATGAACTACCAATTATCCCTTATTTATTGTCATCATTATTTTAACATTTAAATCAAACACCTTTTTACTTAATCCGCTCTCCTATCTGAACCTCACATCGACTTTACAGCATTTGTAATATATTTCCATAAATGTACATAATGTAAATACAAAGTATTCCCATCAGGGTCTAAACTCAAACTTTCCTATTAGCCTGATGTTTTTGCTGTAAAATCGGCTGCGACTTGTTCCCCGAGATATTTATAGTCGCAAACTTTGCCCGACTTACTGTTGGCGACGAAATATCCTTTTAATGGCGGCCGGGGTGTCGGGGCGTCTGCAATTTAGATTAGTCCTTTAATTAAATTAACATTATGATCCCTATCTTCCCCGAGCAGGTGGTCGCCAATATTGCCCCGTTGGAACTCTTTCTTGACTTTCGCTCTGCGATTTTAATTGTTTTCTCCCGAGTTTGACTTAATTTACAATTTGTTTTCGCTTTAAAGCGTAGATTTTAAGCCATTTACTTTCTTTGTTGTGTTTGATGTATTATCATTAGGTTATTCACGTAATATCATAACCGTTTCAATATAGTTTTTAGATTAAGACGTTTAGTATGAAATACGTTTTTTGCTCGAATGTGTTACTTAACAACTCTTCAGAAAACCTTTACAAATTTTAGACCTTTACAGATTTTATAATGAGTAAAAATCTAATTATATTTTTTTATTAGACTACTTCTACACAACAATTTTAATTCTACATAATTATGTAAGTTTCAAAAATCTTTATTTAATTAAAATTAACAAATATAATAACTCGGTTAAAATTCAATATCAGCTTTGGTTTTAACTCAGACCAGTTCAATTAAAACTTTGAAAATAATACGCAGTACCAACTTAGGGTAAATATTTGAAGCGTATTCACGGATTCCAGTTACACGATTAATCCGTTGTTCTTTACCTTTGTTGCTGACTTTAAAGAAATGAAGTTAAGTAGGGATAGAGTAATTACCAATTCGCAAAAGATAACACTTGCTAATTTGAAAGATTTTACTTGACGTACACTAGATATTTATCGAGACTCAAAATCAGGTAGGTAGTTTTTGTTATAAAATGTTTGCTTTCGTACAAAATATTGATGAATGAACGCAAATGCCTTCTACGCTTTCTCTCTCTTAATTATATCTTCAATTAATGATACTTAGTTCGAAGCAGGACTTTTAGTATAATTATTAGCTCACGATTTACTTACTCAGGTCCTACAATAAGTGTTTCATAATTTGGGACACACATATTTGACGTCATTCCACATTTCCTCCATATTTTTCCAAAGTGTCTCTGGTTCGACCTCTCCCCTCCTTTTCCAGTCTGCTTGCGTTTGTTTTATCTATTTTCCTAGCGCTTCGGCGACCGGCGGGCGGCGGACGGCGGCGGTCAACCGCAAAATTAGAAATATCTCTATCCAAACCATCCGCTGGCCGTTAATCGAAATCATTCAGCTTCATACAATAGCAGTGCTGTTCTTTTTGTTTGTTGAGACTTTTGTTCCCTTTTTAATTCATTTTAAAAATAAAATTTATCTTTCTCTCTAATTTTTGCACGTTCGTTGTTACATCCTCCGCCATTATGCTTTTGGGGCCAAAGATCCTATAACGATAAGTACCGATCATAACATGAAACAATTTTATCTGAACATATATCGACTACGAACTAGCCTTATTCGACATAGATGAAGAGATTATAATCTTGTTAAGGGTGTTCAACACCTGTGGTTCATAACTACAACTTTTATGATAAACAAACAAATGTTTATTGTTCCTCTTTTTCTTTAACCATATACTCGATTTAAATCACTTAGCTTACACTCACAGAACCAATTTCAAAGCAGCTTAACCAATGAATCAGTCATTAGTCAGCGCAAATCCAAGAGTACAATTTCATTCGGTGACCCACAGAAGCGTTATCTTTACCAGCATAACATGACCCCTCGGCTTGTTTACTTTTTCAACCACTGAACCTTAATACAAGTAACAAATGAATAGCCACAGATCTCGTTATGATGGCTGAATGGAAGTTACGGTTTTCTATTCAACAACACCGTTGTTTCAATCAAGGGAAATGCGGTAACAAATGAATGATGCGACTGTCCTAGGATTAAACGGCGTGTTTTATTTTACGCTAATTGATGTTCAATAAATTGTCAATTATCAATATATATAAAGCTCTTACATCCCGGATCCTTGATAATATCGTAAAGATGAAATTACCAACTGGGCGTGATGCTGAATTTCCCGAAATTCCCACAGTAATGGGACGGGATTTCAAATTTAACGGGGCCGAATTCAATTTAGTATTTGAATTTTTTAATCTTTTTAATAACCAATGTATACACATGTCTATAAATTAATTAAATTTAATTTGTATTGCGTTTCATGCGTAAAAAAAGAAGATATACATAGTAACAAATCGAAGTTGTACTAAAAATTAAAGGAAATGATATAAAACCAATGATGAACCTTGAACCAGCCTTAATGTAAGTTTCTGCAACTATCATTTATAAAGGTACATATAACACTTTGATAAAATCTTAATTGTAATAAAATAGTCTTATTTTTAAGCGTTTTAATAAATTTGTAAACCGGAGTTTTAGCTTGACAAATAAGAGACGAAAAAAACGAATGCCGTAATGCATCTAATCCCCTTTGGCGAGGAAAAATGCGTTAATTACATACAAGGGCTGTACAGCTGAGCCCCAAAATGTTCATTGTTGGAAATAACACGACAGGATGAAATACGAAGGATTTTTGGGTTAAAATAATATAATTTTAGAAAAATATTTTGATAGATTTATTTATTATTTTTTGAAGAATATTATTAATAAAGATTGTATTTAATTATAAAATCAAAGAAAAATATTCAGGTGAAGGCACTAGAATCCCAAAAATTTTGATGCATGTTGAATGCCGTTCTAAAGAATCGGTGTTCTTGTTCAGTAGCGGAAAAATGTAACAAATACAGAAGTTATAATGGAATCAGTTTGTTAGATAAATAAGCACTGATGAATATCTCAAAAAACGAAACAAACAATTCTAAATTTAAAAATATGTAGGTACTCGAATGGACCGCAATGCGAATAAACCAATCGTTGTCCGCTATGATATATTGCTGATTATTTTTATTGGTAGAACACATCCGACGTTTAATTTAAATTTGCCTTTGTGTATTGTCGACCAGTAACAATTTCCATTATTGCCCCTTTTTGTGCCAACTGAAACGACACGGCCAACAGCAGACGTACAGACCAAAACGCTTTACATTTTTGTACCCGATGGAACTTTGTCATCGAGACTTTCAGCTGACAAAGATCGGCTTACATACGGATGAAAAATCGTATACCATTCTTGTTTTTCGTTCTGCTATTGAATGTAAATCGTGAATAGCGGAATTACAAATGTTTTCTATTTAAATTAACCTTAAATAACATATACTATTATTCCTGTCATAGTTACTCGTGTGTGAATAAACAATCTGGCGATAATTTTACTATATAATAATGCACGCTTTATTCTTTCATTTTAAGGATAGTTCTGAATTAATTTTTAACTCTATTTTATGGCGATCACAGTTTATTTTTTTATGACATGAATCATAACCATTAATAACAGAAAACGATTATATACATACATTTAATCACGATTATTTTCCTTGCGGGGTGGGCAAAGCCAACAGTCAAGAAAAAACTGATAGGTCACGTTCAGCTGTTTGGCTTAATGATATAATTGAGATTCAAATAGTTACAGGTTGCTAGCCCATCGCCTAATAGAAGAATCCTAAGTTTAAAGGCCTAAACCTTAGTCGACTTTTACGACATCCATGGGAAGGAGATGGAGTGATCCTATTCTTTTTTCTATTGGTGCCGGAATCACACGGCAGAACACGTTCAAAAATTATATAAAAAAAAATTGTAGCAATTATTAGATAATCAATAAAATTTTCCAAAAATTTCTTTCGCAAGGCAAACACAAGGCTTGTATGATAAATTCAGTGTGCAGTGCCCCGGGCTCTTCCGCTCCACTCGCTTCGGATGCATGGCTCGCGATCGATCGTGTGTATACACCTTTATCCGTGTTTTATTTTTATTTCTCTTTTATTTATAGGCCAGTCCCTTATATATTGACTATGCAAGAAGTTTTTTACATCGTCGTTGTAGGTACCTCAAAGGATTTTACAATGAAGATTATCCATTATAATCCTATCATCTTTTATCCTTCAATCTATAATCATAATTAGGTAATTCATGAACCGTAATTTAACCAAATTATTTTTAGTCTTAGAACGTAACTTCTTACATATAAAATTTGCGTGTCACAATGTTTGTTCCCGTACTTGACCGATTTTCATGAAATTTTTTGAGAATTGGAGAAGGCTGAGAATCGGCCAACATACATTTTTTTTAACTAGAAATTACTTAAAAAATATTTAAACGGCAAAACAACGTTTGCCGGGACAGCTAGTCTCAATATATAAAAGAAGATACCGATTGACTGACATATCAACGGACAGACGTAATCGCTGGGTATAATGAAGGCAAGTAGATTATTTCTTTATAGTAGTCTAGGGTAGGCGGGTAAGAGAAGATTTCCCAAAATTCCCGCGCGAACGGAAATAAGCAGAGAAATTAGAATTAAATCTCATGATACAGTAATGAATCACCGAATCAAAATAATGATCACGGTGCACCGGTGTAAAATTAGTTTTCATTTCCCAGAGCTAAAATACAGCTCTTGTTTGAAACGTACCTACACGCTGATTTAGCACTGTTTTCTAGTTAAACCATTTATCATGCTGAAACAGGACTTATTCGATGGTTCAAAATTTTACATTTTAAAATATGAATTAGAGAATAGTTAAGTTCTAAAATGGTCGGTTACTTTTTATTAAATACTTAATGTCATATATTATGGACAAATGAACAAGGTTCTAATGAGCGTTTTATTCGGATCAAAACTGGTAGTTTTGAACAATAATTCAGGCGAAAAAAAAACTTAAAGATATTTAAATACAAACGTAGGACCAGTCAATTGCATCCGGCCCGATTGCATCCTCACCACGTAGTTAGATAACTTCGAATATAGTCATTGGTACATGGCCGAGACGGGAACCTCTACCTTTCTGCGCAGCACGCATTTTAACCGGCCCCTTACTGATTCAACCACCGACTAAGATCATGGGGCATCAAAATAGGTTAAATAATTTTTGAAATACGAGTATTCACAAATTTGTAAATTCTTAAGTGTTCACAAGGTCTAAATTCGGGGCGAACATCCCATTATGAAGACAAGAGTAAAACTAATTTGGAATATTTTTTCGATTCTTGTTTTGTACCCTTTCGTTTTAATAGTTGTTGCTTGAGTTGAATCACATCGAGTTTTATTATATTTAAAGAGTTCCTATCTCGAGTTCCTATCAATCTTGTTGCTGGGCTAACACTCATGGAATCAAATTAATGAAATGGGTGATGAAATTAATTGCGTCGTTGAAACAGGCCGCCGCTCTCGATGTCCACTCGATGTGATTTCAAATGCTTTCCCCCATCTATTGGATTGTCATCCGATTGAATAGACTAGTCTGCTGTTAGAAATATTAGATACTTGTGTGGCCCGAAACATTATAATATTAATATTTATTCTTGTTCCATCAAGGTCCTTTTCTTCAATTTGCTGACTTTTCACCACTTACAGACTTATAGGCAAGACCTTATCCTACTTAAAAGAATTCCTTTTTTTTCTTTGAAGTATGACCTACTTGTTACAATGACAATCAAAACTAATTGCAATAGGCAATCAAGATATTAATGAGCCATAGACAATTTAAATCCTTGCATACCTACTTATTTTCCACACTAAGAGGTATAATATTTCCTGCAAATAAGAATCTTATTATCAAAATATATGTATAAAACACTCACTTCATTCACTCAATAATCACGAAATCTCAAAAACTATTATACTGAGCCACTAAAGATGAAATTGAAAATGGCAGGAAGGTAACAAGGAGAAATCCGTGAAAAAAGGATTTTTGTAAATTCCCGCGGGAAATAACGGTACTTTTCGTTTTACGCGAGCGGTGCCGCTGGCACTCTCTTGTCTGAAATATAATTGAACAATATTTATGTAGCCCAGCCCATACATATTTATACATAGTGTTAATGCATCCATTGATTCGATGAGCTGTAAGTAATTCCACTTTGATTATTCAATCACCATTTTACAACAGTGCAGTCATGCTTGTCTGCACAGCATGTGTTGTTCCCAAGTAGGCTTCTGAAAATTGATAAGCAACAGAATAGTGAAAGAGAGAATTCGAAAAAGATTTTCATACATAGAATAATTAAAAAAAATATATATGTAAAAAAAGTATTCCCTATTGCTATAGCCCAAGTTAATCTGAGAAAATAGAAAGAATTATTTGAGCTAAACAATGTCGGGGCCAACTATCCCCAGCATCAAAACAATTTTTTGTTATGCTCTATTTTTATCACAATATCTCCATCTTTTTCCTTGTCCTTTTTTGAAGTGTTAAAAATGTGATTCCTATTTTTGTCTGTTTGAATAAAAAGAAATCATCCAGATACCTACAATAAAATCATTTTCTTTTTCGTACGTTCGTCGCATTAACGTCGCTCTGTAGATGTTATCCCCCTAGACAGTTCAAATATTCGTTTCGCTTTCGGAGTTGCGAAAGCGGAAAATTGAGATAAGCTGTAAAAATAGACCAAGATACGACATTTACATCTATTACTAACGCTTTTTGTCGGTAAATACTTCATGGTATTTCAATCGTAACATAGATTTTTTCAAATATAGACGTTAATAAATTACCTTTACAAAATAGACACATGGCATGCCACAAATCGAGTTTAGGAACCAATCATTTTCACGCTTTTTTAATTAATTAATTTGCCTTATTGTTAAAACAATTTTATATAAAAGTCCTCAACAGTCTCCCAACTTTATCTAAGCAAACGCAAATCTACGGTCAACGTAAAAAAAAGGAAATCTTAACTCAAAAATACTCATATACTCGCGAAATTCCCCAGCGCTTTGCGTCGAGCGAGTATGAAACATAACTCAATAGTTGGGTGAAGGGATTCGGAGCCAACCGAGTGGAAAATGGTCGACATGGAGGGGTATTTTCAAACTGACCGGACACTCGGCCGGCCGGACTCTGGCCCGCCCTATGAAATATGTTATGCGATCACGTGACGTATTATTTGGGTGTGAGAGTATTCAAAGTTCAAATTATTTTAATTCTTTTGAAAACTCCTGTTTTAAGTTATTCAATTTATAAATATTTTCTTACTTTATGTACATAATTTAATAATTTAATTAATAAAAAAATTAAATTTGGGGCTTATAACACACAATAGGTAAAAATTTGAGTTATGAAAGTACGACATTGTTTTATTTCATATACGGCCTGTAACTTTAGTTAGGGCATTATGAAATGATAATACTCGTACATAAAAAAAATACCTTTATTATTATCTTTTATTCTTCAAAAATACTTTATGGCCCCGTCACCGAATCGTATGTTATGTTGGATTTCATATTTTTTATATATGATGCTTATTCGGGTAAAATATTTTCCATCAACAAAGAAGAGCCTTCAACTGGAAAACGACAAAGGAACGTTTGTATTCTGAGACTGACCGCTGACAAAATGTTACATAAATACCGATTGTTACAAAAAGGCGAAATAATTCTCGGTTCGTGAAACAGAACACTTTTCCCAGAAACACGGTACAAAAAAATAAAAATTTCTTTCGAATATTTTTAACATAAACCTCGCACCATATCTTTAAATAAGTAAATAAGGTTGAATTTTTTTTATTCCCCGAAAAAAGAAAATTTTAAATATTGATACTGGGAAATAATTGTAGAAGTAAGTACCTCAGAAAATATTTTGTAGATATTCTTTTGGTTAGTTTTCAAAAATATTTTTGTAATATTTAAAATTGATGCCGTAAAAACTATCGAATACGTATCGAGGAATTCCTATGTGCTCGACCGGAAAATAGCCAACATTCTGCCAGTGGGACACGCGGCGCTATAAAATATAAACGAGGGAACCCTTACTGCTTCTCCAATCTGGGTGTACATCTGTTTTAAAGGTCACTCTATCATAAAGTGCTTGAAAATTACTGTGTTTTTAACGTTTGTTTATCATAATATGTAATGACTATATGTATTATTATAATTTTTTGATTACATAATAATACGTGTAAAATAGGGAGAGGATTCATAGGTCATCAAATTGACATACTATAAATTTAATTAAATGTCAAAAAATGTATTTATAAATAGTGAAACTCAGACGCATAAATAAATGCGCAACAAGATGGCGCCAGCATCGGCGGTGGCCGGTGTTGCCAGCAATTAATCTCCATTTCCCGCACGCGCCAAATCGCGCCGCCATTACGAGCTGTTTTATTTCATTAAATGGACCCGCCGAATTAATGTGCTGCACAGTTTACAAAGCTCGTGAAAGAATCGGGAAGAGGGGCATTGAAAGATTTCTATGCCTCTTTTGTGGACTTGTGAAAAACGTCGGTGTCTTTGTTTGAGGCGAGAAAATGGCCCCTTAAGAAATATCAGTTAATGGCTAATCTCAAATGAATGAGTGTGAAGGAATTTCAAATATACCGCAACATTTTATTTCAATACAATCATTGTGGAGATTTAAGATAACATACATACATACATACATATGATCACGTCTTTATCCCTTACGGGGTAGACAGAGCCAACAGTCTTGAAAAGACTGATAGGCCACGTTCAGCTGTTTGGCTTAATGATAGAATTGAGATTCAAATAGTGACGGGTTGCTAGCCCATCGCCTAGAAGAAGAATCCCAAGTTTATAAGCCTATCCCTTAGTCGCCTTTTACGACATCCATGGGAACGAGATGGAGTGGTCCTATTCTTTTTTTTTTTTTTTTGGTGCCGGGAACCACACGGCACTGCCGGGAACCACACGGCACTAACGAAATTTAAGATAACAATATTAATATTTTGATTTCGTTGTTTCAGGTCCGGACTTTGTTCGTGAGTGGACTGCCGATGGATGCAAAACCTCGCGAACTATATCTTCTGTTTCGAGCATATGAGGTGAAACATTGGTCAATTAAATTAATAATCCAGATAAAGGTTCTGCTTCTTTAAAGCATTTTTCATTAGTACATACAAAATTGCATTGTATTTACTTTTTATCCTATTGCCATAAAATCTACGTAAGTCCTTCCAAGGCAAGACAAAGCAATTTAGTCACTTATCTCAAGCAAAAACATAAAAATAGCTAGTTCTTTTATCTTATAGTTGCGTGATGATTAAGCAAGTTTTACAAATCGACCCTTCTCAACTAAAACGAAGGGAGTTTCGGTCAACGACAAGCCCAGAATAAAGACAATTTTTTTACTAATAAATAAAATATATGATTTACTTTTATTAAATGCGTAATAACAAACAAATAGCTGCAACATATGTAAAGTCTAGTGAAATTCCGCGTCTTAAAACGTACAAATATTTGCTCAGGAGAAAATAAAACGTAAAACACCATCGCTTCCGTCACGCGACGAGAAGATCCCGCCTCGGATTACCCCGTCGTAAATATCAAATGTCATGCTCCGATTCGTAATATTCGGATTGAATCGATTCTGTCTACCGATAAGGGGAATTACACTCGATCCTAGGCTGGTACGGATGGCACCGCCGACATAAAGGTGGCTGAAGTTAATACAAGGGGTTAGTTTTAGTGTATCGCGTGTTTTCTTTGGTACCGAGCACCGAGTAGTACCATTTTTTTTGGTAGTTAAACCGATCGTTCTGAATAGAATACCGCTGTGACATGATGATACCGTAAATTCGGGTAATTTGATAATGCTGTGCCCATTAGAAGGCATACCCAAGTCTTATATTAAAAAGTTTGTTAGGTAAACCGACTGTGAAAGCAAATGGTTTTCGCAACAAGTAGTAATTACTGTAATTTGTTTGTACAGGGTTACGAGGGCTCCCTCCTAAAGGTTACCAGTAAGAACGGAAAAACAGCATCGGTAAGTTAAGACATTTTTAATTCTTTTCAGGAACATAAAGAATACCTACATATGTTAGCTTTTTCTAATAATAAAAAATACTTTCAGCCTGTCGGGTTTGTCACATTCCATACTCGAGCGGGGGCAGAGGCAGCTAAACAGGATCTTCAGGTTGGTATTACCTAATTTTTTTGTCAAAATTTAATAATACGACTTAACTATTCGTTGAATTTGTGCCGAAAGTTAATTTAGTTTGATTTAAGCTGAAAAAATCTCGACTAATAAAGCATTGGAATAGGTGTAGACGAGCAGAGTTATTTTATTAAATAAAATGAACAAAACATACTTCAACTCAAGAACACGTAAGGGTAATAAAATCACCTACACAAAATATTGCCTAATTAATACGAATGGCTTGACACGACATGGTATCACTACTCGATACAAAAGTATCTCTTATTAGACCGAGATACCGAAACATATAAACTTACAACGCTACTGTAAATACTAAAACATGTAAAACGCACGGTGTTACTAAACCTCTTCTCATCACATGCCTCTACACAGCCAATGAGCACTATAGTTAATATTCTCATTGTAGACTTGGAATAACATTTTCCTGACTCGAGTAACCGCATCGTAAGTTATGCTAAACCTATGCACATATCGAATAGACCACAGGGGTCATCAACAGAAGACATAGCCGTTTGATATTTGATCGTTATCGGCTACATACGGTGTAAATACGCAAATGCATGTCACTGTTTGACAGGTTTTGATGTCACATCCCGAGCACTGTGTTCCGACACCTTAGCAGGCGCGGGCGCGGTCTTAACATTTATCCAAACACCAGGCCAAAAATATTAAATAAGTATTTGAAATCGCGTTTTCCAAAGTATACAGTTCTGAAACGGTTACTCTATGTCCAGACCTTTTGTAATAAATTCCTGGGGATACTGCAAATGGCCAGTCGATTCTATCAATAATTACCAAATGCAGTATCCTCATCCCGTTGCCCTCCCAACACGCGTCACTGCCCCAGTGGCTACACGTAATGCTGGGAGCACACGATAGACCCTTCCATCGTCATTATATCGGAGCGCCGCACCGCTCGCGGCTGTTCACAGCAGGGCGTCCGATTCGACCCCGACATGCCGCAAACGATTCGGTTGGAGTTCGCTAAAAGCAACACGAAGGTCAGCAAGCCGAAGCCGGCAGTTGCCACAGCCGCGCCAGCCGCACACCCTGCATTGATGCACCCACTCACTGGACGTAAGTACCGCCGAACGCACACACCGCCCGGCGCGAGCTCGATGCCCCACACTCCTCCTTCTCAACACTAATCACACGACCTTCTCGCTCAACCATCCTTTAAAATCATCCACACGACAGCGAAACTCCCCCGAAGCTGTCGATAAACAAGTAAGGTAGAAACTGACAACATATCTATTGTAGTAGGCTTGATGTTCAAATACGTCAGTGACTTAGTATCGCACAGCGCAAGGTTTAGCCCTAAAGCTGAAGTGCGTAGCCATTTTAGATTGTCACATTTGTTGTCAAGGCTTTTCGGTATGTTTCTTCTAGGTCTAAATTTAGATAAATAAATTACACATTGAACAGCTGCCGCTGTCGTGTGGGTTAGATAACGATGTTAACAAGTTTACTGTCATACTTTCTACTATCAACGAGAGAGATACAGGGTCGAGCAAACGCAGAGGGCAAGTATCTGTGATCGCTTACACGTACCACCGCAAGGCCTAGCTCCGCGAAGCTATTGTCGATTGATCTGTCGGGTTCTTTAACACTATTGACAACTTTACATATGTTTTCATGTAGTATATTAAATTTTTTATAGGATGTGAGACATCCTAAGTCTAAGTGAAAACGTCTGTAAAGAAGATGTAAATATTGATTTTCTTAGTATTCTAATTCCACGAAATAGATTGAACAGCTATATTGCCTTTGCTTGTGATTGGAAGTTTGTAGGACTGTCGATGATATTTAGTCATATGTACAGACTTGACGAGTCCGTTCTTCCCTGGCGGAGGCGCTGAGTTGTGGCACCACCCACTAGCGTATGGTGGCGAGCTGCCAGCGCTATCGCACGGACTGGTGCATCCAGCCATCCACCCGCAGATGGCTCCTGTTCGATCCTACCTCTGACTAGCTGCCGCCGATAGGCCACACCACGTAAGTTGATCTACATTCCTACACAAAATGAATAAAAGCGTCTCTATAATTATTCCAAAAAGCATGATCATCAACATTTAAGAAGCTTGAGATTATTATATACCAGAGAAACAGGGCCACATTACAGAAATCAGATAATCACTCCAACTGGCTTTTCCACGTAGTGAATCGTGATCTTAGCCGGACGCGGATCCAATAGTGTTCCCAAGGGAGGTCACAATTGGGCTACAATGCTGTTGTGAATTATTATATTAAAGAACATATTAAAGTTAATTGTAGGTTTAAAATATCTTAAGTATTTTGAAAGTAACTTCGCTATCATCACTGCTTGCCTCGCTGCAATTTATTATAAATATTTTTTATCTTACATAAATTACTGCCATACATGCCTAGGCTCAACCTCAACGTAATATGGACTTATAGGAGTACTTGCAGACTCCCCTGACGCTGGGCGCTTGCGTGCTCCCGGCGCCCGCACTAGGCTCCCCGGGCGCGGCCGTCCCGGGCCATGCGCCGGCGCCACCCGCGCACCCCGCGCACCCTGCCCCGCCTTGCTCCACTCTGTTCGTCGCTAATCTTGGACAATTCGTATCCGAACACGAACTAAAGGAAATTTTCAGCAGGTATATTAGTTTTTTGTCTTGTATTTCATTTGTAATGATAATTGGCTGGAGGTTATTTATTTCAATAAAAGCATTGACGTATCGGATTCCCAACTTATAAAGTTTGGTTATATTGAGATAAATTAATTTCCAGCCAAAAGTATACTAAATTTAAAAACTGACGCTCAATAATTAGTGAGACATGAAGTTTTAAAATTTGCTTAAACAGAACGTTCGTGATACCTACATTCAAACTATGTTGAAGAGTCATAATTCTTCCGAATTGAGCGTTAATTTAATGTGCATGATAACGCACTACGTACTAAGAAACAAACGTGATTACAACAAGCATTATAAGATTGATCATAACAACTACTTATATGAGTAATATTGATTGTCTGTTCTCCGCAGTGCATGTCGCACCGAATCACTGTACACCTGAACGTTGTTGGGTTAATTTATTTTTCAATTATATCACGTCTCACACAAACCATTTTGCAAAGCAATTTGCCGTATGAAATGTTAGTGTGGGAACTGAAGCCTGCACTTGTACCGCCCGGCATGACAACTGTATGCCATTTCGTTATACCGAACGAAAAAACATTAGCGATGTACATAGAAATCGAATTATTATAAGACTATAGAAGTGGAAGTACTGGGGAATGTGTCGTTGCAACCGATGGTTATCATGAGGTTTTCATATTACACTTAATTACGAGTTGTATTGGCAGCTTTACAGCTTCGCAGAAAGTTCAGTGCGTCGCAAAACGAAAACCCATAATCCCTTTAATTTCAAGTTCTATATGACATTTCTATCGTCTAATATTATCCCGATTTCTATGGCGCTGTATTATTTGGAAATAGAATTTTGCTACGAATGAAAAACATTTTTCTCGCAAACAGCGCTAACGCTTCGGTAACATGAAATGTCTACACTTATCACAATTAGTCGTATCGTATGATATCAGCACTCTAACAGTACAAACATATCATTAATGTACACTATCAAACGTTTGTTCTCAATGTTGCACTCATTATTTTTTGTTCATAAGCATTTAAATAATACACGTTTTATACAGACATGTGTGACTTAGATAAGATAGAACATTATATCTCCAATGATCCATTATGGGTAAGGTTCTCCTGTAAAGGTCGAGGAGGTCAGAGGAGAATCGTTTCGTGTAAAAACCTGGCTTACCCAATCTAGGATCGTGATCAGAAGCGCACTGCGGGCTCCTCTCCAGAGAGGTGAGGACACAACTGACACGTTAGGAGGAAGCTATTCTATCTAATCTAGGTTGTACAATTCAAATTGTTTATTAAACATTAAAATTACCATAACATTAACTCGTACGGCTTTGATATACAGAGTTAATTATTTTAAGTAAATTACGCCAAATACACAATGTCAAAACTGGGGGGTACGATAGCGGGCACAAACTCTATGATGATACATATAGCTGCCCGGGTTTCACCCGGCTCCGCCTGCTGTCGGGGGGCAACGCCGGCAGCACCGGGCCGGTGGCCTTCGTGGACTTCGCTAGTCCGGCCGACGCCGGCGCCGCCATGGCAAGGCTGCAGGGCGCGCTGCTCCTCAGCTCCGAGGGGGCAATCCACGTGGAATACGCAAGGCATAAGATGGCACACAACGGCTGGATTCTCGCACATGAAGTATGCACGCGCACTTTTTCATTTCACACTTAGTATAACTTTGGATCCTATGTTTTTGGGTATTTCACATTTAGTTAGACGTATTGGAATTTCGATATTTTATTGTTGTTACAATTTGCGCTATAAAAATGCGATGCGCATAGTATATATCTGCACTGTACGATCTTAAAATCTAAAGTATTAATTAAATCTTATCATTCCTGGTTTAGTTCGGGGCTTCAAATCAACCCTAATTAAAATGTTATCAAAAGGACTATGAAAAATAGTTACTCATATCTTGTTCATATTTGTGGAAAGCCTGAAATTTTCTTCCTTTGACCAACAAGCATTAAATACGTAAAGAAATATTACTACTATCACTTATTTCAAAATCAGTGATCGAACAGTATTTAATAAATAATTTAGGTTCCAAAGTTTTATTTTTTATTTTAAAAACAAAGCTACTAATTTCTCACTTATGCACCTCGCACTCATAGCATAATGCCTGCATAATTTTAAAAAACATTCAAATTATCTTATAATACAAAAAGTACCGATAAGGTTTTTAACATATCTTTTTATCCACCAGGGAGCCAAAGGCGGAGAAGAGGCCGAACAGCATTAGCTCGTTCGTGGCTCTCGGCACTTGACAACCAGCTAACTGAGGGACGCGCAATCTTGATCCTCTAAGTCGCATCGGAACCACGGGAGACGGAGCTTACTACGGCAACACCTACGTATGTCCGCATTACGGCTAATTCGGATCAAGATTCCTCAGGTCTAGTAGACCGCATAGTAACGTCTAGAACATAAGCTCTGTCTCCTCTTTTGTTAATCTTTTCCGTTTACCAGCGTCAGAGGTGTGGTGTATCATAAATACCAAATTTAGCAAGTTTATTGTATTATTATTAACATTCCAAGTTATTGTTTACCTTAAATAATTAAATTAATATAATTTGAAATTATTATTCAGTAAATTTAATCTATGTTTGTTTAATATTATTCATTTTTATTATGTAATATAAGATTTATTTACAACTAACTTATTGTTCGAAAAGTTTGTATATTTGTTTCAACATGACCGATGTATACAACTGAGAGGATTTGTTATGATATAGCGTATAGCCAGAAATTAAACATTTTAGGATAAATCTCATTCGAATAAGCTAAAAACCAAAGGTGCCCTTCATAGAAACATTACGTTTTGTTAAATAATATTTCAAGTTGAATGATTTTAATAAAGTTGTATGTAATTATTACGATACTTTTGTTTTAGCCTCGATAATGTTAGCGTATTTAAATAAATTTCATGACTATTTCAAATTATATTTACCTAATACTTTCTTAGTAATTTTATATAATGTTCAATCACTCGTTAAAGCACTGGCACTCTAGTGTTGGTCTTACGATCCTTTCTACCTGTAAATGAAATTATTGCAATAATTATTTAAAAATACTATGACTTGACGCGGAAGACGGTCGCCTCGTTGCGCTGACTGTCGAGTGCATTGCATCACTGAACTATCGCTCATCGCATTGTATCTTTCTATTCAACTATTGTAACCAATTTATTTTTTGAAACTTTTATTTCAAAATTACACAAACATTTCTTGTGCCTTGCAAAATTGTGACGAAAAGGAATATTTGATGATAACATTTATAATTCCCTACAGCTGTCCCTTTGTTTCTGTCAAACTTCACTGATCCCGTTCGTGAACGATGCGACGCAATCGAGAGGAGTTCAGTCTTGCTGCGAGAATTTAGCCTTGGCCTTATGAGAGTTAAATAATTAAATGTAATCATTATATTAATTAATAGTATCTAATTACTTGGCGACGTGCGCGCCTGCGCTGAATAGTGAAACAATTATTCTACTATCTGCATGCTTTGACGAGCTTTTTGGTAATAATCTAATTTAAACTTTAGTAGTTACTTTAATTGTGTAATCGTTAGGTGAATAATACTAGGTAAGGGTATTTATTGTAGACAATCAGCATAGTTGCATTACTATTTAATGAAAGTTATTCGTACATAATAATGAAACAATGTAATGAAATTTTAATTACTAAAGTGTTAGGGTTAATCAAATGGAAGATTAATATATTTTTTATTTTTAGCTAGTTGACTTTCGCAAACAGATCGACTACTTAGTTACCTTCACTGATCACAGTGACAATTAAGTACACATCAATGCGAGATAGCAATAAACCAAAAATGAAATCTAAATGTTATTATAGGTATCTAGTGTCGTAATCTGCTGATGTAAACATGTAAAAATTATACAAAAAAAAATAAAAAAAAATATCCCTGCTTAGGCTATAATGAGATAAATAAGGTTACGGATATTCTTGGGTTAAAATCTTGACGCGACAAATCTATGAGGCATTCACGAACTCCGGCGCCTGCGCGTGCGCACGCTGGCGTTGCAAAAGAGATTCCGCATGTGAATTCTTATGAAAATCTCTTAGTCAATATTAAATAAAAATTTCGTCAATTTTTGACTTAGCAAAATTTTATACGTTGTTTATATTGTAACTTTCAGATACCGAGCGTCGGGCGTATAGACCAAAGATAAAGCATATACTTACATAATTATAATACTAACCTCAAACCGAACCAAACTTGTATTTTGTAGGCAGTCTAGTGCTGGTCATGTTCGTTTTTATATGTTGGGATTTTAATCTTCACTGTCAATTTTAGCGACACATGGTTTCCATTATTGCAGGGTGAGACCGAAACCCACATTTACATACGGGTGGCAACTAAATAAGGTATCTAAGAGACTATTTTTAATTGTTACCTACCATTGCTATTTATATTCACCAATTTGAAATGACCTATAATATTTTAGAGGTTTATTAAGTTTATCGTCTCAAAAAACTGTCTTATTAAATAATTCATCAGATAAATAATAATATTGTCCGTGACGTCAAGTCATTTCAAAATCTTTGGAGTATTCTCTTATATATTCGTAATTCATTGTCTGTTTTAATAATTAAGCTAAGTCAATGTTTACTTATTTAATTCGATATAATGCTAATTCGTATGTAAGTAATTGTGTAATAATGTAGTAGTGATCTCCCATACCTTCGGCGTGAAGCGTCCCCGATCGTACTCTAAAATACAACGAAAAGTTTATTTTTCTTTTCTGTTGTCGCTTTATAGATCATTTGATGGTTGTATTAAGCTCTCTTTATAAAAAGCAAATAGATGTTGTTTTATTTTATAATTCTACAGCCATCAAATGTTTTAAGCAATTTTGATTTACGCGGTATCTTTGCGATCGCCATCTTGCATATGTTTACAAAATGAATCCGATTTAAGATGGCGGCCAGGATTCGCAATATTCGTAGGGGACGCTGACGCCGCCATGATTCCGTCCAACAACCGTAGATAGCGAGTAAGAGACGTCCAGTGGCTGCGGACACGGCTACGTCACCTTTTGCGGGACTACTCGATACATATCATCGTGTAATATTAATGTGTAATTAGGAGTAAAGAGCGGTTTCATAGAGACGTTTATTCTGTAATCTCGTCTACTACTTGTAATGCAATCGGCTATATGTCACGCTATATACAAAATCGATTTGGGTTGAGATAACTCGCTTGCAATTATGTCTTTTGCCAGAAATCAATTTTCGCTTAACATTCTCATTTCGTTTAAATGTAAACAACCGACACGAAATGCCCTAAAGCGATATTTTCTTAACGTTTACTGTGAAATCGACTAAATGGTATTTGGATCGTCGTCCGTAAAGGACTCGGAGTGTGACATTGGCCCGCATGTGATAGGGTAGAGTAGGGGTGTAGCATCGCCTTGCAAGTTAGGTTAAGTGAAGCGGTATCACACAAACACCGTATATCAAAAACATATCAATTCTGTGCCCCTTATAAATTTAGTTAAATACTATTCTAAGAGATACATATGAATAGAATAAAGAGACAAAATAATCGTTTGGAGTATCAAATACATACTAAGTGTTGTTTTCGTACGTTGGTAAAGTAATATCGATTAGATTGTGTTTTGAGATGTGGATCATTACGCATAGTACCCGAGTAGTGTCGCGCAAGTTCCATTTATTTAATGTCGCTGTAGATTTTTAAATGTTATTTTAACTGTTATTATCTTTAAATACATAAATGATATGGCTTAATTACCAAATTAATTTTAACAGTTCGGTTGAATTCAGTATTAAAGTCGTTGTTTTATTTTCTGTAAGGAGATTCTTGCGCATTGCTGAGGACTTATTTGTATATCGAGCAAAATAAACCATACAAACTATATAGCTAGTAATTAATTGTTAGATTTGTGTGACTTGAATTATTTAATGCTTTTAGAGCAGAGGTAAAGTGTTATTGTGGTTTAAGGAAGACATAATGACATTGTAAAAATAGTGATAAATTTAGCTTAATTATCATTATTACAACTTTTATAGATGTTCATTCATTTTCTTTTCTTACTTCGTGGAGTATGTGGCATTGGAGACGTCATTGTTAATTCAAATAAATTGAGCTCATCCTCAATGGAAGTTTTTATTCTTTGATAACCCTGTCTCGGATTAACGACTTTACAAGTCTCCAAGTAAAAGTTTCCAACAGAACAGACTTGATATCTGTTATTTTAGTTCCAGCGTTCAGATTTTGAAATATCGAAGTTACCCCGCTGTTATCAAGATGAATGGTCTCAAGGCAGACATGTTTCTCAATACACGTCAGCGTGTTTATTCTTTCTGTCAATAATCTTGTAATATTCGAAACTTAGTTCTAAATTGTAGGTGTCTAGTTTAGGATAACAGATTAGACATAAATGATGGTTGAGCTTTTAAACTTTGCTTTGTAGATTTATCTGCTTCATACGTCGCCTTGTAAAAGGAATTGCATTGAAATATTATTGTTTGTATTGATATGTCCCATACATTCATTTTACGAGGTCGACGTAAATGAATCTTTCAGTGAAGTTGCTATGAGGTCTCCTAATTTCAATGATAACTTATGGCAGTGTTGTATTTATGTTATTATTAGTTTTAAAGCATTATAGGGTCCAAAGATTGGGAATAAACATATGTGACAAATTAAATTCTTGTTTGTTTATTTCGCATTAATTTTATAAATTTAAATTAACTAAAAAACTATAACAATAATATAAAGATATCATCAATACCTACTAAATTTAAGTGAATTTAAGTGTGTTATTAACACGAAAATATAATAATTTTAGATGTTTAGCGAGTTATTAAAGGTGAACTTTAAAGTGTTTGTTGAAATAATTCTCAGCTTTCTTTTTAACATTCAGATTTTATTTTTTAATTTTAAAAATAATAATTAGTATATATTAAACAGAGGACATGGCTCAAAGTCGAATGATTCAGGTGAAGTGCAGCAATAATTATTGACCTACACATAATGTTTGGTCAATAAGCAAACTGGAAAAATAAAATTTAGATATATCTGGAAATAAATTTAAGACTTTTATACATCACAATGGTGTAAGAGAATTCGAATATTCCTGAATAATTTCCGAATGTTTCAATAAATTTTAAGTCAGGTTTCCTCATTATAAACATTTCATCATAACTTATCGAAACATCACATACAAAATCATGAACCAAATAGGCTCCTTAGCCGAGTATGACTGTAGACGACATATTGTCTTCATGGTGCTTCCTTATATCGTAATGTCAACGATAGTATGACATTTAGTATCACTTACTATAATAGCCAAGCACAGAAGAATTTGAGGGGCCAGCAGTTGCTCAAAGGACTGCAAGGTGTTGCAGGTGGATTAGAGAGCGTAAGATCCGTAAGTATAGTTAAAAGAGTAAGTATTTTAATAAGGAAGAACAACGTCCCAAAACTTATGAATTTTTTTTAAGGCGCCTTGGTGCGCAGTTCTTATTAACAACACAGGAGCATAATATGAAGTATCTACTAACTAACAATGTAATCAAGATAAATGTGATGGAAGGGAGTAAAACGAAATTTGAAATCGGAATTAACAAAGTAGTTGAAGGATAAAGAAGGGACAAAACAAAATGCTAGCTCCTAAGAAAGTTTTCTTGTTCGATAATTTTATATACCTAAACTATCTATCTTTTATATAAAAGCACCTGGATTTGTAAAAGACTTGGTTGCATCAGAAAAAGATATATTTTCGATTTGAACTGATCAGCCTACCAGGCTACCATCAGATCAATAGGCATATTGCCAATAACAATCAGCATTCCTATCTTATGAACTATGATTATAAACAGTTAAATTAATAATTTTACTCATTATCGCTCACGCAATCGCTACCATAACTAGCAATTACCTATGTTTATTGTTACAAACACTCATATAGGATGCTATCAAATTCATAAAATTAACATCAGTTAACGTTCCAACTATAGTTTGGATCTAATGTGATATTAATGATATTCGCACTAATTTGCTCGAGGCCGCAGAACGGGGTCATAGCAAGTTTTCGCTAAATAATTACTAGCTCCCAGACGGCACTGTGCACACTAAGACTAGCTTAGTGATAATTAGTTTGTATAGTTGCAAGTTGTGATTCTGCTTTGAACTGCTACTTTCCAAATGACGCTAATGTCACATTGAGAAGTTTTAGAAGTTTCCGATGGTCTGATTTAGTTCAATTTCAAAATCTGGTAGTGTAGATTGTTCATTTATATTTAAAAAATGTATATACCTACTGTTGAAATTGGAGACGTTCTAAATAAATAAATATTATGAGATACTAACTCAACGATACTATATTTTACAATTAATACTTATATAGATAAACATCCAAGACCCAAGCCAATCAGAAAAAGTTCTTTTCTCATCATGCCCTGGCCGGGATTCGAACCCGGGACCTCCGGTGACACAGGCAAGCGTAGGTACTATCGCTGCGCCACAGAGGCCGTCGAAGCAGTTCTAGCAAAAGGTCAGGTCAAGAGTACCCTAATCCGACTAGCTTACATGAAGAGAGTTATGTATAAAGCGAAAGAATGCAGGGATCGTGGCAAGTGGAAAGATGTCCTCCCTACCCCTCCGGAAAAGAGGCGTGATTTATGTTGTTGTTGAATTAAGAACCTCCTCTTTTTTTAAGTCGGTTTAAAAAGTAATTTACGATGAATACGCCAATGATATTTATGGTTTGGCGCTTTACCCTTTATCGCACCACACTATTTTATAGTTTTGTGTTTGTTTTTACTACAATCTAGCAATGTTTTGAACAGTATGATTCTAGATAAATAAATAATCAACTTGGGGCTCTTATATACTTATAAATGACCTTGAGAATAGTCACATTGCCGACATGCGAACCTACTCCTGTGTTACCTCATCCCCTAATTGAACAATTAGGCATTCTCTGGGCACATATACATAGTTGCCTGACAATTTTACTTGAACACAGAACTCCGCTTCCCTCGTCCCACAATATGTGTCCCACGTGGATTAACTTTTAAAGGACTTCTGCTTCGCAAATTGCCTAGGTTCCATTATGTACACTCGTAAAAACCGTTTACAATGTGTACTTTAATTAACTTCTACTTAATATATGACTGGGTTATTTACAGGCCCTTCAAGAATTGTTGCTGTATTTTTTTTTATATTTCAGAAATTCAGAAATTTATTATCAAAATCAAGAAGCCAGATTTGAACTTTTGAAGACACTTATTGTTTTTATAAGTTTACAACTGAAAAAAAAAGAAAAATATGCCTAATACTAATTAATTACTTTTCATTTTAACACTGTTAATCTTTATTTTTGTAGTGAATTTGTAAATACTCAGTACATGCAAAAACGAAGAAATTTCAAAGGTAATTAATTACATCATTAAAGCTTACGTTTGACATTTACAATTTTGAAGTTGTAACCATTTGCTGAATTGAAGTTTTAATTAATAAAATTTTCTAGAGCCACCCATTAATTAATTTCGATAAACTTAGTAAGCAGGCGATCGATACCTTAGCTTTTCCATTTATTTTGAAATCGTTATAAGACTTCTGTGGTGTAATTAGAAAATTAATTAATATTTTGGCACCACGAATCATTAGCTTTTTTCAAATTTAATTTTTATCAGTCATCTTACTGGCGTTAGTGCCTGACCCTGTCCTGGATATTATTTTAGGAAGCAATTATTATAATTTCATTTTAGCTGTAATGTGTCAGTATCCCAAAAATGTTAAATCAATTTTGCGTAGTACTAAATCCCAATATTAAACAACAAATACATTTAAAGCATTATTATTCAATCTGCTTAAACTCCCAATCAAGGGACATTTATAAATCACAGTCATGTCAAAAACAGGAAAATCTGCTTAGATATTTCCCACTATTTATGTTCCTTCATAACTCCGCAAGATGTTGGCTCAAAACGTTGATCCGGTAAATCGCTTATCGTTTCGTCGCTTCGACACGTGAAAGACATATCCCAGATGTTACTGAGAGTGTTGCCACATCAAAGACTTGTCTCGAACATTGGAACATTCTGAGAATTCAAATTACAATTTATAAATCCTTAATGCTGAAATATAGATCAACAAAGTTACCCAATTTGTCTAGGAATGTAAAATCGAGGAATGCATTATGTCAGCATTATTTTAAGCATATTATTGGACGTATTGTTGGCTCGGAATCTTGTAGTCGGTATAAATAAAATAGCTATTCTATTATAATAGTATGATTTATGAATCATCATCACAGACAATTGTACTAGTTGCAATTTATCTGAGAATGACTGGGGTCAATATTATCATAGGGGACCGAAGTCACGTTGACTAGAAAAAGATTAGTTAATCCCTGTGGTAAGTACATAAGTACTAATATTTTATTAGAAAAACGCGTTTGTTAGTCTCATCTTAATGCTTTATTTCCGTGAATAAAATTCATAAAATTTTACACATGTGTTCTTACGAACCTCTACTTACCAAAACAAGAAGCGTCTTCTTTGCTTTTCATCCCGGAGAGGTACTGTTCCCGCGGTATTTTTGTTGAATGGGGCGCGGGCCAAGCTACGCGCAAGCGCTAGAATTATATGAATATAAGGATAATTAGATTTTTATACATAAATTTAAGAGTAAAAAAATATAACAAATATATTTATAGTTTTAATAAATTTTGTTTGTTTGCTTCGATTGAAATATACTTTTATTCAATACTTTAAATTCAATGGAGTATAATAATAATTTAATTAATGGATCGCTTGCACCAGGCGCAGGTTTATGGTTTGGTAATAAAAACATTTTTACTTGCGATTTAATTAACTCTGACTTAATAAGCTCAGCGAGGCGTAATCATTACAGCGAGTTTTAAGCTTGATAGCATATTGTCCATTATAACAAAGTGAATAAATGTTACAATATTGCATTTTCCAGATATTAACTGTTGAATATTAAATAAATTCTGATAATGCCAATTTGAACAACAAGAAATCTATGCATCGATAAATTGCCACTTTTAAATAGGTTCGTTTATATTTTTTATGATACATTAATTAACATTACAAATTACCATAAAATAATAAATAAAACTAAGCCTGGTTTTTAGCTTGATTTATAAGTGGTTGGTCGTCCTTTAGCCTAAAAAAAATAAAATGAATAAATAAAACTAAGCAAACGGCAGTTATAAAAACTGCAAGCTTCAAACGGGACCGCATTGAATGTTATGCACAAAGTTGACGCATAAAAGTTTGGAAGCAAGCATATTAAGCGCAGACCCAGTTCCAAAATGGAATTAAAACTTGTATGTTTTTCGCAAAGGACGGTGACTCTCTATCTTTTTTAATACAGATGATTCCATACAGTCGGCTGGTCTCGGTTCTAACTTTTAAAATAATAAGCTTTCGCTTAAGCTTCACGTCAATTGATGAATTTTTCTACAACTTCAGAACTAACTTTGCTAACTTTAGTGATCAAATTCGATGACTGAACAAAACCAGGACAGAACTGACACGATAAATTTAATACAAGAGACTTTTCACAAAACGATGACATAATAGCCGTGGGGTACTATTACGTAGGTAATTAGGACCTTAACGATGTCCTGATTATTATTTAATTTCACAAGCTGATGGCATTATGGGGCACAGAGGTAGTCAGGGTCCAAATAATGGTGAAAGGTATCATCTGGTATTAAAGGAAAATGATTCCCAAGGCGTGTTGGTGTTACGCAGGCAACTGATCATAAAATTTTCCAATGTATTATACATATCTCGAATAAAGTATGGATAATACCACAAGTAATTCATTTTGACATGTGTTATTTATGTACACATAATTGTGCATACACAATACATGTAATTAT
Source organism: Amyelois transitella (assembly GCF_032362555.1). Lineage (NCBI taxonomy): Eukaryota > Metazoa > Arthropoda > Insecta > Lepidoptera > Pyralidae > Amyelois > Amyelois transitella. The sequence goes on along the minus strand of NC_083511.1, from coordinate 6,732,652 downwards.
GCTTTTTCTTTCATGGCTAGAAATTAATTTTACTTTATTTTTTAATTTAGTCGACATGTGTTCTTTTTTCGTGCATAAAGGTTAAATAAATAAAAGTTACCAAGTCTGAGCTTTAGTGCTTAACTAAAAATGCTATTACGAGTATGAAAAATGCGATTACGTACAAGAAAAAGGTGGCTGACTAAATTACGGTACCTATAGATCTCAAAAATCACCCAGAAAAATGTCTTATTAGAAAAATGCGAGTATCATTCATAAGAAAGAAGAGTGTTATGAGGAGAGCAGTATAAGAAATGATAAAAGAATCATACATATATCGGGTTGTGTGACCCTTACCCGTTGCGGACGTGACGTCACGAGTCAACATAAAGTCTGCAACATACGATGTTCTGGTACTAGGTAGAAGATTCTTCAATTTCAGGATATGATTGCAACTGCATACTATACGCCTCAAACTTTGGGAGGTTTCATGTAATGAGAAACTTTAAAAGTTTAAACCTAGATCTTAAAATGAAGACATATAAATTAAGTTATATTCTTTTGTTGAGTATGACTGATATGTAATTGTAAAAAAACATGATGTAATTACGATTATTTTTAGATATTAATTTTTATTCGTACTCCGTTGATTTTTACTAAATAGTACCTACCTACCAAACTAGTGAGAACACTTTCGTTAAATATTCTTGCTAAATATATTTTGATGTAATGAAGTATATATTTTGCAACCAGCGCATTCGGTTTGAAGTACTACTCTGTCAAGAAAGTAGCAGGAAAAGATCAATAATACACAAACTGTTTGTTATTCATCCAAATTTATTTTATCACCTTCAAAATATGCTCCTTTAGAAACGATACACTTACGCCAACGAATAATCCAATCATCAAAACATTTTTTAAACGCTGTTTCCGGAATTGAGGTCAGTTCTCGCCGCGAATTCTCTTTTATGTCTTCTACCGATTGAAAACGGGTGCCACGAAGTGGTAATTTGAGTTTAGGAAAAAGAAAAAAGTCGGCTGGAGCCATATCTGGTGAATATGGTGGTTGCTCGATGGTATTTGTTGAGTGTTTGGTTAAAAATTCGTTCACAATGATGGCCTTGTGCGAAGGTGCATTATCATGGTGCAAAATCCAAGAATTTTCTTTCCACAAATCTGGCCTTTTTCGTTGGATTTGCTCTCTTAAACGCCGCATAACACTCAAATAATATTCCTTATTTACCGTTTGACCTTCCGGCAAGAATTCCGAGTGCACAACACCGCGATAGTCAAAGAAAACAGTCAACATGACTTTGACTTTTGAACGACTTTGGCGTGGTTTTTTCGGTTTCGGTTCAGTTGGAAGGCGCCACTCCGAAGCTTGTTGACTAGTTTGCATGTCAAACTCGTAAACCCACGTCTCGTCACCAGTAACAATGCGTTTCATGAATGTTGGGTCGGAATTGACTCGTTCTAGCATGTCCTCAGCGACTCTCATGCGATTGAGTTTTTGAAAAAAATTCAGGTCTTTTGGGACTAGCCGAGCGGCAACATGTTTCATACCCAAATTATTAGTTAAAATGGTACGGATCGACTCGTGAGATACAGAAAGTTCGGTGGCTATCTCTCTCAAAGTTGAATGAGGATTTTCAGTCACTATTTCCTTCACTTTTGCGATGTTAACTTCAGTTGCAGACGTTGATGGCCTACCAGAGCGAGGCAAATCTTCCATCACATCTCGACCGCTTTTGAACGCTTTGTACCACTCATAAGCACGAGTTTTTGATAAAGTCGATTCACCGTAAGCCTTCTGTAACATTTTCAGTGACTCCGAACACGATATTCCATTGGCAATGCAAAATTTAAGACAAACTCTTTGTTCGATGTTTTTATCCATTATGAAATTAGCAATACACACTAGATATGATATAACTAAAAATAGCACTGTATTTAATGTAAACAACAGATGCAACTCAAACTCCGCGCCAAAATGGAAAACAGTTGTGCCAATCTAACAACAACAAAAAAAACAAAGATTTGAATTTGGAACCATAAATAAATAATCCATTCCCGATACTTTTCTGACTGAATGTATAACGTGGCATACGTTCTACTTCAAACAAAAAATACTTGCAACAATTTAGACGCCGAATAAACACTTTCGCTATACATCATGCACCAGTTAACCTAAATAATTTTGGCGCTCTAAATAAATAAGGGTTACGGGTTGGTAATGAACTATAAATCATGCCAGTGTTAGTGGCTACATCAAAAGAGGCGCTTCAAAAGAGTCTGGCAGCACGTCATAAAGGCAAGTGCTCACGGGCGGCCCAATTACTCCACTAATTACGAGTAAGTCAGTGTGAACACGCCACAAGTAGTATGTGCGCTCGTTTCTCGTTGTCTGAGAAAGGCAGAGAGCCAATAAGCTTGACTATTGTTTCGTATCTGGTATATGTTAATTAATTGTGATGAAACAGTTTCATCTCCCGAATTTCGATGTCAAATTTAAATGTGACTTATGTCTTGCTCGGTTTACTTATTTGTCATGCCATGCATTGCCATTTTCGAAAAGTTGACTGGCAGAGAATACGTTAAGTTCGCCAGTGGAGCTTTACGACTGAACAAAGTTTTGAATAAATGATTTTAGCGATTTTATATCTCATGCTTGAAAAGAAGTACGCCTAAACAAAAGGGATAAAAACTTACTGCACCAGTCCTGGGTAGCAATGTTCCCTGCAAAAGTAATGTGAAATTATTAAAAAAAAATTGTTACCTATATCTATATTTTCCATAAAGAAATAACATTGCGTAGGAAACAGCGTAACGGTCCGCGTTTCAAATAATCACCCACGTCGTTCTTTACATCGTAGACACTAAAAAAATGCCACAGCTTAAAAATGCGACGCGTGATTGCAATTTACGGGAAAATCTATCGAGGCAACAAGCAACAGCTACAAATCAAGTTGGGTATAAGGACCAAGCAAACTTGATACTTTCAGTGGCCAGCGATTTTGCGATTATTTGATGCGTCGAGTATCTGTGAAAAATACACATTTTTCCTTGATATCTATTAAATTTTAAGTTCGGTTCTAAACCAATATTTGTAACAATTGTGATTCTCCTATCAGATAATATGCAATGAAAATAATTCTATTGTGTGGTTTCTATAAGAAAAGCAATCGCTTAGCTAAAGCATCAAATGCAATTTCAAGTTCAGTAAAACTGAAACCACCTGCGGGTCTATTTACAAACTTGGCAAAGCCAAAATAAATGTCTTTTCTTATCGCTGAGGTTACCCCGACAGTTGCCCGAAAAATAAAATGAGAGAAAAGAAAAGATATATTTCCGTCTTATCAACGTTACTAAATAACCCCTAAAATATACATATAATTACGTTTATATCCCTTGCGGTAGACAGCGAAAGACTACGTTTAAATATATGGCTTGATGATGGAATTGGAATTCAGATAGTGACAGGTTGCTAGCCCATCGCCTACAAAAGGAATCCCTAGCTAAGTCGCCTTTTACGGCATCCAAGATATGGCAACGATAGGTCCTATTCTAAAGTGCCGAGAACCACACGGCACTTCCAGAAGAGTGTGCGGAAGGATTACATATAGAAGGATAGTTATGATTAGGTTTAAAAATTGAACATCTAGGAAGTAATAAAAAAGTATAATTAAAAAAGTATCATCAAAAAAAAAGTAACATTGACAATAAAGAAGCAACGCTGTTAAAACATCTAAAATGGCTGGTTTGCTCAGTACTAAAAGAATGAAAAAGAGGTCGGAAGCCGGGGTTAACTGAAAACTCTGTTTACGTGTTTGCTCGTTTGTTGAGCTCCGGCGACTCGGCCGCGTCTGCGAGTGGATCGGGATGTTTTAATTATGTAAGTGCGAGTAAGTACGTTTGTTTATTGTTTCGTATCTGTAAGTATGCTGAATTTCCAGTACATACATACATACATAAAATCACGCCTCTTTCCCGGAGGGGTAGGCAGAGACTACCTCTTTCCACTTGCCACGATCTCTGCATACTTCTTTCTCTTCGTCCACATTCATAACTCTCTTCATACAAGCTCGGCGGTTTCGGGTAATTTCCAGTAGTTTAAACAAAATCAGATTAAATGTAGAAAGGCAATGCGCACAGATTTAGCTGACCAGAAACTGAATTTATTATTATGAAGTACTTTGAACTTCTTAATAAATATTTACGCCAACAACAAATACATTTCGGAATAAGTACTTTGTGATAACTGACATAAAACCAACTCAACCTTAGCAATGGTTCCGCCGTCACTGTGCGTTCTCCCGGAGAAGACCCTCGAGAGGACTCTTGTCCGGGATCCGATTAAGACCATGATCCTCTGGAGCGGGCAAGTCACTTACTTACTAGACGATACCGGTGAAAGGATATCTTAACAAATCTATGATAGCAATTATTGACTAAAACTTCCCAGAAACCTATCAGGAAATGTTCGAAAACTTGACCTCAAAGTAAAGTTAAACTGTGCAGAGACCAACAAATATCGTATTCCAGAAATGTAAATTAAAGTGATTCCACATTTAAGTCATAATATTCCTGGAGAAATATTGTTGAACAATAAAATATATATACTTATATATATATAAGTATATATATTTGCGCTTTTTTGCTTTTGTGTGTAGTAAGTGACCCTTAAACTCGAAAGCCAGCACAACCACTACGCCACACAGGCTACAAATATTACACATAGAAAATAACGCATAAAAATTCGCCCACGAAACCCAGAAATGTTGGGCGTACGTGAAATAACAAAGTTGAGGATCCTAAGAGCAGCCGGCGCCGCCTGAAATGTGGTGGGGCGTGGAGTCGAATACCAAGTAGCGATGCAGTACTAGATCCGAACGTGTAATGGCGGCCGTGACGTCACGCGCGCACCGCGACCCGCTGTATCGTCAACTGGTACACTATGCAGACATTGGAAGAGCAATGGTTCATTTGCTATTTTCAAGATACTGTTTTGATTTTGGAAGTATCCATGCTATTGAAAAATAAAATTGTATTAGTATGAAAATTTGGCAAATTAAAACAATACGGCAAACTTTTCAGTTTTAGAACTGTTTAAAAACAAAAAAAAATACTATACTATAAATACAAATAAAATACTTCGTAAATAAATTATTATTATTCGAATTTACAATAAAACTAGGTAACAAAACATTATAAACGAAACGTTTCGAGCTATTCAAACCGGGTGCTGTTTGTATATCGTTTAATAACCAATGAACAGTCAGCATTTAACTTATATTTTCTGCTTTGTATGGTTAAAATAATAGTGCACTAAATTTTAATGCTAGCTGACGCAGTGGTCTCCTCACCAGAGTGGTGAGGATGAAACCGGAAACAACGCCAGGAAAATGAAATTATAATTTAAGCTGAATTAGTCCACTTTTAACAGCGTCATAGAAACCAGTCAAGTTATTTCACCCAATTATTGACTTACCCAATCTATAATGGTCATAGATCCTCCACCTCCACCGGCGCAACTAAATGCCAATAGACATGCCAACATATTCTTCGAAATTTAAAAACTTATCTACACAAACGCGTCATTCAGTTTGTTGATGATTTCCCGAGCCATATAAAGTATATTGAATTTAAAAATTATTCCTGTCCATTTGCAGATACCTGTTCAATTAAAAGCAATTAAGAGTGAAAATATAATTTCGCTCAATTGAACCTCGCATTTCGGGCAAGTGCCGAATTGAAATCGATATGGCCTAATATCGACAATGTGGCGCTTACAATGAGCACAATACGGCTCATTTTCCCCTGAAAATACTGATTCTTTCCCGATACATCGAGTTCTTGCTAATTCCGATTCGCATGTGGCGATGACGGCAACTTTTATTTTTTGGTACTTCCTCCGTTGCGCAGATCTATGAATGCCTACAGTTTGACTGTCAATTCAAACGAAAAGACGGTCAGTACAAATATTTTTCCTGGATAATGTTCAATGTTTTTTTTACTAACTATGAAAAGTGACATTTTATCCTTCATGAACTAAGGTAAAATAAAAACCATACTACAAGTACCTACCGTACTTTGAAATGAGTACCATACTTTAACATAATACTTTGAGTTTCGTACCTATTCGTGGACATTGTTTCAGGTATCATCTTATTGTCGAGTAAGAAATTCATCCCAGCTAGCACTAAAAATTTACGAAAATTGTAGGTTATGCAGTTTTCTCTCATATCTCTGTTTTAATTTCAATTTCTACCTTTTGCCTTTAGAGTTCTGACATGAACATGTTGCTATAACCAATCAACGGAAAAGCTGCAAAATTGATGTGTACACAAAACAAAATTGAAACAACTTTTTCATCAGGCTGTCGGGCCCACGCAACAATGGAACCGATCTCTCCAATTACTAAAACTAACCTCAAATACGACTGTACTTTTTAAAACAAAATCCAAAACTGAAATTCGGAATACAGTTGAATTGGGATTAAGAGATATACCTAACTTTATTAACATTTACATGTATGAGTAACTGAATACATTGATTACATATTGAGGTTCTAGTCAGATCTAGATATGGGTGTGACTTGAATTTTCGGTTACTAACCGTTTGTTAATACGATATTATGGTAACGTTCCTACACCTAGTGTAAATAAGCAAATCTTTTATTAGTCAGCCTTTATTTTTGTATGCATTATAGTATGTCTGACTAATGCCTAATTTCGTAATACCGTAAGCTGAACGTCGCCTATCAGTCTTTTCAAGACTGTCTACCCCGCAAGCGATATAGACGTGACTATATGTATGTAAGAGGGAATTTGGTGCTAATTTATGTGGTGGGATTAAACGGCGGCCTTGGTTACAAGGTCGTGAATGCCAACGGCTTCTCTTGCCGCACAGGATACAAACATAAAGTTAAATAGATAAAGGATTTTAAACTTAGGATTCCTTTTTTAAGGGGATAAGTTAGCAACTTGTTACTATTTCTGAACTTCAATCATAAGGCCATACTCAGCTGAACGTGGCTTTCGAATATAAGTATTGACTCTGTCGACAGACGTACTATGTAAGTATATTAATGAGGTTTTATTTTCGGGTCTACACACTTATTAACTCTGCATTTGGCTAGCAGCGAGTGGCGCGATCCGCCTCCCTAATTACCGCCAGTAAAAACTAATTGAGGCCGGCTCTGTACCTTACACTACCTATACGTATAATATTAAATGAATAATGTTTTTATTAAACTAAATTCCTACAATACTTGCGTGTGGAGGTGCATTATTCCCGGCCCTTTTATATAGAGCCACTCAATTTGTTTCATATGGATAAAAAACTACAACAAATTGATACAGATACAGAGTAAGATTTGATGAATTATAATCATATTCACTCTATTTAAGTGGTATGTCTTATCCATTTCTACATCGTAGTCTTCTAGAAATAACAAATACTGTTTTGTTTACTGAGTTTTTATGGTATGTTTCAGTAATTTTTATTTATGAGTTCAGAAGTTGTTTCTTATAGATGACTCTCTTTTCCCCTTGAACCACTTTAATTAATTCGTAAGTATATTCAATTATTTAATACATTAAAAGGTCAAAAATATCTTTCTTCTCTTACTCACAAAACAAAAAAGTTATACTTACATGTTCTAAAGAAGCAAGGAAGTTAACATTTCACATTGTTAAATCAGACTTAAGAAAGAACAAATAAGTATCGTAAAAACCGTCCTACCTCCAGCTATTATTAAAACGTTCGGAAGTGTAAACAATACGAGAAAATGGTACTTTTGTTAAACCATTATCTAGCAGCTGTTGCTCCTAAATGCTTTTCCAAATAATTCTTTGTCGAATCATGGAAATATGTCAGCTAGAAGTGAGTAGTATTTTTAAATAATAAGAATGAGCGCCTAAAATGTATTTCTCAAATAAAAACTTATACAAACACCTGTATTTAACTATGATGCGGGCCTCCAAGCAATATTTCTGACCATTCTTCGCGCCTTTCTACGAATGGACTGTCAAGAGCAGACGACAAAGAAGTAGAATATTAAATTAAATTATGACATTAAAACGCCGAATTTAAAATTTTTCCATTGAGTGTTAATGTATGTGTAACGATTAAGTCATACTTGTAATTAAATATTTTTTTTCAAAACACCCAATTGCGACGGCTAAAAGCCAGTCTTTCACGTCACAACTATTTTCTAATGATTTCGTTCAAAGACGCTTCCATTTGAAATGATTCTACTATTCATGCCTGTCACAACCGTGACATGGTAAACAGTTCTCATAACTTTTGTAATACATTTGTTCTTTGAAATAAATTTTTAAGCTTACATTTGGGACAATCAAATTGGGGTTAAATTGTTTGTTTTTATTTTCCAACACCAAATTGCGATTCAAGTACTTAGACAGAATCGTGAAGGTAAAAATGTATTCAGACATACACATAATCACGTCTATATCCCTTGCGGGTTAGACAGAGCCATAAGTCTTCAAAACACTGATAGGCCACGATCAGCTTTCCGTATGATAGAATTGAGCTTTATATAGTGGCAGGTTGGTAGCCCGGCGCCTAAAAGAAGAATCCCAAGTTAACCTTATCATTTAGTCGCCTTTTACGAAATCCATGGAAAAGAGATGGAGTGTTCCTATTATTTTTTCTATTGGTGCCAGGAACCACATGGCACAAAATGTATTCAGAAAATTTAAACTTATTCCCAACACTCCTTTGCCTCACCGACGCGACTCTTTTCATTACATATCGTTTATATCCCTAACGAGGTAGACAGAGCCAACAGTCACTAAAAGACTTAAAGACCATAGTCAGCTGATTATAATAGAACTGAGATTCAGATAGTGACAAGTTGCTAGCCCAAAGCCTAAATGAAGAATCCCAAGTTCTGTTTTTACTCTTCTTTTTAAACGCAGCGACTCCCATCTGACTTGCGCAATCTTTGCAAGGGAACCAAAGCCGTTTTTACACATTCAGTTTCTTGAATGTGCAGTGTCACAAAAACACACAATTATTCTCCTTAGTAAAAAATAATGTAAATAATTGTATTTATACATCGTAAGTACCATATAGCTGATGAATATGTAATTTCAGGTTCCTAAAAAAAACCTTTCATTATGTAGGTACTACAGTAATGTAAGGGGATACCCGCGTCAGGTAATTCAATTTTAGGTAATGGTAATCCGGCTGACAAAATGTGGTAATTTATAATTTACAGCGGGCCAGATTACGCTCATATAACACATTTGACGAGGCGAAATGACGAGATGAATTTATAAGAGCCAAATTACTTTGAGCTACTAAACATACACTTATTTACAAAAGTAGGTGATATATACAATGTTTCTGTTAACTTAACTCATTTTGATAAAGATTAGTACTTAGTACCTAAGTAGTGCATCTAAATCAAATATATAAAGAAATCACCGTAAATGAGTTATCGGGGAACATACCTATATTAAAAAGACGACGACAAATTGAAAAGTTTTCTAACAATATTATTCTCCTAGCGTTATTCCTAGTAACGTCTAACTATACAGTTGCCTAACGTAACTATGAAAAGACGCAATGGTACATTTGACGGCCTGTGTGGCGCAGCGGTAGTATGCTTGTCAGTGACACCGGAGGTCCCGGGTTCGAATCCCGGCCAAGCATTGGCCTGCTTTTTTGATGTTTATCTATAAGTATTTATTATAAAATATGGTATCGTTGAGTTAGTATCTCGTAACGTAAGTCTCGAACTTACTTCGAGGCTATGTAATTTGTCCCGTATATATTTATTTATTTATTTACATAGGTATTCGAACCTGTCTACCATGGAACACACGTTTTGAGTTTATTCCACAGATTATTATGTAGATGATTCAGAATCTGCTAAAATATTCCACAAGTAAATCCCCTTAGAATCTGATAATTGAGATACAAATACACTGCAATATCATAGCTAACCAACCAATGTGTAATCATGGCAAGGAACACTGCACTAAACTAACACAGGCTAGTTGTGAGTGAATCTCCTTACGAGCACTGAGTTAGGGTAAACACAGACCTCATGCAACCTTCAGGCTTGCTAACCGACCGCTCGGATAACACCGCTCTTGACTTGTGTGTTTGAGAAAATGGCTTCACGTCTAGCATACATACAAACTAGCTTCTACCGTAACTATAGAATTTAGATTAATATAGGACTATGGAAGTGGTGAGAAGGTTAATTAGTTTTCGAAATAGTCACAATTTTGTAAATATTGAGTGTTTACGAGGTCTAAGTTTGTGGCGAAAGACGATTTATATTGCATCTCAATTCTGGGTTTTTTGACCGCTATACAATTGCGCAGAAATCATGGTAAGGAACACTGCACTTAAGTAATAATACAGGCAAGTAGTGAGTGAATCTCCTTACGAGCACTGAGTTACATACATACATAATAATATGTTAGTTACGTAATATGAATTAATTATTATTAATTCGTTCAATATTATTTTTTTTTTAAATAATCCTTCCATACTAATTATATGTAAATATGATGTTACTCTTTTATGAGTAAAACGCAGGACAAATAATTAAGTAAGTGATTTTTCTGAAAGACCGGCGAAAACTGGAAACACTTGCTTTTGCTCGCCGCTCCCGTAGTTACTTAGTATGTTATGCTTAAACAGAAAAATTGTGTCGCTATTTAATGGCTAAAACAAAAGAAGTTTTTGTAGATTATATCAATTCAATTATTACCAACTCTCCAGACTTTACAATATACACTACTTACTCTACATATTGATGAGACATCGAGTCTCTTTTATGACATTAGATTTAAGTTTATAATGATGGAAGAACTTTGTAAGAATAAAGCGAGAAACACGTATAAATTATTAGATTTTCCTCATATTTTTCATTTAACTCCGAACGGTGACTCTGATTTAAGGTTATAATGAGTGTGAGGGTAGAAATTTCCGACCGGCCATAACTTTTGATCGTATATTAACAAAGAAAGCGACCCTGAAAATCTGCAGCATTCTATAATCTCAGGAATTTGAAAGTTTGTAATTATGTCAGTCTTTCACGTCAAAAACAATCTCCTGTAGTTTTCATACATACATATGTATGTTTGATGTATGGAGAAACACATAGGACACTTTACACGCAGGCGGAGCCGCGGGCAAAAAGCTAGTCGGTTATAAAATTGAGAAATGTGTTTTTCTCATCCATATCTTATATCAAACAACGTCAAAAGACATCAAACTTTACACCGATGTTGGCGAAATGAACGAACATTTTATGAGTTCGATTCCACATCATATTTTATAAATATCAACGTACAAACGCGCTGAAAATAAAAACGCTATGATGGGGGTCCGTAAAATAAAATGGGCAGGATTTTTATAACATATTGTCTGGGCGTAAAGCCGACCACCTGGTTATGAGTTACTGCCTCAAATAATGAGATTATGGAATTGTTACATTTTCATTGCTATATTAAAGGTAGGCAATCGGTGTTTTTCGTACGTAGTTTGGAGACGGGTTTTTCCTTCCGTTTTAAATGACGCGAAAAGACTCCTTTATTTTAATATAATAATTTTTTTACATGAAATTTCTATAAAATACGTAGACAGTTTCCAGCTATTAAGTATAATACATTTGTGCCCAAAAATAGAAGTACTATTCTACTCAGTTGGCCTACGGCCACATAGCAAAGTAAACCTTTGCATGGTATACGTAACGTTGGTGGTACACATATCTCTGTTGCTCACTGTACATGAAATACTTCTTTGTGCACTCCTTAGTTTGTACATCTAGCCGGTAAAGGCCCGCTTTACTGTCCTTGCGAATTAAATTATCCCCGATGTAATAGGCTTCTATTTTGTCTATTTTCAGCTTTCAAAGAATGGGTTTCGTATTAGAATTGAGCATTTATAGGTACCGAAACATAGTTTTATTAAAATTGTCTTGAAGTTTATGTCTGTCACACACTTTAATCTTCACTAATATTATCAAAGGAAGAAAGTTGTTTTTTTCTTTCTTACATTCAGACAAAAAGTACTGTTCTATTTTGATTATCATACCCACCTATTTGTAAGCTCAGAAATAAACTTAATTGACCTTCAGGAGTAACGTACATAAATACAATCACGTCTATATCCTCTGCTGGGTAGACAGAGCCAGTCGTTAAATAGTTACGTCCACTTCTTATTATTTCGATGATTTATCACGTTGTTACCTAATATCACGTCATGTCTCATTCTCGGACGGGTATGTAGCGTCATCTTTTCACTAGCCATAATCCCTGCACACTACTTTCGCTTCATTCAATACGCTGGAAACTATCTAGACAAATGTTCAATGATTATGGTATATGAATCAATATGGCGGAGGTAAATCAAGTATGGACCGCAATAAATTATCGGCTCTTATCCGCATTACGCGGTAGGAGCCGCTGCGTAAATTACGCGGTAAGAGCTTGCGTAAATTAAATCACGTATTTACCAATACTCGATTTCAAAAGTACTTTCGATTAGGAATATAAATTTTTGTTATTGTGGGTGCGTAAAACTTTTAAAGAAAAAAATAATAAAAAAATATCTAAACGTAAGAGTAAAATAAGAACGTGATAGAGATTTTTTTTTAATTGAGCACCAAAAACAAAGCTCTCTAAGTTTTGGCTCTATTGAACATTTTTGTGGCCTGTCTTTTTAAACCACAAAGACATAGTATTCATTTTTACATATGAGTATCAAGTTTTAAATATTTAAGTTAAGCCGTCCGATAAATAATATACAGTGATAAACAACACGGTACATTTATTTGAAACTTTATATTAGTACTCAAATATTTTATAAACAATTTATTAATTTATTACTTAATGAAACCCACTGATAACTACTCGCTTGATGGTAAATAAATACATATAAATAAATAAATAAACGGCAAACGTAGTAACTATAAACGTACTTTATCAAATAAATTTAAATAAAACTTGAGAAAAAAATCCTTCAGCCATGTTTTTTTCCCAAAAATCTGTCCGACCAGTTTATTTTAGTTGCTATTAAAATTTCATTTCAAAATATTTTCGTTGAAACTTCAAGAAAAAGTAAATAAGCAACGAGCGAAAACTTTCTTGGCATAAAACAGTTATACCTAACTCATCTTTTTGAAATGGTTGCAAAGGGTTAAGTTTATGAAACTTTGTGTTGAAATTGCCAAACCTTTTTAATTTTAAATTAGTTCGAATAGGCAAGTTTAATATTGGTTGCACATGATATTAAAAATTAAACTTAAAAGTTATAACAATATAAAAATACCCTTTGGTACCTGGTAAGCTTTTGCATAGGTACACATATTTGATTGAATTGATATATCGATAACGAACTATGTTTCTTATTCAAGTTATTATTCCCTGAAATGGAAAAGCTCCTAATGATATAATCCAACCCAGTAACCAGTACCAACCACCCAATTTATAAATGGGTTTAAAAAAGGTTTAGCGTGACTTACGTGCTAATGCCACCGATGGATATCGCATGATCGTTTTCTATAAAAGGTAAATTATTCCTTAGTAATAAATCCAAATATTGCGTGCCACGTTAATGTGCGTTGTTCCGTGAGCAGCCAGCCTTATTATTTAACTGAAATAGTTCAGCTATCGTAAACGTTGCTCAGGCAAAACGCAAGTAATATCGTCCATGTGATTTTTCAAACACTAAGCACGCACAGTTCTTTTTTATTCTGCTTTCAACAATACCCTTAACTATATATATATACTTGTTAAGTATAGTGCCGTGTGGTTCCCGGCACCAATACAAAAAAGAATAGGACCACTCCATCTCTTTCCCATGGATGTCGTAAAAGGCGACTAAGGGATAGGCTTATAAACTTGGGATTCTTCTTTTAGGCGATGGGCTAGCAACCTGCCACTATTTGAATCTCAATTCTATCATTAAGCCAAATAGCTGAACGTGGCCATTTAGTCTTCAAGACTGTTGGTTCTGTCTACCCCGCATGGGATATGGACGTGACCATATGTATGTATGTTAAGTATATAAACGTGTATAGCTTTTAAAAACTATAATAAATTTATGAGATATGTAACACTATATTTCGACTCACGACTCACGAGTTTACAGTTATTTGAAAATATTTCGAACTCGAAATGTTCCAAATCTAAAAATTCACCGAAATATACATATGTAGTTTTGGTATCTTAATATGGCAGTACCAAAGTATTTTCAATCCAAAAATACAGAAGAGAGAGATAAGTAGTATACTCATTATTACTTGTATTTCAGATAGCAAGAGGCCAATGACCACAACCTCCGTAACTCTGTTAGAAGTGAGTTTGGAAAGTAGCCTTTAGTCGCCTCTTAAGAAATTCTCGGGAACAAGAAGAAGTTGTCTTATTTCAACTTACATGAATTACACGACACTTAAATTTCAATTAGATATTTTATAAATTATCTTTTATTTATAATTATAAAATGTACTAATATTTCAACGGAATGTGTAGGCTGCTACGAGTTTCGTAGCAGCCTACGCATTTGACTTGAAAGGAGGCAGGTTTTCGTAGAAGTTCTCTGTAGGTACGAAATTAATTTCCATAGAAAACAAATCCGTTTTAATAAAACTTATCACTAAAGGCGCTTTAACCCTTTGTGGCTTTTGACTCCACTTCTTCTTCGAAATGCTGTTGAAAAAAGACAGAAATTTGGAAAAGTGGAAAAAATAAGCGCACATTTAAGCATGAGCAAATAAGATGCGTACTTACATTTTCTCATATAGCGCATGAATGTATGCCTAAAATATCAAGTGAATGTTTTATAAAGCTTAAAAATGGGTTTTACATAGCATTTAAAAACGTATTGGTATAAAATGTTGTATCCTTATGATTTTTATGAGTTAACTTGTAAATATGTAGGCTATATTTCTTATTATAAAAACAGACTACCTGTAGCTCGCGGCTTTTGCCATAAAACGAAAAAAGTTGAATAGAAGAATATTTTTGGTAAGTGTACTTAACAGTTTATTCAATACCCGTTCATATTAACTATTTGAATCTAAATTCTATCATCAAGCTATACGACTGAACGTGGCCTTCAGGCTTTGCAAAACTGTTGGCTCTGTCTAACCGGTACTGGATATAGACGTGATTATGTGTATGTAGTTCATATTTCAAAACAATCTCCATGTAGGTTGATCATAGCTCTAAGTGGCAAATCCTTTACATTCTGAAAGTTATGATGAACCCCACACACGGTGAGTGCAAAGCGGTATGTGGTCACGTTGTGACAATATTTGGGCTGAAATACCGACAGTTTAATAAAGCCCAGTAGGCGAAAAAGTTCCGCACGCTAATATATTTGAGTAATTATTTTACCAAAATTTTGTTTATATTTTTTACTGTAGTACTGGTTACACTAAATGGACTGTTTCCAGTTTCATTTAAAATTTACATACCTACGTAAATTCGCCGCTTTCCCGGTGGGGTAGGCAGAGACTACATCTTCATCTTTCATACACTTTTGAATTTCTAAGGGTATACAGAAATTGATATGTCAGAATTATTGCGCTCATTCAAGCAACAAATGACCTCGATTGCTCAGTAAGCAACATACCTAAGATAGAGAAGAATATTCACAAGCTATCGTCTCCAATGTGGCGTCCATCCATCCATCTCCTTATTAAGGAGGTATTTTTATGGGCAAGAGATCTATGATTGTGCTCCTGGAGTGGGAATGACAGGTTATTTTGCAGAGTGACCCTCTTATGGCCTCCGTGAACGCAATCATGTTAAAAGATCAACTCGACCTTTCTTTTGTTTTCAAAGAGGAAATCTTTTTACCCTAATTTTAAGGTCACATATGTAGTCAGCGAAGCTTCATTATAGCCACCGGCTAGTTAGACTGCGGGTTTGCCCTTAACCCTTAATGGAATTATAACAATTGAGCAACCTACAACAACTTCGATACACACTTGCCCACAAATGGAGGAAGCAATTAAAAAGTTTTCTTTGCTTAACGAGAACCGGGACTCGCATTGATCTGAGACCAAGTGTTTGTATGTATGCCCTTTGGTACTCGCCCTTTGGCCGCCAAGTATAATCGCGATGAATAGCCAGAGCGACCTATGTAAATATACGCCGACTTACTTCAGAATGGTATATGGTAACACATTAGTAAGGGGTCTGTAAAGGGCATTTCACGCGTTTATCAAAGTAGCAGTGGGAGCAGAATTTGTAACGGGTACCGTATAAGAATTTATGTTTGCTCTTTGAGTTGGTTTTATTTGGGTAGATTAAAAGTTTGAATCTAAACAAAAAGGATTAAAGCATTACATGTATATATTAGGAATACTATTAAGCTTTTGTTTATTTCTTCAAAAAATTTATGGCAACATATGATTATATCTAAATATGTTTATTACCCGGAGAGTCGAGAAACATAGGGTTTAAACATTAAGTTTGAGTGAAGTTCACAAATAATGGTAAAATTTCGTTAAAAGATAAGTACACCCTTCCTGCAAGTGCTATCTAAAAAATGGGATTTTTATATATTATATAATGAAATCTACAACGATACTATTTATTTATATTGTATAAAAAAATCTTTATACATAAACAACCAATACCCAGACCAAACAAAAAATGAATCTTTTACATCATGACATGACCGAGAATCCAACCTGTGGTTCGAAGGCATGAACCACAACTACTGCACCAAATATGGCGTCAAAATCTTAGTTACTTGTAATAACAGACGAAGCGGTGTCGCGTGATGAGTCAGCATACATTAGGCTCACATACACCGCCGACTCAGCCGCTGAGTTTCATCCCGCAAATATTTCCCGAACGTGACCTCCGCAGCATCCTGCATGGACAGCCCGCAAAAATCTATTTCTGTTTACATAGGCCTTTATATTCCCTTATACGTTGTAATTCACATTATACATTATTTGTTCTGCAATAAAATAGAACAAGTTCACAATTTAAATTTAAATAAAAACTAACCTAAACAAGCTTACCGTATGTTCTTTCTTTATAATTACTAATTGTCATTTGATTACAAGCACTTTTCTTAAAATGATTCCATTTCTTTACCACGGATTTTATAAAAGGGTCACAACGGTTACACATAATTTCGCGATATAATTATCTCACTTGCCCACTACTGATCGCTACTGGCGGACCTTGTATTCCTCACTAGCGAAGACGTTTGTCTTCGCTAGTGAGGAATACAAGGAATAAGATCTTTCTCCCTTTCATTGGCGTTTGCCAATGAAAGGGAGAAAGATCTTATTATACCTCTCCTCACGTCTCATTTTTTCCCAGAAAATGTACAATAAGTGTATTCAAACAAAAATTATAAGTTAGCACCAACACTCATAATATATAACTCCGTTTCGTTTTCTAGGTTAACGATGTGAAAAATCGTTGAGTTTAAAGTTTAATTATGGGTATCACGAGTGTAAAAAAAATATTTTTGTTGAGAATTTTGAGAAATTGATAATATTTTCTGTGAATATAAAAATACATTAGTCACAGTTCCACGATTATCGTACGAGTACATTTGCATATTGTGATTTAAGGCACAATAGTTCAACTAAATTGTACAGAATTGAAAAGAGCCATAAATATAAATGTTTGTTAGTTTGGCTCTGAGTTTTGGTGACTGCAACTGCATTGAATTCTTATTATGCACTCATAACTTCTGCTGAAGTGAGCGTAATATATTACTGTATTGTTGATAGGATTACAATTTTAAATACATACATATCTTTAATATTTAGCATAATTTCTTGTAAGATTTTAGGTCAAATTAATAAACATGAGATGCAACAAAAGGTAGACATTATATAAAAACCTTAATAACTATACCTAAATATTTACCTGCATAGAATTTTGCCCAACAAACGACACCTACATGCAACGCGCAGTGTCAACCTAAATATTTTAACAAGCCGCCCTCATTTCCTCTCCTTTTTCTCAAAGGTGGGTTTTATTCATGAACCCGGTGACCACAGCGGGATCGTTTTACGATCGTCGATTTGCAAAGTGTCTGGTTCGATTGCCGATGCAAATTCGTCGCTTTACTGCCACACGGTAAAACCGTTCGTTTTCATAATACATTCTTTCCTGCATCCGCCAAGTTTATTTTGTTCAGCAATTGTTATCAGATGACACAGGGTAATTGATTCTACGACTTCTTCGCGTGAGTATTGGCAGTCTTTGGTACTATCGATAAAATCGGTAATGAAAAGGAACTATGCCCATAAAGTAAAAGTTATTAGTACTCCTTGTCGTTATTGCTTTGCCGCAAGTCGTTTGTACGGATATTTCAAAAATTGTGGCAAAAACACAGTGAAACAGAATGAATGAAATTATTATTGTTTTTATTTATTTAACTGTATTTATCTATTTACATAAAAATTATACGTGTAGACAAATTGCAACACCCAACACAGATTATTTGAAAGCCTGTTTGGCGCTATTGTCGGTTTCTAGCTTCTGAACCAAAAGGTCGAATACATCTTTTTCTGATTGGCCTGGATTTTTATCTATAAATATAAGTTTTTAGTATAAAATATAGTATCATTGAGGTAGTACCTCGAAATGCAAGTCTCGAATTGACTTTGAGACCAACTCAGCCTGTGTAATTTGTCTCATATATTAAATACTTCACTTATTATTTAAAAAAAAAATCAGATACAATTAAACCAAGTGTCCAAGTGCTAGTTCTTCAAAAGACATTTTGCAAACAATTACAACCCCTGAAAAAAGAAGAAGAAAAATTCAAACAGAAATAGGGCATATTTTATTCACGAGCCGCCAGTAAGCTATCAGGCATGTCCAAACTTCGCTGAGAGCAAGCTTTATTTCCGTTTGACCTGTCTCGTTCGACGCTATTCCTGGCATACCACGGCCCAGACATGTTCACTTCACCGACAAGCTGAATGCAACTCCTGACAGCGCGCGCTACCTCGCTGCAGCGACACGGCTCTGCACTTCCAAATTTGAATATTTAATTGCAATTATTTTGGCCCGACTAGTTAATAAAGCAAATTGACATTTCTAGTGTTGCTCGCTATTCGGCTAATGGAAAAGCTTTATTTCGGTTTATTTCACTCCGCCGAATAAATCAATTCGAAATTTAAATTTTCTATTTGCATAGGTTCGCGGAAAGCTACTTTACGATTGCAGTATGGATACGTGTTCTTTGTTTGCCGTTTTATTCCGTACATTTCAGAGAGGACGTGATACGGGCTGGGCACCGCATAAAATATTTTCAAGTTGACATTGTAGTTTCTATTGAATATCTCACGAGTTACGAAATTTCTTGGCAGTAAAACTTCTACGATATTCAGGTCATTTTACAAAGGTGAAAAGGCTTTTCTGGAAATAAAAATAAATAAGTAAACTAAATCTTGACCGTTTTTTCGTTCCACAGGATTTCGTCTGTCTAAAACATATCGTACTTGTAATATATAATTCAATTTCAGAGTTCGTACGGAATTATTTACTGAAAAGTGGGATTTGTCCAAATTTGTTCCCGTGGATGTGCCACTGGGGGCACATAGAATGCGACTGAGCAGGCTCTAACTTAAACCTAACTTAAAAGTAGAGTCCTTGGGGAGCGCGCTGAATCCCTGGGATCATATTATTGTGGTAAAAACATCTCATTTTTGTTGGAAATGTGTTGAAACCTCATTAAGTTGTTTTTCTTTTCGTTTCATCTATCTTATATATGTAAAACAGGACACTAACTGATTAACATATTAATTGTACAGACCAAACTGCTAGGTTCAACGATTTGAAATTAATAATGTAGGTTCCTTATGTAATCTAGGGGTGTGAGAAATTATTCCCCGGAATTCCCACGCAATTTCGCTTTACGCGGATGGGGGGGCCGCAGCAGGCGTACTTTTTTTTATACTTTCTCCTAAAAGCTATTTGATTGCTTGACTATGTACCAACAAATTACCGCAAACGTATAAAATAAGACACGAAGATGAACAGACTCCTGAAACACTTTATACCTTTATTTTAACGCCTTATTATTTAATTAATTAGAGCATCGAAAGTGTTAATTATCCTTATATCCTTACAGGCCATAATTCATAACACATTTTGAAACCTATCCAATAAACTGAAGACAATATTCTGAACAATAAACATAATTCAAGAGAAGTCAACAAAACGCGTTGTGTTTCACGAGATGAGTGACGTTAAATACACCGCACCGTCGCCGCGGCATTACCTCGAATAGACAATGTATTTTTTACTAAATTTTGTGTAGAGGTTTACACCGCACCAAATTAATTATATTCAGTTTACCTTCCTTTTATCATTTTATCTCCAAATTGTACTGTGGCTCAAAAAAAACTATGTAACTTTTATGTGACCCACAGTACAACTTGTATTTTATTTTTTTTAGGAAGTATCATATACGTTGTTAAAAAAAAGAATCATAGAGTTCATTACTTCAAAATTTCCAAACCTATCATTGGATAGGTTGAAACTAGGGCTATATTTAAAAAATAAACATTATAGTAACAATATGTGTTTTATTTCACGAGATGAGTGACGACTTAAATACACCGTTACCGGCGCCGCTGCTTTTCATATAAGTCAATGAATTTTGGGTACTTACAGATTCACTGCACCGGAAAAATTATATTCAGTTCAAATTGTACTATGGGCCACATAGAAAAGTATACCACTTTCTTACCATAGACATTTTTTAAAGAAAAGCTTCAGAAGGATGGAGTTATGACGAAGGAGGTGAAGAACGTCTCGCAATAAAATACAAAAAAGCTGAGATAACAAATAGTAGGGGAACGCTTAGAGATTTTTTTTGGGAATTCCCACATGAATTGTATTACCGCTTCCTCGTGGGAGCAAAGCACAAACTAATGTCATAAATCCTGTCTTACAAACTACAGATATTACTGAGTCTTTACAAGTTTAAAACCACTTGTCAAGATAAACTCCGCAAGTCTCTGCTTGAATGACAGGTAGAAAGGTTAAACTTTCATCGTTTCACAACAGATTTAAAACTTTTAAGTAAAAGCACATATAAGTACCTATTCTTATATAAAGTTCAAAATAATTTAAATCATTTTTGTTATTTTAAATAATCTTTCAAACTTTCTACTTGTAACTACATTTTTCACTGAAACTTTTAACGCGTTAAAATTCTTTAAAACTCTTGAGAGTGACAACACACAACAACATATTTTATTTCATGCTTAATGCCATGCCATTTCATGCCTAAAAATCTTAACCGACCTTTAAATAATATCAATACATTTCGCCACAAACTCTTGTTTTACTCAAAATCAAACCAAGCAAATGGAGCGCATTTGTTTCAATAAACACGAGTTGAGTTGGGGCCGAGTGCATGTCAAACCGATTGGCCCCACTGAACTTATATCAATTCTGTTTTTGTTATTAGGCCAACATGTGAGCTCTAATATTCGAACCACAGTTCATTCATCGCGAACCAGTGTAGCGGAAAAAAGAGCTGAATGTATGCTGCGCTTGAATAACCACACCCAATGAAAACCCCCCGATTGAAATGTTTATTCAAACACAATGGACATGTGAATTGAACATTGAGGAAAATAGAGGTTTCTTTTTTGGAATACCATGTTCGATATTTAAAAATGTTTTAAAAGTAAATAATGTTTATGCCAGTGACAGTGGCTGCTCGCGACTATTAAATGTGAACAAAGCCCAGGGCTCTGGTATGACTTGAATTGATTTATTAATTGCTTCTGTTTCTAAAATACTCGTATTTTTATATAATGTATTTATAAATAAAGACGATGGGATTTATAAATAATACAGGTATTCGACGCGCACAAAACCTACCCTTATTTTATTTCGGACGTTTCGAATCATTTTACAATGATCCGTGGTTTTATATATCTTACGGGGTAGACAGAGCCAACTGTCTCGTAAAGACTTAAGGCCACATTCAGGTGTAAGACATAATAAAAATTAAGCCATATCTCTAACAGAATAAATAAGTACATTGCAGTAGGTATAAAAAACATTTTACGTCTGTAACAAACTCCATTTCAACTGCAGAAATATCGTTCCATGAATAAATACAGCAAGTTGGCAATAATTTTAATTTGAAGTTTAGTGAAAGTAAGCCCTTCAAAGGGTCGTGATCCGATTCGTTAGTCTAATTAGCAGTGAATCTAAATAGAAACACACTCCGACAATTATATTTAATCAACTGCAAAATATGAAATATTAAGCTATGTTTCACAGCTTAATATAACTAGTAACTGTTTTAATAAGGAATATTAATTTTAGTATTAAGTTTACAAGATAAATATTCTTTTATCGCCTGCCCGTTCACAATAATTTCTTCTTTAATACTTTTATCAATATATACGATGCATATGAAATAGTATGGTAAAACACATATGAATGGTGCCTTCCTTAAGATTGCATGCTATACGTGAGAAAATTCGTATCCGACTATAAAGCGATTACTTCGTCTTATTAACCGGAAAATTCTCTCGCAATATTTAACGTGACTATTGCAATTCTTCATCCGTCCAAACAATGTTCCAGCTTATTAGGGCAGTTAGTGCTAACGCTGAGCGCAATAAAAATGTAAAAATACTAACAAACGGTTCCCGTGCTAATGAAAAGTAAAGACAGACTCCGCTCGTCCGGTCACCGAGGGCATAATACTTTAAGGGGTTTAGTACACTAACTTCCATGCTTTGATAGCGAGGAAAAAAAAATTGCGAATGTCAACTTCTCTTCCGTCACAGATTAGGTATAAAAACCAATCAAGCTTTTAAATTTGGGATTCTTCTTTAAGACAAAAGGTTGTGTACTGCTCAATGTCATTTCCATTATAAAATTAATGTCCAGTGAAATTGAGCCTGACTATTGGCTCTGTCTACCTCATAAGGGATAAAGACGTGTATGGTTATATGTATACGTACCTGTTTAGGCCTGAAAGCATTTTTCCATACATATGTATGTCTGTAACAACTGTTTGCACTCGAGTCTCACTAAATACATATTAAATTTTATCAAAGTGGATCCAGCGTTTAAGCCATAAATAAACACGTAGTCTTCTACATTTTTTACATAAGTGAGGATTTTAATCATCCATCCATCAATAAATCAATACATTCAACAAAGTTTTGATAAATGATTTTACGCTCGTCACTAAGTTTGCGAAGGGCCTTCTATAGCGAGGGTGAATCCGCTCTGGCGGCCTTCCTTTGTGCTCTCCTCCTATCCCGGCATTCCCGGCCTGTGAACTCTCTAATTGAATACGTTTATTTTGAGACCCTTTTGCACAAAATGTAATTTTAAATCAAAGCTCGGAACGCTTTAAATAGAAACAGCCAATTTTAGAATTGTTAATGGACGGGTAACTGAAACTCTTTTTCTACATTATGTTTTTTTAGATATTATTTATTTTATAAACCAAATTCAAATATCTATCGGTTATTTGATCGGTTAAACTAGTAATAATTTATCACAAATGCCATTATAGATACCTTTTCATCAGTTACAATAGGAGGTATATACATATGTATATTGATTTGAAAAATCTGTTGACCTCTGATCTTAATTAAGAGAGTGGAAGGTACCTAACTTATTTCTGTCAGAGATTCAAATCCTGGCTATATGAAAAAGTTTTGTAGTGTACAAACAAACGTTAAACATAAGAAAACTCACAATGATCTTATCACAAAATGCAGATTACGATACCTTATGTACTTACTTCATTTAATTTTTTTAAGATAAAGTAGTACAAAGTAGTAAAAAGGTTTATAGTATAAAATAAAGCTTATTATATACGACCATACTACACTTGACAAAATGGTTACCCGAAATGGTCAGGGGCAACGATTCAGAAAATAGTTCGCTCTAAGATATCAATGACGGGCCTAGCACTGACAAGATAATTTGTATTGCTAGAACATACCTACAACTCTTTAAAAGTCATATTCCACATAGGTATTTCAGATTCGTCATTTCAACTCGGAAATCTGAATTTTTTGGGAAATGAGTATAAGTTTTTGTCTCATCATTCATTCAGCTATCTGAGTTATAAATTGTCACTTTAATAAACCTATTTCCCTTTAACCGTTCATCATATAAATAAACGTATTTCATTATAAGTTGACTAACATTACATAATTCAAAGACAAGTCCATTTAGGATCTACATTTTAAGCCTGTAGAACTCCGAGTGACGTCTCCATTTACAACGAAGTTGACACTTGGGATCTACATCCATGACGAGTCTTCAGCCCATGTTTGTTCGAGAAATCTGCTCGCCCTACATTCCGTGTAAAATAGTCTATCTTGTCTATGAAAACTTGTGTAGTATGATGCGGACTAGTACTTTAAAATTACACATTAGAGAGCTAGTACCTATTATATATTAAAATCTATTGACCGGAAAATATGATTCCGAAAGAAGCAGTTTTATTTTTATTTTTGCAACGTTTCATTTGCTTGAAACAATAAAACATTATTGATCTGCTGAAAATCTACAACAAGAATATCATACTTTATAACACATTTAACGTTGAAATAGGTATATGTTATATTTATAAATACGAGTACGTCTTAAATATTTTAATGAATAAAAATATTTTAATAATAAATAAAACTAATTATGTTTTAAAAGTATACTCATATATCATTGACATAAATTAAGTGGACACTCTAAAAATTTTATCAAGTATACTTAAACTAAAAATAAATGTAAAGTATTTTCGTCCACATCGCATTTTTCAAAATTCTAAATCCAAAATGCTCACTTCAAAACTCATATCTTCAGTATTCCGTTACTGCACTGTTCTAAAATGCAAAAATATATTTATATGATATGTAAAGTCAGCTGTAACTTTGAAAGATGTGGTGATAAGTTCAAGGCGGTCGCAAGTCACGGGAATGTTTTGAATACCAAACAGGGTTTGTTGTTGGACAACTTGAATATATTATCTTGTCATATGTTTAGATAATACATCTTAATATTGAAAACTTAAGAACATTATAGAAATAAACACACGTAAATAGCAGTAAAGTTGGTGACGAAAGTAAGACGGTAACATAGTTTCCCGGATTATTGTGATCCGAGATCTGCTACCAAAGTTACAAAACGTTTACAGGCAATGGCATATGGGCTTATTTAATGGTGAGGTGGTAGTGGTGGTCTATGCGGTGGATTGTGTGGTGGTTCGTGTGGTGGACCAGGGTGGCCTGGGGGGTGGGGGTGATGCGGGGGATGATGAGGGCCTGGTGGGGGCGGCATCTGAAACAAATTATAAATAAGTATTGACATTACCGGTCACGAGTTTGCATTGCCATAAGGCAAAGTTAATCCAATGGCCAACTACACTTTTTTCCTGAAAAGGCAGTTAGAAGGCCCTCGCCTAAAACGTCCCACTACTTTTAATAGTAAATGTCCCTCCGAAAAACTGTGTTCTAATAGTCTTAATTATTTGTTTATATGTTAACTCTTTACTGCACGTAAAAAAGGTATATAACATATAATTACAAAACATTCATTCGATTATACTACTGTATTAGTACTAGTAAGTACAAAATTATTTTTTAGACAACCAAATTAACGTTAGTTTCAAATTGAAATAGTTATTAAAGTACCTTTAAATGGAGAACATAAATTATTTTTAGAACGTAAATTATGTTACTTTCAGGGATAAATAATAATGTATCTTTAGTAGTCACCATGAGTATGATTTTTTTTTAAATTTGCAATAATTTCATATCAGAATAACAAGCAATTAGCATTTACAGTATACCAGTACAGAAAGACCCGCCCTTTAAACATTCCGTACCTTTTTCTCACAAATCAAAGGACCGAAAACAGCAAGAATGTATTTATAACTGGATTGTTTGATGCGGATCAATATTATATATACTTCGAGTTATCAGGGCGGGCGCGTTTCAAGTCTTTTGCGATAATATGGGAAATATTATCTTGATA
Organism: Amyelois transitella; assembly: GCF_032362555.1. NCBI lineage: Eukaryota > Metazoa > Arthropoda > Insecta > Lepidoptera > Pyralidae > Amyelois > Amyelois transitella. The sequence goes on along the minus strand of NC_083511.1, from coordinate 6,706,664 downwards.
AAACATTTGACCATTCGATAAATCGGTACTTAGAATAAAGGTGAATAAGGGTTAGTATACAAACTTATTTAACTTACCAATTGTGTGTCAGATCAAATAATCTCTACACCTTAAACTTGTGTTGTAGGTGTATCATCTTAAATCCATAGATACTTGAATCTATAGAATCCATGGATCATAGATAGAACCTTAACCTTATTAAATACTTGAACTAGAATTGTATTTTGTTTAATAAAACAAATTGCATTATTTAATTTTTGTCATTATTGATATCTGACATGTGCTTTTTTGCCTTAATATTCGCAGCCCACGCTAGTTTTATTCTCCTGTAGATCTGATTTCACTGCTCCATTCGTATTTTAAACTTTTGTTCTAAATACAAATATTTATTCGCCAAATATTTTTTTCATTCTAAACAATGTGGTTTACACTTAAAACCCCGAATTAAACAAAACAAGAGAGCTATTACAAAACATGGTTTTGAAATCGATTGGGAATTCTTCCCTCCGCTATCCGACAAGAAAATTCCATTTTCCAAATACAAAACTGGAAACAGACGACAAACCTAAATACCTTGTAAGCAAACGAAGCGCAATAAGTAAATAACATTTTCCCCTTTGCGGAAATTTCAAAACAAACGGTCGATGAAAAACTCTAAACAACTTTTAACAGATTGCTGTGTTGTGGCGAAATATTACTTATTGAGATATTTAACTTGGTCTATTTATAATTTTTCTGTAGAAGTTTTTAAAAAAGAAAAGTGTTTGATATTGTATTTTTATAAAGTTCATTTTTCTTAACAATGGGTCAGCATGAAACCCTTGTAGGACACTATAATTTCGTAATTGAAAACTATTACTTCACTTAAAAATAAATAAAAAATATTTAAATATTATAATAAATTGTATATTCGAATTGATAAAAATTGCCTTATTGTGCATTACCCACCTATTACTTGGGCCTACCTTGGGCACCTGGAACGTTTATTAAATAGTGTACTCCTACTCCTGCATTTTGTATCTTTATAATATTAGTCTTAATATTCAACTATATTTATAAAAGAAGAATACTAAGACTTATTAAACTAGTTACTCAACTACTGTTAACATAACCGGTTATTTAAATCAGATTTAACTTCTAGACCTTCAGAATATAGAACATTCTCAAGATAGCGATGTTTTTCGCTAGTATTATTAAAATATTCTAACATCTTTTCACTTATCAGCTGTCATAATAAAATACAGGGTAAAACCCATCTCAATGTACACAAAAACCTAATCTGATTATTTTAGAAATGATATGCGGGGGGTTAAGTTTTAGGTATATATTTTATTTTATCATCAAATGACATTTCAATGGTAACCCCATAAAAATCGATAATTTTACAATACAAAAATACAAATCCCGTCATCGCGCTTTCTCATCAGTTCTATGTAAATATTTTGCTTTCCTTTCAGTCAAACGACGTTATGATACTACAAAATTTATAATTTTTCTTTTCGAATAATTTTTTTCTACTGTTTTGGTAAACTTCTTTGCTGTGCTATCGCAAAGCACGTTCAATGTTTACTTCGATTACTACATCGCCATTTATTACAAGAGATGCAAAGACACCGAAGTGCAAAATACTGCTTGCAATTTTTGAACGGTTCAAATAGCATTCACCTTACGATCAGGGATTCGGATAAAATAAAAACATTTTTAGATAAGTTATGCAAATGTTTACAAAGGCAACCACTCCTTTTTTACGTCACATCTTTATTCCTTACAGAAAAGACAGGGCCAACAGTCTCATTAAGGCTGAAAGACCACATTCAGCTGGACTGAATTCTGATAGTGACAGGTTGCTAACCCATTTCCCAAAGGAATAATACTAAAAAGAGCAGACACACACTGTTTCTTCTTCGCAACCAGCCCAGTGCATCATTTCAATGTCACATTTGGTTTTTCAATTATTGACTTATATGGTTACCATAACTTTTTTAATTAAGACCGTCTTCCTCCAGTTAGTTCCCGTTACGTCCTCTGTGAGGAGTAGCCCGGAGTTCACCTGTTCGCCTACGATCCAGGATTGGGAAAGTCAGGAATTTACACGGAGAGACTCCCGTCTGATTTCCTTTAAACATTAAAGGAACCTACCAAGCTTAGTATATGGTTACGAAACCAGTGTCGGCAAGCATTTAAACTGTGAAAATAACTCAGAAAATAATCATTAGAACAAGTCTGCTATGGGATTTGAGCCCTTTTTTTGTCGATTACATTCACCACTACATCACCGACGAAGCTACTCGTTTAAGTGATAAAAAAATTATAAATTATGTATTTCTTCCTAATGATCCCATCAGTACACGTGAATTGAAGAATATATACTCGTATATATACACATGTGTATGTACAGAGTGTATTATAAAATTTTACGCCATAACAACTTGGTATTTGGTATTATTATTTAAATTTTTTTGGAAAGTAGGGAGTGTTTTTATTAATATAACTTCGGTAAGACAGAGAGGACAGAGGATTTCGGTAGGATTTAAGACTAGACTTAATAATTAAATATCGTAATCAAATTTCATTAATTTTTATTCAAGTAATTTAAATAAATTCGAAGATCTAATAAGACTCCGCTTTTCATCGTAGAAATGGTCCCCCCGGTCCGGGAGGGTGATGATGCGGTGGCGGAGGGTAATGATGCGGCGGTGGGCGGTGATGATGCGGCGGTGGGGGGTGATGATGATGATGATGATGTGGGGGCCCAGGCGGTGGGAGATGGTGTGGTGGATGATGAGGCGGCCCAGGGGGTGGGCGATGATGAGGATGATGCGGTGGGTGATGAGGTCCTCCTGGTGGGCCGTACATTACTGAAAATAGAAGAAAAAGGAGTTTAAGACATGCCTGACGATTTAAGCTGTCGTCAGATCGGGCCCACTTTCAACTAAAAGAAAAAGTAAGTATAATGATAAGCTCATCGTAAAACTAAGGAACCCTACCAATGCTTTTGATACAAAAAATAAAGAAAAAGCTAAATGGAAACAAAACCGATTTAGGATGAAAACCGCCACATCAGAATTGGTTCATCCTCAAAAATCTTATAACACACACATATACAGAGATAGATTACATCAAACAAAAGGCTTATAAATAGAAAACAAATATTGTGTATAAGTATCCTTCTAAGCACTTATAAACAATTATTATTAAGTAAGAAAAAACTAAAAGATAAAATAAATGATCCAGCAACCTGAACAAATCTAAGACTATTTAATACATACCGGTATATTAGATTACTTTACGCAAATATTGTGGTTAAATTTTTATTGTTGTTTACACTGCGCGTTGTGCAGTTTTAGTGTTTGTTTCACAACTAATAAAAGTCTGAAACTGCTGTTACTTAATAAAGGTTTTATTTTATCAGTTTGACTTAAAATGAGTTGACCCAAATAAATATTTATGCCTTGGAAATAAGTTTTAAATTACTAAATTTTCGGCTAGAATTATTCCTATTCTCGATATCTACGTTGTTAACCTTTATCAAGTACCTGCGATCTTATCAGTCGTGTTTTTTTGCTATAGCATTAGCAAAATTTTCAACTGAAAAATTGCAAAAAATAAATATGAACTTGTTTTACTTACAAAGAATAAGTTTATCTTTTGTAAAATTTATATCTTGAACATTTCACATCACGACAACAAGTAATACTTTCATAAACTTATTAAACAAAGATTCTGCTGCGCTCTATTATGTTATATTAGAATAAATTTATTACAAACAAACAAACAGAATTGCTGGAAGAAGATGGATAAAGAAAGCTCAAGACCGAGAAGAATGGTATGCGTTGACATTCAGCACTTGATGAAAACGGAGTGAAAAGAAGATTCAAATACAAGAAGGGGGGAGACCACTAGGACAAGATTTCCCGACGATTTTAAGCCGTCAAATAAAAAAAGTTACGGATGTTCGGAAGAGAAAAGGCAGGGCTTTCCATCAGTAGTGGGACTTCCATCAGTAGTGATATCTAAAAAAAAACTATTAGTCATCTATTGCGAAATTTTTAGGTACAGACAACTAATTCGATATCAGGGCTCGTGGCATTTTACGCGTCAAAACAATTCTTAAGTACCTACGTGACAAATATAAGGTATGCAATATAATAAGATGCCTATACTATCAGAGCGTTTTTAAATCTCAAAACATATAATTTGGTAAATTTATTTTGAAACCAAGTAAGTAGTAAACCATTTTTATTTTCCTTTTTTTACCTTTCTAAATACCTGTATCCATCCTTAGGTACCCCTGATACTTTAGCCCTGAGAATTAGTCATTTACACTTATAGGTGTTATTTTAGAAAAAGGTTTTAAACCCATCAATTTTTAATAGACAAAGCATCCATTAACTTTGCATTATTGTATTGTAGAATTCGTTAGCAAATTAATAGCTAGGTACTACACCTCAGTGTCCGTCAAATCTATGTAAACAATGTTATTCACTAGTACCTATATCCGCATGAGTCACGTGTCAAGCTTATCAGTACATATCAGTACCGAGAATTCACCTGATACAGGTACGATGATAAACACAGGCCAATAAAAATATCATCAATCGAACTTACGAAGCCGAAGAGAAGCCATTGAGTTTGTCTCTTGTTTGAAAAGTAGAATTTGTGTTGTGATTTTAAAGCAAGGTAAGTTATAATTAAGTTAGTGATTCCTCGATTCGCTAGGAAGGTTATTAGTTCAAAAGATATATGTATATATTTATATACTATCCACAACAAAATGGGTTATTTTCTAGAACACGAAAATTACCTAAACAAAAATTTAATAAATGAAGAAATTTTAATTAAAGCTTACAATTTCTTGATAAAATAATTAGTTACATCAATTATGTTATTTCAAATACCATTTTCTTAGTTTAAATTTAGAATAATCTGTTTTAGATTAAATTTAACTGTTTTTAACTTGTAAAGAGTGCTTTTAATTTTAGACGAATCAAATTTAAGTATTTAATTTTAAAGTTAGGAACATTCTTTATCACGATATTCACCTTTTGTTATCGTGATAATGATTTTAAGTTTTAATTTCTTACCTACAGAATATTTTCCTTATTTACAGAAATGGAGGTGCCTCCTCACATGATACCTTGTGGGCCACTGTGCGGCAGAGGTCACTGCCTACCCCACTGCTCCCACTACAGAATCCATACGTTCGTTCCGCCCCCGCCGGTGCATCACAACTATCCCCCGCCCCCACCTCACCACTATCCCCCACCACATCATCATCATCATCACCCGCCACCTCCGTTCCATCCTCCACCGCCCCCGCATCATCCACCACCCCCGCATCATCCACCACCGCCCCACCACTCTCCTTTCCACAGCCTGCTGCGTTAATATGAAAACTGTGAAATACCTCTAGCATAACATTGACGACAACTTTTTATTGACAAAAGGATAGAAAGATTAACCGTCCTTTTATAGACATATACCTATGAACATTTATGGACATTAAAAGTAATCTCTTTTTTAATACTTTCTGTCACGATGCTTGAACGATTATAATTTATTTTTATTTCTCCTTTATCCCTTTTCTTTTTCCTGAGATGCAGCTGATTAATTCTTATTTTACTCATTGTATCTGAGCTGTTATGTATACCTACTTATTATTCATTAAAAAGAAATATCGTCAATTCTTCTAAGAATTTTAATGAATTTTTTTCTAAAAATATATAAAGTAATATTTGTACCTACCTATTGTTTGATTTTACAGTTTACGATACCTATGGGGTTTATAGTGGTTCGTTTAAAAATCAAACTCTGCTTATCAGTTCTTAAATCTTGCAAATATATCATCCATACAAGGTATAAGGTATAATTAAGTGTTTAGATAACTGAATATTATTGCAGTAGACGGAAGAAATTGATCCCTTTTTGGGTACGTTACTCAAAAAAAACATATTCCTGGTTTTTTTTTTCATATAAAATCATCATCTAACGAACCAAAGTATAACGAAACACAAGTTTTAGAAATGTACAGACAGCAATAATTTCATAGTTTTGTGTATCTGTGGCAGTGGCCGTAGCGGGAAGTAACTAGGAACCAAACAGCGCTCTTATTAAGAAAGTTTTTCCTCATAACAAGATTACGTACGCCAGATGTGTTGGATAGGGCTTGGTGCAAATACTTTTGAAGAAGCGGTCATTGCTAAAGTTTGTTTGTTATTTTTCTGAAACAATTTAATAAAGCTGACGATTGGTCTTTAAACTGAAGTGAAAAAGAAAATTTGGAAAGAGGCCTCTAAATATACCAGAGGCATGGTGGTGATAGGTGCAACTGAGAACACGGGTAAACGAGAGTGAGGAAGCTCAATATGACGTCAGAACGTTCCAATTCAAAGGTAAGTTTTACCATGAACAAGGGGACGTCCTGGCAAAAGGTCAGGTCAGAAAATAATAAATGTGGATGAGGCCAACGCAGTGTTTATGGAGCGCGGTAAGAAGAAAATTGCAGTCTCTGCCTACTTCCGGGGAGAAAGGCGTGATTTTATCTACGGATGGTGTAAACGTGACGTACACTTTAACTGCTTACAAAAATTGAAATCTTAAGAAAAACGTTTAAAAAGCTTAATAAATACAGTATTTTTTGTAAAGGATTGAAAACTTTATAAATCAAATTGTACCTACTAGCAAAAAACAACAGTAATAAGATAAAATATATCTTATCAATATTGAAAATTCTCTAACAATGTTCATTATTCTACTTGTAAAGCGAATATTAGCTGATAAGTTGTTCTAGTTTCTATTATAGGTATATAGAAAACAATTTAATCATTAAATACTAAATGCATGCTATAAAATGCGACAACACAATGAATCGGCAAAATAATTATCTGTTTAAACACGATAATTTAAGTGCATAAGCAATTATACTTCCATTATTGACATGACAGATATAAAATAATAATTGTGGAATATGCGCACAATGAAGTCATCATATTTTCTTAAAAAATATATATCCATCGAATACGGAATAATAAATTCGAATGTTAGTATCAGTGGTCGAATCCTTTTACCGATGACTCTTATCCAAATTATGTATATTAATTTGAGAACTAACCGATGCTCTTATGGTGAGGGGAAACATCTTGAGGAAATACGGGTTAGGTTTCCCTACAAAGGTTGTGGCGGTCAGATCGGAGTAGCTTTGTGTAAAAACCCGACTCACGCCATCCCGGACCATGGTCAAAACGGCACACTTCGGGCTCCTCTCCAGAGTGGTGAGGATATAACCGGGACTAACATCAAAAGAAAGAAGTTTTACGAATAATCAAATTAAACTCAAAAAGTGATAAGTAGTGTCTTCCCAAACTAGTGGTGAGTATCACAATCAATCACCATGTTCTGGTAGCGAGCACCACCGCAGTCACCACAATGTTTTTATGTTCAGTGCATCCTTATATTATCGAAAGGCATCTAAATAAAAATAAAAGAAGCTCAAACCTCAAATTATAGGGATTGAAATTTGGCATGGAGGTTTCTTCAGTGGCCCAGAGGTGCTCTAAGAGGACTTTCCGAAATTCCCGCGGGATATTTCGCTTTACGCGGGCGGAATCACAGGCGTGCAATTATAATTGATATAAGCACGAAAAAATATACGTGTATCTGTTGATTTTCTTCAAAGTTGTATTATTCTCCAGAATCAGTGAGTGGTGTGCTCGTAGATAGGATAGCCTATGTTAGTATTCCATGCACGACCGCACTATCCACGCTTTTCAGAAAGTAATCAAAGAAACTATTGTCGGGATTTGCTTGTGATCGTACCAATACAGGTACGCAATTCCGTGGGAAAAACACTTGGCGAATATCTCCAATTGATATTCAATTTTAATATTCCTTCTTTCAACTTAAATTTGATGATGGGAACTAGCAGAAATAAAAAAAAACTCTTTTAATCTTAGCCATGGCTGTTTTAATGTATGTCAACTTTTTAGACATTTGCATCTGCTAGTCTTGTGAGTGTGAGTGAAAAAATAAAATGTCAATTTTTTTTTATAAGTTTACAAAAAATTTTTTCAACAATAATATGCCATACCCTTTAATAACATTAATTTATTTCTTTGATATTTTTAACTGCCTTAAAATAATAAATGTCAGTACATACGAAACAAACGAATACGAGTTCATAATCATCTGTTTGTGCTTCGTTACTCAGCCAAGGAAAATAAAAAATAAAAAAATAAAAATAAGTTTATTGAACTTGCTTCTTAACAATAATGTTACAATCAGATTGCGTACATAGTAACAATGAGAAAAGCAACTCTGTTGTCCCTCCCTACCATCGAACTAGGAACAAACCTGTATCTCGAGTAGTAGGATGAGACACGATTGCATCTTTAAGAATTAATTGTTAGAAACAATACAAAAGGGAAAACAAAAGGTTTGAATGTAGTAATTCCCAAACTAGAAGTTTCTGTATTTTGGGAATTGTGTTCTAGCTACAGTGAGGTTATAACATACAATGTAGCTACGGAAATGCTCTCAGCCGCCTTAGTGTCTATAATTATATACTTAAATATCTTTATATAGGTATATATACATATATTTATACTTATATATTTATACTTGTATACGACGTTAAACATTTATGATACTATTATATATTGAGCACTACTAATATATGTGTACGTCTGTGTACTTCAGCAAGAAAAGAATCTATCAACTATGATGTATACATACTGCAATAATCATTAATCAAATTGTGCTATCTTGGTTTTAAATAGAAATTTCAAAAGTTACTGTATATGAGATTTTCAGTTTCAGTATAATTCAGTTTCAACAACCACTCCTGTATTTTACGCTTTATTTCTCTTTTGGTGCATGGGTAGATTTGTATAGTTTTGTGTGCCTTGTTATAAATCTTGCAGCTAAATATTCCAAAGAACCGAGAGGCAAAAACTGTTCTGTGTCGGGGGATTGAACATACACGAACAGTCCTGCGTCGGCGAATGAAAAGTGTGGGGTCATATGGGAGTTGGGCATGTTTTCTTATGAGTGTCAGCAGAATAAAGAGCTGCCTCACCGTCATGACCTTGGTATCAGCATAAAGTTGTTCAGTAGGATATCGATAATTTTTTTTGATCATGACCTTGAGAACAGCGCGTTGTGCTCTCTCCAGCGGGAGAAGTTTGGATTTTGCAGCACCACCCCAAGCGGTTATACAATATGCTAGAACAGATTGACACAAAGCATAATAAACAACTTTTAAGGTTTTCATATCAGCACACATATTTAAATTTTTAAAAAGATAAATTAATTTTCTTATTTTCGGCACTAATGAATTTATATGTTTCTCCCATGTAAGAAAGTGATCTATGTGTACCCCTAAATACTTAATACTGTTTGTTCTAACAAGTGATAAGCAGGTACAATCAGGTATATTTCTACTGCATGTATGGGCTTTAATGTTCACTTCTTTATCAGAAGGCAAAGTCGAAGAATTTATCGAAAATGTCATGCACATAGTTTTTTGAACATTTAAGGTCAGCAAATTTTTATTAAGCCAGGACATAACGGTTGTTAATGAATGTTCAGCATGAGCAAAAGCATTTTGCCAGTTTGAGCCTTTTACTATGAGGGCTGTATCATCGGCATAAGCGTATACCTCACAATTTGGAATATCAAGTTTACAGAGGTCATTTACGTATATTATAAAAAGCGTAGGGCCCAGTACCGAGCCTTGTGGTACACCGTAGGACAAGTTACTCTCATTACTAATAAAATCCCCAATCTTCACATATTGGGTCCGTTCATGTAAATAGTCTTTAAATATAGAAAGAGCAAGGCCGCGAACACCAATATTTTCTAATTTTGACAGCAGAAGAGGTATTGAAATAGTGTCAAAGGCCTTGGAGAAATCTAGGAACATACCAATGCACCTTTTCTCCTCATCAAGGCCTCTGACAACCGTACCTACGAGTTCATTGACTGCATCCTCGGTACTGGTGCCTTTCCTAAAACCAAACTGATTACTTGCTATTATATGTTTAGAGTCTAGGTATTTTACCAGCCTATCATTTAGCACTTTTTCTAAAATTTTAGACAGAGCAGTTAATATGGATATCGGTCTATAATTAGCTATTTCTTCTTTGTCGCCAGCTTTAAAAATAGGATGTACTATTGCTTTTTTAAAAGCCCTGGGAAATGTTCCAGTTGACAAAGCAAGTTGGCATATATAAGTCATAACTGGGACAAAAACTTGCCGCGCTGATTTTATAATACGAGCAGAGATGCCATCCCACCCAACAGCGCAATCAGATCGTAAGCCAGTAATGAGTGAATCTATTTCATATTCATCGACTTCTTATAGCATCATTGAATCACGTACGGGGGCTGACATCGGTGCTGCGTCGATTTGAGTTTGACTATTTTGTATAGCTTCGGCTAAGTTCTTACCAATGTTAGTGAAGTAATTATTTACTAAATTTACTGACATGTTGGGATTTTCGTGCAAATTAAGGAGTGGGTTTGTAGGCGAGTTTGAGGATTTTCTATTTGTTATAGTATTGATAGCTCTCCACGTCGATTTTATATTATTTCCTGCATCATACAGCATTTGCTTATAATAATCATTTTTTAAGTTTATGAGAAGCTTATTGATAAAATTTCGGTATCTTGTATACGTAGCCTTTAGTATAAGATTGTCAGGTTCTTTGTGTAATTTTCTGTGCATATTGTCCCTATTTCTGATACACCTAATGAGTCCTGGAGTGATCCAAGGCTTAATTTTTCTTTTTGATCTCGTTAATTTAATTCTGTTTGTGTTACATTTTAATATATTAGATATTATATTGATAAGGGTTTCGACAGCTAAGTTTACATCTTTAGTTTTAAATATATCGGAAAAATCTGTCATCAGAATAGCGGCATGAATTGCATTGTAATTTATTTTGGTATATGTTGGTATAATTTTACGCTTGTTTTTAAGATTTGCCATTAATATAGTTGGCTTGTGATCTGTCAAGAACGTATCAACAATTAAAGTAGTTGACAAGTACCTGGACTTCAGCATTACATGGTCTAGACACTTAAACCCTCGTGTAATAAAGGTATGAGCAGGAAGTAAGCCATGCGAAGCATTAAGGTCCAGATATTCATCAAGATGACTATCCGTAGAGCCTTGCTTTATGTCTATGTTTACATCTCCAATGAGACTAATTTCTTGAAATTTTGTTAACTTAGTAAACAGGTCATTTAGAGTGTTCAAAAAAGTGTCAGCATCGATATAAGATGGTGAACGATATATACATATAACTGCAAATTGCCTATTTACTTCACAGACCAAACAGTTTGCTTCTCTAATACTACTGGGCTCATATATTCTACATTCCAGACTGCATTTAGTGTAGATAACAATCCCGCTATTCTGATTGACATTTTTAAGCGTATGATCTCTATTGTAACCGTCAATTACAGGTAAATAAGGTGCTTTCGATATCCAGCATTCGGTTAGGACAATAATATCGGTTGTTATATTCAAGGATGCTAATAGACTTTGAAACTGATCAAAATTATGATTTATACTACGTATATTTAAGTGGAACACTGTTAAAGTTTTATTTTCACATTGAATGTAATTAACGCATTGATCCGGGCGGCAAATAAAAGCTCGGGATGTGGCAAGATTCTCCAGCTCCGACAAAACGGAACAAAAGTCCATTTGTGCCTATCAATCATCGTATAAACGCTACAATACTCCACAAAAATAACCAGGAACACGCCACAGCTACTGGGAAATAGCTTTACGTGTGCACACAACCTGTTAATTATACCCCAACTAATAAAAGAATACAATTTATTTACACTGTAGTAAAACACGCATATTTTATACTACTTCCGTGGTTCACTTGGCAAGAAATGTTCCTATGACCAAATATCAATTAAATCCCGAATTTAAAAACATTCCGATCTTTAGAAACGGCAGGCACCGTAAAACATACACGCTATCCAGTGTATATCTATTGTCGTAATCAGGCAGTAGTCGGTCTTTGTAAAAACCAGAAATCTCGACAAATTACCCATAGGTAGGTAAAGCAAAAACGTACTAGTATATAATAATGTAAATCCACTCAAGTAATGACGATGACAATGTACAACTAACTTTTCAACCCCTAAATAAGATCACAAAAGCCATAGAAAATGTTACGGAATCCCTCCAGTTTTGAAACTCACATAAAACTAAATCATACTGGCCGTTTCTGGATTTTACTGGAGCTGCAGTAGTGAGGAGAAATGTTACAGCTATAGAAAAAACATTTGCAAGTTTATACCGCCATCAATCGAATGGTGGGCTGTACATAAATAGTGAACACGTAACATCACTTTTGGACGCAGTCGGGTAGTTGGTACGTGAATTACGGTTATAGGGGTCGTCCGATATATAAAACAAGAAATGTACAGAAATGTAAACGGATGTTATGCCTATAATTATGTATTAGAGATATCCGATTTATTTTCATAGAACTCACAAATATATTTAAAAAAAAGCAATAAATGTTTTGTCGCATATTCTATATATGGAAGATACTAAAATGCACGAATGAAAGACTTTATCATAATTAATTTTATATACCTTAAACTTTTACAAGCATACTCAAGTAAATATCTTAAAAATACGATAGGCAACAACAAAGATGCTTCATGACCTTAATAAAATTAAATTTTCAGTACTTACCGCCTAACGACGGGGGAGGTCGTAAATTGTAAATTTAATATTTCCTTCGAAATTGTTGTCGTAATTGAAAGGCAGGTTGAACCAAGACTAATTTGTTTATTCAATACCCACAAATAAATGACATGCACCAATAATAATCACAACATCTTTCCCTCACAAAAAAAAATTAACAGAAAAAAAAATTAAAATAATTTGTTATGTTATGAGTCAGCAACTTAAACAATAATATACATAGAAAAAAAAAAAAAAAAAACAAGAAAAATAAACATATAACCGACTTCAATACTACATACCTTAATATATATATATTATATATCTAGATTAATGTATATTTTTACAGTTTTTTATAAAGGCTAATCTTATCATTGTAATTTTTATGGGATCACCGCTGATATATATAAGCCCTTTTAAACAAAAATATATTAATCGAAAATTTGGAAAAAAAAATGACTAAGAAAATTGGTGAACATACATACAAAAATAAAAATACTTACATACATTTAATTTTATGAAGTCGGACAATTAACAATAACAGCTTGGGTGAAGTAACATAGTACAATCTTTTATACCAATTTTATACAATTCTAATTTTAAGCTCAGATTGCATTATGATTTATTTTTCCCTATTTAGTTTGGCAATAATAGTGCGGGCCGCCTCAGCCGCCGGTCTGCGCGCGCGATCTAACCGGCCTTTCAAAATATCACCCCGGGAGTCCTCAGAGAGACGCGACCCATCCCCGCTGGTTAAAACAAACGTAGGATCATCTGCGTTGTCCTCACTTTCGGCCATGGACCAATCCTCTTCCTCGTAATGTTCTTGCTCCTCGGGCGTATATTGGGATGGAGAAGAAAGAGCTGCCTCCACATTAATTAAATGGCGTCTATTTCTTCTGTACCGCTTTCCTGTTGAGTCTATTACGAAGTAGGAGCGTGGTTGTGGCGCCCGCGCCTGGACGCGCGCGTGCTTCCTGTCTCCGGCGTCCACCATCACCACACGTTGCCCAGCCCGCAGCTCCGGCAACGCTCGTGCTCGTTTATCATAGTGCTGTTTGTCGCGGGCTTGCTTGCTTGTGATAGCCTTATAATCGTCACGGTTGTCACGGCTGGGTTGCAGTTTACAGTCGTGAGATGGGAGCCTGGAATTAAGCCTGCGTCCCATAAGTAACTGAGATGGTGAGCTAATTCCATCCCTGGGAGTTGTTCTAAGGTTTAGCAACCCTAAATAGAAATCAGAACCAGATGACAAAGATTTGGTTAACATATTTTTAACTATGTGTACTGCCTTCTCACTTCGTCCATTTGATACCGGATATTTCGGCGAACTCGTAACATGTTTGAACCCCCATTGCTTACTAAATGTAGCAAATTCCTTCGAGGCATACGCTGGCCCATTATCAGTTATCAGTTCCTGTGGGATGCCGTGCCTTGCAAATTGATCCTTCATCGCTGTTATGACTGTCTTGCTAGTAATGTTCAGCAGTGGACAAACTTCGATATAATTCGAAAAATAGTCGACTAAGATTAAAAAATACTTGTTACCGTTCTGAAATATGTCCGAGCCTATTTTAGCCCACGGCAGGCTCGGGATAGGATGTGGCAAGAGCGGTTCCCGCGCGGGCCGCGCCACCCTCTCGGCGCACGTCGCACAGCGGCGTACTGCACTCTCGATGTCTCGAGACATCCCTGGCCAGAACATCACATCCCGCGCATGCCGTTTGCATCTATCTATACCCATATGCCCATCGTGAACTCGCTTTACCATTTCGTACCTTAACTTAAATGGAATATAAACCAAATTATCTTTAAATATTATACCATCGACATATTCAAAACTTTCCTTATACGACCACTGCTCTTTTACTCTTTCATCCACTTCATACTTATAATTTGGCCAGCCATTTTTTATATATCTTATAATTAACTGACATTCTTCATCTTTCATTGTATGCTCCTTTATCATACTCAATTTACTGTCACTAAACCTAACATTTTCTATAAGAAAACATGATTGCTCCGAAATTTCATCACTTACTTTTTGTTGTAACTGTTCAGGTAAAGGTGCCCTCGAAAGGGTGTCTGCAACGAACATATATTTTCCAGGTTTATACGTAACCTTGAAATCGTATCCCTGTATACGTAACATCATGCGCTGCAGTCTGGCTGGAACGGAATCCAACGCCTTATGAAATAGCGTTTCCAATGGCTTGTGATCCGTCTCCACTGTGACATCTTTACGGCCATAAACATATTGGTGAAATCGTTCGAGCGCAAACACGATCGCCAACAGCTCTTTTTCAATTTGAGCATACCTGCATTGCGTGTCGGTGAGTGTGGATGACGCATACTCGACCGGCCGGCCGCCCTGCATGAGCACTGCGCCGAGCGCGCGAGAGCTCGCGTCTACTGATAACAGCACCGGCTCGCGCGCAGAATACAAAGCCAGTACAGGCGCGGCGCACACTGACTCTTTTAAACGCCGCACGGTCGCTTCATGTACTTCGTCCCAATTCCATACAGAGTCTTTTTTCAAAAGGATACGTAGAGGAGCCGCTATCTCTGAATAATGTGGTATAAATTTTGATAAATAATTTACCATGCCCAAAAAACGCTCTAATGAACTCCTGTCTTGCGGATTCGGCATGTCACGAATTGCCTTAAGTTTACTTTCATCTATTTGCATACCTTTGGAGCTAAAGGTATGTCCAAGGTAAGTTACCGTTTGAACACAAAATTCACATTTTTCTTTATTAAATTTAATACCAGCATCACGTGCCCTATTTAATAAAAGCTTAAGCCTCTCGTCATGTTCTGAAATTGAAGACCCCCAAACTATGACATCATCAACAAATGAATCTACGCCCTCTAAGCCCTCTAATATTTGACGTATTTTTTGATGAAAAACTTCAGATGCACAGTTTATACCATAAGGTAAACGTAGATACTGGTATCTGCCATATGGTGTTCCAAACGTACATAAATCAGCGCTATCATCATCTAACTGAACCATCCAAAATCCAGATCGAGCGTCTAATTTACTAAAATACCTAGCTCCTTCTAATTTAGTCGCGATATCAGTGAGCGTCGGCAACGGGTAGTGTGCGCGTCGCACGGCCCTATTAAGCGGCCGCGGGTCGAGGCACACTCGAATGCTGCCATCTTTTTTCGCCGCCACTACGATTGCATTCACCCACGGGGTCGGGTGCGTCACTCTTCTAATAACGCCTAGATTTTCCATTCGATCTAATTCGATTCGTAACTTATCTCGTACGCCCACGGGTATTTTTCTAACGGGACAGACTGACGGCTGCGCGCCCGGAATTGTTACTATTTTGTATTTGCCAGGCAACTTTCCCAAACCTTTGAAAATATCATCATACTGGTTAATATCTATTGAATATAAACGTTTTATTAAGCCTAGTTGTTCACAAGAAAATTTGCCCAGCACATTTTGACAGTCGTGTTCAGAAATTATGAAACGTAATTTATACACTTTATTTTTATAAAACCAATTGATGTAACATGATCCAACAATAGGAATAAAATTGCCACAAAACGATAAAGCTCTCGTATTATCTGATGTTAACTCTGATAAGTTCAAACCCAATTTACAATATGTTTTCAAGGACATTACATTTAAATCCGAACCAGTATCTAGCTTAAATCTTTCTTTTAAATCACTACCATATAAAAATAAAGTCTCATACCATTTGTGGCTGTCCATACCGTCACCGAAATTGTCGACCGTGGAGACGTAGTACAAATCTGAATCGTCAGTTGATAACTCTTCCTCAATTTGGTATACTCTGCTCTTTAACTTAGGACATGCACTTTTAAAATGTCCCCGTTCACTGCACCAAAAACATTGAGCATTTCTAGCCGCACACTTATAGTCTCCGTCACACTGATCCTTCATGCAAGCCCGACACGCACTCCTAGAAGCTGCCCCGCGTCGGCCGCCTGCAGTGGCCGCTCCCCGAGCGCCGGCCGCACGGAGCTGGCCCCGCGGCCGCGGCCGGCCCCAGCCGCCACGCGCCGCTCGCGACGGTCCGCCTGCGCCGCCGTACACCACGTCCACGGCTGCCGACGACGCGCCCCCGTCGGTTACCGCCTTGGTTCCTTCTATCTGCCGTTTTTCCTCTGTAGACATCTCACTAGCTTGACAAATCTTCACAGCTCGTGCGAGGGTCAGATCCTCAGCTCTCAGTAATCGATCACGTATTTTTCCATCGGTGACCCCGCAAACAACACGATCGCGTATCAGACCTTCTTCGAGATGCTCGAATTCACAATGCTGCGAAAGTATTTTCAATGCTGTGACGTACTCATCGACAGATTCACCATTTTCTTGATTTCTTGTAAAAAATTTGAAACGAGCCATGGTAGTATTTTGTTTCGTACCGAAATGCTCATTAAATTTGCTGACCAACTTGTCGAAATTCTCCCGATCAGTCTCCTTTTCGAATTTAAACGTAGTATATACGTCGTAACCTTCTGAGCCTATCAGGTTAATGAGGAGACTGGCTTGTACATCTGTCGGTTCTTTATAGACTCCCGAGGCCTTCAGGAACACCAAAAACTGCTTGTACCATTTTCGCCACGCGTCAGCGCGGTTTGCCGGCCCGCCCTCTAGGCATAATTCCGATGGCGGACGCGCGTGTTCCATAGTAATAATAAAACACTATCACTTTTTCTACGTACGAACACTTAATTTTAGCTTAAAGTCGACTTTTTATACCGAAAATTAATTATTTTAGACGACACCTGACACCATGTCGTAATTGAAAGGCAGGTTGAACCAAGACTAATTTGTTTATTCAATACCCACAAATAAATGACATGCACCAATAATAATCACAACAATTGTCACGGTTGAAAAATTAAGAGATATCCTGTTTTCTTTTTATGTTTGTTTTATAAAATAGATACGAAAAAAATTATATTAATTGTCTAAAATTAATTAACGTGTTTTTCGCTTCTTTTCACTGTGTTTTCGAATTCTACAAAGTAAGTACTAAAATGCCGATTCTAAAGCATGGTTTTTATTATAAACTTGCAATGCATTCATAATTATATTTTTATTACAACATTGTATAAAGCAATGCCGTCATCCCCCCCTGTCTCTCTCTCTCTCTTTTAAACCAAACTACTTTTTTGTTCTATGATTTTGATGTCATTTTCATTTTTACTTATTAAGACAATTTATTGCCGTAGTGACACCGTATGGAGTCAACCCATATTGCGAGTAGTTTATGAAAACAAAGGAAACGTACTCATTAATTAGAATTTTAAGCTAAGGAAACTAGTTATTTCAGAGGGAAACAGAATTCAACAAAAAGAAAAAACGGTACGCTACCCGATCCCCACACTTAATTAAAAACTTTACAACAGGTGGCTTCCTACTGTTCGTAGGAAAAATACAAATGCTTACAAACACACATGCAAATGCGGACAAAGTTTGCAAAACCACAATATTGCGGCGATGTCGAGTGTGGAATAAAAAGATTTTGTTATTATGAAGCAAGATGCAGTTACTAACAAGGAACCATCGCGATGCCACGTAGGTACTCCGAAACAAACTCATTTAAAAGCTCTCATATTTGTTTGATTTTGGCACAATCTTGTTTTGAATCCTGAATACCAAAATTGTAGTATTTGAAAATAAGTATGTCTTATGAAGTTAAGATATTGTTAATATCGAATTATTTAAATCGTAGGGAAATCAATTTGCTTATCTTAGAAATCTAATCTAAAAATTACTTAGTAGGTTCACCTGCAGTCTTTCATAATCTTTAATCAACTTACCTTAAGGTACTATAAATGTTAATTAAAATATATTTAAAGTGCCATAAATTTACCTATATTAAAATGGAGGATAGCAACCGTCGCTTCAGTTAGCCGTTTCGCCGACAAACTGAAAACAATACAGGCGCACCAACTCCCTATCTCAAGCCCGCTTTATGACAAGCTCCGTATACATAAAATAGTTTATGTTCCTCAACTATGCCTCAAAGGGTCCGCCACTGAATCTTTGTAATCAGAGATAAATGGTAGTAACTTGTAACTATGCACGAACAGAGACCGATGTAATTGTTATTAAGGCATTGTTGATTCGTAAACCTACTGTTGTTACCTTTGAAAGTTTATTATTGTAATCATTTTGCAAGCGACTTTTGATTTAACGTTGGATGACGAAATATTAATTGTTTAATCTTAAGATTAAAGATGACGTTATTATAAACACCTTAATATCGATTCCATGACTGTATACTAGTTTTCCTCCAAAAAGTAAAAGTTTCAATGTAGCTGCATTGCGGATTTTTACTATAACTACACCCGAAGGCACGATAACACGTATTGCGTGCCTTTGGTTTTCTCATACAAGGTTTTCACAAGAAGTTGGTAGTTATATGTGGTAATATAAGGGAGAGAAATATATTGTCACGTTATAAAAAGTTAAGTAGGATTTGTAGGGGTAGAACTTGTATTAGTAGGTATGTGCTAGCGAAAACTGAATTTGTGATTTTGAAAAGCACAATAAATGCGAACGTCTGTCTCTGTCTATGTATAAATGTTACTCTTTAACAATAGGGTACAATTTTCTCGCGGATATCAGCTAGATTCTAGGTATATTATCTTAAAAAATCACTAAAAAATAGCATCACCTGAAAATTATTAGTCTGATTTGAGTGCAGTTTTTTCCTTAGCCCTCTAAGCAAAAAACTGCATGAGGAAAAAAATGTATGCCACTTTTTATGTTACAGCAAGGTTTTTAACACATTCATATGTCCAACATAAAAAATCAGGAAATTTTCGCGCGAAAAGGCTTTCTTGTTTACTTGAAGGTTTAATTAATAATGTCATGGCCACAAATGTACAATTCATGTTAGAACGCTTCCTGTGTCATGAAAATAATAATAATCGTTAACGTAATTGAAGACGCGACAATTGATTATACCTAAATTAATTTGAGAACATGTTTCACTTAATACAAAAGCTTGTTAGATGTTCATTTACATCAGACCATCGTAGTTACTTTAAAGACAAATTTAATTAATACTAAACAGTATTGTATGAATTACATTATAGTAAACCTTTGAAACGAATTTCCGATTGTAACAAGGATTTATAAATAGGTACAATGAAGATAAACTTAGAATAGGACATATTGCATACGTTACCTTTACTATAACAGTTGCTTTTGAAAATATTAACTAATGAACACACAACAAAAAGGTTGTACTTACAGAAATAAGTATTAAGTAATCACGTAATGGTTTTAAGACTAATTACGCTACAGATCGGACGAGGTGGAAAGATAAATATCGGAAAGTGGCCCCAGGCGGAGGGTTCACGCAAATGTGATACAGAGACTATTAAATACAAAATTATGATAGATCAACCAATACACATTTACGATGACATGTTAAACATTGCTTAAGCTTAATCTTAAGAATTTAACACAAAACCTTCACAAACGAGTGTGACCGAAAAATATCGTCACCAACAATAACATTATACAGTCAACGATTTATTATGACTGTAAGTAACAAAAAACCGTAAGCTTCGTGGATGATATTGCGGTGTTTCGATGCAAAATGGCGCATCGCTGAAATATGCGACACCAAATGAAATCATAAATTTAAGTAAACAGCCTGGTGAAGGTACTCGTAGCGGTGCCGTGCCAGCATCTTTCAGGTCTGTCGATTGCTTTTCTGAAAAAGTATAAAGGAATATCTTAATAGACTTGAGAAATTTGGATTTTCAGTTAGTTACTTACTTAGTTCAGTGCCGTCTTCTTCGTAGCTATAGTCAAGGTTGCATCCTCACCACTCTGCATAGTAGCTCTTGACCATGGATCCTAGATTGGATGAGTTTGGAGTTAAATTGGTGATTGGACGAAGCGACTCCCATCTGTAGTAGACTTTGCCTGTAGTTATTTTTAGGAAATTAGGTAATATCCACCGCTCTTCCTTTTTGCTGTCCCCGTGTAAATTTTAAGATATTCGGAAACAAACAGAACAAATTTCAGCTTCCTTCGCCTAGAACAAATTTAGGGTTATATTTCTGTCAATCAGTTATTCAATCACTAATTTCATCTTATACTTATTGATGATAACAGTGCACTTTTCAACGTATATACTTACGAATACCCTGTTCAATCTTTAGCGAATTCACTAAAGATTATCATATGTAGTAGTCAGTTCATCTCACTCATATAAAGTATATGTATATAGCATAGTCAATAGTATTTTGCATCAAATGTCAATGCATAGTGAAATACATGTGGTCGTGACGTCAGACATAATTGTCTGAGGCGGGGAAATGTGCCGGCCAACCGCAGTGTAGTGGTTTGGTTAATACGATCCATACCGTGACTGTCCATTGACTATTGGTAAATTTACTCCCATACTACATGCCAGTTTGACTTCACCTTAGTTAGTATAGTTAGTTTGTTTTTAAATTTCTTATTGCACATAAAAAAAATAACAAATTACAAAACGATAATTGGATTTTTAAGAATATTTAACATAAATGCACAAAATAAAACAAAGTGTAATAAATAACATAGCTATATATATTATTATAAAAGAGGAAACTGACTGATATATCAACGAACAGCTCTAACCAGTGGGTTTAAAATAGGCATATGAAAAGAAAAATAACTACTATGAGATACTAGTATTTTATTGCATAATTTATTTGCCGATCACGATTCTATAAGTGAAATAACAATAAAAAAGAACAAAGTATTTAAATTCGCACTTCATTAATATATACCGCGGTTCTACTTATTGCTTATTTTTCTATTGATAAATAAAATTTCATATTATTACATAAACCTATTATAATTTTCGGACAAAACGCACAAATTGAAACCCTTTTTTAAATAAGTTGCATTTAATTTGACCGCTGTCAAGTTTATAATTAAAATAAAATAATAAATTTACACAATACACCAGCTGCACGTGGTCAAAGCCTTTTCAAAAGATTGTTGGCTCTGTCTACCCGTAATGGATAAAGGCGTGTTAATAATATATAAACAAATTAGTAAACATTTTCAACTGAAATAATTTTTTTTAACTATACTAACTTAAATTTGAGATATTCACTATGACGCTTCAGATCTTCAAGCAAAAATCTAATAAAGATTATTAAATTCCGTGAAAGTGCCACAGCTTCGTTTTATATTTTAATAAAATCATTTTTCACGCCTGAAACCGTTGCAACGACTCTCCCCAAGAGTAGACGTCGAATTATTTTTCCCAGTAGTAATAAGTATATTTATTTCAAAAAGCTTCACTATAACATCGTTTTATTTATTCGTAATTTCAAGAAAACGAATGGAATTATAACGAAAAAAAGTGCGCTCTTATTTTTGTTTGTTTACATAAGTACACTTTTTTAGTAGGCGTTATTTTTTATAAATTTCTTAACTGTCTTAAGACTCGGACTCAGAACGGACTAAAAATATTAATATTATCCTTAAGAAATTAACACCACATTTCTGTAGATTAGAAATCTTTAAAATCGTAGTGAGGGATAATTACCTACTAGACAATAATAATTTCCAAAAATTAATGAATAATAAGATCATCCAATATAACAAAACTTGCAAAACATAGACATATTATTTTAAAATAATTGAAAAGAGCCAACAAACGTACATAATTTGGGATACTCTAAATAATTGAAAGTTTCGCCCAAGACCCGCCTCTATCTTACAAGTTTCGCAATAACTTCTCGTAACCACTCGGTTGAAGATGGACTGTTTTATTTTAGCGATGCACCGCTCACCCGTGCCCCGTCAGACCAATTATTTTATGCAAAACCTCGGTTTGGCATTTAGTTTACAAAACATTGCACCTCGACATTGTCTGATGGTTTGAGAATTTATTTTTCTTCAGACAAATTTGCGTAATCAAAAATTTTAGCTTTCTAAACCAGCCTATCGTCTTTCAAGTATAACTGTAATAATTTATAACAGAGAACAACACCTTTTTTAGTTTCCTTGCATGTGATGGTCTATTTAGGAAAGATGTAGTGTAGTCTATGCCTACCCCTGCGGGAAAACGGCGTGAATTTATGCATGTAATGGTCTATTAAATTCTTTACTGGCTGTAAACCTACATAAACTATTAAATAAGAGGTATATAAATGTCTCTAAACCATTGGAAAGTATTCTCATAATAAAGAATCATCATCACGATGTTGTATATATTGTTGGCAATTTTAATTTATTTTATTCATTTATATTTAAAAAGTAAGCATTCAATATGGCGTAAAAGAGGTGTAAGTGGGCCCGAACCGATACCTATATTTGGTAACTTTGCTGCTATAACTTTTACGCTTGAGACATTTCCTGATTTTATTTGGAAAATTTACAAACAGTATCCAGAGGAAAAAGTTGTCGGTTTATACCAAGGTTATCAGCCTATACTCCTTCTGAAAGACCCGGAAATTATAAAGCAAATTCTGATAAAGGATTTTCAAATATTTAGAAACAGAGGCCTTACACCGTCCAGGGGTAAAATCAATGAGAATTTGTTTGTTGTCAAAGATGATACTTGGAAAGTGCTGAGACAAAACTTGACACCAGTATTTACATCCAAGAAAATAAAAGGTATGTGTCCATCTATACAGAAATGTGCCGAAAACTACGTTGATGCTGTATTGAAATTGACACATAAACAAAGTGAACAGGAAATGAAACAGCTATCAGAAAAGTACGCGATACAAGCCACCACTTCTTGCGTTTTCAGTGTGGATACAAACCCTTTTAGTTCCGATGATAATGAATTTAATTATATAACAAAAAATGTGCTCAAAATAACTACCTCTTCCAAAATATCATTTTTTCTGGAATCCTTGTTTCCAGGGATTAGAAAGTATATATACACAAATCGCAAAGCGGAAAAGGCATTAATAAATCTCCTGAATAATATAATTGAGCAAAAAAAACAAATATCCCAAAAATCAAATGATGTTTTGGACCTGATAATAACCTTAATAAATCAAGAAAAATTAAATAACAGGGGAGAAAATGGAGTATTTGAAGTAGAAGTAGACAAAGAACTGTTACTCGCTCAGGCAACAATATTTTACTTTGCTGGCGTAGAACCAACCTCTTGGCTGATTTCATATATCTTTCACGAATTATCTCTAAATCAAAACATACAAAATCGTCTTTATGGAGAAATATGTAAAGTGTCTACGAAATATAAGGGCAAACTTACATACGACGCCATCAATGAAATGACTTATTTAGACATGGTTGTAAACGAAACCTTGAGAAAATACCCTATTGCCACAACTATTTTTCGTAAATGTGAAGCTGATTATCAAATACCTGGAACTAAAACAGTTATACCCAAAGGTGCGAGTATTCTTGTTTCTATTGGTGCATTGCAAAATGATCCAAAATTTATAAAAAATCCAGAAATTTTCAATCCTGAAAACTTTGCTCCTGAAAATAAAAACAATATTCTACGTGATATCGATATGTCATTTGGAGATGGACCGCGAAACTGTATAGGTATGTACTTATGTAATGTATATCTATAAAAACAAAGGTGACTGGCTTATCTACCAAGGTAATCCTAAACTACTGGACCGTATGGGCTGTAATTTGGCATGTAGATGGATATCTATTTTTATTTGGTTTACGTTGTAGGCATCCGATAGGCAGGATTTTTCGTTATATCCTGTATTATTGTAAGTACTTTTTGTTTGTTATTTAATCAGAAAATGTTGCAGGTATGCGATTTGCTATCATCATGACAAAAATCGGGGTAGCAGAGTTCGTCAAGACGTTCAAATTGAGCCCGTCTCCTAAAACTAAGCTGGAATTCAACATCGAAGATTATTCTTTACTTTATTCCTCTAAAGATGGCGTATGGCTACACGCGAAACGTCGTTAATATGTCAATTTTAACCAAGATAAAATGGCTACCTACTACACTACATTCATTATTGCATCATATTTTTATTATACAATTAGATAAAATATACCATAAGGTAATGAAATAAAGCAAATGAAAAATATCAAAAAATTAAATAAAAATTACTATGGCAATTACTTTTCTTTTTTTTATGTAATTTTGTATTCTTATGTAGTCTGTGTATTCTTAGATTTAGTACCTAAATTACAAAAATATATATCACGCTAGAATGTTAATTCGGAAAGGAGGGGACCATTGCAATTTTGTTCGTGGGGCTAATAAAGTGTAGCAAACAATAACCCATATTTTAAATTGTCATCATTATCGAAGTACTGTTAAATAATCATACAATATCAAATTAAAATCACATTCTCCCTCCCTTCCCGTAGTCCTTCTAACTACGGACGCGCTAATTGACCTGACTCGGCGGCTGTGTCTCGTCAAGTACTCACAATCATGTTGACAGTGACCGGCTTGACGCCACAATACAGTGCCGTATGTCACCGTTCTTGTACATTATTCTGTCAAGTAAATAAAGCTTTAGTGTATTTGTATGGCTGTGCAATGATAACAACTGATAGTGACTTCATATAAACTGTGAAGAGTACGTTCACAACTCAACAGTAACTCGAGAGCGCACAAAATGGTACTGTTTTATCTAAGTATTTTTGTATTACTTTACGCTTTTTATTTATTTTCAAAAAGAAAACACAATTATTGGAAACAAAAAGGTGTAAAAAGTCCCGATCCTATGCCAGTAGTTGGAAATTTTGGGAAAGTGATGTTACTCAAGGAATCTGTGCAAAAATTGTTTCAAAACACGTATAAACAATACCCAAATGAAAAAATTGTTGGCTTATATAGAGGATTTACACCGATGCTGTTATTAAGAGACCCAGAATTAATAAAGCAAGTGTTAATTAAAGACTTTCCGTTATTTCAAGACAGGGGCATGAGCACTAGCCGCAGTAAACTCGGTAAAAATTTGTTTGAAGCTGATGGTGAAACCTGGAGAATACTAAGGCAAAAATTAACCCCTGTGTTCACCTCGAAGAAACTTAAAGACATGATACCACTTGTAGAACAGTGTGTTGAGAATTACATCAAATATGTGGAACATCTGACCGAAAATAATATCAACCACGAAATTAGATCTTTGCAATCAAAGTACACTTTACAAGTGATTGGCTCGTGTGCTTTTGGACTGCAATTAGATACTTATAATGATAATGAAGATGAATTTAGCATAATGGCCAAACGAATATTTAATCCTACAACTTTTTCAAGAGCTCTTATATTGCTGGATATGATAATACCTGGAGTTAGAAAATTGTTTAATACAGCATCGGACTTACAAAATTTCTTTTTAAACCTTGTGTCAAAAGTAATCAAACAACGAGAACATGAACCAATGAAGCGCAAAGATTTTATGGATCTTATGATAGAATTAAGAGAACAAGGTAAAGTAAGCCGAAAGAGTGAAGATGGTATATTAGAAATAGATATGAATGACGGATTGATAGCTGCTCAAGCATTAGTGTTTTATGCTGCAGGATTTGAAACATCATCGGCGACAATGTCCTTCATGATTCATGAACTAGCGTTACATCAAGATATACAAAACAAAGTTTATGATGAAATATGTAGCGTAACTGCTAAGCATAATGGCAAAATCAATTACGATTGTATTAAGGAAATGACGTATCTCGAAATGGTGTTCGACGAAACGTTGCGTAAACATTCCGTGGCAGGACTCTTGATACGTAAATCGTTAACAGATTACACTTTGCCGGGCGTCAATGTGTCCATTTCTAAAGGAACACCAGTATTAATATCCGTTTCAGGACTACATTGGGATGACCAATATTACAAAAATCCTGAAGTTTTCGATCCAGAAAACTTTTCTGCAGAAAGAAAAATCGCACGCCCGCCTTGTACTTATCTGCCTTTTGGAGACGGACCACGCAATTGTATTGGTAAGTACTGAACTTATTAAAGTTATCTTAGTACACCTGGATCTGATTCTGATGGATAATCATCGGATACGATCAAACAGAGAAATCTAAATTCGACAGGATTTAAATATTAAAATATCAGGGCTAGTAATTTTGTGCAGTGTGTCTATATAAACGGCGACAGATTGAAGTTATATACACATTTGAGTATCTGAATGTGTGACCATGAACCTAGATGGTAGGAGCTATATGCTATAATTAACTTTCTTGTACACACATAGAAGGCGCGCGTTGTCATAGGTTCCCGGACTACTCATCATTTCAAATCTAGATATAAGTATTATATTTACGATATAAATATTTTGAAACTTTTTTTGTTTCTTTCAGGTATGCGTTTTGCAATAGTGCAATCATTGATGGGAATGGCCGCATTTCTCAGGAAATTTAAAGTAGAGCCAAGTAGTAGAACCAAAAGTGCACTCGACTACAAACCAACAGGATTAACTTTGGAGAGCAAAGACGGAATATGGGTGAAAATTGTAAAACGAACGCCAGCAACGCAATAACAATCACTTGGATAGCCATTTCCGGTGGCCTAAGTATATGTTTGGAGTTTGAACTTGGAAGTTTCAAAGGTCGCTAAATAAAGAGGCTGCTTGAACCAATTTTATTTCAAAACTAGACTAAGCGAACAAATTATAAAATAGGCAACATTCCAGTTCCAAATACCTTCTTACCGTTTAAGATTTTCTTTTAATGTTTCTTTTATTTACCTATTTTGAGACAACTTCCTCTAGATTTAAATGCCTAATTTTGTTGATTTTTTCAATTCTGGTACCTACAGAAATATCAAAAATGATCTCCAAAGAAAAGTTGAATATTATTCGTGAACTATAATGTGAAATGAAACACTCAGTATAACCAACAAGAAGAAAAAAACGGTTTGTAGTAAAAACAAAAGTAAAAACGGGTTGAAAAGGTGCGAATCGTCATATTAAAGGGTGCGCAAATTCAAGGGAAACGAGGGACATAAGGTAGGTAATGTCGAGATGTGATTAATTTAATACGCCTCGTTAACGCCGTGAGCCGGGCTACCAAATAAAATTAATATAGAACTATTCACCTGTTATAAGGCAAAACATTATTAATAAATTCAAAATGTACATAAATATATAAAAGCAAAGGAATTGCTATCATAATGTGTACATAATAAGTAAGTAGTCTCTGTCCTGTCGCTAAAATATAATATACGTATATGTATGTACATAACATTATGTAGCTATATTTAAAAATATTATGTACATAATATTTTATTTATTTACAATCAATCATTTGTCTTGTAATTGAATGATTGAAAAGAGAATGTTTATTCCATTTTATAATAATTAGTACCAAATATGCATAATAAGAAAATCTTGATGTTGTTTTCATCTGTCTAAAAGTTCAAGCGACCCTTGTTATTTTCCATGATGAAGGTATGCTTGTTCCTGTGCTTTCCATATTTTGTGATGGGGCTGTGCGGTGACTCGGCTCTTGTTTATGAATTTTCTGGATAATGAGAGTTCCTAACCTCGTCGTGGATGTTACAGAATTCCACAAAGTTGAGGCTTCAATAACTTAAAAAATAGCGATCATTAAGCTGCTCAGATTACATCATTAGAAACGTAATGTTTATTCTGAAAAGATGCGCATGTTCTGCTTATTTTCAAGAAAAATTTAGACAGGTTTTAACTTCTGAGAATTTTCATATAAACAATTTACGTTCATTTAGGAAGTACAAAGAATAAAAAAAAAACATATTTTTCTTTATTTTTTATCCTCTCTCTTCCTTTATGTTTCCAAATATTGATATAAAGCCGATATTAATTAAAATAAACTCCAAGCGCCCGAAACCTTAAAAAGATTATGTCAAAGTGTATAATTTTGGCAGCGTCTCTTGCTACCAAACAAACTGGTGAAGTAAGCTGTTGTTACAGACTAAATAAATTGCAGGATTTTTAAAGGCTTTACGCGCTTTGATCAATGAGGAAGGAATTTCAACGTGTAACGAAGGATCTCTTTTGTCATTGTCTTGCTTTAGCACGACGTGTATATTGCTGTCTTGTTCACGTCATATTAGGAAGCGGTAAACAGTTAACTGTCAATTCTTATTAGGAATCGTTTCGTTTCAAATTTAGTAGTTAGGTAGCTCGTAACCACTTTTGAAATGGTTTTGAGTTTCTAGTATTATAATGAGACTTTTTGGTCGAGATGGAGGCGACCGACTTACTAAATGGTGTGCATAAATATAATGTAATATGGAGTTCCTAAGATAACGCTATCTCGGATCTCTATTGTTTATTCCCTATGTCAATAATAAATGGTAAACATGCAACTTAATAATGTGTACATGACGGCGTATAATTTCCAATCCTTTTCTTCTTCGTTTGGTATTACTTACATTCATTACATCCATTATTATCTCTTTCTTATAATAGTATATTTAAAATTGTCTTTGAAGCTCTAGGCCACAGCTCGTATAAAAACATGTCTACTTCGATACGGATAAAGATAAGTCAACTAATCAAATAATCAAATAATCAAATTATATTTAAAAACTTCGAAAGGCCACATTGAGCTGTAGAAGTAGAATTAAACAGTCTTTTAAACTATCCCTCAGAGCTCTTATCAGACAAGTAACTAGTATTTTCATTATCAGCTAATATTATCATCTGCTTGACTTTCCACGTGGAACATTATAGACGTGCAAATAAGTAAAGTATGTAGTTACTAATTAAATGTACAAAGTACGCACTTAATTGACATTTATTTTGTCAACTACTTACCAAAAACACATTTTATACTTCATTCCAAATTTCAATTCGATACAACTGATAATTTAATAAATGTATTGTTTATACTTAGGTACTTAAAAAACATAAATTGCTATCAGTTAGTCTCGCTAAAACTTGAGAACAGCAGCAAATTTTTATTTTGAAATTAAAGGGTAGGTGGATATAAACAGTGAAAAATCTACAATAAAGTTGGGACAGTTATGTACAATAAAAAATTACGAAAATATGTTAGCATTACCATTAGTAAGTAGTAGGTACAAAAAAAAATTCGCTATTTTTTGCAATTAAAACCTTACTAGCTATTATCCGCAGCTTTTTTAGCAATTGAGGGCCTCATAGAAAAGAATACGGGGTTTTCAAAATATCCTACGAGGAGCTTTAGCTTTTGCCAGGATGGAAGGTATCCATGTCCTTCTCCGTACGCCACACTATGCATGCAATATATGTATATTCATGTATAGTGTGGCGTGGATAGTCACAGATATTCTATTAAACAGGTGTAACTATATTCTTGGGATAGTCATTCGTTACCATATGAGTTGCAAAACCGGTAAGAGCACTAACTATAATTGTGCATGCGCAAACAATACACTCTGGTTGCACATAAGATAAATATATCTGTAAAGAGGAAATGACTTTATAGTCATTTAATACACCACCACTTATTACGAGTATATCCACCTGATATAAATGTTTTAAAACACTATTCAATGCATACACATAAAATATATTTGAATTTGAAGTTAATAGCAGTACGTAACTTTGTCATTCATTTTGCTTCAGTAAAAACACTGTTTTATTTTTGCATCGAGCTCACCGGTAAGATGTTATTCAAAATCGGTTAATTTGTTAATGAGCCATACCACATTACGGCAGACAGAAATATTCAGGAACATCGAACAAAATAACATATTTTCAAACATGGGTAAGATATCAATATTTGTTTAGGAATCCCAATTCCCCGTCTCCTTTCATGATATTCTGCTTTAATTACTTAGTCTGAGATCAGTCGTCCGGCAATGGAAAAAAATAACATCAGTCTCATATGCGAATGCTCGGTTTATTAATACGAGAAAAAGGAACTTCGTCGTGGCATTGAGAGTAAAACGGAACGTGATTGGCTTTTCTATTTGTTCGGAAGCACCTGGTTAAATCATTAACCTTTCGTTTGTATACGAAAGTATCTTTATTCGTTTTCAATATCTGATATAATGCTCATTTGATCATTATTCTGAATTGTTTTGTTAATCTTGATATTGAAGTATTTCTAAGAAAGGCTAAATTTAATTAAATTGTTTATATACTCGAATCAGAAACTTTTTTTGGGATCTTCATTACTTTAGCAAACGTCCTTTTGTACCCATACACCATATATCGGTCCTCATCACAAGATTACAACATGTTCGGCAAGTTTTTTACGGTTAGGTATATCAGACGGGAACCACTTCAACTTACCCAATTCCCTGGACTCCTCTTCAGAGAGGTGAGGATTAAACCAGGACTAACAAAAGCCTGGACAAAGAAGCAGATTCTATGTCATACACCGAAAACTGCTTCCAACATAGTATTTTAGCTCCCAGCTAACGGGTTTGATCTCAAGTTTTAATATTTAATTGGGCAAAGTGAGGCGAGATAGCTAATTAGGGAAGCGTGGAAATAACCAGGTCTGTTAAAAATTCAGCTCAGTAAAGTGCAGATCGTTGTCGTTGCAGTGTCGGCTGCATTTAGCTAGACTGCAGTCCGACAGGTCGGCCCAACCTGTCTGCTCTCAAAATACACCGGCTTTTAGTTATCTGGGAGCTCGGCACATATTTTAATTCGTATTTGGTTTATCCCTATTATTTTCATAGTAAGGTATAGTGAGTTTATTTTGTTAAAAGCACCCGACTCAGAGGACCCCGAGCATCGAGTAAACGAATCAGGTAGCGTCATGCAGAGGTTCGAATCCCACTATGGCGAAGTAACATTGCCAGGGCTGACATGTCAACACGAAAAGCCCTCTATATTTAAGAAAAAAAAATCATCTAACCCGGACGGATTCGCGGGCATTCTCCAGTTTTGTAATAATAAGTTTTGCAGCTACAATAAATTATATTTTTCTATTATAAGAATACAGTCTCCCGGACTATAATAAAGCTGATCCAGACTAAACTGAAAATAGACGACTGTAAATGTGAAAATTGATTTTGACACGTTTGGCTATATCTGCAATGGCGGCGGGGCTTCCTCTATAATGCAAAACCTATTTCCGGATCCCGTCAGACTTCTCAAAACATGACAGTTGAAAAATTGCTTCATATTTCTTACTTAGATTTTGATTTATGAGCGTACTGAGTTTTATCGACGTCCTTAAATGCAATTATTATTTCAGTCTTAGAAATATTTAGACATTAAGGAAATGTTAGAATATGTTGATTGTGACTTTGCTAATTCCCCGGACTTTTTCTTCAAATTAATATTTATTTACATATCAGTACGCAAAATCGGAGCAAAATCTTTTCAATGGTTTGATTAAGTGTAGAGTTAATAGGTATTTAATGTGTTTGAGTCGCCTTTGCCATTAACACAAGGATTTATATCTATTTCTGATGTTTGGATGTATCTTTCTACTATCTGTGTAATGACATACTGTGGGCGATTTATCACCAGAAGTTCGGCTCGTTGTTATCAGAGGGTGTATTTGATGACAATTATCCAACTTAGAGTTTCGAACTTTCGGCAACAACGATAAATATATTATGTTATTGAAGTCCCTTGACTGCTAATTATACCCTCAATTTATGGAAAAAAGTCATAAGTGATTTGTAGATATTCATTTAACTTGCTAGTAGGTATATTAAAAACAATAAAACATTATAAACTCTACATAAAGACAAATAATAATAGATGCTTATACAAATATTGAGAATACATTATTCTTGGTTTAGGTCTTTGGCAGTAGAGACTATTGAATATAATTAATGTTCACTATTAATATAAGTTAGAAAGGTAAAAATATTGCTTTAATTTAAAAACAACACAAGCCCTTTTTATTTAAGAAAAATTTTAAATATTTCCAATGAACAGTTAACTATCGTGTGAAATATATTAGTAAACGACCCATTTATCCACTCTGCGGCAAGGCACAAACTTATGTAGTAGTTTGGTATCAAAATATGTTCGCATGAGCTTGCCAGGGCAACTTCCCAGCTTCTCAAGTTCTTAACTGCAGAGTTAAGACAAAACCTATGTTAATATTGAGTTAATACTTCAATTACCAGAAGGCATTATGTTAGCAGGCATTGAATACAGTTTGTTTTTAGGAATTATTGCTGGCATTATGATTGTATTGACTTCAAGACATATTTTGCCCCTGAGTTTACATAAAATAGTAGTTTTCCTTTTCTATACACAATTTCGATGATTATACTTTTATTTGACCTTTAAAAACATACATATTATCTTTGAAATTCTACCGTTCAAAGAAAATTTAAATAATAATTTGTAGCGTTTACTTTTCATACTTAAATCTAAACGTCACCTCTCTCGTACCGGTCGCGTAGAAATTCGTAGCAACAACGCGTTCTACGCACGCTACTTTCGCTTTATCTCGTAGCAACCAATAATATAGACTCTTTGGTATTTTGGTAGCAAAACTGAGCATTCTGTTCACTTAATCTCTTGAGCGACCAAACTAGAGCAGTACAGCAGAGAATCTGTTCTTACCAAATTTTTTATCCTAAACTACCAGATATAGACCACATATTGAGCTCAAATTTTACGCCCACTATATCAAGTCACTGTCAGTCTCCGTAGAAACAATCCTCGGTCCTCTTAATCTGTAGCAATCGAGGGGTCACTTTCTTTAAACTTTTTTACAATAACAACTTAGAGGTTCCTTCCTAGATTCAAACTGTTCCGACAGGTATAATACCTATGTATATTATTTGTTTAATGATATAAAACTATATTTGCATAAACAACTTTTTGTACAAATAAGTAAAATATTTGATTAAGCCCTGTTTGACTAAATAATGATGTCTGAAAGGAACCAACTTCTTGTTTTGATTGTTTGAGCATCAACTCCGTATAAAGTTTTGTAAAGTTTCTGCCCCTGAGATATTTATATAATGACCCCTATTTTCGCATCGTTGAAATTAGCAAAATGAGAAGGTACCAAATAGAGAAAATGAAATAAACCATTCTGAAGGAAACAGCAAAGATTTTCTTGGCGTTTCGAAGTATAAGGCTGCCGGAAGAAAGGCAGCACTTACTATTGTAAAGTGCTATAGGTAATTAGTTCGTGTCTAGAAAAAAAGGAAATAAAGTCTGGATAATGAGGTCCCTCTAACAAGGACTTACTTACTAACGGTGACGCTTAACCCATTTGTAGACAAAAAGTACAGAAATAAATTGCATGGATAAATTATATGTTCTAGTCTAGAGTAAAATGTGACTTTAACAAACATCCTCAAATTTCAATACATTTGTTCAACTACCTATTACACTCTCCTCAAAAGCAACAAAAGCTTTGAGGCAAAGTTGATTAAGCCGTATTAATATTTCTGTATCGGGTGTAGAGCCTTCCCATCAAAAATTTTCACAAAATAAATATAACCATTGAATTTCCACACTAAAGAAGTCGAAGCAAGTTGCGGGTAAAGTTTCGTCGACATATCGAAATATATTTTTGTTTGCGAATCAAAAGACGCAACTAAATTCATTGAATGTTTCCTGCCACAACTCCAGACACATCTGTGGTCTCCTAGTCTCAGTACAAGTCTTGTTTTCATTGGTTTGTAGTACTTGCAGACTGGTGCGCCTTTACCAAACTTTCCCGTACAAGTTTTGTACAATGTATTTACAATTTTCTCTTTTGGTCGTAGACAACAATACGAACATTCTCTCTCATCTTTGGGTGTTCTCAATCGCGTTCGCATCCCTAGCTCTTTTGTTGCACTTCGTAAGACTGGAAGGTATGGCCCCCTTTAAACGTGAATTTTGTTGAACACAATATAAAATTATGAAATTACAACAGCAACACAAAAAATAATAAACTTCTTTGTTTCCATATATTGTACTTAATTTTATTACAAGTTCACTCTCATTTTCCGTCTTGATACCATACTATTAATGATTTGGTTACATTTATAACATTCATTTTTACTTAAACCTCCAATATAAGCACATAATTTTCAAGAATTAACTACTCGTATTACCTAAAAAACTCCAGATACCTAGCTAATACTAAGATGAGAATCTGTTTAATGTTCTGTTGAGTATAACACTATTATATTGAAAATATGCTGTTAACTGCACCAAAAAAAGTAGGATAAAGAGAGTATAAAATTACTTTTATTTTAATCCTGTCGCAGCGTTATCTGCAGAAAGAGTAACTTATTTAAAGATTAGCTTTTAACTCCTTCGCATTAACAAAGAAGGCTTTTTAATTGTACACTATAACTCAGGTACAAAGGCTTCACAAAGTTATTTTGTTTTTATCTCATAATTTTAATCTGTTTCCATAGTAAATAACATCAATTTGTTGTGTTTTTCTTAAAATAAATATGAGGTCTCTAAAGTACCTACAGTAATAAATAATTAACTGCAATGGTGAGTGTGTAATGTTCACATCTCTTTAGGTGAAAAGAAATAGTGTGCACAGTGGTAGAGGTTTCAATTGGAAACAATTATCATCTTCGTAAAAAATTTTATACACAAATTTAGGAATTATCGTCTCAAAAAAAAAACTGTATTAAATATTCTACATATTCTTCACGTATTAAAAACACATTTTCACTGAACTCTTATAAAACATTTAAAATAAAAAAAAATGTTCCGTAACAGAGTTTAAGCAACGATTGTTTCAGTTTAGCTTGAACCAATTTCTAACCAATCAGATTGGGGTTCGCAAGCAACCCTTTGCTGAAGTGAGATAATTAATTACGTTCATAATGCCTTGCCCGTGGTCGTTATAGTGCCCCGGAGCGCCGTCCTATCACAATACCCTATTGATTCTCAGTAATACGCTTTTGAGTTACGGCCGGGACGGATTAGCTATATTTTACAAATTATGAAGTTGGGACTCAAATACGATAAGTATTTTAAACGGGACCTGAAACAAAACATGCGTTCTCCTGGTTCATTCAGGTTCTAGCAATAATAATGTCTATTATCAAAGATAAAGGAGAGAGAATATAATAACTAATTAAGTCAAAACAGCAAAATGAAAAACTGAAAAGAAGAGATCTCTTCATGGGATAAGTCTCTTGTTGTAGTACATTCTTTTTGTTAGTATTTTTATATTTTGTTTTATGTTGTAAATAATGATACAACAACACATAAAAGCCAATAATATAAAGAGTACTAATGCTTATCGCATTTTTATCTTCCTGGCTACCTTATAAGCTTAGGAAAGAGCAACTGTTTCAGTTAAGCTAACCGCGTATTTCAAGTTCGCCATTTTTCAAACGCTCAAGGCCTCGTGGCAACCGAGGCGATATTAACATTTCAAAATTAAAGTCCAATCGATCAATCAGTGTGAAATCTGGCGGGTGATTGAGAGCTCGGCTCAATAGCTTCGCGAAAAAACGACAGCGGTTCACTCGGTACTGACGAACACACAAGTTCCACGCACCACTAGGTACGGATGAAATACATCAGATGAACATTGAGAGAATACATGATATAAATCATTATATGAACAAAAGTGAACATGTTACCATGTTATAAAGCAATTTTAAATTTACTTCATCACTTTCACAAAAATGTTTCACAAATTATAGAATAATCTTTAGCTTTAGTAGCCCAGGTTATAAATAATGACTACAATACCTATACCTAAAACCAAAGTGCACGTTCATATATGAACTCATACATACATTACAAATCCACCACATCTTTATAATTTACGGGGTTGGCAGACCCGGCTTAGTCAGTGATAGATTGCTAGCCCATCGCATACAATAAGAATGTCAGGTAGGTAAATAAGCCATAGAATGTACTTATTTAAATTGCTGTAATGATGGAAGAACATGTTATGAAGACATCTATAATAACAGTATATCTATTTAGGTAAACCAATAAAAATATGAAAAATATTCATGTAAAAAATCGATACAAAACAAGTCACCTCAGATACCCACAATGAGTTCTATTGAAACACACGAAACGTATCATTATCCACAATGACTGTACCTGTAATTTGTCTGAGCCATCAATCAACCTCGGAATTAATATTTCCTGGAAAAATGTATCCTCATTTTCCTTTTATATATTAACGTAACAAACCGGTGGGCCAATATTTATTTGGGCGTACATTTAAATAAAAATTACCGCGGTGGTGGAAGGAGAGTGCTGTGCTCAAATAACTACGTGTCGTATCTACATCGTGCCGAAATTAACTAGCTGGTATCCCGAGTTGCCTGTTGGAACATTTGGCTTAACGCTTGAACAGTAAACGCTATAATTCCCTCGAATATGAACCCTCTCTGCTCAGTTTTGAATGAGAATTATTTTATGTTTGTACCATAAAGTTCTAATGACCAAATGAACGGAATTATATTTTCACTTGTTACTGCTATTGTATTTGGATTTTTGCAATTGTTTTTTTTTTCTGACCTTAGGTCACAGGCATACCCCGGGCTCAAGCAGAGTAACTAATAAACACCAGGAGAATATATTAACTGTATGAAAATCCTGGATCGCCTCGCACTCAGCCTACTCCGTAAGAATTAAATACAACATTCGAAGAATAATAAATAAAATAAAAAAGTTTTTATTAAAAAAAGACAAAAATACATTTTTTTTTCTAAATAAATTATTTTATTACGTACTTAACCATAACATTTTAATAATACTTTTTGTTTGTCTTTCTACCATTATTTTAACCAGTTTCTCTCGGAGGAAAATTATTCTGATTTGTCATTTATTATAATTTAGGAACTTCATTCAGAGGACATAATTAATTGATCGAGTGGTTCTCGGAAATGCTTGATCTACTTTATATCCGATCTTGTTATAGACTCGAGCACGTTCCATTCAAATTGACGATAATTTTCTCGAATACAGGGAAATAAGTAGGTACATAAATTCCTTGTGAATTCTTAAGTTTTGAGCGTTAGATATTATCAGTTACCTCGCCATTTTTTTATTCTTCCATTTTTTCTGTTTATCAGTTGGCAAGTCTAAAGAACAAATATTTTAATGTCAAATACGTGTCGTCTACGGTGTCAAAAAATTGTAAGGAACCCTATAAATTTTAAATAAAGCATGACTAACATTTCAGAAATGATGAACAGAATACTTTACAAGCAAAACTAACGAGCAAATCCGTGCGCTTCTCTTAACGATACCAGAAGCAGTTGGACCCGCATTTATAATTTCAACATTTGATTTTGGGAGCGGACTTAATGAAACGAAAGCTGATTATACATTTACATTTAATCAGCGGAGTGCACTGACGTAGCTACGCAAGTCTGCGGGGAAATCACGCGAGCCGCGCTCGAGACGACACGCGACTAACTCGATGAAACCTAAACGATCTCATTTTCATACGGCTCGTTCCCTCAATTTTAGATATTTTTAAGGATAAAGCAATGTCAATTACCTTTATAAGCGGGCTAAGCAAAAAAGGAGCTTTTAAATATTATCATGAGATTAATTTTATTTCTTTCATCATTGGGTGTTTTTAGTAGCTCTGTCAGCTGTTGCGCTTCATTTCATGTCCAAATAAACTCTAAAGATGGTTTTTGACAAATTTCTGCACAATGATAATTACAATAGAACTAATTCTGTCAATTATCACGATTGAAAATTAATTGCGTAATCTACCTATAAGTATTGATTGAAATGCGGATCTTACTGTATATTCTATATTAATTGTGGGCTAGACAGAGCCAACAATTTGAAAATACTGATAGGCCGCCTGCCTGTTGTTTGGCTTTTTGGCTTAATAATAGAATGAAATTCAAATAGTGATAGAAAAATAACAAAAATTATTAATATCTAATTAAGGACGAAGATATAAAGCGGAAAAGCTAAAAACGTTGCGAAATCCTTCATTTTGGGAGAATAATTCATAGCATAATAAATGATGTTGAACGCATAACTGTGTCAGTAACAAAACTCAAGTATTCCGTTTGTTATTTGAGGCACGAGTTACGAACTGTAGCTACTAATTACCGAACAAAAGTGTAAATTGGAGATTTGCGAAGTGTTCGTGAGCGAAGTAAAACAGACGGACATGAAACACAATTAATTTCCTTGATTAATTTGAGTTTCTTAAGCCGAAACAAAGCATGATGTAGTTCCTATATGTATAGACAAATATAACATTTTGCGTATTGGTACACTTTGAGGTATTGGGTTACGATCGTGGCTTCGTGCGCTACAAATATCGTTGTCTTCTTACGGGATTTTGGGACCCCCATCTTTTATTGTTCTCCTACAATTCATGAAGAACATGCCGTATTCTTTCCTTTTCCTGTAATTTTGGAATAGTTCATTCGATCCAACACCATTAGCATGACAGCTAGTTTCAGAGGTTTTAATGACCTCTTTTCTACGAAAACTAATAAAGATTTTCACAAAATAACTTACTTGGGGGTAATAATAAATGATTTTACATCATCACATTTAATATTTACACGATAATAATTATTGAGTTCAGTACCTAAGCGAAAACAAACATGTGTAACTAACGTTCAATTCAATAAATAATGGCAAGGTTAGCAAATAAATCAAACAAATCCGCTCAAATGGTCAAAACTAAGCTTTAGTTCGAAATTGTAATTAATATTTATCCAGTTCCGCATTTAATACCGGATACTAGTTCAGTTTTAATCACATTATTTTGGTAACAATTACACATTGTGGGTACCGGTAGCAACGGAACAGCTATAGTTTATCGCGCGATTGAAACGACGCGGCGTTGCGTCTGCCATGCTAGCCCTTTTGAAATAGGTATATGTATATATTATTTTGCCGTAGCTTATCTTGGCTATATGGAGATAAATAGGTTATATGGAGCACGGCGGCACAGACGTGTCAATCAGCTAATTCAATTAAGAATATCCGATGATGTAATGCAATAATCCGTGCCCCTGGCGTTGCAGGCATCCGTAGTTGGATTTCAACCTTTCTGAACAGTAGTCATGTAAGATTTAATATTTTAAACATCATCAGCGGGAGAACCGCTGCTTTCATATTTTACGCCGATTTATATTAGATATACCTATGGAGCTTACTTCTTATATAAAAATTTCTCGTGTCACAATGTTCGTTCCCGTACTCCTCCGAAACGGCTAGACCGATTCTCATGAAATTTTGTGAGCATATTGAGTAGGTCTGAGAATCGTCAGCCAACATTTATTTTTCATTCCCTTAGTGATAAGGGTTGTCCACCTTTAACATTTATTTTTAACTAAAAATTACTTAAAAATTATTTATATGGCAAAACAGCATTTGCCGGGACAGCTAGGATTAGGTACATTCCTAGAAGTTACACGAACCAGCTCATATTTAGCGAGTTAAGAGATATTTATTCAATAAAAATAAACCAACGCAGATATATTAACAAATTTTAAGGTTAAAATAAAATTGTTACAAGTAGAAACGTCTTGCACTCGACACCGGCGGGCTCCCAAGACAATTGTACTAAGAGCTCTGGAAATACGATACACAAGTTCACGTGCCTTCACCCCAAGTAACTAAATAATCTTTAAAACTCCATAACTGCGCGAACATAAGTACTTAACAATGTTTATTAAGTCAGTCACAGCACGTCTAAGAAATAACAAATTATAAGGAAGTTTTTAAAGATTTGCCATCAATTACCCGGCGCTGGCAATGTTTCCGCAACTGCGTTTCTTGGAGTATTGTTGGATGAAATACTGCTCAAGTTTCCTTCATTACGTCCCAAATGTTGTTAAAAGTATGAGGAAATTGAGAAATAGTTTGTCTAGTTGGATAAATCATTCGGTTGGAATACAACCGCGAACCATATTTTTGGCGCAAAATAGAAGCAAAAAGTATCTGCACTATCGAAAATAGATTAAGTAGGTGGAATTAACTTTATATTTGAATGTTTAGGTTCGGGTTTTATCATTTGTGGATATTCCTGTCTGTGTAATGGTATATCTTTCAAACCAAGGGTCAAAACAAAAAAAAGGCTAATTTGACGTTCCTACTGGTTTCAGTAAAAAAAATAATCTTTAAAATGTGTCTGTTATTCTATGGTGGAATGCTAGCCTTGTGTTAGCTTTGTGGTTTTGTTTGATGTAGGTACCAAGGACAAGCTGTTTTGTTTAAATATCCATAGGTAACGTCACATGAAGTTACAGACTTGTTAAATCATTCGTTGAACATCATAACTTTTAAATTTGAAAAATTCCAATAAAATAAATCAAAGTTATCATATCATTTACCTTAAAACGGCCTATTCGCTAACATTATTCTACCTGAGTTTGATTCAAATGAAATTTCGCGTAGATTTTTTCCGTTATAATTTCAGTTATTACTAACATCGCAATGGCTCGGTCAAAGCGGAGTAAACCCTTTCGCAACTACTTGCTGCGCCGATTACAATATAACCAAAGCGAATTATATCGGTCAAGTTATGCTCGGGCCCTTTCGTCCCTTGTCGGGTTTCGGGGTAATTAACGCGACGATTGCTTCAACCACGGCCATTTCTGGCGACCACTGTGGATAATACATGGGTTATACAGTACTATAGGTACCTAAGTACTGCTAGGGTATGGTTCTTTATAACAGAATTAGCTGAAGTCATTCTCGATGAGTGACTTCAACTAATTCAGGTTCAATGAGAGGTTAAATTTTAGTCATTGCGGTTTTAACAACTTTATGTTTTGGGACAAAAAGAGGTTTTTTGTACGGTTCTTTAGTGACGAGTTGTTTACTTTTACCAATGCATAAGTTAAGTAAACCACCTAGGGAAATTCTTTAGTTGGATTTTTAAATTATTTTAAAATGCATGAGACCTGCGATATCAAATAGAAGTAAAGGAAAAATTTTACAAAGATGGAAACGGTTCGTTTACTATAACTTTACACATACACAGATATGAGCATGTTAGTTCTTACTAGTTTCCTAATACAGAAAAATAATTGTATGTGTGTGAATGAAATGAAAAATTTATGTATTTTAATCATGCGATTTCCTAGACACGGAGACGTAACTAAATGATCAGGATAACCCTTGATCCGATTACAAGAGGCCTGTGTGTCGTATTAATAGCTAACAATTATACCAGGATTGTCAATTAAATCAGCAGAAAGCGGTTTAATCCGGGTCGGATGGTGGACACAATTATTCATCAGACGGACAAAGCTTGGTAATCCGACCGTATTGACCGGTTCGGACGCCGCGCCCCGCGATCGTGTACGCCCGCCCTTATTTGCCTTTCAATAATGCTGATGAAGGTTTGTAGTCATGGTACTCAGTTGATATGAGATTTTTTATTGTTCATGACTGTAATGCTCGCTCACTATACTTAAATTCTCTTTCTGCACGGTTATTTTCAGCTACTGATTAAGGTACGTATTTACATTTCCAATAGAACTTGTGTGTCCTGATAAATATGAGTGCCGAAAAGCTGAAAGGATTTAGCCAATTTAGCCTTAGGGTTTCCAACAGAGTACTTCATATCACTCTTTACCGCCATCTGTTATTGTGGAAAGGTGGACATCGAAAAAACGGTACTGAAATGCACTTAACAATTACAACAAGAACATACAAATATTCCGATAGCCGGCGGAAAATACTGCCAAAGCTTTTCACGGTATGTAAGCTTACATCGTGTCCTTTACGAACCCCATACTTAAACGCCAACAGAATAGATGCAATCAGGAAAACGCTATGACATAATAAAGCTGATAGAATGCAGGTGCATGTAGAAAAGCAGACGACTAAAATAAAATTGGAATGAAATAAGCTTTACCCAATAATGAGATGAGCTAAACAAAACAAAGAAAAGGTAGGTAAAGTAATTCAATTCATATTTTATCTACAGAAGAAATAAATAAAAAATAACGTAGTGTCTGGCGCTAGCGGAAGGCTTTCTAGCAAATGGCCTTAAAAATATTTCATTTCTGGAATTGTT
Source organism: Amyelois transitella (assembly GCF_032362555.1). Classification (NCBI taxonomy): domain Eukaryota; kingdom Metazoa; phylum Arthropoda; class Insecta; order Lepidoptera; family Pyralidae; genus Amyelois; species Amyelois transitella. Next base: position 6,664,113 of record NC_083511.1, on the reverse strand, counting down.
TCGAGTCAGAAATAGCGGCAAGTGACAGTTAAACTGATGTGTTCCGCCCCGACGCTGGGAGGTACATTTATTACAAGTTCCGTGTTAAAAACGAACAGACGAACTCATCCAACCAAGTCATTTCATTACCAACTTTAAATTGGTTCATCTCATTATACAGTTCCTACTTTTTAAAATAAGTTTTAGGCAGTCGTTCAAAGTTATTAATTAGGTATAAGTATTTTAATTTAATCTAGTTAAGGTACATAATCTTCATCCGTTTCGAGATCGAAGTCATTCCGATTTTTTAAGGAGTTGAAAATATCCATAGTAGGTATATCCGAGAAGACGAAAATCCGAGTTAAGCTCATTTCAAAAAGAATACTTTCCTCGGTGCGAAAAGAATTTAAGATTAACTTAAGTGATGGAATGTGCAAGATACCCCATTAGATTGCCACAAGTTTGACAAATTGTTTTCCAAAATTTTCATACCAATATACTTATATATACGGGACAAATTACACAGATTGAGTTAGCCTCGAAGTAAGTTCAAGACTTGTGTTACGAGATACTAACTCAACGATACTATATTTTATAATAAATTCTTTTATAGATAAACATCCAAGACCCAGGCCAATCAGAAAAAGCTCTTTTCTCATCATGCCCTGACCGGGATTCTAACCCTGGACCTCCGGTGTCAACAAACAAGCATACTACCGCTGCGCCACAAAGGCCGTCAAATGAAACATTTAAGTACGGTATATCAAAATCAAAATCAAAACTAGCAGTTTCCAACAAACATCAAACTTGATATCATCGTTTTGTAATGTGGAGTCTGTTTGTAGAAGCACAATTGTGATTTCATGCCGAATTGCAATTCTTGTTCACTGTTTGTGTTATCAATCCACCGGATTACCACACCCAATCATGTGAAACATGTGATCCTTTATAAAACTCGGGATCCCATGTCAAGGGTGGTATACAGACGTAGGTAGTATGCTACGTCTCACTACGTGATCAGAATCGCAAGAAATTCGATTGGGTGCGCGGTTGTCCGCCGATCAGCCCAAATCAATTTCAGATTAGATCTAAATTTCATATGAACCCAAATTACGCTTTGCAATTTAGTAATACTTATTACCCCTAAATTATAAATCGACTTTAAGCTTACGTTATACTATTCGTTAGGTATTACCTAATTAATATCCCAGTTACCTATTTCACAATAATATGTTGTCCACGGTTTATCATTTATTTTATACCAGATTGCTTACCTAATTGTGTAGAGCTTTCAAAGGCACGCTTGTCATCAAACTTGTAAGTAATGAAGATGCATCTCTATATGCCATTATCATATGAAGTCCTGCATCGTAATACGTCAAGCCAGAAATTAAGGCACTATCCTGGTGTTGTCAAAGTAGCAGATAACATAATTATGGTGTCTACCTATCCTCTAATCTTGATGTCACTAATAATCAACCTAACTAAGACAAAGGGTTTCAATATCAATTATAATATCTGAAGCAGCTGTTGCCATTTAACCCCGAAATTGTTTAATTAATTTTCACTACCCAATATTGCATGGAATATTTGTGTCTGTGTATAAACGGATGGTGGAAACAGAAATCTCTACAAATACCTATAGAAACATAAGATACTTATAAGTATCACTCAATTTCGTGAGATTTAGGTCTCGTCCTATCGTTCTGGATTTTGATCCTCCGTGGTTCTTAGGAAATACAAAATCGGAAATTGCTAGATACTGTAGGCAACCTTATTTATTAACGCCATAGCAACGGTTCCCATGGTTTGGTTAGTTATACAACAATATAGAATACTTTAAAACCGATAATATCATCACTGATTTACTTCCCTACACTCCTACAGAAAAGCGATTTAGTAAATGATAGAGATGAGTTTGTCTTAGTCTTGTAGCGGGAGCGATAGTTCGGGCTCAACCGCCACCAAAGGGAAGATCTTCCGCCAGGCTAGATGTTATGCCTGGGGAACCCCGGCTCCGACAATGTTGTGTCGGAAGTTGTACTCGTATATATGCTCCAATCCGTGAAATCTTTGCTTGCGCAATTTAGGTGTTTCGCTGTTTTTGACTGATAGCGTCGCGTGATTTTATTTTTATTGTGTGACGTGTGGCGTAGACATGTCGCCACAGTCTTAAAGTCTTTGCTTCCGAATTTACATTTAGAATAATTTACTCCTCGTCCTCGATAATCATCATCGACTTGGCTGCATCCTCAATTTGTCCGCCTATGACCATGATTCAAAAATAGAAAATTGTAAGACACACTTAAGTGTATTACAAAACAGTAGAAGGCCGAAAATAAACAAAACTTTAAATCTTCCAGCATACCTATCACTGAAATATAAATGAATGTTTTGCTGTAGATGTTTGTTACCCTTTTACGCTTCAACTAGTGAACAAAATTGATTCAAATACTTTAGTTGGTTGGTTATTTAGTCAGAGTTAAGATCAAGTTGTCTTTTGGTTTTGGTTGGTTTGGTAGTTCAGATAGAGACAGTGTGACATATCCCATCGCCTTAAATTAGAATTCCATATTTAAAAGAATTTCCTTTCATTGGTTTAATAAATACTTTTCGTTAAAAAACGACAATGATCTGAGCAATACGTACAATCTCGTTAGTTGTTAACATAGTACAATCGCGTAGTAAATACACAGGGTCCGGACGAGCTAAGCCTGGAATTATTACGCCGGTGCATTTGTCATCTCAACGCGAGGAGCTTTTCAATTTCACATCACGTACTCGCTGAAATACCTTACATAAACTTTTTTTATCTCTTCATAAAACATTGTAAGTATATAAAACGGGGAATTTGCTGGAAATACTTAAATATTTTTTGGTAGTTTTTAACGATTTCACAATTCGATAGGTGTTAATAGGTAATATGTAAATAACGTAGATTTGGTTTATGAAATTATGAGCTGTTAAAAAATTTAAAGCTTAAATGTTTTGAATTATTAATAGCTCGCTTTAATTCGGCAAAAATACAACCGACATAAAGACTGGAATCAACAAACGTAAAAAAACTTTAATTTCTTTCAAAGTTAATTTTTTGCCGGCGAAAATTAGGCTGTACTTAAAAGCGCCACGGGCGCGAACGCAAATCCGATTTGAGTAATGAAACGAGACTAATTAAAAAGTCGGAAGAGAAATTGTGGGAAAACAAGGCTTTCTTCGAGTTGTTATTTACTTTGGGACTCACAGCTCATTTCATTCTGCGGGATAGATGACCACAGCCGCTATTTTACAAAGAAAAACAATAACAAAATAGCATTGTAAATTTAAAATAGAATTGCTTTGTTCAATAAAGAAAAGTTTGTGCAATTGTGTTTATTAAAGTAGAAAGGTAGGAAGTTTGATTAAAATTTAAATAGCAAGTTGCTACCCAACGCCTTAGTCCCAAATTTCATCTCGTGACAAACACTCGTATAGTCTGAAAATACTCGTATTAATTATTATTTCAATTGAACGTGTGAACGAAAAATTTGCCGTGTGGTTCCCGGCACCAATAAAAAAAAGAATAGGACCACTCCATCTCTTTCCAATGCATGTCGTAAAAGGCGACTAAGGGATAGGCTTATAAACTTCGGATTCTCGTTTTAGGCGATAGCTAGCTGAACGTGGCCATTCAGTCTTTTCAAGACTATTGGCTGTCTACCCCGCAAGGTATATAGACGTGACCATATGTATGTATGTATGTTCAATTGAACCATAGTATAATTCAATCGAACCCATCTAGAATAAAGAATGTCAAATTCTACAACTTAGTAAAGCTACCGCGGATTTCCGTTGCGTGCAACACGCTCGGGCACAGTTTATGATTATGATTACTCTGGTGTTTTGCTACGATTTCATGATGTTAAAGGGGTAGGTACCTTTATTAGATCACGATATTTTTGTTAATTTTCAAAGAAGACCGAAAAAGAGATGGATGGATGGAGTATAGTATGCGGAGAAAGGGAGTAACCTGTGAGATGGAAATTGACAGAAGTAACTGGAAAAAACTAACATACTGTGCCGACCCCACGTAGAAAGTAGGAAAAGGTAACGACGAAGAAGATTTTTGTTAATTTTCAATGTGAATACTAGAGAACTAGTAGTCAATTAACCATACAGATTTTTTCGTCGCAGCTCACACACTACCTAAGCACAACGCACATCCGCAACAGAATTTAGAGACTATTATGCTATCTTTGAATTCTGTGGCGAATGTACTTACGTAAGATCAACTCAAAATGTGGTGCTCGTCATACTATTATGGACACAACCACGCAAAAACGAATGTCTTATGCACTTGAAAAGTGAATCTCAACATGCAATCAATCAGAGCCAGCAGTCTTCAAAAGACTGATAGCCCATGTCAGCTGCTCGGCTTAATGATAGAATTGAGACCCAGTGACAGGTCGCCAGCCCATCACCTAATAGAAGAATCCTAAGTTTATAAGTACTTCCCTTAGTCGTCTTTTACGACATCCATGGGAACGAGATGTAGTGGTCCTATTCTTTTTTTAATGTCAACTCTCCTGAAATGTGCCAAATTAGGCTCCTCCATAGAATAAATGCCTGATAAGGATTTTTATGGGCTTCTCAGATTTTTCAGCAAGGTCAAAAGGGAAATCTGATCAAACAAAACCATACTTTTTAAATAATAACAAGAGAAAGAAATGACAGAAGATATAATACAACAATATTTATTAATTCATAAAATATGTTGTAAGACTTAAAAAATATTTTAGGTTAGTAAACCGAGTTCATACAATTTTATGATTTCTGCTCAGAATAAAATCAAAGTAAAAATAGATTTATAATATCAATAATTTCAGAAAATAGATAATACTTTAATTAAAGAGACTTAATGTAACTTTTTCAATTATCACACAGTTTTCTTCAGCAAACATGCATTCTCACGTAGCTAAACTATCATTATAATCCACATTATACTAGGCCATTAGGTTACACTTGTAATTTTTAACATAAAACTACAAATATGATCAATGCCTACTTAATAATATAATGAAATATATAATAATGTTACTACCATGCAAATGTTTGGTATCATGCAATTTGTACTTAAGTGAATAAAGATGATAGAATTACACTTTTATAAATCAATAATCTCCTACAATTAATGGAATAAACATTCAACCGATTGTACTATAGTTTAATCGACACAAAAATCTATTATATACCTTTTCATTTAAATACAGACAAATATCTTTAAAACTGCATCTATTTAACTTATCTCTTATATACACGACGATGTAAAAAATGGCCTTACGCCTATTAAGTAGTATTCAAAATAAATGTAAAAATGCAGTTTCAAACAATCCCATACTCAAAATGAAATTAAACATAATAAATCAACTTGTATCGCTTATCAAAAATATCTTGTCTCCCGTCCCTTACTCATCTCTACTCTGTTGGATAATATCAAAATGAACATTGTAGGACCGAAAGTTCTCCTTCAGATCAGTGCGGCTTTTATTCGTGAACTTTAATCTCATATCTATAAAATGGAATCTCTTAATTAGGGCAAGCTAATAAAAACACAATACATTAACTATAATATGCTTATGGTAACTTATAATTTTATTGTTGTTCTAATCGCTTACCAGTTAATTAAAGAGAGAATACAAATATTTTTACACATGCCTGGAAAAGGGCTTCACGACAAGTCTACTCTGGACTGGGCTTATATTTTTCTTCTTTTATCTTTACTTTTTTCTGGTTTAGCTTCTTTGTAGTCATGTTTGTTGTGTGTTGTGTGTTGTGGTTTGGCTATTATGTGTTTTCGATACTTATACACAGAAGTGTCGCTTATGATATACATACACTAAATTAACTTTTAATACATGCCTTTTTTCGTCAGATACCAAGATTCGATACCAATACATCGAAGTGTCGCTTACCGCACATTAAATTAAGAGATTGAAACACACTTAAAGAAGTGGAAGGATTAAAACATACTTCGTTAATAAACAAGATTCAATACCAATACACCGATATGTCGCTACAACGTACATTCAATTGAAGAGAGAATAAAATATATTTTTACACATGCCTTATAAAGGGCTTAAGAAGGACCAACTCCGTACACTTCGTCAGTCAACAAGATTCGATATCAACACGCAGTAAGGAAGCGTGTATGTTCATTCACATGGACGTGGGAGACCAGAAGTTCATCTCCCTGAGTTCGTTAGGCTTGGGGCGTAAGGTGTGCGAAGGTTTCACGAGTTTGGGTTGTTGTGTGGAGGGCTCGTTGGGTACCAACTTCGGTTGGGCGTCTCTCGGCGCTGGGCCTAAGCTCTCGACGGATTCTGCGAGAGTACCTGAAGAAGACAATAGATACGTTAGGTTTAAATGTACGATTGATGATCTCGTTGTTTGTACAAAACATGTCTTTTTAATGTAAACAAACTCAACGCCTTAGCGTCTAAAAACAGGAAGCATCTTTTTTGTGACTATATTAAAATAGGACAACTCTGTCAACTATGGTATTTGTACAAGCCAAAAAATGTCACAAACATGCTTAAAAAAGGTTAATGTCAAGCTAAGCCATACAAAATCTGTACATTTTTATGCTTTAGTATTACTTAATTTCCATGTGAGCTAAGCCTGAGATAGCAGCAAATTATATTGGCCTATCAAAACAAAAGTCAATGTGCAAACCTTTCAATCGGAGCTCCCCCGCGTCTTCCTCGGCCAAGGTGGACGTAGAAGCGTTCAGATCTTTCTTGAAGCCAAGCAGAGCCATGGTCAGCCATGACCGGTTGGAGCCGTCGGCTGTCGGCTCGAACGGGGATGTGAAGTATCTGGAACAAAAACATACAAATGTTAATAGTAACTGTTATAATTCTATAATTCTTTTTGCAGTTAATGTACGAACAGAGTAAGCATATTAGGACAAAGATTATTTAAAAAATATACTCATGTGTCAGTCATGAATAAAACATTAAAGAGACGATGTTATCTTTAAAAAAATAGTAATAATGTTTATCCATACATACATATAATCACGTCTCTATCCCCTGCGGGGTAGACAGAGCCAACAGTCTTGAAAAGACTGATAGGCCACCTACAGCTGCCTGGCTTAATGATTGAATTGAGTTCCAAATAGTGACAGATTTCTAGGCCATCGCCTAAAAGAAGAATCCCAAGTGTATAAGCCTATCCCTTAGTCGCCTTTTATGACCACCATGGGAACGAGATGGATATTTAGAAAGAATATTTATCTTGTTTCTATAAATAACGAGATAGAAAGCCTTAACTTGCAAAATATGGCATACGTTTATCTATTGTGGATTTGTATGGATATAATAGTATTTTTAGATTTTCTTACAAATTGATTATTCTTTCAAGTTATTCTTTCAATTTGAAACTATAAACGTGCGACAGTTTTATAGAAAAAAGTAAAGTAAGATTAGTCATTTAGAAGAACCAACAGTCAACTACATACGACGCTGTTCTATCAGTTCAAACCTAAGAGCTGAGTGTTTACATGAAAATAAAAGTAATTATATTTTAAAATAACAATTCATTAAGATTTGTAAACAAAAGATATGTTTCCTCATGCCACTTTCACTAGACAGTAGTGTCCCTGTCATCATTATGTAAATAATAATTTGGCTGTACAAATATAACACGCAAGGAAAGCCTACAGTATCACGTGGCAATTTAATTCAAAAAATTATCATTTAGATATACTTATACTATTTACGTGTTGTACTCTGCAGCAACGCCCCCTGTTTGAATTTTTGTTCTACCTATGGCAATATAATGTACAACAGAAGAACATTATGTACAAAAAACAATTTAGTATGTACGTACAGTAAATTCAAGAAAAAATGATACTTTATAGGGCGCTGCTAGAGAGTATACTCTACAGCAGCGCCACTCAGTCGAAATCGAGGTCCTGAACATTATTTTTCATTATTATAAAAAAGGGTTTTAAAAAAAATGTTACAACTACAGAAATTTTAAAAAATATTTTTCATTTCCCTTTTCGAAGTACTGACACTAAAAGCTTGACAATTAAGAATATGTAGAAAGCAATGAATTTGTCTGTGTGCCTTTTAGTGACAAATGGAATTTTACTGAACCTTTATTTAGTAAACTTCTGTCAAATTATGTGACAGGCAACACTGTCAGTCGCTGTTAAGGACGTCACAATAAAAACAAATATCATAAATTCGGACAATATCATTAGCAAAGAGATCTGCGAAAAGATCGAAGCAATTTGACCGCGCCAAATAACCATATGCACATATGCACAACATCCAGTTTGAAATTGTGATGACGCATATTGGCAATTGGACATGTATTTTAATCACATCAAAATTTACATTCAAATGATAAGGACAAAAGAGTAAAGTATAAAATAACGGTGAAGCCATGTTTAAATGAAATACAAAAGTAACTTTTAGAAATTGCCAGTACCTATAATCACCTATATTGAAACTTTCTTCACGTACTGAACATAAACAAGTGCACAAAATACCGTGTTCCGTCATTGTCACAATCAATCAAAGAAATTCAATCTTGTGATAAATGTGACTTCGCATCAAAATAATCATGATTTTGCAACTATCTGCTGACGTCATATTTAAAACATGTGCAAATAGATCATATCGATATGCATATATGGATCACGAATTATTTAATTTTGCGTAATAATCGTTAATAAATTTGATATCATGCTCCTTCATGTTTGCATGTACACCGTTAATCGCTTTAGAGGCCGTGAGACTGTTAGAATAATTCTGAGATTGCCTTTCAGTATCATTTGACTTGATTTATTTGGCTAAAGATTTTTGTCTTTCAGTTTCTTGTTAATATAATAAAACATCTAGTTTTAACAGGTAAACATTCTAGCTGTCATCATTCAGTCATTTCCATGGGGTAAAAAAATACTATGAATTTTCACTTAAGACCTTTTTTACCGCGGCGCGATACCGTTTAACCCGTAACTATTTCTTGGTTGGCATCAATCGTAGTTACAGTAAAAAAACATACCGATTGCCAATCATCTTGCGACGGCTTGTGGGGCTGGAGTTGGGCGAATGTGCAGGAGTGGTGGGCAGACTTTTACTGCCGCGGCGCGCTGATAACATATAACGACTCTCGGCGGTCGGCGGCGCTGCAGGCAACGTGTCGTCCTCTTCGGGCGACGCGACTGTAAACCCCCGGGGCGAAGCACCCTTGGTTATCATCTGATGAGCGACCTGCGCATGGAAAATTATATTTTTAAATTTTTTGAAAGTGACTTGTGACAATAGTTTGATATTTTTAACAGGTATTAGTGATATTTTTTGGATGTAAGTCCAGTGGATTTGGATGTCAAAGTCTGTACTTTTGTTGTTTTTTTTTAATGTACTACTTTAGTGTAAGTTACAGATTCGGCATATGAACCACAGCAAGATCGAATATAACAGATACTTAATAGCCATTTTGTATTTTTATTTATTTACTAGCTGTGCCCGCGATTTCGTCCGCGTGGAATAGTTATTTTGGGCATCATATTTATTTTTGCAAACATCCTCCTCGGCTTTATCAATTATAGCTGCTAATTGTTATGCGACTTGGCGACGACTTGGCCCACATCATTACCCGCGACGGAACGGAGACCGTATAGTGAGATGAGAGGCCTTTGCCCAGTAGTGGGATCTTACAGTCTAAGATGTTCATTGAAATTAAGTGATATAATCAACACTCGAAATGCTCATATAATCAACAACAATCTTAAAAGATAGACATAATCAGTTTAAAAGTAGGTAAGAGGTAAAAACAGACAAACATACAAAGGAAGTATTATAAGTAGAATGATACCTATCTATATGTAGCAGGGCGATCGAAATATGCGGGGTGAGGGGGGGAGGGGGGGGGGGGGTCAGGCGGTCGCGTATTGGAAAGAACGCTGGTTCCGATGGCCCGCAGATGGCCGACTCATTCAACTTTCACCTGCATTGTTGACGTTTCCCGTAGGAAATCCGGGATAAAATGTAGCCTATAGCCTTCCTCGATAAATAGACTATCTAACAGTGAAAGAATTATTCAAATCGGTTCAGTAGTTTCTGAGATTAGCGCGTTTAAACAAACAAACAAACAAACAAATAAACAAACAAAACAAACTCTTCAGCTTTATAATATTAGTATAGATAGACTAGCTGCCTAAAGCTAGTGCGTGTATTTTTTTACTACTAAGTTTGCCAAATACTGCTATAGCATAAATAAAATAAACACATAAAATGAAAACAATATGATGCAATATATAAAAGCATTTACGTGCCGCTAATTAGATTTAAGATGATCCAATTAGGAAAAATATCTGAATAACTTTTGACCGCTCTACTTTAACAAAGACCCCCCATGTCGACAGGGATGTCACCTCTTTAAAAAAACGTTTTACGTTATTATTTCAATACAAAACATTTTAAGCTTGGGCTGAATGTCCTTAAATTCGATTTTCCTCGTCGAGAATATTGGTCATATTAAAAATAGATATAAATGACATTAGAAAAACAAATCTACTACAGAGAAATACTACAGAGAGCGACAATATATTAACATTATATTACTTAAATATGATGGATTGGACAGTAAAAAAAATATATAATATTGCACTGTAATACCGGACTCATTGCATACAATAGATTTTTCCATAACACATTTGTATGCAGTTGTAAACACTTCCTCATTGTCTGTGTGTTTACAGTTGTCCAAGGCAACTTGTGCAGCCCTGGTTGTTATTAATTAAGTGCAAAATTGAAGCAGATGATAAAATAGCAAGAGTGCATAGGTCAAGCTCATGTGAGCTTGACCTGAAGTACTCAACTCATACGAGTATATTATATGTTATCTTTCTGTGGTTATTTCTAGACCAGACGAGACAAGTCATACAGACGCCGCCACGGATGTTAAACAAGTCAACAGTTTTGGCGTTGTTTTTAATATGGAAATATGTCAACAAATAATTCAAGTTGCGATAGCCAAAGTTACCAGACGCGTGTTCTATCATGAGATGAGTAGGTTCACAAGTAAGAACAACGATTAATGTTGCCAAAGAACGAAGTAATTTATTTATTTGATTGTTTTGTCTGGTGCTCAAATTGCTCAGTTCAATTATGCTTTGTTATCTCACTATTTGCGACAAGATATCGTCACTGACCTTGACAACAGAAGTGCCACAAGCCGCGCCCTCGCCTTTGAACCCATCATCCACTCCCGCTGGTTTCGGCTTGGTAATGGAATTCACTGAAAGTCACAATAATTATATATATCACCTTCTTTTAATCGTTTTTTACCACGACCAATCAATGCACATACAAAATGAAAACAAACAAATGAAACGATGCAAAACTATTATAAATAGGTAACTAATGATTTAACAAAACCGAATAAATTAAAAATGACTAATTTAATCACGGACGTCATTTGTGCAGTACTAAATACTAATAGCTTGGCGCAATGTCCTAATTAAGAATTAACGACTTCTGCAATTATTAAATGCTTTACGCTTAATGCTACGTCATTTTCTGAAAACCTTGTTTGTTCTCTGTTTATATATAGCCAACGTCAGTATCAAGTAGTAAACCACTAAACCACTTCTACTTCAATAAGTTTTCTCCAAAAATGAATAAGTTCCAATGGTTTTTCTGGGTACAGGAATAAATAAATAAAATTAGTACATATTTATTTATGGTTGAAACTCGACTGTAAAGGGAAGATAATCATATACAATTAAAAACATTATTGAGCGACTAAAACGAGACTGCACCGCATTCCAATAGGTAGCTAAATTAACTTGTACGAGGATGCAAGAAATGTCACTTAAAGGTCGAAAAAATAAAATAAACAAAGTAGCGAAAATAAATGAGATGGCCATCATGCTGTCAATAAATGACATCAAATCAATTCGCAGAACTATTGTGATATCTTTAGGTCATAGCAGAAACGTTTAGATATATTTCAATAATGACCTAAGATAAAAAGAAGAATAAGGGTTATAGTGTTGTATGATAATCAACATTTTAAATAACTAGTTTGCATTGATAATTTATTGTAAATACCTATACAAAGATTGGTACAATTTGTATAAAAGTATCGAGTAGCAGAATTTCCTTGAACAGTTTTATCATCAGTATCTATTAACACTTAACAGAGATTTTATAATTGTTAGCAATAATATCTAGAATTTCTTTGCCAGTGAGTGTTCTGTGTAACCACGATGATGTAATTTTATCAAATTTGTCACTACAGAGCTCGTGTTTAAGATATGAGGAATAAACATTACACCTAGTTTTAAACTAAATAATGATAAACTGCTATAGTCCATCTATCAGCAAGTTAATAAACATATTTTTAAAATAAAAATTCCGTTCTTGCTGGCTTTTCGGGAATGCACCCAAACCAAGCCTACATAAGGAACGTACATGCTAAATTTCAAGTCTTTAAAACCGAAGGTGTTATATTCGTCGATAGGTATTTTCAGATTAAAAAATTGATAATATTGATTGACTGACTGGTCAATCAGTTTTCTCCTTTATTTACAAATATAAATCGGTGCTCAACACGGCGTATTTATTTACAAATCAAGCCGTTGAAAATTGCTAATATAATCTATCCAAACGAATGACACACCCTAATATAGACCAACAACAAACAATGTAAGTACCTAACTCTGTTATTGTTATTGTCGATTCTATGATAACTAAAGTAAATAAATCGGAAGAAAAATTGCAGAAACGTAGCGGGAAGCCCAGGTAAATATTGACGATATTATCGTTATGCAAATGGCGCACGTTATTCGTGGAATGGTCCAATTGGTCACACAAATTAAAGAAGTTTGGGAAGTGGTTCTTTATACCAATCGTTTTAACATTTTAGTTTGAACACCAAGACGGCAGTCGAAAAAAAGTTAAAATTACTTTGTGTATTCATGATAACGCTTAATAACGATAATATTTATAAGGTTAATGATATATTCACATAATATCACACTGTTTCCAAACAGAACACCACGGAAAGGGTACACAACAAAATTCCCGAATAAAAAAAAAAGATTTTTATAACCAATACCTAAACGAGCTATACTTCTTTTTCCTTGTTATTTGGTCTAATTTAGAAAAACAGGCATGTAACAATTACGTCACAAAACTGATAAATGGTTTTGTCGTATTTTAATTGTTGTGTAATTACATACATATAATCACGTCTTTATCCCTAGCGGGGTAGACAGATCTCTAAAAGACCAATAGGCCACGTTAAGCTGTTTGGCTTCAGCCCATCGCCTAAAAGAAGAATCCCAAGTTTAAGCCTTTCCCTAAGTCCCTATTTTCTGTACTTCTTTCCAAATATCAAACAAATTAAGGTTGATAGATATGCGACGAGAAAATGTCTACCTATAAAATACTAATATGGTGCGATAGATCTCTTCAATTAGATAATAGTGATTTTTTTATGTTTGTGGCAATATTCTATAACGATACGCCTATGATGACGTTTATCATGGGCAAATCTTTTGTGTTTTACGTATAGCTTTTCTGTAGAACTTGCCTAATATTTTTTATAGTTTGAGTTTTCAATTTAAATGCACACAACACTTGGCAAACAATATGAGGAAATGGAAATATAAGAGACAACCGACACTCACATAAACAGAAAAAGAAGGTTAACAAGAAGAATAATCACATTGCTAAAACACAAATACTAAAGAACACAGTACAAAATTAGCAGAGGATTCTCACCAGCTGTGTTGATTGGCGTGATGCCATGCAAGACGTCCTGGCAGGGCTTCGTGTGCTTCGACCAGTCCCTATCCTTCACGGTGCTGTACGACGGCGCAGCTCCCACTTCCTTAGTCTCCGCAGACAGAGATTTGGCAAAGTCCTGGTCGAGTTTGGGCTTCCCGAAGAGAATGTCGGTCTTCGGATAACGAATGTAGAATATATCGTCGGGTGGGGAAGCCGCAAATGGCTCGAACTCCCTGAAACAATGTTATATAATTAAGTTAATTACACCCATTACATTAATCTACTTACCTAGATTTCAATTAGTTTATTGATTGAATTAATTTATTAATAACAACTCACGATAAATAACTGTTGAATTGTGTAACGATGCTCCGTTTTCTAAACATTTTTAACTATTTAAGTAAATACTTATTAAATAATCAGTCTGCACTTGATACAAGTAATACGAATTAAATGATCTTTCGATCTCACTGCTTGCGTTGAAGAGCAACTACTTTATTTATATCTTACACGGATTGTTTAACTAAATTTTTGGCACTCGTTTCCCACCAGATGGCGTTGGTTGTAAACTGATTTTAAACTGAAAACGAACTATACGCGAATTTCCTTTATATATGCAATACGATTGCGTTTAATCTTATCATGATAAATGAGCAAAACATTGTTGAAAATAACAAGTCATTACGTCACGATCAGTAAGCCAATAGGATTTGTTCTTTTACCACACTCCCTCGTTGAAAAGCACATGACGACTGTGACGAGATTGGTACGACGTGTAGGGGTCATAGATAGAGCGTCCAATAACCTACGCAAATATCACAGACACGAAACGCGTAGACATTTTGGCAGTGAACGAATTTTTCAAAAACAACATAAGTCGTGTCACGTCATTATATGCAAAGCAGAGGCGATTAGCTGGCTCGCTCATTTGCATACCATATTTTTTGTATAATAATTGTTAAAATATAATTGGGTAGGTACTTAGCTAAATTGCATTTCAAGCAATTTTTCCTAGGAAGAAACTTCCAAACCATGCAAACATTCGTGTAACAATATACAGGGTATAAATAATAAATTAATCCGATTTCTGTGGATACAGTGGTATTAGAATGCCCGCACGCATCGGGAATTACTTTATGTCTAAATCCATTTCCTTCAAAGCTGGGACTTGACTTGATGATTTTTAATATACGTTGATAGTGGTTTTGTACTTTAATCACCTCCTTAGAAAGTTAAATCCCAAACAATAGACGAAATGGACTTAAGTTACGCTGCCGATGACCAACACGGCTTTAAAACGTCACAGTTTCTAGATAATACAGTGTATTAATGGAAAATTGTATGTATTATGCTAAACTAATAGGTATGATTGTTTATCTTCGCGGAAAAATACTTGTTATGTTTGGTAACAGTGTTGAGTGTGATTATATCAATGACATAAATAGAATCAGGATGTTACTTTGCATATTGTATATTATCAGTTTTAATTTTATTCCATTTTAATTTTGGTAAATTAAAATTATTCATTCTTTTTTGCATATTAATCCCCATGCTGTGCGGCCATTTAAATTAAATTAAATCACACTAATTTGATCTAAGGAGATGTTTTAAGATTACTTAAAAATTTTACGTAACGATTAAAAGCAAGGGTTCCCTAACTAAACAAAAATAAACTTTATACAACTACCTAATACTAAAAATAACATCGCGTTTCTGTTGTGTTAAGCCCGGGTCCACGTTGCTACGTTAGGTGATTATACAACAAAGCCTGATAAAGAGTGCGTGTGGGTCGATGGTAGTTTATCTTAAAACCTACAAAAATATTGACTTTCAGATTATCGCCTAGAGCACCAATGAACTTAAACAATGATGAAACTCGCTCATAATTGTAGATGAAATGCTGATTAGTGAAATCAAAGTAAGAAATATAAACAACTAGCGACCCGCCGATATAAGTAAACTGTCCCCAGGAAACCTTTCAAACGGAACAAATTCCGTCCACAACTTCCCCAGATTAGCGCATATACAAAGACAGAAAAAAGCGCGACTTTTCTTTATAATAATTAGTGATGAAAAAATTATAATACACACACATAACGTCTCCTTATGGAGTAGATAAACCAAATAGTCATTTAGGATGGAACAGCTGAATGACTTAATGATTGAATTGAGAATCAGAAATAGTGACATGTAGCTAGCCTATCGCCTTACTAAAACAAGAATCCAAAATGCATAAACCTTTCCCTAAAATGACTATTCCAATGTGCGCGGGTAGAAAAGCAGCTGGCACACAATAATTTTTTTTAATAGGTTATTAGGTATATGTGGTAACTTTAAATTTCTAAAATCTCACCTCGCACTTAGCTCACGAATAACTTAACTACAGATACTTAAGCTACATAGGCAAAGTAAGAGGCAAACCGCGAGTAACCTTCAAAATGAGACACACCCACCGCAATGCAACCGGTCGTGTTGTCAGAACTGTGACGTCACGCAACTTGATAACTAGTTAAGCAACTAGCACAGTAGGTATCAACAAAATGTGTCGCAGGTACAGCATCTTTGGAAATTAGAATAAGAAAAAGTGTACTTTATTTCCACACATCTTGAAGGATAATTCTCTTAATGTGTGGGGTGTTACAACCACCTGTTATTAAATCGAAATTATCAAAGTCTGTTTAACGTTTTCTATGTAGTATTTTCTAGTAGACACTTTATTGATTTATGTGTTGTAATATGTGTATATTGTTACAGAATTATAACAATTGTATGTTTCCCAAATTAATAAATAATAAAATAAATTTTACTCGAAAATGTAATTTGTTGTATTGTAATTTTGAGCTTATTTTGGTTTAAAATTAACATACCTATTTATATTGGATAGAGAATGTTTGAGTTGACCTCGCGATAGAACAGACGCGTCGATCACATGTGTGAAACGACATATCTACGACGAACTACCATTGTATCCCTATACTGCACCATGAGTCGAAGTCGCTATAATTTTCTACTACGAGTACCTGCCTTGTATTCTAACTTACAACTAGGTAATTCTTTTTAGTAAAAAAAATACAGTCAATGGTATGAACGTTTTTTCTACCTATATCCTACATCTAATATAATCTATGTATAAAGTTTTATTAACTAATTTTATTTCAATTGAAAGTATAATGTTATACCTACCTACGCAGGCTGTCGAAGTCTCGAGGACTATAACATATTAAAAAGATGCAAAGAAAGATTGATTATGTGATTCAGTTCACATTACGTATCGCAAAAATATTTATCATAACAAAAGGTTACGAAAACAATGATAACTTAGTTTTAATTTAAAAACAAAGAAGAAACACTTTCAAACTCACTCATCCAGTAAATATTCGTTTCTTACACACGTCAAATAATATGTTTTCTTGTCTAAATAGTAACAGTTGTCCTCTACCTACACCGTCTTCACATACAAACTTCCTTAAAATTATAACCGGAACAAAATTCGTCGGGTAGTGCTAAAAATGTAATAAGGGTAAAGCAACTTACGTTTTAACCTGCCTATGTATTGACAGTAATGATAGTGATCAACCATTTCATGTATGATTTGTATTTTGTTACCCTTGACGTTCTTGTTTATGAAACCAATGATTATAAATTTCAATTATCAGGACTCGGAAACAAGATTATGACGAGTCTACCGTATATTACATATACAACACATGAAGTGTTTTCAATTTATCTACATTGGTAACGCTAAATGAGTTTTGGTGAAAAAAGAAATGTGGTCACTCAATTGGTATGATTAACTTATCAGTAGATATTTCGGTATTACTGTTGCAGCCTAAGAATTGTCTTTCTATAGTAAATACTTCGGTGATCTTGAAAAATACGCAATATTACCTATCTATTGCGATTGCATTATCTTACAGTTTACAATTTAATTTTCAGGGTCAACTATCATTAGTTCTGCAATATAGTTGTAAATAAATCCATTTAAAGCTTCGTCCACATTTTTGGATCCATGACTAAATCCCAAAAAAACCAACTCATGAAATGTGTTCGTTACTTAAATAATATAAGTACCTAACTAAGTGTCAACGTGACTACATTATTATCTCTTCATTATATGTATGAATAGACACCATTCTTCCTAACTGTAAAATTTCCACCAGTTTGACAGAGTTTGACAGCCGTGCCAACAACGATTAAGACCAATACGTACCAAAACAAAGCTTACGCACTATGCACAAAGCTCAAAGTTGGTAAATATGTTCAAAATAAAAATATTTGGAGCTTGCCAAAAATGTATTCCCATGAACTTTTTATAAACTCCAAAAGAAATGTTTATCATAATACTTTTTGGGAACTTCATTTACAACTTGCATAAAATGTTCTTTTGGAGGTTCTAGAATTCTCAGCTTGCAAATTCATTACCCTCTTCATGCAAATTTATAATATATGTATTATGTATTACTAGCTGTGCCCGCGACTTCGTCCGCGTGGAATAGTTATTTTGTCAGGCGATCACGCGTATTATAAAGAACGCTGGTTCGCCGTATTAAATGTTTCGCTGCAAATTGCTTATAACGACTATATCTCAAAACCTATTCGTCTGATTTATATACAGAAAATGGCAATTTTAGTCTACATAAAAAGCTGAAAGTAATAAACATATTTATTTGGATAAGGATTAATACTGAATTAAAGAAAATTGGTTTCAAAATAACTTATGTTTATAATGAAAAAATAATCTTAAAAAATGAACATAAAAGTGGTTATTGTAAGTAAACCTTAAGAGATAGATATATGCTCTCGCGGACATTTTTGTGGCAAAAAATGAGTACAGTAAAAGCTCCCTATTCGCGCTTCCGTCATTCGCGTTTTCACTATTCGCGGTTTAAAAAAATGCAACCCAATTTCCTTATTCGCGGCTAAAAATTTCTTTATTCGCGGATCTAAAATTTCGTACAAAATTCCAATAGGTGTTTAAGGCAATATCTTTTGCAAGTGTCGTCAAATGGTACCGCCAACTTTGTCGCATTATCCGCAAACAACGCGGTTGGCGTTTTTGAAAATGTAAACAAACAGAAGAAAGCAACCTTATTTCTGAAAAAATAAAGTATATTTTTTAATGATGTTATCCCGTTCTTTGGTAAAAGCCGCTTTGCCTATTTTATTGTTTTATCTTTCACATTCGTTACAAAAATTGTGATCGAGTCTCTTCTGCTCTCTTCGTAATAAATAATGTCAACTAAAAAAATTGAGAAACGCGTTTCTACACGAAAAAAATCTCTGTTACCGCTTAAAGTGAAAATAGAAATGCTTGATCGTTTACGCCTTGGAGAGTATCTAGGAACGTATCCCCATAAACCCATATAAATTACCATTCTGTATTCACGGTTTCTGTATTCGCGGTATATTTATGGAACATATACCCCGCGAATAAAGAGATTTTACTGTACTTCACATCTTTAGTACATTGTTTTACTATATCTTTGTTAGTTTGCGCAGCGTTCGCGTGGAAAGCTCGCAGATGGCCGACTCATTCAACTTTCACCTGCATTGTTGACGTTTCCCGTAGGAAATCCGGGATAAAATGTAGCCTATAGCCTTCCTCGATAAATAGACTATCTAACAGTGAAAGAATTATTCAAATCGGTTCAGTAGTTTCTGAGATTAGCGCGTTTAAACAAACAAACAAACTCTTCAGCTTTATAATATTAGTATAGATAATTTTACAATGTAAGCATTCAAATGAAGTGCCGGGGTTTAGCACACAACATTATTTTATTTCATCAACTTAAATAAAGTTTAAAAATAATTTCTTACTGATTGAGCATTTCTATATGATTAGTTGTATCTGCCAATTTCATGCTAAGTTTAGAAAAGCATTTCAATTTAATATAATCACGTCTATATCCCTTGCAGGGTGAAAGAGCCAACAGTCCAGAAAAGACTGAAAGGTTACACTCAGCTCTATGGTTTAATGATGGAATTGACATTCAAACAGTGACAGGTTGCTAGCCCATCGCCTACAAAAACTTATAAGCTCCTTCCTCGGTCTCGTTTTACGACATCCACGGGAGACATATGGAGTGGACTATTATAAAGCTCCGGGAACCACACGGCACTATTCCAATGCACATAGGCAATATAGCTGTAGCAAAATTATATTATATCTATACTAATATTATAAAGCTGAAGAGTTTGTTTTGTTTGTTTGTTTGTTTGTTTGTTTGTTTAAACGCGCTAATCTCAGAAACTACTGAACCGATTTGAATAATTCTTTCACTGTTAGATAGTCTATTAATCGAGGAAGGCTATAGGCTACATTTTATCCCGGATTTCCTACGGGAAACGTCAACAATGCAGGTGAAAGTTGAATGAATCGGCCATCTGCGAGCTTTCCACGCGAACGCTGCGCAAACCAACGAAGATATAGTAAAACAAGGTACTAAAGATGTGAAGTACTCATTTTTTGCCACAAAAAAGTCCGCGAGAGCATATATCTATCTCTTAAGGTTTACTTACAATAACCACTTTTATGTTCATTTTTTAAGATTATTTTTTCATTATAAACATAAGTTATTTTGAAACTAATTTTCTTTAATTCAGTATTAATCCTTATCCAAATAAATATGTTTATTACTTTCGGCTTTTCATGTAGACTAAAATTGCCATTTACAGTATATAAATCAGACGAATAGGTTTTGAGATATAGTCGTTATAAGCAATTTGCAGCGAAACATTTAATACGGCGAACCAGCGTTCTTTCTAATACGCGTGACCGCCTGACCGCCCCCAAATAACTATTCCACGCGGACGAAGTCGCGGGCACAGCTAGTTATTTATAAAACTATACACCTAGAATGACCTAGATATAACTATTACAATTTATATATTTTCAGAGCAGGTCATGTAGTGAAAGGTAACTGCAAAGTACATATTTTTAAATCATGAAAAGCATTACTTACAAGCCATCTCTTACATGTCCGAACATAATGTATGAGGGCCACACTGAAAAGACCGACAATAGAATATCCAGGAATAAATTAGACTAAAACCTCTTTGGTGTAATATTATATGTGTGTGAGAAGGAGTGTAGAGTAGACATTGTATGTGTTAATTATAACATGCAATCTAGAAGGTGGAAAGAAATAATTGCAGCCAACCAAGTAGTAGCGCGTCAAGTCAGACAAGAGAGCATTGTAGGGAAAGGAGATAAAGATAGATAATACTTGTTTTAATATTATTCTAAACACAATTCCATGACAAAACAAATGGAAGACAGACATGTGACACACGAGCTGATTCGCTCCTCTAAGTCTTCTCAAATGCAGTATAAAACATCGTCTCTGGTGATAAATCATGGATTTATTCATATGAGCCAGAAAGAAAACACTAGCTATATGGGTCTTTCGCTGACGTAGCGTATCAAAAAAAAAAGTCACTTCTTTTGTATCGAAAAATGGACACGTGGCTACGATTCTTTTACGATGCAGGAACAAAGAACGATTACTGGAGATTGGTACACAACAGTTTATTTGCCGGAAGTCATAAAAGAACTACGAAAAAATAATCCGAACCGTCTATAATCCTTCACCTTGATATGCGAGCTAACATACAACTGGCAAAACGATCGCGATTTTTAATCAGGAAAACGTGGAGTTGATGGACCTTCCATACAGCCCTAACCTGCGTCCCAATGATTATTTTACATTCCCAAGAATCAAAGATATGTGATGTGGTCAACAGAACAGGCACAGAAGAGGCAGTTGACCCTTACAAATCAGCCATTTCGACTATGTCCGCTTTTGACTGACTGAAATTATTGTTATAACAATTGGTTCTATGACTCACAGAAATGCATCAAAAAAGGGAAAATAATTCAGAAAACAATTAAATAAAATTCTTTATAGTATATATTCAGTATATTCATACTACCCTACTTTTTTCTATTCCCAATCTTTTATAGTGTGGCCCTTCAATATGCTAATATGAGAGATTTTTGATTTTGTTTGTGTAGTGTAGTAAAACAAAACAAAGTTTACAAAAAAAAATTAATATACTTACTTTGTGGGCCTCGATTTCATCCAAACTGGGAGCGATATTCCTCCTTTGATTTCTGGGTCAGAAGCCATATTGATAAAATATCCAAATATTCCCAAATGCAGAGTAAACCAATTTATGTATGAGACGGGTGACGTTGGCTGAACTACTGAATAGTATTATCTTGAGCAGAAAGATAAGATTGCCTCAGAAGGTATTGTGCTTCGACATTGGAAATTAAATATATATACAAAATTTAACTAATGCTATTAACAAATTGCTGAGACTAAGTATTACTCAAGACACTCTTTGGGATTCACTGGATATTAAACATAGGGGAGAAGACATCTGAAACAAAGACAGTAATTAATTACACTTAAATATCTAGACAATCTCTTTTGTATAAATCATATTTAATTAATATATTTTTGGCACAGATGCTGTTTCAATGCCTCTGGTTAAGCAAAGATGGAAAATGACACACACATTACACATCTACGATCAAGGGAAAGGTCTTGTTTCTTTTTGGCTATGGGATACCCCCCTGCATGAGACTATAGGTTCTATCCAATCCTGAGGTCTACAGGTTACACATCCAGTTTCTGAATGTACAGATTTCTTTACGATGTTTCCCTCACTGTAAGTACATAGGTAAGTATTCAAACTGATGTACATATCTTCGAAAAAAGTATTGGCCGAGGAGGTATCGAACCTGTGCCTTTTTGCGCATCACGCATTTTAACTGTGCACCATAACGATTCGACCACCGACGCTCTGTGTATTGATTATAATATGTTCCCTTGTTTGGCTTTAACAATAGCAACTGGCACATGGTAGTGTCACTAACAGAGAATAGAAAAATGATCTGATTATATATTGATTTGTATGTATATTAAGGTTACATAGGATTAAAATATTTTTAAAGGTTTTAAATAAAATTAACCCCAGAGACAACAATTATAATAAACCGATTAGCAAGTGACAACGTGTTAAAATTTGACTATATGAAAATTAATCTTGCATTTAAGCTATTTATATTTACCAGCAGAATATCAAAACATTTTTTAATTATTACAAGTGTTAATGTATGTCAAAAGCAATATAAAATAGTAATGACTTCATAATTCGATTAATATTGTATTTTTCATGATAAATCGACATTCAATACTTACAGCATTAAAAAAATTTATGAAGACACAAAAAATATTCATTTTAAACACTAAAACTGGCAAATATTATTATAGAAATATCCACAAGCCACAAGGAAAATTACCACGTGACCACGACAAAGAACTTGGCGTTAGGTTGGCAAATGGCAGGTAGACAGGCAGACGCAACCATTGGACGCAACGCAAACAAAACGCGCAGCAAACAGGCAAGCAATCTTCGTCTTGTCATTGACATGAATACTGACACTTTACAGTGAGTGACAAATGACAGCTCTGCATCAGGTAAATTGAGCAAAGACAAGAAAATATAATGTGATTTATGTTGAATTGATTTGTGATGTCAGTTGTAATGATGCTATCGAAAGATTCAATCAATGTGTAGTCAACTAATACAAGATCTAAATAGAATGAGAAAAGAAAAATAATTCAACTACATTTATAAGCTCGCTCGATCAACTTACAAACTAACTGTGACATCTGTCTGTATGTGGTATCAACCAACTGTCAAGTCAACAGCTTCAATGTCATGTCATTCAACAGCATTCCTTAAAATTGCATTTTGAATACACATGAATGAAACTTATTAGAACATATTTAACAAATTGATTTTTGGAAAAAGTAAATGATAAAATATTGTTAAATTAAATAGTAAACTTCATTATATTTGTCTCCATAACAAAAAATCACGATGTCTACTGAAGAAGAACCAACTGACTTGGACTGGGTGCAACTACGTCGTGATATGAACACTGCAGCTGTGAATGTTGAATCAACCAAACAGAAGTTTGAAAGAAAGTTTTCAGAAAATCCATTTGTACCTATAGGTATGACATTTCTCAACAATTTTTAATATAAAAAAACATGTGTATTGTGTTCCAATTTTCCTACCAGCATTATGGCCTAAAACATAGATCATCTAATTCAACACACAAAACATATATTGGATTTGATTTAAAAATTACAGCTTGTCAACTAAAAGTGAAAGTGAAGATGCACTCTAAAACAATAGTGGATCTATATTTATTTTTGAAATAACTATAATTTTTGTTACATAATTTATTATCCACCTTCACCCTCAAGATAAAAATTATGTTTTCCTTTTAGGATGTTTAGCTACAGCAGGAGCTCTTTCATATGGTCTATGGTGTTTCCGAACTGGGAAAACTAAAATGTCACAGCAAATGATGCGTCTTAGAATTGTAGCGCAAGGCTTCACTATCACTGCACTTGTGGTTGGAGTAATGATGACTGCAGGAAAAAACATATAAGTAATGGAGGAAGCTCAAAGAAAAGTATGGCAATTCTACCAGAGTTTTAAACTAATGTTAAAGAAATATATTCATTTAGATTAGATATGTAGTAAATAATATTTTAATTGACAGACCATTGTTTATTTTCATAATTTTTAGTTTTTGTGACTGTGATACACACATTTAATTTGTCTCTACAAAACTGAATGAACAGGATGCTGTTATTAGCTCATGGTCTACCTAAAAGAAGAATCCTGTTTATTAGCCTTGTTCCCCTAAGTAGAGTTTCTATTTATGACCTTAGGTGTTTATTGCTAGGTAAGTATTCTTTCCAAATAACTACAGAAAGAGGATTAAACTATGTATGTAGAAATATTTTTATTCGACCCAGATAAACATCATCTAGCTAAAATTCTTGGTGACCTTGTTTCACCTCTGAGTAGTAATTCGACACAAGTTATGATACAAACATAGGCTTTCTTCAATCATCATATGTGTAGTAGACTGGTTTTTTTTTATGGACCTATTCTTGTTACTGCCTGAAGGGCTTTGCAACATAACTGGGCTTTTTAGTGGCGGAACGTGACGGGCCTCCGGCCGACGCAGTGGCTGCTAAAAGGGTTCCCAAAGTGGGACGAACCTCGGCTTTGACGCCACACAGGTTGAATTTAGTGTTCAACTGCCATAAGGGCCTAACTAAGTAGCAGATCCACCGGATGCCGCCGCGTGGCGTTACCTAGTGAACCGGCCACTAGTCCTACTTCTTCGCGTTCGCCGGCGAACGCGGTGTAAGGTACCCGCGGGTATTTAGGCCTGTCGGGCAATGAGGCCTAAGGAACTAAAAACGCACTAAATACAGTAATCGACGATCAAGATTACACTCACAAAAGCTCAGAGCGTATACAAGTCACTGCGAAATAGCGGACGAATCCTTGCACTTCTCCCCCCGCCAGTGTCGTCGAAATCATTCAGCGGCGACGGTCACGCGGCACGAATTATAAAAATGTATTCCAATAAAACGTAAGTTATTTTGAAAATATCATATTAACAAACCATTATTTAATGTCCATTTATTAATTAATGTATGCTTGTTCGTAGGTTACCGTATTAAAGGACTTGTAGTTGTGAAAATTTTATTATATTTTTTTTCTGTAAACACGTGATTGGCGGATATTAAGGCCTATAAAATTTTACTTTAGGCCTTATTATTTTTTTAAACTGCTATATAAGTAGAAGCGTGTTTTTATGATGTTTTTTGGTGGGTATTATGTACGTATTTATACATTTTCAATTTATTTATCATTGTTTTCAGTGCGAAAGAAGATAGAATGGACGATGCAATGCTCGCGATGCTCCAAGTGGTACCACGAAGGGTGTGTCGGTTTGACTGCAGAAGATGCTGATGACTTTCAATGTCCTAATGGATACGAATAAGGACAATTTATTTAATTTTCTAAGAATACTTTGCTTCCTATTGCTTTATGTTAATGATTATTAATCTCAAGAATACCAATTTACGTAGTATAAGTTGATTTTCGAATAGTTTAAAGTATAGGCCTTTTTATCTTACACTAGTATAATAAGGCCTACAGATTGCGTTTTAAAAAAAGTTATATATTGTTTTGGTTTTAAGCTAGAGAAGCAATTTTTTGTTTAAACTTTGTAGTAATTTAAGTACATGACTGATTAATAATAAAAGTTGTTGATTATGTTGGATATTTTTCATTTTATTACAAATTTTCCTTAGCTAGGCCTTGATACCCGCGGGTACCTTATATACGCGAGAATGTCGGCACGGTGCCTCTGCTGGGTCTGAGGGGGGGACAGCGGCCGTAATGGGGCCGTCCGTATAGGTGAGAATGTCCCTTGGTCTTCTGTACCTTGGGTTGGGTGCGGGGACATACATAGTTGGCAGCTTGCACTACAAGTGGGTTCGGGTGGGAGGGAGCTCGATCAAAGAATCGTTGGGACGTTTCTTTAAAGTAGCGAACGATCGATGGGATTTCCAGTTCCCTGTGAAGATCACTCATTCTGGTGTACCGGGGGGCCCCGGTAGCCTTTCGAAGGAATCTATTTTGTAAGCGTTGGAGCAATACAATGTTGGATTTTGCCGCGTGGGCAAAACACACGCTGGCAAAAGAGAGGACGGGGCGGATGCACAACTTGTATAATGTCAGTTTATTTCTAAACGACATTTTTGGGTTGACGATCATGGAGCTGAGCTTGTAGAGGTACAAGGCGGCTCTGTTTTTGACGCGTTTGATGAGAGGACCAAACGGCATGCGACTGTCTAGGGTGATATCTGAAGGGTGCCAACGATCGGCGTTGACGCTCCCCGGCGGGATCTCGTGGTGATAGAGTGGTCCCTTGAAAAGTAGACTGCTGTACTCTTCGCGGGATTTACCTCGATCCTCTATAGTTGAGACCAATCCTCCAGAGCCTTGATGGCCTGTTGGAGTCGTTTCACTATGGTAGCCGATTGTTTAGAGTGCCGTATCGTCAGCGTAGAGCGCTACTTCCACATTTGGGGTTCGCGGAAAATCGCTAGTGTATAGCGAGTATAGGGTCGGGGATAGCACGGATCCTTGCGGAACTCTTGCTCGGATGGGGCGGGGCGACGAGAGACAGCCCTCCAGACGATAGCGAAACGAGCGGTTTGACAAAAAGTCTCGTAAGATGCGCACGAGAGAGGATGGCAGTCCCATGCCCATGAAGAAGACTGATCCCGTTTTCCAGCCCCTGTCCTTGTTATAAAGGATGTGCTCCGAGAGGCGGTAGGTACACCTGTTGGACGCATGAGTGTTTGGCCCTAAAGCCAAATTTTTTAGACTCTATGTAGTCTTTCAGCCGAGCTAGTATAATGCGCTCGAAGATCTTGCCCATGGTATTGAGCAAGCTGATGGGTCGGTAGGAGGATGGGTTTGCCGGGTCCTTACCCGGCTTGGGGATCCCAATGACGGTTGCACTTTTCCATGCGTTAAGAAAAGTGCAGTTTTCCAAAGCAGCATTGAAGATGCATACCTACTAGGAGAATCAGGAGAGAAGACTGGAATTCAAAAAATACCTACTTTTATTTCTTTCCTTACATGCAAAATTGTTTTTTTCTAATACATGACATTTAAAAAAAAATACTGATACCCGCGATGCCCCTGTATATGTCATTTCTTTGAATGGTCTATGCCAGGGCAGTATAAAAGTAAATACTGTCAATGTCATCACTGGCAAAGATTTAATTGAAAAAATGCAAGAAACAGTACCTAGGTACCTAGGTAGAGAAAACTAAAGCATTCACCCACAAACTAAAAAGAGATAGGTACTATTATTCACCTAGGAAACAAGATTCAGTGTTTATTCTTTTATCAATCAGATGTATTGTTATGTTGAATTGTATGAAAATAACCTATTAGTATTAGTTATGTTACAAACGTTTTACTAAACAATATCACAGTAATAATAATTGTAGTTCTCTGTCGGTCCATAAAAATGAATGGCTTTATCGCCGTACATTGTGGTAGGTAAATATATTTGTAAATTTTATTGATGCGAGAAGATACACTTGATTTAAATTCTATTTAAGTACATAAATTTTATTTTGCAGGAGCCGGTTACCATAGTGATTCTTTGAAGAAAGACTATCAGAGGACATGTTATTCTGCATGCCGTAGCGCTTCCGAAGCATTGAAGAACGGAGGAAATGCCATAGATGCTGTAGAAAAAGCAATCATAGGTATATTTTACAACAATAAAATAAATAAAAATACAGAATAGGTATATATTTGATTAAGTGGCCTTGGCC
This sequence comes from Amyelois transitella, assembly GCF_032362555.1. Taxonomy (NCBI): domain Eukaryota; kingdom Metazoa; phylum Arthropoda; class Insecta; order Lepidoptera; family Pyralidae; genus Amyelois; species Amyelois transitella. The sequence goes on along the minus strand of NC_083511.1, from coordinate 6,636,095 downwards.
TTGCCACTTTTTCAAGACTTTTCTCTGTCTACCAGTAAGGAGAAGAGTCGTGAATTCTTTTATTTAGCATGATAAAATTAATGATCTAAACAGTTTTGTTTATTATATTTTTTTATTAAGTACAGAATATTTTCTTTCCAGAATTAGAGAATAGCCCACTGACAAATGCAGGCTTTGGATCTAATTTGAGTTGGAGTGGGTTGGTGGAATGTGATGCTTCACTTATGAATGGTCAAACTTTACATTTTGGTGCATGTGGAGCCGTGTCCAATGTATGGAACCCAATTACCTTAGCAAAACACCTGTGTATCAAACAGTGTGATAACTTATCGCTTGGTCGTGTGCCACCATGCATTCTCACTGGGAAAGGTGCTAGATCCTGGGCAGAACGGATGGGTTTGGAGATTGTTGATGATAAGAAAATGATCTCAGCACGTTCATATAGAAATTACAAACATTGTAAAAGAAAGTTAAAAAGGTATTCAATACAGAATGATATTAAGTTCAGCCCATTGGATACTGTTGGGGCCATATGTGTAGATTCAAATGGTGTAGTGGCTGCTGGTGCCAGTTCAGGTGGAGTTTCCTTAAAACATGAAGGAAGAGTAGGTCAGGCAGCCTCATTTGGCAGTGGAGTGTGGGCTGTGATGAGCAGAGATGGTAAGAAGCCATCAGTAGCTGCCTGTACATCAGGCTGTGGTGAACATTTGATTCGTACAGAGTTGGCAAAGAATGCAGCAGAAAGTTTGTTATCATCATCTCCAACATTAGGACTAGATAAATGCTTCAAAGAGAATTTCATTGAGTCTCCATTTTTGTGGGATGTCCCTGAGCGTCTTGGTGGTGCATTAGCTCTGAGATTTGATGCAGAAGTTGGAGAAGGAGAGTTGTTGTGGGGCCACACAACTAAGACCATGTGCATTGGGTATATGTCAACAGATAATGCTAAACCAAAGGTAATATAAATGTATAAATAAATACCAATTTTTGTCTGTTACTTTGTATCACAGAGAATATCTGTGTCAACATTTGTCATAATAGATCCCAAACTGATTTCAAATGAAATGAAAGTACTAGGATAAAAGAAAATATAGGGATATACATATATTCTTAAATAGTCACAGAGTATATGCACAGATTTATTAATAGTTCTATTTTAGAATAATACAGAATATATTATTTTGATACATAAACTTTTTCTTTCAGTGTATAATTTCACACCTTCCTCCTAAAGTGGAACCCGGACAAAAGGCAGTAGTGTCAGGGCAATCATTCATTGTTCCCATTCAACAGTGTCCTGTCGTCACATGGGAAATCAAGACTGAATTAAACTGCAATGGATCTCTTTGACTATGTTTAAACTTTATTACAACTATTGAATGCATGACATCGATTATGTTAAAGGTCTGAATTAACAGAAAAGTCTGTCTATCCCACTAGTCCCATTGTGTTATCTCAAGGTGACACAAGTGAGGTGATTTTACTAAATTGATACCCATTTGTTTTTGGCGTGCATTTTTATAGTCAAATGCGCACAGTGTTCATTAACTTTAAATTCATTAAAAACAGCTAATTTATTTACTAGGTTAGGAATAGAACCATTGTCAAAGTTTCTTCTTTAGACAGACATCTGACAAGTACTATGTATGTGCTGTTTCCTCATGGTCATAAATGATACACATTTGCAGTGGTCATTTACAACATATTTTTATATTAAAACACAAAAGATTGCATTATATACATTATACGTTTGTCATATTGTGTTGACCAAGGGGGAGCATATTTGTGACAAACAGTATGTTGCCAAAGATAAAAATATATTATAGGTTTTTTTATCATAAACTAAAAGAAATTTGACATATAAGTGTATATACCATACCATAGTCTGGGAAGCGATGCCAGATGCCACCAAGTATGTTAGGTCCTGGCGCGTAAAGATCTTTCCAACTAGCTATCCTTTCGGACTGTGGTGGACGCGTGGTTAACAGAGTAAACTAATACAACTGCCCTTTCTCTTCTAAGTTTGCGGTGAACTTGGGACAGTCTTATCAACGTTCATGAGAGCTATGAGTGAAGTTATAAGCATCGCAGGCTGGCGTCATACAAGAAAAAATTTCTTTAAAATATGAGCTCAATACTAAGCATGATGACAGGTTTTAAAACAATATAAATTACTTAATAGAATGCTATTTTGACGTCACAAATATTTTATATTCATACGAAAAACGATGAGAAAATAACTTTTTTAAATCCAAAATTATTTAAAAATAATTCTATGCCATCAGTTAATACGAAAAAATCAAATTACTTTTACTATGTCGCATCAGTAGCTGCCGAACAAATAAGGTTCGTGATGCGATCATAAAGCTCAGGTGTAACGTCACTTAAGTAGCATTTTGTAAGTCGCGTTTTTGACTCGCTACATTATTCGTTCTTCATTATATCTATTTGTTTATTGAGGCGATTATGTCACCAATTTGTTAGTTGTTTTAAAACTAAATTAATAAACACCAAAACAAAAATTACTCAACATGCCATATGACAGAAATAGATTGCAGTGCTGGTATGTTAAAGAAGTGTTCATAACTTTTGTTTAGTCTTAGTTCCTAAAAGCAAATACTATAGATAGTGTTGATCTCTTGAATCATAGCATTAAAGTAGAAATAATAATGATTTGTGCAGAAGACACTTTTTTAAGAAATAAACAATCAAATCTTATCTTATGATTTTATTTCGAAATATCCTGTATTAAGGTCATGTGCTTTTACATAAATTCGGTGAGAGGCTATTTATTATTGTACAGAAATACAATGTTTAATAGACAAAAACATCTTAAAAAAACTAATTGTCATAAAAGCATATTTTAACATTTACTTAACAGTTGCATATTTTAAAGGAAATGGAAAATACTGAAGAGCACCATCATTTTAGTACCACATAATATAGTTTTTGAAAAAAACTGAATGTCTTGGTAATGGTGCTTACAAGAGTTATAAATATAAGGCACTAATAATTGCAGCGAAAATGAAAATAATATCACTACATATTTAATTTTATATTACATTAACACAATGAGTATAAGAGATTGTATAAATACATTTCAAACATACGTAAGGCCATAATAATAATTATTTTTTGTACTGAACTAAATTACAAACTAAGTACTCGCATCTTAATAACTAATTTATAATTAAACACTTTTACGAAATAAATAATAATAAAAAATATTTGTGCAAGTACTAATTATGCCTTTGAGTAGAATTCGATTGGTATAAAACTTAAAATAGTTTAAAAATTAAGTCACAGAATCACTGGCAAGGGACCCCTCAATATATTACTGGGCGTCTTTATTTATGATCAAGTGTAAGTATAATACCTATTAATATTATTTACAATGCATTGTGAGCCTCGAAATCATAAGATCCTATTTAAACTAGTTTCGCGTGATCAAAACAATAATAACCGCGAACATAAAAGTTATATCTGTGTAAATAACTAAAAACCTAAAGCGCGATTAAGTATGGAATATTCACGAAAATTCCTATGGATCCCTCCTAACATGTAGGGTATTTCTGTTATTTTATTTTAATATTTTAACAGTACTATAATGGGTGCGGAACATGATGCAGTCTTGTCAAAAAAAAAGCATAAGAAAAGGCCTCAAAAAGAACGTAAACTTAATTTAATGAAGCATAGATCTTTCGTATAGTTTATTGGCGGAAGTTCAAAAATACTTGGACTATTATGATATTAGGATAGGTAATATTAGCAAAATCTTAATGAATACGGATGATACATGTAATTGTTTTACTTGATTATAAAAATAATATCAATTAGTCATAAATTGTACTATGAGTAAAGAGTATGAATGTCATTAAATTGAAACGGGTAGCTTTAAATACATTTTCTTACGTCATAGAGAGATATTTGTGTCAAGCTGTTTTCTAATTGCATTCGTGATGTTCCATCTAAGTGCTCAATAGCAACGATTTGATAACTTGTGATCGATATTGTAAATGATCACAAGCATAAAAGAGAGTGTTCTCATCATGCGCAAACACATGTACTGACTATTTACATATAAAATATAATTACGTATAGGTTAAAAAATGTAAGATTTGTTTTAAATTAAACTGACAGCAAATTTGCATTGACCATGAAACCCGAAAGAAATCAGCTATAATTGTACCTTGTCCATTTGTTCATTTGGTTTTTGAAAGCTCTGGCTGCAGTCACGTCCTACGTTTGTTTAACGTTTGGAGAAAATAAACTTTTAAATACATGTTTATAAATATTTTGAAACTCATTTATCTACCAATATCGTTACTTATTTACCTGACACTAAATGAACTATCGGCTGAATTAAAATAAATGGTTGGACAATATATAAACAGGTACTCAATTTGAATACCTACAAGCAATCAATCATATTCTGATGCTTTGCACCTGATGGTTCCGCCGAAAATACAAACAGATTATTAATTATTTGTATTTGTTGATAATGCAATAAATCGAACAAAACCTATTTCACATAAAATAGAAAAAATATGTCAAGGGATAAATAGCTAAAATTGCAGGTCTAAAAATAGAACTCGAATTAAATGCCAAGCTAATACTGTCATTACGATACATTATTCCATCACATTATTATTCAATATAACTCCCAATATATCAACATTCCAATCACATCAATTCAATCACACCGTAAACGGTAAAGATATCAAAATTCAAGGCAACTTATCAGTCTGATTAAGCATTCCCAATCATCTCATTACACACAACCATATTCGTACCATATCGCGGACTCTTTTGAATTATCCCTCTCTTTCTCGTTGCGGCTGGGAGCTCTTCTGTCGTGTCGTATCTCAGAATCTTGTATGTTATCGTCGACTGCGCGCGAGTGGTCTGAAGCATTTCTCTGAAGATCACTTGAACTATTATTAATGTTTTGACACGCGCCGTCGCCGATGACCGTGGAAATCCGGTTGTATACTAAATACGTCGGATTCTCTTTGATAGGGGTGCTCTGCGGCTTGGAGTTCAAAGTGACGTCGGGATTGTCGTCAGCCACGTATACGGTGCGCCGAGTGCCGGCCGTGCCGAATACCGGAGAAGGCGTACTCACTACGAAAAATAGGATTTGGTTAACATATTTGGAGTAGTTTAATAAGAAATTTTTATACAAAGAATTATATTAACCTGCTGGCAGTCCCGTGTCGCCTTCCAGTCCTTGATAGCTGTTGCGATGTGAAGACGGCAAATTCTTATGCGGTCGCCTCCTCAAAGATGCTCTTATGAGTGCATCGTCCCCTCCGCCACTATGCATCGATGTAGTCGATAGCCGTCTAACAAAACTGTTCTCATTAGTCAGCCTTGAGTCCAAACTTGGGATAGAACCACTAATATCGGCATTGTCGGATTTCTTCAGAAGCTTCTCTTCGAACCTTCGACTAAAACTAGAGTCTGAACTGTGCCTAGGCGATTCCACGCTCGGATTTGAAGATCCGGGATCTTGGTCAGAAGTTTTGGATACCTTCTCAATATCTTGGCTACCCGGATCCGATTCACCAGATTCAGACCCGGCTAAGGTCAACTGCGATTTGGAACGATTCGCATCGTCTATCCTCTTATTATTCCTCGACGGTACTTTATTTATCAAATCGGTACCAGCCTTACGAACTCTTTTGACAAACGAAGCGCCAAAGCCGCGGCGTTTTGTTGTACAATTATCGAGCTTTTTATAATGTTCCATTATCTTTTCCTCTAATTTTTCTTTCTGGCGGCACAGGGCGTTCACTTTATCAGCAAACATCTTTTCTTCCTCATGATAATGCTGTTTGTCTTTCAAAGAATGTGCTAGCAACTCGTGGTATTGAGTCAGAAGTTGAGATACATGATCCATCAGAGATCGCCTATCAGCATCTAAGCTTTTATTCATTTGCACCAACATTTCACAATGTTGATTTGTTTTATTTATTTCTAATTCCATACTTGTTATTATTTCTAACTTAGTATTTATATCTCCGGACATTTCAGTATTTCTTAACTTCAGTTGTGTAACTTCACTCCTAAGATTTCTGTATTCTTCTTGCATATTTCTATACTCATTTTTCAGTCTGTCACTAGCTGTAAATAGATTTCTGAAATCGTCCTTTAGTTTTGAATGTTCAGCCCTGAGATTTGTTAAATTACGTGATTCTATTTTCAAGTTTTCTCTTTCCATTTCAAAATCTGCCAATCTTTTTTCAGCTATTTCTATTTTTTCTTTCAATTCTCGATTTTCTAACTTTATATCTCTAAGAGAAATTTTCACTGGTTCTCTTTCACTAAGCAATAATTCATACTCACTGTTTAATTGCTCATGAAGAGTCTGTAAAGCAACTTGATCCCTTAACAAATTGTCTTGTTTATCTTTCAACACGTCCAACTGTTTAATAACTTCTTCTTTTTCTGCAGCTAATTGGCTATTAGCTAATTGTAAGGTCATTTGTTGAGATATTAGAGAACCATTTTGAGAATTTAATGTGGCAATATTTACTTGTAGTTTTGCATTTTCGGCTTGACTGTTTTCTAGAGAAGCTTGCAATGCTGCTAAATCTGAAGTTAGTTGCTCTATTTGAGGATTGACTAAACTTTCATTTATATCATCCAATTTTTCTTTAACATCACAACTGCAAGGAACCAATTTCATTAAGTTGGCTTTAGCAGCTATTTCTGATATTAAACCTTCATGATCAGCATTTGTGATAATTTTTTCTAGTAAATCTTCCACGCTTACTTCCTTAGAAATTATTTCAGAAACACTGATACCAATTTTCTCCATACAATTTCTCAATCTATCGAAATTAACTTTTTCGGAAATTAAATCTTTTTGTAATGTTTGTATAGTTTCAGAATCTACTTTCTTTTGCGATTTTAATTCTTGAGCTTTTTGTTCTAAATCTTGAAGTTTATGAATAGTGTTTTGACCAATTTCTATTTCTCTGGTAAGTCTTTCTATTTCTTTTTTCTTCAACTCAATTTCTGTTGAAATTTTATCAAGTATTACATCCTTTTCTTCTATTGCTTCTCTTAATTTATTTACTTCTCTTTGAAGGTTATGTGCTTCCTTTTCGCTGTAAGTTAATTTAGTTTTTAGCTCTTCAGTTTGTATTATTAATGCTGTTACTTTATCGGCTTCTGGTTTCAAAATGTTTAATTCTTTCGTCCTCGCATCCAATGTTTTTTCTAAATCATCAGCTCTCCTTTGTATCGAATCGCATAACATTTGAATTCGTTGTTTATCTTTGGTCAAAGACTCTAAATGCTTTTCAAAGTCTTGTAGTTTATTTTTCTCTGATTCTCTATCAATAGACTGCCGATCTATAAATGCTTTTTGACTATCCAATGAGTCTTGTAATTTCCTATTTTCTTCCAACGCATTTTTGAAAACATCTTCCAACTCAGAATTTTGTTGCATTAACCTATTACAATTCTCTTGTAATTGCTCCCATTTCAAACTTAACTTTTTCTTTTCTTTTTCTAATTCCAATAATTTATCACTGCTTTCTAGCAGAGACTGTTCTCTCAAGTTATCAATGGTGGACAATAACCTTTTGTTTTCTAATTCAAGTTTTAGGGCCCTTGCTTGTGCATTGCTTGTGAGTTGCTCAGATAAACTATTTTCACCAGATTCTAGAGTGCTCTCGCATTCATTATCAGTATCTAAGTTGCTATTGTTGCTCTCACTAAGTACAGATTTAGTAATATACTGTAAATGATTATTTTCTTCAATAAGCTCCTGAATCTTTTGTTGATCTGCATCCCTTTCCTGTAAATTGGATAAAAATATATATATATTTTTTTAATATATTCAAAAGAGATATCGAACAGGCAAACGACTTCGAAACCTTGGCCATGCTTTCACAGCATCTTATTTATAACTTACCAAGTTGTCTTTTGTTGACGCCGAACTTTGCAGCAATAGCTGAGAAATTTATAGAGAACAAAAGAAATACAAACCAAAGCTATATCATTGGCTTCTCTTTTCAACTTAATCATGGCGGCTTCCAATGTCAGGCATTGTTCTGCCCGCTTCCGCGCCCTTTGCAATTGTTCCTCTAAGGCATCTCTGGTTTCCATTAGTGCTTTATTGTCTTCTCTCAGCTCCATTACTCTTGTCTTATAATACTCCGCATCAGCGAGACGATCGCGGTAGCGTTGCATCTCCTGCTCTAATCTGCAAACAAATATACTTCTTTAGAATACAAGCGTGTAGTTTTCCACCTTTGATTATCTTCCTGTGTTGTTGTAGGATAAAAAAGTACAGACACAATCAGGCAGCCAATCATACAATTGTAGTTAATTACTTTCTGTCTTTTAAAATTCAGATTGCGACCAGGAATGCGCTATGATTTTATTTGAATATAAGAAATGAGACAATAACCGTATATCCCAAAACCATGTAAATTGAATGGCTTCAGAAAGAATATAATTAGGTACCTATCACATCTTTCTGCTTTCTCCCTGAGTGCATCAACTTCATCTCTGTATCCTGCAGATTTCCTCGCTTCGTTGAACCATTCCTGACTGTCGGCCCGAAGTTTGTTCAAGACCAGTTTAGTGTGTTCCAGTTCCTCACGACATTCTGACAATTGCTCTGATTTTTCTTCCCTGAAATTAAACAATAATTTTTAATGAACATAGAACTTAAAATCAGTACCATTTGCAGCCTCGTATGAATTTATTTATTTATTTTATAATAAATTTTATTCAATTAGTTTTACTTCCAAGACGGAATCCTAGACTCTAAAAAAAAGATTGAAGTTTGCAAACAGTATGAATAGGTACTAACAATTCCTGTCTTTGCTTTCGCAGTCGCGCCTTCCAATCAGCCAATTCCACTGCCAGATGTTGACTCTCCCCATTATTCTGATTGACATTCTGCGTCGAGCGACTCTTTGCTTGCTTGTTCTCGTTATCAGTGTCGCACAAACCCTCGTTCAGGACCAAAGAGGCCCAGTTTAACAAGTAATGGTCTCTCTCCTTGGCCAATCGCCGCATGTGATTGAACAGAGTCGGCGACTGAAAAAGGTCTATCGCGTCTGGTGTAAGCACAACGGTTTGCATGTCGGTCACCTAAAAAGAAAAAAATATAAATTTATTAACAGCGGTTGAATTCGTGCTGCTTAAACTGCCAGAAGATGGCCCATACTGTATTCAATAAAAGAAAAAGAACAGGGCAGATTTGAAAAAGGAAAATATTTTATTTTGTTCTCTGCTAAATACAACTTACGATACAAAGCATTCATAGACAAAACCTTACGCTAAAAGAATTTGATCGAATGGTCTTACATTTGTTACGCAAGTTGCTGCAAAAATTATAGAATTTTTGCAGCAACTTGCACTTGGCTACGGTGAGTTATGCTATATATTGTGTGGTTAAAGATTTAGTGAAATTAAAAAAGAATTCAACAAAGCGCTCTTGCTTATTAATGAAATTTAAATCGCGCCACTACAGCAAGCCAATAGCGTCTAAAGAAACCAAAATTCATAGTGACCACACTATTATCTTTATTGTATTTTTTTGTTCATTCACTTACATAAATACATATGGTCACGTCTATATCCCTTGCGGGGTAGACAGAGCCAACAGTCTTGAAAAGACTGAATGGCCACGTTCAGCTATTTGGCTTAATTATAGAATTGAGATTCCAATAGTGACAGGTTGCTGGCCCATCGCCTAAATAATCCAAGTTTGTAAGCCTATCCCTTAGTCGCCTTTTACGACATCCATGGGAAAGAGATGGAGTGGTCCTATTATTTTTTTCATCTGTGCCGGGAACCACACGGCACACTTACATAAATAATGTGGGATAAGGAGAAGAGAATGATTATGTACTGCGTGTAGCGTCTATAACGTGTAAAGAAAAAGAAACGGAATGCTTAAGTACTTTAATAATATACATTTAATCTCACTTGATTAAATTCATAACTATTTGTAGGTACCAATTACTTGGTTGGTAGACTGCTAAAGAACCATAGCCAAACAAATTAGTAACGTTCAGTTATGACGTCACTTGGGCAAACGCGTAACACAATTATGGTAAGCACAACATTAGTTACAACATTTTTGGCACCTCATTGCGGACAAGGCCAACATTTAGTGGACACACCGAGCCATACTTAAATATCAATGGAACATTAGCCGAAACAACACAAATCGAGTCTTCAGATGAGTCACCGCGCCGACCGCCCTCAAAATGCGTCATAATGGTATACCTACCTATATCAATAGCATTTGTAGATGTACCGAAAGAAGTATGCAGGATTCGTGGAAAGTGGAAAGATGTAGTCTCTGCCTACCCCTCCAGGAAAGAGGCGTGATTTATGTATCAATAGCATACCTCAGTTTTTCTTTATAAGGGTTGGGGACGTGAATGTACATCCCTTACGGGTAGGACAGACCGAACTCTCTCGAAAACCTGCAGGCCACGTTCAGCTGTATGGCTCAATGATGGAAATGAGATTGAAATAGTGACAGGTTGCAAGAGCATAGTCTAAAAGAAGAATCCCAGGTTATAAACCTGTCAATAAATTTACTATTGATATATAGGTAGGAAGTACCTAACTACTCTTTTTCCTCCTGGCAATAATTCCATGACATCCTCATCTAAGTCTTCTGATCCTTTCCAGGCTCCTGCCTGCAGGCAGGTCAGGCTCCTGCCTGACCTGCCTGGAAAGGATCAGAAGACTTAGACTAGACTTAGGCCTGCGCCTTATGACCATTATCCTGGATTGGGTTGGCAAGGCATACCTACTAGGTACTATTTAGGTTAAAGTTTTGTTTGAACTTTTAGACTAAATTACAAAAACATGGTGATCAAAATCGTTTTAGTAGTTTCAGAGTTTATCATGACTTGAATTTTTTAAAGTTACAAAAAATTCTATGATATCGACATTTTATATCTGCAAGCAATCTAAAGTATGACGCCCAAATTCTCCGCGTTAATTGGCTGCAAACATTTTGTTACCACGCAACCATTCTACCTTTACACAAAACCAGCATATCTTTACACAAAAACTACGAAGTCTTTATCTTTTTAATGGTTCGCCGGTTCACACTTTTATCTACGTATTGTAATACAATGCGGGTGGAAAGCTCAAGAAACATTTATTGTCGTGCTTCACTTGTTAATGAGTAAGATAAACCAGTTAAGACTTTCATTTTTTTAAACTGGTGTGATGAACTGATGAGCCATAAAATACTTGATAATATAGATGACCAAAAAAAAAAATGTGGTTGCCGGCACCAATAAAAAAAGATAAGGAGCACCCCATTTCTTTTCCATGGATGTCGTAAAAGGCAACTAAAGGATAAGCTTATAAATTTTTCATCTTCTAGGCCAATATATTATATGAAGGATGTCCTGGTAAAGGGTCAGGTCAAGAGTACCCGAAACCGCCGAGCTTGCATGAAGAGAGTTATAAATGTTGATGAAGCGAAGGAAGTATGCAGAGATCCAGAGATTATGGCAAGTGGAAAAAGGTAGTCTCTGCCTACCCCTCCCGGAAAGAGGCGTGGTTTTATGTATGTATGTATGAATGAAAAAAAACATTTTCAACCTCATCATTCCATTTCCATGGATGTCCCAAAGGTGCCAACATGAAAACAGGCATTATAGCCTGGTTATAAGGAAAGGTTCTCCTGTTAAACTGACTCTGTGGCGCACGGTAAATGCGGTTGTCTGTGACACCAGAGGTCCTGGGTTCAAATCCCAGCCAGGGCATGATGAGAAATGAACTTTTTCTAATTTGCTTGGATATTTATCTGTGCAATTATTTATTATAAAATATTGTGTTGTTGAGATATGAGTAGAATCCCGTAACACAAGTTTCGAACTTACTTTGAGACTAACTCATACTGTGTGTATAATTTGTCTTGTATATATATTTATGTACATATGTTAACAAGGTTATGCCGTCAGTAGGGATTCTAAATATCCCATGCCCACAGTGGGCTTTTCCAAGAGGGTACAATCAAGGACGAGAATAATGACAAAAATGGATTAAAAAAGATTTAAAATTAAAGCTTTGGAACTATGTTTAAAAGAGATTTTACCCTTGCCAAACAGGGGAGAGTTGTAGACGCTGCCAACTTCAAAAATTATCTATGAATTAAAAGCTGTAACATTTTAGTAAAGGTATTCATAGATCCTTAAAGATTAAACATATATACCTGTTTGATGCATTCCACAATGTTGTGCTGTAGTTCCACATCCAACTCCTTGATTTGTGTTATAAACAACTCTTTATTTGGACACTGAACAGCTGCTCCTAACAGAAGTAGTATTAGAAGCTTCATATTTTCTAAACCTTCCCGTGACTCAGGAGTTTTCCCCATACAAATACACTCTGGGACAACAAGTAAAGTCATACCCAGTTCTTCCTCATACAATGTTTTAACATTTTTCACTATAGCATCAAAGTTTTTGATCTGACCAAGTATAAGAGCTTGGTCTTCCAAACCAGCTAGTTTTGTGATGTGAAACGATGGTTCGGGGTCTATCTGAAGGTACAGTTGGTGCAAGATATCGCCATCGAAGAGGGATTGATATTCTGTGACAAGGTCTGGATTTGGAAGGCATGATTTCAGCTGAAATAGAAAAGCAATGTTCATTGTACACCGCAATAAAACTTGTATAATAATACTTTGAATATAAAGACTTGCAATGCCTCATTCACTTCACCACTTCATTTAATAGTTTACATAAAGTGCTTTCTTGTTAACATAATAAATTTCACATGGCAGTCTGTTTTCATTGTTTCTTAAAATTTTATTAACTTGAATTGAGTTGAAGTTTTGATTAATGTTCCCAGGTATATGTAGTTGAAAAAAAACAGTAGGATGTTTTTGGTGCTAGTGAATTAGACTTTATTCCCAAAGAACCAAAGCACTGTCAATAAAATTTCATATAACAATTATTTTCTGTGATCATTTCACACAATATCAGTAAATACTTATTATTATGATTGATACAAAAAATATTGATCAATGGCTGATTGAACTTTAAACAAACCATATTGAAGAATTATGTTACTTATATACATAAGATTGTTATTCAAAAGCTTAAAAATATATCGTATCGAATGGTTTCAGAGTAACAGTTTAGTCATTTCTATAATTTCCTATATAATCAGAATATTATAACAGACATATAAAATAACAGTTCATTCATACGGAACGGTTCACGGGCTAAGTAGGTATTTTGTCTCACGCTTCATTCTTACTGAGAGAAGTACCTAATAAAAACAGATGCACGGATCACTGATCACTCACCCACGAAACTAGGGGCCCACTCAAGAAGTCTTCTATTTCAGAGGCCGACGCGGCCATTCTTGCCAAACGTTAGGATGAGCGAAACCGACGGCTTTGGTCTTGAACGGGGCGCATGGCATCAAATAAATCCTCAATGTTAAAACGATTAGAGAATCTATTCAACATCTGTAAAATACAAAGAAGAAAGCCGTAATCACCACACCACACACAACACGAATTTAGCACCTTGACAAGGTAGTGATGTAATTTAATGATTACGAATGGCAAATTAGTAAATACGACTTCGATAATCGATATGTTTTATCGATAAAAAAAACAACATAATAAAGGTTTGATAAAAATAAAAATTAGAAATTAATTACGAAATTTAAGGTTCAAGAATGTATGTACATACATACTACAATACTACGAAGAGTAATCCATGCGACTATTATGTGGTGTTGTTTTTTGTCAACACTTATTATTTTATTTTATATGCGTCATAAAAACCTCTCATGTCTAAATCAAAATTCCGTCAGAAATTTAAACTGTTGAATGCGGTAATTTGGTATCAATTCAATGGGTATTTAATTTAGTTCAATTCAATGTGAATATGATAAATCAAAGTCGATTTTCACCATTGTAGATATTTTTTGAAATAATTAATGTACATCCCTAGTGTTACCGAATGTAAGACAAAACCGATATGTCAAAGTCAGTTTTTCATCCGATGAGGATGTCAGTCAGTGTTAAGTATCGAAACAATCGATAGCACAGTTTGGTACAATATCGTTAGTAAGTTCAATTAATACAATCGATAGGTTTGACCGAAGAATTCAATTCGAGCCAAATCATCACACCCGCTACAGTGGTAACCCCGACGTGATTTTGTATAATTAAAATTATGTCTGCGCGCACACTCCCCTCTCCTTATATATCACGTCGGGGTTGCCAATGATGTGAAACAAAGGTTGTGAACCTCACAGTCCTTCTAGGACTGTGATGTCTTGAGGTTCACAACCTCAATTATTAGATATGTACTTACTTTAGACATGTACTAAAAGTTTTGATTTATCGAAAGAAACGACAGTATCGATAGTAATTGCAATACTCATCAGAAATAATATCGATTCTATCGATAGTCCTATCTCAATACTCTTTCGATAGTTGTGGACTATCGATCGGCAACACTAGTGTGTTTTGTAAGTGTTGTGTTGTGGTTGTGGCTGTGGTTTGGTTAGTTAGTTTATATTCTGTGGTTAATTTTGATTTATTTGTGTTCTGTCGTAATTCTGTTTCATTTTATTCTGAGATTTTAATTAGGTTATTAAAGAAAAGCAATGTAGGTGCAAAGCTTTTGAAATAGAAGTTATAAAAAATTATTAATATTCAAATCGAAATGTGACGGTGAACTTGAAAATACTTCCACTGGATTAAATGTTTCAACCAAATATACCGAACGATAAAATTAAACGAACTGACAAAGAAAATAATCTGAGACGAGACCGCGGAAAAAAAAACTTGAAAAATAAATAAAACCATATTTGAAAATACAAGTGTTAAGCACATACCTTTTTAAAAGCCATGTTTACTAAAGCTTCTAATACCAAAGTGAAATTTCAAGATCATCAGTTGGATGACTATGTCCTGGAGGTATTGTAATTTCACACACAAGTTTTGTTTTTATTAACTTTGTAAAGGGGAACATACCCAAGATTTTCTCAAAGCCAATTATGATTTATCATGGTGTAGTTGTGCTACTATTTATTTCTTTATGTATATTCTATTACAGAATTCAGTTTTAAAAAGCAAGCTTCAAAGTAAAGTTGATGCTTTGCTGATAATGAGCAAGGAGCTTGACAAATGTAGCATGGAGAGGGACCGGTACAAGGTTCTTGTTGAACAGCTCAAGTGTAAGAAACCCATTGTTACTCAGCAGGAAAACAATAGCGTGTACAGGTTTACTCCTACAAATACCATCAGTGGAGGTGATATGTTAACTAAAACACGGGATCATAATACCATGCTTAAGTTAGAGGTAATATATTTTTCTTTTTCTACACCTGCAAAAATATTGTGCCTCATTTTGTCAAATAAATTATCATGGTGAAATTCATTTTGAATACAGTACATTGGTTAAATTAATTAAAGGAATTTACTGATACATACACATATAATATGAGTGTCTGGCTGTTGTTTTTTGTTAAGAAAGTTGTTGATCATTCTAATTAAGTTTATTTACAAGACTAATGTACAATTTGTGTACAGAAACAATTTATAAATAATAAATTGTGATGTCCTCAGGTGGAAATGTTGCGCAGTAAGTTAGAAGAGGCCACAGGTGATATTGTTGCTCTGAGGAAGCAGTTGAAGGACACTACATTAGAGGATATTCAGGGTAACAAGACAACATTTGCAAATTCTTATTCCAATAAAGACTATGAGCAACTAGTGCAAGAACTGGAAAAATTCCAGAAGAAGGTATACATATATCTTTTGTTTATGGATATTAATTGCCTACAATTACTCTAACCTCTATTAATTTAGAAAAATATATATATTTTCAAAATAGGATACAAACAAGGTATCACTTATTGATGTCAATTTGTTTGTTATTTTGTTTTTTTTTTTTCAGTACCAGCAACTTCAACTGGACTATCGGGCTACGTTAGATGAAAAGGAGGAGTTAATTTCCGACCGGGACTATTATAAAAACAAAGTACAGCGGCTGAACCAACAGATTAGCTACATCCTGTCCAACAGAGTCAAAGCGCAGAATACTGATAACGATAGTAATATCAACCCTCCAAAACCGCTAGTGGATATTGATGCTCTAATCATGGAAAATAAATATTTGCATGAGAGAATTACACAACTGGAAGTGGAAAAAGAGATAATAAAACGAACACTAACAAAATACAAGGTAAATGTTTTGTAATAAGTAATAGAAAAGTCAAAAATATGCTGTAAAAACAAAACAAATTAATAAAATTTATACAATAAAAGTTGCCAAATTATTATAACAAAACCCATAAAGCCATAGGCACAATTCTTTTCATACAAAAATTTGGCTACCTGTAAAATTTGAATTTCAAAAATATAAATACATTTTAAAATTAACATACATCACATTGTCATGTAGTTAAGCACTGTTTGAAAGGAAATGATAAAAACACTTCTTTGTTCCAGACACTACTTGATAACAGAAACAAAAATGATTCTGTTAAACTGAAAAAAGGATTTTCTGATGTCATGACACAAAAGCAATGTTGGTAACTTTATATATGAAATTAATTGATCTAGCTAACCAAACAAAATTGGTCTCATGTAGTTCTGGCACTAAGAATGGTAGCACTCCATCTCCATCTCTTTCCCATGGATGTCATAAAAGGAAGATTGGCATGGAGGCACAGCATCAACTCCCACCTGGGTCATGACTCTTCTATGAGTACATTAGTATGATTGCTAATCTCTTACAGTGTGATAAATCATCATGGAATTGCTTTGTATAAAAACCTGACTTACCCAATCGAGGATCATGGTCAAAGGCGTACCTTGGGCTCTCCTCGCTTGAGGATCTAACTGAGACTAAAGCCAGAAGGTAAAAGAACTAGATAATCTGTAACTATTTTCACATTTTAAAACATGTTCATAATTTCAGTGAGGGAATTTTTGGACATAAACTCCAAGTCAGGAATGAAAAGAAGTTCGGCCGCGGAGCTGAAGTCTATATGTCTAGGACTATTTGAAGCACTCAATGACAAGTCTATAGCTTTGCAGCACCAGAGAAAAACAAATCAGTATGTTCCTCAATTAAGCTAACATCCTTATGCATGAACTAGCTTTCCGCCCGCGGCTTCGCCCACGTGTAATTCGGTTATATATAGCGTTTTTTAATGATCTCGACAGGGCTTTTTCTTCCACAGGCTGAAATCTTGTTACAACTGGAATTAAATATAGCCTGTGTTACTCAGGGATGATGTAGCTTTCTAATGGTGAATGTTTGAAATCGATTCAGTAGTTTCTGAGTTTATCGATAACATGTGTAAACAAACAAACATATAAAAAAATAGATTGTTCCTCTTTATAATATTAGTATACATACAAATCTATATAGAAAAAGTAAAGCGAGACAAAATCATCGTCTCAAAAGAAAAAAAAAAACAGGATTTATAGGACGGAGAGGCCTTACAGGATTTCCTTCTGTTTAAGTATTTGCGTCTGATAGTCATCATCCCATGTGAATGAGCTGATGATGGAAGGTACAACTCCTCAACGGTTAGGAGTTGAAAGAAAATTCTTACGAAGTTATACGTACATGTGAGGCTATTAGGTTGACCTGATAATAAAAAGTAAATCTCATTAACGTTAAGAATTTAGGTGAAAATGGATGCGGACAAATTTCGTCTCTTCACTTGTTTCCTTTTAGCTGTTTGTATGGGTAGTGTTAACACAAAATAGGGATTTAAAGGCGTGATGTTATTAATGTTATGCATGTATGTACATAATTATGTATGTTATTATGTATGTTATTATGTATGTTAGAGACGACTGAAAGTTGTCATACAAAGTCTTTTTTTTAAGGATGGGAAATCATCAAATGACCTCTCCCGCTCTGGGTGGAACGGAAGGGAGTGTCAGACTTTTACTGACTAAAACCCACCTCGTTCCTTCAGTTGCCCTTTGCGTTCCGGGGCCACGGTATCTCGTTAGAACTTTCCCGCAGCCCCGGCTCAGTTTATCCCGTTTCCCCCCCTTGGGGGTTGACATTTCAAAAATCCCTTCTTAGTGCTCACTTATGTTACTAAAGGAACCTCTGTTCAAAATCTCAGACTCCTATACCGATCGGTTTCGGCTGTGCGTTAATAAATCAGTCACCCAATCGCACCCCCTAAATCACGATTGGAGGGTAGTTTGAAAAAACTTATAATGTCAAACATATTTACTTGCCTATGTACGTGTTCATGCCAAGTTTCAAGTTTATAAACCCAAGGAATAAGATTTTTCATAGAAACGTTTTTACCCCTTTTCCCCCCCTTGGGGGTTGAATTTCCAAAAATCCTTTCTTAGTGCTCCCCTACATATCCCAAGGAACCTAAATTCCAAATTTCAGCTGTCTACGACCAGTAGTTTCGACTGTGCGTTGTCTGTCAGTCAGTCACTCAGTAACGGAAGAGTTTTATATATATAGATATTTCAGTGGGTAGCACAGTAGTATATTATAGAAAGGGCATCATAAAATTATTAACGACTTATTGCTTCTAAGTACTTACTATGTGTACATACTGTACATATCTTGCCTTATATGTTTAACTCTAACACTTTGGATGAACAATGAACTTCCTTACCGTTTACCTTTCTGTATTTCAGAATTTTAGCAAATAGAATAACAGAGTTGGAAAAAACGCTGGAGAGTTGGTGCGATGGTCAAAAGTATATTCCAATATTTCCATCACAGATGTTACTAGAAGAATTTCTTCCTGACACTGTTGTGGTGAAATCTGATGAAACTAAAGACGAGACTACTAAATCGCAAGATTGCTCTGAAAATATCAAGAGGTTCTCTGATAGTGACGAAGATGTGATGAAGGATAATAGTGATGGAGATACTTCTTCAGGAGATAGGAGTAATTCTGATGAAAATTATCAATTTGGAGGTCTGAATAAGAATTCCAAAACAGTTTTGCCAGTGGAACTTGAAGAACTTGTGAAAGAGGCATTGGCCGAGTTGAAGCCAGCCAATTGAAGCTGGATTATTTGTTTTACATAGCTTACGTGTTGCATGGCTGTCCAATAGTACAATTATTATGAGTCAAATGGATTTATGTATTCATACATTCCAACAATTTTCTAGTCTATTATATTGTCTAGTCAATGTTAATTAAACCAAAGTTAATATAAGTAGGTGTAGTTATAAAAACGTATTTACTGAATAAATTAAAATTTTACCTCAAAATACTTTTGACTTCTTCAATATTTATTTCATTCAATAAAGTTGACAGCGATTTAAAATATAGACCTTATTGGATTGGCAAACTTTATGTAAGTTTCGTCTTCAATTTCCACTACTAACATAGTTCTGGGAAATTCTGGAACATATTTCGTAGTATACACCGTTTTAATAATAGTATGTGGCAGCTACTAGCAATTTATAAGACTAGTACCTAATATGATAATGTTTATTTTATTGGGGCGAATAAAAAGTTATACTATGTTACATGAAAATAATTTATTTCCATATTTACTATAACGTATAGAATAACATACAATATTTATGGGTTTACTACGAACATATAGTAAGGAAATCCATTTCGCAAACTCAAAAAGAGATAAACCAAAAGAATAAATTAATGTTAAATAAACTTTGGCCTCTTAAGTATATTTGTAAGTGTACAAAATTAAATAGTTATTTGTAAATAATAACACATTTCATAATGAATGTTTAATTCAAATTGTATCATAGACGGCCACGCGCTGGCCATTAATTAGCACTATATTTCTATAAATTATTGTTACCTTTCATTTTATAAAATAATTACAAAGTCTTATTATCTTTAGCGATTATTACAATTCGACATCCGTTAATACTCTTCAGTGATCCGTACGATACTATTATAATAACAAACTGAATTTCTAAACTGCTTTTATCTCCAAGTACGAGATCAAACCTTTAAACGAATAATAAATTAAATGACGCGTTTACAATCTATTTTTTTTATACAGTCAAAGAAAAAACTGAACCATTCCATTAAAAATTCCAAATGGCGTTTGTCTTATAATCAGCACGGATTTGATCCGAATACTGCTTTTGCATAAAATACATATAATCATAAAATTATACCCCTTTCCCGGAGGCATAGGCAGAGACTACATTTTCCCACATGCTACGATCCTTGCGTGCTTCTTTCGTTTCCTCCAATTCATAAATCTCTTCATGCAAGCTCGTCGGTTCCAGGTAATCATAAAATTTACATTTCACTTTTGCATAAAATAATTTATTATATTTCAAATATAATAATGTACATCTTACATTAACATTACCTATATATCTATGGACACTCAGCAAGGTAATTAATTATATGGGAACAATTATAAATATTATAATTAAACAAAGTAAAATCTATTCATAAGGGTAACTGAAACATGAAAAAACTTTCGTTTCTTCTTATTCGTCTGTAGCATTTTAACAACCAGTCAATCTCAAAAAGTTTTATTTAACACGATTTGCGATCGATATTTGAACTAATTTTTAATAGGAGCTTCACTCGCGTGGGAAGTTCCAAAATCCATAGCTGTCATGGTGTCTTAACCTAAGAAATGGTGTCAGCCACCTCATAGAAGACAAATACTGTTGTTGCCGTGACTGCTTTCAAAAATTTCGATACATTTAAGAGCTCAGGCGATGCTGGTATAATGCGACAGCGCTGCGGCCGCTGCGGTGTTAAGGTTCAAAGCGGCGGCGTCGCCGCGGTTCCTTGCCGACGATATCGCAGACAACACTAGTTTCGACAGCAAGGGACGATGATTCCGTTCAGAGTACCGCTCGTAGCTTTCCAGGCCTTCTTGCAGTTTCAGGATCAAACTGTCATAGTTTTTGCGGACGACCTCTAAAATCTGTACAACCAAAAACACCATAAGAACTTAAATGTTACAAATAAAACCAGATAGATATCCATGCTTTTATATATTGTATTAGCTATTCGTATATATAAGATATACCTACATGATATTATCATAAATGGGAAAGTATGTTTGTTTTATTGTCTGTCTGTCATGTTTACTCAGAGCCATGGAATTAACTATTATTTAGAGTGAAGATAGTTAAAAGATTGAATTTTTCGGGAAATTATTATTCCGAAAAGCGCCATTCCCCCGTATTCGCTATATATAACTTAACTGTGGGTGAAGATTTTAATAAACGTTTACCTGATCTTCAGTGGGCGTGGAGAGGTTTTGGGAAACCAGCCAAACCTCGATCTTGGGCGAGAAGTGTTGGATGATGGCGCGCACGTTCACCAGGCAGTTGGCGAGGCGCAACGCTTCCGCTTTAAACTCACCGTCGCCAGTCGAGTAGCGTAGTGCTGAAAACAAGCAAAAACTATAGTCATACTAACTAGTGTTGTAGAGAGATACAGAAAAGGGATGTACATATCCGTGGTCACCGAGCGACTAGCGCCATCATTACGGATCATTGTAACATGATTTTAATACCTGTATTATTTGTTAATAGTATAATGCAACGCGATAGTTTTGAATCAATTAATGCATTCTAAGTTTGGCTGTGTATTTGAATATTTTGCTGCCTAAAGAAAAAGTCTAATAGGTATTGACATCTTTCCACTTGCGACGATCGCTTCATACATATTCAGCACTCTCTTCATGCATACTTATTGGTTTTTAGTTCTCTTGACCTATTGTGAATAATTTTACAGATTATATTTACCCATATAAAAAAGGTTGTCAAACACTTGGTGCATTCTTATCAGTTCGTAATACAGCTGATCGTAGGACGCGGGCGTCGGCAGGAACGTGTCACCGAATGTAATAAATAAGTTGAAAATATTCACCACCTGAAAAACATTTTGACATAATATTGAATTTGACGCAATATGAAGGCGTTAAAGGGTGCAATGTATGATTAAATAGGACTACAAATCCACATCCACCCAACATTAATACCGATTGTCCACCTGTGATCACGATCTTCGAGTGAGAAAGTCAGGCATTAACATTCTCGAGTGGTTTAAGTCGGGTTTTCACACGAAGCGACTTTAGTCTCCCATCTGCAAGGGGAACCTAATAAAGCTGTATAACTGTAGTGACCTGCTGCGCCATGACGAAGATGTTATGTCTCCTGAGCAAGGCGGTCTCGTTGGCGACGAGGAACCGCAGCAGCGCGATGAGGGCGGCCCACAGCGGCCGCCAGTCGCGCGCCAGCCGCACGCGGCCGCGCTTCTGGTAGCTCAGCAGGCGCAGCAGCACGCCGCAGCACAGCGAGTACAGCGCGTCGGGGAACTTCTTCAGCAGGTGGCACATCATGAATTCCACCAGCAGGTCTGCGGATACGAAACACGGTAAGGAAATCAATAGGTATGTTATGAAGATATGGCCATGATAAAATAAACGTCAAACGTAATCCAGACAAACAGAGAATGGAAAATGTATATTTTGAAAAGAGTAGTTTTTGCCTGCAATTTCGTTCGTCGGTAAAAGATCACTGACAATCTTTTATTCCCTCTAACCCCTTCTCCCCCTCTTTTCTTCCAACACTATCTTTTGTATCAAATTGCAACAAAATCAGTTTCGTGGTTTAATCGTGAAAGCGTAACAGACAGAGTTACTTTGGCATTTAATATTATAAGGGATTTATTAACAGATTATGTACAAAGGGAAATCATGTTTAGGCACCATTTAAACTTTTAAACGAACAATAGGTACTACTTTACTGTCGATCACCTAGCTGCAAGCTGTCGACGCAGCGAAATGAAAGCTTTCGACGTAGGGAAATGCTGCTGTCGGCGCTCTAAATTACGGTTGTCGACGGATTTGTATAGACTAAACAGAACAGCTTTATATTTCGTTGTCGTATTTATAATCTTCTGTGCCCTTATTCTGTACAAGTCATTTACTCAATGCTCTTATTATACTAGAATATTACCTATTAACGTAGATGCTAACGGCTGTGATGGTGGTTCTTCAGGTACTATTTTTCTATGCCTCATTGGAAGTCTATATAATTGGACCTAAAACATATTATAATTGTTAGATACAAATATAATTTTCTAAATTTCATTTTGTTTTTGTTACTAACCTTAAACGTTAGATTTTGGTCGTGCATAATAGAATTAGCGAATTGTTCCTCAACTATACACGTCAATATGATGAAACATAAACTGCATTTGTTGAGGCTCGACTCACTACGGGTGTCCGCCATTACTATGGAACTGGAAAATAAAGAAGTTGTGTAGAATTTTTTAATGTCATCTATTTTTTTTTTTTGTGCGCGTTTCTTATTAAACTTACCAATATTGGAAGAATGTGACTAATAGATTTGTAGGCTGTTCATTGTCAAGTGCCTGTATTTGCGCTAGATTTGGCGGAGTCTGAAATTTCAAGAAGATTGGTTCAGTAGATGACGCGTGAAGAGACAACATACATACATATAGTTACGTCTATATCCCTGGCGGGGTAGACAGAGCCAACAGTCTTGAAAAGACTGAACGGCCACGTTCTGGCTGCTGACTGCATGGCTTAATGATGGAATTGAAATTCAACTAGTGGCAGGTTGCTAGCTCATCGCCTACAAGAGGAATCCCAAGTTTATAGAATAGAATAGATTTATTTTTAAAATTGGATACAAGGTACCACTTATTGACGTCACATAATAAGCCTCTTAGTCGTCTTTTTACGACATTCATGGGAAAGATATGGAGTGATTCTATCTAAGTTCCAGAACGTAATTAATTTAACGGGTTACAACTAGTAAGTAATTGCTTAATTGTTGGAACAATGGATGAAGGAGTACACAAATATAAAACAGTCCTACAAAAGCGGTGTTAACGTTACCTGTTGCGCGGGCAGCGTGGCGGGCGGCGAGGGCGGCGCGGACGACGCGGCGGCGGACGAGGCGTGCGCCAGCGTCGTCATGAAGTTGCGGTTGAGGTGCGCCGCCTCGTACAGCGACAGCAGCATGCCTTCCTCGCCGCCGCTGTCACACACGATGCCACATTACAAATGCCACCTCCCATACACCAATCCCAGAGACCAGGTGGCGCACCTATCTCCTGAGCCAACTGCACAATATAACTCACAGTCCCGCTCAGTTTCCGAAATGGATTGTTATAAAGAACACAATCTCCAAATTTAAAAGTTTGCTCTCTGTATTTGCTTTAATCTGTTTATCTAGTATATAATTGATTGAACATGTCACATGCTTTTCTTAACATATAATAAACAAACAGCAAAGTGCGGCGGTTGTGTTGCCTCTATGTCTATACCTACAATATTGCTTATGAGACATGAAGTCCTGTCATTCATAAATCTCCATGACACTTTACATCAACAGATTTAAAATAATAAGATGAACGTTACCTACTCCTCTGCCCCCTGACTACTGGCTGCGTATCGTCACTGGTAAGGAATATCCCGCCCACCATGCTGGTAAGAGAGGACAGCCACCCGCCGCCGCCTCCGCCGCCCTGCATACCCCCAAATGTTGACATCACAAAGTCATTTAAGGATGCTGTTATTACTTGACCATATCTGAAATAAAACATATCTGAAAATTACTTTTATTGCACACATATACCCCCAAATGTTGACATCACAAAGTCATTTAAGGATGCTGTTATTACTTGACCATATCTGAAATAAAACATATCTGAAAATTACTTTTATTGCACACATATATGAGAATTCCTTTTCTTCCTGACTATATGTAGTTCTCTCGGTTGCATCCTCACCACTCTGGAAAAGAGCCCGGGGTAAGCTTCCATCTGACCTCTGTAACCTTTGCAGAGGAACCTAACCCGTATTGATCATACCTATAGTTACCGTAACAATATCACCAACCCGTACAAATCTAGTTACTTGAACGATCAAGTTTCCTCACGATGTTTTCCCTCACCGTAATAGCATCAGCATCGGTTAGTTATTAAACTAATGTACATAACTTCGAAAATAGTCATTGGTACATGGCCGCGGTGAGATTCGAACCGGTGCCTTTATGCGCAACCGCGTTTGCACATTACCGATTCGACCACCGACGCGACGACGCTCAAATATCAGTCATGTTAGTGCATGAGTCATCTACTGAACCAATCTTCTTGAAATTTCAGACTCCGCCAAATCTAGCGCAAATACAGGCACTTGACAATGAACAGCGACTGATATTTGAGCGTCGGTGGTCGAATCGGTAATGTGCAATATACAGTATGAGAACATTACAGTGATTGGTGTAACTGATGCGGAAAAGGCGACCATGTGGCATTAAATGTATGCTTTTAAATGTATCAATTATAAAATTAAACATTCACTCATAAACTTTCATCATTGTGAGTTCCTGGTTACACCCACTACACTATCGAACCAGGGTCCACTTTCTGACATTTTAATCTGCAATTATTCTACATTGTAATGTATAAAAACTAAATGGAACTGTTTTATGTCATCAAAAATACTTACCCATTTAAAGCTAGTTCATCATCAAGAATTGATAGTTTTACAATGTAGGGATTGGCAGATTCCTGCTTTTTATAGTTTACTAAACACATTAGAAGCATAACAACATCATAACCTGAAATAAAACCATATTTGTTGACAATTGTTCTATAATAACTTTGAAAAAAAATTTGGAAAAAAATTATCTCTTAGTTAGGTTTTTTAGAGGCAGAGACAATAAATATTTTAATCTCAGTTTTTCCTTTGGGATTCTTTTGGATGTGGATGCTATATGGCAAAACATTAAACTATTATAACAGGTTAAACAAATAAATAATACTTCTTATCAAATCTGTGTTAATTTAATGTTTTAAAAAATGATAAATTCCTTACCATGTTGTTGCCTCTCCGTAGAAGTGCATAATAACTGAATTAAGGGCTCGAACAGTGAGTTCATCATCAGGTACTCTACTAGAGGATTGTCATCAATGTTGTCTATCCCAGTTGCTATCACTAATAATAGTTTTAGTACCATTGACTTCAAACTCTCAGGTACATCACCTAAAACATTCATAATTACATAAAAACAGCTCTTTTCCAGAGGAACACAGACTGCATCTTTTCACTTGTCACAATTTCACACACTTCATTCACAGTAATCACTGTGTTCATACAAGCACATTAATTTCAGGTACTCTTGACTTATCACCAGGATATCACAGATTTGAAAAAAAAAAAAAATTAATATCTGATTGGTAATTTGGCATAGCACAGATCCTGGAATCTAGGCAGCAACTGGAAAAATACCAGGAAAATGAGAAAGTAATAAAACAGTTCTCACCTGATAGAATTGTGCTACAGTGCTCAAATAATTTTTGCATCTTGACATCAGCATTATCAGTTCCAATTAATATTGCTTTGATATTCAAACTTGAATCCTGTCCCACTCTTTGATACATTGTAATCAAGAGGGCACTTAGTGTTTGTAAAGCATACACCAATCTAAAATTATAATATTTTTTTCTTCCATGCTTTATATTGCTACGAACCTATTTTTTATTTATGTTTTTAAACTACATTAATACATTTTGAAACCATTTGGGATGAAATGAAATCATGTCTGTCAAAATAAATATTGTCGTTTACAGACAAGATAACGTTTCACATAGCATTAAAACAAGGAGTGTTGGTGGTTGAATAAGTAAGGTGCCCAGTTTAAATGTGTGAGGCATAAAGGCACAGGTTAAAATCACACCTAGGGTATGTACCAATGACTGTATACAAAGTTATGTAATGCTGTAATGGTGATGACACCTGCACAGCAGGCAACTGGATGCATCAGATGGGAGTTGTTTTATGTAAACACCTGAGTCACCCAATTCTGGATCCATGGTTGAAAACACACCCTGGACTCCTCTATGGAGTGGAGAGGCTGTAACCGGGACTTTAGACAGGAGATAGATGAAGACAAGATCAATATTGAAAGTAAATGAATTCTTACCTGATATGATGTTCCTGTCCTAACATTTCTATGCACTGAGAAACAAGAAGATTTATACTTTCTTTCATGTTCATAAGCTGTTCCACCGACAACTTCAGGATTTCGGCTTCTAGCTGCGGAATCTTAGGTTTCAAAAGGAAAAACTCATCCCAAAATGTAGGGTTATCACTTGTGAGGTCTTCACCTCTAAAGAAAGATTCATAAATTTGTACAACTTTCTCCTTGAGATGTCTTTTAGATCCAGAACCACTTCTTTTTCGAGTGGCCATTGTGAGCAAACTAATCTAAAATGCTGGTTGTAGAAATGCTGTACAATCAAAACACAGCTTTCAGATAATGCTTCATATAATTTTACAATAGTTATAAAAACTTTATGCGTAATCAATCAATTCTAGACCAACATATATGAAAACCTATGTCACTCCTCATATCAAAATTATTTTATTTTAAAATAAAATACTTAAATTCACGACGAGAAAAGTAAAAAAACGCCAACCCAAACTTTGTACATGTAGCTGACAGCTGACACCATTGACAGAACACGGCCTGCCTGATAGTGACGTGACGATGTCTGGTGTGTGGTGATCACTGACGTAAACATTACAACTGAATTACTTTCATCAGTCACCAGTCAGTTAGATTCATCAATCATTTCCATCAGTCGTTATTAGTTATTTCAAATTAACTAGTTACATACACACGATCACATATCGTTCACACCATTTAACTCTGAGATTAATTGAGCTGACCAGCGACATTGACGTCAAAGAAGATCTCTGATCCGTTCAAGATCCATTTCATTCCTATTTCATTTCGTTCGTCATGGTAATTCATTGATCATTCATTCTTTTCTTTGGATTTGTGAGTGGATCTGTTTCGCTGCTGTTGTCTTGTGTTAAATTATATATTTTTATAGAGAGAATTCACGTTAATCTGATCTGATCAAATTTTGCGTCATCATTGTGTATCGTCCTCTTATTTATAATCATGAGACCTAAAAAGCGTATACAAGAATCTTCTGAAGAATCTGACCATTCGGCAGAAAGCATAGTTAGCAGTTCGTCAGATAGCGAAAGCGAGGAATCGTCAGCATCGGAGCGCCGGTACAAAAAGAAAAGAAAACGACCTGAATCTTCTGAATCTGAAAGTGAATCGGATGACCAAAAACGTAAAAAACGCAAGCATAAAAAGAAGAAAAAGAAGCATGGGAAGAAGAAAAGGCGCATTTCTGATGAAGACAGTAATTCCCAAAACGATGCGTCTTCGATAAGTGAGGGAGAAATTTCCAAAAAAAAGCGTAAGCATAAGCACAAACATAGCAAACGATCCCGTCAGTCTTCTGTTAGTGAAGATGGTGAGTATTCTTACTTGACATTTGTTATTTATGAATGTTGCGAAATAATAAAAAAAATATTTTTCGCAACATACATAACTTGCTTATTATTGCTGATAAACAATATGTAAATGGCGGCGACTTAAATTCAGTCAGCAAAAACAACGCCACAGATAAAGAACTTGCTAGGTTCCTACCACATGTTTACTTGTCTGTATGATAAAGCAAGCCTAGTTTTTGCTTACTGTGATATCAACAAGGAGATAGATTTTATATGTAATTAAATTCTCAGTTAACAATATTATGTTAGTCACTTTCCTGTAAGGCAGACACTACATCTTTTCACCATCCCTTCATTCTTATTTTACTTTATTACATACATAATGGTCACGTCTATATCCCTTGCGGGGTAGACAGAGCCAATAGTCTTGAAAAGACTGAATGGCCATGTTCAGCTTTTTGGCTTAATGATAGAATTGAGATACAAATAGTGACAGGTTGCAAGCCCATCACCTAAAAGAGGAATCCCAAGTTTATAACCCTACTATAAGTTTAAATTGGTTTTAGTAGAGGAACATGGTGATCGCCGCCTACACAGTGTTGTAAAGGAGCGTAGAGCGTCATCGGAGGAAGTAAGCCACCCTGCACGCACATATTATCAGTAAGTATTCACTGTGTTTGTACTTAAATCTTTTTCTAATAATTATACATGATTAGATACAGAAGAAGGTAAACATATTTATCATAAATCAATGCAACAAATGTATAACAGGTATTGTTTTATATCTTCAGGCAGGAAATTACTTTGATTAAAATATAATAAATGAATTAAGATTAAATATAAAAATAGAATAGGATCTCTCCAGCTTTTCCCATCCTAGGGATTTCCTTAGCATTTGCTTATAAACTTGGGATTCTTAATTTAGGTGATGGGC
Source organism: Amyelois transitella (assembly GCF_032362555.1). Taxonomy (NCBI): domain Eukaryota; kingdom Metazoa; phylum Arthropoda; class Insecta; order Lepidoptera; family Pyralidae; genus Amyelois; species Amyelois transitella. The sequence continues at coordinate 6,606,870 of NC_083511.1, read as the reverse complement.
TGACAACCGGACACTAATGAATCTCAATTCTATCATTAAGCCAAACATTTGAATGTAGCCGTTCAGTTTTTCAAGGCTGTTGGCTCTGTCTACCATGCAAGGGAAATAGACGTGACTAAATGTATGTATGTATAATAAATAAATAAATATATATGGGACAAGTTGAGTTAGCCTTAAAGTAAATTTGATACTTTTCTTACAAGATACTAACAATAACATTAACATTGACATTCAGAAACTTCTCCATAATAAATTATCAGTTATCATCATTGTACAATTATTGATGAATAATATATGCTATGAAAGAATTTATAATTGAAAATTTTTGCCCTTTCTTCATATAGTTCTATCTTTTTAGAAAAGAATACCGGAACTCAGCCTCTGGTGAAGACTACGATAGGGAGCGGGAGGTACAACGGTTCTATAGGGGATCTAGCAAGGACCGGAGGCAATATCAGGAACAGTATCAGTATGATAGAGATCGCAATGACAGGTACTTCCACTTTCTGTATATCAATGACTAGTGGCCCGCCACAGCTTTGCCCGCAGTACATACATTCTGTATAATGACTCCCATTAATATATAAAAAAAAATTAAAGAATTTTTCATGATTGATTCAACAAACAGTCAATATTAAAAACTTTTACATACATACATACATATAGTCACGTCTATATCCCTTGCGGGGTAGACAGAGCCCACAATCTTGAAAAGACTGAATGGCCACGTTCAGCTATTTGGCTTAATGATAGAATTGAGATTCAAATAGTGACAGGTTGCTAGCCCATCGCCTAAAGAAGAATCCCAAGTTTGTAAGCCTATCCCTTAGTCGCCTTTTACGACATCCATGGGAAAGAGATGGAGTGGTCCTATTCTTTTTTGTATTCGTGCCGGTAACCACACGGCACTAAAAACTTTTCCTCTTTATAATATTAGTATAAGTAGGTAGATTTAAAAAAATTATGCGGTAACTTTCTGTACCTTCTTATTTATTTTGTATCAAACAAATAATGGTAAGATTAAGAAACAGGTTATGAAGTAGATTTTTATAATTAGCGTCTTATGAATAACAAAAGATAGTAGCTGCTATTGGAATGTTATTGCAGATATGCTTCATATAATCAAGATAAGTACTATAGAAATAAAGAAAGGTTCAACCAAAACAGTCAGTATAGTGAGCCCAATCAGGACTTTGGTCGAAGGCAGCAAGATTATGATGAGTACAAAAGGTACACCCGATGTTATATTTTTCTGGGCATCACTTAAATCATTACCCATTCTTATTATTTTTTCCAAATGTGGCTTTTTGTCATTTTCTATTCTTTTATACAGTATTGTTTGAATAATTTATGAGTAATATTTATCACTTTTGGTTAGTTAACAGAATGTAAATATTATTATTTTTTATATTGGGTACTTAAATGTTGCTTTTGTATAATGTATGCTTAATTAGTGATATCATTTTGTTTTCATATGTGGCACAGCTTAGGTTAAAAAGATATAAGGAGTTATTCCATTCTGATCCCCAAAATCTGATACCTTAGTGGATCTGTTTTATTTGATATTAAGTTCTATACTGTTCTGATCCCCTGTTCAGTGAGGATGGGGGATCAGAATGGAATAGAAAATATTCCAGAGTGAATCAGAAATCAGACATAATACTAAAGTAACAGGTGTCCGAATTTCTCTAGCAATAGCCCAGTTTAGGTCCATCCAAACGTCAACTCCATAACCCATCATCCTTTTCCTTAATTTGTATTAGCTCCACCTCCTGCCGAGACCTGTTCATGGACATATCATCTATTGATATGCCCGGGAACGGGTTTTGGCAGGAGAACAACATAACATCAACTTCTCCAAAGGGCCTCTACGTGTTGGATTTATATCCCCACGCAAGCCTCTCAAAAATCCGGGGTGTATAGACCCGTGAAATCCAAGAGGAGAAACATAATAATGAACAGTGGATCCGTTTGGGTGATCAGACCAGAAAAGCTCTATATAATACTTATATCAATTATATATAAATATGAATATGATAGGCCAAATAGTTACCAATGTATTTTACTATTATTATTTTACTTGCCTTCAATACAAGGCAAATAATGCTGTCATCAATAGAATCTGTTTGTTCTAAGTATGTCCCTTGTAATGGTAGGAGGGTTGTGCTTGATATAGATAAAGCTGACATAATTTTTTTCATTTTAATTTTCATGTAAAAATAATGAGCTTGCTTATTGTGTAGCCATTCACTAAACAAGTCACATTTTAACTTTAATCATAATGAAGTTCTCATTATTTTTTTAGGCATCCTAAGTTTGAACACCAGAGACCACAAGAAGATTATCGGCGAAAGCCAAGGGAAGACAACTATTATCACAAAGAAGAGACAAGAGGTATATTTATTAGAAAACTAAAGTTATTCTTAAAGTATAATCAAATTAAAAATAAAATAATTTTGGTCATTCTTGTCTTCAGGCTATGGCAATCGTTACAATCAGTATGAGGATAAGGGTCCAAAACGAAGAGTGTATGAGGAAAGCAGATCGGATTATCGCGAAAGGTATTTGGTTTTTAATAACTTCCAAGTGACAACACTTTCAAGCGTAAATGTTTAATTTTTAACACTATTTGATTTGTTAATAGACGTCCCCCTGGAGAGGCTGAGCGTTACCGTGAGAAGGAATATCCTGAGAGAAGGGACAAGTATCGCGACGAAGAATACCCTGAGAGGTATGTATGCTGCCCTAAAATTTTTCTCAGATACACAAATCATAGCTCGTTCTTTAGGATAAAGTCAGCTCAATTTTTTTAAACTTATTTTGCAAACAAGGAGTCTCAATTTACTTGTTTCATAATAGAAATGTGTGTGCATGTGTGTGCTGACTTGCGTCTTCGCCACTTGTTCGCGACGTTAAACCACTGTATTTGTTTTTACAGAATATCTACAGACAATTGTAATGAGTTTGATCAGAAAATGTCGCTGTTGCAAAGATATTTACTTATTTGCACCTTAGACGATAATTCCTCTAGGCATGTGTGAACCGTCAGTCGTAGATTAAGCGGGATGTGTTGACCATGAGAAAGTTTGAATCGTTGGTCGCCTGACAACGGCAAGTGACAACCAAGCTTTGTGTTAGTCGGAATGCTACACAAAAATAATATGGTTTTCTTATCGCCATGCCTTTGGGCTTGTTTATAGACGGCACGCCCTTTAAACAATACAAAGATTTTACGCGATTTGCTTCTTTGATTTATCGCACAACGAAAATATAAATATAAAAGATTTTATGAAATAACTACAATATAGGACTTAAAATATTTATACAATATTGCTGTTCTTCTCTTCGAACATTTCAATAATAGCAATGAAGAAATACATAATAGAAGCAATTTTATAGAAAAGCCAGAGAAGTAAATCTTATTGCAATGTTAAAAAGTGTATCAATAAATACTTTGAATTGAAGAAATTAAACAGATAAGAATAATATTTAACAATTAATGAACGTAAAGGTATATATAATGCTGATGTGTAAACTAATGCTGAATAATTTTTTTGAAAACAAAATCTAAAGAAACCTTTGTAAGGATGTCTTTACGGGTACACCATTTCTGGAATATCTAATAATGTTATATTGAACCTGAAGAAAGACCAGATTATAATGAAATAAAGTAAGCAACTAAACTATTAAAAGCATAGATGTATGGAATAAAGAAGAAATTAGAACATTAAGAAAAGTTCAGTGCTTTTCATAAATTTTGACAATATTCATAGAATACCGATATATATTTTAGTTCAAAAACTGAACAATTTGGAATAGTTAAGAATTATATGTAGTGAAGTGCAACAGATCCAAACTCCCAGAAATTCACAGAAGGATACTTTATAGTAACTATTCTATCTGTACTACATATATATAAACTAAGTACAAAGACTATGTATAAAAAAAAATTGCATCCAAAGATGGGTAACATTCAAGCGAGTAGCAGATCAAGAGCAAGAAAATTATGTATATCCGCGATTGGATAACATCTATCGAAGTTTTTGAGAAATCCACGAATGGATCTTATTCTGTAGGTATATCTCCGTTCTACGTCAAACCAACGTATTTTGAAACTGTAATGGTAAGTGTATGTTTAGGCGTGTCAAAATAATTGGTACTTCGTGATGGAAATAATTTGTTGCTGGTTGTTTTAACTCTTATATTATTTCATAATTAATATATTTTTTAATAATGAAATAGTTAACGGCGTGAATTTTGAAATGAAAGCTCGAGTTGCACTGATTTATTACAAAATAAGAACTAAAATCGACATTTTGCTTTGATAATAACTTTGGAATCACTTAAAAGTCAATTATAGTTTCAAGTTTTGTAATAATGATAATGAAATTGATAAGGCAAAGCATTGTTAAAATGTGTTTTTTTACTTCAGCTGTAATTTTTTTTATCGAACGAAATCCTTTAAAAATATACATTTATTTTGTATACTTTTTAATTAAACTTGTGTCTAGTAAGTGTGTTTATTATGGTGTTATTCAAACGAACATCAAGTGTAAATATTTTGTGATTGTGGTAAAAGTAACGGTATTAATGTCGCTCGTGTTTCTCAGGCCGCGGGATGACCGGCGCGACCGCTCGGCCAGGCCAGACAAACCATTGGATACGCGTGACAGGTTTGTTTCAATTCTACTTTGCCATTTATTTTTTAGGGCTCCGTACCTAAGCTGTCCGCTGTCTGTATGTCCGTCTGTTTGTCACCAGGCTGTATCTCATATACAGTGACAGCAAGAAAGCTCATTTTTTTCATAATTATGTATTTCCGTTGCAGCTATAACAACAAATAATAAAAAGATTGTTCCTATACAATAAAAGTATTTTTTAAAATTAATTATTTTCTGAGAATATTTACTTGGATGTTGCCTTTCAATATAAATAATTAAATAACAATAAAGTAAGAGGGCCAAATGCCTATACAACAAAAATATTTTGTCTATCGACAGCGCCATCTAATTAATTCATCTGAATTTGGTCTTATAATGTATGTTAAGAAAAATACTTCTGTTTTACAAAGTCAGTAAATCATTTATGGGGAACTGTATACGATTTTATAATAGGTTGCCGGAGTCGGATCTTGATATGCCTAACCAAAAATTCAAAGAGTATGTAAAGAAAGTACTTTGTGAGAAGGCTTATTATAGGACTAATGATTACCTGAATGATAAAAACATCTGGCTTGAGCTTGGCACAGGAATCTCGTATAGTATTGTAGTTTGATTTGAACCTAAATCAAAATTCAGTAGGTACAATGTACATAAAGATTTATGTATTTGCGAAAAATCTGTATTCTTTTGTTCGTGGCGGTGAATTGGCGCGGGCGAAACTGCGGGTAAAAGCTAGTACATACAATTATACTTTCTGTTCTCATTTATCTCGTAACACAAGTTTTGAACTTAACGAGTCAACTCAATCTGTGTAAATGTCTCGTATATATTTATTTATCTGTTAAATATCTTTGGAAATAACACGCATCAAACTATGATGCGATAAAAGAGGCGAATTTGCTTTGAATTTGGTAACGTTGATGCTGTTGACCGTACGAAGTAGCCCCGCCTCTTTTTATAGAAGCTCCGAAGACCGCTATCGTAACCGCCGAGACGAGCATCCCCGCGACCGGGAGCCCCTTGCACGCGGCGGTGACCGCCTCAGCCGCCCCGGTGACCGCTCAGACCGTCCCGGTGACCGCCCCGACCGTTCCGGAGACCGCCCCGGTGACCGCCCCAACAACCGCTCCGACCGCCCTGAGAGTCGGCCCGACCGATCTGACGCACGTCCTGAACGCTCGGACCGCCCGAAGGAGCGTAAATCCAGGTAACATATTACAAAAACTTAGTCCGTCTGTCTATATACAAAGATAACTAAAACCATGTAATGTCCTAGTTCATATCCTACGTCGGACAATGTACCAATGACCACAATCCAATATAGGTAAGGTTTCCCTCATAGACCTGCATTACAGATTAGACATAGGGTCTAACGCCGCAATAACGATAAACTTTATTATGGCGATCAATGAATTACAGATTTGCTGATGCTGACGATAAGGAGTATAGTTGGGGCAAGACGGAGGTAAAGAAGGAAGGCCAGACCGCTGACAAAGAGAAACCTAATTTCGGTCTCTCCGGAAAGTTGACGGCAGACGCAAATACTGTTAATGGAGTGGTGATCAAGTACAGTGAACCTGATGACGCCAAGCAACCGAAAAGGAGATGGAGGTATACTTGTTTCTTCTTTGGAAAAAAAATTGCAATTTAACAAAAGTTTTAAAACCTTGCATATGATTCATCATGTCAATTATCAATTCTACTTTTTGACTTTTAAAGATGTTTATTAACCTGTTTGGGGATTCACTCCAGAGAAAAAATTTTAAAAAAGTTCTTTAAAAATGCACTGTCACTACATAAGCACTGTCCGTTCATTTTGAGTACCTTAAAAGAATATGTCCGTTTCTCTGCTACACTTTAAGATCACTGTTTCTGTAACCAGTTTGTTCTTCGGCTGTGAGCATCGTGCCTTTGGTACTATGTTGTATTATACATAGATCATACTATAATTTCAGGTTCTACCCATTCAAAGGTGACAAGGCTCTCCCGATCCTATACATCCACCGGCAGTCCGCGTTCTTGATCGGCCGCGACAAGAAGGTGGCGGACATCTCGCTGGAGCACCCGTCCATCAGCAAGCAGCACGCGGCGCTGCAGTACCGCGCCACGCCCTTCACCAGGCCCGACGGCTCGCAGGGGCGACGCGTCAGGCCGTACATTATTGATCTGGGTCAGTTTAGTCTCAATTATTATATAATAAAATGTGTATTATCCATAAACACTCTTAGAAATGTGTTGGGGGCGTGGTCAGTGTGTCAAAGTTCAGACTCTAGAGTCTTAACTGGCTGTATTTATAGTTTATTATGTGTTGCGATGATTGATGCTTCTTTGTTAAAAACTCAAAATCTAAAAATGACTGTCCTATCTTTGGGGCCGCGAAGACGCTACGGTAGGGCTATTTAACTTGTTCAAATTATTTCAAGTGTGTCAATAATATTTTCTTCCCTTTTCAGATTCAGCAAATGGCACATTCGTGAACAACAAAAAGATAGAGCCGCGTCGCTACGTGGAACTATTGGAGCGCGATGTCGTGAAGTTCGGTTTCTCTCAGCGGGAGTACGTGCTGTTGCACGAGAACAGCAAAGACGACGCCCAAGATGACGACCAAGAGCCGGGCCTCGGCGCGCAGGTCACCACTACCGACCAAATTAAGGCAGAGAAAAGAGTCAAACAAGAGATTGTGGAAGACGGGGAGTGATCGCGTTTTATAGCTGTCGTTTGTTTTTTGGGTTTAGATTTTAATGCATTAGGTGACACTGGAATCATATCAAATAGAGATGGACATTTATTTAAGAAAGTTAACAAGGAATACAAACATTATATGTATAGGACATATAATGTTTGTGTTTCCTTCTCATCACCTCTTAGGTAAACCAAAAGATAGGGAATATAGGACAGCATGTCAAGTGTCGCTTATTGCGTTCAAAGTTAAAGACGCAAGTCGTCCCTTTAGCATATTACAACTCATTATCTTCATTTTTCATTTATCTGTCTTAACTTAAACTTTATTATCTTTCCTTAACCACGCAGGTTGTATTTCATATATTGACGCTGCGTTGCAGTGATAATGTGTTGCGGAATGAGACAGATTCTGCATGACAACAGTTAAATGCATTTAACCCAATTGTTCTAATGTTTAGCAATCCATTGATAGATTATTTTGATTATTAAGCACGCACGAAACCTTTATGGTTGTTGCATTACTACCGTATTACAGATTAAATTATTTTTAACGAGTTTATAGCGGCTAAGTGAGATTTTCCTTTTTAGTTTTAAAAATCGGTGTTTATAATTTTTAGTTTAATGTAACGTTAGTCTATATAAAACTGTAAATTTATAGCATATGTTCCTACTTCTTCATTTCACAATCCGTAGGAAGATTTATGAATAGAATAAAAATATGTTAGGATGCAGATGATACTTCTCATTTATGATACTACTTGATCTTGGGACATAAAATATTACTTATTAGTATTTTTTAATAATAAAAACAAAAATCTTAAATCGATATTTTATTTAATTGACCAAATCTGTACATACTGAAATACGGGTCTTTCCCACTCTCCACTCTTATTTAAAATTAAATAATAAACATTAATATCTTATATAAAAAGATTTTATTCCATTTTACCAAAATTTAATGGATATACATCAGTCTGGGCGAAATGTACATGGAATAATTTATAAATGCATAGGTAATAACATTTCAAATCTAAGTTTCATAATTCCGTATAGGCGTTTCACTTACTCTAATATGTACAACATCACAGCTATTTACATTATTACACAATAAAATAAATAATATTACAATACGATCAATTACAGTTCGGTGGAATAGCACGAATCTATACAATATTATCACAGTTTAGAAGGTAGTGTTAACTAGTTCGGAGTCGAGCGTGGGCTGTGGTACAGCGGGCGCGCCAGAGAATAGTCCTCCTCGGGATTCGCACAAGGACGCTCGTTTTACGATCCCGTTTCTAAGGGGAATTATAGTCGCGTTGGGAGGACGAGTACTCGTTCGAAGCGAGTGCGTGCGGTAAAGTGGCGGCTTTATCAGTCTGTTGGGCGCTACACCCACTATGCTGTGTCTGGAGAAAGGTGCGTACGACATCGGCGCCCTTGGTATCTCGTAGCCGTCGCAGATAGTGCTCCCGGGCCCGGAGTCGCTGTCGTACGTCAGCTCCAAATACTTGGGCGTCCGCTCGGGAAGCAAACGCGATGGCTCCATCTGATTCTCGGGGAAATCTTCGTCTGTAAAATTTGGAACAAAATAAAAAATGAACAATTGTGAGAAAATATACCTATGTAATATAATGAATTATCAATGAAATTGGTGATCACGAACCTAAACAGGCGTTGTCATTCTCGTCCAGCAGGTAGGTGCGGTTGTCGACGGCGTCTGATCATGCGGGCCATGCGCAATACATAATGTTAGTTAGAATATGATTATAAATTAACATAATGCGCTTATATCTAATTAACACTATTGGTGATTTTGGACTCGTGGAATCATGCCATATTTTATGACAGAGAATGAGAAACAATCAAAAATATTCATGCAAATGGGCCAGTAAACGCTATAGAAATAATTGCAACTGCTTTTTTTATTAAAATAATAAAATTTATCGTTTTAATCCGTCCAGTCCAGCCAGTCAAAAAGATTAAATTCAATTTAGATTACTTTTTCATTCTTGATGAGGATTTAGTGAAAACTTGACAAATGAGTATAGGTATGCTCTTAGAAGCATAGCTATGACAAAGGCGCAAGGATGAAAGACGCGTAAATATGTGTGAGAGAGACCGAGCATATTTACCGTCTCCGAGCAGCGTGAGGTAGTGCGGCGGCGCGGGCGCGGCGCAGGCGGCCAGCGCGCGCGCGGGCGGCGTGCGCTCGCGCAGCGCCGTCACCAGCGCCAGGCACTCGCGGAACGACGGCCGCGCCTCCGCCGAGTAGCTCCAGCACTGACGCAGGAGGTCGTAGCTGCAAACGTTACAGCTCTTTATAAATTTCTTTTGTTTTTCTATGTGAATTGGTGACAAAAAAAAGATTGCTCCGTGTTGAATTGAGCTTGTTCTTGGAGATTTTGTTAAAACCAGAATCAGGGTGGAAAGGCGTACCTTAAGTTCGTTAAGATTAATATATTCAGGACAAATCATTCAACTTGAGCTAGCCCCAACCTAAGTAATGATGTAACTGGGATTACTCGTAACGTCACAAGATAGAAAAAAACTGATTTAATGATTTACTCATAGTTGCGTTACCTATGTAAATGTATAGGTATCTGTGGTTAGCATAGTGTACGTACAAAGCGGCGGGACAGTTGGGCGGGCGGTCGGGCGTGCCGCCCGCGCGCACGAACGCCAGCACCTGCCGGTTGGTGCGCGCCGGGTACGGCTGCTGGCCCAGCGACAGGATCTGCGGGCCGACACTTGTTGCAACAGATCTATATGTATCTATGTATATCTTTCCAATTTAGGCAGTATCATCTTCATAAATAAATCCAAATACTTATTAATACAATAGATTCGAAATATTTATTTATTTATTATTTTATTTAACTACTTATAAATAATAAAAACATCTGCCTGTTACTCTTCCACGGAAACACGCTAGATCGATTTAATAAAAAAGGTACCTAGAGGTTTTTGATACAAAGTCAAACAAACAGTTTAATTTACATGAGCGAAATTTTAATGTTGTAAACAAATCTATATTTGAGAAACATACCTCCCAGCACAGCACTCCCCACGCCCACACGTCGGACTGGCACGAGAACACGCCGTCCACCAGGCACTCCACCGCCATCCACCGCACTGGCAGCAGACCTGTTAAAAAAATGTAAACAAGTTTTAAAAAAAATTAGAACTCTTAACATATGTTGTTCATTGTTGCAGTTATAACAGATTTCCCTATAACTATTAAATAAAGCTCAAAACCGTTGTTCTCTGTATAACATGAAGTAGAAACTGTACGAATTGTATCATGAACATGTTTCTTACCTTCCCCCCTCCTTCTTAGTCATTTTTTTAATGTCAGTATCAGTAGTCCAAACTCTCATTTAACTTGAGAATACCGCCGTTTCTCATGGGAACCACGCATCATTATTATATAGTAAACATGTTTCTCACCTTCCCCCTCCTTCCTATAGTAGTCATTCTTGTAAATATCTCTAGCTAGTCCAAAGTCTCCAATCTTGACGATACGGCCGTTTCCCCTGGGAGCCACGAGGCAGTTCCTCGCGGCCAGGTCTCGGTGGACAAAATGCATTTCTTCCAGATATCTGCATCCTTTGGTCACGTCCACACACATGTTGAACAGGTCCAGTAGGGTTAAGGATTCGGGCGTGTACTGGAAATCACAACAAATTATTGGTAATTTTAATAGTCGTTTGACCTGTTTCGATCTATCACAGTCGCACAAAATCATTTTTCAAAGGGTGTTTCGAAAAAGGCAATCGCAATAATTGCCCTTTTGAACGCATGCAGCTTCTGCATGTGACTTAAACCGACGAGCTTGCATGAAAAATGTAGATGAGCAAAAGGTTATACGTTATCATAATCTCCAAACAAATTTAAGAGTATCTTAATAGTGAAGCGACTTACCAGTGAAGTTCGCTTGGTCCTCAAGTAGCTGAGAAGGTCGCCTCCCTGCATGAGTTCCATGATGATGTAATTGGGGTCATTGTCCAAACAGACGCCCAGAAGTCGCAGGATGTGCTCGTGTTTAAAGTTGGACATCAGAGCGGCTTCCTTCAGGAACTCGTTTTTCTCTTGTTCTGTGGCGCCTTTACGTAAAGTCTGAAGGCGGAATTTTCATGAGATTAGCTAGAGCCGTTTTTGCAAAACGTTAATTAGAACATACATTTAGTAGTAAGTTTGAGTTCTTTTGCTACAGATGAAAAAATATTTTATTCCGTTATCCTTATACTGTAGTAGTACTATTTAGGTATGTGTGACATGATAGATAATATGTAGGTATGAAATTCGATTACCTTGACGGCCACTTTAGTATCAGCGGTCGTGCCGTTGATCTGCCTAGCGACCCCCTCGAACACCTCCCCGAAGGCCCCAGAGCCCAGGAACTTGGTCAAAGTGATCTGTTCCCGTCGGATGTGGGGTAACTCAGACAATTCCGAGTTTGTCGGGCTGTATACGACGCCCTGGGCAAACGGAAACATTTCATTTATATTGGAATACCGAGCACGGTATTAGTTGCCGTGAAGAATCCATAGCCACTAATGTGTTTCAGTTGGGAAAATTTGTCACCCCATTGAAAACCGGTATTTTTTTGAGTAATCACCCGGGCATAACCACAAAAATAACAAATCTATTTATAATGCGATATTACTTAGTTCTCCTGAACAACTATCTAGTTTTAACCAAAATACTAAAATCCTTTCCCGTGGGAAAGTAAGTTATATTATTACTATTTGTTAAAAGTAAGTTCATTTAAATTTAAAATAATACCTACCTGGTTATAGAGAATGTTGGTAGAGTGTCTGATGGGCAGTTGCCGTAAAGTAGCCAGTTCCACGTCAGGGCCTCGTCTAGCGGCGATGGTAGTTTGGTTCTCGACGGCCGCCTTTTTCTTAGTTCGGTTGTTGTATGCTGTAATAAAATAATTGATTGAAATCAAGCTGTTAAAGGATTTCTGCAAAATTCATTATGAGGAATTTGCTGTTGTAATTTTTAAATAACGGAAGGTCTTTCACCACCTTTCCCGCATTGGGCGCCAGGTCTCGAATGACTGAGTTGGTGACCGAATATGTAACTCTACCTTGTTTTTTTGAGCATCAAGTCATTCAGGAACGACGATCATAACAGGATCGTTCGCATCAGTCTAGAGGTAAAAAAAGATGCATGATGATTACCTATTTTTTTATGGAAATAGGGCAGGGACTTTCCAGCAAAAAGTAGGGTGGCGAGTGCGGCGGCGGCAATAGTTCAATTTAACATGAGACTAGCCCGCAGATACCCTTCAATGATTCGTAACTCACTGTAGAACACAGCAGCGGCCACAGCGAACAGCAGCGCGGCCAGAGCAGCCAGCGCCGCGGCGAGCGCGGCGGGCGGCGGGCGCGGCGCGGCGAGCGGCGCGGCCAGCGGCGCCCACGCCGACAGCGCGCCCCAGCCGTGCACGTTGCGCGCCTGCACGCGCGTCTCGTAGCCCGGGGACACCTCGCCCGCGCCCAGCAGCCAGTACGACTCTGTGGGAGGCAGGACGAAGCATTTTCATTTCAACTATTAACAAGGGAAACTACGAAAAAAGTTAGAGCAACAAGATTTAGATACAGCAACATGTAGTCTGCAAAATATATTCCCTTTCAATGTTGAACCTGTCACAACGATTTTAAAATACAATATCTCATGCTATTTGGGTCAAATTCACTCAGAATTAAATAACGTGAAAAAATAATAAAAATTAGTGACAAGCTAGCTATATCAAACCACTGTGTTACAGTACTAGGCAAATATGATATTTACGTGTTGAGAAACATTATTTCTTTAATTGTTGTTACCTGTTCCATTGTGAAGCAAATCCAGGCCTTCGCGTATGATTTCCATTTTTATATCATCGGGAAGATCCGATGGAAGATCTTCCGGTACTTCGTTCAATGTTGTAGTATCATTGATGTAGTTTGATCTAAAAGTAATATAGTTATCATTTAAAATATATGTTTGTAACAGTTATTCATAAGAGTCATAAAGCTATGTAGATATCATAAAAACGGGCTGCTCTCCAGAGTGGTGAAGATGACAACCGGAACTAAAAGGCAAGCGGAAGACGAAAGAGAAGGTACAGCTAAGTTTCCAAAGGTTGACTGGAAGGTATTGTTTTAGCGATAAGTCCGCCTTTGTAACTCATAATCCGTGTTTTTTTTTTAGATTTATTTTTCTTTTGGTGCAATAAAGAGTTTATCTATCTATCTACACATACTAAATATGCACCACACCAGGGTCTTACAAGTTGTAGATGAACGTAATGGTGTGTACCTGAGTTTGGGGCGGCCCCACACGCGGTAGGCCAGCACGGGGTCCCCGCGGCTGTCGGGCTCGGCCCACCACGCGCGCAGCACGCGCTCGCCCAGCGCCTCCACGCTCAGCGCGCCGGGCGGCCCGGGCACGTCGCCTGCCATACACGGACATACGTTAAACCACGCCTTTTTTCCAGAAGGGTAGGTGTTACTACATCTTGGAACCTGACCCACCTGTTTCCCATAGGGGTTATCATAAATGACATCTTAGAATAAGGCCGTGTGGTTCCCGGCACCAATACAAAAAAGAATGGCACCAATACAAAATCTCTTTCCTCCATGGGAAAGAGATGGAGTGGTCGTGTCGTCGTGTCGTGTCGTAAAAGGCTAGCAACCTGTCACTATTTGAATCTCAATTCTATCTTAAAGCCAAATAGCTGAACGTGGCCTATCAGTCTTTACAAGACTGTTGGCTCTGTCTACCCCGCAAGGGATATAGACGTGATTGTATGTATGTAGAATAAGGCCTCTCCTCTCAAGGCAGAGATAACATCTTTGACTTGCCATGAACCCAGTAGCCTACGCATTGCTTCAAACACATTTGGTATTTTCTTGCAAGTTTGTCGATTAAGAGATTTGAGAGTACATCATTATGTTAAAATCAAACCACCATTATCCCGTATAGGTAAGATAAAGGTTGCGAAGGATATGTAGCAAATAATATTATCCTATTCGGAACCACGAAAACACAACTTTGGGCATCCTTGTCTTATTTTATTCATCTATATATATTGTTCCAGTAGGGCTAAAGATCAAATATTTTTCCACTTGGTTGAAAATTTTCATTTAAATTTAACCTTGCAGTAATTTAATAGACACAAAGTATGTAATAGTCTTCTAGCATTAATTCAGTATTAATTAGAGTGAATGTTTTTCCCTATTTATGATCCCCGGTATCTACGCTGCTGTTATTGTTTGGCCATGACCCCATTTATGATTATGAATCGTCTAATCTCTAATGATAACTTTCTGCATATTATTTCTAAAGATCATTCACGGTAAAATTTTTATTCTATAATTTTACATTCCAACCATAGGGATTTTTGATAGAGCTAAATAGGACCACACAAGTGCTTTCCTTTACCTAGGTTATAGCTGAAGGTTCGTAAATCTTCTTCTCTTCTTCTTCAAAATTTTTTCAAAAGCAGTTCTTGCTTGTGATTACAAAGAGACGCAAATATTTTCATCCATACTACTAATATTAAAATGATAAAGCATTATATATTGCCTTGACTGCAATCTTGTGACGACCACCTAGTAAGTTAATATAGATATTTAATTTACCCAAAGTCTCATATGTGAATCTGTCATCATGCGGCCACTCGTACGCGGGCCCGTCGGGTATGTACCACAGACGGAGGCGGAAGCGATAGCGGGTTTTCGGAGACAACCCGCCGGCCTGCCATCCGCTATCGCTTGTAACATTGCACGCTCTCCAAACGCCTAGCGATGTTACCGCTTCCGTGAATTCCATTGTATATCTATTAGGATAAAAAAGAACTTACAGAATACAAAAACAAAATATTGGAATCAGAAAAAATTCTGGGATTGTCTTCCTTATAGCTTTGTGTTTCGGCAGATGTATACGGGCTTGTGTATTATTTCGTGTATTGTATTCTAAAGAGAAGCGGTTTATTTAATACGGACCTGTGTACTTTGTATGAAGTAGGCGGCGGCCACAAAACAAGAAGCGTGTAGGCGGTCGCGTTGTGTAGGAGAAGTGGCGCCGGAGCAGGGAACGTCCTTAGGGAAATTGTGTTGGAGTCTGCGCTCTGTGCCGAATGCGGGCCCCGGGCTCGAACCCACACGGTATATGTACTGCTAGGGGATAAACGCGCCATTGTAGCAGATGATGCGCCCGCTTCAGCGATTAGCGTGTTGTGCTCTGTGGAAGGGTCAAAGTTTATGTTAACTTCTTCTATGTGAAAGCTATTGTCGCTGAAATAAAGAAACAACTTCTACAACTACAAAAATAATTCGTTATGAGCAATAATGTGCCAAGATTAAATCAAAAGTTTACATTTATACTATGTGCTTATTACGAATTGCTTTAGGGCAGTGTGGTTTCCATCATAATAGAACCACTCCATATCTTTCCCATGGATGTCGTAAAAGGTGGCTAAGGGATTGGCTTATAAACTTGGGATTCCTTGTTTAGACGACGGGCTAGCAACCTGTCACTATTTGAAGCTCAATTTCATCATAAAACCATACAGCTGAACGTGCCCTTTCAAGACTGTTAGCTCTGTCTACCCCGCAAAAGATTTAGGCGTGACTATATGTATGGATGAATTGCTTTAAGGTCAGCCCTGCATACTACGCACGTTAAAAGTGTATTCATCTTCTACTTGTAATTGCATATCCACAGAAATGGGCACAGTGGGTACTTACCCTTCAGCCTGTGCGTAAGAGTGGGCGAGTCATCAGTGCGCCAGTGCAGCTCGTAGCGGACCCCGGGCGCGGCCGCCCACGTGACCCGCGCCAGCACCGGGCTCAGCACTGTGCCCGTCACGTTGGTGGGAGCTGATGGAGCTATGGACCAACAAACAAACAAATTGCTTAATGATTTTTTTTAAATCTTGAGTATTTTTGGATCCCCGCGTTACATATGATTAAAAAGGCCAAAACAAATATGCAATGGAGGAAGACATTTCTGTTCTCGATATCTACCTACTTACAACTTTCAAGGTGAGAGCGAGTATGTGGCTGCAGTTACGTAGGTAAATAAGCGAGAAGCAATAAAATGTATACAAGCAAATTAATTTATATCGAAGGAACATGACTAAAGACTGAAAGAAACAAACTAAACTAGAAGTCATCAAAATTGTATCAGGGCATAATGTAATTGAAGAAATTTTTGGTTTCCCTTAAACTTACCTTCGGCATCAGTCTGCAATACCAACGGAGCACCAATGATCGGTTTAACTTCATGAAGTTTAGCATAATAATTTGTAGTATGTAACATCACTGTGTAGTTTGTAAACGGTTTCAAGTCATTGATGGTCACTTCAGAACTGGTCGTCGATATGTAAGGACAAGTTTCTTTGGTGCACACACCAAAATCAGTTGGAGATTGCTTACGGTAAAATATCGTGTATTCCGCAGTGGCCATTTCGTATTCTAAATGAGAACAAGGCTTTGGTTTACCTACAGATGGTAATTTTAGAGTTAAACTGTTTGCCGAATGAGACATTAGTGTCGGATGAAGGTCGTTCGCGTGTGGAAACAAGCATTGTCGAGGAGGATACGGCTGATTGGCCGAGTCCAAAGACATTATCTTGTATCCATAAGAAGTTTTCACTTGTTCCACTTTACTCTTTTTGTGTTTGTTCGTGTAAAATATTTCTTTGTCTGTTGAATTGAACCAGTAAATGTATTTGCTGTCGACGGTTATAGACATTGGAGTGAAACCGTATTTGCTTTTTTCGGTTGCGACAACGCTTTTTCTGCATTTGCAAGCTGTCATGTCTGTAGCGACTATGTGGTGTTGCCACGGATCCACCCAGTATATCTCGTATGGTTTCTTAGTCATGTCGATAGTAAACGGCGGTGCGATGTGTGGATTTTCAGGGCAATTGCAGTCCTCTTGACTAGAAGTATTACTGAAGAAAGTTCGTATGCTGGAACCGTTAATGCTTGAAGTCATCAGGGTTCCAAATCCTGGATGTTTACTTTCCTCGTACCAAAAAAGGGACCTTAAAATAATTTATAAGAAAATGTTATTGATATTTCTGCTTGTAAATATTAAAAATACAAAAATAAATATAAATGAAACAAATATGTTAATCAAGCTACAAAGTTATTTTGATTCGTCAAACCAAATCTACTATATATCTATCTATCTTTGTTCAAGTTGATCAAATATTAATAAGGTTTTGTTTTGTCAAGGCATAGCAAAGATTTTTAATGGATAAGCATACAAACTAACCTGTGCATCGGGACTACTTGCAAGCTGTAAATCCTCTGTTTCCTAGCGAAGAGGCGCGTGATGTTGGGCCGAGAGTTGGGGATGCCCAGGGCTGTCCGGTACACCACCACTTCAGAGTTCTCCATTTGCGACCAGTACACCGACCGACCTACCCAGTCCACTGCGATACTGGTCGCTTTCGAATTTATTGAGGTCAACTGTGTAAGAAAGAAATAACGGTAAAATAATAAAGTAGTTTTACCCATATTTTTATGGAAAAACATCATATATGGCTGAAATTAAACAAGTAAATATCATGAAAGTCTAGAAAAATGAACGTGGCCTTCAGTCTTTTCGGGACTGTTGGCTTTGTCTACCTCGCAGGGGTTATGGACGTAATTATATGTATGTAAATATCATAAAGAACTAGTTGGTTAATGTCGCTCATGATATAACTTTCTCATTAGTGTTTCTGATTAAAGTTTTCTATACAATTGATTACGAGAACTAGTCCTTTGCTGTAACTTGTATCCCGAACCCAATAAATGATATTTAAAAAATGACTACTTTAACTTACCTTGTAATGTCCACTGCCATTGATTCTAGACGAAAATATTTCGTCCAAGTCGTTGACCCAATACACTATATTTTCCTCAATTGAGACACTAAAATCTATAGGTATCCCGGTACTTTTTGGTATAGTTTCGACGTCATTAGAGTCTAGATCTATTATCTTAATGGATTCTTGTAAGGACATCATGACTTTAGGAACGGGGTTTATTTCGTCGGATGACGCCGATACAACTTCGGAGTATGGGCCGAAACCTGCGTCGGTGTAAGCTCGAACCTAAGGCGAGAAGATTGTACATTCAGCAACTAGTCGTAGATGTAGTTTAAATTTACAGAGATGTAAAGGTCACTTTTTAACAAAGGAAGATCAATAAATACGTAAAGATATATTTTTTTCTAATCGGAATATGTATGTAGCCGACCTGGAAGTAGTAAGTGTTCCTGGGCTCGAGCTGGCTGAGCAGCAGCTGCGTGTGCGCCGGCGACAGCGCGGCGTCCGCGCAGGCCGAGCGGCGGGCGGGGCCGCGCGCCCAGCACTGCACCGTGTAGCCCGCCAGCACGCCGTTGCTGCGCCGCGGGGGGTCCCAGCGGAAGATCGCCGTCGGGCTCCCGGAGCTTGGTGGAAACATATTTGTATATTGTAATAACGAACAAATTTAAATCAAGTACGAAAAATAACATCTATTGAGCTGTGCCGTAGCTAGTTGTTCAAAATTCAATTTGAATCACTGGAAGGTCTCTTTAGTGCTGCATTATGCACCCCACCTCGAGAGGAGACCGTTGCTAGTTGGATATATCTTATTTTTTAGAAACAAACATACCATATGACCACATCCAATGAAAAAATGAAGTAAAGAGATTTTATAGAAAGGAGGTAGTGATACCTGCGTTCTGGCTGCACATAGAGGCGGGGGCGCGCGGGCGCGGCGGGCACGTGCTGCGGCGAGCGGCGCCGCGCGCTGGCGGGCGCGCCGCCGCCCCACGGCGAGTGCGCGCGCACGGCGATCTCCAGCGGGCTGTACGCCGGCACGGGCGATGTCACCTCTATCCACGGCACGTCTACGGTTCTCTGGATTTAAAATGACAGCTGCTCACTTACTCTTACAATAAATTAGCTATTCCTTGATAAAAATGTAACTCCAGCGATTTAACCGTAATCGAAGAGATTAGATACTTTTTTCTTTTCCAATAATACAGTAGGTATTTTTTTAAAATAAATTTACCCAGTCTTTTTCGTGTAGTTGTAAAAAAATTAACTCATTAGGATTAAATTTTTCGGATTATTCATAAACAACATTACGTAGCATAAGTACGTACGTAACAGAACGATCCCATATGCATGTGAATATAGTTACTAGGGATCCTCTCATCTTTGCGTGTTTCTATCAAAGTGGCGTCCTCCGCCACAATGGATTGAGGCTTGGGATTTGCATTCTGACATTTCTCTTTACAACACTGTGTGCACTTTGCAGCGTTTTTAGTTTTAAGAACAATGTTCTTAGTTATTATGGTGTATTAAATATAATTGGCTAATTTCTCACAAGACATTTATTGCAGAAATCAATTGTACGAAACGATATTCTAAAGAAATCATGCAAGACTTTGCGAGTTTGCTTGCAGGTGGAAACAAAAGCAAAAAAAAAAACCTCAATTTTGTGTTGTCCATCGAAGTCCAAACTGACGTCGTACAACACTTTGCTATTGTTGACGTTGACGAGCGAGGCCGGCGCCCACGTCACGTTGAACCGGTCCCACTTGCCAGCGACCGCTATTGTCGAACCGTTGATCGTTTCCGGGATCGCTATCAGAGATTCTGACAAAGATAACAATCAATTTGATGACATGACAACAAAAAGTCTGCTCTTATGTCATTATCAAAAAAATGGAAATCTTGAGATAATCGCAGGTAGTTAAGTCCAAATAACCCACCACAGTGACCGTACCTAATAAAATTACTTACCACTGTCCGCGTGTAGCGTGGGGTCCCTCACAGCAATAACGTGTACCCTGGGCACCAGTTCCGCAGTATACTTCCCCTGCAGATCTGACACGACCGCACGGGAGGCATCCTGCACCCACACCAGTCGACCGCTGAAGTAGCATAGCGGGCCTAAAGTGGCCGTGCCTGCCAAGTTCGTTATTAAGGAACCGGACACCTGTGGGAAGAAAAGGTTTAAATTAAATGGTTGAACATTTATGAATTGACATAAAATATGATGCAAATCTTAAGGTAAAATATGCAAAAAAAAAAGAATATTTTATGATTTTTTTTTTAGAAAATGTAAATAGTTTTACCTCAGTAATACTCTGTGTGAACTGATCCGCGGTGGGTGCTCTATGCAATTCAGAACCGTCGTAACTTCTGACTAACCAGTATAGCCATTTGTTCTCCAAATCAGTCGTAAGACCCATTACTAAAACAAAAAATTAAATGAGTAGCCAGAAATGAAAAATAAAAACTTCCTTCCCCATTTTTTTTAAATTCAAAATATTTTATTTAATATTTGTTTGACTCTGTGTAAGAGTATCTGATTTTTACGACAGGTTGACGACAACGACAGGTTGTATTGATCAAAACAAAGATTGGATATTTACAGGTTAAGGAACATCTCAACTTAAGAAAGAAACTAAACGATGACATTATTATAAATGTCGTCAAATTCACAATAGTGTAGGTACAGCTATTCATAATTCATATAAGTCTGAAAACCCACAAAGAAGTCGAAATAAATTACCTTGTTTCCCGCTAAACAACTGCGCAGGATAGTACACCATCTTGTTCTCTCCATTGAGCCTGGCGGCCTCGACGGCGTGGCCCGTGTTCCAGTAGATGTAAGCCCCCAGCGAGTCTATGGTCAACTCCTTTGCTACGGTCACTATGGGCACTGGCTCGCGATTGGTGCCGTCGAAATTGCCTCTTGTTATCTGCACATAGGTAATAACTCTCTTACATATTATAAGGATTAAATTCCATAATGAGGAGTTCAAAATTTCCTTTTCATTTTTACAAGAAAAAATGATAACAAATTTAAGGTCGTTCTTAAATATTATTAGTAAATGATTGATGATTAGTTAGTTATGATTACCAATTGCTGCTTAGGATTGGACCAGTAAATCTTCTTCCCGACCCAGTCCACCGCCAAGCTCCCCACATTGTCCATATTCGTCATCGGGCCCATCGTGTGGTCGGTCGTATTATACCACATGACAGTCGACGCATTCGTTACTAGGTAAAGTTTGTCACGGTACCAGGATATGTCGGTGATGTGATAGTTCTTTAGCCGGAAATGTGAACTAAAACAAAATAATATTGCTTATGACTTCTGGCGTATCCCGTTAACCAGAGATCCGTTTATAACGCAGTTGGTAATGTCAGATAATAACAGGGCTCTAGCGACTCTGTCTGACCTATAGAGCCCTATTGTAACCCAGAATAAGAAACCCAGGAACTAGCTCAGCTTGGGTGAAGAATGATTAAATTGGTAAAAGTTCTTACACCTATACGACATGAGATTGTGACGTCCTATTCTAAAATGCCAGGATCTATACACATGGCACTCGGCGATGCGCATTCCCTACTGAGCGTAGTATAAATAAAAGGAGTTTCCTTTAAAAAGTTACACTGTTTGTTAAGGTAACTAAATTATACTACCGAGTTTATAAGTATACTAACTGTGCCCGCGACTTCGTCCGCGTGGTATAGTTATTTTGGGCATCATTGAAGCCCTCAAGGATGAATAATTTCCCCCGTTTATTTCTCATTTTCCATTGTTTCTTCGCTCCTAAAAGTTGCAGCGTGATATTATATAGCCTAAAGCCTTTCTCGATAAATGGCCCATTCAACGCAAAACGAATTTTTCAATGCGTACCAGTAGTTACTGAGATTAGCGCGTTCAAACAAACAAACAAACACACTCTTCAGCTATATAATATTAGTTAGATGAAATCATCATAAATGAAGGCATACCCGTGTATCAAAGTTTGTAAGTTATCGCCAGTCAAATCAGTCTGCAGTAGTCCATCAGGGCCTGACCACAGCAATGTGCTGTGCAAAGTGGTGGGCGTAGACGCCAGGGTCTTTCCCACAAATTCTGATGACCAGGGGCCTAAGAAAAAAAAAGTTTAAATTAATTCTTGTAGTTTTTTGTATAGAACTTTGAACTTTTTATATGGGTAATAATCATTTTTCTTCTACTATTTTAATTGAACTTGTATTGCGAAGTGGCACTCACCAGATCCAGATTTCGTGACAGCCGCTACTCTGATTATGTATTCAGTATCTTGTTCAATATTGTCCACAATGTGGGTAGATTCATTTATATTTTTGCTGAAAATAAATTTATTTTGAAACATATTGGGTAGCTTTAACATATATTTTAATCGACTCTTGGGAAGTATAAATTAGGTTAGTAAAAGCATGCAGTAATTTTTTTATTCACTCTTATCGATACCACTTCCTTTATATTTTAAATTAACTTTTATATAGCTAAATCGCTGAATAATATTTAATTAATAAGTGCCGTGTGGTTCCCGACTCCAATAGAAAAAGGATAGGACCACTCCATCTCTTTCCCATGGATGTAGTAAAAGGCGACTAAGGGATAGGCTTATAAACTTGGGATTCTTCTTTCAGGCGATGAGCTAGCAACTTGTTTCTATATGAATCTCAATTCTATCATTAAGCCAAAAAGCTGAAGGTGGCCTATCAGTCTTTTCAAGACTGTTGGCTCTGTCTTCCCCGCAAGGGATATAAACGTGATTTTATGTATGTGTATTAAATTAAACTCTCAATGTAGTTAATTGAAACCAAAGGACTCATAAAAGAAGAAGTCGCCGGTAGCGCCACTTTAAATATGTGCTAAAATACTTTAAAATCATAGTGTACTGACATATCGATAACATCCCGAGTGACCGCATGTATCAGTTGCAAGTGGAAGCTCCACTGCTGCCACGCGCCGCTGCCCTGGTGGCCCAGCAGGTGGGGCGCCGACCACGAGACCTTGGCGCGGTTGATGCCCAGCACGCTCTGCAGGCCGATGGGAGGGTTCACTGGCACTGGGATGGGTTGACAACTCCTGAGAGCGACTAGAACCTAAGGACGAAAGGTTACATATAAAAATAATATGGTACAGCTGTGAGCTGCGCTCCTTAGAGCTCTGAACCTAAGACATAAAAGATAATATTATAACTAATAATGTGGATCCATTATGCTAGGTGTTTTCTCTTAGACCTTAGACCATGACTAGACAATTTGAGAAAGAGATCTTTGTTAGCCCAAAAGTGAAATCGTCAATTATTTGGTCTAAAAAAAACATTACCGTATTATCTACCAAAGTGGGCGAAAAGAGTTTACCTCGAGTACAAAGAGCGTTGGAAATGTTGATGAATAGAGGTAGGTATTAAAACTCGTAGAGAAGTATTTTTTTAGATATGAGACACTCCTAAAGAGTTCGGTTTGTTACAGTCGATTTCTTTTAAACTTTACTACGTTTTTATAATAAAAGTGACACGCACCTGTCTTGTAGCTATCGTTTTCGTATTAAACGCCAGCGGATATTCGTTGTGGAAGTAACTGTCGGTCTGAGCGTGGTATTCTTCAGTCAGCATTTCCCTTCCATTAGTCCAGTAGAAGAGGCCGTTGGCGTATGCTATGGATTTTGTCGAGAGAAACATGGGTTTTTGAGTGTTGCTTCGGAAGTCAGTGACGTCACGACTGAAAAACAATAAATATAATAATACAATTACTTTCATATTTTTTTTAAAGATTGCTTTCATTTAACAGAAGAAATTATTGTTTATCTCATTTTGAGTTCATGTATGTATAAATTTTATTTTATCGTTTATATTCTGCGAAAAACTGAATATTTACCCATCAAGAGAGACAGCCAGCACTGTATTCCTCTTGAGATGGACCACCAGCAGCCTGAAGTCTGCGTGGTCCACAGTGAATGCTCCCAGATGGGCGTCTCTCACTATCAGCTCAGGAGGAGAATTGTGACGTACGCCATTAGAAATGTTTGCCAGGTCGAGGCGATACAAACCGTCGCGATCTCCCCCTCGAAGAGCCCAGAATATGTAGCTGTAATATTTTTAAGCGTAGAAGTAAGCGTGCTTAAAAAAAAGAATACCCCTACAACATAAGCAAACAATAAAAAAAAACTATGACGCTAAAGAAACGCTGTTGTTGCGCGGAACTGTCCTGTACAGGCTTTGCACTCGAGCAAATTTTCAAAAATCTTTAGCATACGTTTAGACTTCCGTGTATATCATTTGCCAAATTCAAAAATAATTCGTTCAGTGGCATCAGTAATGAAAATATGTACAAAAGATTTCTAACCAGTATTCAATATTCAAAAATCATTGAATACCCTTAATAAACCAAATAATTTCAATAACATTAAAAATAAGTCAATAAAACTTACCCATTGTAAGGATCTACTTCGAAATGTATAGGTTGAGAGTTAAACCCAGAATAGGCGACTAACTGATTCCTCCCGTCGAAATCACATCTTATAATTTCCCATATGGAATACGAGTCGTTCAATCCATCAGGTGTATGGTGCAAACGGCCTAGCACATACAAATGATGGTTTAGCCAATCCACTGAAAGGTCTAGTGGAGTAAATGATATATTGTTCGGCGTCAGTATAGGTTCAGAAGCGCTCTTCTTAGATAGTGAGGTACGGTAGACATAACCATTCGACACAGATACAAATAAAGAATCGCTGGACATATCGAGGCCGACACCTAGAACAATATTTTAAGATTATTAAGGTAAAGCTGTAATGAAGAAAAAATTTTGAAATAAAAAACGAACAATTACCAGAAATCCTGAATTCAGTGCTGTATAATTCCACAGGATCAGAAAGCATATCATTTGCCGGTGCTGCTAAAACATTTTGTTCACCTCCCAAAATAAGAATAGGTTGTTGACTAGGAACAGCTGTAATAAAAATATTTTTTTTAATGGAAATACAAGTAATTATAACGCACTTTTTTATAGATTTTATGATTTATTTTGAACAAAATTATAAGACTAATATTACTTTAGAATCTAAAGGTTGATTTACATTTAGGTAAAGGCGGTGTGGATACTCTGACGGAAGTAGGCGGTCCTTCGCCGGCTGCATTTCTCATCGACACCGAAACTTCATACTCGCGAGCCGGCGCCAAGTTTTGGAACATGTAGAATAAGGTGTTATTTGATGCTGGCATATCCTAAAAAGTAATATTTTTCATTTTACCTTTTATTGTTTCTCGTGATTTTTTCATTTATTTCGGTAAAGTAAGGTATTGACGAAAGCTTTCGCAAGGTAAAATTACACATAATAATGCAAATAGGATACATTATCATCTCAGAGAAGCGCCAAACCTTTTTTGTTTGATTTTGCTCTCATCTATCTAATAAGACGGTTTATAAAGAAAACTCTTTGAACAACAGAACTACGAGAAATGCTTTACAAAAAAGGCTTCTTACCTCCAAAGCGTCGATGGTGTTAGGCTGAGTATCCGTAAGTCGCAGTACATAAGACACAAGCGGTCCATTGGGAAACGGTCCGGGCTCCCAAGATATCGACACTCTACTAGGATCGGGCGCAGCGGCCCGCAAAGACGATGGCTTAGAACTCGGCTTCCCGCTCTCAAGGGTGGAAATTACCACTGAAGGGGCAGAGTAAAATGGTTCACTGGTTCCACCACGACCTGACAGGAATATTGCTATCCGAAACTGTAAAATAAAAAAGACATATACCATGATTAATTAATACATTTGTGTATCGTTCTCTGTTCCCGATACTGACAACAAACTTTCAAGGCAGTAGTAAATAGGTGCAGTTACTGCAGTTTGCGTGCTTGCGTTGCGTCTTGCCTAACATGAGTAAAAAAAATAAGCATTTATTATTTAAAATTTAGAATTGCTTTCAATAAACAATACTTAAATAAACTGTCGAAATCGTCACATGAAATGAAGGATAGCCGATTCAATAGTCAGTGTCCAAAAAGCAGCATTGTCAATCAATAGAGCAATGTATGACTAACAGTCACACGCCGCTAGTAAAAATCATGCAGTGGCTCTACATTTTGTGAGCATTCTTGTAAAATAAAACAGTTCTATAATAACTATTCAAAACTCCCAAAGAAGCCTACTTACTCTGTATTTAGTATAGGGCTGTAAATTGTCGACATGTATAGTGGTGCCCATGTGGCTGGTGTTGGAGTAATACTGCCACGAGCCTGGCAGCTCTTCATAGCGCCATTGTAGTAGGAAACTCAGGTTCCCGGGGGTGGGCGCTTCCCACACCAGGGACAGGGACGTAGCGGTCAGGCTATCCGCTACCAGCGCCGGGGCGGGCGGCGTACCTATTAACTCTGTAGAGAAATAATAAAAACAGAGGTAAATAAGTAAACTTTTAAATCGCTCTTTGCTATTGGCCGCCACATTAACACAATGTAACTTATTGAAACCTGAAAGGTTTTCTTCGCTTCATTTACAAGCGAAGAAATCCTTTCAGGTTAAGTGAGATATATAATACCAA
Organism: Amyelois transitella; assembly: GCF_032362555.1. NCBI lineage: Eukaryota > Metazoa > Arthropoda > Insecta > Lepidoptera > Pyralidae > Amyelois > Amyelois transitella. Next base: position 6,580,160 of record NC_083511.1, on the reverse strand, counting down.
AAACATTATTACAAGTGGCCTTAAAAATTTTTACCTCTCAGTTTTTGAAAGTACGTATTGAGAGCCTCATTGCACCCCATTACACAGTAGAGTTCGCGGGAAATAGAAGTTTCTGATGTGACATTCTGAAAGAGAAAGTTAGCTTATTAGAAACTTACGAATATAAACAAAAATATTGTGAGCTCTTATTTATAACAAAATGATTTATTTACTTACGCAAATAGTTTGACATGACTTTTCTAGTCCTTCCCGCCAAAGGCTGCATCCTAATGTACACTGAAAAAATATTTAATAAATAAAAATTTAACATGTACTCAAAAGTTAGACAACAATCAGAATCAATTGTGACTCTGAGAAGAAACATTTCAGATAAAATGTAAATTTTTAGATTAATGATGACAGGATGTAAGTTATTTGTACTTTACATCAATTAACACCTAATGGTGCGGGTTCTAATCCAATTAACTGGAATCTAACTAAACAGCATGTGTTTAAAAATATGAAATTTCGGGGTCAAAGAGTGTTAAATAGGTTTGTTTGGTTCCAGGTTTGTAATTTCGTTCATGTGTCGGTAATCACTTCTAAGAGAATTTGCGTGTGTTTGGGTCGAAGCCGGTACACGTGTTCGACTTACGACTTTGTAAACAATCTGCACAAAACATTCGACGATTTTAAGTGCTTTGACTCCGAGTGTATGGTGTCTGGTTATTTTATCTTTCAGCTGTTTTTTGTGACCTCGTGAGAAAGTCGCAATATGTTAATATACTCCTTCACCATAAAACTTGTAACGGATTTTCACGGTCGAGGGACGTCCTTTACGGAATAGTGAGTTGGAACGAGAAACGGACAGGAAATTGCAGGTGGGACCTGTCTTGATAGCTCCCTCCTTCTCTAATTATATATTTTTTTGATAATAATGCACATAGTGGTATCATGTCATTTAACAGGTTGTTAAATTTTATACGTAAAAATGTGTTGAAATAACTCATTTGCTAGTTAGTTTACTTATCTAACGACCAGACAAATTATATAGATATCGTGAAATTTCAATAAACTAAATGTCGTGATGACACCGATATTTCAAGTATTGCGTGTCGTAATAATTTATTTGATAAATTCAATTAGCATCCCAGTGGGCGTCCTTCGCTAATGAAGATATCAACCAACTGTCAGTGACCAATTATTCTATTTGGGATCACGAATAGATAATGTTTGTTTACAAAATATGAAATGCTAATCAATTGAATGTGGCACATATAAACTTTATTGAATTGGGTTGATTCAGATCTCGTTGGGTTGCGGATATCCTTGAATCCATTCATCGCGTGGGACAAAGCGGCGGACAATTAAAACGGACATACCAGTCTGTGCCGGCCGGGACATTCTGTAACACGGCTTATCTCATTTATTCCCAATAAACATGATAATCGGAGACGTAGCGACGACCATTTAAAAAATCCTGTTGGTAGGAGTTGTAGGAACGTACCTACCGTAACGATATGAGGCAACATAAAGAGTTCAGTGCAAAGTCTAATTCATCTTCATCGACTACTTTCTTCGATTTCGGTGGGGATATTTTTTTATTTTAAATCACATAAGAATATACATATTAAAATAAGTTTGTCCTCGGATCTTGAACTTTGAGCTTCGTTTTCAAAATAATTTGTCCATAAGGGTATTATGACCTTAAACACTTTACAGATTTTCGCATTATAATATTGGGCGAGTGGTGATACTTATTAGTAACAGAAAATAAAATAATAACGAAAGCATATGAATAAATTGCCCTTGAAGTTAAGAACAATGTAAGTTCAAATAAGAATAAACCTGTAGATATGTAGATGAGAGTGCGGTGATCAGTGTGGTTGTTTCGGGCGCGTAATTGCTAATTGCGGGTCGCGCCCCGGCCGCACTCCCATATGGCTAACTGAGACATACAAATCAGTGCGATTATGACGATCATCCTACAGTATGCAGGGGGCAACGCAAGAAATGTTATAAACCAGGATGGCGTTTAGAATCATTTTTTGTCTTCAGAATACCAACTTAGAGCCACCATTCATCATGAAACCTTTCTACTTATACTTATAATTAACGAATCTTCAAACATTCGCTTTTGGCTTTTTCTTGTATCATTTAAATATGTTACTTTATTAACATTAAGTGTGGTCGTAAAGTCGCGTGCTGCATCCCTCGCTAACACGCTCATCCGCCCGCTGTCTGTCACAACACCACGCCCAGGCCCTCAACTCATAGATGTCCGTCGGAAGAGCTCGTTTCGGCATGTAACATGTCAATCCATATTAATCATAGTTATCGGGCCAACAATTTGTAGCAGGCTAACCGTTTCTAGTTATTATATTATAGGAGATAAGCATTTTTAAGTGATGATATTTTTCAATATATACCTATGTAAACATTGCTAATAGAAACTAAGAAGGCACGCCGGTAGATAATCCCATGATTTTGTTAATTCATTGACCAAATAGAATTGGAATAGGACACTTCAGTTATAAACAACCGATTACACTTACACCTCACGTTTGTTTCTTTACAAGTTGTAATTGGATTATTCCTGGCCATGTATCTCAAAAGGCACGCGCTGCTCTTTAATCAAACAATTACTACCGAAAACAATAAAAAGCTAAGTAAATTAGTGTCTAATTAGCCAGCATCCTGTCTCGTGCCGTAATAATAACAAAACAATAGTTCTCCCTTTGGAGTCATTAATGGTCGGTGGTTTCGGAAGCGAGTCGGAAGTCCAATTGGGACCAGACGACGCCGGATGCAGGGCGCTGTGAAAGCACTCGCTCATTTATTTGTTAATTGTCACGTTTAGTTATGTACATGCATAGTTGTGACAGTTTTGAAATATCACCATACACAACCGGATATTAAGATCACCAAATTATTGATGGTGGCAAAACAATGAAGCAGTAGCGTATCGATGTCTCGCAGAAAAGTTATGTCTATAGGCTACTTCCTTCTACTAATTTATATATGTATATTCTTTTGATACAAAAGGGGGATGTAATCAAATGAAGGATTACTTTTATAAATTTGTCTGAAATAATCAAAGTAAGGATTATTATTATGAAATACATCTAAAATTATTCGTCACGGAAAACAGCAGATGAGCAGTAGCTAGTCGATTAAAAGTAAGCTTTGTTAGAATGTATTCTCAAGATAAACATTTGAAACTCAAAACAATTGATAATATTTTTAGATACGTTATCTTATTATTTCGTTTATTATTGCGGAAAGATCCGATACTACGACTTTTTCTCAACAACTTGGCGCCAGCGGAGAGCAGACTGTGTCAACGATGCTGTTTTTCCTAACGGTCGTAATACCGACCCCAGATAAACCGGGAGATAGAGACATTTATGTAACAGACAGATTGTTGGCAAGTTATTTACACGAGTCCATCAGCTATGAGTTATACTGAGAGTGCGTGTTAAGCCGATCCGACTAATAACAGATAATGCTCTAATTAGATTCGCATATAATAATAGTAATTAATAATAAATGACTATTGAGCTGTATATGTGTAAGCACATATTATATGTGCTTTGTAAAGGATGTATTTTGTTTAGTTTGGTTTCAAACTTAAGACTTATTTCAAAATTAAAATTATTTGAATAAATTAATGTTGCCAGACGTAAGATTAGTGAATGTTTCAAGTTTCATTTTATATTATAGAAAACGTCCCAAACACGGCATCAGGTCACGCGTTAGCCCACGCCAACCACTTGCGTCCGCAATTGGATAATGCTGAGGCGAATTGGGGCCCACCGGTGCGCTTGCCGTCTAACCTCTTGTCATTTGAGGGCTCTCGGCTCTCTAGTACTGTTCACTGCTAGCCTTTTTCTGCCATCACTTGTGAGAGGACGAAAGGTTGAAACTTCAATACCATAATAAAAGATTTTTTACATTGATAGAAAATACATCAATGCTTAAAAACTATAAATAAACAAGTATTTTAAAGGAAGAAAGCAATTTTTAAATAAAAGATTGTGTGTAACCAAACTACATTGCAGCCGTTGAGAGTCCAATAAATGGACAATAAATCAAAACACTTCACAATGGTAGAGTGCACTCTGGCAATTTCGCTCAGCGGATGGTTTGTGAGGTTGGGGGACGTGGGCAGACTTGGGTAATGGGCTCGGGGGGCAGGGAACGAAGTCTGAATGGGCGCAGCGCGGGCACAACTCGGCAAGTGGAGATCATCTAATGAGGAAATAGGAATTAGCGGCCGACGGAGTTTGCTGCAGTTCTTCGTGATAACCAATCATTTCAACGTGCTAAGTTATACTGCATACCTATGCAGTTATATCGAACAGAAGGGATGTGAAGGCAGATTATTACGCGTGAATATGTGAGATTCTTTTTTGGTTGGATTGTTTACACTGTGAAAATAATAATTTCGATGACGAAGATAAGTCTTTTAGAAACGATAAAATTTACCAAAGGCTACTAGGTACCAGTCTCTATAAAGAAAATTTAATCCTAAAGGAATTATTAATATAATTTAAGTGTCCATCAGCAATAGCTTATTTGTTCCACAGCTATAATGACTTTTATTTCTTACTACCCAATTAAGAAGAAATCTGGGTCAAAAAGTGAATAGGTATTAATAAAAGTAATTATATTAAAGCAAATGAATAATAATATAAATAAGTATTGAACTTATTTCTCTAAATAAAATATGTGCAACCCGAAAGTTACTAAGGCGTTACACATGTAAAATTGTTTACAAAATAACTAGATCAAGCTGCATCTAGAGTTATACTGTCTGGCTCTCAATTAAAGCTACAGTAGCAGACAATTCTGAACTAACTCAAGAATGTTGTGTGACGAAACTACTAGATTAGCCTAAATTGTAGAAGCTAAATTTAGGCTGCATCAGTACCTAAACGGAGACGTTTTCTTATCTGTAAAAAAAAAGAACCAAGACCAAAAAGTAGTATCGATTAGAAAATACGAGTATTTATTTAAGACTGATAATAAATAATTATTGGCGGTACCTGCATCGAGAGACCATTTTAAATTAGCAGCTTTAGTTTAACGAAAAATTGCTTATCGTTTTTGTGCAATCCCAATTACAACAAAATACGATTGGCATACATTTTGCACCTTTTTTTGGTACTTAGATAATATTCCTTATTTAGGGTTCCGTATCAAATGGTCAAAACGGGACCCCATTACTAAGCCTCCGCTATCTGCCCGTATGTCTGTCACCACGTTTATCTCATAAACCGTGAAAACTAGAAAGCTCAAATTCTTATAAATTTTGTAATTCCGTTGCCGGTATATCACCAATTACGGTCCCCTTACAATAAACGTGATTTATTTCGTATTATTTTTTTGCTTAGGATATTAATAACGGCAACAGACGACGATGATAGACGCTTAAAATTTGCACAGAATATTTACTTGTATATATATACATACACATAATCATGTCTATATCCCCTGCGGGGTAAACAGAGCCAACCGTCTTGATAAGACTTATAGGCCATGTTCAGCGGTTTACTTAATGATAGCAATAATATACTTTCAAAATTTGTAATTTAATAACAATGAAATATATTAAAGGGGAGCTCCCATACAAACACCAATTTATCAGTGGATTTTAATAAACAAGTATTTAAACGTAAATATATAGAAAATAAATATTTAAGTTACAAAAAACAACATCACTGGACATATTAATAAGCTGCCAGCTTAAACATATAATATATTTTACATACATACATACATACATATAATCACGTCTATATCCCTTGCGGGGTAGACAGAGCCAACAGTCCTGAGCGGACTGATAGGCCACGTTCAGCTATTTGGCTTTAAGATAGAATTGAGATTCGAATAGTGACAAGTTGCTAGCCTATCGCCTAAAAAAAGAATCTCAAGTTTGTAAGCCTATCCCTTAGTCGCCTTTTACGACATCCATGGGAAAGAGATGGAGTGGTCCTATTCTTTTTTGTATTGGTGCCGGGAACCACACGGCCGTATATAAAATATATTTTACTGTAGCAGAACAACATAGGTACATATTTAATCTAAGTTATTTTTATTCAAATAGTAACGAGATGTAAGCTCGTAAATAATTAGTCAGAATCGGAACACTGACAGCTGTTATAATGTAATATTACTGCACTGGCAATTGTCTGTCAGTTTAACTAAAAATAACTAAATGTAATCAGCGTTCGTAAGGGCCATCGAGTCCTTTAATATCGCGTATATTTCAATTAGCAGCATAATTGAAGGGCTCACGCGCTGCGCATTGTACGCTTCATTGGTGAAAGTTCTCGTGTGAAAGAAAACGATCATAACTTCATAAGATTTGACCCGTCGTCGCTTGTCATTTGAAACAGGCTGCATCTATGCCGTAATTTTATTTAATTCCACTATCTCTTAAGTACTTAGTTAAGAAATTAATATATTATCATTTCTCTTAATTAAAAGTTGCAAAAAAGTAATTATTTATTAACAAAAATACTATTTATTTAAATCTACTTATTGAACATGCATGTACAACTGGACTTCGAACAGACAGGACAGGATAGAGTTCGAACTTTCCCGATCCCTTGTTAATTACATGATATCCTTCTTTAGTGCTACTTTTCTCACTAAGAATGAAAATGCCAAATTTTAGGGTAGTAGTAGTAGTAGTAGTAGGAGTATTGGCTCTACATTCAGTAGCTCAAAAATTTACAACTATTGGTGATTTGATTATTGTATTTCTTTTAATTATTCTTTAATATATTTTTTGGTATTTTTATAGATAAAGGTAGTAATTTAGTTTTTCAGAAACTTTCTAAAAATATCATATAATATTGTTTCTAATAATAACAATAATGTAAACAGAATGGATCTGCATTACAATACAATCTGCGTTACAATATGGTAGTATTGGAATATTCATGAATTCACCTGACGCATTTGCTGCTCTCATTAGGCCAATGCTGAACGTTGTTTTGATGGTTTTGCTCTACTGGCTTGACGAATAAATTACTATAATCGCTCCGACATTTGAATATGTTATCATATTTCCCACACTACCTTCTAGTTACATATTCATAACTGTCTCATATGCATTTTTAAAAAGATCCAATTTAATAAAATTTACTCCATATTACGAAATTTTATTGCAATATAAATAGTATTACCAGTATACACACCCAATTTATGTAGTAAGATTTCTTTGTGCTTTATCAATATTTTTAAATCAAATTTCCACTTAATAAAGCCACACTTGTCTTTTTCCGTACTTCACTAGTACGGGTTTAAATACAGCCTCAACTGTTATGTTTTCCATAGAGTACACACACGTAGTGATATAATACAGGGATCACTCTATAATGTATGTCCAGGCATATCTATAACACATTTTATAAGTATTTGTTAACACTATTACCAAACAAAGGCAAATACCTTTAAAATATAAAAAGGAACGTTACTTTTTTCACACATAAATTATGGAGCCGTTTAACCTTAGTTCCGATGTGTGATTGTCCATTTCCTAATACAGTGCAGCGGAGCGCGATGGGGACCGAATTCCTTTACATGACTGATTTCAATGGGGAACTACATATTAAACGATGCTCGCCACCGTAAAAAATACTATTTTGGAAAGTTTTTGAAAAGGCTTTTAAAGGACAAACAGTAGAAATCTGATCGGACAACTCGTCACAATGTACATTTTTAGGAACACTTTAAATAGAGATACATGTATAATTTAAGTAGTGGTAAGTACCGTCTGAGGTCTAAAAATGAGACTGCATAAAGGAAATAATTAGTAACTGCTTATAATTATAAAGAAAGTTTCTCGAAACTTCTCAAAGGCTAAAAGTAGAACAGACGCCTAGTCACAAGGTGTATTTTTTATCTGCTAGTATCGATATATGCAAATAAAGCTATCTATAAAATAATGGAGTGAAATAAACGAACTCTAAAATAGATTCGAGGGGAGCGTGCTGGCAACTAGCAGCTTCCTTCCTGCGCCCATCCGGCCGGCGGGTCTCACGCGACCCGTGCCATAGCGATGGTGGATGACCACCACCAGGATGTACCAATGGATTAAAGGGTAAACGCAATAGTTCAATCGATCCCACTTGCGATATGCATAAATGGGCAGTACTAACGGCTGGTAATTGAAATCATTCTATTTATCTATCTTTTTTTTTTATTTAACCCCACAACGCAACCGATTGAAAAATTTGAAGTAAAATGATATTAATAATATAATTGTACCTAATCAAAAAAATAATAATTGAATCATAATGTTTAGATAATTATAAATAAAATACTGATAAATGAGAATTTGTTTTAGTAAAGAATAAATAATTATAATAATAATAGGCAGGGTTTCTTTCCCAGTGCAGTCGACTCCGCTTGTGGCGAAGCCGTTGGTGAGTGGCGACACCACGGACCTACCTCCTGGGGAACATACATACATACATGCGCTATACACACAGATGCACACAGTTACACTATTCGCATGACCTAGACCAAGTAAATCCCTGTAATTTTGGCAGTTGTAGAGGAATGTTCGTTAGTGTATCCCAATGGTTTATTAAGTTTATTAACCCGAACACATTATTAATTTCCCTACATAATAACAATACAATTATAATTAATTAATTTTTATCAATTTAATTTATTACTAAAACAAATTCAATAATTAATGTTAAATCGTAATCGTGAGTTTCGCTCACGAAGGGTTCCGTACCATCGTCACGTTGGTTACTTAAATATTTATTTTTTATATTATTGTTTCAACCTGTTTATTACAACTGACCTAAAAATTAAAAATATTGTTGTACGTATAGTGGAAATATCGGAAATATACAGTACAGTGAATCTGGTGAAAAATAATGAAATGAAAAGCTCTATATTTTTGGCAATCAAATAAAAATATTTAACAATAAAAATCTGGTAGGTATTCTTTTCTCACCAAACAAGTCATGGCAAGTGATGCCATGGCATACATATGCATATGTATGCCAGCTGGCTTTGCTTGTTTATATTTATTTACAATAAATAATTAAGATATTAAATGAAGGTTGCCTACAAATATATTATTTTAATTCTTTCGCCTATAGTATACTTTGTAAAGTTAACTGAGTTGAAATAATTTTACTACAGAAGTAACTTTTAAAAATAACCTGTTTAAACGAAGGTGAATGTTAAAATATAGGAACACTTCACAGGAACTGCAACAGCGTAAACAAGTTGAGATGCAACAAGCATCACGGGCAAGTTTGTAGGGGCGCAGAACAGAACACTGCAACGCCACACCTTTGCAAGCCGACGAGTGATGTTACCAACACCCTAACAAACTATCTCCTTGATCTGTTTCCGTAAAATATAGACTGATGATTTTGTATATGTAAAAGGAAAAGGTGACTGAGATATTAATCGATACACTCCCAAACAAATTAACGTAATAATCTAGAATTTAACATGACAGTTGAAGGTTTTTATATAAGTATTTATTTTAATACTCAGTCAGAGTAGTAAGTTCTGAATAAAAGCTTGTACCTACTTTATGTTGGGATATAAAGTTATAAAATTTTAGACGTTTTACTTGTAGTCCGTGTTTAAGCATTAACTTGTGCCATCATATTTATGTGGCGACTGGAAATGGAAAAAACAAACTAATTAAAGTACTACCTTGCTTTTCAATGATAATGAAATTATCATAAGCATAATAAAAACATTGTATTCGTAATTAATTAATTTTCCAAAGCTTTACTATCTCTGCTTTTAAAAACAAATGAGTATACCTAGTACCTACACATAGAACATACCTAGCTATCTCCTGAAGATAAACGCAACGTAGGTGGTATCAGTACCTATTAAATCAGACTGGTATGAGTAAATAAAATGTGAAATGTCGTAATTATTGTATAAATGTGTCCGTTGTAACAAAAGCATCTGAAATATTGAAATGGTGGCAGTAATAATAATAATGGTAACAAGTCAATTGACTTCATTTATTCTAAATTTGAGTCGAGGGGTGCGCGCCGCCCGCCTTGTCTGGCCACTTCAATTTTTTGCGCCGCACGCACAGTGGCGTAAATTGGACATAACTGATAATTTTGACATTAAACAGCAGTAACTGTCAGAGTTTGGCGGGAACCAAACGGTTTATGTCAGTTTTTGTGCTTTTGGGTGATCGATAACAAAGATAATATTATTATCACCACAGCTACTCTTGGTTGCGAAGCTAGACGTTATTTTTCAACGGGCAAACTAAATAAAATGAGCTTTTTCAGGGTTGTTTTTTTTTTCAGATTGTATTATTTGTTTTATTTTTTAATAATAACTAGAGGGCGCCCGCGTAAAACAAAAATAACCACAATTCCTGCGGGAATTTCAGGAAATCACTAAATCCCTTTCTTCATTCTGTTATGGGTTTAATTTTATAAATAATCCAAAATATATATCCAAAATATATTTTAAATTTGTAGGCAGGCATTTGTTTGTAGTACATCATGGTACAAAATAAATCTGTTACTATATTTCAGGGAAGTCAAGTCAGTCACATCACGTTAATTCCGCAACTAAGTATTGATATTTAGTTAGGTACCACGATATCTTAATGTGTAATTTATCTCATTGTTTTTGTATCAGACTTCATTAAATGCGAAATATGGCGTCGCTAACAGGTCGCAGTTGAAATGTGCAATTTACTTATCTCTTTGTATAAAAAAGAAATACCAAAACAATTATTTCTATCACCTACTGAGATTATTTTATATGTTTTGAATACACGTGTAAGTACTTTACGAAATATTGACGGACAATGTAAGTGAGATAAGTGAAAAAGAATATTGGAGGACCCTTTAAAAAATTGAGCATATGTTATTCAATCTGGTAAAATAGAAAATAAATACTGCGTCGAGTTCTAAGTCAAAATGTTGTTTATACTACATACGTTCTTGATTACTAACTGAGCTGGATCGAAGCCTCGGGGTTGAGCTCTAATATTTATATATTATTGCGTTTTACTGGTAGTAATTGTGAACTAAGTAAAAATCAAATGCCAAAAATTTTATATTTTGAGAGAGGGAGAGAGATTGAGAGAGTCAGAAAGGAAAATAAGAATATTAATAACTATGGGGTTTACATATGGTCACGTCTATATCCCTTGCGGGGTAGACAGAGCCAACAGTCTTGAAAAGACTGTATGACCACGTTCAGCTATTTGGCTTAATGATAGAATTGAGATTCATATAGGGACAGGTGGCTAGCCCATCGCCTAAAAAAGAATCCCAAGTTTGTAAGCCTATCCCTTAGTCGCCTTTTACGACATCCATGGAAAAGAGATGGAGTGGTTCTATTCTTTATTATATTGGTGTCGGGAACCACACGGAAATTAATTTCTTTAAAATTGAAACATTAGACAGCGGATATTTAAAATAAAAACATAATAAGCCAACTACCGGAAGCGCTATGTATGGACATGACAATAAAACTTAAGTTATTTCAGTTGGGAAACTGGTAATAAAATAAATATTAAAATATAAAATCCTTATCGACACGAGGTACTCTTTACGACGACTTTCGGCACAGCGTAAAAAATGTTTACATTGATATGAAATACTACATAATCCGTAATTTGCATCCGTAGTATGACATCAGCTAAAGATCTCCAGTTGTTATTGTAATGTTTATTATAGGAAGTGTAAAATGTGATTAATTGGAAACATACACTTTTACTTATATAAATAAATGTAAACCATAACATTACCATTCGTGAAAAAAAAATACACGAATGTTACATTGCTAAAACTTCTTACGTGGCAACACTAACCTGCTGAACACTGCACACGGAACCACAATTGACATCAAAATGTCCTTCGCCAGTTCGATTCTGAAACAAAATAAAATTTAATTTAATAAAAAGCTTTCACACACACCGACTGACTAAATAATACTTTTAGCCTAACACGGCAACTTATGTTTTCTGTTCGAACGTTTGCTGTTTTATAATGTTTTTTATTTAAAATCTGATTGTCGTTTGTAAATAATAAAACATATTAAGTTGAAATTGAGAGAAAGACGCGGTCTCCTTCCGCATGATATACTGATTACCCTAAAGACAGATTTTAAACGCCGTTTCATCAAATGAAGGTGTAATGTTTTTTCGCTTTGGTCATAGGATGCGCCACCGGGGTTTGATCTGGTTGCTTCCGGTGCGACGCGCGTGCGCACCGAAGCGAAGCGTAGCAATCAAGGCAGACCCCCTGACTCTACCTGCTCTAATGGCCGCAAGAACATTTTTTCCCCAGTATTTTAGGATATAATTATGATTTAGGTTGATAAAGGCTTCACAGTAGAAAAGAAAGTATGTAAAAATATTGTTGGGTTAAACCTATTTAAAGTCAAACTAGACTCTGTGTACCATAGGTGCTTACGGTGCGTGAAACTGCAAACTGTTTATTTGCGAAGTACTCTATTTAACTTACAATATCAAGGTATTTTATTGATAAATATCTAATAAAAACCTAATAGTTTTATAACTATTAAATCTACATAAGTAGAACCTTAGATTAGTTGTAATTAAGTACATATATTTTTTACTAAATTGTATTTTTTTAAAGTACTTTACATTGTACATGTAAATATTTTGTGAAAATTTTAAGCGTCTACCTGTTATTAATATTGAGCAAAAAATACGAATAATACACGTATATTGTATGTATCCCCTCAATAAAAAAAAATTATACCACGGTTTATAAGATATAGCCTGGTTACAGACAGACGGACGGACGACTGCAGAGGCTTAGTAAGAGAGTCCTGTTTTAACCTTTTAGGTACAAAACCCTAAAACTAAGTCTTGAACATTGCTTTCACTAGTCTTGAACATTGCTTTATGTCTGCTATCTAAGGGTAAAAGTCACTTCATGCTGTATTAACATTATTCGTTCGCTTCCAAAAGCTCTATCTTATATGCACTTATTAAATAAGTACCTAACTACACGTAACAAAAAGTAATTAATTAGTGGTTTATCTTCATATTATTGTAGCCCAAACTAAATTAATGCACGTCAAGGTAAAAATAAATATATCGACATATCAATATTCCCGGATATTTCGACGTTCACTGTTACGAATGTCCAACAAAGCTGTCGAGGGGATGGCTGTTGGTACTTGGTAAGGTAACTTACCTTCCTAATTAAAATAGATAAATACCGATGGAACGAATATGTAGAAATAAATAACTGATTTACTATTTCGCGCCATTTTGTCCCAAGCGGCAATACCAAGTGTTTTTGGTGGTAGGTATTGCGGTCTGCGGCTCTACATGTTTTAATTTTTACTTAACTATTGAAGAAAGGGTTATATGTATAACAAAATCGACTAAAGATATTGTTAAAATGAGTATGTTTGTACTAATAAGTCAATCCATAAATTAGAACTGTGGTTTAAATGTGGCCCCATATTCATCACGTCAAGATTGGAGAAATCATTTTTAAAAATTTTCTATCCATAGTATATTATAAATGCTACATAGTTTATTAAAACAGTTGTTTTAATATAAGAATAACTATTAATCTATAAGAAATTTACATCTGGTAGATATCATCAAATACAATTAAAATTAAGTGAGTTGAATGTTCTTATCGACTTTGATGTCGAAGTAAAAATCATTTGCAAATAAAGCGAAGGTATAATAATATATAAATATATTAGTAAAGCTATCGATTCACATCTATTACATTTGCTTGTGTTAGCTTGATACTAATTCCAATACAGATCTCTCAGAATCTCCAAGATTTCTTTCTGTGCCAAAAAAATCAACCTGGGGACTTATACAAGAACTTTAAAACACTTAAATTCCCTCTCGTTTTAACTTTGAGGGTAACGGGAGTGGTAGAATTAGAAAAATGACATATGTATACCTTTCAACGTTCGTAAATGAGGGGGTAAGTCTCGTGAACACAAAATCTGTCAGTTTCGATCGATATGATTCATTGGTATGGTAGTTTTTGCGAGCGTGCGACCGGATCCCGACTGGTCTGGCCGCACACTCGGGGCTTCACGCCGAAATGTGATCCCCTGCGGTCCAGCGTTTTGGATTTTATACCCAATATAATGGAGATTGACGGATCAACAACAAAACCACGGATACAGAATTTCACAGTGTAAAACCAACCTCATAAGGTACCATGACCAAAATATGTTATGTCTACAATACGCGCCTATTGTGGGGCGAGTCCTATGAATCCAAAAACAAAAAATACGTACGTACCCAATATATAAGTATGCATCCACAGGTCAAATCAAAATATCTGCGGATATAAAACAATAGCGGACTATATACTAAATACTCTTTAGTGTAGTGAACCATGTAAAAGATATTTGAGCTTTGAATTATTTGTTAATTCAAGGGCCAATTCCGCATAGAGAAACAGATTAGCTCCGGGGCTTCGAAAGATCCACAAAATAATTCAAACCTAGTGGGTGTAGTATAGTGACACTCTATATTTAGCGTACTGTTGATTAAAAGATGGCTAATTGTTCACAATTGCTTAGATGTGCATTGAACCTGCGCGGGCGCCGCAAACAAATAATAAAAACCGCGATTATCCATGTTCATATCGTTCAACATACGTTGATCGTTTTCATATCATCTTAAATACTTTTTAAATCCTGTCCGCGATTTGAAAAATAATTAATTAAAGTATAAAAATTAAATATCAAGTAAGTTCAATGGTTTAACAATTATGTTTTATATTAACTTTAAAAATTAATGATACCTCGGTCATAAAGATCAGCTTATCAAACAACGATAGCCTACTTATTATCATAAACGTCGCGTATGGTTAGCGAGAACATCTTGAAGCAAAAACATATCAATATATAGCTTTAAAATAATATTGATAAACGTTAAAAAAATATTTCGCGACGCATAGTGACACAGAAAATTGTGCATAATACTAAAATGAATTTTTATCTTTTCACTTATGGGTGCCTATCTTGTTTATTTTAAAATATTTAATCGACTAGTTCTAGCCCGCAGCTTCGAGCATGTCTTTTTCCAAGTTGTAAAATGTACTTTTATTCTCCTGCCTTCCTCGAGGACTTAGTGTATCCGCAATTGAGCCGCTCTCACTGCCCTTTTGAGTGGACCAACTTCAGATAAACTATATTTCTAAGTACCAAGTTTCATCAAAAATCGGTTCAGTGGTTTAACTATGAGATGACCAACAAACTTACCTTCGCATTTGTAGTAATAGTTGGGATTGTCGAAAACAACATTGGTACAAACAATGTTGTTCTTATTGAGTAGGTGTATCATAAGGATTATTTGATAATTAAGCATGCAGCTAACCTGAAATGGACATTTTTCATAGCATCGAGCGACAGCTTCCGTTCCAAATTTCTCAGTGATGGAACTGTAATCGCAGGCAATTGGCCAGGCGGACAAAGCCAATCCGAGTACCGACAACACTAGCCATTTGTGCCAATTCAGCTCGCTCATTGTGCTCAGCCAGAGGCGATCACTGCGCACCGTCATCCACGTAAATCACCACACATGTCCACATTCATTAAGTCAGATAACATCACAACATAATCAGTGTTCCACTCAAGGGGTGTTAAATTGCGGTATACGAGTCGGCGTAACGTATTTGAAAGAGCGCGGGTATTATTCCGCGGACCCTGCGCATACGCACCGAAAGTTAGTGGCGGACTGAATCGTGCGCATCCGCCCGCCGCCACAGCCCGCACGCGCTACAAGCCTTGCTACGGTTGGGCGCTACGGCTATTATGACCCAATACCTGTATATTGCTCTTGTTACACTCTGTCGTTACTGGTTATTTTTTGTACGTTCATTTTAAAAATCACTTTGCCAACGAACATGTTTTTACAAAACTTACTTCCACGTAGGTACTAAGAGGTACATTCGATTTAGGTTTACTAGCCTTTGTATGTAATAGTTGCAATTCAAAATATCTCATTTGTATAGAAATATATCAATAAAAGTGACCAAAAATCTGGCGTTTGTTTTACACAGAAATTCATTAAACAGATAGAATAGCATCCCTTTTGCAAATGTTATAAAGGACATAGAATAACGCTACATGAAAGTAGATGAAATCATCTGCTCAGTGGAATGCTGTAAAGACGTGGGAAGTTATATCTTGTTGGTGCAGTTAAATTGAATGAGCTAGTACCGCCGTAGGAGCAGAGATCTCGGTATCATTGCGACCTTGTTGGCTGTAATAAACGGCGCCATAAACCGAACATTAGGATCAAAGAGGTTAACTGCGATGGTGTCGACGGGAGAAGACTGGCTCAAAGATAAAACACTTGTTTAAAAAGATTATTATAAAAAATAGCCGAGTTCGACTATCGAACTATCGATAGGACTAGATGGAATCGAACCACTTAAGGAGTACATATAACTAAATTTTTTAATTGTAAAGATTTGCAAGAAGGATATTGAATGCATCATTCTAGGTATAATTATTGTAAAACTCTATATAAATTGTAATGATTGTGAGAACATTAGTTACCCTATCATGGAAATCTCCTGATAAAAGCTATAATACCTACTCATAAATACATACATCAAAATAACACAAAGACTACCTACAATCAACACTAAAGAGAGGGCAGATGCTTGTGTTGAAATATTTGATTAGTAAAGTTCTACAATGTCTTGATGAGGTAATCTATTATCGTAATGAAGACCTATTCCGTAGAGCCGCAACGAACGCGCTACAAATAAGTTACAAAATTAAATATAAGCTTTGATAATGTGAACTGTCTGTACAGCCTTGTCTTAATGGCCGGAAATAAGATTATACTGATATAGAATTATTCTTCTTCCTACTGGCATAAGTCCTGTATGGTTCCCAGCATTTTAGAAAAGAGCCACTACCTCTCTTTCCTATGGATATAAAAAGGCGACTAAGGGAAAGGCTAGCTTGGGTAGGGATTTTTCATTTAAATGATAAGC
Organism: Amyelois transitella; assembly: GCF_032362555.1. NCBI lineage: Eukaryota > Metazoa > Arthropoda > Insecta > Lepidoptera > Pyralidae > Amyelois > Amyelois transitella. The sequence continues at coordinate 6,563,175 of NC_083511.1, read as the reverse complement.
TAGCAAGCTGTCACTATATAAATCTCAATTCCAGAATTAAGCCATACAACTGAACGTAGCTTTTCAGTCTTTGCGAGACTGTTGGTTCTATCAACCTTGTAACGGATATGAGATGATTGTATGCGTTTGTATCGCAACGATTGCATATCTCATAAATGAACTAAGTGATTTTGGGCAAATCAGTTTTCGGCTTATATTTCGCATCCCACTCAATTATTAAGGTTCTTATTTTAAAGAAGAAAGTGAATGACTGACATCATATCAACGGTCAGCCCAAACCGCTGGATTTAGAGACTTGAAATTTGGCGTATAGGTTGTTTATATGGTCTAGATGTGCACTAAGAGAGGATTTCTCTAAATTCCCGAGGAAACGGGAATTATGGTGATTTTTCGTTTTACACGTGCGGAGCCGCGACGTTTTGTAGTTTTGAGTGTGGCAGCTAGCATGTAGGGTAATTTATATCGGTTCAATAATAGGTACTTAGGTAGATACCTCCCCAAATTCTACCTTATAGTAGCGCTTGACGCGTACAGATGGACAGACGGGCATGTCGAAACTAGTGTTCCTTTCGTTAATTTGACAAAGAAATTCTTTAAAGTAATTAGTTAATTATAACAGCGCCGAACATACACGTAGCTCTATCTGTTATTTTACAACAATCTTATAAAGGCAAAAGAAGCACGGTCTTTAATTTGGTTCATATTTTGCCACAAGATGGAAAGATGGCGCTACGTACGCTTAAGATTTGTACGTTATCCAGTATGACAGCAATAAATAAATTCCAAACTGTACAAGAGATGGCAATCCTGGTATTACCTATAAATAACTAAAAATTTCAGTTGTTTTTAGTTATTTATAGGTTTTTCATAGAAACTTAAAACTTTTTAATTTTTTTTTAATAGTAATTATCTAATAACATTATATTATCTAATATCATAATATTATATTACCTATATAAGATTGTCACCCTCCTGCGATTGTCCCCCCTTACCATTGAAAATTGATTCTTTTTATTTTGCGACAATTGTTAGTCACAATTTAGTTAGCCGTAATCCGACGTAGTCATACTTCTACTATGTCCGTACTATAGACGCTACATCTTCCAAGAACAAACACTAGCACAATTTTATGAAATAGTATTCCTTTTTATATTTTTACTATTGAAGTTTTAAAGCCCAGAACATTATATGCGAGTCAATGGACTGAAATCCGAGGACACAGAAAACCGGACCAAGTGGAGAGAGAAAAGTCTGAACGCAGACCCCGGGCCCCGAAACACTTCTGTGGAGGTGTGATTACATATTACATCATACTAATATTATAAATGCAAAAGTTTGTGAGTAGGTATGTCAGGATGTCAGTATGGATGTTTCTCTTTCACGCGAAAATTACTGAACCGATTACGATGAAATTTGGTATGAAGGTAGCTGATGACCCATAATAATACTTTTTTACACGCGGACGAAGTCGCGGGCGGCCTCTAATTTTATATAAATAAGCAATTTTTTTTTCTGAAAATTACCACGGGCGCTAATCCCGCACCAAAGCTGGTATTAAGAATGTAGAAATGGAAGCTGATGGAATTACTTCTATAACAGAATAAGTGTTGACTCTAAATCACACAAAGGTACCGTTTAAGGAAAAAAGGAATTACTTAGTTTAATTGAGCCTCCTTTTTTGGTAATCGGTTGAAAAGGTGATGTGACGTGCCATGCTCTTTGGGGTCGACCATATAAATTTTATTTAAACTTACGCAATGTAATAAAGTTTTATAGTGGAAATGGAATAGGTTTTATTAGTCTCAACATTTTTATAATAACTTTTCAGTGATTTTACTGAACAATGAAAATTGTTACATGATCATTTGTGGACGTATGGGACTTGGATTAACAGGATTTAGGTTTGCGGAAATGGTGATAATGAAGTTAAGTAAATCTATATAACATTTTAAAATTATCATACACATTCTGATACCTACATGAAACATTATCACGAAACATTATCTCGATATACGACACTTGACTCTGAATCTTTATAGCATTTGGTGGAGGGTAACGGAAGTGGAAAATAACTATGGCTAAGGTACGTTTGAATTCCCAATTTTTTTAAATCATTTATTTTATACATATGGCTTCATGGTTTTGTAACTTACTGTTGAGCAAGTGTCTCTCTATGTTCTATCTATTAGCATAAAAATAAGCCATAGTGTAATGTAGCATACCGATTAAGGGCATAATGATTTATAAGCATAACTTTCTTTTGCACAACGGTTTTCGCAAAACTATTTGAAGCATAATATCCAAGCGTAATCAAACAACAATATAAAACCTAGGTAAGGTTCCTATGTTTAATATTGTTGTTTGATCCTAGTTTCTTTTATTAGCAAAGTTTGAAGCTTCGCTCGTTTCGCTCGCTCCGCTTTGTGGTAGTTAACAAAAAGTCTACTTCGCCTTTTTAGTTTTGTGTCACATTTATGCCAAAATATGTAAGCCTATTTTGCCATAGAACTTTTATGCCGAAATCATCATGCTAAAAAACAATAGGACAAATAATTTATGCGATAAAAAATGGCCCCTCTCCAATCACCTCAATTTATTGTTATGTTTGATTATTCATAGATTTAATTATTTACCTACTTAGATTTTCTGCGCTTTAATTCTTTTTTTTTTACTTTTTAAATACCAGAAATACCTACTTATTTGGCAGAAATGCATCCAGAGTCTATGCATGCAAATAGATATTACTTATTAAGTATTAATTTCTCCTCTTGGATGTCACAGGTCTATACAATCCGGATTTTTGGGAGGCTTGCGTGGGGATATAAATCCAACACGTAGAGGCCCTTTGGAGAAGTTGATGTTATGTTGTTCTCCTGCCAAAACCCGTTCCCGGGCATATCAATAAACGATATGTCCATGAACTGGTCTCGGCAGGAGGGGAGCAATTACAAAATATTATTATGTACTAGACTACACTTGCGGATCCGTCCGCATAAAACTACTTATAAACCGATCTCACAAAAATTTCAGGAAACCCTCTTATGAGTACCCCACCACTTCAGAAGGGATGTAATTTTCAGTCAGTGTGCGCTTTTATATATTTTGAAGATATATAAACAATTCGTAATTTTCTTGTTTTTTATACATCAATGTTGGTAGTCTTATGTAATTTATTTACCTAATTCATTTCAAAGAAAATCAATTAAATTAGTAACTGCGGATAAGATTAACAAATTGGTTATTTTATAGGTGAATACAATAGGTTTTTTTAATTTATTGATTTTAATATAGTGTCTTTTAATTTAAAGTCTTAATGACTTAAAAAACAAAATAAAAAATCATATTAAGGATTTATAATTATTCTGCTCACTTTGTAAGAACAGCATTACTAGATAGATTCTAAATAACTACTTTGTTGGATATTATCGTCAAAGAGAGATATGCAAGACCTTGGCTAATTGCACGAATCAACATTTAACTAAAACGCTAGGCTTACGATAGGAACATATAAAGAACGAACATTGAAAGGGAATGGAAACTCCGAATGCAGGCAGGCATTAAACCCTTGAGTAAATGAGATGTGACCTATCTAAACGGTTGTTTGGTACATATCCAAATTTGCCTGAACCACGTGCCAAATACCACCACCAACGTCAGTCAACAACATGCATCATATCCAGTACTCCACTGACCATTAAACAACGGTCATCATTTATAACATTATATTAAAGTGAATGAGTTTATTATTACCTATAAAACATTTATTTCCATTATATTAAATTACAACGGCGCCTTTGTAATTGGCTCAGTTTGTTTTTAGATAAAGATAGGTATTATTGTGGTAATGATAAGAGTTTCTTAGAATATAAGTGACGGCATATTACATAGCTCATTTCGCGTTTGCTTGTGTTATTTATTGGGTGCTTCGCTCGTCACTTGGATAGTATGGCCGACGACATGGTGCCTTCTAAGGTAAATTACTCTTAAACTTTTCTACCACACACGACATATTCAGGTGTCATCAAACGCAGGTAGGTAACATATCATATATGTAGGTATGTACCTGAATGTATTAAGTAACTGAATGAAAATTAAAATAAACTACAATTTATAAAGATATAATATAGGTGTATATATTACAAAAGAAAATAAGACTTCACTAGATGATTTTCTGAATGATTGACATAGCATATCTGGAGTAGGTTTGAAAATAAAACTTGTGCGAATAAAATAAAACAGCTGTTCTTGAAAATTTTGCCATTTTATATTTACTAGTTCGATTTATTTTTGATTTTTTTTTTGTAATCTTTGATTAAGGTAAACCCCTTGTTAAAAAAAAATAATCATTGAAGTGTATCATCGCTTTTAGTAAGCGGCAGATAGATTTTAGATTATTTACAGCAATTGTTGTTCATGTTTAATTTTTCAAGTTTCTTTTTCTTATCTGCAGTCTTCTTCTTATCGTATTCAAATCGTTATTTTTGTTTAAATCATTATTATGGGACATTTGAGAACATCACTTGATAGTTATCACATTGGTCAACGTCGAATAAATAAATTCAAGCAAAGTTTAGTTATCTGCGTCCAAAGCACCAGTGCTAAAACAGTGCGGTAACTAACTGCACTGCAGAATTTTCTTCAGAACGTCAACTTTACAATAATCCAAACCCAGATTTGGAAATGTGGATTCCTTTTAATTTTTCTTATCTAATTTTGGCAATATCTATCAGAATATACGTTTCCGCTGAATGACATTTCCGTACAATTATGAAAGCAAGGTTCCTTATATATGTATGTTGTTCTTATTGTGTTCCACATTCAAAACTTAGGTTTTATATATTTTATCCTTATATTTTAATTGTATATAACATCTATGTCTGTCTTTTATGCTTTCACGCCTAAACCACTGAATCGATTTTGATGAATTTTATTACAGAGATAGAGTTTAGAGTTAACCCTGAGGAAGGGCAAAGGTTTTTTTAATAATGGGACAAAAAAGTAGGATAAAGGACTAAAAGAGGGAGATGGAAGTTTGTCAGTGAACTTTAACGGCGAACGAAGTCGCTAGCAACAGGCCTAGTATTTCATAAATAAAATTTTCGTAAGGTAAAGGTATATATAAAAAATAAATTATAATAAAAAAAATATAATCCGATGTATTGTATCCAGCTTAGGTTTAGAAGCTATACTCGAGGCCTCAAAGTTCGAAACTGCATCGAACAGTCGAACTGAAAAAATACAATCACTACGACTAGTTTAGAACTTAAGAATTTGAAAACACTACGCTGCATGACAAGAGTATCATATTTTTGTTTGGCTATCTCCGACATTGTTTCTCGACTTATTAGTCGAATGTAATAAAGATATAGGATATGATACATAAATAGTCAGATAACAACATTTTCATAGAATTAGTAAAAACAATGTTCTTACACAAATAATACGTACTTAGATATATTTTTTAAATCAATAAAGTAAAAGGCTAATAAGCTTTAGATTCTAACCTGTTACTGTATCTGCAATCTGTATCTGAATCTCATAACATATAATCACGTCTATATCCCCTGCGGGGTAGACAGACCCAACAGTCATCAAAAGACTGAAAGGCCACGTTCAGCTGGTTGGAATTGAATTCAAATAGTGACAGGTTGCTAGCCTATCGCCTAAAAGAGGAATCCCTTAGTCGCCTTTTACGACATCCATGAAAGAGATGGAGAGGTCCTATTCTTTTTCTTATTGGTGAACATGCGTACAGGGCACATCTGAATCTCAACTCCATCATGGTGATGTATGACGTGGCTTTTCAGTCTTTCAAGACTGTGTAGAGTTTCTATCTACCCGGTAAGGGATAAAGACGTGATTCTATGTATGTATACAAATTTATATTTTTATTTTTTTATTGTTGAATAGGCATACAATATTTCCTTTCTCCCTAATTCCATACATCCTAGAGAACCCGAAGGAAGATAAATTTAATATAATAACCTTTCAAAATATGATATGATTAAAGGGAATCCCCAAGAAAATTATCTCGGTCTTTGATATGCAGTATGTATGAGTCATTAGCAGGTAAAATTCATTTTCCTTGTAATAATGAAATAATTTACAAACACGATAATTACATATCAATCAAGTACCTATAATAAAAATATAAATAAAATATACTACACAGGTTATGCTTCTGCGATGGTTTACAATTATGTTCCTGCATTCTATAGAACGATTATATAAAAAGAAGAAATAACTACTGAATATTATATATTGAAGTTTATTTTAGGTATAAGTGAATTTCAGATAATTACCTATATGAAACAATACGCGCGTGCGCACATGGACGGTTCAAAGACGCGCATGCGCGTTTTGTCATTGCGTCAATCCTTTTGTAAATTTCAGTTTTCAGTTGATCCATGAACTTTTAAATTAAAAAAGTTTATGTTCTCATTTAAATAAGAAAATAACGCATTTTCAAAAATATGTCATTAAATCTTGAATATGCAGTTTTACTATTGTTTAAGAGTAAACTTTCAGATAGGTAGCTGATGAAAGGTAATAACATATTTTGACATAATTACTGAAAATAATCATCTGATTACATAAATTATTAATATGGAATATGGATTATTCATCAGAATGCGCAGCTGAAGCTGAAATTATCTGATGGCTCATTTCTCCTACTATCATAATAAAAAAAACTGATGCAATTTTTAACAGTGATACAGTGTAATTCGGAAAGCATTCAGGTTTTCTATGACTTGATAAAAAATGGACTGACTCAAAAATTTGTAAAATCCCTAACAAATGAACCTCTTTAAATCTGATGAAATGACTAGCAACGTTCATGGAAAACGCAGTATGCGTGTTATGGAAATGGACCTTGCCTACAGACTGTACGAGATTGCTAAGCATTAAACAGCTGTGAGTAATACGCCTACTGATTCACACACCACGACCAACACCAGTTATCTACATGCTTGGGGGCACGTCCCATGACATCATCCCACTGGACTGGACCGGTCAGTTACCAACTACCAGTTGCAGAGTTGATCTAAGTCCATGTTGAAATGCTGCACGTATGTAGAATTTGTATTAGTTTAACCTGCGCACTGTAATATATTCAATATTGGAGATACTTACTAGAACTAATGTGTTTCTTTATATGTAAAGGTTTTACTAAAGGAAAGAAAACTTAATTGTGGACATCCCTGTACTATTCCGTACTCAAATAAGTACTTATCTAATCGGACATGGTTATGGGTCGACAGTGGAAACTTTATGATCATATTTTTTTTTGAAATATTAGAATTAATTCCAATTTAAAGAAAAAAAAAACACCACCTACTTTGGTCAGTTGACATTTTGTCAACATAGCTTCGGTTTATTTAGTACTTTGCATGCATAAACCATAATACGCTGTAAGAATGTGAACAACCTTGAGGAGGCTCTAACCGAAGCTAAATTTATAATCCTATCAACTACTATCGTCCATAAATACGTCGAATTTTGTTCTTAGATATGATCCAGTTAAAACTGGTGAAGATATTGGAACAATTTCAACCAAAATATTGTAAAAGAAATAGTAAGACACAAGTGCCTTTTTTAATTTAGTAATTGCAATAGAGGGCATCAGTCCGTTATTACATGTATTGTTTAATTCCGAAATATCGATTGTATAAGGAAATTTATTGATGAATCAGAAAAATAAAAATATTAGAAACGTATAAAACAATGTTCTTTGCTTTGTATAGTGCGGTCGTGGTTTTTAAAAGTACCCATTTACGAGGAAAATTATATGACAATGGATTTCGAGACTTTTCCTTATCCACGAATTGTCGTTAGAATTTTGATCATCTTTATAGGAGAATTTCATTGCATTTGATATTTTAAAGATCGATCGTGGTTTTTTCGCTATATCTTTCAGTTTTGCACAAGTATTTCGTACATCGTTGGTCGGTTGCGTGCGTGAAGGGCATCACGTGAGCGGTGCCGACTGCCGACGCGGGCCGGGCCAGGCAGGGGTCGTGACGTCACGGCACCGAGGCGAAGGGGAGGGACGGTCTGAGGGTGTGGTGCACATGCGCCAGCCGCGTAGTCTCAAGGTGACCTCAACGCGACTCGCCTAACGAGTGCCCCGCGTGTTTCAGACAGTCGCAACTCATACCACATCGTATACCTTTCACTTCGCACGGCTTCCGATACCGGTATTCGCGAGAACGCGGATATCTTCGCTAAACCAGTGTTACTATATGCCAGCACGCTGTGGACGCCAACGTTACTCGTTCATCACCTTTTATCTCAGTCGTCGCGACTGACAAGACAAATCGATATGCGTCAAGCGAGAGATATTGTGAGTACATATCACATCAAATATTTGCATTAATTACAAAATTTCCTTTCAACTCAATACAGTATAAAAACGGTGATGCCGTTGCCGATACATACTTCATTATAACATAAAGTTCGTCACAATGTGGCTGATACGAGGCAGTTGCTGTCATTCTGCGCATATTCGTTTGGCGGCAAGAATGAAGGTAGTCGTTAGTGCTCCTTGTAGGAAACTACTTAGGTTATGTCGGCTAGAGGTTACACACAAAACACTATAATACAAGGCCATGATTATATGGGATTCCCTCATAAGTAAAAATAAAGATGAAAAATATTTAAAAAATCTTATTTCTACTAGGGTCGATCAAAATAATGTTTTAATATTTGTTGTAATAAAATAATTGATTATTTAGTTTTACTATTTGTTGCATTTCAACAACACAATGCAATATAAAATTTAATTCAGTATAGGTACTTATGCCCAGTAACGTGACAATAATGGATTTTCATCATTATTAAAGCACTTCAAAAACTCATTATCTATAGGTGATCATTCCCATCCAGCAAAGGATTTGCTGAAAAAAAATAACCGTAGGTCCTTTGGTGTGCTAACCCGGGACAAAATATTTCTTTAGTAGGTTCAAAAATTAAACGTTATTACGTCTGTCAATTTGAATTGATCTAAGGATAAATAGACATAACAAAATATATTCATTGATCACAGTTATCACAAGGTCAGACAAGGTCCCATTATCGTTAGAGGCCACACATACATGAAACATCTTAAAGAGCCCCCGATTGTTCCATTTGTTTTCCTAGTTGCACTAGCTGCACCATTGAAAACAAATAAAAAGATAATAATGATATAGAAATTTTAAACACACCACAGGATCGGTGGATTACAATAATCTGATGACAATATTCAGGCTTAGGATTTTTAAACTAAAAATTGTTGGGTTATAAATATAATTTTTATTTGTAATCACTTCACATTACCGGACAAGTTGTTTTGTGTACCTTGTATACGATATATTTAAAATAAAAATGTTTGGTGGCATTCAGATCTAAATTATAAACATACGAAGATTGCTCGGATCGATAGCTCGGCTATTGATAATTCAGGGCGTCAAAATCTCCTTGTTTAGCCCTGACATTTAAGGCTAAAGGCATTTTTAGCATTTGAAAGTAAATTTTAGCAGTAACTTCATAGGTCTTTGTCACTTCCATTGGTCACTACAGTTCAGTTTGTGACAAATAGAGAAGGACTGCCTGTAGTAAATTCCTTGTATATATATATATAATAATAATACAGAGACACACACATTGTGATTATTAATATTATATACATTCATTACGTGCCAGGTATCTACCATGAAAAACTGCCAATGCTCTTAGGTTAGATTTTTTTATTAAATTCCTTGGATTTTTTCCTTATCAAACAAAAATGTCAAGTAATGTATAAATAATGCCTAAGAACTTCGGTGGCTTAAATGATTAAAAATCTTTTGGACTACTCGTAAATACCTACAAGACAATATACAATAAATTACAAAACATTATGTAATATTCTGAAATATTCATGAGTACTACTTAAAATTCGATGTCGCTATTAATTGACTCCAATTGATTGATTCCAAGTCTTGGAATTGAAGTACTTAACAAAATTTCCATGACATGATTTTCTACAAGATCGTACTAAATAAAATTGCGTGTATTGTTGAACAGACTTTTTGCCACAAAATAATAATTGTCTTCTGATTTTGATTTCACGATGTCTTTATATACTCCAATTAACATATCAGTTAGAGCGTACACGCGCGGGATATAACCAGTTACAATGTTTACTTTATGACGCTACTTGGTGTTCATACGATAATCTAGTAGTCCGTCATTAGCAAAACTATGAAAATTAAATGACAACGAGTAATATACATACTGATTTATACAAGTGTTGTGTTGCTGGACATGATAGTTGACATCCCACACATAAAGACATTTTCTTTATTTGGCATGATAACTATCATGTTTTCATAATTTTGATCAATACAAAATAGATTATATCCTGTTGAGGCTTTATAGAATAATCAAATATATTTTCCTTTCATTAAAAATTATTTTGTTTATTTGGCTCATCATTAAAAAAACAATACGAAATGTAGTACCAAAATAGATAAGTCAAGTTAATAATATTTGTACGGTCTATCTATATCTATTATACATACAAATAATATAATATATCATAATTTAACCCCTATTGTATGGTTTTTTTGGTGCAATAAATTTTAATTCAAAATGACACCTTAATAAAAAATATATCCATAATAATCGCAATCTAGCAAATAAAACAAAAATATTACAATGTCAGTAAATAGGATAGTAATTGTTAGATTAGCACAGGGTTTGGTGTCCGTATCAGATACAATCGCAATAAAGTTGATATTATCTGGAAACTCATACAAATGAACGAAACTTATCGCGATACTTTACGCTGAAGTGGCATGATACTAACTTTTTAAGTTAAAGCAGCGTAGCAAAAAGGCAATTCACATGCTTAGCCCAGTATTGACAATTAAACTTTGTAATATCTCTATCATTTAAGCTCACTTCTCATTTCATCGCTCAGATTTTTTTCTCTATGCTAGTCTATAAGTACCTATATTGTCGATCTAAAAGATTCCCAAAATTCCTGCAGAAATGGCAAATATCGGTTTTTTATTTTCCGTGGGACGAAACCTATATGGGGTATATTATAACCTATTTTTAAACGCAAATCTATTGCGTCCTGTCTGCGTCAAATAAAACCTTAATCTATAGCAGAAACAAACAACACATATTGCCAAGAAAAAGTGGGGATACTCCTAATTGAAGTAAAATGACAATGTACTGAAATATAAATTAAAATTAAAAAGAAAATCATAGTTGAGTTTTGTCTACTAAATACTAAAATTTACTAAAAATGTGAAAAGGATAACCAAGACAACAAAATTAAACAGAACTTTAATAAAAGTTAACGAAATTATTCCTGTAGTACATAAGACTTATATTGACCCTAAATCATTTCAATAGCTTACTACACGTTATTCATGTTATTTAATAATACGCGTTAATAACACTAATGTGAGCCACCCAACTCACGCACTCATAGCTACTCGTACTTTATATTTATAAAAATCACAGGCACGAATGCAGTTGTAGGTAATTATAGGAATCGAAGAATGTTCATGACGTCATAAGCGAGCCCACGCGTCATCCAATCAGAACCCTACGTCGAGAGGCTTGGCAAATCATAAACTATTTTGTCAGTATATCTATTCTAGAATTTCAAAACCATGATTATTAATACAAGATTGAATAATGGGAATCTTTAACATGCTCAAACTTTTTTATTCAAAGTTCAAAGTTTTTTGACAATCTCCTTATTTATTTAGCTTGTCTCATCCTCTATAGCTTGTCCGTTCTGTCAAATGCGTACGTGTGCTCATAGAAACGAGACAACAACAGTTTATTATCATGAATGAAAAAGAGCGTGTTAGTATTATACCGCGCTCGCCGATCGTGGCCGTATTCCTCATTTACTGGTGGCATTGGCAAGACGTGTGGCAAATCTTGCAACTCATGCAGTGTATTTATTAAACAAAAATTTTTATAGTTGTTAAAGTGTTGTAAAATAAACAATAACAAAATGGGTATGGCTATCAATAATTTGCCTTTGGTGAGTACAGTAATATTTTTAACAATTTCAATATTCAAAACCGGCATTAAATTGGAAAGCAACGGTAGTGTTGTAATGACCGCTTTGACCTTGTGAAACTCGTTGGCGATAATGAACGGGTTGCATACTAGGTACTACTAGTTTTATATGTAAGGATATTGCACTAGCATCAATGTCAAGCCATTTAACAAAAATAAATAAAGGTAGCAAATTCTTTATAACTATTGACTTGAATTACAGAGCAGGACAGCGGAAAAAATTTTTTTTAGGTTCGTACATTCCTTTTTTTTATCACAGCGCTCCTACATCACAGGCTTCCTAACGAAATCTATTATTAGATACTGTCTTGTTTTCAAACGTCAATAGCAGTGTGGTTCGAGTGCCATGCTATTTATTTATGTAACATTTTTGTTGCAGATTCGCGAAGAATGCGAAATACTACATATGACAGACAAGCAGCTCAGAGAAATTATGACTAGACTACATAACGATCTAGTAAAAGGACTTAGTAAAGATACTCATCCTACGGCGACTGTAAAATGTTGGTTAACTTACATACAAGACTTGCCAAATGGAAAAGGTAAATATTTCAAATATCGAACAACAAATTATATCATTTATACCTACTAGGTATATACTAAAACATATGGTAAAATATATTTTTCTTTTTTGCAGAACGTGGAAAATTCCTCGCATTAGATCTAGGGGGCACAAACTTCAGAGTTCTTATAATAAACTTGGGAGAAAATCATTTCGATATGCAGTCGAAAATTTATGCCATACCTAATCACATCATGACCGGAACAGGCATCGCTTTATTTGATCATATAGCAGAGTGCTTAGCTAATTTCATGAAGGTAATTTGCTAAGTTTAATTTTATTACATCTTTTAATTTTTCATACATTATTCGATTCTATTAATTGTGTTCATCTTTTATAGGAACATAATGTATATGAAGAAAGGTTGGCTCTTGGATTCACTTTTAGTTTTCCTCTAAAACAAATGGGTCTCACGAAAGGAATCCTGCAACGTTGGACCAAAGGCTTCTCATGCAGCGGCGCTATTGGAGAAGACGTTGTTCAAGGATTAAAAGATGCTATTGCAAGGAGAGGAGTAAGTTTTCCTTCTTTTACTATATAAGTTAAAAGAATACAATACAGGCACACTTGACAAATATTGGTAAAAATTCGTACTTGACTACTGAATGAACTTGCAGTTTTTTTTTTATTACAAGAATAAGTTATAGTGATTTTACAGGACCTTAAATTATCAGTGACGGGTATTCTTAATGATGCTACTGGTACCCTTATGTCATGTGCACACAAAGAAAAAAATTGCCGAGTAGGGGTTATTATTGGTGAGTTGACGATGATAGAGCTCTCTTCTAGAAAACTAAGGCATGCGTCTTCTTAAGATTTAATGAGAGCAAAGAAAGAGGCTTTCGCTTTCATTTCTTAGTCAGTGATCTTTATGGTTTAATTGAAGAAAGAGCACATTATAAACAAAATAACAATAAAAAAATCGATCATGACGATCTTTTTTTTTCTCATATAATTACTTACTTAGATAAACTTCTTAACTCTAGTATCACAATTTCCAAAGGTATTCATTTAAAGGGTAAACATTTTTTTTTTCATTCTAACATTGTCACACATTTACTAGATTTTTCATTACGGACAAATATTACGGGCTTGATTTTGAAAGTTCTATTAGTATACTTTAATTTATCGTAAATTTACGCGCTTGGATGTAAGTATTAAAGTGACTATTATTTTCTATTTTCGAAAAGCATTTGTAAAATTCTTAATTATTTTCAATAGTTCGTCAAGAAAACCAATGCTTATTTTCTTCTTTATTCAGTAAAGTTGTTTTTTTTTTTACAAAAAAGAACGGATAAATACTTCCATATTTATTACCAGCGTAACAATTTTGTCATTAATACCAATCGTAATAAATATAAGGTATCAGATCATACTTGATTTGATGGTAAGAGTAGACTATGTTACAAAAATGAACATAAAATTTACTGACGAAAGTGCCACCTAGATCACGAAAGCCTCTTATCATCATCAACGTATCGCTGGTCTAATCACACTAAACATCTGGAATAAATCTAGAACTTCATCATAAACTGATAGCATGTTTTCAATCTTGTAGGATGTACAGATTGACATTTGCGCTATTCTCAATGACACGACGGGAACTCTAATGTCCTGCGCGTGGAAAAACCACAACTGCAAAATAGGACTCATCGTTGGTAGGTTTCATTGGTTATTGCTGCTGTGTAGCTTTTGCTGTTTAGTTTATTTCATAATTGTGTGTTGGTAATAATAATTTTTGGTTTATCCGGCTTTTGTGTTCGGTTGTGGGCTATTGTGATCTCAATCGCAAGTGGTGTTGGTGTTATTATGAGCTTACTGCAGCTGATTTCTCGTTGGGAAATACCTCGCCAACTGAAGTCAGTAGGTCTTATATAAATATTTGTTTTAATTTTATCATAAAATCATAAATTTGCTGTTGTTGAACACCAAGAAATACTTAATTTGTTTACTTACATTTTGTGTTGTTGGGCGTGTTTTGTTTTTGTTATTTAACTACACTCTTAAAATTGCATGTCTGATATTTAATTGACTTCATTATAATATATATAAAAAGTATAATCTTCTTTATGAACACAAAGAACTCAATATGACTTTATTAAAAGGCTTAAAGTCATCCTGAAACAACATTTTTCATTTGAATGACCATCACGAACTATTTCTGCTGTAATTGCTACGATCTTCTGCATCCTTATTAATATTATTATTTTCAATGTATTTTTAATATTTTAATTATACTATAAATGCCTGTGCTACTTTTGAACTTTCTTGACAAACTCTTTTTAATATTTTTTAACTAAAGCGTATCGCTATGTCTTCTGTCATAACAAGTTGTGTTTATTCAAGTCATGAAAAGATTCAGTGGTTAACCTTACCTTAATTCCGAAGGTACTGGAAGCAACGCCTGCTACGTGGAGAAGACAGGCCAGTGCGAATTGTTTGAAGGCGACATGTCCAAGTCGGATATGCTGATCAACACGGAATGGGGCGCTTTTGGAGACGACGGTGCTCTAGACTTCGTAAGAACCGAGTTCGATAGGGAGGTCGACTCCAACTCCATCAACCCTGGAAAACAGATGTAAGTGATCTTATTTTTTTTAATTTACGATTTAAACTGTTTGAATCTCTTCATCGCTATCGCTAGCCATCTTCTGAATGTGGGCTTTTCAATCTTTTTAAGACTACTGGCTGTCTAACTCGTAAGGAATAAAGCGTATATGCGTATGGTATGTAAAAACTTATAAATTATTTTTATAAAATGAGGATTGTTAAGTCAAATTACCTAAAACCACCTTAACTACTGTAAAAATTACCCGTTTTTTGTTATAAGTAATTAAAAAGGTAATTATAATAAAAATAAATATAATGTCACATAAAATATATTTGTTTTGCGTAATAAAATGACAATTAAACTGCACGTAACAGAATCATGATAAAAAGGTCATAGTTTAAAAACAATTAATTGCAGCAGCATTTTTTGCGAAAACACAGATTTACAATTAATCATACAATTTTAACTGTTGTTTGAACAATTAGCTTAACTAATTAATTGAAGGTACTTGTTACGACCAAACAACAACAAGGTCAGTGGATCGATAACAATCGCTATAGAACGAAATGATGCAGTTTACTTGCAGCGTCTCTATCAGCAAAAATGACCTTAAGTTACTCCAGCATAAACATTTTGCTAACGTTGAACAAGTGAGACTTTTGAAAATATTAGTTTAATTTATAATTTTTAATAGTAATTTGATATTTAAAATATCTTGGTACCAATATTTACATTTCAATGACTGTAAGGTGGATCGGTAGGTATCTATACATGTTCATTCTGTAGTGTTTTACATATTCAGTTTAGTACTGATTTACATAATTTTATACCTACGCGTATTGAAATTAAGTACTTATGAAATTTTCTGAGAGTAGATACTGAAGATTGGATTTTCCAAAATTTATAAATTTTAAAATAATGATGTTTTTCATGATATGCCGTGTGGTTCCCGGCACCAATACAAAAAAGAATAGGACCACTCCATCTCTTTCCCATGGATGTCGTAAAAGGCGACTAAGGGATAGGCTTACAAACTTGGGATTCTTTTTTAGGTGTTGGGTTAGCAACCTGTCACTATTGGAATCTCAATTCTATCATTAAGCCAAATAGCTGAAATGAAATGGCCATTCAGTCTTTTCAAGACTGATGGCTTTCTCTACCCCGCAAGGGATATAGACGTGACCATATGTATGTATGTATGTATGTAGGTATAATGTTTTTCAAGAAGTGATAACACATAATTTTGCCCTACTTCGTGTGTTATAGTTATGGTACCCATCCAAAGTATTGCGGAATAAGTTTTTTTTATGCCAACGATAAACTCGTTGAAATTTTAATTGAGAGCTCTAAAATTTTCTATTTCAGCCAAGAAAAAATGATATCAGGAATGTACATGGGGGAGTTGGTACGACTGGCGCTGGTCAAATTCACCAGGATGGGTTTGCTCTTCGGGGGACGAGGGTCCGACCTTCTGTTCCAGAGGAACAGCTTCTACACCAAATATGTATCTGAGATCGAGTCCGACAAACCCGGAGACTTTACCAGCTGTATGGATGTACTGGAGGAACTCGGTAATTGCAATTTATATAAGTATCTTTCTAAAAAATAATAATGACTATTTTTATGATATCTTTTTAAATATGAACACGTTACACGCTAGTTGTGCATACAGTTTGGCCCACATGACACATTTTATTATTTAACAATGAGTACCTAGTTTATTAAAACTGATGAAATCCGAACCGATCTTAGAATTTATGAAAAGATAAGTAATCAGTTCTGTTTTTCAGATAATTAAAAAAAGTTGATTTAAATTAAGAAATCAAATAATTATTTACAAGATATCATAATTATCAAAACTTCGAATTTATACCCGAATGATGCAATGTGGTTGATCGCAAAAAAACCTATAAAAGACTTCAACGTGCTCGGGCAATGGCGTCTAAATTTGATATCTTATCATAATGATAGCTTGGCAAAAAAAAACGTAAATTAGTTCCATCACTCAGACACCCAAACTTTCATCAATCATGACGACACTGTATGATAATAAACTGAACGCGCAACCTGATCGTCGCATAGAACACATACTTTGTACATTGCATAACCCTTCTATAATAAATAATTTTATACATCTGATCGTAGTAAAGATTCATACCAGAAGAAATATTAGTTTTCTCAACACGATTTACCCTGTAAAATGAATCATCACAAAAGTATTAAATACTAGAGGCCGCCCGCGACTTCGTCCGCATGGAAACCCTATCAATCCCGCGGGAACTCTGGGATAAAAAGTAGCCTATGTGTTATTCTGGGTCTTCAGCTACCTACATACCAAATTTCATGGTAATCGGTTCAGTAGTTTTTGCGTGAAAGAGTAACAAACATCCATACATCCATACAAACTTTCGCCTTTATAATAGTAGTAGGATAAGCGATGAAAGAGGAAATAAGCCAACGGCAACCATTTTACGTACATATTTTGTCTGTTTGTCCCTGTCTTTAAGTAGTAATTGGTTTTATTGAAGCTAATAAATGGGACTTATCAAATGTGAACCACTCTAAAAACGGGTCAGACTGTCAAATCGTAAGAAAATATTCCTTTCGTTTTTTTGGCAACATAGATAAAAACCGAAAAAAAATAAGAAAGGAACTACAATTTTGATAGTTCGTATATTATTTTGATATGAATTGGGCAAATGAAAAAGCACTTACAATAAAAATTACAATTTACTTATATGCTGGTGTTGCTGAAACATACCTATCTAAGAGAAATCATATAATGAGGTGACAGTTCAATTTGCATTTGATCTTTGACTGCAATTAATTAATGTACTTATAGTTTTATAGTTCGATATCATATATTATTTTATTTACTTTTATGACTGAGACTGATTTCCGTAAATGGAGTATACCTACAGCTATATAATTGTGTATAAGATAATCAAGTAAAATATTTATGAAATTATTTTACTTTCAGTATATTTTATACCTACAGCTCATTAACTATATTACTCATAAACTATAAGGCTAATAAGGGTGCGTTCACTATTACAATCAACCAATATCCGAATAATCATTCCGTATCGCATAGAACATACATTGTTAACATACAAGAAGTTACTGTTTATTTTTATTCACATTCACGTTTGCAGTAAACTTTACTTTCCTCGTGTGTATGCAATGCATGTATCACGTGCTAACAAATAACAATATATTGAAAATTTTATGCAATTAAAATGGAATACGCTTTGTGCAACATATAGGTAGACTCGTATTTTTTAAACAATCGGCATCTAAAATTTTGATAAAACCTAAATTGACCATAACAATACCATAAACAACGATAGTGTAGAGACACGTGCTTCCAGTAACCTTCATACGTGTAACTCAATGACGGGCCCCATAATAGGTATTACCTGCCACCTACTCTAGGTGATGTTCAAAGAAACCCGATCATTTACCTTTTCGAATATGGTCATTGGCAATTATGTTACAAAATTCGACATCTCATGACAGACTGTTTAACCAAATAGTTATTGCTCCTAAGATCTAAATATAGCTCTAATTAAAATAATCTGCAGCTCAAAATGTGTTATTACTTAAGCATGCAAATTGTTTTCGGTTGGTACATTTAATCTACCTACCATAGCCAGCGAATGCTTATATGTTTAAGTTTATCATGTGCTCTATCACCTATTGTAATTATTAAGTACATACCTAAATCAGAGTCCGTTCCAATTAAGTGCCCCTTAATCGTTAAGATTACCATATTTTGTAAAAGAAGTTAGGTCTACGAAACCTCGCGATGATCAGTAAATTAAAATATATATTATTATTATTATTATTTGTACCCTCCTCTGCTATGCTTCTGAGCCATCGGGGCCCAAGCTACAGTTTGCGATATTTATCTTTCCATCTAGTCCGGTTTTCTTTATGCTAATAATATTTTTATATCTATACATCCTATTACGTAAAACTGTATATCATTTCTGCCGAGGCCAAGCCAGGGTTTCTGCTCAACACCAATGTTTACATTGCAGGGTTATCACACGCGACGGAGGCGGACATGGCCGCGGTGCGACACGTGTGCGAGTGCGTGTCGCGTCGCGCCGCTCACTTGGTGTCGGCCGGAATCGCCACCCTGCTCAACAAGATGAACGAACCTAGAGTCACCGTAGGCATTGATGGCTCTGTCTACCGCTTCCACCCACATTTCCACACGCTCATGTGCGAAAAGATAGCGCAGTTGGTCCAACCTGGTATTTCAGTAAGTACTTTTTCTTAATAGACCCATTTTTTTTTTTTTATAGCGCAATTGGAAATTTTCAAGTGACAGCGTAATAAGAATATATAGGTATATTAACAACTTTTTGATCGATTTAAAAACACTAACTTATACCTAGGTATTTAATATTATTTTATAAACATAAATAAGCATTATATAAAATGGTTTCTCCTAGCTACATATTTATATTAGGTACATTTATAGGGTTTTCAATTCGGTAATCAAATAAAACTTGTTTTATATTTATTGTCCGGTACAAAGTACATAGATTTAACTTTAATAAAGAACAGATTTGTTCAGTCAACGACACCACGAACAAAGTTCAAGGTCTGCCACATCATGTGTGGCAGTAGCACCACTTGACTATAGATATCTATTTAGCCACATCGCACATCACGTCACCGTGACTTTATGGTTTTAATAAATTGCACATTTAGTATCAATAAAATGATTAGATATAGGTACAATTGGAGTAAGAATTGGAGGTGTCTAAAGGTAGCTTGTACCTACTTACCTAAAAATATGATTTTTGTAGTACCTAATAAAACAAAATCATACTTGAATATACTATATCAATCACGTCAATGTAGAAATTTGAAACATCCCACATAGTGCTAAGCTTATTTTAATGATCATAAAAAATTATGCTAAAAACATTATTGTAGAAATATCATACCGCTTATGTTATCAAAGATATTTTGTAAGTAGGTAGGTACATCAATTAATATTTAAGTTGCGTTACAGATAATATGTACATATCAAAGGCGAGCCCCCTTCTTTGCAAGTCCTTGCTGGCCAGTACAAACTACAGATAATACATTGTTTGTATGAAATTGGTTCGATGACATGTTGAACTTTGTCGTTTATCAAGTTCAAAACAATTTTTATCTTGTTGACGTCTTAGCAGGCGGATCTTGTCTCGGTATCATGACACACCCTCGTTAATTTATTTAAAAGAAATAGATACAAATTTAAACACATTGGTTGTTGTTTAAGATAATGCAAAAACTGGTAGTGTAATGAAAACTTGGAATTCCATCGTTTAAGCTATGCTGCTGATCATAGTGTTAGCTCTGCCTAACCCCACAAGAGATAAATAACGTGATACATTTGTATATGTACCTATGTAAAATAAAACTATTCTTGGTTCTTTAAAATATGTAAAGAAGTATTGTGATGGTATGCTGACATCCCCTTTCAGTCTAGGTATAGAATGACTGATAGAGTATGTTAAAGTAGGTACATATAATAAACAGAAAATGTAGAGCTTCCTTATAAACATGAACGGCAAACTTACTTTTTACAAGTCAATTATAAAAGTTCTATACCTACCTACTAGAATGGATTGCATCATGTTCGCCACTGACGCACCAGCAATCATTAATGAGTTTAATAAAGGTAAAACGTGATGTAGATCAAATACCTAAGTAATATAACTAACATAAGCTCGTATTTGCCAAAAACAGGAATACAATTCATCAAATTACAGTACAGTTCTATCGAGTACTAGCTACCTGCGGTTTCTTCCACGTGATTTTGGTATTAGCGTAATTGTGGCGTAGCCGCTGCCTTTTAGAAAAGTATGTCAAGTTTAGAATCACGGACAAGCTCATTTATACAATCAAACTCTGGCTTATTTAAGCTATAAGTATACATGCAGACTAAGTACTTACTATTTATTACTCTATTTAGAGTTGATACTCTATTGATTTTTTTTAACTTATTCTTCAAATATCCTATGAATATTAAACGATTATTTGTCTAGTTTGCTAGGTACATACATATATTCACTACTCAGACATACTAGGATCTACTTTTGACCTTTTGAGCACCACACTACAGGTAAATTAAATTTGAAATGCTTTGAAAGATTTATATTAAAACATGACGCTCATAAAGTCACCCAAAATTTTATTATAGCTACTACAACTACTTTGTCCTCACTTGCATCATTTTGTTGTTTCAGTTTGATCTGATGCTGTCAGAAGACGGCAGCGGGCGTGGCGCCGCGCTGGTAGCGGCGGTGGCTTGTCGCGAGAGCCTAGGATGCGCGTAGGCTCTCCAACAACATTTCATCGAGACGACCCATTTCTGTGAACCAAAAATGTCACACGAGACACGAAACGCACCTTCACTACGCCAATTGCACCAGAAATGAGTAATCTATAATAAAATAGGCACACCTACTTTAAATTTGAACAGCTGCAAGCAATGGCGTAGTGAAATGCATTAGTGTTATTATTTTGGTGATATATGTATGTATATATGTTCACGAGTTACGTTACATATGCCGTAAAAGCCGAATTTCTTCTAAGCTTTTAATTTTATTATCGTGACACTAGAAAGTATTACATCAGCCAATTACGGATTATTCCTTCTTTTGTGAAATGTTACTTATTACGTACTATTTTATATTTATACTATTTTGGTGAGAATAAGTAACCGTGAATAATGGCCCAAAATTTGATATTTCCGGGTTCCACGATGATTGATTGGTTAGTTGCTTTAATAGTTTGCTTTTAGGTTGATAATATTAGTTCGTTTGTATTGATACTCTGAAATGGTGTCACGATTCGTGCAAGTAATCGCGTAACTAATTGGGCGTAGAACTAGTTGTAGTCATACAACAACGGTATGGCTTGTACATTTTTATTTGAAAACAAAGTACAGGTACCTTCTCTTCTCAGGGAAATCCAAAGGTTACTTTTATACATAGTAATGCTAATGGAGATAGGCACTGAGTTACAGTAACTTGGTCGACGTCTTTTATATCAAATTAGGGTTCAGGTGTACTTACATATGAAAACCTGTCTAGTCACAAAAAGGTTATAGGAGTTTGCTACTTAATTATTGATATATACTTCTGTCTATAGACGTTTTCATATATTTTGTCCCGTTACATACTTAATCTGGTATACAAACAAGACTGATTTTTGATCATTTTTAAAAATAATCATTCACAAATAAAAGTAAAACAATGAAAACACTATAGATTTCAAATTTTTATGTCGGTAAAAATGCAAATACGCATCTTTCGCGATTCGAGTGCCTATCTTAGCCAACAAAAGTAGGTATTTGGCTAAATCCTTCAATAGCTTTCAGTGACTACATTGTTGCGATATTTAGCAATAAGTTGTTTTAATTTTAATTAATAATAGAAAGATCTTGTTATTTTTAAACAATAAAATATACGTATGTACTTAGAAGAGATACCTACAGTAATTAATACACGTGGACAAACATTTGCTATTTGCAATAAAAATAAAAGCACGATTGTTTTTCTGTATACACTAAATGTACAAAATGTGAAAACGAAAACGACGATTGTTTTTGGAAAACTTATTATTTATCTACCTAGATTAAAATATAGCAAAGAGGTAAAATGTAATTAATTTTTATACACAGCTATTTGTATTAATAATAATAAGTTACATTATTATGCACAGAAAACGGCACATAAATACGCCACTATATTTTGACTGTAGCATTATACGCGTGATTTTTATTCAAGTTCTACCACAATAACACGAATCACCTGTGGTGTGTAAAAATTAGTTCAAGTAAATAAAATCCTATGTCCATTGGGTAGTTCTGCAGCACCGGTGCTGATATTCAAAACAACAGAAAATGATGCCAAATATCTCGAGTGAAACCTTGCAGCAAAATCACTCTGAAATATCTTACGCTAATAAAAAATAACAACCATGTAGGAACCTGTTCGTGTTAGGTGGTTCCTCTTTAAAATCACATTAGGTATGCATGTAGTGTATCATTTTGATCATTCCATTTATGGATCACAAAGTTTTAGTATAATTTGTAGCTTTTACGGAAACAGTTTGATATCACCATTCTCGAAAGTTCGCGAAGTGGAAATATAGAATCGTTTAAAATAAATTATTGGAATCTAAGATTGTTGTTATCTAAGTGTTTTGATATTTTACTGTGATAGAACTAGGACTATATTTATGATGGAAAAAAACTTTTTCTCTTATAATGATATTTTTTTCCTACGACATTATCATTTATCGGTTAAAAATATTAACGGAAATAGGAAAGTACACGCAAGTTTTATTTGGTTCTTGCTACGTGTATTTATTTTACACACAAATTCATCCTAAATGTTCTTTTACTTCATGTCGGACAAATATTAGTCATTTGAAATTACTGTAAGTTACATC
Organism: Amyelois transitella; assembly: GCF_032362555.1. Lineage (NCBI taxonomy): Eukaryota > Metazoa > Arthropoda > Insecta > Lepidoptera > Pyralidae > Amyelois > Amyelois transitella. Next base: position 6,539,524 of record NC_083511.1, on the reverse strand, counting down.
CCACACAAGAATATGTATAGTTCCTAGATTTTATTAATAGGTGCATTTTGTTTAATTAATCTGTTTGTCAATATTTCTTTGTTGCATGCTATTTTATGTATGTATGTAACAGTTAAAATTAAGCATAGTTTTAGATATTATTTACATTATATTTATAATTCATAGATATTATTGTTTTATATTATTTCTTATGAATCTGAATATATATTATTTGATGAATGTTAAAACCCTATTATTATTCAAAGTTCAAAATGATTAAGACCATCTTTGAAAGATTAATGAGATAAGAGAAATAACAATATTTAGTCCGAAAAATATATATTTTATTATTGACATACAAACTTTTATTTGCTCAAATTGAGGTGGAAATGGAGTACCTACCATACATACGAAATATTTGACATTGAAAAATATTGTTGTAATTGTTATGAATTCAAAAGTATAGAGCTGTCAGTCAGTCAGTGTACTGATTATGGATTATTAGTCTGCTCAGAGCGCAAGAGGGTCGGCACTGATAATATGAAAATATACAAATAAATGTATGTCTGAAATAATTCACGGGTAAATTACTAAGTAGTAAGTTCAACAAAACTTACAGTACATATCAGAATATTATACTCCTATGATTTTGAAAACAGTAAGTCCAAGTAGTTGAAACGTCGATCCACAGATATAGCCTAAAGCTGCAGATATTATCACTCATAGTGAAATTGAATGTTATTTTTAAGTTTTATATATAATTCAACTGGAAAGATTTTTATTGAGTAACTTTAGGAAGTTTATTGCAAAAACTAATGTAGCTCTACCCTTGTAAAGCTATTAGCAATGTTACTTAATCATGAATAAATTTATATTGAGAATGTTACCATATTTTATTTCTAAAACCCTTTACCACAACGCTTACATACGCGTACAATTTCGCCAAATTAAACTCAATAAATATAAAATGAATAAAACTCCTAGGAAATCATGACGTCAAAATTATGTCTAGTCTGAACTAATTGTTTTATTAATTTGTGGGACATATATTAAAATACCAACAAACATTGCAAGACTTTATTGTCACACTTAGGTACTCTTAAAGTGCGGCTATAGATCGTCGTGATAATAAACTCTAAAAATTGCTTGAATACTTAGTTTCAAACAAATTCATTTTACCATTATAATTACAAATTTTACACCACTTTTACACTTATGAGTAGTGCTAGTGAGTTTATACAAATGTTGGTGATAGCTGATGATCCACTTACTTATTGTGACACTAACCAAAATAATGTAAAAAATAGCTTCTGAAGATCCAAAAAATTACAATCATAAAAACATGATAACCAGACCACAATATTCCAATTAACCACATAATCAGGAAGTAAAAAAATAAGTTGCATAAATGAACTTTATATCAATATCATTTACAGTAGTTAAAGGAAAACAATAATCAATAACTGTTACCATATACATACTGGACATAATAAAATAAAAAATATAGAGAGACATCAATTTAAAAATGTATTGTTAATTGAGATCATTCTAGAAATTAATTGAGTCAAGTGATCATTTCTAATAATAAATGAAATTCAATATATACATCATTTTTATTAAGACATAGGTAACTACCATACTTACATACATAAAGCAAATTTTGTGTGTATCACGGAAAATGAATGAACAATATTTTTTGGTTCTTTTTATGTAATATTCCCAATTCATATTGTTATCTAAGTAATTTTCCACGTCTATGTTGACTTTACTTACAAAATTATTCAGATGCTCACTGGTATGGATATATTTAACATATTACACATAAATTGAATCCAAATAAGATTAAAAAAAATCATTATTCTGTTTATACGAGTATCAGTATATATTCATACAAACATACATATGATCAGGTCTTTATCCCTTATGGGGTAGACAGAGCCAACAGTCTTAAAAAGACTATATTCATTCATACATAAATAAAACAAACTTAGAGTATACCAAAAATATATAGAGTAAACTTGATCTTTTAATATTTATCACATCTATTATAAGAATAAAAAGAACTCAATTTGGAGGAAATAATAACTAATATAAAACAGATCCTTTGAATACTTAAAAATATTAATGTTATTACCCTAGACACGGCAGGCACATTCGGAAGGTGTTCTTGCAGGCTTCTTGGGCGCACTCAATCTCTTGGATGTGCTAGTTCCATACTGGATACCAGATCCTATGCGCTCGGGATCCAACTCTCCAGTTTCTATCTTAGCTAGAATTGTTTTGGAGCATTTCAAAAAGGCCTCTTCTACATTCTCACCAGTTTTAGCACTGGTCTCAAGGAACATCAGCTCTGAAAATGTTAAGGGAAAGCATTCATCATAAAACTATTGGAAGAAAATGAAAAAAGGTACCTACTGACTTTCAGCATCAAATAGAAAAGATTAGAATAGATTTGTTTTCAAAATTGGATACAAGGTTTCACTTATTGACATCACATCACTTAAATCTAGTTATATCCACTACTGCTTCCAAAGTGCATGAGTAAAAGCGACGGAACAAACTACACTGCAGCATTTTCACTGGACGTTAATTTAAAAATATAGATCTTTTAAATCTAAATTTACATTAAAAATGTGAATGAGTATAAAACTAATGATTGGAATATGGATATAGATAAAATAAGATACTGCTTATGTCAATACCATGTCAAAAATACACATGCATTTAAAGGCTGCTATGTCAAGCTCCCGCCTCACATGTTTATCATTATTATTATTCTTCGTTAATGTACTTTTATAATTTTCTATCATTCATTACAAGAACACTTTTTGGTAATTTATTTCAAACATACATAAATCACACCTTTTTCCAAGACGGGTAGGCAGAGACTACATCTTTCCACTTGCCACAATCTCTGCATACTTCTTTCGATCATCCACATTCATAACTCTCTTCATGCAAACTCGGGAAATTTTGGATACTCTTGACCTAACCCTCTGCCAGGACGTCCTTTATTTCATCTGATCTGGTTTATTATAAAATCATACACAGTTAATCAGAAATTATTTCTGTACCTTAGCCAGCTGATGCACTGGGACCAACAACTTATTATACTCACAGTTAATAATTATTTACTGTGAGTATAATAAGTTGTTGGTATTATTATAATACTTGAGACAAACAGGCTTTACAAGTTATAGTACTAGCTGCCATTAGTGTAAAAGATCAACTCTTGAATCAGTTAAATGATATCTTGTACCTATGTCATTATTACTAATTCAGTAATCTTAATTTCTAATTTCATACAACATAGATTTAAAGTAAGTAAAAAAATATGGTTATGGTACTAGCAAATAACTATTGTACCCAGCTAATTACAAAATTTGTCATACAGAAGTTCCTTGAAACAGTTTAAACTTACCATTTTCTTGGGCAAATTGACTAGCCTCTGTAAAAGTCACTTCTCTAGACTCTTCCAAATCCTTTTTGTTACCAACAAGTAAGATGACAATATTAGGGCTAGCCAGCGTTCGTGCATCTCTTAACCAATTTGCAAGTGCATTAAAAGAATCACGGGAAGTTATGTCATAGACTAATAGGGCTCCAGCTGCACCCCGGTAGTAAGAACGGGTTACTGATCTAAATCTTTCTTGCCCGGCAGTATCCCATATCTGTAGTTTTGTAGACTTGCCTCCAATATTAACTATTTTAGAACCAAACTCAACACCAATAGTGTGGCATCTATCTTCTTTGACTATAAAAAAATTAAAAAGCAATTTGTAATAAATGAAACTAATATATGTATGAACAAAGCATTCCAATGAAAAAAGACTTACATTTATTCCCAATGAAATTATTTAGTATACTTGATTTCCCTGTACCAGCACTACCAATCACCAGAAATTTGAAAAGGTATTCTGAAAATTTGACATTTATTAAATGATTTCAAAACAAAGGTGATGCCAAAAAACTATTTGCATGAATGGTCAAGATACATACCGTAAGTTTCCGACATGGTTGCGTAAAATTCACCACAGACGAAAAGGTCGCAGAAAAATAGCTTATAACAGTACAGTAAATTTAGCACAAATGACTATATCAAATTCAGATACGCAGAAAAAAGAAAATCGTATTCCGAAATTTGATGACTTAATAAGTTGGTATTAATGTTAAAAAGTGGAGGAATTAAACTAACGTCAACAATAAACAAAAAATATCAACATTTCATTGATTTTCATTTGACGTGACAAGACATGGACAAGACAAACTGACATTAAGAACTTTAAGCCGAGCGGGCTTAAAGTTCTTAATGACAGTTTGTCACACCACACACGCGAGATTTCTCGAAATAATTTTGGCAAATCTTTGGATGAATTGATAACGATATAATAACGTAATTTAATGTCATTTTTTCACGTTTTAAGATTACATTACCGATTTTTAAATAACATTATTTACCGTTATTGTTATATTGGTAACGTTATCAAGCCCTGCCTAAAACTAATAAGTTTTAATTTTTCCAAATTGTCTTTGATAAAATCATAAAAATTTTAAAATCCATCCATTCCACTCACTCTCATCTCATAGCTTAAAGTTAGTAGTTATATAAGTGTTACTTATATCACAAGCACAAACTCCTCAAAAGCGGTTTCTATTTTCGTGTGCCTATTTTCGACTACAACGGGGCCGGCCGGTGATAAAAGTAGATGGCGCTCTTATAACTTGTTCTCTTGTTTGTTTTGAGGTTTGTTGTAGTTCAAAAGAAGTAGTTTAACGCCGTCGGCGTTAACAATGTGAATTAGGATCGGAGTTTTGAACTTACGATAAACGCGTACAAACCTCAGGCAATTGTTATCGGTAAAAATTTATTAGTAGATTGAATTATTAATCCTTGGTACTCAACATCTGACTGTACTACTAAATGGTGTAATTATCCCATTTACTGATTAAGTAAAAAAATTAAGCTTTTATTAATCAGACTTTGTCCTAGGTCCCTCAGATCAATGACATAAGTCAAAAGATTTTCTACTCGTTACACGCCTTGAAATATGAAGCTGGCTAGCTCACTTACTACCTCATCTTGATAACTAGGGTATAGTCTATTTGGATCCGTCTGAAGAGCTTCTCAATAAACTGGACTGTTTACAAATGTTTGAATTAGATATATTTTCGGTCTCCGTAAATACGATCATATTTCGAAACTTAGTGATCGATACAACTGACTGCACATCAGAGGTCGCCGTAATTTCTATTTTCTCGACGTTCCTTCGCGAAAATTTCGTTTACAAAATTAAGGTAACATTTCTGTTAATCTGTAACATTTTTCAGTGTTACTTCGCTATATTAAAGAAAAATTCTTGCTACTTGAAAAATGTGCTTTGTTATAGGCTTCTGGTCAATGAATAACTATCATAAGGAAATGCCGTAATTGTTCAACTTGACTCAGAAATAACAATGATATATCTGTCTCTTTCTCACAACAGTGGTTTTACGGGAGAAAAAACATTTACACTCTTTTATCAGCACCCTCTTCATTGACTTCGATGTGCTTTTACTGCCGCTGACGCCATCGAACTTTACCGCTTTGTTTACATGTGGAAAGTTGTCATCGTGATGTTTTTACGTTTTCCCGTGTTTTTAGACTTTGTACGAAGCTGTGGTAATATTAATAAAAAATAAACTATAGGATGAAGTATTCTATAGCATATTGTGGCCTATGCCAAAGCAAAAATAGGCCGAACCTAACCTTTCACCGGTAAGTGGTAAATATTTCGTTAAATTATTGTCTATCATAAAGTGTATCTCCTTTGTTGTGAGCTTTAGAAACTTGTAACAATCTCAATATTTCATTCACATCGAAAACATAAACATGAACATCATCGAACATAAAATCTTATCGAAATTAGGGTCTTTGTAATGTTAACGTATTTTTTCTCGTTTTAGTTTACAAAGGAACGAATCTTGGCGAAGGGAATATAAATGATTGGCATAGAAAATATCTGGCCAGGAACAAAACATATCCATGTGTGCCGTGGTTCTCCAGGCATTATACCTTGCCTGGCGGGAGATCTTCCCTTTGGTGGCGGGCAAGCCCGAATCATCGCTCCCGCTAAAGGTCTCTTTAAGGGCCACGAAAGAGCACTCGACTTTACAACAATCTTTTGGCAATCGCTTATCATAAAGTTTTTATAAATTAGTCAAAACGAAATCACGAAGATTCAAAAGAACATAAATATTTCAAAGAACACACGAACAATTTCTATTATTTATTGATATCATTTATCTCTTAACCCTTATACGTGAATGTCGGAGTCATCCGACAAACATTTTGTGCCCATTATAATTATTTTCAGACTTATTATGAAACATATAATGAATAATTAATAATTTCAGTACATAAGGCGCACAAAAATATGTAATTCCTATTATTAATATTATAAATGCGAAAATTTGTGAGTGTGTCAGGTTGTCGGTATGGATGTTTGTTACTCTTTCACGCAAAAAAGTTCAGTAGGTTCAGTAGGAACCGATTACGATGAAATTTGGTATGTAGGTAGCTGAAGACCCAGAATAACATATAGGCTACTTTTTATCCCGGAGTGCCCGCGGGATTGATAGGGTTTCCATGCGGACGAAGTCGCGGGCGGCATCTAGTACAACATATATGAATTAAAATTGTAGAATAATTAATCAATATTCCCAGTTAAATCATAGATAGGTGATAGATAAAATATTGTTGGACCATAGATTATAGCCAGGATAGTTAGGATTCCCGATGTAGAACCAAATCACAGACGTATTTAACTTTATATTTACAACTGTGATTGGCAATGAACAATCTTAAATCCCTTATCTATCGATAAAATATTATCGACTATCGACTCTAGTCCGCCATGTTAGTATTCCGGTTTGTTTATTTAGGTATACAGGAAAATTACCTGCATAGGGCACTTCTCTAGGATAGTTCTTCAGAGCTTACTTTGATGATGATGACCTTAGTATTTTGACGAAATAATCGTATTGAAATAATTAGTTTTACATTCATTCATGTTTTTTAATGAAGACAATGTGCATTCGTCCACGATTTAGATTTAAGAGATCTATTTTTGGAAATTGACATTCGGTGAAAATGCTGCAGTATAGATAGTGTAGTTTGTTCCGCCGCTTCTTCTACACATGCGCTTTGGAAGCGGTAGTAGTTATATTAGATGATATGAATGATGATGAATTTTAATGATGATATTGAATTTTGAAAATAAATCTATTATAGGTATAGCGCCACTTTGACAGTTGCCAAACCCGGTGAAGTCGGCAACTGTCAAAGTGGCGACTGGCGACCTTATCAATTGGCTGATTGTGGAAATTGGAATGTTGATAAAATTTTGTCCCGAATAAACATTGATTGATAATAATTTGATATGTCACTAATTACGAATTTACGTCACGTAAGTTTTAGTCGTAGTAAATAAAAAAATACTGGTCGCAATATTTTGCATGAGATTGACGAAACTACAACCATCTCCTACTAGAGGTGCTGCATCTATGAGGGAAATCCAGGAACCTTTAGTGATATCTACTAGACTCCATAGGCAAGGCTTCTCATCTGGGATGATTCAACTAATGAAGATCCAAAGAAAACTGGTCCTCAAAAAAAGATAGTTTGATTTACATAAATACCAGATGTCTAGTTCCCCATTTTTGTTACAGAATAAATCTGCAATTACGAAAACTGGTTTTTCATTTAATTACCAAGTACGGCACTTTTGGGAATATGTGAACATGATGTTTAATAAACCTGACCCAAAAAGAATTGAATTATTGGGCCCGGATCGAGCTTGTGCTGAATGGGTGCTTAGAAATGGTGGCCGTGTTGTCTGGGAAGATGGGAGAAAGTTGGCTGATTACAATAGTTTACCACCTGAGGAGGAAACTGTACCTAAACTTTTAGAAATTGATGGATCAGACTCTTCTATATCACACTATGGGTTTCCACACCTAAGTATGTTTGTTAATTGCTTTTTACTCTTTTTATTTACATTGTGAGCTTAATGAAATGCAATTGAATATTGAGTATTGAGCTATGTATTAATTATTGAGGCTGTTGCATATATTACAGGTGGATGTACAAAATTGAAGAGAATTATACTACACAATGATAACTACATAGATGATAGAGCCATGAAAGGTTTGTCATATGGAAAAAGCACGCTCACTCATGTCCAAGTATCTAAGTGTGGAAGTGTCACTGATGCTGGGGTCAAAGAGATAAAGATACTGGATAAGCTGGAGACATTAATACTTTTTGATTTAGAAAATGTATCAAATCTTAATGAATGTAAACAATTCCTTCAAACACAACTGCCAAATTGTAAAATACAAGGTAGGTCCTAAATTTTTTTTCATATTTTTGACTTGCCTTTTACAATTATATCCATAAACCTCAATGGGTCATAAAAATATTAATTACAATACCTCTGAAAAGACAATGTTTTAGTACTTCTAACACTTTTATTAAAACTTTTACTATGACACATAGTTAATATGAGGTAGATTAGTTATGAATTAGGTATAAAAGTACTAATCTACTGAAAACTGATTTCATCAATAAACATTTCCATATATTCACAAAATAATCTCATGTTTTATGTTAAATTACTTACCAAAACTTGATGAAATTTCAGATGATGCTGAACAAATTAAATATGAAAGATAAACAAAAGATAATATTTTTATTGTACAGAAATAATTACTTTAGAATAATCCTGTATTGAGAAATGTTTTATGTATCTAAATAAATGAGTGTGCATCATTTCACTGCCTTTCCTATTGCTTCGTTGACACTCTTGTAGCCATCTCTCTGCAGTAATTCAGCAAGTTCTGATTTTATTTTAGTGATTACAGGTGGTCCTTCGTAAATAAATGATGTGTAGATCTGAATTGCATTTGCACCAGCTAATATCTTTTCATAGGCATCCTGGCCAGTGAATACCCCTCCAACACCAACTATTGGTATTTTTCCTTAAATAATGATTATGATTAACATATAAAAAAATATAAAATTTTAATAAAACAAAGTAAAAATAAAATACATACCTTTAGTTAATTTATACACTTGTTTCACCATTTCTGTTGATTTCTTGGTCAATGGTTTCCCACTAAGTCCCCCTGTTTCATTTGAAAACTCTTGATTCACTAGAGAAGATCTATCTATTGTTGTGTTAGATATTATAAGACCATCTACTTTGCATTCTTTCTTAGAAACAACAGCAATGATATCTTTCAGTTCATCATTTGTGAGGTCTGGAGCTAGTTTCAAGAGCAATGGAGGTTTAGTTTTAGCTTGAATAGAGTTTCTTTCCTTATTTATTTCAGTTAAAAGTTTCTCTAGTTCTCCTCTTTGTTGTAATGATCTCAGGCCGGGTGTGTTAGGACTGTAAAAAAATTACAATAGTGAAATTTAACATTGTAAGATTGAAATAAAAGCACTATTCTTCTTACATATATAGTCCTACCTGCTGATATTAATAACAAAGTAATCAGCTATATCATAAAACTTCTTAATTCCCAAAGTGTAATCTTTAATTGCATCATTAGACTCTTTGTTCTTTCCTAAGTTAACTCCCAATACTCCTCTTGACAAAATGGTTTTATCAATATCTTTGATTTTGCTATAAACCTCATTATGGCCTTCGCTATTGAACCCATATCTGTTGATCACAGCCAGATCTTCTGGTAAACGGAAAACACGAGGTTTTGGATTTCCAGGTTGAGGTTCTGGTGTAACAGACCCTATTTCAATTATAGAAAATCCAATATTTCGTAGACCAACTATGGCATCCCCATGTTTATCAAAACCTGCTGCAATACCAATTGGATTGCTAAGGTCAAATCCTAAAAATTTGGTTGTCTGTAAAAAAAAGTAATAATAGGTACTTAGATATGTATTATGCAAGAAGTCTGATGTAGCAGATGCTTGATATTTTTGTTTCATATATATAACTTCACGTTCAGATTGAACCTTTTCTATGGAAATAATATGTACTTACAAGTATATTTGGGTCATTATATTTTTCTGGTGGAAAGAAACCATACTTTACAGCCGATACTCCAAGTCTGTGTGCTAATTCAGGGCTTAAATACTGGATAGCAGGCTGCAGAAATGATTGATAGTAACCATTAAAATCTTTTTTCATGTATGTAAACTGGTAGGCCACAGATCCACCAATCGTTAAATAACATAGGGATTTGATTTTCTTCTGCGGAAATTTAACAATTTTAATCTTAGATAGAACAAATAATTAGGTTCTTGAATACAAAATTTAGAAATTCTGATACCAATGCTTGAGTTTTGGAGCTCATTTTACTTGTTTTAATTAAATATAAAGCTTCCAACGCACAAAATATAATGTATTACATAGAATGCATAAAACTATAGTCGTAAGATAAAAATATTACTTCTCAATTCTATCAAACAAATACAAACAAATCTGCTGATTGCCTGCCCGCAATGTTGCATGCAATCAATTTATTTAACCGTTGTGACAGACAATTGTTTTTGTTACTATGAATGACAGTAACAATTTAGATTATGAAAGGTTCTACTGTGAAATATAGAAATTGTACCAAAACTCAGCATGAATACAAGGATTTTCGTCGCGTTCTTCGTTCTTCGCCAACGTCGCATCTTCATCTACGTCGATGCCTCGCGTGTTGTTTCTCAGCCTTTTAATTAATAATATCCTACTACTATTATAAAGGCGAAAGTTTGTATGGATGTATGGATGTTTGTTACTCTTTCACGCAAAAACTACTGAACCGATTACCATGAAATTTGGTATGTAGGTAGCTGAAGACCCAGAATAACACATAGGCTACTTTTTATCCCAGAGTTCCCGCGGGATTGATAGGGTTTCCATGCGGACGAAGTCGCGGGCGGCCTCTAGTTCTTTATAAAACTCTTAAAAATAGCTAGAGATGTGACATTGCTGATAAAAAATCGATTTTTATATAATCGATATATTTTTAAGTATGAAAAATGGATTAACAAATAATCGATTTTTCTTAAGAAAATAATCGATTTTATTATATTGATAGAATTTTTCCTAATTTTTCAATTTATGTCAAAATAAACGCCATATACATTATATCAATAGATTTATTCATTAAAAATAAACAACAGAAACAGTAAGTTCTTATATAATCAACGCAAATTAAAGTTTTTAACAATCAAGTTTGAAAAATGAAGTTTCAGCAACGAATAGGTAATAAATAAAATATCAACCGAATGTCGGTGAAATACTATTCATCGACTAATTCCATCTAGAGAATGTTTGATTAAATTAATCATCTAAACTGTTTTAAGAGCACAGAAAAAATGCACAGATGGCGTTAATGTAATATTATGGAGCTATGATAGTATTCTTTGGCAGTTCGCGTTCCGGGCTCCAAGCCAGAAGACAAAAACGTAATGTCAGAGTGCATTTATTGTATGATTATAAAAATCGATTTTTACTTTAATAAAATCGATTTCACATTCCTAAAAATAGCTGACTTCCATGTTGTTATTTGGCGCAAAGAGGAAATTTGCCTTAATAAAAAAACTAAAAATCTACGCTTTTATTGCTAATCAAACTAAAAAATAGAAAATAAAAATTAATGACAAAGGAATTATAAAACAGTAGTAGCAAGTCGAACAATCAGTTATAGTCAATTACCTCCGATTAAAATTATAACAAAATTAAATTATAAACAAAACAATTTAAATCGGAGTAAAAAGCGTAGAGACAGAGCTATCTAAAAATGAATTTATTAATCCTGGCAGTTTCAATAAGGATAATGAGAAACTCTTATCAAAATATTGCATTGTCATCGGTCCTTGATACGTGTGCAAAGTTCCAAGTTGATCAGACGTTTAGAAACCAGTGAAAATTAAGCTCAAAGATTCCGTTACATACATAGATACAACCCAAGCTAATAAAAGCGTAGTAAAAATGGCAATGCTTCTAGCCTTCTGAGCACACTCCCACACCACAACTTGATGCTATGCAGCGAAGGACTGTACAATTTGCAAATTATATAATAATATCTTATTTTATTTTTATGAGTAGTTTTAATTTTGTTTATTCCAAAATTTTATAAGATAAACTTTGTTAAATAGCCTTAAAAATTGAGAAAAGGCATGTATGACTGACAATGGCTGTCTGTCAAAGTCAAATACTTTTGACGTATATGTCCCTTATTGATTGTTACTATTGGAACCGGAGAACTCGGTAAATTAAAATAATTTGCTATTTGTAATTAATCAAATTCTAACAATTTGGTTTTTAAATAAGACTTGTTGTTTGTTTCAGTCTTCTACAAATACATATTAGATATATTATCGGACTGACCGATTATAATATAATCCGAAACAAAATGAAAGCTGCTTTGATATTCGACAGTGTAAACAATTTGTTGTTTTATAAATGGGATGAATTATTTATACAGCGTCTGAAATCTTTAAACGAACAGGTCAGTCTTGAAAATAGAATAGGTCTTTTAAGATAAAAAATAGAAAATAGAATTAAAATTATAACAAAGAATTCCACACATTCATGTTTATGATAATATTTCATAATAAAATTAGAAATCTAATTTGATGCTTGCAGGATACTGAATGTCTTACGGATAGCCACATTGTGTCGCAGCTTTTGTCTCCAATTATAACTTCCCAAAGAGTTATGGCTGCTCAATTTGGAAATACATATTCTTCCATGCAATGCAAAGACAATACAACTATTGTATTTGACGAGGTATCTTCATATTTATTTAAATCTACATAGGTATCTACATAAAATCACTCCTATTACCTGGAGGGGTAGGCAGACTACATCTTTACAGTTGCTACAATCCCTGTATACTTCTTTTGTTTCATCCACATTCTTATCATTTTTCATGGAACTTTGTCTGCTTTATATGCAAATAAAACAGTGCTTATATGCAGTGTTTATTTCAGTAGGTAGTTATCTACCTAAGAATGGTGAAGAATGGTGCCAAATTTCAAGTTCGGCCCCCAAATGTATATGGGTAATGGAGCACACAAAGGAGCATAAAATATATTATTTTTGTGATTGTAAGTCACAGAGAACTCAGAAAAAAAATTGATATTTTTAATTTTTAATGTAATTTTTTTATTCTAAAATATATAAAAAAATATATGTTATACTAGCTGACCCGCGCAACTTCGTTTGCGTGTATCCCGCCCCGCTACTTCGACAAATACAGTCAACGCACCAACACATATTGGATACTAATTTTCATTTCACAATAACTTCTCTTTCCCTTAACCGCGTTTAAAATATTAAAATGTGTTTTGGTTTCTGTGACTCTTCTTTGATCGCCCCCCCTATCAGTTTTTGGAAAAAATATTTAAGTAATGTACAGATTTTTTTTTTGTCTTATATGTATAGATCAAAGTCCTGCCGCCGACGCGCTATTTATAGGGACGCTGCCCCCGCCGCCGCGGCCGGCCCGTACCGTGCCGCAATACTAATATCGTGATATCTCCTAAACTATATGTCTAAATAACACACTGTAAACTGCAAAAATAATCTAAATTAAATGCTCGTGATGATGAACTTACTTATTTTGATAAGGATATATGTATTATTGGTTATATCACCAGTTAAACATCACCCAACGAATTAAATGTTTTTTTAATACAGAAAAGTAGTTTTTGTGACTTAAATAAAAAAGCTGGATATATGTCATCGCGGACTTTTTTGTAGAACTAATAAAGACCAATGTTTTTGCTATACATTGTTCTTACTTGTATCCAACGGTATAAGCGGCGCACGCACAAATGCAATCTTCAATTAGATTTTTTTCTGACTTCTTGGACATAAATCGCTATAACTCAGCTAATATAGTTTCAATGTATTTCAATTATATATAAAAACCTGTCGGAGAAAATACTCTTTCTATTAGTGAAAACCGCATCAAAATCCGTTGCGTAGTTTTAAAGTTTTATGCATACGAAGGGACTACAGACAAAATGGGCGACTTTGTTTTATACTATGTAGTGATACTCTGTAATGTAACCTAACACCTCGCGTTAGTTTCACATCTCTATCTTAATTAGCTTCAGAGATATATATCACATTCAGTAATAGTCAAGCATACGGATATTTTGCTCTCTATCTCAATTTGCTCTCTATCTCAAGGTCAAAGCGGAAGTCGGTCGCGAAAAGTACATAAATCGTGTTTGGTAATATCAGTTGCACTTGATGTTGATATGTCATTTTCAGCCTATAAATTGATATTAAGTGACAAATGTACAACTTTTCTGTAGAAAACCTGGGAAAATATATTTGTGTTTGTGTGTCACAAAAATTATAATTAATTAGTTATGTTAATATAACTTACACAGGGCCACCCATGACTTCGTCTGTGTGGAAACCTTATCATAACAATCACCCAGGAACTTTAGAATAATAAGTAGCCTTTGTGTTAGTGCCGTGTGGTTCCCGGCACCATTACAAAAAAGAATAGGACCACTCCATCTCTTTCCCATGGATGTCGTAAAAGGCGACTAAGGGATAGGCTTACAAACTTGGGATTCTTTTTTAGGCGATGGGCTAGCAACCTGTCACTAGTTGAATCTCAATTCTATCGTTAAGCCAAATAGCTGAACGTGGCCATTCAGTCTTTTCAAGACTGTTGGCTCTGTCTACCCCGCAAGGGATATAGACGTGACGGTATGTATGTATGTATGTTGTGTTATTCTAGGTCTTCAGTTACATACATAACAAATTTCATTGTAATTGGTTCATTTATATTTATTTTGTGTGAAAGAGTACAAATATCCACAACACACAGACAAAGGTTTTAGCGGGATACTTATGACGAGTCAGCCCCCAAATGGGAATCGATATCGAAACTTTTGTTTTAATATCAACTTGATGTTAAAACACGATTTATGTACTTTTCGCGACCGACTTCCGCTTTGACCTTGAGATAGAGAGCAAATTGAGATAGAGAGCAAAATATCCGTATGCTTGACTATTACTGAATGTGATATATATCTCTGAAGCTAATTAAGATAGAGATGTGAAACTAACGCGAGGTGTTAGGTTACATTACAGAGTATATAACATATATTTTTTTATATATTTTAGAATAAAAAAATTACATTAAAAATTAAAAATATCAATTTTTTTTCTGAGTTCTCTGTGACTTACAATCACAAAAATAATATATGTTATGCTCCTTTGTGTGCTCCATTACCCATATACATTTGGGGGCCGATTCGTCATACGTATCGGGCTGAACCCTTTCCATACATACTTACTCACAACCTTTCACATGTATAAGATAATAGTAGAATAAATCCACACTGATTAAAAAACGAAAAGATTCGTATTTCTTATGTTTATCGCAATTGAATTAAAAAACTACTGCAATGATTTTCACGAAATTTGGCACAAATATACAACAGACCTTTCAGGAATAAAATAGGCTACCTTTTTTTTGAACTTTCCACAGAACGCTAGCCTGTGCAAAATGCTAATTATGAATAATTAAACATAAATTCTAATTACAAATGGTTTTTATTATGCATATTAGAACCCTTTTTAGTGCATACATATTAACATTAACATTTTGGCATTTTGAAAAGTGCTGAAAATTTTATGTCTACGTGAATGTTCTTTTGTTTTTGAAGTTCCCAAGAACCCTTAATATATACATATAATCACGTCTATATCCCTTGCGGTGTAGACAGAGCCAACAGCCTTAAAAAGACTGAAAGGCCAGATATCCTTATAATGATTTCAGTGGTTAGATCATGTTTTCATGATTATCTGCGAAGATAGTGTGGATGAAGCTCATAGAGAGTTAATGGATTGCAAGACTTTTTTGCAACACATATGTGGACAAAACATCAATCTGTAAGTAAAATTTTTCCATCAATTAATTTGATCATTTTGTTTTATTTATAAAATACTTTAAATTAGTAAGTAGCTACTTGAATTGGCTGACTGTAAATCATGAAAATCAAAGTACATTTATCAAACTCCAAATTATTAGTTGTTACTCAAAATATATGTATTTTTTAAGTACATATTCAGTATTTTTTTAAGTAGCCTCATCATATCATATGTTTAAAAATAATGGTACAATTTTGAATGAAAAAATATATGATGCCATATTCCCTGTCTTCTTTTTACCTGTCCTGGACTTATAAATAATAAATAAATAAATACGGGACAAATTACACTGATTGAGTTAGCCTCGAAGTAAGTTCGAAACTTGTGTTACGAGATACTAACGATACTATATTTTATAATAAATACTTATATAGATAAACATCTAAGACCCAGGCCAATCAGAAAAAGTTCTTTTCTCATCATGCCCTGGCCGGGATTCGAACCCGGGACCTCCGGTGTCACAGACAAGCATACTACCGCTGAGCCACAGAGGCCGTCAATTATCCTGGTTCAACGACACTTCTCTGAAGAGCAGACTAGCCGGGATTAAAATATGTTGTCTCTGCCTATTTCAGAGTAGTGGAGTGATTATATGTACTATGTTACAGTCTTCAATCGCCAGTGTATCAAGACTGGTTGTCAGTGCTGTTAGAGAGCCGAACTAAAGGAGATTCTATCGCCGGTGCCATTGGTCTCATAGGTGAGAGTGGCGCTTCCACAGCCGCGCTCAACGCTTTAAAAGCAACTGCTAAGGACATCAAGACGTCGCCGTATCAACACTATCATCTGATGCTTATTGTTGGCGACAAAATCTTAGCACTTTATTCGAGGCAAGTTTATATATATTTATATATTTTGGATAAATGTACAAAAAAATACTTTTCATGTATCACAGCACATATGTGGAAAAGATTCTATAAGATGTGTGTGGTGAAAAAAAATATTTTGTATGTTGCATATCATCGATGTAGGATATATTCCTAATGTTAGATAAGTATCTATCTTGGGGTTAATATTAGTTTTGATTTTAGCATATACTTAAAATAAAGTAATCTTATATGTTCATAAAATGTTACAGTCGTGGCAGTGAAGATTTGACGCCGCCAGATCTTAAACTGTTAAGTATTCAGTGTATTGCTGCTCAAGAGTACTGGAAAGATACTGAAGAATCCAATAGCAGGTTGCCTTGTAAGTTATCGCAGATTTTTTAAAATATGACTATGATAGTAGCACAAATAACCATGTTCCAAAAAGATTAAGTTTGGTCAGCGAGAAAGACAGCAGCCACTTGAATGAATTGCCTAAGTTACGATGATAAATTAAGTAATTAAATCCCTCCTGGATTATGGTCATAGACTGGCAGCGCATGCTACAAAATGTTATATCATTATTTTTATTTTTAACCCATAACGAAAAGTGCACATAGTCGCTAAATAACTTTGCTTTGTACTTAAAAATAAATGTTGCAACTAGAATATAGAATGTGATTAGGGCTGTCGTGCGAGAACAGCGCGGTGGTGGAGCTGCTGGGCGCGGCGGGCGGGGCGCCGTGCGCGCCGCACTCGCTGCACGTGGCCGAGCTCGCGCCCAGGGTCACCTTCGCGATGCTTATCGATATGGACTTGAGGTATAGACATATTGTAATTATCAAAACATTATTGGTATTAAGTTGCCAGGTTCTTGAATTTTAGCTAACTCTGATTTCAAGTTTGAAACTTTCGACAGAAATGCCGCAGTCCATCCTGCTGATCACTTTTCACGCAAAAGCTACTTTTGCAGTGATGTAAATTTATGAAAATTTGCCGTCTTAACCACTCCAGTATGAAAGTCATAACGAGACTTAATGTTTCTCCAAGAATAAAAATCCTGGAGAAGCAAACTGGAATAAAACACCAATAGGATGATTTTTTATGAAATGACAGTAAATTTTGTTGAACTAATAACGCACGTAACTTTATTATTTTCTGGCGTATTCTTTCAGGGAAATTGGAGTTTCTACTTATATGTCCAGTCAAATCCTTTCGAATCTACGCAGGCTTTTGCTCCAAAGAAATCTGGAAATGCTTCCAAGTACTTTGGACGCTCTGGAGGCTTCATTGAAAAAGGTGTGTAGGTACCTATTGTTGTTCAGTTCTTTAAAAACACTTCATAATTGATTAGCTTAAAAGCACGACAACTATATGATTATGGTGTAGGAAGGACAAAGGTAAAACAACATAAGTATGAATTTGAGTATAAATATTTTAGGCTTCATTAAAAAATAAAGATATCCATCTCTTTCAGACAACCGACGCGCTTCGCAAAAACAAAGCGAACACTGCTCTATGCGCGCGCGTCACTTCACGAATGCTAGAACTGCGCAAGTCGTGCACCACCACCACGCCCCTCACTCCCGAAACCACCGCCACAGCGATGCACACCGCATTAGAAGCTGTCATAGAACAACTAAAGCCGGATATACCTAGTATTAAGTTGACACAACCGCTGAAGGGCCTCGCTGCAGCTATGGACCCGTACGTGGATTTCCTCCGAGTGAAAGCGATGAGATACTTCAGCCTGGGATCATATCCTTTTCAATTAATTTGCTTGGTTAAAAGGTAAGGTTAGTATATGACAGATGTAT
The DNA here is from genome assembly GCF_032362555.1 of Amyelois transitella. Classification (NCBI taxonomy): domain Eukaryota; kingdom Metazoa; phylum Arthropoda; class Insecta; order Lepidoptera; family Pyralidae; genus Amyelois; species Amyelois transitella. The sequence continues at coordinate 6,520,957 of NC_083511.1, read as the reverse complement.
CTATGACTTAGCGTGATGTCTTAGTCTTCGACTGCTTTGTCAATCAGTAGTTTGCCAAATAAGTTGTGGCCGAATTTTATATTTCTCACTAACTATTGTCATGAGAAAATGGGAATTCAGGATCATACCCTTTCCATGCGGCTGGCGTAATATCACGTATAACTAAAAACCGTTGGCCACACGGTGGGCGTATTATTGCGTCAAAAACAAATCCTTGTGTTAAACGATTAGACCAATATGAAAGTTGGTTCCCCTGTACTGTAGTTATAAACTCAACAACCTTACGTGAAACGGTGGAAAAATACTTACTTATTATTATGTAGATACGAGTGCATGGTTTACGCCGATAGTGTTGTAAGCTTTTTATATCAAAAGTCTAATAAAAGGAGAATAATATAAATGGTAAGTCTATTACTTATAATTCTTAATAATGTGTTTTACCTCGACGATAATATTTTTAAAGATAAATCTTCAGATGAGACTCAAATTGACGAGCATGAACCATATTCGCAACCAAATTTTATCGACGATGATGAGATGTCGCAAAGTATTTTATTTAGAAAACGAGGAAGAAACAATGAAATTTCTCACGAAACTATTGACGAGGTCAAAGAATCTCAAGTATTTAACATACCGCAACGAATTTTACAAAATAAAGTGAAATGTTATGATGACTCTCCAAATCCGATAACACCATGTCCAATAAAAACACGATACAATGTACAAGATATGTCAACTAGCCAGTTACTTATTGTACCCTCATAAATTAAATTTTAAGCTACCCTCGTTACATTTTATTATAACCATAGATTTTTTTTAAAAGCATGATAAAGTAATATAAAAAAAATGTAAAATGAGTATGTAAAAAACTGAGTGTTAATTTGCTTATATGCTTGCTCATACCCAGTTGCCCAAAAAATTATTATGATTAATAAAAATTTGATTTCAATTTACTACATATTTCAGTTTTTTATAAAAAAAATATATATGCAAGTAATTTTATATAAATATTTGATATTCTTTTTGTATTTTTGCAGCAAATGTTCATTATTCTTAATCATAATTCAATTTGCTCATTTCTGCTTATAAAGACGTTATTGTTTCAAGGTATGGCAACACCAAAATTGTCTATATAATTTTGAAAACGAAATAATACGCCATCCGCGTCTAGCGAAAAAAATTACAGGACGCAATAATACGCCTTCCGTACAGTAGAACCAGTTTTGTTAGGACGTAATATCTCGCCCATCGTTTTATAGAAGGGCCTTAATACAAAACCGCCCGTACAGAGACGGCGAAATTGAAATAATGCTTCCGCATGGAAAGGGTTAATTATAAGAGATCGAGGCAAGTGGAAAGATGAAGTATCTCCTTACACTTTCTGGAAACGGGCGCGATTTTATACATGGATGTATGAATTAATTTAAATCTCTGAACTTAATATGGTCACGATAATAATTTGGAATGATGACAGAAAATATTTTACTGCTTTGAAATCTGGGAAGATGCATCAAAATGCATCTAAATTTTGTTATGGTATGGTAAAAGTTCATCATCACTTTAATATCAGATCACAATAATCATTACATTGTTTTGTTCATGTGCTTTTTAAACATTTGTTATGATGTCATATATGGAAGTTACAATTGCCTGTGATAAAACTAATCGTGTTTTCCCTGTATTACACAGTTTTTAAAGAACTTGTTTATATATTAATTATTATAAAAGAAATTACATAATATTGTTTTACGAACGCGGGTTATTTGTATCATCTCACCAATGTAACAAGTCATGGAACAAATTATTTCGCTTAATGTGGGTATGTGGATGCACGGGCGACACAGACGTGAGTTCCCTAACGCTGCACAAGTATGTGGAGGAGTTCCCGGGGCTCGTGCACTTCATACACGTGGACCGCACGGCGGGCCGCTTCCTCGCGCCTGATATGGCCGACTGCGTGGACATGCTGTCACCACAAACGGTGAGTGAACAGATATATTGGATGATAGTGAGTAATGTGTTGGGGTCAAAACTATATAGCGATCTACCAAACAATATAATATATGTAAATATTATAATAATTAAAAGCAAGACAACAAAAAATTTTAGTTGAGAAAACTTTTTTTTTATTTATTTATGTAAACAAAAGAAAATAAATGTAAGATTAATAAAGGATTTAAGAAAGGAAGAACAGAAAGCAAGATATTCTGATTCTGATCTAATTTTTGGCATTTGATGATTTTTTTTTTATTTAATTACCTACATTTGGCCGCGCTGCACGCACCACAGTTGACATGAATGAAGTTGTATGCAACCTCGCGCACCGCGCTATATATTGCGTGCGTGCGGCGCGGTGACGTTTATCGACTGAAGCCTACAATACAATCGTCGCAGGTGAAGCAGATAGTGTCGCGCAGCCTGTCGGTGTGCCGCGAGGGCTACACGGCGGCCACGTGGCGGCGCGGCGCGCTGCACGTGTGCTGCGTGTGGTGGTGGGAGCGGCGCGGCGCGGCGCTCCGGCCCGCCTGCCCGCCGCACCCCGCCGCCGTGCGGGCGCTGCCGCCGCCCGGAGATATACGGGGGGCTTTCTACAGGTCTGATCGTATTGTCACATACTTGTTCCATGTGTGTAGCTACCTGCGCGGGCGGGAGTAGTGCGGGAAATCCTTTTGTTTTGCTGATCAAAGTTGTGTAAATTCCGTACTCCGCCATCTCTTTCGAATCGATATTTTTTTATTTTCGGTTGTATTCTACGCTTTCTTGACACGCTAATAAATCTGTAATTGCAGGCAACTAACGGAACTATCGTTCCCCGGGGACACGGGAGTCAGCCTGAAGGAGTTAATTTGCGTGCACCTCGGGCTGCTGCCGGCCGCCACGGCCGTGCAGCAAGCGCGGCGCCTGGCGCACGCCGTGCTCGAACTCGCGCACGACAACCCCGCTGCTGCGACACTGCTATAGAACTGCAGTTACAATAATACTTATAAAAATATAATAAAAGACACAAAGATCTAATTAACAAACTTCTACCCAGGATCCCTCTGAATAATGGAGAACTGGATCCCTCTGGGTAATGGAGAACTTGACATTACGTTGAGTGAGCCATTTTAACAGAGGGCAAAATTATTTTTTTTGTTGTGGAGATGTATCAAGGAGCGTTACTCTTTGCGAGATGACAGCTCTTTGAAGTTCCCTATGAGGTTGGCACTTTACAATAAAGAAAAGCCGTAATAAACGCGGTAGAATAGGCAGTAACAGTAACAGAGAGAGTAAGGAAGAGCGAGATGTTTTGGAGAGAAAAGATAAGCTTAGTAATTATGGACATGTGGCGAGGATAAATATAAGCAGTTTGACTAAGGTGACAAAATGACTTGACTAAATTATGAAATATTTTTTATGAGTGTGGATTAATGGTTTATTAATATAAACCTTTTATTGGTATTAGGAGCAGCTCCCTATGTTTTCTTGCCAAAAATACAAGTTTAAGTAAATAGAGAATTTAAGTAGAAATGTATAAAGATTTTTGTTTTCTTTTTTTGCTCAAATTCCGTCAGGATCTCGATTAAAAATAACAATATTTTCCACAGATATTTCCCTATCTAGATAAGTATGTTCCGTAGGCGTAAGTACTTATTAAATGCTTATAATGAATGAAGTTTGCTATTTATATATTTCATCTATATCTATATTTGCACTGAAATACAGTTATATTTTTTTTTATTTTATATTTTATTGTATTTGTTAAGTATGGTTAAATTACTAATTTATTGTCATATTGTTAATAATGTTTGTACATTATGTTAAGAAAATTGTAATTAACAAATAATAAAAAAAAACCTTTATTTTAAACATATTTTATTTGCAGAGTATGTTTAATATTAGTAATTACAAAAATATAATTATTCTTACCATTATAACAGAGAAAGAATTGAGATTTAATAACATCTTAGTGAAAAATACTATAATAATATTTTGTAATTATTTTAAATTAAAACATGAATGGGCGGGGAGCATAGACTAAAGATTAACTAGACAAAGCCTTTTGGTACAATCATATGGATGTGTAATGGTACGTTTTGTAAAAGTTTGTCTATTGGTAATTTTGTCTAAATAAGCCATTATTATAATAAAGTAGAAATTATATTAACTGCTGCTGTGTATCACGTCATAATAAAAGCATGCCGTGCTACGGGGGAACGTTAAGAAAAATTGAGAATAAGCATCAAAACACTTCTCATACTTTCAATTATTATACAGAACTTTTTCCATTTTATTTCTTGAAGATAAATCCATCATTAAGTTGAACGGGGCCTTTAAGTTACTAATCTCTTAATCTTTTTCAATACCTCTTACTTCAATCGGCAATTTAAAAAAAAAGTTTATTTTGGAAATCCTAAATATTTTATATAATAAATAATTGTGTAGTATCAAGTAGGTTTTATTTAGTAAAACTTTCAATTCAATCAAAACTTGTGAAATGAAATGCTTAAGGCAAATTACTTATTTAGTCAGTGGCTGTTAGAAAAGGCAGGTACTAAAATCTGCTGGGAGTATGTGACAAGTACGGCGAAATCAAATATAAGTTATATCAAAATCCAATCTTCATGTTAGTTCAAGTGGTAGACTAGGAAATCTAAACTATGTGACGAGTTTCGTTGAATTGAAAACAAGCAGTACTAAGTACCTACCAACCAATGAAACTTCAGTTTAAAACTTTCAAATAAAATAACCCAACATAGTCATCTTTAGTCTAGATTGAGCATGACACAATTATTTTGAATTTGAACTTAAAGTACAGATTAACAAATATGCACTCAAAATACCTTGTAGTTATTTGTGTTTAATTTTTTAACTATAACAATGATTTTATCTTTACATAAGAGTTCAGAAACGTTTGCTATATAGAAAGATATGAACAGTACATTTCAAAAAGTAATATAACAAATTTTATTTACATAGATAACAAAGTGGTCAGAAAGTATGTTAATATCCCAAATTATGGTAACTTAAATGGTCTCTTAAGGCACTTATCAATATTCTGGTGAACTGTCTCCTAAACAATTGTCATTCACAACATTTAGCTTCTTCACTTTCTTGTCTTCCACATAAAAACAAATCAAGTCATCACAATGGTTCTGTTTCTGGAAAAGAAGTTAAGACATTTTTGATTTCATACATACATATATCGACATCAAATACTAATTTTAATATTAGTTTACCACTGTTTTCATTTATTGGTGTAGTGTAGAAAAAAATACAGCAAACACTCTACTATTATCTTTAAGGTTATTATTGTTATAAAACCAATCAATTGTATACAATGTGGCTGTGATATTGATTATCCTACATACATCATCATCCTTTTGGTGGTAATCTAGGTTGCATCCGTGAGGATTCCATGGAGATTCTAACTAGTCTGAAGAAGAAACTGAATTATGCAAAGTATGTTCATGAATAATATATACTCAAGTATTTGATACTTACACTGGTAGATGCAACTTCCTTCTTATTCTTTAAAACAGAAGCATATTTGACAGGTTCACTGGAGGTGGATGGCATAAGAATAGGACTCTCCTTTAAACCACTTTCATTTGTAAATTCCATGTTTTCTCTAAATGATGACACATGGTTGCTATTCAGTACTAGGTCAGGAACATCCAGTATATTTACTTCATGCACTGTTTTCAGGGCATCAATACAAGCTTCTGCCATTGCTGCCTCTCTGTTTTTGATGCTCTCCTCCATTGCTTTATTGTATGCAGACTGTAAATCTACAGCTTGCTTTTCAGCCAATATAGCAGTCATTTGTTTGATTTCAGCTTCTAAATCCCTAATTATGTTCTCATTCTTGGCAGCAATTTTGGCTTCTTTTATTAATCTGACATCTACAGCTTCCTGAATATGTAATATAGCATCTGAACCACAACTTTCTTGTAAGCTTTCCTTTACAATCTTATTAAATACACAATGAGGTGGCAATCTATGGGGCTTTTTATACCCAGCTAATTTTTCACCTAAATTAGCAGTCACATCCTCAATGTACTCATACATATCATAACAATTTATTTTTCCAAATCTATATGTAAATGTATGAGTTGATCCTGATGAAGAACTTTTGTTGGATAAATGACATGTCACAAATGTCTTCTTTCCGTGATGTCTTTCAAAATATTTTTGAAGCCCTTTAGATATTAATTTATCTCGAAAAGTAGGTTTTATATTAGTATTCTTTCTGTATTTGTACCATCCAACCACTTCGCTTGCTGTATTAGAAAGAAAACCAGATAAAATATCCTCTTTTATCCTGCCAGTTGGCAGATAAAATAATGAAACTGAAGGTAATGGCAATACAGTCCTTATAACTATTTGAGTATCAAGTCGGGCATTATCACTTTGTGAGTCTGATATGTGGTTAGTTATTTCAGAAGTTATATCACCAATGAGAAATCCTTCCTGAAACCAATATAACATTATTGTGACTTAATGTAATCTCCAATGGAAACATTGCATTTGCACCTGTTCCATTACTATCATGTACAAAACACTTTCTGAGTTAACTTATACTGAGTAAAAATATAGTGTGGACTCCTGCACATTTAATCAACAGGATGTAAAATCATTCATAATATAATTTTTTATGGTGAAAATTCACCAGTAAAGGTTACAGTTACAAGGAAGTCGTCTAGTATAAACACCTGATTTACCTAATCCAGGATCGCGATCACATGGCTCGGGTTGAGGCAGTTTGCCTTACCTGCCTGGAGTAGAGTGGAGCTCGCCGGAAATATAATGACTATGTAAGTATAGCTGAATATAGGTTTATATATTATTATTTAAATATTTACCTGGCTGTTCACAGAATTTGCACATTCGTATAACAAAAACGACAGCGCAGTGCCACTTAGTGACACTTTTTCCGTGTATGCCATTGTTTTACTAAAAACTGATGCGACAAAGATATCTTATCTTATAAAACTAAGTTAACAGAACTTAAAAATTGTTAGAAACACCTGATTATTAGTAATTTTCGACAATATTCGGCCAATCTTGAGATACTGACACATTTTTTTTTGTATAATTAGTGTTGTCCCTCGATTGTTTACGACGAAAGTCCATCCACTACTGATGACCTATCGATCATTGTCCTTAACCAATTTGATAGTAACGATACTATTGCTGCTGTGCTATATAAGGTAAACAATAGATATCACTATCAATAGTTTTAAGTCTATAATGTTATCCAGGCCCAATAGCTACATAACAAAAAATGTTTAATTCGAAGCCATCCAATAGTTCTAGTTAGTTTTTTTTTAATTCCCTTGTATCACATCACTGTTTTGTTAGATGATATTGACTTAAAATAATGTCTTTTCCGACAATTGTCAAAAAAAGCTGATTAAGGTATCTCGAGACCGGAGGGCTGGAAATGATCTGGCGCAGAGAATCAGCATTGCCATTCGAAATGGCAATGCTGCCAGCCTTCTGGGCACACTCCCGCAGATTGATACTATGCAGGGACTATACAATTTGTAAATTTAATTTTAATAATAAATACATCTAATATTATAATTATGATTAATTATTAAAATTTGTAAGTAGTTATTAGTAATAAGTGATAGTAACCTTAATAAAACTAAAATAAATCTTAATAAAACGAAAAAAGCCTAAATATAAAACTAACACTTTATTAAAAAATGCAAGTCCCGGCAGATTATCTTCGGACGGAGTTGAAGCGGAAGCGATGTTTCGGCTCGACCGCCACGGAAGATCACGGAAGATTACGCCAAGCGTAAACATGTCGCCACATAGTCTTGACGTAAAGTGCCCTAGTTTTTATTTAAGTTGTAATCATCTTTTTTATAAGTAGTTTTATATTTAATTGGTTATTTCTCGTGATAATAGATTTGATTAGTCTTTTATCGATAAGAAGTCTATCAAACGGAAACCTCGGGTAGCAACACTAATGTTTTGACACTTGGTTGGTTGACACTTCTCTTCGTTGACGTTTTACTTGATTGTACAAAAAGAAGGTTCACATCTCGAATCCGTTCTGTTTTTTTTCTGAAAGTACCTTAGTAATTTTAGTTTAGTCAGTTTTCAAGAGATAGTAAGATACATACAATTATTTGGGATTTTTTTAATTATTCCATCCATTTGCGTTGGTGACAAAATTAGAAATACACAGTGTTATTTAATATCGATAACCTTTTTACCCTTTAAGTACACTGCAGTGCAGATTCAGTTAAATAAACCTATTTCATCAATTCGTGCTATTTTAATTCGTGAATATGCGTATGTGATTTCAATATTTATGTGTTTTAATTATAAAGCTTGCGAAGAAAATTGGTAAGACACAAATACATACTGAATTATTTAGTATAAGTACCTACTAGGTAACATAGCAAAACAATAAGTTTGTCTACTTCTAGCAATAAAATAAGTGTCTCTGTTATATCATCGCTTATGTTATGAATACAATTATTAAAAACGTAGTGGTTATATTCTCTTTGACAAATATGTAGCTGTACTTATAATACCAATTAGGTTTACTCCGCGGTTTTGCTCGCGCGCATTATTGTGTACATATTATGTATGTTTTGCTGTGATAAAAAATAAAAACTGTGTGGCTGTAGGGGTTTTCGATGATTATTGTACAAAAAGCAGACAAAGAATTTATTAATCACATTTTTGAGTTCAGTTCATATTATATTCTTTTTACTGTGGCTTCTCTTCTGTTGGCATTTTCTTAAATACAAGGAGAGCAAGTGCAATGCATTATTTGACCTTGTCTGTATAACCTTAGTTATCTTGACCATCAGTAAAATTGAGGTCAAATACACTCCATTTTCATTTTTAAAAACCCTAAGGGATCAGTACTTTTTTCAGGGCCAAATAGAATAGTGCTATTTTTCTGAGAAGAAACATGTAGCAATGACAGAAAACAAACTCGACTTTCTCTTTATAACATTACTTGTATGTTGAATGGAATGATAGAGAGCCGTTTATCATCATACAAAGTGTGCACTACCCAGTGTGTACGCCCATAAATATTGAAAACAAATAAGATTTTTCTGCAGATTTCATTGTTTTAGTTTGTTGTTGTGGCCCAACAATAATTTTTTTTTAAAAACTCATAAAATGTTGAGATTTTTCAGCAGTGTTTCATAACCATTTGGAGTTCTAAGGCAGAAGTAATTGCACTTAAAATGTAATTAAGTAATACTCTTACTATTTTAGTTACCTCTGATAGTATTTCATCTTTACAGATATTGACACTCGGAGATAACAAGATAGTGCATGTTTAGGTTATCAGGAATTCTGAGTAAACAGATAAGCACAAAACATTTTTGTTTCTATTTAATTTCTAAACGAAGAAGACATCAAAGGTTTTTCGAAATGGAGAACACAATTTCGGCACTGATGAATCAAGACAACTCATATGTCTATAAGAAATACTATCGGCGTGCTGAACATAGGTAAGTTCGTGAAATTTTAGTTCATAAACATCTTAATCTTAGCTTAATCACTCATGTAGTTCATCTGCAGTTATTGATTAGAGGACCTTTTTTCATCACTACTTTAATGTTGTCAAATATAAAGCCACAAGAGACAAAGAAATTCAGTAAAATAAACAGCCTACCCCGCATCATCATAAGGCAAGATATGTATGTTTTAAAGCTTTTTGGTATTTATGTCAATCTTAAATTATTATATTGGCCTTAGACTTAAAATGTACTCATATTTTAAAAATATCTAGTATTCAATTAAATCATGGCTTTAATCCCTCAAAATATGAAATGTTTGGCTCTAGTTTATGTTTAACTAGAGGACGTGCGCGGCTCCGCCCAAAGTCCCGATAATTCCCATTCCCGCGGAAATTTTTCGAAATCCTCTCTTGGTTCTCTTGGTTGGTTCTCAACCATACATGACAAATTTCGGCTTCCGCGCGAAATTAGCGCCATCTATAAAAGAATAGTTTTTCGCAACAGGTTCCCACGGGAACTTTATATTAAGTCACTAACACACAAACAAACTTTGGCATTTATAATATTAGTTGGGATTGGGATATATAGGTTACAATTTTAACACCAAATTTCATTATCTGTTTAGATGCAATTTATGATTCTGGCTATTGAAACTTTGAAAAATAACATTGTTTATCTCAAGTGGCTACTCGTCACGGAGACAAATGTATTTTCTTATGAAATGTCGATATAGCTTAGCTGGACTGAATAGATGCGTACAATAAATTTATTTGATAAGATATCATATTGCTTTTGTTAAACTGTTTACATCAGATGTGACCAGTCAAAAGTTATCACAGTGTGGGGTCACAAGGCGTTACTAGCTTGTTTTGCGTGCGCGAGCGTCGTCCTCGTCAGTTCTATTACAGAATATTTACAAGGAGGTCGTTGTTGAAGATTTTTCATAAAAAGAAAATATAAAAGATTCTAATAAAAATGCCTGACGGGTTTGAAAGTGCTTACCCGTTGTCGCCGTCAGTGAGTCCGGAAGATATTCGCGCACGCGCAAATTCTTCGTCTAAAAAGAAGAGGCCAGTGGTTGCGTTCATCGCCGGCGATGAATCCGTAGAAATACCTGACAAATCATTAGTTGGTGTGAGCAAGCCGTTAGTGAGAAGCGATAAAAGCGAGGTGGAATTGGACAGCTTCGCAGAGTCACTGACCACTATGCATAGCACTTGGTTTGATAAGAGAGCCCTCGAACACAGGTTTGTTTTTCAATTAATTTAAGATTGGATGGAGACTACGAATATTACGATACCTACTACATACGCGTATTTAAATATGAATAAACCTTCGTGGGTATGCCTATTAATTTTATATTCATGTCATGTTATTTTATCTTGTTAAAATTCCAGTTTATTTTAGTCAGATTTCGTGATCGGCAAAAGGTCATACTACATTCAGTCACATCATTCACTTTAGGTTTTTTTTTGATTACAGTTTACTGGACAAAGTACATAATAATAAACTTGTTGGAATACTTATTCTATGAATTTATTCTTCAGCGGTCGGTGTTTGTGTCGTTCGATCATCTGCCATTATAGCTATGTTCTGGTCTTCAATATCTTATATATAAAATTCTCGTGTCACAATGTTTGTCTCCGTACTCCTCCAAAACGGCTTGACCGATTATCATGAAAGTTTGTGAGCATATTAAGTAGGTCTGAGAATCGGCCAACATCTATTTTTCATACCCCTTAGTGATAAGGGTTGTCCACCCTCAACATTTTTTTTAAATAGAAATTATTTATATGGCAAAACAACGTTTGCCGGGACAGCTAGTATTTCTATAAAATTTTAAACTCCACCGGAGTGCTACTCTAGAGTGCCGTGTGGTTTCCGGTACTTTAGAATGGAACTACTCCATATCTTTCCTATGGTTGTCATAAAAGGTGACAAAGGGTAGGCTTATAAACTTGGGATTCTTCTCGTAGGCGATGGGCATTAGCAACCTGTCACTATTTAACTCTTAATTTCATCAGAAAGCCATACAGCTGAAGGTGGCCTTTCTGTATTTTAAGACTGTTGGCTCTGTCTATCCCCCACGAGGGATATAGACGAGACTTTATTTATGTAAGTATGTTTGTTTTTAAAATTCACGGCTTCCGTCAATTAATCGATATGGACTATAAAGGTATGTTTACCTGACTAACGTTACAGACAGGACAGAGTGTTTGAGTGGCAGCCGGATAAATGAAGTACTTTGGCGAGTATAAGGCAAAGGAAGCAAGTTCTGTAGTTCGTGCCAAATTATTTTACATACTCAGCAAGTTTTTAACATAATGGGCATTTGTTTATTGAGAAAAGTCCTGAACAAAGGAAAGCTTTATTAAGACTATAAAATAAACCGAAGACAAGGCTAATACTACCCATTTCTTTATAAAAATTTTATAAAGATCGGTTTAGTGGTTTTTAACGTGATAGACGGACTTACATATACGCCTTTACATTTATAATATTAGTATGGATACATATTCACAAAGCCTATCACATACGTTTTATGTTACCGTTCTTTATATTTTTTTTATTACATAACTTAGCTAATTTTTTTTTTCAAATAGCTCACTCGCAGAACCTTATTGTTTGTCTGGTAATTCTAAAATCATTGCCGCTTTAGGTCAGTCATTTAAAATTTATTGCTGAAAATCAAATAAATAGATGGCATCATAACTACAGCCTTGTTGAAATCAAAAAAGTACTCGTATCTAATTGCATTGAATTTATACATCATTATCAACTAGTTACGTAAGTTAAGTATCCGTTTAGTGATAAACAAACTCATGTTTATTCTTATTAAAGGGCCTCGTGTGCGATAGATTTTCAAAAGTTTGTGTTACCTGGGACCACTTCGTACAACATACTTCGACTGAGACCAGACAGTAAGAAAATGTTCTAATGAATTACCCTTATCAAACGAGGTTATCAATAATGTCATTAAACTTTTGAGTCAATGTTTCATCACGCATTGAGAATTTTTCCATATTTAATTAGGAATTGTTCCGTATGGAAATATCCAGTTTGCTTCTGCCCAGGGATTAGACTAGAATTTAGTAATTAAATGGCTTTCAAAAAATCTGACATGAAAACTTTCATGAAAAAATATCGTCAAGAAAGAAAAATATCAGCCCTTTCCTTCACCTTTTCCTGTTGTCACTCCTCCTCCACATACTTAGATCCTCACTCCACTCTATTCGCATACTTTAGACTGTTTCTCGTTTCTCTAATTTCTCTCAATCATAATTTTAACCGCTTATGGGAGTCGTTATAAGTAGTCAAGAACTATGAATCCGAGAAAGAATGCTTTTGATTGAAAAAATGTCAAAGTCGGGTCCATAGGTTTGAACTTGATTTGGTTGCTATTGCTACGGTGCCACACGATGACAAGAACTGCCACACATACTTATCGAAATATAAAAAAAAATATATATAAAAAATACAGTACTATGCATGCTACGTAACTAGTTGAATGAGTGCGCCGGCATATGAATCAGCTGTTAGGAGTCAGCGGGCCGTGGGGGAAGCGGCAATGTAGGCTATATGCTATCGCCACACCGGCAAAGCGTCAGTGTATACGTGATGGTCTGCGACGACGCCGCCGCCGTCGCCATCGAAACCTACTCCCAATAATTGTTATCTCTTATCAATATCACTGTGATCTTGACTTTGTGACGCGATTTCCCTTCAGTGTTGTCAATTCTGTTTTTGTTCGCTAACGAACATCCGCCCACAGCGTGTATAGACTCAAGCATTTTCGCTTTCTCGACGGTGTTTATTTTCGCTTTGTTGAATACCAAACGATGATTTGCATTTTGGATACTTTGACAGTTACAAACATTTTCAGTTCATGAAAATTGTTACTTTGGGGCTTTTGAAAGTTCGCTTCTGCGTTTAATTTAAGTTATTAAGAAATTTTTGTGCACTTTAATTTTATAAGTTAATGTGCCTTAGTGTAACACCTAAATGAGTTTTTAAATTTAATAAATATCTACGAGTTCCGTTCTATATTCTCAGAAGTCAGTTAATCACTTTATGAGTCAAGAATTACCTACGTATTTGTTTCCTTTGTCTTAGATCGCTTTGTTTTCAATTCTACGATTCTTATGTTTGTTTTGATGACGGTTGAATATAAAACAAAAGTATATTCACCTCTATTATTTAATTCAACCGCGAGTTTTCTAGCAGAATCAAAATAAAAGTAGTTATCAAGTTAAAATAATCATGAAAAGATTATTAATGTATGCAAACGGGAATAAACGCGAAAGTTAGAATGCATGAAAAGATGTATTTATCATAACAATATAAATCACTTCATCTAAAACACGTCGTCAACAGGAAGACAACAAATATGAGTTCCCGCATAGATGATAAAGTATATAATAACTCGTAAATCGAGCTAACAACAAAATTGCTCTGTTATTGATGTACCTATTAAAATATAGTAGTAAACGTGGGTGTCTAACCGGCGAATTATATCGATTGGCGACCTTCCTGGCACCCGCGTCCCCATGCGCCTTGCATCCCATCCCGGTCTCCCCGACAACTCATTATATTATTCCCTATATCGAGTTTAGGTAGGAATTTATGGTATGAACCTACGTCACACTAAATTATTGTAGCCATCGTCATCAACAAGTGTCGTCCGGCGTAGCTGCGTAAAAGACGTGGGATTACTTAATTATGCAATCCTTATTAATACCAGAATATTTTTTCCGAATCCAATGGTTATACCTTGTTAATTTTGTGAAAGTGCTCTTGCTTCTTATTGATAAAACTATGAGGGTATTTGATGTTTAATGTTGATCTTCGGCAATAAGTAGACTAGAAGTTGACACTAACGGCATGCGTAGTAGCAATTTTTCATATTAAAATTATCTTCTGCGCAGCGTTCATAGAGTGGAATTTTGTTCAACTTTCGTGCCGGGCAGCCGGGTACTCTAATATCATAAACCAAAATACCGTAAAATACCTATCCGAATATGTTATTTCAGACTTTCCCAGCCTTGATCAATTAAGATGATATAACTACGTACTTAACATAGTACCTAATTTAGTAATCTGAACCGGTCTGCTGCGTGACCCTGTTACATGTCTTGTTACTGTCAAGGATATCCAGTCAAATGCTTCCTGCGTTTTACACACGCCGGTATATGTTGGTGCAATCACAAATATTACACACGTCGTTCTATATTTAACAACTATTTTGTTTATACTTAGTGATACAGGAGTTATACCAAGAATTGCTTAACCGTAATTAGCATTCCGAAACGTGGGCTGTCTTAACAAACATTTGTGAATCAAAGTTAGTGTAAGTAGGTCGTGTTAGAAAACTATAGCATTTGCTTTGCCATGAAGCTACTCGGTACAATGGCAAATGGAACAGAGTTGGTCCATTTTTTGCCGGACCATAAAGCATCATCATATGGAACAGGAGACAGATACACCGCAGCACCCAACGAGTGAGTAAATCATTCATAGTAGTAGGTATATCGTCCTTGAAACCATTGTTTTAGCAATACAATGCAATGTTTACAAAGGTAGGTACTTCATGAGTGGAACTTGCCGAATTCATGATGTTCATAATAATTAATGGATTCGAAAAATCGTGTATAATATTTTTGATGTCTATTTTATACTATTTGACGTTGAAATAAGGTTTTTAAACTTTGCGGCACAATTTGGAAATAATGTTTTTTTTTTAATATTTGTAATTCCATGCAGCTTGGACTTTAATTGGCTATTAATCAGTCTTGAAAATACTGATAGGCCGCGTTCAGCTGTTTGGCTTAATGATAGAATTGAGATTCACATAGTGCTATTGGTTGCTATCCCTTATCCCTTAGTATCCCTTAATCGCCTTTTACGACATCCCTAGGAAAGAGATGGAGTGGTCCTTTTCTTTTTTGTGCCGTGTGGTTCCCGGCACCAATACAAATACATTTTTACGTATAATGATATTTAACCATTTTACTCTGAGATTTATCTTAGACAATTTCACATTCAAGTTTTACAGCAATTATAAAAAATATTTAAAAAGTTTAATAAATTTGTGAAAGGTGAAAACAGGTTCTGTACATGCCTATTAACTATGGTTAAATTTACATCTTGGAATGATTCACGCATGCCTAAAATGCACGTTCATATATACAATCCTAGTTTTAATGGAATAATGCACATTGAGAGATTTGACAAATGGAAGAATAAAAGGGGAAATTTCATTGTTAGGTCGTATTCGACAAAATTGCACGTAATTTCAGATATCTTGTCATCAGCAGATGGAATTTGAAGTCGTCGAGTATTCCTATTGGGCTGAGTGTGGGACACAGTGTCACCAATGTGGACATTCCATTAAAACTAGGATTTTAGGTTTCATACATTAATTTTGAATTATTTATTGTGAATTATACGCAGTGACTGATTTGACAAATAGTAGAATGCAAGGGGCAACCTCTTCTTTAAAAACAAAGGAGTAGAAAATACTATGCCATTATCAGTACTATAAAATTCTCATGTTATGAGTTTTATATAATTGGGCGTTTATAAAGAAAGTACTTATCTGGGTGTGGTACCGCTACGTTCGGTACTTACAGAATGTGATTCTTTCGGTTTCATTATCAGATCGAATTACACGTAAATTCCAATATCTAATATCTTGGCAGATGTTCATCTAATAAAAGTATTGGCATTTTGCTGGAATTTGATGTCGTAGAGTATTCGTATTGGGCTGAGTGTGGGACACAGTGTCACCAATCTGGACATTACGGTCAGGCGCCAAGGTTTAATTCTGGATAACACCTGGCTTGCCGGCTTCTCAATGCCAGTTATATTTATTCGATATGCGGTGTTTCACTAAAGATTTGTAATGGAAATTTTTACCGCTATGGAAACACGTAGTTAACGTTACGTCACGATATTTACCCGAAAGTAGTTAATGTAGGTCGAAGGTCAGTGCAGTGTTAAAATCGTTTCAAAGCATAATGAAGATTTTTATTTACCCTTTTATATGTATTGTTGATTTAATTTCAAAAAAAGTTTTATATTCGCACGTTCCATTCATAGTCGTAACTTTGTTGTGGTTTAAATTTTAATAGTCGTAAATGATATATCAGTATAGTAGTAAAAAAAAAATACCAGAAATTTAAAATTGAGGACTAACATAGTTACAAAATAGAAACGTAAACTACTCTCCAGTTTTAGAATAATATGGCAAGCGCGTCATGAAAAATATTTATGACACATTGATCCATCCTGTATTTAGAACTAAGCATCTTTAATCGTTAACACGATGGAAGATTTGGCTTCTGAATAAAGCCATATAATCTGATGACATAGAAAGACTTAAGCTGCTATGTAGTAGAAAAATAATTTTGTGTATGAACGACAAATTTCAATCATTGCGGGGCTGTTCCCAACACTTTACGATATAATATTCGATTTGAATTGAAATATTTCGTGTGCATGTAACGTTGCAAGGGTGGGTGGGGCCGCACCCCGCACGAACTTCTATGTACTGGTGACACAAGTAAAATTACTGTGACTTTTGGCCTACTTTACTGTTTACCGTACATGTTCCTTATCGTGGCTCAGTCTGACGTAAGTTAGTGCCTGCAGGCATGCGTCGGCGGATATCCGCTAGCCATCGCGTGCTTTGCTTGATGTAGTTAATCTTCAACTGCTAAATGCTGCTATTAAAGTGTTAGCTTCTTAAAATATTCACCTTCTAAGTTACGACATAGCAATTTAAGGGGCTTGAGCTTAAATTGTTTGTATTTTATGTCTTTCATTAAATATTTTTTTTTTTGCATTATACCAGTGTAATTAACATCTTCGTAGGTTAATGAAGACATTCATGTCCTATATTCTACATATTAAAATCAAAAGAAGTGTGAACTAACTCCACATGATAAAGATTTTTTTCACTGAAAGTACTTAATTGGTTGTTGGATAGAATTTCCGTACAATTCATGGTCAACACTCAACAATGCAAACTTTCAGTTACAACCGTTCCTTGCCTTGAAAATAAAATTAAGAATAAACATTCTTTCATGACCGATTTTAGGTGTTGAATGCTATTTTAGGTTAGGTTACTAAATATTTCCCATTTCGTCTTGGTAGTGATACTTAACTATATTCTTTTCATATTTAATTTCGTTTCCATTAAATGTATGCTTCTTTTAACGCCAATTATGGCTATGTGGCTGGACTCTCGTTATTTTTAAAATTGTTCCAAATAAATTCTCAAATTGTATAACCTGTTGGGTAATTAAATAGATGATATTTTAAAAGCTGAACAATGATAAATGAACTCTGTGAATGGCATTGCGCCTGCTAACAGAACATGTCAGTTGGCAACTAGCATAATGAATTACTTTCCATAAATAGATATACTTATTTGTGTCTGCGTGTGCTGCTCTAGTTTTGGAGATTTTAGACCACGTTTTCCTAAATGAACAATACCAACTTCTAATGAATACTAGTGCCCCTCCCTGGCTTCCTCGGGGAGCGTTTATACATATATATAAACCTTCCTATTGATCATTCAAGCAATCAATCTTTTGTCTACCCCGCAAGGGATATAAGACGTGATTATATGTATACATATATGTATGAAACACTCCATATATTATAAAAAACTGCATCAAAATCCCTAGTGTAGTTTTGAAGATCTAATAGCATATGATTTATCTATTAGCTTCTACTTTTGGCTCCGTCCGCGTGAAAATTCCTTATATCCTTCTCCTTAGGTACTATGCAAAATTCATGCAGATCGGTTCACCGGTTTAATTGTGAAGAGGTAACAAATAAACAAAACAACAAATTCACTTTCGAATTTTAAAAATTAGTATGGTTTAAACAATAATACTAGGTATTAGGTTACATCACGCTCCAGCGACGTTCCAAACTAATTACGAATGTTTGACTCATAAATAGAGCAGCTATGAATAAATCCATTTTTTTGTTGCAGAATCTTCGTAAATAGATCTCTACATTTAGAAAATGTTAAGTTTTACGGATTTGATATGGACTACACACTGGCCGGTACGTACTTCACACGTTATGAAATGCACTTAACTATGTAGTGATAAGATAGTAGACACGTTAATTAATGCTGTTATGGATATTAATTTTCCATAATTTCTATTTCAGAATATAAATCGCCACAGTATGAAACTTTAGGATTTAATTTAACGAAAGAAAGATTAGTTTCCAAAGGATACCCTCGAGAAATATTAGAATTTGAATACGACCCATCTTTCCCAGTAAGGTAAGATATTTCTTATGAATTATTTATGTTTTACTTTAGGCTAACAACACAAATAAGTCTTAAATAAGGTTTTTTTTTGTACCGTATTGTAGTCATAAAGAGGTTTATACGAAGCACAACAAACACATCATTGTAATTAGATCAATTATACACATCAAGTAAATAAATTTTATTTTTTCAGAGGCCTGTGGTTCGACACTTTATATGGTAATCTATTAAAAGTAGATGCATACGGAAATATATTAGTTTGTGTTCATGGTTTTGAATTTCTTAAACAGTAAGTATAATGCGTGAAAACTTATAATACATATGTACATTTAATTTTTGTAGAATTTTCTTCTAATTTGTATTTCTGTTCCAGTTCACAAGTATACGAATTATATCCAAATAAGTTCTTGACGTTGGACGAGTCGAGAGTTTATGTTCTGAACACATTATTCAACTTGCCAGAAACATATCTCATAGCGTGTTTAATAGATTTCTTCACCAACTCACCACAGTATACGAGGTAAGTGTCATTTTTATTTGTAAATTAACTTCTTATTACTTGGGAAACCTCAAGGTAAAACAGTCTACGGTCTCAATAAGATTAAAGGGCTAAATATTCGTCAAAATAAGAAATTACAGAAGCAGGTATAAATAATCTTCATTGACTTTTACATTTTGAAATTTTGCGAAACGGGTATATCTACGGGTTTCGCACAAAGTATTTTCTTTGCCAAGTCTTGCATAATTAAGTCGAATGATTTTCTTAGAAATCTTCATGAAAACTCACAAAAGCTCAATAAGTCGCTTGATATTTTGCCTTTCCAGAAATTATACTATTTTCATTTACTCATTACAATATCATTGCCCATGATATTAATCTCTACACCATTGAGTATGAGGGCTCGGAAAACTGTGACCTTAATTACTGCGCCAGAGGAAATCCTCTGAAAATACTGGTCAATGAACTTGCGCAGTACCTCATTATGAGGTATGAGGTCCTCATATGATAAAAGACCCTTTTTGTTGCCTGCTCTAGATATAGATTACCATTTCAAATCTTAATCTTCAAGTATATTTCTAGATATTCAACATTTTATAACCAATCTAACATTTTTTTATCTTCTAGAGCTTGTATCTCGCTTGTTTTAAATAAAACATATCTAGGCTGTCAAGATAAAAACATACTTTTGATACCTTTGAAAGTAATTTTACCAACATTTGCAAACTTTGTCCAACATTTTCATGGTGGGCCGGAACCTCATTACACTAGGCGATATGTATTTTTACTTCAGGTTGAAAATATCATGCAAACCTCCTAAAAACGCTAGTCCAATATTCAGACAATATGGCTAGCCTTTGATAATTAAGGTGTTTCTTGTAATCTCTTGTCATTGTCGTTCACGATACCATTCCAGTAATTATACGAAATAAATTTATCCTCATATTGATACTTGTTCCGTATCTTTGAGATAGTCTAAGGTTCACGAGCATTACTTCCGAAGCGCTATTTGAGAACTGGTTTACATTTTTCATCTTTATCCCTTCGTTTTGAATTTTTCTTGCTAGAATATAAGAAACCCATACTAAATAATATAGATTCACCACACTAATAGAAACATCTTTTTTAGAGAGAAAACAGGCGTACGATGTGGCGATCTAGCAATGTCCTTCAGATCAATTTTCCAAGACGTGAGAAGCGCCGTAGACTACGTCCACATCCACGGGGACCTGAAAAAGAAAACCATAGAGAATCTAGACTTGTATCTGAAGAAGGACGAGAGGCTACCTATGTTCCTGTCTAGGATCACAGAAAGCGGAGCTAAGCTCTTCATTCTAACTAACAGCGATTACAATTTTACCGACAAAATTATGAATTACCTGTTTGATTTTCCTCACGGTGCCAAGGTTAGTGATGCAACAGACTTGTATAATGACATATAGACCTATTCTATATATAGCATACACGTGTTAGGCTCGTGAATAAACATGTGCACTTAAATATTATTCTTATTGCTTTAGCAGTATTCGGCGCAAAAATAACCGACTTCCGCGTTGCTTTTCTTTTCTTAATTACGCGTCTAATGATAAGGAAAATATTTGTAGTGCCAGTTGTCGACTTTGATTATGGCTTATCAACATTACTCCTTACTCACTAGATTGGATTAGATTTGCGTCATCAACTGCAATAAAAAGAATAAATGAATGTGAAGATAAATTTAACAAGTAGTGGACTTACGAATAATATGTATTTTTGGTTATAAAGAAAACGAAAACCTTTTGTTTCCAGCCCGAAGACCCACACAGGAACTGGAAGACCTATTTCGACTGGATCGTAGTGGACGCGAAGAAACCCTTATTCTTCGGCGAGGGTACCACCCTGCGGCAGGTGGACACCCGCACGGGCGCGCTCAAGATGGGTCACCACGTCGGACCTTTGCATGAAAAGCACGTCTATTCCGGAGGTATGGGAATGATTCGATGCGATGATAGTTAGAACGAAGGGTTAAACTGGCCTTGTTTAGATTAGAAATAGCTCATAATACTCGTACTGGTCTCATTTCGTCGGTGATTCATGAAGAATTAAATTAATTAAAAAATATTTGACTTTACTTGACGTACTTTTTGAACTTTTTTAGTAAGTCCGTTTAGGAACTACTTGTTTTGCCGGTTTTGAGTGAGATGATAAATCCTGAAATAACGTATTGCCGATTCGATTACATTACTCGACTCGAACTCATTGTACTTGCCTTATCTGAGGGTGTGGTTTCGTTTATGAACATTATTAGTTCTGAGAAATGGTTCTCTAGTCTTATGAGTATTATTTCAATCTATATATATAAAACTCTTCCGTTACTGAGTGACTGACTGACAGACAACGCACAGTCGAAACTACTGGTCGTAGACAGCTGAAATTTGGAATGTAGGTTCCTTGGGATATGTAGGGGAGCACTAAGAAAGGATTTTTGGAAATTCAACCCCCAAGGGGGGGAAAAGGGGTAAAAACGTTTCTATGAAAAATCTTATTCCTTGGGTTTTTAAACTTGAAACTTGGCATGAACACGTACATAGGCAAGTAAATATGTTTGACATTATAAGTTTTTTCAAACTACCCTCCAATCGTGATTTAGGGGGTGCGATTGGGTGACTGATTTATTAACGCACAGCCGAAACCGCTCGGTATAGGAGTCTGAGATTTTGAACAAAGGTTCCTTTAGTAACATAAGTGAGCACTAAGAAGGGATTTTTGAAATGTCAACCCCCAAGGGGGGGAAACGGGATAAACTGAGCCGGGGCTGCGGGAAAGTTCTAACGAGATACCGTGGCCCCGGAACGCAAAGGGCAACTGAAGGAACGAGGTGGGTTTTAGTCAGTAAAAGTCTGACACTCCCTTCCGTTCCACCCAGAGCGGGAGAGGTCATTTGATGATTTCCCATCCTTAAAAAAAAGACTTTGTATGACAACTTTCAGTCGTCTCTTTAACATAAATAATAACATACATAATTATGTACATACATGCATAACATTAATAACATCACGCCTTTAAATCCCTATTTTGTGTTAACACTACCCATACAAACAGCTAAAAGGAAACAAGTGAAGAGACGAAATTTGTCCGCATCCATTTTCACCTAAATTCTTAACGTTAATGAGATTTACTTTTTATTATCAGGTCAACCTAATAGCCTCACATGTACGTATAACTTCGTAAGAATTTTCTTTCAACTCCTAACCGTTGAGGAGTTGTACCTTCCATCATCAGCTCATTCACATGGGATGATGACTATCAGACGCAAATACTTAAACAGATCTATGAAATTGTCAAAAACGTAATTGCCTGTAAATTTGAGGTTTGCCCTTGATTTCCCTGGAATACCATCATCAGATCCTGACTAGGTAACAACGGGACCAACTTGAAAGTATACTCTACCGAACAAAAAAAGAATCACGTAAATCGGTCCATAAATCTCGGCGTAATCGGTATGCATAAATAAAACACCCGAATTTTATTTTCTATTAACTATCACGAGTTGTCTCGATGCTCGATAGATGGCGTTGGCATCGAGATAGATCGCGCTATGGTTTCGTTACCGTCATTTAGCTAGGTAGCGTAAAATATTTTAATTTATCGTAAATTTTAAATTATAAATTTTTAATTTTATAAATATTTTTTTATAATTTTGAAATTTACGAATTTAAAATTTATTTATGAAATTAAAAAACGCTATATATAACCGAATTACACGTGGGCGAAGCCGCGGGCGGAAAGCTAGTCAAATATATAGCGAGAAGGAAAACTTTATTACCCCCGATTAGGTTGTATAACTCAATATCTACGATCTATGTAATCAAAAATCTATTATCGGTGTTTATCTATGATATATTATTGTGCTGGCTAACTACAGCTTAACTAAAATATTCCATGATGAAAGATAGGGAGTAAGTTCCCATCGCCAACTTTGTATAAAAATCTCATAATTAAATTACACCTGTGGTATTGTTCCGCGCAAGAACTTTATTTTGTTCTATTACGACAATTTTACATTCCAGGACTTTATCTTTAGTCTCTGGGATTCGTCCTAATGCTCTATATTGTGAAATAGGGGGATTTTACCTATAGTCACCACGCTGAGCAGGCGGGTTGGTGACCGCTGTGTCTATTGATTCTGGACTATGTTGTCATATCAGTGTAGGAGGCTCTGCTGCCCACCTCCCGCTTAATCTTTATCTTTATCTCTTACGATACTCACGGGAAGATATGGTGTGATGCTATTCTACTCTGCCGGCGTCACACGGACAAAATATTGGCAGCTAATACAATAATATCAAGAAAGTTATTTCTTTATTCTTGCAGGTTCATGCGACGTTTTCACCGAGCTGATCGGCGCTAAAGGCAAAGACGTCCTTTACATCGGCGACCACATATTCGGCGATATTCTCAAGTCCAAGAAGATCGGCGGTTGGCGCACGTTCCTCATCGTGCCGGAGTTGGTGCAAGAGCTTCATGTGTGGACCGACAAATGTTCGCTGTTCGCACAGCTGCAGACCTTGGATGTACAACTAGGAGATATGTACAAGTGAGTAGGTTCATCTTTTATTATTGACTGTGTTAAAAATAAAGCTGAACAATGATTAGATACGGCGACGAACTCGATACTTTTCCACATTGGAAAAGGGTTCGACTGGCAGAAATGCCTTGTGGCATTAAGTCCTACATTCTTAGTTTAAATAATAAATCTCTGTTTGGAGGTATGATCTACCAATGAAACAACACGAAAATAGCATAACAACAAAAACGGATTTGAAAATCAATAAAATGTTCTCGTTTCCAGAGATTTGGACTCGAGTACTAAGGAAAAGCCGGACATATCTAAACTGCGCATGGCGATCCGCGACGTGACGCACAAAATGGACCTCGCGTACGGCATGCTCGGGTCTCTCTTCCGATCTGGATCCAGGCAGACCTTCTTCTCTTCACAGGTAATTATGTCACGAATTTGTCTTATCTTCTCTCTTTTCTACCACTCTTATTAATCTCAAAGCTAGAGAGAGACGATATTGCCTTTTAATGTTTGTGAATAAGCCCACTGTATAGATTGTATGAAGATTGACGAATGATTCGCAGAATCATTATCTAGAAACAAATCATAGACACATTTGATCTGGTTACAGTCAGTCACATGACTGTATGCACTGTCATCAATTCAGTTTACTTTTATGATCATTTTTATATGCCATTTATATACCAGTGACTATTGTAGTAGTTAGAACTGAATTGTACAATATGATATGCAATAAATAAATCGAAATTAATTTTCTCGGCCTCCTCAAAGTTCTGAAAGCACATTAAAGCGTCAATCTCGGCTATCATCGTTTGATGGCAGTCGTAAAACGATGTCAGATGCCTTTATGCGGCCTGAAATATCTAACACTAGTGATCTAGTCTAGTCTAACTTCAAACACAATAAAAAAAAAATTGTATATTTAGAGAAAAACTGTACTTCCATTTGTAAGGCAATTATTTTTTACATTTTACTTTAGGTGGTAAGGTACGCGGACCTATACGCCGCGTCGTTCCTGAACCTGATGTACTACCCGTTCTGCTACATGTTCCGCGCCCCGGCGATGCTCATGCCGCACGAGTCCACCGTCGCCCACGAGCAACACTTCACAGTCGACACCCCCACCATCGACAGGTGTGTGTGTGTTCTAGTTGTGGGACAGCATCAAAAGACATTTAATCCAGTATTATCGTAATCGAAATTATTGTCAAAAGTACCCGAAACCGCCGAGCCTGCATGAAGAGAGTTATGAATGTGGATGAAGCGAAGGAAATATGCAGAGATCGTGGCAAGTGGAAAGAGGTAGTCTCTGCCTACCCCTCCGGGAAAGAGGCGTGATTTTATGTATGTATGTATGTATGTATTATCGTAATCGTAATACTCTCCAACGCTCATGCTTTTGGATAAAAAGTCCAGCGATGAGTCTAATAGTGTCTCGTCTCACCGTTTGAACTCAATACCTCGTGAAAAGATCGCTGCTCTTGTACCTGATGATGAACTAAACTCAAGTTCAATCGTCACCTTGAACTTTCGCCGTAACGTACCCGATTTGATCGTGATTTTCTTTATTATAATAAAATACAATGTTATGTTTCCCCACAGATCGCGGCACCCGAGCGCGGTGCGCGCCTACAACGTGATATCGGAGGACTCCTCCGAGGACCACGTGGTGGCTGCACCAGAATTACCTGATGCTAAGGTACTTTAACATACTAGTGCACCTGCCCCCCACGTCGCTTCCCATCAATGTAAATTTTATTGTTTGTGTAATTTATTCTTGACACACAATTTCACAACTTACAGTGGGGTAAGGGCAATTTTTGTTTGTGGTAGTCAAAGTAATATTTATTAATTCTGATATAGAAGCTTTGTCACTGCGTAAAGTTTGATGCTAATCTGTGAAAAAATAAATATTGGAATTATATTTAGTATAATGATAGATAGTATGAATATTAGTACCTATCACTTAAAATTTTATGCAGCTCTTCTGTGTTTCTATTATGAGTTTGCATTTGAGTAAGATTTACTATTTTATTTAATTAAATAACTACTTATGATTATTCATCACCGGCGTAGAGTATTAAAATAGTGTATTGAAAGCAGGTGTTGATAACTTTAACTTCTACTCACTGGTCTGCCGAAACGGATATCTATTAAAATAAGCTTTACTGTATTAAAGTCAAAAGTACCCGAAACCGCCGAGCTTGCAGGAAGAGAGTTATGAATGTGGATGAAGCAAAGGAAATATGCAGAGATCGTGGCAAGTGGAAAGAGGTAGTCTCTGCCTAGGTACCCCTCCGGGAAAGAGGCGTGATTTTATGTATGTATGTATTAATAATATGGATTTTTCTGTAATAAATTGGCAAATAAATAAGCATTTGTACATTTTTTCCAGCAGACGCCAGCGTCCGTGCCGCACGCGCGGCCCGAGACGCCGCGCCAGCTGACGCACACGCACGACGAGGACTGCTCCGACGACGACGACGTCGCCAAGACCGCCGCCGCCAAGTAGACGACACGCGACACATCGCCGACATGTTGCTGAAACTGTTCAACACGCTGACACATGACGGCCAACATCTTGTCCAAGATGCAGCCCCTAAAAGTGTTCCTTATTCAATTTACGCTGCGATAATAAAAAAAGAAAAGAACAGAATGCTGATACATGAAGGTCTGACCTTCTGGTCTGGCTTTGCCAACATACAACCAATAAACATGAAATGTTCCTTATTCAATTTACGTCAAGATATAATTAAAGCACAAGATAGCTTAGATTGAAATGAATATATATGCTGCCTAAATACATATAAAACTAACTTTTTCCTGGAGCCGAAAAATTCCTTTACTAGCTAGTTGACATTTCAAGTTCTGATTCGACTATGAATTTTTGATTGGAGTTGTTGTTTCATGCATTGAATCTATTTTAAAAGTTTATGGGCTTGATAAGTGGCGTTAATTCAATACTGACAAATGGTTAAAATCCTATCAGAGATAATTTGGTAAACAATTCCTAAGTGGTAAGTCACTTCTGTGATGTATTAGCTCAGTAACAGTATAATCAATTCTGCTTTACAGTAAGAGTCAAAATAATTTTAAATTATGATCCTAATATGTTTAGTTTATTATGTCAATTTACTAAAATTAATCAATACAATATACCAACCCACGCAGAAACATTTTCAATTGATTTTTGTTACATAATTGGTACTTTAATGTTCTTTGACATTAAAATGTATTTATTATTTGACTAAATGTTTGAGGCTTGAATAGATGTTTTAACAAGTAAAAAGATATTTAGATCATCACAATAATGTTAATACTTCTAATGTTTTGTTTTGGTACACGTTTATAAACTATTGTTTTTTACCGATATAATTTACACTGTTAGCCTTTATTTTGTCTTGATATGACAATTTGAATCGACTGTTGCCTCAGTATCGTATCGGTTCGGTACGGCTACTTGTTTGATAGTCTAGGAACCGAAATGAATTCTTTCTGTATCTCTTTTCTTTACATGAAACAGTAGTCTTTCCAAAAAATTGTCTCAAGCAAAGACTCTAGAATTTTCATGAGTTCATGGCATGGGGCTTTACACAGTGATTAAGCATTTACCTTATCTTTCATGTTTCTTTATCGCGCAATCACCCACGCAGCCATTCAAACTTGTTTTTTCTTCCTGCTTTTTTTTCTTTTTGTTAAATTAAAAAGAATAACCTTTAAGGTTTGATACGATCTCTGCCGCATCGACACGATATACACATAATAGAAGCAAAAACACAAAAGAAGAATGTGAGATGTCCCTGTAACTAAATCGTGAACCATTTCCTAAAACAAGCAGAAGTTTCGATCATAGTATCCGTTCTGTAACCTTTTTTAGTCAGGTAAGAAACCACAGGGTTACCTTGAGTTGTGATTGGATATTATCGTGTTTGTAGCTCTTCACTTAGGAAACGAAAGTTTCAGTTGTTATGAACTTACAACTTCGTAGGTTTGGTGAAGCCAATTCCCAACATTGTGATGACGTGTGTTGTAAAATGTAGGTAACTAATGATTCGAATGTATGTACATAAATAAATTAATATAATATTGCTTATGTTAATCAGTGATTAAATGTTTTGTTACTTTATTTGGAATTTTATTTGTTTTTTTTTTCAAGTTCCTTCAAAAAAGCGTGACAGTATTTTAATGTTGCGTAAGATTTGCGTAATAGGTTCTTAATTATTTCATCAAGGTAAATAGGTTGCAAAATGGAATGTCTGTAAAGATTTTGCACCCCAGATAAATAGTTTGTGACATGCTGTCATGATAAATTGTTTGATTTAGGTATTTACTTGTAGTTTCATAATAATAGAACGATTTAATATAAAACAAATATTAATATCAGAATGTTAACTGCGTTTTAATAGAAATTTAACAATTGTGTTTCTTATGATTACAATAACAAGTCTTCCAAGTATTCTTCAAATTCTTCCTCACGTGTTTTTTCTTCGGTTTCTTGAGGAGCTGAAAACAAAAACAAATATTGGCTTGCAAATCATCGTGCGTTTATTGATACAAATCTCCTATTGAGCCTTTCTATTGAAAAATGTAACTACCTACTTACTTCCTATAACAATTTTTGTTTGGTCAGTGGAGAAAGGTCGATACCACTACAAGATAACTCATTTAATTCAAACAACGTGCCTTACCCTTAAGGGGTACCTAACAGTCTCGAAAAGACTCGAAGGTCACGTTCAGCTGTAATGTTTTTTCTGTTTTTCTTTTCTTATGGTGCAATAAAGAGTCTTATTTATCTATCTTAATAATGGAATTGAGATTCAGATAGTGCTAACCTATCCCCAAAAATAATAACCACAAATTTTTTCGCAATAAAATATAGACTTTTAGAGTCCAAAAGGGATCACCTCTCTCCGTACCTTTCATGAAAATCTGTACAGTGCTTTAGGCGCGAAATTGTAACAGTCAGGCAGAGTTACTTTCGCATTTATAATATTAGTAAGGATGGTACCTTTTTTCCACAACGACTCAGCACTAGTATCTTTGACGCTTTTGGAGGTGGATGGTTCTTCTTCAGATATTTGTTCGGGCTCCGGAGTATGCGGGCTGTGACTTTGTTCGTCTTCCTCATCAGGCTGCTCGCTACATTTCCCTCTTTTTCTTTTTTTGTGACTTTTCTTCAGTCTTTTTATTTCGCGTTTCTTTGATCTGTAGTTTAATTTGTCTGAACATTCTGGACATAAACCTGGTGGAAAAAGAGCTCCATTAAGCTATTGTTTTGTGTCGTGGCTCCAACAGACGTACCGAAGCGTACTTCAGTTGCGAAAGAATTAATATTCCGATTTGTTTCGGTAATCGGAATATTGATTCTTAACTAAAAATCCTTTGAACCATCCGGAGCGATGGTCATACAATCGGAATCAAATACAGTGAATCGTCTTCACGACGATTTATTAATCTGTCTCAATTAGCTGATGTAGTCTTAACGATATATTCCGATTTCTACGGTTTTAACGACTTTTTGGTTTGCATCTACTTACGCAGTTTCACTAGTGCGTTCTTCCTCTCGTTGTCTTCCACGTAAGCAAAGTTCACTTCCCACGACTTGAGGCCGCTATCACTGTTGCAGTGTTTGTTTCCACATTGAAATTGCCCCTTGCCCATCACCACTTCTTTTTCCACACGCCATCTCAAAGCCACCTAAGTATTGGAGTTAACACTTATCGTAGTTTTATTTTAATGCTTGCAAAAAAACAATGCAGAATGCATTTCAAATAGTGTCATTAGTAAGTGCGAGTGCCTAGTCCATTCCATACTATTTTAATAAAGACAGAACAGTTTAACATGTCATGCTATAGACTTCTTAGATTTTCAGGAGTAACATTGGCTAGGGCTACTTAAGTTTCTGGAAATTCTTTGGGGTGAAGCCAAACCTCTGGTCGAAGACTAGATTACCTACTATTTCCAAGATATTTCCCAGAAATTATACCTAATGTTCTGGATAAAAAATATCCATTCTATATAAAAATGGACCCGGAGGTCACGAGTTCAAAGCATTCGGAGAACATACATAAGTACATATACCTTAATCGAATAGTTGCTTCTCGTTCAGACAGGACATTTCAGGCATAAATTACTGACGTCCCGAGAAAACAAGATTCAGTCCTTTTCAGATAACTCATTTCTTAGGAAGATATCTACCTACTTGGAACGATCTGACACGATAATCAAATCTTTAAAAATAATTTCATCCGTATGTATTTCACCTTTATACCTTCCAACCAAACCATAGAAATATACATCCGTGTACGTTACATACATGCATAATAATGCCACGAACTAAGGAGATCGACAGAGCAGATGTGCGACTACGCATGTTGTTATTGTAATAGAGCGAAGCCAGGCCAGCCACCGGGCGTGGATGCGCCGCTATATTTAGATTACAGAAAGGCAGTACCGCGCGGCCTTTGTTGCTCTCCCCAGCCAGTATATCACACAAAGAAAGGTCTCGTGGTTAAAAAAACGTAATCAAGTTACGAGGGGGACGCTCGTCCCTATCTCAGGCTTAGTTTGGGGGACCATTGAACTCATGAATTATCTCTAACGGTGCCTTTACAAACCCTTTGTTGTAAATAGTTACACTCTGATCAAAAGCCCCTCCCTACAGCTGTCCTATCATTTGAAATGTAGCTTTGAGATTAAACCTTACTTTTGCCGACGTAATATTATCAGTCTACCATACCTAAGTACTACTTAATACATCATTACAAGATCATTTAGGTAGGTAGTTAGGAAATTGTCAAACTTACTTTGTTATCTTTATATCTGGATAAATCACAAATACAATACTCTTTGAAGAGCTTATCATAGTATTTCTTAGCCAACTGCTTCTCCCAAGTATCTGCTACGTCATCTTCTTCCCAAAGGAATTTATGGTTTTCTCTGATAACGTCGAGATCAGTACGGTCTTTGGAGGTGTCGCGTTTTAATAAACGCGTAGCGCCTTTCGTGTTCAAACAATACACATTAACTAAATACTTATGCAATTCATACGGATTTAAATTACGCAATCTTGAAGACATCTTTAGCGTAACCTAGAACAAAGGGAAAACCGCCTATATAATTAATGCAGACAGATAAAATAAAACTTAATTTTCAACAAACAACTCTTTAATAAAATCGTCAAATTATTACAATATTCCACAGTATATAATAAACATATTAAAATGGCCCTTATTTCTAATTGTCATGTTGAGTAACAAAGTGCATTTTGATAAATAGTTACAAAATTATTTATATCTTTTGTATTATTAATAATAAATAATGTTTGTGCACAAGTTAATATCTACTCTGAATATTATTGTCAGTCTTGTAGATTTTTGCGAAATTTTTTTAATTGGCTCTTCATCATAGAATTCTAAATCTATGAAAAAATCATGCAGTTAAATATCTAAATTAAATAGTAAAATAAATATATTAAAATATGATTATTACAGCTAAATAAACATTAGACCAAATTCTACATCCAATTTAGAAGTGGCACATAAAAAAGTAACAATAAACTTTGGTTTCTTTGCCAATTTATCTTTGGAATATCTGATGCACATTAAGGTGCCTGGCATTATTTTTCATGTGATAATTAAAAAGTAAATTACTATTTTAAATTAATCCATGAATTATTAATAACAATGTGATGATTAAATTCTTTACTTCAACTGGTGCTACATTAATATAAAAAATATTCTACTTGATCGAAATGGCTAAACTAGTTTTTGAGACCATAAAAAGGAAATAATGCCTTAAGCACAAGATTTTAATCAATGTTCTAATATTATTTTTCACATAATGTACTTAAATAATGTGATACATTATTTAAGTACAGTAGTTGTTGTGGATGTCGTAAAAGGCGACTAGGTTTATATACCCTAGTCGCCTTAACTTGGGATTCATCTTTTAGGCGATGGGCTGGCAACCTGTCACTATTTGAATCTCAATTCCATCATTAAGCCTACCAGCTGAATGTGGTCCATCTGTCTTTCAAGACTGCTGGCTCTATGTACCCCTCAAGAGATAAAGATTTGATTCTAAGAATGAATTAATTAACAGTAGCAATTTGTATACCTTAATATCTAAGAAGTTATTTTGGTATACATGTGCAAAAATAGGCACATTTAACAATATTATTGCTTTGGTTACAACACAGTTCATATGAATCACTTTAAATACTTAATCTAAAATTTGGCTTAGGTAAAGGTATGCTTTACAACTGGTATTTAAATACCTGATAAGGTCAAAAATATATCTACACATTATTTATATTAAAGCTTGCAAATATAGCAGGAACAAGTTTATACTTTGTGATATTTAGTAGAAGGCCTCAAATCTTTTGAAAAGTGTCAGTTATCTAATGTAAATATATACTATGTCTATCAAATTTAGGATATCCAACCTGTGTCCACAAACTAGAACTCCACCTTATCATAATCTAAAAGGCAACTTTGGATCGAGATATGTATGACCTTATTGTAGAGCACCTGAATAGGCATTTTATAAAACTAATTATATATTACTAATATAACCCAAACATGCAGTAAAACATTGCATAAATAAAATCCCTAATAGAAAAAGCAACTACAGCAGCACACAGAGTGTGAAACACTCTCATAAACACACCATAATGACTAAATTATGAACTAGATCATATTTTTGGATTTGGTATAAAACAATGCAAGTAATAATAAACATAAAACTAAATATTTGGCAATAAGAGAATCTGGCAGTTGTGAAATGCATCATTTAGAACAATTGATTTGATTCAATCTTGGCTAACATGATGCACTTCACTTTGATTACACATTTCATCTACCCATGAGTTTTCTCATGCTTCTTCATATTATCAGAACGAGTAAACGCTTTGTCACAGACACCACAGTAGTATGATTTTTGTTTTGTGTGGACGGTCATGTGACGGGACAATTCACTTTTAGTCACGAATTTCTTCTCACAAACTGTGCAAGCATGTTTCCGCACATTTAAGTGGAACTTCATGTGAATTGAAAGGGAGCTGGACTGAGAGAATGCTTTGTGACACAGCTCACAAACAAATGGTCTTTCACCTGTATGCTTTCTCAAGTGATTCATAAACCCTGTTTTTGTATAATCTTTTTGACAAAGATGGCAAAAGCTTGATTTAGAGTCCAGCATCCCAGGAAAGTGACTGTTCATATGTTTCCTCAGTTCCCAGTAACTGGGGAATTTTTCTGCACACATATTACAAGGATATTTTTTCTCTTCAGTTGATTTTGCACTGCAATTGTGTGCAGATAATAACTGCTCACTGGAAAACATTTGGTTACATTGGCCACAAGTATGACTAGTCTCGGATTCAGTAGATAGAGTAACTTCCAAGTAGTTTTCAATAGACATGACATTTCCACTAGAGCTGTCGACATCGTCATTTGGTACTTGGGGCAATCTTTCTCTGTCAAGAGATTCTTTGGTATCCATTCTTTCTATATAATCTCTGTAATCTAATGAGTCTTTACGTGAGTTATTGTTATCAGGCTCTACGAGATGAAGAACGGGCGACTCACTTTGTTCTCTGTCAGGTGAAGTCTTCTCATTGTCCGAATGTTCGGGTTTCGAGGATACATTATTGTCAGATTCCCAATCATTTTCCACAATCTCCACATCTGAATCAGAATCTTCTGCACTCGAATTAGAATTATTTACTAAATGAAATCCGATATCGTCAAAACGGAGCACATTAGGTGGAAGTTTGACCCCCACGATAGCCTGTATTGCCTGCCATGAAAGCTCTTGGGGGTTGTTCTGCATATTAGATCGTACTATTCTAACCTACAAACGTATTAAGCGATTATTGGACTGTAACAACCTGTTAACCTTTTGTGGAAAATAATAATAAATTAATTATACATTTACCTTATTTACACGGTGAAAATAATCTGAAAAAATAAGCAATTGACACCTTTATTTTCTACATCTAAAATTAAAAATATTATGCTCTAACTTTGACTATGGGCAAGCCTGCTCTCTTAGGAATGTGAAAAAAAAATCGATTATGGAAAAAATCGATTAAAAATCGATTTTTTTAAAGTAAAAATCGATTTTTTTATGTGATTTTTTTTAAATTAATAATCGATTTAAAATCGATTTTTATAATCATACAAAATATGCACTCCAACATTACGTTTTTGTCTTCTGGCTTGGAGCCCAGAACGCGAACTGCCAAAGAATACTATCATAGCTCCATAATATTACATTAACGCCATCTGTGCATTCTTTCTGTGCTCTTAAAACAGTTTAGATGATTAATTTACTTTATAGACGGCTTCTGTGGCGCAGCGGTAGTACGCTTGTCTGTGACACCTGAGGTCCCGGGTTCGAATCCCGGTCAGGGCATGATGAGAAAAGAACTTTTTCTGATTGGCTTGGGTCTTGGATGTTTATCTATATAAGTATTTGTTAAAAAATTATAGTATCGTTGAGTTAGCATCTCGTAACACAAGTCTCGAACTTACTTCGAGGCAAACTCAATCTGTGTAATTTGTCTCGTATACATTTATATTTATTTATTTATTTAATCAAACATTCTCTAGATGGAATTAGTCGATGAACAGTATTTTACCGACATTCGGTTGATATTTTATTCATTATTCGTTGCTGAAACTTCATTTTTCAAACTTGATTGTTAAAAACTTTAATTTGTGTTGATTATATAAGAACTTACTGTTTCTATTGTTTATTTTTAATGAACAAATCTATTGATATAATTTATATGGCGTTTATTTTGACATAAATTGAAAAATTAGGAAAAATCTATCAATATAATAAAATCGATTATTTTCTTAAGAAAAATCGATTATTTGTTATACGATTTTTCATACTTAAAAAATAAATCGATTATATAAAAATCGATTTTTTATCAGCAATGTCACATCCCTATGCTCTCTGCTCTTTTTTTTTGTTGTCATATCTACGCCAGTACATATTCTTGTCTATGGTCATATCCATCCATTTGCTTATAAATATGCGTTGTCTTTGAATGAGTTGGTTTTGGTTGTAATAATGAACTATAATATAATAAATGTTATAGACGTGGCGAGCGTGCTAAAGTTAAGACTTATTTGTCTTATCTGTACGTAGAATAAAAGTGTACTTTAATGCGCGATAGTACATTGTTTCTTGTTCCATAAAAAATCGCACAATTAACATTGTCTGTCCCATTTCACGTCATAAAAAAGCGAAAGAAAAATAGCTCATCACATGACGAAAGGGCGTCGCGCGTGCTGTGCTAGTCTCGCTTAAATACAATAAATCTGTAGCGGGAGCTGCTAAAATTCTGCTCGACTGCCACCAAAGGGAATATCTTCCGTCAGGCTAGTTGTCATGCCTGGGGAATCGCGGCTCCGATGATGTTGTGTTGGAGGTTGTATATTTGATCTAATCCGTTATATTCTGGAAATAATCCTAATGACCATTATAACAATTTATTTAATATGATTTCTGCTGAATACTCAAAAAGGTTCAAGCAGAAACAAGTCAATATTCGTAATAGATTACAGTTCAGTGAATGGGCTACATTAGGTATTCACAAGAGTAGGAATAAGTTATATGACTTATATGCCCAGAAACAATACAATTTTGACCCCAGTTTTGTAGAATATGTCAAAAATTATTCAAAATTATTTAAAAAAGTTTGCAGGCAAGCCAAGTCTTTTCACATAAGTAGTAAAATAAACAACGCACCAAATAAAATTAAAGAAACATGGAACATTATTAATAAAGAATCTGGCAAAATCAAAGATAGAGACAGTATTAAACAAATATCATCCGGTAACAAAAGTATTTCTAAAACTCAGGACATAGTAAATGCTTTTGATAATTTCTTTGCAAAAATCCCTGTGGAGCTAACTTCTGACGTTGACTCTTGTCCATTGCGCGCTGAAACCCTACTTAATAATAACACAACTCCCATCAAATCTGTCTTTAAATTTAAATATGTTAACTCTGATAATATATTAAAGGCGTTCAAACAACTTAATTTGAAAAAGTCTGAAGACCATTGGGGTATGTCTGTTAGTATCATAAGTCAAATCATAGATATTATTGCATCTGATCTAGCTTTTATATTTAATGAATGTATTGATGAGGGTATTTTTCCAAATTTAATGAAATGTAGCAAATTAATACCTCTATTCAAAAAAGGGGAGAAAACAGTCCTTGGCAATTATAGACCTATTTCTATATTGCCAGTTTTGAGCAAGGTGTTTGAGAAGATGATGCTTAATCAAATGCAACAATATTTTAAAATCAATAACATTTTCCATTCCCAACAATATGGGTTCACTGCCGGGAAGTCCACCACTGATGCGGGAGTAGCACTTGTTACTCAAATCTATGACGCGTGGGAGAGTTCACAGGATTCAGTTGGAGTCTTTTGCGATCTCTCTAAAGCATTTGATTGCGTAGATCATCAGACACTTTTGCGTAAACTTCGTCAATATGGGTTTGACCACAAATCAACTAAACTAATGGCATCCTATTTGACTGATAGGCTTCAAACTGTAGATATTAATGGAGTAAAGTCAAGCGGATCAAGCGTCTCAATGGGTGTTCCTCAGGGCTCAATTTTAGGACCATTCCTCTTCTTGGTATATGTCAATGACCTGCCTTTTATGGTGGAAAAACAGGCGGGTATAGTGCTGTTTGCCGATGACACTTCTTTAATATTTAAATTAGATCGCCATAGCGAAAATGTAAGTTCGGTTAATAATATACTGTCGGCCATATCTATCTGGTTCTCAACCAACAATCTTCTTTTAAATGCTAATAAGACCCAATGCATTAAATTTACCCTTCCAAACGTAAGGCAGGCCAATACTGACATAATACTGGAAGGCCAGAAATTAGAATTTGTTGAAAATACAAAGTTTTTAGGAATTATAATTGATGCAAAGCTACAGTGGGGTGCTCATATTTCTAAACTATCCAATAGACTTAGCTCTGCCGCTTATGCTGTTAGGAGGATCCGACAATTGACAGATGTAGCTACAGCTAGGCTTGTTTATTTCAGCTATTTTCATAGCTTGTTATCTTATGGTTTACTTTTATGGGGTAGCGCGGCTGATATACAAACTATTTTTATAATTCAGAAAAGGGCCGTTCGCGCAATTTACGGCTTAGGACCAAGAGACTCGTTAAGACAACTCTTTAAGAAAATAAACATACCTACAGTAGCGTCCCAGTACATTTTTGATCTTATAATGTATGTTAGGAAAAATACCTCTTTTTTTCAAAAAGTTAGTGCCACAACTGATAGAAATTTACGTAATAAACATAAATTAGTCATGCCGTTTCATAGGCTTAGCAAAGTCAGTAAATCATTTATGGGGAACTGTATACGATTTTATAATAGGTTGCCGGAGTCTGTTCTTGATATGCCCTACCGAAAATTCAAAGAGTATGTAAAGAAAGTACTTTGTGAGAAGGCTTATTATAGGACTGATGATTACCTTAATGATAAAAACATCTGGCTCGTGCTTGGCACAGGAACCTCGTAATTAATTGTAGTTTAATTTGAACTTAAATCAAAATTTCAGTACACTCTGTACATAAATCTTTTTAAAATTGGCAATCCATAAAATATATATATATATATATATTTTTTTTTTTCTTTTTTCAATATTAAATCTCATAAATATATAAATCTACCGTGAACAATGTATTCTCCCGTCCACATTATATTCTAAGTATAATTTAATATTGTGAAGTTGACGTTGTTAAAGAAAATGCTGCAGTGCAGTTTGTTACCGCTTCTTCTGCACTGACGCCTTGGAAGCGGCAGTAAACTTAGTTTTTAAGTAATATATTTGACGTCAACCAAGTTGTTAAACCATACGACAATTATTAAGCGATATAATAATATCCTATAATAATGAATAAAAAATTTTGAATTTTTTTTTTTTTTTTGTTAAATCTTTGCTTGTGCGATTAAGACTTTTTCATTGATTTTGACTGATGCGTAATTTATTGTTGTGACTTGTAGAGAGAGATGTCGCCACATACCCGTCATTGAGTGAGGGCGCTATTTTTGAGATTCGTATATAATTATAAATAGATTTATTTTTTAAAATAGGATACAATTTAATAACATAACTTTAGTATTTTTTTTTTACTAAATCTACTACCGCTTCTAAAGCGCAGGTGTAGAAGAAACGACGAAACAAACTACACTGGAGAATTTACACCGGATGTCAATTTACAAATATATACATTAATATGCCGCAATATGGCGAGGTATATGTTATGGTCAAGCATTATGTACTAGGTTTTTTCGTAATAATGTAGCAGTGCAATTTGTTAGTGTATCAGTAACTGTGCGCGTCGAACTCCTTGTGACTAACGAGTATGAATAGTGTCGTATATAATGTATGTTACATTATATTTTTTAAACTGATACTGACGGTCGTACGTACTGACCGGTACGGACCAGCACTGTTATGTGCGGAGACACTTAAAACAATATTCTGCATAAATATTGACAATTTGCCACAAAGATTCCGTTTACATCAGATATATACAAATAATAGCCAAGATAACAAGATTGAGACACCACTTCCGACAAATGTCCGTGGCTCTAAAAAATTTTTTATTTTTAAGTTTAAACGCTGGAACAAAAAATAATAATTTTGACAGTTTAGTTTTCTGACATTGACAATGATAGGTAAACATTATAAACGGCGGGAAATGCGTTGTGGTTGTTATTGATATTACATGTTATGTTTGTTTGCTTTGTCGTACCTACCTAGTGTTAAAATAAAACAATATGAAATCGCTCAAAGAATTAAAAGATGTTATTAAGTCCAACGACAATTTTAAGAATTTCTTCAACGCGTCACTTGTTCCGGAAAATTGTAAAAGTCAACCATGTATGCTTGGTGTGGATGAAGCCGGACGTGGTCCAGTTCTAGGTAGGTATTCATGAATTAGTAGGTGTTCTTTTTTATTCAATCACCAATATTTTGAATTTTTATTATTCCCTTTAAGAAGATTCAAGAGCTTATGAATTTACAATCTAATAAGAACATCGCCCAGTTTAAACAAATAGGCAGAGTCCAGGCTAAATTCTAGTAAAATATAGAAATTCCTAGCTTAATTTTTGCAGGTCCTATGGTGTACGGAGTTGCATATTGCCCAGTTGATAAAAAAAGTGTATTAGTGGATCTTGGCTGTGCTGATTCTAAAGCACTTACTGAAGAAAAAAGAGATGACATATTAACAAAAATGCTAACAGAAAGTGATTCGTTGCAAAATGTTGGGTGGACATCAGAAGTGATATCTCCAAATTACATATCTAATTCAATGTACAAACGAGCAAAGCATTCTCTGAATGAGGTAAGTTAGAGTTATTTTGTTGTTATTATGAACTTTAGACTCCTAACTTTACAAATTCACAATTTAATTTATGAAATAAATATTTTCATTTCAGGTATCTATGAATTCCGCCATAGATTTAATAAAACAAGTATGTGCATCTGGAGCAAATATAACTGAAGTGTATGTAGATACAGTTGGTCCACCTGAGAAGTACCAAGCTAAACTTGCTTTAATATTTCCTGACAAAAAGATTACCGTTAGTATTATGACTTTACATAAATACATGGGTACTTAAGAATTACACCTCTTTCCTGTGAACTCTATGGACATCCCTAGCTTTCTCCACATTCATCACTTTCTTTATGTAAGCTCAGGTCCCTCTTGTCTTGATCTTTTGTCAGGATGTCCTTGAATTGATCTGGGTTTATTTATCATGCCTTTTGAGGAAAGCTATGATCACAAAATGGTATTGTAATTATATTCAGTAAAATAAGTGCTTCACAAATAAATAAATTCTGTAGTATTTGAACATTCAATGCGCTTTCATAAGAGACTAGC
This sequence comes from Amyelois transitella, assembly GCF_032362555.1. Taxonomy (NCBI): domain Eukaryota; kingdom Metazoa; phylum Arthropoda; class Insecta; order Lepidoptera; family Pyralidae; genus Amyelois; species Amyelois transitella. The sequence continues at coordinate 6,481,166 of NC_083511.1, read as the reverse complement.
ATTTGTGTAAAAAATGTGCCTATTTCTTTTGTCTGTTTCTGTGCCAAGTATCAGAATGGGTCTAGTAAATATTGAGTTTATTCATTACAAACATTTTAAAATATTTTGCTATATCTCAATACATGAATAATTTAACCCTAATGGGAGCGCAGACATACATAAATACATACATTTTTTACTTCAGGCCCTGTAGCTCACCCGACGCCGTATCTATCAGTTTCTTTTCAACAGCACTTGTTTGATGATGAAAATGGCAATGTGAATTTTAGAATTTCTGCCTGTCTCTTTGTTGTACTCACATCACTCTTGAAAAATATTTTTAGTACAGATAGTTGTTATCTTAAAAAATTTCAGGTAGCAAAGAAAGCCGATTCAATATACCCCATAGTATCTGCTGCCAGTATTGTAGCCAAAGTGACAAGAGATCATGCTCTAAAGGTGTGGACATTTCTAGAAGGCCTAGAAATGGATTGTAGTGAATTCGGGAGTGGATATCCTGGAGGCAAGCTAATAAGATATTCACACTTATGTAGTACCTGCATGTTTCTTTTGCTTAAAGCTTTTGTTACTACCATATAATTCAAAATACATAATATAAGTATAAAAAAAATGGTATGCACTATAGTAGGTATCCATTTTATAGGTGACACCAATGTACCTGCGCTGAAGTAAAATTTTTGTGTGGCGCGAAAATATTTAAGCTATCAGAGCACGCCATTTAAATCCGTGAACTAAACATTGCCGCTATTGTATGACAGTAACGAGCGAGATGCAGCAGACATGTTGTTTGTAAAAGTTTTATTTTATTGAGTTTTCTTTCGATTCGCAGTAAGATTGGTAATAAGTTGCGCCTTCGAATATTGCAGATGCGACTTTTAAAAGCAGTAGTACTGTTCCTAATTACCGGGAAATGTGTCGTCACAATTAGTGTAAACACCACTATCAGTTTTTTTTTTTTTTTTTTTTATAAAAATTTTTATAAAAATTTTTATAAAAAAAAAATCAGTCACTAGGAACTATAATGTTTTCATATTGGATCTAAATTCTGAGTTGGACAGCTTTATAACTGCACAGAAAACTGCTTGCTATGCATGACGACGACACATTATTCCAGTAGTTTTTGATTTCTATGGTTATTACAGTTAGACATGTTACTTGTAAAAGTGTCAATATCATGTACAAAATTTTTGAATGTTGATTAGGCAGAATAACTATGAATATCAAATTGAAAGATGCAGTCTTTTTGCTTTTTAATTGCTTATCTCTCCGGGAATAAGGTGTGCTGCGCCCTGCATTATTCAAATCAAAAATATATTTTTTCATCATTACAGATCCTTTGACTAAGAAGTTTATTCGAGAGCAAATTGACCGTGTGTTTGGCTATCCGTTGCTGGTCAGGTTCAGTTGGTCCACTGCCGAGCTCATGCTGCAAGAAAAAGCTGCCATCTGTACCTTCGAGGAAGTAGATGATGAAGGTACCACAAAGAAACCCACTAAATCAATCAGCTCATTCTTCTCAACTAGTAGTAACGAACGGAAACGAAAGAAACATAAATTTTTTGAAGAAAGATATTTGACTTTAGGCAACGCTTTTGAATGAGTGAAGTTATATTAAGAATAATTCATAGTATTTTTAAGGATAATTTTATGAAATATACATTGATCATAATCATACTAACTGTTTTTGTTGCTTTTTAGTCAAGTTAGAAACGCGACTTAGTAGCATTATTTGATTCATTTTAAGTCTTTTTATCAATATTTTGACTACAGTTTTATTTTGAAATGCTGGTGTAGTTATCTTAAAGAAGTAATGTCAAATTTTTATTCAATAGTTCTGATGGATTCTGATAAATTTATTGAAAACAATACAAATCAAAATAAGTAAGCCTACCTATAAAATGATTTTAGTTGTAGAAGGATTGTGATGCTTCGAGTTTAGGTTTTAGTTTCACAACCTTCTAACAAAAACAAGACAGAGAAATATGATATAGACATGCGACATGAACGGGAGCTTGGCGTGGATTGTCGGATCGGCTCGGCGATGTTCAGAGCGGCGTCTTGCGCGCGCAGATATCATTCTCTATTTTCATGATATAAACGACACGCCACATAGTCACAAATTTACCCATCTAAGTAATATACTAAACTAATGTTAATATTTAAATTAACTACTTGTACCTTCTTCCAACATAAATTATGCGTATTTAAACAGCGGCGCTACGTATGGTGAATTAGTGAATATTGACATGCTTATATTCTTTCGAATGTCACTTGGAAATGTTCTTAGCAAGTGAAAATGACTTGTTGCATTGCAGATTAGTAGAAATCGAATAAAGACTGCTATTTACGTTGTTTTTTTTAGAAAAGGGCACTCGAATTTTACAAGGTTGTGATTCGTAATCCAATTTTACAAACATTAACGAAAAGTAAGTAGGTAGCTCTGATAGCTCCAAAGGTTTTAAAGACATGTTAGCAGCATAGTGCAGGCACATTTTGTCGTTATTTTTTGAAGTTGAAAGTGAGAAAGTTAGGATAAAATTTAATTTACTTTGGAAGGTTTGAATCAAACTGAAACAAACATTAAGCTGTTTTTTTCGGGGAACTGATTTTAGGTACTGCTCGTGCGTGCACTTGCCTACAGTTATAATGTCTAAATAAGGATTGAGGTCTTATTTAGGATGTCCATAACAATAACGAAGAATAATATAAAACTTTCCCCAGCAATTACTTACTCGATCTAAAGATCCGTTTTAGCGATGAAATGTCCAGGGGTTCGGTGGCTCGTCCAAGAAGGTAGGCGCGTGCGCCTCAAAAGAGAATTAGCATGCAAACCACGTGCACGCCACCTACTTACCATGAGCTATGCGGAACGCAAGGGTCGCTCAGAGAATTTAATTGTGTTCCATTATCATATTAAGGTTCTTTTACTGTAAGTCAAAAGTGAAAACTGAATGGAAGTCACCGGCGCCTGTCATTCGTCAGCCGCAGTCGATGGAGGCAGCTTCTTGACACGACAGCCGGATTAGTGCAACATGGCGCTGCTACGCTATTATGCTGTCGTATTATCGTTATGTGTATGTGTTTCCGCTATCGTCGGACCCAACAGCACAAAATCTATGAAAACAGACACATATTTAGATGCATATTCAAAGTCTCGCATAGAAGCTGAGAAGGCAAAACAAGGTGTCGTTATAATAACCGCAAAGGACGGAGAGAAGAGGATATCGAATCGTGACGACAGCTACAACTCTGGATACGATTATTCTCCGCCGTACGCTGGGGACAGTTCCTCGGGATCGGGTTTCTCCGGGCCATCGAATTCGAATAATTACCTGCCACCGCCGTCAAGCTACTCGCCAGTTAAATTCGAGTCCGACATCACATACAATGCACCGGCGAATTCTTATGGCCCACCATCTTCTAGCTACGGGCCTCCTGCGCAGTCGTACGGCCCCCCCGCACAGGCATACGGACCGCCAGCGCAAGTGTATGGCCCCCCGGTCCACAAACCCCTAGCTCCTGTTTATGGTCCTCCGGGCCCGCCATTGAAGCCGGTATACGGTGTCCCATACACCGCTCCGAGCCTGGGCTTCTTTGATAAATTGGCTCTGAAGTTGGACATTTTGACGATTGCCAAGCTGTTACTGAAGTTTTTTATCTTCAAAAAGCTAGTCACTATGTTGGCAGTGGTGTGCATGTTGTTAGTGATTCCTAAATTAATTTCGTTCAAGAAAGATGGCGGGAACTCCAACGATGAAGATGAACGAACTTTTGGAAAAAGAAACTGTAAGTACCTAGTGTAGTGATATTATTTTGCATTACTGATACTTTTTTACTGCTTAATACGTGTAAAATTTGATCAAAATCGGTTCAGTAGTTTGGGAGTTTTCAATAACATATCGTGATACGAAATTTTAATTTAAATCTAAACTGCTGAATTATATAGATGGAAAATCCTTACTATATTAATATTATAAATGCGAAAGTGACGCTCTTTGTTTATCTGTCTTTAACGCTGTCATGCCTAAACAACTAAGCCGGTTTTAATGTAATTTGGTACAGAGATAGAGTTGACCCTAAGGAAGAACAACAGGCTACTTTTTATCACCAAACAAAGTTGACGTAACTCAGTGTAGGACATATTTGTTGGTGTGTAATAAATCACAAAATATACCTATTTGTTTATGCGGCCAAGATAAATAACATTCCATACATCCAATGAAGATAACGATATTTGTGATGAAATCAAGATAGAAGCAAGATAATGATATATTTACAAAGTAAATCTTTTAACTTCTATTCTAACCTTTGAATAGTATCATATAATTCTCTGAAATTAAAAGGTAGATTTTTTCGGATAAAGTAAAAAAAATAAACCATAGTTTAGAAAATGTAAACTTGCCCATTTTTTCATTTGGTTGATCGTTAAATCGTTAAATATAGTATAATATAGCCAATGTTACTCTTTAAGGTTCTAACCCTATACCAGCCTTAAATATTTCTACTTTATAATATTAGTACGGATATAAGTACTATTAAGTATGTTTATCTTCCAGCGCCGGTTGAGTTGACGTCGATGCAACAGTTGTTGGAGCGAGCACTCTCAGTGTACGGGCGTCAAGAGCCTGGCTGCGGAGTCACGTGTCGTGTGAGCCGAGTCGTAGACGATATCTACGATTTCCAACCCTATTTCAGGTGAATATCGATTAAATTACGGCGCCAAAGCTTAAAGGGTCGATTGTTGAAGATAAATTGTTGTAATCAGTAGGTAAATAATTTATACTCTTTTGTAATTGTTGCTACTGTAAAGTAATAATGTATTTAATCAAAGTTGTTAAAGTTTATTTGGCATACCTATATTAATCTATATTAAAATGTGGTGATCACGTCGAACGGTTAACGTGCCCGAATAAAATGATGCATAGTTAAGTCCTACCACAGCTATGATTTCGAGTTACGTACGTACATTAGTTCTCCTTTAACCGGTGCTTTTACGGAGAGGGAAAACATAATTATCCTCACAATGTCTACCTCACAAAACCTGCATATTCAGGATGTTAGAGTAATTCCAATATGGGTTAGGTTCGCCTGCATAGGTTGCGGAGGTCAGACAGGAGTCGCTTCGTGTAAAATCTTACCCAGAATCAAGGTAATAGGTTAGGTAACAAGGTATAGGTGTACATGGGCTCTTTTCCAAAGAGGATCCAACCGGGACAGGATGATATATAGATAATAGTGGTAACGTGTTTTTTTTTTCAGGGGGATTCGTGACTCAGCTTAAGTGCGTAAATTAAGCGGGAAAGTGAAGATAGGTGCCATTGGAATAGTCTGAAAATGTTTATTTATTCTAGCTATAGCAAATTTTTATAAATAAATTAGATTTGATAATTTATGGTGTGTTTTCTATTTGATCCTGTTGAAAACGTGACAGATACCATAATGACATACGTTAGGTGGATAGGTTGATACAATACCCTTTATTGCACATAAAATTAAAAATATTTTTTCCTAAACGTTATCCTAAGGTGATGTATCAAGCTTTCTCTTCCAGGAAACCAAATTACTTTTTCCAAAATTAGGTTAGGTACTATTTATATATTGTAATTTCATCTTCGATTTGAAATAAAACAACAACTTAAGAGCGAAAGTCATTTTGTCAGGTAAGTTGGAGTAGGTCCAAAAATTTTTAGGACGCCATTTAGGCGCGCCAGCGAGAGTTCTATTTTGGAGAAATTCTACTTTCTCCTTATCGAATTCGGGATCAAAGACCGATGCGTCGAAAACTTAAAATGCCTCTCACGATTCGCCAGGATTCGAGCTGCATACTAATGTACTTGTCAATACGAACAAAGTAGAGACAATTAGAAAATTGGGTGATCCTTTATGATTCCTTGCTTGGTATGCGCCACGAGGGCGACGTGCCACTACGGGGAAAGTGGCGACTTGGTCAGGTTCATGTTTGTTTAAGTGGTTTCTAATCAATGCCCTTAACATTGTTTTGATAAGTAAACGAAGAACCTAAGTCAGCAGAGGGTCAACTCAGCTTTGCGATATCAAAGTTAGTAGCTTGCCATAAAGACTTTGTTGGTTCGACCATTTCATACAAAAATCAATTCACATGCCGCCTCAGCGGACCTCAACTTTAAAACTAAGAACTTAGAATGCACTTAAGAATAAATTATAGGAGAAAAAAAAACTGGCACTTGACAATGCAGAATCACTGTGACAGCTAAGCAAACAAGCAGATGTGAATGTGACTAAACGAGTAACCCACCTCAAATGGGCTGGACATGTTGCGGAAACAGTCGTGGTGCAAACTTCTTCTCGAATGAAAATTTCCGAGGGGTCATAATCGTGGGAAGACCACAAATGTGGTAGAAAGATGACGTAAAAAAGAAAGCCGGCTCGAATTGGATCCAGAGAACTCAATGTAAAAAGGAATAAAAAGTTGAAGGAGGCCTACGCCAAAATGGTTAAAAAGGGCTAAAGAAGTAAAATATTTACATGTCTTTCCCAGAAGTACTTATGAATTCGTAGAAGTCAAGTTAATAAAAGTTGATAATGATGTAAGCGCTAAGGCCCATAGCACACAGCGTATTTTAAACGCGCAGAAGACGCGCAGGAGACGCGCGTATAAGCACTTCAAACGCGATTCGGACGCAACTTTGTAACCTAAGCACACGGGGCGATCGTGATACGCGCCTCTTCTGCACGTATACGCGCACCCCCTTCCCCCTCTCAGGCCGCTCCTTTATTCGCGCCGCGTTTGTATCGCTGCTTTATATCATCAATGTAAACGCAACAATCGGCGTATACGGTGCCGAAAACGCGCGTTCGTAATACGCGCTTCGCCTGCGCGTTTAAAATACGCCGTGTGCTATGGGCCTAACATGTACGGGCGAAGTTATCTGTCTATCAAGACAATTTAAACAATTGAACTGGCTGTTCGTTCATTGCACTGGGTTAAGATGAAATGGTGACGGATATACCAATTACCTACGTTGGCTTATTTGTTATTTTTATATTTATCCCTGTTTTAAATTTTGTTTAGGTGATGAGAAATATTTCAATTTCTTTATGGGATATTCCTTGATTTCCGATCCAGTATAGTTGTTAGTGACTTTTTCTGTTAGTCGCCTTTCTTATGTAGAGGATTTTTTTGCTTCGAACTCTACGTTCTGAAATGATCATGATATAATCGTTCTTTAAAAAGTCCGTGAAATGATTTCGGTAAAAATTTTCCGTGTAAATATTAAAATTGTACCTAGATCTTTTTTACGTGAGGCACACTTGACCCACCTAAATTTCCGCGACGTATGCTCTTACGTCTAATATTATCGCAGATGCTTAGCCTTGCAATTAATCACGTGTTGACGCGATCGATGACATATTGTACACAGTTTTATTGGAGCCTTGCTCTGATTTAATCCTAAGCAGATTATATATTATCTAAGTAACTGGAGTGGACTAACTACCTAAGGACAGGATAAATAAGAGAGAGGTGAGAGATGTAAAAGTATAAAATACAAAACAGGAGCATACGTGGCATGAACACATCTTTTATTTATTAGGTTTGTTTATGTTACAAAAATACATAATTTATGTTTTTGTACAAATAAAAGGATAGAAGATTATATACCTAAGAATAGTAGTAGTGAATGCGTTTTGCATTTAGGAAGCTTCTACATGAAATACTAGAGGCCGCCCACGACTTCGTCCGCTTTAAAACCCTATCATAACATAACGTAACAACCAATCCCGCGGGAACTCCGGGATAAAAAGTAGCCTATGTGGTATTATGGGTCTTCAGCTACCTACATAGCAAATTTCATCGTAATCGGTTCATTAGTTTTTGCGTGAAAGAGTAACAAACATCCATACTAACATCCTGACATACTCATAAACTTTCGCATTTATAATATTAGTAGGATGTTACGTTTTAATTTGTTCTAGTTTTCGATTTGTACTGGTGAAAGTTATACAGATTTTTCCCCATCCGGTGTAATCTATCAACTCTGCAGTTCTGGTTTAGTGCGCACCATGCCATTGTATTGTGGTGACTCATACCATTATTTCCCTACAAACATAACTATTCCTTTAGTAATATTACCCGACGACGTTCTCTACTAACCAACAATGGTTACACAATTAAAAGGTGCAAACTATTGAAATAATCTGATCGGTGACTACATGAAGCGAAAGAAGTATGCAGAGATCGAGGCAAGCGGAAAGATGTAGTCTCTGCCTACCCCTCCGGAAAAAACGCGTGATTTAATGTATGTATGACGCAGACATTTCTTTTGTTTTTGTTTGTATCTATACCTTAATATTGATTGCGTTTTCCTATGGGAGTCCAAAACTCAATGAACTAAAACTAAAATAAAATGACGACACCCATTATTTTTTTTATGAGAATTGGCTTTTGGCCATAATCTGCCTGATGGTAAGCAAGATGAGGTCTGAGGTGGAACAAGAAAGCTGTAGTTGTAGGTATCGTGGAATAGACACACAAGGAATATTATAAATTTTTAAATTATTAGGAATCGCATTAAAATTATTTAGCGAATTAATTGGGTGTGGACATCGAACACTTGCACATTATTATGTAAAATGAAAAAAAGGCAGGGTCACGTAGAGTGGATGCGCAGGCGCAGGGTACGACACCAATGCAGCGCACGACAATGAACTTGGCGGAAGCACTTGTCACGCCCGCACTGGCGAACAATGCCCCGATACAACTACAACTAAATAGCGACAATTATTGAGTTACTAGGACATAAAAGGTCGTAAGTCGTTTAATGGAATAAGCAAGTTCATTTAGTGCAAGCTTCCATGCTAGTCTGGTAGCGAAAAAGAATTTAAGTCCGCCGCGCTTCTCTTCCCGCGTAGATTTTAAGTCATTTAGGGTGACTAAGGCTTTCTTTTAGGACAGAAGGATGATGATGTGGTAAATCGTCTTTCATAGAGACGTGTACGGTACGTCTCTACGAAAGACGATTGATTGACTTAGAATAATCCTATCATTTTTGAGTAAGTAGGTACCTATACAAAGCTTTTTACTAACTAGGCTATATAAATCGAGAAAGCTTCTTTTATTTATTTTCTAGATGCGCTTATAAAAAATTATTGTGAATTATAAATATGTATGGCAATTGTACATTGACGTACTATAAACAATCCATTGTAGGTAAATGCGTACAAGTAAATAGGCACCCGTATGTGATCATAATTATGCAATGCATATTTCACATATTTTAGTTAATTAGCGTTCTAATGGAACTGGAATAGACTTTAATGGGTCACAAGATCAATAGAATGACAATTTTATCTATCTTGAAGACCATAGGTGGAAAATTTTCCTTCATAGATCCTGGATTCTATTTGTTTATGGTATTTACCTTTTTCAGAACAATAGTTACACTTGCAAGTTAAATAAAATAAAGGGGCTTTACCCGACAGCATTTCGAAGAAAGTTCTTTAAATTTTGTCATTCCATATTTAGTTTAAGATCAGACAAAGCTGAAAGCTCGCCCTTAGCCTCTATTCCAACGCAATTTACACATTATCTATCAATATTTCCGAACAGTACCGTTGCTTATCAAGCCTGCTTTACCATGACGGAAAACACCTGCGCAGTGGGCTCATCGAGCAAACGCGCCGTGGAAAACTGACACATTTTATGGTAATAATGCGGTGTTTGTACCGTGCTCTATTTAAAGTATTGTGCTTGGAGCGGATGGGCTGGTCGGTGTCTGAGTCAAGTGCAGGAGCAGCCGTCTGGAACGTGGGTTCTGTAACTCACTACGGAACCCGCACGTGGCGATACCGCACGTGCTGTGACGCACCACAACAAGGGAACAATGCGATAGAGAATGAGGCTGTAGTGTAGTCCAGCGTCTAACAGTGTAACAAGTGCCGCTAAGGAACTCTGGTATACAGTGAAATGATATAGCAGTCGTGATTGTTAGGGGTGAAGTGTTGCGTCTAGATATTTCGAGTAAGTAAAAGTTCTCTTATCCCCATCTTATCTGCTATCATTCATATCTATGTCAGTAGAGTATTTGGCCATACCCACATGCTTGACTTGTTTTGGTAACAAGTTTAGCCGAAAATTTTGTTAAAACTTAGTCAATAAATAAACCTACTAATGAACTTGGAAAGATTTGTTTTATATTAAAACTTAAATTAAATTTAATGAGCAAATTCCACAAAATGACAGGATGATAATTATTAAAACTAAAAATTATACTAAAATAAACCTAAACAAAATAACATTCAATCTAAAATATAAACTTCAAATACACCTTAATATGAATTAACACTTATGCTAGAAAAATGCTAGTCCCGGCAGATCTGAGTTCCGAGGTAAATTGCCCAGAAGGCTGGCCTGGCTGGTAATAAATAAACCTATCTACTAATAAACTTGGATATATTTGTTTTATACTATAATAAAGGTGTATAAAAAAGGAGATTGTATATGTAGGTACTATTGTAGTTTTGAAGGTTCAGCCTATATATTCATCAGCTTAGAACGCACATTACCTAACAATAACCCATTCTGTTTGATTACCTCATAGATTCACTAAATTAGTTATATAGAAATATTTTTGCAGAATAACCCTAATATTCTACGTAGGTATGGTAATAACTTTTCATAAAATTTTGAAATCATAAATGGTTCAATATAACTTTTCACAAAAAAATAATTCGAATGTAGTAACAAACTTTCCTTTCTTTTTAAATTATAAAAGCTCGTACGAAAATAAAAATAACTTTAATATAAATATCTATGTGACGTTTTAATTAAGGTTAAGATTTTTACTTTGTGGAACAAAGTAAAATTTAAAGATCCATTGTCTTAAATAATTTTGAGAATGTTGAATTGGAATCATTAGATGAAATTTGTTATAAACTGGGTATCTAGTAGATAGGTAGCTCAATGAAAAATGTATCGTAGTATCCCTTCAAATATCTCATTGTTGATAAAATCTTGCTCGGATATCAGACTTATCTGATTAATATTTCTCCAGTATTTCGCTAAAGCAGCAACAAGAATGTAGTTTTGAGTATTTTAAACATAGCATAGAACAGAAAGATTGTGACTCGGAAAGCGGTTCGTTAACAACAATCAAAAATAAATAGTATAATTTATCTGCATGTGTTAATAATAAGTATTAATAAGGTAAGTGTTAAATTGTCGGGTCTTCTTTGCGCAATTTCTAACTGTGGTGGGTCATATTTATTTGTCCCGTACCTAAATATTTGAGATTAGAATTACAGCACTGATAAGCAGCGGTTAATATAAACATCAATTTTATTAATTCTTTGATTCAATTTTTGTTTGAAAATGATGCAATTATATAACGTAAGATTTGTAAATAACATTCAGGAAATATAATCACTGAACAAGGTCCCTTTAAGTTGAGGGAAACTATTAAATTGAATACTTGAATCATGTAAAATTTCGAGGATTTTGTAATATCCGATTGTTGCAAACACTATAATGATCTGTTGCCTATCAAGACGGATACAAAATAACTGTTTTCGGAAGGACGCTATCCGAGCGTCCGTAACTCTCCTCATGTTCTCTACACGCATACATTAATGCGTTGTGTTTCAAAGAGTGTTGGAAACTTTATTTATTCAGTGTTAATTGTAAAAGTAGTGATAAGTTTGTGCTTGCTAAAAATATTATTGTATAATTGATAAAATTGAAATAGTGGTAAGTCTGAGTCTAATCATAGCGATTCAGCTACATACATTGATATCATAATTTTTTTTATTTATTTTGTACTATAAAACATTAATCAGCTATATAGAGTTTAAATCCTTTTTAGTTCATAAAAACTTGAAACAAATGTTATTTAGACACTTGTCTTCCTGATTTAGTACTGGGAATCGAAAAATGAATCATTTTTCTTCAAAACTTTTTTGTACCTCACTGGCCCCTCATAACAGTTTTAATTGTGAGATTAATTGAATAAATTAACTTCGCTCCGAAGTACTTACAATGTCTCTTTTCTTAACTAGTCGTTACAAGGTTACAACGAAAGGAGGTAGGTGTTTAGTTTAATCCCTTTCGTTGGCTTTTCATTTTTTGCAGCTGAAACACTAGGACACAGGGGATGCGAAATATAAAATAAGTAATTACTTTTATATATTTACTTATGAAAATTAAGATTAATTTTAATGACCAAATTCCACAAAATATCTGGATGATAATTATTAAAACTAAAAATTTAACTAAAATAAACCTAAACTAAATAACATTTAATCTAAAATATAAACTTCAAATACACCTTAATATTAATTAACACTTATGCTAGAAAAATGCTAGTCCCGGCAGATCTGAGTTCCGAGGTAATTGCCCAGAAGGCTGGCAGATATGAAATTAAAAAAAAATGATTTTAATTTTCATAGAATGTTTACAAACGACCTTTGTTAACATTCTGTGAAAATAAAAGATTGTCTGGTTTATTTAGTTTTTTATCTTACATAATTGTTTAAATGTTGACATAAGCGGATGTTCAATGCATTATCCCACACAATAATTTGTTATTATTATTTTATTACAGAGACCGATAAAGAAGCCTTATTGAGTCGGTATTTCATTCATTTTTACGCAATATCTTCAGTGCTGCAGCGGTTCAAATCAAAATGCCAGAGTTAGGGCCTATGATGCGCACACTGGAATTGCAGAGGCTAATCGAAGACAAAGTGTCCGAATGGCGAGCGAGGTCGGCGCGGGTCAGCGGAGGCGCAAGTGTAGCAGAGTCTTATCAGCAATCACACAACTTTAAACGACACACAAACAGACGCAAAAACAGTGCTGAAATAAATAGAATTATCGCAAAGTACTCCAAACCTATCAAGAGGACAGACGAACGATACTGCACTTCCATTAATAAACCTGAAACTCCGCCGACGCGACCGCCGAGGACTAAGAGAATTAGCAAGATATTTTCGAAAAGCGAGGACAATTTAGCCAATGTCGTAGATATTATGGAGCCCCATTCGTCTCCCACTAAAAATAAATCATCATTCTTCAAATATAATGCCAAAAGTTACGAAGATATAACAGCATTTGTTGATGTTGACCGTAACGTCAAAAGTAAAAATTTTAAAGAAAACAGTATTCTGAATGAGAAAAAATTGCCAAAGAATATAAGACCAAAGCTTTATAGTATAAGTGAAGACAAATTTGACTATTCAGTGTTTAGTGACCGAAACGTGAATGTAAATAAACAGAATGAATTTGTGACATCTACTCCGTTGTCAGAACGTAAATCGTGTCCACCGGTTAGTGAAACAGTGCCAGTGAACGGTTTTGAAAAATGTACCAATTACAATAGTGTGAACGACCTAAGGAAAGGAAGTTCCGAACCGGACATTTTAAGTATAAACAGCAGAAGGGACACATTAGACTCATCAAAAAATGGAGATAAGAAACGATGGTCTCTTTTACGGCCACAGTTTCCAAGGGCGGCCTTCGACGCTATATTAAAGTGGCGAGGAAAGAAACCAAGAAAAGAAGAGCGCAAAGAGAGTTCTCGTAAGTAAGTATATTTATTCACATCATTAATACCTACTTGTATTTACGTTAAAATGCCAAGGAATTTAAGTTTCTTATAAGAAGAATAATATATGTCTGAAGACAAATATATTACCTGCTTTTACCGGGGGCTTTGAACTCAAGATGATTTGGAAAATTCGTTCAGGGAATCTGTTGATGTGGTTTAATTTACCTACATATGTTAATTATCAGCTCCACATAAATTAGTTTTCATCGACTGAAGCTAACAGTTCTTACCGTTTCTGAATGATAAAATCTTTAGGTAATGACTCATTTATTAAAATTCAGGTCGTCCTTATTTAAACAATTCTTTATAACCTTCAGTTTACTCTGCAGATATGAAGCATACGCTCATCTAGCGTCCAGTGTCAACTTTGACTATGATTGCAGCTTATCAATCTTCTTGATATTAAAATAAAATACCTACTTCGTGACGATAATGCACTTGAGAAAAGATATTTGGATCAAGTGATCGGTTAATCGTTTTAATTGTTTGTTACCCATACTTATCATAAATTGTGAAACGAAAAAACTTAATATTTAATTATTTGAATGCGTATCTGTGTAGAAAATCACTTCATCTTCTTTAATCTACCTGATCTATCCCTTTTTGTATGGAAGTCATACTTTATCAGCTTGCTATTCAGCTTTTTCATGTCTTATGCATTTTCATCCCCTAGTTCGTCTATTTACACTCTTGAAAAAGTTTACATAGTAAGCTTAAGCTCTATCGCGAGGGTTATCAGAAAAAAAAAATTCAGTACAGCCAAATACACTGGGTCTTAAATTTTATATTCGCTAGTATTATTAACGCCATCTAACGCAATGTTCTTGTAACAAGTATCATTGACTCAATTGCATTTGTGTACACATTCAAACCATTCGGAGAGTCAACAAAATTTAGTAGATGGCGGTAATGTTGTAGATCTTAATAATTTATATATTAAATTTTTTGATAATATATTTGGTCACAATAATACGTGTTTATTTTGCTAATAGTTGAACTCAAACTTTTGACAAAAATTTAATTTTGGCAAAAGAAAATTAATCTTTGTTGTGAAAATTGGGAAAAATCAGCTTTTGAGATCCATATTATTTAGTGGTTTGCCAAATAAGTTATTGGTTCATTATTTGTAAATTGGCAGTTCAGGCGCATTTTCATAAAGAGCATCGTAATGTTAAAAGTTATCTTCTTTTATTTTAGTAAATGCCTATTTAGATTGAACAGCGTAAAATTAAGAACGCTAACTGCTGTCTGACTAATTTGTGACCCTGAGTGTGGTCATCCACTCGGCACTCGCTGAACTGTGCGTGGTTGTGTAATAGGTACTCATTACTATGCACTAGTTACATTAGTTTAGTTTATACAATATGCTACAATTTCTTTGACGTTTATTGCAGCTGGAGTTAGCATTTGATGATTGACGTGTATATTCTTGACTTATCGTCAAGATAACACAATTTAGGATTTATTGAAATGTAGCTGTTTCCTTAATTGCGATGTTGCATTTTGGTATCTTGTTTGTTACAGAACCAAGATTTAATGTATTTAATATTGATTATTTTTTTTATTGATTCTTATTTCAATATTGTTTTCGTTACGAGTACCATTCTCTCTTGTGTTTTGTAATCTTGTTTATGTTGGTTCTTATAATGTTTACTGTCATTTAATTCTTTTATTTTATGATTATTATATACAGGGTGACATTTAAAACAACTGCATCCTTTTAAACAAAGACTATACCCATGCTTCTGAGCCGTTTGAGCCTATTTTTATTTAAATTGAACGTCATCATTTTCACATTTAAGAAACCCTCAAAAACTACGTCACACGCTTTATTAAAGACCAATACTCCAAAAATAAATTAAAACTAAACATGTAAATAAATATCTGAAAAATAAATTATTTTTCTAGTATCAAGATCAAGTAAAGTACAGAGTTGTCGAGATCGCTCAGGTGAATGATTTGTGTCGTTGACCTCTGAATCTTACGCGTCGCTTTTCCACCGGCCGGGGTGATATTACGTATAGGATCGTGGATTTTCATACTTTTATTTTTTTTCGTACTTTCTGAAATATGAACCGATATTTTCCTTTTAACGTTTTTAAATATCCTTTAGATGAGTACACTTAACAGTTAAATTTATACAGTTGAATTAAAAGTCACCCTGTATACATGGTGCTATTACCTAAATAACATTTATATCTACAAAGAAGCGGTAGTTGTGTAATCAAGTCGAATTGTGTGATGCTGTGGTGCAAAGATTACTAGTTCCTATTCTTGGGCGAGTGCACTTGTATTGTGATATCACTAACCAGACGTTGCACATTAGAGCGAGTAAGTAGGAAACCGCCTCTCGACTCGTGCGATTATCTATAATTGCTTCGTATGATTGTTCTAGTGGACAAAAGGAAGCGATGCTTATGACTATAATTAAGTGTGAAACAAAAGCCAAAGACGAAAAATCAGAATTATGATTATAAATATAGACCATAATAAATATGCACTTACCTTTTTACAGAAAAGACTATTTTGTTATGAAAAATTCAGAAAATTGGGCAGAATAATTTATTTTTGCTTTTATTATATTTACTTATTTTCAGTTAGTGTATTTTACACACAGGAATAACATTGTTAAAAGTTAATAAATTATTCTTATGCAAAATATAAGTGACTCATGAAACGAATTTAGAGCATTATCATTCCACGGTAGGTAAGTTAATAATAAATTCGACGCTTTGTCATACAAGCACGAAATCCAATATGCCATCGGGTATTTTACAGGAAAAAAGAAATTACCTGGTTGGGTATGCTAATATAGTTAATACCGTGGGATAATATAACGCGCATACTGGCAATTTTCTTATTGTTTCGCGCCTTAGCTGCGTGAATCAAGTTTTGCAAGACGTGGGCTGGGTTTCCCTACGCCCAGACACATATTTACACTTAGTATTTCAATTTGGTTGGACACTGGGTTCTGTACATTTAGTTTGGTAAAAGTTTAGTTTAATTTCAAATTGATGAGAGTGTGATACATTTTAGTCTCATGAAAAAATCTTACAGATTCACTTTCATTTCACAGCAGCAGACTGAAATGAAAATATAATATATTATTTTACCGGTTTTCTCAAGGAATACGTATTTAAATGTTTGTACGAAATGCAATATATAAAATAATGCAATATATCCCATATGATAAATTTTAATTTGATAAAGGTAATTGGAAAAAATCATCAGAAGAATAGATTTATTAAAAAAAGATTTATAACAAGCATTTCAGATGGGTTTTGTTGTAAAGTATCGCTTATGATCATCTTCTTGGATTTTCTTACGCGCCCTCTTCGGATACGGTTCGGGGCGGTTCAGAAAGAAAATCTGTTTGAGGTTTTTTTACATTATTTTTTTTTAAATTTATTTATTAACAAGGAACCTAAACAGATAGAATCATAGTTACTTCTTATGTTGTCTTAATATGCAGGTCTTGACGTAAGAGCATAAATTATCGGCCAGGACTGGGTTCAAACTCAAACTTTGATTCACACCTGGATATACGACTTCCACCCTCATCTCCTCACTTCTTATCTCCTTTACTTATCAGCGAAACTCAACGCAATATTGAAAATTGTTTATTAATTAAATAACTGCATTACTTTATCTTCTACAAATTCTTTGAATTGTGGTTATTATTATTGAAAAGCTAAGTAGCAAATGTAGGTAGAGTTTCAAATATTTATCTTAAAATTTTGACTCAACGTTTGACTTGTACGTTTTCTTACATCGTATAACTTAAGCCGTGGGAATAGATAAAAGATACCAAATAAGTAAACTACAGACAAATGAGGTTCTTACCAGCCTTGGATCTCTAAAAAACTGAGAAGTTAATACTCTGACAAACAAAGCTTATAGCGGCATACCAACAATACAGTCGACTGACGGTTGTAGGGGCGTGCGCACTGAAGCCTGAAAAATTAGAAGCAATTTATAAAGTGACCTTTAAATTTTGGCATAGTTAGGTAGTGACTTTTATAAAAAATATCTTAAACGGGTGTTTGAAATTTTTTGTAGTACTAATTAACTGATTGTGTAAATGATACTGGTGTAAATATGGCTGACGTGAACCATGATCCTTGGAAATTCGTGTACAAAAAGCTCCAAGAAAAAGAAATTATTAGTCGAAAAAAGTAAGTCCAAAATAGTCCAAATAATAGAAAAGTCATTTTGTGAATAAAATTTTGTTATTGTGATTAATAACTCTACTTTTATGTAATCAGAAGTAATTCACTTCAAAACATACAATGTTACCTTACGAGTATGCTATTCGTAATTTAAGCAATTCGGACTAGTTTTTCTCGAACACGAGAAAGGGGTATTTGTTGGCCGTATTTGTTGCGATGCCCAAGGCAGCAAGCCTTGAGTTGAGCACATATATTTCACTTCAAAACTTGTCCCTTAAACACAAAACATTCCTAAAACAGTCTTGAAAATTTTGGATTAAATTGCAAAGTAAAGTTTCCTAGAAACCATTTCTAAAATTCATGCCTACATACTATTTCATAATAACGATTCCGATCTCTCGATAAATTATTTTCCCTCCTACCTATATCGCTTCATCAGGACAATGGGAGAGACGCTGTAATAACAAGTTTAGCTACAGATTAACTTTGTCGTTATGGGCCACACTTTTGTTTTCCTTATTGGAATTTTAATACATATTTCCTTATATTAATTTGATGAATTTTGGTAAATTTAATAAGAGTCATGTGCATATGAATATTTGAACGTGCCCCTCATAGCAAGAGTACATTTCTAACATGATTGATAAAAATGGCTACTTACGTTTAAAAATATTTAAGTAATTGGCTAAATTAAAGGATTAAATAAATTTAAATATCAAAATGATGTACTTATTGAAATTCAAAGGTCATTATTCATTGCGTGTATAGGACCTGTAATATTTACGTTTTTAAAACTTTGTAGAGTGCCAGCATATTTCTCACTACATGCGAAGTGCGTGTAAATTGTATTTAATCACTACCGAAATACTACGACTATGATATTTGGTAAACAAGGTTAATAGGCAATATCGTTAAAATTTCTAAGTAACTAAAGTATGTTAATGCAGTAATTTTTCTTTAACATCCAGCATTGTTGTAAAGTTATAGTAGATACTAGTTGTAACAAAGAATTATAACCATCTGATTTCAAATCATACTTGAAATTTATATTACAAAAAGAAAAGATTTGTAAGTATTAAGGAATTAAACCCAAGGATATGTTTTGATGAAGTTTGACACAGAAAATAGAGAAGTAAGAGTAATTAAAAATGTACTGATTGATTGAGAAAAATAGGAAACTATTTGTAATTCCTACCTGAAAAACCCCACAGAGCTAAAATTTTTTAGCCGGACAAAGGTCCGGTCCGGTAAAGAAGTCATGATGTTATGATGTTATATTGCTTACCCGTGTTAAAATGTGAATAAGTAGTACAACTATGAAATAAAAAGGATTTTTTTTGATAAATATAATTTCGATCTGTCCTTCACCTTCACGTGTTAGGTGAACAAGTATTAATAAAACAAACTAAATAAAAGCCTTTAATAAACAAATATATACGGGACAGATTACACAGATTGAGTTAGCCTCGAAGTAAGTTCGGGACTTGTATTACGAGAAACTAACTTAACGGTACTATATTTAATAATAAATACTTATATTGATACTAGCTGTCCCGGCAAACGTTGTTTTGCCATATAAGTAATTTCTAGTTAAAAAAATTGTTAAGGTTGGACAACCCTTATCACTAAGGGGTATGAAAAATAGATGTTAGCCGATTCTCAGACCTACTGAATATGCATGCAAAATTTGGTTAAAATCGGAAAAGCCGTTTCGGAGGAGTACGGAGACAAACATTGTGACACGAGAATTTTATATATAAGAGATACATTCAAGACCCAAGCCAATCAGAGACAGTTTATTTCTCATCATGGCCTGGCCGGAATTCGAACCCGGGACCTCCTATGTCTCAGACAAGCGCACTGCCGCTGCGCCACAGAGGCCGCAAATGCATGAGATCATTGCTATACTTTAGATAGCTTATTTACATAATTAAATGTTCAGATAAAATGCAATAAAATGACTTCAATATTTAGTTAGACAGATAAGTCTTATTGTTCATGCGATTGCATTCAGTATACCAAACGTGGAGTCGGAATGTTACAAAAAATTCAGTTTATCAATTTTACCTAAGAACCTGACAGACAGTTAATTATGCGTTTGTTTTTGTCAGACCTTTTTTATTTACTTTTTATTTTAGTTTGTGCACAGAAATTTACACAGTTCCAAGAAATAGTACATAGTTATAAAAACTGTACGCGTTTTTGTTACAAAATAATGAAAAGAGAGATAAATTGTTATGTCAATTTATTTATCATACATTTGATTTGATCCGTCGTGTCACTTCGTAACTAAAAAGAACGCTAGACATAGCAATTATTTAAAACTAAGCTAGTCATGTCGTGACTAATTACTGCTAACTACCTTATGACTGACTTAGTGACTCTTCGCGCAATATTAAGTAGGTACATACAAGTTGCAATATAAACTTTCATAAAAAAAATAATACGTTTTTTATATGACCATACGATACGATCGGCAGGAAGAAAGAGACAAAGAAACAAATAGGATACTTTTGAAAATATTTGCATCGTCCTATAAATGAGTTTCTCAATACACATACAAATCGCAAATATGGCATACAATAATAGTTTTGAAACTAAAGCCATAAAAAATAGGTACAACAGGTTTTATTGTGATTATCGTGATTGCGTAATAAAAAAGGTAACAAACAAAAAGTATGTCTCAAGGCTTTGTAATACGTGCGTTTGAACTCCCTTCCTGAGGCAGCGTTACCTTGACGAGCATGGGCAAAATGTGGTATCACGCATCTACCTCCCTGATGTCATTATCAGTGCCAAATGATAATGCTGTATACTTTACTGGAGCAAACAAGATACAGTGATTAGGTTCTCATTAGCACGTTACTAAAGCTACAAGATGATGTACGGAATAATATGATTCATACTTGATCTTAGCCTTTGTCATCAATGTTTTATTTAGATCATGATTATAATATCGTGGTGAATAGAGGAAGAGATGAAGTGGGTGGGATAACTTTTGGTAAACGAGCATATTCATATATTTGGTCAACTTTGCCTTTTAAGACCTCTCTATAAATGCAAATAGTTCTAAGTAACTAAAGAAAGGTATATCTGTAGATGTTGCACTTGTTTGCTGCTGCTTTTTTGGATGTATTGTACCCCACAGTTAAGTAGTCAGATATTTAATTTACCTTAAAAAAATCCCGCTCCCGCCTTTTTAGAGTTATCTAATATTTTGCATAAGAGTATGTACCTGAAACGTAAAACCGAGACCCTGTAACTAAACCTCCGCTGCCTGTCCGTCTGTCTATTACCAGACTGTATCATAAACCGTGACAGCTAGAAATCTGAAATTTTCACAAATTATGTATTTCTGTTGCCACTATAACAACAAATAGGTACGTTCGTTCATTTTCGTTTTTTTTTGTACAAAATTAATGACGATGACAGTTAGACTCTTATAATTTTTACTGAATATACATATTTATGTTGTACATTATCTACCTTTAAAAATAAAATTCCCATACAACAAAGTCATTTTTGATAGATAATAGTACGGAACCCTTCGTGCGCTAGACCGACTCGCAATTGGTCGGTTTTTTTGGATATGACAAACTGATATAAAATGATTTCATATTGACACTCTACTTAATTAGTTTCGAAAAAAAAACTGCTAAAAAATTATAAAATACTACCTATTTATATATATAGTGCAAATTCTCTCCTAGTCCAGAACAGGCACAGCGGAGTAAGTAGGTCTTGTACCTTATACGCAATTTACCAGTGGCAGTTACAAAAAGTTCATCTAATTAGATAGAAAGTATTTATAACTAGGATTATATTGTTATCGTGGATATAATCTTTTTTTATAGTACTAGCTGTGCCCGCGACTTCGTCCCCGTTTAACCCCGTGTAATAGTTATATTGGGCATCATTGAAGCCCTCAAGGATGCCTTCAAGCCCTTGTTTTATTTTCACATTTTCCATTATTTCTTCGCTCCTAATAATTGCAGGGTGATGTTATATAGCCTAAAGCCTTCCTCGATAAATGGTCTATTCAACGCAAAAGTAATTTTTCAATTCGAACCAGAAGTTCCTGAGATTAGCGCGTTCAAACAAACAAACTCTTCAGCTTTATAATATTAGTATAGTATAGATTTTCTCATACTTTCTTCATTAATGTTTGCCAGATATAACTATAAATGTAAACAAAATTATTGTACTTCACATTGTAATCACGTGTTCTTTGTTTTGAACATAAATAAAATTACTCTTTTTGTACTATCTCTGTTTAGTCGCCAGATATAACAATACAGCAAATTCTGCTGCACTATTTCTATCTGCGTCTGCTGCTGACTGCTTAAAAATAGAATATTTAAATATTTTGATAGTATTACTTGTTTGATGTTCAATAGATACGTATTGTTTACACTGTTGATGGGACATTACAAAAGCACGTGCCATGATGCAGATCAGCTAGTTCATATTCCGCGGTAGCGGCTGGATGTCGACCTACGTGCCCCAGCCAAGATTACGTCACTCCCGCTTGCCGACTAGCCATAGCCACGCAAAGCAAAACTATCGTTAGTCAGATACGCATTTCGGTTATATTCGCCGGTATAAGGTTAAAATAAAATATCAAATTAATATTATCATTATATTCAGCCGAAAATACATTTGATAAAGACGAGACTTGGACACACGTGTCAGTGACCTTAGCGCAGTTTCTCAGACGCAGTGTGTAACGTTATTTTGTTCCGTGCTCTTGGTATTATTGTTGCCGGTTTAGAGATCTGACGTCATCCAGCTTTCCAACCCACTTTATGACTCCATCTGATTTGATGATTCATTAAATGTAGGCATTTCCTACCTGTTGACTGTTTTTTTAAACAATGAAAAGCCGAAGGTAGTTTTTAAAGTTAAACAAGAGTTAAACGTGATAAATATTAAAGAGAGTTTTAAGGATAAGTAAGTGAATGTGCAGTTAACAAAATGGATGAAGAATCTATGTGGAAAGGCTTCTACGAAAAGCTACAGCAGCAGAAATCAGTAGAAGAACAAGTTCATGATAGTAGGTGAGTGAGGAAAATGTGCATTGCTTTCCTTTTTTTTCTTCACATTTCCACTCATAAGAAATTTTAATTACAGAATATGAAATCTTCATTATAACCGACATAAAAATCTGTAAAAGGACGATAAAGTATTGTAACCTACAAAACTTTCCATGTAACCCTACCTATTATTCTTGTGTATGATAAAATAACTAAGTATACTACCTACTTCATAATTGGTCAAAAGAAGACTAATAGAATAGGCATTCATTAGTCGCTTTTTACGGTGCAAGTTTCCATACCGGTAGCGTAGCTAAAAGTAGTGCATGCCAGCTGCTTCTCTTCCCATGCAGACTGTAAATGCTAATAATCTTGTGATTCTTCTTCTAGGCGATGGACTAGCAACAGGCTCGCAAACTGTCACTATTTTAATCTCAATTCCATCATTATGCCATACAGCTATATGTGGCTTTACAGTCTTTTCAGAATTGTTTGTTCTGTCTACCCCGTAAGAGAGAAAGATGTGATTAAATGTATGTTAGCGATAACTCATCGAGTGGCTCGGCTTCATGATGTTTAATTTAATTGTAAAAAAAATTTATTCGCATTACAAAAAATCATCACGTCTATATCCCTTGCGGGGTAGACAGAGCCAACAGTCTTAAAAAGTTAACATTCAGCTGTTTGGCTTAATTATAGAATTGAGATTCTCAAGTTCGTTCAAGTCTCTGACTTCAGAACTTAGTTAAGTTATCTATAGCGCTTCCTTCCTTATGTATTTATTTGTGAAGAGAAAATAAACGTTTTTTTTTTTTTTTTTATTTATTTGAGATTCAAATAGTGACAGGATACTAGCCTGTCGCCTAATAGAGGAATCCCAAGTTTATAAACCTATCTCTTAGTCACTTTTTACGACATTCATGGGACAGAGATGGAGTGGTCCTCTTCTTTTTTTTTCGTGCCGGAAACCACACGGCATAAATAGCAAAAATTCATGATTGGATAAAGTTGGTTTTCCTGGCACGAATTATGCAAGTGAGGCGAAATAAGAAATTCAGATCTCGCAGTCGCATATATCCAGAGAACACAATATTATTTATTCGACGATATACTTACCGATAACAATAAATTATATCGAACCTTAAAATTGGAGAACCTATTATGTTTTGTGGATAAAGCTGATCAATGGTCTTGTGATAGCTTAATAAATTGTATAATTTGTAAATAAATGTTAAAACCTAGTAACGATTATTTTTTACATAAAAATGTTGGGATTAATGATACATATTTTTTTAATATTGAATCGATAAAAATATTGTATCGATTTATTATCCTATCCCTATTCTAAATTCAATAGTTCGCTCCATCTCGTTCAATTCATTCACATTGACAGTTGACAGCTGACACTGACATTCATGCGATCACACACATTCACTCATTAAATGTACTTTTGACTTATAACATTTGTATTCTATCTATCTAAGTCATTTGTATTCTATCTATCTAAGTCTTTAGTTTCTTAGTCTTTGACTTTTGCGAATGTGTGTGACTGATTATTTACAAAATATTTTGCAGTGATAAGAATTATTACCAGTTTTTCTTATCATTCGTGATATTGATAAACGTTATATCTAACTGTTATACTGTGTGCTTGGTTCAGAAATGGTTTTGTTACGAGTTGGAATCATAAAAAACCTTATAACTTCGTCTCAATACAGACAAATGCATCTACTGAAGAATTTAGCTTACGTGAATGGAGAATGGGCAAAGGCCGGTAGTAACGTAGTGTATTCTATAAAAAATCCAGCGGATGACAGTGTGATAGCTGAAGTACCGGATATGGATGCATCGGATGCAAAATGTGCTATAGATGCTGCGGCGAATGCTTTCGTAACTTGGCGGTGGACTACTGCTAAGGAACGTTCGCGCATTCTAAGAAAATGGTATGACTTGTGTGAACAAAATACCGAAGAATTAGCGAAGTTAGTCACAGCCGAATCTGGGAAACCTTTAGCTGAATCAAGAGGTGAAATTGCTTATGGAAATTCTTTCCTCGAATGGTATGCTGATACCGCTCGTCACATTAATGGAGAAATAATACCCAGTCCATGGCCCAACAAGCATATTTTGATGACCCGTCAACCTATTGGAGTGGTTTCTGTGATAACACCATGGAATTTTCCATTTGCTATGATAACGAGAAAAGTAGGTGCATTGATGGCAGCCGGATGCACTTGTGTTGTGAAACCATCAGAAGACACCCCATTGACTGCCCTGGCTGCTGCTGAACTAGCTGAACAAGCTGGAGTGCCCAAAGGAATTTTTAATGTCATTACAACAAGCAGAAAGAATGCTGCATCAGTGGGTAAAGTCCTATGTGAAGATCATGCTGTAGGTTGCATATCATTTACTGGTTCTACACAGGTGGGGAAGATATTATATGGCTTAGCTGCTAATGGAATTAAGAAAGTAGCATTGGAATTAGGTGGAAATGCACCTTTCATTGTTTTTCCAAGTGCTGATATTGAGCATGCACTAGATCAAGCTATGTTGGCTAAATTCAGAAATAATGGTCAAGCTTGTGTAGGAGCAAATAGATTTTTAATACATGAAGATGTGTATGACAAATTTGTGAAGGGTATGAAAGATAGAATTAGTGACAGATGTGTACTGGGCCCTGGTACAAAAGAGGGTGTAACCTGTGGCCCTCTGATAAATTTAAACCAAGTTAAAAATGTGTCTAAGTTAGTTGATGAAGCTATTTCACAGGGAGCCAAAGCACTGATTGGAGGGAAAGTAAGAAAAGAACTTGGTGACAAATTTTATGAGTCAACATTATTGGTAAATGTGAAACCAAGTATGTCAGTTTTTACTAATGAGGTTTTTGGTCCTGTTGTGTCTTGTGTCAAATTCAGTACTGAAGAAGAAGTTTTGAAAATTGCTAATAGTACCCGCAGTGGTTTGGCTTCCTATGTGTTCACTAAAGATCTTGGGCAAGCCTTTAGAATGTCTACCAAATTGGAATTTGGAATGGTTGGAATCAATGATGGGTTATTATCAGCTGCGGAACCAGCATTTGGAGGAATTAAAGAATCTGGAATTGGTAGAGAGGGCAGCAAACATGGGGCAGAAGAATACACTGAATTGAAATACACTCTCATGTCTGGTTTGGACAAATAAAAGTCACTATATTTAGGTTTTGCCTAATTTTGTTGCCATATTAATTTAAGTATTTAACCAATTTATTTGTACTCAGTAAATTTATTCATTATTTAACTTTTAATACTATACAAATAAAATGATGTTAATTAAAGTTATACAGAAATCTGGGAACATAAAGTAAGCATGCATGAATGAAAGTGCGTAATGAAGTAGTGTGATTGTCAGTTCTGTAGCAACATTCAGTAACACAGCTTTAGCTGAATACCATTCCAGTCTTCCATTATATTGTGATGTGTGTCATAGCGCTAAGATTAGTTATAAGGTTGCTAAACTATTGTTTAGAAATATAATTTTAACAATTACCTGTAATGTATACATAAAAAATGTGCAATTAAGATTCCTTTCAATAATATTATTCATTGTTATTATTTAATTTGAGTTTTAAATATACACTTTTGTTATCATTGCAGTATTTTTTATTTTTCATTTGTATTTCAATATAACTACCTACTAGATGTTGCCTGCCACTTCGTTCGACGTAAAAGTTCACTGACAATCTTTAGTCCCCTGTTTTAGCTCCATCTCCCCCTTTTTAGCAATAAAAAGTAGTAGTAGTTCCTAAAGGTCAACTCTATATCTGTACCAAATTTCATCAAAATCAACAAACAAACAGACATAGTTACTTTTACAATTATATATTAGTAGTATTTAGTAGGGCAAGAAAATAACGACGAAATTACGACGGCGTGTCGAAATGAAACCGTCAGATTGGTGATATATGTAGATTGTAGAGGCACAGTTTCAATTGAACCAAGTTCACTTAAGCAATTTAATATAACCATTTGTACTCAATAGATCACATGGGTCGGAGAGAATATGATGCGCAATCCGAGGATTTTATCGACGAGATTTGCCCGCGACTTCGTCCGCGTAAATTTCGAGTTGAATCTTGATCATACATCATCATCATCTTGATATAGTCAGATACAAAAAGACGGAAAAAAAGAATGAAAAAAAAATCTATTCATTTCAGTCAAAATACTAAATGTTCAGACAAAATATTTTTACTGTTTTATTATATGTATAGATTGTGGTCACAGGCGAACACCGGACTAGGTTCGGTGTTCGCCTGTGATCACAATCCAAGGATGTTGGATGGTCAAGTCATTACTCTGGAGCTCTTTAACATATAGGAAGAAAAAAATTGTTTTATTTCCGACTAAGTAGTTTTAGCTCGTAGTTTCTAAGTTTTTTAGAGTTTATTTGTTACAAAAAAAAGCAAATAACTATCGATATTAGTACGGAAGAAAGGACATGCGAACGATTCCCTAACTAAAACACTGCATTTAGATAATGTTTACAGGATGAAAGGTGCCTTTTGAGTCTGAGGTTTTGAAGCCCTTAACATACCTAGTACCAATAAAACTAAAGTACTATATGCATGATAATTAAGACAATTTATTTCGGAAGGGACACTGAAGTAAATCCGGTTTGCTAGTTATCATATCAATTAGAATAACAAACAAGTCAGTAGGTAAAACATTGTAGGTACATATGTCCTGAGCCATATTTTAAATTACGTAATGTGAAGTGATAATCATTGCAACGTAACTTTGAGCTACATTTCTCCTCAACGTAAGATTATATTCGGTTTATGATTCTATACCGTTACACTCAAACACGATCTGCGATTGCAGAAAAACAGCAAAAAATATAATCATCTGAATTTTTTACTTTCCCTCACAATTTCCCCCGAAGGGTTCAAAACATTGCATTGGTTGCAAACATGCTGTTAAAGGAAGAAAACGAATCCATGGCCCAGGGAGGCGACCGTTTCGGTATCCTGAATGTGGGGGAACAGATCTCTTTTCTTTAGTAAATTATTTAACTGTAAATATTATGCGCTGCGAAAAATCAAGGGAAAGGTAATTAACTTGGTTAGATTTTTAGGGGCCCTTGGGTCTTGTGACTATTTATTGGCTCTGTTTTCCTTGTAAGGGATAAAAGACAAGACTTGCTTAAGTGTGTATGATGTAGGTAACTTCTTATAATGCTTTTATCATTATCTGCCCCAAGAAATATGCTGCCTTCAAAGTAACGGGCAGCACAGAGGCGTGAATGAATGCAGCAGAGGTAGATAGGTATATAATCAACGATAAAAATATTCTTCTTTACAGAATACAAGAAGTAGACGACAGTTTTTTTGAGAAATTCGGATCGATTCTTAAGCAAGCGTCACAAAGGGCCGCCCTAGAAGAGGCCACCCCATTGGCGCCTTTCAAAGAAGTAGAGGAACAAGACTCCGAGCGGAATGTTGACGAGGACTCGCAAATTGAAAGCCAGAGCCTGGCTGACAGTGGACTCGGGACACTTGTGGATGCCGACTCCGAGCCTGGGGACTTGGAGAAAATAGATCTGTATGAAGAGGCTGTGGGGTGGAATGTAAGTAGAGAATACCAACCTATTCTTGTTTTGATATTTTTATTAACATACTTAGCCAGAACCTCCTTATTTTGGAGAGTGGGTATAAAGATATTCCACTTTACTCAATTTAAATAGGTGAGCGAAGTCAGTATAGCTGTCGATGTGTTTATTGTTATAAAACATTAAACGTTTCGCCGTGTTAAACTCGGCGCGTGGGTAGCTGAAGGGACTGTTGCAATAACAATTGCAAGTATTTTTAGGCAGATATACGCGAAAATCTCGGTCAGGTTTATCGTTGCTGCTAACTGAACTAGACATTGGGTAAAGTTATTCTAAGGAAAGTGGGTCGCGATTCCTGAGACGTTTGGGCGACGTAACCTGCTTACTTTCGTCGGGCAGACTTCCAAGAGAATGTCGTTGTGTCATCTGACTAAAAAAATAGCCGTTGTAGGTGGTCGAATCAGTTTGAGGAAATATTATTTTTGTATTAGGCAAACAAATATGCAGCGGTAGGTAAGCATGAATTTTAAAGGAAGAAAATCTACATTATGTTGCTTTACGATGCATTGTGTCATTAGTCGTATTGTGAAGCAAAGAGAATCTGTTGAAGAGCCATCAAAACTTTCGTCAATTTTGGCACGCTGCCAGCCGTTCTTTTTACTGTTCCCCTATATTTTGTCAACTTCTCATCAAGGCTGGTCTCAATGACCAGTGTCGTTATCGTGTCTACTTCCAATGTCATTCCCCTGCAGCTAAAATTGGAACGAAGTGATGCTGTTCTTCAAGGTTCATTGTAAGAGTAGAGGTCAAGAAACTTCACAGTGTGAATTTGTATCTGCCTGCATGTGCAAATTGAAAGCCGCTGTTTATGTCAGAGATTAGGTAACTACGTATAGGTAAGCTAGTTGCTCTGGAAGTTTTCATCTTGATATGAATATAGCTAAGCGTTGATAGTACTACTGCACCGTTTTTGCTGGTAAATCCTTGAAAAGACACTGTAGATATACCAGCTTTATAATGTACAACTCTAGTGCTTTTACTATAACGAGATAGGATGAATGGATTATGATTAATGTGCTCATTTTTATTGCCCGGCTGGAATGCCTTACTCCATAAAACTTCATTTAATATACTGCTTTATAGTTTTATGTCTGTGGCTGAAGCAATTCATAAATCGAAATCCTCCATTAGCATCTGCATTAAGGCGATAAAAGATATGGACACGTCAGAAGAAAAAATACGACTTTTACGAGTCCTACAAGGATGTTTCATAGACTGATGTAAGTCACAGAAGATGTTTATCTTTCTATCAATTCTAATTTCTACAGTTTCATTTTTGGAAATTTAAAAAGTAACACTTTTTTTAACGGAAGTTATTCCAGACAAGAAGTTTGGGTATTTTTTTTATTGTTTCGGGTTTGCATTCGTGTTGGCGGCGTCTTGCAAAAATAGAATTTGGCTTTGAGCAGCCCGCGGAGTCCCGCCGGTCGACTTCGCAGTGTAGATCTCACTCCCACCAAATACATTTCACATTTCCGTTTCAGAACTCGCTCCCGTATCTCCCATAGAGCGAATCGCATAATTCATATGTTGAGCGCGCGAAGTGTAACTGATTTAAAATATGAGTCTTGTGAGTGTAGTGTAGTGCAATCACCGAAAATGAATGGCATGGGGACCGGAACACTTCGGACTAAGTTCAGGGGCATTAAGAAGGAGCTGTTGGAGAGACAGACAAGCCTGATCATCCAGTCTATGACTGTATGTTTTTTAGTTTTCCTGAAATTAGGGATTCTTGATGTCCATCACTATGTGTATGAATCAAATATTAATGCATGTGAACTAAGAAATATATTTTGCTTTTATACCTAAATCTTGCATAATTTGAACGATAACAACAGAAATTTGTCACTTTTCCATAAGTTCTAGGGCGATAATCGTATGACGCTCTCGGCTACAGAAACGACACTATTAAGGTTACCCATTGCATAATTTAAACTCAGTAAACAATCGAGTCGATTAATGACTTGAGCTTAAATTTTAACGACTATTGAATAGTGAACCATATTGTGGTAACTTTTATTGACTACAATGATGTCATCGACTGATACAAGGGTGCCTAGTTGGAATACAATCATCCCGGGATTTATTATAAAGAATTTGCTTTGTTAGGCACAGACAAGCTGTGAGTGTTCAGTAGCTAGTCTGCCGACAAATTGGAAACATCACCACAGCTTTGATCGATAAGTTTCCCACGGCGGCGCAGTAACCCTGTCTGTTTACGAGTGTTGCGACGATAAAGTGTCGCTTCCTCATGTCGTGACTATCGAATTTGGGCGCGTGTTCGTTTGATTCCAGTGGTGCCGTGGTTACGGTGTTACCCTTTGATTCAGTAGTTGGGGGTGTTGGTTGTGGGATACTTGTATGATACTGCAGTAAACACGTCGATGAAATTAAGATATTACTATGATGCCTCGGTATGTAGATACATTTAGGTGTAGGTACTAAGCTTTTATTCGTATACGATCGTAATTGAAGTTTACTTCCGGTTGGTTGATATACCTAATACAGAAATTACTTATATCCACCTTAGTTATATATTAGTACCTACTCAATTAAAAAAAATGAACTTTTAATCATCATTTTTATTATTATTTAAACGTATTTTACCTTTGCATAATAAATTAATTCAACATTTTTTTAAAAAAGGGAATTAAGTAGGTATTAAGATAAAAATGTATTAATTAAAATTTTGATTGTTTTGAAATTTCAGATCGATGAGCTTTACCTGGAAATATTATATGAGATCTTACACAATGTGGGGGGCTGCGACGCGTCCAGTGAAGTGGGCCCCACAGCCATGCTATCCTACGTGCAGGAAGCGTTCAAGATTTCCAATGACAAGCACAAACATCTTCTCACCACCGCAGAAGCTAAGGTAAACCCTTAATTTTCATTCATACTAATTCTAAAAACAAATAGTTTTTCTGTTAGTCTCATTTTCAGGGTTAAAAGTTTAACCGATTTGTTAAGACGCAACTTTTCAGACTGATTTTTTCGAATAATAATTGAGTCGAAATCGTAGGCTGGAAAAAACATATTTATTTTTCCAAAGACACGCGTTGATGTCTTTTGACCCCTTTTTCCCGTGCGCGCATACATTAACGCATACTATTACATATAATCACGTTTTTTTTTATTACGTTTTCCATTATAAAGTTAAATTTATATACATATAGTCGCCTAGTCCCTTTTGTGGTAGAAGTTAAATTTAATGATACATAATCTTGTTTAAGTAATGCAAAGCAAAGTTATTTGTGGCACTATAGATTAAGAAAATCGAGACAGACGTAAGGAATATAATAATTGTTAAGGTACCTACCTACCAGCTACTAGGCTATGGAAGAACTATAATGTTTATAACTAAAGGAACCTCCAGAGCTGATGCTGAATGTGGAGGTGGTGGAAGCAAAGGACCTGATGCCCAAGGACCCCAACGGCATGAGCGACCCGTTCGTCACGATCTACCTGATGTCCAACACGGCCCACAGATACAACACGTCTGTCAAGTCCACCACCTTAAATCCGGTGTGGGAAGAACATTTCTCTTTGTAAGTATTCATTTTGTAAAGGCTGTAATAAACTGCAGAAAAACTTTTTACGCTGGCACGCATATAAAACTATCTACATTTAGACTTGTCCTTAGAAAAAGTGCTTATAATTTTTTAAGGTTTCGACAAAGCTTTTCAAATGTATGGTTGTTTATAAATAATGTTAATAAATGAAATCTACTTTTTTAAACTGTTAATTAAAATAAACGATCAATCTTTACCTAAACACACTATTTTGTTTTAATTAAAGGTTTATTATTAATTTGTAACCTTCTAAGATGTAATAATAAACGAGTCCTTGGTATTGGCCCAGTTTCAGGAAGTTTATTCCTCCGTTTGTAATTAGTTGTAATCGGTGCGCCTGCGCAGCAATAACATGCGTTTGTTTACAGGCCGATGCCGGGGAACCTGCAGGAGGACTCGCTCTGTTTAGAAGTCTGGTAAGTTTTGGAATAACCAATGATGATTCATAAATCCTAATATGTATTGAGTTTGTCTAGTCAGTTTTATTAAATGTGTTTAATGCAAGAGTAGGTACACCTTATTTTTGTATGCCGTGAATAGTTTATGAATACATGATTTTCGTTTCTCATACGAATAGGTTTTCAAAACTTCCCCATAAACTTGGTTCATTTCATGAAATTTAAATAATATCTGGTGTATGGGTTCATTCCGCAGAAATTTAATATAACTAAGGAACGGTATTATTGTAAAGACATATTTCTTTAGGCAGAATCTTTTGAAAAATCTTTAGAGCCTGGCCCGTATAATTTGTCTGTGAAATATGTCAGTTATATAGTATGAGCCGCCGAAACCGCCGAGCTTGCATGAAGAGAGTTATGAATGTGGATGAAGCAAAGGAAGTATGCAGGGATCGTGGCAAGTGGAAAGAGGTAGTCTCTGCCTACCCCTCCGGGAAAGAGGCGTGAGTTTATGTATGTATGTATGTATGTATATAGTATGAGACATGAAAAGTAATTCATGGTGAGTCAAGTACTTTGATATACACTACGCAAATAAGTTAGACATAGAAAGTTCTTTTATAAAATATTTACAGAATAAATATATCATAGCTGTAATGTTGCGTCGAAATAAACAAAATGTCCTCAATCATATAAGGCTGATTGGTTTTCAGTCGTTGGAACTTTTCTTCAATTTATTGGTTTAAAAAATGTTACCTACGCCTTTTCTCGCCATTTCGCATTCGTGCCTATCGAAGTTG
The DNA here is from genome assembly GCF_032362555.1 of Amyelois transitella. Classification (NCBI taxonomy): domain Eukaryota; kingdom Metazoa; phylum Arthropoda; class Insecta; order Lepidoptera; family Pyralidae; genus Amyelois; species Amyelois transitella. Next base: position 6,447,968 of record NC_083511.1, on the reverse strand, counting down.
TTTTATATTATAAAAAAGTCCTATTAACCACAATTTATAGTCTTTTCTCTTGGTCTTTTTAAGGTCCCCGAAGGTAAAGTAAAAATAAAATAAATTGGCAAGTATGGAATGAATTGTTTACAGGGACTTCGACCCAGCTGAAACGGTAAAGGAGAAAATGACGAAGTTGTTCGATGTTAAGGGCGTCAAGGGTCTTCGCAAGTTGATGAAGGAAATCGCCATCACAGCCTCCACGGGGAAACACGACAATGAACTCATAGGCACTGCCAACATACCGCTCAATGTAAGCCACTCCACGTCATTACCGCTTACGGGGTAGATAGAATACGGACTCTTGACCTTGTTTGTGACCATAGGTCACAAGACTCTTTGTTGGATAACTTACTGAATATTTCCCAAAAGAGAAGTTCCAATGCTATCTACGTAGCGACAAAAATAGATGTTAATAGCTGCGTTCAAAAATAAGCCCTAGTGAAAAAAAATTAGGTATATATTATGTGCATTGAGGCAGGTTATATTTTAGAAAAAAGTAATTAAAATGTTTAAAAATCAAAGGACCATTTAAGGTTTCTCTTTTTATTTCCTGGCTGTTCGAAGTAATATGAAACATCTTAGTAGTTTTATTTGATCCGCTTTATATGAAGATTATGAGCTCAAACGCAAGGTTGAGACAGAGTAGTTAAATAACCAATTCCTAAATGAACATGTGCTCACAAAATATTTTGATTTAATTATAACTTGGCGTAGGTATATTATTTCTATTGTTTGTTGAATGCTTTGTTATGTGGTTATAATAAATAAATAAATATATACGGGACAAATGTGGTTAGCTTTAATTATACCTCGACGATATGCGACGGAGTGAACTCAAATAGTGATGATAACAAGTCAGAAATATGCAAAATAAGTCATCAGCAATGCGAATCGCGCATACCTATTAAAATACTAAGTACCTACATGTATTGCTTATTTTGCCTTTGAATGCCTTATAATCTCGCAAACTGCTTTTACATTCATATTTTTGTCATGAACCTATTTGAATTTATAAATATTTACCTTCATGCCGTGTGGTTACCGGCTCTTCTTAAAAACTATCACCACTTCATAAAGTGGATTTGGACTCGTATGTCCATACATATATATAATCGGGACAAACAGGACCAGGATAGGGCTAAATGACGATGTTCATTTAGTTGTTAATAGTGCCATGCTATTAAACTTACTATTAAAGTAACAAACGGCCAAATTTTGATTAAAACTCACATATTTAGCTTAATTTATTCGATCAATTCAAATGCAATGCCAATTTAAATTAAACCACGAAAATTTCAGTCGATCCCCGCGCACGGCATGACCATGTGGTTCAATCTAAGTAAGAAGAGTAAGTTGCGGCGACAGGGCGTCGTGAAGGTACGACTAGGCTTCTCTTCAGAGAAGAACTCGCAAGTGGCTGCGCAGGAGCATCGACATCTGCTCAGGATACTGTTATTGCACGAGTTGGAGAACTCAAAGGTAGGCATTTGTAATCTATATAAGTGAAACGATACATATCTATTAACACAAAGATAAACACTGATTTTAATTAAGCTGAAATGAAATATTTGATTATATCGTTTAGTTGTAATTTCATAGTAGTGAATGCATTGATTTTTTCTATTTTAAATTAAGTTGATATTTCACTAATCACTGTATACACATTCTCAGTTAATTTTCTACTGTTAAAAAGGAGGAGTAATTAATTAAGTAACCAGCATATGGTCGAAGGCCGAATGTTTACAACCCAGCAAAATGACTCGCGTGTGGTTAATTACCCAAGATGATCGATCACCTATTAAATTACAACATAGACTTAAAATTAATGGTTTAACCAATGATTTCTGCAATTATTTTTTGCTATTGTATTTTTTGCTAATGTCATAGGGAAAATATGAAAGATTAGAACCCACTTAAGACTTGACATTACTTATGGAGCAAAGGCGACGTTCAGTCGGATGGCTTATTGATGGAATTTAGATTCAGGAATAGTGACAATGGCATGGCTAGCCCACTGTCTAAAAGAAGAAATTTAAGTTAATAAACCTTTCTCCAGATTGACTTTTACAATCTGCGCGAGAGCAGCCGGCACATACTATTTTTTTTTTCGCTGCCAGTCCACCGTCTGGACTAAAAGCGAATAAATACGTATTTCCAGGTGGCTCCATACTGGTGGTGCGGCAACTTCAGCGCGCCTGCTGAAGCCATCATCATCCAGCACGCGGCCCAGAGCGGGCTGTCCGCCGCCGACAATGCGCTGGCGCAGTGGGCAGTGTACTGCGCCGTCACCGTCGACCATCCGCTCAGCTTCGCCCTCTTTACGCAACTCTTGGAGAAGATCACCAAACCGCTGCAATCCGGTAAATATACGAGTACATACATACGTAATTCTTCTTTCTCGGAGTGGAAAGCAGAGATCACTAGATCATTTCAACTTGCTATGATCCTTGCATGCAATCCGTCATTTAGTGTTTGGTAAATTTGAAAAGTCAAGATACTATAAGAAAAGTTTTTTTCATTTCAGGTCTAGTAAAGGAAGAAGACGTCAAGCTATTCTGGGATGGAGCGAAGAAACTGCTTCCAACCTGTTTCAGTTACATAAGGAAACTGAGGAAAAAGACTGCTGGCGAGAAAACTGCCATGAAGACTTTACGAGAAGTGTTACACATTCTTTACAATTTATCAGTATTAGACGCACCAGAGAGCATAGAGTTATTCCCTGTAAATTCTTACGGTTGGTTGAGAACTGAAGGGAAAAAATTGGATATAAATGAAGTCTTGAATCAGGCTGTGTTGCAAGGGGCTTCTGATTGGTTCGTGCATATTCTAGACAATAACGAATGTAAGGAGAAGACAGAGGAATCAAGATTGGAACATCTCATTAGGGTGATACAGTTGGTGCGGTCGGACTTGCAGAGAGCCCTCGAATATTACGATAGAGTTTTTGTTGAGTAAGTTACTTTTCAAAATTCAGATAGCTCAGTAGTAGGGTAGAAAAGTTGATGTGGTAATGCCATTTTACTTGTGGCTGCGCTTTACGGATAAAAGTCATACTCCAGGCTCCTTTCCATAGAGGTGAGAATGTAACCGAATTTACGCAAGAAGTAGAAGTAAGAACTAATAGTAAAATTATATTACTGCTCTATACATATTGGTAAAAAAAGTTTGTAGCTATCAAAGGTACAAATGTTTCGGTCTTAAATTTCTTTGTTTAAATAATGGAACTATTTTAATCTAAACACTTTTCTCTATTACAGAACAATGAATTTTCCATATTCCAAAGCACTGTATGGTTTATATGAGCAAAAAATCGCCTCGCTTGTAGAGCCCGAAGCGAAGGAAGTATGTAAAAGTCTGAAAAGATTACAATACGATGAAGGCTCGACTAAAAGCGTACACCTGGCGGGAGGCATCAACGGAGAGACCAGACTTGGAGACCCTAAAGTCGACAATGAGCCGCTAGCAATGGGTACAACACTATTCCAATTGTATCTGACTTTGCAGAGATTTTTGACGTAAGTATTACTCCTCATATCTATGTTATATCAAATTTGTATTCTACAGGTTAAAAAAAAAACAAGTATCGTCCCTACATTTTTTCAAAGATTTCATAACAGTAGGCAACGAAATATATTTGAATGTACTTATTTAAGCTAGTATGTTGTCCTGTACGCTAGTTTATGGTGGTTAATTCAAACCATTTATGAAACGTGATCTTCTTACATGCCTCAAACCGTTGACTGTTCTTAAGATGTAGTTTTTAAACAAGCTATTGCTTTTTACATATCGAACGACTTTCAAAAATTTGATGTTTAGTTTATTTTTCTATTTTTACTTTCCAGGTTAGGTCAAGGTTTAAACGAAACCGATTGGAACTCGTACGCCATATCAAAGTTCCATTCGTGGTTCTTCGGAGGGGTCGCTCAGTGGTTGGAGATCGCGGCTTATAAGGCGTTGACTCGCGTGGAGAAAGCTGTAGAACTTGACAACTTGGTGCCAGTGGACGCCAATGTCAAATACAGCAGTTCCGGGGTCGATACCCTCGCGATCTTCTATCAGATCAAGATATTTTGGCAGCAATTGGCATGGCCTGACGTGGAAGGCTGTTACACTTTTGTGGCCAAAATTATTGATGTAAGTGCTATTTTAGCTTGATACTTCTTAGAAATAGCTCAATGATTAGAAATATCGACAAGACTGTGGAACTTGATAACTTGATGCTTAAAGTTCAAAATCAAGATGTAATTTTTTTGATGCAATAAGTGTGGCCCGATGTAGAGGGCTATTACAGCATACTGAGATGTAATTTTTGTGTTAAAATGTTCCTTAAGAATCGCTTTAAAGGGTAAGTTTTTGTAAAGAGGTGTATGTACAAACAAAAGTACTGAGTTCCTAGGACTGCTTAACATGATCGAAGGTTAAGAATTAAGATTCGAAACGTGGATTTTTAATCTTTTTAAGACTGTTTGCTCTGTTTAATCATAAACGTAAAGTATTTATAAAAAAATCCAGGACATCTGCCGCTGCTGCGTATTCTACTCGGAAAAGATGGCGGGTCGCGTGGACAACATTGGCGTGGTGACCACCGTGTACGAGGAGCGCTTCGAGGTGACCACGGAATGGTGCGTGGCCATCAACAATATTGACTACGTGCGCCAGAGTCTGCGACCCTTCGCAGAAGAGTTGGGGATGGATGAGATCATAGAGAAGATGTGCGAAACAAGAACACCGGCTGAAGCACAGAGGTGATTAGTAAAATAAAAAAGCTTTTATATACTAGTATTACGGCTAATATACATTTAGCAACAATCCCGCTTAAATTTGAAAGTTGCGGTTCTGTAGGTATATGTAATTTTTGAAATCCGCATGACAGCCTTTGTCTGGCGGGTTGGTGAGGCGTTTGTGTATAATAAGAAAGGTCAATAAAAACAAAATTAAATATAAACTACTTTAAAACATTATTATAACATTATCTCTTTTTCCCAAAAAAAGGAGTTTGATCTCGCGGTGTAATTCAAAAACTGTTAATGATGATGACTAAAGTCCAGTTTCTCGTTGCAGATGCAAAGACACCTTACACAACGTCATTAGTAACGCCATCGATACGGTGAAGAATAATATTGTCGACTTGCTGGCTATGATGGTCAAAAGGGTAAGTGCTTATGTGTGTTTACTCGTATCAATGCACATCAGTTGGGCTCTAGGAGCCCGAATTTTGACAATCACATAGTTTAAAGCTTTACCTACAGGTGTTTACTTTCACCCAGTCCTTTGACCACATATTCATACAAATATCACTTTAGCGACGATATGCTGTATGAAGAGATCGTAGCAAGTGGAAAAATGAGTCCCTGCCTACTTCTCCGGAAAGAAGCTTTATTTTATGTACCTATGTATGCATGTATAGGTACTTACATATATCACATAGAGGTAAGGACGCAACCGGAATCAGATTATGAAGGTTGGCATGTTAGGCTAATTGTTGTACGCCTTGCCAGATGATCCCGTCCATCACGCGGCTGCTGCTGGAAGGCGCGGAGCTGCTGCACCAGGACTGCTCGAGTATGGACCGCGTGATGCGCTACATCGAGGCCAACCTCGACACTCTCTACCAGCACCTCAACAACGAAAACTTCTCCAGAACATTAGATATTGTCTGGGAACAATTAGGAGACGTTTTGTATGAACTTATACAGTCTAATCTCGAGGTAAGAATTTTGACATAACCTAAAATTAGAACAGTTTGGTCTCAGAAGTACTAACTAATGTTTTGGAATTTACTTTTTAACATTCTTTGGCTATTCTGTGTTATGCGTTTTCAGTTATTAATATTTAATTTTCTTTTCGTTATTAATACTGGATTTCATGGTATATTTTGAGATGTTTTTGTATGTGTTTATTACTAAGACTTTTTTATTAATTTGTCACAGCAATTAAGAACTTAGTATTTTATTGACAAAATATATTACGGAATCTGGTTATTTATTGTAAACTAATAACTAATTTTTCATTTTGTAGAAAGAAACTCTCGTCACCCGTATTCGCTTGTATAGGCGTAGATATTTCGGAAAAAATAAAGTATACCCCGGCTGTATTGATAAATCTATGTTGTTTCGGGTAAATAACGTTGAGTTAGTAACGCACGCAAATAAAAAAAATGCACGACACCTAACTTAGCTACCTACCTATACACTTAGTGTACCTTTTTAGTATTTATTTATAGTCAGTAATATGGTTTATTTAATAAGATATTTTGAATACCTATTGGGTGTTTTAGAAATATTAACGTTAATCGTTATTAAATCTACGGGTTCAATGTTGACAAAATTCAGTTACTGATTGAGGGTGTCAACTGCAAAATCATCATCAGAACAATCACATCCATGGTTTTCTTAGCTTGGTTTTGACAAATTAAAACTACATAAATGGTGGTAGAGTATCAGATTTGGAATTTGACAGAATACATAAAGTATTTACAACTTATTGTGATAAATTCTTATTTTTAACCGACTTCAAAAAAGGATCACATTTTTTGCACAATTTAAAGGCATGTTCCAATGGATACTAAATCACCTACACAATGCTGAGTTTTGGCCACTGATCACTTTAACCTAATTTACTTGTTGTTGTTTGATAGAACCGAAGGCCCAAGGTAGCCTTGTTTAAAGGTCTCCGTTTGAGCAAAGCAACAGCCGCCTTCTTGGTTGCGGTAAACAGAACACTTAGATAGCACACGCTTTTTGTATAGTGGGTAACGCAACAATATTCACTTGGTATTTGTTACTAGTATCTTTATAACTACTAGGTCTCGTGAAATGCATATTATAGTTTATATTTATTGATAGAATGAAATGTATTTAAAAACTGGTAGACGTAGCTTTTCTACATTTATAAACATTGTCACGTCTTTGTCCTTGATGGGTCAGACAGAGCCTGAAAATATTAAAAACAAAGAGGTCTTTCTGTGTGAATGCTGTTGCGTTATATGAATTTTGTGAAGTGTTTGCAATGCTTACTTAGAATATATCCTACCTAGAAGATACCTTCTATCATAAGTCAAGTCCCCGCTTATTTTATGAATTTCAGTTCCTTTTCAATTCATGTGTTAAGATGTTATCTTACCCACTTGAATCCACGAATGGGGCACTGATGGATTTGTGAAGTCTGGTGTTACATTTATTTTAGATATTGCAAGTACATAGATGTATGTTTTGGTTGAAAATACTCGAAAGATTATCAAATCGATCGAAAATAGATCCTTGATTTGGTTAACATACATCATCTGTTTCTGTGCATGATTCTTTAATTAGAACAACAGCTATTGAAGTCGTTACCTAGATATATATTTTTGAAAATGTATGCAAGTAGTAACTATATGTATAAATAGATATGATTATCTCATTTGTGATGGTGGTGGTGGGTGCATGTATGGGAGTCATTTATTAGTTTTTTATGGTGGTGTCGATCAAATTAGGAAACAGGGAAATAATCATGGTGCTGGAAAGCTGGAAAAATTAACGGGCTTTAAGTAAGTATGCCTAGAATGGGTAATTAATATGGTTACTTGGCATTGGACAGTCAATAATAAATTACAACGTAAGTAAAATGTCAAACCTATTTCCAAAGCTATTCTAGATAATCATAACATACAGTGTGATCAATTCATCATATATAAATATTTTTCAAATAGGTCAAGCATAGTAATTTCTTATGATGGGTATTACCCTGTTCAAGATAGGGACAAAAGCTATAAGCATTTTTATTTCCCTATTTCTTTATGTTCTTTTTGTAAGATCGAAGAGAACAGTGTTGTAAAGGGTTAACCATGTAATGTCATGCGCATTGTGAAAACCTATATGTCCAATATGTTTGTTTCAAGTAAGTAGTTAGAAAATGTAAAGTAACACATGCCTTCACTTTACAGAAACGTCGACCGCCGTCATTCTTTTCAAATCTGCACGAATGTTTGAAAATTATGATACAATCATTCCGGCAAGATAGTAGAGAGACTTACACGTCAGAGACTTTGAAACGTGTTGAATATCTACTTAAAATCCATGGTATGGAGACACGGGAGTTAATTCATCAGTACCATTTGGAAAGATGGCAGGAACAGCAAGCAATCACTGAACCAAAGATGGGAATGCTGACTGTGCGAGCGCAGTTCATGGAAGACAATTTGAAATTAGAAATTATGAATGCTAGAAATTTAGTGCCCACGGATTCTAATGGTGAGTTGTCTTACGATCATGGAGTTCACTTTAAAAGGACTAGTGCTGTGTTGTAAAATTAAAAAAAATTAATGTATAATGTTGCCCTTTTATACCTATATTGTTGATTGCAACGTTACCTTTATCATGCAATTTTGATTTACGAAATACATTTTTCAGGTTTATGTGATTCCTACGTACGAGTTGCGTTGCTACCCGAGGACACATTCGCAAATATTGTGAAGCCAAAAACTCAAACACACAACAAGAATCTCTTCCCTTTGTACGATGAAATGTTTTTAATGTGAGTAAATCTGACCAAGTAAAAATTAGTAGTGAACGTTTCTATATTTCACAAAAGTTACTTGGCTTTGTCTAGTTATATATAATTGTTATTGTTTTTTCTTCAGCCCATTGTCACACGAGCAGCGTAACACGCAAGACGGCCTCCTACACATGGTGATCAAAGACAAGGATATGTTCAGCGTGAGCAATACATTCGTGGGCGAGGCCTACCTCCACTTCAGCGAGGTGCCCGACACTCCCGCGCCCATCACCAGTTTGCCACAGCAACATCTACCACTCACTAAGCCTAATAGTATCGGTAAGTGTATGTTTTACAATTTTCAACAGCTCTTATCGTCCCCTTGTACAGGGTGTTAGTAATGCAAAACTAAGGAGACTGAAAAGAATTCGTAGGGAGTCAAGGGTATGCTGCTAGATAAAGTAAAAGCTATTAGTAGTCACATCCCTTGATTCGACTCGTATAATCAGAAGTTTTGTAGAGCCTTGGGCTAGAAGGGCGCATCGGAGGGCTGGTGGTCGGATAACAGTATTGTGACGAATGGCACAGATAATAAAAGACACGTTAAACATCTCTGTGGGCAATACAACAGGCGAGACCTCCCGGTAAAGAGAGTTGGGTTACAAACAGGCAGACTTAATTCATAGCGGGTCCTACCATCAATTCTTAGCGCCCACTTTTTATATATCATTATACCTATAATGTAGGTAGTAAAAAAACGCCTTTGCCCTTTATTATTAAAGTATTTTTGGGAGCCCCTTATATTAAAAAAAACTTTTTAGTTATAAAATCACCGCCGAATTATGAGTTTTTAAATACATAAACATCGTCGTGTTTAATTTTTTTTATTTATTTCGTCTTTTTTCAGACGGAGATGCCATCAAAGCCCTAGAATCAAGACAAGGAGACAAACAAGCGCGGGAATTCCTCAAGAAACAGAGACAAAAGTTGCCCAGCAAACAATTCTTCTCACTTGGTTGAACCCATAGTTGTAGCAGTTTCAACCTTCATACTACGAAAATCCTTACAGGACAGCGTAAGATAATGTTCTAAATTATTATTCAACCAAGTAATGGTTGATTTTAAAACGTATCTAAGCTGTCAAAGTGTTAAAAGGCTGATGTATGTTTGTATTTAACTAAGGTAGATATTATATCTATTTTAAAGTTTTAAATTTTAAAGTAGCAATATATGTTGTCACTTATGTGTTTTTGGCAATAAAAACTAGACTGATACATATTAGTAATACAGTGCATTATTACTTATTTTGGAAAAAGTTAATGTCACAATAAATAATATTTATTTGTATCAGAAATCAGAAACACATTAAAATGTGTTTGGAAAATAATTTAATTTAATTCCGTAGCGTTTTTCAACGTTTTTGTTACCTATTATTTGCGTAAAATTTAAATACATGAGTAGATACGGTAATGGAATCTCGAAATAAATATTTTAAAATGTAGTTATTCTGATTACTTTTTGGTATATAATTTTTCGCTTCACTGAGATATACAATAGGTATAATATAATATGGAGAAAACTTACTTCGGGGCCAGTTCTACTTATGTGTTGTCCCTTAAATAATGTGTTTGATTGGTTGAAACTACGCAAAATAAAATATTGAAATTATTGAAAAAGTTTATTTTTACTAAGAATTAAGTAAATATTTGTCTGTAAGTAAATATTTGTGTCGTGTAAGCAAAGGCTTATCAAAGTAGAAAGTATCTTTCGGATTGGCACTTCAAAATCAATTTTTAGGACGTTGTAAATATCAAGAAATTAGTCGCATAATAATTTGAATATTTTAAACCAAGAATTCATTAATCTACTAATATGTAGCTTCGTCTGTGATAGACAAATGTGCCTTAAATTAATTTAATCTGTCGCAACATTTATCTTTTTTTCGCCTAGAATATCATATTCCATTGAATGTGTATGTTTTTGTATTTTTTAGAATTTTTATGTATGTACCTATGTATAATTGGAAATATTATTTGAATGTTGAAATGCTATGTATTATCATTTAAAAGTTTAAACTGTCATATAAAATAATAAAAGTCATGTTGATATACACAGTTGTGTTACTGATTGAATGTACATGATACTTCAATGCATCCTCCCTGGGGACTAATGACGACGGTCTAGATATAGGAAAGTCAAGTTTTTGACGGTTTCGAACTTTCACTTTAAAGTGGCTATACGTTTTCGTACATACCAACCTATGAATAGAATAGAATAGAATAGAATATAATGTTTAAAATGACTATTAACTATTTATTTAATGACATAAGTACTTATGTGAAATGGCTGTGGCGGCAAAAGACAGAGACACTCACATTCAGTCTTTAAAGAACTAACAATGTGATTATAATGTATGTACTACTCACTTCATAGTTAAAGCTTCATTTTACTTCAACCATGTAGGTAGGTACATGTCTAGTTTATGGCAAATTAATTACGCGACGCCAGTAGCGGACGGCTCAAAGCTAGTGTTATTGCTTCATGCATATAAAGTAATAATTGCACCTACTAGCAATAAAGCGCGAATCCGTTGTAGTGTACGGTGCGGTAAAAGAATAAATAGGCATTATTTGACATGCAAAAAGTCCCACGCAATCAAATTCCATAAAAATATTTAAGTATATTTTAGGAGCCAAAAAATAGGCATTTTTATGTTTTTAGTATGTGACACTTCTTTCATTCAATTTGAACCAAGGATCACTTTTTATTTTTTCCACTATTGGATTATCCAGCAGTGGAAAGGTCAGCTCAGGTAAAATGCTACAGCCGTCAGACCACCGTGATCCGGTTATGTTAGTAGATACTTTATATTATTTACTTCCTACTAAAAATAGTTAAAAATATAAATATATTTCCTAATTAAAAAAAACCCCAATGGAAAATTCCATGAAATGCGTTATCTATTTAGGCACCATAATTTAAGATACATTAGGCGTTTGTTAAATGTCATGGAAAACATTCGCAAAGGAATTTATCGTTACGAACAACCTCGATTAGTTCTGGCGTCCGCCCCGTGTCACAGTTTAATAGCCTTAATATGATCAAATTAATTAAAACGTCAGTTCACAAAGGTCCCAGTCGTATCGTAACGGTTTGTGGAAACAGCAAGCGGCTTATATAGGTATATCTACGATGGAAACAGCGTCAAATGAAACATGTAGCCGGAGTGCGCGGGCGGCGTCTTTCATGTGATCCCTTTGATCGCGCCGCGCCGACAATCTGCCGACTACTTATCGGTTCGGATTTATTGTGATTTGGAGGCTGCGCCCGTGGGGAGCTCTGCACGTACGATACTTGGCCATTCGTAAATGCTTTTTATGTTCTTCTTGGGATACTACTTTGGTTCCGGCTACTGGCTGTGAGGTGCAAATGTTAGGTAGAAATCGTTAACCGTTTCTATAATTTGTTCATGCTTCTTATTTTCTATGATTGTGAGTCATATACATAATATATGACATATAAATTGATTCTACATTTTTGATACAGCCTCTACCAAACCAGACTGAAAACAGTTTTAATAAAGTACGCATCCTGTGGGATTTCAACTCACGACTTTCGGGTCATAAGGCATATAAGTACATTTGCCGTTGAACCACAGCATTATCAATCATTTTTGACCTCCGTGACCTTCTTACCAGGGAAAACCTAACAAATCTTGGATCATGGTTTTTTACTTGGTAAAAGTCCTTTTGTCCCTGGAATTGGATAGGGGAAGAGATAGAGTTGTTCTTTATTTGGGACTATGATAGTTTTGCACAGAGCTAATCTGATTGGTTTAAGAATAAGTAAATTTTTCAAAATTAAAGAGTTGAGTTATAAATAACCAACGTAACGTAAGGTAAACAACAAGTAAAATGTTATTACCAACAAGATTTAAAACTACTGATCATTTTTTTCTTAATATGGCTCAATGACCAGCAATATACAATTAATATGAATTTTCCAATGTTATTGGAATTGGAAACGACATCTACGCGTGCTAAAACATCTTTATCGGCATGTGCTTACTCCTCAAGCATAAATTAAGGAAAGTTACAAACTCACAGATGCTATACCTTGCCTAATGAGCCATCGGAATTTTGTAAAATTATAACTGAATATATTGCAAAGGCTATTTTGTTACCTTTACAAAATTATTTTGGTAGACGATAAACAAAAATTACCTACATACAACTGAAGGGAATCCTGCACAGTAAGCGCATCGGTAGCCAAATAAGCAAATACATACATATGTACATTTACATTTAGTCGGCCTCTGTGGCGCAGCGGTAGTACGCTTGTCTGTGACACCGGAGGTCCCGAATTCGAATCCCGGCCAGGGCATGATGAGAAAAGAACTTTTTCTGATTGCCCTGGATCTTAGATGTTTATCTATATAAGTATTTATTATAAAATATAGTATCGTTGAGTTAGTATCTCGTAACACAAGTCTCGAACTTACTTCGAGGCTAACTCAATCAGTGTAATTTGTCCCGTATATATTTATATTTATTTATATATTTACATACATAATCCAGAAAAGTCATTCGTACATAGCCGCAGTGCGGTTTGAACCTGAACCTCTGCGTGTTACCGTTTTTGCGGTTGCAAAATCTATCTGTATTATATTTATTTTGTACCGTTGGGTGGCATCGTCATCGAGGGAGAATGACCACTGTATTTTTTGTTCCAATCAGTGCGGACCCCGGTAGCAATCTGTGGCTTCTGTAAAAAAATACGCTATTATCTCGCCGTCTGCGCCTGCGCCGCGGTGGAAGGTGACTGGCGATTTAGTAGTAGTATTGTTCACCTATTTAGTTTATAGCTTTAATGAGATTCTTATCACAGCCATAATCATCATAATAATTATTATATAGTTAAAAGCTATATGAAAAGTACTTACCTTAACAAAATCTTTTATTGTGGCGTAACCAATTTGTAAAGATCCATTAAAGTTCATGATAATTTAATACAAGCGGCATTTAACGATTGAACCGAAATAATAATAAAAATATATTATGTTCATTGTTGTGGAAAATGGGCTGTATAATAGTCTTTTATATTAAAGAGGTATAAAAGAGCCGTTCCACTAAGTCCTTAATGAGATTGAATAATAAGCAATAAAGATTTTTGAATGGTTTTATTCTTTCTGGCTGGTTTGAAGTAGTAGCCTCCCGCACAAAATTGAATATATATGTAAGGTTCCGCCCAACGTGTATATCAAATATGAGTTGTTTTTCTTTCCTTTGTGTTTGGCCACCGATTGTTGTCATCCCCATAATTATTACTAGTTACCAATTCTTGATTTCTTGAAAGTCTGGTACGTATGGAATCGACGGATGAGCTCCTGCAGAACGTTCCTACGATAATTAACAAATATAACGTTGTGAGATGTAACGCCAATTTTCAGAAATTAGTAGCTGAATAACTGGACAAGATTTATGTTTGTGCTTTACAAAGATAGATGTGTGGTGATGTGGATGATGTTATACTATTGTTACATATTCACGTAGGTACTTGTTGACTTAGCAGTTGGCCGATTACCGATAATTTACACAACATCGTAATGTCGCATCTGTTAGTTCCCATATGTTGTGCATCTTTGCCTTACTATCTTGAAGAGATGGTATATCGGGAGCCGATAAAATAAGTTTAATGAGCCGGGGTCGTATATCAGAGTCGGCATCATAAAGGTACCAACTGTCAAAGGGCTTATTGTGCCGGTTCGCCTTTATGATGGCATTTTTACAGTCAGGTACTGGCTTTGAGCGCCTGCCGTGCCGACCGGCAATTATATTCTACTTAACTTGCGTCCAAGCTAAGATCACTGATCTACGGATAACCATACTTAACTTACACCCCAGCCATCGGACTCGACTCGACACATTTATTTCCTTTTATAATATTAAATGTCGAATGCGGGGAAATGGCCCTGGAGGTAATGGGCTGGAAAAGTTACCTCTTGTCGAATATTTCCACTGTTTTGACCATAAAGGGTGCCCCACAAAATCAAGGTTTGCACTGAATAATCAGGGTTTTACGAAATACTTTTGACCCGTCATCGTTATGTTCCACGAAATTGTTTAATTTTCTTACCAATAGATACTATGTATGTACCAGATACATACTTGTTCTAATGAAGTGGTCTTCATTAGAACAAGTATGTATCTGGTTTATAAGGGCAAGATAATATGAACAAAGAGCATTTTCAGTATATAATTCGTTCCCATTTTTAAGAACTCTTGATGAAAAATCTTGCAGATCCGAAAATACTTCCAAGTCAAAGATAATAAATTAATTAAATTGCATATAATCTTTTTGTAGGCCTCTATTATATTTATATTTTTTAACGTATAATATTAACAATAGCAATCAGCAAGTCTGCAACCACCATGTAAACCCATCAGGTTCGGACTACAAATTTAAAATACAAACAAGTTCGATGTTTCAATTTCCGTACCCGCTTTTAGCACAGCACTGCTCGCCAAACAGAGTTATAAAATTGAATAAGGTGCAAAAATTATTATGGGGAAAAAATAACACGTGTACGTTGCGCGTCTAATCTGAGAGGTAAGAGGCAGGTCGGTCGGCGGCTCAGGGACGGTTGTTTTGTTCCAGCGATGACAGGTGGAGGGTGGAAGATGAAGGGCCGCCGCTGCGGGGTGGGACGCGCCCGCGCCGCTCGCGTGGCCCTCTCGCCCGAGTCACGCGCGCCTCGTAATGCTTGCATAATAATAATGACGGATGCCGATCGCGCGGCGGCTCCTTTGATCTCCGGCGTCTTTGATCTCGCCGCCGGAGCCGGTCCCGCTGCCCCTGCTTACAAACGAGCCGCGCTCACCTTTATTCAGTTCGACGCCGCGCGGCGAGTCGTAGGCCCTTCGCCCTCGCTCTAAATAGAGGCTTTAGTTTGTAAACAGCGGGAGCGCTACCGTGTACGCTCGGAGGCCGGGACTGTGGCAGTGGCGTGCGCGCGCTGGTCAGTATGGGGTGTGCTGTAGCTCGCGTCCTGCGTCCGCGCCTGCGAACTGTTGCCTGCGTTCACCCTCGCGGAGGTCACCAGGAGCGATGAAGACGCGCCGGCGTCGCGGCGGACCTTGCCGCGGCTATTGGAACTGGATCACTTGGACGTTTTGTGTACGCATTATTCTTATATTTTGTGATATTTCACCTTATTTTAGTGACATGCATGTTGACGTGGAATACTTTAATTATCAACAATATGATTTAATTCAATATCGCATTTGTGAGTGCGTACATACAATAGGGTGATTGCGCTGGTTTTCGTCCAATTAGCGGAGTTGCTAGCTTACAGACGTAAAAATAATATGATAAAGTATCCTAATTAAAATAGCTCATATTTGTTTATATACACCTCATATAGTCTATTTTTGATAAAAATTAAGAAACTTTTAATTATAACTACATTTTTTTTATAAAAATAATTAAATGTTAAATGGCAGATTTCACTAGTTTTCGTCCAAAAAAGTTTAGTTTTCGCCCTGGTGTGATCTAGTTTCCGTCCAGTATGTAAAAAAGAGTAAAAGTGCAATGTTAAATAAAAACTGTTTTCTTAATCTTTTATTTAATCAACAAAAATATTTATTCTTCAGCAGTAGATTTCCTGCTTTTTTTATTTCCCCGAATCCATCTATAACAATTAATTTCATAGTTTAGTACCTACTAGAAAAACCTGTACGAAGTAACAAGAAAATGTGTTAGAAGTAGATTCCACACTATTATGGACGAAAACTAATACAAAAAAAAATTAAAAAAACACATATTTTTTTATAGGTCTGAAAAAGTAAAATGAACATTCCAAATATTTAGCTTGCTGTTTTAGTTTCCGTCCACGTGGACGGATACCAAATAATTGGTAAAATAGGCATGTCAGTATTCGTCCGCAAACTTTTGCTAAGATTACTACAAAAACATTGTAAAATAACCTAAACATAATGTTAGTTATACTCTTAAATATCCTTACATGCCAAAATATTACTCAATCTATGTGAAATAGTCATAAAACCCACCACGGAGTGTTCCTGCACCAGCTATTTTTTTTGTATCGGCAATGACGTCTACAAAACACGAACACATGCCGCCGGCCACTGAGTTTAATTTTTTCGAAGTTTTCACTTGACAAATTGGATTTTGTGGCTGTTAGAACTGTTGCTTAAGTATGAAAGATCGTGACAAGATGCAACATGCGCGCATAGGTGTGTTTATATTCCTTTTATATGCGTTTAGAAGTTAAATGGACGAAAAGTAGAACTGGACGCCAAACCGACGCAATTACCCTACGTAGATACAATTTATTGATCGGGAACATACCTACTTATTCTTATTTTCTTTCGATAAGTTTCAATAATAAATCTAAAGCAATGAAATTTTAAAGATTTCGAGATTAACAACGGCCGCAACAAATGTATTAGACGTTGGCAATTATGATAATAATTAACCTAATCACAGCTAAGAGCGATAGTGCCGTGTGTTTAGTAGTCACTGAGCCACACAGCTGGCTCTTTGTTGTGCCTAATCAATAAGGCGGCAATAGACATTGTATTAAATGCGTAAGATACTCGATTTAAAGGTCGTTTATCAAGTATTCCATATTTTTTATATTTATTAATATTTTTTTACACAAGCGGGTAAAGGAGTAGCTGCCTACCTAATAAAATTATTAGTAAGATAGTCAAAAAAATTAAAAAAGGCTAAAGTAAAAGAAATTATCATTGCCATAAAATTTATATCATATGAGTCAAGTCAAGAGAGCTGTCCTTGAATCTTTCTATCATTTTCAGTACATTAGTAGGTATTAAACGGAGTTTTAATTAGTCAAGAGAGCTGTCTTTGAATCTTTCAATCATTTTCATCAGATAAGTAGGTAGGTATTAAACGGGAATATACGTAGGAATGAAACAAATGTAAAATTTTGCTAATATCATTGTAAATCCTACTAACAAATCGTATTATCATTTTAGGTGTTATCTGCCTAGTAATGACTGTCTGTTCATTAGAAAATAACAAACAGATCCCCTATCTGTAATGTTTATGTACTTATAATATACATTATAGTCTAGTACATCATTATAGTATTTAGATACCTAAATATACATCATTATGTAATATAAATTACAGTTCATTAATTTATATACCTAAATAATTAGACTACCTAATGTATATTACATACAAAGGTAGGTTACTAAAATAAAGTAAACAATTTTCATATGTATTTTTGTTGAAAAAAGCTTTACTAAACCATGATAACAAAGAAAAATTAACATAACAGATGTTACTTTTGCCTTTGACCACATTATATTTTTACGAGTTAAATAAGTTTTTTGTAAATATCTGAAGATTGTTAACCTTTACTTAAAGATATGGACTATACATACCTACAATTTACATTTTTATGACGCAGTAGGTATTTGGTAAATATTGAAAATGTTCTTCTTCCTCCTGGCTTTAGTCTCGCTTGCATCCTCACGTCTCTGGCGAGGAGTCCGGGATATGTCTTTGACCTGGATTGGGTGAGTCAGGTTTTTACACGAAGCGACTCCCATCTGACCTCCGTAACCTTTACAGGTAAACCTAACTTGTATTGGATCCATGGTTATACATCCAGTTGCTAGAATGTGCAAGTTCCCTCACGATGTTTTCCCTCACCGTTAGAGCATCGATTAGTTTTCAAACTAATGTACATAACTTTGAAAAGAGTCATTGGTATATGGCCGAGGTGGGATTTGAACCTGTGCCTTTTTGTGCATCACGCATTTAACCTTACCGATTCAACCAAAGACGCTCTCAAATATCGAAAATGTTAGCAATATGAAAATACGAATATGAAAATCGTAGGTTGTTTTCGCAGCTCAGGTTCAGCTGCACATGTTGTTTATAATCCCGCTTGTTGCAGCTTTTGTTTCATATACAATGGAATTAGCTCATAGGTATTACTCAAATTAACGGCAATTCGGATTATCAGTAATTTTTCAATAACTCGCAAAGCAAATACCTAAACCATGTTTTTTTTGTCAATGTTATCAATAATTGCATTGCTTCTCGTGGTATGGCCGTGTGGCGTGGAATTTTTCCCAATTTTACTTAATTCGGTAATTTGGATCCATATTTATCTGTTTCTCATAATATCAGCTTTATTAGGCAATTGTAACATAAATAACGTGAATCTAAAATACCACTCTCCATGGATTACAGATACTTAATATATAAATATATATTACCAGTAGTTTTTCGATTTAAATAGAATACGATTATTAGTCACGATGATCCTAAATACCTATATTATGTTTTATATGTAGGTTTACGCTAGAGTAGGTAGGTACGCCCCGGAATTTCGGGAACTGCTCTCCTTAAAACTGCAAGGTATACATGCCGGATTTTAAATCCCTAGGCTCAGCAATTTGGGCTGTGCGTTGATATGTCTGCCAATTAGTCAGATAATTTCCACTTTTATGAATTAAGACTAGAGGCACACCAAGGATTCGCCTATAACGCGGAGCCTATAAAATCGTAGATAATTTATTGTTTTAACGGTGAAAGTATTTTCATGATTGGTTCACTATTTACAAAGATTAGCACTTACAAACCAAAAACTAAGTTTACAAACTCTGCCTTTTTTTAACAGAAGAAACGTTTCTTTTTATAAAGATTTACCCCAGGCTATAAATAATAAAATATCTTTTAAAATAATGAAACGCCATTTTGTTATTTCCAGGCAGTGTTGAGTGTAGTGGGCGGGAGCGTGGCTTCACCAGATAATCTGAAGCTGGTCTGGCTCTCAAACTCCTCGCTGACCTGCAATGATGGCTCTCCGGCTGGGTATGTTTTCTTCTTGTCCTTCCTCCTGGTATTATTCCCGGTTACATCCTCATGTCCCTGCAGAGGAGCCCGGTGTGTGCCTTTTAACCATGATTCTCAATTGGTTAAAACAGGTTTTAACACGAAGCCATTCTCGTCTAACATCCGCAACTTTACATGGAAACATAATCTACCTATTTTGGATTATTGTAAAAACACTAGATGAATGTGTCTTTTAGTATTCAGTTTTAAACACCAATCCATTACAGAGAACCTGACAATATGTTAGTAAAGATACTCGTAAGATGTAAGATGTACTATTTTCTCCAAGCAGTTGACCAATCAATGATAAACATCTATAATTACAGGTATTACATACGAAGGGGCAGCGACACGCAGCATTGGGTAGTGTACTTAGAAGGAGGTGGATACTGCTGGGACTCGACGTCATGCAGTGCGCGTTGGCGACGCCGGCCCGGGCTCATGTCCTCCTCGCGCTGGCCCCGCACACGACGAGCCCCCGCCCTGCTCTCCTCAGATCCAGCCACCAACCCTCTGTGGCACAACTCTAACCATGTTTTACTGCCCTACTGCTCTAGCGACATGTGGGCAGGTACTCGCGTCAGCAAGCTCAATACAACGAGTACCTTCGCATTTGCTGGAAGATATATCGTTCGTGCAGTACTATCAGAACTGATTCAGCACGGACTCTCTGGCCGACTGCTTTTGGTCGGGTCCAGCGCTGGGGGCGCAGGCGTTATGTTCCATGCCGATCCTGCGAGGAGAATGCTTCGATCACACGGCGTTCGAGTAGCCGCAATCGCCGACTCAGGATGGTTTCTAGACCGACCGGCAAGGGCTAGGCGAGTCTCGGCCGACACCGTCGCTAGACTTGGTCACAGTCTTTGGAAGGGTAACCCGCCGTCATCTTGCGTCCGGAAATACCCCAAGGAGCCGTGGCTATGTTATTTTGGATATAGGTTATATCCACATATACGAACCCCACTGTTTGTATTTCAGTATTTATTTGATTCGGCTCAACTAGCGGCTGAAGGTGTTCGTGCTCCAAGGACTAGGGCACAGTGGGATGCCGTACACGCTACTGGATCTGCTCTACGATCGAGTCTCAAAAGTGTGCGTGCAACATTTGCGCCTGCTTGTTTGGCGCACGGTGCACTAGCTCGACCAGAGTGGCTGGCAATAAACGTATCTGGAATATCGTTGCCGAAAGCAATACAATGTTGGGAGCAGCGACTGGGGAATGGAGGACGGCGAGCGCGAGAGGGGTGCGCTCCGCGGCGGCTCATTGAACGCTGCTCATGGCCTCAATGCAACGGCTCATGCCCTCGTCTTCGTGATCCGAGGACGGGCGAAGAAGTGGCTCTGGCATCTTTACTTCAAAGTTTTGGCTTGGACGTCAGTGGAGCCGCTGCTGCTATGGGCTTAGATGCTCGGGCTTTGTCTCGTATGAGTCGCGCAGAACTTCTACCGCTTTTAGCGCCACACACTTGACTGAGGCTTATGTTTTAGAAGACTTTTTGTGCTACGGCACGGTGAATCTACCTCGTTACTTGTTGCGGAAGTACAATTTACTTATGTTTAGATTATTATTTATTGTTTACCAATAATGCTGTATTTTTATTTATAGAAGTAAAGATCGATTTTTAATGGCTCTTTTTTCATTAAGTCTTCCATGTAGGATAAATAACATGTTTGATTTTTTTATAAAAATAAAATCTCTTAATTATTCAATAAATAGTTATGTATATTACGCAAGTATAAATATTATTTACAAAAGACATTGTCTCAGGGATGGACTAGTTTGAGTCTATAATACAATAACAATTCTTAAATCTATCTCACTATATACACATCACGTTATCCCTTGGCAGTGACGTATCGTGGAAGAAATCTGTGATTAGATAAATAGACGTGGAAAATAGGGACCCCGCGAGGACCTCAATCCGCTGCGGAAGGGCAGCCAGGGTGAGCGGCGGATAGCGGCGGCGAAGCGACTGCGTTGTTTGACGTTCAAACCACCGCTTCTTGATCTCGATTTGGTACGTCATAATCGGCTACCTCTTTCTACATTGATAGCAATGGACAGGTCTATGACGTCGTCGCCCAGAAAGAAATCTGTGGACACGATGTTGGCCTGTTGTCGCCATTTGGTCGCTAAACGGGCCGTGACGTTGCGGTTGACAGCATCGGCGTTTTGTCTGAGAGACCCTCGGAGGAATACTATGTCTAATATGGTGGGAGTCGTCTGCGCCATGGCGGAGTGTAAAGGTGACCGCGCGTTGGGCTGCGGGGAATTCGCGATGGCTTGGTCTAAGTACTCGAACAGTTGCGTGGGATTGTTTGTATTCGCCCACAGGTGAGGTAGAACTGGCCACAACCAATTGTTTTCTGAAATAAATAATGTTTATTTGTTCAAATACGTTACGTAAAAAAAGCAACTGTTAACTCAGATATAAAAATATAATGGTGAAATGGTTTGTAGTGGGAAGTGTAATAAAAAATAATACGTTGCTCGTAAAAAACTCATTCAAGCTGCGTAAGTATTTTTTATTATGTTTCATGTTTTAGTGCGTATGTAATATACGAGTATACAGTAGTAGTACCCACACTTACAGACTGTAGGTGATTCTACGGTTACGGATATATTTATTTGAGACCCAAGACATTTGTTGATGTAGGTATGTCATGCTGACATAATAGGGCGAGATGATATCGATGCAGATGTATTTGCTTGTTTGAACGGATCAATAAAAACCTTAGCCAGTAGAGGTGAAGGAAGTCAAACGTTATTAAACGGTAAAAGTACAAAATACCTAAGAAAATCATTTTGACTTGGTTCACTTCACAAATGTATCCTCCATTTCATCAAATCCTTGCCAAATCTTTAGGTGGAGCAAGTAAACTATCACATTTAACGTACCTCGTGGGTTGAGTATGACATCTATTAAATACTTTATGATGTGTGCGTGTGAGAGAGAGAGAGAGAGAGTATACCGCTGAAATATGTACAGTGTACAGTGGGCTACATAGGAAAGTATACTTTCGTATTGTGAACTTGTTATATAAAAACATAAATTATATAAAGGTTACTTACGATTTACTACACTATTATCTACGTAGCTGAAGACTAGTCGTTTATCAGCGTCAAGTAAAGTCTGGACTGTGGGTCCTTTAGTGCCAACTCCTGTGGCAAAATCATTAGCAAATGCCAAATGGGGCCCAAGTTCTCTTTGGATTATCTCAAGTAACCCAGCGTGCACGTGCTGCAAAGGAGCCCCTGTCTGGTCATAGAAACCCATTGGGAAATGGTGGGCATCCAGGAAAACTATCTGAAATAAAGGATAGACTAATAAGTTAATGGAAAATATGGTAGTGGATGAAATAAAAGAAAAATGCAGGAATCATGGCAAGTGGCAAGCAATATGTAGTTTACCCTTCCGGGAATGAGGCGCGATTGTATGTATGGAAAATATAGTTCTTAGGTACTTGCATAACACTTGATTTGCGTACTTAATCGCAAAGTGTTAAAATGGAAAAATATTTTATTTTTAATTTACGAGACCTAAGAAGAAGATGAGATTTTTCCAACTTAAATAAATTTATACCGATTCCCGCGAGAACGTTTAATAATAGAATGGAAATGTTTGTAATTTTCTAGATTGCAACCATTATTTGACAATCTTTTTCGCTCATTTTCTGTGTTGTTGCTGTAATATTAGGAAATAATCCATTAAAATATATTAACATAAGACATGTTACCCAATTTCTGATACAACATAATAATCTTTTTTAGGCTTAGCGTAACCGAAAATTATAATGTTATACCAATAATGTCTACGTTTAGATAATATTACATTTAATTATGAAATTCAGAGCACTTTTGTAATATTAAGAATTTTTGATGTTTGGAAGACAGAATATTAATATTGGTTTTGAATGACTTACTAACCTCTTTAGTTGTGTCTAAGAAAATCCTTATTTCTCTAAGTAGCGGTACTAACGGACGGACTCGTACTAAGTTATGGTTCAGCCAGTATCTGGAAATAAGGTTAATGTCATTAAAATACATACTTACTTATCTTACAAAGTATGTAGGTGTATGTGTTAGCCTTGGTCATCTTTCTCTATAGCTTCGAAGCTAAAAATGTTTCAGGCTTTTAAAAGGCTCGGTAATGTTTTACGGGCGACTGCCTCTCTCGTAGGTGTCAACCTACGAGTTTTGAATAGATATTTACTAGTTATTGAACCTAGTTTTGTCCTAAAATTGCCTCCTATCCACTGGTTGTATTCTACGAGTACTATATGTATTGTGCCTTTGTAGCTATCATATTATGCCGAAAATAATTATAATTTCTAACTTACTGTGGATCCTACGGGAATTAATCATGGGACGAAGTTAATCTATATATATAAAACTCTTCCGTTACTGAGTGACTGACTGACAGACAACGCACAGTCGAAACTACTGGTCGTAGACAGCTGAAATTTGGAATGTAGGTTCCTTGGGATATGTAGGGGAGCACTAAGAAAGGATTTTTGGAAATTCAACCTCCAAGGGGGGGAAAAGGGGTAAAAACGTTTCTATGAAAAATCTTATTCCTTGGGTTTATAAACTTGAAACTTGGCATGAACACGTACATAGGCAAGTAAATATGTTTGACATTATAAGTTTTTTCAAACTACCCTCCAATCGTGATTTAGGGGGTGCGATTGGGTGACTGATTTATTAACGCACAGCCGAAACCGCTCGGTATAGGAGTCTGAGATTTTGAACAGAGGTTCCTTTAGTAACATAAGTGAGCACTAAGAAGGGATTTTTGAAATGTCAACCCCCAAGGGGGGGAAACGGGATAAACTGAGCCGGGGCTGCGGGAAAGTTCTAACGAGATACCGAGGCCCCGGAACGCAAAGGGCAACTGAAGGAACGAGTTGGGTTTTAGTCAGTAAAAGTCTGACACTCCCTTCCGTTCCACCCAGAGCGGGAGAGGTCATTTGATGATTTCCCATCCTTAAAAAAAAAGACTTTGTATGACAACTTTCAGTCGTCTCTTTAACATACATAATAACATACATAATTATGTACATACATGCATAACATTAATAACATCACGCCTTTAAATCCCTATTTTGTGTTAACACTACCCATACAAACAGCTAAAAGGAAACAAGTGAAGAGACGAAATTTGTCCGCATCCATTTTCACCTAAATTCTTAACGTTAATGAGATTTACTTTTTATTATCAGGTCAACCTAATAGCCTCACATGTACGTATAACTTCGTAAGAATTTTCTTTCAACTCCTAACCGTTGAGGAGTTGTACCTTCCATCATCAGCTCATTCACATGGGATGATGACTATCAGACGCAAATACTTAAACAGATCTATGAAATTGTCAAAAACATAATTGCCTGTAAATTTGAGGTTTGCCCTTGATTTGCCTGGAATACCATCATCAGATCCTGACTAGGTAACAACGGGACCAACTTGAAAGTATACTCTACCGAACAAAAAAAGAATCACGTAAATCGGTCCATAAATCTCGGCGTAATCGGTATGCATAAATAAAACACCCGAATTTTATTTTCTATTAACTATCACGAGGCTACATCATCCCTGAGTAACACAGGCTATATTTAATTCCAGTTGTAACAAGATTTCAGCCTGTGGAAGAAAAAGCCCTGTCGAGATCATTAAAAAACGCTATATATAACCGAATTACACGTGGGCGAAGCCGCGGGCGGAAAGCTAGTTATCTATAAAATTATAGCAATTGTGTCTTCATCTTTTACGAAGCAAAATTTTACTTTCGTTCTCGAAATTTTACTCAAAATTTTACTCTCGACTTAAAGTATAAGGGTTATCATTTGCTGGTAATAACATATTTTTTTATTACAGCTTAATGTATTGTGATACGTAACTGTCTAGTTACATTACAACTGTATGTTTTATGTGCGCTCATGTTCATTATTGCGGTGAAAATATTTTACGAGATCTTAGGCTATTTTGTTCTCCTTTTAACAATTTTATAGGCAGTAATGAGAAACCACTGGCAATTAAGCTATGTTTATCAGATATAGTTGGTATGCTAGTGAGAAATTGCGATTATGCTGAAATGTAATGTAATGTTAAGGAACGTCGGTAGTCGAATCGGTAAGGTGCGCTGTTAAAATGCGTGATGCGCCGAAAGGTCGAATCACACCCCGACCATGTGACCAATGACTATTTTCATAGTCATGTAAATAAGTTTAAATAAGCTAAACGATGCTCGTAATGTGTGGGAAAACATCACGGGGAAACCCTTACATTCAGACAACTGGATGTGTTACCATAATCGATCCAAAACGGGTTGGGTTTACCCGCAAGCTTTTTGCGGAGGTCAGATGAGATCCGATTTGTGTAAATCCTAACTCACTTAATCCTGGATCCATGGTAAAAGACACACCTCGGGCTTCTCTCCAGAGGTGGTGGTGCCCCATCCTCTGATGAGAATACAGTCCGGGAGTACAGTTAGGCAGAAGAATAGTAATGAAACGTTTGGAGAAGTAGGTATTTTTTTAGTTTCACACGATGTCACCTCATAAAATTATACGACATTTAAGTTTTTTTTCTAATTAACATTGCCTGAATACTTATTAACGTTAATGCATATAGTTGCTCACATTTAATTCTGTAGCAATAATCGTATATTGTAATTTATGATATGCACAACGTACTCACGTGTTAAAGTACATTTCTAGACATCAACTTTTATAATTAATATTTAATGTTTTAATTTCTGTAAAAAGTACCTAACTACTTAGTAGTTTTTTGGTTTGGTCGCATTCTGAAGTTCTCTTTGAGATCCAATGGCGACTGGTAGATAATGCTGTCCACCTATTGTGCTATGTACCTACATGTACTTATATTGTACAATGTAGTTTAAATAAACGTAACATATGGGTTATTTAGAAACCTAAAATAGTCTATATTTCTAAACAATGTTTGTCACACTCACCTATCGTCCACATTCTGGTAGAACTCGTAGTAAGCGATTCTGAAGTCCAGGTATCTGATGCCGTGGACGAGCTGTGCCCAAACGGAGCGGTCCTGGCATAGAACAAAGCTGTCCCGGGCCAGGTTGCTGATCTCTGTGTTGAATCTCCAGGCGCCTGCGTTGTGGGTCCCGGCGATGGCCAGCTCGCCTATACGCAGGTGGCCGATCTTGTCCCTTGATTTAATGATAAAATAATAATAATCATACCCTATTTCCGGAGGGTTAAACCGAGATTATTTACTTATAGTTTTGGAAGTTCTCTTAGCGCAATTTGTAATAGTTATGCTATTTAATTGCCATCCGCTCCATATCATTACAATGAGAAAAGATTTTTATTTTTGTTTGTAACGAATAAACTCAAAAACTACTGAACCGATTTTGACGAACATTAACACGTA
Source organism: Amyelois transitella (assembly GCF_032362555.1). Classification (NCBI taxonomy): domain Eukaryota; kingdom Metazoa; phylum Arthropoda; class Insecta; order Lepidoptera; family Pyralidae; genus Amyelois; species Amyelois transitella. The sequence goes on along the minus strand of NC_083511.1, from coordinate 6,421,153 downwards.
AATAGAATAGACCTTCAGGAGTAACATAGGTAAGAAAATTCCCGAGGGCAGTCCCTCGCCTCGCGCAAATGCTAGTTTTTATAAGCGTTATGGAATATACTCAAGAACATTCCAACTCTAGTCAGTCAGTGTGGAGTTAGAAGGGCTTTGAGTTTGCGATACAGAATTAAATCAAGTTCAGTGCCCATCCGGTGCTCATTAGGGCAGACTCTGGAATTTTATATATTGTGTACTCTATTTATGTAATTTTGGCAAAATCTTCTGTTTCATCCACATTTATAATTTTTCCCACGTAAGCTTTTAGGGTACTTTTGACCTGATGTATCACAAGAACGTCACCGATTTGATCAAGGTACGTTAGCCTAAATTGAATGATTGCTTAGTACAAATTGTGGTATTGACTGGTTGCAACTGAACGAAGCATGTGTTACTTAGCGTGTGCCCTAATTTTAGATGGAAATTAATGTAATCAGATATTTTGATTGGGCTTCTTGTCTAGTTCAAATGGGAATGATGTATTGGGTATCACACCTACTTACATATTTACAGTCACATCTACATCCCTTGCGGGGTAGACAGTGACAAAAGTCTCGAAAACATTGAAAGATCAAGTTTAGCTGTACGGCTTGAAGATGGAATTGAGATTCAAATTATTTAGTAATTTAAAATAAGCAATATCTGGGAAACTTCATTATTTAAATATTTAAGTCACTTTCTCACCTTATATAATCAAATTGAGTTATAGTCAGATGATCATTATTCATGGAGAAATGGCTATAGAATATTCATGCATACTAATAAATACATACAAATTATTAACGTCTTCATCCCTTACGGGGTAGACGGAGCCGACAGATTCGAAAAGAATTATAGCCACGTTCTGCTGAATGGCTTAATGATGGAATAAGGTTCAGATAGTGACCAAGATAATGGTAATAAATTATAAAAATATCTAAAGTTGACTTACGTATGATCCTCCATCCAAGTTGGCTGTATCTTCAAGCAGTTGTAGGCCTGTATCTCATCGTCCCCAGCAGCCACCCAGGGCCACAGACAATGGGGCCCCTTGAGCCCAGGGCCCGTGAGCCAGCCACCGGGCAGAGCGCCTTCGCCCAGGGTCACATCAGTCAGGATGTAGCCCTGGGGTGTGTTGATGGAGTGGAACCATTCCGCATCTTTCCAGGCTAATGGCCTACTCTTGAAGATAGCTATCTGCAGAAAGAAACGTCTCAATGTATTGTATACCTACTTAAATACTGAACTGATTGTTAAAAAATTATAGAAAAAAAAAATGATCAAAATGGTGTATAAAATTTGAAAAGTATGGAAATTATCAGTAATACAAAAATAAGTAAAAAAAATATCAGAACGCGCAGATTTCATATTTTCATTAGCACTTTTTCACATTTATATTACTTCAGTAAAATTATTAATAGGAGTAATTGCCAAATAGATGTTGTTACCTACATATCGACTGGGTAACGAATTTAATAAACTGGTTTTTGTTTTAGCTATGATGAACAAGTTATTGCATAATAAAAAGAAGACAAATAATACGATTTGAATTGCTAAATATTTTCGATACTTACTCATTTTCGAAGAAGATTTCGAGACTGTTGGCTCTATCTACCCCGCAAGGGATATAGATATGATATGTATGTAAAAGATAAGGAAAAAATGCTACATATGCAATTTGATGGTCAATGTGCTATAAAATAATAAAAAGAAATCCATTCCAGATTGTCTACTCTAACAACGTGAAGACCGGTACCTTAATTTAGTGAAGTTATAATAATTTTGATTTTCTTAAAACTGTCTCTCTGTTATTGCAATTAGCAGTAATACTGCTGAGAAAATTGTTCGTAAAGAGTTAACACGGACGAGTACAATGACTCTGAACGGTCATTAGATCAATTGCGGGGTCTGATTCAAAAAGTACGTCGAATATCAGGGACGAAGTAAGCGGGAATATTTACAAAATCACCAAAAAAAAATTGCAAAAATTTCATTGTAAGCCAACTGCTGTAGGCTGCTGGAAGGTAAAGTCATCAGAGGATGACTGAGGCATCACGATGATATACTTTTCTTGTGTTTGTAGGCTGGTTGTGAATCAGAGTTCTACGACTCCATTAAAAAATTTCTATACATAAAAGACGTAACATTAAAATTTGCGGTATAAAGTATGTATAATTCTTCGAAAAGAACAGGTGTATTTAGTAACTTACATTTTTTGGTATTGACGAGCAGCTGCTGAAGTCCCAGTTGACTTCCAAAGCGTCAATCAGGTCGGGCTGTCTCGTCTGTTTGATCTCCGGGGAGTGCACAGTCACCCACACTCGGCCACATGTCGAAAACTCCAAGGGATCATTTCTTGACGCTGGAATTATAAACAATTTCAAACTGGTTCTATTACACTTGATGAAATATTTTTCTTTGCAAGTATTTCAAATGGTGAAGGTACCTTTTGTTCTATTGTTCGGCGATCAAAGGAAATGAAAATATTTTTGTGAAAAAGTTACCGCAATGACCGGTCGGGACCAAGGGCCGGTTTGTGTTCTTGATTAATAAATAAGACGTGAGATTTAATATAAAAATTTCAAGCATCAAGAACTTTAGGAATTGTTTTGCCCTTGGAAAAGTTTCTTAATGTAATTAATATTTTTTCAAAAGGCGAAAGTAGATGGATGTTTGTTATGTGCTATATTAGATCATTTATATCAAATTTTACAATAAATTATAACGTGAATAACGGTAATTAAATTTTTTATTGCTTACATCGTTATATTTTGAAAGATCTACACTGAACAGATATATTAGTAAAAAGCATGGGAACGACTAATTACTTTATCAGTAGCATTAAGGCTACATTTAAGTTTTTATTACAAAATTTATGTTAATTACCTACGTAGTTGACGATCTAAACACGGCACGTGAATGTAGTATGCTTTCTGAAGATTATTTGACGCACAAAAATCACATAAATAAGCTAGAACAGAGACTACTCTACAAATATGACGAAATTTACAGATTGTTCCAGGTTAGTAGAAATAAAGTGAATTATATGAGTGCCACCAAGTACCAATTGTGCTTTTCTAGACGCCTATGTAAGCCTTGGGCAGCTTACAGTACGTACATACACGTTCGAGATTTAGCAACCGGCTTGTTTTTACCGCGGAATCAGAGGGCGGAGCGCGGTGTGGCAGCATTGACACTGAAATGATACATGAAATGATTAATGACGTGAAAACCTGGAAAAGAAACGATTGAACATTTTAAATTAATGATTTGATATACTTATTTAAATGATTTCCAAAATTCTGTGTTAGAGTCGCCACTAAGCGAATATATAAATATACCGTGGTTTCGTTCATATTAAATTTACCTAAAGAATTAAATAAAATTACATTATCCTATCATAAATGTGATTTGTCTACTTTGGGATAATTTTCTTGAAATGTATTGAATTATTTGCAGGTTAAACCTGGACTTTATATAGCTAAGACAGGCTTTCGAGGACATGTATCCTGTCTGTAGAGACCTTTGTATTTGACACAGTCTTTTTCTATGCGCAAACGATTTTTTTAATTAAAATTCTTTTGTACTTATAAGGTGACATATTGACTTAGGATTTTGCTATCAGAAAAAGGTAATAATAATTATGTTTTTATTGAGAGATTAGAGGGGTGGTCTTGAACCTTATACAGGTTGTTTCAAACTGATAATATCTGTTATTCATTAAAATTATACGCAAATTGCAGTCAAATTGAAAATAAATATACCTTGTAACCAACGGAATAATAGTACTTTATCCTGATAAATATTTAAATAATAATAATAAGGGAAATATACAAAAACACATTCATCATGGATAATTAAATTGTTTGCTGTGATTTCTAACGATAAGTAGATAAACGACATTATGATTGAACGTCAATTTTGATGATATTGTGGATAACATTAAGGATTTTAAAATTATATATGCAAATGTGACGTCAAGGCCCCTTATTTTAATCTACAATAACTTTGCACTTTCGTTTGATTGCTTAACCATTTCCCTACTGCAGTAAGGAGAGGAAATCTGCTGGACGTAACCAATATTGGTGAGAATCCCCTGCATAGGTTGTGGAGGTCAGGCGCGAATCGCTTCGTGTAAAAACCTGACTTATTCAATACAGGATCGTGGTTGAAGAGGCACGTTGGGTTACCAAGTGTTGATGATTTTAGCAATACCTTGTTACTATTCCTTTCAGTTCAAACCAACCAGGCGTACGTATCTAGAAAATTCCCAACTATTATGTCAAAGCAAGAGTCCGATTGAATCGTCGATACATTCTATTTGGAAACGATAATCGGTATGCAACACGCAAACTAGCGTTGTTATACAACGCTCGTCGATATCGTAACTTTGACGTTCCGTGTCCGCGTCATGCCCATTGCACTTGACTGTTAGGGGTACCCTACTTCGTTCATTCAGCATTTGCGAAGAATGTGGGCTAATGTATTCACATTGGTTTGCACATTGCCAAATTACATAATTTGGTCAATATTCTCTCTCTCTCTCGCCTCTGTTGCATTAGATTGCAGGCTGTATATGTGAGTGATAATCTAAGTAAAATCTTTGAAGAAAATCTGTGCAAATTGAATTGTGGATTTTTTTTATTTTTGTTGTAACAGCGCAATGAAACATTTGTTTTTGTTTGAAAATTATTTGCATGAAGTTATTTGTCACCAGCTGCCATATCATCAGCATATTGTTTGCCATTATTTTATGTTGTACATTACATTTGCTCGATTGTTATTTTGTAGAATACTCTCGCCTGGAGTGCCACCCTCGTGACCTACCTTAGTGAGTTTCGTAGTAGCTTTCTTACATACGTTTTACAAAAAACTACGACTCTTTCACGGAGGTGTAAGTAGAGACCACATATTTCCACTTGCCACGGAACTTCTTTCGGTTAACCCACATTCATCACTCTTAAGAGACTTATGAGAGTTGCTCTCTATATTCTTAAGTATAATTATTAACATTCAATACACTTATAATAATAAGAGGTAGTCTCTGCCTACCCCTCCGGGAAAGAGGCGTGAGTTTATGTATGTATGTATTCAATACACATATTATGTACTTAAGTGTTCGTATTAGAGAAATGCTGACCAATGGGACAATGTTCAAAAATGATAAATTTGTTTCTATTGTAAATATCAGGAAGAGGTTGTACTGAGAATAGAAAGTCGTGATGATATATTTTAGAAACTTTTGGAAAAGTTTTTAAGGCCCGCCTTAAGTCAACCTTTATTAGTAATTTTTGGTGAACATTTAACTGTTATTACCAGTTTCAGAATGGCATGGAGGACAGAATCTGTCGTAAACTATAAAAGTTATTTAACGGAGAACACACACACACACTTTTTATCAAGTGGGTGCTAATTAAACGACCATTTTGCGGAAATGCGTTAGCTTTTTGTGGATGGTTCTAGTTGATTATGTGTTTTATTGCAATCTGAGGTAATACTGATGCAATAGATGAGCGCAATCGACTCATTATCTAACGATTGGTTTAGTATAATGTTTACTCTCATCACTAATCTAGCAAGTTGGAAATGAACATGCAAAGCGTTACTTCAAGATTAAAGGATTTTGAACGGATGATGATGAATAAAATGTGACAAAAAGAGAATAAAATATACTAAATAGCATAAAATTTTCATAACTTATAATTATTAATTTGATTATTTTAATTAATATTTCAATTGTTTTTTTAAATCTACCCTAACCATAGTACCTAAAAAGGATTCACAATAATATAACTTTGCATCGCATGTATTCTTATCTACCGTTAGAAGTCAGACAATAAGAATTATGACCTCGTACATTGAGAAACCTCAGATAAACAAAACACGGTGTTTACGGTTACTTAATATTTTTATGAGGGTTTACGATAGCTTGTATTTTATATGTCTCGTTAAAGGTTAAATAAAGTTGGTCAGTGGAAAATTGTGTCCATTGACCAAGTATGTTTAAAAAATAAAAATTGGGTTGGTTGAGCGGTAAACTTAAAAAATAGGTGCTTACAAAAAAGAAATTTAAAAATAAATTGATGTAAAGCAGAAGAGAAGATTGATAAACGCTTTCCTTTCGGTTCCTAGCCTAATGTCTAAATTTCTGTGACCAAAATTCAATGAAGAGTACTTAATACGAAGAGACTTGTGTAACACTGATAACTTTACCCAGTTTGGATCATCAAGAATTTAAAAAGACAAGGGATTTGTTATATGTATATTTTTAGTTATCCTCAGAATATGCAAGAGAGACATACCCGATACACCTTACGCTTCTTCTGTTACAGCCGTGTTAAACCATAAGTGACCAGCGTGCTTAATTATAGATACTTATGACTGTACTGTATGTGTATCCGTATCCGCGAATATTATGTATAATTATTTTAGCAAGCGTGTCTCAGCAATATCTAATTATGACTAGCGAGCGTGTGTGACTTACACCACAGAATACGTACTCATATACGTACTCTTATGTAACATAAATTGCTCAAGTTTTATTACACCAAGAAAACAATGCTAAAGAATAATTTATAAATAGTATTAAGCGTTTCTCAGCCTTTATTTATACTACCATGCGCGAACCCATCGCGACCAGGCAAAGGCACAAAAAAGGACTTCTTTTTATTAATATGGTATTATAGTAAAAATAAACTCATTGGTCGAACATTTTAGATGGGGAAATCGTCACTCAATCGCGTTGAAATATCAACTGCATTTATTTTTTTCCGAAAATTATTAAGTATTTTCTTTTTGTCTCATGTTTTAAGAGATGTGAAGTACGTCTGTCCGGAAAAAGAAGCAGCTGGCACTTGGAAGTTGAAATATACTAAGTATAATTCTTATAGTGAAAATCAAATTTTATCACAAGGTAAGTCCTAGTATCACCACAACCCGGTACAAATTAGTTACATACATACATACATATGATCACGTCTATATCCCTTGCGGGGTAGACAGAGCCAACAGTCTTGAAAATACTGAATGGCCACGTTCAGCTATTTGGCTTAATGATAGAACCGAGATTCAAATAGTGACAGGTTGCTAGCCCATCGCCTAAAAGAGGAATCCTAAGTTAATAAGCCTATCCCTTAGTCGCCTTTTACGACATCCATGGGAAAGAGATGGAGTGGTCCTATTCTTTTTTGTAATAGTGCCGGGAACCACACGGCACAAATTAGTTTGAGGCGCTATATCAGGATATAACAGTAACCTTGAACTGTCAAAGTGGAGTGATAATGGGAAATGTTTTGGTTGTCGTCGGCAAATGCGTCGCTGCTCTAAATGATCGCAGTTTTATCAAAGGTTATCATGAAATAAATTTATAACAACAAATCAAAGTATCTGTTTAGTCTTGCAAATATTTAAAATCTTGAGGCTGCATTTTAAAATTGCTCAGTACTTACCGAGTATAAACGAAAAAAATACACCAAATAATTCAAAAATATCGCTACAGGGCTTTTCAGAGCGCGTATTTTTTTAAGTTCAGTGATACTATGGTGTATTTTAATTTCTAATTTCTCACCACACAAATATTTGGATAATCGTTAGCAGAAAAAGAAAAATATTTTGTTAATTTTTAAACTTACGCACTATGGTCGCGCCAAGCACGGTGGCAGCCAGTGCCACCACGGCTATCACCGACACGGCCATTGTACACGGTGTCTCTTGCGCCACTGAACCAGCAGATTTGTTTAGCGTTCTTTCGCTACAATTGACTGACTGCGCAAGCGATGAGCTCACGCGTTTAAACCGATAAACCTACAGCCCATTGCTGTATTTCAAGCTCTTACAATTTTGAATTATTATTTATAGGAATCAATGGATTATGCTTGTCAATCAATGTTCGTAGTTGTATTGATTCCAGTAGTATTAATGACAGTGTGGGCTTCCGACAGAACCCTCGTTTCCGATCGGGAGTCGCGTACGTTTGAAGAGTTCAGCTCAGCACGTGCAGGTCCCCGGATGTGACCTATCTACGGCCGAAATGTTTAAGTAGTATATAAGAAGTAGTATTAGTACATAACTTAGCGTATGAGATAATGGTTTTGTTTCTTTGATTGTAATTGTGAAGTGAGTGTGAGTACAGTCTGACCCTTTGTTTAATGAGTTCAAAAAAAACTTTATACTTGGCAGTCATTTTGTGACGGTATTTTTTTCTTCTCTCCAAGGATGGAGAGAAGCACGAAGTTGCCTTTTTACACGAAACGACTCCTATCTGAGCTTTGTAACCTTTGCAGGGAAACCTAACCTATATTGAGTCATAATTATTTGCTAGGTGCCCGAATGTGCAGGTTTTTCTAAGTCACCATAAGAGCATCGGTTAGCACTCACACTAATGTATATAATCTCTATGTTTGAGTTCTTTATCTATTTTATTTCATAATTACTGAAGAAAGGATTCGTGGTGTGGAAATATTATTTTATTTGTTTTTGGTTCATATCCTGGCCCATCTCATAATATCAAATTTTTTGAATGTGTATCAGTAGGTAGATACGTTATTATTAATAAGGTCCTTATCACGGTTAATTTAAAAATCTTCATTTATTAATCCTAATGCTAGTGTAATCTATTTATTTAATAACATTCCAATCAAGGGAGGAGCTAATTATCTTGAGTTTCTTTTAGACGACGGTCTGTTAACTGCGTCACTATTTGATACTGTTTTAGTCTTTCCGGGACTATTGGCGCTTTTCTTCCCGTAAGGAGTAAAGATATAATTATATGTATGCAAATTCTAATCAATTTGGACAAGATGATGTGATGTGATATTAACTTTGGGTACAAGATAGATCGAATGTCATTAAAAACAACGATAATGGTGGCTGAGATTGCGATCGAGTCAATCGGTTTTATACGAACGACTTAGGTATTTTGCATTAGTTATTGCGTATTGTTTTTGTGATAAGAATTTCCCAGATCAAGGTGGTCGGATAAATGATATTTAAGATTACACATTGCAAACCATATCAGCCGCTCAACGCGATGCATTGCATCTTTTTAGAACTTGATGCGATCAAGAATACGACGATTTATTTAGACAATTAACAATAAACAATCATTTCATAGTGTAACAAATAATTTATTTAAACAAATATTAAAAACAGACAAAGCAGATTTATTAAAAAATTCATATATTCATTTAGATTTATTATGTATATACGGTATATAAATTTTGTATGCTATGGTATAGTTCGACACATAAGTTGTAATTAAGGTATGTCTTTATATTAAAAGTTACACATCGGATAATAATTTTAACTTTTACTTAGGCATCGGAGGACACTTAAAGCTGTTAAGTTGGTCATACTAGACAGGCGGTTTCGCATGTCTTATGGCGGCCTAAAAAAAAAACTGAAACCAATATTGGTTACTTACTCGAGAAAGATGCAAAATTCCAATTTGTTCGATACTCGGTGCCGACCTCATAAAGGATAAATTTTCTAATGCGTTACTCAGAATGAAGATACTGAAGGGCTAAAGAGCTGGGCTATCTCGAACTGATTGGTGTATGGGATGTGTGTACATTGCAAGTTAGCGAAGTTCCTTCTCAAAGTCCATGAAATTTTCCGTGAGAGCGGCAAGGTGGTCCTGTTTCTCACTCCTGCGGGACGCGGCGGAGGGCGCACGGCTCGGATTGCGGAGAACTGGCTTTTGAAGTTGGAAGAAGTTCAGTGACGCCTTCAACTCTTTGATTATAGCCTCCTTGTGAGTTACCTGTATTCATTTAATATTATTTAATTCATAGTTGTTGAATTAATCTTGATAAGAGTTATTCAATTTGCGTTAATTCAAAATGCGCTATGACATGACGAAAATGGATAGGTAAGCTCATTTGGAGACAAAGCAGTCAAAGCGTAATGTAACACTTGAAATGTCTGTGTTCAAATCCCGACAAGGAACATACATACATAAAGTCATGTCTATAGGTATCCCTTGTGGGTAGTTAGAGCCAATAGCCTTGAAAAGACCACAATCAGCTGCTTGGCATAATGATACAATTGAGATTCAAATAGTGACAGGTTGCTAGCCCATCGCCTAATAAAAAGAATCTCAAGTTTATGAGCCTACCCCTTATTCGCTTTTAACGACATTCACTGGAAAGAAATGGAGTGATCCTATGTTTTTTGTATTGATGCCGGGAACCACACGGCAAACACGTGCTTTATAAGAGGCACGATTTAGCCAAGCGATAGGACCACCGAATGGGTCGTCGTGACATAATTTATTTAGCAGGTCATTGTGTTTTGCATTCTATCATCGTCAACTACACTTCAATTCACAAACTATTATTAAGGTGTGTTTTCTATTTAGGAGCCCTTGTTATTTCTTGAATTAATAAGCAAGTATTTCGTAGGAAAACAAGTCCCGAAAATTAGCTTGATAAATAACGTCACACGGCGACGCCACAAATTATTTATTTATGACTAAAAACTTCCTGAATCAGTGATATAAAAATATAGGGCCTTTGTCTTAAAAAAAATTGGCTAAGAAAAAGATTTACCTACTTAGCTAAAAATTCAGTTGTGATGTCACACTTTCTCAGGCCTTTTGTTCTTCTCAAATAATGTGTTATGTACTTCGTTATATCTCAGGTAGTTTTTTGTTAATTGATGTGATTACATCACTCATTTCTGAGTTGATGTGAAACAAATTTTTTGAAACGCCAAAACAAAAATTAGTCTTCATGCACGATTCAAATGATGATGATGATGAAATACGGACCTGCTCACGAACGACAATGTTCCGAATCTCGTTCATGAACTCCGCGGCCACGACAAACAAACAGAAGAACAACCCTACGATAAGGACCACGAATGCCCCTATCAGGTTTTCCATCTCAAGGTTACCTTCTATATCAGTGTCTTCATTTTCTTTTTCCTGATAAAAAATGAATGAATCGAGGTTACAGAATATGACAAATATAAGACTTTTTAAATAATACTAATTGTTCGACAGAAATTATAGAAAAGCTCGCGTAATAGGAAAATTTGTATACTTTTCTTGACAAAACTTTTACAACACTTTTATTACCCCTAAAATTTATGTAATGTTAAAGTTAATATTTGAAAAGCTAAAATAACAAAACTTTTTCGCATTGTAATTGATGGAGATGTATCGAATCACCAGTAAAGATAAAAATACCCCTGAGAGTAGGTTTATCTATCTGTCATTATAACATCTTAATATCTATTGAGTAAACAGCAAAGCAAGCAACATACATTACAATCGGTAGCTCCGTAGCTTTTGTCCCACCATTTCGATTTTATGTCTTCCAAAATCGTCAATTCTTTTAATCTCAAAATGGCTCTGTTTATGTGACTTCGGAACGGTGAATCTGGAAAACAAATAGAAATAATGGAACTATACTTCTAGCTTTAAAGTATTATTTTCTTCAACTCGGTGTAGAAGAAACAAACATGTAATTTTTAACAAAACTATTTAGTTGAAATGTAGTTCACATTTGACCAGAATTCAACTTACGCAAGAATTTTGAAGTGTAATTATACAATAATTGTGTAGTAGAAGAATAGTAGGATCAATTTTCAGGCTAGGGTGTGGATATCATTCTTCTTAAGAAAATGGATAAGAATATAGAAGATCATTGCACTGCACATAATTGTATATCAATTAAGCGTGTGGGTGGTGGGTGGTGGTAATAATTAATAACTAGGTAAAAAAATAAATACCTAAATAAAGTCATTTCTAATTGAAATGGTTATCACATCTTAACCTATTTATACATCAAATTGAAACTGTTTCTCCGTAACCTACATTCCATCAGACTCATAATGTGGTCTCGTGAATAAACGTATGCTGCCTTTGATGTTTGACGAACTGAGGCTATGATAATTGGGTGCTTTTATGAAGAATTAAACTGGAATTAGGTGTTTGTTCCACCGTTCATAACAAGCTTCATTCGCAAAATTGAAGGGAATGTCATTTGTTTGACCTTGATTTATTTAATAATTCAAAATCTAGTAACATGATTTATTTATTTAAGGGAGAGGCATTTTTTCCATTGGTATGAAGAGTTAACCAAAACAGGGTAGACATAAAGTTTAATTAACACACACACACATGTAACGTCGCTGTACCTTACGTGATAGACAGAGATATAATAGAATAGTTAGAAGAATAGAAAGTGTCACTTAGTCGGATGGGCCCGTGATAGAATCAAGGTTCAGAGATGGTGGCAGGAAATGCTAGCCCATTGCTAGCGAATCCTAAATGGCACCTTTACCTTGATTGACTTTTACAATTTGCACTTAGCAAATACTGTATAATATTTGATACCATACCAGCATAGAATATTGATTAATATATTTTTTATGCTAAAATTGTTTTGTAAACTTACTTGCTGGCATAGCTATTCCATAGTCCTTAGAGTCCAATTGACTTCCGACTTTTTGGAGGTCGCAATTTCTTTTCTGTTTATATTCGATGGTAGAAGATTCCATAAAGAATGCATATTTGTTGTTGTTCTTAAGCACCCTACTCTCGCCCTCATCGTTAGTCTTGACTAGGAGGCTAGGGTTGGCTTCCATGGTCTCAAATATTTTACGGTATATTTTGTCTTTGGATGACTAAAAGAGAATTAAATGTAGTTGACTATAGATTTCATTATTAATTGAATACTAGAGTTATATAGTTCTAGTTGTTGCTATTACTATTATATTGAAATCGCTCATAAATAGGCTGGGAAGTTTTCAATATTAACCACTAGTTTTCTTTATTCAGAATGACATTATTTTATTAGTAGAACGTTAAATTCTAATATATAAATATTAGATCGCAGGGCACTAAAGCGATTATCGTTTCATCGAAAATGCACCACCAATAATAAAAGCGTATAGAAATTACTTGAGTGTTTGCAAAATGTTGAAAGAGGTACGAAATTGTAGGGGTGTTCTCACTTTGAAGAATTCGTACGTAGATCCCCCTTCGATGGCTCCGTACAATATTTTGTTCTGCTTGGCTAGGTCTTCGACGCTGTTGATTGGTTCGTTTTCCAGGGCTGTGGTCATGGAAGCTGACAACTGGGCTATGTAAGTCTGGCACACTATCATGGCGAAGAACCACCACATGCCGCACACCCAACGAGTGCCGATAGCTCTGAAATAAAGAATATATGGATCTTTATACAAACTACTTTCGAAATTAATTAAAATTTAATAGTCTAGAAGACGGATTTATTTGTTAAAATAAACTACCATGCAGAGTATGAACAAGTCAACAGCAATAATAATAACGATAACAAGTCGTGAAGTTTATTTCTTACTTAGGCAAAATGTCGCATCCCTGCGTCATGATGGAGCCCATAGTGAGCCAGGCGCAATTCTTGAAGTTCCATATATTCTCCAATTCCTCTGGATCTTTATCACACGGCACAGGATTTTCCCAGTCGGCAGGTGATATCCTTAAAACATATTTAAAACCATTGCTAAAAATTGCTAGAAATAGTTTAAGATTTTTTTTAACTACTCTTAACAGAGTTATGAATTTCAAAGAATTGAATTTTTCTTATTTAGAAGAAATAACCAAGTCATAAATAGGCAAAAAACTCGTAACAAATTAACATTATCTATACATTTATTGGTAAGAATAAAATATTTTATCAGAACAGGCGTTTGTAAGTATACGCGTTTTTATGAAATAATTTAAAATATAGAATAGTACTTAAGTACAAAAGTATTTATTATCACATCATATTAAAGACCAAGACGTGTTTAGTATATTAACAACTATTAGAACATTCAAGATCCTGTTTTTTTTATTGAAATAAATGAGAATTTCCAAACAAACATAAAAAGCCTAAAAAATAGTTGTTTACCTCGAACAAACGAATAGCACGATAGAGACAACACAGTAGGCAGTAGCTATGTACATCCAAACCTCAAATGTGTAGGGAAGAAGAAAAGAGAACATTGGCGGAGGAACTGGTTTCTCTTTTGTGTACAAGATACTTATTCCTAAAGACATGAATGGTACGGAAAAATCAACCACTTTCTTCCTTTCTTCTGTGATTGTCAAATCGCATACTGCTAAATCTGCTTTCTGTAATATTTATAAGTTTCGTAAATATTCAGTTACTTCAATCCCCATATTTGCTAAAAGTGATGATTATTCTCTATTAAAGTATTTTAGTTGATAATGTGATTCTTTTATTCCACAGTAGAAGCCACATGGTATCAGCCATAAACTGATCTGGTATCTAATTATTATTTAAAATAAACTTTGCAAAAGAAAAATAATTAAGAACAAGCATTTTTACAATGAGTAAATATGATACTTACTTTATCCAGCAAGTCTCCAATGAGGCCGTCCCATTTTTTCGTCTTTGGATCGTACTTGCCATAACCTTTGTCTTTCTCGTGAACAAATTCATAAGTGTAATTGAACTTTTCTTCTTTCAGTAGCTCGAAGATCTTTTTCACTAGGTCTACGGAAAAACCTTCGTATTTTTCATCACTGTCATCACAGCCTTCTCCTTCACATGGTGTTTTATCATAAAAATATGGTTTATATTTTCTTGAAATCACCTAAAGAGAAAGTTGTTACGTGTAAAAATGGTTAGTCTGTAATGGTGATAGGGAAAAGTATGTTAAAATTTAGTAACAGTACATACATACATATATAAAATCACGCCTCTTTCCCGGAGGGGTAGGCAGAGACTACCTCTTTCCACTTTCCACGATCTTTGCATATTTCCTTCGCTTCATCCACATTCATAACTCTTTTCATGTAAGCTCGGCGGTTTCGGGTACTTTTGACCTGACCCTTTACCAGGACGTCCTTAATTTAGTAACAGTCTTGTTACTAAATATTTTTAGGATATCTTTACCAAAACAAAAAAACATTTTATCATGCGACTAGATCATATCAATAATAGAATCATTTTTTTTTTATTTTTGTAATAAAGAAATTGTAAAGATTATCAATTTAGTTGGAACTTACGATGAAATGTTTAGAAGTGAGCTGGCTAGTAGTGATATCGGAAGTGGGACGATCTTCGATGATCTCCGTACCATTATTAGACTCCCACCTACCGATTGTTCTTCGTTGAGACCCGTAAATCTCATTGATGAACAGGGTATAGTTAGCACGTTTTCCATTTTCATCAAACGTGATGTTTCCAGTTACACCTTTTGTTGTTATCTGAAATATATCGACGATTGGTGTTATCAGACAGAGGTGAATGATTCATTTTTATTTATATTAATATTAATTATATTGTTATTAATTGTATTAATGTAATAACATAGTATTTATGATAACTTTGTTTACAATATTAATCTTATTAGGCATATTTGCGGTCGAGGAGTCATCTAGCTTGAAATATTGTCTTATGAATATATATACATAGGCCAAGTATTATATCTATAGCAATTGCAAAAAAGTTTCCACTTACCTGTAATGTCGCATTTTGAAGTTTCGCTCCATAAACCCAAGGAGTGGCTTCAGCATCGCAAACGTGATTCTCTGGTTCTGCAAAATCATCGCCTAGTGTTTGTACCGCTTTCAGAATGTGGTTTGCCATGTCATCCATTATTAACGACTCGAGCTTTAAAAATAAGTACATAGTAAATTTCTTATTATTACAGTTTTGTATAATGTGACAGGTGTGAGGCGGAGAAATGTCCATTCATTAGGGATTTTGTATGGGAACCGAATGATGATGAGGCCTCTATTTTGATTTTAGATTTGCTAACAAAAATGTATTATGAAGTTAAGAAATATAAAAATTGGCTTAATTTTTAAAGGAAGTATAGGAAGACAGTAGAAACACGAAAATTTTACATCCCATAGTATTGCATTTTCAGTTTGGTACTCAAATATAACTTTGGAAATTCTCGGGCAAACAAGAAATTGCGGTGGTATGACCTGCATACAGACACACATTTGAGAGACGAATTTGATTCAGTTCAAAAACCCTATGTTAAAGAAGAACTTTCATCATTTATTGTAATGCTCGCGAAAAAGTGATTTATCTCAAATCGCAGGTGAAAGTACCAGATTTTGTGGTGTAAGAATGCCATTGTCATGCTTTAGTAAACTTCAAGAAGATTGATTAAATACATGAAATGCAAAGAAGTGATATATAAACAATAAAAAACTAATATAGGTACTTCAAGAGCTATTTCAGAGCTTGATCTTGCGCTTTCGTAAATTTATGTTATATAGTTGAGGATGAAAATGTATTGTACATATAATATGTACCGTATTTATGGGCCGGGATGTAGACGTGATTATAGGAATGAATGAATTACATACCGTAAAATTGGTCACCAGAGGAGCTTGCGATCGTTGGCTGGACCACTTGGCCACGCGTGGAGCTAAGTAATGCTGGGCATTGCTCAATATGTCGTGCTCTGTGATGCTCAGCCAAGTTATATTGGACACATACTTGGTCAGACTATCGGCTACAGTAGACGCATCCAAAGATACTAAAATGTAATGCTACAACCATATATATTTTTAACTTCTTATCAATTCTTAAATTTACTTCAATTTATAATATCTTTGCGAAATTGCAGCAAAAAGCTATGGTTTATAAAAATGTTCGGAAGTTCTTTCATGTTACTAGTGATGGTGTGAAATGGGATTAGCGGCAATCTGTGCTTATATAAAGTACCCAAGTGTCTGTGTTTATATAAAGCACCTAAGATTCAAGCACTTAACAGGTCCATTAAACTCTAATTCACTTCCTAAAACTTTTCCCATCGATGTAACATTTTATAGTAAATTAATTTGAAAACGAATTCTGATAACAACAACATAAGATCAATGTTTTTGCTTACTTGATAATGGTCCACCATTTTCAACTGACTTGCATCATTTAAATACTTCAAAATTCGATCTGCGCGACAGTCCATCAAAAAACGACTGGCATCTTGGTACTTTTTCAGGTCTTTAAATACCTGTGAATTAAGTATTAATAAATGTTATGTAAAGTATAACCTAGATTTAATTTTTATTTCAATAAGTTTATGTCGTATACGTCTTTTGTTATTTTGAGAACGAATAAATAAGGATTAAAGTATAAAGTAAGGGAAAAAATAATAACTATAAAAATTGGTATTTACATTGATATTGTCTCCTTCTGGATCTAATTTTCGTAAATATACAGGGTGTTTCGCGGTGTGTTCGGCTAATATTTTTTGAATCCTTATCAAACCTGAAACACCGAAAACATACATATTTTATAAAAAAAAATTCGAGTATATTTTTGATTGATTTTACAAGTAGTTGCCATAAATCAACTCAAACTCACGTTGGTTGGTCTGTTTCTCATAGTCATGGATCATAATTATATTCCGTTTTCTATGCATTGTTGTTGTTATAGACTGTTGTTTTAAAATCATTTAATTTATTGTAATTACTAAGTGAAGTAGTGTAGAACATAAACATTCAGTTTACCGAATATCTATACACTGCCTGCCTTAAGGTAGGCATAAAATTTGCTAATTTACATATCTGGGGACAGGCTTACTGTAAACATTAGATAAGTTACAATATCATAACTCAAAATGCGTGCGTGATAACGCATCTTAAATGAAATCAAAGCTAAATACATAAACTCCGCCCAGAAAAGCTTTTGCATTAAATTCATGTTCATTTTAAAGTAAACAAAAGCATATCATACTCACCAAAATCATCTTCGTAGAGAGCTGAAAAGCTTTCCCATTTGTAATAGTTTAGAAGTTTTGCGTATGCTACGGATACTTCGTCAGGATCTGGATAGAAATTTATCGTTATATTTTTATAAATAAGTTCTTCCTCGCTATCTCCTTCTTCACTGTCTCCCTTTTTTTCCTCCTCTTCTTCTGTATCTAGATTTTCATTGGCTTGGTCATCTTTTTCTTCAATATTTTCAATGTCAAAGTCAGGATCAGGAAACTGCCAGCTGGTATGGATGTAAGGTATGTTAGCGACAAAGCATTGATCTCGAGCCGCTCCGTTGGTCAAGGTGTCTTGAGGACCCATCAATACTATAGGCCGCATTTCTTTGTTTGAACATACTAAAATTAAAAACGAAATCAACATATTACAATTTATGTTGAATTCCTTTTCACTTAGTATAATCTTTATATTTTTAATACTTTAATTTGATTATGCATAACATTTACACGCGTACTGCGCTTACATATACAATAAACATATACACACATTAAATAAATGCATTACTCTTACTACACCGATCTTCTTGGTCAAACCTTTAGCTTTAGTTCTTAATTTTTTTTTGATTTAAATTTATGGGGAAATGGTAGAAACAATACATACACGTCTGCCACACGGAGTAGCTGTCTGATCTGGACGAATTCAATATGGTTGCTGTTAGGTGGTAGTCCGGGAGGTGGACGTCGAAAACGCTCTCGTTGAACGCGAGCTGCTGAGTTAAGGTGTTTGGCTCGAATATACCAGCTGAAATACAAATAAATAAAATTATTATAAATTTAGTTGATTGCAAAACGTAAATTTCATCGTGGGGGATAAACAACTTTTGTGGTTGTATTGAAACACTTCATTTGCGACGTAGCTAAATTTTCTAAAAATTCCATATAAACCAGACGAGTTTTGGGCTATCAAAATAATATTTAATGCGTGTAAGGAGTAAGTAGAATATGTTCAAAACAAATACTTATTGTATTTGTTTACTCACCTATTTGATAAGAAACCTCCTCCTTTTTTTCGTTAGTTATAATCTGAGATGCACTTTTGTTTACTAAACAAAGTAAAAATAATAATTGCCACATTATTTAATGTTTATCATAATTGATGCGAGTTTGCTTTCTCTTAGAAACGGTGGAGCGCACTGAAGTTTGGTCAGACGACTAAACAAAATTAAATGGTTATAGAGTTAGGAATATTTGGAAGTGGCGAAGCCACAATGGCGGAAACATTAGGCAGATGGAGTTAAACGATTGTTTTTGTTGCTAATGGTGCAATGTCTTATAATAAAGATATATAAATAGTCATATGCAAACTTGGAACGATAATTTAACTTATTATTTTATTATATTAATTTTCATTATTTAATTGAATATATTAATAATATAATTATGTTATTAAATACTTATAAACGTGAAGAATTACTGTCACAAAACTCTATCAAGGAAATTCTCTAGGATTCCAGCAATATGCAAGAATATTTTGAAAGAATGTAAGAGTTGTTTATATTGAAGAATGATATCTTGAAGCCAGTGATTTTAACAATTTAGGGATAACTGTGTAGATATTAATAACTAGTAATAAAAAGTCTTATCTTTAATTTTAAAATTTATTTTAGCTCTCTGAAAGTTCATTCATCTAAAAAGAATTTCCGCGGTCACCAAATATTGGAATCCCAGCATCTAATGACGAAAACGTCGCGACGCCGGCGTGTGTTCGCAGCGCCGCGACCTAAAATTGTTCTCCAAAAATATCTCAGACGCCGTGGAGGCGGCAGCCGCATCACATCTGTAGGCTAACAATACTATAAATGAATGAATATAAACATGTATCTGTTAAATCTTTTATCTATCATTCTGTTCCATCAAATGATGGAAGTAGAAGCCATGACCACTAGTAGTTTCCCCATCGGTACGTTCTTCCTTCAATATTTTAAATTTAAATGTATTAAATATATTGAGTTATTCATGGTTTGTTTGTTTACAGGTGGCTTGTTTAATAGTGAATCAAATGAGATTTCCAAGAGGGCTTTTGAGATTATTACACAAACGAGTGGGGCTAAGGCCATTTATGGGCGAACAATGAGTTCGGTTGCTGAAGATAGTTATTCTATTGCATTAGACAGTAAGTTTATGATTAACAACAAAAAAATGTTCTTTATCATAGTATGTACCTCCATAATTATTTAAATAATATTATTTTGTTTTTAACTGTTAAATCCAATCAAATCCATAAAAATCCTATTTTGAGGAATTATCTACTATAATTTTGCAGTGTGTCCCAGGACATCTGGTAACAAAGGTATCGTAGCCTTAATTGATTCAAGACCCACCAAAGGAATTTGCGATACGTCTTGTTTACTATGCAATAGATTAAATGTAAGTACTGTTTCAATAAAATCAAACTAATTACAAGTATCTTAAGGTTGGGTTTGGTAGAGAATACTAAACAGCTTTTCTAATCAAAAATCCGACGCTTTAATGCAAATCAAGTATTTTGCCCAACCGATTTTATTGGGAAGTCAAAACATTTTCGATCTTAAGGTTCATAATTAAAAAAAAATCAATATTGAGTCGACTGAAGTACTTACTCTTTTACATTCATACTTTTAGCAAATTTTTACGGATCTAATATAAAAATGCTCGCTACAAAAATGTCCTTTATTTTCCAGATTACACATCTGGCTTTAGGCTGGCAACCGATTGAAAAGATAGAACAAAATCTTTTTACCTTTTCTTATCATCCACCACCTGAAATACTATCGAAAGCATACGCGAGACTTATAAAGGATTTACAATGGGACAAATTTACTATATTGTATGAGGATGACAGTAGTAAGTATTTACTTGTTTTTTTATTTAATACAATATTATTTAGTTAACGAGTCCAATATAATGTACTTTTTAGGTTTTATACGTTTACAAGAAATAGTAAATACGTGGCCTCAAGATCGCACTCCAATATTGTTTAGAAAATTAGACCCAGAAGAAGATAATAAGGAGACGTTAAAGCACGTGATAAAAGTGCTTCACATGAGCTACCACGTTTTGGACTGTAAAGTTGAGAATGTAAATAAATATATGGAACAAATAATTGAAGTAGAAAATTCAACAGAATATTTGGTAAGACTCTTTATAACTTGTGTCATAAATTTATTTTTATATCGTTTACAAACAACGGCCCATATTTTGGTTACGTTTCAGAGTTTCATATTAACCAACTTGGACTCGTACAAAATTAACCTAGCAGAAGTTCCTGAGCTTAGAGCAAATGTATCAACATTTTATTTGACAACCGCTGGGGAAGATAGGTGGAGAGAGATAAAAATAAATCCAGACAAAGACCCAACAAAGGTAGGTTCTAACCACCATCATTACTTCCACTTGCAGTGGGAAGTAAATTTGTACTATATGGTACAATTTTACTTTCCACTGAAAGTTTCGCTTACCTATTATGAACATTAAAATTTCGCAATTAATAGAAGCGAATTTTGTAAATGTTCTGAAAAAGGTTGGTTTAAATCATTTGCAGCTAGAAACAGCGCTTCTTATCGACGCACTAAGACATGTAGAAACAGCAATAAGAAGTATGCAAGGCGAAGGTGATAGCGGCATGAGATATTATTCAGAAGTCCCACTGGAAGACCCACCGGCAATGTGTTTTAAAGAAAATAAAGCAGATTATACGCCGTGGTCTATGGGAGAATCTTTAAGGCAGGCACTTAAGAACGTAAGAAAATTTTGATTTGAAACTATCCAATACCTAGGTACTACTCGTAATACGTTCCTTTATTATTCCTAAGACAAGTCTATGCATAATGAAATAAAGGAACGTATAAAATCGACATACCTTTTTTAAGAAAACATTATTTGAACACTTTCAGACAGTACTTAGAGAAGGTTTCACAGGCAACATTGAATTTGACGATGAAGGAAAACGGACAAACTTTGTTCTACAATATTCCAAGTTAAACCAGGACATGAATTTTATAAATGTCGGCTACTGGGATTCAAAGACTGACCTCATAACGAAAGTAAACGAGAATGTTTCGGATCGCTCTACCGCGTTGAAATCCAACGTAATTAAGGTGGGATAAATAAAAATCAAACCAAAAAAGGGTTTACTAATATAATTTTAGAAACCATAATATATGAATACTGTCCTTTTATTTTAAACTAATGAACTTAGAAAATGTTGCTTTACGCATTAAAAGAATGTTAAATATATTAAGCTAAACGTCTCAATTAACACATAATCAGGCTTTTTAAAAGAAAACATATTGTGTAATATAGTTTTATTTTTTAATACACATAACAATTTAAATTTCAATTGTTATTGTAGATCGTAACTAGGTACGGTAAACCTTACTATTACGATTCTCCGAATAGTACAGAAGGGTATCGTGGATACGCCATAGATTTGATGGACGCTATTTTCAAAGAGATAAACCGTAAGAAGGGTCTCAACTTGGAATACGAGTTTTATAGAGCGCCTAACGACAATTATGGCAAGCAAATTGAGGGAACTTCCAAGTGGAATGGAATTATTGGCGAGTTAATGGACCATGTAAGTAACATTAAGAAATTAAGTTACGAGTATCACCAATATCTATTTTAGTAGAGAACAATTTTTTTTACAGACCTTTAAGGCTCTTTAATTAAAAAATGATAATATACTAGTTTCAAATATCAGAAAATATTATGATGCTTAAAATTAAAGTCTTTTATCAACATTGACAAGACCGTCTTTGATGATAGACTTTGATTTTGAGCAAATGTCTCAGTTAATATTTATTTTTCATTTTCTTATTACAGAGAGCCCAATTGGGAATATGTGATATTACTATTACATCAGAAAGAAACGCTGTGGTTGACTTTTCGATACCCTTTATGACATTGGGGATCAGCATGTTATTTAGAGAACCTCCACCAGAAGATCCCAACAAATTCTCTTTCATCAAACCACTAGCGTTGGATGTGTGGTTGTACCTAGTGACGTTTTATATCATCGTTTCATTTGTATTACTTCTGTGTGCCAGGTAACTATTAATATAAATATACTCTTTTATTTTTTATTTTTGAAAAGACTGGACTTGTAGCTTTAGAGGTTAAGATTAAATAAGAAATAACTAAATAACTTCTTCAAAATCTAAATAAAGAAGTATAAAATCATTATAAATGTATAAAATCATTTCTTTCTCCTCAAGAAGATTACATGGTTAAGGTAGTTTTAATCTGTATTATATTTTGTTACAGAATGAGTCAAGACGACTGGGTGAACCCTCACCCTTGTAATCAAGATCCTAAGAACTTGCAGAATATTTGGAGTCTTTATAACTGTATGTGGCTCACTATGGGCTCTATTATGACACAGGGATGCGATATATTGCCTCGGTACTGTCGACATAATATCTGAATATTTTACTCGACTGTTCTTATTAATTCAATTTTTTTATAACATAACTCCTGAATCAAACTTCATTTTGTTTATGCTTATTGAAATCTTTCAATTCATACTTTGTCTTTTACTTCTAAACCAGCTTTTGCTTAAGAATTTTCTAAAGTAGATTTTGTTTATGAGATACCCAAATAAATAACGCTATTTTTGCAATTGATAAAATGTTGAACATTCAATAGACCAGTATTAGCTTGTGTCTGTGGTTCTTTAACGCAATAGGTACTTAGTTATAATTTTTATTATTTTAATTGTTTATTAGTGGAGTGGGTTCTCGCTGGACATCAGGTGTTTGGTGGTTCTTCGCTATGATTATTACAGCTTCGTACACAGCTAATATGTCCACCTTCATCAGTAACGACCGTAGAAGCAATGATATTACTGACGTGAAGAGTTTGTCTGAGCAGAATAAAGTCTCATATGGCGCTGTCTATAATTCTTCTACGTATTTCTTTTTCAAGGTAATTTAAACGATCTTTTATATTACTTTATCTATAGGTATCTATCAAACTCTGTATTATGTGCTTTGAAACAACTTTTCTTTTTTCGTGTCGATGGTTTCTTATTTGAGTTGCCTGACACGAGTAGCTATTGATTTATTGGTGAAGCAACGACAGTTTCTATATTTTCATTCACTGAGTAATGAAAAAGGCAATTTCAGTCCCAACAAAATATATACGGGACAAATAAATATATACGGGACAAATTACACAGATTGAGTTAGCCTCGAAGTAAGTTCGAAACTTGTGTTACGAGATACTAATTCAACGATACTATATTAATTTAATAATAAATACTTATATAGATAAACATCCAAGACCCAGGCCAAACAGAAAAAGTTCTTTTTTCTCATCATGCCCTGGCCGGGATTCGAACCCGGGACCTCCGGTGTCACAGACAAGCGTATAACCGCTGCGCCACAGAGGCCGTCAGCTAATGTAAATTTATTGCTTTTTCAGAATTCTAATGATTCCGTGTATCAAAAAATTTGGTCAGTAATGAGCTCAGCGAAACCTTCCGTTTTCCTTAACAACAACGATGAAGGCAAAGAACGTGTATTACGAAGTAAAACCGGCAACTTTGCATTTTTCATGGAGTCCTCAGCTATCGAATACTACATACAGAGAAACTGTGATTTGAAGATGGTCGGATCGAAATTAGATTCCAAGGAATATGGAATTGCAATGCCGAAAAGTATGTATTTAATTACATGTCTATGTCTCACGGGCAAGTTCGAGAAAGTATTAGTAAATAATCCTTGTTTTAGATTACCCACGTAAAGAATGGATCGATAATGCGATTTTATCTCTACAAGAACTTGGAGTATTGACAGCTCTGGAGAAGAAGTGGTGGGAAGACGAGGATAACGAAAAGCGGTGTCAGGTAGAACCTTAACTATTCCCCAGTCTTAGAAATTTGACTTTGTGTCCCTCAAATCCCTCAAATTGGATAGATATGGATTGGTATTTAAAAGGGCTGGCAAGATAAAGCTATTCTGTACTGATCAAGATACTTTTGATCATAAAGAAAAGTCATGCTTGTATAAAATACGGACATTTAACCTGTTTTTTTTTGTTATACTAGGACAGGCCCAAAGTGGAGGATGACGGTGGCTCCTTGCAAATGAAGAACACCAGTGGTATTTTCATGGTGTTGGCTTTGGGCGGTTTCTTGGGTCTCTGCATTGCGATCATTGACTTCTTGCTGCATGCAAGGCAAATTGCTGTTAAGGAGAAGGTAGGTTGACAAGATGATAATTTTCAACAAGAATACGAGGATTTTGGGGATATTGTTCGAACGTTCTCTGTATACTGGTAGAATATTCGCTTCCTTCTCATTTAAGCTGTTTATTTAAGATAAAATACAAGGTTTACACAAATTGAGTACAAATACATAAATTATGATAAGGTAAATATCAAATTCCGTTATTTGTTAAAAGCTTTTATTTTTACTTATAAGTAATTCTGAAAAGTCTGACATGAGATTGTTTGATTCCCATTTCAACTAGTCACCACAAGAGAAGCGCTCAATTAGATGATTAAAATGAAAATATAAACTTCCAGGTAACATTTAAAGAAGCAATAAAGAGCGAGTGGAAAGCGTCATGCGACCCACGTGTGCTTCACAAGCCTGTGGCGCCGCCGCGCTCCGCCCCGCCTTCGAGCGGTAGTGGCTCGCCGTCTCCTCTCCGCGAGCGCTCTCAGTCACGAGCGGTGTCAGTTATTCGGGCGGCATCGTCGTTTATTAACTTCGAGGATACTTATTAAAGAAATAAGAATAAACTGGCTTTATAGTGGGTAAAAATAAGTTAAAAATAGGTATCGGTATTTACAACTTTTAGTTATTTTATTTTACTTATTGCGTTGATTGAAAAGTCATCGATTAACAAAATAGATATACTAAAAATAACAAAATAAGGAAGCAAAAAGGCGCCCTAAGACAAGCGCGCTACGCTCCGCTTTACAGCGGCAGCCGCTCTCATCGTCTTTTGACTACGTGGAAGCATGTTGTGTAGCCAAAGATAATTATACTACCAAAGTAAATAAATCATATTTTTTTTTAATAAAACACCTATTAATGAATCAAACACCTATTTATTTAAGAAGTCTATCTTGAACAAGTCTGCAGCTGACCTGAGGACGGATGAAGCTCTGGAGCCATGTTTTGATGAAGACGCCGAAGAAGAAGGACGCGAATGTTGAACTGGCTTTTCAGTTTCCCAAAAACTTAGAGCAAATATCAATTCTGCCCAAAATGCGTCGGACTGGGTCATCTGTAATATTATTTAAATGTTGGTAATGATACTACTTATAGTAATGAGTGGTTAACAGTGTTGTTTCTATAGTGTAGACTTAGTCTGAGATGTAAGAGGTAACTGAAGTAGTAAGTGAATACCGAGTTTAGAAAATAAACTGTTAAAATACATGTTACTCCTGATAGTCACGGCCTTAAAAGATTTTCGGGACTCGTTGCTCTGTCTCTTGTAAGGGATATGGTCTTATGTATGTACCTTCTGCTCTATAGCAACCTCCCGGACATGCCACATGAATTCAAGAAATCCCATGGCCGCCGCGATGCCGCATCCAATGCCGAGTACCACGAACACGCCGCCCACGTTCTCTATGCCCAACTCGGCCGCTGCTCCTTCTTCTCCGGCCTCCACGGACTGCGATTAGAGAAAATATTGATTATATAAATGATAAAATTGTCTGATACGATTTTCAAACCAGTACCAAGATTTTATTAAAATTGTATATGATTATTCTTAATTACCCGAGGTTAAACATAGGTTACTTTTTTCCGAATATTTCTTTGAAAACGATTATACTAGGAATACCTATAAGCTTCATGCGAGTTCAGCTGCGATGCGAAATCCAGTTACTGATAACCCTTTTACTAAAATCATCCGTTCGTTTCACAAAATACTCTGTAGGTCGTAGTCAACAACAGCCTGTCGTTTAGCCAAACGGTATTATGGATTTATTTTTGTCCATAGAGCTTCCCTAAGGGAGAAAGAAATGTGACGTCAACCAATGTTGTTAAACCATACGTTTTGATAATTATTAAGCGACATGAAGTATCCTATAGTAATGAATAAAAATTTTGAATTTGGAGAAATATTAAATATAAATTGAACATTTTTGCAACGAACTTTGTCTAGCAGTTTTACTGAAAAGGCAATTGAATATGAAAATGTACAATACAAAAATAGAAAATGTACATAACAAATATAAATAAATTTTACCTTATTTTCTCCATTTGGGATTTGAATAGGTTGGCATTACTTACCACACACACTTCCACTTCAGGTTTCCACCATCTGTTTTTGAGCTCAACCAGTTTGCCGCTTTCTGCTAGCTTCAACACAGCATTATCGACGGCTGTGCGGTACGAAGAAACTGAAAATAACAAAAATTGTCATACATACCTAGGTATTTTACTAGCGAAAAAGGGCAGCTTGATAGGGGCTCGCGTGATTTTTTAAGCCGGTATAAATATTTTTTTCTGTATATCTATATTATTAATATGGGTGGGTTTTTATAAATAGTTTTATTTTACCCAACAAATTACTAAGTACGTTAAGTTTACTCTTACAGTTGCACATCTTAAATCATAGATGGCGTTAGTAGTACAATATAAATTTTTAAGATGATATTTTTTCTACTATGTTATTACCATTTTTAATAAAGAGCCAGAGTCAAAATAGGCAGATTGATTTACCTCCAAAATAAGTTGTGTGGATTTAGCGAAAAAAGTAAGCAGGGATCGTGGAAAGTGGATAGATATCTCTGCCAACCTCTCTGGGATATTTTATGTATGTATGTGTAAAAAATAGAGAGTATATAATTAAATTTAATTATAGATTATATACCCGTAACGCAACCTTATTCTGTTCCCTCAGGAAAGCCCAGGTTTTCAGTGCGGAGCCCTCAAGAGAGTTTTAGAAAGCCGGTATTTTGGTTGAGTACATTATAGACGAAACCTCTTGAAACTTTCATGCAAAATTTAAGCTTTCGAAGCCCCAGGGTATGTTGAACAGGTCAGTATTAAGGAAATAACATAATGGACGTTTCTGCATTAATTGGCCGAAAATGAAATAACTGTTGGTAATTTTATTAAGTACTTCAAATAAAAAACAAAAAAGGTATATTGGTGACTAACTTATTCAAATCATAAAAGTATTTCATTTTGCATAGATCAACCCTTTATTTGGATGTTTTTACTATGAATTAAATTGGTTATTTAAAAACATTATTTCCATTAACTATTCCCTAATGACGTTTAAAATTATTTAATTGTTTGTAAAGTGTAATAAGAACCTTTATATCATTTAAAACGGATAGTAAGAAGCATTGGACATGCAATTTATATGTTAACTTACAAAACGGCATTGCTATTCCATAGCCCTTGGAATCGAGTAGACCTCCCACTTGCATCAGCTCACATTTCCTCTCCAACTGGTATTCTATAGCTGTGGATTCCATTAGGAAGGCGTATGTCCTCTTGCTTTTCAACACCCTGTCCACACCCTCGTCGTTATTTTTTAGGAAAACAGACGGACGAGCAGACTCCATTGCCGCCCACATCCTTTGATATGTGGATACGTTTGATTTCTGCAAAGTAATGTAATTTAAAAAAAAACACTTTTTGGACATCAAAACAGGACATAAAAATTAAATATAATTTTTTCAAGAACCAAAACAAGTGAAAATAAGTAATTTCGTAAATTCCACTTTGAAAGAGCTTATTTCAAGAGTCCTGAAAATACGTGTATTACTCATACAATTCGGAATGAGTATTTTTATTATTTCGGGTTCGGAGATATTGGATTTTATAATGTCAAATACATAGGTTTGTGACAATTTGTTTCAGTATTAAATCTTTACTGATTCACACTATACCTTAAAAAACGAATACGTCGATCCTCCCAAAACGGTGCCGTATTTGATTTTAGTCTGCATAGCCAGATCTTCTGCACTCTTGATGGAGTCGTCCATAGCAGCGTTGGTGAGGAAGGCGGCCAGGTTGGCCGTGTAGGACGAACACATGATCAGGGCGAAGAACCACCAAAGACCACACACCCAGCGGGTCGAATACCCCCTGCAAGGACATTTACAATTGTTATGCTAAGTGAGAAAAATAATACCAATTCATTGAATATTAAAAATATATTTCGAACAAATAAAACAGATTAAGAATGAGAATTTGATTACTACCTATTATACATACATATAGTCACGTCTATATCCCTTGTAGGGTAGACAGAGCCAACAATATTATCAAGACTGAACAGATTAAGAATGAGAATTTGATTACTACTTATTATACATACATATAGTCACGTTTATATCCCTTGTAGGGTAGACAGAGCCAACAATATTATCAAGACTGATTGGCCGCGTTCAGCTGTGTGGCTTAATAAGAGAGTTGAGATTCAAATATTATACTACCCGTATTTCCGTGAAAGTCGAATAAGATGACTTAGACTGTTTATAAAATAATAATTTTGACTAGCGATAACTACGCAATGTGTTCCAATCTAACAAAATCTTCTGGCATTATTGGGAGATTTCAAGCTGTTATATTAGAAACCGCAATAATGACATGATAATACTATGTATAAAAACATAAAATGATATTTACTTAGGCAAAATATCCGAGCCTTGTGTCATAATGGATCCCATCGTTAGCCAACAGGAATTTTTGATATGCCATATATTTTCTAACTCTTCTGGTGATTTGTCACAAGGGTGAGGGTTTTCCCAGTCGTTTGGAGCCAATCTGAAAGGAGTAATGTTATATATATATAGCTTCATAATTAGCATTATAAATATTATATATGTATCCTACCCTAAAATAATATTTTACCTGGCTAAGATGTGAAGCATCAAAGACACCATCAAATAAGCAGCAGCCATGTAAATCCACACATCAACAGAAAATGGTTTAAGAAATGAAAAGAGTTCAGTTTGAGGTGGTGCTGCTTTTGCGTATAAAATGCTTATACCTAATGTCATGAAAGGGGTAGTAAAATCCACCACAGACCTTCTGTCATAGGTGATGGTTAGATCGCAAATTGCTAAATCTGCTTTCTGGAAATCAAACAAGTTATCTGTTAGAAAAATAGTCGGACTTCTGTTTGAAACAGCTCAGGATGCAACCTATAAAAGCGAACCTTACTAATTGCTGTAAGATTAAAGGTGAAACTTTTTAGTACGTATTTTAATAGGCATTTTTTACCATATCGGAATATAAAACTTATAGAACCCTGACATTTTCAGTACAAAATAAAAGTTTCAGTCAACGTTTCGTTACATTTTAATTTTGTAGCCCTAAATCATTGTCATAGAAGGCGTTTTATTCTTACCAACTCATAAGAAATATCAGTACAAACCCTTTCCAAAAGATGTCCGATTAGGCCGTCCCACTTTTGTTTCTCCTTAGAATAAGAGCCATATCCGTTTCCTGGCACGATTTCAATTTCGTAATTCAAGTGTAAAGTTTCTTTTAATATTTCATGTATCAGATCTTTCGAGTATCCTTCATATCTATCATTTCCAGTCAAGGTTTCTCCTTCTTTAGGCTTCCGTTCAATTAGGTATGGCGCGCCAATACGAGAAACTACCTTTGGTAAAAAAATTGTTAATTAATCCATGTTTAAGGATAAAAAAAATTAATCTAATTATTTTAGTATACATACTTACATACACACCCAAAGTGACGTCTTTATCCCTTACAGAGTACTTTTATATACACAGAATTGAAAGAATAATAAGTTAAGTACCTAGCTATACGCTACTACAAATGTTACTTGGAAAAAATAATTAAAATCCGTAGCTTTGTAAAAATACAAAACATTCTAGATTGGTTATACGTAGTTGATCTTCATGCAAACAAACGTTTTTACTATACCTACTTTAAAAGTTTTGTTTTGCCATTTTTCCGCTAAAAGATTAGAAACATCACTGGCAGATCTTCCATAATCAAAACCTTTATCAGGGTTCCATTTCGCTATGCTATTAAATCCACTATTGGATAACTCCATCACTTCTACACTGAAATTCGTTCGTTCACCTGTTACGCTGTCTATTGTTACTTTATCTGTAATTCCTGTGATCGGATTCTGAAAAAGTTATTTTTTTTTTAACATGTTTTTATAGAAGAAACTTCCCTATTGATCTGGTAGTGTTTGTGTTTTCTGGTAGCTGCGTGTCTTCCCGTAAAAATCCAATCAAGGAAATGGTTTGACTTTCTTCTTTTAGACGATAGAAAAGTAACTTGTGACGCATATAATGATATTGCCTAATGATAAAATTGAGATTCAGTCTATTGATTAATTAACTTTGGAATTTAATGGAATTTAAATATTTTCGAGACTCGTATCTTTTGATAAGGGGAACGTGAAATATGTATGGTCCTGTGAATGAAACATTTCTGTATCAGTAAGTATGTACTTAAATATGTACCGTCATTATATGTTTTAAGAAATCGTCCCCAATATTCCATTTATTTTCTGAGCCGCATTTGATTTCTTGCGCTTCTATTTTAAACTCTTCTGGAGCACTTTCTACAGCATCCGTTATAAGTCTAGCAGCATCATTAGCTAAAGCGGCTTCTACCTAAATAAACATATAACCATTTATTGGTGCTATGTTGATGAAATCGGAGTAACATATTTCATGATGATATTTGTTTATTTACAATTTAACAACGCACTTTTTACCATTGCTATTTTTATGATTTCTATGTAATGATGTGACGTTTAAGTTTATAAGTATGATTATAGAAATAGACCAAATATTTAATGCAAACTTGAATGGTAAAATTAGCATGTTGAAACGTATAACTTACGGTTATTTTACGTGATTCTTTAGGTATTTTCACGTTAGAAGATTCTCTTGTTTTCCAGTTTAATAGGACAGATTCCGTTCTGGGATCGGAATGATCAAAAATCCTTAGACAAGTAACATTGGATAAACCATTGC
Source organism: Amyelois transitella (assembly GCF_032362555.1). Classification (NCBI taxonomy): domain Eukaryota; kingdom Metazoa; phylum Arthropoda; class Insecta; order Lepidoptera; family Pyralidae; genus Amyelois; species Amyelois transitella. The sequence continues at coordinate 6,389,482 of NC_083511.1, read as the reverse complement.
GAAGTTCTTCCAAATCTAATGTGTGGGCATCCAAGGACATAAGGACGTAGCTCTGAAAAATCAAAATATTAAACATGGATAATTTAATTAGAGTATTTTGAAACAATACGATTTTTTTCACATGCGAGAGATACACATTTCCTAAACGAAAAGAAATGGAGTTTAAATGTACTGAACGGAAGTTATGGAGCTGCGGTGATTGAAATTGATAAAGTTTACGACTTAGCAAAAGTTTCATAGCGGTACGAAAATCCAAAACTCAAAACAAAAATTACGATATCTTTTCATACATACCATATAATCTTCAAAGAACTTCACTTCATTCGCTTGTCGTAAATAGTCCAGAACTCTGTCAGCTGCGCAGTCCAAAATAACCCTGGTTTCTCCAGTAGCTTTCAGAGTCTTAAGAAGTGGGCGATTATCTTCGCCAGGTGTCAGTTTTTTTATAATCCATCTATGATTAGGATCCGCGCGCTTAATAATTTCTTGAAATCTTATGAGACCTACATAAGTACAATAGAGTTGCATTAAAAGGTTAAAAAAGCAATTTACCTTCGGTTACATCCTCACTTCTCTGCGCTTTTGTCATTCTACTATGGGTATTGTTACTAAATTAAACATGTTTAATTGAGTTGTAATGAGACATTATTAAATACGTATACCTACTTACTAACAAAACTAAGACATCTTCTGGTTTTAATACCTTGATCGTCATCATATAGCATCGTATAGGTGTTCCAGTCGCTGTCCTTTATGAAAATCGCGACCGCCTTAGAAAGCGCTACAGCTTCGGGGTATAGGTTGACGCCGGGCGGGTTGGGACGCTCCAAGGAACGCACGGGAGGCGGTCGCCATACAGCCTGGATTGGATAATATGATGTGTTAAAATATTCATGAGTTGATATGTTATTTTTAGAAGCACATACTTTGGCCGATAATTAATTAAAATAAAAAAAAAACCAAATTAAAATTATTGATAGTAATATTAATAATTTAAGAAGAACGATTTAAAGATATAAAATATTTTATACAGTCTTATTGAGCCTGAGTCCTACGGGCTCAATCAGGCTTTTAAGCACGCTACCTTGTTGAAACTAATTCATGGTAATTATTTTCTGTTGTTTTAATAGTATTTAAAAATATATAAAAACTTACCTGGATATGTGGTATCTTTACGGCTCTGGCTCTAGCAGCAACTACTGCTGCTGATGTCTCATCGGTGGGGCCAAAAATGGCCACCACTCCGCTGGAGATAAGTTTACAAGCTGCAATTAATATATCACTTTATGCAAACGAATTTAAGAGGACAATTCTATGCTCTTTTGGCGAGACAAACGGCGAGATAACATACATATTCAGGCAACTGCATGCTCAGCATGCTTAATCAACAAAGCTTCAATATGGATATGGTTCACTTGTAAAGATTACGGAAGTTTGATGGAAGTCGCTTTGTGATCGGCTCGGTCTCCTCTCAAGAGGTGCGGACGCAATCGGAAATAATGAGGATGATATGGAACTCTTTTACTGTATATGTGAGTACATATCGAAAAAATGCACAGAACATGTAATGATACCGATATGGAGGAAGTTTTATTGCGACCTTATTCTATTTAACTTAAACCTTATTTGGTAAGAACAGACTGAAAATATCGCATATGACGTAGGTGGGCTGGCTTGGTAACTATGTAATTCATAATGTTTAATTCTACATAAGCATAATACCACTACAAGCTAATACTATATATAAAAGCAATCATCGGGTTCGTGAATCACGGCAATTTCAATATTCCATTGCCGCTTTAATGGATTATTTGGCGACTATCAATTGAATTTGTGGCGTTATTATACGTTAACAGGCTTGATACTCGATAATGAGGTCTTTTGTTCGCTGTCAGCTTAAATTGCTGGTAATATTTTCATTTGGTATAGTAATTTAATGGAAAAGTTGATATGTAGGTTTGTTTCGATATACAACATATATGCACGCATTTTGGATTGCTACACAAGACAAATTAAAATATTTTGTGCATTAGAACTAATATGACTGGATTGCAATCTTTGAATACAATCAATGAAATTAAATTCTGCCATGCACACCCCGGGCTACTCTCTAAGGAGTACACAATCGAGACATCAAGAGGTTGATAAGGTAGGAGGTAATTCACAGCACTTACACCCAGTTAAAATTAGAAAAATATACCTGCTTTAGAAGCCGTAAAACTATCACCGTAAGGAGAGTACTCCACTACCATTTCAAAATTGTAATGTTCGCTCTCCATAGTCGCTTGCGCAAGGGCAGACGCGAATGCTACTTCTGTGACAGTGTCTTGTGGAAATATAGCACCTTAAAGAAAGAAGAAATCACACGATACTTTGGTATATAACTGGAGATAATCAAAATTCAATGTTCACCGATAGCATATTTGCTACAAAGTTGATAAAAAATCCTCACCAATTTTAATTATTGTTTTAGGTGATTCAAAATGTTTTAATACGCCTTTTGCTCCACCAAACATAAGTCCTATTAATACGACTGTCACGTATTTTATTCCTGCAAAATAAGAAACAGCCGTAAACCCCGTTTTGAAACCCGGTCCCGACAATTTAATACTTGGCAATATAAATTACAACAGTAGTAAAGTGAGGATGGGGATAAAGATGTACAGTCATCATATTAATTAAGGATTTTCAGTTTTACTAGGAACCTCGTCTTCTCACGAGTTTCGGCTTTACAATTATTTTTTCTATTATTGGAAACAAACAGATTTAGGATAGCGCTGTATTTTTTAATGTATAATTTATTATTATATTATTATTACAGATAAAATCCTCAGTATATCCTTAATTAATAAGTTCAGGTTTGGAGAAAATAATACAATTGATATTTAGTTTAATCCGTTTAGTATTACCGGCCATGTGATGTGGTAAAAGATATTTTAAATTATATATACAGGTGTTTATCTTCAATCGATCATTCAGCGTTTTCTTTGAAGAACATACATATCATCGTCTCAGCCTTAGACTGTACTAAAAGTAGGTACTCGCCCTGATGCAGCATTTTCTAGCGGAGATTTTGCGAACAAAAGTAGTGAAATTGGAACAATGGGATTCAGCGAGCGCAGCTGTCGCATTACAAGCTCGCCACTGTTTACCCGACTCGACACATCGCAAACATCACTTCGGATTCTCCAAAACGCATGCACCGAAAATGCACTAAATGTACCAAATAAACGAGTACGTAGCGTGATTGTTGAGTACGCGCGCGACGCGAAATTTCGCGCTAGTTGATCTCAACAGTTTGGTGCATACGTTATCACAACAGCTGTTTTGCCAACTCAATTGTATCTATTAATACGTAATTAGAACAGTACTTCTCAGATATTAGGTCGGCTTTTTTGTATAACTTATATGCTGAATTAAACATGATGTTAGCTTAACAATTGTGTTGCTGAAATGAGTAAAATCAGAATAATGAATTTTAAATTGTATAATTTTATTTCAAAGACTTGAAAAATAAAATATTGTATTAAATACGAACAAATTTTGAGAACACATTTTTATGTACAAAAAAATCCGGATTTAAAAAAAACTATGGTAGCTGCTGTAGAATTTAAAAGAAGAAAACTAATACATCCTTTGAAAGTCATATGAGCGAAAAGCGGATGGTATCGCGTGTATATGCGTGATTTCCCTTTGGTCGGCGCACGGTATAACTGATAGTAAAATATTACAGCTTTAATCAGATTGCGTAAAATCAAAATTTGAATTAATTTGCTTCTGAGGGATTTCTCACTATTATCAATTACTTTAATTTTTTAATTCCGACCAATGTAGAACGATCATATTTAATTATAATGATTACATTACCATTATCTATATTTATACTATTCGGTTACGAAATGGTAAGATAATTTCGTCTTATACCTTTATGGCCCAAGTTCATTTTTTACAAACCAAAATATACAAATTTTATTTATCACGTAAAATAGTTATGTGGATCTCAAAAGAAGGAAAAAATATGAGGCGCTACGGTCATTACTCAAATCTCTTATACTATGTTACAAGTACGAAGGACCTTCTGTTCTATAGTAGTATTCTAGAATTCAATAACAAAAGTATTCATTAAGCAACGGAATTTTTAACGTATGAAAACAGCAGGTGAAGCAACTCGCCACGGTTACTCTGCGTTTTGGCGTCGTTCCAATAGGGTGGCCTACTATCGGTGCTATTATAGGTATCAATATGCACTTGATCATACTAATAAATGAGAATTTATAAAATTAAAAAAAAAAGCTTTTTGAATTTGGCAAACACACAGCCGGACACGTTTTTGTTTCCTATAATTCTTACTTATCACGATTATACCTTATGGAGTTGGTGCCAAACACACGTAAGTATATATTTTCGATTCTTAAACAATTGGTGTCGATTTTTAGGGCATAAAATAAGAACATTATAATTAACAAAAACAAGGTCGTTAAAAGCCATGTTTATAATGTATATGTATAAAAGCTGCATAGCAACATCGTAACATAACTTTTATCTAAACAAAGTGAAAAAGAAAAGAAAATTCAATGAATAAATGCGCCCACGTAATTACCACGCAGAATACACAGAGGCAATGTTATTAAAATCTATAAAAATGCCGACACATAGCAATTTAATTTAATGAGATAAATCTAAAGAAGTTCGTGTAATGGGGGTAGTTGCGAATCCTCGGGTTCGGGGCTCTAGGCCGTAACGCTGGGTCCCTCATTAAAATAAATTAAATGGCAACCACCTGTGATGTCGGTCGCTTTTCAAACTTGTTTAATATCTGGTGAAGAAATGACAACCATTTTTTATGTTTTGTTACACAGTTCACTTCTTAGTTCGTACAAATGGGACGAATGCTGTTAATTAGCTGTATAATTTTTTTTTGTAGAGTCGGTATTTTTACTTTACAATGTTGTTCTTTTTGTTTAGCGTAAAACTAAAAGTCGTGACTACAGGTGCTAGAATACGTTTTTGATAAGAAATTTCATGATTATCTTGTTTACTTTATTATTAAAAAAACTAGGTATAAGTCTTCAATAAATACGACTTAACGCTAACATCCGAGTTTCCTTAATTTGTTCGGGAAAGAACATAAAAACGTTTGAAATCTTTAAAATGTTTTATTTATTAATTTAACAAGATAAATCGACGCACACCAAAGCGGAATAGAAACGGAAAAGGAAACAGCAAAACAAAAATGTTGCCATCAACAAATATTATGTTTTTTTTTTAATTGAACATAAATTGGCGAGGAGCCTTGCAAAAAAATAAAACTAATCGCTCCTGAATTATAAACTAATAAACTTAGCGTTGACATATATATTCTTAATATTAAACTTATTAATCATCATAAATTGGCAATACAGCTACCTTGTTTATGGCTCGTTTGTGAACACTCTGACCATACTTGACCTCCACTACTCTTACTTTACCGTCTGAGCCTGGATATAAATTTATGACTCTAGCAACAGGCCATTTAAGTGGAGAGCAGTTATCTCCAATTAATAAAACCAAATCCCCCATTCTAATATTCTGCTTAGCCTTATGCCATTTGGGCCGTGATATAAGCTGAGACAAATAATTTTTATGCCACGCCTTCCAAAAATCCTGTTGGATCTTTGTACATTTTCTCCAGAACTTCAAAATATTTGTGTTACTGTTAGAGGTCAAATCTGGTTCAGGAATACTATTTATTGGAGCTCCACACAAAAAATGAGCCGGAGTCAAAAAAGAAAAATCATTAACATCTTGTGATAATGATGTCAAAGGTCTTGAGTTCAATATTCCTTCAATTTGAACCATTAATGTGTAGAACTGTTCATATGTGAAGCAAATTTCTCCAATAACGCGCTTAAAATGGTATTTAAAAAGTTTAACAGAAGCTTCAAAAAGTCCTCCAAAAGTAGGGCTATAAGATGGAATGAATTTGAACTCAATTCCCCTTGTTGTACAAAAATCTGAAACATTGTCCTTGTGGACTTGAGAATTATTCAAAAGATATAATTGCCTTAACTTATTATTAGCACCTTTAAAAGTTGATGCATTATCACAGAAAACGGTAGCTGGGATTCCTCGCCTGGAGCAAAATCTTTTAAAAGCTGCCAAAAAACATTCAGTAGTGAGATCAGATACTAACTCTAAATGAATGCATTTAGTTACAAAGCAAACTATTACTAGCACATAGCCTTTACTAATAATGGATCTGCGAAGAGTTGACTGTTTAATTTGAAATGGCCCACAATAATCCATTCCAATCTGATTGAACACCCTATCCTGAGTAATTCGAGCACCAGGTAGTGATCCCATTAATTGGCTAGCCCGTTCTGCTCTAAATTTGAAACATATGGTACATCTATGAACTACCTTTTTTATTTCTCTTACTGCACTTACAATATAATACCTTTGCACTAAACTAGACAAAGTTAATTTTAATCCTGAATGCAATAGTGACAAGTGCTCATTGCGTATGATAAGTGTTGTAAAATGACATTTATTTGGTAAAATTATTGGATACTTTTGATTATAAGGCACATTGGCATTTTCCAACCTTCCCGCAACGCGCATTATCCCTAATTTGTCTAAGAAAGGATTAAGAGATTTAACATTTGTTTTTATAGGTATGTTTTTTGCCATACATTTAAGTTCTTGATTAAAGTGTAAAGATTGAATGTACACAATCAAGCGTGACATTGAGTATCTAATTTCAGAAGCAGTGAGATTTCTTAAATTCCTATCATCTTTAGCAAGTTTACAGTTATTTATAAATCTAAGAACATAAGCATATATACGTTGCAACCTAGTTAACGTTGATACATTTGAAATAGGAAACATTTCTTGTTGTATGCTACAATTAACAACATTGAGATCATCAATATCGTCTGATATAACCTTATTTAAACTAATTTCTTTGGGAATGAAATTTACATCATAAAGTTCTTGTGGCCCTTGCCACCAAATTTGGCAAGAAGCCAATTGAGTGGGATTTAAACCCCTAGACAAGCAATCAACCGGATTGTTTGACCCATTAACATGAAACCAATTACATTCTTTCGTTAATTCATTGATAGTACGTACTCTATTTTGAATATATTGTGGCTTATTATCAGATTTCAACCACCAAAGTACTATCTGAGAATCAGTAAACAAATACTTATATCTAAAATTAACATTATGAAATAATGATAATATTTTCTTAAACAATTTGGCCAGCAATACTGCACCATTTAACTCTAGTTTCGGTATGGATATTTTTGCATTAACAGGGGCAATTCTTGATTTACTACAAACTAATGATACATGCACCATTTTTCCATGTATAGCTCTTATATAAACACAACTGCCAAATGCAATATTTGATGCGTCACAATAGCCAATTAGATCTACATGGTCAGCATTACATATTTTAAGATTTCGGTCTATTATAAGGGGATCCATATTCATTAAATCACAAAAGAAATTATTCCAAGATAATAACAATTTATCAGGTAGTGGATCATCCCAAGACAGTTTTTCAATCCATAGTTTTTGTATAAATTCTTTTGCCTTTGTGACAATAGGGCCAGCGAGGCCTAAAGGGTCAAAAAATGTCGCAATACAACTTAAGACAGTTCGTTTCGTCCACTCTTTAGGGAGTTTACCTTCTGGCTTGCATATTCTAAATTGATCATTTTTCATATCTAAAGATAATCCTAAAGCCTTTAAAACAGCTTCATTGTTATCAAATTGATGATGTTCAGAAAATACTTGCTTATCCTTTGGAATATCAGACAATACCTTATTGCTGCTTGAGCTCCATTTATGTAGCTCAAAGCTTCCAAGCCTTAATAAAGTAATTAATTCATTACATACCTGCTTTAATTGCTCAATACTGTAAGACCCAAAAAGACAATCATCGACATAGGTATTATTCAACAACACGCTGGCTGCTAATGGATATTTGTCTCCATACCTTATTGCTAGCTCAACCAGGCATCGCGTGGCGAGAAAACTGGAACTCCTGACACCATATGTAACAGTTTGAAGCTGCAAGCACAATAATGGATCATTAACATTACTTCTCCAAAGGATATTTTGTAAATGATTTTGTGAAGGATCAATTCTTATTTGCCTATACATTTGACGGATATCACACAAAGCTACAAATTCATATGAGCGAAATAATACTAATATCTCGAACAACTTCCTTTGCACTGTGGGCCCATTATAAAGAACATCATTAAGACTTAAATTTAAACTTGTTTTGGCACTTGCATCAAAAACAACTCGGAGACGGGTTGTCTGACTATGCTCTCTTATGACAGGGTGATGGGGCATAAAGTAATATTGATCGATGGGCATCTTTGATGATGCTAAATCGATAAACCTGCCATGTCCTAGGTCAGAATACTCCTGAATAAACTTAGTGTAATTCTTCTTTAGTTCAGGATCTTTGCTAAATCTTTTCGCTAAACTATTTAATCGTTGCAATGCTAAATTGAATGAGTTCCCCAATGTTAAATCTTCGATTGGTATTTTGAGTGGCAACCGCACCTGAAATCGATTATCGATTATCTGTACCGAATTTTTAAATTCGGCTTCACACACTTCGGTCTTTGCTATACCCTCTTTCTCAATTTCAGGAATATGTTGTTCGTCCCAAAATTTTTGAAGGAGGGAATCTACACTCTCATTATTACTAGAAATAGCATTTAAAACAACAGGGTTTTCATTATAATTGACAAGACAAATATCGTCTCTTTTTATATTTCCAGAAAGAACATAGCCAAACTTAGTTGATAACAGACATAAATTTCCTTCACATAATTCAATTTTGTCCGGTAACATAATTTTAAAGAATATGTCAGAGGAGAGAAGGAAAGATATTTGGCCTGGTATATTAAATTCATCATCAGCTAAGTTAATATTGTCTGGCAAATTTATATCTTTTAAGTTGAATTTGTTTTGTGGCAGATAGGTAGTTATATTGTCTACCACAGAAAACATTGCATTGCATATATAATCATTGTGCAATGAATTTAACATAATATTCGCAGCCTTGGTGATTAATTGCTGTTTTTGACCTAAGGCTGATACATTAACTTCATGTTTGAATGTGGGCAAACCTAGCTCACACATTAAATCGGAAGAAATAAATGAAATCTGAGACCCAGAATCCAAAAGACCTTTTGCTAATATAAAGGAACCATCGCTTTTAAAAATCTTAACTTTGACTGTAGGCAACAACACCATACTCCCATAAGAAGCACTATTTTGACAGCACACCTTATCATCCTCATGCAATACTGTATGATGCGACTTACTCTTACAAATACCACATTTAAAGAAAAACTTGCATCTATTATTATGAAGGTTAAGACAGATCTTACACAGTTTATTGTTTTCAACAAATTCTAGCTTCTCATTAATGCCTAATAATTGAAATTTTTGACACATAAACAACTTGTGATCAGATGATTGACAAAACTTGCAAGATGGGGATGTACTTGCATGATTTGAGACATGAGGTTTAGAAAGAATGTGAGACTTACCTTCTGAATGCTGACTTTCTTCAAAACTCAAAGCTCTCTTCTCCACAAACTTGAAAAAATCATCCAAGGTTGGTAAGGCATCTTGGTTTCTATCTGTAAAGTAAGCCCTGCAAGAATAAGAATCTAACTTTCTCATTAAAATGGTAATAACTATCATGTCCCAATGCTCCGTCTTTTGACCAAGCCCATTTAAAGCTCCTAGTAGTTGACGAGCTGATGAAACAAACTGTCTTAAGTTCTGCGCAGTACCTTTAGAGATTGCTTGTATGTCTAGCAGCTTATTAATATGATGAGTTACTAGAATACATTTATTGTCATATCTATTATTTAGCAACCTTAATGCATCATCATAAGAGCTATTTACTAGAGGTAGACCTTCAACCAGCATTAGCGCATCTCCCTTCAAATATTTTCTTAAATAGAATAGCTTTTGTATAGGAGCAAGGTTAGTATCACCACCGATTACTGCCATAAACATATCCATGAAGGTTTTGTACTGCACCACATCCTTTCCATCGTAGTATGGTATTTCAAGCTGAGGTAACTTCCTGGTCATGGCGCTATACTCCGGCGTGGTATCCTTAAAAATCGTGCTATTGTGGTTTTCAGGCCCCTTCGCAGAATTTAATATTTTCTTCATGCTGCTTATTGTAAATAAGCACAGTTCTTCTAAGTCATCCTCCTCAAAATTAGAGTCGTCAATTTTATCATCTAGAAGCTGCAAACTCAATTTGTGGCTTCTATAAGAAACCAGCGAATCTTGGAGACCTTTAATTCGTAGCTCGATGGATTCGCAATCGACGAGTACTTGTTCTTGTTGTTCCATGGCGAATTTTTGCGCCCTTGTTAGCTGCCCTTTAAATTGTCCAATTTGGGCTATTAGTTTGGTTCTCTGGAATGCTGGATCATTTGAAATCGCAGATTTATGCGCCATTTTATAATTATAATATTGCCTTGGCTTCCCGAATTGTTGGTATGCGTGTTTTATAAAGCTTTTCCTTGAATGGCGTCAAAAATGGCGGCACGGCACGGCGTCGGATTTTTATTTTTTAACAATTTTGTGTTTTTTACTAAATTTGAGATTATATTTATATGTTCCCGGGTTTCGGCACCAATTTTATGTTCGGGAAAGAACATAAAAACGTTTGAAATCTTTAAAATGTTTTATTTATTAATTTAACAAGATAAATCGACGCACACCAAAGCGGAATAGAAACGGAAAAGGAAACAGCAAAACAAAAATGTTGCCATCAACAAATATTATGTTTTTTTTTTAATTGAACAAATTTGTAAAGGGTCTTCACGCCGGTTAACTTTGGTGTGTGAAATAAAACGCTCGAACTCCCTAATTGTTCTCATTCCGTCGGTTTCGCATACCTGATACCTCTACGTATTGGATTAGACACCTGAATTTGACACTCAATTACGCAACAGCTTTTAACTTTTGACATGGGTGATGTTGGGAATCATCTCTTGACCTGAATACCTTTCCATACATAAATATGAACAAAACACATTTCGTTCGCAAAGGTAGACTAAATTGTTTATCTTATGTCGATTTCTAGACATACATACATATAATTACGTCTTTAGTCCCTGCGGGGTAGACAGAGCCAACAGTCTTAAAAAGACTGATGGGCCACGTTAAGCTTTTTGCCTTGATGATACATGCGATTCAAATAGTGACATGTTCCTACCCCATCCCCTAAAAGAAGAATTCCAAGTTTATTAGCATAATCCTTAGTTGCTTTTTACGACATCTATGGGAAAGAGAAGGTTTATATTTAGAGTAGTAAGTATATGTACGAGTAGTTTTATGAACTCTTTTGAACTGTCTACTAAATAAGTATACACGTTAGTTTAGAATAAACTTCTTAACTAATTTCTACGACGAAGCGTAATCTCAAATTGAAACAAATCCATGTTTTCGGCTAGATCTTGTCGTCTCCCCTTCGTACCAAACAATATACAAGAAAGGTATATAGACGTGTTCCAAACTTCGAATGTTGAACAACTCGATTTAAGCCTGATAAGTTTCAAGCAAACTTTTTTATTCTTGAAAACAATAACGTAAATTAAAAACTTGAGGTACCGCTTCGATTTTATTTGGTTCCTTGGCAACTAATCATATTAATACTTGGGAGTGTTTTAATAATAAAGCTCCTGTTTTGGTTTGGATTTCTTCTGTAAATAAGAAAGTTCTTTATTTTATCTTAAAAAATAAAATTTAATATAAGCACACTAAATAATAAGATGCTTACAACCATAACATCGAAACTTTCATAACCGAGGTAAAATAAAAGCGCACTGATCATAAAGACATGATGGAGTATTTTATAAAGTCGCAGTTTTCCCTCAAGACTTATAAACTCGGTCGTATTCTAGTCCAAGAGGCGTTAATGGTCGCGCCTCAATCTCTTTAGGGTTCTGTGGAATATCATCGGAGCTGGAAAACATTGGTCTGAAATGTTTTCTGAAATAAAATAGTGCCTTGTTTTATTATCATCTCATATTGTACGAGCAGTCTTGAGAAAATCGTAAACGCAAAAATATTATCGTATTGGATTTAATTTTAAATATAAGAATGATAATAATGGAATGGAATTAATTTCAAATATAAAAATGATTATAAGAAAAGTCTCGTATAATGTGTTTAATGTAATTTATTGCATTCTATTAAATAGAATATTAATTTATTGAGATCACTAGGATCTTTAGTGTTTTTATTTCAAAGTTATTTCGATATAATCGATGAAACAAAAGGTAGATTGATCCGACAGCAGTATTTCGTCTTTCAGGCACTATCAGAGTTTTTTTTTCACTTATTAATAAAAATAAGTTTTGTTACAGAGATTTTACCTTTTCCTCGGTATTTCTTACTAACTGTACTAAACAGTCGTCCAAATTAGAAAACCCAGTCAACTGACAAAATTTAAATAATTAATGGAAACGGAGAAGCCTGAAAAAAGCCGTATGCTACCTATACAGAAGAACAATTACAAATGCTGTAATAAAGTTTGTTATTTTTGTTTACTTATATTCAATTACATCTCATAAATGAAATGTGTGAGTGTAACATCATTGTCTTTCCAATCAAAATCTATTCTGTGATTATACTTAAATTAAGTGGATTTATCCCCGAAGTAAAGTAATGTTTTAACGTAGATTTTAGGTTTACTTGCTTATTCCAGCCTTTCCAATCCTAAAAAAATTACATAACGAAAATGTTAAGTTACGTAAAGAACCATTCATCGTTAATAATCGTAAAGTTTTTATTTAGCAGGAAACAAAGTGTTTACTAACAAAGTTTGCGAGTTGGTCTGCTCCGAGCATTGTGCAGCGGCGCCGGATGCTGGAACTTATACCGTTCTTAACGGCTTCATTACGGGGAACTTCTGACTCGGACCAGGGCGAATTACTAGCCAGCCACGACAAATACACCTCGTGAACTGTGAAATTTATCGGAGGTTGTTGACACGGATAAAGATTATTGGAGTCTAATGAAAATCGAGAAAAACTTTATCAAAGTATTGGCAATGTGGGGAGGCGATAATAATTTACCTACTATACAATCAACGGCCTCTGTGGCGCAGTAGTAGTGCGTGCGCAGTCTGTGACACAGAATGTCCCAGGTTCAAATCCAGGTCAGGGAATGATGGAAAATGAACTTTTAGGGATTTATTTGAAAGAGTTATTTTAAAAAAATCCTATTAAACCAACAATATTTTTGTAAAAAACAATGAATACTCGTATCTGTATCTCGAATATTCTATTAGATCGCAATTCAAGGACAGTATCCGTCGGACCCGGGGTTCAACCGATATCCTCCCAAATGTACCAATAAGCCCTTACCTGTTGAATAATGGATGGATCTATTTTATTTAGTTTTACTTTACCTTGGTATCCATTTTTCATACCTACAGATTTACGTGTATTTCCGGTTATTTGAGTAATGTTTACAAATAATTTTTGTTAGAACACAACATTTTTCTAAACTTTCCAAATTTTGAATCATTAAAGGGAATGAGCGTAAGAAAAGTTAGTAACTACTAGTTGCTTTTAAGCATTATTTTGGTATTTATATATTTACTACGTTATTTCTGGCTTACCAAAGACTATACTCATTTTGAATAAATGATTCATTAGCAGCACACATTTGCATCTACGAAGCTGCACGTAATTCGACGCAACTCAATTTCCGTGCACTTAACATTTTCCGCCGCGCGGGGAGTATGGAAGGCGAGGGGTGTGGGTTCATTTCCTTTTGCAAATTTTCCAACATATCTGCAATTATATGTGACAGAATACTGATAAGGTACGAGTGCCATATGATATTTTTCTGAGAGCCGTGTGGTTTCCGGCACGTTAGAATAGGTCCACTCCATCGCTTTTCCATGTCATAAAAGGTGACTAAGAGAACTGATTCCCTAATGTCATCATGGTCGAAAGAGGAGGGTTAAATAACTTAAATATACTGGTTAAATATCCAGGACTAAAGCAAAGAGGAAGAATACTGATGAGGAACTGTCATTTGATATTTTTCTCCGCTGTTTTAATTAAAATATTTTAGCCATCTCGCTCGAGAATGACATGTCGCATGTTTTCCAATTAGCAGAATGATATTGGATATCTTCAAAAGGATTTTCAGCCTCATGTTGTAAAATTTTTGCGAAACAAAATGGTATAAACATTTTCTTTGTTTTTTGTTGACATCGTGACATATAATCCGTTATCTGCAAATCTAAGTTTATCAAATAAAAATAATTTTATTTTACGAAACTTAAGATGAATGAACCATCCTTTCAGATTAACATGGTTTGATCGTTAATCAAGCGAGATATGAAATTCCCCAAAAGGATGTAGAAAGTTACGGAATTCTGAAAATTATTACGAGGTTACATACTATTGGCGAAATTTCTGAGAATTCCTTTACTACATGTATTAATATTAATTAGTTCCACTTCAAAAACAGAGTACACGATGTGTACAAGTAGTAAGTATTTTTTTAATTTCATTGCAATGGTATTTCTATCTTTAACTTTTTTCATGCCCTCAAAAAATAATTTTAATTTACACTATAGATAAGATTGCAATTAAGATAAGGTTAACTTATTGCTTTTGAAACTTCTGTGAAAGTGGCTTCACTAGCTTCTCAGCTGTTCGCTTCACACATTAGTTTGCTTAACACAAAACCTATCATTTTAGTGATAAGTATATATAATATATGGTCACGTCTATATCCCTTGTGGGCTAGACAGAGCCAACAGTCTTGAAAAGACTGAATGACCACGTTCAGCTATTTGGCTTAATGATAGAATTGAGATTCAAATAGTGATAGATTGCTAGCCCATCGCCTAAAAAAGAATTCCAAGTTTGTAAGCCTATCCCTTAGTCACCTTTTACGACATCCATGGGAAAGAGATGGAGTGGTCCTATTCTTTTTTGTATTGGTGCCGGGAACCACACGGCACTGCCGGGAACCACACGGCACTAGTGATAAGTAGGTACTTAATGTGAAATCATTTGTTAACATAATTATCGGTTTGGCTGGCTGCGTGACATCTTACCTACATGATCTGATCATGTATATGTATAGTAACATTCATATGTTACATATTGATCCCTAGTCTATTTCGGACGAATAGGTAGAGTTACGTATATTATGCAAGCTTAGCACTTAGGGTACCCTAAGTCTTGATCAAATATTAATTTCGACAGAAATTGTCTAACGAAATAAACATACTATAAATTCTACTACCCCATTGTGATTTTAACTAGATTATTCTTGGGAGATGAAATTCCCCGAAAGTGGTCATATTACTAATACCTTGCTTAGCTTGTGTTATGCTTGTTGTAAAAATCCAGATTAAGTGATTTGAGATATATAAGATTTTATTAATATTTGTTTAAGAGAAACATATTCAAAATATTTTAATAAAACCTATCATATTGGTACTCTTTTACCCGAAAATGAAAAAGCGAAAAGGTCTCAAGACAAAGGTCTCTCAATTTAAGGTTAGTGAATAGGGACATTACTCAACTTCGGTGTCGAAAGAAAAAGTATATGGCTGAGGGCAAACACATTGCCTAATGTTTTTATATCCATTTGTGTGAGCTCGCAGTCGTTTGATTGCTTCTTTCATTTCAGTTTCATAAGAAGAAAGTTAATAAACATGAAAACCTGGTGGATTTGTTTTCCTGTTGTTGTCTGGTTTTTGCTAGAGGTGAGATAATTGTTTTTCACTATTTAATTGGTAAACACTACAGTAATCAGTTACTTAGATGCCCAATTTTTTTAAATTTAAGACTTTTACTAAAGCCTTTTTCACCAACTTGGTGTCCACCTCCTTCAACTCATACATAACACTTAAATCATTATTTTTATCACTTAAAGTGGTAGTCTTTCTACACTCAGCAGACTCGAAGGCTATGATGGCTTGATGATGGTATTGTGATAATCAAATTTCAATTTACCTTCGCTGCAAGTAGAAGATATATACCCAAACCAATGTGATTTAATTCACTTAACCGTCCTTTCATAACTATAAAGGCGCAATAAAAACAATAATGGAGTAATCCGCCGCCTGACGGGAGATAAATAGCCGAGAACAATGATTGAAAAGGCTTTTCTTGTCCAGAATTAATTCCCGTAGAGTACAGTCGACGGCAAAAACAACTTCGGTTGTTTATTAACACTTTCGAATACTTGTAATTGGAATAATAATATACCATAACATAAAAATCACGCCTCTTTCCCGGAGGGGTAGGCAGAGACTACCACTTTCCACTTGCCACAATCTCTGCATACTTCCTTCGCTTCATCCACATTCATAACTCTCTTCATGCAAGCTCGGCGGTTTCGGGTACTTTTGACCTGACCCTTTACCTAAATAATAATATAGTTACTTAAATAAATTTATCCTTGCTTTGTTGTCTATCCCATAAGGGATAAAAACGTAACATGTATTTATGTCTTCCTTCTAGGATATGCGTGTAAGTATGCTTGTTCTTTTAAGCAATGGCTTTTTTACAACCTGTCACATTTTGAACCTCATTATAATAAATCCGCTACTGGCTTTGTCTACCCCGCAAGAGATAAAACGATATGTCTCTTTAACAAAACAAGTTCCTACACTCGAATATTGTTTGAGTAAAAGGAACATTCACAGCAGAAGTATCTGAGCCATAAAAAGTTGGTAAGCCCGGTGTTCGGCGACGCGGTGCGAATAACTTGGAGAGTCCCCGGACTGTTGCTAAGGTTGATATATTATATGAGCATACTTAGAACTAGAGTACAAGGAATTGGTTTATGGTAGATATGATCAAAAGTCGACGAGATATTAGCCGTTAAACTTTTGGCGACATAACTAAAATGGCACACAACAACTGTCAATCATAGCGAAGAAAATGATGCGCTAAGCCAATACTGGTAGCAGCGGAGAATCTAATAACAAAGATTTCACGGATTGGAGCATAAATACAACCTCCGACTGTACATCGTTGGAGCCACGGTTCCCTAGCCTAGCCTGACGAAAGATCTTCCCTTTGGTGGCGGTCGAGTCGTAATCATAGCTCCCGCGCAAACATTAATATGGCTCAATTAATCCAAATAAAAGAAAGAAAGAAAAAATGTTTATTTGGTACATAATAATATATCAAGAACAGAAACCGTAATCTATAACAACTTTTGTACTAAAATGCCCCCCCCCCCCTTCTTTTCAATTTCAATTTCAAATTCTTTATTGCATATCATGAAGTACATCAGTTAAATTACAATTCTGCTTATAAATAGGTACAATATGAACCCTGTTGGGCATCGCAATTATAAAATAATATGGAACGGCGGGCAGGTTTATGTCGACTAATGTGTTGAATATATCTAACAATAAAAATGTGTCGTATTATATTTGGAGAGAACATTAATAAGTACCTAATTCAAAATGAATATAATTTATAACATGTATTTAATTGATAAAAGTATATGTATGTATATAATAATGAAAAATAATTTAAATGTCAATATTTCTATCGTTTAAAAACTCGTCCAGTGTATAGTAGCATTTATCGGTCAAAAGTAATTTTAAGTTTTTAATAAATAAGTTCATATTTTCTTCTTTTCTTATGCAGTCTTTCTTGGTACGAGTAATAAAATTGTCATTGCAGAGTAATATTAAATATACGAATATTGATTTAATATTGGTAGGTAGTAATCGTAGCGTATGGTGAAAGTTAGGATCTTTGAACGATCTATTCTTCTATCTTACGAAGAATATATTATGGAATTTTAAGCTGTCTTATCTCACTTACTTACTTTATTATTCTAGAGCTAGTTCCAAAGAACTAATTTTATCAAACTTCTATCTTCATTCTATAGAAATCAATAACCGTACCAATTTCAGTGGCTTTAATCGTTGAATAACAACTGGAAATATTGGAAGGGACATTTTCACAATTCACGCCATTAATGTGTGAATGTTTTTAGGATGGAACCAATTTACTGACCGGCGTAAATCAGTTACGGTTCCGCCTCTCGACCCACGCATCGCCTTTGGGCCCTTTGAGGGTAAGGTTTGGCGGAGGGAACATGCAGGAATAAGGCGTTTGTTATGAGAGAGATTTTCGTTGATCTCAATAAAAATTCTGCCTTACAACAAATTTCTTGATCTTTACCACAAAAATATTAAAGGAAAATTTCATTTAAATATATAAAACAGGATACTAATTTTCTACCAAACGCATAACCAAAACCGTATGTAGGTGCCTTAGGTAGGTAGTAAGATTATTTCCCAAATTTGCCATCGAGATGGAAATTAACTGAAGTTTTTGAAAGCAAGCAGAACCAAGGCAAAGTGCCAGTGAAAAGACAACCTTTTCACTGGTAGTAATCTTTCCTACTTACGGTTTTTGGATCAGCTATACTTTCGCGATACTGAATTTGTTCCTCTTATCTTATATGGAAAGGTGATCTAAATCTAAAATACGTACACATGCCTTCTCCACTACGATATTATACTCCATGATTGGCGTCAAGAGTACAAAAGGGCTATGTTTTACTGAAAGTGTTTCGTCTTGAAGTTATTTATGACTACTATTTAGAAAACTTCGCCAATAAACAGCTGTTTTGGTTATCATCCTGGTGACTTGAGATAGTGGCTACGTTTTGATCTAGTTTTTAAAACAAAATTGGTGTCTATTAAACCTCTGCTCTTCGTGGTCTACACGTAAAGGCTCACTAAAGGTCTAGTTCAAGTCCAATATTTTTACTAGATATAGTTGGTAGCTGCGTACGCATTAAACTGAATTATTAAAATTTGAGACAGACTAGTTTTCGTATTTATAATATTAGCACGAAATTGTTCTTAGTGTTGTACCTGTGAACTTAAATACCTATAATTTTCATTACAGAGCATTTGAACCTCGTTCGTGAACATGACAAGTGAAGAGGTTTTTTATTTAGATTTAACGAGATAATTTTCCAAGCTGCTCTTTCCGAACGAGAAACTTTTTGGGCGCAATAATTCAGAATAAACGACATCCAAGAGTTTAACGACAAGTTGAAGTAAGTTAACTGAACCTATTCGCAAAAACAATTGAGCCGTTTCATCTACGTATCATCAACAGAACAATAAATGAATTCCCCGAATCGAATTGCTTCTTGTGATCTTTCTAGTGTTGTTGACGTTATTAATTACATATGTACATACATAAAATTACGCCTGGTAGAGACTACATCTTCTCACTTGTCACCATCCCTGGATACTTTTTAGGCTTTATCCACATTCATAACTCTTTTCTTATAAGCTCGTCAGTTTCAGAATACTCTTGACTTGACCTTTGGCAGAACGTTTCCGATTTGATCATGGTACGTTCGTCAAGCCCTTATTAATCACAAGCGTGTTAACATATATAACATATTCACTGTTATACCGACAAACGGAGTTTAACAAAACTCTTTGATACTGAAAATTAATTAAACTCTCTCTTATGTAACAATTCAATTAACAAATTTTAATAGATCAATAGATGGTAATTTGTTAATTTAGATCAAAGAACAGAAATGTTTGCTCGGTAAGTTTCATAATTACAACAATGTTTATGTAATACCTAAGTAGTTACCATATCCCTTTATATTTGATTTAATCTCATCTTTATGCAATCCAAATTGTATAACTTGATTGACATTTTTGTATTAAAGATATAGGTATTTTTTTAACACGAAATTATACAAAATCACGTAGATAATCAATAAGTTTCATTGACACCGAAAAACTGCACCAAAACTTAATTAAATTGGTGGATATAAAAAATCTAATATCAGTGTTGACATGCGATGGTAGCCGCTTGGCCCGGAGCCAGGAAAACGCATCCACACCATTTTTACACTACTTTCAAACAAACCAGCCTTATAGAACACGTTTTGTGTATGTCTTGCCCAGACATTTTGTTTTGAACTTGTGAAATAAAGTAATTGTATGAATTTTCATTCCAAAATCGTAACGCTTTGCGAGAATGTGGTTTCGGCCAAAATTAAGATAATAACATTAATTATTGAGTTAGAAGATAAGTAAGCTCTTAATAAGTAAGTATATCTAATCGACGCCCAACCAAAAGTAACTACTTAAAAGATTTCAATTTCACGTTAGGTAGGTTTGGGTAAGTTCCCAAAGGAGGCCAAAACTAGTCGGCTACCAACTACAAACGCTAAATTTTGCGCAATTTTCGGGGAATGTCCATATTAATAACACTTGTAGACAGTATAATTTAATTTTGGCGCAATTCGGCCGTTTGTACAAGGTTACGGCGAAGGATTACAGCGGGAAGGCACTCGCGGAGTAGTTAGTTATGTACGAGCACGGGTTTAATTAATGTAATGACCTAAAATTACGAGTTACTTTGAGCACTAACTGGCTGTCTAAAATTTTGCTGTAGTGTAACAAAACTTGGTTTGATCTGGATGATAAACAAAAAAAAAATTACGTATTTATCTCTAACGGGGAAGACAGAGCCTAGTCTCGTAAAGATTCGAATGTCACGTTCAGGTGTATCACAAACAGAACAGGTAAAATTATTTCAAATATTGGAAGCTTAATAAGAAGAAAACTTCACAATAAAGTATCTATAGGTATATAATTAAACAAAAAACGCGAAGATGACTGACACATCTTTCAAGGAAAACCGACACCTCTGAATAAATTTTGCGGATAGAAATGCTATGGTGAGGTAAAGTGGGCTTTAGGTGATCTCAAAGGAGTAAATGTTGATAAAATGTTGTGCAACTAAAGTCTAATGTTCTGTAAAAATCTGCATTTTATTATAGTGAGAGACTATCAAACACAGAACTTGAGTTCAAAGCGAAGTGAGAAAATTTAGGTATTTCGATGATTTCTACATCGAAATACCTTCATTTTCTCACTCTAGTCGCAGAGTAACGTTTAGCATCATAGTAACAGACTCAAACCTTTTACGTACTATGTAAACATTTTGGTAAGTACCTTTCGATTTCGTAATTGGCTTCAAAAGGCAAATGGAGGCGTAATTAATTAAATGTTAACCCGTGTATACAGTGCCTAATATATTAAAAAAAAAGGACCCACGCTATCGAGAAAAAAGGTCTCAATTCAAATACACGTAATTGAAAACTGAAATATTTATTCAAAATTGAAACGTTTCCCTTCGCAACTCCCTGAAGATAAAATAAATTTTATTTCTGAAGAGCGTTTCCGAAAATAGCTCGCTATGTTTTGTTGCTTTCACTGGCAAGATATTCATAGGGCCGAAACACATACACATTCCGTGTGAATGCGACGGAATGTCGATGTTGCTTACGTCGTTTTTCGGCAGAAAGCCGATGTCAACATTTGTTATGGTAAAAGATATTTCGCAGAACGTTTAAAAGCTTTTAAGGTAAGAAATACCATTGCTCTTATTTTTGGTGCAAAACTATCAAAACCAGGTCTTGTGTTTTTATTTTTAGTTTTAATCATCTTTTTTTCTTTTGTAAGTCAGTAATCATTAAATTATTATATATTAAAAAAAAACTAGATCTTATATTCCTGTGCTCATTTTGGTGGTCCTAGGAAAACGTTTAATATTAGGTATAGTGTATTTATTTATTATTACTTCCTATTTGCATTGTTAGCTTCAATTCATTTAAGGAACATTTCCAGACACTTTAGTTGGTAATACTTTACATGCCATCTCAGATTAGGCAGTTTTTATTTAGCATAATAGGATTTGCTCTAATTGTTATCTACAGAAATAAAGTAAATGGTTGTACACTTTATTTCTGTAGATATATATATATAGTCTCTAAATACTATCTACAGGAAGTAGATAGTATTTAGAGACTACCTAGCTATAGATATCACTAGTTACATAGATTATGCGATACGATTTACCTTTAGGTAAACTCTAATTTGTAATGTATAGTGTCAATGTGTTTTACCCTTAACTCGACCCTTGAACCTCAGGGGATGAAAGGTGGAAAAAACGTGTGTAATATTCGTTACGCTCTCCTTTGAATGTATTCAGTGCAATCCTTCTTTCTGTCAAAGGGGTATTAGATAGCATCCCTCTAAACACACGTCGTCGGGACGAAGAAATCTCTTTATGGAAGTGTACCTTTGTGCCGTGGGAATGTTTCAAAGAGTACAAATCATTTATTTATTTGTGTCCCACGGGATTACTTGGCAGGTTGACTGCGATCCGTACAATAGGTTTTCAATTGTTGTGCCGTTTTTAATATAAGATCTAGACAAAAAGTCAATTTTTAATATTTTGAGGTTTTAACGCCGAAGTTAAGTGTATATTTAAATAAATATTAACATTAAAGGGCTGTATGTGATGTATGGGAATGTAAATATTTATTTATAAGTTTGTATATTTAAAAGATAAACAAGATTATAAGTATGATATTTTTCGCTTATTTAAGTTCGCAAAGTTTCTGAAATTCCGTATTATTTGAAATATTGTCGAAACGTGCTATCGAAGCATGTTAGACATAAAAATGCATTCGAATTTTAGATCAGTTTAGTTCGTGACTTTCTAAAAACAAATAGAGAAACAAGTCACCAGTGCACAAAAACATAATAAATAACATAAGCACGCCTACCAACACAGATAAATTTCAGTTGTGCATTCGTAAATATTAAGTGAAAATTTTTTTTTTATCCTGGTTTTAGTCGCGGTCTTACCACTTTGGAGAGGAGCCCGGGGTATGCCTTTGACCATGGATCCTGGATTGGGTGAGTCAAATATTTAAACGAAGCGACTTCCGTCAGCACCATATCTTTTTCTTGGAAACCTAATCCGTATTGGATCGATCATGGTTACACATCTGGTTACACAACTTAAAATTGGGAGAAAATCTACGATTTAACTAATTCAGTTCAACCTAAGTTTGAATGTAACATAAGTTTCGCTAGACCTTTCAAAATCTGAAATCCTCGGTTCCTCCTTTGGGACTACATGTGTCTGCGATTTCACCTTGATCGCCTGTATCGAATGGCCAACAGATGAAATAGAAATTTATATCATCTGTCTGGTTCATGTCCCAGTTGCGTCTGCCCTGGGGAGGAGCCGGGATCCGCCTTTGAGCGATCTAAGAGGGTGTAAGTCTTGTTATCACACAGGGCCCCATGTGATCTAAAAGTATTTTAATATTAAAATATATACAAAAAAGCATTTCAATTCCTTAACTTCAATTAAAATTAGTTTGTTAAGATTTACTTTTGACAACATAGAATTACAGTAAAATTTATATAGTAGTAATCCTTTACACTCTAAAGCGTCTAGTACAATAATTACGTAGTGACAATTTAATGTATCAAGTATCATTGTATATTCCAGGATATTTCCAAATAGCGAACCTAAGTTTATGCATTATGGTGCTCAAGGGGAACAAGACGAAGGGAGGGTTGTCTAAATCACATTACTATACCGAATTAGTAACGCCTGAACATTCTAGACATAAGTGCTGTGCGACAAACAGAAAGCTCACATTTTCTCTGTCGCTGATTTGTTCAGTCAAAATAGAATTGATCATAATTTAACATTTGATTTTCATATAAATAAAGCAAATTTTTAATTTTTTAAGACAATGACATTTTCATAGTCAATTATCATAAAAGTCATGAGTATTATTGAATATTTATGTATGGCAAAAGTAGACTAATTATTTCAAATTAAAAAATTACAACTTAATTTGTTGGTTAGTTGAAATTTAAAAATCAATTTCTTTTTCCTGTATACCTAAGTATAGTTAAAATGCCATGTAATTTTTAAAGGCAGTATATTAAGAGTAACTATGTAGTATCAATATATAAATTTTTTAATAACCTTTTAATATTTTATGAGGTTATTTGTAAAAAATCTACAACCTCAATAATCAAAAATTAGACATGTCACAATTTGGCACAGAAAAGACTAATAATATTCTGACAAACGTTGAAAACAAACGCAATGAATATGACTATTTATAAAAGAATCTCAATGATTGTCTTGTTTCAAGCAATAGTGCGAATCTGTCAGATGCTAAACGACTCCTTCGTGTCGGTGTCAGAGCTTAGCGGCGCGGCATTTACGTAAGTGTGCGTGTTCGCAAAATGTAATGGTGTCGAAAAGATTTATACTCTCCTAAAGTAGACCTTTGAAGCTTTGCTGTTAAGTTTGCGTTTGATAAAACTAAACTGGTTTATTGTAAAAGTATTGTTATAAAGTAAAATAGTGAATCATAGAACATTAACCCAAAAAAGCAGAGGTGAGATACAAAGAGTTACTGATTGTTTGATTTTAGAAGTCTCTGAGTGTAGTAAATAATAAGAAAGGCAAATATAATAATATACAACAATTTAAAATTATCTGCATAAAACTATTAAATAATAAATGAACGATTATTCCTTGTATTAATATGTGTTTGTGTTGAATATATAAAATGGATCCATTTCCGGAAAACGGTTGCGGATCATTTGTTCTGATTAATTCACCTTCGGTTTCCGTTGTCATTTATTAGTCAAGATGCATGAGTAAAAGCTGAATAGATTGATTGATTTCACTGACCACTGGGGTAACCAAATCCGACCCCAAAATATCCTGATTAGTTGGGGCGGAGTGATCGTCCGATGTGATCACTAGCAAATATAAACTGAGCTCTCAACTTCATGCATTTCACAAGATTTTTATAGTGTAATCGCAGAGGGAGAGATCAATGATTAAACTGGTTGTTGTTTCTGGTCAGACTGTTTGTGGTCTCGCCATTTATCCGTTCATTTGAGAAAATCGAGCCTCAGTTCAATCCTCTAAATCTACAAAGGTGGTAAATGGTACAGGAGTGGAATTTAAGTCGAGGAGATTACCTTGGCTTTAGGATAAACCTTTTTAAATTAATTGGTTAAAATTATTGTAAATTGTGTCGTAACGTTTAGGTTGACAGTGCCAAAGAAAATGTATACGTGCTAAATCAAGAATACTAAATAAAAAAAATAAATATATAATAAAAAAAAAATACTTCGTTAAAATTTAAAAAAGTTCGAAAGCTTAGAAGTACAGCTTTAAAACTAAATGCTTTGATAAGTCGATTGTGTTTTGACATTATTAGTTAAAATTGATTCAAATGAGTAGATAAGCAGGTAATAAATATTTTAAACAAAATCGAGATAATTAAGACACCTAGAGGTGGCACATTGATCACATGTTTGTAAAATGGTTATGTAACCATTTCACATGTCTCCAAAGTTCATAAAATTCTAAAAAGGATTTAAAATAAATTGCTTTGCATTCAATGTTTCATTTCAAATAATACTCACTCAAACACATATCACGTCTTTATTCATTGTGGAGTAGGCAGAGCCAAATGTCAGAACAACACGATCAAGTCATTCTATTATATTTGTATGCTTTATTATAATGTATGTAGAGTTCTCTCTCTCATAATAAACTATCCGTTAGCCAACATTTTCGGTACTAATCACGACAGTGACTGACAAGCGTTGTATATAATTTTACATTGATCAAACCTAAATAATGTATATCCCCGATAAAAACTCTTAATGGCGCAAAAATGGCGTTAAAATACTTTAACGTAAAAGCTTTTTTGTTATTTTGACGTTGATTCATTGTGATTAAAAAGAGATTAAAAGCTGACTTTTTCAATGGGTATTCCTTCATATTTCATGAAGTCAAGGCATTTGAATTCAATTCATTTGAAAAGTTAAAAATGTACCTGTAGGTCTTCGGGATCAGTTTATGTCTATGTAGAATGTTAAACAATTTCACACAATTTCATGGCATAAGGGTAACATATCTGGGGTACTAATGAAGGGACACAGCCAAGCAGGCTATTTAAGTTCACTATAAATCAAGGGAGGTAGACCCAACACTATATGAAACGTATGGCGTAATCCCTTTTGATAAATTATGCACGTGTCATGATTACGTCCTCTCCTCCTATCATCGGGTGATGACGTCATACGTCTGGTGTGAAATATTAACCCTTCGCAAACTACCACGAATAAATCGATTAGATGAGTTAAATTTCGCCATATTTTTTTCTCCCATAAAATAGTGAAGCTTTTTTTTTACTTTATCGTGAGTAATTTATATTGTTATTATTTCAGTTTCATAAAAGACGTGAAATTTTATTAATGAAAACTCCAAAAAATAAAAGCTGTTTTAGCATTTTGCTGCCCTGAAAGATAAAAGTATGAAAGAATAGGATTTAAGTATCGGAGAAAGTAGTTGGATTGGGAAATTGTATTAAAAACATATTGGGTAATGTTAATTTTTTCTTTAAACTTGTTTAACTTTAGCATAGTAACCAAATCCGACCATTTCGTCAAAGGCACCTAAGGAAAACGCATATAAACTTGGGATTCTTTTCTAGGAGATAGAGTAGCAACCCTGCCAGTATCTGAATCTAAATTCTATTATTAAGCCATACATCTAAAAGTCTGTGCAACATTGCGAGCCTTGTCAGCTCCGTTAGCGATAAAATCGTGACTATATATATATGTCAAATAGGTAAACAAATAAACGGCAATGTCTGGGATCGGTAATGGATTTGCATTGCTGCATGCAGTGACGTCGCAAATGGTCGCACATCGGTAACATGGAGCCGAATTTATAGTGTATCCGCGGACGAATCGTCGCCATTGATCCGTTTTATTGCCCCGGGGACGCCACGGGTATATAGCGAATCTGGTTCACGGGGCTTCGCACCGTTACTTTCCTTGTTCGAAGTGTCGAAATGACAATTAGAAGTGTCCACAGATCTATTGTTAGGCTGAACGGTTTTTTATACTAAAATGTTTTGCAGTGTTTGCCGGCGTTAATAGTAATCTTGTCTTATTTTGTTCTCGTTTATCGAATAGAATAGAATACTCGAATTAGACGTCTTAGTTATTCGGCGAAAGTTTTAAAATAAAGCTATATAGGTGCCAAATTCTAGATTCGAGTACGATTACCTAATTGTTTTGATTGTGGTAACGTAACGGAAGCGGGTAAAACCGGTATTATACTTAGGTACTTGTCAACAGTGTTAACAATATAACAGTGTTACAATTTGTCTAACTAAAATAATTGAAATTTGTTCTAGATTCGATAAAAAGAATTGACAAGAAATATTTAGTACTTACAATTTAATATTCTGATGTAGCATTTGTTCTGTGATACCATTGTGTTACACCCACCATCGTTTAGCATAAATTATTGTTGACCAGACAAAGAGATTCTAACCATTTTAAAAATGTAATTAAACCCCTCTTGATGTATTTAGGTTAGGGAAAAGGATTTTAATTTAAATAGACTAATCACGTGGGTCGCAGTTAGGACATAGGTTATGATAGAGTAAGAGTAAAATAAATATTAATCTTAAGTTAATTAATTAATAGTATGAGTAATATAATTAGAGATAATTTAATATTTAATACAAAATTGATGAAGTAAGTGTTAAAAGGCTTGTTTATTATATAAAACCAAACTAGATAGTTTTATGTATAAATGAAACCATTTTTTAAGTAATTGTTTTATCTAAGTAGGTATGATTTGTTTCGTTTGAACATAGTTTAGATGCTAAATTCTGTATATATTGAACTACACCCGCAACTCTACTCGCGTGAATACATATTTAGAGATACCTTTAGGTTTTTAATATGCAGTATGACCGTTCCATTTCATGCCGCGTACTAATCTTTACTGTAACGTCCTTACAAATGTTCGTAATATATAGCCAAGCTCGGGCTTTCCTTGGAATTGTTTTCAATCTGTTTAATTTATATCGTCATACGGGTTCGAACCTCGTGCTGCTTAAAAAACTGCTATTGTTACACGCGGGAAAAAAGGCATTTACGTCACCGGTTTGAAACGAGTGATTTTACTGTTTATTTTTATTCGTAATTTTTTGCAATAGATATTACCTTTTAACTTAGGAAAAAAAATATTTTAGTAATAACATGATCAATATAACGATGGGTAACGGAGCTCGTTATAGAAATAAATTAATATTTAAAAATAATAGAAAGACGTTTGAGTAGCCAAATAACGAGTTACCAAAATCACTATTTCGTTAAACACCCTGGAACCAATAATTTGGTTATTTGACACGTAGCTGGTTACTTCTTCTTGGCTATCAACTCTGGCAGATGATATTTTTGTGGATCAGTACATCGGCACCATCATATGCATCATTCAGATCCTTCAGTGTGCAGATGGCAGGATGTAGGCCACAAAGGCAACCCATTTCCGTGCTATGACCGCACCTGGACACGATTTTTGAAGTGAAAACTTCTTCAGCGGCGTTATAGACTATATTTGATTGTTAAAAAATATTGAACTCGCTTCAATTCATGTAAACGGAACAAAAATTCATAAGACCGGCAACCGGTGTCCGCATAGATAAATATCTATGGGTGTCAGTTTAATTTGAAATTCAAGTTTTCACTTCTGTCGGCACCGAACCGTTCTTTTTTTCTGCAACAATCAATTAGAGTGCTGAGTGTATTTAAAGACTTTCAAGTCGGCCATGGTGGTCCAGACAAAAGGTATTCCGAACGAAAAGTTGCAACTAAAACGAGTGACGTTAAATAACGCCCACGTCTAGTTATTGCTGCAAGGTACTTTATATGTAAATCAGGATGCCTCGCACTCTGACGCTGCATTGCAGCCTGGTGACCCACAATATCACATTTTCAGACAATTTACATCCTCATTATGTTACAGTTAATGGGCATAATGGTTTTATTTAAGAAGGAGAGGAGGTAGGTATAGTACAGGTATTCATGGACTGTCTTTAATGGGTTTCAGGGCAGCTGAAAACTGAGGATAAACAATAAAATACGAAACAAAATAAGATAATAGAAATGGAAAGGTGAATGTAATATCGCGAATTTATGATGGTGAAATCGATAGTAGTGGTAGTGCGATGTAAGATAACGACACATTATCCCTTCAGTTTATAGCAAATATTAAATTTGCCTGTTATCTTAAATTAAATTGATTCTTATGAAATAAATGTGAAACGGTTTTCATACATATTTTTCGTTTATTTTTACGTGTTAGCAGCGTATCGTTATTTGATTATTTAAATTAGACAAAGTATCTTCATGATACTTTTGCTCAAACCAGCTACTTTGCGTATCTCTGTTGCGGGGCTATATGGGTAGGGTTGGCGCTCATCATTTACTAAGAATTGTTTTTGGACGACTGAGGTGAAACCCCAATTTTTATAAATAAATCACAATCAAAATGTCAATGAAACATCATTATACACAGATAGAAATATTATTTTAATCAATATAACGTGTTAGTACGATATAACAAAAGATAATTGTGCCGAAATCCACAAAACTAACAAACTTAGAAATAACAGGATCAACAGACGTAACCACAAACCCCAAAGAGGAAGTTTTAGTTCGCCATAACTTATTGTTTTAGATCCATATACAATATATTCTGTCGTGAATGTTATAGAAGTGTATTTTTACTTGACTATTCACGCCAGTTACTGGATTTGAATTAAATGTCTGACTTTAATTTTAGAAAATATAGAGAAATGTGTATCATTTCTAATAATAATAGTATGTAGTATCTATGTAATAATAATAGTATGTAATATATGTAGGCAATTAAAGAAAAATATTGAAAGTGTAAAAGAAACCATGAAGTTGAAAGGCGTGTCTAATGAATTGGCAAGTGATGGAGCGAATGGAGGATATTTCTAAAATACTGTGCTAAACTACTTTTAACATAATAAAAACAGATAGTGTAACAAAAACGTACTGGTAAAAAAATCTACTATTTGGTAAAGACTGCGATAAAGTCGTCTTAAGTACTCATATTTATCTTACTTTCGAGAGCACGGCGGCACCACAGAAATTGCCTTCATCTACCCACACACTTCCTGCCTTTTACGGTTTAATGTCACAATTCGTCATAAGTTCTTCGTTCCTACGTATGATACATACAAATAATAATCTAGGCCTGTTTTTAGGAATATTAGTTTCGTATGTGCATCGTTGTTTTTTCCTCATTATTGGTCAAGAGTCAGATACAGGGCAGATTTTTATGAAAATTATATTTAAAAACTATCTAAGGTATGTAACTGTCTAAGGAAAATGTCCCCTAAACTTAAGAAAATTACATTATTAATCTTCTACAAACATTTAAATAAAATTCAAATACCGTTACCAAAATAAACGTTTCCTGTAAACCAAAAAATGAACCACCTTGTCCAGATTTGTAGTAATTAATTTATGTTTGTTTCTCTCAAATGTTTCTAATTTAATTAAAATTTAAATTCTTCGTTGATTTTATGGTACCTATACAATTTCTTGGAAATTCGTAATTTGAAAGAAGTATACAACAATCCTGTCAGTAAAACATTACGTAAATTTTAAATTGTGGTTGGCTGACTTTGGCATCCCTAGTTACTTATATAAAATTAAGAAAAATATTTTAATCCATAAACTAGTCTATCAAACATTTTATAAATTAGATGCTGTTTTAAGAATTAAATAAATATCCATTTAAGTGCAATCAAGTTTGTTTGAACATGTTTTTTTAATATGCTTTACCCACATACTGGTTAGTAAATCTGAATAATTAGTATAATAGTTAGGTGCTTTGTGCGCATAGTATCACATCATGAAAACTTTATTTAAAATTTTCTTAATTTCAATCATATTCTATACTAAGAGTAGATGGAGGAAAACGGAACCGAATAAAAAAGCTGGTTTGATGAAATTTGAGTAGAACTTTGCAGGTACAAAGCTTGCGTTTTTTAATTAATTTCCGTGTTTCCATCCCTGCGTATGATTCGTATTTTCAGCAACTGCTGACGTCATTTTGGGGACTTTTCGTTTAGCAACTTGGCGGTGGGGTGTTGATTTTATTAATGCCCTATTGAAAAGTGTGGTGTTATGCGTCTGTTTATGATAATAGCAAAATGAGAAAACAAATAAAAATAAGAATTGGATTGATAATTAACGTTTGAGTTTCTGTCAATGTATTGCATAGGGGATTAAATTTAGAAGTAAGCTTGAAAATCGGGTACATTTAGGGTTTTCGGTGTAACTTATGCGCAATCATTTCAAACTTATCATCAATCTGACAAAGAAACAATAACACAGATTTTATTAGAAAATTAAAGCTCATTAAGAAATTATTCAGCCGAAGCTTTGCTATCATAAGGATTTCTGAGAAATTTTACTTATCTGTTGACCTGTTTTGGCATCATCTTCTTGCCAGACTTAAAACTATATATACACAACTATATTTTCTAGACTTTTTAATTTATTAAAGCACCTTCATTTTTACCTGTAAAATATGCGGATAGCAACCAGATATTTCATTCATTATAGCGTATTCAAAAGAATGAAAAAGCTCAGTGTCTGCCCCAGTTGCGATTTATATGAAGCGGTTGTTTTAAAATTTTGTTTGGGCAAAGGAGAGAATTCTCGGCGGAATTATTTTGAAAGTTAAATTGAGCTCAGTTTAAAATAATGGTAGGATTTTTCTTGACTCCAAACAGGCGGGATCTGCGCTTAACTGAACTGTTGCGTAGTCTAAACTTTCAGACTGCGACAACAACGATAAAGTGTTTGTTCTTTGACGCTGGCCTACTATAAATAAAGCCTTTGGGTATATTCTTAGAGATAAGTTATAAGATGCTTGTGTTGTTTACATTTTCTTCGTTCGTTTTAAACAAATCTTTATTATTATGTTAGCTGATTTTTAAATTACGAGTAACTCCAAACACGCACAAACAAACGTTGACAAAGCCAGAATTGTTTATACTCGTAGCAAAATATAACAAAAATCCAAAAAAATATTAAAAAATAATTGGATATTTTTTTATTTTTTTCAATAACTTGTATATTTCAGTTGTCTGCTTTTCTCTGAGATTATAATGTTGAACTTTTCATATTGGTAACACAAAAAAAATTGTGACAAATATATTTTAACTATGCTATCGCGGTTGGTTTACGTTAAAAATTTATAAAAATGTTTCCTTTCTCAAAGCTATTGATCAAGCCACTGAGTTGGAAATAATACCGCTCCGACGAACTTGAGTCTAATCTGCGATTTCTGCAGGAGCCATAAAACTCCATTTTGATCGAGCTTCTTGGCAACATTAATCTTTTACATTGTAGAATATTTTACGACACAAATTTTGTATCAATTGTAGGTATGTCACACAAATTTGACAAAGTTTTACGGTCGGCTGCCTGGTTGACATCAGCGCTTTTATTATTTTGTCGCCTCCTACGACATCTGCATAAAGGGTTAGATTGATCTTATTGTATTGTAAATAACAAGAAAAGTTGTCATAGAATTTATCTTTGAGTCATAAAAATCTAATAGCTATTTATCTTGTAACTGGTTTATTGTTTGTAGTTTTTATCATGTTACAAAGAAAAA
Source organism: Amyelois transitella (assembly GCF_032362555.1). Taxonomy (NCBI): domain Eukaryota; kingdom Metazoa; phylum Arthropoda; class Insecta; order Lepidoptera; family Pyralidae; genus Amyelois; species Amyelois transitella. Next base: position 6,357,008 of record NC_083511.1, on the reverse strand, counting down.
GTTGTTCACAGTCGATGTGAAAACGAACATCAAAATTTCGCGAAGCGCTCATATAAATGAAACAATAAAAAGTCCAATTTGACATAAATAGATAAGCCGAGGAATAATAAAAACATAAGCTATAAAAAAGTGGATTGCGTAGCGTTCGTAGCAGGGCTACGTCGTAGCAGGTGCTACAAGGGCGTGTAGGCGCTCTGGGATTATTATCACCGCAGATCCAACCCGAAAAATCCCTCTCGGCGCACGGTTCCCGGAAACCGGAAAGCCTATCCAACGGGTTATCATTTCAAATGGCCGTGTGACGTTTCGCTCCTTACTGTTTTCATGAGAGTATTTGCCATCGTTTATCAGTTTTTTTGTCATTGGATTGTATGAAAGATAGATTTGATTTTCTAAATAGTTTTGGTTTTTTTTATGTCTATTTTATCGTCGTTTTATCTGTTTTTTGTTTGTCATATTTTGAATGAATGGGGATATAGATTATTCTGTCCCCATTATTTTATCAGATCCGTTTGAAACACAGCCAATCGGCCGGTAAAACCTTTTAACAGTATGTCATGTCTAGCGTATTCAGAAGTATTCCTGATAGCTTTCTATAGCTGTAAGCTTATAAGTTCAGCGTTCTCTATAGACTGTAAAAAGTTAAGGCAAAGATTTTGCGGCCGGCTGCCAAGACAGGATTTAAGTAATTAGAAGGATATAGCAACCTGTCACTATTTGAGTTTTTATTTTATCATTAAGCGAAACAGCTCAACGTGGCCTTTTAGTCTTTTGGCTCTCCACCCCGCAAGGGAAATAGACGTAATTATAAGTATGTATGTATGCGTGTTAAAGGATTGTTTATAATTACGAGCCTTATTACAAATGTCCTTGTCCGTACTATATGTACATGCAACATTTCATCGAGATCGGTTCAAGAGGTAATAAATAAACTTACTTTGGCAATAATAAACAAGATAGGATTGAGTTACGATATGGTTGGATTGAATAGACTCTGTGTGATTTTTTTGTGATTTTATATCTCTTTTTCATTATAAAGTATTTCCAATTTCATGCTTTTTTAGTTTTAATTAATTGGCTGAAATTCATCGAAAGTATATTTAGAATTATTAATAAATCATGAGAAACAACAAATAAAAGACAAATTTTTAGTAAAACAATTTATTTTATTCAGCTTAAAAATGTAAATTTACAAAACATTATATAGAATGAGATCAGACCGCTTTGGCACAATTTGAGCTGTTAACAAATCGATTAGATTGTCTTTAATATATATATTATGCATATAATACTTAGATTGATTTAACAATAAAACAATTTATATCATTATATTATTTTCTAAAAGAACATAAAGTTTTGAAAAATATTAATAACTAATCTAAATTTCAACTTTGGCAGAAAAGAGTATTGTTACGGCAGTAGTTTATTTCATGTATTTACAATTACTTATATATATATCATTTTGTTTTAATTTTACTTATCTATTTTATGAAATGTCTTCGTATTTCTAATTAAAGTTTATATGTATAAAACATCAATTTCTAAGTATATTATTCTAAGTCAAAACGTACTTACAAAAAACATTAGATGAGTTTCTAAACTCGAACGAGAATTTATACAGCGATGAGAAATTTGGCACAAAAGTTTTATTTCTTTGGCTCGCGCGGAGTTTTGTAAATATCATATACAACTACTTGAAACATTTTTCTAGTAATGAAGTGTAAATTCTGAAAACTCAATTGTTCATGCTGTGAAATACATTGCACAACAACTTTAGGATATGATTTTATTTACATATTGTCTATGACCCTTTTCATTCTTTTATTTAGTCACAGTTCACTTAAAGTTTTTTGCCTACACATCGCTGGGTGGCGAGGAGGCAGAAGCTGGGCGCTAGTGTAGTTGGCTCTTGGTGGTGAACCCATAGTGAAGGTAGGGCGAGCTGGCGCCATCCCGCGCGCCGCCCGCGCCCGCCGCACTGCCCGCCCCGCTGGGGCACTTCAGCGCGGAACGCAGCTCGGATGCCATTTCCGAACACAGCGATGCCTACGCGCATGACACATATAGTTTAATTAATAAGGCGACTAAAGGAATAGGTACATTCATCCACGTGTAGCTTTACTATGATCCAATAAGGGACAAGTTTCCCTGCAAAAAATTTCCCTTGTTAGATTGGGTAAGTTAGGATTTTACATAAATTTTAATACAAGCATACATAAAAACATGGCTCTTCTCATGTAGTCAGAAACTTCGTATTTACACTTGCTACACTATCCTTAAATAAGTCTCTCGCTTTAACCACATTCATTATTCTCTTCATGCATAAATTACATGTGAGGTAAAGCCCATCAATAATCTTTGCAGCCTGCGACGGCATTTAACACGATTACCAACTATTTTATGGCATTTTGTAATGAATATTCATGTTTGTTTTTGTTATTAATTTGTGGATAATTTCACATGGTTGGGAGTCTCAAAACTGAGATATAATAGTATGGATTTTGGATAGCCCGATTTTATTATATCCGAACCTCGGAGTTAACACTGGAAAAATTATAAGGTAGTTGAGATTGGGACTTTCTCAGAGAAATCTAAATAAGTGGATTTTTATAGAACGTATACATAAATTAATAAGGAACAGAACAATTACCTCTTCCTTCTAAGTCCAGCCGCAAGAAAATTAAGCAAATTTTAACAATTACATAGAAAATAAAGTGCCTCATATGTATACCTCTAGCTACTATTTAATTCATTTACTATGAAAATATAAATTCTAGCTTATTTCAACACATGATTTGTTCTAAATAGAAACACAACTAGTAAATACTGTTCGAGAACTACATAGAAATATAACAGGAAATATTTGTGAAAAGTTATTCGTAGTTAATACAAGTCTTTCTGCATATAAAATGTTTCAGTCGTAGGCGATCGTAGCGCATTCGTAGGATTCTTATTGTGACATACTTTATCACACACAATAAATACACTTACATGATTATTAATATACTCAAAGTACATAAATTACTACACAAAAAAATCTAGATCTCATTAAAATAGATATATTATTTTATATTAAAATGGATCAAACTACTGAGCAATTTTACGAAATCCCAACAAATTTTACCTATATTTAAAAGTAAATCTAGAACAAACAATTATTGAGTTAAATAAAAAAGGCAACAACCTTATCTTATAAAATCAAAAACGATATTAATGATTATCTGAAACGTACTTTTATTAGGTGATTGTTCAAGTTTATTTATCAAATGTTATTTGTCAAATTAAGCCTCATCTACCTATAGGAAATTAATTAGTTCAACCACATAAAATATCAATTATCATTGTTAACAATCCAGTATTCTGGATACTATACCACTGTTGATTTCAATTATGATTCCTAGAAATAAAAAACAACATCATACCTACATTTAGTGAATTGTTATCCAGCAAAATACAAAGTGAGAAAGAAGATAAACTTCTTTAGAAAAAGGAGAAATGAAAAATGCTTGTTGGTTTTTCGTACAAAATTGTAATATTTAAATTCATCTTCCTAAAATTAAAAAATGTGTCTATGCGTGTGTGTCTGTATGTGTGTCCGTGTGTTGAACATACCCTCTCATCCACAGCGACTTTCCTGGACTTCCAGACGAACTCGCAGACGGCGATGACGCAGGCCACCCCCATACCTCCCATGAGCACTACAAACACACCGCCAACGTTCGCCAAGCCTAGCTCGTTGGCTGTTGATGATGACTTTGACGTTTCATCCTGAAGTAAACATAATATATTTATATCTGACTTTTTATCCAGCTTTACTACTAATATAGGCCACTCTTCTGGTAGAGAAAAGTGATCAAGGTCACATGATCAAAAAAATTCAGCTCTAATGCAATTAAAAAGAAAACTTCAAATTACTTCTTTTTTGTAATTATGTCGCGACTACGGGATAAGCTTACAAACTTGGGATTCTTTTTTAGGCGATGGGCTAGCAACCACTCACTATTAACACTTACTATACTCACTCACGATACTCACTATTTGAATCTCAATTCTATCATTAAGCCAAATAGCTGAACGTGGCCATTCAGTCTTTTCAAGAATGTTGGCTCTGTGTACCCCGCAAGGGATATAGACGTGACCATATGTATGTATGTATATACTTCAAATAAGATTTTGTAAAAGTTCATCATTATCAGGTGATCGTTCAATTTGCCAAAAATTTCTCTTATTATCGCTTTAAATCTATGGAAAAAATATGAGATCATGAAGTAACTCTACTCAGAATGTTATCCCGTATCATCAAAATATTTTAACTAAACACATTACATAAAAATAATAAATCCCCAGTAAAATATAATTAGCTCTCATAATAACGTTCTAGTCTGACCGCATTTACCCTGCACGAGCCGCCGCCACGTTTCTCCTTCCACCATTTTGTTTTGAGAATGTGCAATTTCCCTTCTTCCTGTAGTTTGAGAACGGCCCCACTTATTGCAGTACGATATGGAGAATCTAAAACAAAACGATATTGTTACTGCCTTTGTTTTAAAATGAAACTAAACAAAATATTGCAGTGAAAATTGAAAATTCGTTTTAATTTTATTTTGTACAGAATTCGTATATTCACGTTACATTTGCTTTTTCATCTTTATATATGACAGTAGCCAATGTTAGCGTCCGATTTTTCAAGCCTCTGAATGCAACAACATACTTCTGAAAAAAGTTTATAAATGTACAAGCAATCCTTGGAAAATTGTCCTTTGAAAAATGTTTTCTCGGAAATCTGAAATCTCCGAACTAACTACGACAAAAATAAATAACTTCAAAATAAAATTGAATGAATCAAAACTAAAATAGAATTTACTTGGCGGCATAGCAATCCCGTATCCCTTGGAATCGAGCATCCCTCCCACTTGAGTGAGGTCGCAGTTCCTCTCGACGACGTACTCGATCGTAGTGGATTCCATCAAGTACGCGTAAGCGCCCTTGCCCCTCATAACTCGCTCTTCGCCCTCCTTGTTGCTACTAGTGAAGACGGTAGGTCGAGCAGACTCCATGAACGACCACATTCGCTGGTATGTGGAGAAGTTTGAGTCCTGTTTTGATGTAAAATAGTAGCAAGGTTATTTTCTGTCTTTTGATCCGTCTTTACCTGTTCCTTAATTGCACCCAGATTTATTACTTTCGTTATAATATGAATTTTAAGTTACTGTATTCCTTTAGACTTATATTTCTTTTAATAAATTTGGAATTATCTTTTTAATTTCTGCGATGAAAATATCCTTCGATCATATAATATATATTTCTATTTTTATCTTAACCTCACTAGAGTTATATATCCGCCTCATAATATCCTCTTCTATCTATCTTAGGTATATCTCTATCTTCCCCTTTGTTATAGATTTAATAATAAAAAAGTAATATTTCCTCCTAATACATAATTAAATTTCTTTGACGAATATCCAATTATGTTGCGAGCCCGATTCAAGAGTCAATAAAAGTTTATGATTACATTTAATGCCGATATCAGAAGTCGCATAAAGAAAATGCGTTTCTTTTGTTTTTGTTTTTCATCGATAATGATAATGCGTAGCGTTACGTTGCATCGCAAATGCTTTGAAAGAACCGAGTAACTACAATGATAATTTTAATATTGCAAGTCCGTCGTTAAGTCTTAAAATAAATTAACATTATTTGCTCTCACCCTGAAAAAAGCAGCCGTAGATCCGCCTTTGAGTGCACCGTACTTGATTTTAGTTTGTTTGGCCAGGTCTTCAGCACTCTCTATGGGCGAGTCCATCCTCTCCACGGTCAGAAACGCAGCGAGGTTGGCAGTGTATGATGATATCATTATCAAGGTAAAGAACCACCACATACCCGCCACCATTCGCGTTGAAACCGCTCTGTTTGAAAAATAATTAGTTAATATTTTATGACTATGAGAATGGAAATTTGATGACTTTTAAATAGGTAATTGCGAAAAAAAAGTTGGTTATCATTATGTCTTATCTTAAGATGTTTTTATTTTATTGAATTAATTTTTTGTTTTATTTATTCATTTTGTTGATAGACAGCAGGTTATAAACCTGTAATTATTATAATTATTCATAACTAGCGACCCGCCCGGCTTCGCACGGGTGCAAAATTCAGAAAAAATTATACATAAAAACCTTCCTCTTGAATCACTCTACCTGTTACAAAAAACATACAGACACACAAACTAAAATAGCGACTTTGTTTTATACTATGTAGTGATTATTTGAAATGGTCACGCGAACACGTATATACTAAGAAATATTTATTTTAAAGAAGAGAAGAACAATCTCGATAAATCGAAAGATAATTGCCAATCAAATAACATGTCTACGGCAGTAAAATGGATTTTTCCTCGATTTCAAGAAATTGTCTATTTAATAGTGATCTTACGCTGAAAATATAAGTCATCAAAATGTGCCTTGGAAGCCTTTATTGATATCTCTGTGACCTGGTATTATTATGCTAAATAAAACGTATTAAATTAATTAAGAACCACTTTAAAAGTAGGTCAATAAAGAGATGGATTTCACAAGAAAATTATAGCAAGTAAACTGTAAAATTAATTCAAATTCAAACGAGAGTGCGAAATCGATCTCTGTAACTTAAACACTAAATTAATTCCAAACTTTGATGCAGCAAGCTATGGACACTACTCAAGCACAGAAGTACCTCTGGTGCACGGTGGAAAACACATTACCCTAGATATTCAATTAGCAACTAAATTACAAAGTCTTTAGCCAACTATGGTGGAAAACAAAGCTAGTTGAAATTGCCGACACGTCTCTATTTAAATTGGACGCTCGACGACTACCGATGCTTGAAATTCACAAAGGGCTGTGGTCGCTTTGAAACTAATTAGTGAAGGGAGTTCTTCATCCAAGGTCTGCAACTGAAGGCTACATTTCCTTATTATAGTATCTTTATAGCTATCGATTGTACAGATGAAGTTAAATGGAACCGATATTTGAGATCAAAGCTAAGTTTGCCTTTGGAATAGTAGCCGTCGGTTGTTTCGTTTGAGTAGGGGACTTACTTCGGTGCGATATCCGAACCTTGCTGCATCAATGATCCGATAGTGAACCACAGCGAGTTCAACAATGTGAACTGATTCTCCAGCATCGGCGGGTCTTCCAGGCAGTTCCGGGGGCTGTCCCACTCGTACGGACTGAACCTGCGCCCAAATACTGCCCGTCATTCACGTCACTTTCTGTTTCACCATTATCAACAGACATTTGCGAGTTTGTCAAAACTTCGTATCAGAGATCGGACTTGCTTCTTGGAAACTCAAACAACACAACTTTGTAATACCTATTCCGAAACTCGTATCATTGTACTGGTGAAATTTGATACCCCCTTTACATGTGGACTTCGCTGAGTTCACTACAGATTGCGAATGTAAGAAACTTAGTTTCCAAATCCGCCGGTATAACGGGGACTTTAAAATGTCTTACTTGGGCAAAAAATCACAGCTCTGCTGCATGAGGGATCCAATAGCAAACCAAAGGCAATTGGCGAGGGAAAAAATATTCTCCATTTTATCGCCATCTGAAGAGTGCGTTTGATGCCATTCGTAGGGAGTAAACCTATTAGAGTGAAGAACATTTATAAACCAATTCACCCCAATGATCAAAGTTTGCTAAAGCAAATAAATAATCTAACTAAAAATGATACATAAAAATATTGTTTTAGTCCGAAATGTTAATGATTTTTCTTCGATCTCGGCTGTTCTTAGCGGAGCAAGTTCTCAACAAGATTACCTAGAGTCAAATACTCGTTAGAACGATACAAGAAGATTCACGTTGCTATGCAGCATCTCCATATATAGAGGTATAGACATGAAGTAGCACCATCTTCCTATATAGACGTATAAACATTTAAACATAAATGGGAATAATATTTTAATTTAATCATAAGATGAAGATTATATGATGTAAAAAGTCTTTGCCTTCCATTAAACTTTTCTTTCTTTACGGCTTTAAACGCTACAATTTTTTTACGTTACATTAATCTTTTTCAACGTTATAATAGATATCACATACCTTGCCAAAATGAACAGCAATACCGACACACCTAAATACGCTGTAGCCATATAGATCCAAACATCCAGTGACAAGGGCGAAAGGAAGGAAAACAGGTTAGGTGGCTGTTTTATTGGCTTGCGGTACAGCACGGAAATTCCCAGGTTCATGAACGGCATTGTGAAGTCCACCACTTGTTCCCTGTTGGTGAAATAAATTAGCCATGATTCGTCCGCTGCGGTTTCGCCGGGAATTTAAATTCCGCGCATGTATTTCGAGCATAATTGGATTCGGTATAGCGTTACAGTGTAAGATTTGCGAACTTTACTGATGTCGATAATTCGGAACAGGAAAGCTATCACAAATATTTTTGATTTATTAAGTGTCGTGTGGTTGCCGACACTTTAGAATATGAACACTTAATTTTTCATATGTATGTCATAAAAGGCGACTAGAGGAAAGAGTAATAAACTTCTGATTTTAGTTGTGAGTGGAGCAACCTGTCACTATACAAATCTCAATTTTCAAGACTGTTGGGTCTGTGTATCCTCGCAAAGGATAAAGAAGTGATTATATGTTTACGAATTACGAATATTTTTAAAAGTGCTATGAAATAATAAAAAAAAAAGTGTATGAATTCAGACCGCTAATTTTTTTTCAGGCAATGAAAATATCAGTTTCTATTAATACATGAGAAGTAATATTATTTGCGATATTACGGTTATTTTACCGATAGTGACCGCTCAAATATTCTAGGTAGGTACTTACCTATCGTAAGTAATGGTTAGATCTGCGATAGCAACATCGGCTCGTTGTTCCAGCAATTCCCTTATCATTCCATCCCACTCTTTAGTTTCACGATTGTAGGAGCCATATCGACCGTCAGGCGCCAGCTTGAATGTATAATTGAAGCCCAGAATTTTAGATATCTCGTGAATGAGATCAATGGCGTACCCTTCGAATTGCGCGTTTCCAGTCAGCTTTTCACTGGCTTCCTTGCGCATACAATACGGGGCACTCTGGGGAACAAACATTGTAATGTTAAAACTGTTGCAACAAATGATAATTAAGTAAGCTCGAATAATCGTATCATGTATTTTTTTTAAGCACTTTTTAAATGACGGTATTTTCTAATAATGACTCTCTTGTGAAAATAATCCCTCTATAAATATTTTTTTTGCTATATATGCATGCAAGTCTACAGAACACCCACGTTCATATCTTCACGACGCTCATAATTTATGAACATATACGTGTAGGATACGCTAATTTCGCGTTTGTGGGACCCAAGAGAACCGTAAAACGTTCCCGAGAATTAATCTGTCTGTTTGATCAAATTTAATACTTACCAAAATTGTTGTGACAATAAGCGTTTTATTTTGAAGTATCTCGACTATCTGTTTTTGATTCTCGCCGTAAGATCTCGTGTAATTTACCCCCTCTGAGGAGTTCCAAGTTCCAGCCTTTTGAAGACCGTCCCTTGTCAGTTCAATTATATCTAGAGTGAAATCGCTTCGGAATCCTTGATGGTCAAACTTTATAACTCCGGTTAAGCCTTTCATTTCAACCTGTTCATTGAAATAAACGAGTTTCGTATTAAATTGTCTGAGAATTTTGAATAAACCGAAGTTTTTTTGTGGTAAATATAGAAATTTGTATAAATAATGTAAAAGTCAATCAAGTTAGTATATCGACTTACAATTTTCATGTAATTGATGAGACTGTAGCCATGTGGCCAAGTATCTTCGGCTTCGCATGAGAGAGGCCTCACATCAATTTGCTGAGACGTGTCTAGATCATGCAAGGCTTTTGCGAACAGATGTACTGCGTCATACATAAGTGCTGTTTCCGTCTGTCGATACAAAATATACGTAAGTAAATTTTTAACATGATTTCATGTCCTGGTAAATAAATATAGAAGAACATATTTTGGATAGTGTGTGTGATATTATTTTGAGTAAGAGCTGTGATTCTCAATCACAAGCCAGGTTTCAGCAAAAGTGTCTTGTTTTCTCTAACTTCTAACAAAATTCGTATGAAAATTTTGTTAGAAGTTTGATGTTAGGTATAAGAGATCACACTGTGTCTCAAAAGACGCGCTTTTAGTTTATTTTGAATCGAATCACTGGAAACACGATGTAAAGGAAAATTTACACATAACAAGAATCTTAGAAACATTGTCAATAAGTGAACTGTTACTATCAAAGGAAAACACTCAGAGATCGGAATAGAAAAGGAATAGCTAAACAAACGAAATTAAGTAAAGGAAAAGGATCACTTTGGTTCCGTTCATATTTAGTTAACAATACTTTTGCCTTTCTAGAATAAGACCATTGTAAAATGGATTTTAAAGTAAGATTATGAGAAGTTGCGTCATAATAAGTAAGTGCAAACTTATAATACATATAAAAAAATATGGTTTGAACGATACAATTTTTATGAAAATACAACTTAAGAAACTTAACACAGAGTTTTCAGCAAATTTACAAACTGAATTTATCGAATTATGTTTGCTTCATATAAATAAATTTACTTTTGTTAACTTATGTATTATATTTGTACCAAAAATATTTTCACAAGATTAATTCACTCACCTTTATAAAGGTCATATTTTCCTGCAAACAGAACGAATAATTTAATGTTACCCTGTACTAAGTAAACCTATTGGTTTACTTTGATTGTCCTATGTAAATATTTCTTAAATACCTTAGCCGAAGTATGTCCTAGTTGTAATTTTCTGCCCTTTCTAGCTTCATCGTAGACCCAGTCCCTTATGACTTTTTGGACATCACTTCGTTCGGGGTCAAGTAACCTCAAAGCTGTGATGTTGGTGCCCCCATATTTGAACTCTTCTAAATCCACACTATGCAGGTCCTGTGTGAAAATAAAATGTATGTGAATATAATTTGTCTTTAATTATAGGATAAACATGCCAAAAAGAGTGATAATCTTTTTGTTGCTGCTTTTATAAGCTGTGGCGGCTTTGGTAAATATTGTCGTTAGTTGACCATTCCTTTAAATACTAAAGTAAATTAATTTGGTTGATGTAATCTTTTGTTGGTGGCGCTAAATTCGTCTTGGAGGTGAGGAGGTGAGGCGTGTAGATTGCGCGAATTTCGCGCGGGCAAAGCTGCGGTTTTCATTCATTAAACAAAAAGTTCAAAGTTGTGATTTTATAAAAGCGGAAGCATAATATTAGTGAAACGTTTGTAATCAATTTCGAAGAAGTATACCAGTGACGTGATAAGATAGCTGTGGTAATCCGACATCATCCCAATCTGTTGTGCTTGCTGAAGGACGTCCCTGATTCTCTCCGTGGCGCAATCCAGGACTATATGGGACTCCGCCGAGTTCTTTATTTGTTTCAGGAGTGGCCTGCGAACAACATTAATCCATAACAATACTTGTATTATAAATGTGAAAGTGTGTCTGTTTAACCTTTAATCACATCCAAACCGATCTTTATGAATTCATTTGAAATACGGAGAAAGACATAGGGTACTTTCTACGCAGTAAGAGCCGTGAGCGAAAGCCAATAAATAAATACGGGACAAATTACACGGATTGAGTTAGCATCAATTTAATTTGGACAATTCTGTTATGAGAACCAAACTCAACAACACTATTTTTTAAAACAAATACTTATGTGGATAAAAATCCAAGACCCAAGCGTATCACAAAAGTTATTTTTCCATCATGCCCTGGCTGGGCATGATGTCGAACCCGGGATGTCTTAACAAACAAGCTCACTGCCGCTGCGCACAGAGGCAACCTTACACAAACGTATAAGTCGCCAACAGACTGAAAGGCCGCGCTAAGTTGAATGGCTTAATGATGGAGTGATGCGATTCGCATAGTAGCATGTAGCCTAAAAGGAGAATCCTAACTTAATAAAGGAACAACAGAGTGTGAATAATGTGCAACTTTTTGTACAACTTCAAACATTCAGCAGTAATGCTCTCAAGTATAAGTAAAATTGTGGTCGTTACAGGTTATGAATGAAAAAGTTTTCAGAGAAATGATTTTTCATAAAAAAATTAAGATATCAACCATGTTTACATTATGTAAAGTACGTACAAAGTATGTGCTAATTAGTATTTTTAGGGTAGATTCGGCTTAGGATTCTGAAGAACTTTTTTCAGTAAACAAGAAGTGAAATATGGAGAAAACATTGTTTCCCCGTACAAATAGGTATTTCTGACTGGTTGACTTATTTCTTTTTTACCATTATATTTATTTTTTACGTTAAATTAAATATGCTCTTCTTGTTGTTTTGGAATATTCTACAATTTATAATTTTTTATACTTGCTTAAATTTTTAGGTTAAAATTTGCACCTTCAATAATTTAACTACATTAGACTCAAAAACTCGAACAATACAGAAAAAGTAATTTTTCTGATTAACCGGGGACCTAAAACCCTTACAAAGTGTATCATATACACAATAATTAATAAACACATTACAATATAGTGTATCAGTATGCAGTGAGACCCTGAACAATTAATCTAACTAGATTTAGTGCACACCAATTAATAAATCAATTACCTGTAATCATGAGAATCTGGTAGCTGCCGCACTGCCACTGGCAGTTCAGAAGGGCCATGTGCTTTCAGCAACTCTTGAAGACGAACCAACCCATCACTGTTTTCATACACTATGGTGAAGGATTTCCAGCCCCAAGCTCGCACCAAGTCCACATAGGCCTAAAATAAACTTCGGATTACTTTCAACGTCATTTCGATATGTTTACAACAATATATAAAAACGAGTCTGACTGAACCTAACTTAACCTTGTGCTTGTGTAAAAAGTAACTGAATTTTTTTAACGAAGTGATTGAGCAAATTTTGTTTTTGAATATTGGGTATTTGAAGAAGCACTATTCGAAAGTATAATAAAATGTACGTACAAATATTTGAACGGATTTTTTAGTTCCTTTCGACTGACAAGTATCTATTCTGTATTCGATTTAGTTTGCGATAGTGCCTCGTGTACTTACGCGACTGAGCGCCGCCGGGTGGGGATAAAGATTGACAAGGCAAGATTCCCGTCGCGTGCGATAGTCCCATCTGGTCTCCAAGTGTGGCAGTTCCATCGTGTCGCATATAGATTGCACATGAGCAGCGGCTGGGGCAGATTGCGGTCCAAATATTGCGGCCACGCCACTCCGCAGTAAATGACACACTGTATAAATAAACAACACCCGGTATAAACATTGAATTTGTTCGTTGTAATAGCATTCCGAATTTTGCGTTTCGTATGGTGATTTTACAGCAGTTGATTTAATGGAATTTAAAAATTAGTCGTGTGTCAAAATTTTAAGATATACATAATGACTGTTCGTTATATCTATACTAACATTATAAAGCTGAAGAGTTTGTTGTACAATACAAGTACAAGCAATCTCAGGAACTACTAGTTCGAATTGAAAAATTCATTTTGCGTTGAATAGATCATTTATTGAGGAAGGCTTTAGGCTATATAAGATCACGTTGCAACTAAATAATGGAAAATGTGAAAAAAACGGGGAAAATTTTTTATCCTTGAGGGCTTCAATAATGCCCAAAATAATTATTCCACGCGGACGAAGTCGCGGGCACAGCTCGTAATAAATATGAATTACTTCGGTTACTGAGCAAGTATATAATTATAGAAGGATCGTAGATTTTGTCAAAAAGTTCTGCGATGAACTGCCAAATTTATTTATACCATTTCTTTTTACTTTACTTTCATAAGGCAAAATTAATTTACCCGGCATGTCAACACACAAAATTTAATATGAATCACACGTCCATAGCAAAGCCACATCAAAATTTTAATATTCAGGACTGCTCTAAGTAGTGAATTCATGGTAATGAAGTTTCGTCATCGTTAGGACGAGCATATTTTTTACGTATTCGCCATTATATGATATGTACAAATATTTTTAATAAACTCATTACTGTTGCAAATTTTGTTTTATAAAATAATAATCTTGTAAAGAAAAGTGTCACTTTCAAACATTAAAATTTTAGTAGATATATGAAGTTGACAAGAACTTGTATTCAAATATCGAGTGTTGGCACCTTTATAGATAAGATCCATCTAATGGCTTCGTTACAGACGCAACTGGGTTAGTATTTTCTTCTTCTATTGTTTTTTCTCGATGTGATTATTTTTATAAAATAGTCTTAGTTATAACATAACATACCTCTCTTAGAAGCATGGAAGCTGTCTTGAGGTGAGATGGTTTCGACCTGCGCCAATAGCTTGGCTCTTGGAAGGACAGCTCTATCTGCGTTTACGCGTTCTACCGCGTATCGAAATGCCACTTCTTGTTTATCATCTTCAGGATGGAAGAGACCACCTAGTATAGATAATTTTTTTTAGCATTCTTTTATTTAATATTAATATAATTTTATCAATTATATGACCGTTTTCATGGCATAAAAGAGTTTCATCTTCGAACTAATTAAATTTCACTTACCTATTCTTATTGTATCTGGCAGGGCAGAGAGGCGTCCAAAAAATAAAACGAACAGAATCGCTTTCATTCCTCTCATTCTGTAACAACGGAGAAACTTTTACAATATAGAAAGTTTTGGTGCAGTCATCAGGGCCGTTCTGTATCATCTGACCGATATAGCCCACTGAAGTGTAATAAAGGTAGAATTTATTATTAACTTTGTGGATAAGAGTTTATTGAAAGTGGATGAATTGGTATAAGAAATAATAGAGAGGCAGGTAAGAGGAAGTTAAGTAGTTGGTAGTAAATAAATTTATCACAATAGCATATTCCAAACACTCATTAATGTGTATTATGTGATTTCAGTGGAATGAAAATATCAAATGAGTAAATTAAGTGTATGAGATTGTAACAGCGAATTTAAGGCAATGTTTTACAGCAACAGGGCTGTAAAACATAGCCTTAAATTGTGTTTAAAATTTTAGTTAACTACTTATTTTATTTGAATATTTAGTTCGCAGTAACCCGGTTCGAGGTTTATTATTCATGTTAAATACATTTTTGTGCAAAAACATAAAAAAGCTTAAGAAAAAGAAATCTTTTGCGAAATTTCTTCTAGTAGAAAGTAGGCCAGCCGCAGAAAAAATTTG
Source organism: Amyelois transitella (assembly GCF_032362555.1). NCBI lineage: Eukaryota > Metazoa > Arthropoda > Insecta > Lepidoptera > Pyralidae > Amyelois > Amyelois transitella. Next base: position 6,341,860 of record NC_083511.1, on the reverse strand, counting down.
AGAATGGCATAGGTACTTAGGATTGTAATAATAATATGTATAAAACTACATACAGTATAGCGAAGTGTATGCGTTGGTTTTATACATTACCTATGAATATATTTTTGAAATATGTAGGTATGAGGATTTGTTAATAAAAAATAAACAAAATACGTGATCTGCGTATCTTTGTGCACGTGTCGCTAAAAATGGAGCAAACAATGAATTCAAAGCCTTTGTTTATTTTGGTGGGAATACGTTTAGTAGTCATTTCATTTCGTATGGAAAACGAAAGGTTTTGTGTGGTTGTAGAATGATGACGATAACAATAGGTAAGTTCTCATAGCCAATGCCCTGTAAATTTTATCATATTATTTTCTTTATTCTACAAAATAAAACGACTGACTGACTTGCATAAACCTAAGTATTATCTTATTCTGTTTTTTTTTTTATAATTTTATTTGTGTCAGATCATATAGCGGAAACACCAATATAACAATATAATGACGCCATTATATTCCCTCGCAGGGACAGTGACAGTTACAGGAGAGGTTGACCGTGAAATCTTTGTCAAATTATTTCATGACACGTTTATCCTATACGCTGATTTTTCCAACATATACTTTATTCGATGATATATAATGTACATAAAGCACACAAAAATTACGATTGATAAGATATAGAGGTACAATTTTGAGTGAGTGATTTATTTTTCAATTTATGAGAATAGAAAATAGCAGAAAATTCCTTGTCAATAAGTTTCTGTTACAAGTTTAAGTTTGTCGTGAATGTATAAAATCTAGGGCGACTATTTTAATCATTATAAAATTATATCCTGCAAGACTCTCGAAGAACGTCGTTAAGCACTTTAAGCGTTGCATGCATACTCGTACATGCAATCGTATACAACATTTGGTCGTGGTTGAATTTTCTCCAAGGTGAAATTAGTGAAGGTTGGCATTCAGGTAAGCCGAGTATGGAAAAGGACTACCTGATAATCCATCCATAGATAAAATAATAGGAAGATTCTTGCTTCCGTTTGTAAAAATAAAGTGAGAAATTACTAGAATCATTCTGATGTGATGCACCTACTTAGTCTATATCTGTCGCTCCCCTGGGAATTTATGGAAGAAATTAGCCTATTTTTCGGTCCTCAATAATAACATAGGCTATTTTCTTTCATAAATCATGGGCGAAGCCACGGCAATAGCGAATAATTATATTTTATAATTATACGTTATCATCATAGTATAAGTGATATTTCTACATCTTTGTGAAATTTTAAAGGCCATCTATTGTATTTCTTACCATTGACTAAAACAAAAATCCAAAGCGATTTGACACAAACAATTTAGAATGAAATATTACTAAGGTACTAACTAAGCTTGACAGCGATGCTTCTCCATTTTCTACGATTTATTCACAGCCATTTAGTGGACCGCATAATTAATTTTCTTTGTCGCAGTGTAACTAATAAGTAAGGGATAAATGTTTTTTTGTTGAGCATAAATAAAATGTGTTTAAGAGAATAGAACTGCTAATGTAACTTAACCGTCGTAGGAAACTTCATTGAAAATTCCCAAAGAAGGTGGGAGTCAGACAGTTAGTCAACAGTAAGCTATTGTTTAGCCTAGAAATTTTTATAATAAGATTTTCTTTATTCAGGTTTCTATGAGAGTAATATGAGTAAACAATTTATTTTATGGATCTTTAACAAGGGATCTAGGTATATATATAGGGTTATAAATAAATGTATGTACCTAAGTAGTGTAAAAAAGCAAAAATAAATGTCCACAAAGAACGTATACTGGTACAAAGTACAATGTTGTTTATAGACTATATATAAATATATACTATATAAATATCTGTAATTCCATATTCTTGTTTCGGCATTACTCCCGGTTACATCTTCACTTCTTTTGAGAAGAGCTCGGGGTGTGTCTTTGGATTCGGATTGGGTAAGTCAGCGATTCCCGTCTGAGTTCCCGCAACCTTTTCAAGGGAACCGAATCCGTATTGGATCATGGTTACACAATTCCAGTTGCCCGAAAGAGTAGATTATATCACAAGGTTTTCCCTTATCGTAAGAGCATCGCTTAACCCTAAATCTTATGTACACAACAAAGAAAACGGTCATTGGTTACATAGCCAAACTTGTGCATCGATGCACATCAGTAATTCAATAGCTATCTACATATTATTATGTTGGTATACTAAACATTATTAGGTATATTGTAGGATTATCACTAATCAGATCACTATTATGTCGATATAATGACGAAATAGAAATATTTATCTGACATTTACTTAAATTGGAGGCAATGTAAACAGTAAACAAAACCATGAAAAAAAAAACATAAATACTAGGGACCTTCCCCGAATTTATTAAGATTTTGAAATGTTTATGTTTGCAATTAAAGTCAATGTTGAGTATGCATTAATTTCTTCAAGTTTTGTCCTGTATATTTTTATGCCTTTTTATTCTCAGATCATTTTTTTAACAAAATAAAAATACTTTAATATTTATTTATTTTTTGTTTAAATCCTACCTCCACTTGATCGGGATTAGTTATAATAACCCGATGCCCTAATGATTTTCACTTTGGCATTGTGACTACTAGTTAACGGAGGTATTTAATTAAAATAAATATGGTCTACGATGTCTTTAAGACACAGTTAATCACAATTAGTAAGATCGTTCAAGATTTATAAAAATTCATTGTCATTATTTACAACAACATTATTCTGGCAGTATTTCTGTACCTAGGTACTATTTGCAGTTATGATAATATATTTGATTCAAAACATAACCCAACAATAGCGCTATTAAGTAAAGAAAGGCAAATGGAAAACTCTCATGAAGTTTGGGTTTTCTTTTAAATCACAAAGTAGTAAGATATAATATAATTGGTAGATATTTTTTATTTTATCTTATTTACAAGAAAAATTATGTACGTACTAATTATTCAAATAATTAATTTTTTACCTGCTTTCAATTGTATTTTTTTATTCGCACACATAGACGTTGGTTATTTGGAGACGCACTAATTAATTTACCACTAAAACATCAATGAAACACTCACTAACATAGAACACTACTCATTACTATATCTCGTTGTCATTGGGCAGTATTTGTTCCGCTTTGTTTTTGTTTAACTCATTGAGCACTTAATTTTTGGCACGTGTGACTCGATGTCGGTTAGTCGATCAATTTGGTATCGATTTGTATTGGAATCGAGTCATATGGAGTGTGGGCCAACGACGAGCGACGAGCGTCCGGCCGCGCGGCTGGCGTAAGCAAGCTGACATCTGGGGGGCAGGGGCGTAGAAGCCTTACCGCGCCTGCGTGCGTACACCCTGAAAACGATGCCATCCACATGGATGAAATGAAATGTTGAAACTTCTCATAGTTATTCTCTTTAGGTTTTGCGTGGCTATTGCTGTGTAAGTTGGGTGCATTTTTCCTTATTAATCAACCTTGATCAGACTTATGCTACCGATACTATTATTCAATTTTAAATTCTCTCTTACTCTAAACTCTTTTTTTTTCAAATTTGATTTCATATATCTAGATCTAGGCTGCAAAACATTTAACAGAACAGAATAGGTCACAACTAAAAATTGCTTTCATCTATCGGAGCAACCAAGTCATATTATAAGTAAGTAAAACATCAAGTGGATGGGAGGGCGGCTCAGTGGCTGCCACTTCGCACGCACCGCGTCGTCCGTTGAACTCGCGCGAGGATTCGCGTAGTCAACGCAAATTGTCTTTTCATTATTCACACCGCGATTATTTCGTTCTTTGACATCTCACAATAAGTTTTTCGAACGAGGATGTCGCCTTTATCAGAATATTGGTCAGTTCTGCGTAGAATAGTTTTGCCTGCCTCACAAAATAGATTCCCCTATAGTTTCTTTGGTAATTCACAGGTAAATTAACGGGAAGCACATCAGAAGTCGACTGCTATCTAAGTAACGTTAAGGATAGAGCTAAACAAATCTAATTGTGACACTTTTAAACATTCTATTTTGTCATTTAGAATACAACTTTTAAGTAATCTTTATTTATTACAATTTCTAATTTCATTTATTTTACTATATAAATAGTTTTCACAGTTTTAAGTCAGTGCTTACATCGAATTTCACAAAGAAAAAAATTTCATATTTTCTAATTTTACCAATTTTCCACTTAGACCAGTGGGTAGCTAAGTAAAGGATAGATTTTTGTCATAAGTATCATTATCACAACGTCCTCGCTAAAAATATACTGTATGTTTGCGATAGGAAACTCGTCCTCATTGTAGACTGCACGCTTATCCCTTTCCACAAAGAGAGGATTTATAAAATGCGATCGACAATTCTCACCGCCGTCAATTTTATGTTGGAAGCCCGCCAATGGAGATGAGATTAGGTCTCTACAGACAGAAATTTAAGGGTTGGTTAAATTATAAATTGACCCAAAATTACCTTTGTTTGATATCAAACGGATTTTCAATGCCTTCTCTATGAAACTCGAAAATGTTTATTCGCTTTTTCAAATTGTGATAGAAATGTGTACTAGGTAATAAAGTTATTAAATAATATAAAACGTTCAAGCACATATACAGTATAACTGCTCACCCAATGGAAGCAGTAATACTGAACTTGATATTTTTTTAACTAACGAGATGACGAAGACCTACAAGACCTACATTTAATAAAAGATACTCAAAATTTAATGTTTAAAAAACAAATCTACCTTGCAAAAAGGATATGTATTCAATATTTGAGAGTTATGCTTTTAAGCGAAGTTTTCAACAGCAGAAGTGCTAGTCTCGTAGGACAAGTTGATACGAGTGCCAATCCCGTTGGCTTCCCTCCAAAAGATAAAAGTCAACTTGACCGCAACCAGACTGTGGAGAGAAGTGTACCCGATTTACCTCAATCTGTGGGATTTTACATGTCGCATAATTTGTTCTTTTTGTGGTATTTTGAAAATGAGTCAACTTTTTATTTCAATAACTTACCTTAATATATAAAACTTAATATTTAGTTTTTTTTTTAAATTTAATATATAGGTACCTATTAAGTATCAACACGGTTCTCAGTGTTTAATAGATAAGTGTATGGGGACATGTAAATATAATGAATTATAGTTAAACTATGTCACCCCGAAGGGATTAAGACGTGAATATATGTATGTATGTAAAGTTACAATAGTCTGTATGATAAATTTTTTTGTATATAGATTAACAAAGTAATCAATGTAACATGCGTTCTATGATGAGGAATAAAATTTCAATTATATATCACAAAAGCAGAACAAATATCGTGACCGTATATAGAAAACAATCACGTCTCGGTGAGATTGAAATACAGCGGACAATTTCCTGGAATTAAAGAGCGGAGATGTAGGCCGCAACCCAACGTCACATTTTAACGGGATAATGTTTGTTCTATATAAAGACTGGTAGATTGGAAGGGCCACGAATTGATATACATTATAAACTATGACGCTATGATATGCTATTGACGTACTTAATTTCTAAGTGGTATTGTAGGTTTTTTTATTGAAACTTCCAATGAAATTGTTTTAACTAGCTTTATTATTAGTATTCGAACATACATTAAGCCACATAGAAAATTAAAGCTAAGATCACACCAACCCGAAAAACACGAAGATGGTATACTTTTCTATGTGGCAACTGCATTACGTTATGTTAGATCACAGCCAGGGTGTCAGCTCGCGCACAGCTTTTACAGTGAGCAAGAAAAAAATTACTAACAATTATTGTATATAAACGTAATCCTTCAACTTGCAAGAAATTTTCGATAGATAAGTACACTTGTTTCAGTTTTAAAGTGTGACTGAATTTCATTAAACCTTCTTTTGTTAAAAGTTCAAGTTGCAAAGTTTCGGAGGGGGGCGTTTCAATTTAAAGAGAGGGTAGAAGTTTACTCCTTGTATTTTCGTACCGACATTTTATTTTTCTTCTAAAAATGTACCAACGATTTCTTTAATAAACAAAAAATACTCATTCTCAATTCTATTTGTTACTTGTAACACACATTTCGAACTAACTTCGAGGCTAACTCAATCACTGTAACTTGTCCCGTGTAATTTACCTATATTTTTGCATGATCAACTAAAATCAGCTTAGTCTAAGAGTACTGATTTTAGCCTTGCTACTTTTCATACTTCCTGATCTATCCTTGATCATCTTGTTCACGTTGTGGTACACCAATTACGATCCGATTTAAACAGACTTACTCATTGTATTTTGTTGTCAAAAATATTTTAATTGCACTCGTTAATTCTGTAGCTTTATATTTTACATTAACGACTTGGTTACAGTTTCAGAGCTAAGGCACGACACCATTGTTGTACAGTTGCTTTATTTAGGTGAGTACTTCTTCAAAGAAATGCTGGATGCTTCACTCGCTTGTTCGCTAACTAGCTCATTAGCGCGTTGAAGCTAAAAATAAGATATTTGCGTAGGCATAAGCTTTAGTAAGACAAAGAAAGTGCTAACACAAGATTAGCGTAATAAAATACATTAATCATTAAAAAGTTTGTTAACAGTTAATAATAGTTTTGCTAAATCTAACTCAGTAATGAAATATAAGTTTCCGTAGGAAATTTCAAGAAAAAGGCTTTTTGATCTTTACTATTAGTTAACTTCATCCATGTAAAATTTATTTGTTGTGAGCTCCGACACGGTTTAACCATGAAATGTAATATTAATCAAAATTTAAATATTAATGATGCATGAATTTAAGCAAAGGCGTAATTTAATTTCTATAGCACCGATCTAGTTGAGGTTTCACTAGGATCCCATTACGACAACGCTGACTGCGACAGTAATCTCAATGATGCCTAAATGTGCGACATGCGCACATGAGTCTGCACATTGCACTATGATAACGCCAGAGTGAACCGCAATTACACGTTGTAGGTAAAATTTTAAATCAAAGGCTTTTAATGTAAAGTCACACTTTGGTTTTCGGTTAACCTATGAAATGGTATTCTTTCGCAGAAATGGTGTAAGTGGAATTGAGCTCTCTCTTTCTTAAATCATAATAAATCAGAAACTATCTGTCAGTAAACATTAACTTCGATAAATTACGAATTCAAATTTTAAGGACTGACAAAGAAGGACAGAACGTTAAGGTAAAAAGTGACACATATCTATTTATTTAACTACTTTACTTTCTTTATTTGGATTATATTTCGTTATTCGTTTAGCTTCGCAAATGAAATCAAAAAGAAAAAAATGTTAAATTGAAGTATCAAATCTGTGTTGAAAATCGGTCCTAAAGATACATTTTTACAACGTAAAAAAAAGAGGTCATTCTATTTCTATTTGTATTACCCTCCTCCAAAAACCTCCGTTACCAAGGAGAACCAAACCAACAATTGTTATTGGGCTCCAAAATTGAAACGAGCCATTAGTAAGGGGGCTCGATCAAGAATCCAATTACGCAATCCCTGTGTGAATGCTGATGCTTATGCGATATTGGTTCGTAGGATTGCGAATTTGAAATAGCACTTTACAATACACATAATACAGTGTTCACATAATAGCCTTCTTTGTCCTGACGTAAGTACATCCTCACCTCTATGAAGAGGAACAGTAATTTAAAAGCCTTCCCCGTCTTGGCTTTACTTTCGGTTACTTCCTCATCTATCCGAAGAAAAGCATGTGGCTACGTTTACTATGATCTTTATTTGGATAAGAAAGCCCTTCCTGTCTGATCTCCGCAACCTTTGCAGGGGAGCCTAACCCATATTGAATCATGATATACCTAAGCTGCACTGGACGAAAAATCCTATAATCTAAGTCTCCTTTCAAGACATCCGTGGGCAAAAGAGATGGTGTGGTCCTTTCCTAAAGTATCGAGAACCACAGGGCACCAAGAAATTTTATACCTGCAGCAACTCTGACGGAATTTTTCTTACCTTTGTAGATAGATTAGAATTTCGAGTTTTTAATAATAAAAGGCATCTATTTAGGCTCTGGCTCGAAAGGTTTTAGGTTCCTTCAATAAATACTTTAATCTCGGTGGCCATTATCCTCTTGCATTTTACCCAATGTCTGTAACGACATTACTAGGTGGCCATCTTTAAGTGTTCGGTGCAGTTAGACCTTATTACTTATTTGCATTGAACATTAGAGAGGATGGTTCTCTCAGGTACTCACATTTGGTTTGTAAATGGTCGTGTAACGTTAGTTTCATCTAAAATAGATAGGTGAACTAGGTGGAGTTGGACAAGTAACAAACAATTTAATAATTTTCCAGGACATTATTACATAATATTACTTATTTAGATTTCGGGATTCGGATTAGGGAAATAAAAATTAATGACAAATATGTGGTTACTAGTTGTGCCATACAGGTATGAATATCAGTTGATCCACGAGGAAAACGCGGCTGCCAGTACCTCATCATATACATGTATTAATTCTTTTAAACCAGCTTGTCTTGTGCGTGTACCCTAACGGCCTACTTACCCTATATCCTTGTTTTTTGTACAAAATGTAAAAAAGTAAATATCCCATACCAACCGGGCATATAATGCAGACCTGTGGAGTTCTGGCCAGGCCGCAGTTTGCAAGATGTGGGTATTACGTCTGCCTTAATTAATCGCAGCTTGACCCATGTCCAACTTCCTGCTTGTGTTTAAGACTGACCTCTAGTTTGTCTCCAACTATTTACTACTTAAAGGTAACTTGATTTCAAGAAGAATTTGTTCAGATAAGTTAGTTACCAAGAATTCATGAGAGTTTAGTTTTATCTGTTAAAAAACATCTACTTGTATTACATTTAGACAACCCCCTTCCATTTGACTGCATTTTAATTTAAAACATCACTCTTGCAACACACTAAGGTAATATATCTTCATTGTGGAAATCTCCCAGCGTCGCGCACGTGTAACGTAAAATAAATAAAGCAACAATGACTGAAGAAAGCAGAGTTATGCATATGAGACTTGATAAAGTCGTACATCACCGAGGTACGGGACAATTTTCCTTGCTACATAAATTCCACAAGTTGAGAAAGTAGACAAGTTAATATGAGATTTCATATCAAGAAAGGAAACAAGCGATGCTTCGGGCTCGCTGCTAATGAATAAATAACTCGGCGTGTCTTCACTTCACTCCTAAGTTCACATTAGGGCTTAATTCCATTGCTAAGCTATGGTGCTATATCTTCAGCAACCTTACGCACCGAGTTAACTTGGCTGGCAGCATACTGTGGCAAACACTGAAGTTATTTTAAAATTTAAAAAGAGCGTTAAAGAAATTAATCCCAAATCTTAAACATGGCATTCTATAGGTAGGTAAGTACATTGTTATCTTTCATTTGATAAATACTTAAGTAAAACTGATGTTTAAAATGTATAAATTAACATTTTTTGTAACAACTGTCTCACTGCAATAAAACTGTATAAATAAATACGCTTCCATACACAATTTCATTTGAAACCTGTGAATTGTAAAACGTAATATTATCTTCTGTAAAAATGTACCTACATTATAATGGAATACAGTCTTTAACATTTACGGGCATGAATAACGTCATGGAGAAAGCTTAGTGTAACTTTATTCAGTGTTAACGAGGGAACGAGGAAAAACGTCTGATTCTCTGGAAATGTATAAAGATAGAAACAATACCTTTATCATAATTATGCCGTAAATGAGTAAAATGGGCCATATTATTTATTTCCTCAAGATATTTCTCGCTAAAATTCATCATCGCCTCACGACGTTGTTTGATATTTTTGACTTTGTCCTTTTCAGCGTAACACAATATTTTTGATCTAGGGTTTTGGATTAACTTGGTTCACTTTGGTTAGTTGGATGGCTAAATAGTTGAATTTAGATTCAAACAGTGGACAGGTTGCCCATCGCCTAAAAGAAGAATATTTAGTTTATAATATAAGCCTTTGCCTTGATTAACTTTACAGCCTCCGCGGAAATAGAAGCAACTAACACATATGTTTTATTTGCTACGAGAACAACATGGATTATTCCAAATGGTTAAATGATATATTGAAAGACACGTTTTCATTAGCGTCAATCATCCGGCGCGTGAGCTTTCCGTGGAGTCAGGCTGCAGTTGTATGCCATATCATTCGTATCACAAGTCACATTTGACACAAACTTGCCCTGTCAGTTAATCAGTTTTAATTAATCCTTTGAATATCCTGTATCCTTCTTCGTACTCTATGCATATGTATTCAAAAATCCCTGGAGATCGGTTTAGTGGTTTTAACGTGAAATACGGACAAATAAACACACAAACACACTGGTCACATTGATAATATAAATATGGATATAGACAAATGATATTTTAGTGACTAACACGTTTTCATTAGCGTCAGCCAGCCGGCGCTAGCGTTCCGTCGAGTCAGGTCGCGGTCGTATTCCATATAATTCGTATCACGAGTCACGTCTGACACGACCCTGTCATGCTTTTAATTTCAAGTCCCCGCCGCATTTTACACATTTCATAAAGCGTCCAAATTAAACTTCGTCTGCGTTTCGGACCAGTCGATTTTTTTACTGAATCCACCAGGAAACCCTTTCGGCGTAAATTTTTTATTGTGCGCTTTTCACTTGCTTTCACTGTGGATTTTAATGAAGTTGTTTTTGTTTCGCCTAAAAATGTTACAAAAGTCCAGAAATAATTGTGACGGGTACCTATGTGTTAAAGTCAGGTCAATTAATTAAATATTAATATCATTTATATAATGACATCACATAGAGGTATAGGACCGCGTTTTGGAGAGTAGCTGGTAATATTGTGCAATAAACATATATTCACCATTACGGGGTAGACAGAGCCGATAGTCTTGAACTGACTGATGGGCCACGTCCAGCTGTAAATTATGAAATTAAGTTTAAAATAGTAACAGGTTGCAATCCCATCGCCTACATGAAGAATCCCAAGTTTATTGACCTTTCCAGTGGTCACGATTTAAGACATCCTGTCCTGAGTGGTATTATTCAAAAGTGGCGAGAACCAGAACTTATTTTTCAACGAGAACGCTAAAACAAACCCGCATAGAAATCGGAACTGCACATGAATCTGCAATCAGGGTAAAACTCCTAAGTCTTCTCCCATTTATATGGATGATGCATTTCCGTGCATTGTTCATATACGGTCGAGTCACGTACCATATGCTAGAGCTGAGCTATTCAAGCCTGTTTTACAGCCTGACTTATTCTGAATAGGAAAAATCATGTCAAAGACCATGTTTTAGATATATATTATTTTAATATTCAAAAGGAAAGCAACCGATCTTATATATATTGCATTGATTGCATTACAGCAAAGTTTTTCCGACTAACGCCCTTATCCATTATAATTTCTTTTGTGCTTGAAATCTAGATACCTTAAGAAAACCAAAATTTTCATTTTGAAATTTACTAATCATCACGATTACCTACACCTACCTTCTACCCGGAAGCTTTAAATGAAATTTGACAACAAAAAGGTTAGAGAAATGAAAAGAAGGAAGGACCTATCTTGGGTCAGTTTGTATTGTTTAACATTAATGCCGGAGAAGGGAAATTTGCGGACAACGACGGATAATAATGAATAAAGAATTAGATATTTATAAAGGACTCGGCGCGAAGGATTTACTGGAGTATATTCTTACAGTTGCTGAAGTAAGAATCGTATATATGATACTAGCATTTTCTCTTGAATTTAGCATCACCTGCAAAATAATGTACGTTTTTCGCAAAAAAGCGCGCTTGAGCTTATGTTTTACCGTGACGAAAGGTATGTCCTTCCCCAGAATCTTAATTATACATACACGCTATTTGCGCGATAAAATTTTAAAAAGATTGGTTTAGAAGATAACGCGTGAAGAGGTTACAAACAAACAAACTTACTATCGCATATGGCACTAGGACAATTGTTAGGATTACACGTATTTATTGAAATTTTGAATTTCTTCTTCTATGTTTCTATTTCCACAGCCAATATGAGAAAATATGAACTATCGTGAGGAAAATACAGAGAGCAATATAACGCCGTATAACCTCACTAAAGGTCTGTCAAAAATAAAATTACTTCCGTAAAGAAATTTATTACTACTTACGATAATACGTATTGGTTGACTGGTTTTACTTTCAGGATTTATAGCCCCATATCTTTCATCTTAGGCCACCAAATTACGTGACATAGTAGCATTAGGATCAAAAAGGACATTACGGGACTAATTTTCTGCGAAAAACACTTTATTTCTTTTATAGAGCTACTTTGATAGGCTCCTGTAATTTTGATTTATTCCTTGTATAGCCACAAAATGGCGAAAATAAAATTTTAACATCAGATAGTACTGTATAATAGAAATGGTAATACCTACATTCTTTACGTATATCTGTTTTTGACACAAACAAAGAATATTTATATTGAAAAAAAAATACATAATTTTCACTTATCACGTTTCCCTTATCGACTTTATATGTATGGCATTTAAATCTCAAATCCATTATTAAGCCATTCAGCTAAAAGCAGCTTTTCAGTCTTTTCACGATTGTTGTCTTGAAAATAATATTTGTGTAAATTTTTAATTATAAAGAAAACTTATAGGATCAAACTCAAAAGCACCAACGCGACTCCACCTTTGCAACTACCCATAATAGGGGGTTCTATAAATTGAGGCTTATCTCTGGGTGCGGGTAATCTGGCAGTTTATGAGTTGGTGAACAATGCCACGTACTGGCCCCGAGGATTACAAGCTGTTGATTGGATTATCGATTACATATTTTATGATAATATATAATTTGTATCATAGATATATCTCAGATAAATCTACTCAACGTATGCTTGCGGCTTTGAAGCATGGGATTGCATGAGATTGCATGGGAATATTATTTGTAAAAGTTTACACGCTCCACTACCTGACTCCCTTTGCCCTGGAAAAGGGAGTGAGTAATATAGAACTTTAGGGAAACTAAAGAAATTAATTTTTTGGGAAGCGAAGAAAGGGATCGCTGTTAGAGAATGCGAACTCAAGAGAAGCCCTTCCATGATTTGACTCGTATTACTGGAACATTGGTAGAGTCATAATGTTGGTTGGTGTACATATATACATATAATCACGTCTATATCCCTTACGGGGTAGACAGAGCCAACAATTTTGAAAAGACTGAATGTCTACGTTCAGAGGCCAAGTTCAGCTGTTTGGCCCTAAATGATAGAATTGAGATTCAAATAGTGACAGGTTGCTAGCACATCCCCTAAAAGAAGAATCCCAAGTTTATTAGCCTATCTCTTTGTCGCCTTTAACGACATCAATGGGAAAGAGACGGAGTGGTCCTTTTCTTTTTTCTGTTGGGGCCGGGAACCACCCGGCTCGGTTGGTTGGTGTACTCGATACGTTATATCTACCAGATATTAACCAGCCCAGAAATTTTAGTAGAGCTTTTGTACTTTAGTCGCCTTCTTTATCATCCACAGAAAGATTGAATGTTTTTGTTATTTTTATTTGTCGAATATTTAAAAAAAAAAATAATTGACAGCGATACGGCTAGACGGTGTTAATTATTAGTTTATGTGGGCACCATCAAGTTTATTTATATCGTTTAGGCAAAGCTTGTAACAAAACATATTAAGTGTGCGTATAATCTATTTTGAGAATTTCAAGTTAGATATATCAAAACGTTTCTTCTCATTATCAAGAAAGTAAACTGGTTGAGATATTGTTATTTCGCCTTAAAATTTATGAAATCACTTGATATGCAGGTTATTCGCATTTGGGAACGGCCTTGTTTTTATTTCCATAACAATTTATGCTAAACATCTGATATATTCGGGTTCAAACGATCGGCCCGAAGACATTTGTATGTAAACCAGTACAACATCTGTTGTTTTGACCTTTCTCTCTGATTTATCCATAACAGTTTAGTCTAAATTTACTTGTTTGAGTTTTGAGATGTAGGTATATTTGATTTCGATTAAACACAACACTTTTAGTTACTTAATAGTCTAACTGCGTACTTCTTTAGTCATACATATCAAACAATGCATCCGATTAAATTGGGTAGTTAAAGTTGTAAGAGTAAGGAAGTTTCGATCCACTACTTGTTACTTTTTAGTCTTCTACACACCAAACGTGAGTTAATAGCAGCGCGGGATTAAGTTCATTAAACATAGTAGCAATTTCAAAGCAATTGAACGAGATCAAATCGCTTTTGACGCTCTTGGAGAAGTCAGGCTTCTGAACTAAGAGAGAGAAAACTTCTGAAAGAAGAGATGAAGCGTTCACATTGTACTCAACGATACTAAAATAATGCGTATGTAGGCAACCTTCTTTAGGTCTTAGGTACGCCGTACGCCATACAACTAACAATATAATACTTTAAAACTGATTATTTCTCTCCTCTTTTCTCCTTCTATCATCTGTAGTGAATAATTAACTTTGCAACTATACTTCCTACACGTAAGTTCTTAGAAAAGTAAATGAAAAACAAACAAAATGTACAAATTAATTTCCTGAACCGCTGTTTACTGGCTCGAACTGTTAATTCAAGACTAATTTCGTGCATCTAAAGTAATTATTCCGCAGCCTGCACGTGATTTAATTAAGGACCTCAAGCTAACTAGCACTACATTGTTAACGTTTGCTTTGAGAACTCATTCGTCTTAAATAGACGTAGTTTCTAGGTTAACTTGTAGAGAAATTGGTAATGAAGTGAAAAATAAAAAGGAATATTTGTTCTTGCAACTTCCACTGGCGTTTTGAAGACACCGGTAGTAATTATAGAAGTTAAAAAATGCAATGATTAAAATTAGTAGGGGAGACTGGGGACACTTGATCCCCATTTTAGTTTATTGCCCATATCTTAGGCTATAGTAATGGCTTTCAGAAAATTTTTGGTGACTACCTAGAAAAACTATTCATCTAACTTTGTACATTATCAAATTATGGAATTAATTAATAATTATTACTTTTTTTTTTAATTTACTACGACATTACAAAAGGATCAAGTGTCCCCTATGCTGGGAGACTTGATCCCTGTGTAGGTTAGATTTGATTATAGGGGAACAAGTGTACCTACGTCATTATAAAATAATAATAATGCATTTTACAATATAAAAATTGTTTATTTAATCATATAAACATAACAAAAATCAACACTTACACTGGTTTTATTATTTTAGACCCCTATGTGTTTACTTAAAGATAATTTGAGTCTTAATAATCACAATCCTTACTAAATGCGTACCTACTATAACTTTTTATCTTATTTTTATTATCGCAATGATTTACATCATTATAGGGAAATTTAACATCTGGCTGTCGTTGTTGTTTCCTGGCGTATCTTCTTAGTGTCATCAAAGGCACATCATAAAGTTTTGCAGTTCCTTTGATAGTATTTCCTTTCAAAATCTCTTTAACCGCTAATTCAAGTTTTGTTTTGTCTATGGTTATGGTTTCTTAGCGCCCTCTTAATACGTAATATACGTTAATATTTTTCTTCCTACTAAAACAAGTAAAATTACTGAGCTATCTATACCTAACCAAATATAGGGGACACTTGATCCCGGGATCAACTCTCCCCGCGCTCGCAGGGATCAAGTGTACCCGGAACTGATTTTTTCAAAAACCAAATTTTTGTTAAAGAAATAAAGCGGTAATTAGATGAAAAACCCATCAATACAATCATCAATTAACAACTTTTCTAGTCTTTAGAATGTGGTTACTAATTTATAATTAATAATAACTATAGATAATGATTTAAATACTCACAGAAAAATATTTTCACCTGGCGAAAACAAAATGGCACCACTGCTTTGAAGTTGTCAATTGTGAACCGTCAAATTTACGTTCAGCCATAGACAATGATTAAAAGCAACAGTATTGCCAGTCTTTAAAATAAAAATACCGTGTGCTTATCGATTTATTGACAAGGGATCAAGTCTCCCTGGGGATCAAGTATCCCCAGTCTCCCTATATTGATAAATTTTTTAAAATTAAATTTAATGTTCAAAACATTATTAACAGCAAAATAAATAAATTAAAATGAAGTAAATTCTGAGGAAACCAAACCACGGATGGCAACCTGTCAGTATTTGGATCACAATTTCATATTTAAGCTAATTAATACAACTGAACGTGGATTTCAGTCTTTATGAGAATGTTGGCTCTTACTAGCGCTTTGGGATTTAGACGTGATTTTATGAATGAATGAATGATACTGTAATAAAAAATCAGATAGCCCACGGTCTTCCAACGGTTATAGGGACAATATATTCAGAAATGTGAACTCACCTACATAAATTATTTAGTACAAAGCCGAGCAGGCTGATAAGGGTTACACACCGGCAATATTTTGACATAGAGCAAGTTTATAATCCACAAGCAGGAGGTATTTCATGGGCTGATATGGAAACCATATTTATATCTTCACAGAAAGGTACGCTATGGAATCACTCATATGAAACAAAGTACTAACTGACCGATGACAGTAAATTAAAATTACCGTTTAACACCGAGATAATTTTCATATTGGCATCAACTTTTACGCAAACACCATAAGAAATACTGTTAGAAAAATTGGATCGTTATCCAATTGGACGATTATTAACATTTATAGTGATGAAAAGGCCATATAATATATAAACGTGTGGAAGGATTACTTTAATCTTCAAAACAACGAAAAAATAACATTACCCACTTGTAGCAATACAAGCAAATGGGATAAAATTATATGGACTCGAGAGCACTGGCCGTGGGTTGAGTCAAACGTCGGTTTGTTCTCCAAAAGCAGAGCATTAATCAATGTTTTTCTGCCGTTTTCCAACTTGTCACTACGTCCGTAAATCAACTTTTTGTCGTGTTTACTCCAACATTGGTCGCGAAATATTATTACTGATAACAGATTCTGATTTCTTTTACCACCTAGTCTAAACAAAAATGATTTTAATCAAATTTTTTCTAAAACTTTTCGCAATTTTACTTATTTTCTTTGAATATATAGGTCCTCTAAGATCTGTCCAAACTGCAAATGAAGTAAAAATATTTGTGACAAATTTGAAAAGAAAATGATTTAACGAAAATCTTTCACTAGAAGAAGTTTACAACCATGACCAATTTATAAATAGGTACATATATTGAATTGGAAATCTTGTGGAATGACAGATTTGATTGATCACATTTATTTCTTGCAATATTTGAAGTTATATACTCTTAATTACAATATATATTAAAGTTTGTTTGTCATTTATTCTCATCGGAAACTAATGAAAGGTTTTTTAAGGATTCCCGCTTGATGAGGGTCAGATCGTGGACAAAGTCCTAAAAGAATTACATCAGAAGTTTGATTACTTTTATGTCCAATGGATGCTTCAATAAGTCCATTGGCTCTTGTTAATTTGAAGGTACTTTTCGACCTCTTCAATGTACCTTATAACCATTTAAGGGCGTCTTATTATTAAATTAGCGATGCTTTAACTTACGATTTAAATGGAATCTATTGTAGGTATAATCATAGGAATATGGAAACATGTAGAAAGTGTTTGAGTTCATATGAAACAGCCAAGTACCAAAGATGATGTCATAGACATTCTGTGAGTGGTTAGTAATTAATTCTTATTTTAGGATAAAATTAAAATAATTACTCAATTGTCAAATTATAAAATCTTAACGTGATATAGTTCATATTTTGATCTATTAATATTTGATTGTTTGCAAACCTCAACAAATTTAGTATTGTCTATTTTTTAACTATTTTTAATCCAAATGAAATCACGAAAAAGAAATCAAAGTGAATGTAAGCGCCCTCTATCACATTTTCTTCGAATCACTTTCAACTCTGCCCTTAGGCGAGAGGCGTAATTCCAGAGCTCTTCAGGCTACGTTGCGAACTTGTCACAGCTCGGTCTGAGAGAGGGCTCTTGTTGTACTTTCGAAAACCTAAGTTCATCGTTCTGAGAACAAAATTTGAATAAAAAGTATGCAGGGGTCGAGGCTAATAAGAAGTATAGCAGTCTACACTGATAGCAAAGAAGCGTGAAATATAATTGTGTAGTTTTTTTAAATTATTATTATGGATCTTAGTTTTCTGAAGATCTTTACCAAAAAGTAGACAAACTTTACTAAGTAATTAAGTTAAAGACTTGAGTCGACCACTCGCTGAAATACATCTAATACATATTTTAGTGTATCTGAACAAATTTATTATTTGGCATAAATTCGTGAACCTTTAAATTCGTTACGTGTTTTCAAATTTATTACTATTTCATTCAACATGTTTTAATCAGAGCAAAGATCTCTAAACAAAGCAGCATTATATGCAGCTAATGCAATCGGGAGCAGCCGTGCTATTTCTAGCTATCGCCGACAGTTATATCACGACAAAATTACATTAGGACCGCAAATGAGAGCACCACTCAAATAATCGCTCCATTTTAGTACTCACATCAACAATACATCGAATTTTCCATGCCATGAGCTGTTCAATACGATTTCGAATTTGAATATCGTATATCTGAAAACATGGTTAAAATTTTATTTTTCCACTTGTGTGTTGTGATTTGTTTGTTTGTAGTAAACGGAGATAAAACTATAGGTAAGTTTTATTGTATAGATTTTCTTTTCAAAGAAAATTTCTGATTTTCGGATTAAAGAGAAAAAAACGTGTTACAACAGTTGAATTTTGCTTTTTATGGCATAGCGTGTCCTTTATTGTCTACAAACAAACATTTATTATTGATGTACAAATTACTTATTTAAAAATAATATTATTCTGCTTCTCTCAAATAGTAGAACTATTTTATAATGGTTAGGTCACAGTCTAGATAAGCTTATCTAGAAAAGGCATCTTTAGAGGTCGAAGCAGAAAAACGAATATCGATTGATTTAAATATTTTTTTATTACTTTTATAGGTGCAGTTTTTGATGATGGCGAGTTTTTGCAAGAAGCAGCTTTTAATGTCGCTGTCAATACAGCCTCCGAAGGTCATGAGAATCCATTTGTTGCTAAAGTGAGTCGCACTTCTCCTGGAGATCTGATAGAAGCAGAGGATGCAGTTTGTTCTCTTTTTGAGGTAAGTACATACAGGGTAGCCGTTAGGAATAAAGACATTATGTGTAAAAGAGTTAACAGACCCAACAATCTTGAAAAGACTGAAAGGCCACGTTCAGCCGAGGTACTGATGATCTTGATGCGATTATGATTAATCACTGACAAAAATCGTGTATTTGTTTTACTTTTTATTTGAAATATTTCTTTGTTTATTTTGAAGCTTTATAATAAGGACATGTCTGTTTGTGAGTGGTAATCTCTTGGATATAGAGGCGTGAATGAATTTGAACAGTTTGAACGAATTATTGGTAGTTTTTTTTTTTTTTTTTTTTACGGGACAAATTACACTGATTGAGTTAGCCTCGAAGTAAGTTCGAAACTTGTATTACGAGATACTAACTCAACGATACTATATTTTATAATAAATACTTATATAGATAAACATCCAAGACCCAGGCCAATTAGAGTAAGTTCGTTTCTCATCATGCCCTGGCCGGGATTCGAACCCAGGACCTCCGGTGTCACAGACAAGCGCACTACCGCTGCGCCACAGAGGCCGTCAAAGTAGTAGTAGTAGTTGATTCATATAAAATAAGTAATATAGTAAGTACATATAAAACTGTTCACAGAACGCTATATTTGGGGTTTTTGGACCGAGGAGTAAACATTTAATAGAACATGTACAGAATATTGTTGATTATTTGGAAGTACCACATATTGTTGTGGCACCAGTGGAATCGCAAACAAGAAATTGGTCAATAGTCAATTTATATCCATATCATGTTGCATATTCACAGGTAAAATATATCTACAAATATACTCACGTTCATCCGAAGTTACTAAAAATGTAACTTCGTTTCATTTGTTTTTAATGATATCTTCAGGTTTTCAAAGACATTATCGAGATCAAAGATTGGGCAGAATTCACGATAATATATGAAGGCACGGAACTTTTACCGTTTCTAGTTAATATACTGACAATGCAAGATTTGGAATCACGGGACCGTGTTGTGATAAACGTAGTTCAACTGCCAGAAGGAGACGAGTTTAGGTAACTAAGTGATTTTGATCTAGGTAACAACGTTTATCTTTCAATTTATAATTTTTATACCTTCTTTACTATTTTCAGACCACAGCTCAAAACGATTAAGGCATCTGGGTCATTGAATTACCTTGTATTTTGCACAAATGCTAAAATGCCAGAGTTTCTCCAACAAGCTCAACAAGTCGGAATAATGTCTGATGTTCATAGTTATATAATTATGAATCCTGATTTTCAAATTTTTGATACTGAAAGTTTTAAACATGGTGGATCAAATATTACAGGTAAGGTTTTTTAACGTACATCAAGTTGTATATTAAAATTTTTAACCAAATTTTAAGTGAATAAAAATATGAAAAAAAAAATATTATTAACGGAGTGTGTATGTTTTTCATTGAGCCTGATACCTTTTTACTTAAGTAATTTCAGGTACTTTTTATCAGAACATTAATACATGAAAAAATATTTTGTAACATTTTGTATTACCCTTAATCCGATTGTTTTAAGCCAGAGCAGTATACATACATACATACATATATCTACCGAACAGCTTGGAAGCAGTTTTAAAAACATTATTTATATAACCGACAAATTTAAAAAACATTTTCAGGTGTCCGGTTTTTTGATTTAAGCACAGAAGAAATTCAAAGTTTCATAAAAGTAGTCAACGGAAAGGTATCAGATATCTCCGATGGTAAAATCAAGAATGCCATTAATGACAACGGACTGCCTCTTGAGATCGCATTGCTTTATGATTCTGTCATTTTATTCGCTGCTGCCGTCGACGCAATGGGAATTGAAGAAGGTGCTAATGTTACTTGTGATGCTGATGATAGTTGGAACTATGGGTCCACTGTAGTGAATATGATGAAATCTGTAAGTGTATCACTTATGTATTTATGCTGGTTTCTTTTAAATGTTATGCTTACTACATATTTCTTTTCTTTGTTGGATTCTTCTTGTAGGTGATGGGCTAGCAACCTGTCACTATTTGAATCTCAATTCTACCATGAAGCCATACAGCTGAACTTTCAGACTTTTCAAGACTGTCGCCTCTGTCTACCGCTCAAGAAATATAGTTGTGATTATATGTACGTATATACGTATGTACCTACTACAAATTAACTTTATTCATGTCCCATTCGGCTTAATCTGTATATATAGTTTTAAGATAAGTTAGTGATTTTCAATGCAAGTATAATAATGGTAATGATTTTATTTCAGTTGGAAATCGATGGTCTTACAGGTCTTGTGAAGTTTGATGAAGATGGTTTTAGATCAGATTTTGAACTCGACATTATGGAACTACAAAGTCATGGATTTGAAAAGGTAAGTCAATCCCGTATTTGATCACCCAGGTGAGCAAAGTGGAATAAACCAGTATTTCAAATATAAAAGAAATAGCCATAGTAAGTTGAATTACTTAAGATTTGGAATTCTGATATATTTTAAATTGAGCTGTCAAACTTTGTTTTAAGGTTGCAACGTGGACTACAGAAGATGGCTATGAGAACAGAAGAATTATCATACCACCAGTAGAACTAGAAGGTTCTGATTCAATGAAAGGGAAACATTTTAACATACTTACTGCCTTGGTAAGACTACCTGACGTAAAGTAATTTAAGATCATATAAAAAATAAATATATAATACTATTAAAAATAGTTTGTAATGGTAGGTTTATAGCTTGGTTAGACAGCTCTCATATCATTTAGGTAGGTAATTGATGTTGCTTTCCTAAGGAAGTCGTGGTGAAACATAAATTAAAACGACCACTTCTGATACAAGATATTAACTAAAAATAAAACGTTTATGATATTAAATTCAACATAGCAGTTAAAGTTATATTACTTATTGTTTATACAGTTTGAGCGAGAAGGCGGGTTCTCGGAGCTACAAACAGCCAACGATTCACTCGAGGGCTATAAAAGCTAATAGTTTCTGTAATTACAGAGTGCTCCTTATGGGATGCTGAAAGAATCTTCAAATAAACTAGAAGGAAACGATCGGTATGAAGGTTTTGGAATCGAATTGATTGAAGAACTGGCCAAAATGAATGAATTTAACTACACGTTTGATATACAGGAGGATGGTGTTTATGGCTCTTATGACGCTAAAACAGGGGAGTGGACAGGCATGATGCAAAAAATCATGGATGGGGTAAGATTTTATATTTAAAGCAATATGACACCTAGACACACACATTTATCAGTTACAAGTTGGGCACAACCAATAGTCACAAGATTCATTAGCCACGTTAGCTGGATCGTATGATGATGGAATTGTCATTCAGAGATTTATAACTTAATCTTCGTTACTATAATTATATACTCTAATTAGTTACGTAGAAAATGTAAATTTGGAATTTTATTACCTATTAAAATAAATGAGAGTAAGATTAGGCTTATCTTAAATGTATATTCAGTACAAGCAGTATTTGACATTTTAATGCTAAATTATATGCATAATATTTAACATTTATTTATTTTAATAGTGAACATAAGTAACTTCTTTTGTTTTAGAGAGCCGATTTTGCCATCACCGATTTGACGATAACTTCTGCTCGACAGAAAGCAGTAGATTTCACTAGTCCCTTTATGAACTTGGGTATCACAATATTATACAAGAAACCAACAAAGCAACCACCAGATTTGTTTTCATTTATATCGCCATTTTCTCTAGAGGTGAGATAAAAAGATTGAGGGATTTCCTAAAAGAAAATTAGACCAGTTAGACTTCACAGAAGGAAATTTATAAAGATACGAGTTTTCTTTTTTTCTCGTTTTTTACTATAATTAGTAATATTAAATAAACGTTCCTGTTAAGTGAGGTTCTATATAATTTGTATACTAAGAAGATCAATAGGAAAACGTACTCATAATATTTCAGGTGTGGCAATACCTAGCGGGAGCTTATGTTGGTGTTTCAGTACTGTTGTTCGTCCTGGGCAGAATGGCCCCGGATGAATGGCAGAATCCCTATCCATGCATCGAAGAACCAGAGACTTTGGACAATCAGTTTTCCATGGCGAATTCCTTTTGGTTCACGCTAGGCAGTGTTCTAACTCAAGGCTCTGAAATAGCTCCAATGTAAGTAAAGTTCAGTAAATCAGTATATATGTATATATAATGTTCAGTATAAAAGTAGTATATAAAGGTATCAAATGGATTAGGTGAGCCTCAAAATAAATTCGAGACTTGTGTTACAGCATATTTGACAAATACTTTATGATACTTTATGCAACATACAAACTTAGGCACATATCACGCCTGTATACCCTACGGGGTTGACAGACCCAACAGCCTCGGAAAGATTGAAAGCCTGTGTTCAGCTATATGGCTTGATGATGAAATTAACATTAAAATAGTAACAGGCTAACCCATTATCTGAAAGATTTATAAGCTTTTCGCTTTATGTTAAATTTAGATAAACTTCATTTTTTATATAGCTACATCCGATTACTACATATAATTCGTTTTTCAGTGAGGATGATAAAGCAAAAGAAGTATGCAGAAATCGCAGCAAGTAGAAATATATCTCTGTTTATGCCTATTTTGCCGGAAAAGACGGGTGTTGGATGTATTTTGATTATTATTTCCTTACAGAGCTGTTTCCACCCGAATGGCTGGTAGTATGTGGTGGTTCTTCACGTTGATCATGGTATCGTCGTACACTGCTAATCTTGCCGCTTTTTTGACTGTCGAGTCTAAATTCTACGCCATCAAAAGTGTATCAGACTTGGCCAATAATCCGTATTCGATCACTTATGGAGCTAAGAAGGGCGGTGCGACGTTGAGTTTTTTCAAGGTAGGTTTGACAAAATATTAAGAGTGTACCATGATAGAGTCAAGTCAAGACTGTAAAAAATCTCTTGCAAAATAGTGTGTTGAAAAAGTCTCAGTGGAATATTTAGTGTCATTTGGTGGTCTGTGCCATATCTATATCTATACATCTATACATATAATAAAATAGTAAAAATATTTTGTCTGTACATTTTGTATTTTTGACTGTAATGGATAGAGGGACACTTAGAATGAATAATAGAAAGCAAAAATATTTTTACTGAATTTCTTGTCTGTCTGTATGTATGATCACGATTATCTCCGAAAATACTGAACCGATTTACTTCAAACTTTCACCAGTTGCTTTGCTTTAACTCAGAAGAACATTTAAAGTTTGTTTCATCAAAATCGGTTCACTAAAAAAAAAGTTATCGACATTTGAATGAACTCAAGGCATGAGTTTGCCTGCAAATAAGTTACGAAATTTAAAATTCAAAGTCATTTATCATTATACGACAGCATTATACCTATAACATATAAATATAAGTGAAAGGCGATTAAGGAATAGGCTAACAAACTTGGGATTATTTTTTAGGCGATGGGCAAGCAACCTATCACTATTTGAATCTCAATTCTATAATTAAGCCAAATTGCTGAACGTGGCCATTCAGTCTTTTCAAACCTGTTGGCTCTGTCTACCCCGCAAGGGATAAAGACGTGACCATATGTTTGTAGTCTACTTTAATTTCGACACCACCGCAACGGCCTCGATGGTCCAGTGGTTAGCGAGTGAGACTGGGAAGTTGGCGGACCAAGTTCGAGTCCCAACAAAAACAAGATATTGTTTTTTATTAATAATATTTTTTTTGTGTTGTTTGAGTATTTTATTTTAAAAAACCGAAAATCAAAATACTACATATAAACGGTAAAAATGTTTTGTCTGTACATTTAATATTTTGACTGAAACGGATAGATTTTTTTGTCTGTCTGTATCTGACTGTATGATTAAGATTCAACTCGAACTTTACGCGGACGAAGTCGCATGAAACAGCTAGTTGAACATAAAATGTTAAAACCTATTGAACATAAAATGTTAAAACCTTCTCTACAGATACCATATTGACTTACTATTGGCACATAATTTTTTTGTTGACTACAGCAAGAAGTAAGTGTGCAAATAAAGTGCTATTTATTTATTACAACCCAGTAATTATTTTAGCATTTTAGGCTTTAAGCTCCACATTCTACATAACCATACAACTTCCAGTAACCGAACACACGGGCAAATGGTAATTACGTAAAAGAAAACTGGACTTTTATCTTTTTCAGGAATCTGACAATCTCCTTTACCAGAAAATGTTTAATTACATGGAGGAACATCCCGAACTAATGCCTGCTACCAACGATGCTGGTCTTGAAAGGTTAGTGTTATTCTCTGTTAAATAAAGAAATTGTACATACATATATGGTCAAGTCTTTATCCTTGTGGGGTAGACAAGGCAGAGCCAACAGTCTTAAAAAGATTAAAAGACCTCGTTCAGCTGTATGTTGTGATTTAAATAGTGACAGGTTGCTAGCCCGTCATCTACAAGAAGAATCCCAAGTTTATTAGCCCTTTCCTTCGTCGCCTTTTACGACATCCATTAGAAGATATGGAGTACCTATTCTAAAGTGCTGGGAACCACACGACAAGAATTTGTAACCTACATACTACTACTGCTATAATAATAATGCGTATTGGGACTGGCACTTTAGACATCGGCATAATATAAAGGTGTTACGTGTCGTCGTCTTATATCTCATACAATAGGCACTTCATTTCCACTTACGGTTGTAAATATAATTGTCTCTTTGATATTATTTCTAATGTTCCAGAGTAAAGTCGGACGATGAAAATTACGCGTTTCTCATGGAATCCACATCAATAGAATACATGGTGGAGAGGAACTGTGACGTCGCACAGGTTGGAGGTCTACTGGATAGTAAAGGATATGGAATTGCTATGAAAAAAAGTAGGCACTTTTTGAAATCACACAATATTTTTTTCTGTCAATGTTTTCATTTTATCTTCTAGAAAGAAACAGTTAATAAAAAATTTTTGATTGATCTTATATGATCGGTCAACTTACGATGGATATAGAGGTATAAACCTACTGTAATGATAAGCTTTTATGTCTATTTGTTTTAATTTTTTAGACTCTTCTTACCGTCAACCAATGAGTGAATCAATACTGCAGCTTCAAGAGGAAGGGAAATTGACGAGAATGAAGGATAAATGGTGGAAAGAAAAAAGAGGGGGTGGTGCATGTGCGGTATGTGATACGAAAACAAAATAAATTTTTCAAAAACCTTCGTTCTTAAAAAAACCTTTGCTAATATATGGGGGACAACAATACAAACAAATTAGGAACAAATAAGAAAACAATAGGCACTAAAGAAATACACAGTACTAACTATGATTTAATATTATCTTTATTACATTATATAAATATTCGACGAATATATCAAACGAGAATTCTGTATGCCATTTTATTAGTTTTACACGTATACAAAATTACCGCTTCCTAACAAAGGAATCTTCGTTGAAAGCCTTCCAAATGCGTCAGATCTTAATGGACCCTTTCAAATTAATCAGCGTTTTATCAGCGATGAACTAGCAGCAAATTGTCATTCCTACGCCATAAATCTTAATCGAATCGACCCAAATTCGTAATTTATAGTAATCTCGCTATATTGTTGTCAACACTTTTACCCAAATTCACCTAGCTTTTGTGGCGCAGCTGAAGTGTGAATGAGATACAAACCCCGGGTTCGAATACCGGCCACGGCATGATGAAAAATTAACTTTTTGTGATTGGTCTGGGCCTTGAATGTGTACATATATATTTTTTCAAAAGCTTTTATCAAAAAAGTATAAAATAGTTAACAAAATTTCCTGTAACACAAATATACAAGTTTTGGTTTTGGGGTACCTAGTTTTATCCCATGCGTATTTATTTATCTGACTTACCAAAGATGCGTTGTGCAATAGAGATAATAATACCAAGATACACTTGGTCAACACCTCATCTTATGCTTGACGTGAATAAATGAATTAATTATTCCTTAGTAAAATGTAAGTATACCTAGTTATTTTGCACAAATTGTAGGATGACGACGCCGGTAGTGGTGACGCTCAGCCATTGGTTTTGGCTAATGTGGGCGGAGTGTTCATCGTGCTAGTCGCAGGTTCTGCTTTGGCTATCGTATGCGCTTTCCTCGAAATGATGGTCGATGTATGGACTATATCACGTAAATACCAGGTATGTGCTTAGTTAACAAACTTAGTGATGTTGATTGTGTTGGTTGAACAGAACCTTTCACACAATAGATTGCTGCTGAAGTAATTTTCTCACTCTCAAATTAGTTTCCCTTCACAATTTCTATTTCTTTTCATCAAAATTTTATTATGAGCAAATGTGTTAGTGAGTTCTATAATCATGTTTGTTTCATAACAAGTGCTCATGGTATTAGTAATTAAATACACAGATTAAAACAGTTTTAAAACTAGTTCTGTTAATATAGCATTTTTTTTATCCCTATATAATTCACCTAAAACTTGGAGTTCCAATGAATCCTGATTAATGTTTGTACCTTCTCGTTTGCCAGACCTGCATGAGAGAGTGTTCCCCTGCAAATCTAGTAACTACGAGATAAATACTTCATTGGTAAGGATCAGAGTAACTATTAATGTTCTATAAACTACTCTATTAAAAACAAAACTATTGAAATATTTTCTTTCAATGTAGAGTACTTATACATTTGTTTTAATTTGCTAGAAAAGAATGACGCAACTAAATAGTTAAACGTTTTACAACACTGGCATTTCTCAAAACAATAAATCGTTTACAGGTGACATTTAAAGACGAGTTAATTGCCGAGTTGAAGTTTATTTTCACTACTACAGGAGACGTTAAGCCTGTTCGTCACCGTGAGCCCTCGGGCAGTGGTTCTGGTGGTTCTAAAAATGATGAAAAGGAAATCCTTGGTGATCCCGAAACCCAAGATGTTGACCCTGAGTCACCAGACAATGAAGACCTCCTTGATGTGGGTTATGACCCAGCTCCTACACCCAGGTCAGAGAGGTCAACCCATTCGCATCACACTCTACACAGTAGAAGACAAAGCAATGCCGTACAAATGGCTAGAATGAGAAAGTTTAGCAACCGTAGTGGTCGATTATAATATTGGTCTGATCATTGATATTGTACTTTCGCTTTTATATTCACATGTGAATTAAAATATGGATTTAATAATCAATGTGTAAGAATTCTCTGTAATTCGCGCTGTATGATTATTTCATAAAGATTCAGTGACTTATCCATGAAGAGGTAACAAACAAATAACTGGCAAATTTATAATTTACTAGCGACTCACCTCAGTTTTGCACGGGTAGCGTTCATACAATCAAACCTTCCACTTGAATCACTCTATGTATAAAAAACTGCACACTGCATATATATATATGTAAATTGCAAAATTAAGTATTAAGAGAAGTCGGTTCCCATGTCTGTCCCTATCTCTGTATGTATGTATGCTGTCTGTATGTTAGATCTTTAAAACTACCAACGGATATTGATGCAGTTTTTTTTATACATAGAGTGATTCAAGTATATATATATATATATTTATTTATTATTTATAATAGATATCTATTGATTCTTTAAATACATAAAAATAGGCACAGTGTGAGAAAATAGTAGTAACTTATTAGAAAAAAAGCTGGAGTCCAGTACAACTGTGTACCGACTTTTTAAAGAAAATCTCTAAAGCATGCAATGAGGAATTTAATGAAGACTTCATGGAAAATGAAATGCTTTGATACTTAGCACACCCACGCTCTTTGGATGAAAATGGATACTATTTATAAACAGTAGTAGCTAGACTACTTATTTTTTATTGAGTCGCCCACTGTATAGAAATATAAAATACAGTTGCAATAAATCAAAATATTATTTTTTATATTCACTAAATCCCAAAAAAAATATTTTATTTATGAAATATATCTGAGCTCGAATGAAGATAGTTATGAAAGTGAATAATAGAAAAGTGGAAATATGCAAGGACCGTGGCAAGTGGAAAGATTTAGTCTCTGCTGACGCCTCCGAGAAATAGGCATGATTTTTTTATGTATGTAAAATTCACTTCGCCTTTTAATCTGATTCATGTTACCTAATTTTAAACAAAGATTGCAGTTGACATCACACTATGGTGAGAGACAAGTGAAGGTGTGTAATATTGCTTATATCTAAAGAGTATCCACAACGTAAACTAGTAAGTAAAAACTTTTTTTTTAACTTTGCAATCAATTCAACTCAAGCATACACTGCAGACACATATCAAGTTCATAACACGAGTCCCTTAATTAGCGGGCGGTGAGAAATGTGCTCCTGTCACCGCCCGATGTGTCCAGAGTGAGGAGGGTGGACCTTTGATTGAGTGGGAATCTTGAGGTCATTTCTTTGGGAATTGCCTAGACGAGGTCAAAGAGACGGTCCATTGACTCCATTGTGATTTAGATGGTTGACTATTGTGGGGTATTATTGCATTTTTAGACTTAAGGGTTAGCTTTGAGAGTATATTAGAGTAGGTTAGGTATAAGCTTGTAGTTAGTAATGAAGCAGAAATGAGAAGTAATGTTAAAAATCTGATTGATTTTTTATATAAGAAAACAAAAAAAAATAATGAAAATTATAAGATATTTTTTACATAAAAGCACCTCTCCGTGCATATATTCACAATACGTAAATAAAGACAATATTAATGTACGCGGGAATTGAACTTTAACTCTTCGAAATCATCAATATATTCTGTGAAAATATGAATGTTCCTTTGATTAATATTTTTATAGAACTTTTTATCTCCACGATGAACGTACATTAGCCACTGTTCAATGCTGCTATGATTTTGATATATGCCACCATTATTTCATCGTCGCGGGATCAGGATGACTGCGATCACCGCTCCCATTAGCCGAACATATAGCTGGAAAACTTGTAAATTGCTCATACATCTGAGATACATAAAACCTATATTCCTGTTTGTTATTGCATAATAGTTTTATACTTATTATTTCGTTAGTTTAATAAACTAACGCAAAATTTTACAACACTTTACTACTTTATTGTAATTAACAATAAAAAAAAAAATTACCTCGAACTAAGCTAAAAGTTGCGGAGGAGAGCTGCTTTGTCTAAAAACCTAATACAGGATTGTCTGTGATTCAATGTTTAACATATCACTATCAAAACTACTAGACCTCGGAAGCTAAGCTAAAGTTTGGCATAAGTATATATAACTTAGTGAGTTTATAAGAAATAATAAAATAATAATAATATCTCTAAATTCCCAATGGAACAAGAATAATGCGGGCGGAGGATCTAGTGATTTATAAATATGTTTTAACAGACATCTACACTATTGATACAGAGTGAAATATTAGAGTTTGTAATTTGACAAGTCTTCTGTAAGTAAGTATAGCAAGTTTAACTATTAGTATTATTTACACAGACCCAGCAGAAATTGACGGACTTAAGCTCATTTCATACAGACTTGAACCATTATGTACACGCACCTTTTAGTCTAATGAATTGGATTCAGAAAAACTTTAATAAATTTTGCTCTCCTAATACATAACACTCCTTATTTAAAAAAAAGTCAAATGAATTGTTTTTATTGTTAGGAGAATAATGGACGCTATATGAGCTTCAATTTTTCTCGCTCTTTGTATAATAATCGTAAATAATTCCTTGAAGTGATCACATAAAGCGGAAGAACAGGACATTATTCAAGTAAGCTCTAAGAATATCTGAGAAGGTTTTTCTAACAATAAATTAAGTGGCTTGGTAAGAATGTAATATTATTTATTTATTAAATTATAAATATATTATTATATTTCACCATAAATTACATTGACAAATAGAACAGTTGCAATAAAGCATATTTTAAGAGAAAAATAAGCATATCAGCAGTTTGCATAAAAATACACATTACCTACAGAGATCATAACACCACCAACAAATATAAAACAAAACATAAATTTTCAAAATGCCTTGCACAATCACGAATAGAATTCAACCAATAACAATAAAAAAAATACGAGTATTATTTAATTTGTATATAATCTTATTTTATTTTTTTTCACTTAATACTGTCGTCGCTTAGCAAAAGCGATACTCAAAGGCGAGAGGGAGTGGCGAGAATGATGTGAGCTCGAATGCGAAGTAGCGGTTCTTCGAGAGGACAATGACCTCCCGGATTTGATGGAGCGAAGGGACCGAACCTCGTCCTTGCCCTCAGCCTCTTGTTCAGCGAGAACTTCAGCGCTGCCGTCATTGGTCTTTGGAGAACGCTTCACAGGTTTCACGTCACCGCTGAATTTCAGCGCGAATTTTAGTTCTTCAACTAGTTCGTATCTGAACGTTGTCTGTGGAAAATAAAATGAGAAATCCTTTATATGTACATACTTTATAAAGTGTCACATCTATCTGTCTATTACGCTCTCATAGCACATGTGCTGAATCTATTGGAATTTTTTTAATACTTACTCGTATATTTAGTCAATATCAGAGATCAAACATAAGCTACTATTTCCTAGTAATTTCTTAGCCCCTGGAAATATCTATTAGCAAGTAATAATGTATGCGATGACTTTAGGTGAAGCCTAAACCAGAAAAGACCTGGTTAATTAGTGTATTTTTTCTAATTCTCAAGCTATGGGGTCAAGTATTTTTATAAAGTTCCTATCAAAGATAACAATAACCTCAAGATATCTTACACTATATTTGACAGATCTCTTGAAAACTCCCCAGAGCATATCCAGGATAGATATAAGGAGGCCGATGAGGCTGCCGACGCCGAGCACCACGAACGCACCCAACATGTTCTTCATGCCTAACTGCTTTTGCTCCTCGTCTCTTTTTTCCTAAAATTTTATTAAAATTTATTTCTTGCCGTGCGGTTCCCGGCACCAATACAAAAAAGAATAGGACCACCATTCTTTTCATTTATATTCCATCTCTTTCCCATGGATGTCGTAAAAGGCGAATAAGGGATAGGCTCACATAGGATTCTTTTTTTAGGCAATGGGCTAGCAACCGGTCACTATTTGAATCTCAATTCTATCATTTAGCCAAATAGCTGAACGTGGCTATTCAGTCTTTTCAAGACTGTTGGCTCTGTCTACCCCGCAAGGGATAAAGACATTCAATCACGCCTGTTCCAGGTAGGGACAACATAATAACGGATAACGCAGCAACAACTTTTTTTCCACTTGCTACAATCCCTGCATACTTCTTTCGCTTCAAGGATTACTCCATCGTTCATCATTTTCAAATACTATTCCACAGTATACCCGTGGATGTCGTAAAAGGCGACTAAGAAAAAGCTAATAAACTTGGGATTCTTCTTGTAGGCGATGGGGTCATTTTTGTAACTTTAGGAAGAAATAATATAAAGAACAAACACGTATTTAATAAAAAAATAAATATTTTCGTACGTACACCACATTTTCCTCCTCCTCTTCTTTCTTTCCACCAAAGATCTTTTAACTTCTGGATGATACCCTGTTCCTTTAGCTGCAGCAGGGCTTCATCAATGTGCTTCTTGTATGGAGAATCTGTATTAAAAACATACATGTAACAACTTCTCTTTTAATTGCCATAGTTTACAGTCAATTGGTTCTATGTAAAAGATATTTTTTTTTAATTTTGCATAATATTAACCTGTGTGCTGTGCTTTACTTTCAGTTAATGAACCAAAAAATATACTTTCATTACGGCTATTTTTTTTTAAATAAATAGACACATAAGTAAAATTACTTTTCTTCAATCCAATCCCGTAGCTCTTGGAGTCTAATAAACCGCCGACTTGAAGTAAATCGCAGTGTCTCTCTTTGTAATATTCTATTGATGTTGATTCCATGAAAAAAGCCCAGGAGGAATTTTCAGTCCTGAAAATTATTGTATAGTTATGTACTTAATTTTAAAAATGAGTTCGTTAATTTACGGATTGATAGACAACATTAATGCTACAAATCATTTTTTTATTATATTACATTAAGTCTTTTTTTTATTGTACATATCCTACTAATACTATAAATGCGAAAGTTTGTATGTCAGTCCATACTGACATACAAACTTTCGCATTTATAGTATTAGTAGGAACAAACATCCATATGATTGTTACTCTTTCACGCAAAAACTACTGAACCGATTACGATGAAATTTGGTATGTAGGTAGTTGAAGACCCAGAATAACATATGGGCTACTTTTTATCCCCGAGTTCGGAAATACATACATAATACATACATAGTAAATACAATAAAACTAAAGAGGTACTCAAATTGACATATGGAAATCTTTAAAAACAAATGCAGCATTATTTTTGATTGACACTTTATCAAACTGAAATTAAATATACCGGTAATTTAATGAATCTTACAGTGATCGCTTATACGCACATGTCTACACCTAAGTCATTGTTCTCTAACAGCCAACCTTTAGAATTCATCTTCTGAAACATCTTCTGGTACGTTGGATTTGTTGCTTTCTGAAAAAAAAGAAATTGCAGACCCACTTCAGATATATATATATATATATATATTTAATTACTCATATTGAGTTAGCCTCGAAGTAAGTTCGAGGCTTGTGTTACGAGATACTAACTCAACGATATTTTATAATAATCTAGCGACCCGCCCCGGCTTCGCACGGGTGCAAAATTATAAATGTTATGTTATTATACATAAAAACCTTCCTCTTGAATCACTCTACCTGTTACAATTAATATTAAAGATTTAAGCATACAGACAAACATACTAAAATAGCGACTTTGTTTTATACTATGTAGTGATACTTATATAGATAAATATCCAAGACCCAGGCCAATCAGAAAAAGTTGTTTTCTCATTCTGCCTTGGCCGGAATTCGAACCCGGGACCTCCGGTGTCACAGACAAGCGTAATACCGCTGCGCCGCAGAGACCGTCACACTAGCGATAAATTGATTTTCGTAGATTTTTTGTCAATTAAAGAAATCATATATTACTACTATAGTTTTTCTGGTGGTTTCTAATCTTATTTTAAGTTTCTGAGTGTAATAACTATAATATAAATAAGATAAAAACAAATTATTATTATAGAATGTTGTTAAGCAAGAATGTGAGTAAATTAAATGTATTAAGAATGAGATATGATTTAGGTTGTTACAAATTACCTCAAAAAATTGTCTGGTAGATCCCTTCTTTTTGGCTCCATACGGAATATTCTGACGGTCGTATAGTTCTTGTACGGTTTCAAAAGGCATCACATTTTTCTCGACAGTCAAGAACGCCACCAGAGTACCGACGTATGATGCCACCATGATCATCGTAAAGAACCACCATATACTTGTGATCATACGTGGGGCTAAAGCGCTGAAAATTTATTTTAATTATTAAGGAGTGACTCGATGACATATTCTTGAAGGTATCTAGTATGTGGTGCAAGGTGTTCAATAAAAAAAAATTGTTTTTTTTTTTTATTTATATGAAAAATTTTGCCGATTTAAAAACGATCTTGTAACCACTGATTCATACATGAAGTTATTTGTAGTAGGCAGAAATACAAATAAAATAATATTTTTTTCATTTAATTACCGTATTTTGATAAAATTCAAAAAGATAAAACAAATGAGAATTTTAATCTTAAAACTTACATTGGAGCTATTTCTGTTCCTTGTTGCATGACAGAACCAATAATAAGCCAGACAGAATTGGCGAAACTGAACTGGTTGGTCAATTCCTCTGGTTGTTCGACGCATGGGTTTATATTCTGCCACTCTCGGTGGGAAATTCGACCCACAAATATCATGATAACGCCTAGACCCAATTGAATTAGTAACATGTAGTACCAAACCTTAAACAAAAACATTGATAGCATTTTTGATCCTTGCTTTTGATTATGCTTTGTCGAAATAACATTAATAGTTCTTGTGTTTATGCGTTACAAATAAAAATACAAACCTCCTGTCAAATATTGTTTATTTAAGAAGTTTACCTCTTTTGAAAATACAGCCATGAATGAGAACATTTCCGGAGGTTGTTTGCTTGGCTGCTTGTACAGAATGCCGATGCCCAAGGTCATGAAAGGAGTCGAAAAGTCAATTCCAGTTTGTCGCTCTGCTGTTATAGTCAGATCACAAATGGCGAGATCTGCTTTCTAAAACGTTAAAAACATTAATAAGACGTACAGTTAAAAGAAGCCATTTGTCGTCTTCATTACAGCATTGAAAAAAAAATTATCTTCTCGCTTCTCATCTTAAGGCCTTTATTTAAAGAAGCTTATTCTTGAAAAACGGCTTATATATTTTTTTAAGTTCTTTAATGATATTAATAACCACCAAATCACAAAATTCTTTGGTACAGTTGTTTAATCGAACCAATACCTCCTCTATAATCTGTAGTGACATTCCAGTCCATCCCTTAACTTTGTCGTATGATCCGTAGTCTGATTCTTCATCAAATTCGTAATTGAAGCCTAATTTTTCAGAAAGTTTGTCAATAAGGTCGATAGCAAAACCTTCATATCGATCATTTCCATCCAATTGAGATGTTGACTTTTTAATGTAAGCATAAGGTTTTGTCTGGAATTAAAAAAGTTGGTAAATAAATCGAAAAAATCTAAACACTTTTTAACTAAAATACAATACGTTGAAAACTGGCTTCAGTGAAACAAAGCGATTGAGATATAGATATCAAATAATGATTGTAGTTTTCTCTGCTAGGTTAGGTAGGTCTCATTTGACATTTATTGTTAATAACAATCCCTTATAATTGAAGTTTTAAGGAATTACTTTTATTGTCGATACTCACCAAAGCAATCAGAACTCTTAGCGTCTTGTTTTTTAAAACAGATTCTTGACCTATTTCAGAGGTAGGCATAAAAGGTCTATCCATTACTAAGGACTTTGAAGTACACGCTCCGATCTGAAAAAAATATCCCAGTTGCATGGTTATAATTAGAAACTCTTAACAACCTAATGAAATTATACTTATCAATCTATGTATGTTAAACTAATGTCTTAAATTCTATGGTATCTAGGCAATCTTATTAAAATTTTAATATACCAATACCTAAGTAAGATATTATGTTTTTTTTTATAAATTTTTAAAATAAGTTGCTTAATAATAATCATTTTACAATAAATATGTAGCTTTACCGTTTGGTTGCCAGCAGAAGTCAACTCCAGTATATCAAATTTGACATCAGTTCTCTGTCCATATCCATCGAACGCTAACGTTCTAGTGAGACCTTCAATTTTGTTCTGCAAATTAAAATGCATCAAGAAATATTTTCACAGTAAGACCAGCACAGGTGCGGCTTTTGTGGTTTGTGGATGGAATTAGCAATCTCGGATCTGAGATTGTAGATATTGTGCCTTTTTCACCAACCATACCGTCAAATCAGGTTATCAATGAGTACAATATCCAAACATTTCAACAAATTGACAATTGTTATCGATCCCATAAAGTAGACTATATTACCAGAATACGGCGGAAGTGACTACTGGTAAGCGTATGCGTATGCTTCATAAAATAAAAAAATAAATAAAATCTGTATAAAATCGTGAGTTGATGGCACTCATCATTACCTTTCGCAGATGCTGGTAGAGCCTATCATTAGTATTTCCCACAGGTAGTTCTTGGGAGAACTATTAAGGGCATATCGTAATCGAAGAAGTGCTACTGCCCATTCTTCATACATACATACATAAAATCACGCCTCTTTCCCGGAGGGGTAGGCAGAGACTACCTCTTTCCACTTGCCACGATCTCTGCATACTTCCTTCGCTTCATCCGCATTCATAACTCTCTTCATGCAAGCTCGGCGGTTTCGGGTACTCTTGACCTGACCCTTTACCAGGACGTCCTTAATTTGATCAAGATACGTTCGTCTAGGTCTTCCCACTCCGACCTTTCCCTCCACACTCTCCTTGTAAATCTGCTTAGTCAACTTGCTTTCATTCATCATTTACTTTTATAAACATTATATATCTTCAAGATTTTTAACGACAGAAAAAACACTACATCTCATAAAAGCATAATATCATCACCGCAGTGGGAAAATAATCAGCAATAAAATAAAATTAATTTCCCGCTTATCTTCAAGGGAATGCGGCAAATTTCCATTGGACTCGTACTTATTCACTCCTTTAAAAGATAATGACAGAATATATTACTGGTCAAGTAAACAACTAATAAAATAAAAGATTATGACCACTTACGGTTCTCATAAAATTCAGTAAAGAAGATCCATGTTCCCAAGCCACTGAATTATCACAGCTTAGTTTGCTAGAAGTAACATTGAGTTTTTTCAAAGACGCGTTAAAAACAAGTATGGCATCGTGGATTAACAATACGTTAGTTTTAATTTCTTCAGGTTTTGCTTCATTTCCTGTATTATTGTTCAAGCTATCCGTAAATTCCCAAAGCACTTCGTTGGACACTAGTTCCAATAATCTAAAACCTAAAACACAATGTTTACTTAAAATATTTACTTTGAATCAGGATAAAATATAATCGTAAAATATGGCGGACCCCGGGCCCCGAAATACTTCTGCGGAGGGTCCAACCGGGAACATGCAGAGATGAGAGGGAGAGAGGATTAAATATAATCCTTGCAAAATTCTAAAGGGTCATCATTGAAGTGATGTATTGTGCAATATTAGGTTCTCCTTCAACTCATACACTTATATGCAATATTATGTGAAAGATTATAGTTATAATTTTAATTCAAAAATAGGGTTATAAGAGTACGAGATTTAGTTAACTAGTTGTTCATACCGAAGCCACCAACAAAAGAGCTATACGAAAAATCAAAATTATTTAATTTAACACAAATTTATCGATACAATACATGTAATCTGATCAAAAAAATTATCTCTAATACTACAAAATCCAACTTACAACTAAACACAAGAAAAGACACGCACAATTTTCGAGCAAAAAATAAACTCAACCTTATAATACAGCGAACAAACTACGGAAAAAACACAATAATTTTTGAGGGAGCACAACTATATAACAAGTTACCAAATGAGCTGAGAACTTGTAGTAGTCTTAATATATTTAAAAAGAAACTCAAGCTATACATCGCGACCAGTACTTAATTTTTAATTTATGCATGTGATTATTTTTTAGTTACCTACCTGTTATCTCATTTTAAGTGAATGTATATTCTTATGAGAAATAAAGTTCTTTAAACCTAAGCACTTACCAGTCATGTTAACCCCGCCGTATCTGTATCGGCTCAGGTCCACGGTAAATAAGTCTGGTGTCGTGATGATGTACGAGTGCTCGTCTGCCATGAGCCCGACTTGCTGTGCGTGCTTCAAAAGCTGCTCCAAGTGCCTCGATGGACAATCCACTACAAAGTTCTTGTAGCCATTTTCTTTTGCATTTATGAGAACATCCCTGAAATCAAAAGCAGACTGAAGTAAGTCAAATTGTTGTAGCGAGGTTAACGGTCTTTTATTATGGTTTCTATACATAGATTCTCTAGATCTTAGAGTTTGGAGTAAACAGATATTCTGACTATAGAAACTCTAGACCTTAGAGTTTGGAGTCAATAGAGCAAAGAAGTGTTTAAAAATTGATCTTTTTCAACTGATAACAATTATATCTTACCGATAATCATTTCCTCCAAGTTCCCGTACGCTGACTGTAAACGTGTCACTGTGGTTACCCATCATCATCAGATTGGCCATACTCATCAAACTATGGCCTTTCACATACAACAACGTAAAGTTGTTCCAGTCTTTTATTTTCACCATTTCTTCTAAAACCTGTAAACCAAATTATTTTGAATTACATAGTACGATAAGCTTTCTATGTACCTTCTCGTTATCTGAAGTAGATGGTGGATGAGGTCTAGAATAGTGACTACAGACTGCGTAAGGTTTTCAAAAACATGACGAATAAACTTCGTGATAATGAAATTTATAGCAGTTGCAAACAGATGACATTAGAAAGACATTATTTGCGGGCTGCTTTTGACTGAGAGTTAAAGACAAAATTAGCGAATTTAAGATATAATCGTAGTAGTTAGCCGTAGTTAAAATATAATAATATGTGTAACAACTAAATGTTAAAACAAATAATGTATTCCTGATATGGATTTATTTTGTGGTTTAAATACAAACCATATTGTAACTTTCAGGACTAGGGTACAAGTTCAACATAAACCAGCTCTTTGAGTACCAGTCATTGTGTTGTACCACCACGTGAGGCAGCTCCAGTATATCGCATAGAGCTTGAATGCTCTCACTGGCCCGCCCTCCGATTCCGTCTATAATCCCTACCACACCTTCCTGAAAATTAGAAAAATAATTCCTTAAACAAAGGTGAACAAATAGCAGAAAATACATTTACTGTAAGTATAATGTAGAGGTAAAATTATATTGCCCGAGCTATGACGGCATCTAGCATCATAATATACATATGTAGTGTCATAAACATCACATGTTTGAATATCATATTTTTCTCTTCTTACCTCCGCTAGTTCGCATACATAGTTCGTAACTTGCAGAATACCGCCTCTCCGTGACACTTCCTTTATAGAGTATTCAAAGTTATACTTTTCAGCGCTTACGGCAAATGCTGCTTTCATGTCCATCGCGTCTTCATAAAGTATTCCTCCTACGAATATTATTTGAAGAAATAAGTTTTGAAATCGTAGCAAGTGAAAAATGTAGTCATACATACTCCTTAAGACGGAATAACTTTTAAAATTTTAAAACATATTATTAACTTCACAAGAAAATGATAAATGAGTTTATCTGATAATTGTTCCTGAACTTTACACACAACACTCAGCATGGCACATGTTACAAAGTTCGGACAGAGGAATCTAACTTACAGGTAAACCAATATCTTCGTGTCCTGTCAATCGTAAGAAAATTCCCGTACTTGTTTGTTAGTGCATACCTCTAATGTTTATACTAAAAGTCAAATAAATACAAAACCGTCTTACCTATTTTTTGGATATCATCCATCGCAACACAATTTACTAACGCAACTAACACCAAAACTAGCAATTTCATTTTTGAGTCCAAACTTCGATCACATGTCTACTTGCTCATCACAAACTTCCTCAAACTCCTTACTATTTTAACAGGCGATAAACGTTAATTAGCTTTCATTACCGGCGTTGTAATTATCTGGTTTATAATGTTTTAAACCGTAGTAAACGTCCAGACTTGCTCTGTTTAGATTAGAGATAGGATTGCGATGGCGGCGCGCGCGCGACACACGCTTCAGAAATAATCCCGACCTATATTTAGGACGAGTTTTCCTCAAAACGACATACCTACTTTGAAATATCGTCTGTCTCGCCGCTGTCTCGGTAGACGAAGGAGTGGTAGTGTGGAAACACGGACAAAAAATTATGTCCATTTTTTGTACACTTATTGGGAATTTTCCAGGAAGAAAAGTAGCCTAAGTAGCCTACTCTTCGGCACAGATTTTTGAGTTTATTCATAACAAAAAAAAAATAACATAATATTAGACTATTAGTATAGTATAGTAGGGATGACTTTTATTTAGAGGGTTTAAGTTCACGTGTGTCCTTAAAATATGACCCATTGGAAATTTCCAATAGAAATAAAGCGCAATAAAAATTTTACGAGCCGCATTTCGTAAGATTTGTTTACGATGGATG
The DNA here is from genome assembly GCF_032362555.1 of Amyelois transitella. Taxonomy (NCBI): domain Eukaryota; kingdom Metazoa; phylum Arthropoda; class Insecta; order Lepidoptera; family Pyralidae; genus Amyelois; species Amyelois transitella. The sequence continues at coordinate 6,301,294 of NC_083511.1, read as the reverse complement.
GAGTGCATCAATTATTTAACATTTATTTTATGAACTTCCCGGCCTTCATTTAAAAGAACGCTCCAGAATTTTAAATAGTCACTTGATGACTTTATCGCGTGGAAAAGGAAAGGTACGTCATGTAACTAAAACTCATGATTAAAATCAGTATATGTACTTAAATTGTTTGTACTACGAATACCAACCTTATGCAGAGAAGCTGTATTTATTAAAAAAAAAAAGAATTATTTGTATTTATAGCAGAGGCGTGACATACATAATGCATATAATTACGTTTTACACCTTGCGGGACAGACAGAACCAACGATCTTGAATAGACTGAAAGACCACGTATGGCTAAGCGATCGAATATAAATTCAAATAGTGAGTGGTTGCTAGAAGCCTACAAGAAGAATCCGAAGTTGATTAGCCTTACCCTTAGTCGCCTTTTACGACATCCACGGGAAAGGTATGCAGTGATCATTCTATAACACATTCAATAACAGGATAGTAAAACCTAAAAATATAATAAAAGACAACACAATTAATTGCTTTCAATAAAGCCTTCATTTCGATGTATTTGTTATTTTTATCCATTAGCACAGTAAACATCAAGAGACGATGACATTTTAGTATCTATTTATCCGTATCTAAAAAGAAATAGAAAGAATATAACAAAAATAAACAAACCAAGGCACTTCGGATACATCCCAATTTCTTTTTGAAATATATTCAATGAGCTGTCAAAAAAGGCAATTCAGAGGGGTGAGGATCCATAATATTAAACCAATTTTAGATCACAGGAATGACTTATTGATAGAAGTTAGTACGAAAAAATTAAACGTTGCTATTTCAGAATGAGCCTTTAACATATTAAAAAAAGTAAATCAACTGAAAATCGTAGACATAATGACTTTACGGAAGTAACTCTTACTCCTCCCAAAGCGGATAATTCGTTCGTCGATATTTTTCTGTTTCAGGCGGAGCCGGGGCGTCTGTCTGTACATTAATTTAAATAGTTAAAAAAACTACGGTATCGCGAACAGCAGCTGTCCGTTAGCACATTTATAATTGTGTAACCACACAATTTGGCGGAGTAATAACAGTGTTGCCAGCACCAACTGTCTGCCAATCTACTGGGTGATCAGAGTCCGTAATTAGAGCACTTCTGTATATGCCACATTGAGATAATTAAAGTTGCAAATTTAACGAATATTTAATATCCAATTCCATTTCACAAAAACTAAGATGTTGCCTATATTTTTCAAATAAACTGAGCTAGTCTGACAAGGTATAAATTTAAGTTTTAGGTAAAATGTCGCAGGTAAGAGATTATATGTATATTATGAGCGATAATTTATTATTCCATAGAATAACTACAACCTTTATAAGGACTAGTTTTACAATCTTTAAGAGGGCGTGGGTTTAGCTTTCGACACAAGATCCAGAAAGCAGGCGCCAGTGATTAGAGCTACCTAACTTGGTGAGCGCTGAAGTAATCCTAAGGCGAAGGTCCGGGGTGCGCGCGCGCTTTTATAGGGATCCCGGGCTGTGAAGAGGGGCGCAGGGTAGACCATGTCAGCACAATGTCACAATGATTCAACTTTTGAAAGGCAAAGTTAATGTATAATTTACTTACTTTTTGGAGAGGCAACCGATCCATAGAACGGCTTGTTGTCCAGGGTAAAGTGGAAGGCTCTCGACCGCGCGGGAGGTCACCCATGCGATGGACCGACCAAATAAAGTCTGTGATTGGCGGTTCACTTAACGAGTGCAGCAGGATGACTTCCAGCAGGGAGAAATGGCGGGACATCGTAAGGCGCACATTGGCGCCCGCCTCCAACACTACATGATGACCACGACCACTCTGTCAAGAGTGACACGACTAAGAAGAAGAACTTACTTTTTATGTTTATTTTATGTTTTTCCAAAACCAATACAAAATACAATACAGTATATAACTTTAAGAACAATTCAGGCAAATCTTTTCACAATACATCGTGAAAACTAACGTTTTAAAACTTCAAAACCAACAGCTGAAAATGCAATCAAGAGTAGGTACTCTTTGATGAAAGACTTCAAAGGAAAGGGTTTAGCCGAGACTACAAAAATATGCAGGTACGCATATGTGAGGATATTATATATTGTAATATCACTGAATTTAAATAGAACCTGAGCAAGAAAATTATATTAGGTATGTTAAAACAAACTGCATTTCAACTTCACCACAAGTACGTATGATGTGTCTTTAAAATGTCATGAGTATTAATTCAGCTAAGTTTATTTCATCAAATAAAGATCAGCATTCATACACAATTTACATTCAAACATCCTGTGAGCCGTGATTTTCAATGACGACATAAAGTTTATACGGCTCTCAGTGAAACCTATATCAATAGTGCATCAAAGGGGATTATCCCTATACCCAATCGTGCAAATATCAAAATACGACAGATAGAAATTGCCACCAAATCCTGTCAGTGACCTGCGTCTAGCAAACAACCGCTACATAAAATACATTATTTTTATATAAACATATGATCGCGTCTCTTTCTCTGAGTGGTAGACAGAGACTTGGTACACCTACCCACTTGCCACAGTCCTTGAATATTTTTTTTATATGGGACAAATCACACAGATTGAGGTAGCCCAAAGTAAGTTCGGGACTTACCTATATGGGATACTAACTCAACGATGCTATATTTTAAAATATTAATACTTAAATATTTAAGTAATAAAATCCAAGACCCAGGCTAACCAGAATTCTTTGCTCCAGCTGTTTAGAGTACTATTAACTTTGTTGTATTTTATTATTTCAATTCCGTATAAATTTATCCTCTCGTCCACATTTCTGTTCTTAGTTTAGATTTGTGAAATAAAAAGTTTACAAAGACAAAATAAATTTCATAAAAACTTGTATGGAAAAATCTTGTATCTGAAGATACTAAAGAAAATTAATAAAACATTGTAAAATGTATAAGAACAAAATTTCATTAAATTATATTTTACGCCCAATTATTATTTTACGCAACGAATCCATGAACTTATTATGAAAATAAACGTTTATAGCGCACCTAATCTCGTGACTTTTCTGCAATGTAAATCCAGCTTTAAAGTAACGTGTCTCATCACTGTCATACGAAGGTGGAGTGTTGCGAGCGTCATTCGGGTGTCATTCGCGGTTGTCTAGACGGGATCTATTCGAACACTTTGAGAATACACATTCACCTCAACGTTGCTAAACGTAATCCGTTTTTAGATAAGTGCACAGTTTGATCCCAAACGTAAACTTCAAAACTGCCATTAATATAAAGCATTTGTGCTTTCTAATTTACTACGTCATTTTTTATTTAAGCTTTTTGTGGCGTGAACATTTATATTAAAATTTATTTAAATTATCCTTAAGTTTCAAAGCGCCGTTCTGTTCATATTACCAAACTTTTGAAAGTAAATGTTCGCCCTAGAACAAACATTTAGCGAGTAATTATTGTTTTCTTTACAGTTTTGTTTTATCGCAAGATTACATGTATCTGTATTAAATATGGTATATTTCTTAATTTTGTAATTGTACATCGCTTCGAATTACATAGATTTTGAAGTTCACACACAAACGCTTAAGCTTCTATTGACATATCAATTACTTGTGATTGATATAACAGATTTGAAAGACTAGTGTGCGCTCGATGTTGGCTGAGAGCTAAAAGCTTCTAAAATAAAGGTAGGGGTTAGGTACTTTTTTAAGGGTTCTGCTAGTAAAAATCAATATATTGGTAAATAAAAAATTGTTAAACTTTACATTAGTATTCATTTTGCGCATAGGTCATATTACCGCCGCCTTATTTAAATTCGATCAATTTATTTTTGTGTTTTAACTCGCCTTTAATCTCTATAAATTTTACCTAATTATTACTGCAAAGTTTCATGAAACACATTTCAGTAGTCAGAAGCGGTTGTCCTATGTTACTCCACAGAGTTGAGGATGTCCAAAGGAGGAAGAAGAATACTTTATTATATACCTCAATGGCGTAGGACACCACACATCCAACACACAAGTACTTACATGACCAAAAACCTTGGACTCACGACACAAGCGAAAAGCTTCACAAGTCACATTTGACTTTGTCATATCGAGCTGGAATGTAAACAGTATAAAAATTGTCACTCACGCGCACCTAACACGGTCTAACGAGACAACTCATTTCTACAATAACATCTCAAATCCTCCAGCGAACGTTGAATTATTCAAGAAAAATTGAAAATGAAGGGATCGTGAAACAAGTTAGGGACGATATGTCGAGACGTGTACGAATTATAATAAAATATTGAATCTTCTCGCTGAATCTGACAACCAACTCATAGCTATAATTTGCTCCTTTGTTATAGGAGTTCGTACAAAAAATGATAACCAAAAAAACTTATTGGTTCAATATGTTTATACATGGAAATTCCCAGCCATAAGTATCTTGTGCGTAGACTATTAAAATTTATATTTATTGATTTGCTGACTAAGTGAAGATACATTAGTCTTAGAATTAGGTACAGAACTACGACTTAGCGATGTTTTACAGTTATGGCAATAATTGTTTTTACGGATAAGAAACATATCTCGTATTACAATACTATTCAAATAATAGTATTTCTGACAAGTTTATGATTTTCGGCTCTGTTTGTTCTACGAGGAATAAAAATGTTAATATAAGCTGTTAGGTACTTTTGATGATGAAATGTAAGGTGATAACATTTGCTACTTGGTCACTCAGTAATTGAGTACAAAGCAATAATATCGGGTATAAAATTTTTATGATAGTGTTGTATATTTGAAATGGAAAAACATCGTAAAGATAGGAAAAAGTCCGCCGTAGTTAAACTTAAGATGTTTTAATAAGAATGTAGTTTAGTGTAGATTACTCGTTATATTTTAAGATAAATTTGTCATTTTAATGTATAATATGGTTAAACTACAAAATATGATATGTTGGGTAGTTTGTTTTATCGATTGTTGCCAAATAATAAAATAAAAAATTACAGGATAAAAAATATAAAATTTAATCTTAGTCGATAACTATCATGGCAACAGTTAGAAAACATGCCGATTTTTTCACTCGCCGAGAAAAGTCCGCCTCGCTTTGAACTTGGCAAATATTGGTAAAATTGGTAAATATAAAAAAGTAAGTCTTATTAATTATTTAGTTAGTCTTATCCTAATAAGTTATTTTTAAATAAAATTTTTATCTTGACATATTGATATTCGTATTGTTTATTCCTTTCCACATTAATGGCTAGAAAGGCTGGCAATTTCCAGTTAAATGTAAGTCAATAATATTTCAATCTAAAATGTTTGCTCTGACTAACAACAATAATTCGACAAATAAAATCTTGGCCTTAATCGAGCGCATGAACAAACCAATAATTTTAATAACATCAACAATCGAGAGCTTACTTTTTTAATAAAGTTAAAAAATTATGAGCATTTCGGCCCAGCTGATATTTTTTATACCATAATAAAACCAAAATTTTACAGATAAAGGTGTAACATATGGGTACTTAACAGGCAGTAAAAATTTTAAGACCCTTTTGTTGCAAATTTTCTTATAATATTAAACCTACTTATTTTTTACTCTTACGAATAAACGTTGTCTAAAATATGACAATAGTGTTATTAATCATAAAATCATATTCTAGATAGTATTTTTGGCTCTTGACTAATACGGAGCATCGCCCGCTAAAGATAGTGATACTGCACGTGATTCCTACCAGACAAGACCTAAAAAAAATTTAATGACTTAGCTGGTTTTAGACAACACTTACGAATAAATGTTGTTTAAAAATTGGCATTAAAGATATCAAAAAGACTTTTAAATTGTTGGTCAATGTTTTATTTGAACTCAGCCCGGATTGTTGTATTTTCATGGATTTGAGCCAAAACTCTTGCACTACATACGATGTCAATTCTTCTATTTAGACTGCGATATAGAGTTCACATAGTTTAATCATTATGAGTACCATTTAATAAAAATTAAAATTTTAAAAATTATTTAAGATTTTCTGTTTTCTGATTTTTCCTTTATTTATAAACGATTGTTCTCATCTAAAAAGTTTAATATTTACATATTTTAAATAAATTAATTGACAGACATTATTTATCGAAATGAATATATAACTCTCCTAGCTCATTCGTGCCTGCGACATGAAAAAGTATTTAAACTAGTATTACAATTTAGGCAACTGTTTGTTTTTACTTTAACTAAGTACTTTAGTGTAAGATATATTTGTGTGATGCTAATAATCTTTTATTCATTCATTCAAAATGCTATGTTATTCTAATGTAAGCTTTGTTCTAATAGTCTAAAAAATCTTTATATCCATCGTCAACTATATCAATAAACGATACCTTGTATCTTATTTTGAAAATAAATCTTCTTTATTCAGAATCATTAATAGTGCTACTGCGACCTAATCAGCAAATTAAAATCGACCGTTCACTATCATAACAAAGGCATTTTGTCAAGAGCCACTCGCTACTGTTAACTGCTACTTTGTTGGTTTTAATTAACATTGCAAAACATATCGTAGGTAAAAGTTTTTTTTTTTTAGGTTGCATAATACCTACAATTTATCATCAAAGGCTACAAATATATTAAATGCAATCCGGATGTTTTGTTTTTCATAGATGGACTAACATTTATGATTTTTTAAATAGAACATTTTTCGAATAATGCTAGAGATATAAATTTGTAATAAAACATAAAGGTACCTCATTTTCAAATGTGTACAATAGCTTAAGTTATTTTATATATATAAATATCTGGAGAATAAATTACTAAATTTTAATATTCAAATTGACTCGGACTGACAATCCACCTACATACATACATATATCTTATAGCAAATTGATGTCATTGATGTTATCTGACCTGCAGGGTTCCAATTCAAATGGAAAAATCTAAGGGATTCCTACGCACGAGGGCTGAATAAAAATCAGTTTTTCATGAATATAGATTATCGAAAACGATACTGCGGCCGTCCGTCAGTTCGTATCAAGCCGATACTGTAAATGACTCGTGGTAGATTCGATTACCGCGCGTCACTTAGTGTTAACGCTAAATTGCTCTTTTACTTTATTTTTGCTATATTTTGCGCTTCATCTTTTTAAAGAATTAACGCGTTTTTAATTACAGATAGGATATAACCGGCGTTTTCAGTATTTTCGTTAAATTCTGTAATTGTTGAACCAACACAAGAGTACTCTTAACCAATGAGATTGCATGAATGCGAATGAAGCAACATAAAAAGCAAGGATCGTCGCAAGTGGAAACCTGTGGTCTCTGCCTACTCCGAACGAAAAGAGGTGTGAAGGCAGCATATAAATGATACTTTGTGTGCTTCTAACTAAACCTAAAGAATTTTTACAGGACTAGTTATATCTTTTAGTTGCCACTTGATTTTACTATATACATTCTTCGTTAGTCACAGGATGATCGCTAATCCCGAATCGCGAAGGATTAAAAATACATTGTTCAGTAATATCATACCTCAGTATGGTACCTTTTATATTAAAGTTAATAATAGTTTATTGGCTTTAGTATAAAAGGTACCATGGTAGTCCATCAACATATAAGTTTACCTCGCCAATATCCAAACCATTTCCAATTAATCTTATTCTCATTTCCTACACTTTATATGTAGCCTGTGTAACTGCAACAAGCACAGTTACTATGAGACAGTGATCATGTTTAATCTGTGATATAGCATCGATATGATTCTACGAAACAAGAACATATGCTACTTAGTATGACATACAAATAATATTTAAAGCATACTTATAGGAACACAGACTCACGTGTGCCATGTAAACTTTATAATAGGTCCACTCAATTACTCTCTCTCTCTAACAGATATTGTAAAAAGCGAGTCTAAAGCAAGGTTCGCCTGCAATGGTTGCGGAAGTACGACGGTGTAAAAACCTTTGTGTAAAAACCTGATTTATACTCAATCCAGAAAAAGGTACAGCGGCTTCGGCTTCAGAGACGTTGGAACATAACTGGGATTAATGCCACTAGGAAGAAGAATATACACATAACGTTTTTATCCTTTTTGGGGTAGAGTCCGTCCGAGAATCACATCATTACAGTATGAAAGTTCTACAATTACTTTTATTGTGTGATGATAATTAATTTTCCTTAGAACCTAAAAACACAAGCTCTTATTATAGTAAACAAAACCGCACCCAAATTGTAATTAAAATTCTCAGCAAAGGACAAATTCTTTATGAACCTAAATAAATTACTTTTAGAAGAATATTGTAGGCATAGGATTTAGACAGCAAAGGGATCAAAAACCCTTCTTTTTTATTTTTATGCTCTTGTTCCATTCCGCATTCATAATTTGTTGGTTTGGATAAACTAGACCTATTTTTAAAAATAAACGTAGTATTATAGAGGTATTTACTCCAAACAATAACTAAAGGTTATAGGAACTACTTTGCTTTAATAAGTTAATTTTATGTAAGTACTGTTTTAATACATTTTTAATTTATGTTAAACATCTTAATTTATTATATATAATTTACTTATTAATATATAAATAAAACAGTTTAACTTAAGTACCTTAAAAGAATTACTGCAGAGACAAACATTGCTAAAAGTCACCAGTATACTAAGTACTTTCATTTCACAAGCACTGCATTTTTATTTATGGAAGAAATTGCATAACTTAATTAAGAGTTCGGCAACTTGATAAACTGCATAACTTGAAGCTCTGTTCCGCTCCCACACTTAAAGAATCGACAGATAAACAAGTGTAATCGATCTTAACTTATTTAAGTTAAATCAATATTTTAACGATTTTAAGAAATCGATTGGTCTTCGTTGTATTCACAATTTCTTATTGGTTCAAATTCATGTTAGTACGTTTGTGAGTTTTCTCTTTACGTCAAAATGCAGAAACATTTTATGATTTTTTTATTTGTAGATAGCGTAGCCTTTTTCTTGTCAAAGTTTTAGATCAAAAGATATAGTTGGAAAATAACTCATTTAAATCGCTTTGTGCCTTTACATGAAAAATTAAAAGTTTGGTTCTGTTAGTGGTGATCAAGATGTTTTATTTTTTAAGCTAACAACTTTGATTGATTATATGATTCAAACTTATGTTATTCCTCTAATATAGAAAAAATATGATCTTGACAATCTTGAGTCGTTTGTTTTGTGAAAACATTTTTGTTCATCAAACAAGATAATAATTAACTAGCTTTTACGTGAGCCTGGAGATGAAGAATAATTTTAGGATAAATTGTCCTTGTCAAAGTACTTGTTCAAATCTACTCGTGTATTTAGTTAATTCGGTTCGCGTCTGCGAGCGTGGAGGAAAACCAGATATTTCTACAAACTTCCATGTTTCACTTAACATGCATTTGCAAAAGTCATCTGCATACTGCTTGTAAATGGGCCGAACTTCACGCAGTACCAGTAATGAGGGTAAGATATCATAAATTCATACTTTCGGAATACAAATAATACCTATGGTAAAAAGTCAGGGTCTGATAGTATGATGATTTTTTTCTAAATATTACATTGAAAACTTTACTCAAACTAAAATAATATAACATTGTGTTCTTAGAGAAATTTTAACAATATCCAATCATTTCATGGCTTATTTTTCATGGCTACTAAATAAAGACAAAAACGTATTAACTACTTCAGTATTATCTGAATTTAACTCATAAGATATACTGAAAAAGACATGACAGCAATCAGCTATATCACTTAGTTTAATGTTTAGAATCATTAAGGGATGCAAGTAGTGAATATTCCTTACCTTAACAATTGGATCAGACGATAGTAGGGCTGTTGTGTGGAATATAAAAATGGTTTAATGTTTGAAACAAGTTGGTACTTACGTGTAATCTATATCCATCTAAGTATCTATGTACACAATACAAAGACCAGCTCGGACCGTAGTTCAAATTTAAATGTACCTAGTAGGTATCAACTTTCCATCTTTATGACTTCTTTTGATTTGTGTTCATGTTCATCTCTGCTTTATAAGGAACTTCTGGTTGTGGGGTTAGTAAATTAAAACTACGGATTTTACAAAAAGTAGAAAAAGATAACTGCGTTAAGGTAGGAAGAAAGTTTTAAATGATATAATAAGTGACAAGACGAATTCGACAAAAATAAAATGCGTAAAACTGAAAAGTAACACGAAAGTTCAACCCTGCAAATGGTCAATTAGCTAGAAGCAGCCCTGCGCCAAATGCGTCTGCTATCAATGCGTGTTTATCAAGCAGTGCTGGCCCGCGCGCGGCATCAGATAGACGTGTGTAAAGCGCGTACGACCCGCCCGCGACAACTTTCCCGTATACGGTAAGTTCCATATTATATTATTTGGTTAGTTCTTATTTCAAAAAACGAAGTTTATGTTTGGTGGTAAAAAATGCAGATTAATTTCGGTGGCGTATTGTTTGGTTGCCTTTTTGAGTTGTAATTAAAACTTTCGCTGTGTGGTTACTGCACTTAAAAATAGGACGATGAATATCGTAAAAGACGACGTAAGGGATAGGTTTATATACCTGGGATTTTTCTTTTATGCGATGGGCTAGTAACCTGTCACTATTTGAATCTCAATTCATCGTTAACAGCTGAACGTGCCCTTACAATCTTTTGAAGACTGTTGGCTCTGTCTGACCCGCAAGGGATATAGACATGATTTATGTTATGTTATGTTTGTTATGTTGTACCTTCCTCTGCAAATCTTCGGAATCCGAAATCCGCTTAAATTTCCGGATATGTCCAAGTTATTATACCTATTTAAATTTTCCTAGCTTTAAGTTAAAGTTTTATATTTAATTTTAGACATTGATAAAGTACCAAACATTTGAAATACTCTTGCATTATTTCACAGCTGTAACGTAAATGTATGTAGTCGATCGGTGACCACGAGTCATTGTAACATGATTCGAATCGTCCGAGATAAAATAAAGATACGTTACGTGCGCGTTTAATACCTGTATTATTTATAAATAGTTAATGTTTGCCATTAATATTGTAGAGAAAATAATGGACTTGGATGATTAGATTTGAGCTATTGTGTAGATATTTATCACTGGTACTTTATCCGAATTAATAACATAATTTACTCATGGTTTATTTATAGAGGTTGTTTCGGCCAAATCCGATTTCCATCAATATTCTCAAAATAATTAGCTACAAATTCAGATTTTTTTATCCAGAAGAGTATATATTTGAAAACTTCTAAAATTGCTGAAGTTAGTCAAAGCAATAAGTTATAATTATAGGCGTAATCTGTAAAACTTTAAGCATTAATCGCGGAATGGTTCAGTCAACAAAATGAGTTGCTTAGCTTTTTCCGGATAACTTAAAAATTGACCTATTGCTATATTTAGAAATAGTATTTTGATACAAGGGTTATTTTAACTATGTTGTTACTTAATCACAATGATTTTCTAGTCGGGTCACCAACTCTTTCTTTAAATTAACTGCGTGTGACTGTTCCTCGGGACTATTTGTCACCTATCAAAATAAAAAAATGTTTGACTAAGCAAATTTTGATCAAATCGGAGACGTCCTGGCAAAAGGTCAGGTCAAGAGTACCAACCCTAAACCGGAGACCTTGTATTAAGTTTAAATAATATATTTTCATATAAGATTACAAATAAATCCACTTGCATGAGAACAATATTAAAAAATGATACGCATCGTACGTATTTAGACAGAGTTATTTATTTGGTAAACCATAATAAATAACTTTTATACATAAATAGTTTAACACATAATTTGCAAGTAATCCCACAGTCCGATCTTCTAATGTCAGTTTAAACGTTGAGGTAGTTTTATTACTTCTATATTTACGATCTCGCAGCTTTCAAATTACATTAAAACTTTGTTTGGCAGTTTCATAAAACTTGGCAGGTACACATTCGAGCTTCGGTTTCAGATAAATAAACACGCTGATCAACAAACAACCACTGCAGGAATTTTAACAAATATAAATTTATGGTTCTTCACATGAATCACTTTTACATAAATAAAGGATTTTGGCCATACCTAAAGGCCATACAAAAAGAAAATTGATAAACCGATTATGTAGATAGAATAGAATAGTAGAATCGGTATTTCGGAAATAAATTCTGTTTGATACTGGCTGCATCATTAAATAATAGCAAATAAAAAACCATGTACATTTTAGCAGTGTTCTTCATATATCTATTACTAGCGACCCGCCCCGGCTTCGTACGGGTGCAAAATTATAAATGTTATTATACATAAAAACCTTCCTCTTGAATCACTCTACCTGTTACAAAAAAACCGCATCAAAATCCGTTGCGTAATTTTAAAGATTTACGCATACAGACAAACAGACTAAAATAGCGACTTTGTTTTATACTATGTAGTGATGACGTATAATAACACCACAAATACATACACATTTATCACGTCATTTTCCATTAACGGGGTATAGGAAGACAATGCCTATAGTCATAAGACTTGAAGGCTACCTGCACATGTTTGATTTGATAGAATTGAGTTTAGATAGATAAATAAGCACCTACAACAAGCCACCGCATCTGTCTGATCGCAACTATTACCGCAGTAAAACAATCATCACAACTTTCCAAAGCTTTCACAAATTTTAATTATGCTCGTTACAAAATCAAATTTTAGGCGAATACATATTTCTCGAAAAAGGTTTGCATTTCTAGTTTGAAACAAACCTTAAACGAGTTAACACCAGCATGAAGTTACGTTGCACAGGGGAAGCGTTCTATGGAACGCAGGTTATGCATGTATGCAAAATTTCATGTATATTGATGAGAAGGTACAGCCTGAAAAGAATTGCGTAGACAAAGTCATAGGCATTTACTAAACCTAGTTGATAATGAAAAGGCTAGTTTGCCCATATACTCCTTCGACAAATTTTCCTGACATTTCTGCAAATGCGTACAATAACTATGGCAGTATAATGCTCTTAATATAGTATTAAAAAAATATTCGACTTTTTGTTCCTCCTATACCAAACGCCAATTTCATATGTAAGAACCATATATTTAGTCTGTTAGCATGTGCTGTTTGTTTAGGGCACCAACAGACATAAGCCACGTTTATTTGCACGTGTATCTGCCCCTAATACAATAATCCTCCTGTGGGATAGACTGATCGTCACACAGTCATATAGTCTGTATGTAAAATCTCTCGTACAACGAAATATCGTGGGCGGGCCAGGTTTACTTGATTCGCTGTGAACGTTACCTACCTACCTTTATATATTTATAGCTTATGCTAAAGGTGGACACTTAATCCACAATCCTATCGAAAGCGTGGGTTCAATTCCATGAAAGTGCTCGTAGTCCTCTTATTAAGTTATTTACAAATAAACTTCTTTAACTTCGTAGTTTACAGAGCAAACGCCCCCGCATTTCTGCTGTAGAAATTGTAAAAGGCTATAATCATGCAAATTTCAATTATTAATATATTCTCGCCAAATTGGTTTGGCACACATGCTCTACCTAGCACTAAATCTTTCTTATTGATTCGCCTTATTCAAGCCTGCAATATCTTGAAGAAACTAAATCATACAGCTCTGAGCAAAGCGAATGAATATTTCTGTAATGGGCGTTCACTTGAAGAAAAAAAACTAGTATTTTTTAAAAACATATAAAGTATGCATATTCTTAAAAAATACAGACTAAATAAATTTTCCTAATCAGCCGACTGCAAAAGGTGTTTGATTAGGTACTGAAATTAGTTTGTTTAGGTATTCGTAAGCAAACTAATTTCTGTTGTGTTTGAGTAACGTCCAATACGTATTGGAAGCTAGAGTTAAAATGTTAGTAGCGTGGGTAATAAGTTTTTTATTTTTTATAACAAAAGTTTTCTTAACGAAGGCTGTCCTTATATTTTTAAGGCATCGGTTGTGATGCACTAATAAGCGGGTTATTTGTTTCTAGCCACTATTTTTCGTTTAAAAAGTATGTAATAAATCGTTATTGTATGTAACTATCACTCATGTAAACAACTGCAAATAATTTTAAGTTGGTCTTAAATAGATTATTCAAATAATATTTGCAAAATTTTTCATACCCAATAAGTAATCTTGAAAAGTCACATAAGATGGTTAAATTTATTTCTCCGCAAAATGTGCTTCGTTGAAAAATGAGGCAGTTGAGTAGGTGGCTCTTATGACGAAGGCAACAAGCTACAAGCTTAATGTACCAGAGATAAAATTCTGCCTGATAAAGTTATGAGACCGAAAGTGCAACCAATTTATTTGTTCAGAGGATTTTCTCATGGTTTCACTTACATATATTTAAGAAGAAGCTCTTGTCAAATGGAGCATCCCCACTTTATCTCTTATTTCAGTTAGTGTTTCTATTGCTTGGTAAGTCTGAACGTCTAATTTTCATGTTCGCAAATTACTTTAATCTTTTCCCATTTGACAATAATTTTCTTCATTGATAATTGAGTACTTACGTCTATTTGTTATCAAGAAGGGTCGTTGTCAGGCATATAGCCAACCGTAACATCTTTGCCAAATCATTTCACAAAGTAGCCTATCACTACATTGACGTTTGGCCGAGCTTCTTCTAGCCAACAATTCGAAATGCAATCAGGAATCTATGATGACAGAGTCTTAGATAAGTCTATCCATATAATAGTAATAAAATCTCTTCTTTTTATATATAATCCCATAAATTTTTTAAAGTTCCCATTAGATTATGAACTAATGAATATGAAACCATACCATTAAAATCGTTTAATAAACATAGAAAAAAACAGTCTTACCAATTTTGAAAGTTATATAGTTCGCATAAAAATCTAATAATAGAAATAGCCAATACCCGTATCCGTATGATCCGTGGGGTCCATTACAAGCAAGTTTTGATTGCACTCCACAAATAAGACTCATGCGCTTTGTCGGACTATATAATGCGACTTTGATACAAAGTTGCGGTTCAATCCATATCTCGTCTCTTTATTGTATTTCAATATCTTTTAATGTTTACAAAAATAAAAATATATTTTTAAACTTCATTTTGATGTTTGCTCCTTTGGAAAACTCTGAATGCATGTACGAGTAAGTCAGGGAATCTATATACATAAATCACGCCTCTTTCCCGGAGGGGTAGGCAGAGACCACATCTTTCCACTTGCCACGATCCCAGCATATTCGCTTTATCCACATTCATAACTCTCTTCATGCAAGCTCGTCGGTTTCAGGTAATCTTGACAGGTCAAAGGTCTAGCAAAAGGTCAGGACCTTTTGCAAGAACGTATCCAATTTGATCAAGGTACGTTCGTCTAGGCCTTCCTACTTCAAAAGTCCTATTCACACTTCCATTGTATATTTGCTTAGTCAACCTGCTTTGTCAGAGAATCTATTTAAAAATATATACCTACATCCATATGTCTTAGTCTCTCCCTCTTTTTATATGCCTTGTAAAACAAAATAAGATTATTTAAAATACGAAACTGATAAAATGAGAATCGTGAATACGAGTAACCTTACGGATGATGTTGCTTAGATTGAATTGAGGTTACATATTCAGTTGTCTAAATGTGCAGTTTTTCTCACAATGCTTTCCACACCGTATTAGCATCGTTTAGTGAGCACTTTACTAATGTACGTAATTCGCAAAAAGTCATTGATAAATAGTCGTATTGGGATTCGAATACACCTGAGGAATTCAATATATTCTGAATGTTGCTCGTAAATCTTCTTTCTTGAATGTAGTAGATATTGATACCATGCAGTGCAACTATATTATGCATCATGAAATCCTCTCAAAAACCTTTTGTCGATCGATGAAATTAAGGGTAAATATTTATAATTCAGCGTGAAATAAGTAAGAGTATTATTATACAAACTTTTTAATATTTAGTAGCCAAATGGAAATAAATGCACATCTGTCTCTTCGTCTGTATTTCACACCATTTTATTAAGAGAGTGCCTGCTATGTAGGAGGAAATCTGGAAAGTATGTGTAGTACGGTAAGATTTCGAAAAGTAAAATTTCGTTTAGTAAGACTCCGCTCAACTGAGAGATGGAAAGATCATGGCATATCTGTCGTTGCATAGATCTTCGTAAATGATATCAAGGATGCTTAACAGTTTTTTTATGTCACAAAATAAAATAATTGGCATACCACGTAAGACTCTTCCATTTTACTCTATCTTCTGTTATAATAAAGATAACCATATCCAGCTCGTATCGTAACATTCCATTCCCTATTCTTTGTCCTTCCATTTTTCTATTTTCATCAATTTTCATATCACCTTACGACCTTCAATAGCAGCTAATTTACGCAGATCGTGATCAGAATAGTTAGACAACGGTACCATACGTGACCACCCATATTGAATATGCGATGTGCCAACGATGTTTTGAATGAATTTTGGAGTGTAATTAGTGATTGTGTTTACTGGGTTGAATAAACGTTATTATCGAACGGTTCAGATAAGGTTTAGTTACATTTTGTAAGTTTCTAGTGATTTATCAATGGATTTATCAATGCGTCAGCTTTGCTCAGTATGTTATTAGACATGTGTCTTTATTCATAATTCGGTAGTCAGAACTAATGGTTACAATTTCAATGAATAAAATATTGGATACTAAGAAACAAATAAATATTTGTGGTATTTGAAGTACAGAGTATTTTAAACGTGACTTATTTACTGTCAACGTCATTTGCACTAAGGTAGGATTAACTAAATCATTGCATTGAATGAAGAAGGTAATTACCGCGTATGGGTTATTTTATTTTCACTAGAATTCGCCCGCTGCTTTGTTCGCTTGATAAAAAAACTAATATGACTGTTCGTTTAAGCAATATAACTGAGACCTTCATCCAAATCCATTTTGCATGAAAGACTATCAATACATACATACTCAAAACGTAAGGTTTATTATAATTCTATGAGAATGATATATTTTTCCCAAAGTGAAGGTTAAGCCTTAAATAAACAAGGAAGCTAATTTCGCGAAAATAATGGCCTGGGAATCTGTTTAGTCGAGTTGTTTGAACGAAATTTGTTACACAAAAGTTTGGTCTTTTTGATTGATGTGTTGGTCATGGATAGGATCATTATTTTTTTTCTTTATGTGCATAAATTTGATCGTCTATGGGCGACTTGTAAAAGTATTCGATTCGATTTGTGAGAGTAATCGATAACAGTGTTTGAATCTCACAGCGAAACTTTGGGGGTAATGTTAAGTAACTATGAGTAAACAAAGTATGTAATACATTATATTCCAACTTAGATTCATCCCTGGGCTTTGCTTCCCTGAGAATTCATTCACTCTGAACAGGAGCCTGAAGACCTAATCATCATACAATCCTGGCCCGTAAAAAGGATTTCTCCTTCGGAAACAAAAAAAAAACGAAAAGGGTCCTGACTTGTCTACTTGACCCATAATCAATAAAAAAAAGTCACGGTACATCAAAACTGAAAATATTTTTAAGAAAAAGTGATACGAACGAACGCAGCGAAACTAAATACCGTTTAGAGTCGGCATTTTCCTAGTTCCATTTTGCCATTTGGCTCGGGAACCCTAAACATTATTTCGTCGCCCGACACTAATGTATGCATCAGTGTCACAGAATACTGTTTCTTTTTGTCCAAGTAATCTATCAGTTCTGTAGTAGGTTGTCCGCCTCATATGTTCCGAATCTAGTATGTTTCACGCGATATATGTGAATATCAAATTTTATGTTCATTTCTTTCTTATACTTGCATGTTCCAAGTTGCATTTTTAGTTCTACTTTCGAATTTTGGACATTTCTTCCCATTGCACAAGAGGTTTGGCGTGGTTTTGCGTTTTGACTTGACTTCAAATATGTGATTGTACGGGATATAATTAAATGCATACATACATATAATTACGTCTTTATCCCTTGCGGGGAAGACAGAGCTAACAGTCTTGAAAAGATTAATAGCCCACGTTCAGCTGTTTGGTTAATTGATAGAATTGAGATTAATATAAAGTAACAGGTTGCTAGCCTCGCCTAAAAGAAGAATCCCAAGTTTATAAGCCTATCCCTTCGTCGGCTTTTACGACATCCATGGGAAATAGATGGAGTGGTCCTATTATTGTTTCTCTTGGTGCCGGGAACCACACGGCACAATATAATTTAATGTTCTTGATTTTTCTTTTCAGTTCTTGTGATTATGTCCGCAGCTCCGCCCGCGTAGAACTCCTTTTTTTCGTGTTAATTCACATAGGTACTCAGAAACGCAAGAGTTCAATACATCTATATTAAAAGCGACTATCGGATCAAGTCGTTACATTTTAAAAGTACTGCACAATAATGCGGTTCGGAACAAATGGACTAAATATGAGAAAGAATGCATTTGCAAGGGCAGGCCGCGCCACTAGGTCGGTATGGAACTAGTGTGCAATTTGCGGAATGTGCTCTCACAATAGCCACGCTATGAATTCTAAACAGAACCCATTCACCTACCAATAGTCTTTCAGAATTTAATCACACATAGGAGCCCTTTATTTTCAACACTACTAAAGTTGGAATATAATTTCTTCCTACAGACGTTAATACCGGTTATATCCTTCCCTCTCTAGAGAAGACCCCAGGCTGCGCTTATAAACCAAAATTTTAATAATATATGCCTATTCCCAAAAAATTTAAACATTTTCTTCTTATCACGATCCTCGCAAACTTCTTTTCATCCATATTTATAAATCTTTTTCATACTGTCACGTCAGTTCAGGATTAAATTCCAATATATTTATCTATCATTAATAATGTCTTTCAGATGACCTAACGATGAAGCTAAGATTTAAAAATTGTTAGTAAACGATGATAAAATGTTATCATTATAATCAAATATGCTTATGATAATCGTCTCAAAGGTGTAGTTTACGGCCTACTGCTGTATCTACTACAAAATAATTTTAAGTTTATGTGAATTTTCGAATACCTTTTTATAAAACTTTACCCGTGTAATCTAGGACGATAAAATAAATTGTACTTAATACTTTTGTGAAAACACAATAATTAACGGTAATAAAGCCTTTTTGTTTGATTAAGACAAAAATAGAAAAATATCTACTTTGTTTTACGATCAAGCTCGTATTTAGGTTTAAAATATGTCGTCTTTTTCCATTTGCATATATTTGTTTATCAGACGATACCTATTTGTAAGAAAAGTGTAAATTCCAGAATATTCTATAGTTATGTGTATTCAGCAGACGTGCAGTCTTCGTCGTTTCCAAATAAGTCTCCCCATCTTTTCTGAAGATGATGTATGAAACAACGTATGGCAAAATCACCAGAAACTTTCAAAAATGCATTAAAAATCATAACGCGGAGTAGCGTCAAATAAACCGCCAACTATTGCATCGAAATCTGAAAACACCACCACTATCATCACTACATAGTATAAAACAAAGTCGCCCATTTTGTCTGTAGTCCCTTCGTATGCATAAAACTTTAAAACTACGCAACGGATTTTGATGCGGTTTTCACTAATAGAAAGAGTATTTTCTCCGACAGGTTTTTATATATAATTGAAATACATTGAAACTATATTAGCTGAGTTATAGCGATTTATGTCCAAGAAGTCAGAAAAAAAATCTAATTGAAGATTGCATTTGTGCGTGCGCCGCTTATACCGTTGGATACAAGTAAGAACAATGTATAGCAAAAACATTTGTCTTTATTAGTTCTACAAAAAAGTCCGCGATGACATATATCCAGCTTTTTTATTTAAGTCACAAAAACTACTTTTCTGTATTAAAAAAACATTTAATTCGTTGGGTGATGTTTAACTGGTGATATAACCAATAATACATATATCCTTATCAAAATAAGTAAGTTCATCATCACGAGCATTTAATTTAGATTATTTTTGCAGTTTACAGTGTGTTATTTAGACATATAGTTTAGGAGATATCACGATATTAGTATTGCGGCACGGTACGGGCCGGCCGCGGCGGCGGGGGCAGCGTCCCTATAAAAACGGTACATAAAAAATAAATAATATTAAAAAGTAGGTACTACGACTTTGATCTATACATATAAGACAAAAAAAAAAATCTGTACATTACTTAAATATTTTTTCCAAAAACTGATAGGGGCGATCAAAGAAGAGTCACAGAAACCAAAAAACATTTTAATATTTTAAACGCGGTTAAGGGAAAGAGAAATTATTGTGAATTGAAAATTAGTATCCAATATGTGTTGGTGCGTTGACTGTATTTGTCGAAGTAGCGGGATACACGCAAACGAAGTTGCGCGGGTCAGCTAGTTTAACTATATTTCTAGCCTTCTTCTTCTTCTTCTTCTACCAGTAGTAGCAAGTGTTTACACATTTAATTTTATTCATTAAGACTTGCAATAAGAATAATGCAAATTAAGCACCAATGCCTTCTCTCATCTCTGAATCATACATTTGAATAGTAGCCATATTAACGTGCGCCCGTCTGGGCTTCAAGCAATATTTCTGTGCAAATAAATGCACATAGCAAAGTTGCATTCACTTGCTCTCATTGTCAGCTCATAATATTCCGTTACACAGATCTGATGTAATGTAAAATATTAAAAGGAATAAGCCGCGACCCTTATCAATATGTCTGCCTGTATAATTTCTTTTTCCTAATAAGATAAAATACTATTTATTAATTCATTTGGTCGAAAAATTCCAAATATTTTAGTTTTTGTTTTGGTTGAAGTTACATCAGATGAGATAGGAATATGTGCATGTTTCCTAAGATAACGCAAGTTGGAAATTGCCACAGAGCTCACAAATCAGGAGTATTACAGGAATCCACTTCTTATCGGAAATTTCTGTGCTCCTGAAACTTTGGAGAATCGGCAATAATAACGCTGCATTTTGAATTCTTGCCATTCCCAGCTCATCTTCCCTTAGTTTGCAGATTTATTACGTTTGTCTTTGGTGCAAAGTGACTTTTTGATTTATCTCACAAGGAATATTGAACAGCATTGATATCTGGATAGCTAACAGGAGATTGATTAAGTCGCAAGCGACTGTCGTGGTTTTATTGTAAGCGCTTTGTAGATTAAGACCACATTCAGTAGGTTAGCATAATGACGGAATTGAGATTCAGAGCTAATGACAAACTGTAAGCCCATTACCTAAAATACGAATCAATAGATTATTATCCTTTCAGTTGATACAATTACTTTTCATACATACAGTAGTCAGCGATACACCTAGCAAGATTCATTAATGAAATCAAATATTAATGTGTCCTTTAGATATTCTGCACGTTTTTCTTTTACGACTTCGAAACCAACTAGTGTTATAATAAAAAGTCTTCCTGTTGGTCATCTTGCATTTACCAACGTTTTTTCACAAAAGGGTTATTAAATAGGATGATAAGGAATAGAGATAACTGTTATATAACAAATATTATACAAATATTACGTGGGAATATACAGTTTCTAGTAAAAATTATTATAACTAAATCATTCAAGAATGAATGAAAGCAGGTTGACTAAGCAGATGTATAAGGAGAGTGTGGAGGGAAAGGTCGGAGTGGGAAGACCTGGACGAACGTATCTTGATCAAATTAAAGACGTCCTGGTAAAGGGTCAGGTCAAAAGTACCCGAAACCGCCGAGCTTGCATGAAGAGAGTTATGAATGTGGATGAAGCGAAGGAAGTATGCAGAGATCGTGGCAAGTGGAAAGAGGTAGTCTCTGCCTCCTGCCTCCGGGAAAGAGGCGTGATTTTATGTATGTATGTACTTAATCATTCACTGCTGAACTTGACCTTCTCCAATGATTGGCACTAACTGATGTATGTATGTTACTATTAATCAAGAACTTAATATTATTAAAAAGTAAATTAAAAATTGGAGGTAGATCTCATAAACTGGTCTTATTTTACGAACCAATGTGTACTGTAGCATATAACATCCCAAACACGATTGCAACTGGAGTAGATTGCTACTATGTTAACATATTCCGTTGCACCACAGTAGGTATAAATAAATAGCGTTATCTATATGTATCTATCTACATATAATCTTATTCCACTCGTCATAGTGCAGTCCAGTTGAATCTGTTTATTTCAAAGTTCCATATGCTGTAAGAATTGGTGAAATTATGTCTATTACACATACCCGTTTTGATAATTTTTATTGCTACTAGTTTTATTGCTCTTGTACTTTACCATATCTACATTTTTTACTCGAAACTCTAACTTAAATCTTATTAAGATCAAGTCAAGAAGAACTTGAAACCAACGACCTTGCATGAATAGAAGAATTAATGTGGATAACGCGGACAAAGTATGCGGGGATCGTGGCAAGCGGAAAGATGTAGTCTCTGCCTAGCCCTCCGAGAAAGAGGCGTGATTTTATCTATGCATGTACATTTTAAGATTCATCAAAGCTCCACAGAAATGTGCCCAGACTGTGAAATGCAATAAATTAGAGTATCAGTTCTCTAGAGACGTTTAAGTAGGTTTGTATCTAAGTGCAATGTCACTAAAAGTCCTTTAGGAGTTATCTCGGGCTCTTAACCTATATACTCCATGCCAAGTACAGTACAGTCAGGAGAATTAATAGGAAATTAACAGTTATACAATTATTGTTTAGGAATACAGTAATAACTCAGTACTTATTTTTTACTTTCATTCCGGAAAATTATATTATGTTTATCTGGGAAGGCTTTAATATCTAAGGATTTTCATATTTTTTAATAAAGTTTAATTTTTACTATTTTGGTGGTGGTCACTGTAAATGTAATCTTTTGTCATTTCAAGCATCACGTAAAGATTTGCTTGTTTGAAATTCTAATCTTACAACATTTATGTATTACTGTATAGCAATGTAATCGTTGATTGAAATATTTTCGACGGTTGCAGCAGAGCAGACCTCCATTTGATAAACATTTGTAAATTGTATTTTTACATCTGATTAACTGGTTTAATGTACAACTGGATGGATACCAAATTTATAATTACAAAGAATTTGTAGAACAATGACATAGAAAAGTAAAATTTGAGTTTTTTTTATTATGCGCCGCACATTTCTGTTCCTTGGAAACTATTTTTAGAACTAACAGCCAGTATTATTTTTTGCCGCAATCATTTTGACTCACAAAAAAGTATCAGTTCTTAACATCGCTTTCAATAACAACGGTTGTTCATCGACAGACTCATCTAATCCTAGTGTTTATTGTTGTAAGTCGAAAATAAAGGGCATTGGCACGCCTGATTTGTTGTGACTTGATCGGAACAGCTGAATTCGACTTGAAGTCACGCAGAAAACGTTCCGAAACTAATTCCAAACAATACGGATTTAATGACTTTACGATAGACGTTACAACGTTATTTATTGAAATACGAATATTAAAGCTTTATTCAGATATTTATAGATTTATGTTGGCACAAAAAAGATGACAGAGGAGAGGATGTTACATGGTATGCTACTAAAGATTACTTTAAAGTAAATGAATTAACATCAAATTTCACCATCAAAAACTAAGTAAACTATTAGTCAGTATTGTTCTAATAAATAGTTTATTCTCTTCGTTGGGCAATAAGTAAAAAGATACAGGCTATGCATTGCTACAAATGTATTTACCCGTGAGAAAGGCAAAACCACCGATTATTGGAAAAACTTACTGCTGCTAGATTTAAAGAACGAAGTACGAGATTATTATATATGTATAAGTACAAGTAATTTAAACAGGATCAGACAGTTTGTATAGCATTGAAGTTAAGACATTACAACAGTAACCTATCAAGTCCGACTTTTATGAAAAATATCAGGTTATATGATTTAAAGAATACTACTACTCCAAGCTAAATGAAACTTTCAAAAGTGCCTAACACTAACTACTTTCTAAATGTGTTTTACGTTAATTTTCTGTCTCATCTCTTTGTGTTAAGTTGCACTCTCTGCCTCTATGTATCGGAGCCTCGGTTTGAATTACGAGTAGATCGATATGCTAACACTCTGTACCAACGAAAAGACCGCAACATGCGGCGACGCAATTTGATCCGAGGCAACTAAATTACTTTATATGGAAACCAAGAGTCAAATCACACACAAGGCGTTTGCGACCTGACCCACGCATAAGGCTTGAGCTTAGACAAATTGGCTCATTCAGTCTCAGGGAGGCTGTTAATAAGACATCTTTCAAAGACTTGTCATTGTTTTCTTAGCATTATTATATGCTCTTTTTTGCGTTGACCTATATAATTGCAATTTCGATATTTAATAATTGACCACTATTCCAGAGTTTTCCAACAATTAAGATATATATTTATTTTTCAATTAAATCTATTTGTAGAATTGAAATGGTTGATCATTGAAACACTATCAGACAAACAATCCCCATATTTTGTAATTATTTATCCAATACATAATTTAAATAATAAACACTGTTGATCTACATAGTTTCAATTTGATGTAGGTATATTAATATTGTAAATGGCACTCAAGTCAACTTCCAAGTATTTTCTCTTTAGTAGTAAGAACCTCGAGCCACAGAGCTCTTTAAATTGCAGTTTACGCAAGAGGTAATCATACTTAACTGTGATCAAAACATTTCTAGGTAGAAGCAGAAGGCCAGGAAAATCGCCCATAAGATGAATAATTTGATGTCAGTGGTGTAACCGTTAAGAGTACGAACGTAACCAAATACATTGTAAACTCTACTGCAGACTTACAAGCATTATATAATATATACATATGTATGTCTTTTTAAATTACTTTCATGAATGTTCTTTCATGCTGTTCTGGTTACGTAGAAAAAACATAGTGTGTGCCAGCTGCTTCTCTTCCTGTGCCGGGATTTTTCTTGTACTCGATAGGCTTGCAAACTATTTCAAGCTCAATTTATTTATTACTTACAAATTTACGAGTACTATTACAAAATGTATGTGCTTACATCTAAGTGTCAGGTGAAGATATACAAATTTCATTGTGTGTTGTTTCTTACTAGAATATTTCAAAATAATGTCAATAGGTGTGAAACATTATTTAAAAAAACAAGGCCAGTGACTTTTGTGAATCAAAATAAAAATGGAAAACAAAGAGCAACTCATCAGGACGTAGTATCTAGGGTTAATTTAGTTTCTGTGACAGAGTGTTACATTCGTGCAGAGAAAACATCAAACGGTGGGAACAATAAAAATAGAGCAGTGTCAATGCCTGGCCTCATGTTCACCTGATGAGATTTTTAGTTTTTTATTACACGTGATTTAAATTATCGCTTATTTTAATGTAATTCTCCATCTATATTATTAGTTATGATGATTTGCGAAGAAAAAATGTACTAAGTATTGTTTTAAACGATGTGTTAGTTACGTTAACAATTTATAAATTATCCAGCTAAATTAAAGTTTCTAAGTCTTCGATTTTTCTAAATATTTACTCTGTAAATACCTAACTAAATGTAATAAATTGAGTTTAGGTATTTGAGTAGCTATTGAGTAAATGATAAAGGCGTTAAATGTGTGTGTCTATTATATTGTCGAAAGACGAGATTTGTACCCAACCAGGAAAAGATTTTCAAGAATTAAAACACAAAAAACTGTCCCCAATGTAATTTGACTTACAAAATTAATCAGGGACGGAATCCAACTGAAGGAAAGGACGGTTTTGTTCCGAATAATAAACAGACACTTATCTTAAAACGGCTTGGTGATAAATTAGCTGAGATTTGGCATTCCTATTTACAGACAAGTGAACTCATGATTGATAGTAGTCATCAAATACAGTGACTAACAAAAGTAAAAATACGACCCCGTTCTAGTTATTTAGGTAACAGAATTATCTTGAAAAAAGATTTTATTTAAAGTTTTAACATTACCCCTATACATTACCGAAAATTTTTTATGTACATTTTTGTTAGTTTCTACATTTTAATATCAAAAATAAGGCAAAGTTCAATATCATATATGGCATTTAAAACCAGTGAACGGATTTCACTTGGCTCGTCTATAATAATTGTCGTAAGCCTTTTTTGCAGGATAAAATCACTGTCTACCCCGCAAGGGCTATAGACGTGACAATATGTTTATATGAAAATCACCAAACAAAAATCTTATTTTGATTAATTAACCAAATAGGTATATTTAATTAATTTATATTAATATAAAAATTTGAAATATGTGGATGAAGCGAAGGAAGTATGCAGAGATCGTGGCAAGTGGAAAGAGGTAGTCTCTGCCTACCCCTCCGAGAAAGAGGCGTGATTTTATGCATGTATGTATAAAAATTTGCCTTCATATTCTAAATTGTTCATCTGAAAGTAACAGCCAAACCCTAAAAACGGAGTACTGCGAAGTAACGAGATTCTTTACGACAGTTGACAATCAAATACCCGGGGTATTCTTTCAGTGAGATGCATGGAGCCAAATGAAATAAAAGGAAAATAATTTAAAACAATATACGATTTTTCTTCTTTCTTTGTAAAATTTACACTACCCTACTTCTAAGAGATATTCTACTTTAATTAGAAATCTTTTATTCTTCTATTCTGTCTGAATAAATTTAGACTAGCCCAAGCGAAAAATAAAGCACTATTCTACTCCTGCCGAAATCTTATTGAACATCCACTAGGTATGATATGATAAAGAGTCCTTGGCGTAATTCTACTAATTGATAACCAATTTATCCGTAATTGACTTACATGGTGGGTAATAATTTCTTTTCATTTAATTCATGCCATATGGAAAGGCTTTTGACCAGTAGAAAGTACATTAATAACATGTTTTATGACAAGATAACTATTTAAATACTAGCCAAAAGTGAAAAACAATCCTACCGTCGTTTGTGTCATTTTATCTTCACTCAAACTTAAACAGATGTGAATACATCTTCGCCAACTTTAAATTAGTTTTGTATTTTGACTGACTGTCGATATGATTACTCTCATATTATCCCAAGAACTTGGATATACGCGATAACATTAAACTGTGGATTCTATTTATCAGTTTTAGGTTTTTGAAGCTCACGCTAGGATTGCTTTTGACAAAATTATTGCTCTCATCACACTGTTATTTGTGAGATCACTAAGTGGTGAATGAAAAAGGTAAAATCAGGCAAAACATTACGACTGTTCATGAAATTATTGAACTCTTTTTCAATTTATGACAAAGTACAAATTAAAGAAGACCTCACATTAAAAAAAGACTTAAAATGCTTAAAGGTCAATTTGGATCATACTCTTCAGGAATATTTCTAATTTTTAATACACCTTCAGCTGCAATTTAAATTTTAGCGGTTATTTTATGAAATTACTCCAAATGGGTGGGCTTCAAAAATCAAAGCGGTGCCAGAAAGCAAAGGTTCTTTGTAACTACCATTCTGTTAAATCACACTAATTAATTTTACTTGCAGACTCCTATTATTCAGACTACTTATGGACAGACAAGAAGCCTATAAAGCACTATCCTTTCAAATGGATTGAAGTTGGGATGAATCATGGAATAAGCTTAAAATAAATTCTACGTTGTTCGTTGTAAGTCAATATTGCATTCTTCTTTAGAATTCTTTTGGCTTCTATGATTCTTTATTTTACGGCACAGGCTTGAAAGAATCTTCGCATATAATTACTGACTTAGAACGTCTGAGCAAAAGGGATGAAATGACGTCTGCAAAGTTCGGCACTTCGTCCTGCTTTCACTGCTAAGATCGTAGTTTCCATTCAATTACCAGATTATTTTCTCCTTTCATCTCCATCCATTTATTTTTAAAATCACAAGGTAAA
This sequence comes from Amyelois transitella, assembly GCF_032362555.1. NCBI lineage: Eukaryota > Metazoa > Arthropoda > Insecta > Lepidoptera > Pyralidae > Amyelois > Amyelois transitella. The sequence continues at coordinate 6,273,592 of NC_083511.1, read as the reverse complement.
AAGTTACCTTTCCATTTAATTTGAAAAGTCAGCTTAAAATAGGTCCTGTTCGTTATTCAAATTGAAACTTTCTGCAGCTTACTCAAGTTTCAATTTATAAATAGGTTGTTATTGTGAAATTTTACAACAGTCAATGTTATTATTAAGTTTTTGCCATGAGTTCATTAACTTCGAAAGGTTGCGTAAAATAGAGAAGGCTGCTACGTATTTCATAATATCGAGAAACTGCAAAACGTCAATGTTCTTTAAGAAAATGATATAATAAATCGCAAACTAAAAAATGTATTAGTAGTAATCTAAGATCTGACCGGTACCAGTCAATTCAGGCTATGGAAATTTTTTGCTAACCATTATAAGTCATCTTTAATCTTATCCAAACTTTATTTACAAATTCTTTTAAAATAATGTCCATAGTTATTCTTGAAATGGAAACATACATACATACATACATACAGTCACGTCTATATCCCTTGCGGGGTAGACAGAGCCAACAGTCTTTAAAAGACTGAATGGCCACGTTCAGCTATTTGGCTTAATGATAGAATTGAGATTCAAATAGTGACAAGTTACTAACCCATCGCCTAAAAAGAATCCCAAGTTTGTAAGCCTATCCCTTAGTTGCCTTTTACGACATCCATGGGAAAGAGATGGAGTGGTCCTATTTTTTTTGTATTGGTGCCAGGAACCACACGGCACTGTATTGATGCCGGGAACCACACGGCACTTGAAATAGCAACTATTACATAAATATAAAAATCGATTAGGTATTTTACAATCCTACAAGAATTTCTATAAGTTAACATTTATAATATGTTTGTGTGTGTAAAGAAATAGGTATTCCTAAGAGGAACAATGAGTTCTAACTTTAGAAGTACTCGTATTTTAGAGTAATTGGGCAATTCGTAAATGTTTGGGAATGGATCTAGAGGAAAACCTGCAATTAAAGATCTCGGACCAATCTCCCGGATTTATTCGTTTAAATTGTTAGACTATAAGATGACTATCGCCTGAAACTTGAACAGTGTTTCTTGCTTACCATGTAAGATCTTGTGATACTTAAATGTACGAATTTATTTACCGTCTTTCAAAGTGTCATCTGTTGAATGGCTATCGATTTTGTTTTTAACTTTGATTTCATTTAAATAGCTGAACCTGTATAAAATACTACTATGCATCATTTTAATTTAAAAAATTAATTGTTAACGTAAATTTTTGTCTTTGAAATAGATTTTGATCAAGAACTGATTTTATCAAATTATCGTATGTTTCTAAATGCGACAAACAGTGGAAGTCTCAGCCTAAATCAAGAGGTAAATATAAATCCGGTACAACAAATAATAGCCATTCAGAATATCATAAACTGTCTCAATTTATGTTACTTCATTCCAAATCTTACTATTTACATAAACTGCCCTGAATATTTCACCCGAATAATATCTGTTTTGCGTAATGCGAAAATGATAGAATTCAACCTTCCCTGTAAACTCTTTTATGTTGCAAATCTTTTTGTCATTGAGGACAACTCACTCTACCTTGTATAATCAAATAGTATCCAGATAAGCCGAGTATCCATCATGCTACTAAGTCGTATGTAAAATAAATGAATTTATTGTTATTTTTACTTGGCATCAGTTATGTCGACACTTTTAACTTATTTTACAATTATTATAGCTGTAACAATGCTTGTAAGTATTCGTATGTTATTTCAAGCGACATGTAATTTCATAAGCAAATTAGAAACTTCAAAAGCTTCAATTTGATACCACCTACTTAGTATTAACTAATTTTCAACGGATTATTTATTGTCTGTTTCTCTTTCTCTCCCTCTTATCTTTGCGTGTTCCTGTTTATACGCTCCATCTCTACGCTTCGGAGCTTGAGGTCTACTTTGCGACTCATATAATGAATATGGTAAACAAGGATAGATAAATCTACAAAAATCTCAAATAGCAAAACAAAAAAGTCTAATACAAACGTATGTCCCTAAAGTTTTTGGCGGTTCGTGTTCAGAAAGTTGTACCGTACTCTGTCGGTTATGAGCCCCGACGGCACAGGCTGTGCAGTTTTGATATTCATATTATTAAGGCACGCGTGGCGGCAAACTTGCATTGCTCTGCAGTTGTTGAAAGTTCAAATCTTCTAATTAGCAGCTGCCACTTAACAAAATTTTTGTCCTAAAGAAGTCTCGAATGAGATGTATGTAATATGTATGTGTGATAAGGTCTGATTTACTTAAACATATGTTTGTCTGTTTTACAGGTAAAATATTGAGATTGGTGAAATGTGAACTGAAGAAATCACTTATACATAAAAATGGTACCACATAATAGTGACGACGATGACACTCCGCCGATGTGACAGCTTACCTACTCGTCTCAGGGAGGCGCCTGTTCCAGCTGAACCTGAACATAAAGCTACAACGACAAAAATACCGGACTCAAATACTGTCCCTAATTTCAACGGCATTCCCAACCGTGATCAGATAATCGCAACTTGGAACTCTCTTCATTCGGAAGTGAAGAATATAAAAAATGGTGTTCCTCCACAAAATGAGTCGACCAATCATAATGCAGATAATAAAGATTCCAATACCCAGATTACTATACCCGCTTTCGCAGGCAACAAAAATGTACGCAGAAAAATCACATATGATACTCGGCAGTTTGGGGTTAAACGTCATGAGTCGTTTTCAGTGGACACGGGCCAAGCCACGGTCGAATGCGGGTCTAATATGGCAAAACGACGGACATTGTTTCAGCGATTGCTTCCATGGAAAACACAGGAATGCGATTGTCAGGAACGGTACATACCCAAATACCGAGCAGCACCAAGATTGCGCGCTGAAGACTTGTTATGTACGTGTGGTGCCAGTGCCAATAGAATTAAGACACCTAATAAGAACAAACCTTACGCGGAAAGAGGGCGTTCAAAGAGTGTAGGTTATGAGGCTGCACGGGAAGTGACACAGTTTCGGCGGTTAGTGAACGTAGTGTTTATGAGGACTTTCCTCTTGTTATTTTGAATATCAACAGGCAAGTCTTCATAAGTGTGTTTAATTGAAGTGTATGGTGTATCAGGTGCGCTAGTGCTGGTGCGACGGTGGGTGCTGAAACTGCGGCGGCTTTGCGTGCGCGCGCGGCGCTGACGCTCGCCCGCCGGTACTATCCCGAGGGAGGATGGGGATGGACCATCACCGTGGTGGGGACCATCGTGCAAGTGCTATCACATGGTTTACAGCTAGGTGGAGGCACTGGTGCGATTGCTTGCACTGCAGCTGTCAAATATCGCGTTTCACCTCTTTACACACATGGTGAGTTGGAGAAAAAACATTTTTCTTATTTTCTACTAGGTTATGTTTTTTAAAATATTTACCTATTCAATACAGCTAATCTAAATTATTATGCAATGTTACAATATCGTAGTGAACCGAATGAACTTCCATTCATATAGCTCTGGCTTATAACAGTCTTTAAACAAATAGAAATGCAAATGTATGCTAATTCTCACTTGTTCATTGGATTTGCCGATGCTCTGAAAGCAATTTATTAAATGGCCACTCAAAATTATTACATTTATTGCACTTAATACTGTTTAAAACATAGTGAATTTTATGACAACTCTTATATCATTCTAGAACAAAAAATATATAAATAGCACAATGAGTTGGACCTTTGTTTTTGGCTAAAAACTAACTGGCGTATTAAGCTAAAAACTAATTTTTATTATTGATAATTCAGTGTAATATAACAAGGTATTTTAAAACTGAGAATCAACTAACAGGTAGTCTGAGGGGTACCAAAAGAAACATTACGCCGTGTTCTGTTCTGTTCGTAGAATCTGCTCTCATTCTCAGTCTCTATGATATTTTCTAATGTTCAGGATGGTTTTCAATTATTTTTGTTAGTAGATCCCTATAAAGGTGTTTTGTATGTGTTAACTTTATTAATTTTATATACCTACTGAGGATTCGGATAAAATTCAATTGTAGTTACATATCATCTTGAAGTCCAATATCATCAATATGAATGAAAATACCCTGATGAAAATAAAGTTGAAGACATTTTGTACTGATTTTGCCAATGTTGTTAAAACTCCAAAATTATGACTAACAGATGAGAGACGTTCTATCATGTTCTTGACTTCAGTATAGACACATTACTTATTATTTTACATCTTAAACATCCACTATAATTGTTTCAGATCAGACACAATTTTAAAAAATCGATGTCTATTAAAAACTATTATACTTCATGTACCTAATAAATTAACGCACTAAGATAGATCTTCTAAAATGGTTTGCGTGTATCTAAAAGCTATTCCCAAAAGTGTCATTCAAACTTGTACTGCTACGATTCCATTAAAGAATACAGTATATTATCACGGAGTTTCAAACAAAACTCGTTAAATCAACAGTGACGTTAAGACAAATTACTTTGCCACGACGAATATCGTGTTACTTAAGGAAATCGTGTTTTTCCATTCACACGGAAAAATGTAGCCCGTTTTAAAAGATTAGAAAATTTTATAATTCTTGGAGCTTACTAGCTGAATGTAGAATAAAATAATGTGGAATCGCTTTTTCTTTAAATTAATAGAAGTAAAAAAAAATTGATGATATTTTTTTTCGATTTGTTAGTTGAGTGTCTATTTTAAACAATGTACCTATTGTTTTTATATGCTTTTATGGCGAGGGAAATCATGGTGAAAAATCCGGCTTGTTTAGGCTACTATATGAGTTAGTTTATCCTGCAAAGGATGCGGAGGTCAGAGTGGAGTCGCTTCATGTAAAAACCTGACTTACCCAATCCAGGACCATGGTCATAACTTAGGTCTAAAGAGGTAAGGATGTAAACAGGACTTACGCCAGAGGAATGAAAGCTGTTGTTGACTTTGATTAATGTAAATAGTTCTTAAACATAGAAGTACACGTAAAAAAACATAAACACGTTTCGCTAAACTAGACATATTGCTAACTTTTCTGAGAAAAACGCGTGTTGACTACAGAACGTGGTTTAATATCCTGCAAAATATCAAGGATGTGCAATATCACGCGTATCGGACAAATAAATCACGAACCCAATATTGAAAAGCTATCTTAGGTTATTGAATACGTGATATGTTTAATCGTACAAATTATATTATTGTTTTTTTAACATTTTTTTCCTGTCCTTTAAAAATTTACGTCTTCCTCGTGAAGCTAGTAAAACTTTCATTAATCTGTGAAACATTAATTCGCTGCTAAACCTAACAAAATCATAATATAGGCATATCCTTTGTCTCAGAAACCGTCTAGCGCCGTCATTCAATCCTAGGTTTCCAAAAGCGGTTATTTAAAAAAACTAAAACAACGTTATTTGAGCCTACCCTAGGTAAGGTCGTTGAACTCCTATTTTAGATTAGTTTTGATATTTATTCAATTTAACGGGCAGACAAAATGTCTTTTTTATACAAAATTGTTTGACATTTCTCATAACATTTGTACTGTACGGTAATTTATGATATCTACTTAAAAACAATACCTTCTATTTGGTTATAATATAGATTTATAATAATAAAAAATAATTCTTGCCCTATTTTATTGTTTATTGTTATGCTAAAATCAACGGTGAACGAAATTAATCGAAAGAGAAGCGACCAAGAAAGCAACTAGTTAAATAAATAAGCGGATTCTGCAACGTGCATAACACTACACTACAACGAGCGGCCAGACGGGAACAATGGAAAATCTGACCTGTTTCTATATTTACAGGCTTTCTATTTTTATTCTTCAATGATTTTTTTATGCACCATCAATATGTGAACGGTTGAGAGATCAAAACAAGAAATACGAGATTTACGATATTAGATAAGAGTTTTTGTAACCGAACTGTAAGTTGTACAAACTTTGTTATACTAATAATAAAAATATAAAATATTATAAGAAGTCAAATACCAAAACTAATTTTAATCATTTACTCTAATAGATTAAATGCGACTTTTGAACTATCTAGCTGGTATTTCGCTGCGAACAAATAGACACACATACATATATGGTTGAATTGATTTCATTGAATTCAGAATACAGTACAGATCTTTAATGTGTAATACTACTTTAATCAAATAGAATTCTAGATATACATGTGATCAACGTTTGAACAAAGTCGTTCTACAATCCATAATAGGTTTTCTTTAAACGTTTATTTCTTTGATTTTACTAAACTAAATCGTAAGACAGTAGACGAAAGATTAAACTTAATACGTTATGTACCAAGTACTCGTATGTCGTGTGGTTCCCAGTAGCTTGCGGAGATCAGACGGGAATAACGTCATGTAAAGATTTGACCTACGCAATATAGGGCAATGCTCATAGGTGCACCCCGGGCTCCTTTCCAGAAAGATGAGGATGTAACCGGAATAACGCGAGACGGAAGAACACACTGTCTACTAGGCCAATTTTGAGATATTCAGATGTATAGTATATATTATAAACCGAAAAGATAACCGATACACATATTAACGGCCAATTGATTGCAGCTCAATCCGGACATACCCAACCTACCTACTGGAAATAAATGAGAGAGTGATACAATGTGTCCAAACGATGATCTTTATCGGTATAAAGTCGTCATAATAGGAAATATTTTTTTCAAGGAAAATTATAATTATCAATTAATTAATGTACAAAATAAAATTCTTGTTTTAAAATAAACTCTGACAGACAACGCACAGTCTAAACTACATAAATATGGCGTACGAACCTGATATATGTAGGTATTCCTTTTTATTATACTTTAAATAAAAACATTTCCACTATTTATTTGATATAATTATGATATGCTTTCGTTGTGCGTCTGATAATATTTACATGAGCGCAACTACATGGAAATAATACGTGTCATTTCTCAAGTTCATATTTATGTAGTTAAATATCCTTGTATCTGAAAATATTGCAACAAACAAAGCAGACTATGTCAGAAGCCCGCAAATGTAGCGTATTATCCAAGTGAGAAAAGATGCTACAAGCACCATTGCCACTTGGCACGTCCGGCTGTCTACTGAGTTCTGAAGTATTATTATTTCATTCTCAAATCCACTTCCGTTCGACATTACATTTTTAACCGCTCCGTTATATTTGTTTAAATATATTAAACAAATCATGTAAGCTTTGTTCTTCTTGGCGAGTTAATTTTATATCAGAATCATTTCTTTACTAAATAACTCCGTTGATTCTTTGGACTCTGCTATTTCTCTCTTAACGCTTAAATTTAAAGACTACTATAAAATGATGCAGTAAACTTTTATAATGCTATTTATCTGATATTGCTATTGGGTTAAGATGCCATGTGATATTTTAATAGCTCAATATTGCCAGATGTCTCCATTTGTAGACTCGTCTTGAATTTACACTGAGCTAAATGAAATACCTAGGCAATAGAGAGATAATGTCGAATATTTGCTTGAGTGGGGAGACAAGGCCAACTAATGCAAGATGATGTTTATTTTTACATATGACATAAAATAGAAATTGAATGTTCCAAATGATGTCTTGTCCTGTAACAAAAGAGTCATCCTAGTTTATTTTTAACTTTCTAAATAAAAAGCTTTCACTTATTTTGTATTCGGGCCGATACTCAAGTTCTTATTGATTACGCTCCAGCGGCAAGTTTTAAACAATGATTGGCAACATTCTGTTGATTGATGAGTCGCGAATGAAAAGTTTCACGTCCTCTTGTTTCAATATCTAAATGATCGATCCATTATTAATGAGCTATAATTTAATCTGGCTGTTTTGACGAAGGCCGGCGTCACCTCCAATTTCGCCGATCCGAAGGCCCATGTCCATTCTCTGTAAATCAGTGAACTGTGAATCAGATGACGGCAGACAGGTCGGATGGTCTGCAAGTCAGATGTGGTGCGAATTTAATTAGCACCGAACTGACACGCATAAAGCGATGCAGATGAAATGAGATTAGAAATATAATAGCTTATCTATTAAGGATGAAGTTATTCCAATTAAAAGATTTTTGTAAATTACCTAATTAATTTATAATCATATCTTTATAATAGTAAGACTACAATTAAGATCGACCGAAGATTACAAATTATATACTTCTACTCCTCACAGCTGGTATAGCGCCATCAAGTTTTTACCACAGATTTGTAATATTTTATATACTTTTGGTGGCACTGAAAATTATTTTAAACTTACCAATACAGACTAAATATTATTACAGCTCCAAACCAAAATTAAAGCATTCTTCATTTCTTCATTCAATCTTGTCTTTTTTGCAACCTCACTTTTAACTGGCGATAACAGCTGCATTACAATGTGCCTGCACGTAATTTCTACTCATTGTGAATGACAAGAACGTTAAGAATAGACCTTCACTAGTCAGATAACGAAAGTTCACCTTTATAGACTGTTAATATGTTTTTCTGTAGGTGAGTCAGTTGTTTGAGGTTATACTTAGGAAATACCTACCTATAAGATCTTTGAGGCAATAATTTAAACATGACGTATGGGTATGGGTGCATGAGTAGGTTTAATTCAAGTTGCGAAATATTTCTGACCAAATTTAATATCGACGTGTACAAATATTCCTTATTTTCCCGTTTGATCTCCGCTCCGATTCAATAAATCTTTAATTTTGGTTTCTAATAATAAACAGATTTCAAGGCGTTTGGCAACTCAATAAATATCGGGGATTACAGTCCCTGTTATTCCATATTAAAGCTGGATAACCGTTAGCATCGATACAATATAAGTGGCGATTAAGCTTAATTTTGAAATTTCTTTTAATTTAAAGTTTTTTTAAATAACCAAATTAAATAGAAAGTCAGTGGAGTTTGAATAATATAGAATTATTATTATTATAATAAAGCCTGATTCTGCTGGTTATTTACTAGACATATTTAGTATCCATATTTGCTAAACTTCATGGCACTAATTAAAAGGTTAGACAATAGATCTGTGACTACTAAAGTAGTTATCAAATATAACCCCAATACATAGCTACCTATATGTCTATCTCCCGGAAGGGTATACAGAGAGTACTAACGTATTACTACAATGCTACAATGACTATGTCAACATTCATCAATATTTTCATGAAAGCTCGTCAGTACTACATTATACTACTTAGTACTTACTATGCGTATTTTTTGCCAAAAAAAACACTAATTTGACACGCAAACCCAACACTTCGTTATAAACGAATTAACCCGAATGCCTATTTACGTTACATCTTTCCTGTTACGTGTTCAATAAGACAGCCTAATATAAATCATGCTTGTTATTTCTCTATTAAAACTGAATATAGGGCACTATAATTTGTCTTGATTTTATTTTGGAAATATTGAAGAATATTTCTTATGTTTTAATATAAAATTTAATCTGAAATCGAAATATGTCAGAAATTTTATATGCACAGCTAATTGAATTAACATTGAATTGGTATTTTATAAATAGTTATTGGTATAGGATATATAAATGCAACATCATATAACTATGTACTACAAATAAGTGGATCTTTAAAAAGGTTTTGTAAAATTAATCAAGATAAAATTTATTTTAAATTTCTTTTGCCTTATATTTAAGTTTTGAGAAGAGGAATTATTCTTGGAACTCAGTAAAACCATATACAGATTTAATATAAAAACGAAAATAATATGTTTCGGTCTGACCAGGGAATACCTTCATACAGCTAAATTGCTCCCAGTAGAATATAAAGCTGAACATATCTTTTCATTTTTATTTATTTACCGTCTGAAAGTGAGCATAATTTTTCAGCAGCATCTGCATAAAAGTGCAAGATGAAATGTCTGTTGAATAGAGAACAATTTAGACGCTTCATCCATGTATTTCTCAAAATCTTATAAATGTAATCCCGAATAGTCCTTTGCTTTTATAGGCCGATTTGGAAAAATTAAAAAAAATATATATATTTGTCTATCAATGAATTAAGTTTACCTATTGTATATTATTTTAGGTGCAACTAAGTTTAAACAAGTAAATTTATAATAATACCCACTGAAATTTGCGCGTGACTCCGTTCACTTTTCCGTTTGATTTGCGGGGAATCTTGTAGGGCATCCCGTCAATACCAAAGAAACATTCAAGCCTTATTTCAGATGTTTATAATTACTTCACAAGACCACAATCGAAATATTCAACAAAATGATTGAACAAAACAAAAAAAATTAACTAAACGCTGAATTTGAAAATCGTCATAAGTTTTCCTCTTGCCGGGAACGTTCAATTTTCCGGGATGAAAGTGCCTTTTATCTGTTTTAAGTGCATAGTACGTAGCTATTCCAATCGAATAAAATCAATATATTTCAATAAGTACTAGATCTAGTAGGAGCGTTGCTTTCGTGGGATAAAAATGGATAAAGATGGTTTAAAAAAATTAAAGTTATTAGGGATTCTCTAGGTATCACAAATCCAACAAATATGAATCTGGTGTAGATGAACTTTCTGGGTCGTACAAATGAAGTTTTAATAAGCCCCTGGCCTTACTTCCTGGAAGGGTCGTACCCTAACCGCAGAAGCTTATCTGTCATATCCAAAATTCCAACAATTTAGTAAATATTAATTAACCACGGCTATCATTTTATACTGATTGTGTTACTGAGAAATACCGTTGAGGTACATCGAGACGTAAAACTTTCAGAATTGCAACCTCATATTATGGTTGCGGTAATACTCTTTGTAAAATCAATATCACGTATTAGCATATCCTGACGGGGTAGACAAAGAATACATATCATAAGACTAGAAGATCACGCGTAGCTTAATAATGGACAGAAATTATGACTAATCTACGAGTAGTTAGTAGGCTGTCTATCACCTTGAAAAAAATCGCAATTTTATAATTCTTTGTCACAAGTTATATTTTTATTCAAAAATCTGTCTGTCATCTATGGTTATACATACATATAGTTACATCTATATCCCTAGCAGGGAAGACAGAGCTAATAGACTTGAAAAACCTCATAGGCCACGTTCAGCTGTTTGACTTAATGATAGAACTGAGATTGAAATAGAGACAGGTTGCTAGCCCATCGTTTAAAAAAAAGAATCGCAAATTTATAAGCTTAACCTAAGGTCCTATTCTTTTTTGTTTTGGTGCCGGCAACCACACGGCGCGTGGTATTCCACTATTAAATTTACAGATCTATAAGAACAAAATGTTGAAACGATAAATGGCAATACGAATAAAAAGTAACAGATTGTATTGATCCAAGGGCAAATGATTGAAACCATAGAGCCATTCAACATTCGAACTACACGTATTCAGGTTACAGTAAATTGGTAGCTGAAGCATTTACTCTGTACATACATATTTACATAGAACGGTATTATTATTATGGGAGTGCCACTACATTATTTTTAGATGAATATGTGCCAAACAACATTACCAAATGATATAATATCATATTTAGAGAAAGAGTTAATTATAATATCGGCGTTTGTTACATGCGTCCTGAAAAGAGGACAACACGGAATCTAGCTCAACTTGAATCATGATTTTGCATTGGGTAAAGTGCTTTTTATTTTAGTCTCCTTTCGTTACTTAAAAAACATAGCACATTCACCTGAAAGTTACAAATAAAGGCCATTTTATAGCATATTGAATAAATAATAATGAATGCGAAAAATATTTAATTGAGTAGTTATGACATCTCGTAACTAATGACAATTTAGTAATTGTTTCTCTATGTCCATATTTATAGTAAATATCCATAATTTCTCCAATATTGGACATAGAGAAACAATTAACTAAAAACCAGAAGATAAAATAGATAGAAATTAAACAATTATATATCACAAACACCATATATATATATAGAACCACATGTGTTCTACAGCAGCACAGACAGACTAATTGCACAGAGCAATACACTGATTTTCAGCGTCACGATTAAATACAATCATTGATTCTATTATAATTAAATACAAATAACTATGCTAAGATTTGCTGCATCACGTACCCATTACCAAAGCCTATCGCTCGGTAGGGTCCATCGCATCATCCATCAATGTTCAGCAGTAGCTATTGCAATGTTCCAGTATATTTTAGATAACAGAATCATCCTGGAATAGATTTTGTAATGACTCACCACATTAATAACAATTAATGAGCAATAATTTTACAAATCTTCAGAATGTTTGTCTGTTATCAAAAACCTACCTAACCTAAACATAGACATTTTTATACAATAAATTAATTTTAAATATTAAAAGATATTTAGCATCAGCAAGGGTTCATCAGGAAATATTAAAACTAGACTTCTGTGCGGAGATTCGGAAATATCCAGGAAGAAATGTACGTAGACTATGGAACTCATAAAGTAAGAACTAGTGACCAAAAAGTGACGTGATGATATACGGAGACGATGAAGAAAAGTTATAAGTATAATAAAATTTCCTTGAAAAAAAATACCATCTCAATACGTAAACTGTAAAAGTCCTCGCAAAATAATAGATACCTATATTTTGGGTTATACGAGGCTTATTTAGTTAAATCTCGCAACTTTCGTGTTTTGAAGTTGTTTTGTAAATCGTAAACTTGTAAGTTACTTAACTCACTTAAGTTTTCGAGAGTTGTTACGGGTGTTACCTACAAAGGAAATTGTATAGCAGATATATAAAAAACAACGAATTAGCTCTTTATTTCTTTACTTTTTCCTACAGATACAGAGACGCGTGGTGCCGAGTAGAAAAGCATCAAACCCATATCTTCCCTTATTTTTCCCTTATCTTATATACCATATCTTCTCTTAATTTCAGCATCATGTGTGTGAGCTTTTTTCCAATGTCCTATGGTACAATAGTCTGTAACTAAATAAGAAAGGAAGAGATTACACAACTAATTATTTCAAGGTCAAAGTTACAGAATATTTGATGAGTTGCTGACAACAAAGTTTAATGTGTGTTAGCTGGCATAAATCAAGTATTCACGTACACAACGCAAGATTGTTACCTGTGATATTGCCTTGTTAGCTATTCATTTACGGAGTACCGTATAAACGTAATTTGTAGTCCGTTTTTTGAGAAGGTGACAAAATGAACATAAATTTCCCATACAGGAACATTTTATCTTTTCCTTTAAATTACTTAGGTAGTAACTAAATCAAAAGCACTGACCGACATGTAATTTTAGGTTAATAAGAATACTCATCATCATAATTTATCATCACTTACTTGTGAAAATAATATTAATCATACATAAATATTATTTACACAAGTAAGTGTTTATCTATATTCCCATTTATGTATGTCTATGAATAATACATTTGTCTTTATTTTTTTCTTGCTCTTAAATTGACACCAGATTATTTATCTGTTTGCTATTTTCTAAAAGTTGACTGTTAGAAAATGCTTTTAGTATTAAGTCCACCTATTGTATCTTTGAGGTTCAATAAAGATTTAAATAAATAAATACAGTACAATAGAGCATTAAAGAATAGGTATTTTATTGTTAGGGAGGATCTAGCTTAAAAATGATCAGGTAAAAGATTTTGAGAACTCGCAAAGAATGATTGGTTGTTCGTTACCTACGCTTTCTTAGCTTAAATGCTGGACCAATTAAAATAAGATCGTGTCCTGCAGAATCTCAATGCTTAATGTCTGCGTAGCCTGTATTAAAAATCTTCATTGTTTCCATGATTACTGTCTACAGGTATTTTTCACTATTATCGTTATACAGTTAATATAATTAAAACAAAAAAATATAAGTACGAATTTAAGTTTTAACTGCACGCAATATTATAGAAATGTCGCAAGTGTCACAACTCACAAGTCTCATGTGACACCAGGGACTCAGGAATTTAGTAGTCATAAATACTGTTTACTGACCCTTGCCTTCTGTATATTTCAGGCCCTTAGGTACCCTCGAAGGAGGCTCGTTTCGTTTAAACCTCAATGCAAGGGTTGAAATTAATTCAAAATTTATTTATTTTTGTTCATAAGTTGTGGTATTATTGTATCTTTGAATTAAATAAGTTAGTAAGTCTTGTTTATTTTTATAAACTACTGGGTGGAATATATTAAGCAAAAGTTGTATTGTAATAACTTTTGCATTAACTATATCAAGTACCTACCCTATAAGTTACCTAGATATAAGCTTCTTCTGCTTCTACATCCTGGCTTTAGTCCCGGTTGAATCCTCACCACTCTTGAGAGGAGTCACCCTAAGAGCAACACCTAAGGTTAGTATCAAACGAATGTACATAACTTCGAAAAAATTGTAATTAGTAATTGGCCGCGGTGAGATTCGAACTGGTGCCTTTATACGCACCCGCATTTTGACCTTACTGATTTGACCACCGACGTTCTAGCCTAGGTATTAGGCATAATACAGCGAAAACGTTTCATTGAAATCTATCCAGTTGTATAATCAAACAATTAAACACAAATAAAATAAATTATGTTATTTTTGAAATTCGTACTACAGATGTTGCTTATACGAGTAACTCCCCAACATAAATTAATAAAAAAGACATACATATTCAATGTACAGAAAGTCTATACTGTTCTAGTCAGTCTGTACAGTCTATTTATAACGTTTGAATCTTAATTCCATCAGTAAGCCATACCGGGGAGCTTTCAGTCTTATCAAGACTGTTCGCTTTTTTCTACCCCTCAAAGGATATATGTATGTTAAAATTAAACTGCAGTGTATAGACACTTTATTTTTAATTATTATATACATACTTATAGTCACTTCTACATATATCCCTTGTGGGGTAGAAAGAGCGAACAGTCTTGATAAGACTGAAAACTCCCCGTTCAGCTATATGGTTTACTGATAGAATTGAGATTCAAACAGTGACCTGTTAATAAGCCTATCTCTTAGACGACTTTTACAACATCCATGGAAAAGTGGAATTAAAATGGCGTGTCTCTATTCTTAAGTGCCGAAAACCACACGGCACAATATTATTATACCAATGGTGATATATTGATTGAGCTACATAATACATAATAGAATTAATGCACTAAATACGGAACTTCGTCTTCCATCTTGAGATAAGAACGGGAGCTGCATTAATCCCGTTATTTCCTGTCTGTCAAGCTGTATTCGAAGCTATACGCTGCTAAAACAGAAATCGTGTAGGATCACTAGTATATCTGGCTGTTTTGTTATATATATGTATATGGTTTATTTTTTGTCGTGTGGTTTCCGGCACTTTAGAATAGGACTATTTCTTTCCAAAGGAAGGAACTTCGGATTCTTCTTTCAGGCTATTGGCTAGCAACCTGTCACTATTTGAATCTTAATTCCATACTGCTGAACGAAGTCTATTTAAGACTTTCGGCTCTATCTACCTCACAATGTACATAAACGTGATTGTTTGTGTGTTTTATTTTTTAGATCTAGGTGAATTTATTTGAAACAAGTTTGCTTAATTGTACTTGTTAATTTTCGATAGAAAAACGTTGCTATTTTGTTACCTATTGCAAAAACTAATATTATACTATGTAGGTAATGAAACTTTTGAAGGTTTTTATCCAATCTAAAGCTGTCTAGTAAATATTTTAGTATGTTAAAGAATGAAACCATATCTCCTATCGTCGAGCGCCTGTCACTCAATATTTTTTTCTAGGACCCCTGTCATCCCAACAATTATTTAGTTCTTGTCCGCTTTTACTGAATTTTTTGTACAATCAGAAACACAACTGACATATTATAAGATCTGCAATTCTAAGGTTATCCAACCATCATTCTATTTTCAAAATTTCAGCTCAGTGTATATTTCCATACTAATAAAATAAAATAAAAATACGAAAGAAAGTTTATGTTTGTTTGTTACCTCTTCACGGGATATCTACTGAATTAACCTTCTTGAAATATATAATACCTAAGAAATATGTATGTATATATAATTAAAAGTCATTCATTCATCATATTACATTTCAATCCGGTATAAAATTAAGTTCGTGGGATTTGCAAAAATCCTATTTTATCGGTGGCGCTTATTTCGTTGCTTTTTGTAGATGGTGCTTATTTCGTCGCTTTTTACCTATAGTTGGCGCTGAATTCAAGCGTGTGAAAGCTAATTATTATATAAGCACATCTTCTTTTTAAATATAGACCGAAGATAGAGTAGCGAGTAACACAAAGTTATTAATTCCATGTTTATAAGCATTTTACAAGCATTTCCAAACATGAAATAGTCCGATTTGCCGCTGACTGTACTTCTAATCGTGATTAAACGCTGTGAGTTTCAGCCCCTGAGAGTGTTATGCAATCACCGGAAACCTGTACCTTCGCAGGCACAATCAATCATTGCGAAACAATTCCCTAAACCATCAACCACTTTACTAATTATTTATCTGTCGAAATAACTATACAATATCAAAATATGAAATATTATCAACAACTATAAAAGGTACTCGACACATGAATTTAGCGCCATTATCACACGCAATTTTAGCGCCAATTACAAAAGAAAAGGTTTTTCGCAAATTTCACGGGAGCCATAGTTTTTAACGGGGTGAAAAGTACCCCATGTCTCTCCACACTCATAATCACTACATATTATTAAGTCTTCCCATTTTCTCTGTCTGTATGTATGCGCTAATCTCGAAAAGTTGTGATTTGAATTGAATTGATTGAACAACTGTAATGAAATAAAATCAAATTTAATTAAATGAAATTTACAAAACCGCTCGACATTCCACTTAAAATTTACAACCTACGGGGTTAATACTATATCTACCCATATATATGCCAGTGACTATTGTAGTAGTTAGAAATAATTTGTACAATATTCAGTAGATAACGTGTGAAGAAAAAAAAACAAACTTATTTCTGCATTCATAATACCTAATAGTTGGGATTTAAGTATGTAGCCGTAAAATACCTATAGCCTGTACCTATAGCCTCTAAAATCAATATGTCTAACAAACCACAGAATCCTGACCGCATCACATATTACGAGTAATTAGTGTTTCCCTTCCTACTACTGTCTACTGTTACCATAATAACTACCTATATATGCAATATAAATGTCCAATTGGGAGAGAGTTTAGAATATTAAACATCAATCTCCAAGTTATTGTTTAAACATTAAGCGCAACATTCCGGGAAAGTTGTCACAGGAACACACCACATCATATATTAGACTTTCTAGGAATTGTAGTGATATGAAATTTTTGCCGCGAACCGCATGCAAACAGCTGCGTATGAAAATGAAATGAATTCTACGTACGAGTGTCTCAAGTACGTGTGTCTCATAAAGCTGTAGCCTCAGGTATCATGATACAATGCCTTATAAATGAAATTCCTACTTGATTTAAATTTCAGAATGAAAATTTTTCATTTTATGTGTTAAAAGAGAGCTTAATTTTTTATAATGACCTATTATTTGAATTGCGGCCTTCTCTATGTTCACAGCGACATAATCATGGTGCAATTATCTCGGACAAATTTCTTTAACCTTAGTCTCTCGGTTCTATTGTCAGGTCTTTACTTTAGTCATATTAACAACTTGTTAATACAAGTGGGGTTGGAATGTATCCAGTCAGTGATCGGATGTGAGTTTCTCTCTCTCACCCCCCATTACTAATGCTTTGGGGTCAGAGGTCCACTCTCCGACTTTTCTATCTCTACTCTGTCTAGTCTGTGGCATCTTTATTTTTAAGGCCATATGCACGAATTACCTTTAGCGATGACAAACCAGATTTAGTAGATGGTGTAGCTTCATGATCTGACTAACCTACTCCTAGATGAGGATCACTGGTATACCATATAGGCTCTATTCAAAATGAACTCGGTGAGGGCAAACGTCAGCAGTATGACGAACGATATAAAGGATAACTAACGATTTGACAAATTGTTAGAATTTGCTATCATATTTTTAGTGGCAAATACACAATGACATTGCTTAACTTGACTGTGCACCGTCCCGCCCATTATAAATCAAAACGGCACTGGAAAATGCATTTCAGTGCAATTTAAGTAAAACGTCATAACGGCATAAATGTTTACGACAAGAGCACTGTACTTAATGAGTTCCTTTCGGCGTTCCATTGCAGAAATTGTTGTTAAAGATAACATGTATGATGGTGATATTATGACTACTCTATCTATTACTCTCTCATTAATATAGCCTACAAATCAGTTGTTATTTTAACCGACTTTAAACACATAAAATAAGAAAAGATGACATTGATTAATGTTTAATATAATCTTAATAAATCAAATAAGCGTAACAACATACATTACGCCTCTTTCCTGAAGATGTATGTACCTACCTTAACTAATACATAACAGGGACTAAATCTTTCAACTTGTGCTGCTTGTAAAAATATTTTTGCTTCATCCACACGTAACTCTCCTCATGCGAGCTAGGTTAAGAGTAAGTTCCTACTCTTGATCTGAGAAGTCACCAGGAAGTTTTATTATGTCAATAATTGAGGCATGATAAATTAAGACAATCCTAGGCAGTTTGTGGCAATTTTAGCTAGCAAAATTATGGAAGGTAAAATATGCAATTCAATTTGATTTTGATGTCCGATAAGAGAGTTTTATTGCATGGGAATTTGTTTTATTTTTAAAACAATGCCCTAAACCTTAAATAATTACGCCTCCACCTTGCACCACTATTTTCTGGTATTTTCCGTAATATCAAAATTCCACGTTCAACTTTTACGGCACTTATTTTATGGACTAACACTTCACAGGTTCCTTTGTAGCGTTCTCTTCTGAACGTTGTGCTACGAACTAAGGAAGAAAAATTATTATTTCCCAGGCGATTGTTTATTTCATACCTTCTACAAACTCACAAGAAATAAATCATCTAATAATTGTAATATTTGGATGGTGCCTTACCCGAAATCAATCCCTCTACCCTATTTTACGTTAATAATGTAGTGGTAGCTAATGTTCGAAGGCCTTTCTTGTTCCTCAAATCGCATAGTGAATACAAAAAATTTCTAGCGACATCTAGTGGATTTATAAGGAAAAGGGTGTCAAGTTGAACTACATGAAAAGCCGAGAAAATCTGTCTGCTATTCACGAGCTTCCCATCTCTGTATGAACAATACCGTTTGAATATTCTAGATGGCGCTAGTAGTTTCAAAACATCTTTATATATTTTTTGTAATTAAAAATTTTTTTACATTCGTACGTTTATCTAAGTTGCCTTATTAAGTATTCACTATAATTTTAGGTCTTGATACGCTTCTTTACTGAGAAATGCAATATTTTAACTTATTTCTACCTTCTTAAATTGGTTGACAGATAATTGACGGTTTTTGAGGAATTCATTCATATTATTTGTTAAGTTAACAATATGTATGATATGTACTTATTTAAAATATTATCGAACACAATGACTATAACAATTCCGTAAACTCTGATCCTGTTTTACGATTGAATTTTCGTATCTACTAGGAATAGTCGTAAAAACGTTGCAAACGCACAAACAAGGAAATAAATGCCATAAAGAAGCGACAAAAATAACCGTTTAGACTTCCTGGGGACTGGCCCTTGCATGTCTTAGATTCAACATCGTTAATTCGGGTCAACAGGCTGTCTTTTTGATATTGTATCATATTGTTTAATCAAACCGAATATTTTTCTTTCAATAAATTTTTCCAGTACAGTAAATTATTCCAGAGCTATTTATGTTTAATAAGAGCAACCCATTGAAAACAATTGCAAAAAAAGATATAGGTATTACCTATTTTTGACATCGGTTTTTCAACAACAAAATTTTAACGAAATGGGATCAGCGGTTTAACCGTGAAAGCTTAACAGGCGGGCTGAACTGTATTTTTGCAAAAGGAAACTTAAATAACTGAATAAAACTTAATACTAATTGATAAAAAACAAGAAGGTATCAAAGACATATATTTACCAAAGCACCTACTACGAGTATTATAATATTTCTGTGATATTGATATTACAAACCCAAAAATAGTCAAAAGACATTTTTTTGCGTCACGACTAAAGATTTTTCTTAACCCCTGATCAAAAAAGAAAAATGTTACAACAACAACGGAGCTAATACACGAATGAAACTTTTTCGATGGTTTTATGTTTTAATTTTGGCATTATTACCAATCTACTCAATTCTTATTTATACTTAGTATATTTTATTATTTCCATCAGAGAACTGGTTTAGCCAGGATCGAGGGCATCTTACTAGTTAAGTATTGTAACTAGAACTTCGAAGTTGAGCTCAAAAAATTTCTACAGGTTTAAATACAGTTTTAATAGTTTTCTTATACGTTTTCTCATTAAAATGAATCAAAGCAAGAAAAACAAATTATAGGTTTACTATCTGTTGCCCACGACTTCGTTCGCTTTATATCTCTATAAATTTTATCTTATTACTTTATTCCAATGTCTAAAATATTGAAACTTATTAAGAAAAAGTTTCATAAAAATTCGTCAAGTAATTTTAGCGTGAAAGTAACACACACATCCACACATCCTTACAAAGTTTCGTTTACGGCAAATCCCAGGACATCACTAAATTTTTCGTCACGACATGTATAAAAATTGCGCATTCCAATTACATGAGATATTTAATATAAATCCGTCTCCTTCATTTTATTAAGTTCAGTTAGCAGTCATAAACCATTCGCCATTGCGTTCCTTTACTCAGCTACCCACGAGTCTATCAAGACCCGCCATAAATTGTTACGTGGCAAAACGTCATAAAAATGTGATAATCCTTAACGTTTGTATCGCAAAGTGTCAGCCATAACTCTTGTCAATGGCACGGTTTAAGAGGAAATTACCACATATAATTTCTTCATACATGTTTTCCCCTGTTTTCACTGGAGACCGATTTTTATATTTAATAGAAGCTCTTACTCGTCGCTCTAACTTTCTTTCGATTTTAATATTAGTTGAAATTACAAAGGGATCATAATTGAGTATTTTCTATTGTTTAAAACATAACTTGAGGTTTCAAAGTTTTATTACAGCCACCAGCCTTACTAAACCGAAGGTTCTTTGACGTTGACTGTACCGAAACATACTCGTTACCATCTAATATTATATGTGCACTTATCTGATTTTAGTTAGGTGCGTAACAAATTTCATCAAAATCCGTCGGGTAGTTTTTTTAATAAGAAAGATAAACAATATTGAGTACACCCTTACAAACTTTCGAATTAAGCACCTACGTAGGTACCTATTTCTACAAGATTAGGTAAGTATATCGTTGTCAAATGCAAATTTATCCAAATACATTCAATGTTTTAATTTCGGATTATGACAGACTCAGGACAAAGACAATAGATGACACCAAAAGGGCGTGTCGAGCGCTATGTCTTTCTTATTCATCTGTCTGCAAGCTTAAACAACGTCTTGAAAAAAAGGACGCAAAATAATAATAATAAATTAAAGACGCAGTGTCTACACAGAGAGTTTAGTTTAGTTTTGTTTAAGATAAAATTTAATTTGCTGATTTGTTCCTATTTAAATATTTACTATTTTATATTTTTAATTGAAACTTTATTAAACATTTACTTTGATAAGTCATTTTATATTTCCTCAACGAGGTATCCCTCAGATAAAAAAAGTCTTAAAAAACAAGTGTTAATTTCAGAATGAATGCAAAACAAAATACCTTATAAAATTTGTATAAGTTCATAACATAATTAAATATAAGCATCCCACGTGCAAGTAGGTACTTAGCTAAAGAGGTTTGCAAGAATTTCGCGTCTTATTATAAGAAAGCATACCAACTCGTTTTTAAGAAACGGACATACATGCGTTGTCATGCGATCGAATATTCGGATATCAGATAACTTTTTAATAAACTCATTTATAAAAGAATTCGCAAACGACACCGTTGCATGTCGTAAATGGCTCTAGATGTCATGGAGATAAAGTGTAGGACAGGCCATAAACCTGGCGCACACGTAAATATAAAATAATGTTTAGGAATTATGTTTTAAAATTAATAACATTCATTTTAGTTTCTATATGACTTTGAAACACCGGAGTAACATTCAGCTGGAAACAATTACTTATCGGAAGTTTGTCAGAAAATGATGGAAGATCAATTTGTTTAGGATATACCAAAAATATTTTTCATTTTCGTCTTTAGATTTCTTTGAAAAAAATTACCATACCATTTAACTGGTGTTTAAAAAGCAACTGGGTTATACCATGTTAATTTTTTGGAGTTCAATAATGATTTGCTTTTATTTACTTATTATTAGTTGAATGCAACGATCCATTATCCATAGTTATCTTGGCACACGTACAGACCTAATGAATGCTAAAACAGAATAGAAGCCGCGTGTGCAGTCTTCTAATAATATAAGTAGCAGGGCATATTTATAAAGCATATTATAGGTATGTGTGTGACGGGCTTTACCAAACAAATGCTACCGGGCCTGTACTTTCGCCGAGACTGAACTCGATTTAACAGAATTATAATGATGTTTATTTAAATTCCAATGTCTCTTTTAAGTATTTGCTTTATCATAAAATTAATTTATTCGATAAAATTATACTTACATGTTGATGCAAATTCACTACGTCCTGAATTGTTATTTGAAAGACTAGAAGTGCCGAAAAATTTGCCTAGTATAATACTTTACAAAATATGAATAAATTAAATAAAACCATTTCACGAGAGCAGTTTATCAGTAAACATGTAAAAACTCATAAGATAGGCAGCGTGTACTCGCGCCCTTAGGGCATAATTATAATTAAATTATTGGAGGCTCCGATCTTATGCAAATATTCTGATAAACTGTTTATTTTTACGAAATTGGAGAACATTTTTAATCATTTAAAAAGTAAAATAATATGTTTAATAAATGAGGACCAAATAAAGTTAATGTGTGTTTTAGCTCTTAACAAATGAGGGATAATTTAATTTCATAACCAAAATTATGTACATTATTAAATCAAAAACGAATTCGGTCCTTTTTCAAATGGAGATATATATATCAGATTACATTAAAAATACAGTTAAATTGGAGAAACACAAAAATTGTAACCGTTATTTTGGCATCTGTATTAAATTAAAATGAAAAAAGGTATAAGTACATAGTTTGATCTCGATTTTCATTATATTTTCTTAATAATCTAGGAGACAAATGAAAAAAGTTTTGATATTTTTGAGATTTATATTGAGTCAGTTATTAATACGCTTACTTTTCAAGAAGTACTTCAATGCCATGAAATGACAATTTTATAAATAAAGACCTACTCATTAATTAATGCAGCACGTGGCTCAAATTGAATATATGTATCTCAACTACTTTAAATAATAAGAAGGACTATACTAGACTGAAAATAGATTCAACTAAGTATCTAATTAAATGTCGACCACTAAGTACATAATACGAGTAGTTATGACGATGAGTTTCCTTGCTTCTTTTGTAACTTTGACGGTTAGAAATCCTCGATGAGTTTATAGTACTTTTTGTACTGCTTCATATAGATACAACACGCTGCCAATATTTTACATATTCTACATCCAAACGGGGCGGTGCAAAACGTCTATTCTGCCTAATAATTTATTCAGTGGGCGGAAGACGTATAGACCAATGTCACTGGAAATCAGTGGTCATATCGGTTTTTTGAAGAAATGAGAACCTTATAATTATCTTCATAAGTTCTATAGTTGATTAATTGATATTTTGCATGATTATTTACTATATCTTAAATTGTCCGCCTTTTAGGATTTAAGAGTGATGGGTTCACTGGCTTAGTTTGCTATGGTTCAAATAAAAGGTCGATTTCCTCTAATATGTGACCTTATCACTTCTTGATCGTGGTAGTCATAAATACATTCCGATGTTTCTCTAGCTAGAGAGTGTCCAACTGATCAAGATAATGAGGATATTTTGTTTGGACCCCGGGCTTTGGAGCATAACAACAAGTAATCAACCGGGAATTCGCCTAGGCTAGGTAAGCATTTAGCAACGCACATAAATACAAAAAAACTTCTTACATTTCTTAAAAATATTTTTTGCATTTAATTTAACTAAGTATTCTTACCTTATTTATCTAGCGGATAAGACGTTTTTTATAAACAGCTATTGTAGCTATTAGGTCATTTCTCAGATAAAGTTTGCGAACGGTGAATTTAAAGACAAAGATAAGATACCTAAAGAGAGTTTTCAAAGTTGTGAAATCAAACATAGCAAACTTACTTGTACTTTCTTTGAATGCGAGTTCCAAGTTACATCCTACTACGTTGTATTTATTTGCTTGCTTTTTATAAACATAGGTACCTACTTAAATTTGTTTCGCCTTTTTCCGTAGGACATTTTTCTAGTTACCTCTATTCCTGCTAACTGCTTTTGCTTCATTCACATTAGTCTATGTCAAGCTGGCTCGTTCGTTCAGGGTAGGTACTCTTGCCTTGACTTTTCACCAGAAAGTCCCCGACTTTATCACGTTCAAGGTATGTCAGCCTATGGCTTTCCCCTCCAACGCTTTATTTATACTCACCTAAAGGAAAATTTAAGACGAGTGTCAACCACTTTTCAGCTAAATTATTTTCTTGACGTTACATATTTTCGAAATGTTTATGAGGTTAAGCTTACTGTTAAGATTATTATCTCCAAAAGTGTAACGTGTCACTTGTAACAACTCTAAATTTTATTGGCTCACCTCTCATTTGTAACAGGCGTTTGCTATCTGATTACAAAGACAAGTTCAAAACAACAAACAGGGTTGTCAATGTCTGATTAAGTTTGTTTGTAAATATCTTTATTGTAATATAAAACAAATAAATGCATATATAACACAAGTCTCGAACTTTCTTTGGGTCTATCTCAACATGTGTAATTTTTCCCATACTCATTATATTTTTAAGGATAGTCTTGTCGCCGAGCACACAATTGAGACCAGGTTTAATAATTATGATTATATAATTAGAAATGTATACTTACATACATACATACATATGGTCAAGTCTATATCCCTTGCGGGGTAGACAGAGCCAACAGTCTTGAAAAGACTGAATAGCCACGTTCAGCTATTTGGCTTAATGATAGAATTGAGATTCAAATAGTGACAGGTTGCTAGCCCATCGCCTAGAAAAGAATCCCAAGTTTGTAAGCCTATCTCTTAGTTGCCTTTTACGACATTCATGGGAAAGAGATGGAGTGGTCCTTTTTTGTATTGGTCCCGGGAACCATACGGCACAAATGTATACTTACCTATGCAATATCAACATGTTTATATTGAATTGGCTTTGAAAATAAACGTAGGTATGAAATAACTTATTCGAAATTAAAGAAAACTACGAAACTTATTTCGGTAGGTAATGGTATTCGTCTATAGGCTTTCTCTTAACATAAATGTGAAACGAAACTTATCCCTAGTCCCAATCCCAAGCCAATGTAAGCGAACGGTGAAGCAAATGGTTCTCGATATTTTGTTGTTGTTTCAATTATGTTTATTCCGAAGATTGTTCCATCTTGATTAATCAATCGTCGATAATATAGAAGATGAAAACCTCTATCCATATCCTTGCATCCAAATTTATAATAAAATTGTTGTATCCAAACCAGCGACTTGAATTATGTACTGAAAAGATACTTATTGCCAAAAAACCAATAGGTATGGGGCATCTGTTTATGAAAAAGAAGCCAAATAGGTGATTATAAAATTTTTAAGTCTGTTTGTTTGTGTGTACTTGCACCACGCAAAAACTGTTGCTTCGATTCGTTTTCCTGTGAACCAAGTCACGGATTGCTAGTTAATAAAAATCTAGATGACAGACCTAACCCTAGAACTTAAAAGAAACATTCATCTCTTAAAGACATTCCACTTGCATACTGCAGTCACAAAGTACCCTGTCACTGATAACCATCTCTTCACACATCACTGTCGAGACAGAACAAAAAGCATGAAAAAATACATCAATCTAGTTAAAAATGTTATCTTGAAGCTATCTGGCACCTTGCAGTTTTGTGATGAAATTTATCATAATTTTTCTTTTTTATTCTCTACGCATCCTACCACACCTTAGGACACAGTGCACGGCACACACACACACAAGGTACACAGGCACTTATTATTAAGAAATTTATTGATTATTATAACGCATCCTCAATGATTTTATGTACGCTGCCCTTTTGTAATAATAGATTTTCCTTTATATTTCTTCTAAATACAATAAATGTTTTGTCATTTCTTATATAAATGTTTATGTGCAATAAAGAGTTTACAAACGAACAAACAATTTTAATACCATAGAATTAACACGTATACGGTAGCACTAAATCGCTCTTGCCACCTGTACAAACATCGAATTAGGTATCTGAATTGTAAACCTTACGTTCCTTACCTACTCGTACACGAAACTGTGCAGTGTGCATTCTAATGATTGTTCGTGACTGCGCATAATGCAGTTTGACACATTGCATGTGCTGTGCATCTTTTAAAAATAGATGATAAAACTTTAGTTTAAATAATGTGCACATGAATCTGCTAAAAATATGTTAAACTATATTTTTTATAAAAAAGAAAAGTATGGATCTTACGACTTGAAACTAAACCCAAGAAATGAATTTTCGATTATTAATTAATGGATTATCAAATTGATGAGACCATAGTATTGTTTAATGGTTTTGATTTTGAACTTGTCACGCCAACGAAAACTAGTACCAATACTGTGTAACGTAATGTTAAAGAAATTATTATGATAAACCCTATGCTGACTACGATAAAAAATTATTCATCGTCATGCTTTAATCAGTCTTGTTAAATAATGCCATTATAGTTTAGAAAACTCGAGTATAGTGCGTTGGTGGTGTAATGGTCAGCATAGTTGCCTTCCAAGCAGTTGATCCGGGTTCGATTCCCGGCCAACGCACATTTTTTTTATACTTATTTTACGATGTTTTTTTTTTTGAAAATTGTTTCTACCATTATACTTATATATAGTATAAAAATAAGAATCAATTAACAAAAAACTAATTTTGCATTACAGTTTAGACCGTTTCGGTTACATTTTACATTAATTTTTAGAACATTTTATGCAAATATTATTTTATTGTAAGTAAATGTAAGAAACTAGTTAAAAAGGTCCGCATAGCAATTTATCTAGAAGAAAAATTATGACTACGAGTACTTTCTAGATCTCTGTATTCAAACTTTTAATAAGAGAACTTATAGAACTTAGATTGTTTAAGTACCAATTAATTCTTAAGGTAAAGGGCGTCGACAACGACTTCGGCTATAGTTCAGTACATTATATTACAGGCGTTCGATCCACTTTCCGTATCCTACATATTTTATGATTAAAAACAGTGTTAGTCATAGTTTGACATTCACCGACAGTAACATTTCTTATAAAAAATTCTCATTAGAAAACCTCGAAAAAAAATTCGATATCTTGGCTTTTTTTAACATTGATCTTTCAATCACAAACAAAAAGGCAATAAGCATAAGCAAATACTTATTATTTTGTGATACACATAATTTATAACCTGTGTATGTAATATTGGAGATTAAGACCGTTGATGTGAAAAGAGAGATAAAGAAATGTTCTGCATTCAATAAAAACAGATAGTTTATATCTTCAATAATATCAGTTGATTTTATAGTCCATTACTTAGACATTATCCACCATTATCAGCATGACTGGTCAACTTTTCAGAGCCATCAAACTGTTCTCTGTCAGATAACGAAAAAATCTTGTCCGTAATATAACGCCTCTGGGCTTGATTTTATATTTATTTTCTTTTTTAAGCTCGCTAATGCGTAAATTAACACGCGGCAAGCCACGGCTGTCGTGTTATCTTCGATCGAAAGAGAGAAATGGACAATACAGAAGAATATCTATCTAAAATTATGAAACTACAAATATAATTAGGTACTTAAAATTCATCTTTTAGATGTCATCATCTACGAGCTCATGCTCGTAACCCTTATAAAGCCATCCAGCCGGACATGGGCTTTCAGCCATCTTTTCGAGCCTGTTGACTCTGTTTACCCCATAAGAGATAAAGACGTAATATTATGTAAGTATGTTAGAAATGTGATAAAAATTTAAAGACTGTTTTACGGCCGCGGGAACGACCATACATCAACAAGTAAGATTGCACCCGCAAAACTATAAACAAATCCTTTTGTATGTAAAATATAACTTTCTCTATATGAATGTACATATACCACGTCATTTAAAAAAAAAACAAAACATTTCATTGTAGATTAAGGCACGCAAAAAATAATTATAACTTTGTATAAAGTAATTAATTTTAATGAATATACATACAAGGAGTATATAATAAAGCAAAGCACTGCTAGAATATTTTATTCAAGTGAGTCTACTTTCTACATGCTCCACATTTTGCGATGATTTTAATGAACTTACAATGACGGCCACCTCACTTAAATGTTTTATCGGCTTTTGACTTTTTCCACTAACTTCTTCTGACTGTAAGATGTTTTAAAATTCCTTACATACTCGAATCTAAGTACTTTTAAATTAAGTAGTATATCTTATATTGAAAAAATTCAGGCCTCTTCAATTCAATTCAAATTAAATTATTTATTTTTATGTCAGTTAAAATCAGCCGCTGCTTATAAATTTAACATATTCATGCATAGTTTTATCATGCATCTTTTAACATAAAAGTTATATTTGTTATTAAGTTGGCTATGACAACTAGATAAAGACAAGAACCCTGTAAAACTGATAAGACCTTGGCTATAAATTTATTAAACTATGAAACAATGTCCCTTGCGACTAGTAATAAATATTTTGGTTTAATTATCCCTAAGAAAATTTGTTGAAACTCTGCTATAATTCTTACCTACTGTCTAGTGAACTTTTCGCTTTATTTGGTGATATTCGTAGCAATGATGTTATCTTATAAGTTTTTCGGCTATAGGGAATTCGTAATAAATAACACGTCGACACGAATAGTTGTTTTTTTTTAACAATGACGGTTCATCGAACTCTTCTATCTTAATCCGACGTAATTATCTATCACTAGCTAACTGTGTAATTAACATTAAATATGTTGCATATACTAATAACAATAAATATTTTATTATGTATTTTACAAGAAATAATGTGCTAACCGATGTTCTTACGGTGAGAGAAATCAATCTGCATATTAAAGCAAGGGGATGTGAAACTACGATTCAATACGGGTAACATAACAATGGAAGCATGGACGAAATATGAACACCGGGTTGCTTTCCATAGGTGACATAAAAGAAAACAAAAATACATTGGTAGGTACATAAAACCTTCAGTACTTTAAAAATAAATGATAATAATATGTTGATTAATAACATTTAGTCGGAAACGAGAAGCTCTTTCACTGCCTTTCTGTTCTGATGCTTGTAACACTTTGTTGGTTGTTATCTTGTACAAAATGTCCAACATAATGAGTAATCACTGTTATTTGATTGTGCATATAAGTATGCGTGAGTATAACACGATCGAGGTACAATTTATTGAGTTTCTTGTTTCGAACAAAAACAGACATCAGTAAAAACCAAGGGGCGTGGGAGTAATCAGACATTTATGTATGTAGAATAATTCCACATTACGAACCGCTTAAGTAGATCACGGGATTTTAATCGAAATAAGTAGCATCGCTGAAGAATTTCCTGGTTTTGTTTTAAAGTGTTATATGTAAGGCTGCCTAGATTACATTGTATGATGCAATAAGGCCTCCGTTTTTGGACGACCTATGAGGCGGTAATATACGCTTGTCTGTGACACAGTACGTCCGAGGTTCAAATCCCAGCCAGGGTTTGGATGTTATTATAAGAAAGAGTATGGTTGAGTTGGTATCTGGTAACCCAAGTATGAAACTTGCTTCAAGGCTAACTCGATCTGTGTCAATTGTCCTGTGTAATATTTATTTAGTTATCACTTAATTTGAGTTTTCTGTTCGTCAGTACTTATTATTATATGCCTTTATGTGCAATAAAGTCAAGTTTACTAATCATTATATTTTAAAAATAAAATAAATATATGCTGTAAAAAGAAAGTATTTTTTCAATGACTAGTAAGTTAAAAAGTAAAATGCAATCATTGAAATGCTGTGAAAATTATTGGCGTGGTTTGATTGATATTTACAAAATTTATCATTCGATATTTCGATTTCATCAAGACCGCGTGAACGATATTAAAATAAACGACCAGGTTTAAATGCTAATAAATATGCTGGCGTGAACATGGCAAGATTGATGGTATTTAATGGGTTGAGAGCACCGTGTCTAAAGTTCAAATCCGAGTAATTTTCATCTGCCGCCTCATGTGTATATGGGAGCTTGTGCCTATAACTTTTAACCCATTAAATATACCCATAATTAAAGCTATAATTCAACAGGTTAAATTATTTTTTTATTATGCACAGTTATAAGTTTCAAAATATTTCTTTGAATTTGGTATGAAAAGAACTGGACCAACTATTAAAAGTAATTATTTTCTTTGAATCAATCGCGCTCAAACGATAGGTACCTGTAGGATGTAGGATTTATACATTGGTATCCTCTAGTCCTTTCTTCATTCTTTTTATTTTAAACACTCAAATATAATAACCTTATTTATTTATATATATACGTATTCTAATATGTTACTTAAAAAAGAACATTTTATTAATTAATTTCAGGTCATCTATGGTAAGAAAGTTTGTTTTTTATTAAAGTGTCGTATTTTCACGCTCGCGACGTTTTACTTTACGGAGTTTTTGAGACTTTACAGAGACGGAATATTCAATTTATAAGATGTGCCATTGGCGGCAGGAGATAAAGTAATAAATATGAATCAATTACCAGCCTATGCCTTAGTAAAATAAATTTTCCAATAATCTATGTATAATTTGAATGAAGAATCCTAGTTAGGTCGCTACTTAATGTATAATAAATAAACATTATCTCTGTGTTTAGTCCACCACATGCATTTGTCAGCAAGATCGATCGTTAACCGCTATGTACTCGTACATCCCCTCATCGGATGTCCCTACATGAATTATGATAAGCCTGCATAAGTCATTTTTAACACAACTTTTTATTCCTCTCCGAATAATATAGCGACAAGCATCTGCTTGCTACCAGTAAATGCACTTTAATGTAAACAAATATAATATATCTTCTGGTCGATAAACGCAAATATGCTATTTTTGACGTGAAGGAAACAAAGTTATAATATTGTAGGGCGAACCAAATCAATTTCTCCCAGAAAACATATTGTTTGTTTTTCCGGTGAGATGGTTGGTAAATAGAAAACAAGGCAAAAACAAAGGGATTGTTTTGGGGCTACTTTATTTTTTAACGAACAAGCTTATGAAACAAGAGTTAAGTAGGACATGAAAATAAAACTAAAGTCCATGTTTAGGTACATACACATCTTTATCCAATCCAATTTTCATAAAATTGTCGTTCAATTCATTTTAAACAAATTAAACCATTCCTGTAGTAATACCCATTCGAGTACGCATTTTATTAGGACTGTTTATGAATTTCAGACATGTTTGCTTTGGACATTGAGTCTCTTTACCAATCACGTCCAGAATTCGTAAGTGAAGCGGCAAAATTTTTCACTAGTCTGCAAACAACTACCAAACCGGCTAATTCCGAACTGACAACGACTGCTCTGGTATTAATCGCAGTGTTCTGCACGAGGAAGGAATTTTAAAAAAACACCATTAATTAAAGTCGCGTCGAGCGCAAGACGTTCTTAGACAGAATGGGAATTAAATCGACTGGATGTGGACCCTGGAAATAAGTAGAAAATACCTCCACTTATTTCAGCTGCGAGGGCGTTCGGGTTCTTAAAAATAGAAAATTGTTTTATATAAAAGTAAAGTAGTAGCGCCGTGTGGTTCCCGGCACCAATAAAAAAAAGAATAGGACCACTCCATCTCGTTCCCATGGATGTCGTAAAAGGCGACTAAGGGATAGGCTTATAAACTTGGGATTCTTCTTATAAGCGATGGGCTAGCAACCTGTCACTATTTGAATCTCAATTCTTTCATTAAGCCTAACAGCTGAACGTGGCCTGCCAGTATTTCAAGACTGCTGGCACTGTCTATCCCGCAAGGGATAAAGACGTGATTATATGAATGAATGAATCAATTTTATTTTCCGAAAAATGTGATTCATAGTAATTGAAAAATTGTCATTAATAAAAGTCACAAAGCACCTACATGGTCTGGCAGGACTCTGCCGGAATTAAATCGTTTATCTTTTGCGAGCAAGCGCGCCAGTGTCCAATGCGCTTTACATAATTACCTTTCCAATACGACAGGTTGGTTACGTTTTGCCGAAACATGTATTTACTAAAGATTTGAAACGTGTTTTTAGTAAGTAATTTATCAATTAATGGAATATTTTTTAACTAATAAACATCGACATTTTACCTATATTATTTTTTTTATGTTCAAATGTGCATATTTAAGCGAAAAAATAATAATTGGAATATTCATTCAATTTTAGTTACCATCAATGCAATATCCAATCTTTGGCCCTGTTATTATTTAGCCTTCTGACCCTTTGATCGTGGTCCCCAACCATATCAGTGTAGTCACTGTTTAACATTTGTTGTAATAAAATAACTAATTATAATGAATCCTGTATAATATAACACCACGTGTGAGGTTGCCACTTATTTCGTGTCCCAATAAATGCTTTCGGCCACTTTATTTTTACAACCCGTCCGAAGTGACAGGATATTAACATAAATACGCCTGTTTCAGGAGATTCGTATTTGTCGCCGAGTGACAGAAACTAATTCCCAGCTTGTTAAACACACTCAAACCAGTACGTGAATGATGTGTTTTGAAATCTATATTTATTTAAGAGTTAAATTAATTTGAAAATCTTAGAAAGGTTTAATCAAATCATGCGTGAATGATGTGTTTGTAATTTATATTAAATTTAGAAAATGAATTTCTTATAAAAAATAATATTACCTAAATCTTCATCCTTCTGGCGTTAGTCCCGGTTACGTCTTCACCTCTAGAAAGAACATAAGTGGCTAATAATAATTCGTGTTAATTTCAAGAATAAGTAATAAATCCTATTTCATTTTCACTATCGTCCTGCTATTTTCCCTACTTTATATTGTAAAATCAAAACGTCTTAATTTTGTGAAAACATATACGAGTAACATTTGAAACACATTTGCACCAAATTTTGTTGGAATTTAATAAAAACGGAGCACGTGTGCCAAATCACATTTTAAATTCCCTATGCGTGCAACACAAACATTGCTTTCTTATGGCCCGAGATGTGATTCGGGACTTTCGGGATCATCCGAACATTGATGTTATTGCTGCACTTAAATGTTATTGAAATGCCTTGATCGCGTCGACCGAGGGAAATCAAATTTACGCTACACGCCGCCGTTTCTTTTGTAAGTAGCCATAAAGACTGACACTTAGTTAGTTTTATAGCTAGCACGGCCACTATTTAAAATTATTTCTTCGTTTTATCATTTCGGTGATAAGAATTACATTTGATTTTTTTGTATATATAACGTCGCGCTACACTGATTTGTAGTTTATTTAAATAAAATTATAAAAAAACGAGAGTTGTCTCTAACTTGGTTGGTTTGGTACGAAGTAAAATTCTATGCTGTTAACCTCAAATATTTACTCTTACCTCCTCTGTCATAGACTATTTGAATATGTGGATATGTCAATAGCCACCGTGTAGTGTTTTGTTTACGTATTTGTGTTTGTCATAGGAAGTGTGGCATGGTTCATTTTTCTTAAATTTTACGTAAACTTATTCCCATTTTTTTAACAATTAACAATCCTTCATCTAACTTCACAGTCCTCGGTATGAATATCGTATCTTAACTCAGTGCTAAGTATGACTCTAAATATTAAGCTGTATAATAATATTGTTGAAAATGACAAAGGAGGTTCTCATAAATCGACTTGCAATAAATAAATGTATAATTTTTTAAACATACATGGATGAAGATATTACGGTATTTGTGGGCCGTCGTCGGCGTTCATACCTTCACACGTTACAGCAAGCCGCGAGGCAAGTGTCAGAATTTATAATTGCCGATAAATTCGCCAAGACGGACAATTTGTGAGCCGTAAATAATCCCCAAATTACTGGTGTGTAGGACACCTTAGCTTTCAAAACGTAGTAGCGTGAGGCACCGAAGCTGTTTAAACGATTTTTCATAGCAATCAATGCTATTTTTGTTCATAAAGCACGATTAATTTGGTAATTTAACGAGTAATGAAAGTTCCGAGACGTGTTTGGTTTTGCTTCATAATTACTTTGCGGGAAATTGGTTTCCCGTTACACACATTAAGCACTTATATTTTTTAGTATTTACTAGTTTGCCGCATTTTCGTTCGTGCAAATTTCTGTTTTTTTTCAGTTCGTGTAAAGAAAAATTTGGCATGTATATGTAAAATTTTCGTTAAGCATTGTTTCCTACGCACTAAATAATTTCGGCTGTCATTGTCTGTCAGGTTTCATCATTTTAGGCTTGCATGCTTGAAAAAATATATAGGTAATAAAGAGCAAGAATAATAGAGATTTTCCAACAAACGAAAGCAAACAAAATCTCAATTCAGTGTTTAAAATTACAAAATAAAAATAATTGAATAGCATCATTCTTAAGTCAGTATTCCACTCATTTGCTATGGCAAGCCTCCAACGGAGTACTCGAATTAAATAGAGATCGGGCATTACAACGAAAAATGGCGTCCAATTTTGTTAACCGCGCATTTCTTTGCTAATGAAACTGCTGTTATTTGTCTCCCGGGCCTGTGTGTGTTGCCATCCCGATTTACGGCATTTCATGAGTGGTCAAGAAAACTAGAAACGACTTGTTGAAATAAAAATAATGACAATGATAAATTTTATCACAACAAATGTCTCTACATTAAAATAAAAACATTAATAATTAAAATACAGGTTAAATAAAGTGGAAGTTAAAAACTGTAGGGTGTCTGTCACTGTCAAATTAAAAATAGCGAAAACGATAATTTTGGTATAAGTGTTAGTAATTAAGTATATATTAAGAATTTGATTAAATAATTAAAAATATAAGTTTTGGGTAAGTTACACTTTGGCTTGAAAGTAATTAAATATTGGACAGAGACTTAGAATATTCAAGGGTCTAAAAATGAAGATGCGAAGCATCAGCAAAAAATCACAGCGAAAGTAGGAGCTTTAAACCGTCGCTTTAAACCTAAGGTCCAACACCCACTCAGATGAGGAAAATATAGGTATAGACATATATAAATTTGTCAACTACAATCTACTATACATGCCTATGTATAGTAGATTGTAGTTTGATTGTAGTGAGTGCCTACTCACTACACAAGGAGTAGAAACACAAGAGCAAACACGAACGGGATGTAGGTCAGATCAACAATTGTTATAAAAACAGTCAGGACTAAGCCGCAGTAGGCCACCCAAATAAACTCGGCTACCTTACTACCTTATAGCCAATATTAAACTGATTGCATGAAAAAATATTTAGACGAAAGTCAAGATGTAGAAATGTAATGTAATTTATTTTGCTTGTTAGTTAATAGTTTCTATTTCATTTTGAAGTAATCTCTAAGAGGTAGGTAGAGACTACATCGTTTCACTTGCCATGATCTCTGCATACTTCTTTCGCTTCATCCACATTCATAACTCTTCATGCATGCTCGGCGGTTTCGGGTACTCTTGACCTGACCATTCGCCAGGACATCTTTATTTTTATCAGGATACGTTTGTGTAGCGTTCCCACTCCGACCTTTCCCTCCACACTCTCCTTGTATATTTGCTTAATCAATCTGCTTTTACCCATCCTCTCTACATGACCAAACCAAAAATAAATAGTATATAAATCAAAATACGTTCATAGGTACGCTATCTCCTCTACATTTATATTTGAAGTCATTTAACGTTGAATACATATGTATAATGTAATCGATATCTGTTTGGCACAAAGCATAGTCGATACATACTTAAATATTCTATGACCGAAAAAGAATTACGTATGTGGGATTCGAATAAATTTTGCTAAATGTGATCTTGCGGAAAGATGTTATTGAGTATAATAATGCCACGAATTTTGCCAGCTAATGTGCGGATGTGGTGATATTAAATTCCAAGCTTTGAAATCAAAAACACGTCAGTCATGTGCCACTTGTGAAGTATTTGGATAGTTTGGAGGTTTTTATAACACTATATTAGTATAAGGTACATTATGTTGTAGTGCATTCCAACTATCCTCACTAATATTACAATGCGCAAAAAAGTTTTTGTTTTTTTTTTAACCTTTTCAATCGTTACTTACTTAATCGTCATTAAATTCCAAGTAATGTTAAAAAGTCTGGAAAAGGTCACAGGTTACCTTTTATTCAGGTAAATACTATATGTAGTTCCTGTGAGATTTGCAAAAAACCTGTATTCTTTTGTAGGTGGCGTTAAATAATCATGAGCGGAACCGCGAGTAAAAGCTTGTTCCTTTATAATTAACAACATCTGCGCCAAGAAGTCATGAAAGACCTCTATAAACTTTATGTCTATGGATGAAACCGGGATTAAGCTCAGATGAGAAAAAGTTGTTTAAAATATTTATATTATCTGATTGTCACTTGCAAATAATTCTTTGACGTGACATTACATTTATAATTAAGCCAAAAAATAAAAACAATACTACATAATTAACATTCAATCAGCAGAACAAAGATAAGAAGCTGGTGAAGTAACTCTTCAACCCGACATTTCCTTTTGTAACTTTTAAAAAGAGATTTTGTTTGTAATTAACTCTCAATTTATAAACGGTGGGCGTTTTGCGCGCAAGAATAATGGATTACATTAATTTAAAAATCAAAACAAAAGTGCCAGAAGGTTGGTTGCTATTATATCTTAATCTTGAAAAAACTTTCGTTATTAATGATGGCAGTTTTATGACACAAATGGGAGTAAACAATGAGTGGTAAATTAATGAGTGACGTCTTGCACTAAATTTGAGATAAAATATTACACTAGTGCTTTCTCATGACATTATAAGTCCCGATCACATTAACAGTTATTAGCTTTAAAACGCGAATACTTTAGACATTAGTGCTTTTCATATAACGTGTTATCGCTTTCTTTGCAACTTGATATTAAGTTTATTCCTAGCCAAAAAAACAGTAAAATTCTATAATAAGGCCAGATAAGACGTGATTTTTTTTCAATTAGAATTCAAAGTACATTTTAGTTAACAAACTCCTACAATAGCTGTTAGTACTAGCAGAATATGTATTTGAAGATTAACTTTGACTGATGTGTTTTTAAGTAAGGAAGCCATATTTTTGGGTTATAATGCAAAATCTTTAATAGACAGAGATAGTATTGAAAAAATAGTAACATATTGTTAACTAAGTCAAATTAGTTACTTTTAGGCGGTTACACATTTCGACATCAGAAAAAAAAATTCTTCCACCTAAAAAAATATATTTTGTAAAATCTATTTTAATATGCCGTGGCGATACTTTGATTACCTACCCACACCCACTTGACTTCAACAACATGAAAATTCAACAACAACAACTCATAAAAATTGAAAGGTTAGAATATATATATAGTCCGTCTAAAAAAATTGCCGAAGTAAATTGTACTTCAAATACAATTGATAATGGTAATGTAATATGACTTTTATGACACAACTTATGATATAGATCACATTATATTGGTCAGCTTACCTCTCATATGCTATACTTAAACAAAAAGTTTCATGTAGCTTTGCCAAAAGGAAAATATGTACGTAATTAGAAGAAGTTTTAAAACTTCTGCTTATAGCCTACGTAATTATAACAAAATTCACCTAAATATATGCAATTTAGAGAAATTTGTTGAGTAATTTCAGTGTGTGTGTGATAGATGTCTCATTCATTCCAACTTTTACTTATTATACTAAAAATCATGTCTACTTATACTATATTTTATTTAGGCAAATACATGCTGTTGACAGCAAAAATAATTACATTTAGTTAGTTAGTATCTATTTAAAAAACATCAGTGAAGCATCTCCGTTATTTCAACTTGAACTTTATTTGTTTGACATTTAGATGCATTTCCAACACGTACGTAGAGTAACTATGTATTTTTAGCTACATCCCGGTTATACAAAATTTGTTCAGTCATTAATCGTTTCCTAAAAGAATTATTGTTTGACAATATGTCACAGCCCGTACATGTAACATTCTGTTACATATAAAATTGAAACCATACTTCAATTCAAATTTAAACTTCGTTATTATTATATTTCTAGAGCGAAGCTGCTTTTATTTAGATGTGCTACCAATGATAATGACAAAACATTTAATTAGATACTTCTTAAGTTACATATAATAAATGTTCTTTTTTCTATTTTAGCTTTCACATCCTTAACTTTGTTTAAATATTTTTTGGTGTATTTATAAAAAAGTTTTTGTTTGTCGAGTTGAAACTTAAAAAATGTCATTATAAAAAAAAAAAAATTTCTATTTTTAAAATAGAATAAATATAATTATATTAAAAAAAATTATATTGAGATAGATAAGATATTTTTTTTATTAATATTAAATTTTTATTTTTAATATAATATTACTTGAGATTTGAATCATGTAAGTGTTTTTTACAGTTTACGTACTAAAAATGGTAGACATTTTTATGAACTTTACAGATTCCCCTTTAGGATCCGGGTGCCTTAAAATTACTATAATTTAATTTTTCTAATAATGACTATCATTACTTATATCTATTTCATTCTTATAAACCAGACTATCTTACTGCTTATTATTAGGAATGATATATGTTATCCGATGCTTTTATGGATACATCACTGCTACAATTGGCTGTGTCGACCTTAATATTGGTTATTGAGTGTCACAAAGCAGCTTAGTCCTCTTGTATATAATTTCAAAGGAAATTTTATATGAAGGTACTTTATTTTAGACTTACA
Source organism: Amyelois transitella (assembly GCF_032362555.1). Lineage (NCBI taxonomy): Eukaryota > Metazoa > Arthropoda > Insecta > Lepidoptera > Pyralidae > Amyelois > Amyelois transitella. Next base: position 6,234,739 of record NC_083511.1, on the reverse strand, counting down.
CTAAATTAATACATAGTGCTTTTTTAAGTTATTTAACTCTTGTACATAATTTGAAATAAACATATATTTCATAGGTCTAAATAAAAGCCTAAAAAAATTATGCAAGTTAAAAAGGAACATAATTTGCTAATACATGAACAGAATCTCTCAAAACTTAAGATATGAATGAGGATAAGACCACACCTACAGTTCACTTACCCCTAATGACAAAATATACCTGACCTGGTTTATTTTTAATGTTGTTCTGCCAGTTCAGTTTTTGTTTTAAGTCAAGTAAAATAATTTAATTACCGCCTATAAATTTCAACGATCCTTTTCATAATAATATGACTGTTTTGTTTATATAACAAAATGATTAAATTGTATCGCATTTGTACATAAACAGTGAAATTTCCTGTAACTCAACAAATTGCTCATTTGCATAATATTAGCAGTGACAAACTTGCCATAATACCGTTTAATATTCAAATAACATCGTTTACGTGGTAATACCAGCAGGTACTTTAAGCGCATGGTAATTTCCTTCAAACAGCTCTACTAATGAAACTAATAAGAGCTATTATTGGCTGTATTGGCTACAAGTGACGTTGGGAGAGTGTAATAGTTCGTAATTGTAGCAGACACGTTGCCCGACAGGTAAGTGCAGCAATCCAGCTAGATACAGAAGTTGTAAAGTGCGAAGGTTTCGCTGCGGAGGCTGTGTTCCGCGTCGGGTCGGGTAATAGCCGCACAGTGCCGTGTACTCTGGCCGTTGAATGTGGAGCACTCGACGTTCGTCGGCAAGCAATGCCTGATGCCTCCAACAAAAAATCAGTGTAAGCTGTACACGAAGGCGCTACGGTCGCGCGCTAGTCCACGGCCGGCGTCGCTCGCAGCTTCGTATCGGAACATCGCCCGAACTTTTCCGACTTTGGGAAACTTCGCTAACTTCTAGTCACGGCGTAACGCGGACTCGGTTCTAACACTTCGGACAAGTGGAAAATTAAAGTGAAAAGTGTCATATTGTCGGTCGGTGTGTAAGTTGAACATATGGCCGTGGACCGAGGTCCGGCATGGTCGTTAGGTAGGGTCGTGCTCGCCGATAGAATCACGACCGAGCACGTGTGCATTACGTCTACTCTGGAGGCTCACATTCACTTCACCTATTCCGTCCCCACATGCATGAGCCAATCAATTTTTGAACTTTTATAAACGCATGAGTCATCGTTCCCAATTAGGTATAAGAAACTAGAACTCACCTATGCTCGCATGCGAACGGCAATGTCCTCATATTGATTTATATTGACTTATAAATCGCTGTATAGGACTGACCAAATGTAGTGTTTTTGCAATATCACTTACAGTCTCAGTCAATAAATTAAACACGATTTAAATTCAGTCAATTAAAAAAATAACGACCCCAAAACCTGCTTAATAAAAAAACTTATATAATCAATCAATATCAAAAATTATTTTACTTGTTTTTTTAATATTTGCCAAAATTTCTCACATAAACCTTTTGAAATTATATCGTAATAATAATATATATTTTTTCAAAACATTATCAACATCATTAAAATGCACGGCCTTACTATTCAAGCAAGAAGATATATATGCAACTAGATTACTTAAACCAGTTACATTACATAGTTTACATAAATACTAGAAGAGATTTACCCTATTTAAGGGTTAAATTCATATGTTTTTAATATTTTGGGTAGCCTCAGTTATAGCCATACTTATAGATCTTCGAAAACTGTAAATAAATAAAATTTATCTGATGTTTTCCAAATGGCAAGCAATTTAAGTTTTGACGAGTCGCTCTAAATCTTTCTAAAATATGTCAATAAAAAAAGATTTTCTATGATAATTTAATTGGGGTAACTGAAATAAAACGAATACATAATTTTATATTACTGTTACTAAAACTTTAAGTATAAAAAACAAGGTAAGTAGTTATTCAGTTAAAGTTTCTCAGCACTTTTCCAATAAGTTCTTCTGTAAACCACTAGTAAAGCTTTACCTTCATAACGTTTTATTTTTATGCTACGTAACTTGTGGAAAAGTTGGGGATTAAATTTGCATTAAATAAAAAAGTGAAAATATATATAGGACGCACATACGTCCGCCATATTTGTACTTTTTAGTAAAAGCCAAGACAAAATCATATGAATTCCATTGATGACTTAATACCGTATACTCTAATACCAATATTATAAATACGAAAGTGAGTTTGTTAGTTGATAACTTTTTCACAGTTAAACCAAGCAATCTGCATGAAATTTGACATAGGTACATGATGTGTGGAGTACGGAGAAAGACATTAGGTACGAAGAAGGAAATACTAGAGTTATTTCCTTCTTCTTCATTTGTAGGTGGCGTTAAATCTTGCTGTAAAGTTGCGGGTAGAAGCTGTAATGTAAGGATTTAGCGCTACCTACAAAAGAATACAGGATTTTCTCAAATCCCACGGAAGCTATACATAGTTTTTTACCGGCATGAAATGTATCCTTCGTCCGTCTCCAGACTCTTAATTATGTAGGAATATTTAATATTTCAAAAAGATTAATTCACTACATAACCCGCGAAGATGTTACAAAAGAATAAGCAACTATTTTGCTTTCGCATTTATAATTTAAGATGGGATTTATTGTTATACAATACTTATTGTTATAAAATACGATTCATATTTTAGTTATTATTAATAAAAATATGGTTTATATTTTTAGGATGACATATCTTTTTAGTTTTTTTTTTTATTAACCTATTATTTTTATTACCTATAAAAGAGATAGTTGTTCTCTGCTGACCATACCATGGCCAAACGCAGATCCTCACTGACGACGGCACAACGGGAAAAATTCAATAAAACTGCCGATGAACTAATGCCTATCAGAATTGCTAATATTCGTTAGTTCCTGAACTGATGCTAGTAGGAGCTTGTCAGTAATTGACATGAAGTTACCTTTTTACCTTCTACGTTTACGAAGCTTGAAAATGAGTGGGAAATGAAAAACATTTTTGATTTAAAATATCTACCCATAATTAGATTTATGTTTTATAAAAACCTTTCTCTATTTCTCTAGTTATTCTCAAGTTGATGTAAAAAATATTAGACGACTTAGTATATTGCCAGGTTAAAAAAAAAAAAATGAGAAACGAACCTTACCTTCCTTTTTAACCGGAAGAAATGGAAATGAAATAAGTTAGATTGTCTTAAACAGTCTGAAAATCGATTTTAAATATGGAACACTTCCAATCTTAAGATAGACATAAAAGTAAAAAAATATTTGCTTGAAGAGAGACACGACGTAGGCTTTATGTAGTAAAACTTATTACCACCCTAGTTCTATAAGCGATTTAAAAATATCCTTAAAATTTTAATATTGCGATTATTTACATAAGGAATATCGAAACTTGTACGTATCAACTGTGATGGTTATTTACATTTGTATTTCACCTATCTAGATTCAATACGAGTTGTCCTGTATTCAGACAAACTCTAGCACTTAAACTTTTCTTGTTTGGACATCGTCGTAAACAAGTTGGTAAAATGGTTACTTCTAGAATAACAACTCTGATAATAATATATACAATTTAAAAGAAAACTAGTTCCGTTGCTCTCAGACTTTCAGAAGTTACCTAGGAACACTAGGCAGAACTTTGAATTCTTTTCTCCGTACGGACTTAGGAAACTTATAATTTTTTAACACAGCAGAAATACCTGGCCGAATTTGGCTAAGATAATAAATTTAAAAAAATATATGCGAGAAATAGATATGTAGTAGGTACATATTTTTTATCAAATAATGGAAACATTTAGTTTCGAAGGTCTTTTGATATTTCCCACTGAAGAAACGTTTCCACAAGCATATGTTTTACCTTTTTTTCCTTTCAGTAAATAAAATGACTGCTTCTCTTCTGAAAAAAAAAACATTAAATCAATCAATTTTATTGCTTCCTTTTATAATGTAATTGCATATGACACTCAGATCTTTTTAAAAATAGAAATAGATATAATTTAGTAAAATGACGGACTTTTAACAAAATATGTATTTCTTACAACAACACTGTTTACATTAAGCATTCAGTGTAGTACCCATACCCTTACGTAAGGATTAAATTGGTGAAGTTCAAATAATAGTATTTCGTATTATACCATTAAGTTTACAACAACGCTAAAACAAAAACAGTTGAAAGATAACTACAGAAAGCGACGAAATACGTACTATTTGGAGCTCGTGATTAGTTCCCATTTCTTTCTCCCCAAACATTCCACCAGTCAAAATGCTGCACTTTGAAGCTCCTTCCGTTCCACTAAATATATCTGGAGAAAAGAAAAATGGACATTCAGTTTACTAATTAATTCTAATCGTTTTTATTACTACAAAATAAAAGGCAAAATGTGTAGGGTAATCCTTCCGTTTATTTTATTTTCGTTTAAGTTACAATAAATTCAAAACCGTTGCTGATTTTTCTTGAAGAGCTTCGTTTGCATGAAAATAGGGACAGTAGTCGACAAAGATCCCATAACTTTGTGCCAGCCAGTGCGATCTAGTGTAAAAGTTGGGAAAATGGACGGAAATCGTGAATAGGCAATTCCAAACATTTCAGATCACGTCCAGCCTTTCGGTCCACAGCTTTGCAAACTCCTTCTTGTGATTGTGACAAACTGATATCTATATGGATAAAAGTAAGAGATTGCAAATCTCATGACACAGTATCTCATACTGGATATTCCGACCATTCTACATTTTTCATTGTATTTGCCGATATTAGTAAATGCATTTTGCCGATGAAGTAATGTCATTTGCATGTTCCCAAGCTGCATCCTCCGCTGTAATGCTAAACTAGGGCTTAGGGTCAGTTTTCTACATTATATCTTCAATTTTAATACTATTGTTTCATGTTTATTTACATTTATCTTGTTTAATAAGAAGTATGCGATTGTAAGAGGTATTTTTTAGCTTTCATAATTAAAAATCAAAAACCTTTTCACATAGTAAATTTATATTTAATTGTGTGGATTTTTAATGAATTTCATTTAAAGCTATTCAAACAAATGATCCATATATCTCTTACATAGGCCAATAAACCACACTGCAATCAAAGCTCTAACGGGGCTTTACAAATGATCCATTGTTCGATGTCGTAAAGGATCACTTTCCCGTCGCTTTGATTAGGCCTTGCGACTCTGCCATCAAAGAACTAATAAAAATTAATTTGATGGTCTCAGCCATTGAACTTCTAGAACGGTCATCTATAAAGTTATATTAGCTTCGTTTCTCTGTCTCTGTTCATCTCATAATCCTTAAATGAATTAGAAAATTATAATTTCGAATAGTGATTTTCTACTTCCTCGTGTCGCAAAAATGAAATTTATGAATCAATTCTATTATTATTGGTATCATACCTATACTTGCGGTTATTCGCTATTGTACGAAGAGCACTTCAGTAACTGCATGTGACTTTTTTTGTTATACCTATTCAAAATTAATATTTAATTAACTAGTCGTTGACAGGAGTACACATGTTTTGAATTTAATAAAAATTAGACCGAAAGAGTTGGTTGGTAGATTTTATTAATTTACTTAAGTATAATATGAGTTTTTATTTAAAAAAAAAATATCTCGCATTTACGTAAAAGCTATTTGCATTCTTATAAATTATAATAAATTTACGTATTAAAGATATGCTTGCTTTTAGTACAAGGCTTTTTTAAGCTGCTTTTTATATACATAGATTTAGTAATTACCGAGAATCAAAATTCAAAAGAGGAATCCATACAATAAAGAAATCGCACTTCCTTACTTAAACAATACCTATCAAGATAATCTTGAATTCTCAGACCTTCTTTGATTGCAATTCTCAATTGCAATATTTCTGAGAAATTTCGGGTATAATTTTCGTTATTGTAATGGACCAAAACGATCATCCCTCGATGCCTTACACGGGTGCTTTTCAATGAAATAAATTCTCCAAAACCGCAATTTTATGTGTCAGAGAACAATGTCGATAAAATAAAATACTAAGAGTGTAGGTATATTGTTAATAATATCCATTCGAGGTTCCGAATACTTTTTCAGACCAAAGTAAGTAAATGCTTTATTGTTCACTCAAGAAATTTAAATATCGATTTTTTATGTTTAATTTCAATTAATTTGAAAGCCAAAATAATATTGAATATTACATTTAAAACAATACCAAATTCTCTGATAGATATAAGATATTAAGAGGTTCCAATTTCGGTAAGTTCTAATCAAAATGAAAAGTTCATAATATATATTTTGTTAAATTAACAAGTGTACGTAAGTACGTAACGTACGTACATAAGAACGAACGAAAGATAAAACGCTTCCAACTTAATTTCGTTTTCTTATTCGAGATTTGCAACCCTAAAAGCGCGATAAACAATATATTCGTGTGAGGTGCCTGTCCGGTGTAGGAACATGGTATTAACGCCGTTGGTCGACAACTGGAAATAATGTAAGACGTCAAACTTTGGACGTTTAAGAGCTTTATGTATGATTAATGAGCTCTTGCGCAGATATTACCTTGTATATTTTGTTAAAATCTGCGCTTCTTATGCTGAGCCAGTTCTTTTTGGAATCATCGTTTAAAATCGTTCTTTTTTTCCCATCATGATGATGCTAAAAATTTTGCCCGTTTAAGTGACTTTCAATAAAAAACAGTGAAGTAAGAATAAGTTCGAAGTCCGTCTTTAAGCTGAAGCTAATAAAATTTTCAGCTTAAAAGCTGATAATTGTTTAATGTGAAACTTTGATTTTTTAAATATTTTCCCATGCATCTGAAAAGTTCCTTAAGTAGGTATGAAATATAAGGACTTTATTTATTGATGAAGATAATCGCAGATCCGAAAAGTTACATATGTCATGTAGACTTTTTTTAAACGGCTGGCAAAAAAAAAATATTTCCACATTCGATCACTTTTAGTCAAATAATAAGAACTTCTAAAAATCTTTATATAAAAAACAAATGTTACAAAAGTAATAGCACTACTTAAACTAGTAGGTAGCTTAAGAGTGTGATGTAATAAAATTTTGTTATTGTAGCTAATCCGCTTCGAATTAATGGGACTTGATTGCCAATGAACTTGTAATTACTTCCCTGCTTGATTTGAGATTTGTTATGTTTTTTGTACCGAAACAACTAGTTAGTTGCTAATTGAGTCTTGCTTACTTGCGTAGAAGAGACTTATAAGAAATTATCACATTAAATGTTGTTATTATTAAAGCATTGTGTGCTCTGAAATCATGCACTCTACACTCGCTTTTGCCCTGCCTCTGCTCGCGTAATAATACCTCTTCACAGTAGGACTATGTCAACAATCTGTACGCCAAATTCGTTTAGTGGTATCGACTGTGTTGATAGATATGTCAGTCACCTTTTCCTTTCATACAATAAGTACAACATTATTTACTTTCACTTGGTGCCTTACCAATATGCTGACATCAAATATGGAAAGGTGATACATTTATTATTGGTTTTTTTGCAATTTTAGAATTACCTTATACCACTCCTATAGCCAGCTTTTTATCATTTACTTTATAACAATTATAATTATAAGTGAGGAAAGTACTGTGGGCTTAGTAGATAGGTGTGCCGCCATCCATCCTTGATTGGTATATGGAAAGTGGCCCAGGTTGGTATCTTTTAAGCCGTATGTTCAAAGATTGAAATAAAGATTGGATTGTTTACGGGAACAGAATTACCTGGAACGGTTTCTGTAATGGGATGCCTCATGTTTCTATCAGCACATCAAAAGTTCTTTTATCATGCAAACTCAGATAAACCAAGTTAATAAATCCTCTTCCAGTGCAGGCATCGTCAACATTTCATTCATAAAATGTGCAAAATTCCAGTTATGCTAAAATGGGTCGACTTGAGTTGTTATACACGACAACGGCAAAATGTCACACAGCCTAATTACGGTTGCGACGTTAACTGAGGCGAATTATGAAAACCGCTAGTAGGTAATTGTATTCGCATTCTTGTTCTGCAGTAAGAGATATTATTTAAATGAAAACTCAAAATTAAAGGTTTAATGTCTAATGATTTAAAATTTTTCATTTTTCAAAATTACATTCGTTATCATATTTAAAGAAAATCATATATGTTGCCGTGTATAAAAATTTTCCAAGCTTGGTGTAATACGGGCAGCCGATCGTAAAAACTTTGTGAAACTAATAAGGAAAGCAAAGATATTTTCCCAATAAAGCTAGTAGCCAAAAGGTTATAGCTATATTTGGGTGCCTTGGATATTTTACTGTCGACCATGTACAAATCTAAACTACATAATATACATAAAAACATTGCTGAAACACATTGGACTACCTAACCCCTGGCAACAGTTTATCATAGTAGGCATCATAAATCATGTTCCTGAGGGGACCGATCGTCAACCTCTGAAATAAACCTGCTGACAAAGAGCTAGCAACATAACACTTTCAAACTGTCGAGGATAAACTAAAACAAATCGGAATAGGATGTGGGGTCTAGCGTTCATACGCGAACAACGATTGTTCATGTCATGCTATGCATTGCTGGTGTAATGGGCAAGTACTCCATCGACCCAAATGCAAGTCTTCCAGTGCATATCATGCATGAATTCATTCACGTCATTTGCAATGAACCAAACGGGACATGTGCGACACAAATTCGTCGGGCGTTCTATTTTCTACCCGGGCATAACAAACAGGGTTGGTCATTATGACCACGGGTTATAGACAAAACGTTTAGAAATTTTATTGTTTTAAATATTTCTCACATTCTATTTTATTTTGGTAGTATTTAACAGAAAGTACCTAAATTTCACATTTGGGTACTTTCTGTTTTCAAAGATGAAAATGAAGTTTCTATTAAGAACAATAAATAATATTTTAAATATTGTATTTCTGTAATATTATTATTGATGGTACCTAATAAGTATCATTTTACTTAAATATTTTCTTATTCGTATATCATTTGTTATCATGTCTAGTAAAGTACACATGTTCTAACTTTTTTAGGTTTGAGTATTTATTGACTACTGTTAGACAAATATTTTTTTTATTAAAGTTAATTATACTTCAGAAAAATTGTGATGACCCCAAGAGTACGAGTACTACATGCTAACTTTTTGTATCTTTATTTGACTGTTTTAAGGAACCGAAGCATACTGTGGTCTTTGAGGGAAATTTCGTCCCACGGGTATTCTTTCTCTACAACCTCGATATTTTATATGTTTTGTAAGAAATTTTTATAAAAGTGTACGTAAATAATATGTGTACGTAAACTTGGTAGAGGTTATTTTTAAGTCCAAATAGAATGAGTCTCACAAAGTGTATCGTTCTCTTTTTTATCAAATCCTCACCGTTACGAAAATAAAACATAACAGTAATAAAAGATAAATAAAACAATCTTGAATAGAAATTCTGAAAACATGGGTAGTTATTTTAAAAATAATATCAGGTTGTTAACGAACCTACTTTCTACTATGTAATTTAAAGTTCAGTGGTGGAAACAACGTAAGGAAGTAATGCGGATCCTGAAGTCCGAATTGATTATCAAAGAAAGTGTTAACAATGTAAATATGCGTACTATGAATTCCAGACAAGTGTTGCAGTGTCAGTACATAAAGTTTATCAAAGTCATTAAGATCTCACGGTACTCACTAGCAGTTAACTTGAGCCGTTGCTACTCCATTGAAGGGATCCTGTTATCTTATAATTACATTCCAAGGCTTCATAAACCGTTTGAACCCAACTTGACCTAACGTGATAGTTGTACTGTTTACTAAGAACTTAATTGCAGTTGCATTGAGATCATAAGCTTGAGGAATATAAATACATATAAATTTTATTATTAAATCTTTCAATCTAAGGTTATTTGTAGATAACATTCGTTCTGCTTTCACAAATTAATGTAAAAATCCTAATCCCAACTAATATTATAAATGCGAAAGTAAGTTTATTTGTTTCTTGGTTATCTTTTCTCGGGTTATCTAGTGAACCAATCTTCTTAAAATTTTGCGTATAAAAAATTAAAAGTCTAGAAATGAACATAGGGTTTAACCCTAGACTTTTCAACCCGATTTAAAATATATTTCCGTTGCGACTTGCGAGGAGTGAGGACTTCACACATGGAGGTGGCGCTAAATTCGCACATAATAATTATTCAATAAAGTATGTACGTATTCAATATAATATGTATTATGTATTTAAGTAATTAAATCATAGTTGATTCTCAAATTCGACTCTTTTTTAAATTCAATATTCGTTTAGGCATTTGTCTTGCATATCACCTGATGGTAAGTGACGTGAAAATGTTGCATGCCTATTCAAAAGATACCCATTTATTCTACGTTTGAATGATCGCAGACAGTACTGATCTGGGAAGTTCTAACCTAACTACTCGAATCAAATAGGAACTTTCAAAGTGTTTAGTTCGACTATTTCGTATTTCAACGACAAAAGGTTGAAATAAATTCTGAAATCTTGGAATCAGCAACAGACGCTTACTTAAAAAATATAAAAATTCTAGAAAAAAATAACTGTTCCTTAATATGATGTGATTAAATATCAAATCTTGAATTTCCCGTGTTATTTTTAACAAGAAATATACAATTTCGTATGCACAGGTTAGGTATTGAATACACGGAACCCTACACCAGCAGTAGCCGATTTTATGTTATTTATGCTCAAATTAGTGACACCGGGCCCTATACAACTCATCGTTCTTCACACATAAAAAATAGCTCGCGTTTGTTCTAAATTTATTATTCTAAAATGAAATGGTTCGAAAGAATTATGTTACGTGTTAAAGTTGACATTTATGTGTGGTAAATGACTGTGTTAATTAACCAAATAGTGCATTTCTGTCTCCCCGAACCATATCCGAACTCGTAACAATCACATTATAACATGTTAACGGCCCATCAATTTGTACAAAGTAAACATTCCGATGACTTATATTATAAGTCTTATCGCAGGCAATGTGTATTTCTAGATTCAGTAACTACATAAGTAAATAATTTATCTTTTTTTAATTATGAAATGTAAATAATACCTACAAAGTGTGGCTAACCTTATGTTTTAGCAAATAACCAATTCCCTTACATTGCCTTATGACCACAATCAATATAGTAATAGGTATTCATACTTTTTTGTCATTAATACAATTATTAAGTAGTAGTGATTTAAAACATTGCTTATCAAATTGAAGTAAAAATAAGCAGTAGCAAAATGCCAGCGACAGATCTCTTAATAAGGGTTTGGACGAAATTCGCCGCAATCAAAAACGAGTAAACCTCTGTTAGTGCTCATAAAAAAGATCTTTAACTGTCTCGGGTTCATAACTGAGAATCTTCTTAAAGGCCAGAAATTTCACAATGGCCATTTCAAGTACTTTATTCGCATTCACGTTACTAATTACTGAAATGATATCCCGTGTATTTTGTGCATGCGATTCATTATTTTCGTATCCAAAAGAACACATGTTTTTATCGTCGTTATAAATATCGACAAATGGAAGTCATATTTCGTTATTGTTGATGTGAAGACAGGTATTCTCCGACCCGCACCGGAGGAAGATATGCAAATCTGGCTTTTTAAGCTCGACTACTTACTTAAAATTTCGACCAATTTGTTTTTTATTGTAGAAAGGACTTGGTTTCACAATCGCCAGAATGATATGTGAGTAATAAAAGTGACATTAATGAACATCCCAAATGTTCCGTTAATTAATCTGTGAATAAATAAAAATTTTGCCTCACGATGAAACACAACGTAGATATCATAATTGAATATATCGTAAAATATAAGGAATTGCAAAAGAATTACTTCTTAAATGATACTTAATAGTGGTATTTTTAAGTTTATATTTATTTGATATCAGTAGTCAATATTCTGCGGTATTTAAACTTCGTGAAGAACAAGATTCCAGTATTTATATAGCCATTGAATGTGGCGATTCAGTCTTTTCGGGACTATTGACTCTGTCTACCCCGTAAGGAATATAGACGTGACTTTATGTATGTATGTATGTACATACATACATACATAAATGGCTATATAGCCATTCATACAAGATAATAGAATGGACCCAATTTAATAGTAGTCTCATAAACCCGGAAGGCAGACGCAACAAAATTTTATTGTCACTTGATCAGACGGCTGAGTGAAACTAGGTCTGGTGTTAGGTAGTTTCATACTAAACGAATTTGCGAGAGCGAAATTATGAGAATTACTTAATTTGTGTCTATCAATTTCCTTTTTTTGAGGTTAGCTATATTTATTGTTATGACTTGTTCTTGTCTTGACTTTAACTTATTAAAAGAAATGCCCTCCAAAATTGCTAACTTTTATCTAAAACACATTGTTTTAGATCGGGCAGAGAATATCCAGTATTTTTTACACCCTAGTTCAGTGCCGTGTGGTTCCCGGCACTAATACAAAAAAGAATAGGACCACTCCATCTCTTTCCCATGGATGTCGTAAAAGGCGACTAAGGGATAGGCTTACAAACTTGGGATTCTTCTTTAGGCGATGGGCTAGCAACCTGTCACTATTTGAATCTCAATTCTATCATTAAGCCAAATAGCTGAACGTGGCCATTCATTCTTTTTAAGATTGTTGGCTCTGTCTACCCCGCAAGGGATATAGACGTGACTATATGTATGTATGTATGTAGTTCAGGCTATACTATATTTTTGTGCTTCATGTGGAAGAGATATCCTCAAATACATTTAGAAATTATAATCATAATAATTTAATGAATCTTTATAAAATAAGTATAATAATATGACAATTTAACATAAGTGACTTTATTATAAGTCACTATATCTTACTAATTTTATAAAGATTCAATAAATTATTATTAGTATAATTTCTAAATGTATTTGATGATATCTCTTCCACAAACAAATGTACCCAAATTCCCCATCTACAAAATACAGTTAGTACTTTCATCAATCTCCGAAAATTATAACTACATAAACCAAGTTTCAGTATATATGAAGACAACTTTATGTGTCCCGATAATGTTGGCGATAAATCGGCAACAACAAACAAGAACGGGTCTAATCTCCCGGCTCCGCCTGATCTCCGCAACTTGTGCCTATCAACCATCTTTTCACAGTTTCCGTCCCATTTAACAGGCCATAACTGTAACATTATTAAGTTTGTGAAACATTACATGTTAAAATGTACTAACGGTGGAACGAACTTGATTTTTATCTTGGAATATTAATGCTCGTTAATGATTTTACAAGATAAAACTTCATACATATGTTTCATAACTCGCAGAATTTTAAAATATAAAATTGCAACAAGTCAAAGCATTTGTAAAGTCAATGCAATTAATTTAACTGCAAATTTGGATGAGAGCACGCGTCGATTTGTCCAATATGTACAATCAATTTGCGTTTCAACTACTTCAGTTTTGAATTCAGACATAATGAAGAGTGATTATGATGTAAGGCATAATGCAATAAAATCCAATTAAAGCAATGTAAATAAAACTTTATTCGCTTATCATGAGCCTTTTGAAGTTCAATAGCCAGTCAATAATAATGCGTAATTATATGCCTCTGAATCGTGCGGTGGGCTGACCTAAAGAAATCCACGCAATATGATCTTCATTATAACTGTCAACGGAATGATCTTTATGAGTATAATTTAAGCAGATTGTTTATTTATTATTAAACCCTACGACTATAATGAAATAAATACTGCGTTGCTTAGGGCTCCGTAGCCCTATATAGTATCCGTATACTACTACTTATTTTGAACTTAGCAGTACTTAATTTTCGTGCAGATACACCATAGTTGCATAGTTTTAATTAAACAAAATATTTGAAATTAGGGATGCTTCAGTTTTAATAAAATAAATTCGCATTTTTTAAATTATATCGAGACATGAACGAAAAAAATTAACTCGTGAGGATTTAAGGATTGTTTGTCTTAAAACCGAAATAAATGGCGTCTCCAATTACATTTGAACAATGTTCTGAGTAATACTGGGATATTCACTAAGATTTAATGCTCAGGCCAGTGACACTTGAGTCCACAGAGCTCTAAAAAGACACGATCTTCCTTGCTCTGTGCTTGAGACCAATGAGATTTATGTTAAGAGAGGGTAACTTTTCTATCGTGAGGCGCCACACCGCAGCATATGTCACTATCCTTTGATACGCAGCCTTTTATTTTGGGATTTTATTGCGTCATTTAGATGTTTTATGGTCGGCTTGAGTAAAATGAAACATCACGATTGTGTTTGAACTGAATAAATTCTTTCCCGTTTTAATATGTCAGCGGTGTCCATTCATTATTTCAAAATTTTGTTTTAAATTGATTCTTTCGCATCAATCACTTTTCATCATGAAACTTAAATTTATCGTAGAAATAGAATAACGGTATAAGGTTATAATAAGGTTTATATGCGTTTGCATGATTGGTTTTCCTCCAGAGTGCGACAAAAATAAAAAATCAGCAATTATAAATAAATACTACTGGTAAATCGGTGCAATAATGAGTGATCGGACATGAATGAGCGAGGGTGCTTGTTGGTGCGGGGGTGATGCGTGCCGCGCACGATGCGCGCACGCCTTGATGGAAGAGTCCTGGTCGTCGGGCGGCGCGCCGCTACTGCGCACCAGGTCGCTGCCTCTGGTCCTCGAGGCGCCCAGCGGAGCAGCGCCCACACGCCAGGCCAAACTAGACCCTCGCCAGCTACTCACGCTCACCAGACATTACTACCCGGAAGGCGGGTGGGGCTGGGGCGTCGCTGCAGCAGCTACCATCGCCCAACTGCTCGCGCACGGCCTCCATCAAGCATCCGCTGTGCTCACGGTCGAAGCCATCAAACGCTTCGGACCAGAAGTTCGCATGCAAGCAGGTACATTTTTAAATCTGTGATGATATGGTGCATTTAACGGGTCATTACACTTGATCTAGATTAATTTTTGTTTTAATAGGTAAAATTTACCATATCTCTAAATTGTTCTACATCATATAATTTACAACTAGAAAGATTTGCTTAATAAATCACACGTCTAGATAAAATAATGCTACTAGCCTCTAATCAGAGAGAGCTAGGGAATGTTTATTGGCCGTTAGCCTTCCACTATTTATTAAAGTTAAAACTTTTCTATTTATTTATAACTTTTCTATTGAAAGAAAAGTTGGTATCTGACATCAGAAAAAGTACATTTATTAAAGTTTTTATGTGTCTGAAGAGTTTTCGATACAATACTCTGACATGTGTGCAGTGGGCGTGTTGTAACTTTAAAAAATGTCATCCGATACAAATTTGCAAAAGTTTAGGGAATCGTACGCCCATAACATTCCGCTTCGGAGATTAGACATGACGCCGGGTGCAGTAATTTGTTTGTCCCCCAATAGTATCCCCTCCTGTGGTTCAACGCTCCTCTCACGTAGACGCTTTTACGATTTCCCACGTTCAAATATTTTTCTCTACGCATGCAAATACACTTGAGTGAATCACGAGGCCTTTCAAACTTTGACAATACGAGGGATCATTTTACTTGAAGAAAAATGACGTCATTTTTCACGGGCCCAGCATTGTTATTGTTACTATATCCAGTTAATGCCGGGACAAATTGAAAGTTACGGCGCGAGTTGAATATAAAAAATATAGACAGATGGTTTCTGTTATTACATTTTGTTTATTCCTATGAAGCATCGTTTGACAAAAGTTTGCAAGGAGTCGCCATTTTTACATAAAAAGAAAATGAAACACGAATTTGGAGACTGTTGGTGAAGCAGAAAATTTTGCGAAGACTGCAAAACGAATGCATCATATCCAGTGTAAGTCAGAATTTCTCACAACTAAATCTTCGCATATGTACAATTGTTCTATCAATATCAGCGTGAACAGGATTTTATCGGCTTTGTTTTAGTAAAAAGGATCTTGGGGGATCGTTGGCCTTGAATGTCACACCCGTGTTTGTTTGTGATTTATGTGGTCACTTTTCTGTACCCTTTTCTTCCATCCCTTCGTAATAACTTCCTTTTGTCATAAGGCTTCAATAAGTAAGTATAATATATATCAATAAGGATAGTTGTGTATTTTTCCTTTTTTTCTTGTGCTCATAATTTATTTATTAATAATTTAAATAAGGAAAGTTAGCAATCATTGTAAACAACTGACTAGACTTTGAATATCTGATGACCTTCTTCAGATATTCAAAGTCTATTCAGTTGTCTATCTAAAATTTTCTTGATTTCTTTCTTGAAGTATATCCATTCAGTAACATGCATTCAATATGTGATCATATAATATTCTTAGTCCACGCAATATTATACATTCCTTTAGACCTAGTAAAAGCATTTGAAAAGATAATAAGTGTCAATAAATAAGGGTATTGAACATAAGAATCGTTATAAGTCAATTTCTCGATAAAATGGTGTTAAATGGCGCTTAGTACGTATCTTTTATATCTGTCAAATAAACTTGCCATAATAGCCAGCCGTGTTTTATTAGCGTATCAACACTTTGATACTTTCTCATCCTACGTCGTCCTAATTTGTCGTTTAACGAAGTTTCAATTAGTTTCCATAAGTATCATCGGTGAATTTAGAATATTTTACTTTAAATAATAAACGTGGGATTCTTCTCTTAGGCAATAGGTTTGCAACCTGACAATTTATATTTGTTAGCTGTGACTAACCTTAAGGGAAAAAGACGTGATTATATTTACTATGTTCGGCTTTAGATTGCACTTAAAACTACACACAACTTGTTAAGTGTATATCCAAAATTTTTTTACTTACCTCAATTCGCAAACTATTTTCTTAATTACTAATCGAGCCTGAAGTCAAAGTAACAAATTATCTATAACTGATTGATAAGTTAACTACCGGACGTATAGAAAATTTTGTTGTATTGACTATTCTTTACTAATCTATCAGTGGCTCTCACTTATGTGGCAATTATGATCCTAAGCATCCTAAGAGAAATATTACGGTTCTTATCTGCTTCAGCAACATATCCAAAGGCATAAAGCTGACTGCGACGCAGGCAGATCGCGTCGTATTAGCAAAAAGCAGTAGACTGGAGATGATTTCCCGTCAGACTAAGGGGCAACCCACTGTCAATCACCGCAATCGTTTATTAGGATCTGGCGGTGATATGACCTCGTACATTTATCATCTAAAGGGCGCTTAATATGTTTCGGTTCGGTGACAGGCGCGATAAGGTGCGGTGGTGACGTGGTTATAATTTTCGCATTTTTTCCGGACATTTTTTTCGCCGGCATTCATTTCCAACAATTTGGGGCTTGGGACGTCCGGGTAATTTATATGGGTGGAGTTATTAAGGCTGCGCGATGTGGCAGGGAATTCAACATTGTCATATTCTTTTTTGATTCTGTTTAGGTTTTTGTCGTCGTCGTCTCTTGATTTTAAATGAAAAATCTTTTTGTTATTCATGTTAACTTTTCCAATATACTACTTTAACTTGCATATATCAATCCCACTTTTTGTTAAAAAAATGTGAGGTCCCCCTTTCATATATAGCCAATTTCCTGAACCCGGACCGGACCCACTTAAGACCCCCTATGAATGACATTCCTTGACTTACGACAGAAGTCAAAGTCATTGAAGCCTAATAAGAAACTGAATGGGCCCTATAAATCACGCAAGGCATTCTTTTGAAGAAGACTGTAGATAAGGTTTCAAGAGAAAAAATATGTAAAAGTTAATGCATATACATACATTATTTTTAACAAGCATAAAGCATTATACTCAACCTATATTATTTAAGCCTTCTATATTCAGACATTGACAAGTTATAGTTTTCTTATGAACTCAAGACTTCTAAATCAAAATCCATGGGAAAAGCAGACCTACAATTGTTAAAATTATAAAAAAAAAAACAACCAATTTACAAGATATTTATATCTATGAATGCAAATTCATTGGAGCACAGTCATTGGAGGTTAATAACAAGCTGAATGAATCCTATAAATCACTCATACTCCAGGCATTCGCTGAGGAGGGGTATAAGAGGAAATAAATATTGAGGGCAGCTCGCCCGCAGTGTAGCGGTAACAATGAATCAATTATTCGGTGTTTGGCATAACATATCTATGTAGATTCTAAGTGCTTCTGGATACGTTCCAATCATGACTGTTTTATCGCAGAGATTGGCCAATGGAAGATTCTGAAATTATATTCTTACATTTACCCAGAACATCATGTTCAATATATTTCTGGAAATAGTTTTAACTGATTCGATATTTGTTGAATTCCAATCACTATGATTTCGTTACAGTCCGGACAACAGCAAATAAAATAGTGAAAAGAAGAGTTTTTAATTTCAAGTAATAATTCTCGCACAGCTAAGGGATAGGCTTTTAAACTTGGGATTCTTAGGCGATGAGCTAGCAACCTGTCAGTATTTGAATCTCAATTCTATCATTAAGCCAACCAACCGAACGTGGCCTATTTCTTTTCAAGATATGTTAGCTCTGTCTACACCGCTAGGGATAAAGACGTGAATACATATATGTATACTCGCACTGAAATTTATTCCTCATCAAATTTCAAAAAAAGATAAAAGAAATAGATTAATAAAAATATATAAATGAAGATCTGAAACCTTGGTAGGTAAAAACTAAAATTTATATTATAACATTTTCGAAAATTTCCGCGAGAACAAAGCTCTCATAACGGTTGCTTATAATATTGGAACTTTCAGTAAACTTAGAACACCTGTACTTACAGAGTCATTTTAGATTACACATACCAAATTATCTAATAAATTGTAAACAAATGGATGCTGTACACTACGCTGGCCTCCTTTTGATATTTATCGTCGAACAGTGCGTAAGCGCAGCTCAAGCTTAAACTTTGCTAAATACTTGTAATCCAGTACAAATTATGCGAATGGCGTATAACGTAAACCAGTGTAGATCACATTGCATTTTGTCGTGGCTCCATTATTCTATGTTGCTCCTATACTAACAACTATATCCATATAGAGAGTTTAGAATTCTTAAACACCGCAGTTCGCATCTGATTTTCTATGACTCCTAAAGGTTAGTCAAAATTTTAGCCTGACCCCGTATAAATTCTAAAGAAAAGTAAATTATAGATTAAGACGTGATTCATTAATAATACGAATGAAAATGTTTATTAATTCCTTCACATTCTTCAAAAATACACCACATGGTATAGATCTACCATGAATAATTCGGGTATCATTCTAAGTATGTTGATGTTATTGAAGGTTTTGTGTGCTTAAAACTTGTTTTATAAAAACGGCAATTTGAGAAGTCGGACCACGTTTTCGATTTCATTTTATTGAATGAACCATCACATCAGCTGATAGGGGCGGATATTACTCGACATAAGACTGCCAATTTGCTAGTATTTACAGACGATGAGCTTGCCTTTCTTACAAAGAATTTGGACTCTATCGGCAATTTGTTAGTTTGATTCGATTGGAAGTGTGAATTGGATTTAACGTTGTTCAATGGAGTTTTACATTTTTGTTAGGTTGGAGAAAATTTCTGTTCTCTGTCATGTTTTTCACAGTCACATTTTGCTAAAATGCTGGAGGTCTGCTTTATCTTATAATCTGACATGAAATACAAATATTTTTAAGTTGTTGATATTGCTTTTGTTCTTTAGATCCCTTTGTCGCCTACGACTATTACCAAGTGAGCCTATTGAAGACTTTTTGTGTTCTACCGAAAAGTACTTATACGACTTCGAGGGAAATTAACTCATCATCATCTTCCCAGGATTTTTCCCCATCATTTCTCTCCTGATTTATGCGCTGCTGCTGCTTATCACGTACAGATATTAAACACAAGCCATAGTGTCAATAATTTTCATAAGAAATAATCTACGAGTACATTGCCCTTTTAAATTATCACACAACAATAAACTACGCCAATAAATTAAACCGAAGAAACTTATTGATGCTTTTTTTCACACCGCAAGCGTCCAAACCGCCATAACAATAAGTTTATACAAAGATCGTCCATCAATCTGGACTGGAATCAAATGTCTAGCAGATTTATCTAAGGCTGGCTGCGACTAGTTAAGATGTCGACGAACTTACAACGGGCGTCCGCAAACTTTTTCAATAGCAATGTTTTGCAGACAGTCGCTCAAGCTTAGGGTTCCTTTAGTTAGTTTAGCTAATGATTGTATCGACGACTGTAGGTACTATGATTAGTTGAAAACTAAAATTAATTTTATCACACTTGGAACTTTGAATATTTATAAAAAGTTTGTTACCGCTTGTACTAAACTTAGTTTTAAGTAATTTATTCGACTTCAACCAATATTGTGCAACTAAAAGATATTACAATTATAAAGGGACTTTCGAGATGTCCCTTTTAATGAATAAAAATTTAAAATTTTAATTTAAGTTTAAACCTTAGGCCACCAAAATCCTACAACAAAAGCAGGTTCATCTACGTAGCCAATGCAAATGATCATTCCTGTAAAATATTGTTAAAAAATAAATTTATTTTATAACTTGACATTCAACTATTTTGCAAATATTAACTAAATTCAGAGAAACTACAACAAATCAAATAAAATCTCCACGTCTCGCTTCACGAATCACATTTCGCAGTTGAGTCGAATAAATTCTTCCGACCGAATGCCAAGTGTTGGACTCCTAACTGAAAGGCATAAAATTTACTTATTCATCGGATGCCTGAATTCATGCCGTGGAAATTTTCAATGCTTTTGAATAAATCACTGCAGAAATGTGATCATTCTTTCAGGCAATAGTTCCACGTACAGTGTGGTTCCCGGCAGCAAAAAAAAAAAAGAATAGGACCACCCATCTCTTTCCCATGGATGTGGTAAAAGGCGATTGAAGAGTAGGCTTATAAACTTGGGATTCTCTTAGGCGATGGGCTATTATGGGAGCTGTCATTTTTTGAATCTCAATTTAATCAGTAAGCCAAACAGCTGAACGTTGCCTTTTTAATATGAGTCTTTTTAAGACTGTCGACTCTGTCTACCCCGCAAAAGATATATACAGTCAGAATATGTATGTATGTGTATACATAGTTTAATATAAGTTGAAAGAACTTTACATTATGTTTTTACCTACGCATTTTTTTAATGTATCTCCGTCTGCCTCGAAAAAAAATATATGCGAGTACATTTTTAAATACCAAGTGCTTGGTCAAATAAATCGCTAATGATAAATACTTAGATGCATAAATCTGTGAGGTCGGGACTCTGTCCATTCATTATCAATTTCTTATGGACTTAATGGTTATAAGTTTTTGAACACCAAACTAAATAATTGAAATTAGTAGGTTTATCATTTTGATATATTGGTTTTTGGAAACGACAATTCACGTCAAATTGAATAAAGCTTCCAACTTACACCAAGTTGTAAGTTTTATCTAGTACCTATCTATAGTAATAAGTTTTAGCTAGTATCGATAACCTCACTTTTTTGTGCTCACTCTTTCGGTCCAATTTAAAGTAATTACGTTATATCAATAAAATTAATTTTAGTAATGGGACACTACAGAAATCATGTTACTTTACAATACATCCCCACAGTAAAAATTACCGGAATATTAGTTTATAATAACCTCTGCTGGTTCTCTGTTAGTCAGTCTCTCAACTCTGTTAGTTGATAATTTAGAGCATTCATGACATTGACAATGAAAAAATGAAAACAAAACAGAGTGTGTTTGCAAATGAAAAAAAATTGAACATACTGTTTAGTTGTATAGTTAACTAATTAAATTTTGTCTGCAGGTATAATTGTTTTATTTCTAATGTGTATTTTGTTGATTTTAGTTCAATTTTGTGGAAATACCTATTGATCACACAGAAAGACATTAAAAATACTATAGGTGTAGGCAGATATTGTTAATAATAATTAAAGTTATAAACTAGCGTGAACTATAGCGCAGTATAGGTACTCGTATACAATTAGATCCGAATGTTTACCGTGAGTTGATGGAGGGCTAAATGATCCGATTAACATCAAGGACTGAGATATAATTTCTGAATTACAGAACTTGTTATCATTTGTCTTCACTCACGACATTCGCCAGATTGCTTTAGATAGCTATTCTGTCTTGTTAAGTGGCAATGTTTTTTTAAGTACCAATAACAATATAACTTGACAATTTACTAGATATTATATGATAAGTACATACAATTACAATAGGTAAATATAACACTGACTTTTTCCATATGTAACGACCCTGTGGAAAGGCCTGTGATTCCTCGAATTAATGTTTACCTTCACAACCTTCTAACAAAATGAAACTGAAGAATGTATATAAATGTTTAATAAAGAAATGCGATTTTAACAAGAGCTATATGTAGAGTGAAGGATCGGCTCGGCGATGAAGTCTCAAGCGGCGTCTTGCGCGCGCAGACATCGTTCTTAGTTTTTCAAATTCAAACGGCACGCCACAACCCTATTAGAAACATTATTACAGATATTTGATTTGTTGTTTTGGTTTACAATTATTCTCCTATTTTGTTTTAAATCGTCCATTACAAAATACTAATTTACAATCAGTTCATCCATAGGACTCCAGCCTTGGCAACGGCAAATGAGCAATGGGATTTTTTTTAAAACTACTTATTATGGGTTATCACGGTCATAGTTTTTTAAAGCAAGCTTCTTACACCCGAAAAAGCCATGACTATTCCATGCGCATTCCATGTAATATTTTTTTTTTAATGATAGTTGTTTTTTTCCAGGATGCCTCGGCGCGTTGTCAGCAGGAGTTGCGCTGGCCCTGTCTCCAGTCACCGTAGCCCTGTGCGTGCGCAAGTCGACCAGGGTCACAGCAGTAGTGGGGGGACTGGTCGCGGCTCTGGGTTGCTTGTTCACCTCCTTTGCTACACAGTTCCATCAACTGTTCTTCAGTTACGGTCAGTTCTGATTCAATTTTAGTTATGACCCTTGGCACAGGCCCGTTTTTAAATTTTAGATGTAAACCTAATGGCCCACGTGTAAAAATTAGGTTAATTATTTGCAAATGATTGATCACAGAATAAAAATTTAACATTATGGAAAATCCAGTAAAAACTATAAAGTACTTATTTCATTATAAATTTGTTAGTAAATTCTTCATACTTGATCTTCCTTTCATTCTGTGTCATGTGGCTTCTCTTCTTTTTCCTACCGAGTAACCTTGATTGCGCCTTTTGACCATGATTCTGGATGTGGTAACTCAAGTTTTTATACTAAGCAACGCCCGTCTAACTTCCTCAACCTTTGCAGGGGAATCGGGAAAAAAAACGTAAACTAGCAGTAAAAGATTATGGAACCGAAGACCCGTGCAAAATATATTCACATCAATGACTCAGTTAACAGAGCACCAAGAAATATGTAAACAAAAACATCGATTTGTGTTCCTGTCGGCGTTGTGTAGAAAAATGCAACTTGACATTATTGTTGATTCAATAGGTCAGCTTAAAATGCTGAACAGGTTTTGATTTTTAACATTTCTGCATTTTATTTAAGTATATTGAGCCATAGTCATTTCATCAACTGTAGAAGCAAGTTATATAGTCACTTTTATCCAGCCTAATTAGAGGCATGTTTATTTAAGTCGACTGTTGTAAAATGTGTAATTAAAGCGACAAATCTGCTACGAATGTCTGAAGTGTGTTGTAAAATACACAAGTAAATTAAACTGGAGTTGTGGCATGTCTTAATCTTGTTGCATCTATGAAACTAATGTTACAATCCCGTATTAATTACTGAAAGCACTACAAATGATTACTCGCAAAGACCTATGTTTTTTTCCAACCCGTTGTTAAACAAGTGATTAATTTGCACCTCACCTCATTGAAGAGGAGCCCAGGGTATGCCTTAAACCATGTATCCTAGATTGGGTGAGTCAGGTTTTTACATAAAGCGACGCCTAGCGTAAGCCTAACCCGAATTGGGTCTATGGTTACACATTCAGATGCCTGAGTGCAGGTTTCCTCACCGTAAAAGCATTGGTTAGTATTCAAACTAATGTAGATATGTAGACAGCTTTGAAAATAGTCAATGAATATACCATTGACTATTTTCAAAGATGGCCGAGGTGGGATTTGAACCCGTGCCTTTCTGCGCATCACGCATTTTAACCTGGTGTTTCTATATCTATCCACATATACACAGGTTCCGAGCTCTATTAAACTTGCACCTTCCTGTACTATAATTAAAAATTAAAGTGTAATCTGCACTGTGTGTACATATATAAAAGATTGTTTCAAAGATAAAAAAATAATGTTTTGTAAATAAAACAAAAAAGGAACCCTTATACAATTTTCACCAAAGTACAACTTTAAAACCAAATATACAAACGAGGCAATATAAAGTTATGGAATATCAATTAGTATGATGCCAACAATAACAATAAATAATACAATCCGCTCTCACTCGCGACATATCAATGCATTATCATAAAATAAATAAATCGGAACGTTAATGCAGCCGAAACTGCGAGGCACGTATTTTCTGACAACTCAATTTATTTTGTCACATCCATACCCCACGACATAAATTATGGCCATGAACGGAACCCTATAGGTTATCTTTATGTTATTAATTTATTTATTTGTTAATTCTTTCATACATATATTGCCTTACCAATAACATGCTAATATGACAACAAAGCAACATACAGATATGCCTACCATTAGTGCCGCTCAATACCTATTCTCACATGCTTCTTTCCAATAGGCGGTATATTAATACCTACATACACATAATCACGTGTTTATCCCTGACGGGATAGGCAGTGCTAACAGTCTTGCAAAGGCTGAAAGACCACTTTCAGCTGTAAGGTTTAGTGATAAAATGATGAGATTCAAACCTAAAAGTAGAATCCCAAGCTTATTAGTCCATCCCTTAGTCGCCTTTTACGACATCTATAGGAAAGAGATGGAGCGGTCATAATTACGGTCAGAAGCATACTGCATCAAATAATGTAGATTAACTATAAAATTGTTGAAAAGTGGGTAATCTTCCTTAGTTTATGATTCTACTACTCGTATTTGTTATTGATTTGCAACTTAAAGATTCATAATGTTATAATGTGATTGTAAATCAAAACAAATGTAAAGATTATATGTATCTGTTGTTTGTTCATTTATACCTGAGACCAGTTTGTCGCGACTTCAAAGGGTTAATTGGTTCTTAAAGTTAATAAACGGATATTATAACATCTGCAATTACATACAAATGTCCTGTAATATTCCGGTTTGCAGTCATTACATCAATCCTTTTTCGTATGAACCAACGATGTCATCAAAATGAAGATGTACGATACAGTCCACTCGGAATGATATTAAAATTTTTTGAAAATAATAATATCATATCAATCCTACTACTATTATAAAGGCGAAAGTTTGTATGGATGTTTGTTACTCTTTCACGCAAAAACTACTGAACCGATTACCATGAAATTTGGTATGTAGGTAGCTGAAGACCCAGAATAACACATAGGCTACTTTTTATCCCAGAGTTCCCGCGGGATTGATAGGGTTTCCATGCGGACGAAGTCGCGGGCGGCCTCTAGTATGAAATATACGAAATACCTACACAATATACCAAAGCGATAACTATATGGATAAGAACAATAAGGCATTTATAAACTCTGAAACTTTTTTTTATCACAAAGGGCAGTTCAAACTCTCTTTTATTACGTTTATTGATTAGAATCAATACTGTTTCAACGCAGTCCATTTTAAAGAGTTTACATTCTTATACAACAGTTATATGGCAAGGTGTGCCAAGTGGGCGCCGCCCCGTCACTGAGCGAGGACCATTGAGTTTTACGTCCAGCGTTCTTCAAAACTTTGACTATTTAAAAGCGAGAGGTTCCCTTGTTCAAGAAGATCTTATTCGTGCTGAATGCAGTTGTACAAAAATATCGGTTTCAACGTTGTCTGCTACATAAATGCAAGTGGTGGCTTACTGTATTTTCCAAGATAATACGTTGGCGTCCAGCGCGACATTAGCATTTAAATTGGGACGATGCACGCCGCACTTTTGATTTTCCGCTGCCAACAGTTCATAACGATACCAGATGATGTTTAGTATTGAGATGCCAGTTGGTGGTGTAATAATAATTAACATACTCAGTATTAACTCGTTAATTGAATTTCTTGACCAGAAAATTAAAACATACACTTTTAAAAAAAAATCATTTGTCTATAAAAATTAAAAAATAATTTATGCGAGTATACCTACTTAACATCTGATATTTTTTAAATAACATCGATTGCTTACGTATTTCCTGAATAACTTGGATTATAAACCGTTGATATACTATGCCTTTACAGTTTTCTAGAATAATTCAGTGCGCTCACCTCCGTTATCATATTACTGAAGAACTGGCCCCTGCATAGATCAGGGTTGGACATACATCGTATAAACTTAAATAGTAACTTAAATAGCACCTTAGGTGTGACAAAGTTTTAATAACATCCAGCAGATGAAAACATTAGAAGTAATGACTATGGCTGTAACAAGTTGGCACAGAGCACAGATGCAACTAGGGCGGCCATAGTAGGTGTAGATAAAGCGCGGGAAACTGCCACTACGATGCACTTTATTTGACAGTTACGTGGTAACACCGCCAATATGCGATTTTAAAATGTTTAAGGTACAGAAAAAAATGTCATTTGTAGTTTGCTTAGGTACTCTGAATAAGCTGAGCTTAGAATGCATATTAACATACATACATATAATCACATCTTTATCTCTTACAGGGTATACAGAGCAAACAATGTCTAATATTATATAACTAATTAGTCTTTTTGAGATTTTATATAGGTAACAGAGGCTAATAATAATATAGGCTAGCAACCTATCACTTGAATCTCAACTCCAGGTGAACGTGGTCTTTCAGTCATTTCGAGGTTCTTTCTATCTCGAAAAAGGGATTAAGACGTGATTATTGTACCGATGTATTCAAAAATATATAACACGAATTCGTAAACTTTATATTCTCTTTATTTTGTACTCCTGGATATAACATTATCCGATACGGCTGCTATGAAAATGCCGGGAATTGCCCGGATAACCTAAATAAGCGAAACCATCCCTATTTATATGTAGCTGACAAAAAAACTCGTTGCTGTGACAGCACATTTGATATAAACACATTCTTTTTATAACTTCACAATTCTGTAAATGTGTCATGAATATAAAATGATAAAATCGATATTACGATACATAAATACGAGTATATTGTATAGTGGACCAACAGGATAAAATAATGACAAGTAATCCCGTAATTCAAGGATTTTTTATTAAGACTAGATTTTGTTTTCACTGTAGCGGGTACTGTAGGTATTTCGAGCTCGACCGCCTCACATTATCTTACTTAAATTCTTTATATTTTTAATAAAATACTTAAATGTCACTTTACAATGAAAGAATCAGTCACCTGAAGATATTAACATAATATGAATGAGAGGAAGAGGAAACAAAAGATGCCGCCATTTATCCAGATTTCATCTGTGGTTGTGTTCCGTACTCACGATACACGTGAGATAGACTAACAGATGGAATTATAGATTACGTAAGTAGTTATTATTTTTATTCAATCCTTTACATCTCAAGCTGATGTTATTTGAGTCGTGAATCAAAATCAAAGCAACATATATTTTTAATTTTTGTTTTTTTTTAGGTTTTAATAGAACAACAAAGCCAGAATGTGGAAAGAACCGAATTTACTTATCCCGCGTTAGGAAGTTGAAAGAAATAAGGGATTACAGAGTTACCTACTTTTTTAAAAGAGGTCTAAAGTCTATGCATATGTACCTACAAATGCATAGACTTTAGATATGTATGCACTACCTATATCACTGAACGTACTCAGCGAATCACTGAACCAAGACCATACACATATTGTAGTTGCTTTTTGAGTTAAGAGGTGTGAATTCTGTGATGTCACAATAAATTATATTTCTTTTCTCTTTCTTTCTACGCAGTAGATTCTCGCGTCTGTGTTATGTTATGTGACTGTGAAAACAAAAAATAAATAAAAAAACAACAGTAACATATATGTCCGCAATATTTAATTTCGCTGAACTAAACTTTTAACAAGATATTTTACAAGGTGCAAAAGGAGGAATGTTCCTGAATATCAATAGTCTTAAATATTTGGATAAAAAAACCTTACTAGGATATTAAATCTAATAAAGCCTTTAGATATATAAAAAGTCAAGGCTTCTTCCGAAAAATGATCCCTGTACCATACAGCCTCCATTATATCACGTAAACAAACCAGTCCCATGTTTACGTCAACTAAAAGGATTGTTCACCAACTGAAAATTATTATCTGACATTATTTATTATCACATCTTATGGGCTGAGTGCTAACTATATGCCTAGCCAAGGTACAGTTATAAGCATATAATTCTGATTGATATAAGACTATAGAAATTATAAGTACTGGTAAATGTGACGACGCAACTCTGTTGTGACACCATAACATAATGCATCCTAATTCTGGAATGTATTTGATAGCATCACAACTGCCCACAAAACTTCGTGCGATATAAAATGACGACACATTGATATATGGAATTTCTATTGTCTTATAAGTATTTCGATTTCTATGGGTATACTAGTAAGTGTAGTTGTTTCCTCAAAGTCTAAATGTAAACGACAAAATTAGGCCGTTTGGTTTAAGGAAAAATAGAGTAAAACAACTTAAACTCTTCCATGCAATTTTTAAATCATACCTTGGTTTTCAAGTTTAAGGGTACAAACTTTGTACCTTGTACCCTTAAACTTGAAACCGACACGTCGTCGACCACTAAAGCCGCGTACACACCAGACCAACTAAGGCTTACGAAATGGGTTCACTAGCTTTCGTTGGTTTTATATGGTAGGTTTGGAAAACACCAATGCCTTGCATAAAGATATGCAATGCAGCGTACCAGCAAGGCAAAAGAGCGTGCGCGCTAACCTTTCCTTTCTGTGTAAACAGAGCTTAAAGTAGATAAAAAATGTCTTTGGTGGATACCTAACTTAATGGCAAGTCGAATTCACGTATACCTTCATGAGGGCGGTTCAAAGCCCCGGTGAGAGTGCACAGGCGCCAGTATCGATAATATCACGCGTCTGTATTGAATGAGTGATATTTGGTACTGGTATCGTATCAATACAATCTTTATAGGTACCTCCCTACCGTCACTCTGCATCCCAAGCGCCTTGTTTTACGATATGAGTCAGCGTTTTTATTTAAGATCGACATAAAAATATTTTCGGGTACATATTGAACTTTATACCTAAACAAAATGTTTATAGCCCATGTTAGTGCTAGTAGTTTCCGGTAAAATAAGTAAGGACCACTCCGTCTCGTTCCCATGGATGCCGTAAAAGGCGCCTAGGGGATAGGCTTATAAGTTTGGGATTCTTCTTTTAGGCGATGAGCTAGCAACGTACTCTAGTCACTATTTAAATCTGAATTCTATCATTAAACCAAAGAGCTGAACGTGGCCTATCAGACATTTCCAATACTTTTGGCACTGTACCGCAAGCGATATAGACGTGATTATATGTATGTATGTACAATTAAATATATCAATATTCTCATTATAGGATATCTCATTGCATTATAAAAATTGCATATTAAAAAATCTTTAAATGTCCAACACAGGGACAGTCGTAGGCGTGGGGGTAGGCTTAACCCGGGACTGTTCCACGCTGATGGTAGCCCAGTACTTCAAGAGGAGACGAGAGCTGGTGGAGATCTTCATTGTGAGCGGCAGTGGACTCGGGATAGCAGTCATGTCGACGTTCATCAAAGGTGCTATAAGGTAGGTGTATTTCTATCTCTTTCTGCTCTCGTTGCAGTGATGGTTCTCGGCAATAGTCTTTAAATAGGATTTCTCAATCTAATTGCCATTGATGTCGTGAAAGACGAGTAAGCCGAGGCGAGTACACGAGCCGCGTACGAACCTCAATAAATTTGAATAGTAGCAGTCACTTAAGGACTAAAGTCGTCGAGTATCCAAGATTTGCGAAGCCTGAATTGAAGGGACCTTGGCACATTCATCTAGTGCAGCATTTACAATGATCCAATATGGGTGAGCTTCCCCCGAAAAGGTTGCGGAGGTTAGACGGAAGTCGCTTGTGTAAAAACCTATCTTCTTTACGGAGAGGTCAGGATGATTTCAGAGAGGTCAGAATTGCAACCCGTATTTCCGCCAGAAGGAAAAATAGAATTTTAATATTTCTCTCTCTCTCCCTCCCTCCCTTTATAGAGTATTCTGGTAACATTATCTGTTACTCAAAAGTGTTTGATTATTAACTAAGAAATATTTTACTGAGTCTAAAAGATAGGTCTGGTAAAGTTTAGCAGTCCTGCGTGCCTGTTTTAAAACTTGAGAATAAATCTATATAATTTTTTACTTTGCATCCGGTAGATAATAAATTTATTCTTGGATCAGAAAATCGTAAATTTTGAACACGGAAAATTTGCTGAACCAAACAATTCTGTGTACTTGATTATCTTGAGTGTTCGTAAAATACAGACCAATAAAACAAGTAGGTACTTCATAACTATTTCATCTTCACCACAACAATGTCTGGTGCAGTCATAAAATAACCGCTGTGTAAAAGCTAAATTATTTTCGAACACGCATAAAATTGATATCAAAACGCATCATTAAATTCATAAAATACGAATTTATTATTTAGCTTCTTCACCAGTTTTACGCGGTTTTACAAAAAACCTTACTTTAAAATGATCATCAATATTTTTATGTTTTGTATACGAAAGTATTCTTTTCGTACCTACCTAGTTAAGTAGTTGAAAGAATAAATAAAAGCTAGAAATAAGTACGGTGAATAAAGTTTTCTGGTAGTCTTATTAACTTCCTACATTAGACACACTTCTAATTTCATTGTACCTAGCTTAATTATAATTAGTGAACGTATCAAAACATTTTCAGGGCAATTGGCTGGCGACTAGGATTGCAGGCTGTCACAGGAGTAGTGTTCGTTACTTTCATATTAGGCACCTTCTACCGTTCGGCGTCTCTGTACCACCCACAACGACGGGCAATCCTCCACCTGAAAAATCAGAATAAGATCAAACGGAAGATGAAAGACAGGAACAAGTCCGATGATCGTCAGCCATTCTTTGATTTCTCTACCCTGAAATCAAAAACAGTGAGGATCCTGCTCATGTCTACGGGGATTTCAGCATTTGGGATCAACACGCCGATATTTTATTTGGCTTACCATGCTGAGCAAGAAGGTAAATTACATTTGGAAATATTTAATTGAATGAAAAACATTCATAGGTAATTATCTCGCCTCTTACCTGAAAGGGTAGCCAAAGAGTCCGCGTTTACTGCAATCTTTATATATGTATGTATAAGCTTGTTTAAGTACACAACTGATTTCTTACGCAAAGTGCATTTAAAATTTAGATAACTGTACAAATACAAAAATAAATAATTGTATTACCTCATTAAGATACTTTCTTTAATAAAATTATATTTACTGGATCTCATTCTTGCTAAAATTATTTGTAATGTTGGCTTAACATAAGCTTTTTCTTATCTTAAATAGGCTTGTCCACTTCCGGATTACATTTAGGCAATAAACCTGCTTTACGACTATGATAATATTATCAGAGGGGTAGTAAACAAACATAATGTGTTTCGATTAGGTGTAAATAATATTTATTGATCATATAAAACTAGAGAAATAGAAAAATATCCCACTCGTTCACTCACAGTGCAAGGTATATTGTAATAAAAATTTTATGGCAGATTTAAGTGGGGTTTTCATTACCTACAATAATTGACGCCTTTTAATTTTATTTATTATGAGCTTTGTCTCGGAGCTTCGTTTTTTCCAGCCTGAAGGTTCCTCATCAACATAAGATCAGAAATTTAATAGTTTTTCTTTCTAAAAATTACAAAACCTTAAATAAGTATCTCTTTTTTTATACTACTGATATATCGTTATAATAAAATTAAAATTGTGCATTATTATGAATATGTAATTAAGAAGTACGAGTATAGAAAACGATTACCTACAAAGGTTTGTTTATCACAAACTGAACAGTACTAAAAAAATACATTTTTTTTTACAGGTTTGGGAGACACAGCAGAACTTCTCCAAGCGTACTTGGGGTTAGCATGGGCAGTAGGATGTGCTGCGTTCGGTCTACTCGTCCGGCAGAACTCGGCCGAGTGCCGCATCGCGAGGCAGTATCTTACGCAAGCCGCTGTGTTCGTCTGCGGCTTGGCGACTATGGCGCTAACGGCAGTCGAAGGATCCTATAGAGGATATGTTATGTTTGCTTGGGTCTATGGTAAGTGTAATTTAGTCAGTGCCCTGGGCCGCTAGTATTTACTTTTTATTATACCGTTCAAAATCACTTACTCCGCACATTCATCTTACCCACAAAAATCCTAATTATTTTGCTATCTTTCCTACCTAAGTATAGATTGTTTTCACTGCTCTTCATAGAGAAAAATGAGTCTATGGACAATTAACGTTCCAGGCATATTTTGTGGCGGCTACCACTATTCGCTGAAGATGTACACTTATGAACGAGTGAGGTCACGGAACTTCGCCAGGGCTTGGGGCTTCGTGCAGTGCTCACAGGCTGTGCCCATTGCAATAGGCGTGCCTTTGTCAGGTAGGTTTTATTATCATTTTCCCTTTCTTATAACGTACTCCTCATTTAATATCTTTCTCTCTCTATGTCTGTCATTCTCTCATATATCTAACTTAACAACTGGCAACTTGACTAGGTACGGCCTTCTCGACAGTTGACTTAAAAGTGGATTTGCCACAAATTACTTACCTAAAGATATATAACATAAGTAAGTGATACCTGTCAAGCAAAAAATGCTCTCTCTTTTAAATAGGTACCTACGACTTTCTCAAGCCCTTGCAAAGCATATGGCTTGGCCTACTTTTACCGCAATAGTTAAATAATTTGTGACAAAAGTTCTTATTAGATTTTTATTTTATACAATTTGTTTCGTTTAGTTTTTCAGAAAATTAAAATTAGACATGTTACATACTTTAAAGAATTTTCACAATAATTTCAGGTTACATCAACGTAGGTTGCGGCGGGAAGGCTGGATACTATTTTAGTTCAACGTGCTCACTTATCGGCTCGCTGTCTCTCTTCTGCATAGATCTTCACAGGCGTAGCGTAGCGCATAAACACACCAAGTAAGAATTTAATATTTCACTTTTAGTTTTTAAGTTTACTTACCAGCTAAAAACTTAAACTTGTCCTGAAAAGTGAATCGTGTGGAACAAGTAACGCCATCTAGTGGGCAACACCTTAATTAAAAATAAGAACAACGCCATCTTTTAGTAATGAGATAAATAAAAGAGAATGCATCATGGCGCGAAACTCGAACAATAGGTACAGTATTTCTCATTCCTGCTTTAATTTACTTTCTGTGAAAACTTGTTCTATTTCTATCTCAATTTTGTTGTTTACAACAATTATAAATAATTCATCATGCTAAAGAGCCCCAGGAAATCTTTACTCGTTTCTTCGCGGATGAATTTCCTTTTCCGTCAAGCCCATTACTTCGTTCCCGCAACAGATTTAAGACGTAGTAAAATAGTTTACATTGCAGAGAAAATGGCGGCACTGTGAATTGCGAGTCTGCTTGTGGTCCACGCCGCAGTGGCAGCCGGGACCGGGAGCCCCGCACCGCCACTGGCGCTGCCACCGCATTAGGTAATAAGTACTGCCTAAACTTTTCAAATCAAAGATATATAGTGTACTAGGTAGTAACTTTACTTTCGCTATTTATGAACTATTGCTTTAAAGGAATCCAATTCCGAATGGAGCCTATCGTTGCAAGTTTGATGATTTGCTTTGAGGACGAGAGCTTTATTCATACACCAAAAGAAGTACTCCAAATATCAAAATTACGAAACCAATTGTATAAGATACTAATTAATAATGTACCAAGCCACCTGTATCAACCTTGACAAAGTGTTTTACCACATGTATAAATAGAGTGGATAGTGGTTAATATTTATTTTAAAAACGAATATTTATATTTAACTTTTACATAATGCTAAAAAAATATGCTTTCGTTAGATACGTGGTATTAAATTTTGTTACCACAACTCACACCTATAAATTATAAAGGTGTGTTACGTAACGACGAAACTTTATTATTAGACTGGTCACTTCGCTATGCTCCAGTAAGCTGGCATTGACATGATTGCATGCATTGCTGCTTGCAATTTACCTTAAAAGGGGTCAACACACTTCATATTATCACGATAACATTAATTTACGTGCTTACTTAATCTTATGTAAACATGTTATCTTACTACGTCTACAATTTATTTAAAAAACGAAGAGACCAATTAATTGACCCATTGATTTCAATTTGCCAACAAGTTAAATCAAAATGAGAATCAATGAGAAATTTAAGGCATGGCAGATACACATGGTATTAACAGGAAAGTGACAGGTTAATGTCGCCCACTAGCCATATCTCTTTACCAGTTTGATTTGCGCCAGTGGCGTAGCGTGCATTGGCGGGACCCCGTATAAAAAATTGTTTGGGGGCCCTTGTATTGTTTGGGGGTAAAGATTTTTCACAAAAGAAAAAAAATATTGTGAAAAGAAATATTTATTTATCATAACATAATTTAACCTTAATTTAAAAATTTAATTTTACAAATAAAAATCAAATTTTAAATATTCATTCGCCTTGCCTTTTTTTCGGCAAACTGATTTATTAAATCATTTATGGCTGATGATGATTTTAGTTTTTCTAAAGTTTCTACCTCTATGGACAATAGTGAGAGGTCTGACAGCCGTTCTTGTCCCATCGAAGTTCTTAAGTAATTTTTTATCAGTTTTAATTTTGAAAAACTTCTTTCGGCAGTTGCGGTTGTAACTGGAAGGGTCAAGAATAAAAAGCATGCTGTGATTACCTCGGGAAAACTAGATGCAAGACTATTGAATTTTAGTAGCAATAATTCAATGAGTTCTTTAATGGAATAAATTTTTTGAATTTCAGATTTTAAGCATGTTTTTAGAGCCTTTAATTGGTCACAAAGATTAACTGAGATGTCTTTACTGTATTTAACCGACAGTTTTTCGGAAGCGATTAATATCTCTTCGTTTGAAGAAGATAGGAGTTTCTCCGGTTGTAATATTTCGAACATACTACTCAGGTCGCAAAGGCTCTGAAATCTTTCTTTAGTTTGAGAAATTAATATATCTAAACAGCAATAGTATACATTGACTTTGAAATAGGATTCCGGGTCGGAAATTCTCTCATCTTGTGATAACTCATCAAAAAAACGCTTCGTTATCTTTCGCCTACTGTTTTTAAAAACAGTTGTTACCCCCCACTCTTTTGCTAAATCTTTGGACTCATTTAGCAAACTATTAAATGAAATCTGATTTCTTAATTGGCACAGTCTATTTAAAAGATTACTTAATAAAATACTAGATTTCTGTAAGTCATTATTTTCATGCTGTAGAGCTTTAGAAATAGGATTAATAATTTCAAATAGTGAAGAAAAAAATGTAACGAGCACTAAGAAATTATAACTCTCTAAAATATTAATTATGTTTTTACATTCTTCACGTTCATCTTTTTTATTTGAAATTAAATTTAGTTGGTACAAAGTTTTCATGATAAGTAAAAAATTTTTCTTTACCGATAATAAAGCATCGTTCCTAGAAGACCATCTGGTTGGACATACCTTTTTAAGGGTAATCAAATATTTTTCAGATGGATCGTCACTTAGCATAGCCCAGCGTTTTATACTATTGCCAAAAAAAGTATATATTTTTTCTAAATTATCGAAAAAAGTCGATACTTCACGAACGTGTCTCGCAGCATCGTTTAAAACTAAGTTTAAAGCGTGCGCAGCACAATGAACATAATCGGCATTTGGAGCATGCTCTTTTATTAGGGTTTGTAATCCTCCATAAACACCCGACATAACATTTGCTCCATCGTAACCCTGTCCTCTACATTTAGTCAAATCAATTCCATATTCTTTAGTCAAATTTAAAATGTCAGTTTTCAGACCTGCAGCACTGCAATCGGTTACTGCTATAAATCCTAAAAAGGACTCACAGATTTTTATTTCTTTAGGCACATTATCATCATTTTCTGTAACCGAGATATATCGAAAAACTACAGAAAGTTGGTCAATTTTTGACAAGTCTTGTGTTGTATCCAGAATTATTGTCAGAAATGGAGCTTTTTTAATTTCTGAGATAATATTGTTCCTAACGGTGGTACCAAGCAAACTAATAATTTCGTTTTGAATCGTAGGGCTTAAATAATTTATTTCGCCTTTCGGTTTTAGAAGAAGTTCTTTTAAAGTTGCATCATAGTTAGATAGCAAACGTAAAATTGCCATAAAATTTCCAGAATCAGAATCATGCCCTCTCAAAGATAGATTACAAGATGCTAAAGTAATTATAACATTAATAATACGATTCAGTACATCTCTCCAGAATGTAATTTTACTATTGATTTCACTTTGCAATAGAGTATCGATGGTATTTCTTTGCAACCAATTATTATAAGAGAGTGAGGCATTCATATGCTGCTGTGACTTTTCATGGTCAAGTATAGTTTGCGTAAAATTGCTTCTAACCGAAACACCGTTAACCCAAGCAGAGGAGTACGATTTGTTTTGACGATCTGCTAATAACCAACAGAAGTGACAGTACGGTTTGTTTAAAACGTTAGAATAACATAACCATGGTCTTACAAGTTTTATGCCTGCCTGATTGAAATATGAATAATAATAGGCCGAAAAAGGTCGGTTACTTTCTGGATCTTTTGGAAATGGTCCTTGTGGTTTAAATGGACCCAATTTAAAAATTATTTTTCGTTCGCATTCAGATAAATTGTCACCGAAATTTCCTCTATCTGATGAAATTATATTACAATCCTCAAATATATCAGAATCGTTGACTTGGTGTTCTTCAATTTCTGGATGGACATCCGATGAAGTATGTGCTTGACTTTCTTCTATTTCCGAATGGATATTTGACGCAGAACGTGCTTCAGAAGAATCTAAAAATAAACGAGTATTCGTTAAAAAATAAATACGAATGCTTTGGTACTAAACTAAAAAGAGTTATATATAAATAAATAACTTTACTAAGGGTTACAATTAGTGTTTACGCGGATTGTGTTCGTATTAGTAGATACAAAATCCGTCCGTGCGTTACATTACACCTGCGTGCTATTTGAACGCAGCGCGTAGTGTAGTGGCCATACAAAACGAGAACAACCCGAAAGCGAGTCTGCACATCTTCTCAACACGCAATTTACGATACGATACAGACTGATAGACAAACAACAAAACAAATTGATCCTATAGATAAGTTAGTTTCGGTTTTTTTTTGTTTCGAGGCACCCTAGAAACAAAATTTACCCTTCGCTACAGGTAAATAATAAACCAACCACGCGTATCTAACCACGCAGATCCACATTAGCGTCGTGTAAAATAGTACTTGTGTAAATTAGTAAGTACTTCGGTTTTTCGAACAACTAATTTTACAATTTGACATTTATTTTTAAACCTTATCCGTTTTAACATTTTTGCCAAACCAATTTCATGTAAAAGTTTAATTAGTAAGGAGTCTCCAATATCTTTTTTAGATTTTTGGACCAGTAGTTGTGAAAAACGAGGGGGGGGGGAGACCACTTTTTGTGACGGACAGATTGACAGACCGAAATTAAAAGATTTCCTTGTTAATCACTACGGACCCCGAATAAATGGGTTGGGTAGTACTTACCTTTCCAATCTAAATCACTCACAGTATCTTGTCTCTGAAAAAATGAAGAAATTTTGGGCACTTTTTTTATAACCTCTTCCCTTTTCCGTTTACTTTTTCTTTTCTCAGCACCGCTGGGATAATCTCTTTTCCTTTCACTCATTTCTTTTACAAATCGCTACTAATATTGTTAAACCAGAAGAACAATATTGTTTGTACTGAATTACAATGTAGGTAATGCACAATTACATAAAACGCGTAAATAAACACTGCACTGCACTCCGTGGTTTAACATCAAATGTAGAGTATGGACGTACACGTACATCGTGATATCGATTTTATTATTGAGGGATTCCCCGCTGAGTTGCAGATGTAAGTAAGTAAAACGGGGAAGTCCCGCAGCCCGCCATAACGATGTAGAGTGTTGCCAACTTTTGAACGCACGCTTAAGGCGGGATAAAAAGTAATTGCTTTATAGAATTTTGTCATTTGTAAAATTAAATAAATTAGGAAGTTTTTATTTCTTTTGCCTTACACACTTTGGGGCCCCCGTGGCTCGGGGGCCCCGTATAATTGATACGGCAGATACGGCGGTAGCTACGCCCCTGATTTGCGCGAGTGAAAAAATCAACTGGTAAATGGTAGGTATGCTTTATCCTAACAAGCGTTTCCTTGCTCATTATAACAATCCCAAACATTACCTAATCAACATCCTTATACATACCTACATTGTAAAAAATATGTATGCATGGAAGTTAATACTCGTTAAATTAGTTCTAGGAGCAGAATT
The DNA here is from genome assembly GCF_032362555.1 of Amyelois transitella. Taxonomy (NCBI): domain Eukaryota; kingdom Metazoa; phylum Arthropoda; class Insecta; order Lepidoptera; family Pyralidae; genus Amyelois; species Amyelois transitella. Next base: position 6,196,211 of record NC_083511.1, on the reverse strand, counting down.
AGTAGCACCAGGTCGTACCGGGCGCGACTTACTGTTGGAAAGCATCGGGCCAGGCAGCCTGGGGTCGCCGCCGACTAACGTGCCGCCTGAGCTGACCTGCATCAGTGAGGAAGGCGGCCTTGACCTCGACCTCGACCTGGACATACCCGAGCACCTGTTGGAAGATCTAGATTGCGGCGGGGACTGTATCACCAGTTGTAACAAGGTTTTTTACAAACTTTTCTCTTATTTTCTTTTTGTGTAGTGTGGTTCCCGGCACTAATACAAAAAAGAATAGGACTACTCTATCTATTTCCCATGGATGTCGTAAAAGACGACTAAGGGATAGGCTTATAAACTTGAGATTCTTTTTAAGACGATAGGCTAGCATCTTGTCCCTAAAAGAAGAAGAGCTAATAAACTAGGGATTCTATTTTAAGGCGATGTATCAGCAACCTGTCTCTATTTGAATTTCAATAGATACCATCATTAAGCCCTACAGCTGAACGTGGCCTTGCAGTCAAGGCTCTGTCCACCCCGTTAGGGATAAAGACGTGATTATATGTATGTACATTTTCTCTTCCTCTCATCTTTGTGCGTTCGATTATTTCGATTTGGACCAACTTTCCAATCACAGTAATAATGAGCTGATCGTTGTGATAAGGCTACAAAATGGCAAAGAAACATAAAAATAATCATCGTATATCAAAGTGTAAAAAGCAAAAAGCCCTGCATATAAAGAAACCATTGCACGCCTTGGCGTGAGTGAATTTTGGCCAACCCAACCCATTTGTATGAGACAAAATTATACACAAATATAAGACTTCTGATATTATATATATTAAATTATCTCACCCAGGTGGAAAATTACCTAATGCTGAGCGAGTACGAAAACAACCTGATAGCAGAACTACCCAATTTGAACGAGCGACGCAACCGTCGTTGGTCCATCGTGGTCGCCAACTCACCACAACCCTCCACCATCCAGGAGACTGAAATCTCCCCCAATAACTCCATCAAGTGGAAGAAAAAGTGCCATAACACAAACAACAGACTGATTACAGTCATCAATGAGGCGTCCATATAAAATACTAGTGAAATAATAAAGAGACAATAATAGAATAGCTTATGTACGACCTATTTAACCTCATTAATTTATTTGATGTGTGTGAATAATAGAATTTGTGTATTGTTCAATATAATTTATTAAATTATTAGTGTGGTGTATATTACTTATTAAAATTTTGGAGACGAAGCTGAATTTATTATACCTAAACGAATAGTTTACACATAAAATCCCTAATCCCTACTAATATAATAAATGCGAAAGTTACTCTATCTGTTACGCTTTTACGCCTAAACCACTGAACCTACATATTTTGATGAAATTTGGTACAGAGACAAGAGTTTATACCAAGAACATTTTCATCGCGAAAAGGGGGAGAGTGGATAAAAAGAGGGGATGAAATATTGTCAGTAAACCCACGATACCTAAAAAAATATTGGCGATATTCTCATAATCATCGCATTTAATTTTCATTCTACAGCATATTGCCAACATTGAATTTCATTGCCTCATAGCGGTATACGGTAATCCATTCTGAATGAGCAACCTAAGCATAGCATATGGTGTTGCGTGATCAATTCGCTTACTTAGGGAGCGGGCTGTTTCATGGCTTCTTTATATAAAGTAAAAACCATATAAGTTTATTATACAACATTTTCCTGGAAAAAATTAAACCGAGGGCTTCCTAAAAGTTTTGGGGTGGGGAGTATATTTCAAAATATTAGATCAAATAAAACGACTACTTAAAATGTATTAATGAAATATATTATCGTTTGTAATATAGTATACTAAATCAAAGGAATACTGCATAAAAATACAAAGGAACATAACACAATACGGATTACCTTTGAGGAATAACAATATTCTCTAAGAACTGGGCAAAACATCGCATCGCTTGCAGCAATGCGGCGAGGAGTATGGATAACGATAAACTTACCAACTTCTGGTTTTCAGTATTCACAATTTCGTTGTTCAGAACAGGAACTAAACTTTGGCATGAATCTACACTACAAATACTTGAACGATCACAATCATTTGTTTTTGTACCAACAGCCTTCCGGCGACTGGGATCGTTGACATTACATGTCAGATCTATCACAATAAAGTCCGATGTGTTTTTATCGGATTCAGAACCGCTTTTGTCCGGGTAAGACCCGGTATTAATTTCATTAACAACACTTAAAGTTACGTCGTTTGAGCAACAAGGAATTCCATTCCGGCGCTCATCACACTGAGGTTCGCTATTTAGGCACTTGGTTATTACTTTATCAGCTACGGATGAACTTATTACGTAATTGTCACTTACGACTAATCTGAGAGAATCCTCGGTCTCTTCTGAAGACATACCGCTATCATTGTCCTGTATTTCTTCTGTAACGTTTTCTGTTTTTATTTTAGTGTGACCAAAACTACCGTAAAAAGGCGAGTTGGGTGTTTTGGTCTGGTGTTCCGTGCCCGGGGCGGGCACGGCCTCGGGTCAGGACAGCTTGGCGCAGTTGATATTCCCCTTTATAACGATGGCGTTGGACACCAACTCTTCAGGATATAAACTATCCACGCCGGAAAGCGACGCATTACTAAGTGAACATGCGTCATCGAGCAACAGTTCCGATCTCAATCCCTGTAACCGATAAGTATTGAGCAATGATACAAAGAGTGATAGAAATCCTTATTTCTTACTTATTATTGAGATTAAATCTGAAATAAATTGTTATTAGTTCGGCCAAGAGATAATCTCTTGTTGTTATTTCGTTACTAAAATTGTTTTATCCTAACAGCGATTGCTTAAAACTATTAAAAACAAGTAAAATTGAGAATTTTTTAAGAATAAAAAATTAAGTCCATTATAAAGAAGACTTACCTCCGCAAAATATTCATACTCCTTTTCAAAAGTTAGTATAAATATGCAGAAAATAGCTACAAGCGTATAAGTACATAAGGAAGTGATAAGAAGACTCAGGTATATCCCAGTGGAACCACCTAAAACAAATAAAATACCTATAACAAAGTCTTAAAACGTCATAGACGGCAAAATTTTGTCTTAGGTTACGCAAGCAGTCGTTAAGATTATTTCATTAATAATATTACTAAAAGAACTATTTGTCTGAATCGAAAGTAATTTGTACCTAATAGTACTATGACTAGTTAGCCTTACATATTTTGACTGTCGGTTGTCAAATCTTCCAAGTTTAACCTACCTTCTCTCTCTCATCTTTGCGTATTCCCAGTTTTACCCTCCACAACTAGGACGGATAACAATTTGACAAAACAAAATAAATAGGTTTTAAAGCTGGTTATAAAAAAAATTATAGCTGAATGGCCCATGCGACCTCACCGCTCCGAAGAAATTACACTAGATTCATACAAAATATCATCATTCAGACTTTCATATTTTTAATACGATTTTGTAACTATAGATTTTATATAGAAACAAAAAAACATTCAGAATATGCTAAATAAAAAAATACATCATAAAACATACTTCTTGGTAAAAAAGAAGTGACGATACCGAAAGTGGCCATAACCACTAATATCAGGAAGCTCAGATTTGCCAAACATTGCCGGAACACCATCAAGTTCTTGTCATAATACAATGTTGAAAGATACACCGTAATGATGCACTGGAACAACATAATAGTTTATTATCTAACTGTTGCCTAAGCACCATTGCTTGCTGTCGGTTACGTATGCGATTGAATGGTCTTTGCTTGTGCAATGATACTTTTACTCGCATCTTATCTTAAACTAGCAATCCGCCCCGACTTCGCACGGTTGCAATGCCGATGTTGTATACTTACATATTATTTTCTCTTGAATCATTCTATCTTTTATATGAACCCCGCAACAAAATACATTGTGTATTAGGCAATTAACCTTAAATGGTCTGTAATAGGGACAGACAGTGTGAAGCGACTGTGTTTTATACGATGTAGTGATGTGACCTGATTTTGTTCATAAGTTTATACGGGAAAAATTACACACAGTGAGTAAGTATGCCTAGAAGTAAGTTCGAGTCTTTTATAACGAGTTACTTACTTAACGATACTATATTTTATACATATATGTATAGATAAACATCCAATACGAAGTCCATTCAGAAAAGTTTGTATCTCATCATGCCCTGGCCGGGATTCGAACCCGAGACCACCTGAGTCAGAGACAAGGGTACCTACTACAGCTGCTCCACAGAAGCCGTATTGTATGAAATCATTGTCTTTTAGCACCCTACTGACGTTTGTTCAGCTTCCATCTTGGGAAGAAGATTGTGGTTTGGCTATGTCTTCAATTCAGGATTCATTCAGGTTATAATAACAAGGAGCGACATTCTTCTGACCTAAGGACCTTTGCCTTGTACAATTGGCAAGCCTACCACGACGCATCATGGTTATTGGTCCTTATATACTATAAGTTGTAAGTTATTCCTTGGCAAAGAAATAGACAAGTCCTATTCACAACAGCACCACAGAACCAAATTGCATTACCCATACAACCGTCAATAAATTTCCTTTTAGGCGATAGCCTAGCAACCTGTCACTATTTGGATCTCAACTCTATCAATAAGCCTAACAGCTGAACGTGGCCTTTCAGTCTTTTGAAGATTGTTGGCGTTATTTACCCCGTAAGGGATATACACGTGATTATATGTTATGTAAAATGTTGTCCAAAAATTATTTGTTTATTCTACAGAAGAGTAAGTGTTAGGTACTTATTCATATTAACATTTTATTCTGTGCTATATTATACATACCTGCATCCATATATAAAGTGTTCCAAACCCGCATATGAAAATACTCAATGCGATGAGGCAATGATTATCCACCTGCAAAGGAAATTTTAGTAAATTATCAAAATTTTAAAAGTTTTATATATATGTAAATAGTTACCATGAACTTTGCAATTACAATTAATGAACAGGCACACAAGACATAAAAAAAGGTGTTAAAAATTTATGTCAAATCAATTCTAGTGTGTTAAGCACAAAAATATGCTAATATATATTATATATTAAGCAGGCTCCTATATTTTTAATATTAACAGGCACTTTAGTTGAACCAAAATGTCAGCCACACTCTTCTCATACAACACCTTGATTGATAGGTACCTGATAAATGTGCACTTCACTTATGTAGGACACTAAACCTACATTATTAATTATAAATAATTGTTTATTTTATATTGTTTATTTTATTAAATTTTAATATGCAATATGGTAATTGGTGAACTTAATACTTAGAAGCATTATTTATCAGTCAACCATTGATTTATGATCTAACCAAAAATTTATCTTTTATTTTACAATCAAAATTACATGCACAAAATTAGTCAACACATACGAGGGTGGTTTGAAAAATTCTCGGCCCGTCTAAGAAAACAACGATAAATAAACAAAAAAATATTTTTATTTTTCTACATAATCCCCTCTTGTCTCAATACACTTATTTAATCTATATTCTAGGGCTTCTATGCCACTCTTATAGGCCGATTCTTCCAACTCGTCGAAAAAACGTTCCGCCTCAGCTATGATCTCTTCATTTGTGGAAAATTTCTTGCCAGCCAGGTGTTTTTTCAAATTAGGGAACAGATAATAGTCCGATGGTACTAAATCCGGTGAATAATGGTGATGGTTCAATACTACAAAACGCAGATCATGGAGTTTAGCCATTGCAACAACTGACTTGTGCACTGGTGCATTATCCTGATGGAAAAGGATTTTTTTTTCGCCAATCCCGGGCGTTTTTCACGGATTTTTTCTGCTAATTTATCCAACAGGTTAGCATAGTATGGGCCTGTAATAGTTTGTCCTTTCGGAAGGTAGTCAATAAAAATTATTCCCTTGTAATCCCAAAACACGGATGCCATCACTTTTCCTGCAGACTTTATCGCCTTGGCCTTCTTTGGAGGCGGAGAACCTCTATGTTTCCACTGTTTTGATTGTTCTTTTGTTTCAAGAATATAATGATGTATCCAAGTTTCATCGGTGGTAACAAATCTTCTCAAAAAATCGGCGGTATTTGACCTAAACAAGGCCAGAATCTCGCTTGAAATTTCAACTCTGTTGAGTTTTTGTTCGGTGGTCAGCAAACGCGGCACCCATCTTGCCGAAACCTTTTTCATTCCAAGTTCATTGGTTAAAATATTAAATACCCACTCGGTTGAGATCCCTATAGTGTCACTTATCTCTCGCACTTTTAATCTGCGGTCGTCTAAAACCATTTTATGGATTTTATCGATCATTTCTGGCGTGGTGGACGTTGAAGGCCTTCTGCTCCTAGGGTCATCTTCGACGCTTTCTCTGCCTTGTTTAAATAAAGCTACCCACTTTTTTATCGTCGAATACGAAGGCGCAGATTCACCCAAAGTGTTATCCATGTCTTCCTTAATTTGGCTAGGTGTCATATTTTTTTGACGAAATATTTAATCACGGCTCTTACTTCGGTTTTTTCCATTTTTCCGGTAGAGAGTCAGATTAGCTCAAACAAAAAATCGTAAAAAAATAATCACACAACCTATCACAATGAAATTTAACATACTTGTAAATAAAGAATCAATCTATCGAATGAGTATATTCTTATTTTTATTCTACCCTCAAATCTAGGTTAGGCCGAGAACTTTTCAAACCACCCTCGTACTTGTTTGCTCCCTTACCTTAAAAAGGAAGAGGAAGTAATAAACCAGGAAGCCTACTGACACAAATGAGGCAGAGAAGGAAGCTATCCGGTTTGCAAGGGAAGTCACATTTGGATTGGATGTTAGTGAGCCTAGCACATGTATTTGCTGATATCTGTCATATATGATTTTGCCAGCTGAAAAGATTGTTAGCAAATTGTTAGAGAAATTATAAACAAATTATAATGATTATAAATATAGACAAATCACAAATCAATTTACCCCACAGTCAGTTATTATTCAATTAATATCCTTTTAGTACACCAGCTGCCAAAATAAAATATTTGGCAAACACAAATGGGTAAGTAGTTAGTAATACAATTACAAAATAATATGTAAGTATTCTTAAAAAAATTTAGTTTTCTACCTGGAACACCTGGAATAATACAATTAACCAAAACTAAGACTCAAGAAACTGCTAACATAATGTTAGCAAAGTCATAAAATTATGAGTAGGTGTATTTAGTGATACTAAATTCTAAACAGAAACTAATCTTAGTTAGCAACCTAATAATGCAATTGCTGATTGTAGTTATTTTATTGTTGCATTTACTGACTTTCAACATAGTTTACATAACAAAGCATCTTATCCTCTCACCTATTACTCCACTGGCAACATACAAAAAAGCAAGGCCAATATCCAAAGAATTTGTCTCTTTCGCAACTTGAAAGCAGAGACTGAAATGCAATAAGAACAAGTTTGATAAATTGTCAAATAAGTCTAAAAACAGTGAGAAGTGAAAGTACATAAATATGTAGGTACCTAATTTTTATTTTCAAAAGCTTCTTTTCTATAACTGATACCTATTTAACATATCTGAAGATACATGTTGCAACTTAACAAGTAACTTAACAGTATACCACATATACTTGGCACTATGCAAGATTTTGTTACATATTAATTAATTAATATTTTTTTCAATAAGGAATTAATACTTAGGTGTTTGAATTACATAGGTGTTGTTTTATGTATAAACCAACAAATAATATTATACTTACGATAGGGCGTAGGTAGAGGTTAATGTAATAAATCCACACTTAAAAATCAACATATTATTATGAAAAAAAAATTATAATCACACTACACTTAGCCAAAGGAGCTTCGTTACCTATTGTTTATTTGTCAAACCTTTCTTGTCAAATGAAATGCAATGATGAAAGTAAGTAAAACGTCATATTTGATTGAAGGTGGTGAGTGAAGTGAATGAGATAGGATAGGAACACGAGGGTTCGTTCAACGAACCGCTGACTTCACCCGACCTAGGCTGACCGACTCGGGCAGACTGGAAAGACTGGATGATTAAACGGTGTGCACACTGACCGACGACAAGCGACTAGCCGTCGGTAACATACTAACATGTTACTCTGCGCCGTTTTCGGTTCCAACTTCCTGCCTAGACATAACAGTACCTAACTCGTCGTTCCCCACAAAATAAGAGCTCGCGAACACTTTAAATTTTTACAAAAATGATGAATGATATAATGAAAATTAATTAAAACTAAATATACTAAATACCTATCTATAATAAAAACTAAATCGATGTGTTAGTAGTATTTATAATTAAGTGTATACTTAATCTAAGGTTTATTCCAAGTTAGGAAAAAAAAATATTGTATATTGGTACTGAAAATCAAATACATACAAATAATCTAAAACCTGGTTAATAAAATTTATATCTTCTTTTTTAATTGCAACGTGAGTTGCCTTTAAGAATATCAGGTCAATTTGCTTGCAATCAATCAATGTCAGTGTCAATCAATGTCAGCTGATGGCAGTTCGGTTGGCGGGCAAGTGATTTATGTTTCAATTTCTTTGTTTTAGTTCCTAATTAAATAAAAAATTAAAAAGCAAATTACTGTTAAATCTTATTTGTATAAGAACAATACGATTTTACACTTACGGAGAACATGTCAGCATTACAACCTATACATGCTCTGAGTTTGGGTAAGTTCACAAGAAATTAATTTCATTTATTGTTTATATGTTTCAAGACTTCAATGTAAGCAACATGTTTTCCCTTCCCTCCACTCAATTACCGACTAACAATCTATAACCAGCCCGAATGGGGTTCCAGTACTTGTCATTTCTAAATAATATGTACCTAAGTATTCTTAAGAATTTTTAATCTTGTAAGCTTGGGTTCTATATACTTTCTTTCTCCTGGAAAGGGATAGGCTTATAAACTTGAGATTCTTTTTTCAAGGCAATGGGCTATCAACTTCAACTAAATTCTATCTTAAAGCTAAACAGCTGAACATGGCTTATCAGTCTTTTCAAGACTGATGGTTCTGTCTACCCCACAAGGGATATGATTATGTGTATGTGTGTATGCATATATATATGGTTATAACAACAATGTTCAAAGGACCAGTGATATTACATTGTAATAACCAGAAGTTGTAACAAACAATCAATATTTTTTTAATAATCATGTACAAAATGTATTTACATATTAATATGTATTAAGGTAACAGACAAAATAAACATCGAAATAAAAATATTCATTTATTTCACTTAATAATATGCATACATATATGGTACAAAAGTGTACTAAGAATGAAAAGAAATTATAAATTAATCTATTTGTAATTTAAAACAACACAACACCTACTGCAATTAGTCTGTAATTTCTGATTATTTTTGTTTCTTATTTTTATAGTAAGAAGTACGGACTGCATTATGCAATTGAGAAAATACTTTTCATGTTGTTGTCTTCAAAATCAGAAGGCACAAACAAAGCCAGTTCTTCTGCAGCCTTCAGTGCTTGTAATACAATAAAAAAGATTAAAAAAAAAACAAACCATCCGCGATGCACAGGCAAGGTGGGTGCGCGGGGCAGGGATAGCTTTTGTTGCTAATAACTTCGATTTGTTTACGTTTTGTGCGTTTACGTTTTTGTGCACGTCCTTATAATAGGACAATATGCGTGGAAATCCGTCTTTAAATGTGATCGGTCATTATAAGTGGAGTTGTTGACTCCTTTTTAAATATGATATAAGGCATAACTGAATTAGATCCATTTTGTCATGAATTAGATTCTTATTTATAATTCAATCAATCTTAGTCAAAACTCAATCTTTTAAACAATGCAAGGTTTAATTAAAACAAAGTTTTTTATTCTAGTTAGAGAAGCATTAAAATAATAAAACACTTTTTAAAAATAGTAACTAAGATTATTTTAAATAATAAAACAATAATCTGGTAAATAAGTGTTATATATTAAACATAACTTTTTACAAAAAAAAAATTTCGTTTTTTCAGATTCTGTTCAGCAACAAGCATTCATAAAGTACTACCATGGACTACCTGAAGTAAGTTATTATATATTAATAAAGATATAATTAATTTAAATATTAATATAATACATGACATAGTAATGCTAAATACTTTCAGTTATTTTTCAGGTGTTTTCCGAAACCAGGAAGTTACTTTATCTTTGGCCTTATTAATTTTTTTTCCAACTGAAGCCCAAAATCCTATTTGTTCTGGTTCAGGTGTTATGGTAGTTGTAACTATATTCTGTTCACCAAGTGCAGACAATGGATTATATATTTCTTTATTTTCTTGCAGATCATTAAGTGAGATGGATTGATCTGAATATTCTTGCCTATTTTTTTCTATTACTGATGTATCCCTTTCGTGACCAGTATGATCAAAGTTTTGCTGCACGAAAATTTCTCTGGGTGGTTCGACATTTTCATCCAACTTGTTATTAATTTCATTTGGCTTCGATTTTTGTTGATCAGGCTTGCCAAAATTTTGAATATAAAAGCTGACTTCATCATTGCTATGTCCTTTGTCATTATAAGGATTTTCTTTCTGCTGGTCAAATGTTTCGTAAAGCTTGCTCGTGCCATAAAGGTTTTGGTTTAAATTTTCTTGGTCAAAATTGTCATTTGATTGATCAAAATTCTGTAAATTTTGTTCTATTTCATGTTGGTCTAAGTTTTCGTGTTGCTGATCGAAGGTCTCATACTGTTGATTAACACTCTGATGATCAAAGTTTTCATTTATTGTGCTGACGTCCATAAAGTTGTCTTTTGATTGTGCGTGATCAAACTCTTCTCCAACCATATCAAAACTATGACCATCCTGTGCCATAATTCTGCGATTTTTTTTTTTATTTTTAAAGTCATCTTTTAAACTTTTTTGATTATCACTAGAATGTCCACTGTTATCTTCATATACAATCTGCTGATCTAAGTTTTCAATCTGTGGATAAATATTGTCAAAGTTTTGGTTCACGTTATGCTGACCATAATTTTCACTAAAAGCTCCTAATTTTTCAAAGTAATGGTTTGAGTCATATTGAACAAAACTAGCATAATTTTGATCGTCCTGCGCCATGCTATGTTGTTCTAAATCTCTTTGATTACTTTTATCAAAGCTTTCATCAGGCGCGCTTAAATCTTGAAGCTTTATTTGATTAATATTATCTTTGCTTTCAAGTTGATTTATACTATGTAGGTCTGAAGTTACTTTTTTCGATATAAGGTCGTCGTTATTTTGGGTTATTCTCTTTTCGTTAATTTTGTTGATTTTAGGTTTTATTATTTTTTTATCATTTATTTCTTCAATTTGTTGGGGAATGGATTCCATAGAATTATTATTGGTTTGTTGTGCAGAATTTCCGCGTGTCGTATTTGCTTGATTATTTGATGATAAACTTGATCCTTCTATTTGTATTGCCCTGTGGATATTTTTGTTGTTTAAGTTAGAATCTGCATTTAAATAAAAATTTGTTCTTTCAGTATTTGATATAGATGTTTCGAATTCGGAATTTTCCGTTTCTATATCACCACGGCCAAAATCTTTCGGATGACTTTTAGTTTTGTCAGGTGTTTCAGATGAGACATCTGTAGCAGTTGTTACTTTTTGTGAAAAAGGTATATAAATGTTATTTTCTGCGTGATAATTATGTGTATTAAAGTTAAGTGAAGATTCTTTATCTAAACTGTCTAACCTGTCCCACAAATTATTGATAGACGCATGTTGATCTCTTTCATTGTTTCTTGTCTGGTCAGGTACGTGTTGGTGTAAGTATTTATGGTCATGAACCGTTTCTTCTTTATCTAGCCCGTTGTCAGTATAGTGTGTTTCAACCTCAGAAAATGTATTAATATTAGGGTTGAATAGTGATTGATCATCTAAAGGTTTAAATAAATCGTCTGCATCCTGTGATTCATGGTTGTTTGTATTTGACTGTTTATGTGATTTCTTTAATTTATTCCGTTTAGTTTGTTCTTGGTTAACATTGCCTATCAGGAAAAAATAATTTTAAAATCAAATATTGTTTTCCTAAATAAGTTTCAGATTATTTCATTTTATAAATTAAGCCCGTAAATTTATGTCAGTGGCTTCTTAAAAATAGAGAAATACAGAGACATAAAATATTGTCTCGTTTTGACGGTTCCAAAGGCATTATTTTGCTAATATATATTTTTACTTAACTAACAAGCCTGTATGAAAACATCTATGAATGTGGACAGTATGTTGCAAGCAAAAAAATATAGTCTCTGCCTACTCCTTTAAAAATTAAAGACGCATGATCAATGATCATATGTATGTTTATTTTATACTCTACACTTACTCTACATGTAAAGAAGGAAATACATGGTATAAAACCTTTTTTTATTTTTCATAGTACTTCTCTTACTTACTTTGTGATTGTTGATCAAATGAATCCGGTTTGCCCCTATCGTTGTAAGAGTGTTGGCCAAGATCTTCAATTTTGTCCCACTGGTTTTGTGACTGCTGTCCCAAATCCTGACTTTGAGTATCCCACTGATTCTGTGAATGTTGTCCCAAATCTTCTATTTTATCCCATTGGTTTTGTGATTGCTGTCCTAAATCTTCAATTTTGTCCCACTGGTTTTGTGACTGCTGTCCCAAATCCTGACTTTGAGTATCCCACTGATTCTGTGAATGTTGTCCCAAATCTTCTATTTTATCCCATTGGTTTTGTGAATGCTGTCCTAAATCTTCAATTTTGTCCCACTGGTTTTGTGACTGCTGTCCCAAATCCTGACTTTGAGTATCCCACTGATTCTGTGAATGTTGTCCCAAATCTTCTATTTTATCCCATTGGTTTTGTGATTGCTGTCCCAAATCCTGACTTTGAGTATCCCATTGGTTTTGTGAATGCTGTCCTAAATCTTCAATTTTGTCCCACTGGTTTTGTGACTGCTGTCCCAAATCCTGACTTTGAGTATCCCACTGATTCTGTGAATGTTGTCCCAAATCTTCTATTTTATCCCATTGGTTTTGTGATTGCTGTCCCAAATCCTGACTTCGAGTATCCCATTGGTTCTGTGAATGCTGTCCTAAATCTTCAATTTTGTCCCACTGGTTTTGTGACTGCTGTCCCAAATCCTGACTTTGAGTATCCCACTGATTCTGTGAATGTTGTCCCAAATCTTCTATTTTATCCCATTGGTTTTGTGATTGCTGTCCTAAATCCTGACTCTGTGTGTCCCACTGATTCTGTGAATGTTGTCCAAAATCTTCCCATCCATTTTGCTGTTGTAGTTCTTGATCACTATTGTAAGACCGGGCAACACGGACATGTCCTTCTTCATCACAATCACAATCCATTAATCCATTACTGCTTGAATAACTTTGATGTGATTGCTTGTGATTAGCACCATATTGATGAGATGAATAGCCATTGTGAGTGTTAGATGCAGCAATTAGTCTTTGTGATTCTTGACCGTTTTGACCACCTGGAACTGGCACTATGACATAGGGATCTCCTTGCCTTTCCCATGATTTATGATATGAATATGATGACTGATAGCTTTTCGGCTTAGAATTCGTTGTTCCTTGTTGGTTTACATAATCAGCATCGTAGTTAGATTGATGACCATTACCAACAATAGAATTTAAGGCAGACGATAAATTTTCGCGTTGTATATCATATTCAGATTGCTGCCTTGAGTGACTGGATGAAGCTGAATTACTTTTTGTATTGTATCCATATGAGTTGCTTGAATGATGATTATGATGAGAACCTGCTGCATTCGATGTATATTGTTGATTTCTACTGTTATAAGCTTGCGTTTGTTGTGAATCATCGTATAATTCACTAGTTTTTGGAAGTGAACGATCCGTGTCGATACCGAGTGGAGCTACACCGGGGTTACTATGATGTTTTTCCCATTCTTTGTGATAACTGTATGATGATTCATAGTGCTTATTTTCAGGGACATTGTTAACACTACTAGAATGAGCATTGTGTGTAATAAGTTCTGCATCACTTTTAGCAGCATTTTTATTGTATTCTGACGCATCGTAAGAAGATGCGCTGTGCTCAGCATCATAGGTTTGCGTAGCAATAGGAATTGTTGTTCTAGTACCTGGACGTAATAAAATTCTCATGGGCCTAGTGCTTACTAGCCTATTTTGATAAGGAGAGGTCGAGTGTGTTAGTCTTGAAGAACCATCGTAGGTTCCATATTCTTGTTGGTATGATCTATCTCCAGATCTCAGATTACTACTTTGTACTCCTTCCCGCTGTTCATATTCAGACTGTTCGGAATTACTATGTCTAGAGCTGTGTGAATAACTATTGCTATTACTGTATCTGTTCTCTCTAGATGTTTGATCCCTGTATGCCGAATTTGTTAGAGCACTTTGGGAATGAGAATTTCCAAAAGATGTTCCCTCTTGGAAGTTACGTCCTTCAAGATTACTCGTGTCATAATGACCTGATCCATACATTCCTCTGGAATTTGCAGCAGTGAAAACACTGCCACTTTTTGTATTAGAACCTTCTCCCAATTCGCCATCGACTTGGTGGATGAGACCGCTCATTTGATGTTGAGCTAAAGAATCCATATTATGTGCTTTTTCGTAATTCCCGCCCATATTTCCTCTTTGCGCACCATAATACCCTGATTTGGAACCTTCATCACTTGAACTTCTAGAATACTGGAAGTCTTCTTTCTCTCTATACATCTCCGGCCTGGCTGCGGCTATTGCTAAGACCACAGTTATGAGGACCAGGTACCTCATACTTGATACTGAAATTATGAGAAATATTTGCGTTATTATATTTCATAGCCAATTTTTTGGCTCGTTATATGAAACTGAACAAAAGTCATTTGTTATAAAATTTAACATTTGTCTATGATGCTCTTTAACGTTGTTTACGTCGTATTTGATTTAAAAATGTTACCCCAAGATTACATTTTTCGTATTATCGATAATCACATGTAGTTACTGTGTAATCTTTTTACTTAACCTGAGTAGTTAACTAACCGGTACTCGGGCATCGTTCCGTAAAATTGTCCAAAAATCTTTAGCGATCCTCTTTTTTACTACTTAGAAAATTTACTGCCCAGCTAAACTTAGCTGGGCATTGAATGGATCAGTCAGACATCTTTTGTTTTTATCTATAAAAATCAAAGTTATCCATTTATTATTTAAGTAGATCTTACATAAATAAATAGATACTCTTTGGTTTAACCAAACTTGGGGCTCAAAAAGAGACATACCTTTGTCCAGCAGTGGACGTCGAATATCGAGAAGTAATGCAAATGAGATGCAGCCACAAAAATACACACCGTAATAAACGATCCTAAATTTTAAATAACCGCAGATTGACACTACACCTTGCTGACACGCACTGGCATTCCCTATTTGCGGGACGCCAATTTATAATGTTTTAATTTTCTATCACTTCAAAGATAACCTCCGGCCAGGTCATGAGTGATACTTCATTCTGAGAAATATGTGCAAAATACGACACAAAATGTTTAGTATTGAAAAACCACAAAAATATTAAATTCGTAAAATGTTTCGTTAACATTTTCATTAATTATATTATAAACTGTGATTCAATGGTAATGAAGTCATTTTATAACTTGAATCATAGTTCGTTTTAGAAAACACACACGCAACATGCAAGTCTTTATTCTTTACGGGGTAGAGGCCAAAAGTCACAAGTCTAGAAGGCAACGTTTACCTGGACAAGGACTTACTGGATTAAGATTTAGATAGTAACAGATGACTTTACAATTAACTTAAGCTTTTCCATTTTGAATTTTAAATGACTGCGCGGGAAGAAAAGCAGCTGCCACAGACTACAAGATTTTCTTTGCTACCAGCATTACTACTAATAAAATCTTAATTAAAAAGTGATAAGACGTCAAAGTTAGTGATTTGGAACTTGTTAGGACAAGAACAGCAGCTAAAAGAATGTAAGTTATAGAAAAATAACTCAAAGATTCTGCTGTGGCTTGTATGAAGGAAGCCTGAAATTTATTGCGTTTTTTATTAAAGTAATTTGATCATAATGCAAACAAAGGTGGATTTAAGACTCCTATGTGCGCTCAAAATTTCATGCCAAATTCGTCCACAATTTGACATAAATTAAAATTAAAATTAGATTTTAATATATTTTTTTACCAATGTAGAGAGAAATAACATAATCTAGTGTTACTTAAACTGCTTGTCCTACTGTAGTTTTTCAGTATCAAACTTCACATTGCAAATTATACTATTTAGGTAATTATACGTTGGTCTCATAACTGTAATTGTTGTGATATTAATAAAATGTGATAACAATACTTACTTTGACATTGCTCTCAATTAAA
Source organism: Amyelois transitella (assembly GCF_032362555.1). NCBI lineage: Eukaryota > Metazoa > Arthropoda > Insecta > Lepidoptera > Pyralidae > Amyelois > Amyelois transitella. Next base: position 6,179,902 of record NC_083511.1, on the reverse strand, counting down.
AATATAGGGCGAGCATTTTTATCCAATTACAAGAAATACTACAATTTATTTTATGTCGGTCGCGGGAGTCCTTCATGTTGTTTATGAAGTAAATAAGGAAAATATTCTTTCCATTTTGTAAAAATATATTTTAATTAGTAGTAGTCGTCGATATTCGCCGGTAGCATCCACATTAAAAAGTTTATTCCCGAGAGGTAGGCGAGACTACGAGTTTCCACTTGCTTATGATACTTAATTAGTTCATCCAAATTCATCACTACTTTAATTTATGCAAGGTCGCTAGTAACGAGAAATAATAAAAGCAATCAATAGCAGTTCGGTGGTCCGTTCTTATATTTCTTATATAGAACGTAGATCCTATATAAATCTGACTTCTTAATGCTCCAGAGAATCGACAAGCTACGGTACTGATAAAACTGGCGAAGGCATATTATCGTCGGTCTCATTAGTTGACCCGCCCTGGTTGAGTACGGCGCTTCTCAAATAAATTTATTAAGGAGTCCATTATGTTCAAAATTTTCATTGCTGATACGTGCCTGATTGTGGACGCGACAAACTAAATAGAGGTTCTATATCGCGCCTAGTACTTTTTTATGCGGCTGTCCTGTGAATTCAACAGTGAAAAATAAATTCTTTCTTATTCCATTTATTATGTTGACCAAATTTTAATAAAATTTCAGAAACCACCAACCACAGTGAGAATATTTGATCGCAATGACTACTACAGTGTCCATGGCGTGGACGCCACCACCGCTGCAAGAGAGGTGTTTTCCTCTGTCTCCAATATCAAAAAAATGGGGATCGAGCCTAATAAATTGGATTACCTGGTGCTCTCTAAAGGAAACTTCGAAACACTCATTAAGAAACTATTGTTGGTAAATGAAGACTTTTAATAAATTCTGTTAGCCCACGATTTTAACAGCTTACAACGAAGAATTGCCTAAGTAGTTTACCTAAGTATCATTTTCAATTTTTCTTCCGAACTGAAACCTTTACCCGATTTATAAAGATTTTTATTCATAAAAATTCTTAGGTTTCTTATTGTGACGTAGGTACGACGTACCGACTTGTGAAAAATATGTTTATTTCTTAGATATAAATTTATTAAAAATATATTTATAACATAGTTTTACCGATTTATTATTAAGCACATAAAGCAAGTGACCTTACACTGTATTCAATGTTATTATTGTTTGTTTAAATATGTCATCTATTTGTTTGTAGTTAATTTTATCTATGTTTGACCAATGTTAGAGCTGATCGTGGATCGATTTGTTTTATCATTTTAATGATGCTATTGACATTGCTCTATTAATTCCGGGTTCTATTCAAAGTATTAACGATTTTATCATTAATTTTATTATACTCTTTTTTGGTATGATTTCCAGTCACAATATCTCTACAGACAATATTTCAATGTCTACAATATGTCAGAACTCCGATCTGATGCGATTTAAAAAGTTAAACAAATCTAAGTAACGTATAAAATATCAATGATAATAATAAACCTCTTATTTTTAAGGTGAGACGGTACAGAGTAGAAATATACGTAGCAGAGGGTTCAGTAAAGAGCAACGATTGGGTGCTTAGATACAAAGGGTCGCCTGGCTGTTTGTCTCAGTTAGAAGAGGTTTTAGGAGAGGGTCTCGGGGTTTCTGAGGAAAATGCCCAGTGCTTGATGGCAGTGAATATAAAGACGGATACGATGACCAAGGTACTTATGATGTTTATTAAATTAATTCATTAAAGAAACAATTTGGGTTTCATTCAACTCTTACACATCTAAGTAATTTGATTTACTCTTGAAATATTAATTTTGCGTTTATGCGTTGAAAGAAACTGGGATTTTTTTGGAGTATTTTGGTTTTAGCACCACTGATATTACTAAGCAAACTAAATCATTGTCATCTTTCAGGGTCGTCTTCTAGGCGTCGCGTGTGTATCAGTGTACGAGTACCAGTTATCAGTATCGGAGTTCACCGACGATGACCTGCTGACGGGGCTGGAGACGATCGTGGTGCAAATGGCGCCTTCGGAGTGCCTCGTACCCCTTAGCGATAACGATGACGTATGTATCCGTACTTCTTCACTACATCACTACATAGTATAAAATAAAGTCGCTATTTTAGTCGGTTTGTCTGTATGCTTAAATCTTTAAAATTACGCAACGGATTTTGATGCGGTTTTTTGTAACAGGTAGAGTGATTCAAGAAGAAGGTTTTTATGTATAATAACATTTATAATTTTGCACCCGTGCGAAGCCGGGGCGGGTCGCTAGTTCTATATAAAATCCGAATGTCTGTCACGATTTGAGTGCGGTTGACCTCAGTCCGCTAAATTGTTAAGTAAGATTATGTATAAATGTGACGTAAGAAAGATCAAATAATGGTACAAACGTATATCATGTCTGCACCCTCTACGGAGAAGAAAGAGCTAATAGTCTCAAAAAGACTCTTGGACGACGGACGACTTGAGATTCAGATAGTGACAAGCTGCTAGGCCATAGTATAAAAGAAGAATCACAATTTATAAATCTGTTACAGTATCACCACTTTTATAATTTACACTAATATACCTATGCAGAAAGTGGCGCGCAAATATTTGAGTGTTTCAGCCCAACAGAGCACGAAACTTAAACCCGCTAACTGTATTCTCCGCTATTTCATGCTGATGTGAGATAGTAGGACATATCTTGTTTTTGGATTTTGAGTTTAATGTACTGTGCATAAGGTCTTCATTTTATTGAGTTTTCATTATGTTTTATTAGGTAGTACTTGAAAACTTTTTCAGGTTTTTTGCTCGTCTATTTCACTTTTATTTTAAAAAATACTGCTTGATATTTCAGTATAAAGCGCTCAAAAAAGTAATGGACCGAGCGAGTGTGACATTGACTAAATTGAAAAAGAGCGAGTTTTCCACCGAAGGTCTGATCCAGGACCTCAATCGCCTCCTCAAGTTTAAAGAGAATCAAACTCAGGACGCCAACGCTTTTCCAGAAACGAGGAATGACACAGCTATGACTAGTCTAGCTGCGGCCGTCAAATATATGTCATTGTTGTCAGACAATACTAACTTCGGCAGGTGAGTTAATACGAGTATGAATTGAGTACCTAATACTGTTACTCAGAGTGTCATTTATGTAAAATTTGTCAACAGTTGGTCAGATCTTGCATCACTTTGTATCAATCTGTGCCTCAAGTTTATATATGAACTAGCAACCTGCCCCAGCTTCGTACGGGTAGCCTTTGTAGATATGAACCTTTCCCAGAAAACTATCTTTCTAACATTTCCAACAAGAACAAAATCCGTCCACAACTTTCCGATATTAGCGTATACACACAGAGAAAAAAGAGGGACTTCTCCGAGCGTTTGTCACATTTGCGTCCTCTGTGTGCAATCGGAATAACGATTCAAGAGATCTCATATAGCCGCTTCCACAAAGAAATGTCTCTCCCTCAAAATAAAGATGCTCCCTTACACACAACTCTATTTAGAACTTTGTTCCGGAGACCGCAATCTGCGTGATTTATCTATACACCTACATCCAACGTTTCCTCGCGGACTTCACCAGATCATCGGTCCATCACGCGGGGGGCCGTCCTACGTTTCCGGTACGTGGTCTCCACTTGAGATTTCTTTTTCTTATCGGCTATCAGCTCTTCGAGAGATGTGACCTGCTCATTGCCACTTCAATTTGCTGACCCGAACTGCTATGTCGACTACTTTTGTTCGAAATACCGAGAATAGTTCTCTCCAGACCCTGAGCCTTTTTATTATCACTTTTTTTTATCCGTACCTCTTCTATATCTTAATTTTATATTTTTATGTATTCCATGATATTTCAGGTTCCGCATAAACACGATCCAAAGCGATTGTTTCCTACACCTTGACGCGGCGGCTTTGTCAGCACTGAATGTTTTCCCAGAGTTGGGAGATAACAGCCATTCTCCTTCGCGAAGCTTGTTTGGTCTGCTTGATAGGTGCAGGACTCAACATGGAAAGAGGTTCGATTATTAATTTACTTAATTTTTATTCATCATAATCATTTCTTTCACATAAAATCCAATTTAGAATAGGAACACTCTATCTCTTTCCCTTGGATGTCGTAAAAAGAGACTAAGAGAATAAGCACATTCATGTAATGCGAGTTTTCATGCTGGCTTGGTAGCGAAATAAAAACATCTTGGGGTGCCCGCTGCTTCTCCTCCCGCGCTGATTGTAAAAGTCAATCGAGAGAGAGGCAATCGATTGGCCTAGGTAATAAATGTATTTTTTACACGAGAATTTGAGTTTAAATAAACGAACTTTTTCTTTACTTGTATCTATTAACTTTTTAAGAAATCTAGCCAAAGTTTATTTTATTTCCAATCTGCATATGGTTACAGACTTTTGGCCCAATGGCTTCGTCAGCCTCTCCGCGACATAAACCTGATAAACGAGCGTCTAGACATCGTGGAATTGTTGGTGAACAGTTCTCAGTTGAGGCTGCAGTTATATGATGATCATCTCAGAAGGATACCGGATTTGCAGGCTTTGGCCAGGCGGTTGACGAGGAAGAAGGCTAATCTACATGACTGCTATAAAATATATCAGGTAATGTTCTTACATACATATAGTCACGTCTATATCCTTTGCAGGATAGGCGGAGCCAACAGTCTCGAAAAGACTGAATGGCCACGGCCAAGCATTGATATTCAAATAGTGACAGGTGGCTAGGCCATCGCCGACAAGAGGAATCCCAGTTTATAAGGTTATGCCTTAGTCGCTTTTTACGACATCCATGGAAATTATATGGAGTAGTTCCATTTAAAAGTGCCGTAAACCACACGGCACTCACTAGTTCTTGCATCGTCCACTTTACCAATTCTATTATTTCATTATTGCTTTTAAGGCTTTATAAAAGAATAACACAGATACTTCCTATCACAGATATATCGAAGGTGGTACTTTCCACTATGGTGATTAAATGATATGTCAAGTTTGTCTACATGCGACTGTACATTATTTATTCACAGGCTATCAAAAGACTTCCAGCACTACTACAATGTCTGGCCGAAGCTGATCATGCAACTGTTCACTCCGCTCTCTCCGAACCAATATCAGAGTTGAACGGAGACCTTGACAAGTTTCAACAAATGATCGAAACCACGATTGATATGGACGCTGTAGACAGAGGTAAAGTTGATGTAGCATTTAATTTAGCATTGAAAACAATAGTTTTACCATAATCCAATATAACCCATATTGGTTTTAACCCAGGTTTCCCTACTAAAGTCAGATGGGAGTTGCTTCGTGTAAAAACCTGCCTCCCCTAATCTAGGATCATGGTCAAAGACGCATCCCAGGCTCCTTATCAAAACGCAGGATCAAATCAAACGGTAATTCTAAACAATATAATTTGAGCCCTAAATACTAAACATTAATGCTCATAATAAAATTTAAATAAAAAAAAAATGGAGTGGTTTAGAAGATTTAGTCATTTTGTACTTCTACATTCTTTTAATTATTTTATTGCTAGATTTAGATTATATTTAATTGCGGCGTTCCTTGGTGTTGAAAAATTAAAATTGAAAAACTAAAATGTTTTTTTTTTATTGTGATCACATTATTACTTGTTAACTTTTTTTTGTGAAACAAACCGCTTTTCAGTCTCAAGATGTGGTTGACATAATGATCTGGACACGGTGTGAGTATTATATGTTAGTTTTAACTTCTTACTAAATCCTGTCAGAGAATATTATACAACTGCTTATATCCCAACAGGAGACTTCCTCGTAAAGCCATCCTTCGACGAACAACTTCAGAGTTTGAGTGAACAACTAGAACAATATCAATCTGCTGCCGAGAAAGAGTTGAACAAAGCCGCGCGAGATTTAGGTTTGGATGCAGGAAAATCTATCAAGCTGGAGATTAACCCACAAAATGGCTTCTACTTTAGGTATGCTTTCGGAAATTCGTGATGACTGTGTTTAATAATCCTTACAGATACTATAAAGAGAAAAATGTTTTATTTCTGTGTGTAGCTAAGAAACTCTACTTCTGAGCCCGTTTCGATGAATTTTGGTACAAAGTCGATCTTAGGGAATAACAAAGGTTTCATTTCTGGATAAGTATTTCGTGAGACCAAAGCCTTGTAAGCAATCGCTTATACATAAATGCGTTAACTTGAAAGGATAGGATACAACTGCAAATTTTAAGTGGGAAATATGTTATTTGAAAATAAACATTTCGAGAATCTATTATTTGATTTTTAATAATATTAACTAAGATGTGTGAAGCTGTACGTAAATTCGGATGACATATTATTCTTTTTAGAGTGACAATGAAAGACGAGCAAAATCTTCGCGGCAACAAGAAGTATACAATTATAGACGCTGTTAAAGGGGGCGTAAGGTTCAAAACTAATGCACTGGAAAATATAACGGAAGATTACGTGAATGCGAAATCTACGTACGAAAAGGAACAAGATAAAGTTGTGGCTGAAATCGTTTCCATCGCCGGTAAGTCTTTGTTTTTAAGTTTTGATATTATCGGCAATTCATGAACAAAGCATATGATATATCTCCTCTCATTTTCTAATTTTTTTGATAACGTCTAGAGAATAAAAGAAAGAAAAGATAAACTTGCCTTGCTTATTATCATTAATAACCCCCTGTAGAGGTATCAGAGTAGCCGTGTGGTGGCGCTATAGACTTTATTGGTATGAGTTTACTTTTCCTTGCATGCCCAACCCTAAGCAACAACAATTATTTACAGTATTATTAAGATTTCGGATAATCAAAAAAATCTGCCATCCTATCTTGATGTTGTCCGCTGCATGTCTAGTTCAATGTGACTGCTTTCTTGATAGTGAATAATTTTTTTATCGATAAGTAATGTATACTTACATATTATTACAATTTCAGCAGGATATTCAGACTTTCAGAATTCAAATATTCCACCTCCATCCCTTTACCGATTTATTTTCATTATTACACAAAAATCTTGATTAACTTATGTATGCTTCAGGTGTGTAAACTATAAATGTGTTACCGTTTCAGCTGGATACTCGGAATGTCTGTCGTGTCTATCTCAGATATTATCTCGACTAGACGTTCTAGTTTCTTTTGCTGTAGCAGCTTCTTCCGCCCCCCACCCATACTGCCGGCCTGTTCTCACTGAAAGCTTGGATGAATTCATTTTGAAAGATGTCCGTCATCCGTGTTTAGAAGTGCAAGAAGGAGTGTCGTATATTCCCAATGATGTTGTGTTTAAACGAGGTTAGTGAATTGTTTAAGTACATATTTTAAGGCGTGGTAAAATCATGATATACTTTCGGGCCCCTTTGCAAAGAGTGCGGTCGGAATAATACTCGTTTTGGATATAGGCGTGTTTGACAAAACAGGCAAGGATTGTTTGCCTTGACTACTAAAGCGGACCGAAGTCCGAAGTAGTGTTCAGCATTTCCTAGAATTCTACTTCTCTTTATGCTCCAGCAGTGAGCTTATTTTTTTCAAGCTAACTGGCCGTTAACTTTCTGTTACCAGTGTACTACAGTTGTCCTGCAGAGAAACTGCAAGCGAACTGAATCTCATTTGATTGAAATCTCAATTCCTTCAAAATAATTGAAAAAAGATTAAGTGTATTATTATGCATTGTACGTGTAGGCACAACACACATAGTGACATACGCGAATATGGAAGGAAAGTTTTTTTGGGTGATATCATGTGGAGTCGCTGCTTTACTGGCACATGCTGGGTGTTAAGTTCCTGCTACCAGTGCTAAAGTGCCTAAATTCCATATAAGTATAGTAGCCAAGTAAAACATAATGTAATAATTGTAAGTCAAGAGAAAGGCTTCTTCTTTTAGGCGACCCGCTATCAATCTGTCATTATCTTAATCTCAAATACATCATCAAACCTTTTAGGGTATTGGGTGTAACAGTTACGTGATAATATTATAATGCTATCCGTTTTTTATTGGTGCCGTGTGGTTCCCGGCACCAATAAAAAAAAGAATAGGACCACTCCATCTCGTTCCCATGGATGTCGTAAAAGGCGACTAAGGGATGGGCTAATAAACATGGGATTCTTCTTTTAGGCGATGGGCTAGCAACCTGTCACTATTTGAATCTCAATTCCAGCATAAAGCCAAACAGCTGAACGTGGCCTATTAGTCTCTTCAAGACTATTGGCTCTGTCTACCCCGCAAGGAATATAGACGTGATTATATGTATGTATGTATAATGCTATGTTAAGCAAAACCTAATCTTAACGCAATATAGGTGTAGGCACAACGCACATAGTGACAGGCGCGAACATGGGCGGGAAATCTACTTGGATGCGGTCATGCGGCGTGGCGGCGCTGCTGGCGCACGCCGGCTGCGTGGTGCCCGCGCGCCGCGCCGCGCTGCCGCGCCTGCGCGCCGTGGCGGCCCGCGTGGGCGCCGCCGACCGCGAGGACCGCGGCCAGAGCACTTTTATGCTGGAAATGATCGAGACTGCGGCCATACTGAGGGTGAGCGCAGGCTTACAACTTGATTATACTTGATGACAGCAAGACTGATATGTGACTATGATGTGGGAGCGACAAAGATGGAACATAAAAAGTATGAATATGACAGCTTTCATTCTAATAATCATCATGAAATTAAAGGGGTACACGTAACTAGCCACTGTACAGAGCAGAGATTGAGACTGCAGTCAGGGGTCGTGGCGACAGAGAGGGAAAACAGGGAATAGATTATTTTTATGCTGGAATTGATCGAGACTGCGGCCATACTGAGGGTGAGCACAGGCTTACAACTTCTTAAAAACTTGATTGTACTAAAAGACAGCAAGACAGATATATGACTATGATTTGGGAGCGACAAAGATGGAACATAAAAAGTATGAATTTGACAGCTTTCATTCTAATAATCATCATGAAATTAAAGGGGTATACGTAACTAGCCACTGTACAGAGCAGAGATTGAGACTTGGCAGTCAGGGAGGGACAGAGAGGGAGAACAGGGAATAGAGTATTTTTATGCTGGAATTGATCGAGACTGCGGCCATATTGTGGGTGAGACACAGGCTATTATAACTTCTTAAAAACAAGATCATAGTTAATGACAGCAAGACAGATATATGACTATGATGTAGGTATATATGTATAAAGATAGAACAAAAAGCATGAATCTATTTTTCTTTTGCCTTTTATTTTACTTTTTCCTTATTAGTTTCAAAGCAAATGAATAGGCATTATTTGAGTTTGCATGCACTACCGTTGGCCTCATCTTGCTTACCACTAGGCAGATTGTGCTCCAATAAAGACTTTGAAAACTAGAAGAACACAGGTTCTTATAGTTATACAAAGGAGTTTTTTTAAAGATATTTTGTTGTTTTACAAGCTACTTACAGCCCTTGCAACTAGTATTCCGGCTATTTGGAATAGAAACACTCAATATCTTTCCCATGGATGTCGTAAAAGGCGACTAAGTGATATGCTTATAAACTTGGGCTTCCTCTTATAGGTGATGGGCTCGCAACTTCATCATAAAGCTACATACATCTAAATGTTGCCTCTCAGTCTATTCAAGACTGTTGGCTCTGTCTACCCTGCAAGGGATATACCTAGACGTGACTATATGTATGTATTCACTTCCAGACCGCAACACCTGATTCACTAGTATTGGTTGATGAACTCGGGAGAGGAACATCCACTTACGAGGGCTGCGGCATAGCTTGGGCTATTGCAGAGTAAGTTCAGTATTATTTTAACTTCACTATTACTTCATTGAAATTGGAAGAAGTCAATTTATTTCTCTGTTACGATAATACATCATGGCGGACTTTATTCGCCTTCTTCTACATTAATAGTGTTCTAATACATCTCTTGAATCCAAACTGCTGAAATTAATCAGACATGACGACGGAACTTTCCGTCATATCTATCATAGCGCCTAATGCAAACATATTCTTGTCGTTGTTAAGGAAACGTATTATAAATCACGCAGCTTCGCTCGTGTTTATTAAGCGCCATCTATAAAAAGCGACACCATTTTGGATTTTTGCTGCAATCCGTGAAATCTTTGCTTGTGTGACTCTTCGCTGTTATTGGCTAAACGTGTCACATACTTTGCTGTGATTGGCAGATGATGTGTGACGTTAGTGATGTGATGTCCTTTTCCAGAATCTTAATTATTTAAACGTGATATTTCAAGAAGATTAATACAGTATATAAACCCGTGAAAAGAGGTAACAAACAAATGAACTTATTTTCTGCATGCATTTAATTAATTGCAGAGAACTCGCGAACAAAAGCAAATGTTTCTGCCTATTCGCAACCCACTACCACTCGTTGACTCGCCTCGCGTCCTTACATCCTGGTGTGATTGTGAACTCCCACGCAGAAGCCTCGGTTGTGGACCAACAACTCGTGTTGTTGCACAGAATATCGCCAGGACCCGCCTTGCAGTCCCTGGGGATACACGTGGCTAAGTTGGCTGACCTTCCGGACTCGGTTATCGAGGTAAGTGAATTCTCGAAAAATTCAGGTAGGTAGTATATATTCTTAACGAAAAGAGAGACTTCTATTGCTGCATAGGATATCGCCAGAACCAGCTTTGCAGTTCTTGGGGATATACGTAGCTAAGTTGGCTGACTCCGGACTCAGTAATTAAGGTAGGGGAATATTCTTCTTGAAGAAAAAGGGATGTATTCGCTACCCCGCAACCCACTCACTCGCTGACTCGCTTCGTCTCTTTATCCTGGTGTATACTTCCTCGTGTTGCTGTACAGCATATCGACTAAGTTTGTTGGACTTTGTCATTGAGGTAGGTATTCTTGAAGAAAAATATATGTTACTAAGTACTCTAAACCGAGGAGATTGTGTAAAAAAGGTTTTCATATTTTTTACGCTATCTCGAATTTCACGATTGAGTTGCGATATGGAAATTAGCCCTTTTTTAGTCTTACTAGCATAGTAGTTGTATACAAGTTTTTTAGTTGGACCAGTTGGACCAAGCCTAATATATTTGAAAAAAAATCGCATTCTGCGTGTGCAAACATACAGACAGACGGACAGACAGAAATTCAAAATTTTCTGTTGGTGGCCCCGCCCCATATTGATTTTTTGGCAATATGTTTAATGTAGGTACATAGGTACAACTGTCAGTTGTTTTTTAATTATATGTATGGATTATTCCTAATTCTACGATTAAACTGCATACTAAAAATGCAAATTAGATTGTTGATTACGCCTTCACAGATAAAAACTTCTACACCAATTTCAATTCAGTTTATTGAAGCTACACAGATATCCAAAGAAAAAGGCCTTTTATGAAAGTTACCGTTTGCTTATATCCCTAGATAGTGTACCTGAACGCTGTGAATAGGCTATTTGACTGTATTAAAAATATACATTTCTTTTATGTCATCAGTCTTAATATTATTTTTTTGGAGCGATTTGTAATAACGCGAGATAAAAATATTGCATTATTTAAACAAAATCCGCCTCAGAAAATTAGGTTTTTATATGTAGCTGTCACGTGACTAAAAACGAACGTGATTGGCTATTTCTATTATGACGTCAATTATCCATAAACAGACTGTGGATCGTACCGTTCCTTAGTGTTCGCTATTATTTTTCAAGATTTTATAAGTGTTTGATCGCTCAGGATTACTCAGATAACATAGGTATTTAATAATGGAAACCAATTCCGCGAAAGCTGACAGCCGAAACCTACCAAAAGTGGACGCAATAATGGTTGGAAGAAGAAATCTGGATTGTCTTCTTCAAAGACAATCCAGATTTCTATGCTTCCGAACTGAGGAATGTGAAAACATTAATAGTAAGTATATCTTGGTAACCACTGATCTTAGATCATGATCTGAAACCACTTCTTGCGAATATTCAAATCCATCGGCATAGAAAAAAACAGTTTCGTAGGAGATTTTATTGTTGTATTAGTGCATTGAGGCACTGCACAACATTTATAGGAACTCATTTTAATAATTTTCACACATATGACGTGGCACAAGTTAAATAAAACAAGAGAAAATCAAAACTTTTCGAAACACCAACAAGCTAAAAGTCGCGTTTTGGCGGCATATTTGAATATTTCATTTTCTTTTTCGATTTTTTTATAAAATAGCTGTAATAAAGGCAGAAAAGTATTTTTGTAGGGCTCCTTATAAACAAATAAATAACCTAAGATAGTTTTTAGAACTTTGTCAAATAGCCTATTACGCTGTTTTTGATTAATTCTGTTTCTTTTCAGTATGCAGAAGAGAAGCAAGCGCAACTTGAAACGAATCTGTACGAATTGGAGACAGAAGAAACTTTGGAAGGACAGAAACTTGTCACGGATTTTTTGCGAAAATGCAAAGAATTAAATGAATCGATCCAATCCGACGATGAAATGATGAAGGAAATAAGAAAATTGAAACAGGACTTACTGAAACGAAATAATAAGTACGTCCAATCTGTGATTGCATAAGTTGTTGTTACATCCGCATTTTTGTATGTAAGACATTGAATAAAATACTCTTGTTAATCCCTTATTTACTTTTTAAGTACAGAGATCATGTGTTTACCGCTCCAATAAAAAAATATTGGCAAATCAATTTACTTACATTCTGGCGATAAGTGTCCGAAGAACTAATTGTGAAAAATAATTACGCCTACTTTTTAATTTCACAACATTCGCATACTCCATTGATAAATATTACAACACAGAAAATTCAATTATTTGATTAATAGTAGTTCACATACTTTAATCAGTGCCGTGTGGTTCCCGGCACTATTACAAAAAAGAATAGGACCACTCCATCTCTTTCCCATGGATGTCGTAAAAGGCGACTAAGGGATAGGCTTATAAACTTAGGATTCCTCTTTTAGGCGATGGGCTAGCAACCTGTCACTATTTGAATCTCGGTTCTATCATTAAGCCAAATAGCTGAACGTGGCCATTCAGTCTTTTCAAGACTGTTGGCTCTGTCTACCCCGCAAGGGATATAGACGTGATCATATGTATGTATGTATACTTTAATCAATAAATACGCAATTATTATATCACTTTTTAATGCCCATGCAACTGGGGCTGAGTAAGCCCTAGTTGCATGGCACGGGCGACGCCGTATATATCGCGCGAAAAATTATCGCTGTTTCGCTTTTTATTATGACGTGAAACGGGACAGCGATATTTGCGCGATACAGTTTGTATCGCGCAAATATCGCTGTGTCGCGCATGCCATGCTAGTAGGTACACACATTTGGGGACTTCAAATGAGGCCCAAAACTAGCTATAATTGTGTATATATTTGATCCGATATTACAAGTTGTAATATTCGCTTCAGTGTCATAATCCCAATCAAATGCTTGCACAACAAAACCTTGTCGCAATCAAAAACTTGTATTTCGTTTTATTTTATCGCTTGTAAGTTCTTTGTGGTTAAGTCACCTATTTTTATAACTCAAAGAAGAGATGCATATTTGATCTAGTCACGCTAGAAACAATTTCTGACTTTATCCGCCGTTCTACATTTTTCACTTTGAATTAACCTTCTTTGACCCTGCTGATTTTCGGAGCCAGAATGTGTTATTCGTGTAGTGATTGCATATTCTGAGAGGGTAATGGAAGCAAAAACTAATTGATATTAAAATTCTTTTTATTTTGTAATTACATATTTCTAACAATTATTATTATAAATTGTGTAATTTGAGCTTTTGTCTTTTGACGGGCTTTTTTCTACCACTGAAATTTGAAAGAAATAAATAGAGATATTAACTAAATAGCCAAACTATTTTAGGATGGCAATTATATAGGTAAACTACAAAATATTTTTTGCTGTAAATCCTACATTACTTTGACCTACTGACATTTATTAACGATAGTCTTTATATATATTATACATTTTCATTGAACTCTACCAGATTTTTACTCAAATTACAAAATATTTGCGACATATGTTTGATACAAAAAATTTTACTCAATCAAAATTACTATGTTATTGCTAATGAGGCACCACTGCACTATGGCTACTTCCTTACAGGTGGCACAATAACGGCAAAAAGCAAATTGATAATGCTAAGGCATGCGCAAACTGTATTTCTTAAAAGCATTGGTCGATGAATACGGTCATGTTTGAACGGGATGGACAATTTTGTGTAATAAAAAGCGGAGAGTTCCGTTAAATGACTTTATCTAATGAAGTTTGCATATCCACGGACCCTTTTGACAAGTAGCGCCAACCTGATAGATGCACCTTGTAATGCTGTTGCAGTTTCGCCAGAGCCCCGTTCGTTTTCTAGCAGGGTGCACCGTTTGCAGGTGAGGTTGACTTTGACCCATAGTTTTTATTTGGGACACTTACACCCCATAAAAAAGAAACCAAAATCAGTATTTTTTAAATCAAGCATACGTCGCGAGCAATAACTTAATTTATCATATAAAATAATTAAACATCGTTTTTTTTACATTATGGACTATAGTGATTTTAATGAAATAGAATTGCTGATATAAGTTAGTTTCCGATCATTTCAACTACTAATTAAAATCCGGATATGGTAAGTGTAATTCAATCAACGATTTTTCCAATTAGATTAAAGTATAATGTGAAACTATTAACCAAGGAAAAATTCCAATCAGATTTTTATGTATTGAAAACAAAATGATGAAATAGACTTATTTAGAAATCTGATACAGAATGTGGAATTATTTAAAATAAATGTTAGTTTACCTATACATTACAAACATCACAAACACAAATTAAATTATTAAATCTGTCTAATCGAATATCTATTACTAATGTGAAAATATACAATATAAGAAACACTTTTCCCAATGCTTAAAATAAGTAGAAATATAATAATAGTACAGGTGGATCAGTCTTATTGTGTTACATATGTATTAATTCTTAAAATCAGACTTTAACAAGCTATCTTGAACCTGAAGTTAGCTCGCAAAGTGTTTTTCAGAAATATCTACTTTATTTATCGCATTGGTTTTATTTAAATAATAATAACACACATTGATTATGACAATGGAACAATATAGGAATTGCCATCGAAATAATGTTTTACATGGGAAATTATTTACAAATATATATATTTACACATAAATTTACAATTTGAATCATAAATAATTAAAACACTTCAATAATTTATATATTATTCTCATTAATTTTTTCAATAATTATCATGTAAATTTTATGTCTTGCTGCTCCTTAGGAAAGTATGAAATATGTGATATTTACATGGCTTCTATTTATTATATATGGACAATTAATTATAGGTTAAAATTATCATACAGTCATTTAACTTTCATGTTGTTACAAATGCACTTTGTCTAAATTTCTCCTTTGAATCTATGTAAAACAATGGATAGGCAAACATAGCAGGCTGCCCTATTTACGAGAATCAGGTGTGGTCAAAGCTATTTGCTACTTTGCCTTAATAATATATTGTGGTCTAAAATAGCTCTTTCATTTGGTTTTATGAAAGCCTGTCGAAGTTGTACATTCCACTGACATAATTAAAATTAGTCCCAACAGCTTTTCCAAGACATTCACGTGTTTTATGGTAAGATAGTTAAAGAATTTTATTAATATATTAAAATGAGTGAATTTATTGAAAATATTGCAAAATTTAAAAAGCCCGATACTTTCAACATTATACACATTTTGTTCTGCAAAGGTGGCACGCAAAAAACAATATCAGGTTTAATATAAATTTCGTAGTGCTCAAGTAACAAATATTAGAATGATGGTCAATTAAATTCTCCTTGTTCTGTCGAAACTAAACCATCAACATCAAGACTACAATTATGTTAAATCACAGAGATTGATTACACGTGGTTTCAGCACGTATATGTGCGAGCGTTAGTAAACTCAAGAAAAGTATAACCGTAAAGTATTCAAAATATCCGCACGACACAAAGGACATTTATCTGTAGATAATGCACATTTTGCACATGCTATCACATGACCGCACGGTACGAAGCAAACATTTCTTTCCTCTTCATAACATATTTTACATAATTTGGAATCTGATACAGTTTTATCTTCTTCATCCGAATTAGTCGTATTGGTGGAAGAAGCCGTCGTCGCAGTGGAGGTCGGATCCGATGTGGACGCTGTTGCATCTTTCAAGTCCGAATCTGCGGCAGCCGAATCGGCTAAAACCTTTTTTATATAATCGCGTCCTTTAACAAGGTATACATAATAACAACGGTCAAACCAACGAGCGTGCTGCTCCCACGGTACATCGTCTTTTTCCCAATCTTTCAGGCCTCCGTCACAGTAGTAACACTTAGTCTTGTCGCCTTGGCCGGTGTAATAAAAACCGGCTTCAGCTAAATCTTCCGGCTTTTGGGGCATGCTACGCGGCCAGTCTTTGAACGTACGTAGCCGGGCCGCGACGTTGGCATACTCCGGATGGGCGGGACTAGGTCTGCCAGGCGTAGCGAGTGGAATGCGAAGACCGCATTCGTCGCGACCATTGGTGGAAGTCGTAGACCCGAGAACGTTCCCAGCGCTGGCTTGCTTGCGTAATAGCGGGCATTGTGGCGCCCACCGCTGATGGTCTTTGGCTGGATCGTCGCCTTCCATCCACCTCATAATCTCCACTTTACAAAAAGCACACCTAACTTCGTCATTTTTTCCCAAATAATAAAAACCGTTGCGAGCTAGTTTTAGTGGTGATAGAAATGGGACAGGCCAATTGACGAATGTTTTTAAGCGTTCATCTTCTCTCCGCAAATCCACGTCTTGGAAAGTGGATGTATCCCGGTTATCAATCTTGTCTAACGATGGAGTGCTCAGATTCGATGAAGATGGCGACGTCGCTAAGCCAGTATTGCTAATTTTTGCATCACATTGCAGATTCTTGAAGGCTAGCAGGTTTGGTGTCTTTGATGCAACTGGAAAGAGAGAAAAATCTATAATTAGAATGATTTTAATAAAGTATCTATGACTAAACTATCTATGAGAAACTAGAAGAGGTATTAAAATGTCTGTAGGTAAATAAGTAAGCTTATTTAAGCAGGTATGTATGTATATTGTGAGAAACAGTATGACGGGCGTTCCACAGTTCTGTTCCCATAACAAGTCCTCCGGCGGCCGGCCGAGCTGGCTGCGTCATCGACATTCCATTCCCCGGCACGTCCCTCCCCTCTTCCAGTGCACACAGTACGCATGCACTTATTTCCCACAATAATTTCTTTTACTCAAAACTTTTACAGTCAACAAAGAATTTAGCTTTTCCATTGGTTATAATTGTAATCTGACTTGAAACTGAACATAAAAAGTAAAACGCAGTTCAGGATAGTTAATTTCACATTTTGATAAACGTTTATTTTATTGTTATAAAAAGTTAATGGGGTATATATTTCTGAAAATGTAGGTTTGAACTTAATTATTTAACGCGCTTGGCACCCAATGAAGCTTCTATCCGAAAACAAATTTTAGAGCGCGTTGGTGCTAGCGTAATGGCTGCAGATAGTACACCGATCGATAATTACCGTTTCTGTAGTTGGTATCGACTAGGATTGGCATTTTGAGTAGGTTTGCACTGGATTCTTATATATTTCCACTGAACTCTTTACATCGCAACAAAGTTTTACACAAATAGCACTCTGATAAACCGTTTGTACTTTATTTTACGCGATTAAAACAATAGCGCTGAAGCATCGTAAGCTTCTCGCTAGCTTTGTCGTCTGACTGTTGTCGCAGTGACCACCCCAATGCGCGTGCGTAATATTAAAAGAGGGGTTCTTATTCTGTATATGTTAGCGAAGGGTGCCACCATGGCACAGCTGTGTTATGGTTGTAATTATTATTCCGCTAAAACCAATAAAAAGTAAAACTCTAGTTTATCGAAGAGCTTTTATTATTTCGTCTTATCAGTAACTTGATTATGCAGATTACTAAAAGCGTCTTTATGTGCACAATTTTGCGTTTGCGAATATAAAAATTTAGCCCTCAAACTGTCCACCCTAAGAAAATATAAAAAGTTTTATTTTATACATTTATCGCCTGAATATTTTGTTTCTAATATACTTTTTAATTATTAATTATTATATATAAACGACGTCGGGGGTCTTTATATATATGTCAGCTTTTGATAAAGACAGATGTTAAGTGCCGAAGTATGAAGTAGGTATTGTCTGAGCCATAAGAGCCTTTTTTGTTCATACCACTAAAGGCGTAGGGACGTCGCGGGAGATGTAGTTCTCAATCAGGCTAGAAACTGAGGCGGCGTTGCCGCACCGTTCACCTCCAGCCGGATTTCATTCATATTTGAGATGCGCGGTTGCCGTCACCAGCGGAAACCGCGACCACACAGCGTAAAGAGGGCCTATGGAATGTGGCAGTACTGCTGGGCGGGTCTAACGCCAAATAAAAAAGTACTTGCATGGAATGCAGACAGAAAGTACCCACCTAGTTACGGCAACATTTTTATAGGATTACTTTACGTTTTAGGTAATTGTTGACAGTCAACACAGATTTTGTGTTTGATTTTTTCTAACAATTTTTTAAGGGATAATAAACTGCTTACAATTTCTTTAGTTTCTACTATAGACATGTGTAGATTGGTAAACCTTTTCAGAATATGATATGGTTTGACCATTACTAAAATTTAATATAATATTTGTAAATAAAATAAATAATATTAGTCCATAATGAAAGCTGTAATGGCACGTTAAAATGTATTTGCGCGTGATTATTGGCACTACGTGAGATAATCCAAATGTGGGAAGTACAAAAGCGCTATTCTGAAAAACGAAAAAGAATACTGGTTCAAGGTTTGCAACGCAGCTCGCTCACCGCAAAGAGAAAATGAAATTCAGCATTATGTCGGAGTCGCGAGAGGCGGCGCTCCGAGAACAAGCGTGGGGAAGGGGACGGGACTGCGTTCTCATGCAATGGGTGGTCTACTCCGATCGGCTTTCGAATTCCAATGCCTCGCTTACAGCGCCTACGCGCTAGTTAGACCATATCTCCTTACTGGAATTTCAGCCACATAATGTTTAGTTATTGCAATGAATAGACTTGTCTCCAGTTTATTACTGATATTTTATATCAGAAAAGTGCAACTGAAAGAAAAATAAAAACGTAGTAAAAGACCTATGAATGAATTTAACGTTGTCCTAAATAAACAAACTTACTGTGATAAAGCTGAAAAAATAAACCGAAGCATACTGTGCCTGCCTACGGCCGGAAACTGTTTCAGCGGAAGTGAGACATCCGCCAGATGGGCGTATATTCATGTTGACGGTAGTGATAAAAAAAAAACTGAATTTTATTGCCTAACGGGTTTTAATTTTTGAATGCCTAATTAAGGAACATTACGTCTTGTAACAATTCGGTATGACTGCAAATTTTAATAACTATAAAAATATAGGTTGGTAGGTACCTAGATGTTCACTTAAAAATAAATGATACAAAAACATTCTTGTGTGGTAAATTTTCGCAATGGCGCCATCAGATGGCGCTAACGGCTTTGATAAAGACCCTTTGAATACAATGAGTAGGTACTTATGTAAAAAAAATTTGTAGTAGTTGATTGCCAGATAAAAAATAAACTTTAAACTGGAAACACATTGCGCAAACAGATGGCGCTACCAGTTTCTATATTGTTGCTTCAAGTCAAAGATTATCTGACTGAAGTGATAAACATAAAAATAAATGCTAGACTAGCCTATCTGTAACTACAGAAATTCACAATTAAAAAATATATTTTCAATCAAAACAAGTATTGCTGGAAAAAATTGGAAGGTCATAGAATTATAGCATTGGGGCCCCTAATGGGTATTATAATGGCCTTAGGCCAAGGACATTGGTTCTATTTATCCAAAACAATTTTAACAAATGTTTAGTTATGTAAGACAACTAAATTGTTGGGTTTTTAATGTTGTGATGTTGTTAATTCCTAGATACATTATGGCTATGTAACTTTAACAAGATCCTACCTACTTATATGTTAAAATAAAAATCTGAGAGTTTTACTTTTAAAAAAAATATCTAACTACCTAACAGTAGGTCTTCAAAATTTATAGGTACTCAAGTTTTCTATTAACCAGTACTAAACTGTTATATACTGCCTACTAAACTAATAATATAAAAAAGTTACATAAATTTTTTGTGTGCTACATAAAGCTACTCACATAGAAATTTCAAAGAAATAAAATATTTTAATACCTACTTATTGTTTGTATGGTTTATTAAGTTTGTGTTTAACAGAATTACCAATCTTCTCACTAGATTGAGTTGCAAACTAAAATTAATATTTTAGGCAGATAGTTAGATACTGTTTTTTGAATGGAACATTTCATAATTAGTAAGTTTTGAGGTAAAAGGTAAGCGCTACCTACATTTTTATTAAATTTTTCTTTTATTACATACATATAATAATAGAAATATTACATTTTAATTATTGTACCTACATAACTGTTTATCAGAATATATTAAAAAGGCAGTTCATTGCAGACTGTCTGAGTATTTAGGTACTTCTGCTCCAAAATGATATCATTGAAAGTAGTTATTAGGCGGTCATATAATGGTCAAAGGAAACATACCAAAAATATTTATTAAATAATGTGACGGTGTTAAATCAATGTTGAATTTGTTACATAAACATGTGGGTAGCAAAAGTAATCATCGCAAAGTGACGTACCCACCTACTTAAAGCAGAAATCGATATTCAGTGAAGGTTATTCAGGCGGATAAATGTTTCAATTATAGGTACTTGCCATTTAACTAGTGAATCACAGTTTGTACAATTATTATAATGCAAGGAAATAATGACGTTTCTGTGTTCTAATTTTGAAACATATGTTTAGAAAAGTTCTGTCGACAGCGACCTACCTGTCACTGAATCCATCATTATAGCAATCCCAAAGGCCAAATGTTATCGGTATGAATGCCACCACATAAATCCAATTTCTACACTGTCAATAACACTATGCAAAGCTGTTCCAAACATCAAACAAATAACATTGTAGATACAAACACGACACTAAGTTTGACAAGTCCGTCCGCCGTGAGTACGTTCGAAATCGCGACTGCCTTGTTGGAATGCGTACGACGTGGGTTGCCAGTGTAGTGTTATAAGTTACGGGTGCTGCGCTTATCCAGATACAGTTTCAAATTTGCGAACAGTGGGCGAGGTAACAAATAAACTAAAGAACTGAGAAGGACATTAAAAGGATATATTTTATCCCGTTAAAAAATATTTTCCGGGTTTTGTCTATGAACGACAATGTTGTGAGCCGAGCCAATCCGCGGGAAATAGGATTGCCTAAAATTCTCATGGGAGTGGAGAAACGGTTCATCGTACGAATTTGTCGACAGAAGTCATCCAAAGCCCGCCTAGCCTTTAGGAGTAATGAGAAGGTATTTTTAACCTTTCATGTTTAGGTAGGATTTGCATTAAACAATAATATCCGTGAGCGAAGCCGGGGGGAACAGCTAGTTAACTGAGAAACCTATGCTAAAATATTTTTGCTCGGCGTGATTAAGGATAAATAAAACGTGTTTAAACTTTAAAAATTATTGTTCAATATCTTTTGTTGTCAATAAACAAACTCTTTGCACAATCTCTGTTATTGAGTGCACACCAATTTTGCTAAATTTGTAGGAGGCAGCAGCGGCAAAGATTACCTATAAAGACTTTTGATGCACTTAGTTATAAATACTTTTGTCTTTTAGTTGCATCCTTCGACATCAATATACATAAAATAATAGAGTAAAAATAACTAAATAAGCTTTTTGCAACTATTAAGTTACCAAAATATGGTCAGATTTTTCATTCTAAAATTTAATATACCTACTAAAATAATGTCAAGAGTAATTTTGTATATTTGTCTTTTTTAATGCAAAAACTATTTTTACAAAATATTACTTAAAGGAGAAATTAAATTGTTTACAAAATTACTAATTTAGTAACCATTTTATATGGCAACCCACTTCAAACTATAAACCTAGCTTAGCTCTATACGTCAGACAGACGTGCGGTGGACGAGCGAGACCAGAGCGAGACGAATGGTTTTTGTTATGGTGTGTGTGTAAATATAATCCAACCAAAGCACACCAATGGCAATTTTTAGGGTTCCGTACCTAAAAGGAAAAAACGGGACCCTATCACTAAGCCTCCGCTGTCTGTCTATTTGTCCATCTGTTTGTCTGTCACCAGGCTGTTTTGCTTTATCTCATAAAACGTGATAGCTAGAAAGCTGAAATTTCCCAAATTTTATTACTTTTCAAATTAAATAAAAATAAAGTAATTTTTAAATCCCATACCACAAACGTAATTTTAAAGCAATTTTTTGGTCGATATTTATACCTACTTACAGGTAGAAACGCGAATGTTATAAAAAATATAAATTTAAGTTACCTACACATAATAGGTAAACGTGATGAAATGAACTAACGTTTCTACACCAATGCCTGAAAAAAATATCACCTATGTATTTATCAGGATCTGCTATATATACCTACACTATTTTAGGTAGGTGTAAGTAATATTAGCGAGACAGTAGCTATATATCGATTATTTTATAAAAAAAATACTTAGATAAGTATGCACTTACCTATGTATGCCTAGGTAAATAACTAACTTACTCGTAGATACAAACTTACCTGATTTAATTCCTTGTGCTTTTAGGGAAGAGAAGTTATTCCCTGATTTCCTCTTTGTAAATAATTTTTCCATATGATGTTCACTCACTTCTTGATAGTTAAGAACGAAATTTTCTGTGCACTGTAAGTACCTATTAGTTCTAACATTCACTATATTCATTTAATGATAAAGGTCACCTTAGAGAAGATTAAACTGGTTGGATGATAAATAATGTACGGAAAATGTATTTCCTTATAGTACCGTATTCACATCCATCGCGTGTTGTTTCAACGACGTAGAAGTCACACTGGGTGTACGACAACATTATCTTGCGTTATTAAGCGCAATAATCTAATCATTTACCTTTAGTATGACACACTATACCTACCAACTCGTATATGTATAGAAAACGGCGAAGTGCGTATCGGGCTTCGCGTAAGGAAGGGGTTCTGAAGGCGCCCTTCGCAATAAATTCTCCAGGAAGTAAACGAAACAAAGGCAAGGTGAATCAATGATGGTACCTATTTGTGGTCTTAAAGGTACCTTGACAAGCCTTTACCTATAACAAAAAAAATATCTGATACTAATATGTCTAATAGTAAAGTTTAAAGACTGAAAGGACAGATACTAAGGCCAGTCGAACGGACAGATAAATCGGCTTGGTAAAGCTAAAGGTTCCTTGTTGGAGACAGAATCCTAAAAAAAATGAAAGAACTTATGTACAAAATGAACAACAAAATAAATAATCTTTGAAGTGGCGACAGTGCTGTGTGATGTGATAACAAATTTTGCTTGATTGATCGAGTGGGTTTTAAACGTCTGAGATTAAAATAAAGCCTCCTCTATCGTTTACGGGACAGACAGAGCCAACAGTCTCGAAAAGACTGATTAAATAGGCCACGTTCAGTTGAACGAATTTATGATGGAATTAAGGTTTAGGTAGCGATATACATAGGTCCTTTACTACTTTTTACTGAAGCTTAAATATAAACTGCTTATTACCAGATAATGCAGGCATTGGAATTGATTTTATACAATGCAAAATGGGAACACAACGGCCAACATCGCTTGATTTGCAATATGTATATTAACTGTTTTTTTAATAAGATACTCTCTATCCACGCTGCGGACAATGAATATGTATATTCACATTTTTAAATAATGGCAGAAGCAATATTCTCATCATCATCACTGCAGCAGCAAGAGTGTAAGTACACACTTGGCGCCTTAATCCAGTCTTCATCGTATACATCTTCATTCGATCAATAGGCAGTTGTACCTACCTCCGATCGGTCGGTAGGTATGAAGCGGCTTAAGTAAAATTAACATTCCAATTATTTAGTTACAATACATATGTCGATTTCCCTTACTGTTTAAACAGAGCCAACGGCCTCAAAAGACGGCTGAAGTCGGCTGAATGGCTCAATAATGGAACTTCAGAAAGTGACAGGTCTTTTGTTTCTTTAATTTTGCCTTGCCTTTCTTAACTTTATAGTGTTCCCATTTACATCGACTACAAGGTAATTTCGAGTTCGTTAAAGGCAAATAACACGCAGATGTTTGACATCAGGTTAGATATCATTGTGAAGGTAGATTAGTGAAAAAAACGCGAGGCAGGTGATGCGCGGGCGCAGCTTGTGCGCGGGCGTCGGCGCAGCTGCTGTTCCACGTGCTTCACAGCTGTCGTCTCCGCAGTACCTCAATTTGGTAGATATTTTGAATTTTGGACGAACAAAGAACTGGCAATTGAAGGGGTTAAACCCAAAGAACGAACTAGGTAAGTACTAGGTAGGTACTCCTTACCTTGACCAAATTCAGGAAAATTTATCAATCATAATTAATGCTTAATAGGAGTGCTTGGCTTAATCATATTTTTCATTAAATATTTGGTTTAAACATCAAACTGCATAATATAGGGGAAAAGTAGTATGGAATATAAGTAGAGAACATTAGATGATACCCTCTTCAATTTCTAACACTACCTACAAGATTTCCAACTTTACCAATTCAGAATGTAATTTGTACCAGAACTGAGAACACTTACTTCTAAAAGTAAGCAAGTAGGACATTAAATTAAATAAAAATATCAATATTGTCGTAGACAATAGAAGCCTGGTCTACGAGTCTAGATTTTGCAGTGCATGATAATTATTTGATGGAATCTACTGCTTTAATCACTAATTTTTAATACTTATAACTAATTCTAACGATGTTCGTCATCGCCTAGGAGAGCTATAATATTGGTAAGGTAAACTCATATTGCTATCTTATTCATGGTTATAAATTAAAATTGTATTTTTTAACAAAAAGACCTTTGCAGTTTATTTCCTGCTACAGTTCCTATCTAAAAAAGTGGTCTATACATACAATCACAAGCATTTATTAATAAGTAGTTAGTTGTTCATAGTAGACATTGGTTTACGAAGCTATCACGTCTGCGTTGCATAGCATGAGCATGACGCATCGCATGGAATGCAACTTAATCTATTCCCAAACTGTTCTTAATTTAAGATAATCACAGCCAGCTATGACCTTATACAAGTGGAATTTAATAATTTTACTTATTTTAAATGCAGTAGGTACCTATACAAACTTCCTCCTGTCTTTAGTAATGCAGTTTACAATAGTACTAGGTTAGATACGGTACTCGTTTTTTCAAATATTTCTATGGAAATCGTATAAGAGACCAGCCTTTTCATATTTATATATTTGAACATATCTATGAGTTAAGATTTTTTTAACTGCTTCGCATTTAAACAGTAAAATTCCTTGGCAGATAATAAAGCATTGTTTTCTAAATAGTTGCAGTAAAATTCACTGGCACCGCTGGGCAGATTTGTTCAAAATTCGACACACACAATTATATTGAATTGACAACGCTAGGAAAGAATTTTTGGTCATTTAGAAGGAATTCCGGCCAATATCTAGTTTCGGACTAACTGAAACTAGCTTTTCTCCATGAGAACGAATTCTAATCTGTGAATTGATGTTGTGTCATGATAATGGTTGTTGCTAGTTGAGCCGACAACGGCGGCAGACACAGGCTGTAATAAACGCATATTTTAATGAATGAACCCGACGCTGGCTCGGCCAGGAACTCGCCCCGAGGCGAGCCGGCAACGTCGTGACTTAACAATGCCATAGATTAGTTCCTTACAGTGGAGCCGGTGGGACATTCCTTGTATGTTAATGTCGATGCCAATAGTTTTAAACGCAAAACTATGAAGTATTATACATTTTAAAAAAGTATGTAACCTCACCATTTTGTACTAAAATAGTTCAAAAGAGGTTCGAACCCCTTTCATCAGCAAGTGTTTGGAACTCTAGCTGCTGTCTCATACGATAAGCACGATCATAGTGTGTCACTTTGAGATCAGCCTGACTGAAGAATTCCTCAACCAGAAATTTCGACTAATATTTCCCAGGCCCTATTACATCAGGTCTTCATTCAGGAGACTTCGTTTCAAATATGTTTATGATTTTAAAGAGAATTCGTTCTCCTAACGAGTTGTTTGTGTAATATTGTCTGTGTATTTATTGATAGTTGCTCTAATTTATTATCGTCAACGAACTTTGAACCATCCAAAGGTTCTCAGTTGATTACATTGTTTGATTAAGAAGTTATTTGTCATGTTGTTTATAAGTTAAGAAATATGTAAGTACAATATCATTTTAAGCGAAGAAAGATGTTATTGATAGATGGTAAGAAGAAAAGTTTTTATATTACTGTGGTATGGTATGGCCTCAGTTACACCAGATATAGGTAAAGATATTTCTAACTTTTCTTCTTACCATCTATCAATAGCATCTTTCTTCGTATATCGTATTCGTATTTCTTTCTGGTGTATAGATTTTTCCAGATATAAGTAGGTCATGTATAGTTTAATTGTACAAAGAGTTGCTTAATGTTACTCATTCGGCAGCAATAGATGTTTTGTGTCTTTTGGCTGAGTTAAAAAGGCTCTTCTTAGTAATCGTCGCAGGCGGCTCATCTTGAGAAGATTAAGTACTTATTTTTATATTGACTTAATAAAGCCACTGGAAAAGGATTGTTTGTAGTACTGAATTTGAACATTCGAAGTACAGAAAACTGAATAATATTTTTTTTTTATTTTCCTCTTGTTAACGTGACAACATAGCATACCTACAGCCCACCCATTTCTTTATCTGTATTCCTCAATTTCAAACTTTTCTTCATCTATAATAATCAATCATTGCAAAGTGTCGGGCCCCTAGAAGCCGATGTTCTTTGATCGATATCGAAACGAGAAGAACATTTAAATTTTAAGAACCTTCTGCAACCGGTCGTCTTTGGCTCAAGCGGGCTCAAAGCGGTCCAATGACTGCGCGTGGCTTGGAATGCGGCCGGCTTTTCCCAGAACTTCTCGCTTGGTACTTCCAACATCAAATGTTGCTGTACAACCATTTTCGATTTTAGACGTTCCTGGTTCGACTTAAGACTCAACTGCTCTTAAATTTTTGCCGATGTCTGTATGCCGGGCGACGGGAACACTTGCATATTTAAAACAACTGCTTGGAGATTGTAGAAAGTCAAGCACATGTTCAAGGATTATAAAATCTTACAGCATCTGAAAAAATTTAAATTCAAAAAGTGTAGACAGGATTATAAGATATTATTATTCTTGTTCACACTTATTGGCTTACTAATAGAAAACCTAAAATTATTTGCAATCGGGGTACACCATAATTAAATACAAAAAAGAACTTTGCATACACAAGCTGTCAGAATTTACTAATATTATTTTTATACATGATACATATTTACACATTGTAGTGCAGGAAATAAAATTGCTTCTAGTAGGTGTGCCGTGTGGTTCCCGGCACCAATACAGTGCCGTGTGGTTCTCTCTCTTTTCCATGGATGTCGTAAAAGGCGACTAAGGGATAGGCTTACAAACTTGGGATTCTTTTCTAGGCGATGGGCTAGCAACCAGTCACTATTTGAATCTCAATTCTATCATTAAGCCAAATAGCTGATCGTGGCCATTCAGTCTTTTCAAGACTGTTGGCTCTGTCTACCCCGCAAAGGATATAGACATGACCATATGTATGTATGTATGTATGCTTCTAGTAGGTAATGTACCAGTGCTACCTTTTCTTCGTCTTCTTCTTGGCTTTAGGTTACATCCTCACCACAATGGAGAAAAGCACTACTAATGCCACCTATTTAAGTTTATAACTATGTACTGTTAACATTGAGTGTACTGTAACTGTTAATATGGAATCTACTATTTACATTGGAAGCATCAGTATTTTGTTACGGTGCCACGTTTAAGGATTAATCATGTGAATTCACATTAAATATAATAAATTTACGTTATTTAACTGCTTGTAGTATCTATAACATACTGATGCTTGCACGTTGCTTTGTATATGTAATGTAAATGAAAAAAGTGCAATGTTATATGTTATTAGTACTTACTAGCCTTGTAACGAAGCGCAATATACTATGTGAATACTTTTACAATAAAATGGACTACACACACGATATTATAAGTACAACCTACTAAAATAGATTAGGTTTATTTATAGTCCAATATCAAATTATTCCCATCTTAATTGGAAATAGTTACGAAAACGCGCCACATTGAGGCGTCGTCGTTCACAATGTTCACAATAAACTATTTTTTCCTATCCAAATCCGTTACATTCCATTCCGTGAAGCTGCGACTTGGGTTCGGAGCCATCTCAAGAAGATTTCGAAATTCCAAGAAAGGTAGAACCTTATAAATTATCTCAAAAGGGCCGACGCGGCCCGCAGCCAGAATTCTTTTTTTTCACCACAGGTAAACTGGCGCTAAGATGGGAATGGAATTTACAATTCGACCGCTTAAATTTGACACTTGATATTTTTCTACCATTGAATAATTTAATACTAAAAATAACTATTTTTTCCCGGACCACTTAGTAACCAGTTTTGTAGGTAAGTAATAATAGAATAAAAAAAATCTAATAATTTGAATATTTGAATGAATACAGTATTCGTGTAAGTAGTTGTTAATAAGTCTTAACTCTTAAAACCAAATATTACCTTCCTAGGAAAAGTCCTGATACCGCAAATATTTTTAAGATAGGATAAGTAGGAATAGGACACCCTATCCACTTAAGTATTAATTGAGGAAGTATGATCCCTCAAATAAGTAGGTGAGTGATGGCATAATTTGTAGATAAGAAGGTAAGTACTTACAGCATTTTGTGTAAAATTTCAGAAAAATATCCATTCATTTCATAATTTCCAAACCAATTCCAAACATTCCAAACTACTATACTACCAACTACTTTTCGATATGTTTTATTATTTGGTATTTTTGTTATCGAATCATTGTCACAAGATGTAAAGTATCAAGACTGCTTTATTCTTCGTTATCTTATATTAAGTTGCATAAAAAGTGCGTGGTGCACGCGTGCAACGATTCTAGGAAAATAGCACTCTTGAAACAACCGAAGGCATTCCGGGCCTCGCCTGAAGGTCGCTTCTTCTAATAATAGCAACCATTGTGTGAAGGGACTGGCGCCAAATATCTTGTACTCTTATACCAAATTCGACAGACGAAGAGGTCAAACGGCTATATTTTGCCTCACACTTATGTGTTAAATAAATTGAAAATATCTTACGCCAAAGATTTGTTAAGAATACATTTGATTTGAAAAGTTAAATTTATAGTTCGACACTTTTAGATTGTCTGTGCAGTAACTGGTTGTAGCATCTATAAACCATCTGCTAGACATTATAGATCGAGAGAAACATCCAAGCAACGGATCTTTGGCTTGATTTCTGCTAGCCAAATCGAATCTTCTCGTAGTTTATATTGAGTAGATTTTCCTATGAGACTCTGTAGATGGTGTTCTTTGGAATTTGGGGCACGACGCTGACTCAACGCCAATCTAATCCCTTCCCTAAAGACAGAGACATAATCTCGATAAAGCTGTATTGACACGGATGTATGAAATAACGACGATTAGTGAAGCAAAATAAATATAACATACAGTTAGGATCAAGGCTTTATCTAATTCATTCACTCCCTTTATTCACACTATTCTTTTATTCCATACAAACCGACTTGTGGGTCGCCCTAGCGGAGTACCTACTTGCATACTACCTTCCCTTTGAATTTTAAACCCATTGTTAATTAAGCCTTTGTTGAGATATGAGGTGAGAATTTTGCCAACGTGTACTTACGAGTATAATAGTAGAACAGAATTATTAAAATACAAAAAACAAAACTATACGCAAGACAGACCTTGAAAAATTACGCTACATAGAGTTTTAAATAAAGTTCCCATTCATGATCAAATATTTGAAAAAAATATTGAATGTGATGTTGCCAAGAAATAGAGGCCTTGCTAACGAATGGTAACATATTCAACAAACAGTTCAAAAAGTTAAGTCCCAACTGAAAATACAATTAAAAGAGTTTTGTTTGAATTTGTTTTGTATTGAAACTGCTAGAATAGAAATATAAATGAATACATGTCTATAATAAAACAGTAAATAAATCTGTACATTGAGTATATTAAAAAAAAAAAAAAAATTATAACGACGAAGAAATACTTATCGAGCATGAATTTGAAAAAAGTCTGTCTGTTTGTATGTTTGTTTTATATACGGATTTGTTGTATAGCTCTTGTGCCTGGCCAACATATAGAGTTTTAATTTATTTTGGAATCTGAAACAGCTTATATCGAACCATAACAACTCAGCTAAACTACTTATAGGAAATATCGAAATGACGTCTTAACAAAAGTTGTTCAACCTGATAGCATTTACTTTTGGTGAAAAAAATGGAAGATCATGTGATGTAGAAGCCAAAGGGACCAGCTACTTTCTAATATGTATGGAAATTTTTAAAAAAATAACCTTTTCCTTCGATTTTCAATAACACGGAAACGGACTTGCGGGCAACAACTTATAATACAATATTAAACGGCAGTGAACTAACCGGATATTGTAGTCTTGTAAAGTCTTATATATATAGAACTTAAGACAAGTTCCTTCAAGTATATTTACAAGAATTATAAAGTACCTAGTAGAAGGTTAATTTCGCTGCAGTCATTTCAACAAAGGCTGTTGAAAATCTACTTTCGGTCTATAGAACTATGCCAACCTACACATCAGGCAAAATGAACTAAAATACCTATATGAATTATTTGAGTTGTATTTTATGTTCTTACCTAATTCTTGCCAATTTTTTATCCACATGTTGTTTCGTTTTGATGTTTCTTTGTTATATCAAAATATTATTCCTTATTTCTTCATTATAGGTACTTGCTTTGTAATTACTTACCAAATTTGTTAAAAATGAGTAACAAATCTGCGCCGTTTTAAAGTCACTTCGGTGATTCCATGCTTTGGAGGTCGTACAACTTGCCAAATTCGTTCTGATGACGCCACCACGCCTGTTCAGAGCGCGCCAGCTGCCACGCAACTTCGATCTTTACAAACACGAAAAGTTCATTACTCCTGAACAAGAAGCAGTTTTTGCTACTTGTGCTATGAACACTGTCTGTTTTATGTCCATTTTTATATGGCTTGTAAAAACTGTGTTTGATTAATTACACTTTCATAATTAGGTATACCTACTTAAATCTACTCGTAGTTTGGAGACTTCTAAGTTTATCTGATTCTTAAACTTAAAAGATTTTAATTATTGCGAGGATTGGATTTCTTGTCAGATTCTTCTAAGAATTTGGATTTAGGGAAAAAATTTATTCTCATGCTTAGCAAAGAAAACTGTGACGTGGCTATCCCATAATTGACAGTGCGAGTGAAGCGAGTGAGGTCTACCAATTAACTTGAGACGGTAATACATTTTTTTTATGTATGGGAGTATGTTTGTAACGGAATAACTTCCGAACTGCTGTCTTTTGATTTTATCTCATAGAATTATTTCCATTAGGTAAAGTGATTTGGTTGTTTGGCTAATTATTTAATAAATAAATGACTTGAATAATGTTATTAACTTGTTTATTTACTAACAAGTCATTGTCGAAGAACTCGTTTTAGTGAATAATAACAATGTTGACTCTGAATGTAAATGATAAAGAAACCAACCACTATTTTACTAATTGGTGTGTAAACATCTCATAAAATATTTACATACGCATACACAATAATTGCAGTTATTTTATTATAATAATTGATAAATATATTTAATAATTTAAACAATGTTTGAGCCCGTAGCATGCGTGTGCACTTTACTCGTATTACCCCGTCTATTCAACAATTGGTAGAGATATTA
Organism: Amyelois transitella; assembly: GCF_032362555.1. NCBI lineage: Eukaryota > Metazoa > Arthropoda > Insecta > Lepidoptera > Pyralidae > Amyelois > Amyelois transitella. Next base: position 6,148,061 of record NC_083511.1, on the reverse strand, counting down.
TTGGAAGTGTACAGTACATATCTATGTCTGACTAGAGTACCAAAGCCGAAGCACTTGATTCTCTTTATCCTATATATGTTGTGGTAGTTACTTCATCGCTTGTGAAGTCCTTTTTCCTAATTACCAGTCCAGATCTTTTTCTATGTTTTTCAGTTTTCCCAGTGAATAGCACTTTTGTTAGCGAATGTAGGCGTGCATGCGAGATGCACGCATCGCATTAGCGGCAAGGATCTCGTTTCACGGCGCTGCGCGGGAGTTGCACAATGGACATTGTGCGAGGGCTTCAGAAAAACAGAGAATGGCTTCGCACGTAGGTATATATCATGATACACGGCTATTGTCTACTCAGTGTTTAAACACAGATGGTGGTCGTGCCCCGATGAATGCATTGAACTTATACATACTTACTATGATTCTTTTAACCACTTTCCATTGGTGGATTAAGAAGATACCACTTGTAATTTCTCGTATAATTCAGACTGAAACCTTCGAAATGCCAAATTGTTTTCTCTGCACAATTAGTTTTCACATTGAAGAATGTTGCAAATATAGCAGGTGCTAATGATAACAGCGATAAATGGAAGAAGAAGAGGATGTAAAGAATATTCGAGCGACTAAACCACTTATAGTCAGTCATTTTGACGATGATGTCATCAGTCGTGACCACGTAGTTTAGTAGGTAATATTTTTGTCTCCTTGATGACGACGATGATATTTAAAAAAAATACTACGTTTTTCAATAACAATAGGTAGGTGGGTCTTATTGCATATATGAGAAATGTTTTATTACTCTAAATTATCCCAATTAGTACCTACATTATTAAAGTCAAGGTAATAACGGTATTATCATTAAATTATGCAAAATTGTGATTCCACTATATTAAAATAATAAAACATTGATTTATAAGTAAGAACAAATAAAACCTAATATGCGTAGGGAGTATACCGTGAGATTGTATGCCTTCTCATTAGATCTATTCCATATCTCCATAAGGAAAGGTAAGCCTATCTAGAGAAACTTGAATACCTACTTCACCTTTTAGACTTTGATATTAGAAAGGATGACGGTGGTGGTGGTGGTGGCGGCTGTGTTGCTTTCGCACTGGTAGTGGTGACGGATAGAAAGCGCGCGACCTCACTTTCACTGCAAACTACAAACCAGTCAATGAATAATGTCACTAAACTCAACCTATAAACGCATCTACTATAGTACAATGAGATATTGCTACTTTACATATGATCGATAATGTAATTATTATGTAAAGGACCTTATGAAATAATTACCTAAGTATTTATTCACAAATAGGTACGGTAACGTTTCACGAGCATGGGTTTATCGTCATGTGTCAATTACATTGGCATTGATCTCAACTAGCCTTCAAACGTTAACTTCTTGATTAACCTTATCACAATTGATTACCATTCTATCAATAACAATGAAGTTGGTGAATGATTTCCAATTGATTTCCAATAATTGTAATTGTGGACAATAAGGCATGCGGGTCCCGCAATTGTGGCGTCGCCTGGAACAATTTGTGATGCTTTACGCTATCCATTTGAAAGTTTACAAAATAAATAACCATGAGAAATGTAAGTAGGTACTCCGCCGTAGGAGGTCTGTTTGAGGCAGAAATTAGATATGTTTACCATTACAAGTAGAAAATGTGGTATCAATAATATGTTTGCAGAGGTGTACCTACCTAGATTTATGACTTATAGAATTAATTGATACTATTTTAGCAACGAATAATCATAATTATTAAAAATACGGAATTAAATATTTTACTTAGACTACACGGAACTTTTTAAAATCTGAAAATAATAAATCCCCATCAAAACTAGTTTGCCGTTTCGTTTAATTTTCACAGTAGGATAATACCCTTAACTTATAATGACAACAGTAAACTTTATTTAAGTACTTAATTTAAATAGGCAAATGCACAAACAACAGATACAAAAGGTCCAAATTGGTTTTGTAAATGTTTTTATACAACCAAGAACTGGGATAAAAGAAAAGAACAAGGGAAAATTATACCTTGTATGAGGCAGGATGCACGGTACACTGGAGCGAGACGGTTGCGCGCGTTGATCAGACCATACAAGGAATTTTGTCGGAAGTAATCTTATTAATGTCAATGTATTTGAAGCTCTAAATGTAATAAATATAGAGTCTATTTTAATGTACAACAATGTTGGATATGATACGTTTTACTCTCAAACATTTTGTACAAAATAACAAAATTGTAAGCGCCGTATATAAACGAAGTCAATAAGGCTCTAAAAATTTGGAACAGAGTCTATTTTCAGACGATGTACGGAATCGCATTAATTTGTTTTGTTGTTAATTTAAATTCCAAGTACCGCTTCCGTAGCTCCTTCCGTCTCGGGTTGCTGGCTGCAGATATCCTGGGTTGGTCTAGGACTGGTCTCAAAATGCTGAGGAAAGGTCTTATCCTCCTGGCGTAAGTAAGTAAAGTGTACACAAAACGTGCCAAGAGCCCATAAAAGAATGACACGTATGGGGATATAGGTAATAACATAGCTTTAATATTTTTCAACAAAAAGCATGCCTGCTATAATCGAATTACGAGACTTTGATAAAGAAAACATATCCTACTAAGTATTTTAGCACAAATCGTTAATTATCTAGTTATTTGTCGCTATGTTACGTTTACATTCCGACAAAATGTTATTAACTGCCAAGAATGTTATTTAGATATATTCTATGATGTTCCTGATCAATCACAATAATCTAGTTACAATGATTCATTCATACCGTCCAAAGGTTTCCATCGTATTTGTATGAATAGTTATCATGCACGTGGTGCTGCTGTCATAATCTGGTCGGCTGTCTGTCCATTGATAAAGTAAACCATTTTGGTCCCACGATACACATGGGACCCATGTGCTTCCATTTTTTTGTATCTCAGCATTTTTATCTTATTCCATGGAATAGTAAAAAGTGTATTCTCAGAATGTATTCCATCCAATAAAATAAATGCAATTGAGCTTGTAGGGCGAGAAGGCTGATCTGGACGGGATATTTTAGTTATGGCCTTTTGTGTGGTTCCCGGCCAAAAAATGCCAATCAGCTTAATAATTTAACATGGATGTGATTCGTCTAGTACAGAGTTTACCATGACCCAATATGGGTTAGTTAACCTGTAGGAGTTATCAGTCCCTATGGAGGCCTGATGGGAATCGCTTGTAAATTCTGACTACCCAAACCCGGACCATAGTCAAAAGGCACCCGGGCTCCGCTCCAGAGTGGAAAATTCGTAAACGGGACTAACGACAGGAGCAAAAAGATAGGTCAAGGGAGATAATGGTATTCATTCTAATACCATTACCGCTCCCACGAGTTTCCTGCACGCACAAACACCCGGGCAAACACTAGTCACATTATTCCCAGAAAATTAAATCTATTCGCAGATAACCTCGAATAGCATCCGGGTAGTGAGTCAACTTCGCAAAGTTCACTTGAGCCCATGAAACGTAAGCAAAAGTTCAACAGAATGTTTGTTGCGTGCTTACAATCGTTAATATTTGGACTAAGAAAACTTGCCAGTCACAATATACCAAGGCCGAACTGGGAACAATAATGGTCTTTATAAATATATATTATTAGCTTTGCGATAAGCTCCTGTGAAGATTTCCTAAAAGTTTCTTTGCAGTCATCGAGATATAAGTATTTTGCGTTACTTTAGATATGTCGTACCATATTTTGATTGTTTATGTTATTCGATCAACTAAACAGAAAGTGTTGTTGTTTTTTTCTATAACAATGTATAATCGAGTAGGTAGGTGAGTACATTGTTTTTGTGCAACTTGATATAAACTTACACACAAAAGTAATATCTTATTATGAATTCAATTCATAAACCTTAATGAGATTTACAAATTGTTCAAGAAAGATTAACAAAACAACACCACACAGAATTTTCTGAATGAGACACATTCATAAGTTATGGGAACATTTTTTTCTAGGGCGTAACGGTTTTTGTATTATTTTTTGTCGTCTTTGACCGTGTGAAGAATCTCAATGGATGCAGCATGTGCATGGAACGACCATTTACAAAAGACCTTTTATATTCACGCTTGTTGCCTTTTACAGTCGGTTTGTTTTGCCTTCCGAAGGGAACGGGGTAGACCATGTTAAGATGGTCGGTGGTATCGCGTCTTCAATGGTCCGTTTCTTTGAGAAACTCCATACTTTACAGATTTTCACACGATGGTTTTACAGAGAATTGTGCAAGATGTAGGAAATGTGTTATAAATACGTAATTCTCTTGATGGCTGGGAAATTTATAATGGGAAAATGCAGTTAAATCTAAAAAGTCTTATATTTTCGTTTACAGACAAATACAAATAATATCAAGCCAATTTGTGGTGAAGAGTACAAGCAATGACTACATAAGTAACATCTCTACGTGCAATACTAATACAAGGTCTTCCATAGCCAACATTCATCAACAACAATGACATACAGCCTTTTCAGATTTCAGTACTCCCGACGCCACATGATATTCAAAATCTATTGGTATTAATAAAAACGATTTTATACATTTATGTCAGAAGATAAACAGATTGACAAAAAGGACGAATGAAGGTACTTTTTCTAATAAGAAATGAAAGGCGGATAGAAACCCGGTGTGTAGTGGACTACTCCGAATTTCGAATTGAACTAAGTAGAGAAATTAGGTATCTGTCTGTAAGGCAAACGTGAATGACTCCTCTAACAATGTATAGCCAAATTAAGCTTTTTGTCGGATTATGAATATGGCTATCCACTAAAGTACTAATTGGTTTCTACTAGTAGGAGTTGGTTCTCTTACAAAAATATTGTCATATTAGAAAATATCTCTACTACTACTACTACTACCGAAACTAATTAAAATCTAATTGTCGTAAACTCATATCAAATTCCGTTGCGTGCAAGTTTTGAAAGAGATAGACAGTCTTGTTTAACGAGTCATCTATCCAACGTATTGATTAATTAGGTGTTTAAAAGAATGTCGAAATGTTGATCCGTCCTTCAAGCTATTAGAGGGACTACCTTGCCCTAAATTACCGTAGATACCGACGTAACACGGTCTCCCATTAAAGATTGACTAATAAATTGTTTTTAAAACCGGTCCTCGATACAGCATTCCTTTACTTGGTAAGTATGTACAAATAATAGTATCATTTGAAACCTAAAATAATTAAATAAGAGACTCTTTCAGGTTATGTGCTAGCCTTAATGCCAAATTCTTGTTGTAATCTATTAATTTTAAAATGCTATACTGAATAATCGTATAAAACTACATATAAAATAAAATAGCTAACCGAGATGACTAATAAAAAAAAGAATTTTCCTTCATGATGGACGGGTAAAGAAATCTTGTGGTCATCTGTGCTCACCAGGCCAACATTCCTGTATAGTCTAAATAAGTTTATTTTTAGTAACTTGATTATTATTAAGTACAATGTTTATTTATGAAATTACTCATCGTACAAATCATAACATAAACTGTTTAAATTAAAACAGCTATTTAGATCGCGCCTGAGTATTTCGCAATCAACTGAGTGTACTCTATTTGGCTTCTCTGCAAGTTAAACTTTAAGACGAAGTATATAACTCTAAGGTATACATACCTACATAGATACACGCCTCTTTCCCGGAGGGGTAGGCAGAGACTACATCTTTCCACTTGCCACGATCTCTGCATACTTCCTTCGCTTCATCCGCAAGGTATAAAGTATTATTATTCTGTATTCGCTCTAAGGTATATATTGATCAAATATTGACAACTATAAAAATTGTAACAGTTACCGAAACGGTCTGGTGACCTTTTTCACTGGCATGCAGCGAAACAGGCAGTGCGCGGGCGCAGCACCCATCGGTTCTCACGGGAACGTACGCGCCCGGTGATTGCACCGCATTACGCCCTGCACTAGGTCGCAACCGCGGCCCAACCAGATATTCCGTGGATATGACATTTATAAACAATCTAGAGAATGAGTTGCCGTGAAATTATAAATATGCACGAGATAAATCACAATTGAGTAGCCCAAAGTAAACTTCGAGTCGAGACTTGTCTTAACGGATACGCCTCGCTCGGTTGTCGATCCGATAAAATGCCTGGTAATTAAAATGAATGCGCATCGAGGCACAGGTTCCCCTCGGCAAGAATTTTTTCTTTAATTTAAAAAAATTAAAGCCACAGACTTCAATCAATAAAAAGTCCATAGGTACCTACTGTTCACAACAAAACTACTTACGTACTTTAAGTACGTCTATTTCATACCAGTGTTAGCCTACCGTGAGAATTTTCAGTAGTTTCCCCGTTCTGAAAGCTAAATTTTATTGAAACGTATTGTACCAAACGTTACATTGTAAACGTACACTAATAATGCTTATCAAACTTCTTAAAACTTATCAAATACATCAAATAAATATAAAATACACATAAACTATTAAATTTTAAAAAATTGACGATACCACCTCCATATTATCCATGCTCTACAAAATTCCAAGCTGTGCGACTTTTCCCATTGGATCGCGACCGCGACTTGTTGCAATCAACAATGGAATGAGACGACTTTTTGGTCTGGCCTGGCCTGTTCAGCTCGCTAAGGAAGATCAAGTTTGCGACCAATGGAAGGCCTACAATTGCGTGATATCATCTTTTAAAGTTATATATGTAAGTATAAAAAGTCTTAAGTCCATTTCTTTAGATACTGAAATAAAGGTAAACAATTTTGTTAAGTCTTTAAGTTTCGTTTAAAACTCTTTTGTTACTGACTGTTTTACAAACGCACTGTCCAAACCGCTGCGACTCGAGACTTTCAATTTAGCACGTAGGTAGCATTTACTTTGTCAAGAGGAGCAATAAGGGAGGACCTGAAATTTCCGCGGTAACAGAAGTTAACAGGATTTTCAATTTACGCGTACGGAGATCCTACAAATGCATCTTTTGTTAAAAGACAAGATTGAGAGAGATTAATTATGTCAACACATAAGATGTTTTTCTCTTCGTCACTTATTGTTCTGATGCTGACTCATCATATTAAGACGATTTAGTCTTGGGACTAATTCGTCTGATGACGTGACAGACTTAACAAGTTTCATACCTACAACACGAGATATCTTTAATTAATTTTTTTTTTACTTATTTCAAAAGTCTTCAACCTGACTGAAGTATTGTTCCCATAAACGCTTAGTGCCGGGTGACTTAGCATTCAATAATAACAGGAAATCGTAAACTGAGCCAGGTCACAGATTTCCTTCGCCTGAATAAGGTTTACTATCAACTACAAAACGGACTGTCAGGTTTGCAAATGTTTTATACACAGGCAAAGCAATTGGTTATAATGTTTTAATAGCTCAAACCAATAATTTTTTTATGTTTTCAGTAAATGTTTACAATTTCTTTGCAATTAAAAATCTCCCCCAGACAGACACAGTCTATACTGGTTAAAAACATATCCCAACTAATATTATAAATGTGAAAGTGAGTTTGAGGTATTTGCGAAAAATCTGTATTATTTTTAGGTGGGGCTAAATTCTTTGCTCTTTATAGGTGGCGTTAATTCCTTGCTTTTTGTGGTAGTGCTAATTTCGTCGCTTTTTTTGTAGATGGCGCTAAAATAACGCAGGCGGAGTGCGGGTAAACGCTAGTTTAACATAAACAAGCCTTTGCACTGATGAACGATAACAAACAGACGCCAGTGACTCAAAAATATGAATGGTTCTTTGTATAGTTTATGTTAGTATGACTAGTTTATGTAGACTATGAGTAATTACGATGGGTGGCAATTTTTACTTTACGAATGTAGGTAAGGAAATACCGAAATTCCACAAGGAACGGAAATTAAATGAGGTTTTAACTAAAAAAATAATGAACTAAAATACTTAGTTGTTCTGAATGTATTTACCCAACAATATTAACGTACCAGTCTATATAGGTCTAGGTTTACCATATATAAGACGTAAGTTGTATCGTCTCAGGCGTTTATATGAATAAAATGTGGGCATGTGGGCTGGGCTAAGCGCCTGCCGCCTTATCATGACTCAGACTTATCCTCGCCCACGCCTTGTCCCACCGCAGCCACTCCAATTCGCCTTTAATGGTCCTACTCAGAAAGGTTTAACTCCCTCAATTACAGTAATTTAATCACCATTTAATAAGTTAGCTAATTTGTTAATATTATCTGTTTTTAATTCGTGAAAAAATATTAATGTGAATACTATCGACCTCCTTTGTCCTTTTAGACTGCAAGAAAGGCACTTCTGGGGTACCGTAGCCAAATGACAAAAAGGGTACTCTTGATAAAATTTTGAATAAACGAAAATTGTTTGAATAAAAATTACAAGTATTTTATTTAATCTATATTATTTATATTAATCTAGGTTTCCTTAATAATTACTAGAAATAATTTCTTTAATTTCTAAACATATATTTGTCCTTCTCAAGGCGAAAGGAACATTTCTTTTTTTTGACTTAGGTAGGATGAGTCATATTGTGGAGTTTGTAACAGATAATAGTTTAGGGATAATCCTTACAAGATTATCTGCTTACCTATCTAGGTAAGTAAACTTATCTGCTATTATTTGAAAGTAAGTATTATTTTTTCTCATAACATGCAAGTAATAACAAACATAACAACATACAAGTAAACAATACAGTAAAACCAAAATACCGAATTTTTGATATATGCAAAAAAATTTTCAATAATTTTATGTTCACCGACGTCGGTTACTTATTTGTTATCATTCACATATCATGCACCAATATCGGTAAAAGCTGCACTAGGTATTTTATGTATATGGTTTTAGATATTTAGTTGATACCTTATCAAGGTGTTTACAAAATGAATAATTTTGGGCGCCGCATATGTGACAGATATTGGTACGATATCAATATCCAACTAAAAGGAAGAATGATAGTGTATCACTGTAATAGCCTTCAAAAGATATAAGTATATAAATCTAAATGTATAAAAGAGGACACCGACTAACTCTTTGATTTACATTATTTTTACGGATCCGAAAATTTGAAATATGGCATGGCATTCCCCATATGGTATAGGGGTGCATTGAGAGAGGATTTTCTATCATTCCCGCGGGAAAGCAAATTGACGGGTTCTTTCGTATGACGCGGGCGGAGCTGCGGGAGTTGTAGTAATATATTATTGTAAGGTAAGTGCATCTAATGGCCTTCTAAAAATATACATATAAGTAGTACCTATGCTTATATGGTATTAACGCCCACGTGCGCTGCTTGTTATCAGGGAAATCGTATGTTTGTGTGTGTTTTAAACCACTGAACTCTGTAAATATCGTTAATATGAAGTCCATTGTACTCTGGACTTCATATTAACATATTCACAACATAACAATGAGGTTCCAATGGTAATAGCTGTTTTTTCTGTAGAATAAAATTTTATCCAGCATATTTGTGTAATATAAGTCAATGGTATTAATAATTTCGTCTTAAAATTTTCAAGAAAATTTTTTTATATTTACACACTTTTATTTGTTTTCCAAGTACACTTACATTAATTCGTGTAATACCTACTTCTCGTACTATCTATGAGAGTTAGTAGTTATTTCTGTCCTATGAGTCGAGAGCACGGCTGTTTGCCGCAGCATGAGATCACAAATTTCCATTACATCAGCCGAGCCTGCGCAGAACCCCTAAATAAAAAACAAGTCAAGCGGGAGTCGTTTTCTTCGTAGGATAATACTTGTCGATCTTGCGTGATCGATTTATTGTAAACATATAAAGTTTTTTCCTTACCCAATTATTACTGCATTTCACTAAAAGTAAGAGTTTTTACAACTTCAGAAGCAAAGCACAAATGAAATGCCCGTATCAGGAACTATTTAGACAAACCTATTCATTAATACCCCGCTTCCGATTTTGTCACTTGGCTACGGAACCCTACACGGAGGATGAATCCTAAACCCTTGACGATGACGGCATTCCAAGTGTAGTGCTTCTCAATAAACTGGTTTACTTTTTGTAAGTGTCTCCAAATTTCAAGGTCTTAAAGCTTAGTCAAGGACAGATTCCTCGACTTTTTACAGAAACTATAGGTAGGTAACCAACATTTTCAACTATCTTTGTGTGTTTTATAAATTTTTTTCCAAACTTTTGCTCGAAGCTTTTATAATATAATAAGAACATGTGAGAACTCTTATAAGTATAAGTAATACGTTCTTGTCGTTTTAGAACGGCTCCTGGCTTCTGATCCTTGTCAAGTTTATGACTTCCGTATTTTCCCGGGCTGACCTTTTATTTACTAATATTTAATTTTTCGGCGACTGACGAAAGTTTTTACATATACTTTGGTCGACTTTGTATTATGTAAGCACAAGCTTTTAAGCATAAAATCATAGGCAGGCTACATCGTTTCACTTGCCACGATCCCTGCATACATCTTTCATCCATCCAACATGATCGCACTCCCTTTGTGCAAGCTCATCGGTTTGGGGTAGGTAGGTAAGTACTCTTGACCTGACTTCACTAAGACGTTTTGCCGATTTGATGAAAAGAATTTGGTAAATTAACTCTCTTTCTGATAGTAAATAACTGCTAGCACAAAGTAAGGCACTGAACGGTAGCATTTAAAAGAATAAATATTATCTGTGTGATCAATTGCTTTTAACACGACTTTACATATATTGTGGAGTATTCTGCGGGTGTCTGGATCTTTTAGTAATAAACGTTTAGTAGCAATAAAAATTCACACATGCATGAGGGCACGGCCCCTCGGGGTTCATGGCTAGTTGATCAGCCGCCAAGAGCTGGGTTCAATGGGACTGACCCTGAATCCTTGTATTAATTGTTATACAAGAACATTATTTCTCTATTACCTAAATTGTATAGGAGTATAGGTCAGTTTTGAAAAATTTGAAGTAATCATAAAAAAATAAAATTGTCTCAGGTTTTTGAATAACAGTCATTGAAACTAGTGTAAGAACTTGTATAGGTTAGTAGGTACCTATATTGGAACACAAACATATTTCGCCTTGCCACGATCTGCATATTTCTTTCGCTTTGGGTACTCTTGATCTTACCTTTACCTACATATACCAATAAACATTTTATCCAAATATTGTTTTATCAATTAATCGGTAAAAATTGGAGCGAAATCTAGAATAATACAAAAAAAACATACAAATATCCATATGAGGTAACTCTTCATAAACAGAGTGTCTTTAAAAAACATTTCATAAAAACCCCACGTATAGATTTTTTTGAAGATAGGACGTTGAACTGATGTCGAGACCATCTGGTTGTTCAAGTCGAAACAAGTTCAAAATATCGCGAGAATAGGGGTGTAATATAATTTATTATAATTTTATTTTCATTTTTACCTTTTATTATTGCCCCCTAATACTGGGCCCGTACCGAATCACGTGTTTAAGATATTCAGTCCAGTTTCTATTCATATTCAACCCAATGTTTTGTAAAGGGCTGTTTTTGGAGTAAGAATTAGGTCGCAGATGCGCGCCAGATTGAGAGATTTTAATAATAACTCCTTGCGAATACTGAATACGAGTAGGTACTTACACGGTCGCCAGCAGTTGGGATAATGGTGCTTTTAAATGGGCGTTTTACAATTTGTAACGAGACTGTAGGAACCAGATCTAATTGTTAGGCATTTTTTATGGAGGGCATGTTTTATAAAGACCGTTAATAGTATGCAAATGATACCTACATGCAATCTTTATAAGAAAGAAAAATCTTTATTTGGCGCAAGATGTAACATAACATTTTCATTCTTAAACTTAGAAATAAAAATAAAAAAAATACATGATGCGACCAAAAGGGTTTCCACTCAGCATATGCATGTGTATGATGAGGTTACACAATGCGCTGATTTTCAGTGGAACCTAGTACGGAGGCTTTGCCATTCAATATGAAGGATACATATTAAAAATATCAACACAAAATAACAAGAAGACAGCAGTGCTAGGGAGTTAATATATGTTGAGTATGAGCGTGAGTGTAACTATGTTCTTATTGTTGAAGCAAAGTAGACAAAAGGTAGGCAGAAGGAAACTACAGAAAAATGCAAAGGGTATGTAAAGGTTTGCTGTTATGTATTGGATTGAGATTGTAGTAAGTGACTTTTCAGTTTATCTTTGAAGTGTGATACCGTAGTGCAGTTACGCACAGGTGGCGGAAGATTGTTCCAACACTTCGTAGCAGCGTATCGGAAGCTGCCACGAAAAGCAGCTGTATTGTGTTGTGGAAATATTAACCGAGTTGCAGTCCTCATTAGACATTGTGGGAACTGTAATTTTTGATAGAGATAGGTAGCAGTTACTACTCATAGGTATGAGTTGTAACTGCTTTTATGAATGGTTTTAAAAATATTGAAAGTATCATCATTTCGATAATTATTCCTCCAATAACAGTAACTTTCATTTACCACTCCAATAAAATGTCAGAAAGTTTATGATATTTTTACATGAAGTTTGTTTAAACTCATTTTTTGGTTACTTTTACTTGCTTGCAATAACTTCGGGGGAAATGCAAGTAGCATCTTTATGTTTAAGTCATAAATTCTGACTAACTTGCAAACAAATCATTATTATGTTATACGACAAACAGATATGGATGTATTGATCTACTCCAGCTAGCTGGCAGTGTCATGCCAGTGTAGTTCTACCTACCAAGATGAATTATTTTTGCGTTATTGGAATGTTCCTATGCAAGGGAATAGGAAAGGGCACATCTATCCTCTTCATGACTGCTGAATTCGTTAAGACGGGTCTTCTATATCATAGCTACCTATGCATGAAATTAAAAGTTAAAAACAATGACAAGTTATCGTATCACATATGTAGTGTGCGCGTGCGCACGACCGGAACGATTGTCACATTATCGGCTATTGTTCCAAGTAGCGTGACTTATACTACTCGTCAAAAGAAATACTAATTAGTCACATGTAAATGAGGAAAATGTTAATAAATCCTAGTCTAAGACACAATAAAAATTAGTATAAAAAAGTGATGTTCAAAATGTTTTTTTTATCGTCGCTTATTATCCCAAAAGCCACAAGCTTAAAATTATGAAAAAGTTATAGCAATAATTGCTATACTTACTAATAATTGTTTGTATCAGATAAATCGAGATCTTTGATCGCCCGAATAGTAGCTTATTATTTGCTAGTCGGTATGGTATTGATAGTACCGATAGAGCGGACGGTCCCATTCCATAGTAACGGTAACCGCGGCGCGAAGCTAACATTCATACAGCCAAAACAGAGTGAATGTCCTAAATAGTAGGACATTCACCAGCATTCACGATATCTTTGTAGATGACGTAGTCTTGGATGTCTAATAGGAAAAGCAAAAGGGCTTATCGACAAGATAAGATAGTGATTGTGAAATAGATTTGCAAACTTTTCAACAGACAACAAAGATTCTTATAAGAAGTAGCTCTAGATAAGTAAATTGTTAAACTTGATTTTGTAAAACCGCTATACATAAAAGGGAGAATAAGACGAATCTATCCGTAGGGAGTAATGCAACTTTTACGCTATTTTATAGATTTTGCCGTAGTTTTGTTGAATGAGAAATAAAAAAAAATCATGAAATTTTACTTTCAACAACAGCATAAATTTTATATAAGAGTCTTATTAGTTATTATTGGTAAGCATCAATCTTATGATTAATATACTAGTAACCGGTCCCGACTTCGCGCGGGTAGGAAGGTATTTTTTTGATAGAGTGTTATTCAATTTTGATCTAAGTACATTAAATGCATAACGTATTTAATTGAGTAAGGGTTAATTATTTTTGTTAAAAATAGGTTCGTGGAAATCCCATCATTTAAATGTAATGTCTAAAAGCAAAAAATGATTATTGTGGGTAATCCTTAGAAAATAGACATATACCATCGCGGACTTTTTTGTGGATCTATTAAAGAGGTAAGTACAATTCCACCACACATTGTTTTGTTGTCTCAAACTTAAAAGGTTTTAGCAGCGTTTTTTAGGAAAGCTCCAATGGGCTTGATTTTTTTCGACATGTTCAACTAAAATTGTCATATCATCCATATTAACAAAACCTTAACTTGTTATACATTAAATCCTTAGGGATCCGTCTATCTGTACGTCCGTAAAAAAAATGCCTGATTAAAACGCGTGATGCGTAGAAAGGCACAACTTTAAATCAAAACTTAAACTGTAAATTAGTTTGAATACTAAACGATGCCCTTACTTACTGGAAAAAATCGTGAGGAAACCTGCACATTCATGCAACTGGATGTTAAACTATAGATCCTACCCATATTGGATCTATGGTTACACATTCCTGTTTACCTGCAATGGTTGCGGAGGTCAGATGGGAGTCGCTTCGCGTTATAACCTGACTCACCACAATCCAGGATCTACGGTTAAAGGTATGCCCCGGGCTCGCTCTCCAGAGTGGTGAGAGTTCATCCAGGACTTAAGCCAGAAGGAAGAACATGGAAAATAATGAAAATATCTTCAAAATTGCAAAAAAATATGTAAAATGGAAATCACGTGCAGTGATAGATTGTTGATAGAGTTGGTTAGTTACCTGTCTAAAATCAGGAAAGACTTATCTTTCATTTTGATTGATCACTTACTTATAAAATAGACGTGCCAAAACAAGATACGAAAATCATGCATGATGCAAATGACGTAAGATTAGAAAACAAAACCTTAACATTCTTTTGTGTTTGCCCTGATGTAATATTTATTTAATTTTATAGTCTTTAACACAAACTCTGTTTATCTTTCGGTTATTATTTATCCGCATCCACATTTATAATAAAGAGAATTTTTTTTTTTTGTATGTTTGTTATGAATTAACTTAAAAAGTACTGAACCCATTCAAAACCTTCTATCACCATTAGAAAGATACATTATCTAGAGACTCAAGATATACTGTGGATGTGGATGTTTGATAGGTTAAAATTATGGTGATACAATTTCTCCAAAGCCTTTTGCGCGAAAATTTATCTCGGGAAATGTAAATAAAGAGTTAGTTGTAGAACTACCCATTAGTTGATAATTAGTAGAGTAAAAATGTTAATTTTATATACATATAATCACGTCGACATCCTTTGCGGGGCAGAAAGAGATCAGTACAGGTACAGTCTTGAAAAGACCGACAGCCACGCTCAACCGCTCGGCCCTATGATAGAATTTTAACATCATTTTAACTTTTCGATGTTTTAATGCAATCAACATTTTATTTTATTGTTATGGTCTTAAAGAAAATATCTACTTACCTATTATTGCACACTGTCTTCATAAAATGTCATTAGCCAGTTTGGAATTCAATCTGCTTCTAACTTTCCTGGGATGGTAGAATGTCCTCAAAAAGCAGGCTTACCCTTTTGTGGTGTGTGCGAATCACACGGCCTGGAAGTTCCCAGTGTCGTGAAGTAGTAAGGTTATAGAGATAAAGCGTTTGAAGTTACTAAAAGAACAACGGCCAGTGGCAACAAAAAATAATTTGTGCTACAACGCCGTAACTGTCAAACTTTGTAGGAAATCAAGAAAGGGTGCGCTGTTGGAGAGCAAACGCGAGAGTAGCTCACTCCTCCATGATTCAGCTCGTACGACCGGAAGGTTGGTAGAACCATGGGTGGTGGTAGGAAAGTGCTACCATTGGATTGTAATCACGTCGTTGTTATATGTTTTAATTTTGAAAAATAATCATGCCATTTTTAATGGAAGCCAATTTTAATACCAATTATGTATTTTTATTCAACGGTAAGGATCTGAGGATGATGAAGGAGAGAGGGTTTTATGTACATACATAAAATGACGCATCTATCACAGAGGGATAGGCAAAGACTGCCTCTACACCTTTCCACTTGTCACGATCCCTGCACAGTGCGCACTTCTTTCGCTTCATCCAGAATTTTTCTCTAGTGTAAGTACTTTTAATCAAACCGTTCGGCAGGATGTCCGTAATTTGAAAAGTTAAGAAGAAAAAACTACCTATTACATGAAACATAGTAGTTTGCATACAAACATGTATCTATTATTTCGGTGTTTTGTCCCGTACTGCGTGTGCCAGCAATGCGCCTTGTGGTCGACAGCCCCTGTTAAGGCGAGGCCGTCCGCGCAGGAATGCAGCCTTTCTGACAGCCATGACTTGCAGGAGTAGCGGTTGACCACTCATAAAAAATGCTTAGAAGGATTTCTGATTCTTAATATAGCCTAACTCCTTTCGTGACAGTAAGAAAACAAACTCTTATTAGAAAATATAAAAATGGGACGTAACTGCTTGTTTAAATGATTGAAGAGTCGAAATACTTGGACATGTTTGTATGAACTGTTATTAACAAATAATGAGAAACCATAAAATCAGTTCACTATCAGCGATCATAGACGAACTTTTTGATACAGTACATTTGGAAATATAATATTGTTCTTTAAAACTAATAGGTTAGTACTAAAAGTATAACTACATAATAAAATGCTTATTTACCACAAACATCGGCAAATTCAGTGACCGCGGTTGCTATGGTGGGGGCGTTGGGTCTTATCACTCTATCGCATTGATGATTTCAGCGCGTTTCCGTGACACTGCGGGCATATAATGTGATATGACCCCTATTAGAGGTATTGTACAGTTAGTGATATGGCAATATGCCCAATACACATGTCTAAAATCGCTTTACTAATTAAAACACTATTTTGACAGCCGAAATCATAATTAGTTCTTCGTAAGGCGCAATATCTTAACCTGTTATCATAAAAAAAAGGAATAGGTGGTATATGACAGTATTGTTCTGATAGGTGTGTAACTAAGTTATAACGTAGAACGTAGGGTACGTATCCTATTTATTTCTGCACGAAACTTTGTTTCAAAAACTTTCCAATTTTCCTATCTTGTTTATTTTTACATTAATAGGCGATTATTAAAAAAATCACGTTTTTTTTATATCTAGAACCTTATTTATCGACATGTTTTGCTAGATTATTAGTGGAATTTTTAAATTAGTAACTGTTTATCGATTTAGTCGTTAAAGTTATTTTAAGGACGCGCGATAATTGAATGATAACGAAGTAAAAACGTTATTACTTAGTAGTAAATCTGTTATTTTTAGAATGGTGTTTTTATTTTTCATTTCACACAAAAATCTATATCTGTTAATAATCGGAATTGCCTCAGAGATATTTAATTCCGATTTCATTATCCATTGTTAATTTTTTTACGCCTTTGGATTCTGTCGAGTTTATTTAAAATGTAACTAAATTAAAACAATTTTCTTCACTAAAGTTCACAGATGTAAAGCAGAAGTCTACATCGTGATATTTATTTGTAAATGTATTCACAATACAGAAGGACCTACAATACAAATCTTTATCATATTAACAACAAAAAGATCGATCTACAAACAAATAAAAACAAAGTGTTTTCCACACACAGATTATTAGCATACAGTAAGAGCTGTTAAGTTGGCAAATAGATGCAATAGATTGCGCGGGCAAGCAGGAAGTTGTTTAGTGTTGCCATGTACGGGTCAACACACAAAGAGGCCGACCGAGGCCCATCTAGAGTAGTTAGAATGGCAACCCCGGAGCAACCAGGATGGCAGGTAACGGGACCACGATCAAATATTTTACGAGAAGTACAGTTATCTAGACTATAATATCGACGTATTGGAGATATCAAGTTTATGGTTTATAAGTAAGTGTGTGGAAAGCATTCTAAAGACGAATGGCTAGAGTACACAAAAAATATTTCAAATGGGGCTTCGATAAAATTTGAGAGATTTTCATTCAAGTAACTACGTGTATTTAGTTTATTAATACATTTCTAAACGTTTTTCTCCATTCTCTCTTATTTTTGTTTTCCTACATATGCGACATATGAAAGAACAAAACGTGGCCTGTGTATCTAACTTGAGATTTTTCCACTAGGACGTGACAATAAACACTGACAATAAATACGTACTTAAATTATTTTTATCCAAACTTATTTTATCCAAAAATCCAAATATATTTTATCCTTGGGTGGAATTATTCTTTATATAAAATTGGCTTCAGCCTCCCAGACTAATGCAAGACAGTTCTGTGGTTTCGTCAAGTGTTCACAGATGCTTAGTGGTTAGAGCTTAGAAGAAAATTGCTTTGGAAACATGATCAATTTCATGATAACATTATAAGACCGATATAAATCTGCGGAAAGCTACACAGTAGTTAGCCAAGTACACTATTAGACAAACATCGGCGCAGAATTTAGGAAAGGTATAAAATACGTCAAGTATCTCTCGGTGTGAAAATTAGAATTGTATTAAGTATTTAAAAGTTTGGCTTAAGGATACTTCGGTATTTCCTACATCATCTCTCGCAAGTCCTTCTTCACATGATCTATTCAGCGGTGAGTGAGAGACCCAAACGGAGGAACATAGAGGAGGTCAAGACTCATTTTGGTTCGTTATTAGTTAGTTCATATTTCTGTCTGCTTAAAGCTTTTATTTGAACATGCTACAAAAATCGTGGTCATAGACCTTTCGCCTACAATAGGTAGTGAGAATTCTCACTCACCAACACTGTTATATTGTTTACATTCCGTATTAAATAGTAGCGGTGCGTGATAGAATGCGGCCAATTGATTGGAAACAGATTTAGCAACAGTAAACATACATTTCCATTATATCTTGTAAAGTAGCAGTTGCTGGTTATTCTTATGAAACTTACGTAGGTGCTTTTTTAATTAAACGAATATTGGACAAAATGAGAGCACATTAAACATTTAATTCGTTATTTTTGAATAATAACAAACTTTATTATAATAGTCTCACTCAAAATTTCTAGTTCGAACTTCTCGTAAACTTCTGAAGTTTGAACTCGATTTTAAATCAGTCTAACTCTGCTTTGAACTTCAGAATTGTTATTTACAGTATTATTTCAAGTTTATAAACACCGATCAATCTTCACTTCAACATCCATCTACTTGAGAGCCACTTCCATCAATCTATCACGAGGGACCACTAGCCCCGTCGACGAGTACTTCCAGACATAATAATTGTTATAAGACGAGACGACCAACAGATGCATTACCGCAAGCTGCTTTCTTTGATGTTTTATAACTTGTAAAGTCTTGTTAAATGTCTTTTATGGTATTAGTGAAATGACGATGAGAAACGCCGGATAAAATACTGTTATGTGCAGTGAGCGTAGTTCACACTGCTAGGTTTAACTACAAAAGTAGTAAAAAATATAAAAGTAAATACCTACATGATTTTTTTATACCTAGACTTAAGTTTGGTTTGGTTTCAGGTAGGTAGTTGCAATATAGCAGCTGTTATAGCTTCTGTGTCTAGTAGTACCTAGGGTCGACAGATCAGCTGTTTTGTGTTATGATGAGACTACGAGAGACAATCTCACATATGTAAAAAGCAATATAATTACTCAAGTGCCAAACAATGGTTTTGCTTCACATGAAGATCTCTTTATCGCAATCTGATTATTTCGTGACTACAACACTGTAAAGAGTCACGAATTGTAAAACAAAGGAGACACCGAATGTGGCGCTTAACCCAAATTTGGCGACTACGGCGTATATCTTACGTCATTGCTACTTTATTATTAGGACATACATACCATGTTTAGGGATCAAATGTTTATAATTAAATTTCCCGCTAAGCATGAGATCATTATGAGATATATTCCACTTTACCCTCATCCAATTAGCGTTTACTCCAATCGATCGGGTCTTTCGTGTCATCTGTGATCCTGTTAGTTAGCAGTAGGTAAGACTTGAATATTCAGACCCAGCTAAGTTCATGTTCCAAGCTGGATTAGGTGAATTGTCGCCTGTAATGACATGCAGGAAAGAAAGGCTAAGAACTATACAGCACTTTAATATCGCGGAATTATTTCCTGGTGAATAATCTCACTAAGGTCTATTCATCTCAATTCAATTCTGATGCAAATGAAAGCAATTTGTGTCTCATACATACATACATACATAAAATCACGCCTCTTTCCCGGAGGGGTAGGCAGAGACTACCTCTTTCCACTTGCCACGATCTCTGCATACTTCTTTCGCTTCGTCCACATTCATAACTCTCTTCATACAAGCTCGGCGGTTTCGGGTACTTTTGACCTGACCCTTTACCAGGACGTCCTTAATTTGATCAAGATACGTTCGTCTAGGTCTTCCCACTCCGACCTTTCCCTCCACACTCTCCTTGTATATCTGCTTAGTCAACCTGCTTTCATTCATCCTCTCCACATGACCGAACCATCTTAACATACCCTTTTCTATTCCTGTAACTACATCTTCTTTCACATCACAACATTCCCTTATCACGCTGTTCCTTATCCTGTCACTCAATTTCACACCCATCATACTCCTTAACGCTCTCATTTCCACTGCATTTATTCTGCTTTCATGCTTCTTTTGCCATACCCAACTTTCACTCCCATACATTAATGTCGGGACCAACACGCCCCTGTGCACAGCCAGTCGAGCCTTTTTGGATAGTTTCTGACTGCTCATAAAGGCATGCAAAGCTCCATTCACCATGTTCCCCGCGTTCACTCTCCTTTCAATATCACTATCATACTTGCCATCTGATGTAAACTTTGATCCTAGATATACAAACTCTTTCACTTGCTCCACTTTTTCTCCTCCAATCAAAATATTACATGCTGTCATTTCTTTCTCCATTTCAAAAACCAGTGTTTTAGTTTTACTTACGTTCACTTTCATTCCTTTCTCTTTTAAAGCTTCATGCATACAGTTTACCATCTCCTGTAACTCCTCCGCTGATGACGCCAGTATAACCTGATCGTCGGCATAGAGCAGACATT
Organism: Amyelois transitella; assembly: GCF_032362555.1. Taxonomy (NCBI): domain Eukaryota; kingdom Metazoa; phylum Arthropoda; class Insecta; order Lepidoptera; family Pyralidae; genus Amyelois; species Amyelois transitella. The sequence goes on along the minus strand of NC_083511.1, from coordinate 6,127,247 downwards.
TGACGAGTAACTCATTCATCCTTAATCCACTTTTAGACTCTTTCAAATCTGTCAAACAGCTATCCATAAATAGGTTGAACAGCCACGGTGACGCAACACATCCTTGCCTAACGCCTTTCTCAATCTTAAACCACTCAGTGTGCGCTCCGTTTATCCTGATACAAGCACTCGAATCCTCATATAAGGATTTCAGTGCTCGTATTAAGAGACTGCTCACCCCATGCATAGAAAGTGCTGACCACAATTCATTCCTCTCAACTCTGTCATAGGCCTTTTCCAGATCTACGAATGTGCAATAGACTTTTTGACTCTTGGCCAAAAACTTTTCGGCTATGCACCGCAAGGAAAAGACCTGATCAGTACATCCCATTCCCTTTCGAAATCCCGCTTGAGCATCCCATATTTTGTCATCAGTTTCATTCCTGACTCTATTAATCAATACCTTAGCATACAATTTGCCGACGACGCTAAGCAGGCTTATACCACGATAATTTTTGCAGTCCAGCTGTGACCCTTTTCCTTTGTAAAGTGGCACGATAACAGCCTTACACCAATCTTTTGGTACTCGGCCGCTTCTCCAACACAAATTGAAAAGGCAGTACAACTGACTAGCTACTACGCCTTTTCCTGCTTTAAGCATCTCGACCGACACTCTATCACACCCAGCAGCCTTTCCCGCTTTCATACTCTTAAGTGCTTCCACAATTTCGAACATTTCAATTTCGCCTTCCATCTCATTCTCTTTTTCTTCGCTATAGCAGAAATCTTTCTTATTTCCTTCCTTTTTTTCAAATAAACTTTCAAAATAGTCCTTCCATATCTTTAGTACACATTCTTCTCCTTTCACAACGCTACCATCCTGGCATCTGATCCTAGTCAGCTCTCTGGTTATAGTATTTCCTCGGGCTGACCTTACGGATTTCCAGAATACTTTCAGATTTGACTGAAAGTCTTCTGATAGCCTTTTATCAAAATCCTCTTTATACTCTTCTTTCTTTCTAATCACAGCTTTCTTAACCAAATCTTTCATTTTCTTATATTCCTTACGTGCTTCATTCACATCTTCATCTATAACCTCTTGCATTCTTAAGTTAGCTTTTGCTGCTAACAAATCCAGCCATGCTTTCTTCTTTAATCGCACAAGTTCTTGCACATCTTTACTCATCCACGCATTTTTGTGATTTTTTCCTTTCCTTCTTCTACTTACACCACACACTTCAACAGCTACTTTCACAATTCTTTTTTTAAATTCCTTCCATCCATCTTCAATATCGCTCATTTCCTCTAAATCTTCAAATTCATCCTTCAGTCTATTAATATACTTCTTACCTACATCCATATCTTGCAAATTTTCTACTTTTACTCTTTCCAAAGCGCTGGTTTGCTCCCTTACCCTGTGCCGCCAGCGATTGAAGATACCCCTTATCCGGGATATCACCAGTAAATGGTCCGAGTCAATGCCAGCACCGCGATATGCACGGGTATCCAGCACTTTGTTCTTCAATCTTTCATCTACAATCACAAAGTCTATCATACTTTTTAAAATACCTTCCACTCTTGTGTAGGTGTGGATCTCTTTATGTTGAAACATTGAGTTCGACACAAAAAGATCCCACTCTAGACAAATTTCTAATACACTTCTTCCATTATCATTCACCTTTTCGTCACCAAACGCACCAAGCACCTTTTCATATCCATCACGCTTTACACCCACCCATCCATTAAAATCACCTAACATAATAATCTTCTCATTTGGCTTGGTAACTTTCAATACTTCTCTTACACTATTCCAGAACTCCTCGTTTTCGCTTTTTGCTGATGTTGTACCCCTCGAACCCACATCCCAAGGTGCATAAACACCTAGAACGAAGATCCGAGTGATTCCAACTTTCAGCCTAATCCATAGAAGACGAGGGCTGACACACTCATACTCATTCACGCACTCAGCCATTCGTGCAGAAAGAATTAGACCGACCCCTTGACAGCCTCGGCTGGTACTGGAAATTCCAGACCAATACGCCGTGTAAGGGCCGTGCTGCGTCGCGTCGCATCCTTTCCGCTTCGTTTCATTCACGCACAACACATCCAAACGTCTTTCATCCATCATCTGGCATACTTCCTCAATCTTATCCTTCATTCCTCCTCTTACATTCATCGTCGCAAAGCGGCTTTCAGCAGACCGCATACCGCTCCCGCCGGGAACGAGACGTGATGGGGTGCGGACACCATCGCCGCCATCTAGGTGCTCTTTCAAAAAAAAATAATTTGCATCCATGCGATTCCCACGAGACGCTAGGGAAAAATTTTGTCCGCCCCAGCAGAGCCCCGCATGCCAGGGTAAGGCTAGCCATTACCTGGGGGTCGCCCAACCCCATGGCGGAAGTGGCACGCTCGAGACTAGGCTCGCCCCTAGCCATGCATCCATCGGCGCGGCAGACCTTAGATTGGCAGATTGTGTCTCATTTCTCTCAAATACCCTAGAGTGCGTAATGTTTGGTTCGTACTCATCATCCATCATTTAGTAGCAATTCTCTTTGTTATTGTTCTACAAAAACAAGTAACTGTTATAATATAGACAGTAGTTGGTACCCGTAACATTTCCCGTGAAATATGGTTTTGGGATCTTTCGAATTTCAATAAAAATTTACCCAATCGTAAAGATTTCATACTTCGACTCTTAAGACAGACTTTTGCATTTATAATTTTAGGGCGGAAGGTGGTTTGGCTGACGTAAAATCCAACTCTGTATATATATTATTTAATTCATTCTTAATAAGTAGATATAAAATATGTAGTAATTAAAAGAGATATCTGATTTATTCTCAAACTTTCAAGAAAATTCCATAAAAATACATGAATAGTTAAGAACTTCTTAACATGTTCAAAACAAGGGAAGCTCTAGAAGCGCCTAGAAAATTTTAATATATCAGAATTTAAAGTGATCGATTGACTTAGAGAGCCTTAATAACTCCACTTTAGGAAATTAATCTTTTAGAGCCATCTTTTTTGTATTGGTGCCGTGTGGTTCCCGATACTAATACAAAAAAAGAATAGGACCACTCCATCTCTTTCCCATGGATGTCGTAAAAGGCGACTAAGGGTTAGGCTTACAAACTAGGGATTATTTTTTTAGACGATGGGGCTAGCCCATCCTAGCAACCTGTCACTATTTGAATATCAATTCTATCATTAAGGCAAATAGCTGAACGTGGGCGTCTTTTGGCGCTGTCTACCTCACAAGGGATATAGAAGTGACCATATGTATGTATTTATGTAGAGCCATATAAATTATATTGAAAATAATTAATTTTAGGTCGTGTGGATAACATTTTAAGTAACGTCTTATCGTATATTGAACGAAAAGCGAAAAAAAAAATTTTTATTTAGGTATTAGCCTAGATTCACTTTATCACAAAGCTATTGTACTGGGTTCACTGAACTTCGCACACAATTCATTCACCGCACCAATTGGCTCGAAACAAAAGCATAGGCAATAATTTCAATTGTTAGGAATTCTGCAAAACGATGACATAAATGCTGACAAAGGCAACTGCTGTTATCAGTTATCACAGCCCTAGATACAAACAAGTGAATACCCTGCGACCGCAAAACACTAAACACAAATCAAAGAAAGCTTAGAGAAATACTTATCTGTCTTACATATTAAAGATCATGACACAAGACGTATTTAAATTCTACAGGTTTTCTTTTATAATTTCATAATCAAGCTACAATATAGAAAATATAATTTAGCAACATCATTGCAGTGGATTTATTCTGATTTTCACCTTTACTAGCCACAATCAACGTAAAGAAATTAAGATTATGTAAATATATCTAAAAGGAGGTAGGTACTTATCTTTTGTCCTCTAACCTACCAAGTTCTTTTTTTAATAAACGAAGCGTATTTTGCGCTATAAAGTTCTCTACTATCCTTTTGTTACTTACGTTATTTTGTGCGCTGAGTAACTGCGATAACCCTTATATCTTGTCCTGTTTTATTTACGATCTCCCTGGAGGCAAACACTTGTGCGTCACCCCCAAGTGGTATTTCATCCACAAATACTTCATGTGCTCTCTAAGTATATTTTAATTGAAACGTCCACATGCGCAGATTTCTGGAAATATATTTTTATTTATATAGTAACGCATATATTAAATTTGAGCCTTTATTATTTGCCAGAATAAGAAATGACAGTTGGCAGGTATATTAATACGTTTTGCCGACAATTTCGTAATGAAAACAATACATACTCAATTGTTTCTCCCTCTTTCTCTCTCTCTTCATCTTCACGCGCTTTGTGACGAGCCTTCCGAATTTATTATTATTTACAGTCGAATAAATAGATCGAGTTTCATTCTTATTTTTAAGCAGCATTGTTTTGAAACAAGATTCGGATTTGCATATCTTAAATTATTCCAACTACTTGGAATACCATTTTTATGATAAAAAATCTAAAACTTTTTGCTAAAATTTTAAAATTAATCAAATACTTCTCTCTAAGGCTCCCCACTAACAATTCCAAAACATTGTACAATTTCTTTTAAATGCTAAACAAACTGTCGTAAGAACACGACATTTCCCCTTCTGTGTTATAAATAAACACAAATGGCAATGCAATTTTCTTTCATGGCTTGTCTTATTGAAGTGAGTCGTGAGATGACTATGACATGCAGTTTGTCAAACGCGAGGGGCATATGGATCAGCTCAAGATATTTCTTCAGTGTAAACACTTCGGCGAGTCATTTGCAAAACAAAGGGCAAAGAGAACCCAAATAAAAATATTTACGCAGCCACCGCTGACTCAGGCCCCAGCTTTGTTTGCTTGGAGGAATAACCCTTTTAAAGGAAAATAAATTACTGTCCAATTAGGTACATGAAATATATACTTGATTTGGTAAGTTAACTCTACAACTACATCAAACATTTCATGAGAATGAGAGATTTACTAGACGGGTTGATACCTCTTACTTTTCTTATTGTGCTAATGTTTGTTTTTATTGTGAAGAAACCTATACCAATTCAGGCACCTACTATAGTCCAGACTGTTAGGTTTTCTTACAAGGTTGCGAAGGTCGGACGAGAGTCGCTTTGTGTATAAATCTAAATTAACCACTCCGGAATTGTGCTAACAGGCGAATCCCAAACTCATTTTCTGAAAGCAGACGCACCCGATTTTTTGGCGGTGCCCAATATTTTTATGGTTTTATCAGGCATAAGTCCGCCAAGTTACATGCATGCGTTACATCACCCATGCATGCGTCATATTTTGGTGAATATCCTAATGCCTTCATTATGTTTAAAAACAATTTGTTTTCTAGAGAGAATAATCAAAATCAATTCGTTTTTTTTTTGTGAGTCATCCATTTTTCCTGTTTAATGGTTTCCAACTGGCACAAAAAAGGAAGTATTTAGAACTTTAATCTGTTTTTTCTTAAAACTGTTAGTAAGTAACTACATAAACTTTCCAAAATGGATGGAATATTTGGCACGTGTACCTACCATTTTTATGACATTTTCTAATTATAACTCACTTTAAACAGTATAGGTATCTATCTAGTGTGGATAAAATTCCGTGCAGGTATCCGGTAAACAATAAAGTAATCATATCGAAAATCAAATCGTTTTTCATATCAAGTCATTAAGAATCGAACAAAGCGTCATTTAAAGGAATTATAGAAATGAAATAACTGATATTACAATTTTCAGAAGTGGCTTATATAATCTCCGATAGCATTTACGTGGTGCGATAACAAACAAGGGAATTTCCCGTCTACGCAGCTATTATACATAAATATAAAGCCGAACAGGTATCTTGAGTCAGTCTAGTTTTGGTCTTGAAGTCATCACAACTGCTTTAGCTTTATTTGTAATTTGTAGATACTTAGTATTAACCTAGTCGTTCACCGCGAACTAAGACCTCGCCAAAACTTTTTAAAATAAACAAAAAATGTGTAGACCTCATTCGTATCATTTTACTCGCTCGGCCAAGAACAAGTTCACTTCATAAAACTAATAAATAATGTAGGTATCAGAGTTGAAGGCACGCGAAGGCGACACGGGTTGCGCCGGACATGATGCATCAGCTCAATGAAGCCACGCCAATTTGCATCAAATTGCGGCTCAAGTACGGTCCATGACGACATCTCTCAATGGCTGAGATGGCATCTGACTCATTCAATAAACATAAAGATTCCTAATTGAAATCATGAAACGACCATGGTCAATGTTCGTGATTAAATATTAATTTAAAATAGAATGGAATGTGTAAGCCTGAAAAAAAGAAAACCCAATCTTTGCTACTCGGAACAAAAACTGTTTCATAATAATATGTATGTAAAAATTTTGGTAATATTCTGATTTCCATGAAGTATAGCTAAGTATGGTATAATGTATTAAGTTAATCAAGATTTATTGTAATTATTTACCTATACATAGCACAAATTGTTTAAAATTAATAAATGTATTTAAGAAAGATGCACAAGATGCTAATGTAAAAAAAAAACATAATCTTTAACTTTACCAACATAAGCAGGCAGTAATGAAAATCTTACTTAAAAGTACCTTAACTCGTATAAATTCATGACATAAAAATATTATAGGCTTGGATTTGCAATTTCCTGAGCATCATTTGCATATTCAATTACTGTGCATTAAGTTGGCAAATTAGATAATATTTGTAGTAAGGTACGTGTTGCAGGTATGTTTAAGTTAACAATATGGTCACAAAGTGGTAGATCCATGCCACGTAGCGTTATTGTTTGCTGAGTTATAAATTTTAAAGTTATGCGTCTCTCAGAATTATTATTTGTAAGTAGTACTGCTTACTTAATTTTCTTGGCTTTGTTTATCCGACAAGGGATATAGACGTGATTATACGTATATAGGAAGGTAACCAAAAGATATGACAATTATTAAGTGATCTTGAAATGTCCCATATTAATTAATAAAAGAATTGAATTTTAGGTTTGTACCATTGTTTCATACATAATGAATTAAAATATAAGTAATTTTCTGATTAAAGTCTGGTAGTCTTAACCATAAGATGATGGGTGGTCCATTCTCAGTACCTTGCTAACGATGCCCAGAGCAAACATATAAATCATAGGTATTACAAAGTTTGCCATCGTAAAGCTCCAATTCAAGCAGGCATATATTTTTTGCCCTTATTGTTGAATATAAGTTTTTAGTTTTACATTATTATCTAAATGTATACACTATCCCACCACCAACCCATGGCTGTGCTAATACTGCTCTGCTTTATGATTTCAACAACATCGTTTCTTAACTCTCTACAAGTTCTCTCTAGTGTCCTTTCCATTCTGTATGATTTATTTTCTTTGGTTAATCTTTGCTCATGAAGAGCTTCATTTTCCAATCACGAATCAACGAACTAGGCCACGTCTTCACAGCACGGCGTCTCCAACCAAAATGAATCTCAACCATTTTGTTACTCGAATGAAGGCAACGAACGAATGAATGAATGCGTCGCAAACTGAAGTACGGACTCACAAGAGGGCGCAAACGACACTGTTGCGCTCCAAATCCGCTAGAGGGCCTTTGTTGCAAATAAATTCCATGAACGTAGGTATTTTTTGAACCATTGACTTTCCGACAGCTATTTTATCATTTACTAATTAACTCACAAGACATTGTTTATATTAAGAGTTGTTAACTGATAAAAACTTCTGCGCAACATGTTGAATGCGCTATTGTCTCTCGGGTAGGTACTCTTGCTTGCCTCACGAAACGTCCCCAAAGACCTTCACGGTAATTGAGTTACTCGTATCGTATACTGCGTCATTGGTTAAGGCCAAACCATCTATAGGTACCTAGCTGTAACAATTGTTTGAATACAATTTCAAGATAATTTCCATGTTTTAACGAATCTATCATTAAAGCCATGTAGGATATATATGATTGTGACTATGATTTTTTACTACATATCTAACTTTATAAAACTAATGCTCGTAAATATTGATTAGGGATAATATCGGTGGCTAAAAGAATAAATGAAACCTCGCTTCACGATTTGTTTTTAGTGTCAAGTTATATAAGAATTGCGATGAAGTGTAGGTACCTACTTTTAAAGTGTTTTTCATCATTTTAGAAGCTACATAATTTCTAACGAGAACACCCTTTCGATGCAGGAACACATAACATATCTGGAGGCTAATTAAGATGGGGAAAAATACTTGTATCACCAAGTACCTACTCTGTGAATGGTTAGTATCAACAAGCAAAGCTACTTCAATTTATTTTTCCTTAGCGGTCACACTACCCTATTAGACTAAGGATGCAAGGCGTTAAGTATTAAGCGATCTTCGTGGAAATATTATAAGGTGACGTACAAAAGTAGACTTCCTTGCTGTTATGATGTTGACGATAAAATTAAAATAACTAGTATAAGTTAACGAAGGAGATTTCCAACAGATTCACCGAAAAGTTAAAAAATGCACAACCGTTCTGTACGTATTCAGAGCATTTTGCCACACCAGTGTGACCATGGTTAGTTTTATTTATCCGTAGTCACGTCAGCGAAAGCCCAATACACTATTGACTAGTATGTCCATGGTTAAAAAAGTGATGATTTTTGGTAGATTTTACAAGTTTGCTATGCTTATTTGATTAACATTTAACTTAGTTTCCTAACCTTGTTGTGATTTATCTGTGCCTTGTGGTGCTTGGTACTTCAGACTTGGTCCACTCCAGCTGGTTTATTATCCCCTATTTATAAGGTCAAGGAGGCCGAAAGGGAGTAACTCCTAAGTTAGTCATAGGATAATTCTTTTAGGAAACTAGAGTAATCCTATAATAAAGAAGGAGCATCGGTGGTCGAATCACAGTGGCACAGTTTCGGATCCCACCTCGGCCATGTACTAATGACTATTTTCGAAGTTATTCATTAATTTGAATAGATATTAACCGATGCTTTTACAGTAAGGGAAAACCTCGTGAGAAACCTGAAACATTCAGGTAACTGGATGTGTAACCATGATCGATCCAATACGGGTTGGGTTTTAGAAACCTGCAAAGGTTGCGGAGGTCAGATTGGAGTCGCGTCGTGTTAAAACCTAGCTGGGTGAGCTAGGTATTCAGGATCCATGGTCAAAGGCATACCCGGCTCCTCTCTAGTTGAGGATTCAACCGGCACTTAAGCCAGAAGAAAGAAGAAGTAATCCTACAATGAGCTCCAGGAGAAAAATGCTATCAAAACACCAGAATGATGAAGTGTTATTCACCTTTGGACTTAGAACCCTCATTGGATTACACAGAGAGCTGACGTGGCGATGCTTAATGCCTATAAATACTTGCACCAGATGCCAAAGCAATGCAGTCAGCTGTTGTTCGATGCAAATGTTTTGCAGTGCAAGGTTCGAGTCCGGCTCTTTAGGGCAAGGTCGCATGCGGTCTGATATTAAATCTGTATCGATTTTAGTGATACAGTCCAGTTTATTATCTGATAAAAGTGGAGTCCGTGTACTCGGATTATCTTTATGCACAGTATGTAGCCTTTCTACAAAATAATAATGATATAAAGCGTTTTCCGTGACGTTTGATACATATGTACTTAAAATTGGAGTAAATTTTTCAATGACTATACTATACTATACTATTATATTCACTTTTTGATGATGATATGATTTTTGCGTTACTTTCGATATATAAATATAGGAGTAAACTTTTTCGCTGTACTTAAACTTATTCGGTTGATCTAGAGAAAAATATTTCTACGTGGGTCACCTTCAACACGTCACGCACAGCATGAGATCTTTTTGTGATAGAGAAAAAAAGACCACAGTTGTCTCTTACTTCATCCACAGGGTAAGATAATTGTGTGAATGTCGTGAGAGACAACTAAAGAAGAAAAAGTACTTGCAATGCAACAAATAGATAACTAACTATAACTAAGTATGCACTTATTCCAAAGGTCGGTTCAGGTCAGGCAGGCATTCAACCGTAAATATATTTTTATTTACATACAAAGACGTCTTTGTCACTAACGGGGTAGATATAGCCAACAATCTCACAAATACTTAATATGGCTTAATGATGGTATTGAGATTCAAATAGTGACAGTGGCTTCCCATCGTCTAAAAGTAGAATCCCAAGTTTATTGGTCTTTCTCTTATTCGGCTTTTACGACATCCAATCGAAAGAGATGGACCACACGAAGCCACACGGCACGACATATTTTACACGTCACTAAAGATTAAAGTGGTACTTACACGCTTGTCTAACAAAATCCATTTTTTGCCTTGAAGCGAACACTTGAGATAAAATTGTAATGATAAAGTTCGTAAAAATTAGTAAAAAAAAATTTTTTCAATATTTTACATCAAAGCTAAACTGAGGACCTACCTATATTCTGTTACTAGGCATGAGCTACATTAACGATTTATTTTTAGAAAAGTTACTGTTGTCAATAATTTAATATTAAGATCTATTAATCATTGCTAAGTCCGGTTGCAATATGAAACAAAAGGAGCACAGAAGTATAACTGACACGATATTATTTAGCCAGAATTAGCCAGAAGTTTATTTTTTATTATGTGTAAAACTTTACAACGTCACAAAGTTATAAGTAAATAACATAAATATCTACATTTTCTTAATATAAGTTACCACAAACAAACTACTAAACGTGGCATTTCAGTTTTTTCAAGGCTGTTGGCTCTGTCTGCTTCGTCAGGGATAAGACTGGACTACATATACATATATAGTAAGACGAAATAGTGTTAATAACCATCCATCGACTCTCAGCTCTACCTAATGACATTTTTTTTTTACCGTGCTCTCTATAAAGTTACACATCCACATCGTGTATATTTTGTGGTCCGGTTGGGTTGCCATGACACAAAATGAACGGGTTTGCCGTTTCTATTAATATTTTCTTTACGACATGTACTTTAACTGGGGCACATATGTTTCACTAGCTACTCACGTGCTGTAAATTATATCCATTAGTTTAGATATAATACGTAAGATACTTTTAGGTACTAATAATTCCAATAGTTGATTATAATTTAAGCGGGAACACTGTATTAAGCGCCTAATTTAAATGCTTATTTTAAAGTTAATTTTATTTCGGCTCCGGAAGATATTTATGATTAACATCTTCTGCTACGATCTACGACAAGTTGTTACGGCTACGGCTACGACGGACTACCTCCATGCTACGAACATCTAAAAGAATATTCCTACATTCCTGCTACGATAACCTACATAACTGCTACGTATTTCTAAAAGAAGAAAGTCAACTACGCATACTAGTCTACAGCTACACTGCTGCTACAAACTTACTACAAACTGCGTCGGCTACGACTACGAGATCAGCGCTACAGTTCGTCTGCGAGAATATATTTTACGTAGGGTTAACAATCCTACTGCTACGAACATAGAAACTGCTCGCTTCGGCAAACCTAACATTCGACGAGAATTATATAAAAAAGCTTTAGTTTGAAATTTCAATTACTATATAAATTCGTTCGTTATTATCATAGGTTACCTAAAGGTATCAATATTTTTTAAAAGAGTATTAAAATATTATATGAATCAGACAGCATTGCTGAGGTAGGTATGCTGCATAAGTATAACATTGCTCGTCATCTTGAATACGCAATGGCTTTACCACATGGCGTGAAAGAAAACACCTTTCGATAAAGAAAACAGACACGTTTCACATTCGCAGCGCTTGCGCATGTATTGAAAAACCAGACGGTACAAAAGCATGACTCAAACGCATTCCTTAGTGGATTTTGTTGGATGACCTGCAAATGCAGATTCAAAGTTATTTTAACTGTAAGCTGTTTGTTTAAATCATATTCATTGTCCAAGGATGTATCAATATAATGTATTAATTATTGTACAGGTACAGAAACGTACTTATTCCTTTTTAATACAAATACAAATCTCTTTATTGCGGTAGATTATTGATGTAGATCTTTAAATATAAGTATGGAGACAAGTTGATAGAATCTACTACACACATAGATGTCCTAATAATGAAAGTGATGGTACACTTTTTTAATTTTAATCAAGAAATAAAGGTACGATATGTAAAGAAGGTGCGAGTATTCAATAGGCCAACTACATCTTCTCATGATCGGTTTAACTAATACAACAGACCGTATAGGCTATTTGTCAGGCGGCGCGGCGTTTCTCACCAGAACAATTCTACTCGCCGCCGGCGCAGCTTTCATCTCCCGTTGACTGATGACTTGGTCACAAAATAACACAGATACAGAATTCGTAAAAGTACTTCCAGTCGTTAACAACTTACTCCACTTTTGAATATGCTTTAAACCTTTTCAATTTTTGTTCACACTCGTCATCATAGATTCAAATACAATTTTATGTCGCAATTGACCGTAAATTACAATTAATCTTTACCTACTCATTTCTATAATTTAATTTCAAACTTTCCAACTCTCTTTCTAAGACTTACATCAAGGCAAGAAATATGTGCCCACCTATAGGTTAGTTAATAATATTCACTTAAGTATTTTATATTTTCATTTAACAATTGCAGTTGTTTTAATACCAGCAATAAGTTCTGTAATTTCCTTCATTTGTGGCTTGATGGACACAAGAACAAATTATCGGCTGATCCCTTTGTCAGTCAAAAGGTTAAGCCTTTCGTTCACAATAAAGTCGGCTGTATCAAAGTGTAAGGAACACTGGCCAGCTTACGCTCATTCTCTTGTTCCAAAGGGCAGAAAATCGCGTAGTCTAGTCGAATTTCTTTTTTTTTAGTCTGAGAGTCAAGTGACCAATCATTCACTCCTTTTGATGGCTTCATTTGACACGACGACAATCAAGGAAAATGGAAGATTCAGGAATTTTTGTTTATAATTTTTTCTTATGATGATCCTTTAAAAGCTGCAGTTGTGGTGTGCTTAACACTGTAAATGTTTTCTCTTCAAAAGTAAATGCGAAAGTAAGTTTATTTATTTGTTTTTTACCTCTTCTCGCATTACCTACTGAACCAATCTTCTTTTTACAACAAATTTAATAAATTTGCGTATCTTTAATTAAAATTCTGGGGAAGGACATAGTTATATGTATATCCCGGTAAAAAGAAAAGGTCCCGTGGGATTCGAAAAAATCCTCTATACTTTCGTAGGTGCCGCTGAATTTGTCGCTTTTTAGGTGGCGTTTAATTCGTTGCTTTTTATAGGAGGTGTTAAAATCGTCTCTTTTTGTAGATAGCGCAAGATATACGCGGACGAAGCTGCGAGTAAAAATTAGTCATATATAGTTACACAATATTTCAAGAAGATTTGTTAAGTAGATAATGAAATGTGTAAATGAGTAAAACAAACTTACTTTAGATTTTATAAATCTTTATACTAATATTATTTTGAGTTATTTTCTGTGGAAAATTTAAACTTCATACAAACTAACTAGATAAGATATCTAAGTACTTAGTATTTTTTGGACTATGTGCATATTGTGCGTATTAACAGCTCATTTAGGAAACTGGGTAGCTAATCTAGGACACCGATAACTACTAGTGTAGGTATAACAACTAACGAGGCTAATGACCCCAATGTTTTGTTTGAAGTGCATACTTGCATGTCGAGGCTTTGTTGTTCTAGGAATGAGAATGCTTCGATGCATTTGGTTGTGGAAACGCGACGCGAATTCCTTACATACAATAACAAAGGCATATTTAGGTAATATGAAAAAATATTTTTACATACATGCATATTATCGTCTTTATTCTTGACGGAGTACAGAGCCAACAGTCTAAAAAAAGACTGAGAGATTGCAATAATATTTTGAGAAGTAAATATAGCCAACCTTGTCTATTATTATACATATAATAAACTAGTACTTGGGTTACCGAGCAGTACTCGGTGGATGTCAGAAAACGACAATGGGCCAAATACGAGTCGGACTCACGAATGAAGGGTTCCGTACCATCACAACGTTTGTGCCTCCTCCTTCAGTCGATTGCTCACTACTGAGCGTCGTGATGTGTTCGATCTAGTTTTTTCACGGTCTCTTCTATCAGCAGCGATCTTTTGCTAGGTGTAATTACCACGTTTGTTACTTAAATATTTATTTTTTAATATTCACGTTTCTAAATGTTTATAAAAATTTACTAAAAAATTGCTTAAAAATTACGTTTTTTGTAGGCAGTAACAATAAAGTAATTATCAAAGGGAAGCCCCCTTTGATAATTACTTTATTGCTATTCAATTATTTACTTTAAAAAGTAATTCATGTAAGTAAATATTCTGTGAAAAAATTTAAGCGACTACCTGTTGCCGTTATTTATATTGAGGAAAAAAATACGAAAAGAACAAGTTTATTGTAAGTATGGGAAATAAATATTTCCTTAAATTTTTAGATTCTTTGCTGCAGCGGAAATATACAATTTGTGAAAATTGCAACTTTCTAGCTATCACAGTTATGACATACAGCAGCAGCTTGTTGAGACAGACAGACAGCGGAGGCTTAGTAATAGGGTCCCGTTTTTACCCTTTATTTGTATTGTATTTTGTTCTCACATTGAGTTTAATAGGTAAGTACTTAGGTAGTTCTTGTTCGTATTCAATTTTACCAAATTAAAATAACATATAAAGAGCCGTGGATACAGGCGGAGCGGAAGCCCCTTTGACCCTTTGTTTGTTAGCAACCAAGCGACGCACGCGCCGGATGTGCTAAAGCAGGCTATTCCTTATAATATCAACCTAATTTAAAAAAAAATTATAATTTTTTTTCAGATATCAGATCTTTTTATATTATTACATCTTTCGGGGTAGACATACTCAACCAACAAGACTAAGTTTAAGGTTTAGCTACCTATATGTACTAAAGGATAGGCTTTTAAACTTGGGATTCTTCTTTTAGGTAATGGGCTAGCAACCTGTCACTATTCGAATCTCAATTCTATCATTGAGCTAAACAGCTGTTTACCTTGATTTTTCAGCTGTTTACTTGGTAATAAAATAAACAGCTGAACTTACTACTACTTCCTAGTCAGACTAGGTTTTGTCTACCCTGCAAGGGTATAGACGTATGTATGTATGTATATGTGGAATTAAAATTCAGATAGATGATAGGTCGCTTGTCAATGAAATATTTAGAAGCGAGTGCTTGCAGATTTTGTGAATGGTTTCCAATAAAAAGAGAGGATGTATCCAAGACAATGTTAGAAGAAACTCGCCACAGTCTGATGATGAATAGGCCATTTTATGATCTGTTTTTCTACATCCAACGGAAGTGCGTCGTCAGCGTAGAAACCGTGGCACGTCCTTTGTCGCTTTGTACTGAATGCCTTTTAAATAACCCACGTTTATGGACGTCACTATCATTATTAACCCCGGTTTGATAGTCGTTAAGTCGTTAAATACCGTTTAAATTAATATCTTTATTCGTGTCACATATCAACTCAATTAAGTGCATGATACTTAAAATGCAAGTTTATACAGAAAATATCACGAAATAACCAAGTTGGTTAACGTTGTTGAAAGTAGAGTATTTTAAAATCTTCTAAAAGCAAGGGAAAACAACGTGAGGAAATCTGCACATTCAGGCAACAGAATGTGTAAACATATGATCCAAAACGTGTTTAAGTTCCCCTGCAAAGGTTTCGAAAGTCAAAGTAGAGTCGCTTCGTCTCAAATATCTGACTTACGCAATTCAGAGCTCCATAGAAAGAAGCGAGGTCACAACCGAGAGCCTGGAGGTTGAATCCTACCCACCTAACCCACCCTGTATAAACCATTGCGTTTCTGTTCCCTACTGTACAAGATAAATGTCGCCAGTGAGCGCTGCGGTGGTCGATTCAAACCACACACGACACGACAGGCACTCAAGACAAACATACTTTAAGTATACTTACTTCTGAAAGTGTTTATTTTACCCCGTGCTTAAGCTCTGTTTATAAGTAAAATCTGGTTTCAGATAACTGTTATCTCCATCTGAACCGAACACTTACATGCCTAACCATTTTCACTGACCGAATCATCTGTGGATGGGTTTTATAAAATTATTAATTAGAGCGCAACTTACACAAATATGTATAGTTAAACCTTTGTGTTTTACGAATTAGACTGAGCTAGTAGTCACAAGTGTTCAGTGATCTTAGACTTTTACAGTATCTTGAGTGACTATACACACGATACTTTTATCTCTAGCAATGCAGAAATTTGCTTTTAAAAACACACAAATATATATTTTCTTAAATTTTTTTAATATTTTGAAAACAAGTCAGAATACGACTGTAAAATGACAAATTCATTGCTTTTTGTAGCAAGGAAGTCTTCCCTCCGTGCTCAGTGGTGATAATTACTAAGGCACGTTGGTCAATTAGTAGAATAGCCATTGACTGCCACAAACACACGCCATTCATGGGACACAGTACGGACACCATTCACCAACCGTCCTTTATTAACCTTTCCTCGCTAAATAGGGCTGGAAATATATTTTTAGAAGAGCTCTGTTACTGATTATGAAGTCTATCCACGCGTGTGGGCTGAATGTGTTACATTGTTGTAATTTTGTTAATTGAATCTCCGAAACTCTTTAGGCTTTTCCCCGAGACTATTTTAGAAATCTTTTGGTTTTGATATACCTACTAAGAAGGGAATATCAATTCCTTCATTTATTTTTTCTCTTAAGACAGATATAATATAGTATAGGTACCTGCACACATATGTACTTAATTGTGTACTAGACATTGGCGATATATGAATTATGATTCAAGATAGACTTTAATTAATATTCCATCCCATAATGACATTGAATTAATCCAGTAAGACCTACGTACCCAGGTATAAATTGCGCATACACATACATACATACATATGGTCACGTCTATATCCCTTGCGCGGTAGACAGAGCCAACAGTCTTGAAAGGACTGAATGGCCACGTTCAGCTATTTGGCTTAACGATAGAATTAAGATTCAAATGGTGACAGATTGCTAGCCCATCGCCTAAAAAAGAATCCCAAAGTAAGCCTATCCCTTAGTCGCCTTTAATGACATCCATGGGAAAGAGATGGAGTGGTCCTCTCATAAGATGGGTTCCATCCCAGTAAATAGTTACTAAGTAACGATAAATATTCTTACAAATAATATACTATATATGGAAGAGATGTATCTCGGTCTGTTATCACGTTTTCTATAAATGTTGATCGGAGGTAGTTCAAGACCCGTTTAACATAGGTTATTTTAAAGGATTTTATTATACCCGACTTGTTCGCAGGTATACATACAATCCAAAAAGTTTTTCGTATTGGTGCCGGGAACTACACGGCATGCATAGATATTATCGTAAGTGGAAAGATGAAGTCCCTGCCGAGTAGGCAGAAGGTCTGCAGGGAGAAGTTCTTCGAAAAAGAGTATGCAGATGTAATGTTAATATATATATTTCTCTTTCGTATCTACGTCAATATTGTCGTTCCATCCCACGGTTTCATTTTTCTGTTAGAGAGATCAAGCTTTTTTTTTAAATTCATGATAAAACATCGGCCTATTCGAATATGTATCAAGTACACCACTCAGTGAGCTTGTGATGAAGATTTTTTGGATTGTATGTAAGCGAAACATCTTTCATCTGACCTCATGTAACCAATTTTCAGGGGTACCTAACCCAGACTGGCTTCAGTTTTTGTAAGTGACATCCACACAAAAGAAATTATTAATTTTAAACGACACGACACAAAAGAGTTCGTTTAATACAGTTTTCTTTATCATCACAATTTCTCTGTTAGATAAATTGTATTATCCATATAATCAATAAAGATAAAACTAAATTGTTTTCATAACTATTTATTAGAATATCAAATATATCCCGACAATACCTGCGAACAAGTCGGGTTTAATAAAATCCTTTAAAATAACCTATGTTAAACGGGTCTTGAACTACCTCCGATCAACATTTATAGAAAACGTGATAACAGACCGAGATACATCTCTTCCATATATAGTATATTATTTGTAAGAATATTTATCGTTACTTAGTAACTATTTACTGGGATGGAACCCATCTAATGAGAAGTATGAGTCACCGTCATTGCATGCATAGATATTACAGAACACAAAGGCATGAAACTAGATAGGCGCCGGGCGATATGCAGCACCTACCTCATCGGCGCCACATACCTACATTTGTTTAGAAATACGTTAATCATCATAGCATGTAATGACCATTAGGTATCTCTCGTTTTTTTCTATTATTGATAAAAAATTACGCCTTATATCAGCTACATGTTGGGTTGTTAGAGCACCTTTAAAGTAGGTACCTAATCATAATGGCCAGTTTGTAAACGTAAGCCATAAGAATGTTCCAAGTACCAAGTTGCTTTAGTTAGGCGCAACTTCTTAGATTCGTTCATTAGTTCCTAAAGTGTCAATCTAACAAATCGACCGGCCTCAAGTTAAAATACGACTAAGTTTACATAGACTTGACACGGTATACCAAGTTGCAGACTGGTTTCCTGCAGTATCCACGTATCATTGAACTAGGTACTCCTCTCCAGAGTTATGGGGACAGCCGGGACTAACACGAGACAGAAGAATTGATGATAGAAGTTCCTGTGAATCAAAAATTAAGAGGTGCGGACCGGCCGTAAAACTTTAAAAATAATTTAACATGGTGTCGCTTAAGTAAATTAAGAATTCAAAAGCGTTTAAAATGAGAGAGAAAATTATTATGAAAGCAAATGTCTATTTCAGCATGTCTTTCGAGGTTTTATAATAATACCTAGTTCTTATCCTTATTTATTCTACATTACGTCGATATACTCCTTAGTTATCAAACTTATGTGCCTAGCCGACTGTGGCTGTGCCCATTTCAGTGAAAGCGACTGTTGTGGCGAACGGCAAGCAGTTGCGACATGCGCCTGCGCCAGACGCAGTGTTTGCGGATTGCGGAAGCGAAGTCGCTTGCTTGTTGGCCGACTTATCGCAAATGCGCATTGACGAAACCATTTTGATAAATACATTAATATGTTCTGCAAATCCTTTTAAAAGCTTAAGCAGATCGTTAGAGGCGAGTATAGTGTACGTATAAATTAATAAATACATATAAACTGGACAAATTACACAGACTGAGTTAGCCTCATCATGAGTTAGTATTATCTGGCCAAACAGTAACAGAGAGATCCTTTCACCACTAACTAATTATTATAAGCGAACAAATGAAAGAGAAACTTTTCAGCTCACAGTTACTTAACAATATTCAATAGAATAATTGGTCCCTGGAATATTCTAAACATGTATACCTAAGTGAATCAACACTGGGTAATGCAACGAGCAAACCTTACATATCGTCACAATAGCTGATGTCATTCGCAGTGTGTCGAAACAACGTGACCAGAATTTGCGATTCATCGATTTGTACCCTCTTCCAAGTCGTTTGTCACTTGACAGAGTGGTCGTGGCCGTTTATCAGGAATAGGTCGAGTGTCAAGATCGGCATACGGCGCCATTCCTGAAAAATTCGCCAAACCACAGCCCTTTGGGTGTACTCATGAACGTTCGGGGATCTACCACGATCTGGTAACTTCGATATTTTCTCTTAACTACCAGACGCTTAATGGAGTCGTTGTTGCGCCGTGATACTACATGGCCAAAGAATGTAAGGATGCGTGCTTGAACTTTATAGGATAGATAAAGTTATTCAATTAGTCGACAACACGTGTCATAACCACTATTAAACTACCACCTGTAAGTATTTATACCATAACCTGCTGGTAAAAAATTGAAGAATCTAATTGATACGTAGATTGATCCGAAAGAATAGGCTGTTCAGTTACATGCACTAAAACCATTAAGGAGGAAGCAGAGTTCATAGTTTCGTGTTAATTGTTTTGGTACCGACGAATGCCTCATCTAGAAAACTAGGTACATTCTGTTAGATTACCAATGCTAATTGGCCGCACCAAATAAGTAAAGATTCTGCAAACATGTGGGCGATAATTGCATTGTACTTATTCCTTAGATAAGTACCTAATCTACTGCAGCATAATATATACTCGTACCTAACTTAGTTCCACTTTATTATTTACTAGGATTTTTCCATATTTTGTTTATTCAAACTTGTAGAACGTTCCAGACTGTACTTCTTATGGTACAATAAAGTGTTTTATATCTATCTTTCTTATTGACTATGCCCTGTAACTTAGCTGCTTGACCAGCAAGTAAGCAAGTTTAGTTGAGGCTAGTCAGTGACAACACAAAGTAACGTATTACGTGTAGAGTGAATCTTATTCGAATTATCAGTAGCTATCTGATCTGAGGCAGGCACAATAGTCAGCTATTCAAACTTTATTTAGGAGTTCATGGTGAGTACCGCATCGGAGGAGAAGCTGACAAACAAACAACAAATCTGGAATGGATTAGGCCGCGGACACTTCATTTTAATTTGAAACACAACAAATAATCCAAACAATTGACTATGAATATAGCGAAGCTGATAATTAAACCTGAATCTGTAGGTACTTTTGATTTTAATAAGTAAATACAAACTTATTCATGTTATTTTTTTATATACCTTATGATACAAAATATTTCTATGGTACAATAGTCGGCCTTAACACTGTATAACCATGATCTAGTACGGGTTTAGGTTGCCCTGCAAATGTTACGGAGGTCAGATGGGATCCGCTTCGCGTAAAAGCCTGACTTACCCAATCAAGGATCCAAGGAGGTACCCGTAGCCCGCTGTTACCGGGACTATAGCCAGGAGGAAGAAGAATAGGCGGACTAAATGCTAGTAGCATTTTCTGACAGTGTACCGAAGGTAGTTTAAAAATTTCACTTTATGGCAGATTTGCTTTACGACAGAATTAGTAAAATCGTTTCGGTTGTAATAACTAACCTCTGTGCTAACCATGTTCTATGTTGCAGGCTGCAGTGCACGTGATCGCACTGCAGCCTTGCAAGGACGTTGTCTATGCACAACAGATAATTAAAACCACCTTCACGCTGACTCACCGTGCCGCCTTCGCTTAAAACTAAATATAGCCTTTAGGTAATACAAAGGTAGTTAGAAAAGATTTATTTTAGAACAGAATATGACGAGAATTAAAATCAATGTCTTATAAAAGTACCATGTGCCTTCGTTAGACTAGATCTATGTAGGTACATATATTTATTTAAAAACATGCCATCCTAACGCAAAATTTCTCACAATAACAAAATTGTTTGTATGTAATTTAACTACTCTAATATGTCTGAACCGTTCTGTATCATATCATATCATATAACAAACACTTCACAAGTTGAGTGTACCATTAGATTATCATTTTCAAACTATGAATGTAAAATTATTACCATCGCATAGTTTTATTTCTTAGGATAAGAATAATATGTATTTTTTTTTTGTTTTGAGCCTATTATATAATTTTTACCGGCCAACAAATACTTCACGTCGTTCTAAGATATCCAAAAAGAATTAATAATCCACACGGATTACCACCGTCTTATATTCGCTTGTATAGGTATTAGGTAGGTATAGCAAATTAAATAAATCATATAAGTGAGAATGAATAAACTTTTGTGAAGTTCTTATATTTATGACTAAATATTTTCGTATATTGACTGAGCATAATCTTAGTTTGGGTAAGGTGTTTCGCTTATTAATATACTTAGTTCCAAAATCGTCTCAGTCATTGGCGTCGTCTGCGTTATTTCTGCGCGTGCGTCGACAATCTATTCCGAGCCAGACGACGGGCGCCCAGCGCATAGCAAAACTGCATCACCTTTGCACCAAAAAAGTCGCCTTTGATCTCCTACAGGCTAAAGTGGAACGCCTGGCGTGGATAATTTTATTAGGAGTGTACGATTCTTGTAACTTCGTTTTAAGATAAATATGTACAAATTTCAAGGAAAATTGATAAGGAAACTTATGGGGAAATAACATATTCCGTCATTTAATTACAAAATGGACATTTCGAAGCATTATCACAATATTATAAATATAATTCTGTGGTTGGACTTAATGCTAACATGGGCTGTGCTGGGCTAATAACCTAATGGGCGATGGGCTAGCAACCTGTCACTACTTGAATCTAAATTCTATCATAAAGCAAAATAGCTGAACGTGGCCCATCAGTCTTTTCGAGACTGTTGGCTCTGTCTACATCGCAAAGGATGTGGACGTGACGTATGTATCTATGAACAAGTAAAACCTCCATACACTTCAACGAAAGCGTGGTCATGCTTGCAAAGAGTGTTCTTGTCATTAATCAGTAAATTGTAAGACAGATATAAGACTTATGTATGACGAACAAGGGCTGATAAAATTTAATGACGGCCGGAAAGATCAATTTGTTCCGAGAATATTCCAACATATAATGTAAATGTTGTTAACGATATCACACGCGTCATATATAAATATAGCTGGTTGAAATATATACCTACCTAATAAAGTTATATATACATTGTAAAGGTTCTTGCTTCCTTTTCTCTTTAAAGGTAGGTATACAGAGGATTAAATGAACGGATTTCGCTTTACATAAACATAGTTACCTTACCTCCTTATGGACATATATAATGAAATCGTACTTACAAATATTTCAAGGATTCATTCCTACACGAATTAAAGAGGTTATACACATGGCTTTTTTGATTAGGTACTTGCTAAACAAGTCGAAAATGATAAAAATTTCCTAAATGTAATGCATGATCAAAGAATGTGTATACGTCATGTGCTACTCAAACAGTTTTAACATGCATTAATTCGTATTACTAATTCGATTACCAACACGTAACGCCATCTATCGATTGGATTGCTAGACCACCGCCAAGCCTTACAAAAAATAAACGACGTACGTCCGCTCCGGCAGTCAGACCGAACAAAAGTAGACTCCATGGAATGTTGTTTTAAAAAATAATCACAATACTCTCTCTTTCTCACCTTGTGCTTGGAGATAAACTTTGAGCTTGTTCCGGTGCCCGCAGTCCGCTTCTTTTTTTCACTTCGTGCTACCTTTGGTATCTTATGTTTTAATTCCATTAGTTTGTGAATCAACTATTTTGTAAATAAAAGTACATACATACATCCCTGAGTGTCGGAAAACTAGGCTTTTTATTCTGGTTGTTTTAATATTTTATGATTAATGATACTTACTTACACTAATATGTATTTAATAGGATTTGTCATATGGAGATACCCAATTTCGATGCCAATAAATACTTACATAATTAGAAAAAAAAGCTGTAATTCCCGTGCAACTAAACAATTCACACAGAGAAACGAGAATGAGGTCATATTCTCGGTTAATATGCAGACAAGAAAACCGATAAGGTGTGCCCCAAATATTCACCAAAGTTGTTTACACTATAATAAAGTTCCCTGTCTAATTGCGCATTTTTTAGAACTCCTTAGCAAAACAGTGATTCATAAGATTGAATAGCTTTTTAGGGTTCCATAACTTAAAGGTAAAAACGGCACTCTATTACTATCTAAGCCTCCGCTGTATGTCTGTGGTCTATCCGTCTGTCTGTCACCAGGCTGTATCTCATAAACCGTACTTGCAAATAAGCCTTTTTTATTTTCTTAAATTATGTTTTTCTGTTGACACTATTACAAATAGTCAAAATTTTAAATAAAACATTAGAGGGTCCCCATACAAAAAACGTGTTTTTTTGTATTATTTTTCGCTCATTAATAATAACGGTAACAGATAGACACTACAAATTTTCAGAAAATATTTACTTGTATATTACCTTTTTAAAACAAATCATTAAATAGCAATAAAGTAACTATTCAAATCCCATACAACAAAAGTGTTTTGTCAATCGATAGCGCCATCTAATTAATTTCTCTGAACTTATTAGGAGTTCACATGCACATCACGTGGTACCTATGTATTGAGCGCATTATAGTTCTACCGATCTGCGCTAGATGGCGTTATTATGGACTTTATCGATATGTACCGTTTTCATATCCTATGGATATCCAATTCCGATCCGATGTAAAAATATTCTGAAATAAACGTGGAAACCCACGCTCCTTTTATTTTCTACCTTATAAACTTACATATCCCAAGAAGTTGCGTGGCATTTTTGGTTGATTTCAATAAATAGGTAAAAACGAGTATCTAAAAAAATATCGTGATGATGGTACGGAACGCTTCGTGCTTAGCCGGGTGTTTTATTTTTATACAGACTTTAGATAGTCGAACTCTGCGTTAGGTGGTCTAGGTTGAGTCCCCACCCTGACTCTGCTTATGAATGTCTTTTTATACATCTTTAAATACTTTTATAATATGAATAATGGGTCGAATAATTTAAAAAAAGGAGTGCAATAGAACATACGTAAAATCTTTTTCCTAAGGTTATTTCTTTAGTATTAAATAGTGCTACAAAGTACTGTTTCAGAACTTAAGTTATATTTGATAAATAATTATTAAGTAAACTAAAGGTAAATGGTCAGGTAAAGAGTACCCGAAACCGCCGAGCTTGCATGAAAAGAGTTATGAATGTGGATGTAGCGAAGGAAGTATGACGAGATCGTGGCAAGTGGAAAGATGTAGTCTCTTCCTACCCCTCCGGCAAAGAGGCGTGATTTTATGTATGCATTATAAATAAATAAAAGTCAACAATATTTAAACCATTTCATTAAAGTTCGTTCACAAAACACCGCTACCATTAAAACAATCATTAACATCTTATAGAAACTATCGTGGTTACGTATCCTACCCACTCTTTACTAAAGGACCCACTTTCACTCTGCTCAGTACATCCGTTTTCAGTCAACGCAAACATAGTCAACTTTATGAGCTAGATAAGGCTACGAATATATTGTAGTGTCAATTTGCTCAAAAGTTAGTCCTATTTATTATTTTAATAGTTTAATGAGTAAATTACGATATTAATACAATGGTGGATGGGCATGGGCAAAATTATGGATTTTTAGAGCGAGGAAGTTTTGAATATTACATCGGAGTGGTGCATATATAAAGGTGAAATTTATACTCCGGTCAATTTTATAAACAACATTTTTAATAGAAAAATCCCACAATTAAAATTCAATTTTCATGCTTTGAACCTCTAAAATGACTTTATTTTAAGGGTTAATTTTTATTTTGTTATTATAAAATTAAATTAAATTGGTCGAAGTATTAATATCAACACTTAGGTGTCTCAATTGCATGATACACTACAAGCGTACATTTTATGTAGGCCTAAAGTGTAAACTAAGTATATATTAAATACATAAACACTAACGTCGATTCTAGTGCAAAAAGGATAAAAGATTTAGGATCGGAACAAAAAAAATGCATTCTTAATCACAATTCGCATTGCATCATATATACATTATACAATTATAATTTTATTTCTTTTGATAATTTCAAAAAGTATTTAGGTGTTTATTGTAAGACATCTTTATCACATCATTAAATATTCAATGTACTTAGTACATAATTATGTGACAATAAAAAAATATAAGAAAACTATAATTAACTACATTTTTAATGCTCAATAGAATCGCCAACAGTGCTTATATTATCTTAACAGGGTAGTGCCCGTGGTTCAAATTGATAAGCATTTCTTTACATACTTACATAGTGTATCTATTGCGTGACTACTAGATGAGCAAGTAACAATATTTCTATGCTTTATTTCATGAAACGATCAATTCATAAAAAGTAGCAGCATTTTTTTGAGAAAGTATCAGGGCTAAAACTTCTACAGATAAATAATTGGAAATTTGCCACTAGCCACTATTGGAAAAAATACAAGCTCACAAATTGACTTCTGCGTTTAAAATCTCTATGTCTTCTCTTAGAAGTGGATAAATGTAGGTATGTATATAACAAAAAAAAACTAAAACGATACATATCATGGATACATTTTAATTACTTTTTTTGGCAAGACATTGCTGCAACCAGGCGACTAAGCATGTTGCTGGAAACTATTATAAAATAAAAGATATTATGTAGTGCCATCCGCCTATAATGAGTAAGTATAATTTTTTGTAAATATAAATAGTCTTACCATAGAAATGGAATACCATTGATTGTAAAATTAAATTATAGAAAGGCTTATAAATTTGGGATTCTTATTTTAGGCGATGGTCCAGCAACCTGTTTCTATCGCCATGCGGCTGAACGTGGCTTTCGAGTCTTCTCGAGACTATTGGCTCTGTCTACCCGTAAGTGATAATGACGAGATGTCTGTATGATTGTAACCTAAGACACACCTCTAATGTACCACGAACACATTAGTATCTAATGCACTTGAATGAACATCTAATTGCACATGATACGAGATTGGGAGACTCCAAACAGTGATTCTTGTAAAATTTGCTCTGTAACAAGAAACGTGAAAATTTTTAGTACCTACATTAGAGCATGGATGTCGTAAAAGGCGACAAAGGGAAAGCCTAATAAGCTTGGGATACTTCTTCTAGGCGAGCGACCTGTCACTATTTCATCCATCATTACGCTATACAGCTGAACATGAGCTTTCGGTCTTTTCAAGACTGTTGGTAGGTACTGACCTGAACCGGGCAAGGGTTAATAGGGGAGATTATTTTTTTGTTTATTATTATTTTTTTCTCGGATCAGTGAACCTAGTAAGAAGCAGACAAAACATCGATTTTATTTTCGATTTTCGAAATTATAAATTTTTGAAGAACCGGGCGTACCTGCGGGGGGCGCGTCAGGCCAGGTAGGCGCGCACGAGCGCGCGCACGGCGGCGCGGCACAGCGGGCACGCCGCCAGCGCCGCGCCGCAGCGCGCGCACGACACCAGGTGCCCGCACGGCAGGAAAACCACGCTCACCTGCACACGTCATACGACTACACCACTTATACTTAAACACGCCACATATTTTATATACCTTTTTTTTAATTTATTGAAGGGGAAATCCTTTTTACAGACCAACCCGGGTCTTCGCCCGAGAGAGTGTGGGACTCCTGGCAAATATACCAGCCTATCCACTAAAACCCCTCCGTGCGCCCTACTTGCCATTTGAAGGCATCATGGGATCGCGGCATTTCCCCACGATGCCCTCTGGCTGCCCGGCGCTTCTGTGCCGGAAATATTGCTGTAATGGGCGACCAGTAAGTTGACATATTTTATATACCTACCAAATTTCGTTTATGAATAGGCGCGTGAACATGCGCCACGCTATTTTTAACGCGCGGAAAACTATCGTTGTCCCGTTTCACGCGATAATGAAAAACGACACGCCTGCCATGTTGCGATGTCAGCTTTACTAAGCAATTGCGGCGAAACTCAGCTCAGGTTAAACTGTACGCGCCACGAGCAAGTGTCAAATTTTTGTCCTGATCATAGTCACAACACCTCAATACGGGTACGCAGCCGGCCAGCATGTTCTTTGGCTCTCAAACTCTAAATTAACTAATAAATACTTATTTACTCACCTCACTATCCATACACACTTTACACAGCCTTGCTTCTTTGAGTTGTCTGTTCTCCTCTTCTAACGACATTGGTTTTTTCTCTACCACTGCACTTACTCTACTCTCTTTATCTCTATCTGTTTCTTTCACTACTTTAATATCACTGGTGGCCTTTTCTGCTTGATGCGTATTAGAAGCCTCCAAATATTGGCGCGAAGATTGATTTAAAGTTTGTCCCGAAGCTTGGTCCAAAGGTTGGCTCGAGGGTTGGTACAATGTTTGATCCAAGTTAGATGGTAGAGGTTCACTTGGTTGGTTTGATTGGCTCGGTAGCTGCGTTGGCGGTTGTCTGAGGTTCACGGAAGATACAGAACGTGTGGGGCTTGATGAAGACACTCTGCTATCTGGTCTGTCGTCCCATTGTGTTGATATTATTCTGAAAATGATAATAAAATTGGTATAAAAAATCACGCAGCGATGGCGTATTTGGTATAGAGTTCTTGCTTTTAAATCCTAATCCCATTTATTCCTCTGTTTAAAAGGTAACAGTTCAATCAGAAAGATAGCACTGTGATCCAGTAAGTGTTAGTAAAAAAAACTCACCCAGAAATAGGCGCGAAATCTCTTAGAGTCTCCGCTAGTATGTCCCTGGCGAACCTCTGGCTTTGCGGCGTGACGCTCCACGCTTCTTCGTTCAGTTGCTCGTCGAGGACTGCGTCGATCAGTGCCTCCGACGAATTAAATGGCAGACCTATAATCATGATTGAAAGATTTGTTTCGTTAATCTTGTTTTTATTTTATTACATCCCACTGTTAAGAAAAATAACCGGCCCCCAGACCCCAAAGCGAAGTGGAGGAGGATGCAACTGGGAACACACAAATATGAGAGAAAGAGTTTCTCTCCAAAGCGAAATCTCATTGCAGCTTTTATTTTCATACGGATGAAGGTTGCGCAAGTCTAAGTAAATTTAATACTTATGTAATGGGATGCTAACGCATTTCCATATTAATAATAAGTAGTTACGGAAACGAACATCAAGGACCCAATCTGGAAAACATTTAATACAATGATCGGACTGAGAGTCAAACCAGAAACTTAGTTAATTAGACACATTCAATCTCATTGAATCATGGTCCGATCATTTCCGTCATCAATATATTAGATCCCACTTTTTTAAATTGTTTTACATATATATTTTTTGAGTCATAGACTCAAAAATTAATCTATGTAAATTTAATGCAACAGAAGTTTTATAATCGAGGCTTGTATGCTTTATTGTAGTTTATTAAGAGCCATTTTCGAACAGGAGGAAGAGTTTGTTTGTTTCTGATACTTTTTCGGTGGGATTGTGAGTCCATTAATATGTTTGAACATAAAATATGTAATTGTTACCCGTGGCCCGCAGCCGGCGCGCGAGCGCCCTGCGCACGCGCGCGGCGTCGAGCCCGGCGCCCAGCGCCGCCAGCGCCGCGCTGCTCTCCATACATTCTTCTACCTAAAATTTAGAAATATTTTTTTATTTTTAAATTTGAGCAGGTTAAATAATACATACATACATATGGTCACGTCCATATGCCCTACGGGGTAGACAAAGCCAACAGTTTTGAAAAGACTGAATGGCCACGTTCAGCTATTTGGCTTAATGATAGAATTGAGATTCAAATAATGACAGGTTGCTAGCCCATTGCCTAAAAAAGAATCCCAAGTTTGTAAGCCTATCCCTTAGTCGCCTTTTACGACATCCATGGGAAAGAGATGGAGTGGTCCTATTCTTTTTTGTATTGGTGCCGGGAACCACACGGCACTGCCGGGAACCACACGGCACTGAAATATCTATAGCCGAATTGAGTATCTCCTCTCTTTTTTGAAGTCGGTTAAAAATATCGCATCCCAAAAAGGCCAAAGATACACTTAAAGATTGGGATGTCTGAATGTAAGAGACACTCGACTATTAGAGGCATTGAAAAAATCCTTACATACCTGACTTTCAGTAATAGGAAAATTTACACCAGGATTTCTTCTTCTAGAACTAAGGCCGCTGTCAGCAGAAAACTAGAAAACAAGATTAATTTTATGGGTTAAAATAACTTCGAATAAGAAAGGTTGATAAATATTATTGCAATGGAATAAAGTTCCTCAAGTTCTAGTTAGAACTACGATCAAGAATAAATAACAAAGTTTATTTATACTTTATCGAAGAGCTAGAACTTGGATACATTCCTTTAGATTCAGTTATGTCTCTGAATGTGCTTTAACGCATTTTTTCTTTCATCATCTGGGTATTCGAAAGCAACGTATTTATTTGATATAAAAATTATATGTTTACTACAAAAATATTATTTACTACAAAAGGATATAAAGCAAATTCATAACTAAATAATAATAAAATTACAAGGCAATAGGCGAACTTCTGCAAAAAAAAAAAACAGAATTAACATATAAATCGGTCGAGAAGTTTATAGTTTATTGGTTATTAACAAAAATACAAATACTTAATATTTTATGACTTGCAATGTTTTCACTTTACTATAATATCAATTATGGCAAAAGAATTTTACTTACGGTCCGCTGTACTGAAGTTCTATTCTGACAAGAATCCACATACTCCTGCCCTTTGATGAGCAACACGTATCCGCAGTGTGGGAAATATTGCGCGTGTTCAGACCACGGCACGTCTTGGGATTCCCACATTCCCAGACCGCCGTCGCAGTAGAAACAACGAACCTGGCAATATTTGTTTGAGATAAAAACAAATTTTAAAAATCTTAATATTCGTGATGTAGTGTTGCAATTTAAATGATTCCACTATGTTTAATTTTAGAAGAGGAATAATTTCAGAAAGGATTTTCTTTTGAAACATGAATGAAGAAATTATGAATTAATACCTAGTGCTGGTCACTATTTGACATGGCATTGTTAATATTACTCTTTCACCACACAAGTGGTGTGAGGTAATTTAATAGGAACTCATCACCACCCGAGTGCGTGTACTATTTGATTTACCAATAACAAAAACTAGCTATTCTTATTAGCCTTGATATTTTTAGTTTTCTCTCTACGAACCTGGTCCCCAGTGCCCGTGTAGAAGAAGCCAGCTTCGGCCAGTGTCATCGGGACTTGCGTTCTGTCCGCCGGCCAGCCGTTGTAAGACGCGAGTCGCGCCGCTAGCGTCGCCTGCGCAGGGTGCCGCGCCACGCCCCCCACCACTCCCAGCGAGCGACAGGAACCGCCAGATTCTAGCAGACGAGCATTATGTTCTGCGCCAGCACTGCGAAATTAAAAGTTTTAAAACAGATAATCGTTTTTGCGCAGTTTAGTGTTATAATGAATTCTAACATATATCTGTAGCCTTCCGAACATTTTCGAGACTGTTAGCTCTGTCTATCCCGTAAGGGAGAAAGACGTGATGTATGTATGTAGATCAGATAAATAGCAAATTACAACTTAAAAAAGACTTAATTTATAACCAGTATGGCCACACGATTCTCTTACGATTGCGATGAATGATCAGTTGTATCTGGAGGAGACTGTATCGGAGTGGTCTCAGGGGTGGGCGAGGCTGGCGGAGACAGGTGGGTCGAATGTTGCGCCGCTTCCAGGGTAGCGGCATGCTGGCATCTTGGGAAGTACCTGCAACGAACATAAAATAATATTATTAAAGTCTTATGTGACCCGATTATGGTAATAGAAAATATTGTGAGGAAACCTGCACATTTTGTCATGTTATGGTTATGTTCTTCTGCAAAACCTTCAGAGCCGAAATGAGTGTTTTTTCTTGTTAAAATTTGAAGAAACCAATCCAGAATTGTAATCACAGTTTGTTAACAGACCCTGGGCGATCTTCCAGACGACCTTTTAGAGAGGTAAGGATGCAACGGACACTATCGACAAAAGGATGATGGCAGACTTTAGGGTTTATTTCATCATATCTGTAGTTTTACGAAATAAACCTGTTCACCACTTTTTCCTATATTATCTTCATGTAATGTCATTAAGTTCACGCCTTTTTTTTTCTACTGGAATGAAATGACATAGTATGAAGACCCGATTTTTATTGAATAAATGTATTTTCTAGGGGTTTATTTTTTACATACAGAACAAGCCTCTGTAGTATCTCTGGAGGGTGCATTATTACTTCAATCCATAAAAAAACTATGAAATAATATATAAATCTATATCTCAGGTCAGATTATGCATGTTTATCATTTATCATAACATTATGCAATTTCTTTCAGGGAACAATAAGAATGTGAAATTTTTATAAAATCTTACATTCTATGCACCTCAAGCGGAGTACCAAGGGAACCAAATCGTCTAAACGGAGCTAGCTCTCCCCCACACCAGGCACAGCGGAGTCGGCCTTGACCAGCATGGTAAAAGCCAGCACTGACCAACGCTTCCCGGGATACAGAAGTATCCTGTGAGAAAACAAAAATAATCTGTTATGTCACTGTCATGTAAATAAATTTATCAATTAGTTCACTGAAAACTACTATAACATTAAAAATAACCACTTATTTGACAGCCTCTATGGCGCAGCAGTAGTGCTTGCCTGTGAGATAGTAGGTCCTGGATTCGAATCCTGGCCAGGGCATGATGGGCAAACAACTTCTCTGATTGGTCTGGGTCTTGAATGTTTATCTAGATAAGTATATATATTAAAAATATAGTTACATTGACTTGGTATCTAGTAACATAAGTTTCTAACTTATTTCAAGGTTAACTCAAATTGTTTAATTTGTCTCATATTTAACTGACATTTTTAGGGTGCTTCAACCAAGATCCAATCCTTCCATATAACTATAAAATTTGAGAACAAATTGCAACAAAATGTGTTTTGGTGAGTTTGACCATGCATTAAAAGTTTCCCTTTACTTTTTTATGTTAAGCTTGTTATTAACCTTGAATGGACAATGGCCATGTCATGAGTTTGAGTACAAAAATTAATAATGTATAGTTTGTTCTTATTTATTACATTATGATATGATATGAGTATAGACAATCTGAATTTTATATATTTGTACTATATGGTAAGAAGAATTGGTAAAACACATTCATAAAAACTCCACAATTCATGGAATTGAATAGTCACAGGGAGGAATCAGTGCTGTTTTATGAATGGAACATTAATCATCATTTATATTTCATACACATAGGTAATTTATTATGAATAAATATTTTACATACAATATGGTTTATCACTTTTATATCTACATAGTGGTTATCATTTGATCCTTTGCCACAGAAATTTATTACTATATTCTACAAGCTTCAATTTTGATAGTTCTAGACCCATAAGTTCAACAAGGTAAGAATAATATCTGATGGTGTTAATTACAGGGCAAATAATAAAAATGATAATTTTTTTGTTATGTTGTTTTTTAAAAGAACCTTCAATGTCAAGGTTAAATAGATATAGACAAATAGGTTCTAATGTTAAGGTATTTTAAGTTAAAGGTTATACGTTAACAAATAAACAGTAAAGTGAACTAGATGAAAAATTTTATAACAAAATTGTACATGCAAGACAAATATTAACTATTGATAAGACTGGTTTTTTGTTTATTCTTTGTAAGACCATTAAGTAATCAAAGCTATTAAAACATTTATAAATAGAAATGGAAAACTTTGTGCATCTCTTACATTCCAATTGATAAAGGACAACAGCCGTAATGGATCACTTTTATACACTTCATCTTCTTCAGTTAATCCATAATCCTGAGATGATTCTATAGGGTCAATTTGTTCCTCAGAGGTCCAAGAAGTAGAGGAGTCTATGGTTGAAGGGCATTCTGACCCCAACACCAAAGGCACGTTTCCCGACTGGCGGGGATTCACAACGAACTCGCAGTTTGGCTCCATGTGACGATGACGCCACATTACTTGGTCCCCATAGTTCCACTCAGATATTTTACCACCACAACAGAAACACTGGACTTCAGTGCCTTCGCCTGTATAGTAAAATCCGGCCTTGGCTATTCTGATAGGGTCTACAGGAGCCGATGCGGGCCATGTAGAGAACGTATTGAGCCTATTTGCCTCATTATTCATTTTCTACACACACACACACAAGATAATTGAAATGACTTTAATAACAAATCAGTACCTACACAATATTTTGATCGAATTTAGTCGTTACTTGACCATTAAAGCCTGTTCCGAGTGTTTCGTGCTTAATAATATGAACTGACCAAGGAAGTTTATAGAAATAAAGGTAACTCAATAAATGCAAAATCTTGCTTATCTCGCTCGCTTAGCTCAAGCTGAATCCTGTCATCTGTCACTGTCTGTGAAAGACTGCTGCTCTCCCTCATTTTTTAAATTAAAGCTCAGAACAATATTTCGAGAAACTAGTAAAAAAATTATAGGATATTATGTTAGATCCCAGGTATCACGTCTTATAGCTAGCAGGAAATTTGAAAACAACAATATTATTGATAAAACCAAACATTTAAAAACAATTCTTGATTACTTTATATTTTATATGTCTGCGAATAAAACAAATATTTCTATTTCAGTACACAGACATCCCTTGTATTAATCGCTAAAACATTTCTGTTTTTCCTTTTAAGTGATCTATTTTTTGAAACTTGATAGCTACATTTTCTCTCTAGTCACCAGTTGCATCGTGTTCTTTATCTTTACCTAAAAACTAGTGTCGTGAACATTACATGACATAAAGCTGAGTGGAACCTTTTTGGTAGCTTATAAGTTACAATCTGTGTAGAACAGAGATTTTAAAACTTTATGTGCATGTATTTTATACTCTAATAAATAATTGCTTTTTTTCTTTCTTAATGTAAATAATTACGTTTGTCGAGCTTAAACTTGATAAGATGGAAAATATAGCAGTTACGACTTTTGCATAAAACAACAATAAATTCGGTTTTATTAAAACACGAAACAGGACAACGATAGTTTCGCCTTTAATTGATATTATTTTATCGAGACGGTGAAAATTAATAATTATGGTGCTATCGATATTACTACTTCTTTTTATCAATTCTACGGGATATTTGATATAACGTGCAACCCTAGCTGGGTAAAATTTAAATGGCCTACATAGTGTACTTACTTAAATACTACTTATAACTCTATTTTTTAAATTAGTTTCTGAACTTGTTTGATACGTACTACCTTCTTGAGACTTCTTTCTTTATAGTTGTGTTGTAGTTACGTAATTTGTAATGGCGATTCTTAATTAGTACCCGAAATCACCGAGCTTGCATGAAGTGAGTTATAAATGTGGATGAAGCGAAGGAAGTTTGCGGAGATCGTGGCAAGTGGAAAGATGTCGTGTCTGCCTACCTCTCCGGGAAAGAGGCGTGACTTTATGTATGTATGGCGATTCTTACTGAAAAAGATCGATTTTAAAATCGATTCCAATCGTGACCTCATGAATCGATCCTGAAAAAATCGAGGTCTAAAATGTCGATTTCCAAAAAATCGATCTTTTTTTAAATTGGTTTTTACACTGTTAGTACAAATCAAATTCATAAAAAACAAGACAAATCTTATAATTAACTTCTAATCTTATAATTATCATCAAAGTATCAGATCAGGTAGAAAACTAAACAATTATTTTCAAATCTTTTTTAATCAAAAACAATTAGATAATTTGGCTTAAAGTTCCTAATGATTATCTAATATCTAAACTTTTTAAAAACAACAATCTCTCAAGTTTACCGGGATCCAAGCGGTTCCGCTCATCATTTGCAATGTAAGGTTCCGGCGGTACCGCTCATCATATGCGAATTTAGTTTAAATGATAATTAAAAATAGTATATCATAAGGTTGATCAAATAAAGTGACATTAAATTGTTGTATGTGAATATTTTTTAAGAGACATCATTTATTTACGTGGTAAAAAGCTTATTGAAAAATTCTTAGTTAATGTTTATCCTGTCTATGTTTTTGTAAACCAACATTAAGACGTGGTGATATATAGAGTTTTTTTGCTCTTGCCAGTAATGTATAGGATCATATCAGGTCCACGACTGCCTGCGATAAATAATAGATAGATAGATAGATAGATAAAACTCTTTATTGCACCATATGAGTAAAACATACAAAACAACACAAAGCAGACATATATGGTACAAAGGCGGA
Organism: Amyelois transitella; assembly: GCF_032362555.1. Lineage (NCBI taxonomy): Eukaryota > Metazoa > Arthropoda > Insecta > Lepidoptera > Pyralidae > Amyelois > Amyelois transitella. The sequence goes on along the minus strand of NC_083511.1, from coordinate 6,091,798 downwards.
CTTATCGCTAAAGCAATCTCTTCAATGTTCTTCATTTAAACCCTGAGTTTCCTGTGCAAGTGCATTATACATAGAAAGTTGCTTTTTGACAAGCAACTTGTGGAAATTCCATGTTCCTTTTTTCAAAGTTTAACAGATTAATTTCTGTTGTCTGTAATTTGGTTGCTGAGTATGTTTGGGATGTAAATTAAATAATTTTAAACCATAAAGATGTGTATTTTAAGCTTAAAATCGAGTTTTAAGTTGTCTTGGACAGTTGGCGCATATATGCGCCACAGCAGCTGAGAGGTAAAAGAATATGATTATAAACATAACTTTTTTTATTGATGAGAAGTGAGGCGAAGGAGACATATACAGCCATCTCGCAAGGTTTTGAATAATTAACCGGCAGCGTTCTTGTAATACGGGCCTTCAACTAATTGTATGGTTTATACCAAAACAGAAAAATCGTATCTCGATTTTAGGACGTCTGAGATCGATTCACGAGATCGATTCAATGCATAGTATCGATTAAAGAGATCGATTTTTTCGCTCCAAAAGATCGATTTTTCGATTAATGGATCTCAGATCCCCATCCCTAATTTGTAATTCACAAACTTAATAGAGAAACTGTTTTGTACTTGTAATTTATCGTGGCAAAATCTATGATTCTGCCTTGCTTTTGAGCTATTTTTATTTGGAAAAATATTAAAGACAATGTTTCTTTATATTGTTATTATAATAAGTACTGTAATAGCACTTGTTGCTTCAGTATTATATTACTCATTAGAGCAGAAGATTGTGTATAAAAGTTTAAAAAACAGGCATGTCGTTGTGACCGGTGGCTCCAGCGGTATAGGGAAAAGCGCTGCTTTGGAGGCAGCCAAGTTGGGAGCAAGTGTTACAATTATAGGAAGAGATGTACAGAAATTGAAATCAGCAGTATCAGAAATAACATCACATTGTTTAAACACCCAACAGAAAGTCCAATATGCTGCTTTGGATGTTACTTCAGATTACGAAAATATAGAAAAATGTTTATCTGGCCTTGAAGAAACTATAGGACCAATTTTTATGCTTGTGAATTGTGCTGGGATGTGCATCTGTGGTAAGTTCGAAGATATGAAACCTGAAGATATCAAGCAGATGGTAAATTTGAATTACTTGGGCACTGCTTTTTCCACAAAGTATGTGTTGCCTGGTATGAAAAAAAGAAATGAAGGATTGATTGTCTTTGTGGCTTCAGAGGCTGCATTTATTGGTAAGTTTACAGAAAGTTGGATTAAAATATGTGTTTTTATATTTCTGCAATCCACATAAGATGATGTTATTGTAACTGAGTATTTAAAAATCTTAAAAAATTATAAACTTCTTTCTATTTTTCTGATTAAAATAAACTATGTATTATTTTTTATGCAGGAATTTATGGATATGGTGCATACAGTGCTGCGAAATGGGCTTTAAGAGGTTTAGCAGAAACAATACTGATGGAATTGGTGGGCACTGATGTGAGACTAACCTTGTCGTTCCCGCCGGATACAGACACTCCTGGCTTCCAAAATGAGGAACTAACAAAACCAAAAGAAACTAAACTTATTTCATCATCAGGTGGCTTGCATTCTCCTGATGATATTGGAAAAAAACTTATCCATGACTCTATGGTAAATATGCTGGCTTCTAATAAACCAGCTTTTTAAAAATATATTTATTGTTAATGTTTCTTCTTTATATTATCTGTAATATTATGTTTTTACAGAAAAATTTTAAACATAATCACTTAATTATCAGCAGACAATTCAACTAATTAAAAAAAAAATGTTGCTACACAAAAACAATGATACCTGTTTGCTTTGTTGATCGTATTCTATTTATTTATTTTTTTCAGGCAGGAAAAATATACTCAACCTATGGCATTTCTGGAAAGTTGCTGGCTCTACTGTATGGAGGTTCACTTGAAAGTATTTCTCAAATATTAATACAGATATTTTCTATGGGTTTTCTAAGGGCTATTATGGTCAGTATTGTATTATCATTCCATTCCATTGTTAAAGATGTTGCTAAAGAAAGGAAACAAGAAACCAAAAAAAGTATGTAATATATTATTTGAATTAAAGGCATGTTAACCAAAGGAGGCTTACAAAGTCTGTTAGTTGAATAATAAAGAAGTACATACCTACATTATTTTGTAATCAGTGTATATGAGCAATTGTGTATTTTTGTATTGCCTTTTTGCACTGCATTCCTTTCTGCTTGAACGCTTACTTAATGTGTAACATGTTGATTATGTGTTAATGTACTTATGTAGATCACTTTAATACTAGGTGTAATGCTTTTATTGAATATGTTATATTTGAAGTATTAATAAAACATAAGTATTTTTATGTATTATATAGTTTTTGTATGTCTTCTTCCTCCTGGCTTTAGTCCTGGTTGCATCCTCACCTCTCTGGAGAGGAGCCGGGGAATGCATATGACCATGAATCCTGGATTGGGTGAGTCAGGTGTTTTCATGTAGCGACTCCCATCTGACCTACTCAATCTTTGTAGGTAATCTTAACCCGTATTGGATCCATGGTTACACATCAAGTTGCCTGAATGTGCAGGTTACCTCACAATGTTTTCCCTCATGACATTGGTTAGTATGCAAACGAATATACATAACTTTGATAAGAGTCAGTCAGTCAAAATTCCTTAAATGTTTTTAATTTAGCCTATAAGTTTTAAATCCAAATTCCTACAACCAATGGCCTAGATTGCCCATGTCCGCAGTATACTAAAGAGCGTTTGACAGATGATAACTGGTAAGTAAACAAACAAAAGGCCAAAATGTTTTAAATAGCCTCATGAAAGTTACTTGGGTTGCTTCTCAGAATTCCCTAGAAGCTAAGAACTGTGTGTTTGCGTGTTATTTGTCACATCTAGACTGGTATCGGTAGACGTCTGTATTTTTGTTGGTTGTTGGTTCCCAGCCGCTTCACTCCCCGTGCAGATTGTTAAAGACAATCAAGGGAAAGATTAATATAATATTGAGATTCTTCTTTTAGGCAATGAGCTAGCAATTTTTCTCTATTTAAACCGTTTCAAACCATACAGCTAAACATGGCTATCCCGAAGACGTACAGGAAAGACGTGATAATATGTAATTTGGTTGATATATGAAATAAAACTGGAATAAGTCCGCCATATTCTTAACTAGCTGTTGCCCGCGACTTCGTCCGCGTGAAGTTCGAGTTCAATCTTAATCATATAGTCAGATACAGACAGACAGACAAAAAATGTAAAAAAAAATTCTCTATCCGTTTCAGTCAAAATATTAAATGTACAGACAAAATATTTTTACCGTTTTATTATATGTAGTATTTTGATAATCAGTTTTTGAAATAAAATACTCAAACAACACAAAAAAAAAATTTTTAATAAAAAATAAAATCTTGTTTTTGTTGGGACTCGAACTTGGACCGCCAACTTCACAGTCTCACGCGCTTACCAATGGACCATCGAGGCCGTTGCGGTGGTGTCGAAATTAAAGTAGATTACATACATATGGTCACGTCTATATCCCTTGCGGGGTAGACAGAGCCAACAGGTTTGAAAAGACTGTGGCCACGTTTAGATATTTGGCTTAATGATAGAATTGAGATTCAAATAGTGATAGGTTGCTCGCCCATCGCCTAAAAAAGAATCCCAAGTTTGCAAGCCTATCCCTTAGTATATATTTATATGTTATAGGTATAATGCTGTCGTATAATGATAAATAAATGACTTTGAATTTTAAATTTCGTAACTAATTTGCAGGCAAACTCATGCCTTGAGTTCATTCAAATGTCGATAACTTTTGTTCTTCTGAGTTAAAACAAAGCAACTGGTGAAAGTTTGAAGTAAATCGGTTCAGTACTTTCGGAGATAATCGTGATCATACATACAGACAGACAGACAGACAGACAGACAAGAAATTCAAAAAAAATATTTTTGCTTTCTATTATTCATTCTAAGTATCCCTCTATCCATTTCAGTCAAAAATACTAAATGTACAGACAAAATATTTTAACTATTTTATTATATGTATAGATAATCCAATGACTTTAAAAACAAATAAAATTCTGTTAATACATTTATTCATACTTAAACAATAGGCAAATAAATAGGTTAACAGCTAGTAGGTAACAAATACAGAGGAATCATTCATCACAATAAATATTTCTTACGTTTTTTCATTTTCCTAGTCAAGTGTTGAGGTTTACCAAGTGTAGGCGAGTCCTAAGCCATTGGAGTATGTCATGTGGGAGACAGCTGGCGCCGCAGAGTATGCTACTCCTAGGAGACCTCCAGTTGCTACCTATGGAAGGATACTAGTATTTAAAAAAAGTTTATTCACTATCAAGGTCAACCCGAAACCACTCAGCTTGCATGGAGATAGTTATGAATGTGGACGAAGAGAAAGAAGTTAGCGGGGATCGTGGCAAGTGGAAAGATGTAGTTTCTGCCTATCCCTCCGGCGAGGCGAGGCGTGATTTTATGTGTGTAATTTATTATTATATTTTTATTAATGTTTCTCCTCACCCTTAGTTACACCTGTCTTTGGTCAGCCCTAACAGTCGCCTATGACTATGTACAATACTGGAGTGGTAAAGTCTACCTAAACCAGATTTCATCATAGTTCTTGCGTATAGTGATATTCAGAAGGATGAGGATGCAATTACTGCACTAGACGAAATTTTACATAAATCAAGTAAATATTTTCATATATGGTCACGTCTCTATCCCTTGCGGGGTAGACAGAGCCAACAGTCTTGAAAAGACTGAATGATTCAAATAGTGACAGGTTGCTAACCCATCGCCTAAAAAAGAATCCCAAGTTTGCAAGCCTTTCCCTTAGTCGCTTTTACGACATCCATGGGAAAAAGATCCTATTCTTTTTTGTGTTGGTGCCGGGAACCACACGGCATAAATATTTTCACCTTTTATTATTCGTCTTTTAAGTTTTAAGATAATTTCTGGAAATAAATTGTTATCTAAAACGCTGTTATCATCACCTTTGATTAATTATTTTCTAGAAATTCAGGCATAATTAGGGTTTGGGATGACATAAGCCTAATGATAAATTCGGTGATAGCCAAACAACATACAAAAATACGTAAATATTGTTTTACAAAGGTTAATTTTTTTAAGTATTGATAATTTTTTTTTAGAATAACTATACAGACCTTGGCCACAGGCGCCGCCACACCTACGTGGGAGACAAAGGGTGATGCGTATCCTCCATAGGCTCCTACTGCTATTCCCGGGTTGCTAACACGAATATCCGCCTTACGAACGCTGGAAAACGGTGTATCGATGCTTTTTGAGTACGTGGATACCTAGATAACAAAGAATATCAATAATAAAATCTATTAACAGTTAGCAACTTTTATTAATTTAGATTGAAGACCTCATGGATTCTGAGGGCTAAAACAAAAGAAGTATGGAGGGATCGCAAAAGGAACGATGTGGTTACTGCCTAATCACTCCGGATAAAGACATAATTTTTTTGTATGTGGCCGTGTGGTTCCCGGCACCAATACAAAAAAGAATAGGACCACTGCATCTCTTTCCCATGGATGTCGTAAAAGATGACTAAGGGATAGGCTTATAAGGGTAAGGCCGCCGAAATTGTCAATTTTTTTGTGTGACTTTTGGTCGCTTTTTGTCGAACTACCATTATGAAGATATACTCCATAAATTGTAAAGTATACCTTAAATATATGTTTACCATCGAAGAATAATATGATAGCCCCTACTGTTACTGTAATACCGGTGCAAAAATTCCAGATATAACTTGTTTGACGACAGTTTAAAATAAAAAAAAGCGTTTTACTTTTGTGTTACATTTTTTTTGTGTGACGAATTTATACCCATTGTTTTGATTAAAACTACCAAATAGCAAAACAAAGTATTAATATGGCATCACTGTTACCGACATATAAATGTAAAAAAGGCAGACAATGTTGTTTTGTCACAGGAGGCATTTTGAAAGTCCGTTACATAACTTGCTCTGATTGAATAAAAAATTTAAAATTGTGATTTTGAAGGTAAGTAACAGAGATTTGTTTATTTTTGTACCGAATTTCTATGCAAAGTGTTTTAAAGTGTGCGTGGAATCGCTCATAAGCGTCTAATTGTAATAAATAACCAAGTTATAACCAAAAAATATTTTAAATATTTTACTTTTGTGTTGCTTTTGTATGACATATGTGTTACGCTTGTATTACTTCTGTGTTATTGTAACACAAATTTACGTGTTGCGTAACACAATAGATTTGTAAAGCCGCATTCACATTGTGTGAATTGAAAGTCGTTTAGTTTAAATGGTGCTACCTACAATCTCCCGTTGAAATAATAATTATTGATGTTTGATTCCTCTCCGTCGTGCTTCTTCCAACCAGATAAATAGGCAAACAGAAAAAATATAAGTCATTGTTTTGGTTGTAGGTATTGCGTTATTTGAGAGCCTTACTATCATTGAGAGAGTTAGTATCTCTTAACAAAAGTCTCGAACTTACTTCGAGGCTAACTCAATCTGTGTAATTTGTCGCGTATATATTTATTTATTTACTTTTTCATTACCTACTTTATTTTTACTACAGTTACTTACTTATATTCGTTAAGGTTATTTTAGTCACCAATCTGAAACGAACTTTACCCAAAATGTTCGTTGCTTTTGGGTTACATTTGTGTTATGGTAACTCAAAATGTCTTGTGTTACTTTTGTGATACAATTGACAATTTTCGCGGCCTGACCCATAAAATTGTGATCCTTTTTTTAGGCGATGGGCTGGCAACCTGTCACTATTTGGATCTCAATTCCATCATTAAGCCGAGCAGCTGAACGTGGTCATTCAGTCTTTTTAGGACTATTGGCTCTGTCTACCCCGTAAGGGATATAGACGTGACTATATGTACCTATGTATGTAAGTTTTTTTGTATGTAGGTAAGTGGGTAGGTATGTGTTTGCTGGTCACAAGAAAGACATTTGATAGAGATAAATTTTTACCTGTCCAAGATTAAATGGTGACCTCAGGATATTAGAGTGCTGAGTAGCCAAAGCCGGCTGCGCTGGATATGAGCTGTAAGGATTCCAAGCTCCATAAGGTGAGCCGTATACTCCAACCGGGGATATTAAACCAGCTTGGGTAGCTGCCACGGCGCATACCAATATTGTGATCTGCACATAAGTAAAGAAGTAGTAAGATTTTACAACAGGACGACAATTTTTTTGTTTTGACGTAACCTTTTGTAAACAGTTTTATAAGTGTGGGCCGCAAATGACCACGATCGATAGTGTGAAAATCTGGCACATAGGTACTACTTAAATACCTATCTTTGACATCAGAAGTGGGATGTGATATGCAACACCTCACACTGGTGTGATAAAGTAACCACAGAACAGTCCCGAAGCTTTGCGGTGGACAGTCCAACCGGCAACACGCAAAAATGAAAGAGAGTTGAAAGCGAACTAGATAGTAGCCCTGAAATACAGCGGAGGAGGATTTTTAAAGTCTCTTTCTCAAGATCTTATCTAATATATAACTATGTATATATAATATTATATATTTAGACATTCATACCTATCTCATATAATGGAGAACTATTTGTTATTTAACTAGTGCCCGGCTTCATGCGGGAATATAAAGAATGTTAATAAACTTTCGGGAATAAATTGTATAAAATAACACTGTGGTATAAAAATTAACTTAGAAATCTGAGGACTTTGATTTACACTATGCTGTGAAATGTATAATGTAAAAAAATATGAAGTACTTACTTTTAAAATCATATTGTTGTTTATTGCTTCAGATCTAGACCTAAAGTGTAACAAAACTGTCTGCGTATGTCTTTTATAGTAGGCCTGCCTAAAGGACATAAATGTATCATATGTTTGATACTATGACACAGTGCATAGGGCGCCAATTGTATGTCGACATCAACGCATTGCAAGCCATACCTACGAGCTTTGAAAAACTGTAGGCGCTCAGGTGTGGCCCAACCCAACTGACTAAGTGAAGTTAAGAAATTAATAAATAAACACTAGATAAGCAATATGTAATCTTGGCATAAGAGCAATACAACAAAAGTTTCATTTAAATGCGTTCAGTACTTCCAGAGATTAGCGTGTACAAACAAACAGACAGGCATTTTTTTTTAATTCATGCTTGCTTATTGTTCATCGCAATAAATATTTTATTTTTGAAAATATAGTCAATGTAAAGACAATTTTTTTTACTGTTTTATTAAATGTCCTATTGATGACGATGTACTTAATGTAGTACTTAATGTATTCCCATCATATAAGCTAATCGTTTTCAAACAACTTATAATTTTGACAGAGTGTAAAAAGCCAGGTCAAAAGTACCCGAAACCGCCGAGCTTGCATGAAGAGAGTTATGAATGTGGATGAAGCGAAGGAAGTATGCAGAGATCGTGGCAAGTCGAAAGAGGTAGTCTCTGCCTACCCCTCCAGGAAAGATGTATGTATGTATGTATGTAAAAAGCCAACGAACGGCGGTAGGTATATCATCTACCTAAGAGGTTACTCCATTCCATACTTATATGATCAATTATATCCGTGACCAAGTGGAGCAAGTTCGTCGAGTTTCAAGAATAAAGCTATCTACTCGTATGATCGACATATAATAAATTATTCATATCGAGAAACAATTTGTATCAGGCCTTGTCATATACTCGCGCCATATTTTGGCCCTTCGTAGTTATGAAGAATATAAGGGTTCAATTTAATAGTACTCTTTGACGCTCTTGTGTGAAGTAAAGCTAGAGTAAACAAAATATAATGTAATAAATAAAACAAATATTATATATGAGGTTTATCGACATCCGGACTCAAAGTCCTAAATTAAAGCGAGTCAGAAATATAATTACCACGTAATAACGCTCTACTGATATATTTTTAATAGCTCCCTTGCAATCGTATAGTTATACTGCATTCTCGGTGTCAGTCCGCAAATTTAATAGAGGCACGTGTTAAACTGTTATATCAGGGTGCGGTCTAATGTCTGGAAATTGTTCATTGACTGGTATATGTGACCTAAACACGTCAATTACACGCGAGGCAGTCGTTGTGTACCTTTACTTTGTAGGTGGGTTAATTATCGAGTCATGTTAGTGGCCAAGTAGGCGATGGAATTTCTCGGTAACAGAATAGTAACAATAACTCACACCAAGCTAACGAAAAATATATTAATAACCCCATTTTGATATTACACACATCGATGTGTAGAATATACATTAAGTATACATACATCGATGGAGTAAATACATTCATACATATGGTCACGTCTATATCCCTTGTGGGGTAGACAGAGCCAACAGTCTTAAAAAGACTGATAGGCCACGCTCAGACATTTGGCTTAATGATAGAATTGAGACCCAAATAGTGTCAGGTTGCTAGCCCATTGCCTAAAAAAAGAATCCTTTAGTCGCCTTTTACGACATCCATGGGAAAGAGATAGAGTGGTCCTATTCTTTTTTGTGCTGGTGCCGGGAACCACACGGAACACGGAGTAAATACCATATTTCATATTCGTTCATTAAAACGAAAATGAACAAGAGAGATGTTGTCACGTAGGTACTTTATTCGGATATAAACTCCATTCATCCAGGGATGATGATGAACTTTCAGCTCTTAACTCGTTTTTTCTTTAACAGTCAATGCATCTTTACCTAAGTGTGTCTTTGTAGCCTACATTCTGATGTGCTAATAGGTCACATAATAGCTGAGTATCACAAATAAACAAACCAGAACGGTTTCTAGACATTTAATTACATCCGTTCCACTGTCATGATGGAGCAAGTGCACCGTGTCACTAGGTGCAAGGTAGACGCCTTGCACTCAAAGTCTTCAAAGAAATGAATTTCATCATTGTACACGTGATTTTGTTGACTTGGTTTATCATCACCAGTGATGGCGAGCGGTGGTATTCGGCAACTATCATCGACAAAGAACAGGACAATTTCATAAAAACGTACAATACAGATTATCTGCAAGCTCAAGATGGTTTTGTACCATTGACTATGAAGAACTTCACAGAAGCAATTGGAGCAGATCTGAATAAGTGGAATTCTAAAAAGAAGAAGCATACCGATTTTAATTACGCTGACAATTTAAGCACTTCTGTTACTGCTCGTCCAAATGCGACAGCGATATTGCGCTATATGAATAATGTCCGAATAATCAATGTGACAAATAAAAAAAAGCCAATGAGAAAATTGATACGAAAAAGATGTCGGCCAATAAGGCAAGATAAAAAGCTGTTGGGTGCTGGCCGAGCTAAGTTTTTGGAAGTGTTTGAGGTGGTGGAGTTTGATCACGTGGTCTGCACTTCGAGTAGTGGTTTGGAAGGCACCTGCTTACCAGAATACGAATGCCAGAATGCAAGTGGAAGACCCATGGGAACTTGTGCTGATGGATACGGTACTTGTTGTGTCCGTAAGTAAGAAATATTTCTAGTCGTTATAGGTACCTAGTTACTCAGAATTTAGATTAAGCTTAAAATATTATTAGGCGAAAGCTTTAGGAAAAAATCTATGTAGATTACTTTTTATTCATGATAAGGATGTAAATTCGTTTGTTTTGTATATTCGATACGACATTCTAAAAAAAAGTTACATTTATTTCAATTTTCAGTCGAATTTAAATGTGACGATCGCACATCTGCCGCTTCCGGATGGTTCACCAATCCGAGTTTTCCTTCTCCGAGTACTGAAAGACTATCCTGTACTCTCATGATAGACAAAACATCTGAGAACGTCAAACAGATACGTTTGGATTTCATGAATTTTGAGGTGAGATCCTTAGTTAAAGAAATTATCAATCCAAACATAATTCTACACTTTGATGAAAACAATGTCATCTTTCCCTTCTCTTTTTTTAAGGCTCTCTTCTTTTCCTAAGCTTTACCACGCATTGGACTTTGATGCAGTTTTCTTATTTATTTCACACACAAATACTTACATACATTTATGTATAAAAAGCATTGTAGACTTAATTGATTAATGAATTTACAGCTATTGCCACCGACCGACGGAACATGCCAACAGGACCAATTTATAGTGTCGGGACAAAACGTGAACAATGTGATTCCAATACTTTGCGGCGTTAATACAGGACAACACAGTATGTAAAAATGACACTAAACATATATTTTATTATGTAGTCCTAAGTTAGTCTTAAATAAATATGATATAGCCATAACAACAAGAAATTCATTTTCAGTTTACATCGAAGTTGCAGAGACTGATGGGCCTATCAATCTATCGTTTCAAACTGTATCAGCGGACACTAGATTATTTTCCATTAAAGTAAGTCATCAATATAGAGCTTAAGAGTAATTCAACAGTGCACTACAGTAACTTTATCCGAGTAATATTAGCGTTTGTTCAGTATGGTGAATTAAATAACCGTTCTAGATAAAATACCTAGTTCTTTACTGGTGCCTCTGGCGACCAAAAGTTGTTTATCTGTTACGCAGTTACTCAGAAAATACTTTTCTAATGATTCAAACTCCAGATATTTTTACCCTCTGCTATAGCTGCAGTTCTTTCTTTGCTACTTTATTTTGTTAGACCGAAATGAAATAATTTTAGTACCATCAAACCGGTTCTATGTCACAGATTTCACAACTAACAGAAACGGACGAACTAGCTGGGCCTACCGGTTGCTTCCAATATTTCACGGAACCGCAGGGCATTCTCGAGTCTTTCAACTACAGAGACAAGTCTGACATTGGGATCGCGAGAATTCCTGAGTACTTGGTACGACACAACATCCATTTTTCTTCATGAAACTTTGTAAACCCATATATGAGTGTGGCGAAATCTATACGCCACAAGTCACAAAAATAAAAAATCTAAATCGCGCTAGCAAAGATTTCACGGATTGGAGCTATATACACAACCTCCGACACAACATCGTCGGAGCCGCGGTTCCCTAGGCATAACACCTAGCCTGGCGGAAGATTTTCCCTTTGGCGGTCGAGCCGAATCATCGTTCCTGCTACAATGAATATTGAGGACATAGGCTTAGAGGCAGGTTACACACTACACAATCCTACTACTATTATAAAGGCTACTACTATTTAAAAGTTTGTATGGATGTATGGATGTTTGTTACTCTTTCACGCAAAAACTACTGAACCGATTACCATGAAATTTGGTATGTAGGTAGCTGAAGACCCAGAATAACACATAGGCTACTTTTTATCCCAGAGTTCCCGCGGGATTGATAGGGTTTCCATGCGGACGAAGTCGCGGGCGGCCTCTAGTCACATATAATTTTAACTTCAAGTTATACCTACCTCAAATGTGTCATCGGCATCGGCGCACTCGCATGCTCCCAGACTTTAAAAGGTTAAATTTACGTAGGTAGTATAAATTACAATGATATACATTTCTCTGTCACTCTGAATCTCGTAAGAGGCGAGTGAAACTTCGTCTTCATTATAAAAATTGAAAGGCAGATTGGTGTCAGACCGACCGAAAAAATTTGTTAAGTACCTAGGTACAATAATAATATGTACACCCCGAGAATTCAATCGGGACGCGGTACGCTTTAACAAGAGAGTGACTTAACCTACTTACTCAGTCGTTAGTTTTCTTTTTCAGAATAATTTAAATTATGCAATGTGCATAAATCGAGCTACGCAAACATGCAGCATTACGTATACCAACTCAAATTACAACATGCAAATCGTCAATTACGACCCTGGTGAGTTTTGGTCTTTGTCATTTTTACAGATAAAGAATTGTGAAATAGAGAGTCCATTATTTGGAATAGGCAAGTAGTCACAAGATGGGCACTCAGTGAAACAGGTCCTTTGATCAGCAGGAAAAGCCACGCGTTAAAATTCGTTTTGTTCTTAGCGCTGTGCGGGAATTGGTTAAAGCTTTATTCCTAGTCCAAAAGCCCTGCATTCATGTGCCCTAAACCATCCGTTTTCGAAGATTTTAAGTTTTACTGTAGTTTTATACTACTTAAAATATACGATAATAGGGTACTAAGGGTAACGATGATACGCAAAAGTTGTTTAACTAACTGTGTCGCAGGTAATTGTGTGGTGAAATCTATACGCCACAAGTCACAAAAATAAAAAATAGAATCACGCGAAGCTATCAGTCATGAGCAGCGAAAAACCTAAATCGCGCAAGCAAAGATTTCACAAATTTGAGCTATAGGTATTTACAACCTCCGACGCAACATCGTCGGAGCCGCCCGCGGTTCCCCAGGCATAACACCTAGCCTGGCGGAAGATCTTCCCTTTGGTGGCGGTCGAGCCGAATCATCGCTCCCGCTACAATTGGATTACTCCTCCAGACGAATAAAGTTGTTAGATACAGATATGGTATATTTTTAGATGGACTACCGGTAATTCCAAAAGGACAAGCAGGCGTTGAAATATTCAATTGCCCCAGTGACTGGTTACTTATATCGGCTACTCGACTCTGCGGGGAGCGTCTCAATGATGGTTCTGTAATACAGGACTTTTCTTTGGACGCTCCTGTTACAGGTATGTAATATGTAATTTCTCGTAACGGTGATAAATCGAACGAAGAGCGTCAGTCAAAAGTCCTATATAAATACTCAATTAATCCCAATCATTGTTAGTCAAAACCACTTTGACCTACTTACTTACCTGTTCAGTCAAAATTATAACTGACTCGGGGCCACCCGCGACTTCGTCTGCGTGAAATCTAACCCGCGGGAACTCCGTGACAAAAAGGAGCCTATGTGTTATTCTGGATCTTCAGCTACCTACATACCAAATTTTATCGTAATCGGTTCAGTAGTTTTTGCGTGAAAGGGTAACAAACATCCATACTGAAATACTCACAAACTTTCGCATTTATAATGTTATTATTTATAGTAGGATTTTGTTAGTCAATAGTTCTTTTGATTGGTTAAGAGTTTTGACTGAAACAGATACGAAATGTAAGTAACAGTTTACTGTCTGTCATATGGTAAAATATTATTATTGTTGGTCTCATGTTTACAGATAGCAGTGCTGGTCCAATAGTAGTATGGTTCAGGAGTGACGAAGGATACGTCGGCCGTGGCTTTCAAATACGATACCAACAAAATGCGTGCAATGACCCTAGTTAATTTAACGAAATAAAGCTTGTAAAATATGATCACATGAAGTGTTTTTAGATTCGTCTAGTAATAATTTAATTACGATAGCTAAGTACCTAGGTATTTTCATCCGGTCAGTAATGTATCCACTGTAGAAGTTTTGTACATTAATTTGAATACTAACCGATGCTCTGACAAGAGAAAACATAGCGACGAAACCTGCAAATGCATTGCCAACCCCTGCAAAGGTTGCGGAGGTCAGATGGGAGTCGCTTCGTGTAAAAAACTGACTCACCTAATCCAGGGTCCATGGTCAAAGGCGTAACCCGGGCTCCTCTCCAGAGTGATGAGGATGGACTAAAAGTCAGGATGAAGAAATGGGTCAAAATAATAGTTCTTTTTCCGGGTTCTTACCTGGGTAGTTAGCCCATCTCTACGCCATAGTAATAATCGCGTTCAAGCTCACAGTTAGGTATTAGGCGATTTATGCCCAAAGAAAATATCTGCTTTACTTTGTGGCGACATCTCTATGCCACAAGTCACAACAACAAAATCTCATGACTCTTAACAGTCAAAAACAGCGAAAGTCTACATCGCGCAAACAAAGATTTCACGGATTGAAGCATATTTACAACCTCCGACCTTCGATCAATTACAAAAACCTCCGACACAACATCGTCGGAGTCGCGATTCCCCAGGGATCATATCTGGCCTGGCGGAAGATCTTCCTTTTGGTGGTGGTCGAGCTAAATCATCGCTCACGCCTAATTGGTGATCCCGACGTGATTGGAAGCAACCTTCATCGTTATCAACTCAAATACTTACTATCATCACTCCTCACTCTGCCTCTGCAAGCAGTCTCACAGCAAATCAGCAACTGGGTATCGCAGCCAAGTTAACGAGCTTCTAAGTCCTGTCTCTACCCATTCTCGCATCGACATTGGCGACCGACGCGTCTAAAGCAGCCCACGCCTGGATCTTATCAGCGGCGTTTCCTCTCTAGCGTGGCAGCTCTGCACGACTCCTACCGGCGTCAACAGTCGACATCGCTCTCAACAGTCTTGACCTACTGCAGATGAGGAGCATCATCTCCACTCCCGACCCGACACATTGGAATAGACAACCTGGCACTTGCAAGCTCAAGCTTTTTTGTAATTTAAAAGGAACGTGTAAGAACAATGAATGTGTTGTAAATAAGTATTCCATGTAATTAAGGTGGCTTAACCACATTTACAACACATTCATAGGTGACCCTTGTGAAAGTTATGTTATACCTAACGAACCAGTTTAGTAAAAGCACTCTGTTATCAGTAGCCGTAGAAGAAAAGATAAGTTGCTTTTTCTCCTTTTCTTTAGCCCAGGAGCTGCAGTTAGTTTGGTAGATAAACAAGTATCCATAGTCGGAATTTATTGAAAGGCTTTTAAAAATTTTTTTGTTATTGACACTGACATATTGATATTGACAGTGACGTTTCTTATGTTCATTTCATTTTTCATTGTTGTTGATGGCGTTGATGCCCTTCATTTACTGAGACTGAGGCTAAGAAAAGCATTCAATATCATATTTTTTATTAGGTTTTCCACCGTAAATTCTTAGTGATAATTTTAATAGAGCTTTTAACATGTTCAATAGGGTTTGCTTATGAATTATTTAGGTTTGAACACCACACAGTCTACAGTATCGCATTAGAATATTGAAGAACAAAGTCTCCGACTCTATTGTTCGTTGTTTTTACAAGTTGCACATTTCATTCCATTTGCCAATTATCTGGGTCAGGTACTCACTACTGGTTATTGAAAATAACTGTGTTTATAAATAAATATAGGTAACAGTTAATTAAAATAAATGATTCGGCCTTAGATAACCGGGTGGTGTTTATTCACGTCGCTGTAGTGTGCCTTAGCATTAAGTGATTTGATAAGATCTGTTATAAACTAAATAACACAGGAGCCTTGATTTTATTGTAACATTAAATTAGAGAAGAGATGTCGGATAGCGGCGAGAGTGACGTTGCATGGGTGTCTTACAAGGATAGGCCTGAGTGGAATGACTTGAAGCCTATCCCAGAGGATGACGGGCCTGCACCCGTAGTTGTTATTGCACACTCTGATAGATGTACGTATTTGTTTTATGAATTATATAATTATAATGCAAATCTTATCATTTCCATACATTAGTAGTTTGGTTATATTGTTCAGTACTTTTATTTTTCTAAGGGCTTTTGACCATATTTTATAGCAATGTCAAATTTTCCATTGTAAGTAATATACATACATATTTATAAAACCTTTTACATTAATGTGCCACATGTTTCATAGTTCTATGTAAGACCTTATGAGTGCTTAGTTATTAAAATGTACTTGAATGTGACAATAGAAATTATGACATACCTATTTCTCTTCCTATTGTTGAGTCAAAGCCTCTACAGCATATTAAGTATCATCAATGCACTAATAGTGCTAAAAAAATATGATCCAATCAGGTCAGGTTCATTTATCTGACTTGTTTACTTTAGAATTGCATTCATGGTGAATCCAGGCTCTTGCCAGGTTATATGTCAGGTTGACAAAAATGCCTGGATCATGACAAAATTGTAACAAATAGTGTATTCATTTACTATTTTCTTCATTGTGTAAGCTAAAAATTACTGATTTAATATCTAAAATGTTTCAGTTCAAGATGTGTATGATTACTTCCGTGCAGTACTGAAAAACAATGAGAAGTCTGAAAGAGCACTTCAGTTAACCAAGGATGCTGTTGAGCTGAACCCTGCTAATTACACTGTCTGGCAATACAGGTGCGATAGCGTAATATAAGATCTGTTAAATTTGTGAAAAATATAAGCTTTACATGATTAAACTTGAGTACATATTGCAAGATCTATGGGCTATTCATAATCATTGACAATGCGATGACCATATTCCTGTCTTCCTTCTCTCTATCCTGAAGCAAAAATTTGAAGTAAATTAAACTATTAGTTTTCTCAAAATTGATATTGAATTCTTTCAGGAGAGATCTCCTTCAGGCCCTGGGAGCAGACCTAAGATCTGAACTAGATTATGTGGAAGCTGTCATCAAAAATTCTCCAAAGAATTACCAGGTATTCATAAGATAATAAATTTTATGTTCCATTTATATAATAATAAAAACAAATCTTGATTTTAAACGTAAGGTTCCTTGTTCTCTGCCCTTAAATTCTAAAATGATAAGGATTTTTGTTGTATGACTATAGGATTTCTGAGTTTGGTTATTAAGTGTTGGTGGCAGATTTGATGCTCTTGCTTCAGCAAAAACAGAAAATATTATAAGAAAACTTGAATTTCAGGAAAAGAATATATAGCTATGATTAAAGCTATATTAGGTTCCCTTGTTTTAACAGTGTCATGCAGATTGTAAAATCAAAAAGTATTGTTAAATCTTCAGGTGTGGCATCATAGAAGAATGCTGGTAGAATGGTTGCAAGATCCCTCACTAGAGCTGGAGCTGACTGGAGATGCATTATTACAGGATCCCAAGAATTACCATGCCTGGCAACACAGGCAATGGGCTATGAAAACATTTGGGTGAGTCCTTATATATATTGATATTTGAGGGCCAGACATTACAAATATGGCCTTTGTACCATTGAAATTAAATTTTATTGTTATAAAATTTTTACACAGGAAAGCAAGCAGCACAAGGACCACTCTGGTCTTACTCTTAAAAGTGCTGAGATTCACATAGCTTGGCATTTAAGTCTTTATGCCCTTTCTTCATACATCTTTATATCCTCAACAGTCCAACTGAGTAAACTTTACTGAACCCTTACAAAACATCTTACACATAGCTGCTTATAAGTACTTTTCTTAATCCAACTGGTGTCAATTCCGGTTGCAAGGGAAGCTTAATCATCCCTTAATTGCTTTTAATGACATTCATGTGAAAGAGATGGAGTGGTCATATTCTATCAAAGAGCCAGGAACCACTATCTGTTTAGATTACCCAAACTAAATTAACCTGCAAGAGTGATGAGTGAATGAAGCAAAAGAAGTATGTAGGAGTCTTGGCAAGCAGTAAGATCTTTTCTCTGCTTACCCCTTTGGTAAAGTCGTGATCATATGATTGTATTTATAGCTGTTGTGTTCCCACCTTACTCCAATCCTTTTAGGCAATTTAACCTAGCTTAATAAAATGCAGTAGGTACCTCATTGCAGCTCCTTTTCTGTCTGTAGTGCTGAGTTTATCTGGTATTCTGCTTTTTTAAAAGCAATTCTATATATTCCGTGTTTTATTTATTTGTTAATGAAAGCACAATTTGTTTGTCAAACATATACTATTATTTTAATAACCATTGAATCTGCCAGATACTTTCGTCGTTATATCCAATACATTTACATGTGTCATATAAACTTTTATTTCTAATTCCAGCCTCTTTGACAGAGAAATGGATTTTGTGGATAATCTGATCAGTGAAGATGTTCGTAACAATTCGGCGTGGAACCAACGCTACTTCGTCGTGAACAACCATCTCGGTTGGTCCGATCTAATTGTTCAGAAAGAAATATGTTACACATTGGAGAAGATCAAGTTCGTTAAGAATAACGAAAGTGCATGGAGTTACCTAAGAGGTGTGATGCTGCATGACAAGAGAGGAATGAATGGTAACGCTGTCGTAACCTCATTCTGCGATGAACTTTACAAACACAAATGTAGATCACCATATTTATTAGCATTCATAATCGATGTGTGTGATGAAGCCATAAAGAAAGGCGAAACTAACACTTTTCATAATGCAGATAGAGCGATAACGCTTTGTCACGCACTAAGCACTAAATACGATAAAATTAGAAGCAAATATTGGAACTACATTTGTGATAAATTCAAAAAACTGCAAAAAGAGGAAAACGGCTTAGAAAATCATGAAAATAATATTGAAGACTAAACAGTAGATAGATAATTTTTATGACGCGCATCGTTATCGGTTTACTGTTCACCATTCGTTTTTTTGTTATAATAATAATATAATATAGATAAAAAAGATAACAGACTAAACAATAGGAACATCTTAATTTTTGTCACATTTTTGCGATACATTTTATAAAGTCTCATCCAGGTTTTACAATTTTCAATTACCGCAGTTAGCTTTTGCCTCGTTGTTGCCGTCATACTGGTGTGTCAGTGTTCACGGATTGTACAGTAATAATAAATAAAAGATGAAGTAAGTGAGTGCGTTTTTATTCTGGCTCGGGGGAGGGCCGCGTGGGGTCTGGCGGGGCGGCGGAGCGGCGCGGCGGCGGGCGGGCGGGCGCGCCGAGGTTGGCGTGCGTGTGCGAGCGCACGGCGCGCGCCATGATCTCGCACGCGCAGTCTCTGTCGTCGTTAAGCACGCCCAGCAAACTCGGCGTCACTGTGATTTTCTCCGTAGCCTTTTTCTTTTCACCGCTTTTACCTTTGCCCACCTTCGAACCGAAATCGCATGACTTTTCAGTGACCGTTATCCCTAGTAGATCTAGAATGTCTGGGCATTCTACGCATTCGCAACTCTTGCAATCGCAGAAAGGCTAAAATATTTGTGTTTGTTGTGAAATAAGGAACCATTTGCCTTGAATAAAAAAATATAAGAATGATGTTTCTAAGGTATTGGAGTAAGATAAGGAAAACAAATAGAAGGAAGCTTTATGAGCGCAGTAAATTCCGCATATAAATGACTAAGTGGAACGAAAGTCTTTTTAGAAGAACAAAAACAGATAAGAATTTCTCTTAACAGTACTGTTTACCTTTGTTTTTAACGGTGATACGCTAGGACCCTTATTTTTACTCCCCTGCGGAGCTTTTTTCATATTTGTTTCGTCATTGTTATTATGGATTGAAATAAGGATAAGTATATTCGTAAAGATTTCCTTTATTTTGGTGTTAAGCTTTAGTTTACCTACATTTTATGTTGAAGATATCTTCAGAAAATGTCAGAATAAGATTGACTGAAGTATTTTGTCATCGTGAAATTTTTTTTTTGTTTTATATATGCAGGACTAAAAGTAATATAAAAATACAATAATTTATTTTAATTTATAAATAAAAATGTGGCATGGGTTGATGGGTTTTTCTGAGTAACTGAGTAAAGAACTACTTATACTATAAGTAAAAAATCAGCATAGCGTTTTCTTAATATTGCAACCATATTAAGAAAACAGATGAAGAAATTGAAAATTGTCTAAAGAAAATAAGCTACAAGTACCAATCTATACAAATATTATAAAGTTGAAGAGTTTGTTTGTTTGAACGCGCTTGTCTCAGGAACTACTGGTTCGAATTGAAACATTATTTTTGTGTTGAATAGACCATTTATCGAAGAAGGCTTTAGGCCATATAACATCACGCTGCAACTATTAAGAGCGAAGAAATAATGGAAAATGTGAAAAAAGCGGGGTCAATTATTCACCCTTGATGACCAAAATAACCATTCCATGCGGAAAAAGTCGCGGGCACAGCTAGTATGCTTAATATTCGGACTCTTCAAGTAAGTAATGTTTTTAATTCTGTGATCGGGCCTTCTCTTTTAGAAATTTGTTTGCTACGCAAATTGAGCCTCGTAATTGAACTCAAATTACAAAGTGACATAGAAAAAACAAAAACTGTCAGTGAAAAAACTCATGTCTTAATAAAGTGCTAGAATCCTATAACCTACACAGGTACCAAACTCACCTACCGACTACCTAATCAAATACAAATAAATAACAATGTAAAATAGTGAAACAAGTACCTAATTATCTTAATAAAAATATCCTTGAACAAAGCATCTCTTATCTACCAACACTCCACAAGTGATGACATAAGTTAAACAATAAGAATTTTAATAACAAACAATAATTTGAAAATGTTAAGTAAATCACAAGCATATCAATGGAACTGCGAGCCCATTGAGGTTCGAATGTTAAAGAGGCAACTGGCAAACTTATCGTGCAAGCATGATTTTCGTAGACACCCAACTCTTTATGAGACTAAATCAGATTACTGCGAACAAGGAATTCAAGTGAAATGTGAACCCAAAAAGGTTGACGAGACCACACAAATTGAATCCAATTTGGCTTCATCTTTAAACATGTTCAACTCGTATAATAACGTTTCCATGTGCCCAACATGTCTCGTTGCATTCAGTGTACTTAATGCAGCCTCTAATAAGAAAGTAATGAAGGATCAGGAGCTGATAACTGACTTTGAAATTCATAGATCTGGAGAGGATATGCGAGACCCCGTGGACTGTGGCAGTGGATACATGTCCAGAACTACTTCTTTTACTAGTCCACCTTATTCTGACTTTGCGTTTCATGACTTCTCCAGTGAATGTTTAAATGACGGCATGTACCGTCATCATTCGCCTAACCATGAGGTCAACTTTTTGGACGCTTATTTTGGATGTACTTTACCGAAACAAGATGTTGTACCACCGCATATCTCACACGCTGTTTGTATGGATAGTTTTATAAATTCAATTAGACCGCCATTGAATTTAGGAAATAATTGAATAAAAAACTATTATGAGCCATGAAAAAATTTTTCATTTTTAGAAAGTGCCTTGTTTCGTTTTGTAGTGGAAGCGAGGATTGGTATTGGTTGAGCGCATCGTATTATCACTGTAATTGGTTGTTGTTGACTTGTGGCGTAGAGATGTCGTCATAAAACTCCCCCCCAAGACCGGGAGGTCTGAAGTCTTGGTCTTGCTGTGCAATCTGTGCGTGTTGAGCTTGCAAGTGCCAGTGAGTCAGATGTGAGATGATGCTTGTAGTCTGCAGTGGGTCGAGACTTTTGTGAGCAATGTCGAATGTTAGCGCTTTGTCGCCCGGACCTGTCACGCTGGAAAGAAGAGACACCGTGGATGTGATCCAGGCGTGGGCAGAGGTAGACGTGTCACTATAGTCATCAGTAAAAAATAAAGAACTGAAGTACTCTGCACCAACGAGCTTGGATAAAGAGAGTTAAAATTAAAGATTAAGTAAAAGAATGCGTGGATAGTTGCAAATGAAATGTAGTCTTTTCCTACCTCTTTATTATTATTTCATAAAAATTTTAAGCTCATCTCATTCCTTACAATATTTTTTTGTTATTATGCTTATAATAATGGAATTTCGAACCACCGCTTCACTCACAAGTCACACTACTCATTCGCGTCGTTTTGAGACGTCCTCGTGTGTATCATAAAATGTAGTCTTTTCCTACCTCTTTATTTTTAATTCATAAAATTTTTAAGCTCATCTCATTCCTCACAATATTTTTTTGTTTCTGAACGTCTGCTCTACATGCAAAGCAAATAATTTTGCTTACAATTATGAAATTTCGAACCACCGCTTTACTCACAAGTCACACTACCCATTCGCGTCGTTTTGAGACGTCCTCGTGTGTATCATAAAATGTAGTCTTTTCCTACCTCTTTATTTTTAATTAATAAAATTTTTAAGCTCATCTCATTTCTTATAATATTTTTTTGTTTCTGAACGCCTGCTCTACATGCAAAGCAAATAATTTTGCTTACAATTATGAAATTTCGAACCACCGCTTTACTCACAAGTCACACTACCCATTCGCGTCGTTTTGAGACGTCCTCGTGTGTATCATAAAAAAATCTCGCGCTGCTAGGTCGCGCATGCGTAGAGGTATTTTTATGATATAGGTTAGGTAGGTGTCGTGTCGTGTTTGTGTGCTCTGCACGTTGAAAGTGGCGTTAGTTTGTTTGTGGAGGTTATTTTTAGTCATTTCTTGGATATTTTAAAATAAGTAAGTGAAACATTTATGCTGCTATTAAGTATTTACATATCTATTTAATTTTTTTTTATATTCATTTACAAAATATGCGGAAGAAAATAATGTTAATTTACATTATCGGACCCGGTATATTATAATGGGGGACACTTGTGCTTACTTTAATGTGTTCTAATACATACTTAACTTTTTTCTAAAATATTTTCAAGACTTACCACTCCTTCAACTCTAGCTTAATAAAAATCTAGTCAACTAATTAGATGTTTGACTATTTGTGAGGCAGTTTATAAACCTAACATATGTTAAAAAGTTTTTAATATAAAATACTTACCAATATCTCTGACTTACCTATAAAAGTAACTAAGTACCTACTTTCTTCTTTCCAAAAATTAGGATGGCACTTTTTGCCTGCTTGCTTTTTAGCATTTCTTCCAATTCTAACCTACAAATGAAATCAGCTGACTCGTTTCATTCCATGGAGAGTTTGTAGGTACGGCTAGGTAGGTAGGCTTTTGAATTTGGCGGTTATTTTTGTTACATACATTTGTAAGAGCAGAATGATGCAATTGCCATGTTTGTTACGGGAGAAAGTACTCATGTTATAAGTAGGTATACCTACCATGAACAGTGCTGGTCGATTGCGTAAACTGGCGGGCGCGGGATGGGTCTCATTAAATTATCGCCAATAAATGGTAATAAAAAATATCTAAGTACCTAGATAGTCTTCAAAACTTTAGAATCGGTATTTATTGATATCAATATTGTTATGGGATACATTCTAAGATCTGCTAGTTGTATAGGTCGTCGTTTAGGTAGGTACCTGCGGTCTCCCTACGTTTATCCCTTAGGGAAACTAAGGGGGGTACCTAAAACCGTAAAATATATACCTACATACGCAAATATTGTTCAATACAGGGACTCAGTTTTTTTTTAATTATGTGAACTATTAGTCACGCCGATTACGTATTGGACAAACGTTGGACAAACGAAGTCGCGGGCAAAATTTAGTATCTGATTCTATATCCATAACTAATTTAAGTACTTAATTTTATAACATTTTTGATTTCAGTTCAAAATGTGCGGCATTTGGGGAACGTTTGGAATCGAAGGAGCAGTAAGCAAGACGTGTACTGACTGCTTTTGTCAAATCGAACACAGAGGACCTGATGCTTGGCGTATTGAACAAGACGCCAGGGAACCCCGAGTCGTACTTGGTTTTCGAAGACTTGCAATCGTTGATGGGTTGCACGGCATGCAGCCGATGCGTTTGCATACTTTCCCTCGCACGTCCCTTCTTTGCAATGGCGAAATATACAATTGCAAACGTCTTCAAACTCAATATCAATTTCCTTATGAGACAAACTGTGATGTAGAAGCCATAATACATTTATATCATAAATTTGGCATCGCTGAAACAATAAAGCAGTTAGACGGCGTATTCGCAATCTGCTTGGTAGATGGCGAAAAGAAAAAAGTATATTTTGCCCGTGACCCATATGGCGTTCGGCCACTATTCAAATTACAAGATGACGAACTTGGTTACGTTGGTGTATGCTCTGAAGGCAAGGGTTTGATGGGTCTAAAACTTAAATCAAGTAAATCCTCTACCTTGAAGCAGTTTCCACCAGGATACTTTGAACAATGGAGTATATTGGAAAATGGAAAGATGAAACTTGATTACACAGAGCAATATTTTAAGCCTGGTATGCCACCGAAATTTGAGCCTTTTGTTTCAGACAATGTGCTAGCAGGCATGGACTTGAAAGAAAAAACTGCTCGTTTATTAGAAGCTTCGTGCCGAAAAAGGTTAATGGCGGACCGAAGAATAGGTTGCCTCCTTAGCGGAGGACTCGATTCATCCCTTGTTGCGGCCCTTGTTGTCAAACTAGCCAAGGAAGAAAAATTACCATATAAAATTCAAACGTTCGCTATTGGTATGGGCGACTCTCCTGATCTGATTGCTGCTCGGAAAGTGGCGGAATATCTTCAGACTGAACACCATGAAGTCAGATTTGACGAAAATGATATAAAGGCGGAATTAGACAACGTTATTTATCACTTGGAAACTTTTGATATTACAACGATACGTGCTAGTATTCCCATGTTTCTTTTGGCTAAATATATAAAAAATAATACAGATTCGACGGTTATATTTAGTGGAGAGGGAGCTGACGAATTAGCGCAGGGTTATATCTACTTTAGAGATGCTCCTTCGGAAGCAGCAGGTCATGAAGAAAGTATTCGTCTTTTATCAGATATATACTTATACGATGGATTGAGAGCTGACCGAACAACTAGTGCATTTAGCTTAGAACTTCGTGTCCCATTTTTGGATATTCAATTTACACATCATTATTTAGCCGTTGACCCTAAATTGCGTCAACCTCAAGACGGCGTAGAAAAATATTTGCTTAGAAGCAGTTTTGACAACAGTGGTCTTTTGCCGAGTGCTATTCTGTGGCGTCATAAGGAGGCCTTTAGTGATGGTGTTGCATCTATTAAAAAATCGTTATTCACTATAATATCGGAAATAATTTCAGAGAGATTACAAGACGAGAATATAAAATATGAAGGCTTACAGCCTACCACGAAGGAATCAAAATACTACAGATATATTTTTGAGAAAACTTACCCTGGCCAACATTGTTTTACGCCGTATTACTGGATGCCGAAATGGGTACAAGTGTCCGATCCATCAGCAAGATTCATCAAACACTATGCAGCTTCTTCAACGATAGATAACTAAGTGTTATAATGTTTATTATAAGTTAATTACAACATTCCCATCAGTAAGTTGTAAGTTCGTTATTCGTTTCCAAAGTTTAAGATGATACTTATTTCCTACGTATTGACGTCATACCTTTACATTATTTGTTTATCTACGGTGTTAATTGCAGCATTGTTATAGCAAAGCCATTTACATGGTTGTATTACCTAAGTACATTTTATATCTGCATGTTGGTTTTTAATTTGTCTTTGCGAATCTCTGTGTAATTAAGATATTTATTTAACTTTCAAAATAATAACAGATTATAATGTTTCATTAAATAGTTTTATTAGAACCACCATCAATCTTACAAATCCTTTAAAATATTTTCGAGAAAAAGTCAATGAAATTAATTTTCTTACAGTATTCCTTTAGTTTCTTCACGGCTGTGGCGTCCCAAAGTCAATTAAAGTTTTTTATGCCTTTTCAAACAACTTCACGCGGGATAAAGGTAATCGTTTATTTAGAACCACCATTGCTACTTAGTCCGTGATAAAGCTGTAGCACCCGCAGATAAGAAAGAGTTTTCGTGATCGGTTTAGTTTAGTATTTCCGAAGATTACCTAGCCCTTACAAACAAACAAAGTTAAAATCTTTATCATTATAATTATTTGATTTTGTTTGATATGTAGTTACGAGTACGTAGGTGCATCAGACATTCTGGAGCCATTACCTACTGTAAAAATGGTTAAGTATATTTTCTTTATTGTTTATTCTACATTGACGTCATACAAGTGAATTTCTTACCTTGAGGTTATTGAAAACATTGATACCTTTTAGTAAGAATGTGTATGTATTTTCGTATATTTGTACAGTATCAATTTATGTTTACTGCATTAGATAGTTTGTATCGCATAATATCTTGCATGACATATCAAAATATTAAAATTTAATTTATTTAAGTTTATGTTTAATAGTAAATAATTAATCTTTGGTTTTGCAACAATATCAGGCATGTATGGTTAATATTAAATGTAGTCAGCCCTGTCGATGTTGTTGCCACAACTCATGGGCGGTGCCAGCAGCGCCCACGAAGGATAAGCCTTTACCCTGTAACAAAACATGCACATTTATAAAAATGGTGCCGGAGTGCCTTAGACAGACGTAAGTAGTGAAAGTCGGAGGAAAATAGGCTTGCGAGGTTATTTACTTAACTATAACGTAAAAATATACTATTAACGTTAAAAAATCAAATACCATGAAACTATACCTACTGCTGAACTTGGCCATTTAGGCTTCTTAAGATTGTTGGCTCTTTCTACCCATTAAGAGTAAATACGTGATATGTGTATGTATATGTACCTAATGATTGTATGCTAATAAGCTATGTGTCTTATCTTCCCTCTCTCTCTATTTTACTTAATTTAAAAGATAGAGAGGAAACTGAACCGATTTCGAGGAAATTGGGTACAGAGATAGAGTTGACATTGAGAAAGAACATAGGCATGGCATATCTTTTTACTGTGAGAAAAGGGAAAGAGAGGGTGAATTTTAACGACGAACGAAGTCGCGGGCAGCTGCTAGTACAATATTATGAAGCCTTGTCAATATATGTGAATAGACCCGCTGATTTTACTAGAATAGGCCCAACTGCAGAAATTGTAGGGGACGATTAAAGTATGATGACTTGTGTTATTGTGCACTTTAGTGCTGTTATCCTTTACGTGCATAAAAATATGTCAAGCAGACAAAACTGAAATAAGTACGTACTACGTATTAAATATGACAATGGGTTAAAGAGCATTGCTGAAACTGCTTAAGTAGGTTTAATTGAATCATCTTAAAAGGCCACAAAATGATAAAAGTGCCTGTACTCTCTATATGAAAAACAATTGAAAACTTACAATAGCCTTTGCCCCTTTTTTAAGTGCATTTACATTGACCTTTGGTTCAGCCTGTCCACCGCCGAGGAACAACGCGAATATCGCCAGCACCATAAAAAATAATCCAGTCAGCTTCATCTTGAGTGTAAAGGAGATTTTACAACAGTTGAAGTAAGTTTGATGGCAATACGGCGCTACACTCTATTTAAATAAAAGCTTAAGTTTTACCTGTTCACGCATGGGTTAATCCAGTTACTCCTTACTTAGGTTGAATGACAAATAGTTTAATTACATACTCGTTTGCGTAAAAGTTTTAGTTAAAAAACCCCATAACTAACACTTATTGAAAATTTGTGGGTGTTTATGTTGAGAAAAAATTAAATAAAGCAAATAGTACCTAACGTAAGAATTTTTTTGTATTTCACCAATAAAAAAAGAATAGGACCACTCCGTCTATTTCTCACGGATGTAAAAGTCGATTAAAAAATAAGCTTATAAACTTGCGATATTTCTTTTGGGCGATGTGCTAGCAACCTGTCACTATTTGAATCTCAATTCTATAAATAAGCCAATAGATGTGATTATATGTATGTATAAAGTAATTGCTTATTTAGGGGATTTTTGCTTCTAATTATTAAATTTCGCTTTGCATACGAGGTATTGTTATGATTTTAGAGAAATTTATTTTTATCAGATGTAAGGTCTTTAAAAATCAAACTGTAAAATAGTGTACTAACTTGTTTAGATTCCAAATTTCTTTATGACCACTGCGTATTTTTCAGTAGGTAAGGTCCTAAACAGGAAACCTCATCTAAAGATCATAAAAACGTAATTATCATATCATATCGATCTTATTGAATTTCCCCGTTTAAGGAATTTGCACATTATTCCAAGCAGGAAAACGCGAACTACGATTTGTTTATGTGTAAATTGATATAAATAGAGTGCGTAATAAGTTACTGGACATTCACACTTGATTTGTCTTATTGTGTAGACCTCTGGTTAAACTCCGTACATACAACATGAAGCTGACTGGTCTGTTGTTCTTGGTGCTGGCGGTGTTCGCGCTGTTCATCAGTGGAGGACAAGCCGCTCCTAAAGTCAATGTCAATGGCCTTAAAAAGGGCGCTAAAGCTGTTGTAAGTATCATTCATAATTGACGAGTATTGTTTGTTTGTTTCTTTGTAAATACTTTATTGTACATAACAAATGTTTAGGAGTACATAAAAAGACATTAAAAAAATAACAATGTACAATGGCGGACTTATCCCCATGAGTTTCATAGTATTTCAATATATTCTCATAATAAATCTCTTCCAAAAGAAAAATATGCAGCAGATTAATTAAAATATATTATGTACACATGACATCCATGGGTAAGAGATGGAGTGGTCTTATTCTTATTTTTATTGGTGCCGGGAATCACACGGCACAAAAAATTAATTTAATATATTTTTTTTTATTTCAGGGCAAAGTCTTATCCGTGGCTGGCGCCGCCGGAACAGCGCATGAATTGTGGCAACAGCGACACGGTTAAATTTCGGTGCAATTAATATTAAGTTATAATGTTTGTTAGATAAGTTTTATATGGGTATTATTTTGCTAAAAAAAGTGATAAATAAATTATTTTATTTTTATAAGTATATTTTATTGAACTCCCGTTCGTTGTTAATCGGACTCAAATTCTTTATTTTGTATTAAAGGTATATACATGATATTACAAAAATTCAATTCATACGATAATTTCGTTTGAATTTAATTTTTAGTTAAATATATTCAGTTGCTGGAAAATAATGAAACCAAACCACATAAATTCTTATGTGAATTTTTACAAAAAGCTAAGTAAATACAAACCCACAATAAAATAGGTAATATTGTCATTGAGAAAGATGTAAACCGTAGAACATATTCACTCAATATAAAAAGAAGTAATTTAATATATGTATATGAATCAGTATAAAATAAGATTAAAGTACCCTACTTTAATCTTATTTTATAGGTCAAGTTTCATTTAATTTAATATACAATAAATAAATAACAAATTGATTTGAATATCTATATTCAATATCTATAGGTAATAACTATTTACATAATTATTCCTTATAATATAGAAGTAGATCTTCTTCGTCGTTACCTTATCCCACTTTCTACGTGGGGTCGGCACAGTATGTTAGTTTTTTCCAATTACTTCTGTCAATTGCCATCTCTGGTCACTCCCTTTCTCCTACCCGTCCTTGATGCAACAACCCTGATCCATTTCCCACAGACGCCGGGTGCTGCGTCTGCGCGTCGCCTCGGGGGTACGCCCTAGTCCTATCGCTGTCTGTCTTATCACTAATCATACTGGAAAGCTTTGGCTTTAGTTTTATGACCGGCCGCCTGCCTGACGTCAACCCTCTTTGGGTATGCTTTTGTGGCACCTAGATGTATGTGCTCTTGTCCCTATAGAAGTAGATAACGTTGTTAAAATATAAATGCCAGGTATAAGCTTTCGCAGATGTTTTAATAGTTAGTTATAGATCTACATTTTTCTGAAGACACTATGTATATCTCTAACGTGGAAGCAGAATTCGATTGAATTTAATCGCCTAATGTGCGATATCCGTTACCATTTAAATCTTAAGTATATGTATATATACATCTATTCTACATGCTCGTAAAATAAATTTTGTAAATTATAATATAAGTATATTAAAAATAAAGGAAATTAATTTATGTCGATAGCCCATAGATTCTATGTGTACTTTTGCCCGTTAACGTAGCGAAAATAGATAGACCCATGATATTTTATTGAGTAGGTACAAAAAAAATCATTGCAAACCTAAAATATAATCATTGAAACTGTGGTAGATAAATAAATATAATACTTATGGACGTAAATCAACCGTTCTGTCTTGTACCAGTTGCGCCTGCCACTTCTTCTATTTGCTCAGCTGTCTATAAAAGTAACGTGCATTGCAAGAGACATAGAATACTTATATCTTTGGGTACGTGCTGTTTTATCGTAGGATATCAGTAGAATTGACATGTAATCATGACGCTTTTATGAGTTAATATGGGGTAAGTTCCCCAGCAAAAGTTACAGTAATGAGATGGGAGTCGCTTCCTGTAAAAATCTGACTAACCCAATCCAGGCTCATGGTCAAGATGCTCACGCCGGGCTTTTCTCCACAGAGGTAATCCCGGTTACATGGATTACCGCCAGGAGGAAGGAGAAGAGCTAGCTAAGTATGCGGGGATCGTGGCAAGTGGAAAATAATTTCTTAGTTCAGTGTAGTACTTACAATAACTTTGTTGGCCCTCAAAGTAGACCCTGGGCTCAGCTCAGCTGGCCCCTACTAAGATAAGGGTGATCACTGCCAACACTGTAAAAAATATTCCAATTTACTTCATATTGTATGGAGTCTTCACTACAGGAAAAATTAAATATGAGTCTTGAAAGAATCATAAGCGTCATTTAAAACCACGGAATACATTTGGGTTTCTCCTGAAATGCGATTTTGCATTCTCACTCACACAAGAAAATTTACTGACTCATGAAGAAAAATAATGTGATTTTTACTCATTTAATTAAATAAAAATAACTCGCATATTGACGGTATAAATTTATAAAGGTTTTAAAAACATACCTTTGTATTGTGTTATAAGCCGCTTGGTATATGGAATTGTGGATTAGAACCTCTTCATCTCTTATTTAATTAGTATTACCTATAGATGCGGTCTGAAGGAAAAATGCTTTAAAATGATTAGGATGTAATAAGTCAAGCGTTATATTTATAAAATGTCATTCTGAAGCTAACCGACTGCTACTCGTAGTACTTAGTAAAACTAATATTATACATTTCTCATTGTTATAAGTTCAGCACCATTCACTTTCTATTCCTGAAGTTAACCGAAATAAAAAGGGAGAAGACAAAAATACATTTTTACTCTTTCTTTGAACTTTGACTTTCATCCACAGAATTTCACTAAAACCTGTCTTTGGCCTAAGTCGTAAGAAGATATTATAAATTTGGATAATGATATAACTAAGAGTAATCGTATAAGTATATCCTATACTCCATACTTCATTATTAAGCCATATTCCGCTGAATGCTACCTTTCAGTCTTTTCGGAACTGGTGGCTCTATCTACCTCGCAAGGAGACCTGATATGTGTATGTACGCTAGAATATTTATTCTTGTAAGTATGCCAAATGCAAATCGATAATCATTCCGTGATTCAGTTGTGCGTTGATAGACAGGTCGTCACGTTTTTTTTTTCACGTATCGTATATTACTTCGTATAGCAAAGCAAAATGTATTACGACGACATATTTTAAGAAAACAATTTTTGCTCAAACCAATAATATTTCTTCGAAGCCACTGGCAGGTGTCATAAGGAAATTTCAATATCAAAAGCCGAGTAGGAAATCCCGTAAATTTAAAAGTATTTAAATGGGGCGAGTAATAAATTATTCGACATTCAGACTTGAGTTACTCTGTTGAGAAAACCTCTGATTTCAACTCCAACAAACATGAAGCTGTCTGGTCTGTTTCTGATGGTGGTGGCGGTGTTCGCTCTGGTCTTCAGCGGAGGACAAGCAGAGCCCAAGGTCAACGTCAAAGCTCTTAAGAAGGGGGCTAAGGCTATTGTAAGTGTACCTACTGCATAAGATATTTTGATAGACGGCCACTTTACTCACAACTTTTAATTCACAAGTAGTATCTCATAATAGTAAATGTTCTTCTTCTAGTATTGAAAAGTTTAGATTTAAATGTTATAAAATTTTTGTTACTATAAAAACTTATTACACCAGACACGTTATCACTTCGACAAATTACTCGATGACTTTGGTGAAATTCGTACTCAAGATTTGCCATACACATTACTACTTATATGTATGTATGTACTAAGTAACTTTGTTATGTACTTACTTATTATGATTTTAAGTACAAATTTTCTTGCTAATACATACATTCATAGGTACATATAATCAGGTCTATATCCCTTGCGGGGTAAACAGAGCCAACAGTCTTATAAGCAAGACTTATAAGCCAAGTTCAGCTGTTCACTTTTTCTTGTTAAGGAGAGGTGAATTAATAAATACATATTATTTAAATTGATTAAATTACGAATAAGATAATTTGTTACTATCTCATACTTATAAAAATAAATCGTCAAATCTCAATCTCTTTTTGTTACAGGGTAGAGGCATCTCTCTGGCGGGCGCGGCTGGCACTGCGCACGAGCTGTGGCAGCAACGACACAATGGTTGATTTTATACTATTTGATGACTTATGATCAGAGTATTCTTTCTGCGATGTATTTTTTTAGTAAATTATTCTTTAGCAATATAAAAATAAATTTTCTTGGTTTGTTAGACACGTTTTTCATTCCCATTTAAGTGACTGATAGTTACGTCAAAAATAATCACCGTTTAAAATTTTATATGATTAAATTTTATTATTTTTTATTAAAATTTCGTAAAAATCAATTAACCATAACAATGTATTCTCTCGTCCACACTGTTTTCAAAGTTTTAATAATTGTGAAGACGACATTAATGAAAAAAAAAGCTGCAGTGCAGTCTGTTAGCGCTTCATCTGCACTGACGCTTTGGAAGCGGCAGTAAACTTAGTTTTAAGTAATTTATAAGACGTCAACCAATGTCATGAAACCAAAAGATCTGACATCTGATTTGTTTGTTACCTCTTCACGCTTCATCTACTGAACCAATCTTCTTGATATTTCGATTAAGAGTTTGGAGAAGAATACAGGGTAACTTTTATCCTTATGATTTTACTAGTAAAATCTAGTAGTTCCTGTGGGATTTGCGATAAAGCTGTATTCTTTTGAAGGTGACTCTAAAATCGCGCGCGTGAAGCTACTGATAAAAGCTAGTAAATTCAAATTCAAACTTTTATTTGCATAATATGAGTACAACAAGGTCTTAAATATTATGTATAACAGATCTTCATATTTACCCTTTCGGGTGTTGCAAACATTTTTATATGTATTAGTAGACATACAAACTTATACATAGAGGTACCTACTTAGTATCACATTATAATTTTAAATCTAATTAGAATTGTTTAAACCTAGTATTGCACAATTTATATTAATTAATATAAATGTAGAAGTTATGTGACTTTTTGGCTCTGTCTACCCCGCAAGGGTTAAAGTCGTGTTTTTGTATTTATGTGTACCAACTGGGTAGTCATTTGCAATTAATTAAGTTATTCCACCGCCCGCCCTGAGCCATAATCACTAATTTCTGTGTAATTGTACAGAATCGGCTAAATCGAGCGGTGTGATTTCCGGCTGAGCAAACTAGAACTACTCATATTGCTGGAAATACTCTTGCCGTGTAGTTACCGGCACTTTAGATATATCCCACGTTCATCTGTATATATACATATATACAGATGAACGTGGGATATATATATATATATATATATATATATACACTATTAAGATAAAGAGGTAACTTTGCTTGTGTGTTTTGGAATCATGATTTTTTTTACCATTAACTCCGGGTGTGCGTGTGCGGTGCGGCCGTAGATATACCTGGCACTAAGGGAAAGGTTCATAAACTTGGAATTCTTCTTGTGGGCGATGAGCCAGCAACCTATCACTATTTGAATCTCAATTCTATCAGTTAGCCGTAGCTGAGAGTGGCCACTCTATCTTTTCAAAACTGTTGGCTCTGTCTACCCCACAAGGGATATAGACATTAATTCGAACCAGGGGCTGGTCGCCAGAAAGGGATAAAGGCGTGATTGTAAGTATACAAATTTCAAAATCGATTTCTTTAATTATTGAGTGAAAATGCGACAATTGGCGTAAGGACTTGAAGAAAAAATATACTTATAAAAAATATAATAATTTATTTACTTTGGTGATAAAATAATACCTTAAAACATCTTAATAAATATCGAACAAAAAAATTAAGTTAGCCATGTCGTTGTTGCCACAACTCGTGCGCTGTCCCGGCCGCACCCGCCAAGGAAACTGCTTTACCCTGGAATAAATAATATTATTAATATTTACAATAATCTTTTGATAATTTATTTTAAGTATTTTGATTTATTTTTTAGTATTTGACTTAGGGTGGTATGACCAATATTGAAATAAGTTATGTTAGGTTATTACAAGTTTAATTAAAAACATGTTCTCATTAAACTGATAAGTGGGCCAATGATATCTTTTGTGATAAAGAGAAGCTGCGTAAAATATTATTATCAGCACCTAACTTTCGATGATGACATACTATTTCAAGACTGCATTCTATTTTACAATATTGATGATACTTACAATAGCCTTAGCTCCTTTCTTCAGGCCGTTGACATTGACTTTAGGAGCGGCTTGTCCTCCACTGATGAACAGCGCGAACACCGCCAGCACCAAGAACAACAGACCAGTCAGCTTCATGTTGTATGTACGGAGTTTAACCAGAGGTCTTTACCACAAGACAAATCAAGTGTGAATGTCCAGTAACTTATTACGTACTCTATTTATATCAATCTGCGCATAAACAAATCGTAGTACGGGTTTTCCTGCTTGGAATAACAAGTAAATTTCTAAGACCGGGAAATTTGGAATTATCAATATGATTTGATCACGAGTTATTAATGCTCGGTAACTTAAAGGGCTTTGGTGACTGGAACATGTACATATGTCACGAGACTAATTGCCTCATAGGTGGGTGGGACAGGTTGCTAGGTCATGTTAATTAAATAAAAAGCAAGCAGTTTGTACGCGGCAAGAGAAGGATATTTTATTATGAAGCTTTATAAAAATCTTTTGCGACATACATGGGAAAGATATGGAGTGATTCTTTTCTAAAGTGCCGGAAACCACACGACACCTATGTAATGTTATGTATAAGTATATCTATTAATATATAATGATGTTTTATCTATTAACTTATATAACAGGAAACAATCAATAATTAATATCTAAATAAACTATACTTACCATATGCATAATTTAAATATTTTTTAAGCATGCATTTTCCCATCGAAGGATTCGGTACGTGTCTTAAGGAAATTTTGAATTTAAAATATGGTAGGAAATCCCGTATGATTCTTTGCAAATAGGTTTAAATAGGGCGAGTGAAACCTTACTGGTCATTCACACTTGAGATTCTCTATTGAGACGACCTCTTATTTCTCCTAAACAACATGAAGCTGTCTGGTCTGTTTCTGATGGTGATGGCCGTGTTCGCTCTGCTCTTCAGCGGAGGCCATGCAGAGCCTAAAGTCAATGTCAAAGCCCTAAAGAAGGGAGCTAAAGCGGTTGTAAGTATATTCAATGAAAATTGTTGCTTTTTTTGTATTTTAATAAAGAGTGGCGTAAAACAAAAAGCGCAAAACCATGAATTCGAGAAGATGAACCCGGAGCTATTTCGTTCCGGAGTCTTAAGTTCGCTTTCCAACATTTAACTATTTTATATCTCTTCTAATAGATAAAATACCAAATTTTTGCTAGCTTGCAAATAAAAGTATTCCATTCACCATGATAAATACATGACCCACAATACACAAATCTACAAATGTTTTGTTTTTTTGTTACAGGGTAGAGGCATCTCTTTGGCGGGCGCGGCTGGCACTGCGCACGAGTTGTGGCAGCAACGACACAATGGTTAATTTAATTTTTTAATGTGCACTACTAACTGTGATATCTTTTATTTATAAACTTTATTAATACTTTCAAAGAGATTCAATAAATTATATGATTCGGTAATTATACCTTATTTTTATTTCTTTAACACGTAGCTGTTGCCCGGAACCTTGCCCGCCTTAAATCCGTATAAATTTTAACTTGTAATATCTAAGTACCTATATAACTGCAGTTTCATGAAAATCCGTGGGTTAAATTTAGTAGCCATTGCGTTAAAGAGTAGGTGAGAAACACATAGACACACATCCTTATAAATTATCGCATTAGGCAGATAGAAGTATATAATACTTAGTTAAACACTAAGAAAGACATAGTCCGTAGTGGTTTACTTGAGGCCATAGAAATCGGAATAATATAAAGCAATAGAAGTGCCATATTGCAATTGAACAAAGAAACTATATGTCAACGTATTACATCGCACGCGGCTGTAAAAATATACGCCTGTGTACTTACTTTTTCTATAGTCTTGTATTATTCCGAATTCTATGCTTATAAAGTGGCAAGTGCGATTTATGTATGTTTGCCTTTAAAAATATTTTCTTACCTTTTAAAAATATACACAATTCAGTATTTAGACACTCGAAATGACTAAGATCACGTTCTGTGTACCTAGTTTAATGATGGAATTGAGATTCAAACAGTGAAAGGTAGTTAGCACATCGCCTGACAATAAAAATCCCAACTTAATCTGGGGGCACGGCAGTACCCCGCCAAGTCGAGCAAAAAAAGCGGCACGGCCGTACACCATCATTTTCTCGAAGCAATTCAGGCTACTTTCGACCCTCCTATAATTTCGTTGTGGATAAAACAAGAAGCCTGAATTTTCAGTAAATAATCAGGCATTATATAAACACGGTATATTTAAAATTTCAGCTAAGCCTTTCCCTTGATTCAATTTTACAAATTGCACGGGAAGAGAAACAACCGCCCCACATTATTTTTATACAAGCGATTGGCTAGCAACCTATGTGAATAGAATAAATTTATATTCAAAATTGGATACAAGGTATCACTTGTTGACGTCACATCACTTAAATCTAATTATAACTACTACCGCTTCTAAAGCGCATGTGTAGAAGAAGCAGCGGAACAAACTACACTGCAGCATTTTCACCGGACGACAATTTACATTATATATATCTTAAATCTAAATCATGGACGAATGCACATTGTCTACAATAAAAAAACACGAATGAATGTAGAACTAGTGAATCTCAATTACACAGCAGAACACGTCATTTCAAATTGCTGGCGCTGTTGCTCCGTAAGAGATAAAGATGTTTATATAAGTATGTAAGTAAAATACAGCTCAATTGGTTGAAGGTATCTTTCAAGATTCAATCCGAACAAACATAGTTATATACGTTGGAAGTTAAATAAAAGCTTGTAAAACGCAAATTGAAGGGTAAAACCTCCAGGGAGTTTGTTGATTGCGATGATCGTAGATATAGGATGTTGTATCAGTTTAATAATTCTTTTAACACATATAATAACCACGTCTTTATTCCATATCCTTATGTCTTAAGACCTCAGGGGTAGACAGAGCCTATACAATACAGTCTCAAAAAGACTGCTAGGCCACGTTCAGCTTTTGATATAGGTAATTAAATAAGTTATTATTCTCCTTTGATGCTTCTGGGATCACGAAAAATTTTTGCGTCTCTTAGTATGTGCCTAGTTGTTAACATTGGACTATTAAAGTACCGGTTAATGTAACGTCGCAAATGATGGTTTTAACTATTAATATTTAAACTTTTGAATATTGGAAATGTATTGCATCTCAATTTATTTGCAAGCTTTATAACTGCGCAAAAATCTACTGGGGTAATAATGTCGTGACATTAGTTTTTAATACAATGTAGCATTTTTATGTCGTGACGTTAGTTTTAAATACTTGTACAATGAAGCATTTCAATTATCGCACATTATTCCGTTTTCTATGGCCTGAAGTAAACTCTAAAATTTATACAATCAAAGGATTTGACGAAATCAGTAAGGTGTTTTTTGATCACAAATAGAATCACCAATTATTTTTGGGCTGTTGAGTGAGATTTTTCTTTAGTAGTTTGTAAACTTTATTAAGTTTGTAAGACAAAATAATGTTTTATTCACGTAGTTCCCCTAAATTGTCTGAGAAGAGCCAGCTCTTAAACATTAAAAGAAAAAGCTTTTGACTATTTTTGCATACCGTATAATTTATTTTATTTCTTTGGAAAGTATAAATAAAGTTAATAAATAAAGGAAATCACAGTTAGTATTACACATTATAAAACTAAATCAACCATTGTGTCGTTGCTGCCACAACTCGTGCGCAGTGCCAGCCGCGCCTGCCAGAGAGATGCCTTTACCCTGTAAAAAAAAAACAACACATTTGTACATTCCATTTTTTAAGTCATAAGATAACAAACTATCTTATTTGTTAGCTACCGAAATGAATTGGAAAATAGAAAGAAAAGGAAAGCGGACCCTAGGCTCTGAAACGAAAAAGCTCAGAGTTCATCTTCCTGATCACATATTTCTCCATTTCATCCATTCACCCACGACTTCTTGTACTAAGTTGTTTTGCACCACTCTCATATATAATAATTAAATTATAAATCTATACTTATATTATAAAGCTGAAGAGTTTGTTTGTTTGAACGCGCTAATATCAGAAATTACTGGTTCGAATTGAAAAATTCTTTTTGTGTTGAATAGACCAGTTATCGAGGAAGGCTTTAGGCTATATAACATCACTTTGCAACTTTTAGCAGCGAAAAAATAATGGAAAATGTGAAAAAATGGGTAATATTATTCATCCTTGAGGGCTTCAATAATACCCAAAATAACTATTCCACGCGGACGTAGTCGCGGGCACAGCTAGTAAAACATATAAAACTTATAAAATATCATTGTAGGTAGGTGGTACTCACAATAGCCTTAGCCCCCTTCTTAAGAGCTTTGACGTTGACCTTGGGCTCTGCTTGTCCTCCGCTGAAGAGCAGAGCGAACACCGCCACCACCATCAGAAACAGACCAGACAGCTTCATGTTTGTTGGAGATATCTTCGCAACAGAGAAACTAAAGTATGAATGACCAGTAAGGTTTCACTCGCTCTATTTAAGCTAATTTGCATGGAATCATATGGGTTTTCCTACCAGATTTTAAATTCAAAATTTCCTTAAACACGTGCCAAATCCTTCGATGGGAAAATGCATGCTTAAAAACTGTATGTTAATTAAGCACATAGTTGTATGATTACTTCAAGATGTTTATTATGGTCAAGTTTCCTGTTATCTATGTTGATAAGACAGATTAACATCGCGTCTTAGGTCTCGTTTTTATTATAATTTTATTATAACAACAAAGTGTCATAACAAACAGTGCCGTGTGGTTCCCGGCACTATTACAAAAAAGAATAGGACCACTCCATCTCTTTCCCATGGATGTCGTAAAAGGCGACTAAGGGATAGGCTTATTAACTTAGGATTCCTCTTTTAGGCGATGGGCTAGCAACCTGTCACTATTTGAATCTCGGTTCTATCATTAAGCCAAATAGCTGAACGTGGCCATTCAGTCTTTTCAAGACTGTTGACTCTGTCTACCCCGCAAGGGATATAGACGTGATCATATGTATGTATGTATGTATGTATAACAACAAAATTAGGAAACAGAATGTTAACAATACGACACAACATTATGATTTTATAAAATAAATTCTTCACAGATGATCGTGAAGAATCCATACATTATAATCGCTTTAAAATAATGCGTTAATATGACTTTTTGCTTTAATTGTATGGAGTATCAGAAAATGTGATGATAATAAACAACCTTACGATATTAATTAAAGTTGTTGTTCTTTTGGGAAACTCTCATTTAAATACAGATAAAGAAACAAAGTAACAAATAATATTTAATGTTAAAAGATGAACATAATAAAAACAATATTTTAAAGTATTTTAGTAGAAATTTTAGGTAACCTATACTCCAACGTCTTATAGTATATTCAGGTCGTTGATAGAGCAAAACCTTTTTTTTAAAGAAAGAAATAAGTTTAAAAACTAAAGTTTTTAAACTATAATTACGTAATATTATTCATAATTCTAATTATAAATATGAGAAAATCATAATTGTTCGTAAGAACAACAGAGAGAAAATGTTAATATATTTAGATGTATAAATTTTTTAACAGAAAAAGTTAATATATTTTGATATATTAACAGTTTCAGTTAATATATTAAAATATATTAAGAGTTTCAGTTAATATATTAAAATATATTAAGAGTTTCAGTTAATATATTTAGATACATAACTTTTTTCTGTCGGGTTCTGTGGAGTAGCTGTCTGGTGGTTCAACATTGGAAAGACAACAGATAAGGGGGTGTTCCAAATGCCTCCCAATTCACCATATCTCTTGGCATTTGTGTTTCATCACAAGCAACATATTTGGTTGAACTTGGAGAATTGTATTGAAGGGTTATACATTTGGTTGCCTCTAACGTTGTTCATGGGAAAAGAGGTAACCACAGAATTACACATAAGTAAACAGTCTTCAATCTTAGTAAAATTTTGACGCATAAATAATTGTGATACGTAGGTATTCCCTTTACGTGAATCAAATAAAATTATTTTGTACGTAAGAGGAAATTTTGTTTCGCGCTTAAGAAACCTAAATGATTGATGACACGCAGATTTCAGTGGCTTCGTATAAATAAAAGCTAGGATTTCTTTCTGGACATTCACACTTGATTACCCTGTGGTGAAGACTCCATACATACAACATGAAGCTGACTGGGCTCTTTCTGATGGTGGTGGCGGTGTTCGCCCTGCTCCTCAGTGGAGGGCAGGCCGAGCCCAAGGTCAATGTCAAGGCTCTTAAGAAGGGGGCAAAAGCTGTTGTAAGTAAAAATTTTAAAAACAAAAGGTTTTCTAACTAAAAAGTCCAGTTATTGATATCGAAGAGCGGGAAATCGATGGTTATCACATCGATTTAAATAAAATCTACAGGCCCGATGAGATATTAGATGATTGACAATTTGTTTGAATTTTACAAAACAAGGGTTTGTTTGTTCCTACGATAGTAAGTGAAAAACTAGGGTTATTTCATCAAGGATTATTCATTTGTTGATTTTTTAATGCATTTTTTAATGTATGAAATATAAGAATCTTGTCCCGGTGCATCTGATACATTCATTTATTCCTTTTTTTCAGGGAAAAGGACTCTCGGTCGTGGGTGCCGCCGGTACTGCTCACGAGTTGTGGCAACAACACCGACAAGGCTAATCTACAATCTATTTTCCAAAAATATGTAGCATTTATTTAAAGTCATAAAAATAATTAATCAAATATTTATTGTAACAGTTTTTAGATGTAAATTCTGCGTAAATAGAGTAAAAATATATTTTTAATACTAGATTTACAGTTTTATTATGATGTATAAAATCTCTCACAGATTTGAACACCTATCACCTAAAAAATTAAGACGCAACTCGCGTGGATTAACAGTTGGCAAAACGGTTAATATCAACACATATAACATATTAACGCACAGCCTAAATCGCTGGTTCTAGAGACATGATATTACTCATGTAGATTCCCTAAGTAGTTAAGAGAAGTTTCCAGGAATTCCAACAGGAAGAAATTTACTGGGATTCTCCTGGCGTTTGTCCCGGTTGTGTTTTCTTAGGAGAGAAGCCCTGGATTCGCCTATGAACATGATAATGTACCAGGAGTGGGTTGACCGCCACTGAAATTGTTATGTTCCTTGGTAGCAGTATAAGTAGGTAAAGGAAATCTGAAATTGGAGGAAATAGGTACCTACATAAGTACATATATCACGTATGTTATCTCTTACGGGGAAGACACCAGTCTCGAAAATAATAAAAGACGTCGTTCAGCTGAGTGGATTAATATTATTTTATAAAAATACTAAGATTTCTTATAAATGCTAACTATTCGTGATAGGCAAATATGGCAACGTCCGGAACAAAAAGACTTTGTGTACAAAATTGCAAAATCATTTCGTCATGAATAAGCATTGAATCATTTGGGCATATTTCCAATAAGAAGAAATCTTCTTTCTAGACATTGTTTGCTACTTTGATTAAGATCTAGCTCCTGAGGTAATCTCACCCTTCTATCTCTCCCGTGGGAATCCCTAAATAAATAGTCGGTAATTAATCAAACACTGAGATTCCTTAACCAGTAATATCAAGACAGATTTTAATTTATCTATGTCAATTTGTCTCCCCCTTTCTCGATCTGTCCAAACTTACCTATGATCATTAATTTTAAAACTTTTTGGGCACCAAAATACTTCAAGTTTTGGACAAAGGTTTGAAGTTGGGTTTGATTGTGAACATCCTAGTTAATTAGGTAAAATTTTCATCATTTTAGCAAGCTGATTTTAAGTTTTGTATATTTAAGTTCATGTGTGCGTATAAAAAAGGAATCTTTGGATTTATAGTCTGGAAACTTAAAGGGACATACCTATTGTGTTTACAGAATTAATATTAGGAACTACAGTAGGTATTATTTAGGTAATTAATTGTGAATATACACAGACGCGGCATAGCGAGGAATTTATTTAGATACTTTCCCAGCGGCCCGATTACGCGCGCACGGATTCTTCGTATAGGAGGCAATATTGGCATAATTTATAAGGTCATAGAATGTAAATTATAAAAGATATGGTATTTGATTATGTTGTCTATTGCGTATATTTTATAAGAGTATAATGTGAGTATAATTATTTGGGATAAATAGCGTCGTTGGTCGAATGGGTAACGTACCTGGTTAAAACGCGGTTGCGCATAAGGGCACCGGTTTGAATCCCATCTATCTCATTAGTATTAAACTAGTCTGCTTAATGTAACTATATCGTTTTATAAATGTGGGTTATAGTGATGTCAAAGTATAAAATTTGTGATCAAAAATAATACATAGTCAGTTAGGTAATTTCTTATAATTCAATCTTTATTTTATAATATAGGTACTTAGGAACACTTGGGTTTAGGTGAATATGGTGATGTTAAATAAATGTAAAGTAACAATGAAAGGGATCTACAACTATTAAATACAACTGGTAATAATTGTATAGGTGAAATTCAAATAAATCCATCATAATTCAGGTTTCTGCGCTTAGATATAATACGAGTAGATTAGCCCTGTCGGTGCTGTTGCCATAGTTCGTGTGCTGTACCGGCGGCACCCACAAACGATAATCCTTTACCCTGAAATAAGTATAACGAAAGCATTAAAACAAATGAAAAATTTCCTTAGCCAAATATGAGTTTGGTGAAAAATGATCAGTCTTGCCGTCAGTCCCGGTTGCGTTCTCGCCTTTTTGGGCTCTCTATATAAATTTTTTATACTGTGACTGGATTGTGTAAGTCTGGTATTTGTTAGAATTTTTTGATGTTTATCAATACCTATAGATATGAATAGATGAACTTATTATAAAATTTTAATACCGTTGATAACTCATAATTGAATTACTCGTACTTAGTGACGAATTCAATCAGTGTAAATTGTGATTCGACCCTTATTTTTTTTACAATGATTGTATAAATAAATGCGAGAAAAATGTAATGGTACTTACGATCGCCTTGGCGCCTTTCTTTAGTCCTTTGACATTTATCTTCGGAGCAGCTTCTCCTCCACTAATGAACAGTGTGAACACCGTTATTACCATGAAAAATAATCCAGTCAGTTTCATTTTATATGGCGAAGGAGGATGTAGGAGGTTTCAACAACAAGGGAATTCAAGTGTTAATGTCCAGAAGCGAGTCCCTTGCTTTATTTATATGAAGTTTACTTGTAACGGAGATGTATGGGTTTCTCCAGGACGAAACCCAATTGCCCTATTCATATGAAGGAAAATAAGTTTGCGTGGTAATACTTAACCTATATCAATGTTTCCAAAATAGAATATCTGCTTCTGTGAGGTATGTATTGGTTATTTTTAGATGTTATCAATTTAAAACACGATACGTACGTAATTTTTTAA
Organism: Amyelois transitella; assembly: GCF_032362555.1. NCBI lineage: Eukaryota > Metazoa > Arthropoda > Insecta > Lepidoptera > Pyralidae > Amyelois > Amyelois transitella. Next base: position 6,047,722 of record NC_083511.1, on the reverse strand, counting down.
TTTAGATTCTAATTTTTTTATTATAATTTTCTAATTGATTAAAAAAAAATGTAAAACATTTTAAGACATTTTTATGTTAGTATAACATTTAAGTAATAAAATTGATTTCAGGAGTAAAAACCAAAATTGTCTTTTATTTCAGAATAAAGCATTTTATTTTAAATTCTGTTAAACTTTAAAACTGTTATATTTTTTTTTTGACAATACATTTTACTTACTAAAATTGGTAGGTCTATCGATCAATCAAAATATTTGCGATCAAACAAAGGCCAGCGATACGTCGCAGTAACATAAATCATGACGCATTGGCAATAACTTCCAACACATAGTTTTTATAGAGGAAAACGCCGGTTCATCACGTTCTGAGTAAAATTCATTTGCTATAATATAAGTTGGAGAATCCCAATTGGGAAACGCAAGAGCACAAAACTGAACATAATAATCGGTCTTTATAAAGGCAGTTTGAAGTGTCAGAAGTTACTCCTGTTGTGGACTTCGAAGAACACACATACATATTTTTGCCTTTTTAGACAATACAATATCTTAAAGATGAAAATCTATACCTTGTTTTTGACAGTATTGGCAGTAGTGGCCTTATTATTTGGCGCTTGTGAAGCCGCACCTAAAGTCAATGTTAATTCCCTCAAAAAGGGAGCTAAAGCCATTGTAAGTATAAAATAATTGGCAATAATGTTTATGTTTGTGCATTTCAACAATATCACATTGTGAAACTGGCATACGGTCAGGCTTACGTATGGGTAAGAGATAAGGTACTATGTTAAGGTACCTTCATGAATAAATAAAATTATTCTGACAGATCCCTAAAGGGCATCGCCATCATTAAAATTTTCTTGCCTTATTTTTTTTTGCTGTCCTAATGACAGGTTATGTTTTGAAGTAGATAATGATATGTAGGTGATATGTAGGTGATACTTATTTGAGTCTCAAAAAAGATTTAGGTAGAACAGTTTTATATTCTATATCAAAACAAAACAAATTTACATGAGAACCTCTTTGCTCATTGGGATATCATCAAAAATATATTGTTACTCATGTCAATTGTTTTCCATTTTACATTATTAAATGTATCTGAATTTTAATTAATTTACAGGGCACAGGCTTCAGGGTAATTAGCGCAGCAGGCACCGTCCATGACCTCGCTCATCAATATAGACACAGGCACTGAAAATGGATTATAAAACTTATAGCTTTTTAAATTGTATTAATGAAGTACTTAATGTTATTTAAATTATTAAATATGTTTCTGTTAATTTTGTGTTTAATTCGAAAGAACCCAAATAACAATGTGTGAAATAGAACTTACTTAATTTATTTTACACTTATGTATATCAAAGTTTTCTAGCTGACCTAATAGGTACCTATTGTATAAGCTTGAACTCGTTTACCCGTAACTGTTCTTTTCCTTCTGGCGACGTTCTCAGTTTCTTGGAATGACTCTATGATAAAGTGTTGGGAAATAGACGGCAAGCCTACCTAGTCTAATGGCTTACTAACTAATAGTTAACTTTTGCTTTAAGTCCGACAAAAACTGAACCGCGGCTAACAGCTAGTGTGTGTTCTAGGAATTGTGAAATGAAAATGAAAAAAATAACATCAATATTTTCTTACACCGCTTAAGAAAAATTACACACGTGGTCCGTTCAGAATTTTTGAGGTGAACTACAGGCAAGAAAAATTACCCGAGAGTCGTTTAGGAGATTGGGATGAAGCAAGGGCATTAAAGGTGTTCGTGGTCTGTTTTTAAGTAGAAATGCTTTTTTCAATGTGATAAGGCATTATCCTAGCTAAATACAATATCCTTAAATAGTGCCCTAGCCTTAAGTCATGGGACTTTATTTCCCTTCTTGCCCATTGTAGTGGAACCATCGTTGTAACTATTTATCATGTAAGAACCTTTCGTGGACTTCCAAGCTTAGAATCTCATAAAGATAGCAAACGCGAATTTGTAACTTATTGAAATGATTTAACAAAGTCTGCCTGATTGTCACCAATTTTGGGACTTATTGATAGTTTTGTAGATGCTTTATCCATTAGCTACAACATCCTTATTAAACTAAATTATGAATATAAACCAGGAATAAGCTCACATCTTAATCATCTTTCTTTTTTCAGTCTTTGCTAGACCGTTAGCTCTGTCTACCCCGTAAAGTTAAATGCGTTATTATATGTATGTATGCAATAATCTTACCTCCGTATAGCACTTCACTACATTAGACAAGAAGCTGGGACAGAAGATTGCAACGTGCAACCGGTACTAATGATGAACTCAAATTTGAATTATGTAACATGTCGCTTGTTTCACGGTCACGGCAAATCGGACACTCGGTCACTAACCCGGATGAATAACACTCAATAATTTTATCACTTATACTCTTATGAGAGTACACTTGTTCCGTTTTATAGCCATATACCTATTTATGAGGCACAAGAGTCTTTGAGCTACTTTGGGTAGAAATAAAAGGTACAATTAACTGACATTTATTAATGTTCACCAAAAATTATTAATTTAAATAATTTTGACGATCTAGAGCAAAAATCCAAGCAGAACTGAATGAAGCTGATCTAATGTTTTTGTCTAGATCATTAATTAACAAAGGCGTTTTAATGGCCCAAGAGTGAGGACACCTAAATATTTTTTGAGGATTCTACTAACCCGTATCGCTCAAAGGCTTTCGTTGAGTGTCCTCCACGGACTCCTTAAGTACTCAAAGGGACAAGCACACTCCTCCACTTAGTTCTGTTAAATGACCTGATTTCTCAAAATTAATCAAAGTTATTTCGAGTAAGGGTGCGGTACTTTACCCGCGTGTGTAATATCATTAAATATTTACTGCACCGATGACCCAGACATTATGTCTGAATGCTTAAGTTATAAACAAACATCACTTGGGACTCGGGAGTGTCCCATATCTTTTTCTCCTAAGTATAAAACTTCAACGGTTTTGCATTCAGTGTCATTTGAATCTGAAAACGTTTCCAATTAAATACTTACGGCTATCAGTTCAAATATGAAGCTAACGGTTTTTATTACCTTATTCGTAATGGTGTTGTCAGCGTTCCTAGGCCCTGCAGAGGCGGCTCCTGGCAAAATACCAGTGAAAGCGATCAAGAAAGGTGGCCAAATTATAGTAAGTAGATATTTTTTTAGCTTATCTATAGGGTACTTAGATTAAACTTATACCTATACTTATATTAAAAAAGTATCTATTGTTTCATTAGGCTGCAATATGTAATTTTAGATATTATAAACCTGATTATTTCGACACCCAAAGGTTGGTTATGGTTTTTAAATGTGTCTATTAGAATACCTACATTGTATGTCAACATCATTTAAACGTCTTGATATTAATATAACATAGTTACTAAATAGTCTACAATTGCTGAATGAACAGGGTGTCATGTTTCTCCGTTGTTGAGTGTATGTACGAGGTGTTATTAATTAAAATGAAACTTGTACCTACAGATGTTAATTAATTTGCGTTTATACTTTTCTTGCAGGGAAAGGCGTTGAATCGCATCAGCATAGCAAGCACTGCACACGATATCATCAGTCAATTCCATCATAAGAAGAAAAAACATTAAAATTGAATATATTAGAATAATATATGCTTATTAATGTTAACGCATTAATAAGATATCTAGCTTAGCGCGTACATTGTTCGTTTATAAATTTAAATAGGTATTTATTGATTTTTTTTAAAGTGAACTTATTCAACACATAAAGTGAATATATTTTTAAGGTCAATAAATTAAAAAGTATGTTTAGTTTTATACAATAATTTCAGTATTAATGTAACAAAATATTTAAATTTCAATGTTCAGGTATCGAAAACAAATTGTGCTGTAACACCTTGTTTAAAAACAATAAAAATAATAAATTATTTTTATATTTTGGCTGTTTTGTGCATTTCTGCCTGACATTGTCTCCTGTGGGATTATCAATAAAAATGCAGTGGACAAATTATCAAAAATCATGCAGTGGATAAAAGTTAGGTAGTACCCACCATCTAATTTTTTTCTCGCCAGACGCTATTGTGATACTTTAATGTTTTAAAAGATCATGAAGTAATCAATTTTAAGAATTTATCTTTCTTTTTGTCCATTTAAGTATTTATAGTTACGTTTTAAAACGATCTTCAATACACTGATCAATCAACATTTGTAATAAATTAGTTATGATACGAAATAATTACGGCCTCTGTGGCACAGCGGTAATACTCTTGTCTGTGACACCGGAGGTCCTGGGTTCGAATCCCGGTCAGAGCATGATGAGAAACGAACTTTCTCTGATTGGTCTGGGTCTTGGATATTTATCTATCTAAGTATTTAATATAAAATATAGTATCGTTGAGTTAGTATCTCGAAACACAAGTTTCGACATTATTTCGAGGCTAACTCAATCTGTGTAATTTGTTCCGTATATATTTATTATTTATATTTAATCCAAATCTACTTACATACATACCTACATATAATCACGTCTATATCCCTTGTAGGGTAGACAGAGCAATCTTGTAAAGACTGATAGACCACGTTCAGCTGTTTGGCTTAATGGTAGAATTGAGATTCAATTAGTGACAGTTTGCTAGCCCATCGCCTAAAAGAAGAATCTCAAGTTTATAAGCCTATTCCTTAGTCGCCTTTTAATCTAATTGATTAAAAAAAGGTACGTGTTACAAAGGAAAAGTAACAAATAGGTATATATATAATACAAATAACAGTTATATAAATGAGTAAAATATTTTATTACAAAAGCGTTCAATACTTTAATCTTCTTCAAAAGGATTTATTTAAGTTGGTTCCATTGCTTATCTTCTCAAGCCAAGTACAAATCCTTTAACTGTTTAGTTAGGAAAATAAACATACATACATACATACATACATAAAATCACGCCTCTTTCCCGGAGGGGTAGGCAGAGACTACCTCTTTCCACTTGCCACGATCTCTGCATACTTCTTTCGCTTCGTCCACATTCATAACTCTCTTCATACAAGCTCGGCGGTTTCGGGTACTTTTGACCTGACCCTTTACCAGGACGACCTTAATTTGATCAAGATACGTTCGTCTAGGTCTTCCCACTCCGACCTTTCCCTCCACACTCTCCTTGTATATCTGCTTAGTCAACCTGCTTTCATTCATCCTCTCCACATGACCGAACCATCTTAACATACCCTTTTCTATTCCTGTAACTACATCTTCTTTCACATCACAACATTCCCTTATCACGCTGTTCCTTATCCTGTCACTCAATTTCACACCCATCATACTCCTTAACGCTCTCATTTCCACTGCATTTATTCTGCTTTCATGCTTCTTTTGCCATACCCAACTTTCACTCCCATACATTAATGTCGGGACCAACACGCCCCTGTGCACAGCCAGTCGAGCCTTTTTGGATAGTTTCTGACTGCTCATAAAGGCATGCAAAGCTCCATTCACCATGTTCCCCGCGTTCACTCTCCTTTCAATATCACTATCATACTTGCCATCTGATGTAAACTTTGATCCTAGATATACAAACTCTTTCACTTGCTCCACTTTTTCTCCTCCAATCAAAATATTACATGCTGTCATTTCTTTCTCCATTTCAAAAACCAGTGTTTTAGTTTTACTTACGTTCACTTTCATTCCTTTCTCTTTTAAAGCTTCATGCATACAGTTTACCATCTCCTGTAACTCCTCCGCTGATGACGCCAGTATAACCTGATCGTCGGCATAGAGCAGACATTTGACGAGTAACTCATTCATCCTTAATCCACTTTTAGACTCTTTCAAATCTGTCAAACAGCTATCCATAAATAGGTTGAACAGCCACGGTGACGCAACACATCCTTGCCTAACGCCTTTCTCAATCTTAAACCACTCAGTGTGCGCTCCGTTTATCCTGACACAAGCACTCGAATCCTCATATAAGGATTTCAGTGCTCGTATTAAGAGACTGCTCACCCCATGCATAGAAAGTGCTGACCACAATTCATTCCTCTCAACTCTGTCATAGGCCTTTTCCAGATCTACGAATGTGCAATAGACTTTTTGACTCTTGGCCAAAAACTTTTCGGCTATGCACCGCAAGGAAAAGACCTGATCAGTACATCCCATTCCCTTTCGAAATCCCGCTTGAGCATCCCATATTTTGTCATCAGTTTCATTCCTGACTCTATTAATCAATACCTTAGCATACAATTTGCCGACGACGCTAAGCAGGCTTATACCACGATAATTTTTGCAGTCCAGCTGTGACCCTTTTCCTTTGTAAAGTGGCACGATAACAGCCTTACACCAATCTTTTGGTACTCGGCCGCTTCTCCAACACAAATTGAAAAGGCAGTACAACTGACTAGCTACTACGCCTTTTCCTGCTTTAAGCATCTCGACCGACACTCTATCACACCCAGCAGCCTTTCCCGCTTTCATACTCTTAAGTGCTTCCACAATTTCGAACATTTCAATTTCGCCTTCCATCTCATTCTCTTTTTCTTCGCTATAGCAGAAATCTTTCTTATTTCCTTCCTTTTTTTCAAATAAACTTTCAAAATAGTCCTTCCATATCTTTAGTACACATTCTTCTCCTTTCACAACGCTACCATCCTGGCATCTGATCCTAGTCAGCTCTCTGGTTATAGTATTTCCTCGGGCTGACCTTACGGATTTCCAGAATACTTTCAGATTTGACTGAAAGTCTTCTGATAGCCTTTTATCAAAATCCTCTTTATACTCTTCTTTCTTTCTAATCACAGCTTTCTTAACCAAATCTTTCATTTTCTTATATTCCTTACGTGCTTCATTCACATCTTCATCTATAACCTCTTGCATTCTTAAGTTAGCTTTTGCTGCTAACAAATCCAGCCATGCTTTCTTCTTTAATCGCACAAGTTCTTGCACATCTTTACTCATCCACGCATTTTTGTGATTTTTTCCTTTCCTTCTTCTACTTACACCACACACTTCAACAGCTACTTTCACAATTCTTTCTTTAAATTCCTTCCATCCATCTTCAATATCGCTCATTTCCTCTAAATCTTCAAATTCATCCTTCAGTCTATTAATATACTTCTTACCTACATCCATATCTTGCAAATTTTCTACTTTTACTCTTTCCAAAGCGCTGGTTTGCTCCCTTACCCTGTGCCGCCAGCGATTGAAGATACCCCTTATCCGGGATATCACCAGTAAATGGTCCGAGTCAATGCCAGCACCGCGATATGCACGGGTATCCAGCACTTTGTTCTTCAATCTTTCATCTACAATCACAAAGTCTATCATACTTTTTAAAATACCTTCCACTCTTGTGTAGGTGTGGATCTCTTTATGTTGAAACATTGAGTTCGACACAAAAAGATCCCACTCTAGACAAATTTCTAATACACTTCTTCCATTATCATTCACCTTTTCGTCACCAAACGCACCAAGCACCTTTTCATATCCATCACGCTTTACACCCACCCATCCATTAAAATCACCTAACATAATAATCTTCTCATTTGGCTTGGTAACTTTCAATACTTCTCTTACACTATTCCAGAACTCCTCGTTTTCGCTTTTTGCTGATGTTGTACCCCTCGAACCCACATCCCAAGGTGCATAAACACCTAGAACGAAGATCCGAGTGATTCCAACTTTCAGCCTAATCCATAGAAGACGAGGGCTGACACACTCATACTCATTCACGCACTCAGCCATTCGTGCAGAAAGAATTAGACCGACCCCTTGACAGCCTCGGCTGGTACTGGAAATTCCAGACCAATACGCCGTGTAAGGGCCGTGCTGCGTCGCGTCGCATCCTTTCCGCTTCGTTTCATTCACGCACAACACATCCAAACGTCTTTCATCCATCATCTGGCATACTTCCTCAATATTATCCTTCATTCCTCCTCTTACATTCATCGTCGCAAAGCGGCTTTCAGCAGACCGCATACCGCTCCCGCCGGGAACGAGACGTGATGGGGTGCGGACACCATCGCCGCCATCTAGGTGCTCTTTCAAAAAATTTGCATCCATGCGATTCCCACGAGACGCTAGGGAAAAATTTTGTCCGCCCCAGCAGAGCCCCGCATGCCAGGGTAAGGCTAGCCATTACCTGGGGGTCGCCCAACCCCATGGCGGAAGTGGCACGCTCGAGACTAGGCTCGCCCCTAGCCATGCATCCATCGGCGCGGCAGACCTTAGATTGGCAGGGATTTACATTAAAGAGGAATCCCAAGTCTATCTCTTAGTCGGCTCTTACGACATCCGTGGGAAAGAGATGGAGTGGTCCTATTCTTTTGTAATGGTGCCGGGAACCACACGGCATAATAAACATGAATAAAGTATAATACGGTTAAGTCGGAATTCATGATAACTTCATTAAACCGTTATTTTACTTGAAGCCTTATTCACCTACTCGTACTCGTTTATAATATATACCTATATATATATCTTCCATGCTATATTCTTATTGGTTTCATATATTTTTTTTTGGTGATATACCTTAAGGCAAACACTGTAGCCAGTTAATGTAATATTTTCTTCAAAAACATATTTAAGTTATTCTACATTGGTTATGTACTAGCTGGTGCCAGCGACCCCGCCTAATGTTCGAATTAATGATGATTGATTGATAGTGGTAGATAATGCTTCTAGCATTAAGTCCGCCAACAATGCTAAACATTTGTACTTTGTACAATACAAAGTTTAAATAAATAATGTCCATTGAGAAGATACTTGATTCATGGATAATTAGGTTTATAATTAGTTTGAGAACGAATTCTTTAGTACAATTGATAACCTATAGGATATATAGATATGATAACCTAGGTATGGTATATAATATAGATTCGGAAAATACATTTTATTAGGTAATATAAGGATAAAATATACTAGTAACAGGTGTTGCGATTTACTATAATTTCAATACAAAATTACCCGGTAATCAATTACGAGTATAACCCGATAGACTACAAACCAGTTTTGATTAAGATGAGGCGCTACATTACGTAGGTACTCATAACTTTAGTGAGTCTTAACAGTAGGTATCATTAAAATCGGAATAATTAAGCCTAGAACTTATGGTTGGCTTAAGAGATAAGACCGCATTTGCTTTGTGTTTTATATTTTTTACGTACGAGTATGTACTCACGTATGACTATCTACTTACACTTTCTAATTAATATTTCAATGGTAGGAATAGTAGTTATATCATTTCGATAACTAATTTTCATATTCTAAATATTACAAATTATTTATGAAGGTTGTTTTATTCCGCAGAAATAGACCCTTAATCTTGTTTTGCATGTCGTAATCTAGACGTTTTGATGAACAAAAACAATAACGATTTTTATAAATTAACGTTGATCCGAAGGATTTCTTTTCATTGTGTTAGGATTATTATTTGTAAGTAATACACTATTTGAAACAATTTTAACTCTACTTTTACTCTTAAAACTATCATGTCCTCTTTATTCAGATTCTTCTGGCGTAAGTCCTGGTTACATTCTTACCATTCTGGAGTGGAATTTTAGGTACAATTATACACAAAGCGACTCCCGTCTGATCTCCGCAACCTTTATAAAGGAATCTAAGGAACATCTAGGAAATCTGCTGATAGAAACACATTCAGGCTACTGGATAATCTTGTTGCCTGAAAGGTTTTCTTTGTACAAGCATTCTTCCTTACAATATTTTCATAAAGATGTCAAAAAGTAGCAATCATAAAACAAACTAGTTGGTTTATTAGTTCGATCACCGGCGCTCTATTTTTTACTGAGTGGTTTTGCTTACAGTCATCTATCGATATCAAAATATTACGATGGTCGCGTTTCTTATCTCGTTATTTACTTATAAATTCATTATCATAGTGACAGGTCTTGGCGGGAATGCCCCAAGATGGCCGTGGCCTTTTGACGCTCCCCGGACCCCGCTTAAGGGGCTTTACGAAGTTTGACACGTTTTATACATTACCCTGGACTTTGAGACTAATCAAATATGCAATATTGTTTCATATAGGAATTTATGATTGTTTAGGATATTAATTATAAATAAAACACGTTTTAGCTTCGCTTGCATGATGACGCAATGCCCAACTGATTTATTGACTTGTATGGCCGTTACAACTGTTAGTCTATCTCTCTTGACAATGACATTGACACTAATATGACACAAATATAATTTGGACTTGAGCAAATGAAATAAAAGTATTTATTTAAAAAAATGAAGAAGTTATCAATTTTATGTAGGTTACTGTATTATTATTTCGAGATACTACGAGTTTTTTGATTATGGAAATCAATAAAAGATAAAAGTCTTGCGTTACTGTGTGATTGTCAGACTACTGGGGCAACCCCTTAGAGAGTGTTGTGGTGTGGCGTACTAAAATGATGGGATTTCATAGGTAGGTAATAATGAAAGAGCGAGAATAACGGGATATAGGTATGTACGGTAAATTAAGTCGACAGTGGTACATGAGTAGCTATTGTAAACAAAAATGTGTATAATCTTATTAACATAATTTTATTTCATTAATTGCGATACACATTTTGTATGACATGTTTGGTAAGTTCATTATAGATAAGCAAAGTATGTGTTCGATAATGGTTTATTATGTAAACAAAGAAGGGACAAAACGTGGTAAATACCAAGTCTCAATTAGAACTTGCGAATTTTCCTCAAGCCTACCTCTTGTCACAATAAGACATATATTATAAATACATTTTCCTGTATGCTTACATTATAAAAGCTACTCGGTTAAAATATGCGTCACTTGCTTTCAGTGTTAAGGGAACTACGTACCTGTATAATGAAGTTAGTCTTCCTATTTGCTATCATTGCCTTGTGCATGCAGATATGTTGGGTTTCTTGCGATGCTCCAAAGATGGAGGGTGTCACTGTCTCAACTACAACCCCTAAATCGTGGGGTACAAAAATTAAAAATGGACTGGTGAGTATTACATTTGAAAACTTAAATAAAGGATCTATTTAATTTCTTAATATGATTTGAAAAAGTATTTACAAATAAACTATAATAATATCACTATTCGATAATTAATGCTCATAATTAAACGTGTATTCTATTACCGAAATATCGGAAGTAATAAATTTAATTATAGCATTGGTCTGAAGTTAATTAGCCAAAACTGATTACAGTTAAACACAATAATGCGGAATGTTTTATACATTCTTTTTAATTATTTTCAGGATAATTTCTTTCGAGGGGCTGCCGTGGTTGGAGTAGTACAAGGGGCTTTCCAGGGAAGAAAAGCACACAAAATGAAGCCGCATGTCGAAGCTCCCAAGAGCTAACATTTAAGTTATTGACTTGTAACTTGTAGTTGTAGTTCCTATTTATTTTAAATATTGTAACATAAACCAAATATAAAAACTTGCTTGACAAATGTATTTGGTTACATTTTTGCAACGTACGAGTGGAATGTAACTTGTGTAGTGTAATGTACCTATAACCTACCTCTTCTAATTCATTTTATGATCATTTATACATTTTGTACTACTGTAATTATTGGTTACAAACAAATAAACAATTAAGAATTTTTCAGATTATTGTTACATTATATATTATTAAAAAATTAAGAAAAATATTATGTTCGATAAAAATTTGTGGTATAATTTAGTTGAGTCTATAAAGTTTCTTTTACCTACTAAAATATAAACAAATTGTTTTTCGAGTTAACTTCAACGTAGGTATATAATATCATAAAAAAGAATAGGGTAGTTCATGGAAACGTTCACTAATGAATTTATTAAAATAAACTATGTTTGTAAAACGAATTCATTTATCTCATATCATCATTAGAAATAGTCAAGTTTCATGCATTTTTGATCGTTGAACAGGTACACAGTCTACACAATAGTTTCGACGAAGCTATTAGTTAAAAGGAAACTCCAATACGTGTGCCAGAGTATTCTATTGGCGCAATTTAAAAGTAACGTTGCATGCCGTGAATAAAATATCTACAATGGCATTGTATGTCTGAATAATGTTACCAAGACCGAGATATTGTATCAAGTTCGCGTATGACATATTTTACGATAGAAAACCCAGACATTGTCACTGCCTAGTCGTGTCAGACTGGACTGGCTAACGTCCAACAAAGGAAGTAGCGACATGAATTACAATCTCAGTTACCAATTTATTACATGTTTGAGAATTTATGGTCATTTTGATTCATGTTTGCTTAGAAGTGAGAATAATACGTATTGTTATACTAGTAGCGTAGTGTATCTAGTCAATTACCCTTTACCCTTTCAATAATGATATTTCATATTAAAAATAAGAGACATATTAGTTATTTACCTTCTTTTCAGAGACTTTATTATTTTAATAACTTAGATTATTTTGTACATTTAAATTAGTTGACATAGCCATGAAAAGACGATCTTCCTTTAGGGTTTCAATGAGGTTTACTGTTGTACAGAACACTAAGTACCTACTTACAGAATAATTGAAGAAGCACTAATAAGTTAAAAATTATCCATGAACATATAAAGTAGGTGTAATATTACAGGATAATATCAAAAAAGAGTGATGTTTCTACTAAGTGTACTGTCAGCAACAGGATGAGATATCAATTAGCGCGGCCACATTATTACTTCTTGCGCACCCGGATCTAAGACAATAAAGCTTCATAACATAAAATGGCGAGTCTGTTTTCAGTCAAACATCAGTCACAGACAAATTAGATTTGAGTATAGAGATGTCTTGTCCAGTTGTAGACTATGTAGGGAATGCATTCCCTTTAGGCAGAAACGCAACGGTAAATTGAGTAAACTTGGATATATATCTGGGTACTGGAGAAACCACAGAATAATAATTATATTACTGGTGAAGTTATACTGCTGGTAAAATCTCTAGATTTTGGTCAGTTATAAGTACCTAGAAAAGTACCTGTCAAGACACTAAAGACTGTTGTAAGATTGCAAGAAGAACGACGTGGGACGTTCCCGGTACCAATAGAACAAAGAATAGGACCACTCCATCTCTTACCCATGGATATCGTAAAATGCGACTAAGGGCTAGGTATAGACTATAGGCTTATGAATTAGGAATTCTTTTTTTAGGCGATGGGCTAGCAACCTGTCATTATTTGAATCTCAATTCTATCATTGAGCTAAACAGTTGAACGTGGCCTACCAGTACTTTCAAGACTGTTGGTGCTATCTAAACAGGCCGGGATATAGACGTGATTATATGTATGTATGTGAAAGGGAGTGGTATAAGGAACTTGAAGTAGAGCATCTATAAAAGATTCATACTTTGATGGATGATATCTATCATCATGGCATTACTGAGCGTTAGGGTAACACTGTCACCTTTTACAAGTAATTTTTCATATTGTTTGCTTTTGACATCTACCCATTTTTCCTCGGAAAATGGTAAAGAAATAAGCCTATTTATAACAAAAAATCATAAATGATTCATTCAGAAGCTAGTTTTCTTTTTTGACAGCAAATTCGTCATCCTATATTTAGGAGCTCAATAAAATATAGACTACTTATCATGAGATGCAAAATACACTATCGTAAATAAAACTTTGATAACAATATTAAATGTCAAGTGAATGTTACTGTAGTTAAATTAAGTTAATTACACATGAGCGAACTGATATTTTAAGTGTATATAAGTAAATGTTGAACCACAAAATATATTTATTATATATTTTGTGGTTCAACATGCGTTATAATGGACATTATCCATAAGCCACAAATCCGTTTAATTGTGAAATATGATCTATCACATAAAACGTTGTAAAATTTTTATTTATTGTGTACGTACTAACCTGAATATGTTTCAACAGGAACAAAAAAAAAACAACATAAATTAAATATTGTAATACAATTTTAATTAGAAGACAACGAAAATTTGATATGTAATGACTAAATAAGTACTTTTAAATTCCAAACACTGAACTATTAATAGTAAAACGAAACTGAGTTATTAAATTAAATAAAAATATTAATAGCGAAAGTAATTCAGTAGACTATTTCTTATAAATATTGTCACATGAACCGAAGCATTTTCTTTGTGCATATAATTCTTTATATTTCTGAGAAAGCAAATTGACTGTTTCTTCCAACTTTGGTTTCTCTCTGTACAGAAATATAATAAAAAAAGTAAATATTAGGCAAAAGCAACATCAAGAGGCAACTTTAATTTGAGCAATATCATTTCTGTTCTATTTGCACTCAATTTACAAGTATAATAATTTTGTTGGGCCTTTGATTTAAAATGAGTGTCAATTTCATGTGAGAATGTATCAAATATTAGATATATTATACCTATATATTTTTAAAATATACATATATACAATACTTACTATTCATTTATTTAGTAAATGTATTTTTCTAAATAAATGAATAGTAATAATAATAGTTTTTTTCGGAGAGGAGCTCGGGGCCACCTGTGACCACTATCCTGAATTGATCAAGTTTGGTTTTTACATGAATCGAATTCCAGTCTGACCTCCCGAACCCTTGCAACGGGTAATCTAACCCGCAATGTGGTATACATACATCCAGTGACCTGAACGTGCAAAAAACCTCTCAGTGTTTCCACCTCACCGTAAAAGCATTTGTTAGCAATCAAACTAATGTAAATTTCAGGAAAGTAGGATTTGAAACAGTATCACATATTTGCTGGCATTATATAGTATGTTTGTAGTTATAATTGTAGTTACTACATACAATATTTCCAGAAGATTCTCGGGGACGGCTGGCTCCAAGGCTTCGAGTTGACGTTTTAATTCCTCAACGGCCGCTTGTAAGTTTTTCTTTTCGTTTTCTAGCTCAATGACTACATTGTTCACTTTATCTATTTCATTTCGAGTCTCCTCTTCGTTCTTGTCGTAAATTTAAAGATTATTAACTAAGATTATTAAAGATATTTAACTATTTAAGATTACTTAAGATATTTATCTAGCTTTAGCCACGGTTTTTTCTGAAGTAAAAAGATACCCACTTAATTACCTATGTTATGCACTTCGATATACTATTTGATTTGAATGGGTTAAGGATTAGAATGAAGATTGTAATTGTTTGTAAGTTAAAGTGTTTACTTTATAAGATATGGTATATCATCTAGAAAATACAAAATGCTCTTTAAATAAAGAAGTTTCCAATAAACGTTTTAGTACTTATAAGTGCTAATGATAAATTTAATTTGTCTAGTAGATTATTAAATAATTTGCCATGACAGATTCATAGAGAAGTACACGAGTGAAAATAAGGTTATTTTTCTCATCGAGGTACGCGTCCCTTAAAGTAAAATAATATTATCAGAAAACATTATCACACAAATCAGATTTTCCTTGAGAGTAATGTTGTCAAAAATAATACACTTACATAATAGCTGCGCGTCCTTCTAAATCTATTAGCTTTGTCACGTAAAGTATCTTCATATTTTCGACTGAAAAGGAAAAGTAAAATTTTAAAGCCGTTTTGCAAACAGAAAATCATCAATCTTTATAAAACTCTTCCATTACAGATAGAAAAGTACTATTGTAACGTAAAAATATGGCGAAAAACATTAAGGGTCCTTGGAGAGTATCAAATATTAATAAGAATTTGGCAAAATTCCCATGGAACCATTGAACATAAATGATTGATGTAGGTACGTATATTTTTTTATGAAGGTTTATAGATATATTTTTTACTTTTATTGTTAATTAAGATTATCGTTTGTTTCGTGAGTTACAGTTTTCGTTTAAATTTAACTTTGATAGATTTTACGAACGAACATAAAAATAGAATAAGAATAAACTGAACAGGAAATCCTTAAATTTATTCTGAAAATAAATGAAGATCATTTAAAAAGAGGGCGAAAATAGCTAATATTGAGACTTCTTTTTGTGGCGAATAAAGACTGACAGTGATTGAACTGGGAGCTAATGAAAATAAAGGTGTTGATTGAAATCCCATCTGATTCAATTCCAGGTAGGTATTTATCAAAAGATAAATCAGATAAATAAGAAACGGTTTAGATACGTGTTAATAAATTAGATTAACGACTAAATTTACATGCTTACAATAATTAACATTTTTTACTGTTAGGCACAATACAATCCTTCAAATTAATAATCATTATGTCGTAACATTTTATATCACCGGTAAATCTCGTTGTAACAAAGCTATAAATTAACTTAGAACTCACATTAGTGCTTCCGCATCTTGCTCCTCCCTTTTCAGAGAATCCGCTAGTTCCCCGCGACACTGCCTGGCTTTCTCCAACGAAGATGTAATGCCGTCGCATTGTCGCTTTAGCTGCATGCGTTTGGCCGTTAATCTCACTGGAATTCCAATTTGGAAGATTTTTAAAGAAACAATATTTTTTCCAATTTAAAAAAAATGTCTTGAATTTTTTATGATGAATTCTAAATAATGCCATATGGTTCCCGGCACCAATACAAAAAAGGATAGGACCACTCCTTCTCTTTCCCATGGATGAAAGGCGGCTAAGTGTTCTTAGCCGCCTTTTACGACATCCATGGGAAATGTAAGCCTAACAAGGCTTACAAACTTGGATTTTTTTTAGGCGATGGCTATTTGAATCTCAATTCTATCATTAAGCCAAATAGTTAAACGTAGCCATTCAGTCTTTTCAAGATTATTGGCTCTGTCTACCCCACAAGGGATAAAGACGTGACCATATGTATGTATGAATTCTAAATTCATCTTCAAACACTTAGCAACATTTTAAAGTAATACCTCTTCGTGAGACTTCATTCCCAAAAAATAGTTGTAAGAAGGTTATTCTTAAAGATTGTTTCTGTCTCTGTGGCAAATATAATAAAAATCGGTTCAGTAGCTTTTGAATTTATTCATTACAAACAAGAAATATACTGCAAATCTTTTTTCTTTTTAATTTAAGTAGGTATGTAATGTTCATAATCTATCCGAAAAAGGGAAATAACAAAAAAAGATAGAATAGGTACTATCTGTTTAGTCTGAATACTCAACGTATCTACAAAATCTATGCTAAAATTCTAACATACCACATTACAAAAGATTTATACAAAAAGAAGAAAAACTCAGCAGAGAAAGAGATGAAAAACCTTGGTATCCACCAGATATTTGAAATGAAGCATTTTATATCTGATGATTAGGGCGGATGAATAGCAAATTGTCCCTATTGTGCCGAGTACAATATATAAATTTAACGAAATAAAAGAAGCGTCATACGTTGTCAGGTTATTTTATCGTTACAGTCACCCCAACATAAATTCCAGATCCCAATTTTCTGGACAATTGGGTGTAAGTAGTACCTACAGCGGCAGCTTTGAAATGGATTAAAGAGAAAAAGCCTTGTTAAAAGCATGTTATAAAAAAGGACGCCCAATGTGTTTCTTTTTGTATGACGTATTTTTTGTAGTATAAGGAGAACAAAAACACTTGCAGACGTTAGTTATTCTCCAAAGTACAGTCGCATCATATTTGTATGCTGCCAACACGCGTCATAACAATGAACATTGAATAACAGAATCTTTCTATTTCCTCACCATTTTCTTGATTCAGTCGTTCCTTTTCTGCATTTAGAGAGCGTGCAATACGTAATGCTGTCATCGTCTCGCGGTACTTTTGTTCATTTTCAGCATCCAAAGCAGGCAATGCAGAGTTCTGGAAAATTCATATTATGTATGTATTGAAATTTACGCCATTATAAATAGTAGTCTTAATTTATTTTTAATACTTCAATAATGCATTAGTCGAAAGAACATCCATGTATTAAATAAAGAGCCTGTTCTCCATCGAAAAAGAAAGTAAATTCCTGCTAATGTAGATACCGGTATCCATGTGTTTTTCTTTTTTAATAATATGGTATTTATTGCATATTAATAAAACGATTCATTAATTATTTAAAAATAATAATCGAGGGTCATGAAAACTCTCGACATATTGGGGGCATTATCTTACGTATCCTTGTTGTTAATGAAGCACTTACGTACTACTTAGGTACAGTTGCAGGAAACATGTTATAATTTGGAAAATACGTATACTTTTGCAATATAGGATTGATTTTCCTGTGGTTATTCGTTCTTCATAAATTCAATGAACGGTGTGGTTTTTTATAATGATTTACTGCTGATTATCTGCTAAGATTTGTTTCATAAGACTTACTTGAACAACTAAGTCATCTCCAATTCTTTCAAGATTTGATTTGAGTAAACATATTTCTATTTGCTGTTCTTCAGGTGAAAACATTTTGGTGTAAAATGTAGTTTCCTGATATTTAAAGTGATAAGTACGTAAAACAAAAATTTATTTCGAGCTGATTTGACTTTACGCGCCAAATTTACGTTTCAGGGTAATATTCGCTTCTTTTTTCAAATATGCCAAGAAATAAAATATACACTGCCTTGTTTGTACTTAATTCTACAAAGCAAAAAACATTCCAATTTTAAATATGTATTACAAACAATTACAAACAATTTAAATATGTATTACAAACAATGTATTTAAGCTATTGGATATATAATTGGATAAGGATTAATGCTGTATTGGTTAAAACTGCTTCAAAATTTGCCATTATTTGTCCCGTATATACTATATATTTATTTATTATTTGTCGTAAAATGTAAATGACAAAAAAATTTTTTGTGGGATAAAAGTTATTGTGGGATATCTATGAGAGATAGACATATACCATCGAGGAGTTTTCTGTAGACCTTTTCAATGTGTACAAATAATTAGTACATTATTTTGATAAATCTCGTAGGGTTCAGCCTGCGTTTGCAATGTAAGCGGAAAAAAATATGATTACACATTAGAGTCCTCAAAAATAACAGTATTTCTTCACTATTTAATGGATGTTATTATACATATAAACCTTCCCCTTGAAACACTCTATCTTTTGAAAAAAACCGCATCAAAATCCGGTGCGTAGTTTTAAAGATTTAAGCATACAAAGGGACATAGGGACAGAGAAAGCGACTTTGTTTTATACTATGTAGTGATGTTTACCGACAACAGTCAGATGCACCGACATCACAAGAAATATTTCTAGCATTGAGGAAACCTAAATCAATACGAATTATCTCCCTAATAGAGCTTATTCCTATAAATTGGCGCATTTAAACAAAATTCAAAACCTTTTGACTTTGCTTAGTAGATTTGGAACATTTGAGGCAAGTAAAGTTAAGAGTAAGGTATACGTAACTACGGTCCTAAGGTATTCTTCGGAGGAAATGCATTTACTTAAATTCTATAAGTATATACGTATATACTTACTTCTTTTCTAGTCAAGAACGAATGGAATACAAATCTATTTACCTTAGTGATAGAAATAAATACTAGTTAGTAGTCCTCATGAGAATTGAAGTTTCATATTCTAATGTTTCAAAGTCTTCTAAAACAAGAAGTTAGGTAAGAATAACTGAAGTGGAATATACTTTTGACAGGGCAAACTCTTTGGTATCTCGGAATAATTTTGTTTTCTGCTCGTAACACTTTCCTTTTTGTTTTTCCATCTTATATTCGCGTAATATTTACGAAATGTTACTTAATGAACTAACGGGTAGGTAAGTATTTTAGAGAGTATTTTTTGCATAGTTATAAAGGTATTAAGTATGATAAAAAAATATTATTTCTTGCATTTAGTTTAGTTTTTCTGCATTTAATAATTACTTGTACATCATCTATTTTTAAAAGATAAGTAGGTAGGTATGTACCAACTTATCTATAAAATTGTTCGATAATCTGTAATGACCTTTTTTTCCTACTTCTTTGGAGCGGTGCCCGGGGTGCACATTTTGACTATGGCCAAAATTCGCAATTTGGCGGGAACCCGCGTCGGATACATAAAATTTTACCCAAAAATTGCCTTTAGTTGATATTTGGCTGGGTTGATGATTAATGGCGCTGAGTCGCCCATCGGAGGTGATCGTCTTATTAAAACCAGTCATAATTTCGGGTCTGAGAAAAGCAAACGTTGAAAATGGTTACTTCAATAAATTTCGGATGACAAAATGATGTCAACAAAGAATGGCAATATATTTATGGCATATCTAATATTATGAAAGATATTAATTAGAAGAAACTGCTTTTAAAATTTTGGAGTTGATGTAATAATACTTATATCATTTATCGTAATATCAATGATGAATTAATGTCTAAAAGAGAAATAGGTACTAGGTGCAGCATGCACTAAAAGTTTAGTATTTTACCAATATTTTGAATTTCTTTAACAATGTCAAAATATTAAGAGCGACCAGTCAATAGAAAAATTCAGTTATATTGACCGAAGTTGTCAATTTTTAACAAGTGTTGGTAATTAACTCTATCTGGGTATACCAGCGTAGATCGCAGCGTACCTATTCATTCATTCATTAAATTTTGCTACAACAGTATCGCATAAATCATCTTGGAAAAACATGTTTTTGTGTTAGTACTTAATTGTTCTTATTTTCCCGAAAGTAAAACGTATTGTGAAGAATTTATAACAATGTTTCTGCCCCACAGTATTGGATAAAGTTAAATCGGATAATAGAATTGAGATGTTTTTGTGATTACCTGTAAGACAGGATTATCGTGATACGTGGAAATTTGAAGATAATGGTTAGCCGGCGTTATGATGCGGCATATTTTATGACGTTGAAAGTTTTTCCTCGTTCATATAATCGGAGGCAAATTAACTAAACATTACTTTCTATTTATCGATACCGAGTAATATATCACTTAAAAACATATTAAAAAAATATTTTGGTTGTAGAGAAGAATAATTAGACATCAAGAGATTCGGCATTTTTAGCTTGTCACTTTTTTCTTTCCAAATTAAGAAACCTTTTTGCAGATTTGGTCAACAAAGGTTCTAATCATTTCTCGCTAACCCGTCGCTTTTGCTTTCGAGGGCGTATTCCGTGTAATCCTAATTTATTTTAATTGCCCGGAGTCCATAGAATGAAGGAACTGATTAAGGATGCCGGTATTGGCAGTGCCGAATTAACAAAACTCAAGTAGGTATGGATGTAACGCAATTAGTTTCGCCTTTGGCCCTTTTTGGTAAAAGGATTAACGATTAATGTTTCATGATCTTTTACGGGCTTCCTGTATTAATAGAAATAAATTAATAATATGTATTTATATAATGAAATACTTCACTAAGAGGTAATTAATGAAAATTTGGACTACTTCTGATTATGTTGACCTACGCCAAATTTATTCAAGGCATTTCAATGAATTTTAATATCAAAAGATAAATTATTTGAAAAACCTTAACAATCAACTCATGTTATTTTCGTTTTCGGTTAGATAATTTTATATAAGAAACTTTTATCGCACTGGAAATTGAGTTCTGAAAGAATATGAAAGAGCGATAAAATACGCGGTACGGACTGAATTGATTCTTATGGCAGATTTAAAGTGAGTGGAATTGAAATTCGAGAGGTGTTATTCTTATATTCGACCTCGACGCGACCCGCCACGTATTCTGCGGTGAAATGTTTTTACGACCATTATTTTACGAGCTAACTGCGTTTACCCTTTTTATCATATGCGTGAACCGCAGCACATGCATCTCTTTTATAGAGCTGACCCCCTTTATCCACTAAAACCAATGCTTGAACCATATAGATAGGTGTTGCTGGAGTTTGCGAATCCCGTACGAGTTATTTATGAGTATGGTTTTAAAAAAGTCTATGTCGCATGTTATGCAATTTTTTTTAGTATTAGCTATTACAAGTTCAATTAGGGCTTTGGTAGATTATACATTCTTTCTATCGTCCGTCCACAAGCTAAGCAACCACCTTGCTAACATATTGCGCTTGATTTGTTTCATTTATTTTTCTTCACTTTATTAAAGTTTTTGCGATCGTCGGCTCTTGAAGTTTTGGTGCGTAAAGTGTTAGTTTTTTTTGTCCTTTATTAGTTTCCATGAACAAAAGAAGATGTCTTATATCCAACGTCACATAAAAACAAAATGAAAATAAAAAAATATTTATTGAGTAACTTACAAGCGGGTAACAAATTAGTGGCTGGAGCCTCCATTTAAGTGCATAATGCACTTGTGTTTGGAGGATCCGCTCTTCTGAAGTAGACCTATAATTACTTATATGAGTTAAACAAATGCAAGGCATCAATAAACAATAGTAGACTATATAAACAATCTGGCATCGTAACGAAAGAATATTTGAATGATAGTTCGTACTATTACAATCCTGGTTAATTATGGTTGCACCTAACAGATAGCTACAGCTAGACTGGAAATATTTTCACAGCGGCACTCTGATTTTAATTATAGATAAGACGAACACTTTTCAAAAACCTGTCAAATTCTTTAAAATTGCTTGACATGAGGACACGAACGAACATTGATCTAAAAAATCAGAATGTATCTATAGAATGGACAATGAACTGGAAAATGGTTGAGGTTGGATATTAATGTTTTTATGAAATGTTTTGACGTTTTTTTATTATCTTCTTCCTCTTGGCTATAGTCCTGGTTACATCCTCACCACTCTGGAGAGTTGCCTGGGAAAGGGCCTTTATCATGGATCCTGGATTGGGTGTCAGTCAGGTTTTAACAAGAAGCGACTCCCATCTGACCTCCGCAAACTTTGCAGGGGAACCTAACCCGTATTGGCTCAAGATTATACATTCTGTTGCCTGAATGTGTAGGTTCTCCCACGATGTTTTCCCTCACCGTAAGTAAATATTTAAACCAA
Source organism: Amyelois transitella (assembly GCF_032362555.1). Lineage (NCBI taxonomy): Eukaryota > Metazoa > Arthropoda > Insecta > Lepidoptera > Pyralidae > Amyelois > Amyelois transitella. The sequence continues at coordinate 6,025,060 of NC_083511.1, read as the reverse complement.
TGTGCATAACTCCGAAAATCGTCATTGGTAGGTACATGGTCGAGGTGGGATATGAACTTGCCCTGCTGCGCCCTTATGCGCAACACGGATTTTAACTGGGCACCTTGTCGATTCGACTAACGCGTAAAAGAAAATATTGCAAGTTTCGGGAAATCCTCTTTAAGTGCAGACCTAGACCATATAAAGAACCTATATGCCAAATTTTATGTATTTAGATGCAGAAGTTAGGGCTGTGCGTTGATATGTCAGTCACTGAATCATTTCCTTCTTTTATATATTTAGAATAAATAAAATTGTAAGCATCACACAATTATATCTTACATTTGTTTAAGGTAGAAATAACCAGCTAGCCTAATTGAAATACTTATCGACGTCCACTCAGCATGTGTCGAAGCATTTTACAACACGCCGATGCTGGTCTTCCGAAGACACCCATCAACCATGAAGTTCCACAAAGAAAATTTTTGAGATTGTGACGGGAATTTTATAAGGTACTTACCTAATTCAAAGAATTTTTATACGTATTGTATGAAATATTCAACTTGATCAATTAAATTTTATTTATCTTTTAAGGTTTTATGAAGCTGGTTCAAAGGTACAAAGTGAGTATTTAAATAGGAAGGTAAATTGCACCTTATAGAAGCCATATTGTAAGTTTACCTGTTCTGACTTCATAATGAGCTAAGTATAAAACTTCGGCGAGGCGGTCATATTTCACGCTCGATTTAATTAAGTTTCCACACATAGATAGTCATATAGGTGTTACAGCTCTATTATCTTATGCTTGGCCCATAAATATTAAAATTATAGTTATTATAAACTTCAATATCAAGTCAGTTATGTACTATTTATCTCCCTCTATCTTTTATACTTCATAACCCTCGCTTGGGATAAAGTGGCATAACGGGCACATTAATTTAGAGAGATAATTTGTATGCAAGTGCCAACTAGGCACATTACACTACGTAGGCACGTGCTATTGAATCTATGCAGTTTTCGGGTTAGTATGCAAGCCATGAATCAGAAAGTATTTTCTCTTTAGTTGGACTGGTAGGTATATAATCTTTTTGCTCCTATAATTTCGCCGGGCGTGAAATATGACTATTACATAATGCTTTTTACATTTGGTCTTTTCATTATAGTTTGTATTTTATAGAAGAAGCTTTTTAGGTAGGCTTTTTTTTAGTTTGGTAACTCCAACAAATCAATTGCCAAAAAATTAGCTTAGTAAGAAAATACTTTATAAGCTTATTACTCTATCTTAAAAATACTCCCGATTCGTTTTGGCTAGGTATTTTTGCAGTTAAAAAGTCTTCATCAAATAAAAATTGGTTTCCCGTCCGAGATAAAATTTTCCCACTCAAGGAAAATAAGAGACGTCGAACAATTCATTCACATAAATTTCTCCAAATAATGAGGCGTGAATTTTAAGCGGCGGCAAGCAAATGTTGCAGATGGGTAATTTTTGAAATTGAGCCTCATTTCAAATCTCATATGACACAAAAGTTAAAGTGAAAACATTTGTTTTGAAAAATTGATCTAATGGGCCCATCCCTAATACTTAGATACGTTTTGGTGTCGAAATTTTTTAAAAATATTTCGGAAGGTCATCTTTTGTTTTTATTATTTTACTGCTTCGGAGAATTAGCAAAATAGAAGTTGACTGAACTCTCTTAATAAACACAGGCAAAGTTTAAATAATAGAATGGAGTTCATTAATAATCTAGTAACCGCCAGGAGACTTTTTACAAATCCAGAGTTAGCGTTAAACACATGCAGAATATTCTGATTCATCTGTTAAGCAACTAATATAGCTTAACTCGCATCAGTACTTTAGTATATATTTTTATTTGGTTTCTTCCTGTGAATCTCGATCCTAAATTCTAATTTGTCAAAGGAAGGGACGAAATCATTTCCGTCCCTGAATTGGTATTTATACCGAATGAATTTCTTTTCAACGACATTGCGAGTTTATGACCAAAATATACAAAAAACGTGTTATTTACGATGAAATCTTAAAAATCATAAAGTAGGTATCACCTACGTTTTAAATATAGAAAATTTATTTGCCTTGCAGACTTATACAATATGGAAGTTACTCCAATTAATAGAAACAAAAACGGTCAATTTAGTTTATTTGCGTTGAAATTTACACTTCTAAATGTAAGAAGTTTTTAGACGTTTCGAATTTGCTTAATATTCCCAAATGATTATGTTTTTGCTTTAGACATTTACATGTAATCGCTTTTACTTAAAGCGATTCTATTAATCGTGTGGATGATATAACTATTTGATTCAAACTTTGAACTTACTGTGGTTTTGTTCCTACAGTGTATAAGTACTAATCACCTTAATAGTTTTACCTAATGCTAAGTCGGAAGTCGCTAGTCGATATCTAACTGACTAGCGACTTCCGACTTAGCATTTATCCTGCGATAATCATGTTTTTGTATGTGTGTATGCAATGTTTGTGTGCGTGCGTGCGTGTGTGTGTAATTGTATTGTCGAAGTTTATTTCGTGTGCTGATCCGGAAGGGAGGCTAATAAAATTGAGATGACTTCGGCAATGTTATTTTACTGTTTAATAATGTGTGAAATTGCTTACATTCTTTCCTTGTGTTTTATGTTTACTTCGTGCCATATAGGTGAGTATGTAATATGCATTACCACATACCAATATTTATAAGCGAAATTGTGTAATCTTTCATTTTGCCTAGAGTAAATTCTGAATTTATTAGTTTACTTGTAAGGGTAAAGCGTCAGATAACTTTGGTATATGCAAACAATCAATAAGTCTAAGGAGTATCCTGGTTGTACAGTCAACAGCATTTCAAAATTCGCCTCTATTACCGCGTCACAAACATTTATGCAGATATGCAACGTCTAGGAGTTGAATACGCTTTTACTTCTGAAAATTGTCGGTCAAAAATCAGTTTTAGTTCAACAGCAAACCGTTAAAATGCAATTCCCTTCAAGTTTGTACAATTTTCAGTCTGCCCACTTTGTAAAGAACCCCTTCTATCTTCAAGAACATTTAATTAGGCAAGTTTGCAAGAGTAAGTGCCTCTCCTTAAGTTATATTAACGATAATTTTATTATTTCTTGACTTTTATTATGAAATATTCAAGTAGTATAGGAATAATTTCATGAATTTATCCGTTTGATATGCATTGATTTGACAGATTTGCCTGAAAAGGTAGGTATATACTATACATATTTATGAAGAATTATTTTGTTTATTTATTTTAAGAAAGTTTCAGATGTATTTGACAAGCCCACATAAGTGTACGCCTATTTTCCTTTTGCAGTGGGTATGCAACTGTAATGGCTCCAGAATTAACTTCAAGTACTAATTTAGCTGATTTTTTTACTATAAAAGTTCAGGCGAACGCCAGAATGCAGCAAACTCAAATAAATAGTGGGTAACCAAAAAGTAAACCAATTTTCAACTTCGCGCGGCCTGTTCGAGAAAAGACAGAGGGTACTTTCTCCAGCATAAGATAATACCTAATTAATATTCGAGCAAGTTTCGTAGGTATAACTATGCAATTGCCATAAAAAAAAGCAGAATTCCGACGAACAAAATCACTTTAATATTGAGACCACATTTAACACTAAGTCTTGGTTTATACTAAAGCTATTCACAGTTTAATCTACAAAATAAATAAAGCAACATTCAGTTAATATATAAAATTTTATAGATACAATACAGTCAAAATGTATGTAGGTTTAGGTTCATAGAAATTCTATTTTTGTGGTTTGTGAAGAATATCACCAAATTATTACAGTTATACTTAATTTCGGTGGAAATAAGGAGGTAAGTATAAGTAATTTTGTCACTGAAAAGGTTATTTACTCATTCAATACAATTCAGCGTCTACGTAATATTTTTAGTTTGTCGGGAAAACAAAGCGAAACATAATTTTACGTAATAACAATTTGTTTAAGTAATAAGTCAATTTTATTTTGTATTGTATGGCCAATAACAATATTTGTTATCTAAAAATATTTAATATATTAATTGTGTATCGGCAATGTGACCAAACGCTTAGAAGCGTTCCCTTATTTAATTAAATAAATAATATTTTTTACTATTTTTATTTATTTTATTACTTATATACATTAGTTTTTTTATTGGTCTGCTTTATAACCTATTCTAACAAATGCAGAACTAAGTAGAACATCAATAAATTTTCTCCAATTCGTATTTCACTTGACTAAATTTAATAATGAATTAAGTAATTATGGAATGATTAGGAACGTCAATGATTTTTAACTAAGAATTTGTATACTCAGTTAAAAAAATTTTAAAAAAAATTAACTACTTCTAAATGCTATATATAATTCACATGCCTGGATTAGTTAAGGACTCATTTAGGTCGCCTGAATTTAGTCAAGTGGAAAACGTGGTCTACAGTATTCTTACTAATAGGATATTTATCACACTTATAAATAACAAAGATGTTATATAATTTCCCAATTTCTTTTCTTGAAACCTTTGTCATCGAAAGTATCTGCTTCAGAGCGCGAGGTATCTTCTGAGTGGAGAATACACCTAAATCTTTGATCTGCATGTTATTACAGTGAAATCCTTTCCATTCAGAACAGATAGCGTTCTATCAACATTTTTCTTTCAAAAGGCTTATAAGTCTATACTTAGTATCATGTAGATCAATACTTTTGCTTTACGAGATAATTAAAACAAGTATGTAGCATAACGTTCTATAACTTAATTTATTTATATATCTATACGAAAAGCATTTTATTTATTAGAACTATATTTAACCTATTCGTAATGAAGTATTTTGAAGAAATTTTAAAGGGTAAGTGGATAAAATTTTAAGCCGAAAACTGTTTGGACGGACCATTAAAAATTCTTAACTTATTTTATTCTGATTTATCTTAAGATTTAGTTTAACTTTGAACAAGTAACTATGTTTAGATTATTTACTAGTGAAATTTATTATGAAATTTTATCTATTGAAATAGTCGCAAATAAATGAATAAATAATTCTCTGTTATCACATTTTATACATTTGTTCAGGAAAGTCCACATTTGTAACCTCAATATCTTATATCAGATTTTACATTTAAAAAGTACATGAAATAAAATTTAGTTGAATATATTTATTTCTTGAAAAAAAAAAACATTATAAGCTAACAATGATTTTATCAATGAAATCTATTTCAAACATCACATAAATCTGCACTTTAATTTTAACAATACTACTCTGAAGTAATTTTTACAGATCTAATATACCTAGTTAGGGTTAATACCTTAAGGTAATAGGTAAACACTTTCATTAACATATTTTGTGGGTGCACTCACACTCACTTTTCATTGTTTTCAAAGTACGAGTAGGTAGCTATTGCGAACTACATTGTTAGAATTCTAAATTATAAAACACGTACCTAATTTTGTATTTACAAACGTGGTGGATAAAATATAACTCCATAAAGAGCAGTAAGGAGTGGCGCGGTAAGGGGGGGCGGTGGTGCGGCGCAGTAAGCCCTGGGCTGCTGGCCACAGGCTGCCACGTCCTGGGCAAGCACGAACGCCATCCTCTTGAGCAGGTTGCTAGCTGAACTAGAGCAGGATCGCCCTGCATGTGACACGCACATGAGAAATGCGTCTCTGGCGCTGAAAAAGAAAAGATTTTTTATACGATTTTTTAGAATTTATGATCATTCATTCGTTCATATAATCACGTTTATATTCCTTGCGGGGTAGACAGAGCCAGCGGTCTTGAAAGACTGATAAACCACGTTCAGCTGTTCATTCAATTTCCTTTTATCATTTGTGCTGGTCGCGTCTTCCTTGAAGAAGTGCTCGGGTTCACTTTTGACGATTATCTATATACATATATATATGGGAGTGTCTAAATCATGAAGCGACTGAATCATGTACTATTGATAAATACCAACATATTTCTACAGTGTTTTAGAGATTGGAAAAGGCTTTATACTGCAATCAATAGAGTATTTACTTAATTATAAATGAAGCTGACACCCCATTTGACAGTTTTCCAAGTTTTCATTTCAAACATCATAAAAGGTGATTGCACTATTTTCTTAGCGACTTTAAGTAATAATCGCGAAAAAGTGTGTTTGTCAAGTTGTAAAGCCATCCATTATTATTTTTTTGTCGCCCCAAAAGATTATTTCGCTTTTATTTTTACAGAAGAGCGATAGTGATGGATCTTCCCAACAAATTGAATTACTACAGTGTGTCTTATCACAATTTTTCGGTTCTTCACGATGTCATAGGTATTTTGATTTGATTTTTTTACAGTGTGACTTTGTTGTGGTGAAGTTTAATAAATTATGTACCACTTTCATTTATTCAGCCAATGTCGGAAAATATGCCTCATCCGACTAATACCCTGATCGCCAAGAGAATGGTAATGATTAAAAGTGTTAAGGCTATTTTATAAAGCTCTAAATACCTTGTGACTTTTTCATACGGAATTTATCTTTTTTATCCGCTTCCGTAAAATTCGACAAATCGTCTTTTAGTGCCTATCTACATTCTCGAATCTTAATGTCTTTCACCCCTTTTCCACCAGAAGATTATTTTTACAATTTCCTATTAGTATTAAATTTGAGATACATAAAAGACCCATCAGAGATGTGCTCTATGGAGGCGAGCAAATAACATGACGGAAAAAATATCAGTAATTGTGCGAGGGTTCAAAGGGGCGCTCGGATTCCAGCTGAGATAAAATCTTACAAAGTCAACTAACAATCTATGTATGTCGAACTGTTGAGGGTTCATCGCTATAGAATTATATGTATACGATCCACTCATGCAATTGAACTTTATTGTCATCAAATAATTTTTAAAATTGATATTGATGTACATAGTACATTTTGCCCGTATTTCTTATACTGTATGCGATAGATGTCTCTATTGACCTTGTTTTCTAAACTAAGTGAATGGAAGTCAAATAAACATTGAAACCTACTTTCTTGATTTTTATGATAGAACCTTTCTGTGTGGGAAGAATAGCTAGCATTGGTTATTTGTAACTAATCATATTAGTATACTATGCAATATTTAGCTGTAACCGATATTACCGCAGTTCTATTAATCGCAGGTTCTATGCGCGGACTGATTTCACCTTCTAGCTCAACTAGGAAATAATAAAATTGTAACCATAATATGAACCCGGCAAATAGACTCATACATACAGTCTTTTCCCTCACAAGGCAGACATACCTACGCCTCACAGGCCTCGTTTAGATGAATAGCTTAATCGGGATACCTATAACCAGCACATTTGGGAATTCTCATTTAATTATCCTAATGTTGTTGTGTGCAGCTGTTTATGTCTCTGGCCGCTCCTCGCAACTCGTTTACTTGTCGCGTCAGGTGAAACTCTGCATTTACATGCGACTGCTTTAGGAACTCTAAAAATCAGGGTCATTACCAGCACATTTCAGCGTTCCTATTGAAGTAACCTAGTTGTTGCTGGGCGCGGTCACTGATGTCTCGGACCGCTCCTTGCAACTCGTCCACACATCGCGTCCAGTCAGGCGAGACTCGGCCCCAACATTGTGGCTCTTTTAGGAACTCTGAAAATAAAACTGCTTATTAAAGATTGCGTACACTTTGTTGCAAGGCATATTTATATTATGACTTTAGATATGCTGCTAAAAAAACCTCTTTTAGGTCAGTTGACTTATATGCCATCTGAGAAACTACTTAAAGGTCATTTGTTTGTAAAGGAAACTGTCACGTAGCGCTAACAGACACATTCCAGTTACATTCAGTTTGCTGATGTATTATTGATTTTAATGCACGTGTCGATATAACAATGATCAGTTAAACCTCAAATATGCCTCTGACGTTATTGGAAAATAAATTGGTAAGTGATTCGACAGTTAAGCCATCAAAAGATTAAATATCGGACTACGCGTCTCTGAAAGTTGATAGAATTTCTGCATTATTTTTCCTTTTGTTGTTTATGACTTCCCTAGGTTCACGTGTTATAGAAGCATTGCGTTTGCATACACCTCTTAATTTTGAGCAAACCCCATATAAGGTGTGGGAAAAAGTTACAAAGAAGAAGAGGTAGATCTCTATTTAATCACTACGAAATTGCATAAATTTGGCTATTTAATATATGCTTAAGTACATAAAATCGCGATTCTTTCCCAGAGGGGTAGGTAGATACATTTCTTCACTTATCACGAACCTTGTACACTTCTGTCTACCCCACAAGGGATATAGACGTGACCATATATGCATGTATGTAATACTACTATCAGAAACAAATATAATTGCGAAATTCGTAGAAATTCATGAATACCTACAGTACAATTGCCACGGAGTTACGAGAATTTGATAATTTACCTATCGGTTCAGATTTCCAAGAATTACCTAATTAGGTCTGGTTTGTACTTTTACCTGATGTCTTAAATGATCGTATTGGATGTTTATCTATATAAGTATTTATAATAAAATATAGTATCGTTGAGTTAGTATCTCGTAGCACAAGTCTCGAATTTACTTCAAGGCTAACGCAATCTGTGTAATTTGTCCTGTATATATATTTATTTATTTATATAATAAGGTGAAATTACATGAAAATATTAAAACATGATAAATATGGAATGAAAAATATATAAAATACAAAGGTATCTTCAATTTTTATTTTGATATACGTCGATTTTTTTTAAATATATGGCAGCATTAGGTATAAGTACATACCTTATTCAACCACACACAATCAACAACACAGAAAACTCTTTCTCCAAAATTTAAAATTTCAAACAGGAACAAAATTCGTCCCCGACTTTCCGAGATTAACGCATAAATACAGACAGAGAAAATAGGGGAGTTTATAATTTATGTAGTTATGTAGTGATTTGGTATAACTGTCATGTAATAAGGTAAGCAGTGCGCCGTATTATCTTGGTCAACTTAGCTATGACTTAATTGTTAAGAAGTTAATCTATTAACACAGAATAATATGTTTTTATGTTCTTAGTAATCGACGCCCGCAACTTTGCCCACATAAATTCCCGCTATTCCGTTCCTGTGAGAATTTCGGGCTCGGAATATGCTCTCTTATTACACCCCTGATCCATATAAGGAACTTTAACATCAAATTTTATACGTTTTAATACTTAGCGGATTGGGCTGTGCATTATCTGTCAAACATTAGATGCTTACCCAATATACAAACTGCGTGACTACAGTGTCAGTTTTCAGTGATCTGACTCAACTCGTAAAATCGTCTCAGCGTTATATAATAATCATGGAAATACCTAAACGTTATATTTAAAATTATATTCTGTCTTTACATAATAAGTGGTTACACGTGCAAATGTCGGTCGATGCAACCAGACGCATTGAAATGTCGTCGACGGAACTTCCGTACGGGGAGCGTATTATTGCTGGCCTGAATCCACCCTACAGTCATTCGGTATTGACTCGAAATCCCTGTAGATAGACTTTTTGACCGACGTCAAAAAGGAGAAAGTTCTCAATTCGCGCGTTTTTTTTGACAGATCATTTTAAAATCGCCATAACATATGAACAAGCTTTAGTCAATAGAATATGTACTAGCTTTCGTCGCGTGGTTGCTTATTTGGAATAAAATGTTCTTTCAACTCTATCTTTATACAAAATTTCATAAAAATCGGTTCAAATCGTAACAGAGTAACTTTCGCATTTATGAAATGAGTAGGGATGGAAGAAAATAGGGATAACCAAAAAGATAGTGAATAGAAAAGGAAATGCTCAGATAGTCATAAAGAGAGGATTATTTAAAATAATTAAGTATGTCTAAGCAAATATTCAAGGAGATTGTCAATGGGAAAGATATTTATTACCAAACTCAGAAACACTACAACTCAATCAAACCCCTTATGGTGTTTTAATTTCGTGTATCTATATATAGATAAATATTAATTATTGACTTTTCCTTAATGAAGTTGAATCAGATTGTGTTTACAGAGACCGCCTTGAGTTTGAATTAACCATAAATACTACAATTCAATTAATCCTCCTGGTGTTTTAATTATGTATATATATCTTTTAAATTGGGTAAATACTTAAAATGATTGAATTTTTCTTAATGTAAGACCATAGAAATCAGTTCGCTCCACAAATTTTATAACCTCCAAAATACATAAACTTTGGGGTTTTAATTATTATATAGGGTTCATCTCATTAGTATTATATATACCATTTCTTTAAGATTAAAAAATTTCAATATAACACTTGTAAATGAAAGCGAAACTAATTTTTTAGGCATTTATGTTTTACATTGTATAAAAATGTGCTCCTCAAGGGTTGAAAAAACAAACAAACCAAATACCTCTTCTAAGTGCAGTTTCATTAGTGCACAGGAATCGCATCAGCGCCCGAGCTCCCCCAATCTGTTGCTGGACTAACTTCTGCCCGTCAGTGGGTAGACATCGCTTGATCCACGCGTCCATGCAGGCCATCCCTGTCTGGTATGCTCTAAACAAAATACATATAATACAGTTAGGCGACAAGGGAAAAGGCACATTCATCTAGTGCAACCTAAAGCATAATAGTGGTTTCATGCTGGTCAGGTAGCGAAGAAAAGACTTGCACAGATTGTAAAAGTCAATCGATCAAGGGAATTGAGGAAGGGAGTTAATAAACTTGAGATAATTTTTTGAAGTAATGGGCTAGCTACCGTCACCATCTGAATCTTCCAACATTTAGCCAGCTGAATGTAGGCCACGTAGTCTTTTCGAGGCACGTATGAATCAAATATATGTATGACTAGAGGCCGCCCGCGACTTCGTCAGCATGGAAAACCTATCAATCCGGCTGGAACTACGGGATAAAAAGTAGCCTATATGTTATTCTAGGTCTTCAGCTACCTAGGTACATACCAAATTTCATCGTAGTAGGTTCAGTAGTTTTTGCGTGAAAGAGTAACAAACATACATACATCCTGACATACTCACAAACTTTCGCATTTATACTATTAAGCGGCACGTATGGATCGGAATGGAGTGTTAATCTGAACCGAAACGCCTTCTGCGACATATGTAGGTATGTTAGTCGGCATTAATGTATGTACACAATTAATTTTCCTTAAATCCGCTCCATCAAATTCGTAGATTGATATTAACCGGAGGAAAGCATTAAAATTCAACATCTGCCTATAACAACGTTTAACCATAGTTTACTTCGCTGTGCTTGCAATTAAAATTATCTTGACTAACCTGGATTATAATTATTAAGTACCTACTCTTTTACTAACTACAAATTTTGTTTAAATTCGTCAGATTATATTAGATATTTTGTTAGGTATTCCTATAAATACTCTTTTGTTCTCTAAACAGAATTGTTAAAAGTGACACCTTTTGTCACCGAATTCTTTTTCCTTTGTGCAAATTTATTTCAAATTCATTTAGGTACTGAAATAAAAGAATCAGTGCGTTCTATTTTCATTGGAATTTTCTTTTTACCTAGTAGGTAGGTAATAAATAAATGAAATGTTTCAGGTGAAAATATAAATACCTGTGAGTTTTCCCTGCGAATTTTTCATTGTTAATTATTAATAAAAAAGTTATTAAGATACTTGTTTTGTTATTGAATGATTTTTATTGTTATAAGTATTGTTAATATATATGTTACGAGTATAACAACTAACAGATTTACAATGGTTTCACTTATTGGGATATCCGTCTAAGTGGAGGTAATTATTTCGTGGTGGAGAAACAAACCATCATACGATTAGAAGGATATTTTAAGTTATTATTTGTCACCAGCTAACATTTTAGTAGGACATAGGAATGAGAATAGGATATTAGAGAAGAAATACTTTCTACTGAATCCCTAATCGCAAATTTGTTACCAGTGGCAATTGCTCGCGTACGAAATTTAGTATTTTTTGGCAAGAAATTGCTTGGCAATCTCCATACTTTTTCTTACTTTATCGAACCCTGGCCGCCAGTTAACTTTTCACATGGGTTTGAAAAACAAATGTCTTAGTGTAGATTAGCCATACTTATCAACATAATAATTGATTTGATTTATAAGTAAAGGTTTTTGATTACGATATAAATTCTTATGTTTAACGGTATCCTTTATTAAAATATATGTTTTTGTTCATAACTTTGAAATATTTAATAAAGGAACATTGCAGATAAACTTTAAACAAAAATAAAAGAATATTAATTTATGTAAATTTCTTTGTTCTCTTGAAAAAATCGTGCCATAATTTTTAGTAAAGCAGGCGAGTGGAATTATTAAAATTTTGATGCGTACAAATATTTGTCTACCAGTAAAACATGAATGAATACGTGATTAGCCTAACTGATATAACTCGTGATGAGAGTACGAGAAATTAACTTCCCCGTCTCGGTTTAAGCTAATGCAGCTGCTGACAATGCATTAAGTTACTTTTCACACTGTCAGCACAGTGGCAACTTACTGGCATCTACTCTATCTGTGCAGTATTTTAACTTACCGTTTATCTTACAAAATAGCGCACTGAAAGTATTTTTCAATTGTAAGTAGGTAATTTGATTACGTTTTTTGGCAAACTTATTTATATTGCACACAAAGAAATATTTGGCGACGAGTAGTTGCTAAATAAGTAAATACTTATAAAACTAGGCAGGTATCGAGTTAATTCGCAAAAAATAGAACTTACGTGGCTTTGCACATGTGGGTATTAAATCAATCAATAAAAATGTGAAAAATATGATTGTCTTCATTTTGTTTTACTAATAATTAAAAAATATTTTTATTTATATTATTTTAGTCTTTGATTTGATGGTAAACCCTAATAAATATTATTTCTGAAAACTAAAAACGAACGGTTGGTAATATACCTATATACCTACATATAGTTTTTATATCTTCTGGAAAAATTCGTTCTATTATTTGAGGAATGAATTATGTTAACGATTTCGCCTGTCAAGTTCCGCTGTTCCAGAGTGTGGAGTTCCAAGTAAAAATTATTTGATTTATTCCGTGTCTTTGTTATTCAGAAGGAACTTCAAAAGAATTTAGAAGTTAGTGGAAATAGGATTTTTTTATTTTTTAAAATTAATATTGATTTGTAAAAATTCAGTGGTAAGTAAAAATATTTTTTTGTTCCCTAAATCTCCATAGTTATATTATGCCGTATTATAAAAATTGTGTAATATAAAAATGGTGTTAAATTTGTACAAAATATATTACAAAAGTTTCTAATTGCGCTTACTAAAGCCTACTTATAAAGGTTATCATTTCCACATACCTACTTACGTAAAAGTAAAACCGGCTTAAATTTAAATTCATACTGGCAATATATAAACAGTAAAAAGAAAACAAAAACTGTAGTCGGGACCTTCGCCCTTACATTTCAGCTATTATATCGAGAATGTCCCTCGCCCGCTCGGGTAATTATTCGAGAAGTTCGCTCAAATTGTCCATATTGTTCAGCCCTAATTTCTTATGTTTCTAAATACGGACCAGGAGTAGAATTATTTATTGTTAAGCTTTTTGGGGCCTCATCATTCCACTTAGGTTTTGTCAACCTTTATCACGCCTATATACACAAATATGGGTGATATAAGTATGTTTCTCACATTTTAAGGCGAATGCACGATTTTATCTGTAAATGGCATGAGAGAGCATATTTTGTTCAAAACTTTTATCTTGGGTTGGCAAAAGATTATAAAGACTTATAACCTCGAAAGCCACATTTCACAGTGTTAACAAAAAATGGTTTTCGTGATTATCTCTAACAAAACTTGTCATTCGTAACATATAGCTTTTAATTTAAGAGTTTTTTCTCCAGAAAATTACTCTAAACACTTGTTTGATCCAACAAAATGAAAATCAGCACATCCCTAGTATACATAAGGATATTGTGGAGAACTGGCACCTGTACTAGGTATCATGTGAACCTGTATTTCGGGTCACTAGGTCTATTCTAAAGATATTGGTAGTAACCTATAGAACCTATTGTCAAATCATATCAGTTGTATGGAAAAAATAGTTGTAATTTGTTTGTGACCTACGCCTACGAAAAAACACCCCGTGCGTGAGTCTGTAGGTCATAATAACTTACGAGCAATGTAAATCCAATTCTTCTCTGGTCCTGGGTAGTCCTACAGGAGTCTTGGGTATCAGATCTACACAGACTTTCAGTTCGCCAGCATCACAATTCTCGGCGTCACTGAGCTGCGCGCCCCCTCCACCTGAGACATAAGGAAACATTTCTTAAAATTTGTACATACGTAAATACAATCTCCTCTTTGCGGGGCAGACAGAACCGAATGTCTCTAAAAGTCTGAAAGGCCACGTTCAGCTGTATGACTTAATGATGGAATTGAGATTCAAATAGTGTTAGGTTGCGAGCCCATCGCCTTTACCATAAGTCGCCTTTTGCGACATCCATAGGAAAGATTTGGAGTGGTCCTGTTCTAAAGTTCCGGGCACACGGCAATTTTACGGTTAGATTTGTGACGGAATAAATTGTCTGTTGAATTATTCACGCCTTTAATAATATGAATTTATTATGCGATTAAATATTTTCGAACTTTTATTAACATAGAACGTGGGTTCAATAAAACATCACATATCTATTTGTTTCTTTATTTTAATAGGACCAGAATACACAAGTATCGGGAGATCAGGAGATCTACCGGAAGGTTGGAATAGCGCTGTGGTAATTATATTGTACAAGAAAGGATGCAAGACGGACTTAAATAATTATAGACCCATAAGTCTGCTATCACAAACCTACAAGCTCTTCTCCAAGATTATCACCACCAGGATAACACCTAAACTGGACTTCTACCAACCAATCGAGCAAGCAGGCTTTAGAGCGGGATACAGCACAATATAGCACATTCTGGCAATGAGAGTCCTCATCGAGAAAACTACCGAGTATCAAATGCCACTGTGGTTGGCATTCATTGACTATAAAAAGGCGTTCGACAGCGTGGAAACTTGGGCCGTACATAACTCGCTAAGGAACGCAAGAGTTGATCATAGATACAACCAGCTGATCGCCAGAGTTTACCAAAACGCTAAAATGAAAGTGTCAATACCGCAGATGACAAACCCTATTAACATCAAAAGGGGAGTAAGACAGGGAGATAACCTATCGCCTAAATTGTTTACGCTGGTTGTCGAGGACGTATTTAAAAAACTGAATTGGCAAAAACGAGGTATTTCCATATCAGGTGCACGTTTAACCAACCTTCGATTCGCGGACGACATAGTCTTATTTGCTGACAACCCTACTGAACTACAAGAGATGATCGAGGACCTACACAACACATCATTACGAGTAGGACTGGAGATGAACCTCGATAAGACCAAAGTTATGACATCCGAACAACAAAACAACATCAGGATTGAAGTAGGAGGGACAGAAATTGAGCAAGTCCAAAAGTATGTGTACTTGGGTCAAGAAATTAAAATAGGCAAAGAGAACCAGTGTAACGAAATCGACAGACGAATAAGACTGGGGTGGGCAGCCTACTCCAAGCTTGAATATGTTTTTAACATGAACCTGACGTCACGACAAAAAGCCCAAATTTTCGACCAGTGCATACTACCCGTCCTGACATATGGCGCCGAAACCTGGGTGACTACCCAAGAAGTGATACACAAGCTTGGGGTGGCACAAAGGCATATGGAGCGGAAAATTGTAGGCGTCTGTCTGAAAGACCGTGTGACCAATAAGGACCTAAGACGGCGCAGCAAAGTCACGGATGTCGGCAGAAGAGTTGCGAAGCTCAAGTGGGAGTGGGCTGGTCATATTGCCAGGAAGTCTGAATCTTGGTGCAAAAGATTGCTAGACTGGAGACCTTGGGACCAAAAGCGACCCAGGGGAAGGCCACAAATGAGATGGAAAGACGACATCAAGCAGGTGGCGGGCAGCAATTGGACTCTTACTGCCCAAAATAGAGAAGAATGGAAGGAGATGAAGGAGGCCTACATCAGAATGCTGATAGAAGAAGGCTAAGAAGAAGAAGAAGAAGACACAAGTATACACCAAGATCAGAATACACAAATAAAAATAAGACAACAGACGGACTTTTACTACAGACAACTCTAATATAGGCGTAAAGACCTGAAATTTGACACATAAGAATGTTCTAAACTTTAACGTGAACTACGTATGGTCTAAACTTCTGTTGGAGAGCACTAATGAAGTTTTGAGTTCAGACAATAAAAATATAAATTCAATTTTTTTAAACTATTGATATATAAATTCAGGTAAACATACCAAGCTATTGTGTTGAATTATTAGACACCCCAAAGGTTCAAATTTTATTTCCAAAGTTTCGAAACACAATACGACGGCTATATTTTATCTTCAGAGGATAAAGTAAAGTTTTTGTATACGAGTGAGTACAATAACTGACGGCGGAAAATTATGGAAAAAGATTACTTATCTTTAGAGATCCTCTACGAACAATAAGTACGTAAATAAGTTTGAAATTTATTGTTACGCTCCTATAAAACACCATTTTAATTTGAAAAGTTGTGCTGTGCTACCTTTGAATTTTTTATAGTTTTATGGATAAAATAAGTTGAACAGTTAGGTAATTTCACTTAATTTCCTGCTTGTAAAAAGACAGGATTTGTTTAGTTTTACTAACTATATAGAAAAGATAAAGTAGTAGTAAAAGTTTTCGAAAAAAGTTAGATGCCTATATTTTATTTTATCAGTTTTATAAAAAATATAGATTTCGAATATATATTAATACAATGGTCTATTTAAATTAAAAGAAGCTTGGTATATCCATTTCATATGCTTCATATATACCTGCCTACGTCCTTTAAACCCTTTTAAGTCCAAGTTTTTTTTAAACTATTTATTTATCGACCCGGAATAAATTAGATTTGCTTATCAAATTCAATTGTGTTTGGGCAGTATCCTACGATCCATTGAGCTGCGATTGCGGATTGATATCGAAATTTCCAATATAGGATGAATAGGTTCAACGTTCACCTGTTGTACATTTTACGTATGTAAAATTTAAGTTTAAATATATAAAAATTAATAAATATTAAAATAGAAAATAAATATACACGGGACTAATGACATAGACTGATAGCTATAAAGTTAGTTCAAGACTTGAATGAATGAATACGATTCCCTTCATTGTATTAGTATCAGAAAAACATTACCTAGTTACAAACAGTATATTGATTTAGGTGATGTGCAGTATGGTAGGCTTATCGCATTATTAAATCACTTCACGGCAACCTTTTGACTACTTTAAGGCAAAGTTAAATTGCCAAATCCTGTGGCCAAAACGATATAGTATTTGGACGAAAATGTGTTGTTATACCTATAAATAAATATCGCCAAAAACACAGATTAGGGCTACCTCCAAAGTAAGTTCGTAACATGAAAACTACAACACTTAAATGCCATGTTTAGCTAAGATACTAACACTGTAATGTTAAACGCACGACCCCTGATCAAATGTTTTCTAACCTGATCTTCCCACATAAATCTGAATAGGTATACTTAGATTTCGCTGTATCTACTCCATTAGGGATAAAAGGGGAAACAATGGAGATTGTATTTTCATACGGATTTACATCGTGTTACTAACAACAAATCCAAGGAAGTGAAAATCCTTTTTTTAGGATTCAATTATAAGTAATAATTTTTATAAATTAGTACAGCAATTTGTCTTAGCACCAACAATGTGTAAGCGTTTAGTAGTTATATGTTATATCGTTTTTAAACAACATAGTTATTACAAAGTAGAGACCATAAAAATAGGAACATTATGGAATCCCATAATGTTCCTATTTTTATGGTCGACTAATCAGTCGTCCCACATATTTCACCATGGATCAACTTAATGATGACAGACAAGTGGGATAGACGCAATTATTGCAAATTACAAAGTGGAGTTTATATTTAGTTTATTACTTTGACAAAATTGCATTACAATCATTATACGCTTATTTGTAAAAAAAGTAAAAATATACTATAACAAATGATTCTTAAAGTAATGGCTTATGTATCAACAAAAAATATTTGCTAAGATAAAAAAATATCTGACATCCATAACACCCTCAAACCGGTTGTTGACTTATCTCCGTCATTAACCCTTAATTTGATATAGTCCGGTGTGACGGACACTTATTTAAAATAAATCCTGCCAAGTTTTTATTTCATTTTCATTGATTTCTAATCGATTAAATGTTTATTTATACCATAAACAAATGGTAAAAAAAAAGTAATGATTGTGGGAACATTGCATTATGTCAGTTGGGACGCAAAATGTCTGCGAAAAGGCGGCCACCTGTTTTGCTCAAGGTATTTATCATTATTTTTCTTATTTTTTGTGGAAAAACGAATTGAAATATAGATTTATTTATTAGATAATAAACATTTCTATCATTATTTACAAAAACATACGCACTTTATAACATTTTTATGGTGTTTATTTGTAACTAAAATGTTTTGTCCGTCACAGCGGACATTGCTAATTGTATAGAAAAGTACCACTGTATTACTATGTCCGCTGCGGCGGACAACGCCAAAATGTGTGTGCTTCTGCTTGTTGGGTTATGGTTCTGAGTTTGCTTTTTTTTCTTTGCCAACAGCCTAATCGCGCATGTAAAATTATTGCTTTAGTGCCGAATGAACATGCACCTTCCGATGCTAGCGAAATATCAGATTCGGAAACTGAATTGCATGACGCACGTACTAATTCTTCCACCCCCCTGTCTTCTCTTGCACCATCTATTGCATCTTCCCTTGCTTACGTAACAATAGATACATCCGACGACGAAGAACTCCGAAGATGCTGATATTATCTACCAGATTCTATCGAGCGCGAAATTGGCGAGTCCATTTATGAATATGTTCCATCCCTATCTGCTATTCCTTCATTGCCTGCAACGCCTATAACACCAATAGCTTCTTCATTACCACCCCAAAAAACAAGTTCTAGGAAACCACCCACAGTCAAAGCCAAAAGACCAAAACAAACCAATAAATTTCAGCTGACTTTCAATTGGAGAGTAGCTCAATTCTGTCACCAAGCGACAATAGAAAAGGGTGAGGAGGATGATTACATAGACCTGCCAGAAGATGCTTCACCTTTTGAGTTTTTTTCACCTTTCTTTCACCTTTTTTTTTTCTCAAGATATTTTTATGGACCACCACACCATGGAAAAAGGACGCTGCAGGTTCTGCCAAAAGAAAACTGTCATGCATAAAATGCAATACACTACAGTTTTCATTTTCGTGACAGGAAAAGCCCTCAGAAATTGTTTTTAAAATTTTCGTACAAAATAAACTGTACTTCGGTATCAATTACTTTGTTCTAAAATGTTCATTTCTGTATTTTTCTTTATTAAAAAAACAAAAATAACTATGGTTTTTATTTTCCGTATTTTGGCAATGTCCGCCTCAGAGAACATATAAATCTGACCATTTATTTCACAGTAATTGGCAAGGTCCGCTGTGACGGACACCTGTTTTCCCAGCAGTGGGCTATTGTAGATTTTTTTTTTTCATTTTTTCAGAAGTTTATAACATACTCCTGAAACCACAAAATTAAAATATTCATATATTTTAAATATTTTTATCGGTGCCAAATTAAGGGTTAAGCCAGTTATTTCGGCAATTTTCCTTTAAATAGCCTCCAGAAGCGATGATGAGCCATTTTATTATGTAGTAAGAAACTCAAGTTTATCTCGCAGGATTTGGAGAAAAAAGTCGTTATAATGTGTTTATTTATCATAATATACTTTTTACCACAGCAACAAAATTGAACTTAATCGGGACTTGCTATTATCGAAATTTTTATAACAAAATATAGGTATATGTAGAAATAAAAAACGGTATTCAGGAAAGAAATCTAATAGTAATTATTAAAACAATAATGTTAAAAATAATAGGCCGCGAAAATAGTAATTAAGATAACTATTGAATGAAGTGACTCGTATAAGTATAGCAGGTTGTGAAATTATTAAACTATAGAGGCCGCCCGCGACTTCGTCCGCATGGAAACCCTATCAATCCCGCGGGAACTCTGGGATAAAAAGTAGCCTATGTGCTATTCTGGGTCTTCAGCTACCTACATACCAAATTTCATGGTAATCGGTTCAGTAGTTTTTGCGTGAAAGAGTAACAAACATCCATACATCCATACAAACTTTCGCCTTTACAATAGTAGTAGGATATTTTCATAAACTTTCAAGTAAATACTCCAAAAGTCTTACAACTCTTTATATGAACAATATTTTTGTTTGTCTATTATTATTAAAAGTTTCAGTATGCTTCACCTCATCGTTAGAAGTTTGTTACTGTAAAAACAAATAGAAAAAGTTTGCGGCGTTATTAAAAAAGTTTGTGAGAGAGATATGAGTAGGTTAGTAGTTAAGTGGCTGACATATGTGGTTAACTACCAACATACATGTCGAGTAATGAAACGCAAATTCACTATTTATGGAACATGTGTGATGTAAGCGAAAACTAGGTCTTCCATTTTTATTGTACCTTAACTACGATTACTGTTTTTTTGTTTTCCTTTTTATTATACTTAGATATTTTTTGGGAGGGATACAACTTTTTTCATAACGTCCTAATACAACGGTTCATTAAGTGTCGTCTGCTCAAGAAGAGCCAACTAGGACAAAACAGTCAAGGTCAGAATTAATCTCCACAAACATCAATCAGTTCTGCAGCATATTTGTTAGTCCGCACTCATCCGCCCTTCGCATCCACATGCTTAATATTATTTCCTATTGTTTCCATCCAGTCCATTACCAAAACGCAATGCTATGATTGCGTTTTTGCTTAACCAGAATAAAAACTTTAGTTTATTTAAAAAGTAACGCCTATATTTCTCGATAAGAACACTTTGGTAAGGTCTTGAAAATAACGCCATTTTATCAAATAGGTAAGGCGATTTTGTAGGTGGCGATATTTATAGAAAACCTAAATAATATTATAACAAAGTCATATCAAGTTATTTACAACACAAGTAACATCCAAACATTAAGCCGAGCAGCTGAATGTGGCCATTCAGTCTTTTCGGGACTGTTGGCTCTGTCTACCCCGTAAGGGATATATAAATAAATAAATATATACGGGACAAATTACACAGATTGAGTTAGCCTCGAAGTAAGTTCGAGACTTGTGTTACGAGATACTAACTCAACGATACTATATTTTAGTATAAATACTTATATAGATAAACATCCAAGACCCAGGCCAATCAGAAAAAGTTCTTTTCTCATCATGCCCTGGCCGGGATTCGAACCCGGGACCCCCGGTGTCACAGACAAGCGTATTACCGCTGCGCCACAGAGGCCATATAGACGTGACTATATGTATGTATGTATGTAACATCCAAAAGTTGGTATAAAAATATTACCTACGTTAACTCTGAAAACAAACTTATTTTTATAGGAAAAAGTAAATAAGAATTGATAAATATCAGTACCAAAACGTCGTTTATGTGTTTAATATCGTAGAAATAACAATCTTTGGTTGGCGACGTTGACAGAGCCCTCAATAAAACCTTCCGAGTAAACAATTCATAACGAAGCGCCACGGTGGGCTGTTACGTTTGTTATTCACCGCTTCAAATAAACGATACTAACAGATACTGCCCACATGTAGACATCGGGTACTTACGGAAGGCTATCTGACGAACCAATGTCTAACTATGTCGCCTCTATCGGGCCAAGGTAAACGTGGCAAGCCGAAAAAATCGCGAAAGTTGATAATTACACAGGAAAACAAAATCGCACTTTTTTGTTGCATGAAGCTTTTTTACTGTTGTTTACTAATTTGGGTGTGCTGATTTCAATCTACCTTAGACTTTTGTGAGATACAGATACCGTCTTAAATTGACATAAGTAGTCGATAATTTCTATAAACAGCGGTGTAACTAATATTTTGTACTAAAGTTTCTCATTATGTCTACCTCAAGAAGAACCAATACATAATTATGTATTGGATTTAAATATGTGAATGCGGAAATACGAACAAATTTGCCACGGAGAAGTAAGAAGGCGATATCCGGGCTTTCGAGCTTTCGATATCTCGAGCATTGTAGTCGAGGGTGCAACCGGGAAAACGCAAAGATGAGAGAGAGATATAGATAGATAAAATAGAAATTTTATTTTTATACATAAGTTGGTAGTTGGTACATACAAACATTCTAGTACAAACAAACATATTCGAAGATGAAACGTTCTTTGGATAATTTTAATGTTTATGGAATAGACTGTTTCAATAATACTTTGTCTTAGTAGTGTGACATTGAAAGTTTTTAAAGATGAATGTCGTCAATGGCCATAAAAAGATAAAACTGATGTAAAAAGATATTTTCCTATGATATGAATGTTTTATTTCACTGGCCTCTATTCCAAGTTTAAACTTACACAGTCCACCAGTTCAATACAGCTTCATTCCTTCTTTTATTATGTGGAAAATTACCAAAGGTTCATACATACATATTTGTCTCGTTTTATAGTCGAATCCATTTTAATCTACTTTAAAATGGATTATGGACGGACAATTTGAAAGAAGATTTGAAAGCAATTTGGATTATAATATGGCAATATGTATTGTCAATAATAATATTTAATCTAGAACAAGGAACTTCTCTTATAAGAAAAAAAACCAGGAAAGTAAATATCAGTAGGTCTGTACCAAGTTGACCTACAACGAAAAGAAGCCAGGAACAAATAAAAAGAAAACGACCCATATTTAACCGTCCCTAAAAACCCTCAACAATGTATAAATCTCCTCCTGAAGGTAATATCATCGAAAAGGGTTGAAAACCGTTCTTTATTGATGACTTATAAAACAGAGGCATTAAAGAATATGAGCCATAGCCTTTATAGCAGCAGGCCTTCATAATTTTACTAAAGATTGGTCCGATATATATATGTACGATATGTATATGTAGATATTGTATACAATTACCTAATCTTTTATCAATGCTGATACCTGGCTGGAATAAAATTCTTCAAGAGGTAAAAGTTACAAACTTTACTTTTTTAGTATTACTTGTTATAGAAAAAGAAAACTTACATTTTTAGGTGTTTGTGTGCGTGGATCATAACACTGAAGTCAATTTAAAGGAATCAAAAATTGTAATAATGTAATCGTGTTGCAATTTCAACTTTAAAATTTGTTGTATTCCCTTGTGATGCGCGCTCATTACAATCGGCTACACAAAATTTGTCGACAAAATATTCCGACAACATTCAATGGATGGCACGATTCGGGCACAATTTATTGGGCCCGATCACAATATGTGTATCTAGATGCTGGCATGTAAGCAAAAGACAAGGAAAAAAAAGAAGCTTTAAAAATAATGGAATTGGGCGTTGATGAAAAAACAATGTTGAATTTTACCAATTCTGTTTAGTACAATTATTATTATTTAATAGATGTAAATAGTTAAGGTGGAATCCAAAAACGATATTATACGTTTTGGGTTATGTCCAACCAAGAGTAGTTTTAATTTCTACCCAAATAAGTTTTAACCAATCTCTTTGATCGACCTAGAGAACTTTCGCCTTTTCTGTGTTGCTTCGACCAGCCTGTAGCGCGAAGGCACTCATCAGATGGGTAATAACCCCTTTGATGAGCACCCGCACGACCATTAGCCGATCGCTGAAACGCTTCACTTCCAGGACGCTATCGTGAAGCCTCTCAGAGAGCACTGCTGCCACCCCATTTTCGCCACCAGGCGCCCCGGTGTAGATCAGCTTGTAGCTATTCCCAATAGCCCGGGATGGTGAGTATAAGGTTGTGTGTAATGTTGTGCGTCGAAAGTTGAAATTTAAAGGAATTTAAATTTGATTAAGAAATTGTTTCTTTTTATATAATTAAATTTAATTATTTTTTAAACATTTTATTGCACCTACAAGCAAGAAAATCTATAAAATAAGAGCAGGCGAAAATACTTCCTTTTCTCACCTTCATAACCGACTCTTATCATTAGGAGTACTATACTCGTATACCCAAGGCTCAGAAGATAACTGGGCCACCTCCATACACCAATTAGTGCGAGGTGGCACAGCTATCTCCTGAGCCCACCGTACCTTAAATATGATATCAAGGGAACGGCTAAACCTCTCAATTCTACTAGATTAAATTTGAATTAAGTCCATCAAGTTTTTAGAGATAAGCTGTAATAATTCTAAGAATAGACTTACAGGGTAAAAGAGATAACGTCGCGTTCATCCCTAGCAAAATTCTTCATCTGTACTCAGTTGATAAAACTTCAAAGTTAAATATAGTACAGAACTTTCTCAGACGGCAATAATTTAAATCGTTTCACTAGGCATTTTTAACGATATCAAGAAATAACTTAAAATTTGTTTTCATCTCTAACTCTGAGACATATTAAAATATACACAAACATACTCATACGTTTATTTTGGAAAACATTCTCTTTTTATGAATGGAATATTTAAACACGCAGTAGAATGTAGAGAGTATCTTAGTTATATGATGCATTATAATGTTATTAACTTAAGGAGGGTATGATTTCAAAGAATTACTGAATTTCGGATAATCGTAATTGAACTCATGACACTGAAGACCAAAAGCTTGTACAGTAAGGCGACTTACCCCTAATGGGAGCTACATATGATTATTTAGTAGCAAAATATCATCCACAAAGAGCACAAAAGTTTAACGACCCGATGAAAAAGTTTCTAGTGCACGCCCACCAAAGAGTAATTTCTGTTAACGCTGATGACGTAACTCCTCCATATTCAGTGACTACTTTCATGCCATGAATAGGAAATATTAGTATTTGTAAGAGGAGATTTTCGAACAAAATTAATTTTAATTACAATGAACATACTATATGCCTTAAATATTTTATTGTAACTTGTTCTTGCGACTTATTTCCGTAGTAGTTGATGAAGTAAAATAATACAGACAAAAATAATCAAGCAATTTGAGTAAATTCGAAATTTTGATTGTAATGATTTAGTTCCAGGTTTAGTTTTCTGTAAAGTATTATCAAGAGTAAATTTGATTATCCAAATTAATTTACGTGATCTTAATTAAATCCTTTATACTCGTAGAGTCTTTTGGATCAAGCTTATCTAACAGACTCTTCGTACTTATTTTGGAAACTTCTAGATAAAGTTTGCTTAGCTTTATAGGAACAAATTTTGTATATATTTTAATTATTAGATATGTTTTTAATGGTTTAGCGTGGAAAACAGAATTCTGGAAGGTTTAATGCAAATATTTAAGCAGCAAAAAATCATACAATATTTAGATTCTCGATTCTCATTAAGTAACAGAGGGCGTTGTAAAAATTTATACCTACACTTAGGATTTTATGTTGTGATTTATTGTTAAACTACTATAATTTTCACAAAAAATGGTGGCGAAGTTATAAGGCCGACATAATTACCTTATTACCTAGAAAAGATAAATTAAGAAACTTTATCTTATAATGATTATAGAGAAGAGTCATGAACCGCTGTAATTTTTTCTTTTGTTTACATAATATAAGATTTACTATAAGGCTTATTATTTTTTTTTTCCCAACCTGTATTATTGTAACATTGTTGAGTATCGGCTTTGTTATATCTTGGTTATTTTCCCGAAATTTTATTGCATTGTGACTTTGCTACAAATGTATGTCACACGTATACCGTAAGGTGTAGGAATGAGTAGACAGGGTCTTCATTTAGGTTAAGCTTATGACGTTTAACAAAGTTTAGGAGAAACGTGCTACGTTGACGGCTCAGACGTGACCTGTCAAAAATGTTCCGTGTTTATTTTATCCTTAAAACATGGAAATCCCTTTATAGTTTAGTTCAGTACTTAGTATTTTAATATTCATCGTAAATGTTTGATTATACATATGTCTCTAGATGCTTCACAAACTTTATGTTATCCTAAATTCGTTATTAGATCAGAAAAATCTTTACGCCTATTAAACTATTCATTAATATGTTACGGTTAAACATGAAAATGCCTAGATCTCACGCTTTGATCTATTGGAAGGTATGGCCGAAGGTATACTTTTCACAATACTCGTAAATATTAGTTGCACGCCTGTCGTCACCAGTTCGAAAAGTATTTTCGAATGGTTTAGTTGTTGTTGGCACTCTTCCTTACATAAACAAACAGGATACAATTCTGGGTTTATTTCCTAAGGGTTTTCTTGTGCAAAATAAATAGAACAACATTTGACAACAAAAAAAGTTCTGGATAATGTCTATACTATTTCATTATTAGTAACCTTTCCATGTCTTGTCACTAAAATATTTAGTTTTCATGAGATAGTAAGTCGCCTACTCATGATGATATCTTTTAATTTGAAAAGTTGTTATTTGAATAGGTATAGCTTAAGTATTTTGTTTATAGACCAATCTGAAGGATACGTCTACATTATTCTTCTTTATTCTACTGTTTTGTAGTTACAATATAAAGTTTGAAAACAAACATTATAATCAAAGGAGACAAAATATAGATGTAGACAATATTTTAGTCGTATTGGCTTTGCTTTGACGTGACTACAGCGCCGTCTGTTATGTTCATTGGATTAAGCGAATGTGGGTGAAACGTCAGGTTGTCATGCATAACTTAGTTCGAATGGGATATAAGATGAAATGTCAATATCTGCATCTCAATTTGCAACCAGGTTCAGTAATGCTCCTTTGACCAAAGCAAACATTTCGCTGGGTTTTGAATACAGATTTAGATTTGGTTGGGTTTTTATTGATCTGAATTGAGGCAAATTTGGATAAGATATGAAATAAATCCCTTCAAAAACATAATTCCACACATATTTAGTCTGATCGTTCAAAAACAAAACTTCGAATACAAATTATAACTATGAATTAGTCAAGGGACTGAGAAAAGATTTTTTTTATAAATTAAAAAATTTGGTGAAAATATATGAATCTTCCAAATAATTTTAATACAGTCCATTCATGCCATAAATTACTCTTAAACTCAATTTTGTTTGGTTTGTTAGGCCTCTGGACATGAAATTAATTCATTGCTTCCCCATTGAGGACAAAAAGGTAACAATCAGTTTGTAAGTATGATTATGGATAGTGGTCTATTACGTTTAAATTCAATTAAAGTTTTAATCTTCATTAATTATTTATTAGTTTTAACTAAAATAGACCGGTGTGTTAATAATTTGTGCTGTGTTACGATGCATGTGTTAGGTATGCCGGCGATATTGGCAAAGTTATTCAATATGCGTAATAAATGTTACGGAATGTTATTAATATAGTTGGCTAATTATATTTAAAGCAACATTACTAATACTAAGTCAATACAAATTCTGTAATTTAATATTGGCGACCTGTAGCTTGTGAAATCTACCAGATTTGAAGGAACCTAAATAAATAATATGCCAAAATACACAGATCGTTGATGTGGACTCTGATTGGACGTTTATGACAAATACGGGTTAATCTTATACTGAATTACCAACTACTTATTCTAAAAATGTTACATCATTTTTGTTACTGTAAACAAACAAGCTCTAACGCTCATATCAAATGAAATAGGTATCATTGCTCATCATGAGTTTTATAAAAAAAATTTAACAAATCATTTTCGCTGTTACCAATTCTACCTAATTTTTTTATTTATTTATCTCAAGACTGTTTACAAAAGGCATTGCATACCAAGTCTACTTCCTGGCTTTAGTCGCGGTTGTATACTCACCACTTTGGAAATAAGCCCGGGGTAGGTATGCCTTTGACAATGGATCCTGAATTGGTGTATAACCATGCTGATTATACACTGATGATTGGTGTATAATCAGGATTATACATCTAGTTGCCCGAATGTGCGGTAAGAGCATTGGTTAGTATTCAAACCTTACATAACTTCGAAAATAGTTTTCGGTAGGTAAATGTGGGAGTACGCAGAGGTTGGTTTTTAAACGGGCACAACGCTCAAATTTCTATGCACTCATTTTTCACCTTGGAGATAAATCGAGGGTGTAAACTAAGGTGTACTACACAAAGTAAACATGTAGATGGTTTAGTAGGTATGCTTTAATAAAATCCATCACTTTTTTTCCACTTGCCGTGCCGAGTGGTTCCCAGCACCAATAAAAAAACTAGGACCAGGCAATCTGTCACTTTTAATAATAGAATGGAGATTCACCATTCTACTATTAAGCCAAACAGCTGAATGTCTATCAGTCTTTTCGAGACTGTTGGGTCTGTCTACCCCACAAGGGATATAGAAGTGTCTATATGTATGTATGTATATTTTCCACTTACACAAGTAATTAATAGGTTCTTTAAATATTCATATTCATAATACTTTGGTTGCCTTTAAAGCTTTTAAAACTCTTTTAACTTTTAGACTAGGGCAATTTCATTCAAATTCACATTGAAATCAGTTGAATAGAAATAAATTAAATCTCGACTTTATTCCTTTGAAAACTTTACATTAAGATGACTCACGCTAAAGCTTACTGCATTTTAGTTAAAATGTACAGTGCCATTGTGTAGAAATTTTTTCCATCATCTTAAATATTTTTATAATACTTAAGTAAGTTTCTATTAAATTAGATCATCATCGGTGGGTTCCATAATAATTTTATAACACGAAAAAAGCGAAAGAAGTATGCTGGGATCGTGATAAGATGTAGTTTCTGCCTGGCCCTCCGGGTAAAAGTTATAATTTTAATGTTTGCACGTATAAATGTAGGTATATTTGTTCTCGCATCCCTTCGGCGCCAAATTTATATTTCTAAACAAAATTTACAACCACAAATGGAGTTATTTCGAATAACACATTGTTCAATACAAAGGTGTTAGGTACTGTTACTGACAGAATTGCCAATTTCTATACAGAGCGTGTGACGGTGTAACGCGGTGAAGATTCAATACCGGCGGGGTATTTACACACGTTTTTAAGGCATAATGCCTTATCTTTCATTCTCTGAGGTTAAAGGGGAAAAGAGAATTAATTAATGCTTTGACAAAGCTCGTCGAATAAACCTCCTGATGTCGCTATTATTACCCTTCATTTTTTTATATTCTAACCTGGATTTCTGTAGGTATACCTTTATGCTAACCTGGCCTATATAAATATCACATCACAATAAGTTGATATCTAAATATATACTAGAATATACAAATTAGTTTATCATTGCACCGCTTTTCAAAAGCCGTGGTATCATCAGGGTATGAAAGTAAGTAAAATTATTAATTGAGTAATATTTTTTGGTTAGGCACGGGCATGGCTATGAAATGAAATATTATAAATTGTACTGAATTAAACGAAAAAATATAATTGTTTTCAATTTGTTCAATCTCGAATTCTCGGGATTCTGAATCATGCCTGCCTCGAACCTGAAGACGTGACCAAACGCAAGATTGGATACGAAAGGGAGATAAAAAGTACATTATAGTCACTGCTTTATAGGTATAGTGCTTGTATAGTATAATATAAATATATAGTATAAGTAAGCGATGAAGAATATATTTGTAATACTCTTCACATAACAACTGGTCACTCGGTGCCCTTTATTGGACCGTTATAATCTCTACAGTACACCCAGTAAAGTTAAACATCCTATCAAGACTTTAATACCTTTTCAATAGGAGCGGTAATACCTAGATAAAATACCTACTAATATTAGAAAGAAAGGGTTTCGGACTAATTCCAAATCAACCAATTTGCTAAGTTTTTTCAGTTTAATTGTTTTTTTGTTGATCAGCCCCCATAGCATAGCACGTGCATCGCTGTTTTTATCTCGCGAAAATCTATCGCTGTTTCGATTTTTATTATGACGTAAAACGGGACAGCAATTGTTTTTCGCGTGATCAAACGCCGTCGTGCGTGCTATGCTACGGGAAGTAGTGAAAAAATAACTTATTGTGCCATCTGTTCCTTTTCCCGCGCAGATTGAAAAGTCAATAAAGAGAAGGGATTTTATACTCAGGATTAAATGCGATGGACTTTATCTGAATCTCAAATCCATCATCAAGTCGTCTATATAAACTTTTATTAAATTTGACAATATTAATGTTATTATTATACCTAAAAGAGAAGAAAATGTAGTGTCTATAGTAGGTATATAGGTAATTATTTAACTTAAAAAAGTAAAGGTATTTCAAATATGTTATTTTCTCAAAGCTAAATAAGTATATAAGCAAGGAATTTGGTCTTAATGAAATTATTTGTGAAACCGTAAACCATTAAGAGTTCACGCCATTTAATGGGTTAAGCAGTAATATTGAAAGGGTCACTGTATGGTATAGCAACGTAATTATTAAATATTCACTTTAATGAGATACTAGCTTATACCCAAAGCTACTACCGCGCGAATAAAGCGCCACCCACAATAGAATACACATTTTTCTCAAATCCCACGGGATCTTTAGGTTTACTGGCAAGAAAATAACCTTATGTCCTTCTTCAGACTCATGATTATATACTTATAAATTAAAATATCAAGAGGATTGGTTCTGAAGATAACGCGTGAAGAGACAACTAACGAACAAATAAACTTGCTTTTGCATTTAAAATATAAGTTAGGAAAAGTACAAAAGGGCTTAACAAATCGGTGTCCTTTTTCCAGGCATTATCCCTAGTAATTTTATGACCATGGCCTTTCATGAAACCAATTTAATAACTTGCCTCGATTTCGTTACGTCATGCTATAATATTCCGACGCCGCCTGTCGATATTATTTTTATTATGATGCCAGTTCATGCGAATGGAGAAATGAAAACGA
The DNA here is from genome assembly GCF_032362555.1 of Amyelois transitella. Lineage (NCBI taxonomy): Eukaryota > Metazoa > Arthropoda > Insecta > Lepidoptera > Pyralidae > Amyelois > Amyelois transitella. Next base: position 5,994,361 of record NC_083511.1, on the reverse strand, counting down.
AAAAGACAACTAAAAGTTAACGTTCAAGTGAAAATCTTTAAATATGGTGAAGTATTTTGTAATGATGTTGGAGAGAAGAACTTAAGGGTTGTTTTCAAGAACAGCGACTCTTGAAGTGTCTATCAAATTCATCGTGAAGGAATTTGTTAAAGCCTTTAGGCAAAGGCCTTTGGTATGAAAGAAATTACTGTAAATTTAAGTTTTTAGAATTTCTGTCTGTCTGTATGTTTGTACTTTCATCACGTAAAAACTATTGATCCCATTTATGAGGGACAGAGTAGCGAACGACAGCTATGTACCTAACAAGTAAGTTGTGAGTTCCGCAAATAGGATTTATGTATTCCCGTTTAATATTTATGAAGTAATCATTTGTTCAAATTTTAGCCCCCGGCAGAACATGTATCTGTCCGAATTATGTAAAACCGCGCATTTTCCATTCGGTAATTTTGTGATACACCTGCGCCTAATCGAATTGATTTATTTACTCCAAAATTAGACATGTGTAATATCTCGATCATTCATATTTATATTTTTAAATGGCTTATAGACATTATAAATTACGATTCAATTTCTAAAAGATATGTTAACTGTGAATTTCTCTTGTGGAATAAATTCCTCCATATGTACCTTTGTCTAGAGTTACGTATTCATTCTATTTAAATTCTATTTTTTTTTCTTTAAGTGTGTGTTTAATATAACCTTCTTGGAAGATATGAAAATCTTAAATAACCAACTAGGTGTGGTCTGAAAGGAAACGTATTCACAAAATCATGAATTAACAAAAATAATAAATCTTCATTACGTGCACGAAACGTGTTGTAGGTTACTTTAAAAGGTAATTAACAATTCTCGTACGTATAGGGTTGATTTAATCTTGTACGAAACATTTAAAGCAAAGTTAAACTTATTGGTATAGGTACTCGATTCCATCATAAAGCAACTCCATGTGCCGTTTTAGTCTTCGACACTATTGGCCCTGTTTATCCCATAGGGTTTGGGGTATGTAACAATTAGTAGATTGAAGTCCACACGGTTCCCGCTATCTCTTTACTGTAGATCTTAGAGTATCTTAAAACTACATAATAAAAACTTAATGCTAAAGGTGTTCTCCACTAGTCAACCTTTACAATCTGTTGAAGATGAAAAAAGAAAAATTAAAAGAACACTTTAATTTTTATAAGACTCATTATTTTTTTAACAGTTTCTGTAGCTCTTTAGAAATTTGAAGTCAGTTTATTTTTATTTTAGTAATAAGTTTTTATCTTTCGATAGCACAGAGTATCTCAGAAATATTTACCAACTTAGTTTGTAAAAAAATGGCACTTATAGTTATACCTACCATCACATGCGGTAAAGGAATAAGGTAAAATTAATGTGTGTGTAAAACTAAGAAAAGAAAGACATACTTACTGCTTTGTTATTTTTCATTATATTGCATTTTTATGTTAAAACCATTGGGGTACAATAATGTGCGATGGGTATTGGGGTATATTATGGGTAGGTTATTATATTAAATAAAGACATTAAAAAAAAATAGCTGGTTTAATTTCTAGTCCAGTCACATGACATCATTTAACCATAGAAAAATTAAGTACTTACTCGCAATAAATACAGCTCCTAGCACTAATAAAAACATGATTGCAATTATTGTTTCAATCGGCAAACCCACATTTATTTGTCCAATTTTTTTTAATTTAAAACAAGGCGAGTGTCATTAATTTTATCAATTTTCGATGTAATTTTTCACTGTTATGATCAACTTTGAAAATATCGATGTTTTGTATCGACAACGTGAAAGGGTTCTAGGACGCGTATGTGCCGACTGAGGACTCGCGCCAAACTGAAGTGGATCCGAACTTTATCCCGAAGGACTTCTCCCTGTTAGCCTTTTAACTGATATTCTATTACACAAACTCGACATAACTGTACTTGAAGATGACCCTTTGGGGACTTTTAAATGAGCGCTTTTCCTGTTGGAAGTACCTTATTTATTCTAATTACATATTTTAGTATTTTTAACTTAAATTGGGAATGTTCTGGAGAAAAGTATGGATTTATTTTACAAACACACACATATATAGATATATTTTACAACACGTCTCCTGTCTGTATCCCTAAAGGGGGTTATTAATATATGTTTTTTTTAATGTTGCCTATTGCCGACTAAACAAATAAAATGGTTCGATTTGATATCTGTGGTAATTAAAACGTAATCAAATTCAGTGGGATTGGAAGTTTCTATAGCACTTGAGTGAAGCCTACTTACATTTCAAGTACTTAACTGATTTGGTTAAGAAAATAGAGGTTCCTAGTAAACAAAAACGAAATCAAGAAGATATCCTAATAAAACTTTAAATATAATTTTATGTATTACTGGTTTTGTCTTAAATAATTAACAGTTTGTCTTCTGAAAAACAAATAAAAAATTAAAGGGAATAACCAGTTGCTAATAAGCTGCTTACAAATAAGGTTGGGTGACGACACTAAATTAATTACCTAATAAGTAATATTTTTACAATTTTACATTAAAAAGCAATAAGGATATAATCATAACCCCTTTCATATGTCGTGTTCATTCATTGTTCTGGGACGCTCTTGTTCTGGCATTTCTTATCGTATAAATAGGTTATGAAAAGGTCGGATGTGATTACTTTTCTAATCAATTTACACTATATCGCCCTTCAGTGTTCATGTTGTGAGTGTTATTGAACGTAATTACTTTATAATTATTGTGTTAGTTAGTACGTAAAAATAAATACGCCTGGCTTTGTAGGGAAACTCCCTTAGGAATATATATATATGTAAAATTTTAAGTTTCCATTCCACTAGTTTAGCTTCAACATTGCAATTAAACAAACTCAATCAGTAATGCCAGAGTTTTACATTATATTGTTTGACGAAATTCGCGTTCATGGACATTACAAAGCTGGAAGAGTTTCCACTTAGGGATAAGACTGCCCTTGTACTGTACTACTGTTTTATATTTGAAATGCACTCCAGTAGTGAACAAAAAAGCATTTACTTACAAACAAGGCCAATGTAATTTATAGTTAAAGCACGAATATTTCGAAAATCCCACAGGAACAGTATCGTTACCATAAAAAACGGTGGCGCGCTCATTGCGAGAGATAGATACATATTAAAACGTTTTCAAATCGCTATCAGTTCCATATTTTTCAAGCCTGAAAAAACAAAACGAACATAAATAACATAACAAATAAGGACGTCTATATACCTTGCGGGGTAGACAGAGCTCAAAGCTTCAAGAGACTGAAAGGCCACATTCAGATGTTTGGCTTAATGATAGAATTGAAATTCAAATAGCATGATATGTTGCCAGCCCGTCGCCTAAAAGAAGAATCCCAAGTATATAAGCCTATCCCTTAGTAGCTTTTTATGACATCCATGGGTAAAAGATGGAGTGGGCCTATTCTTTTTTATGTTGGTGCTGGGAACCACACGGCAAAACAAAAACAAAACTAATAACAAAACGATGACTACTTATTAATTGTATTTTGCGCTTAGCTTCACCTAAAACAATTTTTAACATAAAAATAACTAACAAAAAGATAACACACAGCTGTTTTGTTATGTTAAAGTCCAGTTTAATTTTAGAATGTAATAGGACTATAGAGGAATAGGACTATGGCATTTCAGTTGGCTTTAAAGTTCACTTACACATTAAGTAATTCAGGGAATAACAAATGTTTAAACATGTAAAGGTCTACTTATAAGAAATTAAGCGAGTTTTAAGCTTTGATAAAAATTTGTACCTACTGAGATTTTACATTTTCATAACTCACTATTAATTTTATCACATAAACCCAATGGTTTTTGTGTAAACTTACATTTTGTTGTTTTTCATAAAACATAAGAATTTATCAAGAAGGTGTCGGACGTGAAAGGGTCAGAAAGGTCCACTAGCCGCGGGCATACATTGTTGAAAAGCTAATTCAATATAACCCAACTCAATGTCATACAAGTTTATCAAAACATTGACTCTGGTATCTACTGAAATATAATGTCTGTACATTGACAGTACTGGAGAGAATCACGTATATATCACACACAACATAATCATCTTTTGTCCTGATGTTACCCTTAGTTGCGCCTATCCTAGGAAGGACCACGGTTATGATTTTGGGAAAAAATCTAGAAGTGGGTTAGTCAGTGTTATTAATAAGACTACAAAACATACCTGGGTATAACAAAAAAAATATGCAGGTCCTTTTTGACATGTGTATGTGTGTGTTGATTGATCTAATTAGTGACAGAGATACCTACTTATTAGGATTTTGCACATAAGTAGGTATGTTTAGTTTCACATTAAAAAAAAGTAACATCATTTAAGCTGTGAGAACTTGATTTTGAGTTTTGTTCTTCCATTATTGGTATCGTCTCCTTTTTATTTTTAAGAAGCTAATCTGCAAAGTTAATTCTCGTCAAAGCAGTCTCGCCATCTGCGCCGTGGTTTTGCGGGAAGGAAACGGGGATTTGAAAAACTGTAGATATTTTATTTTAATCTGTAAGTATGTAATATAAAATGGAACGACAGCTGCAGCATTACTTACAAGTAAAAAAAATCAGAAAGGAAGAAATGTGCAAAGTATGCAAACTTATTAGAATTGAGAGTAAAGTTCTCAAAAGAAATTTTTGAATAGAAAGGTGTATTGGGATCATTGCTACGTAAACAATAATATCAAAACTAGTAACCGTAGTTTTATTCGCCTTTAAAATATAAGAGCACGGACGAGAACGGTTAAGTATATGATTTACCTACTCATACAATTCTCATTGTCTTAGTCTTTTAAACCTTAGTCACTATCCGTGCAGTCGCATTGGCATAATGTGCTTAGTTAAAGAGGTACTGGGTTACATCCCATCACTCAATCCATACATTATTTGTGTTATCCTGTATTTTGAATATTTTGAATTTGAATTTCAATAAACTAGAAAAATTGTTCCAGAGTTAGTAACTATATCTATCAAGATATAGCTATATATATAAATCATCAGATTTGTCCCTATTTAATTATTTTGCTCCATATTCCAGTATGTAAATTAATATAATTTGTCAAGTGGACTTGTTTGTGGTCAAAGAACGGATGGGCGATAGTTGCTTGTTTGTTCTTAGTTTACTCTTGTGTACTTCAGGGATCACGTTTAATCGAGCAGCTGTTGCCTTCAAACCCCAATAGTTTGACCAAAGTCGTTTCAAAACTAGTGTATCTTGATAAAACAGGTCATGCGTTCAGCGATTGTATTCATAGCAAGAATCAATAGTTATAGGCTACACCTTTTGGAAGCCTTTATCAAAACCAAAAGAAGATTCTATTTTATCCAAATAACAAATCATCAGCCAAAATGTAAGAAGCAAACGTTACCCGTAGGAAGCTGAAAGTGGTCACGTATGTTGCTGGAGTATAAAAAATGGCAATAAAGGATTTTCCAAAATTCAAACGGGAAAGGGGATGAAAAATATCTATGTGTTTATAATATTGCAATGTAAATAAATCATAAGCAGTATAACTAAAACGAAATATTAATAAAACTTTTATTGGTCTCATATTTCATATGAATCCAAGTCATTCCCATTTATGAGAGACGTAACCATAAATTAATCAAATAATGCTTAAGGCTGAAACTATCTACCCGAAATCACTGAAATATGAGTATCTTGTGAGTACGAGAATACGTTATGACACATTTTTAGCCTGATCCAATATGGGATTCCTCGCAAAGGTTGCGGAGGTCAGACAGGAGTCGCTTCGGGTTACAACTTGATTTACTCAATCCTGAATCATGGTCAAAAAACTCACTCTGGGCTTCTATCCAAAAAGGTGAGGATGTGACCGATGGATGGGTGCTTAACAAGAGTTTGTTAATTAAGGGGCCGCGAGGCTTACAGAACGTGATCAAAACCGAGGGCAAAAGCTAGTCTAAAACGTTTAATTTGTTCCATCAATTTACACAACAGCTGACGTGCGGGATAATCTGATATTCCTGGGTGCCTATGCAGTTGGGATTTGTTTGGTATTTACATTGCATCACCTCTGCAACGCGTTTTCATCACGTTCTGTGTTACAGGCGACATTTGTGTGGGCAGCTTTATGTTTTGGATTCTGTACCCAAATGGTAAAAATGGGACCCTATTAGGTACTAAGCCTATGCTATCCGTCTGTCCGTCCGTCCGTCTGTCACCAGGCCGTATCTCAAAAACCCTTATTAGTAAAAAATCTGAGATTTCACTAATTATGTAGGTATTTCCGTTGCCGATATAACAACAAATACTAAAAATTAAAGAAAAATAATAAAAAGTATTTAATGCAGTACCCAAACAGTAAAAAAATTCTTTTTATAGATTTAAAAAACAGGTAGAAATTTGGACGGAACCTATCGTGCGCGAGTCTGACTCGCACTTGGCCGTTTTTTTTTGCTAGAGTACGGCCGCGGCTTCTTCCGCGTGCGTGAAGCGAAAAATTCATGTTAACTTCCATTTCAGCAAATCGACTCGTGCATCCCTTGACCAATAAACGAATCTACATGTCAAATTACAAGTCTCTGGGTCCAGTGGTTTGCCCTGTGTGTTCAGTGTCGTCTTTTTTATATATTTAGATACAGCTATTGTATAATACTTCCATGAATATTTAAATTCTAAATACTTATAATCACATCTTTATCCCTTACAGGGCAAACATTTAAATTATAAATGAAAAATTCCATAAATTGATTGCGGTGCGACCAAAATCAAACACTGCCTGAGCGTTATACAAGTGATACCTACATATATGTATGTAACTGAATAATGATATTTGCATAATACACGATACCATAAATTGGTTCCGTGATATTGTAAATATGCTAATACTAATAATGTGAAAAACAATATTCGTCTTTCACTACGGAAAAGTTTCGATAAGGAGCTCCGTTCTAAATTGATATTGCTCTTGTATTTAGCATTTAAAAAAGAAAAAATTTTTTGCCTTATAACGAATAGAAATAACACATGCCAACAGCGTGCAGTACACAACGGAAAAGGATTCAAATCTCTTTTTAATTTTGTTCAAATAACTACGAAAAAAGCATTGAATGCCAATATCTTTTTTTAATTGTTGCCCGAGCCAATTCGATACCGGTGAACAATCTGCTACCTATTGTCCGTTTGTACGCCACTTATCACATGATCCATTTCCTAGTTCGTAGAATAGTTTTATTGTATCCGTATGCTGTTGCCTGCGATTTGATGGGAAGTTGTGAGGTTTTATAATTCGTTTTTATTATTGATGGAGTTTATAATGAAAATGAAGTTGATAGATGTTTCGGTGTTGTTCTAGTAGCGAAGTTAAAACAAAGTATGTGCCAGCTACTTCTCCCCCCTTTCAGTTTGTAAATCCTGAGAAAAGCTTTGAAACATCAGATTCTTCTATAAGGAGCAAGGAACCTCAAACTAAAATCCGTTATTAAGACGTCCAGCTGAATAAGACATTAGTGTCTTGTTAATATTGGTTTCGTCTACCGCATGAAGGATAAACATCTGATATGTATAAAGATGTATCAAAAGATAGGTATGAATTTTTACTTTAACTAAAACCATTTTCGACCGACCTTACATATAAAAATGTGAAAAATGATATTTTTGAGTACGCGACGCCTATACTTGTACAACGTTTGCTCAAAATTTATATATAACACGGTTCCTTGACTTGATAGTGAAGGTTTAAAAGTAACAGCTACAAAGACAAAAGTGGCTTGTGGCGGCGACCTTGTATATCCATCTGAGCGTGGTAACCCTTTTGATATGGAAGCACTTGTGGCTCCTTTGAGAAAATTTCTTCAGCTAAACCCTAACATATATTAATTCATAGTCATAAATATTTTAAGATATATATAAATAGTCTAAAATCTGGATTATCTAATAAAAATAGATAGACAATGTTTTACCTATTAAAATTTTTATTCAACTAAAATTTCCTTTGTTCAATATCTACATTAAACGCAATGACTTCTCACTACATTGTGTAATTAATTTTAAATACATACCCATTTGTTTGTTAGTAGTTTTATATGTAGATTTACTTATTAGTAGGTAGGTATATGTAGATAACCAGTACCTACCAGTTAACGTGAAATATGTATTATATTGCGAGCTCTGAGTTAAATTATTAATCAGGTTAATACCCTGTTGTTACCACGTAATTACATAAAGCCGTGAATCAATAATTTCTATTCAGCATCAATTTATGTAAGCGTAAGCAAAATCAAAAAAAATATATTTTAGTACCATACCTACTTGCTAATAGAAATTGTTGGCAAACAGGTCTAAAAATTATATAATATTTGTAAACTTTATGTTTCTTTTCGGTCAATGACATTTACTACACGTATCTTTTTATAGAAATTCTATTATCATCTTGACTACGACAATTTATTAGCATCAAAAGAGAAGAGCAACTAAATTTTCATTGTAATGAATACTAAGTTAATCTTACCTTTTACAAAGAACTCAGAATATGAAAACGTAAAATTTACCAGAGGCGGTGAGGTTGAATTTAAACAAGTATTTTATTAAATCAGCTAACGAGAAAATACTTGGATACCTTTGGCCATTTCATATTTGAACAAATTTCAACTAAATTAAATCTGAGTTAAAGCTGTAAGTACTGAAATTTTAGTGTTACATGTCTAAATTTGTGTAACGAAATATTGTAAATAGCACTTAAGGTAATAATACTCACGAATGCCTACTTAGATACCTAGGATTAAGAAAAGGTTTACTTACAAATATTATAATTATTATGTTTCTCCTCTTAGATTTCACGGGTCTATACACCCCGGATTTTTGAGAGGCTTGCGTGGGGATATAAATCCAACACGTAGAGGCCCTTTGGAGAAGTTGATGTTATGTTGTTCTCCTGCCAAAACCCGTTCCCGGGCATATCAATAGATGATATGTCCATGAACAGGTCTCGGCAGGAGGTGGAGCTATTACAAAATAAGGAAAAGGATTATGGGTTATGGAGTTGACGTTTGGATGGATTTAAACTGGGCTATTGCTGGAAAAGTTCGGACATCTGCCATAATCATGAATACGTGACTATTATGTGGCAGGTGGTGACTCGCCACTCACTAAATGGGCCCCTCAAATCAGTCACCATGATAGGCAACAAAGGGGCAACATCGGCGTGGGTGACTAAGGATGTCGAGAGGTGAGACTGCGGGGCGTGAAATCATGGTGATCCAGTCAGGCACCCCCGGCGTTATGACATTTTACACTTCCATCCTTCGAGTGTATAGCTCTCGCGACTCCACTCTGACCGGCCGGTTAAGGCAAGCCAGAGGTAGGGGTCCTGTCCCTCATCGGTTTCCACTCCGACCTTGGCGAAGGAAGATCGGAGGCGAGGAACAGGGGCCTCCCCTGGGAGCACTCAGGTCCGTGGGGTCGCTACTCCCCAACAGCTCGCCACCCAGGGGGCGATGGGGTCGTCACGTCCCGACGCCTTTATTATTATAATTATACTTACAAAAATTAACAAATGTATAAAGAGATGTCCAATTTATTATTTTTAAATGTAGGTAAGATTTTAAATGTACGTTGGTTTTTAATGTCGAATTTCTTAAAAAAACATTTAGTACTTACATTAATACTACTACTTTTATTAGTTTAATGTTCAAGCCCCGCGAAAGTTGAATAATTTAGAATTGCAAAAAGCCTTTTATTATGTCAAGAATTGCGACCGCTTATTCGTGAAGTTAGTGCGATACATTTTGCTTTTGCTGGCAAACTGTCGCTAGCAAAAACAAGGTGAACCGTAACTGATCGCCCAAGTTCCTCCCTCAACCGAGAACAGAATTGCTTTGCTTTTTCCCCAATTTTATGGCAGCAATAAAATTTATATTCTTTCTAACTGCGTCGTATTTCCCTTGATTTTTTTTAATTTTAACTTTATTTTCAACACAGCTGTGATTTGTGTTTGTGTCTCAAACTGTAAACAACAAGTTAAATAGATCAAAACACATCACATGGATTTAGTGATAGTTTCCGGCAGACTCTCTTTTCTTTCTTGACAATTTTTTCCCATGAATTTCGTCTTTACTCTACATGTGCTTTTGTCTTTTTTGTCTCTACAAAGAAGAAAAAAGCATATGTAGGTACAGTCAACCATATATCATGTGCATGGAACTTATTGAAGCGAATTCGCACTTAATTTGGGTAGGTAGATGTGTTGTTGATTGTACAACTAGTGCATGTGAAATTTACGTAGGAAGAGTTTAATATTAGTATTATAGCTTTCATTTAGGTACCTCGTCTTAAGCTTTACTTTTAAAGACCGGAATCCAAGAAAAGAAAATAGGCTGGGAATGCATCTAAGGACATTCTTAAACTAGGTATTATTACATGAAACGAAAATCCGTTATTAAATAGATACAAGTTTGGTTATTTTAGTGTTAAATCCACACTATATATTATATAAAGTTATCATTCTAGCCTTATGGCCTTATATGATCCCTCCATTGTGGCAATTCAAACATCTTTGAAACAGTTGATGTAGTCATCGCACTAACTAGATTGCCGAGTAATGTAGAATAAATTTAGCAATGCCCATTTATCAGCAAGGTGCTGGGGCCATCCTCTGAATTTAATGTTTTTGGACAAAGCTTCGAAAGTTTTTGCTGAAAGACAGTAGATAATCTCGCCGACCTGGCCTCTCTCCAAATTACCGCTTCCAAATAGTTTTTATATGCGTTAAATAACTGGTAGAGACCATTTCTTTGAAAATAATGTTGATAGTCCGTACAATGCATGACACACTGATTAATTGAAAAACTCGGAGCTTTTCTAATCTAATTACTTTTAACAACAAAGGTAAAGGTGCATGTTTGGCAATAAATATGCGATTGTTCAAAAAGTAATTACAAGCAATCGTACGTTTTAAACAATAAATCAGAACCGTGTCTCGTCTCGATCCCAAATAGCGAGATTCCAAGTAATCAGTATAATCGCTCTTTCTGCCAACCATCCAAATATACTGAGTTGCCTTTAATACATAGGTATGTTTACTGAAACTTAGGGTATTTTCATAGAATTCCAAATAATATAAGATACATACATATCTCAGCCTAAATTCATATTTAAGTTTTGATACAGAATTAGTAATAACCTAAGTACAACATTTTGGTAAAGATAGACTTCAAACAGGACTGCATAGTACAATGCAATATAACTTCGGGTTATTCCGTATATAAGATTTTTCTTGGAGAAAATAATATTTAATCGTTCATGAACAGTGAATTTTGTACGCAAGAATTATATCAATATTATATTTTTGTTTGTTTTCTGTCATATTGAAATTCTTGGATAGGTAAATACAGAACAGAAATTATATTATGATTAAATATTTCAAGTTACTGATGCAGTTGTTATCCTGTATTAATTTTATAAAATACCTAATAAAACCAAAATTTACAAAACATGCTTGCCCTAAAAGTTTTAAATCTGTTGGAAAAGCTTTTAAAGAAAAATGTAAAAAACAAATGTAGTTTCCATGCGGTAAAAGCTTCCCCCGGCACGTCCACGATAGTTGTTCGTCTATATTTCAGCTTGCAACTTCTAACGCGGTTCAGTTAACAATTAATGGTTCGTGCATCTTACTTCTTGTTTGACAAATTAATAGCTTCTTAGTTTTATTCTACAAGTACAGCACCTCGAACTTTACATTAAGAACTTTTAGAGACTCTTGGCAATATAAACTTTTAAAATATATTGTCGAACAAAAAAATTTGGAAGTATTAACCTTTATTTTCGAACGGTAAATAAACTGGTTAGAGATAAGTTAATAAAGTATTAGTGTTAATTTGAGCAGTTGTTTCACGCATAATTATTTTTACATTTTTGTTTAGGTTTGATAAAATTGCTCGTGGTTATATATAGGTAATTATCTCAATCTAAATAAATAAAGTTAGCATTTTGAGTTTTATTTCATAATTTTAGCAATCTATTGCCACTTTGTTGTAGATGATACTTACTAAACTCATATCTTCCCTTATGAAACCTCGCGAAGTTCTTCACAGAATATAAGATAAGGTAATGCGATGTAAATGTCAAATTCATATCACAAAGACATGACCTTATATACTTACTCACGTAGATAGAAAGCTTTCATGTTTAATACCCGCCTCATATACTCATATAGTATTGAGAAACTGTATTTGCGTGTAAGGTAAGTAGATATACCTACAACGAGTACCAAACCAACTTAATTTGCTTTGTATATTGTTTTGAATCCTTTTGTGTTTAAATCGTTCTGATTTAGTCTTGACAGGAGATGTACTAACTACATTCTGAAGTTGTTTATATGATTAATAAACATGAGATCCATTTAAATTGAAGATATGAACGAATGAAAATTTGAACTTTAGTTGGTTTAGGATATAAGTACTGAATAGAAAATGTAATGCATATCGAAATAATAAAGCACTTTTCCAGAATACGTTTGAATTGAGAGTAAAAAAAAAATAGTATTCTACCTTACAACGTTTTTAAGTATAAGATAAACATGTGCAACCTAAAACAATGTTTAAGAATATAAAATGAACTCGTTTTACTGATTCAGATTTTCTTAATACGGTTCCAGCGGGTAAGCCCGCTTGACAAGGGTAACAAATACAGAATTGTATCATTTTTACAATTTTATTTCAATTATAGGCTAAATTCTGAGTGAAAGCTTGCGGAATATAAAGATTTATATTATTCAATTATTTATGATTTTAAGAAGGCGATGCGAAACACGTGCGAATCTTTTAATTCACAGTTATAATACGTAATCAAAACAATGGATATACTTACATAACCAAAAAGTTTGATCGTAACCCTTTTTTACACTAAATTATATAAGGAGCTTAATACAGTAATTCTGGTAATAAATTGCAGTACTTTTTTTCTAGTGAGAGATCCAAATCGTATACTTTTTGTTTAATTCCTTGAATGCACTAACTGATGTAGGTTTTTGTAGTAAATATATACCTAATACTAAATAATATTTAAGAAACGTTATAGTACTTAATTAAGTGTATCAGAGGGCTGTTCTTAAAGTTGACATTACGATATTATTTGCATTATGGTTTAATCAAAAACTGACAGTCTCGTCGCCTCATAAATAAAACATACAAGTGAAACAAAATGACAAATCTTCTTCATGAATTTTCATTTTTTAACCACGACCCTATACAGTACGTACCGCTTTATCAATGTCAGAATAAGCAAAATAGCTCTTCTGAATAAAGTTACCAGTCATTGTTATAATAAAGATATTGATTACGTAGCACGACATAGGAATATACTTTCAACCCATTCTCATTCTTCTTATTTAATTAAGTAGAAAACTATGAAAAAATCTGTAAGTACCTTATTCACGTATAAATGTAGCATTTACAAAATTTGCAGTTATGAGATGTAAGTACTTTTCTATGTATAATTAAAGTAAAATTGGAATAAGTCTATCCTGAAGTTATAACCAGAGAAATCTGATTACCTACTTGATAATTATGTTCTTCCTACGGCAGATCAATAATTGGTCATCCTAATTTGATATTTTATTTATGTATAATATGTGCCGTGTATTTCCCGGCACCAATACAAAAAAGAATAGGACCACTCCATCTCTTTCCCATGGATGTCGTAAAAGGCGACTAAGGGAAAGGCTTACAAACTTGGGATTCTTTTTTAGGCGATGGGTTAGCAACCTGTCACTATTTGAATCTCAATTCTATCATTAACCCTTTCCCCCCGGGGTAGTGATTTTTAACGAATTTCTGCTTTTGAACTTTATTATCATATTTAGGTAGGTAAAAGGAAACGCACAGATTTTTTTTAGATTTTTATTATACCTAGAAGTACTATTTCCAAGACCTAGACTTAAAAGTACCGTCAGGACCTTTGTGTTATCACAATGTTAGGAACTTTGATAGAAACTATAAAAGTAATGAGATTCAATAATGACTTAGTAATAATTAAATTAATAGGTTTTTAGTTATAGATTAACCTCGTGGTATTCAACAAAACAATTTTTCTTTTCATTTAGACACAAAAACACGTTGCAATGCGAACATTTACTATGAGGTTTCGATTGAATCTTCTTCAAACTACAAACCTCACACCTTCCCCTGTTCTCTACGAACGTAGGCCAATGGATGCCTCTGTTACCCAAGCGTACGTCTTTTATAGTGGAATAGTCAGATTTGCGCCGTTTCGAAGGGCCGCCTTTCCCAGTATTATCAGTAGAAGTCTTTCTTTTTTGACCAGCATCTTTCATTGACATCCAGCCTTGAGTAACAGAGCGTCGAACATCTTTTACGGTAGTCTGTTCCACTATGAGTCCATGAATGACATATGAATTGACAAATGCGATATCCAGAAGACCCCAAAACAACCTGTGCCATCATTTCGGAGATTTGCGATCTATACAGTAAAGGGCTCTCAAACGATCAGCGGTATCGACGCCGCCCATATAACTATTGTAATCTTTGAGAGCTACACGGCATATAATGGCAGACTTGGATCCATTTTTTTCTTAACGTGACACAGTTGCCTCTTTGTTTCCATGAAAATTTGATACTAAATGAACCACTTTGTTATCCTTCCATTTCCAATATCCAATGTCTAAATTTGAAAACCGATGATCACTGTCGCCCTTTTTCATTTGAGAATCAGCGAGCATATTTCCGGGCAGTCCTTTTCTATTACTTCGTATAGTTCCACATGCGTAGGTGTTTTCAGTTTTCAGTTTCTCAAGCAAAGCAACAGACGAGAAAAAATTATCAAAGTAAACTACCTTCCAGTCTTATGCACTCTAATACATCTCCATTTGACGGCGACGATGGCGGAACTTCGGCGAAAACACTGTCTAGAGCTCTTTCAAATACCTCATCGAAGCCTCTTGGTGAGGGTAGTTGAAGATTTTCTACTTCATCATCGGACACACCTGCATCAGACTCTTCGTTGCAGTCCGGAAGCTCTTCTAATAGCAGGGCTTCAATTAGAGCAGAATTGTTTGTAATATCCATCTCAATAGCTAAAACAGTAAGCAAATAGTTCAGAACAATAATAAAAATTAAAAAACATTCGTCTATAATAAAACAAAATATCCACTTCATCGAGTATAAGTATTATGAAAACCCATAATTTTTGAAACTAAATTCACCTGACGCTACTTGTAAGTCCGCATCAGTTTTTATCAAATATTCATACAAAATAAAGTGACAATGCATTATAACAGCTTTTAGAAATGTAGTTAATGATATAAACAACGTAAATAGTAAAAAACAATAGCACTTACCTATGATATTCTATTTATAAAACATTTCCAATTACACCGCACAACGAAGTGACGAAAAGTTTGACAAGTTGTAACTCGCTGTTCAAATTTTTCGGCAACATTACGCGGTAATTCAAAAAACGCTCTGTGATTGGCTTACGGAAACGGTACTCGGAAGGATCGTCAGTTGTAGTTATCATAAAGTGTTTTCGTACTTAAGTTATAAGACGAAAAATGTGGAGGTACTTCTAAGTACCGTAAGGAGGGAAAGGGTTAAGCTAAATAGCTGAACGTGGCCATTCAGTCTATGTATTTATAATGTATTTTATGTATCTTGTATGTATTTTGCATGCCTTATGTATTTTCTTTGTAATGTATGTATTTTGCAGTATGCATGTGCACTCTATCGCACCTTACACGCACTTAAAGATTTTCTGTTTGGTCAACTGGTAGACTGGTCGAGAATGCCAAAAGGCATTACGTGCGCCCTTGGTCCCATATTTTTATTATTTCCTTAACAGTCCAACTAATTAGACCTTGCTCAGTTTAACTGTTGACCACATAGTATAAGGCACTCATTTACGATGCAATCTAATTATGCGCGCTTAGGAG
Source organism: Amyelois transitella (assembly GCF_032362555.1). Lineage (NCBI taxonomy): Eukaryota > Metazoa > Arthropoda > Insecta > Lepidoptera > Pyralidae > Amyelois > Amyelois transitella. The sequence goes on along the minus strand of NC_083511.1, from coordinate 5,978,438 downwards.
GAATGGTAATATTCGGGCAACTTGTCTGAAATACTAATGGCTTTCATATTACTCGGCTGAAGTGTTGTAATAAATGTCAACCTGTGTGAAATTTACACAGCTTGTGCAAGCAGTTTCCCCTGCGGTGCGCCGGCCAGTAAAAACGAGTACATTTTATTTTTGTTTACCGATGTGTTTTTGTTTAGGTTGTGCGCAAATCGCAAATACACTGATTTATAATAAACTTAAGTAGGTAGGTACAATGATATATATGTTCAAAGAAGTTTGAAATGTTATACAAACTCTTTCTTGTTATGTTCTTGTTTATCTGTGGTGCGGCATCTTATGCGCGCGCATCTTGAAAATACATGGCTGTCGTGTCCAAGCTATCCTGTGGTTTTATTGCATGATTATTTATAAATATCTATAAATATATCATACAACCGTTGTTTATTTTAAATCTCTAGATCAAGCGGTTTATGCTGTGCATTGATATGTCAGTTATTCAGTCTGTGTCCACTATTACATATGTATGTATATGTACCTAATGTGTAACCTAGAAAATTGTGGTAGGTAATATGAACTATCCAACTGAGAAAAAGGGGTACTATGATTTTAAGGCTGGTTGATAGTACTTATTGAGTAATGAGATACTGATACCTGACATAGATTGCACTAGAAACTATTAGGCTTTATTTCCTTAGTTAATTAACTAGTTCCATACTTTTGGTTATCACATTTGTTCAGAGTCAGATAAGATTAAATAGAAGAATTAAAAATTAACATGTTATATAACTAGTAAAAGTATTTTTACAACGCATAACGCCAAGAAAGTGCATTAAAATGCAAAATACAGAATTTACTCTGTTGAGCTCGGATCCCAACATAAAAAGCATTTTAAACCGGGGCTATGAAAACATGCTATGACTTTGGCTTCCTGTTTTTTACAACCATACAATGAGTAAAAGCCATATATACGTTTGTTTTTCTTAGATAATAAAAGTAACTTATTATTCAGTTTAATATATTGTAGTAACAATTATCTCCTTTGTAGGGTAATAAAGAAGTTCGTTACTTTTTGAAGGGATATCACAAATAGGAGTCATCAAAGCAAGGAGGATGATGATAGAAAGAAATTCCTACAGATATACGGGAAAATTGGTAGAATATATTTTATTCAAGTATCCGATAAACTTTTATTGCTCAATTATGCTAATGACGGTGGGCCTTAACCATAATAGGTACATAAAATAACCATTTCGGACAAACGGTAGTCAAACATTAAGTTCAAAGGTATTTCGTGCGTAATTTTCATACGTTTAAACTTTAACTCTTACTTTAATATATTCGCTCATTTTATGTACTCCCGGTTAAATCTTCCACCGCTGGGCGTAGGCCTTACAGATATTTCAAATTAAAATTCAACATTACTTAATACATTTATACCAATAATAAGTATATAATTTTTCTAAACATAAAAGCCGAAATAATATATGTAGCACGGCAAGGCAGCAAATTTAAGGAAAGACATCCAGAAACCCAGCGATTTTTAAGTAATGAATTGTGGTTTTGGCAGACGGCGGATAACGAAGCAATTCTATATCGTACAATTTTTTTACGTCACGTTGTAAAAGAAAAGGAGGTTAACAAAGAGTCAGCATTTATCTTCGTGATAACAATGGATTTATTTTGGTACGAAATGCGAAAAGTTGGTGCAAATTGATATTGCGAGCTGCGGTTGTAAGTCACCGGTTTGGCACGCGCGGGCCACTACGTCTCTATGATTTGTTGCATGTACTACTAATACCCACTACATTTCTGCGAATTTTCGCTCGTGTTTTTAAATAGATGGGCAAAAGCCTTTTTGAGAGAAATTTTGGGTTTATAAACTTTCTCAATTCTTTCATGTATGAACTCAGGTTATGGTAACATATGTATATTACCTACAATTAGAACTTAGATGCAACCATGTCCAATTTTGATAAAATTGATGATGGGTTATTGAGTGAGATTTTGGACATTATGAACTTTAATTAGTACTTTGTGCTACCATGTCAATTTAAATGTCGGTGCAAATAGATTTTATAAAGCTTGGCACACGTCGATTATTATAATAAAGCGTCTGTACTTATCCTTTTGAATAAAATTTCGGACATTGAAAACTAGGGTTTATGTACCGATTAGTAGGTACATAGTTGCTTCCATGTCGTACGTCTTTGTTTGACGAAGGTCAAATTCAACATGGGATAACGTAATATTCATAATGAAACCCGTAGCTAAAAAGGACGAATAATGACTTAATCTTCATTTTAGCATTTAAAATTAAGTTAAAGAAGATAAAAAACCTAAGGATAAAGAATTTACATTAGTGATTACAATTACATTTTTTTTGTGTTCTCTCACTTAAGTGAAAACACTTGATGTATAGGTATACATCAATTTGTTTTATGACTTTAGGTTCCGCACCTATTTTATGAAATATCCGCTCCTACTTTTATTAGGGTGAATAAAATGAATTACACAGTCAAATGTTATGAACAGTCCTATACAATTCCGGCCAATAGAATTGAAATTGTATTAAAGGTCGGGACCCTGCGTCCCCAGGTTCACTGACGACATTGTAGACGCTTGTATATTATGTGAGGAAGGGTTACTTTTGCCTTACTTATCTGTAGCGTACTGTCATAAAATTTAATATTAGTGTTTTGAATATGTTAGAATATTTTCTTCAGGGACTTCAGTAATATCTGAATAATAAACGTATGATTTGGTGACATTACTTCGCTTACTTGGCCATATGCGTAAATTTTAAAATTTATACTTACGCGTAATCACCTATTATATGTTACAGGTTTGCAGCAATACCACTTCAGGTGGACAAATATGTATTAATTATGTAATATTTATTTTATAATCCTATTTAAATGACTGGATTGTAAAAGCGAAATGTCTAACATCAGCACTATCATTAAACACAAGTATCCTTCAATCAAAGCCAATACTGGAATCCTCACTGACGTACTCAGACAATGGCATCTGGGTGATGGATGGTGTTTACATTCATGGTTCACTAGGTTCACGTCAAGTGCTTATGGCCGCATAATTTACCGCTTAATTACGCTTTCTATATATATTTATACTGTTTATTTGACAGCCTTGCGCGTAATAATTACTTAACACAATAATGGTTGTCATAGAAGCAATTATGCTTTATCATGTTACGGGTGCCTATATCATTATAGGGGTTTGGATCGAGTTAGGCAAGTTCAGTACCTTCTCATCATTGTAGTGTGTTCTCGAGTGCAATTTAGGCTGTCGAATACTAAGTGTCCGTTTAGTCGCTTAGATGGCGAAAAATAGATTAAGTATAAATATAATGAACGCAAACATTTTCTTATAAAAAAAATTTGCTTCTTCATTCAAAATTACAAACGTCAAATTGCTGGGACCTCATTTTGAGCAAAATGTGCGTGTGACAGGAGACTACCTAAGAACATAATAAGCAATAAATATCAACATACTTCGTGGTAAACGAAGCAATTACGGAAGGTATTAACTAACAATAAATAATCTCCCGTCGCTTATTGAATAACTTTTCATAAACTTGCCTTCTCCTTATTAAATGTTTAACCTGGAACTACTCATAGACTTTAGTAGGTTAGGGTTTAGGTTCCCTAGTATATGTATCTTTCCCGTATGGATGTCGTAAAAGGCAATTGAGATAAAGGCTAATAAAATTGTGATTTTTCTTGTAGGCAATGGGCTAGCAATCTGTCACTATTTGAATTTTAATTCGATCAACGTTGGATATGTCTACCCCGTACTGGGTACTGAAGACGTGATAATACGTATGTATGTTCTCAGAAATTGAAAAAAAAAATTATCTATTTTTCCCTCTAATGCGAATCCAAGGGCTTTAGTGCTCCACGTGAACGTGTGAGAGCTATTAATTTGTAGTTTCGCGGAAGGAATTAATTCATGATAACATACGAGAAAAGGAATATGCTACATTACTTAGATACATGTTTATGCACCCTGTAATATATATTGTAAGTGAGCAAGGGTACCTTATAGGATTTACCCAATTCGCATCGGTGGGAGTTATTCACTTAAGGTTCCTAATAAATTATATTTTTATAAATAAATATTTATTTATTAAATTATATATTTTATTCTATATATATGATTGACGTGACGATATGTATGTTTGTATGTAATAAATAGTTATTTATTGAATAAAATATATAAGTATATACAGGACAAATTACACAGATTGAGTTAGCCTCGAAGAAAGTTCGAGACTTGTGTTACAAGATAATAACTCAACGATACTATATTTTATAATAAATACCTACTTACATAGATAAACATCCAAGACCCAGGCCAATCAGAAAAAGTTCTTTTCTCATCATGCCCTGGCCGGGATTCGAACCCGGGACCTCCGGAGTCACAGACAAGCGCACTACCGCTGCGCAACAGAGGCCGTCATAAAATATATAATTTAAAAACCTCCCTAAAAACCCAATAAAATATATAATTTAAAAACCTCAAAAGCATCGAAAATAAATGTAGAATATAAATTATCCGTCCATCTCACGCTCATGAACATATGCGCTGTAAACATACATTACGTATGCTTCTACGTTCACGTAAGATTTCCCTTTTTAAGCCCTTTTTAAAATGAACAGAAATGAATTAAATTTATTATAAGGAATTGGGTAAAAATGTAATATTTATATTTTAGACGATATCAGTAAGTATATTAACTATTAAACAGGTAGTGTTCTTTACTTTCGCTGTCTGAATTGTATTAGAATGAAATATTTACAATCAATCTTAAAAAATATCTGTACTAATCATGTATACCTAACCTAAATCAAAATTCAACGAAATTAATGTCAAAGGGCTATTTATGTTGTGCTTTTGAGACTTATACATTATATTAATTATGTCAGTATCACTTTGTAAGGAAAATAATGAAAATCTAGTATACATATATCATTGTTCGTAATTCATATATTGTTTTAGCCAAAGGCTAGGCAATTTCATTGTGAGTACAGCGTCTAAATCAATCGAAATTTGCATATCAACGCAAACCGAGCGAATTGGAACCGCGAAGTTAACAAAATAGTACCCTCCATTGTCAAGCTGTCACCGAGAACGAGTTTGCTTCTAAAATATCGTCCCTAAAGGAAAATAACTTTTCAATTTACATAAAACAAAAGCGAGAGAATACTGCCTAAAATCTACTATCTTTCTTATATCATGTAGGTATGTGTGTTCAATTTACCAATAATTCGGAATTATGTGCGCATAAACACAAGTCCTTAATAAAAAAAACTGTGGAGTTATTTATGTTTTAATTTTAATCCTGAACAAATCATGTATGATGATGATAATTATAAATCTTTGTGTTTCTGTTACACAAAAATAATACAATTTTGGAAACATACCCTATGTTTCCAAAATTTCACTAGAATTCATGCTGCATTTAAGAGTAACATCACTAAACTATTATTGATTTTCTTCATTTCAAATTCATAGAGTGTATCCTGCCGCGATTGAACTAAATATTCATACTTAGTTAGCGGTTTGGCATTTGACAGTTTATGAATTGTATAAATGCAATCTACATGTTCGTATCAAAATTCCTGTCAATGATCCCTTCCCGGCAAGCAACCAGACCAACGGGCCATAAAAATGCTAAATGATTTCAAACCGAAGTAAACACAGGTTTTAAGCCTACCTTATCTATCGCGTCATAGCTTTATTTTGGTTGTAGGTATTTTCAATGTTTTCTTCGACTGTCGGGATCCTAAAACCTGCTTGTAAGTATTAGGTAGGTACTACACTTGAAGTAAAATAGATTTCCTCAGCCCAGTCTGCTGCTTATCAATGCAGACACCAATTTTAATTAAGAGTCTACAATGATTCAATTAGCTGAAGCGATCCGATGCATCAGGGAATTTATATGGAACTGGCCGAAACCACAGCGCAGGAAATACTGGCATTAATCACTAGCTCATTGAAATTACACAAACCAATTCCGAACTAACGACTCACTGCGGAATTCGACGGAAATTTGTCCCTGCTCATAGTTTTAAGGCAATTTGCTTGCTGATTTTGTTAATCAAAATGTATATAAATAATTTTGATTGGAGTAAATAGTGAGCTTCTATGGTCGAATAAGTTGATGAATGACTATTTTCGAAGTTATGTACATTTTAATACTAACCGATGCTCTTACGGTGAGGGAAAACATCGTGAGGAAACCTGCACATTCAGGAAACTGGATGTGTAACCATGATCGATCCAATATGGGTTTTCCCAAAGCTTGCGGAGATCAGACGGGCGTCGCTTCGCATAAAAACCTGACTCAAATCCAATCCAGGATCCACGGTCAAAGCCATACCCTGGACTCCTTTCCAGAGTAGTGAGGATGCAACCGGGACTAAAGTCAGGAGGCAGAGGTACAAGTACGAGTAGCAAGCTGAAATTTGGCAGGTACCTATATTTCTTGGAAAGTATAAAATATCCTGAAATACCCATGGGGACGAGATTTTTGTTTTTCATATAAACTAGCTTCACATACTACCTACTTACGTAGCTAAATTCATGGCAATTCATCAAATGTCTCCGACAGATGTGTGATGCTCCCATATATGTATATAATACCTATAAGTGTGACGACATGATTGATAACCCACTCGAATCTAGTAAAATCGTGGTCCGTTTTAACCTGATTGTTTATTACCAACAAAAATAATTTCTACTCAATGTCATTAAGTAGCAATTACTGACAAAGATCTAGCTAGATAATTAAAAATAGCTTCATTAGCGCTTTATTTTTAGTTTGTTATATAATTTTAGTTAATTAAATATAATCACGTCTATATCTTTTGCGGGGTAGACAGAGCCAACAGTCATGAAAAAACTTATAGGTATGTAGGTATGTATGTTTTTGAACCATCCGATGAAATAGCAGCCCGCTACACGCCGAGCGCAGTCTCATAAAGTACACGCGGCTAACAAGGCCCTCCACAAAATCTCGACTCGGCTACTTCATGTTATTGTTGAGGCACAATTAGGCGACTGCTAGACTTTAGTGCTCTCTGTTATGAGGAAATAGTTCTGAATTTCAAATAATAACAATGCCTATCAAAAGAAACTATTTATTTCACTATTTTGTTTTTATAATATAAATATTTTTTGGCACATTCACATTTTCTATATTTTATTTGATTTCACTGGCAACTAAATTAGAAATTTATATTTACATAGCAATATATGTACAATTTTAAATAAATACAATTAATTAACTATAAGTAGTTTCCTCAGTCTATTATCCACTCAAACCTAATAATTTTTTGAAGGCTTTTCTAAAATCTAAATTAAATATTGTGTAGATGATCGGATTGACTGTTGAATTCAAATATCCCAACCATGTAATGAAATTAATTAATCTGTTACTAGGACAACATAAGGGGCAAAATGGTAAAATTACATACATCAAGAAAAATGGTAACCAGCATATAACGAAAACTCCCATTATGATACCAAGAGTACGCGCCGCGCGTCGCTCTTTCGACAGTGATATTTTTTGTTTCTGTTCAATAAACTGATGCACAACGTCACCACTCTTGCCAACATTCGCCAACAGAGGCTTCTCATGCTTCTTTCTTCTATGACTTAACTTTTTTATCGATCCCACCACTTTAGTTGTATAACTAGTATCCTTCCCTGGTGACACTTCTGACTGTAGCTGCTGAATATTCGACTCAATCCTTTGACGAGACATAGGGTCATGCATTAGAAGCAACGGCACAAAAAAATTCTTCTTAATATCTATAAACGCCCGCCTTTGCCTTTTGATGCTTTCACCACTGTCCGAATCATTATCTGTGTCTTCTTTATCCTGACTATCTTCTGCGTTCGCTACATTCATCTCTGGTTTTTGGATTCTAGCAGCCAACGTGCGGCGCCTTAGTCTTTGTTTTGCTGCCATGTATATTTTTATGTACACTATTGTCATTATTATCAGAGGAATAAAAAACGATCCGAGTGAAGAATATACTACATATCCAGGTTCAGACGTGAGTTGACAAGGTGTATCTGATGTAAACTCGTCTGGCCAATCATTCCAACCCAATAAAGGCGGTGAACTTATAATCAACGATAATATCCATACTCCAGCTATTTGGACAATTACCCTTTTTAACGTTCGCTTGTTGGCGTAGTTAATAGGATCCGTGATCGCATAATACCTGTCTAGAGCTATGGCACAGAGATTCAATATCGACGACGTGCAGCTCATTATGTCACAAGTGAGCCACATTTTGCACAAATGTTTTCCCCAGTACCACCGACCTAAAGTCGAATATGCAACATTGAGTGGTAACACTAAAATGGCCACGGCTAAATCTGCAACTGCTAAGGACACTATAAAAAAGTTTTGTACTATCCGCAAGGGTTTGTACGTGAACACACCAAGTATAACTAGGATATTTCCAAAAATCGTCCCCAATATGACAAGAGTTAGAACTATTATTGTAGTTACTGCTTCCCATTCCGGTACTGCTATAATAAGTCCGACACTCGAGTTATACAGAATGTCACTAGTAACCTCACAAGATGAAACAACGACACTCAAATTGTGGAATTCCAATTTAGTCGAATTTTCCATTTCATGAAATTCACTAAATTCAGATAAGTTTAGAACGTAATATTCCATATTGCGGTCCGACATACCGATGGTCATTTCAGAAATTCATAGCAGCTACATTTTCAAGCGCAAAATAGTTTAATCTGAAACAAACAATGATTTGTTTAACAGTAACTCTCTACTTTGATTAACAGATTCGGTAAATAAGTAAGGTTGCAACTTAAAAGTAAAAAAGGAAAGAAATAAATCAAAGTACATTTCAGCTTTGAAAAATTGCGAGTATTTTTCAGCATTGTATTCTAATGAGTTAAAAAGCTTAACCTTGTTATAAAATGCGAGTTAATTATATTCCACGTAGTTACTTACTTAATTTCCTTTTCATTAATGGTCTGTGCTTGATTTTTATTACTTTAAACTATATAACTTTTTGGGCCACGAAAACAAAGGCTTAGTTTGCCTCGCATCTAGGCGAGCTATCTGAGACTGCGGGGTTACCGTGATGTTTCTGTGACTCTGTAAAAGTAGGTATATCTATGTATGTACGAGTATATTGTAGATGTGTACAACACTTTTATTCTACTTTCTCCTATTTTGAGTGCGTGTTTTCAGCTGCACCCTCAGTCGTTACGTTTTGGGATAATGTACGTAATTAAATTTTGTCAGAGGTTTCACTCCCATGGGACTTTTCAGAAAAAGCATATCCACAAAATGTAATAAGTAAATGATTTGAAAATGTCATTATAAGTAAACTAGCTGTGCCCGCGACTTCGTCCGCGTGGAATAGTTATTTTGGGCATCATATTTATTTTTGCATGTTTCCTCCTCGGCTTTATCAATTATAGCTGCTAATTGTTATGCGACTTGGCGACGACTTGGCCCACATCATAACCCGCGACGGAGACCGTATAGTGAGATGAGAGGCCTTTGTCCAGTAGTGGGATCTTACAGGCTGATACTTTATTTTACTTTAAAATAGTAAATCTTCTAAGATGTTCATTGAAATTAAGTAATATCAAAGACAGTTTTGTTAACAATTAAATACTCATAATCAACAACAATCTTAAAAGATAGACATAATCAGTTTAAAAGTAGGTAAGAGGTAAAAACAGACAAACATACAAAGGAAGTATTATAAGTAGAATAATACCTATCTATATGTAGGAAGTAGGATAGAGCAGGGCGATCGAAAGATGCGGGGTGAGGCGAGAGAAAGAACGCTGGTTCGCCGTATTAAATGTTTCGCTGCAAATTGCTTATAACGACTATATCTCAAAACCTATTCGTCTGATTTATATACTGTAAATGGCAATTTTAGTCTACATGAAAAGCCGAAAGTAATAAACATATTTATTTGGATAAGGATTCATACTGAATAAAAAAAAATTGGTTTCAAAATAACTTATGTTTATAATGAAAAAATAATCTTAAAAAATGAACATAAAAGTGGTTATTGTAAGTAAACCTTTAGAGATAGATATATGCTCTCGCGGACTTTTTTGTGGCAAAAAATGAGTACTTCACATCTGTACTACATTGTTTTACTATATCTTTGTTGGTTTGCGCAGCGTTCGCGTGGAAAGCTCGCAGTTGGCAGACTCATTCAAATTTCACCTGCATTATTGACGTTTCCCGTAGGAAATCCGGGATAAAATGTAGCCTATAGCCTTCCTCGATAAATAGACTATCTAACAGTGAAAGAATTATTCAAATCGGTTCAGTAGTTTCTGAGAACGCGTGCGCTGAGAGCGTTTAAACAAACAAACAAACAAACAAACTAAACAAACTCTTCAGCTTTATAATATTAGTATAGATGGTTGCTGAAGATCGATAATATCCGCCAGTAGGCGAGCGATCGGTTATCAAGTTGAAGTGTCTGGGTTTGATAACAGTCAACGGATAGTTTTATTTTTGTCTTCACTTTTTTATTGGTGTGTTTAATGTTAATAAATACTTGATTATTTGCGTGTATGTACAAACATACATGCAATCACGTCTTTATTCCTTACGGATTAGACAAAGCCAACAGTGTCACAAAGAGTGAAGGTCACGTTCAACTGTACGGCTTAAAGATAGAATTAAGGTTGACAGGTTGCTAGCCGATCGTCTAAATTATGAATCCCAAGTTTATAAGCTTATTGCTTTAGTCGCCTTTTACTACATTTATGGGAAAGAGATGGAGTATTCTAAAGTGAACACACGGCACCGGAGTAATTTTGTTTTTACTATTTTTTGTGGATTTCTAAGTTATTTTTGGTGGACCTTATAAGGTTTCTTGATTTTAAAAAGAAAGAAATAACGAAATTGAAGCATGAAAATACTAATAAACGTAGATTACGTAGTTTTACTACTTTTAATGGTACCTACTTAATAGTAACCAATGCTCATTAAAATGATGGAAAATATGTTGAGGTTCACGCAACTGAATGTGCTATCATAATCCAATCTCTGACACAGATTGACACATTCAGCTTCTGTTAATCGGCGACAATGTAGTGCTTTAGAATAAAACACCAATATAATTAAAAATTTGTGGCTACTGGCCAGCGTGCTAAAGATAAGACTCGTGAGTCTTTACTGAGCATTGTATACCCGAGACTGCGTAAGTCCCGACGTTTAAGTTGTCACTAATATAACTCGATGTTTACCGATAGAGATTCCGTATGAACTAAAATAAGAAGTCTTCTTATCCATTGAAAGTGTCATTCACATTCGCAATTATTTATTACATTTCTTTGATACTAAAGAAATAGAAAATGTCAACCAAATGGCAACTGCCAATTCGATACGTTTGACATCTGTCAGTTATATAGTAACCAAAAAGCAAGAGTCGATGATCGAAGTGCTAAGTTATTGTTTTACCAGTAAAATTTCATGTGTGGAATTTGTTTAAAGCGATTTAAAGCTCTGATTTGTTAACTTTGCCTAGTTATATTAATTAGGAGTTATATTCTGATGATTGCTACAACATAATGGGCTGTTTAACATGGATAAGAGGTATGACGTTCAACCTCGGTCATCATATTTTTTTCAACATTAACGCTATGAAGTAGATCTGAACATTCTTATTCTAAAGCATTTACGTGATAACATCGCTAAATATTGTATTCTGGTATTAAATTGCAATACTGGCAAAATAAAATCATTACAACTCGAGCCTTGCCTTGCCTTACCTTGCCGTTTTTAATTAGTTTTCATTACGTATTTACATTTCCAAAGTCCTCGTCCTGTAATTCTAAAATGTATTACGTCAGGAGACGTTTGCATAGTTGTACAAATTAAGTTTATTCCTCTAACCTCCCCCCGGAGATTGTCTCCTGTGAGATAACAAAGCTATAAATAGGCGAAACACATCTACAATCAAATGCTTCCCTGACTCGCTAATTTCATTCATTTACGATCTGTGCGTACTTCGTTTTTTGTTTATTTCTACTACTATAATATACGTAAAATAAGCAATGTGAATTTTGTTTCAGGTTTAAAAATGCCTTTCTCTTTTAAAGACAAGGAACTGAATAAAATAGCAGCATTCTTTAATGTAACCACATTCCTGTTGACTTGTGCTGCGTTGGTCCAGCCCAGTTGGTTCAGGATCAAGGGTCTGCATTGCACTCAGAGTCTGTCCCTCGCTCAGTTCTTCACTTTTGATGATGGTGATGATGATTCTGAGGATATAAAAATACGCCAAGATTCAGATATTGACCCCATAAATAGGATGTATGGTGAGTGTTTAATTCTGACCTTTGATTTTGCAATTAATTAGATGTAAGAATAAATCCAGTGGAAATGAGAGCTTTAAGGAGTATGATCGCTGTGAAATTGACTGACTGCATAAGAAACAAGGTGATGAGGGAATGTTGTGGTGTTAAAGGAGATAAAGTAAGAGGAATGGAAAAGGGTATGCTAAGTTGATTTGGTCTTGTGGATGAAGGATGAATGAAAGCAGGTTGACTAAGCAAATATGCAAGGAGAGTGTGGATAAAAAGGTAGGAGTGGGAAGGTCTAGATGAACATCTTCCTTCTGGCTATAGTCCCAGTTGCATCCTCACCACTCTGGAGAGGAGCCTGGGGTAAGCCCTTGACCATGAAACCTGGATTGGGAGAGTCAGGTTTTTACACTTAGTGACAACCATCTGATCTCCATAACCTTTGTACACCCAGTTGCCCAAATGTACAGGTTTAATTACAATGTTTTCCCTCACCATAAGAGCACCAATTAGTATTCAAATAATGAACATACCTTGATCAAATTAAGGTAATTCTGGCAAAAGGTCATGTCCAGATTACCTGAAAATGCCAAACTTGCATGAAGAGTTATGAATGTGGCTGAAGCGAAAGAAGTATGCAGAGATTGTAGCAAGTGGAAAGATGTAGTCTCTGCCTACCCCTCTGGGTAAAACGTGTTGTTTTTATGTAGATGTGGATGGGAGAAGTGCAGTGCAGAGACAGTCTCCCCTTAGACTAGATAGTTAATTTGGTGGGTTTTAAATATTTAACATACCAATATCATAAACAGAAAAGATTTGTATTTTTGATTGTAACCAAACCAGTTGACTCAAAAACTACTGGATCTATTTTAACAATATTATGTATGTCTCTTTTATAACTATGTACTTACTATTTTTTGTTACTGTGTAAATTTCTATGCAATAAAGATATAACAAACAAACAAAACAAAGATTTGGTACAGAGATAGAATAGAAATTCCAACAAAAGTGAAGTCTCTCTTAAAAGCTACTTCTTAAATAAAGAGCAAAAGTTGCATACCACATTTAATTTCATGGTAGGGTAAACCAGAGAGTGATTGCCCACAGGCAGTGATTGCCCGTTTTTAGAAAAAAAATCTGAATCAAAGGTTGTGTTGTCACTTCTTTCGCATATAATTTACTAGGTTACTCTATGGTCAATTTATAGTAGATTTTAAAATTGATAAGTGTTAACACTGAAGGAAAAAAATTAATGGTAGATTTTGTCAAGACGGGTGAACGTGTTACTCAAACAGGTAAACTTTTTAGCAATTTTCTTAAGGAATTACTTGCTTAGAGGTAAATTTTTTTTGAATTTTATTTGATATTACATTATTGGTGTATGGTTATGACGAAATCATAAGTGTTATGTTATGTTTTTAATGAAAATATTTGAAATCAGATTAGATTCAACGGTTTTTTAACGGTGGGCAATCGCTGTACGTATTTCGGCATATTTTTAGTTATTGCCCACCATAATTTTAGTGATTGCCATGGTTAATATGTATAGTTATTGCCCAGGGCAATCATTATCGGCAATTTTTGGATTAAGTCAGTAATGTTGCCGTCACATTTATTAGCTTAATGGCTTGCATACGCGCAATAATATTGTGACAATAATATTGTCAATATTTTTTTCACTATGTAATATTGTCAATATTTTTTTTTTTACTATGTAATATTGTCAATATTTTTGCCAAACACACGCAATAATAATGACAATGTAGCAAATATTGTTAACATTATTTCGTGGGTGCGGGTAGCCAATCGCTATGCACAACATCTTATTGGCTGTTATTGTTTTATTTACAGTATGCCAAAGACACCAAAAGTGCAATATAGCAAAGAAAATTTACAGAAAGCTATCGAGGCTCTTCAAAATGCTTCTAACAATTTGTCTACCAGGCAAATTGCTGAAAAATACCGTGTTCCGAGGTCCAGTCTCCGCTACTTTATTAAAAATCTGGGTCATAAAACCAGTTTAGGACTGTAGGGATCACATTTAAATAGTTGTAAATACTATAAATAAATAAAATTATATGTTAGTAACAAACGGACAATCGTATGTATAAAAACTCATACGCGGAACTCCTTCGTCCCGCCATAAATTCGGCGGACAAGTAAATTTAAAAAATTTAAAAGTCTGTTTGACAAGAGTCAAGTTTATTGTATTTTTGGCCCGTTTGTTCCTATACACTTAAAAAGTAATTTAAATCTTATCTTATATCCCTTCCCCTCTTCTCTTACTATGACTACGCTTCAACTTCAATTAAGTCAGCTTTAAATCTATCGGTACAGGACCATCTTTACTAATATTATAAAGCTGAAGAGTTTGTTTGTTTGAACGCGCTCATCTCAGGAACTATTGGTTCGAATTGAAAAAATATTTTTGCGTTGAATAGACCATTAATCGAGGAAGGCTTAAAGCTATATTATATCACACTGAAACTATAAGGAGCAAAGTAATAATAGAAAATGTGAAAAAAACGGGGAAAATTATTCATCCTTGAAGGCTTCAATAATGCCCAAAATAATTATTTCACGTGGACGAAGTTGCGGGCACAGCTAGTCACCTATATTTACTGACTGTAAAAAGTCGTTTGGAGGATTGGATAATAATATCGGCTAGAAAAGGATTTCCTCGAAATAAAGAAGACTTTTTAGACTCCGTGCAAAAGTTTTTGGAAGAAAACCCGCGCCCTAATTTTTTTTTTATAAAATAGGCCAGGTGATGGTTGGTGGAAGGCATTTTTGAAGAACATCAGAAGGAGTGACAAAAGTTTAAAGTCTAATTTATCATTTTAAGGTACTGGGCAATTACTGTGCTGTGATGTGGGCAATTAGTGTAAGCAATGGGCAATAACTGTACATTTTTGGATAATTTTAAATTTGTTCAATTATTTTCTAAGCCATGTAAGTTTTGACTAAAAACCGTTAACACTTTGATGGAGATTTTATTTGGACGTAAGAAAAAAATTATAAATGGTTGAAACTTATAATACTTTTTTTATTGTTTGAAGCCAAAGTGTTTGAAGTCCTTAAGTGGGCAATAGCTATACGGTTTACCCTACATTCAATATGAAAGAAAGTCTCATAATGTTTGTCTTCTCTATTTGAAATAGGTGCACCTCAAACTTTGAAGGTAGAATTATTAGAATTCAAAGCTAGTATTGAACATATGATGATGAATTGTATAGTATTTTGATCCAATATTGTTTATTTCAGGTTTACCACCATGTACCACACCAGAAATCATCACACTAATGAGAATACTAATATTGCTATGTTTTATGGTATTACTCTCATCTTGCATTGGTATTCTTATTAACTTGAGCAGTCTGAACAGCCGAGCTATCAAACTTTTACGTAGGAATGCCGTGCCTAGCATAATGTGTGTGTTCTGGGTCATTGCTATTGTTGGTGTATGCTACTACACCACTGTTGTCTTGGGAAATGAAAACAATGGGGACCCAGATTCAATACAAGTTGATTATGAATATGGCTTTTATACTATAACAGGAGCAGGTCAGTTGATTTTAAAATACAATTATTTAACACTAAAATTCAAAGACCAATATCATACAAGGCAAAGATTTCATTATCTGTCTAATAAAATGTTATTCCTCAGACAAAAAAAATGTTAAACAAACTGCAATGGGAAGGGAAATGAAGGCATATAGAATCTGCATGAGCTTTTTTTATATGAGAAGTGCACAGATACTTTATTTTATAATAAATACTAATATAGATAAAAATTCAAGATCCAGGTCAATCAGAGAAAGTTCATTTCTCATTATGACTTGGCCGGGAACGGGGAAGGAATTCCGGCCACAGAAGCTGTCAACCATATTCAACTAAAATATGCTTAATTAAGAGCAGCCCTAAAACATATTTTGGGGCATATCCTAGATTTAATTACTTGGTATAGTTATGCAAGCCAGCCATGGAATATATATAGAGAGGAAACTTGGGAATATCCCAAAAAATATTTGATAAAAATACACATTTGATGTTTTTACCTTTATTACGTTTAGTAATTTTTAATGAACACTTTCAGGTGCCCTTGCCCTGTTGGCGTCCGCAGCTAATTTATGGGGTGCGCCATTAACCACAGATGATGATACACATAGACGGACTCTTCTTGATGACTGGGATGGCTATGAAGCCCACAGCGTGGGACCTACGCCATCGGTGCCTACTCTACCCCCTTACACTCCCAGCGCAGACTTTGTACCCACAGTGCATACTACATATGCCCCACCTGTATTAGGAACACAACAGTATTTTCCTTTCGATGATCTCACAGTTCTCCCTCCACCGCCACCTTACACTCCTTGAAATTTTCACTAATTTCCAAAAGCTATATATTCTATCATTCATTACCTTATTTATTCATTACCATTTATCATTTATTTTTTTTTGCTTTAATGGTACACACAGCACCAATGAAAAACTATACATATTATTCTGTGTGTAAATCATGTGTACAAAAACCAAGAACATATGTATTTATTTTCCATGCTTTCAATTGGCATTGTGCGTTTCTGTTGTCTTGTTGTTGTTCAAGTGTGTAAGGCTTGTGAAGGACGTTTTAAAAATTTATTATGATAATATAATGAAACATCACTAATATGACTACCTGTTAGAATTCTCATTAACTGTTACACCCTAGGGTTATCGATGAGGTTTAGACGACCGGTGATAATTCAAATAGCAACAAATCTTTGAGCTTTGAAATAAAATTTTCGATAAATAAGTCCTTTGCTGTCAAAATATGTGCACGCAACTGAAATTCCGGAACTAAGTGCTCGTGATATATTTTAATTTCTAATCGGCAAATGTAGTGTGCATAAAATTTTAAATAGCCAAATATTAATAACAAATAAAAATAAACTTAGATAATGTCTTAATATTCAGTGTTATGTATCTGTTCTATGTATATTGTGGTTGTGAGTCGAAAATTAATTGATGTCTTTATACTTCAGTACCTATGTGATTTGCCATTTTAGTGCCTATTCGTGTCGGTATTTCTCAAAATGCTTTAATGTTAAAATTTAACAAATTTTGTTCGTTAATTAACTTAGCCTTAAAATTATGTGTTAGGAATTAGGACCAATGCGACGCTTTGGTACATAGATAATGACAAGAAAATATAATAATAAAAATAAGTTCAATCAACGAAATAAGGCAAATATTGGGTTAATTTTAGAATTTTATTTCAATTCCCTAGAAATAAACCTACCGATTCTTACCGATACATGCAATGGATATTTTTTTTATTGATTTTAGAATAAAATACCACAGCATGAAACTAGAAATAATTAATATTTAAAAAAATATGATCTGAATTTGTAAATAATAAATTCAAAGACATGTTATAATTATCACTTTGAAATGAGCTTTTAGACTTAGTCAACAACTGGAGATCTGTTTAATAAAAAATGGAATTATGTATTATAATAGTACTGGTAGCAATTGATGTATAATGTTCCATGTTACCAAAAATATAACTATGTTATTAGTTCTAATGTTCGTTGATGTATAGATTTCTTCTAGGTATAAGCATAGTTATTCCTGGTTCAATAAACTAGGAAGTTTATTTTTACAATTATAATATAAGATTTTATTTTGTGTAAGACCAATATGCAATACATATCTACAAATAATATGTATTATTTATTACAAACCATGTTTGTCTAATATTCTGTAGTAAAAGCAGTACAATTTGATTAAATAACTTGCTAATTAAGTGTGTGCCAAATCTATTGTTCACATCCAGTGCCAATTATATTAGTCTACACCATCCAAGGCATTCTGACGTGTATCTTGCATCATTAAATGGCGATGAAGACCAAATATAATCAACACCGGGATGTGATCTTCCTCCTCTTAACATGGATAAGGTAGATAAGTCAAGTTTTTACACACAAAGCGACTTTTCTGTAATCTCTGCAACTTTACCGGGGAACTAATCTCATCAAGGTTTGTACAATAAACACGATCCAATGATCACAGTTACACATTCAGATGTTTGAGTGTGCAGGATTCCTCACGATGTCTCCCTCACCGTAAGAGCATCGGTTAGCACTTAATAATGAGCATGACTCTAGGAGAGAGATGTGAATGACTAGTATGGCAGAGGTACGAAATGAACCTTTGCGCTGATTAGGTGAGGAGCTAATAAGTTAAATTTAGGGTAAAACGTCGCAGGTAATATATAAAGGCGAAGGCCTGGGGGGCGCGCGCACGGTTATATAGGACTTCCGGGAAACTTCTGAGAAGAGAGGCGAAGGATGGGCCGCATGCACGTCACAAAATACTATGTTTGAACGAAATCACAATCAATATGTGATCAAGCAGTATAACTGCCTGAAAGTACATAAGTACCATAGAAATTTGAAAAAAATTAGCTGTGCTTTGACACTACTCTTCATTTTCACAATTAAAGTAGGATCAAGTCTGAAACATCTGATGCAGCACCTTATAACAAAAATCTTTAGCCTAGAGACCGAAGTTGCGGGCATTACCTAGTTTAAGTGTCATCCAGACCAAGGATCCAACCAGACCTTTTTAGGTTCAGCGACGAGAATCCGACAACTGCGCGAGAGGCCATCCGTCCCTAGTATTGTAGCCTACCTACATATGATTCAACCCAGCTATAGCCTTCATCTACACACAATGCCTTACACATGCAGATAATGTAGGTACTTTTTAACGGTGAAAGAATTTTCAAGATTGGTTCAGTATCAGTATTTTCAAAAATTAATCTTTAAAATCTTTTACTTATAACAGCTATATTATTAGGTAAATAGTATAGACATTGAAGTTTCATTATAACCAGTTCAGTACATGGTTTCTGTGTTGATGAGTAAAACCCAAATAAAGAAAAATAAAAAAGGAAAATGTTTCAACTTGGATTATTTTTTTAAGTACTTACAGTCAGTTACAAATAGGTTTATTACAATTTACTGAAATAAGTATAATGATATTTAAAGATAAAATATTTATTTATGTTTTCTTACATTTGTTTCTACAGGAAAAAAAATTCTGTTCAATTATTATTATTTATTTCAACCTTATATTTTTTATTATTTTCATTGATATAAAAAATTATAGGCACCTGCCTTATCCAAATAATACTTTGAGAATAATCTAATACTTAAAAGGTAGGTACATTTACTACCATTGTGTCTAAATCTTAAAGGCGCTTAAATCAAAGTTTGGTTGAAGGTTCAATGGTTTTCCTTCGCTTGTTAGTTTAGTGATAGGCACTCTTGGAACAGTTTCTTTAATGCTTTCATCGCACATGCCACTACCAATGTTTATCACATTGAGCTCATTTTGTGCTGACGTATATAGATATCTCATTCGCTCCTTTTCTAAGAAGTTAACTTTATCTTTTAAGGTTTCACTATCATCTTTTAGAACCTCTACTTGTAGAATTAACTGATCAACAAGTCTATGCATATTTTCATTTAAATGTTTTAACTCTTCAAGGATTTTTTCTTCTTTTTCTATTTTTTTGCCATCAATTGTATCTCCTCTGTTCACATCTTTGCCTTTTCCAACATCATTCTTAGCAATCAACATTTTTATTAAACTCTCATGTTCAAATATAGTTCTGTAAATGGCAACTTCTAATCTGGTAGAATCACTACCTTGCAGATTCTGCAATTGTTCATATCCTAAACATTTCAAATTATCCATAGCTTTCTTCACACGAAAATATTGTTCTTTTTTACTTTTGATCAAGTCCTTTTGTTTTAGGTGATAACTGCGCTGAAGGGTGATAGACTCTAAAGCAATTGAAGAAGTAGTGGATTTCATTGCGTCTAAAAGAAGTTCAGCTGCGTTTTGATGGCATTGCATTGCTTCATCGTATTTATTATTCACGAGGTGCGCCTCAGCCCGACGGTGCTGTTGGTGAGCCTAAAACAGGTAGTGATAAACTGTTACCTATACATAACTTGGACACAAAGTTTATTTATTTATTTATTCTTTATTGTAACAATTACAATTTGTAAAGTACAATAGGCGTACTTTTAGTACACATGGTAAACATGAAATGTTATAGTACTTACCAAATTCAGAGGATGAGATTCCATCATGAAGATGACGATCAATTCCGAAACTTAGCTAATTTTGGAAAAATACCGAACCCAGTAAAAACAATGTCGTTTTATTTTACTTTCGCATAGCAGTTAGGTGCACAGATATAAATATAAAGGGCACAATTTAACCACTACTACGTTTTTACTACAATAGCAGGTGCAACCGTCAACTGTACCGTCAGTCAAACGTCAAAAAGCACAGATATTAGTATAAAATCCTTTTTTTTCTTTGATTGTCATGGGTGGGATACATACGAATTAATTTCGTTATTTACATTTCTCGTATCTTTACTTATACTTTCTATTCGTAAGCAAGTTTGTTTCTTTTTAAACCATGAAAACTCTTAACCGATTAAAATAAAACTAATTTACAATAGTAATTCCTACGGGAATACGTGTATTTTTGTTAAATGCGGGTGGAGCCTTAGTCGAAAACTAGGTATAACTTAATAAATCAGGCGGCAATATTATGAAATTGATTTCCGCTATTTATTGCCCACCCATGTAATATTAATTATAGCTTCATCTCGCTAGCTATGTTAAATATTATAGCACGGTATATTATTATAAATTAAAGCTTAGTGTGACAGCTATAGACAATAACTAGGTAATACCTATCGATAGTTTCATTAGCCGGTTTTTAGTTTTGATCACGGCTTTAGTTTTAGGTTTAGTGTTAATAATATTTTCTTCTTTCTATGTCATACAATTATTAACAAAATAAAACTGGGCCTATATGCGTAAATAATCTGTGAAAAGGTAACAAACAAACAAATAAACTTTCTCATTTATATTAGTTGGAATAGGATATGTACTTACCTACACATGTCTAAACAAACTTTTTAAAATTGAGGAACAGCGTCAACAATGCAGTAGGTAGGTAGTAGGTACACTTAGGTACTACTCGGTTAAATGCTAATAGGTTAGCATTTAAACTAATTCACAAAACTTAGAAAAGTCATAAGTGCATGGCCGAGGAAGGATTTGATCCTGTCTTTGCCTGCCTGCCGACAGGCATTACCTACTTGCGAAATTTAGCCTTAACCGTTCAACCACCGATGCTCATTCTATTATGTTGTTGGTTGCTCCGAGTATTTAATTTCATTTACAC
This sequence comes from Amyelois transitella, assembly GCF_032362555.1. Taxonomy (NCBI): domain Eukaryota; kingdom Metazoa; phylum Arthropoda; class Insecta; order Lepidoptera; family Pyralidae; genus Amyelois; species Amyelois transitella. The sequence goes on along the minus strand of NC_083511.1, from coordinate 5,956,832 downwards.
TTGATGGTTATTACCAGTTCTGCCTATGGCCTATGAGGTATTATATCTATCTATGAGATTACTTATTTAAAAACCCAAAAATTTATTTTATAATGTTCATGCAGAAACCCTATGGTGAAAATGATAAATGAAATATGTACCTACTTATGTGTCACTGGAAAATAACAAAAACCTGTGGTTCTTGTTATTTTTCGATGACATATGTACTAATAGAAAGTAGATGCAATTATGTTGTCCTTGATGTTTTGGTTTCTCTTTTCGTGTCAAACATTATTTATGTCAATGTGATGTAACGGAATATTTTAAATCTGAGTAGAATGATATAGCCTTCGCCTGCAATTATATTGTTCTGTGTAATAATATTAGTTAAAGCCTTGTATAATAGTATTACCTCAAAGGAATACCTTTCTTCTTTTCATTATTATGCCTAATACAGTTCTATCTAAACAATGGTGTAAAAAGAAGGATGCAATATTAAAATCGAGACAAATGTCTATATGTAAGAAATTGTTAGCGTACAAAATATTTTTGAGACCATTGCTTATGTATAATTGGTTTGAATTCGAACATGAAATTGAATCCATAAAGAAGCTCGAGGTCCAAGCTTTAAAACAAATATTTGGTACATCCGTCAGCAGACGTCAATTATACGAACTCTATACTGATATTGATGTGACAAAGTATATGAAAATACAGTCTATTAGATGGCGACGATCGACAGGATTAGACGAGTCACAGGTTAGACAATTGCTGCAGTCCATCTCCAGATATCCCGATGATCCCGCGCCGTATTTCACAAATGCATGTCGTAAATGCCATTGCAATTCTGAACGCGAAAGTAATGAACGTCGTAAATCTAGGAGCGAATCTGAAATTACTACTACGTCATTATCAAATCGGCGGAGAAGTCCTCGTTTATATAAAAAGTCAAGACGTACATTGTCTCGTTAGTCGCCCACTGATGAAGAAAACATAAGTACCTATTTAAAGTAAAAATTCTTTATTTTAGTCCTTTTATGCTTAGCTAATATAATATGTGTTATATCTCTATAATTTACAATTTGAACATACTTGTTTATCACTGATCAGTAATAAATAGAGATACTAATTTATGTTTCCTTTTTTGATTGTTACGTCTATATACTACTCTGTCAAGAAAGTAGCGGGAAAAGATCAATAATACACAAACTGTTTGTTATTCATCCAAATTTATTTTATCACCTTCAAAATATGCTCCTTTAGAAACGATACACTTACGCCAACGAATAATCCAATCATCAAAACATTTTTTAAACGCTGTTTCCGGAATTGAGGTCAGTTCTCGCCGCGAATTCTCTTTTATGTCTTCTACCGATTGAAAACGGGTGCCACGAAGTGGTAATTTGAGTTTAGGAAAAAGAAAAAAGTCGGCTGGAGCCATATCTGGTGAATATGGTGGTTGCTCGATGGTATTTATTGAGTGTTTGGTTAAAAATTCGTTCACAATGATGGCCTTGTGCGAAGGTGCATTATCATGGTGCAAAATCCAAGAATTTTCCTTCCACAAATCTGGCCTTTTTCGTCGGATTTGCTCTCTTAAACGCCGCATAACACTCAAATAATATTCCTTATTTACCGTTTGACCTTCCGGCAAGAATTCCGAGTGCACAACACCGCGATAGTCAAAGAAAACAGTCAACATGACTTTGACTTTTGAACGACTTTGGCGTGGTTTTTTCGGTTTCGGTTCAGTTGGAAGGCGCCACTCCGAAGCTTGTTGACTAGTTTGCATGTCAAACTCGTAAACCCACGTCTCGTCACCAGTAACAATGCGTTTCATGAATGTTGGGTCGGAATTGACTCGTTCTAGCATGTCCTCAGCGACTCTCATGCGATTGAGTTTTTGAAAAAAATTCAGGTCTTTTGGGACTAGCCGAACGGCAACATGTTTCATACCCAAATTATTAGTTAAAATGGTACTGATCGACTCGTGAGATACAGAAAGTTCGGTGGCTATCTCTCTCAAAGTTGAATGAGGATTTTCAGTCACTATTTCCTTCACTTTTGCGATGTTAACTTCAGTTGCAGACGTTGATGGCCTACCAGAGCGAGGCAAATCTTCCATCACATTTCGACCGCTTTTGAACGCTTTGTACCACTCATAAGCACGAGTTTTTGATAAAGTCGATTCACCGTAAGCCTTCTGTAACATTTTCAGTGACTCCGAACACGATATTCCATTGGCAATGCAAAATTTAAGACAAACTCTTTGTTCGATGTTTTTATCCATTATGAAATTAGCAATACACACTAGATATGATATAACTAAAAATAGCACTGTATTTAATGTAAACAACAGATGCAACTCAAACTCCGCGCCAAAATGGAAAACAGTTGTGCCAATCTAACAACAACAAAAAAAACAAAAATTTGAATTTGGAACCATAAATAAATAATCCATTCCCGATACTTTTCTGACTGAATGTACATCCTGTGGATAATACACCTGGGGTTTTGTTTGAACTACCGCTACATTGGTCATTATCTGTGCAATCTATATACTATCACGCTTCATCTTGGTTGATCCCACCAGCCAACACGTTTTTTTCTACCTGAAGATTGTCGTCTTAGTGCTCGCTTCTCACGTTTTATTAACTCGCTCCAAGATAACCTTTCATTTTTGATATGTCTAACAACATCAATATTATTATAAGAATAATAAACTATACCAATATTGGGGCGCAGCCTATCTGGATGTCTGTGAGGGAAACCAGATTTATAAATTTTTAGCAGAACACCACTTTCAAACCGCAGAAGTTTTTCACAAACGAAGTTATCCAAAGTCCATAATTCACACCCATACGTGAGGATGGGTATCACAAACATCTTGTAAAGCTGGAATTTAATTTTCACGGGTATTTCTGGATTGCAGAGTAACCCCCAATGTCGATAACACCACATTCTGGCACATCGTACCCTCTCAGCTGTTTCATACACCGTTTTCTCTCTGTTCAACTGAGGAATTCCCAATCTCTGTTGGATTCTACAATTGTTTCTTTGCATTATAATAATCAAAGTACTTCATGGCCTTTTTAAGGATTTAAGCTGTATGCAAAAACTTCGATAGTAATATTGTTAATACTCTGCTTTCACTGCCATATCTTATTCAAATTGACAGTGAGCATAAATAAGTTAGTTTTGTTTTCTTGAAACTATGATTCATGAAAGAGTTTATCCTACCTACTTACATCCGTAGAGTTTAGGCTTCATGTGACATATCTACTGAAGGCGTATGCGCTTTTACGGGCAATGAGTTGAATGAGTTTTATTGAGGGAAAATTAAATTTATTAAGGGCCAAGTCAAAGTTAAGCATTATGCTGACACGATCCAGCGATTAAGGAAAAAATCACACAAGTTATTGGTGTCAAGAAATTAGGTACGAGTAAGTACCTACCTAGCCAACAGGTCTTTCCACCGAAGCTTTACCAAATGTTTTCTAAACATCTTCAGCCATGTGAAGTGATACCAAGTATCGCGTTACACTTACATGCTGCCATTTGCTTCGTAAAGAGTTCCTTTTGCAGCGTTGAAGCCTTAGACAAACGGCACGGCACGCCTTGTAAATCTACATAGTAATAAATATCTCTTAAATAAATAATATCTATTTACGGTGAAAAAATTACAAAAGAATGGTATGATAACTTCCTGGCCTACAGCTGTTTAAATAATCAATAATGTCGATTATTTCGTAGTAGCAATATTAAGAACATAAAATTGTTTGTAAAACATTCCTACATATTGTTCTGCAGTATTGTTGATGCTGTGAATTATATAACGAGCCGGTTTATCGGTTCTATTGGAACAAATCAAAAAGGGAGCGGATGGCATTCTCTTTATCTTTTTCTATACTACTTATTAGTACTAAAATTTACCCCCGATAGGGATATAGAGGTACGTATATATAGACGTCCCTCTGTCTTCTGGCTTTAGTCCTGGTTGCATCCTTCTTTTGACCATGGATCCTGGATTGAATGAGTCAGGTTTTGTGCAGGTTTCCTCACGATGGTTTCCCTTACAATAAGACCATCGGTTAGTATTTAAATTAATGTAGGTACATCACTTCGAAAATAGTCATTGGTACCTACATGGCCGGGGTGGGATTCGAACCTGGACATTTTTACGCCACGCGCATTTTAACTGGCCACCTAACCAATTAGACCACCGACGCTCAGGTGATTATATGTATGTATGAACTATTAATCTAAAGTTATATCAATCTGGGATAAAATTAAGTAGATAAAGCGTCAAATGATAACGATAACTAAAAACAACCTCTTTTGCATTCACAATATACCCATCTAAGCAAATGTGAGCTTTTTAGTTTCGGTTCTATACTCTCCCTGTTTTGTTTTAACGGTTTACAACCGACGTCATTCTCGTTTCTCTATTGGCTCGCTTTATTTGTACGGCAACATCGCTTCCACAATCATGTTCAAATTAGTATTTTTCAGCATTCTGTTTCTGAGCTCCGTAAACGCTATTTCAATGCAATGTTCTGTGGCCGAAGTGAAGAATATTTTAGAAGGATGTGAAAAACTGACGGGTTTGAATATTACGAGCGTTGGAGGGACCATCGTCAATGAACACAATTGCGACGTTCTTCTTCCAAAACAAGTCTTCATTGAGGAGCCTCTTTTTCAGTATCCACTAGCGGATTCGGTAATACTTTTTAATAATTTTTTGTTTGTTATTAGTTATAGTGAAGTCAGATACTCACCTGATGTTTCTCTATACAATTAATATGTATGCAGTAGGTACAATGCAAATTCTTTTTTCGCTGCCAGACCAGCATGGAAACTTTGTCTGTGATTATAATTATATAATATTAGTTATGTAAAATTCAATTGCAACAACTAATGTATCGTCCATTTTTTTAATAGCTACTAAAATAAAGGTAGGTTGAAAATCTTGAAATGTCTTTAAAAAAAGGTAAATAACAAAAGAAATTCATAAAGACATCTGTTTCATTTATTTCTTTCTTGTTTTTTCATAAATTAATTTGTATTAAGTACCTATAAGTACCTAGGTTTAAGTATATTAAGTATTTAAGTATATGTATTTTCTCCATCTCTTTCCAATTGTTGTCGTAAAAGGCGACTAAGGGATAGGCTTATAAACTTGGGATTCTTCTTTTAGGCGCTGGGCTTGTAACCTGACACTATTTGAATCTCAATTCTATCATTAAGCCAAAGAGATGAACGTAACCTATCAGTCTTTTCAAGACTATATTTAAAAAACTGCTTGCTATCTTCCTCGCAAGGAATATAGACGTGTATAGGAATATAGAGGATACATACATACATACAAGTATGTATGTAAGAAGTGTGCCTAAAGAAATGGATATTCATATATTAGATAAATAACTAATTAATTATAATTTAAATGTTTTTCTTTTTTTCAGAAAAAGTTTTATTCACTACTAATGGTAGATCTTGATGCACCTCCTCAACTCGAAGGAGAATTTTTCCTGCACATGTTGAAATCCAATATCAACGTAAGTACCTATAAAATAAAATAAAATATATCACTGGCGTAAAGCTTACTAATTAATAAAATAGGACTTCGCAGACACTTCATTTTACATTTCAAACTAATCTGTTCTGGTAAGTGAGTTTAAAGTTAATCTGTTCTATTACTGTAATTTTACATCACAGAGTATAACTACCTATATTACTGTCTTACATAGGTAGGTAATTATTAACTCTGTAAGGTATGTCACGATACAGATGTCATGAAAGACCGATAAAGGATAAAGGCCTTGATAAATTCATAAAGTTATATTTTGTTCTTAGAAGATTGACAACAACAACATTTCTCATAAGATATTACAACTGCTAAATTGATAATTTTAGGGTCTGGCGTTGAAATCCAAGGAAGGATTACAGAACATGAAAACATCAGGAATTGATTACCGAGGTAAACAATTTCTTCTTTGCCCTTATTTGTTATATACAAAAGATCGTGATATTAAAAAATTATGGCAAAACAACTACCTAACCATGACAGATAAAACTGAATCGAACACATGTACGTTTTGGTCGAAAACGTTGGCAAAGTTGCAGGCAACAGGTTTTTTTTTTAAGAAGTTAGCAAAGAATCAATGAATAGATACCTACTACGTAATGTTTGTGGAGGCAAATAGTAATTAAAAACCTCAGAATACAGACTGAAGATTACCATACACCACCGAAGGAATGCTTAAAAAAAGTTATTATTTCAGGATACAAAGGACCAATGCCACCTCGCGGCACCGGCCCGCACCGCTACATAACTCTGTTATTTGAACAAGCAGACGGCAACAACTTTTTGCCGAACGTGCCACAGTCTCGCAACCGCTTCGTACTGACCAACTGGTTGCGCGGGAAAAACCTGTGCGGCCCGATCGCTGGTATTCAGTTCCGGTCGCAATTCTAGATGGCGCTAGTGGTTCAAAATCGAATACTTTGAAGCCTCACATATTATTACCATAAAACAATGTAAAAAATATTAGTAAGTATTTTTTTGGGTGTTGCATCACTTCACTAAGTTACAATGTAAATTAGTGAAGGTGAAACCTTCGAGGAAAGATGCCACATTTAGTTTCAGGATGTTGAATACTTTCTAAAAAGTTAAATTTTAGAAAAAATAAAATATGATGAAAAGTTGCTTTACTTGGTGTATAAGCTATTATTACGTGTTGTAAAATTTTCATACGAATCTATACCGTAACCGTAGTTATGAGTATGAAACAACCAAACTGTCGCATAACGATCCTTAATGCTTTTCTAATACGTAAACTTTACGAACGTGTACACAAAACGACTCTTATTCAACATGTTACTCGTGTGACTTATTTAATACCTATCTTATACCCAACGTAATTTAAGTCTAGGGACTCGTACATAAGCTAGTTAATTAAAATAAATACAATATTTTGACTCTTTTGTTTCATTTGACAGTCTCGACGTTAAAATAATGGCGCGAGTATTGCGTAGGCTGCGCACGCGACACCTTCTCACACAGAGCTCAAAATATGGAGGTTACATATATTGTAATACAGACGAGTCCATTTCCTTTGTTGCCTTTTACGAAAGAGATGGAGAGCCTATTCTAAAGTGCCAGGAATCACACGGCACTTATAGACAGATTCACGCATAATACCTACTTCATTCTGAACACTCGTCTTCTCTATTTTCTTATATCTAGTATCTGAACGTGAAAACCCAAACACCAATGGAAGATGCTCGGAATTCAGTGGACAGTTCGCCAGATAAATGTATCTTTGAAGCACTGTGCATTCGAGCATCGCGACCCTGATAGCCTAGCCTGTTTTGCTGCGTCATGTCCCATGCCGAAGAGGTAATGGACAAGGACTGATTAAATGGACGGCCATGATCAGGTTGTATCACATGCACCAATCTCCAGAAGACTTGAAGAATGTAATGTTTCGAGTGCCTTCGTGATAAGAATAGTAGACGATGGTCCTGAACCTCAGACAAAAGGATTCGGCAAAGAAGAAAACCTACATATAGTAAATCTCAAACCCTAGAATGTTACCAGAATTATAAGATTCACATAATACCTACCATAGGAGTTATACATTACAAAAATCCTATTTAAAATAGATATCATCACCTAAATGTAGATATTTATTTATAATGGGATAAGTTACTTCTAGAAATCACTACCTACGATACTAAACGGAATTGTTTCTGCTAAATCTTTATCTTGCATTTATCCCACGCGCCAAATTTATATAAACAAATTATTTTCCCATCCCATTCTAACTACTGGTTTTAAACTCTGTGATTTATGTTTGACAGACAGATAAAACTCCATGCAGTTTTATGTTTACCTGGCTCGCTTTTGTCGCATAAATAATGCTGGCAGCACTCGCTTCCGCCGTCACCCGTTATCGCGAAGAACCGTTGGCCACTGATAGCGCTATAACATTTAAGTACTGGCCATAATTATTCTGCTTGGACATATCTAGCGCAAAGTGCACTGTAGAAAAGTAAAGAGGTACCAGTAAATTTGGTATAAGTACCGTTTACCTCACGTAAATTAAAAAACTGCCATATTAAACAATTATAAAAATAGCACGCCTGATATGCTTGCTAGCTATAAATATAGCCATATAGTCTTGTGACTATCGGCTCTCTTTAGCCCGTAAGTAAGGTATGGAGATGAGGTATGTATTTGTGTTGGCAATTAACGTTAGCATTGTTTCGGGATTTTCATTGTCATTTTTGGCGGTTGTCATATTTACTCGCCACATCACGGCATTCGATAGATGTTAAAATACAAGAAGATTGCATTTGTATGTACATTATTAGGTTTTGTCTCGGCATAGGTATTATGTTTTATAAACTAACAGTTGAACATAAGATTATCCAATTTATTATATTAAGCATAAAAGTACTTTGAAAGAAGTAATATTTATATCAATTTTCTTAATCATGCGGATATCATAAAAGGTGGCTAAAGAAGTAGGCATATTCATCTAGTGTAGCTTTACAGCGATTCTGTCCAAAGCAAACGAGCGGATCCAATACGAGCCAGGTTCACCTTCCTAGGTTGCGGAGGTAAGCGCGAGTCACTTCGTGTTAAAAGCTCACTACCGAATCAGTTAAAATTTTAGGCGGTTGCGAGCAACAGCTAGTTTTATCTGCATGGGTTGAAATCAGATTTTATATCCAAAATAAGTAAGTAACTATACACTGAGACGCAAATTGTAGTATTTTGTCATGACGCCCGTCTACTGCCCCAAACAAGAGATTCGTAGTTACAAGAGAATGTTACCAGTAAAAAACTGAGCGTTTTCCAGAAAATAAGAATAAGTTCACACCATATCTTTCCCGAGGCTGTTGTAAAAGGCGACAAAGACTAACTGCTTCTCTTCCTGTGCGGATTGTAAAAGCCAATAAAGGAAAAGGCCATCAAGCCAACCTTATCTCTCACTAGAGTCGCCACCCAAGGTACTCCGTCCGTTGTCAGTTAACATTACCTATTAGCAAGGTTGAGTGCTGCGATCTGCCGGTGGCTCGGCCATGACACGCGGCGTGCGTACGCCACCGCGCCACAAATTCGCCGTCCATTGATAAAAACGTCGCCCACTCGCCACGGAGCCTCCATTCACCGGCGCCAGTGGTTGCGCAATGCGCTTGCGTGGCTGTACCCCTCCCTCAGATCCAGGGCCCTTCATTTGAGAGCAGCACCGTCTTCTACAATGGTGGTTACCTTTGTAATGTAAATTTTAAATAAAATTTGTTTTTTTTTATTATTTCTATTTGCAACCTTCATTCAATGTACTCGTAAGACCTATGTGGGATGTAAATACAATTAAACAAATGTAATTGTAATGTATGACTAGTTTGTTTAACTATGCAATGTCACATGCGTTTTTTAACCTACATACCTACCTAGATACTTTTATCGAAAACATATTTTATGGGATATTCGAAATCAAAACATCTCCAACGTTTACAATAGACATTATTTATACTATTGCCAATTTTTGATCAGATCTTAAAATTTGAATCGCAATATTGCAAAAAATCATAAGAAAATACACACATAACATTGCACGAAATACAACTAACTTCAGGTAAAACTGAGATAAGTGCGTAAGTTTACGAGTAACTAAGGTTTAGCAACACATGTAGCAAGTGAACTTACACAAGTAGCAGTGGATTCAAGTGGCCTATGCAATTACTCTCGGGAGCTCAAAGTAATTAAATAGATTGACGGTTTTCTATTTATCATTTCACAGAAACTGGTTAAACCAAATAAATAACAAGATGCCCAGGGATATCCCATTCCATAGGAAACAATACTTGTAAAACCAACCACACATCGGATCAATAAAAACTCAACTAATAAACAGCATTATTTTCATATTTAATACTTTTAACTAGAGATAAACATTCAAGACACAGATCAATAAGAAAAGGTCAGGTTTTAATCATGCCCTGGCTAGTAATAGACCCGGGACCAAAAAATATTGAAGTCATTATATATTAGTAGACGTTGGTGTTCGCCGAAATATTCAAACTGGACCAATGACGGCTAGAGAAACTCATTCGTTGGCCCTTTGTGTACCCAGCTTTAGATAAACCCCTTGAGCTACCAGCTGGAAACAATAATGCCTAATCACCGTAATGATACAAATTAGAAACGCAGTTTTAACGATGCAGTTAAATAGCAAACATTAAGTGTCCATAAAAGATGAAATGGAATTCTTAACGAAGATTATTGGAATTAAACTTAATGCAATTTTAGCCGTAGAAGTACATATAAGTCACATTAATCTCTCAAAGAGTTTTAAAGGATTATATTAATTGGTGTTTAATTTGACCCGCTGATTTATTGATGAGCAGAGCAATCAAACCGAGCAAAAGTAGGTACTAATTGATATAGGTGTCGAAAAATCAAATTTTAAAGTAAGGAAATCTATTAATTCTTTGACGAATTTAGATTTAACAACAATCAAGTTGCTTCTCATACGTGAACGAACTCGGATAATAAATGCAGCCTAACGCACTTGAACCAGTTTGTAATTAAGAATACATTTAAATTCATTAAAAAGCATTAAACTTTCTTTGACCGGCGACACTTCTGTTTAAGTGGAAACTCCAGTCTCGGGGCAAGTGTCCATCGCTATCGATGTCACTTTTACATAAATATAACCTCCGTCTGAAACAAACATTCAATAAGAATCGGCAAGAAATTTGCATTAAAACGGTGGAATGGAAAGGCCTATAAGAACGTATTGGGGAGTTTCTGGCAGTGATAAGTCATGAATGTCCGAAACCGATGTGCTTGCAAGAAGAAATTTATGAAAGTGAATAGAGCGAAAAACCTAGCCCACACAAGGAAAAGTGGCGTGATTTTATGTTTGTATGTATTTAATAATTTTATACAAAACTTTTCTATTAATTACTTGAAAAATCACCAAGAATAATAATAAACAAAGTCTGTCTTTTTTTCTACCTAGTTAGTAAATTCTTTCTTATTGTGGATATTGCTGAATGCATCTGTAGAGCTTCGATAAAATAAAATATAACGCTTTGAAAATTAAACCTCCATACAAACAAAAATAAAGCATTATAATTTAGCTAAAACCAAAAAGGTACCTACTATATAAAAAGGACTATTTATACTAAGATATATTTGCGCAAAGTATCATAATGATGTCGACCGCAACTGCCTTCAAAAACGTGATTAACATCTGACGGATGATTTATAATGGTTCTACCAACATATTCCATTCATGTGTCGTGGCGTCACTTCTTAAGTCTCGTAAACTTGATCAACGGTCAAGGCAGCCATTTTTGCTCATATTATGTCGAGTAAAGTGATTGTTGTGAGGTTCAGGTCATGGTTAGAGCACTCACTGAGCAAATTACAGTATTTGGACTAACTTCAAGTAATGAGCTCTATTTTAAATTTCACGATTTGAGCAGGAAACGTCTGAGTTTAAATTATTAATGACTACATAATTAATGTGTATAAAACTTACGGGCTATTATTATTATACCTTTGATAGATGCCATACTAGCTCGATGATTAATAAAACTTTTTAAAAACTTTATTGCAGGTGGGTACTTTAATATTAGAGCAACAGATAGACCTTAAAAATAAATTATAATCATATTCTTGTTAAAAAGAAATAAAATCGTACATTGCCTTGATTACAATAGTTGAAACTAGGGTTCACATATAAAGGTTTACCTGGCTTTTGTATCTGCTCAAAAATGGCGGTAAATTAAGTTAAGCTCGACTTAGGCTTACTAAACTAACAGATCAAATTGTGGCTATGGTTGGTAATATTTACAGAAAGATCTCTGATACGCTTGCAATAAGACGTAGGTAATAAAAACTCTAATATTAAAAACAAGAAAACTGCAATGTATGTCGGTGAATACCGATGTGAAACACATTAAGTACTTAAATGTTAAAATTAGTAAAAATGACTTCATCTTCGTTTTACCTTAATGAAGTTTAATTTATTAGGAATAATGGAAGGAAGTGAGAGGTACTTTGGAGTACAAATAAAACAATACAGTATTAGCAAGATAGTTTAGTTTAGGCGCGTGCGAGCGGGGGCGGCGCAGGCGCATGAATGGCGTCCGTGATTCACTGCACCTCATTCATAATATGAATGAACATAATACACTAAGATTATAGAAAAACACTTCGTGATCTTTCAATTATTCGGGGGCTCTTTTTAGTGCAGCAACCATGTTGCAAACTAGGTAAGGTTCTCCTGTTGATAACCAACTTTTTTCATGAATACTGTTGCCGCTCTTTTGGCAATGTTTAAACATTGTTCTACAGCATAAATTTAACGTTACCAATTATTGTTTTAACAATTACAAAGAGTTAAGTAATTCTTCTTTCTTTCTCGTAAGATTGCATTGCACTCTTCATGAATAATACATGAGAACTTAAAGCTGTCCAAATAAATTAAAATAAAAAAAATACACTTTACAACAATAACTGGCACTCAAATTAATTCTAAAATACTTTCGCGCCGTGTAAATATTGTTTGGGATGGCGCGAACACAACCGTAGCCTCAATATCACAGTTGATTTGACTCGAAGGCAAAAGGTTATGAGATTTTAACCCATAGATTTGCTGATAGCATTTAACTGAACGGTAATTGTTTGGTGAACGGGCTATTAATTTTATATAATGGCTTCAAGTCCATATTTAAATTACCTAACGAAAATTATGGTTACGGGCCGTATCCATTGAAAACTTTTAAAGATGAGCAAATAAAAAATCAATGAGTGGTTCACGAGTGGAGTTATGGTTTTGTGTTCGGGCTTGTATTCCGTTTATTTATTTAATAACTTAAGGTGTCTCTTATAAAGATGATAAACTACCTAGTAAAACCAGTACAATATTTTAAGAATTATTGGAAATGTTTTCCCAATATAAATCTTTTCACGTCACAAAACAGTTTTGGCCGGCCTTTACCTTTGATTTCTTAAAAATCTTCTGTATTTGTTGTAAATGAGATAGAATGACATAGTTTTCAAAGTTGTAATTTAGGAAGATTACAATTATATCATTAAATGTTCAAAATTGTTAAAAATTCTTATGTGGAATTATATTTCTTATGATTCATAGAATGCTTTCACCTGTCGGTAGGAATGACCTTATCCTGTTATAAACAGATCAAAGATTTATAAACATTTTTGCTCTATAATAGTATAATTTAAATTACACAGTTGCAAACACAGATACGGTATCGACCTACAAAGAATCATGTAAGTGATTCCATTTTAGTCCGCTTACAATGCTCAAGCGATAAATGGAAATTGTATCAGAATCTTAATCGGACAGTCGGCGATGTAATATACAACGAAGTATTTGCATGCAGAAACAATCACACGTTACATAAATGGAAAATATTCTGTTAGAGTCCCTTAACAAGGAGCGTCGTATATTAAAGGCTATGTTAGATAAGCGATAGGTAACAATAAATTGTATGTCAAGATATATCAATATGTTTGCAGTTTAAATAGAGCAGGTATATACGTCGCGGTCTGTATAGTAGCTAGAAATCTTTCGCAATGTAAACAAGATCCGATTAGATCAGTCTCGGATAATCTCGCCTTATTTATTAACACCTGTTGTACACTGACCATGTCATACCTCATCGCTAGAAATACTCAGGAGCTTAACTCAAAATTTTATAAATGTCACGTCTACATGAACAACATTTTGGGTTAAGTAGGCAGCGTTGATATTTATATTCCTTTGTCTTGTTTTTGTTATATTTTTCCTTTTAATTCACTTAGTGCAATTTTAGTAGAAATGTCACAAGTCACAACATTTATTACTTTATAAACATTTTTTTCATAAATTCATTGCGTTGGAGTAATAACACGGTTTGTAGGTAGGTATAAAGTCTTTAAGATGACAAAAATAATTATGTCTATTTTTTACATTGTCACAGAGTGGATGATTCAGGATAATTAATCCTGAAAATGGACTTAAAGATTTCTATTAAAAGTTTTAAAATATTTGAACGCACTTGACAGACCCTGTCTATTTCTTTGCAAATAGGTACATACATATAATCACGTATATATTGCGTTATAGACAAAATACCATTGCGGGGCAGACAGATTCAACAATCTTAAAAAGACTGCAATTCCACATCCAGTTGTATGTCCTTATGATGGGATTAAGATTCAATACTGACAGGTAGCTAGGCCATCGCCTATAAGAGAAATCCCATAAGTGTATAAGGCTATCCTTTAGTCGCTTTTTTCGACATCTGTGGGAAAGATATAGAATGGTTCTATTCTAAAGTGCCGGAAACCACAAGACTGATTGCTTAAACTTCACTGTATAAAGGTGTAGCCCGTTCCATTGAAGCTATTTCCAAGGCACGGCTACCTAAAATAACTATCTTGGGTAAATTGGTTTAACGTGTAATCGTAGATCTGGCAGGAGTCTGGAAAGCCAGCAGCCTCATAAAAAAGGCACTGACTGTCCTTTTTGATGCTATCGCGTAACTAGCTGTCGTGTGATTGCAACACTTCGGGTTAAAATGTTACTAAAGCCACAACTACAGCATAATTCAAGGTTTTGATTACCTTGTATTGCTTTCCAGATAGGTAACATAGATACAAAATGAGAACTTTATCTCTCACGTTACGATAAATAGAGCCTTTCTTTGCTGTTAGCTTCGTGACTTTAAAATAATTCACACTTCCATTTCATCGGTCAAAATAAGGTTGGGGCATATATGATTTATTATCTTAGACAACCAAAGAAAAAAAAAACAAATGACCTCGTTTTGAAATAGATCTAATTGGCGTTAATTTTGATGCAAACGTGTAGAAGTGTGTTAGTAGTGTCACAGTTACATGAATTGTTATAAAACAGCCATTGCACGCCCACCACTCAGATTTGTGAATGGACGGTAGGCCAGAAGGCTCTGCCGGCTTGCAACAGTCGCCTACGTGCGTCTCCGTGGAGGTCGCCAACTTTCATTCATAGATCTGACGTAGTTGTTCCTAGTCTAAGTAACTATCGATGTTTTGACATCATCTTTGGTTAGAAACGTTTTTGGTGTAGTGTCTAGGGATTTTTTACACCCTGAAGAGGTCTATACTCAAAACAAAATCTTACTTACCCATACCTACCCAAGGTATAGATTCAGAGAGGTAAGGACGCCACCGGTAAAAAAAATATGGTAACAATAGTTTTAAATTTTAATGTCGGACAGAAAGTTCGATCGAAGAAGTATTTTTTGTACTGAGTTATTGTAGGAATAGTAAATAAATATATTTTACCACATATTTAATTACTTTTTCTGATTGGCCCGGGTCTTGGATGTTTATCTATTTGTATAAGTAGGTATTTATTATAAAATATAGTATCGTTGAGTTAGTATCTCGTAACACAAGTCTCGAACTTACTTCGAGGCTAACTCAATCAGTGTAATTTGTCCCGTATATATTTATTTATTATTTAAGGAGTGTTTCTTCTGTTTCATAACTAAAGTCTTATTTTTGACAGAGTACATTTTCTCCGAAGTCATTAGCATATAACGATGTTGACCTGACATTTCAATATCGTGCATTTATGTTATGATAGAAAACAAACCGATTTAATAAAACATGACAAGTAGGTGTGCAGATAGAAATGAGGCACTTAGCAAAATAGAAAAGGTCAAGAAAGGTCAGGGTGTAACACAACTTACAGTGATTTTAAATATGCACATTATTATTTTAGGTGAAACTGCCAACATGAACAACTTCCCTTCGAAATGGCGATTGTATTATTAAGCCATCCAACTAAACATGACCTTCGAGTCTTTTCAGACTATTGCTGTCTACCCAGGAACGGATAAATACTTAATATATGTATGTTCAAAAAATCAGCCACACATAATTACATCGTTATGCCTAGGGGATAGACATAACCAATAGTCACAAGACTTGCACCATGTTTAGCTGTGAAATACTGGTTCTGCATACCATCACGTGAACCCAATTTGTACGCTCAGGTAAATGTCTGTGTAACTTCAAAAGGCTTTGCCGCTCGCACGGTAGACAGTATGCCTCTATTTGATGTAATTGGAAGTAAGATAATATTGAGTTGAAAACTAGATGTATGTATATACATATTGAACATTGTAAGGACAGGAAACATAAGGTATTATTTAGATACAAAGACACCTTTCAATAACACATAGACAATAACAGTGAAGGAAACATCGTGTGGCAGAACATATTTAGGCAGTTGAATATGTAAACATGATCCAATATGGGTTTAGGTTCCCCTGCAATGGTTGCGTAGGTTATTAATTGGGAGTCGCTTCGGATGTTCGGGTAACCTGACTCAACCAATCAGGATCCACGGTGAAGGTCGTATCCCGGGCTCCTCTCCAGTCTGGTTAATTTTTACTTAAAATTTGTTAATCATTGTATGTTACAGTAATAGAGAATGTGAATATTAAAACATAATATGACTTGCTTGTCGCTACCTATGGTTTTTATTTCTTCACTTTACTTATAAACGATATACAGGCAGAATATTATGTGTTCAAAATGTGCTAAACAACTGACTGAGACTGGTATGTTTTAGCACTCGTCTGAACCTTTCTAACCCGAAGTATATGTCGAAACAGTGGACGTTTCTAATTAACAAACACTATCTTGAAATAACCTAGACAAATTGAATATAACTGTGTTTTGCCAATATTATTGGCATAAACTGTGTTGTAAAGTACTTATATATCCAATAATAGGTAAGTAATTTGAATGAATTAGGTGTCATTTTTGTTTTTAGGATATTTTAGTATTCATTTTACTAATGAATGTACCATAAATTCTAATATACTTATATAAAACATATATACATTTATTTGTCCAGGGCAAGCAAATCTTCGAAAAGTAATGAGTTTTGCTTATTTTCAGATACCAGTGATCTTTTTTTAACATTATTTTGTAAGTAGATAGGGTTTGAAATTATCACAAAATTCTAAAACTGAACCGAACGTCTATTAAACTTTAAATCATCTGACCCGACAACTTTAGTCGACGATGGCGTCCAAAATATTCCCATCGTTCATTGACACGTGCCAAACCTGTTTACTGGCAAGTTTTTCTCAATGGTCGCTTCCTTTGTGAGAGTCAACATATTCAAATGTTGCGATTAATTCATAGCTAGATAATACAGCGGACGGCATACTTTTTTAACAGCTTTGTTGCTTTAAAATAGAGAACATTATACATTCGTTATGGTATATGTGATACGCGGGCTACCGTACCATAATTTTATGAATGGAAGTCGCTGCAAGTGTGTGTGTGAGCCGCACCCGTCGAGCGCACACACACATATATTCAATCAGATTTGCATACTGGCCTAGGCCCAACACGTGCTGCTTTGCCTTCATTTCAAGCACAGTTACCTCTTCAATATTCGAGAAGTTAATTTTAAATGTAAATTATATTTGAAAGTCAAAATGAACATAAATTATGACATGCGTTCGCCCTGATCGTGTCATTCTTATATTTCTTTGATAGAACTTACCTATCTTAGATAACAATACTCAAATTTATTTTCAACTCGTGCCTGTCAAGAAAATGAAATACTTTACTGTACTGGGGTTTGACATAAAGTCTCCTTTAATAGTTCGTTAAGGCACACAAGTCATTAGGTACTGCGGAGCGCGAAGTATTGTGCAGATCCTAGCACAAAAGGATAAACGCTTGCATGTGCACGCGCAGCACAAGCACACCTTGTTAGCATGATTTATAATACGCAACTTAGCAAAGCAAAGAATTCAATAAGTAAGTATAAGCACAGTCAATGTTTTTATTCCATTTGGAAACTGATAGCTGCAGAAAAGTAAATGTATCGCATTTGGTATCTGCATCTTAGAGGATTTTATTTTATACTGAATATGAAATAGATTACGACTACATTTGACTTTATCTGAGTAATATTAATAAATAGCGAAGCCTGTATGGACGGGAGTATGGATACACAGACTGGAACTTGGTAACTCTATGATAATACAATCCTAATTTACAACTTATTTTTTATACCTATTTACTTTTAAATTTTTTTAACTGGGTATGATAGAGTGTCGGTAGAGATGCTAAAAGCAGGAAAAGAAGTAGTAGCTAGTCAGTTGTACTGCCTTTTTTAATTTGTGTTGGAAAAGCAGCCGAGTACCAAAAGATTGGTGTTATTGGCTGTTATCGTACCACTTTACAAAGGAAAAGGGTCCCAGCTGAACTGCAAAAATTATCGTAGTATAAGCCTGATTAATAGAGTATTATTAATAGAGTTAGGAATGAAACTGGTGACAAAATATGGGATGCTCAAGCGGGATTTTGAAAGGAAATTTGATGTACGGATCAGGTCTTTTCATTGCGATGCATAGCTGAAAAGTTTTTTTCTCATTCGTGAATCTCGAATAGGCCTATAACTACTACCTATAAGTAGAGAAAAATAAATAGTGGTCAGCACTTTCAATGCATAGGGTGAGCAATGCCTTGATAAGAGCACTAAAATCTAAATATGAAGATTTGATTACTTGTGTCAGGATAAAAAGAACGCACACTGAGTGGTTTAAGATTGATAAAGGCGTTAGACAACGATGTCTTTGGTCACCGTAGTTGTTCGGCCTTTTTATGGATAGTTATTTGACAGATTTGAAAGAGTCTGAAAGTGGATTAAGGATGAATGAGTTACTCGTTTAATGTCTGCTCTATGCCAACGATCAGTTTATACTGGTGTCGTCAGAAGAGTTACAGGAGAGGGTAAACTAAGATGTATGAAGCTTTGAATAAGAAAGGAATGGAAGTGAACGTAAGTAAAACTAAAACATTGGTTTTTGAAATGGAGAAGAAAATGACAACACGAAATATTTTAATTGGGGGAGAAATTGTGTGCTTTCAGTATTGAAACATCAGCAATATCTTCAATCTAAATATATTTATTGCTTCACTAATAGTAACATTATTAATTTAAACATAACTAAATGGTTCGTAGACGTCGTACTCATTGTTGTATTGTAATGGTAAACAAAGAACTGTATTTATAAGTAGGCGTAATAGTTCTCAATAGATGAGATCGCGTGCGCAAGGGCAGATGAGCAAGCTCCGAGTCATTTCCGGCGCGAGTCGCGACTATCTACACTTTAGATTCAACAGTGTTGTAACCGAGAAGAATCGCTGCTAATTTATAATCGTCACTTTCATAAACACTGACTCACGTATAAACAACAAGCTGCGTCGGATGGCGTTGGCGCCTGCGCTGCAAATTAAAGTTATACGGATAACAAAAGCTGAGTGTTCTGTGTTATAAAAGCAGAATAGAAGTATTTAACTGTCTAAGTTATAGGTATAGCTATGAGTCAAAAGAGGATGCAAAAAAGGTGTTAGAGAAAGCAAAATGAATGACTCCAACTTCTCAATCCTGGTCATTGGCCGTTTACCTTACAAAGGATAACGCAATCGGGACATATGCCGGTAGTAAGTGTGAGATAATAAATTTGGTAATTCAAACTTAAAGAAAACAAGGTCTCTTTCAAATAACATAGTACATACATACATGTAATCACGTCTATATTGCGGGATAGACTGAGCCAACAGCTACGTTTATGTTTACTACGGCTACGTTTGCCTTAAAGGTCGAATTGAGATTTAAATAGTGACAGGTTACTAGCCCGACGCCTAAAAGAAGAGTCCAGAGTTTATAAGCCTATTCCTTAGTCGCTTTTTACGACATCCATGGGAGAATGATGGAGTGGTCCTATTCTTTTTTTATTGGTGGCGGGAACCATACCACAGTATAGTACGCATTATCAAACTCCTTAATTAAGACAAAGTACTATACGAAAATACTTCCATGCAATGGATATTTTATGGCTGCGCCGCAACGTTGGCGGATTTCATCCACGTTATGCATGGGATTTGCGCAATTTTTGTCTCATCTCGGATTACTGATGAGTGATAATTATATGGCGCCTACTTTTTTCGTCGGTTTACGCAAGTGTAAATATGACTACGATTTTCGCGCCACATAGAACCTTGGGAAATGTTACGGACCGTAGTTTCTTCATATTAACAAGTTTTATGAATGAAATCTTTAAAGTAAACATTTGATTTACAGTTGCCACTTCTGTTGCATGCTGATTGACCATCTTGAATGGTGATGCCTTGAATTTTGTCAAGCTCATTCATTCATCGATCCGGTGAAAAAGTATATTTGTGATGGCTACTTTGAAAATAGAATCTCGAGTGTTGTGCAACGAGACAGTGTTAACACGTGTAAGAGTGTGTAGCCAAACTTATGAGCTGTGGAGGGAACATGGCCGTTAAGTTGTAGAAGGCATATACAGCATGTTGTGGTCACTTGAGATGGCCGCGCCGGCGCCAGCCTCGTACCTACTATCCCAATTTTTCCGTTTCCATCTCATTAGTGGTTATAACGCGACATGAAATATACGATAACCGGTTTGCTCAATATAGCCAATCCAATGTTTTGTTTTAGCGAATATTTTATACGGCAGACATACATATGTATTATTTAAAGGAGTAAGTACTACCTACTCCAGGTAAGTAACTTTTAAATAAAAAGAATAGAACAATTATACAATTGTCAATTTATAGTCATAATAAGTGGCTATTCTAATTGATTTTTACAAACATAAAATATGTTAATAATAAAACATCAATATATAATATCTGTGAAAAATATTTATTACAGCCTTCATCCATAAACGTACCAATAATTAATTCAGATCTCTCAATAAATACAGATTAAAAAGCCTATAAGGTTTCCTTAAGTCGCCTGATCTTCACAATCATAACTGTTAAAGTCGAGAGTGGATGACGTCCAATATTGTGAAGATTAGTTACAAAGCAACATTTCTAAAACAAACAGTATTTTGTTTTGGAAAGTGGAATTGAAGCATACTCGTACAGTGTTCGAGTGCAGAGTAAGTAGCATTTAGTATTTAAAAAAGGCAGCAATTTGAACTTTTTAAACTAATTCATTAGTTTTAATTGTTTGAAAGTTTTTTTTAGAAGACTAAAAGATAATTGTAATGAAAGTAAGGTATGTAGTGAATACTGTTGTAATTTTACTGTTGATCTCAACTGGAAAAATCGTAGGTATACCTTTAAGAATAGTAATATATTTTAGCGCCTCTTAGTATTATTCTCGTTTAGCCAAAGATAAAAGGATTAATTTATATTTTTAAGTTAACCTCTACGCATTTAATACTCGGCCAATCTGACCTCTCGTCTGCAGATGGTAGACGTAGGCGAGTAACGGAACCTTCGGCGCCGGCGCTGTTTCGGTGCGATACCGCTTCGCATATCGAGGGTGCTATTTTGAAACTGCTGTGTCGTATGAAATGGCCTATCATCACTTTATGTACTTAGTACAGTTGCAGCGTTGACTGACTACTGGGCTGTAGGTTTTATGAAACTGAAACTTGACATTACTAAGAAAGGAGTATTACGAGGGGAGATTCGACGTGGGCTTATGTTCTTTTCATTTAAAAACCACATCAAGATGAGTATTCGACATAAATGACAACCGTTATCTAAAGATATAGTATTATATATTATTCAATATAAATTATATCTAATAATTTAATTTCAATAAATCTATACTATTTCCAAAGATATCTTCTTTATTTCCTTAGCTTATATAGTATGTAGGTAAGTATACAGATCATAGGAATTAAAATCATAATTTACCCATCTCGATTGTTTTAAGTGAGTCGCAAAATGCAGAAATAGCGCCCCAGGTCTTTATTGCCAGAGACAACTTCCGGCCAATTTTCGCTTGACAACAAAATCATAGAGTAAAATAAATTGCTGCTACCGCCTTCCCTGGAAAGTGGTCTTTATCAGTTAACTGCAATTAACCTGTGACTACATTGATTTCTTGTGCAAATTACATATTATTTTATTTTCTTTCTTGCTAACTTTACCTATAATTATGGTTTCATGTTTTGATGTCAGTTGTTTTACAGAAATGAACTGAGCATATTTATCAATTATCACAGATTTATTATAAACCCCTGTTTCTTTCTTGAAATATTAATCTTTCTTCAGCCCTGGTCATCAGTTTAAGTTTACCTCGACCTCTCAAAATGTACTAATAATCATAGGAAATAAAACCAAACTAATTAAATGAGATTCACAATGAATCAGAAGAAAGCTTATTTCAGTGAAATAGTGCTAAACAATCCATTTGTCTTTTGTATATTAAAGTATTTCGGTCAGCCTATGACTTATGGCTGGCGCCCACATCACATTTAGAAACCTCATCGCGTACAGCGTCTGCATACAAAAATATTAGACGATTGTTATCTGGGAGTATCTGGGCAATACGAAAAATTTGAAGATTAATTTGATATTAGTAGAATAATAAGTGCAGAATTAAGTTAGTAAGTAGGTACTTACATGTTTATGATGTCATCCATCTTACTCCAAGAGGAAATCTTTTATAGGTTACCTCTGTTACGTTACGTTCGCTTCTAATAAGTACCTGCATTATTTTTAAATAGTATAATACTACGAGAAAGTTTAAAATTTGTTTAGTACTTAGGTTTGTATGACAATTCTACAAATAAGCTATGCGTGGCTTTCGAGTAAATTGAAAATATTGTATCTTTCAACCAAGTGTGAATTATCAAAAATCCGTATTTTCCTCGTCACGCAATCAATTTACCTATAAACTAAATTGCATAAAGGTAATGTTAGTCTAGTTTGTTGCATATGTAAAGCAGATTACTTCACTATGCAATTAGGTGGATTGATAAACACTTTTTTCACAGTTGTGCTACATACTTACATAATTGTAGTCAGTAACACAATTACAAAACATTATGCTACCGTAATGAACAGGGGCGTTCCGTAAACAAAGAATAAGGCGGTCCTGCCACTGGGCACCACCTCCCCCCCTCGCGTCTCTTCCTCCCCTCCCCCCGGCACCTGCTCGTGCGCATATTTTCGCAATCAAAATTAAATTCGTCAGAGCGCGACGGCTGGCGCCACCAACCGTTACCAAACCAATAATAACTCCGCTTTGTATTATATACTGTATTGTTATGTTGTTTTTGATAACTTCAAATGTAAATTAGTGGTCTCTGTTGCTACTATAAAGATAAATAAAACTTCCTTGTATTTAGGTAGGTACATAGTGGAAGCATACTACTAGGACAGAATAGGACTTTTTCTTGATCCGATATTGTATTATATATGTATATCTAGCAGACTTGTCACATTTTTAGGGAAGTAATTATAAGTAATAGGGAAGTAAGTTAAGAAGTAATAGGGAAGTAAGTAAAAGAAGTTTTCATAACTAAAAAGTTCATTGCGTGAGATCATGATTTCGTAACACAACATAACACCAAAAGAATCTTTAACATTACGAAACACTGAAACTAGGCTTATCTCAATAAACATTTGAAAATTAAATTAACACAATCCTAAAAAATATCGAAGGAGATCAGAGTGTGGTTCCCTTTGGCTAAGCTACCTGAGGCTCTGAATTGGACGGAATACCATAAAAGGCTACCGAGTAGAATTGAACGGACAAACATTAATGATTTTGTTTCATTTACGCTTTACATTAACAAAAAATATTCTTTAAAAGTCGACGCTAACTCGCCGACCACATATGGCGTCGATTCGCCGTCACCTACTAATTGAGAGCGACACTAGACAAATATATCGCCTTTTATGGTTGCGACTGGTATTAACTATACTGATTGGTAAATAAACAATATAGGATCGTAAGGCTGAGGTGAATCAGCTCTCGATCGGGCCGTGATTAGAAGCGATTAGCATGCGTCGTACACCGGTACCTTCCTGCTGTCACCATCTCTCATTAGTGGATCAAGTATAGTTAATGTCATAGTTAAATAAGTAAATTTATTAAATACTAATATACCTACTTCTTAGTACTGCGGCATAAAAACTCAGATTGAATATTGACAGTACTTATGCTTACTTCGATCAATCTACCTAGAGGTTTTTTACATTTTCATCACCTCTTTTGTGGATTTACTAACTCAATGGGTTTGGACAACTTTATCTACCTGCTTCATTGCAATAAGATCCTGGAACTGAATCTCCTTTTTTAACGTGTCACTTATTTGCTCCCTAGCCTTCATCGATAACTTGTAAAAAAAAAATGGAATCTTGCGGTCCATTTCAAAATTTGCTGAACTTTTCATCTTCTATTAAGACTCTTAGGTAGTAAGACTTAACCGGCACATTATTATTCTTGTTAAAATTATAATCATTAACAGGAACACATAGCATAGGCACATAGGAAGCAATCCGCGCAGCGCAGCGGCGTCTACCAGTCCCACGTGGGAGGTGGGAGGACCCTGCTCAGCTATTGTCTTACAACGCGTTATAGCATTATAACAGCACTGCTATTGCACACTATTTATGTAAATTCACTTGAGAATTCAATTTGTCTCTCATAATGTATTAATGGATGGATATTAGTATCCGAAGCACAAAAGTAATTCTCGTCAACGAGCTGTCAACGAGCTCGTGCCGATGTCGCCGGCGCTGATGAGCTCGGAATTGGGAAAAGTCGTAAATTACCTTGGACATTACCTTAAATTAAGTTCCGCGTTGACGCTTCAACATTTTATTACAAATTGACTTTTTTACACATCTACTCTTGTATCTATTTCTACATCTACTAGATGTAAATAACCACTTTATGGACATTTTCATAAGAAATAAATAACGATCAATCAATTATGGAATTAATAAACATTACGATGTGAGCCTCTTGTTCCAAGTTCTCTTCAGTTGAATTATGTAAATTGGCGTAATGATTGGTAAACACAGTTGATAACGCTTCCAATCGTAATAGAATATTGCGCGCTTCGAAAGTGCAGGCGGCTGAAGGTCAGGGTTCGAGCTGGCTTCCATTTGTCGTAGACCTCACTTACCGCGAGCTATCAACAGAGCTTACAGATATCCTGCATTATTGTTATCCCGACAGAGTAATAAATAGTCGGTTCACTCTGATAGCATCTGGGACGTCGGGCTGTAAGGATATCAGTACGCAGAAAACGATAACCGCCGCATATGACGGAATATCAGCATGAGTTATCGACGGTCGCACTCGGTGCTCGGCACTCCTCGCGCGTGCCCAGCGCCGTCGATTGTTTTATTGGTGTCGGCGCCGACAACTTTCTCGTCTCGCAGACAATGACGCTTAAATTGGAAACCAAAATGATTTTTATAACTCGCAGCTGTCGAAACGCATAACAATCGGCCGTCGATAGCTCAATCGCAATAGCCTATTACCTATACGTGAACTGTCGTAAATTCCGTAAGCGAACAGCCACTTAACGCGGGAGCGATACTCTGAGTTATTTCGGCTGTTTGCTCGTTACGGCGTGGAGTAGGTACTTGTAACGAAGGCACCCAAAAACGTTCCCACAGTCGTCGATCACAGCAGTAAAAAAAGCAAGTATCTACGAATTAACACGTCCGTGCGTTGTGTGTGTATGAAAACACTCGGTGGCCCCAAGGAGGGCTCTCGTACTGACGGAGAGCTGTCAGGGCATCGTCGCCAGCCGCTGACGCAGACACCACTACATGAGATTGCGCGTAAGATAGTTGTTTAATGTCTTTAATTTACTTTAATTTGAAATACAGAGATGTAAATGCGTGAGTTTAAGAGCCCTCGAATGCTTATTGCCAGTCAGCCTCGCATGCCACTCGTTGTTTACGCTTCTTAAAATAAGTTCCAATGTCCATTCTTATTTGATTCACAATTAATAGGTACTTGAGCAAGTTGACCCTTAAGTTAAGAATTTACTTAGGAAATGCCCTATAGACCGTCGCAATAGATTGCGTCGCGACAGTTACGCTCTGCCACTAATGCCCTACGCAAACAAGAGAGATGTGTGTGAAACTCAGCCCAGTTCAGATCAGACACACTCGTTAATGCGCTGTGCAAACTACACTTAATCTTTCACTTTGTGCCGCTTAGAGAGAAATTAACGAAGAAATGCAGCACAAACACTGGCTATACTCGACATATTAGCGCGTTCCTTTATTGCGAGAGCTTCGTACCGAGCTTTTGTTAATATCTCAAGTGAATAATTTGTGCTAGTATGTCATGAGAATGTTCTACCATCTATATCAAAAATAGGTACATAAGTAACATCTAGACACTGATTGGGTAGATAAATTACTTATGTAAGAAGGAAATGTAACTACTTAGTAAGAAGTAGTAAGATTTCATTTAACTTCAAATGTCAATGAATTCTCACGCTCAGAAATTACAATAATTTCCTAGAAAACTGAGTAAGTAGTAGTAAGTATTAATTTTTATACTTAACATTTTTGCAAAATGTAGAAAAGCGCAGTCATCATACACAACTAGTTGTGCCTACTTTCTTTAGTACACTTCCAAAAAAATTTGATATTTCTTTAGAATAGTGTCAAATATTGATATTATTGAATTTCTATTTATTGAAACAATTTGCATTAATTGCATGGCAAACTACACGATAAACAGATAAAATCTATCGGTGCATAACTTACAACTACGCCTATTACATAGGTATAATGGGAAAATTAAGCAGCATATTTCTTGCAATGTGGTTATATACTGCAATCAGCAATACGTACGTAATAAGTTTGAGTTCCGACGCGACATTTTGTGAAAATTATTAAGAGTAGGTATAGATAGATCACACTGGATTCTGAACTTCTTTCAATTTTTCACAAATCTAAAAAGAAATTGGTGAAAATAAATCAGTCCGTTCATTGCCAGCTCTTTTACCAAAATGTACTTATATATTATTTAGTTTGACCTTCTTATACTTTTAGAAATCTTGTTTATATAATCAAACTTTTTCTTTCTTTGCAAAAAGTTTTGCTTTTCGCCAAGCTACCAAACCATTGTCAAGCCAAATAGCTGAACGTGGCCATTCAGTCTTTTAAAGATTGTTGGCTCTGTCTACCCCGCAAGGGATATAGACGTGACGAAATGTATGTACCAACCCAGACAAAGAGGTCGATTTCTGTTAGTTCTACCTTTTACTACCTGCAGTACTGAGCGTGGCCAGAAGGCGCGAATAAATCAGCATTTGCCGGTAGATGGACGGTTTAATTATTGATTTATTGTCCGGTGTTCCGAGCCGGGCGCCGGCTAATTGGTGGCGAGTGCTCGCGTGACACCGCACAACTATTGAGACAAAATTCTCCAATATTGAACAACACGGTTCTCATGACTTCGTTACGGTTATCGCATACACGTGAACAATTCACTGCAATTGTAGCTTCAGTTTAATAAATTACGTGTGCTCTAAACGCTCATGAATAATTGCTATTGAAATGTCGCGCGCAAGGATGTTTGGATGTCAAGTCACTCACTACCGAAGGTAATGTGACGTCATAGACGAGCCAGCGGTGGACTTTAGTCACTCTTTACCGCATGTTCTGTTCAATTATATAATTATGTATTTGGGACATTCAGTAAAATCAAAAAAGATAAGATCATTATCTGATCAAAGAGCTACAAGTGCGAAAAAAAAAGCGGTTTAGCTCTACCAAGACATTGGTAGCATTTTCGAACTTTACCGGCCAACGTGTGGCGGTGAACCGTAGATACTACAGTGAGAACAAATACCGGCGTGAGACACTCGTCAAAACTTAAGATTGTGCACATTCAAATAGTTAATGCAATAAGTATTATGTGAGAAATTACATTGACGCCGATCGGAGCGACACTTAAAACGGTAGAGGGATTCAATTTGTTTCGTAATTAAATCTATTCATCTTCTCATGGAAAAAAGTAAGTTTCACAATTTTTTGTACTCTTTTTATTCGATATATAAATTTGTCGCATATACTAAATAAAAAAGCTATTTAAGTCTGGAAATTCATCTGTTCTATTCTATTGCTTTTTTTAACAAATAAAATTAATAAATTAAATTGAAGTTAACCTAAGAAATTTTCTATGTAAAAAATAATTAATTTCAAAAAATTTCAGCTTTGGCCCAAACCTTATAAAGATACCATCCTTAGTAGAAATAGCAAATAATCTCGTAGCTGACAGTGGAGTCATAACCGGCCATCTACAAGCATCGTCGCAAAGCCAAGCACGCACTCAGTTCTTGTTCAATATTTTAGTAGCGACGCAAGTCAAACAGAACTCCTTTGTTGGAGGTCAAACCTGTGTGAAGAGAGTTTCCGTGTCACACGGGCTCTCTTACCTCGCTTGGTTACACATTAGCGCAGACTTCTCGGACAAATATTTTTTGTTCTCCTCTGATCACCATTAGCTGGTAGGCTTGACATATTTTAGATGTTTGTTGTTGACATCCCGTGAGGTTTGTTTGTGCCGCGTTCATCGACACTTTCCGTTCAGTCCGAACGATTTTTATCCGAATACATTGTGAAGAAGAATAAAATATTCGAAGCTCGCGCATAGACGCTTAGTGTGCTCGTCAAATTTCTCGCTTTTACGACAGTATAATCTTTATCCGATTCCACGCGCCCGTGAGGACGCCATATACCGACTACTAAAGGATTTCGAGGCTAATGCTGAACTTACGAGATACACAGCTTTTCAGATGAGATATCGGCAGAGTTGTAGTGACATTATGAGCATCGATACCATCGCAATCGAGCTGGCCAGCCGATAAACAAATATTTTGATTACTCTGTCCGCTACAAATTACGTGTGATACGATCGAGGGGCGGTAGTCTTTAATGTTTAACATCCCATTCCTAAAGTAATAGTTTATTAAGAATCTTATCAGGGTGATTGTTCATGAGTATTAAAGGTTAAATATGGTTAAATGTCCGTAATTTTTTTTATCACCATTTCTCTGAATGCATTAAGCCCGGTTTCGAGTCTGTATCGTGGTATTCGTGGATAAGTAATAATTATTTTTTCATAATAAAATATAACATAACTGACATTAACAATACGAATAAAAATTTATTAAAACAAATACAAGAACAATACGCAATGTACAAAAACATTTAATATGGAGATATTGCAGAGCGAGTTTAATCTTATTTTATTTCATTGCAGCTTAATATTCAATATCAGAATAGTCCATATCGGCTATTTAATTTTAAAATAAATATTCAATACGGCTTGTAAAGTTGTCGACGAGAATTTTGCATAGATAAAACAGTGATAAGACCTTCTTCTCGAAAGGAATCGCTATCTGTACTCCATAAATAATTGATATTTTAATGTCACAAATGATCTGAATGTAACTACGAAATAATGCAAACACATAAATGACCTAAGTTCCATGCCTGTTAAATTTAAGTTTAGTTCTTATGCGTGTAGCAGTAAGATATAATTTTATTTTCTCTTGTAGATGGTCATTCCATCGTTATTCTTTTAGGTATATTAACAACGTGTTTTTCAAGCGAGTGCCGTGCCTAGCCCATAAGTTATCGTATGTAATAAAATTAAATGTAACACATTTCTCTTTTTCATGTAATCTTCATAATTTATATAGATTTTTAGTACGCGACGTGTATCGGCGCCCGCGCGTACTTGTATACGAGAAGATTTTCATTTTGTACTCGTTTGCTAAAGTTACTTAAAAAATTTATACAAAATGTTGTTTAAGCACAACTTTTTGAATATATTTTATAAGTTTCTAATAATAAAAGCAAGTGCCAGTGACCCGTTAGTAATGTTTAAAAACTGCAATTGGATAATTATGAATGCTGCTTTTCGTTATCTTGGTTTTCGTATCTTTTTTTAACTCTCAAAATATTTATTATACTTGACACATATGTATATTATGCAATATGTATTGTGGACACTCGTCGCCACGCAACAAAATTATTATCTAATATAATTGCACTGCCAACTTTAAATGTCACTGAGTCAAGAACTACTCTCATTTCACCAACGAACTTCATAACGTGGCAGTCATCACTATAGTCTGCGTCGTCAGGTTTGATTCCCGATGAAGATAACTGTACACTTTTCTCAAATAAATCTACATTCGCCTTTATTATAGCTATAAATGGCTTAATTGCTTTTTCATCGCGATAATGCGATTTATATCAGGTGAGCATTTAAGCTCCGCTGCGCGCTGGTCCTTAACATCGGAATCCATCAACAGTAAATGCTGAGGTGAGATTTATGAAAAGAGAAGGCCGCGGTGCCTGTTCTTGTTCCCTGGGGGGAAGCGATCCTGCGCCTTAGAAGCATAAAATATGGAGGGAATAGATTGGTCACAGTATAAAAAAATACTATGACCAGAACAAACGAGTTTCATAAGATTCAGGTTTATGTAGAAAATCTTCACTAGTATTTAATTAACCACTTCTAATTAGTGTATTAAAAGGTATTTTTATAACAAACGTAGGTTTTATATATTAGAGGAGTAGTAGAGTAGATATGATAATTAGTAAGACCTAAAAGTTATACCTAGAGCGAGTCACTGTATTTTTTCAAGGATTGTGTTATTTCAATAAACTTGCTTAGAAAATATCTCAAACTAAAAAAGCTGCTTCTTTATAATTTTAAATAATAGACTACGATTGAAGCTAGAATTACCATAAGCAAAGTGGCAAAAAGTGGCCAACAAGCTTGATTATAACATTATTAGTTCACGTTTATTTTAAAATGAAGGAAGTTTTTATTATCCTTAGACTACCTACCAAACCAACACTTCTTAGGAATTTAGGATGCCCTCCTAGTTATTATTGTCTCCGATCTTTAGTTGGTCCTACGACAATCGCTGAAATAGAACAGTACTCTTAATAGTATTTATTTCTGTCTTCATCGTCCTGGTGTATGACTTCGTTATGAACATAACCCTGAAAAATATACATTATAAGATGACCAGGTAATAGTAGCAAAATGACTGCTGTTTGACATTAACAGAGGAATTCGAGCAAACCCAGATATCCTTTGGTAGATTTCTTTCACTGTAGGAGTAGGACCACCGGATACATCCTGATGGGGCATTAGGTACCCAGAAGATTCCTACGCAACGATTTTCTCCAGAGTTGCCAAAAGACTGTCTATAGGCAGATTGTCTAACTTCTGTACCCATTGTTTTACGGTGACAGCAATACAGCGTCTCCCGCAGCGGCGTCTTCGGCTGCGCTACTTGCCGCGGCCGCCATCAGGTGGCGCGCACAAATAACGCAATAAATACCCGCTTATCGCAAATCAGCTCTTCTCTCGTGGGGCGATTTATTCATGAGCATCGCATATGCTTAACCCTGCTTACATTTATCATCGACACGAACCTCAGTCAATTAAATTAAACCGGACCATCATGATAGCGCCCTCGCACCAAATACCAGATATTCTCTTATGAACGTAATTTATTACCGTGTAATTTGTATGTGTATTATTGTCTAGATTTATAGACAATTTATCGACAGCGAGTAAGCTGTTTGAAGAGCCGCTACCGTGCTTTAACACTTGTTCTTTACACGCGAAAATAAAAAATACGAGAGTGCAGAATGGTAATTTAGTGCCAATTGCACATTGAGTCCTTTGAATTCCAAAATTTAATTACAAAATTTACTAAAAGCGTTCTTGATCGTAATCACACTATGCTATAAGATAACTTTTTATGTTCGTCCATCCATTTTCTCCCGTTTGACATCTTGATGCTATGCTATACCTATACATTAAACTCGTCATTTCCCCAGGTTGACTTAAATGGAAAATTATGGGTATACTTAATGCAATTAATAATCAGAAGATTCCAAATTTCATAAGCCTCAGCTTAAGATAATAGATAAAAATATACTAGCAACGATCCAGATAAGATACATCTTGCAAAGAAGTCGCCAACGATTGCACTGTGCAGACTAATTTGATTACCTCTGCCCACATCAATACGAATAAAGGTTTCATGGTGCTCATTGAACTGGTTGTAATAATTTATGTACACATTAACATGTGATTGTTAACATCTATCATCTGTCATTGCAGCACTTCCTCTTTGTGATCAGCTCCACTCATTATGCGGCTCACGTAGAACCTCAATAATATCTTTCCCTGGTGCAACATACACGTTGATATGGAAATATTTTTACGTTATTCATAGGCTGGTCACAGATTTCTCTTATTTTTTAGACACCTTTCCTAAATATTTCAATGTCATATCCGATTTCGAGTATAATTTAAACTCAATATAAAAAGAAATGTAAGACTATTTTATCATACTCAGTAAATTCGTTAAAATAGCTTCCCGCCTCATAAAACTACGTAAGTTATTTCTTTAAATTAAATAAAAATCAACATATATTTAATGTCTTTTTTAACAGGAATTAACGAAATGTGTTTGACCCATTCAATACTTCTATAAAACAGAGTTGCTTTACGTCTCTTCGGATACTTTGTTATCTATACCAAAACCGACAAGGCTCCGCTTTTAACGCGCTAAACGTTTTATACGTTCATCACAACATTATCCTTTCGACACGGTAGCACTAATTGGATAAAACATCTGGACAAAAAACGTCTAAGAAACAAACACTTTAATAACACGGCCGCTCATAATTTCGAGGCGCAAAGGGAATTCCATTTAACATGTGAATTGGATGTGTCGAGTTGGTGCGAGAGCTGTCATTAGAAGGCGTTGCGGTCGAAGCAGCTGAGGCTGTGTCGTCCAGCCGCCGGGCCGACGGCACCGCGTCAACCTGCTGATTGATGGGCAGGAGAGCCGCAACGGATCGAACGATTGTTAGACTTTAACTAACAGTTACTCAAAACAAAATATGATCTTGATTGATGGACTAATGATATAAAAGTAAACAAGAGGTCCCGCCGGTAGGGGCGCACCTATGCGTCGCCCGGAGCAAACTATTTCCATCACAGAGATTCATTGCAGACAAGGCGGAATTGCTTCAACGAAAGCGTTATGCCTCATATATCAAAGAGCAAATAGATGCGTACCTTGTATCGAATGTTTGACGTTTAACTCTGTAATTATCCCGTCCGACAACGGTCTATTCTACTTAAGTATTTGTTAAACTTGTTTTAGTTAAAACACATTTTCCAGAAACAGAATTGGAAGTTCTTACAAAAAAATGCTATCATATCTAATAAGATTTTTATAAAAGAAATTTCTGTATTAAAATGATTGATTGACTTTTTAAGAAAACTACGTGTAACACGCGGTGTAAACACCTGCGACATTATGCTGAGTTAGAACCTTTTCTCTGTCCATCATTATTCGTGGTACTACATGTACATTAACCAACAAATGTATTGTGATAGTGATTAAACCTTTTATCTATACCTATTAGGTAGTTATTTTGAAAGAACCTTTAGATACAGCTTAACTCTAAACATTTCATATTATATAGAGAGCATGTCGATAAGTAAATATTTATTTGATAATAAACAAAACACAGAAACGATTATTTCCGGACGGACTATGTATCGCGCTCGCTATCGCCGAAGCCCGCTTCACTCTATCACGTACATTTAATATTATAAGCTATTAGGCGCCTCGGCGAGCTCCATTACTGTGTCCATATCATAATACGGAATTGTCTGTCGGCCGCTTAGATTTTGTACTTTTTACTTCCATTGAGTGTAAAACAAAAAGGCGAGACCGTCGGCGCCGGCCATTGTTCTCGGCCATTCGTCGCACTTCATGCTATTCACATTCAAATTAAATGCCTTGTGTACAAAATTAATTTGTCTTTTGTCTTAGCTCGGGCGAGAGAGAAGACATGTCACTGCGCAGCAGGGCGCGCTTCGTACGCCTCGCTTGTAGACAGCAGCAGCGAGCGGCGCGCCGTGGTGCGCTTATTTTTGTCACATTGCTTGCCTTACTCCAAGTATCCTTTGATGACGCATAAAAAACAATCAATGAATCAGTATATTTCTATAATAACCATCCTTCAATCATATAAACTGGGCCTGGGCTAGTTGTACAAGGTATTGGGAGTAACACAGCAATGCGTCCTGACCATGAGTGTCCGCTATCACAATGTGACTCTCTTGTAAGATTATTATCTTTTATCAGGTATCGAGATCAGTCCCTTGCGATATATTTTATTGCTTACGAATAGACATTGTTGTATGCTGGCCAGCAAGTCTATAAAGGTTTATTTAAGAATTCAATCTAGACCTAGAGATATTGGTACCTAATGAAATAAAACACGATCTTTTTGTAATAGTGCCGTGTGGTTCCCGGAACTATTACAAAAAAGAATAGGACCACTCCATCTCTTTCCCATGGATGTCGTAAAAGGCGACTAAGGGATAGGCTTATAAACTTAGGATTCCTCTTTTAGGCGATGGGCTAGCAACCTGTCACTATTTGAATCTCGGTTCTATCATTAAGCCAAATAGCTGAACGTGGCCATTCAGTCTTTTCAAGACTGTTGGCTCTGTCTACCCCGCAAGGGATATAGACGTGATCATGTGTGTGTGTGTGTGTACGATCTTTAATTTTACCATGAAATTTAATTTTATCATGATCTTTTCTTAAATTTTATCATGAAAAGAAATAAGTAGAATATTACTTATAAACAATTTATCTATTTTTTTAATACTTAATAGATTCCACAAAATTTTATTGAAAAATACCTATATGGCGAATTGGTGTCATCAGTTATAAATCAAAACTATAATTTCATACGCGATATGAATACAATAACGACAGCACACGCCGTCCAGAAATTAATTTCCACGTGATTACAACGCCCGGAGAAGTGAGTACGGCGGGTAAAAGTGACACTTCAATTTGTTGAAACACAGCGGATGCTGCAAGTGGGTTATGGCTTACGAATACGTTATTCGTATCGGGACGCCAAATGATTGATGAGCCTTCGTAATGTCAACGCTTATTTTAATATTTATTTTCTCTGAGTGTTCATTACATTGTTTTACGTCTGTTGTTGTACTGTAAATTACCAGCTGTTTCGGACAATAAATGTTTCACGTCAAATTGTCAGAGATTGGAAGGTCGCTGTCAGGCATAAGGAAAACCCGACCAAAAAACAAGTGTGCCTGGCATCACGCGAGAACCGCGACCGTGACGAACACGTAGCACCCCGCCTCTCTAATAACACGTCTTTTAGTTACGTGTAATTAAAAACTCAAACATCGACAACCAACAAATCACGCTCGCCTCAATGAATCAGCGATGGTCAATTAGGGTTATTATGCATAGAGATCATAAAAAATTACAATATTGTTTCGCGTTCTAAGAAATTACGATCTCTAGTGAATCAGCGCCCCACCCCTGACGACTCACTCAGCCGTGGTAGAGATTTAATCTCGATATCTCGCCGTGATGCCTTAGCAAAACAACCATGACAATCAACATTTACAGAGTGCGCGTACATAATGCAGCGAACCTCGCATAACACTAAACAATGTTTATGATAAACAAGAGCCGCCCGCAGGCTCGGACGTGTCATATCTGGCGCTCGCACTTAATTAATATTCGGTGACTAGACAGAATACCTGCACAATTGCTCACTATGAATATCAGATCTAATTTGAGCTAATTGTTAAAACTGTTGGATCGTTAATATTTTTAAAAGGTACTGTTTCGGTCTGATGGTAGAGTCAGCAGAAAAATTTAGTTGGATAGATCAAGTCCACAGAGTAGATATTTTTATCCCTAATAAGAAAGCATGCAATTTTTAATGGAAGCCTAGTACTAAGATTCATTATCATCTTCCTATCGTTCTTATCACTTTAGAGGAGGTCGGGGTCAATCCTGGATTAAGTTCAATTTATAAAGAATCATTGGCACTTTTATGATTGATTATTGGCTCTCAATCTCTATATTGAAATGAAGTATTCAAAGCCTTCTTTGGACGATCTCAATTGAAAACCTTACAAAAATACTCGTAACTGCTCAAAATAGCATCATTTTAAATTTATTTTAAAAGTCAACCCTGAAGCGTGCGGAATATGTATGGCCCGATAGTAATCTCATGCGTGAGTGGCGAATTCGCGGATAATTAAATTTTGACACACTCGGCTGCCGGGCACACCGTACAGCGATACCATCGGCGACTTACCGTGTAATTGAGGCCGACGACAGCCCGATACACGACACGACGAATTAATATTCCGGACACGACTTACCATCCGTGCTCAAATTATAGTGCTGATAGCAAATGACGGCAGTAAGTGAGCTTTTGCCAACCCATTACCGGTCTTAACGGACCTTCCATAAAATTTTAATGTTAAGGACTTATATATTTTTTGTACAATCAAATGTTCTTCTTAGTCGACTGTTTATACTCATAGATAAAATAGAACACGTATAAATCTTACTTCTCAGAATCACAATGAAATCAAGACGCGAGTTAGTTTAACAAAACAAAAATAGTTATTTTTGTGTAAACCTGAATGTAGAGGTTGTACGTGAAGGGTCCGTAAGGACAATTCTGAGAATGCTCAGCGAGACGGTAAAGGACTCCACGTTACCTGGCATCCGCCTCGAACGGCACTTCAAACCTGTCTCGATCAATCCACCTCTTATTGCTCGTGTTAAATAAAAACGTCTCTAAAAATACCAACCGAATGAGCCCGTTGACACTTGTCATTCCGGTCCTCAATCCTTTATATTTGTCTTTGAAATGTGATGACAGTGGTACAAATTACAAGTACAAATCTGTGCGTCGTTCATAACGCCGTATCTAGTGCGCGTGATGGATGCGCGCGCGCTCGTCGCTCGAATCGCGCTGTAATTAATACAAGCCCGGCCATGGGAATCACTGTCACTCGATGTCGTTTTCCACTCGGTAAAGTAATACCGAATAGTGTTCTGTCAAAGGCTGGTTATTTGTTACTCGGACGTTTCGAATCCGGTTCGAGAAACAATTAGATATTTCTAATTTATAACAGGAAATGTTCATGCCAAAGTGTCGTACAAATCAGTTGCACTTGGTCATTTTTCGAGCGTTGTATAAAGCCCGTAAACATAATTTAAAGATAACGAGTGAATCGTAAAACTTGTAGTAAATAGGGCTTGGTTGAGCGAGTCGCGAACCGCAGACGTTCTATTGTAGCGTGCAATTTACCGGCCCGGTTCAATCGCTGAAATATTTCGTGCAACGGGCATGTCCAATTGCTAACGAGCCGACTGCGACGCACAAATGAATAAGCACTTCATGCATAGAATAAGTGTCTGCGCTTTTCCCTTTCTGACATTAACGAGGGAGAAATAGGAATATTGATAATCGCAAAGTACCAGACTGGATACGAAGACTATTTTGAACGATGAATTTAGGTTGAAGCGTACGATTCGAAAAAATGAGCAGAGCAGTCTCATTTGAAAAAAAAAGTAGGTACCACTGCCACTATAGATAGGTAATGTACGTATCTCATTCTATACCTAACAATGGAGATATGTAGGTAATGTTCTTATCTCATTCTCCTGGCGGTAGTTCTGGTTCCGCCCTCACCTCTCTGAAAGGGATCCGAGGTGCCCCTAGGAGCACAATTCTAGATTGAGTAGATCAGGTTTTTACACAAAGCCACTTCAGTCTGATCTGTGCAACCTTTAACAGACAAGCTAAACCAAGCCTGAACATGCTGGTTTTCTCACGATGCTTACCCACATTGTGTGAACACTGGTTAGCAATCAAATCATATTACATTGTAACTCAGAAAGGAGTTATAAGACCTGATGGAAGAACAGAAGCGAAAGGACTTTCAAAACAGGCCTTTTTCAATTGATACCTACTGGCAATTCTGTCGTAGTTAACTCTATGCATAGGCAGGTTTCAAGAGCAGGAATTAACTGCACTTATCCCATCTAATGGATGATGCACGTGTGCGTAGCATTGTTGCAGCTTCTCTCCAACATATAATCATAATAAATTATTTATTTATTTTCAAATAATTTTATGTCGAGAATATTTTATAATAAAATTGATGTGTATAGGAAGCAAAAAGCTGCAAAGATCGTAGCTATTGAAAATCCAAAGTCACGCAACTCTATGGCAATATCTATAGCAACAGGCGTATGTATTATGCATTGTATTTTCATCAAAACCTTTGATATTTGTAGGCATTCCATTTTTGTTTATTAAGAAAATTAAACATGACATTGAGTTCTGACAGATTGGTCAGTTTGACCAGGCAAACAACACAGACTTATCTAATTAACCGTAATTTTTTTTTTTTTTCATATAGGTTCCTCCTATAGAAATTTACAGAAATTTCAACTTAAACGAAAAGTTACTATTCACGTGGACTAACTATAGCCACAAACAAGTTATAAAACCTAAATTACAAAGCTACCAAACGCAAAGTCATGGTCAAACTCATAGAAGTTATATTTGTGGTACGTTGGACATGAAGTTCCCATACGAACGCATTCGAAGCAGCCCGAGGCGACCGATGCGCCTGCGCAGTCACTCATTGGAAGGATAGTTACGCTCTTTGTTTGGCCAACATTTAACTTCAGACAATTATCTAAATATAAGGTATTTCAGCCTGCAATAAAGCTTCTTCTACACTATGTACTCGTCGTATATTTACTATGTATGACAGATTAAAAAAATATTTGTAATAACATAAATAATACTACATATTTGATGATGCACTTTGTTACCTGTACTTATTTGATGAAGATTGTTATTGATGAATGTGTAGTTCTTTTCATTAAAAATTCAAATTGAGTTGTGTCAAATTATGTTATGTATACGTTGTACAAATATCAAAAACCAGACCATAAGTACGTAATTAACATCAAAACGGTCCTGGCAATTTGATTCCCCATCATCTCTGTTTATGGCTTTATTAGTGCAATGTTCTTTTATTTTCATAAATTAAAAGATGGCCGTAATGCACGTCGTGGAAGGTAAATGAAGGTAACGTAATTTCGTTTAACTGCTAAGTGCTACATATTGCATCATAATGAGAAAAGTCAACAGATTATAATGAGTAGATTAGGTAAACGTGGTCATAAACGAAATGGTAAAGTAACCAAACGTATTATTATATCTGTTTCTAAAAAAACTTTACGAATAGAGGCACTGAACTCATACATATATACATAAAACCACGCCTCATTCTTTGAGAAATAGCCAGAGACAACGTCTTCCACTTGCCTCAGTTTTAAGTATTCTTAACCCCACCTTTCGCCAGGACGTCTCCTATCGAAGAAAGGAGTACGTTCGTCTACTCCTTTTCCTTTTAAAGTTCCCATTCTTTGCATATTGCTTAGTCAATATGCTTTCATAAACTGATTAATTTGTAAATGTTCATTTATTGACTACTTATATATTTCTTATACTTTTGGCATGTGATCTATTCATCTTAAATCAGATAGTAAGCATAGCAAAAAAGCAAAATCTTTAAATTCAGCCAGACAGATGAATGTTAATAAGTACTTTAAAAATGTTTTTCTTCTCAAAATATACATTTCTAAAACTCAAGAACGAACTGTCTGTATTCTATTTATAAAAAATTTAAGTAAAAGATTTCTTAGAATTTTTATTAAACCGACAATTCAAGTACATGGCAAAATAGGAATGGTATTTCTGAAATAGCTTTCAAAAGTAACAATAATAAGGGATATAATAAATTAGCATTATTTTCATTTATCCATAGTCACCTTTACAGAGTCAATGAACTTTGACATGCACTTTATATTTCAATTCAATGAAGGATAAAGTATATACGCAAAACAAAAATATCTAATCAACTAGTTTAAGGTACCATTGCGTAACAGGCATTTCTTTATACAATCATGTCTTGGTCAAGAGATCGTGTTTTGTTTAGTATATTTTTATACTTTAATTCATTCTGGATACAAGAAAGTATTAACATAAATGTGATTTTGGTATGACTTATACGATAGGTTAAGTCTACAAATTATTATTAACACATTCTAATTAATCTATTTGCTATTTTTGTAGTATTCATGAAACTCTTAATAAATTATCGGAAGGTATATCCTTGATAAGAGTTGATTTATCATCAACACTGTTGCCCCCACGTCTCAGCATACGCACCTATTAAAATAAGCTACCGTTTACTATGCTACACTTGTCACGTATGCTTTGTAATATATCATTAATGTAAATAAGAAGACGGAGAATCAAATGGAGAGGCATAAAAATAAATAATAGACCCCGAATAAATTACATATTACGCGTATCTCATTAAGGCATCACCATCGGAACTGTGATCGATGAAACTTCGTTGTAACGGTTTTTTATTGAATCATCGATTGTCTAGAAAATGGCTATTTCCAGTTCAATACCCTTTCTCGTATCCCCTTCACTTGTTAAGGAGATTAAGTTTGCAAGAACCGCGTTGGAGAGATCTAGTGTCCGTTTCGTACTATCCTAACGCAGTGACCCCTGACCCTCCTTATAGGCCGACTGCCTCGCGAGATCCCATTACACTTGCCTGCTTTATTGTCCATAAAGCCTTAAGTGTCGATGATCCCTTGGCGACATTGCGTCTCAGTCTTGCATAATGTCTCCGAATTAAAATAAAACTAAAAGGTGTATTTGCGTGTTTTAACCTGAAGACTGGGTAAGAAGTAATTTAACAAATGGTTTTACCACAACAGTGTAAAAGGACATTGCACACTTGCATTATTTGTGATAGAATGTCATTTTTGGAACTTATGTGTAAAAACTTGTTAAAACTGACTAAAAGGTCGTTCATTTATAGTAAGTATGGACTTAATAACAAGTAAAGTCGTAGTCTTTTAATCATTTAACACTTTTGTGCATTTTAACGTTTCACATCCCCGTACAAAAAGTGTAATGTATTTACAACAAGTGAGATCCAATAAATTTAAATCCGACACGTCCCGTAGAGCTCATTTACGACATCGCAGTCCATTCATGAGCTAATAGGAAAATAATATAGCAGTGAGTCGACGAAACATATATTAACTAACAAAGGCGTGTAAAATTTCTCAAACGTCAGATTTATATGGCTATCTTCGTCTAAAGCGTCCGTATTTCAGTCGCTGCGACTATATAGTCGCCGGTGGGTACACGTGTGTAACCGAATCGCCTACAAAAGATTAAGAGGTGGTAATTTGACGTTGATTTAGGTAGAGCGATGGCTTTCATCGTCCGGATTGTCTTACGGCCCAAGTTCAACGTTTTGTCTCAAACCAACGGGTCGTCCTAAAAGCCCTTTATAATGTTTTAATTTATTGCGTGTGACATTAATAAATTTTTGTCAATGTTAATGATAGTATTAGTTTTCGTTTAAGAATACAGTGACATTAATCCGTATATTTTAAAAGGAATTTCTTGAAAAATCGTTCCTTGAAATAGGAAAAAATAGATATTTATTTATTATTAAATCTTACAAGGTATATAATCCAAATTGATGTTGGCTTTATGTATATGCTGTGTACTGAACTTTATATGCCAGTTTGATACCAATCAATGATCTGTGGCGCCTAGCATTAAAACAAGCTTCACCTTCCATATTTTAAAATCCAATTGCGAATAAAAACTTATTAACTTAAAAAAATTCTTAAATATTTTTTTATACATTATCGAATGGAATCTCAATAATTGCAAGTAACCTAACCAAGAACTATTATGAGTATCAGACGTTTTTTGTTTCTGCAGAGTTTTTGCAAGCGCGTGCCTCGGTTTAAGCCTGAGCTTGCATGCAGTCGGTAGCGGGCGCGGCGCGGCTGATGTCATCGGCTCAACTTAAATGTTATTTTCCGTCGCACCAGCGCGTGGGTGCGGCAAACTCTTTCGGCGGCGCTTACACTGATCGCTGCAAATTTTCTTTAATGTCCCGAAAATATACAAAACTCTTTCGTTGCCGAGTGACTGACTGACTAATAGGCAACACACAACCCAAACTGCTGAATCTAGGGACTTGAAATTTGGCATGTAGGTTTCTTCTTTATGTAGTCTAGTCAATATATAAGTATTTTTTCATTTCCGTTGCTAAGTGTATATTAGCACGGCAAGTGACTGCTCAAGGAGAAGACGGAAATTCAGAGTGTAGTACCTTGGGTGCCGTTTCTGTACCTGAAAAGAAAAAGATAATATAACAGCTATTCAAGAAATAGACTATGGTGAAATACCAGTAACCTTGACTAAAAGAGATTCCTTCCTGGAATAAGTCCGAAGTTGCAATTGAAAGATTTGTTCTAATTATCTACTATTTCTGTAATTGCGTATATTTCTGTACAATAAACACACAAACGTTTTGACAACACAAGCAGCATAAGTGCAAAAAATTATATATTTATCTTA
Source organism: Amyelois transitella (assembly GCF_032362555.1). Classification (NCBI taxonomy): domain Eukaryota; kingdom Metazoa; phylum Arthropoda; class Insecta; order Lepidoptera; family Pyralidae; genus Amyelois; species Amyelois transitella. Next base: position 5,914,576 of record NC_083511.1, on the reverse strand, counting down.
TAAGCTTAGTAATGAATAAGGCAGATCTCTCCGATCTCTCAGTGTACGCCCAGCTTGCTCTAAACTTATGAATGAAATAACGTTTTGCAAGAGCGGATGTTGCGAGGCTGCTCGTGTCGAATTAGGTTTAGAGCCTTATGGAGCTTGATGAATGAACCTCGCCCCCCTCTCTGCGAGCCCCGCTTACACCTGTTATAATAAACACTGATAAGTTTGTTTCTATGAAAACTTCGGTAAAAACACAAGTAAATACGGTAAGAAACAAAGAATAGTTATACATATATGCAATATGCATCATGCTTACCTAGTTTGATGCATAGGATTTGGAATAATACTCGTACCAATAAGGGTGTCTATGCTATTAATATATATATAAGAGCTATTTCTATGGTTTGGTGTAATGATCCTCGCTATCTATACTGATTATACCATATTCTGCCTTCATTGTCGAGTGTTGTCTTTCAAGCTCATAACCTATCTGAGAACAGCCACGCAGTATGTAACACGGAAGTGGTGTACAGGTGTAAACAAAAACGTATCAAACCGTGTGTGTAGGCATGTTATCCATATTACAATCGCTACTGGTCTTGACGGTCTTGTGACATTATCTGCAGGTTCTCATACGGCAATAGATAAATCTATGATAATGTTATAAAAACATTTGCTATTTTCATTTTACGCCCCCAGTCTTCTTATTCAGACATAATAATAATGAAAAAAATTAATCAATGAAGCGATGTTCGCGCCTACGATTGAAATATCGCAAATTTGAAAACTATCAATACTTACCTTATTAGGTATATACATTTAATAGGTATACACATATAATCACGTCTATATCACTTGCAGGGTAGACAGAGCTAACAGTCTTGAAAAGACTGAAAGGACACGTTCAGCTGCATGGCTTAATGATGGAATAGAGATTTAAATAGTAACAGGTTGCTAGCCCATTTCCTACAAGAAGATATAAAATACGCAATTAGTATTTATAAATAATGTTCTGCCTTTAAGCTTCGAATCAGACACCTTTGATAACAATCATAATGAGCGATGATTCAGCTCGACTGCCACCAAAGGGAAGATCTTCCGCCAGGCTAGGTGTTATGCCTGGGGAACCGCGGCTCCAAGCATGTAGGTCGATGTTACTTCATGAAATTGTTTATATACATACTTAAATGTAGGGTTGAGTATGAAGAAGAACATGAGGTAAGTTCAGTGGCGAAGCTTTGGGCGAAAGTTAGTAATAACATAATTCTAAATACTCATAAAATACTAACGCCAGTGCTACGCAACAACCCTAGGACATGAATGAGTAAAATGGTGTCTACTTAAGTATATATCGTGTAATTTACGATAATCTAGTCGCAATAATAAATATAAAGCGGTAAATTACACGGCACTAATTTTAATTTATACTTGAAATTTCAAATAATATCGTTCCTCTAGAGTTGTACACACCTATAAAACCTAATAAAAGTTTTTTAATAAGCAAGAAGTTTAATGAATGTTTGTGATTGTCATTTTATAATTTGGATTAAATTAAACTAAACTTACATACATAAAGCGACAGTCCCCAAAAGACTTCATAGCCACTTTACGCTGCATCACCTAAAATCAGAAGGTGATATTCTTCAATGTCTTATAGTTAATTCCACGAATTTAAACTGAAACTCCCATTACCTAGTACGATCAGGTGAAGATAATTTTTTTATTGTCAGCTAGCGGAAAAGACCTCGACCATCAGATTCAGAAAAAAGATCGCTTCCATGGTGCCATAAATACAGTAGGTATAACAAATAATGCAAGTAGAATCTTCTGCAACAAGAAAATTAATTGAATTCACTAACACTCTAAGGCCAACAGTTCCATCAACAAGGTTTTAAGTAATTGACTTTATTGCAGAAGTTAATAGCTTTGTGAAACTACATCGAAATACAGCTGATGCTGATGATAATCATCGTGATACACCAAGATCATAGATCAATTGCTTACATTAGTTTTATTACATAATACCACTTCATTGTTGTACAGATTGGTTTTGCCGTTCCAAGAACTTCGAAAGTTAACGAATATAGGTACTTTGAGTTTCGAAAATTCTCCATCAGTAAAGAAATACTTGGTATTTTAAGCTTATAAATCGTTTATATCGCCTGTGATTCAAATTGATGTGAAGTGAGACATATAGCGACAAATTGCTATCCCATCGCCTAGTAGAGATATCCAACGGTTGTAAGCCATTCGTTTTATTGACTTAATCTGTGCGGGAAGAGAAGCAGCTGGTATGCCAGTCTAAATGACTGCAAAATTGGTCAACATGTTGAAGTTTTCTCTTTTGCATTTGGCCAACGGCAGGTTTAGTGTAAAACCAGCCTTAATCGACACTCACGGCCTCCGAACTGACAATAAAATTATATTTGACACCGGAGCAAACGGCTATTACAAATTGAAAGGGCGACTTACAACTGATGCTGAGTTATGGATAATTGCATTTGCGAACAATCGAATTGCACGGTAGTCGGTCTAGTCTAACCGTAACGAAACTCAATTTCGTTGAGTAATTTCCTTTAAATTATGTTTGTATGTAATATCAAACTCAATTTAAGTAAGTACAGTCAATGGTAGTGAGAGATGATCATCTATTCATACAAACCAAAACCTGGGTCAAGTTTCTCTGCCGTTGACTGTACCGCTTTAAATAGCATTTGACTCTCACAATTTTTTGTCTTTGCATAATTTTAATTCTTGACACGATGTTTATCTTGTCATTCTCTCCAATTTTTGTATGTTACCAGACCAGATGCACTGGCAGCAGATCAACTTGATAGCTCGGTTGTCAGTAAGGCTGCCATCAAAATTGGTCTTTACATATAATTTATTAGCCTTTTATTAGTCTCCTTTTACTAAATCCATAAGAAAGATATGGTATACTCGTAGTCCTATTCTAAAGCGCCGGGAAACACAGGGAACAAAAATTTCATAGTCATCAAAAAGTTACATTTAGTATACCTACCTATTATTCAGAAAATAATCTCCAACAATATACTCGTATCACAGGTATTGCTGGATACATATATTTTATTACCTTATTACCCATTCGGCTCGAGTTTTATCAATGAGATGACATCACCGCTCTATGAGCTGTAACAATGAGCGCTGCGTATGCGCCGAGCTAAACATGGTCAGTGTTATTGCATCGAAGTAATACTCATAAGAAAATTAATAAGTTTATCACGCCCTTATTTCTTATGGGATAGGCAGAACCAGCACTCTCGTAAAAACTTTTGGTTGATTTAAAGAAAATATTCTTCTTAATCCATTGACTGTTTTATAATTTGTTATATTTCTTTTTTATGTGCACTAAAGAATTTACAAACAAACAAAAGCCACGGTCAGCTGGATGGTTTAATGATTGAATTGAGATATTCGCTACAACATGAAAATTAAGAGTAGTATTTATAGAAGTACTAATGGTATACATTAGTACTTAAGTCAAAATAGCAAATGCATGAGTGAAATGTCCCGGTTGCGTCGCTCCACCCCGCTTGACTTTACATAAAACTTCGATTTGCATAATGCATACGGAATATGTAAACTTATCTGACACGCCCTTGCCAGTGACATGGCCTAAGGTGTGCCTGGATAACATTATTCTCGTTGGGACGATATCCAAGTCTGAATGGATCGCATTTGCAAAGCCGTCGTGGCGCGGAGTTTTATAGCATCGGGTGGATATGTTTTTTAAACAGGTACCTATATTGGATTTACTACCTGAATTTATTTAATATTAGATAATATTTTTAAATTACTAGTAAATAAATATTCAGAAAAAAACAAGTTAACTTTAAAAGCTGAATGAACGGTGCAATGTGTATTGAATGTGGAACCAGTTAAGTATCAATATTCTGGTGCGAATATATGAAATTCTTTATTTCATTTACTTCAGCAATGTAAATAATGTATGGGCTCGTTAAGAGCGACCATCCGTTCCTTATTAGCCTAACACGCGCCACGATCCCTATTTTGCATACAAATAAAATTGCAAGGCCACCATAAAAAGTGTTTATTAAGACTTTATTTGCATTTAAAAATTCGTAAAGTCTTATTCAGCATCAGGTCCAGGCCCATTCCATCGAAATTCGAAGTTTTAAAATGATAAAATTACTGTCGTCCGGTGCTCGGAAATGAGACGTAAATGGGAATGCCTGTAAAGAGTAAACAAGGCGCAACATATCTTCTGTCACGACAGAATCCGATCATTGTTGCATAAAGTGTGGTATTAAGGGCCGATTGGGGCGAGCACCCTTTATGGAGAAATCCGGACACCCACAACATGGGCGACACGCGACCGAGTCATGACGAAGCAATGGCACTGTCATTGTGCTAATACATTCATACTCGTATTTTTTTAATTCAAGAAGTAGGTATCTTATATCTACATAAAAGCAAAAATATGATAATACAAAAATATCGATGACCTTGTAAAAGGACTGTGATGCCTTGAGGTTCACAACCTTCTTACAAAATTGAGGCTGAAGGAAGCAGCAAATTTGATAAATTGGAAATTAAAATTATGGCCACGAAAACAAATGAAGTTTAGATTTTTTTAAGCGACAAACTATTTTCATGAATTGGAACATTAATACAACCTCCGACTCAACATCGTCGGAGCCGCGGTTATCCAGACATAACACCTAGCCTGGAGGAAGATCTTCCCTTTGGTGGCGGTCGAACTAATGAATTGGAAAAATTTTATAAATGTCATTTTTATTTTATTAGTTTATCTTTCGTTCGTGATGCATACCTACACAACCTCTAAAGACAATATACAATGAACGTAAAATTCTTTAGTTTGTAATTGAAAACACATATTACTGTAAAAAACATTCATTTAGTAGGTACACCGTAAATTAATTTTATGTTACAAGAAACATTTTTCTTGTCAACACATTCAGTGAATTAGCCCAGACCGAGATGTGCCTTACGTCCGGGTATCAGTTACACCGGTCAAATTACTTCGCAATGTAAATCGGGGCATATAAACAGCATTAGTTTATCTGCTAGCGACTGAAGAAATCTATTTTAGCCATCGAGTCCCATAATTTGTGTCATCTCAATTGAAAGGTCACACGCACATATTCATATAGGTTATCGGAGTTTCCTCTCTCAAGACTTTCCAATTAAGCAATTTAGATACGAGGCCCGGTCTGACACGACGTTATACGAATGTAAAACAACGGCTATCGGAATGATAATTCAGTGATGTAAATAACAATAAAGTTATCAGGGAAGGCAGCGTGGTATGGGTTTTGACAATAAAATGTGTCGTGTAGAGTACGAAGCGGGCTCGACCCGCCGCGCGTTCGGTATTAGGACGAATTTATGATCGCTCTCAACATTGTCTCAACCTCGACGTGGATACAAATTACAGACAGTTACAGATGTTATTGATATAACAAATTTCCATCTTTAATAGCACACACGAAAAATTTCTTTTACTATAAAAAACATCTTAAGATATTCATCGTCACTCTTCGGACACATGTGTCACAGCTAAATTAACTCATAATAACTTTGTATAAGATGAGAAAAGTAAATTATAGGTACACAAGGTATACCTCTATACTGTTAATATTGTGTGATATTACGCTGTGACTTGCGACATAGCTCTACGATACGACCGCGACGCTCGCTAGCTATCTTAAGGTGATTGCTAGCCCGAGCAATATCGATTAATGGAAAGACAAATTTTATGTCACAACATATGTTCGAGCCAAAAGTAAAAAAAAGAAAACAAATATGGTATAATAAAAATTAAAGACTACGAGTCAATGACAACGAAGACCCATTCAATTAAAGGTGGTGTAAATCAATAGAGGCAGAATTAACATACAGTGTTAATTATGTTCAATTGTGTAAGTACGTTCGGGCTGGGTATAATCTATTGCCATTTAAATAACCGATGGAACAATAATAGCGCAACAAGAAAGCTTAGTGGAGTCCCGAGGCGCTATAGAGTTGAAACTACATGGCCAGTGACGGGATAAACTTGATGCCTTAAAGTAGTTTAATTTATTGTCATAAATGACTCAACACTCAACTCTATCCGTAACACTAAACTGAATGTTTATTTAGAAGCTTATTAAGCTATTAGCGGTTTTAATTTAATTTAGATGAAAAGTTGTTTCTGTAACTAAAAGAATTACATTTTACATTGTTTTTCTTTTAATTCTTTCTAAGGAATTGTATTTAAATAATATTGGTCAAAAATTTATAAAACAAAACATTACATAATTTTCAAGATTATTAATGTCATCTTAAATTACACTAATAATCGCATACTGTATCATTAAAACATCTATCTCTACTTTCGGGTGATATACAAATTAGTGTGGTCATTTTATAGTTACTAGTCGCGTCTGTCGCATCACTAGTTGAAAGTCTTGGAACCTGTTTGTTGCTCTAATTAACAATACACAAATCGTAGCTTGTATGCAAATAAGGCAGAGTAAAGGCCAAGAGACAGCCGCCTTGAATTCCTAAAGTGATAACAGGAAAGCCGATTTTTATTGAGAGGGTTCAAATTTGACTGTCATATAGAAAAAGTAATGTTTCACAATGTATGATTTTGATACTTTAGAGTCTGCTTTGTAAATTACAGTTAATAATTTTACAGATTAAAAGCGATTTTAATGTTTTTATGAATGTTTAGATTTTGTAAAGTATGTATAGAATATGAAGTTCCATAACTTGTTAAGTAACTTATATCTGTTATATGTGCATCGTAAATTTTGAAGGCGATTTAATAATAGACAGCATATTTAGTTTGGTGGTTAGGGGATTAGGCACTTTTAACTTGTATCATAAATTATGCTAATTTTGTTACAATCAAACCGTATTTTATAAAATATATTTTGTACCATACATTAATTTTTATTATACTTGGTTAAATTTTTTCACAAAAACAAAAAAAAAACATTGTTGCAACATGGTTAATTACTATGACTAACATAAATTCATATAAATTAGGCAGGTATTATGAAACCTCAAAACCAAAATCTAAAATAAATCACCCTACTTATCTTCTACACTAGTAGTAGCTTTCATAAAAATAAAACAAATTACATATTAACGTCTTTAAATTAAAGGAACATGTGCCGTGTGGTTTCCGACACCAATAGAAAAAAGAATGTGTCTTAAAAAGTCGACTAAGGGATAGGCTTATAAACTTGGGATTCTTCTTTTAGACGATGGGCTAGCAACCTATATAATATAGTCACTATTTGAATCTCAATTCTGTCATAAGACTAACTCTGTCGCCTAGCTCTGTCTACCCCGCCAGGAATATAGACGTGATTATATGGATGGATCTCTTCGGAATAGACATAAGCCATAATCAAACACGTTGAGCCTGATAGACGAATAATGGAATTGAGATTTAATTTTAATTCATTTAATAAAACTAGAAATTTTTGTAAGACTGATCGAATTCTATAAGCATCAAGACATATCGGTCGGCGTTTGAGCGACGTTATCGTAAAATTGAATTAAAAAAGAGAGATAATAAAAGAGGATCGCGCCGTAATTCTGGGCCGCGACAACACAGCACTTTTATTTGGAGGGCGCGCGTGTGGCTCGCGGGGGAGAGGGGCGCGGGGCGAGCCTAATCGTGCGAGCTTTACTTTGATCCCTTTGGAACTTTTTGTTACAAAAAAACCCGAATGAACGAAACACTAGATCGAGAATTACTACTAGATTAAAATATCAGAAAAGAACAAGATTTAACCCCTTTACTAGAGGTTACTTAGACTTAACATTTGTATGAAAAATTCACGTCTCTAAAAGATTTGAAAGCAAATCATGTATACTATGTATTCGTTTATTCGTTTGAAAGAGCACGGCATACTTACTCCTGTTGAGACACCATCCATGTATGTAAATCAGGTAATTTATCTGTAAAATAAAAATTTAAGAGAGAACTAAATAGTATAGTAGAGGACGAACATCTCCGGACTACAAAATAGCTAATTGAGTAAAAAAAACTTTAAGTAATCATAATACCATAAATTACATTTTTATTTAGATAATTGAGTTATATAAAAATTGTAATATATATACATATATATAGAACTTGCTAAGTGACAAATGACTGATAGGCAACACACAGCGTAAGCCGTAAAGTCTAGAAATGTGAGATTTGGCGTATTTGGTTTAGGGGTTTTCCGAAATTCCGGGGCCAACTAACTGTATTTTTCGGGCGGAGCTGCGGGAGTACTCTAGTATTTCGTAAACTTCTTTAGAAGGTACAAATGTACCGGCTACATAAGGAACGAGCAACATGTTATGGGCTGCGCGGCCAGGACAATCTTCTTTTATTTATATCGCCGAGTAACACTTGCACTCCGCCTGGTCGCCATTCAAAGCGCGGCCAAACGCAGTTTCCGACGCAATAAACGCGCTTAAATTTAAAACTTAAACCACTTTTTAAATTGCAGGTATATAGTTAAATCTATATACCTGCAACTTACATACTTATAGGTAGAGACTACATCTTTGCTGTAACATTAAATACACATTGAGTTCCATTATTTAACTCAATGATTTTTAACTCTTTACTTTGTGAATACAAACATAATCTAATTATAATCAGGTTTAGACCTTATTATTACGAATAAATACAAAAATGTCCGGTACGGTTGTACGGGTTATTTCACAGAATGTACTATATGTTATTATTTACAGTTTGATATCGTAGAAATGTAAATTGCTTTATAAAATTGGCACGGGAATAGGATACTATAAAATTCACTATAAATCTATTATAGGTCTGGATAATTGTAGTTTCCACAGGTTAAACGAAAACTGACCTTATCGGTGACGGAGCCGCGGGCAAGAGCTAATAAATAAATAAAAACAGATAATTGATAGAAACTATGACCATTATAACCTATAGTGTTTATAAAAAATATTCCTTACTTAAATTTGAGTTTTAGTCTGAACCCTTTTTACTTGATTTTTCATATAAAGTATAAATAATACGAAATATTTTATAAGGAGTTTTGGTTCGTTTTATTGTCATTCTCAAAATATTAAAGCACTACAAAGTGATCGCAAATCTTATCGCCGTATGAGATTTTTTATATTCATGCCTAATTTTTAAAATCTTTTATTATTGTGCCAATTTTATTTTTATAGGGTTCATTGTATAAAGTCCTACCTACAGCACTACCTGAAATTTAAATACAAAACTAATAACAAGTACCCATAATAACCACAAAATCATAGAAAGGTAGAGCAGTTTGAAGAAAAGGCTACCGTAGGCTTATTTTAATAAACAACCGATTAAAATAACTATAAAGACTGCATAAAAATAATAAAAACACCCTGCTCCTGTTACTACAATGTTTACGAAATCACAGTAAAATAAATAGTGCGGGCAAAATCAACCGTTTCTATCTATCAGCCACCACTTCATGTTTCTAGTCTACCTGCTTATGTTTCATCAAGGCTCATACAAATGTAATAGATGTTATACTCGAACTGCAGTATACGTCATGATGAGGACTAACGAACACGTCCGACCAGACTAGCCACTTGCAGGCGGCACACGATATTTTTATTTTCATCGAGCGTAACATTGGAAGCGCATTTTTCCGGGTAATATCGGACAGCACGGGTCGTCCAAGCTGACTTGTAATTTCAAGTGTTTACTCGACGCACGCGCAGCGGGGTGTCCTATAACAATGCCCATATCCTTTTCACATAAATATATGAAAAGTCTGGCTACCAGCGAGGCACGGATCGGCCATCTGATAGGTACTCGCCCGTATTATAAGTGCTAGCTACCTACTGAGAACTTTTTATAAAGGATAAAATTGATTGGTTTATTGATAAAATCGAAGTTACGCGTATTATGTTCGGGTCGCAAGCCGGTCGTCTCCGAACTGGCTTCCGTAGCCGCCATTATGCAGCTCTATTTCTCACACCTTTTAAGAGATGTAATTTAAGGATTTAAATGATACTACAGTGTAATAGATATGCACATTTTAATGTATCCGAAGCTTAAACGGTTGTTCAGTTCAGGCGTTTATGGCTGCAGCCGTTACACAGCTTAGATCTACTTACGTCGAAGATAACCATCTCATCTACGGTAACGTACTGTTAAGATAGAATACCGTTAACGGTTTAATAAAATTATAGGTCGTGGACCTGAACTGCGGTAAAATATATAATGTCTTATTTTGGAGAAATAATCAGTTGTTGGTTTGGTTATACACTAGAGTTGAAATTGAATCGAAGCAATGAATTTATCGTAAGCGAATGGGCAGCCCGAGACGTGCTCATCGAGAGAAACACAAAACCACGATAAAAATACATTACAAATTGAGATCCACTTTGTGTTTTGAAATAACAATCAAATAAATTACTTTTTATTGCTCAATCTTGTTGGATTTTATTAAGGTATCGGCACTGAATGCGAGAATAAAACATGGTCGGATTACGCGAAGGACACCTACCCGGCCCTGACTGACAAACTCAGCCATATTGGGACAACAGACAATTTTTTTATTTATGTATTAATTTGTGATGAGTCTAAATGCTTCCCATGTCATTTGTAACCGTGATTTACCTATCACTAACCTACTTTAAAACGAATTTATTTTTCGAACTCTTGAAAAATTAATTCTTTCTTAATAATATAAAATTGTGAAACCATTTATTCTTCCTTATTTATATAAGATTTGAAATTTCATCCCCTCAAAATTTAATTATTTATAGATAAGTATTTACTATTTAACAAAACAATACATTAGCTAATACTATCGCGCCAATATTGCTTGTTTTTCAATAATATTAATACTCCATAACAACCTAAACCTAACTCACAAAATAATATATAACTCTAGCATTCTCCATTTCTATTAGGTTTCCTATTATGCACAACTTGTAAATCCCACGAGTTTATTCTCTTAAAATAACGTAGACTGTGTGGTAAACACTAGGTGATTATCGTTGATGTAATTTACACCTCAGAACATTACTCGCTGTTATTGTACATCATATGAGTATTAACCATAGAACTCGAAATAAAATAAGACTATAGAAGTGGTAAGTACTGGCAAAAATGACGTCGAAACTGGCGGTTATAACGAAGTCAAAGTATGAGATTCATTTGACGGCTTTTGAACTGCGCATAATATAGACCGGAGACATTATCCCTGAAGTATAGAGTACGATATGGCATTTCTATTGTCTTGTTTTATTCCGACTTCTATGGTACTAACCATTTAGTTTGTCTGCACATCACTGATTAATGACGCAAACAATCCAATAACAGCCTGAAGCTAGCTCTAAATGTCAAACCTTATTTTCAGCGAGAAAATAAACAAATCAATGTGTCTCGGACAGGGGAGACACAAGGGCATATCGTGTTGATTAATGCTGATTGCTAAAGTGCGTCGACGCATGTATAAGTAATGTAGCACCCACCGCCGCGTTTCCGCCTCAACCGGTCCTAGAACAATGTGCCCAAACATTTACTCATTTACCATTCGTCGTACAGAATCGCCCCCATGACATACTGGACGTTTACAACACCCATTTACATAAGTCTCAAGTGTGAAATACCCCTACGGTACGACAAATAGCTTTCATACAATTAGGACTCGTTTGTCACGGCGCGTTTTACAACATAATTGCCAATGATAAGGCAAGGGAAATTCAAACAATTTGAGCCAATTTTGTATGACCTAACATTGATTTGTATCAAATTTTCTCTATAAAGTTCTTGAGCTAAAGTAAACCGCTAGGGTTTTGCAGCAAATAAATAGTTTCCCAACCATTTATATTCTACGAACGCTGGTTGAGAGATGCGCGAAAATCATCGCAAGCGCACTACAAGGCGAGTGTGTCCCTCGCCCAAGGAAACCGATTTATCATCGTCACCGCGCTCAGGGACTTGTAATTGTACGCCATATTGTTACCTTGAATTATGGGCTTTGAGTTCGAATAGTGTCTTCCGCTTAACTTGTGTCTACACTTTACACTGCCTGTAGGAACCAAATATCTATTGTTAAAAGCATTTAGTTCTATAAATACAAACTTTTATATACTCCTACATAAATAGCCAATAAATAAATTGTTAATCCTCACAAATTAAATATATTCAATAGGTGTCCAGAAATAGTTGATCACGTTCCCCGATTCCATTCGAAAAGCGACAATACTATATTTCATTGAAAGCGTACCCCACGCAGAGCTACTAGACAAAAATCGCATTGCCTCCCCATATATTTCCGTTGTCAGTGCCCGAGGGACAATACGGTAAAGGATTGTAGAAAAGTGAGCATAAAACATGGCGCACGCGCTTCGGGTAGCGTCGATCGAACATGGGACATCAGCATTGTGACGGGGAGCGCGATCGGAACGCGATTTGTCGGCTGCTCGTGTAGGGGTCTGTCCATCAACCTTATGTGATCTGTTTCGCCGAAAATTACGTGAAAGTGGCGCCATTGTTCCGTTACTTCTTATGTAATACCTCAACATAAACTAATTGAATGACTGACTGACCATTATATGAACGTACAGCCTAAAAACACTGGGTCTAAAGATTTTTCATAATATGCGGGCCACGGGCGTATACAAGTTATTTTTTTCAAACATGACCACTTGAATATTTCATTTAGTGATTTAGCAATAAAAATTATCATTGCAAAAAATTAATGTTATGTACATTATATACAAATCAGCATTCACCCAGTAAGAAGAGATAGGTACTTGGGGAGCATGTGATCTTAGCTTCAAAATATATGTTCTCTCAAGCCCATACAAGTGGAGTGACCCGCCCCGGCCCTACACTGGACTTATGACGCGGAGTTATCCCGCATCGCCTGAAATTCCCGACAGCCTTCTCTTTTCGCTGGTTACCTGCTGGCAGTATTTCTCACAGAAACAATGAGCCTTTAACGTTTAGTATGACAATAATACTTTCCAAACGTACCGTCAGCAAGATGTGTGACGACTTTTATTAATAAAGTTTTTTTTTGTAGAAACAAAAAAAAATATTTCCATGGAGTGAAAATATTATAATAAAGTGATTTCTTTGAACCTTTTACGTAACGACAATAATAGCTGCGAAACGTACCGTCAGCAAGATGAAATGGCTAGTGTAAATAATTACATATTATTAACATATATTAAAACAAAAAAAAATCTAATTTAAGTAAGAAAATGTTATTGGGCTGTGGTTTCTTTTTAACTTTACGATATTATGTACTTTGCTTTTTTCTCTTCGTATTCTATTTCTGATTGTATTTTCATAGTTAGACCTTGTAGTTTACTTTCTTAGACAAAGTTAGGGCCACTCAAAGGCACACACAGCACACAGCTACACAGCTCTTATATTGCACTGCACAATTGCTTACGTAAACCAAATATAATTTTCATTCGCTAAATATATCTAACAGTTAATAAATAGTCATTGCTTATTCTCAAAATACAACAACATACGAATCTCAAGATATTATTTAAAGATATGATCAAAACTGAACTTTAATTTCAATATTTAAGATGTAGGGTCAACAAATCATCGCGATCGTATCTCCGGCGATCCGAAAAGAACCGTCCATTAGATCCACTGGCTGACCCTTGACACCGGTCTAATATTTAGTGAGTACGCAGAGTATGACCATACAATGATAATTGTAGGTGGTGGCTAGAGTTTGTTTAAAATTGATTTCGGCTGTGATCGGCTACGTGATAGCGTCGTCGCTGTATTATTATAGGCAAGGCTACGCTCCAGGCGTAGAGTTTTATATTGTTTATATATTTTCAGCCTAAAATGTTTATTTATTAATTAAACGGTCTAACAATAAGGGTGAGGTATGCTTCTAATAACAGTTAAAGAAAAATTTATACAAAAATATTGACTGTTGCTTATCTTAAAATTCGTCAATAATATGATTAATTTCGAATTTAAAAACAGCTGTGCTGTGGTAAAATTTAGTTACATAATTATGTAGATAGATTCCTACGTGTGAGCCTTCAAATTATTATTCAATTTATGCGGCACGTAGTTTTTCATTGTTCTTATGACAATATAAAATGATTATTTAAAAATTAATCGTATTAATTATTGTTTCCCTAATTTTGCCAAACAATAGATACCTATTTATTTTCCATCGTGAATGACATTCAAGGTAATACGCCTTAAAATTGAAGAAGACGCCCACTTTCTAACTCATTTATTTTACCATATACCATTTCAACTGATTTATATATGTCGGTTGGCTTAATGATCTGTTAATGCGGTGTTAATTTAACAATTAAGAAGGTGTTAAATTGTTACTGAGAGTGAATATTTGTAGAAAGCAGAAGTGTGGGCGAAGAAGATGCTTAAAACTTTTACGTAGGTCTTCATCACCGGCACGATCGATATATATATAATTAAAAAGTATATTAAAATGTACTTTTATTCGAATTTAAGTTTTACATACTTTTGGCATTCTTTTTTTATAACCTTTACCTCTTTCTTTTTTTATTACCTTTAACCCTCCTTTTTTATCTCATCGCAATTTGACAGGAAACAAGAATGTTTTGAAATGTAGTGCGCTTCCCTTGATGGGAACTAGACTAACTAACCAAATAATAGAATACTCCATCAGGCGGGGCATAAAATAATTTGTTAATGTCGACAATAATTCAGACTTCTGGCTGCGTATACATTTAAAATATATTCCAGCTCCTCACTAGAACCTTATAGAAGTATACCAAAAAGCATATGATATACCATTTATAAAACATATTCCTGCAATTTCACCGAGTTAAATCGAGAACTATGGGGCGAACCATGGGGCGATTTTTACTTCCCGAGCTAAACTTAAATTATTTATTTGTGATTTCCAGCACCTGCGTGTCCCTTGACGCATCTTCTTTGTATTCGCATATCTGAAGTAATGATGAACAAATAATGGCGGACGATAGGATCGCAACAGTCGCCACCGCGCCACTCCTTGCCACATAAATCCTGCCCTCGGACCACCATCTCGATTTGCTGAATTATTTTAAACAATATTCATTTTCAAAGGCAACTTTCGAAGCTTCTATAAGGTGTTGAGGATACAGTAAGTAAATAAAATAAAAAAAATTGATTTTATTTATTTACTTCACAGCCGTCAAGAGCTTTTTTGTCTTTTTTACCACACACCTTGTAATTATTTATTTTCAGCTATATGCGAATAAAAAAATTTCATTGATTGGCCTGGGTCTTGGATGTTTATCTATATATTTATATACTATATATTTAATAATAAATATATAGTATATAAATAGTATCGTTTCGTTAGCATAAAACACAAGTTTTAAACTTACTTCGAGGCTAACTTAATCTGTGTAATTTGTCCCATATATACATATTTATTCATTTATTATGACTCAAACTTAATATGATAAATTAGGTGCAGTGTGTTTTCCTGCCTACCTCCCAAGAATAATCCATCTGCTACTTAAATAAAACTGCTCAAATATTAAGGTGAGTATTCAAAAGCTTTTGTAGGAGAACAGCTTTTGTCAAGGGTGGTCTGCAAAGGATGTAGTGTGCAAATTGTAGAGCCCCCAACCCAAACGAGGCTAACATGTTAAGACGACGCTCACTCGCTTACAATTGCTAATTTCTGTGAAACTGTGCGTAAGCGCATACAATTTAAATAATTTATTTTCTTGCCTATTTTAAAAGATATCTTAACAAAAGCATTCTATGTTCGTTAAAGATACAAATTACTGACATTAATATTTGCATTACATTGCATCTGGTTATATTTGAAAACCGTAGTTGTAAAAAAAAACACTTAGATATTTATTTGAGGCCCTTGATTTGTTGTTTCAAAAAAGCAATAAACTTTTAGCGTAGATCTAAATTAATAGATTTATGTTAATAAATTCAAATAAATTTGACAATTATCTTCAGCCAGATATTTTGACAAAACACATTAAAAAAGATGCATACCTAATCATCCAACACATCAAATTGATATTATAATTACAAAATAGCAATAAAACTACACTATAACATGGGCAATTTATGTAAATTATAAAAAAATATATCGTGTACGGCTGATCTGACATTGAAATTATTGGATTCTGCTTAAAAATTGGCATAAAATTGGGAAATCAAATAAAACTGATTTATCGTGAGTCGTTATCGTCGTCGTATTAGAGTTAGTGCGGAAGTCTCAGGCCGAGACGAATACTTAAATAAAATTGATGATCATGTTAAGTTTAGAAGAAGACGCATAAAAACGTTGAATAAATGAAAGACAACCCAGGTCTCAGGTGGCAGGCACACTGCGTGATCTAGTCTCGGGACACCGTTAAACACTTTATTGCCGTTCATACTTCTTGCACCATTCCAAGAAAGTAAATTGGCCTCCATCATAAAATTAATGCCGTATACGGTGTTACGAGTACTTCGGCATGTCACTGTCAATTTTTACGACGCTCTCACATGATATCACGCGTTAATGTTAGGGCTGCATTGCATCATGTACATACATAGGTATCTAAATGCGTAATCGTAGTGTTAAATGTATAGCTTTTTACACTGATAAATATTTTTGGAGAAAAATAAACGTACTTCAATGTTGAGATATGTCCCAGTACAGAGGTTACTAGGTTGCATAAGTCGGTCGGCGCTTACTACATTTGATCTTCCTTGTACAATATTGTGAATAATCAACCAAATTACTAAATTAATTAGATAATTAATTACCGCGAGTGGCTGTAGAATTCTCTTCATGAATCTACTCGGAGGGCGCCCAATAGATTTGTATTCAGGGAGCAAGTCCATAATCTTTTTTGACCAGTAGATTTTCTTAACCTCTACACAATCATCTAACTTATGTAGTATATATATTATGTTTATTTTATATGTAACGTTGTCGTCATTGTTAACGATTATATGGCAGTGTATTCAGTAACCTATTATTAATATTTATATTTTTTAACAGTTGTCGCGCCACCCGTACATCCCTCTCAGTTTCGTCCGAAGGTTAGACTGGCAGAGACTGCCTTGTGGCACTAAGTCCACCTGTTGTACATTTTACGTGCATAAAGTTTAAATAAATAAATAAACTATATTTAAACACAAAAAGTAAACTTAGAAAATCATATTATTAAAACTGCCATAATTTTCTAAAAAAATATATACATATATATTTCCAAGTGTCGGGATAATTGAAAGAAATAGCAAGAACGGTCGTATTTTTGCGTGAGCTATGTATATTTTATGTTAAAAACAAACTGTGAAGAGTTCTCGTTCGAAACGTATGTATGTATTATTAAATTAAATTGCATTTCAACAAAATATTTACGAGAGTAGTAATTTTTCAAGTTGGACAGGCCCCGAAGCGCCGGAGCCTACTTTTGCTGGGCCTCGACTCAGCTCTGAAACCACTGGCCTTCTAGTAATAACTAACTTTGTATATCTAGCAATTACATTTTGATTGTATGGTGTGAGTGCTCGTGAATGAATTTCGCTAATAATTTGTTTAGAAACGTTTCAGATTATCTGTAATTGTAGCACTACCGTACTATTTGGCTCCGCAAGTCTAATTCTTCTTGTCAATTTATGCGCCCATTTACCAGTGAATTCCTGTTCCAATAATGCGTACAGCAATTAAATTCTATAGACTGTTATGTCAATTGCAATCTGGCAACAGGAATCAATTATGTTTGCTACTATATTAAAGGCAAACAAAATCTTATTTGCAACCAATAACAAGTTTGTGTCTGTTGTCTTAATTATGTTCCACAAGACTTAAATGAATAATTAAATAAATATCTTTATAATTAGGTTATTTAGTTTCAACTTTAATGACATGAAGTTTCCTTGAACTGATATATATACTGATCATTTTTTGTTCATAATATCTCTGGCGATTCCCTGTTGCGTCCTTCTTTGAGAATAAGTAGAATTTGAGATTCTATGAAAGCCAAGAAATAATGGCATTTCATTTTTTACAACATTGGTAAGTATATTTAAAGTCGAATAAGAAAGTTATATTTTTGAGCTTTATAACAAACGTTTCCTCCTGCTTTTATCATGGTTACATGGTGAGAAGCCCGTAGTGCGCCTTTACACTATGGTTCAGTATTGGGCGTGTCAAGTTTTAAGATTACATTTAAATCCCTTATGCCTTCGACTTGTGCGCCAACAAATTTTCCTCTTCATACATAAAAATCACGCCTCTTACCCGGAGTGGTAGGCAAAGACTACATCTTTCCACTTGCTATGATCTCTGATACTTCTTTCGCTTCGTCCGTTTCGGGTACACCTATAGTTATTAAACTGAGCGTCAGTAATTTTCTTTACAAAATAAATATCTATCCATCAGTTGAAATAATGGGTGTTTGCACTTGTTATACTACGAGAAAAGCAGACAATGTGAGATGGATCCGTGTATAATACTCATAGAGAACCTAACTAGTATAACTTGACGAATGTACGCTATTGCGTAGTAGGTGCCCTGAGGGCCCTCTGCAGCCTAATAGTAAGAATAAGATGCTACAGACGAACCACTTTTATGCTGAATTGTCTTTTTAAGAATTTTAAGTATTCATACCTTTTATGATAAATAGTAGCAAAATCAGTTTAATGGTTCCGGTAATACGTTTATGGATACGAAACATAACACATTTGTCAAAAAAAAAGCCAAAAAAACATTTATATATTAAAAATAAAATTTTTGTGAACCCGCCATAAGTGTTAAAATTTGTTATTCTTAAATAAAAAAATACATCAAACGTGGAATAGAATCCATCGTATTTTTGATAATAAATAAAAGCTGCAGCCTCCATTGCAATGATAACGTGTTTACTTAGATTTAATTTGAAGGAGATTTCGTATCGTGCGCTCGTCTGTATTGGTCCTAAGCACTAAGCACCACAACGATAACAAAATTCTCTCGTGTATCGCTCAAGTCTGGATTTATTTCACTAACAGAAAGTACAAATTAACGAGAGCACAAAACTTATACATTTTTAAGAGACGGTTTCGGACTTCTTTCCCTGTTTTGTGACTGTTCCCAAAACACTTACATTCATCGCATCCACCTTTTCTTCAATTCGCACCCAATCGAAACTGTTGTCGATGAAATGCCTACACACAGTGTGTTTGCATGCGCATATTTTTTCCATTCTTTATTCTTGCATATTGAGAATCGGGTTTGAGATATTTTTCAATTCAATTAGAAACAATTATTGCATATCGTAAGTACATTAGTTGAATTACTGTTACTGCTTATAAGTAGGTATAATATGAACCCTGTTCGATACAGCAATTTAAGTCTCCACCAACGCTTATTTATCCCGACATGTTGACTAAACTGTCACCATTGTTGTACCTATATAATAACCATTAAAAACTATTGGCAGCCAATATACACTATAGAAGATATTGATTGAAATAGTATTAGTTAGGAGTAGAAACTGATGCATACAAAAATATGTTGCCTTGCCAACAAATCTGCTCAGTATTTTTTTAATCTTTCAAAGTCCTTTATCATGTGGATTATTTATGACCTCCCTATTTTATACAGAAAGCGCAAGATCATTAGCACGGCGCCTACCATCCATCGTGCGATAATTAAGACATTGGACGCAAACGCATTTCAATCTTCTCTATACGTACTTTTAGCGTCCAATATCCATTTTGAATTTGCATATTAAGCGCAAATGTGTGTAGGAAATTCAAAATGCGAATTCAACAAACTTTAAATAGTATATATATATATATATATATATATAAAATTCATCCGATGGTAATAATTTCTGTAACATAATCGTAATGCAGTAAGAACCCAAAAGAGTTATCCCAGGTTTATTATGCTTTATAGCGATGCAAACATATAATTACGCCTGTTTCCAATAGCGTGACCGGTAACGTTAAACCATATATTACTTCCAAAGCAATTTATTTACAAATCAGCACACCTACTCGATATACGAGCTAGTTACAGGTAATATTTCAATTAAGTATTAAGCAACTACATCTTAATATTCGTCGCGATCGTGTTACTCCGTTGTAAATAAGGCCGTACACAGTTCGCATTGATAAATGTCTCCGGGAGCTGCTAACCCGAGGGCTCGTGCAAAATAATTAAAACTACTTAACATTCAAACAGAAAGTACGTAGATCGGTAGCCAGTTTGCGGCTCATTTAGTCCTCGCAGGCCGGTCGGGCAGGCACCGCCGACCATTACTCTCCCAACCCGATTGATATATTCCCGCTGGACATGCGATCGCGACACGTCACTTCACCAACCGACCGCGGCTACTGATACCACAGCATAAATAAACAATGTATGTCCCGCAATAAATATAAAAAGCCTAACAACGCACGTGACCATAAATCCGACGTTTTTTATTACTAGTTACCCACTACAGCGAAATTGACTTGTACTTCCAATGAACTTTTACTATCAGCTGATTAACCCGATATCTTAAGTGAGTTAATTGATAGTCGGTTTTCCTTTCACTATATGCATAATTTTGATTTGCAATGAATTGGTTAATGGCAATCTGTCAAACTTTTACGATCGATGTTGTCAATTACCGGAGGCGTAACGGTCAGCTTTACAGTATGGTCATTATATTTTATTATTAACGACTTCGTTTTAACATATATTTCGATAGATAGTAAGCACAATATTGAAACTCCAATAAAACAAACAAGGACACATTAAATAAATAACAACAACAAAAATGCCTTTTACAAGCAATTTGAGATAATTTATCATGTTGAGAGGACCAACACGTTGCGCGAGTCTCGTTTTTGGAGTAGCTCCTTTATACAGAAGCCATTACAAGTATCAGTTTCAGATCATAGATCATAAATGCATTTATTATTTGAGAGTCGGCCGAGTCCGGGTTACGGGGGGTCCGCTGCGCCGATGCCCTTCCATTCAAAACAACATTTTTATTGTGGCGCATGTCACAGTTTTCGAGGCGCTGACCAAAGACCGACGAACATAAAATATCTAACACAAGAATGTTCGGATCTATGTATATTTATATGACGACCAAGAATGTACTTAAATCATGGACTGGACATGTACCTTACTTGTGCACCACGAAGTAGCCTAATCTTTACTTTATGATTATCGTAAATTTCAATTTGATTTTAATAACTTATTTACTTTTTGTGGTTGTATTTATATTTAGAAATTAATCTTAATAATCTCTTTAAAGCATTAAGAAATAATTGTCCATATTCAAAATATTTTTGGAATCTTATAATTTAGAGTTGAATAAAAATCTAATTTACATTTAGCTACGTTGATTAGAAACTAGTTCCATTACCCAATGACTGTAATGTAAATTATGTAAGTAAGGGATTCATTATAAATAAATTGTTTATAAATTGAAATTAGAGCTCTTGGTTTCTAAAGTTGTATGTAAAAATTATAACACACTCTACTTACACTTTTATTGTTAACATATAAAAGGGAAATTACCGCTTGTTTACAGCAAAAAATCTATATCTTTACACTCGGAAGCTTGTCGCTTAAAGCCCGCGCCACGCTACCCGTCTCCTTACGAAACGCGCTGAATCGTGTAATAAAATGTTAATAAAGTGCGTAAATCAAGATAACGTCAATAGTTAAGAGAGTTCGACACAACGAAATAGTCTCAGGCGAGGTGAAGAAATTACCTCACGTATGGATTGAACATAATTCTTCCCGGCTCTCTTACCACGTGCTTGCCACGCAAAACTAGCCTTTGTTAGCTTTTATTATAGTCACCATTATTTTATCAACTATTTATCTATCATTTTTTTAACTTCCACAGCAATCAAATAGATGCCATTATCAAATTAGAGTTGTTGAATTTTAATAATGAAACTATAAAAATTCTTATGCACTTTTTGTAAGGCGAAGTTATGAGGATTTTAATAAATCGATATGATTCGGGCTATATAAATATGTATATACTTACTGTTTGTTTATCGTTATCAAATTACTGTAACCTGTTATCTGTGTATGCATTATTCTTACAAATAAGCACTTAAATAAAACAAGACTTACATTATGTCATTATAACTTGACTCTCAATAGTGCATGCAGTGCAAATTATCATAGTTCGTAAGCAACATATGATGTATTTATTTGAATAACAGTCAAATAAGTCCCCGGCCACCGAGAACTATGAATAGATACAATACCCACATTGCATTACAAAGTATAATCTTTGCTTTATAACCCAAGGTTTGCTATCTACAAACGCTAATTTCATAAATAAATTTACTTTTATGAACCGATATAAAAGTTCATAACACTATATTATCGCACGAGACTAAATCAAACGGATAAATATGTCATAAGCTGCCTACGCGCTCGGCTATCTATTATTTGATATAATCTGTGATCTAAAACATCACTAAATGATAGCGTTATGCTTTTATAACAAGAAATTATGCGAGGTCAAGTTCGATATAACCTAACTGTGTTAATCTCCTATGTATTTATGTTATTTTACTATAATTAAAATATTGACAATGTATGATATATTGTTGTAAGTTTCCGGAGGAATAGAGTTTAATGATTTCAGCCTTTTTACTATTTAGTAAAAGAAAATGACTAAAGGGCAATTAGTCCGTCAAAACCGGTATAAGAGAATGTCAGGTATATAGCGAACTGTATGTATAACAATTGCCAAATTCTCACAACTCTAAAAACAAGCATACTTCTTTTGCTTCATCTACAATTACTAATCTTTTAATTCAGACTGCATGTTCTCCTATTCTGAAGTGCTGGGCCCGGCACTTTGATTGATCAAGGTAAGTAATTTTAATAATATTTATTTGTTTTTATACCTTTTATTTTTGAGTATGTTACGTTACATTTTTTATTTACTACGATTCCATTAAACAATGTACATCTTCAATATTCCTCTCTTTCTTCCTAGACTAGTTCACTAATAAGTGCCTGCTTTACCTACTACTAACTTCTGCTTTTTTGAAATTATAGGCATGAAAGTGTGAATTTATCACTAACCCTTTTTCAAAACATCATAATTATATAACAGGGAACTCATGTTTGTTTTGCTTCGCTTGTGGTCCCGAATTCATTTTAACGATTTAGTTGATCAATAATAAATATAGAAATAAAAAAATATCTAACAATAAACCTCTGAAGTACCCATAAAACATTTGATCATTGATATTATTTAGGCGTCACGTGAAACTTTTAAACCAAGTTATTTATCTCTTATTTTGTGGTGCCTTATTTCGATGTACACATTAAATCACTCATGAATTTAAAACATTTTATTGTCATTTCGAAGTGAAAACAATATAAATGTGTTTTATGCCACAGTTGATTTATATTTTATAGGTGCGATGTGATTTATAACGGTTGGATTTTCTACAATGTCCAGGCTATAGTTCAGCCTGGATATTGGATCGATAGATACAAACAATGGTTAATGAAACACCTTTTATACTATTTTTAAGTTGGCAGCAAAATAATTAACAGAATTACATTTAAACGTTTTCAAAAATAAATTACTGACAATGTAAGTATCGATTTTAAAAGATATTTTTGGATTAATAAATACACAAAACCTAAAAGAACTTTCAAAGTGATATAACAAATCACCTGCATCCAGCTAAAACTGACATTGAGTCATAACTTTTGGTTCTGTCTACCCTGTGAGGTAAGTAATCATGATGTACCTGTATATTTATTTAGGGTATAAAAATACCGGCAAACCCAAAGCACTTCATCACAACGGTATTTTAAAGATTTGTTGTATTTTTACCTTATCTTACATTCCAATAATTATCTCCTTTTTTACAGTGGATTGTTCGGCTTTCAATAATGTGATGTGTATGCGAATTAATGTATATCTTGATGTAATAAAATCCCAAGCGCGTTCGGGTGCGCGTGGCTAGCGATATCGTGAGTGGCTGGGTGGCCGCTACTTGTCTTACGATAAACTTATCTTTACCATCGATCCCTAAGATAAAAATAAAAGAAATGGTCAAGTATATTCGTGCATGCAACCCGCAGTTCCGTATTTGGTTCCACGTCAAAATCTTGAACACGTAAACATATCATTTCAATGAAAATCACAATTGTTTCGTATTAATTAAATTCGTTATTTCTTTTAATTAAAAATTGCATGCTATACCTACTTAAACACTTGTTAGCCCTTCTAACCATTACACGTTAAATTAAGTAAGCATATAATCTCTATTCATGAAAACATGATTAGAAAAATTTACTTGTGGTATATAAGCCACCGTGAAGAGTAAGCTCAATTTGAATGGGATTGCTAAAATTATTATTAACTCAAAGTTTTTTTTTGGAGTTGATCATATCATGAACAGATCTTCTTCAGAAAAATTATGTTGTATTAAAATCCTTTATTTATCTAACAAGGGAACCCAAATCGCCGATATCTTTAGATGCCGATGATGACGCGCTTCGGAGCCATAACGTTTAGAATTTTATAGAAGTAGCCCTCTGCATTTGCATCTGTATGGGGCCCAATACATTTTGTTACCATATTATTAGCATTCCAGAGTAACTTACATTATAAGCATCTATATAGATGCATTTTATTAAAACAAAACTTTTCGCTTTATTTCCATTACCATACGGAGTTAAATCTATAATTAGTTGTGTGAGCGGAGTACACGCCTGTCACCCTTTCCATCATATCTCCTATCTCGTGTCTGCTGGAAGACATTTCTTTTGAAATAATCAGAACCTTTGTAATTTTGTTTCTTGTGTTTATCAGTCTCTGTTTTCTGTGTACATAAATTAATAAATAAAGCTTACAGCTTAGTCAGAAATTTACCTGTTATAAAAAGATACTAATAAATTGTAAAGTTGGAATTATCATACATTTTGATTATGAAAATTGACCCATAATTACTATCAAAATGCTATACTTTTACCAACTAGTGACCCGCTGCAGCATCCTTCGAATAAATTATTGTTCGTATAAGCCTTCAAGAATAAATTTCTAATACAGATACAGGGCGTGACATTAATCTTTTTTTTCTTTTCTCTCACTTTATGTATTATACTTTTATTTTTGTTCCATAAGTACTTGTGTACTTTTGAAATGCTATGTACGTACAAACTTATATGTAGAATTTCAGAATCAGAAAAATTTAAGCCCATTTATGTAAAATTATTATTTGTTCTATGATTGTATTTTATTCAAACAAATAAATAAAGTTAAGAAACAGACAGACAAAGAACGACTTTGTTTTACACTACATAGTGCACAATGAGCAACTTATCCTACCTAAAAGTTCGTGTCATTAGTCTTTGTAGAATGTCATAGTAAAGTGATCGCGAGCCTTGACATTTTGTGATCGAACGCAGCCATTGACCCGTCCTACTCGCTACACATATGGGGCACGTCGGCTAGTGTCAGCTCGATTCACAATACACCATTATTTCTAAGTGTCCGCTGAATCACGATATTGAGACTCCGATCACAAAATAGTGTGCTTACAGAAATAATACATAAATATAATCACATCTTTATTATCACTTGGTAGACAGGGCCAATAGTCTCGCCAATAGCTTAGCGATGGAATTGAGATTTCAAATAGTGACACGTTTACTAACTCATCGTCTAAAAGAAGAATCCCAATTTATTAGCACATTATTTAAGGTAGGTAAAAGTGATGGAGCACTCCTTTTCTAAAGTACTGGAAACCACAAGGCATATTTGTATTGGATTACAGAAATTGTTTATTATTATTTTATATTATTATATCACTTTTGTGTTAGATAATGCACGCACATAGAATGTGATTATGTTTTTTTTTTTTATAAACTAATTCATTCTTTTATATCACCATTAATTTTGCTACTTGATTATTACCTCATTTCTGTACTATTCAGTTTTATAAATGAAGCGTCGTATGACGTGAAGTGTTTGGCGATAATGTGATTAGATCGAACAATGCCGTACATTCTAAATTCGCCTAAATAACGAGGCAAAGCTGAAGCATGGACATGGATCATTAGAATTTTAATAAAAAGAAAATTTACTAACTTTAGTGAAACATCAATCTATATATTGAAAATGTTAGCCAATTTTGTAAAAAAAAAAAAAAAAAAATATTGATTTTATTTGAAACAAAAATAACAATGTTGTTGTTCATACATATATTTATGAACTTATCTTTAATGTGCGAATACATGAGATTCACAAGAAGTAACGGGCATATAATTTTAAGTAGTATATTTAGTAAGTGTGCGTTTATGTCTTTTGTATGAACGCGCTCATGCTGTTACGCGACATACGTAACCGGACCGACCGAGACTCAACTAGTATGTCTAGACCTTAAACCTCCATTGTTACCGCTAGAAAATTAAATGTCAATAGCAAATAGCTAAAGCGGATAGTTTATTCATGGACACGTAGCATTGTCCGCAATTCGCGCCGCGTCCGTTGTAGCAAAGTTACTCAATGGGCTCGACAAGAATGAATGAAGCAATCTCGGCGGCAGTAAACGTTATTTATATCGTTTCTCTTCCATAAATGACGCGGCCGTTAAGGGGCAGCCGCTCGGCTTCTGTTGGACAATTGGGCAAAGTCCTCGCGAGCCCGGAGCACGCAGGCATGTCCTTATCGCGCCAGTAGTCGCAATCGCGCCACAATCTCACGAAAATGCCATTCCGGGCTGCACCTGTCATAACTGCAGTTCAACAACCCCGCTAAGATTCAATTAGCCACAAAATAGAACGTTTTAACAGACGTTAGATAAGTAAACAAACGTGATCCCCGGGCTATTTGGTTATGGCGAGCTCTCATCAATAACGCTTCGGCCGATTATATCGCGACGCGTGTCCCGCGTAGAGGAACCACCAACACCGTTATTAACCTCGCGATAATCATCACGGCCAAGAGATCATTTAGTGATACGCTTTATATTAAATTACTCGGTCGTGCGTTGATAAAATATTCCCGGTATTCTATTACCGAAAACGAGATAAACACGGCCGGAGGTATTAAGAGTTATTATAATATATTTAAACAGCGTTTCATGAATAGAAGGGGAATGTTAGTTATGTAGGAGTCAACAATGAATCGAGAATAAAGTGGTCAGTGCTTGCGGAGTGAGGATGGGTTGCGATGTCGGGAATGTTAATGGAGACATTAAGAAGCCATGTGTCAAGTCGCGTGTCGATGTGGCATCAGCCGCGCGCTGTTAATCCTTCACGTTACTTGCTTTTTGCAAAAATAAAATATATTTATCACTTCATGCTATATGTTTTAGTGCAAATATATTAAGTATCTAAGCGGTTTAATTTTTTGCAATCACAGATAGAGATTTTTACCAAATAAGTAGGCAGCTCACGCTATTTAGTAATTTACCACAGTAATGGCCGTTTTAAATCGTATCTGTTAACGCTGAATACCTATCGCTGCGACTGGCCTTTAGTTCCTTAGAGTATGTAGGAGATATTTGTTAGTTTCACAGTCGGGCTTCAACACAATCCTTTATGGAAAGAAAACTAGCCAATACTTAAAGACAAAATCACGATGGAATTCAGTTAATTCCCCTGCATAAGTTGATCCTAGTTGAAAAATACTTATGATTGCAGTAATTTATCACAATAAATATCACATACAGACCTATTAACACTTTTACACAGAACGAACTTACAGTCAATTCATTACACGTATTTGAATAAAATGTTAGTTTGAATCAAATACAGTTACATGTTTTATAGCTTTTGCACATTAAAACATTCGTAATCACTATCATATAAAAAATTGAGCATCATTAAAATTACATCCATTAAGCTCTCATTAATTTCCTAATCCATGCTGGAGGCTACAACTGACCACGTTTTGATTTACTGTGAAGAGGACTCGTATCGAGGCGGCATCTTTCATGAAACGACATCGAATATAATTTACAGATACTCTTCCCAACAATACTTCTAATTAAGATCGGTTGTGGACCGATGATGAACTACACATTCGATGCTCAAACTGGATATCTTAAATAACTCAACGCGTATTTTTTTAATGAAACAGCCTGGACGTTAAGAATGGAGGAACGCATCATTGCTCGCTCACGCACTCTATTGTTACAAGTTAAATAAACAAAAAGAAACTAATCCTACCAGTGGCTTGCTTTTATTCTGTTTGCTTATTGCCTAGCTTGGTATATGATTAAGTTTCTTTAAGGCCATCATATTTATATTATATATGGAGATACGCTATTTTTATTTAATTCAACTTTACCTCTCAATGGGAATATGCTTAAAATATAATATTTTTCACTAAAACTTAATATATCTATGAACTATTTAAATAATTTAACAAAGTCTATACGACTAAGTAATAATATACTCACTAGTAAAACTAAACCAAACGACAGTTCACAGCGATAATAATAGTTAAAATTACAAAATTATATATTTCATTTTGATTTATAATGCTAAATTAAAATGTAAGAGAGCATAATAGGCCCCTCTAGCAATAATAATTTTTGTATTGTACAATGAAATAATGTTAATAAAATGTAAATGGCATTTTCACTTTTATTCTGTTAAAGGCATTCTAATTATT
Organism: Amyelois transitella; assembly: GCF_032362555.1. Taxonomy (NCBI): domain Eukaryota; kingdom Metazoa; phylum Arthropoda; class Insecta; order Lepidoptera; family Pyralidae; genus Amyelois; species Amyelois transitella. The sequence continues at coordinate 5,885,971 of NC_083511.1, read as the reverse complement.
TATGGTTATTTTTAATACTGTACTTTAAACCTGTAGATATATTATTTTCCATAAATAGAAAAAAAAAATGTTAAGATAATTAAATCAGTTAGTTCAAGTAACAAGCGTGATTTTAGTGTTACAAATAAGAGAGTGAATTATTCAACTATTAGATTAAAGATAACAATGTGTTTCCTGCTTTAAAAAGTTGTCCTGCGCAAGCAACACGGTCGGATCCGCCGAGTCACCGTGACTGGCGCGTGCGCAGGCTGAACGCATGCCTCGATGATGGACCCATTTTTTTAAAGTTTTGACGTTTCAACATCAATACGTATAATTTTGTTTATTTTAACACACTTCAGTATTTTGTTCGAAATGAACGAACGTTATTGTGATTAGATGTAGTGTAGTAATGAAAATTATAAATCTCTGATAGATTATTTAAGATTTGCATTAGTTTACCATTAATAGGTATATAAAATAACAACGTCTTATTCTCAATATGCTTATCAACCTGTTCAGTCTTATATCTTTTGCGCCACAAAGACTTATTTACAAACATTTGGTTGATTGGTTGGAGAAACCTACGGCTCTACGTACATAATACTTACTTGATAATGGCCTTGAAATTCTAACAGGTTGCTAGCGTATTACCTAAAAGAAAAATCCAAAGTTAAGAATCAATAATCATAAAATTTTTTTAGTTCTTTACATCTCTGTCTCATTACATTGTAAAACTGTAATTGAAGTTTGTGGTTGCCATTTATTTGTCCTCGAAAACGACACTCACGCGGCCCAAGAAAGCGATAGCAGTCAAATCCTTTGGCGCTCTAGAGTCAAACGCATATCAAGTACCATTCATGTAACTCTATGATGCAGTAATAGAGGCGAATTTGCAATGAATTTGGGTAAGCTGATATAATGTTGAATGTACTAGTTGTTTGAAGACTATAATGCGGTTTGCCACGCAACCCTTTCGTGTGTCCGCCGCATTACTCAAACCTCATTTAGAGGTAACTACGGAGCATTGAAAGGAGCAATTTTATTGTACTCTATTGATTTTATTGACAACTAGAGAGGTATTCGCGTTGCTACAACTGGTTTTGTATTCTGTCACCGGTCCTCATTAGCATGCAGGATACATACAATACACATGAATGTTCAAATACGACGCTTTTTATGGATTCATCTTTGAAATTAATGTGTTGTTAAGTTTTAAGTATATGATAAAGATGTAAGATACATACTTTAACTTTACACTAAATATAATACATAGTTACGAAACGAAAAGGCGATACAAAAGATGGGAAAGGCACATAAGGAGAGCCTAGCCACAGATAATGAGAAATAGCTAAGAAAGAAAGAAACAGGAATTATTACACATTATTTGTCAGTTTTGAAATAAGTAGGTTGTTAAACTGATGTATATAGTATTTAGGTTAATAACGGATACCCAATCTTGTTGAAGACAAAGATGTATGGTAATGAGAAGTGTTTAAATAGATTCAATACGTTTTGTCAAGCAATCAACACATTTATCCGCGGAACTGGACCATAAACAAGCCTAGTTACCTGTTTTACGCAAAATGCGTTAAAATATACGCAACAAATCTCTAAAATGGTCTCTGTAAATAACGCAAGCCAACTGTGTTTATAAAATACGAATAGCTGTTATTTTTGCTAACTGCGACGCAAGGCTGTCGAATAACAATCCATTTGATATTGCAATTGCATGCCTCAGTCACTTGACGTAACACAAACACATCACTTTTTTATATTGAAATAGCTTTTTTATATTGAATTACCTACCTTCGCCCGCGCGAATTTAACGCCAACTACAAAAGAATAGGTACAGATTTTGCGCAAATCCTGCGGGAACTATGGCTTTTATTTAAAATTGCCATTAAAATTTCAGGAGCATTAACTTCTTTAAGATTCATATCACTTCAATCATCATATTCGGAGTGACTCTGGTGAGGAATTCGGTTGCTGGCCCGTCGTGCTGTGTAGTGTGATACTCGTACATACGAGTACTTATAATCAAATCATGCGATGCCCAAGTCGATCTATTTGTTAAAAACATAAAATATTTTTAATATTGGTATGATAATAACTTATGTAATAACTTAAGACAGAAGGTCCTTTAAGTAGAGACTAAACAGATTAATCGACTTGGTATTACATGGATCTCACAACTTTTTACGGTAGAAAGACTGAGCTGCGAGACTTGGTTTTTTACAGGATGTTTTTGATGGCATCTCACTTCTTTTTGCAGAGTCCTACTTTTTGGTACCATTATATTTATTTCTTAGATTTTCATACTTCAAGACATGTCCAAACATGTGTTTTTTATTCCGTCGACCATTTTATAAGTAATAATGTTGTTCAGTTTCACGGGCTAAACACACCCTTACCCACCCTATACTATCCCGTTATGCCTTATAAAGTAGTTACCTATCTACTACACCTATTATTTTCTATTATACAGTAATAATAATTCATTAACTGCAAATGTAACCTTGTAATCCTGTACATTAATATGGGATTACAAAGTTATTCATACAGTTGGTGTATTTAGAAACTGGACCGAAATTACAAAATATTTAGGTTTTTCCATGATTAAGGCACTAAACTCTATTTGTATTCTTTTGAAGCTTCTATGTCTGCTAGAAGTGCCTTACACTTTTGATGATGGGTGAGTCAGTGAGTGACAAAATTTAGAAACTTTAACAAGTTGTCATTCTTAAAGTACTGGTTCAAGTTGACTGAAATTTTAAATTGACCATGTTCATATAATGTCTAATTAGTTACTAAAATTCAAGCTTCTTGTTTTATCCACAACGAAATTATAGAGGGTCGAAAATAGCCTGAATTGCTTCAAGAAAAGGATAGTGCGGCCGTGTAGCTTTTTTTGCTCGACTTGCACTGCCGTGCCCCCAGATATTTGTTGTTTATGTAAATTCTCATGCTGACATTATTTTTAGCCTGCACCAATATGATATACCTATTGAATATCAAATGAAAACAACAAAGACGTCTGAATTAGTCAATTATGTAAACCTTTTTAATTTTCAGATGAAAGATACATTTATTTCCAGGTCTTCCGCGAAAATGCCATAGAAAATCATAAAATCTAAATCTAGCGGAAGCTATAAATAATCGTAATCAATGAATTATAAAATCATATAAAACCAAATGGATTAAGATGTTGTCCGTAAGTAGAAGACTAATAATTATACACATTTGGATTTGTGATCATTATTTTTGGTAATAAATTTTGGTGTCATCCATTACAATGCCGACAAAGGCCTTTGCGGCGACCGCTTCGTCAATTTATAATGCGATTAAAAGAAAGAATGGCGAGTTTACTGATTGCGATCCTTATGATCTCTTCCAAAAACCTCGATTGAAATTATGAAGGTCCGTGCCTTAACCGCCAGCATAACGCAATTGCTATGCTTTATTTATTTCTTCCCATTTATTTTGCTGTATCGGTTTCAACTTGACAGTAGTTCGAAATGTCTCAATTAATATTTAGCCTAAAGAAAAGTTGTAATGAAGTCTTTAATCTAGGAACGCGTAAGCCGAGTGAGCAGGGCGTGATGAAGTGCTCACATCCATCGCCTGCGCGCTGCGGCCGAGACCACCGCCAGAGACCGCTCCGCATTCGAAACCACTGACCGTACTTACTAATAATCACATTAATTACCCGAAGGCTTTTCATTACATTTCACTTTAAAAAGAATTAGCTTTGCTTGTTTGGTTAATCCATATGTCGGTGAGAGCTAAATCTTGATCCAAACTTGATAGTCCCACAAAGCGATGACGTAACGATTCTTATGTCCCTCATATAAACATGTCATACCATAAGTGAATATCTGTAAAGGTCTGTTACACGGAGCGGATGTAATTTAAATTCTTTTTATGTCAACTCCTCGGTCAAGTTATCTGATAACTGGAGGTAAACAACGCACAATCAAATGCATTACACCGTCGCAGTGATGATAATACTGTAACAATATGTTAGAAAGTAAACTTATTTGGGGATAAATATAATCATAAGAATTGATGGGTATGACGGTAAGTTTCCCGTTATAGCAATGGGACTGAATCAACGGACAATAAGTGATGCAAGTTCATAAGTCGAAAAAGATGTTATCGAGGCTATTTACCGGCGATCAAAATGGTTACGGGCATTAGCTTTTCTCACTTCACTAATTTAGACGTTACCAAAGTAGCTCAGCGTTAAATGGAAGATGAGCGGGCACACAGTAAATACGGTCGGTTTATATGGCGGACAAACACCGCGACGTGAACTGTACACATGATGTTTTTTATTTGTGTAGTTACTAGTTCTGGTTCAAATACCCGTGAGAAGAGACTCGCCTCCCAGGCGGGTCGAGGAGACTAGATCACGCCAGCGTAATCTTGAATGACACCGTGCATTCACTCTTGATCAATCAGCACGTTGCTTAAAGATTAACCAATTAAAACACACGGCGTATTGTGATGAGGGCGTCAGAGTCGTGACATATGTTGATACGTCGACCTTAACATACCTAATATAAAACTTCGTAAGATTGGCACAAATATTGTTTTTATAAAATACTTGGTATTGTCCTGAAAACTGTTCTTTGATTAATACTATTACTTTTAGAACTGCATAGGTATTGCCACTAATTCAAGATTCTGGAAATCCGACGAGTGAGAAATTTCCTCAGTCCATAAGCGAATGACATTTGAATATAAATTGTATCAGGCTGAGACCCGGCGTCGAGGGCCCGTGTACTCTTATTGTGCGTATAACAAGATCAGTATCGACTTAATGACAATATATTGGTAATAAAATTAGATAGTCCATACCGTCATCCAAGTGAACATCACAGACTGGCCCGAGCAGTCCGACTCTCATATTTATTGCAAACTAACTAGAAACATTATCGAATGACGGGCACAATATGCTCCGAATAGCAGTGTGCATCTTAAATTTACATATTTTGCTAAACTATACTTTATTTCAAACTACCACGGTGTATTTTTCTTTAAATATTAACCTAGAAAGGGCGCTTAACTTTATGACAGTGGGTCATAAGAAAGCTAAATTATGGTATAAATATTATGACACTTTTATCTGTTTGTGCGGTTGAAAAGTAAATACAGGCGGTTTAAGGAGGCTGCGAAGATACGATTTGCAAATACATAAGCGCTTACTGCTGTACCACCGAGACTAGCGTAATTTATCACTTTTTGATTATGGATTTAGAAGGTCAAGTAACTGAGTACCACAAATTTTATTGGACAATCGGATTTAAATCCTATAGTAATGATAGACACTCACGAAGGAATTCAGTTCCTATAAACCCGTGAGAAGACATTAACCTGTATATTTTGAACTCGCTTTTATCCAGCGCTTTACTCCTAAGAAAAAATATTCCAGCTTAGCTATCGAATGTCTGAAATTACATTTCATAGAGGTTAATGCGTAAATGTATTAGTCGGTCTCTTTTTTCTTTAATATATATATAATATAATATAAGTAGTGATATATACGTACAAAGTTTCCAATGCTCAAAAAAATAAGTTAATTATTTCAGAATTGTCACCTGCCACGTCGTTGATGATCATTATCAAAAATTATTTCATTTACCTTCTCAATGTCCAATAGAACTAAAATTAAAACAATAATGGTGGTTCATTACTCGTCGGAATACCTACAGTTTGCACATACACTGCGGTGATTACTGGCGACTGCGAGCAACACGCGATCATCTTCGATAGGCGATAGCGATCTGCAAGATTAACGGCCCGGTGTGTCACAACCTTAATTACTCAGTACAGGGGGCCAACCACAACGTCTTATAGCAGTATTAGTTTAATATTACATTGATTTTTTGCACCACGAGGTCTTTAAAACAAGCTTAAAACAATATTACTTTTTCAGATAGTTTTGGTGACGTCACCTCTATTTCGTTCATTCAAATTGGTACCATGACGTGACTTTACGCCTATAGCATTATTGTTTTAATGTCAAATTTAGCAATCTTAAAAAAGTTCCTCTTTCGCAACGGATACAACATTATTTACTATTATTTGCTGAAATAAGTGAGTAAATCTACATAGTTTCGGAAAAAAGCTTATTAGAAAGTGAACGTCAATATTATAGGTAGTGACTGCAATTGTTTAGCAATGGATTTGAACTTCGAAATTTTCGATTTCTTGGAAGCCGACGAAGCCGCTAACTCCGAAGAGGTTAGATCAAGAAAACGCCGTCGTATGTCGTCGTCGTCTTATTTAGTAAAATTATTTTAAACCACATAACTAAAGTTTTATTCTTGAAATTGGTTTTGAACAAAACTCACTTTATTTCAATGGTGACGCTGAAGAGACGAATATGAAAATGAGCCATAAGATTAAAATAGGCCTCACCTATTATGGCTCAGTCGAAGAAAGTTTTTTATTCACCATTTAAAACTAACATAAATCTTATTTAAAGTTTGAAACACTTGAGTTGGGTTTGTTTACATTTCAAATTGTTTTTCGCCTATGACAGCATGCGACCTTGCGTTCCGTTCACGATTCACCTCGTCATAAAGATTAGGTTTCATACTTATTTATCAACATTTTAAATCATATGTTTGAGATATTAGTTTATATTACATAATAAGTTACGTAAATATCCTAATGTTTTTGTAAATAAACACTTTTAAATAATTTACAGCAACTTTTATACTTATATTATTATAAATTTTTATCATCGTACTTAATGCGTTATACGGAACGACAATTGAAAGCGATTGAAGGGGATGGCGTTATGTATTATATATAGCGCTGTTTCTTTTTATCCTTTAGCAGGGAATAGACAAAGTCAATAAATCATTCATTCTTTCGCAACACTAAGCAGGAATAAAATAAGATTGCGTGATAGAGGTCATGGTACGAATATGAGTAATGTTATTACAAGCTTATAATAAGACTTCCTTGAAATAAGATTGTTTTACAAAAGCTTGTGGTTGGCCCCCAGTACACGCCAAAGGATGAATTTTGTTGTCACGCGCATAGCATTTTTTAGTTAAGGCTATTATTATGCTATGGTTTAAGGTACCACTATGTTTGTTGCTATCTTCTTATCTTCTAAATATATAAAGGAGCATACTGACTGACTGACTGACGGAAAATGTACATGCAGCCCAAGTCACTGATTCTCATCTGTTGCATGGAAGCTGTTGCGGTGTCTTTCAGTTTAATAAATATCTACGAATGAATAATAAACTGAGCAATATTTTATCTTTAAGATGATTTTTGTGCATACACATCATGTAGTTCCATTAAGACTAGCAGGTTTAGGAATACCACATTGTCCATCGTCCTCCGGGCGTCTCTGTTACGTCCTCAGCTCTCTGGAGAGGAGCCCAAGGTTTTTATACGGGCACTTTAACCGAGCATCGACTCTCATTGTATCAAAAGATCAAACTATTAATGTAGGTAACTTTATATCATATACCTAAATAACATAAGTGTGCTTATTATCATAAGACGTTTAATTTTAAATGGTCTTTTAACGAATAACCGTTATTTCTCATATTAATTAAAGTAATTCAAGTACTTTGCAATGCCCAATAATGATTCCAAAAATTTGAAGACTTTCCAATTTATTTATAGGTAGGTACTACTTAATATATATTAAAGTAGATACTGTAATCATTGTGTTCATAGAAGCCATAAACATATTTATTGTGAATTACCTTACGAAACTCACGATCTATTTATTAATTTACGAAGCATAACAACGGCAGTCACTTTATCGTGTTACTGCTGTAATTCAATAAAAATTTAACAGAATAACCTTAAAGTGTCTTTAGATTTTTTTTCTAATATTAACAAAACTCAAAGCCACGTTAAACTGGTCGTCTATAGGTACTTTAATTGTAAACAGAACCAACATAATTGCTCTATAAAATTGTTCCATCACAACAATTTAGGTTAATTAAGAATTAAACCTAACCTAACTCATAGAAACTCATAGTATCTCAAGTGATACAATCATATTATTAAAAATATGTAAAAATATCATCTTGAATAAAGTGCGTCTTTTGAATTCGTAAAGAATACTTTTATTCAGGTTGACTTTTATTTCAGTAAATCAAAATTGTCGTACCCTTCAAAAAAGCATCGAGTACTTAAAAAGTTGACACATTTCTGTCTCGCTATTTTTATATGCCATTTGGGAATTTTAGAGACGAGTTATCCCTTTGTACTCTTTTCTGTTGTGTAACTATGCCCTAAATAAAATAAATTGACCCTCAGTAAAGCAATTAACGATCCCAGTATACCTATAACGAGCAGTTGTTTTTCAATTGAAACAATTGGGGTTAGTCGAGCAATTTACGCCATTCAACATATTGCACATTACAAGTACAAAGACCTTACATGGGAAATAACTGTTCCCGAAATATTTCATGCCACAATCTTAATATCGTTTTGATAAATCAATAAGCTATGATTGCAGTTAAAACTAAAATTTACAATGACATAGATGATTTTTATTTTAGATTGAAAACTTCGACTTCATCCACATTCATAACTCTCTTCATGCAAGCTCGTCGGTATTGGGCGCTCTTGGCCTTTTGCGAGGACGTCCCTTATTTGATCAGCTCTATTTAAGACTAGGATAATGAGATGAATAATCATAAAGATTTAATTGATCCAGCTCTAAAATGAAAGAGAAACTTATGTTTTGCAATATTAGCTTATGGATACAATCATCTCAATTCTATCATTAAGGCAAACAGATGAATATGTGAATAGCTGCATATGTGATTATATGTATATATATACTTACATAGATACAAAGATCGAAGATATCTAACTAAAACAATTTATGTAAGCTAAGAATTAGTCCCTTTAGCTTTTTGCACCCACCGTAAGACAAAAACGATGTCAGATTAGTTCCAAGTATTTATCGATAGTGAGCCAATTAACTAAAAATTTTCGACGAAATTACTGCTACCACAGGTTTCATTGATGTGATACCTGATACCTTCCATGTCACTATGTAAATTCTACCAAGAGTTATCACTCACTGTGTCGATAACTATCTACCATCACACTGTCCGCTAATTTACTTCTGTCGCTAATGAAAACATGTTATCAGATCTTGGGATACATAAAGAAACATCTTTCGTTACTCCTCTAATATATGCTCATTCGTAGCTACATCTTTGATATTATCAGTTCTGCCTATTGATAAATCACGATAACTGTGAATATAAGCAGCTACATGACATACAAACGAGATACTCATTAAAAAAATAAACTAAATCTGATATTAAATCGTGAGTTGTAAACAAATGTTTACTAATGTAATTTTATGTGGTAGCGGTGTTAGAGCGAATGACGTTGCGCGGGATGCCTCGTCTTAACGAGCCGAAGAAGCATTAACCACCCAACATCTGCTACTTAGCGTGGATTCCAGCGCACCAATCAATTCCACTGGTACTCTTCAACCATTAATTCTAATTATCGAGTCGGTATCGGCGGGTCGATCGACCGTTATCGTTAACATTCATAAAAGCGTCGAATCCATTTAATTCATCAATTATTGTCCGCAAAGTTATACAGTTCGCTAGGAGCGGACATCTGTACTAGTATTTAAGGTTTATCAGCTTCATTAATCTGGTAGCGAACGCGTGCTAATGTAGATTAATGGGGTGGCGCGGGCGCCGGTGATAGCATCGCTGGATAGCGTATATTCCGGGACTGATGCGGATCTGGTATCGGGTGCCGGGCGGCGGGACGGCAGGGCGTGCACGCAACGTCGCTTGTGCTAGGCCTTCCTAGAAACCTTGCAACTAGACCAGGCAGTATATGTTTGAAACGGGTGTACCTATCATGGTAGTTTACTAAATACATTGACAATATAAAATACTTCTATGTGCCGTGTGGTTCCCGACACTAACAGTAAAGGACGACTCAATATTTCTCCCATGGATGTCGTTAAAATTGGCTACAGGAATAAGAGCACATTCATTTAGTAAAAACTTTCATACTAGCCTGATGGCAAAAAAAAACACAAAAGCAGTGTGCGCAAGCAGCTTCTCTTTCCATGCTGATTTTAAAAATCAATCAAGAGAAAGACTAACAAACATGGGATTCTCCTTCAAGCGTTGGGGAGCAATTCTAGTTACAAAGTATAATATAAATTTCGTAAGATTCATTTGTTCTAACTGATAAACAGCAATGCTAATAAATGTGCTTAGCTCTATAAGCAATTGATAAACTTAATATTTTTCCGATTCCTGACACTACCGTGATATATTTGGCGCCATTCATAAGACAAAGGATCACGGAATGAACTTTGCCCTATAAAATGGTCAGCAACTAATAATGATCTTAATCCGTATTGTACCAATTACTGTTTACGGTACGTTGACTAATTTGAAAGCCATTACGCCGTATCATGTACGGCGAAATAATGCTTCGCGACACGTTCCCCATTTCCTTGAGGCGGGTCTCGTTCACACCAGATCCACGTGAACAAGAATTCAACATATTTAAGAATGCACCATTAATTATCCAAATAATCGATCGCAGTCGTTACGTGATTTATCTAGCGTCGATAAGATTTTAATGAAGTACTTTGATTGGGTGCGCACGGACAGCCTCGACGAGGTTATCTTTGCCCGATACCATGCGCACCATTGGCTTCCTATACCTATCACCGTATTAAGTTATTAAATTAAAAATAAATTTCACGCCGAACGCAGTCAATACTGAACCTTAAATTGCGAAGAGTTAGATGCCTTTCTCAATACAGGATCTAATTAACAAGGTGGATCATTCAGATTAGAAATTGGTAGATATCGGCACGTCGTTCATTGTGGAAACTACTCACGATACTACCGCGCGATAAGATAAATTGAGTTGAAAGTTTTTATTGATAATGTCAAGTCGCCGGGTGGCGTGCGCGCTGCAACGCTAGCTCGTTAGCGAACACCTAGAAATCTCCCTACTTCCAACTTTACACACGTTTCTACATCGTCGTAAAAGACAAATTCAAAATTTTCAATAATCATCAAATAATTATGGCGATCATTTGAATACCGTATTTTTTTATTTGAATACCGTTATTGTTTTGCCGGTTGACTGGAAGAGATCCCTTTATGGGATAAGTCCGCCATTGCTAGTGATTTGTTTATTTTATAACTTTGTACTTTTTTCTTGTTACTGTGTAAATTTCTATGCAATAAAGATATTACAAACAAACAAACAAACCGTTGTTTTCAAAGCAGTACATTGAAAACAACGGTATTAAAATGATCGTAGTTTGTAGTTAAATAGATAACCAAATAAGGCAACGAAAGAAACATCAAACCGCGATTAGACATAAAATGTAATGTCAATAGTCTCTACTGTTGGAATTACAGAGGGATTTAAATTCCTTCAATTTATAGCTCTTGACAAACATTATATGTTGGATTTGCACAAATGCTAAAGAACAATCTCTATTCACTCAGAATAGCTTTTTGGCTCCATTGCATTGTGCTCTGCTCCAACATTTATAGTTTTCAATAGAGACACGATTGATTTCTGAGAGAATAGTAGCGATACCTTAACGTTACTAATTGATTCATTTGTGTTACCATAATTTACTACGCTAAAAAAAATAATAAAGAAATCCTAATTTATATCATAAGTTTTGAAAAGTGACAGCAAAACTCACTTAAACATATCAAATCGATTGTCTTATTTTATGTTTACTCTATTTGAAGGGTATATATGACTTTATTTTAATATGTAAATTTTTACTTTATAAATTGATTGGATAAATCCCTTTTCTATTAATGAATTACTGATTTATAACTGCACTGAAAGATGAAGAAAAAGTAAAGATTACTATAAGGTTTCAATTCCCATCCTTATTTATATAATTTATAATATATTCAAGATGCCTCCAGATGCCCACGCAATAATTTTACTTCATAGAAAAGTATTCGATTTCACACACTCATGTTTGCAATACCCAGGTCATCCAATGAAATTGTCATTAATATCGCTGTGTGACCTATGTAAATTGAAATCCTGCAAAATAATATCTTACAAATTTAGTGTCTAACCAATAAATTGCAGTCAACTATCGTGACCTGAACCTAAGACCCCGCGCTGCTCAAACGCGGGTTTCCGCGTTTCAAAGCTTAATCGTAGTCATATTCTTTATTCCGTTCTTTATTTATATAAATATACATATTCTACATAAATGTTTTTCGTACTTAAGATACGGTAGACCATAAAAATGAAAACAGAAAAGTAGGAAAGCGGTTCGCAGGCGCCGAAGAATAGTGGCGGAGGGTGCAACTGTGTACATGATGAGAGAGATATTTTTTATGCGACGAAGTTTCATCAAAAAAATATCCATACAAAGTAATAATTACGGTGAGGGAAAACATCGTGAGGAAACCTGCACATTCAGAAAACTGGATGTGTAACCATGACAGACCTAATACGGGTTAGGTTTACCAGCAAAGGTTGCGGAGATCAGATGCGAGTCGCTTTGTGTGAAAACCTGACTCGGCCAATCCAGGGTCCATAGTCAAGAAATACCCGGGCTCCTCTCCAGAGTAGTGAGGATGCAATCGGAACTAAAAGCCAGAAGGAAGAAGAAAGTAATAATTAATATATACGAGTATTTCAACTCGTCTGCGCAACCACTACCACTTTGACAAGAGTGTCCGACTAAGAAGAAGAAGTATTTCAACTAAATTACGATGTCAGAACTAATTGTGAGATTTCCAAACATTAACCGTTTAAATTCAGTAAAAGTTCTGACAACCGAGATAACAGGCGACGATAGATAAAAAACATATAAATATAATGCGTTTTATTCAGCATCGCGTGTGAATAATAATGAATCAGTTACATCAGGATAATTAACGAAAAATAGCCTTAGTAGAACGTGTTCAAACTAATGATCGGGATTATACTCATTTACATTAAACAGCCGGCGCTGGTCTTAATTACTGAGAAAATTACAAATTAAAGAATAAAATAATACTTATAACACCGGAGATCGTGACCCGTGCCCATTGATAAAGGTACATTATGATATAATTATTACTTTTTATTTTTTTCACACATAGTGAAAATTATAACGCTGCTCGTTTAGCGAAAAATAAACAATGTGTGCCAGCTACTAAGATTCCTCCTGTAGCGGTTTTATAAGTTAATAATTAATTATTTACCCCCAACAAAAAAACAGATATTAAAACTGCTTCACTCGTTTTATCGTAAAAATAAATGAAGTCCTTATAGGTACATAAAGAAACTAAAATTGAAAATGAATTCAAATGTCAATTGACTTGCTTTTTATAACAAAGAACTTTAGTTAGATTAACTCAGTTCATAGTTCAAGCCTTACAGAAAAAGGAAGCAAGTTCACTACAAACATCGCGTGGGTGGTTTTCCGCAACACAAATGACTCATCTGTTCTACGAGTGACTTTGATCTAACTGTATTCAAATAAGTCAGTAATTAAAGGGATAAAAACTTAATAAAATCGTATTTTAAATCAAAATGACGTATGGATCCCGCCACTTTAGAAATGACCACTTCATCTCTTTACCATGGATGTCGTAAAAGGCGCCTAAGGGGCAAAAGTCACAATTTTAATCCATAATGGTCTCGTAACGAAGAGAAAATATTGTGTTTGCCAGCTGCTTCTCTTCCCATGAAGATTGAAAAACAAGAAAACTACTACGAAGACTTGGTATTCTTCAATAAGGCAATAAGCTAGCAACCTGTCAAAATTTTAATCTCAGCTGAACGTGGCCGTTCAGTAATTAAAAGACTGTTGGCTCTGTCTACCACTGAGATCTACCGCATAAGGGATGAGAACTAAGTGGTAATTAAAGGCAGCAGGAATATAGCCCATAATTAAATAAATATATATAATGGCAATTATTTTTATTATTGATACTAAGGTCTTAGTCGAGCCGAAGAGTACATATTGGTACCATGAATCTCAGAGGGGTGACTCCGACGCCGGTCGACCGGCTACCGCAAATTAAATGCCTAACGCAAATGTCTTATGACACTAAAGTATACCCTCCGCATCGTTTCACTGAAACCTAAACTGGATATTTTATAAATAGAGCAACTGCAAACGGTATTTCGTCGATAAATTATATAAGTACTCGTAAACTTATGTTTAGATATACTTAAACCATATGAAAAATATTGTTTAATTTAAAAACGTAAATTGTTTTTTTAGACGAAGTATATTGCGGATATATTATAACAGTGTGATTTTACGAATAGATAAAGTTTATGTAATAATTTAACAATATGTAACCATCATGCAAACCATCTTTTCTTTCTCTTTTACTGTATCTTCTTTCGTATCACAATAATATTAATATAATAAATAGCAATAAAGGTAATATAGGTTACTAACTTCTCAATAGGAATAAGAGATAAAGAAAAGGAAATGGATTTCTATCTATCCCATAAATCATCTTATCTCCACATTAAATCGGATTTAACTCTGCTTTTCGTTCAAGAATAATGTTTCGAGGCTATAAATTAATCATGTAGCCTGTCACTAAAATATCGCTTTTGCAGAGTGGTGGCGCTAGCGTCGCATCGTCGCGATAGAACACGGACATCCAGGCGCTGCCCACAATAAGACCAAAGCGATTTTGTTTAAATGATTTAAAACCCTACCCTGATAGCATCCTGTTACCTTTCATACATGTGATACTTATCACCTGTATGATTATGACTTTTATGAGCCAACAGAATGATATTAGTGGATTAAATTGACGTGCCTCATTATGTTGGTCATCGACATTCTCCCGAGGCCTCTCTCACTTTTCTAGATAGGAAACCGGCGTACGAGTCATTTTACAGGAAACGACTCCGCAACCATACAGGGTTAATAGTAACCTGAGGTTTACCTACTTTTCATAAAGTACCTAGTTGTCTGTATCACATGCAATAAGCTTAATCTCTACAGAAGTCGAGTCAAAAGCAAAACGACATTGCCTGTACTTACCGAACATCGCACCCGATCATTTCCTGGCGACAAAATCTCCCGATAAAATCAAACCTCCGTGCCTCGTTCACATGCACGCATAAATCAACCGCAAACTCACATTGCGCATACTCAAACCTTTTAAAGTTCATTTAAATAAGCCATCAACACACTACAACCGCCTTAATGAACACGAAACTCCAATAAAGCACAGGAAAATAATAATAGCACACAGCTAAAGCCACTTTACTGACAAGTCTTATTTGAATAAAGTAAATTACTTTTAAATTTGAAAAGATAACTACAATTAATTAAACGAGCCTTTCTTAATTATCTATTAGAATAATAGTAAGATTTAATTGGAAACTTTTAAACGGACACGCAAAATAATTAAGTGATCAATTAACCGTACAAGGCGATGTGTATCCAGCGGGTCTATTATCTATTCCATCTACAATATTGTTAAACGATGGCTATAACTCTCAAAGATCAGTAGGTAAAACTATAGGTACGGGTGATGTTTTAATATTAAGTTAATAATAAAAAAAATTAAAATAAAAACTAAATTGATATTAGTTTTTCCTTTTAGTAGCCTCTACAGCACCCACATTAATGAAGGAATGAACCTATTTATCGTACCAGAAAACACAAAGCGAAAGAATCAAGGAAGATATTTGGTTATAAATATTTGATAAAAGTGAAAAAATAATGACATCGAATTTGGCATTCAATAAAAACGTAATTGCTCATCTTTCCCGGTAAACAACGTTTGACGGATATTTAACATTAAATATATTATGCTTATCAATTAACTTGTAATATTTATTTAACATTATGTTCTATTTATTTTTGTTGATTCACTTTTAAATTTTGCTTTTAATTTCTTCTGGCTATCCCCTCAAATCAAGAATAAAAAATTGGATGTTTTATTTTTAATATTTAAAGAAGCACTGCAAAGCAATTAAGTTGGTTGTTTTGTTCGTCTAAAGTTGTAGTTTCCTAAACCCATTTGATTTATTTAGCTTCATTCTTCACAAATCTTTTAAACCCCATAGCTTTATTATCAAACATTTATATAAAAACATTAGAAATAATGGAATGATGAAGACATAACAGTTAATGACCGCGGATATAAAAAATTTGTTTGTTTAATGAGTACTTATCAAAATAATAGTTACCTACATCACACACAATCGACCACCATGACATATTATAATGAACACGTCAAGAGTCAATAGGTCTAATGCCACCCATGATCACTATAAAAATCGCTGAAATTATACGGTGTACACACATGAGTGGGTGAATTATCATGTCTATTAGTTTAATCGTTGGCCATCTTAGCCATCGTCTGGTGGCGACTGCGCAGCGGCGACGCTTTCGTGTCCCCGACTCCATCTCTACGCAATCCATACTTGTAGCTATTAGACTTATACGCTTTCTTTTGTCGTAATTTATCATCTGTGTGTACGTAGCTTGAGGTCAACTGCTTCATTAAGGATACTCTCCAATCATACAAAATCATTCATCCACGTTTCCTATTACCTTTTAAGTTACATATTGGAATATTTTATCGTAATGAGTTTTTCGAGTAATAACGGTGGAATTGATTTATGTCAGACTTTTATTCCCATTGATTTAAAATATTTTCGACCACTACTTCACACACTTAAATTTAAACTGCCAGTTATTAATTATTGCACATCAAAATAAATACAGTATTTTTAGTTGCCATGAAATTAAAATAATAAGTACGGTTCCTATAAAAAATGTATCGATGCTAAGAAAACATACTTATCAGTCTGCAATCTAATAATATCAATAATAGAGTTGTTACTTGTTTATGGACCACCGTCATTATTTACATCATGCATAATTGCTTGGCGGTATTTTCTCATGCGGTCATTTATATTGATGTGCATTCAAATTACGGTGTCTAAATAATTGTGTTGCGCCATACTAACACCAAACGTTACTTAAATTCTTTAACAGAATACGACTTCCTACTTAAATTTAAATAGTGAGTGTTCAATGGTCTTTGATGGCAGGGATCACTGGTGATTCAATTAAACTGAATCCGAGTTCGTTAGCGTTTCTGTATAAATTCGACGACGCAGCATATTGAGGACGAACACAGACGGCGAGCGGCCCGGCAAGCCCGCCTGTCTCGCAGAGACACTAAATGCATATAAACGTTTTACCGACTGAAATCAATGCCGATTTGATTTTGCTGCCTTCATTAGGGGTCCGGTTCTTCATTTCAATAAGCCTTCGAACCTTAATGATTCCGCGGTAACAACGCTTTTATTCTGTTAAATGCCATATTTAGGAAGCGGGCCTTTTGAACAGTCTCAATGTTAGCAGTCGTTTAGGTTGTTCGAGTTTTGTTGCCTTTGTTTGGTATCATTTAAAGCATAATTAAAGTTTATGGACTGCATACTTGAACAAAAGAATTCGTAGCATTTCATTTGTAATTAAGTCCCTTTGTAGAAACGCGGAAAAGTCACAGGTATTAATGAATGGGGAATTTTTATTATTGCTGTTTTACTACTGGTGTACGGCACAGATGCGCCCGCAGATTGTAGTGAAGTATTGAAATCGTTGGCAGTGGCGTGCGTGCCCGCCGCAGAGAGATAACGCCTATCCAGCCAATTAATATGCCTAATGCTAACATCATTATTACTAGGCTCGGCGCACTTAACATACTATATCCATTTACATTTTGATTTGTGTAGAGCTAGGCTGCGATTAATCGGCGGGCGGCGTGCGCCGGCGCAACTGATTTATTGAGAACGCGGGTGGAGTGCGCGCACGCCATTTCTGCACTACACTCTGCTTTAGTACATACACGAGGAAGCAAAAAGCTATAGACAATAAACTACTTTCTAATTAGTTGTTAGCTCCTTATAAATAATATATATATATATATATATATATATATATATATATATATATATATTTAAACCATCCAAATTGTCTCATCTTAAAATAAATTCTTATGCGTAAAAAATCTTTTATCAGCCTTTATTAATAACTTCACTCTTTCATCCAGTTCTATTCGTGACATTTATTACATATGATATTATCTATTGTCAGAGTGGATTTAAAGTTTCTTTTTGATTTTATTATTTTAAGGATTTTGTGACGTGCAACGATTTTTTTTGGGTGGTTATTATGATGTTATATTTTTTATTACTTCTTTATATGGTTATTCTGTCATACACCAAGCTACACAAGCACAAGCAAGCACGCAAGCACAGCTCGACCACTCAGGTACTGTGTTAAAATAAATCAAGAAAATCATTAAAGCACGTTATAGCTCGTAAAGAGTGCTCTAAACACCGCTTATGAAGTAGTCTTTACAGTATGCAGATAAGTAGCTTTGCCCAGATTGACTTTGCACGTTTAGTCCACAATCAACAGAAGTATAGGGTATTTAGATAAGTGGTAAATTTAAATTGCTTAAGGAATGCTGACTGTACAGGGTTATTGAAAAAGCTACACATGCAAATACAGTACCTACTCACTCTCTATACGACTTAATTACTTATGACCACTTTATTTGACTAAATTTTTTAACTCAACTATTAATTCTCGTAAATTTCAAGATTAAGCCTCTAATGATTTTCATTGTTACTTGTTAAAAATAAACTAAACCTAATTTTATACGCCTCATCAGATTAAGTATATTAGGTTGTTCGTCCAAAAGTATAATATTAAACTAAGCCAAACAACAAGAATTTCTAGTAAACGACAGCGAAACAAACAGATTCCTATACAATTCCTAGATAAACAAAAACTTGAGTTTTCAACAATATTTTCTTCTAATAATAACATCCTTACTGGGAAATAAATTTATACAAGATACAAGCCTTAAAAAATTTCCTCACAAAAAGTTAACACTTGGTAAATTTGATTGTCTTGATCGTGTGAGAAGATAGAACTCGATTGTAAGAAAATGGACGTGTAGGAGGTAACACATGACCGTAGTTAGATAATTGGTACATCTAAGTTTTCAAAATCTTGTCCTACGTGCTATCCCATTAGTAGTAACATGCCAGTAAGAAACACTTCCTGAATTTATAGTTTATTGCAAAGTTTCAACAAGAACATTTTCATTATTTGAGAATAAGCTTATAGCTTTATGCGAACGCTATAAATTAAAAATATATATATTTCTAAAGAAACATTTCCAGAAACACACTGAACTTGAGATTCAATTCCGTTGTTCGCAAATTAGTAAAATTCAATCTGATATCTCAAGTAAGATTGAATACCTATAACACAACATACATTTTTCCTTTTGCGTTATGTGCACTACTTTTCTCAGTAGCCCTGTTTGATTGACTAGTAAAAAAATCCAACACCATAAAACTAATAATGAAAAAACAAATAAACATAAAACCTAACGTAATCGGTACCCTGAACGAAATGGAATTTTATCAATTCCTACAGCTATCTTTACGTACGGGCCCGATCGTATTAAATCAAGTATCAGATGATCTGAGGCAGGTAAACGGTAGCAGTTATTTAGCGGAACCAAGCCGGGAGCCACCGCCCACTATGTGATTTATCCGTCCGTCTATCCAGTCAGGATTTGCTGAGCTGTTGAAATATCAGCAGATCCATGACGAAATAGCCTCCGTTATGTCTGCTATGCTATGATACTAGAGTTGATTTGTCGCTGCCAAAGTTATTTAGTGCGATAGTGATCTGCTGGTTTCGCTTTATTTGTCTGGGGTAAAAGGTATATACTTCATCACTTTTTTTTCTGTAATTTTCATAATTTTTTTCTCTTTTTAGAAATGGAGTGAATGGAACTTCCTAAAATGCTTCTTTAGCAACATCATCTATCATCAAATACCCATATGGGTGCCAAATATCACCATAATCAGTCACCATTGCCTTTTACCCACCTAAACAAAAATTTTGGAAATTAAAAATAACGATACTTAGTATCATATTCACTTACAACCCTCTGACCATTGATCAACGCTTATAGACATAAAACGACCAGATTATAACTATGCATCGCTCAACGTTGCAGATCGCCTTTCAAGTAGCTCGTTGTCATTTAATCAGTCCGACTTGAAGGAAATAAGGCCGTGTAGTGTGCCCCCAGCATTAGCATACCCGGTTTATGATCCCTTGTACTGTTTAGGCGCCCACGAACGCTGGATAACCATTTAAATTTATCACTCGTGTGGATTACTGCTTATTGGAACAACAACTGTCTTGGGTATGCAAGATAGAGCGCTGTTGAGCGGTTAGTTCGCACCTATTGTCGCCTGCATTATTTTATTGTGTCAGGTAACATTTGCCAACAATATTTGTTACAAAATGTTGTTATAATCAGTTCCAGTTGTTTTGACAGGGTTTATAGGTGTTTACTATCCGCTCTTCGAGGTTAGATGGATAGCTAATTGAATAGGACTATGATTTTATTTTATAGGGTGTTTTTAAATTTTATTTCTATCGCACTAAAAATGTTTGTACTCATGGAATGAAAGTATTGGTTACTTCTATGGGTAAAGTAAAATCTTCAACAGATCAAGGTTGGAATAGTTGATGCAGCTTCAAATTAATAATTAAAAACAACGCATATTTTTTTATGTTTTTTGGTATTTATACAGTTCGTGTTACGTAACGGAGGTCAGCACGATCAATCTTAATATCGTACTGCTAATCCAGCAAGTTCCAAGTTTTTTTTAAGACCTACATAAAGATTGCTCCTGAATTGAATGTGCCATGAGTAATCTTCAATCTCAAATAAGCTACATAACATCTTAAGCCATTATCTTTGAATGGTACTGTGTAAGCCAACCAAATCACAGAATATAAATAGCGCAAATGCTACAAATTGACGAAAAAAATACTAATCGTTAGTTTGATGAGTTCATACTATTTGCTGTTATTATTTCATTCTGCAAGAATAATAAAATACTTATCTTTATTTATTTGAATAAAAACCTTCTTAATATTTTTAAATGTTTAGAATATTGTGTAGAACTGATATTTGAAAATAAACCTATTTCCATTTCGCTAAATCATACAATTCCGATGGGTACATAGCCAGAGACTTCATCTTTTCCACATATCACGATCCCTTGCCTGCTAAGTTTGCATAAAAAGATTAATGCATCTGAACAGAGTAAAAAGAGGAGTGACTAACTACCAAGTTAACATTCTATTCTTTTTTTATTTTGTGACCGACTTATCTGGCAATTAAATCGACATTCAGAAGCCGATGTGGATTTAATTCTGTGCATGCCACCGCCAAACACTTTACAATGACTCGGATGCATGACAAATAACGTTTTGATTGGACACTCAGCTAGCAATGCTATACAGTGTCTGTGTCCAAAACAATATTTTCATTTGTGTTTTATGATTTAACGCCAATTTAGATTGAAGTTATTAATAATTTAATTAATAAACGAGAAATTATCATTGCGATATTTTCTTTTGCCTAAATTGATTTCTTAAAAGTTGAAAATGTAAATATTTTAGTTTCATTTAAAACTGGCTAATGCAAAGTAAACTCAGTATGTGTTCATAAAGAAAATTTATTCTTATGTTCCCTAGATCACTTACACGGCTTCACCCGTCGTTCATACATAGCCTAATTAACAGATTTTTACCTTTTTAACGGTGAAAGAATTTTTATAATCGGTTTAGGATTTCCAAAGATTAGCCCTTAAAAAAGTAACAAACTTAGGTAAAATTTGTAACTTAATAATATTAGTTTGGAACGTTCATCATACATCTTCTGATAATAAGGTCTCGGTTTTCTTGAAGAAGAGGTTATAGCTAAAGAATTATACTTAATTAATAATTCATATCTTATAGTAATACATAACAATATCTGATTGGGTAATAAAAATATGTGTTTAATGTAAAAACTGACGTAGCCAGACTTACAGCAGACTAACATTCATTCGCACAAAGGCTGGCCAAGTAGGTATCTCTTATGTGAGTTAAAATATCGTATAACAATGGATACAGTTCCAGAAGAATGATATAGTCATCTGAGTCGTTATTACGTGCCATAATGAACACGCTGTGATGAACTTTCGTGTGTAAGCGGAGGTGGGCCCTGACATTTGGGAAGCTCATCGATTATAACAACATTAATGCTCTAATTCTGTTACGCGAAGCCTTATGAAACTATATTTGTATCTTCAACACTTCAAATATAGCGAGTATTGATTTGGTACTCTGTTGATCTGGTTGGTAGACTATTGTTGATTATGACACTGAATGATTTACGACCGCCTTAGCCTCTGCCGAATTCAACTTTACGGGAAAACGTCGTGAAGATATTTATGTTTTCGCTAACGAAAGATCTGTAGTAGTATTCACAAGATACAAAGTCCATAAAGCAAATGTTTTTATTATTTATACTTATAAAGAAAATACATCGAGCGTCGGTGGTCGAAACGGTAAGGTTGTTCACCTCCACCTCAACCATATACCAATGACTATATTTAAAGTTATATAGATACATTAGTTTGAATGATTATCTAGTATTCATATATATGGTTATATGTCTTTACGGAGAGGGAAAACAACGTGTGGAAATCTGCACATTCAGGCAATTGGACGTGTAACTATGGTTCCAATATGGGTTAGGTTTACCTACGGAGGTCAGATGGGAGTCACTTCGTATAAAAACCTGACTCGCTCGATCCATGGTCAAAGGCATACGCCGGGCTCCGCTTCAAAGAGGTGAGGATAAAACCAGGACTAAATCCAGAAGGAAGAAGAAGACTTATTAAGAAAATATAAGAGAGATATATTAATAGTAACAGACGGGCCTTTGATATTTGCTTAAAATCATATAAGTAGTCCACATAAACAGCATTTGGTCCGTAAGCCCTAGAAGCCGAGTTTTGTGAAATTATTTACATGTATGAACTGTGCTACGAGGAATATTCCTTTGATTCTCGTAAATATTCATGAAGACAGATGACGACAAAACGCTTTTCATCGGACTCCAGGCCACCCGACGCGCGAGTTATTGCCAATGCTCCTAGACCTGACTCCACTAGATATATCCTAGTCTTCTTGGTACCATTTTACCAATTTATGCTGTATTTTACATTATTAGAAATATCTGTAGTTTACAATTAAAATTTCTTCTGATGACATTGAGCGTCACCAAAAATATTTATTAATTTTCATTGGACACGGGTAAATCATCTTCTAGCGACAGCCCCTGATGAACGCGAGCGTGAGTCCACCTTTCAGAACGGGAACCCTGGTCGCGCCTATTAACACCAGTTTTTCACGAAACTTTTGCAAAGGAACCTAACTATATAAGAGCATGACCCTCTGCTAGACCAGAATGACACCTCAATAATTTTAAAATAACAGATTTAACAACTTTTCTTCTGACATTTTAACATTCAGTTTTAGTTTTTACCACGCGACAATCTCGATATTACTGATATATAAACAGACTGGTCGACTTTTATAGACACCAATAAAGTTGCTATAAAGGCGTTGTAATTTTTTATCTTTATTGAAAGACATTTGAAACTAAAATGAAGATAAGCTTGTCCTAATTAATAGAAATTGACCCATCAAAGTCACAAATTAATAAGTAGCCAATTAACGTAAGTAACCTAACATGTACGTCATAAAATTAGCGTTTTTATATATATGTAACTGTAACGTTGAAATCGAATTCGTTAAAAGTTATGATTATTTGGTTTTCCGAATCGCTTTGGAGATCCAATTTCGCCGTTCCCACACCAAATCGTAAAGTCAAAGTTCACCGGCTAATTGCGCGGCGTTATCGACAGATCCGAGCGCTCCGGGAGAGAATATTTATCAATAACATATAATTAAAATTATTTAGTTGGAGCCAGCCACTCGCGGTGTCCCCGAGGCGAATTATTACACATTCGCCGCCAGAGGTCCGCGCCCGTCATTAGCCGGGACATTTTTATTCCTTTCTCTTTAATTTCCGTCAGTGGACATAAATGATGGCGCTAGTACCGCAGCGCCGCCGCAGGGACGCTGCTGTGCGAGCCACAGACTAGCGAACTGACAAACAGCTATTTCAGATAAACCGTTCAAATCGTGATATTACAGTTCTATCAAAACGATTTGAACCGACCTTCACAGTGCAATTTGGAAAGGGCAGGCCCTTTATATCGTTTGCTATGCCCCTTTTCTTATTTAGAAATTTAGTGTTTGTGACGTTGATGACGAAATAAAAATTTACGTAAAATATAACTTAAAAAGTATTTGTCGTTGTTAACCACAAAATTTAAGAGGCCTTGTATATATGTTAACGGAAATGTATAAAATCTAGGAATTGCATACAACTCCTAGGAAATGTATACAATTCCGGTGCTATTTAATACATACATATCCTGGGAGATGTATACATTTCCTAAGAATGGTATATAATTCCTATATCGTATTAGGAAATGTATAAAAAGAAGGCTTTCTGTAATAAAACGCCTTGTTAAAATGAGAATTATATTTTTAAGTTAGGTTAGGTTAGATTTTTTTAAAGAAATTATAATTGCTTAGAGTTAAACTCTGACGATATAATAGGCTTTACAACGATGCCCTTTTTTATGTTGCCCTATTTCTAGCTGTTTTTTTTGCCGTGGAAACTTCTTCTATTAACTTTTTGTAACGTTCATCTTCGATATAAGCGGTTTTTTTAGCGTTTGTTAACATTCTAAGTGATGCCCCTCTCCCCGCTAATCCCGCGTACCACCACGGGTTTTACATTTCCGATTGCTATTTAGGAAATGTATAGATTTCCTAGGAAATGTGTCTAATATAATTTATTTCACACATTTCCGGGCTATTTTAGGAATTACATACATTTCCTAGGAATTGTAAACATAACATAAAAGGTAAAGAGAGAACTCGTGAATACTATAACCTAAACATTTAATGAAAACTTAAATTACTAACTCTACTAATTTAATAACAGTATTTCTGTGTCGTGTGGTTCCATTAAAAAAAGAATAGGACCACTCCATCTCGTTCCCATGGATGTCGTAAAAGGCGAGTAAGGGATAGGCTTATAAACTTGGGATTCACCTTTTAGGCAAAGGGCTGGCAACCGGTCACTATTTGAAACTCAATTCTATCATAAAGCCAAACAGCTGAACGTGGCCTATCAGTTTTTTCAAGACTGTTGGCCCTGTCTACCCTGCAAAGGATATATATGTGATTATATGTATGTACATATTTCTGTTTCAGAACTCACGAATGTTTTTTACACTGTGACAGCGGAGTTCATTCTCTGGTAGGTCACTTGGGCTGTGTGTTTTATTAATAACGATGTTGGCCATCTTTTTGATTGGCGATATATCCAAAAACGCATAAAATAATAATTATAAATTTAACCACGAAATCAACCTTAAAATATGTATAACCACATACGGCTACAACTAAGTATCTACCGTAAAAAAATATTGCTTAAATTTAACGCAAACAAGATTTTCTTTAACAATTACTTACATGAACTCTTATTTGGTAATTTTTAATTAGTATTATATGATAGGCACATTTATTTACTGCAATTTTTACCAAGACTCAATATGGGTTAACTCATCTACAAAGGTTGAGGAGTTCAGACGGGGATCGCTTCGAGTACACACTTGACTTACGCATTCCATGGTCAAGTTCCAGAGGCTCATCCCATGCTCCTAAATGCATGCTCCAAAGAGGTGAGAATGAATATGAGTATACTTCTTGGTTAGGATTCGAGATATACTAATTTAGCAGAGTACTAGTTTAAATTAAATAGGTATCGGAGCACTTAGTAAAATTAAAGATATTTTATTTTAATTACATATAAAATGAGAGGCAGTCATATGAATGTTAAAATAAAGTCTGTCAAAAATAAAACCATATCAAAGATGAAATAAGAAGGAAAGCCACTAAAACTCTAAAGAGGTTTGCCTCTCCAACATGTAACTACGATTAACGCCAGGAGCAAGATGAAGCTTTTATTAGTATTGATACCTCCCGTGATATCTCTACCACTTTTGAAGTTGTATTGATAGAATCAATTGTTTCAATGTAATCTTTATCCATCGACCAAGAAAAATGGTCGCATTTGTTCAATCCAATTTTCACATGACTTATTTACATTGAGTTTAAACTGCAGTCATAAATTTAAGGACAATTTGACAGGGAACGTAGATATACGCATTGTCCAACATTGACGTGTATAGAAAGAGAACAATCCAGCAGTGATAATACAACATATCGACGTGGTCATTTAAATGGTTCCAATGGCACTACAATAGCAAAGTATATTTACAACTCCATTGTGGCATCCATACTGCGAGATAGTAAAGCGGCTATCTGATAACTGTTATACTAAGTGGGCAAGCGCTCACGACGTCCGTCCACTTGATGAATTATACAAACACCAATCAGTTAATTATTTTATTCACGTCGCTCAAGCTCTTATCTGGCTTTGTGTTCGACATAATTGATATGTTAAGTCGGTGGAACAATCGGGACGTCAGTGACGAGATAGGCGCTGGCGCGCGTGGCATCTTCGACGTTTGAAATCGAAGGTCTTCGATTATAAAGACTACAGGTGCCTCACCTCACGTTTCAGTGCATACATTCATGTAGTTAGGTCTTCCCGATCCCTGCATACTTGATTTTCTTCATCATAAGTCGTCGATAATTGGCATGAAGTAGCCTGTATTGGATAGATAGTGTGGCTTTCCTCGAGGTCGAAGTAGTTACAACGTAAGCAGAACTAGCACTCCAAATACCAACCCGAACTTAATCGTGCAGAACTGTCCTTCCTACCCTCCGTAAGAGTAAGTACAAAAAGGTAACAATTTTTAACGCCAGACAGTTCTTGTCTTCAATTCAAATTAATTTGGCAGTATGTAGACTAAGGTATTCTTTATATAGGTAATCGCTTTGTTATTCTTCCGTATTCTCTATATTTGTGTTTATTAAAATCCCTTGAAATCAAAGGCTCGCGCCCGGCTAACTGCGACCGCGAGGCGGGCCGACACAAAGATGTTTAAAATAATGCGACTGAGCCTATTCTCCACACATCTGCTCTGGCAGGAGTCAAATTATGTCTATGATGTAAGCTGAATGATGTACTTGGACATCGTAACAAGCAGTTACTGTGATAATCTCGTGTCAAACATTTTAATGGCGTAGTAGTTAGTTTTTTAATCTTATTGATTCAATATTGTTACAATTTAACCTTTGAAAATTCAAGAAACGTATTATGAACTTATGACACTTTTGTAAAGTAGAAAATTGGTGAAAATTGATCACATCAATTAAATGTTCCAGTCACGTGGTAAATAAAAAAGGAAAATGTAATGAAAAAATGTAATATGACACTATACGGGACACGAGCCACGTCTATACATCTGCCAACATAAGATTTATTCCTCTCGACGAATGCGACGCGGCAATTAAGTTATTCCACTTTGAAAGAGTTGCCGGCCGACTTAACTTATCAGAAATATATAGGATTGAATTATTAGTAGCAATTAAAGACATCAGAAAATATGGCGTTATCAATATTTTAATACAGTAGCTACTTACTTATAATATTTAAATTTTGTGTACGCGTGACTGAGATGATTATAGAAATATACTTAGCGTCATGCTGATGATGCAACCGAGAGCTTATCATGCTGATTAAGTGGTCAAGTATCAAAAAAAAGTTATGATGAAATGAAACATCATTAATTTTATTTTAATTTGTAATTTAACGCATTCATTTTTTCAGAAATCATAAGGCGCCTAAATTATGCAATTTCTAGGTGCATATCAAATTTGCTTATTTAATAAAAAAAACTTGGACGATAGATATAAACAAACGTGACGTTTGTAAAAATATTGTGTTTGGTCTTATTTCCTTGCAGATTTATATAAAGAATTGATTAAACTAGGCGTATTGTTTGCGTCCAATATCAAGTCCATCCAGCTCTACACAAACAGATCAATAAATCCATAAAGCGACTGTTGCCCTAGACGTATCAGGTAGGGCACTCTATTTTCTAATCTTCATAAAGCCTTCAAACCGCGTGACGGTTGATATCGGCGCAGCTCTGGCAGACGCAGACGCAGCCGCAGTGCTATCAATAGGAATGCGCCGTAGTACCTTTGATCAAAAATAAAAATATTCCAGATCAGGCTTCTGCTGGCACAATCGTTTACGTCTGAATGGGTGAATTATCACTACATAGTATAAAACAAAGTCGCTATTTTAGTCTGTTTGTCTGTATGCTTAAATCTTAAAAATTACGCAACGGATTTTGATGCAGTTTTTTGTAACAGGTAGAGTGATTCAAGAGGAAGGTTTTTATGAATAATAACATTTATAATTTTGCACCCGTGCGAAGCCGGGCGGGTCGCTAGTTGTTATATAAACTCTACTAGATATAATACTAAGTATGTCACTCCTCCTAGCGAAAAATACAGCGGAGACTCTTAATTATGTATTTTAATAATCTTAAAAATCTATGTTTTAATAATGAATATAAAAAGTAAGTCATTTATTTTACTTAATCACCACCTCACCAATACAAGTTATCATAGTCACATTTAGGTATTTTTACTTTACGAGTACAGAGTCTCACAACAAATCAAATAATGTAAGTCTAACATATATATCAAATTACGCCTCTCTCACAGAGGGATAGACTCGATCTTTACGTTTACCACGATGCCTTCATATTATTAGGTCCTTAGAATCATATGAAATTGGCGTTTTTGTTGTATTGCCACTTTAATCACAAATTTCTCCTCTATGGTTAAGAATTCCAAATTCAAATTTACACATGTATTTTTGTTTCGTTAACCGTCATTCATTTGTTTTTCTTCTGTATTTTCTGTATGCGTTACTCTGTTTGCAAAACGGAAAACTTGAAATATCGCGTTATTTACGAATACAAATTCCACCGTGAGACCATTGCTGTGGAAACGGCTCGAAGGGTTAGCGTTTTTGGTTCCAACGTTTTTGTTCTGGAAATTTCGATCTGCAGAACAAGTCCCGTGGACGGCCGAAGATCCTAGTTAACTCCGATAGAGCAGTCCAAACCGCCTTCAAAGATTTTATTGATTCCCGTCCGAATTTTTTAGTAACGGGATCAATGAACTACCTATGAGCTGGCAAAAGTGCATAGATAATAATGGTTCTTACTTAGATTAAATAAATATATTTTATAAAATTTTGACTTTTTGTTCCTCCTATACCAAACGCAAATTTATTATTATGACTTTCAATACAAGCTTGTCCGTTTAGGGTACTCTTGACCTGACCTTACGCCAAACATGACTTGCATCAATTTTAACTTACTAATCTCATAATATTGTCTAATAATTTCCTTACGTAACCTCTTTATTTTGTAAACTCTCCTCTGATGCGACGCCGGACAACTCGGATTAATAATTTGTTAATATTAAATATTCATGAGGTAAGAGCACGGGTCACAGATTCATTTTCATAAGAGCCGAAGAACTGTGGCCGCACCGCACTCATATTTATTAAGGAGATGCACCTAATTATCATAACTGACTTAACGGAACAACCTCGCCTTAATGGACAGAGGACAGAAACATCAGTGAAGATCAAATTTATTGTTATTATAGGAAATATCATCACCAAAATGGGAATATGTTTGCACTTCGTTACGTATTTGGTTATAATATGATTGCTATGATTATCAAAATATCAGTGATATATGTAGTCAATCATAGTAGCCGAAATAACTAGTAAATAAAACCATTTACTTAAATGAAACAGAAATCATTCTACACCCTCTTCTTCTTCTTAAAAAGATCTAACAGTTGTCGGTACTAATACACGGTAAAAAAAATTATGAGTCAGTTAAATTAACAACATTACGAAAGTCAAAATAAAAGTAATAATATGAAGTTTTATAAGCAAAACGAGTTAAATCTGAAAATATTTGATATTTGAAATAAAATAACAGTAAGTCTATTAAATGATAACATGTTTGTATTTTCAGTGAAACTCTCGTCTTGGTGATGTCAATGTCTTTTTATTTTTGTTGTGTTGGATAAAAATATACTTTGACTGAGAAATTAATATTTTTCACATTTACATTTATCATTTGCGAACTGGATTTCTTTGCTTTATTTCCGAACTGTTGTATCACAGTATAATTAAGTTTAATTAACTTTATGTATATGTCATGTCTATATAAATTATGAAATAAATATTTGTAAATATTAAAAACTTTATAATGTTTAATACTTGTGTTAACGTAATAATGTTTTGTGAAACTTTTAAAATACAAAATATTATATATCTTTAAAATTTAAAAAAGTGGTGAAAGTTCATTTTTTATTGACGAACCATTAAAACGTAATGAAATTTGAAGCTTTTGTAATATGACAAACATATAAAAACAATACGACAATTTCGTCTAATCGTTTTACTACGACTATAAACTAAGTTATTTGAAGTTATAAAATCGTATACTTGGGTGTAAAATAACTCGTGACATAGATAAGGTAAGCACTGTACAAAACCTGCTATTTTTTAATTTTATTAATAAGAAAAGTTCTTAAAATATATTTTTCTAAAATATTTTTTTCCTCGTTTGTATCACAAGTACCCGTTTTATTTAATTTCTTAGAAATTTATCATTAAAGGTCACTCGACGTAATAAAATTAGATTTCAATCCTGTGTATTGGCTAAAAACAAAAAGTACATTTTCGGTAGCGGAGAGCAAAGGGTCCAACGTTACAAATGGTACTTACTTAATGCGCGTGGGCAGACACGCGTGAAGGACGCTCGGCACGTGCGACTGATACTGAATTAAATTTAAATAGCTTTTTAAAAGAAACAGGTAATCTTTTTTATTTATTATATGTGGTTAGGAACCTTTACTCCATCAATTTTTGTTTAGGGTTCCGCGAAATATCTATTTGTGATGATATAGTGTCACTTATTTACCTGATATGGCAGTCTGAATCTACTGCACTAACTTTATATTATGCATATTCAGTAAGTTTTGTAACACAAAGCTTTTCAAAGCTATTTTAGGAACCAGACAAAAATGTATAAAAGTTTTGTAAACTGTAGTTGTGTGAGTACCTTTATCATATTTTTATTTGAACCAATATGAGAATTAACTAGATAATTAAATAAACTAACGCAGCATTTTACATATGAAGTCAAATAATTATCTTTATAAGAAAGTAAGCAAGCTTTTTAATGAAATAACCTTTGTAACTGTTATATTTTATTTAAATACAGCGATAAATGCTGACCTTTAATAAATTTGATTGTTTATGTATTGATATATGTATGTCGCTTCGTAAAATTGGACATCGAAGTCAATCAATAACAGGGTAAAAATAGAGACGGTGGAGAACAAAATTTTGAGAAATTAAAGTGAAGTGGGCGGCGATCCGCGCGTGCCGGGCGAAGGCGGGTGCGACGCGAGTATGTAGCCCGTAATAAATTTAACATAGCCTGAGAAGTTTGTTTTTAAAAGGCGTAAAAATCTTATTTTAAATGAACACAATGAAATTGATTATATACATACAAAAGGTACAATTTCGAAGCGAAAACACAATATAACTATAGTACCTTCATTTCTGTTGTGCATTGCAAATTATTATATAACTGATTATATTCAGGTAGTGCAAAACTCAAACTAAAAGATACATTACAGGAATGATAAACATGGTATATTTAATTTTCTATATGTCATTACATTCCTTAAAGCGTGGTGTATTTCGAATAACATTGCCTTAAAACTGACCATCAATAAAATTAATCGTCACTTGAAACCATAATCTCGAATGGATACTTTGATAGTTATGACAGTTAAATTACGTGTAGACAACGTAAACATATAAAACAGTGTACTAGGGTATTATAAAAAATGAAGTCTGACTGTGACGACATGACTAGTTATAGTTGAACATAAGCAGGCATGATATATAATGAAGTGAAAGAAGACCGCGGCGGCGCCGGCGCACAGCCGCGCGGCGTTTCGTTGACTTATGGCTCGTGTAATGTATCGCAATGCCTCTATCACTCATGAATATTTAAATAAAAAAATAAATATAGTCCAAGACTAAGAATCCACGTGCGTAAAAGCGATAAATATATCAAACAGAACATTATTCCGAACATTACAAGTATAATTATTTTAGATTCGGTTATAAAAAGAGACGGGACGTCTAATAACTGCATTAGAAATACTGTTAACTATGTACACCGAAGAAACTTCAAATGCACGCAGCTCCCTGCGGACGAGGAATCCCTTGTCAGTTTATATTGGTATAGATAGGTATGTATATAGGTTATAAAATACTTACCACCATTATTTAGACTCATCTCTTATAAAAAATTATAAAGTAGAATTAGAAATATAGTAACTACCAAGATTTTAATTTATTAGTGATACATTTTACAGAATTTAGTCCCGTCTTCCGAAAATCTTGTTAATTTCGAATATTTATAAAGTAAGATAGTAATAACATTAATGAAAAATAGCGTCATATGTTAAAGTTCTTACCTCATAATATGCTGACTCCCAAACCAAATCCCCATTAGCTGGTTTAATTTAAGATGTAACAGACACATTTATTTTTTGTTTCATAAACCGCATCTTGTTTGCGCTCAATTAAATTAAATTTGAAATAAAAATGTTTAAACGCCATAAAATTAAACGGAGGTATGTGTAATATTTGTAATCTATATGCAATCGGAGCAACGCCGGGGACGGCTCCTTGGGTCTAATGAAAAACATTCTGGTTTGTCATTAAAAGTATATTTTATCGCGTTTTAAATATTTAGATATTCATCTGGTGAAAGTTATCTTAAATTCGGTTCATTATGGCGTAGTGTATCTTGTAAGTCGTGCAACCGAAGCCGTACTGGGTAACTGGAGTCTCGGCCCTGATAACTAGTGGTGTCAAATCATGTCCTTAAGAAAACTTCCCATAATGTCACCTCCCTTAACGACGTTAGAGCCGGGGCCATAGAAAAATAAAGGTTGCTTAGATTAAGACCACATTATATTTCAATTCTTAATTACTCGCAGCTTCGCCCGCGTGAATTTGGCGTCACCTATCATGTGTTCATTATTACTTCATCTGATAAACTAGCTAAAATAAAAGAAACACATCTTAATCCGTGTATCGATATTACTAATCTATCATTAGGTATAGGTATTCACGTTTAGCTTCGTAAACGTTTTCTAATACATAACGGAAATACTAACAAATTCACTTCTGCCTCTCTGTAATCAGTGTTTCTCATGATGAAAAGCCTGTAATTTTTCCCGAATGATAAGGGATAGTTCTTATAGATACCTGTATTTATCATCGCTTATAGAGAGGCTCTTCGTCATGTTGTGCCGCTGTCGATACTAATTGCGGATCAGAAGATGTTCACATAAATATAATCCGTTGTGAGTCGACTGCTCATTTGTAGCACGCTCGACGGTTGTCATGTACTCGTATTAATATCGATGAATAAGAAATTCGTTATGGATGGGCTACAAGGCCGACCATTACACCGGCGAGCAGACTGCAAGCTGGACGGCTACCATCTTCAATGTCGTTTCTCGTTTTTATCTTCCCGTATTTATGTTCGGCTGTGTACACACCATTATTCATTTCGCTCCTATCAACTACTCGTAATGTACAACGTACTACTAAAGTGTCGATTTATTATCACAAACTCGATGCAGGAAAATGTGTAGATATTTATCAAAGCAGAGTATGTTTACTTCTGGGTACGTAAGTAATGAAGAGCTTCCTACGATTTGTTATGTTTAATCAGTCTTGATAAATAACCATCATCGAACTTATATGAAGCTACAAGGCTTCTTCAAAAGATGTAAACGTTTTTTAAAAGTACATTAAACTTCATGACATGGTTCATTTATTTACACCCGAAGATAGATAAGCAAATTAAAATAGTTTATTTTAAAGGTAAAAGTAAAAGTAAAAAGGATTTATTCAAAGAACACCATAACAAAAAGTAAAAAAGGAAACAAAAATATGTACAAAAACAAACATGTAGTATGGTGCTCCCGAAAGGGTACCCCCTCAGCATAATGCTGGCCGTAAACAATATGCTACATGGCCAGGCCATTTTCACGTAATCATTTGTCGTTGCTACAAATGAACCCTGCTTTATCTGTTTTTATTCCACTCTTATAAATATGGAATGATAGCAGAGTTCAGCAAATAGCCAGCTAGTACAGCAACGGTCGGTAGGTCGTGTTTGCGATCGAGCAACCGACCGGGGGGTCCCACCGGCCTATCCATCAAGTACCGCCGAAACGCCGCCAAACCATACGATTATTATATTCAATAATCGATGAGCATTAAGTGAAATTAATTTTATTGGGTAATGGCGCTGGTCGTGAGGCGCGCGCGTAAACGAGCCGTATTAGTAGCGGCGAAAATAAACGAGAATATCAATACTACTCCATGTGGTAGACCGCAATTAAGATAAAACATACATATGTCTCGTCTTTATTAGCCAACAGCCTATTAAAACTTCAAATGCCACCCTCAACTGCATTACTTTTACAATTTGCATGGAAAGAGTAGCAGCTGGTACGCACTATGTTTGGTTTTCGCTACCAGATCAGCAAACCCCATCACAGTAAATGTACATAATAAGTACCTTCTTTGGCTCATTATCAAGTCATAAAAGGGACATAATTTATCATACAAACTTTAAGATACCACAAAATATGTTAATCCATCCTTTCAGGCGCCTTTTTACTGAAAAACTTAAAATCTATTGTGTTGTCTTTAAAGTATTTATATAATCAACATGAGAACATTTAAACCTTTTTTATTTCATGTTATAAAAATAAAACCTGCTATTTAGCATTGGGTTTTGTGGAAATACGAAATCTAAAGAAGGTAATCATCTGTACTCTGAATGTTTTATAGTGCTGTCGGTGTTACGGCCCGCGATCAAACTCGTGACCGCCGCGAAATACTGCTCCAATAGACAGGCAATTATTGATAATCCCGTGATTAATAGGTGGCACGAGTTTTATTTTGTAGGCCTTGTAAAGGTAACTTCTTAACTTTACCATTTAGTAAAACCAATAAAGCTTTTAATTATTTGCCATTTCCAACAACACGGCCATAACGTACTCCATCAGAATTAATCACAAACAATTCCCTTGTTTGCTAACAATCTTACCTCAGCTCAGGCCACATCATCCATCTTCATGATTATTATTTAAAATATCCTTTACAGGCTTCCCACTGTTCGATGGAGTAATAGTGGCGATTGCCATTTACCTCTGACTTACGTCATTTTCTTAGTTTTGCACCGATAATGGTGCACCATATTAGTCCACAATTGCCCTCCATTACCCATGGGCTTGGCAGACACGAAACGTATTTTATCCATAACACAATGTAATAAATAATAAATGCCAAAGAAAACAATCGAATCTTTTAACTAAGTGGGGGCGTCACGCAGTCATGCACAAAAGAAACAAATGATATGTTCCAATTTATACATATGGTTAGTTGAAGTAGCTCTTATCAAGCTAAACAAATTCAAAAGAGAGAACAATGATGCGGTCACCGGTGTATGTATCGCCGTTACCTCAGCACTAATAATATAATTCGACGTTCCGTTTACAATGCGGGATATTTTTGGTCTGAAAACATAAAACTCAAGGAATGGGATAAAATTTACAAATACAGATTCACAACATCGACTTTTCAATAAGAAACTACCTACAAGAACTTCATTGATAATTTTAAAAACGTGCATAGAATTCGGAAGCACCTAAGTAATTACTTAGCCAATGTCTGTGGTGTTTAACTCAGACTGCAAAATCATTTTTTTAATACAGATATTTTAGATGTAAGGGCATTCATTTTATAATGAAAATAGTGAACTCATCGCGCAATTGGTCGTCATAGTTTGACAATCACTACGAAACTTCATGAATAAAACAGGTGAGGTAATATTTCATGACTCTAAACGGCCATGTTAATCACGCAACATTAAAATGGCCCCTAAATAATTGTTTGTTAAGATATTTTACAACAAAGATATAAAACAAACAGTCGTGAGTTGTAAAGGGAAGTCGTTTTGACGCGCGCCGTAAAGTGAGTGGCGATGGCCGGCGCGCG
Source organism: Amyelois transitella (assembly GCF_032362555.1). Lineage (NCBI taxonomy): Eukaryota > Metazoa > Arthropoda > Insecta > Lepidoptera > Pyralidae > Amyelois > Amyelois transitella. Next base: position 5,849,822 of record NC_083511.1, on the reverse strand, counting down.
TGTGGCCCACTAACTGTCCTCAACAATGCCTGACTGATATAAAGAAAATATTTTTCTTCAAATTCTTCAATAAAACCCACTGTTGTTATGCAACGGCACAATGCTATGTAGGTTACCTTTTGTAGCTTCGAGTTACATGAGCCACGTAACGACCAACTCTACATATGTTATTTATAGCCGCTGTACGACTGACTGTGATCGGTTTTTGATGTGAGCAAATAAGTTTTCATATATTATTAGAATGAAAAAGGAACTATTAAATACTTACCTTACTTATTTGTTTTTGTTCCCAAAACTTCTTCCTCCTGGCGATAGCCCCAGTTGAAAATGTCACCTCTCTGGAGAGAAACCCAGAGTGCGCACTTAACCATGGTTGAGCGAGACAGGTGTTAATGTTCGCATTCACATCAGTTATTCTATTGGCGGTTTAAAACACACAGTACAAAAATGTACCATGTTTTCGGCAGAGTTGATTCCTGTAGTGCACTCGATTCATTAAGCGCATCAATGGAGCCGCGATCACGAATTAGGTACAAGCAAATTTCAAAGGTTTAATTTTAAAGAGTACTTATCGAAAAAAAACATGATTAATGCTTGTATTAACGTAGTGTACACAGATAATTTGACGAAATCTTTTTTCGTGAAATTATCTATATTTTTGCCTTAGTTTATTTTTAAGTTTATGTAGGCGGTTTGAAGGCGATGCATTTGGCTAAGTATTCGGTAAATTGTTATTTTTGTTTTATGTGCATGACACTGGATTGCTGAAGATAAAAGAGTCTACTGTTAATGAAAATAAATAGATACTAATTGGACGGGAAATGCAAATTAATTAATTATTAACAACACAAGCAACTTATACTCAACATTACGAGTATATTCTCTTGTAATCATCTATTTGAAAACTTTGTTATATAAATCCGACTACAGAAACTTCTAAAACAGTTTCCAATCAAACTAACATTTGAGTAATACTTAACTTAATTTCAAAGCTATCAAATACATTTAATTTCCGCTGTAAAAAATTGTTAAAGATATATATGACTAATTCACATGGTGACTCACGACTTGTCCTGTTATGTTAGCTTTATTAATTCAATGTCAAACCAAAGTTAATTATAAGTGGTATAGATAAAAAGCTTCTTTGCGGAACTAAATAGAATAAATTGCATGTTATAATGTAAGGAGTATTGAAAAAGATTTAAATTCTTAGTATATTGTCAATATTAGCTATAAGAAATTCTGCTTTATGACTTATTATAGCCTAATGCATTTAAGCTAAGCATACCCGTGTATGCTGTTAATAGGCAATTTCCATAAAGTAAGAAGTGTCTAACTTAAATGCATAATTTTATAGTCAAATGACTTATTGACCATAGATAAAATAATAATAGTGGAACTAAATTTGATATTGATGTCGTAATCACGCAGTTATTAATCCTAACGCAGCTTCCAATAATGTATTTCCTTATTTCTGATTTTCTTAATACATCCATACTAATAATTTAAATACGAATATCTACCGTCTGTCTTTTACGCTTTCACAGAAAAACCGTGGACCGATTATTATGAAATTTTGTATGAATATACTTAGTTAATTTTTCGAGGTCATAACACGTAATAGGCTGACTTTTTAGAAAAATTTTAAAGACAACCCACTTTTACAGGAAAGACGAGATTAATAGATCAACGTGCGCGAGACCTGAGTGATAGGAACAAATCATAAAGATGATAATTATGTTTTGAATTATCACGTGGCATAACGAATATATCTTTTTATAACTTTATATTAAGTTTATCTGGACATCACTAAAGTGGTAACTCCTGCGTATATTTATCATTCGCAATCAAACCTTGTCGCAGTAGCGTTGATTAAACGATCTCGCAATCGCCCGAGACGCTACACCGGCCAGCCTCCGACGCGTCCATCCGTCATCCCTCCCATCTCAGCGACATACACTTAACTTTAAAAAGCTCACATCATCTTTACCTTTATTACGGATTAATTTACATTTCAATAACCGGTCTACCTGGTAATGTATTATCACTGATCAATCAGCGTTTGACATGTTGTGTAATTATCATCTCTCCGTCGTACACATTCCGGAGTATCATAACGAGATATGTAATAACAACATCACGTCGCACCTGCAATTAAACGGTTGTCGCGATTACATTAATAGTGTCGCAGTCGCTATCTGATGCGATGTCGTGCGACCAACGACCGGCGGCCGACCGCGTTTCTTGAAAGGCAGGGTTGTCAAATCTAGTTTTTACGTGTGAGTGAAATTCATTGAGAAAAAAAGGGGTTTACTTCTTCATCTGCCGTATGTTTTGTAGGTTACAAAATTCATGATGTATTTTGAGTTCTTTGTTTATTCAGTATATTCAATGTTAACTTCTTTGAAGTCTGTCTCTGTTGGTTCGATGATTTACACAGGTTAGCTAGAAAAAGACAAAAGGACACGCAAAAAGTAGTACCTTATATATTATTAGCATGAGATTACTTTTTGTTCCTTACTTTTGTAAATTCAAAATCCTTTGTCAATGGAAACTGTCACCAAAGCACGTCACTTTTGTAACTGAATTAAATGAACTGCTAAAAATATTAACCTAATTTCCTGGTGCCATAACCCTTTTCTTGGTGTTCTGTACCTTATAATTACCTCCCTAACTTTCCTAATAGCATACCGGCGTCGAATAAGAATGAGAGATATTTCAGGCGTTTGCAAGTTGTTTAATTGCAGGTTGGCGTTGTCGCGTTAATAGAATTTAATTGTAGTCTGCGACCAGGCTCCGGCCATGTCGAAACTTGTTCTGCGCAGGGTGGCCTGTAAATATTCATTCGCGAGTTAATACGAAAGTAATTTAATGAAGTAAATGGTCTTGATTCAAGTAATTAGTCAAATTACCCGGTTTCGCTCGAGAAAAATTTTGTAATTTTTATATTGAGAATATGCGCAGATCTCAATCATAGATAAATACGAAAATCTATCTACTACAATCTTCAACCTAGTTTTCGCTTTGTGATATTTTATATTTTACTCAGATACAGAAGAGACATTTCACCAAAAATAATGTAACTATAGTGTTGACTCACTAAAAATAATATTTTTCATTCGCCGGTATTTAAAAGTTTGAACAAAAAAAAATGTTTTAGTTTTTACTGAAAGGAAATAAGGACTTCAAATCTCCAAAGTTATGAAATAATAAAAGAAAGCGACTGCGGGATAATCAACAAGGCAAGCTGTGGTGGTTTTGATTCAAACAAACAATTTCTCTCTGATACCATCTATATCTTGTATTGAAGCTACTGCACTTATATTTAATTCAAAAACTGCTGAGCTAGAACATCGATCAATGTAAATAATTCGAAATAGTAAGTAGGTAGTATTTAAAGTCATCAACGCAGCTCAAGCTATACAATTGAATAAGCTTACCTATATGTATAAGCAAATAATATGTTTTACAATAAGTTTTCTTTAAACTAATGCGAATAAAACTAAAATAAAAATAATATAAGAGAGTCTTTCGTTTCTTTCGAGTTATCTCATATACAAGTATTCTTGAAATACATTTCATTCATAATATATTTTTAATCCTATTAAAATTATGTCTATGAATATTATTAGCGCTAAAAGTTGAAGGCCATTAGATCCCATTACGCAAGGCGATAAAGGTAGGCACGCAGGTGCTATATTTAGGATGCGCAGATATTCTTCAATTTATTCTTTTGATTGTTAAACTCTTATGATTTTTGTTGCGTTATTACTAGGGCTATTATGAATCAATATTGAAGAATTCAGTCCCGATGTATTTAGTCCCACTTTTATCTCACGATCTGATAATAATAACTCTTTAAAAATTACAGACGACATTTTTTGATTAATTATTATTAACACTGTTCAATATATCTTTGAGTGAAAATATATTTTATGTGACTAGATTTAATTTATTTCATTATCTTGTCGTTTTAATATTGTTTTAAAAAGTTAGTTTCGCTTTTAGTGGAAGCGAGAACAAGCGCAAGTTTCTGCCACGAGTCGTCCCGTTAATGCGGCAGGCGGGCTTGTTACCCGTATTGTACGTCTCGCCGATGATACATTATTATTTTTATAACAATAAATCGTTCGAAGTAAAGCACCGCTCGCTGCGTCGGTGGTCCAAGACGAGGCGACCACAGAGTTCTGGCTCTTCGTAAAACTTTATTAATTACATTTTATCTGTTGATTTTTGGCAGGTAGATAATTAATAAGGAATAATCTATCTGTTTGATAGGTAGTTCAATAACTATTGAAAAATATTATAAAGTTCCTAAATAGGAAAAAGATATATAAGAATAAAATGAATTAATGAATATTTAGCACTATCGAATAACAAAATAAAAGGTGCTAAACAATGGCACTATTCCAATCTAAGTTTATCCTTGCATCTACTTTCAATGAAGCCCAATTTTACGAGCAGCTTTGAAAGAAGCGTCGCCTATATTTCTGTCACCTGCGATAAGAGAAGGATAGCTATCCAATAATTTATTTATAAGCTATCGAACGACCGATACGATCAATTGATTGAATACATAAAGATAATAACGCTTTAGAAACACGTAATAAGACTACGCTGTGATAGCGATCGTAAAAGTTAATAGTCCTTGACATGCGGAATTTTTTATATGGTGGTTAAGTCGTAATCTTAATCGTGACTTATCTGGATCAATCTTATGACAATATAACGTACTGAATTATGTTTATTCAAAAGCAGTAATCAATAAATATCAATACCTTCCCAAAAATGTTTGGCCTGCTTTGCGCCATCAAATAACAAACAACATTATCAACAGTAAACAGTAGATTTTAGTTTAATTTTCTCTGAATTAATTAAATATTGGATTAAAAGAGCGTTTTATAAGGTTAAAAAGTACACATATCAGAATAAAGTACGTAACTAAGTTTCTTTATAATTACAATATAAACGGACAATCAAAATAAGTAGAGAATCTTGAATTTTTGATTTCTCAAATTGTGTGATATGAGGGTTATTTTAGTTTTGCATTGTAAATATCTACAACTTTATAAATTGTCAACGTTCAGACTCATTTACGAAATTAAATGTTTTCAGTTTAGATCTTAGTTTAGCTCTCTCTCAAGCATCACTTAGCTTATAATATTCATAAAATAAACTGAGATTCATATTTATAATATTACAATCGCATTTTTATGGCAACATGATGCGGCCGTTTCATACAACACTATGCACTTCTCATTACGTATGTAAAGCTTATCTAAAATTCTATATCAAGATGGAATCATGAATCTCAATGGTTAGCATGGCGAGAACAAATTGGTTTTAATAGTATCTATTTAAATATGCGCATATTAACAGTGCTTGAATGGAAACGCATTAGTACGTGAATGGCCAGCAGGTTATACAAAAAGCTCTAAATTAATTTTAACTCCCTCATTACAAGCCGCTTCGGTTCGAGACACATCTTTACTGCTACATCGAATTAAGTTAACTCAACTACTTCGAATATAATTAAAGAATTTTAAATGTATACCGTTGTGTAATAAATTGTTATTGACACTTATGTCTATTTGATTGTGGAATCAAATCACATTTGAATCAAATTATTGGTTTCTGCAATCGTGTTGGTGGATAAACGGGCACTAGGCAAAGGAATATACCTTTTACTAAGTTTGACGGAGTTAATATAGAATAATAACATATTATATAGGGTGAAAATATTGTAGTGAAATCTTCGCTTACCTCCTCTTGTTATTAATTCCTCATATCTAATAGTAACCTTTGGCTATTAATTTTTTTTTCTTTCAATATGTATACGAGTATTTTAAAACTAAGTTCCTTCATTTATGTTGTTTATCTTTGACAACGTGACGCTTGGAGTTAAGGATCGACAGCATTTGGGCTGACAATCAGATTGGGCGATGACCCCTTAGCTTACCTTCGAACTTGCCTGTAACCACCAGCTGATCGAGATTATGTAGAGTCAGCAGCATAGTAATCTACCCAAATTCACTGCAAATTCGCCAATACAATGACATGGCCAAAAAAAACACAATTTCAATCAAACAAGTGCTATTCAACTCTGTCCCGTATGAAAGTCGTAAAAGGCGACTATAGAATAGGTGACTTCTTTTAGACGATGGGCTAGCAACCTGTCACTATTTGAATATCAGTTTCATTATTAAGCCTTTCCTGGCCTTTCATTACTTGCCAGGCTATTAACTCGATCTACCCCGTAAGGATTGAAGACATGTTTGTGTATGAAGATATGTTTGTATGTTATTCTAAACTTCGCCGCAGGCAGATGATAGAAAACCTAGTAATAATTTTCAGTTATGAATTCAATAGAATAGACTAGTTAGTTAGTTAGTAGTAACAAAGGCACCGATCACATCCCTTCCCAGAGGAAGGCTTTCCTGAACTGCCCAATGTCTCCTACCCAAAGTAGGAATTAAAAAACACTTATTTTACCATCATACTAATTGTCTTATTTGCTTAACTACGTAAAGCTAATTTTTTTTTTTTTTTAGAAATGTACTTTGTGTAATTTTAAGTTTCATTTATACAATAACAGCCTTGGGGGGTCTTGAGACAGGTAGGTATTATCATTTGGATATAGATATTTTAAATAGATACACGCCTATGAAAGCCAATAACACTAAATGTTCTCTTAATCAAATGTCAGATTTAGTCAATTTTTAGTTTAATGATAGCGTTTGAGTTAAGCCTGCTTGATTAATCGCAGTAGCTACATGAGATTCCGAATTAAAGAAAAAGTATGTAATAGTGTAGGCACTTAAGTGTGTTGGGACACTGAATCCGTCTGCTTAGAATTCAAATGGAGGTTGCATTATTTACTAATAAACTACAATGTTGACTTAAAAAGTTACTTAAAAAATTTTAACAAAATAATCGGAGTGGAAAAAATAATACGATAGACCCTGGGTTAAACTAATAAAATGTTAAAAGCCAATACTCAACACCACATTGAGCATTATGATGGAATTTAATTAGTAGATAGAGACTAGACTAGACTACCAGACTAGCCTACCACACATTGCGTATCTTGTTTCACTTATTAATAATCGTGGAAGCATGCAATGAAACAATATGTTTAATCCATTAGTCGTCATTTAAGATATCCACGGTTAAGATGTCTTGTTCTTTAGTTTTCGAGAAGTGCTCATAAATATTGATTTGGTTATAAGCTCCTTGCTCGATCGGCACAAGCTTAGCGCACGCGCACGCACAGGAGCGGTATCGGCCGCCCATCGCCTCTTGATTTACGACACACCATCTCACAACATTTCTACGTTTCCATAAACGTAAAAAAATCTGTTTAAAATAAAAATGAAAAATACAAATCAGTTTCTAAACAATATTTGCTTTCCACAAATTTAAAAAAACACTAGCTGTCGTGCGCGGCTTCGTACGCGTGGAAGAGTCTTTAATGGTTCTTGTAAGTCCTTTGTTTGTTTGTTTGTAATATCTTTATTGCATAGAAATTTACACAGTAACAAGAAAATAGTACATAGTTATACTTCCTGTCAACCGGCAAACCATAAAGGAACTAGATCATTCAGTAAAAAGCGGCAAGTCACTGTGTTTAAGCAATAATATACTAACAGAAATACAGATAATAGACATATATCTATCCACTAAATATATATGTATAAACTTATTTATAAATAAACATACATAAACTAAGATAAATTGCCTGACGTTCGATCTAGGTGCTCAACTGGACAGGAACTTAAATACATTATTTTTAAATATGTTGAGGGTCTGTGCTTTTTTAGTGTCAAAGGGGAGAGAATTCCAAAGCTTTGCAGCCTTTACGGAGAAAGATTTAGAGTAAGAATGGGAAGAGTGTAAAGGAACACATAGAAGAAGTTTATTGTAGGATCTTAGACGTTTGTCCGGTTCACGGAAAGAGAATTTTTCGTGAAGATACGATGGGAAAGATGGATTGAAAAGAACATTAAATAGCAGGGAAAAGATATGGAGATTTCGGCGAGCTCTGATAGGCAACCAGTTCAATTGATCACGAAATTTTGAAATACGATCGTATTTCCGGAGACCGAAAATATATCTTATACAAACATTTTGTAAACGGTCCAGTTTATTAAGAGGTTCTTCAGACGAATCCAAATAAACTATGTCAGCGTAATGAAGATGAGGTAGCAAGAGTGAGCTAGCCAACATAATTTTAGTTTTAAGAGGCAGTTGTCGTATGCTTCGTAAGGTGTTACAAAATTGTATTTTTATACAAAATTATTTTTAGCGTAGTGTTTTTTTCTTATTCAATAGGTACACAAAACACGCAATTATATTTTCCAGGCCAGGTTCTTGTTAAATACATAAAAAAATTAAGTCTAACGATGCTTATAGGGTCATTAATTTTTTACTGAAATGTCGGACAGTTAAACAAATAGAGAAATAATATATATAGCTTATAATAATACACTGATTTCCATATAAATGAAAATACCAATAGGGATGGACAGAAAAGTATTCCTCCTTGCAAAAACCTCTTTAAAACTACATTCACGATAGTAGCATCGGAAGAAAGAACGATGTGTTATTGTTTTCATTAGCATGAGATAATATAGAGTTTCATCATCATCATTCATCCAAAGATCCCAACGCCAGATAGACAACAGATCAAAAGCATTTTAAGTACTAACTTGTAGGTGACAATCGACAACCATAACAAAATAGTCTAATAATATCTACGACCACGATCCTATTATCTTGTGAAAATATTTGAGAGCGCGATGTAAATGCATTCTCGAAAATGCAAAAGCGACTTCAATTGATAGCTGAGATTCACGCTACAAAGTTCCGCCTCGCGCGCTGTTTGTCTGTTCATCCTCATGGCGTTAGTTCTAGTTAAATCTTCATCACCTCTGGAGAAGATTGGGGTACGCCTTTGACCATGGATCCTGGGTTGGGTGAGTCCGGTTTTATACGAAACGACTCTCATCTGACCTCCGCAACCCATGCTGGCGAACCTAAAACCGTATTGGATCATTCATGATTACCCATCCTGCATACATCCTGTTGCCTGAATGTGAAGGATTCTCACGATGCTTTCCCTCACTGTAAGAGTATTCAAACTAATACTATGTGCATTAGTTTGAATACTAACTAACAAATACTTTGAAAATAGTTATTGGTAGATTGTATCATGGCCGAGGTGGGATTTGAAAGTGTGCCTTGCGCATCACACATTTAAACCGGACACCTCACCGTGCAAAGTGCCATCTTTTGACTACAATTGATATCTTCACGCTGAAATTTTTAAAAATAATTTATAACCTTTTTTTAAAGGAATTTTCACGGTGTACCTATAGCTAAAGGGATCATCACCGCACGGTCTACAATACTGAACACATTTATCTAATATATTTTAAGGAAGATAAAGTAAATATCACTAAAGACAAAAATAAAGACTCTCAGGCAATATACGATACGTTATAAGAATAGGAAAAAAGTTTATAACGCAACTCTCGAAATAGAAACAATTTTTTTTTAATTGCCAGTGTTAAACCATACTCGTCTGATGGAGAAAAACTGAATGAATAGAAAGATTTACATTCAAACCCTTTCAGGGATCATTCCCTGGAAGCTCATGATACTAGCATAACATAGAATTCGATTAGCGTATCAAAATTGAAATGCGTTTGTATCACATATAATTATGAATACTAGTACTAACATAGTTTGAGCCTGGTGGACTCACCATAAATGAAGACAAATCTACGTATCCTCGCTCTGATATGATAATGGTTCTAATTCTTTGAGCATCATAAATCTCGTCAATGAGATGATACTAGTCTGTCACAAAAGCTAAAATCACCCAGGAAATGTTTAAATCGAAATCATAATTCATTAGTGGGTCATTCTGGACCCTGACGGACCATTACCCAGGATGACGGCGCGCGTGCCCGCGGATATACAACCACCCTTGTAAGGAGACCTTCCCTGCCCCCCGCATTCCACACGCAAGATGCCGAGCTAAGGGACTATGCCCTTCTATCGGAGCTCACACAAAATTGGCCGCGTCATGTTCGCCGTCGCCTTTAAATAGGAAACGACACGTTTATCCAATTAGAAATTCACCATATCTTTGTGATAGTTGAAAAGGAAATTTGAGCAATCAACTTGCAGAGCGCCTCGGCATTCCTATCACTGTTTATCCAATTGAGAACGTAATGAAGTTTTAGACGGAACAGCATGAAATAAGCGCTCCATATATAGACGGCGTAGATATGTGATTGCCCAATTATTTAAATCATTAATTTGATCTGTAAACATTGCAATTAAATAGGTACGCATTGAAATAATAATTCGATGCCATCATTAACAAACTGTAGACATTTTTTAATGAAAGAAAAACTAAATAAATACAAAAAGCTAAAACTTTTGATAAGTACTAATGTATAGTAATACACAAAATATTTATGTCAAACTCCTCTTTTTCTCACTTTCTCTCTCTCTCTCTTATCATTGCGTATTTCCGATTGCATAATCAACTGTTGACTTATTCAAAAGCTTAGAAAATTTTTACAACCAAATGTAAAAATATAATCCTTTTACTCCACCGGAAAGCACCTAATATAATTTTAAATAACAAACATTTAGTCACGTCTTTATCCCTTCAGGGGAAGACATAGCCAATAATCTTGAAAAGACTGAAAGGCCATGTTCAGCTGTATGGCTTTATAATAAAATTGAGATAGTTACAGATTGCTAGCCCATCGCCTACAAGAGGAATGCCAAGTTTATAAGGCTATCCCTAAGTCACCTTTTACGACATCCATAGGAAAGGTATGCAGTGGTTCTATTTATTTTAATTTTAACCTACTCGAACCTATGTATTAAACCTTAGGCATAACTTGAATCTAGAGCAAACTGCTCAATACCTATATACGAGTAACATAGCTGGAACTCTAAATAACCGACAAAATATGTACACCAGACTCGACTTACTCCACAATAGAACGAACTAGGAACAACCTGTTATTACAAGGTGTTGAACCTGGTTTTCTGATTTATTATTCTATGGCATTAGCAATGATCAATGTTTCAACGAACTGTCCCTTTATTTCACGCATATTGTCAGCATTTAATATATCGAATGCACTTAGTTTATTGTTGTTTATAAATTAAAGTTACTATCTGTACCAAAATGATTGCAAATAAATTGTATCTAGACCTTATTTCGAGTCAAGATTATTCACATTAAAAGTGATCCATGTAGAAAAGGGGTAAGTGGCCTCATAAATAGTCTAAATTGCTGTAATTTTGACTTTAAATCTTATCTACTATTTGTTCTTTTCTTCAGCACTCGATTGTTGTCGCTTTCTGATTTCATTATTATTACATACATACATACATACATAAAATCACGCCTCTTTCCCGGAGGGGTAGGCAGAGACTACCTCTCTTCATTATTATTTGGAATAAGTATTTCAAATTTCTGAGCAAGTTTATTAAAAAACATATACTTATATGTTTTTCTAACCTATAAAAACTGGAACTAAAAAAATTTAAGTCTTAATACGACTTCACACTTTTATCGAATGTATTTTCCTCGTACTAAAACTGTTCTGAAAATTTGCTGGTATTACTACTCTTGGGCAATAAAATTCGGAAATGTAGAAAAATGTTAAATCGGTTTTCGAGAACCGATAGTTAGGATTTCGGCTCAAGAAGGAAGTGGTCTTTCGGACGTGGCTAAGTGTTGTCAAGAGCAGGCAAGTGCCTTGACGTGTGCCGAGCGCGTGGCCGAGTCGCCGATTGATACACCGAGTTAGCTGACCCCACTCGCATGACCTCATTCATAAATCGTCATTAAAAGTCTGTCAAAGACCAAGGGTCCACAGCTGACTATAAATTTTAGCTCATAAGTATCAAGTACGTATGGACAGTTAAGTCCCTGACAAACATAGGTTGAAGATTGGAATAATATTTAATATATAATATTATTCTAGTATTGGTAGGTTGTAGCGTAAATAACCTATAATAACAATAAATTTCCGGTTGTTACGGAATTAATTGTACTTACTATTAACAAATACCTAAGTCTATGTTTTATTATTAATATAATATTGATACTGATCACATTTAACGAACAGTTCATTTAATTTAAAGAACACCTACATTATGAAAATAAAGTAACTTTTTTAAATATATTACTTACAACGAAAATACTTTTTGCATTTATAAGAATAAAAGTAAGGGAAGTAAGAAAATGCGCCTGGTCAATATACTAGCAATAACCAGAGCAGCGCATGCCTTAGCTCTATCACGAAGTGGTTACTCCAAATTAATATATCCTGGCTCGCGCCGAGATTCCTAATATTATATTTAGACGTGACACGCGCTCGTTTGTATCAATTGGTCCAGTCTGCCCGCTGATATACGGCCGACGCTACTTTAGAACAATGATGGCACAAATTGCGCGATTACGCGCTTTACCACCGTCCCGCGACCCGCGTGACTCCTGACTCCCATAATTGACAAATTAGCCTGCACTGATACGCTTGCATGCACAATCGACGACGCAATCACGGACCGTTGGACGCGGTCCTGGAAATAGTCTAGACTGAGAATTAAATAAAACACTAGAACCGATTTGCTCAACGAGAAAAGTACCTCGGTTATCTGGATCTACAAGATTTATTCATTTAAAGGCCGGGTTGCAAGAATCAGAAACCGTCAAAGTAATGGATGACACCTGGATAAATGAGCAGACGAATGATTCTCACATCGGGGACAAGCGATTACATTGCTCATTAATAACTTCTTGTGCGGCGCCGCTAGCTTCACTACTACAAATCAGTCTAATGAGCAGATCCCATGAAAGCCTTTTAATTTCCCATTTGGTTCGGCCACCTCCGATACCGTCTGACTGTTATTAATATAGGAGCAGGCCGGTCGCCGGTGGCGGGGCTCCCGACCGCGGCGATTACGTCCACTGCGAGGTATCGCGGACGCTCTCCGCGACTTATCTCTCGCTATTAATTACGTCCAGATATGCGTCGGACAAGTTTTAATGCAACCGCTTCATTTGTTGCTTCGTCGAGAGTGCCATATCAAAGACGTTATAGGTGTGATAACTTTGAAGTGGCAACAACGGGCCGCTGAACGGAAAGAGTCAGACGAATTGGGTTTCGAGACATCCATTACCCCTGACGTATTACAGTTAGGCAACCCAAGCAATAACAGATAGCTCCACGGAAAAGTTTCCTTAACACAACGCTGATAGTCATCTAGAGTTAAATCAGTTAGACATTTTGCAAGCAGCGGGCGGCAGACTGCTGATGCAATTACGGTTTCAATTCATAAAAGAATTCGGAATCAGATCAGTGGAGGCCGCAGGCTGTGCCAGCGAGTGGCTAATAACACCCCGCTAAGAAAATTGACTGCTGTAACAAATCGAACGGTATCGTGCTCTATATCGCTATTTATTTCGATTTATTTCACGGGTGCACGCAATGACTTAAAATATTTATCCTTTAGCTTGCTTACTTGCTTAGTAAATGTTAGAATTAAAAGAAAATTAAACAAAATATTTAAATACTCAGGTACGACAATCCAAATCGTAATAGGGTTAATCAAAATTTTTAATTTACAGCCTAAATAATGCATTTATTATAGTAGATTCTCGGCGAATATGTTAAAAACAAAAGCAAGTGTATCATTCCTTCTTCTCTCATAATTGATGATACGAATGTAAAGTTACCCAAATTATACATGTAAAATATTCGATTACATTCTTTTATTTCTTAACCTGAGAAGATAGACACTTCACCGTTAAGTTTATCATCATAACTCACGTAGTCATTTATCGGCCTCGAACCAGTCTGCTAAAAATAATTGTTTCGAAGCGACGTCCTGCGGAGGCTATACCACAACATCGCTTCACTTGTTTGCTGTTTTTTTATAGCTGTATTTTATACATACATCACGTATTTATTCCTTGTGGGGTACACAGAGGCTACAATCTTAAAAATAGCTAAAGCCCGCGTTAGGCTGGATGAATTAATGATGGAATTGAGATTAAGATAGTGACAGGTTGCTATGAATAACAAGTTAAAAAGCTAATCAATGACAAGTTTAAAAACCTTTCCCTTGATTGACTTTTACAAACTGCACGAGAAAATAAGAAGCTGCCATCCACTTTTTCATGATGGTCCACCATGTTATACAAAACAGTTGAAATAAGTATGTCAACTTTTACTCTATTAAACACACAAGAGTCATGAATTAACAAAGCTTATTTATTTATTTAAACTTTATTGCACAAAGAATAATGAACAAAGGGCTGATATTATGCCGTTTGGCAATTTCTACCAGTCTACCAGCTGACTAAACAGAAAAACTTAGGTTAGCTTAGTTACAAGTATATCCTAAATCACGTGCATAATAAAATTTATGCTCATACATTGATTGTAGTGGCTTTCAAACTTTTTTAAGTTTCCTTAATTGCTTCATCTTTTTTGACCTATCATAGTTCAATTTAAACTCGAGGTCAGATCAATTATTTATACTATTTTTAACGCTAAGCGTTCTCAAGTTTAAGCTCTTTTCTATACTTATCAGGGTCAATTCATTTATTTTATATTGGCCATTACTCTCGCTTCACATAAATGCGTTTACAAAACAAAATTACAATCTTCTTCTTTTTCGAGTATCTCTCTGGAAACGAGGTTAACCATAGTCCTATAAGTAAGCCAGGTTTTTACCTCCGCAACCTTTACAGAGGGACCAAACCCGAATTGGATAATTTGAAAAGACGCATAAGATAGATGTTTCTATACCCTTAGTCGCTTTTCATGCCTCCATGGGTAAGAGATTGAGTGGTCAAATTTTAAAGTATAGGAAACATCACGGCACCAAAACACAATTACAATATTAATGCATACTGCAATAAATTAAACTCATTTCTATAACTAAGTAGATCCAGTCCCAATCTGTTTCAAGTCGAACAACACAATGAGCGCATAGTTATCGCACGAGAAATGATTTATATCGAGACTTGGATCGATATCTCAAACCGAATTGTAAACAAAACCTTCGCTTGAGCAAAGTAGGTGACTTAATTATTCCGTCATTGGAGAGTTAAACTCGAATCTAATACAATTTATTGACAGCTTATATTTCCATTATCATTTCATTGCGCAATGTTTGTGGTATAATTTTAGTAAATTAGTCATTTAAGGATATTTTCATATCAGGTTTGTTAGCTTAATTTTTCATTTATTTCATAGAGTATGGTCAAGTCCTAACTAAACATGTGACCGACAATTAACGACGGCCATCAGAAGATTTCTGTTATACTCGTGTATACGTGATTACATCGCGCAGTCAGCAGCAACCATGTTATCTGAGGCTGCGATGACAGACCGACAGCTGAAACCGGAGACCGCCGAGGCATCCACTGCCTCCAATGCAATAACTCAACACGATAACAGCCGTCTGACCAACTGTTAACGACAAATAACAAAGATAAGCTAACGGCCACCTAAACGACCCAATCTAACATTCGATAATATTTAATAATTATTTACATACATTTATCAGATGGGATAGACGCGTGCGCCGACCGCTGACGACATCTTGTGTTATCGATGTCGAAATTATTTTTTATTTCATTTAGGTACTTCATGTTTGTTTTGATGCTGTGTCTCATCTCAAAATTATTCTTTTTTTTTAAACACCAAAATGTTAATTTGTTTCAATGCATTTAAAATGATTAATTATTAATTGAGATCCTCGTTCAACATACCTACTCCTGAAAATAAAATAAACGAATAAAACCTTAAAATTTTATATGGATTTCTTTTCCAATCGAGAGTAGGTACCCCATGGGCATGACATTTATTTCAATTTGTATAGTAAAAACGTGTTTCTTATATTTAAGTCAGTATTAATGTTTAATAAGAAAAATATATTCAAACTTAGTATACCTATAGTTTCCATAACCAACTGTGCATGAATTTCTTCCTATTGTTCATGAGTGCAAAACAATATCTTTGTAATACGAACTACTTAAATATATCAGTTGGAAGCAATATAGGCCGCAGGCTAAGCTTAGCAACAAATAAAGCTATCGTTAAATTATTGACTTCTGCACCACCTCACCTTAACCGGTAGCACAGAAATGGACAGCACGGAAACAAAATTCATTTACGAATATATTTACGAATTCATATTCTGCCATATTAATAGGCGGCGTATAATATGCAGATACATGTCAAAGTATAACAAACAGAATTATTAATAAGGCAGAATAAGGTACAATTCGAGTTCTCGTAAACTAGGTTTTACCAAGACAATTAATTAAAACAACTGATATTTAGTGATCTTTCGTACATCATTAAAAGAATATACTCTCTGGATTTTTTTTATTTAAAACTTTTATTTCCATTATTTCCGAAGAAAATCTAATGAGTATACATACATACATACATACATACAATCACGTCTATATCCCTTGCGGGGTAGACAGAGCCTACAGTCTTGTAAAGACTGATAGGCCACGTTCAGCTATTTGGCTTTAAGATAGGATTGAGATTCAAATAGTGACAGGTTGCTAGCCCATCGCCTAAAAGGAGAATCCCAAGTTTATAAGCCAATGAGTATTTAGTAATGAAAAAGTGCAACACATTAAAAACATTCCAGGGCACAAATTTGGGAACACTGCCAATAGACTGGGAATTTTCGCATAAGCAAAGTAACTCAACAATATTATGTAAGTGCATTTGAATATCTTTCGTAATTTTAGTAAGCTTTTAGCATTATTTTCAGATTTTGGAAATTTGCTATATATAAAACTATCTTTCAAGCATAAAAAAGGGCGAATGAAGACTCTCGCATAACACTATAAACAAGTAAATTATTGTTCTTTATTAGCAGCTTCTATCAACAACCACTAAATTCCAAATAATATTTTCGAAACGATCCGGCCAATTCCATCGGTATTATTTTACTAAGGGAATTATTTCATAAGCAGTCATCACATTAAGTTTACATCTACACTTTCTTCAATTTATACCGGTAGACAGCTTGCGTAGGTAAATTAGGCAATACGAAACTAAATACATCTATGACCTTATCAAGGCATGGCCATTTGAACCAGACGTCAAATATGATCAGCCATTAAGCTAATGCTTACCAATATTAAGCAGTCTCTCAAATCTGGTATCGAATTTATTGGTTGATTAGCATAGCGCTTGCTTTTTTATAATTGGAAACGTAAAGTCTTCCATATGAAAAGTAATTAGACCTTAAGATATTATTAAAGAGAAATAATTTTGCAGTTGTAACATAAATAAAAAACAAAGCCATCACATATTTGTTTGGAACTAATCCACCTACTTTTGCCAAATTTAACAAGACTGATGTATCTTTCCAAATTATATAAACTTATATTACATAAAGACACGTTAAAGGGAGTACCTTTAACATGTCTTTATGTCCTATAAGTTTATATAATACTACCTACAACAAAGTCGAATGTCATATACATATAATAAACGTCTGTCTTTGCTTCGTGAAAAGAGCTGTATTTGTATATTTAAATATTTCAGTCGAAAACTTACAGCATCACACATCACCATTTCCTGATCCGATTGCCTCTTTATTCAAGTCAATGGCTGCAGCCGATAATATAGTGAATTAATTCCAATGGTATTCCTGACGAGTCCCCTAAGCGGTCACCACTCAGCTTGCTCTTACTTAATGTCATAAATAACTTTGTCATTCTGCTAACTTAATAGCATAATTTATCCCTCACAGAACAACATAACGAGCAATGCCGATAATAAACCAGAAAAGCCATGAGGTGATAATAGCTGTCCGTAAATAATGATTCCTGATTACCGGCCGAGGTGTGGATCGAGCAGGTCGCTGTAGACACCCTGTACAAAACCTCTTACCACGCCAGAACTCGAATATTGTACGATTATCGTGCTATCGTACAAAATTGATAGTCTTCTTGCATTCATGTCGCTTGCATAGACTAGATCTGACCCCGACTTATGTAACGTACTCAGAATGCAATCGCAGCCTAATTAACGCAACCACTCGGACACGGCCGCATTGAGGATGTACCGATTAGAACGGACCTCCCGTTAAGGAGAAACAATCACATCTCCAACAACGGATAAAGCAGATTAGCTACCGAGAGAGTTTGTTCCATTTAAACGAGAACATTATTGCCAGTCCACAATGCCATTGTTATTTGCTAGCGCAAATTAAAGATTCTGATTTTGATGGAGATTATTAATATACATGAGTTTAGGAATATAAATATAATGAAGTAAAAGCACGTTAGTAGCGTGTTAGTCCGTTACGCATGCATTGCTATGTCAGAATAGCAGATTGGAGGTGGCAGGACGGCGCGGCGCGGGTTGTAGCAGCGACGTCGGCCGCACGGCGCGGCTATGTCGATGTGTTGCCCGATAGCCTCCGCTCCACAAGCACCACCATTTATTCATGGTGCAATAAATTCAAATTACCGGATTAACAATAGTACGGATACCATCTCCGCGGGCGATATTTGCAGGCCGATACTGACGACGTTAGCTGCGTTTCACTGGGCACTGACTTTATAAACAGAGTTCCCATGCATTTATGAATTTAACTATTTTATTTAGTAGAGTCCTAACTGTAATCCGGCTTATTTATCTAACCATTTAAGTGGTAGTAAATACTGTGGCATTTGCCTATTTGGCTATTTGGAATCTTAGTCTCGCATTAGTTATAAATATCCTGCTATTAGCCTGTAATATGATCTTCATACATATTTGAAACTGGATTCTATTTATAGGTCTCATCATTTATAGGAAACATTGCTATCGATAAACGTCTGCAATAAAGGCGTGTCGCATGCGCATGAGTCTCGTATCGGTTGGTCAGTGCTCAGAGTGGAAGTGGCCGCTTTATACCGCAGCGCAAACGCAATGAAATCCTACACCGCGACGAATCGAACGCTGTCCTGTCGCGTTTGAAATTTCTGCAATATTTCGCCCTTTTCACGCAGATATCCTCGGCCCGTGTCTAACCGCCGGACATGAAACACAATATCGCCGAGTGCAGTCCATAATTTATACGCATCCAGAGCAAATGCAGTGTAGATTATTAGCTCGTGTGTAATCTTAAATTATTGTTTATCGTAAAATATTCATTCTCCATGATGAAATTTATTATTGTAATATTGCTATTTGAAAAAGTCATCTTCTTATATCAGAAATAATTCATCAATAATGTATAATTACACTTCTTGTGTTACCTAAATATATTCAAATATATGCGAGCGATTAGCCGCAAGAAGACCTGCGCCGGCGCATCTGGCATCGGCGTTCAGCGGTATCCGGAACGGGTTTAATGTGTTACTACGTTTTAATTGGGATCAGACGACAGCGACTGACTTGGCGCCACAACTGGCAAACCACGAAGTCACATAAATCGTCATTGCGTAAACGTCTTCAGCATTTCTACACCACTGATATATTTTTTTCTATAAAAAAATTGTTGGTTGAAATATTAATAAATAACTCTGAACGTGTCCTATCAGTCTTTTCAAGAGTGTTGGCTGTCTAAATCGCGAGGGATTATATAGGGAAATATTTCAACAAGTAAAAGATCGCTCATACAAACTAGCAACGAGTGCTTAGAGTTTCTACGAGCAACAACAAATACCTAATAAAACATAGCACATACAAACTATAACTTAGTGCTTCAAGTTTCCAAAGCAATTAATAAAAGATCACTCGTACTAACCTGATGGTTCGTAGCACTCGTTGATACAGATGCTACGAATTTTTACGAGCAACAGCAGATAATTAAAGTTCGCTCATAAAAATTATAGACGGACGTAGCATCCGCATCATTACTATGAAAATAGAGAAATCAAAATGAAAGCTCATGAAATCTAGCTACGATTGCTAGGTCCATTACAATAAAAGTGAAGTAAAAGAGATCACTCATAGAAACTCGTAGATGTAGTAAGTGCTACAAACTCCTACTTCTACTTTCGGAATTGAGCATCATCAGTTACTTCGTTGTGCAACCTTTAAAATATGTACATGTAAATTCCTTCAGCATATTGTCTTTAATATAAATGAATACACTTTAAATTTACACAGGGAAACCGCTTGATTTCAATTTATTGACTTATAATTACGATTGCTTACCACCGAAGTAAGACAAAAGTTTTTCAAATTACAAACAATAATTTTTGTCGTCCTAAGTCATCAAAAGAATTTTGCCTCTACTAGAAAACTATAGTAATTTGCTTGCACATTTAGATATAGCCGTGTGAATACTTTCTTCGGTTGATGGGCGAGTGCGGCGGTGGTCGACGCTGCGAGCGATTTATGTGCCGGCCACGATAATGGCCGTATTAATGGAAATTGACACCGATCCCGACTCGCCTCACTCATAGGAGAGACCGTGAGTTCTATCCCTAAATCAGTGACTTACTCAAGGCAGGTAAAACGAGCGATAACCAATCAAAATTGAACTGCTTTTTATTCGATATCTAACAATAAAAGCTCGTCTCACATGTTTCGAGTGAGAATCTAAATTCCAAAATAGCACCCAGAGACCTCACCGGCATCTCGTCGCTTAAGGAAATATAATATAATATCAACTTTTCAACCATGATGTAATAATCTTGTCCTCATACGCTGATACGACCCGACTTTGCGACGATTACTACGCTTACCAATTATTAATTCTTCCAACGCGAGGAATCTCAATTTCTAATATTAAACGATTTTTCTGATCAGTGTCATTTTAGATATGATAATTAATAATAGAGATAATTTTAAAAAGAACATGTTATTCTACTATGAAGCAAAAATATATTTCGCTGAATTTTTCTGATTACTTATTTAAATTTCAGTAACTTGCTACACTGTATATACATTTGACTCGTTGTACAAAAACATCGCTTTCTCTGCAAAACTATCCACTGTTATTTCTATTACAGGGATTATTACCACAATATGAGTTACGGCACCATCATGAACTCCGACGGATAGCTCGACTGTCTCCCTAGCATTATTTATCGACGTATAATGGCTTCTAATGGGAGGCTATTGAATCTGCCACCTGGACCTCTTTTATTTTCCGCGAGTCCATAGGGGCGGGCACGATTTGCAATGCATGGCGCAACGCTTGTGAATATTCACATCGCGAACTCTCGATGTGTACTGTACGACTTGTGATTTAATTGATACCACGGCCTGTATCGCAGACGACCACATGTATGGACAAAACGTAATTGCTCGTTAAGCCTCGATCCTCGATTGTTTCTTGATTATGAAAATAAAAGAACGGTCTGTTCGCTGTGAGAAATTCAAAAGACGCTTGACAAACGATTCAGCTCGACCGTGCAGTTATTATTTTGCAGACGAACGCAACAAATATTACAATGCACAGTGCATATTCATAAGGTACATTTATATAATATACACTCACCTTTCTGGTCTCAGAACAATGCGGTGAATTCTACATCAACATCGACCAAAGCAAATGATGATATCAACGAAGGCAAGCAACAAATGTGTACATATTCGAATTTATTTAGACCTTTCGTCGATAACACGGGATATTCGAATTCTTTTATTTGTACGACACGACGGACGCAGCACGTGCAATTTATTGATACTGTAGTCGATAACCAGTAGGTGCATCCCACGCGGCGACACAGCGATCGCGCGCACGCGCAGCCTTTACAAGTATAACCCTTTCGGAAGGAAATCCGATGGAGAATGCTCGCTAAATACTCTGCATAAATAGAGTAAGCCGTCGTATCGTAAAATGCTGCAAGCTGTGAGGACAGACGCGCTGCTATAAAATACAAGTGTCATCGCGCCTCACTAAGCCACGGCTATAATCCTAGCTCCGATCAATTTGCAGTCTGTGGACTATCCGCCTTCGAGCTAATTTTTCAGTATACAAGTATAGATGTGATTATTGCTTCAATTACTATGCTATTATTGATTTACATATTTTGACTTGATACGTGGATATCAACATGAGTTTTTAATATAATTTAAGTGTAATGTAATGTATAGGGTGTCTATTAAATGTCACCAACTTATGGGAAAGTTCGTTTTTACAACTTTTATTAATGTTTGGTAATGAACGTCGATATTATGGTTATATTATGAGGATATGATTTTGTAACTGACTGTTTACACATATTATTAAATTCTCATAATCAAAATTGTATAAATTATATTTTATGTGTTTTAATATTGATATTGCATTGAAATATGTAGAAACAAACAGAGAATGTCTGGAACATTCGATACGTAATTGACATTGCCTACAGGGAGGCGACACTTTTGAAGACACCTTAGAATATTATTAACATCTATTTTAACACGTGGTCGGCGCATTATAGGGACATTAACATATGTAATCTATAAATTAAATCAATGCACATACCAACTTTACTACAAATTAAAAAGTTAAGTTATTCAAACTTTACGTTTTGTATTACATTCACAGGATTATATCTAGAAAGTGTTCTTAATTATTTGTGTTGTAAAATTATTTACGCTGCTGGAAACTTTGTCCTTTCTAGGGTTCCGTACCTAAAAAGTAAAAACTGGACCGTATTACCTACTAAGTTTCACAAAACTTTTTTGCATTTTACTTCATTTTCATAACTCTCTTGTCATAAATATATGCTAATAGAATGATTTTAATATTTACTACATCAAGCACCCCACGCTTTTAACTCCGATTTAAATTGTTTTGTTTATAAATTTAATTTTGTTATAATTTTAATCGGAGGTAATTGACTATAACGGATTGTTCGACTTGCTACTACTGTTTTATAATTCCTTTGTCATTAATTTTTATTTTCTATTTTTTAGTTCGGTTAGCAATAAAAGCGTAGTTTTTTAGTTTTATTTAAATAATAATTATTATTAATACTATTTTTGTTTTTCTGACGTTCACCAAGCACCGCTCGATCAACCAGGTACTAGTTTTTGAATAGAGCAGACTTAACATCGAAGTTTTTAGAACAAACTAAACTCAATGTAAGTAAATGTTTAAAAAGAGTTTTAAGTGCAAGGAGACGTATTAATTATGTTTCTAATAAATAAGTGCGCATACATGGTACAAATGGATTTTAAACATACAAACTTAAAGTCTAAATATAATCAGTCGTTTATATATTCAAAAACTTTAAGTTTGTATATATATATCAGTTGGATATTGCACTTTCATGTATATACCGAGAAGACTTGCGTGCAAGATCTTTTATTGTGAGAGGAGTATACCGCGGGCTCAATTATAACGCGCCCGCGGGCCATGCGCGGTTCGTTACGCAGCCCGTCTCGTGGCGCCAGCGCACCAGAGCGCGCCGGCCTGACCTATGACTCCCGATGCTGGCAATAAAACATACTACACTTATATATCACAATATCCCATAACAAACACCATATTTTCTAGAGAATTGCGTGCCAATTACAATTTACACAAAGTTGAAATACCATTTTCCTGCAACACATAAAATTAAATGTTTATGAAGTAAACTGATGTCAAATAATTTTTCAAGATATTAATTTTAACTGGTATTAAAATCACTGACAAATAACTTGACCTAGTTATTTGTCAGTGATTTTATTACCAGTTAAAATTAATATCTTAAAAAATTATTTGAACTGCCACGTTATGTTGAAGGGACGCTAACAAGACAGGGTTATTACACCATTAACTCCAATTTTGAACTAATTGAAAAAGGAAAAGCGGAACCCAATCACAAATTATCGACACTACATCAAGTGTTAAACGGCACTTATCGACGCCGAAACGGCGAGTGATCACCGCCGATGAAAAATATACAATTTGAGGCAATAAATCAGTGCCATCGCCAGCCGGTAGCCCCTTCAAATGTTTTATTTTGTTATTTATTACTCAACTATTAATACGGAAGTTAATTTTAGAAGAAATAAAAATTCGACAAATTTATATGAAGGTATAAAAACATTTTATTTTAACATTTTTTATAAATATTTGACCCCGTATTGGATAAGGGTGTGTTTGTTTGTAAGTATAAAGTGTATTCTTCCGTGGCAAATTTATCTTATTTCAATAAAATTTAGCGGCGTTTACATTACAGGCGTTACTTTTTAACATGAAAGACTTTCGTTAAAAAATCTTCGTCGTTATAATGTAAGTAGCATAACATTTGTTTATAAGTTAAACCTATTTTACAGCTAAAATTAAGTTTATGTGCAGCTAAAAAAGTTTGCAAACAAGAAAAAAACTTAAAGCTCAGATCATCATGCTTATGCAACAACCTAACTTATTCTTCCAGCAGTCCACACATATAGGGCCGGTAATAAATTGATTGTTTTGCACATAGCAAACAATCTTAATATATCGTTGTAAGCAATGTTTGTCGCACGCATAGTCATAGCCATTTGTATTCAAAACGCATTCTGTAATAGGTGCGGCGGCGCGATCTATCGACAGCTACGCAATTTATCTCACACTAGAATCGAACCCCAACCTTGCTTTGCAATTGCAGTCCACCACGGAGTTAGTAAAACTATTCATCTGTATTAGAGTCCGCTATAACTAAGTGCCATGGGACGTATGCACATATCTGTAAATTACCTTTATCTAGAAGTCTCGACAATAAGGCGTTGTGTTGGCTTGTCGTAGTATTTTTAGTTTTGTTCATTATTATCGGCTTCTTGCTTATATGAGGTTTGACATACATACATACATATGGTCACGTCTATATCCCTTGTGGGGTAGACAGAGCCAACAGTGTTGAAAAGACTGAATGGCCACGTTCAGCTTCTTGGCTTGATGTGTAATTTGTACAAAATATAAAGTCAAGTACATTCGACGGGGAAATTTCTTTTAATAACACCAACAGAAAATAATAACCTCTGCAAACGAAAATAATTTATGACTTTTAATTTCCTTTTATTTAAGTATTTAGAAAACATACATATTAAAGTAACATCACAATGTTACATAACCACATTAGGTTTTTCCGAACATTGAATGTTCGGCCAAGTCTTCAGATTATCTATACAACTCCAGCATGACTAAAACCCAACGCGCGCTCTTAAGATAAAACTTACTCTTACTTAGCAATCCACTATTTCCTGTTACCTTGCATGAGACCAAATTGCTTCTGCAAACGGTAGGGAATTCAGATTGTTCTATTATTGTTACTTCGCAAAGGTTTACACCGGACTATTATTCCGAGAATAGATGTTTTCTTCTAAAATGGTGAAGTTGGTATGCAAGTGCAAATTGTCTGTATTATTATTTTAAAAAAATGACTAAACAATAGTCGTTTTACGATGAGATATTGATAATGTCGAATACAATAATTCAATTAATGTTGACTTAATAATGACAATTTTTTTTTTTATTTGGCTACCTATTTTTATTTTTTTGGTTAAGCTATGGAAAACTTACTCCAGGATAATTCACAATATTAATGAAAATGCAATATTGTTTGAATAAATATATAATCAAGTCTATTTATGCACCTATAACCCATAAATATAGGTATTTAGTTGACATTTCTTCGTTTTAAGTCCGCTGCTTACTTTTATTGTAACGAATAAAATAAAAACTATTAAATTTTCATAAGAATTATAACTAATGTCAGAACAGTATCGACCAAAAATGTATAATTGTCTGTAGAAGAGCATACGCGATTATGTTGAACAAAAAATGTTAATTTAAACTTTTGTATGAAATATTTAGATATTTATTTCAAAACAACATACTATAGTCTAACAAAGTGAAAATGGCTACATCCCTATCCAGGTTCTACGATGTAGGAACGGGTACATCCCTTCGGAATCGATGGAAATGATTGTGTGCTTGATGAGTTCCAGTGACCTCGTTACTAAGTAATGTGATGCCCTATAGCCCAATAGACGTAACCGTTTGTAGCGCTTACGGATGTTGAGCAATCCCAGTTGCAGTCCTCACTTGGAGACCGCAAGAGTCTAAAAACTTTCCCGTTAATCTAGTGGTGACAGACGTTGACCCCTGCTGTGATCACTAGATATTCGGAAAGCCATGCCAGATGCCTTTGGCGACCTGGAAAGTCTGACACCAGAGTTTGCGACAAAAAACCAAAGTAAAAATCTATCCGTAAAAAAAGTAATGAGAGAGCGACTAGAGAGTGCTCTATAAACACAAGTTACTCTAAGACTCGGCCATGTACCCGTCTCGGTAATTGATAGTCAGATTTGTGGGTACCTGTGTGAATGATCATAACCGCTCTTGTGGTTAATTAGCTCCGTGCCACATAATTAAGTGACCACGGTATTACTACTAGGCATGTCTGGTCCGGAACGCTGCGGTGGACACGATTTGGTGATTATACTCATGTGGTCAGGTAGAATGTAGGCTATTAATACCAAATTATTAAAAAACCGTGTGGTTCCCGGAACCAATACAAAAAAGAATAGGACCATTCCATCTCTTTCCCATGGATATCATCGAAGGCGACTAAGGGATAGGCTTTCAAACTTGGGATTCTTTTTTAGGCGATAGGTTGTAGGCAACCTGTCACTATTTGAATCTCAATTGTACCATTAAGCCAAATAGCTGAACGTGGCCATTCAGTCTTTTCAAGACTATTGGCTCTGTCTAGCCCGCAAGGTATATAGACGTGACCATATGTATGAATGTATTGTATTAAAAATGTAAACTTACTTTCAAAATAAAATTCAGCAACCCTTCTGATCTATATTGTTGCGCGTATGACATCGATATATAAAACATGCTACCCAAACATATTAAGTTTAAAATATACCTTAGAATTATAGTGGTAACATTTCATCAACACTTTTTTTTACGTTTGAATACACTTTCGGAAAATTGTACGTGGTGCATGGACAGGCAAAAACAAAATAAACACTCAAAATATATATTACCTACTTGTATTTCCTTCTTTGCTCGTAAAAGTGTCTTTGGCATTTGATTAGGTTTCGATTATCTTGTTCTTCTAAAGGTCACAGGGATGTAACTAAAAATATTGTGTTTTCCAATGTTACCTACGTCCTTTTCTGATTTTCTTCGTACTGAAAAACATCGTATCCTTATTCGCCCTAATCAAATAACCATATAAGTACATTCAAGTGAGACTGTTTTTTGTCCAAAGTTGGTTCAGATCAGATCGGCAAAATGATTATATTTTTTTCAAGCGGTGACGCTATTGACGCGCGCCGCTTCCATATAAGCCAATCTTCCTATTCGCCCCCGCAATTTATAGCAGTGACGGATCCTCTTATAAGGCTTAGATGATTTCTCGACTATGTTTATATCAATATGCAAATCTTATAATTTTTTAAGTTAATGAGTGTCCCTAAGCGAAATGAAAAGGCACTACTGTTACGGATATAAGGTCGTCAATGCTCTATGAGAAATTATTTTATCGCCTGATTTCAACTTATGAAATTATACTTAGTCAATTCCTATATGTTATAATATTAATGCCTACCTTGTCTTTATAGAAGAGATGAAATACGTGTACGTACTTGTTGTTACTATGGCAGTTACTTATAATTTGAAAGGTAGGCCCGTCTATGATAAGTTTTACCAGTAAATGTCGTCTGAGAATGCAAACGGGACCAAAAGCCAGGAGAAAGAAGACGTCTGCACATGACAAACCACATCACATTTTAAATAAGTGCGTTTTGAAGTAATTCTCATTCATTCACTTTTCATATCGTGCATACACATACCTTGTAAACTCTAAAAAAAAAGAATCCTACTAACATATTATTATAGCAGACACAAATCAATACATTAATCGCTAGTCTAAAAAAAGAAACGCTCAAGTTGGTATCGTTAATCCACTGTGGGTTGTTGTTAATATATAATTAGTGTGTGACGTCACCAGCAGGCTTCGATTGACGCTACAGAGTCCATAACAAGAATATCAATCGGCTATGTGTGGACAATATTTATTATCATCCCTTATTATCTAAATAGGATGTTATGAAACAAAGACGAACGTCATCAGAGGGCAGTGTGCTGACGAAATAGTCTCCCTGCGTCACTCCCCCGAATAGCTCTGAATTGTTAGTGACATAGCACTGCAACATAAGCGTTATGTAAATAATATTTAAATATCAACCTGTTAGCTAATCATATCGTAAACAGACCATTGTTGATCCAACGCCCCCGACAAAAAGGTCTCGCAACACGAAATACTTACGACAATTGAGAAACTATGTGAGTAAACTAGAAATAGGTACCTTAGAAACAAAGTATAAATAAGTATGATATTCTGGGATACTACGTAGAGTTGACGAACATCCTCTAATTTCACCATTACTGAAGTAATATAACATCTCTAAAACAGCTCTACTACAGCTTTATTGAATCTGCTCCAAATTTTAAATGTCTGTACTAAAAAAAATAACCTTTGACTAAGCCCAATAAGGAAAATTTTATACCTATAGAGCGCGTCCAGTGAAAAGATAAAAAATGGTGACGGACATCCGAATCACATTTACCTGCGTTTCCGAAACCTTGTAAAATCAAAGCCAATGTCGCCAAGCAATACTAAATGGCGTAACTTGTGCTTATGGGTGCATAAATTACACACCGTGGGTGCCGGATATGCGTAGGCTTTTTATCCGACCACTCATGTATTTTCGCATTTCCACTGGCCCTAAGTTTTGTAATCTGTACCAAATTATTATTTAAACAACCCACATTATGACCAACTAACAACGAACTTTCTCTATGGGTTTCGATTTTTGACCTTTATCCCACAATGATCCACTATTTGTCATATCGGCATCCATTCGGCCCTTTATGAACCCTGACATTAAAAGACACAAGTACACCTATTTCTGTCTGGAGCATCGTAGCAACTAATTATGACCGAGACATTTCAAAGTCTTTAAGTAACTACGGATTGCAAAGTATACGAGTAGGTACCTACATTTAGTCCACATCAACGTCGTGCCATCGCTGCGAAATTAAAAACGACCGCTCTTTAATACCAATACCTAATTCTGAGAAATCTTCATATTTTATGAAAGAAATATTCTTGGTACAGCATAATACATTGTACTTTTTATGAAAACAGTTTTTATGTTGATGTTATAACGAAGAACGAATGAAAAAATTAAGAAAACCTTAGACTAATTTCACGGTGATTCATGAAATTTCCATTAATAACATGATAATATTCCTAAATGTTATTCGTTAAACAAACCCACATAGTCGTGGGGGTATTAAAGTCAGTTTTTGAACTTTCATCTGTCCTAAAGACAGGGCACGGCATCCCCGCACACCCCCGCGCGCGCCCACTATGCACTTTGACATTTACTACGGTAGCGAAGGCGGCAGAGGATCAACAGGTGGTCGCCATGGCAACGGGAAGCTGTTCATGACCTTTCCTTATTCCGGAGGCCCGGGAAAAGAGCTACCCGGGCACATCTACACCCACATTCGCAACAAAATTCTAAACATCTTTAATCATTTGCAGTAATTATTAGCAAATAAAGTATTTTGTTTCATAGCATGAATACTTAGATAAAAATCTCTTTTAGGAATTGGTAACTATAGTAATACAGGCTTAATATAATGCTTATGTTAAGTCTCATCGAAGTGAAAATATAATGGAATTATTGAATGCAAAGCAATTTTATAACTTATTATATTTCAATTTTATTCTGTTCATTCATAACCAGTGTAGTTTTACTTTAGTACTTTTAATATAACTACTAGTGAACAAACTAAATATTTGCCGATGCTAATAGAGAATTCCAGAAATCACTACTTATAATCTCCCTTATAAAAGCTCATCACTTTTCTAGAGTATTGTATTAACACTAACTAGCTGTTGCCCGCAACTTCGTTTGCGTATTATTGGAAATACGAAGGTTAAGGTTATTACAATTATTCAAATAGGAAATATCGAAAAGACGTATTAACAAGAGTTGTTCAGCCTGATGAGCATTTTCTGTTAGCGTATAAAAATCTAAGATTTGGAACACCTGATGCAGAATAAAAAAGTGGCACATCTGGATCATGTGATGTGGAAGCCAAAGGGACCAGCCAATCTGTAATATGTACAGAAATGATGTCGTAACAAAAGTTGTTCTACCTGATGATATATCAGTCCATCAGTTTTTGAGTTTATTCGTTTCAATGAAAAATACGAATATTTTTTCTCTTTATGATATTAGTACGGATTATTAAATATTTGCTGCTATTTCTGGATATAAAGTATTTTTTGTTAATCTAAATTAGGTATACCCTATGTGTCGCCAAATTTGGTTGAAATTTATTCGTATTTCCGATAACACGCAAACAGAGTTGTGGGTAACAGCTAGTTTAAAATATGTATGTTTTTATTTGTGTATTTGTAGTAAATTGTATCTCTGAGGAAAACATACAAATTTTGAATTTTTTGACTTTTAATTTTGAATTCTTTTTCCGTACTTAGTTCTTCCCATATATCAACATATTTTTTTTTTAAACGTCTATATTGGAATCATCTTTTGTGTGGCAAATTGTTTTGTAGGCTTTTGTGAGGTTCTTTAGACAACTTGTTAGTGATACGTGCTGTACAATAAGTTTCCAATGTTTTCAGAGCCGTTGGCTACCTGACAGATCTTCTTGAGACTTTTATGCAATGTACCACAAATTATAATTCTGTTATTAAGTCAAACAGCTGAACGTGCGTTTCAGTCCTTTCAAGAATTTTGGATCTGTCTACCTCGCAAGGGATATACGTGATTATATGTATGTATGTATATATACGAATAATAACAGATTTATTTTATTTTATAGGATTATTTAATTTATTTAGATTAAATATGTTTTATCTTCTTTTTGTCATATCAAAAGGATAAACATACTTATTCTACGCCACCATTATTCTTCTAACGAAACCTATCTTCAACTTAAAGAAATGTTATTTATTAATTCGAATTTGAATCGAACCAAAACTAATAATCTGAATGAATAAAGTTTTGACCTATAAAATTTCGCTGAGAAGCTGATCGTATTCTACAGAAGAAAGATAGAATCGGGTGTAGAAACTAGTTCTAAATCTGATGTTTAGATATTTAATCTTGCTAAATACTGCTAATGACACACTACTACGTCAAAAGAAAGCGTGCAAATACATTCTGCGTCAATATTGTACACACACAAGATTAGCATAATGAGTAATGGTGATGGTATCGTTGCGTAGCAGCGACTATGACCAGACGGTATTTTTAAGCAAACCCATGATTTATCCTACCTACGTAGCATTAGAACTATTCGATCCGGGCTGCCGACGTCACGGGTTACTCTACCACGCAGCTAATTGTGGCATGACCAAAACGGTATCAGCAGCCGTCACCGGGCTAGCGTACGAAAGCGGAGCGTGATTCAGCCGCGGCGGTGAAAGTGGTGGCTGGCAGGAGCTCGGCGGCGCGTGCGATACGTCACGCTGGCCCGCGCTAGCACGACGAGCCTCCGCGCCCACGCACCGCCCGCGCGCTCACGCTGGCCGCCCGCCGTCGCACCATCACTACTCTTGAGCGGCCCGCGCTTTTCGCGCGCCTCCCTTCGACGTCGCGACGCCGCGCCATTTTCTCGCGCACGTGGGCGACGCCGCCACCGGCCGCGCGAGGGCGCTCGCTTCGAACGCCATTAACACGGCCGTCGTGAATGAACGCCGACCTCGACCGGGTAGCTGGCGTCCATTGATAGGGCGTGCGGCGGGCGACGACCGGCCGCGCGTTTGCACGGGGGCGGCGTGCTGCTGAACGCCCTCGTCAGCGCGATCGCGCCTCAGTCGAGGATGTGGCGTTCTCCGCGCGACGACACTTCGTGCGAAATCTGTGTTCATTTAACAGTAGATACTCGTGATCATACAGTGTGATTACCGTGCCCCGTACTCGTAGTTTCCTAGTAATGTTCTGTGATCACGTCAATTCTGGTAGAACGTAAGTTAGATAGTTTAAAAAGTTTGTTGGTGGTAAAGTCGCACGCGCGACTTCAGTGGCGTCTGCGTCGACGTAATAGTGGATGTGAGTAAAGGTGCGATCTTGCGCACGGTGGTGTGGTTTGTGCAGTGCGGGAATGCGCTCGTGCGATGCTCTCGGTGATCGCGATGCGTCGGCCGGAGGACGAGGAGTTGGGCGGTCGCGGCGATGGCGACGAGTTCGTGGATATCTCTCAGATGCAGTTGTTGGTGGAGGCGGGCCCGAGCGGGCTGCACTACGGAGGCCCGCCGCCGCCGCTTGCGCAGCCCCAGCCTTACGCACAACCTCCCGCTCACTCCGCCAATTCAGGCACCTCTAATGCTTCTGTCGATGATCTATTTGCGATATACTTCAACCCGTCTTCGCACGGTGAGCATTTTCTAGGTATGAACATTTAAATCTATTTTCATTATTTTTATCGATCAGTAGTAAAACAAAAACCTCAGAGTTATACACAAAAACGCATCTTCTTCAAAGATCCATCTTTACATCATTCAGAGTTCCAATTTAATAAAATAAATGATTGATTGTATTAAATCCTATAAGTATAACGCTTCTTAACTCCCAAATGCAACATTCATAAACATGAAGGCAACAGGTTGATTTATATTCATGAAAAGGTGGTATTTGTTTACCAAAATCTTGTGCCGAAGAAAATATTTTTCGTCGGAGAGATTTAATATTTGTGTCGAAATCATGTTTTGATGTAGTCACCAGGACGATTGTTGTATAATATTAAAGTGTATCAGACTGGTTAAGGTATAAGACTCATAGGCATAATATATAGCCGGCAGATACCGGCTTCAAATCCCACCGCAACCGTGTGTCAATGACTGTCAATATTGACGACCTCTGTGGCGCAGCGGTAGTACCTACGCTTGTCTGTGACACCGGAGGTCTCGGGTTCGAATCCCGGCCAGGGCATGATGAGACAAGAACTTTTTCTGATTGGTCTTGGATGTTTATCTATTTAAGTATTTTTTACAAAATATAGTATCGTTGAGTTAGTATCTCGTAACACGAGTCTCGAACTTACTTCGAGGCTAACTCAATCAGTGTAATTTGTCCCGTATATATTTATTTAATATTACACCTACGCTGATGGAAAAAATAGTAAACTTGTACTTTCAGGCGACTGAATGCGTATCACTTTATCCAAACTGAAAAAAATTTCGGAATGTTTATGCTCCAGTAATGACCATCTTATAAAGCTTTTGTCAGCCGGGGGTCGCTTCCTTTAAAAACCTGGCTTCCGCAATCCAAGATCATGATATAAAGCGCAGGCTCCTCTCCAATAACGGGATTAACGCCAGGAGGAATTAAAATATCCACTACAACATGACCTTCCTTAAATCCTAATCACATGTGGGCCCGGGCCCTAGCCAGGAACTGAAACAAACGTCATGTTTGACTGTACTCCTCAGTCAAAACATGACGTTTGTTTCAGTTCCTGGCTAGGGCCTAACAAGTAGGTATACATGAATCACAAGAATACAAAAAATATGACGTCATTGCAAATAAATAAACATTTACTTGTAAATCACTATGCACTCCAAGCTCCAAGAGGCTGCAAATTGTTTCTCCAAAAACGTTTTATATTTCAGTTCTATCCGACTGTTACCCAATCTCATGAGCTGTAAAGCTTCGACAAGACTCGACAAGACCACGTATAGCTGAATGGCTTCTTAATAATGGCATGTAATAGAATGCTAGCTCATTGCCTGCCACCTATTAATTACTAGCTGTTCCCGCGAATTCGTCCGCGTCTAATAGTTATTTTGGGCATCATTGGAGCCCTCAAGGATGAATAATTTTCCACGTTTTTTTCACGTATTCTAATAATTGCAACATGCTGATAAATAGTCTAAAGCCTTCTTTGATAAATGGTCTATTCAACACAAAAATAATTTTTCAATTCAAACCAGTAGTTCCTGAGATTAGCGCGTTCAAACAAACAAACAAACTCGTCAGCTTTATAATATTAGTTTAGATGTAGGTAATATTGCGTTCTGATTGGCTATATCTCCGAAACCAACGATTCCAACATTCCATTTCCTGTTTCCATTTATTTGTTTATCTGGTAATTCAGGTGAAATTGACATATCAGACATTAGAAAAAATAAATCAATGCACTGTTAATAGTCAATTCAATTCAATTCAAAATCTTTACGTCAGTTGAATTACAGTTACTGCTTATATACCTAGTCACATTTTCATTAAATGTTTTGAAAAATAATATCTGGCAAAATTTATACCAACTGGGTAATAATTGTTTACTTTTCCTAACTGGTACTGAAATCAATTAAAAAATCAAAGTCAATTCAAAATGTTAAACTACGCAAATATATACCCAAACGTAACCACGTATGGAGTAGCGCTGTTAACAGATGAAAATAAATAGCTATATTTTTCACAATTATGATGAAATTAAATCATAACAAGGGTCCTGGCGAAAGTTCAGGTCAAATTTACCTACTCTAAACCGCCGAGCTAAAGAAGTTAAAGCAGGGATCGTGGTAAATGTAAAAGTTTCCGTTTACCCCTCCGGAAATTTCAAAATTTCAAAAGTCAGCTTTTAGGTGTCGCTTATAAAAATTTGGATCAGCATTCTCTACATTATTATCTGCACCGGACGGGACTGGCTAATCGCTTGCGTCTGCGCGCCTCGCTATCGATGACATGCAGAGTGATCATTCTACATTGTCGTGTTGCTATCTGAACGAATGAGTTGACATCTCAGTAATGTCAAGGAAAATAATTCAGAATTAAATTTCTAATTACCCGCAGAACTCTCCGCCCCTTCAATAATGAGGCCCTCCCTTTATAGGAAATCAAAGCTGATTGGTGTAAAAAAGTTATTTTGGGAGAGTGAAAATTCCTTTTTAATTCGGAGTTACTAACGAGCGTTTCACATACTTCAAACTATATATATACACTGTGTGATGTTAATCCCTGTTACATCTTCTCCGGAGAGCAGCCCAGGGAGCGCTTACTGAGCATAATCCTGGATTGGGCAAGTCAGGTTTTTATACCAAGCGAGTCATATCTGCCCTCCGCAACCTTAGCTGGAGAACCTAACCCATATTGGGTAACCCTAATGGGTAAAAAAAAAACAACTTTTTAGATGAAAGATTTTTTTCCTTTAGTTGTGTTGTACGACATTCAGTGTCGGAACGGGGACCATACGCCACGAGTAAAATAAGCAATATTATAAAACAGGCAATTACCTACATAAACTGTGGCAAACTAATGGCAACTAGTGGCAAACTAATAAATATATAGATATATAACACGATTGCCACATAGTCACAATGTCCATTGCTCAATGGCTCATGCCTTCCAAAACTCTTTAATCATTTTTCTTAACAAATAATCAGCCCTATGTACATCACTTTTTATTTGCACTCTTTTTTTAAATGCCAATGAAAATACCTAATTTACTATAAATTATTTAGGTATGTACTTTTAAATAAAATACCTTCTTTTGACTAATTCTCGTTACTTATTTGAAATAATAAAAAAAGAAAATATTATTAAATTTATTAAAAGAGTAATAAATGTGGATGATGTCCCCCGCCTCTTTTGCCTATACCTATGTACATACCTTATAAATATTTAGCTCTTCTCTAAGTTTCAGGACTCCACTGAAACTTACTACATTAATTGGATCAATAAAACAGACCTCACTGCCCCAAAGTTTTGAGATGAACATTTTTTGCTGAAGTATGAATAAAATTTTTAATGTTGCGTATTCTACTTTGGCTGGGCAACTTGAAACTCTTTTTACCAAGTGTACAAAACATGAAAAAAACTAAATAAAAATTAAAAAAAAAACTGCAAATAAATGAGGATCGACCGTATATGTTGATCATGGTTTAAAAAGCTTACAAAAAAAGTAACTTTCGCATTAGTAATATTACTTGGGATGCGCACTTCGTACTACTAATTTTAAATTAACCTTAGTCAAGTTAACAATGTGAAAACAAACATTTAACAACAATCAGACATTATTGCAAAAAATCATGTTAACCACACTAGTTGTGCCGTGTGGTTCCCGGTACCAATAAATACAAAAAAAAGAATAGGACCTCTTTAGATGGAGTATCTCTTTCCCATGGATGTCGTAAAAGGCGACTAAGAGATAGGCATACAAACTTGGGATTCTTTTTTAGGCGATGGGCTAGCAACCTGTCACTATTTGAATCTCGATTCTATTATTAAGCCAAATAGCTGAACGTGGCCATTCAGTCTTTTTAACACTGTTGGCTCTGTCTACCCCGCAAGGGACATAGACGTGACCATATGTATGTATGTATGTACCACACTAGTTGAAAGCAAATGCTAATTTATTTACTTCCCTCATATACATATCATCCAGATGAAAAAGAAACTCCATTTTCATTCTTAAGTGTATATGCTTTAACGTAAGTGCAACCCAATAGAAAAATCGCTATCACGGTCTGTTTTTCAGTAACTAAGTTCAACGAACTGCCTGAACTATTTCTGTCTGAACAACTTTAAAAAGGGTAACTTTACATTGCAAAAAGAAGCCTGTCAGGTTACAGTTCGTTAAGCAGACTCACTTACTTGAAGTTTCACCACAGAATTATTAAAAGAACTTACGTTGTTAAACTGCTAATATAAATAAAAAATTAAATTAATGCCTATGTAAAGTTTGTAACATCTAGAGTAATCAGTATTTATATTTTTAAAAAATTTACTTTATATATTGCATTCCACTGCTGGAAGATACCACTTGACCCCCTGTTAACACATTGCATGTTAATTTTCTTCTCTCTTTTATTGCTATAACTACATCTTACTGACATAAACAGTGTAGTGCATATACAACATGTATTCTTCGATAATTTTTATATTAATTTATTGAACGGTCAAACAGTTCACCAGTGAATCTATTTTGAAAAAATTGCTTAAACTTTATATTTCAATGATTACATATAGTTTCCTTATGTAGTGTATGGGTGCAGTAAGTTTCCCGAAATTCCCGCGGGAACGGAGGTTAAGAGGAACAGGGACTAGGCGGATAGATCATGTCATGGATAGTAAATTGAACCCCGAGACCAACGACGATGTTGTATAGAGACAAATCCCAGTGTAGCTTAACATTTTCAGCTAGCGGCAAGCAGACATCAAGAAATTACCTACCAAATCAATTGAAGTTATTTTTTTTAAATCATTTACCGTGAGTTTCAAAATTGGTTAGTTTCTCAGGCTGTATTTCCGCTGGGGACTCTCAGTCGTTTACTTTTACACTATTTCTCACCTAAAATTGCTCTCCTCTGAGTGTGAATTTGTATGTGATTATGATTTATTTTTGAATATGATTTGATCAGCGCCACCTTGTGGTAACGCGTTGGCACTAATACAATTCCATACAAATTCGTAATTACTTGCTCGACCCGTTTGTTCGAGTAAAACTCGCACTAACCCTCTGATGACTGTTCAGTTCTCATCAGGTATTAATTTTATGTTCGCTAAAGACTGTCTCTTAGAATAGACTTCCTTCCGCTGATGCCAACTTTTCAGTTTTGCATTTTGTCTTCACTAACGTTTGTTTCTCATTTTAGACTTTCTATCCACTGCGACCTGTCTTTCAGTCATTAATTTTGTAACCTTTTCTCATCGTCAATTTTCTTTTCGGTGGTGACAGTTTCTCATTGATTCTCTGACAACTCATATTTAGTTTGAGTCATCTCTTCGTAAGTTTCTCAATCATTAACTTTCTGCTAGTGAATGTTTCTCAGTGTTTTTTTTTCATATCGTAACTTTTTTATCCTGTTTCTCTCTCTCTCAGACACTGTATCTTATCTGGTGTTTTTTTCTCATTCACAAGGTAATTTTAAGGAACTTCTGTTTCTTAACAGTTAACTGTAGCTACGCGGATGACTGTTTCTCTGTCACGAACATTACACAGTCAGTCAATTATATATTTTGAAACCATTTATTTATTAAACAACTGGCAGGGGACAGTTTAGGACTAATCTCAAACAGTGACTGTTTCAGATTCGATAATTGGAACTCCACTGGTGACTGTTTCTCACTCGGTGACTATGTTTCAACGTTGACTGTTAATCCTTCGTTGCCTGGTTTCAATTGACAACGACAAAAAATGAGGAAACAGCCAAATGTTTCTTCATTTCAGAATATTCCTGAATAATTATTATTTGTATGTATATTGGTGGTGGTTGGTGGCTGTGTTAAATTACTACCATTGTGTTTTATAGTAGATGTTTGTCAGCCATTGTCTTTTTATTCCACTTCTCCATGGAAATTTCAAAAGTTTACAAGAACCCGTTTAGCTGAGAACTGAAGAGACAAGTTGCTTACCAAGACTGCTAGAAGTAAGTTAAGACCGAAAAGAATGCTGTTTTTACTTCTTACGAAACCAGCATGCGAATTATTACTAGGTAAATGTACTAATATTAGTCTTATCAATGATACTATTAAATGTATTTCCAGTTGTCTACACAGTTACGCAATAAATATTTTGAGTCTGAGTTTGTCGCCTTTTACACGTCCATGGAAAATAAATGCAAACGTTCTACTCTAACGTGCCGGTACCACACGGCTTATTATTTGTATTTGTTATAACTAGCTGTTACCCGGGACTTCGTCCGCGTAAATTTCGAGTTGAATCTTGATCATACCGTCAGATACAGACAGACAAAAATATAAAAATAAATCTCTATTTCAGTAAAAAAACTAAATGTACAGACAAAATATTTTTACCGTTTTATTATATGTAGTACTTATTTAATTTTCATAAAAAATATATTTTTAATAAAAAAAATATCTTGTTTTTGTTGGGGATCGAATTTGGACCGCCAACTTCACAGTCTCACGTTCATTTTTTACGTGAGAATTACGCATGTTATGTGCGGCAAAACCAGGATAATATCAAACTGATTTTCACTTATTTTTATATGTTTTAGGTATTATGCTGTCGTACAATGATAATTGACTTTGAATTTAAAATTTCTCAAATCAAGGCAAAAAAATTTTTTTGCTTTTATTATTTACTAGCTTTCCCCCGCGACTCCGTCCGCGCGGATGTCGGTCTTCGCGTAGATGGTTTATTTCTCCATTTTATTTTCAGTCCGGTCAATTTAGACCAAAAAATAGGAATGAAGCTACATTAATTCCCATCAAGCTGAAAATGAGTATAATTGTTTAAAACACAATCAAAAGCATTATTTCAAAATTCCCCATGATTCCGGTTTAAGGAAAAAAATTACCCAAGGTCAAAGGCAAGAAAATGGGATTTTCACGATTTTCTTCAAAACGGTAAGTTTTATAGGAAAATTACCTCAGACATAGATTGTAGATCATAAAGATATCTATAAAAAGGAATCAATGTTTTTTTTCAATAAAGCTACCGTTTCTGAGATATTACGATGCAAAAAGTTGCAAGCGTCATAATATGCATAAGCACGTCTCGTATATACTCTATGTAGCAGTAATATAAGTAAAAATATTGTTCTGTCGGTAATTTTAACTTGAATTCAAAATATAAAATATACATAAGTATAATGAAACCCAGTCCCTTCATTTATACTGTAGTGAAACCTTGAGACAACATCTGTCTCTCTGTTTAATTGTGTACGTGGCTAGGGTCGTATAGCTGCTTTATCTCAGAATGCTCAACACATGAAATACCGTTAGTCTTTAATAATAGTTGTCCTTGCGGGGATACCGTTGTCGGCTATCGACACCACGGCCTCTCATGCCCTAGGAGTGCCGGCCGTTTAGGGCGCCATGCCGCCCTAAATGATATAATTCTCCTAGAACCAAACGGTCTGGCTCGGGATGATGCCAAGAGACCGGATGGTATGACTTTGGTACCCTGGAGATTGGGGCGGTCTTTGGTGTGGGATGCTACTTGTGTCGACACACTTGCGCCGTCTCATCTTCAGGTTACTAAATCTAAGGCCGTTCTGCTTCAAATGAGGCAAAAAACCTCAAAAGGCGCAAATATGTAGTTATCGGTAATATCTATACTTTTGAACCTTTTGGGGTAGAAACTCTGGGACCGGGGGGCCTATCTGCCCATCAGCTTTTCCGACAATTGTCGAAAAAGCTAATTGAGGTATCTCTTGACCGGAGGGCTGGAAATTATCTGGCTCAGAGAATCAGCATTGCCATTCGAATTGGCAATGCTGCCAGCCTTCTGGGCACATTCCCGCATGTTGATGCTATGCTAGGACTGTACAATTTATAAATTAAATTTTAGTTTGTAGTCATCTTTTTTCTTTCTTTTTATAAGTAGTTTTAGTTTTAATTTGATTATTGCATTGAATTTGATAATTGTAATCTCTATTATTGTCCTAAGATGATTTTCTTCACTTAGGGTTATTCTATTTTTTTTTAAATAATAAATGCGAAAGTTAGTCTTGAGTGCCACTGCGTAGTGAAAACACGTGTTTATTCTAACCTATTTCAGACTTTTTCAAGTTTAATAATAAAAATGTTAAAAAAAAACGCGCTAATAGTACACTACCTCAGAGGTGGCAAGGAAACGGATGCATATTATGACGCTTGCAATTTTTTGCTTCGTTATATCACAGAAACGGTAGCTTTGTTGAAAAAAAAATATTGATACCTTTTTTATAGATAACTTTATGATCTACAATTTATGTCTGAGGTAATTTTACGATTTGAAAAACTTACCGTTTTAAAGAAAATTGCGATACACCCATTTTTTACCTTTGACCGTGAGTGAATTTTTTTCCTTAAACCGGAATCATGGGGAATTTTGAAATAATGCTTTTGATTGTGTTTTAAATAATTATACTCATTTTCAGCTTGATGGGAGTTAATGTAGCTATGTAGTATTTTTTTCATAGTAATTAGTAGCGGCCCGCTTGTGCAGCAAACGGTTCAAGTCAAAGCCGACTTTAGGCGCTACAGGTTACGGCGCTAAATCCACTGCGGGTAACGCAGCGTGTGTTCGCGGTTCTACAGAACAACGTCTATGGATAAACTGAAAAATTAAGATTTTTTTTTCTTCGTATTTTTTCGGGATAAAAAGTATCCTATTTTACGCCCAGGATAATAAGGTATAATTATACCAAGTTTCATCAAAATCGAACCGTTAGTTTTCACGTGATGCCTGAACATACAGACAGACAGACAAAAATGACGGCGCTAAATCCACTGCGGGTAACGCAACGTGTGTTCGCGGTTCTACAGAACAACGTCTATGGATAAACTGAAAAATTAAGATTTTTTTTTCTTCGTATTTTTTCGGGATAAAAAGTATCCTATTTTACGCCCAGGATAATAAGGTATAATTATACCAAGTTTCATCAAAATCTAACCGTTAGTTTTCACGTGATGCCTGAACATACAGACAGACAGACAAAAATTTTTTTTATCACATTTTTGTGTTTGGTATCGATCCAGTAACACCCCCTGCTATTTATTTTTTCAATATTTTCAATGTACAGAATTGACCTTTCTACAGATTTATTATATGTATAGATTCTAAGTGTCCCTCATCAATTTCAGTGAAAAATACTGAAAAAATGATACTACGGGCGAAGCCGTTTCGGGCTGCTAGTAATAAACTTGAACTTGAAATAAATATAAATGAAATTTTTTGGGTAAATTACTTTAGAATACTAATACATAACCGGCTAAATAAATGTATACTAATATTATAAAGTTGTAGGGTTTGTTTGTTCGTTTGAACGCGCTAATCTCAGGAACTTCTGGTTCGAATTTAAAAAATATTTTTACGTTGAATAGACCATTTATCGAAGAAGGCTTTAGGCTATATAACAACACGCTGCAACTATAAGAAAAAAAATAATGGAAAATTTGAAAAAAACGGGGATAATTATTTATCCCTGAGGGCTTCAATGATGCCCAAAATAACTATAACACGCGGATGAAGTCGCGGGCACAACTAGTAAGAAAATTAAAAAGTACTGGTACCGTCGAAACGATCCCGCCCAACTAAAGGAAGGGCGGAATCTTTAAACAGTTTTGAGTAAATCGTTATTTTTCGTACATACTTTAAGTAAAATGTTATTAGTCATACGATAACTTACATACTGTGTCGACCCCACGTAGAAAGCGGGAAAAGGTAACGGGAAAGAAGGAAAGAAAATTATTAGTCAAACGATTTTATATTTATATTTTTTATATAATCTGGCTAGGCTCTCCTGTTTCGCTCTCCATTACAGTTAGATATCGCCTGGCAACCTAAATTTTTACTAGCTTTTGCAAAGGGTTCCGCTCTTGTGGAAATATCTGGAAAAAAATTTTTGTTACAAACAAAATTAAAAATACTTTTTCTTTAATATATAAGTAAAGATAAATTTTCTTCTAATGGAAAGACAATTTTAAATGTCTTGTTTTATACATTTTAATACACCAATTGCATATTAAGTAGGTAATATTCGAAATGCAAATTATGTTTGTATTAAAAACCTGAATATCCATCACAAAGCCAAACAGCTGAACGTGGCCTATCAGTCTTTTCAAGATTGTTGGCTCTGTCTACCCCGCAACGGATATAGACGTGATTATTTGTATGTATTAAAAACCTGTTTCCATAATTCTCACTATCCACATTTCAACGAATTATTAATGATAATACACGTATAGTACTCTTGCTTACATTTTTCAAAAATATGGTACTCATAATGTTTTCAAGACAACTTGTTATACTTGTATTATTTCATGGTGGCGATTATACTATTCTTAGAATACAGCTCGCGACCTCGCTGGGCTGTTTTACTCCCTGAAAAGAGGCGGGGCCTTCTGAAACCTCCTCTGATTGGCTGAAGCTCTGCAGATATAATGTAAATGGAATTTGTTTTAATCATAAAAATGTACCGGCCATTTAAGAAATATCCATCTTCTCTCTATAAACGACCTTTACTTATTTATCAAGGTCCATAGAAACTCAAAGATCCTGAAGTACACAATTCAAGAATTAAATATATTTTTGAAACATTTATTTAAATATGTTTTATTTATTTAGGCTGAGTAGGTATGTCATTCGTTCGATACGAACAAACAAAGTAACAGCAGAACGGAACCTTCACAGTATTAAAATAACACAGCAACCCACCAGCAAATTACCTATGACAAAGCTTAAATCTTATTTTTTTTTTAAATTTAACGAAAGATTTATTAAGATATCCTATGACTTAATAATTGATGTTTATATTTATGATAACATAAGAAACCATTTTGTAAATCTCTTAGGCTAATAACTTTTAATAGCTATTTTAAGTCAGTAAGAGTTTAAAGAAATGCATAAAGAATTAAATAATCACAACAACGACAGTTGATAACTCTTTCATGATTCAAAAATATGATTTTAAATTGATGCTAAAATGGTATAATTTCCGTTTAAATTTGTCATTTCAAAGATGTAATAAACAAAATCGTTCAGAACATAATAACATTGTAACATTGCTCCAATCAACAGTGTCACATTCCATTCAACGTCAACTAGTAAGATTCGTTTTTTTTATAAATTTTTTTTCGTATGCATTTAAGGATGTCATGGAGCCCAGGAATCTTCTTCTGTTGAGAGGCTCAACTATAGTACCTGCAGCAAAAGTATCTTTATTTGTAAATTGACGACGATCGATGGCTTTGATCAAGACACTGCTGCAGTGTATTTTGTTCCGCCGCTCCTTCAACAAGCTTTGAAAGCTTTGAAAGCAGTGGGACCTACATAACTACTATATGAATCCCTACCTAATGTTTTGTATCAATAAATGATATCTTTTGAACCCTTATTTTGAAAAAAAGAGAACTACTTAAATCCGTTCAATAAGACACAAAAAGTTAACAAGTTTGAGTCACACAAATATCAAAATCAGTGTCGTAGATATGCGAATGACATTCTGGTAATGGCTACATGTCAATTTATGTGTGTAGACGTGAGGTGAGACGCTGCGGGCCGGTTCAAAGGCACGTCCATGCCCCCAGTGGCCATAGCGGGACACACAAAGCCTCCGTCGACTTTGCCGGCCCGCTTCTGCCTATCATATATCTGGGAACTTCCAGAGAGGTGTAATGACTTCATGTGGGCATCTCTGACAAGCCGATGCG
This sequence comes from Amyelois transitella, assembly GCF_032362555.1. Lineage (NCBI taxonomy): Eukaryota > Metazoa > Arthropoda > Insecta > Lepidoptera > Pyralidae > Amyelois > Amyelois transitella. Next base: position 5,805,675 of record NC_083511.1, on the reverse strand, counting down.
ACGCGTAGGATGGTAGATTTTGACAAAAATATGTAGTATTATAATCTTTCACAGACTGGGTGACGCGATGAGGTGCAAGTTTGAATGATTATTTATATTACGACTTTAGAGAACAACGTTACTTTGGATGTGGTAGTGGTAGTTCATGTTTTGCAAATTTAAGTGTAGGTAATATGTTTCAGAGGAGATATTGCCTGATGACCTTAAGAAATTATGACAGAAATTCTTAACTACTTATTTTTTTTCATCGGTCTCGGTATTAAAAAGTAATGTGAATTAAAAATTTACATTTAGTATATAAATAAATATATAACGATGACTGACTGATCTATCAACGCACAGCCCGAGCTTCTGGACCGATCGAGCTGAAATTTGACATGCAGATAGTTGTTATAATGTAGGCATCCGAAAATTTTTCTGTATATTTTCGCGGGAACGTGCCGCAGGCGCTCTCTATATCTCTATATATAAATTAAAAACACGATTGATAATAAAACAATTTAATTTTAACAGTTTGCCCAAGTGAAACGCAGAAGCAAATTATCGATTTCCTTTGTCGGCGGCAAAGCTTCCCGCGAGGCCGCAAGCGCACCTGCAATCAATGATGGAGAACAATTGCTATCATTAGAGACCATCGACGACCAAGCCCACACGTTCCATATTCAAATAGTCGCTACGACAATGCGAGTTTATTTCAAACTCAATAAATTATCGCTAATGCCCAATTTGCGTCGACCGGTTAACAATGCAAGTTCCCGCAATTACTTTAAACGCATGTAACTGGCAACGATACGATCTCAGTACGACGTCCAGCGTCATTGTCTCACCCGATACGATACATGCTCCGCAATTACACTGTATCGATTACAGCTGACTCAAACTGTCCCGATTCAAACGATTGACTGCGCCTATAAAACATCGTTTTTAGTGGCGTAATTAGTGTTTCTGTCGATACGACGACCATAGTGTTCGTCGCATCTTGTATTTTAAAGCAATAACATTCAAAACATTTCCATTATACTCCATATGGAGTTTAAGGTTTAAACCCCTATTTTAAAAGTAAGAACGGCGACCTAACTCCGTATTAGGTATACGGTACCGGTCATATCCTTGGTGTCAATTACTATCAATACAATAGATAGCTTAGCTACACCACACTATTGTATAACACTTTTATCGCATATGCTCTTCTGCCTTACGACATCTACATGCAAAAATGTTGTAGAACTATGCTAGAGCTACGAACTATTCGGGGAACAATTATCTAGTCATGCCGACAAGTGCCGGATCCAATAATCGAAAAAAAGAAAATCCTGTCTTGATATCGACAAAAATGTGACGTCTTGACATCGCCACCAGAGATGGTATGCTAACGAATGGACAAAACTTAAAATGTATAATATCCGTTTAAAAACAGAATAAGCAAGTCCAAGAAACATAGCTGGTGAATGTGCAAGTGCAACTAATAACGTAAGCAATTTTGCGGACTATCATTTACTAAAATGTACTTGATGAGCATATTTCATTTCACTTAATAAAATATAAAAAAACACCTTCCATTGTATTCATTCTCAAACATAACTCTGAACACACAATTGTCACATGTCTTTGTAATCTGCTTCTCGGATCTTATACCCAAAGAACTTCAAGTTAGAAGATTCCTAACATATTACTCATGCGTATATCAAATTCAAGCTGCGTCTAACAAAACGGCTCCTGGAAATGACAACGCCATAAAGTAGCGGCAGGCTTGCAATCTCTACTATCTCGCCGGAAGTTGACATTGCCATAATGTTTATTATCTTAGTCTGCGGTCGGAGGCTGGATACTTAATGCAAAAAGATTTAGTTTATTTTGTTCTTACAATGTCCAAGCATTTTGAAGTAAGTCTAAACAATCCTCGGTTATCGAACTTCAAGTGAATGCATTCACCTGTATTCTTTTCATCAGGATGTTTCTCTTTTGATGCCCTTCGTGACTTATCACGATTCCTTACTTCGCAAATCCAGAATATTTGTACACATAGGTAACTACTTCATTTTAATGCGTTTTGCGTTTGGATACATTGGACTCACGACGTAAGCCACATAATGTTAACTTACAAAGTTTTGTTACTATAACTACTACGGTATTGATTGCTGTTTTTTTTAGCTTCGTACCCGGGGGTCTCCCAAAAAACAAGTTGTTTGATGTTACTTCTTAAGAAATAATCTATCTCTGTGCCAAATTTCGTCAAAATTGGTCCGAAAATAATATGTGTTTAGATAATACTTAAAAGTTATTGAAAATATCTTTTGTTATTTTTTTTTTACTGTATAACAAATAAGTAAGTTTGATGTAAATGTTTTAACTATCATGATCTACTCTACGCTTAGAACAAATGTTCGGTTACATCTACTAATCTCAGCATTTAGATTTCTTCGCAACAATATCGCTTAACGTAAATCATCCGAGCAAACACGATACTGTACCACACTAAAATGTAAAACAAGATACAACCTGGACACATTCGCGTTTTATCTTTAGCTATTTTTCAGAATTTACGAGAAGAAGACAATTTAATCGTGTATCGGTGTTGTGAGGCTGGATGTGAGCCAATGTTTGGTTTATTTTATGTTTTGTGCAATCGCCCTATTTTTCTAAACTAAAACGGTTGCACGCGACACGCTCTCGAGGAAAACGGAAAACACTTCAAATATAACGCAACTACTTTTACACATGACGCTCTGATTGTGTGCCAGATGCTCCAAGACTCAGCTGATACGTAACTTTAAACTAATTACCGGCGGCGGTCGCGTGCCCTCGGATTTGACTCATCAGTCAGAGGAAGACTAATGTAATAAACAGCCTAATAGAAAAAATGCGGATACTTTAATTGATGGACAAGAGCAAGGCCCTGACCGCTTTGAGAAACTGGACAAAGACCGTAAATTACAAAGACAATAACTTTTTTATGACCTTTAAACATTTTGACCTTGTCGACATTTAAAATACATTAGAATACTTCTTGCTTTGTTAATACATGTATGTGTACTCGTAACTTAATTAATAACTTGGTTGGTGTTTTAATATAACTAATAGCTGTCACCCGCGAATTTGTGCGCGCAAAATTTTTGATAGTATAGTATATTCAAATTCCTCCTTTGTTTGTTCGTTATACAAATAAATCACGCATATTTCCCGGAGACGTAGGCACAGACTATATTGTATTTGTCTTTAAAATATTTTTTTTTTATTTTACTATATTTTAATGTACTTATATCTAGTCAACCTATCAAAAATAAAATTATTTCCATTTTGATAAATATTACTAAAATATCTCAAAACTAGTTTTTGCATATAAACTTTTAAACAATAACATTAAAAGCATTTTAAGAGTTCGGTAACCCTTTTAATGTTTTAGCGGAATTGTATTATGTAAATTTTATAATATAATATTGTGTTAAGTACCTAGACATACATAAAAATCTTCTATTATGCAAATTGCTAAAATCGGGAATTTCCTCCCCGCTCTTTTTTCTCCGATACTTACAACTAAGGGATTTTCAGGACATTTTTAAATGTCATTTTGCTGACTATCAGGCAGACTGAAGTCAAACTCAACCAAAACACCAAAGTATAAAAATGTGATACGAGTATTACTCAAATATGTATAAAATTCTATTTATTTTAACTTTATGCACGTAAAATGTACAACAGATAGAAGTAACGCCAAAACGCATTCTCTGCCAGTCGAACCTTTGTACCATAAATATGTATATTACGATACTTAATACATTTTCATATAATATAGTTTACATCCATAAGTATGGCTCTACTACTACACAAGTTGAATGATTGAAAATGTTCATAAATTTAATACGCTTTAATAATTTATATTATTTATTTTGTAACTCATGTAGATTGATTTTTCGAAATCCGTTAAATAAAACACAAATTCGTTTCGTAAAATACGGTACATTCACAATATTGGCAAATATTGTTTTGATGGCGCAACATCAATAAACTTTTATCGATACTGTGCTACCACAAGTAATATACGAGTACTAAGTAAACTAATGACCTACAATAAACTTTAGCAATGGCACTAGGACGCTAACAAATAGTGGTCAATATGTGAGTCACTATGGCGTCCAGCGTCCTATATCACTGATTAAGCATTTAGGTCCCTGTTCACATTGGCTGGATTGCCATGGGCCAGTATTATAAAATAAAAAAATAAACAATCGAAAACATCAAATAACTCGAATTCAAAATTTTTAACGTATGTTCTTAAAAATATATGTACAAGAGGCAGTTTTTCGGGATTAGAATAGGATAATTTTAATTTTAATGTACTCGTACAACAGTTAAAAGGATCCCAAACAGACAAAAATTTGTCGCTTTGATTCGCTAGAGCCTGAAACAGAATAAATCAGAATCATTACACAAATGTATTTCAATAAATGTACTTTAAATAGGTCATCATCAAAGGATATTTGACATGAAGGAGCACAACATCGACTTCGGTATTCACCATCGACAGTTAACAAAAGCGAAATTGTACTCAAATCAATGGGATAGACGGATAAAGCATGGTTTGACAAAAACTCAACTAGTTGAGTTTTTCAACTCAACTCGTTCAATTTCTGTAGTTTACGCTACACTCGTACTCATCATAATGGTTTCTGATGGTGAATGTGCCAACTGGCTAATCACAAATTGACGCTAGTCACTGGCCCATCGTTCCAGCCAGTTCGTTGACTAGTGTACAAGGGCCTTACAAAGAGCAGTGCATGTGGTAATTGCGGTCGGGACCTCGGCACACGCTCGTTTATCTAATTAGCAGCAAGTCTACGGGTGCGTCTGCCTCAGAGTGCATATTCAACATTGATTTACTATATTTGAATAACAATACGCTCCTCATGTTCTCGTTGTTTATTACGGTGGAGTAAAATTTAAATTAAACGTTATTTATCATAAAAGTTTCTGTGGTTGGAAACCATAAAATAATTAAAAGGTATTATGCCGAATTAGTTTTTAAAACATTAGCTTTTGCGCTTCGTACCCGTGGGATTTTTCAGAAAAAGGTTTCCTACCTGTATTCCTCCTTAAGGTTTTGTCTTTTTTTATTATGGGGTACCTACGGAAATGTCGATTGACAGTATACTGTATGAAATTGTTTATGGTGTCGGTATTTTAAATGTCAATTATTGATTTTAAGCCACACAGCGTGTTAGGTCAAGAGTCACAACCGGTCAATCTATTACCGAGCCACAGAATTAATATAGTATGACCAAGGTTAGCCACGAGTATGCCTATTTTGGTTGCTCGCCTCAATTTAGATTGTCTATTTCCCCCGCTTTCGGTATTGTCACGGCATGATTGTTATAACCTATAAATAACGAATTGTTAAATACAATTCTTAAGAAAACCATGCCTTCATAAAGCGGTTTTATGGTCAAGTGTTTTGTATTTATGTTTTGAGTAGGTACAGTTGGGGTTAGGGAGACCTCACCGTTAAATCTTTGCCAAATATTTTTACTCAGCATCTCTAGTAAAAGTTACATGGCGTCTTGAGCTACAGTCCTCAGATGTTGAACTCAGAACTGCAATTTGAAACATGTTAAGATTGTAAAAATATACCTTAAGTAAAGAAACAAGTGTATAATAAGTGGTTATCCACTCAGCAATTAACAAAGAGACTCAACCCATAAACGTGTGATTAGGAAAGGATAAAGAAGGAGCACTTACACAATTCGTAAAAAAAAGCTGAAAAAGTGTTAGTTAAGATTTTGCAGAGATTTATTATTAAGTTATTTGTGATCAAATAAAGAGTCAATCCTTTATTCAAACTCATATCAATAACCAGTAAAAACCATTTCAATTATTAAAAACACGTCATTTATCAGTGGGTGGATGAGACTAAACTAAATCCATATCATCACCAGACAATTTTGCACACGATGCTATTGATTACCCGCTATGTTCACAAAAAAGCAAGAAGATGAGTCAAATGAACCACATACGGCAATCGGCAGATGTTAACGGCAAAAGCTGAGTGTGTTGGCGGAGACAATGCCTCTAATCCGAACAGAAACCTGCAGGCCTTACCTTGACTCCTACGCCCGAGTTGTTCCTTTTACTGATCAACTAAACCTTGTCTGAGAAATGATTAGAAGTATGCGTTGAATCGACGTTTGTTATTTATTTATCTAAGGAAGTCAGTCGCGAAGTACTTACTTGCCTATCGCTTGTGTATGTCTTCACAAATTTTCAGTTTTATGCTTTACTTAAGTTTATGTTTGATTCATTTTTTCAACAATTTTTCTTTCATGGTTCGTTTTTGTTTACCGCCTTCAAAAAACAGGTAGTTCTCAGTTTGATCTGTATGTATGGTTCAGCGAATCGGAGAAAGATAATATAAATACATATTATGTTGTCTCGCGTTCCGATTCGCTGAACCGATTTTGATGCGGTTTTGAAGAAAGTGTTTGCTACACTTAGGTTTTAGAAATTTAGCCGACTTGAAAAAAGGAGGATATATATTAAAGGCGGTTAGGCGCTCGGAGGTTTTTTTTTTTTTATAAAAGTTGTTTTACTACGGTTCATTTGACTAATGTTTGTTTTTTCTTTATAAACGCATAAAAATCACTACTCAGCTATTTTTTATCTGTGTTGCGTTTTCATCTTCTTCCATACAGGGTGTATCCCTTCGTAACAACTATGTTAGAAGGTAGTATTTAGACATACTTATATAATTCCTCTTCTTACTCCCTAACGTTCCAATGTTCATAGAGTTGTAAACAAAGACAACGAAATTGAAACTAAACAATGCACGTAACCAACTGTAATGACAATGTTTGTCTGAATGAAGCTAATATGCATATTGTTATTGACAGTTTTTGTTATGGTATTATTCATGAGGAATGGCCTCCGAGCTAATGAATGAATGGGCCATGTTTGTTGCCGCCCACGGCAAGTTCATTCATACGGAGCCCTGCGTGCTCGCCTTTTGAGCAGGCTAAGGCTAAGTGTATGGCAATACGCACACTGCATGACACAGATTCAAATATACAATTTGTACAACAAGAACGACAAACAAATTGATGGTGAACAGCTGCGGAAACTTTTAGATAAAATAATAGGATCCTCTTTTTCTGGTATTGATGCAATAGGTATCTTTCTCAGGAAAGGGAGAGGATAATCAAAGAATGTTCTCGTTGAAAATGTTGACTATGTCTATTCAAGCCAAAAAAATCAATTGACCATAAAAGCCGGTTTTATTTTCCAGTATGATATATTTTATCATTTTTTTTCTTAATTTTTGTTTATATTTCTGTTCTCACTATACCTAGCAATAAAGCAAGTACTTACATCATCATTTCATTCGCAGTCTTCAAATATGCACTTTCATATTGTAAGTCTGTGAGAAGGCAAATTTATAACAGCTATCAATTATGAATACCATCTTTAAGTAAACCGGCTCTATACTTACAATACTCGGTTCTGATGATTAAAGGTCAACGTGGAGGCGTTTAAATAACAAAAATGGTTCACTCATGCCATCTTTCTTAAAATGTTAAGAGTTCACTTAAATTTTATCTAATGCCAACGGATGCCAAAAGTCAAAATAAGGGCCATGTGATTCCTGAAGGATAACACGATTCAACTCTCAACAGGTTGTCTTACAAAGGTCACAATCGATGACAAATGGCAGAGTTGAAGATAAATTAGGTTAAACTTTTGCCAATAGCGGTTGAGACTCACCGCAGAAGTGATTCGGATGAATGGGAAAGCGGGGGGTGTGGGTGGGGGGTGAGGAGGTTATCTGTTGATTGTATGGGGTGGGTTTGAGGGGGGAGCCGGCACGAGTTCCGTGGCCATGGCCACGACATGACGTTCGACATTTAGCGGCGCCTGCGCGGTGGTAGGCTCAGGTTCAAGGCCGGCCTATCGATCGGGTGTTAGTGTTGCGGTGCCTGAAGCCACGGCCGGACGCTGCTCTTGAACAGGGAAACCGATGTGCCAATGCCAGGGACGGGGCCCTGGCCGCCCGCCGTAGGCCGATGCACTTTCGGACTATGTTATGACGTTCTTTTTGAATAAGAACTTCAGTTTTAAATAATTTAATAGACTTACAAAGTAAAGTTCGGTCTGGTAAAAATAATGAGACACGAAGAAAGATAAACTTTTGCTATTTAAGCCAGAATTGATTGAAAACTTTTTGTTGTACCTCTTTTTTATCCACATCGAGTCTATTTGGATTTATTAATTTAATTTGCTTTAGTGTGACTACTTTTTTTACAAAAGTTTAATTCTTTAACTGAATTGTAGGTATCTTTATTCAAACAAACATGGTAGATGATAAGGTACTCTATGCACCGTACATATTTAAGCTGCTAGTAAGAAATTCGTATAGGTACTTAATTGACTGACATACATATTTGTTTATCATTAAAATATAGTCAATGTCCAAATCTATTGTTCATAAGATTTTAAAATTATACGTTAAGGAACCTTTGAACCTTGTCACAATATTATTTATATTTCATATAATAATATATTTTAATCACACATGAAGGGCCTTAAGAAACAAGAATATAAATGATACATTGTCCCAAAAGCAGATGTTCGGATGGCGGTGCGAGGGACTTGGCTGTTCACGTTCTATATTCGTACACTTAGGATTTTTCTGAGGAGCGAGCTGATTGGCGCGCGTAATCCGCCGTAAATATGAGACGCGTGCGCGTGCGCTGTTGATTACATTACCGACCGACACGCACGAGAAGATGACTCGAGACGTCTATAAATAATAATTACCATTTATTATACCACCATTATTACATTAAGTAGATTCGAAATTTATTATTATTGAATAAGATTATATGATTTTTATAAATAAGTTAAAGTTAAAGGGTGAAAGTTTTAACAATATTTTACATTCTTAATTGTACAAAGTAAATTTTGTAACGATTATAACGAATCATTTAGGCACTGCCGTTAGGAAAATATCAAGCTCCTAATGAAAAATGCCATCTCTACGTGCAAGTAAACTGAATAGAGACAACGGACAGGAAAAGGTAGATTTTTGTTGAAGGAGACCTAAGCCATTTAAAGGCTTCCGTATTAGTTGTTCCTCCAAGCTCCACTTTTGATCGAAAAGTTTTTTTAAAAAGTACCTAACAAATGTCCTCAAGTTACATTCTAACATAATATACTTAGAGCATCTTCGCTTTCGAAAATGGAAGACGATAGGATATTCGTGCGTTAAATACGTAAATTTCATTTTGACGTTTATATTGATAAGTAAAAACATTAAACCAACTCCTTTACTCTCTGGGCGCACTGCAGCTGCACTGATTGCAAATGCAAGTGTCGCGCGCGACGCGTGTCAAATCTCATTGCGCGTCCGCACCCACGCGGTCGCACATCCAGATTGTAACCGGTAGATAACTGTTCTTCTTTTAAGTATTTTTTTATAAAGAAATAACAATTAATAAACCATTTTCATAACAGGTTTTGTACAAAGCAAAATTACAATAAGCTGACATTACGCACACTTAGCAATTGCATTCCTTTTTTCGTTGCATCATTATATTGTTGAAATCTCTGGAATTCAAGAGTAATTTTCATGTGGAAATCAGATAATGAATCAAAAACGAATGAAACGCTGAAATCGTAGAGTTCGTTCTACAAATTAATGAAAAATCTTTTCAGTCATTTTCCAGTTTATTGCCATGCTTTCAGAGATACTGTCTTATATCGACTTAAATACATTAAAACGACAAACGTACATGAAACATTTAAAGTTATATATATCATTTCCGGAAATAAAACAGAAAATACTAAAAATTGTTTGGATGACGTCATCAAGATATATCAAGCGCATAATAAAGCAACAGATCATTTCATGTCATTATTCATAGCCTATAACGCTATGAAATCGATAGACGTACGTAAGTTCGATACCAAGTACTACCACAAACATATGACCGGCGAAACGGCAGGTATTTGTGTGCGGGGCCATTCATGAATTACCACCGGCATGCAGGATGCAAGGCGGTGGTGTGAGAGATGGGGGGCGGGGAGATAGAGAGAAGTAGGGGTTGCCTCCCTGTTTATGAATGAGGTTGTACGTCATCTCATCGATCGGCGAGCCCGGCCGCTAGGAAGGTTGCGTCGCCACACAAGGGCAACCCTGAGCCGGGCCACCAACAGGTGGTCGTTTGACGCACTTGGCCACGATTTCCGACGAACTAATTTTTGTCACTTGAACACTGACGTCACGACATTGATAAATATATCAATATCGATAGAACCTTATACCGTATCAAAAACATGTTATCTGGGCACCTACGCAGTTGCGTACGTTTTCATCAAAAGAGGAAATACTTAGATATCGTAAATCAACCTACAAACAAATTCTAATATTTCTTAAGTGATAAAAATTGAATTTCGAAAAGTTTCCCAATGTAAATGTAAGTAACTGGAGTAAATTTATAAGTATCGGAATCTAAATTGATCATCCTAAGAATAGCATCATTTACATTAGGAATATTAGGATCGCTAAGAGAATTTCGAACAAGCTAATCAAAACAATTGTTGGTTAACAAAACTCTCAAATAGATTTTATTATCAGTCGTGGTTAACTTGGAAATTCATATCGTGACTTCTGAAGTTCATCTAGAATTAAAAACAACATATTTTATTTTATGTCTTCATGGTACCTAAATCTAAGAACTCAAAATACAATATTGAATTAATTAAAACTACTTAGATAAGTAGTTATCTATTTTCATTATTGACTTCATACTAAAGTAAAAATTCCTGCTGGTCAAATCAGTTTGTCAACTTAATTTGGTTACGCGTATCTAAAAACTGAATTTAACTGAATCTTGATGAAGTGGAGACCTCTGTGTTTCTTGGATTCTTTTGATTGCACAGATAATGTATCCAAATCTAGTTTATGCCATAATGTACAACAAAAATATAATAACAAAAAGGCAAATTGTATACGAGACAAAAACTTTCAGCTTAATTTGATCCATAATTGTGAATTTAATTATTCTCAAGTTGGTTGGTCTAAAAATAATGAGCGGACAAGTCTAGGTAGTCTGAAAACTTTATTTGTTGTTTTTAAAAACTGTTAGCAAATACTGGTTTTTGAGTATACACTTGCTTAATTATATCGAAAAGTTGCCAGACGCCAACGCCACCTAAAGTTTTCCATATTAGTAAAACTATTATTAAAACCTTGAAATTGTTACAATCGGTTATTAAAACCTATCATTGGCTCGTTTATACACAAACTAGCTTTTATCTGCAGGTTCACCCGCGCAATTTAACGCCATCTACAAAAAAGCGACGAAATTAGCGCCACCTACAACAGAATACAGATTTTTCGCAAATCCCACCGGAACTTTAGTTTTTACCGGGATGACAGGTACCCTTTGTTCTTCTCAAGACTCTTAATTTTACACACGTGATATTTCAGGAAGATTGATTCGGTAAATTACCCGTGAAGAAGTAACAATCAAACAAATAAACTTATATTATTTTAAACTTTATCATATTAGTTCAAATACCTAGAGATGCGGGTTTATCTTATAAAATGAACGCGCATCTATAATATCCAATAACATTTATTTACATTAAGCCCTAAGATTTACGTACAAATTTCTCCCCTTTTCTTCAATTCCTTCGCTCACTTTTCCAAGTGTTTTATTTTTTCTTGAAATAGAAGAATAAGACATTTCCTAGGAGTATTTGTGTACCGAGAAGGTCTTCCTTCAACAAAACTCCTAGCAACATTTGTATGAAATTGGCCAATAAAGCATGTAAAGATAAGCCAAAAAACCTAACACACTTTTAGCAAATGGATTTGGTTTTTATTAAGAAAACATAAGTTTTAAAGGAAACCCTTCGTGTTTAAATACGAAACCGTCACTTACAAGCAAAAGAATAATAAATTTAACAATCTATACTAATATTATAAAGCTGAAGAGTTTGTTTTGTTTGTTTGTTTGTTTGTTTAAACGCGCTAATCTCAGAAACTACTGAACCGATTTGAATAATTCTTTCACTGTTAGATAGTCTATTTATCGAGGAAGGCTATAGGCTTTTTATACCGCATTTTATCCCGGATTTCCTTCGGGAAACGTCAACAATGCAGGTGAAAGTTGAATGAGTCGGCCATCTGCGAGCTTTCCACGCGAACGCTGCGCAAACCAACAAAGATATAGTAAAACAATGTACTAAAGATGTGAAGTACTCATTTTTTGCCACAAAAAAGTCCGCGAGAGCATATATCTATCTCTTAAGATTTACTTACAATAACCACTTCTATGTTCATTTTTTAAGATTATTTTTTCATTATAAACATAAGTTATTTTGAAACCAATTTTCTTTAATTCAGTATTAATCCTTATCCAAATAAATATGTTTATTACTTTCGGCTTTTCATGTAGACTAAAATTGCCATTTACAGTATATAAATCAGACGAATAGGTAGGTTTTGAGATATAGTCGTTATAAGCAATTTGCAGCGAAACATTTAATACGGCGAACCAGCGTTCCTTCTAATACGCGTGACCGCCTGACCGAGCTTAGCAGCTATAATTGATAAAGCCGAGGAGGATGTTTGCAAAAATAAATATGATGCCCAAAATAACTTTTCCACGCGGACGAAGTCGCGGGCACAGCTAGTTCGTTATATGTAAACATATGAAAGATTTGAATATGGATTTTCCTTTTTTTGGTTGATTGGAAGAAGTCCCAATTGGGATAAGTCCGGCAATGTACATCTATACTAATATTATAAAGCTGAAGAGTTTGTTTGTTTGAACGTGCTAATCTCAACAACTACTAGTTCGAATTGAAAAATGCTTTTTGCGTTGAATAGACAATTAATCGAGGAAGGCTTTAGGCTAAATAACATCACGCTGCAACTATTCCTTATAACAAATAAATAATGAAATTGAAATATGTGAAAAAAAAACTCAATGATGCCCAGAATAACGACGAAGTCGCGGACATAGCTAGTATTCTTCTAAAACCAATAACTGTTTTGTAATTTCTTATTATTTTTATGTGCAGTAAAGAGTTTACAAACAAACAATAGCTTTTTCTTTCCATGGATCGAACTTATTCGATGTTTGGTCTAGGAATAATTCGTTGCTTGCTTATGAAAGGAATAAAGCACTAAAACTGTGGAGTAAACGTGCGTCACGCGTATAATTCCCACGAGGCGCGGAGGGTGGCTTCGCCTGACGTCAGCGGCACCGCCCCGTGAAAACACCCTTTTGCTACATAAACAACACAATATGGGCTACGGTTCACATTCAGTATTTTATTTCGTTTACATCGATTATTATCAACATGTGACACGTCTAATTTCATCGAGGCACATATATTATTTCGCCATACTCTAGCGGCAGTGGGTTGCCTGCCTGCTTCTTTGAGTAAATTACCGGAACTTTCCACTACAAGATCGAAGTCATAATCGAAGCCGGAATCATGTCCTGCATGCCCAGAGGAAAGAAATAACTAGGATTAACGCTAGGATGATGATTTGATGATGACGACTGGTTTAGAAATTTGATTCATGAAGAATAAGAGTAGGTACTTATAAATGATAATGTCTGAACCTTAATCCTTTCAGTTACGTTTTACGTCACTGATGAATTTGTCCGAGATTAGACTTTTCGAGTGTTTGCTGGCGTAATAATAAACGTGACAGCGAATGACGCTAACGCATGACTCTTACCGCGTCGCATGGCGAATCTGTGCCAACATTATTTTTTGATGAGCCCGCTTTATTTCGCTCTGCACGCGTCATGTACGTACCAATGTTATAGGGTTATCGGTCAATGGTACTGTAAAGAAATAAAGTCGACTGAAAATAAGTTTTCGACTTATCTTTACGTGATCTGCGTTCCATAATAAAGACTGTTAATGTGACTTGAATTTCTTTGGCATCATAAGTACCTACAATACCAACCCAGGTACCTACTAGATATATTCTATATCGTAATCAAACCACAAACAGGTAATCAATAGATTTTCCTTCTAACGAACCATCGTATTTAGACCCCTAGTGCACCAAGGGCAGGTGTACTACTAGGGGGTTCTTCAGAATGTGTTACGAATATGGTGGGCGGCATACAGTTTTTGTAGCATTACACTATTTATACGTGCGAGTTTCAGGTAATAACCTATGCACTTTTCAAAATATGTAAAATCCCGTATATATATGTATATTTATTTCTTTAATTTTTTTTCTTGTTTACCATGTAAAATTAATCATGTTACAGAATCAAAGTGGCTAAATTTATTTTCCAAATGCTATGCTTACCATCAAATATTTTCTGATTTGTAGCTGCGGTTGATTTATTCATAACTACTTGTAATTTTAACATTGGACTGATTTCAACCATATCATAAGGCGGATTATTAGAAACTTACATCATACAGGGGTTCCTGGCCATTTGAATTACATCCAAAAGACCCAACGTAGCATCGAGTGAGTCATAACAAGAAATGTAATGATACAACCGCTGTATTTATAGACTTGCGACGGCATCCTCACCTACAATTGCATTTGCAACATTACAGCTATTATTAATCCTCTATTCCCGCAAATTTTATTAGCTTATTTAGCCCTATATAAGTACAACAATGTAGTATGATGATAGTCACTCATAGGGCTATAAAGTAAGTTAATTCAGGCCCACTACAAGCAGAAAAATACACGTCACATTGTCACGTACAAAGGGAAGTTACGTAAGCGCCACCTTATGCTTAAGACTATCCATATCCTAAAAACGCATAAGTTTTTGTAGAGTAAAGCAAAAAACAACCGACATACTTATAGATATTTGGTGTATAGATCAATAAACTCGTTTGCTATTATCTTATGTATAAAATTCTCGTGTCACAATGTTCGTTCCCGGACCATTCCGAAACGGCTTTATCGATTCTCATGAAATTTTGTGAGCATATTGAGTAGGTCTGAGAATCTGCCAACACCTTTTTTTCATAACCATAGTCCACCCTTAACGTTTTTTTTTTTAACTAGAAATTACTTAAAAATTATTTATATGCTAAAACAACGTTGCCGGGACAGCTACCTAGTTATGCATAATCTTCGGCACTGCCATTTTCATAAGCAACCTTTTTAAGATTCTGATTGTTCCAAGAAATGCTTGTTTACTTTCCTTATTATTTAAGAAAAACAAAAATACGTAACAAGAAAAATATTCCTAACATAATGCCCATAAGTGCGAACTCTGTGATGTACCTATGTGAATATACGTTGAAGAAGGAAGACAAGTGATCGATGGAAAAATCTGGTAGCTAATAAATTAATGAAACTATATTCTGCCTTAATATTCTTTCACAGAAAGGATTACAGAGAAAATGAATAGATAAATTCATTCACTATATTTTTGAACAAATCCATACGTTTCACTTCCACCCACAGCGCGGAGTCCCCGTTGTCGATGACCGGCGCTACATAGTAGCCGTGGGAAGACACGCGGCCTCGCCTAACCCACGACTTACAACTTTGTTTGTATAATTATATGAGATGACACTTACTTTGACATAGCGTGACACTTCACGCGACTGACACAATCTAATAAAAACATTAAAATTGTCAGCACTGCTACTGACGCCTATCATGTTCAAAATAGTCAAAAGAAATTGTGAAACGGACAGTCATATAAACTTTCAAGCAAACATCTTCAACGCGCTAACTGCCAGTTTACTAGATACTTCAGCCAAGTTGTAACTACAAATAACAAACGAAATGGTCTCAAGACAAAAATAGTCCACGCCGACGTACAGAAGCAACGCGCCGAAATAGCATCCCGCCTCCGAAGTTCGAACCAAAACTAGTCAAGTTAAAATTAGAACCGATTCTCTCAGGGACGTTTTCATCCCGTGATTCACCTGCTGGAAACTCGATTGTTCGCATTTTACGTCAATCGGTTGCGTGGTGTTTACGAGCAAAACGGCAGTGCGCGGGAGCGTCAGCTGATGGCCAGGAATAGCCCTGACATCGCGGCCACGCTATGCCGCCTGCGCCCGCGCACCCACAAATAGCGTGCTATAATTAGATGTCGGTGAAATCGTGGGTTTGTTATTTTTCTTTATCGTCTCTGTTACGCGATAATTGGGTTAGCGGCTGCATGTGGGCCTGATCGGGCGTCGGCGTGTCTCGCCCAGCCGGGCTGCCACCGCGCACCTTGCTCCGGCCATTGTCCTGACGCCTCCCTTGAACATAATCGGCAGCCGTATCTTTATAGTAAATATGCATGTGCAAAGTAAAACTGATAAAAACTCCAAATCACAAGTACCTCTCCCCTTCATCCATGTGTCGTGTTGCACTCTCAACATCTTTGGGATCTTACAAGAGTACCTAGGTGGAATTGCATAGTTATCTCTGATATCTAACTCGAATGCTTGCACAACACAGACAAGAATAATTATAAAGGTTTAAAAAACATGTTATTGAAACACGAACTTGAGGAAACTAATCAGACAGAAATATTGCGAGATTTTACAAATTACAAAGGCTGCGATGATAAGGCATGATCGCAACAACAGTAAAGACACCGAGGAAAGCCAAGAAAGCTATGGAATGTTGAAAATCTATGAATGGCTGGGAAAATAGAGGTATCATTTACAGGAGTCAGACAAGCCAAAACATTAGAGAATAATTGAGGCAGCCATGACCCATAAGTCACAAGCAGTATAATATTGAAAAAAAAAACAACAAAAATGTGTCATACACGAAATTCTTAACTTGTTTTACAAAGGCGATAGTTGTCTTGAATTATTGTGTCAAAAAAGGTTTACACGCAAATTAATACCGGCTCCTATTAAGTATCTTGATTATATAAACGACCGAGAAATGACAAGTGTTTCATGACGATTTAGGATCATGTTTTTCAGGTTTAATTTTTAATATACCTACATTTCACATCTTTACGTTACGGCCATGTTTACCAGCTGTCGCTCCGGGTTAAATTCCAGTTGGAATCAAAATCGCCGTTGTTAGTTTTGCCAATATTTGTTTAATGTTCTTGGACAAGCATCTAATGTTGAAATGTTGTAGAGTGTTTCTATCCCAGATATAGGTACCTCAGTGATATATTATCTCAGAAAGGTTTCCAAGAACTTTTTACTTTTGGGAGGTTTCATAGAAAACGATTTAGGCATAAAGGGATTTTGGAATTTATTAAGGTTGCGAGACCTTGTGCAGAAGCTTGATGTTCCGGAGGTATTGAATAATTTAAATAGAGATAAAAATTTCATGATAGAAGATATTCATATTTATTTATTTGCCGACTAAGTGTAGATACCTACAGTATAATATAATATTTCCAACAAAGTTGGAACACATAATAAAAGTAGGTAGGTACTTGTTGACCATTGTAATATTAGTCTGATTTTGTCAAGGCTACATAGGCGTCCACTCGCTATCTTACGCCGAGTAAGCCATTATTGTAAACCAACACTTACCTAACAATGCACTAATTTGATTTAATCATACATCAAACTACATCTTATTTATTATAAAAAATTTGTACGCACTGAATAGCACTTATGTTGAACTAAAGAAAATACATTTTAAGTCCTCCGAAGATATTTCCCACATTTTAATTTGCAACTGCTTACTGCAACTTTCAAAGTTAAGCGGACCTGTCCCTATTACACTTTAAAGAGGACGTTATAACTGTAATTAAACATAACACATACTAATCTCGATCGCCGTAAATCATAAATCAAAGAATATTATCAGTGTCTGTCAATAATATTGAAGAAAAAAAGTACATTAGAATATATGCAAACAAGCAAGTTTGGGAGGCTGGCACGCGCTATTGAATGGAGCGGGCGCGAGCAAGGTGGCCTCGAGAACCGAGGAGATGGAGGCTTCGCAGACGCCCGGGGGGCGGCGGGCGGCGGCGGGGCGGCGCGGGCGGTGGGCGGCGTCAGGCGGTGACGTCAGCCTCGGGGGGGCAACTCGCAGCGCGATTGGCGGAGATGCGCGCGCCGCTACCGAATATGGGACTGCGGCTCCATTGATAAAACTGCGACGCGGGGTCGCGCGGCGCCAGTCCCCTTCGCACCGGCCGCGCGAGAGGCCGTCTTCACGCTGGCGTTGTACGTGATTCCGTTCGGCCAGTGGGCCGAGGAGCAGGTCGTGCCGGACGGGATGGGCACGGACGCGGAGCCCCCGACCGGCCCGCACCTGCTCTCCTTAGCCGACATGGGAGCCCTAGGATTCGACTGTGCTCTGAAGCCTGCGCCGGCGCTCACCCCAGGTGGTACGCCCGCCGACCTCAACACGCCAGTCACCACTTCGGATCTGCCCGCCTTCTTCCCGAGCCTTTTGGAACCACCACCTATATCAGGTGCGCTTACGCTCCGTCGACTTCGTGCCCTATACCGCTCCCGCGGGTTTGCACACTGCGCCGCCGGGATCCGTAGGCGGGAATGGATCGCGCCGCGCAATTCATTGATAACGTTGTAAATAAACATACTTTCTCGTACAACCGTCCTTCGCGATTTTAAGTGCACTCCTAGTTAAATTTCATTACCACGATTTCACTCCACTTGTTGGTTCTAAGATTGAGTGTTCGTTGATAAAGTGAAATGGAAAGTTCACCGCCCCGCGTCATATGGTCGGATCGATACAGAAGCCGCCTGGAGCTTCAGTGTACTTTTGCCGTCGGTTTTTAAATTCAGTCAATCTGATAGCAATTCGTTAATTCAGGTGAAGTAGTGCAAATTGTGCTGACACCTACAAAAGGTTTTAAACGGGTAAATATACTAGAAGTAGAACTAATGAAAAAAAATATATAAATTTCAGACATACCTATGTATCTTGACATTAACTTGTAAAAACTTGCATTTGACATTTCGGGGGATTTTTCATATCTAATATCGCAGTAAATTTAATTACGTATCTATATAATGATCGAAAAATATTTTCCTTTTTTTTATCAGTGTGGCGCATTTCTTTATGAAAATTTAATAATTAGAATATAAAAAAAAATATTGGTACCTATGCATAAAAAATTAATATTTTTTTTGTTTTTATAATGCCTCTTAATTGTAATGTAAAATAGGCAGTTTTAAAGAAAAGGGTATTTAGTACTTAGGAACATACTTTAATATAGCTTGAAAAAAGTTTGTATAGAGCATATTTGAACATCTTTATAAAAAATACTTAGTTTAGCTTACAGGAAAAGGAAGATAGTTTTTATATAAAAACGGAAGGAACTATTTATTTTAAAGTTGCGTCGATTTTCAATTACGGATTTATCAAAATGTTTCTCTGAAATTTTTTGAAGCAACCTGTCACTATTTTCAAGATTGTTCGCTCTGTATACCCCGAATTTATATAGACGTGACTATATGTATGTATTCATATTTTTTACAGACATTTTGCAGAACATGATTTTTCTGATCTCGCAATACGTATGTCCATGAACAGATAGGTAATTACGATACGGTATCAGCGTCCGGGACAGCTTATCGTGCCAGGACCTCCATTGACTTCCGGTTACAAGCTAATATTATGAACAACATTAACGCCTAATAAAAACATTTAAATCTTTTAGATTTTTTTGTAAATTGAACTAAATTGTTAAGATTTGTATATTATTCTAATGTATCTTCAATAGAGAACCCTTATATTTGTTACAATGTCCAAAAAATTTACAACCTAACTATTGCTAAAGTTCTGTTGTTAATTTACTGTTGCAATGTATTATAATTAATCAGTGGAACTCCATGGGAATGTGTAATGTAACTACTATCTACCTGCCTACTGTATGCCAAGTATACAAAAAGACTAACTAAATATGAGGCATTCTGCCCCAGATTTAAAAAAATGTAGACTACAAATTTCTACTTAGTTCGTTTAACGAATTTATTAATTGCTTCAATTTTGTTGTATTACGTATATTACTTATACATTCAAATAATATCGTAGTTAACTTTATTCAATGCAATTCACTCGATTCGTCATAAACCTACCGTCAAGTACCTACGTAAATCAGAAATTACACGCCTTCCTGTTCAATTCAAATTCCTGCCCGGGCATTTGTACTTAAATTTTGAATAACAACATTGGGACCTTATAATTAAAGTTTTATGCGCCGGTATTCATAAGATACATATTCTTGTTTCAGGTACATTACCTGGTGATGAACTATCATTGGGGTGCTCCCCTAGGCGACACAAGCATGAAGCATCGCTGTCGCCCGGCGCACGCGCAGAGGATGCCAGTAATGCGTCGAGCGCGAGTGCTTCATTGTATGGCCCATCTACCGGCACTACTAAACGTGCCCCTTCACCGCCTCTGCAGTGGCTGATCCCTTCGGCCCCCGGAGCTGGAGGCGTTGAAAAATACTTTCAACAAGACTATGAGGAACGCGTTGAACTACTCCCGCCCGAGTGCCAGCCTTCTTACTGTCCGCAGCCGCAGGCATGCCCGGCGCCTCAACACTGCGAATACAGACCGCCGCCACCTCAGCCGCAACCGCAACACTCTTGGGAGTCTCAAGAATACGCGAGTGCACCGCAACCCACACCTGGGCCTTCCGGTTTGCCAAAACGCGAGCCCTATCCGAGCCCGAGTGGAGCACCAGTGCAACTCGCAGAGTACAACCCTTCAACGAGCAAAGGACACGAAATCCTATCGCAAGTGTACCAGCAAAGCACGCAACCATTGAGGCTAGTCGCTGTGAAGCCGCGGAAATATCCTAACAGGCCGAGCAAAACGCCCGTCCATGAACGACCATACGCGTGTCCTGTCGACGGTTGCGATCGCCGATTCTCACGGTCTGACGAATTAACGCGGCACATTCGCATTCACACCGGACAGAAGCCGTTCCAGTGTCGCATATGTATGCGTTCCTTCAGCAGGTCGGATCATTTGACGACCCATGTGCGGACCCATACGGGAGAAAAGCCCTTCGCATGCGATGTTTGCGGCCGCAAATTTGCGCGTTCAGATGAAAAGAAGCGACACGCTAAAGTGCATTTGAAGCAGCGGCTGAAAAGGGAGCGCGGCGGTGGTGGCCCGGCGCACCACCACGAACCGCACTCGCACGCGCCGCTCTAGCAGGCAGACCTCGCGGCCGCACCCTCGCCCGCACATTCCAGTGACGGCGGTGATGCGTCCGCGACCACCTACGAGACCTCAGAGTCTGATTAAATGAACTTTATACCTTCACGCTGAAGTTATCAAATAATTTCATCGCATAAGTGTTAATGAATGGTCTTTAACGAAGCTTTATTAACTCTACAGTTTGTAAATTCACTGAAATTTATATATATATAATATATATAGGTATATATATATATCTTTTTATACGTATTCGTAATTAATGTAAGAATGAGCTCGTTGTATTTATTTAGATAGGTAGATTAATTGAATGAACATGATTGGGATCAAACGTGATTACCTACGAAGTGATGCGGCCTAATGACCAGTACCCGCAACTACGTACGTTTGCAAAGTGTGAGGATCCATGCATCTGCGCAGGCAACTTTTCTAAAGTTTTACCATACTATCGTCTTGAACGTAGCGAAAACATATCTGTCTGTCTGACGATAGTACATAGTTAAAAGTACTCTTCTAAAATTATGAGTGAATGTGTTGATTGTGATCGTAAATAAAGTGATACATTTACAAAAGAGCCCAATCGCAGGTAATTGCAAGGCAAAGGACGTGTACATCGCGAAAAAAAATTATATCGAACCAAATTACCGAATATTAAGGTACAGCTGTCCGCAGTACACCTTTGGCCACGATTACCTTTTGAGGATTCTTGGTAGACTAAATAATATTCTTATACTTGACAACTAACGTGAAACTGTGCCATTAATTTAACTTTACAACGTGCCACTGCAATTTTATTTTAATACGTACTAAGTGTAACACGACTGCTAAATAAGGGATAACTTATAATTATTTTATTATATTTCTAGTCGAATTGAAGTAAAAATGGGAGTGTGAGATTGTCGGCTATTGTTAATATTTTTTTTTATATCTATCTCTTTTGTATAAAAATAGAACATTATTTAGTTCTAGACAGCAGCTGTCTTTCTTGCTCAAATGATTCATTTTAACAAAATTTGCTCAATTTATCTTTTCTTTTTACGAAACTATTAACATTCTTACTTTTTATACCTCCGTTACCTATATTTATTATCGTTGGTCTTGAGAGCTCTCTTTGCATTATCGCACTTGTTATTCTACTGTTCACTATCCTATTCTTACCCAGTGGCATATACATATTTTTGTAACGTGCGTATTATAGACTAATCTAGTTATAGTGTCTGGCGGTAAATTATGATCTCTTAATCAATATTAATTATTTCGAGTACCTATAGTGAAGTCTCTTTATTTATAATACTCATAAGTTTTGTAGATATAAATTACCTGTAAGATTGGTTTCTAAAGTGTAGAATCAGTTACTGTGATTATGTTTTTTAACGTTCCTGTAGATGGGAATAAAGCGGCCAGTAACTGGCTTTTACGGGTTTTCCCACAACGATAGCGTACCTGTGTTGGCCAGTCTACCCTGACCAGACCCCTTTGGCACGGTCTAATTTACGACAACTTATTGGTAATCTCGTTGTGAAAGAAAACCCTGTCGTTTAATAAAAACTCATTCGCAATCATGTAGATACCCATTATAGATGTGATTTTATTTCATTGTAAGTACAAAATTGTGCACAACCAGATGTTTTATAAGTGAATGTTAGATTTAAAATTGCCTTTAATGATACATTCTATTGTAATTACTAGTTTCATGTGTTGAATCACCATGTTATTCATCTTTATTTTAGAATAAGATGATGTTTTGGAAACAAATGTGCAATCGCAAGAAATAAAAACCAATAGCAATTGTTACAATGTCATCACCAAACAAGCAGTGATAAATACACAACAGGGTGAGCCTTTCAATAATGTTGGTCGTTATGAATTTAAGATATCGGACAATAATATTACTAACTCGCTGGACTTGGGAACGAAAAAAACAATTTCGAATTTGTATAACATAATAGTATCTAGTCCTACTCTGGAAGAAACGCACAAATTTTAGTGTAAAAAAGACTTATTCCAATTGGAACACCCGTATCCCAACAGTAGGCAGCTGTATCTTACTGATGCTTTTGTTGGACAAAAATAAAAGTAAATATTAGTCCACGTAAATCAACTGTGCTCCTGATGTACCGTTCTTAGAATAGACTAGGTGCCATTCATACGGGTACCCTAAGTGCAATAAGTCTAACAAAAATTCTAAAACCTAATGATATCGTTCCCAGTAGTTCAGCTTTCAATATTGTTGCATAAAGTGCAGGAACTTTGTGACCTGTACTCGTGTTCGTCAGTAAAACTAACGCGACCATACATTTCTGTACATGGCAAGATTGTTCGAGTTTATAATGTTTTTACTGTTATACAGAGACGAAGTCTCCGATAGGCAAGGCTAGCGTAGATAGGTTTTTAAATAAAACATGTTAATCAAACGAGTGACAATTGAAACGGAGAAGACTAAATTCTAAACTTTTACGTAATGTTGCATCGCGTTAAAGTTATTGATATACGATGTTTGTTTAGGAAGCGAGTTGAATTGCGACTTGCCGCTTGTTGGAGGGTCGCAATCCTCTCGTCGCGCGACCAGTGTCCAAGAAACGAAGTTTTACATTGTTAGGTGCGTAACAATCAGCGTTGCGATAGAGTGCATCATACCTATCACATCTCATGTTACTATCTAGATCTTAGCGAATTTTTCTAAAACGAATACCGATTTATATCATATAAACTATCATGGTTTACATGATATAGTGTTCACATGATACCTAGAAAATGGGTGCGAAATCTTAACGAATTTTTGTAATTACGGTTATTATTTTAAGCCATCTTTCTATTTCACCAGAGTGAAAGATGTTGTTGATGTTCTAAAATATGTTTAGCATAAGTAAGTAGCTATTGTTAAATCTCACTAATTTTTACTAAATTCTATTTAATATATTTGTAAATACACTGACTAAATTTCGATTTAATGTGTATATAAGAGAAAAAGAAATTTTTATTAAATATGAAAATCACCTAAGGTGCGAAAATACAAATTGTTGACAACTGAATTTCGGAGTTTGATTACCCTTTCCTATTAACAAATAGAAATCTACACATGCGCTTTGGAAGCAGTAGTAGTTATAATTAGATTTAAGTGATGTGACGTCAATAAGTGATACCTTGAATCCAATTTTGAAAATAAATCTATTCTATTCTAAAATTAACAGTGATCAGAAAAGAAATATCTACTAGTACAAAAAATATTTTAGGAACATATTTCATGCTTACATAATTAAAAAAAAACTGTTTCGAAACTTCAAACAGTATAGTTGGCAACAATATATACCAATAGTTAAAATTAAAGAGACAAACAACTATTGGCACCTTGCATTAAGCGTTTCTTGTTTGTATTTTTAAACTGCGTTCGATTATCCCAACCTATTTCTAGAAGCATATTATTTAATGTGTGGTTTCCGGCACCATTAGAAAAGAAGGAATAGGACCACACCATCTCTTTCCCATGGATGTCATAAAAGGCGACTAAGGGATAGGCTTATAAACTTGGGATTCTTTTTTTAGGCGACAGACTAGCAACCTGTATTATTTTGTATTGTAGGTACTATTTGAATCTCAATTCAATCATTAAGCCAAACAGCTAAACGTGGCCTACCAGTCTTTTTAAGGCTGTTGGCTATGTCTACCCCGCAAGGGATATGGACGTGATTATGTGTATGTATGTTTATTATTTAAAATAGTTAATTTTTAGCAAACAAATAAACATTGACGACCAACGGCTGTAAATTCAATTATTTCTTTTAATATTCTTTATTTTGCCGTCGACTTATAAAACAATCTTGTGGTAATTTTGCCATCAGAGATACTTTAATTCAAGTTTATTCACTGAGAACATTAATAATAGACAAATTGAGTATCAATTACCTTTTGTTTATTCAAACGAAAAGTATTATGCATTATAACGCAAAACGAAAATTAAAATACCCTAGTTGATTATTTGGAGTAGGTAAGTAGATATAAGGTCGGTAGGTTTAGGTTATATAGGCCTATGTTAACCATATAAACGTATTGTTTTTGCTTTGACGTGAATAGCCTATCATAAGTAATGGAAATACCATCACAGAATATACGTTCAGAAGAAAAAACAAATATCCTAAGCATATTTTCGTCTAACAATAAATTAGGGAAACAAAAAATTTACACGGATGAGAAAAAATGTGTGAGTTCTTAACCAGATTTGAAGTGTATATAAGTACATAACGAGAATAAATGTGCGGCAACTGCCGAAAGGTCTATAGCAAATACCTACTGCAACCGAGGGTGAAGCAGAACAGAGTTAAAAAAGTTAGACAGGGTCAAACTTTATGGACCTAAATCCAAATTGCAGATCGTCTTGAAAAAAGGACATGTTTCTCATAAAATCTTCTTCTTTCTTACCGGTCCGTAATCATCATGAATGTATGAAAAAATTAGTATCTACACTATTACGCACCATTTCAACTTTGATATAGCAGTTCTACAAGGTGATTGCTAACTGACAAAGTGTAAACTCAATCAAAACTATTCCTATTTAGGCTCGTACCACAAATTTCATAGTTTCTCAATGAAATCAGAATCAGAATAAAGAATAAGAAAGTTTTAAAAGTCGTAAACCTGATAGTAGCGACATCTTTGAGCAGAGTTTAGTATAAAAATGTTCGTCACAAGCTCATAGCAAATGAAAAGCAACAGCAGCATAAACCAGCTACGTGCAAAAGCTTGTACCTACAGCTACACATCATAGCAAGCAGATAGCAATTAAAATAACAAGATTTTTACCTTCATTGTTTCCTCAGGTAGTTTGAAATAGATGGCACTAGTTACAACAACCGATTTGTTTTGTTTTATATTAAATTAAATAAATTAATCATAACAATGTATTCTCTCATTTTGTCGTCCACATTTATATTTAAATTCTTAGTTTGGACAATTGCGAATTTGACGTTTGAAATATCCCTTATCAATGAATTTCAATTAAAATTTTTACATGTTATACCCCTTTCTGTAAGGCTTTTCCTTTGTTTACTCTTTTTACCAAAGAAATAAAGTGAAAAGGAAGTATTTCAAGTTTTATTTTTTAGGTTTATAGATAATGTAGTTGTAATTATACGTTAATTGTGCTATAGAATACGTGCTAGTGTATCTACAAATAAAAGCCTATTTGAAAAAAAAAACTTTTTCGGACTGTTTCCATATGATTTTAAGAAATACTGGGCATGGGCGTCTTATTAGTTGCCCGAAAAGAAAGGAACTCAAAATAAACTTAAAAGTATTAAATGTTAGGGTTAATGAACATTTAAAAAACAAAACGAAAATAAAACAGGATATAAATTTAATAGCAAAGTACTTACTTAAAAAGCACGTGTCTGACACGGCACAACCGATTGCTTAATATTGATGATTTAATCATAATTAATAAGGACTAAATTCTGAAGTACATATGTACCTTCTTTAAATTAATAAATATAATATAAAAACCAAGTTAATTCAGTGCAACGAACGACCATCCTACATTACATAAATTAAATAATTAGAAAAGCTGAATCTTCACAAAACTTGGAACTTTTGCAATAATAATAATAAACAAGTCATTTGTAATAATATATTATCTAAGAACAATCACATTACTTTGTCATTTATTTTTGAGAATTTCAAACCATTCAAACTCACAGTTATCAGTCTTTAAATATGAAGCTAAATTTAGTAGCATATATTATACTAAAATATAGTCAAAATTATCTCATTAAAAAGTTAATTAAGGCTAGCACCGACCGATACCGATTATATTTAGTAACTTTTTATCCGTGTTTCCACAACAACAAAACGTAAACTTATTTCATTAGTTTACAGAAACTTATTTCAGATTAATCTATGTAAAATTTGCAACAAATAAAAATTATAACCTTACAGTGATCTTAATGAAAATTCTGGAAGAAAAGAACAAGTATAAAACAATAAATATATTTGAAAAAAAAAACAATGAACAAGAAATCCATACTATAACAATATAACATAACGAAGGAAAGCTCAGCGACCCGGCAATCAGCATGAATTACACACAAATAAATTTAAAAAATACTTTTGCAACTACCAAGCAACTTTTTATAGCATCAAATGTTTCAAGTGAGTTACAGTTGTAACTATCAATTACCTAAGTACTATCTACATCTGAAATATACAGACAATACGAGTGTATGAATATGAATAATTGTATTATTATGCTGGTTTAGGAAGCCCATATTCCACATGACAAAAAAAAATCCTTATGTTAAGTGATTCAGTATTTCATCCCAACACTTGTAATAAACACTAAACATATTCCAATTTACATTTAACAAAATTACATTAATCAATAAAAAGATTAAATGCTATTTCACTTGTCTGAATTAGTTACTGAATCATTTTAGGACGTCTGAATTCAGCCAAGTAAAAAAATACATCTTGGATGCCCGCTATTTCTTTTCTCTCGCGTAGATTAACAAATTCAATAAAGGGAAAGACTAATACTTGAGTAATTGGCTAGCCGCCTGACACTATCTCTGAAACTCAATACCTTCATCAGACCATCAGCTAAACCTAGGTCTTCGCGATTGGCTTGAGGTTTTGTCTATCTCGTATGATAAAGACGTGATATGTGTGTGTAAATGATATGAACTTTTCAATAACATAATGAATAATGCTAAGATTTGTTCGCACCTTTGTGACTACCAAATCAAACAACAACCAACAACTATTTATATCAGCGAAGTTCGTGACACATAACATACAGATATTGATAAACTTCATAACATTATGCAAATTAAAATCACTTTAAAAATCGACGTCTAACAGATTCTTGGTCATGAGAAAAATCTGGAAATCTAATTCGTCTGGCCAAATGGAGGTACCCGATTAATGAAAACACTTACAATCCATTCAGTAGACTAGAAGAAAGGCTAGAATCATAAGCCATAGACACCCATAAGCTTACAACAGAAATTTCGACATATCTAAACTAACACTAATATAAAAATATACCTTTTGTGTTCAATACATGCTTCACGCATCCAATCACCAATCACAAACTCCTTATTTGTGGGGTACGATGGCATTTGACGGGGGAGGGGGGGTGGGGGGGAGTCTTATATTATCTGTTAATACTTAGTTCCACGCTAGAACTGCAGCATGCAGCACGTATGCTACGTCGTCTCTTCATAGTGTTCTTCAGCTTTGACCAGGTTTGGTTCGGACTCTGAACGCCGTTTCAGCCCTTCTGCGTCGGGTTCTAATGGCAGTTCCGCGGGGGCTGGGGGGGCGGCCGCTTTGATGTCGGGGGCGCTGCGAGACAAGTCCGCCTAGACAACAAAATTTGTCATGAAAATTATATATAAACTTTTAAGATCTAGAAATACGATACGATATGGTGGCCGTGAGAAATGCGCGATGCGCGATGAACAGGTTAAATTCCTACCTCGGCCATGTACCAATGACTCTTTTCTGAGTTATCTTGATTAGTTTGTGTGCTAACTGATGGTCTTACGGTAAGGGAAAACATTGTGACAACACAAACACCTACACATTCAGACAACTAGATGGGTAACTATGATTCAATAGGTATGAGTAATGTTTTCCTGCACATGTTTCGGAATCACTTCATGGAAATAACCTAATTCACCCAACCAAATCAAACCAAATTAAAGGTCTAAGGATTGAGGATGAGAGAGAGAGACTTTACTGTAAATTTCTGAAAATATATGTAGGGTACAAGTGACAGAACGCAAGCAATGTGTATATAATAGAATGGATATTTTGCATTGGATGTTTATCTATGTATGTTTGTTACTACCATAGCATAGTTGAGTTTCTCATAACACAAGTCTCAAACTAAGGACTTTCTTAGCTATTTGTGTAATATGTTATTTGGTTTGTAAAAACTTATTTGTTTCATGGTAAGTAAACGTAGAACTTGCCAGTTCAGGCTCCAGGTAGTCTCCCGACTCTTGCTTGACCTGTGCATTCATTTTGTCGTTGAGATAACACACACCGTTGAGATCAATAGCACTGTTAGAGAAAATAGCGGCGGCTCCCACCGACGCGTCTACTAGCGGTTCAGTCTGAAATTAAATAGAAAATATTCAATTTTACAACTTTAGAAAATAACTGCCTTCTAAACCTTAATATATCTATGAAAACTTTGATGACAAACTATAAAATTAAACGGTAACATACTAAAATACCATCTTCCGGTATGAGGAACTTAAGCTGAGCAGGCTTTTTTGGGGGCACCACTTCTACTTCAGGACTTTTAAATACTTCTTTCACTACCTCTTTTTGCTCCCTAGAAATAAAATATACAATAAAAAATATCATTCGATCAAAAATGAAAATACTGATTAACAAAGGCTTACCCTAGACCTCTGAAACTTACTTTTTAGGTGTTGTATGATGGCTTTCATTCTTCTCCATCTGATGATGTGAAATCAAGTCGCAAGCCTTACCAAGGATTACTATAGAAACTAACACTCTTACACTTATTAGACATAAATAGGCTACGAATATAAGGAAGATTGCCGCAAATCTGTAACAGCAAATATTAAAAAAAAATTATACAAGAAATACCTACTACTCATAATACGCTACTGACCCTAGTGAGCTGCGATAAAATTGTATTTTTGGAAATCCATATTCTTGCAACAAGAAACAGGCAACAATACAAACAACATTCAGGAATTTTTAATATTCAAAGAGAAACATATTACGGTTATTTGCCGAGAATAAACTCACCCATCAATTTTGACGGCGTGAATGAGGACTCTAGTGATAACCACACCCAATGGAAGTGGTATGAAACCCATTCTGCGCGCCACTAGGTCTGAATGATCGCTGAATGCGTACTTCTGCCTCGTTTGGGCTACGTCATACGCCAGACTTATCGTGTATTCACGATACACTCCATAGGGGATTTCGTTAAATCTGTAAAAGGAAACGAACTAATTAAATAAGTTTAAATTTATACATTTTAATATTTATTAGTTTGGATAACAAATCATTATGACACATTCTATTTTCTGCAACCAAATTACCTTGTAATAAACGCATGCTTCACCCAATCGATGATAACTTCGAAAGTAAGAACCAGAACACAATCTGGCGCAAGGATCCAGAACCGTTCTTCCCTCCAAACATATTCCTTCATAGTCTGCAGAACTACTATGAACAGCAGCACTGAGAGATGCAGCCGCTCTCTCACATCACTACAAGATACTTGAAAGAGGTTATTTTTGTCAAATTTCTTGAACACACTCCCTTTTAATTCTACAAACTGGAAAAAAAGTCTTATTTAATGTTATACATTCACATTTGCTCATAAAACTATTACATCAAATATTCCTTAAGAAGCATCAGGGATCGTAGCAAGTGGAAAGATGTAGTAGATGTATTATGTATATGTCGTGGCCATATCACAGAATTGATCACTTCATGAAATACTCGGCCATTTCATGATCTGTTCACATTTCATGAAATGGCCAACTATCTTTTGACCACATCATGATGTCGCTTGACCAGATCATTGATAAAAAACAGTTTGACGATTTGATCAACGAAATGCGCAACCATTTCATGAAATGGCCAAGCTTGTTTGATCATATCGTAAAATAGTTACCGTAATTACCGACAGAGGCGCTAGGATTGCTTTGTTTACGCTTCAAAATGGCGGCCGCAATTGTTTGTTTGGTTGTAAATAAAAAAAATATTGAAATAAACGTGACAGAAAGTGAAAAAAACGAAGTTATGATGAAAAGGTAGTCGCATATTTCGCAAGCCACGTCACGCACGAAAAAAATTTCAAGAAACCCTGGAGTTTGGAACGAATTTCGCAGGTTAGTTCTTCACTTTTGATTTTATATAAACTACATTATTATTGATAAAATTTGAATTAAATATTATATGTTGCTTAACTACAGTGTTTGTCTTTTAATCTGACATTGTTTTAAACATGTCTCTTGTCAGAATATTTAAATATTTTTTGTTTTTGTTTTTAGGTTCTAAACCAAATAAAGAAGAGTAGGGTGACCACGCGAAAAAAGTCTATGGACTATTATTGACTCTCCAAATACGACATTTTGGAAACTGCGGAGGAAGAGTATCTTATATTCAAGAAAAAAGTATTTACGATTCTACTGTTCGGATGATTCCCATGTTTCTTTTTCATTCTTGTTTTTTTCAACATACAAATTTAATAATAATAAGTCGTAATACAATTTGTGATATAATATAGTGCCATCTTAATGTTAAGGGTCTAAATATAAGAATTCTTGTCTTGCCAAAGTTTTCTAGGACAATAAACAATTTTTCATACTAAAATTGTTGTATATATTTTTATTCTTACATTATTTCCACAAGTTCCCAGAATTTTCATAATTTCTGTCACTTGATAAACATATAAACAAATAGTTTATTTTTTATATTATTAAACCATAAGATAAATAAATAGTTTTCATATTAAAAATATTCTGAATATTTACTAAACATTTCATGGACACTCTCTTTTCATGATATGGCCAATCGTGACTTACGTGACTTAAGGTCCTATGTCCGGAGCTGGGGCAGAGGGCATCCACAGTCCAAGTGGCCAATCGTGCATGACCAAATCATTAAACGTATAAGATTTAACAATATGATCACCATTAGTTGGCCATTTCATGAAGTGTGAACAGATCATGAAATGCTCAAATATTTCATGAAATGATCAATTCTATGATATGGCCACGACATATATACGACGGCGACACTGAAAGTTTTTAGAACTGGCCATTTATTATTAATATAATAAAAAAATAAATTCGGATTTCAAAAATGGAACTCTTTAGCAATAATAATGAGTAAAAATTTCATTCAATTGTCATTATTTTTGCAATTTGGCGGCAAAGTGAAAATAATTCGTGCCAAAAATATGAATTTAACGCGAGAAAATTTTCGTGCAATGATTTTTTATGACTTTCGGTGTAAGTTAACTCAACAAGAAAGTTACAATAGACTTCGTTTGGCCTTTCATAATGAAGCCGCATCTCGTGCCACTGTTTACAACTGGTTCAATGAATTTAAACGTTTTCTAATCTCACCGATGATCTGCGTGAGGGACGGCCTTCTACGGCGACGACTGAAGAAAACATCAGTGTTGTGCGGCGTATGATAAAGGCTGACAAAAGAGTCTAGGCATTGGTATGCGCCAAATCCATAAAATCTTCCATGAACATTTAGAGGTCAGGAAGCTTTGTGCCCGGTGGATACCCCATAATTTGACTGAGGCCCAAAAACTCCGTCGTGTTAATTGGTGCCGTGATATGATTGAAAAATATAACGGAGGTGACTCAAATGCCGTATTCGACATACTTACGGGTGACGAAAGCTGGATTTATTGGTATGATCCAGAAACTAAAAGGCAGTCGGCCCAGTGGGTGTTTCCGTTCGAGGAGTTGCCCACAAAAGTGAAGAGATGTCGAAGTGTGGGAAAAAAGATGGTGGCTTCGTTCTGCGGAAGGACAGGCCATTACGCAACAATTGTTTTAGAGGATCAAAAAACAGTTAATGCAGAGTGGTACACCAATAATTTTTTTGCCACTTGTCTTTGAAAAAGTTCGGGAGAAACGACCTCGCAGCAGAATCCTCCTTCATCACGACAACGCCTCGGCGCATACAGCCAGGCGAACCATCGACTTTTTAGAGACATCAAATGTGGAATTACTGGGTCACCCGCCATGCAGCCCCGACCTTGCACCTTGTGATTTCTATTTATTCCCCAAAATAAAAGAAAAATTCCGCTGTAAACGTTTTGTGAACGCTGAGGAAGCAGTCGCTGCGTTTGCCGTCGAAGAGACACCTAAGGAAGAGTGGGCAAGGTGCTTCTCCCAATGGGTCCATCGGATGCAGCGATGTATTGACGTAAAGAGACACTATTTTGAAAAGATATAAAACTAATATTATAGCAGAATGCTCAGTTTTTGATTTTCTAAAAACTTTCAGTTTGACCCTCGTATGTATGATGTATTTCTAAGTTTTAACAAAGCTAAATTTTTCTTATTACATAAATCACTCAATAATTATTTATTTAAAACTTTATTGAGCCTCAATAGGTGAATTTAATGCTAATAGGATTCTTAATCAGTCAAACTTTAGAAAATAGCAAATATGAAATCTGGTGTCAATTTAAGAGTATAATGTGTGTGGCAACAATACAAAAAAGAATAAATCACTCCATCTCTTTCCCATGGATGTCGTAAAAGGCGACTAAGGGATAGGCTTACAAACTTGGGATTCTTTTTTAAGGCGATGGGCTAGCAACCTGTCACTATTTGAATCTCAATTCTATCATTAAGCCAAATAGCTGAATGTGGCCATTCAGTCTTTTCAAGACTGTTAGCTCTGTCTACCCCGCAAGGGATATAGACGTGACCATATATATGTAATGTGTGTACTACTAAGCTACTGAAATATATTCTGAAGAATACTCACATTATTGGACATCATAATAATCAGCAGACTCTTATTGTTTGAATTGAACGCCACATTAAGTGTTGTTGCTTGAAATAGCACTAATAGACTATGCAAAACTGATTATATTATGTTAAGAAAGAAAAGTTAAGAAATTGTGTTATCATAAAAATCTGTATCTAGTAATAATTTATTAATATCTACGACACAATGAAAACATTCATTGTGTCATTAAAAATTAGTATGAATAAGGATTCGCCAGCGGCTCCCGCCGTCTGAAAAATACCATCCGATGCCTATTACATACTTTATTATATACAAGCTTTTACCCCCAGCTCCGCCCGCGCGAATTTAACAAACAAATAAACTCACTTTAGCATTTATTATATTAGTTGGTAAGCAAATCACTATGATTTGTTTTGTTTACTTCTGGTCTGGATACTGAATAGAAATTATGAACCTAATATCAGGAAAGTAAACTACTAGGAAATGAAGATGTATTTATGAAACATGGAAGAAAGATTATTAGGGTGCATTTTACTTAGCAAAAGGATACAGACATAGGTCATGGCAAATATCAAATGGGGAATAACACCCAGATGTTCCCTCCTCCTGTCTCTTGGCTCTGTAGCAGTCCAGAACAAAGCATCAATGGTATCCTGTCCAAAAGCTGAAAACAATCTATCTCCTACTTCCAGCATGTTGTAAAAAATGTAGAGTTTCATTACACTTTGACTTTTCACCAAGTGATACATCATATTAGTGTCAATGTACCACATGAGGAAACTGCAAACTACTAGAATAAACCCCTTTAGGACATCACATGTCTCGGCAGGCTTCAATATACTTTTACGTGTGTTTGGATATAACCTGAAATTTTTTATTTTTATTTACATTCATTCTAAATGAAAAGTACAAGAAAAATCAACATGAAAGAAGTGCATTTTGCATATATCACTAGCTTTTACCTGCAGTACCGCCCATGTTTAACATTTTTTAAATGAAAAATTTTGAGATTTTTGATACATACTCTGGTGTAAGTGTAATAAAGGAAAAGGTAAAAATCCTTATTTTCACATCTTTTATAAAGTTGGGATTTGGGATATAATTAAGGATTGGTAAATTAATTATAGTACTAACATATAGAGTCACAGGTATTACATATTTCTTTAGATTCATATAAGAGTACAGTTTGGACAAATTATACAGATTGAATTAGCCACAAAGTAAGTTACGAGACATGTGTATCAAGATACTAACTCAACAAAATTTTATAACCAGCGGCCTGCCCTGGCTTTGCAAGGGTAGCATTTATAGATATAAACCCTCTTTCCAACATTTCAAAGAGCAACAAACCCTGTCCACCACTTTCCAAGACTAGAGTTTACATACAGACAGAGAAAACAGCGGGATTTTATAATATGTACCTAATGAAGTAATAATAAAAACTTATGTAGACAAACATCCTTAAAAGCCACACATCCAACATAGTTGAAGAAAAGGACAGCAAATACTGATAAAGGACATTGAAATAACTGCAATTTGTGTATGTGTGTGCGATGAAAAGGCAGAGGTAAAACTTTACTCACCCAAAGCACCTTCTAAACAGCCTATTAAAGAAAGACCAAAATGCCATTATAAATCTTAATGGCAAAAAAGTGTAAACAAACAAAAGTGAATCAGCACATTGAAAAAATCCATATGCCATAAACTTTTCCAACTCTTGGGGTATTTTAATAAAAGAATACACTTTTTCTCTTCGTGCCGAAAACCTTTCTTCGTCATGTTCCAGCAAATATCCACGCGTGAGCTCAACATGCAAAAACGTCAACAAAGAGGACGACTTTTCACCATCTGAAATTTTAATAATATTAGACGAGTACATCAGACTGCGCATGAGTGCGGGTAAAATAAACTAGCAAGAAATTAAACTCACCTTTAGTCTTCATTTCCTTTAAACACTTCGATTCAAAATTGTTTTCACCAGAGAAATGCTGAACATTTGCTAAAGGCTTAAAACGTAACCTTTTTGTGTGGTCTTTCAATTCTTCATTTTGCATTGTTAACGAGTTCCTGATATTTTTAAGAAAAGTTGACACATCAACAATAAACCTTTTACACAATTTTAACAATTTTGTCTATTAAGACAAAACAGTAACATACAATATAAAACTTTTCTAGATTTTCCAAATCTAACTCATTATTTGAGAGGGGAAAGAAATCACTTGGTGACAATGACAAACTGCCAGACTGTTGAGTCACTGTCAAAGAAGCTTTTATATCCATGTGCGCACTGACGTTCATGATTATATGTATTAATTTCATTGAAAAAAATACTTGTCAAACAAAACGTCAACGCGGCACGCCATCGAACGGAACACGATTGTGGAGTAACGTTGGTGAATTTAGAAATACTCATGAATAATAACTGTCCTATTCATTGGAAATAACAATAATTTGAAATATATCTTGTGCAGAAACACCATTCAAGAAGAAAGCATCAGTCAATCATTATGGCATCGAATGAAGGTCGTGTTCAATCAAACTTGCATCAGCAAGATCTAACCAAATTGGTAAGCACCTAAATCACCATTGTTACTATTTCGTCTAGGTATCCGATCTTATCTTTATAATATTTTTTGTGTTTTCTTAAGGAATTTTGCCACCCTTATAATTCTTTTGAGCAGATTCTACAAATAATCTGACCTAACCTAAACTATCAATGTACTCCTGTGTAAAAAACCTGTTTTTAAATTCATGTAATTCCTTATTTCAGGATGTCACAAAATTGTCAGCTCTTTCCCCAGAGGTCATATCGAGACAAGCCACTATTAACATTGGTACCATTGGTCATGTAGCCCATGGCAAGTCTACTGTAGTAAAGGCAATCTCTGGAGTCCAAACTGTGCGTTTCAAGAATGAACTTGAAAGAAACATCACCATAAAATTAGGTATGTATTACATTGGATTATAATCATCCAATTATAATAAGTACTGACAAATAATGCACAGCCTAAACCAGCCAGTAATGTACAGCCGAGATGTTATATTTTCCTTGTGGTTATATATCTTACATGATAATTATATATAATGATAATAGTTTTCAAGATATAAATTAGGTTGTAAGGAAAAAATCTACAGGCATAATACATAATACCAGCACTAGATCTAATTTATTTCCCCAAGGATTCATAAGGAAGGACACTAAAAAGGTTAAAAAATATATACAGTTTTGTGTAACAATATTTATAAGAAATCTAAAATCAATCATAGCAAACCTGCTGGTCAAACAGACTTGACTTAAGGTCCTATGTCCCCTAGCTGGGGCAGAGGGCATCCACAGTGCGTCGCCATCCCGCTTGGTCTTGAGCTTCGCGTTTTATTTCGCTAGGGTCAAACAGAATGTATCCAAAAATATGTTAGTAAAAATTTAACTGAATTGCAAACTTGTTGCGGTTTGGTTCTTGGCACCAATATAAAAAGAATAGGACCACTCCATCTCTTTCCCATGTATGTCGTAAAAGGCGACTATGATATAGACTTACTTATATACTTGGGATTCCTCTTTTAGGCAATGGGCTAGCAACATGCCACTATTTGAATCTCAATTCTAACATTCACCCAAATGACTGAATGTGGCTTATCAGCCTTTTTATGACTTTTGGCTCCATCTACCCCACAGGAGGATATAGACGTGATTATATGTTATGTTATGCAAACTTATACACTATTTTTTAATTTTGATATATTTTGCTATCTACTGCCTAGCAAATTTTTATGCCATAATTTCCCTTTCTGATGAAATCTCTAAATGAGTAACAAGTAGCTTATCTTGTCCGATATTTGTAATAATCACTCTTTAGCAATGTACCATGTGGTCAAGAATAATATATGTTATATAACTTCATAATAGAACTTGATGCAAAGAAATTATAAAACAAAAGTTAGATTTATTTTTAATACAAACACATGGTATGTTGCAGAGAGGCTGTCGGACTCGGTAGTGCGAATGTACCGCGATCGGGCTGATGAAAGATTTGAAAAAATGTTTTTTGAGAAAATTAGAAAATCAAAGAAGCGAAATTTAACATTGGATTCTGAAGATGAAAGTGAGATGCCTGCTGCAAAGAAATTGAAAAAAAGTAAAAAGCAAACAAAATCTGAGGAGTTTATTATTGAAAGAATTGTCAAATTTCAATATAAATTGGGAGAGGAATTATTTTTTGTAAAATGGAAAGGTTATCCTGAAAGTGAAAACACCTGGGAACCTACTGAGCACCTTCATAACTGCCCTGCAGTGTTAGAAGCATTTTTAGTGGACCAAGAGTTTAAGTACTGTGAAAAAATTGAAAAACTAAAAGAAGAAATTTCCTTCGGATGTCTCCTAAGTGAAGAATCTTTAATCGAAAGATTGAATGAAGTTGAGGAATCTGATATATCTAAATTAAAATCTTTGCTTTTGATAAAATTGTTGTCTATGCTTTTTCTTGCTGAAGAAGATGAGTTGTATGCTGTGGATCTAGTGCAGGATGCTAGGAATATATTGCAGATGTATATTTTAACAAGGAAAAGGTGTCGTCAGTTGATGGTCTTAAAACAGTGGCAAGATCATTTGAATCAAGTTGACAAAAGCCAAAAACTGACTGTCATTAATGATGCTGACTTAGCAGGACCTCCAGAAAACTTTACCTATATAAATTCTTCCATACCTGGTGTAGGTATTACAATACCAGATGAACCCCCTATTGGCTGTGAATGCACAGCTTGCAATTGTCGATCAAAAACTTGTTGTGGTAACCAAGGTGGTTTATTTGCATACAATGCAAAGAAAAGATTACGGGTTGCTTCTGGCACACCAATATATGAATGTAATAAAGCATGTAAATGCTCAAATGATTGCAATAACAGAGTTGTACAAGGAGGAAGAAATATCAAATTGAGCATCTTTCGCACATCAAATGGTTGTGGTTGGGGGGTGAGAACTGACCAACCTATAAAACAGGGGCAATTTTTATGCCAATATGTTGGAGAAGTAATTACTTTTGAGGAAGCTGAAAAACGGGGCAGAGAATATGATGCCCAAGGTTTAACTTACCTCTTCGATCTTGATTTTAATTCTGTTGAGAACCCGTATGTAGTTGATGCTGCCCACATGGGTAATGTATCCCATTTTATAAACCACTCCTGTGACCCTAATCTTGGTGTATGGGCAGTTTGGGCAGACTGCTTAGATCCTAATCTTCCAATGCTGGCTTTGTTTGCAACGCGTGACATTGAACCAGGTGAAGAAATATGTTTTGATTATTTACAAAAATCTTCTGAAAGCGATGACATTGAAACATCATCATCTATTCCAATGTCAAGCCAAGAGAGCAGTGCTGATGATGAGAGTTCAAGAGTTCCCAATGGCTCAGAAGGAGGCATGGCGGCTTCTCCAACTTCACCTGTAAAATCACGATTTGAAATACAACAGCAAAATATAGCTATGCTGAGAAATAGAACAGAATGCAAGTGTGGAGCAGCAAAGTGCAGGAAATATTTGTTCTAAATGTACTCACAGTGAATCAGAATATAATGCTTTTCTACATCTTCTACTTCAGCATATATTCGCCTAACTCTATCGAAGGTTTTTTTGACCGGTTATCCCGGCATGGTTTCCTACATAACATATGTTAGAACTTGACTACAATTCTACAATAAAAAGTTAGGTTTTAAGAATTTATTTCTTAAAAGAATACATGTATTCACTTATAGAGAAACAAACTAATTTTCGAGAAAGATACTAAGAAGTTTTTTTAATTTTGAACTTCTAAGATTTTTTTTTATTTTTTTTATTGAAGGACAATAAGTGGAACAAGTGAAAAATTGTATATCTATCTTATCTTTCTCAAATATCTCTCTACCTAAAATAATTCTACTATCATTGTAACAGCAAACAGAAAGTGTGGTAGTTAGGTATATTGAAATGACAGTGAATGTGGATGACATAATGAATGACAGCCTGCCTGCATGCCTTTCTTTTATGAGCAGTCGGAAGTTATTCAAAAAGACTACTCCAGCAGTGAATGTTGGTCTGAACCCTAATGAATGAGAGTGAAATTTGGGTTTGACACAAGAAGCATAAAAAAAATAAATGCAGGGGAAATAAAACTGTTAAGGGGTGTGACAGGTGTAGGAGTCAGGATAAAGATGTTATAAGGGAATGCTGTGATGTGGAAGAAGATGTCAAGGAAAAGAAAAGGTTATGCTTAAATGGCTTGGTCATGGGGAAACAAGCTAAATTAAAGTAGGTTACATTTCTTTCTCAGTGGGATTCCCACTTGCCACGATCCCTGCTTCACCCTTGCCTCTCCAATGAAGATAATCTGTGCTCACTGTAATTTTTCCATCTTTTCAAAGGCCAATGTTTTTGTTTTACCTACATTCAATTTCATTCCTTTCGTCTTCAACTACAGATTACTATCTCCTGTAAGTCCTTAAAGGTAAAATCTGATTTTCAGCATACAAAAGACATTTGGGGAGTAACTTATTCATCATTAATGTTAATGAATAAGTTACTCCCCATTATTATTAAATCCCCCTTCACACTCTAAAGCAGGTTAAGGAAAGCACATGCAAAAGTAGTGTAAATGGAATTTAGGATATTAAAGGCTTAACTGGATGAATGTATCTTGATCAAATCGGAATGTTCAAGTAAAAAGTCAGGTCAAGAGTACCCATACGCGACGTGATTGCATTACAGCGGCAAGCGGAAAGATGCACTCTCTGCCTAACGGTCTGAGAAAACGGTGTGATCAGAATTATTTATTTTAGTTATGTACATCAAGGAAAAATGTACAACTAGAACCTAAGTTCTAAGATTTTCTTTGATCTAAACTAAAGAAAATCTTTACTAGAGCACTACTTATTTCTAAAGAAATTTTCTTCTAGTAGGCCCTTTAATAATTAATAATATGTAATTATGTAGGTATCTTATTGTAGGAAATAATATGTTGTTTATAGGTGTTAAGATTTTATCTATACTTATATTATAAAGCTGAAGAGTTTGTTTGTTTGAAGCGCTTATCTCAGGAACTACTGGTTGAAATTTAAAAATTATTTTTGTGTTGAATAGACCATTTATCGAGAAAGGCTTAAGGCTATATAACATCACGCTGCAACTATTAGGAGCGAAGAAATAATGGAAAATGTTAAAAAAAACGGGGCAAATTATTGAGGGCTCAATGGTGCCCAAAATAAATATTCCACGCGGACGAAGTCACGGGCACAGCTAGTTACATAATATTTTCATTAGTGAAGAAATACTTCAAATTTTAATGTAAAAGGTTTTTTGATGTTATATATTTTCACAACATAACTATATATTTTTATGGAAGCTTTTTTTATTATTTTTCCCCTATTTGTTAAAGATCTGAACCAATAAATTGTGAGTTACTAATAGTACGGAGACTCAAAATTATTTAAGCATTATCATTTTCTGTTTTGAGCTTGGATATAATTATATGAGGTGCATTTTAGCTTCAAAATAAAATTAAGTTTCAAAAGTCTGTTTTATACCAGCATTATATTTTTTATTCAAAAAAGCAGCTAACAATTCTAATTATTTGAATGTACTGGTTATACTTACTATTTAATTTTTATTACAACAAAAAATATTGAACAAGAATTACTTAATGATGTCCCTAACGTTATTGAAGTAATATAGCAATACAATTCTACATTTTTAATATAAAAGGGTGCTCTTACTTGTGCCTTAATTGTTATACTTAATACATAGGTATTATTTAACACTATTGGTCGTAAAAATGTAATTAAATGTAATTTGCCAACAAAAAAATTTTATAGTATCAGTTTCTTTGAAGTCTCAAAATGGCTTCGCTTGGTACGAAAATTAATATTTTTAATTGATATTGGAATGCATATGGAATCACACTAGATAAGTGAGGTAGGACTTATTTTGGAATGGTTAAGGTAAATAAAACATAAGGCATGCAAAATGTTTTTATTATTCCATCTTTTCTTTATCTCTTTAACTAATGCCAAGTACAAATATTAAGGACTTTTCTTAGAATGCCTGAAATATGTTATCTTTCAAAATTAAAAATACCTTATTACTTTAAAAAACACTCCCTGGCTGCGTGGAAATCAATGAATAGGTCATCGGGCGTGGGCAGACTTATAGACAGGCATGAGAGAAAAGGGTATTACACTATCAATGACCTCTGTGTCTATGTTAGCGTGCAGGGAATGGATCGCTTACCGTCCCGTGCCCCCGATGTCCTTTTAAGACTTTTTGGACCATCTTGATATAAGTCTCCTTCAACGTTTTCTATTCCTTCCACATTGAGTTATCTGAATCAAACAAAAACTCGTTTTGAACGTTGCATCAATTTTGACCAATATACATATGTATATTGTTTGATGCCATTGACGATATAAATTTATGAATATGTTTTTTATATTATTGATGGGTATGATATCCATACGTAATTTGACTTCAAGGTTACGCGAACGCGAAAATCTACAAATGCGACAGCCCAAAATGTCCCCGGCCTACAAGTTACATATCAGGCGGTTCGTCCAAAGACGACAGTTTCCCTTGCCTGCGACCCTCGTGCACCGGCCGCTTCCAGCTCGTGAGGCACGTGAGCTTCGTGGACTGCCCCGGGCACGACATTCTCATGGCCACCATGTTGAACGGAGCTGCTGTCATGGACGCCGCGTTGTTGCTCATTGCTGGTAAGATTATTTTTAACACAGACCTGACCACGGCCGCGCGGTGCAAATTTTTTGATCTAGATAAACACGCCAACAAGGTTTAAAAAAAATGTAAACTAAAGTTATTTATAATTTTAATTATATTTATAATAAACCAACCTGACTCCTCATTATACCATCAGAAAGCGTCAAAAGGTACCTTGCCACACCCAGTTCAGGCTAAGCTTGCGCCGCCACTGCTTTGGGGAAAGAGGTACGCCCGTACCACGACCCTGCGGGTTTTTATACGAGGCGACCAGTTGGGACTTCTTGCAGGGGGAACCTATCCCATATTGCATTATGGTTTTACACCCAGTTGCCAGAATTTGCAGATTTCCTCGCGATGTTTGTTTCACGGTAAGAGCATCAGTTAAGTGATCACACAGAAAAGAGTCATTGGTACATAGGAGAATTTGAACATGTTCATCAGGCTTTTTAGTAGGGCTCTTTAGCCGTTAGACCAGCGGGCGCCCTTCTATACCTACATCTCATCCAATAATTAAATGGCAGGAAATGAATCGTGCCCGCAACCTCAGACAAGCGAGCATTTGGCCGCCATCGAGATCATGAAGCTAAAACACATAGTTATCCTCCAAAACAAGATCGACTTGGTCAAGGAGGGCCAGGCTAAGGAACAGCACGAGCAAATTGTCAAGTTCGTACAGGGCACAGTGGCAGAGGGAGCGCCTATCATCCCCATTTCTGCTCAACTAAAATATAACATTGAGGTAGGTTTACTCTGTTTCTTTCTTAATTATAAGTTTTTCATTAAACAGAAAGTCCTGCAGATTTGTACCTACTGAAAATAATGACTTGCGGGTGCAATGAAAAGGTTACATGCACGCTGATTTAAGGTTATAAAAATTATGTATTGTTTCAGTTCCAAATTAATTAAAATTCTTATATATATTTTTATATTTCCAGGTTTTATGCGAATACATAACCAAGAAAATACCGGTGCCGCTCAGAAACTTCACGTCGCCGCCTCGCATGATAGTGATCCGTTCATTCGACGTGAACAAGCCGGGCTGCGAGGTCGATGACCTCCGAGGCGGAGTCGCCGGCGGCTCCATCCTACAGGGCGTGCTCACTGTTGGCATGGAGATTGAAGTGAGTCCTTGCTATTACTTTCTATAGAACATCTTGAAAGTATCTTCGTCATCATGTGTACTGCATCGCTCGTTCGACGTGAAAAAGCAGGCTTCGAGATCGATTAGCTCTAATCGCTGGGGTCTCCATCCTGCAAGGCGTGCTTAATGTTGGTATAAGTGTTTGTCCCAACTGGTTCTTTTCCCAAACAGATGATTAGTCAAATCAACTTAAAAACTTGCCATTCTTTTTTGAGCCATAGGCT
This sequence comes from Amyelois transitella, assembly GCF_032362555.1. Lineage (NCBI taxonomy): Eukaryota > Metazoa > Arthropoda > Insecta > Lepidoptera > Pyralidae > Amyelois > Amyelois transitella. The sequence continues at coordinate 5,761,951 of NC_083511.1, read as the reverse complement.
AGTAACCTCTTCCTATCTCTGATCTCCAATTAAGCCATTTAGTTAAACGTAGCTTTTGACCGCGTGACTTCATTGACTTTAACTTTAACCTGTGGCTTCTACTGGACATAGGTTACCATAAAATCTGTATTCTTTTGGTGGTGGCGCTAAAGCTGCGGCTAAAAGCTAACTTTGTAATAAAACCAAGAATTAATATAGACTTTGTTATAAATATATTTAAGCAATATATCTGTATACAGGTGCGTCCCGGCCTAGTGAGCAAGGACGCAGACGGCAAGCTCACCTGCAGACCAATCTTCTCAAGGATCGTGTCGTTATTCGCCGAACAAAATGAACTGCAATACGCGGTGCCCGGCGGCCTCATCGGAGTCGGAACTAAAATCGAGCCCACGCTGTGCCGCGCCGATCGTCTCGTGGGACAGGTGCAGCATAACAATTTTTTTAAATTACGCCGATGTACCAGCGAAGAAGTAAAATTTTTATATGGTGCGATAATATTTGAGCGATTTAGCCTATCCGAGTGCGCCATTTGACCCCGCGAACGGAACTGTCTGCTATTGTATTTTGTTGGGATTTTAAGCTTAATGTTTTTGTAGTAAAGTCGTTATTGGGTTTTAATTCTTCTGTTATATCCTATATGTTTTCAGGTGCTAGGAGCGGTAGGAGCTTTGCCAGGAATATTCGTGAAGCTTGAAGTGTCTTACTACCTGCTAAAACGTCTTCTTGGTGTCCGTACAGAGGGCGATAAGAAAGCCGCCAAAGTGCAGAAACTGACTAGAAATGAGGTATGTACCATTCGCTTTTTGTCTACCGCGCTAATAAAATTTGTAGATTGAAAAACGTAAAAATAAGTGCATGGTAATCCCACAAAGTTGGTTTGGTGTAAGGCAAACAGGCGATTGTGAAAATATTTTCGCAACCCTCAGCAGTCTATAAAGTTTGCTGAGGGAGCAATAAAAAATACGCGATGATATTCTATATATAGCTTTGAGTATTCCCAGTTGTTATCGCTTAGCAAGCGCATGTTCACGAAATATGTCATTTCCGCTTAAAACAGGTTTTGCCTTCCTCAAATCGGGAACACGAGATGAGCGATATAATAAGTTATAGATATTTTTGTAAACCACATGTTTCGTCAGTTGAATAAAATCTGAAATAAGCATAACAAATATTTCACACAGGTTCTTTTAGTCAATATCGGCTCTCTGAGTACTGGCGGCCGAGTGAGCGCGACCAAAGCTGACTTGGCCAAAATAGCACTCACCAACCCCGTGTGTACAGAAATCGGTGAAAAAGTAGCCCTAAGCAGAAGAGTTGAGAACCATTGGCGGTAAGTTACTATCCAAAGCTTCGTTACAATCGAAATTTGCTGCACTGAAAGAAGCCTATATTTTTTAACTCTGTTCAAATTTTCATCATAATTGTTCCCAAAAGTTTTTCAGTTATTTATTTGTTACAAACAAATAATCTTTTAATAAGTTTGTTTTATTGATGAGTTGCCGACCTCTGCAGCCTAATGTATAACCAGTCACAGTTACCACGCCAACTAGCAATATCGTAAAATAAAATACGAAGGAATCGAACCGAACCTAAAATATTACAAATTGGGCATGGGTGGGCTAAGGCGGTTACTCCATGGTACTTGTATTGTGATTCTAGTCATTTTATCTATTACTAATTAACTTATTTAAAATCCTTTATTTTTTAATTCAGATGTAGAACCCTTTGTAAATTGTCACGAATAAGAGAGCTTCGTAATTACACATCAGCGTAATATGTAAACTGCGACTTCATCTGGTTATGTACTGCAAATACCTTTTATCAGACTAAAAAAGCGAGATGCACAGATTCAAATCCCAGCATGACCAAAATTCAATCACGCTTTTAAGTCTAAACAAATTTCAAAGGTACCCAATATCTTGTAGTGGTTCTTTATTACTTCTTATCAGAGGGTTGAGAAAAGCTTTTACTCTGATTCAATATTTATCAACCGCCTTAAAAAAAATGGTTCTCACCTGTATGTATGTATGTTTGTCCGCAATTATCTCGCGTTTCACTGAACCGATTTTGATGCGGTTTTCAGTAAAGTATTCAGAACACTTAGGTTTTAGAAATTTAACAGACTTCAAAAAAGGAGGATATCGATAAGAGGCGGTTCTCGTTTTACAAAATTGTTAAAAAAAAAATATTATTTCTTTTTCAGATTGATCGGCTGGGGTCAGATTCAAGGAGGAGAAACAATAGATCCTGTGTCAAATTAAGCGCCATCTTTTTAAATTTTATACATACACATTATGTAATTTAACGATTATGTATTTAATTAAAGTAAATATTATAAACTCAGATTTTAATTTTTTCTCAACCGTTATATAACTCAACCTATAATACGCCCCGGCTTCTCACGGGTCGGGTCGCTTGTTTATTGAATGTCTTTATACCTATATTCGTTAACAGAATTAATTTTTTACATTTTTACTTATTTTTTGACAAAGTCCTATAGGGAGAAGCGCTCGCTTCGACGCGTTATAGCGCAACGGCGATGTCTTTACTTTTTTAACCTACCATATCTTCAAAAATATTTAAATTAGGGTAAGGTTGCTTAAATCGTACCACCGCCTAAGCCGTACCCCGGTAATTTCTCACTTGATACACAAAAAATGCACCATCTGATGACATTTATCTGAACTATTTAGTGAGGCAAACAAATTCAAACAAGTGGAACGCTGCTCGGCTTCGTGAAACGAAGATATTTAAAAAGTAAGTATTTTATACGTATTGCATTACAATTTTTGGCACATTTATAAGCTATTTATGGCAGGATAGCGATAGTTAATTTATTTCTTTGACAATGTCTATTTAGAGTGCGTATCTAGCAATAGTTTAAGCATACTCAAACATGAGATATTCATAGGTTATGTTAGTTGTTTTAATTTGAAATTCAGAAGTCCCCTCTGCTTAAGTCGTACCTGTGCTAAATTCCTTAGTCGTACCGGTACGACTTAGGTATAAAGAAAATTATTTAACAATTAATTTATTTTTTTATCAGGTTATAAATACTACATAGCATGAAAAAGATAAAATACAATACTTGGAAGCAAGAGGATATGGACCAGGCTCAATAATAGAAGCCAAGGAAAATATAAAGAAGAAGAAGAAGCCTGTACTAGATATAGAAAAAAATCAAAATTGAAAAAGGAATTAATAAAAGTATTAAAAGAAGAAATAAAGAAAAACAAAAAAATAAAAGCTAAAGCATCATGGTTATGCCAACTTTGTAAAGAAGATCGCGAAGAAAACATGATCCAGTGCATAAAATGTAAAGTCTGGATACATGACCTATGCGCTGGTGTAGAAAGTAGTACCTACCATTAAAAAATATATTTGTGATATCTGTGTTAGTAAGTAGATTCGATATTATAACTTCTTGATAACCAAAACATGTTTCAAGTGATCTCTTGTTATTCAGTATTATTTCTATATAGTTTATTATGACTTCATTGAAGTCTATTTTCTAAGTACGACTTAGGCTATAGGTGGTACGAGTTAGGAACTGAGGCGCCTTAGTCGTACCGAAAGCAGGTTTGTTATAATTGTTAATTTAACTATTTTGATGAAAGATTTGTTAGTGTCTATAAACGTTGATGGAAAGGCAACTAAATAAAGATTCGACAGATGTAAGAAGTTGTGTTTAATTTCAATTGTAGTAATTATTAGAGTAACATTTCCTTAGGGGGTACGACTTAAGCAACCTTACCCTACATGCTGTAATAGGTATTATTCCATATTAAATGCAACATATATTTAAGGTACTTAATTAAGCCGTTATACCTCGTAAAAAGTAAAAGATAGAAATTGATTAAGAGATAAACATAAACCGTTGTGGACTTTTTCGTAGACCTTTCTAAGATATACAATTTTAGTACATTATTTTGATCTATCTCGTAGAGTTCAGCCAGCGTTTGCAATGTAAGCGCAAAAAATGTGTTTATTTGCGACTTCACATTGGAAATCTTAAAATTATCATTCGTTCTCTAATATAATAAGCATGTTATTATACATATAAACCCCTTCCTCTTGAATCACTCTATCTATTAAAAAAACGCATCAAAATCTGTTGTGTAGGTTTAAAGAAGCATACAGACAAAGACGCGGGAAGCGACTTTGCTTTATACTATGTAGGGATTATTTAATCGATTGAATATTTTCCTTTTATCAAAAATGAATTCATGAGGGTATTCATAACTGTTCCAATTATTTTAAATTTCATCTCATCTAACGTAAAAAATTAAAAGTTCTTTTTAATTTTACACCTCTACTCTTTCGGTTGATCGGTAGAAAATGCCTGCTATTTGCATGTTTCTCTAATGAAATTAAATAAATAAAAATACAGGCTTGGCATTTTATATGAAATTAAAATATCAAACAAATATAAGGTAATTTAATAAGAAAGCCAATACTTAATGAGTAAATAATTTATTGATTTTGTTTATTGATGATTGGTGAGGATTTTAGGCCATATATATAAAAGTGTTGATGTCTTCATCATCTCGTCGCATATACTTGTGTTCTATGAGCCATTCTAATTGCTCCTTTATCATCTTCTTGGAGGGTAGGAACATGTTCTTCAATATTTCGATTAGCTCGCTCTGAAAACAAATACATATTACTAATTATAAACTATTTTTAATATACATATGTAACATTGTATGTGGTAGCAATCTGCCTTAAATAACTGTATTAACCTAAATTACTGTTTGATTAAGTGAGTGATTACTAACATACCTGCAATGCTGTGTTACTGATGCGTTTCCTCATTTTTAATATCTTTATGATAGCTTCCTGAGTCCTCAATATACGAAGCTGAACAATGGAATGATTATCCTCTAACTGTGATCTCTCTGTGCTTAGTTGAAGTCGGCCAATCAAGTTGATCTTGCCTCGTCTTTGTGGTTTACCAGTCTTGACAAGTGCAAATTCCTGATTCACCCAAAAGGTTGTGTTTTCTGCAAAATCTTTAGGATTCTGAACAGCTGGATCATAACAAAGCAACTGCCTTTTAAGTTTTGGGAATGCCACTAAAGACCACAAAGTCCGTCTTAATTCAGGGTCAGGCAATTCAGTTGCGAGTCTCAAGTTTTCATAACTTATTTTCTCCAAAGGTCGTTGATTCCAAGCAAAAAGAACAGCCATTTGGAAAGTAGTAACATCCAAGTCAAATCTTCCTACAGAATTTGCAAATGTAATTGTGCCATTACTCATATGATGATACCATTGTAATTTTCGACCAGAATGCTTCTTTTTATAAAACTCTTCAACTTCTGGTATGTAGTCCTCTAACTCTAAAGGAAGACTTACAGTTACTCTTTCAGAACCTCGTGCCCAAGCCCCAGCATTCAGTATCTTTATATTGATAGCATCATGACGAGTTGTTTCACCTCTAAATTGAGTGTTGAGATCTTCACTGACTTTAATATCTTGGAACATACGAGCCAATTTATTGACATAATCTGCAGGCATTCCTACTTCTCGCAACCACTCAACCATGTCTTCCTCCTTTTCAGAATCAGCACTAGAGTCTAATATCAATCTCCTTGTCAAGTGGGCCTTATGATACCTCATAAATACATCCTTATTTTCAATATATTTCAATACAAGCAAAACATCTCTAAGTCTTAATTCTATTTGCTCTGTGGTTAAACGTTTACTTAATGGTGTCTTTCGTAACAACATATCACAATAATTAGCAAGAAGTTCAGGACACTTGCTTTCTGGAGCTGTACCTTTGCTGCCACGTAAAAGTGCGGATGAGGGTAATTCCAACTTAAAAACAGTTGTGTCATTTACAACACACTTGTATGCCTTATCTCTAGCTGTTAAAAATCTGGGATCATCTATAAAAGCATCTTTGACTAAAGTACTGAATCTCTTAAATAAATCTAATAAGCGTTCAACATATTTTTCTGAGTCTGTTGTAATAATATCAGCTGAAGCCACCATATCCGCTAACCCAGCTGAAACTATATGCGCTTCTAAGTCTCTAAGAATTGGTGTTACTCCTTCAGGAATTCTGTCTAACAAGCGAAACATAAGCTGCAATTTTTCGGTCTCTCCAGCTTTAATTAGTGGTGCGCTTTCTGCTAATAATGTTGGCAAATGTTCTCCTATCAACACTTTTTCACAACACTGTGTAAGTGCAGCCACACTGCCACTGCCAGGCTCAAGATAACGGTGAGCTCGCGCTTCCTCTTCCTTTAACCTTTGGTCAGCATATTTCATATAAGACTGCACTCCATTTGCTAACAAATGCTCATTAGCTTTAAGTTTATAAAACTCTTCTGTTGCTTGCATATAGGCTGCTTCAAAATTATCTCTATATATTTGCAATTTATCAATAGAATTGGAGCAGAGGTTAACTGAAACAATAAGGAAATAAAATTTGAGTTAAAAAATGATATACTTTTCATGTAAAGAATGATAAAATGTACTATCTGCCTATCCCTTTAATAAAAAGGTATGATTTAATATTTGTAGTCTACCTAATAATAACTATATCAAATAATTAAGACAAAAATGCTACAATGCTGGTCTAGTAGTGGAGAAAAACTTCAGTGAGTGCTTAGTCTTCTCTTCCCAAACTACATGGGTCAAAGTCAACAAGAAAAGTCTAATACACTTTAAATTCTTTTTAAGGCGAATCCCATTGCTGATTGTAGTTTTCTTAGACTGTTGGCTCTGTCCACCACATAAGGGACAAGATGTTAAAGGACATATATATACAAGATATAAAAATTTCCGAGAAAACACATATAGACAAAGTAATAAGTAAATCAATACCATACGACTCCCTCACTCCAATCACAAGCTGAGAGTCAAAAGATTCTCCATTGCGCTCTGCCTGTACCAGCTTCATTGCAGAATCCTGGAGTCTCTGTTTGATATCCATAAATATACTCTGATTCCAAGAATCCAGCATCAACTTGCGTACCAAACTATCCTCTATATTATTATTATTGTTCTTTTTCTGTGAATTTGAAGTGTTGGAGCTGGTCACTTTGCTTATATTATTTATGGAATTTTCTAACTGGCGAAACGGTGTGGGGAGATAGTTGCATTGGGTAAAAAACTTGCCCCATTCAGCAATATATGCTTTCAGAAGGGCTTGATCCTCCCTCTGAGCTAAAACGCGTGCTTGTGCTTGTTTTATGTACATCATTATATCCTGCTGTAAAGCATCGCGCAATTTGTAAGGACCTCTTTCGTCCCAAAGACATACAGAGTGAACTGCAACGAACAAATCTTGCCATTCTACTTGCGTTACCGGCTCCTGTTTCAACAATTTCAGAACTATTGGTCGCATCGATGGCCATTTATCCTCAAACGTGACTTGTCCTTTATCCTGAAACAAGGTTATAATATGATATTATGTTATTATAATTTTGATCTGGTATTATTCATTATTTTATTACATTTCTACCTTCAACATGACTATCTACAGAAATTTCGTAAAATTAACACGAATACACTTTATTTTCAAATTGTCTCCCTTGACTTGACTCTTTATACTTTTTTATTTTTTTTATAGTGTTGTAGCTGCTGTATTACAGCAGTTTGATCAAGCTTATTGCCAAAATACTATGACACAGTTTGTAGGTACCAGGTAAGAACGCTGATACTGACAATACTTTTTGTTACACCGGCTATGTATTGTGTTGTGACAAAATTGTGTTTATCAAGTTGGCTCTCATTGTTTGGCACAAATGTCAATAAAATGACAAACAAGACAACACTAAAATAGCCAAAGGATTTATGATGTCAAAAACCATAAACTCAGATGACTTGATATTTTTGAAAATCATATCGATACTGAGGAAAAATTTAATTCATTTCAAATCAAAAATATGGCTTCTTTTGGGGAAATAGTTGAACCTACAAGTAGAACGACTTGGGAAGATTGGGACGACATTACACCGGAACATTTGACAGAGTAGGTACCAATTAAATTACAATTTTTTTACAAACATTTTATTTAATTACCTACCTACATACATAAAAATCACGCCTCTTTCCCGGAGGGGTAGGCAGAGACTAATTACAAATAATTTATATTTTATTATGTTCAAAATATCGTTTTATTACAGATTAATATTGCAGAAAAGTGTCGACACACTGACGAACGTGGAATCTTTTATTGTTCTTGAAGGAAAATATTTATCAGAAATTACATCTGTACAATCTCAACACGAATTGGAAATGATAAATACAATAAACGAAGTAAATTTACACATTTATAGAGAAAAATCTCTGAATGCTTACCTGTGTGTCGTTAAGGATTACAATTTATTACAAAGTAGTGAAATTGTTGAGCTTCTCAGGCCTTTCATTGTTGCTAGTAAAAACGTTATAGCTATACAGACAAAGCCACTTGCAGAGTATCAATCATCTGATATTTCTAACACAGACTGCATTATAAGAGCTGTCTTCACAAGCAATGTAGCCTCAAAATCATTGAATTTTGATTACCCGAGATTAGAGCAACCAAATATAATCACTGGATTAAGTGCAGGAGGTAATTTTTGTCTTTAATATCTTGCACATACTTATCAAGTGAAGAGTAAAAATAATCAACACTGTGGAAACATTTATTGTAGCAACCTGTCAGTTAAATTTATTCCCTTTTAAATTGAGTTTATTTATTGTCTTTTCAGTTATTTGTTTATCAGAGTTCTTGAACCTTCCTGGGGTAGCAGTTATCTGTTACTTGGAATGTACAGAGGAGTTCCAGAATGATGGAATGCAGAACTTATTGAAAAAATTAAACTTGATTCACAACTCCATACCAAGAGCCCACAACATTCTCAATTCTAATTTGTATATTTGAATCGATGAAAAATAAAATACTATTTTTGTATTTTTTCTTTTTGATATTTGAGCTTTTAACTTCTGTGAAGAAAACACGTATATGTATTATATTAAAATTTTATTCAACATCCATACACATATAACACAATATGATATTGGGAAAACACCAACATTAGCCATTAAGCATTAAACATTGATGAAAACCCTAAATAAGAAATGATTTAAAATACTTATTAGTCTGAAAATTAAAACTTATATGAAACTTACAATGAGTTCATACAAATAAACACAGCCTATAGAATCGCAGACCAGTTTAAGACTTTGAAAGATAAATTTATTATTATATCATAACATATCATAAACTTTAAATCTCAGTGACCCATTTACAAACAATAAAAATATTTTAACAAATGCTTTATTACATTGGACTTTTAGTAAGGTTCCAATTGCGAAATCTTAAGACTAGAGATGAAAATTACCAGGAATATTTCCTAACGTAAGGTAACTTTCCCGAAAACTTCCAAAGTTGCCGGCAGTTTTGGAAGTTTTGAAATAATATTTTTTTACTTACGACAGCAATATTCCAATGCAAGGGACATGCCTTTACACGATTAATTATGTTATTTTATACATATCATTATATTTAACAAGCAGTAATAAACTACAAAATAGGAAAGCGAGCTCTCGCTCTGTGACAAATGAAGGAACCGGGATCACGCTTACACGACAGTGAGTGTACTACAGTAAAATTACAACGTTATTTATCAATAAAATATAAAATCTATAGTATGAGGTAGTGTTGTAGATGATAAAAGTCACTTTGTTGATAAAAGGTTTATTTGGTACACTACACAGAATATATATATAAAAACTATTGTAATGAGAACAAGGGTTGAGTTCTTTAAAATTAATTAGCCCTGACTAAGGTATTTAACAAAACAGTGTTAGGAGAGACGCGCACGCGGTGACTTACCAAAAGAGAAGAAAGGAAAGAAAGGGCGGAAGAGAGTCATAAACATGGCGGACGGACGCGGTGGGAACTCGTAGTGGTGGCGCGTGCGTCGTGGCCTATGATTGGACGGCGATGTCAGGGTCGATAACTATTGGATTAGTCACGATATCGCCGTGGCGCGCATGCGCGATTCGCTCGTACCGGGTATTTGGCGCTACGGTTTGCTATATACTCCCCCTCAAGTCCTGGAGAACGCCCACGCTCCTGGACTGGTACCTCTTTAACCGTAGCCGGACGACCACGTCTCCTTTTCGGAACTAACGGTTTAGGCAGAGAGTCACTATTACTGCGATAGCGCGTAAGATCCTGGGAGTGGTATTTACCAATAATGACGTCAGGATTTTCAGTACTAGCGATAGTGAAAGTGGTTGGACTAAGTTTTTCAAAAATTTTATATGGTCCGTCGCGGCGTGGGAAGAATTTGGACGTAAGGTTTTGTGAGCCTTTGCTCAACAGGTGAGATTTTAGTAAAACAAGATCACCTACCTCAAAATTCTCTGATGGTCGGCGAGATGCATCAGCATATTGTTTGGTTTTGTCCTGTTGGGATTCCACGCGTTCACGAATCGCTGACAACGAACTGATAAATTTCCTAAGGTAAGGCGTTATTTGTGGGACAAAATTACCTTTGTCTAAAATTGTGCGGAGGTCATGCATGACCTCGGTGGGAGACCTCATTTCTCTGGCAAATGTGAGGTATGCCGGCGTTTGTCCAGTGGTTCGACATTTTGCACCGTTCATGGCAAACCTGATTAAAGGTAACTTTTTGGGCCAGGAGGTATGGTCTTCTTCGACGAGATGAGCCAGCATTGCCTTCAAATCGCGGTTTTTACGCTCCGCAGGATTAGACTCCGGGTGGTAAAGAGGAACAAAATTTTGTTTAATATGGAGCACTGTCATGCACTGTCGCATGACAGCGGAAACAAATTGTACTCCGTTGTCTGAAATGATCCTGCGAGGTAGTCCGAATCTCAGAAAATATTCCTCGATGAGGATTTTCGCACACGCTTCGGCTGTCGCATCTTTTAAAGCATACAACTCGGTCCATCGAGTTGCTGTGTCTTCTACTAGTAGGATCCATCGCTCCCCCTGGTCTCCTTCCGGTAAAGGGCCGAACAAGTCAATAGCCAACACTTCGTTACGTTGGTTCATAACGGGAGTTTGAAGTAAACCAGGTGGCTTGGAGTTATTAGCTTTGTAGCGTTGACAGTGGATGCAGGCTTTGACATAATCGGTGATTATTCTCCGCATACCTGTGAAATAATACAACTGAGCTACTTTTTGATAGGTTCTATCAATACCTTGATGACCAGCTGTTGGGGAGTCATGTAACTCCTTCAAAATATCTGCAACTTGACTGGCCGGAATGACTAGTTGAGGGGATTCAGTGTCAGAGTCTGGATTAAAACGGTACAAGACTCCCTGATCCATTAGATAGCCTCTATCTAGCCATCGTTGTGCTGCGACGTCATCCGTTCCCTCGAGCTCCTTGATAACCTTTTCCAATTCAGGGTCCGCAGTCTGTTCTTGGCGGAGCTGGCTGGGTGATTTAGCAGGCAGATCACAGATAACAGAGCAAAGACCACAGTCCGTGCGAGATTTCTCAGAACATATCGGCCTACTCAGGGTGTCTGCCACAACATTTGCCTTACCTGGAGTATATTGGAATTTGATGTCAAAGGATTGGAGCTTTAGGGCCCAACGAACTAACCTACCGGCTGGCGATTTCAAAGACAGCAGCCAGCGGAGAGGTTGATGATCGCTGCCGATTATAACTGGTTGGCCGTCTAGGTAAGGTCGAAATCGCTCTACCGCCCACACTACGGCGAGTGCCTCTCGTTCAGTAGTGGAGTAATTCCGCTCCGCAGCGTTAAGGAGACGGCTAGCGTACTCGATCGGCCTTTCCTGATTGTTATCGCCCTGTAATAAAACCGCACCTAAAGCGTAGTTACTTGCGTCTGTACGCAGAATAAAGGGACGACTGAAATCGGCTTGAACCAGTATTGGAGCTGTAGTCAATAGACGCTTAAGCTCATTAAATGCCTGTGTCTGTTCTATGCCCCATGACCAGGCTTGGCTTTTCCTAGTTAGACGTGTCAAAGGTTCGGCGACTTTAGAAAAGTTCGGAATGAACTTTCTGAACCATGAGCATGTTTGCAAGAAAGTTCGCAAGTGTTTTAACGTACCTGGTTCTTTCATTTCAAGGACGGCACTCACTTTAGCAGGGTCTGTGGATACGCCTTCTTGCGTTATTACGTGCCCTAGGTATTTGACGCTATCTCTAGCGAAAAAGCACTTGTCCCTGTTAACGTGGAGGTTGAATTCGGCGAGCCGCTTGAAAACTGCATCTAGATCCTGTAGATGGCGTTGGTAACCTTGAGAAATGACGAGCAAATCATCTAAATATGCAAGAACAGTTACGTCTTTAAGAGCAGAGCAGGAACGAAGACGATCGATGAGACGCTGGAACGTAGCTGGCGCGTTACGAAGGCCAAAGGGCATCCTTTTAAACCTGTAGGTTCCCAACGGGCAGACAAAAGCTGTTTTGTCTCTGTCAGCCTCGCGTACACTTACCTGCCAGTACGATGAGCGCAGGTCCAGTGTGCTCATGTAGCAGTCTCGTTTTGTACTCTGAAGCAATTCATCAATGCGTGGCATTGGGTATGTGTCAGCTTTGGTAACTGCATTCAAACGCCTGTAATCGACGCAGAAGCGAATACCACCATTGGACTTCGGCACCATTAGCGCCGGTGAACACCAAGCTGATTCACACTCTTCGATGATGTCGTCTTGCAACATCTTATCTATTTCATTTTTCATCAACTCTTTCTTAGCGGGGTTGAGACGGTAAGGCGGTACGGCTATTGGTGGGTGCTCACCTGTATCAATGCGATGTTCTGCATGTGGTGTGGGGCCTCCCCCTACTTTAAACACGTGAGTGTACCTGGCGATGACGCCAGCAAGCGCTTGTCGCTCGGCAGGCGTAAGCTGAGTACCTTCATCAGCTCTTAAAATTTCTGCTGAAGCACAGGACACACTACGCGAGATAGGTTCGAAGCACAGTTTATATTGGACCTCACCATTAGTACTGAAGAACCATACGCCCTTATAAAAATCTATAACTACGCCGGCGGCGGTAATAAAATCGATACCTAACAATGTTTCATTATTAGTTGATTCGGGAAAAATTATAAAAGGCATGGTGATAATTTTCGTTTCTAAGTGCACATCAATAGTGGTGGTGAGTACATCCATGGAGCGCACTACGCCGTCGGCAAGCTTTATTTCACGCGACGACGAGTGGAGGCGATGTCCCTGACTTAGAAGGAGAGTATATAGCGAGTGGCCAGCAATACAGTGCTTGGCCGCCGTGTCTATCAACGCGGTACCGTGAAAACCTAAAATTTTAATATTAAAAATGGGTCTTAAATCGCGCCCAAAGGTGGTTTCCGCGAAATCGTCACCGCGCGCAACATCGGTTCCGCTACATAAAAAAAAATTATCACAACATAACTTATTTACATTACCATTTTTGCACATAGGAAAAATGTCACTACTGGTCTCATCACAAAAGTAGTTAACTCCGTTATTTGAATTTTCGGAGTTAGGACCGTTTTCAAAATTCGAATTGTCACAAACAGATATAGGCAAAATAGAATTGTTACTTTGAATGGAATGTTTAGTAGTTACATCATTATTTGAAAAATTTGAATTAAGACAATTTTCCTTACAAGATTTAGTGCAAAAAATTATTTTTGTATTTTTAGGCTTATGGCACTTTATATTTGGACAATTTGATAACTCACATAAACAAGATTTCGAATTACAACATGATGTTTGACAAAATTGGGAAAAATCGTTTTTTGGAATTTTGGAGTTACATCTGTTGTCATTAGGAGCACAAAATACGTCATCAGAAAAATGCGAATTATTATTACTTATAAAATTATGTGGAGAATGTAACTTATAACTAGATATTTGATTATGCCTACTATTACATGATTTATGACTACAGTTTTTGGATGAAAAACGCGACGAAACACTTTGTATGTCCCGTGAATTTAAAGAATAAAATGCTTGGTTTTGCGCACTTGATATTTCACTAGCATTATTATTATCGTTATGCACTTCCGCAAAGTTATTAAAAGATTGCGACTCACTTTGATTCTTCAACTTACGACACTGGTCCCTGGTATGTCCGAAACGTTTGCAGTAAACACACGTTGGCCGGGATTTCTTAGTGACGGCGGCGGACTCCTGCGTTTGCGTCGCCGTCGGGGCAGCTGACGCAGGTGGTTGTCGCACCGGAGCTGAAGGAGGTGGAGGCCGCGCCGAGGGGCGCGCGGGTGCGCGCGCGGCTACGGTCGGAACGCGTGCGGGTGCGGTATCAGAAGACGGGGGAGGAGGGATGGCGGGACCTGAACTAGGCCTCCGGGCCTCGTCGAATGAATCCTCGATGGTTCGCGCCAGGCGGAGCAAATCGGCAAAATTATTAAATTCTTCTCTTCGTATTCTTTTCCTAATACGGCTGTGGAGCAACCCGTATGTTATGTCTAGTTGCGCGGACACAGACAGATCGCCTTTCGGCAGCCGGGCGAGAAGGGCACGAATACGTGATACGAATATGTCCGTATTTTCTTCCTTCTGCGGTTTAGCAAATATTTCTAAATAAATACGATGAGGTGGCCGTCGATCACCAAATGCACTAACGAGATTATTTTTGGCTTCCTGCCATGACGACACCGAGTGTTTGATTCCTTGCCACCACGTGGCAGCTTCGTCTTTGAAAAGGAACGATAGCCCTTTTATGATGTTAGCATCCGCGACTTGGGCACAATCGCTGTAGGCTTCGACAGCGTCTATGAATGCCTCAACGCTTTCTTGAGGTTTGCCCGCGAATGTAAATGTGCAGCGCGCTAGGGTTCCTTGACCTAGCGGAACCGATATGGGAGTGGAGTTTGCCCTCGTTACGGACTCCAGCAAGTCTCTGAATGCTTCGGTTTGAGATCGCTGAAGTGACGCGATTATGGTTGCGACGTTTTCTCCCGAAAACGTGGCGTCGGTACGTAGCGTTGGCGATGAAGCGGCGGCGTCGCTGCCATATTGAAAATTGGCAGACGGCGACGTTGGTCGCGAAGGGTCTTGAAATACCTCTGGTGTATCTTCCTTGCGAGTTAGACTTGCCGCACGACTCCTTGTTATCGGCATTTTGAGTCACCGGGAAAAAAAAACTGAACACTAACACTGTATGAAAAACTAACGTTGGAGCGCCACATATGAGGTAGTGTTGTAGATGATAAAAGTCACTTTGTTGATAAAAGGTTTATTTGGTACACTACACAGAATATATATATAAAAACTATTGTAATGAGAACAAGGGTTGAGTTCTTTAAAATTAATTAGCCCTGACTAAGGTATTTAACAAAACAGTGTTAGGAGAGACGCGCACGCGGTGACTTACCAAAAGAGAAGAAAGGAAAGAAAGGGCGGAAGAGAGTCATAAACATGGCGGACGGACGCGGTGGGAACTCGTAGTGGTGGCGCGTGCGTCGTGGCCTATGATTGGACGGCGATGTCAGGGTCGATAACTATTGGATTAGTCACGATATCGCCGTGGCGCGCATGCGCGATTCGCTCGTACCGGGTATTTGGCGCTACGGTTTGCTATAATAGTTTATTTTAAAGGTCAAGGTTGGCGGCTTTTATCAAAGATATGTACGCCGCTGTGTAGTAGTACTATGGCCGCCTCTGTATGAGCCGAATGCCGCCGTCGCCCTTATGAAACAGTCAGTCACAAGAAGAAGACTTCTGTTTCAACTGTCTCACTTTCGTCAACATCAAAACAAGTCCATGGCCAGCTGTTTATTCCACCAACGCCTAATCTTGTACTAGAAAATACGCTGTAGTCGTGCTGTTCTACCCAAGATTCACAATCTTATCAACAACAACAGTCAACTCATTGCATTACCGCAAAGAAAAAGAAAGAATAGACCTTAGTTTTGCACGAGAAATTTAGATTCAAGTTTCTGGCAAAATGCAATCAATGCCCTTAATCCCGAATGTATACAGTTCCAACCAGGTATATGATTAGCAATAGCTTTTTGAATGCGGAGTACGAACGTATAAGAACGGAAACAACTGATATTATAAATCGAGCTGAAGCCCTTGCTTTAGTTATGAACGGTTGGACTGATATAAACGGCAGAGGTACAATTAATTTTATTATTACTACACCTAAACCTTCTTTTATAAATGCGTCTTTCCTAGCACTAATCGGGCACTAATAGACATCTTACTATCTGTTCACTCAGTTAAAATGTGTGATAGACGAAATAGGACCATAAAAATTTGTCGCGGTAACTACCGATAATACAAATAACATGAAAGCACTGTGGAGAATGGTGGAAGATGAATATGTACATACATTTGCAGTTGGTTGTGCATCGCGAGCCTTTAATTTGCTCTTAAAAGATATAGTAAAACCACAAAACTTTAAAGTTCTTAATGACACAGTTATTAAAATCATAAGTTATATAAAAAAAACGTCACGTTGAATCAGCCTATTTTGAGAATATGCAAAAAGCTAAATATGGTAACGATAAAGGGAAACTTTAAAGTTGCCAAGCCAGACTCGATGAGGTGGCAATGTTCTAATGATGGAATAATTTCTGTGCAATCGGAAAGCGCTGGAAGCCACTGTTATAGCAAGGATGTGTTGCGTCACCGTGGCTGTTCAACCTATGTATGGATAGTTGTTTGACAGATTTGAAAGAGTCTGAAAGTGGATTAAAGATGAATGAGTTACTAGTCAAATGTCTGCTCTATGCCGACGATCAGGTTATACTGGCGTCATCAGCGGAGGAGTTACAGGAGATGGTAAACTGTATGCATGAAGCTTTAAAAGAGAAAGGAATGAAAGTGAACGTAAGTAAAACTAAAACACTAGTTTTTGAAATGGAGAAAGAAATGACAGCATGTAATATTTTGATTGGAGGAGAAAAAGTTGAGCAAGTGAAAGAGTTTGTATATCTAGGATCAAAGTTTACATCAGATGGCAAGTGTGATAGTGATATTGAAAGGAGAGTGAACGCGGGGAACATGGTGAATGGAGCTTTGCATGCCTTTATGAGCAGTCAGAAACTATCCAAAAAGGCTCGACTGGCTGTGCACAGGGGCGTGTTGGTCCCGACATTAATGTATGGGAGTGAAAGTTGGATATGGCAAAAGAAGCACGAAAGCAGAATAAATGCGGTGGAAATGAGAGTGTTAAGGAGTATGATGGGCGTGAAACTGAGTGACCGGATAAGGAACAGCGTGATAAGGGAATGTTGTGATGTGAAAGAAAATGTACTTAGTTACAGGAATAGAAAAGGACGTCCTGGTAAAGGGTCAGGTCAAAAGTACCCGAAACCGCCGAGCTTGCATGAAGAGAGTTATGAATATGGATGAAGCGAAGGAAGTATGCAGAGATCGTGGCAAGTGGAAAGACGTAGTCTCTGCCTACCCCCCGGGAAAGAGGCGTAATTTTATGTATGTATGTATGCATTTTAAAATGAAAAACAAAAATTTTGTTTTTTTAATGTTGAAATCTATCCGAAATTTACCGATATTTCGTCAAACAGATACTTCTACTTACGAATGCGCTTGGTTTGTGACTAAATAGTGACATTGTTTAAGTTTATTGCAGCCCTTTTTGCTGTTATTGTAAATAAATCATCGATTTGAAAACTTCCAAAATTACCGTAACTTTGGAAGTTTTCGCGAATACTTCCCGAAATATTCCTGAAAACTTCCAAAGTTTCCGAAACTTTCGGTAATTTTCACCTCTACTTAAGACCTAAGGAATCATAAACCTAGCCCCTTTAAAGTTTAGCAATTACATTAACAGATGTGATAAATCAGTAATAATTATACACTTTCATGTTATTCCTTTCCGAATTGCTAAACTGAAAACTGTTTAATAACTGGCGAAACCCACACAACCTCAAACCACATCCAAGTTTTACATTTAAAGAAATGACTACACGTTTGAGTCTAAAACCTGCTGTTATACCAATAGTAATTTTCCCAATACTATAATTATTGTATAGTATTACTAATTATACATTTTTTTTTTAATCCTGCACTAGAATCGAACATTAAATCAACTGTTTTGTTATGTTAGGTAGTTAGTACCTTTCATCTATAATGTGTAAAAGTAAAAGCTCCATTGCGGGCGAGGCTCTCTAAGGACAGTGAGTGCAAATTTCATAAAAATGTATCGTGTTTGATTAGTCTTTTAGTTACACTGATAATATGTAAGCATGAACGCCCAAAAGATAAAGCGATGGTGTTCGTGTGGTGAAATTTAGGGAGCTATGATTTTAAACTAAAGGTCTTTCCCCTCTTTACCACATATCAGAGCCATGACTGAAAATTTTATACATACTTAGTGTTTTAAACTTCGGACGAAACAGCGGTACCGAAAAAGGAGTACCTTAGTGGTAATTAAAATTATAACATTATACATTATATATGCATACTTATAAGAAGTAAGTATCTAATAGTTATATAATTTCGCGTTGTACGATCCGGGTATAAGTAAAATTGCGTCAAATTTATACAAATTTAAGTCTTTAATTAAAAACTATGCGAAATGTATGATAAAAATATGGCAAACATTCAGGCATTTAATTGTTTCACGAAAATCATTATTGTATAATACTACATATATGTAGGTGCATAATACAGAACCTGATGAATAAATAAATCATTAGAACGATTTTTTTTATTAAACAAATATAACCAATTAACAAAACAATAAATACTATACTTATTATAAAAGGGGCAATAAACATCAAAAATTTATTGCAATGACGACAAAGTTTAAACAAAAAAATATGTCTGATGACTCATGTTTATAAACATGTTTACAACACGTTGCTTATCTCTAATCTTAAATATCTATAAATTTAGCAGATCTATTCTAACGATAAACTACTAATATCATATTTTTAAATCTAGTTGTACAATCAACGGTAGAAAACATGACCCCATGTTCGTACAAACCAAAACCATTCGGGTTAGGTTTCTATGCCGTTGACTGTACATAAACTTAAATAAATGTATAAGAAATGATCTCGTCAGCCTATAATATTCCAATTGTGGGCATAGGCACCCTCACAAATATTGATAAAGCAAGTCTAATCTCTTTCGCTCAACTTTCGTGAATAAGATACTTATACACAAAATAAAAGTATATACAGGAGCATTTAACAATTGATTATTTCAGTAGATATTCATAAGTGTCCAGGTCCCATGATACTCATTATTGGTAAAAAGGACCACATTGACTGGTTTCATATGTGGCCTATTAATTATAATGTCAGACTTACATTTATCATTATTTCACCGATTAATATTTGAGCGATAGACATATGGCGCATGGAATGCATAATTCCCAAAATAGCTACGACTTCGCCCGTGGTAAATAGCTTAAAACCCCCGCAGGTGATGTAACTTTTTATGGTGAAAGAACTTTAAATTACATGATCGGTTCAGTATTTTCGAAGATTATAGCCCTTACGACAAATAAGCAATCGCGTTACAAACATTACTGACGGCCTCTGTGGCGCAGCGGTAATACGCTTGTCTGTGACACTGGGGGTCCCGGGTTCGATTCCCGGCCAGGGCATGATGAGAAAAGAACTTTTTCTGATTGGCCTGGGTCTTGGATGTTTATCTTTATAAGTATTTATTATAAAATATAGTATCGTTGAGTTAGTATCTCGTAACACAAGTCTCGAACTTACTTCGAGGCTAACTCAATCAGTGTAATTTGTCCCGTATATATTTATTATATTTATATTTATTACTTCTTTTTAATAATCACATTGTAACGTGGTAATAATACAGGTCAGAGGGCCACAAATTCAAAATTGATAAAAGCTGTTGCTATTTTGAGAATTAAACCTTATCTTAATTATTATACTCATTTATCACAAACAAAATTTTATGAATTCGATTTTTAACTATGGACCGTCACTTCTATAGCGCGCATTACAAATGTTAAGTAGATCCCTTTCAAAAGATTTAGCACTTAACAGGTAAAAATAACACAAAAATACTTTCTATTTGTTAGCTATATATGGCTATATTAAGAAGTTATTAGGTACGTACCGAACAATAATAGAATCATTGTGCAATTTTTCTATTCTAACATTGTAAATATGACAATGACAATATCTTATATTTTTGCCTATAAGATATCCATTGACCGATCTCGTTACTTCCCTTAATTTTACATACTTAAAACACAAGAAAACGAAATCTGTACAGTCGCGAGCATTAATATGTATATACAAAAGTTGCGCAGATATTTGGAAGTGTCTCCTTATCAATGTACGCGAATGTATGTACAACTACCATTAGTTTTTCTCTAGCCGCTGGATAGTATATGTAAACTCATTAGGCAAGTTCTTAAAATATCTGGCTAAGGCAGCATAATTTTGAATTCTTAAGCTGCTTAAGTGACGGGTGATTTCTCAATATCCTATTTCAGTATCATTATTTCTGATCGCATTTTCAGCTGTGAAACTTCAAAAGTAAGAGCGCGCATGATATTATATAGGTTACTAACATTTGAACAAGTTTTTGAATCGGCTGCTGTAGGTATATATCTAAAGATAGAGATTTGTATTCGTGCTATTATATTTGCAATATAATAATAGATTATGTAAACGATTACCTTATAAAAACTAATGGTAGAGCACTACTTTGTAAAGCATTTTTTTTTCTTTATTCTCTTTTGCAATAAATAAGTTATAAGTATTTTAGTTCATATTTCTTAAATTACAAGTATTAAATATTAACTGCCTAGTGAATATATATTTTATAAAACATCCATTTTTTTGTGTAAAAGTAATAAACACATCGAATGTAATGTAATTAACTCTATGATTACAATACTTATATTTATTACTTATGGTACGATATATGAAAGCACTTATAATTACTCTAATAACTAAGACAATTTGGTGTTGTTGTTTGAAGTTTTAATGCAGATAATTATCACAGAAAAATAAGAACCGGATTTGAATAGGTTTCTTCTTCTACGTAGACATTGTTACATGCAAATTTAAAAAAAAAATGTTCTGTAGAATGAGTTTTTATGACTCCTAATTACATGGACAGACGTTTTGGCTAATTTATTAGATCAAAATATATCGTCAATATTGCCTTTTTGTTTTATCTTAAGTTGGTGCGCTATAGCGTTAACCTTTTCAACTGATTTTTTTCCCCGTTATGCGAGACCAGATCTATGTATAAAATGTATATCATATGACTGTGACGTGTCTGCCAACGTCATGTCCCGCAGTTTAACCTATGCCTTATTTAAATACAATTATACATTTGATTAATTTAGAGATAAAGTTAGGTCAATGTAGGTCATGCGAGAATATAGCTTGATTTGGTAACGACTCCTGAAGGCGGAGAAGCATATTTTATACACTATCCGTCGTCATTTTTACAATTTTACTGTAGCATATCCAAATATTGATCCATTCCTTATCGAATGCCCTTTAGCAAAATCGAAAAAGCCAGTATCATTTTTCGACTTCAGTAGTTGATAGCTAGAAAAATAGATATACTACCAGACATAAGATGTTAAACATGTTGATCGAATATATAACATGAAATTTTATAGAACATTTCAATAATAACAGTAGCGCGATATATTTTATTAAAAAAAATATTACCTTTAAACTGCCGCAACCATCGTGTTGTGTTTTCCCTAGATTTTACGAACCTCCTATCAAAATTTATTTTGTATTGCAAGTTATATACATAATTTGAAATACAAAATGAATTTGCAACTAATATATACATAATTTTTGTCATAACTTTGTAGATTTACATATGGTTATATAATAGATTATATAAAACTTATTTTTTCTCTAAATTTTATTTGATCGATTATTAATTACAAAGAATATTGATTTAAAATATACAATAGCAATTTCATCGTATTTTACTTTCTTTCCAAGAATTAAAGCCAATTTTGTGGTTGAGCAAAAGAACAAAGATAGAGAAGCTCCGGGAAAGAGGCGTGAGTTTATGTATGTATGTATGTATGTTTGTGGTTGATAATTTTGTTAAATAAATATCTTATTTAACAAAAATTTATTTATATTAGTAGTAGTAAAAATATAAATGCAATATGTTATTGAATTAATATCCCTCATTCATTATAATATAGGTACCTATTTGTTTGTAAAATACAAAATGGTTTAATTTATTAGCAAATCCAGTTTTACAAAAAAAAAATTAATATTATAATTTATTTTAATTTGCACACTTTACGCTCTGTCATAACAAGTATGAAAACAATTTTGAAATGCCCGAGTATGAAAGTACCATATTCACAAAAATGATGATCATATGTTATTAGACGACCTATTCAAATTCGTTATCCTGCTATTTTATCAATTTGTTTAAAATAATACGATATAACCATATAACTACTACGACAACACTGACACCTAACTTAATATAGCGTATATTCAGTGCTACCCACTAAAAATGAAATTCTTCAAAACAGTATCACAAAATCATAAAATAAGTAGTACATTATTATGTCAATCAATGTAAGTAGTCTCATAAAATGCTTAAATATTAAGAGACATCAACTGTTATCATAAAAAAGGCATCATTGAAAATATTTTCATACAGAATTGTTGCTTTGAAGATTTTTATTAATATTTACTGTGGGCAGGACTTAAAAGTGATACGCCCTCTTAATGTTATAACTTTGACAATAAACAGTAAACATTAGGAAACATATCCTGTTATAGTTGCCATATAAAGCTTTTAGTGACTTACACTATACAAAAATAAGTTTGTCTCTGACAATATTAAGCTTTTATATGATAGAAACTCTCTTTCTAATTAACTTTGGAGGTACATAGAACAGCCTTTCGTTTAAATTATTAACATCTGGTTAACCTTTTAAATGTCAGTCAGGCCTCCGTTGCCTTGTCCCGACTTCACATTGTCAAGGATTTTGTTGACGAATTCGGATGTCTTGCCGGCTATTTTTACCTCTGAAAAAAAAAGAACAAAAACTATATAACTACTAATATTCGTATATTATATACTAAACATTCCATCACGTTTTTCAGCTTATTTTTCTTGTAAATGTTGTGGAACTAAAGTGCAAAACGTCTCTATTCCTCATTATTCCTGATCATATTCTCTACAGTTCAAAACATTATAGGTATGTAAAACTTAGTGATAAATAATTATGAAAAGATTTGGCAAAGTTTTTACTTCAGCTGCTTGCCAACACAAATTCCTAAGAAATCTTAGAAGCAATAGTTGTTAGTACAGGGTCAATTCTATTGAAATATGTTGTGGGTTTTCGAAATCTCATATGGCACAAAAAGTCTAAACAATATTAGTCCATAGGAAAATGTAATAAAAGTAAAAATATAAGTACCAGTGGCTGTATTAACTATGCTCTGAAGATGTGCTGACCAGTCCACATTATTTTGAGGATTAGTTACCCTATTGCCCAAAAGTTGCTTCATTTGGTGTATTCCGTTTAGAAGTCGTTCTGCAAAAAAAATAAAACAAATATAGTAAATATGGAACTACTAGTACAATTAATGTTTATTTGAAAATAATTTATCTTGATATAATAACGTTAATTGCCATTTTAGTTTTAAATTTTTCGAAATTTTCAACTTGCATACTAAAAACAAAGATTTTTTATAACATTTAGTTCATCTATTTTTTTTTCTGATTGAGTTAGCCTCAAAGTGAGTTTGAGACTTGTGTTACGTACGAGCTACTAACTCAATGATACTATATTTTATAATAAATACTTATACTTATATAGATAAACATCCAAGACCCAGGACAATCAAAAAAAGTTCTTTTCTCATCATGCCCTGGCCGGGATTCGAACCCGGTACCTCCGGTGTCACAGACAAGCGTACTACCGCTGCGCCACAGAGGCCGTCATTGTAAGCCTAGTCTCAATAAAGTTGTAAATCAAGAAAATTACAAATAATCTATAAAAGTTTTTAAATGACTTACTGTGTTCCTGTTGGAGGCCATAAAGTTTTAATTTGTTTGCCTCGTGCTGTGCTTTTTTCTTTAACCGGCAAGCACGGGAAGCTAATTTATTCTTCTCCTTTCTGGTCTTTGGCCGGACATTGAATGGCAACTCACTCACAGGAATCATATCATTGATCACTCTGCCCAAGTTGTCCAGCTCCTTTCCAATCATATATAACTTCCTTGGGTTAGGTGTAAGGTCATTGCCATCACCTTTTCTAGCTTTGCCACTGTAAATAAAACAAAATAACATTCCAAAATGTTTTCCTATGAAAATGTTGACCAGAAAAATTACATTTTATTATTTGTCAGCTTCAATCGTGTAAAATCTGATTCGCGTTTCGACCCTTGTGCCAAGATGGAACATTGTTATATTGAATTATATTCATGCTTGGGTGTAGAAATGTTGTTATTCAAACATATTGTCAATGAAGTATTCTATAACACAACTGAAATTCTAAATATTAAAATGAATTTAAGAAATTAACAATATTACCTGTGTTTAATGCCTCTGACACTACAATTGGGACTAAACACTGGATCTGTCACTGAATTTAGAACATGGGGGTCCTCGGATTTCTTCTGTAATACTAATCTCTGTCCTTTTGGTCCTTTTGCTTGCACGTTGTATTGCCAAAAGAACTTCTCCTTTTTGGCGGCGAGTCGAGCTTGCTTGGTTTCTGATTCGTCATTTGACTCTGAGAAATAATAAATCAAAAAATATTTCAGTACCATTATATTTATCCAATGAGCAAATTGTACAAATATCTATATATATAAAACTCTTCCGTTACTGAGTGACTGACTGACAGACAACGCACAGTCGAAACTACTGGTCGTAGACAGCTGAAATTTGGAATGTAGGTTCCTTGGGATATGTAGGGGAGCACTAAGAATGGATTTTTGGAAATTCAACCCCCAAGGGGGGGAAAAGGGGTAAAAACGTTTCTATGAAAAATCTTATTCCTTGGGTTTATAAACTTGAAACTTGGCATGAACACGTACATAGGCAAGTAAATATGTTTGACATTATAAGTTTTTTCAAACTACCCTCCAATCGTGATTTAGGGGGTGCGATTGGGTGACTGATTTATTAACGCACAGCCGAAACCGCTCGGTATAGGAGTCTGAGATTTTGAACAGAGGTTCCTTTAGTAACATAAGTGAGCACTAAGAAGGGATTTTTGAAATGTCAACCCCCAAGGGGGGGAAACGGGATAAACTGAGCCGGGGCTGCGGGAAAGTTCTAACGAGATACCGTGGCCCCGGAACGCAAAGGGCAACTGAAGGAACGAGGTGGGTTTTAGTCAGTAAAAGTCTGACACTCCCTTCCGTTCCACCCAGAGCGGGAGAGGTCATTTGATGATTTCCCATCCTTAAAAAAAAAGACTTTGTATGACAACTTTCAGTCGTTTCTTTAACATACATAATAACATACATAATTATGTACATACATGCATAACATTAATAACATCACGCCTTTAAATCCCTATTTTGTGTTAACACTACCCATACAAACAGCTAAAAGGAAACAAGTGAAGAGACGAAATTTGTCCGCATCCATTTTCACCTAAATTCTTAACGTTAATGAGATTTACTTTTTATTATCAGGTCAACCTAATAGCCTCACATGTACGTATAACTTCGTAAGAATTTTCTTTCAACTCCTAACCGTTGAGGAGTTGTACCTTCCATCATCAGCTCATTCACATGGGATGATGACTATCAGACGCAAATACTTAAACAGATCTATGAAATTGTCAAAAACGTAATTGCCTGTAAATTTGAGGTTTGCCCTTGATTTCCCTGGAATACCATCATCAGATCCTGACTAGGTAACAACGGGACCAACTTGAAAGTATACTCTACCGAACAAAAAAAGAATCACGTAAATCGGTCCATAAATCTCGGCGTATTCCAGTTGTAACAAGATTTCAGCCTGTGGAAGAAAAAGCCCTGTCGAGATCATTAAAAAACGCTATATATAACCGAATTACACGTGGGCGAAGCCGCGGGCGGAAAGCTAGTGTACAATAATTAATAAATAATCTGACTAAAGAAATCTGTTAATAATGCAGCAATGTGAACATATTTCTCATGGTGTTTGTTATTCTTAATAGTCACTTTAGCTTTATTCACAATTTCTAAGAATTAAACAATATCATAAGTTTTCCTTATTTTTCATTATATGCTTGTTTACCTATTATAGAAACATAAATGAATACCTATGTCATAAGGAATCTAAAAAGACTTAAATTGATCAAAACAAAAATAAATTAGTTATAAACCAACACTAACAACAAGTACAATTAACAACATAATAACTATAAATATTTTTAATTCAACATACAAAAGAAATACTTAAAAATATTTCCAAAAATAATTAAATTTAATTATAATTATTATTAAATGAAGTTAATTCATTGTTACACCAAGAAAGAACGGTAAAATAACTTTACACACCATCAGACGAAAGATCCTCATATCTGTCACTGTCCTCATCAGATTCCCCATCTTTGTCATCTTCATCTTGTGAGAAGTCACCAGTTCCAGGGCTGAGGAGACCACCTGATAAAGATGATGCAGAACCAGCTTCTGCGAGGGAACTGGTTGAAAGCAAATGCTTTCGTGGCTCTCTGCGTTGCCAAATCTAAAAGCCAAACTTTATTTAACGTTTTATGATTCCATTGTCACTTTTGTAGCCCAAGTATATGAATGTATGCCGTAAAGCCTGAGTGATGGGTTGAAATAAATTGAAGGTAGCCTATGAACCAGATACCAATTTTAAAATCAGTAAAAAATATGTTGTCAGATTGTTTTTTAATTAAACAGAGCAAAGAATAAGCTGGTTTAAAGGTTTGTACTATAATGTTTTTACTCTAAAATGTTACCCACCTGTTCCATAGTGAGATGTGTGGGAGCTGATGAGGACAGTTGTGTTTGTTGCGGTTTGATGCTTGTGGGAAATTGTGGCAGAACTGTTGATGCAGGCACTGATTGCCCTAGAGTTATTTCACCACCATAACCATCCAGACGCATCAGTAACTCTGGTAGCTGATTCATAGGCTGTGCAAAACTAGAAGATGCAGAACTATGCTGACTGGAAGGTGAAAATGCAAGTTGTGCCCGACTGTATGGGCTACAAGGACTTTCAGCAGCCAATGTGTTTGATAACTGAACTGTGTTGCGATGAGAACCACTCATAACCCCACCAATCTGCACACAGTACCCATTTTCCTCTGGCAATAACAAATCTTCAAAATTCAAATCCTCTAACAATGTGTCTGGATTTGCATTCAATTCGGCAAGAGTTGGTCCTGATATTAAATCTGCCTTGTCTACTTGGAATATATCATCATCATCCATTTTATTTAAAATTTCCATTTTGGATGTATCAGAATCAAAAGCCAATTTATTATATTGCATTGTGGGTACATTATGAAAGGAGCCAGACAATGTGTCTTGCAGACACAGGTCTAGGTCACAACTAAAGTCTCCGAGGTCTGCACGGCGCTGCGGGATGGGCACCGATGCGGACATCGGACCTAACTCGAATGGAGGGAGAGACTCCTGCTTTATCTCAACACCTGGCTCTAGAAGAAATTCATGTGTGTAAATAGAATCCGACATTGCACGTGTTTGTATTATATGACCTTGGCAAATAATCGTCTCGTTGATAGAGACTGGCGCACGCGTCTTACGTCTCTATCGATTAATTCACGGAGACCCACGTGTCCTGAGCGTAACTTCAATGTTTATTTATTTCTTAAAAACACCATTAGATTCACAAAAGCTTGAAAAATGTTAAGTTAATGATAATATTCGATTTATATATATATTATTACATAACAAAATAAATCACTACACTGAATAAAAATTGTAACCACTTGATTATTCACAATGACTTTTCGATATTGAATTAGAACAAGGCGTACAATAAACAAATGTTCAATAATGCTGTTCAAAATACGTCAGCTCACAATCCTTAACGGAAAAGCTAGATGTAATATTGGGAACAAGATTTATCAACAATATTTTAAAAATATTTTCACTCACAATAACAAAAACACTTCCCCGATGGCACAAGTCGAGAAGTAAACAAAGATTTTGAGAGTATTATTATTCAGCATATTCAAAGGTCAATGAAAAGAGATCAAAAATAGAGAGATACACGGTTAAAACAGAGATAGCTATAATGTTTTGCACATGCAAGGCATGGCAAGACGGAAGAGGAAAGGGGGCGGGTCTGACGTAGACTAGTGCGTAACCAACGGTACCTGAAAAGTAACAAGTATTTCAGTACCGTTCTTGAGTAAACTTACTTTATCTATGATCATTCAGATGGCATTATGGCATGCTTTTATGTCTTTGTCAACACAAGAGAAAAAATTAAACAAAATATGTCGGATGTCGTAACAGCTGGATGTCAAAAGTGTACTGACAAAAATATTTCTTTTACATTATCAATACAATATTATGGGTGACGATAATTTAAATTCTAGTTCAAAATGTGATTCAAATAAGTGCAATGTTATAATTATTGGCGGCGGGATTGCTGGACTATCCGCCGCCAATCATTTTGTTAAAAATGGTATGGAGGACTTCATCATTTTAGAAGCGAGGAAACGT
Organism: Amyelois transitella; assembly: GCF_032362555.1. Classification (NCBI taxonomy): domain Eukaryota; kingdom Metazoa; phylum Arthropoda; class Insecta; order Lepidoptera; family Pyralidae; genus Amyelois; species Amyelois transitella. The sequence goes on along the minus strand of NC_083511.1, from coordinate 5,733,351 downwards.
ATCGGTGGCCGAATAATATCTATACCAATGAAGAACCACAATGTTGAGTTGGGAGCTAATTGGATACACGGTGTATTGAGTAATCCTATATTTGAATTGGCAATGGCAAATAGTCTAGTAAATATTATAAACATACCAAAACCGCACAAAGTTATAGCGGCTACTGAAGACGGCAAACAAGTACCGTTTGGTGTACTTCATGAGATACACGAGGCCTACGTGTGCTTTCTAAGACGTTGCGAAGAATATTTCCTTTGTCAATACCTTCCTCCACCCGATATTCACAGTGTCGGTGAACACATTAACTTGGAAGCTACCATATATTTAGAACGTTTACCTTCATCTGAGGAGAAAAAATTAAGACGTCTAATTTTTGATTGCCTTCTGAAACGAGAAACCTGTATATCTGGATGCAATAGTATGGATGAAATTGACCTGTTGGAGATAGGTAGTTATACAGAATTACAAGGAGGCAATATAATGATTCCTAAAGGCTTTAGCTCTCTTTTGGAACCACTAAAAGAAAAAATACCTCCAGAAAAAATCATAGCAAATTGTCCAGTGACAAAAATTATATGGGATACAGATCAGCATGGCTCAAAACAAGCAGATGATGTAGGTGAAGAATCAGAAGACTCAGACCAAACTGTGATAGAAGACATTTCTAAAAGTAATAATCCGGTTAATGACAATCAATCTCATCCAAGTGAAGGGTCTGTATTAAATGAAAATGCCCAAAAACCAAAGAAGAAAGGCATAAAATATGTTGAAGTTGAGTGTGAAGATGGAAAGAGTTATTTGGCAAACCATGTGATATGTACTATTCCATTAGGTGTTTTGAAAGAAAATGCTTCCAATTTGTTTGAACCTCCTTTGCCTCAGTATAAAATTGAAGCTGTTGAACGGTTATTGTTTGGAACTGTAGACAAAATTTATTTGGAATATGAAAGACCCTTTTTAAATCCAGAAGTAACAGAGATCATGTTGTTGTGGGAAAGCACACCTGTGCCAGAAGACATTTCAGAATCTTGGTATAAAAAAATATACTCATTTAGTAAAGTCTCAGAGACTCTTCTTTTAGGCTGGGTATCTGGAAAAGAAGCAGAATACATGGAGTCTTTATCAATGGAAGAAGTTGGATCCACATGCACAACTATTTTAAGAAAATTTTTGAATGATCCCTTTGTTCCAGAGCCTCAAAAATGTGTTTGGTGAGTTTTGGCTACTTTGCTCTCATTTCGTCAATTTCATATATATTTAAAAAAAAAATTACATATTTTTATGAACTCTGCGATTAATTTTTTTGCAATAGAAACTTAATTTAGGTCTGTTCACAATAATTCTACATCATGAACCTTATCCTTGTCTCAGTTTGGAAATTAGTTTAATGAATAAATTATTTTTATTTCAGTACAAGTTGGCACAAACAGCCATACACAAGAGGATCATACACTGCTATTGCAGTAGGCGCCAGCCAAAGCGATATTGAAAGTTTAGCTCAGCCATTATTTAGAAATGTTCATGACAAAAAGGTATGAAAATAGATACTTAAATGTTTATTCTAATCAAATAAGATAAGCCTTCTATTGCCATATCATGTTTGTTTGTAATATCTTCACAAAAATTTTCGATGGATGGCGACTTATCCACGAAGGGATATCTTCCAGTTGTCCGGCAAACAGTAAAGAATTAGATAATTAAATTATCAGCTCTATACCACTGAATCACTACACATATCCTTGTTAGTCAGTTCAATAGTTTCACCACAGCAAATTAACACAAAACACAAGTTTTCTATATGTTACCAATTAACATATTTTAAATATTATTCTCATAATTTTTAATGATTATTGAATTGAGATACATACATATAATCATGTCTATATCCCTTGCGGGGTAGGCAGAGCCAACAGTCTTGAAAAGACTGAAAGGCCATGTTCAGTTGTTTGGCTTAATGATAGAATCGAGATTCAAATAGTGACAGGATGCTAGCCCGTCGCCTCAAAGAAAAATCCCAAGTTGATAAGCCCTTAGCCTTAGGAAGAGATGGAGTGGTCCTATTCCTTTTTCTATTTAATTGACAATTAAGACACTTGATTACTTATCTCTGACGGCATCTGTGGCGCAGCGATAGTGCGCTTGTCTGTGACACTTGAGGTTCCAAAATACGCATCCCGGACAGGTCATGAAGAGAAACGAAATAGTTCTAATTGGCCTGGGTCTTGGATGTTTCTATAATTTTTTTTTAAATAGGTATATTATTATTGAGGTAGTATCTCGTAACACAAATCTCAAACTTACTTCGAGGCTGACTCAATGTGTGTTTGTTATTTGTCCCCTTTGTATTTGTTTATTATATATGTAAAAGATAAATACTTTTCATTTGACTAGCAGAAAAAGTTTTCAGCATTAATTTACTTATATGGCAATAAGGATCAATAATGTTATAAATAGATAAATTAATATGTCCTTTTTTATTTCCAGCCTGTGTTGCTTTTTGCCGGAGAGCATACACACAGCAGCTTCTATTCCACAGCCCATGGTGCGTATTTATCAGGCCAGACGGCAGCCAAGCGACTGATGGCTACTGATGAACCAGAAAACATCCTTGAATGCCCTGGTTCAGCTGATCTCAATGCATGGATACAGGGAATACAACTTGAAGGTTAACAGGATAAATGAATTAACATTATATAATAACTGCTCCTGATTTAAAGTATCCTCAACTAGATTTATTAAAAAGATCAAGTTCATATTCCGCTTTTGATATGAGTAAAGTTTCGTCTTTTTAATAGAATATCCCATTTTTCCTGACGAGGGCTTCATCGCCTATGTGATTTGCAAGCTGTTATGTTTTATTATTAGTATTAGTTATGAATACATACTTTGTATGATTTTAGAATATTGATAAAAGATAATGGTTAATCTGCTTCATATTGATTGCATACCTTTCTGTTTTGAACATCAGAGAAAAGAAAATATTATTATCCAAGTTTTGTATTTTTAAATAATACTAGGTATCTTCTTTGTAAATCAAATAATTATGATACAAGTATTTTTTTTTAATCAAAGTACAGCTTATGTTTAAAGATTTTTGAAATTGATAAGATAAAGTAACTTTCTAAAGTAAAGCAATTTTCTGTGAAGTGTTCAAATTAAACATGAAAATGTGGCTATGAAATATTCTATGACAACCATAAGTTTTGTTACCATAGATTAATGTCTTTCAAATGCATTTCCGTAGGTATAGATTTGTATAAGAATGAAGGAGTAATTTTTAATTAAATAGTGGTATTTTATTTCATTTGCTTCTGAAGCGATAGTTGATCAATGAAATGTTTACATTATTTTGCTCTTAAAATTATTAGTTGTATATACATGTGTAATTTGAATAACAGGAAGCAATGACTTTATGAGGGAATGCCAGGTTGTCCACAGGTAAGAACAGGTAAACAATATTTTGGTGCAAATCCTTTTTCTTGTACATGCATACATCCATGGAATTAAAAACAAAAAATATATTCAGCTTTCATCAGTTACCTAATTAAACTTTGTTAAAATTAACCAAATGTTTGGCTATAAATTAATGATAAAAATTAATTATGTTATGAAATCTTTTTTTTAACTTTACATTCGCATTAAATGTTTTATTGGCAATTTATTACATAGGTTTTATGTATATTCAATTTATCTAGTCAGTGCAAGGATTTTGTATCGCTTTAATAAAATCATAGAAAATAAATATTTGTTATGATTCATAATAGAGCCCTGTGTATGTTTGAGTATATTTTTTACTGGGCTACATTTGACATCCTGTAGGTTGTCCAAATAAACCTAAATAATGTTTATTTATTTTTTAGGTTTATTTTTGACTCTTATACATATATTTTCGAAATAAGACTAAAACAATTTTAATTCTGTTTTCAAAGTTGTACAACTAGTGCTTAACTTAAAAATCATCTATAAATCTTAGAACCGGATATATAAATGATTAAAGGATTAATTCCACATAAATTATCACAGGTAAAAGCTATCTGGCCCTATACACACATGTAATCACGTTTATATCCCTTGCGGGGAAGACAGAGACAGCAGTCTTGTAAAAAAACAGAGACCATGGCCTTTCATGTTTGGCTGAACATATTGAGCTGTTATTGTCTTACTGATGGGATCAACAAACAAGAACAAAGGTAAATCAGCAATTTGCATAAATCACAATTAAAAAATATGTTGTCTAAGTAAATATTTATTAAATAAAATTTCAAATTATACATTTTTGTGGTTACAATAATAACAACCAACCCATACCATTACAATAGTAACAATAATTAGTTCTAGTTCATTACATATTACTATAGAATATAACATTGGTTATAGTTTAAAGCCTTCAATTCCAAAAAAAAATACAACCATTCTATCTGCTAATATGAAATTAAAATGGAATGTTTATAATACATGTCATATATAATATATATGTCATTGATGATTTTTAGATAAATCGTTAGTAAAAGGTTAGTCAAGTAAACAGTATATCCCATATCCCTTATACATATTTTTTACAATATCTCACCACTAATTTTTATTTTTAAAGCAGAATTTTATAGCTACAAAAAGCTCAAATATCATCTAATTGAATTGAGAGCAGTAGAAATTAATAATTTGTAGAAAAATATTTTGTCTGATGCAGATTACTTTTTAATACACTCTTATTACAAAGTTAATAAAAATGTTGACATTCCTTATGCAGTGACCTACAATCAATGGTGTTCAAATCAAGATCTAAAGTTGTCTCTATCAAAATCACCTAACAATTGCAAAATACATGTATTTCAAGTCCATTGTATGGACACACATTCTGCCGTGGTATAACTAAAATGCTGTTATCTGTCATCAGGGCGATTTTCTACTTTTTACCAGTAGAATAAGAAAAAAATCTCTTTCGATCTGTATATACGACTTTTACCGGTACCTTTAAGTCATAAATAGGCGTTCTCATAGATGAATGGCACGGTTTAAATTTTTACCGCATTTTTTTGACGTTTTACTTAAAACAAGAATTTGCCAGATAACGGCATTTTAGTTATACCACAGCAGCATTATTTTCATTACCTTAAAACCAGTTTGTACTCAAGGGAACAAAATTTTTTATCCATTTATGAGATTCATACCTACAAAAAATGCATAGTTATAACAAATGAGTATTTTTTACATAATTTCCATTTTATTTTCTTTAAAAAAAAACGAAAAACTTTAAAATTAACGAATAACATTAAGTTCAAGTGTAGAATTTTTTGTGGATATCACAGAAAGTAACTTATTTTCAATATCTCTTGACACTTCATGCCAGACACATTTACCAATCAAAGGTACTTCTTCAAGCGGTGCTCGAAATGCTACAAGCAAGGTGAGACAGCAGCCATCACAAGAAGGGTCTGCCTCCACATTAAGCAGCCCCAATGGGCGATGTTGTCCCACATCTGCCCCAAACATTTCTACCATAAATCTTCTCAAGGTTGAATGCACACTTTTTGCTGGATTAATTTCACATGTTGGAAAATGTATAGTATTTTTTTCACTCAACAGAACATGCAACCTATTTGAACTTCTCTTTTTTATAACAATAATCAACCTCAACATGTCTTTTATGTGGGGAATTGGAGCAGGCAATATTTCTTGATGCCATAATCCACTTGATTTTTTCTGCATATACATCTGAGTTTTTTCTATCAGATGCACAATATCATTTGCTCTTAGAGTAATTTCTTGCAAATTTGCTATCCATTTGGCTTGTAGAGATTCCTTATCTGCTTTTGCAGGAGTTTTCAATTCACCACCCACTATTTCTCCTGTCAACACAAACCTGTACCACATACCCCCTGCTGTCTCTACAACTAAAAGTGTTTTAGGCTCACATTGAAGACCTGTTTCCTCCAAAACTTCTCTTTTAACAGCTTGAATTATTGTCTCGTTTTTCTCCATACGACCTGCGGGCAAGTACCACTTACCAGCGCAACTTTCCTTAGCTTCTTGCATCATTAGAACTTCATTCCGCTCATTAATAATCACACATGCGACTACGTAGGTGACATTGCTACCAAGTACCGGTTTAAAATTGGAAGGCGTGGTAGGGGTAATACCTTGAGATTCAGCAACCGAGTTCTGATCGGCTATTGTAAAGTCACAAAAATCATTTTCTTCTCCTTCGAGACCTAATCCGTCAAATAAATGAACAAGATTCACATCAACTTGGCGCGACATGGTCACCTACTTTCGTACCTTGCTCGAGGGCCTTTTACTTGTAGATGAACTGCGTTTCTGTAGTTTATTTTCAGTTGTAATTTATTATTTACCTTTATACATATTTTGCGGTAATAAAACTTTTTAATTTAAATTTTTCAAACAAGCCACCAGTATAAATATTTTTCTATTTACGTTTACGTCAGCGACAAATGAAAATGTCATTTGATGTAATGACAAATGACCAGTGTTGCCAACGACGTATCAAGCTCCCCACTAGAATCGACCTCTAAAACTACTAGAAATCCACTAAAAAAAATAGCACCATCAAAAAAGCAATAAACTTTCCACTAACTTTATTTCTGTTGTGTCAAAATTAGCACCTGATGTCGCTTTTGGCGGATTAAGCGACAAATATTAGATATTCAAATTAATCAAAATGAACAAATTGTTATAAGTTTAGTGACAATTAAATAAAAATAAATGATGTTTAAAACAATTCGTTACGATCATAAATTATAATAAGTGGTTGACAATAAAAAGTAACAAAGCCCATTTGTTGTCGAATTCTCAGAGACATAAAGTTTGAAATGAAATGTTATGGCACTTGAGACATGGGAAAAGCCATCTTTCAATTACTTGAAGCCAATCTTTTAAATGTGGGTCCTGAAGCCAAGAATCCCGAAACTTTTGGGTATACTGTGGTTTTCGCATGTAATTGATAATGATAAAACACGGAACAAAACAAAGAACACCAACGCACTGAGCGACCACGAACGAAAAGTGATTGATTGACATTTGAGAGAATTCGGAGATTTCCTTACAGAGACTCCTACACGGGGAATCCCCGATAATAATGTATTGTCATTTTTTTAACAGTTTCTGGCCTGGATGCCGGTCCTTTTGGGCGTTTTACTCACTACTAAATTGATGGTTGGCAAATTGAACTCCAACAACGATACGAGTGGATTTTATAGGCGTTAGTCCAATAATTTAAAAAAATACAAAATTCTTTAATTCTACTAGATAAATCCACTAGCCACTAATCTAAAACTCATATTTGTTCGCTAAAAGACAAGTCAAAACCACCAGATTTAGTGGAAATTCCACTAAGTAAGCAACACTGCAAATGACAACAAGGGTATGTAACCTTTTGGGTATTTGTAAACTTCGTGTCTCTCCAAACCATGACATTGGCAAAATCACCGAAAGTCCGGTTGAAGCCATAATATAGCAAAGAAAGAAAACCTTTTGGGTAAGTAATTATAAATATGTATCAATGATCAAGCCTTGAATAAAAAAATACATTCAAATTAAAGTGACAATGACAATTGATTGACGTTGACATTGCCTTCCCGATTGGTGTGGATTGGTTTTACATTAATTTAAGCCTTGCGATCGAATTTGCGATTGTGAGCTCACTTGAATTCCGAAATATTATACTAATTTAAAACTCGGACGAAACATGTCCATTGTGAAGAGCAATATGCTGGTAACTGTATTTTATATATGTTTGATATGCAGTCGTAGATTTATTAAAATGTTCATGGTGTAAATTACGTAATATTTTTAAGGTACGCTCTTTGAGCACTTCGGCGGCCGCAGCCCAAATGGTAAAGCCTCCTGTCCAAGTTTTCGGCTTAGAGGGTAGATATGCATCAGCTTTGTATTCAGCAGCATCGAAGAACAAGACCTTGGACACCGTTGAGAAAGAGCTCGTCAAGTTCCAGCAAAGTATCAAAACTGATAATAAACTGAAAGAATTTATCCTAAACCCCACATTGAAGAGAAACCTAAAGGCAGAAGCACTTAAGACAGTTGCGACTAAGGTACTTTCCATGTAAAGTAATTAAATAGCATAACCTTCAAATTGGATCCTCAATTTCATATTTCTCCACAGCTATAAGATGGCTGTATTATCTTTCTTGAGAAATAGGTTTAGACAAAGCAATTATTATTGTAAACATCATTGTTAACCTAAAGGTATGTCCTTGGATAAATGCCTAAGGTATTTAAAGTGTGTTTTTAATTAGTAATTGATTCTTGATCACACTAGCATGCTAGCACTAGCTTGTGAATCTTGTATGTCTATGGTAGAAATTCTATGATGGTTATTTACAAAAAAACTTTAACATTTGAATATTATATTACAAAATATTGAGAAAATCCTTCACATTTAAGCATATTCACTCTGTTATTATGCTTCAAGATTTGTTAACTTCCAACATCAATAAAGTTCATAAGAGGCGAACCATAGTCACTCAGATTGTTAGCCCAGCGCCCACCCCTGGGTCATAGTCATTATTATGGCCAGAGCTGAAGTAAATGGCAGCAATACCTATAATGGTGACCTTAACTACAGTAATTTAGTGAATTAAAGGACCTTAACTCCAATATTGAAACCTTAATAATGTTTGTAACAAATCATTGAGGTTGTTGCACCTCGTTATATCTTGTGGTTATCTTCCTTTTTTAGACAAACCTGTCTCCCACCACAAGCAACTTGCTTGGTCTTCTTGCTGAGAATGGCCGACTGCAGAAGTTGGAGGCTGTTATCAATGCCTTCAAGATCATGATGGCTGCACACCGTGGAGAAGTCACTTGTGAGGTTATTACAGCTAAACCTCTCGATGCGGCTCAGAAACAGAACCTTGAAGCTGCTTTAAAGGTAACTCTTTTACTTTCTTGAAGGGGTAGCAGGGACTACATCTTTTCACTTGCCACATTCCCAGTTTTCTAATATTAGTATTTTATTAGATTTGTGAATTTTATCATAAAGAGGACTGCTTGATAATTTTTCTGCTTGGCTTGAACCCTTCAGCCATAGCTTGGGCTAACCACCATAACCTGTTTGCCCTATCATAAAATACCATTAAATTTGCTTACTTCGCTAAGTTATCTCTTTGCAACATCAATATTGTTATATTTTTCTCAATGTATGACCAAAGAATCTCAATGTTTTTTTAGTTTTACTTAGTTATATTGTTAAAAACTATGTTTGTAAAACCAATAATATTATTTTCTGAATTTTTGTTCATCAGTGTATTTGCATAATGCAAAACCTTTTTCCCAATATGAATGAGTTTTCTGAGGTGTTAAACATGGTCCAACTTAAAAACTGGTATCCTAAAATTTCATACCTACCCCTCTAAGGGGGCAATAAAGACAGCTTTTCTGTGAAAAGTAGCTCAAGAAGTCACAGGAAACTGTTAGTTAGTCATTACCACTGCATACAAAGTATTAATAAATAATTACTTTTTTTCAGAAATTCCTGAAGGGTAATGAAACTCTTCAACTTACAGCTAAAGTTGATCCTTCTCTACTTGGTGGCATGGTTGTGTCTATTGGTGACAAATATGTGGATATGAGTGTCGCTAGCAAAGTAAAGAAATACACTGAACTCATCAGTGCAGCAGTTTAAATAATTAGCGCCTGGATATTAAGTAATACAATCAGAATATGAAATCAATATTAGAAAATGTTTGTTTCAGACCTTAGTGAACATTAAATTATTGATAAGAAATAATACCATTTTTTGTTTAGAAAAATAGTTTTATTCCTCCCTGCTTCCTTACATGATAATTTTTACCACAAGGCATATGTGTATTTACCATGGAAAGTGGTATTATGTAAAAGTTTTACTGAACCCATTTCAATGAAATAGGGACTGCATTTAGTAAAACCAGTTTTTTTTCAAAAGTTCACCAAAGGCCTTAAATGGTAAATGATTGTATAAAAATCACTATTAATCTGAACTATTGCCCAGAATTTATAAAATTTTATATGCCATAAAAGATGTGTTGAAACATAATCTATACATATAATAAATCTGTAGAAGGGTCAATTCTGTACAGTGAAAATATTGAAAAAATAAATAGCAGGCGGTGTTAATGGATCGATACCAAACCCAAATATGTGATTAAATTTTTTTTGTCTGTCTGTATGTTCAGGCATCACGTGAAAACTAACAGTTCGATTTCGACGAAACTTGGTATAATTATACCTTATTATCCTGGGCATAAAATGGAATACTTTTTATCATGGCAAAATACGTAAAAAAGATTAAACTTTATTTTTCAGTTTTATCCATAGACGTTGTTCTGTAGAACCGCGAACACACGTTGCGTTACCCGCAGTGGATTCAGCGCCGTTTCCCAACAACTTTCCATTTCAATTTAATAGAATACAGTTTCCTATAGCTTTGTGTTACGCCATGATAATAAATAAGGCTCAAGGTCAGACCCTAGGAGTTGCTGGCGTAGATCTTACCGTGAGTTGTGTTTCACACGGGCAACTTTACGTAGCTCTTACCCGTGTGAGCAGTCCAAGGAATCTTCATGTTCATATTCCGGACGAGCTCATTAACAATGTTGTGTATGCTGAAGCTCTCAATTAACTTTCTGTCGCATTTTCACGATCACTTTTTTATTTTTGCAAACTTTTCTTCACTGTCAGTAATTTACTGCTACTTATCAAGGTCGGAATTACTATGAACAAAATACTTACTACAGAACGCAAGCTCAACAGCAGTACCTAGCTCAATAGAGGGATCTCCTTCATTATAATAGACCTAGCCGTATAATAGATATTCATAACATGTCATTGTCAGAGTTACTCAAACTGGAGAAATAACCCATCCACGCGAAGACCGACATCCGGGCGGAAGCTAGTAGGTAATAAGTGATTAAAATGCTATCTTATGTTTTTATGATAAGTGTAGTAGCACTGATTTAAATTAAATCAATTGATTTAAACTTTATAACACCGAAAATAATGTACTTATAGGTAGACTTGACATTACGCATTTTCTACCAGTCAAACCTTAAGACCAAACTGTAATTTGAAATGGGATAAGCATTAGGTTGGGCAATGGTAGGTACACTAGTACATTTTTTGTGGACAGCATTGGTACACTACAAATTGATAAAGTATTGGTGAATTTGACTTGCATCTCAATTTCAACTGATGATTAAGATAACACCGTAATATTTTCATATTGCATCTAAATTCTGAGATTTGATGCCTGGACAAAATACTGCTTGTGATGCAAGACAACCACACAACACGCTGTTACTAGTATAAGGCATTGCTTTAGTCAAATAAAAATAAATTTTAAGTATTGTAATGAAACGAAAATTTAATCTTTCTTGCTTTTCTAACATAAAATATACTTAAATCATAACAAAAATAATACTCTCACAGTATCTATAACAAAATGTTAGATCATTTTCCAGCATTAACAAGGATAGTTCTATCTGAGATCATACATTAATGAGATCATTATTATATTAATTGAACATGTATCATTATAACTATTCACAAGAAAAGTTAATCTATCCTTCCGTTGGGGCCGCTTCTCCTTTCAGCAAAGCATTTTCAGCCTCTAATTCTGCAATACGGGCTCTCGCGGCTTCAAGTTCATCATCACCGCCATCAGTACCTAAATGCTTGCGAACGTACTCCAAGGCGTCTTCTGGTTTATCTGGTTCTTCGTACAAGCTAACGAGCACTTTAGTCAATGCATCCATTACTCCGGCTCTCTCTAAATAGCGCCGAAACTCTTCCCTTTTAGAGTCAATTGGCTAAAAATATAAATTCATTTGGATAGTTTTTATCTGATTTACTTTTAATTGTCATTCAGAATAAAAATGGTTTTGATCAAAACAAAAAGACTTACCTTGTATGAAGACATTATTCTTATTTTTTTCTGTTATTTACGAATATTATTTCGATAAAGCGTCGAAAGCTTGGAATTGGAAAGAAAATACAAAAACAGAAGGCTGGCTTCGCTCGATCGTTCGATATTTTTTGGCATGACAGCTGAGCTGACAAAATAAAACAGAAAGTGAATGAATGGATTCATTACAAATTAATTCAGTCTGAATCCAAAGATAATTATAACCACTACGTTATCTGAAACTGAAAGTTATTTGTAACGATTATTTTTGGTTTTCTCCACAAATTTAAAACTGTAGATTAACTCTTTTTTTTACCCGCAGCTTCGAACCCGCGAATTTAGCGCCACCTTCAAAAGAATACAGTTATTTTTAACATTCCATGGAATGGAACTACAGTTTTTACCCGGATGAAAAGAACCATGTCCATCTCCAACTCTTATTTAAGATATCACGTGAAGACAAAGCAACTTGAACTTACTTTCACATATTATACTAGTTGGGAATGGGATTGATCGATAAACTAGAGGACGCCTTGTATTTCCTGGTACCAATAGAAAAAAAAAATAGAACCAATCCATCTCCTTCCCATGGATGTCGTAAAAGGCGACTGAGAACTTATAAACTTGGGATTTCACTACCAACATTCTAGTTACAACGAACAACCAAACTTCAAGTCTAGACCCCGGGGTTTGGGCTGTGTGTTGTCCGCCAATCATTCAGTAATGAAAGAGTTTTATAAATTGATTATTTATTAGAAGTATCTAACAATTGAATTATAATTCTAGCCGTAAATAAATAAAAATACATGCGTTGAAGCAAAAATCTGTTGAAAACTGGTCAAATAAGAGTTAATCTCGCTTGGAGAGAGAGAGATTTCCATCACTCCTTTGCCCCCGTGACGGGGCTGTGGAGTGGACCGAGTAAGATTCAGAGCTAGGCCAGGAAGCGGCGTCATTTCCACCGGACTGCTTTTCATAAAAATCTCTCCTTCTACCATCTTTGCATGTTCCCTGTTGCACTTTTCGCTACAATAGAATACAAATAGTATTCATGTCTGTATTCATTCATGAATACTATTTGCCAAAAGATGACGCTAACGAACGGCTATTCTCGTACGGCTTCCCCTTTGATGATGGATGTTGTTGTGACATCTCTACGCCCCACGTCAAGAAATTGACGCGCTCAGCCAATAGCAGCGAAGAATCTAAATCGCGATTACAAAAATTTCTTAGATTGGACCAAAAACTACCTCCGACTGAACATCGTCGGAGCCGCGGTTCCCCAGGCATAACATCTAGCCTGGCGAAAGATCTTCCCATTGGTGGCGGTCGAGCCGAATCATCGCTCCCGCTACAATGTGTAAAAGGTGACTTAGGATCTCAAAATACATAATTTCATTCTGTGCAAGCTTCAATGCTGGACTAGTAGTATAAAAACCCATAATATTCCTATTGTGTGCCAGCTGCTCGTTTTCGCGAGATCAAGGGATAGTGTAAATTCTGCATAAAGAAAATAGATCCACCACTGCCATTATCTCCTGAATCTAAATTCGATCTAGCTCGTGGTTCTATATCTATGATTTATCTAAGTGGCCTTTGTGTGTTTTGTGTATATGTAGAAGCTCCGTTTACCCCGTAAAAGATAAAACCGTGCTGTGTACCCATAAACACTGTGGGCGGAACATAGCAATATAAAGGAAGCTCTTGCAAGCTTATCCTCAGGATACCTCAGTGATCTTCTTCCTCCTAGCTTTAGTCCCGGTTACATCCTCACTACTCTGTAGAGAAGCCTGGAATATGCCTTTGACTGTGGATCCTAAATGGGATGTTACAGGATTTTACACGAAGGGACTCTTGTCTAACCTCCGCAATTGCGCATCCTTTCCAGGGGAACCTAACCCGTTTTGGATAGGTCATGGTTACACATCCAGTTTCCTTAATGTGAAGCTGCCCTTACAATGTTCATCAGCATCAGTTAGTATTTAAACTAAAACATGTTCATATTTTCGAAAATAGTCATTGGTATGTGGCCGGGGTGGGCTTCGAACCTGAGCCTTTTAGCGCAACCACCTTCCCGATTACACCAACGACGCTCCGACAGAATCACTTATTTATTTACCTCAGTGATCATTTATTTATATATAAATAAAAATGCAATATGTCCATAATGTAGGTGAATATTTAATGATGGTTAAAGCATAAATTTTCGCGAATACATAAGTAAAACTGAACTGAAGCAAATTCTTAAATTAATATGATGCAGTATTAAAATTAAGGTAATTTTAATATGTTAAAACATTGCCAATTTTAAAATTGACAGTAAGCTATTTTTACTATATTAAAGAAATTATTTTAAAATTTTAAGACTCATCATCACTTCCTTCAGGTTTCCTGGGCTTTGGTCCACCAGCTCGTTTAGCCATGATGATTTGATCCACTTTAAGAATAGTGGTTGCAGCGCCTACAGCATACTTCAGGCCCCAATATTTGAGGACATACAAATCGAGTATTCCTTTTTCCTTTGCGTCACAAACACCATTATTTTCCGAATCAATATCAAATCCAGAATACTTGTTTCCATCCTGAAATATAGACAAAATAAAATTACACATTATATTTGATTCTTTTTATACATTTTTGTATCTTGTATACTTAGGGCACATTATACCTTGATCAAATTGGAGGTGTTCTGGAAAAAGGTCAGAGTGCCGAAACTGACGAGTTTGCATAAAGTCAGTTATAAATGAGAATGAAACAGATTATGCAGAGATCCTTGCAAGTGGAGAGATGTAGTCTCTGCCTACCCCTCTAGTAAGAGGCGTGATTTATGTATGTATACTTGGGACACGCTAGAATTTTACTAATTTAATGACTCATACAATCATCAGTTGACTGTGATCAGTATACATACATACATAAAATCACGCCTCTTTCCCGGAGGGGTAGGCAGAGACTACCTCTTTCCACAGGCCACGATCTCTGCAAACTTCCTTCGCTTAATCCACATTCACAACTCTCTTCATGCAAGCTCGGCGGTTTCGGGTACTCTTGACCTGACCCTTTACCAGGATGTCCTTAATTAGATCAATATAAGTTTGTCTAGGTCTTCCCACTCCGACCTTTTCTGTGATCAGTAATACTAGTGTTTTAACTTCATTTTCAGTAATTACTCCCCAAAGTCTGTAGAATTGAAAAAACTAACACATTGCTAAGTCTTTTTTTTATCTAGACATCAGTTAAGGAATAATTTCGATAACCCTGCATAATATTAGTTGGATTTTTGAAGTAAAATAATTACCCTGTGAGCTTTGTAAATATTGTTAACTACTTCTGTGGCATTGGCACCAGAATTGTCTGCTAGTGCACGAGGTATGCTTTCCAGGGCAACAGCAAACTTCCTCACAGCGTACTGTTCCAAGCCCGGCAATGTATCAGCATACTGCATCAGTCTGTGAGCCAACTCTACTTCGGTAGCGCCAGCACCAGACATAAACCTGTAGATAAAATAACAGTTTTTAAATATGGAACTTCATAACAGAGTGCTGTGAAGTTGCAAAGACTTGCAATATTACAACTCTTTACTCTGGAGTTCCATGTCACTGGCATAATCACACTAAGTGATTTAAGTCTAAGATTTAAGTAAAAGAATAAGGAATTTATTCTAAGATAACCTCATGAATGGCTTAGTTTCTTTGGTTGTATTGAAAGTTGATTGTACATAGTTACATATATGTAGTTTGTTTATTTAAAAGCAGGCTAAAACTTATGAACTTAAGAAATTTACAAGAAAACTAGATGTTTTGTAGTCATTTCACTTTTTAACACTTTAACTTTTAAGATATTAGACATGCATGGGATTATATAAGATAAAGCATGAATAGGATGATTAATATTACCACAAATAATTACTAAAGCCTTTTTAACCTCCAAATAAGCTTCAATAGTGGTTTAATTGGAGCTTTCGATTTAAATAGCATTTATATGTTTATTGATTAACTGTCAGTTCTATTGGTTCTTTTTGTTCTCCCGGTTTCAATATCATTTCAACTGTAACAAAACTTTCAACCAAGACAATATTTATTTATTTATTTAATATAAACTTTGTTTACCTTCCATCCCTAGCAATGCCTTTGAAAGTGTTGACACCGTCATCGATAGCCCTCTCAATATCGTCCATGTAGTTGTCAGTAGACCCTCTGATCACCACAGTGGATATGCGGGACTCCGAGCTCTCCATGCGGAACACAACAACCCTGGTGTCACCCAATTCTTCCACAGTTACTGTATCACAGTAACCCAGCTCCTCAGCGGTTGGTGTGGTGATACGGGGTAAAACCTGTTATCAAAGTATTTCATTAGGTACTTTTTTTGTTAAAAATCTGATTTTGATTCTATATAATTGCAAAATACAATGGAAAAATTATATTGTTGATATGAAAAGAACATTAATTTTTCACCAGTGTATATGTACATAAGAATATGGAAAAGCATAATATGTCTTGGTATAGACCAACAAGAAATTTTTGATTTCAAAAGAATGAAAAGTGAAATTTAGCAACTTACAGTGGCATTGACGGTCTTTGCTAGACGACGTAGTTCAAACTTAGAATTCAAACGGACAGCCATAATTCCAAACTTGTTCAAGAAATGTAAAGCCATATCTCCAAACTTAGCACCAGCTACAACAACTTTGACACCAGAATCAGCAATATCTTTGATTTGTTTCTCAAGGAGTGATTCTTCACCTCTACTGAAATTAAGCAGTTCATCAGCAGTTTTGATTAAAACTGTGCCTTTAGTCTCTGTTTGGGTAATGTCAACTGGACAAGAGTATATGGCCACTTTAGCTTTGCTAGCTGAAGTCACATCTCCTTCCACTTCACGTTTGAACACCATTCCTGAGAGAACTTGAGATTGAAGAAGGCCAGCTCCAAGAATCTGAAATTAACATTCATATAATTATGGATTTGATTAATTTCAAAATACTAACTTTTTTGTTTTGTTTTGGATAAATATTCTAATTATTAGACAGTTGCTTTTGAATGAAGTACCAGTCACAAATATAACCAGGTTTTAAAGAGAGACAAATGAAAATGAATTGTAAAATATATAGTTTTTAAAAATTTTAAAGATAATAAACACTTATATAAATTGATGTTATAAAATATATTCATACCTTACAAATCCTCACATTGTCCACATTAAATGTAGTTTGTTCTGGGAGTATAGCAACACAAGCTTTAGCCACAAGTTCAGCAATGAAATCTTCATTTCCATATTGCTTTGACATAATAGATGGTTTAATTCCCTTGACAATAGCCTGAATGTTTTTGTAATCTTTGATTTCTTCACATACTAAGTCAGGTAAAATTTCCAAGCACTTTTCAAGAGCTTGCTCATATCCTTCAGCAATTTCACTTGTAGTAACACCAAGGCGCAGTAGCTCTTCAGCGGCTTCTAAGAGTGCCCCTGATAAAACTATAACAAAGTTGGTACCATCACCAACTTCAGCATCTTGCATCTGACTGGCGAGTACCATTAACTTTGCAGCGGGGTGCTCCACATCCAGTTCCCGGATAATGGTGCCAGCGTCACTGGTAACAAACTGTTTCTCAATGTGATTGATGATCATCTTATTCATGCCATTGGGACCGTACGCCGAGCGCACACTCTGTGCAAACTGCTTGCAAGCATTGATGTTCCTGTAAACTGCTTCTTCTAAACCAGAAAACATCTAGAAAAATAATATCAAAAGACGTTGGTACAATGCAATACAAGGGAGATATGAATTTGCAATAAAATTACTGAAATTACTATATTTGCATAATTTATATTAATTTTTACATCGTCATCTTAAACTCTTACTAAGTTTTTAGTGTAAGAAATAAGCAAATGATAGATTTTCATGTGAAAATCGTGTCATATTGTCGGCGCACATGACTCGGCTACAAATATTTGGTTATAATACTTACTCGAGCTCCATCCTTTAACATTGAAGGCACACCCGGTGCTTTGGGAATATGTAAGGCCATTTTATTTTAGAGGGATTGATATATTTCAAAATAAAACTCGTGATTTCAGTAATTTTCTCACAAGTACCACACCACACACCGCTCGACTTGATATATAAAATGAACGAATGAATTGAACGAAGGCAATGAAGTTATCGAATACAACATGAAGAGCCTGTATCCTTGGGCACAATATTAGTGGCCATGGTTACAAAGCCCTTTTTAATTTTTAACTTGACAAAAACGAGGTTCTTTAGCCAACGTGTTTATGTTGCTGTTTCTTTATTGCTTTTTGTAGATGGTGCTAATTCGTTGCTGTCGTGTACTTTGGTTCTGAATTCGCGCGGGCGAAGTTGTAGCTAAAAGCTATATAGTAGACTTATGTAAGAACTAGCTGTGTCCGCGACTCCGTCCGCGTGGAATAGTTATTTTGGGCATCATTGAAGCCCTCAAGGGTGAATAATTTACCCCGTTTTTTTCATTATTTATTCGCTTCTAATAGTTGCAGCATGATATTAATAGCCTTCCTCGATAAATGGTCTATTCAACATAAAAATATTTTTTCAACTCGAACCAGTTTTTTCTGAGATTAGCGCGTTCAAACAAACAAACAAACAAAATCTTCAGCTTTATAATATTAGTATAGATTTCTTCCCAATAAATTATTTACTAATACGATTTGTGCAAGGACGTCGGTATTCGCACCATAACGAAAGCTGTTGTTGTTTTGCTTCAAAATCAAGATTCTTTTTAAGACAATTTCTTCATTATGTACTAATATCAGTGATTTCTTCTCAAGCTTTCTCCGCAACAGTTTAGCGCCACCTACAAAATATTTTTTTATAAACATGATTTGAGTGCGTTTGAACTAAACAAGATGAGGCCTAAGTTAATAACTTGAGGATTTCCATGGCCAAAGTAAATAGGCGTATTTGAGCTTGTGTGCAACTGTGCACCTCCAAAGATCTTGCTTACCACCAGGCAGATTGAGGTCAAGTTAAATCTACACAGAATTTCTTCAAATTTGGTTTTTCAAGATTGGTTCAGTTTTAATGTGTGAAGATATAAGATAAGAAACAAACAAATAAATTTACATACTTTCGCATTTAAAATATTAGTTGGGATGACCTTCGGTATCCGTAATATTGTTCAAAAGTTTAAGAGTTTATAGATTTTGGTGCAACTGCAATCGCGCAAGATGATTCAGATAACAGCAGCACTCGCTCTTTGAATAAAACCATCAAATTTACAATAAGATTCTTTATTAAAAATATGGGTATTTATTTCTCATAAACATATATAAACATAAGACTAAAAGAACTTAAATTGCTTTAGCTACAGTAGGTAGGTACTTAAGCGATCCTAGGTATTGTAAACTAAGTAATATATTGATATAAAAAGGAACTTCTTTTACTGGAATTTCATCAATTTCATTAAATTTTCTTATAAACTTGGAAAAAGGAACAATGGTCAGTATAAAAATGCAAACATTCTTCTCGTTTGTAGTAAGACTTCCCTCAACCCCGCCTCAATATTGAATCTTATTGCCAGCTCAGAAGGTTACCTAATGGTCGACAGACAGAGATTATGGTTATAAATATACAATTTTTAACATAAAATAATGTTGATGAGATTAAAATTGTACTTTCGAGTAGGAGCTAGGTGCCACCGTTTTTACTGGGGTTCAGGTTCCTTTGGAACTGAGGGGTACAGCCAGTAGGTACTAGGTAAGTACCAGAGTTAGATAAAGTCAATAAATTTAAGTCAAACTTTATAATTTGGGATCATATTTCATTTCAAATAATAATAAATTCGGTAAATATTGATTGATTTAAGAATGTAAACCACAAATACCTACATATTTTCGTCACATATTATTTTGCAACAATATGCTACATTCCTACAGCCTAGTACCAGACAATATAGGTACAAAAATTAATAATGAAATATGAAAATCACTTAATTTTTAGCATCTAACGGATCTTCTAGTACTAACATCACAGGTAGGTCCCCATAAACAATTTTTATATAAAAATAATACGCACCAAATAAATACTTCACGCCAGTTACCAAAATAAAGTTCAAGTAATTTTCAAGTATGAATTTTCTCTAAAAATATGGTAAGGGACCGAATTCTCTACACAGTCATTTACAAATATGCACAATTCCTCTTATTATAGTATAAAAAATAAGATACGAACAATGTTTTATAGTCAAAAAAGGTTATTCACCTTAAGGTTTGTAACCGTTTTTAAAAGGAAAAAAGGTCACTAGTAAGTAATTGCTACACACTTTAATAAAGGTAATGCAATACACACAGTTATACATATATGTAATTTTACATAATTACATGTAATATAATTGCAAACGTAACTTACATTTGAAACTATCTTAAAATTAAATCTAGAATATAAAAATATATATGAGATCAAATACCAATCTTCGTTTTTCAAATAGTAGCATGACTTGAGCGAAATAATTAAAATATTTATTTAGGTTCCTTCAGAAGGAGTCTCCAATTCGACTCAGCTTTAAAATTAGGGTTGTTACGTCGGCACGCGTTATAATCGGACAGAACTGCGATTTGGCGTTTATCGAGTATACCTGAGAATTTTTGCTTTTTTAAAAGATAAGACCTGTTTGACGAATGAGCTTGTTCAGCCTGGCAGCCCCGGGTTGTCTGAAATCTGAATGAAACATCAAGCTGCCGCGGCATGGATTTAGAGTAGCGTATGGGGATACATACGACTTTCATGTTATTATAGGTATTGAAAATTAACGTCGATCACTATTTTTGTAGTCGCGTAAGCTAGATTGTACGTTTTTAATATTCAGAACGATGAACGAGGCAATATAATTTGAACGGGATCGGCTGTATTGTAAAAGTTTGCATCTGAAGGTAAATAATGCATTCTAAACGAATATTCTCAATTATCTAAAAATACTCTTAGAGAGCATTAGTATTAGAATTTGGCGAAAAGGTCACTTGAAAGATAACTTTTGTGACCAGAATTTTTTTATGTTACTGCAGGAAACTGCAAGTTACTAAGTATGTGATTTCTCTTACCATCGGGATAACACAGTATATTATGATCAATATCTGTAATCACTATTACTAATAACAATACATGATAAATGTTCGGTAAATTTATATACTAAACTATCACGAAGAAATTGACAATGCCATTCCTATTTAGGTGATTCGGCGGACAATCATAAAAATATACACAGTCAACTTAAATTAAAAAGTTGAAACAGATTTCGGTCTAAAGTCAACCTGAATTTAATTGTTATGGATACTTATAAACAATTGCTCACGTTTACTCTAATACACAATTATCGACTTATTTCGAAAAATTGGAATAGCGTTGATACATTTAGTATAATTAATTAATATAATGTCGGTTAGTAAAACAGCGCAGACGTCCTAAAACGGAATAAGTGACAAAATAACATAATTGGTATACAAAAAAGGTAATATACATACACGGCAGAATGAGTCTTCGTATTGCGGGCAAAAGTTGTTTGTACGTTATGATTATTTAAACTACGCGGTGCTAGCGCTTAATTGACACAATGCGCCGTGTGAACAGATCTTTAGTTCAAGACAGACTTAGAACTTTTACGTTGAAGTGTTTATTACTTACCTACTCTCCCCCTTCATTTGTTGTCCTTCCGATTGGTTGACTCACCGCATAACATAATTGGGGCATATCACATATGTATATATTTACAAGATCGCAGCTTTGATACATATAAAAAAAAAAAATTTTAAATCCCCGTCACCAGGAACACAGCTAACAGCGTCTACAGCTTGCGGCCTAATATTCAACAAGGTAAGTAATATTCGGTCGAAAAATCGTAATCAGCTTACAGAACCAGCTAAAAAGACGACGACGACAAAAAGGAGAATATTACCGAAGAAGGCTCTATTAGAGCCTTCTTCTTATATTTTTTTTTGTTTAGACTAAACAAAAAAAAAAAGGAAATTTGGGGTGGCACTTCCTCTCATTTTTTTGTCGGTAAGCCTAACAGGGTAGTCCTGTACTATTCACGCCATAATGTAGACGTGTAGTTGGTAGTTGCGGTATCAGAAGAGATTCCTTGGCGCCGGCACGGCGACCACTGCGGCGCCCGCGCGGCCCGTACTGAGAGGCGCGAGTTTCCGCCAGCAATTCGATTCTGCGTCGTATACTTCTACCACGCAGAGGTATTGCACACCGTCGTATCCCCCTAATAAAATTACAATTGCAATTTCAGTGCGGTTTAACAGCAGTAGCTGTAAGGTAGTCATTCCATGATTACAGATAAGGTACAACGCGCGAAAAATTTGATAAAAAAGTGACACTGTAATCTTTACAGGTCAAATACAGCAAGACGCGTTAAAATTGTGACATATAAGGCAATTGGATAGTTTAAAAGTAAATTAATTTTGGTCTTAATTTTTGCTTGTATGCATGCTGTTTGTTTTTGTTAGCAACACAGACCCATAAATGTTGAGAAGATGATGAAAATTAGACTTACCGACGGCCACAATCCTGTCTCCCAGCAAACACGACCCTATCGCGTCCCTGCCAAGGGAGAGCCTCGCTAGTAACACCCACGAGTCGGCCACGGGATCGTACCGCTCCACACACGCCAGTCTGCCGCCCACTGTGTTGGCAGGAGCCTCGTGGCCACCTAAAGCGTACAGGTATCCACCCGCAGCGCAAACCTATCGATGATGTAAGCGTTAAAATTATAGCAAATTAAATTCATCTGCTATGGTATTGTGTAATATAATATATATCTCTGTAAATATTTTGTCTCTTTTTTTTTAAATATCTAAGAACCATAAACAACTATTTATACAACACATACCAGGCTATTAATTAAGCACAAACATCTAGTACAAGCTTATATCGCGCGAAAAGCTGTCGCTATTTCGCTTTTCATTCATTCGCGATAAAAACGGCGTCGCGCGTGTCACGCTACACGGGCAGCTAAATGGAGCTTTCCATTTCTTTTCGACATTGTTGAAATGTATATACTCACACTAACTCCACCCCGGCGCCGGGTCATAGGCGCGCAGTTGGTCCAGTGGTTGGTGTTGGGGTCGTAGCACTCCACAGAGCGCAGACACGCGCCGCCGTCGCGGCCGCCCACCGCATACAGCCGGCCGCGCAGCGCCGCCACGCCGCACGTGCTGCGCGCGCCCGCCATGGGCGACACGATCGTCCACGTGCGCGAGCACGCGTCCCATCTTAAAAGTTCCATATTTAGATTATAGTATCTTGAATGCGTCTGACCAACCATTATATATATGTAAATATATATATATATATATATATGTTTACATGTTTACTTCCGTTCCTACGCATACTTACACAACCTAAGGAACCTTCCAGATAGAGTGCATCAATCTTACAAGAACAAAGGAACATACCTCTCAACAGAATTGAGATAAATCCATCCATCATGGCCTCCCACAGCATACACAGGCGAGTTTGGCCCATCGCCTAAAACAGCCACTCCTAGTCCATGTCGGTGTGTGTTCATTGGGGCTAAAGTGCTCCAGCTCAATGAAGTCAAATCAAAACATTCCACCTGTAAATTAATTATAATTAATACTCGAATCACTCTGTTACATTTAAGACTGGTTTGACAGCACAACAAAGAATTATGGAGAATTAAAATGTACTCCATAATTCTTTGTTGTGCTACATTAACAATTTTTCATGCAATTGTTCACGTAAATTTTGCGTGTTCTCGCGGTTGGCGTCGGTATCTCCATTTCTTAAATACTAGCAAAAGTTCTTTTGTTGGCATTTTAATTGCCTAGTTTAACCTTTAAAATAACATGTCCAAAAACATTTAGTTTAGTCAACTATGATAATATTACCGTATTTAAAGTTTTCAGACCATCCCTTCCGCCAACAACTATCAGTTTGTTTTGCATCACTGCAACTCCAAACTGCAACCTTCTGGCTCCCATCCTCATAAAAGGTGACCATGTATTTGTTCTTGGGTCATAGATTTCCATATTACTAGCGCCCTGAAACAAAAAAAGCACATTTACAGAAGACAAGACAAAACAATCCAATTATTTTTATGATAATATATAATTTAACAATTAAAATACTTATTAAGAAGAACATCCAAATTTGTCAAATTTATTATTATTTGACATTGAAATATTAACAAAATGATCATAATTAGACAGAGCCTTTATATACTTGTTATTTAAAATATATGTATAAAATTACACTTTAAGAGGTAGAATATGTGTTCACAGAAACTGTACCTAAATACTAAAGACCTATATTGTAATCCTAATCAAGGAATAAATGATTATGATTTTTATGAAAACCCAGGACAAACAGAAAAGTTAGTTAGCTATAATGACCTGACTGGCTGATCAAACCTGAAGAACTGTGATTCTGAAGAAATTAAAATTAAATTTAATTCTATTGTATTTTAGAAGAGAAAGTTTATTGGTAAATACCTTATATCCATCCATGCCTCCAATAGCTAGCAGTCGCCCAATGGTTGAGGTTCTAGGTCTTGTTCTGTGTGAGAACAAGAAAGACCTCCTCTCTGGCAAGAGATGCCATTTGACAGCCTCCATGATTAAAGGCTGGCATTCAGTGACATTACCACATGCCAACTCTACTTTGTCTATTAAATACTGTAAATAGATAAGTTATTATTTTTAGTTAATTTAGGATTTATTTCACAAAAATTGTACTTTTTATATAAATAGGTCATAATTATATTTATGGTAAGGTTTTATCTACCAGTTTATACTACCCATAAATATTATTGTTAATTCTATTTATTCTTTTATTAGCCAACAATATATTA
The DNA here is from genome assembly GCF_032362555.1 of Amyelois transitella. NCBI lineage: Eukaryota > Metazoa > Arthropoda > Insecta > Lepidoptera > Pyralidae > Amyelois > Amyelois transitella. The sequence continues at coordinate 5,708,583 of NC_083511.1, read as the reverse complement.
TGTATAAATTTTGTGGAATTTATACTACGAACTCTCAAGGCAGACCCTTAATAAAATAAAAAGGTTATTTTCAACATACCTCAGAGGACAAGAGTGGTAGCTTTATCAACTTAAGTAAATTAGGCAAATGCTGTTCCCTATTGGGTCTATCATGCTGCACCCATGTCATCAGGCTCTCAAACACATTCTCCTCAGTCACCACGTTGAGATCGTCAGACTTCAACAAATTAGCTAACTGGTCTGATTGGAGTGACAAAAATTCTTGATGCTTCACAACCTTAATTATAAACAAAAATTTTATGTAAACCATAATGTTCTTATAATATGTGAAAATGTTTGAACAGTGAACAAAATATTTTTGACTTTACCTGCATAAAGTGTTGATATGTGTATTCTATTGCACTTTTGTGTAAATTCATACAAGACTGTTGTTCAGCAAAGAAGGCAATACCCAAACAGTTACATGGATCAAGTTGCTTTTTTAGGAAAGCACAACATGCATCCGTGACAGAGTTTAGTTGTAGTAAGCTGGATGTAGAAAGAAGGACCTCAACTGTTTCCTCCCTCAATTCTGGAAGAAAATTGTTTTTAAATATAAATTTTCCCTGATTAAAATAAAAATATAAAAAATAATGTCAATCAATTTCAATCATTCAAAAACTAAATACTTATGTTTAAAATAACAATCACTTTAATATCCCAAGAACAAAACATTTGCTTTATCTTATTATACTAAAGATCTTTACTTTTTCTAAATTAAGAAAATACACCAGACTATTTACCAATAGTTCCTGTATAACAATAGCGAACAAGAGCTTGTAAGGCTTGTGAGTCAACCCTCTCCAATGTTATTTCTGTCAATTGAGCTTCCCTTAGCGAGCCGGTAAACATTGCGGCGAAATACTCGCTGCAAGACGCTAACATTACTTTGTGTGCTGGAATTCTACAAACAAAAAAAAATTACTGAACTGTAGACAACTTTTAAGTCTGTTAACAGCAACAAATGCAGTTTCTTATGTATTTGTTTTTAACAAAAACAATGATACAGCTTGCAAACAAAGAACGCACTGAACTATTTTTGTACCTACCATTAACAAAGAAGTAGATAAACAATAATATAATATTACCTGCATCCTCCAGCTATGAGCGCTACATCACATAATTTTTGTGCTTGAAAGTATTGATATATATTTTTAAGCGTATTTTCGGAATGTCCTTTATCACGATGGAACTCATCCTGGCTTGAAGCACTCGAAAGACTTAATTGACTTAGTTCTCTTGGAAGGCCCTCATCAATGGAGGTAGTGGATATATTATCTTTGGAACATTCTGGCTTCTGTGCATCACAACCCGACATGATTACACAAAAAGTATTATTACAATAATAAATTTCAACTTTTCATGAGCTGCTGGTTTTCCACACAAGCAAGTAAAACAACGCACCAAACGAAAACAAAGAGTTGTCATTTCAGCATTTCATACTGTCAGTCAGATGAAAGCTGTCACTGAAATATTTTTTAAAAGTAGACTATGTTCAACGACCATAAATAGGGTGTGCAGAAAAATTGATTTAGTTTTTATATATTGGTGGAAAGACCTCTTTAGAACTGCCAAAAGTGGGAGCAGTCAGTAGTAGGTTTTTAGGAGTACCTTCCTACATACCTATCATTTCACTCTACACATTTCTACTTTAGGATGTGCCATGTGGTTCCCAGCACTATAGAAGGTAACTTGTAAAATCACTTTTTGGTCTCTCCCAAGTTTCCATGCTAGTTAGTCTGAAGGTTACCAAATAAGCACTAAAAAAACGGTAAATTACGATATTTTAATAAATTATGACTGATAACGTAATATAAAGATATTAAATTAAATTATTATATTAAAAAAAAAAACAGTTTCTTAGGAGTTTTTATTGTTGTATTAGTGCATTCAGGCACTGCACAACATTTATGGGAACTCATTTTAATAATATTCACACATATGACGTGGCACAAGTTAAATAAAACAAGAGAAAATCAAAACTATTCGAAACACCAACAAGCTCTGTATGATATTTATGCGAAATCTACGTCACTGCATGCCATGGCCGCCATATTGATAAAAGTCGCGTTTTGGCGGCATATTTGAATATTTCATCCTTTTTTGATTTTTTAATTAAATAGCTAAAATAAAGACAGAAAAGTTTTTTTTTAGGGCTCTATGTTTGGCTTGACAAATAGCATTTTCAAGCCTTGACACTGTTACTAACACAATGTATAGTTACTTTACTATTTATATAGAGCAATTAATAGTGACAGGTATTGCAAAATACCTGAACCAGCTCAGCTACTAGTTGAACGTAAGTTTCAACGTAGCAACGTAGGTTCGCTGTCTTGTCTTCTTCGTAAGGGATAAAAACGCGAAAAAATCAGAATCGTATATGCATTGAAACAATTTTAAGAATAATAGCAGAGTATTTATTGTTAACGTAAGCAATAAAATGTATTAATATACAAATTGTAACATCCGTTTTCTTCAAGCGTGCCATCTAAAATGGCTTAAAAAGACAACGAAACGAATACAGTTCAGTCATAACATTGGTCATGGCAGTTTTTTCATTTATTTAGTAACTTATAAAACGTTTTGATAGCAATAGTTACACTAGTTACCTAAATAAGGTTTTACGCAACCCATGTCTTTGAAGACATTTTTGAGATGAAAATGAATGAAGTACGACTCATATACATAATCAGTTAAATGACTAGTATAAAAATATAATACATTGATGTACTATAATAACATTTTTCAGAACATTGTTAAAATAAAATGATTATTATTGAGTTCATTACCTACTGCCATTGACCAGCAAACTTGAGTGCCAATGTTATATTTTCAAACAAAATACTTAGTAAAACTTATTCTATTTATCAAAATCAACTATGATTGATAAAAAAAAAATCTGTTGGTTTTCTTTACTCCATAAAGGATATTGCCGTGACTATTTGTATAACATGTATAATCAATTTTGTTCGAAGGCATTTTATAGGAAGCATGTTCAAACAATAATACATTCAGCTTCCTTTAAGTTAAAGTTTTAAAGAAAAGCAAGTTCACATCTTTCTAAAAAGCGCTTGATGAATAATTATTACAAACTTAAATTAATTTTGCACTTCACTGCAAGAATATAAGATCTTGTATGACGGTTGAACAATAATTTTCTGTAAAAGTAATAAAGACACAGTTGTTTATGTTTTGTCTTAACCAAGCTAAGACTATTTTCTACTCATACAACCACGCCTTGATAAAGGTAGCAGTTAGTGAGGCGCCTTTGTAAAGACATATTTTAGTACGTAATTAACTAGATGCTTTGGCAGCCTGGCGTTTTTTAACATCCCAATTATATACACGAGCCATGTTGACTTCAGTTGTTGTGCATTGATCTCTGGAAATAAAAAATAATTCGTAATTTGTTAAATATTATTCATTATAAAACGAATGTGTGTGGTAGTGTAGTTGAAATGAGTAGTAAAAATCTATTCAAGAATTATATTTGAAGAAGTACTATCTCTCTTCTTAACTTTATTCATGGTAATATTCATTTTAATCAATCTATTTTTATATAGGTATGTATATTATTATGTATTTATTTAGTTTGTGTAATATTATTTATGTAGTCTAAGTTTATATTTATAGTTTATGTATGTGTGTAGTTTATTTATTATACACTAACTAACATTTCTTATGTATGCTGCCCACCCGGTTCCAGGATTTTACCTTTCACTACCCAAAGGTTGGCTGGAAGAGATTGCTTAGCGATAAGTCCGCCTTTGCTCAACATGTTCATAATGTATGTTTCTTCTACATATGTATTTTTTATGGGCAATAAAGATAATTTGTATTGTATTGTATTGTATATTTAGGTGGTAATTAAGATTTCAAATATTTGATTTTTATCTTCTTCCCATGATTTTCCTGGCATAAGATCGAGTTGCATCTTCAACACTCTGAGATGATTTAGGGGTCACCCTGAGACGGCAATTATGCCTACATACATATAATCACGTCTATATCTCTTGCATAGTAGATATAGACAGAGCCAACAGTCTGGAAAAGACTGATAGGTTACGCTCAGCTGTTTGGCTTGATGATAGAATTGAGACTCAAATAATAACTCAAATAAGACAGGTTGCTAGCCTGTCGCCTACAAGAAGAATCCCAAGTTTATTAGCCTATCCCTTAGTCGCCTTTTACGAAATATTGAGAGAAAGAGATGAAGTGGTCCTATTATTTTATTTTTAATTGGTGCAAGGAATCACATGGCAAGAGAGATAATTTAGGGGTCCCCTTGATACTGCAATCCTTGGGTGGATAAATCAGAATTCAAAATTAACCTATTGCAGGGGAAACTAACACCTATATTGGATCATAGTTATATATCTAGCTGACAGTTGATATCTTTCCTCACTGTAAGAGTATCACTCTTTAGACCTTACATGGTATTTAAAAATAACGAAATTTTTTTTATATAGTATAAAGAAATTTTTGTTATTTTTAGAGAATAGAGATTAGAATAATATTCACTGACTGTAGTGAACTGCAATATTTACCTTAAGAAATCCAAGTCATGTTCAACACATTCCAAGTTTTTCTTTGCTGTTGCCATATTTGATGTCAAAAGTTTTTCTGCATCTTCTAAACTGTACTCCAACATAACGTTGGCTCCAAGCCAAAGGTACACCGTGTTTGTCGGTTTTATATTAGCCTGTAAAAAATAATTATATAATATAAATAATGAAATACAGTACTTTTTGAAATGGAGAAAGAAATGACAGCATGTAATATTTTGATTGGAGGAGAAAAAGTTGAGCAAGTGAAAGAGTTTGTATATCTAGGATCAAAGTTTACATCAGATGGCAAGTGTGATAGTGATATTGAAAGGAGAGTGAACGCGGGGAACATGGTGAATGGAGCTATGCATGCCTTTATGAGCAGTCTGAAACTATCCAAAAAGGCACAACTGGCTGTGCATAAGGGCATGTTGGTCCTGACTAGGGTTGCCAACTTTTTTTAGAAGAAATAGAGTGTATCTGATTTTAAAGGAGGTAAATAAAGAGTACAGACTTACAAAAAAGAGTATTCTGATTACATAGATTTTGTATATTAATACAGACTGGCAATAAAAGAGTATTTTAGCGTACTCTATTGGTGTTATAGATTATAGAGTACGCCTACATGATATAGAGGACAATACTCTATTTTAGAGTACGGTTGGCAACCCTAGTCCTGACATTAATGTATGGGAGTGAAAGTTGGGTATGGCAAAAGAAGCACGAAAGCAGAATAAATGCAGTGGAATTGAGAGCTTTAAGGAGTATGATGGGTGTGAAATTGAGTGACCGGATAAGGAATAGGGTGATAAGGGAATGTTGTGATGTGAAAGAAGATGTAGTTACAGGAATAGAAAAGGGTATGTTAAGATGGTTCGGTCATGTGGAGAGGATGAATGAAAGCAGGTTGACTAAGCAGATATACAAGGAGAGTGTGGAGGGAAAGGTCAGAGTGGGAAGACCTAGACGAACGTATCCGAAACCGCCGAGCTTGCATGAAGAGAGTTATGAATGTGGATGAAGCAACGGAAGTATGCAGAGATTGTGGCAAGTGGAAAGAGGTAGTCTCTGCCTACCCATCTGGGAAAGAGGCGTGATTTTATGTATGTATGTATGTAAATACAGTACTTACCTAAACTACAGGCTTACTATAGTTAATCACATTCATTTAGTGCATTGGTAGTCATGAAAAAATATAGCTATTCTCATTTCTCTTCCCATACAGATTGTTAAAGTTTGGAATTTTTTTTAAAGAAAATAGACTAGTAAACTGTTCCATTCAATGCAATTCAACTGAACATGAGCTTCAGTCTTCTCTAGAATATTGGCTCACTCATTAAGGAATAAAGTTGTTATAAATGTATAAAATAAAAATTAATTTATAGAATGTATAAAATACCTTAACAAAAACTTGGTCACTCAATAGAAACTTTGTTTCAGTTTCGTCCTTTTGTGTCTTTAATTTTTCAATCATTTCTAAGGACCTAGCTAAGTCTGGTATTTGTTGCCGCAGACGGCGTCTCTTTGTCGCTAAAGATAGCTCCATGTACTTGTATTTCCCATGTTGCTCATCAAGTTTTCTGAGTACTTTGTCAACCCCACTGGAGTTTTCTGGTTGATTCATAAATTCATCAACATTATCCTAAAATAAAACCTGATTATTCATACTACTAATATTAATAACACTGTACACTGAACACAATAATACCAGGTCAAAGTAAAATAGTTTTAGAAATTACCTATGTATTATTATTTTATTTATTATCGTGTGTGTTAGAGCTCATGAAATAATTTAAGTTTTCATCACAGTATAGTAAGAAATTTAAGAAAATAAAAGCAGATGGATGTTTATAACCTAAAATTATATCAAATAATTTATATAATAGTAATCGAATATTTAATTCTAATATAGCCATAATTAAAAGCAATAACTTACTACAAAAATAGCCTCTGGTATTCCTGAAAAGGATTTAGTATTCGAAGAGTCTGCTCCATCACCTTCCATTTCAATTCCGGCGAATTATATTTCTTCTAACTTTTGTAGTACCTTGTTTTAGACAAAAAGTAAATGTTACATTAATTGTTAAATCCTTTTCCTTTACTATATTGAAGAAAAACGGAGAAAATATAAAATTTTGGGAAAAAATAAATGAATAGAATAATGAAGCATAAACTCTCTATGAACATGAACCACAGCAGTGCTGCCAGACCAAAAATCCGATTGAGCGCTGTAAGATGTAAAAAAGCGCTCGATTTCTCGGAAATTCTGCTTTAAAAAAGCGCTAGATATCCCGCTAAAAGAACAATTTTTCTTGAATGAAATAAAGCAAACAAACAAAAAAATACTTAAGTAAAACGTTCATTTGCGAAATTAACAAAAAAGTAGCTATCGCTTGATATATTTTAATTGTCCATAGCTGAACTAGGGCCTGGTAAAGGTTCATTAGTAGTTTTGAAATATTTTTCCGATGTTCCAATCTTTCGCAAGACATCGGCTGGAATTTCATAATTCGATCAATTGCGGTCTGCGACAGTTAGTCCTGTACGAATTGAATACTCTTTCTATATCCGCATTGGAATATGGTAAGCTCATTATTTTTGGGACAACTTCGAATAAATCTTTCTTTATATGGACAATTGCTAGCTGCATGATAATTATATCAATCACTTTTCTTATATTATTGTTTGCCATTGCTGGACAGTACTGTCTATGTCGCTTACTTACAAGACTTTAAAACTTGTATAAAATGTTGAAGCCATAGAGTTTTTTAATATGTCATGACGTAAATGAAAAAAGCGCCAATTATCCGCTAGGCGCTATAATTCTGTAAAGTTCACCAAACACATAAAAAAAGCGCTGGATCTAGCGCCCAAAGCGCTAATGGCAGCACTGAACCACAGATAATAATTTTAAATGTATAAGAAACATAAACCACTCGTAAACTTTTCATAGACAAAATATCTAACACATTTATAAATGAAATATTGAAGATGTCACTGTCACCTTTCCTGACAGAAATCCAATCATTCAATTTTGACATTTCGTTCACCATTTTATTCGTAAATTTGTGTAAAAGGACTACGCATTTATTTTGTTGTGGAAAATCATCAACCCAATCATACCTTTATTCTAAAAGAGTTTAGAAAACCCTTTTAAGGTGAGAACTTATAAGTTCATTGAATTTTTTATCGTGCTTGCCAATTATTTATTGTATTATTTCTTTCCAGATTTGCACATTTCAAGGTGTACCTCAAGGCTACGCCCTGATTTGTATTAGAACGATTGTTTGACTTTGTGTTCAACATAGGCCTATCAGACACTGCGGTTATGGATATGATGGTGTCGACGTTGCAACAGCAGCGTGCTGTCACGGAGCAGCTACGCCGTGAAGCGGCTATCAAACGGATCCCGGTTTCTGCTGCGGTTGCGGATATCGTAAAGTATATCAATGAACATGAACAAGAGGATTGCCTGCTCGTCGGCTTTTCCAGTCAAAAAGTAAATCCCTTCCGCGAGAAGAGTTCCTGCACAGTTCTTTAAAATAAATTTTTTTTTCTATTTATACCTTGTCGAAAATGTGAATTGTGAATTGATGGCATCTTTGTTTGATTAACTATACATGGGTGCGTACTCATCTATGTATACATTTGATGTTATTATTTGGGTATGTAACAGCTTCATTAAGCATTAGTATTTTCTACATCTAATTATTTGTGAAGATTCTATGTATAAAACAATGAGGTATTTATTATCATTATTCTGTACTACTAAAGAAAGGTATGATATACATATATAATGAAATAAAAATTTTAAAAATCTTGTGATGTTTTATTTAACACCAATTTTTCATAACAATTGTTTGCTCTGTCGTTCTCATAAAATAATTGTGCAGTAGGCACTTATTAATTACCATTGTTTTTATGTGCATAATTTAACACATGCGCTGAAATGTTTCTAGACACTAGAAAAAAAAAATAGCTATGTATCAAATATTGATATAAGCTTCAGAAAAATAACAGGTAAAACTGCAGATTGTATGAACATTTAGAATTAGGAAAGCATTAAAATATCTCAATTACAAAACAGTCTCAATTCTATCATTAAACCACACAGCTGAATGTGGACAATTGTTGTTTGCAAGACTGTTGTCTCTTCCCTGCAAGGGATATAGATGTGATTATATGTATGTAAGAACATGCTGAAAATCTAGTGCAACACAATGTAATGTAATGTCCAGTCTTGTCCTTTATTAAATTAGGAGAAAAGAATATGGAATTGGAAGATTTATAAGATACTGATTCCTTCTGTCATTAAGCGAACAAAGTATCATGCCAAACTGGCATCACCTCATCAGAAATAAACTGTGTTTACTGCTTCACTTTCCCTGTAGATTGTAAGTTTATAGATAGAAATGAACTCTGAATATGCTAGCAACCTGCCACCTCTGAACATTTCTCAACATTCAGCTGGATGTCTTAATGAAGGTTAAGTCTTTTCAAGTCTGTTGGTTCCGAGTCTTTTCAAGCCTGTTGGTTCCAAGTCTTTTCAAGTCTGTTGGTTCTGTCTATACCGAAGGACATAAAGACGTGATTATATTAAAATATGTGTTTTTATGTCAATTTATTCAATTACCAAGTGAAAAAAACACGGGTAGCAAAGTAAGGAATATGATGGTACTACAGGATGAAATAGGGATTACCAAATGAAAAATACAAAAGCCCGACAATTTTATATATTGTGCACAGAAAAAAAGTTACAAGTTCTATCAATTCCACTATAGGAATTATGGCAGATTCAACAATTCCTATAATACCAATACAAAGTTTGCATCCTGCTCTAGTTACATTGCAAATTATATTGAAATACTTCAACAAATATAATGCCAAATAAACTGAGCTAACACCAAAATATTCAAGAAGTTGATAAAAGAAGTAGGTACATATTTTATGTATATAGATTGCTACTATTTTTCTTACATTGGCACTAGATTTTAACATGAATTAAGGTTCTTATTTTACAATATAACAGGTATTAGTGTTAAACAACTCATGCATTATTGATTGGAGCACTAGTTTAATATTGATTTCATATAACAAAGCATTGAAAGTTACTTTTGAAAGTGCATGAGAGCATGGAAATCAATTTTACTTGTACATTTTTTAAAAGTAACAAATTTCAATAAGTTATGACAATGTAATAAATGTGTTCATGTAATACATACATATACTAAATAGGCGCTATTTCAATATACCTAGACTTAGAATAAATACCTAAGCAATGAGATTCAGCATTACATAATTTTGCTGGTTGTGCACACAGCTTTATGTTTTAAAAAGATACATTCATAAATAGTGCAAACATATATTTTTATTCAATATAGAGCACAAGAAAGTATGTACTCTTCTTAAGATCTAATAATAATATGCTTAAGGGAATAATCCATTCAATTCACACCCTTTAATTACACTTTCTAAAATATTGTATGGGTTAACACATTGGTATGATTTAATAAGACAGTGATTAGATGGCAGTGGGTTTGAACATAGGAAAACTTACATAATATTTGAATGGTTTGAGCAAATTTGGAATTGAAATAATAATATCTTAATCTAGGGGTAAAACTATATAAAAAAGAAATAGTTTACCAACTATCAGTCTTTTGAATTGATGTTGTTTATCAACCTTGTGGCAATTTATTCCTCAAAAGTTTACAAAATGAGCAGACATAGTAAGAAAATAGTGACCATCTAAAATGTTGATATTCTAGCAAATCTATTATAATGTCCTAAACATTTGGAGAAATGTGGTGTTAGCAATATTTTGGTTTTATAATAAACAAATAAATAAAGTTTTATCCTTAACATGTTAGGATTCAATGCCAGCGTAACAATAAACAATTCCATGAAAAATCCAAATCAACCACTGATTGGTAAACACATTGTGTGAAACAAAATTTTAAAATTAAGGCTATTGCTAAAATATCATCAAATGAAAATAATTTGGTATTTAAGAAATATTTAACATTATATTATTCACATGTTACCTTATAATATGTCTTATACTGATAACATACTAATACTTTCAATTCAGCTCATATTCATAAGATTAAAGTCTTATTTAATTAACATCTACAATTTCATCACATAACTACCTGCTTAGTTCTTACCTCTTCTAACAAACTGCATGATAGAATGGTTAGACTTAAAAAACATTTAATGCACAAAAAATTAACTCAAAGTTACAAATTCTATAAAAATCTGAACTGTGAAAGGCCTCATTAATTGGTGTATTAAATAATTATTTATTATCAAGATTGGTAAACTGAGATGATTTTAGGCAACTCTCTTAATTTTGCTAAAAAATTCAATATGTTAAAACAAATAATCTTTCTTGTTTTTACATATTGAACCTTAAAAATTAATAAAAATCTTTGTAAACTTTTGAGACTTTTTTCTATCCCTTAAAAATAATTGAGGGTTAATACTAGTAATTTGATGGAAACTAATACACTCATTCCTACACCCTCTCTTGCTTTGGCGGTGGAGTTATATCTTCAGCTCCATTAGCAACACTCTGGTGGTACAGTTTCAGAAGTTCCATTGCATCTTGTGCCTGTCGCTTTTCCAATAATATTCTGAAAATAAGAAGTTATGAGTGCGAGTTGAATTTTGTCAAAGAATATTTTATAAAAAAGTATGTGTTTGTTATAATTTTAATTGAAATCTGAATAAATAATTGATTTTTTATTATTAATGGAAGTCTTACAGTCTAATTTATATGATATATAAGTAAATATAAGTAATAATAATATATTGCGATTGCTAATTACAAGACTTCACCAGTAGAATAAGACAAGATTTTTGTCAGAAAGTGGATGTAAATATTATTTTTACAAAATTTCATATAATATTATTTTAATCTTCCTCTTGGCATTTATACTAGTTACATCCTTAACTCTCGGGGAGGAGCCCGTAAATAATAAGATTTAATGTAGAGTATTAAAAATATATGTTAATACCTTCCTGAGGCTTCTTTGATGTGTTCCAAAATGATTCTGTTGTCTCTATCAGTAACAATGTCGGCGAGACTGTCGGGATCCATATCAGATAGTAGTTCTAAATCCTGACCGCCTAGTAAAGATATGTGGCACAGGTTATGCTGTAGCCGCCCAACAAGGTTTGCAACTTGGCCTTTATCTCCCAATGTTACTTCATCGGTCTGATCAAGAGACACTTGGCACTTCGGCATATTTGGCGCCCACTTTTCGTTTCCATGTAGAATCATAAGTGAAGTGTCAGGATCAAGTGTAGAAAAATATTCTTCATCATCTACCTCCGTCCCGTCGGACTCTAACACTACTGTTAGATTCTCAGAAGGTAAACCCAACTTGTCTGGTACTTTAGTCAATAAATCCTCCAAGGAAACAGCCACAATGCCTTTCTTCTTGTCTCGGTTTACATCACAAATCTTGTATGGTTTGTTGATATCGTTCTCCATTGTTTAAGTTGGTTCAGATACACATTTATTTATTCTCGTTTGTATTACAAGAAGCTAAGCTGCGAGAAATCTCGTTTTTATTCTAAATTTGTAAGTAAGATTCGGTAAAACGGACAAAACTAGTTAAATAGATTTCACAAACACAATGAAATGGACTAGTGATGCGACTCGAGCCCTGTTTTTACTCGAGTCACTCGAGTGAATTTGTCAAACTCGTACTAGATTGAAAAAAAATATTATTCGAGTCTCTATGCACTCGAGTTACCGAGTCAACTCGGCGCATCGAGTTAATTCTGTTGCCACTAGATGTCACTTCACTACTCTATTTTACTTATCTGTGTCGGGCCGGTACAAACAAATCAAAACTGACAGGTTTAAACTTGCATCTCGTAGTTAGCCGTACTTTAAGTTTTTTTTACCAAAATTGATTGAATATTAGTGTTTAAAAGTGAAAAATACGTAAAAGAGTTGATATTCTTAGTATTGGTGAATATAAATTAAAGTGTAAAAGTGATTATACCTTAGGTATTTGATTGTAAGTAACCTACTTAATTATATTGTTAAAAAATATGAGTGAAAAAGAAAATGGAGCTAAACAGAAATCATCAGTGTGGTTATATTTCGAAAAAAACAGTACCAATAAAACTGTCATATGTAAAATTTGTAAAAAAACAATATAAAGATTTCGGGAATACCACCAACTTAATAACACATATGCGAGGAAAACATTCGCTCCAATTCAGTGGTTTTTTTGAAAATAAAGATAAATCCATAGATAGAGACAGCAAAATTAATAATTCATGTGGACTATCAACATCTACCGCTAATAATCAAGTGGAAACTGTTGGCTCTGATACGACTAGACCTGAAGAGTGTGCTACCAAAAAGAGGCGTTATAAACAGCTATGTTTTTCATCATCCAAAAAACAAACCCAAAAAGATATTGATATTGCCCTCGTTAAAATGATTTGCACTGATATTCAGCCTTTGCAAATAGTAGAAAATAAAGGATTTATCAACTTTGTCCGGACATTACATGCCGATTACATTCTCCCAGACAGAAAAACTTTGTCGGAAAGGTATTTACCTCAACAGTACCAACTGGCACGCTCTTCTCTAGCTGATAAGCTAGAAGATGTAAAGAATTTGGCTCTAACTACAGATATGTGGACCTCGGATAGCAATAAGTCGTATTTGACGGTCACAGTTCATTTCATTAGCGAATCAAAACTATTCGCGCGTACGTTAAGCACAGTAGAAGTAAAAGATGTACATTCTGCGACTGTTATAGCCAACGTTTTAGATACTGTTTTGGAGGAATGGAGAATCAGTGACAAAGTTGTTACTGTTGTAACTGACAACGCCTCCAATATTAAAAAGGCTGTATCGGAATATTTAAATAAAAGAAATCACTTTTGTGTGGCCCATACTCTAAATTTAGCAGTATCTGACTGTAAAAAATCAAACTTGCCATTGACGTCATTGTTAGAAAAATGTCATACTGTAGTAACTTATTTCAAACAAAGTACTAAAGCAGCTTACAAATTAAAAGAACTGCAAGAGCAGATGAACCACCCTGTCATAAAATTAAAACAAGAGGTTATTACAAGATGGAACTCAAGTTTTGAAATGATGGAGAGACTACTACAGACTAAATTATCCTTATCAGCCGCATTGTCTACCATGTCTTCTGCTCCGGAAAATTTCACTGCTAACCAATGGGAGGCAATAGAAGATTGCGTCAGTGTTTTAAAACCTATTGAGCAATTGACTACAATACTATCTGGCGAAAAATATCCAACTTTGTCCTCTATGATACCGTTAATCAGAAATGTCCAAACTTGTCTTATAAAGAAGGTTCCGGTTACAGAAATAGGTGAAAATCTAAAAATCTCTTTGCATTCTGCTATCACTAAACGCCTCGGTATCTTAGAGACCAACAAAACTGCTGCCAAATCCACTTTTTTAGACCCCCGCTACAAGAAAGCTGGTTTTGGCCTCGAAGCCAATGCAGAAAAGGCTGCCCAATGGGTTATAGAAGAGTTAGAATCAGAGATTATAAAAAAAAATAGGAATTTAGCTCCTGATGAATCTAGTCAGACAGTGAACACGTCAAGTAATGCTAATGCTAGCATTGGCACAAATAATAAGGCTAATGATTTATGGGAGGATTTTGACAAAAAAATATCAGAGAGAGAATTAATACAAACACCTACTTCTTCTGCTATAGTGATTGTGAAACAATATAGAGAAATGCAATATTTAGATCGTCATCTCGAACCAATACTATTTTGGGAACAGCGAAAAAAAGCGATGCCGGAGTTATATGAGTAAGCTATTAAATATTTATGTATACCTGCATCATCCGTTCCTGCAGAACGAGTGTTCTCTAAAGCAGCCTTAATTTGTAACCAAAGAAGAAATAGATTAGATTCTAAAAAAGTAGACGAAATCATTTTTCTAAATAGTTACTTCTCATAATATTTTTTATTATTTTATTTTTTTCACAAAGAAGAAAAATGTTAAGTTAAGCACAATTATTATTATTGATTTGTCTTTAAGAATCTATTTTTATTTGTTTTGTATGAATATTTAATGTTTGTTAGAGCATATTTTGTTTTTATATAACTTTATTTAGTTTAATTGTCTTTAAAATTAATAAGTTATGATTTTTTTTATTATCATTAAAGAAAACTTGATTGTAAGCTATACTAAACAAAAGTCTGAGACAGTCTGATTTAATATAGTTATTGATATTTATTAATAATAAAAATAATAAAAAGAAAACTAAGTTACTTGTAACTAAAATTGCATAAAATATGATTGTTCACAAAGAAGTAAAAATGTTAAGTTAAGCACAATTATGATTGTTGATTTGTCTTGAAGAATATATTTTTATTTGTTTTGTATGAATAGTTGATGTTAATTAGAGCATATTTTGTTTGAAATATAGGTTTATGTCACTTTATTTAGTTTAATTGTCTTCAAAATAAATAAGCTATGAATGGATATTTTTTTAATTATCATTAAAGAAAAATTGATTGTATGCAATATAATAAACAAAAGTCTGAGACAGTCTGATTTAATATAGTTATTGATATTAATAATAAAAAAAAACTAAGTTACTTGTAACTGAAATTGCATAAAATGTGATTGTCATGAATAGTCAACCATTCATGGAAATTTAATTATTCTTACTTCTTAGGAAGATCTCATCATTGTACATTGTTGATTTCTTAAATAAATAATATGTTGAAATTCTTATAATGTGTATTTTATTTCATATTAGTCCATCCATGACAATGATACTAGTTAAATAAAAATTGCACTCGAATTGCAAACTTTCAACTCGAGTGAGATTTTTACTCGAGTGAGATTTTTTACTCGAGTAACTCGAAAACTCGAGTATGACTCGAGTGAGGCTGTAAAATTACTCGAGTGACTCGAGTCACAACATCCCATTCGAGTCGCATCACTAAAATGGACAAATCGCTGACAAATTGTGAGTGAAGTCAGTGAATGAATGAAAAAAATGAAAATTACTGACTCAAGAAATTATTGCCATATAAAAAAGTAAATTACAAATAACCCATTTTTTTCTTGAATTAATAAAAAAATTCCCGTAGAATAAAAATATACGTTACTTTATAACGTTGAGTAAAATTACGAATATTTGAGCGAAACTTCACGTTTGGTAGGCAACTACTTGCTATGAGCTCTAAAATACAACTCCCGCGTTCGTCTGACTGCCCCCTGTTTTTGTGGTTTGCCAGACGGTATCATACATACGCAGGTTGTGTTGTGCGGCAAAGAAGGTATAATAAGGCAACTAGTATAGTGTAGTGTAGCTGGCTGCGTTTTATGTATACGTTTTCTGTTTATAGGTGGAGAATGAACTTTACCTAGAGAAATATATACCTACTTACTTATTATTTTCATATTTTGAATAAAGATATCTATAACAAAACAAGTAAGTAACTACTTTTATGCCTACATCATCATCAAAAAGCAAATTTTTTGTACTGTTTAGAAATTAATAAAAAAGCAACCGTGTGTTTTTCATTTATTAAGTTCTTTTATTAAAATTAAAATATGAATAATAAACTTAACACGACTTTGAAAATGTAATAAGGATATGTAAATATAGAAAATTAGTTATTTTCTTATGGGACAGATAAAGTCAGCAGATCAGCAGTCCGGGTTCGTTTATTATAAATATTATAAAGAAATACGTATTTACCATATTAAATCCCGAAGTTTAATTATAGTGAAAATCAAACCCATGACTCTGGTAGATGTGATTTGAATATCCATAGAGGCTTTTCCAAATTTGTATGAAGTAGATCTGCACCTAAGATCGTTTGCTGTGTAAAAAAATCAACCTTATAATTTAAGTATCTACCAATTCGACTTAATAATATAGATATGAGCAGGTGGTGGAAGGGAGTACAAGGGCGGCTGCAGGGTCACGATCGGTCAGAGCGCGACGCGACGGGATCAATAGAATAGCTTGCGGGAAGCCCTCCCCCAACCCAATGGCTGAATGCATTTTAAAACTTTTTAGATGCACGTTCCTGGCCTCTTCAATGTATTATTTATATAAAACTTTACTAATGCATTAAGATAAAACAGGTAAATATATATAAGCATAACTTAAGCATAATCTATTGTAGAGATTTGTCCCAAGGAAATTAATCATGTATCGGGTCTGTCGCAAAATGTGCACTTCGCAAAATAGCACTCATCAAAAACCACTTCCACTTCGTAAAATGTACGTATATCATAGAATGTGCATTTCTCAAAGGGCTGTCTCACATATTGTGCACTTTTCAAAATGCATTCCGCAAAATTTGTTTCTTATTATTTATTAAAAAATACAAACTAAGTATCTACATAAACTGGTTTTGATCTAATGCATCATTTTATTTTGAATAATTCTTCTGTAGTCGTAGGAACTTCGTAAAAAGAAATATTTATTTATTTACTATCCCATATCAGGCCACAAAATGAGGAATTAAAGAGGAACAAAGTTCGTAAAACTGTTTGGTTACAACCTCTTATAGACGGGAATCTAAATTAAGTTTGTATTATTAAAGGCCAGGATCGGAGTCGAGGTCAACAAGCGACGAAACCGCTATACCCTAATTTATAATTTCCCACAGGACTGCAAGGCCACAGACTGTCATTTTGAATAACAGTTTATTAACTTAGTACTTACTTTGTTCCTTACGGCTTCTTGGCATAATTACAATAATGAGCCTTACTTGGATGTTAAAACCAAATGCCTACTTATATTCTTATCCTTAGTTTATCATTGTGAAATATTATATATATATATATATATATATATATATATATATATATATATATATATAACATGCGAAGATGATAAAATGAATAAACTCAATAATTTAAAATTAATTTAACATTCGATAAACGGTCAAACGAAATTATTAACAATTTTTCCGAATGTAAAATTTTGAGCTTTCCGACAAGCGTATTATTTTATTACACGAATACTGAATAATTTTACCGTAATCTTTATTTGAAAATAAAACCGTTTAAAAATTTGCGCTCATTTCGTATTCAATTCAGTAGAATTACAATGTCGGCCTAACTAAGTGCTCAATAGGTAATTATGAACGCAGTTTCGTATAAGTGCTACCAGTTTTTCAATTGCTTTTTAAAACATAATCAAGTTTCATATAATTCATTCCGAGAAAAAAAACGTACCAATAGGCGCCATTATTTCACGCGGAACTTTTATATATTTATGGAAAAGTGATCGATTAAAATGCGATCTTAAAGCGACTTTATTCGTGCCCACTCACATTGAGGCTCACGGTATATTGAAATTCAGTGTGTGTTTCAATTTGCAAATGGACTGTTTGCCTGATAATAATTTATGTAAGACTTCTAAATGTAGCCATTACTAGTGCAGTATAGAATGTATAATCTGAATTTTTTTTTTTTTTTACGGGACAAATTACACTGATCTCGAAGTAAGTTCGAAACTTGTGTTACGAGATACTAACTCAACGATACTATATTTTATAATAAATACTTATATAGATAAACATCCAAGACCCAGGCCAATCAGAAAAAGTTCTTTTTTCATCATGCCCTGGGATTCGAACCCGGGACCTCCGGTGTCACAGACAAGCGTACTGCCGCTGAGCCAAAGAGGCCGTCGAATTGTTTTATAGGATATCAAATTGTTCTAAATGTCTGTTGATTATTTTTCTATCTGTCACCAACTGAGCGCGATACATATATATAATCACGTCTATATCCCTTGCGGGGTAGACAGAGCCATCAGTGTTGAAAAGACAAATTGGCCACGTTCAGCTGTTTGGCTTTAAGATAGAATTGAGATTCAAATAGTGAATGGTTGCTAGCCCATTTCCTAAAAGAAGAATCCCAAGTTTATAAGCCTATGCCTTAGTCGTCTTTTACGACATCCATGGGAATGAGATGAAGTGGTCCTATTCATTTTTTATTGGTGCCGGGAACCACACGGCACTGAACGCGATTTCGATCGATATACCTTATAAGAAAATTGTGTTAAATTTATGTTGGATTATACTCGTAGAAGGTAGATATAAGTTTCCGTAGGATAAGAAAAAAATTGAATGACAAAGCGGCGGCGCAGACGGACAGAAAGAGAGCAATGAACAAAGTTACACACAATTAGAAATTAGGTGTTTTTGTAAACATCATTCGGCTTGTCTCTGTCATAGATTGGAATTACACAAGACGATAGAAATGATACATATTTTATGTGACACTTAAAGAATAATCCGTCGCCACAGTAAGCCAGCTGTAAAATAAAATTCAGAGATATTATACAAACCTTATAACGACTCACGGTGATGATAACCAACAGTTATAACGACGGCATGTTTACCAGTAGGTACTTTCCATTTCTATAGTATTATTCCGATTTTGACGGTTCAGTAATATTTCGAAATAAAGTGCCAAGTTTGCTCGAAATAGTAATTTCTCTTATTCTCTTTGAAGAGTGATTCAGCCGCGGTATTGTCATATATTTTATGTATTGTTCTGCAGGCCACATGACCTTTGTTTCGTCTGTATTCAGGTCGAGGTCACAGGTGTGAGGCCAGGTTCCCACGGGCACACTAGGTGAACGATATACTAGCTTAGTGTTGCCTCGCCTTGCCTCGGCAAACTCTACTCCGAATGGAAAACCCGATGTATCAATAAGTAACATTTATCACGACAACGTAAGTGGATGTGGATAATTTGGTTGTAGTTTCTGTTATCTCAGTACATATGTAAACAAGTTTTTGGTTCGAAGAAACCTAAATAATATGGGTATTTAGATTTCTATAGTAAATCGTAAATATTTACGCGCGATAGTGACTATGATTTAGTATGATTTAAGTCCTTTTAAAAAGAGCTTAGTTATGTACCTACTTAAATTTACGGCCTCTGTGGCGCAGCGGTAGTACGCTTGTCTGTGACACCAGAGGCCCCGGGTTCGAATCCCGGCCAGGGCATGATGAGAAAAGAAATTTTTCTGATTGGCCTGGGTCTTGGATGTTTATCTATATAAGTATTTATTATAAAATATAGTATCGTTGAGTTAGTATCTCGTAACACAAGTCTCGAACTTACTTCGAGGCTCACTCAATCAGTGTAATTTGTCCCGTATATATTTATTTATTTTATTTAAATGTAAATATTTAGCTAAGCATATATTTACTACTAATTAATCTGTGGTATCACAAAATATAAATGTACTGCCAGTATTTACTAAGGTATTATGGAAAACAATTTCGTAAAGCGCTTGTAGCTCGTAGCAGATGCTAAGACTATACAGTCGTAGCTCGTAGCATCGTAGCACTGCTACAAAATATAAATAAATTTAGATGACCCTGTAGATTAGATTTGAACGATATAGATCCTGGTAAGATGATTAAAATTAATGATATTGTTAAATTTAATTGATTTAAAAAATATTAGACTAAATTCTGACAGTTGAAACATAATTATCTATTATAATAAGCAAAAGACACTGAGAAAATACCGTCACAAACAATGTCATTTATCATATCTCCTCAACAAAGTGACACATCCATCAGAGGAAAAATTTCAAACACTAAGGTATCGTGTAACGAGTCATCTTTCTTTTGTTTAGATCTATCTATTGTTAACGTTGAACAAATACGCGGGTCTTCAAAGGTTCCATCCATCTTTGTTGTTGGACTTTTTTAAAGCTACATTTGAAAGTGAAAAATTAAAAAAAATATGAAACAAATATATGTATTTTTGACGGCACTATATGCTTTCCGTGGGTTCGAAATAAAACAAAAAAGATTGGCTGCCCGTGGCTGGGCGGGCAAACAGGGATCGACACATATATGTATAATATACTCGTAATATGTGTTCCTTTTTAGGTATTCATTGTTATCATGATAAAATTTCAGGGCATTTTTCAGAGAGAATGTAAAATAAGCTAGTTGGCGATGGAGTATAAATGAGTAAGTAAGGAAGTAAGTAAGGATTTATTGTTCAATAAAGGATGAAATTACAAATATAAAACAGTAGTACAGTACAAAGGCGAGCTTATCCCTAAGTGGGGTCTCTTCTAGCTAACCTGATGACATCAAAGTTCATCACTATTATGAACTTAATTTGTTTTCTGAATAAAGACGACTTGGAAGATTAATACTAGGTAAGGTAACAGTCGGGCCGTTTGAATAGGATAATATCAAGAACACTCTGGATAGAAAGGCTCATTTTACATCGCAATTATTCAAATCGAGGTCATAATCTAATTATTTTTTTAATCCATGTCGTAATTTCTTGATTACAGATTTAATAAGAAATTACATCATATAATATTAATTATGATTAAGGGATAGACTAAGATGACTAAGGGATATAATAACTATGATTTCGATAGGCTTACAAACTCGGGATTCTTTTTTTAGGCGATGGGTTAGCAACCTGTCACTATTTGAATCTCAATTCTATCACTAAGCCAAATAGCTGAACGTGGCCTATCAGTCTTTTTAAGACTGTTGGCTCTGTCTACCCCACAAGGGATATAGATGTGACCGTATGTATGCACGTATGTATAATTACATCGAAAATATTGTCTGCTAATTATTAAGATGTTTCAGTTTCATTTGCAAGGATTTGTTTTTGTTTTATTCACTTTTTATTTCGTACTTTTTTCGATATAATCGTATTTAAATAAAAATTAAGACATTAATATTTTTTTAGGCTATCCATTATTAAATGAACGCTTAGTTTTATTTTATGGGTTACATTTTTCCACGCTTGTGCTTTCGACGGTCCAAATAAACCTATTCGTTAAATTTTAAACATTGATCCAATTGCATGTATTCGATTTCAAATATATGAAAATAATTTCGCGGGCAACCAAATTGGGTCAGTAGGCAGCAAATCGGAAGAGCGATAAGTTGGCCGCCGTAGTTTCGGAGAAGTTTGGTCTGCTTTTGGCAAAACCACACATCATGTTAAATTAAAGAATTCACTTCGGATGATCTACATATTTTTGGTATTTTCATTCTCTCCAGGGAGTTGAGGAAGGAAGGACACAACCGGCACTAATGCCAGACAGTATGTGCTGGAATAATTGACTGTTCATATTTTTTTTTGATTGTTTATTAAAAAAAAACACAATTTTCAGATAACGTTACACAAATTCAACAGTAAAATATGAGTTTCCTTAAATGCGCTTAAAACTAGCCTCAACTTGCTGCATTTTTAACTTTGTCATCTGTGAACTACTTACTTAGTCAGTAACTTTAACCTCACAACAACTTATGTATACACAGAAGAAGCATGATACTCGTAATAGGAAACAGTTAAACATTCAGAAAACAAAGTTTTCCAAATTTCATTACGAGTTTATATAGGTATAGGTATAATCCAAAGTTCTGAAACTTGAAGTATTACGTAAGTCTACAAACATACGGAAGAATAAGCACAAAAAACATAAATCCTATTCATACTTTATATTAACTTAATTTTCCAGCACATTATTATAGTCAATCTTATACCAACAGGTGCACTACGAAGACATGAATTTTAATTAAATGCGTAAATAGATGAGAGCATATGCGATTGACAGATATGATTGAGAGCCAGTGAGTAATGAGAACAAGTGACCACCTTCGAATTAATAAGGACTAATTTATCGGGTCACTTGTTTTATGATTGAATGTGGTGGAACAATCTCGCATTGTAATCCAGACGAATGATTTAAAACCAAACTAATTATTAATTCATCAGTTTCGTTAAATTAAAACAAGTGTTCGCTTCGCGAATACAAGACCGCATCCATCGAATCAAATATTCATTTGTATAATTGTAGATTACTGTATATAAAGTATAGAGCTTTGTAGATGTGTTATTACTGTAATTAAAAATGTCACTCACAGGCGGCCTTTTCGTTTTCTAATCTGAAATCTAGATAAAATTTTGACGACGGTAAGCCATTATGGGGGTCTTTAAATCTGTATGGGATTGTATAGTATACCAAAACACTTAATTGGTATTTCTAGTTGGTTACAACTTTTTGCTAACGAGACGCTTTGAAAACGTGTTCAAGTGGGAAAAACCCGCTTAAATGATCAGCAAACTTGCACCAGCTAAAAAGCTTACGTAACTCGTGTGGGCTTTGACTACTTTTCTGGCCTCATTTAACAAATGGCTATTTTATCCCAGTAAAGTGACTATTAAGTCACGAGAGCATGAAAATGAATAAGATATAGCTCTCAGTAATATACAAATACCTACTAGGTTTTGAGCTATATCTACGATAATCATCTCTACATATATGTACTATAATATAATTGGTCACTACAAAAATTGGTTTTACTCTTTTCTGTTTCTCATTAAAATTAAGATACCCTTTAGAAACTGAAGAAAAAGAAAATCAAAAAGTCTATTGTAAAGTATGTAGTGACTTGCTATGTACATGAGTTTTAATTCACCGCAAGGCAATGTAAACTAATATGCCAGTTTATTCTTGATTGGTGCGTAATCCTAGAACCGTTATGATATCGTGTTATTTTTTAGTCAGAGTAGAGGCCTTCATAGAGTGAGCGGGGCATATGTTCGGCGAGCAAAGACTTGAGCTTTTCGCGGGGGGAGACGGGGGTGTAGCGAGCCAGTGGGAAGGTGCGGGTCACACCGTCACTCAGAGCGCGGGTCACTGCAGTCAAGTCGGCATCCTGTACACGAAAATAATAATTATATTAACTAAAATGTTTATATAATTTAAATGATTTCCTTATCCAAATAAAACTAGATTAATACCCACACAAAAGGTATTTTAATTGTGGCAAAGCATCGTGAGGAAATCTATATATTCAGGCAACTGGATGTATTTAAAACCTTGAGCCATTATGTGTTAGCAGGGGACATCAAGGATGCACAGATCAGACGGGGGTTGCTTCGTGGATTGTAGTCACAGGCGGACCCGGACCTCCTCATCAGTTAAGTGAGGACACAACTGGGACTTAAGCCAGTAGGACGATGACACGTAATAAGTACTAAACAATACTTAAACACAAGGTTAACTTGCAGTTAACTCATTCTGTGTAATTAGTTTTTAAAAATTACCGCGCTCTTAGTGTATTTCTCTAGGCTCCTCAGGGCTTGTTCGAAGTAGTCCTCGCCGTACGCGCCCTTCTGCTCGTCACTCAACCTGCGCCACATGTCCCGAGCTTGTTCCAACAGCTTCTCTTCGGAGAGCCAAGCGCTGCCAGTGGTGTACTCTCCAGCGGCAACAACCACCTTTATTTAGTGATGTTCATGTTAATAAATAGTTTTCTTGATGTATTTAGAGGCATTTCTGATGCGTTTATCTAACTATTATATTATCAAGGTCAACAGAAAACAGATGGATAAACCTGAACTTCATGAATTTCAGCACCTGTTTTCACAGACCTATATTTGAATATGTAAAATATTTGATCTGCGAGGGAATTTTCGGATCGAATAGTTTAATTGTTCGAAATGCATAGCCTTATCTGAAATTCGGGGTTTGAATTCCAGTTCGAATTCAAACTGTTTGCGGTCAGTCTTCATATTTAATATTAGCATTTTATAGAGCTGTGAAGAATTTCAAAAATCTTTCCCAAGTAGATGGTAATATAAATACATTAGTATGATTAGCTGTGTGATAAATTTAGTGAAATCCATTTAGCGATTAAGGTTAGTCTTGATTGATGTCAGTCATCTATCCTTGGTTGTTTTCGCACAAACAAAAATTAACTTGAACCTGAAGTCTGACATCACTTCTTTTAATATACGGAACAAAGATTATGAAATGATTTCATTTAAAATATTTCATAGTATTTGCAGTGTAGTTACTTTAGTAATTCTGTGATGCAAAACTACTCTTTTACAGGTATATCAAAGTATACAAGTAAAATAAATTGACCTAACTTGTATCAACACGGTTTGTAAGCAGATCTCAGAGAGACTTCATTATACTCGTATCTTATTGTATTCAGTACAGCTTCTCATAACCGTATTTTCTGAGCTTCTTTCCGAGTAAGGTTATGATTAAAAGAAAAGGAGCTTGATACTAGATAGGTACCCTCTTTTTTATTTTTTTAATACAATCTAGAGCAGACATTTTATTTTTCTAATGAAGGAAAATATCTTGTTTTGTATATTTATTCTGGCGCAAGCACATCATAACGTAAACTCAACTACACTTGTTTATTTATTATATTTGCGAATATACTCGGTGGATATACAAATTTCAAACAGGAATATTGAGCTTTCTGTAGATCAAAAAATGTCTACATCAAATATACAAATAAATTCTATAGATGTTTCCGAGTAGTACTAATTGAATGACACACACACATAAATAATAAACTGATAATATTAACGTACTTTTTCTGTGAGAAAACCTCTACCGCATATATAATATGTAATTAATAATCCCATCTAATACAACATTATAAAATTTAGTGTAATTGTCTGACCTCACTTTTGTATCGTGATCACATAGGATCTTGGGATTTAAATTTGAAAATCATTATGGTAAAATATCAAACTAAATTGAATGCAATTTTTAAATTTTTATCAATTCCGTATTTAGCGTACTATGTAAAATCCATCCATACAAAATGCATGAAAAACAGCCACACTAGGCGGGTGCTATTAATCAACATTATTACATAGCAGCACACGATCTCAGTGAATATTCATCAACCAGTTTTAATATCAAAGCACAAGTTTTATAAGACCGTTATGTAAGTAAGATGGTGTACGTTTTTTAGTACAAAGTCTACTTTCATAACGCCATAAATACCAATACATATAATAAAACGGTAAAATTAAAAATAACATGTAAAAAAGTCTAACTGAATTAAGTTTTCGCTTAAAATATAAGTTTTGGATATTAATTACAAATATTTGAGTTCTCATCGAAGGCTAGTGATGAGCGCGCCGAGAGCGGCCAGCGAAGCGGTGTGTACGCCGCGGACGGGGGCCGTCACGTGCGTATTAGAATACAGGATGTCATAACTTATACAACATCGACTCCCCGCGGTTTGAGTTCCCGTCGGAGGCAAGCAGCGAGAGCATCGAGCGCTGCCAGCGAAGCGGTGTGTACGCCGCGGACGGGTGCCGTCACGTGCGTATTAGAATACAGGATGTCATAACTTATACAACATCGACTCCCCGCGGTTTGAGTTCCCGTCGGAGGCAAGCAGCGAGAGCATCGAGCGCTGCCAGCGAAGCGGTGTGTACGCCGCGGACGGGGGCCGTCACGTGCGTGTTAGAATACAGGATGTCATAACTTATACAACATCGACTCCCCGCGGTTGGAGTTCCCGTCGGAGGCAAGCAGCGAGAGCATAGAGCGCTGCCAGCGAAGCGGTGTGTACGCCGCGGACGGGGGCCGTCACGTGCGTATTAGAATACAGGATGTCATAACTTATACAACATCGACTCCCCGCGGTTTGAGTTCCCGTCGGAGGCAAGCAGCGAGAGCATCGAGCGCTGCCAGCGAAGCGGTTTGTACGCCGCGGACGGGTGCCGTCACGTGCGTATTAGAATACAGGATGTCATAACTTATACAACATCGACTCCCCGCGGTTTGAGTTCCCGTCGGAGGCAAGCAGCGAGAGCATCGAGCGCTGCCAGCGAAGCGGTGTGTACGCCGCGGACGGGGGCCGTCACGTGCGTGTTAGAATACAGGATGTCATAACTTATACAACATCGACTCCCCGCGGTTTGAGTTCCCGTCGGAGGCAAGCAGCGAGAGCATCGAGCGCTGCCAGCGAAGCGGTGTGTACGCCGCGGACGGGGGCCGTCACGTGCGTATTAGAATACAGGATGTCATAACTTATACAACATCGACTCCCCGCGGTTTGAGTTCCCGTCGGAGGCAAGCAGCGAGAGCATCGAGCGCTGCCAGCGAAGCGGTGTGTACGCCGCGGACGGGGGCCGTCACGTGCGTATTAGAATACAGGATGTCATAACTTATACAACATCGACTCCCCGCGGTTTGAGTTCCCGTCGGAGGCAAGCAGCGAGAGCATCGAGCGCGGCCAGCGAAGCGTTGTGTACGCCGCGGACGGGGGCCGCCACGTGCGTATTAGAATACAGGTGTCATAACTTACAACATCGACTCCCCGCGGTTTGAGTTCCCGTCGGAGGCAAGCAGCGAGAGCATCGAGCGCTGCCAGCGAAGCGGTGTGTACGCCGCGGACGGGGGCCGTCACGTGCGTATTAGAATACAGGATGTCATAACTTATACAACATCGACTCCCCGCGGTTTGAGTTCCCGTCGGAGGCAAGCAGCGAGAGCATCGAGCGCGGCCAGCGAAGCGGTTTGTACGCCGCGGACGGGGGCCGCCACGTGCGTATTAGAATACAGGATGTCATAACTTACAACATCGACTCCCCGCTGTTTGAGTTCCCGTCGGAGGCAAGCAGCGAGAGCATCGAGCGCGGCCAGCGAAGCGGTGTGTACGCCGCGGACGGGGGCCGCCACGTGCGTATTAGAATACAGGATGTCATAACTTACAACATCGACTCCCCGCGGTTTGAGTTCCCGTCGGAGGCAAGCAGCGAGAGCATCGAGCGCGGCTAGCGAAGCGGTGTGTACGCCGCGGACGGGGGCCGCCACGTGCGTATTAGAATACAGGATGTCATAACTTACAACATCGACTCCCCGCGGTTTGAGTTCCCGTCGGAGGCAAGCAGCGAGAGCATCGAGCGCTGCCAGCGAAGCGGTGTGTACGCCGCGGACGGGGGCCGCCACGTGCGTCAGAATGGAGGAGGCCAGCACGATGCGCCCGCGGGCACGGCGTACTAGAGGCAGCATCACTTGTACCAAGCGAGCTGGACCTGTTTACAAAAATTATAGTTACTTGTACCAACCAGTAAAACTATATTTTTTGAACAAGTTTTGTGTTTCATCCTTCAATATATGCTAACGGAAAAACCTATATTGATAATAAACTTTATTTTCCTGATCATATTGTAGGTACAAAATTTTAAAATAAACCTTTCTAAATTTAGCCACGAAGTAATAAAAAAATGAAGATTCCTAAGAGAGCGGTGTATAAAACCAGTAACGCCATCTAGAGAAATGTTTCGCGTTTTTTCGTACCTGCTACGGCCACCGTAGGGCTTTCGTAGGCGCTCGCAGCTCGTAGCGGTTCGTAGCAACGAAAAGCACTTACCCAGCAAATTGACTTCCATTGCTCGCTTGATTACGGAAAACGGCACCCATTCCAGTTCGCCAAGAGCACACCAAGATTCACAGTTTACCACCGCCCATAAACCCTGGGCGCCATCTGGCAAGTGATCAACGATGTACAGAGAAGCTGACAGAATCTGAAAGGAAACAAAAGAAAACTAGTTCAATTAGTGCTTAACAGATTCCTCTTTTTTTGATTTTGGTGTTAAGAATTGGTAACGTAAAGATTTACGTGATATACATTTCTAAATGGGATGGTATTTGGATAATATTTCTAAATGGGACAAGTCTGGCATTGTGTATTTGTGTGTTTACTGTAATAACAAGTTGTAAGTAATACAATTAAGATAAGTATAATTATATAGGAGCGGGCGGGCGACTTTAAATGTGAACTACGATTATTTATAAGTAAATAAAATAATTTAATAAATTAAAAAACTAATTAAAAATATTGGCTTTAATGTGCATATACAGGTAGTTCCAAAATTATTGTGAGTGAAAAATAGTGTGATACCACCAATAGTTCATTAAGTTTTTGATAACCGCAAAGTATTTGACGCATTTCAGTTAGAAGTTAAATAAAAAATAACGCTAATTAAAGAACACTTGGAAACTATAATGTAAACAAAACGTTTCAAGTTTCTTTTACCAGTAACATAAATTAATGTTTCATGTTTATATCTGTAGGCTTGCACCTGAAATGTGAAAATTGCAAAATCTCGCATAAGTCGGATTATTAGAAAATTGAGCGTGGGCTGGGATCAGGATATTCAGGTATTTTCCTATTTTGAAACGAACTAATTTAGCGCTGTATAGGTACATGAGCAAAGTGATGTTCGCTAGGAGCGGTACATGTACTAAATTCTATAAATTATACCGGGTTTAGGAGTTTTGTAGGTAGGAACTGAGAACATTTCAGCTAATTTAGGAAATAAACTCAGCTTTTTGAACGCGGTACAGTTGTTTCAGTTGGCTGTAATACATGTACTCATATATTTACCACAATATACTGCAGTCAAATAAAACCATAAGTATAAGTAACAGTTTTATCATTTCAATGACTAACTACCAATTATTTCATAAACAAATTATTTATTAGAAGAAGATGGTGCCACAAGTGTCGAGGGCTAAGTTTATTTGTACGGCTTAGTGATGGACCCGAGTATCAGAGGTTTTATACACGTCACAAAAAAAAGAATCCCAAGTTGATAAGCCTATCCCTCTATATTAATTGGTGATACATGTGTGTTTGTACGAATTAAATCACCTGTGTCTCAGAAGTGCAGTCCAGCTGTAGAGTGTGGAGTCTTCCCGAGCAATCTTCCTTGAGCATGTCAGCGTCGATATTGCCGGCTTTGTTCTGGAAGCCGGCGAACACGTGGTAGCCCAGGTCATCCAGCCGCCGCGCCAGAGCGTTGCCCAGGACGTTGTCGCAACCGGTCACTAGCACCGCTTTGCCGGCTGCTGTTACCTGGAATATAAATTATCGAATGCTGTAATTGTAAAAATAAACAGATACTGATAGACGGAGCAAAATTAAAGAGATATAACAATCAACAATGAGTTGGAAAGAAGATACTTTTCATTTATTTTTAGATAGAATTACCTTTTCTATGTTTTTTTTAACCGTCATAAAACAAAAAGTGCCCTGTGGTTCCCAGCACCAATACAAAAAAGAATAGGACCACTCCATCTCTTTCCCATGGATGTCGTAAAAGGCGACTAAGGGATAGGCTAACTAACTTGGGATTCTTTTTTAGGCAATGGGCTAGCAACCTGACAGTATTTGAATCTCAATTCTATCATTAAGCCAAATAGCTGAACGTGTCAGTCTTTTCAAGACTGTTGGCTCTGTCTACCCCGCAAAGGATATAGACGTGACCATATGTAATGTAATAAAACAAAAAGGAGGCTTTTCGCACCTCTGCACCTTCTCCTTTTTCTGTATGTAATGCGACTGTACTTTTTTCTGATTACCATTACTTAATTTTAAACCGATTTTGACAGGTTGAAGTTTTTAGTCGTTAACATCCCAGAACTCCGAAAAAAGGTTCAGGCATCCCCTTGAAAAACTCTGTAAATACACCCATGGAGCCCATCAATCAATCAAGTTTATAGCTGGATGTGGGCCGTTGAGTTCTTTTTAAAATAGATTTGAGTGCGATTGATCTTAATCTGCCTGGTAATAAGCAAAATTAGGCCTAAGACGATGCATGCAAGCTCAAATAATGCCTATTCTTGCCTTGAAAATCCCAAAGTTTTATGAATGAAGAAGAAAGATGTGGGGAGGGAATCTCAAATCATAGCGGTTCGCAAAAATTTGGCAAATCGCAAGGTACAAATGGTGGGGATATCGACCACGCACGGGTGGAATCCCTGCCCACGCCGTGTCCTGTCCTGCCCGCCCGTCCTATATTTGAATGGTGAAAGAGTTGAAGGAATGAGGAATTTCAGTGCACACTCTCCGAAGTGTAGCCAGTGGAAGACACACAGATTTAATACCAATCGGCAATGCCCAAAGGTTTTGAAGCCTTCGGTCCGTAAGCAGCTCGTCATCAACGAGTCTTCTGGCTCGTCTGTTCATAGCATCCAGGGTTTAAGCTGATACCGAGAGGAACCACCCGAACGCGAAGCGAAACAGTACTCCATGTATGAGCGGACCTGAGCTGTATAGAGGTTCAGCAGTCGGTCTTGAGTATTGTCTGTTGTCCTTAAATATTTGGTGTCAAAAAGATATATTATCTTATTAACACCAAATATTAAAAAAATCCATATGTTTTAAATATATGCTCAAAGAAATGATATTAAAGAATGCCACTGGAATGTATAAAATGTTTTGACTGCTACGACTAACTAAATAAAAGACGCAAATTTATTATTTTATAAGGGCGATATAAACTAATTTTTTTGTATAAATGAACCATATTGAGTAATATGCTTACGACGAAATTAAGTTCTCGTCGAAAATAGATGATGACAACTTGATTGATGTCCGTTATAATAACCACTGAGTGAATATTTTATTCAGATATTTTGTGCCTATGCGCATAAAGTAATTCTACTACAGAAAGAAGTAGGACTTTTTATTTTTTTTTACGAAAAATGCACAATTAAATAGTTAAATCGTAACGCTATACAGCTTAAATGAGAGCTTTAGATTCATATATCTTTATCATAAAACCAAGTATTTTTTATCAAACGCACGAACCTGAACTGTGAACCTGAAAACAAACCATCACACTTAACGTATTGTAATAAATATCACGAATGTGTTGATTTCGGAATAATATTTCACTCTCGGTTTAATAAATAAAGTACAACGGTAATTTAATTTATATGATATTAATAATATCAATCAAATAACACCCTTCAAAACACTGAAATGCCACATTCAGCTGCTGGAGTCCTGTACTGTCTTTTATTTGCGTTATGCGTGAGGTAGTGACGCTCGAGGTTAACTATTTCAGGGCTGCGATCGTTAATTCTTAATCTTTTAATGCTCTCACTGTTCCAAGTCACGCAGCAATCACAACCTGTGTTTGCATTTTTTCTAATTGTAGGCTTTCGATACAATTTGACACCATTTTGTTCACGTCATTAAAAACAACTTAGTAGTCAATAAAATAATATGTTCAGATTAGTAGGAAGCTAAGCTAAGCTGAAATGTTTTCACTATTTCCTCAAAACTTGGGGTGGCTTGATTAATAATTTTACTGTGCAATGGATCTATTATAAGACTCGCATTGCATGCATTTAAAGATTGATTTTCATATTGTGAGTTTGTTTTTATAATATCTATGTAAGAGACACGTATTTATCACCTGACTTAATTTGAGAATAAAAAATAATTATATGTATTCATTCAATATAAATACCCGGTGCATTCAAAATAGGAACCACGTCAGATATTAAAGGAACATTTATTTCATGTACCTTCTTAAGAAACTTGTTTTATAATTTGAGTGGTTTCTCCCGTCGATAGCCATAAAGCTCGTTGAACTAGTTACAAGTTGTATGAAGTATTTTAATTGGAAGTCGGTTATTGACTGCACCTGAAGTCATGTCGCAACAAATCAGCGAAGTTTAATGAATCTATTACTTTAGCTCTAGGTATAAATTATGAAACTGGTTAGCGAAACAATAAAAGAAATCTGTTCGTTTTATTTTTAATTTTTTTAAATTTAAATTTTTGCTTATGTTTGAAGATATTCTCGTGACAAACTCTCGAAAACGCTGCACAAAGTATGTGTGCCTGAGCTCTACGATGGGGTTCAACGTATTTAAAACCGTATGTTCACAATATCTATTTAAATAATATAGTGTAATAATGAGTAATATTAATATTTGTTGACAAAAGTAAAGAGTGACTTTAAGACTGAAAAATCTTAAAAGCTAACTGGTAACACGTGTTGAAGGCACTTGTACTGAGAGCATATTCGTGTCACAGCTCAAATTAATGAATGTATATTATATATATAGGATAGAGAGTAAGTTGCTAAAAAGAGAATAGAAGTAGGTACTGTTTGTTACTCTACAAATATTAAAATATAAAAAAAAGCTACGAAATATAAGTTAAAAACGAATGTTATTTTATTAAAATGTTTTATTTGATCAAATCGAGAATATCTTTGGTGAGTATTACTTTTGTCATTCATCGAGTCCAGTGCAAGAAAGTGAGCCACTGCTTGTTATTTGTTATTCTAGTATATAACTCTAACTTTTGCCCGGGGCTTAGCTCCCATGGGAATTTCCAAGAATGGTTGTTTAGAGGCAATCCTCTAAAGAACAATTCTTGGAAATTTTTTAGAGGATTGCCTCTACAGAACAATTTTTGGAAATTCCCACGGGAATACACACAATTTTTTCAATGCCATAGCAATCCCTATGGCATTGAAAAAATTGTGTGTATTCTTAAATTGCAAGGGAATCTGCACAATCATGATCTAAGCAGGGACAGGTCCCCATGTGAGCAGTCACTTTATGTATTTAATAAAGCTGACTTTTCATCGCCTAGATTGAAGCTATGGGCAGGACCTATGGGCGGTTCTTCTCCCGAGGGATAGTGAAACTGGGATAAATCACAAGAAAATAATAAATAAATACATACGGGACAAAGTACACTGACTGAGTTAGCTTCGAAGTAAGTTCGAGACTTGTGTTACGACGTACTAACTCAACGATACTATATTTTATAAAAAATACTTATATACATAAACATCCAAGACCCAGGCCATTTAGAAAAAGTTATTTTCTCATCATGCCCTTGACCGGGATTTGAACCCGGGACCTCCGGTGTCACAGACAAGCGTACTACCGCTGTGCCAGAGGCCGTTAAAATATTATTAATACAAGTATAACTTAGCAAGCATACGGCTTTTTCCAATTCGTCTTGGTGTTAATCTGGGCATCTTCACCTATTCTGTAGAGGAACCTGGGGTGCGCCTTTTGTCCTTAAGCGTGGATAGGATACATAGTCAGGTTTTTACCGGAAGCGGTTATTGTCATTGTAATATTGGTTCATGGTAACAGCTGCACTAGATAAATGTGCAAATTCCCTAAGTCACATACGGCTTATCCGACAGTAAGTGGATTGTGTAATGAAAATCAATGACAATGTAACAAATTAGCGTCTCCTGATTGGTATTTTAAGAAGAAATATTTTTCGATCTGAAGCTAATGATGTTGCCTGAGGCATTGTACTTACTATAGAAGCCCACGTGTAAGCGAGAGAAGAAATGCGAAAATTTTGTAAGCGAGTTTATTACAAAGTATACATACATACATACATATGATCACGTCTATATCCTTAGCGGGGTAGACAGAGCCACCAGTCTTGAAGACTGATAGGCCACGCTCAGCTGTTTGGCTTAGTGATAGAATTGAGATTCAAATAGTGACAGGTTGCTAGCCCATCGCCTAAAAGAGGAATCCCAAGTTTATAAGCCTATCCCTTAGTCGCCTTTTACGACATCCGTGGGAAAGAGATGGAGTGGTCCTATTCTTTTTTGTAATGATGCCGGGAACCACACGGCAGTACGGCAGCAATATTACAAAGTATGCATAATTCAAAAAGAAATTAGATCATATTTTTCAAAATTTTTGTCCAGCTAATTTAGGAGTTTAATAATCTAATCCATTCATTAAGTACCTAAGCATTTATGAATAACTACCGCAAAATTTTGCTGAAAAAAAGGGTTTTTTTAATTATAGAACAATCGAAACAGAAAATATAAGAATAATTTTCATCGATGTTCCATAGCCTTTGGCGCGGCTTTGTTTTCTTTTGATTACCATCATTTGAAAATATTATCTCTCGTACAAACGAAATGTATCTTTTTTTGAATAATTGTTATATTAGGACAAATCACCCAGAATAAAATTAATTATCTTGTTTTGTCAGAATTTCGAAGTTTCTCTATGTTATTTCCCATATTATAACAAGTACGATAAAATATGAATAAACACATAATAAAAATTGAAAAAATCGTTTATCACAATCTGACCCGGGATAGAATGTGAGATATTCAGTTCCGAGTCCGTATATAAGCAACTGCACCACGTAAGATTTTACTAGTTTTTTTTTTTACATATTAGTGATATATCCTGGCTTCACGTGATGACTAACTTCTTATAAACACTTGAATTCACAACCAATATTTTAATAAGACTCTGAACAATAAACAGACAGGGGCCTGCATTATTTGTCACATAAGTAGTATTATTGTCCACTAATTATAATTAAGTCTCTAGTGTATAACACAATTAGTTTCAATCACTAAATAACAATTTGCTTTCCATGTATTCTATAAGGAGGGCAATGAGCGCTAGTGGTCTCCCGTGAGAGTTGTGACGTAGTCTACGACCTTATTCCAGGGGCCACGCTTCAGTACCCAGGTAATCACTCGAGGGGCAACGGTAACACAATACGGGAACCACCGCCCTGAGACAGTAGACAAGCCATTCTCAAACTTTGACGATTACGAAAGTCCTAATGGTAATCTTTGTAAAAAGTAGTAAATTTATTAAATGGATCTTCTTCTTCTTGGCGTAAATTCCAGTAATACAGTCCAGGGTAAGTCTTTCGCCCATAATCATGGATTCTGTAAATCAGGTTTTTAGATGAAGTGACTCCCGACGAATCTCCGCAACCTTTACTGGAAATCTAAACCATTTTGGATGCACTAGATGAATACTTACGTACGATATCCATTAAAAAGTGATGGAGTGGCCATATTCTCCAGTGCCTATCGTTCCGTAAACGACTTTGCAGAAACATCTTTTACGATTTTAGTCACGTCTGCATTTATATTTAGTCTGGGTAGATATCTGGCGTACTTAATTAATATAATTAGTTTCGAGTACAAAGTAACTGACTAAATAAAATTTGCTCATTACTTATTGTACTAAAGCGGTTAGTGATCATATACGTTTGTATATGACCTTATTTCAGTTGTAATTACTCTTGCTAAATAGCTAAGTATTCACCAAACAAAGATTCATTCATATTTAAATTATAGTAACTAGGGACTAGACTATTATAATGTTTCTTCAAAATAATGTACAGATTATGATGTACTCCTATTTTGGAAATATCATATGTATTGGTTATGTGAATTATATATTGGGACAATAAAAAATAATATTTTTCTTTCACATATTGCGAAGATAGATGACTTTTTACGTCATGTTTTTAGAACATGAAATAGATAAATTATTAAGTGATGTTGAAATTTTCTATAATGAACAAAAATTTTGGATTTAAATTTGAATAAAGCCAAAAGTCTCGAGAAGACTGAAAGCTCACCATCTGCTGGTTAGCTTATTGATAAAATAAAGATGCTCATCCATCGCCTGGAAGATGAAATCCCACAAGTACACTTTGAGAATCTCTGTCGTCAACGACACAGATAAGAAGATCACTATCTCATTCAAATTACGCCCACGTATTCCGAATCAGTACGCACTAGGTAATATTCTTTGAGATTTTTGCTTCGTAATTCCTAAGAAAGGGAATCATAAAATTCAGCAGTCTCGGTATAAAGGGTGGGTGGATTATTGACAAAAAATAATTTACTAGAATTGATTCAGTTATACAATTAATTTATATTCCGATTAATGTTACAAAGTTGGTGTCTACGTAAACAAACTGTTATTTAAAACATTTAACTAAGTTTGTTTTTGTTCCTTAAATATTTCATTTATTAATACTCTTTATTTTTTTTAAATTTTATATTTGTTTGTGATTGAAAGTTAAACATTTTCGTGTATATTTTTATCATAGAGAAATGAGCACTCTAAGGATATTAAACACACGGAAAAATTAAAATAACGTTTTATTACAGAGATAAGAGATCAAAGGGTTTACGACATTTGCACTTGACAGTAAATATTATTCCCACACAAAAATCCGAGCACCGTTTGACATGCTTTTACTACTACAACTAATGTTATAAAGCTTATAGTAAGCTATATTATATAATTAAGAGTCTGGAGAAGGATACCTTTCATCCCGTTAAAAATTATAGTTCCCGTGTATTTGCAAAAAACCTGTATTCTTTTGTAGGTGGCGTAAAATTCGTCGCTTTTTGTGACAATAAATTCACGCATTCCGGCAAAGCTGCGGGTAAAACTAGTTTGAATCTTATATAGGTATGTTATATATAGGTATGCGATATATAGGTATGCCAAATATTAATTATTAATATTCATTAGATAGGTATAACTTTTTAAAAAAAAGAATCGCCTCCTATCGATATCCTCCTTTTTGAAGTCGGTTTGATTTCTGCAACCTTTAAAGTATAACAAACTCTTTCCTGAATACAGCATCAAAACTGGTTCATAGAAAAGTGATATAATTGCAGACAAACATTCATACATAAAATTTAAATCTATTTTATTTAAAGTTTAAACTTCTATGATGATTTGAGGAAAAAAATATAGCGTGTACCTGCAAACATAACGGCTTATATTCCCGTGTATATGGTTAAAACCACTTAAAAAAGGTCTTAAAAATTTGGGATTCTCCTTTTAGGCGAAAGATGGGCGAGCTGATGATGAGCGAGATGTCACTATTTGAATCTCAATTCTATCATTAAACCAAACAGCTGAACGTGGCCTATCAGTCTTTTCTGTCTACCCCGCAAGGGATATAGACGTGATTATATGTATGTATGGTAACAAAATGCCATAAGAGAAAATCAAAATAAATTTACATAAAAATCTACAACATTTATGAAAGTATTTAATAAGATTAATTTTTTTGGAGGTTAACCTATTCATTGAAGAGATACAATGCAGAATATCAGTTCTATTCATTAGGCTCCAAAACCGACCATACAATTATTTTGCTCATTTTTCGTTTCCGGTGCTAACACTTTACAGCGACAACTCGGCAGCCAATTATTTTATTTTTTATTCCAAGTAAAAGCGGCGTTGAACGTGACTGGATGACATATTTCTACTGTACAGTCAACAGCATATCAACCTATCCAAATTTACTGCAAACCCGTCTCTATTACTACGTCCATGCAGAGTAACTTGATATGCAGTTGACTGTACCATAAAGCTTTTATTTTTTAGGGTTACACAGTTGAACTTGTTGCTTTTGTAAGTAAGAATTTCCTTTATCCAAGTTTTGCGTTAGGATGGGACTTTTCATAGTTAAATTTAATAGTATAGTTCGTCTAGCCAGCGGTGGTTAAAGCCTTACGACGTAACGGGTTCCCACGAGTATACTTTACGGACTCTTAATTACACACAACAATTTATAATTTCCTTTTTATTTGTTTTTTTTTTTAATGCATGATCAAACATAAATGTAAACGATATTTTGTGAGTTATAATTAACTATTATACATCCTCTCCAGGATAAAACATAGCGATACTATAAACACATGTAACAGATCTGTACTACTTACCTATGTTTTACAATAAAGTTTTGAATTTGAAAAAAAAAAAACTTTTTCATAAAGTAAATTTCTTTAGCGTATTTATTATTATAAAACTTTATTGAGGCGCAAAGGTATGATAGGTGAATTTTAAGAGTAAAAAAACGCACAATCTTATATATAAAATTCTCGTGTCACAATGTTCGTTCCCGTACTTCTCCGAAACGGCTTGACTGATTTTCATAAAGTTTTGTGAGCATATTGAGTAGGTCTGAGAATCGGATAACATCTATTTTTCATACCCACAAAATGCAAAACAATGTTTGCCGGAACAGCTAGTAATAATATAGATAAACATACATAAATATTATTATATAAGTGCGCGTAAGTAGAAGAACAATTTTCTAAAATATATTTGAGAATAAATGTTTTTGGATGGATATGGATGGACTTTGCCAAAACCACATTTTATACATATTTATATATTTTGAGAGTTTTTCTATGGTATTAATTTTGTTAGATTAATTAATTTTTATATCTTATTAGAGCGAAATGTCAACAAGCTTTATTAAACGATTTCTGTACTTATGAAAATCTCATAAACTCTGTATGGAGGAAATTAATGTTATATAAAGTAATTTATCGTCCATTAACTTTTTGTAGGTACAAATATTTTCATTTTCTTATATGCTAGATACAAGCGTAGTGTAGATATGAAGGGAAAATATTCTTGAAAACAGAAAATTTTATTTTTGGATAGGATTGATTTTTGTAGAACAATAACTATATTTTTTATTTGTGGATTAAGGTATTTACGACGATGTTTATTAGAAACAATCAAAGTTAGGGTATTTAAGATATATTGCGGCTAAGGGGATAGTTGTGTGCATTATATAATATTTTTATGTATCTCTCTATTTGAATCTCAGTTTCATCATCAAACCCTTCAGCTGAATTTGGCCTTTCAGTATTTTTGAACCTGTAGGCTCTGTCAACCCTGTAAGGGTTAAAGACGTGATTATATGTATGTATGTATCCTTTCTAACTCGCTTGCATCTCACATCCGTTTCTGTTCTGCTAATTAACTTGTTGCCTCACATATTCAATACGCGAATTTACTTATTTCTGTGTACTGTGAATACGATACTCGTATGCATTCATGTTATTACGGGTGGGTTTGTTCTACGTGATTGTAATGCTGAATAACCTCTTATAATAAATGTTTCCTATACAATCTAGTGTTGCTGGTTTTACCATAGTAATGAGTCGGCTTTTAGATAGAATATATGAAGTAAATATACAAACAAGGATGTTATGTTATCATGAAAAAGGGTATATTAAATATCTAATTTTGCTATATAAGTTCTCAATGGAATGCGAAATGTAATTGATGACCTATTTAGTAAAGATAATAAAAATGAAATAGAATTATGTTTTCTTTGAAACCAGAAAAGGACTTAGAAATAAAATGATGAAAATGAAATTTTATAGTTTTGTTCATGTTACAACTTATAATTATCTTTTGAAAATAATAAAGCTGTTAACGTTTACAGGTAAGTATCATATTATTGTCTACGTTTACAAAACTACTAGAAACTACGTAAGAAAGCATAATCGCACTGAGTGATGTGCAGCGTATTTAGTGCAATGTGAATCTTTTAAACAAAGTAGATTCCAATTGTTCACCTTAACCTACACTCTTAACTATGCAGAAAGGTAAAGATTTGGCATACACAAAACTATTCGAAATCAAGATTTTTCAAACTCGTAGTAATATGTAGCGAAGGTATACCAAGAAAACAGCGTCGTGTAAGTCAAAGGTAGTCTAACCGGATATTGGAGCAAACTCGTAAGTACATTTGCTTTGCATGTGCACGTAGATCACGAGAGTTGATACAAATCTTTACGAACATTTTAAAGTAAAAGTGAGATTCAAAATGTTAATACTTTGATCGAGACTATGTTTAATCTGAAGTTGTACTTTTTAAAGGTAAATATTGTTTAAATTAGCGACCCGCCCCGGCTTTGCACGGTTGCAACGCTGATACTAAATACACTACAGAAAATCTGTATTTATTTTATTTTCATAACAATTATTACATTACAGAATGTGTTTATATACAATGTTCAGCTTTTTATAGGCACGCTGCCGCCGCCCCGGTCGGTCAGTACGAGCAAGGGCTACTTCCCGCAATTTTAAATCTGTAATATCTTCGAAAATATTACTATTAAATCTTGTACTGTAAAGGACCATATATATCTATATTAAATCAACAATGTATTTAAACTATTTAAATGGATAAGGATTAATGCTGTATTGGTTAAAATAGCTTCAAACTTTGCCATTGTCGTAAAAAGTGAGTGAAAATGGCAAAAAATGTTATTGTGGAATATCCATGAGAGATAGACATATACCATCGCGGAGTTCTCTGTAGACCTTATCAATGTGTACAAATAATTACAAAGTACATTATTTTGATAAATCTCGTAGGGTTCAGCCTGCGTTTGCAATGTAAGCGGAAAAAAATATGATAATTAACGACATCACATTAGAAACCTCAGAAATAACAGTATTTCTCCACTATTTAATGGATGTTATTATGCATATAAACCTTCCTTTTGAGTCACTCTATGTATTGAAAAAAAACACATCAATATCCGGTGCGTAGTTTTAAAGATTAAAGCATTCAAAGGGACATAGGGACAGAGAAAGCGACTTTGTTTTATAAAAGGCTGGCAACCTGTCACTATTTGAATCTCAATTCT
Source organism: Amyelois transitella (assembly GCF_032362555.1). NCBI lineage: Eukaryota > Metazoa > Arthropoda > Insecta > Lepidoptera > Pyralidae > Amyelois > Amyelois transitella. Next base: position 5,668,116 of record NC_083511.1, on the reverse strand, counting down.
ATCATTAAGCCAAACGGCTGAACGTTGCCTATCAGTCTTTTGAAGACTGTTGGCTCTATCTACTCCGGAAGGGATATAGAAGTGATTATATGTATGTACTGACAATGACATCTTATGAATATCTATTGGACACAAATACGGGTAACGCAACATGTATTCGCGGTTCTACAGAGCAACGTCTATGGATAAAACTGAAAAATTAAGATTTTTTTTTTTCTACGTATTTTTCCACGATATAAAGTAGGTATCCCATTTTATGCCTAGGATAATAAGGTATAATTATACCAAGTTTCATCGAAATCGAACCGTTAGTTTACACGTCGTGATGCCTGAACATACAAACAGACAGATAGAATTTTTTTTAATCATATATTTGGGTTTGGTTTCGATTCAGTAATACCCCCTGCTATTTATTTTTTCAATATTTTCAATGTACAAAATTGACCCTCCTACAGATTTATTATATAGGTAGATAGGTAGATGATTTGGAATGGTCTATCTCGCGTTTTGTTCAAAAACTCATTTAAACATTTAATAAACCTAACCTAACCACACAACATAAGATAATAATGTCTTACATAATCTAAAAGTACCTAATTTACAATATAATTTAATTAATAAAGGAACAAACCCTGGAAAAAATACTTCGACCAAGGATTATGTTTCTAGAAAGAGCTTTGGATTATTTGAGGTTAATATCATTATACTTCAGCTAGCAGGGACTATAATAATATCTAGTAAATGCTATGGGTATTCTTGAGCGATGGGAATGGAACATTTCTCGTGGTTTGCTAGTTTTAATCATGGTGCGTTCGTCCCACGCGTAGCAATACTTTCAAGTTGTCGCCGCCGCGTCTGTGTCAACAGACATGTTCTGAGCTCGCATGCTTAGTCACCGCGGCTTGTTTTGGCATTATCTGAACATTGTGGGTGTAACGGCGAGCTACGATGCCCACTCATAATAGATAACGCGTGGGTGGTAACTAACGACTTTCCGGGGATTTCTTTAATATGATGCTCGGATTTTATTCTCCCGTTCAAAACTTTTAATGGTGTCATATCATAACTGATGTTAATTACGCATAAATAAAAGTTATATGGAAATAGGTTATTAAGTTTCAAACTTAAGCGAATCTGAGTTCTTTCGTCTCTCAAATTTGTATTTTTGCTAAGGTTTAAATACCAGCTTTTAATTATATTCTGTTGTGAACTTAGACACTAACACTAGATGTTGCCCGCAACTCCATTTACGTGTTGTTGGAAATACGAAAGTTTAGGTTATTAAATTTACTCAAGTTCACCAAAATAAATTTAAAAGTAATTTGGCATTATATAGGATATACTTTGGATTGAAAAAAAATACTTAATATTCCGATACTCTCAGGGAAGGGGAGCCCCAGGGCGTATGCGGTTGACAGCACATATTTAATAATCCATACTAATATTATATAGAGAAAAAAGATTCGTGTTATTGTTTGTAATGAATAAAGTCAAAACTAATGGACTGAATTATCATCAGGTAGAATAACTTTAATTATTGACGCCTTTTCCATAATTCGGATGATTTAGCTGGTCTAAATGGTTCTTCATCAGGTGTCTCAGATCTTCGATTTTTATACGCCAACAGAAAATGCTCCTTAAGTTGAACAAACAACTACAACGTGTACAAACAAATATACAAACAGACAGACTTATTTTTTTCAAATTCATGCTTGTTTACTATTTCTTCGTCGTAATAAATAATTTTGGAATTATATGTATTGGTAATAATTGATTGATTGATTCGTAATCACTCTCTGTCACAATCCCTTAAAAGGTATGTTAGTAAAATTTAGTACTCTCTATGTGACCTTTTTAAGCTAAAACTTTCATAATTAAATTTTTAAATAAAACGTTCTAGTTCACGAAGATAGCACACATTTTCAGAACAGATACCTACTTTTACCTGTGATAATCCGCCAGTGGGCGTATAAAATGAACTTTATCGTTTTATTTAACCTAGAAATAGACAATACGGTTACTAAGACTACTAAATAACGACTTCTCTTCATGACCTTTGCAGGTATTTTCTATGAAGGTATACTTAAAAAAAAATCTATGGTAGGTATGATATAATGATAACTTGTCAATTGTCGATAATATCGTTACTCCTAATAATATTGAGAGCGGATACGAAAATTATAGGTAAAAATAAAATTAAAACGGGTAAAGCTACCTAACCAAACCAGCTCCTGAAAGTTAAATTATTGCACGTGGAAACAAGGACGCTTTCACAAAATATAGAAACCACCAAAATTGTTCTCCTTATGGCTATAGTTACATGAGGATTAGAGGATCCCGGGGTACAACCTCGAACATGGATCTTGGATTGGGTAAGTCAGGTTTTTACACGAAGCAACTCTCATCTGTCGTCACCCACCTTTGCAGGGAAACCTAAACCCGTATTGGATCACAGTCACACATCCGGCTACTTGAATGTGCAGTTTCCTCATGATGTCACCCCACCGTAAGAGCATCGGTAAGTATTCAAACCAATGCACATAATTTTGAAAAACTTTTTAAGTTAAACGGTTTTATGTTAAACATACATTGCAATGTTTAATATAAATGTACTAAAAACCAAAAAATAATAAAATAGATACAGTCGTGGGAATTATAAACATATGCATAGACTAGACTAAAATAAAACCGTGGGGCACGTCAATTGTCTACAATCGTTGATTAAAATGTTTGTTTTGTAATGTTACACTAAAATTAGGCAGTTGTTCAACCGACAACGATGGACGTGTGATAAGTAGGGCTAGAATGTGGAAACAAGTTAGCAAGCTCGATTAAGCGAGTTTTAGGGTTTCATAATGTTGAGCGAGTAGTACTTTTATCATAAGTTTTGTCGATTAAAGACAAACTACGAGCAGTGAAACGATTCCTCGCTAGCCAGCAAAATAGTAAGTAATTTGCGCACCGTCTGCGGGCCAACTGCCTAACGACGAATTAAACGATTCTTCTATCGCACATTAAGTCTATAATTTGTAGACAATTGACGTGCCCCACGGTTTTATTTTAGTCTAGTCTATGCATATGTTTATAATTCCCACGACTGTATCTATTTTATTATTTTTTGGTTTTTAGTACATTTATATTAAACATTGCAATGTATGTTTAACATAAAACCGTTTAACTTAAAAAGTTTTTTTACCTATTTTTATTTTCTAGTTTTTAGTTTTTATTTCGCATTCTGTTTAATTCACATTTTATCCCACTGCTTAGATTTTAATTTTGAATAGTAAATTGTATTCTACTTGTTGAGACCTTTCATTTGATACCCATGTTGATGGGATTGATAAAACCTAAGTTATCCGCCATTTTGTAGAGGCCGCCATCTTGGATTTCAATTTTTTATAGTATATTGTATTCTGCTTGTTGAGCCCTTTCATTTGATACCCATATTGATGGGATTAATGAAACCTAAATTATCCGCCATTTTGTAACGGCGGCCATCTTGAATTTATAATGATAATGAATAAACATAATTATATTGTCACCAAAATCCAAAGTGTATACAAAATTTCAGATTAATCGGTTGACAGGAAGAGGGTGAAATTTGAATTACTAAATTTGACCCAAGAATAAAACAAACGGGGTGAGCTAAATAAAACCGTTTAAAAAAAGTCCCTGGCACATGGTCGAGGTGGGATTTGAACCTGTGAGCATTACACATTTTAACGCATTGGTCGAGTCGGTAAGGTGTTCGTTCTTTGCCGACGTTCTTGAATTGTACTTACTAACACTTCGTATTCATAAAACATATTGGATTATCTATTTTGGTGCATAATACTTTTGAATAGGAAGAGAGTTTAGGGAAAGTAACTTCGCAAATAAAAATTCGTAAAGTCCTATTTGCCTCAAGTCCGCCTCTTTAAAACAAAACCGATAAAATTTTGGGAGCGAATAAAAACACATGATGTGATGACACATTTGTGTTCCATTTTATTTTGCAATGATGTGAAGTATGAAATACTATGAATATTCATGGTCTCTATAGGGCTTCAGATGCTGTTTTCGCGGCAAATTCCAATTTTATGAGCTCCTTCATATGTTAATGGGACCACATATTAATGGTAATGAAATATTCAAGAACACTTTGTAACATGTAGACTTCGTTATACCTATTTATTTGCTAAACAATTTGGCGCAATTGTTCTAGCTAAGTTTATATTCTAGTGACTTTGACTGTCGCTTTGCTTGTCAATTGTAAATACGTGTATTGTTTGTTTTTTATTTAAAAAAAAACTATAAATTGAAATGTTCAATTTTGCAATAATTTTACTATTATAGTAAAAGTTAAATTTTTTACACAAAATACAACAAGGAATGCGATGTATAGCTACATAACTAGCGGCTCGGCATGGATTTGCAGGCGAATAGAATTTTCTCTATCATATAAATATCGACTCGTCTAATGCAGTTATTAGTTTTTACGAATTTAAATACAATCAGATGATATTTTTTTTTTATAAATAGAAAATTGTTCCAATTTACCGCTGACATTAACGTGTGTGCTTTATGGGAATGCATAGACCTTTTTCATTCTCTTATTGCATTATTTTTTATATCAGTCCTTTTGGATTATCTTTAAACCAATATTGTGTAAAATCAGTTTGATGATTAGGTCATTATGTTGAAATGAGCGGTGGCGGGTCTCACTCGCGCACGCATTATCTTATTTATATATTTTTGCGCTGACGAAACTTAATTTAAAAGGGGCCATGTCGTACTGTCGTCCTTGACTTGTCTTCAGTTTCAGTCTGACTTCTGTTTTATGGAAAAGGTCTGAATTTATTTTTGAAGAAAATTACATGTATTCCATAAATTCATTCAGTATTTTACTTACTCCGGAAATACGTTTAGTAGCCGAAGAACCAATATTGATTTATACGTGAAGGTGATTTACATTTGCCGGTGGGACGGCCTGCATGGCCCGTATCGAGATCATACCCACTAACTGGCGGCCGATTCTGCAATTGCAATTAATAAGTAATTGAATTAATTTTTTGTGATATCATGAATGTTTAAATCACTTAATTCATAACTATAAATATAATAAAACAGTATTTGATCGATGTCTACTTTAAAGAAATTGTCAATAAATCAACATGGGAGATATATTATACTCAGAAGTATAACTGCCATTTTTAATTAAAATTATTATGTCTGTATGTATGCATGTGTGTTCATCACACGCTAAATATTGCTGTGATTGGAATGCGGTTTTCATAGATCTATTTGTCTTAAAATTTGGTGAACATAATATTCTTACTCTCTAAGGCTAAATACAAGGGTCAGCATTTTTATTGAGTTATTGGGGAATGAAGTCACAGGCAACAGCTACCAAAAATACAAATGTAGGCTTATTTTTTAGAAATTCACCAGTTTAGATAAGGCACCCGTTTTCGCTCGCCTCAAGGTCGTACAGAACTTGCGATGGCAGGGTAAATTCTATGTGTAATCGATTTGTGACATGGGCGTGTTGATGTAAAATCATTATTTTTAATACATCAATCATTCTTAATGACGAGGAAATGCACTCTTTTCCTCTCATCTTTTTATGTAAATACCTATAAAATTGCAAATGATAATGGTTAGTTGTAAGTTAAGGTACACTTAAGAATATGACCTGCATGATCTGTTCAAGAACATCAAGTATGCCACATTTCCATTTATTGAAAATCAACCGCTTATTTCAGAATTAACCTCCACGTTGTTCGTGACCGCCGGTCAATTTACTTGTTCGTATCGTGTGCAACTAAACTAGCATCAACCACTGCAACCTGACTGCTTCCAATTTCTGATTTAACCATCGTTGCGAAATTTGTGTTTACATGTTTTTCAGATACATACTCGTAGCATACTTAGTATTAGTGCCAAACTGAGTTTGTGTCTGACGCAGGTAGCGAAATTCAGTCATTTAAAATACACAGACTTAAATAAGTAGATTTCGATTATAATGCTAAATGTTTATTGTTTGTTCGCCGGTATAAGTAGAAATTGATGGAACCGATACATAACAGATTTCAGCTTGAATCATTTTCCTTGAACCGTAGCCATTATTTAGATAATTTTCACAGTCCAAAATTATTGCAAATGCAGAAGTTATATTTGCATAGGTATTTCCGGCTTAGACAGAGCCAATAGTGACAAGACTCGAAGGATTGACATTCGCATTCAAAGCGTTCAAATTGGTAGTTTCAAGTTTTACTTCGCCAGGTAAACTTCATTAGCATAATGCTCTCCTAAGAACACATTTAATACTACTAAAGAATGCTTTGCAGATAAGTGTGCTTCTTTAATAATGTTAATACCGTAGACGATCTTGATAAAAATATGAATTTTATGAAAATGAATTTTGTCGTCACATAGCATGCAATGTCACGAACAGTTTTTAAATTATTCGTCACGTGTCTCGGGGGTTTCATGTCATTCCTTGCTTGTGTACCATTCACAATAATTTGATGATTTCAGATATTTTAAAAATCTTAATAGAGTAAAAGTAACATAAGATTGTTTAAACATTAATCCTATACTGTTAAATAAGCAAAATTATTTACGCTCGCGTTCTCTAAAACGGCTCTAATGCGTTGAAATTTGAAATATACTACTCGTACGTCTACATTTTTATTATATTTTGTTTATACTATATTTCATTAATATATATTTCCGGCACTTTAATAAAAAAGAGACAACTCCATCTCTTTCTCATGGATGTGGTAAGGGAATAGGTACACACATTTAACACACGCAGTACTGGCTTCGAATCTGGAAGCGAAGAACATAGTGTGTTTTGAACTCTTCACATACAGTTGGGATTAGGCGATGGGCTAGCAACCTGTTACCATTTGACTCTCCGTTGCATCACAGCTGAACGTGACTTTTCAGTCTTTTTAATGCTGTAGGCTCTGTCTACTAAGAGATAAAGAGGTAATCTTATGTTTATGTTTTATGTTTTATGTTTATTGTTTTTCTGACATCCACCGAGGACAGCTCGGTCACCCAGGTATTTAATGATTTCAGCAGAAAACGTTTGTCTTTTTGAATGGTAAAAATAGTTGTTCCAAGCGCGAGCGTGAGTTGATCCAGTGGTTAAATATTTATATCAGCGCTTTGGGGATATTCAAAAGACTTTACGAAATTATGATCATCTTAGTTTTACGATTATCTGATCCAATTATCAAAAGAAGAAGTATATACTTTTCATGTGAACGTAAGATACGTTCACATGAAAAGTATTTCACAGTCACAATCAAGAATTAAATGAATAAAGTTTATTTAAAATGACTTCAAAACAAGCGGAAGACATAAAAGAACGGTCTGCTTGTTAGTTGTTTTATTAAGCTAGTCTTGCGAAACTTACATTCTTATTATTTCTATTTAGGTATTTTCATGTAATGGTTTTGGAAGAATTGTGGTGAAATTGGCAGAACTTTTGGCAAATGTTTGTTAATTTTGCATAGGTACTTTAATATTTCCTCTTACATCCGAAGTTAGCTAAATGTGAACGAGCTGTTAATAAACCTTATAATGTTAGTCCCGATTGCGCCTTTCCCTAGGGGTGAGTTCAGACCATCCTAGGGTCTAATAAGGTAAGTAAGTTAATAAGACAGGTGATAATTTTACACGAATTGGTTCTTGTTTGATCTCCGCTACGTTGCGAGGAAACTTATAAGCAGTTTCCAGATTCAGTTGCCTAAATTTTTAGGTTACTTTTACTATATGAGCACTGATAAGCATTAAACAATATATGTAATCTTGTACATAAGGTTGATGTTAGAATTTAAGTGAAGTTCTGAAAAAGATTTTAAATTTCTCTAGAAGATTTCCAATGTAATATTCAATTGTATAATTGCAGGTTATAGTTCATTTACGGTTAATTTTAGTCCTTATTTGTATCTTTGTTACATATACATATATACTTACCCATGTTTAACAGATATTTTCAATATGTTCGTTGGGAATAATATGCTGGTCTAAAACAATGATCAATTTTACGTAAACCGAAATCAGGTGAGTCCTCTTAGAATGATACTCATATATTTTTTTTATAGATTGTAATTTGACGATGTCGAGGGTTTCTAACAAACATGATTTCTTATACTAAATGAGATGTCTGTAAGCGTAATAAGCTATGACTTTTATGATGTATATTAAGATTGAATGTGAATATATATATAAGAAAAGTGTGGGCGTACAGAGCCAGACACGGAGTTGTTAAATATTACCTCCGTCTAGAAGAAAAACTAAATATAATTTCTAGGGTTAACGCGCCAATCTAGGTTTTGACACGTTCTAGACGGGATAACAGCCTGAAGTCGTGTGAGCCAAAAGTTTAAAGTCCCAGTGTTAATGAACTTCCAACGCTCATAACATACATATGACATGATTAACTTTAATGTCTCGCTATGGAGATTGGAAATGGTTGTTAATTTGTATAAAGTTCACTATAAGTCTCTATATCAGTTATATAAAACATGAATGGGGTTGTTATTTTATTACTCCAGGCTCCAAGAGCTTAGCCTTACCTAAGCCATTCGGTGATAAAAAATAAGTTTTGACGCACAGTTTTACAATTATACGTTATTAAACGTCTAGGTAGTTTTATTTCAAACATTGAATGCCTATCTACAAATCGCGGTCGCCTAGAGTGAGCCAGTGATGAAGATGGCAAACCAGAAGAACAGCGTGAATGCGAGCATCTGGTTGAGTGGACAGCCCTACGGCGAACGCGTGGAACAACACTAGCGCGTACTAGTCGATGACGTCACGTTTTTTTTCCTCTGTTGTTGGCGGTCCCAGCTTACCTGAAGATTGTGGTAGAACCAAAGCGAGCCAGTGACGGAGATGGCAAACCAGAGAAATAGCGTGAAGACGGATATTTGGCTGAGATGTAACGCGTTCAGCACCGTGGACAGCACCACGGCCAACGCGTGGCACAACACTATCGGCAGCGCGCAGCGGTCGATGATGTCCCATGGTACTTCCTGCAACACAACCAGAAATAATTAACCAAAATTTTGCATTGTGTGAATGTGGAGAAAGACAGGATCCTTTCAAGGTAGATAGTGCCGCAGGTCTAAGGTAGTACTATATATAAAATAGATATACTGACTGATTGAATGGTTACGAAATGCGTAAATCGCCGGTTCTTTAGATTTGAAAGGCCTGTAAGTTCTTTTTGTGGTCTACGTGTGCACTTAGAGACGAATGGTCATGAGTTTTGGTCATGACGGTATACGCGGGTGGAGCCGCGGCGAATTAAGAATAGTAAACTAATAGGTACAAAAATATATTTGGTAACATGACTACGTGCAGTGATTGCATCCTTTAAGACGAATTTTGCATTTTTGTTTTGCATGATTTGGGAAAATAGCATCAGTATATTAAGCGACCAGAGTTAATTTAATAGCCTGGGTAACCTGAAAGTTGTATCCTACTATTGCGGGCAAAGGCCTATTCCTCCAATTTTAATCACTCCATATGTTTCCCATATATGTCGTAAAAAGCGACTAATGGATAATAATAGGCTTATAAACTTGGGATTCCCCTTGTAGGCGATGGGCTGGCAATCTGTTACTATTTAAATCTCACTTGCAACTACAAGCCATACAGCTGAACGTGGCCTTTCAGTATTTTCAAGACTGTTGTTTCTGTCTACCCCGCAAGTGATACACGATACAAGTTGTGGAGATGATCTTGTTATCTTCTTTGTAGGTAAAATTTCTACAAAAAATTCTACAGAAATAGAACTATTTGACATGGCATTCATAATAAAAGTATAAACTTGTAGAAATATAGACATCGTGATATTAAAAGAAAGATCTCAAATTTAATCTTATATTCCAGAACATTCTTTGAACTGTGGATACGAGTAGGTATAATGCGACTTTTGTTTGTTTGATTATAAGATATTTGTATTTATTTATAAAACGTTATGAACTGAGTATTTTTACTGGTTGGTGTAATAGTATTATCATCCAAATCCGTGTATCATACATACGTATTTTTGACGTTGACTTTCGAAATATATACAGACAAACGTCCGCATTTACAATATGAGTAAAGAAGTATGGTTCAAAAATAATTTTTCAAAAAATTTACACCATTTTTCAGTCTATGAAGATTTTATACACATTTATTAGATCCATGATTTAAATGTTAGCATAATAAAAAAAACGCTGAAATCACTTTTTAAACCTCAAACAAGCTTTGCACTGTTCGCAGTTTTATTTTTCCTCAATTCCAAAAGTGGAAATCGGCCAACCATAAACAATTATTGAGGTGTAAACCAATGACGTGGGCGATCTAACGAGTGTTTTTGTGATAACAAACTCCAACATATCCTGCCAGCATTTGGTAAGCGATGTTGACCTTTGGCAATCGGATACATCGATTAAATAAAATCAGTATAACCACGAAATCAGATTTTACTGGCTTTTAATTGAAGTGATTGTGAAGCTCGGTGATTTTGCTGTAAATTTATACATACATACATATGGTCACGTCTATATCCCTTGCGGGGTAGACAGAGCCAACAGTCTTGAAAATACTGAATGGCCACGTTCACCTATTAAGCTTAATGATAGAATTGAGATTCAAACAGGTTGCTAACCCATCGTCTAAAAAAGAATCCCAAGTTTGTAAGCCTATCCCTTAGTGGCCTTTCACGACATTCATGGGAAAGAGATGGAGTGGTCCTATTCTTTTTTGTAAATTTATAGTTACACTTTATAGACTACATAATTGTGCTAGGTCCCGTTCTATCGCTGTTCCGTTTCACGTCATAATAAAAAGCGGAGTCATGTCTCTAATAAAAAAAAATGAAATAGTTACCCCTTATTCATTAAGCTTATGATAGAAAAGGAAACAAAATATAAGATAATTGGTAATCTAAGATATTGAGATAGTGTAATAATAGAAATCGCAATATTGTTTTTATTTAGTTACTAGCTGTGCCCGCGACTTCGTTCGCGTGGAATAGTGACTATGAGCAGCGTTTTTTTTAAATATATACTTATTTTTATTTTGGATCATAATCACAGTCATTTTGGGTAGCTAAAAAACCTACTTTAATGGCGCGGCGCGGTTCTCGGCGCGCTTTATATACCTACCCGCGCGCGCAGTCGTCGTATGCAACCGACAAACGTCCATCCTAAGCTGAACCGCGATTCCTAAACCGATAATTTTTATTTAACTTCTCTATAAAGATATTTATTATAAATAAAAATTATTATAAAGTTTCAGTAAATTCTACTAACAGAGAAAAAAAGTAGTTATTCGTAATAGAATTAACTCTTACTAATAATATAAACGCGAAACTTTGTATAGACGCATATTTGTTAGTCTTTCTCGCAAAAACTACTGAACAGATATGGATGAAATTTGGCAAACAGTTAGTTTAGGCTTGGAAATAACAACACTTATGTTACTTTTTACCGCGGGATAACATCTCAGACCCACGGGAAACTGGAAGGAATCTGTTCGACATTATTCTTAAAATTCAACAGCTTACAAACTACCTTCAGCCGTAAAAGAACAATGTTTTTTCATTCCCATGGGAGTACTATGATTTCCCTCGGTAAATTATTCTTATAGTTTATGATATCAGCCTAAACTAACTTAAGTAGAAAGAATTTAGATGAGCCCTTTTAATTTTTTTCCCATGGTAATCCAGTCAATTCCAAGGTAATAAGTAACTATAACATATTCTATTAATGATTGTAATTTACCTATCTAGTAACAATGATCGACGTCGTTCGTTGACCGGAACAGGCGTTAAAAAAACAATATACTACCGATTCCCATGGGAAACGGATGTTTTCCCGCGGTAAAAAGTAGTCTTTATGTTGCGCCAGGCTCTAAAATATGTCGGTACAAAATTTCAACCAAATCCGTCAAATAGTTGCGGAGATTAATGGTGCCTATGTATAAGCATAGAATAGTGTTCGACGTGATTCTTTAATTTGACATAACTTTTTTATTTATGAACCGATTGACATGAAACAAACACTAAAGCATAACTGAAGCATACCACAATATATTCGTGAAAATTGCATCCAACTCGGTTCAGCCGTTTCTGAGATTAGCGTGAACAGACAAACAGACAAACCGACAAACAGACAAACCGACAAACAGACAAAAAAAAAGTTAATTACGTTTTTGGGTTCGACATCGACATAACAATAACCCCTGCTATTTTTTTTATTTTTATTTTCAATGTACAGACAGCACTTTTCTACAATTTTATTATATGTATAGAAGATTGTAATTTACCTATCTAGTAACAATGATCGACGTCGTTCGTTGACCGGAACAGGCGTTAAAAAAAACAATATACTACCGATTCCCATGGGAAACGGATGTTTTCCCGTGGTAAAAAGTAGTCTTTATGTTGCGCCAGGCTCTAAAATATGTCGGTACAAAATTTCAATCAAATCCGTCAAATAGTTGCGGAGATTAATGGTGCCTATGTATAAGCATAGAATAGTGTTCGACGTGATTCTTTAATTTGACATAACTTTTTTATTTATGAACCGATTGACATGAAACAAACACTAAAGCATAACTGAAGCATACCACAATATATTCGTGAAAACCGCATCCAACTCGGTTCAGCCGTTTCTGAGATTAGCGTGAACAGACAAACAGACAAACCGACAAACAGACAAACCGACAAACAGACAAAAAAAAAGTTAATTACGTTTTTGGGTTCGACATCGACATAACAATAACCCCTGCTATTTTTTTTATTTTTATTTTCAATGTACAGACAGCACTTTTCTACAATTTTATTATATGTATAGAAGATAGATAGATATGAGCGTGACAATAGCGGAGAATATGTAGGTTTAATACAAACCATTAAATATGGCCTATCTTATCACCACATCACTCTATCAACCTCCAGGTTATACGAGCAGAATTATGGCATTATTATTCATGCCAAGATTTCCGTTCACGTGAGTTGAGTTGAGTTCCTACATAGTATCCATTAATTTTGTATTATATATGATTATAATTAAGGTGTGGAGGGAAAGGTCGGAGTGGGAAGACCTAGACGAACTTATCTTGATCAAATTAAGGAAGTCCTGGTAAAGGGTCAGGTCAAAAGTACCCGAAACCGCCGAGCTTGCATGAAGAGAGTTATGAATGTAGATGAAGCGAAGGAAATATGCAGAGATCGTGGCAAGTGGAAAGAGGTAGTCTCTGCCTACCCCTCCGGGAAAGAGGCGTGACTTTATGTATGTATGTATAATTACCTGTGACTGCGATTGTTGGCCTTTAATGAGTGAGCCTCTCCTTGCGGACGGCCTCCGATGCATGGACGGCGCCGTGATGGACGCCCTCCTGGTCACGTCGCCTGCCACCATTCTGGACACCGAATCTATCCCACTGAATGCAAATCACTTCTTAACACTAACTGTTACTATAGAATACACTTATCACCTTATTTACCTAAATAAAAGTTTTAAATATGATCATTTTAGTTTGCCAAGTTTATCTATTAATTTAATGTAATAAGGTTACGAGAACCTGTACTTTGTGAATGCAGCGATTCACAAAGTAAGCCGGGGCAACGCGCAAATGACTTTTTGTATTGAAAAGAATAGGTTTCGAAGTGAGGAAAAGTAAGCACTGTACTCGTACTCATTAAGTAATTTTGATAATGGAAATATCTAAGGTCAATCGGATCACGCGTTATAAGTGGTCTCCGGGGAGGCCTGGCGCGGCGTCGTAAATAGAAAGTGCAGCCGATGTAAATGTCGCGAATCGCTCTACGCCGGCCGGGACACGCATTTATTTTTATGCCTGATGCCGGTCACTGTAGACTGTGACCTAAATCACTTCAGCAGATGATATATTTTTTTATGATTTTTCGATTCATAGAACGAGAGAAAGAATGATACGAAGAGATGACATAAATGATCAAGGTTTGTGGTAATCGATAAATGCAGGTTGGTTTCAACTGTTCAACGCCGCGTGTTCTCGGCACTTCAGAGTAGGACCATTCCATATATTTTTTATGGATGTAGTAAAAGGCGACTAAGGAATAAGCTTATACGCATGGGATTCTTCTTGAAGGCGTTGGGCTAGCACCCTGTCACTATTTGAATCTCAGTTCCCCCACCGAACCTAACAGCTGTATTGGACTTTTGCGGCTAAAATGATGATGACGAATTAAACGGTGCATTTCAATAGTTAAAAGGTTGGAATTGGAAAAATTTATTTATACAGTAATTTTTCAATATTCTGCTTTATTGAGACTTAAATTTTCATAGCTGTTACAGTTTAGCCACTGTCTTCTTAATTGTTTATTATATTGTTAAGGTGAAATAATTGAATTAGTCTGCGAAAAAAATGTTCCAGAACCAATAAATCTTTTTTTATTTTATTCTTCCTCGGTAGTCGTATTATAACGTACCCTTGGAATAAATTATGCAATGTAATTAGATATGAAAAATACAAACATTTTGTTAGAAGCCCTAACTTTGGCAACATTGAAACTGTAAAGTAAATTGTGCCTTTTGACACATAAAGGTTAACAAAAGAAACCTTCACTAATTGTTTCATTTTTCCATTTCTTCAAAATTTCTTTGAAGTCGTAACTTCCGTCGAGGTCAAAGTATTTAACAGAAAGCGCCGTTTGTGTTTTTCTCCAAACGTAATTTGCTTTTCATTAAACATTCTCGTACTTTTAAGCACATTTTGTGGTAGATTGAAAATGGTAAAGTGGAAGATAATCATATTTTATCTTTAATGGTTATACATACTGGGTAATAAATAAACAATATTTTCTTCCCAACGAGAATACGTAGAACAATTTAACGGGGAAATGAATGCCTATTTAAGTAAGATAACAGGAATAGATTATCCGGAACCGAATTCGATCATGATCCATTAAACGGTAGGTATGTGATTAAATCAGAGCAGAAAGGAAAAGTTACAGGACTTGTCATTGTAGGCGTGTTCATTAACGAAATAACACATGATATCTCATTGATATCTCATAACTAAGAAGTTGCGATAAGCTTGAGGCAAAAATAACGTTGACATCTTTTCGCCACCCACGGCCTAATAAATTGCTATGTTTAATTCACTCATTGTCGTTCTGATTTATCAGCAATTAATATTATTTTCTAGTACCTCGTGAAGCGTATTACGGGAAAACGAAAAATATCGTGATTCAAACGAAATATTGTTTCTATGGAAATAAGCCGGTAAATATTAAGTGATCGGTGTACAGTTGATTAATCACAATCATTGAATATTTAAAATTTCTGAATGTCAATGGTTTAATATTAGACAAATTAAATTAACGTAATCTTAATTTAAAAACGATGAAACGGCAAAAGAATAAGCATATTTTAGAACTCAATTTTAATAAAATTGGTAACCTAATTAATAATTAGGTTTTACAAGGTTTTAACCTACTTTTAACTTACAACACCTGAAGTTAAAAAAGATATTTTACTTACACCGTTACGACTATACACTAGATAAGTGAGTATTTCCTAAAATTAAGCAATGATTGACTTTACAAAATCAAAGGGACAATTTGACCACAGATCCAAACATCCATGTGATCGGACTACAGAACTACTAATCACTCTAATCACTGAATCGCTGCCGCTCTTCTGTGTCACGTTCACTTTATCACGGATATTTCTAGCTATAGGGCTTACAAATCGTGTTTTCAGCTAATAGGATTACTCGCGCGCAAACCAGCAAAATGTTTATAATTAAAGGGCTGTTTCTATTAAAAAATATATATATGCGGAGCGTGCCGCTAGTAGTTTAGGGTTGTACATTATTTGACTAATGATGACAACGTCATATAGAATCCGTGTTGTTGATCATATGTTAAAAAGAACTACCGTGCTTAGTGTACTTTCACACGTACAATTGCGTGAAGTAAATTAGGCGTCGCAGTTGCAAATTCGTGGCGCTCGCGCGGGCTGCCTCACACGATCGCGTCCGCTCACTGGGCAGCTAGCGCATACCTACTTACTGCCTCCAAATTTAAACACATACGTTATTATTTATTGCCAGATTTTCGACTAGATTGTAAAATCAAATGCCCGCTCAATGTGCCTGACTGAAATGTTTTTTGGCAAAACATCGAAACATTAAATCAACTCCGGGTAGAAATAAGTAGATATTTATAGAATGAAAATGATATTAAAATAAATATTCTTTTTATTTGATGGCACTGAATAGTGTTTGTGTAACACAACATTTACACAAATGTTTATAACACGACAAATGTTATTCTGAGAAAGTCTTTTAGTTACAAAGATATAATTTATTTCCCATTTTTGAATAAAAGGCTGAGTACAAAAGATCGTTTTCTGTTACTTTATACACCTCACACATTTCATACAAACCTTGAGAGATTTGAAAACTGGACTATCAAATATGTTTTGCCGTAAGCAGCTTGTTAGGTTTGCTTGTTGATAATAGTAACAAAACATACAGATTTGAGTTTCAGAGCTACTCTGCGAACAGCGGAAGCTTAATTTGAATTTGCAATTCAGATGAAACTTTATGCAGCAGTTAGTTTGCGATTTACATGGCGCGTATGGCCTCGCAACGCGAATGTGTGATCAAATGGACATTCACAGATGAAAATGAAATCGTAACAAGCAAACTTACTATGGTGCTGCGTATATTTTTCGTTTAACAAAAGTTTTACTTTATTAAAACTCCGCTCGATTGGAAATGTTTTAGTTTCAATCAAGTTCGGGAGAAAACACATTTTTTTGTATGTATGTAACGCGATAGCTTTCGAACAGTTGGTCTAATTTTGTTGACATTTAAACTACCTATGTGTCTGTCAACAGAATTTTTAGGTTCGTAGGTCATCACAATCGGAGTTTTTTAGGTATTTACAATTTTAAAGCGTTCGTGTCCAAGTTATTATATAATACAAATCAGGTGCAACAAGATTCACATTGATGGAGAACAAGAAGAAATTGAGATTTTTTTTCCATTATCGAAAGGGAATAGTATGTGCACACAATACATGCTTCAATATTTAAGTACATACATACATAATATCACGCCTCTTTCCCGGAGGGGTAGGCAGAGACTACCTCTTTCCACTTGCCACGATCTCTGCATACTTCCTTCGCTTCCTCCACATTCATAACTCTCTTCATGCAAGCTCGGCGGTTTCGTGTACTTTTGACCTGACCCTTTACCAGGACGTCCTTAATTTGATCAAGATTCGTTCGTCTAGGTCTTCCCACTCCGACCTTTCCCTCCACACTCTCCTTGTATATCCACTTAGTCAACCTGCTTTCACTCATCCTCGCCACATGACCGAACCATCTCAACATACCCTTTTCTATTCCTGTAACTACATCTTCTTTCACATCACAACATTCCCTTATCACGCTGTTCCTTATCCGGTCACTCAATTTCGCACCCATCATACTCCTTAATGCTCTCATTTCCACTGCATTTATTCTGCTTTCGTGCTTCTTTTGCCATACCCAACTTTCACTTCCATACATTAATGTCGGGACCAACACGCCCCTATGCACAGCCAGTCGAGCCTTTTTGGATAGTTTCTGACTGCTCATAAAGGCATGCAAAGCTCCATTCACCATGTTCCCCGCGTTCACTCTCCTTTCAATATCACTATCACACTTGCCATCTGATGTAAACTTTGATCCTAGATATACAAACTCTTTCACTTGCTCAACTTTTTCTCCTCCAATCAAAATATTACATGCTGTCATTTCTTTCTCCATTTCAAAAACCAGTGTTTTAGTTTTACTTACGTTCACTTTCATTCCTTTCTCTTTGAAAGCTTCATGCATACAGTTTACCATCTCCTGTAACTCCTCCGCTGATGACGCCAGTATAATCTGATCGTCGGCATAGAGCAGACATTTGACGAGTAACTCATTCATCCTTAATCCACTTTCAGACTCTTTCAAATCTGTCAAACAACTATCCATAAATAGGTTGAACAGCCACGATGACGCAACACATCCTTGCCTAACGCCATTCTCAATCTTAAACCACTCAGTGTGCGCTCCGTTTATCCTCACACAAGCACTCGAATCCTCATATTAGAATTTCAGTGCTCGTATTAAGAGACTGCTCACCCCATGTATAGAAAGTGCTGACCACAATTCATTCCTCTCAACTCTGTCATAGGCCTTTTCCAGAACTACGAATGTGCTATAGACTTTTTGACTCTTGGCCAAAAACTTTTCGGCTATGCACCGCAAAGAAAAGACCTGATCAGTACATCCCATTCCCTTTCCCTTCCCTAATATTTAAGTAGTTATGTTTATTTTATAATTTGCACTTTAAAGAGTAAAAAATATACAACTGCAATTTACAACATTGAAGACCTGATTGCAGCTTCTACAAAACTTTACGCGTTGTTGATAAAAGTTTAAATAAACAGCGATTTTCATGAAGATAAAAAGATCAAAGAAGGTGATTAAGATAATATTACTTACTTATACTTAATGAAAATATAGGTATCTAGTTCATACCTTACTTATAAGAAGTCTACATGAATTAATTTAAAATTTGATTTTTCTAAAAGTGCAAGAAATTTTTATCTCGTTCGTTATTTTAAAAATATTATTAGCGAGTTGGGTGTATAGATTGTATAAATAACGGATATCAGCAGGTTAGCAGATGCTAGGCTAAAAGCTTCTGCATTCCTGAGGTGAAATCCCAAAATAATCTATGATGCGCACTATCAGAATATTAACATTGACATCATACTATGAACTTGTCCTTAAATTAAATTATAAGTCAGGTTAGTACCTGTACTGGACCTGTACCTAATAATAGTTTATTATAACGTTCATCAAAATGTGAATGACGTGAGCCGAAACACTGTCTGGCATTTGACATAATTAGGTTAAAATAATGAAAGAGGAGCTCGATTAAGTGACGACGAGTGACGATTTATTTCCGACAATCGCTGTTTACAAGTTCAACTTTCGCCCACATGGATTTTAGAAATTTATTTTGGTAGCGATTTTTGTCAGCAAGCTACAATTTTTTAGAGAAATATAATTTGCTGAGGAATATTCATTATAAACTATCCAATAAATAGTACCTAGGTATACATTTTTTATTTCTGACTGTAGGTAAGCATCCCATTCCCTAAAAACTTTTTGCCCTTATCGAGATTCATAAAAATTCAAGAAAGTGCCACGTTTTCACAATTAAATATATAAAATGTATATTTAATTTGGTTACAATTTTTTAAACCGGCTTGCATGAAGAAAAAAATTATAAATGTGGATAGTGGCAAATGTACTCGTAAAGACGTAGTCTCTACTTTTTCCTGTGGTCAAGAGGTGTGATGTACTTGTATGTAATGTACGTATTCTTATATGTATACGTATAGTTACAAATATCTAATATTGAGGGTCGGCCTTTTTTCAAAAGATCGAATTTAAGCAATATGTTAGCGACTTTTCACTGTTTAAATCTCAATTCCATCATTAAGTCATAGCTGAAGTTGCCCTTTCAGTCTTTCTGAGACTGATTGCTGTCTACTCCGTAAAGAATAAAGAATATGTGACATATTTAGGTTTTTTAAAGTCATTTGTCTGTATTCTACGAGTATTTTAAAAATGATCAGCAATGCTCTTAACGTATGTAGCGTTATGATAATTCAAATGCGGCATAATATAAATATTTGAGAGGGATAAACTGCCGTAGGTATTCTACAGCACAATACGCGAGCGATTTAATCAACTGCCTGTTGCTATTGTGAGGCTGACCGCCATTGTTACGAGTTTTTCTCATTTTTTCATGGAATTAAATATTGTATTTTGCAGCGTGTTATTACCATTTTTATAGGACTGCTCCTACGAATGCGTAGGCTGATTTTTATTTGAATTACAAATTATCACTACTGATAATTGATTAACGAACTTGGAGTAGTGAAAAGTTCATGTTTTTGTTGCTTTAAATATGAAAATTTCATATATTAAATCACGTCTTTAACACCTACGGGGTAGATAAAGCCAACAGCCTCAAAACATCTATACATATAATAAATCTGTAGAAGGGTCAATGCTGTACATTGAAAATATTGAAAAAATAAATAGCAGGGGGTGTTACTGGATCGATACCAAACCCAAACATGTGATAAAAATTTTTTTTGTCTGTCTGTATGTTCAGGCATCACGTGAAAACTAACGGTTCGATTTCGATGAAACTTGGTATAATTATATCTTATTATCCTGGGCATAAAATGGGATACTTTTTATCCTGGAAAAATACGTAAAAAAAATTAAACTTTATTTTTCAGTTTTATCCATATACGTTGTTCTGTAGAACCGCGAACACAAGTTGCGTTAGCCGCAGTGGATTCAGCGCCGTAATAAGATGTCATTGTCAGATTGACTCAAAATGGAGAAATAAACCATCCACGCGAAGACCGACATCCGCGTGGACGGAGTCGCGGGCGGAAGCTAGTTATTATTAAAATAGGTATTAAGCGTAACGTAAAGTTTGAAATCAGTTGAAGTCTCAAAAGAGAAGAAGGGTTACAGAGGATGGTAAACTGTATGTTTTGATTAAGAAATAATTAGGACTTTGAATAAGATTTGAAAATGAAAGTGAACGTAAGTAAAACTAGAACTTGTTGGTTTTTGGTTTTTGAAATGGAGAAGGAAATGACCGATTGTGATATATATGATATACAGTAGAACCCGTTTAATACGATCACGCTTAATACGATTTCTCGCATAATACGCCAATTTGCATCAGTCCCTGCAACTTGAGACATGTTTTCATACATTCTTTAACGCTTAATACGATTCGTCATCCCGTTTAATACGCCCTAACGGGCACACATATTACCTCTGTGGCAGCGGCCAGTGGACTGACTGAACTGATTGAGAATGTGAATAACACACAAGAAGAGGCTGAAAGTGATAATGATCAAAAAGATGAGTCAACTCCGATTTCATCACATGCCCAGGCATTATCAGCAGTTAATGATTTAAGACGCTATGTAACGTCTTTGAATCAAAGCGAAGACGCACTACAAAAGTTAAATTAGGTACGTTGAAAATCTTGTAATTGCTAATGCCTCAAAATCTTTTTGTCAAACTAAAATATGTGATTATTTTGAATAACGTGATAGATACACGGCATTTTATATAACGTACATTATTTTTAAATGTACAATTCAATACCTAATATTAATAAATACGTATGTAGTAGGTCCGTTTTTTATTTCCCTATATCCCGCATAATACGCTTTCCCGCTTAAGACGCGTTTTCGGTTGAGTCCCTGTGAAATCGTTTTAAACGGGTTTTACTGTATTTTCAATGGAAGAGAAAAAGTTGAGCAAGTGAAAGAGTTTTTATAGCTAGGATTAAAGTCCACATCAGATGGCAAGTGTGAAAGTGGTATTGAAAGTAGAGTAAACGAATGAATGGAGCGTTGCAAGCCGCAGTTGCAGCGTTGTTGCCTTTAAAATTCTATGTTTGGGAGAATCGTGATCAACCAGATAATAGAATCCTACGCGGCCATGTTCCAATGTCTCTTGTAATTAATATAGATTACAAAACACTACGAGAAAACCTGCACATCCAGGCATCTACATGTGTAAGCATCGATCCAATACGGAGTAAGAAACATAGCCGGGAATCGGAAGTCTTTTCATCTAAAAACCAATATTTTTGCTAACGCCATCAGAAGGAGTTTGAATGTTTCACGAGGCTTTTACGGCGAGGCAATCGGCGCAATAATATAGTATATTTGAATCTGTGAAATTCGGTTAAAAATAGCAAATTAAAAAATTACAACACGATACTTGTTTACTGGGAACAACATTGCGCCTAATTCTTATAAATTACATAAGATCTAAATTCGTCAGGCCACAGGCGCCACAATTATAATGGGCTTCGGTAAGAATACAAGATTTTTCACTGTCAAAATTTCGCAATCGTGATATTTTGAGTATAAGTATGTCAGGATGATTCGGATCGACGTAGGCGACGCGACTAGCCGTGGAACTGTAGTCCGATTGAAACCGTGCCAGGCGCCGACCTACCAAAATAATTTTCATCTCCCCACTCATCAGTACTAGGTTACTTCAAACAGTATCAAGATTTGGATCGATTATTTAGGTTAGCTTAAAGAGATCGATCACGCGCCAGATTCTCGCATTTTATTGGTACTTTTCTTTTGTTATTGTTTATGTTTCCATAATGAAATAAAAACACGAATCACGTATTTACTCTTAAAATAAATGTCAATATTGGTCGTTTAGTTATGTGCTTTTAAGGTGTTCAAATTGATTTGGATAGAGAGTTGTCTATTTCAATACATTTATATACATACATACACACAAAATACCACAACACAAAAGTTTGCATAGGTCATAGTCGATTGGGAAAGAGATGGAGTGGTCCTATTCTTTTTTCTATTGGTGCCGGGAACCACACGGCACTGCCGGGAACCACATAAATATTATAACAAAACCATAAAATTGTTTGAAATTTTCTTCTTTCATAATAGGATAAGATATTTACGAGACTAGGCGGCGGCGAGGTTACAGCACGACAAAACACCGCTTAATGTCCCGACTTTCTCTGTTGCGATGAAGTTCCAACTACTATAACCGCCCCCACGAGAAATCGCCCCCTTATTTACTGCTCGGTATGATGCGTAAATCCAGACTTACCTCGAGCGCATTTGTTTAGGTTTGCTTGAAAGGAAATGGAGATTTGCGGGTACAAACTTATGTGCTTTCTTGATTCCAGCAAAAATGATCACTTATGTCTCTCCAAGGAATGATTTAAGATTTCATTACTGTCCGTGGAAATAAGTTATTAATAACAATTTAATGTCTGTCCGATGTTAATTGCGATTATTTTTCATCTTATCCACAAATTGATTCATGGACGAATTTCATGTCCTACACTTGACACAATCCAGGAGAATGCATTTTCATATTAAGATGGTCAGAAAAATTAACGTAATTAGTACTTTTTGTAATATGCAAGGTTTTATATTGGTTAATAATCCAGTGTCAAAGTACTCTTTATTTACTTACCACCTACCAGATAAACGGACGATCTGGTCAAGATTGCTGGAAGGTGATGGATAAGAAAGGCTAGAAGCTTTCTTTCAACATTGGATAAAAATGGGCCACATTCGACGGCCTCTGTGGCGCAGCGGTAATACGCTTGTCTGTGACACCGGGGGTCCCGGGTTCGAATCCCGGCCAGGGCATGATGAGAAAAGAACTTTATCTGATTGGCCTGGGTCTTGGATGTTTATCTATATAAGTATTTATTATAAAATATAGTATCGTTGAGTTAGTATCTCGTAACACAAGTCTCGAACTTACTTCGAGGCTAACTCAATCTGTGTAATTTGTCCCGTATATATTTATATTTATTTATTTATTTATTTACACAAAATTTATACTTGATAAATATTATGTTTTCATGTTTGTAGTTGTCTTTTTTTAAATTTATATACCCCATACGTGTTGGTTGGTTTGTTCCAACGTATTCGTTGTATTAGTACTTTTCCCTATTGGGAAAGCAGCTTTTGACACCATACGTTTTTAAATAAATTTTAGATAAATATATAGATGATATTTTTTCCTGATACTCGAACAGATTAAGTGAATGTAGCGCGTCGCGCAATAACACATTCGAGTAAAAATAGCCAACTTTGTTTTTCCACGAACTTTTACAGTGTTGATGGAGTTTCGATACGATGTTTGTTGGTCACTGAACTAGTATTTCTTAATAAATATAAATTTGGATTTACTACCTGTTACTCCTCTTGAAATAATATCTTGTGTTTTGGATACCTAGTGTCGCTGTCAGAACTGAATTACATAAAGAAAAATTAAAAAAAAAATTACAAATTTATTTTCCTATCTTATTGTTTTCCCTACTATCCGCATGTAGTAAGTTCAAATAAGACATTAAAGTTATTGACTAGCTTGCAAACCTGTGTGTTTTTTAATAAATAAATAAAATGTGAAGGTGTATTTATATTCCAAACGCTTAAGTGATAAGAAGAAATTAAATCCACATAAGAAACCACGGGATGGTTTACATTAGACATCTGATCGAACCCGCCAATGCATTGGATCAAGTGATCTGCGAAACTATTCCCTTGATAAGCATATAACTTTGTGCCCTTTCCTTTCGATTAACTTTAGAGTAAGAAAGAACGAGAATGAAAGAGAGAGAGGAAAGAAAAGACATGTCAACAACAGAATAGACAATATGGCATCAAATTGCATTTATTATCATTCATTCATGTAGCCATGTCTATATCCCTTGCGGGGTAGACAGAGCCAACAGTCTTGAAGAGACTGAAAGGCCACGTTCAGCTGTTCTGCTTTATGATAGAACTAGCTTTTGCCCGCGGCTTCGCCTACGTTAATTTCGCTTCCATAAAAAGATTGCTTAGATTAAGAGCCTTGCATTGACATAAACTAATATTATGCAAAAAAAATAGATGTGCCTACGTGAGTGCGTGTTTGAGGATGCTATTCAATCATGCAAATTCAACTGGATAGATTTTGATGAAACTTACGTACACGGGAAGAATAATGCCTGGAATAGAACATAATTTATTTTTCCTACAAAAGCAAAGTCCCGGGGGCGCAGCTGTTAAAAAACGAATAAATTCTAAAGACAAAAAAAGGTAAGTATAATAATGGAAGTAAGTACTGGCGAAACTAAAATTACTTAATTAAAACTTAATAATTAATTAAAAATTTTGCCGGCGGCTACAATCGTGTTATTTCTTAAATTCTCATGAGGCGCCATCTCGTATCGGGTGGTCAAAAAATAAATACCTAAACCACGGGAACTAAATCAATAAACAAAGCATAATGAATTAAATCAATAAAATGCTATTTTTTTAATCATTATCATCATTTTTCATTATAATAAACATAAGAATTAATTATTTATGGTGCCGTGTGGTTCCCGGCACCAACACAAAAAAGAATAGGACCACTCCAGCTCATTTCCATGGATGTCGTAAAAGGCGACTAAGGGATAGGCTTACAAACTTGGGATTCTTTTTTAGGCGTTGGGTTAGCAACCTGTCACTATTTGAATCTCAATTCTATCATTAAGCCAAATAGCTGAACGTGGCCATTCAGCCTTTTTAAGACTGTTGGCTCTGTCTACCCCGCAAGGGATATAGACGTGACCATATGTATGTATGTATGTATAATTATTTATAGCTTTTTATATCGATTCAAATCAAAAATGACGAAGTTCCATACAAACTTGCACCCCCTATTTCATCCCCTTGGGATAGAATTTCAGGATAAAAAGTAGCCTATATTCTAATCCAGGTTACTAACTATATCTGTGCCGAATTTTGTTCAGATCCGTTCGGTAGATTTTGCGTGATGCGCGTACAAACATACAGACAGACAGACGGACAGACAGACAGACAAAAATTCTAAAAAAAATTGTTTTGGCTTCTATTGACCCTAAAAAGACCCCTTATAATTTTTTTTCTTAAATATCTTCAATGTACAGACAAAGTTGAGTTACAGTTTTATTATATGTATGGATATATGGATATGGATTGAGATTCAAATAGTGACAGGTTGCTAGCCCATCGCCTAAAATAAGAATCCCAAGTTTGTAAGCCTATCCCTTAGTCGCCCCTTAAGACATCCATGGTAAATTGAGTGTTCCTACTCTTTTTTATATTGGTACCGGAAACCACCCTATTACTCGTAATCTTTATTAATCAGGAAGTACTATAACAAGTTTCTTTAATGTCTAGCTAGGTAGCATTAATGTTGAGGCAATTATATTACGCATATACATATGTTACGTATTACAACGTAACAGCGTCACATATATGTGTGCGGATGTAGAAATAATTACTTTGTTTTATAACTTATTGTGGCAACCCAAGTAGTCCATCTGTTTAATGAGTTCCTACTGTATACTCACACGGATGTGTCAACGCAACCGCGCATTTCACGCTACATAAAGCACATGATATAAATAGTAACTTTATCCTGGTCTGCTTGTTTGCTGCACTTATATATCTTTCTGAAATGCACGTCAAATTTAAACTCATTGATACGCTTTGCTTCGCTTTTCGCAACAAGCAGGTTACTTACAGGATTGCAGCTCTATTGCTTCCTACTAAACTTCGTTTCGATTTAATTTCAAATTGCAGAGAGCAACTTGGTTGAAGTTTTCAATAAGCAATAACTATAAGTTATACTTTCGAAGGTTTCGCATAGGCTGCGGATTTATCATGATTTGATAAGGCCTCTCTCTCATTAATTCTCCGTATGTTCTCAGTTGTTTCCTCAGCTGTTATGTATGCTTCGGAGACTGCAGTCATTATTTGAATCTCAGCTCAATAATATACTCTTATAAAACGCAAAGGTGAGTGATTGACTGATTGATCTATCAAGCACAGCCCAAATATATTGGGCCCATCAAGCTGAAATTTTGCAGGTAGATAGTTTTTATGATTTAGGCATCCGCTTATAAAAGATTTTTGGAAGTACCAGCGGGAATGTGAGATACCGGGATTTTTCGTTTTACGCGGGCCCCGGCCCCGGGCGCTCTCTAGTTAAGATATACAACGGAACGTGGCGTTCTAGTATTTTCGCGATTGTCGGCTCTGTTTACCCCGTAAGGTATAAAACACACATAAGAATGAAATAAAAAAAAAAATATACCGAATCCGAGAAGCTGAAATAAAAACCGTTTTTTCGAATTTCCGACAATAGCGAAGACACGAGCACAACCTTGAAGATGATGGAAGTCGGTTATTTGGGTTCAAAATTTGCATCTGTGGCGAAGTGATGTTTTGCAAGGCTTCGAGTTTGATTGATGATGATTATCGCGTTAGATATAACTCAGAAAAACTATATTCAGTTTTATAAAGAATTATTTTAACACAATAGTGGCTTTGTGACGCAGTGTGTTGTGATCCAATTTGTTTTCACTAATAAAATAAAGTTTAACTGTCCGTGTCTGAGTGGAACAGTTTCACGTTTTGCTTTCTCAGAGCTAAGATGTGAAGAGCTTACTTTTAAATAAGAATTAATAGGACGCAATTGCTAAGGTATAAATAAAGTAAAATATGGATTAATCACACATATTGAGCAAGTCCAAAAGAAAACTGACTTTCTTTGAGGCTAGATTAAGAAATAGAAGAAGAGCCTTCCTGTCTTTTCGAGACTGGTACATTATTCAAATTCAAAATATTTATTAATAACTTAATAGTTAAATAAATTACTTTAAAGCGCAAAGCGCCAGTGCAGAAAAAGTGGTAAAACTGCACTGTTCTTAGCAAAATCTTCAATAACGTTGACTTAACAATAATTCAAATTTTTAATTAGAAAATCACAACAGTATGTAGACATGAGAATACATTGTGATTATGAATTGTTTTAATTAAAATTAAAGTAATGAAACTCTAAATATAATGTCATATTGAAGTAAAAGTAATTGTCAGAGTCTACTGAATTTTAATTTGTACCTACTTCAATCTTTACAAAGTCTCATGAGCAATCTCAAGCCAGGTGCCAGACAGAAGCCATACATTCACATATATCACGTTTCTGTCTCTTACGGGGTATACAAAGCTAACATTCTTGAAAAACTGAAGGCCTTGTTATATTCTCCGAAGGTTAAATTTGTACAAATAATTCTACAAAAATGGAACTATTTGACGTGGCATTCATAATAAAAGTATAAACTCGTATAAATATAGACATCGTGATATTAAAAGAAAGATCTCAAATTTAATCTTATATTCCAGAACATTCTTTGAACTGTTGGATATGAGTATAATGCGACTTTTGTTTGTTTGAGTTTGTTATTATAAGACATTTGTGTTTATTTATAAAACGTTATTAACTGAGTATTTTTACTGGTTGGTGTAATAGTTTTGTCATCCAAATCCGTTAAATAATACTTACGTATTTTTGACGTCGACATACATACATATGGTCACGTCTATATACCCCGCGGGGTAGACAGAGCCAAAAGTCTTGAAAAGTCCACGTATGGCCACGTTCAGCCGGTTGGCTTAGTGATAGAATTGAGATTCAAATAGAGACAGGTTGCTAGCCCATCGCCTAAAAGTTAATCCCTATTATATTAGCCTGTCCCTTAGAAGCATTTTACGACTTTAGTCAAAGATATAAGCAAGAAAAAACGTTCAAACTGCTTTGAAAAAAGGGAAATTAAAATTTTGTAATTTCAGTGAGACAATCATGCCCTTTCATTTAATTGCTTTTGAATGGGAAGGACTACGGAAGTTGTTGGGTCTGGTTTTGAAGCAAACAGCAGAACTAGATGCAACTGGAAAAATTCTTTAATTTGAGAAACAGCAAACGCCTGTCGATTCGATACCGCTGTTTACACAGAAATGCGAATATGTCTGTACAAAAGGAGTCACATTTTTAATCATAGGAAAACTAAGTAAGACTATTCCCAGTATTTCTGTGGAAGCTTACCTTGGCGCGATGCAGCGGGCGGTGGTGTTTGTTGTTACTAGATAATGCCCACGTAGGCGTTAATAACAACTACGTTAACGTTATCTCGGCACGTGTGTGTGTATTTACGAGTCGAGCTGAGTTATGAGGTTGTTTAAATGTCACCCTCGTTAAGGAAAGGCTCCGCGAACCTTCTCTGAAACGACAAACAACATTCAGTGGCAGTTGAACAAATTTGCAATTGACGGTACAGTAGAGTACTGACAGGGACAGTTCAATTAGGTAGGACCGACAGGATACTCAGATAATGCTCAGTTCCACAGACAGATCCTGAAGATTTTTTACACTTACGTTCGTAAGTAACGTCAGTGTACAAAATCTAGTCTTAAATGTTATTTAGATCCTTCTTTTTCTTGGCGTAAGTCACGGTTACAACTTCATCTCTCTTAAAGACGAGCCCGAGGATTGCCTTTTGACCATGATCCTGGGTTGTTTAAGTCAGGTTATAACACGAAGCGACTCTCGGCTGACTCCCGTAAACTTTGCTGGGGGGCCTTATCAATTTTGGAACATGGTTACAAATTCAGTTGCCTGAATGTGCAGGTTTTCTCACGATGTTACCCCTCACAGTAAAAGCATCGGTTTGCACTTAAAATTATAAATTTAACTTCGAATAGAGTAATCATTAGATGGCGGAGGTTGCATTTCTTATATTATATTAGTGTTTAGATTGACTAAGATCAATTAATAGAATAACTCTTTAAATTACTACCAGACCTGATTATTACAATAGGTGGCTTATTATTTTTTTTCTTTTATGAACTAGTTAGTTAAATTCCAAAGAAGAAATTAGCATTGCACGTGCATTGTATATACTTACTGACAAAAACAATTTTCTCACAAGTGTTATTTGTTATGGATGTAATATTTTTTTATTTTCTGTTGACAGATATAAGAGACGACCCACAATAAAGTAATAAAGATCAAAGGTAATCTATACAATCACAGATCAGATTCAATTTTCCTTCTTTTTCTCAGAAATTCTTTTATATTATACTTTAGTGCTTTAGATAGATATGTTATTGTGATTTTTGGTTAATTAAATATGTTATCTATGCACTATAAAAATCTAATCACTTTTATGGTTTATAAAATAATAAAGTTTTATTTGTTTAACTTTTTACAGTATCCCAGTTTGATTTGGATCTCTTTTTTAGTATAAATACTTGTGTTTGGAGAATCCACTTACTCGAGAGGGTAGCCCAAGAGGTAAACAATAATATAGTAGTTTTTAAAAACCCTCGTAATTTAATATCTGAACACAGTATTTAACGTAAATTATCCGAATAATATTGCAATATAAAATTTCTAAATTCGTAATTATTTTGAGACTTTTACAAGTACTAACATTTGGTTATCTATATTTATAAGGGTACAGCATTTGCGGTTAAGAATTTTGTTTATTTAAGTGATAGGTGAAAGTAAATAAGAATTAATCGATACCTATGTTATCAGTCGTGTTTGTTTTGGTTGACAGTAAGAGATTGTACACTGGGCTCCGTCACCATACATGTGCACTCTCTTTTAAAATTATGGTTACGTAAGGAATGATACCAATTAGATAGATGGGTGAAAAGTCAATAGTAATATATTGGAAAAACAAGGCTATTGTAAAAAAAATATACCTTATAATTGGTCAATTTCATTGCAGCTACGCAGTCATTATCAGAAACAATAGGTATAGAGACATGGAGGTCAAACTTTTAAGTCGAGGGTAAATAGCACCCATTATCCAGCAAATGAAAACATGACAGTGTTTCGCCTTAAAGTTATTGCAAAATTATTAATTGATTGAACCTTTACTTAAGCAATATTATTTACAATCCTTGATTCGAAATAGTAGCAAAAATGTTGAAATAATTCGTTGGTTTTTGTGATTAGTAAATAAGAAAAATCTAGATACAGGGTTATACGACTGAATGTTTCCTTCAATGGTTAAAGATGTAGAGTCTGCTTACCCCTCCAGGAAAGAGGCGTGATTTATGTTATGTTAAACCAAATTAAATCTCACACACATGGTGGACTTTCATTGTAAACTAGTAATTACAATAAGTATAATTAAAACAACCCACATACCTACTTTAAAATGCAATGGTGAAATGTTCGAATTGTTGAATTTCGCGGTTGTAGGGTTGAATGTCATAAGCTCATGTTGAAATTATTGAATGGATTTCATTGCAACGACTTTTTATTCAACCTTATTTTTATACTGCAACATTTTATCTCTTATCGCGTCACATTCTAGTGCTATTGATTTAATATGTAGTACATAAGTTTCAGGTGAGATAAAGCTTGTTCAAAGAAATTGTAACTTGTATCAAATTAATTTTCCTTTGATAGTAAATGTTTGTAACAAACTACTATTTGTTAAATTACAATGGAATAATACACTTTTGTATGATAATGAAGTGTCGAATCATTGTAAATTGCAGTGTTCCGCGAATTAATGGTGCCCGCATTTGACGCGGCTTGCAAATCTGTTATGAAACAATTACGCAAGCTAGAGATCGAAATTGCGACCGAAGTGCCTCAACGTAATACATATTTTGACAAAAGCGGGATATCCGCCTGCAACTACTTCACTTCCGTAGGGGATATATTTTGTAAATCTAATTATTTTTTTTAACAAACACATCTCCTTGAGTCCTGGTCATATTTGTCTCATTTGCGTGACTAATACTCATGGATCATAGTCCCTCATCAGGTGATTAGTGATGTTTGCAATTTGTTTCGCCACTTATAGAGAGAGAGAAGGCCTTGCAAACTGTATATTTATATGCTTACATATTATGTTGACTAGACATCTCTGTAGTAATCAAACAATAGAAAAATGGTTAAAATTATGAAACCTTGACCAATTTTAATCTTATAATAATGAAAGATCTTGCTACCTTACCTATAATTCAAGTAGATTAAGTGATGAATAAAACCGCTTAAATAAAAAAAGACATGGCAACAATTTATTAAACTATTAATCGACGAAATATAATAATTATTTTAGCATCCGAAACCAGTCATTAACACCACTAGCCATAGTCTTTTTATCATCACACAATGTGCCGGCCATGCCGAGGCCGTAAGGTGAATTTGGCGATGTTCGAAGATAATAATCTCCTCGACTTATACTTGATGAACCATAACCTAAGACTGTTAAGTCTTTAGTCTCACATTTGTTAGATTTAAAGTCTTTGTAACTTTCACACTTAACACCTATAAAAGATTCAGGAATTCTAATGCTCTCTATATACACTTTTGCAGCTCTCAAGTGACTGCAGCTAGGCATAAAACAACCTGGCTGATTCGGTCCTCCACCGTTGAGATAAAAATCTGCATGGCCTAAGGATTCCAGAACTCCTTGCACCATTTTATTCGAATGGATAACATCTACGTAAACTGCATCAGTCTTATCAAGTCTCTGGCTAGAGTCAGCATATGTAAAGCAAGGTCCAGCCGGATCCAATCCAGTAATACGGCCCAAGCTACGGGATTTGTATTGACGAAAGTATTTTCCTGCCAAACCAGCAATATGTGCTCCTAGGCTTATACCGAGTATATGGAAGTCGTCAGCACTCGCTCCAAAGTTTTCCAAATTGGCTAATAGATTGGCGAGTCTTTTCCCGACTAGCCGAACATTGTACGCAGACAATATATAACCTTTGTTCACCAATTCTTCTGCATCCAGTAAAAGTACGTTAAACATTTTTTTCTCATTGTATGCTTGAGCCAGGTCAAAGGGTACATCCGAAAGAGAATTATCTCTGAAACCGTGTATCACAACTTTTGTTTGCTTCGTTATGTCAAATATTCCTGCTTGAGTAAGAGCTTGGTAAGCGGAGTCAATCGGATACGTTTGTATGGTGTCATTATATAATCTTATTATTTTCATCGTCTTTATTAGATGGCTTTGGTCATTTTTTGAATTGTAACGGAGATCCATAATCGCCCTACCTGCGAAAGTTGGAAAGCAATTGTCAGTAAAAAATATGTTTCTTCGTATGAAGGATACAAGGTTTCACAGCACGAATTCAAGTAAACTCACATGCATCAGATACTTTGACGTAGACAGTCTCCGCGAAGTTAAGGTCAGTATCGGAGCGACGACGCGTCGTCGGCGGCACCATAGTAATCACCACAGCCAGATTGTGAATCACGAGCACGATCGCAACTATCACCGAGAAGTGGTGCATGACATCGGCCCTGCGCCACTGAGCCGTCGAGTGTCACACGGTCACTGTGCCACTGCCCGTGGAGGAAAAGGCTGGCCGCAGCCGACTCCCAGCGACGGTACCTTCTGGAGGGGATTACATGTCGCTGTCACCATATCAACTAAACTAATTCAGTTCGCACAATTAAGGCATTTAAACTGTCCTGACCACTATTTGATACTAAATGTAAATGTAGTATTTAAACGTATTTTTTATCTGGTGATTTTGAAGATTATAATGTCATGTCAAGATAAGATTGTAATTGTTAAATAAAAATAGCATAGTAAATATAAATATTATCTATAGATATAAATCCTCTTTGTTATCTTATCTGATTATTGAAAGTGATACTGAAGAAGCAATAACGTTAATAACTGAATGATCGAAGGACAACACGGAATTTTTCTGCTGCTTCTACTTAGCATTTATTCTGTTGTTCATTTTTGCTACAAAGTAATTATCTGCTTTTTTCGACCGCAGTTTTTTTCAGCTCTCCCTGAGTCTGACTTTGCCGTAAGATCTGTCTTGACTCACAAGCGGTAGGATCGACAACCATATTTTTCAAAATTACGATTTTTGCTAGGTATATCTCCAAGGTATTTCAATGAAGGACGTCCTGACAAAGAGTCAAGTCAAGATTACCCGAAACCGCCGAGCTTGCATGAAGAGAGTTATAAATGTGGATGAAGCGAAGGAAGTATGCTGAAGTAGAGATCGTTTCAAGTGGAAAGATGTAGTCTCTGCCTACTCCTCCGGGAAAAAGACGTGGTTTATGTATATATGTGTTTCATGCCTATAAAAATATTTGCCTGTTTTTCGTAAAATAACTTCATCTTGTTATTATTAAGTTTAATAAAAAGTAAAACTAACTAGTGGGATCGACCACCCACGCAAAGCTCGGGGCGAAAAGTTTTTGCAAATACATTTTAGCCCATTTGGCAGAATGTAAGGGCTTATCAACGTTTGGAATCCGAGTCGATGTGAGAAATTTCCAAAGATTAATGTCCCAAGGAAGATTTATTTGATATCATTGTTGAGTATACAATTGTACATGTCAATGATTTAAGCTAGCCAAGTTCATATAGGTGGCGGTTCCAGATGTTTAAGTTACTTGGTTTTAGGAGTATTTAAATGATCTCATTTGCAGATTCCTCTTTGATGCTTCTGTGCCCGGGGCAAAAAGCAACTCTTACTCCTTATTATGTAACCTATAAACCCGGAAAATTTTGTATTATGGTTCCGCTATCAATTACCTAATATATAACTAGAAAAGATTAATTGTTGAGGTATAATTTAAACTTATCATCTTTGCGCTTTTTATTTGCTTTTTATTCGGACACCTTTATGATCAACCACCTTGCGTATTCCCAATTGCAGCCTCCATAGCAATACTTGAAGGCTTGAGGTCCGGATTCCGACTTCCCTCTCTCCACTTTCTTCAATCTTCGTCATCCTTTATGTTTCGAAAAGCTACACTCAAAAAACCAACTATTTGTAATGGATAATTCCGGTATGTTTACTCATAAAATTAAAAGTAGTTTAGAAATATTGTCATTTTGTCTATCATTTTCTAACTATTGTAAGTTTACTTGAGTAAATATACTTTAATTACTGTCATAAACGAGAAACACATTTTTTTGTGTCAATGTCTACAATTACCCTAATAAGAAGATAATACAAACAACAATTACCTTATAACATACTAAACTACTTTCTTAATATACAACATCGTTATCGCAATTGTTTTAATTCTAAAACATGACTTATTTCTTTCAAAGCAGTAAAACTTGCTTTTCTCTTAGATAGATTTAAAACTATTCGAGTGTCACAGATTTCAACTGCAGAATTGCTAGCTGCATTTAAAACTGATCGTACCTTGTTCCCAACAAGATCGACTTTCGCCTGAAAGTAAACGCTTCTATTATCTTTATTTATCTACAGATTCCGCTCGCTATCCTTAGATTCCTTTAATAATTTTCTTTTTCTTGATATTATAGTTTTATTTCATATAAACTGTTTCAAAACAGAGTAGCCAAAAGCGATTAGGTACTTTAAGTGAGCAGTGACTGTAGTGAGTAGATGAAAACTTATGTACATTTAATTTAGGACACATTTAAGGTTCTAATTTTACCTGTATATTACATTTCAAAATAAGCAATTAAATAAAAATAAATTAATTATTAATGGTGGTTATCCCTTTCGGGAGGTTGTCCCATACAACAAACATGTTTTGTCTGTCGACAGCGCCACCTAGTTAATTTCGTAATATTGACCGCGTTCTAGTTCTACCGATTTTATCTAGATGGCATGTTATGTAATTTTACCGATATGTAATGTTTTTATAATCCAAGAAATTGCATGGCATTTCTTGATATTTAAAACAATGTTTTGGTCAATTTCAATAATCAGATAGAAACGTGAAAATAAAAATAAATATTTAAGTAATAAACGTGATGATGGTACGGATCCCTTCCTATGCGAGTCTGACTCGTACTTGGCCGACTTTTTATGAAATCTTTTGTAACCTATTATTTGTAACAAAGAATGTGCATCTGATCTCTTAGTAAAATTGAGTAATAAAAATAAAAAAAAATCGAATGGTTTTACAGAGTTTTTAAAAGACTATCAATTGTTGCCTATGAATCAAAATTTAGCGAGGAAACTGCACACTGTGCCATTGATTAGTTAAATGTGTTTTCGAAGGATGGGTAATAAAAAACTTTTGTTAGTCAGTTTTTATCAGAATTACTTAACACACCCTTACCCACCCTATACCCCCTCCCGTTATGCTTCATATAGGTAGTAGGTACCTATTATTTTCTATTATACAGTAATAATAATTCATTAACTGCAAATGTAACATTGTAATCCTATATATTATATGGGATTACAAAGTTATTCATGCAGCTTCTATGTCTGCTAGAAGTGCCTTGGACTTATGATGAGTCAGTGAGTGACAAAATTCAGAAACTTTAACAAGTTGTCATTCTTAAACTACAGGTTCAAAATGACTGAAATTTTAAATATACCGTGTTTATATAATGCCTGATTCGTTACTGGCTAAAATTCAGGCTTCTTGTGTTATCCACAAGGAAATTATAGGGGGTCAAAAATAGCCTGAAATGCTTCGAGAAATGGATGGTATGGCCGTGCCGCTTTTTTTGCTCGACTTGGCGGGGCACTGCCGTGTCCCCAGATAGAAAACTTGTACAAAATGATATATCTTTTTCTACTCACTTGAGTCTCGATTAAAATGCTTGTTTTTTTTTATATTTTTTTTAATCCAGGCGCTATATTGAATATAGCACGCCTCTTTGTACACTGCTTGAGTATCTGAGTAAATCTCTGGGCTGAAATGTGAGCCGTGTCGGTACGCCAACTCTCATAGATGTTGAAAATAGGCAAACCTGTATCATTTTTTAAGTATTAAATACTTAAAAAATGATACAGGTTTGCCTATTAAATAAAGGTAAATTCAACAACAACGATAAATGCCATACATATAAATAGAACGTGTTGTGTAAACACCAACCTTTGACACTTGAAGGGAGGCTATAAATAAGCGGGGGCAAGGGGTGGCTGACAGTCTGCATATAACTTATAATATATTCGTCGAATAAACTCGTAAATAAAAATCACTGGCGAAGGATTGACAATTTGTTATCCGCGAATATATTTGAGGGATTATTCGGTGTGATATTATGTGATGTAAAGATTGTGGGGTAAGTGTGGTGACGGCAAGCGGCAAGCCGTGGGCGGGCGGGCTGCGCGGGCTGCCGCCGGCGCGCCGCCTTAGTTGCTGTCCGCCGTCGCGCCAGGCACACGTCCGCCGCAGAGCCTTCCCCGACGTGCGCGCTCGCCCTTAGCGCTTGCTCTACCCGCCACCTCGCCGCGCCGGCCAAAACAAACTGCCACCACGGCCCAGGAGACCTCCTAATACTTCTCCTTCTGATCACCACCAGCCATTACGATATAACACGTAAGTTCGCTTCTTTGATCCGCTTTTTCGTTTTGACACGAGCGCGACTGGCTTAATTATTTAAATGCACGGTTTTTCATGTAAATCATTTTGCTTTTGTATCAATCTTATATGCAAATATATTGAAGTTTATAAGGCAAATACTAACAATGTTAATAAGCTAAAGCTAAACAAGAAAGTTTGTGGAATTTTGAGGACTTATTAACTTACTTAACTTAAAATTAGTGTTTTTAATAAAGAGCTTCAAAATGTGATTGAACATGTAATGAACGACCGAATTTGAATAACTAAGCTGAATAAATTGTTATTTTACGTATTTATATGTATTTTATCTACTATACAAAAGGTTTTTCATTGAGATCGACGCACAACTGGGCGCCGCTTCTTATTATTATTTTTGGTAATATAAATAAGCATTAAAACCTTAAAGTACTTATATTTCAAAAATATGAAATAGTTCTCTTTATTTTTCAAAGAGAATATTTGCGAAATCAACCAAACGCTTTGCTATAGGCACACCGATTTTGTTTTTATATTGTTATTCTTATGTATTTTCTTATGTACATTTATTTACACGGATTAATAATTACACACTACACAATAACTACACTTAGCCGTATAAATTTAAGCTCGAAATTATTATAAAAAACACAAAATGTTGATATTTGAAAACTCAATTAATCGATATACTCTGACCTTTCTTTAATGTCTGTTATTACAATGTTTAGGCAAAAAATTCTTGGTCTTAAAAGTATTTTCAAAACAAATTAAATGTGAACGACTATTTTTTTGCAGAGGAGACGTTTCGTGTGTGTTTTACATTTGGTTAAAATGAATAACAATCCTAAGATTCTTGTGAGTTCTAATATTACCGCCTGTGGAAAAAGGATCCTCGATCATCTAGCGACGCAAGACCAGAATTTATCGCTCTTAGCCCGACAATACTCCTCCTGCAAATACAAGCAACGTTACATAAACGTTACTTATAAAAATAAGTTATTGAAAATAGTATTAATCGCTCATCCTTTGTTTCTGTCAGAATTTATGTACTTAAATCAAATGTTATTATTTGATGATAAATCTTCATTTAAGTGATGATAAGATTTTAACACAATGTTGAAGTTTTTGTAAATTGACTACTTATTCATGTTAAGGCTTAATTTGTCCCTATTAATGCTTCACTCAGCTATTGTACGAAGTATGATGTGTCTGAATGTATCGAAATTTATTGATTTATCGAAAAATTTTCCATATCCATCTATGACCGGACAAAAATCCAATCAACATCCATCTACGTTTCCTGAGATATAGTATAATAATAAACATCTTTGTATGTGCTTCAATTCTGTGAAACGAAAATATGATTTACAATTTATTTGTACATTAGTTGATCCTTTATTTACTCAATCGGAAGTAGCAGAAGTGACAAAATAATATTCTTGATGATTATTGGCGCATTATCCTATTCTATACATTCTATCATTAAGCCAAATAGCTAAACGTGGCCATTTAGTCTTTTCAAGACTGTTGTCTCTGTCTACCCCGCAAGGGATAGGTATAGACGCGACGATATGTGTGTATGTATTGGCGCATTGAAATCTTCTTTTTGATTGAATTGAGGCCTGTTCTCTTAATTACGGATTATCAAAGGATTTTGGGTCGGGGCTATGTTTAGGTACCATTCTCTCAGCGGATGACCTGCGATGTTTGGTACATGATAACATATTTACTTTCAGTTAGAACCATTATTAGACATGGATGCTAAACATTTTCAAATTGAAAAAGATCTTATTTTTTATAGATTGCTTTAAATAAATAAGTACTTTAATACATGTACCCTTTTATTTTAGACAAGAAAGTACACTATCCAATATCCGTCAGAAAGAAAATAAGAGAGAAACAATGTGATTTACGATCAAGATTATTTAACTTGGCTTGATCTATCAATTTTGTCTAATAATTGTACAATGAGTACCTAACTCAAATAACGAACTTAATTCTAATATTAAACTCAAACATTCCATCAAGATGATTATGATGAGAAGTGGGCGTTGTTATCAAAAATGTTGAAATACCCTCAGGGAATAACTGATTAGTGGTTCATTAAGTTCGTTAAGTTTACCTCAAAGTAAAGGTCATTTCAGTTATAATATGAATGCCACGGAGTTTGGGTTTCGGAAATCATACTTTTGTTCCTGCTAAGGCACTATACCTACCTTACGTTATTTTCAGTCCCATATTTCAGCAAAAACATTCAGTGCTACCACCTGAGCGTTGATAAATTTATCAGTCACCTTTAACATTTAACAGATTAGGAATTTTAATGAACTTCAGTAATATGCAGAGGTTTTGTAGAAACATTTTGGGAAGCTGCGTCCGTGAGTTAATAATTTTATTACTAAATCAAAAAAGAAAAGAAGAATAATGCAAGACCTAGAGGATTGAGATTACTTAATAAATAAATGCATATTGATCGTCTTTACACAATTCAATAAATTAGTTAAACATAATTAATAATTTAATAACAATTTATAAGCAACAAACTTTAGAAATTTCGTCTCCTTTCAATGTAATAAATTAAAATAAACATTATTGTAACTAGTGCCAACCATGTAACCTTGACACATGTGGAACTCCATGGAACATACGCAAGAATGCCGAGTTGCGAACGAAGATTAAAGAAAACGGTGTCTGCGTCCAATCCTACTGGTTAGTTTATATAATTATGTCATCTTTGTAAATACTTTCCCAAATAAAATTAAATATAAGTAAATATCTTTATTAAAGCATTTTATGTACTTCTTGGTCTCTGTAGTATTTATGCGTTTGAAAGTTAAATATAATATCGTTGAATAACCGTGAAACATAAAGGTGAATCGCTTAGGTATTCCACGGGTCAGAAAGGCGTGCTAATATCCCAAAACTATAATATTTTTTTGTTTAGTATGTTTTTATTTCGAAAGTAAAAACACGTTTACGAGGTATTAATTTGTAAAAATTGTTAGGATTATTATAGCATATTACCTACATATTGCATATTTTTTTAAAGCTCCTAATTCATTATAGTGAAACCTAATAAAAAGTTTTTATAACTGGCATATTGCCACCCTAAGGATGTGAATTATAGAGTAAACTACGGCTAGAAAGAAATATTAAACATTGAAAATTTAAGCAGTAGTAGCATTATAGGTTAACAACAAAACAAAACCTGGTACCAACTAGAAAGGTACTTCTGAATTAATATGGAATGAGGGCACACATTAAAACTTTGGATGTTAGGGACGGGAGCTACTTATAAAATCTGATAAGTTACATACTTGATAAGGGCTGACAATTCCGCATTGATTTTGGAAATACGACTTGTTGATTTGCAGAGAAGTTAAATTCCAACCTTAATTTGATAAACCCAGGACGTTTAAAGATTTAATCAAAATGTTTTGTTTTATATAAAATAACTGTAACACAGCTCTTCGGAATTTCTAACTGGCCTTGTTTATTATAATGCTATGTATGAAACACTACCGAATCTGTGTAGCTGAAATATGAATTCAGTTCTTATGATTGAAATATAGCGATTATAGGTACTCAAATAATACTAGAAGAAATTATTGCAACAAAAATTAACTTTACTTACTTTACTATATTCACGCCTCTTTCTCATAGGGGTAGGAAAAGGCTACATACTCGTACATCTTTCGTTTACCAAGATCTCTGCATTTTCCATTGCCTTCACACACATTCTTTAATCTTTTGTGCAAGTTTTGCGATTTAAGGTATTCCTGACCTTTTTTCAGAATGTTTCCATTTATTTGTGCAATGCTATAAATTTGAGTAAGAATTTATTTATGACGTAAACAGGATGTTTATTTTATTTATAATTAGTACATACAAATAGGGTACTTTACTTAATTTCAACAATAGACCGGAATAAAAATCTAAAGTCTAAACAAGCAACGAATCACTTAATCAAATTATTGTAGAATTTCATAGTACCTACTAATTGTCACCTAGGAACCGATTTCTCATGGAAGTGAAGCTAAAGGCGATTACAGTATACCAACTGAAATTTTGTCTTATTTTTCTGAGCTTTTATGAGAAAATTGGATTTTACACCCACAAGAATACCTACCCAAGTAAAAGCGTGCAATTAAGTCTTCTGAAGCTAGGGCGTACTTTGCAGAGGGTACCAATAAACTTGTTATGTTGTTACTTGGCGCGGAATGGATCGGATATTGTCAGTTAAATTGTTAATCTAAATAAACTGAGCTTTAGTGTTGCAGCTAAGTGTCATCTGGTCGCTGCGGTTTTGTGCTCGTTGTTAGCGAGGATGGCTTGGACAGTTCGTCCAACAAATTTCGCCGGGTTCCGGCTGACCCATGGCCTTTTGCTTATATGCTTCTTCGAAACTATAAACGATA
The DNA here is from genome assembly GCF_032362555.1 of Amyelois transitella. Taxonomy (NCBI): domain Eukaryota; kingdom Metazoa; phylum Arthropoda; class Insecta; order Lepidoptera; family Pyralidae; genus Amyelois; species Amyelois transitella. Next base: position 5,626,934 of record NC_083511.1, on the reverse strand, counting down.
GTTTGTTGAATATTGGTAAAATGTTCGAATAGTTAAACAATATAATTAAATTCACCAACATCTTTGCTAAGTTAGATTAGGTTCAATTCACACCTTTTTTCGACCCATTATATATATAATAAATACCTTACTACGATGTCTATATATATATATATATATACGCCTTTTTTGTAGGTTTTTCTTGCCACGATCCTTGCATATCTTTTTTGTTAAAAAGACATTCGTCAACCTTATCATGGAAGCTGTCGGTTTAGGGTACTCTTGGTAAGACCCTTTACCAGAACTTCCTCGATTTGATCGATGTTGTAAGCCCATCCCTAAGTCGCTTTTTACGATATGCATGGGAAAGAGATGGAGTGGTCCTATTTTATTTGTATTGGTGCCGTGAACCACACGGCACTTTAATGACATTTTTTTGACTAAATTATGACTGTAGTGACATTCATCATCATCGTATTTAGGGACGTGAGAAATAACTATTTGTCACCGTAAATAGAACTCAATTTGTAGGTATATGTTTACGATTGCGTGTTATTTGTTTACAGGCTTACAACTGGTTTCTTGTTAGGGCATGGTTAGTGCGATTACTTGACGTCTAATGGAGAGCTACAGTTTCTTGCTTTCCCTGTGGAAAATTTGTCTATAGGAATGACGTCATACATTGGGTTTTACTGTGTCGTCCATGTTTTACGTCGCTTCATTGAAACTTGGTTTCATAAAATTGTTAAATTTGTAATCATTTTGTGCACGGTAAAAGTAAGCCATTACAAAATAAAATAAGTATCTTGCCTACATAACTGACGATGTTTGCGTGTCGACTTAGAAGGAAGTTCAACACTTACTTTACAATACTGTCTTTTGACTCTTTTAAGTAAGTTCATTACTAAAAATTAAAATTAAGAGAAATAAAGCTAAATTATTTCTAATAAGATGTACTTGTTTATTTGAATATCGTCGAAATATTTTTTACAGTAAACTACAGTTATAATTAAGTCAAAAAAATATCATTAATGTGCCGTGTGGTTCACGGCATCAATATAAAAAAATAGGACCACTCCATCTCTTTCCCATGGATGTCGTAAAAGGCGACTTAGGGATGGGCTTACAAACTTTGGATTCTTGTTTTTGGTAGATGGGCTAGCAACCTGTCACTATTGGAATCTCAATTCTATCTTAAAGCCAAATAGCTACGTGGCGTGAACGTGAACGTGGCCTATCAGTATTTTCAAGACTGTTTTCTCTGTTTACCCCGCAAGGGATATAGACGTGATTGTGTGTGTCTACAACATAAATCCTATAAGAAAGGCAACTGATGTATAAAAACATTTCAGCAGTTTAGGGGTCAATTGGATAAAAATCAATAATAATATTGAAATATTAGCAACTTAGATCACCATTTAACGTTGCTCTGCACACTACAATCATAAGCCATTTGCATTTACGCCGTTGTATGGGAAGTGTAAAGCACCTGAAGTTATTTCGGGCCTCGTAAAATTTGATTTGGTTTAAACGTAAAAGTTGAATCCAAAGGACTGTCGTCCGTAAAAATGAAGTAGTCTTTGCAATAACTTCAAAGAAAATTCGAACTAAAAATGGACTTTTTTGGCAAACTAAATTTTGTTACCGGATTCTCTTTGCAAAGGAGATTCCATTAGTTGAATAAAGGGCACTCCTTTTATAGCGCGGCAAAAAAGATTCTACTATTCCAATTGTTATTTTGATTTCTACCACATTTTAGGTGACTAAATCATCAAATAAAGCTTGCATGTATATTTGCTACGCAGAATGATGAACTTCGTACTTTTGATGTATTGGTGAAAGAATTTTTAAACATCTTTTCATTCATTATCCTTATAATAGATTAATCTCAGTTTAATTCGCATCCGTAGACTTCACTTCATTTCGGTATTTCCTGAATACAGCATTTAAGTAATAATTTGGTTAAGTTGATTACCCTGGCAAAAGGTCAGGTTAAGAGTACCCGAAACCGAAGCTTGCATTAAGAGAGTTATGAATGTGGATGAAGGAAATATGCAGAGATCGTGGCAAGTGGAAAAATGTAGTCTCTGCCTACCCCTCCGGGAAAAAGGCGTGAGCTTATGTTATGTTTAGTTAAGTTTTTTTACGCTGGACTACCTAGTTGATGCTTTTCAAGTTTAGACTTGTCAATATTTTTTAGTAGTACCTAGTAGTAGTGGTAGTCCTTTGTTGATTAACATGCGATTAATTCAATTATTTTCGAAAGTCTTATTGTCAAATAAGATATTGAAATTGAACATATACTTGCATGATCCCTCAAATAAATACACCATTTATCTAGTCGTGAAAAAATGATGCTGATTCCATGTGTGACTTGAGTTAACGCGATAATATCAGAAACTGATGTTATTTGCTGAATCATATCGAAGGGGAATGTCGCCGACATTAGGTGACGTTCGTTACATTTTCATCCCATTCGATACGAAAGCAAGTCACAGAAAAATTTAATAAATAAGGTCTTAGCCTAGCAAAATTATCTTTTTTATATGAAAAGCTCGACATTGAGTAATTTTTCAAGTTGTTTTTTAACAATAATAGTATTTGCGTAAGAACAATATTCCCATTTTCCGCAAAAGTTTTGCAATTTGAATATCTATACATATTATAAAACAAAAAAATATTTTGTCTGTACATTGAGTATTTTTGACTGAAATGGATAGGACACTTAGAATGAATAATAGAAAGCAAAAAAAAATATTTAATTTCTTTTCTGTCTATCTGTATGTAAACTTTCATCAATTGCTTTGCTTTAACTCAGAAAAACATTTGAAGTTTGTTTCATCAAAATCGATTCACTAAAAAAAAGTTATCGACATTTGAATGAACTCAAGGCATGAGTTTGCCTGCAAATAAGTTACAAAATTTAAAATTCAAAGTCATTTATCATTGTACGACAGCATAATACCTATAACATATAAATATAAGTGAAAATAAGTTTGACAATATTCTGATTTAGCCGCACATAACATGAGTAATTCTCACGTAAAAAGATTTTTGGTTTGTTAGTCTACTTTAGAACCGTGTGGTTTCCGGCACCAATACAAAAAAGAATAGACCCACTCCATCTCTTTCCCATGGATGTCGTAAAAGGCGACTAAGGGATAGGCTTACAAACTTGGGATAATTTTTTAGGCGATGGGCGAGCAACCGACCGCTTTTTGTGTTGTTCGAGTATTTTATTTAAAAAAACTGAAAATCATAATACTACATATAATAAAACGGTAAAAATATTTTGTCTGTATATTTAATATTTTGACTGAAACGGAAAGAGATTTTTTTTTACATTTTTTGTCTGTCTGTATCTGACTGTATGATCAAGATTCAACTCAAAATTTACGCGGACGAAGACGCGGACAACAGCTAGTCTAAAATAAATTAAATAATTCACGTTAATTTTTAAAATGTATTGAAAAGATAAGCTCAGCTTTTTGCTATGTTTAGAGTAAAAAGTCTTGATAAGTAAACCATAGTGTAGTTGTTTTAAGTAAATACTCGTATGTAGTAATGTTAATGCATTTTCTGACTTCAGTTTTCTGACTTGTTCACTATGAAGTTGATCGCTTATAAAAATGGATGAAAATAATTTCCTCATTATTGCGTATTCCTGATTGTTTTCCCGGTAAAAATTGAATAGATAAGAGACACTGAAAATATTTAGGAAGTTTTAAGTGGTTGATTTGCGTATTTTTTGCAAATTAGTAGGATTAACACACTAGTTAGGTTTAGTTACATTTAATATATCAAAGGTAACTAAGTAGTCTACAATGTATGTATATCCGTATTACACCACAAGAAATTACAGCTTAACTTTCCATTTACCTAAATTTCATCATAAGGAGACCTTACTAATACTCGTAAAACCGATCACTTCCACCACCACCGATAACCTTTTAAAATGGATAAATCTTATTAAGAATAGTTATTTTTTTCTCAATTATTTACAATCGGTTTACTCCTAAAGTAAACTTATTGTCCGTTTCATTGGTACCTATCGATTGTTGATAGTAATAATGAAAAATGCAATTTAATTTCTGTAACAGACCCTTGTGTGTACAAAGTACACCTGATGTTCACTATGCTGGTCCTTTTGATGAAGCGTTCGCTTGTCGATAGGATATAGTAATGGTCAATCTACTTTCATTCATTGAAGAAGAGTATGTTTTTTTTTAACATGATATTGTAAAAAATCAACATGTGTAAAACTCTTGTATCATTGTTGAATTTGTACGTTTAGTATTTATGTAAACTTCATAAATACTAAACGTACAAATTCAACAATGATACAAGAGTTTTACTCATGTTGGTTTCTCGTGTTTTTACTTGTTATATATTTGACAAACTCACTTATAGAATTGATTGAATAATTAATCAAATGTTAAATTCAGTTGATTATAATATTTTACATATGAACAAACAAATACCCAATTTAGTAAATTAATGTCATTAATGTTTGCAATAAACCTACTCATATCAATTTCATCAACGACATGTAGGCGGACACAATCTTTATATAGAGTGGCGACTCTATCCACAAAGGAATTAATTTATTAGATCAGTAGTCACAAAAATCCTAACAAGTATGTATAGTATACCTATGTAAAGTGTAGTATACACATAAGGAACTTAGCTTTCAATAAATAACTTACGAACCGATAGACCGGACATTTTTACCGGCGTTATCACATTGTGTCTCACACAATAAAAAAAAAGAATAGGACCACTCCATCTCGTTCCATGGATGACATAAAAGGCGATTAAGGGATAGGCTTATAAACTTGGGATTCTTCTTTTAGGCGATGGGCAGGATTAGTGACAGGTTGCTAACCTGTCACTATTTGAATCTCAATTCCATCATAAAGCCAAATAGCTGAACGTGGCCTATCAGTCTTTTCAAGACTGTTGGCTCTGTCTACCCCACAAAGGATTTAGACGTGATTATACGTATCTATGTATGTATGTTATCACATTATTAGAAAGGAGTGCCCTGTGGTGCGCAAATGACCACGATCCTGGATGTTTTTATACGAGCTACCTCTTTGTCAAGGAACCTATCGGATTATGGTTATGGCCCTTTTCAATTGAAAATGTTATTGTTATATAAAAATAAAATTTACAACCGGGTACTTCGGTTCAAAACATAGCCCTTTAAAGGTCGAATAGATGAACGGACATACAACGGCGGCTTAGTAATGGTTCGATTGGTGCTCCTGGGCTCGGCCACGGAACCGAAAATTGCGTTGGTGTAGCCTATTGTTCCCTTGAGCAGAAAACAAATCTAATGACTCCTCAGATTTCACGATCGGTCGCCAAATTAGTTTGAAAAGTTCAATATTTTGCAAACAATTTTTAAGTTTAATTTAAAGGCAGTTACTTTTCTGTTTTTGAATGGAATCACAGAATTAAAATAAGATAGCAGGAAGAAAATGTTATTTTGGATTTTCAATTAACATTATCGTTTATTACTGAAGAGGTAGGCAGAGGCTTTACAATCTTTTCATATGACCCTGAGCACTTGATCCCTGAACCCATCTTGAGCTATAACCAAATTCTGAGTAAAATTTAATAAATAGTTAAACAATATTTTCTTAATAGGCCTTATTAGACCGTATTTGTATTTTGTTCGCACATTCAGAATCTATGTTTTCGGCAGACGCAAAGGTTTTGCCTCTCTAATACATAATTAAGAAGGTAACTAGGCACTTTCAGTAATTTCTTTTGTTAAAAATCCTCTTAGCCTACTTAATATTTATAAGTATTTAGACGCTATTTTTGTTTGTTTTACTTGATATTATCAAAATTATAGGTCTAGGTCTTAATAAATCCAGTGTACCTCTATTTCCGAGAGAATATGGAATATCTATGGTTGAATTTTAAAATAGTATTGGCAAGAATCTTTAAGTAAAGTATAGTAAAAACTGTAGGTAGACAGGTACGTTGTCCGTCAGTCAGTCATTGTAACGTATGTAAATGTTTTATATTGATTGATTGTTTACGAAGCGATAAAATAAAATAAGGAATAATAATATTAAAAAAAAATTGTACTTACTACTTTGCACACCGACTTTCTCAATTCGACCGATTTTGGTAAAATACACACGCAGACACAGGCCAGAACTAGAGGAATAAAACTTAGAATTTTTACCCTAACTTAAAATTCAGCATAAACTTAGTGGGTGTAGGTTATAAATAACAAAATTTGCAACGAAAAACCCCGTTCTTATTACCCGCCAAAAATTTCAAATTCACGAGTGGGAAGTTACGTAATGAAAAAAATAACATGAAAGTGACAGTAGAAATTCATTCGGTTACTGTGTTGACATCATTAACGTTTACCGGACCACTGGTGATGCTTGAAGTTTACTCAACCGTTACCGTCAATCTTCAAGTTTTATTAGGCTTCAAATTCATGTTAATATTCCGCGTTCCGTATAGGGATGGTGATCTAACAACAATTAATAGAAGAATCGATTTTTTAAGCCCAAAAGATTGATTTTTAAATCGATATGCAGTACTTAATCGGTCCAGGGTATATCGATATTTTATCCTTGAAAATCGTCTTGGTTTTTTTTTTTTGTTTTGGTAAAAACCATAAAATTATTAACAATTAGTTGAATGTTTCCGTAATATTACGCTGTTGCCGATAAAAGGGTTAATTAATCAAAAACTCGCGAGATTTAATAAAGCAAAGGCAGGTTTATACAAGTCATAGGCGTCTATGTCATCTATGAAAAATAAATATTTTTTTTCATACCTGATCTGACCTTGCTAAGAGATCAGAAATTATGTAATCTATCTCATTTAAAAAAAAAACGATTTTAAAAATAATTTTTTTTGAATCGATACATCCGCTTACGATTCGGATTGATTTGAAAACTGACCTTTTTAGGAAAGAATGGTCATCCATCTTTAACGGTTCGATTCACTAATGTTTATAAGACAAATATTTTCTTAATTTAATGCAGAGAAAGATGGAAGATAAGACATTTTTCAACAATCGTGAATAAGGGGGCAGGTCGTTGCTTTTGTATTGGTGCCGTGTGGTTCCCGGCACCAATACAAAAAAGAAAAGGACCACTCCATCTCTTTCCCATGGATGTCGTAAAAGGCGACTAAGGGATAGGCTTACAAACTTGGGATTCTTTTTTAGGCGATGGGCTAGCAACCTGTCACTATTTGAATCTCAATTGTATCACTAAGCCAAATAGCTGAACGTGGCCATTCAGTCTTTTCAAGACTGTTGGCTCTGTCTACCCCGCAAGGGATATAGACGTGACCATATGTATGTATGTCGTTGCTTAAATCTAAGGTGTCCCTTTATATCTCAGACATCCTAAGTTTATTTAAAAAAAACAAATGTTAGATACAATAGGGTTTGAAAGTAGAGTTGTACAATACGATGCTATATTTGGTACAGAAACAAAAAAAATACCTATTTTTTCTGAAAATTCCCACGAGGGAAAAGACTCGCGCAAACTTAAGGTTGGATGAAAGAGATCCCACTTAGGATAAGCCCGTCTTTGCACTGTACTGTTTTATATTTGGAATGTACTCCTTTAGTGAATTTACTTACTTAATTATACAATATATGTAAAGGTTACACACTAATAATAAAGATACAGGAATTGTATTTTTTCAAATATATTTATTGTGCAACACAGTTAAAGGCTGTAACATATTTGTGATCATCGCTGTGAGCTGTCCTAATGAACGTACAATATCGTATTTAAATTAAATTTCAATGTCAAAACATACAAGCAAATTAATTAATGAGTAAGAAAGAAATGAAAATAAAATAAAAATTACAAAAGCTTTATTTGTTGTCAATTTAAAAATAACTATATAATTCCTTACTCATGCATAATAATAATAATAAAATTATAATAATATCATCTAGAAATTCTTGAACATTATAGTAGAATTTCGCAATCAGAAGTAATTTTAATTTCTTTTTGAATGTGATTATGTCCAGATTTTTTAAGTATCCGGCATTTTGATGAATACAATGGGTGCCATACCTATTACATTTTTGCCCATCATAGCAGTCTTATGTTACCTGTTATCAGTTTGTTTGTACTGAGTTCTTACGTCATTTGTCCTCTTTCTTGTTTCCGTAAATTTAGGAAATAAATGTGGATTTCATTTCACAAATAAACATAATTCCAATATGTATATACAAGGGAATGTAAATATTCTTAACGCTTTAAATTTAGGCACACAGCTATCTCTAACGCAGGTTATACATTGATCTAATGCATCTTTTCTGGGCTCTAAAAACCTTGATACTACCTTGTTTTTTACATTAAAAAAATCGAGGCTATCTAATCCTTGCTTATTAAACTGTTTCTAGGTAATTATGTTTGGTACTTAAAAGTATATTTAATTAGGCTTATTACATTTAGCCCCAGTTGCCGAATTCACCTATGTTCAGTACAAACTAGAAATTAATCTCGTTAGCATCGCCGGATTTATACATCAACACATTTTTACCTACACATTTAACTTTTCCTCTATAGTATTAAAATATTATTTAGCCTTTAAATAAAATACAAATTCCGTGTAAGCTATTTTACCACTAGCATCATCAACAAATCGTGAGATTTTTAAAGTTTGATCACTTTCTCAGCCAAGGTGACTGGTCGATTATGTTTTTTGCACTTAGTAAGAATAAGCAAAGTAGCTCTTGTCAACTATAAGGAAGCAAAACTATTTATATTTTAATTAATTCAGAACCCAAACGTCAATAAGGTAAGATTCACTTATAATTAGCATCATTTGCAAATAGAATTTGAAAAAATATAATTAAACTAGCTTTTGCCCGCGGCTTCGCCCGCGCAAATGTATTTTAGATTATAAGGATACGACATAAAACACCCATTTTTTAATCCCGTATCGTGCGGGACTGTTTTAAGTTTATATTTGATTTCTATGTTTGAACGCGGGTCTTAAACTATATACATACCAAATTTCATCAAAATCGGTTCAGTGGGTCAGGCGTGAAAGCGGAACGATGATTTTCATACAAATTTTCACCCCCCCATTTGACTATTTTGGGGGTCGATTTTTGAAAAAAAAATAGCCTATGTTTGAACGCGGGTCTTAAACTATATACATACCAAATTACATCAAAATCGGTTCAGCGGGTCAGGCATGAAAGCGGAACGATGACCATTTGAGTATTATGGGGGTCGATTTTTGAAAAAAAAACGCAGCCTGTTTGAACGCGGGTCTTAAATTATATACATACCAAATTTCATTAAAATCGGTTCAGCGGTTCAGGCGTGAAAGCGGAACGATGATTTTCATACAAACATTCACCCTCCCATTTGACCATTTTGGGGGTCGAATTTTGAAAAAAAACGTAACCTATGTTTGAACGCGGGTGTTAAACTATATACATACCAAATTTCATCAAAATCGGTTCAGCGGTTCAGGCGTGAAAGCGGAACGATGATTTTCATACAAACTTTCACCCCCCCAATTGACTATTTTAGGGGTCTATTTTTGAAAAAAAACATAACCTATGTTTGAACGCGGGTTTTAAACTATATACACACCAAATTTCATCAAAATCGGTTCAGCGGTTCAGGCGTTAAAGCGGAACGATGATTTTCATACAAACTTTCAAACCCCAATTTGACTATTTTGGGGGTCGATTTTTGAAAAAAAAAATTGCCTATGTTTGAACGCGGGTCTTAAATTATATACATACCAAATTTCATCAAAATCGGTTCAGTGGTTCGGCCGTGAAAGAGGAACAGACAGACAGACAGACAGACAGACAAACTATATACATACCAAATTACATCAAAATCGGTTCAGCGGTTCAGGCGTGAAAGCGGAACGATGATTTTCATACAAACTTTCAACCCATTTGATTATTTTGGGGGTCGATTTTTGAAAAAAAAACGTAGCCTATGTTTGAACGCGGGTCTTAAACTATATACATACCAAATTTCATCAAAATCGGTTCAGCGGGTCAGGCGTGAAATTGGAACGACGATTTTCATACAAACTTTCACCCTCCCATTTGACCATTTTGGGGGTCGAATTTTGAAAAAAAACGTAACCTATGTTTGAACGCGGGTGTTAAACTATATACATACCAAATTTCAACAAAATCGGTTCAGCGGTTCAGGCGTGAAAGCGGAACGATGATTTTCATACAAACTTTCACCCCCCCATTTGACTATTCTGGGGGTCGATTTTTGAAAAAATAAGTAGCCTATGTTTGAACGCGGGTCTTAAATTATATACATACCAAATTTCATCAAAATCGGTTCAGCGGTTCAGGCGTGAAAGCGGAAAGATGATTTTCATACAAACTTTCACCCCCCCATTTGACTATTTTGGGGGTCGATTTTTGAAAAAAAAATGCCTATGTTTGAACGCGGGTCTTAAACTATATACATACCAAATTTCATCAAAATCGGTTCAGCGGGTCAGGCGTGAAAGCGGAACGATGATTTTCATACAAACTTTCAACCCCCCATTTGACTTTTTGGGGGTCGATTTTTGAAAAAAAAAGTAGCCTATGTTTGAACGCGGGTCTTAAACTATATACATACCAAATTTCATCAAAATCGGTTCAGTGGTTCGGCCGTGAAAGAGGAAAAGACAGACAGACAGACAGACAGACAGACAGACTTTCGCATTTATAATATTAGTACGGAAAATTTCATCAAAATCGGTTCAGCGGTTCAGGCGTGAAAGCGGAAAGATGATTTTCATACAAACTTTCACCCCCCCATTTGACGATTTTGGGGGTCGATTTTTGAAAAAAAAATTGCCTATGTTTGAACGCGGGTCTTAAACTATATACATACCAAATTTCATCAAAATCGGTTCAGTGGGTCAGGCGTGAAAGCGGAACGATGATTTTCATACAAATTTTCACCCCCCCATTTGACTATTTTGGGGGTCGATTTTTGAAAAAAAAATAGCCTATGTTTGAACGCGGGTCTTAAACTATATACATACCAAATTACATCAAAATCGGTTCAGCGGGTCAGGCATGAAAGCGGAACGATGACCATTTGAGTATTATGGGGGTCGATTTTTGAAAAAAAAAAACGCAGCCTGTTTGAACGCGGGTCTTAAATTATATACATACCAAATTTCATTAAAATCGGTTCAGCGGTTCAGGCGTGAAAGCGGAACGATGATTTTCATACAAACATTCACCCTCCCATTTGACCATTTTGGGGGTCGAATTTTGAAAAAAAACGTAACCTATGTTTGAACGCGGGTGTTAAACTATATACATACCAAATTTCATCAAAATCGGTTCAGCGGTTCAGGCGTGAAAGCGGAACGATGATTTTCATACAAACTTTCACCCCCCCAATTGACTATTTTAGGGGTCTATTTTTGAAAAAAAACATAACCTATGTTTGAACGCGGGTTTTAAACTATATACACACCAAATTTCATCAAAATCAGTTCAGCGGTTCAGGCGTTAAAGCGGAACGATGATTTTCATACAAACTTTCAAACCCCAATTTGACTATTTTGGGGGTTGATTTTCGAAAAAAAAAGTAGCCTATGTTTGAACGCGGGTCTTTAACTATATACATACCAAATTTCATCAAAATCGGTTCAGTGGTTCGGCCGTGAAAGAGGAACAGACAGACAGACAGACAGACAGACAGACAGACTTTCGCATTTATAATATTAGTACGCAAGTACGCATACCAAATTTCATCAAAATCGGTTCAGCGGGTCAGGCGTGAAAGCGGAACGATGATTTTCATACAAACTTTCAACCCCCCATTTGACTTTTTGGGGGTCGATTTTCGAAAAAAAAAGTAGCCTATGTTTGAACGCGGGTCTTTAACTATATACATACCAAATTTCATCAAAATCGGTTCAGTGGTTCGGCCGTGAAAGAGGAACAGACAGACAGACAGACAGACAGACTTTCGCATTTATAATATTAGTACGGAAGTACGGAAGTACGGATTATGTGCTGAGTTAGGACATGTTCTAGTTACGAACTGCACTTGCGGCAGACTGTCCAATAAAATTATGATGACAGTCTGCATCCGCCATATTACGAGTTCTGAACCGTAATTTTGTTCCAACTAGCATTATTTCAACTTTAAGCCTTTTTAATAAATTCCGCTTTTACTCGTATGAAACGTTAAGAAAAGTGTGTAAAGCGTGACTTAGGTATTATTTTAAAATTAGGTTTGCCAAATATTTTGTAATTTAAAAAGTAATTAAGCACTTGTATGTGCTATATGGTTGTTTGTGCTTTAAGGGTTCATAGGGATGAACACATTATAAAAAATCGTTGGTTATTTGTTTGCCTCGATCAAAAAATATTTTTAGTCTTTAGTTACTTCCGGGAATAAACTGAAATTCAATAATACTGAAATATAGAATTCCTGTGTGCCAAATTTCACCAAAATTTTCTAGTTTTCAATTAAAACTGTTAGTTGAATACCTCGAAAGCGAATTTGGAGTTACAACTAGGTGTCTGTTTGCCAAATTTATACAAATCTGATAAGCTTTTAGTTAATCGTTTGTTTCGCGACCAGATGGATTTTGTCCTGGTAATTTAAATCTGGCTGGTGGGTTTGGCAATACAGAAAATAATTTCGAAAATTACTGAAACTTTTTTATGCATGTTATTTATAAACAAACACGAAGGTAGTAATATTTTGTTACACAAGATGTATTATCTGATTCCTTTAATAATTCTACGCGTTTTTATCAACTCATAAATTGATATACTTCAAAAGTCGCGAGTTTCGCAACGTGTCTGCGATCGGCTGCGTAATAGCGATCGAAACGCAACACATTTGCTCTCCTCAAATTCAGGCTGTGGTGATGCGAGATCATTGACATGCAAAGCGCGGGGTTCCACTGTTCAAAAGTAAACGTGACTGCCAACAATAGGCGACGCACAGTCTGAACGACCGGATAGATTTACAGTACTTTATGTCGTGAACTATGCGAATGGGTAGTGATTGGAGAATAGGTGTTAGAAGTGGTGAAAGATATGAACATCATTATTTTACATGTTGTAAATTGTTAATGTAGCAAAAATGCTTGAACAACTATTGAATAGACATAGGCTAAAAGGAAGTCTTGATTTTCGACTTTTGAAGAATTTTTCGGTTTAGGTATTTTGCATTTGAATTATCAAAAGGTTTTAAGCATAATTTTTATAAATTGCATACTTATTAATAATTATTTAAATTTTGTCTTTTCATTATTTAGAATATACCAAAAATATATTTATAATTTCTTAGAGGTAGGTACGAGTACTAACACTTAAGGCGGTCTGAATGGTACATTTCCATTTTATAAAAGCCTTCAAGCTCAAAGTTACGAACCAGAGATTCCTAAGAATTTTCTTTAAATCAGAGTGAAATAATCAGTCTATAAAAGCTGATTTCACTTCGGTGATAACTTTTGAAAGTGTACTTTATATTAATATCTTCTTTATATTCAACTTACGGCTGAAAACTCAAAAGAGTCTATCTATTCAGTAGTAAAAAGTTTAAAATTAAATGTGTAGATTACTTAATATTTTTTTAATTTTTCAGCTAGTTATTAACAGCTATTAAATATTACTAGTTATATTCAATTAAAAGTAAAAAGAAAAAAAAACGTCATAATTTATAAATTGTGTAGTTCCTGTAAATCGTTTGCCCACGGCAACAGGCTCAGGACGCTGGTTGCAATGCCACGTTGAATGGCAATATAATGTTAGACCTAAGAAGTTTGGTATTTAAATATTATTAGATTTAGAATTCTATACGTTCCTGGTTCATACTTAAGATAAAGTCCGTAGATTTTGATTAAAATTGTTTTGCGGTCTCTTATGTTAGGACGTTTTCCGAGATCACATGAATTATCTCATGAAGATAAGGATATAAGGATAACTAATATATTTTTTATCAATTCCGCAAATAAGACGTAAGTTTACTAGTATCCTGAAAGATATAGTTACCGTGAGATTTAGCAGTAAGTTACTCTAATCGTGAGCGAAGCCACGAGCCTATTCATAAAAGTAAGTATGAAAAATGGGGTTGCGGAATCATTCACACTCCTGATATATTTCTTCCGTGTACATATTTCAATAAAAATCCTATACGTGTAAGTTAAATAAAAATGGGAAATCATTCACCCCCTTGATTTATTTCCACCGTGTACGGTATTCCAATGAGTATAAATACTGTACTGGGTATCAAAGGCAGTCCGTAGCGTGAAGCCGTGGACAGCTCCGCTTGATTTGTGGTTTTTAACTGTGCGCAAACAAGACCAGCCGAGCGCTTCTGACGCTACCCAGTCCACTGCTTCCCTCCTCTCCACCCGACCCTTTTAATCATGCCATTACTAGTAAACATAAATTCGGTTACCGTACAGTCTACGAGAACTTGATACTTAAATGCAGATATACATAAATATATCACAACTTTATTCCTTACAGTAAAGAGAAATACAGTAGTAACAAGAGTTGGAAGTCACATAAATCGCTTAGCTTAGTGCTATTTATGAACATATATAATATGCTCGAGAAGAAACGTACGTATAACATATGTTTTTTCCTTATCTAGCGTGGAGTTTTCGGATGAAAAAACATGTTTCCTTATTTTAAATATCTTAACATACTCGTAGTAATTGTTTAAATGACAACTATTATAGGTACCCAAAGTCTATTTACAATATGAGTATACTTATTAATCTTTGATTTTAACAGATTTCCATGTATATATTTTTGTAAATTGACTTGTCAGGAGCAGGAGCCTGCACGAATGAAGTCTTGTTTGAGTTGCGGTCGTATTATATTTTGATTGCTTTATTTGAGAGATTATTATCTTCGTTATTCAATTTTGTTAACAAATATATCAAAACCACGTTGAAATATTTCTTTATGTAACGAGTTTAATACTCTTCAATTCCTAAATTTATTAAAATTAAACTGAGAAGCAAGCAATGAAGCAATTAATGACGACTTTATTTTACGGTCAATTTACGAAACTCAGTTGATTGCGATAAAGAAAACGGAGTTTCGATATAAAATTAAGTCTTATAAATGTATTTCCAGCCACTAAATGGTTTGAAAGCAACCTAAATTTTGAGAGAGAATTACTTCAAAGTTTCTTTTAAAGACCACCCCGCGGAGGGAACATGGTGATAGTCATAAAATTAACATTTTCCGAAGAAACGCCGCCAATTAGGTTAGCGGCGCGTTGTCCCGCAGCCGCGGCCCGCTCGTTGGCCACTTCTCGTCTGTTTAACATATTTATACGTCAGTCCGGCTTCAATAGCTGACAGGGTGAATGGCTAATTGCTTCCGTGATTGCAATCCACCCCATCCCGCATAATGTACCCAGACAGATTAATGGTTTAACAGGGCATTTATTGAATTTACAATGAGTCTGAATGAAGATACACTCTCGAGCTTGGGATTGTGTCGTAGGGACTAAATTTAGGTGAGGGTATTTATATTTTATAGTTTATAGTAGCTTTCATTTTAGAGAAAATATCCTTATGGAAAATTAATAAGGATTTAAAAAATTTAAAAATAACAAATTTAAGACATAAAAATACTTTTATCATACATACATACATATAATCACGTCTATATCCCTTGTGGGGTAGTTAACGCCAACAGTCTTGGGCAGTCTATAGGCCACATTCAGCTGTTTGGCTAGCTAAATGATAAAGATAAGATTCACTAAGCGATTTTTGTTAAGGGTTTGAGAGATTCCTTCTCTTTGCCGGAAGTTCCAAGGTCGCGCAAATTTCTCGGCGTCTGACTATGCAGCTATTTATAACTAGCTTTTGCGCAATGTTCCTAGCTCGACAAAATTTTCCATAAATAAATAAATGTTTATTAAGAAAAAAATCATCTTTTTGAGCTGAAACTAACCAAAGCTTAGTAAAAGTCTCATTTTCATTTATTTTTGTTAGATAAAGGTGAAGGCGTACAAAAGATGGTACTCGTACAATTAAATACAGCTAGCTCGCTATGTTGCACGGTCAGGCATACAAAAATATTTCATGCTTATCACATCTTTCCATTAAAACATTTAAAAAAATCATTCTTTAGCGGATATTAACAGGAGCCTAAAAAAGGCTAGTGTACTAATTCTGTATGTCTGTATAAAACTGTTATAAACTTAAACTACGCCCAAGATAAAATATATAATATATAAAAAAAAAAAAATAATTTATAAAACTACTAATAAAATTATTTAACGGTACCGTGATGACTGCTATTTGACAATTAGTTTTATTTCGGTTTCGGCGGAGCCGACCCAAAAAACGTAAAAACCTCAAAGTTCCGTACTGGGCGACGCGGAGGCGCGGTTGGGCAAAGATAACATTTATAAATTTAATTATTAAGGTATAAAATAAACGAAACCGGCATTTTGCGGTACCATTAAACGATCAGTCACGAAATTTTTGCCTTTATTTATTTAATGGTATATCATCAACCGTTAACTTAGATTATACCTACTTGGCACAAACAAAATCTTCATCTACACTAATATTATAAAGAGGAAAACTTTGTTTGTTTGGTTGTAATGAATAGGCTCAAAAACTACTGGACCGATTTTAAAAATTCTTTCACCATTCGAAAGCTTCATTATCCACGAGTAACATAGACTATATTTTATTATGGAAAAAAATAAGGTTCCGTAATATACTTGGATTTTTCGGACACAAACTGAAAAATATCAACCAAAAAGTTACTTATTTTGCGTACGCTGCCTAAACTACAAAAGATAGAACCATAAAATGTTTTAATTAATTGTAGATCTTATAAATATCTACAAAAAAGTCCGCGACACACTATACCTATGTATGTCGAGTGAGGCACAACAACGACATTTTTATTTAAAAATCTTGCATTTTTTTTGGTCTACATTTAAACGCGTTTTTTTTACTCATGCTATTAATCCTTATCAAAATAAATAATTTCATCAATAAGTACAGTTTATGTAGATAATATTTGGTCTTTGAATGATAAAAATTAGACGTTTGGTTTTGAAGTTGTGGTGAAATTAAAATATTACGATTTCTGCTGCACGGCCCGGGACTGCAGGCAGAAGTGACACTTTTGCCGGGAGCAAGACTTAGCCGCTTTGCGGGCGGTCCTTTAGTTAGTTCTAATAGAGATATAATTTAGTATCGGCTGTGCATCCGTACGAAGCCGGGGCGGGTCGCTAGTATGTATATATAGCAACTTAGGCTATTATTTGCTGGATATTCCTATAGGAGTGGAGAGAGGCTTTATTTCCATGGGAATATATAGAAGCTAGAGTTAGAACACGTGAAACTTGAACATGCGTATTGCCCGTGTAATAGTAGTGTTTAATACACTTTGTTGTGTTATTTCTTTCAACATGACCAACTAGGTGGTAGGTATGCTTGAATGACTAGGTAGTTAATTATTTGAAGATAATCAAGATATAACTTTTATAAGAATTAATCCAATTAATTTACACCGCTCTATGTCAACATCAATTCCAGCGGTCAATTACGAATAGTACCTATTGTAGTGTTTTGGCTTTCTTTCTTCCGGAAACATTTAAACAAATTCAATTCATTCTTAAGAATGCAGACAAAACAAAAATGGAAAGGATTCAAGGAAAATTCAGTGGCCTGTTACTTTCGTAGTTTTGCATAAACTGAAGATTTCGAGCCAAGTAGGTTGCTAGTGCAGGGCAGGCGTTGGCTGTCCAAGGCGCATCGTTTGCATCCCGTTTGTCTTCATATTGTCCCCCATAGTAAAGTCAAAGTGATGTACCTCTATATACGACCTCGTTCGTAGATCCAAAGCTGCCTCGGGCTTAACTCTTACGACATTCTATTAATAATTCATGTCGTGTATGCCGTATATTAACCAAGTTAAGCCAAATATGTATCTATCATAATGGCCGGCTGCTATAATTTTGGAGTCGCATAACTTTGGGGTTATATTTATGTTAGGAAATGTAATCTAAAAAGAAATGTATTTTGAGAAATGTTGAGTAATTTAAACATACAGAAATATTATATATATATATATATATAGATTCTAATATAGATATAGATTCTAATATATTGCGATAAGTCTACTTAAGGGAGTTAATCGGAAACTGTTTAATTAGTTCTGGGCTGCGGTGTGCTGTGTTGGAGCTACCTATAAACCATTAAGGGATTTAAAGTATTATACATAAAAAAATATTGGTAAGCATAGTCTATGAATGTACCTTGTTTAAATTAGGGATGCCCTGGCAAAAGGTTAGGTCAAGGGTACCATAAATCAACGAGCTCAGTTAAAGAAGTATTCAGAGATCGTATCATGAAAGAGACATGACGGAGAAAAAATATGAATGCTGCTCTTCATATATTTATTTCTTATTACTGAAAAAAGAAAAGCATATCAGTTAACACATTAATTAAAATAAAATTGATTTACACAAAGAACGCCCAATTAAATTATAAAAAATGTAAAATAATGATCTGTTTTATTCGTAACTTAAAACTCTGAAATGTATGTGAATAATTTAGATAAATAAACAACTAGTTAAACTGATTACGTTCACTGAGCATGAAGTTTAACTGAATCTAGTCCGCTACTGTGTTTTAGTACCCAGTGAAGTTCCGCTAACACAATTTGCAACATTTTTAACGTTCCGAAGGTAGGTTCCGACTGGCCTTCACTGCTCATAGTCTTTTTTTCCGTTGTTCTTGTATTTGCGAAGAAAGATATTTCCGAAGAGAGTGCAACCTTTAAATTGGAGTTGGATTTTCGTGTTCGATTTGAAGATTGTTGCAACAATCAATACGAATACAATATAATTATCTTCCGTTATTGAGTGACTGACGGATAACGCACAGTTGAAACTACTGAGTGTAAAAAGTTTAAATGTATTATGTAGTTTCCGTACGGAAGGAAGGGGATCACTAGGAGAGGGTTTACTTAAATTCCCATGGGAACTTAACGGGTTTTTTCGTGGTGGACCCGCGGGCGCTCTCTAGTAGAGTTATATTTCAATTTATTATTTATATGCCCATTCATTGACATATCAATGCACAGCCCAAACCACTGGGTAAAAAACTTGACATTTTTGAAATGTAGGATCCTTGTGAGGTTTAGATCCGTCTATATCCTACGAAACAGAGCAAATAACCACATGTATTAAAGTGGTGTATTTGGACAGTTTAATGAAGCAGCGGTACGCTGTTGTTACGATAGATTATTCGTTCAGCAATAACTTTTGTTTTATTGAGTACAAGTGGCTTCTAATGTGGGCAGTGTCAAGAAGAATTTCAATAAACAAAGTGCATTGTGATAGGATACGATTCGTTCTTTATTGTGCATTCGTAGCGAACAACTTGCTGCGACAATTAGTTTAGTTAGTGCTCGCTCGGTGTCAGTAGTTGCTAAACTGTGGCATAGTTGATAACTAGTGTTGTGGCATAAATAATGGAACATTATAAAAATATAAATAAATATGTTTGGTTATACTAATATTTTTTAACTTGTTAGTCGAGTTTATAGTTAAGTGTTATTAATAAGGTTGTTATTTAGATTTTTGGTCTAGCTCAGACACCTGATTCTATTGCACAAATTAAAAGAAACCCTTAGATGATGAGCCCGGATTTTTAAATTTTTATGATTATCGTTTTCAATACCATAATGGTCATAAGGCAATTCACTTCCGAAAGTAGTTTCATATTTCGTTCGGTGATACGATTCTTTCTTCCTTATGGTGGCGGATTATAAGCAGCGCTTTGCGTGATACGTATAATTGAATTGAAACCCACATCAAGTGAATTATGCTGGTGACACGAAACGGACCGATTACGGGAGCCACGCACCCTGACCCTAAGGTACTCGTAAACCTTTGGCTATAACCTCCATACCACAGATCACTTTCAGTTAGCCGTTTCATACTTTATCCTCTACGCCTAAAATAGAATTGATCATTTGTTAAGATAGGAATGCAAGTCAAGATCAAAGTTATCAACTTACAAGAATCGGATGTAGCCACTTATTAAAAAAAATGATGCTCTAAAAGATGAAAAGAGAGTGTTTTCACAGAGTACAATCTTCTTATTGCCGCTTTATTCTGTAAAACAACACACGGAGATGTCGGTTTATGTAATTTATATGAATATACATCATACTCGTAAAGGAAGGTTCCTCAGATCGACAGTCTTAATCGTTATTCGTTAAAAGCCTAGTCTACACCCTTCCCTTCCTTATCGATTTATTAAAAGGTTTACGGTCACACTTACATAATTTTTACCCAAATTTATTATATAAACGCTATTCATTTTAACTAATACAGAAATGAAAACAGCATAGAATAACATACAATATACAAGCACATACACTGTTGAGTGTATGTAATGTAATTAAAAGTGAAAGTAAAAATTTGTTTGGTTTTAAGCATTGCGTTACTTCTAACTTTAGCGCTATCTTAACTCCCTAACTTCATGTAAAGTGGGTCGAAATCAGACAATTGTGTATAACGTGTGCACGTGATACAAATGACAAAAGTCTATTCCAATTCTAGAATTCATTAAAATCCTATACTAAATTTAACCTCAAGGAGAAACATATCAAATTAGGGTGTCATTGCGACGTCATGAATCGTTAGGCCGTCTCTAGGGTGTAAGTATCGCCAGAATATATATGAAAATATCGTTCCAGGTCTCGTATAAATTCAGTACTCGGCTGAGGATAATTTAATTTCTCCATTCATGGAGGTGCGAATTTGCAAGTGCGTATCGAAGGGCGCGCCGCGCCGCCCCGCGCCTCCGGCCCTGATGACGTCAACCGCCCCGCGCCACCCGATTATAAATATAGCCGTGCCGATAGCACGCTACAGGTTTCGGCCCTTCTACTTCGCGGTATTTTTGTATGAGGAACAATTAAGTGCTATTTGGGGTTAGGTTCAAGACTAAAAATACTAGATCAGTAAAATTTTCTTCGTTTTTCGTCAGCATACTTTCAACATTAATCGCAAATCATTAGATTTTTAAGGTTATCCGCCCTTGGGGCTTTAACGTCAATTATAAGCCGTTGGATGCTTCACTGTTTTAAAGTTAATAACAAAACGATGACAGAAATTGCGTTAATAAATATGTGTGCATATACCAATACCTACGACACGAACTTGTTGTTTTTCACAATATTTTGAACTACTTTTTTTTAATTAATCAAGTAATATGGAATACTATGTATCAAAAGGTATAATGATAGCGTATAACCATCCTGATAAAGGGACTTTAATTGTTATCAATACGATTCAATTTATAAGTTTTGAGAAGTTTTCTGAATACAGACAATTGTGAACTTTCAGTAGTTTTACGACCCCAAAGGACCATGAAACTTGCATGCAGCCTATCATGTTGTTATAATTTACTTTATCGATTACTAACTAGTTACCACAGTTCTCAGACAAGGATTATTATGTTATTTTCAAAGCTAAGTATAATAACTTTGTTGGTGTTGAATGTTACTTGACATGCAATTGAGTATCATTTCCGCTAGAAAAGTAACTTTATTATTTTTTACCGACTATTATTAAAATACACTTAAATACAAAACAAAGTAATTAAGGTACAAAATGAAAATAGTAAATGCCGAAAATATACCTATTCCTTAACGACTCGGTAGATGTTATTTCACTTAAAAAAAGTTTTATATTTGACCGTATTAGGCTATTTGTAGGAGCTAGTAGGCTTCTTGTTCTCTCGTTGCTGAAGTGTCATCGTGTCTTGCTCACTGCAGTAGAGGAGAGCTACCTTATATTAGAGGACACTGACAGACTGATTGACTGACATGACAACATTTAGGTTCTTTGTGTGGTGCACTAATAGAGGATTTCCTCAAGTTTCCGAGATTATTGACGAGGTTTTTCATTTACACGGGCGAGGCCCTCGAGAGACTCGCCCGATTGTGCTTCTTGTTACATCAAATCCATGCCCCGAGAAAAACTAAGTAAAGATTATATAAAACAAAACGAAAATGAATAATTTCAAAAGGTAATAAATATGCGGTATATTACGCGTAAGTATACTAAGCATGTGTTTTCATTTGCCGTAGAGCCGAACTGAGTTTGAATTAAGCTCGTGAGATCCTGGAGCGTCATTCGGAGGGCGAGCGGTCACAACTGGCCTGGCCTAATGGAGAACTTTACGACACCTTAACTTAGCCACCCGGGAACAAAATAACGAGAGTACATATTTTATATTTACGTATGTGAGAAGTTTATACGTTCTTTCGAAGGACCATTAAAAGGCAGTATAAAACGTGTGGATTAGTGACTTCAATCCTTATTTCACCACGTCGGTTATTTTTGATGAAGTCTAGGCTTTTTTGTTGGTTAAAAGGGCTGTGTAAGAGATAATAGTGTCAAAAAGGCGTTTCAACCTGAAAGAGTTTTATAGAATGTATATAATGGGGCAGACAAGATAAGGGCATATTTATTAATGTACCTATTACTTTATATCATTTATTCCTTCAATCCGTAATGTGAAGTGATCAAAGACATTCTGTATTATTATTATTTTCGTAGATCCTCATAAATTGCTATATCTATACGTTACAGGAAAGGTAGCTCTACTTTTATTAACAAAACTGATATAACAACTTCTCGGTACATTCGTATAGACAAGTTACTAAAAGCCAATAAAACTATTTTCACATTTCATGTCATATGGAATCATCACAGTTCTTACAGAATACTCGAGGTGTGTGAAACGTGAGATCCCTCTTAATGCCAACATTGAAGCGTTTCAAACTTCGAATATAGTAGAATATTTTTTTGTTCATAGTATCATCAATACATCATTTAATAAAACCCAAAAAAAATATATTACGATGAAGCAATAGTAAACGAGCATAAATTTGAAAAAGAAAGTCTGTCTGTTTGTATGTATATATGTTGGTTATATACGCTTATATCCGGAACTATTGAACGGATTTGAATGAAACTTTTTTGTTGTATAGCTCTTATGCCTGGCCAACATAAAGGGACAACATAATTTATTTTGGAATCTAGAACAGCTGATGTCGAACCATAACAACTCAGCTAAAATATAGGAAATATCTAAAAGATGTCTTAACAAAAGTTGTTCAGCCTGATGAGCATTTTCTTTTGGCGAAAAAAAGTGAAGATCTATATCATGTGATGTAGAAGCCAAAGGGACCAGCTACTCTGTAATGAAATGACGTCTTAGCAAAAGTTTTTCTACGTGATGATGTATCGGTCCATTTGTTTTTGGATTTATTCGTTACACACAAAAATACGAATCTTTTTTCTCGATATAATAAATTATAATTTTTGTAAATCCAAAATGAATTCTACGTAATGCCAAATTTCGTTGAAATTTATATTGGTGAATTTGAGTAAATTTAAATTTTAAACACGCAAACGGAGTTTCATGCAACAGCTAGTAAATAATATGAATCAAGGACATAAAATAATGTCAAAGAAGTCGAACTATAACGGTATTTTGTCCGTTAAAATAATAATTTTAATTGAAAAAATAAATTTACTTACTAAAAATAACGAGATCATCTGATTACTTAACTGTCATAATTATATATTTGAAATTATAATAATTAAATGTAAAATTAAAGTTATATTACATATTTAAAATGGTTTTTGCTTTTTTTTAACACATCATAAGTACCTCTTCAGGTTGCTATACTTATAAGACACATACTTAAGTACAGCATGTTGCTTGCAAATTTATTATTTTTTACATACATACATACATACATAAACTCACGCCTCTTATTATTATTCTTATTATTTTTTATCTATTTTTATTTCTTACTAGCTTTTACCCGCAGCTTCGCCGGCGCGAATTTAGCGCCACCTACAAAATCTCGCTCGCAAAAAACGGATTTTCGCAAATCCCACGGGAACAACAAGATAATGAAAATACCCAAGGAATATCCTTCAGAGTCTTAATTATATAAATGTAAAATTTTCAGAAGATTGGTTAGGAAGATAATGCGTGAAAAGACAGCAAACAAACAAATAAACTTACTTTCGCATTTATAATATTAGTTGGGAAATACACGGTAACGTACACTTTAAACAAAACAGAATTATAATTTAACAATAAATTAATGGCATATAAAATATTAATACAATGGTGCTACACTGCTATAAGCTCCACTTGTTAGAGATTGTAGATTTCTCTCTAATCTCTTTCTTCTTTCTCTTTTGTGTGTCCCGCTGTTAAGTAAAAGCTTAGGTTTCCCCTTTTAAGACATTCCTAACCAGTGTCTTCTCTATACATTTTCGAATACCGTAAATTACTGACCACGTTCGACATGTCAGGTCACAGTTTGTTTTTCACGTTTCCAACAATTTTATAACCTCAGTTTAGTACATTTTGTCAAGAATTAAGATTAAGGTAACTTTCGTTCAGTAAACCAACGCTAAAAGAAGCTGGAGCGAGCACTTAGACCACAGCTAATTTGTTTTTATTGTTAAAGTTTTCACATTTTCAGTTGCCTCCGTCGTAACGTTAACCGTCTGCCCTGGGGTTATTTTTACCTGGATATATTTATCTTCGACCACAGGTTGCTTTAAATATCTTCATAAAGTTATTTATCTTTATTTCATGTATAGTTAGAATTGTATTTTTGTATTTTACTTTTATTTATTTAAGTTATTGAATAAAGCATTATGTGGTAATATTATGTCATATCGGCGTTGTCAACGATCAAATGATGGATCAAAATGGATTATTTCGTTATATATATTTGTTACAAGTAGATATCATCTATTTTAAAGGAAAAATGAAAATGTAAAATTTTGATTGTTTCAGGTTTACCACCACCGTTTCGAGTTTTATCAGAGAAGAAAATTTGAGCTGAAACGAAATAGAAAAAAGTAGCTACGAACCAGTAAAAAGGTCAAATAATGTGGTCGGGCATGCGCCCGGTGGGTGTGCGCTTAGGGTTGTGTACTTAGTAGCAGGGGATGCGCGTGAGGTGGTGGGCGCGGGCGGGGGCAAGTATGCGGGTGTGCTGCGTGACGACCGTGCTGGCGGCGCTCGCGCTGCGCTCGGCGGCCGAGCCCGGCCCGCGCCGGTACCCCGCGGAGTGGCGCGGCAGCCGCGACCTCGCCCGCCGCCCGCTACACGACCTGTTCGAGCCTGAATCAGCCAACGCCGAGCACGAAACGTTTGCGCAGCGACAGCCTCCCCCACTGCCGCCTGGAGCGCTCCACAAAGAACGCCGCCGCTCGCGCAATAACAAACGCGCACCGCATCTGCCTTCGGAGATCGCCAGCCAAATGATGCTGAGGGCCTCGCGTTCCAGCCGACCGTACGATGTACCCCAAATAGGTATGTACTATTTATTATTTTGAGACTCTAATGTTTTTATGACGACAAAAGTTTACCTATCGTTTTTTACGAAACCAAAGTTAAATTGAAAAGATCTTATTTTCAATCAATCAGACTCTGTATGGCTTGTGAAAGATTATCTCGTTGGGTTTTTACCGTAGTAGGTATTGCTTTTTTGTTATCATACCCGGTGACTGTATCTTAAGATGGAGTAAGGTAAGATCTGCAAACTTCAAAAGATATTTCTTTTTATATTTTCTATCCTTAAAAGCAACCTTCTCATTATACGAACCAATTTTGCATTGTTTCAAAGATACGCCAGTCTACAATTTGATCAGAATTCAGTGAGCATACATAGATATCGGGCGAACAGGGCGCGTTAGTATAGGAGTTCGATGTCAGTCACACGGTGATAATCGAATCTCTGTCATTGCGTGTACACTGACTGAATACAGCAATGTGATTTCTGAATCTATTGTCTACGTACGACTAGCTCCGTCGTCTAGCTGACAATATTGGAAATGATAACACCAAATATCTGTACAAGATCGTGTGATCAGATGTAAAATAATGCTTCATATATGGTGAATGACAAAGCCGGGTATATGTAACTGGATGACGCGAACAGATAAGGTAAATTAGATCTAACACGTATAAGCATAAATTTAAGAAGTGACTCTTTTTTTGAATTTATTAAATATAATAATAGATGTGAGCAGTTTAGGTTTATAACACACCCACAACCATACATGATTCAGTTGGAGTAATTTGTTAAAAACACAATTCAGATGAATTTTAATACACACTTCTTATTGGCTTATACTGTGGCTTTGTCTCTTATGGATAGCCAGAAGGCCCCGTAATATTTTAGATAGCGTGTTGATTTATGTGTTAGAAGTAATTTTGTAATTGTGAGACAATATTCTTCTTCTTGTCCAATGTCTAGAATATTTAAATGATATACATATTTTTTTATTTGCATTTGGATGTTGCTTTATGACGTCGTTAATTTATTTGTAAATTATTTTGTTTAACCTCTTTGTTTAAAGTTACCCATTTTATTATAATAATGGATAATGTTGTGAATATATTAAATTATAATATTCGCACATAGTAGAATACAATGCTGACTTTTGTATTTACATTTCGTTATAAATTCAAATAAAAGCTTTAAATTAAATCAAATTTAGATAAATCACAAATTAGCTTAGATTTGTTTAACCTATCTCAAACCTTAGCAAGTTAGTTGTTAATTGTAATCAATTTAGCGAGATGAAGTTTGATTTGACGGCCGTTGGCGGCTGGTCTGTTCGTAGCTTTCAAATTACACTCAATATACCTGAAAAACTTTTTATTAGTATAGTCGGTGAATATACATAAGTGACTCGAAGGTGATCGGATACTTTTACAAGTTTGAATCCCACTGCGGCCATGTACTAAGGACTCTTTCCTACGAGTATTTTAGTTATCTTCGTAGATTAGTTTTAATGCGACCGATGATGTTCCGGTGAGTTCATAAACTATTCCCAATAACTATGTAAATTCAAAATTTTTAGAATTTTTTAAATTATCAGAAGTAGGTACTGCCTTCTGCATGTGACCCTTGATCCAACCATCCAGTGTGAACCTCGTTAAATGATGGTCGAGACTCTTCGTTTATAATTATAATCAGTATTACTACGAGTACATATGTAATTTTATTAATTATTAAGGTCATACCTAATAATTTATTACACATAAGCTCTGAACTGTTAGGTCAGATTCTGTGTAATTACCTGACTTTCGCACTCTCAGAGAGCCATAGATGGTCTCTGTGAATCTCCACAGGGTAGGCGCAGCCCTCACAAAATGAGAACAATAATGACAACATTTGAAATAATCCAAGAGTTCTTATTGAATAATTAAAACACGCGTAACACAGACAGTTTCAAATTCAGAGTCCCTTGAGGTCTTACAGCTGTTTTATATAGAACCTTACATCAAGGTACGCGTAATTAATTAATTTATAAAAGATAAGTATAAATTGGGTATAAATAATAAATGTGCTCGTAATTAATTGGATGTTGAATGAAAGAGGAACTGGATGTCTTGTTTGCTTGATTTAGAAATTATGTTACAAGAGTAAACGACAGGAAGATGACTTAATCTAATTATTTTACGCAGGTCTTGTCAAAGCTATTTAATTTTGATCTTATGCAAATATATATTAAACATAAACGCAAAATTGCTTCTGGATACTTCGCACGTACTATGGAGTTTTCTCTCCGGTCCACTATAGCAAGCGTAAATGAATATGAACTATGTAAGCGTGAATATGAACTATGCTCATAATAGTTATATTAATCTTATAAAGCTTTTCGTATAATAGATCTTTGCTGTGTGAAGGGAGTTTTAGCAGAGTAACATAGTGCCACTCCTACTTTTAATGACAATTTCTGTCGTTTCATAGAAGAAGAAGCGAGAAAAGTAAATAATCTGAAACACACACAATCTGTGCACAATGCACAATTTCTCATTTACAATACATTCTGACTATATGTATGACGCTCTCTCTCATCATTATTTAATTTTTTAAAAAGTTTAAATTAAAAGTGATTTGGTGGTTTTGTTAGCATATACAAAGAAGCAACTATTTAAAAGATATAATTTCTACTTTTGAATTACGTTAAATTTAACATAAAATATTATAATTGAATAAATAAAAGGTTAGTTGAAAATAAACTTCATTAGTGCGATTGGTTACGCGCTGTTACGAAAATCGCACATACGAAACAGTTTCACAAAATGGAAATCTTAATTGGAAATGACTATTTTCCGCCCTATTACTTGTGTCGTGTGAACTAAGCTTAATAGAAGGCGTGTTATGAGTATCTACAGCTACTTACCCCGCCATTGAGGGGCGGCGAGCCACGTTCCAAGCGTACGTGCTACTCCTACCAATACCCCAACTCGCCTATTCATTCCCAGCAAACTTCTAAATATAGAACATGCAAAGATCTCATTTTTTTTCTAGAATACTGGATAGGCATTGGCCGTGTACTTTTTTTAAACGAACGACCAGTGATCTTTCAGTGAAGTTTTGAAATCGCCTATTCCATGAAATTCTTCGTCGATTGAGCTGCTTTATGAACATGGCGATTTGGGTGGTAAAATTAAAAAATTATAAGACATCGAGAAAGCGCTAGATCTACATTTAAAACTGAGGGGTTGGCTACTTTGCTCGTTAAATACTTATACAGTTTTATCTGAATACTAGTACGAACATAAGAGTACACTGGGAATCGAACATAGGGAGTGCTATCTAAGAGCGGCATCTGATACGCCACATATGGGTCATTTGCATTTAGCAGCTCTCTACATACATCTACATCCCACTTCTGAGAGTTGTATGTTTATTTGTATAAATGTTCCCACGGCACCGACAACAAAGATGGGAATGAAAACTCCTTTATCACCGCAGCATCTCGTGTTTACAGTAAATGAGCACGGAGCAACACTCCCGAGGATAATGTTAATTAATGAACTTCATAAATTCGACTTCATTGTCTTCAGTCTTGAAAACGGTTTTCATAATGTAACATTAATAAATTTATTTACAATTTAATTACTGTCGAAATTACTTCGGCGATGTTATTAAACTATTTTGACGACCATTCTTAGGTGGATTCATTACATTTGGCAATGGTTTTATATAAATTAATTCTTATTCAAGCGACTAAACTCTTTGTTCTTGTAGATAATAAGACAAGGAATATGTGTAAAATAATAATAAAATCTTTTTCACTATCGAAAGGAAATAATGTAAAAATTATGGACATGTTTGTAAGGAAAAAAACGGGAATATTTCGCTGATGATAGTGACTGCCCGTTAGACAAACGTTATTAATAACGACTGGATTTATAAGTAATATTTTGACTTTGATGAATCATCCCCCCGGGAGGTTACGTCAGAGAAAGTGAATTCTGGTCGTCACAGAGCAAACACACCTACGCGAAAGGAATAAAAATGAAAACGCGTTAGAACAAACCTTTTTTTTTTTTGGTTACATTTCACTTTATATTTACATTCTTGATTTTGATGAAGCATACAAAGAAAAGCTCTTTGCTTTCTCTAAACTTATATATTTAAAACACAAAGAGTTTTTTTAAACCTCTTTCTGTAATTGCATATATTCAAAATCATTATTTTCTTTACTTGCTTGAAAAGTTATTGAAAATATCGGTCTATGCCACTTATAATTTAAAGGTTAAATGACTAAATGTATTTTCAAAATAATTGCAAGCAGGCTATAAAAAACAGGAATCGTGAACATAACGGTGACTGTAGTCACGATATTGCCTAAAAGAAGTGCTATAAGTTTGAGTGTGTACCATGCAACAAACCATCATATTGACAAAATGGAACTATTCTAGGGCATCCTTGGGCAAATAATTGCAAAGATATAAAATCTCCATCGCTACATCGGTAAAAAAATATTGCTTACATATAATTTATACAGTGAACTTTTATTTATAATATATTTTATTTTTGACGGCCTCTGTGGCGTAGCGGTAGCGCGCTTGTCTGTGACACCGCAGGTCCTCGGTTCGATTGTCTTATTGTCCTTGGTCTTGGATGTTTATCTTTATAAGTGTTTATTATAAAATATAGTATCGTTGAGTTAGTATCTCGTAACAAAGTCTTGAATTCACTTCGAGGCTAACTTTACGCAGATTAGCCTCGAAGCAATAACTATACGCAGATTCTCTTTTATTAAAATTATTTACCAACGCAAGACTTGTAACCAATTAACATTTTCACTATATCTCCTAATTACTAGTAGTTTTTATTATAATGAGGTTTTGTATTTGGTTTATTAACACAACGTTATGAGTGTAATTCATATTCAGTCTGTGACCCTTTTTATTATTTGCCAAGAAAAGATTAAAGAATAATTATGTTATTTTAGACAAAGATTACTAAAAGAATATTTCTAGGTATATCAGTAAAAAGGGTCCTTTCTATATAAAAAAGTATAATGGTGATGAATGTGTACCTATTGACCGTGCACCACCTTAAAAGAATAAGAAATATTAAAACCTATGTATGAGTAGAGTATATTGTCTGCGTGTTTTATCAAGATCGTAAGATCATTTATTTGTTCTTTAAGTTAACTTTTATTATTACAACATCAACTACTTATTCCATATTACAAGATTTTATATGGCATAAGTAGTTGATTAAAGCTGAAAAAGATATCTAAATCAACGCATAAATATATTTTTTACAATGACTTATTAAAAAGTTGTAAAATAACCAACTTCAATGTGTTTCATGTGCATTTTCGATGTAGTCTTTTTAAAATATTTACAAATTATTTAAAATATTGAAATATTTTTTACATGGTTCATTATTTTTTTAATATTTTGGGTCCGGTTTTAGTTAAGTTTCGGCTAAACGACGAGGTATTTCGTTAGAAACATTGTTGGTAAATATTCTATTAATTTTGCAAAATCTTGACAGTGTTTACGACATATGATTATCGTGTATACCATACGTACATCGAAAATTTAGATAGTAAATGGCATATTTTTTTTTCATATTAAGACAAAAATAATAAACGGTTCATCGGAGGTTAACCCTCAAATTTCTCAATCAATGTCTAAAGATATACTATCGTACTTGCTCAAATACCTATAAATAGTTAATGCCGTAAAATGTTTCACGATGGTCACGCATTTCCGTCGGCTGGTCAAGATTATGCTAAACACGATGGACAGTTGCTGGGCCGAGTTAGGGAGTGGTCCAAGACGTCACCACGTCAATCTGTCACATGCAACAGGTCCATTAGCGGCTTCCGACAGCTCGTGAAGTACCACCAAACTTGTTAAGAAGGATTAATTTATACCTTTCAGATTTCTAATGAAGAAAGTGTATTTCAAAGCCAGAAACAGAGAAGTGTCTTTATAGGTGTTGCTACTGTTTTGAAAGCAGTAGTAACACATAATATGTTAACAGTACGGGTGCACGCGAGTTCCTTCGAGGGAGCTATAGTAAGAAGTCTAGGGATGCAAATATTAAATTAAAGATTTGGCATAGTAATAACTCTTGAGGTACAGACAGGTTAGAATACTGAAGAACTACCAAAATCTGTAATAATTAAGCACAGATTTTTGGTATTGATTAAAATTACTAACCGATTGCAAAAATGCAAGATAGGTAATACTTTAAATCCAATGCTCTCAAATTAATTTTCCCACTTAATAAAACTAACAGTACGTAATTCTTCCAATTCGAGTGAACGCCAGCCGGCTACCCGATAGGTGGCAGGTCGTCTGAAAGCGGCGCCCTGGGGACGGCACGGTGCGCGTGTCACACTTACACGAGTACTTCCTTTTACCTCTTTTTATTATGTATCCAAGTGGATTATACCACTGTCTTCCATTTTACCATGTTTTAAATGAGATATTTTTGTGACTAGTCGGAAAAGGTTTCAGGATTTTTGTGTATTCTGTGGTAAAATACTTGTTTTCTGTTTTTCTAATAACTTTTTATTGCACATAAAAAAATAAGCAATACAGTTTTTGAATTAAAAAATATGTACAATGGCGGTCTTGTTCCTAATGACAGTTAAGTAAATAAAATTAAATATTTGTTTTATACTATATTTAAAATATATTTAGAATATCCACAATCATAAAGACAGCGCTGATAAAAAACAATGCGTTATATTTTCTTCTACATACACACCTAATTATAGTAGTATTTTAATACATTATATCGTTAAAAATACCTTAAGATGCCTTTCAAATGTAGGCGTTTGATCCAACAGATGTAAATGAGGTAATTACTGAATATGTAAATATAATTTAGTTAAACCCTCGGGACTCGAGGATAGAATGTCTTAATTTGATACCAGTTCTGGTAAAAGTCAAGCTTTTATTTTTCCTTTTGTTAGCTATTTAAAGGCAATATCGAACAAAAAAATCAATAGATAGTATTTTTACGTTCGTAGGACTTCAAAATAGCTAAAGTAGTTAATTCTTATAATTGAAAATAATGTCAATGGTTGTATTTTTATATATCTTTTATGTGCTTATTGAAAATCTAGCTTTATGCAAATTTATATTTGCGGTATCTAATCACGCTTTTGGTTGGAGCTTCGCCTCGGCATCCGTTCAGGTTTCGGCGGGGCGTTGAGGGATAATTCAATAACCTTTAACTTTTTCTATAGTACCTACATAATGTGCTCCACATTTCTTTACATTTATAATATACAAATACATAATGCAAACAGCAAGAGACGAAACTACTCATCGTGAAAAACTAGACTTTACGGAGAGGTTGTTATACTACATTATGAGTAGGTGGGCGTTAAAATCAAAAAAAAAAAAATACTCAAAGGGGAGTAAAGATCTGTATGGTAATTTTTGCTACTTTCAAGCCAGAAACCAAAAATTTGTGAACAAATAATTATTTTATTGAGAATAAAAAATAAGTGATTATTATTATTAGATATTTTGTAGGGAATCATACTCTAACCCATTTAAATTTTGGGCAGAAAGTACGATTCTCTCGGCAGTTTCCAAGTTTATGTTGTTGAGAATTAAAAGAGGCACCTACATCTTTGCTAACAATAAAAATACGTTCTTTTTATACAAGTCTTTGAAAAATTTTCACCACAAACTCATAACAATAAGGATCGATAGTTTACTGGGCACAAAAAGTTTTGAAACTCTAATACGAGTAGCATTAGATTTATCTTAAGGTTATAGACTTAAATAATGTTATAAGTACTCCACGTAGGTACTTATAACTCGTAGCCTTTTCTCGTAATCGTTCATAATTATACCTTATACGAATTTATCATTTAGATTTCTGTGTATAAATCACTTTGACTTTAACAAATGTTATTAAATTTGACGAAGACAATATGGACAAGAATTTAGGCTAATATTTGGTCCAAAAATATAGAGAGATACTGGAATTTGAAAGGGATCTATTTAAAACTATAGTTTAAATAGAAGAAGGGTTAAAAGAACTCATAATAGAAACTAAAAATAATAAATAAGTCAATAAAAATACAAACCAATGATCAAAAATTAATATTTTCTGCCATAAAGAATAACCAAGTTGTTAGTAACTTAGTTATTTCCCTGGAGACTAGAGACCTATAGAAATAGCGCCCTATCTGGAATTAAAGAATACCTACGTTTGTTTTAAATCTTCGGAAATAATTCTAATTCCTTTGATTCTGATTAAGATTCAACTAATTTATTACCTTGCGACAAACATGTTTTTCAATACATGTATAAAGACTAAAATTGAGTGTATTAAAGAAAAGTAACAAATAAACAATTTTTGGACTTTTTTTCTATCAGCCTCTCTGGTGTGTAGTACGGTTTTCACAAATTGATACCATATAATAAGGAGCGTTGTACAAAAAACGTTTTGTCTGAATCGGTTAAGGGAACGATAAGTTATGGTTAATTAAAAATTTCCTTCAAGCACTGTTTCAAAATTTTTCTATAATGTTGATTGCGGTTTAAATATTACGTATTTAATTTATATAAAGTAAGATATCAAGAAAAACACACCCTGATTTCTTAATTCATCATTCACATGACCAAATCATCTTATAAATGATTTCTTTATATTAGGAAAAAGGCTAGCACCGGTCATTAGCTTTGCACTTCAATGACAAAACGAGGCCTTTTATAACTATAGACCATGTCTATCCCGAACGGAATAAACACTTGGTGTCTGTGTAGAAATGTACTAAAAACCTTTAGATACACAGTAATAGGAATAGCGTTACACGACCTTCCTAATTCTATATTTAGATCTTACTTGAAGTTAGAGTTTCCTATTAATTATAAGCGAGGTCTTTTGGTTATTTCGAAATTATACTTATTTACACTAAATTAACTAAAATACGTTCAAATATAGTTTAGGTATTTATAAAGTAATTACTTTTACCTACATTAAGCTTTCAGTCTGGTAGCGATGAAAAAACTATACTTATTGTGAGCCAGATTGTCTTCCCTCGTATTGTAAAAGTCTCAATCTAGGGAAAAGCTTTGAAATTCGGGATTATTCTTTTAGGCAATGGTTCACTTTGTCTGAATGTCAATTCCATTTTAAGTCATTTTAAAAATATTTGCTTCGAGTGTTTTAACTGCCAACATAGTCTGTCTGAGTGCAACACATTTTTTATGGGTTAGAAATTAATAATAAATATCGATTATAACAACCTTATATTGTAAGCTTACTATTACTATAAAAATACAGTCAGATCGGATCGAAAAGTTCTTTGGTTCTGTTTCAAAAACAAAACTTATTTTTTCAGGTGGTGGTCATTTATATAACATATCATTAATTGCAATATGTGCAAAACAATTTAATTTAATGTAGATAAACATTATTCTAAAAATAGCAAAACAAATCTTGAGAAATGGGATTCATTTGAATAATAACGTGGTAATCTCAAAAGGATTTGTAAATGATTTTCTCTTTTACTTTTCTACCAATACCGCTTTAATCGTTTAATCTACCTCCTGAGCATTAAACCACAGAAAAAGTAATAATAAAAATATCTGAATCTTCTTTCTAAAATCTCACTGGAGGTTCGTATTTAATTTTTGAAATATAAAGAATTACTTACCTAAAAATAGAAATTTTTAAATGTAGGATTTGGCCTTCTTTTTTCATTTCAGTCCGCGAGTTCCTCTGCTAATAGTTTACAATTTTGTAAAATTACATACATACATAAAATCACGGCTCTTTCCCGGAGGGGTAGGCAGAGACTACCTCTTTCCACTTGCCACGATCTCTGCATACTTCCTTCGCTTCATCCACATTCATATCTCTCTTCATACAAGCTCGGCGGTTTCGGGTACTTTTGACCTGACCCTTTACCAGGACGTCCTTAATTTGATCAAGATACGTTCGTCTAGGTCTTCCCATTCCGACCTTGTAAAAAAAATGTAAAATTAATTGGCAGTTTTGTGGGAAAATCCTTTTTCTTATGAATCTAGAATACAGAAATTATATTTATACGCTAATATAGCCGGAACTTTAGACTTGGCCTCTGTTTAAGAAGTGAAAACAACATTAAGAGATGTCTATAAACTCACCAGTATCTTGGACGACTTTTTGTTATCATTAGTGATTCTACACATATGTACATCATACTTTAAAATTTGCAAACGAGCCAACAGGTTTCAAGACATTCATATACTGGGAAATTAATAAATGCTTTTCCACATCATATGATAAACGGAGTTCTGCCAAATATTTGCACAAAACCTACCAATAGGCGAATAGAGTCTAGTTTAACCTCAGTAACATTTAGTTTGCACGAACATTGTACCACCTATATATTATTCATGGATGCAATTATATTGTCGTTATTAGTGGTAATACAACGTTGAAATTAATGCGGTTAATCTGTTCTCAGAATATCCGCAAGCCGCGCAGGTCTGAGGTTTCGTTTATGCTTCAGAGAGCCTGTTAACGCCTACGCCGACACCGAACCACTATAAAATGCGACACCATTTAAAATTACCTTGTTACGTGAGGAAATTCTATTTTGAAACCAATTTTTATGTTCGATCCATTTACTTATTACCATTACGTCACATTTTACGAGTCTTTTTCAACCCTTTCGGGTCTGTCAAAAATTAAGTTGTACTAAGGAATTTAGTTGACTTTGTTGGAAACATCTCTGTTTACATTTTTTAAAGTATTTGCTTTGAAAATTGATAAAAATGTTTAGTCTACTCCAGGACCATAGTATGGATACAATAAGTTTATCTTTTCTTGTAAGTACATTATATTCTAACGCAAGCAAAGCAGGCATGGAATTATACCTAACTAGCTATGCCCGCGACTTCGTCCGCGTGGAATAGATAATTTGGGCATCATTGAAGCCCTCAAGGATGTATAATTTTCCCCGTTTTTTTCACATTTTCCATTATTTCTTCGCTCCTAATAGTTGTAGCGTGATCTTTTATAGCCTAAAGCCTCCCTCAATGAATGGTCTATTCAACACAAAAATATTTTTTCAATTCGAACCAGTACTTCCTGAGATTAGCGCGTTCAAAGAAACAAACAAACAAACTCTTCCGCTGTATATATGTATAGTTAGATATAGATGCATAACCTATAACATTATTTCAACCTTCCCACAAACCAAATATCTACTTAACATTTTCTTGTAGGCTTCATTAACGTAAGTGACATACGCATATTACTTACGGTATGCGTATTTATGACGAACAGTGCTAGACATTCATGCCTTTATGTGAATTTATTGCCCACAAAATGTATCCTTTCGAGCAAAATACAATTTGACTAAGACGAATGCTCCGTAAAGTAGATGCCGTAAAAAGAACCCGTTTCAGCCATTATGAACGCTATCTATATCCATCCATTCATAGAAAAAACGAGAGAGTAATCAAATGGAGTATCTTGCTTGGTTATTATATTCATTAGTGCATGATTGCAGTGATATGATAGATAAATGTTTTGATTACATTTGCGTCAGCCTGTTGTATTGCCTGTTGCACACAATGAAGATTTACCGCTCAATATTTTTAAAATAAATAATAGAATGAAAAATGTATAATTTTCAAAATTTATTACTTTCAATTAAAAATTCATATTAGGAGAAATAATATATTGGTTTAATACCTCTTTAAAGTAAACGTACAAAAAAAAAAACAGAAAAATAAATTATTGGAGGACGCTCCATATATGGAGACCTCCTTAGAGCTTACATTCCAGACTGAAGTAGAAACTTGAAAGAACATTATATTCGTTCATAAATCAGTAGTTTATGTCAAATGTCATGGTTGGATTGCAAAGTGGTGTTCCATATAAACTAACGCCGTGAAGCATTTGAATGCACTTAAAAGAACGTTAATCGATAAGTCTAGACGGGTGCCGACACGGTAGAGTATAATTATTTATTTATCTACATTGGGAGTATCGACATCATGTATATGTATGAGAATCTAAAAAATGGAAATTGTAAGAGGCTGTAGCACATGGTATATATTCTGTTTATTAAATTTCCAAATCGAATCAGCAGTTGAAAAAGTTGGTCTCAGGGATGTTGTATAAAAGTGAGATTTTGAAAATTTCTAGCCAATACCTTGCACGAGTTTCAAGTAGGTATGAAGCAATTTAGTTTTTGCAGAACTATCCAGTAGTTCTGTAGATAAAGCGTTAACTTCTGTTTTTGAAAAATAAATATTTAAATGTTGAAAATATACCTATTGGTAATTTATCTCGGGATGGGAGAACTTGGGTCGCCTTTGACTTCATCCAGTTGGGGTTGTGGCCGTTTAATCTATTCAAATTAGAATGGATCTCTAACGTCACCATATCGCCCACAGACCGCTCCAATTTAGCTTTTTGAATGTCTGTCTCAAGCTTATTGTAAATTTGTTATGGTAGCTTCTAGAAACATTAATACGTTCTTGTCTAAAATTATGATTCAGAATAAGTAATTTTTCTCATCAACATTATTATTGTTTAGATCATCAGACAGATAAAGGACAAGATTCCAATAAAAAATCTATTTAGCATTCTTCTGGAATTTGTCTGGTTGCATTTTAAAGGGCGGACCGCTGCTTGTTCACGTATGACCATTGACCACCTTCCAGAATTGGAAAAATCAAGCGATTACTCGATGCTCATTCATGACTATACTACGTCTAGTACTATTTATTATGTAAGCATTTTGTGATTTTGTATTATCTAGAGAGTATTGCTTCGTTAGAGCATTGGTTAGCATCACAACTAATGAACGATACTCACAAAAAACCAAAATTGCAAGGCCGCGGTGGGATTTTCAAACCCTAGATTATCTACAAACATATTAGTATTATCTTTTCTAAACTAATTAATATCTATAATATATATATATCTATATATATATATATATATGGTATTATTAAGCTGAAGATTTTGTTTGTTTGTTTGAACGCGCTAATCTCAGGAACTGGTTCGAATTAGAAAGTTATTTTTGTGTTGAATAGACCATTTATCGAGGAAGGCTTTAGGCTATATAACATCACGCTGTAACTTTAAGGAGCGAAGAAATAATGGAAAATGTAAAAAAAAACGGGGAAAATTATTTATCCTTGAGGGCTTCAATGATGCCCAAAATTACTATTTCACGCGGAGGAAGTCGCAGGCCCAGCTAGTGTAATATACAATTCAAATCAACATAATAATTCCATAATAGACAGGTACCTTGATTAATGAATGGGGCTTACGGTGTTGTCTGACCTGGCACTAGCGACCCACCCACATGAAACATGTCACACACATACACACGCACGCGGTAATAAAAACAACACCACATATAAACCTTATTAAGAAAATATTACAATATCGGTTTGTTAATGACATATATAAAAAAAAAATGTTTATAAAAATAAAGTATTTTTGAAAAGGTTTCTCAAGAACTTAGTTGTCATTTTATCAAATTAGTAACAGCGAATGCTTATCTCTGTCGGATGTTTATTTTCCCTGTTATCCGAGTAGATTGTTAGGAAGCTCGTAAGGATTTGAAAACTTTGCTTTTATTTCAGTATCAGGTGTCCGCCTTAATTTGAAAGAGTATCTTTCCACGGCAACAGGTGCATGGTGCGGCGCAGGCGCGGCGCGCGCGTCGATAGTCCCCGCCTCCCCGCCCCCCCTCCTTACCCTCGCCCATTCACACCCGCACACATTCACAGAACACTCAAACTACAACATAACTTAGTACAATATTTAAAATACTGACCTTTCTATGCCGGACTTCTTATAGTCACGTGTCAAGGATGTGTGCCTCACGTAAATGAGGAGCCGCAATGTATGAACAACCTGATTCTAATTCGGGATTTCATTTGAACTGTGTCCTTTTTGACATTTGATATAAACTTTTAATTGTAGTTATATAAAACTCTATACTGGGCGAGCTGTATCAATTTTAAGTATTATTTGTGTGTTTTAAGTTTCAAAAAAATTGTTGCATTCGATAAATTCTTCTTTTGCTTTTCTTTGCAATTTGCAAATTTTTCATTCACTTATGAAACTGGCCATATAAATAACTTATTTTTATTTGAACTTATTTGGAAGGCGAAAAATTTCTTACAAAATTCAAATATGGGTAGTGTATATAAATAGATAAAAAGCCTATTATTGCCTAAAATAATGTTTACAAAAGAAATATGTGCACGAATTACACGTGGCCCGTTTCATTATTGCCGCAATAACAAAGCTCAGGCGGTAAGCACAATATGGGGGTTTTCATTGAGCTGAAGCTCTGCTGACATTTTGAGAGATTAGGCCCCGGTAAATAGGAGTTCCGATTTGCTGTATTAGATCAGGATCAGGATTGTGGTAGATGCCAGTTACATTCATATGGGCTCAGTCTTTGCAAATGTATAATTGGGGATGCCGAAGGCAGGATAAAGTGAAAAGGGAATTGTTGAGAAGCAAACACCGTGCCTTAAACTATATCAGGGAAGGCTGAAACTGGATACTCGCTAAGATGAATTCTATGCCACTATGCAGTATGGTACAATGCATTATTAAGAAATACGTAGTGCTCATATAAGTCAAACAATCCCAACGTAGCATGTCGTGTCTTTTAGCCATAAATGTAGACACGTAATCTACCATTTCCCCATGATAAGCTATAATTCCTACTTGCTACCGACAGATCGAAAGACAGTCTTCAGAATATAAGTTTAAACCTAGTTTATAAGTTATCATCAATACAAAAACGTCTGCAGACACATTTCACCTATTTAAAAATCCATTGTAATTAAGAACAGTAACTTGATATCTGTTTATACAATTTTGATCACGAACTTCGTTAAAAGCAATAAGTTGTTCTTAACAGTAATTATACAGATTAGAAGGAATAATGCGGGCAAAACGACACTCTTATTAACAGCGTTATCTTTAAGAATCTGCAAGTTAATTTTTAAATTATGAGTACAAAGGAATAAATCTGCATATAAATTAAGTTTTTTCATAGATGTAAAAACAAAGTGTGAAATTTTTACTTCAAGATGTTCTTCAAAATGTCTGTATAATTTTAGTGAAAGCTCTAACAATTTTTGAATAATTAATTTTGTTTAAGCACAATTTTAAAGCTCTAACAATTTTTGAATAATTAATTTTGTTTAAGCACAATTTTAAGGCTATTCAATCTTCATATTATAAAAAACGAAATAAGTTGCGATTTTTTATAGAACAGGTTTCTACTGAAATACTTAGAACTTGGAACACGCTCATGTTCTACGCCTATGTAATGCAGAAATATGACTATTGGCTATGTTTTTCATTTCTTTCTTGTTAATTTGTAATTGCTGTTTTCATAAAAATATTATTTGATACCAAGTTTAAACAAATTAAAAATGAATAACAAGTAAAGGAAAAAAAAATAAGGAGATGATAACTCAATTGAACAAAAAACTGATCGAGTTTTAACTTCGGTTTGTCATTTCCTTCTTGTTAATTTGAAATTGCTTTAGATGTTGGTGAGCAGATAACTTTTTCGAAATATCTTAAAGTAATATTGGATTTAAGATAATTTTAAATAAAGTATTCAGAAACGTTGACAAGAAAGAAAGTGCGTATACTGGTAAGACAAAATAATTGTTACATTGGGTTATAAGATACGTAGGTACAACATAAGTTTATACCTAGCTTAGAAATTACTGTTTCACAGATTATAAGTTTTTGTCATTTGTGAGGATTTCTTTTATTCAGACCAATTTTCTACACCTGATGTTCAAAGTAATGATAAGTTTTAATAACTGAATTTCTCAGTAGCAATCGTAAGTATCTTAAATTAAATCTTACATTTAATTAACATTGGCTTACATATTCAACAGGTTGACCTTTCACGAAATTTTCATATACGCGCTATACTTTTATATAAATGTATATTGCGATCGTGCTCGAGTATAAATCTTTTGGAACAATATTTCCAAAGAAGATTATTCCGAGCTGCAAAGTTTTACAGCGGTATTTTACCTGTATCAGTGTACAAGTGCGATAAGCGAATACGTATCTATTTCGTTCCGCCACAAACTAAGCTGGATCGTGTCGCAGCTCTAGCACAGCTTGCGGCTTACAGCGCTTAAACCAATCACATCAGTTTACTCGGGCACCGATATAATACGATATAGGCACTAGATCCTTTTTGCCTTGAAAAAGAATCGTTAAAATATATTTCCTTCTTAAGCCACTGTTTTGGGTAGTAGGATCTATGTAGTTTCCGATTGCGGGACTCAAACGGACTACCTGCTTCAATAATATGAAGACAAGAATATTTTTTAATATGAAATTCTATATGACCATATAGAATAGACCTTCAAGAGTAACATTTATCTGTTTTTTGTTTCTGGAAATCCAACAGTGTTTTTTCTAATATTTAACGTCATAAATATCTCAATGAGAGGTTTTGTTTAATACATTAAACTGCTCGAGGTAATTTATTAATCATCACTCACGAAATCTATGAAGATAATTACTTAAAAAAATATTCAACAGATGTTAATACATTTTGCCCACAAAGGCTTTTAAATATACCAGAAAATTCTCTTTTACTAAATGCAAGGTCGATGCTTGAATTTGACCTTTGATATACTTCTAAAATATTTTTAGATTTAAATATTTCTTTCGACTATGATAACTTGGGAGACAAAAATATTTTCCTTTCTTTTTATACCCCCATCCCGTAAAACTCATAAGTTAATTCACGAGAGAATTTCGAGAAATCCTTTCTTTGTTCACTCATCCATATTCCGCATAAGCTAGCAGTTAAGGCTGTGCGTTGATAAGCCAGTCAGTCAATTGATCAGTGAACTTCTTGTATACAATAAAATATTATTATTATCAATGAAAACTGATATATCGAGTACGAGAAATAAAATTTCAATGTTTATATGCGGCACTTGACAAGCTTTTTAATAAAGTAAATAGCTTACAAGGCCACGTGCTGGAATAAATCACATTAAACTATAAACGTGGGCGTTCTTTCCTGAAAAATAAATACCCTGGAGAGGTCGCTTCACACCCGTGCGTAGTTTTCCGCGAAGCATGCAACTGTCGGCTATATTGTAACTCACCCTAAATTATAAAATGTTCGTCGTGTACAACGCTTTAATAAATATTCAGTCATACCAGCAATTTCGCCCCACTAAAAGATTGTGTATATCGCTTTCCCGCGGGAATATAGCAAAATTTAATAAACTTAATCGTGTTTTAGTACTACCCTACCAAATATCAGCTGTCTTCATTGTATGCTTTTGTTAGATTTTTTTGTAAGATATTGTTAACTAGTTGTCGCCCGCAACTTTTTTCGCCTAAAAAGTTCACTGACATTCTCAATA
Source organism: Amyelois transitella (assembly GCF_032362555.1). NCBI lineage: Eukaryota > Metazoa > Arthropoda > Insecta > Lepidoptera > Pyralidae > Amyelois > Amyelois transitella. The sequence goes on along the minus strand of NC_083511.1, from coordinate 5,584,178 downwards.
CAACTATTGACTCCATTTTAAGGGGTGGAGGAAGAAATGTTTTGTATACCAGTTTTTAAGATGTGTTGGATATTTGAGAATACCGCATTTTTATTTTATTAACTAGCTGTGCCCGCGACTTCATCCGCGTAGAATAGATATTTTGGGCATCATTCAAGCCCTCAAGGATGAATAATTTTCCCAGTTATTCACATTTTCCATTATTTCTTCGCTCCTAATAGTTGCAGCGTGATGTTATATAGCCTAAAGCTTTCTCGATAAATGGTCTTTTCAACACAAAAATAATTTTTCAATTCGAACTAGTAGTTCCTGAGATTAGCGCGTTCAAACAAACAAACAAACAAATTCTTCAGCTTTATAATATTAGTATAGATATAAAAATGCGGTATTCTCTATAAATCTAAACGTACCATACGTTTAGATTTATATAAAGTAATATTTAATTCATAAAATACTGATAACGTACCTATGATTTTGGTAGTATACGGGTGTATTTAACAATATTAAAAATAAATCCTTATAATCAAGTTGTAATATAAATTGATAATAGTTTCATCTGTGACTAGGTTTAATTAAGGAGAGAAAAACCATTTAGCGGCGGTGCGGCGCGGCCTGTAACAAGTGGTCGCGTGCTGCAGACCTCTTGATTAAGTGCTTGTTCGCTCCTTTTAAACTAAGCTTAACAGATAAAAGGCAGTGCAAACTCTTCTTTAACTGTCTGCGCAAATTACCGCCAAGCATTTAACGTGCATTTTTACTTAACGCGTTAGTTTTCATCTGATTTTATCCCGTTTTTACGCTTACCTCAACCATTTTCATTTGTTTGTATTAAATCTGCCTTAACTCAATTTCCCGCAGACGGACGATCTTGATTAAGTACATGAAATAAAATGAGCCTACATAAAAGAAATGGCAGTATTATCTTTTACGAGATTCGCTTTCGCTCACAGACCGTTATCCGATTCCTATCTTAAGAAAATTATGTGAACAAAAACATGTGGGCCAGCATTTCAAATGGGCAAACTACTTAATTAAAAAAAAAATCAAATGGTATAAGAATAATACATAACAAAAATGTCTATTGTGAAAGATTTCGTAGGTTAGTGTCATAAAAAACTCTTTGTGATTTCACTCGTACCTATTGCAGTCGTCAGACTTGCATCAAAAACTTGAACTATAGAAAGATAATTTAGTAAACATATAAACAAGTCAAATAAAGTACTTATCTATTGATTAATTGAGCGTCCATTCAATTTGTTGTTGTTTTCTAGCTTTTGCCAATCCATAATTGAGGCAGAGAAGCTTATGTTTACTTTAAATATATGATACTAGTTTTTACCTGCAGCTTCACCCGCGCGAATTTTGCGCCGTGTAGCGTTTTTTATCTAAACTAATCCCGCGGACACTAACTACTTATATTTCATTCGCTTTTATAATATTAGTTATGGCAAACTTACTCTGTATGCAACAAAAATATATAGTTATGTTTATTTCCTGTAAGTTATCAATTTGCTCTATCCAAATTCAAGGTCGCTTCTAACAAGGCCATTGGCCATTGAACACCCTGTTTTATCCGTCTAGCTTGACAAAATTATTACCATCACTACTATAAACAGTGGGATAGGATCTTTTAAATTGAAGCTTAAGTAGCGTAACAAAGCCCTTTCGGATTTGTAGAAACTTTTCATTATTTTTTAGATTTTATTTGCCTACTAGAGAGCCAGTCTGTGTTGTAAATCTTATTAAATACCTTAATTGTCTAAATAGCAAAAGGATTTGTTGCGTGCGTCCAAAGCTGTGTAATAAAGACTGAGAGCGACTTTATTTTATTATGTGTATTCAAGAGTATTAAGAGGGTATGGTCAATAGTTATGGTAATATTTGGCATGTGCTCTTTTTTGTTTTCTCTATTTTTCTCCACCGAGAAAAGATTGCCTCGATCGCGGAAAAGTGAATTCCCGTGAGGCTGACTATTGTCGTCCCGGCAAAATTGGCGTTACATCTTCCCTACATTGCTCGGCAACAATGAAATCTTATAATAAACAAGTACGATTTGGTTCATTCCAAATAACCTAAGCGTGTATTTGTAAAACAAAACACTACATGCTTTTGCCTTCGTTCCCAAGAGGTGCTTTCCTATTATATATTTGTCTTGTTAGTCATACTTAGCTATTCTATGTTTTAAAAGACATAAATTCAGTTGCAGACAAAGTTTTGAATGAACAGTGAACACTTACGATAAGTATTAAATTACCTGAGTTTTTATTAAATGCAGTATTTCATAAGTCAGTAACATTCATCTGGAGGCTATAACTTGAAACTTTTTTGTTTTACTCCTATAAAAATGGCTATGTATTTCTTAAAAGCCAATTGCTTTGCTACTAAACTTTGCTGATACAAGAGAGAGAAATATAATTAGATATCAATAAGTTTTTTCAAGTAGTTTTCCCCTCCCGGTTAGAAAGTTTAACGCATTAGGTTCCTTGTTGCTTGAAAAGGAAATTTATGCATTCGTTTTACACCCAAATTTATTACATAGGAATGCCTACTTTGCTTATTATATGCACATTTTATTGACAAATTTGTTGAAAGTTATAAAATCATGATATATTGAAGTATATCGAAACTTACAACCTATGGAAAAATTTATTGATATTGCTTTCCCGAAAAACTAAAGAAATAAACCGGAAATAGCGAAAACGTCGGATACCTGGCCACGAAGCGGCAGAGGGCGCAATTAGAAGCAAGCAATACGAGAGACTCCGCTTTTCCAAAAAATATATAACTCAAACTCATGTTCATTAAGTAAACTTGTTAAAATGATAACATGATATAAATAAACCTTTTTCATGTTAAGAGTACTTTTAAGGGCTGCCAACAAATTGGCGTTAGTGCTTTTGACAGAAGCTAATCGGAAGCCTTGTTTGTTACGCTCAAACAATTTCGTTAATGGGCAATCCTGTCGGTCGCGTAAATTTTCCCAACAGTAATTCCATTGCAGTGTTTCGTGAAAATATAAATAAAAAACACACGTAGTTTTTACTTTGGTGAACTGGATATTCACCCATATTCCATCAGAGAGTTCGAGAAAATAATTTCGAATTCTTTTTAGAGTTATAATTATACATACACATTGCGGGGTAGACATAGCCAGCAGTCTGGAAAAGACTGATAGGCCACGCTCAGCTGTTTGGCTTGATTATAGAATTAAGATTCAAGTAGTGACATGTTGCTCGCCCATCGCCTAAAAGAAGAATCCCAAGTTTATAAGCCTATCCCTTTGTCGCCTTTTACAATATCCATGGGAAATAGATGGATTGGTCCTATTTTTTTATTGGTGCCAGGAATCACTCGGCAATAATTACATAGTTTTGTAAATGTCTTGTTAAAAATATGACCGTGTCGTCGATATTTTATACTTATTGTAATGTATTTTATTAAATATTTTCATCCTGTAATACGGTCACTATTACGAGGTCTTAGATGCAATCTGCAAAAACATGTTTAAGGTTTCTTCTTTCTATCTTTTTATTTTCTTAATAAAAGGTAAAACTGAGAGACTAGAATGAAATAGCAGATATAAAGTTTATCTCTTACTTTATTTGTATGATTCATTATCCCCTGAATGCTTTTTACATTAGCTGGCTTATTGCTTTAATTTTTAGATATGTTGCCGAGATTCTTACTTTCAACGTTTCATAAAATAAAAAGACGTTATCGTCGGGATGAAGCTGAAACCACTTAGATAATATCTGACATTAATACTTCTAGCTTTGAATAGCTGGCGCTGATAGAAATCGTTGCAGATAGGACTTGATTTTATTCTATTGATAGCACTGCCATTGTAGTCCACGCGAGCAACTGAAAGAAGTTGAAACTTTCAACTAAAACAAAAGAAACTTGTGCATTTGTACTACGTAGCGGGCACCTAGTGGATTAAATTCCTCCGTAATTCTTGTCCTTCAGCTTACGATTGTTACTTAATAGAATTAAGTTCCTTCAATTGCAGTAGCGTGGAAACGTTCATATTATGTCATTATTTTAGTGATAGTATCATGAATAAGTATATATAAATGGTTAAATTTTATAGAGATCACTGCCCCCATTGTGATTTGTATTTTCAGTTAATTTCCTGTAAAGATAATTTTTTAAAGTGTATTAACTAAAATGGAAAGCGAATGAAAAAAATAAAATAAAACATGAATCGGGACATGCACATAGCATGTCCCGACTCAAATATGCGCATAAATGACGCTTCTCGTAGGCATATACTCACAACCAACGGAAGAAGTGGAATGTAGGGGAATACATTTACACCTCTGATTCCATAAACCTGCAACCTCACTATACCTGTGGAAATTATGAATAATGCATCGGATATAAAGCGGTATTTTTAAATCTGATAAGTATTTCCAGAATGAATTTTTCGTATAATATAATATTTTAACCTAGGTATTTGCTTATCTAATAAGTGATTTTCAACCTAATGCATAATGTTCACAACACAGTCAGGTAGATTAACGAATTATTATTTGATAAATGTACCGATCAACTTTTTATCCCTCACTAGAGTACATCCATGGCTCCGTCCGGGAAATATAAATTGTCCTTCCCGCGGGAATTTCAGGAAATCCTCTAATAGTGCATATAGCTTATCCCATAGACCATAAAAATAACCTTCATGACAATTGTTTGTCTTTAGATCCAGCGGTATGGGCTGTGCATTGAAATGCCAGTATAATAAATGAGTCATTCGGATGAAGTAGACCAAACCAATAAAGTAAATATCACACGAATCTTTTAGTGATGGAATTAAGATCCAGAGTTAGTTACAGGCTAGCAAATTTGTTGTACTTTGATAATAATATTAACAGAAATTTGGATTACAAAAGAAACAAAAGTTAGAACTTGGTATTTGAATTTCAAATGTTTTGAATATAGTTTTTAAATTTAAATTTTCACTTTTTTCATAAACTCGTATAGGTACTTTATTAGGTATGCGGGATAAATTTTTGTTAAAATTAATTTAATGTAAAATATTTGTTGTGCTGTTTTACACTTTAAATAAAAGTCTCAGTTACGTTACGTTTTAAATTTTCTTCTCTAATAATCTTATATATAAAATTTTCGTGTCACAATATTCGTTCGTACTCCTCCGAAACGGCTTGACCGATTCTCATGAAATTTCGTGAGCATATTGAGTAGGTCTAAGAAACTCTTCTATCATTAAGCCAAATAGCCATTCAGTCTTTTCAAGACTGTTGACTCTGTCTAGCCCACAAGGGATATAGACGTGACCATATGTATGTATGTCTAAGAAACGGCCAACATAAATTTTTCATACCCACAAAATTCAAAACGTTTGCCGGGACAGCTGGTAAATTTATAATACTGATAGAGTTGATAAAAAAAGTTATTTACTACTGTGTACAAATCCTTAACGCGTACGCCTAAAGCAATAAGGTTTCGACAAAGTTGCTGTGACTGACTAGCATTGTCAGTTTTTAAAATTTTGCTCGTAAAGTAGATAAAATATACTATTAATTTTTCTACGAATATCAACGTCCAGGGACTTTATTATGGAGGGGAAAACTGCTGAAGAGATAAAAATAAGTAATGGCAACTATTATCTTTTATAAGACAGAACTTCCTAATAAAGTTAAAAATAAATATAGTGCCGAGGACTCGTAATGACTTCAAAAATAACTTATCCGTTTTCTTGTTATATACAGTTTGGGAGTTTTAGTCATTGGAGTAGTAAAAGTTGTCCTTATCGTTAAAGCAAAGGTCATGAGCAAAAACTTTTAAGTAGTGTATATTCTTATTTAAACTCGGATTTATTATTGACTTAGGCAATAAGAACTTCAAATTAATTAAGAGCAGTAAAATAAGATTTAAAAAAAAATTAGAAATTAAATTATAAAATATATCCTACAAGAGCTGTAGGTAAAGCCACATAAAACGTAAGTCCCGTTTTTTTCTGTTCTCTTGGAAGTTTTGGGAATTCTTACCTAAGTGTATCTCTAGATCACAAAACAAACATAGATGGGAAATTGCAAATCTAAATAGATCCACCGGTTTGAGCTGTGTGTTCATATGTCAGTAAATTGGTCGGCGTTCTAAATAAATAATATGTACTAAAAAATTTATAAATTGTATATATTTGCTAATTACGTGAAAATGTATAATATAAATGTATTGTAAATAATAGAACAATCAGCGACGGACTGATTTCATCCCGTTAATTGGGGATGTTACTACGACGAGCTCTTACTGTGGCACAGTTTACGACCACCCTTCCATACCAACCCTCATTTTAATGCCGTGATGGAGTGGTTCCGTTTCTGTAATTATTACGTACACAATTCCAAGAATGGCCGACGCCAATCCTATTACTAATTAAAATTATGGCATTAGTTTTATGATTTTGAGGTGAAACAATATTTTATGATTGTTTTTATAGTTACAACTACTAGAACAATGTATACAGTTAGAAGAAAAAAGGTGATGAGTAAGAGTGAGAAATAGTCACAATATTTGAGAATATTTAAGTATAATTAGATTTACTCGTAGTAATGAACCAAAAAATAAAGCGAATAATTTGCATGTATCTAGAAAAAAATCAAGTCCAAAAAATAAATCAATCAAATTTGTTCGTTGTGGCATAATAAAATTATTTTTAACAGGAAAATGTTTTTACACCTACATATGTCCACACGTAGGTGTCAATTACATGTATTCTTAGAATAGAAATTGCAGTGGAAGGTTGTTTTATAATTTGTATACGTCTGTTCAAATAATAAAATGAATGCAACATCCGTACTTCGTCGAATCAACGTATACCTATAGCATTTGTAACAACACCTACGTACAATTGTTTTCCTCGAGTCTATTTAAACTTTTAATTGCGTCACCATCGCTTATTTATCGACGAAACCTTGGAAATTTGCCTGTTATGAACATTACTTTACTGTTCTGTAGGTGTCAAAAACCACTCAAAATCATATTTCAGTTTATCATAAAATAATTACTTAGAAATAATATAAAATATTTGATAATACATAAAATATAGAATTAGGAAAGAAAAAATGTAAAAATGATAGAATTAATATTAGATAGGTACTTATCCAGTATTTATTTTTTCTCTTTCCCATACCTAACATCAGTAAAAATAGTTATAAGTAAGTAATAGTTAATTAAAAACATAAAAATGTAAATAAGTGCGAATATAAGATGTTTATTACGATAACACCCTTCTAATCTCTTTAATAATTTTCTGTTACATGTCAGTATGTAATCTCCGAAAGTGCAGGCCACCATATTATAAGCATTTGGTTAATTATAATTTTGCGAACAGGTAATAAAGGCGTCGCTTTAGCCTCGTGAATATTAAATAATTCTCACCTCCCTCGTGGTCGCTGAGATGACATAAATCCATTATTAATACCAGATCAAAATTAACTACAGTTAACTTATTCAAGTTAGCCTAAATAATTATTCGGAGAGATTTCATGAAGTTAGCTCGGAAGTTTAACCCTTCTTTGCATGATGATGGAAATTTCAATCATAACATTTCGTGAAGAAAAAAAGGTACTCAAAAACTGTAAACTTTAAATTTGTTGTTGCTGGCAACTTTATAAATGACTATTGCGTATACAACAAAACCCTAGTACCAGTCTACTAGAAGAAGAATAACAATAAAAAAAAAGAAAGGTCACTTCGGTGTAAATTTCCCAAATGTAAAGGCTATTCCACAATTTCGTGTAATCATTGTGGAGTTAATTAGTGATTGAAAAAAAAAATTCTTTTTTAAATTATTATTTAGAATAAAGGAGAATAAGTAAACAACATCTTTTGACTTATTTAGTACTGAGCTATATATGTAACAATGCATAATGATGTAAATTTTCATCACTGTTTTTTAAATAATTCAAATTCCTATTTATACTAGGATTTTTTTAAATATTTTTCCTTTAATCTAGAGCATTAATTACAACAACCTAATTTTTTTTAAATAATAGGAAAAATCATGCAATGAAGGGTTAACATGGTTAATATTTAAACAGTGATCTAGTGGTAAGCATTTCCTTGGTTATTTATTAATTTTCAAACTGAAGTAAGTCAGTAAAACTATAAATTGGAACGCCAACGTATTTTACAATCAGAATTACTAATTTGACAAGCGTTCTACTTCTCTTTGATCATGTTCCCGGTTGCATGTTCAGGTGTTGAATTCAATTTGAGTTCGTTATATAACAATACACTTTGATTGATAAAAAAATATTATAGTGCCCAACCAACACAATTACGTACTTTACATGCTACATTTGAAAAAAATTACAAAACAAAGCAAACCAAAAATGTGAAATTAAAGCTCATGAAATTTAGCATGTTATGCATTTTTACTTTAAAAAAAATCGAAGGCTTCCTTAAGTAAAATGAAAAAATACTCAAATACAAACGAGAGCAAATATTCCTTGTAACAGATAAATTGATTTCGAAGTTTTAATAGTGACTTGCCTTGTCCCTAAAATTGTTTAACGTTAACGTCACAAAAGCAAAGAATAATTAAATAAGTCTTTAATCTTGAGCAAATGTTTGATTTTGCGGTCGCAGAGGCAGAGATTTTACGCGAATAATTTGGTTTAAAAATAAAATAACGTTTGTATAGAAAGACATAAAGCAAGGAAAATTTTATTATTTATGATATATAAAAAATATTAATTAGAGGAGCTCTGTTTATCTTATGCTTTGTGTTTTTTTACATGTCATGTAGTAGTAGTAGTTTTGTTACGATAACATTAGTTTTAATAAAAATGAAATCTGTTCTGTATTCTCCCTAGTTTGTGGTTTAAGTAAATCGAGGCGCCTCGGCCGCCTACGGCCTACGCTGCCTCTCAAAGGTCACTCAAGAGCTAAACAATGCCCTTGTATACGCATCTGTTCTGTACCATTTTTATAGAATAAAACCTTTTTTTACGTTATCCTAGAATAAAACCTTTTTTTACGGTAATTTTTACAAAAAAACTATAACTATATACTACTAGAAAAAAAAAATATTTTTTTCTACAAAATGCAATTACTTAAACCATTCTTATTATATATTATATTATAATATTTTTATTCTAGAAAATGCGATAATCTGTCTGTCCGTTATGCTTAAATGGAAAACTTTAAATTATTTTTATTAAATTTGAACCGATAGATTAATTGAAGATAATTTTTCTTAAACCAAACCTTATGAAGACCAAAACATAAATTAAATCACTAAACCATCTAGCTAAATGTCACCTTCAAGTTTTTTTGGGAGACTGTATGGCTCTGTCTATTTACACATATAACGGGATAAAGGTGTAATATGATAGAATCTAAGCGAAGTGGAATAAGACAGTGTATAACAGAAGTAGTACGAAGTAAAGTAATTTTTGTTTCAAAAATTGTTTTTTCAAAACCCAAGAATCCACAGAAAGTGAAATATAAATTGGAAACCAATGAGAGATCTAAGTCACGTAGTGAACATCCAATTTAATTACAACGTGGATTAAACGGCAATCAAATGAGCCCTTCCCGCAGCATGAACCAATTTAGACTAAACCGTGCACTGACATCATTTGACATTTGCATAAAATAAAGAAGTAAAGTGGAAAGTTCAATCTAATATTCCGAGTCACTTTTACTCCTGTTTACTTAACTAAGAGCTTTTTAAGCAACTTCGAATTTCAAACTGTTTGCGTTATGGCAACGTTTGATTCCCAATTCATTTTCGACATATTTAAATGGTGCGCTAAGATTAAAATAGTAAAAATGGGTAACTAAAAGACTAAACATTTTTAAATGACACGAACCTTTTAGTTCTAAAATTTCTTTTTTGTTTTTATTTTTTCGTCTTTTTGGCACTTTATATAACTTAATTATTCTTAAAACTTAATTGGTTTTTGCATTACGGAATGAGTTATATAACAAAACAAATTTTTAATTGTTTGTCTCCCAAATAATATAAATTCAGACAATAAAATATGTTGAAAATTGCAAACTGTAGACATAGTCTGGGGCACATAAAAAAATATGAAAAGATTTGTGTATGTAGTTAGGTTAAGATCCACTTATGTGGTGTTTCATAGGTTGTTGTGGCTACCTTTTATCTGGTGGGCTGTATCTCTTTTTTCATTTTTATTATTAGTTTCATATTAAAACAAATAATATACGCCGTGCTAGCTGTGTGGGTGGATTTGAAGATGAGTTTGAAGAATCCATCTGAATGAGTAAATATTTTTACAATGCTATAAAAATTTTCACCAGTCACGTTGGAAATGATACAGATACGCTAGTTTATCGTTATTACCCAAAAAAAATCAGCGGATACCATCAATATAGATTTTTCAGGGTTTGATAGCTATAATATTTTTCACGGTAGAATAAAGGACATAGATATAATTAAGGAAAAATTCTTGATTTGTGTAAATTAATTGAATGACTGAGAAATGAACAGCGTGTTAAAAAATGTGATATTAAGAGAAGATGTAGTTACAATATAAGAAAAGTAAATGCTTGGCAAGTTATAGTCTCCAACTATCCTCCTGGAAAAGAAACGTAATCATTTGAATAAATGTCTCCATTGTGCCAACATGTACCTAGTTGTTTAGATTAAATCTAAGCTGAAAGACTAATGGGCGGAGGCGCTTAGACGATCATCAGTGAGGAATCGGCGTAATGACCGATACTTTGCTCGCTGTCGGAATACACAAAATAAAAATTATACAGATATTTTGAATGAGTACGCTTAAATATAGAGTACTTATAAAGACTCAAAAAAATGGGTTAGATATATTATTGAGATTCAAATAGACATTAGGCTGCTAGAACATCGCCTAAGAGAAGCATTCCAAGGCTTTATCTTGATTGATTTTCAAAATCTGTACGGGAAGTGAAGCAACTGGCGCACATGTATTTTTAATTCGCTTCCAAATCAGTATGCACTAAATAAATGTGCTTATTATCTCAGTCGTCTCTTACGACTTCCTATTCTAAAGTGCCGAGAACCACACGGCACTAATATATGTATGGATCTATATAGTTCTTTGATTGTATCTACTTTATTTTGTACAATAAATAGGCTTTATATAAATAAACAAGAGGACGACTGCGCGGCTCAGCCCGCGAAAAGGCTCTATTAATGCTCGCATTTACCACTAAGCAAACTACATGTCAAATTTCAAGTTTCTAAACCCAGTGGGTTGGGCTGTCTGTTGAATTTCTGTCAGTCATCCACTCAGTTACGGAAGATTTTTGTAAAAATAGATAGATAAAAACAAAAAACCTTCTGAGTCCTTACTATTTTACAGCGGAACTCCCAAACAGCGCTATTATCTCCGCCGCACCTACGCACGAAATATTACGCGCAGACAAATGAATGTCGTTACAAAGGATTTGATACCTTTGTTTATTTCTTTCGGCAATGTTATTGTGGTTCTAATGTTAGAGGACTCGGGAGTCTGTTGAATTGCCTACATGTTCCCCAAAATTTAAAATGTTAGTTCAAATATATTTAAAATAAAAAAATCTGAAGAATTAACTTTCAGTAGTTCTGTCAACGTTGTGGCCTGTTACTCGTTTTACTGGGAGTAAAACTCACACCTGGTCGATTTGTATTTTATACTCAATCAAATTATTTTATTTCGGGAACATAGGAATCAAAAGATGAAAAGTGACAAATTCTATTAATATTTCCTTCGTAATGGAATATATATTAAAATTAAAATCTAGATGATTGCCCTGTCCCCTTCAGAATCTCAAGAATTTCTAAATATCATTTCTATGATGACGTCATTGAGTTTAAAAAGCTATCGAGTCTTTTTTTGTTTTAGTCATCTTAAGTTTGTGTGTAGAAAACCACGTTGTGAATTTTGAATTTACAATTTCTATAAATAATTAGCTGAAAAAATCCTTATTTTTACAACTGCTTTATGTGGGAAAAGTACGGCAGCCTCGGCTAATCGAGATCCGCCCACAATAGTATATCAATTTCAAGAATTCCAGATACAAACAGAAAATTAAGTTTCTCGTATTTAGACACTATTCAAATAGAGTAAGAAAAATAATTTATCGCGTCTGCTGAACAGTTTATATTATTTTCTTAGAATGTCAGACCATTATGAATTACTTATACAACAAAGTAAAGAATCATATTTTATAAGTTTAAATTTGAAGAGATGATAAAACACCATTAATTATCAGTATTGCCTAAATTATATAAGTTAATAAGTTAAGCTATATTATAGCGTAGCAATTAAGTATACAAAAAACATACAGTCAACAATTTAGAGTAAAGTTGGTTAAACCTTATGTACTTAATCGTTTTGCTTTTTGTAAATTTTACATTAAACAAGTTACATTACATTAAGTCATTCACCTCATAATCTAATAAATTTTAAGATCCTAGAAACTCTACGTGGAAAATCTCCTTTTAAGATTAATACATATTTAAGGTAGCTTTCTTATTCATAAAATATAAAAGTAAATACGTTCTAACAAAAATGAAATAACTAATAATTCTTAAATATCGAGTATTCTGGCTTTTAAGGGGTTTGTAACCTCGTCGTCACTATAATTAATTCACCTTCAGATTTGTGTAAAATTAGTACAAGGTATGTCTGGTTTGTGCGTCATCAAGCGTAATCGCTGTGGGGTCGATGTTACTTTTGTAGAACCTTACAAGAAAGTTCTCACCTTGGAGCCCCTTGAGCGCTTTTGCCGTAATATCAATCAAAATGGGCTAACTTTAAAAAATCCCACTCCAAACGCTCTCCAGGCAATGTACATAATATCTTCTCATAGTTACAAAATATGAGAAACAACTAAATATCTATTTACTCACTTGAGCGTGGTGTTGTTCTATGTTACATAGTTAAAACAACACCACACACAAATACAATATCGAGACTTAAATTGTTTTATTAGACTTTTGTCCACCTAACCATTACATAGATTCATAGTTTGGCACTCACACACATTATTGGAATAATCTATTTTTTGGCACTCTTTTATTATATTTGGTCAAAGCATTACACCGAAGTAATATTCGGCAGAAATAACATTTACACGGACATGATGTTTTCATTATTTGATTATTCAGAACCTGACAAAATTGATAACATTGTTCCGAATGTTACCCTCTCCGTAATCGGACCCGACATGTCGTTATTACTATTGCCCAAATGTTACTTTTTATGATTAAGATACATTCTATTAGTTCCTGTTTTGGTAATGACTTCAAATTAAAGTAATGTGGGTTAATAAAAAAAAAATCTCTGTAACAGGTGATGAAAAAATAAACTTTAGAAGCCCAGGCACATCTTAATAATTTCAAACATGTGAATTTACAGACAAAAACAAAAACAAAATGTATAAATGGAATTTATTTGCAAAATCAATAAATATTATTGATTTGAGGACAATTGGGTTACTTTAGATTCAACACTTGAATACATTGGAATATTTTCGAAACGGGATACGCACTCCAATAACAAATTATCAATCAAAGTTGAAAACAAACGTGGGTGTGGGAGACGGGAGGGGGTAACGGTCCTGGGGGGTTGGTAGGCGCCAGACTGGCTGGCGGCGACTGCACGCGGGTGCATCCTGCGCAGGTGCTATCCCAGCCGCCGGTGATGTAAAATATACAGGACCTAGATGGCTTTCGTTTTTACTTTGTTTTAATCTCGGCATTATACATGAAAAAGGGACAAGCTAACTGCGCTTAGCACTGAAGTGTAAGTTATATTTAATGAAGAGTTATGCGCCATGTAGTGCGATATTTTGATAATGAATAAGACCAAGAGATCAAAACAACGCAACAATTTCCAAGTAAAAGTAAAGCGTTTCAATGCAAACGAAGCATCATCTGAGGAATGTGCACTAAAAGCATCAAGAACATTCGTATCTGTTTCTCATTTAATTTGTGGTCAGTGCCGACCTCACCCCCGTTCTCGCCCGCCTTGATTCGACATACGATCACGAATCCGTGACGCACGACCTTACTCTTTTGTGGATGTACACGTTTCAGATTCGCCAACGCGCCCACGCATTGTATAAATTATTATAATTTAACATAAATAACGGTGACGTTACTTCTCTCGATTGATTCTTTGAAAAAGATGCAAGTAATGAACCGTATCTACTATCGCACATTGAGCTATAAAAAGTAAGTCAATATTAAGTATTTATAATTTTTTTGCTGTGTTCCCGAGAATAAAATAAACAAAATGGATTAAGCTGTCCACAATTTCTTGTACGTAGCGAATAAGTGGTTTATGGAGATTTTAACACCTTTATTTCTGTGCAACTACCAACCGAACGCTTTCACAGAATTGTAGGTCAAACTTAAACAAACAAATTTTCCACAAAGTAGCAGCAAGTAAATATATTTTTTGCTGGGCGAAGGTTATAAAAACTAACACAATTTGACGCTACGAACTTTTACTATTAATATTTTAGCACCTTGAAATTCATATTTTGACATCTTAGAAATCAATATTTTTTTATTTCAGATAAATTTCTTAATAATTTAACTATAACGGTATAAATAAATTTTAGAGAAAAATCTCCGCAACGTAGCAAATCGAGTATCGAGAGTGGATTGAGAGAATAAGGAAGAAATACTTTATTTCGGGCGCATCGTTTGAGTTTGTGGACACAGCGAGAGAGATCAAGTAAACAACATCACAAAGAAGGCGAACGGCAGTATTTCAAGATATTTTCGTGTAGTTTTATTTGTAGTATCTACCAACTGTTATTTTACCAAATGGCAGACCCACCATTTTCACAAAATAAAAATAACCTACACAATTTCAATTCGGTTAAAACAAGGCGGAGCGAAGATTGTAGGCCTTCTTATATTTTGTTATGTAATACTAAGCAGTCAACTATTTTTCTACTCATGGACATGTAATTGTTAAACCTATAGCGTTACATTACAAAAACAAATACGTAGGCGTTTGATACGAGATCACGTTTCGGTTTCAACACCTTAATATACCTCGTCACTTTCACTTTACACTTTGAAAATAAATAAATTTTAATAACTAGAAATAAACGGTGGGATAAATGACAAAGTAACAAAGATTTGGAAAGACTCTGCGATGAAATTAGACTTTCGTATATAAATTAAAGTAATTGACCTCAGTAGGTTGTACGATATGGCATCCACCGACAAAACTTACGGCCATGTAAACTGGCTTTTATCTAGCCATTTGTTACGCTCCAATACATTTTCACGTTTGGGGCTTCATCTACTTCGGATCGATTCAAGAAATAAGCGAAATGGAGTTAATTTATTAAACCTTTTATATTTATTCGGCTCCGATTACAGGATGTCTGAAGCCAAAAAAACAATCAAACCAAATAAAACAAACCTAAAATAGTTTAAAAACAGGCATTTTAATGCAATTAGAGGGAGAGATCTAAGCTACAGCTGTAATAGGCCCAATTAGTGTAACGGTAGCGAGGCGACAGTGGCGCCGTGTCCGGCGTCCGGCAGCCGTGTCCGGCAATAACCACCCAATTAACCGTGTTGGATTACAAAACAAAATCATAACAGAAAATGTAATGTAATGCACTTATATTGTGCGATTTAGTTTAGCTTCTTGGTCTTTAATCGGGCGGGTTCTTCCTTGATACAGGACTTTTGCAAATAGTGTAATGTTAAAATCCTGAAGTATTTTTAGGCCAATTGTTATGACAAAGTGGTTGTAAACTAAACCAATGAAAAAACCATGCCGAAAATTTACAAATTATCCTAAATATGCAAGTTGTTTATTTATAAATCTAAATATACATAAATGTATATCGTTTAAAATACATTAATTACACACCTACTATAATAGCTCAAAATGTTACTTAAATTTTAATAATAAATCTTCAAGTGGTCTCTCTATAGTTATTTTATTTTGTGGTACAGATCGCACCGATTCCAGCCCATTCTGCTAACCCTTAATTGGGGTTTTGGATCTAATCGCCGATTGCCAGATACGTCCAAGCCTTACTAAAAATAAACTTTATGGATGCCTGCGTGAGAAGGTTACGAATAACTGGAATGGCGTAGAATGAGGTCATTTCCCTTTCGTCGCTATTCTTGTACATTTTATTTTAGCTCATTCTTCAGATTGAATATTTTAAACTCAAACACGGTTAAGCGAAATGCGAGTTAAGGCTAGATTTATTTACATCTGTCAAGCAGTCAAGCCACTGTGTTGCAAGTTTGAGTAAAATAAGAAAATTTCTTGGGATGACGGTTTCATTTGAATTTAACTGAAATAATAAAATAGCTATTTTTGCCAAAGTTGTTAAATCATACTATCAAATTTCTAACCAAATAGTCTTAATAAATACACAGACGATCACGAAATAGCACTTCATTATTATAGATTTTCATTTTATGATCTTACTTCGTAGATATTGACTATAAAGTATTGTGTTACGTATTGATACGCGTCGCTTGTAGCTTTTCTACGAAGACGCTACGAGTAAGCTACGCAACTTGAAGCTCGTAGCATCTGTTACAAATCAAACTAACGCATCATAATCGCTACGTACCGAAAAGAAGTAATAAAGAATGTAACGGGTATTCCATTTACGATCGTGAAATAATTTGATTAAAAGAAAAATTATTTTCTGCAGTATAGTGAAGATTTTAAGAAACATGTGGAGTACAACAAAACTATTAAATCTGAGTTGTACAGGCGCTAACGAGTGTGGCGGGTGGTTCTGGCGGGGAGCCAGCTGAGAACGGCATACATTTGTGGTCGCCACTCGCCACCGTAGACACGACACTTGCACGCTTACTAGGACAAAGCATAAGACACCTATATTTAGATAAATGCACTACGTGAATTTCAATTTAATTACTGAGCCATCAAGTTTATAGGCTCTTTTAATCCCTTTAAGATAAAGACATTGTTGTATTTATTTAAATATTTAGATCTACGTTGAAACGCGTATTGATAGATAATTCTTAATAGTAATAATGCTCATTAGAATAACCTATTACAAATTTACCCTAAGACTAAATTTTGCATCAAGATTACGAATCCCCAAAAAAACAAATAAACAACCTTATAAATTCGTAACGAATTTTCGAGATGATGTTTAATGCAAAGAATTATAATATTTTACAAGCATTGTTTTGAAAACTACGTAATTAAATTATATCTTTTATACTGTAATGTAAAAGCAAGCCAATAAAACTGTCTTTCATCTGGGTAAACATAAAAATTTCAAAATAGATTATATAAAGATTTTATCATAGTAAGCGCTAACAAAAAAAATATATATTGCACCAAAAGAAAAAGAAAATCAGAAGAAAAAAAACACAGGTTATGTGGTACGAACGCGGACTTATCGCTTAATCAATGTGTTCCAGTCAACCATAGGGTGCAGATCAGTTTGCCGAGTTTCAGGGACAAACGAAGCTTTCTTATATTTATTTTTCTAAATCTTAAATGGTAGTGCCACTGCACTGCCTCAATAACCACTATTCCATTAATGATGCCTAACGTGCATGTTGATTCACTTATCTTCTAACTTCTGAAAGTTTTTACTGGATCTGATACAGGAGCTCTATATTCGAACTGTGTTTTAAGTGAGTAGTCAGATCAGTAAATAGCAAAGTTCAAGGCTGTTGATTGCTACTAAAAATCTAGACGGAATGATTGTGTTCAGGCAGCCTTAATGTTAATACGAAAAGTGAAAACAAACACAATTTTCTGCAATGTCCGACTGAATACGATTCGAACACATACATCTCATTACAATGAAAGGAACAAGAAAAACGTTTTTCTTCTATGTCACTTAGTGACAGCAATTTTCATAACTTATCCGAGTTTCGTTTATCTTACTCATTTCAGTAGAATAATAAGCCTACTTTGAAGTTTCCATGTAACGGCTCAGCGATTGATGTCAACGACTTTATTTGGCTCCAGAGTACAGTAACCTGATCAAGTTCCAAATCCCTGTCGAAAGTGAACGATGTTGGGAGTAATATGTTTTTGTTGGATATCGACAGTGAAAAATGGCAAATTATCCCGTTAAATGTGAGACCAATTCTCCGATGGCAATAAAGACAATAAAGTACGAAATGGCTAGAAAGATGCAGAACCGAAGAAGTGAGTAATATCGAATCATCTAATCAAGTTTCAGTCTTTTCAAGACTGTTGGCTCTGTCTACCCCGCAAGGGATATAGACGTGATCATATGTATGTATGTATGTAAGTTTCAAGTATGCTTGAATGCCCTGTGTTACTTTAAGTGATACTTAGTTCACTGTGAAATTATAACAATGAAATTTTAAATGTATCATTTTAATTCGTTTGTTTCTTTTTTTTTCCGGGATGTTTTCATAATTGGAATAAAATTTGTAATGTAAGTTTATAAAGTATTTGTTAAGGCATTAAAAATTAAAGACATCATTAAGCAGATATTATCTACATTTCTAACTTATTTTGCCTCATCTTTACATACATTGTCATAATTTTAAATTTAAATACTCAAAGACAATTTTCGTGAAGTTAAACATCTATACATTTTGTGATTTGCAAGCCTTCGCGGGCCACCACATGGCACATGCCGTATGCCTCGCAACGACTTCCGGCAGCGTTCGACAGCGCCATAGGCAGAAATATAATACTAGGACGGAGCCACAGCGGCATATTGCCTATTGTTTGGCATCTTCAACTCTTGGCATCGAACCTTTACACGACTCCGACCGACTGCAATGTCAGCTTAAGTACTTTACTCCTATAATGTATGAATATTAACGCAAAAGTTTCGAATGTATAACCATACAAATGTCTCTAGTTGACAAACGATATCGAGCTTAATTAGGTCTTGTATGCTATGTGAATGCTCTCAGAATATTTTCAGAAATAAGACGAGGTTTTGATAGCGCCACGGTTTGTACATTATTGAGCATGGAATTGTCAAGGGGTTAAGTTATATGTAAGTCAAACATTAAGTTATGAGTAGCATATAGCATTAATGAAATTACGTATCTAAGATGATCTTGTTTTTTCTTTGTTTAAATTGAAATAAAACCTTTTATTTTAAACGTGCTCGAACGTTCAAAGTCAAAACCGGTATATGTATAAAATCGGCTGTACAGAAGCAAGTGAGAGGCCTACATAATTTAGTCGACGATTGTCGATCGATGGCAAATCGGACATCACCTACTCGTGATCATGTTATTTATATACCTTTATGTGTCTTTTACATAACTAAAATCAATAGCACATACTATCATAAAATTTATTTTGTATTACAGCAATAATACATGTAATTTTCGCTAACATCATCAATGTAACGTTAGTATTATGTTTATTTTACTTTCATGCTGGCAACATTAAAATAGGAATAACTTTTTTGATTATTTTTCTACATAATGATTGTCTCTTTCGGGAACGTCCTAGTAAAGGCAAGACTACTAACTTTAAACCGTTCAGATTTAGCATGAAAATAGATTTATGAATGTGGAAGAAGTAAATGAAAATGTAGGGGTCGTGGCAAGTGGCAATATGTAGTACCTGGCTATCTCAGCGGGATTTGATTGTATGATTATACATCATTTTATTGAATTTCTAAAAACATTATATTATTACCACATTTCTGCGTGCATTATAACACAATTATTGTAGAGCCGGACCAAATTAATTAATATTGAAAATTAATTAAATTGAAAGCCTTTCTTTGATGTCACAGTTATCGACACGTCGACCCCGGGGCTCGCAACGTTATAACTTGTGGAAAGGTTCAGTTACGATTATTATTCGCAGTAATTATTTTAATTTTATGTAGGTATGGCAGGTATAGATGTATTGACCTTTTTCGTCTACTTATAGATGTACTGGTTTATAATTTGTTAAAATTAAAAATACTTATTTCACAAACTATTTTTACGTTGTTATGCGTCTAATTTATGAGGTCAGTAACTCTGTGTCTGGGCTCTGAGAACAACTTTTCTATTTATTTTTTTAATATACTCGTATTATCAGATAGATATTATTCTTACTACTTACTAAATATATATAGTTATTTAGTAAGTAGTAAGAATAATATCTATCTGATTGCCAAGCAGGGAGAACGCCCTTATCTATTTATTAAACTAGGTGATCAGCCAAATTATGTCATCTTCTCTTTATTAACCTAAATTATCATAAAGTGACGACCTGTCACGGCCTCGCCCGTGGTACATAAATTACATATAACACCTGCAGATAAAATACCTTTGAAACGTTGAAAGATTTTTCATAATCACATGAGTATTAAGATTATCCCTTACAAAAAAAAAACAACAACCACAATCCAAGTTATAAACTTTACTCTTTATTTATAATATAGTATATATAAATATGACAGCTTTGTGCAGCAATAGTTTCAATAAGGGGAAAAATTTACCCTTACCTACTACACAAAATTTATTAACTTTAACAGGAATCAACACCCTCTTTAACAAAGTCTAAAAGTAGCATAATGCTTTAATCAATGAAGCAATTTGTTGTTATAACGAAATTCCTCAAATGGATGTTATAACATCACAACGAGTATAATATTTCTATTAGATTTTAGGAGTTCATTTAAAGAAACGAAAAAACTCAAAGCAAAATTGTGCGTGCCTTTACAAATTCCACCCTTCCGATTAAATGATTTGGTTAAAATTCCGGTGCTCGCCGTTAGGCCAGTTCAAGTGGGTCACATGCGTCCTAAATAAACACATCTTGGGTAAACACCTTCGACGAATACGATTTATTTCTGTTCAATTATTATAACTGAACATTTTTAACCCATTACCTTAATAAAACATTGAGATATTTAAAAAGACGTGAATTATATAAAAGAAATTACACCATTATTTATTAAAGAAATCCAACATTTAATAAAGTACGTTCCTAGTATAGTAGTAACTAGTAAAAACACTTTTCTAAATTTCCATGGCAAACGTAGGCAATTAAAAAAGCCGGCCAAGTACTTGTCGGGGCACGTGCATTGTAGGGTTCTGTAGTTGCGAATGCCAACTCTGAGTTAAAACTCACAAATATCTAAAAACGAGCACAAATAGGACGGTGGTAACTAAAGAAAAAGAGTTATGCCGATCCTAAACACTATTCAATAAAGTGTTTTTATTGTTGAACTTGCTTTAATTTTATAAATAAATTTTTAAGTACTTACGTTTGGGACCCCACTTTACTAAAAAATTGATTATCAAGATTTTTTTTTTTTTCACGACTTTGTTGCCATCCTTAATAAACATACACACCTTTATATACATATATTCAAAATTCTTCCACTTACAGTCTCTTAGTTTAACCACGGAGACACAGACAGAAGACATGGCGAAACCATAAGGGATCCTTGTTTACTACAACGGAACCAATGACGGGCCTAACGATGCACTACGCCTAAGTCCTGAACATAATGATACTAATAAATTAAATTAAGAAAAATGTTCTTGTATTCCTTCTGTTATTCTTTGACAAAATTTCATTTCGCGTGATAACAAATTCTTTCAGAAACAAATGAGGTTACTTTGTTATTCTTTATCACAAAAATCGATTGTGATGAGATACAATTTTGTTCATGAACCATTATATATCATTTGTTAGTTTTTCATAAACATGAAAGCCACTCCATTTTGCTTTGCCACAGGTGCTATTGTTATTAAGAAACTGTTTTGATTAATTAATTATTTTGGATGCATGGTAGAACCCAGACGTACTAAGCACAACGACCTTACACATGATTTTTTTAAGTGGTACGTATTTTTTCTTGTATACGAAAATAATGATCTACAGCTGGGTAATACCATCTAACTGAATACATTTTATTTTTTCATACAAATATATCTCACATTAAACTTTCCAAAGTTAAAAACTTACTAACATATGAAATTTTATTTTAACAATAAGAATTATTCCAACGTCTTTAAAGTTATACAAATAAGTATTTTATTCGATATAAATATAAACTTCACAAGTCAATTATAGGAAAGGCTTATAAAATTGGGATTCTTCTTTAAGGCAATGGGCCAGCAACCTGTCACTATTTAAATCTAAATTTTTTGAGATTGTGGGTCTGTGTACCCCGAAGAGGTAGAGTCGTGATTATATGTTTGTATGCAAACTTTTAAAATATAGTCCTAAAGTTATTTAATGTTTTCAATCACGTGCTCTTCAGTAGAGAAATTTTGTCGTTGTATAACATATTGGCATTACGCCAACAACCAACTGAAGTCTTCATTGATTGAGGTCTTTCAAATTCTAAGTAGTTCATTTAGGATATAAAATGCGAGGAAATAAGTTTATTTGTATTTCTTCTCAGTGAGTCAGATTTACACACGAAACAACTCCCATCTGACATCTGACCTTTGCAGGTAAACCTATCCCGTATTGTATCCATGGTTACACATCCAGTTACCTGAATGTGCAGGTTTAATCACGATGTTTTCCCTCACCGTAGGAACATCGGTCTGTATTCAAACTAGTTTACATAACTTTGAAAATAGTCATTGCTACATGGCCAAGGAGGGATTCGAACCTTACCTACCGATTCGACCACCGACAATCAATTTACTTGTATTTATGTTATCATAAAAATAAAGAAAATTGAGTCGGTCATTAATTCATCTCTATAGGAGTAGAGGTAAAGACGATAAAAACGACCCTAAATTTCTAGACCTTATTCATTACTGTAACATATGCTAAAGAATTTTAGTGATGTAATAAATCTACAAGCAAGTAATAAAGCTCATTAGAATGCCGCCACTATCTTTGTCTGGTCATCAGTGAAACACTAAAAAAATACAGATTACACTAAATTGGTAAGTAGTAATGAATATTTATAACACTAATTCAATTGGTGAGGTGAAGAAATTAGCTTAATTAATTTGCCCATTTATATTGAAAATAATGATTCTGAATTTAAAAATTTAAAGAGGAAAAGGGTGTTACATCACCTCTACCAACATACCACAAGATAGCCTCTTTGTAGCCAGTACAAGCTCTTCGCAATATAACTTGAGATTTATTCTCGTAAATAGACAACATATAAACTAGTTCATGGTTCGATGGACAGAGTAATAATATTGCTTTGTTTCTGCGATGCATTTCGCAGAATACCCGTTCAGTAGAGTAGCGTTACTCGTGTTCGCCCCATTGACCGTTTCGTGTATCGGCGCCCCATTGAAGCAATAAAGCGCCGTACTATGATTAATGGGTTTGCAACCTCCTACCGACGCCCACCCATTCCAAGTCGTAAGACCTGGCCCTGGCTCACTATATAGATATACTGATTCATAATCATAAATTGTTAAAAAGAAACGATATGGCGGCCATACAGACACTTGAGACTTAGAGATGGAATGAATTCGATATTGAACGCAAAGTTTGTGGCATTTCATTTTAGCGGGACAGATTATTCAGAATTGCTCATAATAGCAAATAGTGCACTGTAAACTAGGATTTAGAATCATTTTTCCCTTGTCTAAATTCTATCTTTGCTAACATTGATACCTAATATACAGTTGAAAATACACATTTAACCGAATCTTCAGACACTTTCTAAAACTTTGATAAAACGATCGTTGAACTACTGCAAGTGATAAATTGTTATTACAAATCTCTTAAGATGAATGCCCATTCAGGCAAAAAGAAAAGAAAAAAATACATTTTTATGAACTTAAATAAATAAACCTGTTAAATTATATAAATTAGAAAATAAAACAGCGACGTTTGCTTATTACATATCACTGTTTATCATCTTGCAATGAATAGAAGAATGTTTCTATCAACTTCAGTTATCCTTAAATTTCATTTTCAAGTTGTCCATTGTAGTGTTTTATAGACTGTAAATGAAAAAGCAGATAAAACCTGGTCTATTTTTATATTAAAATTTGCGTTCTTTTATGAAGTTACATATTAGAAAAACATGGGAAATAAAAACCTTTGGCTTGAAATAAGAAAAAAGATTTTCAAAAATAAGTTGAATGTCAACCTCTTGGACTTACAAAGAGCATTGTCCTGTAGAACATCATAAAAGAAAGTAATATAAAAGAATAAAAAATATGAAGGGAGTCCTTAAAAAGTGTAAGTCGGTGATGAAAGTGTACTGTTTATTATTTAACTGAAAAGAAGCATAACAAAAAAATTTAAACTTGCCTACTGAGGCTCGCCTAGTATTTTGGATTGCTTGACTGACAGCAGTTCAGGTTCAAACAGATTCAATTGAATTCTCCCGAAGCTTTTGTTGTGTAAGGTGGCTAATCAATCATTCGTAACGAGCCTTCAACCATTTCAATAGCTCTTTCGCTTACATTGTGGCTATATTTTTACGCTTACCTAGCAAAAAAATAAAAAATAGTTCCGTTAGGAAGTTATTAATTTATTTTCAAGTTTTTTAGAACCCGTGTCGTAGTTAGGAAGGCAGTATTCATAATTTATTAAAATATTATAAGTGAGCAATTAGGCATAATATCCACCATATGATAAGCTATACCATCAGGATAAGATGTGTGTGTTGCTAAGAAAATTCGAAGACTTATTTTCAATTTTATTTTTATAGAAAAATCTCATAGCTCATTCTCGGTATATTTAAAACCCAGACGCGTCGAAAGTTGTGACTTTCCGTTAAAGTTATGAGTGTTTGCTAATCCGGATTACCTGTCTTCTCGCGTTTGCCGACTTAAAACTTGAGTCTGCTAAACGATGAAGCGTAAGACACCAAGTCCAAAGTTACGCCTGCATCCGAATCGATCTTTTTGAAAACAGAAGCACGTACACCGACGCTTCGTAAATATTTATCGGTCTCCAGCCAAAGTCACTCGCCTCTCGACCAGAAAAACAGCGCTTCAGGTGCATTTTAACTCTGATTAATTTCTACGAGAAACTTATTTCCATTAGTTAGCTTCCGTGGAAATTTATTTGGTATCATTCGGTGTGGCTATTGTCAAGGATGTTGTTTGGATATTATTATTTGTTACGATGTTCTACTTTATATTCCTTTTATGTTGTACTTAAGTATGAGATATCATTCTTAGAATGGAATCAAACTTTTACGGATAATAATAAATCCACATTTACTTCTCGAAATAGATCTTTATATTATTCTATTTTTCTTTTTTTACACAAACCTATGTATTTATCATTGTGCTCTAAGCTGTTGGCTACAAAACTCAGGGTCCGTTTAAGATATTGTAGTTAAGTTATCGTAAACCGATTGCTAAAGATTTGCACCTGGAAATCCAGCTTAATCTGATGCAATAGTTATTTTTAGCTGTAGGCCTAAGCCTTTGAAGAGGCCAATGGCTTTCTTAGGAAAGGATAAGTTAAAAATAATCAATAAAGTCAGCACTTACATACATAATAAGCGTACGTTGTATTGCTGTTTACAAAAAGCATGTTGTTAGTTGAAAAAGCTTCAAAAAAATTTCTATCATAGAACGTACATTTGGTAAGCAATGTTTTAAGTATGTGCGTTATTTGGCGATAATAAAGACTAGTGACGTATTAGCCGCCGGCGTGTCTGCGCCTGCTCCTTGATCACTACGGACAGGCGGCCACGACCGACCCAGGAAAACGCCTACGAGCTATTTATTTGCAAACTCTAAGGAGCTCTAACTTTTGTTAACAATCAAGAAACTACGAAGAATTATTTGAGTTTTGATCAGATCAACGTTATAAATACGAAAATTTGTAAGAAGGAATCAAACATGAATAAGTAAGATTTTGAGGAAATTTTAGAGGCCTATTAGAGTATCTCGAATACGGTACCAAATTAGGCAACAAATAAAGTGTTCAAGTGGATTGTATGTTGACGTATGAAATAAAAGAATGTTAAAAGTATTTATTCAAAGCAAACCACACAAAAATAAAACAGAAATTAAAATATGGATAGTATAATAATAAAATATTATTATGTGTTCCCAATAGGTTACCGTCTCAGCATAATATTGGCTGCAAACAACCCGTGGTGACATTACGAACACCCATACGGAATAATCATTCAGAGAAATACGTCTCAGTACATTAAAAGAAAAAAATATATATATAAGGAAAAAGTTATTAATTGAAAAAAAAAGTTGATATACATAAAATCCACGCGTAAAGTCATAGATGACAGCTATTTACTTATTATTACTCCAATACCACATTAGCTATAATTTACATGCGAGCGAACCCACGGGCAGGCGTCATACACACATAAAGCGTAACAAGTAACTCCATAAATGGAATGTTGAAACTTGTTGCTATAAAAGTGTTTAAGTGATTCTCGCTTTTTTGCTATACTTACATTTTTTACGATAAGTGTAGCGTTTTGATATTTCCATATCACCCACACGAAAAATTGCCATCTCGACTCAATAAAAATCCATAAATGTCGCTCTTGACTGATTATTATAAAAGAATGTGTGCCCCGGCTTTACAAACTTAAAATGCCATTTTCGATCCCCGAATTTTAGGAAACCCTCTATAAGTGCACGTTAGAACACACGAGGAACCTATATATGACAAATTTCTAGACCCAGATATTTTGCGACTTTTGGAGAGGGTAGGTAAATTAGGTTTTTCCTCAAATCAACTTCTCTCACTCGTCTAACTTTTGCACGCATTGGAACCAAATCCAGGTTAGATATTGGTTGCATATCCAACCCATTATGTACAGATTTCCTCGCGATGATTTTCTTCACTAATTTATTAAACATTTTTAAAACTTTGAAACTTATTGTTTAGTTTATAAGTAAGTAATGTAAACCAATGACTTCTTTTTAATTGTCATCTGTGACAAGTTTTGAATAAGGCTTGAATGAAGAAATATTGTGTAGATACCTAGATTAATAGAAGAATTTCTGAAATAGCCTATTGTTCTAAAGAAAAGACATAGATTGCAAGAAAAATTAATAACACTATTTACATATGAAGAAGGTAATGTTTAATATACAAATTAAAGCGTCGGAAGTAAAGTAAGTTACATTATCTGACTCCTACCCGTGCTATGCAACGCTTTGTAACAAAAGATTAAATGTTGAGAGAGTTGGTCGACAAGTGGTAAAGGTATTCGATTTGTAAGCTAAGTCAAACTAACTTAAAATTCCACTACTCATTATTAAGTTAGTTTGACTAAAAACTGATTCCTCACTGCAATGGCGAGGTTAAGATCAATCTGCAAAATTAATCTGCATACAATATGCAGATTGATGATTGATGCAACTGAATATGCACTACTGGTTGATTTTTAACATACATATTTACATAGTATCACGTCTATATCCCTTGCAGGGTAGACAGAGCCAGCAGTATCGAAAAGACTGACAGGGCACGTTCAGCTGTTGGCTGGCTTAATGGTAGAATTGAGATTCAAATAGTGACAGGTTGCTACCCCTTCTCCTAAAAGAAGAATCCTTAGTTTATTAGCCTATCCCTTTCATGACATCCATGAAAAAGAGATGGAGTGGTCCTGTTCTTCTACTATTGGTGCTAGGAACCACACGGCATTGGGCTTTTACCTATCAAAAATATGATCAGGTACTCTGATAAGGATGATTTAAACTATCGCTCTTATACAAAATTTGTTAAAATATGATACAATTTTAAAATTTACGATAGTAACAATCCCTATCTTCATATTTACATAAATTGCAAGAAAATCTGGAAAGATTTTCCCGCTCCGGGTTTCAAGGCTAACTAGATAGAGAAGATTGATTTCACACAGTTTTCATTCAAGAAACTAGACAATATTAACTGCTCGTTTCTCGGAAAACATTGAAAACACTTAAGCGATGGATTAAACTACGCATTAGGGCTGGCGATCGATGCTAGTACAAAAATAGATGGCAGTAGGTATTCTCTTTGTGGGGAACCACCTAATTACCAATATTAAAGGCAATTGTTAGTTTTAAGGTGTGTGACCGATTGAAAGTTCAGATGCTAAAAATAATCGTTTACTATTTATACCGAAGCAATTTATTTGGTACATTAAATAATATATTATTTCTGTTCTAATGACTGCCTAAATTTAAAGTACATATATTTTATAATTTTTTCATGTGTAAATCACAAAATACACATAAAATTGAGTTTATCAAACAAATGATTCTAACTAATATTATAAATGCGAAAGTAAGTTAATTTATATCAACTTTATTGTACAAAAACCAATTAGCGGACTTAATGCTAGAAGCATTATCCACCAGTCAACCATTAGGTCTTACAGAGAACTTAATGTGGGGTCAAATAAATTAAATAAATACATGGATACCTACACAAAATACAAAATTAACATACATAAACTTCAATAAATAAACAATAAACATAAATAAATAATAATAATAATAGGTGCAGCGATTACCGAAAAGGTATGAAATACTCTCGCGACTCAAGATGAACCTATACCTGCGATTTGAAACTGGAACGACTTGGGGATGGGATTCGCGAAAAATCTGTACTCTTTTGTAGGTAGTGCTTAGCTGCAGGTAAAAGCTAGTAAGAAATAAAGTAAAGTGAAATACCAAGAAAGGAAAATACAAAAAAGTGATGATGAAGGGTACGAATAACACCTTTGAATTACAAAGTCATTTAATACGCACAGCATGCAAATAAATATGATTTATTAATATTAACACGACATTCTTTTATGTATTTCCTGTACTTACTTTTGCTATCAAAATATGGTTTTTATCAAACATTCTGAGGTGATAAACTTTTTGAATAGTAAGGAAAGTTAGAAAACTCTATATTAGGATCAACTGAACACATACACAAATGAATGTGAATATTAAAATTTAATAAAAAACATTACATTAAATTTTTGAAAGATTTGTAAATTGTTGCTTTTTTGGTTTCAATTAAAAAACACTTAATGGAATAAAATGTGGTTTTGAATCTTGCTAAATAATAAAATATATAAATGTAGAAGCGTAACCTGGACTTAATTAATAAGAAATTTCTATGCTTTTTGAATAATATAAACTATTTTTTCATTACTTAAAACTTATACTTTTTAAATTTTATTATACTAAAATAAAAAAGGTAATTAAGGAATATCGCTTACATTTTATAGTACATACCTACTATCAGCACGGGCATTTATTGGTTTGTCAACTCAGATTTGATATGATTAGCTACAGACCGTAACTAAATTAGTAATAAGTACATTAGCTATTTTAGCTTTTCTGAACGAAGTTTGGGTCCAAAACAAGGCTGAAGAGTCAATGCCCTTGGATAGAATATATGATGAATTGTGTTGATGAGAGTATTGATATTAAAAAATAAATAAATATCATGTATCAATGGAGCATAAAATGGTAGATCAAATAAATAAATAATTCACACTTCGACTAGTTATAAGTATATGTCAAAAAGGCTGAAAACTCAAAATCGTATATCTTTCTAATACTAAATTATCTGTTGGCTACAGAAGTAAGTATAGGTGCTTTCGTCATATAATAAGTTAAAAAAAAGGAGAAAAAATGTGATAGTCGTTTTCTTGAAGTTGATCAATTCACCTGAACAATGGCATCCATAGTCTGCTTACGAATGCACAAGACGTCGCGTCTCCCTCAAAGTGAATAGGGGTTGTGTATAGAGGGCGCGCGCAACCGACCCGCACTCCTCACTTTCCCCGGCGCGGCTAAAAATAGACGCTCGCGGCAGTGGCTTATCGTCACACTGCGACTTTAAGAAAAATAGGAAACGCCTCCGAAAAAATACTCTTACCACATGCTTTAATTTGAGCATGTCACGTCTTTATTACTTGTGGTGACTTATCTGGACGGATTTATAATGAAATTGAGTTCAGTCTTTAATAATCACACTAAAAAGGTGGGCGTTTTTGTAGATTTGGAAATCGCTAATCAATAGATATACATATCTCATATAATGTTATAGATATGATGTGATAATGACACTTAATGATTAACGATAATAATAATTGCAAACGTTTATTTTTTTAGATAATGTTCCACTCCTATAACAATAGATATCTATTAAAAAAAATATGAGTAGCATAAAAAATAAATGTTATTCTTTTTCTAACGCTACTTCTGCATTAAAAAAAAATAATTTTTGATTGCTAATTTTCGATGCAGATTTTCAATTGATTTGTTTGAATATTCAACAGTCGCGACGATACGCACAAAGATATGAATATTAATGAATATTTGATCACTCATAGCCACACTGATTAGGAAGCGGACATTTTATGAGTTTATTAATTGCAAAATAACATTAAATTTAAAGTTTGAACATTGACATTCAAATTTATTGTTTAAAATTGCAGTATGGAAGTATAAAATAAATATAACACAAACCCCATATTATTCATATGCTAGTATAATTCTACTTGTATATCTAGATTAATATTAAATTTATTCATAAAAATTACAGAAATATACGGCTCATTAATATTAACATGACTACAATAGTAAGTGTACACGCTTCTATACAAATAATAAATTTGGGCAAACAATTTGAAATTATCCATAGCAATAAATTGGCTCGCCCAACAAAGTTTTGTATAACTAAACTAACCATTTGTTCCCCGCAAAGGACTCATTAATCATTATTACGGGTAACCCTAAAGGTAGGAATAATCATTCGTCAACATTTTCGTGGGTCTTTTCATGGGTTAGGAAAGCAACTGTACTCGTAATAAAATCATTAGAAATCGTTGGAGGGACAATATTAGGTGTGGTGATATTAATTACAGACACCCACGGAATACATACATACATAAAATCACGCCTCTTTCCCGGAGGGGTAGGCAGAGACTACCTCTTTCCACTTGCCAGCCACGAAATAGGATGTAATAAACAAAAAAAACCAGCCGTTAATAATTTAATCCCATACACATGCAAGTACAGCACCGACTATAAAATTATAGTGGTGCCTTTGGAACCACACAAAAAATGGGGTCTGGACGGATTAAATTCCTTTGGTTATTCATACACTTGACAAAATACTTTTGGAACCTTTTATAGAAATGAAATTAATATTGTCAATCTATTATTCACACTTTTATGACCTTAATTCTATTATATTCTCTTTGCTTTATGTAAGTTTAATAACTCCAAAAAACAAATCACTGCTTTGGTTCCTACGGCTAGTTTAAAGGTAAGGGCCATTTCTATACAACGAAGTTCAATATTGATGATAACATCAATTTACTCTTAATTTGAAAATTTATTTATATACAATTTGAATTGATTAAGTTAGGGGGTATCTTACTAAAATTTAATCTGAACAAATAAACAAAACAACATGCTAAATAAAAATAACATAACATATTAGCGTTTTTTTTAGCAAATAATAAACCCTTTGAAGTTGTGAAGGGAGATGTTTAAAAAAAGCCAGGTGTAGGCAATGTTAACTCAGTTAAACGCAAAACCCATGTAACCCTTTTTGAACGACGTGGTCTAGTCGTAAAGTCATAACACTGAAAGTCAAAAGTGAGTGGCGTGAACTCTGGTTATGTAGGCGTACCAAGTCTGTGATGTGAGGCATTTTATTGTTATACAGACATACGGACAGCCTTATGCTGATCAAATAATTATTTGATAACTACATTACATTACATATGTTAAATTAACATTTGGAATAATACAAACAAAGATACATTAATCTATTCGGACGCATAGAAGGCGTAGATTTCAGGTGCTTCAGAGACCATTTACCCAAGATATCTTTAATTTTTTCGGTTTTATGAATGAAATCCACGGAAGATGTTTTTACCTTAGTAATTGTCAGTATGCCAAAACCGTTCAATTATTTTGACTGTTCGACAAGACGTGAATCAGTTCCCTTCTCTATTAATAGTCGTATATTCAGACAAGCTTTACTCGGGTCTCGTCCTACCCGTGGTAATT
Source organism: Amyelois transitella (assembly GCF_032362555.1). NCBI lineage: Eukaryota > Metazoa > Arthropoda > Insecta > Lepidoptera > Pyralidae > Amyelois > Amyelois transitella. The sequence continues at coordinate 5,552,281 of NC_083511.1, read as the reverse complement.
TTTAAAAATGAAGAAGTTGGTCACTCTTGAAGATTTAGTTACTAGTCTATCGTTTATCTAAATAGCGTATATGAGTTTATTTTTTAATAAAAAAAAATGTAACTTTCTTTAACTAGTTATATGTATGGATATGTTACTAAAGGCTTTGTCAACTTGTGTTTTAGAATGTCCGCCGGCAGCGGACGGCATGGAGCGGTTTGCCTGTCCGACGCCGGACCGGCAAGGGCGCTACCGCTGCATCGACGATCACGTGCTGTGCGACGGTTTTATCGACTGTCCCAGCGGCGAGGACGAGGATCGGCAAGCGTGCATGTTCTATAAAACGGTCAGTAGACTCTCTCTCTCTCAATACAATTAGTTTATCCCTCACACGTCACACCCCCTTCTTAGTGATCATCGCCGATCACATACTGCGGCGCTACGTGCGAAGGTTTTATCGACTGTTCCATGATCTGCAAAACGGTATGTAAACTTTTCGATATCATAGCATTTTCCGGTTACTACCTGGGAATGCTAAATTATTAATAAAAGTTTTTCATGATCAGCTGCGGTCCTGATGCCAACCCGTTTTTGGAACTAAAATATAAATAATGACAATGATATATTTTGTAGGGAAAAAAGGAAAAATTTGTATTGCACGCTGTCTGTTCTTTTAACAGACTATAAAAGTCCACTGCTGGACTAAGGCCTTCCCAGAAATGGGAGGATTTTAACCATAGTCACCACGCTAGGCAAGCGGGTTGTTGACTGTGTATACAGACTCTGGACTATGTTGTCAGCGTAGGAGGCGCTACTGTCCACCTCTCGCTTAATCCCTTAGGTAATCGGCTCTTACGATACCCATGGGAAGATATAGACAGAAGTTTTTCTACTCTGCCGGCAAGCTACCTGTTCTATCAGCAATAAATAAAGGTCTTATCAACTATTTAATATCTCGAAGTAAATCATATTTTGTTTAATTTGTACACTGAACGCTTTAAGACACACTTTCGTAGCACTGGTGCTACGCTCCGTAGAATAGGCTACGCCTCGTAGTAAAATCTACGAAATAAATACATTGGGCGGGAACGGGATAGATATAAGACTGTCTATTTACTTGTTACATAATTTTTAAAAGATTGTCATATGAATGAAATTTCTGAATTGTATTTGTTTAACGTAGGAGGCCAAAAAGATTTGGTATCAATTTAAAAAAAATACATTATTTTATTAGGTAGGTATGTTCAAAACTTTTTAATTCAAGTTTTATTGCCGATTTGTTCATTTATAAAATTAATATTCCAGACGAAAGCCCACCTAGACGTTCTCGCCGACGCGCTACTGCGATGGGCGCGCGGCCGCTAAGACCTCCCGGATCCGACCCTAGTGCTCCACACTCCGCCAGTAAGGACCTAATGTTAACCGTGCTCCCACGCGATCAGTGATAGCTGCGAACTCAACTACATTCGGACGCAACCAGTCCACATTACTAAACGGGTTGAACGTAATAAAACATATCAAGTAGTGGTGCAGCGTACGCCAAAAACATGACCACTTAAAGTGTAGTGTAAGGTTTTCGGCAGCGAACAGAATGTTTGACAGTGTGTGAAGTGACGCGTCCTGGTTTCGTCCCAATTACTCCTCCCGCAGCTCATTTATTTTCCAAGTATTTCGTACCTTCTAGCACTTTAAACTAAAATGTGAGACTGGTAGTCGACATTGTTAGTCGTAGAACATATACATAATATTTTAGAGTAATATAGCTCTTTATTTGACGAAACATAAATGTTTGTGTCGATTTGTTGATATATTTATTCACTTTATGTATGTATTTACTCTATATTGAGTTATAAAGCATTCCTTGTTAGAATGAGGATTGTAAATTATTACATGAACTCTATGAATGTGTACATAGGTATAATAATTTAATTAAATTGGTTTAATATTCGGCCTATTTGTGGCGAGCGACGCCTGTTCATACTAGTCACAAGTGCTAAAGTCGCCGAGAATTATTTATTTATTCTACAAGTTGGTATATCATTTACTTTGGTATATGCATGATACTCGGCTATTTTTTAAGATACTAAAAGTGACTTAATTATATTTTTAACATAAACATGGGATGTCAACTATAGGCAGCTACTATTGTTATAATATTTATCCATATACTTGGTGATATTTTTTTTTTAAATTATTATTGAGAGATTTGTATCTCACAATGAAATACTCAAATAGATATATTAATTATTGTATGTACTCGTATCTATATTTTTTTAATAGTTAACGCAATCTTAGAGTTTTGACTGAAAGTGATTGTTGTAGTCATTTGCCGAAAAGTCTGAGCAGTAATGAGTCTAGTCATTAATCAGTTCCTATTTATTTTATTTTTTAACACTTACTGTTACGTAACATTTTCTATGAAAATGCTTCAAGCTACTTTTGTTATATAAAATATTTGTAAAGTGAGAATTCATTGGCTATAGTGTTAATTAAATACTAAACATAATAAAAAGGTATAATTTTTTTACGAATTCGCAATGTCGATATCTATTTCATCAAAGTAACATTGATTTGTTAAAATCGATATTCCCACAAACTATTGCCGAGCAGGTTTCCGGACGTAATTGCAAGAATATCTAGATATTTTTTGCTTTGATCTTTGCTTATATACTTATTTGACAAGACGATATTGTTCACATCCAAATGATGTAGAGTATTATTAAAAGCATTGGTATTAATTATTACTCGTATAAACAAGTCAAAAATGTGGTGGTTAAGCTATATTAGATCTTTATGATGTATAAAAAGTTGTTAAATTATCTCGGTAGTTGATAGTTCTATACTTACTATATACTTATACATTATGAATTATGCTAGATTTAATCCTATATTGAATATTATGAATGTATAATAAAATTTAAAAATTTCTTTATTGTTATTATAATTAGTCTAATTGCACCAAATTAAGTCATTATTAATTATATCATTATTGTAGTTATAATTTTAATATGCACCAAATTTGTGTAGTATTTAGGTAATATCAGATTTATTTCACAAAATATAATAACGATAATCAGATTTTAACTATCGTTAACTTTAATTGATGATGCTTAAATAGATTGTGCTTTAAGTAGCTCTAGATTAGAGTAAGTAGCGGTGTAATTTGGACGTGAACATTCGTTGATAAACTAAAACGATAAGTTTTTGTGAGGTTCAGGAGGCACATCGAAGCTATAGTGCATTTAACATCGAATCATAAAAAGTCAAAAGAAAATAAATAGAAAAAAGATAAAATAAACACCGCTGTAGTCTGATAGAACTGTTTATTTAGTTCTTGAGCCATCAGACTAAGCGGTATTTATAAAATAATTAACACCAAACAAAAATAATAGCAGGCATGGCGAGAAAGCTTTGGTGTATCTCACGAAAAATTTATCGATTAGCAAAAAATTTGCAAAAAATAGCTGATAATTAATAACAAAGATATTATTATTTCTTCGCACACAACAATACATCCTGTAATATAAACATAAATTATCGTGTATCACATTATGATTTCCTGATTCAAAACTAAAAAAATTAACCTGTATTTACAAGATACATGCATATTTAGGTAAAAAAAGCTAGTGCCAATGAATTCTCATAAGACTAAATCATATGAGCCAAAGCGCAAGGGACTAGTTTTACCTTTATTAGTTTTTTCAAGACTGTTGGCTCTGTCTACCCCGCAAGGGTATATCCGTGATTATATGTATGTATGTAGTTTTTTCACATATAGATAAGAGTTATTATTTGCTTCGTATATAAATTAAACAACTGTTGCACTAACACATTTTTGTTTCACCAGTCACCAAGAAAATAAGCGAGAATCTTATTTCTGAAAGCAGTATATTGTATGATGATCCTTCGACTATTCGGCGACTAAGTATTCATCGTTGTTCGCATTACCTATCTACTCGTTTCACATGATATTATATAAAGTATATAATTTTCTAAGTGTAAATGTTTTATTAGAATAAAAAATAACGCTATTATATAATATATTAATGTAATTGCACTCAAAATTTGCCTGTTTCGTATGTGCACAACAATTTATTGTGATATTTTAAATACTCTAGGTTAAGATGCAAATCACGATCTAGAGAATAGACTATGTACCTATCAATGTGATTACTATTGATTTACATGTATATTGTAAACCTAACTTGTTACAATTTTTTGAGTCTGTATTAAATACGGAATAGAAAGTTATGTGTTTGGGTTGGCCAACATGTCGAAGGCTATAAGCACACCTTTTAGTATTATTGTTTAAGTACATTCCCAATTTTGTTAACATTCCCATTATTTTGAAAACATTTAGCAATTTTGGTCAATTTTATTGATATGTAATAATATATTAATTGTACCTAAGTGTACGTAGAATACGAAGATGCTTATTGTTGTCCCCTGTCTGTACATTAATGACTTTGAGTGGAGCGCAAACGACACAGATAATTTGCCCAAGACGTGGCTGTGGAACTGTAGTAGAGGTAGAAAAAAACGTCGTAAGTATCCTCCTATATTTTCTGCCTCTTCGGGCACGGTCGCCGAGGCTAGGACTAACGCAAGGCACCCACTGTCCATGGTCAGCACAACTGCAACGCACCCATTACTATGTATTTATCTAGATATTGTAACAATATATGTAAGCACAGACTAAAAGCACAATTTCTCTACATGAATCTATATACATTAAAATATAAATTATTTCTAGGCACTTTTATAACTCGCAAAGAACTGCGGTTGAATGCAGTTACGACAATCTCTTTAGTAAGAAGTGAAGGACGGCTCAGTAGATCTTCCGAAATCAGTTCAAATAATATACATAATATTATTATTGTAATATCTATTTCTCATAGCTACTACTATATCTGAACATTATCTCGCTCAAGTGGGAGAGAAGTGCTTCAACGCTCTTTACTGTTGAAGATGCATATTTTTAGATGACAAAATTGTAGTAATAACGACACGAGAACTTTTTATTTGGTCAATTATATTATCAACATTTTCGTAAGAAATTTATTCGGCACTTAATAGTATTTAAATAGATATTGTTCTTTCCTTATTACAATGGAAATGTAATTTCGTCAGCTGTTTTCCTTGATATTATTTAAAAATGCAAACTATTTTTGTAGATACATATATTTCATTGACTACCACTAGATAGATATTTAAATAGGTATATTTTCTCAAGTGTTATGTTTGCAAAAGACAAACAAATTACTATTTCTTATCGCACAAACCAAGAAATCATTGAACACACGACCTTGCCATAACATTACACATGTCTCCGACGGTCCAGTCAGAGCCCTGCGTCGGTCGTTTCGGCCGTGTGAGTTGTTGTCGTTGCATAGCTTATCTAAAAATGGAATAACCTTAAGAGAGGATTTCGGTCGCTTGTACTGACCCTCGTGAAAGCTTCGTCCCAGACTCCAAGCAGCAATCAATTTCGTGCAACACTGAATTCTCTCCAAGAGTCATCCCATTTTTTCAACCGTGTCATGAATGAGTTGCACTGCCGTTTGCGATTAAATGCAAGCAACTCATATGGCGATAATCTTATAACGACTACGCTATTTTGTAGGCGTAATATACTTTTGGACTATTTATTATGTATTGTTAATTACTATGTATGTTGTATTAAGATAAAAAATGAAAAACAAAAATAAATGTTAATAAATGCCTCAGCCAGATGAAGAAGTGTTTTATTATCATGTACATTTGTCGCCAAAAGCGCTATAGCTAAACGAATGCAAAAAATAACATCTGAATATATAATAATAAATCTACTGAAACTCAGGTAAAAGTCATTATATTTTATAGGTAATTCCTTGGTAGAATTATTCATACATAATAATATCACGTAGGTACCAATATATTCCTTACAGAACAGACTCCAAAAGACTGAATCAAAAGGCCACAATGGAAATTGAGATTCAAAAATAACAAACAGGTCTATGATTATTAAGCCATACAGCTGAAGGTGGCCTTTCCATCTTTGCGAGACTGTTGGCCCTGTATACCCCGTAAGGGTTATAGACATGAATAAATGTATGTATGTATTACTGACAGTATATACTTTATTTGACTACGGATTTCCCTTCAATTGGTTTTTACAATCTGTATGCGAAAATAAAATAGTATTTTGTTTGACTAAAATCAAAATTCTTTATATGTTTATTTTTCCAGCATCGAGTTTAGACTGATCAAGTCATAAAATTATACCTTGTATTGGTTGAGTAATAGCTGTGTGTGAGTCCATTACTTCGCTCTTTCTCTAAACTTTTTGGGGCAACGTCAAAGGTCATTAAAACAAATTCAAATTCAAAATTTTTATTCATTCTTATCGCTTAATAGGTAATTGTCAAATCTTTTGGTTTCACAACATTGGATGACGTCAAATCAATCCGATGTTATAACACTTTCCAACACTTTTGCTTGTCTACGAACACTTAGTAATCAATAATTCCCACTTATAAATTATTAAATAGGTAGTCCATCAAAAACATATTTAGGAAAAATAATACGACGTTTATAACTGTAAAAATGTAGCACATAAATAACATGACGTTTGGGTTCCCGAAAAAAGGAAAAAAAAAAAATTCAAATTCAAACTTTTATTTGCATAATATGAGTAAATCAGTTCAAATATTTTAAAGGATGGTTGTTGAATTACAATTAGATTAAATTGCGCAAGAATTGCGTCAATGATCAAACCTTTATTGTGCCCGAATAAATCCTACCGCGGCCAATGATGACCTTTCTACATTTGTTCATGCATTAGTGCCGTGCGGTTCCAATAGAAAAAATAATAGGACCACCCCATCTCTTCCCCGTGGATGTCATAAAAGGTGATTAAGGGATAGGCTTAAATATTCGGGATTCTTCTCTTAGGTGATGGGCTAGCAACTTGTCACTATTTAAATCTCAATTGTATTAATTAAGCCAAATTCAACTGATCGTGGCCTAGTCGCAAGAATAAAAAATAAAATTACGCGACGCTATCAATAAAAAAACAGCGAAAAACTTTGGTTGTAGATTCACGGATTGGAGCTATATATACAACCTCCGACACAACATCGTTGGAGCCGCGGTTCCCCAGGCATAACATCTAGCCTGGCGGAAGATCTTCCCTTTGGTGGCGGTCGAGCTGAATCATCGCTCCCGCCACAAGTCTTTTAAAGACTGCTGACTTTGTCAACCCCGCAAGGGATATAGAAATGGCTACATGTATGTTTGTTTGTGCATTAGTTTCGTTGATAAAATGTTACTAACCGATGCGATTACATTGCGTAGGCATCCTGATACCTACATATCCAGGCAATTGCATGGTAGACATGGCAATTAGGTAGACATGTAAACATGATCCAATATGGTTTAGGTTCTCCTGCAAAGATCGGCGAAGGCCAAACTTTGGCTTTGGTTCAAATCCATCCATGAGCCATGCTCGTTGGTGCTCGGCTTTCGCCAATAGGCTTACTTACCTACAATAACCACTTTTATGTTCATTTTGTAAGATTATTTTTTCATTATAAGCATAAGTTATTTTGAAACCAATTTTCTTTAATTCAGTATTAATCCTTATCCAAATAAATATGTTTATTACTTTCGGCTTCTCATGTAGACTAAAATTGCCATTTACATTAACACGGCGTTAACATTTAAAACGGCGAACCAGCGTTCTTTCAAATACGCGTGACCGCCTGCAAAAATAAATATGATGCCCAAAATAACTATTCCACGCGGACGAAGTCACGGGCACTGCTAGTCTTAAATAACTGCAAGCGACGGCGACGTGCCTTCTAAATGTCACTGTCATGACATGACAGCGTAGGCCAACGCGGGTAGTTTAGTGCTTCCAACTAAGCGTTTTTGGCTACGTTAGGCGCCCAAGTCGAAATGCCTGGGTTTGATCCCCGGCAATGGATAGTTTTATTTATCGTTTTAAAAATTTTTGGTATATTTGCTTTTGTATTTTTTTATAAAACTTGCCAGACGACTTTTTACTTTTTGCTCTTCAATATTGTTTAAGATCTGTAGCGCTTATAATTGGTAATCTGATCTAGCTCTTCTTTTAGGACTAATTTAGCGCCTTCTCATCGAAGGCAGTTGGCAACAGTGCCTACGTATAAACTGTAAATGAATGGTTTATATTATATGGTCTAAAGATATATTTGACATCGATTAAATTTTCTTATATTTGTTTCTATTTCGTAAAACTTCTTATATTCATCATTAAAAATGGCACCTTCTACAGATTGGGATGAAATTAAAAGATTGGCAGCTGATTTCCAGAAAGCACAGTTAAGCTCAACATCACAGAGGTGAGCAGATAAAATTTTTTCTCGTTATTTGAACCCAAAGTCTCATTCAGTGTAATTTTTGACATATTACTATTACCATTTAAGACAATTAGATAGGTATATATTTTTTCAGATTATCTGAGAGAAATTGTATAGAAATAGTGACAAAGCTCCTAGAGCTTAAACTCATTGATGTTATATTTACCACTGATGGTAAAGAGTACTTGACGTCACAGCAGTTAGTGAAAGAGATGAAAGATGAGTTGTATGTACACGGAGGCCGAATTAATACTGTGGACCTTGCTAAGGAATTAAATGTGGACTTAAACCAGATCAATACTAGTGTTTCTGAAATAGTAAAAGGCAAAGAAGTTCAACTAGTGTCAGGATATTTAATAACTCACTACTATTTAGAAAAAATTGCTAGAGAAATCAATGAGAAACTCCAGTTACAAGGTCAATTGTCTGTGGGTGAACTTACTCTTCAATATGATCTCCCAGCTGAATTATTACAACACAATGTTCTTGAAAAGTACCTGGGTAGAATCATATTAGGGAAGCAGGATGCTTCAGATTCAAGGGTATTTTATACTGAAGAATACATCACAAGAACAAAAGCAAAGATCCATGGTGCTTTAATGGGTCTGTTGAAGCCAACACCAGTATCAGTAATAATAAACCACTGTAATATGGCTGATCGTTTGTTTATGAATTTGTTTGATCAAGTTCATGCCCCGGGGGTCCTGACAGGGCGGCAAGCTGGCGCCCTGTATGTCCCTTCTTGTTACACAAAGTCGCAGAATGATTGGGTTGTAAATTTCTTCAAACAGAATAATTATCTTGAATATGATGCATTATCACGCTTGGGTATTTCTGACCCCAAGGGTTATGTTAAAAGGATTCTAACAAATGAAGATTTAACCTTTCTTAGTAGTTGTGTTATTGGTCCACAAATAAAACAGCAATTGGAGACAGCTTTAGAAGAATGTATTGCTTCTAAAAGCTACTTGGATGTTGTACAACTGCTTCCTTCTGTATTGTCTGACACTGACATTGCCAATGTTCTGGATGAATTGTTGAAAAATAATAGCAAGTCCACTATGCTTTTTGAAACAACAGGTGAGAAATCCAAATGACAATCATACATAATATCATGTTACACATTTTTAATTAACTTAAAAGCATGCAATGTTTTTTTATATGAAGTTTGATATATATTTAACATTGTGTTACTCTTGTAACGTAAGTAAAATAAATCTGGCATTCAGTTTATTAATTATTTTTAACAGTTTTTAGTACACACTTCATTGAAAATCTAAAACTAAGCTGCATGCCTGTTATGCAGAAGAAAGCTGAATCTGTTGTTAAATCTGGCAAATATCAGCAGTTTTATTTAGAAAAACAATTAAGTAAGGCATCAGATATGGCTCAGCAAGGATATGTAGACCACAAATCTGAAAGGAGAGAGGAGAGAAGAAGGAAGGCAGCCACAGGTAAAGGTGGTGGGGGAACACAAGGTCGGGAGACAAAGACTAAGGCTGTAAAAAAACATTTAAGATCAAAACAAGCGGCCCATGCATCCGATTCTGATGACAACACCAATGTACTTAAACAAAATAAAACTGATCTAGAAATTGTTAGTGTTCAAGATGTAGAAAATGTCATAAAAGAAACACTTGAAAATGAAGGCCTTGATGATCTATTATATCAAATTGCAGAGTATCTGCAAGGGTATGTGAAGTTTCACTTTTTTATATTTAGCTTATAATGGAGTTGTATTAACTACATTATACATACTTTAATATTTTGTCTATAAATGTTAAAGTAAAAAGTATTGATACTGATGCCACAAATGCAATCAGGTTTCTCTGCCGTTATAGAAACAAAAACTACTCGACAGATTATAATTAAACTGGGTTCAATTATTTTTCGTACTCCTGAGCTGGTTATAGTATACTTTTCATCACACTACAATCAATAGGAGCAAAATAGAATGGTTGAGAAAACGGGAGAAGTTACTCCATTTTTAAAGCTTTCATTGCGTGTGCCACCTTAATGGTTAAAGCTACACAGAAATCATGTATGACAGAAATATTCTCATTAAAATATATTAAAAACTAGCTGTGCCCGCGACTTCGTCCGCGTAGAATAGTTATTTTGGGCATCATTGATGAAGCCCTTAAGGATGAATAATAATGTTCCCCGTTTTTGGCGGCGGTCACGCGTATAAGAAAGAACGCTGGTTCGCCGTATTAAATATTTCGCTGCAAATTGCTTATAACGACTATATCTCAAAACCTATTCGTCTGATTTATATACTGTAAATGGCAATTTTAGTCTACATGAAAAGCCGAAAGTAATAAACATATTTATTTGGATAAGGATTAATACTGAATTAAAGAAATTTGGTTTCAAAATAACTTATGTTTATAATGAAAAAATAATCTTAAAAAATGAACATAAAAGTGGTTATTGTAAGTAAACCTTAAGAGATAGATATATGCTCTCGCGGACTTTTTTGTGGCAAAAAATGAGTACTTCACATCTTTAGTACATTGTTTTACTATATCTTTGTTGGTTAGCGCAGCGTTCGCGTGGAAAGCTCGCAGATGGCCGACTCATTCAACTTTCACCTGCATTGTTGATGTTTCCCGTAGGAAATACGTAATAAAATGTAGCCTATAGCCTTCCTCGATAAATAGACTATCTAACAGTGAAAGAATTATTCAAATCGGTTCAGTAGTTTCTGAGATTAGCGCGTTTAAACAAACAAACAAACAAAACAAACTCTTCAGCTTTATAATATTAGTATAGATATCCCATAACAGCTTATGTCTATCTTTTATGGTTGACTCACAATAACACGTGTACCTCACTATAGTTTAGCAGTTCGAAGCTTTCTGATAATATTTGTCTTCGCTTACGTTAACGACACTTAGTCTTGTATAATTAAAAAAAGTTAACATTATTAACTATTCCACAAAAAAGAATCATAGTAATCAGTATAGAAACGCCTGAGTAATACATGAAATATGCTAAATCGTTGCATTTGACTATATAAACATGCGAGTGAGATGAGAACTGGAAATAACCCGGATGATCATCAATTCTCTGATAAATTCGTTTGCTCTGCGTTAATCCAAAAACAACCTAGATAATAATCTCTGTAAGTTTTAATTAATACATTCAACATACATACATACATACATAAAATCACGCCTCTTTCCCGGAGGGGTAGGCAGAGACTACCTCTTTCCACTTGCCACGATCTCTGCATACTTCTTTCGCTTCGTCCACATTCATAACTCTCTTCATACAAGCTCGGCGGTTTCGGGTACTTTTGACCTGACCCTTTACCAGGACGTCCTTAATTTGATCAAGATACGTTCGTCTAGGTCTTCCCACTCCGACCTTTCCCTCCACACTCTCCTTGTATATCTGCTTAGTCAACCTGCTTTCATTCATCCTCTCCACATGACCGAACCATCTTAACATACCCTTTTCTATTCCTGTAACTACATCTTCTTTCACATCACAACATTCCCTTATCACGCTGTTCCTTATCCTGTCACTCAATTTCACACCCATACATTCAACATACATACATAAAATCACGCCTCTTTCCCGGAGGGGTAGGCAGAGACTACCTCTTTCCACTTGCCACGATCTCTGCATATTTCCTTTGCTTCATCCACATTCATAACTAACATTCAACTCTATACATAATGAACACAATTCGCTTACTCAATGAATACAGCCAGCAATAATTATAATTAAAATAAATTACTGTAATTTGAATTTAACTATCAAATATTAATCTATTTATAATAAAGAACAAAGTCTTATTTAAATTTGAAGAATCTCCAATTAATTTACCTTTAAAAACGACGGAAACGCGGATGAAGTGGTCGCTACAGACAGTTTAATATAAAACAAATTTGACATACATATTTTCACTAATTTGTTATTTATGATGTTTTCAGAAATCTTAACTTGGCCGCCTTAGCATTAGCCAAGGAAACTGCTGAGAAATTGTTGCAAGATGCCAGTCAAAACAGAAAACAAACTCATGCTTCTACTCAAGACAAGATTAACATGTTTGTCAATGACATAAAACTTTATGAGAAAGGTTTGAAATCTTTACCATCAGACCAACAACCACAGTTCATCAAGTATCTTCTAAAATCTCTCGGAGCTGATGTACTTGCAGAGTTCTGCAAATATGCTGCAAATCAATGCAACCTGTCAGTACAAGTAGATGTTTTATCTGTTGAACAGAGAAATAAAATAATGAATGATTTGTCAGAGGAATACAAAAAGCCACTGGTAGCTCTAAATGCAACTATTGCTGAACAAAATATGGAGTTATTTTATCAGGCAGTTGATGTATGCCTATCAGATTGTGGCATGATTTTGAAAAAAATTGATAAAAAGAAGGATAAGTAAGTACCTTTAGTTGTCATAGTGAGAAGAAAATTAACATAAGGGATCAGTGTATTCAAAACTGATTATATAAGCACCCACTTAATAAGCGAACTTTTATTAATATTTTCCAGTTAAAGATATTTATGCATATAAAACTTGAAATATTTTAATACATTTTCAGGTTGTTAATTCAAAACCACAGAGAGAAACTAATATCTGAGCTGGAAGTGTGTGAGGACCCTGCTTTGTGCCTGCATTTAGCTGTGCTCGCCATCTTCACTGTTGTCACTCAGAATATGTTACATGCTTCTGGAAGGCAGGTGCCAATAATAATATCGTTTTTGAAGTCACATTTGAAGGAGGAAGATTTCCAACAACTTCAGAGATCTCATGGTAATTAGTTTTTGATTCAAGCATTTTTTTATCTAATCATTAGGTCAAGATAGGTAGTAATTCTTATTTTTGGCGAATCTAACAATTCTTAACTATCTCGCGATATCAATTCAACCAGCTTAACTAAAAATTCTATGTTTTCCGGTAATTAATGTTAAAATTCACTCAACTGCCAAAAAAACAACCTGGATTTCAAAAAACATTAAAAAATGCTGTTGAACTAAAAGAGCATTATACTTTAAACGTTTTAAGACCTCACCGAATAAGGAAGAAAATAAAAATAAATACTTACAATACAACAAAATCTTAAAGAAATGTATGTACCAAGTTCAAAAACTTCAAAATCTACAGTTTCTATCACAAGCAACTAACAACTGTAAAGCAAGTTGGCAATTAATTAAAAAGAATTTCAATTCAGTATTTAGTAAGGACATTACATCTATTCTAACCCCAGATAAAGAAACAATAAATAATCCAATTCAAATTGCAAATGAATTTAACAGTTATTGTATCAATAATCATATAAGTAACGAATCTCCAAAAGATTATAATAATTTAAAATATACTAAAATAGAATCAAATACAGAAAGCATGTTTTTAACTCCTACTACACCAGATGAAATTTATAATATAATAAAATCACTAAAAAATACTAAAACGACCGGTTATGATGAAATTCCCACAGTGCAAAACTACAGACCAATTATTCTCATATCAGTATTGTCTTAAATTAACGAAAAAGCTATGTACATTCGTCTGGAAGAATTATTTTCAAAATCAGCATTTTTCAAACCAGAACATCACGGATTTAGAAAAAAAACAATCTACAACCTTAGCATGCTTTAAATTTATCGATGCCATAACAAAGCACGTTGACAACTGGACTCAGGTAGGCGTCCTATTTCTGGATATGAGTAAGGCTTTTGACACGGTAGACCATAACCTACTTTTAAAAAAATTAGATGCTAGTGGTGTGAGAGGTGTAGTGCTAACGTGGTTTACAAGTTACCTCAAAGCACGCCCACAGTGCGTTCAAACTACAGGGCAAGATGGATTGTATCAAACTAAAGATCAATCATCATACCAAGAAAATTTATTTGGTGTTCCCCAAGGCAGTATACTGGGACCATTGTTATTTTTGGTATATATAAATGACCTTCCTAATGCAACAAAACATCAATGTATACTATTCGCTGACAACACAACAATAATAATTAAAAACAATAAAAATAATAATTTTGAATATGACATTAATAGCGCCCTTAATGATATAATAATTTGGTTGACTAATAATAACTTAAAAATTAATTTATCCAAAACACAATTTATGCAATTCCAACCTCATCAAGTAACACCACTTAAATTATATATAAACAAAAATGAGACAACAATCCAAGAAGTAACGACAACTAAATTCTTGGGTATCACTTTGGATTCGCATTGTAACTGGAAAGAACACATTTCGATCCTTATAAAAAATTTGCAAATTTGTCTATGCACTTTGGAGGCTAAAAAAAACCGTATCTTAAAAAGCTGCACTTTTAGCATACTATGGCTATGTACATTCAACACTGAGATACGGCATAACTTTATGGGGAAACTCTGTCGATTCCGATAGAGCATTCATAGCACAAAAAAAATTGTATTCGTGCAATCTGTGGCCTGGGATATCGTGACAGATGTGTACCATTGTTCAAAGAGCTTCGAATTCTAACTGTCCCTTCACTATATATATTTGAATCTGCATTTTTTGTAAAAAAAATATCATGTCTTATTTGATAAACTTGATGATCAAATACAACGATCGGATAGGCGCAAATTTAATTTAGTGGTTCCTAGTACCAATTTACGATTTAGAAGTAGGAGTTCATATTGCATGTGCATTAAAATATATAATAAGCTGCCGGACTCATACAACTCTTTGCCAATTAATAAATTTAAGAATAGACTACATGAATTTTTTTTTTATTCCATTGAGGATTATTTTAATTTTAAATTGTATAATTATTAATTTTGAAAGTAACGCAATTATTACAAACAATATTTACATGCCATACTTCTGGCGGAACATGTAAGATCACATATATTTCTAACACCCATTTGTACCATGTTTCAAGAAAATAAAGAATATTTCATTTCATTTCATTTGTCCTGGCTTTAGTCTGGGTTGCATCCTCACCACTCTGGAGAGAAGCCCCGGGTATGCCTTTGACTATGGATCCTGGATTGGGCCAGTCAGGTTTTTAAGAAGAAGAAATAAATTTATCTATGCTTTCCATTATTATACTGCCCTGGTCTGGTATAACTAAAATGCCGTTATCTGCCAAATCCTTGTTTTAAGTAAAACGTCAAAAACTGCGGTAAAAATTTAAACTGATGCCATTCATCAATGAGAACGCCTATTTATGACTTAAAGGTACCAAAAAGTCGTATATACAGATCGAAAGAGATTTTTTTTCTTATTTTACTGGTGAAAAAGGTGTAAATCCTGATGTCAGATAACGGCATTTTAGTTATACCACGGCAGTATACTGGTCATGTTTTTATTATTCCTTAAAAATCATACAAATATTTCAATTTTCAGATCTAGTTGCCAAATACTTAACGGCTGCAGACGAAGAAAAAGCGATCATTGAAGATAAACTTAAGGATGAAATGCCTTCATTAAAAACTATGGTTAATGAGATTAAGAAGTATAAGTAAAATATATTTAACGCCAATATTGTTGCAAAGGTTTATTTTTAAATAAATAATGATGAAAAATTTAATATTTATTTATTAACACAGATAGAAATAATTACCTACTTCAAGCTCAAAACGTGACCAGAAGCTTCCATCCCCGATAGCGCGCGTTGTTCCATTTCCGTTGATCATTGGATAAGGTGAATAGAATTATTTATCTCTTTAGTCCCGCACCGCGCACCTTTCCCTTGTGGGCGTAGCTTTAACTAAATTTTCATTGAGTGCGTCTACTACAATAAACATATCACTTCCATAAAGGTACATATATACCCCTTGCGAGATAAATAGCCAACAGTCTTGAAAATTTCCCTGGCCCATTTCTCAGTCATGGTTTGGTATTTTTTTTCTATATATATATATATTATATATATATATATATATATATATACATATGTATATATACATATATATATATATATATATATATATATATATATATATACATATATTATATAATACATATATACATATATTATAATAGCTGAAAGTTTGTTTGTTTGAAAGCGCTTATTTCAGGAACTACTCGTTCGAATTGAACAATTATTGTTGCGTTGAATAGACCATTTATCGAGGAAGGCTTTAGGCTATATTAAATCACGCTGCAACTATAAGGAGCAAAGAAATAATGGAAAAAACGGGTAAAATTATTCATCCTTGAGGGCTTCGATGATGCCCAAAATAACTAATATATATATATATATATAATTCTATAAAAAATGAAAATAAATTAACTGACTTTAATAAAAAAATTAAGTCAATGCTTCTTCAAAACAATTTTTATTCTATAGATGAGTACCTTAATTTAAATAAGTAGTAGGATTATAATATTTTTACATTGTAAACTTGAAAACATTAGAACATTATAAATATTTACAATAATAATAAATAAGCACCTATTAATAGATAAATATAAATTGTGCAATACTAGGTTTAATCAATTCTAATTAGATTTAAAATTATAATGTGATACTAAGTAGGTACCTTTATGTATAAGTTTGTATGTCTACTAATACATAATAAATGTTTGCAACATCCGAAAGGGTAAATATGAAGATCTGTTATACATAATATTTAAGACCTGTACTCATATTATGCAAATAAAAGTTTGAATTTGAACTATTTCACGCGGATGAAGTCGCGGGCACAGCTAGTTTCATATAAACAGGCTTTTAATTTAATATACACAAGGGTTTTTTTTTTCACGAAACCCAAACTATTCTTTACAAAAGATATGTATCAAAAGCTATAATTTTTCTCTTAATAGTGACTAGATTTTAAATATATTGTTATTTCAAAACTGTATTTAGGTACCTACTTACAAAATACATTTGTTGTATTGATAGTCTCTAAGCCTGTCCCATGTAAGACAAAAAATAAAGTCATTGTGACACATGTGATTGTCAACTTCAGAGATGTCAACTGAAAGCTCTGACTGAAAGTTGAGAGCTGAGTTTGTCAGACAGTGTTGTCATGTCACTTTTGTAGAGACAATGACAGTTTACTAGGTCAGTTGTGTCATTGAACTCCTCAAGTCGTACTTGTTGCAGTGCTCATTATTTTTAAATTTTATAAAATAAAATAATATCTCATCTTTGTTAGACTTGAGGCAAAAGCATTAACAACACAAGCATTGAAAAGTGTAATACTGTTATCTGATAAAGACGAGGTGTTTTCACTTATTTTATTTGCTAAAATTGAATGCATATACGAATTCAATCATTTTCTCCAACTCCACGTGTTCCTGTGGCGAAGAAAGAACATTAACTACCTAGATGAATTGTAGTTCGTGAATTAAGTTAGTTCCTGAATTCCACACAAAATGGTTAAGAAAGAAAGTACAGACTTGTTAACAGGAAGGCAACTATATTCTGGGCAAAAGTTGTCTTCATACGATGGAGATGTACCCAATGACCCAGCAAATGCTGCTCCCTGTCCTCCAGATGGGGGTTATAAAGCATATATAGTTATGGTAGCATCATTTCTTACCAATGGAATTATATTCGGAGTTATTAACTCATTCAGTGTGATATTCACAGAGTTAGAATACCAACTCAAACAAGATGGGCTTGCTCATGATGTCAGTCGGGCATGTAAGTAAATTTTACTATTACCTGTAGTTTATGTTGTCTGTGGACCTACTTCTATTTTTATTTAATAACATACATCATTGAATTAAATTTATAGGATTTTTAGAATTTAAATGCATTATTTTAGTATCTGTTAAAATAATAATTTATTGTGTAACAACTGATTAAATTCCAACAAAAAACTGGTTACAAAATCTATCCTAAATAGAGTTAAACTAAACCTACATAGAAATTGCTTGTTCTAAGTTCAGTGTTAATTGGTCCACCACAGCCTTGTCATCAAAGTAATTTTAGTGGAAACCATAATAGTATGAAAATTTTTACTGCTCTTATAGTTTGGTTACCATTATAGTACTTAATATAATGCAACCTATCCTAAAGATCAAGCTAATCTTAAAGTAAATATACCATAAAACCAGGATATGCAGTTCAATATAAGAAGACTGATGCAATGTGTTTAATATTCACATCACCATTTTCTAATACAGTGCCTAGTTTGATACTCATGTTTTTCAAAAATTATAGCTTTATGTTATAAAGTTAATTGAATTGAAGTTAAATTTAAAGTAGTAAGCACTTAATGTATTAAATTATATTGTCTACTCTTTTACCAAAAATAACTTGTAATAAAAGTTATTGCACATCAACCAACATCTATGAAAACTAGCTTATTACAAAAATATTTATTAAAATTGTTTTTATAATATGAGATATAATTTTGTTTTTTTTTTTTGTTTGACAACAGGCATAACTAGGCATAAAGATATCTAAAAACAATTGAACACTGACTATATAATGATAAGAGAGATTGAATTTATAAGAGCTATTGATGAATAGATTAGATAGTCATATCCAAGGTCCACACTTTCATACTGTATCATATAAAATGTTTAAAAAAAATGTTACAACTGTAAGTGGGACTTGCTCATGAAAAGGTTCTTTACTATTATCTATAAAATTATCATAAATATCATGTCTGTTGTACGGAAATGCATCTTAAATATTTATTTTATTTTTATTTTTTTAATTATTTAAAAATGTCATTTATTTTCTATAAAAAAAAATTTAGCATCTATCTATGTTCGTTTTTAAAACGAGCAAAAATACGTCAAATAGGCAATCCCCTTCGTGAGATACATAGCCTGTTTAAAAACCTAAAGCTAAATTTTAGGAACATGTTACTCTCTTCTGGGTATGAAATCCTAAAAACCGACCAAATGCGCGTCGGGCGTGCACGCGCAATTTTCATCACAACAAAACCTTTTTTTTAGTAAGTGGGAATTTCGCTATTTTTAGGGGCATTTGTTAATGGTTATTTATTTGTAAAATCGTCTCATATGATAGTTTTCGTTTTAATCTTACCACATTTGCTGTTACACGTTTTTTTTCCATTACTCCATAGCATTCACACTATTAAAATATAGATATAAATATCTCTGCAATGATCCCTAAATTAATAAATTGTGTATGAAGACTAAATTAATATACTTATTTTTATATATTTTAATATCCCTACAAATTATATTATTTACGACGTTAGTCTGTAAAATTGGTAGATATTTATATCACTATGAATTCCACTTTGGTAGGTATACCGAAAAATATTCTTAAACTGTCATACAGGGCAGTAACTTTTTTTAAACATAAACCAACCTCATTACTTTATGTCACGAAACGTGTTATCGGTTCTGAATGTAAACCATATATTTAGTATTTTTTTATGACAAGGTTTCATATTACTTAAGTCACAATATTCTTATCAATTTCAGAGGCTAATTGTTGTCAGATCTGTGCTTTGTTATATAAAATCACTAACCATACTCTAGTCGTTTTTATATTTACTACACCGACCAGCTTGCGCAAAAAGTTCGAAGAATGTGGATAGATACCTAAAGAAGTAGACACCAAGTGCTTTCTACGGCTGAAATAGCTATCAAAACTCATCCAACATTTATTAAAATTAATTTGTACATACATCAGTGACACTATACGCCACTGCATCTACGGTACTCACAATCATTCAATCAAATCAATTACTTACTATGGTCTCGAAATAAAACCATAACCAATGTCACTCCACGACATGCCTATAAAAATTACTTTTGCAACTTTCTTTTGATCTATAGTTAAAAAGTTTTCTAATTTAATCATAATTATAAATTTATTTGTAAAAATCTACTTATCTCGTGGAAGATGGAAGTTAAAATAATTAAGGTCTAAATTAAATAAGACGCGATAAGTAGGACAGAAACACAGCAATGTTAAATTTAGTTGTTTATAACCTTATAAAGTGTGGATGGTCAAAATTAACTAATGTTTATAATTACGAATGTGATTTAGATTATACATACATACATATGGTCACGTCTATATACCTTGCGGGGTAGACAGAGCCAACAGTCTTGAAAAGACTGAATGGCCACGTTCAGCTTTTTGGCTTAATTGATAGAATTGAGATTCAAATAGTAACAGGTTGCTAGCCCATCGCCTAAAAAAGAATCCCAAATTTGTAAGCCTAACCCTTAGTCGCCTTTTACGAAATCCAGATCCAGATTTAGACCATATATATACGAGTATGATCTAAATAGGTTGCGGCTTTCTTATCGCTATGCGCCATTTTGATTTAATTTAAACAAAGGGCTGTGTGTTCGTTCTCATTTTGCCTTGTTCTGTACTTACACACATTGATTTTACGATTATGTAAGTATATAAAATTATTTAAAATGTATTATGGACACTAAATTATTACTTACGATACTAGTTAGTTTTTAACTAGACATTTAAATTTTAAATATCTTGGGACCCAAGAAGTATGAATTTTTGCAACAGCAATACCACGACACGGCGACAGAACCTTAATCTTTTTTTTATCGAATGACGAAATCATCACTCAATCAACTAGAACTACACATAGAAATACATTACCATCTATTTAAATTTGATAGAGGTTAACTTTAGTTAGGAAGTCATCAACAGGTATACTTACTACTACGACAAGTACTCTTTATAATTATAAGCTTTATTTTATAGTTGTGCTCAAAAATTGTAGTTTACTCAATCCCCCAATCAGCTCTCTTTTATGCAGTAAAAGTCCAGTTGTGCATTTACATACATATGTACTTATTTGCATTCCACGAACTGTAACACCATACTGAGTATAGCAACATCTATTTAAAATAGTTACCATTAATAAAACTAACATGCATTGAAATAGTTTGAAATCCAAAATCTTTAACATACCCGTAATATTTCTCCTACATACATATACTTACGTCTATATCCCTTGCGGGGAAGACAGAGCCAACAGTCTTGAAGAGACTGATTGGCCACGTTCAGCTGTTTGGCTTAATGGTAGAATTGAGATTTAAATAGTGACAGGTGGCTAGCCCATTGCCTAAAAGAAGAATCCCACGTTTATAAGCCTATCCGTCGCCTTTTACGACATCCATAGGAAAAAGATGAAGTAGTCCTATTCTTTTTCTATTGTTGCCGGGAACCACACGGCCAATATTTTTCCTCAATACGGTTATTCGAACCAAAACTACAACAAATAAGGAAGAAATTACAAGATGTTTCGTCTCATCATTCATTGATGATTGTTATCAACTGAAAGCCGACCTATTGATCTGTGATTCTGTCTATCATGTATCCTGGTCATGTTACAGCACAACCGGCGCCAGCGTCGAGTCAGACGGCGCCCGCGTCGAAGGTCGTTTTATTGCGTTCTTTTGACAATGCGTAGTGTAATTTTTCTATTGTATTTTGCCAAATACAATACCTACTGGTCTTGTTTTTCTAAATACTTATAATTCTTTCATGTCAAGCGACTTCGATTCTGGAAATCTCATCATCTCTCATCTTTCGTTTCATCCACATTCATAACTCTGATATAAAGATTTGTAGAAATTGTAAGTACGTGTGACTTGTGATACTTAATATTCCATGCCACTTGTACGCTTACCTTGTGTCTTAGATTAGATGCAATTAGTAAATACCTTTTAGTTTGAATAATAATTACATATTGTTTTTGTTAAAACTCAAAAGATAGATTCAATACAAAACATACATGTGTAGGTCGGTACCTACATTGATTGATAATATATTTTAAAAAACTGACTGAAAAACAAGCAAGTTCTTGTTAATTTATCTTAACGATTAACTTGATACATTCTGAATGGTACATGTGATATGCCAGTATAATCAAACAAAACAGTTTTTAATAATATAATTATCAAAGTATTGACGCAATTATTTTGTCTATTACGTAGGCATTACGTATGAAAGTTATATTTATTCTAGAACCATGTTCCAGTAACAATTTTTTGAATTAATAATATACAATTTATATTAATAGGTAAGTACTACTAATGGTAATATCTACGAAACAGTTCAAGGTATTGTCTCATTACTATCATGTTCTAATTATTATATATTATAGCTAACAACAACACACGCCCATTTGACGCAAAAGTTACATTAGTTCGTAGAATCCATACCGTATTATGAAGATTCATTAATATTTCCCATGCTTCTAACAAACAATATTCTATTAAGTATGTTACCGTTATTTTTCCTGTTTGCTTCATGTAGTCACGATTGCAGCCTTTACTAATCATATGCATTGTCGAAAAACCTAAACATTCATCATAACTTGTAGGTAGGTACTTCAAATGGACCTATTTGATTTCTAAATATAGGTTAAGTACATATTATAAAGACGAGTGAGCCACGTGGCTTCTGTATCAGTCCGTTATGCTTGACATAAGTTTCTTCTCTCAGTCGGATCAGTTATTATATCGAAGTACTTGGTAGAGCTTTTTTAAAATTCTCCTTTGTGGTTTCTCGCTGTCATTGAATAGCAAATTAACATTTCACAACTTGTATTTTGTCATTTTCGTCTAAAAGGGAAACTGTAGACCCGGATTGAGATTTTTTTATTTTACCTTTTAGAGCTTTGTTCTTTTTCAGTGAACGAAATCCCATTGTTTACGTGATTATTTTTTAAAACTTTTATCGACCTACATTTCTTCGCCCTGACGATAACCTCATTTCTCTGGGGAGTAACCGGAGTTTCCTCTTTAACCATAAGCCTGTATTGGGTAAGTCAGATTTTTCCACAAAACGGTTTCCATCTGACTTACCAATACCTACTTTATCAGTACTAACTCTTTCTAATCTACGCTTATATAAACGTACCTATAATAACATTGTGAATGGCCACTTCAAAGATTGATTTGCCAAAAAATAGCTCTATGTAGGGCCAACAGAAAACAAAAATGTAACTTTTAGAATATTTGTCTGTATATTTGTAATCGCATCACGCGAACATTATTTGAATTGTGGTTTTCTCGGAGGTGTTTGCTTAGTCCAACTTAAGAACTGGTACAAAAAATCTCAGTAAAAAAGGCAATACTGCATCTTTTATGTATTGAGTTTGTCGGCGAACGTAGTCGCGAGCAGCAGATAATGAAATATCTCGCCAAGACGAGCCAAAAAAGGCGCAAAGGCACATCCTGCCTTTTCTCGAAATCGCTTGGCGACTTTTGTTAAAATATGCTTCCTCTCATACACTCAAACAAAATCATAGAAAATTAAACTTGCCAAATAAAAGTTTCCACATGATCATGATGTACACGGCAAAAATGTGCGTATAGTTGCCGACGACGACGAAGTGATGACCCGATTAGATTGTGTCACTTAAGAGGCCGATGATGTATTAAGGTTTTAGGACTCGTTTTTAAAGATAGGGATAAAAGGTACTTTCTTTATATGGAATAAAACTAGATCTTTGCGTATATTTTTTTTTAAGTAAATAATATTTATTAACATTCTTATTTTCATTGCTAGGGGGAACAATGACTAGGTATGTCATTATATGTATATATATGTAGATATCTTCGACTATGTAAGCACTTAAGAAGTGCTTAAATAGTATTAAGCATTTCAAACAGGAACAACATCTGTGCTCAACTTTACGAGACAGAAAAATAAGGGGATTTTATGGTATGTAGTGAATACGAGTAGTGATATCCATATTGTGTAGCCAGGTGGGATGTCATTACTCATTGTTTAACGATTCACTGGAAATCGTATGATATTATTAACACCGAATAAACATTCTCCTGTATTGCCTTGATTGTATTAACAAGCATACCTATGTTCATTTAATTACTATCTTTACCGGTTAATTGGACGCCCATTTACCAGTTTTCAGTTCAATAAAAGTTTTTGCAAATCTGTATAACCAAAGGATGACAAAAGAGCACAGTTGCCTTTTAGTGATAGTTTTTTCAAAGGATTTTTACTTTGTATGGGCCTTATTTAGCTTTACAGCGTAGTCCCTCGTACACCGGGTCAAACGCTAAAATTAAAATCATGTGCGTATTGATCAGAAAGTTTTATCACCAATCATATATTCGCATATAATAGTCGGCCTAATTTTCTTGGAACATATAATAATTTATTGAACACAATTTGAAATCTAATACTCTAATGATAGGTCTCTAAATATAAATAAGAAATGTTGTGTTGTTTCTCTAGATAAAGACGGCCGCAAATTAACCTCATTTTTTGTTTGTTATTTCAGCTCTTGTGGGCGCGCTGACAATGGGAACTACATTCTTCCTGTCGCCACTTTCTGGAGTCCTGACCGCATTTATGGGACTTCGGTTGACTGCTGTCTGTGGTGGATTAATAGCAACTGCAGGCTTAATAATATCCTCATTTGTCACGAAAGATATGAATGCTCTTTGCTTTACCTACGGAATCATGTATGGTTTAGGAGCGTCGTTTGCTTACACTCCATCTCTTGCTATTTTGGGCCATTATTTTAAGAAGAAATTAGGTTTAGTCAATGGAATAGTTACAATAGGTAGTTCGATCTTTACTGTTTTTATGGCGCCCCTAATGGAATATGTTATTAAAAATTATGGTTTACATACTCTGTTTAGAGTCCTAGCTGTACTGACTTTTGGTATAGCCTTATGCGGTATGTTATTTAAACCTATAGTTTTGGTCCCAACAGAACCATCTAAAAAACATGATAACTTCCAATCTTTGTTAAAAACAATATTGAGTGTCCAAATGTGGAGAAATAAAACATACAAACTCTGGGCATTGTCTATGCCTGTTGCATTATTTGGTTACTTCGTACCATATACTTATATAAAATCTTTTATCAAGCAAAATTTCGGAACATCCTATGAAAATTTGCCTTTGCAATGTATAGCGGCTGCATCTGGCGTTGGAAGATTGATATTTGGTTATCTAGCTGATAAAAAGGGCGTTGACAGAATAATGTTACAGCAGATTTCGTTTTATGTTATAGGTACTTTGACTATTGTATTACCTTTTGTCACTAGTTTTGAGCTTTTAGTGGCTATTTCCTTAGGAATGGGGATTTTCGATGGTGCGTTTATTGCTTTAATTGGTCCGATAGCATTTGAATTGTGTGGTAGCAAATTCGCCGCACAGGCAATAGGCTGTATGTTGGGTCTTGCAGCATTTCCATTAACAATAGGGCCACCAGTGGCGGGACATCTGTATAGCATTTATAATTCTTATACCTTGCCTTTCATACTTGCTGGTGTTTCTCCAATATTAGGGGCAACTTTGATGTTTACTATTCGATTTTATAAGCACAAAAGCGCAGTTGCGACGAATACAAATGGTCACCTGCCCTTAAATGAAAGAGATATTGGTAAGTGGTAAGTAATCAATTTATTCCCAAGTGTCTAGAGTAGGTATCACGTCTGCTGCTTTGTGTCTTTAAAGTTTTTCTGTATCTTAAATTAAATCTTTAAAAGTTTAAAGATGAAAGAATTTAATGACAGCATGAAATAAATGTCTTCGCAATCTGCTTTCAAATAGTATATGTATATAATAGTAATTAATGTTATGGAGAGAATGAAATCATTAAATAAGTAACTAGAACCACGCTGCGACCTAGCTTTTATGTCAGCAGTTTAATCGCAGATCGATTGCAATCTCAACTGCTGGAAAAGCTTTGATGAGAGAGTGTAAATATAAAATCGATGAGAGTGTAAATGTAACACTCCAATCGATTTCGCATACATCTATATTAATATTATAAAGCGGAAGAGTTTGTTTTTTTGTTTGTTTGAACGCGCTTATCTCAGAATTGAAACATTATTTTGCGTTAAATAGACCATTTATCGAGAAAGGCTTTAGGCTATATAACATCACGCTGCAACTATTAGAAGCGAAGAAATAATGGAGAATGTGAAAAAAAATTGGGGGAAAATTATTCATCCTTGAGGGCTTCAATAATGCCCAAAATAACAATTCCACGCGGACGAAGCCGCGGGCACAGCTAGTCGACCGATAACTTGCATGATCGTTTCATTTTTTTCTTTTTTATAAACTATCCTGCGCACACTTAATGACTCCTTAAAATATTTTGTGTTATTTTATTTACTTAAATAATGTTTATTTATTGTTTTAGAAAAAACACGGACTTCCGAAATGACCTGCTATAGAAATTCCCATGAAAGGGCCGATTTGTAAAATTATGATGTAACTTATCAGTTTATTACGATATCTCAAGTCGTTAATAGCAAAAATTGTAAAGTGTACCTTTGTGTATAATTAAAAAAATAAACAATTTATAGTGGTGCTTAATAAAATAAATGTGTCCTTAGTAATACAAAACGATTGTGCCAATTGTAAGGTAAGAACTGATACATTGTAAACTGTGATGGGTTTTTTATGAATGTTGCATTGGATGGTTTTTGTCAATTAGTAGGATGACTGATTTAAACTCGTTTATCAATAGACATTTCCTACTGGGTCTAAAAAATCACTACTATCTATTGCTTTTATCAATGATAATGAAAAACATATGGTCTATTGAATGTAACATATTTTCTATTGTAGTTAGTAAGGACATAGTGGCAAATAATTAAATAAGTTTCTCTATAAATGTTTCGCCTCGCAAACTCAATGCTTTAGAACTATGGATGAACTGTGACGAAAATAATGTAAGTGTTCGTTGGTTGAGAAAGTTATAAAAACTATAAAAATTGTGCACTGTTCACAGATTGAATAACTACTAAAGATCATCTATATTGATATATAAATAACGATGGTCATTAGGTATTTTGCAGTAAATTATACATTACCTAGCGTATGATTGTTATCTAAAAGTTGTTTTACATACATTACAAGAACTGTCTCGAATATGTGCATGTTATTTACATTATTTCATTGTTACTTTTTATAAAAGTGACTTTTATGATGTTGTTTATACACACTTCAAAACGTGTTAATTCATTATAAAGGAGAATAATTTAAGTTTTTGACCTTGCTATCATAGAAGATACTCATACCTCGCAATTATCATACTCGTTCGGTTATAGTTTCTTTACTTGCAAAAAGTAAATGCAATTGTTTATAGAAACTATAAATGATTTCCTTTTCTAACTATTTACAATAAAAAAGTACTAATTATGACACTGTTTAAGTTCTTAAAATGCTTTGAGAGTCAATACTTTTTTACTTGTGGCGATTAGCGCGTATTTCCTCCAATAGCAAAACTCACATGTTGTACAAGAAAACATGAAAGTACAAAACTTGTTCATAGTCTAATACTCTATTTACCTACTTATTTATGGATATTTTTTCCACACTCTTAAAGTGGGTGTCTATTATGTCAAACATTTTATGGTGCTTGTTTACTTTAGCTTAGAACATTTGTTTAGTTCAGCATTTACAATTTTTTTACAAGACTGATGAAATATCTTATCTATTGATGAGAAAAATCAAAACAAAAGAATTCTTTAAGTTTCCTAGATTGTTACACAACTCAAAGTATTTATGCATAAACAAGTTGCTACATCAAAATTAATTAAAAGCTAGCGACTATTTATCTGGCCACAGTCTAAATAAAACGGATTTAAATAAAATAAGACCATACTTTCCGTACTTTTCTGAAAACCCACAACCACTTACCGCCGCGTCACACACATCATATAGGGCTCTATAGTTTTGAGTATGAAATTTGTTTTGTTAAACTCTGGCGTCTCTCTTCGTCTAAAAAAGAACCTTATTAAGATGACAATATAAATACAATATATTACAATATATATAATATAAAGATTTATATATATTGTAAATCTTTATATTGTCATCTTAAGAACTAAAGTGTAAGAAAATGTTATGCATTTGTAATGAAGATGCTGTTAATTTTTACTAATTTGTTTGTTTGTTATTAACCCTATTTTATTACTTTTGTCTTTATTTTGAATTGGTTACCGATTTCAAGTTCCTAATATTAACGTATTTAATGTTTGTAAAAAGAAAAGTTTATTTTTATATTGAAAAAAAAAATAATAATTTAAATTTTAGAATAAGTATATCTAAGAGAATGATTGTGATGTGATGAGTATGTGATACCTTCATATGAATATTTTTTTATATGAAAGACAATAATGTTTTAGTACATGTTACCACTTAAAAAATATCTAATTCAAATAGTGTAGAATCTCGAATCGATTTAATATAATCACGATGAATTATAAGCAAATAGGTAAAAATTACAAAGAAAATCATAACATTATGTAGGTGCTTAACTAATAAACCACAACATGATATCTTTTTTTTTTTAATTTTCAACCAATAAATAAATATTCTGGCTTGCCACTTCGGATTTTTTTCTTTAATCTTATGTAATATAAACTCTATTTTGTTAAAGTAAAGCTCTTTTTTTAAAGTAAATGCTTATTCATAGATACTGCGCACGTAATTTAATTATTCCTAAGTAAACAAACAATTTGTAAATAAGAAATGTCATTTTAAGTGTTAATTTTGAAACCATGGTAAATATTGAATAATTTTTGCACAGTATAGATAAAATATTCTACTTTAAAATATTAATACAACGAAAAACAGATTTTAATGAAAATATCATTTCATTTAAAAATAAATTCTAAAATAATTTTTCTGAAAACTGCTAAGGTTAAGTAGGTTTCAAATATAAATCGTTATTTTTAATAGCAGAGTTCAGAAATGTAAAATAATCTTGTACAAAAAACCTAAAAAATATGTT
The DNA here is from genome assembly GCF_032362555.1 of Amyelois transitella. Lineage (NCBI taxonomy): Eukaryota > Metazoa > Arthropoda > Insecta > Lepidoptera > Pyralidae > Amyelois > Amyelois transitella. The sequence continues at coordinate 5,523,248 of NC_083511.1, read as the reverse complement.
ATTTTTACTTTTTAAACTTTATGAGCAAACTGGGCTATGTAAATGCTTACAGTAAATATTTATATATTTTTATGTTGTTTGTTCTTGGGTTAAACATACTGCGAAGTATGTTTTCTATTTGAAACGTAATAAATGTCCTTCATCCGATATATTATGTGACAATGGTTTAGCATTAAATATTTATAATTTTTTATCGTACCTTTAGCTGTACAATGTTTATTTCATATTTTAATGATTTACCCTAATAATCGTTTTCATATGTTAAACTTGTCACCTAATACGTTTACCTTAAATCAATGAATTACTATATTTTATTAATATATAATGTTAAAGATAAAATCTGTTAAATTTTTACTGTGATAGAAACCATAATCGAATATTTTTATTATCAAACTATTTTAGGTAGGTAGATTTTTATCTTTCAAATCATTCAAAATTTTATTAAATAGAAAAACTATAATTATAATAATAGGTATGTAATAAATAAAATTATTGTCAAAAAATGGATTTTGTTTAAAAAAAATTTTGTCTCGTACTTAATAAACCGTCATCGATACGGATAATATAGATGAGAGCTTCAAATATTTCATTCAATATAATGTTTAAGTCATAATTTTACATTCAGATATCCCTTTTTCAAAGAAAATGAAAACATTTTATAACTGGACAATTCAGTTTTTTTTTGGATAATTGTGTACTTTGACCTAATAAATACCAAAACTGAACCACAATCAATATTGAACATTTTCATCTTTAAAGATTTTTTTAGATGTAAAGAAATCCTTAGTTAAGTGTAACTCTATGTTTAAGCCACAATTTTAGTATGACTATCAATTACTTGAATAAATATATTATAGTTCAACGTAAGAAAAATAAAAAGAAAGAAACACTAGAACTAGCATGCCCATATCATTAGGCATTTAAGAGGCCGGCTTTGAGGTCGATACAGGTAATTATTAAAAATAATGTTACTTGGGAACTGAAGAAATAACGTCTTCTATATTGGACAAAGTAAGTTTCTACTTGTCGCATCAGCGATGTTAGAGATTTCATGTAATCTGTGTTTCCTTTTTGGTTCTGACATTAGTCGCCATCTCCAGGTAGGTAATGTTTTTAAATCTGTGGCCGCGACCCTTTAAGACCAAAAAGTTAAATAAGATTGAATTTTTTTAAATTAAATAAGTACGTATTTTATTTACAAAATATATCTCGATACATATTAAGTAGGTATATTAAAAATACAATATTTTGTGTACATTGCATGCAGTTTGTGTTTTTTAATTTCACTAAGAATATTAGCATTAAGTATTAAAGTTTTTTTTAATGACTTTATTTTTTATTTATAATTATCGAACAGTCCGTCATTTTGGAATTTAGAAAATTTTCGGTACAATCGAAAGTGGACGAAATTATTTCGGCCGTCTAATAAATCTGTTAAAAAAAATCCTGATGAATAGCCAAGTTCTTCCGAAGCCAATACGCTGAGCAGGCGGTATCGTCTCCGCGGAATGACTGGATACTGTGTTGAAAGAGTAAATTCTCATTTCTACTTCCTCATTTGATGGGGAATTTGTTTTCTGAGTAGCCCAGCGTAATGGTTTTGATAGCCTGCCGGATCGAAATAATGTTAATTTAAAGTACAGTTATAGACAGAAACTATTTAATTTTTGTAAGTATCTTGTATAAGGATCAAAGAAATAATGGTAAATGTGAAAAAAACAGGGAAAATTATTCAGCCCTCAAGGCTTCAATAATACCCAAAATAACTATTCCAGTGCTGTGTGATTCCCGGCACCAATATAAAAAAAGAATAGGATCACTCCATCTCGTTCCCATGGATGTCGTAAAAGGAGACTAAGGGATAGGCTTATAAACTTGGGATTCTTCTTTTAGGCGATGGGCTAGCAACCTGTCACTATATGAATATCAATTCTATCATCGAGCCAAAAAGCTGAACGTGGCCTGTCAGTCTTTTCAAGACTGTTGGCTTTGTCTAGCCCGCAAGGGATATAGACGTGACTTTATGTATGTATGTACTATACCACGCGGACGAAGTTGCGGACACAGCTAGTCTGTAATAAATAAGTTCCAACCACACGAACAACCAACTGTTAATAAGAAATGCCTGTTCTTTAAGCAATGGGTGATCACTATCTCTGGACCTCTACTAAGCCATCCAGCTACACGTGCGTATAAATTATTGTCTCTGTCTACCCCGCAAAGGCTTAATTCATTTTATGTGTCTGTGCTGCAGTCAGATGACCAATATTTGTGGAAGAGATTGTAGATTCCAAGGAGACTCTTAGGTATTATAATCTCTTCCAGGTTGGGTCTTTCGCTCTATTTTGACATGTATGTAGGTAAATTAAATGCACTTACTCTGAAAAATAATCCATATCCTCCATAATATCGGGTAACTCTCTCCCATCGACGTCATGAAGCATTAAACATAACGCAGACATCGTTAATGTTATTCCTATGGTCACCCCCATTGTTGTCAGACTGTTCATTGTATCGAAAAGAAAGATGATGTATGCGATCATGGAGCCAACTTGGCCTATGGCTTGACAGGCACCCAGAAGTGTACTTCGAATTTTTATAGCAAATATTCGAGGAGTGATGTTGAGAAGAATGGCATGGCCAACTATACTTGATGCAAGTGCGATTGACGCCAGCAGGTTACGAGTTCTTTCCTGTGAAAAAATAAAATGGTTGATAAACAGCTTATATACTTACCTGAGCTTGGCTTAGGAAACATTATCTTTTCTTTGGCGCAAGTAATACGCCTGACCAAACACGAAAGCTATTGTGTAGTAACGTGTAAATATTTTTTGAGGTATATTTTTTTCAACGTTCTCAACCTAGCAACTTTGATATATTATAAATAAGCCTAGCAATTGCTCGATGCTATAATTTCTAGCTTATCTTTTTCACACCTTTTAAAGGTATGTAATTTGCTGTGAATCCGACGAATACATCTTTGGAAAGTAGATAACGTATTTTCTTTTCGTGAGTTGCACCAGTATTCTGGTCTTATCTAATAAATACTAAGATAGTGGAATCAATAGCTAGTTAATTTAACAATATTAAATATAACAAACTTACTTTACTAAGAAATGCATCACCAGTCATGAAGACACCCGTAATTAAAACACTTATCAACAGCAAATGCCTTAGAATCATTTTCCTTGCAAGTAACATCACGAGGCCACCAAATAATAATGCAAAAGAGAAAATCTTTAGTAGTAATTGTTCTTCAAGTATATCACTGTATAATCTTACGTATAAATAGCTCCATTGGAAATAATATAACGCCCAAAACAAAAGCGATATGAAAATTGTTATTCGTATATTGTAAGTGTTTAGAAGCCCTAAACATACTCTTGGTTCATCAATGCAAGAATACGCCTGGAAAGTAAATGTTTTCTTATTCGAGGTATTCCTTTTAGCGAGGATTAAAAAAGAAAAAATTTGCATTAAGAGAAATAAGTAGGCTGCCTCCCTAAATCATCATTTAAAAATAATTAAATGTTGGTTTCAAGTATTTTTAAGCTCAATCAAGTCTCTTGATTTAAACAAGTTTTGAATTACAAACAAGTTTTACCTAGGGTTGTAACTAATTATTAATACCTACTGAGCTGTTGCCATCACCTTTGTATGCGTGGAAGAGTTCAAACAAATCACATTGCCACTACAATGTTATTTGATTCTGGTTGGACTTTCTAACTTTAACGATGGACTTTTCAACCATAGTAAATGAGGTTGAAAATTTTTTTTTTAAATATAGATTTGAGATAATCACAAACAAAAAGTTAAAAATTTCCCGTACTCTTTGATTAATTGGTCTTATTTTAAAATCACTGCATAGGTAAATCCCGTTTCTTACTGCAGCTGTCAGTAGAATCCTTTCTGCTTTCTTTATTTTTCGGCTATATAGTAGCCATTGCGGGGATTCTGGTGTCCATCTGAAATAGATTTAATATCTAATTAATAAACATTTTGTGGACATCTCTAAAGGTAACTTTTTTTGACCTATTTATGTTTACCATTGCTAGGCAAAGGCCTCTCATAGATAAAATTATTGTAGATAGATCGCTATCCATAATTTTTTGTCTTACTATTTTTGAAAGTAAGGTTGCTCAAAGAAACAGTGCCCTAGGCAGTACCTTGTTCAAATAAGTTAAAGTTGGAATCGGCTTTTATAATTGTACTATACCTCCAAAAAAAATACTCCCTGTCCTTTTCAAAAAGTAAGTTCCTAGAAGGCAGTTGTACCTTCTTATAACTATTAACAATTTACTTTTTAAGAAAGCAGGTACGATTTGTTTTTTTGCGTTCGCGACAATACTACGAGTATTGTCGTGTAAGTACCTATAGCATCAAAGAACAAATAAAGAGCTCCTTGAACAATTTCTTATCTGAGAATTTGTTCACCAATTGACAATATACGAAGAAAATGAGAGTTGTACAACAAAAATTAACCAAATCAAATCGTAATATTGATTTGATTAGCCGTTTAATAATAACAACAGATCTAAACATATTGTTTTACCTTAACAGGACCATGGCGGCATGAGGCGTCAAAGTCCTTCTACAGCACCTTATAAAACCGTAATGAAACATAAAGTCTGCCAATTCTCCGTGCAGTTCGCCAGCAGGACCGTGTAAATCAATGTAAACATCTAAAGCATTCCATGAAATTTGAAACAGTACTTTATGTATCGTTACCTTAACAGAACTATGAGCATAGCGCCATACAAAACCGCAATGAAACTCAACGTCTGCTGATTCCCCGTGCAGTTCGCCAGCGGAACCGTGCAAATCAATGCAAACAGCCGAGGCAGCATCACAATTGTATTCAGCCATGAACGCCATTCGTTGCTAGCAATTTCGCATGCTGTAAAAGCATAGAATTTGTTTTAAATCAAAATTATGATTATTAAATAGTTGTCAGTACGGTTTATACTAAGAGGTAAGACTTTAATTAATCAATTGACAATTTCAATGCTTTTCTGCATTTATTAAAATTTTATATATACTTAGGTTTACAGAAAATAAGGTGAAAATAAGCATAATTATTTAGTTCCGCTTTCGACGAAAGAATGGACGTTGAGTAAATATATGCATTTGAGATATCGTTAATGCCAATCTATTGAGAAATGAACTTTTCGTAGAGAAAAAAAATCCGAGATGATTCCTTTTTTTTAAGCCATACTTACCTACTAATATACAATGCATGTGAAAGATGTGAAAGTTTGTTTGTTTGTTTCTTCTTTACACGTTCTCCACGGAACCAATCCTCTTCTAACACAAAACACGTATTTATATAATAAAGAGTCTGAAGAAGGACAAAGGCTACCTTTCATACCCGGTAAAAAATATAGTGCCGTGGTAAATCGGTATTTTGTAAGTAAATGACTCATTGGTTTATTAGATCATATACCTAGAGAGTCATGTTAGATAGGTACTGTACGTGTGACAATAATGTTTTTATTCAAAATAACTTTCTAGTTCTGACTTCTGAATTAGATGGGCACAAGTATTTGGTATCAAACATTTTTCCTCCTCGCCCTTTCCTATGATCTGGAAAAGAACTCAAAAGACCAATGTAGCGCGCACTCATTGGTGAAAATCTTATATTTTCAGTAAATAGATTTCGTTTCAAGAAAAACCATTACTAGTTTTTATATGTACCTAAGTAAGATAATAAATTAAATTATGATAAATAAACGTTTGGTGTCAAATTACAGTAATAACTGATAATAACGCGAATAATAATTGCATCAGATGTAAGTATACACATTATTTTGTTGCGTCAGTTAATAATAATATGGTAAATGTAATGTTTCCGATAAACCTCATCTATTCGTCCGTTATCGACGTTTATGGGCAGTTTCAAAACCTCCCTGAAATCATGTCTCTCTTCGAAATCATATAGGTACCTATTTATTAAAAACTTAGATAAGCTTTAAAACTACAACAGGTAAACCTTAAGCCAACAACAGTAAACCTATAGATAATAGCAAACAATACTTAATCATTCAATCAAGATAGAAATTTAAAAACAAAACATAGTTTTTTTTATTAAGTAGGTAGCAATTACCAATGAGCATCATCCCCGATATGTCTTCTAAAAGACTAAAATTATAACAATTACTCACTCAATATTAGTCCCAAGTATTTAAAAGCGCTACAGCACAAACTGGTAAGAAACACTATGAGTTGATACCATGCCTCGGAATCGCAGAAAGTCAATAGAAGACCTAAAATTGTTTCCGACAGGACGTTTATCATGATAGCAGCTTTTCTTCCAAAACTAAAATATAATTTAATTATAAAAGATGATTTCATGACGATAACAACTGTCTGATAATCAACGCAATTCAACCGCTTTCAAAGTTGGCATGTAGGTTTCATATATGATCCGTGCACTTAGGGAGGATTTCTCGAAATTCAGGGGAATTCGTAATGACGCGGGCCAGGCCGCGGGTGTATTTCAGTTGTTGATAGTGAGAAATTGACATTATAACCAGGTAATCAGCCGATAACCTGGAGAAACTCGTGGTCACTGGAAAATAGCAGAGACCCGGGGATCGTAGCACGATACAGTGGACGGATCAAATCAAAGATCAGCTGCACTAAGATCTCAAGCACTCCATCAAGCCAAATATCGCGATAAAAGGCGGTAGATCGTAAAGTAATTGGTTCGGGTGAATCACAACGCTCAGTACTCAACAGACACTCACCTATCAGAAATAAAACCGAAAATGAAGCTGCCGAACACTTGGCCGACCCGGCTCACCATGGCCGTTGACACTAATTTCATCCTGTTGTCGCAAAATATCATCCACTGCAAACATTTTTTTACATCGCACTTTCGGTACAACAAAATAACAGATAGTAAGTAGGTATAATTGTACCCAATGACCGCATAACAGCTGAGGAAAGCAATAATTTATGAAAAGATGAGAGAAATATTTGTGGAGGGAGTATTTACAAAGTATAAAGAGAAGATATACATTATATAGGTATATATCTTCTCTATAATGATCAGAAAGAATCAGAAATATCTATCAAGATATTTCTGTTCTAAAGTTAAGGAATAAGAGGGCATGTCAAGTAAATAAGGTTGAGCGTTCACCAAAGAATCTCCAGATTTTGGTACCAGGATTTACCTATGTATTCTAAATAGTTAATACATACTTTGATTTAATCTGTCTCTTCCAATTTTTTAGTGACAACATCAGAAGAACATCATAAACTAAAAATATACTTACAGCCTTTTGCAACCAAATCATCCACAATAATTTAACGTACCACCTTTCGCATTCTATGATGGCTGTGGCATTTCCTTCTAGATGGACGAAACATAGGCTAGTATTGGTAACTTGAATGTCGGATGGTGGAATACACATCACATTCTCCACTTGGCGGAGGAGGAACATGTCTTCAAACTGAATAAAGATCGAAGGTACCATGAAAGCAGTACACAAAAATACCACCAGCCATTGCCAAGTACCGATACTCCCTACCACATCAGTAGTTACATCTTCATACACTGTGCCGATTCTAAAATAATAGTTATATTTTAGTATACCGATCGATATATTTTTAAATTCTTTATAAATTCTTTGAAAAACTAGTATCAGACTTACATAGACATGGCACAATACAATGGTCCGTATTGATACGTATGACATTTGATCGTGGCTGCGTAGATTTAGGCTAGAAATTAATGGTTTTACACTAAATGAGTGATTGAGTATTTGAACTAGCTATGCAAAAATGTAATGCGAGAAAAGAAGAGATTACCAAAGAAGTTAGTAGAATTATAGATAAGAAATAGCCAATAAAATTGATAGGTTGAGATATTTCTCGAATGCAAAATGTCTCCTTTTTCTAGTAGCGTTGTAGACTTTATTGTTAAACTTATATATTTACCTACTACTAGATAGGTAGAAAATCACCTAGGGCATTAATTAAGTCACCTTATTGTACTAAGTTATCTAGAATAAAACTTTTAATTAATAAATAATTTAATTTAATTTGAATATTACAGGAATGGAGAACATTTATAATTTGTCTAACGGTTGTATGGGTGAATAGACGAAGGCTACCTAGTGCTTACCAACACGAAATAATAATAATAAGATTTACTTCAAACCATGGAGGTTAGTAGCCAGTTGAAATCTATACTTTGGTATAGTTTATGTAACCACAAAAAATATATAAAGTGTAAGTTTGTAAGGTCAAATGCCGTCGAGCTCATATGAGCCACATAAACAAACAAGTCTGCTAATTACCTATTGTTAAACTTTTGTTCTTTTTCGCTGTGGTGACAATAATTAATAGGTAATAGAAAAGAAAAAATTGGCTAGGTTATAGGACCAACGAGAGAGGTCTAAGTACCTATATAATGCGTTTAAATATTTGGTCTAATCATATTAAATTCAAATTATCGTGTCGGGTTTAAGCAGTGTACCTATTCAGTATAAATTTTTACTGACCTACGTAGAGTTCAAGGGTTTGGGTTTGTTTGAGAGCGGAAACATATGAAATATAAAGTGTCATTATCTGCCTTCCCGCCAATAGCTACGTGCTTTGAATATTATTTATAATAAATTAGTTTGTATAAAGTAGCGTCAACTGATATCCATATCTCCTTTAGCAATTATTATTAACTAGCTGTGTCCGCGACTCCGTCCGCGTGGAATAGTTATTTTGGGCATCATTGAAACCCTCAAGGATGAATAATTTTCCCCGTTCTTTTGACATTTTCCATTATTTCTTCGCTCCTAATAGTTGAAGCATGATGTTATATAGCCTAAAGCCTTCCAAGATAAATGGTATATTCAAAGCAAAAAGAATTTTTCAATTCGAACCAGTAGTTCTTGAGACTAGCGCGTTCAAACAAACAAACAAACTCTTCAGCTTTATAATATTAGTATAGATTAAAAACAGTTATGTCAAATTCCTCAATATTTTTATTTTAAGTGCAGAAATGTCAACATATAATACAAAGACACTGTGTGTGAGAAAGGTGGGGGAAAAATCATGTGAATAGGTAGGTACTTACCTACCCAATAACTTTCCATCTATACAATTCTAGTTAAACGTACCAAATGTTTAAAACGTAGAAAATTGCGTTTCATCGATAGGTAAAATAGCAATTACATAGTTATGAGTTTTAACTTCACAAAATTGATGCAAACTTCAAAGATTAAACAATAATCAACGTTTGATGTTTCAGTTTCCGTTTTATTTATGTTTGTTTACTTCAAATATTTAATTTTATTTGTTTACTACAATAGGGTTTACAATATGGTCCTAATAATAATTATCATACAGATATATTGCCTTATTAGCAAATTTTTTAGCATGCAAATATCAATCTTTGTTAATATTAATATATTGCCAATTTATGCATCATTAAATTAATGTCATTTAACATAAAAAAAGCTTCTCAACCATATAAAAAATATTACTTATCAACCATTTCAAAATTTAAAACATTTTATTTTCTAATAACTACTTATTTAATATTCAGGTACCTATGTGATTATATTTATTAATGCATATGAAATTGGTGTTGATTAAGAAATGTTGATTAGCATAGAAAGAATTTGTGTTATTTAATTTATAAAGTGCGTGTATGTCGTTTTGATATCAAGAAGTCAAAAATATATAAGTATGTATTTTCCTCAATTTATGTACACAGTACAATACAAATGCGGAAGTCACAGTTCCTATATCTAGAATAGCAAGCGCTCTTTTCATGGTGTTTATACTCAAGTAGAGTTGGAGTCATTCTCTGATAGCTTTACCGCCTAGTAGACGTAGGGTGTGAAAACACATTCATTGTTCCATATAATAATCTGGTGGCATGTGTATGTTTAGCTTGGAAGGAGCTAAGGCGGATATTATTATATCATGCAGTTGATAAGTCTGGTAGTGTTGACAGCTCAAGACAGGAGCTACGGCCTAATAAAGATAAGAGGTTGAGATTTTTTTTCACACGATTGCGGCAACGACGTCGCTGGCGCCACGCCGTCACGCCGCCGATAGCCGAGCATTCGCCCGTCCGCCGGCAGGACGGGTCGCACGCCTGTCTTCGCCCACACTCGCTCCCGCGCTCACCACTCTTCCATCAATGGTGTCTGTGAATCACGTTAATTACATTACAGAACTTCGGCAACAGGAAGAAAAATAAACACGAACCAACCATGGACAAGGATGTCGCTTTGGAAGAGATGATGGGGAAACTCGGTAAGTGGCCGATTGGAACATATGGAACTTAACCGCATGTGCTTTAATGATTTACAAGAATTTCTGCAGCTGTGTCAAAACCCGTAGATAATGCATCGATACCGTTTATAAGTCTGGTTCTTGCAACCGGTCTGTCGTCTTGAGTTGGTAATACAATGATAATAATTCTCCACGTTGCATTACCTTCACATAATCATTGCCTTACTGTTTTTTGCGGTCACGCACTTTCTAGTAAAAGATTCGAAAGATGCTGTGTCAAAGTTTTTCATTTGGTCTCATATAGTTTTGTAAAGTATTTGTAATATTTAAAATATGTACTTGAAATAGGTAGGTAGAGATAGTTTAAAATACAAATTGTCAATTTTGTAGGCATATTACGAGTAGGTATTTAACTCATATTATAAAAAATTATGCATAAAAGTTTAATCATTGTAATTTCATAATGAGTTTTTTAACTTGCCACTAAGTGTCATGAAACTGTTACTTAACAGTATCGATATCAGTATGACCTTTCTGTTTGGATACAATTACGATGTGGTCAGATAGAGCTGAATGTTGCGTCATGTCACGAAGAAGGGTAGACTTCGGTTAAGTTGCGGATAAGATAGAGGGCTAATTTTATTAATTAAGTTTGGAATAACTAGTTGTTGTTAGGATTATCATGGGTTTTTGTTGATAAATATTGACTAAACTAAGTACTTTAGCGATATGTCCGCCTTTGTAGGTACTTCATTACCTGTGTTTTTTTTTCTATTTTTCTTTTACTTATGGTGCAATAAAGAGTCTATCTATCTTTTTATAATTTTAAACATACATTACATAATAAAATAAAAATAAGATAGCTAAGATCCACTTGAAAATTAAAACACGCCCAACAAAGGATCGAACCGAGTACCTTTCGCCTCAGAGGCAAACACATATTACCACTGCGCAAAAGAGGTCGACAAACTATCGTTTTATTCCTTCATCTGTTTAAATGCGAACATTCTGACATGGGCTAAATGCATTGTTTAATTAATGTGTCTGCACGTTATGCACGCTTGGAAGTGATATTCTCAGTGTAATAATCATCAGTAGGACCGTAAATAACTCAACTTCTTACTACTAATTGTATGCTTAAATTTACGACTTACTTGGATAATAATTAAGACAACAACAAATAATTACAACGAAATGAAATTTCACCTCATATTGTTGTACCTACTTAGCAACAAATTGTTTTAATCTTACAACTGATCTATGATAAACATAAGTAGGTAATGTCAATAGATAGCAGGTAAATCCACCTACTTCCAAACATAAATTGAAAAAACCTCTTGGTATATATGATTATTATTATTCAAGACAGCACTGCAACTCTTTATGGTACAGGTCTGTTTATTTTTATAGGTTCTTACAATATTATCCTGTTTTTTAAGCAGCCTTAACGTCATCAGATGTGTCGCGGAAATATAACTATACATTTTGGGAAGGGGCTTCTCAATATGTATAGTCAGCACAGAATGGTAATTTCCACTAAAACTGAAAGAACTTTGAATAATCACGACATGCGATCGAATTCCCAACATGGCGTAAGTATGTAAAAATGTTTAAATATTCTTAATGTATCTACGTAAAAATCACTGGTAAGACTACATGTTAAAAATACCTAGGAAACTGTTCAAGGTCAACTTTTCTGGCCTGGCCCTGGTAAACTCTACAAAAAATTCTGTAACATAATAATTTAAAGCATCCACTTACCAAAATCCATTGGAGTTTATCTACTCGGAGTGTGTCTGTGATGTAATTTATGAAGTACTCTGTACCACCCTGTGCCTTCGAAAAGTGTGCGTGTCACATCTTTTCTCATAGATAATGAGATAAGTAGTTCGGAAATTTACAATAACATTTCCAAACAGATAATACATGAACAAGTATAGATTCTCCTTGATCACGTTTGTTTTTGTAATAATACCGGCTTTAGTAATTGTTATGTCATTGACTATCAGACTTATTTGAAAAATCTGGTGTTCTTTTTGCCAATTGATATTTTTATCGATACCATAGATAGCAAACATAATGTCGCTAAAGTCAATATCTATTTCATAAATAAGCTAGACGCTTGTGTTTTTATCACGCCCATGTAGCATATTTCAAATTACTTCTTGGTAACAGACTCTTTATCACACTATATATATTATATATAGTGTGATATTTATAACACTAGGTATCTCTGCGTAATATTTTACGGTTTAAATAATAGTATAGATGTATATAATATATGATGTATTAACCGCTTGTTTTAATTATTTAAACAAGAATAGATTGTTGTTGAAAGGCTGATGATGATGATGGAATTTTCCCCTCTAAACTCACATTAATTTTGGCTAGGCGTATAAGTCAGTAGGTACCATACAATATTGTCATGCGTAGCCTTTGTACAAGTCCTTGACTTTTATCCGAGTTTAGGAACAATTTAATTCAATGTTTCATTTTGATTTCCATTTGGGAAATTGTTATAAGTATAATGTTATAGATACTTATTTAAATAATGTAATAGAATAAGATTAAGTATTATTAGTAGGTACCTCAAATATTTCGTCAGTATTGATAAGTTACAATTTTTTTCCATACGTTAACAATTTTATCAGAAGGCACCTAATTGCCAAGTGGCAATTACAAGATTAAGCATGCATTGCATAAATTAAAATTAAATCATCGTTAGCATGCATATCTTTTGAGTTTACATATAATTACAATTAACAAATGTTATCTGAGTATATTCAACTTTTAATTAGTTTATTTTATTTATTTATTTAAACTTTAACAATAGGTGGACTCAATGCTGGAAGCATTATCTACCAGTCAACCATTGAATTCGACAGAGAAATTAGGTGGGGTCAAAAAAATATATTTAAATTACACAAAATAATAATAAACATACATAAAACAATAGTAAATTAACAATATCTATAAATAAATAGGTGCAGCGATTATGAAGCGAAATGCCTTTTTGATAACCCTCGCTATGAGTTTATGGTTGTCAACACTATTACATTTTTTAAGTACTAAACTGCAACTTTTGAACCAACTATACTTTTGGCAATCCTTTTTTTTTAAGTAAGTAAAATTTTCCCTACCAACGATTTTTTATTAACTTGTTATAGGGATATAAATTTTACGTATTTCATTTAAATATGAAAAAATAAGCTAAAATTCAATTTCAATGTAACTACTTCTTCCTTGATTGAGACATTCACCTTACATGTATGTTGCAAGATAAACCGTGTTATCTGTTAAGTTTTGATTAATAACAGACTTATCATGGAGATTTTATATTTTTATTGTTATTTGATATAGTAATGTTGATTTGCTACAACTTTTTAGATTAGGCAATACATATAATCGTAGTCAGGTCGTTATCTCATTATCATAGGTACATAAAATTTGGCACATTGCATACATACATTACCTATAGTATTTTCGAATAACATTATTACGGAATGATTAGATATTTTTTATTTATTTTTTAATTTGTCACTTTAAAAAAAAAAAACTTTATAATAGATTAGGAAGGATTTTTACAAATTCCTACAGTAACAAAACCCAGGGCAGAAGTTAGTTCGAAGTTAGAAGAATCAAGCTTTTAAAATTTTAGATCAACGACCTCGAATACCGTTATATGTTGAGATTCAATTTTAAATCAGTTTATTGCTCCAAGGGTAACGTCTTATCAGCTTTGCTACTGACCTTGCCTTATTTGGAATGCCACTACTTTCACGTCAAGTGTTGTTATAAATGATAATGGTAAAGAACATTTCTACCTTCTGATACCTATATCAATATTACAACTACTTAAAATATACATTAATTTTTTTTGTATTTTGTTGGTCTGTTTTTTCTGAATTTCTGAAGCGATTTGTATAAATTGTCACATGTGTTCGGTGCCCTTGCACTTAGTCCATGGTTACTCCCGATTGCGTAGGTCAAGTTTCTATTCGAAACGATTCCCATTTGACCTGCGCTACCTTGTAGGAGATTGGGGCACATAGGGTGCAGGTTGACATTTAAAAGTAGGACGGTATTTGTTTTAAGAAATATTATGCAGTTGATTTTAAAAAATAAAATTATTAAAAGTAGCACTCCTTCCAGGAACAATATTTTTATGAGAATATAGCCTTGTGGGCTATCGTTGGATAGGTTTTTGTAAATGATAAGAAGACTGCTAAAACAATTTTGATTATGTCTAACAAAAATTAGTTAGAACAAATCGATGAAATAGTTTATGAGATATAGGATATTTTCTTTGCAAATAAAATTGTACGGAACTCCTCGTGCGCGAGTTTAACTCAACCTTACCAGGCTTTTTTTATTATTAGAATCATCTTTTCAAAGAATTTTATCAATTTGCACATTTATTAATAATTAAATAACTAAATGGTGTCATGGTTAATTACTTATCTATCACGAAATCCATCATATTAAATCACAGATAGGAATATCTATGATAATGTCAAACCATAGTTGTGGACCATGGTTCTAGTCGAGGCATGGTGAAATTTATGAAAAATTCATAATTTCTTGCTTTACGTATTGCATCTGAAAAAGCCACACGCAAAATCTTTTTCGAATTTGTTCCCATTCACCCCGTTTTACGGTACACCTTTAAATATTAGTACCACATTACATCAACTTGTTAAAATGTCTGACATTTGTTGTAACCTATAATTAGTTCCAGCCGCAAATCACAACACAGTCCTTCAGTGACAACAGAATGTTTGAAAATATATTTAGAGAAAATGAAGTCAGCTGATCATTCTTCGTGACTAGGAATAATTACCTGTCACTAAACATGAGAACCAACAATGCGTTACATTTTCATGCGCAAACATACAGACATAGGTTTGCTAGACTCTGCAAGAACTACTAAATTCGCGTAGCAAAAGAGTGACCAGTAGATTTATTAAATTGTGACAGTCTAACCGAACTATACGTATAGTTTCTTACAGAAAAATTTGACCCTTCTATGGTTTTTAATATGAAAATGGAGTCATACAAACCAACCACAATGAGTTTACTCCGTATTCCGCTCTGTTGACTTAGACAAACTTGACACGCTCAGTTTTTAGTAGAACGGTATCTAGCCAAATCTATATCTATGCTTTGAGTAGTAACTCTTACTAGTGCAAACAACTTCATAAAACTAGGAGGTGTGTCTATTGACGTCAGCTAACTAAGTATTATGCGATAGCCGACATAGGTATTATGTTGTTATCATATTAAGATTTATTTGTATGATAACAGAAAGACGTTTATGCTCTTTGATTATGATTGTTAAGCTGCAATTTTTGATTCGAATAGGAAAGTGCACAAAAAAAAAACAAGAAAGGAAATAACAGATTATGCTCTTAACTAACTAGTATAACACATACAAAAAAGGTACACATACAAGAAATATAAATGCGTGTGGTGCAGCAATACAATGTAGGTACTCAGTTGTAATATTTGTTTTATTTACTTTCCAATATAACCATAGACAGTATTATCTTATAAGGATAACGAAAGGACGATGTAAGGTATACCTAGAGATCGAATTAGATAGATAGATAAATTATTGAAATGCTATCAAAAGCCACACATATTCAAAATCATGACACCTGGCAAAAACATTAAGTTAACAAATTAGGTATGTACATCGCGAAAATAATTATATGAGAACAGTTATAAGATATCACTTCTTTCAGTGAGGGAAACATCGTGAGGAAACCTGCACATTCAGACAGCTGGGTGTGCAATCATATGATCCAATACGGGTTAACCTGTTAAGGTGGCGAAGGTCAGATGGGAGTCGCTTCTTGTAAAAACCTGACTCATCCAGGATCCATGGTCAAGGGCTTACCCCGGGCTCTTCTCCAGAGTGGTGAACATGCAATCAGGACTATAGCCACAGGGCAAGAGTAGAGAGTTATTAGATAGCAAAAATTGCTTTTATGGTTGCTATGTTATAACAGTATTTACATTAATAATTCAAGGCCTGATATGTTTGCGATGTCACCTTTTGATACCATGGTATCATCATAATAATATCTGGGTCAGATAAGATATACAAATATAGCCAAATACGCAAGTTCAAGCCATAGCTACGCATCATTAATGGAACCTATAAAGAAAAAGCGATTAGGAATCCATAATATTTTGTCATGTTCTTTTCTTCTGAATTTCTTTCAACTGTTATATAAGAGACTGCTTGGTATATTCCGGATAAAGACTAAATATGTTGGTAACAAACTAAAAGCACATGTATAACATAACATTGAACGTTTGTCAATTTTTTTATAGTCGAGTGCCTGCTTGATGCAATGTTGTTACGGCTTTGCCTTTTAGGAGCCTTCTACGACATGCACAGGAAGGGATAAAAATTGTTAAATAAATGTGCTGATAAGTTATACATACCTATATGCATCCGACATATTTAGGCTTAATTATCAAGATTCAAATCTCACCTCAGCTATGTAAGACTATTTTCGAAGTTATGTACCTACATAAGTTAGAATACTAAGCGATGCTCTTACGCCTAAGAAAAACATCGTGAGCAAATCTGCACATTAAGCAATTGGATATCTGAATGTGTAACCATGATCCATTACCGGTTAGGTTCCTCTGGGAAGGTTGCAGAGGCTAGATTTCTGAGTCACGTAATCCAGGTAGGTTCCATAGTCATAGGCGTAACCCGGGCTCCTCGCCAGAGTAGTGAGGATATAATAGGACTATAGCCAGGAGGAAGAAGATTCAGACTTAGTTACCATACGAACTTTTATAACATTTTCGATTCGTGCCTAATTCATAATCTTTTATCTCACGGTCGTGATATTAGTTTAGTCTTAGAGCAAATATATTCTTTGGTAATCTATGCTCTGTCGTCACCACAGAACTTATTTGTTTTGTGGTCGCTAAACACGATCAAAATATGGTCGTCATCTTCTGATGCACACAATAAATGTCTATAAGTATAGTAAAATGCGTGTGGTCATCTTTTTGATGTTTTTTTAAACCTAGCTAGGTACGTAAAGCTTTATAATCTGCGTTAGTAATTTTTTGAATTACTAGATTATATTTCCAGTTCCACTACAATATTTACAGACCAATGTTAACTGATGTACTTACGTAAGATAATTTGTTCATTGAACAGATATTGTTCTTTGTATTGAACAGAACAATATGCTGAGTTGTGATTAGCGTGGAATTGTCATTTATATTTATGTAAATGACGTTATACGCCCACAAAAATACTCGTATGAAATTTTAAGGTATGTATGCATGTGAATAGTTTACTAATTTCATTGAATCTGACCATAAATACTTACATAGTTAGTTAATTCTAGACTGAAGTTTTCTGTCTGATTTACAATGGAAACTAAAAAAAGTATACGACATTCGTTTAGTAGATATTCATAGTTACCTTACATAGTTTAGCCATTTCCTTAGTTGCTTTTATCCATCTACGCCAACATTCTAGGAAAGATACGGAGTAGTCCTATTCTAAAGTGCCGAGAACCACACGGCACACATACTATATACGGCATAAAGTAGACGTATTATAGTAAATAATTTTTCTATATGGCCCACTTTTCACAAACACAACATTCCTACCCAGAACCGTAACAGTACATTATAAGTATTTTAGGATTAAACACTTCTAATGTATGGCATTTGGCATGCGTCTTTATTTTATTAAGTATTTTCCTACTATTTGTTTAAAGGTATATTACAGTTGTACATTCTACTTGAATAAATTAACAGAACTTATTAAATGATGGATAGGATATTTAGGTCGCGCTGTTGGGCCGGTGCCAGTTACACACGTCTCCTCGAAAATAACGCAAATATTTTGGAATTCTCACCCGTATTATCAAATTTAACTACGGACTTATTAGTATAAAGGTTAAGCTAAAACAGTATAACAATTTCCTTTACATTCTTTATTAAAAAATAGATAACGCTTAAAAATTTATGATTTCAGAATTTAAGATAGGTATCATTCAAGATTCGATAAAAAAGTTGACCTTCCATGTATGAGGTATTTTAATTTAGAAAACCATATAAATACTTTATGATCTCTGCGACAGTTTCCTTATATTTTTAATTAATTCATTATCCTATATGTTAATTTTGCATAAGTAAGTATTATGTAGTTCACAAATCTATTAAAGAGAGAGATAATCATCTCAATTCATATCGAGGGCGCCATTTCCGCGGGTATGCTAATCGGTAATCGGTATTAACGGTCGCAATTAAAATGCATACTATTTCCAGTCAAGGTATTACGTACAGAAACATAAATAGCCGACTGTTACCTAGTTGTGTAAAGTAGATGATTGATGTAAACGATAATGTCTACCTTCGTCATCCGCCTAGTAAAAAATTGCCAAGTTTAGTAGAGTTTAGTGAATCGTGGAAAATAATCTACTTAATATGCGACTTAGAATGGAATACGCTCGCGGCTATGGCAGAGAAAATCGAAGTATTCGCTAATTTGCGTTGCCTCGTGAATTTTGGAAAAATTCTTTATACGTCTTTAAAACTATGGAGTTCAGTTGCCAAATTTCACATGTCATTTCCCAGCGGTTTGTGTTATGAGTATATATTGTGTCAGTCAATCAGTCATTTTATTTTATATATTTAAACTATTGGCCAGACACAGCCTTAGCCTACAAACACAGTCTTTAATGCTCGCACGTAATGAACCTCTGTAACAGTGAAAGAATTATGATCGGGTCGGTCGGAAACTTTACTCTTTTAAATATCAGTAACGATATGGTGATGTGTGCAGTACACAGGGATAAGGGATCAAAAACAATATAAAGAATAATTACTTAAATTGTTCTTTTAAAATAAAAGTCAATCGATTAATGAATAATAACTCAGAGCTGTGTTAAATGGAACACTTATCGTCTGTTGGAGTTATCAATTGCGGTATAATTATAACGGGGTTACATCTGTATCAACAGAAGTCGTACATCATGCATGACGTCCAGAGAAGTTGTTTATCAAGCCTTCTATGAGGCTTGCTGTTATGTTTTTCGTTATATCTTAACAAGCTGTTATGAAGATACCGTGTGGATTTCGGCCCTTTACGAAAGGAACACTTCTCTCTCCCAAGGATGTAATGAAAGGAGACTAAGAGATAAGGCACATTCATCTAGTGCAGCTTTTATCATGATCCAAAATCGGTTAGGTTCCTCAATCTTCGGTCGCTTTTCGTAAAAACCTGACTAACCCAAAACAGTTTTATGGTCAAAAGGTACACCCCAACACGTGACTGACACCACGAAAAAGTACGAGTAATAAGTATATTCTTTTTTTGATCCACTATTTTAAGTAAAGCTTATACTAATTGTGGGTTGCATAGAAAAAGGTTTTATAGGTCATTACCGGACTATCAGTTCAAAGCAAACAATACAATAAAGACTTCATTATGTATTCAACATAATTATTTTCACGCTTTAGTGACGACATTTGCATTCTCTGTTCACGACTGCCACAAATACGGTTGAAGTCACTTAATTTTTAGACTATGGATTACATTTTTCTCAGAAATATTCTGAGAATTCGTGTTTTTTATTGTCAATATTAAGGAGACAATTTTTTGGGTCCACCGCGAGTGTTTTACCGTTTTTTGATGAATATTATTATGTTCCTCTTAATCTTAAGATTCCAGCGATATCATTAGCCAAAGCAGTATTCTACGACGCTCCTTTAAAATTCTGTGGAATACATTATATTTTTTGATATTGTTTTTCACAGCTCTCCTATTCAAATTCTGTCTTCTTCCCTCAGAAAATTATTTTTATGTTACTTGCGCTATTTCTGCATCTCCATATATTTATTAATAATGGACTAATTGTTAACTCATATCGATTTCAGGAGACTTCGGTCGGTACCAATGTTTCCAGTTCATCCTCCACATCCTCTCTGCCTTAACCGCTGGCATGCACATGTTGTCACTTGTCACAGTCGCCGCGGTACCGGAACATAGGTATGCAGCAGCAAAATATTTCTTAGCAAGACATGCATGTTTAAAAAAAGGAATTATAGAGATTTTTCAACATACTAATGAAGAGATTTGTAGCCTTAAAAATAATAAGTACCTACTGTGTATACACTTATACGTAAATTCTTTCAGCATGGCATGTCTGGGTCAAAAAAGTTAACAATATAGAGATATTGTTGACAGAGGTCAATCCACCAATAAAAACAATCTTTGAGTAGATACAACGCTACGGGCTTAGAAAAAGTCACGTGGTTTTTGTTCACCTTTTTTTAAATGCCTTACAGAATGAAAATACATTATTTTGTTCAAATGAAATTTTAGCTTTTATAAAGGTGTAACTAATTATAATTTCAAGACATGAAATATACCTAGTTACAAAGATAAACATTGTTCACTTTAAAATACACACATACTTATGAATTTAAACACCACAGTGTTTTTATTTCGATTTATGTAAAGCAATAAATCACAACACGACACAATAAAAAAAATTCCAGACGGTAATATGATTAAATTGCTTTTTGTCATGAAATCACTAATAATAAATATTTTCTTCGACATAAATATTACCATTCCTTTTGTATTATAAGCATGATAAGATTTAAAAAGGAGAGTGAAAACAAATTAATTTAGGTTCGATTACGCATATTTTTGCTAAACTTTTAGGTGGAGGGATTGGCTAAGTACAAGGAATAATAAGGCAGAAATTTATAATGTTATTTTATTATTTCTTGCAAATATAAAACTGATAACCGTATATTTAATGAAAACGATAACTAAGTATACCAATATTTAATTAGTTTTAAGGACATAATGCGTGCATGGATTGGGTATTATGATGATTTATCATTTATTATTCTTATAAATTCTCCTTGGGTTGGAATTGGATTAATCATTGATTGCCTATTGATTTTAATTATATTTTATATATACCCGATTTACTTAAAAACAGTAAAAATATATACCTACCACGTTGCGGCTATTACTATTATCTATCTTTAATATTTTCTTTTTTTACTTTAAAATATTTGAAATGGTGTGCGAAGGGGTCGGTAGCTGTTATATTTTAATGCAATTTATAGAGAGTGTACAATTTTGCTTGTTCGGGTTCAAGGGTGCATATCTTCATGAGCAATATAAAGTATCAGAAGATCACGTGGAACGTAAGTACAACTTTGGATAACTTATTTTTTTAAGTGCACTGCTTTCATTTACTAACCCCATTTTTTTTAGTTTGTTGTAGCTAATTATCTCACTAATATAAATATGTTTTCTCTATCTACTAATCACAGGATGAAATTTGATAAAAATTTCTAACATAAGTATATTCGTAATTGTACTTAGCAATATTTACTCTAACAAAGTACAGACTTTAGTCAAATATTGACAAGTTGTAACTATAAATATCCTGCAGAAAGATGTGGTTCGTACCATCATTTACAATTCTGGGATATTCCCACGAAATCCAGATGTCTTTCTATTGGATATCTATCTATAATAAATTAATCAAAGTGCTTGTGTCTAACACTCATAATAGGTAACCATAGATATTTGCATGTTTTTATCTCTCTCTTACGTCTTACAAATTTTTAATATGGCAGATTAAAAATCAGTGACAACTGCACGCTTGTGAAACTTATGCTTCCAACAAGCACAAAGCATATTTTGTTTCTGATCCATTAGCGCAACTATTTAAAACCACGTAGGTATTTAGAATAGTCAAAATACTTAGTTCAATAAACTTAACAGGCACTTTTGAATTACAGGTGTGCCGTACCTAATGTGGACACTGCCAATTATACCGAGCCATGGAATTCCTCGCTTATACTAAATGCCATACCTCTCAACGAACATGGGAAAATCAACGAATGCAAAATTTATGGACAAAATAAAACAATCGAAGAATGTAGTTCTTGGGTTTATGACACACGTTACTTTACATCATCACGCGGTATTGAATGGGATTTTGTTTGTAGTAGAAATTGGATGGGCGCCGCTATACAAACGGCGTACATGTTTGGTGTAGTGGTCGGTTCTCTAGTCATTGGAAGACTTTCTGATAAATTTGGCAGAAAAGCTGCATTTGTTTGGGCGGGACTCCTGCAATTATTGCTCGGCGTGTCGGTCGCATTTGTCAATGAATATTACACGTTAGTTGTCTTCAGATTTT
This sequence comes from Amyelois transitella, assembly GCF_032362555.1. Taxonomy (NCBI): domain Eukaryota; kingdom Metazoa; phylum Arthropoda; class Insecta; order Lepidoptera; family Pyralidae; genus Amyelois; species Amyelois transitella. Next base: position 5,500,782 of record NC_083511.1, on the reverse strand, counting down.
TGTACGGAATATTTGGATCCGGTTCTTATATTGCTGGATATGTGCTTGCAATGGAAATAGTTGGTCCGAGCAAACGCACTATTTGTGGAGTAATATTTCAGATAATGTACGCCATTGGGATAATGTTATTAGCCGCTTGGGGATATCTTATCGATAACAGATTCTATTTACAAATTCTGTATGCTTTACACGCAGCGATACTTCTTCCTCATTGGTTTATAATGGACGAATCCCCGAGGTGGCTGTGGGCTCAAGGCCGAGCTCGTGAATCTGTAGCTATAATAGAAAAGGCTTTGAAGATTAACGGATCCCACGAGATTATAGACACCCCTGCTTTGGTGTCTCACTGCAAGGCCACATGTGCCAAGTATACCGATGAACACTCAGCTGGTACATCAGATTTGTTCAAGACACCGAATATGTTAAAGAAAACTTTGATAATCTGTGGTTGTTGGTTTGCTAATTCTGTCGTTTATTTTGGTCTCTCTCTTAATACAGGTAAACTTAATGGTAATCCTTATTTCATTATGTTTTTGATGGGAGTGGTAGAACTTCCGAGTTACGTTATAATTATGTATCTGTTAGATAGAGTTGGTCATAGAGCTCTTATAAGTACGATGATGTTGTTAGGTGGACTAGCGTGTATTGTAGTGGTAGCCCTGCCTCACGGACACTCGTCAGTAACTGGAGTAGTTATGATTGGAAAGCTCTTCATATCTGGTTCATATTCTATTATCTACAAATATTCTGCTGAATTGTTCCCTACTGTAGTCCGCAGTTCGGGAGTAGGTCTTGGAAGCATGAGCGCCAGCATATCAGGAGCTCTTACTCCCCTCATCAGTTTGCTTGACTCACTGAATCCAAAAATTCCAACTATTATATTCGGATTTTTAGCTCTATTTTCCGGTTTTTCCACTTTCTTCCTTCCGGAAACAAATGGCCGGAATCTGCCACAATCTCTTGAAGATGGTGAAAGATTTGGGCTTGGTGATACATGTTTCACAAATTGTACAGGTCGGCGAATGAGTGAAGATTCGATTAATTTACCGGAGACAATGGTACCGCTAGAAATTATGGAGAAAAAACCATGACAGCTATTTATGAGTTAAGAAAATATTATTTTCATATTGTGCTAGCATTATGTCATTCTCTTCGCACATTTAACCAAATATTGTTTATTTGATTCCACGCATTCTGCGCATTTAATTGAGGTTAGTTCTAATAAAATAACACATTGAAACATGAACTCGGTTTTTCACAGACTTTAATTTAAATTATTAATATCTTTCAGTTTTACTAGCTATAAGACAGCTAACGATTCAAAGCGACTACTGAGAAAATAACGTATATTGGTTGATATATTCTATATTATTATATGTTGATATACATATATTTTACTTTGATAACATAGATACTAAGAGACATGTAGCACAAGCTGTGGTAATATTAGGTATAGTACCTTATTTACTTAAGTGCATAACTCCTGTTTTATATAAAGCTTAGTCTAATTTTCTACGCGACTCATTATTACATATATGTATGTATACCTAAGTATGTACCTTTTAACAACTTAGAACGTAAAAAAGTATAAAATTACCATTTTATTAACATATAATCACGTCTACATCCCCTGCGAGGTAGACAAAGCCAACAGTCATCAAAAGACTGAAAGGCCACTTTCAGCTGTTTTCAGCATTTTATTAATGTGGTGTATTTATTAAAAGATGTCCAAAAACTTTAGGCATTAAAGAAAAATACAAATACGCTTCAAGTATGTTCTTATTATGCTTAGTAATAAAATCTAAGCCTAAATGTATGTATGTATAAACAGATTGAACTGCCATATAAGATTAATACGAGTATATGTAGATATTTACTTGCAACCCAGTGGTCTGTTTTATGGTAATAATTATAAAACTATAATAATAGGTAAATACCTATAAGGAATAAGAATAGATAAAAAACAAAACAGGTATTTTTTTAAATAAAAAATTACTTTGCATTTTTAAGATGAGTTGTTATTTTGTGTATAGGATAAGAAGACAGGGATTTAACTGTGCTAAAGTTCTAGTCACGTTTAGGAATAATATTATTTACATACAAAAACCACGCCTCTTTCCCGTGGAGGCAGGCAGAGTCTACATCGACTGCAACTTTCCACTTTCCATGATCCCTGTATATGAGAAATAATAATTTCATTAAACTGCCAAAATACCCATTTTAAATGGAATAAACATACCTAAATGACGTTTATATACTGTATTTGTACCTTATAAGTAGGTAAGTACAATGCGTAAGTTATATCAGTCAAATTTACTTTTGTGTATCGGACACCTAGCCGAGTTCCAAATAAAGGGTTCATAGTAACAGTGAGACTGATTATATTTATTAAATTATAATTGGATTCACGATAAACAATACAGACTTATACGCAATTAAGTATTCTGTGAAAACATAGGTATATACGTACTTAAAATTGATTTTATACTACATGATGCAAACTTAAACTAATGAACGCACTTATATTTTTCTATTCTTCGGAGTACATTTAAATAAACACCATAGTTATGAAGATGTCAATTGACGTTGTTTATAAACAAGTTTTTCTTTAAGTACTTATTTAGAAATAAGAACCTTATTAAGTTTTGTATTTTGATAATTAATAAAGGAATTTGTTTTCAAATAAAAATATCTAAAGCATTCATATGTTGTTTTATTTTTATTAGCATGCATGATGAAATAGAAAACATCGCACAAGACTTACATATAAAATGAAGGTTAGAAAACCATTTCAGATTATCAAAGACTTCAAGGCATCTAAAGAGTCCACAAACAATAAACTGTATTTAAAACTGGATAGCAAGTATCATATACTTAGGTACTTAGTCAACAGATCCAAGAAATTTTACAAAATCGTCACAGTCCTATCTAAAGAATCATTTAGGTTCATGCTGTATTAAATCTAGCGTCATTTTTTAAGCGAGACTGGTAGCAAAGAGAAAACGTAGTGTGGCCAGCTGATTCTCCTTCCACGCAGATTGTGAAAGTCAAGTACTTACCTAATAAAGTTTGGATTCAAGGGTAGGGTTACTAACAACCTGTTACTATCAGAATCTCAATACAGATGAACGTGGTCGTTCAGTACTCTCAATACTGTCGGCTCAGTCTACCCCGTAAGGAATAAATGTGTGATGAGGTAAAAGTATGTATGTATTGAGGATGGACCTAATGGACCTTGAAGCATCAGCCGAGAATTCTACAAAAAATAATGCATAAAAGATTAAGACAGACCGAAGGTACTGAAATAATAGCTAGCTCTTTTTCTACCATTACGAGTATAACAGCTAAGTTATTATTTTTTGTTACTTTTATATTAAATGCTTTATCTACGAGTATGTTATATGATTAGCTTTTATTTTAACACAAAAATAACATGAAGTTAAAACAAAAGGTATTATATTTCTAGTCACACTAATAAAACAGGCGTTCGTCACTCCTTCATTCCACAAAAGAATCCTGAGATTAAAGAAATTAACTAGGTATACAATGTAAACCACATTACTATACATACATAATCATACCACTTTCCCGAAGGGGTAGGCAGAGACTACATCTCTCCTCTTGTTTACGAAGTAGGTAGCTACTACCTACCTACCTACACAAGCTGCAAATCAGCACTTTTTTGAGTAAGGTTATTCTTTATTGGATATATTATCTAATCTACTTCTAATAATCGACCAAAGCCCCCTTTTTAAGTAGATACATAGAGATTTTTTACAATTCAGGTACATTTTTTAAGGTAGAACAATTTATTAATTACAGATGTTGGATTGACGGAGTGGATACGAACGTGACAGCTGCACCTTGGAACTCTTCAGAAATTCTTAATGCCATACCAAAAGCAGAAGACGGCATCGAACTACAGAGCTGTTACATGTACGAAAACAATCTAACAGTGGCCTGCTCAAGATTTGTATACGACACCACATATAGGTCATCCTCGCGTGCTATTGAGTGGGACCTAGTTTGTGATAAAAGATGGATGGGAGCGTTGGCTCAGACAATTTACATGATGGGAGTCTTCACCGGGGCAGTAGTCTTGGGAAGCATGGCGGATAAATATGGCAGAAAAACAATATTTTGCTGGTCTGGAGTATTGCAATTAGTCTTCGGAGTTTTAGTAGCGTTTATGCCTGAATACTATTCATTCTTAGTGATACGATTTTTGTATGGAGTCTTTGGATCCGCCGGATCATATATTACTGGATTTGTACTGACAATGGAAATTGTTGGACCGAGTAAACGAACTGCGTGTGGGGTAGCCTTCCAGGCAACTTTTGCTGTAGGTATAATGATAGTAGCTGGATGGGGGGCACTTATAGACGATAGAAAAGTCTTGCAAATTATTTATGGATTACATAGTCTTCTTCTCATCCCACACATATGGATAATGGACGAGTCACCTCGTTGGTTGTGGGCTCAAGGAAGAGTGAAAGAATCCGTGACTATCGTCGAAAAGGCTTTAAAATGTAACAAGTCTGAAGACACATTAGATAGAGCAGATCTTGTATCCAGAGGAAAAGTAGAAGCTTCTAAAGGATCCGACGAACCTCCATCGGGCACAACTCTAGATTTATTTAAGACGCCTTACCTAAGAAGCAAAACTCTAAATGTGTGCTTGTGTTGGTTTGCTAATTCAATTGCATATTATGGTTTAACTTTGAGCACCGGTAAACTAGAGGGTAATCCATATCTTATAACAGCTATTCTCGGATTTGTGGAACTGCCTAGTTACGCCGCAGTCATCTATTTCTTAGATATTTGGGGCCGACGGCCATTGATTAGTTCTATGATGTTAGTTGGAGGACTCTCATGTATAACAGTTACCTTTTTCACAGTAGGAAGTACTGTTTCCACTGCAGTGGTTATAATAGGAAAATTATTTATTGCGGGATCATTTGCGATCGTTTTCAATTATTCAGCCGAACTTTTTCCAACAGTGGTTCGTAATTCTGCATTAGGTCTTGGGTCTATGTGCGCTAGGCTGTCTGGTGCTTTAACGCCACTGATAACTCTACTTGATTCATTCAATCCTAAGATCCCAGCAGTAATTTTTGGAGTGATCGCTCTAATTTCTGGATTCCTATGTCTTTGGTTACCTGAAACAATGAATCAGCCAATGCCACAGAGCCTTGCAGACGGTGAAACTTTTGGCAAAGGAGACACTTGTTTTGCAAGTTGCCTGGGTAAAAAACGAAATAAAACATATGCAGAAGATGATAAAAATACTGAAGCAATGGTTCCGTTGGAAGATATGAGTAAAAAGGTATGATTTTGTATAAGTAGGTAGTTATTTTCCTTGGGTAGGACTTATGTATGTATATAAGGGCAAAGCTTAGCGTACCTATGGATAATTTTAGTAACCATTTTCTACCAACAGACGCAAGGAAACCATTCTAATAATCTTAGCACAAGCGTAGAGTAAAAAAAAGATAATTTAATTGGTACGTACGGATCTATAACCGTCCATTTGTAGGTTTTCGCTATTATGTGCGATGTTAAACGAAAAGATACTATGACAATTTGATTGTGATATATTAAAATATATTATGTAATTTAGTATCTATCGATATTGTAGGTATTAAGGTATTTAATATTTATATATTCTTTATAAACAGACCAACGATTTGTACATACGAATGTTCCTATTTGTTATCGGGATATGTATTTGCACAGTAAGTTTGATGATATTATAAGTGCCTTAGGAATTTTGAACGTAAAGTATCTTTGAAACTATAATTTAACTTCACGCTATCCAAATATTTCAGATGTTGAAGAAAAACTATTTCTATTCATCAACCATTTCAACTGTTGTAACAACTCATATATGTAGGTATCATATTCATACATATGTATTGATACCTATTTAGATATCCATATAATCAGTACCTACCTACTTTTTACGTTTTATATATCACGAACTATCGTAATGTTTCGTGAAAATTAGAAGAAGTTACATAATTAATGACGTCGTGTGAGAATGTCCAAGAAGCAGGGAAGGCACAATTCTCAAAACTATCAGGAGGTTGGCCTGTTTTTCGAAATTCTGGTGGGCCGTTCCCCGCATTCATGCATGACTGTAAGATGATGACTTTCAATGAAAAATAAAAACAATAGGTACCTACATGATAATAGCTGATTTTTTTAGTAAGAAGCTTGGAATGTTACTATTTAATTGAAATAAAAGAACTTATTTTGACTATTACTTTAAACATGTACATAACTAGGTATTATAATAAATTTGAGATTGTTATTTTATCGTATCGCATCATTGAATCCCGTCCCTTAATATCAATAAAATAAAAACACATTTGGAACACAAATAAATGCTGAAGAAGAAAATGACCATTGTTAGAACCCATCTTAGTAAACACATTATTCATTAAAAACTTTATTGTTCAAAAAAAAAAAATGTACAAAGGATGGACTTAATGCCTCATAATTCTCTACCGGAATTGTCTTTATGTATGGACACTAGAAATCACAGAGTTAAGATGCGCTTCATGCTCTACAAACTACCTAGTGGATCGTATCGCATCGATATTGAATGCGTAATTCGACAAAATTAGCAAACTTTCGTAACTTTTGGAACCACGCAACCAACAAGCAAAACAGGAATGCCGACTTGTCTTTACAGAATTGAAGTTTACCTACCTCTCTAAGTAGAGAAATTGGTAAGAGTGTCGGTAGGTATTTAAGTTTTTATAATTTTGGGAGTAATTAACTACCATTTACTGCCTATACCTACCTCTACCTAATAAAGGCGTTACTACTCCACAATATTATTTTGTTATTGTGCAAAAAATTACCACAATAAGCAAAAACATAAATAAGATCATATTATGTATGAATTGCCCTCTGGCGTTTGTCCCTTTTGAACACGACCGAATGGATAAGTCAAGCAATTAGAAAGCGACTTCCAAGCTATCTGACACAGTGTAGTCACTGCTAAATAAGATGTTAATGAATAAGATATTCCGATTTCTAGGGTGCAAGCTGATAAATAAATATTAATTTCTGACTGAACATGGTAGGTACCTAAGCAATCTTATCACAAAAAATTTAAAGACAGGTTAAAACTCAATATAATTTATATTTACATCAAACAATTAAAATCATAATCACAGTGAGATTAAAAACATCGATAGAAGATACATTCATGTAGGTATGCACAAATAGTTCTTCGATAAACATGTAAAGGTGACAAAGATTCATCCGCATAAAAAATCAGGTTCGTAGTGTTCCAATTACGATGTAATAAGTTATTATGTTTTTATAGGTACTTTCTTTATAAGCCTTAAACCGACTACTAAAAACACCACACAGCAAAAAAAGGTATTTGGCTACCCTCGCGTTACATCTTGCCATTGCCATGCACTAATAACAAGATATTCGCGCAGTGGCAAATTGTTTTCTAAATCCCGTGTATATTCCTGTAGATATTCATTTACATACAAACATTAAATAACGGCTCTTTCCCGGGGGGTAGGCAGAGACTATATTCATTTACTTCGCTTTTATTTAGATTATGAAGATTTAACGAACCTTTCATAACAAGCACGTGTAAGTAACCTACGCCCACGCAATCCTACTGCAATCTCGGTAAAAGCCAGATGGGACCAGCTCTTATTACTATTAGTCAATCAATATGTAATCACCAAAACATTTCCATATAACAATCTACATAGGATATTTCGGGGGTTTTGAAGCCTATTAGTGAAATCAATTGCATAGGTACGCCGTAGTACATACAATACATTTTAATTATTAAGATCGAAACCCGACTGCAAATTATAAAGCTTCTAATTTATAAATAGTTCAAAAACCTCCCTAGATGAGTTAGTTCAATCATAAAACTGAACTGACATCAATTTCATTTTCTCAGCAAAAAAATCTGATCAAATGTAATCAGGGTTAGTGACATATGCTATGATGTGAAAGATACTTTTCGATGAGTGTGTACAGGCATAAAGGCAGGATTCCAAACAAATAAATCCACTATCACTGCAGTAGAGTTTTTGCTATAATAATTTTGCAGTCAGGTACAATAATGTTAGTAGGTAAAATTACACTAAAAATAAATATAATAGAGATTATGTTGTGAAATAAAAATGGACAAGAATATGCTGCATTGGTATTTCATCTACCACCCTTTTGAGCATCATGTTACTGGTGGTACAAATATTATCGGCTCCCATAGATTGGCCACTCTCAGACAAGATATAAAGATCTTCAAAAATAGGAACTAAGGTCTAATAATAGCTTAATTACATAACAGCCGTGAAATAAATTATTTGGTCCTTAAAATACAGAATAGCATTATCTACATATTTTTACATGCCCATTTGTGGCCGAAATATGAGCAGACTAGACCAAGGAGAAACTATTCCTCTTTTGCATTCTAATCTCAAAAACAATATCATTCTATTCTACTATTTGCTTGTTGCAAAAATAATTTATTATTTACACATTTTCAACAATTCAATTCTAGGCGACAAATTTAATTAAGTTTATAATATCACAAAATCTAAATGGGCATTATAATAATTTAATTCCTCTTGCAGTTCCATTTTTGGTATTGGTATAACAAAAATTAATATTAATACAATAACATAGTTATAAAATAATTATGATAAATACTTATAAGCAAAGGCCCTGATTCACAATCGCTGGTTCAGTATACTTTTAATGTTTTTTCAAATGAATATTTTAGCTATAAATAGTTACTTGACAATACTTCTTTATTGTTTTATTTTATTTTTTTAATTCTTAAATAACCTTTGGAAAATAAAAACAAAAAGTAACTTTATTCAACAGTACAGCATAACACAACTCCAAGTTTGTCAGATTTGAGTATGATTTCCCAAAAGGTAAAAGTTGGGCATGGCCCAAGTTTACTGATGTGAATGAATATTTATATGATTTATTTGCAGTTTACACAATTAGTAAGCTTCTAAATAGTTGACAAAACTGCTTTGTCAAAGCATACTTTGACATGTCCACACAGCTAAACATTTTGTTTCAAATAATTCACAAAAAAAAATATTTTACCTAAATAATAACAATGTCTGTGCTTTTAATTTCAAATGCTGCCATATGCTCTCTACAAACAAGACTATTTTAATATGGCTCCGGGTATCAACTGAGAGGTGGTACTTACTAAATAACTTTTATCAATTATGGTTTTTTTCAAAACTAGAGATCCCTCTGTTAATTTGATTTATATACATAAAATAATGACTCTGGTAATGTGCTTAAAATGCAACCAAATCTATAGGGTTCCTTTGTAACTAGCTTTTCTGGAGGAATTTGATATTTGACTTATTATTCCAGTATTACAAACTTAATTATCTGTTTAACAGAATAGGTTCCTACAATTATATTGTAATTCTTATTCCATTTCATTACATATGGTTTTTATGTATTAAGTTTATTTTTATAATAAAAGCATGCACTATTTATTATCTCTGGGGTAGTTTGGTGCCAGGCAGATACCCAGTATTTTCATCACATGTAAGCTGATCACAAAAGGTTTTTAGCTCCTTTAGCTTTCTTCTTGTAATCATGTCAACAATCCCTACAACAATAATCAAATTTTCACACTATAATATTTGGGAGTTGATTATTGGGCTCTGGACTGTAAAACTGATTGTCAATTTATAATGCAACCACGAATATGTTATGATTAGCAAAAAACTAATTTTGTTTTTCATAAGCCATAATGTAATCATTGAGATGCAGTAAATTCTTGAATTAATAAAATAGATATACCCAAAACTAAATTGAAACTATATTATAATATTAATGTTGTTAAAATATAGCACCAATTTTAAATATTTTAAATATATAAATAAAATTAAATGCACAATCTACTGAAAGCCTAAAAACATTGCATTGTTCTGCAAAATAAATTATTTTGGTTTAAAACTTTTACTGATGTCCGTGGCATCACAGATGACCAAATTGACATGTTAAATAAAAAGCTCTCACAGCTGCTTAAATTTTTCACAAACACTAATTTATCAAAATGGCATATCAATAATCCGGACAGCGTGTATGGACAATAGTGTGACCATGTGTTGAGGGGCCATTTTCTGCAGGCAAGGCAGTATGAACAATTATGGCTGGCTGGGTAGGAGTTGGCGCATGGAGTTCATGGCTCTCACCTGGTGACAAATTTGCTAATGCCGCCAAAAGGTCATGGTTCACTAGTGGTTCACCTTCTTCCCTTGGCTCCCATCCAACTGGAGGGCTTGATGGTGGAGAAATAAGAAACTGTTTCACTGGCGCTGGCGGTCGCAAGTTTTTAAATGACACTGGTGTTACTGGCTGTGTGAAATAACAATTTATACAAGAGTTATGGAATTGATATTGGTGAAGCTGAACTCTAGCGTTAGCCGCCGCCAACGGACTGTCATAATTCACTCTCAAGCGTCTGAAACTACGTAGCCATTGAAAGGTAGTGTTATCTGAGAACGTACGAAAGAGGTCTTCCATGTCCTTCTTTAGCTTCTCGTCACCGAAAACGTCGCTATGGATATTTGTAACGATTACTGATTTAGGTAAGTCATCAAAGTCGTCCACTTCGTCGGGGTCATCACTTTCTTGTTCTAAATTAGCAATGTTAGGGTGAACATTGGGCATGCCATCTTCTGGGTTGATATAAACATCGTCTTCCTGAAATTGTTCATCCTCCTTATGAGCCATTATGCAATGTTAATCAATTTGTTGATTACTTGTAATTTGTTACAACAACTATTCAATTAACGCGACCAAAAACACATGTCCTAGGAAAATTTATTACAACTATACGAGAATTAATCGATTTTTGTAATTATTTTATCAACAAAATTATTTATCGTCAAACACTCCGAGACTTGTCATGAATGCGGATCAGAATAAGGATGGCAACCTGAGATCGTTTAATCAATGAAACGATTTTCAAGTCTTATAGATGGATTTTTAATCGATATGCAGTTTTGAATCGTTCCGTTTTTTCCCAAAGTTTAGTTATGAAGCATCGGGGGCTTTAACATTTTCATGTAATAAATACATATTTAAAATAAATGTCTACAATGCCTATGTTTAATACCTGATCTGACTTTGATATGGTAACAAAATGATTTTTGATATTGAATTCCTTGAACTAAAGAGAACTAATTTTACTGGCATGAGATCAGTTATAATGTAATCTACTTATCTTGTTTTAATATAAATATAAAATGGATTTGATATTTAAATTATAAATTAATGCAAATTTAAAAAAAAAATCGTAAATCGATCTTTTAATCCTCGATGTTTCTTTGTGATTCGAGACATCCGCTTACGATTCGTATCGTTTTTTTTTTCGGAAAGAATCCCATCCCAACATCGGCTACCTAATAAAATACTGCTGCCAACTCTTTTCAACGAAAAGACGCTAAAGATCGCGCCAAATGTAATCTAAGTATAGTTGATTATTATAATTGATTCCCGCAACTTTGATTTCCCGCGATATGATGTCAAAATTTTGGAGACATTATAAAAATATATATTAATTTAGTATTTATACGTATTGGGATTATGGGTCTTTTCTGCGGGCATCTATTTAAAAGGACCGAGAGAAAGCCACATGAAGTTGTAAGAGATACAGCCTGACCTCTAGTAGACACCAGCATTTATTTTAATTATTATAATTAGCGATATTTATTATAGTTTAACTGAACTATTGTGGTTCTCCATCAGATGTTTCAATTATCAAAATCATATTTTATTCTTACTCTGCAACTGTTTCTTCATCGCATCGCCTAATTGTTGTGTGTTGTGTAATGATTAATTGTTTTGTCTTCGAGCGCATTTATTAAACAATATGTAATAAGTACCTAGTAGGCCTCAGACTAATAGTAGACACTCTGAATGAATTTGGAATGAACTTTATAAATATAGAATGGATCAGTAGTTTCCTATCATTGCATATCAATACCGACTTACGGTATTATTTGCTATGTTTTAAAAATAATTAAAGTGTATGTCGTTATTAGTGTTATTTTATATGCATAAAATGTTATTGTACGTGGTCTTAAAAGTGATGTTTATTTATTTCCTTTCTTATGACGGAATATATGACTGATTGGTTATGTTTCTCAACAAAGGTGTTCAAAATAGTAATAATAGATTATAGCATGCGTAAATTTTTGTTTTTTTTTTTTTTGCGGTGATGGTGACGGACATAAAAAAAAAAAAAAAAAAAAGTTATGTGTCTTCGCCAATGAGTTTTACTGAAGTCAATGTCATTTGAATGTGATTGTTTTTGACAATCACATTCAAATGACATCTCAGTCAAGCAAGACGCCGATTTAATTTTTTGGTTGCTTACCTATCGCTGTTCTATTCTCTAGCTTGATTATTTAAATAAAATCAAAGTACACACATATTAATTAAACTGTTACATAGTCTCAGGTTAGAACAAATAATTATTTGACATGGCAGGATTAGAATCTATGGTCGTTGAAGAAGTAAAACCAATAGAAAAACCTGTAGACAGGGAAAAGGTATGATATCGATTCTTTATAACGTTCTGCTGTCCATCATAGGTACCTATTTACCCATTTGTTGTTGAAGGATATTTATTGCAAAGGATAAAGAATGAAAAAAGTGAAATCAATCTTTCGAAAACATAATATACTTACATATCAATGCAAACATAATTCAATGATTCGAAGCAAAGTATGATATTTTTAAAGATTGCAATCTGTGCTGTTTTCAGACATGTCCTCTGCTGTTACGAGTATTCTGCTCGACGGGTCGACATAACTCGCTTGCTGATTATGCGAGAGGTAATGTGCCACAAAATGAACTTCAAATTTACACATGGATGGATGCATCACTCCGTGAACTTACTGGACTTGTCAAAGAAGTAAATCCTGAGACCCGACGTAAAGGAACTTACTTTGATTTTGCAATTGTTTATCCAGATTTGCGATCACCTACTTATAGAATGAGAGAAATAGGGGTAACATGTTCAGGACAACGTGGTGGTGATGACAATAAGACCTTGTCCCAGGTTAAATTCCAGATTGGGTTTTACCTAGATATATCTATAACTCCTCCCAATAGAATGCCCCCACCCATGAGGCGCCCACAGCCATATATTAATAATCGTCCTTACTAAATAAGTTTCTGTCAATAACTATGTACACCTAAGTTTATTTTTTGTTGAAATAAATATCATGTTTGGTATTACTTCAATTTTTATTTTGCAAGGATTAACCCTTACTTCAGATCTGATGATATTTTGCAACATAACCCTTGAAAATCTGTTTACCAGCTGCCAAAGACGGTATAGAATAGAGACCAAACTTTAGGCAGAGATTACATCTTTTTACTTGCCACGATCCATCGTATTTCGCTTTAACCACCATCCATCATCTCGTCGGTTTGAAATTTGTTTCAAATAATGAACACAATCAATTTACATTTTTTATTGGACACCTCTTGGACTGATCGAAACAATCGAACAACCAGGTGATGATAGCTGTGTTATTTTTTACTAACAGTATGATGACAAGATAACGAGAACTTCCTTAAAATTAGATTTTCCTAGAATAAATACATTTTCTTTAAACCTAGTGATTTACAGGCGACCTAAACGGCCTTTTAGATTTTTTACCCATCGCAGCGAGATCAATCGTAATACCATTAGGTAACACTGCCTTATTTTCTTGGTAATCTATGAAACCTTTTTCTTCTTGTGTCTCCTTGTTTTTATCGCATTGGATGCCAGTCTCATAGTTATATTCGCGTTTGAGTCCATCTGGATCAACATACCCGTATTTGCCGCGAGTGATACAGTCTACACCAATTGTCTCTTCTTTGAAAGAGCCATCGTCGTTTTCGAATCCCCACGTGATGCTTCCATCTTCGTTTTCTTCACGATATTTGCGAATAATCTGGGCTACTGGTTTTTTCTCCCTAGGGTTACTAGCGGTATATCTTTGAGGCGCAGCCTTCACGGGCGCACGGTTGATGGGTTCTTGAGTAGGTCTTGTGTATTGTCTGACTGGTTGCACTGGCTCATTGTCTTCTTCGACAAAAGGCTTGGGTTCTGGTCTGAACACCGGGCGCTGCGGTCTGCTTGACAACGGTTGGAGTCTGACAGGTTGCGGTTTAGATGGTTCGTTTCTTACGGGGTTAAAAGACTGTGGAAGCAACAGAGGTCGGTATTGCGTGGGCCGAACAGGTTCTGGTTTTGGTGCTGGTGATGTTGATTGTTGGAATAAAGATGGGTTGAAGACAATAGGTGGTTTAGGTTGCGAAGTGGTGGTTATATCGTAGAAGTCATTTTGTGGCTCTGGTGTTGAGAATATACTTGGTGAGAAAGCAGTAGGAGTGTTGATTTCAATTTCATCCTCCGGTTCTTCAGTCACGGGTTTCGCGAGATCTTCCAGTGACTGGAGGCTGGGACGAGGCGAAGCATCGACGGATTTGAATGAGGGTCTGCCCAGTCCCGGCCTTCGAATTCTATTTGGTCCTCCTGGTACGGGCGCTTGAATTCTTCCTTGTCGGAAGCCACCCTGTCGTGTACTGCCCACTGGTATAGCTCCAGGAATTAGTAATCGTTGGGGAATAGGCGAGTCGTATTGCGCATAAGCTGTGACTGCACACAGCATACATATCTGGAACAGAATAGGTATCGTATTAATCTACCGGTCTACCTTGGGTGTAATGTGGTGCGTGTAATTTACACTAGATTTTGAGGTCACTGGTGATAGATATATAACACGGATTAATTAGCGACAATGTCTAATCAATCTTCTCAAAAGAATTATTATTTTTGGAATCGACCTCATTAGGTTAAAAAATAAAAATGATAGCAAAATAAAGTTAATCAATGTTTTTTCTCTCTTGGTTTGAGTGCAGGGTTATGAATTAAAAAAATAATAAAAATATGAGTATTTAATAGTTGTGTTTGTTCTTCTTAATTTTATAATTTTTTAACTACTTAAAGAATAGGACCACTCCACCTTTTCCCCATGGATGTAAAGAATAGGTTTATATACTTGAGATTGTTCTTTTAGGCGATGGGCTAGCAACATGTCACTATTTGAATCTCAATTCTATCATTAAGCCAAGCGTCTGAGCGCCTTTCAGTCTTTTGATGACTGTGGGCTCTATCTACCCGCAAGGGATAGAGACGTAATTACACTTTATGTTACACTATTTAAGTACAGGTATCTTACATAGATAATCATGTAATAACCTGTAAATATATTGATCCGTCGAAAAATTTATTTACGAGTTTAACATGTTTTTTCAGGTTCTAAACAATATTTTCATACACTAAGCTCAATATTCGCACTTAAATTATCAAAACATGCCTTCGAGATCCGTAACCACTTTCACTCATTTTACTTGGTTCCTACCGTTTTTCCTTTTGTTAATTTATTATAATTTAGGTCTATATTTATTGTTTTACATAGATATCTGATAATTTAAAAGATGTAGTGGCAGCGGCGTTCGCGGAATGAGTAAAATATGCAACTATACCTATCTATGTCCGCCAACCTTACAAAATCTCTAGTATTACTTATGTTGTTTCTGTAGTTTTTTGTTTCGTGACAATGCAGTTCACACTTGGCTCCATTTATTTATACTTATGGCGATACAATCTACCTTGCCTCGCCCTGACTATTATATTCAATGCAATGAACGAATTAAACTCTTGCCGCAAGACCTGGGTAGGTACATTCTGTTTGCACAATGCATAACTTAATCTGTACCCTTGTTTAAAAATTATGAAATTTTTATTCATTGTTATTCACACCTTTGCCAAATTGCACTATATTAACTTACCTCCTTGGAATTTAATGAATTCTATTTATAAAGAGTAACATCTGTTCCTTACGAAACAAACTGAATCTTACGAACTTACATATATACCTACTACTAGTTACTACATACTTAGGTAGTCAAAACGATAAATACGCCAAATTCGTATGTATACCTAATATGAATACTCGTATATAAGTAGATTAAATACGTAGTATGTAAAAAACATATTTTTAAACAGAAAGATGCATTATTTTTTAATTTTTATATGTACTATTATTTCCTTTATTTCCCTACCACAACTCTTATTTCCGATCAAAGGATACAATGTTATTTAACTTAATTCACAATGTCCTGTAATTCACAGTTAGCATAGGAAGTATTTATCCTCGATTGACTTAAGAATTGAAATAGCCGAATTATGCAATTATATCTATTTTCGAATGTTTATATGGCTGGTTTTACTACTGATTTTTAAAGGTTAAGCTTTCCAAATCAAATAATTCAGTTACGGATTTGGCATAGATGTTATATGGGTACCTAAATAGTATCTATGTAAATTAAAGAAATTTTTCGATAAATCCAATTTGCATGCACGTTTTTTAAGAGGAGAATTTTAAGAAAAATAATATCTCGCAGTAAGAAAAATTGGTTTATAAGACGCTTTCAAGGAGATGATATTTCAAAATGAAATTGCACGTACAATAATCTAAATAAATCGTATATTAATTACCCGCAACGTACTGGAAATGTAATCAGTAAGTATACATATATTGATTGAGTAATGTCAGATGTCGACCCGTTCAGGCACTCTGGTTGACTTGTGTATATTGTCGCAACCACAATCCACACAAATGTTGTACTTACTCCACTTTCGGAAATTAATGTTGGTGTTGTAACACGAACCCTTGGTGCTGATGGGCAATCAACACGTCACATAGGCATTGCGTATGAAGAAATTGTTATGTATATAAATACCTTTAATTGGATTGAACATGGAAAACATGCGTGTGTTGCGACTGTTCAATTATCTGGAAATCTATATAAACTATAAATCTAATGCTACTACGCACTTTCGCTAAGAAAGTATCTACTAACTACCCTTGCACTCTACAAAATATGTACCTATTAGCTTTACTTTTTTCCAGTACTTTTATTTGTCTACAATATGCGAAATATTACATTAGTTCTTCAAAATTGCAAAGCTTCAACATTTCTGTCTAGCATGTACATATGATATCAATTGATTTAAATGATATTTTGAAAATATGAAAAAGCTACTTTCTGTTTGATCACTAAAAAGTTTATAAAGTAAATATTTTTTTTTAAAAAGAACATCCAAATATCTTTGTGGACAAATACCTATATATCCTCTAGTATGTAATTCATGAAGTATTTTTCGTAATTATCTTGAAAGTAAGTACCAAATAAGGACGCCCGTGGTGTCCAGTCCAGTCTGCACTTCCGTAATTCAAGGCGATATTGGAATGGAGTGAATGAAGTAATAACCGGTTTGTTCGTAAAACGGAGCATTCCTGATATAAATAACTTATAATATAAGCAGGAGGTAAGTGATATACGAGTAAATTAACAAACATTTAAGATTTTGGTTAATACCGTGAATACATTATACTTAATAAGGAGAAAAACTATGGTTAAAGATAAATGTTAAACAGGTAACTAAGATTTTTATTTGTCTTCATAAATCCTTAAAAAATAATAAAATAATTTGTAAAAATTGTGTCGATTTCTAAAAACAAGTTTTACTTATTTGTTTTTATTCCAAGGCCACTGCAAATGAATTGCAAAATTATTAACTTCATACCTGTGCATAATATTTAGAACGAGTATATTTTAACGACTTTATTAAAACTGGTAATGCTACTGACACCAGCAAATATTTACTTAATGTTTGCATTAGTCGCTTTCGCGTCTCATAAATAAATAACCACTTATTATTAACACGAGCTTTGTTTTTGTTTCTAATTTACTTCAATAAGTATAAATTTTTATTTTTTTTTATAACTTTCCCATGTATGGATGTAGTAAAAGGCGAATAAGGGAATAGCTAATAAACTTGGGATTAGAAAAATCGTGACTTTCTTTTCCTAAAGTGTAATCGCGGATATTTCAAATTATCTCGGTTAGCAATTTTTACTTAATATCTATCTGCTTAGATTTATACAGAACATTATTGCGGAAGTTCCCTATTATATATTACGTAAGATATACCGCCAGAAATCCAATCCTAATAATCTTTTAAGGTTATAATAACGTTGTTTTAAAACTTTCGTAACTGATATACTGATATTGATAACAAAAATAAACTTCTCAAAGTAATAAGCTAAAAAAAATCACTTTGGTAAATTAAAAAAAAATATTGAATAATTCCAGATTTTCTTAATTTATTCATTTATAGAATTATTTATAGATTTATTTAGACTAGCTAATACATCGTTTTATTGGGCAACTGGCTAGCAAACTGTCACTGTCTCCGTCACTAAGCCATCGGAACCAGAGAGCTGGTATTTTCGAGACTATTTGGTTCTGTGTACCCCATGACAGAAATAAATTTAATTTAAATATAAAAATGAGGACACTGAGTGACTGACTGACTCACGAAACTGAAATTATGTAAAATTGGTTGTATATGTAATGTTACAAGTACCTAAATTTAATATAGAATCAGTGGAAAGATTATTTTTGTTATTTATTCCCGCTACTATAATACAAATATGCAAATTAACTCTATTAAGCTTAAGCCTATCAACTGACATTAACATATTTATAAACATTAGATAACGAACAACAATTTCCTAACGTTAGCTACGCACTAAGTGGTACAATACAAAACGCGTGGGGTGGCGCATGTAGGCTCGTTGAAGTCTTTTGCAAGGCGCTACAATTACTATTGATTAACCCACACTTCTAGTGTGGGTCGGTGTAGTAAAAAAACGACCTATATACTAGACGATATATGCTCTTCCTAATGCCACTACCCGGCCCAGGCAGAAGGGGTAGCACGAAAATATCATGGCTGGACGTCACGAAAGATGATGCGCGAGTCAATGGACTGAAATCCGAGGACGCCGAAAACCGGACCAAGTGAAGAGAGAAGTCGGAAGGCGGATTCCGGGCCCTGAAACACTTCTGTCGAGGGTGCAACCGGGAATAAGCAGAGATGAGAGAGATATGCTCTTCCTAATCTTTGTGTGTTCCCAGTTGCATCCTTCGCCACTATAATTTGTAATCGATGTCCGGTGAAAATTCTTTAATGTAGTTTGTTCCGCCGCTACTTTTATTAGGTACTTGTACTTTTAAAGCAGTTGGAAATATAATTATACTTAAGTTATGTACGTCATTAAGCGATAATAATGGTATACACGGTTCCTATTTTGAAAAAAAAAAAACTTTCTATAATATTTATCCAATAGTATAATCATCTGTGTATTTTTTCTCATACATATTTCGTTATATATATTATTTATTTATTCTATTTCTATACTGCGAAGCTTGGGGTTCACTTTTAGACTTCTTTTTCCATTTCGTGCGGTCTCCAGTTCCTTCAGTTAAACATGACGAACAACGATATCGTTGTGCAAAGTGCAAAGCATATGCTTTTAGCTATTTAATAATGGAGTCTTATTCGATTCTTGTGAAAGTTTGCATAATTTTAATTAGGTCACTATCTTTTTTATTTGGTTTTAAAAGGAATTATTTTTCAATGTTTCTTTTTTTAAACTGGAATTTTTCTGCTCGATATATACACAGAATGAAGTTGATAGGACTTGGTATCATCACTATGTACATAGCATAACGTAAAGAAGCTATCCGCGTCTGTCCCTCTCTATGTATTTTTTTAAAGATAGAGTGTTTCAAGGAAGGAAGGTTTATATGTATGAATGCTTCCCGTGCGAAGCCGGTGCGGATCGCTAGTATTATTATAGAACTGTTATTGGTTATTTTGATGTAGTTTAAAATATTTTTTGCACTGCATTTTTATTTTATTTATAACGAACTTGGGTTTTCACGTTGCATTATACTATTTATTCATAACTGATCCACAAATGATTCGAAACATCCGAGACAAAATAAAGGTTTAATGCCTGTATGGTTGATAAATAGTATATTAACAAACTATAGATTACTGATACTTATTTGAATAAAGAAAATTTGATTTGAAAGCATGGCTCAACTGTCACAACCTTACACACACTATGGCTTGACTCATAAAAATTACTTATAAAAATTTTAGCCATATTGTGGCTTAGCCAGAGCTATTGGCTTCATAAGCTTACCCTGGAAAACCTTGGCAAGTTGAAATGGAAAATAAATTTTGGAATATGGCATATTGCAAAGGTCAAGATCTTAATATCAAAGTGCATTTTCTACGGTACGACAGGTGTAGCTTTTTGTACGATAAATGTTTTTTATTTGATAAGAAATTGTAATCTCATCCGGTTACTGTATAGTTACGTTGTCTGCACCAGTAATACATATCTTTAGCAGCTAAGCCTGTTTACTTGTTAGCAGCGTAACCAACAATGTGTTGGTCAGAGCTGCGTGTTTACGTAATCGTTTAGTTAATACGACAAGTTTACCAAATGCGTTGTTGCAGACAATTAGTTCCGCATTATGAATTAAGAAGGGCAGTTTTTTGTGTGTCGAAAGGTTATCAAGTTTACGTTTGCGGTGCACTGATAGTTGTACCGCACGCCCGGCCAAGGTTGGCATGCGAAACCAATAAATACCTCTATGTTACAAGGCGTGTGTCGCTCTGAATTCGATTTATGTAATGCTAGTAATTTGCCCTGGTTCTAAATGAGTGTGACGAAAAATGTGTTTAACTTTTACGAGTATTAACTTTTTTTCAGTTAATTTTCACCATCCTCCTGGCATTTCTCGGTTATGTCTTTGGGAGAAGCTTAATGTCCTTTTTAACTGTGATAATAAATACTTATCTATATTGTTTAAAACATAATAAATTTGTAATTCGACATTAGGTTGTAAGTTTTTCTAGCATCTTTACTCAATTTAATCAAACACAATATATGTTATGTATATCGATCGGAATCCAAAAAGTATTCAGTGCAATAGACAGTGGCCGGCTACGTAAGGCAAATTATATTATCAGCTCCGCTTGTCTAACTTTCACAATCTGTGTCCTTACTCGATGATTTGCATATTTTTTCTACTATTACTTAAGTTATTTTTATGGTGTCTTGTAACTAGAGCAATCAAACCAACTAAGTAATGATGAAATATCAGTATAGAAATTTCACAAATTTTTAATAGCTCCGTGATTAAAGAAAATAATACATATAAAAAATGTTGTATTTTTTCATGGACTGATCATATATCAACTCAGATAAAATTAAAATATTATAAAAAAAAAAAATTAAATAAATATATGAAAACTTTTAAAACATAAACAAAGCACTGTTCATCTTTATCACACAAGGACTAATAAAAGGACATTTTATAATAAATCGCCCTTGAAGGCTTGTCACTGTAACTCACCAGTAGAGTCCGCATGTCTCAGCACGTCCCCGGTTCACCGCGAACTAACAAATAAAGGAAACACCACCCGCGCAAGCTTTATGTGAGACCCACTCTCGCCCTGCACCAGACGCGACTGCCATACCTTAGTGCAAGGTAACCGGCTTCGAACGCATACCTCACCACTACAAACTCTCCTTAAATGCACTACTATCCAAATTGGCTGCACTAACCGCGAAAATACCGCTAAACGAACTAATAATTGATTGAAATTCGATTGTTTTATTATTCGTATTTTAAACGGCGTCTTCCTTATCATTTTATGGCAAGCGGCAAATTATGTATCATTATCGGACGCGTGAAGTATCTATATTAGTGCGCTTTTGTTCAATGTGATGAATATTTGCACGATGATATAAAAAAACACAAATCAATAGACTCTCAGCTATTGGTTTCTCCTGGTTAAGTCCCGGTTACATCCTTACTCCTCTAAAGAATACCCTGGATGTGTGTTTCGAAGCTAATTTCAAACTTTTGTTTTACACTAGATTTAATTTTATTTTCCTGTAATACCTATATAAAGTAGAAAAAGAGTTAATAAGATAACTTTTACGGATATCGCTTCCGCCTCTTTGCTGAACACCACAAGGCAAATGAAAGCACATAGGGCTCACTAGTTTTTCCATTAGTTCTTTCGTCGGGAGTTACCAAAGTCGTTAGTTACGAGTATCTTATCAGTTCTCTTGAACTTTAACTACAAAATATACCGTGTTTGTTGTCGAACATGGCAGTACATCTCCTTGATGGGTCCGGCATCATGTTGAATACTTCGGCCTTGTGCCAACCGTATCTAGTTGACCTGAATTTTCTATATTTATGTAGATACTTGTTGATAGTACCTAACTAGAGCCAAATCCTTAGGATACCTAAACACCATATTATTATTTAAAAAAAAAACCTTACGCTACAGTTTTCGGTAACATAGGATTTTCTTGTCATTTGGATTTCTTTTTTAATAATCACTAAAAATAAACAGGCGCAAAAAATTAGTACCCATTTTCTATATTTCTTTTATTTTAACAACAGTGATACATATATAAGCATAACTAATTTAATCTTGATAAGTCGGAAACCTGATCCCAAGACTCTATTGAATTCACAAGGGCAAGGGGCGTGATGTAACATCCGATCCGTCTCCACTCCCTAAGAAAAAAATAGATTACAGATGTGAAACATCTTACATTGGCAAGTTTACACATGTACTCGTATCGTTCTTTCGGAATCGTGGCTTAAAAAACGTTTATAAAATTCAAAGGAGAAAATAAGTTTATAAAAAAGACATAAGAAATAATATCTACATATATTCCCTAACAAATATTCAGATTAATTTTTTTGATATTATTTAAAAGAAATAAGGATGAGGTTAACTCATGTCATAGTAATTATCTAGAATCAATCACACTAGTAAAAGTAGAGATTGATATGATGTAAAGGTGAATTTATTGGTTACTGATTGTGAAAAAGAAATAACAAAGAAAACGGTCTCATATTAACGAGATAAATACTGTAAATGAAATCAATGTTACAGTATATAAGTACCATCTATACTAATATAATAAAGCTGAAGAGTTTATTTGTTTGAATGTTAGTTTGAACGCGCTAATCTCAGGAACTACTGGTTCGAATAAAAAAAAAAAAATTGTGTTGAACGACCATATATCGAGGAAGGCTTTAGGCTATAAAACATAACGTTGCAACTATAAGGAGCGAAGAAATAATGGAAATTGTGAAAAATAAAACGGGGAAAATTATTCATGCTTGAGGGCTTCCGTTGCGTACCCTACGAAAACGGTTCAAGATACCAAAAATATATGTATGAAAGAATTATTCCTATTAGTAAGTAGCGGTAGTTCTTAATGGTAAAAAATTATATATTTATTACTTAATAAGTACCTTTTTAAAATCTCATTCAAAAGTACGCTGTGATCTCATCTCATATCTGTAGTAACGGTGTTTTATGACCCCACAGCTAGTGTATAGCTCGTGTATTGTGTCTTTCGATTTGTAATTCAATCGAAATGCTCGCAGCATGCTATATGTCGATGAGGCAATACTTTTGTTACAATTTTGTTTAGGGAATTTGGTGATATAACGCCTATATTGATTTCTTACGTAGATTAATGCGGTATTTAAAAATATGGTTGCCGCTTATTAGACGTGCAGGTGTTTTAAGTAGGTCAATAATTTAGGTAGGTATTTTTGTATATTTATTTAACCTTTATTGTACAAACAATGCTGCTTAATGCTAAGCGCATTGTCTGACAGTCAACCTTTGGCTTGAGCAAATATATAAAGTGGGTGTAAAGAAAGTAATTATCGGATGATTAATTTCAATTTCTGTCATGATTTAATTGTAAGTTATGTTAACTTTTACCTTCAATGTCTTGAAGGAACAAGCAACTAAGGCTTATAATCAACATAAGTATTACAAAAATAAACAAATTTTCATCTAGACGTTACAAAATAACATCTAAACCGATAGGTACAGCCGTTTTCTATAATCAAGATGTCTAACTAAGTTAGATGTGCGTTCTCAAAAATACGACTGGAAGCCGATTTATTATGATCACTGTCAACTTTTGCAATGTTTTAGATCTGGCATTAAACAATGATACCATTAAAACAGCTAGTTTGATTAAAAATAATAATTAAGTGTATTTGGAAATTAATAGTACTCCAATATTATGTGAGAACGTCCGCGGTCCTGCCCACGTGAAAATATTCACTCCTGCAGGAATTTGGGGAAGCTCTCTCTCAGTGCACGAAGAGATCACATAAAGATACTACTTACATGCCAATTTTTTGATTTTTGTTTCGTTTTATTTCATCATTTCATTATCATTCATCATCATCATCATCATTTCATTCGTTGATGTCAGTCAGGGCCCTCTTGAGTTACTTAAAGTAACACAACAACGCTTTATTATTAAAAAAGTTGATTATCAATCCATAGAATCATTTTTAATCTTGACCTTAGGAATCGAACCTTATAACTTTTTCAGCTACTATGAGCCAGTCATGATGTAGCCTAGTTAGCATTGCAGGCTTTTAGGATAATGCATTTCGGGTATTACGTCAATGTTTCCAAGTAGTCTGGTCACGCAAAAGCACATGAAAGTACATATATTGTGGTGGCAGCATCACAAGTGAGAGTTACGATACGTACATAAACTAAAACTACAGAAGTGAACAAAACACGTGATACTATGTATAACTGTATGTTAAATGCATCAGCTTCCGAAAATCTAATGCAAATCCTTGGTAATCTAAAAAAAAAATTTAAAGGTTTTAATGATCGATTTTTAGCACACTCCATTATTTGATAGTAAAAGAAAAACTAAAGAATACCTGTATTACTCTAGTTTTAAGTTTTTATATCGTTACAAGAAATAGTTCATTACCCGCATCGGATATAGCTGGGAAATTGGAAACAGTAAATCGATTCCCACTTTCTTTAACAATTTTTTTATTTTTGTTTGATATAATTTGTGGAAAACTTTAGTTTTGTATTAAAAATATATAACTTACACTTTAATCATTAAAATATAAAATCTCACGAAACTATTTTTATTTCAGAGAACCCCTTATTACTACGTATCGTATTGTAACCTGCATAAACAATAAATACCTATTTAATATTTGTACAATCTTATCATAAAAGACAATGTTCAGTTTTTACAAAACATTGTCATGTTGCACTTAATTGATTGCAATTACATTAGGTATCATAAACAAATCCCAGTACTGCTGCCTTAGTTACCACGCTCGCCAGGACTATGATGGAGAAACCTCCGTTACGCGCCCTGTATCGCCTTTTTCTATGACATTCGACTCGCACTCCATTCGTCACAATGACAAGTTTTGGGGTCATTTTCATACACGGCGGCTACTTCTGTTTAAATATGCAATGATGTCAGTATCGGAGGTCATTGACCACCGAGATATCATTATAGGATTGACAGCAAACCTTGAAAATAAATGCGTTTCCGAGTCACGAGAGATTTTTATCCGATGGATAGAAATCGAGAATTGTTTCGTGCTATTTACAAACAAGGCGATATCTTTCAAAGAAGAGTTATGATCAGGCAAGCTAAGTTATTCTTGAATCGCAAATATCGCTGCTTCATTACATTCGGTTCTTTATCCTGTCAGTACATAATAACTCTTTAAAAAGAAGCGGTTGAATTTACCCAATAATTTCCTCAATCCAGCTACTGTAAAAATTATGTTGCATGATGTCTTACATCACTTCAGTCATGTCTGAGTTAGACAAAACGGGTTTGTCATAAAAATGGACATTAAAATTGTTGTTAAATAAAGAAGTATGTTTAAGTGGGCCGTTGAAATAGTGGCTTCCTTTGAAGTGAGGAGCATCAGATTTAAGAAGGCTCGTCACGTAGTCGGCGGCGTCACCGTTACCGACATTTTGTAATGACGGCCGAGGGAATGCACTGTCCTAGCCGTGACTGACAGGAGTCAACGTCCTATTCTATTTCAAATAGGCTATTTCAAGTTCCAAATCATATAAATATACCTAAGTAACGGCGTTTGCATGAAACTCAAACGCTCGTTCATTTTACTTGATTCTGGTGCTCATAACCTTGCTCTTGAGTTTCATTGATTTGAGTCAAAACAATTTGTTTCACCATGAGATGAATGAGGTTTCAATTAAATACTGTCAATTATTTAAAAAAACATTTAATTCATAACCGCTGCACAAACTTGCTTAATACCTACAAATTAAATTAATACAGACATCCGGAGCAGATATACTGGTTTTCTATCTATAGATAAAAAAATCATCACTCGTAGCGATATTTTATTTTTGTATATAAGTACAAGCCTAAGTTGCAGCTTAATATGTTTTTTTTTTTATAGTACAGCTTCCTCACTAATCTAAAATTGGTTGCATTAGAAAAATAAAGAGTTCTGTACAATTTATTTGTGAACTGGCTGGAAATCTTGAGAAATATTGTTAGTAAATTAAATTATAGGGAATAGGTAATAAATACATACATATAATCGTCTATATCCCTTGCGGGGTAGGGAGAGCCAACAGTCTTAAAAGTACTGAAAGACTACGTTCAGCTGGCTATTCTATGGATAAGTGATAATAATATCTGAAGTTATCACAGAAAACTAAATAATGTCTTTTCAATCAGATTTATATTGAAGTTATAAAACAGAACATATCTACTGGTTAGTGGCACAAATGCATACTTACAAACAAACATACATTATATACATTATAGTTGGTATAATATTACACAATAATGATATGCATGCCATGTATATTTAATAAATGAAAGGTATAAAACTATACTTCAATAGTTTTATGCTTTATATTGGTAACTTCATTTTTGTGATGAAAATAACACATTTTTAATATTTACTCGACCACTTGTATAATAAATTGGAAAAAAAGTGTCAAGAACAACTATTTTTACATTACAGAACAAATACTTTTCATTGATGTCTCGTTTTCCATTTATGTGACGAAGAGATTAAATATTTAATGGTAAGTTACATAACTTAATGAGAACAGGTACGAATAAACAATATAATACTTCTTACATTCAAAAGGTGCTTACTAACTATTTAAGTTACTGCACTCAATGAAATATGCTATGAAAATGCAATATTCATACATTGTATGAACTAAGTAGCTAAATAAAAATGCTCCACAACATTTTTAAAACACGTGTAGTACGTGTAGGTACCTACATGACAAAAACAAAATTTTGAAAACTGCATTAATAATAAAATGAGGAATAACTTAGAGAGGTGATTCCAAAAATCTTAAAAGATAATATAGTAATAATCAAATGTACGACATTACGCGAAACAAAAAAATCAATATTTTAACTATGTACAAAATTAAGAACAAATTGGTAATGACGTCTGAAGAAGACGCACTCGAAGTATTAGGTACTATTTGTCTTAAAAATATGAAAATAAATCCGTACTTTTATAATGTTACATTTGATACTTAAGAAAAACTTGAATGAATCGAAAAATATATTTACACAATGGCAAAATTCTTGTTGTGCCGCAGATAAAAAAGCCTTATATTTGCGAACCGGCCGCTCTAATAACATTCATAAAATTAAAAGTCTAATTATGCACTTACACATTTAAATATTTCCTATAAATAAGTATCGATATCAACTTTTGTACAAATAATAACTACCTACATCTTATTATAAAATTGTTCATGGTACTAGGTACTTTAGCTTGTAAAGGGTTACAAATATACCAACATAAATATAAATTAATTTACAGAATTTTCAGAAATTTTCCTTCCTCTAAATCAAAGAGAAATCTCTCGTAAATCTGATTTTCAGTATAGTGTAAGGTACCTAATATAATTTTAAGAAATAGCAGTTCCTATCCTAAAATACATTTAAAATGAACCTTAACTTAAATTATTAAATTCGTTATGTTATCTCACTTTTTCATTCATTCACATATGTATATCACTATTCCATAAATCTACATACATATATAACTCTATGAGTTTCATTTTCACACTATTCCAATCACTAATGCCCTCTATCGTCTGAGACTGTAAACGTTCCGTTACAAGGAGAAGCACTGTCAAACGTAGGCCTGTGAACAGAAAATGTAATCGTTGAAAGAATATAGATGGCTTTTGTGATATAGTATGTAGATATAGGAAATTATGAAAAGTTTGAGATTGGCACTTTCCTCATCCATGTTGAGTTTAAAAGTAATTTTGGATAAAAACATAACAATAAATAAGCATCAAGCATGATGCACAGTCAAAACTCGCAAATGATTTCTGGGATTAGTGAGATTGCTATCTGAAGGACGTATTAGATTGAAGGAAAGTATTCAATTGGATATGTAACCCATGATTTAATAGTTTTATTTTCCAAAGGTTGCGGAGGTCATACTGGAGTCGCCTTGTGTAAAAACCTGACTTACAAAATGCAGGATCGAGAGGTGCAGTTGCAACCGGGACTAACGCCGGGAGGACAATGCCTTAGCCAATGCGCAACCCGAAAGTAATTTAACTCACGTGACATTCCCTGTAACGGCGGGGGGCGCCTTGTTGGCGGTGTCTGGTAGTAAGAGCACGATGCCTCCACCGATCGCACTGAGCACTGCAATCGTCATCATTGGCAAGTGGACACTGAATGCCGTCTGAAAAAATTATAGTTCTCCGTTTAATTTTTGGAACACAATTGTAAGAGCTATTAAGAATAATATAAGACTATATAGAAGTAGTAGGCAGGCAGTAGTAGGTTAGGTAGGTAGGTAAATTCGATGTCGCATTCGGTTGAATTGTGATATTATATCGATTTGACGCAATAAAATCTTAAATTAAATTATATTATGCTGAAAATAAATATATTTGTAATTTATAGGCTTTTTTAATCGATAGGCTTATAAACTTGGGATTATTCTTTTAGGCGATGGACTAGCTACTGTCACTATTTGCATCTCAATTCTATTGTTAAGCCAAACAGCTGAACATGGCTTTTTAGTCATTCATTTCTATTTCAAGATATTGATTTGTTATAATTTTTAATAGTTTAAACAAAACTTACCAATCTCCATAAGTACGGTATTCCAATCAGGGCAAGCCCTGCCGCTATTTGACTGGCGCCAACTCCGAGGTTCCTTATCACTGTTGGATACAGTTCTGCGGTAAAAATCGGAAGCATCATATTGGTTGAGCCAATAGCGAACTTTCCAATCGTGAGGCAAACAATGACAACCCAGTCTTCTTTTATGGACATAGTGAAAAGTTCGCTAGCAACACAAGCTAATCCACACACTATCATACTTATGAAGGTTGGAATGCGCCTCCCTGCCTTCAATAATATAGGGATACTTATCGCTATTGCTGGGATTTCTACTACAGCCAAGATTATTGATGTGACGTGCAAATTTCCAAGGTTAAAGTTCCCAATATTCAGCAAGAGTCCATAATAAGCAATCGTCATGGAGAACCAAGCGATGAAGAGGCAGATCGTCCTTTTTCGTAGGTGTCCCTTGAAGAGAAACAACACGCTTATTTCCGAATTCCCAGGCTCGGGCTTGTGCGCCATTAACATCTTATCCAAATCTACTGGTACTTCTCGTTTATTGAATTTTGCGGCTTTTATGAGGATTGCTTTTGCTTCTTGTGTTCTTCCCATGCTTAGAAGCCATCTTGGAGATTCCGGGAAAACAAACCTGAAAAAGTTTTAAAATTTTCGTTTATAAAATAACTCGTCAAATAAAAAATTAAATATATATATATAAAAGATATTCATGAGATTCAATGAGATCATTAAATTAATTACCAGGAAGTATTTGACTTCACCCATATACAAGGCACCAAACTATGTCAAAGCACAAAAAAAAAATAAGTTGATACATAAATTATTTTCATTTGCGTAGATTTTGGTAACGCATACGTATTTGTTTAATTATATTATTTATAGTATGACCCTGATTTAAATTTAAAACAGTATTAAAATAATCTTACCATAACACAAGTAGAAGACACCCAGGAATAGACAAAGCTAATTGTAGGTCTCTCCAGTTTGGGAGCAGTAACGACATGAGCGATACGATCACATACGCTAGCGGCAACGGGAAGAAGTTGCAGACGCCGGCAATGGTCACCCATTTGCCACCCACCAGTTCCACTGACAACACGAAGGCTGCATACACCACAGACACTGATACCAATCCCATCACTAGCCTCACTATGACGTACTGAATGAACGATCGAACCAGCAAAGCTAGAATAGCCAATGCGCTTTGAGCTATTGCCATTCCCATCAAAATGCGCTTGCGGCCAAACCTAAAAACAAACAATTAATATTATTAATAGTTCTATTTTTGTTCTTATCTGAACTGCTAAATCTCGAGCATGTGAGTATATTTAGAAAACAAAACAAGGTTTATGGATTATGCTCATGTGTTTTTCCATGTGCTAATTAATTACAACATTATTTCGCTACCGGTATTCGTAAAAAAAAATCATAACATGTTAAATTAAGACGTTAATATGTTACGTTTGTTTTGTTGATTTTATAGTGGTTATATGAAAAGTAGATTTTGTCTCTCCTTCTTTAATCTTTGTGTATTTCCAATTGCAATATCATATCATGTTTCCACCTTATAACATGTCTCAAAATCTTTGTTTTGCAGGAAATGGTTATATGTATACTTTAAGTTATTGGACGTCATACTAAATAACTTTCACACCGGGAAAACTCTTGTACGTAAAATCATAACTTGTGACGAATTACAAATTCAATATCTGCAATTAATACTGATTCTCTAACTATTTGTACATACAAATAAATGGATTTGGTATACTAAATGCTTGTGCAAATCCCAAAGTTGACATAATTTTTTGATTTATTCTACAAAGTAATTAGTACTGCGGTCATACTTGTCCGAAATCCATCCACCCACGACGCCTCCTATGCCAACACCGACTAAGAACACAACTTCTGCCAAACTTGTAAGGTAGGCTCTGTCACAAACGAGGCTCCATTCTGATATAATCGTATTTCCTACTTCTGATCGATCGTAGTCCCAAGCTTGACATTTCATGAAAGAATCTATCAAAGGTGCTGTCCCATTTAGAATACTCTCAGCTGTGATGCTGGGTGGAAGAACTCGCACACTGCACGCGTCAATTGGTTGACTGTAGTTGATCCAGTTCTCTAAAGGTAAACTTGATAAATTTTCCGGTCTTCTACACCAGAAGTTTGTTGTTTTAGCCTGCAAAAAGAATAAGAAATTATTTAAGCTGGGACGTAGATACTTAGAATATATTCATAGCTGTAAAATAATAGTGATTTGGTCTTTGGCTCGCTTTACTTCTGCTTAAAGATTTGGTAAAGTTTTTTTTTCGGTCGATTGTCTGTCGGTGACACCTTGAAAAGTTTTTGACGCACTCGTCTTGAATAATCCTGAATAATACCTACATTCATTTGAGGCCTAAAGTCAATTGAACATGTACTTTATAAATGTTTCAATAGACTGTTGCTCATATGATTATCGTGTTCATTGAAATTATCTGAGTACTATATCATCAGAAATTCATAAGAGTTCGATCCCTTCTCACATTAAAACGGAATAGATGTTCATATTATGTAGTTCATATGCAGATGATGTTAAAATAGTTCTAACCGTAAAAGTGGGGAGGTAGATATGGAATGTGCAGGGGAACGAGAAGAGAGCCAGCAGGAACGTGATGAGGAGCTGCCAGGGCCCGTAGTTGCCGATCACCGAGGACACCACGTCATTCTCTTCTTCCTGAACCTCAACCGGAGGGACCTTCGACTTGTCTCGGTTCGAAACTTGACTGGGGATTACTGTGAACGAAAATAACATTTTGATTAGAAATCATTAATATATTGTTACTTTCTATCTGTATTTCATTTTATTTAGCGAATTGTCATCATTTTGGCACACAGCTGAACGTGGCTTTTCAGTCTTTTCGAGACTTCCAGCTGCCTACCCAGTAAGGGTTAAAGACATAATTTTACGAGCAAATAGACACATTCATCTAGTGCAGCTTTCACCATGATCTAATATGTATTACGTTCCCTGAAAAGGTCAGACGGGAGTCGCTTCGTGTTAAAACCTGAATAACCCAGTCAAAAGGCACACCCCGGACCCCTCATCAAAGAAGTGAGTATATAAATTGTTGTGTTATTTATGACTTAGTGTTGTACTTGTCAATAATTTTAAAAGTAACAATCTTTATAGCTTTTTGTGATAACGCTTAGTATACGAATGATAAAGAGACTAAGGCGAAATCGTTGAAAAACACATATTCAAATAAATTCTACTTATTACCTGTACACATGTTGTTGCAATTCAATCTTTTTCATTGTCCAGTCTATTTTTTCCTTATTACTTATTCCAGTGTTTTCAAATTGAACGAATTTTCATTTTAATGCCAGTCGGAACTTGTGGTTTAGAAAACCACGCATAAAGGTATAAGAGACTATGTTATGACATAGACATACATAAAAAATTAAATAATTTACATACATATAATCACGGCTATATCCCTCTTGCAGGTAGACAGAGCCAACAGTCTTGAAAACACTGATAGGCCACGTTCAGCTATTTGGCTTTATGTTTGAGTTGAGATTCAAATAGTGACAGGTTGCTAGCCCATCGCCTAGGTATTTTGAATAAGAATCCCAATTTTATAAGCCTATCCCATTGCCTATGAGTTAATTTATATTTCTATATACATGTATTATTCTAAAATTATTTGTTGATTGAAGTTTTTAATATTGTAAAGGCCCAACAATAATTAACTTGCCTCAATTCTTAGGCGTTTCATAGTCATGCCTTATCAACATAAACTTCAATGTAGATACAGCCTTCAAGCTGCATTACCAGTTAATCTAAGTAGGTATGTAGATGGAACTATTAAATTAGATTTCTATACAATGTACCGGAAAGACGGTGTATTAGTTGTAAATACTGTTAAAGTACCATGTAGAATCATCAATTTCCACTCAATTAATGCGCATCAACGTCCGTGTTTAGCGTATGCACAGATCGTGCTAGTACACAACATTAATTAGGCACAATGCATTCTCCTAGTTAGCCTGGCCAATAATTTGAAATGTCAGTATGAAGAAGTCATTGTTAACCAAGCTAGCTCGAATCAAGCCATGTGTCTAGTTAATTTAGAGGAGTGGTAAGCAATGAAACTCGTATATCACGTGCCACGTGGCGTAAATTCGCGTAGTAATTATTGAAATAGTCGAAGAGCTTGGTTTCATATAGTAAATTTAAATGTCTCTACTTGACATATCTTATCTTCATTATAAATGCAATTAATTGACTGGGATGCACCACGCATAATCAAAATTATTTTTTTAAAGCTTTTTACAGTCTACTGACTCTGTCTACCTCGTAAGATATAAACGAAAAATCCCATTAAATCATTTTGTGGGAATTTCAGGAGATTCTCTATTACTGCTCCCCTAAATCACGAAATGCCCTATAGATTGTATAAACCTTCCTTAGAAACCTTCCTTTTCAACATTTTAAACAGGAAATAATTCCGCTCACAACTTTCAGAGATTAGCGCATTCATACAGACAGAAAAATAGGGATTTTATAATATGTGGTAATTAAATATGAAATATATGGCTGCGACATCTGTCGGTCTAGTCGCGACGCGGACGCCTTGACAATGATCTTCATTGCACGGTAATGACCCAGAGCGGAATCACTGTGATGCACCACGCATTCATGTGCTAATTAGTCCGCGGCCTTCTGATCACAAGTTGACTATTTGTCACGTACCATCACGACTTTTCCGAGGGAAAGACAAAAAGACTTTATCTTTTGACTAGATCCTTGCATCAATTTTTGTCAACTCGTCGATTTAGTGTACTATAGATGTTCTGCTAGTATGTCCCCGATGCGATCAAGGTATTATTTTGTAATCATAATTACCTTTGTTATTCCTCAAGGTCTATTCTTTTTCTATGTCAAATTTCATCAATATCAGTCCCGTTGGTTTTCAACTTATTCGTAACAAAAATTAATACAAACATTTTCCATTTAACATATTCGTGCGGATTTGAAATCTCAATGGAACTTTTAAAGTATTAAAGTTCAATTAAACTGTATTACTGCAGATTACAGGTATTATAAAGTCATCTATTAGTTTTTGTTTGTTATTTAAATTTACAAAATTAGCAATGTAATCTTTACATCAATTTTTGGGGCAGCTTTTGTGATCTCATTTGTAGACAATTACTCCATTAATCATGCAGATATCTTAATGAGCGAATAATAACATTAGTTTTTCTGGTAGATAATATCCTTTTTTTATGAGAAAATCCGGAAAGTAAGTATGTATTGTATAATGTTATCTTACTACTTATCTGTGTGTTGTGGGTTCATCAATTTAGTTATCTTGTAATATACATATGTGTAAAACCACAATATGTACAAAGTTGTAAAATTAATGCTATTTGCACGAAGTTAATATAAAACAGAGAAATACGGAAAGATATAGGATCTTTCCGTATTTCTCTGTTTTATATTAACTATTAAAAATGTAATATAAAAAAATCATTTTAAACACTTTCAGGGACTTAGCAAAATAGATATTACGCCTCTTTGCATATAGCTCACATTTACACTTTTTGATAGTAGGTATTATTTTTCATAAACATTCTAAGCTTGTGATGTTGGGTTATTTCTGTATGAGCAAATCTTACAACTGATTGTTAAATAAGACTTAAATCGATTAACTCCCGACTTATTTTGATCCCGATATATAAAAAGACTAAGGGAAAATAGTGTCGTGTAGTTTCGGGCACTTTAATAGAATAGGGTATCTCCTTCCAATGGACAAAAAGGCGACTGAAGGAATGAATACATTTATCAGCTTTTACCATGATCCAATAGGTTCCCATGCAAAGGTTGCAGAATTTAAAGGGAGATGGCTTTGAGTAAAAACCTGACTTTCCCAATCCAGGATGACTATCAACAGGCGTATGTGTTTGTATGTATATATAAATAGTAACTACCAATATGGTTCTCCGTTTATAAAAAAATATATGTATAAAAGGTACCTAAATATTTGCTTATTAATTTTCAGACCACAATCACCTGCACTCCTGTTCAACAGGCCAGAATAAACACTTCAAATGACAACAACACGTTGTTTTTCTAAATGTGCGAACTTTTGCAGCACCTACTGTAAACAAATTTGACACTGGATCAATCAATGTGTTGTTTACCACAGCATCGACTTAATATGTCATAACTTTTTTGGCGGGAGCTTGTCGAGATTTGACATTCCGGATTTGTTTACGCTCTTTTTGTTAGCCGATTTCATGGACAAATAGAAGTGGTTCATAGAAAATATTTTTCCACGGCTTCTATTCGAGTATGACAATTGCAGGGCTTGTACTTAGGTAGATTATGCGTAGTTCGCGAATACGGAGCAGGCGTCATACGTCAAGACATTATTCTTCATCTTGCGGACAACAACGGGCCGGTTTGGGGCCAAGGTTAGGAATATCGATTACAGAGATCGCGATTTGCTCGGCTGGTTTAACACCTAGTAAAACAATAAGGTTAATACGCGATGCATAGTAACAAAAGTGTAGTTGATCTCATTTAGCCGCTTGGTAGCAGAAAAGAAACAAATTAAAAAAAAAGTTTTTGAGATATTTTTATCTGATAATAAAAATATTTATAATATTTTGGTATATAAGTAAAACTCATGATAAATAAGGGGTTATATAATAAGAAACTTGTTGACACATTAGATTGTTTTTCTCTTTTTTTATTTTTAATGTTTCTTTGAGCATTTGGATTATCTGAAAATATTTTGCGAAATTTAATAACGAATTCCCGAAATTTCAGGTATATTATCATTTATTATTTGTCTGAGACTAATTAAACGCGCCGGCGTCATGATCATGTAAAAAAGATGTTTGAAATAAAAGAAGTTATAAAATAAAAACACCGTAATCTTTTGCGTAGATTACGTTTTACAAAACTGGAGTACTACAACTAAGTACCTACATATCATGGATACATCCTAGTACAAGGTGAAGTTGGTAGCCTTCATAGTATTTTCATAACAGAAACGCAATAAGATCAATTAAAAGTGCACTCAATTTGAAATGTGAGAATATGCGTGTTAAAGAAACATTTTCTTTCAACAAGAGTTTATTAGCGTTTAAGCGGTTAATGATTTGGTTTATTGCAGTTGACTTTTATGGCAAACCTATTTCTCTATTCATTTAAATTGGTTCTATGTGTGAATTCTCAGAATGATGATATTGTATATGATCTGAAAAACAACCGCACTACTGTAAGAAACTACCCTCCGACAGGAGTCGCTGCGTGTAAAAATCAGACTTACACAATTCAGAATTTTGGCGTGTAAACGGCATGTAAAGTAACAATTAGATACCAACGCGCAGTTTTGATGGTACTGAGCTTTAAAGTCAACTGGACATTGGAAAATATCCTGAAAATACATAACGCATCACTAAGCGTAATATCCATAACAAACAGAAGCATCTAAGAATAAATTTAGAAAGAAAATATGCGACAGAAATGAAATTACGATTAAAAAATTTCATTTCTGTCGCACATCAGTTGAAGTAAGTAGGAATTATTTTAAAATATGCCCATAAGTTTACCTATATTTATCTAATCTTATGGACAATGACCTACTTTCTATTGCTAGTACTCTTGTAACAAATTGCAAAACAGCTATCAATAAGAACTACCTCATTTTATTGAAAATAATGCCGTACAAACTAGTCAAATTTTATTTACTTGACTGGATCGAAAAGATAAAGATATGATTCATTTTGTAGGTATATTCAAATGAAAGTTCCGTACCAGTTTAGAAAAAACGAGTTAATTAACTTAAGAGTTTAATATAAAGAAAGATTTAAATTATCTGGCTTAATTTTGGTATTTTGTAACAAAAGATAAGAAATGGCTACACAATCAATGCACTGCACAAAAACCTTACCTATCAATTAACCACAAACTGCTTTGATGAGTTGTTACTTAGTTTCCTGGTAAAATGTCGAGAAAAAAGATTTTAATCTAACGTTCCACTCCAGTCCATTCGCCGGTTCAACAGTAGTATCACCACAGTTATTGACCTGTTAAATTGGGTATATCTAACTACTTAGGATATATTGCTCACAGAGATTTTATTTAATTACTTTCGTAAAACGCAGCTTGTGAAAATATCCATAAAATGTCATTAGATAAAACTAAAATTATCTTTATCTACTCAACTATGATTACGACTAATATACTTAAATTTAATCTAATTTCACAAAAAGTTGTCAAATCGTTGTCGTGGTTCAATAAAAATCCTTAGAAAAATATTTGGAAGAGACTGAAACTGTGTTCGGCAGTCGAACAGTTCGACATAATTTTTCAGACGTTCAGCCGACAGGAATCCTACTTTTATGTCGACGTCTCATTCTAAGATGACTCCTGTCGCCCGATCGCAAATCGGAGAAAAGATACATTCTTCTTGTATATAAAATTCTCATGTCACAATGTTCGTTCCCGTATTCCTCCGAAACGGCTTGACCAATTCTCATGAAATTTCGTGAGCATATTAAGTAGGTCTATTTTTTCATATACCTTAATGATAAGGGTTGTCCACCCTTAACCTTTTTTTTAACTAAAAATTACTTAAATTTTATTCATATGGCAAAACAACGTTTCCTGGGTGTCCCGGCAAACTTTTCTATAACCTAGTATTTTAATAACTATTTGACTACTTTGGGAATCAAAATCGTCCTGGGTTTCATAATTAACCCATTACTTTACTTAACCCAGATTTCTTAGACAATTCGCAGTGAAACCCTACACGGCCTAAAAGCCGGATGAGTGAGCGTGAGTGCATTTATTATTATAACAATTGCCCGTCGGACATAACTGGGGTAATTTTATAATCAGCGTGTTCTATCGTACCTTGTGAAATATACGAGTTAAATACTCCACAATCTTTACGTGCAGCAACAACCACGAACTGAGAAGAGAATTCGACTTATTGAACGATCATGAGTGAACTCTTTGATAAATTTTCATATCAAACACCGTGCGCATCATGACGAAAAGTAACAAAAAATATAGTTTTAAAACAAGAAATATGGCAGTAGACATAATGACGTAGATATTCGTTAAGGCAGGATCTTTGGAAATTTCCACGGGAACGATACAGCGAGTTACTAAAGAAGTTTTTGACAATAAAAAAAAGGAACTAGTTTTTTGATAAATTGATTATAAGAATGGCTAGTCCACTGACGTTGTATGTCGCACTTTTTTATATGTATTTTTTTTAATTTTACGCACTACTATTAAAATTCATCTTAAACAATTTTGTGTTATATTGTTAGTTACTCAAGCAAACAAAATAGACTCTTTTTAAGAGCCTAAGCTAGTTGCTTATAATATAACCTATTAATAAGACTTGTCTTATTTATCTTCCCTTGGATTACTTCAGAGAAATCTGATGAAAAGACGAAGGTTTACTAAGTATTCTTTTAGCACGATGTCATTTGACCACAAACAAACATTTTTCCTTAAAAATCAGTTACAAGGAAATGTAAACCGCACATATACCATGATTATCTTGAATCGTGATTTCTTATAATAAGTTTCAAAGGAATCTCTTAACACATCTATTTACTTTTCTAAGGTGTTGCGTGAAGTTGCTATCTGAAATCTGCTATCTAACTGCTATTCACAACAAAGTAACATTGAAAATCGGACTTATCATGACATGTCTTATAATAAATGATTATTAAAGACTACATACATATATTACGCTTAAGTGGTTAAGCTCGAACGTACCGATATTTTTTCTTATGTCCATGTTCCTGGCGTATTCAGTGCTATTGAAATATAACGGTAGGAAGGATGATCTCAAGATCATCCTTGTATCCTCACCTCTCTAGAGAAAAGGCCACCTTTGACTACGATTCTGTATTGTAAAAGTCTGATTTTTACACGAAGCGACTCCCGTCGGACGGTGGTTGCTTACAGTAGACTCTTTTCTTTAAAGCATAAAAACAAAAGTCAGAAATAAACACATCTATAGCAAACAAAGTGATGTGAAATTACGAGGCAAGGCGACACTACGCGTCTGCGTTAGGGGCCGACTCCGGAAGCAAACGTGATCAATGAGAGTGATTTGACGCGATGTACCCTCGGTCACTGTTCTGGTTACAGATGCAGCATTGCAACTAGAACATCGATGGATGAACGAAAAAATGTGAAGCTCAGGGTGTCACGTGTTCGACAACCGCGACTATGTACCAATGATTCTTTGCTGAGTTATGTTGAATTACATTAGTTAGTTTGTTAAGCGATGTTCTTACAATGAGGAAGACCATGCTCTATATTGAACTCTTACTGTAGTTATCAACTTTGATAATATAAACTGACTGGAGAAATAATAATTATGAGAATAACGATCATTAAAGTATATTAATCGAACTCATGTTAAAGTTCATTATGTTACATTTATTGAATATTTATTTTTATCAAGCAATATATTTTTTCTTATCATATTGTTTTGTTGCCCTTGCCCTTTTCATTTTTTCCTTCAATAATGAATAGTGTTTGCCTGTCATCTTTCTCTCGGAGTAAGTCCCAATACGTCCGCCGTCCTCACCTCTGGTGAGAGCCCAGTATCCTACTTCTTGTATTGGATTAGTCAGGATTTTACATGAAGCGACCCCCGTCTACCCTCCACAACCTTTGCAAAGAAGCCTTACCCATATTGGACCATGATTTGGTATTGTTTCTCCTGCACTACCGCTTGCTACCGGACTGGAAGTGGCAGTAAACCTAGTTTTAAACATGAATATACGACAATTGTTAAGTGATGTTTGAAACATAATTCAGAAAAGATAAAGTACATAGTTGCGGTATGATTTGAATTCAAACCTTTGCATTTTACTTTCTTAGTCCATTATTTCAACCTTTCGGCCACCGATGCTCTAGTGTTCCCCAAACTTAAAAAAGTTTTCGTATTGCAATGACCTTTTGATTTTTGTCATTACTGTGTAATTAATATTATTATGATATCACAATGTTCGTGTTTCTGTAGTTCTGTTTAACCAATCTAGTAGGCCACAACATGGTAAACCCAGTCATCGCTGACAAATATAATTTGTAAGTAATAATCCATCTGGTGGCATGGACCTTTTGACCCTGCGGCCACTTAACATTGAACTGTCAAATTAAATCCGCCCCACGACACTCGGTTTTGACATACAGAATGAATTTGTAATGGATAAAATAGTATTTCATTGATTTGGTACAGTTCACATTTTGGTAAACTTATCCTTACAATTTTAATACGTGTTAAATAGTGGTATTTTACGATACTTATAAATTTTAAGTAGCGAAGGTATAAAGATGACAAAAATGTTTGTGATCACCTTTTTTAATTTTAGGCTTTGACTAAGATGAACATACAACACTACTGAAAGGATTTCGCTGAAATTTACATGACCACAGATGTTCGTTGGCACAAAGAAAGGAATTTCGACAAATATTACAATCACATCATGTAATCATTATATAACTCTTTGTTACATAAAGTCAATGACTTATTTATCTGTTTATCAATGTTTTCCTTCAATAATCGTGTGATCAAATGAATCATAAGTAGTCGTCTAATTCAAGCATGCGGGATTAAACGGGTTAAGGTTGGTATCTATGTCTTTTACAGTCAATCGAGTTAACGAGTGGAGATGAGCTAATACAATAAAATCGCATTTGCTTCCGTCCACCAATTTAGTTTCGAGGGTCCGAGCATACCCGTACTACAGAATTGTACAGAGATAAAGCCCCCATGCAAAATTCTGTGTGGTTCCCGTCACTTTAGAAAAGGACCACTCCCTCTATTTCCAATAGATGTCGTAAAAGAAGATAATGGGATAGGCTAATAATCTTGTGATTCTTCTTATAGGCGATGGACTAGCAACCTGTCACTATTTGATTCTCAATTTCATCATTAAGCCCTACAGCTGAACGAAGTCCTTCAGTTTTTGCGAGACTGTTAGCTCTGTCTACCTCGTAACGGATAAAGATGTAATTACATATACGCATGTATGTATATATAAAAAAATATCAAGAATCAAAATAAACGAAAGAAACTAGATCGTGCTCTGAAACAATAGGAATACAGCTAAGGATGCAACCGGGTCATTAATTAACTAACTACATTTACACGAAACTCTCCATTCCTTCTTTTAGAAGTGTACTTGTTTTGTATAGTCAGTGAATTAATTTCAATTGAAACAGTTTTTAGATCAACTTTATATAAACATCGTATTTTTTTTTTGCATCTTAAAAAGGAACAACAATACTATATTTTATTAAAAGTAGGGTATTGTTGTTTCTTTTATTTCGTAGTAAACGGGAGTTGTTGGACCCAGTCCGATTTCTATGGGTCCAACATACCTACAATGGCTTATCTTCTATACTTTCTATATTTTATGTCCTTATACCCGTAGGGAACTATCAACGCCCGCGCTTTCTGGACCAGAATCCATGAGAAACTACCTTTATCGTGTGTAATTTCTACCTAGAACTGGTTTCAGTAATATTTTACTGGTAACAAAGGAATATAAATGTTGTCGATGCGATCCTTATCAACATTTATTCGATGTTAACCTGAATACATTGTTTCCATTTTTTTTCCACTACAAAATAAAGTGTCACCAAAAATCACATTGTTTTGTCCCTAAGACAACTGGAAAATGTATTTTGTCAATCTGAAATTCATAAAAGATTTTTTCGAGTCAATGGCATAATGATGTCCATTTATATAAAACCTGAGAACTTAAAAGATTTTTTTTATCATTGAAAATTCATTTGTTTTTTATGGTTTTCATTTGCGTAAAACCAATTGCGTGTTTCAAATACATACATATATGAAAAGAATGCTTATAAACAATTATTTTGTATTTAAGACAATTGCATCTTATTTGGTATTGGTATGATATTTACTGTGAAAATTAAACCTTGAAATTTATGTAAATGACACTTTGTGTGGTTGTGGAAAACTAGAACTCCAAAAGCAACAATGTGTGTCGTTTTAGAATTTTATAATAATACAATTGCACCTAATTTATAAACCAAAACACTTAATATCTCACATGCCTCCGCTACATAATGCGGCGTTTTCTTGATGGCGGTAGGTACATTAGCACCAAGGGTCTCCGGCCTCTCTGAATACCTGAGTAGGCTCTGAAAGACTCCCCTGAATGACTGCGTTATTTATTCAAAGATCTCCGAGACGACTGCCGAGTCACTAAACATCAAGTAGGAATGTAATAACGAACCAAATGTGACTTTGTGAAGGAAAATTTTACTTAATATGTTTCATGAAATATTGTCATTGCATGAGTTGTAATTCTCTATGGTTCAACGTTTTTAATAAAATGTTATTGCCTTTAGTAGATAAGCAATTTACATACAATCAGTGAGATAACTAGTGTTAAGAAAACGAGCTCTGCACAATAAATTCCAGTAAGACTATACAATTTGATAATGTGCAATATTTGCAAGAGGCATAATTGTAAAGCACAATTTACTGGTTGAGATAAACAGTATATTATCCCACTATTTACGTTTTCTATTGTAGTGTCTTCAAATACATGACAATCAGGTAACAATTTGTTTGTATTATAAATTACCCATTTATGCAAGATAACAAAAGTGCACATTTTGTTATGACAATGTTTCAAGATAAGTGCTTTATTGTAGAACATAATTTGTTTAAGCCTTAGAGCAATTTGTAATACCTACATAATAGAAATGTCTTCCAATATTTTTTTTTATCGTAAATTTTTAGTATTTTACTTTATTATTTGAACTCAGGTTTCTGAATAATCTTTATAACGACCACGGTAAAGTTGAGAAATATTATATTCCTTTCAAAAAGTTCGATTCAGATTGGATTTAAAGCCGAGGTCTAACTTTAGTTATTATGAGTGCTATTATAATCCGATGTTTGCAACATCTTTTAGGTGAAGGGCGACATCTAGAAATTGCATGTTGCACCGGATAAGAGGTGAGCGGATCTTGCCTCATGCTTGAAAACCTATGTTCATCGGACAGCAGACACGGTTGCTTAAATCGAATAATATGAATCGATAATAATTTAAATTGTCCACAAGCGATTGTATACGAAGGTCTTCAATTGCGCTGATTATCCATATTAGATAGAATTAGCATAGAAACGGCTACCGTCAAACGTTACGACAACGATAGCATTGGATATGCTTACAATTATATGAGACTACAAAGGAGAGCGTTATACAGATTTTTGGCATAGTATTCAGATTTCCTTTTTGTAAATTAGCCAAATTTTAGCTATTTAATCCAAATAGCTGAGACAATTTTACAAAACATTTTTTATTGCGATAAACTTGCTTTAATATACTAATAAATGTGGACGAATCGAAAGAAAAACAAATACATATGCAGTAATCCTGAAAAGTGGAAATATTTTATCTGCACAAAAAGTTATTTAAAGTTTATCAAATAACATTCGTATTTTGGATACAGGTTTTTTTATTTATAGATAAGTGATTAATAATGAAACGAATTGGGACAAATTAGCATTGATTAACAAAGATCAAGATTGGCTACCCTATACGATACCTATTACGATTGTTTGTCAACATAAAAATATGACCTTGACTTTTAAAATGTCCCGGAAGTACGGAAGTGTAACTTCCGTGGTGGCCCAGCATGTCCTGGAGCAATTTGGCCCACATCGAGACCGGTTGTATGGTCAAGTTGTCGTCATTGAGTTTTTCTCTCATGTTATGATAATGAACCGTTATGCACTACAATGAACTTGTGTGGGTACAAATTATGTAATGAGAGAAAAAAAATTTTTTTTGAATTGATGTGAAGTTATAGGTTTTGTTAATTGCGTTAATACATCCAGGTCCTTTGAGCGCCTGCTTCTCTGTTAGATCTCAGGTAAATCTGTTAGGTTTTAACAATGTTCTTAATATATTTATATACGATGTTAACAATCTAATTAGTAAGTAGTCACGAGGACAGTTCCTCCTTAAAATAAAGCTGAGTACATTTCTTAAATTGAGGTACTTCTTAAGTTGTCAAGGAAGTTGTCCCAATAAAATAAAAACGTCTGTCATGTCACAGTTTTTTACGAAAGTGTTATATTTCAATACTTGATAAAATTAGTTTAACAAAGTAACGTAATATTATATGGGTACAC
This sequence comes from Amyelois transitella, assembly GCF_032362555.1. Taxonomy (NCBI): domain Eukaryota; kingdom Metazoa; phylum Arthropoda; class Insecta; order Lepidoptera; family Pyralidae; genus Amyelois; species Amyelois transitella. Next base: position 5,456,567 of record NC_083511.1, on the reverse strand, counting down.
TATATCCATTTTCTTATGTTTAGAGCAGGAAGTCTTCTTTGATATCTAAGTATTTACTATTGTCATTACATGTAACATTATATTTTGTAAAACATAGCAAGGTTTGCGACATTATATTAATTAAAGATAGATTACAAAACGGGAAGTTATAGTTTGGGAATAGATCAGGTTGAAGTAACCATATAAAGAGACTTCACCGGTTAATTTTGAAAACTTTATTACTAACCTGTTTATTACCGGGTGACAACTGGGAGGAAAATTCTCACATTCATCCCGGGGACCACGATCTAGGAGTGTTTTATACGATGTAAATCTTGTCCGACCTCTGCGACTTTAGCAGGAGAACCTAATCCTAATTATGGTTACACATACAATTGTCTAAATTATGAATTTCCTCACGATTTCCTTTATTCAGTGTATTTGAACTAAGTATATCAATAGTTTGGCGTAATTGGTTCCAAAAGCATTTTATAACTACAATGCCTTACAATTACCTACAACAGTTCTCTCATGTTAAAATAATTTTTGCAACACATTTATTGTGTAGTTTTAAACGAAACACGCTGAGAAGCTTATTCTTTGAGTTCACACCAGAGATTTTTTTTAAGATTTGGTAATTTTTATGATTCGCATGAGCAGATCAGATTTTTTCACAACATTCCACCTATATTACTACAAAGTTTAAACTTGTCAAAGATTTTTTTTTCTTTTTCACATTAGACATATCGCAAATATCCCTAATGTGACTTTGTATATCAAAGTCGTCAGGTTAGGAACTTATATGCGATATGAAGAGTTGATAAATTTGCCTTCTTCATTACCCATTTTTTGGTCATACCTTTACTATACATAGGTACTGAAAGTGGTGCGAAGAAAAATTGTACCTACCTAAACAATTAGATTACAAAGGGAATCCATCTACAAGTAGACTTTATTTGATTTTGGACACAGAGCTTTTAACCAAACGTCAAAATAGGAGGTTATATAATATTTGACAAGTATTTGCATGTTGGTAATTTTTTGTTTACACGTTGCGGCGTTTGACAATTAAATTCCTGTAAATACCTACACTATGCATTGAATAAATATATCAGTTAATTGTGGAGATCGCATTTATTACTGCTTACAGTATTATCTCGACCTTACGTATCTTTTCCTCGTGTTGATAATGGCCATGAATGACAAGTGTAACTGCATAGGCCAATTTCTTAGGTTATCTGTATATCCGTTGCGGAAGTAAGCTTCACACATATGTATGTCTACTTATCTGTACGTATTAGGATTTTTTACCAATAAATGTGAGTATAAAGGAAAGTTTCTTACTAACATGCTCTCCTGTAGTTAAATGACAAATTCAAATAAACGATAAATTAAACTTAGTGATTAAGTGAAATCATAACTTGATTACACGCAGATCTTCTGTAGACAGATGTACGAGAATCTGCGATTCAGACAGCAAACAAGATAAGATTATGGCTCCATATTATCTTGTCTGTAGTATACGAAATATATTGATGTAGATGTTTGACGCAATGAATAACGTTTTTGCCTATTCATAATTTGTAATTCTATTTATAATGTGTAAATATTATTGACTAGTTACATTCATTATTAAAACTACTTACAAAGATTTTTAACAATTGCCGTTAATAATATAGTTTAAATTTTATATTCTTAATAGTTTATTACGTTAAAAGTACTGAAAATTTTAATCAGGAACCTATTTTCCTTACCGAAATTACATTTTGGTCGAAGATAGCACAATTATGCCTTGCTTTGCTATATAATATATATGTTTTGGGAGCATAATTGTAACCCTAAAATCTTGGAATAATTTACTTTCTGAATTATGTAAATTTAATCTATTATACCATTCTATCATTAAGTCAAACAACTGAACGAGGCCTACAAGTCTTTTCAAGATTGTTGGCTCTGTCTTCCCCGCAAGGGATATAGACGTGTGTGAATCTCACTCATCGTGTTTTCGACGAGGACAATGCGATTTCAGAAGTGAATGAACAGCATAACCTAGAGTTTGCTCATGGTTTCATCCACCTAAATAGAAAATTTCTGTTCCCACGGGAATTTGGGGAAGTCCTCTGCATCCTTAACCTACATAAATAACCAACACCTGAAATTTGAAATATTTAAAGTCTGTTTTGGCTGTGCGTTGATATATCAGTCACTAAGTCAGTCTTGTTTCATCTAATCACAGACCGCGCAAATGCAAAAATATTAAGTATCTTAATACAAAAACAAAAACAATTAATATCACCAATAACGACGATGTTTCCCCGAGCTATGTATTCAAAATAAACAACAACAGGTTGCTGTGGCGTCTCTATTATGGAACTGCAGTGATGCATGCCTGAAGCTGATTGCGGTCGGGTATTGCGCCGACCACTTTATTGAAACATCGGAATCCATACTATCCTAACTAATCCATTATCATATCCATACTAATAAAAAAAACGAAAGTGAGTTTGTTTGTTACTTCTTCACAGTTAAACCACTGAACCGATTTTTATAAAATTTTGCATACTATAATAGAGATAGACGTAGGGTACTATTCACGGGGACGGAGCCGTGGGCGAAGGCTTGTTCTCAATTCTTTTTACATTTATTTTATTTATCTCTATATGTTACGATTTGCACCCTCAACAGTGGATCTTTAAGGTAAGGTATCTCATACTTAAATACTCATTTGAAATCGATGTTTCTATTTGATTTGTGTAATTCTTACGACTTCCTAAATAGCTCAAATTTTATATAGTAATTCGTTTAGAAAAAAGAGTCATGTTGAAATCTTATTTTGATAATACGGATATAAAATAGTTACTTAAGACCGAAGATTTACTGATCGTAAAACATTAATTTGCAAAAGAAGATTAAGGATTTAAAATGTTTACATTATTCTAATACTAACTAAATAAAGTACTTTTATATTAGATAGAGATAAAAGTAACGAGGAAAATGTTAATAGTAAGATTTTAAACACAATAAAATTTATTATGTCGTTTTAGTGGCATGGCGAACGAATGCGTCTAGTAATTTTAAGTGTTCTGAGGTTGAAGCAGGTTTTAATTGATGTTTTAATATCTGAAGAAACCATTTTTTGTATTGGTAGCACAAATTGAGTTTTATCTTTTCTTAAATGCAAAATTTGTTTAAAAAGCATATAAAATTTAAAAAATAACAGAAACTTACTTTTCAAAAGGCCCATTTTGAAGCACTTTCTCATACTGGCGTGATTAATTAATTGTTCCCTTAATTAGTTTAATCACTTATCACTCATAATCGATTAAACGATTTAGTTTTAATTTCTCGAATCGTAATAATTGAAATGCCGGCTTGTTGACGAATGTTGCTCGCGTATCGTCGGCTCGCTACAAACTGATACATTATCACGCCGCGAAGGCGGTAGTCGCAAGCGCAGCCGCCCGCCCGTACTTGTGGAGAGCGCTCGTTGTCATTGCCATATGAATCCGTGTAAACATTTCACCTTATGATACACTAGCTTTTGCCCCCGGCTTTAGAATTGATTTTTTCTATAACTGCCAGAAATAGGATGTGTGATTATCCCAAAATATTTTTCTTTTTAATTTAACATGAGTATTAGTAGATTTTACCACTGCTTTGGGTGGTAGGTACTTCGTTTTAAGAATATCAATTCATACATACATACATATATTCATCCCTTGCGGGCTAAACAGAGCCAAAAGTCTCAAAAAAACTAATAGGACACGTTCAGCTGTTTGGCTTAATGATAGAATTGAGGTTCAAATAGTGACAGGTTGCTAACCCATCGCCTTAAAGAAGAATCCCAAGTTTATAAGCCTATACCTTATTTGCCTTTTACGACATCTATGGGGAAGAGATGGAGTGGTCCTATTCTTTTTTCTTTTGGTGCCGGGAACCACACGGCACAATCAATTAATACAAAGTGTAATCGAGCCGGTTACAATCCGAGGTGGAGGTTGCGTCCTCGCCATTTTGGTGACGCCTCCCCAGGGATATGACCACGATTCTGAATCGATTAAATTAGGTTTTTACACGAAGAAATGAATCACGGTTACACATCCCCAAGTAGCACAAAACTGCTTTATATATTGTCACACAAGGTCCACATCGTCATCGCAAGCATTTGTATAAACTTATTGAACTTCACCAAGGCTGCAACAGCTGTATTAAAAAAAACGAGGATGAACATAAAGCTGTTTGCTGTACTATTAAGAATAGATAGAATTAAGAAAGCGTGTGAAAATTTTGGCCTAAATTCATATAGTATTTCACGTAAATTTACTTTCCCAATAAGATATTGAACATAATAGCAAAGAAATTAAAGATTTTACTTAAATTAATTGATGTAATAAAATCTCGGAACAAACCACACATGTCACTTGTACGATAAAAAGTATAACATTAACGATAATTGCATGTAACCCTTTAAAACATTTATAATAAGTCACAAAAATTCTATAAAAGTGTAAAAAATTTTCACTTTTATGTTAAGAGCTGTCTAAAAAGTAACATGTGACTCAAAGTACAGCTGTTGTGGTAGCTGTTACACAAAAAAATGCTTATAGAATGTCGATATAATCCAATTATTTAATAATTGGATATCTAACACAGCTATGTGCTGAAAGTTATATTAGCAGAGGATGCGCTGTCTACGCCGTTGTACAGCAAGCTCAAGCAGCTAATGCACTCACAGTGAACTGTATTGTAGCTGTCATACAGCACTTTCGTGCTACTTGAGTCTACTTGCCTGAATGACTAAAGAATTAATATTTCACCATTGGGAAGTTACAATACAGAAGAAGTAACCTAAATTGATCTTTGAAAGAGAAAAGCACCGGCATTGAATCTTTCGCTACTATTAGACCTAGAATAAAGATTTTAAAGAAAAAAAATATATATTATTTTATTGGAGTATAAGCTTATTTAAAAATAAGCTTATTTACAAAATTTATATAAAGATATATCTTTAAAAAAAGCCTTTTCAAATAAACACCAAAATTACGGTGTAAAATAAGATTACATAGGTACATTGAACTTCACAGAGCCAACAGTCTTGAAAAGTCTAGAAGACCACGTCCAGCTGTTTGGCTTAATGATGAAATTGAGAGTCTTAGAAGACTAACCGATTGCTAGCCCATGTGCTCATAAAGAATTCCAAGTTTATAAGCTTTTCCCTTTGTCGCCTTACATTGAACCAAAAGGGAAAATCTTCAATAAACAACTCACCTTCAAAATTTAGACAATATTATTCATATTAAGCCTAACAGCCGAACGTGGCCTATCAGTCTTTTCCAAATTGTTGGCTCTGTCTATCCCGCGAGGGATAAAGACGTGACAATTCTTACAATCTTTTGCATTTACAATATTAGTAGGATTTCTAAATTCCCTGTACATTATGTAATCAATACAATGAGTAAAGAAAAGAATGAGAGCGAATTTGGTAATTTTTTTTCATTAAGAAATGATCTTTTTTCAAATTCTCACAATACTTTAATGCACCTAATTAGAATAAGTGAATCATTGAGAATCAGTGCATCTATTCAATGTATTTCGCAATATAAATACTTTAGATATTAAGGTTCATTTGCTAATAGATGCATCATTACTTATTACTTTTTTTGGATATATAAATAGGAAGTTTTTGAGTATTCCATCGTATTCAAAACTTTAAGCTCACAGTGCACTGCGATTAGAAAATCAAGAGGATCTGCGAAACATACAATTTCACGGTAAGTGTTTTATATTTTTATCTTTTATTTTCTCATTTTATTTTTGAATTTGAGTAACAATTAATTTTAAATAAAACTTCTATTGAACTGTACCTATTCTTCAAATTAACTCAAATATTGTAATTGTAATCGATTCAGTATTTCTTAAACTTTTATTTACTTATATTCTTCTATTTAAAATATCAATGATTTTCTTTTATAATATTTTTAGTGTCAATGAAAAAAATATTATCGCAGGACAGGATCACGTACCTATTTGCAAAAATAAAATTGTTTTTATTGATTTACAGATGTCTCGTGTCCAAGTGCTGAGTTTCGTCGCTTTTTCGCTCGTCGTAGCAAACTTGGCGTCGCCCACGCCCACTCCATCCCCAAACGGCAAGAACATTAAAATCATCGGTCTAGAAAATGCTGACGAAGAAATCTATAATCTGGAACCATCGCATATCACGAAAAGAGAATTGGGATCCATATTGCTGGCTATCAAGGATCAAATTAGAGATATAATCGAAGACTTGATTCTACAAGCCTTTGCATATTGCAAAGTTCACTTACAACAGTTGAAAGTGAATCTTTTGCGGAAAATAGGGATGTACACGCTTGCTGATATTTTTCATATTATTTTTGATGGTGTGAACGACTTTGTTGCCGTCGGATCGGCGATTACTGATGATGAAGATTCAGATGATAAAGTTGTGACCCCAGAATTTGGTAATTTTGATGCTTATTCGCTCGCGGCATTGCTGGCTGCCAAAAGAGATGTCAACTAAAAATATAGGAGCGACGGCCAGTTCGATTGAAATGTACAATTTTAATTAAGAAATGTACATTTAACCTAGTGAAACAATTGTTGAAGCGATTACTTAGTTATTTTTAAGATATGAATAAATTCATTTATTACTCAATGCAAATCTTTTTTATTTAATAATTCCAATTATGTTTCTCCCTTATAATCTACAAACATTTTTTCTTTACTTTTTCTGTCACTTGCGTGGCAAGCTCTGAATCCTTTCGTCATCCACAATCATTAATCTCTTTATGCATGCTCTTCGTTAGAGTGCTCTTGATCAGATCTTTCCCAATTTGTCAAGGTAGGTTCATCGTAAGTTGGTCTTTCAATGTTTTGTTACTCGATATTTTTATTTTTAATAGGATATCTAATCTTTTCCTTTTTACCTAGTGAGTAAGTTGCATGTCTTCTTGTTAAAGATGCCGGTAGAAAGCATTCAAAAAATCACCAAACCAAGGATTGATTTTAGACAAGTAGATTCATTTTGCAAACTACAAATAGCTCTACTTTAAAATTTTAGTACCTACCTACAATAAACTATATAACGATATAAATTCCTATAGGTTAGTTAGTAAAATATAGTTAGTAGTTAGTTAGAAAGGGTTAATATGACGTACATATAGGTGTCCACACTTCCGTAACGTCGTGACGTGTGTCTAACGTCACTTTGATTTGCTTCTCGTTTGAATGGTAAGAAATATCGGGGCGTCGACAAGATCAGTTATGTAAATTAAAGACTTTGTTGTACTCATATTATGTAAATAAAAATTTGAATTTGAATTACTTTACCTACTCGTACTAAAAGGTTGCGCCTATTTAAAACAAAAGATACGTAACAAGCTTAAGCCACTGCTATGAAAAACACATCAGGGGCTTTGTTAAAACATTATGAACACGTGTACGTGTAATAACGTGTAATATATAATTAATGTACATGTATTTTACCTGTATCAATTTCTCTGAGGAGAATTAAATTTTGTTTGAACTTAAAAGGGAATGTGGAAGATTTTAAATATCAATCTTGAATCTGAACTATACATTTTTTTCTTAGATTTTATATATACTAACCTAATTCAATGAAAGAAAAAAAAATATTAATGAAAATAAATGACTAAATATAAATGTCATTAAATTTAACTTATATTATTTTTTAAGATTTCCACATTATGCTAAACACACACATTAAATATAAAAAAATTAACTAACTCTTTGACGCGAAAAGTAGTGAACAATTTTTTTGCTTTCGATATTTTTTTTAATTAGTATCATACAAGGTAAAGAAGAAAATTAACGCAAACAAATAAGTGGTTAGCATTGCTATAAATTTAGAATGGGCGCTATGATTTAGAAATTCATGAAACTACCTTTTGGTAATGATAAGGCAAATGGGTATATAGGGCAAATCTTATTTTATTAAAAGGAAAAAAATATAAGATGGGGTTTATAAGTACCATATATAATCAATATTATTACTTGGTGTAATATCTGACTAAACACGAAGATAATAAAGGACTAGCTTACAGGTATATTATCTTTGAATGTAGAATTTTCAGTTTCACTAATAAGTTTCTTGCTCTATAATATCAATGATATTAAAACAAATCTTTGCTCCTCATATTATAAAAGTGAACGCATCACAATATTTCTGTAATTGTGGTATCTTGTGTTTATAACATAAAGACATGAAATAAATATAAACAGCTGAGAGATGCAACTATAAACAGGCAAAAAATAAAAGAAATATTGATGGATTGATGAACAAATGAACACTACGAATATTAAAGGTTTTGTTCTCAAACTCACAATCGCTATTAGTTTTAGGTAAGGCGCACTGTTTAGACGTAGTACAATATTGATTCATCAGTATCAAACCTTACATTAGTAAGGTTGGAAAGGGTTCAACTGTTTATTGTGTTTGAAACGTGATCAGGATTCATAGGTGTGTAGCTACCTTGATGTGCATCAGAATTGCCTTATCGATAGTGCAAGAGATGATTCTGATAGTCCTATTTAGCTACCTGTTGATGGTAATCAACTAAATAATGATCATTTGCAGTCATATCATGAATGGCAGAGTCTATTTCCAGCTGGGAGCAATATTATTTACTTCGGTAGTATATATAATTTATCTAGTTACTACTGGTAAATTCATAAATTGTCTTAATAAGTTTAATGGTCTTAAAGGAACAAGCATCGGTTCAGAAAATTTCAGTTAGGTAATTTCCGTGTTCGCGGGAACTATTAGCACCCAATGTGCATTTATTTATCAACTAGTAGCATGCAATGTGCTTTACAAAGAGTCAAAATAGTTTTGGTCGTCACCAAAGACTGCTTCGTGTGTTTTGTAAGAAAATACAATTACCAAAATGAATGGCAAAAAGTAACACAAGTTTTGGACGCCGTTAAAAATACACCCCAAACCTAAATTAGCTTGCATGAAGAAAGTTATGAGTGTGAATGAAGCGAAAGGAGTATACATGCACGTAGACCACAGAAGGAATAGCCACATACCATATAGAGGGTTCTCTTTTATCATCAAAATCGAGAGGAACTATTTATTTGTAACAAACAAAAATACAAATTTTTTATCCCTATAAAATATACTTAACTATGGATGATAATTGGGCATATTGCAATGATGTTAAATATATAGATATATAAGTAAGTACAAGTGTAATAAGAATGTCTAGTTTGTACTACAGTTGACTAACGACACAAGCCTGCTTGTTGAGATCTAATAATTGCTAGTGCACGGCAATTAACTTAGACAAGATATATTTTAAAATTGATCCATTGCGCGTAATAGTTATGTGGCAATGTAATGCATTAATGACGTGAGCACACACCTAGTGCCGACTACTTACTACTACTTTTGTTATTGAGGGGAAAATGTGCTATTTTCGACGGTTTATCTAGTACAGTAGGCTTAGCTATTTGTAAATACACACATTTGCGACGTCTTTATCCCTTCCCTGGATTCGATAAATCCAGGAGTCTCGAAAAAACTGAGAGGCCACGTTTAGCTGGATGACTACATGATTTAAATTAGGTTAAGATAGTGGCTAGTTGTTAGACCAATTTTATTTTTTCCTGAAAAGAAACCGGTCACTTTTTGACTCTCAATTCTATCATTAAGCCAAATAGCTGAACGTGGCCATTCAGTCTTTCCAAGACTGTTGACTCTGTCTACCCCGCAAGGGATATAGACGTTACCATATGTATGTATTTGAGCACGATTGACACTCGAAAGTATTTCTCTTCTTCCTCCTGACGTTAGTCTCCGTTACATCCTCACCTCTCTGGAGAGGAGCCCGGGTGCTCCTTTAGACCATAATCCTGAATTGGTTTGTCAGGGTTTTATACAAACAATTCCGGTTGACTGGAATAAATCCCTTCAAGGGATAAGTCCGCCATTGCAAGTGATTTATTTCTTTTATAACTATGTACTATTTCTTGTAACTGTGTAAATAAAAAATAAACAATAAAGATATAACATACATACATACATACAATTCACGTCTGACCTTTGCAACATACTTATATGAATTAGTCGTCTTTTACGACTTCCATTGGAAAGAGACCTATCTAAAGAAAGGGACCTGGAGTGGTCCTATTCAAAAGTGCCACGAACTACCTACACAGCACATAGTTAAGCTATGTACACATATATCACGTTTTTATGCCTTGCGAGTAGCCAATGTCTGAAAAAGACTGAAAGGTCGAGTTTCGAATGGTTTTACGAGTATGGTAGAATTGAGATTCAGAGAGTGACAGGTTCCTACACCTATTTATACCAGTTATTTGTAAATTGCCGTGTGGTTCCCGGCACCAATAAAAAAAAGAATAGGACCACTCCATCTCTTTCCCATGGATGTCGTAAAAGGCGACTAAGGGATAGGCTTACAAACTTGGGATTCTTTTTTAGGCGACAGGCTAGCAACCTGTCACTATTTGAATCTCAATTCTATCATTAAGCCAAATAGCTGAACGTGGCCTTTCAGTCTTTTCAAGACTGTTGGTTCTGTCTACCCCGTAAGGAATATAGACGTGATGATATGTATGTATGTATGTATGTATTAATTTGTTTAAGTTCATTTATCTACTAAAAATAGTTAAAAGTAAACTATTGACAGAGGTTGATTTACAAAAGTAGGATAATAACATAAGGCTATGCTAAGCTTCTACTCGTATAGTGATGTAGTGAAATGGAGATTCTCAAATGACACATCATATTGTACACTTTAGGTATCTTTTTATATAAATCCATTTGCAAAATAAAAAATACCTACATGTTAAGTGAAATTACGAGGCGAAGATAACTCGTAATCACACATTTATTTAATTTCCATGGAATGAGATGTCTTGCGAAGTTACACACGCTAGTTATAACTTGAAGAATTCACTACTATGCAAGAAATAAAGTTTATTATGAAGGATGTAGTAAAATACCTACTAACTGATGTGAACATACATAGACATACATATAATGTTGATCTTATTAAAACTCTCGATTAGAAACGATATATCGGCAGAACATTACATAGGTATCTGCCGAAACAAATAATATTTCAATGGTGCGGGGTATGCGGTAGCAAAATACAAAAATAACCGCTTAAATACTCATTTATGACGATCAAATGAAAAGTAAAATGTCGGGATTGGAAATGGCAAAATTAATGGCCGATACAAGAATAATAAGTTATAATGAGAATTCGCAAACCATCCTCAATACGAATCAAAATAACACAAACAATGTCTTACTTTGTAAAAAGCTTTTTATATACCTTACCCTAATCAAATTTGAATAATAAAATTACGGAAAGGAATACCAGATAACTAATGAGTTTTATTAAGAAACAAATAATTTATTGTGACGAGGTACATTATTCGACTTTGGAATTATTTTCATTTTACTGCGGTTGATGTGTTTGTTCATACTTACAATATACATATTTAGTAAAAAGTAAATTATGTTATAAATTGTCTGCGTTATTATAACCTTATGTATCCTGTTCTTAAATTATAAATAAATTATTATGTATTATTTGTTTAATAGACATAAATCTATAATAATCACAGATAAGTATTACCATAGTATTCATTTATAAAGCAACTATTTAAGTACTTAATAAAATGGACAATGCAGACACGAGATTAAATCTAATCATTACATTCAATATCAAATGAATCACGAACCACAAGGTTATACCTAGCAGAAGGCAAACATAATATTTGACTATTACTTTTTAAGCTTTCAATCTAGGGAGGCGTACTTTAGTGCATAAATAGATATGTAGCGGGTGCGATGGTTCTGGCTCGACCGCCTTAAATGGAAGATCTTCCGCCAGGCTAGGCTAGGTGCCTGGGGAACAGCGGCTCCGACGATGTTTTGTTGATCGATCGATCGACGAAGAGGTTGTATATATATATATGCTGCAATCCGTGAAATCTTTGCTTGCGCGATTTGGACTCTTCGCTGTTATTGGCTGATAGCGTCGCGAGATTGGGATATTGTGACTTGTGGCGTAGATACAGATGTCGCTACGATAATTTATTAGTATGGAAGTTTCTATTTGGAAGAATCCTTTGGACAGAAGTCTGGGCCGCACCTATGACAACTATCCCGGATTGGGTTACTCAGATTTTTACACTAAGCAGCTCCGACTGACCTCCCTTCAGCTCATGGTGAATGTTACACTAGATGTATGTGCCTATTTCCTTAGTCGCCTTTTGCGATATCCATGGGAAAGAGACGGAAAACTCCTATTCTAAATTAAAATTAATCTGAGGAAAGTGATTTCTAGAGAACAGAAAATATTTTCTGTCAATCCACACATGCCTATTTCAATGTTTTGTTCATAGAGCTTTTAAATAAGTCCCGAAAATACAATCAGCATGAGGCAAAGCCTAATCTTACAGCAATCACTTTAATGTTAGTTTTGTATTTGAATACTTAGATACTTTTTGACAAAGAAAAAAGACACATTACTATTTTTCTTTTGAAAGTATCTTTGTTATATAAATATTTTTTTATTTTATCTATTGTGATTACTTATTTTCAGACTTCTTTTAAATTCCGACTTAGTTTATGAACAATGAACATCAACTATTAATTACTGTAATTAAGCGGCCAAGAGATGCAAATTGTAAGAAAGGCGGTCGTGACAAAAAATAATCAATGCCACCAAGTGACCGTGCATGATTTTGTACAACCTTCAATTAATTCCAATAATCGTTTAGTACAACAGTTCGTAGTGCTAATCTAGGACTTCAAACTGTTACATGCATTTTCATTATTTAGTCGTTGGCAGACCCCGTGCCGCGACCCTTCGAAGAAGTGGGAACAAAACTGAGGCTTTTTAGCCTGGAGAATGACCACAACTTTACAAAAGTATCTAATGAATACCTAAACTATAAGTATTTCGCAAATCAAAATATAATTTTGCTTAGTCTGCAATAAGCTGGTCATATCACTATCAACTTCATGTACTTAACACTGCAGGGCATAGGCCTCCTCCGAATATTTCCACCTTCACACTATACCAAGATTCGGACCACATAAAAAAGTATATGGCTTATGTATAACTACTATAACTACTAGCATGTCCACTTTATTCCTTCTTTACATAAGACATGATTATTTTGTTTTCATTTTTAAGCAATAACAATAATTATAAGTTCGTAGTCTTTAATTTTGTAAGCAAGTGGAAATCAATCAATCACGCTATTGTTCCAACCGATTAATCCACAGATCATTGGCATGACATTGACCTTTTATTTATACTCGCAAAAATCATTCAAACAATCGAATTTAAAATCGTAATAATTTTAAACATTTTAACTTTTTATTGCACTCAATATATAAAACTTATGGGAAAAAATAACTAATATCACTACATAGTATAAAACAAGGTCGCTATTTTAGTCTGTTTGTCTGTATGCTTAAATCTTTAAAATTACGCAACGGATTTTGATGCGGTTTTTTGTAACAGGTAGAGTGATTCAAGAGGAAGGTTTTTATGTATAATAATTTTGCACACGTGCGAAGCCGGGGCGGGTCGCTAGTAAAATATATTCTTTAATACCGTAAGAACTTTTTTTGTCTCGATTTTATGCATCTCACGGTTTGGGCTATTTTCTCTTTTAGGTTTTCATGAGAGCCTCATGAGGCCTTATCAAAGTTCGTTAATAACCCAACTGTACCTGCGTGTGATGGATTATAGTCTACGTAAGGTAGGTAAGCACGTGAAACTCTTACTCCACGAATTACAGAAACGTAATATCTCTAGCATATCTACAAGCTAGTATTACACTTAAGGAACCTACGATGAAATTACTCATTCTGTTTTATTTAATTCCTATTTAATTTAAAATTTGGATTAAACATTGTTTTATTGTAGTTATTCTTATTATAATTGCGGTATTTCTCTTCCATCTGAAAATTATTTTAAAAATTTAGTTCTATTAATTTTATATATCATAAATTTAGTTTTATTATTTTTTTATTAACAAACAATCTTGGACACTTCTTTTTTTAAAAAATCGAGCCTTTTTTCAATCTAAACTAGATTGGGCCGGTTAATTTCTTAGATTTCAGATGGTCAATCTATACTAGCTTCTTAAGCTTCTTGAGCACGTACATATAAATCGCCAGTAATACGGTTTCTCTGATTTTTCGTGCTATCAAAGCGTAATACTGAAGTTTTATTTAACCTTCTTCTAGGTACTCTTAAAATCCCTGAGGTGATAGCTATTAGTGGTAAACAATAAAAAAGAATTATATTGTATTAACTCATTATTTTCACGCAAATCATTGAGGTCATTGGTATAATTATAACGAACTTAACTGGCAACTTGATTGGTTTATTACTCATTTATCATAACTCGGCTTTAGGTACTAACTATAGTAAATATATATTTTATACATTTAATATACCATTTTATTGTATTATGTTATACAGTTATGTAATTTTTGCAATGTAGAACCACACATTAGACGAAGAAACACCTTTACTTTCATAGAATCAAATCATTAGTTATGACCTTTATAAGCTGTAACCATTTTTGACCCTACACGTATAATGTAGTTGGGGCAAAATGAAAAAGTTGACATGGAATAACAGAAGTTCGTTATTGCCACTTCGTTATCCCATGGTTTTTCATGAATTTATATGTATGTATATCTTTATATACAACACTAAATCCGATTACATGCATAATTTTTTAATGTGTAGGTGTCATTTTCAATCAATCAGGGCTAGTATCCTTGCAATGCATTGGATAACACTTCGTGTTTTGAATAACAACGGAAACTGGTCCTATTAGACAAGATAGATCGTCATATTATTTACTATTATAGTATTTACGTATGATAAAATCAGAAGTACGCAGTTTATCAAGGCAAGTGTACACTTGTATTGAATATTTAAGCGGATCGTTGCATTTTAGCAATGAGACAAAATATCTAGAGTATAGGAAAATCTGTCAGTTCTTCGTTAATATTGTACTGTGGTTGGGCGTCATCTCTATGATTTATTGGGTATGAATTAATAAGGATCTTCTCACGTCATTTAGTATAATGACCACGTGACCACACAAAAATTTAGGCGCAAAAAAAGTAGTCATATAGAAATCATACTTATGCTGAAAACCTTGGTTTCGTTAGTATGAATTATCATATTACTGACATTTTTGAAGATAAAGCATATTACAAATTTAATTTCAAATTATTTAAAAATATCAGTTAGGTTAGCTATAGGATATTTTGACCTCACCAAACATACACCCTCTCGGTCTCAAAATATATACCTGATAAATGAAATAATTAATTTATTTAAAGTGAGTTAGATTTTTTATGAAAATGGTCAAAATTATGAACGCAATGTTAATGTGTATAACCTGTAAGGTCATACTCTAAAATATTTTTTATAACTATCCTTATAAAGCGGGTTAGGAAACTTTGGCCTTAACGAGCGACATTTATACGACACTAAAACGCACATTGTATAAAGAAGTGTATCTGTTCCTTTGAAATGTATGCTCTAATCTTAAGTCCAGTAAAATTGCGCAACTACAACTCAGTATAACTAGGCACGCTTGACATTGAGTTTACGCAAATATTATGAGCTCCAAATGGTAAATCTTAAACTACTTAAAGGTACCTTCCAAATTTGTTTATAATATAATTACGCAAGCTTCGACATTGATACATTTTTATTACTACTCTAATTTTAATGTTTTAGAACTAAGCATGTATCTTAATAAAAAAATCCTCCGCCTACTCAAGAGAATTAGGTAAACCACGAACCATAGATTAAAGTGAAGCAGTTAAACGCTTAAGATATTCTTTCAAATCCACATTAGTATGTTAACGGTTAGTCCATCTGAATAAAGTTTTAGCTATATTTTATATTCCCCTGACTGTATAAAAAAGGTATTTATTTATTTTAACTTTATTGTACAAAATACAAATGTCTAGCACAATTTCCATTCATATTTCCTGTTAATGATGAACAATCTCTAAATTACTCACACAATTACGTAGTATTTCTTTATTTAGAAAGACAAAATTAACTATCATCCTTTGGTTCCTATAGGATTTACGATAAACGACTAATACCTACTCATATGCATAAGCAAAGCCAGCCAGCCAGTATTTATCCTAATATTTGATAAATCGTGACGTTATGACCAATACGTCTTTTAACTGTTAAGTGATATTATGTCCGTGATAAATATGCTTTGCTACGGCTCATACGTCACATTTTTGTGAATAACTTATTGCTACCTCACTGAACAAGATTGGTCACATTGCTTAGCTCATATTATGACAAGTATTTCAAAGACGGGCAATAAAATGTTTCTTAATTAAGTAAAATATAATTTTATCAAGTTAGTTCTACTAGATAAAATTAAATTTTACTTACTCCTACACAAAAAATACTTTTTGTTGGCAGAGAGAAGTCAGATCATGGACTTCAGGCTTCGGGCCCGAGGTCATTTTTTTACTTTTTTCTCATCACGGTGAAGGATGCAACCGGAAATACGCAAAGATGAGAGAGATACTAATACAATTGCTAGCTTTGATTCCACCCCTAATCTCCGAGAAAATGGTGAAACATTAGAGTATAACATGATGGAAGGATTGAAGATAAAGAATTATTGCCTAACCAAAATCTATGATTGAATAGGTATCCGTTTTGTGGTATGCTAATGTGAACTGCCTATTTCCAAAGAGGTCATCAATGACAGAAAGCAAGTTACAAGTAAGTAATTTGTAACAATAAAACTTATATTGAAATATGTAGTAAAGTAATTAAATAATGACCCTTTCCAACGGAAGTGTGGTGCCTTTCTTTAGACTGAGCATATAAACGCACTTCCGTACATAATTCTCAATTAAGTATACAAATAAATATTATATAACTTCCGTGCAATTTTAAGTGCAGGCTTCTGTTTGACATGTTATAATAAGTGCTTATTAAAAAATAGCATAACCGTGACATTGACATTCTGTTCTAAACAACTTGTTCAATGTTTATGCGATATGCATTTAAATTAGTTCAAACAAGATGATTGAGACATTTGGACACAGTTTTTAATGTTCGAATAGTTTGGATTTTTGCATTAGAATGTTCATGCACTTTGAAATAACGATATGTTCCGGAAAACAAATGTAACTAAAACTCAACTCTTCCTGTATTAATTTAGAACTGTATATTTTCGTTATTATTAATTAATTTCTTTTCAGCTCTTCTGACGATCGTAACTTTTTTATTTTCGTCCTATCTGATAATCTCCTTTTTATTTGTGGTCAGTTACAAACATTAAAAAGGTTACTTATTTTGTAGACAATAAGATCATCCCGATGTCGCGAACTTTGTTGAAGAATACTTCGGTCTATTATTCAGCTTATTCTGTAGCTCTCTTTATTTTTGTGTAACTAAGTAATATACCTATCACCCCCATAGCACCAAAACAGATTTCATAAATATTTTTTATAGGTTTTTCTCAAGTAATTGAACCGTATAAGTAACTGGAGTGTAAAGTATAACTATAGTAAAATCATTTATACTCAATGAAGTTTTTAAAAATAATATTACATAAAAAATTACCAGTTATATTTAAAATCTCACAATTGCCAACTATTGCTAGGTTTACGTTGAAAGTTTAGTCCTTCAAGGTCTGAAAAAGGGCAACAAACTTATACTATAATTACTTAACTTGTTTTGTTACCCTTTTGAAATGGTCATACGCGAAGATAAAATTAACATTGCATTTTCTTGGTTAAATTCAATAAATTTATAGAAAAGGAGTATATTTTTAAGTAAGGATTTTAAGGAGTGAATAAAAACTTATTAGTCACTTAGAATTAAATAATACCCTTTTTCTTTCTCGGATTTCTTCATATCTTAAGAAAACGTTAAAATTAACATAGGCAAATAGTAACAGGTTGCTATCCCATCGCCTATAAGAAGTCTAGTTTTGTCTTAGTCGCCTTTTACGACATCCATGGGAAGGATATGGTCCTATTCTGTTTTCCATAAAATGCCGGGAACCACACGGCATACACAGAGAGAGAAATGAAACGCCACTTTCTCATCACAATAACATCTAAAAACAGCAATGAACTGGGTGGCCTTAGTAGTTAGCACATCATACATACCTACTTTTAAGTGATACGTAAGTAAATTTAAGTTATATTCGTTTCTATACTGGCACAGTGATTTAAACATGCCGATGACATGACAGCGACGATTTGTTACAATAATAACGAACCTTTTGTATATTCAATATAAACAATGTTATGTAGGTTTATGACCAAACTACTACGACTCGAGTACATACATACGTTCCAAAAAAAACGAGGGAGTTTAAAAAGTTAAAACCATGGCATTTGCTCGCTTCAAAGGATACCGTACGAGTATATTGCAGAACCCTAAATAAGTTTCATTACTTAGGTCATTGCTATATGAAGTCCATTGACTTGTATCAGGTTGAAATACCTCATCAATACTGCGGCAAAAAGGTAAAAGACATCAACGATCCATATACAAATGCACTTAAGCACACGTTATTTAGAATATTATAAGCTTGCATTAATTTAAACATCATTTTATGCAATATACTAATAATTGTAATTACCTTTATATTAAAAAAGAATGTTAATGACTGACTGACATGTCAATGCACAGCCCAAACGACTGGGTCTGGAGACTTGAAATTAGTCGTATAGGATTACACTAAAAAGGGATTTCCCAAAATTTTGATTCTATTAGTAAATCGCAAAAAAAATGTGCAACATGAGTTATTAGCAACATGGTTATAAGTAGAACTTTTTCTCATATTCGCCATATTTTTTTAAGTATCTCCTAAGAAAATACCTTAATCACGTCTCTATCTCTTACGGGGAAGAGAGAGCCAACAGTCTTGCAAAAAAACTACATACATTTTTTGTATGTATATTTGTAACGCGATAAATTTCGAACCGTTGGTATGATGTGTGCCTAGGATTTATCAATAGAATTTTTAAGTTCGTAGGGCATCTAAATGAGTTAAGTAGTTTTCGAGATATTAACTTCGGAAAAATTTAAAGTATTTGAGAGGTCTTAGTTCTAACAACAAGTTAATTTCAAATTTAATCTAGTAATCCCAGAAAGAAGACGAAAAGAAACAAAAACAAATATTTACAACGGCAATTACATGTTGTCTTAAAATAGCATTTTAACTTGAGTCACTTTTTATTTCAAAATTGGATAAACAAAGGGAGTTCCCTTCGAGCTACTATATGACCTTAATCCGCTGATTCATATAGGAAAATGCACACAGGAAAACTATTTCGTCTGTAACTTTAAATTTTTTCTGATGAAGTTTTGTCTTTTCTAATTTTTTTTTATGTAGGTACACAAATTTTTTTTTACTCGTAAAGGAATATTACTTAACATCAAAATTTATTTAATTATACTATAATAAAAAAGAGAAAAAAAAAGACCCCACTGACCCAAGGTTTCCATCCCAATAGGCTCAAAAATGTAGTTATTAGGAACATGTTTGCTCCTTTAGAGGTTTTCTGCAGACGCGTCTGATGAAATATGTATCCCAAATTGCGAATGTATTAAATATCTATATTTAGACGTAGCCAAACAAACTCCGTATATCACTCTTTCGAAATTATAGGTCTTTAAGTTTTTATTTCTTTTAGTTGCTGCATCCCGTATTATATCATGGTTTATATATAGTACTAAGAAGCAAATAAGTACATGACTTTAATTCTTTATGTTAATTTCCTTAATATGCTATTAGAATTAGGAGTAACGCGCTTGTTTGTGCAATCCCGTTTTATCTTGAACGGCCTCTGTGGCTCAGCGGTAGTACGCTTGTCTGTGACACCGGAGGTCCCGGGTTCGAATCCCGGTCAGGGCATGATGAGAAAAGAACTTTTTCTGATTGTCCTGGGTCTTGGATGTTTATCTATATAAGTATTTATTATAAATATAGTATCGTTGAGTTAGTATCTCGTAACACAAGTTTCGAACTTACTTCGAGGCTAACTCAATCAGTGTAATTTGTCCAAAAAAAAAAAAAAAAAACAAAAAAAAAAAAAAAAAAAAAAAATCTGGTGTCTTTAGTCAGCGTGCACATACAAAACACTTAAAATACACTACAAATTTACAAGCGTGACCGCTATTTACATAACTTGCTCCTTGTTCACATACATCCACATCACAGCTAATGTTATATCGCCACTGACGTAAATGATACAAGTATAACGCTGGACCAACTATTTTAAACAAAAATAAAGTTAGCCCGCAGGTGGCCCGGCAATTTATGTATCTTCCCGCAGTAATTTTGGATAATCCTCTCTTAGTGCCAACCTATAGACCACTAGGTACATGCCAAATTTCAAATCTTAAAAAAACGCGAGCTTAGTTTGAGCGCTTTTATATACCAAAGGTATTGAGATGAGAGCTTATTTTAAGTCTCCATTTATAGCGCTTCCTCCCACACGATACTGTGATCTAATTCCGTGAAAAAATAATTCCGTGTATGAAGTCTAGAGTACAATAAACAGGCCAGTGAACATCGCCATTTGATGTGCCTCACTTGAATTCGGAACTAGAAACAAATGAAGCCGCAGAGCACGTGAGTTGATACTCGGGCGAGTTTCATACAAATTGTAACCACCTTTGTTTAATAGAAAGAAAAAAGACCTGTTATTTTACTTCATTATTGTAGTAAAGAGTAGGAGCGTGATTGTCTCTATCTAGCTAAGAATAATAACTAGGATTACCTACACTACACCTTTTTACGTGGATGATTTTAGACGCGTTTAAAAAGCAACCAATTTATAAAACATCCGAAGTTTTTGGTAACCTTATTTAAATTAGCTTTTATGAGTTTACAGCCGAAATATTACAATCATATATTTTTATAAACTCGACCTAGATATATATTAGATCAGGTTTATAAAAAAGAAATAGCATAAGCTAATAATGAATATTTAGCAATTGTATTATTTTTTTAAATTTAAATTTGATTCTTACAAAAAAGAAAATAATAGAGAAGATTCTTCTTTTAAAACGTTTTTAGTGCCTTAAAAATACAAACCCTGCACTCTACAAGTCCCTAAGGTACTCTATAACTCTTATCTAAGTAAGCTCAATGGACTTTAAAAAATATATTTCTTACAATGTTTGATTCAATATCTTAAAACACCTTTAAAAAAGATTAATAATCAATTCCAGGGATGAAACAAACGTTTACAAATTTTAAAAGGATGTAGAACATAAAAGCTTTGCCTCTGAAAGCTTTGATTATACAACACACTAAGCCGCCTCCATAAGCCTCTTTGTTCAGTAGTTCCTATTTCTAAAGAACATATTAATAGTCCTACAGTGATTTGCGTTTTTAAATTTTAGCGCAATAAAGTATTGTAACGTTGTTTTGCCCTATCGTGTTTATGGTAGATAAGAATATAGGATATTATATGACACGATAAAAAGAAAAAGCACAAAATGTTTATTCTTAAAATATTCTCATTAATATATCGTTTTGTACTTTGACACCATGAATTTTCAGTTACATGATATCTATCATATATTTCACTTATATTCTATCTATCACTTTAGCGATCCTTATCATTAGAATCATAATAACTGCATCCTCAGCATTTTGCTATAATGAAAGAGTTGAGAGTGAAATCGCCAATAGCATTTGGATAGTCTCAGATTCATATCAAATCATTCCGAATAGTGACAAGATTACAAATATATATTTTTAAAGATAACCATAATTAACCACAAAGCTTCATAGTTAGATTATTTTTAACAAATATAGATCAACGCGGCTCAAAGCATTCTGGCTTGTGAAAATATAATTCTGAGGTCAAACTTATATTATCCGAGATTAGATCCAAATAATGTATAGTTGCAATATCAGGAGAAACCGCCAACCGTTTTAAATGCACTTAGCATTTAATTTTTTAGCTATTGACGAAACTTAATCCATTAATTTCATAAATGCGAAAAGTTTTCAATATATCAAAGCTTTACATAATTTTCGGTTTCAATCACTATTTTACGATAAATCCATGTGATTAAAACCCTAAGTAGAAGCTAGTATCAAACTAAACCTTGCTACATTTAATCAGTTTATTTCCTTCGGCTTTGTGAAAGAATTTGCAAAATACCACGAAATAATGAATAAAATCTCGGAATTTTATTAACGTCTTATCAAAACTGGTTCTAAACAAACTGGGCGCTGCCCAATCACGATTCTAAATCCGGGCTCCGAATATTTTGTACAGTCTACCACACTTTACATACCACTATTTCAAAGTAACAAGGTCTATTTATCGATGTATTTCACTTGACCAACAGTGTACATGCTGCATTCCTTAGCTTTGCTTTTATTGTACAATTTGCTTAAAATAGGTTTCATATACATTTTGGATTACATTAAAAAAATTATACTTAATTGCCCAATTATAATGACGGTCACTTCAATAGTTACAGCTAAAAACTATGGGAAAATAGGTATAGTAAGTGGTGATTATATAATTTGATATCATTGTCATTGTAATATTAAACAAGCATAAAGTCTATGCTGGTTTGTGTAACTTTTATTTTTACAAAAAATATGAAATATGTTTGGGTATATTAATTAATATTGGGTATATAAATAAATAATATACACATATTGTAGGAAAATACTATGTATTTATAAATTAATTTATTTATTTATATAAAAGCGTTAATAATTATGGGAAACTGCAAAAGTAGTTCCTATTGCTGAATACATACAGCCCTAAAATTGATCATCCTCACACTTGCCTGTCTGTTTCGGCTTTCAGACCGACAAACTACTACCCAGCCTAAGCCTTCCTAATAAGTATTGTATTTTTTCGTACATAGGTACACGTAGGATTCTTTTGTGTTTAAATGGGTGAAGCTTTAGTGGCAGAAGTGTACTTACTTCTTTACTAATTGTTACAATATCGTCAACTTACTCGTATTATTCTCACCTTCTGTTCTTCAGGGAGTTTCAATAAATAAACATATTACATATACATTTGTCAAAATATTAACCTGTTGTTGTAAACATGCACTCAATACCTTAAAGCAATAGCCTTAAAGATTTGTTCAAAAGATTTGCTTTACATAAATCAAATAGGTGTGACCGCACCGTACGCCGCCGTCGCGCCGGCATTTGTCACCAAACAAAAACTTGTCAGATATTTTTGCGCATTTTGTGAAGGGTACTAGTATCATCGTAGGTACTTACTTTTATATTAAAAAACTAATTGCCTGAATTTATCACTTCATTATATTATGCATCATAAAAATAATTAAATAAAAGTTTATCACATACTTGTCGGTTTTCTTCTATCAGATATTAATGCCAAATTATTTGGCTTCTGTAAAAGTTCCTGCAACTCAGGCTGCATGTCTAAATCGTCGTTTTTTGCCTTCATTTTATTGTCTTTTATCATAATCGTCACCTAATTCATCACTCAAAAATTCACTCAGTATACTTTTATCACTGAATTAAGACGCACTGCAGTCACTACCGAAAACGTTAGGGTGAATTCGCGTCTCGGCGCGCGTTATACGACCCCAGCGGGTCCAGCGACCGCGCATGGCTTTGAACTGTGCTGAAAGTGGGGGCGGGTTGTGTTTATGTTACGTTCGACTTGTGTCTATAACACTTCGACGCGATGACAAGACAACGCGATGCTGTAGGCAGAGCCGCGAGGCGACTGAGCGCGATCGCCATGCGGTCAAGGGTACCGCCTCAGCCTCTAAAGCACTATACACACCGGCTGCTGACGACGATGACGATCCATCCCGAGTCTGCTGGTGGCTGAACTGAACCCAGACGCGCGATACTGAAAGTACTTACATGATGTAACTCAGAAACAATTAAACAAAAACTAATAATGACGCCATCACACAAAGGTTCCGCCATGAACCATGAAATTTGTTTAACTGACCAAGGACCTACTTAATAATGTGTCTAACACATATACATAAATAAATTAATTTTGTCATTACACATCTGAAAATCTCGCGTAAAGATACCCACTCCTGGAAAGATATTATTTGAAAGTGTAAAAATATAGGTATATAAAATATATAAAAAAAATACCTACTACGCTTTTTTTCTTTAAATTTTATTTAATCTTAAATAAAATTTAAAGAAAAAAAGCCGTGTACTTTAGTCGTTTTATTACTCATTATTCTATGACATTGTGATTTATCTAAGCACCTTATTGTGGTTTCGATGGCAAACATAAATTTGCCGGAGAACTAGCCATTTAGGAAACATTTTTCCTCTTTAAAAATTATTCATAACATTATCAGTGTAAAATAAAACTAGAAAAACAACCATTTCCCACTTAGAATCGTTTTCTTTATGAACAAACAGGTTCAATACTAGGTAGGCGGCTAAATACTTTTAATTGTATGTTGTAGTTAATCAATCACTTGCAGGTAAGTAGGTAAGTATATACAATAATTTTATCATATGTATAATAAGTAGGTACCTAAGATTAAAATATAAGCAACGTTATGTTTGATGCTTTGATTTTGCCTCGCGTAGGTACCTCCCAGCATGATACTGATTTATTACTACAAGTTAAAATATTTTATTCGTGCCTTATTATTTATTACTAACAAAAACTCATGATACCTACAGATAATATTGAAATTTATCAAAGCACATTAGCATCATATTAGCTTAGAGTATTTAATGTGTTTTCTTTAGACAGTAGTATATACAGATAGTAGACAACCATTGTCACTTACTTGAGTTAGAGGTAGGCGGCTGTTTAGGTTAATGAAAGTTTACGTCTTACTTGGTAGCTGTTTACTACTACTAACTACATTGGCCAATGTGTTATTTGTCCAATGCAGATTTTTCTACATTCAGAAAAATAAACTACAATCACAACTTTTAACTCACTTTTTGTCATCATAAGGTACATGCATAACGGATGCACAGGGCTAGCATAGCTCGACGCTAGAACTTCATTTGGGCCGTAGAGATTTTATTTATGCGGAATTGGTACCTGGCAATAAAATTAAAGAACTTGTCAACATCTAAAAACCGTTATTTAAAAGTAGCACAATTATGCATGGAAAACTTTGCGCATTTTCCATCTTGGATAAGTTAGGACCTACTTACTACTTAAGAATGTACAAAATACCTAACTAGTCCATCCATCATGATATTTTTATTTCGAATGTACTTATAACATTTTATGTAATGAAACGTAAAATTCATGACATAAATATCCCATAGTGATACAAAAACCTTGGCAAAAAAATCATTGATGTGAATTCATACTGTCGAAACATGAGCATGACCAATGATCATAGTAAATACGGTCATTATTCTCCGAAATAGACTACACGTGCATGATTCCTGATTTCGGAAAATGCTATTTTTAAATGTTATTTATAGATATAGCATCTATAGCTATTATTAAAAAGACACTTACATAACTTCACTGACGTAAAGAGGTAGAAGTTACTTACATACCTACATAAAATCACGCCTCTATCCCGGAGGGATAGCAGGCTACATCTTTCCACTGCATACTTTCGCTTCATCCATAATCGTAACTGTTAGGGTAGGGTAGGTACGGGTAGGTACTCTTGACCTGACCTTTCGCTAGAACGTCCTTGATTTGATCATAGTATGTTCGTCCACGCCTTCCCACCCCACTATGTTCCAATTCACACTCTTCTTGTACTTTCAAGTAGTGTAGTAGTTCGTATCTTCTTCCATCAGGCGTCAGTCCCGTTAATGTGCTCACCTCCAGACGATCGGTTTGGGTAAGTCAAGTTTTTACACCAAGCGACACCCATTTGATTTTCGCAACCTTTACAGGGGAATCTATCCCTTATTGAATCATAGTAAAAGCTGCACTAATGAGCTGAGCCTATTCCCTTAATTCACTTTTTACAACATTCATGCTAAACAGATGGCTTGGAGGAACCACATACACAGATAATATATATAGGACATAAAGTATCTCTTAAGGAGATATTTAGGTTTATACTATATGTATTATTTAAGTATAACTTCTATCAAGTGGGAACGATATAAACTAAAAAACCACCGGACAAAAATATAGTAAGTAGTAGGTACCTACCTACCTCGTACAGATTAAAGTCAATTAAGTTCGCGGAGAATGACTAAGTAGGTAGTTATTTCACATCAACTTATTTTATAATTTTTGGCGCTCATATAGGAGATTATTCAAGTGTGAACAGATTATGTTCTCATCAATTAGGTGTTAAATTTTATTGATTACTTCGCGGTAGTGGTCACCCATAGGCAAGCACCTAAATATACCTATGTTTTATCAGAAAACTAGCCCCGTTCTACGGCTTCGCTCTAATAGAAATTTTAAGATAAAGAGTTATGTAGTTCAGTTACTCCAAGTTATATTCTACCCGTGTTCTACTCGTATCGACATCATTATTATTATATCGGCCGTAGGACGTCCACTGCTGAACATGGCCTATGTTCCCCAACGATTTTTACCTCGCTCTGTGTTGGAAAGAACCTGCATCCAATCAACGTTTCCCTGCGGATTTCACCAAACCCATAAAGTCAAAATCCGTCCAGTAGATTTTGCGTGAGAGTAACCAAATACACAACATTACAATACAACCTTCCGCATTTATAATATTAATTTTATTGGATTGGGAATTGTGGATTTACCTGCCCGTATGTGTATGTGAGTATTTTGACGACGTCACAGTGCCGGTGCTTACATTTTTTATGCAAATATGGAAACGTAGGTATAGCAGGCTATGGGCGGGATTTCCCTGTGGCCAGAATGTCGCACAACTTTGAGTATGATGCGAGAGAAGGAAAACGAAATCTAAGAATATAAAAAAATTTAATGTCGTCTATTGTTATTTTTAACACGAGTCATATTTTCTGCGCAGGTTTGGTCCATGAAACTGATCAACAAATGAAGTCGGTTAAAATATGTCGGTACCTAATGTTTTTACCTGCCAACTGCATAAAAAAATTACTTACCTACCTAAATATAGAAGACTAGTTGAACCCCCAACTTCGTACGCGTATATATCGCTAAACGGGGTTTAAATAACTTTTTGAACCCATTTCTATGGCTTATTGTTGGGCGATCGTCCGACTCTGACTCTTAATGGTGGACCACCACCTACTTCTGTTAGTGGTGGGAAAAGTCAAGTAAAATTGTAGTATTAAGACTTATAGGTAACATAATTTCTCTCTCATTATAACGTGTAGGTAAGGTATAATGAAGCACTATGCTTCGGGGTCGCGAGGTAAGTTTTTGATATTATTCTCCTCTTTGTCCAGTATTCGGCCAATATTTGTGTTCAATTCAGGGATCACAATTTAAAAAGAGTGATGCAACCTCATTTGTTTAATAATAGTAATGGCTGGTAATAGACGCTAAAATAGATGTAAAATAAAGAAAAATTAGAATTGTTTTTTGATTGCATAATTATTATGAAATTAACTAATCGAGTTCACTGATTTTAGATCATAGTTTATAATTCAATGTACCTAATAAATTAAATGTATTGCATTTAGTTCAAATTACAGTGAAAGTTAAGAGTCTAAAATCTGTTTATTATTTCTTTTACATAAAAGGATCCCTTTTTCAGCATTGCAATAAACAATTTGTTTGTGTAACGAAATAAACTCAAAAACTGCTGAACCGATTATCATGAAATTTGGTACACACATAGAAAATACCTTGAGGAATAACACAGGCTTTATTCTGGAAATTTTTGACGGGAACACGACAGCTCATATCTAATCAGGTTATAAATAAAAACGAAATAAACAATGAAAGAAAATATATTATTTTGCAGTTTGTGGAGACTTTGCCGCTCTCTTTGCTATTTTCTTTTTCAGTAGCATCTGCTTTCTTTCCTCTGGAGTTTTCTTCAATCCCTTCATCTTTCTGGTTTGCAATTTGTGAATGTCTTGCTTGCCCATGTGAATACGACCCAATTTTGAACCAAAAGCATCTCGCGAAATGTTCTTCTTGACACCCGGCTTTGCTTCCTTTGGTATTCTACAAGCTTCTTTGTAAAGATCATCAGCTGCTAGTTTTGTTCTTCTTAGCTTGAAGTCGATTGAAGGGCCTGAAAGAATTTTAAAATGATCCTAATTAAATCCATTTAAACATTCCAGTGGAGTGAAAAGTGGTGTTGCTATCTATTTAATTCATCAATGTAAATATCTGTTAGGTATTTCGATTTATTTACATAAAAAGTATATGTACTTACAAAATTTTACTTTGAAGAGACATAATACAAGCAACGCAATTAATCTGAAATTTTGACAATAATTCACAAAACAACTTCATCAAATATTCTTACCAATCTCTTCAAGCTCCACTCTAGGAGTGCGTTGTCCACTTTTCTTCAAAGATATCCTGTATGATCGCACATAAATCATTCCATCTTCTGTAGCCGTGAAACTAAGAACATGCTCCAAACCTTGTAGTCTTATTGTTTCCACCTGGAATGTAATATTTATACATAAATATAAAACATTTTGGTGAAAAAATACATTTACATATTATAAAATAAAAAATAATCATGTTATGTAAAATTAAGGTACTCCTTAACCCATCAGCCATGGCAACGCAGTATAGAAAAATTTTGATATACAAAAGAAAATAACTTTATTAAAAGACTAGACTTATGCAAATCCTCTAGGCTTATACTATTAATTGAAGATAACAAAATTTTAATATAATACAAGAGTCAATATAAGACTAGAACGCTATGTTAAACTAGATAGGTAACTTGATTACATGGAATTAATGTAAATAACTTTTGTATTCAATCCAGACTAAAGCCAGGAGGGAGGACTACATATATATATATAACTTTTGGAGTACCTTTTCTCTGTGAAAGAAATCAGTAAACACAGATTTGAGTCTTTTCAAATCTTGATTTAGATCCCAGGCAGGACCATTGAACAGTAAGCATGGCTTCAAGCCAGCCAAGACCTTCATGTTGTGGAACTCTGACATAGGCTTGAAGTTCTCGGCACCAAGTTCTATCATGTCTAAGATGTGGTAGTTGAATGTCCTTCCTAAAATTATATTGTGAGGCCTCTTTTTGCTGTGTGAACCAACTCCAAATAATGCAGCTTCCTTTTTGTCACATAATCTGAAAATGTTTATTGTCATACATGTCAAAGTTGTTTTAATCTCGATAAAGTACAAAACTTTTGACAAAGTTACAAAAGGAGTTGTCTGAGTAAAATAAAGAGATAATAGTATCTAATGCTGTGGTGCAATAAATGGTACCAGTAACTAAGATATTTGTATACATACTTTTCAATAAGCGAAGCATCTTCAAAGGGGACGAAGTCATTCTTGCGAGTAAGATAGGCTGCATCGGGCTTCTTAAAATCATAGATGTCTTTCAGCAAGCTCCTGGTACGCTCAGAGGGATTTCGCCCCTGCATAAATAAACATTGTTTTGGACCTTCAACAGGCTTCGGCTCCTTCGCTTGCAAAACCTTTTTGCCTCTTCGTGTTGTAGGTTTCCTGAAAGTGTAAAATATTATAATGACAATGAGCACAATATATCGAAATTAAGTCTTTAAAGGTAGGCTAGCCTTACTTTATTCTTTGCATCACAGGCATTTTAAACAGTTCATTAGCAAATTAATATAAAATTAAAATTTCCGATGAAAGCACGTGGGAAACAAATACAAATGAATGAAGTTCGATGAAGGAAGGTAAAAAAAAGTACGAGGACGAAGGAAGACGGCTGATTGACAGCTGGTTGTCATATTGACATTGACAAATAATTCTTTTTTCGTTTGAAATGGATTGAGGTGCACCAGATAAAGTCAAAAATTTTGTTATAATTGTTTCCTAAGACTGCTTTTTTTATTTATATAGGTCTAATAAAAATAATACTTTTGTTTAAAAAATATGTAAAATGCGTAAAATTAGTCAAAATAACAAAGGAGCACATTCAAATGCTTCCATATTGTTTTGGTAGAGAAGAATTATTATGTTATGTGCCAGCTCTGAATCTCCCCCAGCAGATTATAAAAGTCAAGTACTTAATGGAAAGGCTTAATAAACTTGGGATTATTCTCTTAGGCGATGATTGGCGATGGGCTAGCAATCTGTCACTATTTCAATTTTACTTCCATCATGAAGCCATACCTACAGCTGAACGTGGCCTTTCAGACTTTTCGAGAACATTGGCCCTGTCTATCCCGTAAGGGATATTTACGAAATACTGCATCAAAATGTTAAGTGAAGTAGTAGGTAGATAAAGAGACTAGTTAGGTAAAGTTGCATCATGAGGAAATGTTAGGATTTTCCTAAGTATTTGCAGCTCCGGATGCTCGTTCAACCGGTTCACGAGTAATAAATCTGCAATAAATTTATGGTAAGGAACAATCTTACACAGTTACTTAAGAAGATAATTTTGAACTTAGTAGGTTCGAGGATAGGATCTGTCTATAGGGATATAGACGTGTATCGATAAGGATGGCAAGGAATATAAGCGTGATTATATTAAATGAAAGGTACGAGGAAACCTTAATTCAAACAATTTTATATTTAAGATGTACCCGTGACTACGTCCGCGTGAAATTGTTCTGTTGGGCATCATTGAAACTGGATCATCAAGGATTCGCTCCTAAAAGTTGCAGCGTGATGTTATATAGCCTAAAGCCTTTCTCGATAAATCGTCTATTCAACACAAAAATATTTTTTCAATTCGAACTTGTAGTTCCTGAAATTAGCGCGTTCAAACAAACAAACAACAAAAATCTTTAGCTTTTTAATGTTAGTATAGATTGATCCTTACTCATGGATGATAAAATTTTATACCGATGAAGTTAGCAAGAAACAACCCAAGGTTGCCTAAGTAGGTAGTTTGTTGTAAGTATGTACGTACAAATTCCCATGGAAGCGAAATACCTAACGGACAAAAAATTATGAGTATAGGTAAGTATTATCACTTCGTTACATAAGTATTATAATGTCCCCCTATTTTCTCCGTCGGAAACGGACGTTTTAGCTGTTTAAAATGTTGAATATAGTGTTTTCTGGGGAAGGTTTAAATAGGTATATCAATAAATAAGTACCTACTACCCGTGCGAAGCCGGGCGGGCCGCTAGTTATTGATAAAAAAACTAACAGATATAAGGTATGTATTTAATATTTGCTAGAAAAGTAAGGAAAATCCGCGACGGATCCTGTGGTTTGATAAAGAATTGCGCATCGATTAACTGAAAGAATAAAACATTATTTAATTTTATCTAGATCTATATTAGAGGCGTTAAAGCACTAGCTGTTGCCCGCGATATCGTTCGCCGTAAAAATTCACTGAAAATCTTTCATCCCCTCTTCTAAGGAATTCTCCTTTTTTTTCAATAAAACGTAGTCTATGTTTTTCCTCACGGTTACCTCTATCTCTCTAGCAATACCACTTTAATCGAA
Source organism: Amyelois transitella (assembly GCF_032362555.1). Lineage (NCBI taxonomy): Eukaryota > Metazoa > Arthropoda > Insecta > Lepidoptera > Pyralidae > Amyelois > Amyelois transitella. Next base: position 5,425,027 of record NC_083511.1, on the reverse strand, counting down.
GTTGGTTCAGTGGTTAAAGCATAAATGCGTAACATGCAAACAGACAGACTAAGGGTTACTCTAGCATTTATAATATTAGTAAAAATTGGTACGACCATATATTTTTATAAGTTATTTTACATCATAATAGGTTTTAAACGATGAAGCTCCATAAAAAAAATTGTCCCATACGAATTGTGATCGGTCTTAGTATGGAATTGAAAAGTAAAAATAGTTTTAATAAAAACTCATTCAGTTTCATTGTCAAAACATGCTGCGAAAAAACCACCTTGATAAAGTCTCTTCTCCGCATTCGCTAGTAAAAACATTTTGAGAAAATGGTGGAAAAATGTTATGCAATATTAAAAGAGGAAAAATAATAGTCCCTTGTTTACATCTGCAAAAATATTTATGCGGAAGATTTGGTAGGCCAGGGAATTCCTCTCCTCTATGATAGTTACAATTAAAATAATTTGAAACGAAACGTAAATAAACAAAAAGTATTTACGAGAATCTAGAACCGGTTTGTAGGCAATTAAGACGTTTTAGAATCCCCGATTTTAAAGTGACGTTTAACGAAATGTAAATTCGTGTTAGTGAATGGCAGTGGCTATATCTAAAGCGTTAAGGTCTATTTTCGTTAGTAAATGAGGGAGTTACGTTTGAGAGGTTTTTCGATTGATGTGTCGTCACAGCGGAGGGTGTCAGCTTGGTAAAGATGGTCATCTATATACAGTGGCCGTTCTCAGGATCGTCAATTCGTGTTAGAGCGTGGCGTTGAACGCTACGGCACACGATTGACGATAAAATCTCAGTTTGTGCCATTTTCTTCGTGATAATCAAACTTGTTGAGTTTCAACGGAAATATTACACAAAAGTAAGTGCTGAATTATTGATTAAAATTAATTTTTCTATGTGACTTTTTTATATTTCCACCATACGTCTTACCTGAATATTATATATTGAATGTAATATAATAAATTCTATTTAATACTAATCTAAGTAACCTATAGTTATAGTTTTTATATTTTATTTTAACTGAAACATATTTCAAAAACTTTTTAGACCTTAAAGCTTAAATATAGAGGAAAGTTTACAGTTACATATTGATTTTTTTATGGTAAGATTTAACTAAGTAGGTATATAAACTTTATTGTTTTTTTTATTAACTTTTCATTTTCTGTTTAAAAAATAAACTAGTTTTTGATTTCATACATACACAATCACAGTCATGTTTTATAAACTAACACTGCTTGTGTTATGAAAAGTAGAGAAATTTTGAAATAACAATATTTCCGTATTTCATGATTGGCACCTACTGTAATCCTATTTATATTATAAAAATGCAAAAGTTTGTGAGTATGTCAGGATGAATGTTAGTTAGTCTTTCACGCAAAAACTACTAAACCGATTACGATGAAATTTGGTATGTAGGTAGCTGAAGACCCAGAATAACATATAGGCTACTTTTTTCTCGGAGTTCCCGCGGGATTGCTAGGGTTTCAATGCGGACAAAGTGGCGGGCGTCCTCTAGTATATAATAATGTTGGGACTAGTTTATATAACTAGAATTATATTAGAACTAAAAGTATAGATACAACTTTTCTCTCGTCTTATTACTTAGTTTTATTTCTGGCGTAAAATTTGTTGCACATTTATTCTTTACGAACGAAATACAAGTATTTTTAAGTATCTTTGTTATAATAATATGGTAGGTAAGTTAGGATTACTAATAAATCAATAGGGAAGACTTCCTCATGTTTTCTCCAACGGGAAGACAGTTATGTAGGCATAATATAAAATGATAAGATAAAATGACTTGATCTTGTCTTGTCCTTGATCCACATCTCCCAGGAAGTCGTCTTTGCTCCCGTTTACTGATAATTTGCAACTTGTATTAATGTTTACTAAACATTATCAATGACATGGTAATGGGTTCTAAGCATTAATTTAGTAATTATTAGTTTACAAACTATTAAACAATCATGTTTTATCTTTTTTCAGTGAATATTTTTATAGCTTACCTACCTATAAGTGTTATTGTTTTGGAGTCGTAGAATGGAATTTAGATATCAAAGCTTGCGATGAATAAACTATAAATAAGTATTTGTTCTAAAGGTATTCTCCAAAGATTTCCCTTTTTTTCGATTAGGGGCAAAAGCTATGGAGTTAACAGAGGTCATATTATGAAGTTGAGAAAAAATTTGAATAAACCTCGGATAAATATTCAACCAATTTTGATACCATTTACTTGAATATTTTGTTGTGGCTGCTGCATATGATATTTTTTAATAACAATCCATTTACCTACTAAGTACCCATGCATGTGACAATCTTACAATTTAAGCATAAGGTGTTTTGGTTAAAAACTCGCAAGTTTCGTATTCGTAAGATTTAAAATGTATGAACAGATTTGAATGAATATTACCTAACAGTCCTACGAGTACAAAGTTCCTTCGTAAACAAAATCTTTAAATTTCACACATGGTTTGAAGCAATATATAATTTTTTTAGCAAATCGAGCTTTTTAAGCTTTCAAGTAAGTAGCTATTGAAGCTATATCACTTCATACGAAGTTATTACAAGTATGTTTATGGCCGAATCGTAAAAATAGGGTGATCAATATTAAAATACAATTTGACCTCTGCAATAAATTGATATTGATGATTGTTTTCCACTCGAGAAATGTAAATTTTCACAAAGTTTCATCATCAATTCGTTATCTATATTTATTGCATGTGTAAACGGGTTTGTCCGTACTTCTTACAAGTATGATTTTAGTAAACTATTTTACATCCGGAACAAATCCCAATAAGTATGTTAAAAGTCATCACCTTGTGCTTGATATCTCGCTTAGATAAGTAGGTACTTGTATTGAACATTTTTATTATATTTATAATAAGAAAACTATAATTTAATATACTTATATTAGGATAAAACTTGATCACAGTCCCTACAGTCAATTTTAAATGTAATCTACTATCAAAAGCGACAACGATATTTTTTATGAAAAATTAAATATAAAATTTGATTTTTCAAGTTTAACAAGCTTTCATCTTTTAAATAGGCACATAATATATAATGTTATGACAACTTAAAAAAATATATTACCTTATATTTATTAAATAGACATACAGAAATAAAAACATTTTAAACATTTAGAAACATTAAAATTGTTATATTATATTATTATGTATTTAAATCTACTATGTGCCTCACATATTTTTTTCTAAAAATATAAGATACGAGAAACATACCTAATAATATGAGAAATACTGGGAACTACATTAAAAATGATAGTGCACGAGGTTAATGGCCGGCGAGCAAATGTAATTTTCCATTATTACAATTCAATCAAAGCGTAAAGAGGTTGCGTCGTGAAACCCCAGAAACATACTAAAAGTAAAACTTACTTAGAAAGAAACAAATCAATTTACTTTAAATATTTGTAAGTTTATCAAAAACTTGTTATTAACTTAATTACTAACCCATATATACATATTTTCTTTCTCCTGGCGTTAATCCCAGTTATGTTGAGTAAATGTGTGCTTTGTGCCGGGGTGTGCTTTTACGACCACGAGCCTGGATTGGGTGAGTCAGGTTTTTCACGAAGAAATTCTCATTTGACCTCCGCAACTTATTTTCAGGGAAATCCAACTCATATTGGATCGTAATTATAAACATATACATATCACATCCTATCCCTTACGGGGTAAACAGAGCCGATGCTCAGAACTGCAAGGCCACTTTACTACATTTAACTAGCTGGCTTTGAATTGAGGTCAAAAGGAGACTGCTTGTCCATCGAATAAAAAATAGCTTTGTCATCCTCTTAATTGGTTTTAATAATATGCGCGGAAAGAAACGCAGCTTGACACTACACATACTTAATTTATTTTCTTTGCTGCGTTACAGATTATTTTTTCAGATATATTGTTCTTGATTTGGTATTTAGAAAAAAGAATTGCAAGTCTTGTAATTTAAGCTTAGCATTTATTCTTACAGCTATAAATGTTTAAGCATTATCATTCTCTTATCAACAACATTTTTATTTTTACAATAACGACCAAATTTTAACCGAGCGTGTTATCGCTAACTGAACATATGTATATACTTATTATCTAAAACCGAATATAGGTTTTAACTGGTCGTTTACAACGATATAAGTACGTCTTGAAAAACAAACTAATGTTACGAAAACGCTCGCTACACCGCTTGCTGTGATTATGTTCCCATGGGAATATGGAAGAATATACAATCATGTAAAATGTAAGTTGTCTGTCAGTAAAGCACTTGGTCACACACAAACGGAAGATTTTACACATTGATTTGTACTCGTACGAATATTATAAGTACACCGGTTTTTTAATTAAAAAATCGGCCTATTTGGCATAATATTTACGTAACAAAAATTTATTATACGAATAAAAATATCCAAATAATGATAATAAAAATGTGTTTATTTTGATTATTTTCAATGTTTAATATTTACCTACAGACATTACTTAGTTTAACCATATATCGGCATGTTATCAAATGGAGGCTTGGCCGTCTCAGAACAAGAGCGATAAGGCTGGGTGACCGCGAATCCGCGACACGCAGGCTCTGCTCCCGCGCTATCACTCGCCCAGCTATCGTGGGTGAATCAGGGGTTAAGTTCCATTGTATACTGGCCCAATGATAAACCCAACGGTTCCAATTACGTTTCAACCTTATGCATTTGCTATAGAGTTTCTTTTAACTTTAGTATTCAAAGATTGCTGTAAAAATCTACACTTAACATCTCAATTTTGATTATTCAGTTAATTGGTCAAATCATTAATGATGTTTTTGGTGATTTTCTTTTTTATTTAACCTATTTATCCATGCATTATCTTTTTTTTACGACGATAGCTATAATTATAACGGGGAACATATAGAGACATATTCATCATCGTTACATACTATTTCGATTAGCTTGGTTAAATCAATCTCTACTATCATAGAATAATAGCAAAATCCATCAATTAACCTCACTGTTTTTTAATGTACGCCATGGTAGTAACATATAAGGTACTTTCGCAGTGTACTTTTGTGTTTATCATAAAAATGCATTATTGTTTTTATAATAAGTATGTTAGTACGTATTATGAGTAGTAGGAAAATGTACAATTGAAGTATAAAACCTATGACGCGATGTCTCACGTAATCAAGAAACTATCAGCACGTGTGAACTTCGTGTGACATGCACTTAGAAACATGATATTGTATAAACACCACCACAGTCATATACTTGGCCGGAACAACGGATATGTTCAGACGACCGTAGATAGAAACTTCAACCTCATCACCCTCTATAAATAATATGATCCGTTATCTTGAATGAATATATATCGAATAAAAAATCAATTTAACCAGAAAGTAAGTCATTCAGTAGAAAAAAATATATTATTACCAACAATATAAAACAGTTAACAATTCAATGTCGAACAATGTTTAAATGAAATGGATTTCATACCCGTATTTATTAAGATATTAAAATGATTACTAGTTTACTGCGTTTGAGAGCAAAAAGACTATTTGAAAATAAGTCACGCAATTTCAGAACAACCGATTTCCAAAAACACTTGCGTTTAATCAAGTAATTTATGTATATATTTTTTATAAAATAAATCATTATGTCATAGTTTTATCTATCTACGTATTAACTTAAGAAAAACAATTCTGTAAGCTTACGTTTCTAGACCTAGCCAGTAAACATGCGTGCGTGAATGATGTACAGATGATCACAACAAACGCAGCTTGATCCCGCATGTTGACCTGTGTGCACATTACTTTCCAGTTAAACTTTGTCCTGCTCTACTGTGAAATTCCATTATCAAGCACCAAGTTATCTGTTACAAATTTGGTAGATTTCTAAGAATTGTATAATAATTAACATTATCTTAGGGCAAAGCAGTGCCCCCGGATGAAAACGGGACTACATAACCCATATAACAATATAGTAGTTTTTGCTAGTATTTTCAACTTTAAAAGATACTGTCTTACCTTAATAATATCTTCTATCTAAATTTCTTGTAACTAGTAATCATCGTTAACTGCGATTAAAAACTATGAATAAATTTTTAATAAACTATTTATTTTTTCCAGTGTTAGAGAATCAAAATACAGACGCTGAAAATCAAAAAGCGAACGATGATCCTTTAACGAGGGCCATTGGCGCTATCGGGAAATGGCAGATATGGGTGTGTTTCGTCGTATTCTTGGTGAAGTTCCCGGTGGCCTGGCACCAAATGAGCATCATATTTCTTGCACCTCCGATGAACTTCACATGCCAGGTGGAAGAAATAAACACCACCAGCTTTGACAATGTTTGCCATGCCAACTGTACACATTACGAATACGATCGAAGTACTTTCCAAGAAACGATAGTATCGCGATGGGATTTAGTATGCGACAGAGAATGGCTGAAGAATTTAACGCAAACAGTTTTCATGTTGGGCATCCTCGTCGGAAATATGGTCTTCGGTCATTTATCCGATAGGTCAGTATCTCATAAAAATACTCACGTGGGCCGCGGTGCATCTAAATTTATTGGTATTCTGAATAAATTGGCACATCCTGCGGTCGATTTAACAAGTTAAATCACGCTGGGGTTCCGGACGTATTACTTTAGAAAATGTTCTCTAACAGGCCATTGTCCCATTTATATTTCTTAAAATACGAATTATTGTGGTTGGTTTACTGATTTATGCTTTGGTAATGAGACATAAATGTGAAATAAATTAAATGCGATTACTACTATCAAATATATATAAAATCTTGTGTTCATATAGCATACATTTGAACACGAGATTTTATTATTGATGAACGACACTACTGAATCAATTTTAATAAAATATATGGCTTTATATAATTTTTCGTTATACAGTAAAAAAGCCACAGCATGCGTGGATGAGTGGTATATACCTACATTAATAAGTTTTATTAAAGATTCTTGGATCTAATTAGCTCCTGACAAAATTTTGAAAAACAGTACAACTATTGTGTACTAACACCCAAGTGGGGGCTTTTAAACACTGTTGGTGTCAGTTAGGCAGCCAACTGTTAAAAATACGGCAACTATTCACGGCATGAAAATTATTACTTAGAATACCTACTAATTTAGAAAGTAATATTAAAGTGCTGAAATGTAAATCCGAATATTTTATATCATTAGAATTCCTCACAACATCCTAATTTTTTACAGGTACGGGCGACGCGTGCCTTTCCTTGCTGCTGTTTTCCTTCAACTTATATCTGGAGTTACAACATCTTATTCAGTCAACTGGTACATGTTCACAACATTGCGATTTTTGCTAGCTGTGGCTACTGGAGGCACTATGGTGACCAGTTTTGTTCTGACCATGGAGTTGATTGGGGCAAAATATAGAGAAACTGTTGGGATTATCTATCAAATACCGTTTAATTTGGGACACCTGACATTGCCGCTATTCGGATACTTCATTCGTGACTGGCATCACTTCCAGCTGGCTATATCTCTACCGTCAATTCTATTCCTGAGTTATTACTTCTTATTACCAGAATCGCCAAGATGGCTTTTGACTGCAGGAAGAACTGACGAAGCTGTAAAAATTATGGAAAATGCGGCTAAAAGGTAATATTTATGAACAATTTCTTTTTTAGTTTATACCACTTTAGACCATTTATCTATTACTTGAAGAACTACTTTGGCGGTCATTTTTGTATAGTTACAATTGACAACGGATATTGAACATCCCAGAAAGCATTTCCATTTGTTATTTTATAACGTAACGTCCTATGGTTACATCCATAATATTAATCTTATTTTGACTGAATTTTACCAGCACATAAAAAAAATCCATTCATCCAATTACTAAAAAAAAATAATGTTCGGATGTTGTTTTCTTACTGGTACAAATCATTTAAGATTCTTAATCAAAACAATAAAATTATTACGATGAAACTATGATCTACATGTGACATGCATAAAGGAATGGAGTAACATATCCAATATATCACGTAATATTCTTATTTATAGAAACGGCAGGCCAACAGAGAATATCGCTTCATCCACTCAGAAGATGGTAGTGGAAGTCAGCAATAAGCAAGAAGAACACGCATCTTTCTTGGCGTTGTTTCGAACACCCCGTCTGCGCGCACGCACCATCGCCATCTGCTTTAATTGGTTCGTTTGTGGCCTGTGCTTCTTCGGGGTGTCACAGTACATCGGTCATGTCTCTGGGAACATATTCACAAACGTCGCCATTTCAGCTGCTATACAGGTAAAGAAAAGAGTGACTTTACTAGTACTGTGTCCAAGAAAATATGAATGATAAATTAATGTGTGATTCTCAACATCACTTTGATTTCGGAAAAATAACATAATATTTTACATATAGTTTTTATTTTTGTCAACTTAATTGTTTCTTTTATAATTTCAGGTTCCTGGAACCCTGATTTCCATCTATGCCAATCGAGCACTTGGTCGCAAGATCACATTGATCAGCTCTAACTGCATCACTGGCATCAGCTGTCTTCTAATCATTGTAATCCCGCACTCAGGAGCAAGTCACTTAACACTTGGATGCCTTGGACTGTGGGGAATGAGTATATCTTTCGCGACTGTATATTTATACGCTGGAGAATTATTCCCAACGGTCGTAAGAAACTCAGGAGTGGGATTATCATCAACAATAGCTAGAATAGGATCTATGGTAGCTCCTTTCGTTGCAACGCTGTCACGCACAAGCCCGTGGTTACCGCCTTTAGCCTTCGGAATAGTACCTCTTATTGGTGCAGGACTTTGTGTCATACTCCCTGATACACGCGGCAAAAAGCTACCCGACACTTTAGAGGAAGGAGAGGAAAAAATGTGAAATAGCTAGTTGAAGTTACATAGAGGCTAATTGATTAATATTATCTCAAAGTATTCCTTGTGTTCCTGTGTTCTCAATTGATATTAGGTAGAACAAACATTGTGTGAGTTTTGCCTACTGGAACGTATTATGCATCGTATACCAGTAATGATTTTCGTAGCTCTTATAAAATACAGAGAACAAAACTATTTGTATACGTTTTTTGTATATTTTAATGAATGTAAAGACTTTTGATGATATGGATATGTGTATAGGCTGTGATAATTTACATTTAATATAACTTGTACCAAAAAATATTGTTTTTTTTACTTCGTCTTTTAAGGGTTTCTTACATCAAGTTCGTACCTACCTCTAACAAACGGGTTATCGGTTTAGGTTTCGAAATAAATTTTGTTCACACGTATAGTTTATATGGTGATGCTACATTATTGGGCATAAACAGTCAAACGAACGGTGTTAAATCTATACTAATATTATAAAGCTGAAGAGTTTGTTTGTTTGAACGCGCAAATCTCAGGATCTACTGGTTCAAATTCTTTTTGTGTTGAATAGACCATTTATCGAGGAAGCGAAGTAATAATGGAAAATGTGAAAAAAAAGGGGAAAATTATTTATCCTTGAGGGCTTCAATGATGCCCAAAATAACTATTACACGCGGACGAAGTCGCGGGCACAGCTAGTACTTTATAAGTAGGAAAATGCACGGAAAAAGATACAGAAAGCCAGTGTCGCCAATAACAACATTATGATAATGTCATACAATGGTACATACCGTAACCATTGCTAAAAATATTATATGACGAATGAAAAGAAAATAAAATAGACACGTGATCATACGTGTGTGAAATATTTCATAATAAATATTGCAGTTTATCTGTTTTAAGGTTTATCAAATAAGTACCAAACCATAAAGATAAATTTACTACTGATGGTTTGTCTAACTCGGCACATTATAATTACCTGATTACCGCATTGTCTTTCATTAAAATTGGCTAGCCTGTGAAACAGTCGTACAAAACGAATACAATTTATTTTAAATTAATAAATCTAGGTACTTTTATATTATTTGATCGTAAGCTAAATCACAATCTGATTAACTACGCAAAAGAAAAAGTGAGTGAGAGAAAGTTATAAAGTCGTTATGACAACCGAAGATGGTATAGAAAAAATTATAGGCCGCTTTGGGAAGTACCAGACATGGATATTGTTTCTGATTTCAATTGGACGTTTACCAACGGAATTTCAGTTGAATATTGTAGTTTTCCTTCTACCAGGAGTTGAATACGAGTGTCAGGATAGTGCTGTGAATATAACCAATCATTGCCCGTGTGAACACCCAAAATATGACCAGAGTACTATAGTTAGTTCAGTTGTGACGGAATGGAATCTTATTTGTGACAGAGTATACCTGGCAAGTTTGGCACAATCCATAATGCAAATTGGAATATTAGCTGGTAGCCTGGTGTTTGGTCAAATCTCGGACAGGTATATTCATTTACATTTAAACACATATATGCATACATACATATTGCTACGTCTTTATTCCTTGCGGGGTAGAATAGCCAACAGTCTTGAAAAGACTGAAAGGCCACGTTCAGCTATATGGCTTTATAATTGAATTGAGATTTAAATTGAAAATTCCTTTGTCGCTTTTTATAGGCATCCGTGGGAAGGATATGGAGTGGTTGTATTTAAAGTGCCGGACACCACACGGCATTATTAATACATATTATATTTATTTAATTACCATAAACGCACCAAAGATATATATTTTTTCATGTCTTATGCTTTCTCGCGTATACATATTGCCCTTAATAATAAAGCCAAATTATAACAGACAATTCAGACATTTATTGTAAAAGTCATTCGGAAAAACTTATTATTTAAATTTACTCGGTCTTCTCTGAATCTCAATTCTATCAGTAAACCATCCAGCTAAACGTTGCCTTCACTTCTTGTGACTATTAGCTCTGTCATTATCGTAAATAATAAATACTATTTCATGTGTGCACTTCATTGGTTTATATTGTTCCTTTACAGATATGGACGTAAACTTGCCGTGCTTCTGTCCCTATTTCTTGAAGCGGCATTCGTCGCAATTTCCGGTTTAGTCCCAGAATTTTGGATGTTTCTGGTCTGTCGCTTTTTAATTGGAACCGCTGTGGGAGGGACAATGTTGTGCGGCTATGTGTTATTTATAGAATTTTGTGGTAAATCATTTAGACCATACGTTATTGGACTACATGAAATATCATTTATTGTGGGATACTTTATATTACCAATCATAGCATTCTATGTAAGAGAATGGAGGACTCTTCAGTTAGTGACTTCGGTTCCCTGGCTTGCAGTCATATCTTATTATTGGCTGATACCTGAGTCTCCTCGTTGGCTGATTACTGTGGGCAAGAAAAATGAAGCCATAACGCTTCTTAAACTAATAGCTAAAAAGTGAGTATAGCATATTTTTGTGTAGTCATTTCATATTTTCAAAATGATTCTTTGAATGAATTTTTTTACATTACTATGTAAATATATCTTTCATTTCAACTTTAAATTGTTTCTAGGAATAACAAGACCACTGAAAACATCGAAAGCATCGTTGAAGAAATGGAAAAAGAAACTATGCGAGAAAGCAAAAAACCAGCTTCATATGTTGACCTATTTAAAACGCCTAAAATCAGATTTTATACTGTAATTACAGCATTCATATGGATGTTTTGTTCGCACACATTTTTTGGCGTCAACCAATACATTGGACGTTTACAAGGGAATATTTACCTGAATGTAATGCTCTCAGCAGTTAGTTTGATCCCTGGATTAATTATTGTAGTATTCGCGACATTGCACTTAAAACGTAAAGTCAGTATTGTAACCAGTTTCAGTATTGCCGGTTTGTCTTTACTTGTTTTTATTTTCATTCCAAATAACATAGAAGCACTTACACTAACTTTTGCCATAATAGGGCTTATAGGCGCTTATACTTCCTTCGTTCAAGTGTATTTGTTCACTTCCGAAGTATTCCCAACTATAATCAGAAACACTGCTTTAGGATTTGCATCCATGTTCGGCAGATTTGGTGGTTTCATAGCACCTTTTGTTGTAAACTTAGGCATAGAGTGGGCCTCCATTTTGATTTTCAGCGGCGTAGCCTTTGCTGCAGCTTCTCTATGTTATTTACTTCCAGAAACAAAAGATATAATATTGCTAAACTCAATTGAACAAACTGAAGGACCGAAGAATGCTATCACAGAAATAAAAAACAATGAAACTAACATTGACAAGACAACTAAGTAAGCATGCGAAATGCACAATGTGAATACCTACGGTTTAAACAAGTTTTATATTTATCTCTGATATCATTTTAATGCAATCTTAGACATAATGTTAATCATAGATTCCGAAGTTCATCAGTAAACGATGATAAAACTCTATTTTGGTTTGACGTAGGCTGTTTACTAAACTTTAAAATCAAAGTATTGTCAATAAATTTGATCCAAGAAAAGTCAAATCATTTTAAATTTTATCGCGCTACTGTAGTAGTACCTACCTGTACCTTTATTTAAAAACTACATTCACCATGTCTTCAGATGATGTCATAGAAACTGCGATAGGGAAATTCGGAAAATACCAATCTTGAATATAGTTTCTCGTGCTTCTAGGACGTTATCCGACAGATTTGCAGTTATGTAATGTGGTATTTGTCATGCCAATTATAAATTACACTTGTTTGGATGAAGGATATGAAAATACGTAAAACAAATGTGTGCCCATGTTCTCACATGGAAATTCAGAAATTTCTTCAGAAATATACAACAAACTTACAAAATAATACTAGAAGACTCTATTACAGACGAAATAGAAACAATTGCAATCGACATGACAGCACTATCCTGTATCTTACATAGAATTGTTCAGAACTTCAAAAATCAGGATGAACACCTTAATAACGTCACTTCTTTGGATGTTTTGTTCTCTTATATTCCACGGAGTTAATCAATATATTGGAGTTTTGCAGGGGAACATTTACCTCAATTTCATGATATCTGCTGGTAGTTAAACAATAACGTTAATATTGATAACATGCTCAATTTCTTAAGAGAAAAGTCAGCTTATTCTTTTGTTTTAATTCAGCAGCAATATCATTTCTCTTACTTGCATTTGGTCTTCAAAACCGACAATCAAAATCATTATTATTTGCTATATTAGGACAAACAGGCGCCTTTGCTGCATTTATATTACTTTATATCTATACTTCAGAATTATTTCCAACTAGTATAAGGAATTCTGCAATGGGGTTTTGTTCAATATTTGGTAGAATAGGAGACTTTGTTGCTCCATTTATAGTAAATGTTCAGACAGATTTCATTTCGATATAAATTTTTAGTGCAGTTGAGATTATTGCAGCTTTGTTAAATACTTTACTTCCAGAGACTAAAAACATCACCCTTTTTAATTATTTCAAACAAATTTAATGTGTGAAATAGTTAATAATGAAGTTTAGATTTTTAATTACATGCTGATAAGAATAACTCTTAGTGCAACTTTTATGCAACATATCTAAATAAACGTTGCAACTTAGTGCAAGTACCTTAGTACTTAAATATTGTTTTGAAGGTAATTTAACAGAAGAAAAGATGTTCAACAAAATACATTTATAATTTATTGTTATATCTTACCCGTTATTCGTTCTTGTTGTCTAATCTTTTAGTCTTACCCATTCTTTCCCTGTTTAATAGTGTGTCTGAGTATAGAAATCATATCCTTTCGACTTACCTGTGTGATCCAGCTCTAGATAGAACAGTTTATCACCATCGTATTATACTTTATATTGTTGCGGTATCCTTGTCCAAGGAGGGATCCTTGGACCACTATGTAAAGCTATATTAAAGGTTCAGAGTATTCATACCTATAATTTATGCTAGTGTATGTTCTTACAAAACTATTTTTATTAACGTTTCTTTGGCGTTGTGGAGAATTCACAAATTTAATATGTTTATTTACAAAATATTAGATTACCTAATTTCCTATATTAAATTTTTAGCTTTTGCAAAAGTTTGCATTGAACATTTTGAAATCCACCAAACTTCCAAGTAACAAATACTAAAGTAAGACTATGATACGTAACCCAAAATTGAAGTATAACACTATTAAATATTCCCCATATAAAAACAATGTCTATTATGGTCCAAAACAGGAAAGCCAGCTTGGCTTTCCGCAAAGATCTTGGTCCTCTTTCTTTGGGAGTTTTATTGGAGACTAAATCCAAAAATTTACCTGGTGACATATAAAAAGATGGTTAAATAATTTGATTAAATAAGAATTTTATTTTCAAAACAATATTTTTTTTACTAACCATTTTTATGGAAGTTTTTGAGGCTTATTTCTTTCTCACTCCATCTATTATTGAGCCATGTTTTTAATGCTAAATCATCTTCAGGCAGTTGTTCAATGGAATATCTGAAATATAATAGAAGATAAGATATAAATACACATATATTATAGAATGAATTAAATGATATTAATGGTTAAAGATATAGATGTGATTGGTGAATATCTATGCTTGTATCTAAAGATAAATCAAATACGCAGTCGATAGTGTTCAAAAATGTACACAATATTTCCCAGTCATCGAACTAAAAATTATAATGTTATTAGCGAAAATTTATTGAGAAAAAAATTGCACAGTAGCTTACTTTTTAAAATAAAAATAAACATGTTTGGGGATGCAGCCACGCAATAAATCGGCTTCTGTTTGGGCCGGCGTGTCATATGCAACTGTGACGTCATACACAGAGTTCAATCCGGAGCCCCGGAGAGCTGAGCACAGTGCGACCCACCCGGTAGTGCGTGGATGGAGCACGTATTCTAATTTCTGTAATAAATAAAATAGTTTTAGGAAGCCTATTTGATCGCTCATATATTTGTGCTAGCATTTAAGAAATTTAATTAGGTAAGTGCGATTACAATTTGGTTCATTATAGTCAAATTGATTTTGGTTTTTATGGTGTTTTCTTATATGAAAGAGTCTTATGTGACCATTGCAGTAAATTATTTGCTACTGATCTTATTAAAATTACTGTCCTAAAAGTGAAAGAGAAGTTAACATACAAAAAGATGAAATATTATCTTAAAGTGTTCATATTCTTACTGGTAAATTATTTGCAGCCGCAAACTTGTCGCTGCGGCGTTTATTGTCCTCACTTAAATCTGTACCTTCTGGGAAAAGCACCAGTCTGCATGGGTACTTTAACTTTTTGTAATATTCGACAAATTGCAACATGTTTAACTGGTCCTCCCGCCAATCCCGTTTCACGTACAAGAAGAAATTCAGTTGCATGATCCAACCTGCAATGAATAATGACAGAGCAATCAACGTTTTTGCACCGTAACGCAACTTTCTCATTATGGCTATAGTCGCTATGTCCCACTTTGATTGATATTATTGGCATAATATTAGACGAAGTGGGGCAAATGAAACTTATTTGACGTAATAGTATCTAAATGACTGGGTTGTTTTGTCAACCAGGCAGCCTATCAAAATTTATGTTTTCTACTTACCCATCGCTGGTACATTTTTTAGCTCATCTTTCAAAACAAATTTAATTTTTGATATCCCTCCAGAAATTCTGTCGAATATATCTCGACTATTTTTAAATTTATCAGGCGGTTCCTTACAAATACAGACTTCTCCAGTGGGATCATGAGTGGCGTGATATAGCCCGATCCATACGTAATTCCAGTCGACCCTGGTCCTGTGGTTCATTACTATGATGGTGTTCTCATCTGGATCTACGTAATCTCCAAAATGATGTAAGTGAGTTTTAAAGAAACACTGAAATAGAGCCTGTAAATCAATGATACGGATATTATGAGAGTTATATCTTTGCTTAAGGCTTTATTTTATTATGCTTTGGTTCTACAAGTGGCAGCTTAATCTTATGATTTTCTATAGTAGGTATTGCTTACCACTGGATATAATTCCCATAGTGCAAATAGTGCGTCTACAACTTTTCTGTACAGTTTATGATTGATAAACATTATATACATTACAGGGCAATAAAGCATATAAAATCCTGAAATGATAATAGTTTTAGAATAGGAAATAATTTTATCTTAAGACGCTTACAAAATCTTACCAGTCTATAAAAAAATTTACATGTCATATATAAGATATATTATGCAATTAAATTATTATTATTAAAAATATATATACAAGATTAGATTTCAAACCATATGCATGACATGTCATTTACCCTTAACGTTTTTCTATATCATGTGAACTATTTCTACAAATAAAATATCAGACAAAATAAATCATGACAAGGCAATATTTTAAAGAATAGTTTCAATCTTTAAACCTATATTTTGCACAATTTCACTTAACTCAGGTATTAGGAATCTCTTACCCGCTATAATTGTAAAGTACCACGCGAAACAGAGCAAGAGCCCCGCCGCCATGACGACGCGGACTCGAACTGATGGGGAAGGTAAAGAAGCCTTAGCAAAGGCTCCGGCTTAGAACCCTTACATGACCCACTAAACCATTTTACCTAACATAACACTTTTTTTAAATTAATCACACTTTTGAAATTATAACACAAGAGGTTAAAAACAAATAATATATTGACTTTTCTAGCTACATTTACAATGTTCTGCTTCTGAGCTAAAAGGCCGCAAGAAGTTCTTCAGTTTTGTCAAAAAAGATGTTTTTTTATAAATAGCTGTAATCGATTTAATCTCCTTTTCTACTCTAAATGTTTATAAGAATACTGTTTGGTAAAGTTTGGTAAAGTAAGTATCGGCATATCGAAACAAACAAAAACTGTCAATCTGTGTGATTTTCATAGCAAAGTTATAGGTAGATAATAGGTAATTATGTATATTTTTTTACATCTTACAACATTATTTATCTAAGTTATTCCAATAGATTCATTTGTTTCTGGTCTTCTTGTTGGTCTTGCACCCAATGCTTCGCCTTCTTCTATTGTCAACATCATTTCACAGCCCTTTGTTTCTGGCAATAATAAGCCAAGCGCTGCAGCTACTAAGGGCATGATTCCAAATGCGACAGGAGCACACCATTCCCCGAACTCTCCGAAATCCGCAACAAAAGGCGCTAACATTGAGCCCACACGTGCCATCATTGAACATATACCGATTGCAGCGTTGTGAACTACTGTGGGAAACATTTCCGAACAATACAAATATCCGATTATAAAAACTATTTGTGTAAATAAAAGACCAAGACAGCCAAAGCCAACAGACACGTGGCCATCGGGAATGACGGCTATAACCAATAGGCAGACACCACTGAGCACATGAGTAATTACAAGTGACGTCCTTCTGTTCATAAATTTCATCATAGGTATAACAATAAAACAGCCCATGAATATGACAGCCCCACTAGCGATCACATTGATATAAACATCTCCAGCCAAGTGACTGATATAGTAGGTGACACCGTACAGGCAGTAGCTACAAACCAGCCAAGTAAAAGACATGACCAATATGTTCCTCCTTAAATTTGGTGTTCTAAATAAATCGATAAATGTTCCACGCTTTTGTCTAATGTGTTCAAGCTGATATAATTCAATCTTCTGTGCAATATCACCGGTAGGTAAATTATTACTGCAACAAGAGAAAAAGAAAACAACAAATGATGAATTTATCATAAAATAGCAGATATGTAACAAATCAAAGTAGATATACGCACATTTTTGCGACATGTTCCAATAGTTGTATAGCTCTCACCGTTTTATTTTTTACTAATAACCATCTAGGAGATTCTGGTAATAGACAAATATATACTAGTAAAATAATATTTACTGCAGATATACTTAATTGAAGAATCACATAATCTCGAATGAAATATCCAAATAAAGCTAAGAGCATGTATCCGACGGTGAACGGCACATGGTATAACGCAGCCACCGTATCTCGGCATTTGCCCACGTATTCCATCACAAGGACGAATCCCACTACCATGAGGCCACCTACGGAGATACCCAAAAACATCCGAGCGACGGTGAAACTCCAGTAATTGGGGAGAAAACTTGTCATGATCCCGCTGAATACTTCCAATATGACGGAGATTATTAAGGTTGGACGTCTGCCGTACCTGTAATTGTGATTGATCGCAATTATCATTTATTTGAACAATCATAATTATAAGCTTGGATAACCATAGAAAACCTTATGAAACCTATAATTTTTAGGCAAAATAACATTTCCCTTTTTTAAGTAATAGACAGATTAAGGTAGTCGAAGTTCACCTTTGATTGCACATCATAAAGCCATAGAGCTGAACGTGGCCTTTCAGTCTTTTCGCGGCTGTTGGCTCTGTGCGCCCCACAAGGGATATAGACGTGACAAAATATATGTATGTATGTCCGGCTACACGTGACTTGCATTTATGGAAAGAACCACATAATGTCACTATTAACGCAATTTTACAGCCATTATGATTCAGTTATTCTATCTGGACTGCAGTAAATATAAGTACTACAGTCAAGCTGCATCAACCGATATTTTAGCTCATGTTTGAGATTTTCCGAAGCCTACATCCTAAATAATTTGTAGCTTGTATTGTATAGGACCAATAAGTTGAAATTAAGAAACAAATTAAGAGAAATCTTAATTTTCCTTTTTTAGATTTTTGTGCTTTATCTTTGAAGGAAAATTGTACCAACTTGTCTGATGCAATTCCGAATAACAAACTTCCGCTTAGCACACCAAACTGGAAGGCCATTTGAGTCAAATCTTTTAACCAAGCTCGTCCACAAATGAGGTTCCACTCTGTCACAATGGTTCTCATATACTGGGTCCTATCATACACTGGATCATCACAACAAGTCTTATTGTTGGGACACAGGTACACGGGAGGCGGTGCCAAAAATATTATAGACATTTGGTGAAACGCCGCTCCAAACTTGTTCGGAAATATTAGGATGCATAGCCAAAGGTGATACTTTCCAAAATTTCCAATCAGATCGTTTATTATCGCCATTTGAATCCATTTAAATTTTAAAAAATAAATGTAAAATATGGCACATATAAAAAAACTATGTTTACAATGAATCTAGTAGGCGTAAAGATTGCAGAATATTGTCATTGGAGAAAAATTCATCACATGATGAACATAACATACATACACATGAACAACTTATTTTATAAAATTTGATAAACTACTTTTTTTAATATGAGACAATATGCACTTTCAATAATACGTGTATGACCTATGACATGTTGGGATAGAAAGACATAAAAATAATTATACTAAATAGGTGAGTTTCAAGGTATTTACTTCGTATATATGTTTTTTCATCGTAATATTTTGAATAATAAACATCTGACATAAATGATATACATACATATATCATACATTGAATTAAATAAAACAATACATAGTTATTACAGATTAAGTTTCATAAAATTAATGATAGTGGCGCTAATAAAAAATTATCTTCACCAGTTCAAAGTTTGTAATAATACCTTAACAAAACAGTTTTGTCGATCATTAAAAAACATGTATTTTTAGTAATATGTATCTATATGTACAAATTTCGTTACTTAACATTACGTTAAAGTACTTTTTTTCCTTTTATTGCTGATTTTTAATATCGTTCTTTACTTTTTGTATCATTCGTTTCTAGTGTTTCACTTTTTTTTCCAAAGTTCTCGCCTTCCTCTATAGTTGTCATTAATTCACAGCCTTTTGTTTCTGGCATTAAGAAAGAGATACCACATGCCATAAGCGGAAGCATGGCGAACAATAATGGTGGCAACCATGGTGCTACTGCTCCCGTGTCTATGACAAAAGGAGCTATCATTGATCCTACTCTAGCCATCATAGATGAGCAGCCAAGAGCGGCATTACGTACTACAGTTGGAAATAATTCCGAACAATAAAGATAAACTACAACAAATACAATAAAACTAGTAACTACACCTACAATCGCGCATGCTATCGACCAAACACCTTCTGGTATCACGGTCAACATTAGAAGGCATACACCACATATAAAATTGAATACTATTAGAATAGTCTTTCTACCCATTACTCTTAACAATGGGATGGAAAGTAGTGTGCCAAAAAATGAGAAGCAAGCACTAGCTGCTACATTAACAAATACGTTGCCACTTAATTGTCCGACATATTGTGACACGCCATAGAAACAGTAGCTACATGTCAGCCAATTGAACGCCATACAAATTGTATTCTTCCGCAAATTAGGTGTTCGTACTAAATCCAGTATATTCCCCTTCCGTAGATCTGACTTTTTAAGTGCTGCTTGATATGATTCGACATCTGATTGTATATTCTCAGTTGGACGACCATTTCTGCAAAAACATTATGTATGTTATGTAAAATGTATGAAATCCTCTTATTATTTTTACTACCCGAAGATAAGTTTAATTACTAGTCACATGTTGTGTATGTGCAGTTAACAAAATAAGTATTATATATGAATATCTTTGTCATGTTAAAATTTCATCATAGTGTGATACATTTGTTTGTGATATGTTTGTTTAAGGATCAACACAGCCTCCTTAATACTATCCAGGCCTACTTTTAACACTTGGCACGAACAAACATTACAGCATTCCTTACATATTATAAATGTTGTAGTTTTAAAGCCATATTATCTGAACATTTTTTCAATTTCTATTTGCTTGTAACAAGAAATAAAATTTAATAAGGAAAACTACTCACACTTTAGCGACACGTTTCAAGATTGTAACAGCATCATCTGTTCTCTTTACCGCTATTAACCATCTTGGTGTGTCAGGGACAAAAATGAAATATGTAAGCAATAAAACAGTTGGTATAGAAATCGACAATTGAAAATCTCTGAAGTCTCTGAAGAAATAGGCAAAAACGGGCAATGTCAAATGGCCTAAATTGAAAGGTGTCTGATACATGGCAGACACCACCTCTCTATATTGAGTTCCAACAAATTCCATGACAATGACGAAGCCGGTGACCATCGTGCCTCCGACTGACATGCCGACTAAGAAGCGTATGAAGGCGAATGTCCAATATTCTTTGATGAATCCGGCTGTTATGCCCATTGACACCTGCAGCACCACAGCTGCAAGTAATGGATTCTTTCTTCCAAACCTGAAATTGCCAACATCAGTATAATGTGAAAAAGAGTCAATATTTATGTCAACTTGAAAACCAAAACAATTTCATATTTTGTTACCTATCAGCAGCCATTCCGAATAACACACTACCAAACAATGTTCCCAATTGGAATAATGTTTGAGAAAAACTGGCCATCCACTTTCTTCCACATATCAAATCCCATTCTGAAGTTATGGTGGATGTAAATACTGACGTATCATACTCGGGATTTGCGCAAGGGCATGTGTCGTTTGTTTTCGTATCATTGCAGAAATATGACACTTTCGGAGATAGAAATATTATCGCCATTTGATGGTAAGCTACAGGAAACTTGGATAAGAATATAAGTCCACAAAGCCATAGTTGATATTTTCCAAAAGATCCAGTTATTCTTTGAATCACATCTTTATCCGGAGCTTTCACTCCTGAAATATTAAAAAATAGTTACCGGATATTGCTCATAACGAAAAATCATTTTATGATATGATATAATTTGATAAGGTCAGTGTAAATGGCCAAACTGTCCCATTCACTGATATGAACACGATACTAGAATGAACCATGCCATTCCATTTAAAAGTTCATCACTATCATTTGAGAATTTATATTTTAAGTACTTTTGACATATTTATTTTACAATTAGTAGTACAAAGAAATGTACGTAATTTCTTTAATCATCAAAATAACCACGTTGGTCAAGTAGCAAAAAAGACAAAGTGTACGTCAGCTACTTTTTTATCTGTACCGATATTTTTTAAAGTTAATCAAGGGAAACGCTTAGGATTTTTGATGCACTGTGACTTGCCACCTATCAACTAACTACCTTTTTCGAGTTCTTCACCGCCATGGATAAAGACGTGATATTATATACATCTCTTTGAAATTGATCAGTTTCGTTAAGTAAAATATTTTTTAAGTTTGCCTATTTAAATCTCATTAATACCATCACCACTACAAAATTGTCATTCATTAAGTTGTGGTAATGTGGTATGCATTATATAATTATAACTCTTGAAGCAGTCCTATAATTTTTTACTATTGACAACATTTGAATAGAGGATTAAAATACTTAATGGTGACTATATTGCGTGACGGCGACCAGCCGAGATTACAAACAGACAGACATGAAAGAAGTCAAAGAGAATTTAGTATTTTTCAAATTTGGAGGAATGAAAAAGGTTATTTTGCGATCCACCTGGGCCATGTTAGTGGATTTAAAATTTTAGTTTTAGTGGATTTTTAAAATATTACATCGTTGGCTACCTACCCTACAATAGAAGATAGGTATGTTGATCAGCGATGCACTGAGTTTTGAGTACCTACACTTAATATTGTAGTGAAAATTTGGCCCACAATTCCACATTCACTGCAAATATGAACGCAAATGTCAACATTTTAACTCAAAATAGATATTAAGTGGTCTTGCCTTTGATACTTGCATTGGAGGCCAAATAGCTGACATTGTATACTTGAAGCATTACAAAATAGTACATAATAAGGAAAGTACTGGGACGATAACTTGTATTTGTAAAGTTACTTAGAATTCATTATTCTTAGATTTAATAATTTACTTCTACCTGGTACATCACTACCACTACATATTATAAAGTCCCCTTGTTTTCCCTGTCTGTATGTATGCGGTAATCTCGTAAAGTTGTGCACGGATTTTGTTCCTGTTTAAAATGTTGTAAAGTGGGTTTTCTGCGGAAGACAATATATAAATGCTACCCGTCCGAAGAGGGGGTGACGGGCGCTAGTAAAGTTTAGGCAGAAGTAAAGTTATGGATTGGATGTAGAAACTTCCGAAAACTCCAGTCAGCCAATTTAACAGTCACTTGTTTTTGTTTTGTCCGCATGATACAGATTATATTAACACATAACCATCGGAAACATTTTGCAAAAAATACAAATAATGAAATATAATATATAATTAGAACTTAATTTCATCGCGGCAAAAACTATAGTTCCTATGGGATTTGCTAAAAACCTGTATTCTTATGTAGATGGCGCGGGCGTAAGCTAAAATATAATAAAACTTTAAACCTGACTGTACCAAAGGTATTACTTATATCTGAATAAAAGTCAGCATCAAATTCCGAATCGATGTAAAAGGAGTTTACAGACTGACAATAGCTGGGGCATTATATTTTTTATGTGAACACCAAAATACTGTATAGGTACATAATAATATTTATTTTGCTCGGGAAAGAAGCAAAGTCAATATTACCCATATTTGTCACAGTTCCTTTTTTCACTTGTGTATATTATATTAATTACTACGTCAAATAATTTGTTGATGGCTGAATGGCGAGACGAAGAACTAAGTATAAACAACAACAGTTCCGATACAGTTGTTACAATTAAAACGTTGCGATAACCGTACACTGTCCAAGTGCGAAGTCCATTTAAAATAAGTTAAGCGTAAGTAATTATCTTAATTTTCGGGTTTTAATGTATAAATACTTTAATTATTACTAAATTATCGATGTCGACACGAAGCAATTAAATTTCGCCTTAACAATATGCCATAAACATCTTAAAGACAATGAGGGGAACGTACGCATTCTTTTAAAGCCTATTTTCTTGATTGAATTTAAACCTGATTAAATCATAAATAATTTTTCATTGTATTCATAATTATCTTTAAAAATATTCATTAACTTTTTAACATATTTATGTGTTCACATTGATTTATTTATCTTTTTTAGCTATTATTCTGTGTTACAGAAATATAAATATTATCTTAATCGATCACATACGCAACTTTAATTTGTTTAAAATTATTCAACATTAGGTAGACAAACATATGAAAAAACATTGATATGATCACACACGTATCTCAGTGAATTATGTTATGATACTTATCATATATTTTTTTCTAAATTTTATTAATCGGAAGCAAGTCATAATTTCACATAACGATAAGAGACAAGTTGATGTTTTCTGTTTTGTCAGTTATTCACGTTTCTTATCAATGTCACAATATCTACTATGTTTGTATGCTTCATTGATATTTTTATAAATAGGTTCTACTTTATAGTATATTGTGTGCTAAATAGGTATAAAAAAATTAAATTTATCCTTAAATTACGAAGAGAATCTTCATCTTCTATATATAAACATTGAAAAAGTCAATTCTAGTCAGAACATTCAAATATCTAGAACATAAAAACCGGAAAGTTCCGTTTAAGTGTTCACTTATATACGATTACTCCGAAATTGTTATATCTGTACCTTTTAATATATCTACTACCAAGAAACTTCAATTAACTTTTCCTTAGAGAATTTACAAAGAAACAAACAAAAATTCTATTCAGTCACTTAATTTGGAATGCGGTAGTATCTATTTAGTTTCTGCGTTGACCTTTAACGTACGAAAACTACATGCACACATTTTAGATAATAATAATTTAGATTTATGCTTTATATGTAAACAACAAAGCATTTCTTTATAATTGATTTTTTAGTTAGTTATATTATAGTTAACGATTGTTTAAGATATTAAACCGTGTTATTTTTTTTACCAATTAGTGTTGATCTTGATCACATAACATGTTCTACAAAAAATGTGTCTTGGAGCGAAAATTTATCGTCGATAAATTTCAGGACTTCTCTTAACACTTGGAATTGATTCACGTGATTCTCCCGCATTTGTGTCAAAGACAAGGCAGCAACAGGTTTATCAAGCATGTAAAGGTCGATGAATTCGTTACGTTCAGGTTTTGCACTTTTCCTGACAATGGCTTTAGATGCTTATAAGGACTTAGGTTATCAGAACAAAGGAGTAATTATTTTGATATAATATAAAACGTATATATAAATATAATCTCGTCTTTATCCCTTACAGGGTAGACAGAGCCTAAAGTCTTTGAGTTGAAGAACTTTTTGTCACTTAACTTAAACTTTTTATCCGACTGTACTAGCCAGCTTGAAATTTTTTTAACAACGTCAATTTGGACGCAATGCATGTCAGAATAACTTTTGTCCGAGTCGTTAGCAACTTCTTAAAACATTGAGGTAGAATTATATATTATTTTTGATTTGCCCAATTGATACTTTTATGTTATGACACAAACGTAGGTACTTCTTGAATGAAAATGTGCACATAAAGTATACTTTGAGTTCAGTTATCACATTTAAAGTAACTTCTAGTACCTTATTAGTTACCTTTAACTTTGTTGTTATCATCACACTATGACAATTTGACAAACTGACCAAGGTTAACTGTTTGCTAAATCGGGGTCAACTGTGTTCGTCGTAACTTTCACTAACTTACCTTTCTGTGTGTTACTCTCCATTTCCATATCGGATTTATTATATATTATATATTGGCCACTCGAGTTTATCATACACTATCGCAGCCTCCTATGGTGGTAACTATACGTTATTCCACCAAGGCATGCAGTGACAAACTGTTCTGCGAATAACACGCTGCTGCGCTTACGCCGCTCTCTTTGAGTTAACTACACGCTATTTGCACATCAATTTATTGTACACATTAATACTAAAATTGCCTGTAAGTATCTTATTTGATCGGCTATTCCAGCATAAGTGAGCCGTATTATGGTTTATCTTGTTTTCTCTTTACCGAACAATATTGACATTTTTACAAATATTTATTACTATATCGGGCACCGATGCAAGTATCTACGATCTCACTGGACTTACTCAAAGAAATACTTCTGTTTGTTTGAGTAAGTCCAGTATTAATTACGACATAAGTAAAAAATAATTAAGTGATTGCCAAACATTTTTTTTTATTGTAAAACACAAATTGATCAGTAGGTTGTCGGTGGTTGTGCGGTTAATGGATACCTTAACCGATTTGAAAAAATATGATAAACATAAACCACCGACTATTTTTGCTTGTTTTTTTCCATATGCATTATACGAGTAAAGAGGTGTTGTGAACGATTTATGATTAGATAATAAATATTTATCTTATTTTGAGTACCTAGTCAAATTGTTCAATTGATGTGACATGAGGCTTACTAACACTGCTACATAAAGGTAGGTATAAAAGTACCTACTTATCTCACAGATAAATTACATACTTTCACTATTTCCGCCGAATGGGGTTGGTCAGACATAATCCTTTTTATGCCAGCTCAGCATTTTTTATATATTTTAAATATTATGTAATATAGAATAGACCCTAATTATAGATAAGTAGATAGTTAAAACTGAGGTTTGGTCGGACAAGAAATGTGGTATAACCTCTTATTACACAGATAATTGAGTGATGACGATTCTTTTTGACGACAATAACATCACTAAATTGAATAATATTATGCGTAGGTATTATACTCTTTTTATCCCGCATAAATCCAAAACTGTATACTTATGGCTATTATGTACCTATTAATCATAAGTAAATTAAAACAAATAAATAAAATGGGCGTATTTTTAAAGACTAATCTGTATTCAATATCATAGGTAGATTTTTGAGATCTCAATTGATATGGTGGTAATTTTTAATGAGATAGGTATACTATTAGAAAGATTAAGTTTAAGTTCTTTTAATCGTTATAGTAAATCGTGGACATTTCTTAGCACATCCACTTACTTAGTAATTATAATCTTCTTGTATCTAATTAGGCAGTGGGATTGTTAGTTATCTTAAACAAAAAAAAATTAAATCACGACGATTTATGTCAATCAATTCAGGCCTACGTGATAAACAGAATATATGATCCAGTTTATAAATGAATAACTTTTATTTATTTACTTATCTGGTTTGATGAAGCTGTAAATATAATAAAAAGATAAAATCAGTGTTTCTATGATTTAAATTTATTTTTATTGTATTTACATAATACATTTACTTATGTTGTTTGCCAGATACATACATACATACGTACATAAAATCACGCCACTTTTCCGGAGAGATAGGCAGAGACTACCTCTTTCCACTTGCCACGATCTCTGCATACTTCCTTCGCTTCATCTTGACCTGACCTTTTGCCAAATACAACATAAGTATATTATATTTAAATTAAATTTTAAAATTGTATCTAAGGAAATTTAAAAAATAACCCTATCTTTTCATGTTAAAATTTTTGTTAGAACTCGATTTTACTTGTTTACCAAACTTTTCACCTTCTTCCAATGTAGTCATTAACTCACGACCTTTTGTTTCTGGTAATAGGAACGTAACAAACCCACATATGAGAGGTAAAATAGCAAACAAGATAGGCGGAAGCCATACCGCTGTTTGTCCCATATCTATGACAAACGGAGCTACCATTGAGCCCACTCGAGCCGTCATAGAAGAAAAACCTAGCGCGGCACTTCGTACAACCGTCGGGAATAATTCCGTACAGTATAAATACACCACCAATAATACGATGAAACTAGTGACCACTCCCGTACTCGCAAAAAACAAAGAGCAGCCTCCTTCAGGCATAAAAGCTAGCATTATAAGACAAACTGCGCACATGAAGTGTGATACAACAACGATAGGTTTTCTCCCAAAAATACGCATCAAAGGTATTGATACCAAACTACCTAGCAGCGCCATAAGAGCACTAACAGCCACGTTTAGAAATATATTGCCGCTCAGTTGACTGACATATTGTGACACACCATAAAAGCAATAACTGCACGTCAACCAATTAAAGGCCATCACTAAATTGTTTTTTCTTATATTTGGAGTCCGAAACAGATCCAACAAGTTCCCCTTTCCGGTTTCAGGTTTATCAGCCCAAGCGATAGCATTCATGTCAGATCGAATATTTTCTGTAGGTAGACCGTTTCTGTAAAAAAAAAAAGAATTGTTTATTTTTCGAAATGTTATATTAATTTATTTATAGATGCACAAGAAATGTCTTTATTTACTGAGTCAGTTCTTTAATCTCTCAAATTTGAAATAAGATATTGAGAAATTGTCAAATATTCTATGAATGTAGGTATGTAGCTAACATTGCTTTCAATTAATATTCAAAGAAACCATCTATGTATCTGTTCATAATAAAGTTAAATATATTTAGATATCTAATACCTTCATACTAAACAGTTCCAATTTAAATGCTTTGCTTACATACATTTTAGCAATACGTTCCAAAATAACCACTGATTCTTCAGTTTTTCCCGTGGCGATTAACCATCTCGGCGTTTCAGGCACGAGAAAGAAGTAAGATAGCAAAATCACTGTCGGCAGAGATATCGCCAGTTGAAAATCTCGGAAATTTCTGAAATAGTAACTAAAAACTGGCAGTAGCAAATGTCCCATATTAAAAGGTATTTGGTACAGAGCTGACATCACATCACGGTATTCTGTACCGACGAACTCCATACAAATCACAAAACCGATGACCATGGTGCCTCCGATTGAGGACCCCAGTACGAAGCGGGTGAAGACGAATGTCCAAATATCAGAAATGTATGCGGCTAATATCCCTGTAGTTGTTTGAATGATTATAGCCACAATCAATGGTCCTTTTCTGCCGAATCTGAAAATTGATGATGTAAATAGGCAAAACCTAAAGGATCCTATGATACATTTCTTTAAAAGAGAGATTTATGTAATGATTGAACTTTAATTCAATTTCACACTTAAATACATTAGGAGGTTAAATTTTCTGATTTTAATCGTAAAACATATATTTCATACATCAAATTTTTTTCACCCAAGTTACAGAAAAAAAAACTATTTTAACATTTTCAGTACTTCTAAGTGTGTAAATATTGAGAAAGCAGAATATGGGATTATTCTTCTAATGAAAATCGATTTAGCAGTACTTCTAAACATTTTAACTCAACATTTTACTATATTAGAAAAATATTTAAAAAAATCCTGTTTAAACAAATTAAATGATGATTTTTACCTATCTGATGCCATCCCAAATAATATACTCCCTAGTAATGTGCCCAACTGAAAAAATGTTTGCGTAAAACTGGCCATCCACCTTCTGTTACATATCAAATTCCATTCTGATATTATTGTAAGTTCAAATATAGAAGAATCATATACTGGATTCAAGCATGGGCATGTATTTTTCATTTTTGTATTGAGGCATTGATAAGGCGTAGATGGCGCTAAAAAAATTATCGCCATTTGGTGAAATGCTATTGGAAAACTTGTCAAAAAGACCAGTAAACATAATGCAATTTGATATTTGCCTACGGCTCCTATTTGTTTCTCAATTACGTCAGCTTGTGGGCCTGAAAATAATCATATTCAGTTTATGTATCTATTTTTACTCAGTAGTTAGGGAAAGTCTTCAGTGAACGAGGGATTACATACTCTTTGCTACGATGCTACGGTAAAAAAAGTGCTACGACGCTTCAGCTACAGAAACTGCTACGACGCTATGGTTACTAAAGACTGCTACGACACTACGGCTACAAAAACTACAACGATACTACAGCTACGACAAACTGCTACATTGCGGCTACGGCAAAAAGTAATTTGCATGATTACTTTTCGATCATCGGTTTCGCCATTTACCTTACCATTTCGTGTTTGCTTAGTATGATTTTCCATTCGGTATTTTTAATGTAAATTATAATTTGCGATTGCAAGAGGCCATAGCCGCTACTACTAAAGATACATTGAAATTATTTTATGCTCAACATTAATAATTTCCGTGTCCGGTATCGGTCAGGTTTCCCTCGGTACTAGCCCAGTGTCAAACAAGGACAAACTATCTAGCACTGTTACATATTGCACTATTATGTTTTCTGCGACAATTACTTATATCATTTTATTGAACTCTTAGGTGCTCTTCATATAAAAGTCGACAATCCGAATTATTTGATTTAAAGACAATCGACAGGCCTTTAAATTATATAATTCGTATTATAACATACCCACACATCAACATTTATATGCATCCATATCTAACCATCCATTTAATAAGCGATATCTATACTGTACTGTAGGTACATGAAAAATATTCTAAATAAATTCATATGGGGGATCTACAAAAGATCTATATAAAATGTGATTTTTAGAATTTCTGTCTGTTTGTCTATATCTATGTTTGTGCTGGTATAAGGCGAAAACTGTTGCTCCGATTAGACTGACTGCTTTTCTCTGATGCGTTAGGCTTAAAAACTGAAGTCTTCTTTGAGGAGGCTACTCAATTAAGAGGAAGATTCTTTCTGTACATATGTTAAGGTAAAAGTAACATTGTTAATTCATCAGAATAAAAATTGTGTAAAATGAATCTTTACCTGAGTCCAGAACCTGTCGGCAATATCTTTTTTATATTCTACAAAAAACTGCTTTCCGGTCTAGTCAACGTTCACAATTAGTATTTATGTGTAATTTGCCGTAATCGTTACTTCCTGTCATAAAGGGAATCATGAGAGCGGTCATCCTTAAATTTAACACCACATGAACACGCGTCAAATACAAAAGTTTAATAGTGTACAAATACACTATGCACGATGTACGTTTTGTGCATTTTGTACACCTCTGCCTCAAAAGTGTATTACAAGCTATAAACAACTTATTACTTTTCAATCAACTTAGCAAACTATAATAAACAGGATTCGAAATAAAACAATAGCTAATTTTTTTGGTTTTTATTTAATTTATACACATCTGTTTCCAATTATGTAGATAATCACCTATGTACATAAAATTACTCAATTTACAGTAATAAAATAATATTTTTTTTCATATCAATCATTAACACATGTTTTCACATAATATTTATTGTTTTCATTACTTTTTATTTACACACAAATAAAATTATGTACTTAACGCGGGCCAACCTTTTTATATTAAAAACAAGATTTAGCCGACAATTGTTTCTCTGGAAATTATATTATATGTCAGATTATATCAAGGTAAAAGTGGTATATTTTTCTCAGCCATTTATTAATATTAGATTGCCTAGCTACGAGCGCATAGTATATGGTGACAAAAAAGAAATGCGAAAACCAATAATCAACTTCTTACATTTTGCATCTAGCTCCCAATCAGGCATGCACAGTATCTAACGTTCGAACAATTGTCGGCTAAGTCATAAATAATAACTCAGTTATAGCCATATCGACAACAATTTATTATAATATAATTGCTTATGTGACAGAAGCTCTTAAAAAAATATTATAAAGGAAAAATCAATAAAATCTTTTAATAACTTCTCACAGTTTCTCACTGTGTAATGAAATCCGTACCTCTTTCAAACTAAAATCCCAGGAGAAGAGCTTCTTGTTGAGAATAAAATATTTACACCGCTACTTTATATAAACAAATTAGGCAATGCTGCACAAAACTTAGCTTAAACATGTCATGACAAACTTAAATTACATCACGTAATTAATAAATTCAACGTAATATTTTAGTTTTCTCATTACATACTATTATTATTTAATCATTTATCACGATAACAGATAACATCGACAATATCACATTATGAAATGTTTTAACATTACAACATAGATAATGGCAAATTAAAAGTTTAATGTCGAAGATTATAAAAAGTAAAATACTTTAGTAGTGCGCGAACCACACTCGTCAAAGGAACTTTGAAGAAAAAAAAATGGACGAAGTGGCGACATTTTAAAAATACAATGTTATAATTATTAAATTAAGGAAATTGCATATGCATAAAATCACAGCTACTATTATTGGTGTCCTCAAAGTTTGTGGTTCTCGGCTGATATAGTAGGGACCATTAAGTACTCCTAATTTCTGAAAGGCACTAGACCTAATCTACTATAGAATATCTGTACACGGCTTGGAAGTAAGGTTTTAATTACATTATAGGCAATAAGCACGACTAGCCAATGTCTTAAGCGAATAGATAAAATTACTTTCGAATGTCTAAATAGTACAGCCCGTCGGATAAAACTGTTATATACTTTCGCCAAAATGAGCACTTTCTACATTAAATGCAAAACTCATAATACTTATTTACATGACTTAATTCATAAGAATAGTATTACAATGCGTAGTTTTCTTTAGATTCAAAGCAAAGTTAATACTAAACTTAACTTGAATTGTTCTAAAATTTACACAACAGGTAATGTATAGTTCGTATTGATTCTCAGTATTATAAAATATTTATATATAAATAAATTGTGTGACATGTTTATTTCAAATTAATTTAAAAAACAGTGCTTGTTGATGTGACACTATTAATAACAATTATTAAGTATGTGCAATAATAGAATGCAAAATATCGATATAAATTTAGGTGCTGTCGAGCAATAATAAAATAACAACTATTGCGAAAGTTTCACAAAATTGTGGCACTTTATATTATGCAAAAAACTATTTACTCGAGATTCGAAAATAAACACGACTAAAACTGTTCTTTTCAGTTACCCTATTAAAAGAAACTTAAAGTTTCGGACTCTAAGAGTAAATTATTAAGTATTTATTATATTAGGTGCTATAATGTCGGCGATTTTTAATTTTTGACACTAAATTACAAATTTTTAATGCTGGACCTAACTTTAAACCCATATATTTCATCATCATATCCGAATTAAGAAGCAAAAGGGCTTTGCCATCAATTTCCTGAAACAAATAATTTTTGAATCATCATTAAATCAATACAACTGTAGATACTCACTTTTCAGGAGTGAAGCCCGAGGTCGGCCTATGAGCACGTTCATCTATTTACTAAGTCAGGACTAAATGAAAAGCGACTCCTGTCTGACCATGGCTAGGTAGTGTTTTTCCATTTTCCAACAGAATACACACATATTTCACTTGCCCCGATCCCTGAATACTTCTTTCGCTCATCCATAGTCATAACTGTCATCCACATGGATGGATACATTCATAACTGTTTTCATGCCTTCCCCTTCCGGAACGAGGCGTCACACGTCCACAACTTAACGTTCAAACACAAGCATGGACTCTAAAAGTTAATTTATAACTATAATATATATAATATATGTATAGTCCCGCGTGGTTCCCGACACCAATGCAAGAATAGGACCACTGCATCTCTTTCCCATCCCATGGATGTCGTGATAGGCGACTAAGGGATAGGCTTACATATACTTGACTTTCTTTATGTATACATAGGTACATACATAAAATCACGCCTTTTTCCCGGAGGGGTAGGCAGAGACTACATCGTTCCACTTGCCACGATCTCTGCATAGTTCTTTCGCTTCATCCATATTCATAACTCCCTTCATGCAAGCTCGGCAGTTTGGGGTACTCTTGACCTAACCCTTTGCCAGGCCTTCTTAATTTGATCAAGATACATTCGTCTAGGCCTTCCCACATCGACCTTTCCCTCCACACTTTCCATGTATATTTGCTTAGTCAACCTGCTTTCATTCATCCTTTCCATATGTAACTTATAACAAAAAAAAAACACTCACATGTTTCCTAAAGAGGTCGGCGTGAGCGGCCAACGCGTGATCCGCCGCCGCTATAAACCCGATGACGTCTTCCACCGACCAGTCGCTGGGCGGCGCGGCGGGCGGCGGCGGCGGCGGCGCGCCCGTGGTGGACGACGCCGGCTCGGCCCGCGACGGCGACAGCCGCGCCGACTTGCTGCCGGAGGGCGAAGCGCCGCCGTTCACGCTGCCGCCGGGTTCTTCCTGCATTTTATTGTATAGTAACACAAATTATTACCACATTTATATGGTGATGTTGTACCTACGCAAAAGTCAAACTTTTTTATGGCGCGAAAAGATTTGAGTGATTGAACCGATCAGAGCGCGCAATTTGAATCCGCGAACATTTTGTTTTTTGATTATAAGTTTAATGTCGTTTTTTATTGAACTTTCATTCAGATTTATTCGGCGGTGTGTTACGCTATTCTGCACCTTCGAATATTACAAAACTTTCATACCGTACACACTCGCTACACATTATTATCATTAACTTGTCTTCTCTTTTACTAACTTCTTAACTAAAGTCTTTTTGGGTTTGTACATTTGTTAACCTTCTCCTTTTAGATCGTATAACCGTCCATCGACCAATTTCGTAACTTCGTGTCTCTTCAAACCATGACATTAGCAGCATCACCGAAAGTCCGGTGGAAGCCATAATATGTATAGAAAAGAAAGAAAGAATTAACTGCAAAATTAATTTCATTCAAAAGCGGCGACGGAATGCACTTTTAAGAAAAGTTCTTAATTTGGTAACTCAGGTTTTGCATGAAGCAACCCCCATAATGCAACAACCTTTGCAGGGGAACCTAATCCATATTGGATCATAGTAAAAGCTGCACAAGATGAATATGCCTATTCTCTCAAATTTATTTTATGTGCTACACATAACAATATATAATAATCACTACTTGTTGTAACTGCCTTTCAATACTTACAATCTCCGCTTTTGGCCTTTTCACCGCAGAAGAAACATTATTAGATGTTGATTCCCCACACAGGGTGCATGGCCTTCCCGCTGCCTCCCCACTGTCTATTTCAATCATGCCAACACAACAACCCACACTGCTACATACTGCTTTGAGCCAATTTTTCAATTCCTCAATTGTCAACTCTGTTGGTACTTTAACTGTATAATTCTTTGAGCCTGTTGACACCTGAAAATATTTTTTTGATTAATAGATTAAATTTAATAGATAAAAGTTTTTTGATTATGGATTTTCCTTCATATTTTGGTTGATTCCAGTCAATCCCAATTGTATTCCAATACTTGTTTTGTAATTTGACATATTTCTTTTTTGTGCAATAAAGAGTTTACAAACAAACAAATAATAAGCTAATAAAAATACAAACAAAAGAATAATAAATCTAGTATTGTAAACTAAATCTACATTTTCAATCAAAAAGTTCGAAATTATTTAGTTGATGTCATACAAACCAAGGTGTCACAAAGAAGAAACCTTTTCTGCATCTTGTAATAGCAAATTAAAATATTCCATCACTCATACTCATCTCTCCCAATATGAATTTATATTATATATCCAAAGCTTACCTGTACATTTGTTATATTAGAATAGCTACTGGATGCAGTTAGAATCGCACGGGTCAGCCTCTGAGGATCAGGATGGACACTGAGCAAGTCTTTCACTAGAGCTTCAGCTGCCCCAGAAGGGCCCAAACCGGAAACGGAACTCGGTAATAAGCTGCTTCCTCCTGAACAGCTACTGCGGATGTGCAGTCTCACTGCCGCTACAGGAGTTGATGTTGGTGAAGTGCTTGTGTTATTGGAACCAGTGGAACCACCTTCAGGCAGAGCTGGATTAGGAATACCACTGGGACGCTTAAACCTGAAATTTTTATATGCCATCCTGTTTAAAATCAGTCACCACTACTGACTGTGATAGCAGAAAATATGCATGCACAGATATAATCTATCCATCAAATACTGCTCTAAAATGAATATTGTAGCTTGGCAAAAGAGTAAAATCACACACAAGCAACAAATGAAAAATATTATTGATAAGAAACATACCATTTTGATGGTGCTATTGCACTTTTTTGCCCTGGAGGCTGAAGCAAATGCCCAGCTCGGGCACACCACCCCACTGGGAATATATCCCGTGAATCATATCGGCACCAATAATCAAATGCACCTCTCCAACCATCAAAGGTAACATGAATCTGATCATTCTTTACAGCTCCCACTGTTGCACAGCATATTAACTGTGGATTCTTCTTATCAACAGCCTCCAACTTTTGACCCACCATGAACAGATTAGTTTTTGGAGTGGGAGGCTCAGACTGAAATACTTGAGGGGGAGCCATTTCAGCCCCATTCAAAGTCTTGAGCAAAAACATTGGCCAACTACTTGCATTCATACGAAAACCTAGTGGTGGTTGCAACATACCATCATTTTTCTCACAGTGCCCAATAGGATGAATGTCTCCTGCATCTACTAGCCTCCAAAAATCGTTTTTATTATCACTACCATCAAGCCTCAGTCTAAGCCGGGGGCCTAGAACACCCACAACAGTAGCTATACAAGTAGAAGTTAAATTGCGCGGATCCAATGCCTCTAATTTCATATTCACTTTAAAGTCATTTACAGGTGGAGCAGGAGCTTGCTTGAAACATTCTTGTGGTGCTGCCACACTATTGGTCTCCTTCATATATTCATTCCAATCGAATGCTTGATAAATATCATAAAAAGAGCTAGTTGAATTGTTATTAGAATGATTGTCTGAACCATTTACTCCATTTCCAGATTGCGGCGATGTAGTCCGCTTTTCATTTTTCTTTTGATATTTATTCAAACAATAAGTGGAACAAAAATTTTTGCTACTCGAAGGTGCATTACCTCGAATAACATTATCGCAATGCAGACAAGCGCCTTTGCTATACGCCTGTCTGAATTCAGACAAGCACGTCTCTGAACAAAATTCTTTTTTTCCATTTTCAGTCGGTAGAACGTATTTCAGAGGAGTTTTACTTTCACCGCACCAAGTGCAAGTGCGCTTCGGAGGTCTTCCAGGTCCACGTATTTTGCCGGGAGCAGGCCCAGACGAGCCGACAGTATTGTTTGACATCGTTCTGTTGTAACTGTTAGTTCATTATCATACACAGTATACGAAAGCAATTAGTAACAGTTTACATTATATATTCGATTACCACTAATGTGTGATTTCACAGAAGAAAGGACCCGTATTTTTCGCACAAATACATATAAACAACGTCAGAAACTATGACGCCGTTGCAACGGCCATGTTAGTTTTTTCTTATTTTTTATTGTTGCCAGTATCAAGAAACGAAAAAAACACAAATATGAAATCAAATCAGGTAAACTCACGCAATAACAATTAGCTTGTAAATCAGAAATGATGTAGTTTCCAAAAATAAGAGAGGAAAATTTTGTTATAGTGAATCGAGACTCACAAACGCCAAAAGTTAGTTTTGCGAAAGAAATTCATAAGTTATGATAAACATACTCCAATGGCACGAAAACCAAAAAGAAATCATAAGAATCCAGGGTAGGTAGTTATCCGGCTTTTTCACCCAAATGTTAGGGTACTGTTACACATGCTAGTTAGTAGCACGAAAGCATGCTACTTTTAAGCAATTGCTACTTAGTGGTACGTGTGTCGAAACATTGCTAATAATGAACATGCTAGTTTCGAGTTTGCTCGAAAATCGACGGCCGTGCGATTATTGGGCATGCTACCTGCAGCGCGGGTGGAAGAGGGCGTGCTTATAGCGTGTGTGAACAGGTTTACTTATTGAGCATGCTAGTATCGATCAATCGTTAGCAGTCGTTTTTCTTCTTATTCCTTGTTTCTATCTGAGATAGTTTTTGGACGCATTGCAACGCTACCAAAAGAATAATTCTATTCAACTCCATACGAATGGCTGTTTGATTGTCCATGGTTTCGTTTGAACTGACATTAAGCACACTATACTGAGACTGTTCTTTCAGAAGCATACTTAAAACTAGCATGCTTATATCAAGCAAATGTAGACAAGTGCAGAGCATGCTCGAAACAAGTATGCTAATGAGCATACTAAAAAGCATGCTACTAACTAGCATGTGTAACTGTACCTTTAGGCCAAACTCGCAAATCTTACTGGTCATTGTGTACGGCGACCTGGCACACTCTTGATGAGAGTCCGGCAACTTCGTGCACGTGCGTGGTGCGTACATTTGTCGCACTGTAAGTCAGAAAATTTAATAAGTACATGATAGATATCGAGACGATACGCGGCAACATATAGCAGTCTCGGACATATTATGCCAAATCAAGACTCACAAGTCTTAAACTTGGCATAATGGCCGTATCTATCATAAAACTCCTTATCCACACCTCATTATAATAGTCTTAATTATTTATATTTCTACCTTCTAAGCAGAGATGCATATATTTAGATGTAAACAGAAAAAGATTTATTTTCACAAGATATTGATTGAGTAGGTACTTTAATATGTACATGAAGATTAATTTACTTTAAGTATATTGACGTCATTAATTTACTTTAAGTTTATTGACGTCCGTGTGGTTCCCGGCACCAATACAAAAAAGAATAGGACCACTCCATCTCTTGTCCATGGATGTCGTAAAAGGCGACTAAGGGATAGACTTACAAACTTAAGATTCTTTTTTAGGCGATGGGCTAGGAACCTGTCACTATTGGAATCTCAATTCTATCATTATGCCAAATAGCTGAACGTGGCCATTCAGTCTTTTCAAGACTATTGGCTCTGTCTACCCCGAAAAGGATATAGACGTGACTGTATGTATGTAGGTACGTCATTAACATCAAACAACAGTTGACAATAGCAACTCTTGACTCCAACTAAACAGAGACTATACAGATTAACTACCACGACTCTCTGAATAAGAAAACTAACAACGACTAAAACAAAAAAAAAAAACCTTGACATTGACGTATTGATTAATAAAAATAAAGAAGATTTAAAGATTTATAAACAGGATATCAGATGTTCTACAGATTTATTCATGATTAGTTAAAATGATTTAATCACTCTTCGTAAATCGTAATCGTCTTCGTCTTTCACGGTTAAATATTTTTTTAATGAAACACTCATGATCACTAACTCACTCGTCTCTTATTGACTTGACAATTGATTGACATTGACGACAGACTCAGAGACTGCTGCACCTACCTATGTGCTGACACTGAATTGATATATTTTATTTAGGCAAATATACATATAGGTATATTAATATCTGTCATGTGCTGTACAGCTTCTTTTCTTCGAAATAATTAGAATTGAGGTTAGATTAAATAAAAAATTAGGTTTATTGGCGTTCATTCGATGGTTTTTCAATTATTGAAAAGAAAAATGTCTCAAAGTTTAATAATACGATTGATGAACAACGCTGAAGTTACGGAGAAGAAAATATTAGAATTGAAAAACAAGGTTTGCCAACATGCATTATTATTATCACGTCTATATTCCTTACGGGGTAGATAGGGCCAACAGTCTTTAAAAAGACCGAAATACCACGTTCAGCTGCATGGCTTCATAATGGAATTGATATTCAATAAGTCAGGTTACCAGCCCATCGCCTACAAGAAGAATCCCAAGCTTAATAGCCTTTCCATTAGTCGCCTTATTTTTTTGCCAACATTCTTTTGATTCCGTTCATCATGATACTATGTCGTCAAATCAATATAAGAACTTCTTACATACTAACTTATATTTTGTTTTATAGTTAGAAGAAGTAAAGAAAATCAAAATTCAAGAGAAAATAAAAGGCCTTACCAAAGAGAATGCTGAACTTGCGGTAAAAGTAGAAAAAGCTAAGAATGAACTTATCAGACTTGAAATATTGAATGGTAAAAAACAATATACAATACCTGGCAAAACAGCTACTGTTGCTGTAACCAATGATATAAATAAAAACAATGATGATAAAGAAAAGACTACCAAACCAGTGAAAAAAGAAAAAGAACCAGTTAAGAAAAACAAAGATAAGTCAAATGATACAACTAGTGATGTTGTAGATGTGCGAAAACTAGATTTCAGGATTGGTAAGATTGTAGAGGTGAACAAACACCCAGATGCTGATTCTCTTTATGTAGAGAAGATTGACTGTGGAGAAAACAAATTGCGTACTGTTGTATCTGGCCTTGTTAATCATGTACCCATTGAAGAGATGCAAAACAGGATTGTTATGGTTCTCTGTAACTTGAAACCTGCAAAGGTAATTAAAAAACTTGAAAGATTTTCATATACCTACAATGTTTGTAGTTTCATTCTTGATCATAAAAGTGTCACATCTAAATCTTTATACTGGATAGTTTGTGATTATGTGTACCTATTATGTGTGTTATATGTTTTTATGATCAAGGGCGCTTTGTTTATAATGTTTTTCATTTGAATAAAAAACTTCTGATTGGATCCTCCACAACAATCAACTGAATAGTGTTAAACAAAGGGTATCTACCAATTCTACCATGTACAAATTATACTACATTATTTTTATATCAATAGTATTTCAATTTTGATGTTTAATTATTTACATATCTATCTGATTTGCATGTTTATTCCAGATGCGGGGAATAACTTCTGAGGCGATGGTTATGTGTGCATCATCACCTGAGAAAGTGGAAATACTTTTGCCTCCAGCAGAAGCTGTGCCTGGGGATCTGGTTACATGCGAGGGCTACCCACGTGAGCCTGAGGCTCAGTTAAACCCAAAAAAGAAGGTGTTTGAAACCTGTGCTCCAGACCTAAAAACGAATGAGGATAAAGTAGCCTGTTACAAAGGAAACCCACTTGTAATTCCTGGTAAAGGAGCAGTTATTGCACCTTCATTAAAGGGTGTTAGTGTTAAGTAATTGTGTCTTTATTACTAGTTAAATAAAGTTTGTTTTGCTTTAATTTTTCATCAATTATTTACCCCTGCTGTCAGATAGATTCCAATGTTGGTGAACAGTCCTGCCGGTGGAAACATGTGACAGGATTGAGATGTTTACACAGTTGATTCTGTATTACCAGTACAAATAAAACAAAATTATAAGCAATGTCAACAATATATTATATTACATCTCTAATTTAATATGATTTTTCTCTAATAGAAATTGTTTCTATATCAGATTATAGAAAAATAGAAGAATGTGACAATGCAACATTAACTAAGAGACCACATAAAGCTTGTATCTCTCGGTGGTCCTGTTCACAGCTCGCACAAGTTAACATTACGAAAGTTAACACGGG
Source organism: Amyelois transitella (assembly GCF_032362555.1). NCBI lineage: Eukaryota > Metazoa > Arthropoda > Insecta > Lepidoptera > Pyralidae > Amyelois > Amyelois transitella. The sequence continues at coordinate 5,384,489 of NC_083511.1, read as the reverse complement.
GTTCAACTACATACCTAATTTACAGAGTTCTTATATTGTATAACATTATTATTAGTGATTAGAAGAATAATTTAGAAACAATCAATACCTTAATTTAGAAATTAAATAAGCCAATTTTTTTTTATACATCATCGCAATGTTAATTCACAGATTTTATATCACTGGTGATCAGAAACGTGTAAAAATGTAAAAAAACGCTAACATTTTATATTTTCAATTGACGTGGTTAAGGACTTGAAGCTCATGTAAATTAGGCATGTGTCTGTAACACACAATTTTCTGTTTCGTAAAAAACTATCTATATTAACATCATATGTCTGCGCCAGTAAGAAAATATTTCTTTACAATTAAATAACAACAGGGTGGGCAAGCTATGTTCTGTGAACAAGTAGATTTCATTATGACCATGTTAATTCACACGTATTAATTATATGTATTTACAAATTATTATGTCTCGTTATTATTGGGACAACACTATGCAAATAGAGCTTTTATTTGTCCCGACAAAGCAATTTCAATATTTAATTTGGCTGAATTCAGACTTTCTCAATGATTTGGGAGCCATTAGCAACGTCTAAACGATTTTTCAGTTGTCTAAATTACTAGTTAAGTGGTATGCACTTTATATTTGTTTCGTCAAGAGAGAGATGCACTTTCATATTACAAATCCTTTTGGCCTCATAACTGGACTAGTCTTTCCTGATTTACATTCCATATGATTTGGCTTGCTTATTTGAAAATTCATCTACAGAGAAACAGTGTCGATATCAAGAAATAAAGTGTTCCTTACAAATCTTACTACATACTTATGCCTAGAAAGATATCAGCATTTAACCTATTGATCATTGATCAGAATATTTTAAAATCGTTTGTACTCTTACAATGATTTAATAGGCTTTTTTAAAATAGCATTGACTTCCACTCAAACATCCCTACTTAAATGATCACAAAGAACATGAATACATTTTGTGATGTGTTCGGCAACAACAATACTTAAAAATAAAATATTACTTCTAAAGGATTCGATTTATAATATCTATATATATTATGCTATTATAATTAAGCATTTACTTAAAGTACTTACCAGCGTTTTATAGTCACGTCATTTGACTAAACATATCAATACTTACTAAATGTTTTGAGGCGACTATCGCCGTCCCGATATACTAAACGACCTGATATACAACAGTAATCAAATGATAATGTGACTGATTTGATTCAATTTGTCCGAAAAGCATCAACAAATCGGTCAAGCTTTATTTTGGACAAATATATTAATTTTTTTGTGATTTGCTGCTAATACAAAGCCAATAATTGTCAAGTGCATACTTTTACCAATAACATATTGTTTTTAATACTTTACCCGTTACATGTGCATTTCGTGCGTCTTTCTGGACAGATATGTAAATTTTTCTCTACTTAATGTGCAAATGTATACGAAGTTGTAGAAAAAGGCTTATTCACGGGTGAAAAAGTTAAATCATTGATCTAATTAATAATGTCATACAATTAGATAACTATTCACTATTTAACTTCAAGATCAATTCCTCAGTTGATAACATTATCAATAGAATATTATAATGTAATTTAATACATAGGTAAATAGTTATTTACGTCCAATTTATTTGGGGGTAGATTTAAACAAAGTTACATACAAAGTATTGACTAAAATAATGTCTTTGGTTACAATATAAGTTAAGTAAGTATGACGGATTTTCTCGTACTATAAATAAAGGGGCATCTACAAAAATACGATCATTTATTACTTACATAAACATTTAACGACATTTATATACCACATATTACTACTTTTACGCGATATTCAATGAAAGCTGATAACATAAAAAATCAACTCAACAGATTATATTTACAGACAATGGAAGAAGATAGTATATAATGGCACAAGTACAGTTAATACAAAATAAAATATAAGTTTTATATTTCATTATAACATTGCAAAAATATATAGTTTGTAAGAAAATTTTATAAATACATGTTAATCGAAAATTAACTTGGAATATTATTAACATACTAGCTGTGCCCGCGACTTCGTCCGCGTGGAATAGTTATTTCGGGCATCATATTTATTTTTGCAGGCGGTCACGCGTATTAGAAAGAACGCTGGTTCGCCGTATTAAATGTTTCGCTGCAAATTACTTATAACGACTATATCTCAAAACCTATTCGTCTGATTTATATACTGTAAATGGCAATTTTAGTCTACATGAAAAGCCGAAAGTAATAAACATATTTATTTGGATAAGGATTAATACTGAATTAAAAAAAATTGGTTTCAAAATAACTTATGTTTATAATGAAAAAATAATCTTAAAAAATTAACATAAATGTGGTTATTGTAAGTAAACCTTAAGAGATAGATATATGCTCTCGCGGACTTTTTTGTGGCAAAAAATGAGTACTTCACATCTTTAGTACATTGTTTTACTATATCTTTGTTGGTTTGCGCAGCGTTCGCGTGGAAAGCTCGCAGATGGCCGACTCATTCAACTTTCACCTGCATTGTTGACGTTTCCCGTAGGAAATCCGGGATAAAATGTAGCCTATAGCCTTCCTCGATAAATAGACTATCTAACGGTGAAAGAATTATTCAAATCGGTTCAGTAGTTTCTGAGATTAGCGCGTTTAAACAAACAAACAAACAAAACAAACTCTTCAGCTTTATAATATTAGTATAGATTATTGTTAACAGTAAAGAACCATAATAACAAGATAAATTACAAAAAATAAGGCATTCGTAAATGATAAAAGGTAATAAATATTATGCATTAATTGTCTTAGGCCCTCATGATATGAAATAATTGAACTAGAAATAAGTAGATTGACCGATATAAGAAACATTTCTACAATGAATTATGCAACACTTTCAATTATAATATGCAAATTCTTATTAAAAACGCTTTATTTTTAACCTTACACAACTAATGGATACTGCCTTATAAAAATATATAGATTCTCATTATTTTAAGAAAAAATAATCACAATATGTGTAGGGCAGGTTTACACATATATTCAGTAAAATATAATACTGTATAAAAATATTTTTTTGTAAGAAAATTATAATTTTCTATACATATTATATGAGACATTTAGAAATAAAATTTCGCTTGAATAGGATTTATAAAGAATAAATAGGTATCTGGATTTAAATGGCACAGTTAGACTAAAATGTAGTAAGGTGGGCGAGCAACTAAACACTAAAAATATTTGTTTCGCTTAGTATAAATATTTCCAAGGAAGACAGCTTTCGTCTCTCAGCAGCAGACAGTCGTTTGTAAATGTTCTTAAGATACGATCATGGAATGTACCGAGGCGGGTACTATCGCGATAGAGACAATAATCGTACTATCGCATTGTATTCTTTATCAGTTTACCTAGTTCCAACATTACAAACTTATGGTAAGTTTGTCGTCACATCTGACCGAAATGTGTAAGATTATCAAGAATTTCAATTCTCACTCTTCTGGATAATGTTCTATTTTAAAACCGTGTGTTGTCGTATAGTATGGCGATAAATGAACTTCATTCAAGACTCCATGGCCTAAGGCTAAAAGAAGTACTTGATTATACAAACATGAAAATAATACACAACTAACTAGTAACTTACATCACTAATTTTGGCGTTGAAATCAACGAGTTTATTTTAAGGATCGAGACGTCGAATCGCGGTCATATACTCGTACGTTGATAAACTTTTAATAGCATGCTTCGTCAACATAAAAGATAATTAATTTTATCATAGTCAATGTACTTAAATACAAATATATTACACCATTAAAGTTTCAATTTGGCTGATGTGGCGACACCCTTAAGATTTCCAAATAAATGCAAACAACATTAAATCTGATCACAGCTTTGTTGTCATTTGTTCTAACGGCTTCATAAATGCTTGAACATTTGCTCATTTATGCCAAATTAAAATATGGCTACGCAATTCCAAATATGCCATAGAAATATAATAGAAATGTATTTCACAAAATAAAGGAGTGATAGAACTTAGTCTTGCGTCACACACATTTGTAAATCCCAGAATGGCGATGTAGGGGAAAGTTATGGTGTCACAACCATAAATTGCGACGTCACAATCTCCATTATTTTTCACGCCAGTCTCATAATATTCAGAATTTTATGGAATTCCAAATTTAATGTTCAAATACCTTGTACAAAGGCGAGAACGTGTGTTCGTATAGAGAGGCCGACATCTAAAGTTGCGTCGGCGGGAATCGCCGCTGCGGCTTGCTTCGGCGTTGCGCTAGTGTCGACTGCGACACCGGGCCCAGGATCTGAGGCGTTAGGGGAGACGATGTCATAGCCTGGAAAAAATATATAAAATACATAAAATAAAAGATAGTATTCGGATAATCTTCAAAGGATTTAAAACTAAACATCTGTCTATTGAAAAAATGCTGTCCTGTTTGTCCATTCCTTATTCGAATAGAGTCCACTGCAGAACTTAGACCTCCCTAGCAGATTTCCGATTTGTTTGACCGGTTGAAAAAGGCGAACCCAATTAACTATATGCCTTGATGATTACCTGATAAGTAAGATCAACAGCTCTCCTTAGATCGGCTGGCGGTGGGGGGGCCTCCGCGTCTCCTAGGGGCTCCACACTAGGCGCCACTACGTTATTGTTAGACAGCCAGGGCTCTCTCAATAAGTCAGAGGCCGAGGGCCGAAGCCCCGGCTCCAATTGCAGCATGCGTCGGAGACAGCCTCGGGCTTCAGCGGACACACCGCGCCATACACCCGATGACAACTCCACCTGATTATGAATGTAATTATAATTGATTTCATAAAAGCTAAGAAAGTCGGTATGGGAGAAAAAAAACATAGTGTGTATGTAAGCTGCTTCTTCCGCGCAGGTTGTGGAAGTCAATTAAGGGAAACTTTAAAATCTTCGGATCCTTCTTGAACGTGATGGGCTAGCAACTCTATGTTTTAATATCAATCCAATACTTAGGCCATCAAGCTTAATATGATGTTTGTCTATTGTGAAAATTGACTTGTAAGGGATATAGCGATGTCAGTGTGATGTGACAGATAACTCGAACAATGCAAAGGGGTCTACTAATGTTGAAATATAAATATTTTAGAGTTTGAGTTGAAAAGATATTGTCTTATATTTCCTCTCTCAACCACTCGAAGCTACATAAGAGATATTTACGATTTGATTGGTACATATAAAATTAAACTGAAAATACTAATGTCTTAATCTTAGAAGATAAGAGGGAAATAACAGGTTTAGTTAATAATTTATTGACGCGAGTTAAAACTTTGTAGCAATAATTACAAGATAAATGATTATAATTCGTCGTAGCAATGACTCATTCAAGTATGAATTATTGAACCCATGACTCACTTTTCCGGATTCGATCCTTGCCAGTATCGCTTCCGGCGTGTCGTCGCCGGTAGACGCGAACGGCGTCCTCCCTGATAGCATTATATATGCCAACACACCTGAAATATACGTTTAATATTAGATTTATAATAAAAAATACACATAACTCTAAACCACTGAGCTTGCATAGAGTTATAATGTGGATGAAGCGATAGAAGTATGCAGGGATCGTGGCAAGTTGTACGAAATAGCCTCTAAGCTGGAGGGGTAACCCTCCGGGTTCGAAACGAACGTTCGGTCTGGGAGCGAAACATGTTTATTTTTAGCTTTTCGTTGATTTCAATTTGATTAATGATGAAGAAAATTTACCACTGGTTCGATTTTATAACTGACGTATGCCAGACCAAGGTTCAAGGTTCCGTTAAAGTAGTTACAGAAAATATGGCCTTCATTGTGACTTGGGGTATAATTTAACACGGCGTCACAAACAATTTTTTTTCTTTTTGTTGCAAAACTACAAAACAACATGAAGAAGGAAGTAATAAAGAATATAATTAGCCTCTATCAGAATAACTTTTCTTACGGTATCATGAGCAAATAGTCCTTTTTGCGTTTATCTTCATAATACAAAAAAAAAACACAGGGTCGCAACCTGTCACTATTTGAAACTCAATTCCATCATTAAGCCAATCACAAAATGTGGCCTATCAGTTTCTTTTGGACCTGTCGGCTCTGTCTACCCCGCAAGGGATATAGACGTGATTATATGCATGTCATACATACCTACATACATATAATCACGTCATAACCCTTTGTTTTGTTTTGTTTGGCTTGATGCAGGAGACCAAATAATATGCAGGAGATCTTTTTATTTTTTATCTTGTACCTACATAGGAAAGATTGTTTAATACGTACCTAAGCTCCAAATATCGCAGGCGGCATCATAGCCGGCCCTTTTTAACACCTCCGGAGCCACGAAATTTGCGGTGTAGCACGGTGTCATGAGCAGACCGTTTTCCGCACGCAACTGTTTCGCTAAACCGAAATCCACCAAACGAATGTCCTCGGGCTTTCGTTCTGATGTCGCGAATAGTATATTTGAGGGCTTGATGTCCCTGGAATAAAAGTATGATATTAAGATCGACGTACAGTCAAGGGCATGTCAACCTACCCAAATTTACTGCTAATTCGCATCTATTACCGCGTCATACAGTTCCATGCAGGGTAACTTCATATACCTACGGTTGACTGTATACTATCCACTCCCGCAAAAAGTGTCCCAACAAAGAAATTCGTCTGTTACTGTGAGCAGAGTTTTATATCTAATCATTGTACACTTTATTGCAATGTTAGGATCTATTTCTGAATAGTATACATCTGTAAATTACGAATAAAAGTGAAGGCGTCAAAATCATCCCGAGAACGTAATTAATTTATAGGAAAAACAGCGACACTTAATTGAAACGTTAAATAAAAAAACTTCGTAAATGGATTCCTTACCAATGTTACAAGGTCTTTTGAGCCTTGGTTAAGGTCTTACAACTTAAGACAATAGCTCGCAAGAATGACTATGACTATGCAATAAATAATTTATGCAGTTCACAGCTGTTGACGGGGAAAGAGAATAGACGTCACTCGCCACCTCTAGCCTCTGTTAATAGCATTGTAATCATGAACGTGCATTTCTATGACTTGAAGACGTTAGATAGATATAAGCTACATTGAACCGAGATACTAGGCTTACGACATTACTGTGGCTTATCTCATAAAACAGCTAAGCAGTTCCCGACGAATAAGAGCAAACTATACCTTTATTATACATTTTTATCCGAAATGTCAGTACGTTAGAACTCAATCTGCCTGAAGATACTCCATCTCTAAAGACAATCTTATCCGCCTTTTAAAAAATATTTAAAAAATCCTTAGTATGGGCGCCGCTTTGTGTTCTGGCAAGCATCGTCTCTGCGTTATATGTTCCATTAATTCACCTCCGCTAGATTTTAATTTGAAAATAAACGTACCTATGAACAACAGTATGCCGATGCAAATAATGCACAGCCTGAACGACATTCCTGAGTATGGGCGCCGCTTCGTGTTCCGGCAAGTATCGTCTTTGCGTTATATGTTCCAACAATTCGCCACCGCGACATAACTCGGTAACGGCGAGTATCCGACCGCCTTCCTCGTAAACACCGCGGAGAGTTATTATGTGAGGGTGCTGGCTGTATCTACAAATTGAATTGTAAATTATAGAAGTATTTAAATTAAGACACTTTAGCAATGAAATTTCTTTGGTTGAAATGTTGTCCATAATTATAGACGATTATTTGCAATGTCATGAGTCGAATCAATGCTAGCTTGTAAATGAGATAGGGCATTTTGAAATCGTTGATAAGGCTCCAATATTTAAAACTCTAAAGTTAAACGAAAATATTGTAACATAAAGAAATTAAAACAGACTTTGTCAACATACAATCGATGACTTAAGTACTAGCTGTTTTGTCCTTTCTCAAAGTAAAACATTTAACTGTTTAATAACAATGCGAATTACCTCAACAAAATTTCGATTTCTTCTCGAGGGTCGTACTGTATTTTTTCCATAATTTTGACGGCATATTGCACTCGCGAGGTCTTATGTTCACAAAGTCGAACAACTGAGAAAGACCCTGTGCCCAATTCTCCCATCAACCTAAAAAAAAAGATTTCAAAACTTACAAGAAAACTACTAAATGATTGCCTTCTCTCCAATAAATCAAGATTAAAAAATAGAAAACAACAAACGAATTGGTTAAGGAGTTAACAAAGTAATATGTACACAAGTAAAAATCAATGTTTTACGAACAAGGAAAATTAAACATACTCCCATTAAATTTATAAGGATGATCATCAATCTCTTGTAAAATTTATGTTTTCCTCATCAAATTTATATAAAAAAATCAGTTATATTTTAAGTGAATTTTTCCACTAATACCTACAAGTATGTCTACAATCAACGAATGGTATCTTAAATCATCGCAGACCAAAAGTACCTTCATATTCGCCCTCGGGAAAAATATGTAATTCTCCATACTCCATTATATGACAATTTTAATGAAGATTATTTCATTGATATAGTTATAAAGAGATGACAAACAAACTGCTGTACTCTCACATTTATAATACCAGTTAGGATGGTATAAATGGTAAGGTTTTAGCATAAACTTGGGCTTGTAAAACAACATACCTATACTCGTCAAAGAAATTGTTCCTGTTTACGAAGCCAGCCCAGAATTCTTCCGATGAGGACTTGTTGTTCTGCGACACGTGGTTTTGGTTTTGATTGTTAGTCATCGTTTTGGTGTCGTCGTCCAACAAACATGGCGCTACGAAACTGAAACCTCTGCAATAAAATGAAATTTAAAACAATGGTTAACTTAAAACCAATTATTAACGGTACAGTGTGCCATGTAGAGATATATACCCCTTTTGATACATATTCGGTACCATAGTTAGAACAACTGTAGTCGGCCTTTGTCTACATACCTACATACGGATACAGTACAACATACAGTTTAAAGAAACAACAAAAATATTTGTTTTGTAAGCGTATTCAAATGATCTTTAATGCTATTTCCATAGTTTTTTAAACTTTATATTGAGTTTTTCTTACTTAAGAACAAAAGTACCTAAGCATGTTCTATATACAGTAATGTACTTTACATTACCGCATATTGAACATATTGAGTCTTTCTTACTTATATGAACAAAAGTACCTAAGCATGTTCTATATGTATACAGTAATGTACTTTACACTACTGTATATAGAACATATTGAGTCTTTATTACTTAAGAACAAAAGTACCTAAGCATGTTCTATATACAGTAATGTACTTTACATTACTGTATATTTAACATATTGAGTCTTTCTTACTTATGAACAAAAGTACATAAGCATTTCTTATCTTTGATACGCCGCTTAATCGTGATATGATATAAGATAATTTAAGTACAAAATACGGCCTTCCTAGGTCATTTTGCAATCTATCTAACTGTTCTGGCAAAAAAAACATACATATATTTTAATATACAGAGGTGTCATGCACGAGAAAGAATTAATTTTTTCTTATAATAATTACAACAAACATAATATTCGATAGTTACTGTGGGTGCGATTACAACATAATGACAAAATCTTCAAACATTGATAATAAATTGTAATGTCAAACACCGGCTTATCGCATCATATCTTATCAAAGCTGTACGTCTCAGATAATTATGATACACTTATGCTTGCATAACAGTAAAAGAAGAAAGTAATTTTGGCAACAAACAACACATTATCGGATTCCAAATATACGTAGTCATAGCATCATCATTTCCACCGCAAGGGGGACTTTATCGGTAAGAAAGAAGTTGGCTACTTCCAAACCAGTAGCTATGAGGGTGGTGATATTTACATAACGAACTTGTGAAACATATTTTCCATAATATGTATGTATACCTACTTTAAAATATATGACTAAACAATTTGTTTGATTGATTGATATAGATTGATCATTGTGAACATTAAAATAATTATACTATTTTTATACTAAGTTCTATGGATTAAAATTAATTTGTTGCGGTTTCTCATCCTTTGACCGTCATAGAATTTATGGGCCGAGCCGAGTTCTAAAACTATAATGCGACCATATTTCCTGCTTCTATCTTTTTGTACTGACATAAAAAAACGGCGATAAAATCTCTCTAATCTTTAAAAATTCTAATTATTTACCTGAACAACTCATGCGCATTAGCGGAAGCGGGCACGCCCGGCGAGTCCCTGGGCGTGCGGCACGTGAACTCGGAGTCAAAATAGAAGGCGTCGTCCGCACGCGACACCGCGGGCCGGAAAGGTGGTATTACCTGTCAATTACTTATATACGTAAATAAATGTTTTGTTTTAAAACATTCTCTTTAGAGTGTGATATGGCAGGGTCAGAGATAATGACAGGTTGTTAGCCTCTATGTTGATTGACTTTTACCATCTGTGCAGAATGAAAAAAGCTGATATGGTAAATTTTTTGTTCACCACCTAATCGTTTTTGTTTGTAATGATTTGAATGATGTTCGGCAATTTCTGGAATGACCCCCTCCCATCTCCACTTCCTACGACCTTGAGTAAGCTTTGCATAACATTCTTTAACGAATTATGAAAATAAATTCAAGACCTACCTCTTTTCGTAAAAGTGCATCCCAGTCTATATTAGCAAAAAATTCGTGTTTTTTTATGTCTTCGATGCCGTTAGGGCCAGCTCCCAACCTAGGGAAATAACAAATCTTATAGTTTTCTTAGCAATATCCTACTACTATTATAAAGGCGAAAGTTTGTATGGATGTATGGATGTTTGTTACTCTTTCACGCAAAAACTACTGAACCGATTACCATGAAATTTGGTATGTAGGTAGCTGAAGACCCAGAATAACACATAGGCTTTTTATCCCAGAGTTCCCGCGAGATTGATAGGGTTTCCATGCGGACGAAGTCGCGGGCGGCCTCTAGTAAATCTATATTGTTAAAATTAAAGTAATTCTATTTCCTTTTTTACTTATTTTGGTTAGATTAATCATTATTCATCCGAATTGCTTGTCAATATTAATATATTATGTTTCCCGGAGGGGTAGGCAGAGACTACAATCTTTCCACTTGCCACCATCTCTGCATACATCCTTCGCTTCATCCACATTCATAACTCTCTTCATGCAAGATCGGTGGTTTCGGGTACTCTTGACTTTTCGATATTTTAATAAATAATTTGTTAATAAGTATAGATAACTTTGCTATTACTGGCTTAGTGAGAAATTACATATTACGTTGATTTATTTTCAACCGAATGGGAAAATATGGGGTTTTACGCGGGCAAGAGGCAATAATATTTGTCAAGTTACATTAATAAAACAGATAATCAATATTGCAAAAAGCGTGCACTGCTTTTTGTGTTATCAATTATCTGTTGTCTTCAATTATCTAGTCTGTTGTGGACTAAATGCTAACCTGTTTTGTGGATTCCGTTTAAACAATGCCCGCAGTAAGGATTGGGCCTCTTCGCTTAGATTTGCTGGCATACCGAGTTTAGCCTTTAGTATTTGTGTCATTGTTTCATGTCTTGTAGAACCGTGAAACGGTAGATTACCCGTCAACATTTCAAACTGTGAAAATACGAAGTAGGTTCAGTAAGGAATGATCTTATTAGCCAGAGGAAGTATTTCCAATATAATATTTAACCCTTAATTGTTCTAATATTATAAATTAAAATTAAATATTAGTTCATTCCTATCCATCAACACAATATCCCTTTCCACATAGTGAGTTTTTCTTTAGTAATGACGTATTCCTCTGAGTGCTTAGCAGGCATCAAAAATAATTGACATTAAAAGTAGCTTGACATAAAAGTGTTTAACAACTTACCATTAAAACTCCAAATGACCACCAATCAGCAGCAAATGTGTGCCCTCTTCGATTCACTACTTCAGGTGCCATGTATTCCACAGTACCACAAAAGCTGTATGCTTTATCACTGCTTGGAGGCAGTTTAGATAAGCCGAAGTCAGTGAGAGCTATATGACCATCCGCATCCAACAAAATATTCTCTGGTTTGAGATCCCTGTATATTATACCCAATCTGTGGACATGTTCTAATGCTAGCGCTAACTCAGCTAAATAGAATTTGACATCTTCCTCTGTAAACATTACCTAAAATCATAAACAAAATTTGATAAACAAAATTGACATTTACCTAGAATAAATTAGAGTGCCAAAAGATCTGCTTAAAATGCTTTGAATAAAATCTACAAAAAACTAGAAGTTCAGGCTTCTAGTTCTCTAGTTCATACTGAACAAAACAACAATATGCCAACTATCAATACAACAAACAACATGAATATGAAATAATAATAATAATCAATACTTTACCTCTTTACTTAGACGAGAAAAAAGGTCACCGCCACGCAAAAAGTCTAATATCAAATACAATTTACCAGCTGTTTGAAAAGCATAGTGTAATTTAACAATAAATGGATGGCCCATTTCAACCAAAATATTTCTTTCCATTTTCGTACGTTCTCGGTCCCTGACTTTTAATGTAGCTTTTTTAAGTACCTAAAATTAAGACTCTATATTTAGTGACATTGAACCATTGAATTGAATATAGGTATTGGAGACTATTAATAAATTTGTGGAAATCATCAAGACTATCAGTTATCAAAAACAGCTTTCAGCAATTAATAATACAGGGCAAAATCAGAGGTCACAAAAGACTGGGTAGACGCCGCTTGTGCTTGGTTAAAGAAACTATGTAAATGTTTGCAAATGAGTACCAGATCCCTGTTTAGAGCAGCAGCGGATAAAGTTAAGATTGCCATGATGATCTCGCACTTAGAGAAGTAGAAGGAACAATTGTACTTTTGTCGGAGACGAAATATTGCTCTTTTTATTTGACTGTCCATAATAAATAAAAAACAAAGTTTCTAAATATTCTATGTAGTACTATGGAAAATATTTACCTTCATTGCATATAGAGTACCCGCATCAGCACCCATGACTTTCCTCACTAAAAATACTTTTCCAAAGGAACCTTCACCAAGTACTTTGAGCAATTCAAATTGTGATGGATCTGCTTTTTCATGGCCTTCTTTAACAACATCTTGAAGTACTACTTCTCTCTCAAAGTTTATCTCATTATCATGGCTCTCAGTTGTGGATGCCTGGCGGGATTCAGCTGAATTTTCAACAACCATTGGAAGACTGTTTGCAGTCTGTGCAGAGTTACCACGCTAAAAATCGAAATTTAATTGTAAATTTTTTAACTTACTGATAAACTAAACACCAACTAATCTAAAAATATAATCTTATTTGTTGTGATATCAACAGTGATCAGAACACATTTTGGATAAAACCATAACTATTTTAAATAAAGTTATTCTAACAGGCATAAACAATTATTTACAAATAAAATACTATGTACTAGTTTTATTAAGTGATAATTAAAAAAGTAGCGATGCAATAAATTGGCGGGACCAAGTAAGGTGTCGCATAATTCAAGGTGGGGCTAATTGTTGTGTACAAGGTCAGATTCTGGATACCTACATATAAAATGCATTTAAGCACATTAGTTATTCATGTCATTTATTCTCAAGCAAATTAAAGTAAAACTTTGCCTATAGGGAGTCTTGGATTTAACATTGTATCAAAAACTAGATTTTTAATGAATATTTGCAAAATAAAAATGTAAGTGGGCGTAGCTAATCAAAATAAGTATGATAAATATATTGACCATAAATGTTACCTGTTGGCTGCGCGAATGATTTAAAGCGAATGAGTAATCTCAGTGGGAAAACCTTTACTAAATATTATTTAATTAGCTACGCAAACAATTCCACAAACATACCGATATATCGCCGACATTCTGCATGCGCCAGGGATCCGAAGAATTAGCCAAAGGCATGTTCGTATACTTCACAACAAGCACATTCAACAGAATTTAATAATACTAATACTTGTATAGGGTTTTTTCTTAAATTTTCATTTCTTCCAAAAATAAAAAGAATTTCACGCAACGCGAGCAAGCAGCTGGCTGTTTGACAGTCTTTTGGTGTTGCCATTACTTGGCCGAATCGGACCTTCAACCTTCAGTTCAACAACAGAGAATCAAAAATTATGGCCAAACTGTAATTTTAAAAATGTATCTCTGAACAAAAGAAGTCATTTAAAGTTTATGATGTAGTAAAAATCGGTATATCCATGTTTAATAAAAACTAGTAGGATTGAAACGGAGGTAAGATATAATTGATACTTAATATTCTGTATCCTTGGTAGTATCTCTATTTAGTAGGGCTTGAATTACCGTTAAAAATTGATATCGTTATTATTGTTAAGGGTTACCATTATAAATTAAGTACCGTTATGCTGGGTACCGATATTTTTGGCGTCATTTACCGTTATACTCATATAACGTTACCAGTGAAATTAACGGTGATAGTATCGTTAAAACTTACTTTAACGTTATTTTTTTTATTTACTGGTAAATTCATATAACGCTTCTGATAATATTAGTTAACAATAAAAGTATCGATTGTATGATAACTGCTGTTTTCGTTGATTTTATGACAGATTCGCCGTGAACAACTTTAATCGCGTCGCGTATCTTCAAACAAACTTTAGGCACCTATATTTTATAAAACAGAACATATTTTCATTTTATATAACGGTAACGATATTTATAACGCTAATTGGAAACGTTTATTATAAAGTTAATTGGTATCGCTATCCCTAATGTTAATTAGTAACGATATGTAACGTAATAGGCTATTTGACTGTAATAAAAATATACATTTCTTTTATGTTTATGTCATCAGTCTTAATTTAGCAATGAAGTTAGTTAAGCAATGAAGCATTTAAAAAATTCAGCTTTAAAAACATTTTAATAGGCTATTTGACTGTATTAAAAATATACATTTCTTTTATGTCATCAGTCTTAATATTATTTTTTTGGAGCTATTTGTAATAACGCGAGAAAAAAATATTGCATTATTTTAACAAAATCCGTCTCAGAAAATTAGGTATTTTTATGCAGCTGTCACGTGACTAAAAACGAACGTGATTGGCTATTTCTATTATGACGTCAATTATCCATAAACAGACTGTGGATCGTACCGTTCCTTAGTGTTCGCTTTTATTTTTCAAGATTTTATAAGTGTTTGATCGCTCAGGATTACTCAGATAACATAGGTATTTAATAATGGAAACCAATTCCGCGAAAGCTGACAGTCGAAACCTACCAAAAGTGGACGCAATAATGGTTGGCGTCTTCTTCAACGACAATCCAGATTTCTATGCTGCCGAACTGAGAAATGTGGTGGTAACCACTGATCTTAGATCATGATCTGAAACCACTTCTTGCGAATATTCAAATCCATCGGCATAGAAAAAATCAGTTTCGTAGGAGATTTTATTGTTGTATTAGTGCATTGAGGCACTGCACAACATTTATAGGAACTCATTTTAGTAATTTTCACACATATGACGTGGCACAAGTTAAATAAAACAAGAGAAAATCAAAACTTTTCGAAATACCAACAAGCTTTGTATGATATTTACACGAAATTTACGTCACTGCATGCCATGGCCGCCATATTGCTAAAAGTCGCGTTTTGGCGGCATATTTAAATATTTCATTTTCTTTTTCGATTTTTTAATAAAATAGCTGTAATAAAGGCAGAAAAGTATTTTAGTAGGGCTCCTTATAAACAAATAAATACCCTAAGATAGTTTTTAGAACTTTGTCAAATAGCCTATATGTAAAATGACGTTAGGTTACGTTAAATACAAGTAGGTAACTCGATATTTTGTATTTGCTGGGTTATCAGTTTTCGTATAAAAACCATGTAAAACGGATATTTTAATTGTTTGAGTTTTTTTTTTCTTTAAATACCTTTTATTTTTTATACTTGTTATTACTTACTCCGTATTTTGTTTAAAAAAAACATACATATTGACGAATTTTGAGGTAGTGATTGACGATTAATCCGGATTAATACATTTATGGAGCATTTCTAATCTCACGAAAACTTTTTAATCAAGGCAAACATTAGAGAAAAATCACTGGAATTCATTTTTTATTCTCAAGTAGGTACCTACCTACCTACTCATGACTGTGTTTTTCAATTCCTCTAAATTCCTTGGTTTATGATAAAGTTTTCTCCCTGTGTTAGTACAATTTCTTTGGTTTTCTCTATCTACGACTGACAGTCAAAGTTATAAGGATAGTGCTACCAGAATAAAAAACCTACCTACTATGAGTTGCTTTACTTTTACGATAGAGATGTTTATATTTTACGGAAACCATGCCATGCCATAATAAATCTTATCTTATGGCTACCTTGTGAGCATTGGAATAAAAAGTAGGTAGGTATTTTAGAAGAAATAAATAGGAATAGGAAAATAATTCAATCAATAATGAAGCTCCTTAGGTATATTTAAAAGCCAACTTTTGTCAGTATAATGAAGTAGCTTCATATAAGTTTGTAATTAATATTTGGAGTTTTTAGAATCAAATAAAAGTATGATGCAAGAAGATAGTTCAACCTCTGTAATTAAACCTTTGATCCTCTTTTACAAATCGAATCGACTTTAAAGAATGACCTTCAATGTACCTAATGTTTTTAAATCTGTGGTATGGACATTATAGATAGGATTGGGATTAAATAGAAATCTAAACCTGTGACTGTGTCTTAAAATATGTAAATAGTTACGTTAAATATCTAAACCTTTCCAAAATAAAAACATTTAGATTGCTCTAAAGTAATCCTTTTCGTTTCCTTGCTATAATCGCTTAGTGAAAGTTCAGGAAATTACGTTTCATCTGCTCAGACCAGTTCAGTAAGCTCGCCGAGTAGGCAGTTATGCGGTAGATAGATCCGTCCAAACAGTCTACGATGTCTTTCGTTGGTGTGTGGTTGGCGATTTTTAGATAAACGATGGATAATCCAAAAAGTAAGTGAGATAATTTTTAATTGTCTTGGAAAAAAAATATTCGTTATAGGTACCTACATCTTCCCGTCTCTTTAGACAAGGGATCATTTATGAACTCGGGAGCACTACTTAAGACTTTTAGAACTTGCCTAGGCAGGTATTTAATAGTAGTTACCATAGGGTCATGTAGAGGCTGTGAGTATTCAACCAATTTATTTTATTTTATTGAATATCTACTCAAAGTGTAGAGGTGAATATTTCATTTAGCACAAAATTAAAAAGATACTTAGGTACCTATTCACAACAGATAAATAAATTGACTTTCTAAACATTAAAAGCTGAACATGGCCTATCAGTCTTGCAGGGGCGTAGCTACCGCCGTATCTGCCGTATCAATTATACGGGGCCCCCGAGCCACGGGGGCCCCAAAGTGTGTAAGGAAAAAGAAATAAAAACTTCCTAATTTATTTTATTTTACAAATGACAAAATTCTATAAAGCAATTACTTCTTATCCCGCCTTAAGCGTGCGTTCAAAAGTTGGCAACACTCTACATCGTTATGGCGGGCTGCGGGACTTCCCCGTTTTACTTACTTCATCTGCAACTCAGCGGGGAATCCCTCAATAATAAAATCAATATCACGATGTACGTGTACGTCCATACTCTACATTTGATGTTAAACCACGGAGTGCAGTGCAGTGTTTATTTACGCGTTTTATGTAATTGTGCATTACCTACATTGTAATTCAGTACAAACAATATTGTTCTTCTGGTTTAACAATATTAGTAGCGATTTGTAAAAGAAATGAGTGAAAGGAAAAGAGATTATCCCAGCGGTGCTGAGAAAAGAAAAAATAAACGGAAAAGGGAAGAGGTTATAAAAAAAGTGCCCAAAATTTCTTCATTTTTTCAGAGACAAGATACTGTGAGTGATTTAGATTGGAAAGGTAAGTACTACCCAACCCATTTATTCGGGGTCCGTAGTGATTAACAAGGAAATCTTTTAATTTCGGTCTGTCAATCTGTCCGTCACAAAAAGTGGTCTCCCCCCCCCTCGTTTTTCACAACTACTGGTCCAAAAATCTAAAAAAGATATTGGAGACTCCTTACTAATTAAACTTTTACATGAAATTGGTTTGGCAAAAATCTTAAAACGGATAAGGTTTAAAAATAAATGTCAAATTGTAAAATTAGTTGTTCGAAAAACCGAAGTACTTACTAATTTACACAAGTACTATTTTACACGACGCTAATGTGGATCTGCGTGGTTAGATACGCGTGGTTGGTTTATTATTTACCTGTAGCGAAGGGTAAATTTTATTTCTAGGGTGCCTCGAAACAAAAAAAAACCGAAACTAACTTATCTATAGGATCAATTTGTTTTGTTGTTTGTCTATCAGTCTGTATCGTATCGTAAATTGCGTGTTGAGAAGATGTGCAGACTCGCTTTCGGGTTGTTCTCGTTTTGTATGGCCACTACACTACGCGCTGCGTTCAAATAGCACGCAGGTGTAATGTAACGCACGGACGGGCTGCAGGTGATTTTGTATCTACTAATACGAACACTAACGTAAACACTAACTGTAACCCTTAGTAAAGTTATTTATTTATATATAACTCTTTTTAGTTTAGTACCAAAGCATTCGTATTTATTTTTTAACGAATACTCGTTTATTTTTAGATTCTTCTGAAGCACGTTCTGCGTCAAATATCCATTCGGAAATAGAAGAAAGTCAAGCACATACTTCATCGGATGTCCATCCAGAAATTGAAGAACACCAAGTCAACGATTCTGATATATTTGAGGATTGTAATATAATTTCATCAGATAGAGGAAATTTCGGTGACAATTTATCTGAATGCGAACGAAAAATAATTTTTAAATTGGGTCCATTTAAACCACAAGGACCATTTCCAAAAGATCCAGAAAGTAACCGACCTTTTTCGGCCTATTATTATTCATATTTCAATCAGGCAGGCATAAAACTTGTAAGACCATGGTTATGTTATTCTAACGTTTTAAACAAACCGTACTGTCACTTCTGTTGGTTATTAGCAGATCGTCAAAACAAATCGTACTCCTCTGCTTGGGTTAACGGTGTTTCGGTTAGAAGCAATTTTACGCAAACTATACTTGACCATGAAAGTCACAGCAGCATATGAATGCCTCACTCTCTTATAATAATTGGTTGCAAGGAAATACCATCGATACTCTATTGCAAAGTGAAATCAATAGTAAAATTACATTCTGGAGAGATGTACTGAATCGTATTATTAATGTTATAATTACTTTAGCATCTTGTAATCTATCTTTGAGAGGGCATGATTCTGATTCTGGAAATTTTATGGCAATTTTACGTTTGCTATCTAACTATGATGCAACTTTAAAAGAACTTCTTCTAAAACCGAAAGGCGAAATAAATTATTTAAGCCCTACGATTCAAAACGAAATTATTAGTTTGCTTGGTACCACCGTTAGGAACAATATTATCTCAGAAATTAAAAAAGCTCCATTTCTGACAATAATTCTGGATACAACACAAGACTTGTCAAAAATTGACCAACTTTCTGTAGTTTTTCGATATATCTCGGTTACAGAAAATGATGATAATGTGCCTAAAGAAATAAAAATCTGTGAGTCCTTTTTAGGATTTATAGCAGTAACCGATTGCAGTGCTGCAGGTCTGAAAACTGACATTTTAAATTTGACTAAAGAATATGGAATTGATTTGACTAAATGTAGAGGACAGGGTTACGATGGAGCAAATGTTATGTCGGGTGTTTATGGAGGATTACAAACCCTAATAAAAGAGCATGCTCCAAATGCCGATTATGTTCATTGTGCTGCGCA
Organism: Amyelois transitella; assembly: GCF_032362555.1. Taxonomy (NCBI): domain Eukaryota; kingdom Metazoa; phylum Arthropoda; class Insecta; order Lepidoptera; family Pyralidae; genus Amyelois; species Amyelois transitella. Next base: position 5,364,794 of record NC_083511.1, on the reverse strand, counting down.
CGCTTTAAACTTAGTTTTAAACGATGATGCGAGACACGTTCGTGAAGTATTGACTTTTTTCGATAATTTAGAAAAAATATATACTTTTTTTGGCAATAGTATAAAACGCTGGGCTATGCTAAGTGACGATCCATCTGAAAAATATTTGATTACCCTTAAAAAGGTATGTCCAACCAGATGGTCTTCTAGGAACGATGCTTTATTATCGGTAAAGAAAAATTTTTTACTTATCATGAAAACTTTGTACCAACTAAATTTAATTTCAAATAAAAAAGATGAACGTGAAGAATGTAAAAATATAATTAATATTTTAGAGAGTTATAATTTCTTAGTGCTCGTTACATTTTTTTCTTCACTATTTGAAATTATTAATCCTATTTCAAAAGGTCTACAGCATGAAAATAATGACTTACAGAAATCTAGTATTTTATTAAGTAATCTTTTAAATAGACTGTGCCAATTAAGAAATCAGATTTCATTTAATAGTTTGCTAAATGAGTCCAAAGATTTAGCAAAAGAGTGGGGGGTAACAACTGTTTTTAAAAACAGTAGGCGAAAGATAACGAAGCGTTTTTTTGATGAGTTATCACAAGATGAGAGAATTTCCGACCCGGAATCCTATTTCAAAGTCAATGTATACTATTGCTGTTTAGATATATTAATTTCTCAAACTAAAGAAAGATTTCAGAGCCTTTGCGACCTGAGTAGTATGTTCGAAATATTACAACCGGAGAAACTCCTACCTTCTTCAAACGAAGAGATATTAATCGCTTCCGAAAAACTGTCGGTTAAATACAGTAAAGACATCTCAGTTAATCTTTGTGACCAATTAAAGGCTCTAAAAACATGCTTAAAATCTGAAATTCAAAAAATTTATTCCATTAAAGAACTCCTTGAATTATTGCTACTAAAATTCAATAGTCTTGCATCTAGTTTTCCCGAGGTAATCACAGCATGCTTTTTATTCTTGACCCTTCCAGTTACAACCGCAACTGCAGAAAGAAGTTTTTCAAAATTAAAACTGATAAAAAATTACTTAAGAACTTCGATGGGACAAGAACGGCTGTCAGACCTCTCACTATTGTCCATAGAGGTAGAAACTTTAGAAAAACTAAAATCATCATCAGCCATAAATGATTTAATAAATCAGTTTGCCGAAAAAAAGGCAAGGCGAATGAATATTTAAAATTTGATTTTTATTTGTAAAATTAAATTTTTAAATTAAGGTTAAATTATGTTATGATAAATAAATATTTCTTTTCACAATATTTTTTTTCTTTTGTGAAAAATCTTTACCCCCAAACAATACAAGGGCCCCCAAACAATTTTTTATACGGGGTCCCGCCAATGCACGCTACGCCACTGCAGTCTTGTCAAGACTGTTGGTTCTGTCTACCACGCAAGGGACATAGACGTGATTATATGCATGTAATAGCTCTCGATAAAGTTGAACATTCGTTGGTAAAGTGCGCACTACTACTAAAGGTAGGTATTTATCTATGCATTAGGAAATTACGAAAAGCAGCGGCATGGTGACCTAAAGGCAATCATTTTTTATTGAAGTTTTATTCAAATGAAATAAAACTTTCTATCGTCTTAATTACAAATAAACGCTGGTCGATAGTTGAATTCAATAAGTTCAGTCATTCGTTCGTAGTAGTTACCTATGTGATACCGTTGTGTTAAATGTATCATCATCAGCCAATTTTATTAAGTGTCAGTAGGTCACCCAACTCGTGACTAACCGAGTTGTCGACTTTGATGCGAGACCATCAATGCCCTAAGCCTATTGTACCTTATTATATTATACCCCTTTGCGCACAAGAATGGACGGAGGTACTATTTCTGTTGTGGTCACTACCACTAAATGATGTGTGGGATTGTACTACTGCACACTGCGTATGTGTTTGCCTTCCAAAGTCGGGTCAGCCCAAAGTTTTCTCGGCAGTCCGTGACCATCACCGCCTGCTACATCCGCATTTTGGATTTAAAGAAAAAACGCGAAATGTTTCTGTCGGTGGTATAATGCTGAATAAGTCTAGGATTAAGATACTATTACAAAGAAACCCTTGGAAGAGGTTTAAAATGATTCTTAATGCATGTACAGGTTCCAAACGATTGGGATGCAACGTAGACGATATAACGTCAAAAGCGATCGGTGATTTTGGAAGATGGCAGTTAAAAGTCACCGTTCTCATGGCTATGTTGAAGATGCCAAATGCATGGTATCAACTAAACATTATTTTTATGGCCCCACCGCAAGATTTTTGGTGCGAGAAACCGGAATTATTTTCTCAATATTCAGATGAAGAATGGCGGAAAATTTGTACACCGGTGAGAATCATTGCCTTTTCAATTTGTGTAGGGGATTTTTACTAACCAATTGCCTAAAGCGCGTAAAGAAACGAAGCCAACCTTTTCCTTAATTAACTTTTACAATGTACGCAGGAACAGGGAAGAGGCACGTAGGTAGGTACTTACTTAGTACAAAACACCAATATTTCTTTAATGTAAAGAACGAATAGTGTTCAATTAAGTAGGTACCAATGATATTTTTTGTTTTCAGTTAGTTGAAGAGCGACCGTGTTTTATTTTTGATCCGGATATGCTAAGTCTTAACCCCAGAATGAGTAAAGCCCTGATGCCTCTGGTACCCTGCACGAAATTCGTTTACAACACAACCATATTTGAACGCACCATCACCTCAGACTGGGATTTAGTATGCTCTAAACGCATTTTCATTTTCGTAAGTGCTTTTAGTAAGTATTATAAGTTTGGTGGGGTATTCTTTAAGACGAAATTTAAATATGTAGGTATGTCTGTAACATCATTTTACAGACATACCTACTGGGTATATATTTGCACATAAAGTTGGCATATATTATTATGTAAATACATAGAACTTTTTTAGAGGTTTACACTTACGGTTTATTTCTTTCAGATAATTCAGTGCACCTTGATGTGGGGTGTGCTACTCGGTGGTATAATTTTCGGCGTGATCGCAGATAAATATGGACGCAAGATTCCACTGATGGCTGGTATAGTGATACAAAGTGTGGCCAGTTACGTCGTCAGCATACTACCATGGTTTTGGGCGTGGTTGGGAGTCTGGTTTATCTTAGCGCTGGCTTCAGGTGGTATCGGGATTGTATCCTTTGTAATTTGTATGGAGGTTAGTACTTATTTGATTAGAAGACACCGACATGAAAATGCCAAGATACTTCGATCCGAGTTCCAATATCTTAATGATAACTAACTTAATGATGAATAGATTACAATGATGATAACATTTATTTTAGGCTGTGGGCGGAAAATGGCGCACATCTATTCCCGTACTTTACCAAATGCCGTTTGGCTTGGGGAGTACTGTGATGGCTATACTGGCTTATTGGCTGCGTGACTGGCGGAAACTAGAATTTGCACTAGCGACCCTTTCGTCTTTGTATATTATGTACTGGTTTTGGGTACCAGAATCACCACGATGGCTCTTGGCTACTGGACAAACTAAAAAAGCTTTAGGTAAGTACTTAATAAGTATATAGTTCTTAATGAAAAGTAAATGTACGAGTAACAACGCATTATAAAGCCTGAGACTGTTTAATCCCAAAACAGATAATTTGTAACTATGAGTACGCATGTGTATGTGTTTGGTCTTTACAGAAGTATTAAAAGTTGCAGCCAAAGAAAATAACACTGAACAAAATCTGAACGATACACAAGATTTATTGCCAAAATGTGAAGGCATAAAAGAAAAAGGCCCTGGCTTCATTGCTTTTTTCAAGTCTAAAAATATGCGGCTAAAAACGATATTACTGTCGTTGAATTGGTAATTACAAGTTCTAAAGATTTGCAATCAATGAAATTAAGGATGCGGAAGGGTTTGGGCACAGTTGCCACCGATACAATGATACACAGCGTTCTTATTCGTAATAAACTTTTCAGGTTCTTTACTGGAATGGCTTTTTATACATTCTCCCAGTATCTAGGGTTGATAGCTGACAACATTTTCTTTGCCGTTGCGCTAAGTGGCGTAATATCCTTACCTGGCGGAATATTATGCGTTCTTATAATATCCAAGACGGGAAGGAAGAAAACTCTTTGGTTATTTATGGTCGTAACAGGGGCCTGTTTCATTGGCATAAAGTTGGTGCCAAGATATCTTTTCCCCAACGATTGGCCGAGACTACTATTCGCGGGAATCGGATTTGCCGGTCTGGGTGTAAGTATGGATACGATAACATTCCTTTTAAGTAAAATTATACTTTGGATCGTTCTTTTTTTACTGCTAATATACATTCATCCATATATAGATCACAAAATTTTAAAAACAAAGAGGAATGCGCCGAGTATAATCACCATTCTCAGTTTTGGCTTGGGATTCAATAAAAAATGCTCCACTCCTCTTTTAAAAAAAAAAAAATTATTCCAGGGAATGGTACCAGCTCTGTACCTTTATACTGGCGAGTTATTCCCGACAGTGGGCCGCAACGCTGGCGTCGGTGGCGTGACGATATTCGCCAGAATCGCCGCCATGATATCGCCAGCAGTGGTAGGCTTAGACGAGTTGGTGCCAGACCTACCACTTATAATCGTGGCCATAACGTCAATAGCTCAGATTTTCCTGATTATACCACTGCCTGAAACGAAAGGCTACCCATTGCCAGATACGTTAGAACAAGCTGAACAATTTAGTAACAAGGTAATTTTATTAAATAAAAGCTGATGAATGTGCCTATTTCCTTAGTCGCCTTTTACACCATCCATGTGGAGAAGATGGAGTAGTCCTATTCTAGTGCCAGGAACTACAAGGCAGCAGTAACCATACGTCATGTAAGGATAAAAGTGAAAGAAATTAACCATAATATAGTTATGATCTTATTTTTCTTCCAGAAATATAAAAAACAAAATCAAGAAGTAAACGAAATAAGTGAATAATAATCAAAGCCTACAGAAAAGTTCAATTCAAAAACTGAATAATGACAACACAGAACCTGGAAATAATTAATCTCAAGATAATCGTAACTTGCAAATTATGTTTATTTTTTCTCCCTGTGAATGAAGAGAAAAAAAGAGGGTTTAATGTATGACTGTAGTAATGAAAAACTTGATAATTTTCTCACATCAAAATCATAAAGCTTTATTTTATATCTTCATACAAAATGATGTGTAAAAGCAGGAAGTACTACTGGCTCTCAAGTAACAAAACTTTTATATTTACAGGTAAACTCATAAATGCATAGCACTGTGGTATGTGATACTATGAAGTACATAATTGGAATGTTTATAATGCTTTATTTGTGACAAATGTAAATTTATACATACCAACAGACTAATGACTGACTTTGGTTATAAAGAAATGCACATATTGCAAGATATTAAATACCAGCTTTGAAAATGAAAAGGTATCAACCTAAATAAAATATTAGTGTATAGTTTTGCTGGTCTATAATGTGTAATATACAAAGATTAGAATAAAAATAGATTTAATTTAGTTGTACTATTTATTGTTAATACCTTAATAAAGTTGTTTTTATTTTCTAGTCTTGCTTTTCATTTGTGACTTTTGTCTTTATATTCTCAATTCTATGTAACAATGTTGGGTGAGAATGATACCACAATGAATACAGTTTATCATATATAGGGTAGTCTAGATTATCCTTACCTAATTTTATAAGGGCTGACCTTAATTCATTAGAGAAATTTAAAGAAACTGCAAAATTATCAGCTTCAAACTCAAATTTACGAGACATTGCTGTGGCAAAGAAAGATAACACAGAATTGTATGGGGCTAAGATCATTTGTAAGACAACTATTAAACCAATAATGATTGGTTCTTGATCTGCAGGGAATCCAAGTGAAGTATACAACATAGAGTATTTGAATAATAATCCAAATGCTGTGAAAAGTAGAAGTAAATTGACTTCAGTTAGCAATATTGACTTGTAAATGTGACTGCAGCTCCAGTGGCCTAATTCATGAGCTAGAACACCTAATATTTCACTCTCAGTACAACCAGTTGTCTTCTTTTTCTCCTCATCATATTTCTCTAACAGAGTATCAAATAAAACAATTCTCTTTGCACCAAACAGACCACTAAAGTATGCATTACTGTGAGCAGATCTCTTTGAACCTTCGACAATAAATATTTGCGATAATGGAAACTTTAACTTTGATGCTAAATTTTCAATGCCCATTCGTAACGTGCCATCTGGCAGGGGGACAAATTTGTCGAACAATGGAGCAATCACTGTTGGATAGAGAGTTAAAAGAAGTAGCGTTGCCACAGTGGTGAATAACCACAACCATACAACAAACATGTTTCCACCAAGCATTATTATATAAATAGCTATTGATATTATTGGGAGGGTGATAACAAGACTTAGCAGGAGGGATTTGAGTTGATCCTTTATGAAGAAACCTACTGTCTGTTTGTTGAAACCATGTTTTTCTTCAAGTACAAAAGTTCCATAAATTTTAAATGGCATATTAACTATAAAATTGAATAATGTTACGAATGTCATAAACACACAACTGACTAATATCTCTCTATCTGGACTTATATTAAATGATGCAGCCATATTTTCTGACATATTCCATGCAACATATATCCAACGCTTATACAAGATCACTGTTGTAAAAATGATGCTGTAAAATTCTTTTACAATCTTGAACTTGGACTTATCAATACCATAGAGTCTGGCCTTTTTGAATGATTCCTCATTCAGCATTTCCTTCAAGTCATTTGGTATGGTATTGTTGGTTTTATAGATCTTCAACTGAAAATATAAAAATCAAATTATCATTATCCTATACAATAAACAAGTGCCTTGTTGTAAATTACATAAAAGAAACATTGAATAACTTAGGTAAAAAGGCTTTTTAGAGCATAGTAGGCAATTATTTATTGTATTTCCTAACCTATTCATTATATGTGTACTTTACCTGGCGCATTGATAGATATTGCTCCCACAAATATTCGCTCCATGAAAAGAGTAAAATAAGAAATACTATTAATCCTTCGTCGATTGCCATCATTATTTACTTTTTACTATTATTTGTAAATGCAAACCCAGCAAAGAATGCCGAGCCGTTTCATGTCATAGATTGATCGAATATAATGAAATTGTCAATTTTGACTTTGATGTTTCCGTATAATTGTGTCTTTCGTGACAAAGATAAGGAAGCAAAGATAATATATATATATATATATATTTAAATAATTGTCATGGGGAGTAAGGTAGCACTTGGAAATTAATATATTAATATAAGTAGTCTTTGCCGGTTCGCATACCTCTCTGGGAAAAGGCGTGATTTAATTTTATGTAGAATATTATAAGAAATTGTTTCAAATGAAACTTTGAAACCGAAGTTTTATAAGAACAATACTGAGCAACTTCATACGAGTACTATACTAAATGTAGTAGTTCTTGCTATTGCTAGAGACAGGCCCCTCTTCCCCACTGGGCACTATGGGCACGTGCCCAGGGCCCCGCGATCGACTGGGGCCCCCTAGTTCCTGCCAGATTACCAAATCATAACCGATATTTAGGTATTACCCAAAAAAATTAATTAAAAAAAAATCTGATGATAATGACTTATTACTACAATACCTACGGTTATTAGCTTTAATTTGCCGCATGCGCATAGCTATACCTTGTACAGTACAACATAGCTTGAACTTTTTGACCGATGGATCAGTGATGGGAAACAGAAAATATCTAGGTATTGGTGTAAAAAATATGTTGGCTGAATATGTGGCTGTGTGTATGTTTTAAACTTTTTAAAATGAATTAATTCATTCATCAATCAATTTTATTGCACTAGACATAAAACATTGGGTAGGTAAGAGACCATTGTTTTCAGTTTTTCTATTTAAATTTTACTTTGAAGCAATAAAAACCACTTAAGACTTTCGGAAAATGCTTGAGTCTTTAACAGGTACTTTTGTTTTGTGTGTCTATTCTTATGATCATTAACAATTTTTAAAATTAACGGTATAAGTATTCCGCTCTCGCTCAAAAATGAGGTTTTCCGATTTTAGTATGTTTAGGTTAATTTAAATACCTATATGTAGATATAAGAATACAGTTAAAAGAATACAATTTGATGCGGTGTGGTTTATATCTTAAAGAAACGTCCGAATAGCGGACGTCATACGTAATACCAAACCAAAGACAAAAAAGGGGAATTCCCGACTCCCGAACGTCGTTTGACTTGACGAACGGGAATTCCCCTGTATTTGTCTGCGATGTTGTAACGTTTGTTTTGTTTGTAGTTGTTACTGACTGTGCTCGAGTTCTGACAAAAAAATAGTATTGTTTGATTAAATCGTCGTTTGTCTGTTTTGTGTTAGCGAATATTTTCGTTATAAAATTAATGAAATACTGAATTATTACTGAATTATAATATAAAATGTCGAAACGGTCATATCCTAGTGGATCTGAAAAACGGAAAAAAGCTCTACATCAGAAAGAAGTAATTGAAAAGTTACCAAAATTAACATCATATTTTACTACTACTACTGGAGAAACTTCTGTAAATGAAAAAGAGTTAGAAATAGAATGTCAACATTTAAAAGAATACCTAAAAAATGTTCAGATTGAAAATGAAGCACCTAACAGTGTACAGGAAGTATATAATCTATTAAAGCAAAACAAAATTGAAGACACATTTCCTAACGTAGAAATTGCATTGAGAATATTTTTAAGCATGATGGTCACTAACTGCAGCGGAGAACGCTCCTTCTCCAAATTGAAAAGAATAAATAATGAATTAAGATGTAAGTACAATGCTTCAAGAGAGATTAACTAAGTAGTTTGTCGCTAATGTCCATAGAATGTGATATTCTCAATACCATAGATTTTGAAGAAGTGATTAACGATTTTGCTCATCTTAAATCTAGAAGGGTATTACCTTTGCAATCAACATAGAATTAATCTAAGGATTTTATGCTAAGCGAGTTACTTTTGTAGAATATTTTAATATTTCCTATTTTTTTATAGTTAGTAACTAAATCAAAATAAAACCATGTTTGTCTAATTTCTTTATCTATTATAACTAAATAGAGTTTTCTCAAAGTCGAAGGGGGCCCCATGATCCTAATGTGCCCAGGGCCTCAAATAGTTTAAAGACGGCCCTGGCTAGAGATGATGTAAATCTTTACGTCAGGGAAATTGAAATAAATAAATAAATGCGAGGATTTCTTATCTTTATTTTTAAATACCTAAGTACATAATTTGCGAATTGCAAGACAACGAAGTCTTGCAAAAGAGCAGTCACTCATAATTTGAAGTTAAAAAATTGGGTACTTTTGACCAATATTAGCACAAAAAGTTACATAATAATAAAACAGTAGAAAAACAACTGCCTCAGCTTAACTTACCCTGAAATATAAATATTCTAGGTACTGCTGATTTCAGCTGTAAATGTCTGTTGTATTTTACATTTAATCATATTACTTAACACTTTTATGCACACACATTAATTTTACTTAGGTATTACGTATTTTTAAAGATATTATTATTTACCTTATTGGACTATACTACATTTTTGACCTTGACCATAATAATAACATATAGTTACAGTCTTAAACTTCTAACTAAATAATATTGTAGAATACTTAAGTAGGTAGGTACCTATCTAATATTTACGTTTCAAAATAACATTATATCAAGCGCCTAATAATGTCATGGACAAGTCGTCATACACTGGTAGGTAGGTACCTTAGAAAAGCAGTATTATCGACTAAACTCTCCGCATTTATGGCATTTACAGTTATCTGGTTCTCTTAATTTGACTTCCATAACAGCATTATCTTCATCATCAAATCTAAGACCATCTGGATCATAGCAATGAGTAAGAGTCACTAATCGCTCGCGTAAGTAGTTTTCTCTGCAGCAAAAGCATTCCTAAAAATATTACACTGTATATCAATAACAGAAGTTAAAGATGACATAGTTAATATTGATGCAATTTTTTTTATTTTGCTGGCCGTTGTTGACCATGTTTGGATTAATTTTAAATATTATTTATAATTAATCCTAATATAGGGAAGGACTTTTATAAACTTTGTTCACTCACCTTTAAAAAACCTGTAGCTGTCACAACAGATGGCTGAACTTGACTGGTGCACATTCCTTCGCATTTGTTTACATTTACTTCTCCACTGCACGATCGCACCAGCCGACCCATATCGTCGTATTCCTCTGTTAAAAAGTTTGTGAAAAAAATTCAGTAGGTAAGTGTACCTTATTTCATGGCCTGGTGCATTCTTTGGTTGTGGAGGTGAACTTTGTACAGAGTTGTAATTTATCTCAGTATCTTAAAGGCTAGATAATCCTAATTTGAGATGTATTTGAGTGAGAAAACTACCTAAGAAATTCCAGGCAAAAACATCTTTAAAAATATGTAAAAAAAACTATGGACCCTTGATTCTTCATACCTACTATGATTTCGAATAATTATACAAAATATATAAAACATCTTAAGTACCTTTTGTGACATGTATTTCAGTAGGAACTGTTTCACATGTTTCGTCCCCAGAACAATGCATAATACTTATAAACAAAAAATGTGTTAAACAAATAATTGCAGATTTACTTAACATAATTAGAATAAACTTTGCTAAAGTTCTTTACTACGAGAAAAATAAAAGAGAACTGTGTATCCATACTTCAGAACTTTCTTTTTATACTAAGAAAGACAACTTATAATCGAGAGAGTAGGTAGAGAGCTAAGTATTGTCAGCGGGTTATCGAGATCTTGAGTGAAATAACATGTTCCATGTCGCTGCTCCTAGCATTATCAAATTGTATACCTATCGAAACTAGTAAAATGTGTACAATATTCTTTATGATTTTATTGATAAGTCCACTTTTAATTTTAAATAACCAAAAAAAAATTTTTTACCCAGAGTCAGTTTAACTTTTTGAGACCGTAGGGCCCGACAGTGATGTTACGGGAACATACACGCTAACATATATACCGATATTATCTATTTGTTAAAAGACATATTTTAAAAATTGTTCAACATAAAAAGAGTTTAGAAGTTATAATGCATGAGATATAGGTAGGTAAGTATATGAATCAATGAAATCGTTTTAAAATTATTTTTTTCTGCAGTTTCGCCCGCGTGAAAAGTACCCTAAGTGATTTATAATAACAACATCTATAAAACAAACTGAGCTACTTACGGTTTTATAAGTATGGATTTTAATGTTATAAAATAAATTATAATTGTACTTAATAAGTTAGAGCACCTGCGCGAACAAAACATAAGTGATGTAAGTTTTAAATTCTACTGCATCCGCTATGATCCAATGACTTGTATTCTGAGTGAGGATTATTAGTTTCATTGCTTGCCGATACTATTACGGCGAAGGAAATCATTGTCAATGATGCACATTTAGGGAAATGGATGTGTAACCTAGGTTATTTTTTACCTTGAAATATTGCAGAGGTTGCTGATTGACCTTATTCAGGATTACCTAGGTACCCTTTGCAGAAAGGTGAATTGAATATACAATCGGACTATCGCCAGGAGGATGAGGACTGTATGTATGTATACCTACAAGTGATTATAATGCTTTTTTTAATATAAAGCATTATTAGTAGGTATATGAACAACCCTGCTGTGACAGACCATTAAAATAACCGATCATTATAATCGTGTCTGCACAGTAAGACCTTTGTCACACATTCAGTAATTGCTTTTTCTTGTTTGATTCTCTATTGAGAGTAAAATCCAGTATAAAAGCTAAAAGATTTCCTCAATTTTTATATTATTTTGTAATCTGTTAAAGGAGTAGCTCCATAAATTGTGTGGAGTTTTTGAAAAAAAAATCATGATTCCAAAAATAATATCAATCTGTATTGTACTATCAATGTGCCATCTCCAAGATAAAATCGTTAGAGCGCAAGAAGTTAATTTGCCACCAGGTAAGTAATAGTACTCAATATCTAGCTGACTGTCTCAAACAATATCATTTTTATTTGTGACCTGTAAGCTCAGACCTTTCTGTTTCATGTAGATAAGGTTCTCTCTTGATTTTCCACTTATCTCATACTTTTTGGCCACATGTCTCAGTATATCACATATTTTTTGGTAATCGATTAATTAAACCATGTTCTCTTCTTTTCACAGGTCAAGAATGTCAAATGACCCCAGTAATTCATGTACTCCAACACCCAGGTTGTGTACCTAAAGCCATTCCTTCATTTGCTTGTATTGGAAAATGTTCTAGTTACGTTCAGGTATTTTAAAAAACTTTACTCTTACGTGACTGTTAGTACTTAAGTCCTATCCCTACTAATATTGTTAATGTGTTGTTACACTTTTACGCCTAACGACTGAATCGATTTTTATGAAATTTGATACAGAAATGATTGTCCCTGGGGAAGAACATAGGTTGTTTATTATGAAAAAAGGGGAAAGGGGTTTAAAATTGGCGATGAAAGATTATCAGTGAACTTTTACAGCGAATGAAGTCGCAAGACAACAAGAGCGTCGGTGAATCGGTAAGGTGCCCGGTAAAAATGTGTGTGCCACAAAAAGGAATAGGTTCGAAGCCCACCCCGGCCATGTACCAATGACTATTTTCGAAGTTATGTATGAACATAACTTCGAAAATAGTCAGAAAATAATAATGTTGTTATGTTCATTTATGCTCACGGTGAGGGAGAACATCGTGAGGAAACCTGTATGTACATTCATGCAATATGTGACCATTGTCGATTTATACATACATAGATACACATATATAATCACGTCTATATCCCTTGCGGGGTAGACAGAGCCAACAGTCTTGAAAATACCGATAGGCCACGTTCAGCTGTTTGGCTTACTGATAGAATTGAGATTCATTTAAAGTGACAGGTTGCTAGCCCGTCGCTTAAAAGAAGAATCTCAAGTTTATAAGCCTATCTCTTAGTCGCCTTTTACGACATCCATGGGTTGGAGTGAGAGTTGGAGTGGTCAACAGCAAGTCCATAATAAATATTATAGTCTAATACAGGTAAATTAGCATCTTTTGTAAACATACCTAACCTACTTACTAAAACACGCCCGCGATTCTGTCCACGTAAAATTTCGTAAATCATCTTCTAGCATGCACGCGCATAAAAGGAATGAGTTGATATTTACATCATTAGATATGGTAAGTACCTAGGTATTATGAAATATTTTAACAAAAAAATGTTTATAAATGTTATGGTTGTTTTTAGGTTTCAGGCAGTAAAATATGGCAAATGGAACGAACTTGTAATTGTTGTCAAGAATCAGGCGAAAGAGAGGCAACTGTGGTTTTATCTTGTCCAAAGGCAAAGAGTGAAGATAAAAGATATAGAAAAGTATATATTAGTTACTTGCACTATTAAGATCATATTTTATTTTAATATGTAGAAAACAATGAATATAATCAAGTTTATTCGTTTTTTTAGGTTACGACAAAAGCTCCTCTGGAGTGCATGTGCCGTCCTTGTGGCAGTATCGAAGAAAGTGCAATAATTCCACAAGAAATTGCAGGTTATACTGAAGAAGGCCCCTTGCATAACCATTTTAGAAAAACGTTTTAATTTCCAATTGTTATTATAATATAATAAAGTTATGACCTGGCAGCTGGCACATTAAATGAGATATTTAATTAATAACTAATATTGTACATCCAAACAATGCGTTCAGCTACGAAACTCATAGAAGGTAGAATATACTTACTGGAATATATAACGGCAGAGGGTACAACTATGAATACCTAAAAATAAAAAAGAGAGGGTTACAAAAAGTCAGTATTCTCAGGCGTATCTACTGAATATTTCGAAGGATATATATAATTTGTGTAATAGTAATGAGACACGTAAGAACAGTTAACAGTCTAATCGTAGGTGTTTATTATAGCTACGATAGGAGAAAGCCACTGAAGATAACATTTTATGAGAAAGTATGTTACTACTGATTAAAGAATATTACTCCTATGTAGGTACCTATTAGGTAATTTGTAATACTTAGTTTTTCTTTAGTAATAAATGACCTTGACCGAAAATGTTATTTTATTGCTAAAATATCTCTCTCACAAAAGCAGGAACTTCCTGAGAAAAAAAAAGTCACGTCTTGTTTATAAATACACATTGGAAGAGTTTGTATATGATCACAGTTTACATGATGGCAAGTTTGATAGTGATATTGAAAGGAGAGTGAACGCGGGGAACATGAAGCTTTCCATGCCTTTATTAGCAGTCAAAAACTGTCCAAAAAGGCTTGAGTTGCTGTGCATAGGTACGTGTTGGTCCCGACATTAATGTATAGGAGTGAAAGTTGGGTGTGGCAAAAGAAGCACGAAAGCAGAATAAATGCAGTGGAAATGAGAGCGTTAAGGAGTATGACGGGTGTGATATTGAGTGACCGGATAAGGAACAGCGTGATAAGGGAATATTGTGATGTGAAAGAAGATGTAGTTACAAGAATAAGAAAGGGTATCTACATATGTTAAGATGGTTTGGTCATGTGGAGAGGATGAATGAAAGCAGGTCGACTAAGAGTGTGGAGGGAAAGGTCGGAGTGGGAAGGCCTAGACGAACGTATCTTGATCAAATTAAGGACGTCCTGGTAAAGGGTCAGGTTAAGAGTACCCGAAACCGCCAAGCTTATATGAAGAGAGTTATAAATGTGGATGAAGCGAAGGAAGTACGCAGAAATCGTGGCAAGTGGAAAGATGTAGTCTCTGCCTACCCCTCCGAGAAAGAGGCGTGATTTTATGTATGTAAATATGGAACTCATATATTGAAGAAGATCTTTGTGTGTATAATAATCTAAACTAGAAAATTTGTGTTTATTTATTATATGACTTACACGAATACATAAATGTCACTGGTTTAATTTAAACTTCAACTTTTATAAAAATAGAAAAATAATAAAAATGCCATACCTTTCGATTTCAGAACACATGACCAAAATGTCACTGTCACTGTCACCTTATTTCTGAACGAGTATTCGGATTTACTTGGTTTGTTTTGCTCCGGCTTTTTTGATTGTGGTTTGGTTTTAGCATTTCTATTAATTTTCCCAAACGAAATAAAGTTCAAAAATGAGTCGCCGTAAACGTGCTAAGGTAATAAAAATTGTTCATTATGTTTTTTGCTCTTGCAGTCAAAGAAACCTAATTAGGTTACTTCTTTGTTATTCTCAGGTCGAAAACCGCGAATTGGATGAAAAATTAAAGCAAGATGACTCTGAATCTGACCAGTCTGAAAGGAGTAAGGTTACATCATCTAGTCCCACTTCTTTAGGAGGCCGGCGAGAGTCTTCATCATCTAGCCGAAACACTGATGTCAAGGATCTTAAGAAGGACGAAAAACAGTCTCCACAGGAGGAAACAAAAAATGATGACATAGAAGAAATTAACTATAGAGAGATGCTTAATAGGTAAAAGTGTTCTGTTTTGCGCTCTTTGATGCATCCGCCTGAAGAAAAAATAATACTATCATTATAAAACTAAATTTAATTTTTAAAATTTTACAGTTTGGAGGGTGCCGCATTTCAGAGTCGGTTGCCATTTGACAAGATGTCTTCTTTAGAAGCCGAATGTTTCTCTGATCTCCAAGGTGCTTCAGCTCATACATTTGTTCAAATAAGAAACCGTATACTCAAACTGTGGTTTGAAGATCCAAAGAAACAGCTTACTCAAGAAATTGCAATGCAGAAAATGGAAGTAAGTTTCCTTACATTGGAATAAATTGTATGTTTTCTATTTAATCTTCAATGTACTATATTTGTACATTTTAATCTTCTCAAAATCATCCCTTGCTGGACGTTATCCTCTATGTTCCAAAGGTAAATAACATGAATAATAGGTATTATTGAAAAATAATTTACACATACATACATACATACATATAATCACGTCTATATCCCTTGCGGGGTAGACAGAGCCAACAGTCAAAAAATAATTTACTTCTATTTAAAACAAAATGTTATGATCTATTTCAGCCTCCATACAATGGTGATCCAGCCCTTGTAATGAGAACTCATGCTTTTTTGGAAAGACATGGATTCATTAACTTTGGTATTTATGAGCGTATCACACCAATACCAGCTCCACCTAAAGGAAAACAAAGGCCAAAAGTTATCATCATTGGTGCAGGTATATTTTATCTATACTTAATAATATCAGACTTCGTTTTCTCATTTTATATAGTATATTTTATATAGTTTTTATGTCGAAGATTCTTTTTTTTTTACATACTCGGTTTTTAGGTGTATCTGGACTGGCAGCGGCTCGTCAGCTGCAGTCGTTTGGATGTGAAGTTGTGATCCTGGAAGGCAGGGACAGAGTTGGCGGCAGAGTTGTCACTTATAGAAAGGGCCCCTATGTGGCTGACTTAGGTATGTAACAGTGGGCTTAATCACAGACCTTGTTAAGCCATATTTTCATCTCTTTTATTATCTGAATAGATAGAAAAAGAGGGATGAGTCATGTGTTTTCAACATTCGAAAATAACGGAGAAGTTTATTTGTTTGATATTTGAAATTGTATGTAGCTCAATAAAAATTAATGGAATGAAGTTGAGTTTATCTATTTTAATTTACATTACACATTTCAAGTTATATTTGTTATGAAGTTTGTAGATCTTCTAGCATGTTGGACAGATATGTATTGATTACTGTTCCCACAACTGAAATGTGTAAGCATAAAATATAATTATTCAAAATTGTGTGCAACCAACATTAATTAATACATACATACATATGGTTACGTCTATATCCCTTGCGGGGTAGACAGAGCCAATAGCCTTGAAAAACCTGAATGGCCACATTCAGCTATTTAGCTTAATGATAGAATTGAGATTTAAATAGTGACAGGTTGCTAGCCCATCGCCTAAAAAAGAATCCCAAGTTTGTAAGCCTATCCCTTATTTGCCTTTTACAACATCCATGGGAAAGAGATGGAGTGGTCCTATTCTGTTATGTATTGGTGCCGGGAAGCAAACGGCATTAATTAATAAAAGAATCTTATATCCAATGGTAAATATGATAGAATAAAAAATAAAATTCAATATTCTCTTTTTTCAGGTGGCATGGTGGTAACTGGACTCGGTGGCAACCCTGTTACCACATTGTCAGTCCAAATGAACATGGAGCTTCATAAAATAAAACAAAAGTGTCCCCTGTATGAAGCAACAGGGAATCAAGTTCCCAAACATAAAGATCAAATGGTCAGATTTTCATAATTTTATTCATTATTATGGAACATTTCAAATATCACTTATTAATTGTCATATATTTTGTGTTTACAACATCGGTGCACGTCAAATTTGCAGAAGAAAATGCTGCTGTGCAGAAATAACTGCACTGCAGCATTTTCGTCAATAACATCAATTTATCCAAACTTCAAATTAGAATAGAAATCTGGAAAGAGAGTATACATTGTTACGATTTATTGATTTAATTGAAATTTAAATGATTACAAATTAATATAATTTTAAATGAAATTTAAATATTTCTATTTATGATTAAACAATTTTCAATTTTCAAAAGTTTTCGACTTTATTTATTACGTAAGTAATAGAGACGTGATATGTGGATGTAGAACGGATCTCTCTGTTTCGTGCTGTGGATGTCGCCGGAAGTGGTGAAAGAAGTTACAAGACTTAAGTTTTTAATACTATTCAAAAATATTGTTTCTACATTTCAGGTGGAGCGTGAATTCAATCGTCTCCTCGATGCAACGTCTTACCTCTCACACAAAGTGGATTTCAATTATTACAACGATACGCCGGTTTCTCTTGGCCAAGCGCTCGAGTGGGTTATAAAGTTACAGCAGAAGAATGTTAAACATAAGCAGGTACAATACAGCTTATTTATTTCTTACTTTCTTATATACTTTAGTGCCGTGTGGTTCCCGGCACCATTACAAAAGAATAGGACCACTCCATCTCTTTCCCACGGATGTCGTAAGAGCCGACTAAGGGATAGACTTGGGATTCCTCTTTAATGTAAATCCCTGCCAATCTAAGGTCTGCCGCGCCGATGGATGCATGGCTAGGGGCGAGCCTAGTCTCGAGCGTGCCACTTCCGCCATGGGGTTGGGCGACCCCCAGGTAATGGCTAGCCTTACCCTGGCATGCGGGGCTCTGCTGGGGCGGACAAAATTTTTCCCTAGCGTCTCGTGGGAATCGCATTATGAACCTTAAAAAGCATATAAATGGCGGCGATGGTGTCCGCACCCCATCACGTCTCGTTCCCGGCGGGAGCGGTATGCGGTCTGCTGAAAGCCGCTTTGCGACGATGAATGTAAGAGGAGGAATGAAGGATAAGATTGAGGAAGTATGCCAGATGATGGATGAAAGACGTTTGGATGTGTTGTGCGTGAATGAAACGAAGCGGAAAGGATGCGACGCGACGCAGCACGGCCCTTACACGGCGTATTGGTCTGGAATTTCCAGTACCAGCCGAGGCTGTCAAGGGGTCGGTCTAATTCTTTCTGCACGAATGGCTGAGTGCGTGAATGAGTATGAGTGTGTCAGCCCTCGTCTTCTATGGATTAGGCTGAAAGTTGGAATCACTCGGATCTTCGTTCTAGGTGTTTATGCACCTTGGGATGTGGGTTCGAGGGGTACAACGTCAGCAAAAAGCGAAAACGAGGAGTTCTGGAATAGTGTAAGAGAAGTATTGAAAGTTACCAAGCCAAATGAGAAGATTATTATGTTAGGTGATTTTAATGGATGGGTGGGTGTAAAGCGTGATGGATATGAAAAGGTGCTTGGTGCGTTTGGTGACGAAAAGGTGAATGATAATGGAAGAAGTGTATTAGAAATTTGTCTAGAGTGGGATCTTTTTGTGTCGAATTCAATGTTTCAACATAAAGAGATCCACACCTACACAAGAGTGGAAGGTATTTTAAAAAGTATGATAGACTTTGTGATTGTAGATGAAAGATTGAAGAACAAAGTGCTGGATACCCGTGCATATCGCGGTGCTGGCATTGACTCGGACCATTTACTGGTGATATCCCGGATAAGGGGTATCTTCAATCGCTGGCGGCACAGGGTAAGGGAGCAAACCAGCGCTTTGGAAAGAGTAAAAGTAGAAAATTTGCAGGATATGGATGTAGGTAAGAAGTATATTAATAGACTGAAGGATGAATTTGAAGATTTAGATGAAATGAGCGATATTGAAGATGGATGGAAGGAATTTAAAGAAAGAATTGTGAAAGTAGCTGTTGAAGTGTGTGGTGTAAGTAGAAGAAGGAAAGGAAAAAATCACAAAAATGCGTGGATGAGTAAAGATGTGCAAGAACTTGTGCGATTAAAGAAGAAAGCATGGCTGGATTTGTTAGCAGCAAAAGCTAACTTAAGAATGCAAGAGGTTATAGATGAAGATGTGAATGAAGCACGTAAGGAATATAAGAAAATGAAAGATTTGGTTAAGAAAGCTGTGATTAGAAAGAAAGAAGAGTATAAAGAGGATTTTGATAAAAGGCTATCAGAAGACTTTCAGTCAAATCTGAAAGTATTCTGGAAATCCGTAAGGTCAGCCCGAGGAAATACTATAACCAGAGAGCTGACTAGGATCAGATGCCAGGATGGTAGCGTTGTGAAAGGAGAAGAATGTGTACTAAAGATATGGAAGGACTATTTTGAAAGTTTATTTGAAAAAAAGGAAGGAAATAAGAAAGATTTCTGCTATAGCGAAGAAAAAGAGAATGAGATGGAAGGCGAAATTGAAATGTTCGAAATTGTGGAAGCACTTAAGAGTATGAAAGCGGGAAAGGCTGCTGGGTGTGATAGAGTGTCGGTCGAGATGCTTAAAGCAGGAAAGGGCGTAGTAGCTAGTCAGTTGTACTGCCTTTTCAATTTGTGTTGGAGAAGCGGCCGAGTACCAAAAGATTGGTGTAAGGCTGTTATCGTGCCACTTTACAAAGGAAAAGGGTCACAGCTGGACTGCAAAAATTATCGTGGTATAAGCCTGCTTAGCGTCGTCGGCAAATTGTATGCTAAGGTATTGATTAATAGAGTCAGGAATGAAACTGATGACAAAATATGGGATGCTCAAGCGGGATTTCGAAAGGGAATGGGATGTACTGATCAGGTCTTTTCCTTGCGGTGCATAGCCGAAAAGTTTTTGGCCAAGAGTCAAAAAGTCTATTGCACATTCGTAGATCTGGAAAAGGCCTATGACAGAGTTGAGAGGAATGAATTGTGGTCAGCACTTTCTATGCATGGGGTGAGCAGTCTCTTAATACGAGCACTGAAATCCTTATATGAGGATTCGAGTGCTTGTGTCAGGATAAACGGAGCGCACACTGAGTGGTTTAAGATTGAGAAAGGCGTTAGGCAAGGATGTGTTGCGTCACCGTGGCTGTTCAACCTATTTATGGATAGCTGTTTGACAGATTTGAAAGAGTCTAAAAGTGGATTAAGGATGAATGAGTTACTCGTCAAATGTCTGCTCTATGCCGACGATCAGGTTATACTGGCGTCATCAGCGGAGGAGTTACAGGAGATGGTAAACTGTATGCATGAAGCTTTAAAAGAGAAAGGAATGAAAGTGAACGTAAGTAAAACTAAAACACTGGTTTTTGAAATGGAGAAAGAAATGACAGCATGTAATATTTTGATTGGAGGAGAAAAAGTGGAGCAAGTGAAAGAGTTTGTATATCTAGGATCAAAGTTTACATCAGATGGCAAGTATGATAGTGATATTGAAAGGAGAGTGAACGCGGGGAACATGGTGAATGGAGCTTTGCATGCCTTTATGAGCAGTCAGAAACTATCCAAAAAGGCTCGACTGGCTGTGCACAGGGGCGTGTTGGTCCCGACATTAATGTATGGGAGTGAAAGTTGGGTATGGCAAAAGAAGCATGAAAGCAGAATAAATGCAGTGGAAATGAGAGCGTTAAGGAGTATGATGGGTGTGAAATTGAGTGACAGGATAAGGAACAGCGTGATAAGGGAATGTTGTGATGTGAAAGAAGATGTAGTTACAGGAATAGAAAAGGGTATGTTAAGATGGTTCGGTCATGTGGAGAGGATGAATGAAAGCAGGTTGACTAAGCAGATATACAAGGAGAGTGTGGAGGGAAAGGTCGGAGTGGGAAGACCTAGACGAACGTATCTTGATCAAATTAAGGACGTCCTGGTAAAGGGTCAGGTCAAAAGTACCCGAAACCGCCGAGCTTGTATGAAGAGAGTTATGAATGTGGACGAAGCGAAAGAAGTATGCAGAGATCGTGGCAAGTGGAAAGAGGTAGTCTCTGCCTACCCCTCCGGGAAAGAGGCGTGATTTTATGTATGTATGTATGTTATATACTTTAGTCGATGGTTTTGAAAAAAAAAACTGTTTTGAAATAGGTATATCGATTTGACGGTATTGAAGTTTAAAACGAGATATTTATTAGGAAAACTAGGTATAAAAAGGTAAATCACATATATGTTTCCCATTGGGGGTAGTCAGATACTATGTATTTCCACTCACTATAGGACCTTACAGATTTGTCTTGCAGAGTTCAATCAAATTTAATTTTCTCAAATGATTAGTTGAATGTTTACCATTTACATTTTATGTTTTCCTTCCAGATTCAACACCTTAAAGCTCTTATAACCCTCCAAGAAAAACTGAAAACAAATATCAACAAGTAAGTTCTAGTAAAATAATACGTATTAATTTTAGTATAATTCAATTAGTTACAACAAGAATATTATATTATATCATTTGATTTTCTTACAAATTACTTTTTTGTCCTTTACCAGAATGTCCGACATCCAAGAACTTTTGAGGTCTATGAAGACCGAGAAAGAATCTCTTTTGTCTGAAAGGGCTAAAGGCGTCGCAACGGGTGACGCGGGCATTTTGCAAGAGTTCAACCTACGCAGGTTAAACAGGGAGATGACTCAGCTGTGTAATGAATATGATTCTCTGTTGTCGCAGAACGCTACCATCGAGGATAAAATCACTCAGTTGGAAAGTAATCCTCCGAGGTAAATATATTTCATTCGTATATGGCAGTAAATATGATGTTATGAATAGCTTCCATATCATATCAGAGTGAGAAACGGTTTTCGATAAAAAATCTTCAAATAAAGAGAAACAACGTTCCTAGAAACAGAAACACCATTTGTTATTTGTCGTTGAAAGAGAGCACCATCCGAATACCGATATGATTTTCATGTTTTGCAACGAATATGATTCCCTGTTGTCGCAGAACGCTACTATCGAGTATAAAGAAACACAGTTGAAAAGTAATCTTCCGTGGTAAATATATCTCATTCTTTAAAACTGGTCTAAACAAGGAACACTTCGAAGAAATATAAACGCTCTTTAAAATTAGAGAAACATTTAAGAAAACGAGATTTTTAGTGAGAAAACACAGGTTTTCACTACAATGAGTGATCTAAATATATAAATTTAGATCACTCATCGTTTTTTGAGAAACAATCTTCTTAAAAAGAAGAGCAACACTCTCCGAACAGAGACACACTTACCGAAAAACAATAAACCCTCTTTAAAGATAGAGGAACACCTTGAAGAGTAAATATTTCATTTGTATTTGGACTCAAGTATGCGAAACAGTCTACAAATAAGAGAAGCACTTCTCGTATAGCGAGAAACAAACCTTGTAAGGTAGATATAGAATATCCTTTGAAAAAATGTTAAGGAGGTTGAGTACCAGGTATCATGCAAGTGCCAAAGTATTGATTTGTATATAGTGGAAGGTATCAGAAGGTATCTGGGGCAGAAAGAGACAACTGTAGCCACAGCCAAGTGGCCATGGCATGTGGATGCTTTAATGATGAAATTGAGATTCAGATAGTGACTGGCTACTTAGCGCCATAGTTTAAAAATAGAATCCCAAGTTTATTAGGCTCTTAATAATGTTCTGCATTATATCTAACTTGAAATTCTTCCAGCTCCGTGTATCTGTCGGTGCGTGACAGACAGATTTTGGACTGGCATTTCGCCAACTTGGAGTTCGCCAACGCCACGCCACTCGGGAACCTGTCGCTGAAGCACTGGGACCAGGACGACGACTTCGAGTTCACCGGGAACCACTTAACAGGTATTTAATTTATCCGTACTAATATTATGAAAACTATAGTTTTTGTGGGTTTTGCGAAAAACTCGAATTCTTTTGTAGGTGGCACTTAATTAGTGCGGGGAACTATAACAACTATAATTGTGTCAAAATCGTGGTAATATAACCAGCCTGGAATAAGCAGTCATAAGCAAGCTTCAGTCGAAAGAAGTTAATGAATCTGTATCTCAACCTTTATTCATGACTTGTGCTCGTACCTTGGTTTCAATGTTGACCAATATTTATGCGGTACAATAAAATATATTGGGGAAACCTGTGGTTTTAGCAGCGACTGTTTACCGTGTAACTGTGGTTGGGTTTAGTTCCCCAGTCCGGATTTCTCTCTTAGATCGTTGTCGCAGGGAGGTTTTAACCGGGATAAAACACCTGGAAGATGAGGAGAAACATTATTTGTGAAATTATGTTATTTACAACGATATCTTATTAAGGATCATAGCCACTTTTATGATTTGTCAAACGTAGGCTGTCCATGCCGGGCGTTAGTATAAATTTAACGTGCCAAACGTTACGTAGGTACTTAAGAGCCCATGAGCTTGCAGTGTAACTTAAACAATTCATAAATTTGTTTCAAACCTCTTTTAATTAAATAACCAAACAAACAAGCATACGGTTTCAACCGTTGTACGTAAGTTGTTGTGGTAGTAAGTATATGAATAAATACTTAGATCTCTTCACTCCTTTATTTCCTACGACCAGTCAAATTGTTGTTACTCGTAATTAATTTAAACATAGACAACATAATTTTCATTATACATATTTGTATTAATCTGTAAATACCGAAACTAGTGTTTTCTTTTAACAACGCGCTCTGTTACTCAGTATCTTTAAATCATATTAAATGCTGAATCGTGCACGCTCGTTTCGCTTCCAAACGCACCGCATAATTTTCAAAGACCCGCAATAACTTCAATTAGCCCGCACACTCGTATTCGTTAACGGTTCCGAACGTTTCCGCCGCGATCGATGCGCTATTGTACACCAACAAAAGATGCCATAGAACCTTAAAAGGATTGCTTCACCTTTGACTCTTATTTGTTCCCACTTACTAGATGGGATTAAAGCGGGCGCGTAATGGCGGACCCAATAAGGTTTTCTATAAGATTTCGACTTAAGAGAATAAGTGTGAGTACGGTGTTCTAGTAGCAATCTGCCTCTATCTGAATCTCAATTTCATATTTAAACTATCCATTTGAACGTGACCTTCGAGTTTTTCGAGACTGTTCGCTCTGCCTACCCGATAGGAAATAAAGACGCGATAAATATGTGTTATATTTGCGTGTTACCAGTTGCAACCTCCGCGACAATGCTTCGGAGCATGGGGTCCGTTTGAAAGATGCGACATATGTAATTTTTTTTTAATAATCACTTTTATTTCGGAAAACGTGATTGACAGAAAACCAATACAAAAAATTTCAATTTTTTTACTTTTAATCTATCGTTTAAACGTAGTAACTAGAGAACGACTGGAATAAAAAAGTCGGACACGTCATGCATGTTGCGCGGAGATGGAAAAAATAACAAGTTGAGCCCGTAGGTAAACTTATTACGTGAGTAAATAATTCAGTCTTTAAAAATCCCGAGAATAAATTGTTGAGCATGTCAGCTAAGCCTCATGGCAATTATATATGATATTACACGCGAGAACACAATCCTTTCGTGAGATGTATCCAATATTCAAAGTAACCAGACAGTTTTTCCTACGTCTAGCTAATATTACTCCTCTTCTTTATCGAACTCTGTTCATTTGGGGTCGGGTCTTCTCACTGATATGCACTAGGATAATGTGGCTGTTCTGGTTTTAGACCATCAGGCGAACGGCAGGCGGATTCTGTTCTTATCTGACAAGTTAAAAACAACTTTTAAATATGGTCTGTATTTCGTATCTTTGTAGGGCTCATTCTAATATTACACATTACCAGAAAATGTTGTAGATTTTGTTGCACTACTACTCAGTCATGAATTTCTCACGTCGGTTATCGTCTGTAGCTAAACTAGCCTTCTAAATTTGTCTAATTTTCGTAATTTTTAAATAATAATTATATTTCAGTGTAAAAAGGTAAGAGTTTTAACTTTAGTGTTCACACGTTGCTACTAATTGGAAAAAATATAGTAGTTAATTTTCACTCTTTACACCGGAATTACAATTTTGTAATTATGGGTAACCATGTAATTTAATCGTTGAACGTTATTTATAATTTAGTAATAACATACCTATTTCGATTAATAACTTGTACAAACATTGTGTCCTTTTCTTGCGTACCAGTTGCGATTGCATAAACGGGTCCCAAACAGCCTCCGTTGACGCCCAAGGGCTTCCTCCGTTATGAAGGTGGAATTTTCGCGTTAGTGGCAGACTGTGATCTTTTGCAGGATGCCCCGAGCGGCGGTTCGTGTCAATAATTACTATCATTTCTCACCACAAGATACCTATGTTAAATAACAACAACACAGATGAATCACGTCGTACAATAAGTGTTGTTATAATGTTTGGTGGAAACTTGTAGAACATATTTACCACGCCTGGTTTTTGAGTGATCTTCCACACACTTATTTGCGAATTTTACTAGCATTCGTAATTTTATCAAATAGTTATGCTTGTCTATTATGAGTAACAGACGTGTTAATTTGGAGGAGTAGAGAATAGGAACATAGAAAATACTCTCAACTGTACAGTGGGCCTTAAAAAAAAGAATACCACCTGCGTATCGACGACATATCGACAGTAATTAATTACAACAATAAGATCACTAAGAGGTGGACTTCTTTGAAGAAGTGTTTTGTGAAAATAAATAAGAAAGAAATAATTTTAAGTCATGTCCTAAAGTCTTTTTCTTACAAAATTAATTATATTATTAACTAGCTTTCCGCCCGCGGCTTCGCCCACGTGTAATTCGGTTATATATAGCGTTTTTTAATGATCTCGACAGGGCTTTTTCTTCCACAGGCTGAAATCTTGTTACAACTGGAATTAAATATAGCCTGTGTTACTCAGGGATGATGTAGCCTCGGGATAGTTAATAGAAAATAAAATTCGGGTGTTTTATTTATGCATACCGATTACGCCGAGATTTATGGACCGATTTACGTCATTCTTTTTTGTTCGGTAGAGTATACTTTCAAGTTGGTCCCGTTGTTACCTAGTCAGGGTCTGATGATGGTATTCCAGGGAAATCAAGGGCAAACCTCAAATTTACAGGCAATTACGTTTTTGACAATTTCATAGATCTGTTTAAGTATTTGCGTCTGATAGTCATCATCCCATGTGAATGAGCTGATGATGGAAGGTACAACTCCTCAACGGTTAGGAGTTGAAAGAAAATTCTTACGAAGTTATACGTACATGTGAGGCTATTAGGTTGACCTGATAATAAAAAGTAAATCTCATTAACGTTAAGAATTTAGGTGAAAATGGATGCGCACAAATTTCGTCTCTTCACTTGTTTCCTTTTAGCTGTTTGTATGGGTAGTGTTAACACAAAATAGGGATTTAAAGGCGTGATGTTATTAGTGTTATGCATGTATGTACATAATTATGTATGTTATTATGTATGTTAAAGAGACGACTGAAAGTTGTCATACAAAGTCTTTTTTTTTAAGGATGGGAAATCATCAAATGACCTCTCCCGCTCTGGGTGGAACGGAAGGGAGTGTCAGACTTTTACTGACTAAAACCCACCTCGTTCCTTCAGTTGCCCTTTGCGTTCCGGGGCCACGGTATCTCGTTAGAACTTTCCCGCAGCCCCGGCTCAGTTTATCCCGTTTCCCCCCCTTGGGGGTTGACATTTCAAAAATCCCTTCTTAGTGCTCACTTATGTTACTAAAGGAACCTCTGTTCAAAATCTCAGACTCCTATACCGAGCGGTTTCGGCTGTGCGTTAATAAATCAGTCACCCAATCGCACCCCCTAAATCACGATTGGAGGGTAGTTTGAAAAAACTTATAATGTCAAACATATTTAGTTTCAAGTTTATAAACCCAAGGAATAAGATTTTTCATAGAAACGTTTTTACCCCTTTTCCCCCTCTTGGGGGTTGAATTTCCAAAAATCCTTTCTTAGTGCTCCCCTACATATCCCAAGGAACCTACATTCCAAATTTCAGCTGTCTACGACCAGTAGTTTCGACTGTGCGTTGTCTGTCAGTCAGTCACTCAGTAACGGAAGAGTTTTATATATATAGATTAATTAATCACCTTTAATTATGACAGCTTCTTTTTATTTGTTTTCAACGAAGAGTTAAGCTTATACAAAAAAAAATTACAATCAATTATACTTCTTTTCGATGACACCAGTTACACTTTTGTGATCTCATCAATTTGATTTCATCCTCTGCAGCCGATAAATTACTCACCGACTTCTGTGAATTGATATAATGAGCGTTGCAGAAACGCAGGCCTGCATTTAGCTACTTTACACAAATGTAGAACCAACAACACTTTGATATAGTTTTTAACTTTATTTTAATTGCATATTTTTATTATCGCATAAATTTGAACTATGCAAAGTAATATTCCATCTTTAAAGCACATAAACTTCAATAAAAAGCGCAAAAAATGCTATTTTATTAATATCTATGTTCAAATAAAGCAGCTCTTTAAGAGTTTAATAGAGACAGAATACAAATAAAGTATTGCCATGTAGTGCAATATTTTGCTTAACAGAGCGCCAATTCTCCTACTACTACATCGTTTTGCTCTTCACATGCAGGTACAGCTAATTTAGTACCTCGTAATGTATTTACAATTACAGCCATAAATATACTACTGATCTCATTTATGACTTCACCGGTTATAAAAAGTGCAATGGAAGTATTGCTTCGGTTATTCAGTACTAAGATATGTATCGCGACATTCACGGGACGCCTCTTTTGTGCCTCGCGCCGGGCAGTGCGTGCGTTGTCGGCCATATTTCTCACTGTTCGCCGTACGTGGGTAGTTGAAAAATGACATCTTGATTGTTGTACGTTATTCTACTCATGAGAATGTCGGGGAGTCGTCGCTCGCGTGCACCATTGTAACCCCCGAGCCGGACCTACAAATTGAACGATTGTTAGCCGCTCCATGGAAACGCTATCGTGACTTGTCACTAGTATTATTACATTCATCGAGATTGTGAATGGAATTTGTGCTTCAATGCCTACAAACTATATAAGTGGATAATGTAACTTCCCATGCATCCAACAGCGCAAGCTTGCTGGGCTTTCAAAGATCAGATGTAATAATTATAAAACGACATTGGTACTGTTATATAGAATGGGAAAATGTCCCATTAAACATTCTAGTAATTATTACAGCCGGCATAAGTTATTGATACCACAAGGTAGTCGTGTATCTTAAAGTAACAAAAGCACGGGCTAGATGAAATATAAGCTGTTTTGCTGTTTACCAACGACAAATGGGATTTGAAACAAGTCCCCGAGGTGGCATGGCATCCGGGGCCCGGACTGCGGGACGTTGATTCAAATTATTCAGTGAACAGAATGATAACAATTTCATAAATCAATGAAAAATAACTATCAACTTAGCATCTATCAAGGAAAACCTATTGAAAATACTTAGGTGAATTAAGCTCCAGGCAAATTTAACTTTTTACAATCACTTAAAAAATCACTATGTTTCATTTTATATTACCTACAGCAAATTTACCAAATTCGTGCATTGTGCATTAGCGTATTGCTCCTCTTATAAGTTAACTGGGTGTTACGGATAAGCTTAAGCCCTTTTGTGACAATGATGTGGCAACATTGCATTACTTACATTAAAAAGGCAGGACTTGTATGACATGTTTGAATAAGAGTGAATTATACCAAGGCTATTGCTTAGTTACTGGATTATTCAAATAAAATTTTGGTACCTATTGTACTTCTGGAGTGTCGAATCTGTGCGTATTACATTTGTGCCGATGGTGCTAGGCGGCTCGCGGCAACAAGTTTTGATAGCGATGCGTGGCGTGAGGCAATAATGAATGTGATACAGCCGCGGCCTTCCTCATTTATCACGAGCGCTATGAATAAAATATCTCGATTCTGGACGCACTGCCTCTAGGATAGCGTCTGGTCGTGCCCGGACCCTTGCAGCTCATGGCGATCACAATCGCAGTCTAGTATAGTTTTGCTCTAAAGACATTCACGCCTCGACCACTTTGTTCGGCTCGTAATAGCCATGGCAGAAATACTGGTATACATTTTTTATGTTTACACGGCTCGGTTGAATTTGTCGTTCGTATTTTGTAACAAGATTGAATTGATATAATAAAATGGTTTTCTTTTCATGTCGTGACTTCCACGAGTGCCACGTTTAGGTCGGAATTATGTTGTGTTCTATTACAGAACTTAATTTTTTTTGTCATAATATAAAAATAAATAATATAAATATGAGTAGGACCTTATTTATATAAAACATTTGTAAGTGTCCATAATTTGCAAGGTTGCTAGGCTGGGTGTCGACATGCAGCTTGTCGCTTGACTCACGAGGACATCAATCGCGGCGATGGCGTCGCTGGCGGAGGCGTCCGGGGCGTGGATGAATAAGCAATGAGCCAACGAATGGCTCTATTAACCCGCCATTGTTCCTTGCGATAGACTTGAGACTTGCGCAAGTGACGTGTTTGTTCGCGACCCTCTGCTTTCACTTCCAGTGACGTCACAGTTTGCGACCTAAATGCTTTCGGTGTTAGACATAGTACAATTTGCATTTAATCCTGTTGCGGTATGCGTGGCGTGGCGATTCGCCAATCTTGTGGCATAAATTAAATATTGTAATTCAATTTTCAATTGATTAATTTAGATACGTTCATAATATATGATTGAAAATTTTTTCGTCCCTTGTATTTAAACTTTAATAGTTATTCTAATTAAAATCAGTTGCGATGGGTGATAATAAATGTAAGAAGTGGTTCATCGCGATAGTTTTGCGCGACTTAGATTTCCGCCGCGCGTCTGATTCAGGATTTATGTGGTGCGATGTTACCGCGAGCTTGCGTCTAATTGACAAGTGCTCCGAAGCGATTGCGCGCCATCCACAAATAATGAAGATACAAAAAGATACCTCATTTTCTTAATGCTATTTTTGGAATTTTATATTCGAAATACCTATTTTTTATAAATTTCCTTTTTATCTTTTTCTTAACTCTTATTCTCTTTTCTACCTGTCATAAAACATCTCAAAAACAAAAGTCAGGTGTGAATACAAAACTCTAAAAATCTACTACCTATAATAGTAAAAATATGATAATATTATGTTTTGACTTTTGAGTTGGTAGTTGCTAAATTGTAATATATTTGGCGGTATGTGGTGTTTTGTCTGTTGCAGTAGCAATAAGTATATTGCTGGGTCAACTCTGTATTTTTATTATTTTGTTGTGTCAACTATTTAACGACTAGGTGCTTCACTGAACTCTACTTCGGAAACGACAAATGCAAACAACGATGCACAAAATAGCAAAAACACTATTATATATATATGTATAAATTAAAGTGATATTAAATTTTAAAATAACAAATAAATAATGGATAAACCCAACGAAATGAACCAATAAGAAGTTATCTTATAATTTTTGTATTGATTTAGTTTACGAAATTGTAATGGACAATATAAAGTATTACCTTTTATATTTTCGGCTATGCTATATTCTAATGGATTTGTTTCGAAGAGCCATATCTATTCCCTTGTTGACAATAAAATTCTGTACTAGTGGATTTATAGTGGACAATATACTAACGATGACGTGAGACTGCTGGTTTTGAGCAGACAATTTTAAATGAAGAAGTCCCACTTTTTTGTATAACAATTTACTACATCACTGGTAAAAAACAGCACTTATAAAAAAATTCATTCCCTTGGGTGAGGAGCCTCCCGGAAAAACTAAAAAAACATAATAACTATCTATAAGTGGGTTAGCAGTACAATAAATTCTATGCTATAAGCATAAGCATAGTATGTTTTTTAATCCGGAGCACTTTGATAAGCTTATGATATAGCTGAAAGTATTGTGTTTATTCTTCGTCAAAGAGAGTCAAGCTCATGCTTGCGATAAATCACAAAATATTACCGGCGTTTCATAAGTTGCCATGTATTTTATTAACCCACTCCAAAAGTTATTTTATAAAAACTGCTTTGTTTTGTTATACATCCATTTTTGCGTGTACGCAACGTTATAAACGTATTAAAAAGCTACGAGTATTATTAATTCTTTACTTTGTAAAGCTTAATATGTTATCTTTGTACAGATTACCAGATTTGTAAATTGACATGATTTTACAATATATGTACGGCAAATAGAAGTCTGCTTATTATAACAAGATACTCCCGTGGATAACTTGATTTTGATAATTGCCTTAATCACGTTTGTACAGCATTCGGCCCTCTGGGCCGACCTGCTTGCTGTAATATAATTTGCATCCTGTACAGTAGTTTTATTACCAACAATTGGCCGTTACCGAAGCGCATTTGCACGTTCAGCCGTCAAACTGTTTAATATATTGTTTCTTGTCGGTTGTTTCGCCACCATTTTGGTTCATAATATCGTTTAATAAAGCAGTCAAATGTCAGTTATTGCATAGTCAAAAGTAGATTTATACCTTATTTATATATAATTGGGTTTGCCAGTTCAATGTTATTTCATACTTTTTTTATGATAAAACAATTTCGAAGTAAATCTCTTGAGTGGCAGCGGACGAAGACGAATCAAAATTAAACTAGGTAAATCATATTCATTCAAATTTTGATTATTCCACGCTAGTTTAAATTGAGGCCCCGCTTTAACTTTCCTTTCATTGTAAAAGTTGTAATCCTCTTTGTGAACCCTAATTGAATTCACTGTTATGCTAATACTCTGATTTCCCATCTTATTTCGTTAATAGAGGTCTGTGGTAAACCAATTAAAGGGAACGTTTGTGGATTACTCAACTTTCGGTACACGGATAGTTTGTGGGCTTTGCCTATGCCTACACGGGAAATTAAACGTTTATCTAATCCTTTATGGAAATAGTCTGTGGAACTGCCTATTGTCATCCAAATGGGATATAATTAAATGAAGTTGAGAATGTATGATATATGTATATTTGGTTTAATATGTGTCGTATGTGGTGAAGTGTAGCCGGTGCTTGAAGACGTTGCGGGTCGTGCATGAGTCTCTTTATTGCGCATCTTCACAAAATATCGAAAGCATAGATGGTTTTCAGCAGTTTTTCAAATCACCAAATTACTACAGAAGACGTAAGATTTTGTTGTAAACCACAGACATTTACTAAAGTAATAAAGTGTTCTTTATATTTTTGTTATAAAATTTATATCTTAGGGTTACTTTCCCATAACTTAGGTCTCAAACTTACTTTAGGACTAGCTCTATCTGGGTGAATGTTATAATATACATACATAATCTAAATGTACATATATTGTTTTGTGCATGTGCAGTGTTTGTTATTCTCCTTAATTTGACATGTCTGCGAAGGCTTAGCATTCCGCCGGTGGATTCAGTCGCCCCTAATGGTGGCGTATTGCGGTTTTATTAACGTTGTTGCCTTCTGTACTACATTCCGCAACATCTTGGGTTGCATCTTTAGGGATATTTATTGCTTGAGCTGTAATGTTTAGTGTTTGGAATGTTTTCATATGAAATATTGTGCTTAATATTGCTTCAACTGCACTGCGTTTACTAGCAGTACAGAAATTAATTATGAAAGAAACGGTTATTGAAAAAACGTTCTAACATTGATGAATGATTCAAAAGTAGGGAACGTGGCAAGTGAAAAAATAAAGTCTCTGCTTATTCCTCTTTCCTCTAAGAACAAAGCGTCGTGATGTATGTATATTGTTAGAAGTTCATTGTACATAAAATACGGTCAGAATAGCATGAATTTTTGTGATATGAACAGGATTTTGTTCTTGAAACACAAATATTGGAAGTTTGTAGAAATTTTCATTGATTAAATCCGTTTACTGGTTACTACTGG
The DNA here is from genome assembly GCF_032362555.1 of Amyelois transitella. Classification (NCBI taxonomy): domain Eukaryota; kingdom Metazoa; phylum Arthropoda; class Insecta; order Lepidoptera; family Pyralidae; genus Amyelois; species Amyelois transitella. The sequence continues at coordinate 5,331,760 of NC_083511.1, read as the reverse complement.
TTTGCTTTGTTCAGGGAAGCGTAGTAGGCTTGTCTCGTGGTCGCCAATGCAGCGTGATTTGTGCCCACCTTTGATTCACTGTAAAAGTTCAAATAAAAGCCTCATTACACTGTTCACACATTGCATACAGTTTGTACAGCTTGGATTCAGTGATAATGAAATATATATTAATATGTATAAATAAAAAAAAAAGGAAACGTAGTCGAACGTTTCCCATTATCCTCAATTAGGTCAACGAAGTATATTTTCTTCTTTAAGCTTTGACTTATATAGATTAAAATTACATATTATTCCGATTGTTTAACTATAACTTGTCATCTCACTACTGTCGTATGTAGTAACGGTCACGCACTGTTTTTTGAACCCTTCCAGATAATTCTATTACATTATCCGGACTTACTAAAGGCATTATTGGATTTTAAAGCAATAAATAAATAAATGCAAATGTTTGATGATATGGAATTAAAATTTTCTAGTTTAAGTGTTGCAGGACTGGCCTGCTATTTGTGCGGAATTTTGTTCCCATTTCTATTTCGGTGGCCCGTTTTAACCGAAATAAAAACTTCATTAGACCCGCACCAGTGCAGGCACTGGTATTTGTTTTTGCAATACACACGAATGTTTTGGGGTTTTTGTTGCCTTTGTTGCCTGTTCAAGGAACCGTAGCCGGCTCGTCTCGCGGTTGGCTTTCCAAATGCAGTAGAAATTTTCTATGTGTTTCAAAATTAAGTAGGTTTTTCTTCATGTTTAATCGAATTATTATCAAAATGGAAAGTACTCATAAAATTTCAAAGGAAGCATTAAGTATTTTCTGTGTAATAATTAAGTATTTTAAGGAATATCAAAATTTTATATACTTGTAATTTAATTTTTGTTCCTCATCTGACGTACCTGTTATTATAGTGTGCCAAAATAATTCATAATGTTACTTCAATTAAAGAAATAGAGTAACATTAACTAATGCAGTACTTTGTCAAACAATTTGTCGATATTCAGGGACCTATTGGTGAATTTGAATGCCATTCGTATACACGCCGAGTGCAAACGTTTCAATCCGTCAAACGAATCCGACGTATCGGCGCACACAGCTAGATTTTCAGTCATGTTCACAGTCCGTTCGCTGAAACGCCCCAGATGTTGGCTGCTGCAAAATGAAAACACGTTAGCGCTTCGCCTGACGCTCCCTTTTTTGTCGCACCGCCTGTGGAAAGCCATTTATCAACTTTTTATGGAAACGCTTGTTTTAATTTATGCTTACACTAACTTCCCAGCACGACTATCGCGACCTCATTTGCAAGCATAGCTTTGTGGCGGTTTATGTGGGACACTGCGAGCTGTTTCCTGTTTATAACATGGCACTTAACGCTCTTGCATTATGTCGTACTAATGTTTATGATTATTTATATTCGGACGCATTCGTTTGATTTCATGTTTTGCATTTAGATTTTACAGTTTTTAATAAGCCCTCAGTACACGCGAATGTGTTATTAAAATAATTTACTATCGTCTTATATTCTCGGGTATGTATACGCCGAAGTTAGCACTTTAATGTTTTAAGCCTCGAGGAATTAAGAAAGAATGCAGAAATCACCGTTTTTCTCAGACCCGCATTAATACGACATTTGTAAGTCAATGTTATCGCAAGTGACTAATTTTAATTTACTTATGTACGGGCGAGTTAAGAGTCCGTTTGGCGGCACGTTTAAAAAGGTTTGCCCGGTGCAATTACATTAGATACTTGTCTGAATGTGCATCTGATAGCATCTAAAAATAATTCGAAAAGCTACTTTTAATTAAATGTTGACTTTTTTATACAAACTTGCATCGTTTCGATAGTATCACACGCGAACCGCAAAAAGAGTGATTAATTTTATGCACTAATTAGTCGTCATTGGAAATGTTTGAAATGTGCGATCTTGAAAGTTAATCTTGTTAGATAGTAAATAAAATTGGAAGAGAATTAAAGTGGAAAAGCACAGGTGGCGGCGAGACAGCGAGTTAGTTCCCAGTTCTCACTGAGGTTGCAACTTGATGGGACACCCCGCAAACCGCTCGCCACAGGACAAATTTCGCTTATATTAACTTTTGCTCGGAGTAAATTTCTCTTCAACTGCGCGGCCACTGCACTTGAAGTGGCAAAGTTTTAATATCGTCCTCGAGTTGTGGATATCGCACCGTGTGTCGCGGAGGCAACATTACTTTTAATTATAGTTTTTAAACTTAGGGCACATTAGTGAAATTATTTCTAATTTCAACTCTTATACACTTTAATAAATTTAAATTTCTCCCTCAAAATGGCGGGTTTGTTTCCTTTTATTATTATTATTTGAAGAATAAATAGTAGATTCTTCAGCTCGGATTGGTATATTGACGAGCAGTCGTTTCATCGTATGCAACGTCATTCACCGTGAGCTCCTAAAAGCGAGCACTTACCGCGTAATTCCGGTAAAAGGTTCAGCGGTTTGCCGTCCATTCTCTTCTTAATGTTTATTTAAGCGAAAAAGTTCGACACTCATTAACCAGATTGGTGCTTAACGAAACGCGAGACTTAGTGTGATACGGTCAGTTGTTGATAATATCACACGTTATTTTTTTCCCAATTTGAAACGTTTTAGTTCCTGTTTATTCTGTTGCAGCGCCAATACTTGATGCTCTCACTGATAAACCCCAGTTTTTATTAGTTTGAGAAATTTTAATGTGCTCCTACACCTACCATTGTGTCGTCATGGCCGGCGCCGCCTGTGTTATTAATATTAGCTCGTTATCATTTTAGTGCCCTCATAATCCGATGAATATTTATACGGCTGTCAAAACACCTTCATTTTTTGGTTTGATAACGTGATTATATTGTCACACTTTAGATTATTTATTTTTTAATTAGTTGATAAAATATTTCTCTCACCTGTTTATTTTATTATCATCGATCTGTGATCACCTCTTTAACATATTTTCTAATTAATTAATGGGTACACGATAATAAAAGAAAGTTACATTTCGTTCACACAAAAATCATTATCTTGCTTATTTAAATATCGTATTTTTTTTGTCTTTCTTTGCAATCTATAGACTAAATAAAGACTAAGATTTCACAGTTAAGTAAGAACTATGATTTGGAGGTGAGTTTAGTACGTGTAAGTTATACTGTTGACGCTCATTGATCAACTAATCTCTTATGCTTAAATCTGTTATTAAAGCTCATATCACATAGTATAAAATATTAGCATTTTCTTAATACACGCTTTCTGTGATATCTATATTAATTGGTTTTAAGATCGAAGCGGATTTTATTTGTCTACCTGGTTTAGTCTTGTAGTAGGCACCGCTGGCGTTTTAATATTCATAGTCTCAGATTATCCTGCGTAGGCAGCCCGCAGTCGCATCGGGGCGCGGCCGCACGCATTTAGAGACAATGCCATTTGCATAGATGGGCGTTCCTAACTGTCAACCAGAACATTCACATTAACTAATCTGAACATGTGTAATGTATGCGAAATAGTTGCATTATGCACGCTGCGTGGCGTTAAATTAATTCGTTGAACAATTACCTGATGGGCAGGCATTGCGTTCAAACAAATTGCAAATCTGAAGTGGTTTGTATATTAAAAGAACTTATAATAGATTTTATTAATAAAATATATTTTTCATAAAAGTCATAATAATGGAGACTAAAAATTTTATTTAGGTTACCCTTCTAAAATAAATATCATGTACCTAATTAAGATGAAAGAAATCAACGAAAATTACTTGAAATATACAGCCGAAATTACTTTGACGACTTAAGTGACTGAAGAAAATCGTCTTATGTAGCACTCCAGAAATCTCCATCTTTATAACGCTTGCCCGCTCCGCAAACCGCAACCCATTCCCTCGTATGGTAATTCCCTTAGAGGAAAAGTGGGCCGCTTTTTCCAAATAAGGCTCAAAGAGCGGTGCTCATTTCGACTAGAAAAGCACTTATACTGTGAATACGACCGCCCGAGAGCTTAGGGCGCATTGTACATTCGAGTAGCGTCGCTTCCTTACCACCACCCGCCCAACACGCTTTGCAATAATGCGCTTACTACACTTACTGGGTATACCATTCTTCGCAGACTTATATCTTAAGTCGAGACCCGTGTTGCCCCTAACACCCTTATTATAATACAATAGACGAATGGTGAACCTATTCTGTTGTTAAATATTTTTATATGTTTATTTTGCATTATATTAATACTACAAGTATAGAGTTTAACCGAAAAAACGAATCTATTAAGTTCACAACAATGTCAGTAAATCACTCTGAGCGGGGATAGTTAAGCAATTAAAGGAGGAATCCGAGCACGCTATCTTTCCTTCGAACTAATGAGTGGAGACGGCCGACGGACGACGGCGCAAACTCACAGACACTTATCTCCCTGATAAACAAGTACAAATGGGTTACACGTTGCTTCCAACCCCTATGCCCCTCTATTTCTCTTTTAACGTCTTAAGTAAGACCGTACAACTTTTATCAGCTAGACAAAGAGTTCCCTCCGAACTCATTAACTAAATGTGTTACCAATGAAAGCAAGACGTATTATCCAGATTCGATGCTGAGATTAATGACTGAAAATCTCGACGGTTAATACACAGCGGTTATATTAAATACGTTTAAGGTCGTAAAATAAGGACAAGAGGGAATTTTATTGCGTCTAATTGCGTGAAGGGACGAGAAGACGACAAATTCTCTTCATGTTTATGAAGGTTCACAGCACGGCAGAGATTTGGTATAATCATAGTTGTTTCTCGTGGGCTATGGACAATAAAGGGAACCTAACATATCCGTAGCTTTTTATGGCTACATATTTTAGAGATGCGTGGAACCGATGGTACATTTACGATACCTGGAAATAACATTTTGTTTTTTTTTCTTCTTTGAATTTATAAAACACTGAAACTCGGACAAGACCTATTTTTTTTTTTCGCCGAAGTGCTAGAAGATTTTACTACATTAATATATTTGCAAACAGAAAGACAAAATGCACATATTTTTATTCAGATACAGAAAATAAATAAAAACAGAGAAAGTGGTAAGTTTAAAAAACTTAATATACTGATTAAAATTTAAGATAACATTTTGTCCCAAAATATGCATATAATTGAATATGGATAGAGCAAAATGTGTTGGTTTCGTCCACTAGAAACTGCCCGGTTAGTTGTATTTTGATTACGTTATGCTGAATCGTATTATTAAACATACACATATCTGCCGTATATTGAGTAGGTATACACATACTTTGTACACATAAAGAACTCATTACACGAGGTGTTAAAGTACAAAAAGCCGGCGGCCCGAGGCAGAGGGTGGCGGCGGTCGCAGTAGGAAGGCTGCGCAATTCAAAACCTCGGAAAACCGCAGCCGGCGATAGAGCAGAATGAAAAAGGTCTTTAATGAGAGTCCTCATTAGATTTGCAGCTTATTTTTATAAAACTCATACCCTGAAAAACGAATTTAATGAAGAAGTTTTTAAGGTGAAAACTTTTTAGCGGCGTTGTGCACTTTTTGTGATGGCTAAAAAATGTTCAACGCGCGTCAGGACACGTGACATGATCAAAATTTTCAGCAAAGAAAAAATATGTCATTGGAAGTTACTTTCATTTAATAAGTTTTCAACCTGCCGGTACTGTCGAAGTGCGTCACGTTGGATTTTTCAATTTCAGTTTCATCTTATTTTAACGACTTAAAAGCCGTGATTTACTTTACGGCAATATAGTTTGATGATCTACTTAGGCAACTGATGGCGATCATTGTAACCTTTTGCTAATCAGCATTATAATAGCGGTTATAGTAAAGCCAGGGCATCAGCTCAGTGCCAATAAATTATACCCTATCGGAGAAGTCTATCTTAAGCACTCTATAAAGTTCATAAGTGATGACTGAAAGTTCAAGTATTGCTCCTCAAGATTAAATTTTGTTGATCACCAACACTGTAATTTATTTGTGAAATATTTTCCATTTATTTTCTTAATAGATTGTGTGTAATGTACATGGATATGAATATGCATAAAATAATTTTTATTATTATAATTATTTCAATCACATTGGGATTTATATCATGAATCATGCATTTTCTTGAGTAGGTATTTTTCGTAACTTGGCGGGGGTATTAGTTTTTATGTTCGTGGAGTGTCGTGCCTATACAATATACACCATAAAAATGTCCTTTTACGTGTGGAAGTATAATCAGTTTGGTATTATCTAACGTATTATCACAAGCAACACTTACAACTTTCGTTTTTATGCAATCTATGATTGACGCGCTCGCGCAACATTGCCCTATCGGCCTTATACAATAGAACTTTTCCGTGATAAAAGATGGCGAGATTGAGATGTCACGATTGATGCTTATGTCATATTTGTGTGATGAAACAGTTGACTGATAGGTTAATAGGAGGATTTTATAGTATACTAGAGGCCGCCCGCGACTTCGTCCGCATGGAAACCCTATCAATCCCGCGGGAACTTCGGGATAAAAAGTAGCCTATATGTTATTCTGGGTCTTCAGCTACCTACATACCAAATTTCATCGTAATCGGTTCAGTAGTTTTCCCGTGAAAGAGTAACAAACATCCATACATCCATACAAACTTTCGCCTTTATAATAGTAGTAGGATTTATTAATATATTTTAATTTCTAATGTTTCAGAATGAAATAAATGAGAATACTCGAATATGCCTTTCAGTTCAGGAAACGTATATACGTTACTTATATAAGTAGGTACTGTAATTTAATAAAACATAAATATTTTCATAGCAAGCAAAAAGTTATCGCTACACGACATGTAATAAAAAAACTTGCCTCTACTTCATTTCATACTTCATTTAACGCACTCTTATTGTGGCTCTAAGATAAACATTATGACATAACAATACCATTAGTGTATCATTCCATTATCAAAAGGCCCAAAAAATCATTAAATCCTTTCAACGGATAAAATATAAAAAAGACTTTACCTGGACAGTATTTTTTTGACAAATCTAATTGGACACGAGTGGCCGTCGGTGCAATAAAATCCAGAAAAAACTGTCCTGCTTTAAATTAAGTTGTAAAATGTACCCTTGTCCGAATTGGGTCTATCATAAATCGGAGCTCTAGTGGGGTCATAAGCGTCTCAGTGCGGCTGTCCGACGGACATATCGTTGGCATATATACTGTTATTAACACATTGACTTGTAAATTTCTTCAAAAACAACATAAGAGATCTTTATCTATATGCCTACAGATGATCACACCCAACTCGATGAGGATTCGCTCGCGTCATACGCTTTATTATTGTCACAATTTTAGGGTTCATTATTTTTATGGTTCTAAACGTAAAATCTTTAGACAAACAAGACATTATTTTTCCTTTTCATATAAGAAATACCAGAAATTTTTTAAAATTATGGCCAGGTATAAGTACGAATTTTAATTAGGGTTGATTTTATGTAATATAACATTTTATAGACGGAACACGTAAACCGAGATCCGCAATCGCATCAGCACACTTTTCCTGTCTTTTTTATGTTCGTCTATTCACCATATTTAAGAGTTATTTAAATCTTCGTTTGGGTAAAACAAGCCTTGTCGATCCGATTTGATTACGTTATTTATACATACAAACACAATTGACTGTTAAACGAGTTTCGCAGTCGCTGGAAACGTGACAGCTTACATTCGAGATATTGTAGATTTATATCAAGATCTTTGACAAATTCCACCATTATCTTTCCGTAGTTAAGGCGGTCCAACATAATTGGGGTTATTAATCGGATTTATTATATATCTAGAAACTGTTGAATGTGGATTTATTTGTATTTGAACACTGTCGAAATTAGTTGGTGGAATTTTGAGGTGTGTTTTATATTTACAAGTTAACTTTGAAAACAAATTTTTATACATTGACATTTTTCAATCATAAGTTATTTTAAGGGGATGTTGGAAAGCAATAGCTTTTACTGTATACTGCCCATAATATTACATTCTTGTGAAATGGGGTTCATGCATAAACAGTGTAATTTTCCAGAATGTAACATTCAGTATTCTAATATTTCAGTGGCATTAGTGAAAACACCTACGCACCGCTAATGGCGGCAATAACTGTAGCGTGATCACATTACACAATTCTATTTATCTCGAGTAGGTCGTAATGAGAATTTATTTGTCCACAATTTTCATAATGCACACAGCCTGCGGCTGCGTATCGAAATTTGTATAAATTTCACCAGTAAGTGCGCACCTTTTGTAACGGGCAACATCTATGTAGAGCCTGAAAGAGATATTTGCATATGATTTCGTTTAGATGCATAAGAATTCGATTACAAATAGTTTATCCCGCAAAATTGGTTGCTGTCTTTGATAATTTGTCATAGACTATAAGAGAATATCTAGACATTTAAGCACTTAAAAGCTCAGAGCCGGTTACGTGTAATTTATTCAGAAATTTCTATTTGAGATATTTTCCATCCGTAAATTTTGACACTGACAGCGACTAGGTTTCTTTCTCAGGTACTTCAACCTTCACTGATCTCATATTCCAACTTTCATGGATCTCAACTTGCTCAACTATCACAACACAACACAAATCTTGAATTGCATTTTCTTTGAAGGTTTTAACCTTAATTTGTTAAAATTTGAAATCGTCTCTTCTGTATTGAAGTCAATCCACACGGATACTATAATGGATTGTACTGATAGGATATTGCACAGGTTAAGTTTTTTTGTTCCTGTTGTACTCGGCCAGCGCATCATGTTTTGAGACCCTAAGGGCTGTGTAGCTTGTAACTAGATGAGACTTATTACTTATGTATTTAATGATAACGTGTCTGCGTATCCTGTAAATTTGCATAATGGCGGGTAACACGCACGTGACGCGCAGATTTCACCAGCGGCGGCGTGTCGGTAGCTTCTCGTAAATATCGAGCACCCAGATATTGAGCTTGTTGAAAGGAGAGAATTCGTTTGAAAAAGACTTTATTGCTTTACATATTAACACAACTAAAATAATAATCCCGCAAGAAAAATAAAAACTTTCTGTATTTACATTTATTCTGAATATAGATAAGAATTTGTGACAATTACACAAATAAGGGCGCATATTGTATAACTTTTGTATGATAACACTGAAAATTTCACATTTCACTTTTTTTAATTTATGACTTAGTGTTGAATAACCCCCAAAGATAGTCTTGTGCTTGTTAATTTGTTTTGGATGAAAATATCTTATTGACTCGAAATAAGAAACACATAGGAAATTAGTTAATAATTCTTTTGTTTTTTAGTTTGTTTAATATTATTTTTATTTTAGTCATACTACATACATATTTAAAAAAATGTATACCTTTGTACCATTCTCATAGAATAGCTGTCATGGTATTTTATAACGCTAGCAGAAACTTTAAGTAAAATAGTATATTTTATTAATATCACATTACTAGCCATGGTATTGTATATTCACCCTCAATGTCCAAGAGCTGGCGGCGGATCTATAAGTTGAAATTTACAAAGCAATGTGTAACAGTCACCTGGCTCTGCGCGAGCTATCTCGTGTGTGCAACCTCCGAATATTAATAGCTCTAATATTTCTCTACGTCTGCCGACCCGACGACACGAAACTTGCTTGACGCTTGGATTAATAATAGCGCGTATGTCTAAAGAAGATATACGTGAGGTCTTGGCGACTTCTAGCTAAAACAGATTGCCATCTCTGATGCAACATTGCGCTCTCTAACTATTGCAATTACCACTATCGATCCGATTATCAGTGATTAAAATTATTCAATTACATTTCGCAAAATACAATTGTTCGATATGATTGATTGCGGTTTAGCAGATATAAAATTTATACTGTCATAACTTATTGGGGTTGCCGACCTTTGGTTTATCGTCGATCAAGTGTAAAAAGGTCAGTTTAGTCATGATCTTGATGTATAAATCAAATATTAAGTATATTTACATTGAACAGTATTTGGCTTTACGAAACAACAAGAATGACCTTGATATTTTGCTGAGACTTCTTTGACAACAATTTCGAAATTAGATTAAACATAGTCATCAGTGATGTGGAGTAATGCAATCAGAAAAATAAATGCAAAGCTGCATTTGGGTTAAGTTGATAGAAATATAATTTGGTTATAAGATATATGCGAGATGATCGTGGACAACCATATGCATACATGTATTTACCCGATTTTCTGAACCGATTTTGATGCGGTTTTCAGGAAACGGATGCGGTTTTTTTTTGTTTGTTACACTTAGGAGGTTTTAGAAATATTACCTACCGACTACAAAAAAAGAGGATATTGATTGTAGGCGGTTCTCTTTATTTTGTTAGTTTTAACCTGAAGCCCAAAAAAATCTATGTATTTTGCAATTATCTGTCGCCTTATAGTATGTAGTCGTGTATAATGTTTTTGTCAGTCAGTAGTATTTAGAATATTAACTTTTTAATCTTTGATCTTTTTCTTCATTACTAAAAATAGAAAAATGATAGCATTGCAATATGAAGTAAGAATCAGCGGTGGTCCAATCGGCACTTGTTACCGGGAAGCGCGCGCCGTGTTTCCGACGATAATGAATACGAGTTAATTAACATTAGCCTGAACATCGACCACACCACGACTGATCCCCTGGATGATACAGGACCCGTTCGTTTACAATCTAATTCTTATTTTCAGGCACCTGGGTGAATGTGATAGGATAGAGAGTAGACGTACGGTGAGTGAGCTAAAGGTAGCTTAAAGTTGTTTTAAATTTTAGACCTTAACACACTAGTAATTCATGCTATCATGGGCAAAATTTCTCTATAGCATGACGGTGTAAACGATATTTACGTCAGGAGGAAGTCACTGTAATAATACGAGACAATTTTCATGCCCACAGACATTCCATTCATTAAGACCAGCTTAAACAGCTTACAGGAATTAAAATATGCCGTGTGGTTCCCGGCACCATTACAAAAGAATAGGACCACTCCATCTCTTTCCCACGGATGTCGTAAGAGCCGACTAAGGGATAGACTTGGGATTCCTCTTTAATGTAAATCCCTGCCAATCTAAGGTCTGCCGCGCCGATGGATGCATGGCTAGGGGCGAGCCTAGTCTCGAGCGTGCCACTTCCGCCATGGGGTTGGGCGACCCCCAGGTAATGGCTAGCCTTACCCTGGCATGCGGGGCTCTGCTGGGGCGGACAAAATTTTTCCCTAGCGTCTCGTGGGAATCGCATGGATGCAAATTTTTTGAAAGAGCACCTAGATGGCGGCGATGGTGTCCGCACCCCATCACGTCTCGTTCCCGGCGGGAGCGGTATGCGGTCTGCTGAAAGCCGCTTTGCGACGATGAATGTAAGAGGAGGAATGAAGGATAAGATTGAGGAAGTATGCCAGATGATGGATGAAAGACGTTTGGATGTGTTGTGCGTGAATGAAACGAAGCGGAAAGGATGCGACGCGACGCAGCACGGCCCTTACACGGCGTATTGGTCTGGAATTTCCAGTACCAGCCGAGGCTGTCAAGGGGTCGGTCTAATTCTTTCTGCACGAATGGCTGAGTGCGTGAATGAGTATGAGTGTGTCAGCCCTCGTCTTCTATGGATTAGGCTGAAAGTTGGAATCACTCGGATCTTCGTTCTAGGTGTTTATGCACCTTGGGATGTGGGTTCGAGGGGTACAACATCAGCAAAAAGCGAAAACGAGGAGTTCTGGAATAGTGTAAGAGAAGTATTGAAAGTTACCAAGCCAAATGAGAAGATTATTATGTTAGGTGATTTTAATGGATGGGTGGGTGTAAAGCGTGATGGATATGAAAAGGTGCTTGGTGCGTTTGGTGACGAAAAGGTGAATGATAATGGAAGAAGTGTATTAGAAATTTGTCTAGAGTGGGATCTTTTTGTGTCGAACTCAATGTTTCAACATAAAGAGATCCACACCTACACAAGAGTGGAAGGTATTTTAAAAAGTATGATAGACTTTGTGATTGTAGATGAAAGATTGAAGAACAAAGTGCTGGATACCCGTGCATATCGCGGTGCTGGCATTGACTCGGACCATTTACTGGTGATATCCCGGATAAGGGGTATCTTCAATCGCTGGCGGCACAGGGTAAGGGAGCAAACCAGCGCTTTGGAAAGAGTAAAAGTAGAAAATTTGCAAGATATGGATGTAGGTAAGAAGTATATTAATAGACTGAAGGATGAATTTGAAGATTTAGAGGAAATGAGCGATATTGAAGATGGATGGAAGGAATTTAAAGAAAGAATTGTGAAAGTAGCTGTTGAAGTGTGTGGTGTAAGTAGAAGAAGGAAAGGAAAAAATCACAAAAATGCGTGGATGAGTAAAGATGTGCAAGAACTTGTGCGATTAAAGAAGAAAGCATGGCTGGATTTGTTAGCAGCAAAAGCTAACTTAAGAATGCAAGAGGTTATAGATGAAGATGTGAATGAAGCACGTAAGGAATATAAGAAAATGAAAGATTTGGTTAAGAAAGCTGTGATTAGAAAGAAAGAAGAGTATAAAGAGGATTTTGATAAAAGGCTATCAGAAGACTTTCAGTCAAATCTGAAAGTATTCTGGAAATCCGTAAGGTCAGCCCGAGGAAATACTATAACCAGAGAGCTGACTAGGATCAGATGCCAGGATGGTAGCGTTGTGAAAGGAGAAGAATGTGTACTAAAGATATGGAAGGACTATTTTGAAAGTTTATTTGAAAAAAAGGAAGGAAATAAGAAAGATTTCTGCTATAGCGAAGAAAAAGAGAATGAGATGGAAGGCGAAATTGAAATGTTCGAAATTGTGGAAGCACTTAAGAGTATGAAAGCGGGAAAGGCTGCTGGGTGTGATAGAGTGTCGGTCGAGATGCTTAAAGCAGGAAAAGGCGTAGTAGCTAGTCAGTTGTACTGCCTTTTCAATTTGTGTTGGAGAAGCGGCCGAGTACCAAAAGATTGGTGTAAGGCTGTTATCGTGCCACTTTACAAAGGAAAAGGGTCACAGCTGGACTGCAAAAATTATCGTGGTATAAGCCTGCTTAGCGTCGTCGGCAAATTGTATGCTAAGGTATTGATTAATAGAGTCAGGAATGAAACTGATGACAAAATATGGGATGCTCAAGCGGGATTTCGAAAGGGAATGGGATGTACTGATCAGGTCTTTTCCTTGCGGTGCATAGCCGAAAAGTTTTTGGCCAAGAGTCAAAAAGTCTATTGCACATTCGTAGATCTGGAAAAGGCCTATGACAGAGTTGAGAGGAATGAATTGTGGTCAGCACTTTCTATGCATGGGGTGAGCAGTCTCTTAATACGAGCACTGAAATCCTTATATGAGGATTCGAGTGCTTGTGTCAGGATAAACGGAGCGCACACTGAGTGGTTTAAGATTGAGAAAGGCGTTAGGCAAGGATGTGTTGCGTCACCGTGGCTGTTCAACCTATTTATGGATAGCTGTTTGACAGATTTGAAAGAGTCTAAAAGTGGATTAAGGATGAATGAGTTACTCGTCAAATGTCTGCTCTATGCCGACGATCAGGTTATACTGGCGTCATCAGCGGAGGAGTTACAGGAGATGGTAAACTGTATGCATGAAGCTTTAAAAGAGAAAGGAATGAAAGTGAACGTAAGTAAAACTAAAACACTGGTTTTTGAAATGGAGAAAGAAATGACAGCATGTAATATTTTGATTGGAGGAGAAAAAGTGGAGCAAGTGAAAGAGTTTGTATATCTAGGATCAAAGTTTACATCAGATGGCAAGTATGATAGTGATATTGAAAGGAGAGTGAACGCGGGGAACATGGTGAATGGAGCTTTGCATGCCTTTATGAGCAGTCAGAAACTATCCAAAAAGGCTCGACTGGCTGTGCACAGGGGCGTGTTGGTCCCGACATTAATGTATGGGAGTGAAAGTTGGGTATGGCAAAAGAAGCATGAAAGCAGAATAAATGCAGTGGAAATGAGAGCGTTAAGGAGTATGATGGGTGTGAAATTGAGTGACAGGATAAGGAACAGCGTGATAAGGGAATGTTGTGATGTGAAAGAAGATGTAGTTACAGGAATAGAAAAGGGTATGTTAAGATGGTTCGGTCATGTGGAGAGGATGAATGAAAGCAGGTTGACTAAGCAGATATACAAGGAGAGTGTGGAGGGAAAGGTCGGAGTGGGAAGACCTAGACGAACGTATCTTGATCAAATTAAGGACGTCCTGGTAAAGGGTCAGGTCAAAAGTACCCGAAACCGCCGAGCTTGTATGAAGAGAGTTATGAATGTGGACGAAGCGAAAGAAGTATGCAGAGATCGTGGCAAGTGGAAAGAGGTAGTCTCTGCCTACCCCTCCGGGAAAGAGGCGTGATTTTATGTATGTTTTTTATGTATGTAGGAATTAAAAGTCACAATTACGGCCCTGTGGCATTTTGCAACTTTCTGGCAGAATCGCGGGCTAACTTAATAATAACAGTAGTTAAACTTAATGGACGAGCCGATAAACTGCTAGTGAAGGCTGAAGGCGAATGATTTAATTATATAACTTAGGCGCTCGTTATCGTTAGTTCGACGTACGGTATCGGATACAGGTATTTCTATATCAAATGGAACGTTTTTTACAATTACCTTCACTGATTTAACCTAGTCAACTAAGTATTTTGATCACGTCAAAAAATGATTTATGCATTATTAAATAGCGAGAAGGGTATACGACATTTTAAATCGTAGGTGTCGCCATTAATATATGCATTGCCTCTCAGTAAGTGATATTATAATGATGTATTGTTTCAGGTAAGTAGGCGTGACGCTGCTTGAGCAACCAGCGATGGGACCACCGATACACTTACCAGACGCGATGGAGCAATCCCACCTTTCGTGAGTTATGTGATTATTAAAACCTTTGTAACAAAACCATCCGAATCTCACAGCACGCAGAACGATGTATGTTTGCCCTTTCAATAAATCGAAAGGTTATTCAACTTCGTTGAACTGAAAATATTCAATCCAGGATGGTGTTTGTATTGTATGTATTTACATGCCTATTTTTCAGTATCGTCTATTTATACAGTCGCTAAATTTTCATCAGCAACAGGGGATCGCTCGGGGCTATATCGTCCGTAGCTGAATTATGTAAGCTCATGCTTACTTGCTTACTTGCTTACTTATCGGATAAACCTGAGTTTATCCGATATAATCAAGTTTGATTCATCTTTCAACTCGACAACCAAAGACAGCAATTTGAAATTAATTTCTGATAATCAAATCAAAGGTAAATGGTATTTTATGCGAATTATAAATTAAATTCAAGTCGCCTACGAAATTATGATGTTGGATTTAGAATAATTCTAAGTTTGGACTGGCGACTGTGTATCTGACGTTGTGTATAGCGCACAGTATCCTGTACGTTTTAATGTAAAATATGCCACAAGCAATTTGTGTTACAATTATTCTTCTGGTAATTTTGCGAAATAAATTACTTCACAAATGAAGACATGGGAATTTAGTAACAATGTCTAAAGTCAGAACTACAGAAGCGGCACGCTTGTTAACCACGATGTTGTTACTAGGATAATATTTGTGGATGAGTGACAAAATCTTCGACAACAGGCCATAGCGATGTAATCTTTGCCTTTGATCAAATTATTAAATGCATTTATAAAGCTGTTGAGCAAGGCTTGTTTGTATTGGGATTCTTAGTATAGACAAAAGGTTAGTAACTGTCACTATCTGAATCTCAATTTTTTCATAGAGCCGTTTAGCTGAAGGAGGCCTTCGAGTCCGAGACTTGGCTCTGTCCACCTCGTAAGAGATAAGAACGTTAATTGTAAATTATACCACGTGTTTTAAACTAAGCACATTTCGTGAAAAGCCTTTCCTGCTACCAATCGTTAATGTTTGGTTACACTAGTTAGTGCATCATCTTGTAGTGATGTGATGGTGATCCTATACTACGTTGACGAATACAGTAACACTGTTGGCGGTCTAACGGGGCATCTCGGAGCGACAGGCTGCTAACAAACTACGTATTTGAAGTAAGTTATCTTCCTGGCCGGATTTCATGGGCACGCTTGCTTAGTTTGATGCAGTAGTTATTAGCTTAATTGTACTGCAATATTGAATTTTCCATGTGCTGTGATTAACCTGTCTGCTAAGTCGTCAAAGGTACTTTGTTAAGTTGATTATTTCATTAACTTTAAGTATAGTTTTTCAAATTAATATTAAATTATTTATGCTGCAAATTGATAGATTTATCATTCTCATGGTACCTTAGTGTCAATATCAAAAATCCTGAATTGAGTTCATTGCACTTCCAAATTTACTTCTCAATGTAAAACACACTTTGATTGCGTTTAACATACAAAAGTGACCCATGTTTAAGCTATTATTAAATCAACATAAATCTAAAAGTTGAAATAGCATTTACATAACTTAATGTAGCTGTTTGCAATTTCGTACACCTGACTTGCAATTTGAATCATCAAAGCAATAAAGCGGAAAGCCTTAGCATGTGTCTTGTTTCACAATCCCAAAGCATACTGAGAACAGCTCAACAAATAGATATACTCGTAACTAAATCGTTCATTATTTCGCACTGCGGGCGGCTCGTTAAAAAACTTACACATTGGGCGAGTCCTAACTGAAAGTGATGGAACATTTAAGTTTCTAATTGTACTTCTTCTTGAATGAATGCTAAACAATATTTTACTGAATTAATAATTTAATTCTGAGATACTTACACTTACATAAGTTAATCTCGTACGAGTAAATCATGGCCGCACGTCTCATTAAACAATTAAAAAACTCGGTGGTATAGTTGGAATTTCCTGGTGATGTTATTAATTGGTAACAATGTCTAAAGATATTGTTACATGTGTAACCGTTATCAAAATTGCTCTGGCAAGGCTTTATTTGGACACACACATTGGATTTTATAGTAGCACAGTTTACTCGAACAGTGAGAACGTGCCGGTGGCTGCTTGATTTCAGTCCCTTACCTTTTTTGTAAATCAACCCTTCTAAAGCTTAAGTTTCTTATTATAGTCGTTACAATGGTTCTTACTATCAATTAATGCGCGATTCAAAATAGTCGTAATGAATGTCCACCAAAAATTGGATGAATCAAACATGCTAGTTTTTTTGTCACAGAGCGTTTACTATTACATGGATAAACTAAACTTTATGACGTCCGTTTCCTTTAAAAACTATTTCTTTTAAGAAATCAATAGTACTTAATAGTGCAGGCAGGCATCGTAAGTACGGTTCATCCCGACGGAAACCGGAATAGGAAATGCAAACAAATGATCGTTCTCACAAGGACAATACCTTTAAAAGAAACGTTTTCGTTTTCAATTTCCTCACGCGCCGGCCGTCAGCCGTCCGTGATCTTGGATTCGCTCGATCATGAAAATATATAGCTTCATTCGAGCGATCGCTATCGGAAATCTCCTTAATCGGTTTTCTTTTATATGAAAATGGACTTTTAGATTTATTGCACCATTTCGGTTGCTCTCTAGTTGCGAAAAACGTTATATATGACTGCTCGGGTTCAAAATTGCACACTAAACAAAAATTCAACGACGCGCCGCTCCATATTTCAGATGTAGAGCCTCGTCGGAGCTTATAAGCAAAATTTTCTATTCGCAAAATATCTGATCTTAAAATATATTTAGTTAAAATATTTTACTCGTAAAATGCCGTATGTCAAAATGAGCTTTATTTAATTAATTTGTGTAAGGCACTAAGTGTCAAATTAGAGCATATAATTAATTAGCGGTTCAGGCTATAGAAGTAAAAGCTTTACCCAATCGACAGTTTCTTTTTCACGTGCAAATCCTTCAGTTGACATTTTGCTGATCGTACATTCTGCGGTAAAGCCATGGTTCCCGGCGCTAAAATATTGGCTATGAAAGAAAATTGTTTAGGGAAAGTGCGGTTGCGCTGATTTCTTATTTCGTATTCATTGTGCGTTGAAATGGATCACAAGCCAAGCTCGGGAACTCTACTGGAAGTAGTGCCGAGAATTTATTGAGCGACGACGCTGCGGAATCTCGTTTTTTTAATGCGTGATACTATGCATTTCGAACGTATGAAATTTACCATGCGGTTCCTTCTTCTCGGCACTTTAAAATAGGAGCTTTTCATCTCTCTCGAACATTTCTAGAACTATTAAAGTGGAGGTAATGTGTTGTGCTTTCACCTTTTTTTAACATCTGGAAGACTCGTACCGCTGCCCAGTAATCAATCGGGAAAACCATCAGGGGAATTCGATGACTGTATGTGTACGTATAGTAGATGAAAAGATCCTTTTATGTTCATACGGTAATGTGCTTGCTTTTATTTAATGTAAAAAATTTTAAGGCATTTGAATATCGTCTTACAATTGGAGGTGCAAAGTCGTATGTCTTCATGAGGCAAGTTAATTTGGCGAGTTGTCGCGTTCACAGCGATAACATAACACGCACACAGCATGCTAGCGAGCTCTTATGTCGCGGTGCGTGTTAGCGGCGCAAGCGCATCGTAAATCTCTGGGCACCGGGGTGGACGTGATTTCAGAAGTACATGCTGTTCTATACATCCCTCTGTTGTGGTGCCACACAATGCCCGGTCACCTACGCCGAATCGAAATTCACTATTTTTCGATTCGTATTACAAAATAAATTTATTCATCAAATATAACAATGTATTATTATCAACCACATCTTAACGCCTCGTCATGCAATCACTCATTTAATTTATTCTAAAAGCAAACTCGCTACGATTGTACATTTAATATCACGCCATTGCAATCGACTATAACAGAATCACGCTACATATGTTAATTCGATTATTCTCGTTAGATTTGGCGTAACGAGGCGTTGTTGAGGAGGGCAATCAGTATTCGTACTCGCCCACGTCCCATTGCGTGGGACGAATCAGCTGCTCGTTCGTTTCTCAAAATTTTCTCTCACCTCACATGTAATATGTTCCTTACATTTTCGTTATCTCATTGAACACGTTCGTATTAAATTTCACCAATTCTTAATGTACGCTTATGCCGACGCCATCAGTTAAGAGAATATTTTTCGAGCAATCCATGCCAATACAAGTTTTATTACTCTCCTGCAGGGGTCATAATAAAATGTAGCGAAAAGCCATACAATGTACTCGGGTAGTTAAGCTAAAATTAATTTTGGTCGTAATTTTATATGCCATATAGAGGCCGGTGCTTAAATTATTTAGGTTAATTACTTATAGCTTGAGGTCCTCGCAATATTTTTCTTTAATTTTAAATAAACGTCGCCATGTGTAACGTTGTTTTTTTATTTAAACCCTCCGTTGGGCTTACCGGGGTAGGGCCACCGTAGCTCAAATAGGTCTAACCCGGCCGTTAATTTGGGGTTTAAGCATTTTTTTTAATGTCTGAAGTTTATTAAAGCAAATATTAGCATGCGTCCCATCATTTTACGTGAGGGTGTTAGCAACGTGTTGATATTTTATTTACTTTATCGCCGGCCGAAGCGGAAGGCCATTGTGTTGGTAATGAAACTCGAGTCCCAGAGATTTGTCGGCTCAGTAATTAAACACATCTGCTACACGTGCAATTGTATCTCTGTACGAGTTTTCATATTTTCAGTGAAACATTTCGAATACGGACCTTTTTACTGACGCACGCGGGACCTTTTATTTTGTTACGGCCGTAGTTTATTTACGGGTAAACGATTTTGGAACAGGTGATTATGCAAATAAATTTTACGTTTTATCCTTATTGTTATTATTTTTTTATTATGACTATCCTTATAACTTCTCATGAAATAAGTACTCGTATACTGCAGAAGGAAGTTGATGACAATTTTTACAACTGAAATTTACAGGTTCTATGTCTTCACATTAGGTATGTATAGATAATTTTCTTATTTGTCTCTGCTCATATTGACATTTAGAATGTAGGTCATAAATTTGTCAACCTTGAAAATAACTGAACGTTTAAAACTTACTCTTAACGATTTGTTTTATCCAACTAACACTATGTCATCAATATTTATAATCATAAATTAAAGTATCCAAGCAAACATTTCTTCCTGTCATGCTATAGAAACTGCATAAAAACTAATGTGGCACCAAACCGAACATGCATTTGTTCACACACTTTATAAATATATGTGATTTAAAGAAACAACCATTACATTGAATGCGTGTATTTATTCGTTACACTTTTAACATAAATAAGAAATAAGGAATTATATTCAGGCTATTTGAATACTCACAAATTAAAGATGCAACAGCTATATAGATGATGCAACTTTTGTAAACTAAAAATATTTGCGTTAATAATGTATTTGGAACATAGTTTTTCAATAATCAGAAAATTTAAATGAAAATTTGAAGAGTTTATTTTTAATTTGTTGAATGAATAAAATAAAAACACAATGCTTTATGTATATTACACAATGCGATACAAGCAAATTAAAACCCTATTTACGAGTTTGAATTTTTTGAAAGCAGATACTTGGTCTAATCTCATATATGTAGATATTAAAGTTAAATAAACCTCCATTCCTCATTATTTTGTGATATCTATCCAGCGTAGGTGTTATTATACGCAGACTTATCCCTGCACCCATTGTGAATTGTTTCGGTACAATTCGCTCTGAAACCCACTTCCTAAGGCATTGCACTGCTAAATTATGACACACACCGTTTGCAATAACTATTGTATGTGTTTAGTATAAATGCAACAAGCCAGTAAATAGTGTTTAGCCGTCAGCACTTCATTGTACAGTGATTCTCCTACTTTGGATGCAGACTATTCCGAATGCATAATAGGTAATTGATAAACGTTAGTTCCGACCCCCACGATTTGTAACGGAGTTTAGTGAAATTGGTATGTATTATGAAAGTAATATAATAGTCTACTAAAGAGTACCTTTAAATAAACTGTTTGCAAATATTTATAACTGAACAGGAAAGGAATTTTGTGATGTTGAAAAAGACTTAGGAATAGAAAATTGGTTGGTTTGGTCATGTCGAATGGATGAATGCAGCAAGTTGACTAAGCAAATATACAAGGGGAGGGTAAACGGGAACGTTGGAGTAGGAATGTTTGGATGAACATACCTTTATCAAATCGGAGACTTCCTGGCAAAAGGTCAGGTCTGAGATTTATTAATGAGGATGAAGCGAAAGAAGTATGCAGGGATCCTGACAAATAGAAATATAAAGTATCTGCCTATCTCTCCTAAAAAAGAGGCTTGATTTTATGTATGTAAATAGAAAACTGTATGTAAGGCATAGTTGAATTCATCAATCTGTCTCAACACCTTTGAAAAATCCTCCTTGTTACTTATTCCCAATTGCACCCATGGCTGCTGAAATCAGGACTGGGGTTAGTTTCCAGACATCTACAGCTTTTAAACTATCGTTCTTGGTCGTAAGAAAAACTATATAAATAGAAGTGAGGAAATGTCTTCATTGAAATGAGGCGTGTTGTCCCGTGTTATAATATCGTAAATTAAAATTCTACTATTATGGATAGGGTACGCATTTAAAACGTGACATGTGAATGATATACAAACTGGATTTAATTGCTCCCTGGAGTCATTATTTCAGCCATGCAGTGCTACTGCTTTAGCTGCTTTAGAGACGACAATTAAATTTATTTAATAAACCTGTATATAAATAAGAAAACCTGTGTAGTTGTTCTTTTTCCAAAATAAACTAGTAATAATAGCGAAACTGTTTCTTTAAGTAAATATTCTAATTTAAATTTTGTTTGTCATTATTCTTCCCAAAAGTTCTTCGTCTTATGTATGCTGTATCTGTATATTAGAAAAACGTTTCTAGCCTAGGGGTGATATCTTTTTATTTGAAATGAGTTTTGAATTGTCAGTTCTATGCGTATGTATCTGTTTGTATGCAGACGTTCGTGTAAGTCTAGGTTGTAATGAATAAAATGCGATCGCGTTTTGCGGTGGTCCCCGGATCGGTGACCATAGTCTCAGGGGCTGGCAACTCCTCTAATAACTGTAATTAACTGCCTACGAGAAATCTTGTTGGATTTTAGTGATGCTATTGGAAATGCTATCGACATGTTTTACTGTTGTTTTTATAAATGGAGTCAATTAGGTATTTGAAAAACTATAGTTACATGTCGTTTTCCGACCTATAAGACGTGTTTCCAGACCTATAAGACGTGTTTCCAGACCTATAAGACGTAGAAGGACTAAAATTTTTTAATTGGGACCTTCTGTTTATCACAAGTGCCACGAAAGAAGTATGGTTTTGGGATGATAAGTCTCTCTAAGTATTCCTCTTCGGTAGCGAAATATAAAGAAATTTAGTGCACATGATAAAGCTTGAGATGTTAAAAAAAGTACATAACTTCTTCATTAATAATGACAGCATCTATTGCTATTGAATATGTTTCTTATCGATGTCACCTATTTGCCCACACTATTCCTAAAGGGCGGTAGCGTCGATCGTACGAATCAACATGTCATTGCGGTGCGAACTAGGTGATCGCAATCGGTGCTTGTTAGTCGCCATTATGAATGCAAATTCAATAATTATAATACATGCCGATGTTACAAAATAAAAAGAGTACGGGAAGACACAAGTTCTACGTAAATTTTCGACGATTTTTTGAGCCGCGGTAATAGGAAAGGACCATTTATACATATACAAGTGTACTTGCACTTGATGTCCGTACTTCTACTCGTACACTTTGATACTAACAGAAGGGTTTTATTAAATGAATACGAATAGAATGTACACATTCTTCGTATAAGTAAAAGCGACAGATATGGATCTGTTACTAGAGGGAGGTTTCTATTTTTAGTTATTATGCCGCGGGAGATTCAACAAAATTTGATTAATAGATAATTAAAGAAATAGACAGATGTAAAAAAATTTAGTAGTTTAGTTATACTAATTGATAACTGTATCTGCTTAAACTTTTCTTTTGCAAGCCAAATAAAGCACGTTTATCATTTCTGTACCCTCTACATTTAATGATATCGGTGTTGCATTCTCGCCGACGCATCTGCACTGAGTTGCGTGACTCTCGTTTACTGCTCCGAGAAAATTGCTTTGAGAATAAACGCAATCTATTTAATAATATGCAGTGTGGGTTCATACGAACCTGTCATTAGTTTTATTCCAGTGAAAATTAATTTCTGTGCTTGTTTATAGCCTCGCGGTATAATTTCTTAGTATGTGCTATATTAGTGACATGAGATAGGGAAACGGTTTACAAAGTATACTAGAAAAATTAATGTTGTCATAAGTATGTGGTAATACGTATAACATAAAGTGGTATATGTGTACGTTGACTTTCCGCGGGGCTAGCGGATAAGGATTAAATATGCATGAAACATCGTGCTTGCTGATTTTGTGTTTGCTTACAAAAAGAGAAACCAAATGATCTCGTTACTCCGAAATAGTTTTTCTCTTAAATCTTTTATATATTTTGTAAGAAGACAATAACCAAAAGAAAATATTCCGTTGGTAATTTAGAAATGATGTTCACTGATAATCAACTCCTTTCTGCATTTTCAGGACAAAGTAACTGCGCCTTACCATCACAGTTGTTTAGTGCGTGATGTTGTGGTCCCGTGCGGTTTGTCGCGGAATGCCGCCGCAACACCACCCGACTCCTAATGGAGCTTAATCAACCTCCTTGCTTTTCATCCAATCTCGTTAGCGACTAAATTGACTTTCTTATTGCGCGCAGTTTCTCTCGCGTACACGACCCAAGTTTATAAACCTCTTAATCCGACGTAATAGTTGCAGCACTTGCAGCCGCAGCTCTAAGAGCCGTAACAACTGCGTTTGCCTCTAAACAAACACGGTTACTAAGTGTATTACCTACCGAGCACTACATCGGAATGAGTCGAACTACTTTAGCAAGTAGGCGCTCAGCCGACTAAAGTGGTTTCGAGCCGCGGAGATGGCTCTCTGATGGCTTCCTTCAAAGCTAGTTTGCCTTGTATCCTTCATTAAATGGGTAATAGTTCGGTCTTATATTGACTACTACTAACTATAAACTCTGTAGCTTCTACAGTTAAATTAATAATCAGCTCGTTGTTACTGTAAATAAGTTTCAGCCCTGGCGCAATGCGTACAATTATTTAGTTCTATGAGCGGTTAAATTACAGTTTTGCTGCTTTAATTTATTAGTCTCCACGGGGTGCACATACATAAACTAAAATGCCTTTTACTATTAGGGAAATTTGTGTCTGACCACCGCCGTCTGTCCAAGGATTTGCAAGAAACAACGGAACTAAGAACATACACACGCTTACGTAGCGTGAAATTCGTATAAAATGTTTACTTACCGCTATTTTCACAAATAATCATTACTTGCAAATTATGTATCTCTTAAGTCAACTTCGTTTTATTGTTCTGCAAAGTATGACATTATGAATAATTTTGCCTATGACCTCGAGTAAAGTTTTGTCTAAATAATTAACGGATAAGTGTTGAAGTATATTTACAGGTAATTAGAAAACAGCATGATACGTTTCCCGACGGCCTACGCCGGATGTTTGCGGAGATGTTGCCTATTTTCGATTAAGATGGATCGTCCACGATTTCACTAAAAGATTTTACGGGCATGTAGTTTGCTCGGACCACTTCCGCCATACGGAAGGCGTTACGTTATCTGTGTATCAACACATGGTTTTGACATGTCATAAATGCACGATCGCCCTAACGAGTTATGTCAACCGCTCGCCTTCGCCGTTGGTGGTCACTGCCCATAAAGCTACTTCATATTAACATGGGAATTAGAGCGATCTCATCGTATTAATTATTATGCCACTCCAGAACCTTTACCGGTTTTAATGCTAGCAATTATCACCGAATCATAATCAACTGTTATTTATCGCTACAAATATAATTTTATATCATTTTATAAACCGAACATAAATAATTGTATTTATGCCTTAACAACGAATGTAGCAGCATATTGAAAGAAACCGCAGTCAATTCATTCGCAGTCACGAAAACATGACACATATCCTGTTATTACAAAACATGCCATTTTCACGGCGATAGTTTTTTTTGTTTAGATGCATTCGGAACATAATAAGCTGTATTGGCTTTGACGTTATTCAGGGATCGTAAGATCCCAAGTCTCAACAATTGACAAACCCAAACTTAGCTAATAAAAAAAAGAATGATTGAACGGGAAATTTCAAAGACTACTAGAAAACTAAAGTTTTGGGTTTCATAGAATACAAAATAACTTCTATTAAGTAATAGTCATATATGTCCTTTGAATTATTCAGAGCCCATTCCGTATAAAATTTAATATATCCTACGTACCTACGCATCGTTCATATAAAATTGACTGAGATTGTTTTAGTGCTTCCTCTTTACTAGTAGGGTATTGGATGTCGCGTCAGATAAGCGTTGTTAGTTAACATTCGCGCGAATCATTGAATTATGGCCATTGTACCTACTGGAGAGTGCGGCCCCCGCTGGGACCACCCGCGACTCCTCAGTGTACTGGCACTAAAATATACACAATGTACAATGTGATCCTTTTAGTGCCAGTAGCAGACTAGACGCCTAAGTACTGGTTTGTTTCATAATGATTTTTTAGGTATATGTAAACCGAAAAAATCATTATGAAACAAATTACAGCATTGATAAAACACCTCTACCTTGCTTACGTTGCACGGATTCGGATCTTTATATTATTCGGATATACGTCGTTAGTTTAGTTTTAGTTTGAACTACCCTGTCAATTTGTTTTTCACTTAAAAACAACACGAACCGAAGTCCATCTAGGTTTTATAGTCCATAAAGATTACGTTCTGTTTATGTTTATTCTGGTTTTGGTAACAGCGGGTGCCATGCGTTCGGACTTTTGTTGTAACAGTCTCTGTTATTTGCTACAATCACACTTTGTTACTTTGAATGAAGATTTAATACCTATTTATTAATTCCATTTAACGTTGTAGGTAATGTGACTCCATTGGTTTTGTAGCGAATATTTTATCGGCAGGCGTACATTGACTACTTAGATAAGTTTTATTAGGCAGAGCAAATGGCAGTGAAATTGATTTAATTGATTGTTATAGTGAATGAAGCAATAGGCTGATATTATTATATTAATATAATAATATCAGCCTATTAATAATAATAATAATAATTTATTGCGTACTCTCGTATGTCTTATCTATTTGACTTATTTCAGAATAATTCATAAATCTATCTCTTATCAATAAATATTTTTGCATTTGACGGGTGAATAGAAGCTAATTCGTCGTTAATTGGATAATTTAGATTAACTCAAATTTGCACGGATTGTACACGTCTAAGAGCCTGAGGTTAATTACTGATAGAGACATATCACTGCCTCATAACCTTAATTATGTCTTATGTTATGTTAAACATAGTCTGCAAATGTTCTACACTTGCGTAGTATAACAGACAAAACGTCTTGTTTTTAATCTCTGTTTATCCGTACTTATATGCGGGGGCAGAATAACAATTACTTATTTTTCTACTTAAGTGAGTTATTATTTGGTGCACGAAATTTCTGTGGAAAAGCAGAAGTAATATCAAACTATTGCTGATGGGATATGCTGGGATCAAATAAAGCTCAAATTTGACCTGATCAGAGTTGCCCAAAAGTGGGATAATTGAAGAGGTGCACTAAGCGTCTTAGAGGAAGTGACTTTAGAATAAGATATGCTGCGATGACTACATGTCACGAATCAATATCTCAAAAAATGTTAAATCAAATAATCCATTGTTGTCGAACAGTATAACCATTTGAGGAATTAATAGCAGGATAATGTGGATTTACAGCTGTGAGCATTGGCCATAACCAGCACGGACCGACGGCAAACATCACCGCGGAGATACGTCACGTAATGTTGGGTTAATCTCGTTAATGTGAAGCGTGCCTCACCCCGTATCGGCATATGAGCTTTTACGTTATTATGCAAATTGGAATTTGATACGCTCCCCGAGTTTGTGAGTTACACTTAGACGGCGGTGTTGTGTTGTACTAATGTGCTGAAAACAACGTCTAGTCAGCATCAACTTGATGTAATGGTACACTTAATTTAACTGCGTTATATTTTGTCAATTAATATGCCACTTCCCGCAATTAATTGAGTTTTCTTATATCGCAACAATTAATGAAATAAAAAACAAATGATGTGGTTTCTCAATAAACGTTTAATGTAGTTCCCACAACATTGTAATCGATGAGAAAATGAATTTTAACGGGCTGTTATCGTCAATCCTTTAATTCAATTATTCAAATTGTGTTTCTTGTCGTTTCTACGTTGTCGCTCGGTTTACCATAATCGGTAAAACATCTTCAATTAAAAATCAAGGAAGTTTAGTGCCATTTACTTCTTTGGAACATGTTCTATTTTTTCTATACATCTACAAAAAGCCATTTCAAATCGAGTTTTGCCTTTTGCGCTGCGAGATACTGTTTAATCATTCATGACGCCATCCGTTGGGTCTATTAAAGAGCGACATATGCCAAAGCAATTAAAGTTCGAACGCGCCGAGCTTTCATGTCGCACGTCAGAAAAACAACAAAGTGCAATTGCTAGCGATTTGTCATTGAATGCGTAAAAGCAGGTGCGTTGGCGCGTATTTGATACGTCATTGTGAAAAATGGCCGGCGCGGCCGCCGACGGGACAAACGAGCGGCCACCAACAAACGCCGCACCGACATATCCGTGCTTAATGAGGGCCGCCGCCAGCGTAATGAGAAAGAATATCCGTACTATTCGCCTGTCGCAGCGCAATTAACTATCCAGATTCCGCGGATTCATGGATAGGAACGTTTGTTAGCTAAACAACCTTGCTGGTGTCCTCTCCGTTCACTGTGATTTGCAGCGTTCTCCAAACTATTGTAAGCTACATTACTTCTTACAATGTTTTTTCGTTTAATTTTTACACCCATAGTCCGAAGAACGGCTTTTATTTATACTGGTTACACGTGTTACTGTTAATTTTCACCGTACAAATTGGGGTGTAAAGTGAAAGCGTAACCATAAAAAGTTACGGTATTAATTTTTTATGCATTGAAAAACTACGCCCATAAAAACATGAGGGCGCCCGTGGCACCGTTAAATAAACTGCAAATGTATAAACTACGAAGTCCTCAAGAGGGTGAAGTGTTTAACAAAAAAGCTGATGGAAAAAGTTAACAGCCTTTTATTAGACACAGCCAAATAATTTAATTTCCTTTCCAAAGTGAACGTTTCATTCAAGGCAAATAATGGTTCGGGCATATGGCGTCTTTTCAATAGACCTGCGGATCGACATAATTATTTTTTTCAATGCGATGTCGAACGCTTCGAATAAATTTGTATGTTCGACTGTAACGCAAGAATAATAAAGCCTTTTTATGTATTTAGTTTTATAATAAATTTTTGTTGTAATAATTCATGTCAAACAAAAAGAAGAAATAAAAGGCGGTGATTATTTACTATTAGGTATATTTTCAATATTATGTTTTATGTTTAAGTAACCAGTCTGATGTTCGAAATGTATATAGTCACTGTTGCAGTGTTTTAATCTGTTTGACATAACTATTGACATTGAATAAATAAGTGTCTATATTCGTCATTTCGTCAGCATCATCGTATGTTATTGGGCGTAGCGATTGTAAATCGCCGCAGCATGCGGCATCCGAGCTCGTTAGCGTTTTTGATAGATGACGCTCGCTCGTTTGTTGAATTTGTTGAACATTCGTTGCTATGTAAAAACACACGGTTCGACAACGCGGGTACAAATGGGCACACCCCTCGGCGATCTAACTTAACGAGCTAACGTATAAATAAGAAGACTTTAATATTTTATCATTTTAACGCACTTCGTTATGGTAGTTAACGTTCGCGTTCATTGGATACAAATTAAGTGATTTAATGAATCAGCCTGGATACTGCGTAAATGCGGAATCATAAATCGTAATAAATCGCAATATAACAATCTAATAGTTCACATACATATCCCGAGCACGAACGCTGTCGAAATTGGAACAAGATAAAGTTTAAAGCAATAATTTTATACGTGGTTGACGCTAATAACTCTCGAAATCATTATTCAATAATCGTGACATGCAGCTAAATTTCACTGCCTTTTTACACTTTAGCACTTCGTCAGGCGATATAAGCGCCGCCCAATAAGACAACAGCAGACTATTTTGACGAAGGCCGGTCACGTTTCGTCGATACTCTCCATGAGAATATTTGTTTTTTATTGTGTGCCCGCCGAGTAAAAATTGAAGTGTAATTCTACGTTTTAACCGGTGCCTGCCCCCTTTCGTTCCGCTCGCCTTGAGTGATGGTTATCATAATAGGGAAGATGCAAATATGATATTTATGAAAATTTTACGTATAAAATGTTAAAAAAATATAAAAGAAGAACTTCTTCAACGTTTTTATTTTAAATTATGTTGATTTTTAGCAATTATTACGAATTAAAATTACGTTAAACGAAACGCATTTCAAAACACCAATCAGCGTTCAGTGACGTCACTCGTGCTGTGTCAACATTTAGAAGTTAACTTTGCGATTTATAGGCAGTAGTGCTTTATTTACGTATTATTTACGTTTTTAATAAAAATGGAAGTTAGATTTAATAAAACAGACTCCAAAAATTTACCAAAAAAAAATTTTTTGGTGTGTGTGCAAAGTTTTCAAGTGTAGAAATGAAAGGCACTAAATTAGTACGGTATGCATGAATGTTTTTAAACGTTGTTTGCATTTTATTCAGCAATTTCTAAACATAGCAGTTACAATTTAGCTCAACGAGAGAATCTTACGGCGATAACGCAATCGGTTATGTGCAAATTAAAAGAGATGGAGATGGATTAATTATGTACAGTGAAAAGTCGAGTTACTCCAGAGCACAAAGTACGAAAAGAAGGTTATCGTGTTACAGCTGTAATAAATGAAGCACAAAGCTTAGTTCTGTCCTGCCAATGCGAAGATTGTGCAGCTTCTGCAGGTCAAGTATTACGACATTAATGAATAATTAAACTGTTCAAAAAGAAGATTATTTTAAATGCTATGAGGTATTTATTATCATGACTAAAACTTTATCATATACAGGTGGGTGCAAGCATGCTGCTGCACTATTGCTATGGTGCACAGAAGGTCTGAGCAGCCTCCAATTACGTCCGTCACATGCTATTGGAAGAAGTCGAAATTATCTACATGTGCTTCTGGAAAATCTGTCAGAAAAGCCAAAGAAATGGGTCAAGTTTCAGTCAATCACAGTTTCTCTCAAGTAAGCAGCTTTTTTATTTAAAGAGATTGAAAAGAAGTTAAATGTGTGTTACAATAATAACTGCATATTTTTAGGTGGATATTTTATAAGAATTTGTAGATGCTGTCAATAAAAAAGATTGTCGGGGAAGTATTCTTCGCTACTTTCAAGGAGACAAGCATTCATAAGGTGTGTTCAAGCTTGATTGGAAAGTTGGACTCTCCAGAATCATTTCTTGAAGCATTATCAAAGCAAATGACCACTGATAATATAAATATGGTATTTTCCACCACCAAACATCAAAGTGATTCACCAATGTGGTTTGAGTTGAGGTAAGTAGTAAGACTTCTAGCTTAGTTTTGTTTATTGTATTTATCACTAAAATACCATGAATAAAAAAAATATTTTGACAAAATAAACTCATTATCATACTCACATAACATAAACTTGATTGGCATGTTAGCTGTATATAAGTTTATTTTTCTATTTTACAGGTACGGCAGAATTACTGGCTCAACTCTTTATGAAGCCGCTCACTGTAGAACTATAAATGGTTCCCTTCTGAACGCAATTATGGGAGAACATTCAAAATTTACTTCCATTGCGATGAGTAGAGGGAAAATACTAGAAAAAAAAGTTCTCAAAGTAGTAAGCAAGAAAGAAAAGGTAAGTTCGGTGGTTTTTGTTTGTTTGAATATTATGAATAAAAGAAATTTGTTATGTTTGGTTCAAGGCTTTTGTAGTACATAATTCATATTTTTGTTTCTGCAATTCAGATTGAAATTGAAGAAGCTGGACTACTTCTTAATGCCGAGTATCCTATTTTTGGAGCAACACCTGATGGGCTTACTGAAAATTATACAATAGAAGTCAAATATCCTTCAACCGAAGCTGCCATACTTTCCTATGTGAAATACAATAAAATAACACCAAAATGTTGTGTGCCATATGATAACAGCATTGTATCTGTAATGAATATTGCAAAGAAATTCTGGATAGATGCTGTATTTCCGAAATTAAAAGATATATGTAATATATAAGCACATTTTTTTGTTTTTCAAATATTTCATAAATTTATTAAATAAAACTATGCTTCGAAAATATTGTTTTTTATTCAATTTTAATTAAAGGTGATTAACAAGTGCACAACAAATGATTATACTATAGTCTATTTGGGGTATGAGAAAATGATCTACACAGGCATTTAGAAACTTTGTTAAAGTAGATGGACACATAGGCACAAAACATGAGTCAACACTACTTTTAATCCGAATTTTTTCGGTATTATGTCTTGTGATCACTTGATGTGGATGGATATTCCATTTTAAATAATTACAAAAAACTTAGTGGAAAGTCGAGAAAATTTGCAATTTATGATAATCAACCAGTGTTTCCACTATAAAAATTTTCTTTCCCCATGCCTCAATTCCGATTTCCCCTTTTCAGAACTTTTTTCCCCTCAAAAATTATTTTGCTGTAGTTTTGGCACTTTTGTGCACTATTTAAAAATTAAACTTTTAGTTACACTAAAAGTTTAATTTTTAATTAAACTTTTAGTTACACTAAAAGTTTAATTTTTAAATATATTTTTTATAAATACATATATACGGGACAAATTACACTGATTGAGTTAGCCTCGAAGTAAGTTCGAGACTGTGTTACGAGATACTAACTCAACGATACTTTGTACATTTTATAATAAATACTTATATAGATAAACATCCAAGACCCAAACCAATCAGAAAAAGTTCTTTTCTCATCATGCCCTGACCGGGATTCGAACCCGGGACCTCTGGTGTCACAGACAAGCGTACTACCGCTGCGCCAAAGAGGCCGTCGATATAATTTTATATATAATAGAAATTAATATATGATTACCTAAAATTTCCCCTTTTATAGTATTTCCCCTTTTTCTTCCCCTCTGGACCCTGATTACCCCTTAAAAGGGGAATTTCCCCTCATTGTGGAAACACTGTAATCAACGAAGGCAAGCACGACCAGTGTCAGACACGTGTGACGTCATTGGAAGTGTAGGTCCGTTTTGGCGCGAAAATTTAAACGATCAGTTTAAAGCCGCATTTTTTTACGATAAATTAGATTGTTTTAATTTTTTTAATATGTTAAGACCTATTTTACATGGAATTCTTTAAAATGAAATCAAAACTAAAATTATTGCATGTTCCCTATTGGACAGAGGGTAGGTGAGCAGTGCGGGCCGCCTGCGAGTGCCTGTAGTGAGAAGTGGGCGGGCACGCGACGAATAATTCCAAGTGCACTTGTTTTCGGTCTTGCGTCCCGCGGAACTAGGTCAGCTCATTTCGTAGACCTGCCTTCGTGAATATAAATAAACTGCGAACATCCACTAAACATGCTGAACAAATCAAAACTAAGTTATGAAAATGCGCAGTATTATATTGAGTTTATATTCCTGTACAAAAATTATTTTGCAGAAAGTATTAATTGGCTCTCTTTTTAAATATTCAGAAGAATGTTTTCAAAATGATATAAATACAATACTTAGAGTTTCGATAAATGAAATACAACTGATAAGTTTCCTGGTTTAAAATAATTCAAACGGCCCAAGATGATTTATAACGTAGGCGAATGGATCTCTACATTGTCAAATATAAAATATGCAGCGACCAAACGATAAGAGGTGTCCAACGGAAATAATTGAAGTTATTGATTGTATAGAAAGAGAATCACCATTACTGTTATCAATGCGCATACAGGTCCAATACAATAGTAAGATTAATAACACGGACGTATCGCTGGACCGTTATGGGGACACGAGTGATCACCTCTGATCAAAGGAAGGGAAGACGTAGTAGTGACTAGCGTTTCAATAATTGTAAATTTTGTCAACAAGAAGAGATAAAAATTTATTCTGACCTGTTTTCCGATTTGTGTTTATTGTGTGTATAAAATAAATTAAACGAACACCTCAATAAAATATATTTATTATTTGCTTATACTTTGTACGTGTACTGTTGTTAGGCATTGGTTTTGTTTTTTTTTTCACTAAATTAATTAATTAACAAATATATTTTTTACAAACAAAAGGAATACTTACAAGTAAGTAAAAGCTATATCTCCCTTTTACAATGATAAGAGAGATCGCGGTCTAGCGGGCGGCGGCGGGCCAACAAGGGCGGAAGAGATCGACCGGATAATAAACCATCACCGCGTCGTAACTCAGCACCGCCGACGTGGAAATTGTTGGTTGCATCGCCGCGCTAAACCCTCATACACAATACCTTGAACACGCAGATGGTAATTGGACGCGGCCTAATCGACGCATTTCAATAATAACGCGTGATCATAGTCGCGCTGACAGATTTAAACATCTTATTATTCCCGTAATTTGTAAAAGTTATTGCCAATGTTCTACTCTTAAATAAACGATTAAAGGCCTTTCCAAAAACACTGGGGCCATGCCCAGGACGTGGCAGAAACAAGTCGAGTTTCTCGCTCAAAGTCTGGAAAAATGACAATACATACTTATTTCCTATAGATAGACACTGTCGCTCCGTTGCCGGCATAGGCACAGAAAATATATATTATATGTAGCAATGATATAGTTTTGAAGCTCCCGACGCCAAGTCCGGCTATGTCCAGAGCACGGTCCTGTTGTATATGAGACCCTGTTAAGATGATGATCATAAGACGTCAATATGATCTCACGATAACTAGGGACTAAATGCTAGTTAAACGTATGGGTCCCTTATTTATTTGGTTGTGCAGTATTGTGTAAATCACGGTTCACATGCTCACAAAGTGGTGCAATAATTAATCTCAATAAACACACAATTAATCACTGCGAGCAAGGACATGTATCTAGTAAAGGGTGGCTCTGCACATGAGTCGGCTAGTCTGAAACGTTATTCCACGGTCGTGGACCCTTCGGACTGTTCGATGATATATTTTTTGTAATTGAGATTGGGCGATAGGATGTTTCGTCTTTAATTCGGCGACAGAAAAGTAACAGTTCCTGTCGTTTGAACACCACACGACCGTAGGAGAACAGCTTTCGATTTCGGATTGGCTTTCATGGTTTATTAAAAGAAAAGCGTGAGTGAATATTGAGACTGCAGTGCGTGTGAGAAAGCGTTAAGGTTATTGCGGAAAATTAACCACGGTATCAATACCTTAGGATCTTTGGTTAAGATTTAATTATTTCAACTAAAGCTTTTTTTGAGATGTTTGCATTATCTCTATTCTTTAATCCTGAGTGTATTTTGACCACCGCCAAGTTGGTACTTACCAACTTACATCTGTCTATACAAGTTTACAAGTTTGTCTCTACTACTATTTTCTAAAATCATCTTTCAATAATTTAATACCGTGCTAGGCATGAACATGGTATCAGGTCCTGAGACAGTTGTTCCGTGACCAGCACGCACGGCTTTGCCAGCTCTCAGAAAGTGATAGCCAAAGCGAAACTCCACAATCAGTTTTTCATGCACATCGTCGCTTTCAAACAATCGTGACAAATGTTTCTCTCTCTCATCATAGTGTATGCAATTCAAATCTTTATTCTGCCTACTTCAAAGCCAGGCGTCGGTAACAACAGCACGTATCTGTTATTTCACTTTTAAAAGAATCGGTCAAAGTATTGACGTTCGGTAACCGAAAACATTATTTCATAGGGATTTTGAGTGAATTATTGATAGTGCTTAAATATTTTAGGAGTCTCCTACGTCCACCGTTTATCCTTTCTTAGATATACGAGTATACCACATTTCAGGTATCAACTCATAAAATTGAGGATTGAAAAGATTTTAATATAATAGTTATGAAATTGAAGTTGCTTTTATTTTTTGTAAATCGATTACTTTAAACAGTTGAATAATATATTAAAAATATTCGGTCATCACTTTTGCAATTGAAATTTAACTCCGTTTCAGCTATGCGTATGGGAGAATATAAGTGCGTATACGGTTACATTTCACATTACTTAAGTCGGTATAAATGTACTGTAACTTCCTAGTATTGTTTCATG
Organism: Amyelois transitella; assembly: GCF_032362555.1. Classification (NCBI taxonomy): domain Eukaryota; kingdom Metazoa; phylum Arthropoda; class Insecta; order Lepidoptera; family Pyralidae; genus Amyelois; species Amyelois transitella. Next base: position 5,296,567 of record NC_083511.1, on the reverse strand, counting down.
AGAGGTGTTCGCGACTAGTTTATAAACAATAGCGATCGCTTTAAGCGTTAGGTTACGTCGGCCCACTGATATTTACAATGTATTTAAAGACCCCATTAGGCACTAGGTTTTGTTATATTTAATCAAAAAGTGAATTACTAATCGATTTATATGAAACGAAGAAATCGCAATTTTCATAATATTCGCTATAAATCTTTAGTGCCGTGTGGTTCACGGCACCATTAGAAAAAAGAATAGGCCCACTCCATCTCTTTCCCATGGATGTCGTAAAAGGCGACTAAGGGATATGCTTATAATCTTGAGATTCTTCTTTTAGGCGACATGCTTGCAACCTGTCACTATTTGAATCTCAATTCTATCATTAAGCCAAACAGCTGAACGTGGCCTATCAGTCTTTTTAAGACTTTTGGCTCTGTCTACCCCGCAAGGGATATAGACGTGATTATATGTAAGTATGTATGCATAATATTTAATCACGTGTTTTTTAAACAGTGGAATTTTTACCGCAGACATAAACTTTTGTGATTGATTATTATTAATAGATATTGAAAAAGAAGAGCAATTAAAATAAAAGTGGCCAAACAACGTCTAAGACAACTGCGTAACGAAAATTGCACATAAACTGTTGATTCCGTTAATATATTTATCACCTTCTAATTACATTTGTACGTATCTATATATTCGCATTATGATCCATAAAGCATAATTACTGAAAACCTGGTCCATTGTGAAGCGAACATGGTATAACAACTGAGATGGAGGCGCGGCAATTAGCGGTACAGGTGGTGAACACGACCCTCTGGCCTTAGGGCCCTCCGGACTCCCGAGCAAAGGAACCGTACATTTACATTTGCATATTTATTACCGACACGCTTCCTTAACTAGGACAAATCGACCGGTTACAAATGAAAAATGTAAATCGTTTCGTATAATATTTTTTATGTGTTCAATGTACACAATATGACGCGCGTTTAACATATTGAATGCGTACCAAACGGACTAGATTTTTTTTAACCTACTTTGTAAAAAGACGCGTGCGGTAAACATATGGTAACCGTTGAATATGTGTGATCGGGGCGTGATACTCGTTTGATGCGCCGTCTGTCATGCGATGATTAACGCGTATCAAATTGGCGATGACACGTGACACCTGCTTCTGATATGGCTTTTCATAACTGGCCGAAGCCTTATACACGGTTTTACTTATGGCCACATGCAAATTGGTTACATTCTGAGATAATGGGTGTTGAACGTATTCTTAAATAGCAATAAATCGTCCCACTTTAAACAAACAAGTAGAAGGATATTTCTTACAAACTTCTTTGTTTAAAGCGAAACTAAAAACTTTTGAACATCCTGCTTCGGCTTCATTGCTTATACAAATATATACAAACAATTCGCAAGCTTCTCTGTTTGGCCAAGTTCTCACATAGCTGCCTAGGAATCCTGAAACTGCGAGTGAGTAGAATGGATGCTTTTGTTGGTTGCATTTACATAGGTTACTGCACCTCACGTCTCGGTGACAATGTAAGATAGATGTCTAAACAGTGATAAATTACAGAACAATTATTTAACAGGATATGGTGGAGATGTTCATGTTTCCTCCTTATGTTTAATTGACTTTGAACCACACGGTCTTCAAAATGTATGCAACGGCAATCGCTATTTACACCTGTCCTGTGATTTATTTAGCTTCCTATCTCATGTGTCAATGTTACACCCGCTGTTTATAACCAGTCTCGTTTTTCCTCTGTTTTCTATCCACTACCGTCGAGTATGTTGCTACGTCTTTTATTATTCATTCGTTGGTGAGCACGTCGGAACCGTCTCAGCGTGTTTTATTCGGGTTTTATATTACGCACAAGAACGTCTTCGCTTACATTCTTGTCTACCGGAGAGCAGTTTGCGGTAATGTACAATCGTACATAATACATATATACAATCTCGTCCTCATCCATTGTGAGGTAGACATAGCCTACAGCCTTTTAAAGTCTGAAAGGCTACGTTCAGCTAAATGGCTTAATGATGGAACTGAGTCTCAAATAATGATAGGTTTCTAGCCAACTGCCTAAAAGAAGAATCCCAAACCTATTAGCCCTTTCCTTGATTGACTTCTATAGTTTAGACGGTAAGAGAAGCAGATAAGTGTGGTCCTATTCTAAGGTGTCAGGAACCACACGGCATATGTAACAAAATTTCAGTAGTTTTATGACGTAGTCCCGGGAATCTAAGCTGATACATTATTTCAGGACACGTACATACAGATAATCTAATGCATAGACGTTGTAAAGCATTTATGTTTGAAAGATGCACTATGAACCATCACGTAAGCAATAATCAAATGGTATTTTCGCGATGTTTTATTGGTCATCAGTAAAATGATAAAATTGATTTTACTACCGCGTTCACAATAAATAATTTTGCATTTTGGTTTGTTAGTCTTTGTTGCCTTCTCCTGGACTTCTGCAAAACCAGGAGTCGAAGCTAAACACGGAGCGTGACTGACAAAATAACCAAACAGTTTGAATCGTGTTAAATTTTCACTTTTCTATCATCGTCTTGCTCGTAAGAGTATGCAAACTATTACTGGACCTGGTTTCAGTATCTCTCGGTTACGAGTCGGTTCATTGTTACTAGTCCATTCGCCAAGCACTTAATTCAACGGTCTTTTCAACCGTTGTTTCAGTAATTTTTCACATTATTTGTGTGTTACATTTTGTTTATCTCAGTTACAAACTAACATTTAAGTACAATGGCCTCCCACTATTAAAGATTTATCCTTGGTTCCATGTGAGTTTGAGCTAGATATTCTATTTTGACTTATGCATAATGCATGTTTAGAAGGGAACGTGAGTTAGTAGAATTGTTGGCGTCCAATAGAGGTGTTGTTGGTTTTAACTTAAAATAACAATGCCAAGTTATATAATTTATTGAAATGAATTAACTAGATGTAACATCGGATGATGTTTATGTGGGAATTTGTGTAAATCGCGAAAATTCCCAATTTTCCGAAGGAAAATATTCTTAGTGAAACTGTCCGTAATTTTGATTAAAGTCGTACTTTAGAAGATAAATTATTCAGACTGGTTTAACTATTCTTAGACATTTTATATTTATATAGTGCCCGTGGATAAGTGTGTATTTATCATATTGTTGTTGTTCTTGCTATTGCAACATATCCAATTTTTGTCCAACAGTTCAACTCGCAACGATTAAACTTACACGACTGCAATAAATTGCTACGTTCACTTGACATTTAACTAATTGGACCAACAGAGACGTCCATAACTTGTTTATTTTAAATTTTGGTTTCAGTTCGCCCTGACGTCTGGTTGAAAAATAAGGTACCATTGTCGGGTGGGGAATAAAAGTAAATTTTCTTTTCAATGGCAACGTTGTTCGGTCCGCGGAACATTGTCGCTTCTCGTTTGCCGTCGGTGGGTGCCGGTACATGCCGAGACAGCCCTATTCAAATGTCACAGTGAAGCACCCCTGCTCCCCCGCGCAGCCCCTGCCACTATAGCGGATACTGAAAATGTCACACGCCACACCAAGCAATCAATATCGTATTTGTATACGCGGCGATAGCAATAGATTTATCGATGTGATGAGCAAGCGTAATGTTTGCCATTGTTTTAGGTTAGCCATGTTTTAGCTAGATAATACGAGACTTTATTTTGTACAAAAATAATCTACCTATGTGGAATCTGGTTAACGGTGAGGCATGAAATTTGTGAAAATGGTCAGGCATGTAAGTTTCCATAATCTATATATCCTAATCTGAAATGCAAAATTCCTAACGCCAAATTAAACATTTCGACTTCTATACATCACAAACATATGTATATTGCTCTATAAGTCGTTTCATTAAAGTATATCAATCTCTCGTTCCATGTATGTATGTCTCCATGTCTCAATCAAGATTATCGGAGTCACAAATTTAAATTACTAGTTGATGGTTGTAAAGCCCTTTGAGGTCGATCTCATTCGTCGACACCCGCTCAGAATGTCGAACTAATTGCTTTGCGCAACGTCGCGACGATCACGACGAGCCATTCTGTTTGTTTAATGTTTATTAGCAGGAAATTGACGTAAGCGACGAACGATCCGACTAACTTCGCCCATTTGTACACTCCACGCTTCATTTAACACTGTAATTTCTTCCACAGATACTCCAATGTAGCAAAATCAGCCAACCCGCTATTACGTAATCCAATGTATTCAAAATAGCAGACAGATTAATTTGTGCCTAACACGACTTTCTTGCCGTCAGCCTAAGAACTAGAGTATTTAAATACCTGAAAGATACCTTCACAGTTCCAAGCGACCAATTGTCCCCTTTAACCGGCCGTCCTCATTAGCTAGGCTCGATCCTCTATCTCCGGATTGATAGATACATTGACGGTAAAGGTCTCTTTAGTGGTTCCAACTTCACTCGTAATTAGGGCTGGGCGTTTGACGCGACCGCTTGCGTTTGATCGATTGTTTGTTACTGTTACCGATACATTCTACAGCGAGTCTAGACTAATCACTGATACTGTACATTTTTATATAGATAGGGTATGGAGTAACTGGATGCGGGCAATCTGGCCCGCTATCGCAATTTAACGAGGCACGATTGTTTTTCTCAGTTCTGAATAATATTGAGCTTGGGCGTCCCTCGCTATCTGATGGAGATACTTTCGTGCAGTACTGTTAGCTGGGTAACTTACAAATGAACGGTGTGATTATGGGCTTGCGGATCTAACTTCTTGATAATTTAAATGTTCTCGCAGCCAGCACCGAGGGCCGCTGCGATGGCCACGATTACGCCCGTGACTTCCTCTTATGGCGAGCCTATATCTGTGGATTTTGAATAGAATTATGGATGCTGCTTGCAAATGAAGGATTAAGAATAATGTTAGGATATATCCTGTATAAATTAATTCTGTGTAAAGATTATAACGAATACGCGCTGGAACAAATTATGCGCAGTATTTAAAGCTTGTTGGTGAGTAAATGTTAAAGTAAACCTAATTTATATTTCCTTTCTGCGCGCAGTAGTAATTCATTTTTAAGGCAACCGTAGCTATCATTTAATTATACGGCTACAATCCTTGGATTACTGTAAGTCTGAGTTTATGTATTTATTATGTACATTTGATGACGACGTTATCAAAATATGTACATAATAAATATATTAAGTTGGATATTGCAAATTAATGTGGTAAGATATAAGGAGAATGTTTGATCATGCAATCAGAACTCGAACCACTTTGAAGTCGACTCCTTTGAAGGTAATGCACTTTGTAATACAATTTGTAACAGACGTTTTGGTAATTAAGTAATTAACATTAATTGCTTGTTAATACAGAGCCATGTTATTTTGTGTGAAGACATCCAAATAGCAACACAAAATTAAAACATTGTTAGCTATAAAAAAAAAACAAGATAGAGACACAAAATTCTATTTATACAATATTTATTTTATTCCTCGAAATTTCATTAAAACACCACATATTTTATAAGCTATATTTTGTGTCAATAATTGGTAATAACTAGTTTCCGGACCAAATAAAAAGATTGCTTTCTGACACCTTTATATGGCTTCAGAAAATTAACGAGTGGTATTTGAACCAGTTTCTCTGCGCAGATAGCATTCTACAAAGTAGCGAAACGACTAGTAGTGTAAATGTAACCATATGTTGAAGTAATGACAAATATGAGAGTGAGTGATGATCGTTCAGTAGTTATCACTACATAGTATAAATCAAAGTCGCCATTTTAGTCTGTTTGTCTGTATGCTTAAATCTTTAAAATTACGCAACGGATTTTGATGCGGTTTTTTGTAACAGGTAGAGTGATTCAAGAGAAAGGGTTTTATGTATAAATTTTGCACCCGTGCGAAGCCGGGGCGGGTCGCTAGTCCATTATAAACAGTAAAAAAAGAAGCCTAAGTGCGTTCGCCCTCCTATAAAAGCAGCTAAAGTTTGAATAAGTATTTTTGCATAGAATTTTATCCAGATTAATTTCGAGAGAATTTAACGTTCGCTCTCAAACATTTTAGTAGGTAAATTAAATTTTGCTAATTATTTCAATATGAATTCCATTATCGTACAGGTACTGCAGGCCGCCCGCCACGAATTCGATGCGCGCCTCTCGAGCCAACTTAAACTGCTATGTGCGCGATATGGATCTCACGTTTGCGGCTAAATAGCGGATAAATTAGCCGACCGAGTTAAATTAGTGCCAACCGTTGACTCGCATTCATAATATCAATTAGTCCCTAAAATATGTGGTCGTTATTTGGTTGTTATACATTGCGCTATTACCTTTATTTTGCTAGTTTAATGTGTAATATTTTGGCTGCAGTGTTAAATCTTTGCAACGATGTGGTCATGACGACCTACAAATTTGTAAGTTGTAATAGCTTGCCAATGTTAATACTGACTCAATAAAGAACTAACGAACTGAGTGATTAATAAAATTAAAATAATATCGTTTATCATTCGGTATCTTGTCACTCAGATTACCTGTTTTAGTATAGTGATCAAGTTATGTAAGGGTAAGCTAGTCAGAATTTATATATTTCATTACGAATAAAATTTATGGTAATAATAATATGGTAATCGTCATAAAAATAAGAAACACAACAAAAGTAAGAAAAACTATTCCCACGCTTACTTAAGTTGCATTAAAATAAGAATGAACAAATACAGAAATAGACTGCGTATAATACACCCTTTACCCGGCAATTTGATAGATCGACATAAACATTACGATCAGTTTTCTTGCACACTTGAGAGATTTCCATGAAAAGACTTCCTGTATATTGTGGAAAATTGCGGGCCAAGTGGTCACCGTTGTTATTGAATGCTTTTGTAGTGTTCGGACACTCCGGTCGGCGTTCGTGGGGACGTCCCGCGCACAATAGGGCCTTGCCTTGAAGGGGACGCTCTACCTATTGAAATACTAGATCACATTTTTGAAGATGTTATAACGGTAAAAACGTATTTAACTGGAGACCGGCGGATTATCTATCTTTGTCTTATTATAAAAAGTTTTATTTAACGTTTTACAAACTTTTATTTGAGTAAAATTAAAAGCTTTTTTTTCTTTAATATTGGTATTACATGATATTGTTTACTGTGAATGTGTGCATATTTTACAAAAAAAAATACCATTGCAACGTATTGTCTTTAATCAAACGACAATTCAAAAAGTCATTTCAACATGTTAAGACGTCTGCAGTTTAGAATACTTAATGCCCGTAGTATTCAATGTTTCACGAGTTTTCTCCCACAGTTCAAGTTTCCTGCCTGCATAAGTGAATCTCAGATTCAGAGTCCCGAGTCCCGACCTCTCCCGTTCTATCGACACCACCACAAAATAAGGAGACTATGGAATAGAAACGTTATAAAACGCGTATAAAAACACGAAAGCAATTTTGCCGGCTCGTCGTGGCCGTGATATTTGACAACGTACTTCTGACCAATAGCATTACAATATATCATTCGAAATTTTGTAATCCGATAACAGTTTATATGATTGATCTTTTGATTTCACAGTCTTGGTATTTTGTATGTTAAAATTTGGCAAGTCGGGCTCAATTTTGTATATATTACCAATGAAAATTATTTTTCTGTGCATCCAATGTTTTGCACGACCAGCTTGTGCCTACTTAAGGCCACTTTACAATGCCACGTCTCGACGGCCTTTGTGCACTTGTCGTGCGTTTGACTGGTTTGGAATAGTAGCTGCCGCTCTTCGCGGAAGCGAGATCGGGCGCCCGATTGCCGGGACACGCGGTCCGCGCCTCAATCTAATGTGAGATCGCCTATTGCTACTGTACGGCCCGCAATTATTGTAAGAAATTGGAAATCCTGCTCAGCGATGAGCGTTTCCAAGTCAATAAGAATGTTTAGTTCAATTTAATACTTTCCATTAATAGGTAAAATAGTTGATAGTAGTCTACTCGTTTGTAGAAATGAAAATTAAAAAAAATTAAAGCAATAAAGTAAATTGCAGTCATAAAAGTAATTTTGGAAAAACAAAATATTAGGAAGCATAACTTTGTTTAATATTACTCGATCATCTTAAAATCGCAAGACTCCCTTGGCGCTCACGTATCGAATTATTATAACACGAATTTTTTCATTGAAAATTCGTGATGGATCGTCGCAAAATCTATGATTGATTCGTGCTGTATTATTCGTTGCTTTCATAAGAGTGCCTTCGGTACCGCGGTTGCGGCTTTCCACGCCCTTCAACGTGTGATTGATTGCTTACTGGCAAACTTCATATGTTTGCGAGATAATTTTGTATTTCAGCCGTAAACAGATTATATGTGAAAAGAATCATCGCTTTCGTCGAGTTCGGTCGGTAAAATTTAGTCTTTCATCATGACGACGCGATTTTGTCGCTACATCGCACATCCTATCGTACGTTCCGCCCGCTTTCTCTCACGTCAAATATTTGTGCGAACTTATAAGGTCTACTCTTACAAATATTTTCTGGGACATACATATTTCTCTCGAGAGAAATAATGTAGCTGTCTTATCGTTTATTTATGTTGTGTTGCGTGTATTAGCAAATATTACAATTTCAATTTTGTGTAATTCATAATGATTAAGGCACGACATCGAGCGATTCTGTTCTGTTCACGCGAGAAATGAAAGTGACTGACAGTTTGATTCCGGTACAAATGCGATTGAATTTGCAACCAGACGTAAATTTATGATGCTTGTAATATTTATTTTATCTTTATAGATCTTCTGAGGCGCTATGAGCATGCTAACCTTTGCATGATTAACTACCGTATACTTACATGAGACAGATAGCGATCAGAAGATATTTCACAGTCATCATCAATTGTATTTTTCTTCGTTTATTTCATGACAAACTTCATATAGCCCCTGCTACTTCTTGTTTGCTGTTAAGAACCCCATAGTAGGTTTGAATGTACTAAAAACATACAACAGCTAGTGCATCGAAAATTATCATTTAGGTATGTGATGTTAAAAATAACGTACATGAAGTCTAATTAAGTCTTCGTTCAACTGTTGAACGTTGATAAGGAAAATTTTCTTGACTGCATAAAACAAAAACATTATTAGCAGTCTGGGGAGTTGCTGGTCGAAGATAGTCTATAGCTCCATTGTGATCACGAGCAAATTGATTTGCGCTCGCGCAGCACTATCAGTTGACAACAGAGACGTTGATTGCATGTGGTCAGGCTTTGTTGATTTCAATGTTGAATGTCTGCTGGGTAACTGGGTCGATTTAATGTCGGCCCTGGTTGTTGTTCAAATTTATGCACTTCAAGACCCATAACCAATTAATGCATTGTAAATGGTACGATTGTAAGATAATGAATATGAATTGTTTCTTTGATAATGTTTTGCAAGAACAGGCGATGCTGTTCGGTTATTTTAATTGTTAATGCTACAACGTTTAGTTGTATATGCAACTTAATTATTATAACGTTACGTAAATCCATTATCACGCAGCTGCGTATACGATAAGACAGTTGTTTTAGTTGTTATATCTTAGTCTACGTTTCAATTTAATTGGACATATATGTGTACTGCACACTATGTGTGTTACGTCACGTCTGTCTTTGTACTACAGCATTCGACGTCGCATGCGCAGCAATTACGTTGGTAACGACTTCCCACGGCAACAGTGACGTGGCCGCGAAACTGGAGCGTCTGGTGACACATAAACCGCTCTCGGAACGTAATGTCGGCAATTTAACAATACCCATAGCTACGGCCACACTAAAAAGACCCTCACGTTGATCCATACTCCTATAACATTACATAGTTGCAAAGTTAGTCATAAAGCTCATTGGGGGATGGTTGATTGTGCTATGCTTGTGGCGGTTTCATAACGCTGACATTTGCGTGAGAGGACCGCAGTTGTCACACTGCCCTAGGCTACAACCACACAATTTTCGAATGCCTTAATTTATTCCCTGAATGATGTCCCATGCTTTGTTTTCTCATAGAATTGATCGTTTTTTTTTCAGAAATCTCAAACGAACTGAAAATCAGTGTAAATTATATATTTTAACCACTGGACTGACCGCGCTCAAAGTGATAAGCACGGTCCTTTTTACTTACATAAATGTCCCTGTAAATTTCATCATAAGATTTAATATTTTATTTTGGTGTTGAATACCCTAAAGTAGGTAATTTCAATACTGAGAAACGTATTTGACAATAGAACTATAGATACAAAAATGTGGAAAATACTTCAGCTAAATAAGATAATGACTTCCGTGGTTTCGCTCAACTTAAAGAGCGATTACTTTGTTATTACACTATGCATCATCTCTAAATGTATTTATAATAGATCTGTTGCCTAAAAGTCTGAATCGACACTAATTTTAATATAATTGTAGTCGAGTTATATTCCGATGAGACGTTATTTGCCACGTACCCGGCCTGCTGAGTCAGATATAAGTATCTCAGTAGTAATTTAGGGCGCACCGTGACTTGATTTGCATGTAGGGCTGCTCGCTCAGCCTCACAAACTGACTGTTTTATGCGTCTATTCACTGCTTTTACGTAAACTCTCCCAGCTCAACCAACCTGATTTTCAAGTCGTTATACGTCAAGAATGTTGCAGATCGATACTCCATTTAAAAGTATAACTACATGGCAACTATTTTCTAATTGCCACCCGTTGCCATTAAAGTAAGGGTATGCTGTCATATTATATGTGAAATTCTTGTTGTGATTCGATGCATAAGAAGCAATTTAGATTGCAATGGTGATGTGGGGGTGACGTTTCTATTACTGGTGGTGACTAAGCGAACGTTGCGCCATCGGAGGCAGCGCCCGCTCTTAGATAGTGAGAAGTGATTCCGCACGTCAAAACACGCGATTGACAGCGATACATTAGGAACTATCGACCGATCGCGCCGCCAACGCCGACTTGGGAGTCGTAATTTTTCACTGTCAGCGTGGAGACTAAACGTCCTCGTCATCGCTTCCACTGGTGACTGTCAAAAAATGTTAATGCAATTTTCCCCAGCAGGAGAGCGTTACTAAAATATTGTTGGCAGCAAACCTTCCGCTGTTTTTCCGGTTTACAACGACACCTTGTTTACTTTGATACAGTTTTGCTTGATACGGCGCGCCACTATCAATCCTTGTCGCTTAGGTTTGTTTATAATACGCTAAGCTTTGCTTCAAAGGAATTATGATTTTAGGGTAGCGTTTAATAGCCGTTGCGAGATTGCTTTCGTTATTCGGTGTTTCGCAATAGTACAACAGGAAACCGCTGTTAGTCGTGCAGTTAGCTGATTTGGTTTGTTCTGCGTGTCCGTCATGGCGTAGGAATCTGTTCCCGTATTGTAGTAACGGCGCCGGTGATCTCTGCGATAAAGCTGGATATAATCGGGTTAGGCACGCTGTCGCTCACTGGACTATGTACTAATTGCCGAGCCTATGTGTTATGTGGACCGGTTAATGGTCGCTAAAATATTGCTTGCATTTGCGCAACGATTATAATTACATGATAGATAGATTGACATAGCGATAACATTGTCCGCTTTGTCTAGACTACCAACCCTTTGTGTGTTGCCATTTATAGCGAATGCGTGTTCACTGCGCTAGAAATTAGGATGTTTGCACATTTCAATAGGCAGAGCATAATGCAAGCTTTATGGAATTTACTTTGGGCTCGAACATGCGGTTAAACATTCCGCCCGGTAGCTAAGTGTTTAAATATTATAGTGAACCTAGGTTTTGTTCCAAGATTGCGGTCTAGTTCCTTGGATCCCTGTTACATTCCTATCTTACAGTTTGATCTATAGCCAATATTAAAGCTTAGCTTGAGCCTTAGAGCTCTACAAAATTTACATATACATTACGTTTGCTCTAGATTCTGTTTTAGAATTGCAACACTGGCTTATAGGTTTCTCTGTCGATTTACGTCTCCATTTCGATTTAACGCTGATCTCGCTTTGCCGCTGGTTACAATATATGACCGTTGTCACTCCCTATTAGAACTTATTTGACCTACTTTTCGTGTCAGAGGTAATAATTTTGTATGAATGTATCAGCTAGCTTTAACTGGCCAGTAACAAATGTTGTCTAAGTCGAAACAAGACTTTTATGGACTTGTTATTTAAAATCAAAGTCAACATACATATATTTAAAACTTTTAACAACAGTTCTCGAGTATTGTAACTCACGCGCATGTTTAATGTTTAAAAATGAAATTTAATTTGGTTTTGCATGATATTTGCTGTGTAGTTGTAGTGTAGTGTAGAGAAGGAAAGAGTAACCCGTCCCGTTGTTACTCTTTCCTTCTCCTTCTTGCCATATGTTTAGCAATGTATAAAAAGAAACATCACGAATTCTGCTTAGAGGCTGTATACCGTCCACTCGTGCTATGTAAATTGGAGACCTTTATTTTCTCATGCGGAATGTTATAATGGTATTGTGCTGATGTTTGTATTGGCAACTTCTGCCGGCACGCGCGCTTTGCAAATGTTGCCGAGACCGATTAATTTACCAAGTAATGTTTTCGATTTCAAAGTTCATTGGTGCACTAGTCACGACATCTACGTTGTGCCGAGATTTCGATAGAAACTTAACGAATGTATTGCATATATTTCTTGTAGTAGATTTACTGTGATAGTGCAATATCTAAATGCTTTTAGTTGAAAAGAAAAGAGAACAAAATAAGAGAGACTGAAATATTGCATTCTTGCTGTGAGCGTGAGTGGAATCTAGTAATTAGTCTTTTATTAAAATCATTTTAAAAAAGTATTTCTTAGTGGGTTCGTAGTGCTATAATATTAGACCTTTTAACTCACCGTTTTTACGAGTTGACAAATAAAACTTCGCTCACAAATTTCCAAATTGTCCAAAGCTTATTGAATCAAGGATTTCATAATTTTAACTCTAACAAGTGTAACTGGTAATTGCCCAGATTTGCATAAACTGGTAGCTGAGATAGCATAAATCATAATTGGTAACATTTAATTTAATTCAGATATCATGTTCTAAATGCATAATGCAGTGTTGTGTGTTGCGAAACGGATTTCAGCCGCAGTAGGACTACAAATCCGAATTTATCCGAGCGGCTGCTCTTTGAAGACGGCTGCATCGCATGCAGATGAGCGAACAACGCTTAATCGTTTAATGGAGCTCGCATTTGTGTATCAGATGGGATACTCTTTTTGCCTAGAAAAAAGTCAACTACCAATAAACATTGGGATGTAAATCGTGTTTGTTAACTGGCTGCGTTAAAGCGATTGGATAAATCATTTGCGTTATAGTTTGATGTGCATTCGTAGCTGCAAATTTAGTTTAAAATTAAGCAATAAACTAGCATATTTTAATCTAAATTCTATTATTATACCATTTAATTAACCGTGTGTGGTCTTTGAGACTTTATTGGGTCTGTTTACCGCGTTAGGCATTAATAGACGTAATTTATATATGTAATGCTAACTTTACATTCATAAGTAATCAGTTATCTATTTGCCTACTGTGTGAAAATATTTACACGTCACAGAATATCGGATATGATCATTGTTCATCGCTGGTTTCGTGTGAAGAATCTGAAAATGATGATTACTGCCAAAACAAAACGCGTACTTAGTGTCTTGTATTTCATAATAATACCAAAAGGATAGGCTGATAAATAATTTAATGAAAAAAGGAGAAAATATCGGTCCTCTGAAGAAGTGAAATGGAGAGAGGAGAAAAATGTTATACATGTACAGTGTTAAACTATTCTTAAGATGTAAGAAAGTATCTTACTGTATTTTTAAATTAGCAATCAAGTTGAAAAGCTCTCTGTTTACTGTAACTAAGTCACCAATTTTGGCCTGGATACGTGAACAAAATACCTGAAGTACATGAAGAATTTAACTCGTTCACTTTATTACCCTCTGTCTTATCCCTGAACCTGGCTGAAATCTTCGCCCATCTTTGTATGAAGTAAGTTTCTGTTTGCCTCTGTAATTTGTGCACTGAGTAGGCAGAGGCACACAACTGATTAAGCCGCACAATCAGTTCTGTAGTTCGGCGGGGCTTGCTCTTTGAATTTACGATGTGCCTCCCGACGGTTATCGCATGCGAATGATCTGCCCACGGCGCACCGGCCGCACCATACACATATTTTATTTTATTCGCGCTACTGTGATGTAATGAGCTGATAAATGGGAGAAAACCACCAATTAGTGTCGATGAATTTATTGTTTCTACTTAAAATGTTGGAGGGCCGCGCACTTAATCTCGGATTGCATTTTAAAATTTGTTACCCTCGGATTTAAATCAACAGTTAGATGAATGCAATTACACGAATTGTCAATTAAGGTATATCTCGATATTCACGATTGAGATTAATGGTCTGGATCCTCTGACCATTTTTGTTGCGGCTTGTCCAATGTTTGAGCATGGCCATTATAACGTCATTAGTTATATTTCTGTTTTGCTTTTAAAATATTATTTTTTTACAAATTTGGCCACGTTATGCTATATTTTATATATATATGTATGTCCGCTGTTTATATTATTCGCATTTACTATTTTTGGTTTTGAGATAACCGGTATCTATAGGATTGTTAACTTGCATCGTTTGAATGGGAGCCAAGATCGGAGACAATGGTGCTGAGCGCTCGCCGCCACCGCTTTGCATCTGCATTGCATTTTAGATCTTGGAAATGAAAAGATTTGTATTTGGAAGTATAGATGGATTTGTATCTCTATAAATAATTTATAACCATAAGTCTTTATCATTTCTTATCAACCTGTCTTGTTATTTTAGATACTTAATTGTTAGTGCTTTTATCCTTCGCCCGTCTTCTCTAAAATTTACCAAAAGAGTTGGTATAATCCTTCTGTAAAGAAAGAATATTTAGTCATTTTTCTTTCATATGCGAATTAAGGGAATCATACTAAATCAAACTGATTGATATAAGTCTTCAAAGGAGTAAGAACCTTCATTTTAAACTTTGCGTGAAGCGTAGCAGTTGCTAAGATTCCACGTGAAAGAGGACCGAAATGTCTAAAATTGTTATTTTCCAAGTATTTCTATATTTCTCTGATCTTACATCAGCACTGTGTATATTATATTCGTACCTTTATGGCAAGCATAATCGGCATCGTCGACTATGAATTGAATTAGGGCATTGGATCTTGTCAAGTCGGGTACAGACTATTTAGTTTGTGCGTTCTGGTGGATATGGATATGAGTATGTAATAGTAGGTTTCACTTGATGCTGATTATTGAGTTTTAGCCACTTCGGTTTCATGTAAAACTTATTAATATCATGTTTTAGTAGTTATGATAAATAATGATGATTAAAGAATTTCAACACTTACAAATTTATAAAAAAGAGCTATGGTACATACTGTAATTGTACGGATTTTACCCGCAGTTAGATTGTTGACCATTGTCTATTGATTTTGAACGCCTTGCTGCCACCCCTCCCGATTAAGATAAGTTTGGGCACATACTAACTTATGAAGCAGAACTATGAAAAACTATGGTATAAGGTGACATTATGCCAGGAGGCGGTAAATATAAAGTTGAACTAGATATTTCCTAAAATTAATAATCTTTTTTTCATTACTCCAGTAACATACATAACTGTAATCTTCAAGTACTTTGTTTTATTTCGGTGTCTCTGCCTAAAACAAATATGTTAAAATACTAAATTATAAAGCAGAACTATGACAAACTGTGGGATAAGGTGACATTGGGTCAGGCAGTGCGTGTGACGCCGCTGATTTATCTCGGTTCATTACATGAGCCATTCGAGCGTTTAATCGGTCCGCGGGAGGCGCTCGGCGCGTTGTCTTGTGCAAGCGCATTTAGCTTTATTTGTGGCTGTACTGCTAGCAGCGAAATTGTTTACAGGGAATATTTTGTTGAATATAATATGAAGTTAGTCTCTGAGCCGTGTTACCAGCACTTTAGACAAGGATAGCTCTATCTCTTTTCCGTTGATTTCAAAAGAGGCCACTACCAGTATAAACATTTAAATATAACCAATATATATATATCGGGATAAATTACAGAGATTAACTTATCCTCGAAGTAATTTCGAGACTTGTACAACGAGATACTAACTTAGCGATATTAGAATTTATGAAATGGAAATTATAATGGAAATTTATTGAAATATATAAACATCCAAGAACTAGGCCAATCAGAAAAAGTTAATTTTTTGTCAAGCCCCGATTCGGTTGATTCGAACCTATCCATGATCCATGTTGGGTAGGTGTTAAGGGATAGAAAATTGGAAGGGAGAAGGAGGAGTTGCAGCCTTTGCCCTTAAGCTTTGTGGCCTGGGCTCCGCTAGTGTCGTTTAGGAGTCGCTTCGTGTACGAATATGTATCCAACACAGTGAAGAATCACAAAGAAATTGCCCGAAAGATGATGAATCTAATTAGTAGTTACCGTTTTCATCTCACATATTCGTACATACTCCAATCAGTTACGCTTTTTTTCAATTACCGGTTTAAAAAGCACTTAAATCATTCTATATTTCAATAAGCAATCAGTAATCGATACGGTGTTCAGAGTAGTTTTTCATATATTGCAAAAAAAAACCAATGTTTGCTTAACACTTTTGTGCACATGTGCACATGGTAGTCAACTTCTTTAAAGATTGGCCTTTTGTCCATGTCACGCAACCGCATACCGCATCGATCGAAATCGCCCATAATTAAATATCTCATGCACCCTTTAACACACCAATTTATTCACTCCGTCCCCTGTATTCGAATTAATTAAGATTGATACGAAATGTTTAATCTCTTACTTGTTTATTTACATAAATGATTGCTATTAAATGAGTGTGAATGACCCTTGTGCGGAATTGATACGGTTTCTTTAAACAAGTACTGTTGTGAACTTTTATTTTTATTTAATCTTAAATGCCAAGATATAATAAATTTAATTTACTTTACTTATTTTAATTGGGTTTTTAGGTATTTTACATAAACATTGACGTGCTTCCGGGGATAGGACCCCGGATACCAAAAGGATGAGACATTACATAAAAATGAACCATCTCTTTAACATATTAATTACGTAATAGGCACCAAATTTAACTTAACAAATATAAACACGCAAGCTATTTCCTCAGGGCAATTTAAGGGTATAAATATTTTAAAAGTTTCCGTTCCTTTAAATTAGGTACAGAGTTATCAAAAATATTTCAAGGCCAAGGTCCTGTCTGTACTACAAAGGATACACACGTCACTTTCTATTTCCAGCCATCATCAGAATAAAACGTCATTGTCACAGCGTCATCAACGAATCAATTTGACAAGCGTACAAAAGACATCAACGCCTCTTCAAACCATGACATTGGCAGAATCACCGAAAGTCCGGTGGAAGCCATAATATAGAAAAGAAAGAAAGAAAGACATCAACGCGTACACATGGAACAAGAATTTATTAATCTTTTGTTCGTACTTTTTGTTTGACTACGAATCATTTTCGATAAAGTGAATTAATGTTTTTAGATAAAATTAGTTATTAATTTTATTTACTAGCTTTGCCTGCGACTTCGTCTGCCGTAAAATGAAATCTGTGTGTATAATTGTTCACAATCTCAATGAAATAAAACCTTCAGAGGGTTGGGAGGACAAATATAATATGTATTACCAATTTTAAAGTTAGACCAAGGCAAACATATCTGAGAAAACGGCATTAAAATCGGAGCAATAGCTTTCATAAGTAGATATCACTCATATAAATCTTCTGCAATATATTTCAAATGCAGACATCGGTCAGTTATAATTTTATTACATGTAAGCATTGAAATGAATTCAATGTATTCTCATTTGTAAAATAGATGAGTAATATAAAAAAAAATATACTAAAAATTCTTTACACTTCTCTTCGGCGATGATTTAGCAAACTGCAACTATCTCTGAGTTGTAATTCTATAATTAGGGTATTGTGACCACTGTCTCCTTATATACAGAAAAAAATTGAATACGTGATGTGTTTTACAAATTATATTTGTTTCCTTTAAAATAGGTACAGTAGGTATTAAGGTTTTACTGCAGTCATGCCGAGAAAGTTGAGAACTATCATTAAACTGAGCGGTGTGCGATGCAAACTCCGGCGCAGTCCCGAGGCGATCGCAATTGTTACGATCGCACCGTTCGACAGCTCAGCCTTCGCGTAACTGGACGGAAAATCGGCTAACTGTATTTTAACTGTGGGATTTGAGGCTGCGAACGTGATTTTAAACTTGATGTACTCGTAGTCGTATTAAGAACTTGACTTTGTCTAGGAAATTTCCAAAAATAAAATATGTTATAAAATAAAAATAAAATCATCACTAAATGTCTTAATACTCGTAAAAACTATCTTTGCTGATTATATTTTCTGATTCGAAAACTTCGTTCTCTAAAATAGTTCGCGATTACGATTGCACTATAGCACTTAGCTCATAGAAAACTTTAATTTCGCCTTGCCATTTAAACGGTAGACGTCAGTGGCGCTTTGCGGCTCTCTGCGATTATTCACGCCATCTTATTTAAGATCACGCTATTGGTTAGACCAGAAATCATAAGAAATCACCTTTGCAAACCCTTAAACTTTAGTTCAATTGCATAAAGACTAGTTTCAATTGAAAATCATTTCAACTTTGTAAAATAGTCAGGTAGCACACTTGAAGTTTTAATAAGGGCACGTCATAAGGCAACAAGATAGGGTTTTAAATCTATCCTTTCGCGTATTAATCTCATTGAACCGGCTGCCTTATTTGCTTTATGAATACTTATACCAGATCGGTGTGCAGTAATTTCCGCGAGAGGAGGATTTAATTTCAGTAGTTGATGAATAAAAGTAATGGATGTTCTTATAATTAAACAATTGAACTAAAAAGGTGTTTTGAGTAATAATGTTTGGTCAAAGTTAGTTCAAGATATTTTTCATGGAATACTAATAACATAAGTAAATAAACATTCAAGAAAAAAGTTCGACCAGGGTTTGAACACGCACTTTAGTACTTAGAGACAACTAATTGCTTAATTTGGCACTTCGCAACTTCGGCAGAGAAAACAATTACGACTTAATAAAGTAATCAATATGTTAAATTGAAGTAACAATCACAAACCGCGAACAATTGATTATTTTTTTATTCCTGTAATTAAAGACCGAGTAACAGCTCAAGTATGTCCGAACGCTGATCATCGATATGAGAATAATATCATACAATTGAGGCGATCGAGTATCGATATGAATTTATCACGCAAGTCCCGGGTGCTGGCTAAAGACGATATTAATCTGATATCAACTTACATCATGCGCATTAATTGGACGTGTCCCTGTTTTATAAATGCTGCGCGCTCTCATGTATAAATTATCCATTTCCTACAGCATAACTCAAGTGCATTCTTTTTTTATCCTGCCTACAACTCTTTAT
The DNA here is from genome assembly GCF_032362555.1 of Amyelois transitella. Classification (NCBI taxonomy): domain Eukaryota; kingdom Metazoa; phylum Arthropoda; class Insecta; order Lepidoptera; family Pyralidae; genus Amyelois; species Amyelois transitella. The sequence goes on along the minus strand of NC_083511.1, from coordinate 5,277,168 downwards.
TTGTAATAGGAATGGTAATTATTATTTGACGCTATTAATATTAATTCATATTTTAATAGGTTATGAGTGAATATTTTTGGCACAGGAACGTTACTTTGTCTGTAATAGCCATTATGGGTCCATACATTTTTCGTGCAACATTGTTTCTAGTGGGGCGATTGAATTCACAATAGCACATGCAGCGCCCATTTTGGTTTTTAACAGTTCTTCATGAAAATGAAAGTGCCGACATCCGTGCCCTTGTAAAGGAACGTAATTGTAATGTCGGCAGCCATTTTGTTAGCGGGTGGGGTCAACAGGACCCCGCCTCGCGTTTCCGCTTCGGGATAATTAAATATTACCCCACCACAAGTCTTCCCCACCGAAATGCAATTCGTCGTAAGTACTTACATCTGTTTTATACCACTGTAAACCAATTTCTGTGTGAAGTATATTGAATAGTAATAAAATAAAAGCGTTCTGTCAGTTTTTACATTTGTAGAGTCATATCAATAAAAATAAAAATATTTCGAAAAACGCTTTATTATTAATAATCTTTATGTTTATTATTTATAATCTTTATGTTTATTTTCAAATCTAATTCAATATTTATATATCTAGTAATTGCAAACGAAATTATTTCCGTTAATATGGTTAAAACCAACAGTATGCAATTATGACAGAAGTATATTAGGTTAAATATAAGACTAACTATATTAATCTAAAATCATATATGTGGATATAAATACTAAATATCTCTTGTCTCTCTCTATGCATCATCGTTTGTATTTATATGCGTTGTTATTATATATTGTTATTTGTATGCATCATTGCTAATGTGAAACGTAACGAAAGTTCGCTTGTGAAGCTTCGCTCGGCCTAACGACTTAACAGCTTATTGTCTGCGTGAAGCATTAGTCTATCCATTCAAATATACCTCGTTTTTCATCTTTCTCGTCTATTATAAATCTACATTCAAATTCTTCAATTTCACTTTTTATTCACACATACGTGTATTATTTGTATTTTGTTGGCAAATTACCATAGAAGAATATTTCCTCTGTAGGTCAGACACTATTCAAAATTTAACAGTAGTATGAATGACAATATCCTGATTCCTCGCAATTAAATACCTACTAATGACGATGGTGCTTGCCTAAACCTATGATGGAATTTGAATTCTAATGTTTTAGGTACAGCGTGCTTATTTTAAAAGGATAGTTATCTAGTAACTTGACGCCTGTTTAAATAATACCCAAGTATTTTGTTTATAATGTCCAAAACAAATAATTTCTAAAAACGACAAGAATTTACTACATAAATACATATAATTACGTCTATATCCTTAGCGGGGTAGACGGAGCCACTAGTCTTGAAAAAAATTTACCAGTCTTGAAAAGACTGATAGGCCACGTTCAGTTGTTAGGCTTAGTAATAGTGCTAGTCCATCGCTTAAAAGAAGAATCCCATTTTTATAAGCCTATCCCTTAGTCGCCTTTTACGACATCCATGAGAAAGAGATGGAATGGTCTTATTCTTTGTTTCTAATAGTGTCGGGAAATTCAAACATTCAGATAATTCATGTTTCATGGGACTAATAACAACAAGAGTCATAAAATAGATCTCTTAATTACTTTCACTGTCATTATAATTACTTCAATATTTACGTTTTATTACACGCCTGTTAGACAATATGCTAACATCCTGAAATTGATATTCCGTCAAAATGTGTTTTATGATTTTCAGTGTAGCGTATGATTTTCGCTCAACGCCGCCGACAGCTAATTGAAAGCTAACTAGAAACAAGGCAGCAAATTACCCTCGAGCTAAACTATGCATCTTTCATTGTTATAATATAACTAGCTGGTCGGCCCGGTTTCACACAAGTACAAATTTACTGATAAAAACAAATTGCATGAACAATTGCTTAAAAGAAATCATAAATGTTGACTAATTCTTGAGTTTTAAATAAGCCGACATTTTTATTATTAAATAGTGCTTTTTATATTTCGTTAATTTTATTTTTCTTAGTGCTTGGAAGGTTTATTCTATTGTGACCCACAAATTAATATCTAGTTCCACATGAACACAATAATTCTAACATTTTCAATTTTAACTTACTTTTTCTTTGTTTTGATTTCTTTTTCTCTTGGTGCAATACATACATATCAGCCACATCTTATATCGGCATCGGCAAGATAACATGTTCAGAGGTGGACCCTTAGCTCCTCTTTGAAGTAGTGAAGACGCGACCGAGATAAACGCCTGATGAATGGTGACAATTATAAAAATGTTATTCTTCACAAAATCGATCAATCGAAATCCTGATTGAGACATGACATTTTATAAGTCAAAATATAAGAAAATCAAGTTAAAAAAGACAAAGGGTACGACGATATATTTGCCTTTTTTATGACTGGAATAATCTTCTATACCTATTACAATAAAATAAACTGGGCTCCAGTTATCGGGCCAGATGGTGAAATGCAAGCTCTGGTCCCGGAGCGGTCTGATTTAAAGCTAATTGAACTGGGAGATTGGCTCGGGAACGTCTCATTTGACGGTGCAACGGTTTCCAATTGTCTGAAGACTTTGACACCGTATTGTCTGGAACTATCGCCCTAGCTTTAATAATACCGGGAAGCGACTGATTCTATTACAACTACTGATTGTGTTTGCCTCAGCTTGTTTGTTCTGGTTAGAATTACGTATTCTGATAGCATGTCGTTATAACTTCAAGGATCGGTAAACTGATACTACTAGTGCTTTGTTGTTGTTGTTTGAATATGATGTCTATTATTTAAGTGTAAACTTATGCAAATAATTTTTCCTATTTTTGTAATCGGGGAAATCTTGCATTTGAGCTTCTCTATAGTTACTTACCCCTACGTATTTTCTGTTATACAACCTAAAAAAAATCCGATCCAAGTAAAACGAACAAAATTTATCACATTTCGACCGACGGCCGTTGCCAATACTTAAACATTTAGTGTATATATGGACGCATTACTCCGAAATTGTTGGTTATTGGCGGTGTTGACTTTGATTATATCCTGCAGCGCTCAGTCGATCCATTTTAATTGCGGCCCAACGTGCGTTCCCGAGTTGATTTAGAGCAAATTGAATGCTTGGAGCCGCGCGTCCCGACGTCTCATTCGTCCGGTGCAACACCTATCAATTAACTAGTTCTCGGATTGAACAACTCTGGAAGTTCTTAAAATACGGATATAACACTGGGAATTAGCTTATAATCACATTTTAATTAGGCCCTAGTGGCAAATATCGCGTGGGTGTTCGCATGTCCGCAGTATTCTAACTCTGTAATGTTCTTGCCGGCTGTATATGTAAAACGTTTGTAAATGATTAAATTAGAGGAAAATAGTCTTAACCGTCCGTATTTGCAGTCAGTGTGAATTAAATTAATAATTGCGCCGTGTCGGATATGAGAGATGGTCGTATTGTTGTCTCGGCAGCATTTCGCGGGTAATTGTGTGTATGAATATTTAATGAATGGCAGATTATTTTGGTACTGTCAGTTAATATGATGACAGCACAATGAGAAGTATTCGGTTTGTTGGCGGCAGGCGTCCTCGACCATTCACCGGGGCTCTTATGAAAGCTGCTGTCAACATTTCTCGCTGATGATATCTTACATGACTTCATCTAATAAAATTAGTGACTAACCTTCAAACTAACAATTTATTAAAGTAAACCCGCAGCACCTTTTTGCACCATTCTGCTTTTATTGCAAGTTCATGCGTTTAATATAAATTGCTGCGAATTTGCATCCTAATCTTTAGTTAATTTATTAAGTACTGTGTCTTTTTTTATATTATTAAAGGATGCCTTTATTATAAAAAAAATGATAATTTACTCCACAACTATTTAAGTTTCGCCGCATAACATCTAGATAGTGATTTCATCCGGTTCAAGTACCCTGAAATTCTCCAAAACATGACAAACGTGATGTTGGCGACTTTTTTTATTGAAACTCTTTTTTATTTAACCAATTAACCCGTGGTTCGGTAACTGTAACTAATTGCACAGTATTGGTGTTGCCAGTCACTGTTATTTGTCTAATTGAATTCTCGTAAACTGGTGTGGCGAATGAGTGAATCACAACACTAGTTATCGTCAAAATCTTAGCAGGTAAATGTTTTTATATAGTTCATATAGCTATTCGCTGTTTTGTAATATTTTTTTGTCGTGAATCACTTATTTTTAAGTTGAAGTTAAAAATGTTTAGTTAATTTTGAAAATGTTTTAACTTTATGAAATAAGAATCTGTGTTTGTCGAAGCGCAAATTCACGTAGTTTTTCAAACGCAGCTGGTTTTGTTTTTATTATTATTTAATTTTAATCATAAGGTAGATCTAAAAACTGTCATTACAAAGTTTTGTAAGAATTTCTCGTCTCACTTACAACGAAAGGAACCGCAACTTCGTTCAGTGAAGCCTGAAGTTTTAAATCGAGATTTTCCCAAAGTTTTTGATCTCATTAAATCTTTTCCACTATGTAGTCGTTTTAAACTCTATAAATTTATGTAGAATTTTTTAAATTAAAACAGCTAATGTACTATCTTAGAGTAGAATAAAAAAAATCTGCGATAACAGGAATTACCGTATATGTTTAAATATGCGATAAACCGTAATTGTCTATTAGAAAAAAAATTAGAAAGGAATTATAATTCTGAAGGGCACCCTAAAAAGGTTAACAAGGACATGTATATCGAATCTATCGCCTCGTCACGGTTTTTATGTCCACACAAATTGCAGTCGGTAAGTTAATTGGTCAGAATTGGACGCCGGATGACTCGTGATTTTGGTTCTGCGAAGTGCGCCTGCGACCTAATGATAACTTACAGTGGTAATGGCGGCCGGTGCGCGGGAGTGCGTCGCCGCTGAGTCAGCGCACTTGAACGGTGCCGGCGCCTCTACCGAATCCTTGAAAAGGTATTTTCATATCGATATAATCAGAACGCGGCCACTTGCGATTGTATCGTTAGCAATGACATCCGTCGGAACTTTGAATGTGGAACATAAAAAGGGGCTTCTGTTTGATGAAGTTGTATGCTTTGATACACTAGGATATAATATTATGCATGTAATGACTTTATAAAATTGTCTGTTTATAATTTAAATATAGTTCGTTACATCTGATTATTATTTTGTTCGCTTATTCACTTATAGAATTTATGATTCAAAAGGAGTAAAGGAAAATTCAGTATACAAAATCAGCTAAATTAGTTTAACATGCAAATCTCGATGTACAAAAATGGAGACAAACAAATTTCTGTGCACACTTCGTCGCCCCATCTCCACTTTAGATTCCAGGCACGCACACCTTCTTGTTTGATTGTATTTCACTTAATCCATTCGTTCCGCTCATTCTCTATGGTAATTCATCGGTAGCATTGTTTTATTTTTGAAGAGTCTCCCCACAAAGTTACTTCAGCTATCTTCGCCCTCCACGCTACATTCGCCTCTACATCATAGGGACGAATGTTTAAATTAGCTTAAACTGAAGATTTTTAAATGATGTCGAAACTAGCTCCATTGAGGACTCTACGTATCCGGTAGAACCACTCTCGTTTGCACCTTGTCAGCGCTACTGATTCTATCTTCGGCTCTAATTGCTGATATTCCATTAAAGTAATAAATACGAGTCGCCTTCTCACCTCCCTATTAGAGCGAGTTGATTACTGCACTCCGCCGGTTTTGTTATGTCATGAGCTGCTGATGTTTGACGAGCGTTTATTCGGCTCTTTCAGTTAACTATTGCGTGAGATTTTTATTTACCTTCACAAGCATACACATAGGTACCTACATTTGTTTTGGTAGTTAGTTGTTTATTATGTGAGCTTTGCGTGCGAGTTATTTATTGCGATACATACACGTGTGTCAACTCACTGTAATAAGGTTTTCTGGTGACAAAAGAAACATTTAAAGTTATTACTTGGAGACAAGCGGAGTTCACACCATATTGAGTCATAGACATTTTTTAGTGACTCCGCGCGTAAGTTCTCACGCGCACATCAGATTGTCACGACAGTGGGCCGGTGATACGAGTGCGTGGTTCAAGTATAAGGAATTGATCTTAAATGTCATAATAGTATCCCGTCCCATTTTGATTGATTTACCTATCAATGCGAAATTATTTATTATTTTTTATTAATTGGTTTTTCATACGGGAGCAGAAAAAATGGAAACGTTTATTGTAACACATTGTAAATTTTCTCTGTGAAATATGTGAAGCTCAAATCCTATTCAAACAACGATTACGTTTTTGGGCAGGCAAGTCGGCTTACTTATTTCTGAAGTTCATTGAAACGGAGAAGGGATGGGCGATTCAAAAGAAATTTTCTCTCATCTCTTAAGCCATTCACCACGTGCTACAAGTACCTACGTTGTAAGTACATTAAACTGATCTCTGTCATCAAATGTAACCGTGGGCAGACTACGTGTTTGATGACGCGATCGCTGGCTACTGATAACAATAGATGATCACTAAACCTCAACCCAAAGTATTCTTGTCTGGAGTGTGAATTTGGATATATTATTATTTTTGCTGAACGTGACTTTATTGTCTTCTTTAAAGACTGGTGGCCCTGTCCCCGCAAGGTATATATCGACGACGGACAAACAGACCGATAAAATTTTTACTAGTAACATAGGCTGCCTGTGATCACTATATATGTGATTAACCCACAAACGAAATACATAGGTGCTCAGTCATAAACTGGGTAGTATTAATTTTGAAACTGTGACGTACTGTATTACTGTACTGTTATATAAAATCATACATTCAGTCAGAAAAGTATCGGGAATGGATTATTTATTTATGGTTCCAAATTCAATTTTTTGTTTTTTTTGTTGTTGTTAGATTGGCACAACTGTTTTCCATTTTGGCGCGGAGTTTGAGTTGCATCTGTTGTTTACATTAAATACAGTGCTATTTTTAGTTATATCATATCTAGTGTGTATTGCTAATTTCATAATGGATAAAAACATCGAACAAAGAGTTTGTCTTAAATTTTGCATTGCCAATGGAATATCGTGTTCGGAGTCACTGAAAATGTTACAGAAGGCTTACGGTGAATCGACTTTATCAAAAACTCGTGCTTATGAGTGGTACAAAGCGTTCAAAAGCGGTCGAGATGTGATGGAAGATTTGCCTCGCTCTGGTAGGCCATCAACGTCTGCAACTGAAGTTAACATCGCAAAAGTGAAGGAAATAGTGATTGAAAATCCTCATTCAACTTTGAGAGAGATAGCCACCGAACTTTCTGTATCTCACGAGTCGATCCGTACCATTTTAACTAATAATTTGGGTATGAAACATGTTGCCGCTCGGCTAGTCCCAAAAGACCTGAATTTTTTTCAAAAACTCAATCGCATGAGAGTCGCTGAGGACATGCTAGAACGAGTCAATTCCGACCCAACATTCATGAAACGCATTGTTACTGGTGACGAGACGTGGGTTTACGAGTTTGACATGCAAACTAGTCAACAAGCTTCGGAGTGGCGCCTTCCAACTGAACCGAAACCGAAAAAACCACGCCAAAGTCGTTCAAAAGTCAAAGTCATGTTGACTGTTTTCTTTGACTATCGCGGTGTTGTGCACTCGGAATTCTTGCCGGAAGGTCAAACGGTAAATAAGGAATATTATTTGAGTGTTATGCGGCGTTTAAGAGAGCAAATCCGACGAAAAAGGCCAGATTTGTGGAAAGAAAATTCTTGGATTTTGCACCATGATAATGCACCTTCGCACAAGGCCATCATTGTGAACGAATTTTTAAGCAAACACTCAACAAATACCATCGAGCAACCACCATATTCACCAGATATGGCTCCAGCCGACTTTTTTCTTTTTCCTAAACTCAAATTACCACTTCGTGGCACCCGTTTTCAATCGGTAGAAGACATAAAAGAGAATTCGCGGCGAGAACTGACCTCAATTCCGGAAACAGCGTTTAAAAAATGTTTTGATGATTGGATTATTCGTTGGCGTAAGTGTATCGTTTCTAAAGGAGCATATTTTGAAGGTGATAAAATAAATTTGGATGAATAACAAACAGTTTGTGTATTATTGATCTTTTCCTGCTACTTTCTTGACAGAGTAGTACATTATGTTGAGCACTTCGCAGCCATGGAATAAATTTCTCGAATTTGTTTATAGTATGTATGTATTGAAATATACATTGGAAATTCTGTCTTCGTACTCAAAAATTCGGAATACTTTCAACATGATTTTTGTTACCGCAAATATATTGTAGCATTGTGAATTTAAAGTTCTACTGTTTCTTGTTATTCAATATTTAACAGTGGTATGCAGCAACAATATATATTAAAAGTCAGTGTCATTATTTAAATACGTGCTCGTACAACTAATTGTTGCTTAACGAAATGCAAATCGTATTAGATATTTTCGTGATGAGTGTCTCAATGTCGGTCTCACATTCGAAGCATTACGAGCTCTTAATTTTACGTGTAAGTGTTTCTTTTTCTTAACGGGCCTTTTTATGAGGTCGAGATTACATCGGCTTAAAATTTTACAATACAAGGAAATTGCCGTTATAATTGTGTTCAGTGTTTGAATTTCGAGCCGTTCAGTGTCGGTTCCTCAGTAATGGATGATCTGTTGTTAGCTGAGGTAGATGTATAATACATTGTGGCTCCCGGCAGCGGGTAATGCGGTCCTCGTTTAAGTAAACAAGCTACACGTCCGCGCGTAGGCCCATGTCTTGTTTTTATCCATCTTAGCCGCTCCACGCTTGTTATCTTGTTATCCTATCTTGAGATTGTGCCTTTTTGCGCAGCTGATGCACTCAATATATGCACGTCTCTGTTGCACTGTGAATACTGAACATGCTCAAGTATCCGTTCACGAGATGTGTGTATGCGAAATGTCGATGGATTTCAACTCAATTTGCAGTAAGTCAATGTGAGACAGAGAAATATTTTTCATGAATATCTAATAGAATTATGTTAGGAGTTCTAGTATGCACCATTTCAAATTGGCTTTATGGTAATTTTGAACGTATTTATTGGTTACAAAATCTGTAGATCAAAACTTTGAATATCATCACCATACAAACCCGTAAAGTAGTATTTTTCGATAATAGAAGTGCCAATTTTTTTATTTTACGCAATGGCTTTAGAAAATATACCTCCACGTCCACACCACACGTCCTTTACATAAATTTTATAATTCCATTACTTACTTTTATATACATATCAGTCTTTTCAAGACTGTTGGCTCTGTCTACCCCGCAAGGGATATAGACGTGATTATATGTAGTTTTACATAGTGCACATTACAAAATATATCCGCATACTGAATGATAAATTAAAAATCTACTGTTTCTTGTTATTCAATATTTAACACTGCTATATTTATATTTAATAGTGGTATCATTTAGAGTTAAGAGTCTATATAGTAGCAGAGTCTTCTTTACAAAGCTTAATGAAAAATTTATACATTTCTTGTTTTTGACGGTAGTTTATCACTAGGAGTCTGTTCACGACTCTATAAATTTTTTTTTTCATATAACATTGCTTGAAGTGGTTAAAATAATACTCGTACATAGACGCCAAAGACCAATTTCAAACCTCACGCTTTATAATCTGCCGATAGGAGCACAAATACTCGTATATTTCCCTAAGCACGTCTGACCGTGACTGTCAATATATAAGTATATCCGGCACATCGTGTCTATCAACAAGTTTACGGGCCAATATTTAACCGTAACCATATAATTGGACAATGAGAGTCACGTTCCCTTGAAATACCATTTGCGGCCACATTACTGTTATCGTTTATGGCGTTCGCAGGGTTAAAGGTCTGGCCGCGGCCTGAAAATGAACTGCTTATTATGTCTTTATTAAAAAAGAAATATCAGTATTGTACTGTGCATTGAGATATGGAATAAGAATATGCAGAGTTATAATATACTCGTACATTACTAAATACAAAATTTTGCTAAAAGCTTTACGTTTTGTTGGAAATGAAATAGCCTCTACTCTTAAAATTTTACATTATTTTATTGTAATTGGCGTGACATTTTAAGCTACACGTTAATTGAGGACGCAAACCATAATTTACTTTGAGCGCTGTAACCCTAGCAGTATAAAGTTGCTTTAAAGTCGTTGCTATTTCGCATTAAGCGCGTAATAAAGATGGAAGGCAAGAGCGTCGCGACCGGACCCCTTTGTGGGCCGCGCTGTAAGGGCCACGGCGAATAATGTAAAAAATATTTTTCCTCCATCGCTGCTTACGAAACGGCTCCGGGGTAGCCAACCGTTTTCCGCCAAGTTAAACTCTCATTACTTTTCTTTGAAAAGGAGTTAGCTTTTATAACCGAGCAGCGGTCGAGAAAGAAAACTCTATTACAATGATGGCTTTTGACAGGGGCGCACCGTGTTCCTTCAAACCTTTTCAGGGGCCTTTCTTTATTCACAAACAATTACAACGCATTAAAAGACATTATTAAACCAGGGTGTAGCGGGATGCGAACTGATGGGGTTTGTCTGTCCCAATTATATTCTTTGCGAATGTAATATCATTTTATTAACAAACATAAGAAATTATATAGGTACGTCAGATTTTATAACAGATATATTTAAGCACGAAAAGGTAAGACTATTCATTGCCTAACTGTACCAACAACCAGAAGGAGAACAAATTATTCGTTGCATGATTTATCAAATAATATAGGAAGATCTGTAAGTACGATGTTTTATGTACAGTTCGCTGTTTTTTGTCGGGGGTTAATAAACAATTGATTATGATTGATTTTCTATATTTTTCAATCGTACCTTGTTGGTATCAATCCAGTGGAGCAACCCGTTCTCTGTCGTGCATGGTCAATGATAACGCGCACGGCACTGACACTGGGCTTTGCATCGCAAATCTCTCTTTAAGCCGACATGCGAGCAATGGCTCTGATAATAAAATTAATTATGAAATTTATTGCCTCGGTGGTCATACGAGCGACCGATTTCGTTGCGTTTTAAGTGTGTCTTAATCACGAGTACCTACTCTCATTTTCCCAAGCGATATTTTTTCATTTATAAAAGATATAACTTATTATAAGTGGTTTATTTAAATTTGGCAAAATATAAACACACATTAACAAACATAATGTACTTTCATGGAGGCTTAGGAAGAGATTACATATTTCCCCTTGCCACGATCCTTGCATGATTCTTAAATTAATATATTTTTTATTGTAACAATTACAATTTGTAAAATTAAAAATATTATAAAATTTATTATTTAATAATATATCTTGTAATATTTATGAATTAAAGGGAAATGCTAAAAAACTTGGAATTCTTGTTGTAGGCGATGAGCTAGGAACCTGTCACTATTTAAATCTCAATTGTAGCATTAGCCATACAGTTTAAAAAAAACCTGATGACTAAATGATGAAATTGATAGTTTTTGATATGCTGTGAAAATTCCCAGAGAAGCATAAGGGAGTAAGAGAAGTAATAGAACTAAAATTCATTATGTTTTTGTATCGGGTTAACTGTCTGGATACTTGTCCATATTGTAGTAAGTCTATTTATGCCTGATTCGTGATTTAATTAGTCGTAAAGCGATGTTGGTATTTTGCGTATTAGGTATATCCCGCGTCAAAGAATTACCTGGGCGAAGTTTTGATACAAAAAGTTTCAACGGAATCGTAGTATCGAGTTTGATAAAGTAGCTAGTTTGTTTTATTACTGATCGCGATGGGTTATTTGAAAACAGGTATTACTTCCTCTCTTGTCAAGTTCGTTATATTAATAATAGCGTGTCCGAACTAGTTAATTAACGTTAGAACTGTTATTTCATGCTTCACAAGCATACATGTATGTGTTTATGTCGTGTAATGGCTATGCTAAGTTCTATTAATGAGATAATTTCGTATTTGGGCATTGTAACAAATTTGAACTGTATCACGTCAATTTTATCTGCGGAGATACCCGTAACTGGACCACTTTAGTTTGATTTGATTATTGTGAATTTCAACAGTTAGTTGACGAAACAGTTTTCAGTGTTGCCGTCAATAGAAAATAAAGAAGACAATGACGTCGTTACGGAAAAAAAAACAATGTATTAAAAAGACTGATGTGTACCGTATCGTAAAACATTAATTCCGCCATGGGGTTGGGCGACCCCCAGGTAATGGCTAGCCTTACCCTGGCATGCGGGGCTCTGCTGGGGCGGACAAAATTTTTCCCTAGCGTCTCGTGGGAATCGCATGGATGCAAATTTTTTGAAAGAGCACCTAGATGGCGGCGATGGTGTCCGCACCCCATCACGTCTCGTTCCCGGCGGGAGCGGTATGCGGTCTGCTGAAAGCCGCTTTGCGACGATGAATGTAAGAGGAGGAATGAAGGATAAGATTGAGGAAGTATGCCAGATGATGGATGAAAGACGTTTGGATGTGTTGTGCGTGAATGAAACGAAGCGGAAAGGATGCGACGCGACGCAGCACGGCCCTTACACGGCGTATTGGTCTGGAATTTCCAGTACCAGCCGAGGCTGTCAAGGGGTCGGTCTAATTCTTTCTGCACGAATGGCTGAGTGCGTGAATGAGTATGAGTGTGTCAGCCCTCGTCTTCTATGGATTAGGCTGAAAGTTGGAATCACTCGGATCTTCGTTCTAGGTGTTTATGCACCTTGGGATGTGGGTTCGAGGGGTACAACATCAGCAAAAAGCGAAAACGAGGAGTTCTGGAATAGTGTAAGAGAAGTATTGAAAGTTACCAAGCCAAATGAGAAGATTATTATGTTAGGTGATTTTAATGGATGGGTGGGTGTAAAGCGTGATGGATATGAAAAGGTGCTTGGTGCGTTTGGTGACGAAAAGGTGAATGATAATGGAAGAAGTGTATTAGAAATTTGTCTAGAGTGGGATCTTTTTGTGTCGAACTCAATGTTTCAACATAAAGAGATCCACACCTACACAAGAGTGGAAGGTATTTTAAAAAGTATGATAGACTTTGTGATTGTAGATGAAAGATTGAAGAACAAAGTGCTGGATACCCGTGCATATCGCGGTGCTGGCATTGACTCGGACCATTTACTGGTGATATCCCGGATAAGGGGTATCTTCAATCGCTGGCGGCACAGGGTAAGGGAGCAAACCAGCGCTTTGGAAAGAGTAAAAGTAGAAAATTTGCAAGATATGGATGTAGGTAAGAAGTATATTAATAGACTGAAGGATGAATTTGAAGATTTAGAGGAAATGAGCGATATTGAAGATGGATGGAAGGAATTTAAAGAAAGAATTGTGAAAGTAGCTGTTGAAGTGTGTGGTGTAAGTAGAAGAAGGAAAGGAAAAAATCACAAAAATGCGTGGATGAGTAAAGATGTGCAAGAACTTGTGCGATTAAAGAAGAAAGCATGGCTGGATTTGTTAGCAGCAAAAGCTAACTTAAGAATGCAAGAGGTTATAGATGAAGATGTGAATGAAGCACGTAAGGAATATAAGAAAATGAAAGATTTGGTTAAGAAAGCTGTGATTAGAAAGAAAGAAGAGTATAAAGAGGATTTTGATAAAAGGCTATCAGAAGACTTTCAGTCAAATCTGAAAGTATTCTGGAAATCCGTAAGGTCAGCCCGAGGAAATACTATAACCAGAGAGCTGACTAGGATCAGATGCCAGGATGGTAGCGTTGTGAAAGGAGAAGAATGTGTACTAAAGATATGGAAGGACTATTTTGAAAGTTTATTTGAAAAAAAGGAAGGAAATAAGAAAGATTTCTGCTATAGCGAAGAAAAAGAGAATGAGATGGAAGGCGAAATTGAAATGTTCGAAATTGTGGAAGCACTTAAGAGTATGAAAGCGGGAAAGGCTGCTGGGTGTGATAGAGTGTCGGTCGAGATGCTTAAAGCAGGAAAAGGCGTAGTAGCTAGTCAGTTGTACTGCCTTTTCAATTTGTGTTGGAGAAGCGGCCGAGTACCAAAAGATTGGTGTAAGGCTGTTATCGTGCCACTTTACAAAGGAAAAGGGTCACAGCTGGACTGCAAAAATTATCGTGGTATAAGCCTGCTTAGCGTCGTCGGCAAATTGTATGCTAAGGTATTGATTAATAGAGTCAGGAATGAAACTGATGACAAAATATGGGATGCTCAAGCGGGTTTTCGAAAGGGAATGGGATGTACTGATCAGGTCTTTTCCTTGCGGTGCATAGCCGAAAAGTTTTTGGCCAAGAGTCAAAAAGTCTATTGCACATTCGTAGATCTGGAAAAGGCCTATGACAGAGTTGAGAGGAATGAATTGTGGTCAGCACTTTCTATGCATGGGGTGAGCAGTCTCTTAATACGAGCACTGAAATCCTTATATGAGGATTCGAGTGCTTGTGTCAGGATAAACGGAGCGCACACTGAGTGGTTTAAGATTGAGAAAGGCGTTAGGCAAGGATGTGTTGCGTCACCGTGGCTGTTCAACCTATTTATGGATAGCTGTTTGACAGATTTGAAAGAGTCTAAAAGTGGATTAAGGATGAATGAGTTACTCGTCAAATGTCTGCTCTATGCCGACGATCAGGTTATACTGGCGTCATCAGCGGAGGAGTTACAGGAGATGGTAAACTGTATGCATGAAGCTTTAAAAGAGAAAGGAATGAAAGTGAACGTAAGTAAAACTAAAACACTGGTTTTTGAAATGGAGAAAGAAATGACAGCATGTAATATTTTGATTGGAGGAGAAAAAGTGGAGCAAGTGAAAGAGTTTGTATATCTAGGATCAAAGTTTACATCAGATGGCAAGTATGATAGTGATATTGAAAGGAGAGTGAACGCGGGGAACATGGTGAATGGAGCTTTGCATGCCTTTATGAGCAGTCAGAAACTATCCAAAAAGGCTCGACTGGCTGTGCACAGGGGCGTGTTGGTCCCGACATTAATGTATGGGAGTGAAAGTTGGGTATGGCAAAAGAAGCATGAAAGCAGAATAAATGCAGTGGAAATGAGAGCGTTAAGGAGTATGATGGGTGTGAAATTGAGTGACAGGATAAGGAACAGCGTGATAAGGGAATGTTGTGATGTGAAAGAAGATGTAGTTACAGGAATAGAAAAGGGTATGTTAAGATGGTTCGGTCATGTGGAGAGGATGAATGAAAGCAGGTTGACTAAGCAGATATACAAGGAGAGTGTGGAGGGAAAGGTCGGAGTGGGAAGACCTAGACGAACGTATCTTGATCAAATTAAGGACGTCCTGGTAAAGGGTCAGGTCAAAAGTACCCGAAACCGCCGAGCTTGTATGAAGAGAGTTATGAATGTGGACGAAGCGAAAGAAGTATGCAGAGATCGTGGCAAGTGGAAAGAGGTAGTCTCTGCCTACCCCTCCGGGAAAGAGGCGTGATTTTATGTATGTATGTATGTATGAAAATCCGAAAATGCTTTTAAGTCCCGTTTTACATTGGTGATTTATGAAAAGTCGCAGGCTCCTATGTTTACAGACGGCGCGGAGTGCGGACGGGTCGTACGGTGGCTGCATAATGAGCACATGTTTGAACTGACCCCTGTCGCGTTTTGGTCCTTCCAATACCGATGACTTTTCACACTACTCGTGTTATATTGTAATGCTTTTGTTTTTTTAAAACGTTGTTTTTGTTCGATGTTTCATAATGCATTAGCATAGCAGTTTTCTATGTTTACTGACTGCATTATGAGCACATTTTTGAACTGACCCCTTTCGCGTTTTGGTTCTACCAATACGAATGACTTTTCAATTACTTGTGTTATATTGTAAAAAAATAATTACGAGCTTCGTTAAACACGATAAGCTGTGGGTTCCGAACGCCACCTAGCGTTTGTTTAGACCTATCCTAATATTGGTTCAGATCAACCTTACAGCTTGCTATGGTCAGTCAGCAGTCACTTTGAATAAAAACTTGTTACCACGTCACATTTATTTCTACGTTAATTTGAGAATAAAATACTGATTGTGACATAACCTTTGATATAATCATATCTCTCTGGCTAGCAGTATAGTTAAATCTTGCAAAATCCTCCGAGGGTTTCATTCTTCTGCTACGGAGACTAAAAAACTCATGATTATGCATTAAGAAAGCACTGTAATGTAATATACAATTATTAAGTGAAAGCAATTTAGTCACATCAGCATCTAAATGCTTTGAACATTTTGATTACCTTTATTAGTTCCAATCGGTAGCGCCATATAGAGCGATCGCTGTATTGACATGAGTGGCCGGGATCATTGATGTATTGTACTTGTCAGAATTTGACTGATTGCTTGTCCAATACATGTAGTTCATATTGGTCGATGGAACTAGTGAGTTAAGCAGCAATTCACTCGATTTGTTGACATCGTGGCCAAACATAAGCTGTTTCAGCTTTCACGTGTTTCAGATAAGCAATAAATTAAGCTAGGTAATCTATTAAATTATTTTGGCAAGTCAGAAGATTTTTAAATTTGCAAAAGACCTGACAAGATCGTGACTTAGGGCTAGCAGATGACATAAGTAACCTGGTGCCATGTGGTTTCTGGCATATTAGAAGTCTTTCCCATGTATGTAAAAAAGACGAAGAAGGGAATACGCATGCATCAAGTGCAACTATTACCATGATCAGGTATGAAACAGGTCACAATGGGAGGAAAAAGGTCACAAGTAAACCTAACGAACAATGTGAACATTGTCCCATAGCTGATCTAATTTGAGTGTCCTCAAATTGACGTAATTAATACCGTATCTACGGTCTTTGAACCGTGGTTTGATGGAATGTAGGATAATAAAATCAATTCAATTGCATCTATTGATGGTAATTGTCGATAATTCATAGGAGTATTTTGTGAAATACGAAGTGAATTTGAGGTTGTAAGCTGGTATGGTGGTTAACGAAGCTTCATGACGACTGTACTACTTTATAAATCGAATGCTCGTAATTTTCAGTATTATTCATTTTCGTGATTAAGAAATGAAAACAGTGTGATATGAACTTGTATAAACTATTAAAAATAAAATTAGCTTACAGATCAGCAGATACTCATGTATCTTGCTAATTTTATTCAGATCTCGAGCAAGTACGTGTATGATAAACAAATGGCGCTCATGTATATTTTGATTTTGTTTCAGGTACTTAGTTACTACTTATAATTATTAAGTCACACCCTAATAATTCATCGACTGTAATAATAAGGTATGGTTTCTAAGCGAAAACATGCCTATAGGGCAAAGTTTTAGGTGGATGACTGGACGTAAGTACAGGTCGCAAAATGACTTATTTACTAGATTACTTACTTACTAGAGTATTTTCTTTTTGCTTTACCCGTATATATTTATACAGTTGTGAATTTAGTATATTGTTGTCGTTAATGATTTCTTGTAATATGTGTGTCATTCTATAGTCGTTATATACCTATTTGGTTCGGTTACAGTAAGTACGTACTTTTCAATAAATTAACAATAAATATCTTTACGGTATGAATAATTATAATAGTATAAAATCTAAAGCTATTTGTTAGTTTAGTATTAATAGCCTTCAAATATGTATAAAATATGTTGAGCAATGTATTTTTAATATATTCTGCTCAAAATTTACTTTTACATATATTTTATATAAATACATATATACCCACCTAAATATATCTTACATACTTCGGTGTTTCCAACACAATAGACAAATTAAAATAAAATAGGGAGAATGAGTCAGAGTCTTGGTATTGTCATTGTAAGCAATGAATGCAATACTACACACATTTTCCATGCATATGCGTCCGTCTTATTGAATGTGGCGTCAGTATGCATTTAATATTTATATAAAATTTAGTTACATTATTTTTTTAATTTTCTAGAATAAAACTATCGTAACTTAGAGGTTATCACTGAATTTGAAATATATACCTAATGCTGAGCGTAGATTTTTTATAAGTACATTTCTAAGAAGACGCTAGTTCATAATAAAGGTAGAATCAAATCAATCAAGGCAATTTTACAAAATATAAGTTTTCTATATTTACTGTATTCTCTTTTACGAAGTTCATTTTTAAGTATACTTTTCAATATAACGTAAGTATATCGTAGTAAATATATCGCTAATGTATTCATTTAAACAGAATTTTGAATTTCACTTTAATGAGTTTCGCGCTAAGGATCAATAAATTTCATTCGACGTCAAGACGAGTGTGCATTGAACTCGTTTGAGAAAAAAAAAGCACAGACTATACCACAGATACTTACTGCTTGAAATGTTCAATTTAAAAGTGAAATTGTCATCGAAGCAGAAAAAGAATATTAGATATAATTAGGGGTAATAAATACTTTTACGTATGATTGTGAATTTAATAACATAAAAAACAAACTAGATAACACCATTGAAGTTTATAATTCCTATATACATTTACTAAATATTTTTACAATACAATCGATTTTACTTAAAGGCGTCCTTTTACTGTCACAGTATACATCGACGGCATTCAACTAACGTTAGTGGTTTCGTCCTAGCGCCACTGGCCGACATTTGCATAATGCATTCGCTAACAAGACACGTTCGAGTACAATTGCGTTCGCGAAAGAACCCTACTCAAACAACCCATTTCTATTTCAGCTCGCTGCCGCTTGTTTAATGTTCGGCCCGTACAACCGCGTCGGCTAACACTTAACGCTTTTTGCATACGAAAACCGTCCAACGTTCAACTTCCAGTGTCTCTGTTATTATGCTATTCAGTATTCAGGCCGAGTATAGTTGAAGGTCGCCCTTCTGCTCGAGATAACGAACAACTAGTTCCTTTTATTTGTTTATGTATATGCCTATATTTGTTTTGGTTTCTCGCCTTGTTGCGACGGAACTAAAATCATTTCTAAAGTCATAGAAAGTTGATCTCATCAGCGGGATGACAAATTGTGACCCATCAATTTCACCCGTCATTTGCTTAACTAGAAAATTCGTCTCGAATAAATTCTTCTGACGCACACACACTGACCAAACGCCTAAATAAAAACGTTACTCCGTGCCGCCACAAAATAGCCCATAAAAGAGCAACTCCGTAAGACGTAAATGCTTAGATAAACGACTACACTTAATCCGGGAGTTAGAATGTTGACAAGGAATGAACGCGATCAAATATAAAAAGGCCCAAGCATTTTATTCCATTAATCCACGTCATGTTGAATATATTTATAACAAAGCTAGCACTTAATAACTCAAGCGGGCCGTGATCGGGCAGCACACCTAGTGAAACGTCTAATCATTGTGTGGGTTGCCGTAATTGAAGTGGGGAATCGTACCTTTCCTTTTATCTCAATTTATTCATTTTGAGCCGAGCGATCGCTAATGTTGCTGTGACCGCTTGTCAGTTTCAATAACGAGGTGCACGTAAATGAGAAGCACCTGTTCGCTGTTCAGGCGAAAGATATTATTATTAGTCTATATATTGATCGATGAGAGATGAGCTTTAGTGTGAGCGTTTTGTCGAATAGGAAAGTAAACGGGTTGACATTTATGTTACTGCGACGATTAAAGTTTTCGTGAATAATTCTTTCATGTCACGCAGGCAACCTATCGACAAAACTAGGATAACTTCTTCTACAAATGTGCTGTATTTAGCGGAGAGAGTATTCAAAGTTCATAGCCGAGAATGTAATCACGTTTTATAAGAGAAAGTATGAGATAGAGATCTTTTTGACTCAATGCATTGTTACTATGCGGCATTATGTTTTCTCACATGTGCATAATTTATACAACAATTATACAACTCACCAATCAAAGTCGGTTCAAACAAGAGTCAGTTAACACAATTTATTCGGCTCATTTAGCGAGATCGCGTATCACACTGACGTCTCTTTATCAGAGATGTTTTACAATTAATGACAAATTGTGCCTGTTAGGGAGAAATAATTAGTGAGTATCGCCGTTGCGTGACTAGCGCCGTGATGGATGGCGTGCCGGCGATACCATCGCTGCCGCCGAATTTCATAAGAATCTTATTTACAAGCCGAAGGCGCCCGCGCACCGCTCAGTCTTGTAAATTATCGAATTATACCAAACTCGACTCCCGAGTCCTATGCGTGTTTATTTAATTTTCCGAACGGTTTCGTTCCTATTACACCTAACTTTATATTGTTCAATGAATTGTGGGAAAGTGTGAGAACACAACAGTCATGTAATTGTTAATCAGCATGTTTAAAATTGTTTGCGGTCACGAATTTAATTTGAAAGTGTTGAATTGTTTATGTACGTAAATATATTGTTTAGAATAATTGTTATACTTGATAGCGTTGTTTCAAAATGCAATTTCGTTGTCTTTTCACGTTAATGCTGGTCATTTTAAATACAGTGGAATAGGGGTGCGTGGGCAGGCATTGACTCGATATCGTACAAAAGTCATAAATAACCCGATCGTAGCGCACGGTAGCGCTGTCGATCGATCAATGTATACAAATTAAAGAGGTGCCCATTACTCACTTTTAAAACACTAATTGCTTATGATGTATTAATGAACAAAGACTAAGTTAGCTCTACTGAAGCTGTCCACTTTTGACACTTTTCTGTATTTACTTCTCCTTAATTTGTGTGGAACTTATATAAAGTTGAAGATTTATTTCTAGAGTTTTAAACTACCTTTACACCGTACATTTTTTCATTATTATAATAGGAATTTAAAATTTCATCTTTAACCCATACAGCTGAACGTGGCCGATCAGTCTGTGCGAGACTGTTGGCTCTGTCTACCCCGTTATAAGGGGTGGGGATAAAGACATGATCATATGTAAGTATGTATATAACAGGTATTTAGCTTCTTATCCGTGAATTTGTACATCATCATAATGCAATTAACTCCTGTCCTTTTTGAAATAAGTTTCGCTAATTATCTTTAACGGTTGTTTGTTCATATTATTAATCATTATGTTATCAGTAATTATATGTTTAAAGCTGTAAGCGTGAACTTCGAAGGAATGCTAACAAAGAATTTTACGAATATAAACAAGATGTAATATAATAGGTACCTTGTAAATTATTCTTATGTCAAAATGGTGCAGCTAAATTGCTTTAAACTTTTACAAAGTTCATTACATATTATGTCGTGTCTCTTAATGCATATCAGAATTTAACTCATTGTAAATATAAATACGGTTTAGTGCACAATATTTGTTTAAATTTTTGGAGAAAATGTAGTTTTGCAAAGAACTTTTTTTAAAGCGGGGTTGCTCATTTTCATAACATATGTACTGTACTGTATGTAAATTAATTTTATTTTATTTGCGTCAAAAAAATAATGTCCATGAAACCGATTAAACCAAAATACAATTTTATATGTGTTTATTTATAAGATTAATTAAAACATATTTCATCCTTGCTAATAATAAAAACAGAAAACAATTGACTAGAAAATACTAATCGTGTATGTTATATCCCTATAATAAGTTAATAACTATATATCAAATAATTCCGTGATGACTTAATACTCATGGAGTTATCAAGTCATAAATTGAGCCTCGTTTTTATCGGCGTCATCATAACATATAGACTGTATGAACTAATATTCTACCGATGATTCGCTGTTGCCTTATAAATGTCAACCTTATGCAATTTCCAAAGGCCGTTTGTACACAGTATAGATAAAACGTGCTCATTACAATAACTTCCATTGGTTAAGAATTTCGAAATGGAAAACAAGGAAATACAATTCTTTATCAACCTTTTTTGTCAATGTTGGGAAATCTTGAAATTTTAATCCATGGAAAAAATCTCAATGAAACAACCACGAAATCTCCGTAAAATCAATTTTAATGCATCGTTAGTTCCTCAAACAAATCGCAATGCATATTTGTGTAAACTTTTAAAACCTTTTGGAGGTAAATAATTTGAACTTTTAAACAGTAACTTAAAACATTAGTGAAACAAGGTCTTTTATATGTCAGTAGCTATTACATAGTGACCTCAAGCGAGTCACGAATACTAGCATATCAGATAATTGCGATATTTTGTATTGTCAATAAATATCGCCGACCTTGTGTCATTAATCTTAGAGCACAAAATATTTCGTAAGTTTTAAGTTTATAGGTTTAGAATATAGGTTACGTTTTAAATTCTCCACTGAATACAATAAAGTCAACTTATAACTCGATCTTTATTTCTCTCAACAAATTAACGATGGATTTTAAATTGACGACAACAAAGAATTACAAAGCTTTTCTTTCCCATATAAAGCAATCAGATGTAGGTCAAAAATACTAAACCAAAGCGCGTTTATAAAGGCTTAATCGGACGAGCGATCACGAGGCCGAAACGCGAGTTTTTACTGTTGGTGAAATATGGCGCGTCATGCAGTCGCGGACGGTCGACGGGCCCCCAAAGAATTATTGCAGTCTCTGGGTGCATCTCCCGTTTCGCACGCCTCATATTGTTATTAAGATCAGAGGTCGTCTTGTTTATGAGTCGACGGCTTTCGAAAGGTAACACGGCGCGAGTGAAAACATCGCTACGAACGATGACATAGAATTGATAGTGTAAATATTGTGCTTAACCAGTACCCGAATACTCTTTACTGAGATTTAGGCCTCGAATATTGTAATCATGACCTGCTGTATTGAGTGTGCATTTTGGATCTAACGATCTGATAATTGTAATATTTAATGCGTGTGCTGGTGAAATTTGGGTTGCGTACGTTTATCTTGATGCGTATTGTATTCAGTTTTTTAATCAAGTTGATGGACATCATTTAAATAGATTCATGGCTATTATTTAAATAGACTTGGAAAAGTAAGTGCATACAATTCTCGTATGGATACTAAATGCCAATTGCCGAAGCACCATGTGATTGTGTAAACTCAGCAGCAACGGTACATAGTTTTTACCTTGTTAGAAAACAATGGCTCATTCTCTATGACCTACTGTAATATCACACATTCCTGGTCCATTAAAGGAAGGCGGGCATGAAATGGCAGACTTAATGTCGATTTCGTCGATAGAAACCATAAGGTCAGTTATGATTGTTTTAGCGTCCGATTGCGCGAAAGACTATAGTCACGCGAGGTAAATATTAAAGCCTGTGAATACACATATTTTAGCTGGTAACTGCCGTTGCAGATTCTATATTGCTATGTTAAGTTTTTAAAGAATTGCTGGTGTCGGAGTTTTTAGTTATGTATTAAATTTATTTTGTTTATTATATTGACCCATAACATAGTAAGTAGGTACTGGTAACATCTACACTCTAAATATCGTATTCCTAACCTAAGGCAAAACTGAAAAATTTGAATAGTTTCACAATCGGCTCTGATTACATTGGCCGTGATCTGGCATATTTCACGAGCCGCTGTAATGTATCACTGGTTTAATCCTGAGCGACATTGCACGACAATTCACTTTCGAAGCTGATCGTGCGCCTCTCGGCCTACGGACAAAATGTTTGCCATAGCCGGTGAATTATCTGGAATATGATCAACGGCCCCTTTTGCAGGGCGGTTACCTATTGCACACAGAACCAGCTGTTTGCTTATTGTCTTGCGTAACCCGGTGAAGCGAGCCGGAGGGTAATTTGCCTGAGCTTTCATTAACCCGACTACTTCGTGCGTTGTTAATTTAATTTTCTTGTTCGAGTCATTATTAGGAAACTCGAATATTAATAGCGAAAGTATATTTATTCAGTGAATGCAGTCGCGCCATTCAATTTAAATATTTGGTCCTAACGTTTTAGTTTTGAGGTCTCCTATGGATTATGTGGGAAGCGCTCTAATTTTTTGTCAAAAACAGCACGAGAATATATTAATATGCTAAGTTACGGAATGTGTATAAGGAATGTTGCCGTTTATTACTTGTCTAATATTTATTGACATGTCAATTACCTATCCCACGCACGTCTATAGTTAATCATTTTAAATAGTATTTAAAAACTTTAGCAACCAGCAGAAAAAAACCTTGTTAATCACAGTATCTATAGGGTCAATTTTCCTATATTTCATGTTGATGTAATTTTTTAAACAATTGGTAGGTATAGATTTGCCGTGTGATTCCCGGCACCAATACAAAAAAGAATAGACCACTCCATCACTTTCCCATGGATGTCGTAAAAGGCGACCATAACAGATAGGCTTACAAACTTGGGATCTTTTTAGGCGATGGGCTAGCAACCTGTCACTATTTGAATCTCTATTCTATCATTAAGTCAAATAGTTGAACGTGACCATTCATTTTTCAAGACTGTTGGCTCTGTCTACCTCGCAGGGGATACAGACGTGACCATAATATTTTGCTCCGCCTATTACGTTTACTTTTACTGTGAGAAAAATGAAGAAAAATAAACATTTCTCTGAAAACACTTAATGTACTGGTTTCTAGATGTTATAAAAACCTTTTTGGTTAATTCAAAGTGAAAGCAAACGTGACAATGGTTGATTGGCTATGTATGTTTTGATATACCTATAATGTTCATGGTGCTTAGATTACTGCAATGGAGTATTCATTGATTGATTGATCTTTATAGGCCCCAGCATATCTCTATTTAGCTACCCAATATTCATATATTAGGATTACTATCTTAGAACCAGACGAAAGTTAGTGAAAAGTCAAGTTTTGTCAGTTTAGAAAATTTACACCGCTAATACATTCCTACTTGGATTTAGAAACGAAGTCTTACAGCCAATACCGTAAAAGACTTTGTCATTAAATACATATTGTATAACTAAATATATTGCACTGAAATGTGAATCAGTTGGCAGGGCTAGCTCACTCAGTTTATAACTAGGTAAGTCGAGACGATCCGAAGGGTGAGTCGTTCGTGGTCACGCGAACACCTGACACCGCGGTCTTTGTTGCGCCGGCCGTGATCGTGAGTTATACAGATTCCAGATTCATCCCGTGTTCGATGCACTTTATGGGGTGATTCGGAATTTTATTCATTGAAATGGAAGGAGCATGTATAGCTCTGACGCTGTGCTGAATCATAAATTAACAGGGAGAATATTTGTCACGTCGCTTTATTCTGTCAATTGTATTTATTACTTTAATATAGGATCAATGTGGGAGTAATTTTAATTTGATTTAACATTTATTAAATCAGTGACGTGGTAAATTTCTTCATCAATTACCATTTTTAAACGCAAAGTAATAATAATATATAACAAGATAGAGCAGAAATTACCCAGATGCAGATGGTAGGATGCTGGAACCAAGGAGGTAAAGAGGACCCTTAACCAAGGCGCTTGCATGCAAAGCGTATTAATGAGTGTGGATTAGGCAAAAGAAGTATGCAGTTATCAGGGCAATTGGAAAGATGTATATTTATTATCTGCCTACCCATCCAGAAAAGATCAGTGATATTTTTTATTTCAATTCCGCAACTTATTTGGCATTTAACTTTTTATTCTAGAATAGGTTATTACTAGACTTTTAAAAAGTTTCGTTAACCGTTTATAAATTACACATAAAACCAAATGTATCAAATAGAAAAGTGCTCGTACCTAGCTCCATTAAAGCTGTGTTGTGATATTGCTAAAGCCATCCATCATAGCAACGAGTTGAAGCTAGACTACAACACTTGTTTCTATGGCGGTGGTCGCTCACCGGTGGCCTCAAACAAAAGACTGCTTGAAGAGGTTAGGTATTACCTATCAGGTAATTTTGTTCATATAAGAATAGTTTAAAAGAATATTGTTTCTCTTTCGTAATTCTTCTTTTGGAGGATGGGCTAGCAAATATTTCATTTTCTCCACCTAAAGGCTTCTGACAATTGGCACTGTCTACTCTGTAACGTGTTGAAATGTGACATTTGATTAGAAAGTTATAAAGCACAAAATTTTGAATTTGAAGACATACCATAGGTAATTTTAATTGCTGCATGTGATAAATACCTTTTTACATGCATCAAAGGGCAAATGTTATATTGCACATATTAATTCGCTCTGTTATAATTTACATTACACATTTAATAAGCCAGACGTACAAGTAATACAATTTGAACGAAGAACATTGTAAGTTCGTCCCACGCATCGCCCGTACCAACAGCGTCTACCGTTAACTATAGTAATTACAGCTTTTGTCTTTGCTGCCGAAAATGAGATGCTCTTTGTATTCAACCTTTCAACTTCTGACATCAGTATTATTATCACCCAACTTGTTACGTCGTGAAGACACTTAAGCTATAGAATTTTTAACAGTTAATTAATTGAAGTGCAAGTTCTGTATTTGAACGATTTGAGCAGAATACATAATAGATAAATACAGATTTTAGGAATAATTCTACTGTTTCTTTTGTTTCTAGTTTTTTACTCTTTGTATTTATAAATTAATACAGAATAAACTAATTATGTAAATTATGAGGCTTATTGCTAATAAAATAGATCTAGCAGTTAGATTAAAACGGTTAGAAGTGGAACGCAAAAAATTACAAAGTAGTAAAGGGTTAGCAAAACTCGGTGAGCTATTTATCCATAAGTTATCGGAATACCTCGGAGTGTTCGTTTTACTCGTCCGCATATACTTTGAACTGGGTGTCGTTTTATTCTCGTTTCAAAAACAATGATTACCGCGTTGTCTGGCGCGCGTCGTACGAGCAGGATGCCGATATCATTTTGCATGAAACGAGGTGAAACCATCAATTTGCGCTGAGCCGCGCCAGAGGTAAACGCCGATCTCGCTTTAAAAAGTCCAAGTAGATAGAGCTCGCTTATAGGGCTGCGCAACACTTTGCGCCGTTTTGTACTGTGGCTGCTTGCCGCTATGTTAACTCGTGTTGTATTGGCGAAACAAGCGCACCGGGATCAACGAAGCTGATCTTACAACTTGGCCTAACATCCAATGATATTTACGTTTGTAACTACGACCTTTAACGTTTTTATAGGTCACCACATCATTATTCTCTTATATAAAAGCTTGTTCCTAATAGAAAATACTTTTCCAAAGCAGGTAATAAGCATAAACATTGTTAAGTAGTATTTATAACTACAGGTGCAATGTGCGACAGAGCCTGCTGCCGTGACCATCGGAGGCGAAACATTCCCAGCGGGTGGCAACTCAAACGTTTCATCTCCATTTTTCCGCCTCGCCAACTTTTTGCATAGGACCGAAGCCAGTTTTACACGAGTAGACGTTGGACAAGAAAGAAAATTTCTACCTTTACAAACAAGTGCAAAGCGGTACAAAAAGCATGTAGTAGTTGAACCACAAAGTGGTTATCGATTCAAACAAGCTTATTGTTGAGGAAGGGCCCGAACATGCCGATATCTGTAGTACTTGCATCGCTCTCTAGCTCCGATGTGAACCTTTATCCGATCAAACGACTGTTGCAGGCAGTTTATGGTCGCTTGCTATGGGCATTCCCGACTTCTTATGTTTGTCTTGTGTTCATTTCCGCATTTCACCACTTCTGTTGCAGTTACTGATACAGTTTCACAAAGATTACCTACGTTTTCATCAAGAAATGTACCATATTAGATGTTGCTTTATCAGAGTTACTCGTATTTGCCAGTTAGGGCGCTTTAGCACGTAAGCTAAAGTTATGGATTATACTCAGGTTATTGAGTAGTCGGGCTCAGGCTGGACTTTATTGGTGTGCATAGTATCTCAAAAATTCTTATTAAAACGCCAGGAGTCGATAAATGGTCGGTCGGAATGGCGACAATTCATAATAATTTGTTAACAGGTTTGGTAGTCGCGCCACGGCGGCGGGCGGCCGTCGCCTCGTAATGAGCAACATCTGCGAATCAATGAGGTTGGTGCGCGTTTTATTAAGCGCCGCGATAAATTTGCATCGTCAAACAGAGGCCGCAGCGGCGAGGCACGTTCAGCAAATAGAATAAATACGTAGCTCCTCTCGCTCCCACCACACCACCCTACTACAAACACAATTTGCCCCTATTTATGAGCCTTTCCGAGTCGTCATAACGCTTGCACAGGCGATCCTGCCTGAACCGATGATTATTTGCATGCCCGAAGAGCACTTGCGTGCACGAACCGGTAATAGCGTCTGATCTCCATCAATCTTTCAACACTTGATCGATAATGCCGTATATTAATTACTTTACTGAACGTTTAGCGAATTCGCACCACATTTGTCACAATACATTACGGCTATCATCTTTCGTTGAATAAGTTCTATCCCAGTTTAAGTTCAATTTTATTGCTTTCACTTGAAACGATTTAATTTTGAAGTGTAATAGCTACAATGCCTGTAGTGTGTCATTCTCTCTGTAATCGAGGACAAGTTCTAAATCAAGTGTTACGTACTCGGGTTCGCAGTAGTCATAAAATTTCACGACCACTTTCCTCTTGACAGCGCTGAGGGGAATCTCTATAGGCTTACGGCAATGTGCAATCAAACCGACTCCAGTATCGGCGAAGTCTTCGTTTCAATGGTTATTTGATGCCGGACACTCTTGTAATGGAAATATGGTTCCTATCTGCACACTGGGATCTCGGACAATGCGCGGGCGTGCCAGATAGGCTATGATAACTGTGTACGAATCACGTGCCGAAACATACAGCCGTGTTAATAAAGTATGCTTATTGGTCGCCATCTTATTACGGAACTTTAACTTTTTTTAGCATCGATCTTCGATTCGACGATTACGGGCCGGCGTTGACGGACGTCAGCTTAACTTGTCTGTCACCGGACGGCGCAGACACCTACCACATTAATCTCTATTCTTGCCGAGCAACACGTGGATTTACGCGTCGACGAAACTAATTTATATGCAAATCATACCAACCTTGAGGACTGCGTATATGCAGACAAACCAAGTCCCTGTGTGTATGAATGTAGCTATGAATTCCTGAACATGAGTTCTGACTTAACTTCCATTTTACGTTAATTTAACATACTTGGGTAATGTAAATATGTTTTAGGACAACATTCAAGGCTGTTGTATCTTTTTGTTAATATTCTGTTACGATTGTTTTATCATGACCGCGTGTAGTGCAAATATCATTTGAAATTTACTCCAGGTGCTTGAATATGTAGGGATCACATTTTGATTGTTTAAAATAATATAAATGTAAATAATTCAAATAATAAATACAATTAAATATTAGAAACCGACGGACAACCGTTCCGTTTTTTATGTACCTATTAAACTAATGCGCGGAACTCTTTCGTCCCGCCATAGATTTGGCGGACGAGTAATTTTAAAAATGTCTGTTTGACAGAAAAGAAGATTATTGTGTTTTTCCCGTTCGTTATATTATTATCTTAGCGTTATCGTTATCTTATATTCTTTTCCCGTTTACTCTCCCTCTCACTGCGCTTCACCTTCCATTAAGTAAGCCTTTAATCTATCGCTTCAAATATTTTTAGCGCAATATAAACGGAACAAGTATTTGGTCGGATTCTATAAATGAACCGAACATTCTTACATCGCTTAAAGCATAAAAATGCCTTTAATAGAAATGATTTATTTGGGTTCTTTGTATTTGTCAAGAATTTTTATGAACTTTCGAGCCAATATAGTGAGAATCCTCATAAAATAAATTATCGCGTTTTAATTTTTTGCGTCATTTTTTAATACAGACAAGTATACTTTTTTTCAGTTTGATTGAAAACTGGTTAACCATTCGTATTATTTTATCTGGCAAGTGACGAATGTAGCCGTTTGTCATTTTGTGTTTATTTTACCGTCTCTGGGCACCCAAAACAGCGACGTGAACACGTCTATTGTGGGCGTGTGATTATCTCAAATTAATATTTCACTAATACCGATGTCGCTTGTCAAGAGACAAAGGCCTCGGCGTTGTACGGGCGTCGCCGTCGCGTTGGGCCCGCGCGCGCTCTTTGTGTTCACCAGAACAATATTACTGGCGTCTTGATAAATAGGAACAACTGTTGAGGCAACAATGCAGCCTGTAACGCGATACGAACGCGATCGACCGGTGGATTAATGACCGCCTCGCCTAAAAGAATGGAGCGTAATATTTATTATCAGATAAAGGCCCGCTACCGGGCAATTCGTATGTCTCTTACCATTATACAACTCTCGATGCATCGCTAGCGCATTACTCATTCCGTATTGCGATATCAATTTATAGTGTGGTACACCTTAAAAGATTGTGTTGCTTTTGTATTTCTCAGAATTTCTCTTATACACATGCCATACTCATTGTCGCACGTTTAAGATCAATACGCGGTAATACTTGATATTTACACTGCCTTACCGGAAAATAGACAAAGTATATTATAAATATTGATTAAAGTGAAAACACGTTAGACGGTTAAGGAACTAATCAGCTTGGACTTCTTTTATATTATAATAGTTAATGAAACGTTCCGCCCACGAGCCTCAAACCATTGATCTTGAGCACGTTAATGGCCGCGTCGAAAGATGTGTGCATACGCACCCATACATATCATCATGGGCCGGTCCCGTCTTCCTTGATTATAAATTTAAATAGGGAAATTTTCGATACTTTACTGCTTGATCCAATCAATAGGTATTCCGAGCCACTTAAAGAACACAGAGAAATAGCGGTTACATCTCTGGCCATCAATAGCTTAAGTAGTCCTTTGTATGCATTGAATTTAAAGCCAACTTCTCATCTAGATGTTCATAGATAAATCTTTTTCTAATGGGAAACATAGTTCTCTTATAAGTTTTTTTGATGTTTACCAAAATTAATTATATTTTTCTTTTTGACCAGTAAATAAATGAAATCTATATTCAAGCCGTCAGCAGTATTATAATGAGTACCTACCGGGATGACCGAGCCGATCTCAGTGGACGTCAAAAAACTATATACTTAATAATTAGGAAAAAAAAAGAATACCGCCCCCAATCGATATTCTACATTATTGAAATCAGTTCAATTTAAAAAAAATCTCCCATGTGTAAAAAACACTTTCCTGAAAACGGCATCAACATAGGTTCTGCGAAACGCGAGATAATCGCGGACAAAAACAAACATACATACATACAGCTCAAACTGAGAACCACCCTTTTTTGAAGGCGGTTAAAAAAGTAGTGAAAACGAAGAAAACCATGAAAACCCACCAAAAAAAGTAAATTCAAAAATAAAACTATCCATCTTACACGGAATCGAACCCAGGCGTTTCCACACCAAAACCGACAGCTCGGCGCTCGTCAACTGAGTCATTACGTAGAGTGATACAAAATTATCGATCTTTAGCGACTATTTTATATAGTAAAATGTTTTTGGGTGAAAAATGTGAAATCGAATGTGGGACCCAGCTGAATCGATTCTTTTGACTAGGTATTTGTAGATTAGACTTTCTATGTATCTATATGACAAGATTAAGTTGTTCCAAAGACAATAAAGATGTAAATGGTAAGTCTATCAGCGATTAAATATCTATTTCTATGTAACATTTGTTGCTGCTGAAATCACTATTATAAATTTGTGCTCCAACACATAGTAGCTATAAAAAATTAAGAGGCTAACCCGTCCGATAACACTGCGAATACTGCGTCACTGACAAGATAAGAGATCTTATTTTATTAAACATGTTTCCTTGTCATTGTATGAAATAAATATTTTCAGGTGCTACATCTTCGGCGTTGCTTTATCATAAAAGATCTGAAAATGGACCAGCCATATTAATTCTACTTTGCAGATGAAGAAAAGTGTACCCGGCAATCATACATCTGCGATGACTATCTGGAAAACCAGATATTGGTCCAGTGTTTGCAAACTCAATAGAGATGATATTACGCGCAGTGAATCTACTACACGCTGGACAATCTGTTACTATTATGTTGCCGTTATCTATCCAGTTTTATAGTGTCGTTTTAAGTTTCTAGTTCCTTATGAATATAACAAAATCTTGAAGCAAACTAATTTATCTGAAAGAAACTGTCTACAAAAAGGTCAACTGCATGCACTTGTAACGGAGCTGGTTAAATAATATGGCCACAAAGTTTTACGAGAAACATAATCATAACTAGGAACTTCACCACTTCTCAGTTACAGGGATTTATCTTCGTTGCGAGCTAAAATTTATGATACAGCGATTAGACAAACGACACCTTACTAGCAGTAAATTAGTGGTATAAATAAGTAACGAGCATAAGTTATTTTACGATTAGAGATATGGTCTTCGTCTTGAATATTCAAAAATCGTTATAAAGACATTGATCACGGGGAACGGGTTAGACGGGGCAGCGTATCACTCTGGTTGCGCTTTTCGATCGGTTCTCGATAACGCGTAATATTCGCCTTACTTTTTTGTCGTATCACATAATTACGATTTATATCTTCGGATGTGCCTTGTCGTGCTGTTGACTCTGCCCAAAGTCCCGTGTTTCGATGATTTATTGCCTTTTGTTCAGCTTTATTTCTACTCTTATTTTATTATATGCTATTCAAAAATGATCAGATACGCAACTGTTATATTTTTCCCTGTACATTGAGCCAATGGTTGTGGTAATACGATTTTTTTGTTATCAGTAATAACTTCGTAATATCGGGTCGTTTTTAATCAGCTTATGTGATTTTTTTTTATAAATTCTGATAAGCCGTATAATAAGTTATTCAAAGTGAGTTCCGAAATAGATTCAGAAAAGAAAAAAAATATGAAATACCTAGTGCACGAAGGACATCCTATTCTAAAATGTACGCTTCAAATCATTTCATGACGTTTAAATAAACCTATGCAAGTCAGTAATCTTTGCATCAATGAAAGGAAATAGCATTTTGGTTTCGACTGTTGAGTCCATATTTATCGCATATAAATAAACTGGATACAGAGTTTCGCACTTGCATTACTATAAAAACTTCACCATAATTCTGCCCGCTGCTGGACGTTTCGCCGGCGAGTGGTTCATTGTATTTGAGTTCTCAATCGTAGGATTAACATGTGAAATATAAACACATAAAACGTCAGTATACAATGGCACTATAATGGCGATCCGTCGAATCCTAGACAGTTTGTTCCCAGGATTGAATTAGGTATGCGTTGCGCGGGCACAATTGATGGGCGACGCGAATCGATGCGCGCCCAATTCTGTACCCGCCAGTATAAACAACATCACTTGTTTATTTGTTGTACGATCATAGCCGTAAAACTGCCCACAAAAGGCCAATCGTGACCGCAAATATAAGGGTTGAAACTAAATATTTTATTGTCGATAGAGAACGTGTGTTTATTTATTACTTCGTTGGAAAACTGCTATAAAAGTATAATATGGCCGTGTAATATTCTGTTCGCAGAAATAAAAGCTTTTATTTATCTCGATTTAATGTTTTCAGCATTTAATAAAAAGCAAATTAGCTCAGTGGATTTCTCTAAATATGGGTTCCATAAAAAAATTAACTACATAAAGTTGATAAAGTTATTTTCACATGATAAGATAAACTTTATATATATTTATCTTCTTATAAATATGAGTAAATTTGAAATTTATATCTGCTATCGATATTGTTAATATATAACTCTTGATTGACAAGAAGTTTCAAAATTATCCAATCTCATTGAAACTTCGCGAATTTCTTATTTGAGCTGATTTATTTTTGGTTCCGAAGTACCGTTAGCGAGCGCCGCCAAAATAGACAACGCCGTGTCTGGCTGCGGCCACTCGTTGTAGTACAAAATGTTCAGAAATTAGAAATATAATATTTTTTTTTGTTCCTGCCAACGCAATAAGAACGCAAGTTTTGGAACATATGTACATGCATGAAGAAAATCACTCATTTTCCCGGAGTCGTCGGTTGGACTACATCTATCCACTTATGCTTCATATTTTTTTTTGTATTCGAAAGATTCCGACATATCATATCTAAAAATAAACGCAAAGTTGCCCCAAGAATAAATACGAAACTAAAAAACATTTTTGGGTGAAGGATTAGCACAGTGGTAACTTTTTATACTCGTATGTACAGGTTTTATTTGATGTTATGGAATAATAGTCATGGTATTACCATTCTGTCGCATTTTTATTTTGTTCAGTGGTTATCTAAATTAAACCTGATTGCTCTTATTAAAATAGACGGCCACAGATATTAATTATTCACTGTTCTCATAATATAATAGCTATTTTAATAAATGAAATGCTATTTTTTTCTTCTTTATGCATCTATCGTTGACACATTTATTTTCAGCTTCGTTTAACTTTTTGGACATATGTGTTTTGAGCTAATACATGAAGGGTTTGATATTACTGCTGATAATTTATTTAATGAATAATCTTCCCTTCTTGATGGATATCTGTTGGTACTTTCTATTGGAGTGATCATCACGAGTGACCCCTATTTTATTCGGCGCCTTTTTCCCTACGTAGGGATTTTAGTTTGAACCAAATCTGTTGTGGTTTTGGCGGCGGATTAATCGATATTTGATACATCTATTTGTTTTGAAAACTTAAGGTGATATTTTTTCAGTAACAGAAAAACAGTTATTACTACAAACTAATTCATTCATTAAAATAAACAGTTTTAACTCCGTTCAATCGGCGGCAGATTCACCATACACCTGATCGACTACTGTAGCATAGAAAAGTCGGTGTCGCCTCACAATTAGTGGCGATTGGTCTCGGTGAGGCGCGGATGCGCACGGCCGCGCTTCCCATACCCACCTGCGCTGTCGCCATCAGATTTAATTAACTTTTTGTCTCCCACCGCTAACAATCCTCGACGTTGACATTCCTGACGCTTCTGTGCTGACTAAGACCATTTCTACATGGGGTTCTAAAATGGTTTTCAATTTTTACCCGATCGAAAATGGTATCTCATATCGACTAACGTTGCTGATTTTTTCCCTATAGTGGATAGTGCATTAGCTTTAGTCGTATAATGAGAACGTATTTGCTAGGGTAAAAAACACTATTTAAAAAGCGTTTGAAAATTATTAATTCATTTGTTAAGTCTTTGTCGTATGGCATGCCCTGTTTTTGTCGTATGCCATGCCAACTAAGTTTCAAATATTTGCAAAACCGTTTCAATTTATATATCATATAAGAAAATTATAATATCATAAGGAAAGCATATATTCAGCGAGAAATTAATATGTTGGTGAAAAAAAATAGACGAAGACATTGCGCTTGACCGCGTCTCGGCGGTTCAAGTTCGACACGATTCAATGATCTCTGTAATGTGTGATGCCTTCAATGATGATTGATAGTACTATCCATTTACGGTGATTTTAAAGTTAAGAAAGTTGCAATCAGAAATAACATAACTAAGTAGACATTTAAAATTCTGAATTTTTAAATTCATAAGTACCTACTGAATTATAATCGTCCACTCGCTACTTCAATCACATGTCAATTGTTGCCTAGTCATTCTACAAGATAAGTCTCTCGGTGTTATGCTTACATCTCTGAAGAGAATGCTGGATGCTCCTGTACTACGATTCTTAATCAGGTAAGTAAGGTCAATCAGTTACAAACTGACTCCCGTCTGACCAATGCAACCTTTTAGTCATTTTAATTGTCGCGATATTGCTGTGACATTTCTTAAACAACAAATATACTATCGCATTTATAATAATAGTACAATAACCTCTATTTGACCAATCGTAACAATATGCTTGAACGTGCATCACAGTTTCAAGTTCGGATGGTACTGAGCTGACCGCAAAGACTGCGAGTTGCGTAAACTGTGCGCTTGCGATGCCGGCTCGCCAACTCTTAACTAGGCGCATGACTTGCGTTTGAATGGACACTGACCAACCAAAGTATTAGACAACGCATCAAGGTAGATTAAAACCAAAGAAATTGGAACAAAAGAGATATCGGTGGCGTTGTATTACATCGCATGCCATTTTCCGCGCAGTCGGAAAGCTGTCCAATATATCTCAGAACTGGAATGCATGATGTAAACCAACTCCCGGAGTCATCATCACTAGCGACATCATATTCATTAGTACTTAACACGTCGAGTCTTATGTTATGCTGAATTATATGGTTAGAAATGTTGTATTAAGTTGTTGATAACTCGTGTAAAATAAGGAAATAAGCAGACAGAAAAAAAATAACGTCACTTTGAATGTAAATAATTATTTTGTGTCTATTTATTCTTATATCTGTAGAAATAAACTTAAGACTCATCATCAATGTCAGCAAGTCGATGCCTCGTTTATCTAAATACATAAGTTTCTCACCAATGTTTATTTATAGACATTATAACTTGACAAGTGACTGGGGCTCATTGAAATCGTCGATTATTGATTAAGTGCATATTTACTCTCCATTTTACGTCTCGATGATATGCTTCACGTCTTTGATATTACTTTATTAAAAAGAGACTCTTAATAAAATATTGCATGGTAAAATTTTCGTAGTTACACTTTCATTTCAAGTATTCATTGGATTGCCATGCAGAAAACTCGTGAAGCCAATTTTTAAGCTTTCCAATAATAGTTGCGAATGAATCCTCAGCGATATTAACAACACTGACATTCTTATGCAAATGTGAAGATTGGAGCCGAACAAAAAGTACGATTAATCGAACTCAAAAGTAAATCGAGCGTGCGCGGCGGCTCTTGGTTCGCGCTGCCTCTTTAATTGCTCTTTGATAACCGGTAATAGTGGTATAAATGCACCCATTATAGTTCCAACCATTTATATTGGTTACATTAATTCTGATTCCATTGAAAAAATAAATGCATCGCTGGATTTCTTGCGTAGTGTGACACTTTCAGACCTACGCAGAGAGATGATGAGATACAATCGTCGCGGCTGGAATATTTTCATTTTTATTTGGATGGAACTACGCTATAGGATTCGGATATGTAAGCCATTCTGTCTACGACCATGATCTTCAATTGAGTAAGTCAAATTTTCACACGATGCGACAAGTCTGAGTACTGCAACCTTTCTAGGATAACCTAAGATAACATTACTTATAATGTTGGATCATGGTTACACATTCAATCGCTCGAATATGGTATCCTAACCGTAAAAGC
This sequence comes from Amyelois transitella, assembly GCF_032362555.1. Lineage (NCBI taxonomy): Eukaryota > Metazoa > Arthropoda > Insecta > Lepidoptera > Pyralidae > Amyelois > Amyelois transitella. The sequence goes on along the minus strand of NC_083511.1, from coordinate 5,240,384 downwards.
TTTCGGATTTAATAATAATTATCGTAATTAAATCATTTATATAATACGAGCACCTGCAATCAAAGCGAATCCTCGTAGCAGGACCGTAAATACAACTGAAATTTTTAATTATTTTTTAAGACTGCCTCACATTTACAGCCTCTACTCAGACTGAGGGCGTTTAATTGCTTAAATAAATATTTTAGTGATTTATTGTGGACATTAATTTGAGAACTGGATTCCTCTCTTGTAAGTTTTAATAGAGTTGGATAATAACGAGCATTGTTAACCGAGGCGACGGCGGCGGCTCTGTAAGTAAACTACGTTATTGTTGTTATATTGTATAAGAATTTGCGGGGAATTCTCGTGTGGGAAAAAGGAGTGTATCTTATAACAGAGTCTTCTTTCAAATGAACCTGATACCAATTTTGTTGCTTATTTAAATTATATATTTTTTAAAGTTGTTATAAGAGTTAATGTTGTATTATTAATTAGGTTATTATTATAATCTATAAAAAGTTTCAACTTTTATATGCAAGATATGAATAATTTTTTACGGTAGTATTGTTGTACAAGATTTAAAATCACACGCCCAATAGGGGCAACTAGAAATACACAAAGGAAGAGGTAGAGAAATAGTATATTTTTCCCCAAAATTATGTATTGTGTAAACACCACTTAAAATTTTGTAATTAAACAGGCTCTTTTAAATGAAATCGCGTCTAAAAATTTTTTACATAATTTTTCACATCACCTTTATTTTTATTTTGCCCGTAGAGAGAGTGTATCGCAGTTTGTCTGTTTTAATCTGGCCTGACATAGGCTTGAGCGTTTACGAGGCCAGCCGGTGTGTTCCTACGTTTTATGGCCCACTGTTAAATAATGCGTACCTACTCTTTTTTGCGTGCGGGATGTTAGAGAGGAATCACCTCGTTGAAGTACTTTTTACGAGTTTGTGGAACGTGTCTCATTTCTGCCGACCGAGCCTTTTGAAGTTTCGCCATCTTGATTACTTATTTAAAGGATTTAACATGCAGCTACGTTTTAACATGATACAATTCACTAAGAAAGTTTTGGTATAATATTTTTTGTAACCGAATTTATAACTCAAGCATTGAAATGAAATTTATTTACTTACTTACGCGATAGGTTGCCTTGTGATATAGGTGGCAGGTACCACATAAGACATTTCATACATTTAATTAGTAAAGATTCTCATTTTCTGCAGTAGTAAAATAAAAATGCCATGTTTTTTATTGAATTCAAACTGATACATGATTACTTGCTTTTAACTCAAAATATACGTTAACGTGCAAGGAATGTTGAAAATTATTTCTTTAAAAAGTACGGTAATGCCAAACATAAAAGATATTGTTTTTTAGATAGAAATCCACAAGTGGTGATTGCTTCCGGATATCTCTTCTCTGTGGAATTCCAATCAAGATGAGCTATACAAACTTTTTATAATTTATTAGTTACCATCTTACAAGGCACTACACAGCAAAGTTACCTTAAAAGATATATAGTATTTATCGAACCATTGTATGTTCGTTAATCTAAAGTTAGGTATTTCTATTAGTGTCGTATGACATAAATTTTGATTGCTCTCTCCAACCCATTGTTTGCGGCATTCCAATCAAGACTGCCGCCTTGCGATGCAGACAAACTCTCACTAGATAGTTGACACCCTATTCACTATCTTGAAACCAGAAACTACTTCAGATGTAGCACATACTTGTACAAGTTCTAAGTGTACTCTTGTACATAAATATTTGCATACATTTTAAAGTCACTTTGAAACTTTTCGTGTTCCAGTAAAATTTTACGAAATAAAACTACTAAACTCGCGAAAAGTTATAAAGTATATGTTTGTCGTCATTACTAGTCAACGTTACCTTAACTACTCCACAAGTTTTAGCGCAAGCGTTATACATTTATAGTGATTCGTTTTAAAAACTAATGTTAACCCTAGCGGGGACTGTGGATTAGCGCACTTGTCCGACGTTCTGTATCAAACATATTTTAGTTTTACATATTGCTTTACCGAAAAATTCCCAGTAACAAAAATTTTTAAATTGTATGTAAATTTGAAAATGTATTAAAGTTTTCCACTAGGCGGCTGAATATTGTGAACATATGTCAAACATGCAAGAAAATAAACCGGTGCCCGCGATCGGCCGTCAGCAGGTATGACATGCGGTGTCACCCGACCTCGTTTGTGATAACACATTTTCCACCCTGCTTGCTGCAACTGCTTAAAGCGACACCTGCCCGCTTTTTACTACAAATCTGCTACAAGTACGCAATTAATCTGGCGCGCGCCTAAAAGTTTTTAAGGTTCATTACTTTAAAAGGAACCCATATAGGTACCATTACGACCTTTGTCACAAACAGCTATAGTGAAAATCAAACTATTCTTTAATCTATTTCAGGTGCGAAACGGTTAGTCTCGCAGGTGCTGGTATCAACGTTCATTGCTCACCTTTCTAATTTTATTAAATTTGCTGTATAGTATGACTACTTCTTAATGTATTTTAATTCTATAGAGACTGCATACCTCAGAAAGAAATTTAATAGAATTATTAAATTAACATTTGTATTTTCCTGAAATCTTAGGATTCTTCTTGTAGACGATGGGCTAGCAACTGTCACTACATATTTGAATCTCAATTCCATCATTAAGCCATTCAGCTGAGCTTGGCCGAAAGACTGAAAAGTCTTTTCTGTTAGCTCTATCTACCCTGCAGGGATATAGATATGATTATATGTATGTATCTACTAAATAAACTGTGGCACGGAATCGCGTGTTATTAACCGTCTCACACTTGCCTAGTTTTTGAATAAGATATGCTCATCGATGTATCGCACGTTGAACCGCTTGAACTCTCAGGGGTTATATGCAATTTCTTAAATTGTATGATCTTCTGGGAAATGCAAGACGCATTTTTATACTGTTGAGTCACCTAATCGCACTGTGCAGAGCGACCCGGTTTCGTCAAATACAAGCTCTGCACACCCCTGTTTCCCCGACCCGCCAGGTTGCCGCTACGTTTCCCGAGTTATGTGCCCGCCTAGTTTTGAACTCGGCTTAGCTCGACGGAATAGCTATTCTGAAATTTCACCAACGCATATGCAAATGTCAGCTCTCGACACTGATTGTACGAGTGGCACAGGAAAATTCATGCATTTACATTAAATTTCCCCGAAATTGGATCCCAACTTGGTTGTTTATATACGAGCGCAATATGTCACGTGCTAGCCTCTCGATATTTACGGTTTTCAATCGCATCTGTCGCACTGAAAACTGCAGCAATTGTTTAGGGTGCCGCCTGTGTAAAATTAGAAACCATTAGTTAAAGTCATCAGTCAAAATCTTGATTTCATGTAACAAATAAAGTGGAAAGCTGCGTTGAAGCAATAAAATATATGACTATTTTGCATAGTTTGATAAATTTTACAATCAAGATTTTTAAATGGTTCTCTGTGTTAATAGCGCTAACTTGCTAATTGTACGCTAGAAACAACAAAATGAGACAGTGGTCGGCGAAAGACTTTATCCTAAAGTAATCGCAATGTTACTCTGTGAACGCCGGACGTGTGGGTACGGAACTCAATCAGTACACGATCGTGCGTACTTTCCTCCATTTTTTTTTTGTTTCTCTCTGTAGTGTTTTTAATCAGAGCTGGCCAGTTATTGCCGCTGTTATTGAAACGTTACGGCTCGCTTTAGCGGATTAACTAATCGAATGATTGTTTACCGCGGCCATTGGTTCGCGTCGCCGCCACCGGCCGCTCGCGTATAATGAATGTTGCCTACATTAATTACAGTTTTAGTGCCACTTTTATAGCTGGGCCTTTTTATAGCTTTGTGTGAGATTACATGTACTTATTACTACTTCTCATTTTCGTATGACTCAATATGTTATCGCATTTTAATTTTTAAGTGTGCACTTATAAAATAATCATGGTATGTTATTAGGATGAGAAATTTATGACACATTTTAAGCGTTAATATTGACATTATGGACTTTTATTGAAACATTAATGGAAATATTTTATTAAGGTTAATTCATTACTCTTTCATACATACATATAGTCACGTCTATATCCATTGAGGGGTAGATGGAGCCAACAGTTTTGAAAAGACTGGAAAGCCACGTTTAGTTGTGTCTTCATGATGGAATTGAGGTTCAAACAGTGATGACAGGTTGTTAGACATCGCCTATAAGAGAAACCCCAAGTTTATAAGCCTCCCCTTCGTAGTCCCATTTTACGACATCTATGGGAAAGATATGGTGTAGAGTGGGAAAGAAACCACACCGCACTCATACTATAAATATGTGGAAAAAAATCCAATTGACAAAGCAATTTCTCGTTTCATTATTAATTGAATAAACACCAAGTAGGACAGAGTCCATATTTCCTCATTTACCGTCTACGAGCTGGCTATAAATTGGCGACTACAGATCGATCGCTGCGCTTGCGCACAAATCAAACCGCACGTCAAAACAATGGCGGGCACAGCTGCGGGGGCGATCGTGCAGCCACCCGCCGGTTATCAAAACCTTCTTATTTATACCACCCGACATACACGGCCGTGGAAATCTTCGCAGTACCTCAAAATCAAAAGTAAATAGATTGTTTTAACGAGAGCTAAGAGCTACCTATTTTACTTTCTTCGTTTATATCGTCTATGTTCTGTCTTAGAAGCATATCTAAATCATCATCTACAGTGCAAGTACTGTTTCACCAGCATGCCTGATTACATTCAACAGAACTGGAACTAATCTCAAATTCATTTTCATGCATTACCACCTTCTTTAACTATTTTTGTACTTGGATCAATAGAGAAAGCTATTTCCTGCTTTAATTTTGGCGATACCTCGTAACAAGAACGTATTATCTATTTGTCAGCATCACGAACAAGTTGGTTATAAATTTTATGCGCTCCAAATAAAATTAAAGACGCATATTTACTGATTGGTGTTTACTGACGTATCGTATTAATAGTACAATTATTTAATAAGGACTGCCTTCCACCAAAACAAATTAAAATTTACTATTTAATTGGTACAGAATAATTGACGTTATTAATATTAAGCAGAAAGTGGGATACCGCCTCGTCGAATTTTAAAAACCAAATTGCGAATATAATAAAAAACTGGCTAAGTGCAAGTCGGACTCGGACGATAAGAGTTTCGTACCATCATATTTCGTTACCCGTAATCGTCGAGTATGTACGAATAGAGTAATTCTCATTAGTTAAGGAAGCAGAAGATCGGCAGTTGACAAGAATTACACCTATTCCGGTCAACCTGCGCTCAATCGATTCTTATTGAGCCAATAAGGTATGTATTAGATATCGGTGAACCTGTTCGGATGGTGTTGGAAAAAATCATGAATGAATGTGATGTTTTTTGTTAACTTGTCACTGGGTTTCCGGCGGTCGCACGGCGCGGCGCGTGGAGAATCGCCGTACGCCTCGGATCGTACCGGCGGCCGGCCACCGTCGACACGCTTCAGCGGCCATTACTGATTGAAAAACGAACTCGATGCGATGGCGGTATCCCGTTGGAGCTATTGGAACCTTCATCGTTGTGTTAATGTATATTCTTCATAAAACTGGAGTAATTTCACTATACATAGATTAGGTATTTACGGCAGATGTTTTTTTCTTATAAGCCTCGCTGTCCGGAAGGCAGCTTTGTTAATTTTTTTCAAGTGCGGACCAATAGTCTGCAATTTCCCGAACCGTGGTTGTAAGTGCTATTGAGAGGTTAAAATCATTGTATTACAAGAATAAAGATTTGAACTCGACGAATTTTACCACAGTGTTTATGTTGAATAAACTACAGCGATTTATAAGAAAGGGTAGCAAGTGATCAGAGAAAATCATACGTACGATACGATCATACATTCATCATACTTTTTTCACGTACCTACTTACTTTTTCTATAGTAGGATTGAATCAAATTAGTAATTCTGTTTCTATGGAGGCTAATTGAAGGGTCCAGTGGGATGTTACCCAAATCGCGTACTTACTCGGTAACTCGGCTAGGCATTGCCGTTGTTCGCCGTGCTCGCCTTGTCAACTCACGAGGAATGAGATTTCAACTCCATTCAACAATCTAGTGGGTATAGGTATCATATCTGATGTGATTTTATAATGTTGTTATAGAGGTGTTTAGGAAAATACTGGCTGTTTTGCAGAGGCGTACGGAAGATTTGATGAACTTTTATGGGCAGAATGTTGGCTATGTTTTCATCGATACCGTTCATTGGGAATCACTCTAGAATATAAAGTTGTCGTTTTTATTTTGGTTGAATTAATTTTACATGGATAACTTTAAAAAATATATAAATACTACAAAAAATTAATTCAATGGCCTATATTTAATTTCAAAAAGTTGCAGTAAAATACACAAAAGCAAGAAATAGCGAGTTATTACAATAGCGTTCACGTAGAGGGCTCATCTCGGAGTGTATTCGCTGGGAAGCTGAAAAAAAAAAACAGAAGGCGAAGCAACAGGTAGAAGTCCAATTAGAGAGGCCGCACTTGAGTGGTCGTAGTAGCGCGACATCGAGCTTTGACGGCCTTCCACAAAAACGCGGCCGTTTCTCTGCCGCGGCAACACTAGCATTTTTTGCGGCGCTCACTTGTCGCGCCTCACTTTGACTTTCACGATCCTTCAGCATTTACCTCGCAAAAATACGACACGTGAAACTGAACGCTAACATTTTTTGCATGAGACAAATGACATTTTGCACGGAAAAAGATTCGGACAATTTTACTAATATATGACAGGTAAATGCACGTGAAGATTTACGATTTCGATATTATCGATTGTATCGCTTTTTTAGTAACTTTTTAAACATAATCGGAGATATTCGTAAGAAATAAATCAGCTGTGTCCTCCGGCTTCTCGCGACAATTTAGGGATCGGGAACAGTAAGTTTAATTCTTAATTATGGTCTTGTTCGGCGTGTCGTATTTATTTTACTTTGAAAAATATCCCCAAGCGGCGCAGCCATAAATTCGCTCACGCGATCAATAATTGAGACGTTTATGTTTATGAAGGATGTTTAAAATCCTCCCACTCTTTGTCTTTTTTTGAAAACTCCACGAAACATCAAGTTTTTTCTTAATAAAGTACTTTTGGATTTGTGAACGTGATTTGTAAAAACACTTCATATTTAACATAAGATTTTTACATGTCTCATTTTCAGTAAGATGCCTATGGGAAAAAGGCGTGATATAATGTATATACCGATGTTTTTAGTTCAGTTTCAATATCGAATTCAGACACAAACCACGAATAAATTTAAACTCTACTTTTGCTTCTGTTACGGAGTTTCGAAGAGAAACATTATGGGTTTCCAAAATGGAAACGCTCATTGTTTGCGCAGTTCAATGTTTTGGTGGCGTTCCTATCTCGGAATTTTAATTCACAATTTGTTCCTCAATTTTCGGGGAATGCGAGCCGTAATGGGAAGGCATGCTACGAGGCAGTCGCACGCTGTCCTCTTCAGCGCTCTGCTTATAATCTGAAGCTAAATCTGGATTAAATGCAGGTGCATATTCAGTATTTACATGGGAGATCTTAACAATTAGCAAAATATAAGATTCAAATTATCCTATTCAAATGATGTTTTTGTATCTATACTAATATTATAAAGCTGAAGAGTTTGATTTGTTTGTTTGTTTGTTTAAATGCGCTAATCTCAGAAACTACTGAACCGATTTAAATAATTATTTCACTGTTAGATAGTCTATTTATCGAGGAAGGCTATAGGCTACATTTTATCCCGGATTTCTTACGGGAAACCTGCATTGTTGACGTTTGTCAACAATGCAGGTGAAAGTTGAATGAGTCGGCCATCTGCGAGCTTTCCACGCGAACGCTGCGCAAACCAACAAAGATATAGTAAAACAATGTACTAAAGATGTGAAGTACTCATTTTTTGCCACAAAAAAGTCCGCGAGAGCATATATCTATCTCTTAAGGTTTACTTACAATCACCACTTTTATGTACATTTTTTAAGATTATTTTTCATTATAAACATCAGTTATTTTGAAACCAATTTTCTTTAATTCAGTATTAATCCTTATCCAAATAAATATGTTTATTACTTTCGGCTTTTCATGTAGACTAAAATTGCCATTTACAGTATATAAATCAGACGAATAGGTTTTGAGATATAGTCGTTATAAGCAAGCTATAAGCTATAATAGCTATCTAAAAGAAGAATCCCAAGTTTATAAGCCTACCCCTTAGTCGGCTTTTACGACATCCATGGGAAAGAGATGGAGTGGTCCTATTCTTTTTTGTATTGGTGCCGGAAACCACACGGCACAAACGGCACGGAACAAAAATAAATATGATGCCCAAAAAAACTATTCCACGCGGACGAAGTCGCGGGCACAGCTAGTCCTATATAAGATTAACTATGTATACGCAATGATTTTATTACAATAGAACTTTCAAACCCGTTTCTATATTGATATATTTTCATTCGTTGTTTAATTGTTTTAAAAAACATAACCGACTTACAAGGATCGTTAATTCTATTGACAACTCAGATCTACACATTCTACTATTTCTTCCTTCTTCCTACTGGTTTTTCTGCCGGTTGCATCCTCACCACGCTGGAGAGTAGCCCGGGGTATGCCTTTGACCATGGACCCTGAATTGGGTGAGTCAGGGTTTTACACGTAACGACTCCCATCTGACCCCCACAAACATTGGAAGTAAAACTTACACGTACTGGATCGATCATGGTTTACACATCCAGTTTCCTGAATTTCCAGGTTTCCTCACGATGTTTTCCTTCAACGTACATATTTTACTAGGCCTACTTGTGTTACATTAATTTTCATTGCGCTTCATTTCATACGGACATACTTTAAATCAACCCCGTTTAACCCTTCTTTGCATGGTGATGGAAATTTCAATCATAACATTTAGTGAAGAAAAAAAGGTACTCAAAAACTGTAAACTTTAAATTTGTTGTTGCTGGCAACTTTATAAATGACTATTGCGTACAACAAAACCCTAGTACCAGTCTACTAGAAGAAGAATTACAATAAAAAAAAAGAAAGGTCACTTCGGTGTAAATTTCCCAAATGTAAAGGCTATTCCACAATTTCGTGTAATCAATGTGAAGTTAATTTGTGGTTGAATAAAAATAATAATTGTTTTTTAAATTATCATTTAGAATAAAGGAGATTAAGTAAACAATATCTTTTGACTTATTTAGTAATGAGTTATATATGTAACAATGTATAATGATGTAAATTTTTATCACTGTTTTTTAAATAATTCAAATTCTTATTTATACTAGGATTTTTTTAAATATTTTTCCTTTAATCTAGAGCATTAATTACATCAACCTGATTTATTTTAAAAGAAATAGGAAAAATCATGCAATGAAGGGTTAAACTTCCAACCAGTGTAAATGTTCATTGACTCCAAAGTCCAGTTAACCAGGCGGATGCGCGTATGATGCAGTTTTAATGACATAATCCAGATACCGCTGACTCGATTAACCCGAGCTACTGAGCCCTCACTAAACACCTATCCTATCTTCACGTATACTCGTTCAGGCAAGTACCAATCTATTGCCGTGTTACTTATTATTATCCCTCGTCGATGAAATTGCTTTCTTACATTTTGCCATATTACCAATTTGCTCATTTATTTCGATCACATATTTTATCTTTGCTACTAAACTACTGTTTCGTAAAAATGTATGAAGAATAAACTGTGAATTAGGAAAAGTTAATAACAGTCAGGTGATTATTTTGATACTAGTTGACGGGCGTCAACTGTGCAACTCTGTTTGCGTGTTATTGGAAATACGAAGGTTAAGGGTATTAAATTTACACGAATTTCTTTGGCTTCTACATCACATGATCCAGATCTTCCATTTTTTTTCTCGCTAAAAGAAAATGCTCATCAGGTTGAACAACTTATGTCAAGACGTCTTTTTCATAATTCGGATGATTTAGCTGGTCTATAATGGTTCTGCATCAGGTGTACCAGATCTTCGATTTTAATACGTCATTTCAATATTTCCTATATAGTTTAGCTGAGTTGTTATGGTTCGATATCAGCTCTTCCAGATTTCAAAATTAATTACTGTTTTATTATATGTATTGATAGAATTTAATATTTGACATAATTATGAAGACGCAACACGTGCGGCGGCGACTTGTTTTGTGAAGCTCATCAGATAAACACGCGTGACTTCGCACCGGACGCCGCCGCACCGTCCTCTGTGTATACGTTATCTTTTTATTACTAGACCATTGATAACAAAGCCACTTGACGTGACCTAAGTAAAGATATTTTGCGTATCATCATTCTTCACAGTCTTATTATTTCGAAATATGCGTGGGTGACCGATATGCCCATTAAAGTTACATTTCCTTCTTCAGTAGCAATATGATGAAACAGTATGCTATCAAATTAAACAAGAGACGTTTTATACGTGTAATAATTTAGATTTTTTATTTTATAGTTACTAGATTTACTATCCGCTTCGTTGAATTTATATGGTATTCTTCTAATTTGCATATTATATGGTCCGAATAAAATGTATCTTTTTGTACATGAAACTGACGGGTTATTAACGCGCGATGTGAATGTCAGTTGGCAGATATCTCAATTGGTGACGCGGCATTTCGATTAAGTCTCTTATATTTTGTAAACGTGATACTTTAATCTTTAGTGTCGTAATTAATAACACGTCCAATCTGACGTGTGTTTAACCGTCGCCACGCCCATAGTGGGATTCGATAAACTGTTTTAAACGTTTCGCATTTTACTTTCTAGTGATTATTATCAATATTTCGTTCTATATTATTGTGAGCTAGTGCCATTGAAATGAGTGTGTTAACGAGGCAGAACCAAGTGAGGCGGGCGAGGCATGCATGACCTCGGGATCAAACGCGTGCCTCGCGCTCGCCCTGACTGACAAATGTAGGTGACAAATCCGATCTGGGCGAGGCTTAACTTACTCTGGCATTCAACAAACGTACATACCACTCCCATATTTCTTTTATGAACAGCGGCAGTTGAAGAAGCACTCACGTTTTCTTCTTTATTATGGTTTAACTAAATATGAATGAAATTTTTATAGTTATAAAGTACAAACAAAATATGTTCAATTAAGTTGATTCGGATTTTTTTTTTCCTTTAAATAAATTTATTAGTATTATGACATTTTACACAAATTGGATTTTGTTGGTTCACCTGCAAGATCAAATGGGAATCTCCTACCCAAGCAGGGAATACTTGGACTAACGCTTCCAGGATAAGGATATGACCACAGGAAAATATGTTTTGTATTTCTACATATAGACATCGTCATTTCTTCCTTTGACGAAGACAGACTAAAAAGGCGATGGGACTTCATAAATTGCCTGCCCTTTTTTAATAGAAATTAAACACAGATTTAACAATACTTCGAGTTGTTTTAACCGGCTGTAAATTTCTGTTAATTTATGTGTTGATGTTGAATTGTGGACTGTTAATGGTCAGATTTCACGGTGTACACGTAATAGTCGTACTGCCTTACTTCCAATACAGTCGACCGTAATTGCCCACTAGAACGAATCGTTTATCATATTAGAAGATTGAAATTGCTCCAAGCAAGAATTTATTGCATTCTAATTTGAGCTTTGTTATATAAATGTACTGCGAGGCGAATTTCGCGTCTACTTATGTCAGTGATTAGAGGCGTTGTTTGTAGTATTTAAATTACCGATTAGCTTTTGCGAGGAATGTAAAAAGTAGTCGTTGGTCTTCCTAAGGGTAGTGTTTGCCTCTGTGCCAAATATCTCCAAATTTTAGTAGATTTTGAGTTTATTCCACACAAAAAAGGTATTATTTTCTCTTTATAGTATTCGTAAAGAAGTATGGATTAACCTAATCGAGCAGACGTGGATAACAGTGTCCGACGGTAATTACAAAATTAGTCGATTGGAGTCATTTATATGAGTCCGTTGAATGATTAAGCGCTATTTATGTAAATAACTGTGTGTATTGTTTATTGTGCGTGTCGTTTTATTACGCACATAACTCAAGTGACGAGGACTGTCCATTGGTTGAGTGGGGTATAAAAATTTCTTTTAATTTAGTTACATTAACCTTTTAACCGCGCGAGTCGCATATATGCGACAAATATTGCCGTGCCCCTACCGCCCGTGTCGTATTTCTGCGACAGAGAATATCCATGATTTTTTCGTTCTATTATCGTCCTATTAACTTCGTGGTATAACTAAAACTATTATTGAATAGAGCTATTTATTACAACAATTACTTAAAATTATGTTTCATAGCTCTAAGCATTGAAAAAACTTAAACAAAAATAAGTAATTGGCAGCTCGGACTTTTCTTCGGTGTCTATCGCGCGTGTCGCATAAATATGACCATAGGGATGGGATACAATGCAATGCGCATTTTAAAAACAAAATAACAAACAGTTAAATAATCAGGTATAATGCATCATTCAGCATGAAATAAACAGTGTCATACGAAATAAAGTTAAATTTAACATATTGTCTTGTGTTACTATTTTTTTCCCTTATTATTCATAAGAAAAGTATCCCTCAGAATCTTTGTATAACGCCAACATTTGACGTTAGTTCCCATCCCTAGACGGCTATGCTTGCAACACATTTCTCTAGTTAGTCCAGCGCGGCTGTCACAAAGAATTAGTCAAAATAAGTTAGATTTCGGAAATTTTACTAATTTTCACTTAGAGATAAGCTTTCACCTTAAAGATGAATGATTGTGATACAAGAAGGCTGATTTTAAATAAAAACATAAAAAACTTTTTGACTTTTTTTTATCGATACAACGATTACTCCTCCTTATTTATTGTAGGTATTATTTTATCGATTTGTAGCGGCGCGCTAGGGGCACGACAATTGATATTTAGCCAAGCGCTTAAAAGGTTAACAACACATGTTGTGCAGTGTCCGATGTAGGCGATGAAACCGTAGGCCGTACGCGATAAATCAACGCGCTAAGACTGTATTTCTTTCGTAATCAGCTCATATCGGTTCTCGCGGTTGGCTCAAAATAGTAAAAGTATAGAATAGCAATTTCGGCCTGAACAGTTGCTTCAAGATAGACATTTGAAACCGAAGATTTTTTTTTTAATTTAGTTTTCCCCGATTATTACATAGATATAAAGTAAACAAAAACAAAATATAAAAGATATGTAGATACAAAATATATGGATAATAGTTTGATATGAATGGTTTTCACGTTCAATTATGAAGTGATTAAGCAATGTGCATACTTGTGCGGGCAATTATGAGTAGACCTTCTGTAGTCTCACTATTGTGGTTTTAGCCGCCTAATTATTGTGGACGTTTACGATCAGCCTAACGAGTTTCCACTTGGAGCCAATCACGATTTTACGGCGTGCATTTGAGTTTATAATTATTAAATATTTTAAAAATTCACTCGACACAATGTGAATTTAACAAAGTTACCGTAAAGTTAACTACCGTTATCGCCGCTTTTAAATCAACCTCGGAGCCACGTAGTTTATTTTACAACAATATCACATTTTACTGCGTGAAGTTTTGAGTTTATTTCAATTTAAACATTCATCATACGGTCTTTAAATATACATTGTTTCTTAAATATTATCTTTCCAAAATATAATAAAAGGAAGTTATCAAAATTTTTGAATTCGATTTGTGTGCTTCATTCATTGAACAATGTAAACAATCAGAATAATGATTTTAAAGTTGAGTTTTCTTTCTGTTATACCGAATGATTACTAAATAAATACCGTTACCGTTGTGTTGTTTACTAACGGTGTGATACACATAGGACATGTTAAATATTTGTATGCTCTTTTCTATAGACACATGTTATGAAAAAGTGAGCAGTATCCAGTGATATTGCAGTCAATAAATTAAAAAAATAAGCTTGGCCGATGCTTATCAAACAAAAAAAGAAACAAGTCTGCTACTGGGCGCTTTATGAGTGCGATAACATAAACTATACCGTTGTGAATTCCTTTCAAAATGTGACTGTAATCCATTCACTTATCTGGTTGCGCTTTTAATCGATAACCTGCATAGATTAACCGATGCATTCGTAGAGGTATGTTAAGTAAACCTACGATTCCGATCGAAATATTTGCATAAAACAAACTTAACATTGAAAAAATCCAAATCAAATTGTTTTTACTTCAACGAAATGCTGCTGTATATGCGATCGTATCTCGAAGGAATTTGGGTTACTCTTGTCTACGTCGGCGACTGTATGTTTTATGTTTAGGAATCTGACTCTGTTATCTAAGATATTAACATATTGATTATGCTTCCCATGTTGATGTGCGGCGAGACCGAGTTCAAACTGTCACTCGTGCATTCGTAAGCGTGGACTAGTTAGTGCCGGCCAGTGCTGCGCCCTCGCATGTCCAATAAAAATAAATTATAACACCGTAAATATCCCTTTATTGCATCTCTTACCAACATAGCCCGTAGGCCGTATACGGCCGCATGATCCATACCCCAGATTTTATTGTAAATTATTTGATCGTGAAACCCAACATTTTATTTTATGATATTTTCAAATTAATTTAGTTTTCTATAATGATGCCCGTTCAAAAATATGGTGATAGTTTTATTTTAATGGTAATTAACTGAAGTCATATATGTACAGAAGTAACTAATAAGTTTTAATAATGAGATTTACAGAACACAAGCAAATGGAGTAGAAACTAAGATTGTATCTTGAAATTAATTTATGAATCTATCAAATGTAACCGGTGATTCGAAATTAGTTCGGATGTCAGTCATGACATCACTAGTAGAGCAGACTATAAATGTACCGGTGTTAGAGTTACGAGTACAACACTAGTGGTGTGGCGACTCAGTTTCTCACATCAAGTCCATCGTATTATCTCTAAATCTGAGCAACTGAGATGCTGCTGACGATAACATCACAAAACATCTAGCGTATAAAATTATCAATCAGTTATTTCACATGTGCATACATAGGAGAGAGACTACGTGGGTTGCCTTTTTACTGTATAGAACCGATTCTGGAATAAGACAGATAAGCGATAAATTTGGAACCTGTAGATTACAAAGGTACCTACCAATTGTCCCGCCGCTTCCTCATCTTCACTTTTTGAAAGCGGTAAATTTATTTATTGTATTTAAGTTATACCCCGTATCCTATTCCTCCCAATCCTACTAATGTTATAAATGAGGAAAAATATACTTTTGTAAATCTTACACGCAAAAACTACTGAACAAATTTTCATGAAACCACAGTAATATTGTTCAGACATCGGAATAATATAATAAGTAAAAATTAATAGCGATTATAATCAGATGAAGTCGCAAACAGAAGCTAGTTTGAATATAAATATCTTTGTATTTTTATCAGTAGTTCTATATCCTCCTTGTTTTGTGCCTATATCGGCGTGGTTGCCGAGGTGTCTGGATATTAGGAGCGTAAGCAATTTGTCAAGTTCGATGTACTTACGTTTCTTTAACGGTATCTCTACTTTCCTGTCGAATCTACTTTGTAATAATAATCTTTTAGCTATCTTGAATTATCTGAGTCAGTGTGGTGATAAAATGCCATAAGTCACGTGAATCTATATTTGATTCCTAGTTCAGTCTATATAGAAAATTATAATTTTGCTAGAAATAGATGAAGGTTGCTTGTTAAAAAAATCGGGAACAGCCTGACTAAAGGTCAGGTATAGAAAACCATAAACCGACGAGCATGCATGAAGAGAGTTATGAATGTAGATCAAGCGTAAAAGGTACGCAGAGATTTACATAATTGGTATCAACATCAATTGTTTTTACAGTTAGAATCTAACTATAATTAATTACTTGTGTCTTGAAGTTTATATATGCACATTGAATGTCTTAACTGTAATTGGCAAACCTTAAAGATGTGCTCGCTTGCACAATGTCACATTCATCTTAATTAGTATCGAAAAGTAATCTCAGAAATATATTACGGTCGTATGTTTTTTTATTTATTTGCCAATTTGCCTGGCGTTATTCATTATTTCATTCGAAAACGAACGGCGAGTCATTGGTGTACGTTTGACAATTTATGAAGCAATCAGTGTTTCTTTCCCGTGTTTATTTGGAGAGAAATATTTATTTTATCTCGAAGATGGTGCTGGAAATTGTTTCGGAGGTTGTTTAATATTCATTGATCTCGTCTCACGATTTGTTTACGTCTGCGGGCGTAGGCGCCGAGTGCGCTCAAATTAAAAGGCACCTCGAACTTGGACTTGAAACGAAGTCTGTCGCTCGCTTGCAGCATAAGTACAGAACAGAGAATTAGCCTTTTATGAGCAGCCGCCTTATTAAATTTATAAGGCAGAGTAGAATAGCGGCAATCTATGTTTTGACCAACATTTAACTTAAAAGATTTCTAGGTGGATTGGTTTTGGACAAGCAGACTACCACAGTAAAATTATCTTTGCACAAATTTTTATATGATTGGCATGTTGTATTTCGCGGACTTCAAGCTTAGAAGCTAAAAGCTTTATATCCAAATAAAAATTATGCGAGAAAGAGAGGTGTAATAAAAGTACCAATTAATGTACGGAAAATACAAGAATGTTAACCTCGTGTTAATAGAGAATACTTAAACAAATAGAGGCCGTTCTAAACGAAGTATCTGGTACGGTTAAATATCTGTACAGTAATTATTTTTGTTTATTGGTGTGGTGGGCAAGTGACCGGTTTGTTTCCCTGTGGCTTCACGAGGTGTGAACGTGGTCCGATGGACGCAGTTCTGGACGGATGCGTTGAGACAATCTTAAACGATTGGTTGCCTAATGGATTCGACTAGATGAACCCTGTTGGCCCGGTATTTACGGGCGCGGTTACGGTAAACCTTGTTAATAATTTAAAATAGATTTTAAATGAAATTGTCAACAAAAAAGGCAAATGACATAGTCAACAATAACAACAGAAAGGATAATACAAAAATTTATACGTCGGTTAATACCGACTTTCACATTTTTTATTCTCTTAAAAAAAGTAGAAGTTTGCTTATACTCAATTCGAATTAAGCGAATTACTATACAGCTAAACGTGGCCTTTTGATACCGCTGGCTCTGTTTACTCCGTTAGGGGTAAAGATTATATGTGTAATTTTCAACTTTTATTCCAGCACAAAATACCTTATTAAGGTAAAATTAAATGTATAGAATTTACTTAAAATTACATGATAACATTTCCTCCATCATAATCTTCAAAGCTTTTGTCAGTATATAGCCTGCTTTGTCTTAAGAGAATATCTTAGAAGTATCCTTTGATTCAGACAAAATATCTTACGGAGATATATTAATCCGTTAGAAAGCAAATTTGAAGACGCGGATGTTACTTTGAAGGCAAGTTCAAACGTTACTTCAGGACGTGTACTGTAAACAATGTGTCTGCTTAGAAGTTGGATTAGAGGAAACTGCTGTATATTAAGTTTAATGTGTTTGTTATCCATTATTTTATTGCATGATAAATAAATTAAAGCTGTTTAAACGGTTATATTGAAAGCTATGTAGAAATTTCATCTTCCCAAGGTTTTTGAATACTTCTTTCGCTTCGATTACATCAAGCTCGTCTGTTCATGGTATTACGTATTTTATGTAAGCAATACTTGCGCATTAAATTGAGTAAATCATATATGTACATATATATGGTCGGTACCTATCCAATTAAATCATATTAAATTCAGGGTGCCGTTAGTTAATTGTGTTAACGCATGATTTGTATTTAGGCACGGATGTTCCGCAAGGGCTTTCGTTGGATGTTGGAAGCTGTCAAATATTATCACCGATTCATACATGGGTGGCTACCGCCGTGAAATTTATAATTTCAAATCGTATCGCGTTTGACTTGATTATGTCCGGCTTACTCGGGCAAATCGTATCCAAAACAGTTTCTGTAGTGTGAATAATATTTTGATTGTCTCACAGTCTATTATCTTGTATTGGCTCTTCGTATCCGATTCATTATTTATATCGAGAAATCCTGATAAAATTTAATGAAAATTCCCCTGTCCGACCGGAACGGAACAAAAATTACATTGGAACTTTTTCCATGTAAAAAATAGGATATGATCAGAAAAAGTTAGGATCTTTAATATCTTTATCCCGTCGAAAGAATTCAAATTAATTTAAATTACTCGAGACAAGTAAATGCACAAAAGTATCGTAGAAGAAGGCGAACTAATTAAAAGTTTGCTTCTGTACTAATAATTCGTTTGACTGTCAAAGTTTTGCGTCGTTAATTTTAATTAAAGAAACGCCGAGTTGAGTTTGTAACAATATTAAAGCATTGAAATTGGTGATCCGCTAAACTTCGATATTCTGCTCGCGGATGACCGTCCATTCGTTTTAATTAACCCTTCTGTGGTCTGATCTGCCTTGCTATTAGGGAAGTTTCCGGTTTTTTCCGCGAAGTGCCGCGACCGTGCTATAAATCAATTATGAGTGGATGAACATCGCTTCCAGTGAAAAGTCTCGTGATCGACCTACTTCATAATAAAGGAAACGTCGTCATTTTATCCAACACTGGCACGTCTGCGATTTTTTATTCTATACGTGTTTATCACTTAATCATAAAGAAGTTAAAGGAAAACACAAGAAACCGACGCCACCTATCATAAGTTTTCATTAACGTCCAGACCGTACCGGGTTTGGAATTCGAAGCAGAAATGCCGGGATTAATTCGCACTGGATAGGGAACATTTTGTCTGCACTAAGATAAGAATGGAATTCCGCACGGTTTTCGGTCGGAATGTTCCGAGAAATTCCTTGTATTAACCTCCGCGACTGACGTTTGGCTAGATTTTTTAACCTTGTTATGATTGACATTCTTTCATCCGACGCCTCTTCGCTATTCGGCGTTTAAATAGGATTTTACATTTTTATTTATTTGCCATTGCTGTCTCAATCTTTTCTTTTTCGAAGTCTAGTTGTAATACTAAGATTGTACAATTGCAATCTTAGTAAATTCTAAGAAAGAACTAAATTATTCCAACTTTTTATGAAAATTGTCTAACAAATTTACCCAGCGGGTTTGTCGTAAACACATACCAAACAACAATGCTCGCTTTTGAATTACCACT
Source organism: Amyelois transitella (assembly GCF_032362555.1). NCBI lineage: Eukaryota > Metazoa > Arthropoda > Insecta > Lepidoptera > Pyralidae > Amyelois > Amyelois transitella. The sequence goes on along the minus strand of NC_083511.1, from coordinate 5,221,262 downwards.
ACATCATAATTATCATACCAATAAGAAGCTTTATAGATTACCCTCCAAATTATATTAATAATTTATAAACTTATCGGTGAATGCTTGTAAGAAGGAATAGAGAAAAGTAAAAAAACGAGTCACTCCCTTATGTGTATTCTACTCAGTCACTGTGTTAATTTGTACATTTTGTGGCGAGACCTAATTCTGCGCATGCCACCCTCTGTCCACGTATTAATCTTGGCCGGTTTCTTCGCGTCTTTGATTAAGGCCCGCCGTGATGTATTTCTTGCGCGCTAACCTAATGGAAAGACATACGTCAAGTGTCTACCTTATTGGCTAGCGGATTGGCTTAATGGTGCCAATGGCTTGCACGCAGTAAATTTCGTCACCCTTCCACGTCTTATATTTTCTCATAGACAAATAAAGTCTTTATTTATTTCGCTTTTTTTTAAACATAAGAAACAATGCCAATGGTCTAATAATAGACAATTATCAAAGCCGGCTTTGTTCGACTACCACTTTAATTTACCATAGATTTAAATGGTTTGGCTTCGATCCATTTATCAAACTCACCACGACTGCTATATCTACAATATAGGGCCATTTGCATGCAAATATTGTGATATAAATGTGTAAAGCGAATTTGGCACGTTTTTCTTAATCTCAGGGTCGAGAATAGCTCTAAGGCTTCGCCTTAAGCAGAAGCAAATCATTTTGGCTTATCATAATTACTATCATAATTCGACGTTACTCTCCATGATGTGATTTTTATTTTATACATTTACCTATATTATTATTTATATAGTAATAATATAATAGGGGGAAGTCCCGTAACGCCGGACGGCACCTAGGGCCGGACACTCGTACTATTCAGGCGAGTTTAAATCAGTTCGATTCAAAATACAAGTGAAAGGGATGCTGGGGCACACAGGTACAAGATCACGCGCCGTGCCTCTCCAGTGACGCACACGGCCGCGGCAGGAGTAACAATTTGCTGTTTTAGGCTCGAAATCACGGCGTCACCTAAATATCAATGTAAGTAATTCTAGTATATTTATGCATTTACATTTGAGTAGTATTCAAAGATAAAATCAGTACTCGATTGTTATCCGTAAAATGGTTGAATATTATTACATCTTTTAAACAATTTTAGTACGTACCATCTAATGAACGAAAATGTGTGTCCCTTCGCACCGGACACTAAGTCGTCCCTTAGTGCCGGACAGTAAACATATTGATATTGCTTGTAAGAAATTACGTTTTTTATTCTAATTATTTAAGTTTGTTTTAGAGTATAGAAGAAAGAAGATAATTAAAATGGAAGAGAAGAAAAAGAAAGGATCCTGGGATCCAAAGAGCTTACAAACTGCTATTGATAAGGTTACGCCAAAAGAACTGAGTGTAAGACAAGCAGCAGCTGCAATGCGATACAATATTCCTAAAAACACTATGCATGATAAAATAAAGGCCCTAAATCAATGAGAAGAAGTAACAATGAAAGCAAAGTTAGGTAGGTTCACTAACACCTCAGCAGCGTATGAAGAAGTTTTGGTGGACCACATTAAAGATTTATCGATTAGATGCATGCCCCGCTCGATGCATGCATCGATTTAATAAAGAAAAAGGCTGTGCTGGTAAATACTTTTATTACGACTTCATGAAAAGGCATTCTGACATTTCGTTGAGAACACCGGAATCGACAAGTATGATGCGCGCCGTATGATTTAACAAACCACAAGTGGATCTATTTTACGACAAAATTGAAAAGCTGATGAAACAGTACAACATTCACACTCTCAAGAATTTATAACTGTGATGAAACTGGTGTCAGTTTCGTGCACAAATATTCGTCCGGTACTAGGTGCCACTTTTTAAAATTATGTTTTTTGTTGCCAAAGTTTGTTTGATAGTATTAATTATTTTTTAGCAGAGGTTGCATTTTTGTTAATTTAATTTGATTTCTAACTTTGTTATCTAATATAAGTCATAATATTATAAACATTCCTAAAATATTTTATGTTTTATTTTTAAATAACCTTAGGTGTCCGCCACTAGGGGACTTCCCCCTACACCTTACGTGCGTGATATATCGGCGGCACAAGTCTACTAAGGTTTAGTCAAATCTTCCTTAAGATAAAGAGAGCTATCGTAGCATGATTAATAGCTGTATCGTTTTGTTAACTAGCTAACGGTCTAGAAGGCTTCGTTTTACCCAATACATCAATGAGACGTCACTTTTTGTTTACCGGCCGCCCGCCCGGTCGGCCGTCGGCCTGGCATGTTGTTGTCAGCGTGGAGTACTAAGCTAACGTGTGTCATAGTTCACTATTTTAACAACAATTTATCATGTCGCTTCACCGGCCGGTAATTTTTTGTCGACAACAAATAATGTTGCTATGAACAGCGCCGTTAGTTTTGGTCGTAGTTGTACGTTTTTTGCCTTTCTCATGTCAAATTTTTTCATTGTTTCATTTACATATTGACTTCACAAAACATTTTTTTTTTAACATACGTTATTGTTATTTGTTTATAATAGTTATAGCCTTGGAATGCGCAAAGAAAAACACTAATTCATAATTTTATTCAAGAAAAAACTTGTCCAATTGATGTCCTAATTTGACCATATATATATACCTGCCTACCCCACTGTACAAAATAATATATAAAAATGATAAAACACGACCTTTTTTGAATCTATCGTTTCTACAGTTTCTACTGATATCTCGATACTGGATTATAAAATTAAATTACAAATCATATATTCACCTTCTCAAGATTAGTTTGTTTATTTGTTTTATATTGCTATGAATTTTATCGCCAATTGGTGATAAGTATATGTTGGTTAATAAGAATATTTTGTTTTCATTATAAATTAATGTATAAAGGAACAAAAAGGGGAGTCAAGTTTTCTTCACAGTGGGGTTGAGGGTTAAACACCTCGATTATGCTTCGGCAACATGAAAGACATCATGGGCTTAGGCTCATCTGAATGAAGGTCTCAAAGACCCTGGCAATCAACGCAATGCACTTGGGCATCGGACATCGGTTTGGAAGCGAAGGTACAACCCCCCAATATTGTACAACGCAACTTGGGGCAGATTTAGAACGGCTCTGCCCCGGGTACCGACTTCCTGCGGAGAAACGGACTCCCCGAAAAATGGCGGCTGATCCTTCGTTATATAGTAAGCGAACGAAAAAACTTTGAATGCGCGTTTTAGAACTTCCTTGGTTTAATGCAATTTTATTATACTCTGGATCACACATTGTAGTATGAAAGTTTCACTAAAATTATTTCTTAAAAAAGACATGAAAATAATATTACACAATATTGATTGCAAAACAAATTAAACGAGTATTGTACTGTGCGATCCTGGATGATAGCAAAGTGGTGCCCTCTATTGCTGTTTAAGGGAAACATTTTGTTAGTGGTTGTTGAAGTGGGATCGTTTATTAGATTGATGGCTGACCATTTTAGAATCTTGCATGAAATTAATTTGTCTAAGTAAAATGTAAGCAACTTTAAATGTAGTCTCCAGGGAATAATAAGTACAACTAAGGTCTAAGATAAGTTTAAAATAAGTAGGTACATATATGTGGAAATTTACGTTTACCAGATTGGTTCCATTTCCATGTCGCTTCACCGCCCAGTAATTTTTAGTTGACGATAAATAATGTTGCTTTCGAAAGCGCCGTTAGTTTTAGTCGTAGTGTACGAAAGGTACTTTTTTTTCTTATGGTTTTTATTTATTGTTTCATATACCAATTGGTTCGGCAAAAAAAAAAACGGTTCCCTTTACTTCTATTTAAATTTTACTAGCTTTTGCCCGCGGCTTCGCCCGCGCAAATGTATTTTAGATTATAAGGATACGCCATAAAATTTCACCCATTTTCTTAATCCCGTATCGTGCGGGACCGTTTTAAGTTTATATTTGGTTTAAATTCATATGGCTTCTCCCGACTCTTCTCGTTCTGTTCCGTCCCGTCCCAACCTGTTGTGTCCCGTCCTGCCCCGTCCAGTCCTATCCTGTCCCATCCCATCCTATTTAGTGCCATCCTGCTTTCCGCAACTGATACGTATTTTTTTTCTAACCAATATTTAAGACTTTTCGCACTTCGACACCTATCAAAAAACGAAGTTTCATACAAACTTCCAACCCTTATTTTTCGCCCTTGAGATGCAGTTTTTAAAATCCAATTTTTTAATGATTATTTCATACATTCTAAAATTTCATGTGCCCAACGATAAAATTGACGAAATTTCATACAAATTTACATCCATACGTCATTACATAGCTGTCATTTTACGTCAATTACATAGCTGTCATTTGCGTTTTGTTATTCCAAGTCTGATTCTTTTTTGTTATACCACGTTTTATAGTGACTGACGTTTCATGTCAAGTCACACGGGAACGCTGTCGAACGGGATAAAAAGTATCCTATGTCCGTTTCCTGGCTCTAAGCTACCACCCTACCATTTTTCAGCCAAATCTGTTCTGCCGTTCTTGAGTTATAAGTGGTGTAACTAACACGACTTTCTTTTATATACATATATATAAATTTTGCTGAAGCTTATCTCTAATACATATCTCTCAGACTTGGAAAACAGGTGTCCAATTGACATTTTATAGGGCCGTCTGGTACTCTGGCAATTTAGAATAGGACCACTTCATATCTTTATCATTGATTTTGTGAAAGGCGACTAAGGAAATGCTCATAAACTTGGGATTCTCCTTATAGGCGATGTGCTAACAATCTGTCACTTTTTGAATTGCAGTTCCATAATTTTGAAATACAGTTGAATATGGCCTTCTAGTCTTTTTAGGATACTAAGCTCTGTCTACCCCGTAAGTGATTTTATGTATGTATATACAAAACAGGATTAAATGGTGTCAGATTCTTGACCTTTGCAAAATTATTTCATTAATATGTTGTATATTACAATGAATTAATTCTAAATTGTGATATGTTATACAAACAAACACGTCTATATCCCTTGCGGGGTAGACAGAACCAATAGTCTCATGATATATTATATCTTAGTGATATTTTATATCTTTAGTTAATAATACTTTTGTTTATAATATTAATATTATTATATTTGTCACACACACCCATATATGCTAGTATATATATCTATATTGTATATAATACATACAACTACATTTTCATACTATATATTATATAATTGTATATATATATATATAAATATACCTATTTATATATTTTAATTATTTATACCTTGTAAATTATATTGCATTAAGTAGACACAGTGCAGCGCGTCCCTAGTGTGCTTGTTCTATATTTTTGTTTTTGAGTTTTAAGTATATAATATTAATTTTTAAAAAGGTGTCCTCAGAAGCCCAGCCATGCCCAAATTGCAAAATCCTGTTTCTTAGTATAGTTAAGTTTGTGATATCAAATAAAATATTTTTTTTTCTTTCTTTCTTTATCGTTATAAATAAAAGTATTTTTTTTTCAGCTTTTTTTCAGGTACCGTGTGGTTCCCGGCACCAATACAAAAAAAGAATAGGACCACTCCATCTCTTTCCCATGGATGTCGTAAAAGGCGACGAGGGATAGGCTTACAAACTTGGGATTCTTTTTTAGGCGATAGGCTAGCAAGCTATCACTATTTGAATCTCAATTCTATCATTAGGCCAAAAAGCTGAACGCGCCCATCTAGTCTTTTCAACACTGTTGGCTCTGTCTACCCCGCTAGGGATATAGACGTGATCTGTATGTATTTTTTTTTCACTATTTAAAGGAACAAAAGGGGAGTCAAATTTTCTTCACAGTGGGGTTGAGGACGAATGCCTCGTTTATGCTTCGGCAACATGATAGGTATTCATGGGCTTAGGCTTCATCTGAATGAAGGTCTCAAGGACCCTGGCAATCAACGCAATGCACTTGGGCATCGGGACTTTGTCTTTGAAGCGAAGGTACAACCCCCTGATATTGTACAACCGCAACTTGGGGTAGATTTAGAACGGCTCTACCCCGGGTACCGCCTACCTGCGGAGAAACGGACTCCCCAACAAACGGCGGCCGACCCTATTTTATATAGTCAGGGATCGAAAGAACTTTGGAAGCGCGTTTTAGAACTTTCTTGGTTAAATACAATTTAAATAAAGTTTGGACCACAATTTCCTATACAATTCAGTATGAAGCTTTCACTCAAACTGTTTTATATAGAAGACATGAAAAAATATAACACAGTGTTGATTGCAAAACAAATTAAACGAGCATTGTACTGTGCGATCCTGGATGTCTGCAAAGTGGTGCCCTCTATTGCTGTTTAAGGCAAACATTTTTCGATGGGATTTGTATAGTAGTATAATAGATTTTTTTTACTTAAGTTCAAGACTCACTATTTTAGAAACTACCATGAAATTGGATTCCTTTATTTTGTTTTTTTTTTATGTTATGCAACGTTTACATTTAGTTTCTTGGTAACTTTTGGTAAGTTTAAGATGATTATAGCAATTTACGTTACTCGACTCGTATCCCTAGTGGTCCGGTGTAAAAGAATTGCCGGTAGCCGGTGCTCATTATATAGAATGAATCGCCGAAGAACATAATGGCGCGCCGCGGCGTGCATGGCAAATTATATGCCAGACGATGTCATTGCGATAAATAATTCACCCGGCTTTGCTCGTCTCAGCTTGTTCCAGTCCAGTCTAAAAGCCATTGTCCTTAAATGGAGATGAAATCGAAAGGCGAGATAACATGTAAAAACTTGGAACATCTTAGAAAGTCCGTGTTTGATGATTCATTTTGTGACGTTGTGCTGTATTTTAATGAACTCCTGTCCGCGAACATTCAAAAGTAGAATAAATGGGATGGGCATGTAACAGCTTCGTCTTCATCGTCACTTGCCAACAGGTGAGATGGAAGGCAAATGCCTTATCCAGTGTTGAATAAATTTTTTTAGTACATATTTATGTAGTCAAATTTAAAAATATTTTTTGTACTTTGTTTAGTAGAGTGGGTCGTGCGAGCACTGCGCCGGTTCCACCAGGGGACAAAATACAATAGGCTGTATTTACAATTTGTTTATTGGCATGAATGAAAAATGATAATAAAATATTCATAGTGTAGAGCAGGACAGAATGAGCCATTTGAGGGTAATGGCTAGCCGTGGCTGTAAAAAGGTTAATAATTTTTAAGTTGTTTAACTGACTGTCAGTCATTCGCGCCGACTACTTAAGCAATAACTGGGTTTAATACGCTCACCGCATATTTTAATTATGTTTTGATTTTTTATTCTGATATATCAAGTTTGAAGAGATAAGCGGTGACGGTTTTATGATTAACTTTTTCATCATTAAACACTATAGTGTATCTTTTGTATGTATGTGAAATAAATGACAAATATTCCCACGTACTAAAAAGAGATAGATACACGAATAAGGTAATAAAGCTGGAAGTAAGGAATATGATAAGTTGTAGCTCTAACTTCTTTGATGAGCTTAGGTTAACTTTTTAACTAAATATTTACAAACTTTATCTAAAATGGTATTTTTTGCTTATTTTCATAACTACTTAGTCTTCCCTGTATTTTGTAAAGTGCGTTTGAGTTGAGTATACCGAAAATAAGTTTGCTTTCTATAAGCTGGTAGTAATCTTTATTATCTACCCAAAAATTAACTGCTTGCACTTAAACGCTTAAGTATGATATAGAGCTCGCGTGCACAGCAGAAGTTTAAGAGATAACATTTTTTTTTTTTTGTTTAAGCACAATGTATGATCGTGTTCGCCTCTATATCTAAATTTAAACGTAAAGTGGGTTATTTTTTTTTACTTTTAATATTGTAAGTGTTCATAGAGTATTTTCTGAAAGTGTTTTGTTCCGTAAACCATTTCCCGAGTGAAAATCTGACAAATAATATTGCAAGAATTGGAAAAATCTTATTTAGACTATAAGTTTACAAGGAAATAAAAAAAAATTAAAAGAACATATCAAACATATCTATCTTTTTCATAGATATTATTTGCATTTAAATGTAGAGCCTTACCTATGGTTAAGCAAAAATATTCTAATCGAGCATGATCTTTGTATTGAATGTTACAACTATTTGATGACTAATGTCATGATTACTATCGGAATGAGAGTTAAGAAACTGTTTTAAGATTTCAACAAAAAAAATATAACTAAGAAGCGTGCAGTTTAATTTTGATATTCATGAAAGTCCCCAACTTTCCTATAACAGGTTGAGAATAGATTGACAAAAGGACTGAATAATACTTGTGTAGGTACTTGTTATTACAGGATATTAAATCTGTAAAATTAATTAAATTGATTTTGTCGTGATACTTTCCTTTAAGATTGAATTGTTATAGAAATAACAAAACATTTTACGAAGATTCCAATCAATATTAATGTGTTATGATCATTTTAAATAAGTATAGAATTGAAATGGAATTAATTTTGACGTTCGTAGAATTTCTAAACAATAGGTATATTTTCACATTGAAAAGCATTATGTTTCTGAACTCATGAAGGATTAAGTAATATTTGTCCATGAATTACCTAGATAACTCGCTATTTCACGCTGCCGATGCTACAAATTGATACGACGCCCGCACCAATGTGTCGTACACTCCACCGGTGGCGGCTCAATGTGTGCGTGCATTTAAACTTGTATCTCACACGTTTATATAGATTCAGTATCATGGCGCGCACCGATCGTAAATGTCATCTCAAAATTTATATTCATTACGATTAGATAGCACTCCACAATGGCGGCCATTGTTGGACCTCTGTACCTGATCGATGTATGATATTGCATTTTTATATTTGACATACGTTCCTTAGTCTTCCAAGTATTATAGATTTATGACCCGGGACACAGAAACAGTAGGATATGTGTTTCTATCGCTGCCACACATTAACCTTTTATGACAAGTTAATTTATTCGCCGCCCACAGTGAGCTTCCACAAAGGTGTAACGTTACACGGCCGTCAAACGTTATATATGTATGTCTAGCTTTCAAAGTATTCATAATTCTTAATTTTGATTATACGACTTTATTTTAAAACAATAAAATTGTAAACTTCACTATTAAGTATTATTTGCCTTCATTTGGAAATTGATATCTGACATTTATTGCGTTAGCTCTGAATAGAAACTAAAAGTCAACCGTTTATCGAATTCGAGCAATGTTCATGTCAGAATATGTTTGCCGTTAGCAGTGCCCGAATCAAATATGAAGTGGGTTCAATTTTATTTTTAATGTATACAGGAAAGGAATGAATCGTCTTTTCTTTACTATAACGACCAGGGTTCTTTAACTAAAGCCATATGGCTCTTCAACCAACTCAAGGCGATATTTATTTTGTCGTTGGTAACTTTCTCTCTATCTATTGGTAACTGTCGTGAGAACATTCGCTCGTGTATTTGAAACCTTAGGTCGGCGCCGGCGGACTGCACTCCATTTGTTTCGATTCTATTCCTTGTAACTTGTTATACCTCAACTAAGCTAGTCTGACGTCTAGTTAAATTTATATAACTAAGAATGAGCTTCAAAGCCTCAGGGCCCGTATTACACTAGCGGAGCTTACGCATACCATTTGCGTTAAAATTAATTTCTGTTTCTAGTAAATAGAAATCCCGAGAAGGAAACATGAAATCTCATAATACTTATTATGTTGGCTTGCATACGAATGTTATAGCATACGAAGCTTGGGAGGATATTTTGATATTTTATGTTAATAAATATAGCAGCATATGGAGTGTGGCATAGCGCACCATCGTCGCGCTTTCGCGGAAAGCTAGCCGTGCTGTGGATCACGATGAATAATCGCATACAAAACCGACTCACAATGGCCAATGCGAGTGTTTAAATGCCCTATTAAATCTTACGGTCTGCGTAGGATTCTGTGGGATTCAATTACGCTTTGTGCGCGATGAAAGGCGCCGGAGTTGAACGTGTAAACTGAGCCGCCAGCGAACACATCCCGACACCTCTTGCTCAATGAGCCTGTCACAAAAGGTGCAAACGAAATAAGAGCAGAGAACGTATCACGCCAGGGGCAGATTGAATAAATACTAAATTAAATAAGAGCAAATAAAACTGGCCATTAACGAGTAAAGCGTTGTTGAATGCGAGCAGTGTGACAAAAGACGTTTGTCTTCGCTTTCTCCCAGGGGTGGAATTTCGACGCCAGATTGCGAAGACATAATCGGATGCATTAGAAATGAGTTTAATCTCGCGTGTATTGTGTTACACCTGACATTGTGATTCGCGAGAGGCGGTGGCTGAGCTTCAATTCATGTCAGTATCACCTGCTCCACTTGATGTTCTGTTTATGTTCAAGTTTGCACGAGACTCAGCAATTTGACTAGTCAAGTATTAACTATTAACATATTTTTAGCACATTCTCGAATTAATTACTTCGAAACCAGCCGTAGAAACTATTAGCATTGTCATCAAACGCCTACTCATAAGATTAGAGAGAATTCATTAATAATTCATTTCCAATCGTTAAATCTGCTATCAAATATTTAATTTTCTGTGAAGTGATGAGATATTATTTTTTAACGCCCTGTGAAATATTAGTTTATCCATATATCATTATAGTTTTCTCACGTCGAGTCTAATAAAAAAATAATATAAACGCATTCTTATCACGTAATTAGATAGAGTGGCCTGTATGGGCGTATTTAAAATATTATCGGCATTTGCCCCCCGAACAAGCAACATAAACAGAACGTTTTCTATTCGGAAACCAATTATCATTTACATATCATAGACGAGGCACCGACACTCTGGCACGCAGCCGGGGTCAATATATTTATCGGATTCCCACTGTATCTTGACCTTCACCTACGTAGCATGTGATGAAAGCTCACAGGTCTAGTTCAAATGGTCTGGCCACCACTAGATTGCTATATAGCTGCATACGTGGAGGCTGTAAGTACCAAAACAAGACGGCTAACCAAATCGCCTTTGTTAAGATTTTATCTGGCCGTTAAATACTTCCAACCATTATAGAGTATTGAGCGTCTCGTTTGTACCTGCGGCAGACAGTTACGGTTGCCACCCTTTCGGATATTTTCATTTGGGAATCTCAATAATATTAAGAAGTTACTTATTGAGAAAAAAATCTTTACACGTAATATATTGTTGGGAACCTTACTCTAGATGATTAGATGTTAATAAAATTATAAGAGATTTATATAAAACACCAAAGTTAATTTTCACGGCTTCACTGTGTTTATACTGTTTTTTTTTAATATACCTTTTAGGTAATTTCATTTGGTAATTTAATAATATATACTGATATTATTAAATTACCAAATGAAATTACCTAAATAGGTTATAGCCCTAGATAGGTGCCATTCGATGATCGTAGCTGTTCATACTAAACCCCACTTATATTCGAGTGCGTATCGATAAGTAATTAAACGATCCACTCGGACCACTTACGAACAAACAAACCGACTCATCGCTCAATATAACGTTTTTTTTTACTATTAAATTAATTTGTTTAATTGAGGAATTTCTGTGGAAACAAGCCGAGACCAATTTATGATTGTGTTGTAAGTCGTAAGTGGGGAAAGTAAAAGTTAATGTTTGACTTTTTGCTCTTCTTAGGTTTCAAAAGTATTTATTATTTACAAAGGTTTTTCTTTTTAATTTTATTTATATTTATTTTCACTATTTAATTTTCTCTTATTTTTCTCGTGAGGTATCTTTATCGGCTGTTTATGTTGTTAAACGCTATAGCGTTAAAATAGTCATGCCGTGTGGTTCACTTTAAAATACGGACGCTTCATATTCTCTTTCCTATGGAGATTGTAAAAGATGACTACGGGAATAGGCACATTACTATATAACACTAGTGCAGCGTTTATAGTTTCCAGTTCTTGGTCAAATGATACGCATAGCACTCGGGTAACAAAAATTCGTCGACAAGTATCGCATTTATTTAATAAGTATATATATAGAAATAGCTTAGGACGGATCGAATCTAGTTCGATTTATAATTTTACAAAGCATCTGGCGATAAACAGAATTTAGCTTGAATGTAAATAAGAGTACATATTTACGAATTAATATCAACGGGACCAAGTTATCTTTTTCCCGTAATTAAAAAGGGGAAAGGTGAAATTTTAATATGTGTGTTTAAGCTGAGGTGTTTAGTCGCGTCTTGTGTTAGCACGTGATTCTATCTTCTTAATTGCACATCTAACAACGAAAGGGGGTAAAAGAAATAGAGGCCCATTATTAAGATTTTATCATTAATTAAAAAAAAACATAGACACAAATAGCTGCGACGAAATAATGAAGGCTTAAAACATAATTGAAAAAAGAATTTTGATAATCAAATTAATCTCTTTGCAGGCAACTTAATTATCATCGTTGCTCGCAACAGCATATAATTTGCGTCAAAATGTTTCGCGTTCAATGAAGATCGTTAGTACAGTGAGTCACAGACACTGCTGAATATATTATGCCTATTTTTAACAAGATTAGGACTAGTAATTTAATAGTAATTTATGCCCGGCCTCAGTTACTTAGATACATTGTATTTAGTATCGGTGTATTAAATATCGTATCGGTCACGTGATAAGTTGATTGGAAAAAATATCGCTATTGAAAAGTATGTTAAGAAGAGGTACCTATAACTGTGTGATTTTAGTAGAATTATACCTTAGATCGACAATCCTAGGCTAGATATGGTCGACCCTCTTATTAGTTATTACATACTAAGGGTATGTAATAACTAATAAGAGGGTCGACTATAACAAAGCTATTGTACTTCTGATAAAATGAGAGATGACATTTTACCAATATGTGAAAAGTTGCGTGGTTCATCCTGGGTATCTTCAATAAATTGATCAAAATAACAATATAATGTATATATGTATATTATCAAAATAATGTTTTCTAGTATTAAATTCGGAAGACATAAAAGAGAGCACGTGATATTGTTTGGTCTTGTAATAGCAGTACAAAATAACAGGTTGGGTATTTCGTTAACGAGGTAGATTAACGTCCGTATTTATAGTCGGGGCTCTGACCGCGCCGGAGAGATTGCGGCCGCGAATTTGATTCGGTGAGGTCATGTTATACATTTTATAAATTAATAGCCACGTTTTTTTACTTTGCAACTTGTTAAACCGCCTTTATTGTGATGTCGATTTCTGTTACAATATGTTTAGACATATTGAGCGTCATATTATGTAGAGGACTTTTGGTAAACCGCCATGGATGCGTAATTTTGCATTAGATGCCCAAAAAATCTTTATATAATTTTTTTATTTGTTTTGCCGATTGAAGGAAACAACGAGCCGCAGAGACCACGAAGTTACGAAAAACTATAGATAGAAATGTAGTCGCGTTGAACTCTTTTGTATGGAGAGGTCGTCTCGTCTACCGTCGCTCACTATTTCCACTATTCTAATGAGATTTAAGAGGCGAAACCATCAAGCATGGTTATGGCGGAACATTACACGCTCTAGGACATTAAAATGAGACAAATTTATTGCCGGTCTCCGATTATACTTTCGATAAACGCGCAGACCGGTGATTATGATATCTCGTGGTTTAATCGTACGATCGATACGGAGTCGCGTTCCGTTCTACACTAAACCAGTACCAATAAAAAAGAAACTAGTTACGGCCGCGTTAGACAGTTTACGTAGGAAAATCAACAAGGTGCTAGGGTTGTGCCCGCGGTGCGTTATCGCGCCGATCGACTCTGGAACAATGCGTCGAATGTTTCAATATAACTCGGACAGCATTTTTAACGTTTCATCGGCTGTAACAATCGTAAAATAAATTCTCTTCGCCTTCTCAGAGCCTGATTAATGTTGAACAGGGCGCTGCGTTTTCTTTTTTTTCGTGTTATACTAGTTTAATTTATGGCGCTGTGGTCGCTCGTCGTGTCGCGGTCGTTTCTCATTGTTTGAACAGTGTTGTAGTCTGACGGCACTAAAATAATGTTGAACAAGTACTTGCCTTATCTGATGACTCATACTACAATTTCGCGAAAACATACCTCTGTTTTATAAAAGGTATTTTGCATTATGTGTTCTCTATTGCATTGTATCTCGTTAAGCCAATTTCAGCGTAACGTGGGCCATTAACAAACTAATCGAACTAAAATATATAACTTTAGATTGCTTTTAACTAATAATTTTATTTAATTTTATACGTGCTCATTTTTCGCTTTCTCGTCAAACTGAGTTACATTATTATTATACTAAAATTGTAGTAAGTGAATCCGGCATGACATGATAATGTCTGCAATCATGTTTTCCTTTGATTTCATCATAATAAAAACCTAACGCAAGTTCTCACGTCATTTGCAAATTATTTTTTTTGTTGTGTACCTATTATAAAAGCTGTCATCCGTCCAGACAATATTATTACTTAAACGCCGGTCGCATAGGCCGAATTTTCTTATGCTTAATTTTTAAGCGGATAGACATAGATGTATTAAGAGCCTTACTTTAATTTAAATACAAAAAGTACCAGGCAATCCTTTAAATTTTAATGCCTTTTATAATATGTAAGTTACTTGGTAATTTTTTCCACGGATGTCACATTCATCTTGTGCAGTTTCTACTAAGTTAAACACCTGACTTACCCTATCCAGGATTATGGTAAAAATGGCTCCGGGCTCTTCTTCAGATAAGTGAGGATTTCGACGCCAGGACAAAGAAGAAGATAAGGTGTTTGTTTCTTTAAAATAAAATAGATTGGTTTTTTAACCTACTGTTTTATGCATTATTTATTTGTGTTACATCAATAAAATAAAAAATTCATAACGCACATTACTTAATACTTATTATGTCTCATTTGTTGTCACATAAGCTGATTGGGTGGTAAATTTGGTGATGCAACATATTGTTGAGTGGAAGTCGCAAGTTAAAATTGGTTTTCAGTAAAAAATAAGTTTGTTTCATAGTTAAAGTTGCAGACTAGCATCATCAAAGGTAAACACTCATTATACTAAAATAACCAAAGTTATATGGCGTTGTGAGAGTAAATTTACGAGGTGCTAATAACGTTAATGATATCCAAGCTTGCAAGTCGCGAATCATATGATTTATTGCTGTTTTATCATAGACTTGCGAGTCTAGTGATTACTTGGAATGGGGAGAGCGTGGAAATATTATAGTACTTATAATGATAATTTGGAATGAATACTAGATTTTGGTTAACTAACCTATTTCGTACTGAGACTAGTCATTGACAACTACATAAGATACATATGGTTACGCCTCTTTTCCGAAGGGCTAAGTAGTTATCTGTTTTACTTGCCACGCCTCCTATACTTCTTTTGTTTCAAAGCAAGGTCGTCGGTTTAAAGTACTCTTGACCAAACCTGTCACCAGAGCATTTTCATTTTTTTCAAAGTAGGTACATTCGTCTAAGCCTTCTCCTTGGAACATTCCCTTTGAAACTCTAATAAAATTTAACGCTCTTATGCAAATGTCGAAAAGGAGAAGCTAAAATGAGAATTGTTTGCAGTTTGCAGGGCTAAAAGCTTGAAGAAAGGATAGAATACTAGTTAGATCATATTGCTCGTAGGGATTCTTGTAAACTGTGGACATAAGTTTAGTAGAATTTATTGTAAATTACACATGTTTCAGTGTCTCATAAACTTGGAATGTTACAACTCGCCGAACATCAATGGGTATTTCTATAAAAATACTAATCCTAATAAACATTGTTCTTCCATTACTCGTCTGGAGTAAATTAGTGGACTGGTTAATATAAAAGACGCACATTATGGAAATTCTTATACCAAAATAATTAATTTTTGAAAATGATTTCTGTTGTGATTTGAAGGTGAATACTGTATAAGTCGATTACTACGAACGACCGTAGCTCCGTGTGTAAACCGTGTGTAAAATCTCGTCAAATTACTTCGGTTAGGTAAATAGACCCGGTGTTCTAAAGCAACACAATGAAAAATGCCGTCAGCAACACACTTAAACGATGTTATAGCTCTCTACCATCTTGGCGTGTTCCCGGTGGCGCCCTGCGTCACTACACACCGCCGTAAAAGTTTCCTACTAAAATACCTTATACAGTACAGACTAGAAAGACATTAGTATATTTCATTCTAATTTTAACATCAGGCTTATTCTAGTATAAGTGGATGATTTGCTTTGAATAAAATAGAAATATGCTACGATGAGAGTGCAATTCAAAAAAGTTCAGTAATCTTATATATTTTCATTACCACGCACGGTCACATATCATTATTGCGATTTCTATGGTCACACAGCATTACTCGTATTTGTTTCTGCAGCAAGCTAAACGTTGAGTCTATGGAAAATGTCCTTAACGGTTATTGTCCACTATAGTATAGTGTTAATGATATGTAAATAACATAGAATTGATATATGTACTCAAAGATGAATATGTAAATAATTGACATTTTCGTAAATTCAATAGGTATTTTGCAACAGATTTAAACTGGGAAAGCCGTAAAATGTTTATTTTGTAAGCTTCCTTCTTGACCTGCTGTCATTCAAAATAAATAATATAAATCTGGTAAGTGCCCGGTTAGGGGAAACATATTGTATGCCTGATTGTACAACTATTGTCTCAAAATTGCCTCCACTCGTGGTTTCACCATTGGTACGCCGCAATAGTCAATAAAGCTCGTTTTACACTGCACGTCACAGGGCATACGTTTGAGGGGTTATTAGTTTGGTTTGAAAGCCACTCTGCTGTAGGGTCACCATTTGAAACAAATTAAGCTTGTGTTGTGGTAGAGGTTGATGTAGTTTGATGCACTATTGTCAGATAATTTGAGTCTGAAACTATTCTGTGTTACATTATTTTCAGAGAATAAAAGGGGGTGATAATTAATGTGCACTCCTGAAGTAACGCAAAATATATAATAGTAATTAAATACACAAAAGTAGCAAAGATTTAGTGTAATTTAAAAAAAAAACGAACAAATTATCTTAAATAAAAAAAGGAAAAATAAAAATGGAAGGAAGATATAAGAGACAATTGGCAGAAACTGGATTCTTACGGTCCATAATAGAGTCCGTATTGGTCGTTTATTTATTTATGAAAAAAAATGTACAAAAGGCGGACTTAATGCCATTTGGCATTCTCTACCAGTTAACCAGCTGACCAAACAGAAAAACTTTAACTTGGTGGTGCGATAAAGTGCACATGCATATTACAAAATACTTATATTACAAAAAACTGCATAAATACATACAAGATACATAAAATACATTATAAATACATATTCATACATAAAATATCAAATTAAATTGACCCATTATTCATCTGCCGAAGGAAGGACCCATCACAGCGTGTTTGAACGCAGAGTGACTAGGAGCTCTTGTTAAAGACTTAGATCAAGCGATTGTTACATTGTGGCTGAAGAAGAGGGATGATCGTTAATTATTTGAGCCGCAGACAAGCTGCTTCGTAAAATGGCTAAAATGTGATTATCATGCAGCTAATCCCGACACCTTACTAAAATAATGAGCGATCTTTCCGGACATTTTTTGTAACAAAGACTTATATTTTAAAAATTAAAATAAACACTAACGCTTTGGTAATTTACTATAGTAGAATTTGTTCATAGATGGCAACCCTAACCCAGACCGCAGCATGCACTGTGGCTCGTACGTTACCCCCGTGGAGATGGATGGACGCAGAGCTATGAAAATGATCTCAAATAGCCGAGATATACTTTTTTTTATTGTCGGCCTATATCTTAAATTGGATTCGTAAATGCTAATGTAACAAGTGAACTCAAATTGGAATGCCTTGTTAAATTATTTTTATAATTTCCTATAAATGATTTTCGGTTTATCTTACAGGCACTTTGAACCGTAATGTGTTTATTTAAAGGGATGTTTAGTTCAACGGAAAGGATAAATTAACGAGGAGAAACCACATTAAGCTAATTGAGTAATCGTAAACATCTCTATTTAGCCAATAAAATGTCTCTTTAACATTTAACCTTAACTACTTTAAAATACAGCCTCGGTGAGACATTAATCAGGATATCGTTCCGAGAACATATCCTAAAGGTAATGAAGTGAGGCTATAGTTAAATTTTATTAGCGATTAAATGTACCGTAACATATAAGGCATTTTCATGATAAAGAAGCGGCGTCCATACAAACGAACATCGTGCGAACCATAAAAGGATTCTCAGTGCATAAACCGCGTTATCCCTTTTGTTCATTCTTGCAGTTGTTTCACACCTAGTTAGAGCTGCGGGTTGGATCTCGTTACCTCAGATTGAAGGTTCCCGGTCGATGGCCGGCCGCCGCTGATCCTGCCTGTGAAAAACTTGGAATGCCATAACTATTTGCTCCTAGCCGCGGGTAGAGCACTTCGCAGTTTTGATTAGTTTTTTTGAGCATTGTAATCTCGCAACGCTTATATTGTTTGCTATAAAAATAATCATGAGGAGGTCTTGTTGGTACTTTAAAAAGAAATGGAAAAATATATAACGTGACGGAATCTAATTCTATTATTGTTGTAAAACTCATTTTTGGTCCTTAGGATTCATGAGCAATTTGCAGGGCACGAATTCGAAATTTAAAAAAAAGAATTAATATAGTTTGCGGCACATTATATTTATTTCATTACATGATAAATTTTATACCTTAACTTATTCTCAAGTAATCAAACGATTGTTAAACAGACTTAGTAGGAAAGTCTCTTTTATATAAGGCCTTAGAAAAAAATCTGATGTTTTACTTTTAATCGAGATATAACAGAATTCAACGTATACAAAGTGGCAGATAAATAACTAATTGTTAGAGTTATGAGACGATTCATTCATTTTATACAACTTAATAGTTAACAAATAAATTATTTCACAAAAAAGACTATAAGCGTTTCAAGTAGATTTAATTTTGAAATTGTGCCCATTACCATTGAAATTTAGATTATAAAATATGACGATTTTTTTCGTATTTATATGGCAGCAAAAGAATAAAGTTAATAATTATAGGAACAAAGTTAAATTTATCATAAATTATCCTGTCGTCCATTGATGATAGGTGATATATTTTAGATGAAGTTAGTATTTAAATGTATAATTTAATCTCCTAATCGTGTGGTATGTGACTAGCAAAACGAACTTTTCTAACTGTTGTTAATCAGATAATTGAATAGAGCTATATTAGTTCCACGTAATGTTTAAGCAGCAACAAGTCCTAAGTATTTCAATAGAATCCTGTTTCCAAGTATACGTTTCAAGGTTTTCACCATTATAATTCAATTGTTGTTCATAACATGGCCTATGAAATCAAGACAACAAGCCGTAGCCGTCGGCGAATACCAGTTAAATTGTTATCTGGTGCTGTAATCGTCCAGGATGTTAAATTTGATCGCCATAATGCAGTAAGTATCGTAAGGACTGAACTGTTTTTTCTCCAATGGGATTTTAAATGACACTAGACAGTACAGGTAGGTAGCTTTAGCTTCATATGTCATGTCCAAAAATATCATTAAATTATTAATAGGTCTAGTATATACTACGAAGGAATTCCTAGAAGTACACATGTTCAGTCAGATTTTTTTTACCATAATGCAATCAAGAAGATAACATATCTTACTAGATTAGTGTTACTTTCACAATAAAAGAGTTACCCCGGGTTAAACTTTATCTATCATCATCACAATAGTATTTTATTTTTATTGTATTATTTGTGGAAGTTAAATATATTGTACTGAAAATTTTAATGTACTAAGAAAGTATTGGTGAATATTTACTTTAGACGATATAAAAACCAATAATTGTCTTTGTTAAGTAAAAATACTCATTAAAATGTTTCTAGGGATGGTGTAAATAATACAAAAGTGAGGTCAATTATCTCCCACACTTTCGAAATTAGGAGATATTCTAAAAGCAATCGATTCCACTTCATGTTTGTAAGTTAATTATCATGAACATGTTAAAAATAAAGTTTAGTGTAAGCTCACAATGTAGCTCTACATTCTTTTTCAACTAATATTGTCCCTACAATTAAAGTTGACTGACTAGTATTGTGTGTCCAATTTCTATCAAAGTAGAAATACTCGTATCAACATATTATAAACAATGTATCAATGTCTATACCTTCGATTGTATTTGGTTATGATTTATAGTATGTCGTAGATACCTTTGTACAAACCATCTGTGAATATATTATGAGTATGTACTTATATGCTTTTAGTTCTCAAATTACTGTGTTCTGTACTGGTCTTTTCGAAAATAAATATATGAGTAGGTTGTTAATAAAGAAAAGATGTGAAGTCATTTGATATTTTATTTCTCGTATATCACTTTTTTGACAGAGTCAATTTTCGAGAAGCTTTACAATAAATATTTCTTTCAAGTATGACTAATTGTAAGTTACAAAATATTTACACGAATCAAATACTAAATTATACTAGTTTAATTCTAATTTTATCACAGATAGCGGCAGTTATGCCTTATTAAGTCACTTCAATAGTAATTGGCAAGTCTTGCCCATCAAACACAGCCCAAATAGGCCTAATACAACATTATATTCTAGTGTAATCGGTCAATCAACTATTTTTCTGCAATTACAACATTCTTTTACAATGACAGATCAACATCAGACAATGTCAGTATGGTAAAATATGTTTATACAGGGTATTTTAAAATGGAAAAAGTCCTAATTAACTAAGCATATATACAATTACAGCTGATATTAAATTGATTATTTACAATACATACGTTAACAGACTAGCCATCACAATTATATCCTGAAGTCACTTTCACTGTTACGCAGGTTTTCTCACTATACATTAGTCACATTTCACAACACTAATAGTTTCATACGTGGACGGACATGGTACGGGGTGACGCACGGGGCGGCACTTGATGTGGTGTATGAGAGGGGTGGGGAGGGAGAACTGGGTGAGCGCCATGCACCGGAGGAGGAGGCAGCGCACCCAGATGGTTTCTTGCATGATGATGCCTGTGCATAGCCACACTGGCATTAACAACGGGACTTGGCACATCACGAATCCTCGCACCACTTGGCACATCTGGTAAGGCGAATCTTAACTTCTCCCAGAACAATTTATCACTTGTATGAAGATAAGTATTTGTCTTTAAATAAAGTTTTATATCCTGGTCGAGATCTTTTTGAGGCACATCACCTAACAAAATAACTATCAGTCTTCTTCGTCTGTCTCTTAGTACTTGATGATGAGCCGATTTAAAGTCATAACGGCACCATTCAGATTTTATAAAGTTCTCACTCAAAACCATTATGGTACGACGCGAAGTTTCAACGGCTTGCATAATATTCTCTGCGGCATAGCTGCCCATGGGTATATCGCGGTAATGTAAGCATAATTTGTAGGAGGGGTCACCGCGCTCTAACATTGGTACGAGTTCCTCGGCAACCCACGCTTCATCTTTAGAACTATAGCTTACAAACGCATCAAACATTTTTTCTCTACTTTCTCGGTCTATGTCACTTGATCTATAAAATAATCTCACTCCGTATTTTGAATGAAACCACACTCTCATTTCTTGTCTGAACACGAAAACTATTGTGCTTACAAATAATACCACCAATAATAAACCAAGGCTTATGATTAACAGCATATAATCTTGTACTGCTTCATTTGTGATTATAGTTTTTGTTGCTGTCAAATTTCCATTTATACTGTTGTTTATACTTGGCAAACCAGTGCAAATAGATCCGTTTTCGTTGACAATATTGAACCCAGAATCCGGATCACTAAATAAACTGTCACTGTATGGCATCAATTCTGTATTATTGTATTTAGAATAAATGCATTTGATGTTTGATAGATCTGTTATAGAACTCACTCTTTTTGTCCATTCTCGGAACATTTCTGTATATTCACAATCACATGACCACGGGTTAAATGATAGAGTTATTTCTGTTATAGCAGCGTTAATCTGCCAAACTGGAAGTGTAATGAGTCTGTTCTGATGCAGATGAAGTATTTTCAGACGTGCCATATGATCAAACATTTCTTTTCCAATATGCTTTATTCTATTGTTGTTTATGTACAACTCGCGCAAATTATCTAATCCACCAAATTCTTGTCCTTCTATTTGAATCAAGTTATTGTAGTCTAAATGTAGTATTTCTAATTCTTTTAATCCGTTAAATGTTCTGTTGTGAATGGTTTCAATATTTGAGGCATTTAGATAGAGTATCTTCAGCCTTTTTCTTCCAATAAATGCGTGACTTGGGAGCATTTTAATGTCATTACCATCAAGGTACAGTTGCGTGGCCTCCATCGGTATTCTTTCGGGTAGCGCGTTCACATAGCCGGCACTTGAACACTCCACAACATTGGCTGACCATGATTGATCGTGGTAACACGTGCAATTATTTGGACAAGTCATTTCACAATCGCAAGCATCAAAGTCACAGCAGTGGCATAATGCAAAGCAGTGAAATTCATATTTACACAAAAACTGATGGGGTGCAGCTTCTACCAAGGGCACGTATGCATTGCCACGATTGTAAAGTAATTTGCAGTTTATGCTGTCCAAATCCATTAACTTCGGCTGAGTTCTGGCTCTGTTTCCAGTATTTATTTTTTGCAACCACTCCATTGTGCAATCACATTCTAATGGGTTTCCACCAATGAAAAACTCAGGTACTGATTTATCTTGAGGCACAGCTGATATTCGTAATGAATTAGGGTCTAAATTCGTAATTTTGTTTCCATATAAATCGACTCGTGTTAAATTAGGTTTTTTGAAGAACGTGTATGATTGCACTTTAGATATCAAATTGTCATTCAGATATAACATTTCCACAGAGTTAGGAATGGCACTACCTGTAATT
Source organism: Amyelois transitella (assembly GCF_032362555.1). Classification (NCBI taxonomy): domain Eukaryota; kingdom Metazoa; phylum Arthropoda; class Insecta; order Lepidoptera; family Pyralidae; genus Amyelois; species Amyelois transitella. The sequence goes on along the minus strand of NC_083511.1, from coordinate 5,198,475 downwards.
TCTGTCAACTTGTTAGAACTGGCATCAAACGTACTAAGAGATAATTGTGATTCTATTTCAAAATAGTTTCCAAGTTCCGCTATCCTATTAGCATGAATATCCAGCCACTGCAATCCAGTTGGGATCATAGCATAGTCGAACCAGCCGAGTCGATTATCAGAAATGTTCAGCCACACTAGATTAGGTAATTTAGCAAATAAGCCTCCAATATCAGATAAATAATTTCCATCCAATCTTATTGCTTGCAAGTTTATGTTATTATCAAATGCACCAGCTTCGATTTTGTGAATCTTATTCCTTGATAAATTTAAAATTTTTAGGGATGTCATTTTATCAAATACACCTTTGCTAATGTTGCCAATATTGTTTTCAGTTAATCTCAATCCGTACATTTGATGCATTGCAGTGAATGAAGCATTTTCTATGCTCACTATTAAATTTTCACCCAAATCGAGAGTTTTCAACTGCGGTATTTCTTTCAGGGCTAAAGGTACTTCATCTAATCTGTTTCCATTCAAATGCAGATCTTGTAAAGATGAGCAATTCCTCAGTGCTTGTGAATTAATTTTCGAAATTCTATTGCTATCTATAGATAGCACAGTCAAAACTTGCAATCCTGTAAATGCATAACTTTCTATTGTTGTAAGCCTATTATTAGATAAAATTAATGTATGCAAATTGCTCAAAGTACTAAAAACATTTTCGGGTATGTGTTCAATGAAATTTTCTTGCATTTTAAGTACTTGAAGGTTATGCAAATCTCTAAATAAGGCTATTTCCAATTTTGAAACTCTGTTATGGGAAAAATCTAAATATACAAGTCTTTTCAATCCGGAAAACGTTGAAGTATTTATCCAGTCTGAAGTTAATTCATTCCATGATAAGTCCAAAACTAAAAGTTGGACTAAATCACTGAATAATCCTGGCGCCAAGACAGTAATTGTATTGTTGTTCAAATATATTTCTTTTAACTCTTTTGTGTCACTAAATAATTCTGGAGGCAGACTTGTTAGTTGATTGTCAGAAAATCTTACAGTTGTTAAAGATATGAGACCTTCAAGTGCTCTATCTGCTATCGAATTCAAACCATTTCCCTGAAGATATAGTTTTTGTAATCTTCTCAATCCTGACAGTAAATTTGGTGGCAAAGTATCGATAATATTTCGAGACAAGTCTAAAACAAGCAAATTGTCTCCGCATTTCTCAGACGGGTGTCGATGCGCAGTAGAAAATTGAAAATGACTTATATCTCTCATTCTATTTCCTGTCATATTCAAATATTCCAAATTTCTCAATGAACACAGTGCACCTTCCGGAAATAAAAACATGTTATTTTCACTAAGATCTAATCGTTCTAAATTTTGCACATCTCTAGAGAATGCCGTCGATGTTATTTCAAGTGACATACTAGACCAATCTGTATTATGCGTTCGTATCGTTAAATTTCTCAATTCTCGTAAACCCGTGAAAGCACCGTCGGAGAGATTTCCAATTTTGCAGTATTCAATGGTGAGTTCCCGCAGCTCAATTAACTGACGGAAGCTGCCGGGAGCAAGCGAGCTTTGAAAGAAAAGCGCGTCACTGCACTCGAGTCGCAATCTCACGGTAAGATGTGGTTGTATTGCACTAAAGTTTGTATTTTCCAGTTCACTGTTAATAGTCCTCAGTCTACACTGCAAAGCGACTCCCGCGTCGCTATCATCGGTCGTCCACCGGCACTCGTCGGGAGCCTGGTATCGCGCCCCTGTGGTCGCTGACAGCGAGGCGCTAAGCGCTGATAGTGCAGCGCTTAGCACAACCAAGGCACTAGTTAACCACGCCGGACACATTGTTTTGGTTTCACTAACTTCACTTTTTACATAGTTTTATTTTCCATCAACTTGCACTAAAAAAGCACGTCAACATGGTCTCAGCGGCCCGCATTAGTTTGTATGATGCCGCCGCAAAACGGAGTACTTCACTAGTCCAATCGGCCACTTAACCCGTTTTCTCGCGAGAACACTAATTGGACAGGATCGTGCGTTCACCACAAGTCGGCCGTGGAGAACGCTACGCGCGCGTCCGCTTTAAGGTCTGGGGTGGAACTGACTCCAATTCAAACCTGCGCTGCGCTCGCGCACAAGGCCGCGCCGGTTCACGCGTTCCAACAGGTAAATTCACGCCCGAGTTTAAAACGTGGTAAGCGCCTCGCAAAATGCCCAAAGTTCCACTTTATTCGAGTGGTGGTAAAGCTCGTCAGAAAAATACAGCACACGCACACTAAAGCCGATGGTAGTCAATTCTAGTGAGCGAAACCGCTTTTTGTGGTGCTCAGACAGGCTTTAGTTTGACATGTGCATGAGAGAGATAGCAGGATAGTTGAGGGGTAAGAAGAGAAGAGCCTAGTGGGGGATCGAGGCAGCTGGCCAGGTAGTGCGCTGGCGCATTGCCGTAGTCGCGCTGCTCGTTAACACTGCCGTTGATAGAATTCAATTGCAGACATTTGACGATTGTTGACATTTTGTTTACTCACTATAGTTAATGAAATGGATGGAATTTATTGCAGTGAGACTTTGGTTCATTATCTTCACATAACTTTCTATACAAACGTTGACATCATTAAATACTTTAAGACTTTCTTTTCAACTGTAAGATTAAACTGTGCGTAAGAAAATTCATAATGATTTTAAATTTGCACCTAACGGATAAATAAAAAAAAAATTATAGGAACAAATCACGCAGAATATTTCTTGTTATTAATTTTGGTTGAAATAGTTTTTGAAATTATGACGGTAAAACGAGGCACTATTTTGAAATCTTATTTTATAAAAAGATACATATTAAATTTTCACTGATTCTTTAAACTTACAACTAAATATAATTACTTTTAAATTGGTTCTATATCTCAGGCTCAAATAAATGTTAATTTATTTTCCAAAATGTTTTGGATACCACAAAAATGCGTTGGGAATAAAAAATTCTCGCGTTAGACACGCAAAACTCCCGTTTTGAAACTATTTATTCACTAAATTACACCCGGGAATCTACAACCACCATTTAAGTTAAACGATTTTCGTATAAGTCCCTAATATCCAATGAAACCTCTCATCAAATTAAACGTTTACGTATTATGCATTTGGTGCAGCTGCCAATTTGACCCGAAAACCGTTTGATTTAATAAATTGTGTTTGATGTTTGATTATACGTCAGATTGTACAGGTATGTTAATAGCTGTCTTAGTCTAATTCTCCATAGTACTTTGTAGTCATTGTATTCCGACAAAATAAACCCGAGAAAGAAGTTAATTTGCTCGGTAATAGCTGCCACAGAACTATAATAGTACTAATAGAAAGGATGTTTTAAGGCAATTACGAGTAAAATTTTTGTATAAATTTGCAGGACATAATTATTTAATTTACTTGTAATAAAAAAAATAAAAATAATGAGAACCATTAAAATAATACCCGCTTGCAACAAAATAATTTAAAAAATTACATTGATACCTAACATTGAGTCACTTTAAATAATAAATATTTGAACTTGGCCCACTTTAAATGCGCATCGATTTCAAAATACGAGTAATATTGAAACATTTGATATATTACACGGTTCACAGAACATCTTAGGAGCTTTACATCTGCGCCTTTTGTGTCCAGTACTAAACAATTGGGCGTGCTCCCTTAGGATTTCATGTTTCGCACCTGCTATTGTGCAAAAAACTAGAGTACGTGCTCAAACCGAAATTCTATTTCGTAAATTACCTCACCTCACCTGCGGAATGTTACATACATACATACATATGATCACATCTATATCCCTTGCGGGGTAGACAGAGCCAACAGTCTTGAAAAGACTGAATGGCCACGTTCAGCTATTTGGCTTAATGATAGAACCGAGATTCAAATAGTGACAGGTTGCTAGCCCATCGCCTAAAAGAGGAATCCTAAGTTTATAAGCCTATCCCTTAGTCGCCTTTTACGACATCCATGGGAAAGAGATGGAGTGGTCCTATTCTTTTTTGAAATAGTGCCGGGAACCACACGGCGGAATGTTACCTTGTTTGAAATAAGTTTTCCGTTAGCGGTTGCATATAGATTTAAGATTAAAAAACATTAAGATAACACGCTATTGTTTATAACTGTTTAGGAGGTGATTGAATTGAAAGAATTCAATTCTTAATAAATATATTGTTTCTTATATATGTATTTTATGAGTATTTATTTATAAATTTGAAGAATAACTTGTGAATTCATGTTATTAATAGGTTATATGATAAAATTTATTGTGCATATCATAAATTGGTTAAAATTTATATGTATTTATTTTGTACGCCTCATTGTACGCTCTAGCAGCACTTTCTAATGTAGAAAATATTCGCGATCATAATTTTGTTTGGTGTCGAGATGATAGGGCGGCCCGCGTCCCGGCGTCCGTCGTGCAACTATTTATGCGAGGTGTTGGGCCCGGTCCCGAGGCGCCTGCTGTATCTCAATTGCAATAAATTATCTCCTTTGACACGCGAGAAGCGGAAAATTTGCAATCGCACAACTAGGGTCCATAGCATTCGCGTCCCTCCTCCTTTATGTAAACAGCGCAAATGGCTTTGTAATGGGAATCGCGTCCATCCCGCTATGACACTAGCTCAATATTTCACACCGGCTCCCACGGGCTCGTTTGTCCAGAAACATCCCGGACAAAAGGCCAGCGGGTGATCTCTCCTTCGACTTTTTGTCGCGAGTGGCAAGGCGTTTCTTATCCTGCCCCATAAAAGAATAGATTGCCGGTAAATTGTTGCTTATTGTGGCGCTATTTAATACATATTTTGAGGCTATTCGATTGCCGTTATAACAATATGTTGGTATTCAATTTACTGAGCTCGCTTAGACACGCAACTGCAGGGTGTTTGCGTGGCTACATGTGTGTGATGTGGGTCACTTGCCTTTGTGATTCACGAAACACAGATACAAATGAAACAGGAACGTTATTGTTTGGCACAAGTATGTGAATGCATGTGTCATTGATAGCGCCTTTTTTAAAAGTACCGTACTGTAATTTAAACCTTAGAGGTTTTAGTTCAATACATCTTAACTAATTTAAAACGATGTAGAATGTGTTTTAGATTCACTCACAGTGGCTTGGCGAGTAAATTCTTTGAATTTTATCTGATATGAAACAAAAATTCTCGTCTCATCCGTTTTGAGTGAATCACCAAATTAAAAAGAAAAATAACAGCACGTCTGTTGCTTGTAGCAATTTTCCACATGACACGTTCGAAATCACTTCACGGCATACAAAAGCAGGAGGTTGAAAATTAGCGTACATTAATCAAACACAAATAAGGTAATCATTTTACGAAAATAATAAATGTCCAACATCATCTGGAGTGGCGTGCGTAAGATCGATTTTAATGCGTTTTATCGGGCGGGCGCATCATTGTGTGAAACTGTTCCGTTGGTTTCCATTATAATATTAATTTTTGTAATTTAGTTGCCTAATCTCCGGCGACAGGCCCGATACCGGCGCGACACTTATCTCGGTGTCGGCGGACACATATAATCCATTAAGTCGTCATTTCCACTCGGCTGATCATTCCTCAACCACGCGTCACTCGCCCCCGGACCGATGTGCGACGTATTGTTCGCTACTACTTTATCTCCGCACTAATGCTGCAAGGTCCTTTTCAATTAGACTCACCGAAACCAATATAAACCTTAAAATAACTCTCACAATGTCCATAACCCTTAACTATCCGACCCCTGAAGGTTTATCCTTGTCGACTAATGGACTAGTTTGTTATCTAATCGGGTACACGGCGGACCTATTAATAATTTCCCACATAATTTTCTAATTAACGTCCTGTCCGGCGGGCGAGACCTCTGCGTTCACGAAAACGGAAATGACCGACGTAGAAATAGGGTTACATGGAAGTGTAATAAATTAATATCATAACTTGTAATCGCTGTCGACATTAATATTGTCTGTTTTTGTTTCAGGTAATCAACGATTTCAATTTGCCCGCAATATCATATGTAGACAACAAAAACATAGGCGTAAGTAGTACAACAATTTCGTCAATGTACGAGTAGCTAGTTTGTCATTAGCTGTGGGGAGATTTGTGCAACGACACGTTCGTAATCCTATTTGGAATTGTAGAATAAAATTTAATGCGCGCTCTAAACATTGAAGCGTTATGTAAGCAGGTTACCCTCGTGGGGTTAAATTGTAGCGTGTAAATTCAAGAGATTTCACACGTGAGCAGATACCTTAGTAGTGCGTCTGATCACGACACGGGCAATTTGGCGCGCGAGAGGTAACTCGGGATTGTTTGTTCACTGCGGCACCTGGCGATTCAGGGCACACTGGGTGTCAAACGTGGAACGAATAGAGTCGCCTATGATGATTAAATGCCTATGCCGTGTGGTTTCCGGCACCAATCGAAAAAAGAATAGGACCACTCCATCTCTTTCCCATGGATGTCGTAAAATGTGACTAAGGTTTAAGCTTATAAACTTTTTTCTTTTCATAAGGATTCTTCAATTAGGCGATGGGCAAGCAAACATGTCCCTATTTGAATCTCAATTCTATCACTAAGCCAAACAGCTGACGTGGCCTATAAGTATTTCAAGGCTACTGGCTCTGTCTACCCCGCAAGGGATATAGACGTGATTATATGTATTTATGATGATTAAAAAGTATTAAGATAATTACTCAAAAATGGGCGTGAAGCATTCAGCTAGACCATATTATATCCACTTTAATACCCCATTTTAATCTCTCAAGTTGTTAAGCCATTTAGCAAAGGCTGGTGTAAATTTATTCATCAGATACTATTATCATCTGAACGTCATGTCGATATGATGAAATAACTTCTTTGAGATGACTATTAAGATGTAGAAATGTTTAATTATTGCATACCGTTTCAGAAAAAAGCTCGATGCAATAATAAATTCTTAATCTCGTTAAAAGAAGTTTCTTCCTTTGTTTAAGTCAGCAATATCTCTTAAAATTTGAAAGAAATGACTACTCTACAATTTTCCTTATTCTAACCCGGGGACATGCGACGTGCCATCGAATGGGGCCGGTTAGATTACGCATTGTCGTGGCACAATTAGAAACTGTTGCGGAACCCTGCCTTCACTTTGTTATTTGCAAACAATCGCCCTGACATCTGCGCCCCCCGCCTGCTCGGTTGTCGGCTGGCCAATAAATGGAGCATCTGCTAATTGCGATCACTGTTCGCTACTTCTGCCCACATCTTCAAGTTTACTGTTGGCGTGATATATTGACACTTCGCGTGAAGTGCGATACGTGTTTTGTGGTATTCATTCATCTTTGTCATCCCCAAGTTTTATTTCTTGATCGCTGTTGCCGTATATATTTTTATTGTAATTCGTCACATGATTTTGTTTGCGTACGTTTATTTTTGACAGGATAATGGGAAATTTACGACTTAAATGGTATACCAATCGTGTAGAAACGGTGTAAATAAACAGAGAGCTAATTTGTAGTTCCCGTAGTAATCCAGATTTTGCAAAGAAATTCTTCAATTAAATGTTGCAAATATAGCGATGCCACGATTACGTGCCGACGACGTGGCGATAGTATCTGTATTAAATTTACTTTGTAATACGTGCATTATATTTAGTAATTTCAACTAGAAACTTGACGATTTTCGTTTTATGGAAGCCGGTTCGTATTCTTGTAATGCATATTTATGAAGTCACCGCGTCCAAGTATTGACATCCCATATGAGGATACACTTGTTTTACTTTAGATTCCATTGCGTACTTCGCCCATGGAATTTATTTTAACCTTAGCATTACTGTACTTGCTTACTTATTAGCATAAAGTTTAGTGTAGTTTAAGTATGCATCTTGTAAGTGTCATTTTACTGTAATGTTGCTCGCTAAAAAAGGTATGATGCGTTGACAGACAGACACAACAATGAAACTCTTATACGTATTTTGTGACAGTACAGTTATCTGTCAACTAGTTACTATTTTAACAATAAGATTCCCAACAAATTATTTTCAACACAATAGGTAATAGCAAGTATAACCATACGTTTTTTTTTGGTTCTGGTGAACTTGCGTATTATATCATAATGCCATTTCATTTTGATGTATGTCTGTCTGTTAAAGAACGCGAAAAACGGACAACAGCCCTAACAAGTAGTCTAACTAGCATTCCTAATTCCCAATGGTGATATCAAGCAAGTTTTTTAAGACTGCTAAATCGTGAAACGAGTTCAAGTGATCTTATAAATTAATACTAATACTCATTTCATAAAAGAAAAAGTAAATTTGTAGTAAGTGAATTTTCTATTTCATTTTATTTCATTTAAGTGTAATATATTGTACTGTAGTCCTTATAAACAACCTTCATGTTTCCATTATCGTTTACATACATCAACTTTAACATCAATTGAGTTCGATTCTCATACTTGTTATAAATAGAATGACCGCTCGAAAGTGATTTAGCAAATTTGTTTCGCCTTATTTCTATAACAAGTTGCTTATTCAATATTGTCTACATTCGATCGTCCGTAGCCGTGGATGCTGACTAACGATGATGAATTACTCACTGACTCATTGATAAACCGATATACAATTGTTATCAGGACGTGATATGTTTCCCTTCAAAATTTTTTTGACAAATTCCAGCATTGCATTATCAATTCTAATCGCCCGTATTAATTTATTTTCAAAATATCAGTATTGTAATGATGATGTTGCAAAAAATAATTAGGACAAATTACTAAGCGCCGTGTGGTTCCCAGCACCAATATTAACTAATAAAAAAATTATAGGTCTCTTTCGATTTCGACTAAGGGATAGGCTAATTAACTTGGGATTTAACTTTTAGGCTATAAACCCTTCACTATTTGAATCTTAATTCTATCATTAAGCCTAATGGCTGAACGTGACCTATCAATCTTTCAAGACTTCTGGCTCTGTCTATCCTGCAAGGAATATAGACATGATTATATGAATGAATGACTAAGTATATTGTAGCCGTCCGATCAAGTAAGAAAAAGAAAATTTGTTATTAAGTTTCTTGCTTATGCCTTTATATTACCAAGCAACTAATCCGGCAAAGTTATGACACAGTTTATAACAAATCGCGTGCATAATTTCCCTGAATTGTTAGTCACGTCTGAACCCAGCAATGTGCAACATTTGTTATGATACAATTATGAAAGAGACTCGCCGACGAAACTGTTTTTGTGTCGTGAGGGGTGCGTGGAGTCTCCTGCAGCGAATTACGTGATGTCACTAAGAAAAATGTAGGCATCTTGGAAATTTCAATTGTAACCTTTGTTGCCACCTTCCCAATTTGTTCGGCTCGTTGCCACCTTCCCAATTTGTTCGGCTCGTTGCCAATAACAGACCCTAGATATAATCGGCATACCAACCGAAGCTCACTGCCTGATTAAATTCTTCCCGGTGACGTATGACGACACCGCATTGGCTTCTTGTTTGGTATTGTTTTAAACGGGTTGCCGAGATTTAATTTCGATGTGTAAGGTTGTAAGTGTCTAGGATGGACAAATTAATGTTCGATGGATTGGACATATTTAGATCAGGACAAATCCGATATAATATGAAAAGGTTCGAGTTAAAAACAAATGTTATACATACGTGATATATTATATTAATAAGTATTTTTGTTGCAAGTTTTAAATGTAAATAACAGTAATAAATACAAATCAAAGTTTAATGTAAGTAAGTCAAATTAAATTTATCTGTAAATGTTATTTAACAATGTAACTGGCACTTGAATGGCTAGTAACTGAAGTTTAGGTATAAGATTCATAATCATGATATAAAACTATATTTTAGTAGTAGATAATATGCTATTACCATAATTATCATATCCGATTATAGATAATACAACCGAATGCGTATGAAAATCAAAATCTCAAAAGAGTACATTTAAAATATCGGCAGAAAATTGCTGTTGCCATCATCATATTAACAGCAGTAATAAAATAAATAATTCGGTCTGTTAATGTGCAAAATGCAAACGGTACACTAATGGAATTCCATAAAAATAAAAACTCGTTAATATTTGTCAGCAGTTATTACTGCGGTTATCATACGTTTTCGCGGATGTAATTGGCAGATTATGCTGTGTCACACCGCGTTAAATTTTCGCATCCTAAGTGGTTACATTCGAGTATCGTCCATTAAAAATTCGTAAGAATTGCATCCTCTACCTGTTGATTACTGAAGAGCGGAATTACCTTAAGGTATGAGTAATTTAATGTAGTTTTTTAAATCATACATTGTAACGTTAGTACCGTACTGAATCACTACGAGTACTTGAGTCACAAATTATCCTACAAAATTCTAAAGACGAACCGTAACTTCAAAGATTAATATGATATTTTTACGCCCAAACACAAACAGACCGTTGGTTAATGAAATATGGCAACATGCTCGTTCCTGATAAAACCCCGGCTCTGGGAGTTTATTGCAGTCGAGTGCGATAACTCACGATGCTCGACCAGTGAAATAATTTACATGATGGTGGTCTGCTGCCTTTGCGTTTTTCGACGCTACCGACTCTACCTCTTCTTATTCCGGTATCATTTTCGATTTAATTGATTTGTTTTTATAGGTAATACCAAGTTCATCCAACATTGTATATGTAGAAATATGTTTCAGTGAAACATTAATACTTGTAAGGTTACCACGACAAGCATTCTACTATAATTTGAATCGTTTGCTTGCATTATGAATTTGGATATCAACATCCAAATTCATTTGTTATAATTGAAATACTTATGCCGCTGTTTATGTTTTTCAAAGCATTCTTTTGTTTGCGTCATTTATTAGTAGTAGTAAATGAACAATAAGCATGGTGAGGAAGAGAGATCATGAACCTAAAAATGATCAATAAACCCAAAAAATATATTTTAAATAGCAACCCTTAAATCGTCAAAAAATCGAATAATATACTTATTATTAAAAAAACTACAATAAAAGAACATTATCTAAATAAAAAAATGTGATATTCACTCACCAAATCCGGGCATTGTGTTATTAACTCTCTATTAAATATTTTCCGCATTGCTGCGGGCTAATCTTTGCACCACAATGGGGTAATAAAAATACCTGTGTAAAAAATCTGTATGGTTCATTCACCATTGAATAGGCTCCTGGATCACGTGTCAATCAAGCCCTATTTTTGCCGCAATGAAACGTGTTATTCCGTTTGTGTTACGTTATTCATTGGCCGTATAGCAGTTCCCCAGTTTTGGGCAGCAACAATGCTGGGATTCGTATTGTAAATTAAATCCCCTCTATTAGAATATGTTCAGGGTTTGTCCGTTTATAAACATCATATAATGTTTAGTTTTTATATGATTTTTACAGATTTTTTTTGAGACAATTTTTGTTTTGATATCAACCGTAGTGGTCAAATCATTATATTAAAAAGCATTTTAAAGCTGTTTAATAACGAAATCACACAAATAAATTTCAATGACAAGTTCTGATACTTATAGAATAGTAAAATAAAATGGAAAATTATGGGTATGAAATAAATTAGTAAAAATTATCAATGTTTCCTATTACAAAATGCCATTACATACTATGGTTTCTCGTTAAATTGATGCAAACAAGTAGACTATACTGGATTTATCGGGCTTGTGGGCAATAAAAAAGTAAAGCAGGCGAAGCAGGGGTGATTTAGTAGTATCTTGTTTCACCAATTTACGTTCACTAGCTCCCAGTGGCGTAGGGCGCGTATTGTGTTACCTACGAGTATGCTACACATTCTTCGAAACCCGAACCGCGATGGGATTCTTTTGTGTGACACGATTTGAATATTACGAACTCTGATGGGTTAACTTTTAATAATAAAGGGTGAATCGTACGAGTATACGCCTGCGGTATGATGCTTTGTATTTGATTGTCTCCGCACTTTAGTTGAATAATACTTAATGTTAAAATAACATTGCATTGATGATGAACGACATAAATCCGGGTTTGAAATATTACTTTAAAACTGTACATTTATTGTGTAATTCAGTATTGAGATATTAAGTACAATGGGTTGATATAGCATATGAAAAGAAAAAAATAAAGCGTTAGTTAGTGTTATCAACAGACGAAACTTTTGAAAGTACAAATTTAGTTTCATACATTTGTTATTCGATACAAATGCGGAATAAAACTTTAAAAATGCAGTACTTAAGTTTAAAATTTTTATTCTTTAGCTGTGTTGCTTTGTAAATGTAAGTACGTGTGCGGTGTGTGCCAATATTTCAGCATATTGTCCGTTCCAAGTGAAAATGTTGTAAGGCGATTGTAAAACAACGCCCATAAAGTATCTCCACAAAAATCCACGATTTCGGGCGTGATACGAAAGCGTTTACAGGATTCATAAATTTTGGACAACAAAGGAATCGAAAAACCGTTTAAGGCGCATATTCGGATGCGACCGCATTACATTAGTGATATGGTAATGTGATTGTTCGCGATAAATTAAATGGCGGAGACCCGAGGCGCGTCCGCGCACAGCGGGGTCCGTGAGTCCGGCGACGCCCGCGCGCCGCCTTCCAATGCACCCAGGTTATGCACCTCACACTTTTGACAATAATGCTCACACTTTGGAAGATTATTAACGCCAGCCTCGCGTCAGTTCCTTAGCGTGGGACGACACTCTCGAAATATAATTGGAAATTATATCCCTTGAAGAAAACTGTCAAGCGCCGAGCACCACGAGCTGCGAACACGAAATTCGTGTTCCGTCGTCCCGTTTAATTGGCACATTGTTCTAGTCGCCTTTTATGAAGCGGAGCTGTGGTCGTCGTTCACGTCGGCATTCTTCACAGTGGCTCAGAGTCATCAGTTTGTAAAACTGTCCGCGAGTGTGTCGAACAAATTGCCAGACATTAGCCATTCGGCAGCGACGACAAACTTTTTATTGGATAGTTCCCGGGGAAAGGACCGCGGATGCTGCCGACCTTCTCTAAATTGGGTGAGAAATGCCAAGTTTGACTCCCGCTTTGCATATCTCGGCAATAAATCTAATGGAGCTCTGAAGTAAGTACCTATCCGTTGAAGGTTCAGTCTCGAGCTGTGACTTCTCTCTGACTATAACTAGAAGTTTTCGATGAACAATTTTGAGAATATTTATGTTCGTTTTTTTTTTGTTATGGCTGGACTGATGTACGAACTTGGAACCTGTGCTTCAAAGACAGAAACAAACCTAATAAAACGTCTTACACGCCGTAAAAGAAATAAAAAGTTATTATAAAACATTAATTGTTAAGATATCAAAAATATAATTAATAACATACGTATAGACACGTGTTTATAATCCCTCGCGGGGTAGACAGAGCCAACAGTCTTGAACAGACTGATAGGCCACGTTTAGCTTTTTGGCTTGATGATAGAATTGAGAACATTTTATAATAACAATTTATAATATAAATATTTTTCTATGTATTCTTTTTACATAATAGATACATAAGTTAAAATGTGCACATTTTGTGTCGTAAAATTAGCACATTTAAAAATACCTACAACATAGAAAAACACCTGATTTTATTATGAAAATGTATAAAGGGACTTAATTCATTAGATTAACTAACTTTAATTTCAAACCATTTCATTTCCCAATTTACTACTCTTTAGATATAACAATAGGTCCTCTCCATATGACATTCAGTGATTGATTCTGCAACCGGAGAGCTCATTTAGATAAACAAATGGAATCTTTAGCCATATGTTCCATATATACTTCATACTCATTGAAGTAGTAATTACTTACTTTGAAGTTTCATATCTGTCATTCACTTTATTTTGTAGCGATGTCGAGTTACTGCTAACTGGCGAAGTGGCAACGTTAAGCAGTACCCATAAGCAAAGTATTGTAAGCGGGGTTACCAAGACCCAGCCAGCTTAACTCTATTGTTTTATAGCACGATAATAATATTGGCGCAGTAAAGTCCGATTGTTTTCTCACATAGATCGATTTACAGTTACCTACCGATTGTTGAGAGCCCCGGACGTGCTTCGCCTGGAATCTACAACCGCTTCCCATTATTATCTGAAGGATTTTACTGCCTCATCTGATCCGCGAGATAAAGCACTCCCATTCAGCGTGTAACAATCTTATTTCGGGAGATGCAAATAAACGTAAAGGGAAACAAAAATTTTATGTCGCTCTCGCTTTGGTTATCGCCAATTTGTGTCAACTGAAGCGTTCGTTTAATATTAATAAAACTGCTAGCCCCTCAACCCTCCGCGTGCTTTTACGGTCGGGTTGATGGCGACTTATTTGAATAAATATTTCCTTGAGCGACCGAGCCTTGTACTCCTTTAAATTTATTTATTTTGTAATTTTTTCTTTAGGCCATCGGAATACGTGTAACCGCCGGGCGTTTTACTGTGACGCCCCGCTAGGACGCATTACTAATGTAGATGACGCGACACTATTATAACCCATCCTTTATCTAATACAATGTGTCTTTTATTACAAAACCAGAATTAAATGTTCGATCTCTTTCGAAGTTATTTGAACGCCGCGGGAGTCCATGATGTTTTTTACACTTAGCAGCAAGTAGGTAAGTGTTTATTGATTTAGAGATTATTTTTTGCTTGAAATTCAAATTTGAATTGGATTGACATGCTTATTATTTATATACGACTTACGTTAATTATAAAACTGATAAGATTTTTTGGTTTACAAATTCAAATAGTAAAAAAACTTGTAGTACATAAAATGTGAAACCAATTGCTCCCTTTTTACATCAGCATCAGGTAAAAACAACGAGCGAGCGCCACGTAATGTAAAGCGATAAAGATCTTGATTCAATCTACATTTCGTTTGAGAGTAGTCCAGCTGTATCTGCCTAATGAGTAAAATTTAAATGTCAAGTACCAAGGATCCCAGAGTCGTTAAGAGATCATCATATCAGCCACTGCGGAACATAGGCCTACCCCAAGGATTTGCACCTCGCTCTGTTGAAAGCAACCTGAATCCAACGTTTCACCGCGGACATCACCAGATCATCTGACTGGAGACCGTTCTATGAGTACCTATACTGCGCTTTCCGATGCGAACTCTACCGTCGAGAACTTTAAGCTCCAGCGCTGTGTGCGGCTCACCATGTCAGCCTTAGGCCTGCTACCAATAATGAATGCAATAGCGTTTAGTATATATTAAGGCCATATTTGTAATTACGTACGGTTGGGTCGAAACCCATGTCAAGGCGCTGAATATAATCGCGCCGGACGACCGGCAGATGATGCGTGCCTCCCGAACCTACTTATGTTGTCGACGATTAGCGTTCGACCAACACACTGACTGATCACTTGCCTATAGAAAAAAAAAGATCGTTGTCAATAAGTATTATACAGTCGGTGGCGTTTAGTTCTTGTAAATAGTAGAGGACTTCTCGCATTTCTTTTCCATGTATGTCGTAAATTGCGACTAAGGGGATACTGCAGTTTTTACAATGATTAAATATGGTAACCTAACCTAACCACTAAAAAGGTTGCGGAGGTCAGATGGGAGTCGCTTCATAAAAACCTGACTTACCAAATCCGTGATCATGGTCAAACGGCCTATCCCAGAGAGGCGAGGAAGGTAAGTGGGACTATTTAAGGACTAAAAAGAATTACACAGTCAGCGAAGTAAGCTCATATCGCACGTTAGGCCTGCTTTCAATAATGAATGCAATATCGTGTTCTACAAACGAATTCATATTCCACGCTGGCTAAAGGAGTCGTCATACTGTAAATATTTTATGTTAATACGTTCCGTTCGTACACGTATTTCGATCATGAGATCCGATCGTGAGGCTCAATTCGTGCTTGAATAACTCGCGAATCTGCCGCGGACATAAGTTAATTCTGTGATGAGACGTTATCGCGGACTCCAACGGATTTTGCACTTGTATTCAATGAAAATTGTACCGTATTTGAAACTAGGTTTTGTGAAGACATTAGGTACATTTTTCAAATTTGAAGCTTAAATAGGAAAACGCTAGTAATTTCTGCAGTAAAAATGTACACCAAGCAAGTAATGTTTGTGACTGAAAAGGTAAGCTAAACAGACCTTGGCATAAAAAAATATGAATTGTAAGAGTAAAAATTATTTGAATTCTCATTTTGACGCTAAACAACAATGTGATCAATCTACATCTACATCTGGACATTTTTTCTAAATATTAGAAGCAAGATAGCGAACAACCGAAGGATATTGAAAAGGGGTAATAATAGACTCCACGGAATTATCTCGCGGAACCCATCTCTTGTTTGATAAATAGATTTTTTTCTCAACAGTTTTCGAATCAACCTTCGTATAGTGTGTTCCTATTGTGATATGAAATGGTTTTTATTTATTTGTGAAACATGACAGATAATTCGGGCTACCGATTGAGATGTCTTTGTTGAAGAAGAATACTTGTTTGGTTTGTGTATAACACAAATAGGCCCGGTTATTGTTGGTCGTGTTATGGTTATGAAAATTATTATGACAAATTGGGAGGTCGCGGTTAATCTTTTCGCTTATGCGACATCTGCTTTGCTTAGTCAGCGGCATTTATTATGTTTTCAGAAATTATTTTACGTGTCGTTATTTCATATTAGTCACTAAACAAAAGTAAACCTAAAATATGTTGAAAAGTAAATATGTTAGTAATAAGTTAAGCCATGTTTCTTGGATAAGTCGGAAGTTTGATAGCCATTATGGAAGTTTCATTGACCCGCGGCGCTTTGCCGTATTTGAAAATATACTTTGAAATTTGCAATAGAATGTCAGTCGCAGGGGACGGTCGCGGGCAAGTACAGAAGCATTTTATAAATGTGTTTTCAGTAGCGGGCGAGACGTACCCGGTCTGTGGAACGCACGCCGATGCACAAGTTTAATGGAAAAGAATTGAAAAGTAGCGCGTCTATATGGTAATAGAAATTGCCCGGAAGAATAGAGCAAAGACGACGGAGTGCAGAGCTTTGAATTATGGTTGTTTTCTTGAGAATTGAGCGTTATTGCGTACGTTTCCAGGATCGTCGCAGACTCCGGTCTGTCTGTATTTGTTAAAGAAAATTCAGGATATCTTATCCTTTGTTTATAGTCATGACTTATACGAGAGTTGTGAGAATTTGTTGTCTGCTTTCATCTAGTGGTATTTGTTTGTAGACGAAACTCCACACGATATATTTTTATGATGTATAATTTTGTGAATGATTTGTCATGATGAAAAATTTTTGAAATTCTCCAGTAAAGTTTTTACTGTGTTATGAAGGTTGCATGTTTTATTCTTTAATTTTGTTACTTGTCTTGATTTGTTATTGACTTTAAGTACTTTGATTCATTAAGCTGAACTTTAGCCACAGGCATTATTTGAGACTGCTTCTTACCAAGACAAATTGGCGTCAAAGGCTCTCAAATTTCTGTTATTATAAATACCTGGGCACAACAGAAGTGTGACGTTGATGCTAGACGAAACATCCCATAGGAAACACTTGGCATTATAGAAATGCCACCAATAATGTAAGTAATGAATGGGTATTTTAATGAATGGAGATCGATTCAAGTATGTCGCAAGTATGAGAGTTCGTCTCCGAGTCGAGTGTCGCGTTCCCACTGATTATATTACATATTTGTAAACAAACGTGTGTGCCTCGGCGTACAAATATTTGGGAAGAGCATAAGAGGGCACTTAGCGAGATGTCATTGTTATGTTCGCAGTGTTAATATATTTAAATGTCGGGAAACTCAACACTTGCTCACATTGTGTTGCACTTAGTATACCACAAATTTTGGGGCGTGTGAATACATATTTGTATAAAATATTTGTTACGGATTTGAGATCTTGAAATTCATCATTCAAGTTTGATGCATGACTTCATTGGCATTTATTATCAGTCCATCTGAACACTGATTTCTGTATAAACAAGTCGTCTAATATGGTAATGAGCGGAATCCGAAAATAGTGGTAAGAATTATGTGCCTTCAATTTATTACGCCAAGTTGAATAAATTTTAAATTGCCATAAATAGCGAAAAACAAGTTTGGGAACTGCTTTAAAACAAATTGTGATACGGTTATAAACATCCAATAAACAGATGATTGAAACTTGCTCGAGCTGGCATAGTTGCTATACAAGGTTTACAACTACCGTTATTACTCGACCAAGTCTAATTGTAAGCTTTTTATAAATGTCTTGGATCTGTTCAATATTCATGTCCAGATTATGCCATCTAATTGCCACTTATAAATCTAAACCGAACAGTGACATCTTAATTGGTAAGGTAACAAATCACCGTAATAGGAAAATATTTACGTAGTTATCAACACATTAAGGGAAATAGATTGATATGCGAGTGGTAGAGCTTTTTTGAATAATATTTTAATATTAACATTATTTTTCTCTTGATGTTATCTATATTTAAGACAGTTCAATAGACTTCTGTATCCGCATGAATGTGTTGATTTAGTTATTCATTAGCTTTTAAAAAATATAGCTCACGAAACTACCAAACTTTTACTCTTGTTATTTTGGTAAATTCCAGCCTTCGAAAATAAAACAACCCATTTGCTGCACGGTAACCTTTACAGTGTTCTCTGTGACAAAACTTTACTCATTACACGTCATTTATATACAAAGGTGCTCTATATTAGCTATTACAATAATGTCTGCCCAGAGATATTTCTTACGGAACCTAATCAATTTTTATTGAACCAACACCAAGCATTAACTGTTACTACTTCGGTTAGTAGGAAATCGTCGTATCAAATATTACTACCGCTTTATCTACTCTCCTTAATATTGCCCGGCCGGTGGTATGGATCTCGAAATTCATGATGTCCACATAAAATTTTATCGGTAATACTTCTTCGCTAAGGCACCAAACATTTTTATTGATGTATGAATAAAAAGTAGTTTGCTTACATGTTTAGGGTCTAATTTTCAGGATTACGATGAAAGTTATATTTTGTAACTTTTATAAAGTATATCAGTTTAGTATATGTTTGATCTCTCCTGTCTTGGACAAGACATAAGATGAAATATTCAAATTCTAACTAGATAAAGGTCATTAAATTAAAAAAAATATTCTCTGTAAGAACTTATAAAGTTACTTTGAAATCGACAAAACTAACAGTTTTGAAATTAAGTAAACGTGCAAGTGATATAAATAATGTAGTCAAGTTTAGATTTATAATGCCACATTTGTTTACGTAAACATGTAAACCGCGTTCGTTCCGGCCGTTTGTTGATCTCAAAATATGGTGAGCTTACAAACTAAACCTTTTATAAAATTTAGAAAAATGCTTTTTGATTTCCAATAGTTGGAAAGAACATTTTCATATTTTCTTATGTATTTAGTCATTTTGTTTCATATTTTAGTTTAACATATTAATATTTCATTCGTTAGTATTGTTCTTAGCTTTAATTAAAATTTTAAAGTGCAAGTATTATTGCAAAAGGAAACACGTCACGTATCCGAGAAAGCTTACCTTAGATAAACCGAAGACACTATTGAGATTTTTGAATTTTGCGTATATTTTTTAACTTATTCAAAAGTAACAGGTTGCTAGCCCATGGCCTATAAGAAGAATCCTATATTTATAAACTTATCCCTTTGTCGACTTTTACGACATCCATGGGAAATATGGCAGTTCTTCAAATGATTATTGACTTACTACTTTTCTTTGACTTTTGTATACGCAGGAAAAGATAATTCCTATGTGGGTTCATAAACGATTGTCGTTAAAAGCTTTATAAACACAAGTCGACTCAGACTCACGACAGTCTTAATTTTTTTAATCATTTTGACGTTTCCCGTTTTCGTTGAGTGTAACGATTTTACTATATAAGCAAAATTAGGCGTACAAAAATTTGTTCGATTGGTTTATACCAAAATGGTAATAGATACACGTATAATCTATCTGCTCTCGCCTTACTTTGTGCGTTCGTCGTAAATCGGACAGTTTGTCGTGGTCGATCGTAATTATGAATAATTTTGTTATTTTACGATGGCCGACAACCGCGACGTGTCTCAATATTTATACATTGGTCAGTTCCTAAATATTCAAAGTGTATCTATCGTCAGTACCTTTAGTCAATAGAGAGGCTACAATACTTCAAATATGAACCTAAAAATTTTTGGTTTAACATTTTTGATGCCTTTTAAGACCTAGATGAAAAGAACGGTTATACGGAATTTGAACAACGTCATTAATAGTTATTTCGCTTGTTTGTATCACTTAGAAATTAACGGTAATGACAAAAATGTTATATAGTCTTTGACGCAAATTATAATGATACCTATATCATCTATGACCACATTTGCGATTATTACACCTATTCCAGACCGCCTAGTTATTGCAATAACTATAAAGTGAACGCGTTGAATAAAATTACAGTAAACATACATAAAACGTAACGTGGGAGGCGCACGTATCTTTATTATCAACAATATAGCGCATAGCGTTGTACGGGAGGCCATACCCCACATTGTCAGATGTGATTTTGGGTTAGGTATCGTATGAAAGAGTATAGTATATTCACATACATGTCATCTCTCAGACTCAAACTCAAAATTTTCCTGGAGGACTTAATGATATAAGTAATGAATTGAATATATGCAGTTGGTAATCAAGGAGCTTAATGCTAATAACCAATAGGATTTACGTGCTTCCGATATCGGATCCGAATGTAAATTATAAGATATTTATATAATTGAGATACATGATTGTGATATGTTGCTAGTTCATGGCCTTAATGACGAATCCTTTGAATACACAGTTTTTCCAGTTTGCCGCTACTACACGAGCATGGCAGCTTAATAAAATGAATATAGAAAAAAAAGATTGAGATACATACATATCATCAGGTTTTAAACTGACCTAACAGTCTAGGAAAGACTGAAAAGCCACGTTCAGCTGCATGGCCTAATGATATAAAGTAAGATAATAAAAATATGCTGTGCGCTTTTTAACTCTCCATGTGTGATAATTCTGCACTCTGATGTTTCATATGAGGCTGGAATAACAACACCAAGTTATTAAAATTCGAAGCGCTTTTTGTAATATTCTTAATTCCTCTTTAGTATTAAGTAATGTGAGGCCGATCAATCTAAGTTGTGCGACTGTATAGGTTTACAGTTTATCCATACCTCACATTCCGCCGGCACCGTTTAATCATAAATTATCACCTGTTATGGTCCGTTATGTTCGTCAAGTATAAGCGTTATGACTTATTTGGAATTGTAAAATCGTCATTTTATTAACACGCGTTTAAGTGTTCGCCGATAGAAAATTACAGCGTGTCATGCGCGCGTATGAAATACGTTTTAATGAATGACACTTTTATATGCGTTGCATAATATTTGTCACAAATTTTTCAAACTTGTTCTCAACCTTAAATGATAGTATAGCTGTTTTTGGAAGATATACACGTATAAAATATTATTATTTTTTCATTATATAGTGATTTCGTAAAACTATATAGTAAATTGGCCATCAAGGTTAAAAGGTATAAAGACGTGACATAACTTCTATGTATATATTAAACACTTAAAATTATTTTGATAAATAAATAAATGAATGATTTTGAATTAAATCCAGTGATTAAAATTGGTGATAATTATGCAAATTGTTTGCCAGAGGTCGATACCCCAAACAACGGTAAATAGGTAAGACTTTTTACGCCGGTCAAGTTGACCGTTAACGATATGATTCATTACCGGCCCTAGAATATACTAAGATGATATTTGTTCAAATATTCTCACGCGTGTACTTCGAGACCTCATGTCAATTGTTGGGCGAAGTTCGACATGTCTTGGGGTCAACAGCGCTCGTTTTGCGTGCTCAACTTGACCAATATTTGTACAATCACCAACTCAACCGGCCTGATTATATTCGACCTAAAACACCGTTTACCATTATTTCCATTTTTATGCTGTCCCATTTATTATTAATAATAATAACAAATACATACCTAAAAATATTTCAAATTTACTAATTATATTAAAACAAATATTTTCTAGTAATACTGCCAACGTGCCAGTTTTGTGATGACCTGTATAGTGTTACAAAGAGCTTATAATAAGAAAACGCTGACAATAGACAATTTAGTTCAGGACTATACTTGTTTTTTTCTCAAATAGTATTAATGTATAGGGTACAGTACACATGAAAAAGAAAATACATTTGCTGTGGAGAGGCACTTTTTTATCGATGGTTAGCTTTTGGTTTTACTAAGAGTTCAAAAAAGGCGGAAGCAGTTAATAGAACATGACCTATTCTGAATTCATTTGTGTTAAAATATATGACACAAAGTCAAAAGTCAGCAATATATCTTGTATATGACACAGAAGCCACGGGCGGGCTCCCTATTTGCATGTCACGACAACAAATGATGTATGATACAAAAATTCGAATGGCCATCGTTTAAGCTATTCTATGTTCTTCCACCTGTATATTCCCATTGACATTAAAAATCTTTGTTTATTTGTCTTACAGAAGGTTCGTTCCAAATGTTATTTACTCTTTAAATTACAGGTTACAGAACCATAAAAACACCCCTTTGATTTTACTACAGATATAAAAGAATCTAAGCGTTCTCACACTGGCCTCATTAAAAGGTGTCATTTTCGAGGGTTTCAGTTCAGCTGCTTCTGTTATCGCTACTATAAAATGGACCCGATCTTCGTCGATATGATAATTGTAATCCAATACTATCTGCTTCATCTGCCGTTCCGAGTTTAAGTGTCACTAGAAAACGGCGACCTTAAATTGCCGCTGTCGATCTTTAGAAATGTTTCTGTATAAAATAGAGAAAATCATTCATGTGTGGAATATATCAACTTGCATGCTCGCGGGTAAAGGTAATTGTGATCCATTCTTTATTCGTAACAGGAATAATTTTTCATCTGTAGGATTTGCAAACGTTTCATCCCACACTCGGTAATCTAACACCCACGTGTGTCATGTATTGCGAATGAAAATTTCGCCTGTCGAGGAAGTCTCACTCGTTAGCGCTGATCGACTGCCTAAACCCGTTAAAACACCACCTCGGGCCGTCAGACCACAGATGTAGAAGGCAGTAGATACAGCAAGGCAAATAGCTACAAATTAACATGCAAATCTTATCGATATTACAAAAAAAAAAATAATGTATGACGACTATTCTATGTATATTATCTTATTTAGTCTCTGCCTACCACTCCGGGAAAGAGGCGTGATTTTATGTATGTATGTACTATTCATTAGCGGCATTCGTATGAGATTAATTTGTGAATCGGTTATCTGGAGTTTTGTGTTGTGTTTTGCCATTAATATTACTTATTTTATCATTATATTACTTTTAGATTTTGACATCGTAATAATAATATTGCTTAGTATGTTAATGTACTTTTACGTAAATACCTACTTGCTGAATCCAGCGACATTTGCGGTTTACCAAAGTGTGCAATGAACCTTGAGCCTAGAAAGAAGCAGGCGAGTCCAATTTTTCTCAACATAGAAAATAAAGTGTAATTTGGATGTAAACTATTAAGTTAACCTATTGTTATCAACACTTATTTTACAAAGTATTTTACTAAGCAAGCTTTGTTATTGTATCTTATATTGTCAGTTGTTTCTCTTGAGCTATTAAATGTTTGTCTTTGCATATCTGTTATTTCTAAGTCTATGTGTCCGCCTCACGAATCGATTAACTTTGACAGAATTCACTCGGATTGGCGAGTGAAAGGTTCAACAGTAATTACTACAGATGGATAATACTCAGAGATGTGTTACATGACACATCATTAATGAAATCTGTCCGAACTGTCGTAACACAAACACTGCCAGGAATTAGCCGAAAATTAATTGTATTGAAGGAGTTTTGGTAATGCATCTGTGGATCGTGATTTTCTATCACGTCAATTGTTATTAAGACAGGCTTAGCCTCAACTTAGCTTCTTCGACAAAATTAGCCTGTGAGTTTGTGCAAAGTCATCAATTTGTCTATTTCAGGATAGATACATTCTGTAGGTTTGCAAGAAATAAATAACATTTATAGTCATCTAAATATATTTAGTATAATTTCATTCAAGCATTTTATATCCGTCCATATTATAAAGAGCAAATATATTGTAAGGAAAAAAAAAAATACATAATAAATTTTTACGAAATTTTTCACAAAAATAGAATAGACCTTAAGGAATTAAATAAGTTACTTTTTTGGAAATACCGACGAAGGTGAAGCCTCGGGCAGTTAATATATTTTTATTGCGCGCGCTCTACATTAGAATCGGAAATGATAAATGTCAGCAAAAAAGGACTAATAGATCTTTAATGAGATTTATTTTGCGAAAAACATAAATATCCAATTAGTATAATAACATGTTGAGATGCAGTCAAACGTGGGTGATGCCATATGTGGTATACGAATTAATTATTATCGAATTGTTATTAACATTGTACATTATCATGTTTATATATTTTTAATTAGGCATATAAGATAATAATATAAGATATAAGAAAACTATAATCGCTGGGGACTTTAACGGCCATCATACTAATTGGTCATATAAGACTGATACAAGGGGAAATCAACTTCTGGACTCATCACTAGAAAACGGGTTTATATCTGTAAATGATGGAAGTCCAACAAGGATTAAACTCGTCAACGGGATCCTCCAAAAATCGTCACCCGACATAACATTTATTTCTTCAGACATTGCACTTAATAATACATGGCAAGTAAGCAACGAAAATCTAGGTAGTGATCATATTGTTGTAAAAGCTTCTTTGAGTTATCAGGATCATATTCATTTTGTTAAAAGTAGGAATTACAAGAGTGCTAACTGGGAGGCTTATAGGGACCATTTAAAAGATACTTTCTGTATACCTCATCTCAATTTCGAAAATATTCAAGAAAAATATGATTATTTTCTTGAGAAGGTCAACGAATCAGTCAATAAGCATATTCCCTTTAAGAAGGTATGTACAGATCCCAATTCTAAATTTAAGCCAAGGGACTACTGGAACTCTGATCTCTCTAAAGTTATTGCCCAACGTAGATTAGCGCAAAAAGAATTTCGGCGTAATCCTACTCCTTCGAATCTTTCACTATTGGAAAATAAAATAATTGAAAGCAGAAAGTGTATTCAAAATGCTAAGTTCAGATGTTACCAGAAATTCTGTGACAATTTAGATGGGCAAACGTCTCCTCAGGAAATGTGGAGGCAAATGCGTTGGATTAAGGGATATCAAAACCAAAGATCAAATATATCTGACGAAAATAAGGAGAAGTTATTATGCTCTCTTACACCTGATTTCGTAGCTAATAGAGAATATTTAAGTAAACCTACTATTACGAGTAATAATACACAGTTAGACTCTAAATTTACGTTGAGTGAGTTTAAAAACTGCTTGAAAAGAAAAGATACAGCTCCCGGCGACGATGGAATAACATATTCCATGATTTTTCACATGCCTGATAATGCGAAGTTGTTTTTATTGAATATTTTTAATGACATTTTCTGTACTGGTCATGTACCCCGTCAATGGCGGGATATTAATATAATTCCTATCCCCAAACAAGGTAGTGTAGTGACAGAAAATCCAAAGTTAAGACCAATATCTTTGATTTCATGTATCTGTAAGATTTTCCACGCCATGATTTCAAGAAGACTCGAATGGTTCAGTGAGAAAAAATCGATACTATCCGTAAATACAGTAGGATTCAGACGTGGACATTCTTGTTTAGACTGCCTTTCACGACTTGTCACTTATATTCAAATAGGATTTGCTAAAAGTCAACCAACACTAGCTTGTTTCCTTGATGTAGAAAATGCCTACAATAACATATTAATAGGAAAGCTTATTAATTTGCTTGATGAACTTAATATTGGGGCTAATATTTGTAATTATCTGTGGTCGTTTCTTACCGAGAGACACCTGTCGGTGCCAAATGGAAATAAGGATAAAATGGTTACCAGATGGACTAATAGAGGCTTAGCGCAAGGTGACCCTTTGTCTCCTCTTTTATTTAATTTGGCCACTTATAAAATTTGTCAGCAAATACAAAATGTTATTGTTGGTCAGTATGCAGATGATTTTGTATTGTATTTCAGTCATAAGGATTTCAGTTGTTGTGAGGATGAAATTCAAGCCGCTTTGGATGTAACCGTATCTCTTTTAAATGATTTGGGATTGGAGCTATCTTCAAGTAAGACAAAACTATGTGTATTCAGTAGAGGTCGTAGGCAGCTGGTACCCAATGTTAAAATAAATTCGGTGACATTATCTTCCAGCGAGTGTATTAAATATTTGGGACTATGGTTGGACAAAAAACTACTGTGGAGCAAGCATATCAATGAAGTAAGCGAAAAATGTTTAAAATTTTTGAACATTTTAAAAGTACTAACAGGGTCATCTTGGGGAGTACATCCTAATCATATGCGAAAATTATATTTATCACTTATTAGAAGCAGACTGGACTATGGAAGTGGCTTGTTTGGAAATAGTGCTCAAACACATTTAAAAAAATTAGACAAGGTTCAAAATCAGGCTTTAAGAATCATAGGAGGTTTCCTTAAGAGCACGCCCATACATGTGATGGAGAGTGAATTAAGTATACCTCCCCTGTATATAAGAAGAGTTCAGTTGGCATACAAACATTGTTTGAAATTTCAATCAATTTCAGAAAACGAAAGTGTAAACCTTCTTGATAAGTTAAGTACTCTGTGTCAATTTAAATACTGGAAGAAAAAAAAGAAACCACTGCTAGTAGAATGTTATGAAAAAACCAAACATGAGATTATCCATTCATCTGCTCCTCTGGAAATGTTTACTTTGAATACTTGGGTCTCAAGCATAGAGTACAAGATTGAGATTAATTTAAAAGCCGTCAAACAGGCAAAAGCGTCTTACGACGCGAGTGTCCTCAAGTTTGAAATAATGAATGAAATCCAAGAGAAATATCGTGGATGGCACATGTTGTTCACTGACGGGTCGAAAAGTGATGAAGGGGCAGGTGCGGCTTTTTTCGACTGCACCACCAATTTCTCTGAAGGTTTTAAGGTCGATCCCTGTCTGTCTATAATGTCCGTTGAACTCATTGCAATTTTAAAGGCAGTATCGTACATAAGAGGGCTGGGTATACAAAGATGTGTCATCTTCACTGATAGCAAAAGTGCGCTTCAACACCTGGCTCGATGCGCCTCTGGAAATAGCAGAGGTATATCGATAGCCTACGATATTTTGGCACTTTTGTATGAAGTAGTTCAAACCGATGTTGAGTTAAGATTGCAATGGGTTCCATCTCATATAGGTTTGGTGGGCAATGAGAAGGTTGACTCATTAGCAAAAGAAGCAAGGACCAGTGGTTCTAGCACTACTATTTCACCGGATTATGTAGAAAAGTTTTCTAAATTCAAAAATATTACCTACAATTTATGGAAAGAATATTTTAACCGTAGATCATTGGAGAAAGGAATTTGGTATAAAACGCTACAGAGTCAACCTCCTCAAGTGCCTTGGTTTAGTAATGTAAAACTTAGTAGAAATTTAATTAAAGTAGCATTTAGGCTTCGTTCTGGTCATTATTTATGTAATAAGTTTAAATTTATGATAAAAAAATCAGATACTCCTAACTGTGAAAGATGTGGTGTTTTAGAAGATGTACAACATATACTCATTGATTGTATTAAATATAAGTGTGAAAGGGATCAACTAGTGAGAGAATTAATGTTAAACTACAATGATGTGGGACTTGCCCAGTCAATATTGTCAAAACCTAACTCGATAGTTGCAAGAAAATTTTACGAGTTTGTGTTTATATTTTCTCAGAAGTAGATCTCTTAATTAGGGTACGATAGGGCTGACATGCCATTAAGGAAAAAGCCCTGTAAAAAAAAAAATAAAGAGAAAAAAAAAAAAAAAAAAAAATTAATTAGGCATAATAAAGTTTGTGACATATTGCATCAATTAATTGACGATTGAAATTTGAGAAAGAATTAAAATGAAACCTCACATAATAATGAAATCCAAATGAGGAGATGTCAACACCATTTGAGTGTATTTACGTGTCAGCCATTTACAAACCGAGCAGGCGAAAGGAACGACGCATATTGTTTTCAATTTATGACTCTGTGTTCGTTGGAAAACGATGTCGCGCTGATACGATTATTACTATTTTTCGTCATGAAATACTTTCTGTTATCAGATCTTGGTAGTCTCGTCATTTACATAAGATATCCATAGTATCAGAGAAATCCATATAATTTACATTAATATGTATAAATATCATTTGATACACTCTACATTCTGTTCTGTATTCATCGACAGTCATTAACAATGACAATTATCTTAATAGCCGGAATCGCAAGGTGTCCGCGTCTTAATCAGCGTAAGGTTGTTCCAATCTAGTTCCCTGGGCGCATTATCGATTGTCGCACAGCAGGGAGCACGACAAAAGAATTTCATTTTAAATAAATCGCGCGAGACTGCGTCGCGGCGAGAAATTAGGCGCGGTATCCCCCGCCGCGAAAACTCATCGTAAATAAGGTGTCGCGGTTGGTCGGACATCGTTGTGCCGACGACGATGCTTAAAAACACATGCTTGTTATACACTCGTTTACGGATTTAATTACTTGCATCGCTGATGGGCCCTTATTCTGGGTCCCCGCGAGCGGCACGTACTCCTCGGCTGCTCCTCTCGCGTGATCGTAAATCCACACTTCGTTAATGATCCGAACCTTGTTTCGCGATGAATTACCGCTTAGTCTTGTTGACTTTTTTGCACAAAATATTTTTCCGATTTTAGTTGGCGTGGGCTTAGTATAATGGACTGTAACTCTTAAGTGGTTTTTCGAGTTCATCGCGATTTATGTTTCAATACGATGAAACATTGTATTTAATAACGCTGCTTATCTTCCCGCGCATCATATAAAATGCATCACATGATGCTGCTATCAATTTGTACAGACAGGCGACATCTTTTCTTTTTTTTACATAATAGTAGCAGTTTAGCTGAGTATTTTGTGGTTACATGATTTTTTAAAGTGTTGAGTCTAATGTTCCTTTTTTAATTGAAGTAACTGAAAAACATGTGGGATGGAGTCCCTATTTGAGAGTTCACTTTTCAATTAATAGGGTGCAGCCATAGAATTTGGAATAGTAAACCATAATATTCTGATTTCCATGGGTGTAACCCGTTCACATGTCTTATTTTTATTCTTAATTCCTTAGCAAATAACTTTAGCTATCGAGTTACACATTAACACACCTATCAGTAACAAATGTATTGACTTCCCATCTTTATTCAACTCAACCAAAGGCTTGAGTATCGGTGTCGCCTTTTCCAATTTGTTGCGAGTGGTGTCGAGTGTCATGAACAAGTGAACATCGGGTATCCGGCCCCGATTGCCTTCCACTAGGAGTCTTCTTCCCGCAAGAATCGCGGCTACTCACAATGCAGTCGGCGCTCCGTTTGTAAACGCGATACTTCCGTCTACGAGCAAAATCTCCTATGTGATTGCGGCCCCTTTACTTTAATCAAATGGCTGCGACAAAGGATTGAAAAGACCGCTCTTCGATTTCGTACAAGCGATCGGTATTGGCTGCGGAATTCCTTTGCGGATCGCCGGCATTTTTTAACCATTGCCTCCGTGAAATAGGATTTTTTGCATACATTGTTAAATATAATGTACTTACTTACGGGTATTTGATAAATGAAGTGCTCTATTTTTCTAAACAGTTAAGAGTTTAAAAGAATTTCAGTTGAAAATATGGATTTTCTCTTTATCGTTAAATTGGATTGCGAAAATTTAGTTCCTTTTAAATATACCTAATAAAAAAATCTTTAATTGACGGTTCTTTTGTGTCAAACAAGGGTAGTCAAGACTGAATTATTCTTTTTTAGCAAGAATGGATCTTGTAACTAGCTTAGCTATTCATATTTTTTTTTAAGTAAAATAAAAATACATAATGATATTAAATCGAATTTGGAGAACACTTATTGTCATTAAGTTCTCGATTGTCGACCGGTAATTGCTCTGTATTCTCCGATTTTAATCACTCTCCTCATGTTTACCCTTCAGGCAAATTATGATCTTTAGAAGGTTGTTTGTTTTCTATCTTGACGTCTGAATGATTAATATCAAAGTCGTTTTTGATTACATAATAACGAGTACGAACGAATTGATATTATTTTGTTTCATTAAATATAATTCACTTTAAATATCTAAGCATTTATAGTAACTGCTGGACCATTTAGAAAATTATGTTTATGTCTTTTTCCAAGTGTTGATTCGGTGGAAACTGTATATTGTATAATTATCTGGTGATTTCATAATAATCTACCCATTTTACGCATGTCACTCAATTTCAACAGTGATAACAACGATAAAATAAAATAATGTGCGTTGATAGTTAATCATACTGATAAAAAATATGTAATTGATACAATAAATTTTGAATTATTTCTAATTATATCATCAGTTTTATATTATTTGCTCGCAAGCATGACATTTATCAATAAAGTTGTATTAGTAACCGGTGCTGGTTCAGGCATAGGTGAAGCAATTGCAAAACATTTTGCCAAGTTGTCAGCAAGATTATCACTAGTTGATGTAAATATCAAAAAGTTAAAGAAAGTTGCTGAAGCTTGTGAAAAATTATCCCGCACCAGAGTTTATATTTCGGCAACAGATTTAACAAACGATAATGATGTAAAATATTTCATTGAAAATACTGTGAAAGAATATGGAAGAATTGACATAGTTGTCAATTGCGCAGCAGCGTACGGAAGCAAACGCATTTCTGATACCAATGTGATTGAAGAATATGATCAATTAATGGCAGTAAATTTGCGGTCTATTGTTTCACTAGCAAATGCTGTTGTTCCGGAGTTGATTAAGAGTAAAGGATCTATGATCAATATTTCCAGTACAACTGCATCCTTGCCAAACACTAGTATAGGATATAGTGTTTCGAAAGCAGCTTTGTCTCATTTCAACAGATGTATTGCATTGGAGCTAGCCCAACATGGTGTAAGAGTGAATCTTATCACACCAGGTATAGTTAAAACAAACATTTTCTCTAATGCTGGAATCAGTGACAATAAAACTGAGTATATTTGGAATAAGGCAGCATCATCTTCAATATTGAAACGCATTGTTAAAGCCGAAGAAGTAGCTGAAGTAGCAGCATACTTAGCCAGTGATAAGGCAATTGGTATCACTGGTGTAGATTATAAAATTGACTGTGGAGTGTCTTTAACAGGAATACCTGAAATTCCTGTGGCTTAGTTAAAAACTAACATGCATATAAAATATTTAAATACACATTGGATACAGTTTCAATCAATTTAAACGTAACAAAGGATTGTGTAAAACGATTCGTCCCTTTAGTAGTTATTGAACAAAAAAGAACACGTCGTTACATCTGGCATGCCCCTGCTGGTTATGGGATTTTTATGGCGCGTGAAATCCTGCTTTGAACAGTACCTAAATATAATTTTAATAAAAATTTAGTTGAAATCGTTGTTTAATTTTATGAATTTTCTTTTTATAAAACGAATTTTAAGATTGAATCACATAGCTATGTGTATATATTGTATATATGTATAATATTATAGTGTATATTACATACATACATACATACATATCATCACGTCTATATCCCTTACGGGGTAGACAGAGCCAACAGTCTTGAAAAGACTGAATGGCCACGTTCAGCTATTTGGCTTAATGATAGAATTGAGATTCAAATAGTGACAGGTTGCTAGCCCATCGCCTAAAAGAAGAATCCCAAGTTTGTAAGCCTATAGTGTATATTGTTAAATGTAATGTGATAACTTTTTGTCCTACAAAGTAAAGAAGGATAACAGTGTTTGCGATATGGAAGCCGTCTTACCGAAGACAATTTCACGCACACTTAGCTAATGTTTGCCAAACGATTTGCCGCCGGCTTCGAGTTGTCCGGACTTTTTCTAAAACTGCTAGAAATATGAGTATGTTTCAAGATATCTTTAATATTATTCATAATTGTTCTTCCCCTGACGTGTGGTCCCGGCACCTATAAAAATTAAGAATAGGACCACTCACTCTCATCCGATGGATGTCGTAAAAGGCGACTAAGGGATACGCTTATAAACTTGAGATACCTACTTCATTTAGGTCATACATACATACATACATAAAATCACGCCTTTTCTCGGGGGTAAGCAGAGACTACTACATCTTTCCACTTGCCACGATCTCTGTATATTTCCATCGCTTCATCCAGTTTCCTTTAATTATTTGAGTTCACAAGTTTTGTCTCATATAAATCTTTCCAGTGGTTACGTTAAGATATTTTGTTTCGATATAGGGTTATATAAAAGTTTCTCCCATTGTTTACATTAAGACAGGCTTGTAACAATTATACCGGTAACCCATCTGACGTCTAATTTAAATGGGAAACAGATTAATCAAACGATACTTACTTTCTCTCCCCAGCAATAAAATATGTAACAATAGCCGTATGTTTACAATGCTGTCCTCTTTTTGGGTTGGGCATTTGAAATTAAACTAGTTTGTATTTCCCTAGCGTATGTGTTATCTTATCGTCGATCAGATTCTAACCCTTTAATGTATGCGTCACCGGACCAATTCCAAATGTTATCGACGCTCGTCGAAACCCGTGCTATCTAGACGTTTTTAAAATTGAGCACATGTCATTACAAATGAAAGTCAATTATAGAATACGCTTTAAGTGTACCATATCAATACATACATATAATAAAACAGTAAAGAATTTTTGTCTGTACATTGAGTATATTTTCAAAAAAATAATTTATAACGATATAAAAATAGTAAGCGAGCATGAATTTGAAAAAAAGTCGGTCTGTTTGTACACGCTAATCTCCGGAACTACTGAACGGATTTGAATGAAACTTTTTTTGTTGTATAGCTCTTATGCCTGGCCAACTTAAGTGTTATAATTTATTTTGGAAACAAGAAATATCGAAATGTCGTTTTAACAAAAGTTGTTCAACCTGATGAGCATTTTCTGTTGGCGTATAAAAATGTAAGATCAGGTTCATGTGATGTAGAAGACTAAACCTTCGTATTTCCAATAACACGCAAACGGAGTTGCGGGCGTCAACTAGTGATATATAAACAGATTTTCGTACAAGAAATTAAAATATTATTTCGAAAGCTTGAGTTTTATTTTGTATTGTATTTTTATATTTGAACGCCTGAAGGGAATATTTAAACCACTTTTCAATCTGATGGATATAATAATTGTGGAATCTTTATTTCTAAATTTGATGGGTATTATCTTTTGAACCCTTGTTATTTTGTGAAGTAGGTAACGTAGCCAACTACAGCGAACTTCGTTTCAACTGAGAGCACCGGAGCAATAAAGTAAGCAGTTTTACAAGTGAGTGGTCCCAGAACGAATGCACGGTTAGCCGCCCGATATTCTTATTTTATGACTGAAAAATCTTGCTAGAGAACATTTTATGGCATTATTCTATTCTACGATAACATTCTGCGTTTATATTACTTTCACGAAAGACCACTTTGGCCAATAATTCTGTTTATTACCTGACTGACCAATCGAGTATGTTTCGAACATTGGACTATATGTGTTTAGATGTTTGATCTAAGTATATTTTTTTTACAATAAAACATCAATCATTTAATAAAAATTCATCTTGCAACTTTGCCCCTCAGACCGGCCCGGTATTAGATTTACGTTTTGTAAAGTCTGCTTTCGGTTGTAATTATATAAGCCAGTTTACAATATGGTAAAGAGGTATCTGTGAATAATAGAAGAGTTTTAGTTTTAGATAATGTAAAAACCAATAAATGCATTCAAAGATTTGAAATGTATGGTCGTCCCTATAGTTGTCAAAAGTTCTCATCATCTTAGCTCAGTAGATTCGTTGTATTCAGTCCTGCGATGAATGTCTGGCCAGCAACAAAGCCTCCACATTATGTTGTCGCACGGCGTGGAGCGTCCCAATTAAGAGAGATTTATTCATCCCCTTACCATCATGCGACTTCTCCGCCGACATTATCAAAGATTTAACTCGGCAGGACAATTGTTCCCCAATTTTCTAAACACCTTGACAATGCTCTCGTAATTTGTTTCATCCTCTTGGCTGTTTGATTGTTTGCTCTGGGAAAACACGAGGCGTCATCGCGCAGCGCCAGGGTTGTCGCTTTGTGTAACTGTTCGCATTCGATATTCATTTGCGCGGATGCTTTGTAAGCATTCGTGATTTGAGTAGGGAATTTAAATCGTGTCTCCATAAATATTAAGGCACATCTTAAGTGTTTTGTTTAAGCGAAAATAATTGTTACGTTTCATTGCTACTAATTCCCCCATTGTTTGGTATTAAGTCTCTCTCTGTGATTAGTTTATTTCTAATTTTAACCAAAACAAAGAAAGATAAGATCTTATCCAATTTGTCAACATGTTTACCTAGGCGTCCATTTATATAAGGTCCCATTCCTCATCCTATTAATAACTGGTTAGTTAATTGGACTACTGAGAACCGCTTCCTTTGTTATACATGAACCACACCCCGCATTTATCTAAGCAGTAGCTTATTTTAAATGATAAACGAGCTCCCAATCGATTTGAATAATAAGTAGGCAGATGCTCTTAATCCTTTTGATTTCATTAAACGCATGCGCCCCTTGGTCCCCTGTCGGAAATATCACTCGAGTGTGAGCCTCGATGCAACGTGGTTTCTTCATAATAGGATTCTTTATATTATTATAATAATCCATTATAGAATGTCTTTTTTATTTGGCGTGTAGAATTTCGTACTTAATAAGACATAGTACGTTTTGACGTTCTAAGTTCTATCGTAATGTTGGTAAATACGTGAAAAAATTATAAATTCAGTTCAGTGTGTATAATTCGCTGCTAGTTTCAGCTTTAAAAATGACGAACGAAAATCTAGTGTTTGCCAACCAAGTAAAAATGTGAAATCACGGGTATTATCCTCTTCGATGAAGAAACTGATGAATTCTCTGAGGACGTTCTTTAACATCTTACCAATTGCTGCGTCATTTGTTTGGTGGAGAGGCCAAGTGAAAAAATTCGTCAACATTAATCACGTCGATTCGGAAACACAATTTCGAGTAAGCCCAAAATATTAACATAAATAATTTATACTCAAGGGAGGCAGCGTGGTCGATTCTGTAATCCATTCGAGACTTACTCACATTTTGCCCGATCATTTCACAAAAGATATTTTCTATTGTTTATGCTGACTCAATATGATGTTCTTATCCTCTATGGAGTAGACAGAACTTATGATCACAAGACTCAAAGGCTACGTTCAGCTGGATGGGTTAATGATAGAAGTGAGATTCAGTGATAGTAACCGTATGTTTTTGCGATACATGATTTTTAATTTGATTTGATTTTATTATCTTTTATCTCATTTGGTAGTTCTCAGCGGGTTACCTCAAGGGTGTTTTGTTGAACCGCTCATCTCCATACTATATGACTGACTGATGTGTCCGCAGTTCGCTTCGCTTGATGGAGCATTATTTTAGGCATGTGACTGTGATCGATTCGATCGAATCTCTCTTCGGACAGGCTGAGTTTTTACCGGTATCTTTCCAAAAAATACTTGCATGATGATGATGTAGTGTTGCGGTTTACACGAGTGTTGTTATGATGAATAGTCAACGTTGTGACCTCTGGTTTGGTGTTTTATCAATATTGCTTTGACCGTTACAAGATTTACTACAAACGTGATTTTTGTGTCAATAAATGAATACGTTTGTTAAATTAAAATGTTATGTTTAATGTTCGTTATATTATAAATTAAGTCGTTTCAATTTACTTTAGACAAAACAAATTATTAGACCTGCAGGTACGGTGTCGTTATAGCCTCAGACTTCAGACAATTAAACTTCGTTAGCTGCCAATAAATAGCGTCCTTGCTAAACAGCTTTACGACTAGATATAATTAACTAACGCAACGACCCGTTACGGTAGCCGGTACTATATTCAACCTGCAGCCACTTAGACCTCGCAGCACTTAATAAATCATAACCAGGAATCTATTTACTTGTGTTCTCAGAATTAACGAAACTTCATTCTAGAGGTTTTCATTTCATGCGCAATTATTTTAAGTAGACGAATTATTTATGATTGTTTGAACGTTCTAAGCTTTTAAAAGCAAATAATCTTCACTAAAAGTTAATCACACGTTTTGAGACTTGACACTACAAGTTTCGTTGTTTTCTGCTGCTGTTTTTTTAATTATTTTCCAGGTATAATGATTTATGAAAGAGCGGCCAGCAACTTACAGGTCGGCCATAACAGCAAGATTCCCGGCAAAGACGCGCCGGGCAGCCAGAGGGCTTCGTGGTGAAATGCCTGCTATCCCATTATGCCCACAAAATAGCAAGTAGGGCGCCCGGAGGGGTTTTAATGGGTAGGCTGGATTAGGTGCCAGGAGTCCCACACTCTCCCGGAATAAGACTAGTAAAAAGGATTTCCCCTTCCATTAAAAACAAGATATGATGATTAATTGGTTCTAATCAAAGACAAGAATTTACAGATACATTTCTTAAACGAATTCTGTTACCATACTTCAGAACGAAACGATAAGAAAAACTTCCGTTTGAACACCTTAATGGCCACTGTCCATCGTTGATTTTAATAATTCCACACGAATTAATAAGGCATAGCCACGCCCCGTAGGCGTCAACTCTATGATTAATACAACCGGCGTACTCGACTACCGGTGTGAGACTTTGCCCCACTACACGCCTCTTTACTTAAACAACATAAAAAAATTGCAGAAATATATAAGCTGTATCTATCAGTCTCACTGTTAAACCTTATTGTGCTTTTGTGTTCGTTTGAGACTAAAGGATCTTTTAGGAATTATTATTTTTTGCGTACACACCCTTTATTCAGTAAAGTCAGGTGATGATGTATATAAATTAAAAAAAAATATATATTCCAAGCCAAATAGTTGTTTTCTCTTAATTATAGCACGTGTACGCTTTTTTGATGTTTTGTTTTGTGTGATTTCCTTATTTTATGATCGCGATGATTTCACACGTTAGAATTATTTATGTCGATTGATAATGCCAATACTTTAATATCAATCCAAGTGTTAATATTTAAATTGTGATGTCAGATTATAAATTGTTTTGGCTCGACATTTTTAATATGATTACTTGCGTGGTCATTCAACTCTAGCGTTTTTTGATATTTCCTTATTACGAGTATCTCTCTTTTTAGAGCAATTATTATTTTGTTCTGAGTTTTATAGTTCGTATAAAAATGTGTTCAATTGATATACTTGCTGTGAAAGTATTGTGCCATTAAAGTATCTTCTACGACATAAATATATACGAAATAATGTAAACATTCTATTTTTTAAGTTTTATAATTATTATTATATTATATATTATCTGGAACATAATTACAAAAACTTTTGGGTCATTTTTTACGGCCTTATTAAAAATTTGTAAAATTTGAATTTTAATCAAACATGGAATTTACAATCACATGAAAGTATTGTCCGACAAAGCTGTACCAGAATTAACATTTCTTGAAAATTGTCTATAAATTGCCGCCGCAGTAAATACAACAAAGTAGTTCGCAAAACAATCATTACTCGTTGTTTCCTTTTGTTGCCACAACCTTTTTGCTAATAGAAAGAGAAACCACAAAAGGTATTGGTAGCAAAGCTCTTTTTTCATAGTTTCATAGTAACAAGGATTAGCAAAGATTACACGATAATTGAACACAAAGATAGTTTTCAACACAGAAGAAACTCTCAGAAATGGGAAAGATTACTGATAAAAAATTAAGAGAACAAGTAAAGAGGTCTAAACAAAAGAGAGACTTTAAGGCGCCGGATTCTTAAGTGGTGTTTATGCATAATTGCTTATGTTTCATCCTTGAGTAAAATTTACTTTGTTGATTATTGTAGATACCAACTTCGTTTCATGACGTCTACTTTCTTATCTATTAAATCTTTTCTTTGGTGAATGCCAAAGTCATTACAACGATCTCTATTTGCTTAACGAACTCGGTTAATTTTCGACAAAGCGTTGATAAAAAATTATCCAATTTATGATAAACATATTGCTTATGCTCTACCTATGGCAAAAAAAAAATCATATCTCTCTCAGTTACGTCCTCCCTTGGGTGGATCTTACTAGTTTATAATTAAAATTTGCATGATACTCGTATATTGACCATTATATTATTCTAATTCTAATGTCATAGCATACTCGACCGTGTGCAGCTGCAAAGAGAAAATTACTGTTGTTAACCAATATGCTAATTTGAGTAGTTTCTTTACTGGAACAAATTGTCTTTCTATCCTGACCAATAATATCGTCGGGTTTTCCAAAAATATTTTATCATTTAGTTGGTGCACGTGACCGAGTGAAGCACCTGCCGCCATCCGGTCGTGCCGACACGCCCCAACAAACTGAAACCATTTTGTAAACAATTTCATATATAATTTCTACACAAATATAGGAACACTAATGTATTCCGTGTCAAAATGAATTTTACATATTGAGTTAGCAAGAAAGGATAAGTTTCTCTAAGGTCGGGGCGCATTTGATTTTCAGTAATAATATGTATTTTTCAGTTGATTACACTTAAGCTATACTATGAGATATCTATCAAAAAAAAAATTAAACCTTTGCTTAGATATGACTGTCAAGTAAACTAATGTTATTTTTTTTAAGGTTTATATAAAAGTTCCAAGGAATCGATCTCAATATGAAATGAGAAAACAGGTCGACAGAATTGATTTTATTAAAAACTGTTTATATTGAATGGTGCTATGTCACTGCTCTGTGGGCGACCAACACGCACACACGGGATGAACCGGACTCCAAATCGTTTCATGTTAACAAAGGATCTTGTAAATTCTGACACATTATATTAAGTTCTAACTAATGTTACTTCTCCTTTTTTGAAGTCCTATTTTTCTGTATTTTTGCGATATATTTTACATTATCAGGCACTAACTATTAATTGTAAAATCATTAACAAAAAATAATATTGTGCATTTTTACATACCTATAATATTACTGAGACATCTTATAGTCTCCCCTGTAACTTTACGCCAAGGTTTTTTTTAATCTGCCTTGGAATTTACAAGCAGATTAAAATATTCGTCCGACAAAGTAATGTTATCCAAATATCTTTACTATAAAAAACATCTCTTGAAAATATTCTATAAACTGTGCCGCAGGCAAGACATACAAGTAGTTCGCCAAACAATTAATATTCATTGTTTCCTTTTCTTGCCATAATCTTTGTGCTAATAGAAAAACAAAACCTTATATTATTATGATTTTAAAACATTTCCCCTAAAAAGAGCTTAGTTTAGAAAAAATATTGCCTTGTTAACTAGCGAAGATCGCTACATAACAATTTTTTGTTCCCTAATAGTCTAAACTCTTCAAGGTGCCAATCAATTTTTTTCTCACTTCTATAAATAAGCCAAACCGTTACATTTACCTTGATGTTTTAACAGTAACTTCAGACTATCGACCAACATACCTGGTGTAGTTATAGGTACTTGTCCTATACCTATTTTGGTCACTACCATACTAGGGGTTAGCTTTTGCAAGAAAAAGCTGTTGTAATTGTCTGGCGACATACTTGACTTAATTGTATTGGAAATACTATTTTAAAATCATCTGCGTCTCTGATGATATGCAAATTTTTATGTGATCTACATATTTCTACTGAACTTGCATCAGATGTTAATGAACACCAGATTCCTTCGTTTGAGTTTTAATGAGTTTCATTATTTAAATAAAAATAGAAACTAGATCGATCAACTTTTGTTTTTTTCTTATCTACGGTTATTACTTACCCCAATTTTTACTTTTTCGTGATGTTATGTATAGTTTCTATTGCAATATAAAAGACTTTACCGTTTTCTTACTAACGTACATAGTCCTAAATAAACTCTGTATTGCATAACACATTATTCGCATAGAAATATGATCTCACACCTTTTGTCAATATTGACTTTTGATGATACTCCCCGAATCACACCTGAGCTAACAACAGATCAATTCCTTGCAAGTATTCATTTTAAATAAAAATTTTGATGTTTCCGAATTGTACCGAAAGTTCTTTGATTCGCCACGGTTGTTAATAAAATGTAATTAATAGGAACAAGATAATTACATTTCGTAAACATAAAATTAATGCGTGTGGTCCACATTCGGTTCAAAGAAGTTTGCCGACTGTAACGGAGCTGCAAATTCCGAGATCCTTATTCATCCGAATAGCATGAAATACTCTGAGTACTATGCCATGCGTGCATTGTTGCGCACCGACTTAAGAAAGATACTTCGGTTTGTGTTTTAAGTACTTGCCGATAAATAATCTTGCAAACAAGCTATTATTGGCTTTTAGTTTAGTAGCCAATACTTTTCCAAGAAATGGTAAAGCGTTACTGAGCTTGAAAACAAAACCACACACATACATATATAGGTACTTCATAATTCATTTTTGTGTGTATGTTCGCAACACGATAACCAACACGATAATCGG
Organism: Amyelois transitella; assembly: GCF_032362555.1. Taxonomy (NCBI): domain Eukaryota; kingdom Metazoa; phylum Arthropoda; class Insecta; order Lepidoptera; family Pyralidae; genus Amyelois; species Amyelois transitella. The sequence continues at coordinate 5,157,960 of NC_083511.1, read as the reverse complement.
ACCGTTGACTGATTATGATGAAATTTAAAATGTGCGTATGAGCTATCAATAGGTCGCAGGGCAAAATTGGTTAAGGTGGGGCTTTCATAATTTTGTAAAAAATTAAAGTGTTCGCGAGTTAGACTCGAGATGAACAACAACTAGATATAATAAAAGCAATTTTCCTTCACGAAATATTATAAATTGCGTTCAGCAAAGAGGTTGCACCTAATAAATTATTTTTAAATCGCTTATATATTATTTATCAAATCGCGTATTTAACGTTACTATGGAATGCGACCTTACGCTCAATGTCCGATCGACTGCATAGCATGACATTCATTCGAAGTGTTGTCATAGCACACCCTTCCTTATTCCCGGAGATGGTCAGGATGGTCACTGTTTACGTTCGTAAAACGATCCATTGTGCTCCCGGGATAATTGTGCTCGGACATTTTAAATTATTTTCGGTTTATTCTACTTGGATCTTTCACAGCTACCATAGTACATTCATAAAAATAGCAGTAGCTTTACTGGGAGTAGGTATTTATATTTTAGGTCTTTTCAAAGTTTTCTGATATGTAAATGATGATGATGATGCACATTGTACTTGCAATAAATGTTAGTAAATCTAAACAATAAAAAAATATAACCTTAGCCGTCTGCTGCTAACGCTATCTGTGATAGAGTTATATCTATGCTCAGTTAGCGTTAATTAACGTGCTTTATATTTTTAAAGTAATTGAACCTCAATACATAGTGGTATCTTGAAATATATGTATATGTCTATTTTCTTTATTCTAGGAATAATGGAAGAATCTCAATTCTATCACTAAGCCAAACAGCTGAACGTGGCCTCTCTAGTCTTTTCAAGACTGTTGTCTCTGTTTACCCCACAACGTATATAGACTTGACGTATGTATGTAAGTAGGAATAATTTAAAAGATAACTAAGGTACTAAATGGAACAAACTTCAACCATGATTTTTCGTAAAGCATTATATGGAAGCTGATGATTTTTTAAATGTTTGTATTTCTGCTCAATGTGATGGGCATTGACGTGTAGGGCCGCCGCTATTGTGTCTAGATCGGTCGGTCCGCAACGCTGTTTGCTCTGATGCCTCCTTCGCCTGCCTTTGTGAGATTCAGATGTAATGCAAGAAACTAGTAGCGTTAACATATCTTGATACTGGACGATAATAATATTTTTGGCTATGTTTGTATGAGTAGTTCGGTTAAACATTACTTTCGAGTTATGACTATAGGATATGGCTATTCTGTAAACACATATGTAACACCCGTAACAGTACTGATGCGTTTGGAAAAAATAGATAATTGCTATTATTTGTAATTCATTGAACTAATGTGATTTATACACAATTTAAAGTAGACTTAATTAAACAAATTAAATTGGATATTTCTATTTTTTGTCCTTTTAACATTGTAAATCAATATATATCTGGGAGTCAAGTACTATATTATATAGTAATCAATTTCGTGTTTCCCCTTCAATCACATTAACTAGAATCCTTATAACTCTTGATACTTCGTTGGAATTAATTTACATCAACATCAGTAAGGAACATGTATTTTTAAAGAAGGATCAAGTGTGTTTAATCCTCTCCTTTAGATGTACAGCTCCTACGCATAATATTGTAAAGGTAAACATGTAAGAATTCGTTCTTTTTGTCCGTTACCAACAATCGGGTGCTCCTTTTCTACAAAATCAAGGCAAATGTATAGTACGGGATATCATATTGTCGTGCATTCGGTACAAATACTCTCGTCATTGTCCGTCGGCGGCTATCTATTATAAACCGTTTTAATAACTTTTGGAAAATTGGGTGCTATTCATGCTTCGTAGCCATATTCAATGAATACGATGTAAGTACGTCATCAAAAGGGGGCATTATCCCAAGAAAGCGGTTGAACAACAAAAAGATAAAAAAGGTAGCCGAACTACTAATTCAAAACGTGTTGATTAATTCGTTTGATTGAGAATTTTAAATGAACACATCATTTACATTTACGTCCGTAGTTATCGTGTCCCATTAAAGTATTAATATTTCACTCGTTCCGCTGGTGTTTAAACACTGATTACGGTGTATATAAAATTCACTATAAATTCTTTATTTATGTGACAAAAAAGGAAACAGTCAGGACGCTCTTAGAATTAAATATATGCTCGCGATCATAAAATAAAGAATTTATAGTCGTCCTTTGGAATAACCGTGGCTCCGTTTTATGACTTCACGGGGCGTTTATTCAGACTTGCGTGGTCGTATCACGAGCATTCCAGATAACACGATGCCGTTGTCGCTGTGAAGCCAATTTCCGTCATTTGCATTAAGATCTGCCTATTATAAAATTGACATTATACGACCCGTTTAATAAAATGACATCTTTTAATCTTTATTGTCTCACTTGAGATAAGATTACTTAAGCGATAGCAGAAAAATATGTATTTGGTTACTACTTGGTGTTTTATTTGATTAGTTACATTTAGTTGGCGCCTGTCACAGGAGGTAAAGAAAATATAATAGACATCCAGCATAATGGGCAAGACGTTGTATTGTCATGGAACTCACAAGCAACATTTTAGCTTACAAACTATCTCTAAACGTATGAATGAACAATGCATATACAAACAGACAGCGTGACCGACCGTTTAGTATGATCGTTCTTACTATAAAGACGCGTGAAATTGTGATTTTCATTTACAAAACACAGTGTTTTTAATCTACTCGGCTGCAGTCTATTAAAATCACATATGTTTTCCTGTTTTATTAAAATCAAAGGAATTGAAAAGCAGCAAACATGTAATCTAGTAATAAACTCACGTTATAAAAAGATGCCGAAAATCGTACAAAGTGAAGAAAATGTCGGAAAACGAACGTAACGTAGTAAAATAAGTAGAGAAACATATCCATTTTTAGTTGCTCAGGATGCATACATATAATCACGTCTTTATCCCTTGCGGAGTAAACAGAGCCAATAATCTTGAAATAACTGGAAAGCCACGGTCTCTATAAATATTTGATAAGTTATTATTTAATATGAGTTATGTTCCAGGTTTCTTACCAGAAGCAATTGTGAAATTAAAACATCAAAATATTTAAGCTCCCACTTTGCTAGCGTTGTGAACGGCGTTATCAATGGAAATTCGTTTCGCTTTTTGTGAGGCCTGACTGCTGGACGCATACTGAATAGCCACACCGTAGGTTAGGGCAGGTCATGGTCTACACTTATGACTACTATGTATTTTTAGCTGAGATAATGTGTAGCATTTAGATGAGATTCTATGGATGTGCAAGATCTTCAACCTTCGCTTATATATTGTATTGAACTACTTGCAAATTTTGTTCTACATAAGAAATATTACACGGGTCATCACTACAACAATTTGATTTTGGTTTGGTTAAAGTAAAAATTTTTTGGTGGTAAAATACTCTTTCGCGGTGGTATAGACAGATATATGTTTTCACTTGACACGATCCCTGCATACTTCTTTTGTTTCATCAACATTCATCTATAATAGACAGGATTGAGACAATCGGTTAGCTTATTTAGTTTCCACTCAGTTAAATTTGTTAATAATTTGACACAAACGTGAAAACCGAATCACGAAGGGCTGATTACAAGGAACTGTATTTTAACACCGGCGCATTAGCCTATTCCGAAGGAACGCTAATGGCATAATGCTGACGCAATCATACACAGTTCACCGTTACTGTAAAATAAGGAAAGAATAGAAAGGGCACATTGTATTTAATGTTGGTTTTTAGTGTAGATAATAAATTAAGTCTGTTTTCCTTTGAGCGAACCACCGGGCCCTGGTTCTGCCGTTGAAGGGACGGAGTTTTATTTTCTACTCTTACCAATATTTGACTATGAATTTGAGGAAATGCTGTTAACGCTTACGGCTTTCACAATATTTTATAAACTTGTTTTCTTCCAAACCATTTGTTTTAAGTTGGCACATGGAATGTTTTTCACTCCATACTTATGTGTTAATTTTTCACACTAACCGGCGCTCATTGCAGGATAGGAAGTCCATTGACTAACATCTTTTTGTCTGACTTGCTTCTGACAATTATACGTAATAAGAATATGAATATATGTAGGTACTTCTGCAGTCATAATTATTTGTACTTTTAAGAGGGAAGCGACCAGATCTAGTACCTAGGCACCGCCTCTTTTCAAATAGGAACTATATCAACACGACTCGTCTATGATGTCATGTCTATATCCCTTGCGGGGTAGACTGGGCCAACAGTCCTGAAGAGACTGACAGGCCACGTTCAGCTGTTAGGCTTTATGATAGCATTGAGATTCAAATAGTGACAGGTTGCTAGCCCATCGCCTAAAATGAGAATCCCAAGTTTACAAGCCTATCCCTTAGTCGCCTCTTACGACATCCACGGGAAATGAGATGGAGTGGTCCTATTCTTTTTTATATTGGTGCCGGGAACCACACGGCCCAATTGTTCTTTGATGGCTGATAATAAATAAATAAAATAAAGTGCTACGCAAAAGATTTGAAATACATACATATACGTATTGTCACGTCTATATCACTTGCAGGGTATGCAGATCTAATAGTATTGAAAAGAGTGAAAGCTCAGCTACATGGTTTTATGATAGAACTGAGATTCAAATAGTGACAGGTTGCTAGGTTATCACCTACAAGAGGAATCTTAAATTTATAAGTATATTCTTTAGTCGCCTTTTACGACATTCATGGAAGAGATTTTGTAGTTTTATTCTAAAGTTCCGGAATGAATTTTTGTCCCAAGTTGATTGGTAGATCTTACTCGCTTTGCTCTCGCTCAGTCAAAACACACAGCAAATTCGTATTGTCTTAACTAAGAAAGTTAAACACACACTTACACAAGAGTTATGCAACATAAGATGGAGTCACCTTTAAATAACGTGCCCTTTAGAGAACGTGTCGGGTCTATATCAATAAAAGCATCATTGAATCCACGCTTCTATATTGTCAAACGTGACTTCACCTTATTATAATTACAGATTATCGATTGTTGTGCCCACAAAATACATAATTTATGAAAGCAGAACGTATTCCGAGCGCTACTTGTTTTTTTTTCAGCAAGAAAGTCGTCATAACATGCTTTTTGTGAAATCAAAGACACACGATATTGTAGTTACTTTTTCTTACTTAACATTGACAAATGAATCCCCTGTTAGTATAAGTTATTTCTATATTACATGTAACGGTATCACAAGAGTAGGTAACATTTGGTGGTTGGGTATTGGCTCATAACCCCGTTTTCATTTCTGCTTATTTGTCCATAAAAAGTAACGTCAAAAGTGTTGTTGCCAGCTGGGGATATCGTAACTCTAGTGCAGTTAATTCAAAGCGTAGGACACCGCAACAGAACACATTTATAAGCATTTTTAATGATATTGCAAATTTTAATAATTTCTTCTTCAAGCTTCTCTTCCGTTTGCGCAGATTGTAAAATTCTTTTAAGGGAATGGTTTATAAATTTATTATTATTCTCAGTATGCGCAGGGTCCGCTAAAATGACACCTTACATGAAGTAAAAATGTAGGTGCCTACCTTTGGCAAATTTTGTATTATCTTTCGATTGTCCATATTATTTGTCTACAAAATTTCTGTTCAACATATTCTACTTATAACTTTGTGATTTTACTTGTACCACGGTGTGTCCCTATAGTTTTTAGGTATCTTGATCATCCTAGTTTAATGATGAACCCATTGACTGTACAGTTTGCAATATCAGATAAAGTGTCACAAACTTCAAAAACTCAATTTTAAAGGATGTAGGTAGATACAGAGGTAATCAAATTCAAATAAGGCTTCTGTATTGCACCAATAAAAGGATCCGTATTTGATATAACGGTAATAAGATAGTTTTAGCATCGTTTCGTATCTTTAATTAATATTCGTTGTTATTTTTATGGGCTACCATAAACTCGACATCATCAAGAGTTTGTTGAGATTTAATTAATTTCAGCTTCTTACAATATTAGACAATTAGCAATTAAACGTAGAACTTCTATTTTTATAATAGTTTTTCTTTTGATCCTTTCAGTACCTTTTAGGATCAATTAAAAAATGATATGTGACTATAAAGTTTGCTTTTAAAAATATTTACCCTCAAGATTTTCGCTTTTGCGCCATTTTTATCAAAACGAGTGTCCAACGTGTGACATCGCGTGTTGTAGTTTTATGGCCATAATAAACTGGCCATTACCATTCACACCGTTCTAATACGATTTTTATGCCCAATGTATATTAATTGTAAGTAGTTAGACCGGACAGTAAAACGGAAAGGTTTATCGGTAATAAATTAAACATACCTAGTTCTTTATTTACAACTTTGGAAAATTAACATACTTAGACTATAAAAAACAAAGATTTCACCCGAGATAGTTCCCATCATTCGATCGAGGAATGGATCATAACTCTCGCCTAATGTCTGTCTATAGTCCCGAAAAAAAGTTTACCTGCACTGACCGTCCTCGGATATGAGAAATACGAGTTGCAATTTGCCGTCTATTGTGATGGAACAAAGGCGTGTGATGCGTTAATAATACAGGTGCATCGTTTTCAAACTTTAGGTATATACGTTTGATCAGAAGGTAAACTTTGCTGCCTTGCTTTATATATGAAAATTGTACTTGTTTCAGTTTTTAAGGAAACTTTATGAAAAGGTAAGAAATGTCTATAGCTCTATGTTTAATACGCAGTGTAAATTTTTGTTTTTTGAAATTTTATAAAGATTATTAATTTGTGTAAATATGAATGTATTGATATTTTAATTATTTCATATTTATTTTTGCAAAAATTAATTAAGTAAAACTTTTTGTCGATCAATCAAGATAATATTCTATTCATTGTTAATGCCTACTATGGACACACGAATGCGACGTGACTGGTTCCATTTTATACCACTTTGGAGTCTGATAGCTTTCATTTGGTGTAATTGCCGTTAAACTCGGCAACTATTTTTCAGTGTTTAGCCCTTTGTGTTATTGTGGAAGAGCACCCCGGGCCCGATTGACCGCGCCCACGTTTCATTAAAGCGAGTCTAATTTTATATTGCTGAACGGCTGTTTGGCATTTGACGGAACTTTTGTTGTTAGCCGATAAAATGATTTGCGAATTGTGAGCAGATGTTGGTTTAATTATGTGTTTTTTTTTGTTTTAATGACCATCCATTTTGTACAGGTGCTACGTAAATTATGAGATAATAGAAAAGGTTACCGAATCTCTATTGATAAATAAGTTTTCGCCCGCCGCTCGGCCTGTGTGATAGACCTTATGTCCTTTTGCGTACTTTAAACAATATCCTTTTACGCATGTCAAACTTCATGGAGGAAAGTCAGTGGTTTAACTGTAAAGAGGTTACAAACAAACTTACCTTCGCAATAATATTAGATAACATTGCCTATTGCAATTTACCGAGAAGAAACGGGATTCAAACGTGTGAAATATGCATTAGATATATCAGAAACAATAACGTACGCTAGCAATATGAATTTACAATACAGTACCCAACACGCATTGTCATTGATAACTAGCGAACAACACAATAAACCAAGCTCAGATGGTTTATCTCTTCAATAGAGACGTAGATATTGCTATCGCAAACTGAGAGACTTTATCGCACAGATAACACATGCGACAAAAAACATACGAACTGAATTCTTGTGCGAATTGGTTGTAGAAATCTTACAATATTAGTGACGCGATAGTGTTCGATATGAGTTTTCAGTAATAATAATAGGTTCAGGTTATTTTTATATGTTGTAGTATTTTCTCAAATTTAATTTAAACATTGCACGGATCAGCTTTCGTTTAGGGAAAAGTCGGCAGAGTAGCATAAACACACGAGCTGGCGCGAAAAGATTGATGAAAAAAATTACGCCATTACCATGGTGCGCGAAAACTATGAACTGCCTATAATGTACCTCTTTCTCCCAATATTCCAAACACCTAAGCCCATAAATATTTGAGGTATGTTTTAATCGCATACTCGTAATGTGTATTTAAGTGTAAAAGCTCCACAGCGAGCGGTCGTAAGATAACAACGTCCGACAGATTGTCTCCGCAAGATAACATGTTTTTGCTATTCTCTCAAATTCCTACAAACAATGCACTCAATTCACCGCTAAATCGTTGCTCTAATTCTAAGGATTTATGGTCGCTTGCTACTGAGTTATACCGTCGACTCATAGCTTTATCTATGGTAATATTTCGGGCAAATTGCTAAACAAATAAAAAAGGCAGCGTTTATTGATCTCTTTATTTGTTTGCTCGGACAATAGTCTTATGATGTTATATTTTACCTTGTTCACATTGTTTGCTGCGTAAAGCGTTCTCGTAATTATTTACAAGTTACTAATGTCAACTTGCAAATAAAACAATTAGCCTTTGCAGCAATAAAGCAATGGAAAAGCAGAAGCTCCTACTGTTTTATTACTTTCGGTATTTTTAAACCAAGGCTGCATATTGCGCATTACCTAATTTTAAGTTGAACTGTTTATGACAGTCCTATAACTACAATGAAATTTCATTAATTCTAGCGCTACACTACAGCACAAATCTTTTACGGATAAAATTATGATAGAAAGTAGATGCGAAAAAAGATACTATTTTATAAGTACTTTGAAAGAAGTAATGAATGCTTTCACGTTCATTTAAAAATAAAAAAGTCGTAGTAAATTTTTTGCACTAGTCAATGCTGCTATGCGATTTACAATTATCCACCGTTTAATTGCAACGTTTAAGTCTTTTCCGAAGACTGCTGATAGTTCTTGCTGCACGTCGATCAATATTGTGGTAATTTGCCATTTTGATGACAAATTGTAGTGTTAAATGTAAAGGTACCATCACACTTGCTACACACAAATTAAATGTTTGGAGAGTTCTTTTTTCTTGCTGGGTTATGGACAGTTTGGTACAATTAATCGGACGTGGCGTGGATCATAAAATACTTAAAAAATAGGGCTCTGATCGAATTAGGTAGGTATATAAAAAGAATCATGACTTGTTCCTTCTTTGGAGAATCTACTTACGCAACTCTGTACTAGGCTATTTTTGAAGGATCGAGTCATTAATAAACGTAGTATAAAATATATCGTTAATTACATTTTTCACTCGCATTAATATTGCCAAACTAAAGGTTGCTGGTAATATAGGTGCCAAGTTTCGGCATTCAATAACCAAGAGTAGTGGCTGTGGGTTTGTTGGCAGTTAGGTACTCAACAACGTAAATATTGGTAGAAAACATTATATTAATTTAATTATTTTTAGACGTTGTACAAGTAGCTTAACACAAAACGAGACTTGTGCACACTCAAAGGTAATAAAGGAACACGTACGGCAATTCGTTCTAATAGTCCGAGCCGACAATGGCGCGGGCCGACATTGTTTTGTTAGGACTACATGCCGGGCGATGCAAAACCAAACCCGCCATGCCAAAATTACCCCCAACCGCATTCAGTGGCGACTATTTTTTCCCCTAATCGTGGGAGGTAAGCTCAAGTGTTGCAGCAATAATTAATGGCGGATTGACTGTTTAACGTCAATATATTTTGGTAACTATAAAGAATCGCTCGACGGGACCCCACACTATGAATGTCAAGTGAATTCTTGGATTACGTCATCTATGTTTAGTCTTTGGAGTGATTGAATAGTTCATGTTTGATTTTACTCAGTTAAAGAGGTTGATTGGATGACTTATGTTTTTGTTGACTGTGTCTCGAGAAGAAAGTTATACTTACTATACTTGTTTTTGAATGGTAAAATTACATTGTAAAATAAAACCAATAACTCATTAGGAAAAAATGAAACATGTATTAGAATTTGAATAAGATTATTATTTTAAATTGTCAATTAAACTATTTAGTAGCGAAACAATAACTTGTTATTTATGTGGCTAGTTTTATGTTTCTTTTTACCTAACTACTTTGAGTCACGATAAAAAAAACATATTTATGTCAATTCCAATTGAATACATTTAAATTGATATTTGATTGAAACGATAAGCAAAGGTATGAAGACATTTCCTGTCTGTATGCAATATCAAAATTGATGCGATGTACGATCTGGCAGCCACAAAAACAATTTGTTACTATCACTTTTTAATGGAGCCATTAAAATAGTTTGCGGTCGAGACCCGGTCATAACATTTTGGCGCCTGTTATATTCACGAATAACAAATAAGTTGCGGTAGACATGGTGTGGACCTCTTGGCTCTCTGGGTGCATGGATGGGCTCAACCCAACGGTAATCTGAAAATTCTTAACACGTCTTGAAAGAACATATCAGGAACAATATCTTGATACGTAGATCATTGAGAAATCAATTCAATTGTTTTGAATTAATGTGAATTAATATATTTTTGAAATTTCCTGATGACAAAAACAAAATGATGACTCTATATTGAGTTGAAACAATAAGAAATATTATAAAAAAACTATTTATTGTCAATGTGCAGAAATGTTTGTTAATATAGTTATTGAGTTTATTGGTTAAAAACAAAAATTTTAATCCTTTTTGTAATATTATTGTGGATTATCAGGGGAGTAATAGTATAATGGTTTCAACGAGAACATGCCATAAATGACTATATGCGGCAAATTCAAAGTTGATCTTGACAAATGAAACTTATTGCGTATCGCTCAGTGTCAAATGCAAAAAATCCATGTCGTTCTTTTGAACTCCAAATTTCAAAGTAAAACTGACTCATGTGCAGAATCGTGTTCAAGTAAATCAACTTCTATACGCGGTCAGTGTGATACCATTGACAAATTACAACCGTTTCCTGTCATAGTTTTTAGAAATCGAGTTACTATGGATCTGTAAATTGCCCAAAAAGATTGCACCAATAAGGACAGAATATTTAAATGAAAAAATGTTTACTCTGTCAACAGTGAGAATTTGTTTAAGTAAAATATCATTTTTCTATTGTCCTTATAAAAGCTTGTGTCCTTTCACTCTCGCCGACTTATTGTTTGTTTTTCTTGTCTTACTTTGTCCTTTTGTTACGTAAGAATAATACGGACACAACCCAAGTTTTTGATATTTATAAAAACTGATACAATGCTTGTTAAAGGAAGGACAAATAAGTCATTAGGATTAACTTGAGGATGATACTCGCTATGATAGCTCTAACAGACTATAAGAAGAAGTACTTCACTTGCTTTTATTCCCTACCATTCTTTCTTCAAAACAAAGCCATTCGTTTAAGTGGTAAATACATATTTATATACATATTGCAATACAATTGAATTACAATAACGATCACCGCTTAGTATAAAAAGTCGGCTTATGTCTGTGTATGTTCTGTAAGCCTTCTTTAAATCACACAGCAGATTTTGATAACAATTAACAAATATAGAATTAAAATTACTTATGAAGATTAAGTTAACTTGAAACGATAATTTTTCAACACGAACGAAGTCGCACCGAGTAGTTAGGTGTAATATGAATTTTATTTCGGTCCAATCCATAATAATCTAACATTTCTATTAAATACCCCTGGGATGTTGTCTCTTAATGTGACTATGGCATTAGTGTCATATTCCTATGGTCACGTGGAGCGTTTTTTTTTTCATCGCAAATGGTCGGCGTGTGTCATCTGTCTTAATTGTTCAACAGCTTATTGTTATTAGGCGTAAAAGGGCAGGTCGAAAAAAGGAGCTTTTGTTTTATCTCGCGCAATTCTGCTCGAAACCCGTAAAAATGACGTAACAATTAGTTCGAGCTATAAATTTTGGTTGCGAATTTGGAACAGCTTTGTGGCACATGCAACTGTTCGCTTGTCTTTTTTTTGCCAAGTGCGTTGTTGGTTTTGTACTAGTGCACCAATTTCTGTACTATTTCTATTGTATTTGCTTTTACTGTCAGTTAACTTGTAGTTTGTTTTTTAATTTATATTGTACCCATTATACTGGCCTTTTTGCGGCCATATTTCGTCATTTGGTGTTCTGAGAAACTTATTATAAGACGAGTTCATGTCTAATTCGAAAATACATCTCATTCAGTTTTGGCATCAATCACAAAAAAAAGAAAAAACAGTTTTGGCGTAAAAAAATAAGATGGATTTCATTATGAGTTTCAAATAATTCACACCGTGGTGAGGTGTTCCTGTGAGAATTCTCAAGTTCGTTTCAAAGTGTCCAAGTTACAACCCGAGCTATACATATACTACGCCAATCGTTGGCAATTACCTCTTTTTGATTTTGTTTGTCTCATTAGTTGTAATTATAGTAATAACAATTGCTTAAATAACCAACACGTACAAAAACTTATCTTATTCTCATAAATTAATATCATGTGTAAAACGGACCAAATGACTAGGCTTTGTTAGCTGGACTCGTTATGTGGTTGAGAATTTTATTAAAAGTTCTTAATTTATTGTCATCGACAAAAGCAAAAGTTATTTTGAAGTTTGCCTCTTCTATTGTAAGATTCACTTACACAGTAGGACCTACCGCGGCAATCGGCATTTCTTTGAACTAACAAAGGCATAGATTACGACTTCCAGTAGTATTAAAATTATGATGAAAGAAAAAATAATACGAAAGTAGGTAATGCCGAATTATTTCGGTTATTTGAACCAGGACCAAAGAATAATTTGGGTCGGTGTGCCATTTGAGATTTTTCATTTATTTCAGCATACCAAAGGGTTGTCCATTGTCTAGTTGCCTTTTTAAATATTTTTATTATCCCGCCATAACCCTTTTCGTTTTGGGTGTTCGCTCGTTTATTGTTTCTTTATTGCGGCCCTTGGCTAACGTTTGCGTAACATCTACCTATTACCGTTTTACGTAGGTCAGTATTTGAAGTATAGTTAGGTAGATTTCGTTTCTTTTTATTTATTTATGCGCAACTCATTGAACATCAAAGGCGCAACCCTTTTTTGTGATTTTTACAATTGCTTATGTATTTTTTAATATTTACATTTTATAAAGATATAGAAACAAAATTGTTCGGAAAAATTTATGTTTTAATACTATCTAAAAGTTGTTACTTTTATTGTCATTAAATTCAAAAATTTTGATTGTAATAATTGCAAAACAAAGAGGAAATAATAAAAAAAACCACTTTTAATAAAATATGATTAAAATGTGTAATACATGGTGCATCTAATATTTACTTTAGATTATAATCATTATGATTTTGATATTGTTTTACGGAAAGAAACTATTTGTTCCCACATATTAATATGTACGGAGCCTGTGGGCGAGGTTTGCTCTAATAACAGGTTTCCATAAACAATTAGTCGGATCTCTTTGAAAAAGTAAAGAATTTTATCGGCTAGATTTATTATATTTGAGGAGGATGTTATCGCTCGCTTCGATTGCTCTGCGCACCGGACCGTTCTCTAGAACAACACAGGTATAACCGAACATTTATCGGCGTTTTCGGTTTTTTGTCCCCGCTTTTGCTATTATTCGAATCCCTCGAATGTATTAATCTCGTGTGGGTCCCTCAGACCCGGTCATTACCCGAAACCGGGGGGCGTACTGCGTTCGGGTGCCTAGTTATTACCGCTCTAATAAAATAACCCAGTATCATTTATGAAATTAGATATATCGCTAAATATTTTATAATGACGGCCTAAAATTAGTTGGGTTGGCAGCATTTAAGCTGATGTTAGTGGGGTAAGCAGCGCACGACGGGCTTAGGATTTTAATGACATAGTTCCTTAAAACTTTAATGTCTGTCGTTTTGTGTGGGTGGACGTTTTTATTTGTGTCGTCGTCGTGAACTTGTCGTGGTCGCTTATTATCAAGTTAGCTGATGTTAACCAACCTTAACCTCTAATTTGCAATAAATTTTGTCGGCTACTTGATTTTTACTTATCGTCCACATAATTTTTTGATATTTTAAATGACATAAATAAGCATACAACTCATTTAAGCTTAAGTATACCTACTCCACATATTGACGAAGCCGCACAAATTATTTCAGACTCAATGTGACCGTATATTAACGAGAGAAAAACCTATATATTTGCTATATTTGAAAATGTTTTTTTATTTTCCTTTTCCTATCAAAAGTAAATATATTAAACTAATTTTATATTGTAAACAGCATGAGTAGTATTTAATAGTGTTAGCGTAACTCCGCCTTTATGTGAACCATTACGAAAAACTACAATTAATTCTTAGGCAATTATAGCAAACTTTGTCGGTAAATTGTTCATATAATATGCCAAGTAATATAAAATTTAAGCAAGTATAGGGCAGGGACAATTCCTTAAAGCACTTATTCTTCATGTTGGCATATTATGCTCACGACATATTGTCATAACATCCCATTTCATTTTACTTTGGAGGTGTCGCGCACAGTGCCGGCTCGTGAGGTTTCATTTTGAGGCGGAAATGAAGAGGAATCTTCCAAAAGAGACCTCTCTGAATAAGAATATTTGTCGACGGAGCGACAAAAGGACCGGCTGGTCTCTACGCCCCCGGAAAGAATCAATTATACCAAACCCCGCCTAAAGACGTATTGCCAACTGGGCGAATTGTTTGTTTAATAACATTCATTGCTACTATTAAAGTCAATGTGAAATATTTGCCGCTTTGTCCGAACACTTTTGTACGTAAATGCATCGATATGTTACCACATTTTTTCCATGGGACATCTCTATCCACGTCCGTGTTTTTTGTCCGTTCGTTTCCTGTTTACTTTTTAAGAGTTTTATCGCATCGCATTCAAAAATGCAATAAATTCAGCTTATAAATAATGCATGCTACACGCTATTTTTGTAAAAAAATTAAAAAATCACATCTGGTCGTTTAATATCTCACTAGCTTATATTTCACGCCAATGACGTTTCGGATTTTTTAAAACGGTAATAGTACGAGTTTTGAATAGTAGTAGGTATTTTTTACACTTTTTATCTGTTATTTTTTATAATACCCTTGATAATTCCCCGGATATGACTTACGTATAAGAATTAAATAGTTCTAGTCAGTTTAAATTCGGTCACTGACTAGAAGCATTTAGCCAGTCCTTTTTCTACTTAAGGAATATTGAATTTCCATTGCGAAATAGCACTTAATACTCGTTAAAAGCTTGTTATTTCAAAGTAGTTCAGAAATTGCCTCGTTGAACTATAAAAATTGAAATCGATTTCATAACACTAACTTAGTATTGGAGCCAGTTGTTAACTCCAATCCCTTATATGGTTTTTGTTTCACTAGCATAAGAAGGAAAAAGAATTGCCATCATTGTTTTTATCGGACTTATTTCTTTTCAAAATATTTTAATTTTATAAAAAAATAAAATTGTAATCTATTTTAAAAAAACCTTCAATATTTTTATTATATTTGCCCTAATTTATAAGTGAAGATTATTATTAATAAAACTTTGTTGTCACCCAACTGAATTTATGCAGTAGGTATTTCAAAATGTTGTTGTCCTTACCACCAGCGACATCTTACGTGATTTATTTTCCAAAAACTACGCAAGCGCAGCACAGTAGCAGCTCCAACCAATGATGGCCCCATTTCTATGCCAGTGCTATGACGATAAATGTGCTTTGAATATATTTTTAAGAGTTATTTTATGTCCAGAAATTAACATAAAGCCTCAATATCGTTCCTTGAAAGGAGACATTATTTTATTCCGTGGAAAGGGGATGTTTGTAATTTCGTCAAATTTTATTGGTTGATTTCCGCCACTGGAATGTGAACAGCTATTATTAATTACGCTATCAGTAAAAAATAGTGAATTGTCTTAATCGCACAGCAAAGATTTCACGGATTGGAGCTAGGTATATATACAACCTCCGACTCCAACATAACATCGTCGGAGCCGCGGTTGCCCAGGCATAACACCTAGCCTGGCGGAAGATGTTCCCTTTGGTGGCGGTCGAGCCGAATCATCGCTCCCGCTACACATCTTAAAATTCGAGAAGATAACTACTAGAAAATACTATGTATTGTGCGAAAGCTTGCAATTTTTCCTTGAATTAAAAATATTTGATTCGCTTCAACTTTTTGCCATGTCATATGCAGAGTGTCATGTTAGTAACACGTGGTAATATTTCGCAGAATGCAGCGTTTTGAACGGAACTACAAAATAAATAGATCACAGAATTAACACTTACTATAGGTCAAGTAGCTGCGGCAGTGACCAACTACATACCTACTGGTATTCCATTGAACATGATGTATTTAATTCAACATTTTTTTTCTATTCTTTATTATTTTTAAAACGTAGCTGCTTATTTATGGGTGTTTAGTGAATGGTAAATTTATTATTAAATCGGAGCAAAATTGTTAACACATCCTTATCAAAAGCATTTCTTTTTTTTAAATACCACAGATGCTTTTGTAAGAAACAGCATAAGGTAATATAAATACGTTAGCTACAGTTACATTCTGTCTTTATTTTGTGATGGAACCCTGGGCGATGGGTCCACACAAATATTAGCTCGGTGTGATGTCGCCATGTTTGCCTGCTTTTTACATATTCCCCGTTAGTGGAACGTGATTTTTTTGAAAATATGTTTCATTTGAACTGTGCGTATAGACAAAAATGTCATATTTTTTGTAGCTTATAAACTAATACCCCATAGGGGATAAACATTCTTACTTTGTGTATTCGCTGGGCGGTTTTTATATATCTTAGCATTTATTGATATTGTTATAATTTTATTTAGATGTTGCTCTCTCATTATGAAGATATTTTAATTTGTATATTTTAAAGTTTATACTTAATTCAAAAACGAAAAAATAATAAGTTATCAAATTCATATCGCTGTTAAATTACTTAAAAAAATGAGGCGGTTCCTTATTTGTCTAAATCTTTTTTGCTGTTGTTTAAATCACAACAAAACGCCAATACGAAGTAATATCTAAAGTGCTGTTCTAACTGACACAAAATACTAATTTACATGATAGCTTTTTTTATAATTAGCATTTAAGGTGTGGGCTCACAGGCAATCAACATAACAAATCATGCAAATTACCAAAACGCAATCACAAACTCATCAAATAACGTATCATTAATACCTTGCAAACAAAAACTACTAGCCGATGTGGCAATATGCGACGAGTCACTGCAGGCATATTGTTTAAACCCTGCTACATGATTCAATACTGGTAACAAGGAGGCGAGTACTCTATGTATTTATTCAAAGAAGGAACGAGTTTAGAAAAACATAAATGATTTGACAGATTGAAAAGGGTGGAACGGTGTCTTGTTTTTAGTGTGAGATGGCTTATGAATGTCCTGTTCAAATATATAATAGCTTTTTCAGATATGCTTTGTAAACTCTAATCCCTATTTATATAAACAATATAATAATTTAAATTGTATTATGATTTAAAGATCTCGAAGTCCCTCATTACGATAGGTCATGAAAATCATCTTCTACATATTACGATTTATCAATAACTGACGAATTTTAGTAACTAACGATACTCGATACTCACACTACGAGATCGAGTAATACAATTTTCGTTGATCAAAATTGTAATGCGTTGATTATGAACTTGAGTAATTTTAATAGTAAAAGTTTAGTTATTCACTCATTGATATAAGTCAATTAGTCAATTTAATTTTAAAATTAAATTATTAATTCAATGATTATCTTCCATTGGTACAAATATTTACTAGAATACTACTACAGTCAGTATCTGTAATCATGTGTGCAGTGACCTCTCATTATACCGAACTACTGAAGAACAGCCCTCTATAAAACCTATTTTACTGCCGTTTCCTCTCTTCGTTTGCATTCAGAACTACCAAATCATTAAAGCATGTGTTTGTTTATTTTTCGTGTTCTTTGTTTGGTTTATGATAATATAATAGGTGTTGGTTGCGCCGGAGTCGCTGCGGGAGCGACGTGGTGTGAAACTTGACGCCTTCGTTCACGCCTTCCTTTATTGAGGCACTTGATTTAGCGTGCCAATGCCTTTTTTGTGAAATCCTTTGATAATTTAACTTAACAGTTCACAAATTTTTATAATATAATATAATATAAGTAATAAACACTACATTTTTTCTTCGATGAGAAGAACTCACCATGTAAAAATAAAATTATTTCAAGGGAAATAATATGTATTTGGTGTATATAATGATACTAATACGACCACTTAAACTGCTTACTACTGGACGTTCTTTAAACCAAAGTTACACTCATTAAAAGTTAAACGCGACCACGAGAGCCATCGAAACTCAGCACTGGAATTTATCAGCTAACTCAAAAGTGCTCGAAGGGAAGTCTACCCGGGCCATTATTCCCCATTGTCCCTGACAATAAGATTAAACTAGCGGCCGCCAACTATAGATAGTAGCTCTGACCAATTCGCGAACGAATCGCTCCCGTAATAGTTTTGTTGTTATCGTCAGTAACCACTCTTCAGTTGCTTCTGAGACGATATTAAAAAGATTTTGGCAGCGAGCCACATAGATATTGATCTTTATGCTTGGCCAGACGGCTATAGGAGTTCTGTAAGTGCCACGCCAGTTGGTTTAATGACTTCCCATGTTTGCAAGTTTCGGGATACCAGCGATATTTTATATACTTGGCGATCCCGACCGACGTTTACTGCCTTTGTTTCCGTAACTTCTAATTTCCACAAGTTGAATTTTCACGTGATGGATATGCCACATATTGATGGATGAATATTTATTTATCACTGCTTTCAGTTTTTTGTTTGTTTCATCGTTGATGGACTTTATCTCGTCGCTCTGTCATAGTCCTATTAAAATGGAGGGACGGTGGTCTCGATCGTAAAATATGTGATACGGAGAAACAAATAAACTGTGTTTTTGAGCTAATTCATCGCAGCTGTGTGCTTATCTTTCGTGCGAATTGGAATATATTGTTAAAAACGTATGTAATTAAGTTGGAAAGCGTGAAGGGCGACACCTGCGTTCCATATCAGAGATCAGACCGTTACGGTTTATGGGGTTCCTACCAAAAACAATGGAAATGGCAAAAAGTCGAATGCGGGTCAGGTATCAGGGGCTCAGGGGTGCTGAGAAGGGTAGGCGTGCGGGTCGCGGCGGGGTGCCGCCGATCCAGAAATTTATGATTGCGCC
This sequence comes from Amyelois transitella, assembly GCF_032362555.1. Taxonomy (NCBI): domain Eukaryota; kingdom Metazoa; phylum Arthropoda; class Insecta; order Lepidoptera; family Pyralidae; genus Amyelois; species Amyelois transitella. The sequence goes on along the minus strand of NC_083511.1, from coordinate 5,138,916 downwards.
GTGTCAGAGTGCTAATGAACGCACTCTGTTGCTCTTTATTGAGATAACGCTCGCAATCGATGGCTGCGGCGGTATCGAGCCATTACTTATAGCGTCGCCTGATATTGCGTGTCCCTTTATATATTTTTTGTGCTAAACTACATTCGTGCCGAGTGACTATTAGGTATTAACTTTTCTTGCCTTATACACGAGTGGGATAAGTTAATCTATAAAATTGTTGGCATCGTGTAATAAGTATAGTTTTGTAGATGCACGTATCTGCATCGAGGATGAGTATTACACATATGAAATAGCTTATTACACACGCTTATTATTATTACATTTTTTTATGTTTGTCACTTTACACCAGTCCATTATAATAAACCGTGCGTTCATTAAAACTTCTACCTGATTTAACATAGCAACATATTTCATACAACATATTTCTGAGTACAGCGTTATCACCTACATATTCAACAGAAAGAGTGACTTACCAACCCTCATAATTGTAACTTCCTTATCCTAAATTGGAAAGAGGAATTCAAAAATCCCAATCGGTTTTACATAGAGAGATCGACGTATCCAAGATGTCGCTCATACCCTTATCTCCAAAGTTGACGTTTGACATATAGGAGGCAGCATTCTTAAGAGTACAACATTAAGATCGCGTGTTCGTCGCATTTCGTCGGCGACTATCGCGATGAGATCGCCGATATGTTGCCGGCCGATATCATCAACCAATATACTAGTTGCTGTTGATAAGTCGCTTCGTACGCGTAGCGTCTTTTGATTAATTAATATTGAAGGAATGGCATGTTTCAATCAGCTGCCGTTTGATTTAGTATTCAGAAAACCGTTTAATAAAAGAATTGTTCCTATAAGTTTTTATGACGTCTTATTACATTTTTTTCAGAAATTTATAATTCTACTTTCTCCTAGTTTTTAGTCTCAGTTGCATCCTCACCCCTTTGAAAAGGACCCCGCGGTATGCCTTTGACCATGGACCCTGGACATTTGTATTTATTATGATTTAATTATCACTACGTACCTAAAAAAGTATCGAACCTTGCTTAATTTTTATTTACTTCTCTAACTCTGTCTCATTCAGCTATTTATCTTTCATTGTTACAAATAGAACCTTATAAAATTTGATGATCGTGAGATCCTCATTATCATAATTACGGAAATTAATTAAATTTAGTAGACAAGTCGTTTAACAATATATTTAAACTACCAAAATTCTGCCAGCAAAACGAAATACGAAGAATTCCATTACATACACTCAGACATTTCTGATCACCAAAACATTTTGCGCAGTCGTGGTATATACAGTAAGAACATCTTTTTCATAAGACGTCATGTTTTCATATCTCTGCCCGCATACCGGTGTGAGCTGCGATTCTTGATGTGGAGATAAAATCTTCGTGGAAGTGCCAAGAGCATTATGATTAATACTTAGGCTTCCAGATTTTTACTTTATTGCTATATTCATGTAGTACATTTTACTGTTACTCTGGTATTTATGGTGCCATGTTGTTTTTTCTTTTATTATTTTTATGCTGGTATAAATATTTGCATCTTTTGTAAGTAATTATCTTTGTGAATTATATTTCATGGAGTGTTTATAGTTTCTTGACCACTTTTTAACAAATGACAACTGACAAACAAATGACAACATATATTTTGTCTCACTGCTTTTATATTACTGTTAAAAAACATTATTGTTAGCCACCAGCCATTAGTATTATTAAATGTTAAGTAACTTGGTCTAAGTGGCGACATCTCTGAAATCTGATTGAAACTAAATGTTGGTAACAATGTAATAGGCGTGTTTTTATTTTTATTTTTTTGCTGGTAACACTGCTGGAACAGTTCTTTTCAATAGTGTGCGCTACAATCAATTAAAATTGTAGAATGACTTTAATATCATATCCAGCATTTCTATAAACAATCGCGGAGTCCCGATTATCTTACAATATACGCGGCTTGCGTTCTGTACCGCGACATCGCCGATGCTACCACGGATAACTATTGTTCCAGTCATCGGCCCCGCGTTTAACTGTTGTCCAAGTTAACTTGATGAATGATCCATCTGATCTTTGGATATGTTTATCTCTTTCAAGAACTTATTGAGTACCGAAGAGTCTTATTGGATTGCTCGTTGGACTATAGAGAGTGCTATTTCTTACAAGATTTTTTAACACTGATTATTTCGTCTGTCTTCTGAGCGCTATCGCGCGTCAGCATCGTTTACACTTTTTATATAATTTATATGTAAATATTTTTAGGAGAATTAATTGATCTCTTATGTTCCGAGAAATGTATCTTCAGTAAAGATTAAGCAAATTCAGACTGATCTAGATTATGTTCTACTTGTTACAGGTATGGATTGACCAATAAATTCAACTAAGCCACTTAATGTAAGTATTTATTGCGAGAACTTAAATAACATATCTATATTCCAAGGCCTTTAGCTAGCTTTAATTTGATACTAAATTGCTTTTATATAATGCTATTGGATTTTATTAACGTTAATGATTGACATTTCAGCAAAAAGTAACAGGTATCAGAAAAGTATAGTACTAAAGTTTGTAATAAGAATTATTTTATTATAGTGAAGTGAGTAAATTAAAAATATATTCTTAGATCTAACGGTGATTAGTGGTGACCAACTCTAATATACGTTCCTTTATCTCACAATTTTACTCTTCTCCATAATAGATAATTTATAACTAGCCAATAAATCATCATTTAAGTCTTACCTCTCTAACCGACTCCTGATTTTAAAATATATGCAGTTTACTTAATAAATGGAGACGAAACAAGGCACGTCCCGTTCCGACCTCAAACAAGCTCCAATGTGCTGTTCTTACAAGATTATATTGTACGACGGCGGAGATATTCAAATAAGATATCTGCACAATAATTTCCCGTAACTAAAGGTCCAGGAATTCCGACGAGCTGTAACGGGTACGCATTACGGTCCCATAAATCGACTAGGATTGGACTCTGAGTTTAGGATATATCATAATTGAGGCGATGCGGTTTTGATATGAAGCGTGTGCTCCCATGTGTTGCAGTGGAACGTTGTCGTCATAGCAGCATAGCAGCTATATAAATTAGTTTTGCCTTGTCGCCAAAAACAATCGGAATATTATACTTATTTTCATCTGTGTTTAACAGATTGCTTATAATGTGATCGCGTATACTTAGATTTTGACTAGCAACAATTTTAAAGAGCAGGTGACACTTCTCTTTTTTGCGATTTTCATATATTCATTGTTTTAAAAACATGTTAAACCATTCTTATTTTTTTTTTGCCAGTCAATCCTTTATTTATTGAAATAGATTTAATATTCCATTTTTTATTAATTCTGCAATAAACAAATATGATAAAAATAAGCAAATCTGATATTCGATTTATATTATTATTCTGATAATAATGGATACAATGAAGTTTTATAGACCTTTAAATTAATACTGGTACGGTCAATATGCGATAAATTGACTGCAACCCGACCCTCTGGTCTGATTTCTTGTGCTCTTAAATAGAAGTCAATCGATGTACAGGTTGCTTGCATTTCAAATATTTTAAAGTAAGTATAATTAGGACACATGCGCCGGTGGATACCTACTGTTGTTTCATTTATTAATGAGGCACGAACAAATACAGTATTTACAGATATTTTTGAGCAAGAATTTATATAATATAAAAAAAATATTATTATTGTGTCAATATCATAACAAAAATATCATAATTCTTGCACAAGAATAGACAGAACATTGTTTTTAGATAAAAATAGTATGTTCTATTCTGACGTCTATATTAACGAATAACTAAATTTGTTTTAAAAAATCTAGCATACTTTAAAAACGACATATTGATTTATACTTTCTGAAAAACTACATTTAAAAAAAAACTAGGGACAGAGACACATAGTTGAAAAGAATAAACAGCCTGTGTATTTGGTAATTGAATAGCCCATAAAGTTTTTGATCGACGCGGCTGCTGGCCCTTGTCTATTTAAAATGAACGGACAACTATTTGAAACAATTTCAGGTAGTACGTAATTCAAGTATTAAAGTTGTAATAAATATTTTTAATGATCCTCACTTAAACGAAATATTATTTAGTACAATATTGATCATACCGATTGAGTTTAAAATAAGTCTTCGTAATTCAAAAAGCATGGATTTTTGATTAAAGCTTTTGATTTGAAAGAATTTGATTATTATACAGTCCAACTATGTAAGCCTTTAGCTAAACCTTTATTTGTACTATCACGAGGCTTGAAACTATAAGAATTAAAAAGAAAACACGATAAAATGTAGGCTAAATGTAGTGAGAATAGCGCGTAATGGCGCGTGGGCCGCGGGCGGTCGCACGTTTTGCGAAATAACAGCCTCCATGAAAAGATACAACCAGCAACTAGCGAGGATTTGCTGAGCCCCACAACACCGGTTACCGTGATAAATCAGTGTATTTGTGAGTTAAATCTAATGAATGTCCTACAATATAACTAGGAACAACTGACATAAATGGTTGAAATATTGAAAAGTGATATAGGTAGTTTTTGTAATTTTTTTCATGGTCGCAGCATTATTCAGTTAATGGGTGTTTAATTTACAAGAAAATTGCAATTGTCAAAATTCTGGCGTCATTATGTTTTTATTGATTCTAACTTTATTTTCCAAAATAAAAAAAAATACAGAAAAATGTGGTACAAACTTTTTCAGAGGATTGCGCATTCAATCCGCGGCAATTTGGTCGTATCGGAGTAGTATCGCACTGGGTGTGCGAAACGTTAAAATTACGAGGCGTATAACACAACCCGATGCAAAGTAAAGAGCAAATTGCATGCCTTTGAAGTGTTTGAAAACGCCCACCGCCTCGAAATCCACCTGGATCTTTATATAGTTTTCAAAATGTGTAGTTTAAATGTTTTTTTTGAATGGGTACAAATTTTTGGTCATATTGTTAAAAAAAATATGATTTTATAAATAATAAATATAGGTACCTGTATTAACAAACATTAATTTCGTTTAATTCATACAAACATACATATAATCACGTCTATATCCCTTGCGGGGCAAACAGAGCCAACAGTTTTGAAAAGACTGATAGCTCTGTTTAGAAGTTTATCAGCGTATCCCTTAGTCGCCTTTTACGGTATTCATGGAAAATAGTGGTCCTATTTTTTTTTTCTATAGGTGCCGAGAACCCACGGCACGTTAAATTTATTCATGTATATTTTGTATAGAAAACGAATTAGTATGATAATAATCCATCTAGTTCCCGTAAAAATAGAATACAACATCAGCACGGAGTGTTAAACAGAATTTCGCACCTCGAACACAAGCCCGGCTAGCTCAGTCGGTAGAGCATGAGACTCTTAATCTCAGGGTCGTGGGTTCGAGCCCCACGTTGGGCGGCCTTTTTTTCTTCTTTTTATTTCTTTTTCATTTTCGTAACAATACGGTTTCTATGAATTGCTATTATAGTTTTATTTTTATTTCATCAAAAATTTTGTGAAATCGTTTGGCCGCTTTACCGTTACAGGGTCAACGTATAGACAGACAGCGCTTATATAAATGTTTCCCACGATTCATAGTCACATGTACATTTGATGTTTGCTTTAGAGGCACATGCTCGTATCTGAGTTTCTCGTCGGTAACACATAATAATCAGCTCGGAGATCTTATCGTGAGGTTAATTTTTTTTAGTCCTCGGAATGTTTACAGAGAAATACTTAATTACGCAGAGGCTACTTAAGCAAACAGTTTTAATGTCAGCCGTTGTGTACCGAAATTGTCTGTTTCCTTTATTATGCTAATTTTATATTTTAGTTCGGTTTTAATGACTGCCTGCTTAGCATTTCTGCTAAAATGTTATTTTGGAAATGCCTTTTCCATTGTAATATGTTTTGTAGAGTACTTAGGGGAATAAACGGGGACCGTTCCTTGATATTAATGTATTCCACTGATTATTCGAATAACTGAATATTATCACGTTAGACTTTATCATTAAATCTATAATTGCTTATGCTTATAATTTATTGGGTGAGATGGATGAAAGCATTTTGTCTACATTTATTTGGCGGCCTGTGTGGCGCAGCGGTAGTATGCTTGTCTGTGACACCGGGGGTCCCGGGTTCGAATCCCGGCCAGGGCATGATGAGAAACGAACTAGGCAAAAATAAAAGGATATTTATCCAATGTCAATACTGCTCTTTTTTTAATTTCTTTATTTTCATACATTTTATTCAAATATTGGTAAGAATATCATCTCGCGTCCTATAAACAGGGAATTTAAAATGTTCTATTACAAATACACGCTGTCACTAGCCGTGGCTTGTAACAGACTGGACAATTCACTAGTTAGATACCGCAGCGTTGCCCTCTATATTATACCAGTCGTACATGTTGTACTGCCCCAATACGCATTCCGTTTTGCACCCACGCAATTGTATTGTTAAAATTGTTCGTGTACAATTCACAGAAAAGCTGGCCAAATATTTTGTTTACATAGGTAGTTTCTCTTAATTTTATCAAATCTTATCATATGGATTATATTTCCCAAATATTTTTCTGTTTACGAAATCTTCTAGATACTTTTGATCAATGCGTTTGAATAAGCTTTTTGATTTTTTCTTTTCATTGTTGTACATTGTGTGACTTGGCAAACAAAAACTTAGTAGTTTATGAAGACAGAGACTAAAGGAAGGCATGAAAAAGGCAAATGTCCAAGAGTGGACGTTTATATGGTAAGAAGTAGAAAAATCGTGAAAGTGATTTGCTGAAAATAAACAGATTATTTCGTACCTTTGTTATTGAGATTAGAACGCTACCAATAAGCGATAGAGACTGTATTTAATAGATTCGCGTGTTGTGTTCATTCCCGTGGTAAACTATTATGTTACTACTAATGTATAATTATGTTTGTATCTTTCATTCTTAATTATAAGAACATAACAATTTACCTACGGTTCATTAAAATATGCCGTTGATTTGCAAATAATTGAGGGGTATTTTATTTCCGCCTAGAAATTATAAGTGGTGCAGATAACATAATTCATTACAATGCATGGGGCTGAGAAGTGATTACGATATTACAGAAGACACCTCGTGTGGCTCCTAGCAGAGTAGGATAAGACTACTCCAACCCTATCATTGTGTGAAGCTTTTAAAGAAAAAGACCCCAACAACTAGTATCACAGCGAAGTTTCACAGTGATATATACTTTTCTTAATATGTATATTTTTATGTGTAAAGTCAATTTGAAGCGGTATTTTGCTGACTCTTGCATTTGAAGTCGATTGTTATGCGATTGGAAATACTAGATATAATGGGAGAGAGCATTTATACTTAGATAAAGACATAATTGCAAAATAGACGCAATGTTATGTACTGTAATATTATTTGCTCTGTTTGTGCTAAGTATTTTCAATGTAAGCTTTTATCCTAAGAACGTTCCATTGAGGACTTCTGGATTGAATCCAAAATTTCAAAGATCAAAACCTTCAGGCTAAGAATTTAGCAAAATTTATCAATACACCTATTTTATTAATTCGTTAGTAATTATGTAAAGGTTCAGTATTGGAGATGTTTAAGAAGGCCGTAAGCTCAGACTTCCAAACAAAAGTTTTGCACGTACCTATACGATTGGTTCAGATTAAATGTCATCATTTTAATTTAACTAGTTAAAAATGTGAAAACATTACGATAATTATGATCACGTTTATGGGCTAACTGTACATTTTCAGTTTATGCCTACTTATTGTCTTCTAGTGCTCATATATCACAATAGTGGACAACAAATCTTTTGTCATAATTTCTATTGATTTGTGTTGGTGTCTATCTAGTCAAGTATGTGATCGAGCAAGCGGCTATTACTATGAAAATAATACTTATTGTCTTCCTTATTTTAAGTTTATTGTTTCTGTTATTATTTTAAGCTCATAATAGTAAGATTTAATAATTCATCAAACTTTATTCAATGCATTACTTGACACAAAGAAATTATCGATAACCATTATTATTTTGATAAATTCGTCCTTAATATCAGAGTTAAAATTAATCACAAAAAGTCGCCTGTAGTTTTCGTTTAGACCATTTATGAGCTCAGGTAAGTGGAACTTGGGTCAAAGTGCTAGTTTCCTCATAAAATTACATTTCAATCTCTGCACAGAGGATGATTGCGGCGTTCACCGTTATGATAAAGACGGTAGTTCGCGGAAACGCTCGTTCCTTACCACTCTATATTTGATCGTAGAGGAAAAAATTCATTTGTCTAGAAGTTTTCAGTTTGTGTTAGCCCACAAAACATTTGTAATGTTAATTTCTTTTACAGCTGCTAGTGTTAGTGTTTAGGTATATATAAAATTCTAGTATTAACCATACTTGCTGTCATTTGATGATTGATCGACTGCATATTTTTAGACTCAGCCTGTGTCATTCGAGTGTATGTTGGTAGAATTTAGAGCGATTATAATAAAACGATTCTCACTAGTCGTCGTGCAATACCGAGTACTGTTATTATGTCTGGTTAAGTCGTTTCGTGCCTAACATTATTACAAAGGCGAGATAATTCCTCCCTGCTTATAAATAAACACTGGCTTTCTATAACAAGTGTAGTTTCAAGAAAATTTTAAGCTGTTACAATATAGCTGTTAGATATAATTTTTTTCTATTCATTTTATTGACTATGTTTGTTTTTTATAGCAATACAGATTGCAAATTATTTACAATCAACGAACTAAAATTTATTTGAAATGTTAGTGAGAAAAATGCCTTGCAAAAGGTTTCGAAGATAAAAATAATGAATTTAAGGAAAGCAGGATCGCAAACTTCAATCAATCCTTGAAGTACCTGTTGTAAGCGAGTCATAACAAGCGAAGATCGAAATGAGATGATAAAGGGGCAAATCGGAAATCTTACCCAAAATACGTACCTACCTATTAAGAGGCGGTAATTTTACAAGGGATTCTTTGGTTCGATATGGGCCCAATCATTACATGGCCGGGGCATGTTCGCGGCGCAATGAGCTTACTTTTTGAGATCTACGAAGATACCCCGCGCTTAAAATATGCGCTGGTCTGGAAACGAATATTTCGAAATTTGTATCAAGTTGAAAACCTTTTTTTTCTCGTTTAAAATATTTTGTTTGTTTTAAATATTTTTGTTTGGTATGATTTGAAATTGTATAGTGATAGGACTTTCAAACAATCATTTACATATTGTTCTATTCGAATTTCAATTCTTCCATTAAGCCATACAGTTGAAGGTGACTTTAAAAGTGTTAGCTCTGTCTTCCTCGCAAGGGATATGGACGTGATTATATGTATGTATGTATTTTCACATTTTACAATTTTATGTGCACGAATCGATTTAAACAAAGTTTCATGGTGATTCGCTTGTACGACTATGCTTTGGTATAAATTGTTACGTCTCGTCCCAAAATTTAGCAGTACTTTTTAAGGGTTTCCAAATTGCATCGTGTGCTTTCTTACGTGTTTTATACATACTGTTTCAATCGTTCTTTATTGTTCCTTGCGTCTCGCGTCGGGCCTGCTCGTTAACGCGACCTTTCGGATATTTATTGTATCCTCTTCAGAAAATACAATTTCCAACTCGAATGTCAATAAATTTAAACCTGTGCATACATTCGTATTTTTTATGCGCTCGTGAAAATTACTGGCTTGTTAGAGTGATGATGTTTTATTCTTCTCCTTTCCCCATTTCAATCAGCTATAGAATTGTTTAATCAAATATTTATGGTTTTGCCTTCTTTGCCCTATAAATAGCAAATAATTGATTACTTAGAAACTTTGGGTTAGTATAACGATATTTTACAGCCTAAAAATATTTGATCTTGAAATTTTAGAGGTCTTTACCATTGTTATAATTAATACATTTTTTTTCTGTCTTCAAAAAAGGAAATGTATTTTAAATTCATGATTTCTCTAGAGTTTCATGTATACTTCTTTATAAATGTAGGGCCTGACACAGTACCACAGTTCGTCGCGCATAATTCACTTCCAAGTGAAGTGCTAACACGACCGTCCAGCCCGATTGTTGCCAAAACAACAATATAAACGATACAAGATAACCGAGGTGAGAAATACATTTATAAACTCGACCAAGTGCTATTTAATTGGCATATCAGTTATGGCGATTTAACCTGTACATTTTTTTTGAGAGGATTTTTTACGTGTAAGAACGTTTCTTGATATTATCGTATTAATGCCGTTATGAGTTCTTGGTTTTGGGAACTTCGTGTTTGCAAAAATTGTAGTATTTAAGTAATGTGCACAATGATTGTGAAGTTGTTAAAATTTTCAATAAATGTTCAGGCTACCTTTATTTTTTCTTTGTCGTTTCGAACTTGGCAGAGCGATCGTAGTCACAATGACGTAGATGCTTTCTTAACGATCTACCGCCATTCTCCTTATTGGCAGACTATCTGGCACACCTTAGGACTACATGCTAAATTCTTATATTAATAAATTTACTCTTCAAAAAATGCTTTTCAATCAAACTGGTAGAATATCTCAGCAAAACATTTTTTTGTCATTCACGAAACATTCAAATACTGAGGTAAGTAAGTACTACATGTTTTTACGCTTTTCCAAGAATTTATGACGTTTCGGTGTACGGTTTCTCGGCTGACGACGATAAATTTCTCAATTTTGCCACGAAAAGGATGGAATAAACTCAGCCTTCGACGAACAGACTGGCGCCCCTCGCACCCTAGTCTATCATTTTGCACTATTCTCTTATATATCGTTTCGTTTACTGCCTTTGTCACTGATAAAGTAGTAATCATACTTTTTCAAGATTCGTGTCATTCACATGACTCACTAGTTTATAAATATTTTTTTTTAAACTTAATATAAGTGATACACAAAGTGGTTTACATATCGAAGCAGGGGTGAGGTCCGATACCTACTATAACCGTTTATCCACGACACTTTTTTGAGTTATGTAGTATTATCTGACGTAGATAAGCTAGACCCTGCGAGTACCTACATACTTACCTTTGCCTGCTCTTCAGACCTCTCAGAAACTGTTGCATTCGATAGTTGTTATCGCCTCTCTGTAAAGGCACGCTCTGCCTGTGCCCACGATTCTAGAATAGTTAAGTAAGGTTCATACTCAAAACCACTCTCGTCAAACTGCCGTGATCTTACAGGGTTCACCTGTAAGATGACGGAAGCCCATTAGATGATGGTTACACATGAAATTGCCTGAAAATTCAAGTTTAGCAGCTATGTTTTCACTCATCGTAAGAGTAACGATTAGCAATTAAACTAATGCATGTAACTCTGTTTAGAATTTTATAAAAGCTTATTTCTAACAATTTTACGTCTCGACTCGAAATTTTAGAATAGAACCCTATTACAGTTTCACTTTGTTCAATCATTTTGTACTGCCTTGCATATTGTTTGGCTCACAGCTTTTGCGCTACGTGATAGTTGCCTGATATTGCGAAGTGAATCCCATTTGTTGCAAACAGATTCACTGATCGTTCGAATAGACGCTTTGACACGATATTGATGCAAATATGTTTTATCTTAGGTCGTTTTGAATTTTTTTACCAAATTATAATCGGCTAGTTAAATCAAGTAGAAATTGCGTCTTTGCCGTGAATGCAAACGTTATTGTTCATCAAGCGGTCGACTCAGATCACATGTGTTATGTTCTTCAATTGTGTCTATTTATTTCATGTCCTCAATAGTTGACTTAGGGGTTTATTTAACTCATTTTAATAAGAATTGGTTACTTGATTACCCTTTTTAATAATACACATTGGTGTCGTGATCGAATGATTAAAGTTATCCTGTTTGGTATTAGAATCTCGTGGGAAATTACAGAATAGGACTATTTATGGGCTCCAATAAATTTGTAAAAGATATGAATACTGCACAGTTATGTATGGTTTAACTTATCAGAAACCATTAATGTATTGAATGCAGTCTCATTGAATGCAGCTAAGCTAGAAGTTGCATTTAATTCATATGTGTAATAAATTAAGGGTCATTTATTTCCACTTTACGTAAATACAGGTTTTATTGTATAAAACACTTAAAGCATACTTAATCATTGTTGTGCCTTGATCTGTAAGAATTTAAATTACGACTAAAAGTCTTGGATGTTTCATTCTTCTGGGTGATATATGCTCTATACATGTTGCAGCCTGTAACATGATAAAATAAGAAGTATGATCAGGCTTACTTGTAAGGACATAACATTAATCGAAACACTAATATAATATTTTTTAAAGTCATTCAAAGCCGCGAGCGAAAACCAGTAAGCATAAAAGAAAATTATAGATCATAAAAGACTGTATTTTGCAATCGGCATACGTTACAATTTATGAAAACATAACTATTTACTCCAATAATAAAGAAGTCCCGCTTCAAGCAAATGCGATTCAAATTGGAAGTTATTTGACTCCGTAAGTAAGTGGTGTAAGCGGTTTTAAATTACTAATAGTACAATAAAGTGGCTAGTAACGAGCTCTCGCTGAAAGTTGGTTTATAGTCGATTATGCGGTTTGTTCGCGTTGTTCGTGTTCTCCGCATACCTTTTTTTAATATGTTTTTTTTTAACCTGAAATTATATTTCAATGCAAGATCAAGTTAGGTTTTTTGTTAAATATGCTAAAAAGCTTCGGTTAGAAGCGCGACGCTAACCGAACGTTGACAATACGTTTATCTTACTTACTTACAATTTTATTGTATTAGAATAGATGCCTGAAAATTTAAATATTTTTCAAATGAAAATTGACTGAACAGAACGCACGACGCGCGATGGCTCACAATCGAATGGTTATTTCGCGTTCTCGATTCAATATCGATATAATAGTCGATCTGTCTGCGAATAGGCGCGAGCATCGCGTGTGGTGAGCCGCCAACACTTGATATATGGCCTTCTTAATCACAGCCTCGTTCTTCAAGATTTATTCCTCACCTGTTGCGCCAATTATTTACATTCGGAAGTCATTCCTCTCGATCGCTTCATTAAAGAGCTAGATTGCAACGCCTGATGCTGTTTTGCTTGAATAATTACGAGGTGTAAAGTTTTATTGTTCGGATGTTCTACTATATTTGACATTTTGACTTTTTATTCATTCCAATGAACCACAAATACAGAGAATGAAAGTACAATAAGAATCTACAAGTATTTTTTATTGACTAAGATGGTGGCCTGATTTACATTAAATATAGAGGGCACACATTTTAACAGGGTTTTAAAAAGGCCTGCATGTGAATTTGTATTTTGTTTATTTAATATATATAAAAAAGAATATTTTATAAATTATTTATAATTATAATTTAAATTCATATAAACGTAGGTATCTCACTAACTAGAACATTGTACATAGAGATATATAGTCACGTCTATATCCCTTGGGGGGTAGACAGAGCCAACAGTCTTGAAAATACTGACTGACAGGTCGCGTATGGCTGTATGGCTTAATTATAGAGTTGAGGTTCAAATAGTGACAGGTTTCTAGCCCATCGCCTACAAGAAGAATCCCAAGTTCATTATCCTTGCAATAAGTTGCCTTTTTCGATATCCATGAAAGGATATTGAGTGGTCCTATTCTTAATTTTGCTGGGAACAACACGGCACTATAAAATTGTAGAACAGTAAATATGAGCTAAAAATATCTATAATATTGATTCACCCCACGTCAGTTTTAGCACGTACATATAATCTTGGCTCGAATAATTTCGGCTAGAATCAAAAGAGTCTAGACCTTGTTGTTACAAGTTCATGTTTTATAATGAAAAAAAAAAGAAATAAAAAAAGCAATTCATCCTCCAGCACGCATAAATAACGATCGGCCAAGATGATTTAATACCGGTTTCTCCAAGTAGTATTTACACTTGTGCGTTAAGTAATAAATAGCTTGAATATTTTTCAAGTCGGCGTAAAGCGAGAGACCCACTATTACCGCAAGTATCATTCTCAGTGACGATAATTTTATAATTGGAACTGACATATGAGTTCATTCATACTATACAGTTGCGAATTTACACCTGCCTTATTGAAAAGAGAATTCAAAATGGTGAAAATTACCCGAAGAATATTGTCATATTGTCACAATTCTATGTTTTCGTGCTTTTTGTTTGATTTTTTTAAATGTAGTGCTTCTATGCTGATATAGCAATGTTAACTTCAAAGGAAAAAACATACAACTGCTGTTCTTTCTATGCCGTTCGTGAAATTTAACCAAGAGAAAGAGATATTTCTAAACTTGGGTTTCTACAATTGGATGGTTTTCCAGTCACTATCTCTGAATCTCAATTCTATCATTAAAATGGATGAACGTGGTCTAATCCTTAGACAATGGGCGTGGTTTTCTTAAGTAACAAATTTGATTTATTTAAACTTTATTGTACAAAATACAAATGTATAGCATTATTGGCGGAAGCATTATCTACCAGTCGACTATTGGGTCTTTCAGAGAACTTTAGGTGGGGTCAAACTAAATAAATATTTTATTTGTACGTACTAAAATACAAATTAACTAATGATTAAAATAATCACTCATAAAAACTACAATAAATAAATAATTTATCATTCGGATATAGAAGCATCATACCTATTGTTCAAGTGTGCAAGAGACAATTCTTTCCCGCCGGATACATAAACATTTTACACAGAACGGTCACGTCTCAATAATTTTGTCGACATTGTATGAAATGTCTGTTCTCCGTTCAATTCTAAATTCAATTGTATGATACCAATTACGAACCTGGTACCATCTGATGCTTCGACAGCAACGATGCTAGGTTTTTTTCTTTGTAAAGCGAAAACTATTCCTAACGAAGTTGATGACTGTTCATATTATTTATACAGAATAGTATGAATTAACATCAACCGTATAAATGTACACAACTTCAAATAATATGTTATTTCATTTACATTTACATTTTAATAACCGATGATGTTGACGTTGTAATTGCTCTTGTTGACGCAATTATTATAGGTTGGTATTTGCTGCTGGGTAGCTTTTCGCCACTTTTAGCTTATATTTTTTTGCTTGGTTTAATTTATTTCTATGCAAATATAGTACTTGGCTATAAGAAAGTTAAGAATTGTTTACAAAAAGCACAAAGACATTTGAATGAATTTTTTATTACCTTATTTTTTATTTCGATGAAAATTAAAAGGCTACATATCAATTTATTATTTATCAGGTGGGCTAATTACGTTATCCATAATTAAGCCATCATGTTGAACATAGCCTTCGAGTCTTATGACAATATCTTCTTCTTATTCAGCTCATCTTTCTCTCTACTTTTGCAATTCTAAATTATACCTTAGTTTACGTATTGTCTAAGATCAATAGCATAAACCTCGTGAGAGAGGTATCACTCTAAAAGGCAGATAACCATATAATTACAAAATAACCTTATAAGTGCGAAAAATGTACCATCACTTAGCCTCAATACAATACAATGTTGCTATGTTAGTGTAGGTCGAGACCGCGGGAGAAGCCTTAAATTATACATTTCAGTCCAGATTCGTATATGGCATCTATCTGGTTGTGAAGTAACCAGTACTAGTAAATTATCAGTTGTTTTTACGTTTCTCTCTGTCATTATAGTGTATGCCCGGTTACATTATCTGCTGTTGGTTGTCCAAGACATTGAAAGATACCTTTCTTGTTATGAATCGAATTGGCTGGCTAACTTATGTTTTTTTTAGAAAGTTTGTAATCGTATCATATATGAATTGATTTGTCAAGGTCGATGACTTCTCATCTCAACTAATACTAGATAACGCCCGCGGCTCCGCCTTTATAAGACTACGAATCGGTTCTGGGTAATCCTTTCTTAGCACCAAATTTGAAATCACTAGAATTTTATTACTACGGATATTACTATTACGGATTTAGTCCTTGCGTTGGTATGATCAGCTAGTCAGTATTCTGTTTTTAAATGGAAATCAGATAGAACTATGCTATATAAGTTGAGAACATTCTGGTAAAACTGAGGTCCAAATAATTTTAAACACGACAAGCTGGTATTAAAAGATTGATGAATTGAAAGAACTAATAGTATGCCTACCCTAAATATGGGGCGTGTTCGAATGTATGTAAACTATACCAGTACCACCGGTTTGTTACTTTAGTTAGTAAATAAAATCTCGACCGATACAAAGCAAGATTTTTATCAAAAGGCAGCCATTAGCACCACTTTATCTCAGTGTGAACTTGCTAAACGAACGCAAACAACCGAATCGATTAAACCCATACTTATCTTCACCGGTATGTTGCACTGCACCTGTCTTTAGCGAACAGTATTTGCACCTTAAAAGTCGTTGAGTTAATTCTACCATGGACGCGGCATCACGTTGCTGAAAAGGAAAGTTGTTTACATGCAACTAAATAGTAATTGCATTTTATATGTTTAGTTAGTATGTGATGCTTTATTCTATTCTGTCTGATCATATTCTGTTTTAAAATAAAATAAAAAATCGCTAATTCGAATAGCAAATTTTTGCTCACGAAATTAAAAATATCTCTCAACTTTGTATAAAAATTTACAAATATCTCTCTAACTTTTGTCGAGATGTCAGCTCTTGGGATTTTCATCAAAGTATTGCAAACAAAGAGAGCGAATCAAGCAAGTAAACAGAACGGTGTTAAGTTTGACGCCGATGGCTTTCGACACGTACCAATTAGCACCGATATCTTGCCCTTATCCCGGCTCTGTTCGCCTGTTACCGCTCGAGGTGTTATTAATGCAATTTTAAAGTAAGCGGAAAACGTTAACCTTGGTGTTGAAATCTACCAATTGAAAAATATACAAGCGAAATTGTTTTCGAAATTGTTATATTCACCACAAGCAAAACGGATGATTTTAGAATTTATTTGTAAATTACCAAATAAATAGTTTTTTTTTGTTCTTAGATTTATACTGTAAGTGTGTGTTTTTCAGCATAGAATAGTTATATTTTGCTATTATAGTAACGATAAACCCTTAATCTTCCCCTACTTCCCGCTCTGTTGACTGACAGAAAACGCCCTTGGCTTAAAGACATGTTTTGTAATAAAGTTATATTGATGAATAAACAATACCCTAACAAGTCGTCAAATATCTGGTTTTTGACAACCATGATATATTTATTTATTATTTTGGTATGACATTTTTTAAGTTTTGCTCATATCTGATTAGATTTCCTGCTTACTATTTTCCGAAAGTTTACTGGCAGTGAATTGAACTAAATGTGTTGATTTCGTTTGTTTTTCTCCCCAGACACTAGTTTCGGAAAGTTACAACTTCTGTCTTTAATAAAGTTTTCATTGACTTGGACAATTTCCTGCTTAAAACTAAGCATATTGAAGTAAAACATCGTTAAGTTCTCACAGTTTATAAGTATTATCAGACAAGTGACGAAATAGCTTGCTATTTGATAATAATAAGTATGATCTATTTATATATAAAATGAGGACTGTGAACAATATAAATAAACGATAAAACGTGGTATTTTGTGAATGTATTAAATTTAACTCGCATGTGTGCTGTTATATATATTTGTTAGCTATATATTTTCCAAGTCTTTGTTTGTCACAAAGAAACTCGAAGTCGCGGGGAAAGCTAGTTATCATTTAAATAAGAAACCATACGATATCTCCTCTGTATCAAATCCCGTATTTGTACGATTAAAACATATTAGATTAATGCATCTACACATTTCTCATTCCTAACATTACTACTAAGGCGCATTCACAAACGATTTCATGTATCTGATATTAGTGATTAAATTTCATTTTATCTCTATCTTAACTAATATTATAAATAAGTTTTTCTGTTACAAAAGCTGTTGTACAATAAATGTTTACTGGGTTTAACGGAATTTGCACAGAGAATGACTAATCCTTGAACGGACATGGACATCATCTACCAATGTTTAATGAAATGCTACAGTTATAAATTAACTTTAACATTACAATTATATTTTTTTTAATGAGTTCTTGTAATGAAATAACCTATGAAAGCAATCGGAACCGGACGACTGTAGTCGAATAATGTTGATTTCTAAAAAGGTTATCTTTAAAAACTCATTCCGCGCCTTCAATGTGGACTCGCCTTTACACCGCAGAGTTACCAAGTGATTTATCTCGACTGTATCTCGACCTGCGAACAGGTCGTTTATTGGCCGCTTGTTATTTATAATTTATTTTTAACGGTTTGTAGCCCATGAGGGTATAGGTCATTGGACAATACATCGATGGTATTGAAATCATCTATTGAATGTATGGTTTCCGGAATTCTTTTCTCACGTTTCTGGAAGTTTAATGAAGACTTACGTAAAACTTTATATCTATAGATGTTATTTTGTAATGGTAGGAAAAACATCAATAAGAACAAAATAAAATTGGATATGATTAGCAAGAACAATAATTGTGTTTAAACTAATATGAATAATCTGTACTTGTCCCTATAGCTAAAACCAATCAAATGTGACGCTGATAAGATAGGCAAATCGGAATAACGTGTACCAAAAATAATGAAAACCAATAACAAGCGAAGAAATTAACGGACTTCTATGTTATTATAAGTGCAGTATCGCTGTTTAATTTAATAAATGTCTCGACTCAATCTTAAGTCATAGCAGTTAGGCCCTCAGGACGCCGTCTTGGCCTAACATCGTGCCATCTGATGTCAGTGTATGATATAGTTTGACCACGTTACTTGTTCGTCAATACACAACAGATTTACAATGCGATTGGTAATTTATAGCGATGTTCGGTCTAGATGTAATTTAATGTCGTTAGCTCGCATAAATCTAGTCTCATCTAACTCCTTGCCACGTGAATAAATACAGACAGACAGAATACAATATTCGTTGAGTGAAAAATGAATGATGCATGATGTGATAATGACCTAGGAGAGTATTATGGGTGCTTCTGTCAAGTTTAGTATACTATGACTCTGTAAACATGAATGGATTTTTCAAGTGACAACCATGTAAAATGTAACACATTTTTGAGTGTTCTTACTTGCATCAGCAGGTGTTACGGTTCTGGGCTCGCGGGGCGCTACGATTATTACGATATACTTGTTTTTAAATCATTATTTATTATTCTGATAAATAATTATCTGTAACAGATCTTTGTCAGTAAAGATTCGACTTTCTGTTTTACACCTTTACGTATCCTCTTATTATCCAAACTCTTCTTCCCAATAGCCTAAAGCTAAGATCAGCTCGACGTATCGAAAACCAGAAGGGTTCAAAAGAATTCTTGCCCGTTTTTGTCTCGCCCTGTTTTAGAGCTTTAGCTTCTTTTCCTTTGTATTTAATCCACAGACCACAGTATCTGCCCGCGAGTTATAGAGCTGATAATGTAGCTCGAATTTATCGGCCGGCCGTTTGTTCTAGGAGTTTTAATTAGACCAGATCAAGGAAACGGGTAGTGATGGTACAGTTACCCTGTGATGAAGCTGCCTTTATCTAACGGTAAGTACTTTGTTGTATGCAAATGGGCAGTGTGCGGAGTAGCCAGTATACCTTGGCAGCTATTTTATCAATACTCAAAGAATATATAGAGTAGGTAATGAGTTGAAAAATCGCGATCTTTGCTTTATCGCATGATTTTTATTAGATATATGCAACTAAGTTTGGTCCAATGTTTTTTTTAAATTTAATGACCCAATTGAAAAGACTAACAAAGAATATTCATTTATTTTGCCAACTAATTCTCAGTTAATTAAATTATGTTTAAACGTCATTCTGTCTTGCCCATTGTATAAAATATGCATGAATACATGTCACAAATATTTTATAGGTTCAACACATTGTCACCTCGTAAATCTAGTATTACCATTTTAAAAGACGGTGACCACGGCTTAAGATACCATAAGAGTAAATGACGGATTAAGTCTGTGTGTCAGATGATTGGACGCCTTTTTATTGCAGAAAAAGACGCATCCAATGGTAATGAGACATGGCTCAAGGTCATCACACTAGTCATCCCTTCGTCTGAAGCTATAAAATTAGGTTTTATTAGTATTAAACATTTACTGAGACTTTGTCCACATTAGTTGATCCTTATTACTACTAGAATCTAATTTGTTTGTGCTGGTTCAGTAAGAAATGAAAGGTCTTATCTTGATTTATAATATTTAATAGCAATGGACAGATTTTTCTAATGTAAATTCTGCTACTCGTCTAAGTCTCTAAGACAATTTAAACTTTGTCTTTTTAAAATTGAATGATCGGAAATGAAACTTCTTTACCTAGGTAATTATTTTCTCAATTATACATCAACCCTGATTGCTTACTGGAGAACTGCGCTGAAGTTTTTATCAAGTGTGAATAGTGGCAATTATGTGAACTTAGAAGTTGCTGGATTAGTTACTATTAATAAATCAATATAGACCTTTATTAACTGGTATGCTGAAACATTAAAGTTGCTAGTAAGCAATTTACAGTTCTTTCAGGAGTTTATGGTGAAATTAACAGAGGATTTTCAAATATTCTGTCAGAATATCGAAAGAACTGGTTATTTATTACCGCGTCTACAGTCGCGATTAATTTTAAAAGAATAAGGCCTTCGTTAGGATGGGGCTAGCGCTCGTAGTTTATATTTTAGCTAGTTAACTTATTTTCTCAACTAGAAACTGAGTTTTAAACTTTACGAATAACGCATAGAGCAGATAAGGGCCGTCAGAATCCAATAAAGTAGACTTCAATGTAAGATACTGTCTCTGTTCAAAATACAAATTAATTCAATCCGCTATTACATCGATTACACGGCCTTGAATTATGGAACCGTTCCCATAAACTACGCTTCATTTACACCCCTGATACAGGTGACACTTGTTTTTGGTCGCTTCGCCTTATCCTTTATTCCCTAGTCCATGGTCGACTGGCGACTAATCGGTCGGCGGCGTGTCGCAGCCTAAGAATAGCCGGTAGTTTTTGTCGTGCCATTCCACTGCGCATCGTTCGTTAGCTAACACTGGGTTATAAACTTTAACGAAAAGGTTCCCATATCCCATCGGGACTTCTAGATCGTCCTCACTAATGCAATTTGAATCTGTTCTTTCAGATTCTATTCTTTTTCTAAATTCAAATTTATTATTATTAGCTTTAACAGGACCCAGTTTTATTACAACCGTGCTCAAAGGCGATGATCAAATTGCTCGATGTTAAAGATTAACGTAGTGATTTATCGTTTTATTAGCTTTTTCTTTCAAACCGGTTTGAATAACATGGTTATCTTATTTAGAATTAACATAAAATTGATAGCTATTTTATCATTATCATATTTATTTAGTTTTGGAACAAAGACGATTACAATTCGTTGGATCACATTTATCGAAAGCATTTATCGGCTGCAATTTACTTTCTGCTCTTCATAATTTTGAAACCGTAAATGGAAACTTTACAATTTATTTACACATCACTCATTTCCTCAAGGGCGGGCAAGAGAACAAACTGGGCTCATATCGAGATAAACACGTTTCTCAGTATAATTCAGATTAAATGTTTCTTACTCCCAAAGCGAAATCATTATCGAGTGCACCGCCGAATATTATTTTTCTCGGAAAAAGATAGATCGCTTAAGCGATTTTACGGGAAATTAATTTTGGCAGTGAGCGACAGGGCGCGGCGGCGCTCGCCCGATGATTTGTTGCGATCCAAACACGCTCGTTACACTTACCGATAATGACGCATACCATTTACTCAAAGGCCGAGGTTGTAATTCAAGTGCCTTATCGATGTTTCCCGGTAACCACATAAAACAAATTTTAATCCGTGTATCTCGATTTGGTCGAGCAAATGAGTTTCATATTTTATTTATCTTGGGCGGTATGCGCGCACGCCGCTCCGCCCCAGTTGTCGCCACACTCGGCTCAGCTGCAATTAATCCACTGTAATGCGATACGAGCCTCCTGTCGTCGGCGACGTAATGCATCGTGATTTACGCGCAACGAACAAGCCGTTAATCTTATTACCACTTTCAATAACTTTATTATCGAGTATTCGACACCACTATCTCACAATCCAATATACACCTTCCACGCACCGCTTCACGGACTATTTACATTTACGAATGGTCTCGCGGTAGGAGTTAGGAAGCTTCCCACGAAATTTATTTTAGTCGACTTAACGATTGTGTCCGCATTACCAAAAGCGGAAAGTTAATACTGCCGTTGCTTAACTTCGATTAAACGGTTATAAGGGCTTAACAACCTGATCTCCCTTAAAGTTTCCAATTTAATCGCCGTTTTATAAAGATGGTACACGACGTGCGTGCCTCAATTAGAAAACAAAAATTCGTGACTCTGATTAGAATAACAATCGAAGGGTAATAATTTGTTGTCGTGTGAAATAAATTCTTATTCAGGGAGCGAAGGCTCGAGGCGGCGGTAACACGATTCAAATTCGACATGTTATCCCTAAAACTTACCAATAATAAGATGCAAATGTGGATTCCGTTTGTAAGGAGAACAAAAACCTGCGGCTTTTAGGGTAACCAAGGATAATGTGTTTTACTGCCTTTTTGGTTGAACTCTCTTGTTATTTTTTTTGTTATTAATAATTGCTTTTCCATCGAAACTCTTTCAGATTTCGCTCTTTCGATTTGCTTGTCTATATATGAATAAGTTAAGGATATATGTATATAAAGAACCCGTATAAAGATAAAATAGACTTTATTAAATACTACTTGGTATGTGTAATTTGTAAAAAAGCACTTCATCTCTTTCCAGTGGATGTGGTAAGAGACGACTAAGAATTCATGTAATTTGAATTAGGTCGCTACTTTTGATACAAGGTGCCCCAAAGAGGACGCAACTGAGACAATAACACGATATTCATCAGAACTTTTTGAATTAAAATATGGTAACCCTATTGGCAGTGAAAAGGATACTTCCAGTGGGTTGATAATTTGCATATATTTTCGTGTAATAACTTCCGCTGGGGTGCCGGCGTGTCACGAGATCGGCCGTATGAATCGTGATGACTTTGATTAGCCTTCGTTAGCGGACGTGAGTCTCCTCGCAATAAACTCTCACCTTTGGTAAGAACATCCTTACCGCGCCTTCGGTATTCTCCAAATAGAATAAAGGTTTACTAACTTGATTCCGTGGTAATTGTTATATTGTTCTGATGTAAGCTGAAGTTTCACGAGATATAAGGCGTATAAATAGTGATGACTTGTTTGATTAGTCTTCGTTAGCGGTTGTGAGTTTCCTCGCAATGAACTCTGTCCTTTTGTAAAAGTATCCTGGTATCGCGTTCCTTCAAAGGCAATAATGGTTTACTTACTAATTTGATTTCATAGGGTAGGCATATTTTTGTTATAACCATCGACAGACGACACGACAAACAGATGAACTCATCAAAGCTGGTTGGTGACGGGCAAACCAGTTTCTTTAATGGACCCCGAATCAATGACATTGTTTGCAGTTAACGCGATAAAATATGTGGCATCCATTCAAGAGAACCCTAAACTCACGAGTTTTGTGGACAACAGACTAAGTTGCGTAATATTCGCGTAAATATTTCCCTTTAATGCAGGCAGAGCTACGGGCATAACCTTGTTTGATATAATATACGTACAGTATGACGGCGCCACGCTGTCCCACAAAAGTATTGAGTCACTCATATCACGTGTGACAAACATTTGTATGCAGCCTCAGTCTCACAATACACTTCACATTGAATAAAGCGATATTGTTATGAATTATGTATAGTATTTTAATTGAGTATTAAACTCCACTGGATTACATGGCCGTGTCGTGTTAACATGCGTTGGTAGTTGCGTTTTTATTTAAAACGATTTGTGATTCAATAAATACTTCTCTTAAAAACTGAACCTACGAGTACATATATCAGTATGCCTTACGCTTATTTTTATGCAACAAAAACTCATTGAGACTAATATTTACAGAATTTTAACTCTACCACTTTTTATTTAGTGATAACTATTTCAGTCACATAGAAGGAAAGCAGTATTAAGCTTCAAAAGAAAGATAAAAATAAAATATTACCTATATTGCAGACGAGCGAAACCATTATATAAATATCGGTATATACTCGTATTTAAAAATGCATCTTTAAAATAAATGAATCACAGATTTCAATTATTTTTTAAATTATATTTACGAACGACGCCCCTACAAATTGCACAAGTATTAACAATTGTTTCGTAGAAGTGTATGATGAAAATGTATTATTTTTCCTCGTTATCATCTCGTTGCTGGGGAAATTTTGAAACAAATTAAACTTGTAGGTATTGCGGTAACATTGGCCCTGGTTCTCCCACAAAATTTCACGCTTCCTGATGAAAGTTTTAACACAATTACCTAGTCGACGGCCATTTTCCCGAGCGAGCCCGTTTGCCGGACACGAAAAAACTTGGCAAAGAACAAACTAACCAACAGTCCAATTTAGCGACATTCGTATAAAGTTTAATGTACCAAATCTGAAATGTTGCTACGTTTTCGCATTTTAACTAGGCACGTCGAGCTATTTGTAACTTTTTTCATCTCATTCATGTTCATTTTGAAATTAGCCTTTGATGGAAGCACTTTATGGCTTACAATTCCAAAGTGACGTTGTTTCTAACTTTTAATGCATAATTTATGTTCTATAATCGTTACTCTTGTTACTAAAGGAATAAAGAAGAACCCAGTAAAATACAAGACTCATACAGACCTTTTAAGAACTGCAGAAGTCTTATCTATGAGGAGGATCTAAATCTGATCAGAAGCTTGCATTTAGTCGACAAATGAGCAGTAACTATTAGATTTTCAAAATGTTGCGAATATACTCGTAATAAAGAAAGTGTAGATTTTGCCCCGTTTGTTGTTTATCTTTTTAAGCTATCAACTAATAGAGTCGTTTAATTATATGAATACTTTAATAAAACTGTGAATGTTAATATTCTAAACTCTCAACAATTATCCAACTTTAGTCTAATGCATTCACGGGCGTGGCAAATGCAGGAACTCTGTTTAAGTGGCCGTAGCTACGCTACACAGTGCTATCATTTGGAGTGCTAAGCGTCGGAATTAACGCAAACTGTCTCCTTTGATGCCGTGTTTGTCGGGTGTGCCGATTGCTGACCCGACTTCAATGCTCACCACGTGAATTAGCCCCTTGGATGGCCAGCTTTAACTTGAATGTGAAACTTCGCACGCGTAAAACGAAAAAGTTCGTCTTTATTCGTGGGAATTTCGTTATATTCTCTTGCTGATCTCCTACCTAATTCATTTTCATGTGCTACTTCTCAAGAAACATACATGCCAAATTTTAGCCTCCTTTCCTTGTTACACGAGGAAAGAAGGCTAACTTGACTTACTGAATCCAGAATCCACGGATCATTTATACCGCGGGCTCTTCTCCAGGGTGGTGAGGATGTAACCGGGACTATACCCAGAAGAAAGAAAAAGAAGAATAGGTATAAATTTAGTGTAATTTTCAATACGGGGCAGTATTCCTTGACTAGCAGCACGGAACAGTAGTAGATGACCATCAATAATCAAATCGATGCATTTGATTTATCCTACCTATTTTGACCCGCGCGAAGACTTTCTTTATTATATCACCTTCACACCAACTCCCGCTATTTTGGTGGCGTACATAATCTAATCAAAACTTCCAAAATTTGTTTACATAAATCACCCTAAGAGTATCAAAATTCTCCCTACACGTAAACACGAGCTCTTTGATGTCCCCATACGTGCCACACTAATAAAATGCCAGTCACTTGCGCTACATGTTTGTCATATAAACGAAATTTGATTTTGTCCTGATTTCGTATTCTGCATCCTAATTTTGCCATACTTTTGTTTCTTTACATCTGGGAGGGATTTTACGAGCGTTAAGGATGTTCATTTCTATGCAAGCAGACATGTATTTTCATAATTCGTTATACAGTGAGGTACATAGAATATTGTGAAACCTACATATTATGGAAAAATGTAATAGAATACTCTAAACTTGAAGAGATTTATGAATTTTATATAGTCTTTTGGTATAGACTACCTACTTTTATTTATTGGAGAGTAAACCTCATTAAATCAGAGCCTTCTAATTCAATTATCGTTCGTTTTACCCTCAAATTCACATTTACTTTCAATAACTTATCTAAATTTAACCTCGTATAAACAATTCTTTTTCTATGCAATGTGGGATTTGAACCTATGTATGTATGTGCATAGTTCTTTTACACAGTTAGGGTCACATCACAACCTTGAAGATTTTATCATACAAAAACATTATTATTGTTACCGCTAAAATTAAATTTGACGTTAACTTTAGCTAAGGATATGGTGCAATTCACACTATAGTATCTGGCAGGTGACACGAACTACTATAAATCTGTATTGCACAGCCTCCACCGTAAACACGACCGAACAATCCCTAGGTCTAAATGGCCAGTTTCCATTTTCCCAAGATTCAATTATTGAATAGGTGAACTATTATTGTGATTGGAATTGCACTATATTGGGCACGAAATTGAATGGTGTATATATATCAATATCGGTTTAAATATCTATCGTATTGTAATAATGTTGCATACCAATGTTAGTCTTATCAATATTTCTAACTAGAATTAGTATCTGGATCATTTAAAAATCAATATTATTATTTTTTTCCTAAACAATGATTAAAACTGTTAAAATACGACTTAACCTAGCAAAGCGTGTTATCGTGAAACCACATGAGTTAATTGAAAATAGAATGAATTCTATGCAACATCAATAAAATTCTCGTCATGTTTAAAAAAGATTATGTCTAAGGTTTCTACAGTTGCAGTAACTTACAATTTCTTTGCTATTGCTTCAAACAGTAACAATAAATAAAATGTTTCCCTGTTAGTTTATTAGGTACTTTCTATGCGCTAAGTAGCTGTGTACTAAGATGTTCACTTCTGGCCTCGGGCGCAGATTTACGAGGTGGTGCGATCGTGCTCAGTACCCCCACTCCGTAGAATGTACCTACTCCTGTTGGCTCCATTGATTGGATATATTTTAAAATAAATTTTTGGAATGGAAAATTTACAGAAGATTTCCAGTTTCATTTATGTTTATTGTATAAAAAATATCCATTAATATAATTATTTAAATGTCTTTTTAGTTACTGATAGATAACTTACAGCCGAATTTGCTATTTAAATGTATGTTCCTTAGGAAGTTGTAGAGGAGCTTAAAGAAGATTTCTCTAAATTCCACGTGGTGTAAATCACTTATCGTCACGGTAACCTAGCGAAGTGATTTTACAGCTACGATAAGTTATCAAAAGAAGTAAATATTTTTCTTCTTATTGTATTCTTGAACGAGAAATCAATTAGGTATACAGTAGTAAAGATTAGAAAACATTGACACTTTCTATGCGGACTTATCCCAAGAACAGATCTCTTCCAGTCAACCGGGAAGCAATAAATGAACTAATAATAAATTACTAAGTAGTTGTAACGCTATCATCTATCAGTTATTTTAACAACCGTTTGTTATGAATTATATTTTTTGTTATTGCGTCAATTGAATCGTCGGTAGTTGATGAAATGATGGTCGGAAATCTTACACTGAAATACCTATAGTCGTCTTTCATGTCGTGCTATGTAAAAAAATTTATTAATTAAAATTTATAAAGAAAAATAGTCTCCGAGAATGCACGTCAAAAGAAGCATGTCTTTGGGCGCACTAATGCGGTTTTGTGCCAAAAAAGCCACTGGGCGAGTTTTGAAGCTGTCTGACCCTTTCGGTTGTCACTTTGGTCGCGGCGCCGGCGCAGGAGGTATTATAATTGACGAAATTGTGATTTGCCACACTTTCGCCAAAATAATCTATTAACTACTATTAAGTTTTATTTAAACTCTCGGCCACCTCGCCTTGATTGGTGTTAGGGAAGTGGCCCAAGTATGTATTTCCAGTGTGTGCCTATCCTTATATCATAACATAGCGATCGCTTATATCATTATAAGTTTAACGAAAGATTTCATGTTGTTTCTTTGTTGGTAGATAAAAAAAATATATGTTTATTTATTTTTTAGATTGTGATAATGTAATATGGCAATTAGAGTTATCTCCCTAACAACAATAATAAGTACAAACGATCTTATTTTTATCTTAGAATCCGTTACGGATTGTTCTTGAAAAAGACACCAGCGGAAATTAATAAGCTTTAACCCTTCTTATCAGGTCTGCGAATGTAAGTCTCTGTATGGTAATTTGAACCATATAATTAGATTGTCGACCTTAATTAAACCCAAATTTGATACCAGAGTTTATATAAATTGTGTCTTCCGGCTGTAACTAATTTAAAAAAGGAAATTTGTTTGGTTTGGCCCGAGCTAATGTCAAAAATATTTTGTAACATATATTTTTTTAATCTTTATGAGTTTTCTGAAAGGTGACAGACCTTTTTTCCATAATTATATCTATCAACAAAGTATTTATAATGGATTTTAGTAAGTTCTTGATTTTGGTAATCAATACCAAATTAATCCTTTTCTAAAATTCTCTATTGAGACGATATTATATTTATTTTTTGTAGAACTTATATTCTGAGAATGTTCTGTTCTGACAGAACTCTGATCTAGTGAAACATCAAGTCAAGAGTACTCTTAGCCAACGAGCTTGCATGACATTATTGATTAATGTAAATTAACCATTCCGCACCCGACTTCGATAGAGGATCGTCTTCAATAGAGGGTAAAAGAATTAACAAATTGACGTTTCTACTTATGAACACGTCGTCGATGTTATAAATACGAAAAATCTTGTAAATTCTTCTTTACAATCCGCTTTGTTCGCCAGACTTCACTCGGTTTAGCGAAGTAAAATAGCAAAAGTACAGAATTGAAATTAGGTGTTCTTGAGAGCGAACTTATAAACTCAACACAATTATGTCATGCTTATGTGCTGTTATGTGGGTGAGGAGTATAGATAAGATTTGTTGAGTTTATGGGGAAGTCTATACTTACTTTCATAATAAAGATGGACATGTTAATATGAGCATTACCAACTCAAGTGGTCGATTATAAAAAGTTTTTTCCATGATGACCTAGCCTTGGATAGAATCCTGATCCTTGCGATTCAGCTTAGCTTTCTATCCATCTATAATTTTCCCTAACAACCAAAGAGCCGATACCCGTTAATTGGATAATAACAGACGCTAACCAGATTCGATGTATTGATTATGTGTACATCGGCATATTATATACGAATGTGAGCTAACATAGGCATATTGATTGTTTATTTTTTGCGTTAAGTACAGTATTATAGACGGGCTGAGAACAAAAAAAAAATTGTGCAACGGACGTATCTATAGGAGGGATTTCTTTTAGTCATCCAGGAAGAGATCATATTTGATAGGAGTGTAAACATACGTTAAGAAAAGATAACACCATATTTTTTGTGCATATTGTCGAAGCGCAAAAAGAAGTGTATAAAAACGTCCAAAATATATGAATTTATTAACATAGCGCTTTGCTGTCTCAATTCCATCACTAAACTTTTCAGTTAAACGTGATCTTTTCGTATAAACTATTGTGCCTTGTCTAACCCGTACGAGACAAAGAAGTGTTCCATACATTCGACTTATACATTACAGTCAAATATTTTCCCATATCCATGGTTTACCTTAGAAATAGCTTCGGGCTATTTTATCGTTCGCGGAAGGCGTTAATCATTATTTATTTAACCATTTCTATTTGAATTCTCAAAGTGCAGTTAGTTATGTGAGAAGACACATTATTCTTAATAGATTTATGACACTCTCGTACAAATGAATACTTTCAGTAATTACTTTTGCCCGAGCACATTTATGTCGATGAAGATATAACCAACATTTAGGAATTGGAACTTTAACTTATTCTGTAGCAGAAATAGATATAGGAATACAAAATAGAGTATTGTCCTTTTCTACAAAACAATAGGAAAATATCAAGACAATTTAAACAAACAAGACGCAAGTAATTTAGTTTCGAAACTGTCGCCTCACGAAGCTCAATTGAGAAATATCGCTGGTGTAAATAACACTCTCTCCTTTAACTTCCCTATGCAAAGTCGTGATGTTGCGGACTGCAACTAAAAATACGACTCTAGTCGTTTGATAGTGATAAGAGCTCGATTGGCCATAACATGGGCCAATTATATGGTGATGAACATGGATCAAGGGATTCAACATTCCAATATAGGTTCGAGGTCAGTTGGGAGTCGCTTCGTGTAAAATCCTGACTTACTTAACTCTAGAACTTCCAGAGAGGTGGGAACTTAACTTGTTATTATAAAGACTAGTTGGGGATTATTAAATTAAATATTAATCAATTCCTTTGTACATCTTTATTGCATCGAAATTTACACAGTTACAAGAAATAATACATTGTTATAAAAGAAAATAATCACTTGCAATGGCGGACTTATCCCATGAAGGGATTTCTTTATTAAGACAGAGTCCATTTTTTATGTATTTAATACATATTTGTAGTTATTTTGCATGTGTCGAAGAGTTATTAATACCAACTTACTAGATTTGGTTTTCAAAAATACTAATCTATACGGAAAGTGAGATGGTATGCATGTGTATTGCGAACCATATCTTGTAATAAATAGAAGTCGCTGGCGAACCAAACTTGTTATTTGAACTTAAATGAAGAGGCATACCGTACAATGCCCGCATGCATAATACACACATCGACAAGATTACTCGGGGCCCTCGCCGCGAAATCATTAAACCTGATAATTATCCGTCACGGGGGGTGCTCTTGCTCGTAAATTTTTATACTTTATTGCAAGCCTTAAATCTGAGCATTAAATTGTCGCGCGCAAAATGAGAATGTCGCCTTAATTAGATGCGACCGCTAACGGGAATGATACTCCTCTCCCCTCTCCTCTCCACCATCCCCCTCTTTTCGTCGCTTTTTAAAAACTACCCACAAACGATTTTAACGAGATTACCCCGAGAACGTTTAATAGTCATCTCACGAGATTTATTTTACTGTGATTTGTAAGACATTTCTCATCCACACTCAGATTTTAAAAGTATTTCAGTCATTAAAAATAATGAAACTCAATTCAAACCCGGCAAAATTTATCTCCTGATTGCATGAGGTCTTATCTTTCGTTTTAGTGCGGCTATTAACTCAAGGATTAGTGATAAATTAAAAATGTTTTTATTTTAAACGCCCGCTGTAAAAGTGGTTTAAATACTAAATTGTGCGGAATTTATCAGTCATTTAAATAAGCTATTCCCGCACTTTTGAAATAATGAACTCATTTTCTAATTTAATGTTCAAGTTCTTAATAATAATCTCTAATAATAAGTTCGCACTTCTATATAGTGCGGTTCTTTAATGACTTCGCCTTTTTATTTCTTTAGTTATATTTGAGAACGAAATAACAGTAAGATATTTCATAAATACTGGTTTATACAACGTTATTTGTGGCTTATGACCTCGCGGGAAGTGCTTCTGATGTTGTTATTGCTTGCCCCTTGAGAGCTACTAGGCAAAGCCCAAAACCGAATATCCAAGACCGTATAAAACGCACTTGATTCCATAAAGTTCCATAACATAATCGAAGTGAAATGGCCAATACACGAGGACCTTTGAATATTCATATGAACTCATCCATTTCCTTCATCATACTTCGACATAAATGGGAAAGAAAGGTCAAGTTATGCTGGTTCTTCATACGGCAGCCGAACTCTGCCGTACTGCACGCGGCATCGACGCGCTTCCCATCTAAATGGAGAGCGGCTCACGAACTACCCGCAGCTATTGTAAACAAGCAGCGTTCTCTATTCAAACTATCGTTACGCCCTCTATTCGCCGTTTCGTGCCGTATTGACGATCCGGGAAAGGGTCTTAGCGTTTGCCCGGTCGGTGAGAAAAGTTTTATCGAGCACAGATTTTTCGTGAGTTGCGAGGGTGCCTATTTTATTGCTTCATCGTGAGCCGCCTTTTTCAATGCTATCAAAGATATGAAAGTTTAAAAGGTTAAAAGAACACATTTGAAAATACTTTATAAAACGAAATAATGTAAATTCATAATGGTCAAGTGTTAAATGTTTCCCACAATGAATTGCGACAGTGTAAAAGCTTTGTTCGTTGGCGAAATTAAATTCTAAACGAATTCTAACTCTGTTTCAGCGACAACGGCTAAAAGGACAATCTACAGAAATATCTGACGTATATATTTATCAAATAACCAGCCATTGTTGAAATTTTGTTTTCTCTAACTGGAGCCATTTATTTTGAAATTTTAAGGTGGCAAGCAGCATTGCGCTGCGCCTGACAGATCTTACCCTTCTGTGACAATAATGAGACAGGCGAGGCGAGGCGAAGAGGCACTCTCGCCTTTCTTTTTAGAGCCAGCTGAAAATGCATTATCCAAAATGTCATTGTGATATACTAGCCTCGTTCCCGAGAAAACTCTGGAGTGTCCCATTTTTTTATATAAGAGCAAAGAGCATTTCATAATTTCCTATTTTCATCTTGGAAGGAAATTTCTGTGATGGTCGCTGGTGCGGTATTGCATATTTATTATACGTGCAGTATTACTGTGCTCACGGAGCGGCTATCGACGCGTGGATCCACGTGCGCCGTCGCGTTAAGGATTCGCGCATTTTTACGGCATAATAAAAATCGTAAATAATGCCGGGTGAGCCAGACGAAGCCGGGTCACGACGCGCCCGGGGCGGCGGCCGTCATCAGACTTGTGAATTTACGAGTGGCCCACAAGTATCGCCTCGGTGTGATCATGAGAAACTGGATTCAACGGAATCAACTTGAATGTGCTCGATTTTTTCATTTAATTTCTCACAAAATTGTATGTAAACGAGCTACCTTATTATTTTATTTCAGAGTAAAGGTCAACAATTGTAGTTCCAGTTTTGGTACTTCATTGATATGACGGGCACGTTCGAGCAATTTTGGAGAAAGTCCTGAATATGATTACGAGTATCCTGGAGGCTCATTGGCTCTTTGTCGGAGTTGGAAGCTGCGAGTAAAAATAAATTACTTTTAACCGTATGTCTTAAATACGTTAAGATATCAACAGAATGACATGTTTTAGGCCAGTTATAAATCATGAAACAGTACCTAGCTACTAACAATTTTAAACAGTATAAGTACTGAAAATCTCACATTCACGATAAATATTTAGTGCAGTGTGGTTTCCGGCTCTTTAGAAAAGAACGACTTCATATCGTTCCCATGGATGCTGTTAAAGGCGACTAAAGGATAGCCTATAAATTTGGGATTCCTGTTGTAGGTAGGCGATGGGCTAGCAACCTGTCATTATTTGTATATGAATTCCATCATAAAGCCATACAGCTGAACGTGGCCTTTCAGTATTTTCAAGACAGTTGTCTATATATGACTGTATATACGCGATTTTATGTATGTATGTGTGTGCACTATAAATATTTGCAGTTGCATTTTTAAACATATTTACAAACTGATAATAGTAAAACTATGGCTGTTATTTTTACAATTGCGATTGTTTATTTTTCCGCGCTTGCAAATCATGCATATCTACAGGTTTAATATGTTTTTATCCGTCAAAAACTCTGCCCTTTAAAATATCTATAATTTATGAGTAGCAAATCTGAACTGACCCGAAAGCCAGTTAGTAACGTAAGGGGTTAAAGCACAAAGCAAGCTGCAGCGAACCTGAAAATTAACTGCGCGCGCTCTGTTGCCATTGACTGAATCAACTCGTCCGCACTTATGCTCATTCATTTCATTCATTCACATATATAGTCACATCTATATCTCTTGCGGGGTAGACAGAGCCAAAAATCTTGAAGAGACTGGTAGGCCACGTTCAGCTATTTGGCTTTATGATTGAATTGAGATTCAAATAGTGACAGGTTGCTTTTTTTGCTTTGCCCATCGCCTAGAACAAGAATCCCAAGTTTATAAGCCTATCCCTTAGTCGCCTCTAAAGACCTCCACGGGGAATGAGATGGAGTGGTCCTATTCTTTTCTATCTTGGTGCCGGCAACCACACGGCTCATTAATGGAGTTTAGTATTTTTAAATTAGGAATTTTTCCGGTTGTACGTTTTGTATTCAGCCAGTGTCAAACAAATATTTTATTCGTTAAGCTAACCACAAAATGGGAAACCGCCAAAGAAGTTCGAAATTCAATTATTTTTAAGTAACATTTACTCTTTTCTACGTGTTTTGTTATTTCACAGACCAACATGAATAAAATTTTTGACGATTAAAAAATTTTTTTTTGTTAATGATTCAACTTGGATTCAGAATATATATTTAAAGAAATCCTTCGAGCAACATGATTTGCACGGGAAGGCATTCATCTGTCTTCTCCCAGACCAGAATAAAAGAAATTGATCGCGACATGCTTTTCAAATTAACGCTACATCTGTTTTATATATTTAAATTCTTAAATATACGATTTATTGAACATTATCGTTACGAAATACAGTTTTTATCAATACTCCTTATCTACTCAATTACTTTAAATAACTTAAGCATATACTATAAATGCTACAGGTCTACAGCCGATCGGGGACTGACCGGTTTGGTCGACATTAAGATCATTTGAATGTACGCGTTATCAAAGTCTTTCTTTTCGATTAATTTAAATTATAACAGATAAGGTCCGACTTCTATTTATTAATGTTGTCTTATCGACTTTTATAGCCAGTCGCAAGGTGGCTAGTAATATAGGAGTAAAGCGACCACAGGTCATAGAGATATCGATATTGCTACTGCGCCGGTCATCGTATGCCTACCACGATCGTTCATAGACTTGTAAGACTATATAAATCAGATACTGAAAGTTGTGTGATAAAAAGTGAATATTAAAAACTCAATAAGCATGAGGTCACACAGCGATCTCGATGCTTTCGTAAAAATAGTTTACCTTTCAGTCGATTTTATTGTTTATTTATGTAAATTATTTTTCTTTTTGTTAAACACAAAATCATTATCTCAACAAGTATTTGTAAGTACAAATCCTAGAATGTATAAAAAAGTCACTAGAAAGTAGTAAGTAGCTCAGTCAGATACATTCATGTAAAGTGACGAGACGTGAACAATAAATCGAATTCTACGATTGGCAAATTTTAAAATCATTTCGTTTTGCAGTAAAATACTCTAAAATGACGACACCCCATTTTCAAAAGGCATTAATTGTATTGCAGTAAAAAACTGCAAAATGACTGTCCCGTTTAAGCGTTATCGAAGGCGTCAGTTTCAGTTGCATTTCGTGCATTGTCCCCGATTTGCGCGGGCTGCGTAACATAAATATCCGGCGCGGTTCGTTCGCTCCTGAATGCGGCGGACGGCAAATAAATCGGCGTACTGTGTGCATCTTTTCCAGACTATGGTCTCACCCGGCGGCGGGCCGTAAATCCCACCGAAAAAGAACACACCAATATGGCAACCGTATCGAACGGTACTAAGTTACGATCGGGTGCGACACGGGGCGCTAAGTGGCCTATCGTGTTTTGAAAATTCAAAAAGAGAGGTCGTTCTAATGAAAAAACAGAGGGATTTTACGGTCGAAGCTTTTCCATTAATCAGGCTTAAGGGGTCACGGGATTTTCCGGACACTGACGCGGCGCCTTGTCCAGACGCTTGGACGCCGGCCGAGTCATGGCCGCTACTGATACACAATGTTTTTTAATTGTATTTATTTGAAAGTATTTTTTTATTTAGTGTTAATTTAAAGGAGTGTAATTAATATTAAGGTCAAGAGTACCCGTAACTGTCGAGCTTTCATGAAGACAGTTATTAATGCGGATGAAGCAATAGAAGTATGTAGGGATCGTGACAAGCAGCAAGATGATAGTCTCTGCAGGAAAGAGGCGTAATTTTGTGTCTGTAATTATCATTATTGGTTTAACTCGAGCTATTAATGGTGTTTTATTTTGCGTATCCTGTTTTTCCTAAATGACAAATTCTTAATGCGATATCATACCATCTTTTCTATACGACTGTAAACATTACGAATGTTGCCTTAATTCGAAAAGCTTGTCTCCTTAGTGTAACTCTCAAACGATTTATATTTTCTGGCTCTATGAAAGAGTCTTTTGTTTTCAGTAGTTTTCGCAAAGCAAAGTTTGAGCTCTTCAGTGCTCAGATTCCGAGATTAGTTCACTTTGTAGTCCCGGGCCGTAGAGCGGGAAGTTTTTTCTCAGTGATAATCGAATTCTCTACTGGCAATGTCGGCATTGTCGGCGCGGAAACTACTAGAGTCTGCTGTCTATTGTTCACTCCAAGATATTGTTATCATTTTCCTTGTAATACTAGACTTTTTGTTTGGACTACCAACAGGTCTGGAAGCGATATAAAGTTTCAAATAAATCTCGGTGATGAGGTAGATACCGCGTTCTTTTGTTTTCGTGTTAATGGTTCGGTTTTGTGCTAGTAGACTATGTGCAAACTTCTACTACGTGTTTATTAACATGTAGTTATTATAAATTATTTTTGGTGAAAAAAAAAGTTATGGAAATTTTCCTACCGTTTTTTTTTATTTCAATATATTTACTTTACCTTAAAAGTCAGTCTTTGATCTTTGTCTATCCAGCTCTTTGGTAAACTAAACTTACATTCAGATAAATCGGTAGTGCCAAAACCCCTTTCAGTTTTTTTTTTGTGTTTCAAGTCGGCTGCGCTACGTCTAGTTTCCATAATCTTCCTCGCACAGACACAAATACGGACAATGCAGAAGTCAAGCATCTCCGATAAATCTATAATATTTGAAAGATACTCACGATAATTTATTTCATAATTAAACATATAAATATAAACATACTTAGGATTCTCCTTAAAGAAGATTAGCTAGCATCGTGTCTGTGCCTGACTTAAGATTATTGTGACTGTAATCATACGTATAGCGACCGAGAAACGTTAATATAAAAAAACACCGAAAGGTATAAATTAGCTTTATTTCTGTACCATTAGTTTTCAAACCATATATATTTACCTACCACGCTGAAAGTGCTTGCAGTAGTTTGTTTTACAGTTTAACATTGTTTCCTATTCGATCGGCACAAGTAAACATCTGCTTTGGGGCACACTACCAGACGCTCAACTTTTCCTTTGTAAAACGGAACGAAGTCAGCAAAGGATTAAAAGATTTTCAATTGTTTTTATTCTTTGATTTCTTGTTTTGAAAACAAACAGATCTTACAATTTGTTGTTTATTTTACATTTGTTTGTCTTATTATAAAGCAATGGTATAGAAGACTCACCTTTTGATGTAAACCTGATTTGAAATGAAGGTTTTATTTTGTATTGTTGTGACGTGTGGCGTAAAGATGTCGCCACAGTAAATAACTTTGTTTTATTTTTTTCCTAGCCTAGCTTGACTACTCAACTTTTATCTGTAAAAGGCCATGTATAATATGACATTTTCTGCCGTACAAATACGCCACATGAACACGTTTATAAAGTTACCGAACATATTCGTGCACATGGTTAGGTCAAGCAATAATTGCCAGCAGTGGACGTCCCGACTGCGTCTCTTCCATGTAGCCCGGCTCCTGTATACTGTATAGGCTCAGTTCCAATTACTCGTTGGAATCGTTGTCCACTGTAATTGGATTGGGCTGGCAACCGGACTTGTTGGCATTTTAATTGTGCCATTGTGACGGCGGAGAACGTCCACCTCCCGCTTCGACACCCAACCCGATAGACAAACTGCTTTTTACTTCACATTCGCACATCACTCGATAATGCCGATAAACGATCCTATAAATTCAACCTTTATAATCCAATCGGGACTCATTCTACTACGAGTTTATTAACGATTCTTCCCACGGTTCGAATTAAAAAAGCCAAAAACGTCCCAACTGAACACCGCAGCTGTTGAAGCGTCAAATATTTCTATAGGACACAAGTTGCGAGGTTTTAGGAAATCGAGACTTTAATGGAATGACTAACACGTATTGTTGAAACGCGTTCGGGGAATCTTCACTGTTTAAAATGAAAAGAATCCCAATTTAGACCGATTCCAAAAATTGAACTAATTAAAGGACGTTTTCGTGCCGATTGATTGATGCGTGATATGATAACCACGCAGACCTTTCTTATCTTGTGAGATAAGAATGCACCTTGAATTTAATGAATATTTTATTCAACAATGTTTTTCTTAAGAGTATTACCTATTTATATGTATCAGATTAAATGCGTCTAGAATAAATCCATATCATACGAACATTTTTGATCTCAGTGCCCTGAAGCGAAGATATTTTTTATGGAATCAGTTTTCGTGTTATTAGTATGGCGATTGAAACACAAAGACTATTCTTCTCCGCCACCGCTCATTTTATTCCTTTTGTATCTTTATGCTACAGAAATTGTTGTCGGCGACACGGCCGCATCGGAATATTTTATACAAATTTTAGAAACAAGAACAAGGGTCGAGTGACAGGTACACTTAATCGTGTTGCTTATTTTTGCTTAGTGAAGCTTTATCGGATACCAATCGTGGAGCGGTGTGTAGTATGGATGAATAAAATATACATTTCTGCGTCGGGCACGCCTGCTCGCCCCCGAATGGGAAGTTCGGATGCCGCTTTAATGGAGTTTTGAAGTTTGGTATTCGTTTCTATTATGGCTAGGGATTGTTTGTTGTCGTTGATTTAAATTTCACGCTCCAGTTAGCGGGTATCAAATCTTATTTGTGAATTTTATCTGCGCTCTGAGCTAGTCTTTATGCGCCACCGCTTTTGTATTTGCCAAATTGAATGGCCATATTGCTGTAATTGGGATCGCTTTGATGTAGTCTCCTCTCTTCTGTTGCCATAATGACATTTTATTTGCTCGTTTATTTTCATCTGTTTTTGCACATTGCTACATTGTGATATTTCGCAATTACCGCAGTCCCTCGTGTATCAGGTCTATTTCGTTTTGTCACATATTTCGCGGCACTAACGCGCGGTGACTTTCAAATTTGAATTCTTTATTCGTCTTCTGCGAAAAGGTATCGAATACTTCGCCTTTGTATAACTTTTTGCACTATCCCTTTGGTTTCCAATCGCGCATTATTTATGATCACTGTTGAATTCGTCAAAATAAACACACAGCAAGTTGTAAAAGCCTGTCTTCGTGCCACTGTTATGTTTTTAGTTGCAAAGTATTAGAGTCAACTAATTGTTGTCTGCTTTTTTGTTTTTGTTGTTATAATACTGATACATGCATTCATTAATTTCATCAAAGGTATGAATTGATTTGTCAAATATTAAACGTAAAACTTAGAGTACAAGTTTTACTTAAAGAAAATGCGGTGCAATTTATTTAATAACATTTATTGGCATATTAAGATCTGCTGATTTCTAAATAATAGAGGCAACCAACATAAATCAGTTAGCGCCTCCGGTCTTTGGTCGGTTAACTTCAATTTATCAAGAAAATGTAAAATGTATTAAGTATATGCCAGCATTGCCTGTGTAAAGTTGAAATGAACTGATAGTAAGACTTCTTTTATTAATGTATGAACCGAAATAACCTAGGAAAAAAATTCCGGAATTCTATAGGAGCCTTTTGCATTAATTACAGAAAAAGTTAAAAATAAGTGATATAACAAGGAAGCTAAAACAACAATATAGAAAATAAAGAATAGAAAGTAAACCCAATCAAAAATTTCGAGCCAGCAATTTCGAAATTATCTCAAGAAGCCAAACAGCGGTATTGTTATTACCAGCATGGTGATCAAATTACAGTGACACTCACGTATAAATATCATTATGTGTAATTGTACTGACACTAATCTCCTCTTTTGAATGCGCAACGTGTGTGTACTGTACATTGATTCTTTTTTTACTTAACAGTAGCACAACGATATTACAGATAGACCTTTTATAAATAAGAACATTCTGATTTGTTGCGGATAAAATTTTTCGTGTTTTTTTTTTTCATTTTTGAATGATTTTCGAACATGTCTCTTGCAAGTTTCTTAGCTAATGCCAATCGGTAACAATATGTAAAAGTTTGGTTTTAGTTAATAAAATTGTTTTGAGAGAAAAAAAAACTACTGAGTAGTATTAGAAATAATTACTGTATGAATGAAAAGTTAAAATACAGATTTTTTTGTTGATGACTGTCCTTACAGAAAGTTCTTTTAATGTAAGCTTGTGAACGTTAGCGGTTGTAAAAGATGATATCATTTTGAGAAATTCCATTTCACCTTTTTTGGTAAACTACTTCGATTAATATTAATACCTAATATATCTAAGAGTGTTCTTAGGCATATATCTTAGACTGTTCACGGGCTTATTTCTATTTCATCGTTAATTGAACCAGTAGACGGACGATCCGTGAGTGTAATTCAGTTGCTATTCTTTTATCATTAATTCTGAGAACACCGTTCTCTTGCAATTATATTGTGATGTTTGGCTCGTCTTTGCGTGATCCATTACATTAGAAAAATTGCCTGGGCCCAAAAATTTTCGCATAAATTCAAAGTTTGATTATTTCGACGAACAGTTTAAATAGATTTGTAAGATAATTTCGATATTGAAATCGCGAAGTATCTGTAATCCAAAGAAGTATCATGAATAATTTTTTATACAAAGATAAGTGAATGCTCGTCGAAGCTTTGATGCCGTGGCAATTTAAAAAAAAAATGCCTTTGTTTCTCGTTTATCCTGAAGGTTTTGGCTGTTGCTATGCCAAATATCATCAAACTATATTTAGTAGGTTTTTGGGGTTTATTCGCTACAAACCAAAATACAGATCTTTAGCTTAGTATTAGTATGGATAAACGAAATGTTGAAAAATTTTAATCTATTCAAATTAGAATTGCAATCAAGCTGACAGCCAACCTGTGACACTACGTTATCAGACATTGCGACTCTGAAAAAGGCGAAGCCGCGAATAACGAAGGTATCCCATAAAAGTGCATCGATTTCGAGTGTTCAATTAATTTAATCAAGCGTATTGATTAAATGTCAGGTACCCAATTAAATTATCGGTGAAAATGCAACGCCGCATTTCGAAGTTGCAACACAGATAAGATATATGTATAGAGACAAGACGTTTTTTAACTGTAGAATAAAGCGCCATCTCTTCCTTTTTTATTCAGATTCACCTTCAGAGGCACAGATGTGTGATCGCATTGAAAGAAAACATTTGCAACTTTATTTTCAAGCTCCTGACGAGCCACTTTCCGGTAACGCCCCTGACACTGCACTGATGTATTAGCCTCACTTTAATACGTCAATTCCAATCCAAAAAGTTAGAAATCCATCTGTTTACGAGTACATTAAAATCTGAATAGTCTAGTATGTAGCCTAATTACCTAATGCTAACTGGAATGTGATAGAAGAACCGGAGTCCAGTTTCTTTAAATGTGACGTGGCATACAAAAAATTACTGTTTAGTTTCATCATCTTTGTTGAGCCTTGGTGTCAGATTAATTGTCACCGACACAGGTCGTTTTTTACTCAACCCTTAAACTTTTGTATGTTGTTTGATAAAACTTGACGAAATCTTGTATTTGATCTACACCTACACAGGTTTATTTACTTTCTATTGTTCAATTTGTAACTTTTAATGCGTGCTTGGTCTCTGTATTCACCTACTCCGCATTCGGACGCGGTTCTGCCCCTGAGGCTTCTTCGCACTTTGCTTTCTCTCCGCGTTCCGTTTCAATTGGTAAACGGTACATTGTTATATATGTTTTGATGTGTACTGCATTTGAATTGCAATTTTCACTAAGGTATTGTAGTGACTTAAATATTGAAATCATAATGGGTATATATCTCTCGTTTTGGTTATCAAGATTCGATCTTGATGCTTTATTCGTAAAAATATAAATGCCATCAAAAACATCCTGTAAAAAAAACCCAAGTCTCGCAGCTCAGTCTTTTTACCGTAAAAAGTTGTAAGATCCATGTAATACCAAGTCGGTCAATCTATTTATTCTCTACTTAAAGGACCTTCTGCCTTAAGTTATTACATAAGTTATTATCATGCCAAAATTAAAAATATTTTACGTTTTAAAAAAATTGATCGACTTGGACATCGGACTTGGACTTGGACTCTGGTGAGGAATTTGGTTGCTGGCCCGTCGTGCTGTGTAGTGTGATACATACTTATAATCAAATCATGCGATGTCAGGCTTCTTGTTTTATCCACGACGAAAAATATACATACTTACATACATACATAAGGTCACGTCTATATCCCTTGCGGGGTAGACAGAGCCAACAGTCTTGTAAAGACTGATAGGCCACGTTCAGCTATTTGGCTTAATGATAGAATTGAGATTCGAATAGAAACGAAATTATAGGGGGGTCGAAAATAGCCTGAATTGCTTCGAGAAAAGGATGGTACGGCCGTGCTGCTTTTTTTGCTCGACTTGGCGGGGGCACTGCCGTGCCTCCAGATATTTAGCCTCCACCGAGTGAAATTAGTATTATCTCAGTTCTTCTACGGGATTTTTATCATAGGCACTGAGAGACAGAATTGAGATATCAAGATTTTGATATACAATCAAGTATGTCAATTGTTTTATAAGTGACGACAAAATTCCACCTACAAACATGGCGGAACCGGGAAATGAACCCTAACCCTGCAGCTGACGTGTCTTTATTTGGTAATGTCCTAGTATGGGATATATAGCCTCCCTATTAGGCACAAGAGGGATCTGAAGGTATTGTATCAGTAACGCGTTTATATTGCACGACGATACCGCCTAGTACAAAGAGCAATAAAATTTATTAGGAAACTGGAATTTGATATTAACATCAGTGTGAAGTGTAGATTGTTATTTTCTGGCTTTATACATACATACATACATACATATGGTCACGTCTATATCCCTTGCGGGGTAGACAGAGCCAACAGTCTTGAAAAGACTGAATGGCCACGTTCAGCTATTTGGCTTAATGATAGAATTGACATTCAAATAGTGTCAGGTTGCTAGCCCATCGCCTAAAAAAGAATCCCAAGTTTGTAAGCTTATCCCTTAGTCGCCTTTTACTATATCCATGGGAAAGAGATGTAGTGGTCCTATTCTTTTTTGTATTGGTGCCGGGAACCACACGGCACTGTTGGTTCTGGTTTTATTTTTAATATTAAAAGTTTCTATCTACGACTTTACACACTAAGTTTGTAGGTAAGTATAATAAATTGTAAAAGCGTTAAGGGTTTTTTAGTAAGTAATATTATTTTATTTGTACTACTAAACCGGTATATTTAATTAAATCAAATAATATCATATTTTCACGCGGGTGAAGTTGCGAGTAATAGGTAATTTTTAATACCATCAAGAGCGACGATTAAAGGTCATAATACTCCTGAAGTTATTCAAGTAATAAATGCATACTTGGTGATGGGAGATTACCTTTGAAGGCACCCTCTGAGTGCCATCAGAATGAGCCTCGTTATGTTACCGTGATTTAACCGTCTTGACACTCACAAATCTTATTTGTCTTTTTCCGTTGCTTTTGTAAGCGTATTTTTATCGTGAAATTAGTCTGTGGGGGTTTTTTTGGAAATCAAATTACGTCTCGGCGTTTAAGAGGTTTGAAGGATGAATTTTTTCAAAAGACGTCTGGACTGAATATTATGAGAACAGCCTGTCATTTTGAGGAGTTAAATTACATGACTCTTTATGCAAAGTTACTTATAGTAATGATGTGATATGCTCGTTTATCTACTTGTAAGTACCTTAAGTACATAAGTAAAAATTATCCAACATTAAAGAAAATAATTATTGTTACTTATTTATCTATTGTATTTTTTAAATTTCAATGATGAAATGTTGTTGATTTATTTATTTAATTGTATAATATATAT
Source organism: Amyelois transitella (assembly GCF_032362555.1). Lineage (NCBI taxonomy): Eukaryota > Metazoa > Arthropoda > Insecta > Lepidoptera > Pyralidae > Amyelois > Amyelois transitella. Next base: position 5,095,167 of record NC_083511.1, on the reverse strand, counting down.
ACAATTTTAATAGTGCCTATAATACACACTGACAGTCCACTTTTGGGACAGAACCCTTAAGTTGGTGTCAAACATTTGTGTGTGTATTATAACATCGTTATTACCGTTCATTTAAATTATAGATAAATATTAACTACGCGTAGTGAATATCTATTACTAGTAACTTAACGAGTATGTAGAATTTAATGATATGTTAACATGATCTGGTTTTGCTTCTCTATCCACTTTGTAACTGGACTTAAGTACATCCATAATAGCTGTGTGATTAGTATCCGTACAATTAGTCATGTCCACTCGGATGAATTCAATATGCAATCTGTACGTCTGTGATCGAATGACTCGAGGAAGATACAAGGTACTATTTAGATTTATGATAAGTATTCTTTATTCTTTCCGTAGTCTATTAAAATTTTGCTAAGCATTTTGAACTCCATGAAAACAGTTTTTTTTTTTTATTTTATTACTCGGCGGTGGTTGTTGAAATAATATTTTCCATTTTTACGTTGAGCATAAATGTGTTCAAATAAAACGTTATAAAAGTTTGAACATAACAGAGCGGCAAGGCGTGCGAAACAAAAATTGTAACAAGTATATTAATATTAAAACCTGAAAAGATTGCGGTCAAAAGCTACGAGGCCAGCGGTCAGTGGTTAGTAATTGGATGCGTATTTATAAATATTATGTGGCCGCGAATGGCCGCACCTCTGTATAAAGTGTTCACGTAGCCGACACCGAGTAGAGCAATTTTCACGTCACTGGGTACTTTGTCATTATGCATCAGGATCGTGACGCCTCGAGACAACTCGCAATTATTATGTATGTAAAAGAAATTCTTTCTGCTTTTGGACACAGAAATGCGTGAAGTAGTGTTCGTTATTTAAATCATCATAATTTTTATGATACTCAAAACAATAAATTTTTAATCATTTAATAAATTAAATACCTACTTAATTGACAATTGTTTCTGATCACAAAAAGAGATAGCAATAAATCTTTTGATTAACGAACAACACGCGCTCGCGTTTTCCGCTCGATAATTGCATCAAACCAATCGCGCTTTCTGTAGACGTATGTTGCAAAAAGTCTAAACATTCAAACGTGTCCCACTCCAAAGACGTCGCAATTCCCGAAGTTCACATTATTATAACGAGGTATCGGCGAGGCGGTCCACAGCAAAGCAAACTGTGCCTAAGGCCGTCCGAATAACCGATACTTTGCAGTAATAGCCGCGATCGAGGCATGCGATAACAAGCCGCCGATAGCTGAACCCGTATTTTATTTATATATCAGACTCGCCTCTTTTTCAATAACGCTTTTTCCCTCTCACAGCGGAAATTTTGCTCTTTTACGGTATAGGGGTATGCTCGTTATTTACTAAGGTAATTATCCGGCCATAATGCTGAATATTCAAGGGACAAATTGCGGGGACAAGTGACGATTCTCACGGCGTGCACAGTAAGCGACGCGCCCGCCCCTGTTGATGACAAAAGCCGCGTCATCGCCACTGTGTTGACAGTTGTCGCAATTATCCTCTATATTATTAGTTTTTAAGTACTGTTTGGGAAGTATTTTACTTCTGTGTTACTTTAGTATTTTGTGGAAACTTGTTTGCTGTTTATATTGACTAATACAAAATCATCGTTTGCAGCAATAATTTAAAATATCAAAGCAATTACATAAAACTGTAGTGCATTAAAACTGATTACACTCTTTATAAAAAATACATTTACACTAATAACATTTAAATTGTCTTACAGGAAAGGTTTTGGTTGTTAGACGTTTGAATTTCTGTCTGCAATCCACGCTTAAGTCTCATACGTAAAATCGTCACATTTACCGCTTTTGAAAATTTCAGAGATCCTGTAATATTTCAAAACGCTTCTAACTCGTACAATTCAATGGATTGTGGAGAGACGCCGGCGGCGACCATCCTCGTGCCCCGGGCGCGAGTTCATTAAGGAGCCCGTCGCGATGCCATTGTTAACGTTTTTAATTCACGTGTCCACTGCACGCGCGTTCCCCCGCGCCTCCAGACTGCTGGGAAATCTCGCTGGAAAATTAACGCCACAATTTTTATACCTTTTTCCCTTCCCGTTTGCGAGGCGCTTCTATTTTATTTATTTCACGCTTCGATCGCCCCGCGCGGCGTTTAGTTAACACTTTTATTTTTGTGAGAAACTTTTAATTTTAGTTGCCGTTTTATTTCCAAAATAAAAATATAAATTTTTGCAAAAGGGCAAAAAATTGAGAATGCATTTATAACTTATCACGTCGGCTCATCTCTATTAAAGATCTCGACCAAAGGTCATGGAACGGTCAAAAAACACATCTTACATCCGTTTTATTTAGGTGGTGGTGAACACAGCAAAAAGTTAATTGTTTTGATTGCCAATACACAAACACGTCCGCTCGTCTGTCTATAGCAAGTTATCGCCGTAGAAAAGCATCCGATCTTAATTAGTTTTCACGTCTTTGAAGGCGCCTAGTAGTATGATACGATCGGGCCCTTGTTACAATTTGTTTTCCCTTAGCCCTGTTCCTGACACATAAGCCTACCTTTTTGTTTTACCGGTTTTTATTTGGACGTATCCCAGTGATGTATGGTGATTGGCTCCCTTGTCCCAACGGTCGTGTATCTTATTTATCATGATAATCCTCCCGGCATCCCGGTAACAATATTTGAATACAGAGTGCGTTTCGCGCTTGACGTTTCAAATGTTTATTGATTAGATATTTCGGTTTACAACAAATTGAAACAACATGCCGCAGGCAGTTTTAATTAAAGTTGTTAGTTCAACGTCCTAGGAGTTGTATCTTTGCACTATCTTTGATTTTTTTTTACAATATGATGAAAAATGTTCTATTGTTAGCCGCTGAGATAAGGTTGTCTGTCTTGTAAGTTTAACAGTGTAGCGATGAGTCGTCGTTTGGTTTGGCTTCATTCAGTTATGAACATAAGTCGGCCGTCTGCCCCGTTTTTTGCTCGGCTGATCCTTTCGCCAATTTAATATTTACTGCTTGTCAAATATTATTCAACCCGTCACGCCCTCTCAGAGATCCTCAATTATTATTTTTATTTACATGCCGCCATCAAATTTCTTTTTTATGTTGCAATTTTCTGAAGCCTTTGAGAAGCTGTTATAATAAATTTCTGAAATAATAAGACTCTGTTCTTAACTTTCATTACGAGCAGATGGTTTTGTTTTGTGATACCAAGGCGTCAGCTTTAGAATATCTATACTCTTGTGTTTTAATTATATGTTTTTAACTAGTCGCTTTCAGCCGTTCTTGAGATATATGAGTATCTATTATATACTCGTACATCTACGATTACAACCTGACATCGGAATATCTGTCGATCGAAGCAAGATTAAAGTATGACTGGGGAACAAAAGAATTGACATTAATATGTTATTTCCTCCAATTTTTTGGTTACAATAACCGGACTGGTCACAATCACGGTGCAGTCTTCGATAAACAGACGCAGTGGCCGCGGCAAATTGAAACCCGACCGAGTGTGAAATGACTACGGGCCGGACCCGTTTCCTGTCAGTTCTCAGACATATCTAATACTCCGCCTCTGTGAATTTTAACGGTCTAAATATGACCCTGATTGTCTTGCGCGGTTAGTGTGTAAACGGCTTTAGAGTTAATGAATCATTTACATAAAAAGTTGGTGTAGTGTGTTTATTAGTTCTTGCATCTTCTTATACTGCTTATACTTTCAGATGGCAAAAAAGCACTCCATAAGATATTGAAATAAAATAGGAGGCATTGCTCACTTTACCAATGTGAAATATAATAACTAGACTTGAATCGTGAACAATGGAATGGGGACACACTTTTTTATTTTTTATTTTTAAGGATACTAACAAAAACAAAAAAAGAGCGCAGCATAATAATTGCTTAGATGGTAAACAATCATAATAGGTATTATACCTTATTTTATATTTTAACCAAATTTCATTTTTTTTATTTGTTACAATTTGGCACAATCGACTCATGTACAAATAAATCCTTGAAAGATAATCCTGATTCTCAGCACCGCATTTGTTTTTCAGTACCCACGCGACTTGACTGCACTTCCAATAAGGGCGTCTAATGACATCATCAAAATCGGATGGGGTGTGAAATCGCGGCGGAGTTTTCTCAAACTCGTAATGAGCGAGGCAATTTGTTTTTCCTTACAAATGCCCGCCATTTTCACCTGGCGTGCGCAACAGTTGGCCTTTGACACAAGTCACTGGAAGTTAGTCGTTTGTCTATCGTTTGTTTTCTTCGTTCTCCGCCGGGTGTGAACGGGGAACCTTTAGTAATAAATCATAGTGGAAAATTAAAGCGCTAATTTAATTTAAACTTTAAAAATGACGTTATAAATTACGATATAGATATTTTTACAACAGCTAGTGAATCTCGATTGTCATTTATGTCAATTTAAATTTCTGTAGATGATGTTTGGACTACTAGTTCTGTAGCTAAATTTTTAGCAGCTAATTGCGAGATCTATTCGCTAAAAAGATCAAGGAGCTGTAAGGTTAATTTGGAAAAGTGTTTTCGGTTTTAAATAAATTACTGTATAATTAATGTCAATATTCCGTAGCGCATCCTAAATCCTAACGTAGGCACTGATGCAAACATAGGGACTTGGATATATCAGTGGATCAGATTTTAAAATAAAAAGATCCAATTTAAGATACTATCAAAATAACACAATATAAAAATCTGATTTTACTTTGTTTCAGGTAATCATCGCTAAGTGTTTATAATTTAAAATGTAAGTATTACTACTTAAGATTATATTCAAAACATATTTTGTTACTTCTGAAATTTTACTCATGGTTATAACGAAATGCAAAAATATTAATAAAAAGAAATTGAATTTATCCCACTTATCGCTCTTCTCTTAAAACTCACACCACTACTTTTCTTGTGTATTTTGAGTGTAGAGTACTCTAGTTCAACGACCATTGTTTCCCTAGGGTTGAACGAGTAGTATTAGCCATGAAGGAGGTTCCCTTCTATCTGATTGTCTCGTTGAAAACAAACCCTTTTATCCCCCCTCCATGAAAAAAGTATTGTAAGTTTATCCTTTATGATGAAGTAGATTTTTATGTGCATCTAATTTGTTAGGAATGTGCGTATCTGAAGTTAATAAATGTGCCTATTATACAAATAAAACATCTCACCTAAGTTTCCTTGTCGGCTACTACTGGAATAGGTATACAAGTTGAACGATGATAATAGTTTTATGTAGTTAACTTTTTTTATATAAAACTAATTTTTAACTCTTTTTAACAAAAACTACTTGCTTCTGTTGATTTTTTTTATGACTCATCGTTTTAATCATAAATTGGAAGTCGCGGCCATGAAAAATGTCCTTCAGATAAACCTTTTATCTCTGTGTCTCTATTTCGAGATGAAGAACGCTTTCCATTAGCAGGTGAATGTCTTAATTTCCGAATAGTTAGACCCAAGTTACAAAATATTGTGGCTATGGAAGGGAAATGTTTAATGTTTTTTTCACATAAAGCTTGTTTTCATGCATATTATACAACAGTATTTTGCTTATAAAATTTAAATAATTAACGTGACTGAATAAAGACTACTTTCATCTCTTATGATATCGTAGAACGCGATAAGTAATCAGTGAGAAAATCATAAAATCCCAAATTCCTAGCCTAGCATAGAATGGTGTAGTTAGGAATCCACCTTAATAAATAACTTAAGACTTTATAAATAAAAGAGATACTTATATCAGGAAGAATTGTTACTTTTTAATTAATTAATCATGTATTTGAAATTTTGTGCCGTGTGGTTTCCGGCAACAATACAAAAAAGAATAGGGCCACGTAATCTCTTTCCCATGATTAAGGGATAGGCTTTTTTAGGCGATGGGCTAGCAACCTGTCACAATTTGAATCGCAATTCTGTCATTAAGCCAAAAAGCTGAACGTGGCTTATCTTTTCAAGATTGTTGGCTCTGTCTACCCTACAAGGGATATAGACGTGACGTGATATGTATGTATTTGAAAAATCGGCAAGATGGGCAAATCTGAAAAAAAAAATACAGATCAATTAGAAACAAAGCGTCAATGCTGTGATTTCGTTACTGTATAGTTAAGTGTTTCTCATAGATTATATCAATCAATCGCGTTATCAATACGAAGTGGCACCGATTGATCGTGTCCCGGTCGGCACCTCTTATCAAATTGAGTTTTTAAGCGATGCCCCGAGAGATTTATTTTCAGATCAAATAAAGTTATTACGGTTTATTTCCTGTTATTGCTATAAATCGACAAGATGTATACGTAGGTGATGTTTCGTAAGTAAGAAATGAAACGTTTCTGTATACTTCTTTATTTTGAGGTCTTATACATTTACGAGGTCAGAAGCATTAGGAACCTATTTCCTTTTTCTGTTAAGTGCAAAATAAATGATATTTTACATATCGATGCTGTAAAAAAATATATTCATCATATTTAAAAAGATGTTATAAATACTACTGTTGCGCACTGTATTTTTTTTTAATATTATAATTTCTAAAGTGGACTTTTTACTCCGCATCTTAACGGCCACAAAGATCTAACCACCCACATGTTAATAACGCAGAGAACAAATGTAGTTAAACAAATGAACCATATGGGTTGATTCTCATGAGACACATAACTAATAACGGGTTCGTCATAAAAGAAGAAGCTAATCAAAAGATTTAAAAGGAACCCGTATGGTATGCACTTAAAAATGTAATTAAAGCAGTTAGCACTGTACTTAATCCAAAGTAAAACCCTTACTTTGTTTGTCTCCTCGTAAAAACGTAATGCCTCCTGACAGAATTGCCCATGCTTTAAATAAAATCAAGAAGGTACAGAAAAATTTCTCTTACGCATACTCTCTCTTTCCTATGAAATTCCTGATTGCATTTATTTGATGATTTTTGACAATATTAAAACCAATTTTACAAGCTCTTTTTATAGACTGCTTGTTTAACACTAACTTAACTAAGGTTCATTACAAATTAGTATCTTTTCTTCATAAAAAAAGTAAAATAGTCTATATCATATCAAAAAGTAAAATAGTAATAGGCGTAAATAGTCTATCTCTCAATAGGTTTGATGATCATTATTTTATAAATATTATTAAAGCAGTATTTTATACATGCAAAATTATACCAACATACATGGAACGTCACTTCTACATTTTTTTTATTTTTTAAACGTACCCCCTGCCTGGATGTCTACCTTAATCACTCATATTTATGTATATTTTTATGATACACGGTAATGAAAACGCTTACTTATTTGACCTCCGAATATACGACGCATAAACAATGATGATTTAAAAACATTTTTTCAGAAACCATATTTTACCTCGTTTATAATTCGGGGAACATTGAATCAGACAGTTTATATATCGAACATTGCATCGAATTATCATCAGATGACGCTTTGTTAATTTCGCCGTATCGTGTTTGGGTTACGCTAAGTATTTCTAATTTAACTCTAAGATGGAACACTGAGGCGTAAAATTGTGGGGCAAGACAGCATGATTTTCGCGTCATCCAGACATAAAGGCTGTAATTGTTGCGCATCGACTGGAACTAATACGGGAGAAATGGAACGAGATAGGAGCTAAGAAGGATCGTAGAAAATAATTTATCCGCGACGGTAGAACAAAGGACCACAATGGAACAAAGCGGCCCGGAACGGCCCGGTTTGTTTTCTGACGGAAGTCTTATACAGGGAATCGATTGGACGTACGGCCAACCAAGGGTAGGCTTGTTTCCGTGGCGGATTAAAAAAAAACCTTTACGAAATTGGGGATATAATGCTCTTTGGGACGGTGACGTGATTAGGCGTTTTAATTGAATATATCTTGACTACAGTTTAGATAAGAGAGGTTAAGAGATTTTAATTTTACTTCGTTCGGAGCTTGGGTGTCGGTTTTAGATTTACTATACGTCTTATACCACGATATAGACTCACAGGAGGTGTAATAGATGCCTGTTAGGTGTTTCAAAATAAAAGTCACTAATTACCACTAATGTTTCTATTTCAAGGTTCACAATATTTGGTGTAACAGAATAAGCTAACACAATTTGGAATAATACGACCTAACTCGGGTAGCGCTCTCCGCACACTGTACAAAAATGATTATTCAACAAAATGCATGTAACTATTGTGTCCCTACACTTCATTCAAGTTATTCAAATTTTAAAAAGTTAAATTTTAGACAGTTGATATAAGTTTCATAAGGCCATTATTACTAATACCATCTAGCGTTTTTATAAATCTATCTTTGGTTCTTGTCTGTGGGTTGCGGACTTGCAAACTTAATGATATTTCTAGGTTGCGAGAAATCCAGAAATATCATTAAGTAACGAAACACACAGAACAATATAGGAAGTAGTTTAAAATATATTAAGTTACGATAGCGAATGGTTCAACAGTTAATACAAAATTGCTAACATTCACTAAGGTCATATAATATAGAATGTGAAATCATTACTTAAACCCAATGGCCAAATATTTCCCAAATGACTTGATGATAAAAGTTTCGCGTTTCGCTTTGTGTATTTATGGAATAGGTAATTTGACCCTCTTGTGAAGTTCAGCGTTGCGCTGTAACGAAGGTTTCAAAGGGTAATGAACAAGTTCAGTAACTTCGACCCACATCCCGAACAAGTTTAAATACGATATGTAAAACAAGCTGGTGCAAAGGCTTCCTCTACTACCACTTGCCTTCACTTGCCAGCATGTTGCGCCTTGAGTAATTTTCTACTAAACTACCTACATTTAGTGTTATATTTCTATTTTGATAAGTTGACTCTTGTTTTGAGAAATGACAATATTTCATTATATCTAATACTGTTTTGCTAAAAAGCAGTGGTGGTCGAGTGGTTAAGCGTACTCGTTGAAACCTCTAGGTTCAAATCTCACCGAAGCTTTCTGTATCGCCCAATGGTTGACTGGTAAATAATAGCATTGGTATGATATGAAGTCCGCTTAATGTGCTATATAATATTTTATGTTGTGAATTTTGTGCATAAATAAAAATAGCTATGCCTATATATATGCTAATTTACAGAGTGGAATGAACTGGATTAATGAAATTGAATGTTTTGTCATGATCTGAGCTGAGTCTCTCTGCACAGATCAGATGGAAATTAATTTAATGAATATAAATAAATAGTATTAAGTTTCCAAAAATTCAAACAGAGCTTTGTTATTGTTTTACTGAAATACGCTCCTATACTTCTTCTACCTGCATCATCAAATAAAGTCTTTCAGCTATCGGAAAACCTACCAAAACTTTAGATAATGTAAGTTCATTCATAAAACTTTATATTTGATCGAAACTGCTACGAAGACTGAAAGTCAGTGATACTCTCTGCTGAAAATAGAAATAGTGAGACAAAGTTTCATCGATAAAGAGAACCCGTCGGCGGTGTTACCCGTCAAATCGTAGTTACCGATGATGAAATAAAGACGGAGTTTTGTGAAGAGCTAAACGGGTGAAGAACATTTATTTGCATTTAAACTTTCGAAAATAAAATGAAAATTGTAAGCCTCTAAATGAGCATGAGCACACTTAAGTAAATAAGCATCAAAAAACGTATAGTAATATGGTTCAAAATCAGCTTTCTCCATTACTTGTCGTATCGAATTACAATAATAATCTTAAAAAGGATGAAAGGCTACCTGGATATATAAATGATAGACAAGTTGGCAGTCTATCGCCTTAAATTTTCAATATAACGAGGAATTTATAAAATATATAGCAAAATAATGAAATGATAAAAAATTGTTATTGAAGTCTTTGACAGATATATGGTTCTACTTTTTAATTTGTGGAATATTGGCGTCTTTATTTTTTATTCTTGTCTGATCGAAGTAAATCAGGGGTTAGGTGACAGAAGGGAGGTGCGAAGAAACTACCACACATCCTCTAAAATTTTTATATTCAGACGCTGATTTTACGTTTTCGAATTTCAAACAGAGTTACGTGATCTGGGAGCGAAGTTAGATGCTCAGACACTTCGTTTGATATTAAAATTGCATGAAACAGAAAACGAGGCAGAGTGGACGCCTTGCAAATACTAGTATGAGATTACATTTTATTACATTGATGTGATCAGATGGGACAAAATAAGTTTTGACAAGTGTTTGATTTTAGTCAATAAACAGGACATTGTCATAATAATATATATATTTTATATTTAGTCCCTAAACAGCTTTTAACCGAAGATCAGATGAGACAAAATAAGTTTTGACAAGTGGTTGATATTAGTCAATAAACAGGACATTGTCATAATAATATATATTTTTTATATTTAGTCCCTAAACAGCATTTAACCGAAGCTTTATCGGGTCGTAGGTTCCAAAAAATCATTCGTTGTTGAAGTTTGTGTGATCTTTATCCAATACTCAACTTCCTTTGATATAAAATTTAAAAATTTATATTAACAATAAACATAATTTTTTTGGCACTGGGAACCAGAGCAGAAACGTTTAACGAATTTTTCATAATTACTCATATTAAGATAAACGCTTTCAATACATTCTACTTGCCTTTACATACCTCTAGTAGCGTTGTAGACTCTAATTTTGATATTAATTATTTCTATTGTGCAAAAAATAATATAGAATATTAATATACGTGCAATTGCAAAACAAATAAATGAGTGCAGTAGAGCATAAAGTTGAAATAGTGAATTTATTCCACCCCATCATTTCGGCCGCTCGTAACTTGAATTTATTTCTTCAAGTCAATGTCTATAATTTTCAAACGACTCCGGATTACTGTTTCGTAATAAGAGCTTTATTCCTAATATACTAAAGTGAATTGTTTATTAATTGCACCGTAAAAGCCACGGTTCACTCTCGTTGTTTATTCCCCGGATTCGCTCGTGTTATTCCGAAGAAATTGCCGCATGTACCTGCCCGTTTTAATTACAATGAAATTGATACTCAGACGGGCCAAATTTTATGGAAGTTTTAACGATTTCATAATTGATTTCGTTATATTGTTGGTTGGCGTGCCGTCTAATTAGAGTTATTCTAAAGCAAGTGTTGGGAATAAAGCCTGAGTTTAATAAAAGCATTTATTAATAATATTTTTTAAGTAAAGATAATCTTTGCTTGTTGTAAAACAAGGAATATCTACAGTATGCGCGTGACGCCGCGGCCGAATTATGTTTTGCGATAAAACCTTCGTGCCGGTAAAGGATACACCACGCGGGCACACACTATATATTTTTAATACTCTCAATTAATTAAAAACGGATTTATTACTTATGTAGTTACTTACTTTCGGAATTTCATCCAACCGTGAGATTGGTTAAGAAATCAAAAAAAATGTCTTTAGTGGGATAACCCCGGAAACACATTTTCATTTTCCAACTACACGATATAATACAAATAAAAATAGAGATCTTTACATTATATAGTCATCAAATTTTATCTACGAGTTCGTACCCATAAGGGAAAGACGTAATCATATATATGAAAATAATTAAAATGTAGTAGTGCCCAAGCACAGCACGGTTTTCTAGGTTAGGTATGGCTTTTGTGACTCCGGTACCTGTCGAGACCGCCGCCTATTCAGTCCTTTTTAAACCCGTGTACTTATATTTCACTTAAGTTATTATAATTTTTAGTATAAAGTGTACGCGCTAAGCAGTAAAGCAACTGGAGCAAGTCCGCAGTATTTCCTATTCATTATTATCGGATTACCGGCAGGCAGATACGCTCGTCCGCTGGGCTTGCACGAACTGAAGATACGCGGTTCGGGGCTACAACCGGTGTTGCCAACTGAACAGTTTTAATCTCTACAATTTTTTTTAATTCTTTGATAGTTTTCAATTCCGACATCTACATCAACATTTACTTTCTAGCGGTAGTCTCTGATATGTATGTCTGGAGAGAAGCTCCGTGTCACCCTGTGCTCACGATCATAGTATCTAAAGGTAACATAGTTTATAACACAAAGCGAATTCCATCTGCCCTCCACAACCTTGCAGGGAACTTACCTGAAAGTGCAGTTTTCATAATAAAATTTTCAGTAAGCTTGCCCGTCGCCCCTAAAAGGACCAAAAATTTGATGTATAAAGTTTTGTAGTCGGTTTACGGTATCGGCAGTTTTTTGAAACCTTTTTTGCAGTTTTAATCTACACAGTGGCTGGCAACACTGACCAGTACCGACCTAATCTATCTGCAAGATTGTTCTGAGACACGGGAATCTCATTGCTCTGTGTACGTCATTAGATTCTTGTTCTGTTGTGGTATCTCACGTGTTCCGTAAAATAGTTTTTGTTTTGGTTGTGAAACGAAGTATTGCAAACATAAAGTAAGCTGAAAAGGTGCGATTTGAACAGGATATCAATTTCTTGTACATACCATACTTTGTATTTTTTATTTGATTAAATAAATTTTATTTTTTTTACACCTAAAGTGATTTTATGGTAAGCCGTCATTTAGACGCTTGAATCACTAGGGATTACGAGCGCGTTACCGATCTTGAAGGTATCTTTTGGACGTCTCAAAAATATGTAGAAAGAAACCTTAAAATTTTGACCATACTAAACCTCAGCAAAATTTATTTTGCTGTAGTTACGTGGGAGAAAATATATATAAAACGCTGAATGTGACGATGTGGGTTCCGAGATATGAGGATGAACATTCTATAGATGGCGGTTGTAAAGTTACGGTCACGATGACACGATCATTTTAAAATTTGCATCTTTCAATACAATAACATATTTGTGAAACATGATTTTTATAGCATTTGCGAGTAACTAAAATTCAGAGGCTTGTTTTTGTTGTAGAAAATACAAATACAATGTTTTAAATATTCATACATGACATGACTTCATTCTTTACAGGGTAAACAATTCTTGAAAAGACTGAAGTGCCACGTTGTGCTTTGTGGTTTAATGATTTAATTAATATTCAAATAGAGACAGATTGCTAGCATTCCTCCTCAAAAAATCGCAAGTTTTCATATATATAACTTACATGCAAATAATTCACATTTACATAACTTAAAAGCATAAAAATAATCAATGTATCAACGTAATCAACTGAGGGCGGAGCGAAAACCGGCAAGCGACGCCGCGGGCTGATACTAGTTATGTAAAAAACTAATTAGATGCTTCACGTCAGAAATTTGTCGTGGACAGAACTAGCTTGTATCAATTACTTTGTGTTAGAAGATTAGTTGTAGTTGCCAGAGGCAAAGCTATGTTAGAGGCTGCCATAGGTTTTATTAGTTTAAAGAAATTCCTGTTCAAATATTATATCTGCGAGACATGGTTTAAGCTAGCCCTGAAGTACATTTGAAACGATATGTTATGAGATATTAACTCAACGGTTTTATATTTTATAGTTATCATCTTATACTCAGGCTAACCAAAATACATACAAATATATGTATATGCCCCTTTCCCTGGGGCAGAGTGGGGTAAGATCTTGTTTATTATGATTTAAAGAAAGTTAATTTGAAACTGTAAATTTTGAAACTGACAAGAGTAGTTTTTAGTTTTATGATGTGAATGCGACAGTTAGTAATCATTTAATATTACCTATACAAATAAAAATAAGGGTCTCTATATGTAGTAGAAAAGATTTAACATTAAGGTTCTCCTGGATTTTTATAAAATTAAAAATATAACGATCTTGATTAACTTCAGTTCTTTCTATTCACGAGAAGATTCTCAAGGTAGATAATATCCTGTAAACCAAGCGGAGATCCATAAACTCTTTGCCTTTATTACGATAATAGTCGTAATAACGTGGTATTCCAAGTTAGTTTTAGTTCTTGAAAACCATTTTGCCTGTGGCATAAACAAGATTAATAACATCCGCTTGTAAACATGAAGCGTGCTTCTATATACTCCGCAAAGTTATTAATTAAGTTTTTAGTTTTTACTCACTTACTTAATATTTAGTTCCTGGCACCAATAGAAAAAAGAATAGGAACACTCCATCTCTTTCTCATGGATGTCGTAAAAGGTGTCTAAGGGAAAGGCTTATAAACTTGGGATTCTTCTTTAGGCGATGGGCTAGCAACCTGTCACTCTTTGAATCTCAAATCTATCATGAAGCCAAACAGCTGAACGAGGCCAATCAGTCTTTTCACTGTTGGCTCTGTCTGCCCCGCAAGGGATAAAAACGTGATTAAGCCATTGCGGGGTAGTATGTATGTTTTACTTACTGTTTGTATGTATGTTTTACTCTACTCACTGAAATCTATGTCTTTGGCACATATAATAAAGAGTTGCGAAGCGTGTTTCTGTATGCTGGACTCCATTTGATGTAAAAATGACCTGCCCTATTGACTTTTGCCATTTTGCCGCATGTGCGCTGATGTTGGCGTATACATGTTACTACTTGTCGGATATATGTATATCGCTACCTTTAGAAAAACACATGATGCATTGATCACAAAACAAATTAAATTTAAATTTACTTAGTGTTTTTAGACAATTGAACAAATTAACACGGCGGCCATTTGCATAATTAAAATTTGCATAATGTAATTTTTAGTACACTCATTGAGGGCGCTTCAAATAATGGATCCATCATTTTAGTATTGTTCACATCAGTGTTTTAACCCCATAAGGCACCCGTTGCACTGTATCGTGGAAATCTGAACGTCGTAAATAAGGCGGCTGTGGACGGTCTATCGTCTACGTTTCGTTCATAAATCTCGTTAATGAGCGGGGTTGATCGTGAGTTGGATTAGATCTCCCGCTCGCCCGATGATATGGAACACTCATCCGGGGGTTCTGAAAATCGAACGAGTTTTAAAATAATTCGTTTTTCCAGCCAATTATCGCGGTGGAGTCACCATTATATAGTATAGTCGTTGGTTAGTGATGTTCGATACACGACTTACTACAGATACCTACTTATTATTGACACTAGAGATTTTAGATTTTATTGTATTATTATAACTTCTTTACTACTGTCCTGCTCCGGGTAACTTTCTTTTTTAACCCATCTAAAGTGGCTTTAATGTAGATCTTTCCTTCCCTGCCGCGTCGATGATTCAAATTTCGTATTGCTACATGGCATTTGAATGTTGCGTTTATATTCAATTTATAGAGCGGACAAGAGCACTTTTTAATTTGACGCCATATCTTCGGCACCTTATACGCAGGCGACAGCAACACGGCGGCCGACAAGCCATTGTTTGCAAATAAGACATAAAATGTGCACTTTCCCGCCCAAAATGGATAAGGAAGTAAATATCGATACCTTGCTAGAATGTCCATAGTATGGGAAACCAATTAAAGTGGCCGTTATGTGTGTAATAAATAAGGTAATTCATATACAACACTACCCGACTGAACCTTACTTGGATATTTACGTAAGATTCATAATTTAACCGCCAACTTTATCGCAATGGAACCGAAATTATCGAGTATTTTTCATATCGCATCGAACAACGTTTGTATAGTTTTTAGTCATCAGGCGACATTATTGCGAAGATGAAAAAGTTGGACTTTGGCTGAATTTTAATCGGGGTAGGTCGAGAGACGAGCGTGCGAAATGCTACGGTTTTTCTGATGAGAGCCGCAAGCCAAAACGTGAGTGGTTTTGCTCTACAGCATCCAAATAAAACATGCTATTTGAGTTTAATTAAATTTATATATACGTCATGATAAGTTGTTACAAATTGTGAGCTTGTTGCTTTTGTCAGTGTTTATTTATTGTTATTGATTTTTATCGGGAATTCTTCTTGTCACTTCAAAAATAGTTGCTTAGCTAAATGAATTCATTGCTCGGCATCGGTTTTCGAATTTGTGACTTTTTAGATAATCTTTTGAAAATTTCGTTATTATACTATAACTACAGGATTTATTTCAACAGTAAGTAAAATGTTGTCGTGTTAAAGCTAACGGTCACGACTGCGACTGGATATTTTTTTCAAGAAAAATAAAGCAACAATAGCTGTCACGGCTCCAGTGCGGGATAAACTCGGATCTACGGTCCTCCGTCCGGAAATCAGCGCCGGCAATCTCCAGGGATCGGAATCTTATCCAGGACCGATTCGGATGCTGTCACGCCGTCCGGACGTCCGCCGACGTCTGCCACGATTATCAACACGTCCTTCTGTATCGGCACTTTTCTTTATTATCAACTTAAAAACAGTACGTATTGTTTTGAACAAATGCATGCAACGTGATTGTTGCAAAGGTTCCTACTTTTTAATGTTTTATTTTCTTTTAGCTTTATTGGTAAAACGAAGTAATGTGTATGTTAAAGTATTGATCGAATGCCGTCACGCCGTCCGGACGTCCGCCGTCGTCTGCACTGGAACACGTCGTTCTGTAGTTACAATTTTTTTATTATCAGGATACGTATTTCCAAGTTGATAATTAACAACATTTAACGTCATCTTACGCAAATCAATAGAACTACAACCAATAAGTTCAGATAAATTAATTAGATGACGCTATTAATAGACCCGATAGACGTTTGTTGTATAGGTTTGTTGTAGTTTTATTATATATATTTTTTATAATTTTCGTTATTTAATTATTTATTCATTTTGAAAAATAATTCTAAAGGTAGGTAATATGACTAAATATTTAGTAAACCTTTTCACCGTGTACTTGTTACCGTTTTAAATATTAAGCAAAAAATACGAAGTAAAACACTTTTCACTTCACAATTATTCATAAAGAACAAAAAATTCTGATTATTATTTTTAATACCGTCTTAACTTTTTCAATACGTCGTAATCAGTTGAGGCGTGTCGGAGTTGGGTGAAAAGAACAGGGTATGTCAAAGTTTCTCGGAAGAATTTGTCGGACGGCCGTCATACTTTTTTTCTATCTTCCGTTAAAGTACTAGTTTCTAGGAATCCTCAGAGTAATAGGTTGACTTATTTTTCTTTTAGACAACTTCGCTAGACAATGCGAGCAAAAATTTTATTTGTACTGTGTGGAAGCTCGGGTTTTCCATTTAGAAATTACTCATTTATTTGTGCTACAATGCGCATTTCAAACAGGGAAATTTAAAAATTCTTTCGAAATTGCAACAGCAAATTTTTGATTACTCAAAATTGAATCCACATTGGATTATTCCGGTGACATAAAATGTAATCCCGACGAGGAACAATATATTTTTGATCACTGATTCGAAACTGCATTTTTATTATATCCCATATTTTCTGTATGTGCGCGTGCTTAAGAGTCAACACCTGCACTGTGTATTATTTTTAACGAACTGTACACAACCAATTAGGCTTTCAGTTAATTCAGAGGCAATTGAATTGTCAACCCACATTAATTGAAAAAAATATTGTCTTTGCTATTTTTTTTTTTGTATCCTTTACTGTGTGGTGTGGTGTGAGTACAATTGTATTAAATGTATTGCATAATGGAACTAGTCAATATTTAAATGACATACATTATAAATCTGCTAATTATCATAAAATTTACAATATAAAGGCTTATATTCATATATGTGTATTATCTCTTATGGATAGACAGAGCTAATTGTCACAACTTTTGATGGCGAGGTTTAGCTGAATGTTGTTAACTGGTTGTTTAGCCATCTCCCAAAACAATACTACGTTTACAAGCCTTTCTTTGGTCGACTTTTAAAATATGAAGAGAAGCACTCGCTATTGCTTTTCCCTACTCGACCATCAAGAAGCATAAAACAAACATACTTACATACATATAATCACGTTTATATCCCTTGCGGAGTAGACAGAGCCAATAATCGCCTAAAAAAGAATCCCAAGTTTGTAAGCATATCCCTTAGTCGCTTTTTATAACATCCATGGGAACGAGATGGAGTGGACCTATTCTTTTTTTCATACGAGATGGAGTGGACCTATTCTTTTTTTCATTGGTGCCGGGAACCACACGGCATAACAAATAACTGAAGGAATTAAACGCTATCTTGGAATGAGTCGTGTTCCTGTTAACATTACAGTGTAAAGCGTTGTCGATACAGCGATTGCGTGTGCGAGTGTTTCTATTGGATAGGTCAAGTGAACAACCGGCGCGTTTGTCTCAACTTGTTTCGTTGCTGTTATTGCGAGACTACGAGCGCTGTTCCTCTATACAACTTGTAGAATTGTATGTTGTAGGTACGGTTCAATTGTTATTTTTGTATTTACAACTTGATACCCTTAACTCTAAAAGAGATTTTGTTTTTTTAACAAAGGACAGCTACAAGAAATGTCTTAATAGTACATAAATGTTTTGTGATTTGTTTAATTTATTTTTATGTGCAATAAAGAGTTTACAAACAAATGTAATTAATATGAAGCCACTTATAGTTCCTTGCTTTTGAACTTCTGTTATATTATGATAGAGCCCTACAAAACTTGAATTGCAGGTAGTGTTAGAAATTGAAACGAACTATCTCTGTTTGGTGTTGCCGCATGCCTCCTCTTATCGGCCTCCATTAATAATGGCACTTCGTCTTTTAAGGCACGAGACCCGAGCACGCATTGTTGGGCTTTGTATGCTGTCAAACAACGAGACTACGGAAATTCAGCTCGTAGATATATTTAAATGTTAGTGTGTTTGTAGGCTATAGCGTTGTTCTGAATGAAAAATATCAAATTTATACATTTTGAGCCATGATTGCATAGAAAACAATAAATGTGCCTATAAGACCATCTAGTCTTATTTTTTATGCTATTAATAAGAAACTATTTTTAGGTCTACGTCCGACGTGAGCAGTTAGACTGAGAATTCTACATTTCTTTTGCAATTGAAATAATTTTCTTTTTTCTATCATTTAAAAAATAACATGCAGATTGTTATCTTCAGAGTCGTTTTAAACATTTTTCACTCTATTTGATTGATTTATTTGCATGCTGAGCCTGTACTATCGGTAGTTTGTGCATGTACTCCGTCGCCTATTGTGGCGTGAACAATAATTTGCAACTGAACCTAGCCGGATCAAATAACGGTGGTGTTGCCAGCAAAAGACGGGTAAAGGTATGACCACACGAAACGCTACTGAAACAGACATAGACGTGATATTACTGAAGTTGAAAATACTTCGAGATAAACATCCCGTACCTATCTTACCAGAACATTGCTATAAATATTGTAATTTTTTTATGGTAGGCTAAGTAGGTAGGTACTCTTAGTTGCCTTCTTAGACATTCGCGTGAAATAGTTTCTGAAACGAAGTCATAAGTCGTAAATTTCGAAGGAATTTTCAAATAAAAATGGAGGTTCAACCCCCGTAGCATGGAACGCGCGACACCATTTTTATCGCGCGAAAAACTATCGCTGTTTCGCTTTTTGCTATGACGTGAAACGAGATACAGAGATGACACTTTTCACGGACCGGTTGTTATTGCTAGGTAGTTTTATTTCCCCTTACACTTTAATGCTCGTATAATTAAAGTACTAACCTAATTCTTCTTCTTGTTTTTGTACGCGGTCTATATCTTCCTGTTCGTGCATATCCTAACATGCCCTAACCGTGGTTTCTCCATCGAAGGAGGCATTACACTCTCCCATGTAATCCCTTTGTACTAAGCTGGATTACTTGGCCCACCTATTCACTTGAATTAAGCGCCTTTAGTTCGCCTGACGCTGTATTTGTACATTTGATACCTCATGTTACGCAGATTTGGGTGTCGCGAATGCTTAAGCTCCATTTGATGGTAAACTTTTTTATGTGAGGTTTATAAGACATGCAGTTGACATGACACAGAAAGGAAATATAGGTAAATAGATAGAGTACTCTTTATTGCTCATAAAATTATAACATATTCGTAATACTTTTTCTAACTTATGCTAAGGTAATGTACATTAGGTATATAGAATATACTTTACAGGTAGTATATGGTAATCAATCAAATATGATATTGTGTAACAGAGAACTTTGAAATCTATATAAGGGAAATAACTTAATGAATAAACCAATTAAATGGTTATTTGGCACTTAAATCTTATACAGACGAGCTTGCATGAAAAGATTGATGAATGTAAACGAAGCGTAAGAAGTATGCAGGGATCGTGACAAATGGACTAATATATCTTTGCTTGAGAATAAAGGAGTGACGTATTTATGTATATAGATGTTTACTGAAAATTGTAAATTAGTCTCTGCGGCATCCATTTTATGAATCGATGATCTAGAAGACCGCTCTATTAATCTACAAAGGGACCGCACCGAAGCACGTACAGCGGTACAGTACTCAGTAAAACAAACATGGCCAGTAGCAATCATGTGTGAACAAAAATCATTTGGGGAACTTTGTTTTTGTTAGCGCTTAGCGTGTCGACGGCGGCTTTCGACATGTTAAATCAATTAGGGATAACAGAGACATGTGTTCTGCATTTGCCGCCCGTTTTATGGTAATTTTAATCTATGTAGGTAAATAATGCTCGGATCCCGTTTGAATGCGCTGAAACCTGAAATACTTAAGTAACTCTCTCGTAAGTTAGATCGACATAAAATTCATGTGATTAAAATGTCATTTATGAATTGGAATTGCTTGGTTTTTATCGAACAAATATGGTTCTCGTAGCATCTGTACATTGAGGGTAAGGATGCTTTTAGTAGATGGTAAATAAAATTTTAACTTAGCAACAATTATTCTTTTCAACCGTTTAAAAGGTACCATCTTCGGACTTTGTATATTCCATCTACTATCATATTTATAAATATCTTGACCATAAAAATTAAAATGACATGCCAGTAGTACACCGACATCCCTCAATTTTTTCTTTTTATACATAGATTGCCGTTTTAAGCTGAGCTACGTGTCATCGCAGCTAATTGCTACAGTCACAAAACACTGAGAGTACAAACAGTAAATTTTAGCTTTTTTTTTAGTTAAAGTCATATTGTGTAGATATAAAAAGTCTTTGAAACACAGAAATTGAAAGTGTTTCTATTAATGTTGTCACTATTTGAATCTCAATTACTTTATGAATACCTGAACGTGACCTTTCGGTATTTTCAAGGTCAAGAATCTGACTACCCCGTCAGTGATATAGATGTGGTAATATGTATGTATTAGTTTCCTGTCAAAATATCACATGCCTCTAGATATCATCAAGATGTAGGAAACGTTCAAGTAAGACATCTGAAATGATGATGGGTGTGAGTGTAGAAATAAAATTACATAAATGCCTATTTATTACAATGACCATAGAAAGAATACACATACAAGTGAAAAAAGAATTATTAAAATGGTACTATGATAGCTCATTCTGATGCTCGCATTCTTTTATGTGAATGCATTTGTTTTTCGTTTCTTTATCTTTTGTCATTAACTTTGTTTCTCTACCGCCGTAGTTTCATACCTTTGTTCAGTATAAATCATACGCAACTCTTGGTAGCTATCCGTCACATAATTGCGTCCACTTCACTTGCTCGAATGGACGTTGTAACGACGGCACTAAGTTAATGTGGTTAAGTATGTTGCTACCTCATTTAATACTGGAAATAACTCGCTGTATCTTTCAAGAATACTTTTTATGGTGTGTTTGTTTTCAATTATAATATCAAAACAACAAGTTTGGATTTCGCATTGTGACTGGGTTACACCAAACTGTCTTGAGAATATTTTATTTATACCCTACATGTTAATGGTTGTATCTTACGACACAAGAGTAAAACTTCCGCTTTTTATTAATTTAACTAACTTCTCCATAAATACACTAAACGCCGGTTATAAACCATTGTCAACTTCTAAATTAAAACACAAATGTTTTCCTATTTCAGCTTAAAACGGCGAAGCTAAACGAGTTTAAAAATGGCGGCGTAATATCGCAGCGTCACAAAATAAATGATCCGTTGATTATCTGTGTCCTAATCGGGTCCACTTTAGAAGGAGCAGACGGACGTCCGCGCAAATTAGCGAGTGCGCGCCGCGATAGCACTGTTTGTATAGTGCGGCTGGTGCAAGTGTACTGGAAATTAATGAACTTTTAAAAAAATAAATCAGTCGGTATTATTTTATTACCAGAGATCGGAATAGGTAGATTGAATTGGGGTCAATGAACGGAAACGTATATATTAATATGGACATGCCACCGGGATTGCGGGATTTGTAAATTATTAAGATATTTTTCCGGAATTTTTACAAGTGGGATGTGAATATATAAGTGGTAGCTATTTTCCCCCGACTTCGTTCACGTAAATTGTAGTCCTATGTTACCCGCGGACAATGTAGTTTACTGTAAGTGTAAGTACTGAAATGGAATCCCGGAAAAAAGGCTTATCCATGTTATGCTTTCTATGGTAATTCATGATGCAAGTACATAAAATCAATCTACCTATTCCGATCTATGTTTATTACAGAAAGTATGTTAAAAAGTACTCTATTTGAGGTACATACAAAATGTCTTTAAACAGCTCCAATTAATACACAAGTGTAACTAATTTCTAATCAGTATAATATAGTAATAGTATATAATATTAAAGAGTTAGGTATCCAAAATTAGTAATGCATTACATCCTACAAATTTGAATTATGACAGATACACTATCTGAATCCTGTAACTAATAATATTAAAAGATTAATAAAATATGCAATGATACTCATATCTATTAAACTAAGGCCCTCATACCTCTCATAACTTACGGCGCAGATTACTGTATACGCGGCGTGGTTGCGCATCTCCTGTTCTAATTATAAACAATCCGCAAAGCCTTCGGATGGCCCATGATCTCTGATAACTTAAGCCAAGGGAGGCGAAACCATAAGCTTCATAAATATAGAACTCAAGTAATTCGAGTACGAACAAAACGTTTACGAATTGGTTCGCTTGTGGAAATTTAATTTATTTTGACAAAATTGGGTCTGGTTTTACTCCCGTTTTAATCACTTATAAGCTTTGTTGCGTATACCGTAATAAAGAAAACATAAGTCCGTAATCAACGAACGAAATAGATTCATGATAATAATTTATCAAGAAACTATTTCCTTGCTTGATTATATGAACGATCATTTACTTTCGAAAGGTCGAAATACAGCTACATATTAATATTGAGTGTCACAATAAACCTGGTCTATTCATCGAATTCTTTGTACAAACCCCGCCCAGCCTCCTAGTAAAATTACCAGGTAATAATCAAGCGCATTGGTTCGTTACGGTGTTTCATAGTACTAGCTACAAGCTATCACTTCCTACCATTATCGGTTAGCAACGCGGCGAAACCCACCTTTAACTAATGTCTCCTTTTGTGAAAGCCGGTTTAATCAGTTGTTTATATTATTGCCAGCGATCTAATCGTCGATTTACCGTTCCTCATTGTAAAGTAGCGTTTCCACGGCTACTCTGCGCTGATGGAAAATTTATCGGGGACGCAGGACCGTGGTATTTGTTTAGGATTAAGAGATTCAGCTGTGCGTACAGTGTACAGCCAACGATAAACAAAAGCCTCGTGCCCGCAAACTGTTGTTAGTCTAATTGTACATGTACGATAACGCGATGACGTACCCGGATTTTGGCGAGGCTTAGGATTAGTAAGTCTAGCGAAGGCAGAAGAAAGTTATGTATGCGAGCTTATTGGATTACTTGCAACACACTATTATATGGCCATTTAATTAGTTGTTGAGTCATGATAACAGGGATGTCTGCAACCACATTCCGAAGCTGAAGTTACTTTTGATAATATAAGGCTGTGAGATGAGGCGAGAATGCAAATTGTCCGTTTATCGCCCGCCGTACTAGGAGTTCTGTGAACGAGCTCGACCATTTTCCTTCGTTCAATGCCATTATGTGTTATATTTATAGATCCAATAAAAACACATTTTATTATCTGTATTGTTTATCTCAGTTTAAAGATAAAGATATCG
The DNA here is from genome assembly GCF_032362555.1 of Amyelois transitella. Lineage (NCBI taxonomy): Eukaryota > Metazoa > Arthropoda > Insecta > Lepidoptera > Pyralidae > Amyelois > Amyelois transitella. The sequence goes on along the minus strand of NC_083511.1, from coordinate 5,071,365 downwards.
GTTTTGGACAGAATTGCCGAGTAAAGAGTGTGGTATCTTTGATTTTTTTTTTCACTGATGTTTATGGATACTATTAAAACATTGATAGGGAACCATTCAGTTTCGTATTAACGTTCCTTCGTTGAAACATGAATGGAAGTTATTATCTCTTTTTTTTTCTTTTTTGATTTAATAATATGTGAATAATTCATTATTAAAGGTGCTTGTAATTAGCCACATATGCAGTCGACTACCTATCTGATGGGTGACCATTACCACTGACTACTCATTTATTATATGCTTGTCACAAAGTAGGAATCGATATATTTGGCATTTTATGATTATGTCCCTTTGTCTCAGTAATAGTAACTTTACAAAGTTTTACAACGTGACACTGAAACAAGCAGTAAGTTATAAGAAGTGACCAAGCTATATTACATAACAATAAATACCATCTATGAATAGTCCAGGCAAATCTTGTGAAATATAATGTAAAAAGAGATGGAGTGTTTTCATTTTTAGAGTGTCGGCAGTCATACAGCGCAAAATACGACGTCATAGAAAAAAAATCGCAATAATCTTCCGCACTATTTTAGCATATGTCTGGCTGGTCTGTAGGGACGACTCAGACGCATCTGCATTGAGATAATTGAGTATAACCATTCGTTAGTTAATTAAACACGATACGGCTCGCGATCCGCGATATACGACCTCAATTAAGCTAATCAACTCTTTGTAAATTTATGTGCAACCATATGACATGGCTGAAGGGACGCCGTTGACAATTTTATTTTATTGTCTTTCAACTTCGCAGCGTCGCATTTTTACTTTTATGTATCCATTTCTAGTTGTCTGATGTTCGTTTCAGTTTTATGCTTCGTTGTCTTTTATATGACTAGTAATTAAATCCTAAATTAGTAGGTACCGATTTACGGGATGACGGTTTTTAACATATTGACTACATAAAATGTACATTTTACTTTATATGAAGCAAAATTACAGTAAGAATGTCGAGGTAAAAATCATTTCAACTTTACGTTAAACTTTAGAACCGTATTTAAAAAATAAAATAAAAAAGTACAGGAAAAAGCACCGATAAATTTTATAGTCGAGTCTCAATAGCGAAATACAAATTCGGAATATAATTAAATGGGATGATATCTGCTTACTCGCAAAATATCCGCGTAGGAATATTATAAAATATGTGAACATTTCCTAACCGGGGAACCGCAATCGAGTGGGAAGCCAACTAAACCATGCTCCAGAAAATCCCGTGTCATATAATGTCCGCACTTTATCGCACTGCTCGGTACGTGCCGCTCGAATCCTCTAATTCTATCCATTGAATTCAAATTGAAGTAAACTGTTCGAACGCCAACCGTTTAGTTAATAACTTAATTCTCTGGGAAATACCACGTGCGAGCTGAATTCAGTCGCATGCTGAAAACCGTCCAGGCGCCATGCTCACAACCAAAGCACTGCTTTTTGTTGCATCATTGAGTCATACGCTGCAGTCCAATTCATTCATGAATATTCCGTGTGCGTCATACATAAAGTGCTCGCTTTAGGCCATTCAGATGTTTAGCCCATAGCCACGGCTCTGGGATATTTGAAACGCGTAATGATCATTGTAGGCGTTCCATATAAATGCGCGTATTTGCATCCAAACAGGCTGTGGTGTATTCTGAATAATATTAGATGAGAATTCCGGTCACTTTACTGTTTTGTAAACAGGAAATTTGAAACTGAAATTTATTGTTTAGGTTCCTTTTCTAAACGCAGACATTTATGTGCGCACAATTATAGTCAAAACTAAAAGTACACAAATGAAAATGTTTCTAATAGTTCAATACTGAAAATGACATTTTTTATAGTAAGCAATAACATCGTTTCTTGCTAACTTTGCGATAACCTCAATCCAATAAACGAGCCCAACATGACCCGATAACATTATTATTCCATAAAAGTAGTGTAGCACCGATCGATTCATCCCTTCGATTTGTTTTTCTCGTGTTATTGGCACCAGTTTTATCTCAACACGTTCGAGTGCACTCATAATTTCTACTAGTAGGGTAGCGGTTTGATCACCCTCGGTGTTCAAAGGGACGTCATACACTGCGACCGAACTAATATGACCTTTTACTTCATTCGCGTGTAAGAGATAATGATGATCCCTTCAGCGCATGAGAGCTCTTGTTTGAGTGGTTCTTAGTTGGCGCCTATAGCGGTCGACAAAGATTAATCGCGCGCGCCTTAGAACGACGTATTAGCTATAACGGGATCCGGAAAATTGCGCGATTTTTCCACTCACGCCTCTTTCACAAATTAACTAGGGTAGAGGAAGAACAAGTTATTATCAAATTCTGTCATTTTATGTATGAATTACATTATGTAGACTATTGAAATTTTCAGTCGCACTATTGATCAAAATTGGCAATAGGGTTTTTATGCTCCCATTTGGTTTGCTTGCGCTCCAAGATAATTATTAATTAGTTTATATTTTTTTCAAAATCGACAAACAGTGGGATTTTACAAATTGATTTTCACGTAATGTGAGGGTGAAAATATAATGTAGCCATGAGGTTATTTTTATGTACTTTCTTTAATTTTATGCCACCCCCTGCCAAATTCCACGTCTACATATTGACAATGGGATACATTGAGGGATAATTTTAGCACTCAATATCTTAAGGGGAGAGGTAGTTCTGTTGCGTAAAGCAACATGATACCTTCTATTGAGAAAAATGGTTTTTAAAATATGATGACTCATTTTAGGTACACTGTTGTGGTTAGTTTTCTAGTTACGTATGAAGGAGTTGGACAGTTTATATGGAAGTAACATCAAGTTAGGTAAGAAAAGCAAAAACTTACGAATAAATATACACGAGTGCAGCTTTAGTAACTCGTATTTTTTAACATTTAGGTTTAGTAGAATTAGATCACTCCAATACATTTTTAAGAAGGTAACTAATGATCAAAAACATTAAAAAATAGTACAAAAAAAAACTTTTAGGACGACTTCGATTCAGTGAGATGCAGGCTGGACATTCAATGACGATACACTTACATGTCTTGGAAGCTGGCAGCAGAAAATTTAGAAAGCGTTTTGAAGAAAATCTCCATCAAAATTGAATTAGTTTTCGTGTTTTCTCGAATTTTCATTAAATTTTATGGGTTCTTAATAAAAACAGCCATCAAATCTAGCAAGTTTCACCCATTTACAGCTCCAGTTTATTTCAAAGGCACGAAATGAAATCAGATTATTACTGCAAAACTGAATTACTGTTTACGACAGCTGCACTACCATTCATTTCCAACGTGACTTTAACGAGGATCATTCTCAATTTTTATACGATTACTTTTATTACCGGCGCAGTAACGGGGGCAAATTGTAAATTATGATCGACTAAGCACTTGATTTACTCCACGCTTTGATCCGCTAAGGCTTCGTTCCGAGAGACTGTAGGTAGTGAGACACTTTTCTGCATCAAACGTCGTAAATAAAGCATTTTCATCGGATAATCAAAACCGACTTTTGAACATAATCTCAATTAACTATACGAAAGACTTGACTTAACGTTACGTTATCGGAAGTAAGACGTACATATTTTCACTTCTTATCACCTTACCTTTTCGTAGTCAAAGGCGGACCTAGGTCTACCCCAAAAAGTTGAAGGAAACTTTAGGTAGATTAAAATGAGTATATTTTTATTCAAAGGGTTATTTCGTAACTGCACCTTAACATTTGGAAGTGGAGAAATCAACTCGACGAAGTCGGACGCCTCCTAAGCTTATTGGGTCTTTTACAGTACATTCCAATTTATTCAGCGTCTTGACGTTTATGAAGTCTTTTAATCACCAATCGTTCACCTTATCTGCAATAAAATGAATTCACAGATTTTGTAATATGATGTTAGTAATATTTTGATATTACGATCTTTTGTATAAGAGATGGTATGAATTTTGTAACGGATGATAAAAGGGTATCAAACCTGGTTAAAAGATGTAAAAGTTGCCTGATAAATCATATATTTATAGATAATACTATAAATGTGAGTCTAGGAACTGTTTACGTTGTTAAAAATTCTTATAATGAACGGCATTCCTTTATATTTCCGTACTTGGAAGCAAATCATTATGAAACTACTGCTGATCGCCCAAGTCTATAACAACTATTATTTCTCTATAAAAATATATTTAATTAAGAACCTTAAACCTAGCCTTATATTATGAAACTGAAATTATTGCTACGTTACTAAGATCGTTAAATCATATTCCCGTTATATTATCGTCTAAGCAATAAAAGGTCGTGACTTTTAATATGATAAGAATCTAATATGTACCTATTTATTTTTTATTAAAGTAGGAAATTTAAGTGATGTATGTTAATTCGATTTCAAAGTAGCTTGAACTTAATTTTCGCATTTTCATATTCTGATTTAGGTTCAGCACAGTATTTTTTTTTACCAACAGTTACCATTTCATTAGAAGATACGATTTCATCTTCCAGAGTAAATAAATACAACTTCAAATATATACTCTTAAAGCCTGTTTTAGAGTAGCATTTTTATTATCACCTAAAGCTTCTTCTTTTGTGTCTCCACCGTTATCAATCTACCGTCGGACGGTTCAGCAATGTTTAGGACTTAAGCGCTCACCTAGGTACCCAAGTGTAATTGCGAGGCCCTATACGGAGAGACAGGTTTTACGGCGACCAGCAAATGCCCATCCCGAGAACTTGTAACTCCATCCACTGCCAATTAATTGGCGGTTACATCGGCCAGATCCGATGCCGAAACTATAAATTTTACCTCCTTATGATAGTGATATATCTTTGGCGCTTATAACGAGTCATCATGCTTCCAACTTCTTTATTGTTTTATATCTCCATTGGTTAATGTTATTTGCGTAATTTTAAAATATTTTTTACTTGGATTTTATTTAATTTGTGCTCCAAAATGAACGCTGTTTCTAACGCAAAATCCTGACGTATCTGCATTTTTTATTTTATTCGTTTGTAGGATTCCTATCAGTACCTTAATAGGCATCGAATTCATAATAAGTAGGTAGCTATAAATAATAAAGACTTAGTAAATAACGGGTGATTTTTTAAGAGCTTGAGAACTTTTTTTAAAATTTGCAAAATCTCATCGGTTCTTTATTTGAAACGTTAGATTGGTCCATGACATTTACTTTTTGAAGATAATTTCATTTAAATGTTGACCGCGGCTGCGTCTTAGGTGGTCCATTCGGAAAGTCCAATTTTGGGCAACTTTTTCGAGCATTTCGGTCGGAAAAGCCCGAATTTCTTCGGAAATGTTGTCTTCCAAAGCTGGAATAGTTGCTGGCTTATTTCTGTAGACTTTAGACTACAAAAAATAGTCTTGATGATTTAATGAGTGCGAAACTTGGTCACAATCGCATTAATTGTTTGCTCACTTGGTCGATTATGACCATAAATCGGACGTAAATCGCGAAACACATTTCGAACCGAACACTGATTTTGGTAATAAAATTCAAGGATTTGCAAGCGTTGCTCGTTAGTAAGTCTATTCATGATGAAATGTTAAAGCATACTGAGCATCTTCCTCTTTGACACCATGTCTGAAATCCCGCGTGATCTGTCAAATACTAATGCATGAAAATCCTAACCTCAAAAAATCACCCATTATTATTTTTACTTGACAAAATCGAAAAATGTTTTAATAGTATCATTTCGCACATTACTGTGTTCTGAATTTGACTTTTAGACAAGAATAATGGTGCACGAATGTGACTTGCAAAAACAGTTTCGCATTTATTCAGCGAGGCCTCAGAATTTTGAGAGGCGTCACTGGGAGAGCGTCCGATGTGTGACATCTGGATTTACATACAAAACCACGACTGGCCAGGTACAGATAGACAGAACGTGGCATATCTAATCGATGGACGGCTGTCACTCACACCCTTGACAGGCCAGGCCGAGTGTGTAACGCGCAATAGGATCACTGATCCACATAGATCTATGCTATATTAAGATGAAGCTTTCGTTGATACTTATATCTGTACTGCAACGATATTAACTGAAACTTGAGAAGAAAAGTGGCAAATTTTCTTTAACTCTCAGATGCGTTAGATGCAATTAAATATTAAGTTACTTTATTTTCTTTCACCACATTAAAACTATTTAAATGAGAAGTAAGGCCTGCGTTGATTAAGGTTTATAACGTTTTTGGATCAAATTTTGTTGATTTGGCACCATAAATACAAAGCATATGTATTATTATTCAAATTATTCATATTATTTTGGTTATAATTATACTAGATTCTCCTATTATACCAGATATCTGGTTAAGCAAACCTGAAAAGATTAAGCGAACTATTGGCATAGTATAGCTAAATGTATATCAGTCACCGTAAGACTACTTGATTCCGCTTTCGATTAGCACGATAAGACATTACGCAATCAAGATCCGGTCTCTTCTCACTAAATTGACGTCATGACCCGGTGTAATCCACCGGCATAATCTGATGTCCTATCAAACCTAATTGGAGCGTAATTTTCTTATGGTCTATTTGTTACATTTAAATAGATTAAGTATACATAGATAACTTTGGAAAATCGTGCTAAATTTAATTTTTTTTTATTTTTGTAATGATCTTCTAATTTCTTCATCAACGTTAACGCAAATTAGAAACAAATCATCTCAAACTTCACTTTCTCTTATTTGCATGTATGCACATGCATTCTTGGCAATTGTGCTTCAGAGTTTGCAACTTGTGCAGTTTTAAGACCACGTACACACATACATATATATCATCACGTCTATATCCCTTACGGGGTAGACAGAGCCAACAGTCTTCGAAAGACTGAAAGGCCACGTTCAGCTATTTGGCTTAATGATATAAATGAGATTCAAATAGTGACAGGTTGCTAGCCTGTCGCCTAAAAAAGAATCCCAAGTTTGTAAGCCTATCCCTAGTCGCCTTTTACGACATTCATGGGAGAGAGATGGAGTGGTCCTATTCTTTTTTTTTTATTGGTGCCGGGAACCACACGGCACGTTAAGACCACGTAAATCACTTAATTTATTTGGTTTATTATAGGCTAGCACGTTTGTGTCATTATGGTATTATCTAAGAAAAAGTAAGCTTTTATGAACTTAGCCTCACAAAATTTTGGACATCAAAACTATTCTTCGTCGAATTTGATTGAAAAAACATAACAAAATGCAATGTCTACAGCAAAGCTTACTGTTCTGCATATAAAGTAATAAATATGCATGAAAAAATCGAATATGCGAATCAACCACTGCACGACTAGTCCATCGTATCTGGGTGTTTCCAATCTGATAAGTTTTACCCCGGTCCGTTGGGGTAACCTGCCATTCACTACACCGAATGACAATGGTATGGATTCACAGTGGTCGAGTTGGGCCCAGTTGTTAGACTTTAAAAATATAAAAATTTGAAGAAACAAAGATTGCATCTTGCTTTTCATTAATATATACCTATTTATGTGGTAATCATAGATAGTGAATTAGTGGTGAAAGTCCTGCTCTATATTTTTAATTTACTTGGCTACTTAAATATCAGCGGAAGTACAGTATTTTGTGTGATTCGTCTTCGCATCAGGCAACGTTTAATAATGATGTGGCATTTCTTTTCCTAGTAATATTGTAAACTTCTACAGTAAACAAATAGAGGGAGAAGTATCGGAATGCAGACCTTAAATTTATAACGATGGTATTAGTACATATAACCGGGAGGACGAAGAGAGAACACAAAGTAAATTACTAATCAAAATCCCGACAAGTCTTCAGAAAATTTCTCGGAAAAAGCTATAAATTATTAGACGTAATTTAATATTACCAATTAACTCGGCCAATTTATAAAATCTTTATGAACTATTCTGGATGGACGAGATTGTTTGACTAATGGACGCGAGCAAACTCTGGCCACTTTCCAGTATTGAAGTTTGACAGGCCGACTGTTTGGTTACTACGGTAGGTAAATATCTACCTAGCTTTTCGACGATTGAACAAAATCATAGTTTCCTTTGCGTGTTGCATATTTTTTTCAAACTTACTCACATAATCTCATACTATTTGCAAATACAAAAGTCACTAAATTAATTTAGATGAAGCAAAATATTCGTTATTTTACTATCATTCAAATGATTGACATTCAGAACGATATAAGTCATTGTAAATAAATATAGAATAACTCGTTTCAATGTTAACATTTTAGACTGTAACATTTGTGAAATTTATAGGAATTTTCTTGGAAATGCTAACAAAGCTGTTTATCGAAAATTTCCCCGAAACCTACAATGGCTCCGTACAAAAGTCATGAAAATTTTATCTCTTCAAGAATCTGAACATTTTGTACAATTCGGTATTCAGTGGCTGATGGCAGTACCCGCTATGTCGAAGTTAAATGGTGATGTATGGATACTGCTCGTGTGATAAAATAGGAATGTGAAATAGCAACACTCGCAAATCTACAACGTTGGACAATTTGTACCGCACAAGGCATATTATGCCTAGTGTACAGAATCACAGTACTATGAGATTAGTACTGTAGTTTGTCTATGGAATATTTTGTAGCAGATTCATACGAATAGCCGTGACATGTCTAGTAGAATATACAATGCTAGTACTACTTTTCAATGTATTATTTTATTTTTATTTTTATATACGCGTTATGAGGACAAAAACATTTACAACTTGGATATCAAAAATCTAATTACGTGTAATTAACAGTCAATGTCTCGTCAGATTCTTATTTAAAAAATCTCCCAAAATACATCATCAAATTACTTAATTTAAACATAAGAAAATTAAAACCTAACTAAATTAAGATTTAAATTTATAATAAATATTTAAGAGTAAGATCCGGCCCAGTTTTTTCACTAGCAAATATGCTTATACACACATATTCCGGCTACAATTTAAGCTAAGCGCATAGCAACTAAACTCGTGTAATGTAGGTCTTGGCTAACCATCCACGATTATTCAGCTAGCCATAAAACCCAGCATAAAAGTTTTATTTTATAAAAAAGAATATTTATTTATCCCTTTTTAATTTAAACGAGATTTTAACAGGATGTAGAAATTTTTCAGCGTTGACTTGGAATTCAGGAAACCTCGTCTGTTTCGAAAAAATAAAATTATGTTAACAATATACCGCAGTTTTGTTATTCATTAATGTCTTTTTTATAGAACAAAAAATGGATTCGCTTTAATAAATTAAAAACCATAAGGCCACGCAGGTTTCTCTGGCGTTGATGTCCGAACTAAATTATAATTAACAGTCCCACGTACATTCCGGTTAATTATTGATAAGATATTTTATTTTTATAGAAAAACGGGTATTTCCAAAAATGTTTAATCACAATATCATTGTAATTTCTCAACAAAGAACAGTCGGTTTTAAAAGTAATATAACAGAATCATTTATCAAGGCACAGACAGGGGAGTGTCTGCGTAACAAATAGCCAAATAACTCAGTAGAATAACCAAGTTCGTAAATAAAGGATTTATCTGTAAAACACGTTATCTAGTACATATTTATTTTACGACACGGCGTAAATTTGAGCGAAAGCGTAAAACGTTCCGTTACACCGAACCCTTAATGAAAAGAGCTACAATAATGTGTTATCATCTTGTATTTTATGGACAATAAATGTTTATTGTGAAGTGGTAATTGTATTTTGATATTTTTAGCTGACTTACTTACGAACAAGTAAGTATACTTGATTTCTCTTCCTCAAATGCTTAGGAAAAGTCAAGAAAAAATAGTCGGGAGGCTGTTTTGATCTTTTGTGCCGAATTATTTTTGAAGTTGAGATGGAAAAAATGGTTATTACACAAGAAGGTTATGTAAAAATTTCACGAATAACCTTTTTTCCGTTAATCGTGTTTATTATTTTATCGAATAAGGTTAAACTTCACTTTTAACATTTCCGAACTAATGACAACTCTCATAAATATTATCCCAATCCAATCCACCAATCGAACTTAAGAAAATGTAACGTGTTTGCACGAAAAATATTATACCAAGATTATTAATTATTCGCTTTCCATCTAATTGAAAGCGAAACAATAGGCAAACAAAACCTCAGATACCGAATTAGCATATGTATTATCGAAATAACGAAACACCGAATTGTATTGAACGACATTCCTTGGGAACAGCTGCAGCTTAGCAATTCTACTTAAGTCCTGAATAAATTAGCGCACAAGAAACTTGCTATTTTACCTAGTCTTAGAGCAAAGTACCAAATAAAGTAAAAAGTATTTCTATGATGTTTTTTTTTCTTTTAATGTTATCAAGTGTAAGTGGCATTATTCTGCATGTAGGAAGTATAGTTATTAAAGTTATTTATTCCTACAGAAGATAAAAATAAAACAAAGGTAAGGATTTTGGCTCCATGTTTGCAACCCAAATTTTGTCAGTTTCTTTAACATAAGAAAAAATAATAGGTAAAATAACAATACAGTTAGCCGTCTAAACTTCATTCAAAATCTGGGCAGTAATTTTTCTTTTGGAGGAGTTACAGAACAGATATAGGTACTCATTTACGTTTAGGTACATAACTTTCGCATCCATAATTTTTGCATAAGTTACAATTTAATTAGTATGATCATGATATATTGGATGACATGATTCTTAAATGCAAACAAGTATCCGTTCTACTTACGCTAAAGTTAAAATGATCATCAAAATATATTTGTCCTCACCTCTCCTACTGCATGCACGTAATCAAATTAGTCTCTGAAGATCTTTCGCCAAATATTTACCAGTCTACAGCGGGGTGTAATACGGACTTGGAGATTAGCAAGTTACCTAATTTAATGGAAAATACTTCAAAAGAAGTTCTTAATAAGCCTATTTTGTCTTTATAGCTCCCCCGCGTGTCTTATAAATAACTTGGAATTTATATTTTAGTTTTTTCTTAGAAGCGATTGATATTTTGTCTTTAATCAAGTATCAGTTATTTAGTCAGTTCAATATTAAAATTAGAATTTTTTTACAATGAATTAAGTGTTAAATTAGATGATACACAAATTTTAAGAATGTATAAAAAAACAAAATTCCTGAAAATAATTTATTTATGTAGTACAAGTCATTGATTCAGACGATCCATACTTTAACAAATCTTAATTTGATCTTCAAATTCTTGTTCTCTTCTTTTGCATATTAGAATTGCATATTTGAGAATTGATTCCCTTGTATTTATATGTAGCATGACAAGACTTTTTCCATACAATTTACTTGAAAGAACATGAGTCGGCTAAGCACCTTCCACACACATTATGATAGGTCGTATACAAACGGCCAATAAACATATATGCTCCTCTTTGTCAACGCACCTTTCTATGATCCCATAAGTTATCAGTAGCAAGAACTAGCAGTTAATTTTGCATTCAATGCGACAGAACACTGGGGTTTAATCGTCACAACTTTATTGCGGCAAGATCGCAGATTTGCGTGTGAGACGACGGCTTTACAAGGCAAGGTTTCTGTCCGTCATGACGTCACAAGATGGAGTCGTCCGACCGAGAGATCTGATTTCGGCATCTTTTTGAATGTTTATTTCGTTTTGCTTAGGCGCATGTACTGAGAACGAATATGGGCTGTGTTGATTTGCATGAGATGCGTTCGTTTTGTTTGATACGAATTCTTGGAGAATCAAACTAAACAAGTGTGCTTTTTTTAATTCATTTTACAGTTTTGACCAAAATTAATTGTCCATTTATTGGAATAAATTATATTTTCAGAAAAGAAAATGAAGCTAATGACATTCATTTTAAAATTTAATTACCTTGTATGTTACTTTAAAATATAAATTATTAATAATTTTATTTTCTTTTTAGATGATTTTTACTTGAACTTACTTTTTTAGATCTGTTGTGCTTGTTTTCCTTTTAAAAAGTGTATTTCAAACCATTGTGATTTCCTATAATGACAAATATAAAATTTTGAAAATTTCAATATTCATATCATACTAATTATAATATTAACACATAATTTCTAAAGTAATTCAATACTACCTACGCGTAGTATTTGATTGTGATATTGAGAATAATGACCATTGAAATTTGTTACTGCCCAATTAGGAAATACTCCAGATCTTCCCAGGAATTACTGAGTATATAGGATATTATAACATATGAGCAATGCCTTGCTGTTTGTGTGCAGTATTATAAACCAAACATTATTACGGTAATTTGGCTGATATTAGTCCTACTAATATTATTACTGAAGCTTCCGTATTGCGACATAGCACGCAAGCATAAAATAAGGAATATGTAGAAATTTCACTACTGCCTACCTCGTAAGACGTGATGAATGTATAATGATTGTAAAAAAATTACTTTGTACCATGGAAACCAGCGCTTTCTCTTTATTATATTTGCGTATACAAACACCCGCCTCTACTTTGCTTTGGCTCGCTTTTTCGACTTTTGCTGTTTTCACTTGGTTAGGCTTAAAGCGCCTTTTGTTTAATCGATAAAAAGCGCTTATAATCACATAACTCGCTAAAATTACTTGGTATACATGTACTATTTTAATTTCAAATCAATGTACAATCATTTTAATTGAAATTATGGTATAGGAAATACGTACCTACTCCAATTCGATTAAAATGGAGGGAGATTAGCGAAACACTTGTCGTAATTGTATTTTTTTTAATGTCTTATATTTGTTTTTGACCTTGCATTATGCGACTCTGTCTTAACTGTAAGGAATAAAGACGTGACAGGTGTGTGTATGATGCGGTTGAAATTCAGTTTCAAATATGACGTAAATGAGCTATCTCTTTATGCCTTCCATGTTTTTTGATATAAGTATCCTTAATTCCTCATAGCATATTTTATAGCCTCGCTATATCAGTCAATTCATATAAATTTACGATCGGTCAAGATGTTTAAGCTAACCACTATATTCTCATAATTGTAAAACCGATTTCAGACTTCTTTGTGAAGAGTATACAGGATTCCTTTACATTGCAATTGAAAATCTTGGTTACATAGGTTAGTTAGTTGCATTCATCCACATCTAATTGCATTTTAATCCTGACGTTAGCCCAGTTGCATCCTCATTGTTTGGGTGAAGTCTAGAGTTTTCCTATAACCGTGATCCTCCACAACTTTAACCCTTTATAAGGATACTTGTTCAAACATGAATTAATCTATTTATATAAAACTCTTCCGTTACTGAAATTAGGCACGTATGTTTCTTATGTGGTCTAGGGTGTACTAGGAGAGGACTTCCCGAAATTCCCACTGGAACGGGAGTTGATTGGATTTTTCTATATATGCGTGGAACCGCGAGCGTTCTCTATAGTATTGGTCGTAAAGTAAAGTGTGAATGCGCTTGTTTATATTTAATAAACAAGCGCATTCACAAGACAAACGTATGGTTATGTGAAACTCATTAAGTTCGCAATATACGCAAAGCCTGTTATAATGTAGCTTCCTACTAATTATGCTATACTGCTCCCACACACGCTATTGTGCACACTTGATACTAATTAATTGATCTTGACGCTGTACTAATTGTGTGGATAGTTGAATGGGAATGTAGCAATAACAGCATCGTTATTGAAATTCTTTGATAATTTTATAATAAGTAGTGAGGGATGTTTTGCCACGTGGCTAAGAAGTTAAGAAGCAATTAAAGATATGAAACGAGCCATAGAACTTCTTTGTCCGTATGAATTAAGAAAAAAAATATATGGTATGCATCTTGTATATCAGTTTCCTTTTTCAAATGTAACGAATGTTACTGTCCTTATAAACAAATCCAGAAAAGAAGGCTCTTTAAAAGTAAAAAAAATAAATAAATTTTTAGGTTAGCTACATTTTTTATTTTCGGCTCTGTATACTTTTTCATGTTGTTGACTGTACTCGTCTCAATAATATGATTTTATGGTAACAACATTGTTCTTTTCGAATCATTATACATTTACCATATTTTATTTTCAAACAATTGCATCCGTATAATGCTAATTGCTAATTAATTAATAGTCAAGTGAATGAACTGATTGAGTAAACAATGTTGGCAATTTGTGCGATTGAATAATGCATGTCATTTACATATAGTAATAATGGTATATTTGTTTGTCTTCGTCTATTATCTTAAGCTCTTAGATAATACATTGAAATCTCCACATATCTATTATACATAATAATGAATCTAGATTTTTTCATAATAATTACCCAAAAAATCAAATTAAATAACTGGCAACGCATAAATTATACTAACTATTTTTTTTTTCTCTATCATCCTAATGTTGACAAAGTAATCTGCTCAAGCGCAATTTTTGAAAATACGTACGATATTAGTGCAAGGAAAAAGGAATATCAAATCAGAAAATTCTTAAGCATTTTATATCTCTTAAATTGAAATTTAATTTCATACTGCGTTCTTATCATCTTATACCTCTCAACTAATGTCACGGCGCATAAACTCATCGGTGGAAGCGGCGCGGATGAGCGGTCCATTTTAAATAGCCACTTACGAGACGGCCACAAACAAATCGCTAGGAACAAGAGGCAGGCCGAGTCGGTGTGCCTGACTAACTAGGCGCATGTATGGAGTTTACCCATTTTAAAAGGACGCCATTACAATGGACGCATTTTCTTGTACAGTTGTCTGATTTGACACCGCGTTCATTTGATCCTATTTGCGGTTGCAAAATACTCAATGATCACATTTATGTAATGGCTCAATTTGTGATAGAATTGAGTTTTTTATTGCACTTTAAATAAAAATATCTTATTGACATTCATAGATAAGTGATGTTCGTAGGTAATTTTTGGCTGATCGCCTAAAAGAAGAATCCCAAGTTTATATGATTGACTTTTACAATACTATTAATAATACATCAGAAGCACCACGAATGAGCCATTTGTAATAACCATTTACACACAATTATAAGTCTTTTATGCATTGAAAATTTAAAAGGGCACAAATGATTTGGAAACATAACTTAAGTGGAATTTTTTTAGATAATAACCAATATCACATCATTATTGGTCGTTGTTTTATTGTTGTTAGTTTGTTTGGAGACGACTATATTTTAAGGTAGAAATTATTTTAGCGAAATGCATAATTTGAATAAACTTGATTTAATTTTTTTTACAGTGTTTTTCATACTGGTCATTTATTTACATTACTTGTTTTACTTAATACTTTGGTTGTTAAAATGTATATACGCGTAAATAACAGGTTTGCGGCCATTGTAGAAAGGACCTCGCGCGCATTGAGGTGGAATCCTCAGTCAAGTTTTTGCTTGGTAGCGATTACAGTACGCCGTTTTACCCGCTTAGAAGTGGGTTGGGTTACGACTAACCTTTATCGGCATTCAGTCGTTCGTTTTTCAAAATACCTCTCGCAATTCCTTACTTGAACAAAAAAGGAAAAAAGATAATTCTCGATGACTTTATATAGGCACACCGTTCTCTAGCCACTGGCAATATCATTAAACCAATTCAAAGTTATTGCCCATTACACGAAACGAAAATCATAGCTTGAGTTACTGACGTTGGAACACCCTTTATAAATTCACTGCCTTCCTTGTTCACTTATTGTAATTGTGAATTTAACGACATCTTCGTCAGGCAGTGATTCATCTTTTATCTTTTCACACGGGATCACAATAAAACTGTCAAATAAGTTCTTTGATATGACAGATACGATATCTACATTAGCTGGTTTACCGTCGTCACGGCGCAAACGAAAATCAAATAAAAAAATTCTATAAAACACACGTCACGAATTTGAGCAACTGCCAGCGTTGTACTTAACTGTAGCGATGACTCCGCCGATTCGATCATAAATTAAAAGCCATCATATTTGTTTTCGAATGAACAAGTAAATAAAATCTCAATCGACGGAGCGTAACTTTGCGGGGTACGTAATCAACAGTTTTATTCGGCAATTCCGCTGCCTTGATTTCAAGTTTCATCCTTGTCGTGGATCGTGCTCGATCTTCATTTGAATATCTTTCCGCCTCTGCTTCTCTGTTGACGCTGATTAAATTCAACATGTCTGAAATTTATATTGAATCACGGTATTATCGTTTGTTTTCTTTTGTGAGCATCAAATCGTGTTTGTTTTCTTCAGTCGATTGTCAAACGGCTTGTGGACGGGCAGCTAGTTAAGCGGAGGTCAGTAATTAACAGGCGAGATCAACAAGCGGCCCGATGCTAATGGGGCCTTTCCACGTCAAAGGGCTAACGCTAAAAGGCGTCAGAGCGCGTCTGTCCGAATAATGGGCCAAGTTGTAGTGCCCCCCGAACTCGCCGGCCGGTGAGCCCAGCGACCTCCGCCGACCCTCGTCAAATGCTCGATTAGCTTAACGTGTACACACTAATTATTTTTTACGATTTACTAAGACACTCAGACTTTGGGCTCCCTCTATCGGCGTCATTTATATATCTGGCATCTCGCCCACGCACAACAATGTATCGAAATTGAATTTCCGTACGTGGTGTGTCGACTTATTGATTGCGAACAATGCTGCGAATCCTTTATTTTATTGTTTTCCTCCAACTGAACGCGTGTGGTTATAGTTCATGCCTTTTTATTTCGACTTAGTCTTAGCGTTAGTAATCTCTTGTATAAGCCCAATCTCAAATACATGTCCTATGTCAAAAATTAATAATGTGTTGCCGACATGTTTAATTCTTACGCCTCATAATAAAATTACAGTTTAGAATTTTGGATCTAACCGGATACACGAATCAAATTTATCGTTTATTGATATCAATAAAATTGAATGAATCACGGAAAATCACTTCAAAATAAATTTAAATAAGCTACTAAAGTCAGTATTCATTTAAAAAGTCATAATGAGACATGAAAATATGACATCGTAAATAAAGTGCACAATACACTGGACTATTAAAACACGAACAGTTGTGTAATGGAGGAGGTTTACTGCTTCCTCGTGTTGGTATTTCGATGTAATTCTATTTGATAAATTTGACAATAAAGTCAAACAATAAAATTTTAGACCTAATTCGTTTTTCTGAAAAGAGAATTTATCGTAGTATCCGAGGAGTCGTAAAACGGACCGTCTGTCGTGGTATTAAGTGACAAATTGTCGGACTTGGCCACGACAATACTCATAAACTAAACGTAATACTGTTGTTATATTCTTGAATGGAACTTGGCTTGTAAATGTATAGAAATAATTTTAAAATCTTTATTCCACAGGCGTAACGTTTGTATTTCAAATAAAAAGATTTTAATTTTTATCATTACTTAACTTTATAAAACAATATCGTTTTAACGAATGATCGGCAGCTACATTCAGCCTTCATTATAATAATCAGAAATTTAATATTTAAATAGTAAATAACTGACTGTTTGAATAATTAGCCATCGAATGAACGTCCCAATTCAATTGTTTTGTTTGTCAATTCAATTGTTAATTTCTCATTCATCTGCCATGTCGTCATTTGTTGTTTCAATTTATCCATTTAAAACTTCATTAAAGCCCGATCGAGTTCATTTTATTTGATTTAACAACTGTTTAATTATATTGTCACTAAATTGTTAGCGATTGTATGTTTTGAAGTAAGAAATATTTGCATACAATCCTGTTAATTTCATTTTACTAAATAAATCGATAAAACATACATATATATCTACATGTAATATTTTGTAATAACATTTTTTTCTACTACTTCATTATTATAGATTAGACTATAATATGATTAGATCAATAATATTATTCAATCTTTTGATTATATTATCACAGATCAATTGCAATGCATTTTGCATTTAATCTATCAAGATTAACACAACGCCGTGGAAAAAAAGCGACTGAGGGCTAACTTTCACACATTTTTTTAACAATTTATCACACCGATTAAGCGTTCCGCCCGTCTTTTGTTATTAGCACAATTTGCGAAATATAGGTAGGTATCTTTAATTACAGCTATTTGTGTTCACCGCCACGTAAAATTATTCAAATTACGCTTAATTTAATGTTCTTTAAGCAACGAATTGCTGCGTATTTTTCCCCGTGTCGTGTTAATGGCCAATTCCTGAATTAAATTCGACGATCGTAAATTCTCTGTACAATGTAACATAAACAAAACTTATCTTCAAAGCGACGAGCTATCTTGAATTATAATTTGGTCTGATTTTACGGTGCCGGCTTGCGGCTTATCGCACTTTTTAAATTGACACTCTATTTGTGTTTGATTAAATTAAAGAGATTGCTATATTTTTAGACAGGTTTTTAATTTCATATAGTTCACCACTCTTTAAAAACAACCAATCAAAATTGTTAATTGGTTTTAAGTACATCGCTTATAACTACCCTATCTGTGGCTGTTCTTTATTTAATTAAAGCTTGTGTATCGAAATTTCCTTACTGAATTAAAAATGTGTACAAAGCAATGAAATATTCAATGATTCGTTAACATTGAAACTTTGGTGCAACCCTCGGGTTTCTATGTAATTTTCTACACAAAGCAAAAATTCCAGTACGAGCCACAAAAGCCAAAATTTCTGAGGGGCTTCTGAAACTGTCGACAATGAATTTCCATAGATATGCACCTACATGCATAGCAACGGGGAAGAGGGGTTTATTTACATGTTAATAACGATCTGGAAGAGACATTCCATAAAGTTTGTTTAAAATTTGAAATAAAAATAAGAAATTTCATATTTTTTTCTCTTCCCGTTCTACGTAGGTCGGTAAAAGGTCGTGCTCATTTTGGTAAGCTTTCTTGATAGAGCCGAAAAGCTGCTTTCACTCTTAATATTCAATCAATTTGAAATTTTTGAGTGTGCAAACAAAATTCATGAATGTGTGTGAAAATGTTGTGCCTTATTGAGCCTGGCTGTAGTCGTCAGATCATCTTCACTTCAATCTATATTGGAATGTATTTTTTTTTATTGCAATGAAGAATTATTAAAATATTGTAACATGTATCATTTTTATTTACTGCTATATATTATACTTTTTAACGCAAAGTGATAACACTTCTAATAAAGCAACATCCACGACAATTGGACTTTGGTTACTGAGTTTCCGGAATATTTCGCCTGTGCCGCTTCACCTCACTATTTCCTCGCCGATTTTAATTCCAACATCCTTACAAAGATACCGCTATTAAATTTCACATACGAGCGCCAACTTTGGTCATTTAACTTTTGTATCGTATGATACTTAATACTGCCGAGTTTGTGATGGTTAGTAAATTATGACTTTGTTCCTTTGTATCCGACTAAGGAGTAAGATTCATTTGTGTGATGTGGTATTTAGGGCTTGTATCGGTATCTTATGTAAAGTTAAAAAAGAACAGAATTCTGATTTACAAGATTTATTAAAATCCGTTTTTGTAGGACACACATAGATGATTTTATACCACGTGGCAAGAATTTTTTTTCAGAATTTTCTTCGAAATGTAGTAATTAATCAATATTTTCTAAAAATGTATTTTTCTAGCAATATTTTGTATCACAACTATGTTATTTCTAAAAATCGCTATTATTTGCGAAATATCATCACTTGATAAAGGAATATTTACTTTACCTTTATCTCTACGAGTTCAATCATCGATAGTAAGATAATATATCTTATAACGTATTGTCAGGTAACTGCAAATTGTTGTTCACTCCTAAACCTAGCTCTTTCCATTGTTTGCTTTTATCCTATTTCTCGAAACTGGATGACATAAAATCGACAGCTCATCTTGCAAACTGTACACGAATGCAATCGTTGACACACTGCAGCTGTAACAATGTTCAGACAATGCGACCTGGCTATTGAGTTAGAAAATCGCATCGCCAGTCTAATTGAGATTCATATCAAAGATCCAAAATTTAAATGGAAGTGACATATTTTTTCGTAGATTATCTTTTACATTTTCTTCTTTTCTCGGTTGAAACCTTCGGGGCGCAGGGTTCGCCAATTTCTCTGCCCTTACTGTCATTCTTTGGAATGTTTGATAGGCTTTATCGAATATTTAAATTTCGGTAACAACATAACATAATAATAAGCACATCATGCTAATACGTGGACGTGTAAATGTTGTTTACACGGTCGTTGCCAGCATTGCTAATATCCAATATTACCTACTTCATCTCATGGGCGCATCTATTAAACATGAATCTTCGCAAAAATACAAATAGCAACGTTTGTCACCAGCATAAATATATAGCAAGACAATGACGAGGAACTAACAAGTACAATGTTGCTCCTTTCAAACCAAATTGTTGTTGGTTTCGCTTGCTGTAAATACACTATGAATCTTTGAGGATATGAAAACTTGGGTCTCAATTTGACGATGCATATTGCTGAAATCTACAGTTATCATTTGAGTCTCTGTAAAATTTTGACGAAACGTTTGATATTGGGATGAAATATATTTTTTCAATAAACAAATATATATTTTTTTTTATTTGGGATTTTTCCCCTTAAAGGCTGACATTAAGTCTTCCATAGCGAGCAGTCATAGTCAGACATTTCTCCCCAGATATTATCCCCCAATGAAGAACACCATTTTGTAGACTGTGAAGTAAAAGCTTAGAGTAGGTACAACTGGCATTACGCAAAAGAGAAAGAGACCAATATCGCTGAATTGTTTTGTTTTGTTTT
The DNA here is from genome assembly GCF_032362555.1 of Amyelois transitella. Classification (NCBI taxonomy): domain Eukaryota; kingdom Metazoa; phylum Arthropoda; class Insecta; order Lepidoptera; family Pyralidae; genus Amyelois; species Amyelois transitella. The sequence goes on along the minus strand of NC_083511.1, from coordinate 5,050,772 downwards.
GTAATCTTTGTTGCACAGATTTTCTCATAGTTACCTACAAAAAAAGTGTATAGTAAAAGATATAAATTAATCCTTCGGCGGCCATTAACACTCACTCGAATATTTCTGCCGAATATCGGTCCAGTTTCAATAACATACAAATCACGAGGAGTATAATGACGTGAATCTACACCAATTATTGAGTACGTGTTGATCTTGGTCTGATTTTTAATGTGCGCAAATTGATACTTGCACACAAAAAGTTAAGTATGTAAAACGGTCTTATTCACTTCTTTTTCGAGGTTATTAAGATTTGTATAGTGAAAAATTATGTTCTGGAATTGGGCAAAAGTATACACCGGTAAAAGCAAGTAACCAGTTTGCTGCTAATACAGAATATGGCAGAACAAAATATTTTGACGCTTTGGTCAGACCACGATTGGTCTGGTAATCTTCGAAACTTTAAAAGAAATTTCTATTTGAATGGAATATTATAATGAAAGGCTTAGGAAATTTTTGTTAGCAGAGCTGCAGGATAAAAACTAGAAGATATAAATATTTTATCTTTCTTCTTTCATACATACATACATAATTTCAATTAAAACTTTATTACGTACGTATTTTATACGTAACTTTATTTACGTAGTGCTTGGAGTCTATAAACTTATCATGCTACATAATGCAATTTAATATCTACGAAAATTAACAAATTGTTGGGTAGCGACACAATCCTAACTTCGTAAGTGCACAAAATATTAATCTTATAGAGATAAAGCCGAAACCACGTAACATTTAGATACTCTCTAAAAGGAATTCAATAAGCGATAATTATTTTTTTATCACTGTACGGTACAGATAATAAAATAAATTATATTTAAATTTAACAAAATATTAAATATGTAGAGCGTTTTCGACAAATCGGTTAGCCATCAAACTATTGTACCCATGGTCGCAGTACTCGTAATGTGCGAAGCTAGATCATCAGACAGACATCATGCGTTCTAATTTCACACCTTAAATAACGTTTTATTTTCACATTATAGGAAGAAAGAAATGATAAATAAAAAGAGCTAAAAATCAAGAAGATGGTACACATTTATAAGTGGCTGACTGTACTAAGTTGACACAAACGTGTGCGGTATTGGCCGGTATGTGTAAGTGCACTAGTTTCTGTACCTTTGTTTTGTTGTGTCTCGACAATTCGTGCACCTTTCAACACGACGCAGTTTCGGACAGTTTGAAGCGGGCAACCGGTCCAGCTAATATCGTTAAATGGTACATTGTTGCATGTGCATACACTGAAAGGAGACTCGGAGAGCAAAGGCTTTTATGGTACAGAAGTTACGTTTGTTTCCATATGTTGCCTAACTATAAAATTAGGTATTGCTTAATACAACTGGTTCCTAGTACTTTCAAATGTTTATCCCCACACATCAAGCCCTACCGGCAGAGGAGGTTATTTACTAGTGTATAGTTCTATTTTTTTTTCATTTAAGAAATATACAGATAGTACTTTTGTGTTTTATTTAAAATATTTCGGGTAACTCGTTTCACAAACAAAAATGATAATGGAGAAATGTGATTAATTTTCTTATAATTGGCATTGAAACACGTTTACAAAATCAAGTGTATAATTTTTTTTGAAAATTATTTTGAATGTTGACGTGGCTTCTGTACTTCTTTTATCTTTAACTCTTGTTTTGTTATATCCCAAACGGCGACACAGACCACACTGGGTCTAGAATTGGCATATAAATAGAAACAATGTTTCAGATTGAAGGGAATGGTCGTTCTGTGGTCTGGCCAATATTGTTGTATTTCTGTCACATACTTTGTATGATACCACACATTTGGTAGGACATAAAAATAAACTTATTTGTTGTAAACAGAGTGTGACAATCAATGTATGAGCGAAATAAACTAATAGTATTAAACAATTTTATAGCTAATGTCACAGTAATATGACAATTTTCCTACGTTTCATAGGAAATAAACATTTGATATTCAATTCCATATTTGAATTTTACTTTTCCATCGCTCAGGCCAATGCGAACTATGGAATACCGTCATAGCAGATGATGAAGTGGAAAACTTCATAAAACTGATTCGTTTTTGGGTATCATTTTACAATTGGTAAAATCGCCATCCCCATCGACTTTAAATATCTTACAAAATGACAATTCTTATCCTCTGAAGTCTACGCCCAACTAACATAATGAAGTAAGAAATCCACTTAAAGTTATTAAAACACAATAGAGCAGTGGTGCGCTCTCGCCCTAATTGAAAACTGCACTGTATTCATAAACGGGAAAGAGTACAGAAAGAAAGCTTTGAAAACTAACTCCACTTAGAGTAGGTCTCCAGTAGGCATATAAAAGACATTCGATAGAATGCCATGGAATAAAAATGCCACTTTTATTTATTACTACACTTCTTTTATTTTAGACAATCATTTTTATCAAGTATGATTTCAAACATTGTATGTCCCGGTACGTAAGAACAAGACCACTCTCTTTCTTTCGGATGGATGTTGTAAAACGCTACTAAGGAAATTACCACAACAGAGTATACCTACTTATAATCGTCGAATTCTTATTTAAGGCACTGCTGTGTTAGTTCACTAATTTCAAAACCAAATATTGTTATTATTTTTGTCTTATTAAAACTAAGCATTATATCTAGCTTGAAAATGATTTATACAGTGGTCACAATGGTCGATCGCTGCACTTTCAATATTATATGTCCCTGGGGATTGGCGACGATAAATTTTTATATAGTTTGATAATGGAAACTTGGGAATTATAAAACTTGTGGTTATTTGAATTTTTGTTCATTCAAATAAGATTAAGATTCATTTATATCTATGAGTTTTAATAATGAGTTTGAATTAGCCATTAAAAGAGGTAACCATTTTAAATAAATGATTGAATATTTGATAAAATTACTTGTTGTTCTTTAAATATTATTATACTAGTTTAGTATTATATTAGTAGTTCTTATTAAATTAATTACTGAGTTAATATCCAACATGCTTATTAGTAAAATATTGTTTCAGTACGCAATGGCTACTCGTGTGTTCCCGTGGCTTTGTCTGAAGGCCTGGATATAAGGTTGGGAACTGCGGTCACTGATATCCAGTACAGCGGTCCTGGGGTCGTCGTGAAGGCAGTCAACCCACGAGCTCCGAATCAGCCACTCACTTTCAAAGGTAATATAGTAATCTTTCTTAATTTAAAATAATATGTCCTAATGTAAAGAGCGATAGGTATATAGAATACGCTTTAATTCCAGATATTTATCGTCAGCGTTTACATGTAAAGCTGAGGTCTTTTTTTATTTGAAGAGGCTATAATTACTAAAAGACATTATTTTCTATCTCAAAAAGAAAAATCAAATTTATGTGGCCGTAATAATAAGGAAGTGCCATTTGAAAAAAATAAACAAAGAGACACAATGGGCGTTATGAGAAAAATCCACAACGCCGCCGGTCCTGTCCCTAATAAAGAAAGTACAGATACTTAAAACGTTTGCCTCATATTTACAATTAGCTCACAGTTACAAAAACGAGTCATTCAGGAAACTCACGTACTTTACGTGACGTCGCTATTGTAAAAAATATTATACTTAGATAGAATCTGATCATTGAACCATTAATTAAATTAGCTGTACATATATCTATTATTTAACATCACTTAGAAATAAACATATGTCCCATGCATTACCAAGCATTAATTGCAAGCGTCGTTCAAGAATCGTAATCAATAATTAAATACATTTATTATAAGATTAAATACATCGCATACCTGAAATTTCTACGGCAACGGGAAAGTAAACGATAGTTACATTGACAAATTTTATGTAATTTTGTTGATAACTTAAAGTAAAAGTTAAATTAGCTATTACTTTAACTGCAACAATAAAGTTATACGCAACCAATAAACTAAATTTATAGAATAAGTCCTTCTATTCGCTCGTTATTTTGTAGCGAACGTCGTCTTCGTTCGTCCCAGGCATCTTGTCATTTCTTTGTCGCAAAATGATTTGCAATTCTAACGCGTTAATTTCGCTTTGATGAGGCCGTCGAAAAATACGCGCCGCAAGATTTATACACAGACGGTTTCATTTTAAATATGAAAAAGAAAATAACGAACACTGATCCAATCATGGAGGTGTCGAGGTTTGCTGGACTCAAGACTCGAAATAGGATATTTTTTGCCTCAAAAGTAATTTTCACAATTCTTTATGTTGATTTTGAAATTATGGTAAGCCACGCGGTTTCTGGCAGAAAAAAATATGCTGTAAAAGTTTATCAAAGTGCTAGTTTCAGCCAGCCCATCTGTTTTTGTTTTTCAAAGCATTAAACACTATGCTTACATGTATATTGTGTTAAGCCTTTGTCGGAATCGAGCTTCGTAACCTGTTATTCGGTTTTAACTATAATGAGGAGAACTTAAGAAAAATCTTATATTATTCAAAAAAAACATTATGTACTTTTCCGCTTGTTACTTTGATTTATAAGTATAAAATGTTGATATGATCCGTTAAAGAATGATCCACAATTGTCTCTTCGCTTCTTGATCAATAAAAACTTCACATGCACGTCTACACACTCATTGGTATTGACCCGGGCGCCTCGGGGCCGAGTTAGCTCCGGACCGGAGCGCCCGGGGCCCTTCCGGATCATTTACATACAGACGGAATCTCAGGTTGATGTTTGTAGGCGGTGCCGTGCGAGATAAACTATGTTTATCCTTTATGCGCAGCCCGTTATTCAATATTACGCCTTGTGGATTTTAGTTCAGTTTCTATTTGTAGTGTGATCTGATTTGTACTCTGTAGTTACTACAGGTGTAAGTAAATCTCGAGTAAGACAATTAAATGTCACGATTTGTTCAAATTATGTCGAATTTTAGACGTAGGTGGACGAGTCGTCGACCTACGTCTAAAATTCGTCAGTCGGTGAAAAAGCAACTAAATAATAAAAATATTAACATCACATATATACATACAAAGGCGATCTATCTACGCAATCCGATGTCCATACAATTGAGTTTCGCCACCATAATCATAAAATATTGATATGTTATTCTTAGAAATGTTTGCCATTTATAGAATCACAATCATAAAAATCATGCGTACCTACGTAAATTCTTTTGCAAGAAAATATAAATAACAAATCTTATAATATAAACATAAACTCCTGGTTTCGGGCACTTTAAAATAAAACCACTCTTCTCTTTTCTCCAGGGATGTTGTATAAGGTGACTAAAGGCCTATTCCTAATAAACTTAACATTTTTTGTAGGCAACCTGTCATTATTTGAATATTAATTCCATCAATAAGCCATATATCTGAACGTGGCCTTTTAGTATTTCTAGACTGTTGGCTCTGTCTTCACTGCTAAAGAAGATAGACGTGATTATATGTAAGTTTGCTAAGTTAACCAAAACACCACATTTGACTTGTAGGACTTAGGTTTTTTGATCATTATGGTTGTTGTCATGCCTTTTTGATAGATTAGTGGACAGACTACATCTTCCTACTTACCACGATACCTTTACACTTGTTTTGCTTCATCAATCTATATTCATTATCTTTTCGTAGAAGCTTTAAGTTGCAGAATAATTAAGGCTGATCTTTATACTTAAACTTTTTCTATAACCAACCGTCTTTTCACAATAGTGTTTTTATTTTATTGTAATTTTGTGTTACAAAAATATATAATTATAACTAGAAGATTTACTATAAATAACACTGCCTTTTATCGTAACATTTGCAAAGTGTATAGGAATCGAACCGCAACTTTCTTTGTCTGGTATCAATTCGACCACTACACCTAATGGGGTATCAAACCTCTCTTTAGCAGGGAAACGAACAGAAGTAATCAGCGTAAAAGCCAAACTCTGACCCCAACAACACAGGGCCGGATTCCATTTAGTTTTTATTCACTAATAAGTACTTGTTAAGGGCCTAAACCTTCATACTAGACTTTTGTTTAAGTTTTCTCTTCTCAAAAATCAAAATCAGTTATTAGTTTTTAGAATAACAAATGAATATATATTATTTTTTGATATCGCCCAATTTTAATTTATTCAGCTCTTTATAAATAGAACTAGCGCGGAAGGAAGAATTAGTACCTAATATTTGTCTTACTTTATTCATGATAAAATGTACTACATACATTAGTGGTCCATTTGATGTTAGAAAAATAAAAAAATTGAGACATCATATTTTAAAAAATCACGTACTTAATCAGTTTTTATTTATTCTTTCATGTGTCGATTTTCTTTTAAGTCCATCTAAGTCCGGCCCTGATACAAAGTATGTGGTTTGCTATTTACATGTTAAGCAGATCCGCCGTGTGATTGCGGGCCATTTTTACATTATTTATATTCGATAATGCATGTGTTTCAATATTTATGAATTGATTACCGCCAGTGCATTACACATTCATACATACAGCTCCTTTTTATGAGAAATTTTATTGCTGATTTCCGTAAAGTGTTAAGAAAAAATATTATTATAACAAAATCTTTAGGAGCGAACTAGAGTAAATTCCTAAGGATTTTTAATATACATTTTTACAGAAAAGTACATTTCATATACCTGTACCGTACCCGTAGGTACTACCTTCATTAGCTAGGTAATTCAGTAAAAGATTTGATACAAATAGATATTAAGAAGATACGGAATATAAATACGGGAATTATATTATCGAATACTAAGTAAGTTATACCTTTTTGACCTGACTGGTTATATAGAGCCCAGGATATTCTGTCGAAGATTCCAAGATTTATAAACGAGTTTGCAAGCAAGCAAGAGCATGCAAGAGTAATGAATGTGGATGAAGCGAAAGAAGTATGTAGGGTCCGTGGCATGTGGAAAGATGAAGTCTGCCTACCCCTCCGGGGAGAAGGCGTGATTTATGTATGTACATATTTTTTGTTTCTTTTAATAGATTTGTTCACATTCTTCTCTCTTGCAGGAGACGTGGTCCTGTGCACTCTGCCGCTGGGCGTCCTGAAAGTTGCCGTAGCGAACAACGGACAGAGTCAACAGAACTTCGTCAAGTTCGATCCGCCATTGCCTGATTGGAAGGTTTGTTTTTGTTATCCAAACTATCTCACTACTAGAAGGTTCTGCCGGTCTCAACAGTTTGGAAACTACCGTCTTTCTAAAACTATTTCGGCTGTTACACAGCTTGCTTTTGGAGAATGCAAGATAGTCGGCATTATTTCTTTTTGAGTTCCTCTTAGCTATGCTTTCGAGCCCGAAAACCGTTCAGACAGAATGTGATGTGTAGAATGAAATAGTATGACAAAGTTTTTACATTTATACATATAGTCACGTCTATATCCCTTGCGGGGTAGACAGAGGTGACAGTCTTGAAAAGACTGAAAGTTTAAGTTCAGCTGGATTGAATTAAATTCAAATATGATGAAGTTTTTACAGTGAGTTACATTTTTTACAGTCGTTTTTTATTCACTACATGAAAGGGATTTTGCCCTTAACGCGTTTTTCAAATCCTGTTCTTGATAAGAAATAACAAACATCATGAGACGTTCCCCTTCAACGAAAGTTGGTTTTGCAATTATTAACAAGACTGATAGTTGTGAGTTTATATCATGAAAATGGCATTATGTATACAAGTAAGCTTAAAACTATTGTTTTGTATATAGGTGGCAGCAATCAAGCGTTTGGGTTATGGCAACCTTAACAAGGTGGTTCTCTGCTTTGAGCGTACCTTCTGGGACCCGAGCGCGAACCTGTTCGGCCATGTTGGTACCACCACCGCCAGCAGAGGTAAGAATCGTCATATTCTTCTCTGTCGTGTGCTTTTAACATAACAGTCGCGTTCAGGCAGCACTTGTTTATCATTTTAAATCGTAACTGATGTCAACGTTTCGCCAAAACTAGAGTTACTGGGCGTAGAAATGTACCTTCGGGATTATCAGGGGAGCAATAGAAGAGGATGTTTCGTAATAAATACGGGGACGGCATTTAACTTGATCTTATGATGACGCTTCTTTCCTGCAGGGGTAGGCAAAAACTACTTCTTTTCCCGTGCTTCCCTGCATTATTTTTAGCTCCATCCTATGACATGTATTCTAGACTTGCTTTTTCAACCTTAACGTCCCCGATGCTTACTTACAGAAGCAAAAGTAAAGTAAACATCTTTTTTTTTATATTAATGATAAAACGCCAAATATAACCAATGGAAAAACAAATTAAAAAATATTGGACTCTTTCCTTTATATATTTTATTAACTGAGCCACCCATAAAATTATAGATTTATTATTCGCACAACTTGACCCATTTACATTACAAATTACTAGAAGCATATTTTATGAAATACTAACATAGTAAGGCTAAGTGGAAATCCATGTTCCAACCATACGGTTCGTGTAATTCCTAGTCGTAATCGCGGAGGTTGCGTGACGCTACATGAATTTCCCCATATAAGCCACTAGCTTCTAACTTCGACGTCGATACTGCGGCGATCAATATTAAGTACACCCAAAGTCCACAAATTAACCTAGTGCTTATAGTATTCGGATAGTTTAGGATGATAGATGAGATAGTAAATGTTAAACAGTGTAAGAAAAGGCATTATGTTGTCTTTGTTTAGGATTTACTAGTTAACGAACTGGGTTTAGCGTTACGAAAGTTTGAATACTAACCGATGCTCTTACGGTGAGGGAAAATATCGTGAGGAAACCTGAATATGCAGGCAACTGGATTTGTAACGGGAGTCGCTTCGTAACTGACTCACCCAATCGAGGATCCATGGTTAAAAGCTTTCCCCGGACTCCTCTCCAGAGTGTTGAGGATGCAACCGGGACTAAAGCCGAAAGAAGAAGAACTGGATTAAACGTTAGTTAAGATTTTTGACAACATGTCACTTTCTTTGAATCTCTGTTATATGCCAGCTAAACGTGCATCCAAGTTTTGTGACTATTGGTTCAATCAACCTCATAATAAGGGATACTCACGTGATACGTGTGTGTAATATGTAAGATAAGTGATGCGGTTGAGATGATAATCAACAATGCGCTGGCTTTCATAGTTTTTACCTTCGTGGTATATATTTATTGAGTTGTAGGATTTAAATTGATCAACTAACTGATAATAACATAACAGTGAAAACAAGTTATTATATTATATTTACTTAAGTGCTAAAATAACATACATAAGGTACGTATAGTCACGTCTATATCCCTTGTGGAGTAGACATACCCCAGTATGACTTTACGATGGAATTGAGATCCAAATAGAGACAGATTGTTAACCTATCGCCTACAAGAGGAATTCCAAGTGTATAAGCCAATCCCTTAGTCGCCTTTTACGTCTTCCATGGGAAAGATATGGAGTGGTTCTATTCCAATGTGCCGGAAACTACACGGCACTTTTGAAAAGAACCACTATAAGATAAGATAGCTAATAATAGAGATATTCAAGATAAACGAGATACATGTTAGTTGTAATCGTAATGTTACTCGTAAATTGTTTTCACGTGTAAATAGTGTTAACCGTAAAAAAGGTGGCTGGAGTACCGAATAACAAATTAAAACTGAATAATTTAACGCCACGAAGAATCGTATCAAACAAAAAAGTAAGACTGAGAAATTAATTTTGAGGCAAATCATTTTATGTGGTTATTTATTGTTGTTGTGTTATTTCTGGCCTTAAATAAATTTAAGTACAAGATTAAAAGTAAAATAGTGAAAATAAACAAATAACCACCTCAAGAGAAGGAATTCAAAAAATTTCAGGGTTATGGCATAAGTTCTACGATGGATTGAAATTGGACTGGGGCGTAATTTTTTTTTTATTCAGAAATCCGCGTCTTTATTTTTTGAGTTGCTTCGAATGTGAGGGGCGCGGATAATAAATCACACAAACAAGCTAAGAAACTGTTTTTCAAGTGTTTATTGCATTTCCTTCGCCTTAAATTTGGCTACGCTAACTTCATTACGAGAAGGTGGGAAAGCTCGAATCAAACAAAGCGCACTCGAGCTAAATATTTAATAGGTATCTTATAAAATAACAATCTTGCATTAGGTTAAATACTTACTTTTGTTTATGTAGTTGGTGGATATCCTTTGTACTTTAAAAAGATAATTTATTCATTATACTTAGAAGCCTGCTTTTGGTTTACATGATGAGGTTTTTGCTAAATAAAGATAATTTTAAATTTCGATTCGTTATTTTTTGGAATATCTAAATATTCTCCGGGTAAATACTAGAAATAGTAAAATTACACTGTAAGTTAAATCTGGTTGAACTAATAATTAAAAGTAATTTAGTTGCCACCTTCTAAAATTTATTTCAACGGCCTTAATTTTTTAATCGTGGCCAATTTAACGTTACGGGCTCCGTTCGTGGCCCGCACTATCTGATGCGCAGCTATCTGACGATGTCGCTTCGAGAGTTATGTGAGAACGCTCACAGCTCTCCCTATCAACTGAGAATCAATGGGTTTATTTCCATAATTTATTGCTCTTTACCAAACCAGCTAGAGACATAGATGTAAATAGTTACAGAAGTTATCTTGAGCTGAAAACTTGGGTGAAGTTTTCAGTTATAGTAATTCGGAAACATTCAAAATATGCATCGTCATTGCTTATGTAACACCGCCTAGTGAAGTTTCATGTATATTTTTTTAAATTTGTTTTATTTTTTTTTTGGGAAAATTTTTAATAATTCCCTTTAAAAAGATATTATTTAAAAGCCTATGTATATGCATGTTTAACTTCCCTCTTTCTCTTACTCTGTAGTTTACCGCAATGATAAAGAAAGAGAGGCAAGTTAGGGCGTCAAAGGACGTGAATAAGAAGTATATTTACGTTTTAAATATACTCGTGTAATATGTTTTGTTGTAAATATTCACATGTATCATATGTAAACCTGTGATAAATCAGCTTGCTTTACAATTAGCACAGATAAAATACCGTATCATAAAATTTATTATTAAAAATAACAAAAATGTCTATCGCGTATTTGGTCTATGGAGGAAGTAATGCCGACTTTATTACTTGTTTGATTATGATAGACGATTTCAAAGTTCGAGCAATAACTATTATAATTTGGCGCGACCTCGATAACATTTCTAAGTCAAAACATTGCCAACTATGTAAACTGAGCTTAACCCCAACTCAAACAAGATTGAACTTATGCTGTGACCTAAAATTTACTCACGCCAACTAATAATACTGTAATAATATTGGAGCGGGAAACTGGCAATTATTTAATAAATTGTTTAAGTGTCGTAAGTCTTAAAATGTCAAGCAAAATTGTATTTTGTGGCTCTTAAATTTCAACGGACCGAATGACATCACAATGTTGCGAGATTAATTTCTGCGCTAATTATTTACACAAAGCAAGCTTTACCAAGGCATCATAGTTATCTTGGAGAAATTATGGAAATCAGTATTTAGCGGACGACTAACACCTTATAACTATTTCCTAGGAAAATTTTCTGTAACTTTATAGTAAGTCAATTTGCCACCATTTTATTCACGCACAATTATTATTTTACCTAAACGTACATATGTCTGCCTATTATTATTTAAAGGCTAAACTGTTTGTACGATCTTATATTAATATACTAGTTAAACATATACAGGTGTGCCTGTTATAAGCTAGTTATATTTTTAAGTGAAACACATACAATCACGCCTCTTTCTCGGTCACTACATCTACTGCTTAAAATGCAATACTATAAAAAAAAACCATCAATATTTTGTTATCTCATCGCAGGAGAATTGTTCCTATTCTGGAACCTGTACAGCGCGCCCGTACTCCTGGCGCTGGTGGCTGGTGAAGCAGCGGCCGTGATGGAGAACGTGACGGATGACGTCATCGTGGGGAGGTGCATCGCCGTGCTGAAGAGCATATTCGGACACGCGGCCGTTCCGCAGCCTAAGGAATGTGTGGTCACTAGGTACAACTAGTTGCCATATGTCTAAAGTGTTTGTTTGTTTGTTTGAACGCGCTAATCTTAGGAACTTCTGGAAATTTGAAAAATTATTTATGTGTTGAATAAACCATTTATCGAGGAAGGCTTCAGGCTGTATAACATCACGCTGCATATAAGGAGCGATGAAATAATGGATTATGTGAAAAAAAAAACGGGAGAAATTATTCATCCTTGAGGGCTTCAATGATGTCCAAAATAACTATTCCACGCGGACGAAGTCGCGGGCATAGCTAGTTTTTTATATAAGGGAATTTACAAATTTACAAGAGTTATAATGCTTCCTTGAATATTTCATAATTATAATTTATCTGCTTATGTTTTCATTGCATGGTCAGTTTTTAAAGGGACTTCAACTTCTCACCCTTATCCGTAAAAGTGTAAAGATTTTGTGTGTGTGTATGAAAAACCAAAAAATATTCCCGTAACGTTAACGTTAAAAGTCGTTAATTTTGAATTTCAGTACGTTTACGATTTTAAAGTTGTTTCAAAGTTGAATGAAAATATTCTAGCAAGAAGTGTTTGAATAGATTGTAAAAGTTTTGCTTTAAAATATAATCGTATAAGCACATCTTTACTAGTAAAATATACACAAATTACACATACATTGTCAAACTATTGGAAGTAAATATCTAGTTGAAATGACCTTTTCCTTTCAATCGTTGAATCAAACATGGTACATACATACATATACATATAATCACGTCTATATCCCTTGCGGGGTAGACAGAGCCAACAGTCTTGTAAAGACTGATAGGCCACGTTCAGCTATTTGGCTTTAAGATAGAATTGAGATTCAAATAGTGACAGGTTGCTAGCCCATCGCCTAAAAAGAATCTCAAGTATGTAAGCCTATCCCTTAGTCGCCTTTTACGACATCCATGGGAAAGATATAGAATGGTACTATTCTTTTTTGTACTGGTGCCGGGAACCACACGGCACATAAGTACATCTTTATTAGTACAATATGTATGTATATAAATTACTCGTACATTATTAATATTGGAAGTAAAGATTTAGATGAAATGACCTTATCCTTTCAATCGTTAACACATAAACAAATATGGTTGTAATGAATAATGATTGTCAGATGGCGCGCGGACCCGTACGCTCGCGGCTCCTACAGCTTCGTGGCCGTGGGCTCGTCGGGCACCGACTACGACCTGCTGGCTGCGCCCGTCGCTGGTACCCCGGGGGACAATAGGCTGTTCTTTGCAGGTAATTTCTTTATATTGTCACGCAAAATAATATGCCAATGCCAAAAAAAGGCCCTAGGAACAGAATATCTTGCTTTTGACAGGGTTTGGAAGAAAAAGAAGTACTGAAATAATGACAGACACAAAATGGATCAAATGAGCTAATTCCATGCATACATATGTCCCACATCTATCCCTTGTGGGGTAGACAGAGTCAATGCTAGTTTATAATGGAATTGAGACTATTCAAAAAGTGACAGGTTGCTAGCCCATCGCCTATAAGAAGAATCCCAAGCATTATTAGCCTATCCCTTAGTCACCTTTTACGACATCCATAGAAAGGAGATGTCGTGTTCTATTCTCAAGTGTCGGGAATCACACAGCACAAATTCGACTCTTATACAAATATGTTCTATTCGTTCAGGTGAACACACAATGCGCAACTACCCGGCGACAGTGCACGGCGCTTTCCTCTCCGGTCTGCGGGAGGCGGGCCGACTGGCGGACATGCTTCTGCCGCAGCCGCCGATCACTAACGCCAGTGTTGCCGCCGCCACTGCCGCCGCCAACCAATCAGCTTAACTAAACAGTTAGATTGATGCGTTAGTTAAAATTAAAAACTAATTTTAAACAATAAAAGTGATGATATTAGAGTTAAGTACGACTGAAGTTTTAGTTATACACTTCACTTATGTTCAAATATTTTTTTTATGTGCTGCCATATTCATCGTACGCATTTTGTTGGTCAAGAATTAAAATTGTAATTGTCAGTTTATATAAAGTTTGTTATTATATAACCTACGCATAATTTGCAAATACCCTGTGACAGTATACAGCGTGTTCTATTCTAGCTCACGAGAGGTCGATTCGCAGAATTGCTTCTGCCGCAGCCGCAGATCACTAAAGCCAGTGTTGCCGTTGCCACTAGCGCCGCCGCTCCCAAACGATAGGGTTGGTGCTTTAGTTAAACTTACAAATTAATTTTAATCAATAAAAGTTATGTTAAAGGAGTAAAAAAGTGTTGCAGTGTACTTGTTTTAAACCAAGGTCGTTAAAGAGTAGATTCTTATATTTTTTTAATCTTTTTAATGTTTAATAAACCTCTTTTACCTATGAGCATTGTACAACACAAGCATGCTGCTTTGTCCATCCGTTTGCACCACCACACACAACTCCACTATGGCTCGTGACAAATCTAAGGAAAGAAAAGCAAGATAAATAATTAAGGTAATTATATTTTGATACTGGCGGATGTCACTAGTGTAATAAAAATAAATCTGTTTCTTTTTGTTTTATTCTAATCAACTGCAGCACGTTTTGTTTCAAAATAGATATCATACTCTTCTAAGTTGAATGTCATGATGTATTTGTTTTTAACTTTATGTAATAATTTGTCTGTCAGTTATGATTTCTTCTAATAATTTGTCGAACAATAAACACATTATTAATTAAATCTTTAAGTCAAGTGGTATATCTATAGATTTCTGGGTCACAGTTATTTTATTGTTATTTGATGGTGACAGATTATTAATTTGACGAATAATTTTTTCTCAATTATTTAATTGTAACTGACTTATTGATTTTAATTAATGTGTATACAAGTTTGTGTGATACAGAATAAAATGTTTAAAATTAAATTTTTTTTTTTTTATTACCACATATGTGGTGTGGTAATCACAAAATTAAATATCCGTTAGTTGTTTTATTGCTAGAATTCTCATCATTTCCATTTTTTAAATTTTGAATTTCATTATTCTTACATACATTCATCCATATGGTCACGTCTATATCCCTTGTGGGTCAGATAGGCCACGCCGATCATTATTCTTATTTGAATGTTATTCTAAAAACATCTAAATATATTTAAGGTGAACATGGACTAATACTTTAAAAGACCAGGTGATAATACGAAGTCAAAAATCAGGACGTAAACATTTGTCTACCCCGGAAATTATCTGTTAACTAATAGGGATATTATCAAGAATGCTTGACAAGAAAAAACAGGATGCAAACGAGGTGATGTTCTCGAAATTCAAGGAATAATTAATTGGACGATAGTCTAAGGTACACCTGCTTGGAATTTTATGGAATTCTTTTTGAGAAGTGGTAGTCATCCAGTTGATTATTTAACATTACACTCAATCAATTTACCTACATTTACTTATCACGTTTTTATCCCTTGCGAAGAAGACAGAGTTAAGAGTCAAGAAAAGACCCGAAGGATAAAAGATGGAAGATGTCCGCTAAGAAAGGATATTCTAAAATTTTCGCGGGAAGTTAGTGGAATTTTTCTTTGTATACGAGTAGTGTTGTAGCGCTGTGTATACCATATTGAGACTTAAGAAGTACCTTAGTGTAACTGCAATGTGGCCGGATGTTTTTTATTAGCAACAAACCATTAAAACCGGGAGCGTTAATGTTCGACAAAACTGAAATTACTATACACTTATATATCTTTTTTGTTAATCTGAGTTTGTTTACGCGCTAGGCGGGGCGGGTGACGGATTTATAGCAGCTTTTTAATTGCATTTTTTAATTATTTTTCAACAACACGCTGCCGGCAAATTGAATACGACTCATGTGAATACAGATCGTATCTTGAGGTCTACTCACAAAACTATTGTAAAATGATATCATTTATTTATGACATTAGGGTTACCATCAATACAGTAGCCCCCGAGCGTTTTCTAAAAGTTGGACGTGTCTGTATCAATGCCAATTTTAAGACTATATTTATTTATTTAGCATAGCGTTTTAGTAGTACTTGGTATAGCTTGGGTATATGCCCAGCTATAAACTCCTTCGCGAATGACGTCAAGACCTTATCCCTTAAAATCGAAGCAAGTGTTAGATACCTATAGTGATAGTTTGGCAGGTAGATCCATTCGTATAAAAGAAAATTAACATTTATTTACATTAATTAATGACGTCTATATCCTTTACGGGGTTGACAAAGCCAACACTCTTGAAAAGACTCCATGCCTACAAGAATTTCATGTATATAAGCCTTTCCTTTAGTCGCCTTTTACGACATCTATCCCTAATTATAGTAATTGAATTATAAGAATGTACAATTATGTATTTTATTAACCTCATTGAAATTATATTTTGAACGGGGCGCTTCTGCGAAGAAATACATATAGTTAAAGATATAGGGTGGTCCTATTCTCAAGTGCCGGGAAGCACATTCCAGTAAAATGGTAACCTTCTATAAGAACTAATGCAATTACATTTTTTTTTAATATGTACTTAGAAGTGAAAATTGGCATATTAATAGTCACCCTAATGCCACCACACCATTCAGACTATTTTCACATCACACAAAACGCTTATATTTCATAAATTATTATAATATTATTTCATAATCATTTTAAAAATAATTAACGTCTTTCATAATTTAAGTACAAAATAATTTCAATTTTCGTTAACAAGGCAGCGCTGTTTCCTGGTTTTATAAAAAACGGGTAGCCAGTAGAAAATAGTTACAAAGAGAAGACTACTAAATATTCCGACGTCTTAATACCAAATTAATTGTGTTAGGATGTACCAATAAATCTACGGTCGTTATTATAAGACTCTAGTTTGCTTAGACTATGACCTCTTATAATTAAACGTAATAACTCTTTACAACTAAATATCTATTTTACACTCTACAACTTAATAATAAAAGCTTATTTTGTAACGTAAGGAGCAATGTTAAAATGGTTTATAATAAAAGGCGATCAGATTTTACTAGCCCACGCCCCTTGATTAACACGGAAGATAAAACTTAGTTTAATGAAGTATTTTTATACTTAGCATTTTTTCACATTGTTAGCCGACCGTGAGGCCGGGAACAGGAAATGGGGCAGAGTAGACTTTGAAAGAAAAAATAACAACGTTAAAAGTTACTTGTAAAATTTAAATTGCGATTGGTTGTTCAAACATACACATGCTGATATCACTTATTATTGATTATTGCTAACGGGGTAGAGTCACCAACTGTGGCTCTTTTTTGCTATTACCAGAACAGCAAGGAAGCTCTCACTAAATAATCGGCGTGCTTATCCTTTATTCGGCCTGTTTGGCGTTGTGATTATGTGTGTTCTCCATTCTGAACCATAGGTCCTATGTTCCATTCCTTTAGGGTGCTTTTACTATTGCAATATATTTATTTTTTACTACCCATAATGTTTCATGCCAAATCATTTCCATCAGTAAACTAAAAATGTTTAAACAAAAGTTGCTACTCCACTTATTTCTCTGTGCAGAGCGTTACAATTAACCCTACGGTGTTGCCTTTAGAAAAATGGCCGCGTAGTGAGTCCGACAAACGAGGAATTAATATACGGATCGCCCGCAATTTATTTCATCTTCTCACTTCCACTTAGCTCGGGCCTTCGTCCCCTACTTATTATTCATTTTTTTATTGTTTACACAGATTTGTTCTGTTAATGAGTATTTTCCAGCTACCGTGCATGTTGCCGAATGTGGTTCGAAAAGCCTTTGTTCCGCGTTTATTTCGTGGGAATTAATTTGTCGTTACGAAATGTTTTGACTGTTACCTGCGAATTCAGTTTTGAAAGGGTATGGAATATGCATAAACTTAATGAGCACCGTAATTGTTTAAATAGATGTTCGATAATATACAAATAAATACATTTTCCTAACACATAAAAAAAAATATAATAGTATAGGCATTTTACTGGTTTTACTGTAATAAACATTTTTTAAGGCGAGATGTCATGCGATCTAGGCAGGATAGAAAAAAACACAATTATAGAACTACCTAAATCTTCTTACTCCTGCAGATTTTTGTAAGAAAAGACGCAATGACAAAATCATTAACGACTACTTAGTGCATCAATATTCCTAGGGTGGTATCAGCCAACCGATCGCGATTTCACATATCACAGCATGTAAAATATTAGTGCGAGCTGCCTGGAATACCTTCGTGAGAAGAGTAGTGATTAGTGGTCACGACCCTTAATCGTGGATTCGACGTAGAAGAAGAAAAAGAAAGAAGATGTAAATCTTTCAAGTGTATAAAAACAAGTCGAAACCGCTCGGAACATCTAGTAAATCAATAATTGTGCTGCCATCTATGCCAATACGAGTGAAATTTTTACGAAATCTAAATCTTGATTTCGTGTGTGCTTCAAAAGCCAGCTATCCGCCTGTCTGCTTTTTAAGTAAAACAAGCGCCTGCGCAAGCATATGTGTGCTGCCATCTAGTAACGACTTCGTTCACTACATAGTGGATACTTTGACGGGGAACGTGCTTTTGATATTCTTTTTATTGGTTGATTGTTTGACAAGAGGGCGCTTTTATTTAAACTTGTTATAGTAGTCAAATAATATAAAATTAAAAAATCATTGAGTGGTAATCCAGCATTTCTTAAGTAAAATTTTAGCTATTTTTTTAACATAAAAATTTTAGCAAAATGTTTTTGAATAGTTTTATATATATAGCTAGCAGTAGTTTTTGAGAAGAACAAAAGATCCTGCGAATGGAAAGAGGGGAAGATCTGAATAGATTTGACCAAAAAGATTTGTAACAATTGAAAAAAAAATATGATTATAACCAATTTATTTAAAATAAGCGGCAATAATTTGCATTTTATTTCGACTTATAGAGACCAAAATAGAGGTAAATTTGGACTGGAAAATGAGGTACTAGGTAATTTCACTGAGCTCAAACTCACTTTTTATAGTATGATTATATTTATCAGAATACCTCGTACACTCGTGCTATGAGATATTTCTAAAACCAAAGATCTGTGTTCAAACAAGCCGTAGTTACTATGTAAACGATATCCACTCAGGCGGCTATGAGATATCGTGGGAATCCTTCAATGTGTTCACTTAGTTCGTCTTCCTGTTAAGTGATATCACGGTATAATCTTAGGATATGATGGATAGTTTATTTTGTGCAGTTTTTGACCTCTAACTATATATTTGCCAGCTTTCTACGCAATCACTTCTTTCATATTTATCAGAGGTTCTTACTCAAACGATAGAACTAAATATACTCCAACAAGAAACGTGTCTAACGTTTCTTGTTGGAGTATATTTAGTTGATTTCTTAGAATCAAAACATTTCGGCAAATAAATGTAGCTTTGTTCTATTTTGGTTACATTATTTTATAAATAACACAAGAATGAAGCACTTAAATGGGTTACGGCCAGTATAGTCTTCAATTTTCTTATTTCTATAGTTGCCGCGGATACGTAGATATAGGTAATATTATGGTTTAACAAGGAAGACCTTTCAAGTAAGCCATCGCTTCTCAAAAGATTAGGGACGTTCAAATACTAATTACTAAATCTAGATTCCAATTAGCATAATCCCGTAATAAATCAAGGGCTAAAGACGATAAATTCCCAAACGATACGATAATTACGGACAACCGACGAAGGTCTTTGTTGAGCCAGCTCAAAGGACGCTGATTGGGCCGCAACTAGAGTATATTTTAATTGTGCCAATTGGCTGCTTTTGTACTGCCAGTCAGGGTCTAAATCCTTCACTCACTGACCATTCATGAGTTTCTATCTCATCGCATATAGGTCGGCAATTAAAAGAGTAAGATCTTCAATACTGTGTTCTTGAATATTAATTTCAACTAGATTCAAAGTATTTAAAAGTAAATAATACTTTTATCTATAACATAAAGTATTCAGTGTAGAATATTTATAGATTAGTGTTAAGGTATTCTGGGTGCCTATTTGCAGACCCCTTGCCATGTCCAGCACGATGTAAAAAGCCACCACTTTCTAACAAAGAAATTATTAATTGTGTACGATTATCTGTTGTCTGTAATTTAAACAAATAAGTTTGTTTTTTATTATTAATTAATAACCACACAAAGACATACAAAAATTATTTTACCAAAATGTGGAATGAATATGATATGATGCAATACTCAGTATGTAGGTACTTACATATTTATTCACACAAACAAGTTCTTTTCGCTTGTTTCATAGGACATGCGGAAACTTTAAACCTCCACTTGTTCTCCACGTTTACTCAGAGAGTAAATAAATAAGTTACATAACTACAATTTACTTAATACAACAACCACAATAAATGCGTTTTCGTACTTGTCAAACAGTATTTCTTATTATTGTGCAAAATAAATAGTGCCTAGAAATGTTGAAGATAGACTTAACTGTAATTATACTTCTTAGGATATTTACTTTTCGGATAGTTTGGTTTTGAAATTGGTTTCGCTTGTAATTTTTTCAGCCAATTTTGAACTGGGTCCATTTTTAAACTTCTAGCCTCGACAACCGGAGTGGGCAGTCTTGTTCTGTTCAATAGACCTTGGATGGCTTGTAATAAGAACGATAATAAAGACACAGATACCACAATATTGATGGGGTCGAAGCCAATCGAATGATGGTGATAGGTTTGAAGATGGGTCCCGTAGTTTCCATTCCCACTAGCACCATATCCCGTTGGAGCTAAATAATTGTTAAAACTTCTTGTTTCAGGATTCACTTCTGTTGTAGCTTCAAGATAATTATTTTCTATCGGCGCCTCCACTTGTCCTTCGAGTTTGAGATATCTTCGTAATGTATCTGAGTAGTTCTTTTTAGGAATATTCCTCTTCGAATCTTGCTTCATACTTTCTATCTTCGCTAAAACAGATTGAGCGTTCGTTTGAATTTTCTTGAGTAGGGCTTGAATTTTAGAGCTCTGTTCCTTTATCATGTTTGATACGAATTCTTTAAAGTTCTGGACACTCGGGGCTGCTATTGGTGCTGGCTCGTGTTGTGTAGATTTAACAGTTGATAACAGTAGAATCACTATAAACACTATTATCGAAAGTAGCGACATGATTATTGCTACTAACGAAAATTTAATTTCCAAAGTCATGAACTCTGGTGCACCCACTAACAGGAAATGTTCGTGTTATGGATATAAGATGCATTTATACAACCTATGTTAGGTCTGTTGCGCGTAGTAATGGGTCATCACTATTGTTCTATGACATTTACGACAGAACCAAGATCACATTTCACCTCACCTTGACATTTGACCTGACTGATCGCGTACCATTAAAATTAGAAAATCATGAACAATAATATGAACAAATAGAAAGTTAATTGTAACTGATAATGGATTATTTGATCTTAAAAAATGTATTGTACAGTTATTTACTAATATCCTATCGTTTACACTTTATACTTAATGTGGGATTGATTCCATTAGCATAAGTAAGTTGTTTAATAAGTACATAAAAATATAATTGTTAACTCTTTAAAATATTAAGTATGAATTAGATTACCATATCATTCAGTAAAACGTAAAATATTTTACGGGCTGAAAAATAATACAACAGCAAAATGAATACAAGCTTTTCCGGCTGTGTTTGAGTTATGTGAGTGAAGGAAAACAGTCTTCATATTGCATGTTTTATTATGTTATTTGTCTCCTCGTGTTTGTGTTAACTTTTGTTCGACTATCTTTATTTCTTTCATGTGATTTGTTTCAAGGATTCTGAAATCCCCTTTCACTCTGATGGAAACATCAATATTTCTTGGGTTGTTTTCAATGGGATAAAGGGTTATAGATCGCTTTTCTTGGGTTTTGCTCGCGTGTAAAGTGTAGCCTACATGTTATTATGAAATATAGCATATATTATACTAGCGTTGCCCACGTCTTCGTCCGCCTTTTAACTAATTATGTTAGGTATTCCAATATTTATGTTGCAAAGTTAAATCCAGTTAATTAAATTTTATGTGAAGGTTAACAAACATACCTGCATACATGATCACAACATTCCATATTAATTAATATTGGTATAAAAGTATGACAATAAGTATCTTATAATCTGATCTTTTTTTTCTACGAGTATATTATTCAGAAAACGAGGCAGTGAATAAACAGATCCCGAATGATTAAAATTCAATACTTTTAGTATTTTTGCGAAAAAAAGTCTCGAGATTATACCGAAGTACGTATTTCATCTTTTAAAATTTTAATTTCGAACATTTTAGTGTTGGCTTAGAGGGGATCGGTAAAAATCCCAGTATTATCCCGTTGGATGGCAAGCAAGGCCGAGCCGGGAGTAAGGGTAACCATATAATATGATAAAAATAACAAATTTTTGATTTATTTTTTGCTTAATATTTGCACATTTACCGTGAGTTCCTATGCTGGTCTGGCAGCTAAGGAAAAACATAGCGAGAGTCAGCTGTTCTCTACTACTATAGTCAATAATTGCTTGAAATGCTTCAATTTGGCAATAAACTAGCTAATTTTGCTAGTTTTATTTTTATTTTTATATCAGTCATCCAGCCAAATATATACGTCACGTTTTTCATCTGTTACAATTGGAGATATGTTACGCATTTTACATCACGTTATTTATTGAAACATAAAGTTTATTCTCATCCCTTCGTATCAGAGGTAGCAGTAGCATATTTATTTATTTATTTAAACTTTATGCACGTATAATGTATGTATATGATAAATCCCCAAGTTGTGCTTGGAATAAGGCTATGATTTCAATTGCATTTATTTTACTCTAAACAAATTTTATCTAGTCCAGTTTTCCCAAAATGTAAGGTCACCCTTCGCTTGCTCGCTCTAAGCCCTATGACGTAGGTTAATGCATCACGCCACGCGGATTTCAGATCCTGCATAAACTATTCGCAGATGAGAAGCTTGCGTATGAGCATTTGAATTATCTTTCCTGTAAAACTTCTTTTTTCACAACCGAGAGTGTTCACCGAACATATCTGGATCACGTCGGGGACGCCCTGACTAGGGGTCTGGTCAAGATTAGGTACCCTAAACTAACGAGCTAACATGAAGAGTAACGAATATGGATGAAGGAAAAGAGGTATGCGGGGATCATGGTAATTGCAATAATATTATCTCTGCCTATCCCTCCGGGAAAGAGAAGTAATTTTATCATATTTATATGCTAAGTGTGAATTAAACATGACTTAGAATATACGAAATACATTAATAAAACAACTTGTAACTAAATTCTAATTTCGTTACTTTTGGATGAGTTCCAAACTTCAAGCAATATTATAATTAAATTTTAAAACAGGTAAGCACATTTCCACTGGAGCGCCTGTACATTTTGTAGAGCAATCACAAATTAAATGAACATTATTAAATCATTTGTATCAGGAGTTAGTGTGTTTATATTAGTAATGATTATTACATTTTCCTGACGTTATGAACTTAAAATAAATAAATTCGTGTTATTTTATTATATATATATATTTTTCTTGTTTTATACTAACGTTAAAGAAATCTGAGTTGATAAAAATTAAATATTGTTAAATTCTTAATAAAAAAATTGAGATTGAAATAAATATTTAACCCTTCCGTTGAATGGTCGAAATATTACGTTGATTGACGTGTCATTGTGGATATTTTTAACCCAAATGTTTCGTCAAAAGCGGACGTTTTCATTTCAAATCTATTCATCTCAATAAGAACATCTGTCAAAAAAGCAACATTTCGAACAGACCCCTGGCTGTCTTTGTGACTTCTTAATTTAAATATCCAGCTGGTATTCTTTTGGGCAAATCGGTTTTGTACTAATTTGACATTTAGTTGACAGCGGGACAATGCTGCTATAGAATAGTTGTTATCTTTATTTCGTACATGGCTTGATGCTAAAAGGGTTATTCGCAGGTAGACTTCACACGAAGTTATAATAGTTAACAGTTTTTTTGTAACCATTACGGATTAAGAAATAATCAAAAAGAGGCCGCAAATTTTTGGAGTATTTTTTAACGGTGATGAAATATTAACGTGCTTTTGTAAAAAAAATGAAATGTTACATTCTACTTTCATTTCCAAAACATATCTTTACCATGTAGGTAAAGATAATCACTTTAAATAATAAGTGTAATTAATGATTCAATTCAATAATACGATATGTACCTACAACAATTTCACTTATTTTCATTTTATAATCGTCTGAGGAATCCGCTTTATCTTCAATATTTAACTAAAAGGACTTTTGACAAAGCAATAATATTTGTACACATGTCGCTGGTATTATCAAAGAGGCTCTTTGTATCGACCCTACAGTCAATCTAAATTCAAATGCAAGCCGATGAAATTTGTATGTCTAATCTAAACATTCATTAGAGAATTCAAAAATTCCCATTGAAATAAAGTCGCCCTCTTTAAACCGCTTAAGCTAATTATATAAAACATTGCATTCTGCTTTCATCCCCTACGTGTATATGCACATAATAAAAGCTCATTTTACCGGTTTCTCCCCTCTCGTACAAAATATGGACGAGACAGAATAGCAAACTTTGTTTTATGTGTGTTTATATATGCTATGCCACGGTTCTACTAAAAAATAAAATAAATGTCGGCCTATCGCAAGCTAGTCTTTTATTTCTATTAGGTTCTAGTTTTATATAATTTTCTCAGGCTTCGTATAAACCTCTGGATGTAAATTTTAAATTTTTATCATGTTACAAACGCCCTCAAACAAATCACGACTACATGTCTTTTTATATCATGTGCAATATCACACTGTTTACGGACTTTAATAAAATTTGATTTAATTATCTATTCATATATTTGAAAGTAGGTTTGTTTGTTATTTCAATCTTTCCATGAAATTTCGCACATATGTATATAGTGTGGAATATGGAAGAGGGCTAAGGGTAGGTAGTACCGGTAGCTAGTATGAAATAAATGTTATAAATTTAATTAGCCGTGTAGCCGCCTAGTACTTTAGAAAAGGACCACACCATCTCATTTCTGTGGATGTCGTAAAAAGCTACCAAAAGCTTATAAACTCCGGTTTACTTAAATTAGGCGATGGGTTAGCAACCTGTTACTATCAGAACCTGAATAACATCATAAAAACAAACAGTTGAACATGGCCATGATGGAACATACAGCCTGCAATCTCGATAATGCTTTGCATTCATCACGAGATTATAGGCTCTGCCTACCCGTAAAGACTCATGTCTTTATTCTTATACAATCATCTATAAGTGTGTATGTTTCTAATCAAAAACTTATTCGTCATTCATTATTTTAAAATCGGTACTTGCCATAACAATGGCGTCGTTCAAAATGATATCCTTCTGTATCCCCATTTTGTGTACATTTTACCGTTTTCCCCCTCTGCATATAATATTTGTTTGATCTCCGCTAGCTGGGGCAAGTCGGATGTGCAAAGCAAGTAGAACAAGATGTTCATTTAAAATGCTATAAATTTGAGAATGTGCTATAAACTGCTTGCTTCGCAGTCCGTTTTTGAGTACACAGATAGAGGTCACAACACGAGGTGAGTTAAATATAGTACATTCAGTCAGAAAAGTATCGGGAATGGATTATTTATTTATGGTTCCAAATTCAAATTTTTGTTTTTTTTTGTTGTTGTTAGATTGGTACAACTGTTTTCCATTTTGGCGCGGAGTTTGAGTTGCATCTGTTGTTTACATTAAATACAGTGCTATTTTTAGTTATATCATATCTAGTGTGTATTGCTAATTTCATAATGGATAAAAACATCGAACAAAGAGTTTGTCTTAAATTTTGCATTGCCAATGGAATATCGTGTTCGGAGTCACTGAAAATGTTACAGAAGGCTTACGGTGAATCGACTTTATCAAAAACTCGTGCTTATGAGTGGTACAAAGCGTTCAAAAGCGGTCGAGATGTGATGGAAGATTTGCCTCGCTCTGGTAGGCCATCAACGTCTGCAACTGAAGTTAACATCGCAAAAGTGAAGGAAATAGTGACTGAGAATCCTCATTCAACTTTGAGAGAGATAGCCACCGAACTTTCTGTATCTCACGAGTCGATCCGTACCATTTTAACTAATAATTTGGGTATGAAACATGTTGCCGCTCGGCTAGTCCCAAAAGACCTGAATTTTTTTCAAAAACTCAATCGCATGAGAGTCGCTGATTACATGCTAGAACGAGTCAATTCCGACTCAACATTCATGAAACGCATTGTTACTGGTGACGAGACGTGGGTTTACGAGTTTGACATGCAAACTAGTCAACAAGCTTCGGAGTGGCGCCTTCCAACTGAACCGAAACCGAAAAAACCACGCCAAAGTCGTTCAAAAGTCAAAGTCATGTTGACTGTTTTCTTTGACTATCGCGGTGTTGTGCACTCGGAATTCTTTCCGGAAGGTCAAACGGTAAATAAGGAATATTATTTGAGTGTTATGCGGCGTTTAAGAGAGCAAATCCGACGAAATAGGCCAGATTTGTGGCAAGAAAATTCTTGGATTTTGCACCATGATAATGCACCTTCGCACAAGGCCATCATTGTGAACGAATTTTTAACCAAACACTCAACAAATACCATCGAGCAACCACCATATTCACCAGATATGGCTCCAGCCGACTTTTTTCTTTTTCCTAAACTCAAATTACCACTTCGTGGCACCCGTTTTCAATCGGTAGAAGACATAAAAGAGAATTCGCGGCGAGAACTGACCTCAATTCCGGAAACAGCGTTTAAAAAATGTTTTGATGATTGGATTATTCGTTGGCGTAAGTGTATCGTTTCTAAAGGAGCATATTTTGAAGGTGATAAAATAAATTTGGATGAATAACAAACAGTTTGTGTATTATTGATCTTTTCCTGCTACTTTCTTGACAGAGTAGTATATCTCATGAGGTGGTAAAGGAACATTAGGTGGATTGAGCGTTGACTGTCTTTGTGTGCGAAAAGTCATAAATGTAACTAAACACCTGATATCGGGTGTTTTAGTAGCCAAATTAATAGGGATGATGACAATAACTATTCCACGCGGACGAAGTTGCGGGCACAGATAGTTAATAATATATATAGAACTATTTATACCATTCAAATATCTTATTTCAATTTAATGTAATGTATCAAAAATGTAAGCAATTTGATTAAAAGTGCATCAATGTGAGCAAATGATCATTGCAAGTTTCAAAGGGAACTGCAAATATAAAATTCATTACGCCACCTCTCAAGCTAATTTGTCGCCCACTAGGGCTCTTAGACTCAGAGGGGTCCAAAGGGGCCCAGAGGGTTCCAAAGGGGACCTAATAATCGCAACCGTGAAGACGTCAAAGAAGATTTCCGAGACATACTTGTCTATTTGTAATTGAATATGAAAATCTTTCGCGCTGAGGGTTGGGCCAAAGATTATCCGATGCTAGAAGAGTTCCTATTAATACTAGGTTTATCGCACAAAAGGTTAAACTTGATTCTGTTACAATCTTTTACCAATTCTATTTTGTATCGCGTACTTTATACTTTTTCTTTAAAACCACACTCCTGTGTAAATTGACGATCGTCATCAAATATAAATTATACCTACGGTAATTCCGATGCCTGTTAATACATATATAAATAATATCTATAACCCAGTCACAGTCTTGAAAAGACTAAAATATCACGTTCAACTTATGGCCTTATGTTTTAATCGACATTCAAATAGTGACAGGTCGCTAGCCGATTGCCTACAAGATGAATCCCAAGTTTATAATCCTATCACTTGTCAACTTTTACGATATCCATGGGAGATATGGAGTGGTTCTTATCTAAAGTGCGGAAACCACACTTTCCGTAAATAATAACTTATTTATCATATAAATATGTCTACAAGAGAATTATAACATTATTTGTCAATGAGCTACACTACAACACAGGGCCTATGTTTGTTAAAAACGAAAAAAAACCTAACGAGGGGTCATGTTTATTTATTAAAATGCTAAAGATCCCCACGCACACACACTTTATTTTTATGGAAGGTAAAAGTAATAGAAATTAAGTTCTTATTTTTGGCTAATCGTGAAAGATTGCTCATGAAAAGAGCATATCTAGAATAAAAAACCTCTACGACCCTCTTACTATGTAGATAAAACGTGCCGGGAACATAGCCTTCCGAGAGCCGGCAGGTAAACGAGAGGCTTTTCAACGGCTAAGTCCTACGCTCTCTACGGCTTTACCAATTTTATAATTTGCTTTAGTGTTTTTTTTTTGGGATTTAAAATTTGAGATATTGGCAGAAATTTTTGATGGAAAAGAAGGCAGTCAACTTAGCGACCTAACCATGAATGTGTTGTTATTTGTAAGTACCTACGTGGGTAGGTAATAAAATTATTGATTATAACTAAACAAAGATAAATCATTCAATAAATAATAAAATGCTTTAAATAAATCGCGGAATACAAAGAAAACTAGAGTAAGTTTAACTGTAGAATAAATGATACATATTTTAATACTTTTTAGAAAATGTACATTTTTTGTGATACTTAATGCAAATTATCTTTAATTTCATCCTAATTTTGATATTAATTTTACGCTCTGTATTCTTAGTCTATAAAGTAAATTATCTTTTTTACTTAAAAAACTGAAAGCTCTTTGATGAATTTTTCGTGTCTACTATTAAAACGTGTTTTCATGGGGGAAAGTAAATTTGATTAAACATGAAAGATTGAAGGCTTTTTGCAGATCGCCTCACTCTGAGGCGATTTAATTACACGATCAAAAAGATTTTTAAAACTGGCTATCAATGAATCAAAGAAATGCTTTTTAAATGCGATAGTGATGCGAAAGTTAAGTTGGATATTATTTAAGATAATTTAGGGAATTTATCCTTTAACTAGCTTTTACTCAAAATTTTGCTGACGTTACTCCAAGGCATAAGTATAATTTCTAGTGTGTGACTTTGTCTTGCTGTATCGGTATCATTTTTAATATACTCAGTTCTCAAAATTAGTAGCAAAAGGACTTGCCAGTAAGAAAGAAAATAAATGTTTTCTTCTTCTGCGTTCTGAAAGTACTATTCTAATTCGAATTTCAAAACACGATACGGCAGATCCAGCTCTCTCAAAGAAGGTTCCGTTTAGTTTCCTGTATTCAAAGATTCCGCTTGCGAATTCTTGAACTGATCCTTTATTTATTCGATTTGCCGATCGGTAACCGTTCTGTGTACCCAATAATTGTTATCTCAGCTATCCACCCTCCAAAGCCTTGTCCTCCGACTCGACTTTATTTACTCTCAACCTATTCCCAGGTTTATATCTCCAACGGTTGAGCCCCAAATAAATGCGGTACAATAACAATAAAGAAGGATTTTGTCTCAGATTGCTGACATTTTCCAAGAGACGAAGGAACGATATAAAAACAGCCTAAACTCTTATTAAAAAAGGTTTACATACAAAACGGAACGATTTGGTAACATATAAAAATGAAACGGAATGGTTGAAATGTTTTCCTTAATATTTTTTCATATTTTTATATGTATATGTATTTATTTCACTTTTTTCTCCTGGCTTTAGTCCCAGGCGTATCCTCATCACTTTGAAGAGCAGTCCGAGGTACCACATCATCATTGCAAGTCCGCCAGTGCAAGTGATTTATTTATTTTATTACTTTGTTCTATTTTTTTGTAACTGTGTAAAATTCTATGCAATACGGATATGACAAACAAACATCATTTATCAAACAAATATCCTTCTTTGACAAATGTCTGCATCTGTAAATTCTTTATTTATCTGTTTGGCAAATTGACTTTCAATAGTTATGGCTATGCTAAAGGATGTAATACACTGTAAGATTTTTAAAGGTTAATCTTTATCATTTCAATTCACATTTTTATTTTGTTAAAACACTTTTACCTACTTTTTATAATTTAAAATTATGTTTCTATTAATAGGTATGCAAAGCATTGACGTGATATTATGGTGTAGGTTTTTGACAAGCATTAAGAATAATAGTAATCCATTATTCGAAGTTAATTTTGGAATAATAAATTATTAATCTAGTTGCGACCACTCACGCACTTAATTCTAGAACTTTCCAGACATCGGTCTAAAGCCTCCCAAACTACTAAATACCCGAAATTTCAATCCGTATTATTCGAATTTAGAATTATAAGCAACGAACGGCCTAATGAGTTCGGTAAATAATTCTGAAAGTAGGCAATTGCGAATGCTCTTTTTTATTTATATTCGGTTCTCCTATTATTTTTTATTGATTAAAGAATTCACGTGTATTACTTAAATTATAACCAGTTGAAATCTAGGCCTTCATGTCGCTAAATATATAAGGAAACTATTAAAAAATCTTCATTTTCTGTTATTAAAACTCATTTCTTTAAAGATTTTAATTGAAAAATGTACTACCAATACAAAATTCGACTTAAACTTACATCTCATTTTAAAATAGTTATATAAAAAAAATTACAAACTTATAATTAAAAATGTGTGTTTTACCGATTTAACGCGTAATTAAAGTACCGTTGCGATAAATTAACTAATGGCTTTTGGTTTTTACACTCGTATGTCCGAGCTGAATTTGAGTCGACACAATAATAACAGCTTTGGGTTATGTTCCGTAGCTACAAACTGACCATGATGGGTTAACTTGGTGAGCCATTATGTTATTTATTTTACTGTTCAACGATATAAAAACACCTTAAAATATACAATCGTAATACAACGTAATAATACAAAAATAAAAAAAGGTTTTAGTTTTTTTTTTATTATTTTTATAATTACTTTATGATTTTTTTTTTATTTAGTTATTCATTAAATTATATTATTGCTTTATCATAAAATATTTTGAAGCCTGTTAAAACTAAGTGTGTTTTGCCGTGTGTTAGTTTTTTGTTATTGTAATTCGTAAGAGCTAACCTATAAATTTTAAGCTTAGTACCTTACCTTTACATTAGGTATATTATGGGCATTACCATATAATTTAATTAATCAACAATATTGTCATTTAAAGCTATGAAATAGGTAATCGACAGTAATTTTTACTACGCTTTTATTAGCTTGGGTTGTATGTATGTATGTAACGGAATCTTTGAGCTTAATTTTCACTGGTTTCTAAACGTCTGATCAACTTGGACCTTTGCACACGTATCAAGGACCGATGACAATGCAATATTTTGATAACAGTTTCTCATTATCCTTATTATTTATTTAAATCTTCAATTAGTTTATGTCTGAAACCAAAGTCACAGCAACATTTTCGTCGCTAAATGGTCTTTAATATCTAACAAAGCATCAAACCTCCAAAACATACAAAAAAAATCGCAACTCATCTAATAGCTTATTCCGGAGCCAATGAAAGGTTAATAGGCGTCGGACCACAGACGTAGGTGTAGCTAGACCCAGCTAATGTATGTACTACGCGTGTCAAATCGTTTGTCAATATGGAGTCCAACAGACTTCCCCTCCAACAGACCAAGTTTTTTTTTCGATACCTTTTTGATCATTTATAACTCTGTGCGCCAGTCACTTTTCTTTCCAAGTTTAAGAAGTCAATATAGGTAGAAGTTTACAAATTTGCGATTTTTCTTTTAGGTGATGGCTTACAATCTGTGACTATTACTGAATTTTAATTTCAATACTAAGCCCAAAAAAAGGTCAAGTGCATTTGTGGCCACTAGCTCTGTCTCTTTCTAAACCTGATTTATGGGTTCAGTTCACAAAGCAGAAAAACTTAGCAAACTAAGTTTTAAAAGATATAATGAACTCCAAATAACATTAGTACCCATTCTAGAAACATCAGAGAAGGGACCTAACCTAGATTTACATCATGAGGAAAAGGAAGAACGAACTGGTGGTATCTAGTTATAGCTATGTCTACGCGTCGGATCGATTGATGGTCGCTAATTACCATCAGATCATGTTACAGTCGTAAACTGAACATTTTATCCAGTTTTTTATTGTCAATTTAATGTTTTGTGAATGTTATCTGTATCATCGAAACTTGAAGAGGTATTTAAATTTATTTATTCGTGGAACTCATGGTCTATGAATTTTTGTAATATTGTATTACAAAAAAAAATTATCTGATTTTAAATTATTATAAGAAATTTGAGACTTGTAATTGAAAACAATTTTTCTCCTAAAGGACTTTAAAAATTATAAATAAATAATAAAGATTAGCAATTAAATATTGACATTATTTCGTGAATAATTTTGTGGGAAATTTAAAACTGTTGAACGAAATATGCCAACAGCTTTTAAGCCTAACAAAATTTGGCGTTTATTGATTGACACGGGCGCATGATATGGTAATAACAGTAATTAAATATAGAGGATCGATCTTAGATCAGGAAAAAAGGGAATGTGGTTAATATGTGTGGGATAGAACACAGTTGGTCGTGCGGTTTAGGTATCAATGTTAAACAAGCGTACCCGTTCCAGGTTATTTTTCTTCCGCCCATTTTCAAATCCTATCCTAGCCATGTAATTAGAATGAATATTTTTAAAGTAACGACAATTAGTGTTTGGCATGATCTTGCTTTTAAAAGCAAACAATATGTTTAAAACATTATTTAGAATTCGTTTTCAACGTTTACTATAGCAGTCAATAATTCCGAGATATTCTTAACTTCTACTTAGGTCTTAGGTCAAGATCAATCCTAAGGCTACATCTCCTTTATTCTTTAATCATAGTATTTGAGCTTCGTGCGCTACACTCATATTTGACGTTTTAAGTGAAGCATTTTTTGGCTTCGTGAATATACGGTCAAATATTTGTACAGCAATGTTCTAATTTTGTTTAGTACCTATTTAAATACAACAGTCTTCAAAAAATATGTGGAGTCAGATTTTAACGTGATTTTGATTAGTATCCGATATTTTTACTTTAATTTTGGAATGTGATGAAATGAAATGTTACAATATGTATATGTAGGTTATCATAATCCGATATCGTGCTTAGTGGTTATTTTAACAGCACTATAAAAGCGTAACAAAAGAACAAAATGAGACATGTTACACCTAGCCTTTAGGCTACTCATAATTACCAGCTTTTAATTCATACACTACAAGTTGGACTCTTTAATTATAGTGCAAGTGAGTCGTATATCACGGCGTTTAAGAAAACTGTAGTAATTATAAATCAAAGGCCTCAGAAAACTTCTTGTACTTACTTGTATTGAACAGGGTTGTACTTGCATTATTCAGAAGCTACGAAACATTTAATATGTACTTGTTTATTTATAGTGTGTTTGTAAAAACACAATAAAATTGTTCTTATCGTATTATGTTGCTTATTCAATGCTTGAGCCAGAAGATTATAAGAAAGTATTCTGGTTCAAGCAACACAAACTTAACTATCGAATACGTTGAACACTGTGTGATTGAAAACTCGGGATATGCTTTCGATAGCAGTGCTATTTGGATGATGGTTCAAAGAAGGTTCGTTCCGTACATTGGAAGATATTAAGGTAAACATAAATATAAACTAAATTTTGACGTAAAAGATGCTCCGACACAAAAAGTCCGTATCATCTATTGACAGTCAGTCAGTATTAAAGATGTTAGGGTCAGTATAATGTTAGACTTTTTCAGAAAACCTACAAAAAACAAACAACAACAAGCAACATGAGACTTTTAATTACTACGTATTTAAAAACCGATAAATTCTGAAAAGAGCCTTGGCCTTTACAATATATACTACATCCCTGTTATTGGTAGTGAGCGAAACAACTGCAGTGCACTTTATCACGTGCGAAATGCAGCCACATAAATCATATATAGTACGTACGTTGCAATTATGAGGGCGAATCTTACTAGCAATGCAATAAGTTCCGCAGGAATAATAACATTTTATCTGGGATCTGAGAACATTTATAATAATTACATCATACTATTGACAAGCCCCATTAATATCTGATCGGTATAGTGTTGTAGGCGACAGAGAAATATGTGGAGTAGACTTTTCTTCAGTTTTCAATTTTTAGACACATACCTAAAATCACGCCTCTTTCCCGGAGGGGTAGGCAGAGACTACATCTTTCCACTTGCCACGATCTTTGCATACTTCCTTTGCTTCATCCACATTCATAACTCTCTTCATGCTAGCTCGGCGGTTTCGGGTACTCTTGATCTTGAAAATTTATTAAATATGTTTAACAGTAGAATAAAATATTTTAATTATATTGTAAAAGATAAAAACAATTGTGAAGATCCTTTATTTGCATGAATGGAAAATTGTTTTCGTGGAAAGATAATAAGGTATAAAATTTTTAAAGCAACAGAAAATAAAATGTGTAAAGTTGTTTATAAAAATAATTAAGCATTTAACATTAGGCGCCACCTCGAAAGCAGCGCGGTCGTATGAACTTCACATGAAGAAAAGTATTGTCTCATGTTGGAACGGGTACAAAATAAATAGCACTAATGAGTTATGTGCTCAAAATTTTTTGAAGGAAGGCTACATAATGGGAGCATATTGGGAAAGATGGGTATGGTTACCCTGGTCGTGCCCCGCGGCCGCACCATTCTTGTCAGCAAGGCGCCGTTGACGAGATGAAGAGCTCTCGCTATGCTATCAACCTCATGGCAAATGAGTTTGTAACTATGAGTCGGCTCTATACATTTTATATTCATTGGTTGTAACTTATATACTAGTAATCGCGATGCTCTTTTAATTAGAAGAGTATAAGCAGTTAATTTGTGGCTGTTCATGTATCAGTACAATAGTTTTTGACTTATTTTACTTTTTGCGTATTTTTATTTATTTACTGACTTGCCCCTACTGGACAATGTCCGGGGGGATGATGACTTTCCTCGTAAAACTAAAAGGACAATTTATCTTTACTTACACAGATAAATATCCTATTTATAAGACGCCTACTATGCTTAAGTTCTTTAATAATACCTCAAAGGCGAACTAAAAACCGATATTGGTTTTACTTTACCGCATAATTATAACGTGCAGTAAAACACGCTATGGTGATTCCTGTAAGTCATTTAAGGTTGTTAACATTATTTGTATTGAACTACACACATAAGTGGTTAATTAACGGTTATCGCAGTGAGGACTGGATGGATTCTGTACTATGTTTATATGTGATACAGAAAACTGTCGGATTATTAGAATGCGTACTCAATGCATAGTATTTTAGATTTTAGCAAATTTATTTTATGATAATTATCGTGCCATGTGGTTCCCGGCGACAACATAAAAAATAAAAGGACCACTCCATCTCTTTACCATGGATGTCTTAAAAGGCGACTATGTGATAGGCTTATAAACTAGGAATTCTTATTTTAGGCGATAGGGTAGCAACCTGTCATTATTTCTATTTCAACTCTAACATTAAGAAAAAAAATCTGAACGTGGCATATCAAATTCAAATTCAAACTTTTATTTGCATAATATTAATATCAGTCTTTCAAGATCGCTGGCTCTGTCTACCTCGCATGTGATTATATGAATGAATAAAATTTATTAATAATTAAGGTACTCATTTTTATTTGAAGAGAGCGTCGGAGGTCGATTTGGGAAGGCGCCCGGTTAAAACGCGTGTTGCGCATAAACACATTCAAATCACACCGCGGCCAATTATTTGATTTGATTACTAACCGATGTTTTTCCGGTGTGGGAAAACATCGTGAGGAAACCTGAACATTCAGGCTACTACTGGATGTGTAACCATGATCGATCCAATAGTGGATTAGGTTCCCTGCAAAGGTTGCGGAGGTCAGACGAACATAAAAATCGTTGAAGATGTTTAAAGGATAAATAATATGTGATACCTTATAAATTATGATACGAATTCTATTTTTTTTTAAATATAAATCAGTCTTATAAATACTTGAAAGCGTATTAATCTGAAACACATTTTACTAAAACAATGATAAAAGTGTTGTAGTAAATTTGCTTTTAGTATAAATCATCATAATAAGATTTTCTGAATACATTTCTTTATGAAAGGAATCCATCTATAGTTGGAAAATAATAATTTTTGGAGAGATTTCGCGAAATGGCTCATTAATATGTCTTTGGAACAAAAATGAGATTATTATTTGAAGTGTATAAATGTACTAAGACTACGAGTAGATATTATTTAAATTTTGATTGATGAGGGGTATGTTTCATATAAAATAGGGATAAAGAACTTGGTTGGTTGACATGAATGCGTCATTACTCTTCAATGCAAAAGAGATTATACCACGAATGGTTAAATGCGTAGTACGATTTTAAAGATAGAATACTTTAGATGTGGATTTTAATTTTATATCGTCTATGAAAGACGAGCCATACAGGCAAGGGGGAGCCTTTGACTATTTCAACATTTCATTTGTGATGGATATATTTTATAAAAGTAATTCACTTATAAAGGAAAGTCAGTTCAGTTGAATGTATGTGTAGGTTTCCAGACGAAGTTTCCTTGGTTACCCACGTCAAACATTTAAACCTTAACTCTCTTCTAAATGCCTTACACCCGCGCTAATTTAGCGCCACCTACAATATGATACAGGTATTTCCTTCTCCAAACTATTAATTATGTGTACCTATGCAAATTTCAAGAAGATTGATTCTGACGAAAACGCGGTAAGGGAAAACGAAGATATAAAAAATTACTTTCGCATTTATAATATTTGTTGGGATTAAGTGTAACAAACCAACAATAATAATAAATTTGACAAGGTCAATTTCGTATTAAATTTATAACATCAAGAAATATGTTTTCTGAACCTAATACTAATAATGTAATGTTTTACCCATTTGTCGAGGAAAAAATATGAGGATATTCTTAGAATTGGTTGTTTACTCAATTCTTTTTGTATATCAAAGTAATCAGATCGTGAAGTTCAAAGCGGCACTTTCAATTTCGTCACTATGCGCGTCAAAGAATATCCGACGTAACAAATTCAATGTAACTTTGTCTTTCGCTGCCAAAGTGACAGGTTGGAAGTTCAGGGTTGACACATGCTGCTTTATGTATGTTGAAATTAATATGATATTTCGCAATAAAAGCATTAGATTATTATTTACTAGTCATGAAGGTTATATGTTCTACGTGCTAACCTGCCATATTTTTAGGTATTCAGCTAGAATGTCACTCTCGTTACAGTATAAGCAAGAGGAAGGAGAAAACTGATTTATATGCAATTAAGATATTACAAACAAAAAACAAATTGATTCAGTCTTTTCTGTAAGGGGCAGAGATGTGCTGTGGTTAAGTATACAATTATTTATTTATTTACTAATTTATGTACGCAGAAAACATCGAGACTGATAATTACAAGAAACATAAATACAAAGTTTCTGCTTATTTCAAAAGAAATCTCTTCCAGCAGATCCAAGATAGATTTATCCATTATTATTAAAATATACTAGATAATTATCTAAGGATATGCATCTGCATATTATTTCAAATTTATTAAATATCAATCTATTCTGTATTGTGTGTAGGAAGTATTGCAATTACTAGAAAAATCAAAGGAAAAAGGAGTTTAATTAATGAAGGCTTTAATCTTAATATTATAATTATCGATTGATTTTTATTGACTCTGGCAACCCTAACAAAACCGAACATATCCCGCGCGGGAACTGTCGATATCGCCGCAAAAGTCGTAAATCGCACGTTACACTTCCGCAATTATCGACTCGTTAAATTATACCCAGGCCTGGTAACTCCACACGCACTTTAGATTAACTTGGTAGACTTAATTTATTTAGCTCTAAGTTACTTATTTACATTATATTGTCTTACGTGTTTATAGGTTTGTGGTTTTATTGATGGTTGTATTTAATGTCTGTGTTCTGAGAGTCTTTGGCCTTTTAGTATTTTATGACATTTGTTGTTTGGTTTATTTAATGCATAATAAATCTATGGTTTATTATATGGATATATAAAAGCAAAAGGTGACTGACTTCTTTATCAACGTATGGTCAACAGCATATCAACCTTGTCAAATTCACCGCGAATTCTCTTATATTACCGAGTTATACAATTCCATGCAGAGTCAAATGCGGTTCCGAGTACAAGCAATTATTTTACATTCATACATATGGTCACGTCTATATCCCATGCGGGGTAGACAGAGCCAACAGTTTTGGAAAGACTGATAGGCCACGTTCAGCTGTTTGGTTTCAATCATTTTACTTTACGAAAGCATATTATTCACTCTTTTTAGCATTATAATAATGTAATGCAAAATGCCTAGAAACTATGATGTGTATACTTCTTAAATATACATATTTTTAACTGCTTTTTATATGAAAACTTCTCGATACGACCTATTTATTTTTGCTTGAAATAAAAGTAAAACTGAACCCCTAAAATGTTGAGTTGTATCCGAAGTTACATTTCATTTCTATTTTCAGCAACGTAATGGGGATTCTGTTTGGTAAAATTCACCAACTTTCCTCACCTTTTCCCCATCTTACACATTGGACTAGTTAAAAGGCAAAGAGTATAAAAAATGGTTACGTCAGGATTGTGAGTACTTTACTTGATGGAAAGGTTATTTTTACCCCATTCTTTCATTTTGTAATGGATGGTGGAATTTCCGGAACGAATTTTCAGGATGCCGTAAAATTATAATATATTATTTGCAATTAACGGCAATTATGTAGATTTAATTTAAAATATTTTAGTATAGTTTTTAGATGTAGCCTACATGGCCAATTTTGATATAATATCTATAATTGTAATTCCATCATAAGGCTCAACGTGGCCTATTAGTCTCTTGACTGTCTACCTCGTGATCAATAAAATATGATATAGGTATGTATATTCATAATATATGTGCTAGGATACTTTCAATATATTCCTAGGGTTTAGTAGCAGGTGACACTATTGAGAAGTCC
Source organism: Amyelois transitella (assembly GCF_032362555.1). Classification (NCBI taxonomy): domain Eukaryota; kingdom Metazoa; phylum Arthropoda; class Insecta; order Lepidoptera; family Pyralidae; genus Amyelois; species Amyelois transitella. Next base: position 5,012,067 of record NC_083511.1, on the reverse strand, counting down.
ATATAAATGCTAGTAAATTCAAGTGCATGTAAATTCCGATGACATGTTAGTGTTTCTGCCATCCGTCACCTGTCATTTACCCATGTTAATGACCATAGTCTTTAGCGGATCCTGAGCTTGAAGCTTGAAAGCCATCAACCGAAAACAAAATTAATAACTAAATAAAAGGCAAACATTGTTATGCTGCAAGGTGTGACAGACCTTAAACATAATTTTTCACTCGTGCCATATGCGATGCGTATCATTTTGTAACAAAGAAGATTTGACGCATAATAGGGAAATACAATATTTTGATAGCGAAAAAAACATATATCATTTTCTTTCGCTTTCCCGTAATGCGCGGGAGGGATTTCGTAAAAATTGACGGAGGTGTGTGTACGTAAATAGATTTTATCCTACCTGAAATAGTATCTATATTTCACATTTGTTACTGTTGCCAATTTTTACAAACTTTAATATACTTATTACGTTACCATTTATAAGAGTAATAATTCTGTCTGTTTCGAAATAGGTTAAAATGTTTTGACAGTAAAAAAAGACATTTTGTAATAACTTCATATGAATTAGACAGGAAATATACAATCATAAACTGCTACTTGTAAATTGTCTTAACTTACTGTATTAAGTCATTACTAACATATCGTGAGTAACTGTTTGTAAGCTGTTTAAATCTATAATGGGGATCTGTGATTTCTAAAACTTAAGAGGCCACCAAGAAGGTAATGTGTTCTCAAGAAATTAGTATTATTATCAGTAACGAGACATGTAACAGTTTTAAAACATAACTAATGTTAATTGCATGATTAAATAAATCAATGATGGTATAATGATTAGTATATTTTATTTACGAAATGTTCAAGATCTATGAATGTACACACATACTTTCATACATATAGGCTACGTTCAGCATTATGACTTGATGATAGCATTAATCGATGATAGATTCAAATACACAGGTTGCTAACCTATCGCCCAAAAGAAGAATCCAGTACATACAGTACGATTATTTTATATCACGACTTGAAAGGGAATTGAAACTTTGATTTGTGTTATGGAGGTAAGACGTAGTTTGAAAACCAATTAAGTTACTTTAGTAACACACTGTTTTTTCCTCATCACTTCCAGACTTACTACTAGCTTTCACTATATGAATCTGCTCCCGCTAAATGTGGCCTTTCAGTCTTATGATCTTTCTACTCCTTCAGGAATAAAGACACAATTTGTATTGTTAAGTCGAAACTAGGTCTACAGAGTAATTCGCAAGTGTCTTATAAGCAAGAAAGTTAACTACAGTCGCAACAGAAAACTTACTTTACGTCCCAAAACTTTGACGTCACCAATTTATGCTCTGTTGGCATTCTGTAAAACATTTGATTAAGGTATTAAATTGTTGTTTACGTCTTTGATTAATAATATTAACATGATTATACCAACCTTTTTATTAAAACACTCTCAGTTTTTAATTGCAATAATATGATAGGGATTTAGCTGATTTTTATCAAAAATGAAGGAAATATAATTTTCAAATTAAACCTTTAGTTAAGTTTCGTGTAATAGTTACGGAGATGAGCGTATTAATTTTAATTAACTATCAAATCGTAATCGTACCTTGAACAATGACATAATAGCGCCTCGAAGCAAAATCGTTTATTAAATAAATGTTATTTTGAAGGAAGTGATGTCCTTTATAAACTAAGGTATTCTCTTTGAGTTATCGAATATACCGACCCAAGAATCAGAACTCTTAAAAGGAGACGCCGTAAATGGTTAAAAGTGAGTTGGCAAAGCGCGAAATGCTGTAACTTCAGACCATAGAGATGTCTGCTCTATTGAAAACGCATTTCCATCCGGAAGTGGACCTGGCTATCTTGAATCGTTTGCCTCTTTGTAACTACTTACTGTTACTAACACATACAAACATGTCCGAGAGATCGTTAGTCAAAGGAAATTGAACTTTAAGAACAAGTAAATTAGATAAAAAATGATTCAGCTAAAGTGTTGAAGGTACGGTTGCATTTAAAACTCAAAGAGTATCACCAACACAAGCAGACAGAAGTGGGCTATTCTAGGATTGTCTGACGTTCCGTATTTCCGCCATTTATCCTTTTTTTCTCTTCACCGTAAAATCACTGACATCGGTCTTTATTGCGATTTGTTTAAACAGCAGATAATTAAGGCAGAATGAATGGCTCGGCGTTTTTAATCTAACGACTATTTGCTTGTGTTTACCCACAGATCTTTATAGTGTATATTCGCTGGATGATATTTTCCACGAATAATCTGATAGAAGTTATCTGAGGACGCGGTTCGAATCAAAGTGGAGAGAGAATAGTTGGAAGGCTGACCCTGGCCCTCGAAGCACTGTGGTGTAGGGTGGAACTGGGAACACAAAATGATGTGAAAAACATATGGAACATATGTATATCTTTATGTTTTGGAACTAAATTTGAATGTAGGTATATCATCACTTTTATACCAACCTGTATGACTGTCGATGTAATCGAGAAAACTTTAAAAAAGTATTATTGAGCGAGTATTATCTAAATATCACATTGATCTGTCTAAGCAGGCGTATCTGTAAATGTCAGTGTCTCTTACTTTTCCGTATTATGAGACAAAGTCGCTTGTTAAATAGTTGGACGACTAACCATCTCTTTCGTTTAATTAGCATCAGAAGGCATTCAAAATTTTCCCTTTTCTTATAAAAGTCGGTAACATTTTTAATGGACGTATTCAAATAAGCCGTAACTTTTTAAGAGGTAATATAATAGAATTCTTGTTTCCACTAATTTACTCGGAGTGTTCGTAATAAGTTACTCTACAGTATTATAAAAGGCTTTTACGCCCCAACTTCGTCTTGCCAAATTTTATTTATTGGGAACTTAACTCCACATCTCTCCACTTTATTATTCTGACAAATTCCACCATGAAACTTTAGTTAAAGTATAAGTTCCTACTCGCTTAACTTTTCTTAATAGAATAATATCTAGTGTTTAGTTTTTTATTATTAAATGATATCATTTGTCTTTCCTTACCTCTAGTTTGATCGATGAGAACTTAAAAAAATGGTTTTATTGTAAAAATAGGAATTGACATCAAAACATTCAAAAGAAAACCTTACTGTAAAATGTGAAATATTACCAAATGTGTTCACGTAAGGAAAGTCTATCTTTCCTTTACTTACTTACTTTAAGAAATAACCTTCAAGATCTGTAACGATATTTTCTGATATTTTCATTCCCGGTTAAAAACTATCAGCAAAAACCTTGTGAGTAATTGAACTATAGACATCAAACAATTCATTCTATTATCATACCGCAAATTCTTTCTCGTTTATCCAATTATTTAATATCGGGCTAGAACCAAGTCAGTAAATGTACCATTTTAATGAAAAAAGTAATTGTATTTTTAGAGAAATTGCAATACTTTGTTATAAAAAGTATTTATTACCTATGTATGAATTTAATGTATGAAGTGTATGAATTTTCAATTTAATTTTTAAAGAAAGAATGTTTGCATCGGTTGATATATTATATTCGGAATTTTACATTCATAGTTTTAATGTATTAAATAAGATTTTGTTTCATTCACGAAATATAATGGATTTAAATAAATAAACCTTTATGGTATCGTCGCACGTTCGTAAACGAGCGAAGCCACAGCTAAAAGTTAATAACACTTTAGCTCTACCATTCACAAAGGAAATATGCATTTTATAATAAATCCATTTATTTTCAATCTTGCATAATATATACTTTTCAATGTGCGATATACTGTAACAATAAACATAAATAAAAACTCTAATAATAATCGATATTAGCTTTTCTATGACAGTAACTGACACACAGGTCGCAGGTTAGATATTTTTGTCATGACGTGATGGAAAACCATTTTTTTTCTATAATATAAACATTAAACTCTACTGAATATATAATTATTGATAAAATGATTATCAATAATTATGATTATTGATAAAAATATTTTTACAATTGTTACTATTTATCATTCTGCAAATAATCTCACGCCTCGAAACGAAGGCGGTCCGATCAAATAAAACCTCTTAAGTGAAGCAAACAAAAAGTGTGACGAGCAAACGCGTTAATGCTGACTTCAGCTGACTGCTACTAGACCAGTAATTTCCCATCGATTTACGTCAAAGTCATAGTTCGCTAGAAGATGTAAGAAGCTCTTTATTTAAAAAAAAGTTGATCATAGCGTTTTCATGATCGTAAACTCACTGATGCCGTGTGGTATCCGACACTTTAGAATAGAAATATTCCATATATTTCCAGTGGCTGTCGTAAAAGGCGAACAAGGGATAGGCTTATTAACTTGGAATTGCATCAAAGTTCGGTAGGTATCTACAAGTAAAATACTTTCCTACATACCTTTCACATCGTGAATTCATGAACTGTATAAAATTTGTGCAACTAATATACTACTTAACTGGAAATTTGACACATTATACTTAATATATTGTTGAAATAAAATAATTATTTGATTATTTCACTTCAACATTAAGGTAAGGTTAAGATGTTAGGAGTACCCGTATTCGTCGAATATGTATGGAAAGAGTAATGAGCGTAGATGAAGCGGGAGAGGTCAGAAGGGATCGTAGCAAGTGGAAATTCATAGTTCTGCCTACTCCAATGCAAAATAGGTGGTTTGTATGTATGTAAATCTACTTTATACCATTTTTAAAAACAAATGTTCCATTTTTTTTAAACATTTTTTTTTTAAACTACATATATTGAAAATATACATGCTCTAATTCCGTGGTATCATTGAGGAAATGCGTTAATTGTTTGCGGCTAAGTGAACATTATTATACGAGTATTGGAATGCACGGTGCCTTGTAGAATGTCTTTGTGCCTCCGCCCATTCACTGTTTCAATTGTTTTTAACTGTTTCTTATATTAAAACCAACATAGAATAGATGTAAAACTGAGAATCTATATCTTGCGGTTAATCTCGTTTACTTAAATAAACTTTTATAAAAAAAACCTTTAAAAAAGAAGATTTTAAAATATTCAGACTTATATATAATTATATGTATATATATTCGGGTGATTGTATTGATAAACAGGTTGTTTACTGCGTAGTATCCAGAACCTATATCAGAGCCTCACGTTTCTATTCCAGGAAACTTGCTTCTGTGAAAATATACTATTTTGAGAAGCGAGCGAAACAGAGGTCAGATCTTTTATTCTATTTACCCAATTCTAATTTGTAGATATACACGACATATTGAAAAGCAATAAATCGTTTTCTATGTAATCTTAATATTTTATTTTACGAAATGTATAACGGATATTTTATCAAAAGAATAACAAATTGTCAGAACATAATTAATTCTCATTTGGAGGTTCAGCCGAGTTTATTGGGAAAGCCCAAAATAATTTACCAACGAAAAATATTCCACATTTAAAAACGTTTCTCCGTTAAATATATATCCAAAGAGAATTATAAATTTTCCTTGAAGATTTTCCTCCTTAGGGTACCGCGAATATAGGTAAACAAAGACTATGGCAAAGTTACTTATTCAAGTATTATCACTAGATTGCCGCTAGGACTGCTTAATGAAACTCGTAAAATGTCAACTATTTCCAATATTGATTCATCCTCATCACATATTTATCAATTATTATTTTTTACTCCTGACATCCATTTGAACATTAACGTCTCAGCTGCATGCAGTTTCCTTCCCTCCATTGCCTTGTATTGAAAACTAAAATCAAACAAAAACTACGGAACCCTTGTCTCTCTTGAACTTGGCCGATCTTTTTATAATCTGCTTGCATATTCTTGTCCGGGGCGAGTGACGCGGAACGTCCGATGTCCCCGGGGAAATCTCCACAAAAAGGTTCCGCGGGCAAACAACGGGCTCGGTCTGTTTGACGTGACAGATTCTGATGCTGTAAGCTGGACTGAATTAAATGATTCTTATTTCAGTTACAAGAAAAGTATTATAAATAAAGTACATACAAATTTCACTAAGCTTCTTCAAGAGAAAAATATGGCAAATGCCGAAAAAAAGAATGGACGCTGTTTTGATAGTTTTTTTTTCAGTTAACGTGTTTTAAAAAAAATTAAAAATAACAATTTGTAAAAATGTAAAAGTTTCTTGATATTGTTTTATATTTCTTCAATGAAATTCTGACAAACACAGTAATAAATTAGAATATTGACAATTTAATTTTATCCTGTTCATATCCTATTTTATAAATGTCGCAGAGAAATGAGGATATCAGAGATTTCACGAAATTCCTAGGTATACCACGAAATCACGGAAGATGGTGAATATTCCTATTTTATACATCTTCTTACTAAAAAATTATTAGTGATATGACAAAATACTATTTCAATCTAGTGAGATATCATTTCACTTATCTAAATCTAGTGAAATAAAGAATGAAAAACGGTTCGTGCTAAGTCCTTTCAAAAGTACTTACATAATTATTAATCTAACCTAACCTTTTTTTTACATGTGGAAAGACCGGCTGGGTATGGGAAGCCGGACGGGTTTTGTGGGGCTTGAACCCACTAAAACCACACGGTGTTATCGCCTACCGCTTCATTGCCAGGAGCATGAGCTGCCCTCGCTCATATTCGTGACGCGGCGGGCGCTTCTACGGCGGCTTCCTTCTGCTCCCACTTGTGTCCGTTTGGGTAGAGAGAGGGAGAGAGATACATTGGACGATCTTTACTCGGAAGTATCCGTTTTTCTGATATCTCACTAGATTTCATTTAGTGAAACGACATTTCACTGAGAAGAAGGCATCGTAAATAAGAATATTCAACATATGCCGTGATTTCGTGATATCCCTAGGGATTTCGCGAAATCTCTGGTTACTTCATTTTCCTGCGACATAAATATATGACGGTTTTGTTTAAAAATTAATAAATTGTTAAAATGTAATTAATTCTCGTACTTAAGAGTTTCTATCGACTATATTTAGGAAATACAAATAATTTACTGTTTTGGCGCTCAAGCTCCCCTGAGATAGAAACGATAAAACATGCACGTAGTGAGCACGGAATTATGAAAAATTATATCTTTATTGTAAGAAATACTTCCTTCGTAGTAAGAATTCATTAAGTTAAGAAGACCAATGTCTAAATATACTTTTTATCCTGGAAGGACAAAATTGTACATTTATTTTTATAACAAAATCCAACAGATTGAAACACAGAAGATTTCACATGAAATGTCCATTATACTTGGATTAGAATATCTCAATCGTAATGGCACCGCCAGGACTACTAGATAAGACCAAATTACACAAACTTAATGCTATTTTGCATTTGGGATTCCGACCAGTGAGTTGGGATAAGATTTATTCTGAAATGTAGGTACTAAGTTTTTCTTTAGAAACGGAATAAAGTTTTAGTTTTGTTTCATAAAATTGCAGTTGTCATTATTAGTCATCCGACTTATTTATTTAAACTTTATGCACGTAAAATGTACAACAGGTGGATCTAATGCCACACGGCATTCTCTTCCAGTCGAACCTTCGGACCAAACTGAGGATGTACGGGTGGTGCGATAACTGTAAAAGAAATTATAACATAAATATGAATAAAAGGTTACTTAATTCACTTACCTATAATAGTTACATACTAAAATAAACATACATATACTACAAAAGGTGGATGATTGTGTAAAGTTTAAAAAATCTACTGGTGTTAAAAAAAAATTCTACCGCATTTTCAGTTATAGCTTAATTTCGGTGTCAGCTAATGACTGTATATCCAACTGATATTTCAAATGGCTTAAAAAGAATAGGCAATGTTTGGTTCGGCTACCTGACTAAAAACAGGCGAATTCATATTTTGTCATGTTGTAGTTGTAGACGCATTAGGTACATTAGTGCTTCCATCCTTTAGTCGCCTTTTATGATAATTTATAAAAGAAATGAGATGGATCATAATATCTTCTGTGACGTTCTGGCGGAATTCTTAATAATAAAATCATACAAATTTACACGTTCCCAAGCAGGATAAAGAAACCGCTTTTTTATTATTATAATAATTTTCTATGAAGTACACAAGGAAAATGTTTTAAGATGATGTAGCATCTCTCTTCAATCTTAGAAAATTGGTAGAATTATCAAAATGTTTTCATCTTCGTTCGCAAATAACTTTTAAAAGTGAAGACGGTAAACAGCGGCAGTATCTTCCTTAAAACAAAAGTTTTAATTTTAAATTATATTACAATATTAGCTATTTAAGTACCGTATAAAATAGAAACAGTAACTCGCACCTCGTGCCTGTGAGTGTTTTTACATTTCCTAATGAACATACATACAGAAAGGATTATTTTATGGAATATGGCGACGTAAATACTATACATATAGTGTCTACGTGCTCTCACTTTGGTGTAATTTTTTTTAACCATCTTTCGCCTCCAGTTTTATCATCAAATACCAAATAATCTGCTGAAATGCGCAGCTATATTTATTAAGTATTATTTTAAAAAAATATATTGAAAGTGTTAGTAGATCTTTTGATTGATTAGAATTTGTACTTTTGTATCATTGTGGAATAGTTTTACTCGTACGTGAAATGTTCCTATATTTTTTGAACATTATATAAAGTAATAAAATGAAGTTCTTGAAACGTTAATTATTTAGGATAAATTGCAAAGAGTGTTATATACATACAGTTATTATTGTAACGTACTACATTAGCAATTTGTTGTGGCGCCAACGATTCAACAAACAAGAAGACTTATAACTTAACTCGGGTTGTCGCAGGTAGAAATTTCAAAGTACTGCTCGCTACGGATAAGAAACTTGGCAACTAGGCGGATTTTATAAGATTTCACAATGTACAAGTAACTTCTTAAAACTGAACCCTTTTAAGGCCAAATTGAAAAGGTACAAGTAATTAGATTTCGTGGAGATGTTTCAGTTTACGCAGCTATTCTGTGTCCTTCGGAGTAATTGGGTTTCTCAGTAAATAATTTGGTAAACTCACAGTTATAATCCGCTTTTGATAAATTTGTTTGTCAAAAATTGGTACATCTGCTTTAAATAACGAAGTTGTACATAAAGCTTTTGACACTTTACAAAGCATCAAATGGACGATTATTATTATGATGTTGACAAAATTTTATCAGTCATCGTTGAAAAAATCTACTGTTTTAATAAATAGTATAGTCGATTTTTTATATCAGCAGCGTGATATTTGCAAAAGCTAGCTAGCTATATCGATAGTAAGACTTTATTGTTATTTTTTCACCAGAAATGGTTTTTTCTTATACAATTTAAATTCCAAACACTGCTCACAACAAAACGATAGTAATAATATTAATTCATTGGAAAATGCATTGCATTTGATTTGAAATTAATTCAGATACATCTAATTTAAATGCATGATACAAACGACGAATTATACCAGAAATCCAAATAAATACATGCTCAGAATGCTAATTAGCTAATGCAAAACAAATTTCGGTGTTTTCATTATCATTTATGTTTATTCTGGTTTACAACTTGCGCTCAAACTCCCCCAAAATATATTTTCAAATGCGACTAATGAAGCTTTAAGATTAGTTATTATTAAATTTCGTAGTCTTGAGGTGCGACTTCATTGATATAAATCTTTACAAAATAAGTAAAAATACCTATGTTCTTCAATAAAGTAAAGTAATTTATTTTTAAAGATCAGTAGTTCATTTTTATTACGTTTTTTAAATACATTTGAAAATTAGCCCTAACAATTATTCGAATTGGAATTTTAAGTAAAAATTCCCAATTAAAATTTTGCTTAATGCTACTAAATATAAGATTACAGATACCAGTACATAAAGGTTTTAATTTTTTATTTGTTAATCAACTCTTATTAGGATACGTGCTTTAACGCTTTTTCCAAAATCCGCCCTCGGAATGGTTGTAATTGCACGGGAATGCACCCCACGCGGGTGACATATTGAAACAAATCACAAAGGGCCTTGCAGACCGGAAAATTTGGTTGTCTGCTACATGCGGGCAGTGTAAATACTGCTTTATATGTATTATTTGTAGTTGCTTTGAAAGTGCCTGTGACAGGATAGTGGTTAAGGGGTGGCGATTTGGTAAATACTTACTTTATTTATCCTTCGATGTATAGGGAAACAGCTTTTTATTTATGCTAAGAGGTGTCAAATTTTTTTATGTGTTTGCATCCATATAATCACGTCTATATCCCTTGTGGGGTAAACAGAGCCAAAAGACCGATAGGCCACGTTCGGCTGTTTGGCTTAATGATAAAATTGAGGTTCAAATAGTGACAGGTTGCTAGCCCATCGCCTTAAAGAAGAATCCCAAGTTTATAAGTCTATCCCTTAGTCGCCTTTTACGACATCCATAGGAAAGACATAGAGTAGTCTCATTTTTTCCTCCAATGGTGACGGGAACCATACGAATTCGAAAAACTGACACCTCAATGACACACCTCCTTACTCCTGAATTGTCGTAAATCCTAAGCAGACCTACGGGGCCTACCTCGTAGTTTGTATGTGTATATTTTGCTAACTACAATAATTACTTCATAAAAGTAAACATCTCAGAAAACTCTACCTAACACACCTCACATTTACATTTAATGGATATTACTTTCGTCAACATACATATACATCTTTATGCATAAACAAACAACAAAAGCAATATCAGCTTTATTTTGGGCTTCGAAATCCCCAAGGAAGTAAGCGACTTTATGAAAAATCGGTAGTCTGTTCGGTTATTTTTGAAGGCCGTAAAATTTCATCGCCTGGGCCTGTTCGGAGATATAAACAAACAGACAGATACGGGTGGTCGCGTTTTGTAATAAACGTCATCTCTTTGTTAAGACTTTAATTAGAGAGTACTTATTCATTGGTAGGTAGGTATTGCCCGCGTTTTTGCCCGAGCTTATAGCAAATCTCACTTCACTTTCAGGATTCCTTAGAGAAATGACAAAAACAGTGGCCTTAGAGCATTGCTCGAGATGGAATGGCTGTCATTTTGTGTAAAATCAAAGTTTTAAAACTGATGCAATTCCACTCATACAAATTTCAAGGCAAAAGTATTGATTCCTAAATAAACATTAGAAAATAAAAGAAAAAAATACAATAGTGTTAAACTTAGCTTTATTTCACATCGATGGGCTATTAGCAATTTAAAAACTCAATGCGATTAACTCCGTTTTCCCCGTAAGAAATAAAAACGTAATATATTATTTGTTTATACTTATACAGTGTTTTCTACTTGGAACTTGTTAAGGACTATAAATATTAAAAAACAATCAGTGTCTGTGTTTACTTTCGCGGCCATCATTTCGATACAATGTTTTAATTTTTGGTTGTTGATGAAGCTAGGGTTAACTACACACGATTAATTTATAAAACTGTGTGTGTAATATTTATACCTATATGTAGATATGAACTTATTCAATGCTGTGTTGATGTTGAGTGAAAACATGCTGATGTCTTTCAGAAAACTAGAAATGGTTACTTTTCAGTTTTTTAATAAGCAGTCTAAGCAAATTGGTCAAGTTCACATTTGGCTTTTTTATTGGGGTCAGAATGCAGTAACTTCATTTAAATGACAGTTTCTATTATAATATATCTCGTTTATTAGTGGACCATATGTCCACCCAGGTAAGGCACAATCTGGAATTGACACCAAGAATATAGACGTTAGTTAGTCATTACATATTAATCACGTCTTTATTCTTTACGGGGTAGACAGAGCCAACAGTCTTGAAAGTTAGCTGTATGGCTTGATGAAACTGGGATTCAAGTAGTGACAAGTTGCTATCCGATTACCTAAAAGAATGCCAAGTTGTTTAACCTTAGTTTTATTATAAAGCAAATAAGGTGAATTAATTATTTAATAGAAAATATTTGGCAACCCTCAAAATCTATTAATTGATTACGAGAAAAAGCGTTTACCGTTGTAATATCGCAAACGCAAACATTGTTAAAGATAATAATAAAACAATATTTATTCTCCCTTATTACTTACGTAGATATTAAATGTGCTCATACTTTATAAAGCTTTTTTCGTAAGCTGTTGTCCAAATATTTGGTGCTTTCCTCCGAGTTTATTAAATTAGGGCTATTTTTAGGGAACTGAACAAAAAAGTGCTTATCAAAAGAATTTTTATCTCGCTTTTGATAAGTATTCGGCCACAAATTTAATAAACATTCACTTGGATATACGAGTATGTTATCGATTTTTTACCTTTACCTGATTTTTTGAAAAGAATTTAGAGTTTATCAACATTTTCGAAAATATCATTATGTCAATTGCCGCTGGTTAGCATAATGGTCAAATTGAGATAGTGACAGGTCGTCAATATGGGGCCTTTTTTCAATAATTTAATTGAAATTGCCCTAAAAGCGTTATTCATGTATCAAAAGCCCAGTACAATTTGTCAATGAGTATAATTTTAGTGATCTTTGACCCTCGGTTCCGCCTGTAGTGATTGGACGCCGGCGGCATCGTGTTTGTCGCGTCGCAATCAACGCGACGTGACGCGAATCCAATGCTGCTTTGTAATCAGTCCAATAATTATCTCGGGAAAGGAAACGGTGATGGAGATATAACTAGTTAATTGTAAAGAAGGTAAGATTAACTTATTAAGTTGTTTAGCGAAAGAAGACTAAAAATGTTCGTCTCTATTTTACATTTCAATTATGTACCAGCGCACGAAAGCATTTCACTATGGGTGTATGTTTTATAATCTGAGATATTAATGAATGTACTTACGTAAATATTTTTCAACATGGTTAAGAGCCACTCGTTGAGAAGTAAGTAAGAAAAGGCTTTATAGTTCAATAAAGGAGTACTTCGAGTACAAATATAAAACAGTAGTACAGGACAAAGTTTGGCTTATCCCTAAGTGGAAACTCTTCCAGCCAACCTGTCATTAGGAGGATCGCATAAATAATTGAGATACGGGTGAACAACAGGTCAATTACAAGATATGATACAAAAGACTTTAGACTTTTAATGACGATTTTAGATCATAAATCTAAAAATAGATATGAAATGGAATATATGGAACACCAGACATAAGATGAAGAAAATATTTCAAACCATGGACCCCTGGCCGCGAAGTATAACAATGAAAATTACAACAGGGAACACGCAAAGATGAAAGAGATAATCTAAGAAGTTTTTCCTTCAATAAAGAAGAAAATTCTATTGTCTACAAAACCCTGAAAGTATTGAGCGCTCTGAAATTTATATTTATGTTGTGTGTACATTATCATGTACGTACTTATACGGTGCAGTACACGAGGGATGGTCACCACGTGACAGGAATGATAAATGAGGAGATCGGGATCATGCCTCCAGGGACTCCCTTTAGCGAGAGGGACGTTGGCAAGAAAACCCAAGAATCCGCCAGACAATATAAAACTCTATGTATTTACCAACACAGCACACTTTAAACTGAGCTTGATGATAGTTCCATAAAAATTCTAGAACTGGCACGAATTAGTTTTGTAAAGAGTAACTATGAAGTGGCGATTGTTGGACGAATTTGAATCTAAGAAGAGAGGTCTTAAGATTTAAAGTTGTTTGTTGTTATTTTTGCAAATAATATGAGGGTTGACTGCGATGCCAACATGCAGAATTCAAGACTGAACATGGTTAAAGGCTTCTTGGATTTTAAATTCGACATGAGAGGGTTAATATAGTTGTGAGTAACCGAATTCGTTTGTGAGTAGTAACTGTGTAGATAAAATTTGAGTTACTTTGGTAAAGTTGTAGTAAGTACCCAATTTTCAGTAAATCAGCAGATTTAGATCTAAAATGCAAGCATTTCCAAAAATCTGTGCCATTTCAATTTTATCTATATACACATATGTATGTAAAATACAAAGGTGACTGATTGACTGTCTGATCTATAAATGTACCAAAACTGCTGGACCGATGGAGCTGAAATTTGGCATTCAGATATTTACTATGACGTAGGCTAAGAAAGGATTTTTGGAAATTCCTTCAGGAACGGGAGATATCGAGATTATTTATTATACGCGGGCGGAGTTGCAGGCGCTCTCTAGTCATATTATAAAATGATCTTGTAAAATAAAAGCACTTGCAAGTTCATTCCACCGTGTATGTTTGTTTAGGTGTGTGATGTTTGAGCAAACCAATAAACTGCAGGCGACCGGCAGCATGCATATGGGTTGAGTACTAAGAATAAAATCTAAGAACAATTATTGTTGGTATGTTTGCAAACATAATTAAAGAACTGTATTAATTATTTTTATTTTTTGAACTAGTGATCGATAGTGTCTTAATACTGCAAGTAATACAGCTGTCTTATTAATGTATAATGTACTAAGAAAGCAAATGTAACGTTTGCCATAGTATTTTTGTTTACCATAGTATTTAGTCGTAGTTTACGCACATTCATCTTGTAACCAAGTTCTTATACTGAAAAGCTTAGCATGAAAAAGTATAGCATATCTTTTAGTTTAGCACGAAAGGTTAAGTAAGGGGCAGGCTTAAAACTACCATTTTTTTTAAAGTGATGGACTATTACCCTGTTACTATACCAGATTTAACTGGACATTTATCTTTATGTTCTACACTAGCTGTGCCCGCGACTTTGTCCGCGTGGAATAGTTATTTTGGGCATCTTTGAAGCCCTCAAGGATGAATAAAATTCGAATCCTCGAAAGAAAATTTAAATCTCGCCAACATACGATCTAAAAAATCACTGAAACCAGTTACGGAAACTTCAAACGACGCGACTATAACTATGTGAGCTCATTTACAAAATGGCTATTCCCAAATCATTGAGATTCCGTACGTGTTCAGTATCGGTCTTGAAAATATTGGCTCTGCGAGCAATAAGCCCAATGGCTGGAGATGAGTGGACGATCGTTATCGGAACTTTATGCGGCCGTTTTGGCATTGGATTTTCTAAGCAATTCCCTGGTACTTTTTGACTGCAGACCGTTTCTTTAGATTTTCTTGAATAACCCCTTTTGGGATTTACTTAAAGTAGAATAAGTGAGTTAAATGCAGAGCTGAAAATCGTGAAAGATAGAATAGATTATATATATTTATAGAATAGATTTTTTTTTTAATAGGGTACAAGGTATCGGTTTTTGACGTCGACACAACTTAACTATTAGGTATAATACAAACTTATATAAGTTCTGTAAGAGTTTGTGCCTTAAATTCTTCTTCTTCTTGTGCCTGTTCTAAGACTTTTGTTACAACCTAGCCACTTCAATGTGCTTGTGAGCAAACAATAATCACAAAAATATGTTTGATTTATAGCGATGAAAAAAGAATCTGCAAAATAAAAACGGGACAAAATCAGTTTCACTTTAACAATGAAAATATTGAAAAGGAATAATCTCTCTTAATTGCGACTGGTTTGATCCACGGCCGGTAATCGAAAAGGGACCGTCAATTTTCCCTCATAAGACGACCCCTTTGAAAATGACCGCGGCATTTGGCAAAAAATATCTTTGCATTCTGAGGCGTCGCGTCCGGCGCCCGCCGTCCTCCGCGGTTGATTGCTTTTGCCCCGTGAATAATACCCACTTTGTGCCCAATAAAAGTTTTCCTCCCTTCTTCGATATTGGAAACAATGGCTTTGACTCACAATTTTTCTGTCGCAGCTACGGAAACGGGCGGGATTATATCGTTCTTTTGATTTGAGACTAAACGTGATATCGCTACAAATGAACCCGGCTCGGGTATTGTTATTTTCATTATTCATTGCTAAGTGCGCTCACGGTGCCAAGAGCGGATAATCATTGGGTTCTTTTGGATTTTCTTTCTTTATTTTTTACTTAAAATTCAGAATTGATGACAGCAGTAACTTACAATACGAAAAATATAGAAAGGTTCATAGATGGCCCAAATGGCTTCTCAATGATGTTGTTTTTTTAGCTCTATAACCTCAATAATCATTAAAGACAGTGCCATGAAACCTTACGTGCTGTGAAAATAATTGACAAAATTTTGCAGTCCGTTACCAATCCGACAATAAACTGAAGAGTTTATGTAGCAAATGTAAATTCTTGTAGGAAATAATGTCTTTTTATTGGAGTAATAAAATGTGCATTTTATACAGTGCCGGAAATCACACGGTCAAACACTAACACTCATTAGCCAGTTTCATTCTTACTCAAACAATGTACAAGAGCATTATACAGATTAGGTATGGCACACATTGTAAACATGCTGAACCATACTCGAACTGACTACAATCTAATATGGAGTTCCGTAGTTGGCAACTTAAAACAAACATAGACCGTAATGGAAACCACGAATGATTAATGCATCTCAAGAATCCCAGTGGATGGCGGTTTATTAATGTATTGATACGCTAAACTTGGGGTATTCGCTAATGTTAATGGGATTTGATATATTGCTTGTTAAAATTAAACAATAGATGTCTACAATGGTGTAATTAAAAAGTTTATTGGTAGTATGTTCAAAGCTTGGGCGTGTAGTAGTTTATTTCATCTGAATATTTATAGAGGTCCAATTTCACAATGAGATTAGGGTTTTGTTTTGAAAAAAGAAAAACATTGTCAGAAGGCATATTTTGTATCATGGTTTAAAATTTTTATTTTTCCGTTTAGTAGCCAAGACATATCTCGATAACTGTCAAGACCTTCTGCAACATGTACGTAACGTACGTAGTTTTTTGTAAAAGTAATGGCAACCAATTTAGTTAATTTACTTCACAAATATTCGTGCGCGAGACAATATTTCCACCGTAAGGCCTTAAAAATTTCATAAATTCACGCCCGTACTGGTAATGGAGTTTAAGTGTTTAATCTGTAGATTCTGATAAAGTATATAACTTTATTGATATTTTTTAGAATCCGGTCAAAATACGTTTTGGCCGTGTCCCGAAGTAGATCTTTTAGTATACTTTCCGAGATGAACATACAATACGAACTCGTACATTCATTTCAACCTGAAAGTGCTTAATAAAGTGCAAAAAGCAAAGAATAACAAAGTAAATGCTACAATAAGAATAAGGCAAATTAAGGATTCCACAGAGGATTTCTCGTGAAAACGGAGGCTAAAATTACGGTGCGCTGTGATTTGAATTTATCACCCTCAGGCTAATAATTTTATTTTGGTGGGATTTGGAGTATGGTTCAGGCGCCTTTCCCATAAAGTCTTTTTCAAATAATAGAAATCATATTGACAATTTCTTACTATACACGTTCTTTGTTCCTTTCGATCCATATTGGTAAGCTTTTTATTTAAAACTTTATTGAGCCTTAAAGAGTGAACCTAATTCTTTATACCAGTCAACCATTCAGAATGTCGAAACACCAAGTCAAAATTTACCAGGCTAAAGAAGAACCAGCAGACTCTTAATAATTGGCACTTGTCGATATTAAAAAATAAAAACAAAAAACTCAAAAAAGTTCCGTGTGAGATGAGTCTTTATGTAGGCGATATTGTGAATGATATTATTCAGTTCACAGATCTTTGTGCAATCAAAACCGGAATAATTCGCTTGTTTCATTACAAAGAAAGAGTTGCTGCGTTTTTATCCCCTTTCTACGGCTTGTTTGAGATAAACTAATTTAGCTATTTGATGATTTGGCGAATTTGAGAGGAAATTTGTAGGGTTGGTTTCATTGGCTATGTTTGTTTCTTTTAATTTAATTTTCCGTAGATTCAAGTATGAAAATGGTGGAAATGATGACGTAATATTTTAGAACTTTCCCTGAAAAACATATTTTGTAAATTTATGTTTTGTTTGTATAAAATAACAATTCTCCTAAAGACATTCTATTAAAAACTAGCCAAGTCTCGATGGAGATGCTTGTTTATCTCTTAAAGTAATGAAATCTAGACAATGTCGTGCCAATTCAAAAGTTCCTTACTGCGATTTCTTGATAATTATAATTAATTTTGTATGACTTGCCTGTTGACTTGTACCAACTAACGAATAAAGAATGTTCGACGTCCAGTTTTATTTTTTGTAGAAACGTGGGCTTATAAATTTATTTAACTAAAGCGGCCCACCAAGTTAACTATTTTTTGTTAAGGCGATATATCGATATTTCTAATAGTTTGATTGGGCTCTTCTGTTTTCTAACGAGGTTCACAAGGTAGAGTACTAGATCTTCGATTTTCCTAGTTTTTGAGTTTTTCCTTTAGTTGGCCCTAACTCTATACCAAATTCCAGCGCTGTGAGTTTATAGAAATTATTTCTAATTCAATTTTGATGATTATGAGTGGATTAGTGATTGTCATAAATGCGAAACTTTGCTATCGCTTAATTTCGGAACTAAATGACCTACAAAACTAAATTTTGGATTTTAAATATGTAATTATAGCTTACTGAGTGACGAAAATTTCTGCGTTCTGATCTTATCTAGAAGTTCTGAAATAGGATCCTGAAAATGCGGCGAAATTGTTCCAGGAAAGGACGGTACGGCAATGTTTGCTTTACGCTCGACCTGGTGGGAGAACAGCCGTATATACAGAACAGATACATTTAATAACACAAAATTAAATAAATTAAAATATCTTTTTCCTGGAAGCTTAGGTGAAGGCTATATCATTCCATTTGTTTGAACCTTTATCGCCGGTTTAGGGTAGCCTACCTTAGGTAGCCTCGTATTCTCTTAGTAAAACTTTCTCTTGAGTAGAACGTACCCGTTTGATTAAGTTAGGTTTATAACAAGTCTCCTCCGGTATGACCTGATCAGCATAGAGTTTACATTTTACGAGAAACTCATTTATCATTACTTCAGTTTCACTCAATTTTGTAGACATACTTAGTTATTAATTTATTTTTTATTTAATAATTTATTCATGAACACAAAAGAATATTTAAGAGTATTAACCAAGAAATTATAGTACAATGGTGCTACTTATTTCAACGGATGTGAGAGGAGAGATGAATATTTTGTTTGATATAATTTTGTTTGTTAAAAGTTGTGTCTAGTTTGTTCCGTTAAAAGTTTTTTTTTAATGTTTTATAATTTTTTTATCGTATCTAATTCTATTAATATTGCCAGGTGGTAATTATAGCATTAATTTGTCTTGTGCATAACAGCATCTTAGACAATAATGACTATCATAGCTGATAGAAATTGGGTTAATTCCAGAGCTTTCAAAATTTCATGCTTCAGTCGTGTGTAGCTGTAGTTCTACTACACCCTCTGGTAAAGGAGAGTTCTGAATAATAAAAAGCAGGAAAAGGGAAATTCAGGGAAAAGAACAATGTTTATCGAAAACAATGCCGCCGGGCGAACAATATGCATAACGGAGTTCTAATTTAAAAACCGTTTTGCAACCATTTTGACTGTCAATTGTGGCCAATTTTGATTTCATTTTATAAAAAAATTAAGTTATTAAATATTGAAATCCTATGAATACCTAAATTTTCACTCTTAAGGTAGTTTTCTTAACCTTCAGGTTTTTTTGTGACCATTAGCTATATACCCCTGAAAATGAGAAACATATTATGTTAAACAGGAGCAGTTAAACAGGAAGCCGATTGATTTCCAATGCAAAGTTATTTGTCATGAATTAAAAACGACATAGTATATTTAAAAGCGATAAATTTCGCCGTTTATTGACGGCGCGGACACACATTGCCGGCCGAAGTAAGGCCAGTTCCACACACGTGTTTTGACAGCCGAAGCACAATTTACGATCGCTCACCGGGCGCGATAAAACCGCTTTTGTCACAAGCCAGACCGGCAACACTCTCTCGCTTTACGACCAAATAAATTTCAAATACTATTATGATTCAAATCGGAGCCACAATATATACACCCCTTTATTCACAAAATATTTTCACAAAAACATGTCTCAGATTAAGAACGTTCTATAGTGGGAGCGCGTCGTTTGATTTTTATGATTTTTTATTTGCTAGAACATTTATTTAGTCACGTTTATAACCGACACTAGTTATTAATAAATTATATCGTGGCAGCGTTATGAATATATAACTTCCTTCATAAGGGATTATCGAGATTATTTTCCTCTGGACTACATTATTTTTATTGCATTTTACTAAATAGTCACCTATTAGTTTTAAAATTATATCGTGCATCTGCTGTCATTAGTTATAACATTTATTGGTGACTAAATAAACATTCTGATATTATAAGCTTAAAAATTTGTCACTTCATAATAAATTTTCTAACAAAATATTCTACTTTATCAAAGGGTATTCTTCCATGGGAATTATAGATACTATCAGTATCACGTTGGATAATATCGCCAGTTTCATTAATTTATAAGAAGATTAAGCCAGCAGCATCATCCGCGTGATGTATTTATAAGAATAAGTTTAATATATATATGAATATATTTTTCATAAATCCCACGGGATATTTAATTTTTGTCGGATTGAATTGTACCATATTTCTTTCTCTAGACTCTTAATTATGTGTACGCGAAATTTTAAGAAGATTGGTTCAGTAGATACCGCGTGAATAAGTCACAAACAAACAAAAAACTCACTTTCGCATTTCGTTGGCGGTAAAAAGCCTATGTTTAGGTTGACAGACATATGTCGTTTATATATATATATATATATATCCATATATTATACTTAACCACATATATGTGTGTGTGTGTGCCTAAGTATAATATATGGAATAAGTTTATATCCATGTTACTTATCATCCATTTCTCTTGTTTTTACATAATCTTATACCAAAGTTTAAGTAAAACAATTATTCATTAAACAGACATTGTCAGAAGATGTGATTATTTTAATTCATTTATAATTTTCAGGCAGAATTCATGTATAAAATGCTCATATTGTTTTACGGCTGATAAAGTAATGAAAATGTAGTGCACAAGAAATAATTTCTGAAATATGGAATCACTATTTACCATATTTTAACTCATTCTTTACCACATATTTTAAAGGGTTTTAAATTATTTATATTAATCTCATGTTCGCGGACTCCTAGTTGCAACTTCTGTATTTTAAATCGATTGATGATAAATTATTAATGATCATTTGCGTAACGTGCATTAGAGCATTTAAATATTAGATACAATTCGCAATTAACATTTTATAAAAATAAAATCCCAATCATCATTACGTCACAATATCGAGTTGTTTTTGTTTTTCCGCTTACTTCCATGTATTTTATTGTGTTATTTGTTACACCGAATATATTCGTATATAAGTACGGTGAGATCAGGAAATAGTATGCCACCTTACCTTAATTGGTGTATGGGAGGTGGAACAGGTATCTAATGAGCCGTGTGTACATTCTAGCCTCAGATACTAAATAAAAAAAAATGCATAGATGATTTATCTAACATTCTCACTCAAAATCAGGTGTCATGAATAT
The DNA here is from genome assembly GCF_032362555.1 of Amyelois transitella. Taxonomy (NCBI): domain Eukaryota; kingdom Metazoa; phylum Arthropoda; class Insecta; order Lepidoptera; family Pyralidae; genus Amyelois; species Amyelois transitella. Next base: position 4,990,766 of record NC_083511.1, on the reverse strand, counting down.
GCAATCTGCTTTGCAACGAAGGTTTTACATAATCAAACAACCAAACTAGGTCATGTAATACATAATACAGTTAAGTGCATATGAACCTACACAAATTCACTGTGAATTCGCCTCTATTGCCACATCATAATGTTCCATGTAGGGTACTTTATATGAAGTTGACTGTACTATACCTATGAGAGAGAGTAAATATTGTGGAGGTCGCGTTAAGTGCACCTAAAGTGTCTCTCAGTGTGTCTAGGTGAGTTTCTAGATCAAAGGGCTCTATTGACCTCTTTGCGGGCAGCGGTTAACGTTTACAACCTCTACCATTAAAAACTATAAGGTTTCCAATCTCTTTCTGAAAAAATGTCGATTGTCAATCAAGGAAAAGGTCTATGACACTAAGGGTCACAGGCGACAAGTTGGCAATCTGTCATTATTATTGTTCACCTGGAGGATATCCCGGTTGCTTCGTAATCTCACGAGAAAATGCCCGGGGTGCGTGTTTGAACACTATCGTAGATTTTCAGGCTTATTATACAATACTTACTCCCGTCTGACCTCCGCAAACTTAGTAGAGGAACGTCACCTACCATTATGGTGGAGTAACTACTCTTCACTCTGCATCCAAATTCCAACATAAAGCCACTCTTATAATGAACAAATATGTCATACGTATTATAAACATTTTTTACTACTTTGTACTTTAAATAAGTGTAAAAGTATTTTATTGTTTCGACATTTTTTCGAGACAATTAGTAGTGGTCGCAGATAACAGTTTAAACACGGCAAACTGGGTTAGTCGAAGACACGTAGGTATTTCGTGTTAGCCCGATCTTTGGGAGTTTGCTTTACAAGAAAATGCTGATAGGATTATAATCTCAAAGAGATAGAGGATTCCTGATAAAATATGTTACGTCACTATCAGTGTGGTCACTAGCATGATTGAACTACTACACTTTTCTATATTGCAACTATAGTATACTGTCTTATTAGACTTAAATATCGATGCCAATAAAATGTACATCTTTCAATACTCCGTGATCAAGAGAAACAATAAAAAAGAGCGAAGTAATTTAATTAAAGCCCTCCTAGTTTCTGCTTGGGGCTTCGCTACCGTGAACATTTCTAAAATATCCCAAAAAAATTTACAAACAACATCACATAAATATAAGCACTATAAATGTGAACAAAACGTAGTATACATAAATCAGTGTGATGTGTTATTAAGGCACTAAAATACTTTACGACATTACATTTGACGATTTTATGTTGACCCGTTATTTCAAAAATAGTACAATATTGGTAACTTACGTCTTTTATATGCACGTCAAAAATAACTAGGCTTCTAATAAAAGTATGAAAATTCGAAAAAAATTACTAAGTATTGCTGTTATTGGCCTTTTCATGAATGTGTTTTAAATTTTGTAAGTTAATTTCATACTGGTCTTAAAGCATAAAGAAAGAATTTTTTATACTGCCAACTAGCTTTGTTATTAGCATAACAAATAATTTAAAAAAAAGTAATTAAAAAATTTTATAAATAAAATAAATTTAAAAAAAATGTAAAACACTTCGAATTAAAAGTAAGTATAGTTAAGACCAGATAAAACATATCATCCGTCATTATTTTCCTCTATCAGAAGACATTAAATGAATTCTTTTTAAAATATATTGAAACTAAGCAAGGTATATACAATACATATTTTCGAGTTCAGAACTGAAAGTTAAATTAACAAAGTATTAAATTAGCTTTTTTATAGGGAGCTAATGACGTAAAATGCATGCGATAACTCATCACTTATGACATAAGTTTAAAGAACTTTATTATCATAAAAATATACACTTAAAAATATCTCGTCATTGCAGGATGTCTATAATCATTATGGTGACGTGCTTTTGTATCAGTATTTTGGTTAGAGCTTTCCATCGTGATTTTGTCATAACAATATGACCATGATTTTTAGTTTTGGCTTCTTCATTCTACCTAAATTAGCATTCTTTGATCCGCCTGAGGTCGATGTTTTATTTTTCTAAATTATTTTTAGTTATAACTTTTGTAAAAAGAGGCTCACCTCCAATCGATATCCGCATCAAAATCGGATCAGCGAAACGCGAGATTGTAGCGGACAAACATACATAAATACAGGTCGAACTGAGAACCGCCATTTTTTGAAGTCGGTTAAATAAACAGTAAAATAATAAAAATTATCTTACAATTAGATTTATCTACATTTCAACTCTGTTCTATACACATTATTCGTTTAAACTGGGACATTGTCAATAATGTTAAATTTTTATTATCTGATTTGGAAATTTTACGGCCCAAATCGATAGCCGGGACATGTTCACTCTAGTGGTGGGCGGTGTATACTTTACATACATGTTGTATTTGCTGGCGTTGCGGGATTTTGGAAGACAATTAATCAAACACTTTACTATCTAAGACTTGACGCTGTTTAATGTGATTGCTTGCGTAACTTTCACGAATAATTATATGGACTGGAATGTTTTTGTAGTAGTTTTAGAATATTTTATTTAATACCATCACGCCTGTCTCCCATTGGGGTTGCCAGAGACTATGTTTCCACTTGCTACGATCCTTATTATTTACCAATCCTAACCAAACGTGGCCTACGAGCCATGTTATTGTTGGCACCGTCTTTCCCGTAAGAGTATGTGATATGTGAAAGGCGATAAGGCTCATCAAAACTTACATCTCCCAAGCCTCCAAGCCTTTTGCTCTAAATAACGATAGACTTAAGCGTCCTATCTTATCTACCTTAATCAAATCAATGTCAAAAGCGAAATAAAGCATAAAGACTTATGCACACTGTGCGGCGATCATCAAGATAACAGGAGTTATAATGAAGTACAGATTGTTCATTACTTGTAAACCAGCAGTAGCCAATTACTGTCTTGTTACAGAACAAGATACGGCCTTGCAGAAACTGTTAGAAAACTGAATTACTTTATCCCTATTCGGGATCATGTAGCAATTGATATTGGAAATTTAATAATGTTAATGTCATTGATATATCATGATAAAATATGATCAAATCTCATAGTCAAGTAATTCGACGACAACGATGATATAATTATTTATTGATTTGTGTTTTAAAAAGGCAGTTTCAAATTCTCCGCAGAAAATACTATTTCCAGCTTAAACAATATATGCATTTACTTTAGTACTAATTTTATGAATTAGGTACCTATGAAATCTAGTGCTCGTAGCCTACAATTAGTAACACCAAGGCGAGCGCGATCGATGGATCAAAACTCCGCACCCACATTTTACCTACATATAGTTTGACATAATACAGGTACACATATGTATATTGTTCCAGGTACGGTTTCTAGATTGTGAAAAAATTACAATCAGATGGTCATAAGCGTATTTACATGTAAATTAAATAAAATTATATCCTACTCTTGCACGTTTATTGTGATTTTTTGTAATTTAAAAAGCTATATTAATCTTTACCAAAATCCGTTAAATATATTTTCCGTAATAGAGGCTTTTGGCATTTTTTAGTTAAAAGAATGATGAGGATGTTTTATTTAAGTACAATTAATTAGTTGATGTTACATTTCTTCTAAAACTGTAAAACTTAATTTTGAAGCATAACTACATACTATAGCTACATTAATTATATTCAACTCAAGAATCGCCTAAGCTAACCTGCGGACAGAGAGACGACCATGTCCAAATTATAAGGATCTCTTGGAGATTACGAAACCCTAAAAACAAAATATGGAGACACGGCGCTGTCAATCTTAACACGAGATATGTTTTTGTTTTAACCCGTCAGCGGCAAACGTCCAAATATAATTACACAATATTTCAATGTGTTTTTCCTTCAATTATTGCATTTCTTTGTAGGACGTCCGATGCGTCGTTTTGGGAATTCCTTGGTAACGAGACTGGTGCATACCGAAGCGTCTTGCATTTTAAAGGATTTACGATGAAAAATAAATTTTAATGTACTTGAATTAAGAGTCATATTTGAAAGTAAATTTTTGCTTCTTTGTCGATAACAGCTAGAAGTAAGTGATGACTTCTTTTTTTATTGCGCAATTATTCAATTGAGTTTATTGGAAATAATTTTGATGTCTCGTATTGATAAAAAGTGGACGTGGAAGAGGTTTGTGGATGATAAAATCGCATTTTATTAAGTGTGCGCGAGAATCGAATGACTACGACGTATTTATTCTGTTGAAGGCTGAAAACTTAACTCAGTTTAGAATTAGACGAAGAATAATATTATTTTAATATTTGACATATTTTCTTATTTAACTGAGATATTAAAAAAAATCATATAAATTATCTCCTGCAATTACCTAAGATCTTACCCAAAGTATTTTTCCCATTAATAAAAAAAATATGTTTCATGCATTCACTGCAGAAATAGGTGGACTTAAGTACTCAAAACTTGTCTTCAAAGCAAACTGCACTTAGTTAACTGAATTAAATCAGCCTTATACAATAGAAGGACGAGGCTTTGCCCACGTCGGCTTGCATCAAAGTAAGCCGCAGTCACGCATCGCCACTGACACATCGACGTTCAGACAGTCGCGAAAATTAAGCCAGCGATTTAAAAATAATGCCGTCCCAATGCGGATAATTAGCCTGATCTTGGATAGTCTTCTTTGTCGATATTCAGTTCTTTCGCAGCTATTCTTATATTCTTGTACTTTCATATGAATTTTTTTTTAGGTAAGGTAATGAAACTTATGTGTGATAGTGTGTTTGTTCATAGCTTTTTAATTGGGAGATGTAAAAATTTTGCAAAGATGACAGATAGATATTGATAGAAAGATGACTTTGAGGTAATATCTTCCAGTCGACCTAAGGGTTAAGATAATTAGAGGGAAGTTTTTTACTGGCTGTATTCCTGACCTCTGCACAAACAAACTACTCACAGGTCTTATACAAAGTCTTAAGTCTTTAATAGTCGAACGCTTTATCCACTAGACCACAAAATCCTAGTAACTTCTGCACGTTTAAAGAGGATATTCTGTAGAACATAACGTTAGTTAACTACATTCAGAATACAGAAGCAAAACAGAAATTGTAGCATTATCTTACGGTCGTAAACTTAAACGGTCAATAAACATCAATGTAAATTACAATTAGATCACACACAATGTCTCAAAACATACATTTGCCATTGAAATAAATAACCACCTACGGCTACTTCTATCTCGTCTGTAAAAGGCAATCTGCGATTGCGTATCTGGGATGTCGACCTGTAAATACTCTAATAGAAATTTAAACTTTAGTAGTAAGTGTTTCGTTTGTTGTAGAGTTTAGTCACCCAAATATGTAAGTAATATAAGAACCAATCCTGATTGAGTTAGGACCAATAACTACAATTTAGTTAACTCTATATAATTGATGTCTATATCACAAGGTTCTTACTCAACTCAGTGATAAATAAGTATAAACAAACAAACAAGATCCTGGTTTTTAATTATTGGAACCAGCCAATCAAAAATTGATCGTTTTTGATAGTATACAAATAAGAGACGTCCCGATTTTTAAAAAATATATATCATAAGTCTGTTTAATCTTTTCTTAACAGTGTCATCTTTTGTGCATACACTACTTACACATGCTTTATCCAAAACACAAAAGAACAGTTTTACCCTACAAAAGCAACATTATTAAAATAATAACTCCCACGTATTCCTGCATTCGCGGCTCTAGTCTCTCATATTGAATAACCAGTTAAATCTGATCTCCGCATTGATGCAGGTAGTTCTGCAAATTGCCATTCACGTGAAGAATTGGTAAGAGTCACGGGTCATGTGAAAATGGCTTTGTTTCGACCCACGCTAGCTGCTTTATTGGTCAGAATTGCTCCTAAACGTTACCAATGAGGCGTTTCTTGTCGTATATTTACGACGAGGTGCACAGAGTACCGTCTGTATATAATAAAGTGCAAGATGTATGGACGCCGTAATAGTGGTTGTCGGAATAATATTGGAAGTCGAATTTCAACCAATTTAAAAGAAATACGGCTTGTATTAAGCGCATGTCATTTGCATGTAAGATGGTCGATATGTTTTGTAAATTAAATCTTTCAATATAAGTAACGAATAAATAAGAGGTGGGTTAATAAATAAATGGTGAGTTAAATTATGAGTTTTAGTGTCCAATTGGTTCAGGTATTTTTCATCTGAGAGCTACTGTAGGTCCTAAATCAATATTATTACTAGATTGAGTCATGAAGAATGTTGTATAATTAATATGCAAACGTGATTCTAGAATTGCCATAAACTTGGTAGAATATTTATTAATTTTATTCATTTATTTACTTTTTGTAGAATCTTTAATAACTTTATTCATTTATTTACTTTAACACTACGTTTCGTTGATATAAAATTTTCTAAAAAGCGACTAAAGGATAGGCTAATAAACTTGGGATTCTTCTTGTAAGCAATAGACTTGCAACCTACTATCATTATTATTATCACTATTTAAATCTCAATTTCATTGTAAAGTCATAAAGCTGAACAGGGCCTTTTTAGTCTTCTCAATAATGTTGGCTCAGTCTTCCTCGCAAGGGATATCGACGTAACATTATGTTTCTAAATTGGTACAAGGTCCATTGCTGTATTCATTATAACTGCACAAATTTTTAACCAGTAACTAATGGTGATTTCCGAGAAATGGCCGTCCAAAAATCTACTGCCGTCGGCTCCAAAAATCCAGATATTCAATATTGCTGTACCAATATACCGCGGAAGTGTTGTTTGTTTTCAATATGGCGCAAATTGATTCAGTCTTCATTGTATGCTCTATTTTTATTGGGATGATGAATATTGCAGTCATGAAAATTCAAGTGATGTTTTGTTTTTTAAATAAATATGCAATGTTTATTAATTAGTATCGTGTGTGTATCAAATTAAAAGGCCACTAAGTGATTGAGCATAATTTTAATCATTATCGTCATAACTACGATATTTAAACTCAATTCTATCATTAAGCCCAACAGCTGAACGTGGCCTGTCAGTTCATGAAGACTGCTGGCTCTGTCTGCCTTGCAAAGGATATAGGCGTGATTATATGAATGAATGAATGAACTACGATTTTGGATTGGGAAGTATGATGTTCATATGACCATATAGATAAACGTGGCGTTTCAGGATATTCATGACTGTCGGCTCTGTCTACCCCGCTAGGGATAGGAAGACGTGATCGTAACTATGTTTATTTGTAGACAATGTGTATCACATAGATTTTTGGTTCAGTTTAGTTGCGCTCTCACCTTTCTAGAAATAAGCCTAGATTTTGCAGGTGACTTTGATCCTGGAGTAGTCACCAAAGCTAGATTTTTGAAGGTCTATAAAGCGACTCCACTCTGATCTCCTCAAAACTGCAGGTAAACTTTATCGTGGATCGTGCTTGTTTTCGAAATTAAGTTTCACAGAATTTTAATACTCGTACCAACATTAGTTGTCCACTTTCTTTGTTTTTAAAACACATGCAGTGTATTTTTCAACTTGACCTAAAAAACCTGGTTGGTTTAACCCTAGACTTTGTAGACAAAGGCTTTAGCGCGAGGGTCGTCCGTATAAACCCGGCTTGTGTAGTTTTTTGTGGCTATTGTACAAAATAAAAAGATGACAAAGCTATAACTATGATCCCACTAATTTCCATTTGAACATATCAGTAAATCATTTGTGTTTTAGATGTTTAGCAACCTGATTTTGAATTTACATAACTAGCAATGAAATTTATCACAAACAAAGAAAATAATTTTCCTAAAGTGAAAAAGTAAAATAAAATAAGACTGCGGTTATAAGAAAATAAGTTTTATTATTGGTACGAATTTAGTGATTTTAATACTCGGGATCCGTTTTAATAAAGGCTTATTAACTTAAATATTTGTTTGACGTGTGAGCGGTGATGCTTATATTTTAGTGATCGTGGTTGAACTACGTACTAAGTGACTGTTCTGTACTTCCGTTACTCTATATCTATAGTAAGAATAATGTGTGGTATTTTGTCGCACTGCAGCCAAGACAAACGTAGACTTTATAAAGGAAATTACTGTGAATTTTGTTTACGCATTCTTCTGTGGAGTTGTTGAATTAAGAAAGAGAGGAGTTATTTGCTGTGGAGTATTTTATTTGTGAATAAATGTTGAGTTTCTATTTCGGGTTTGCTAAATGACTTTGATTCATTGTAATTTTCTTGGCGGTAGTTCCTCCTCAAAACTTTGGGTCCTCTCCGGGGAATCCTGGAGTGTGCAAGTCACGTTGTGATACTAAGAGGTGCGTAACACGCCATGTTTACACATCCAGTTGCCTGACCATTCTGGCAACATCATGACATTAGACAAAAAGTATGTACATATGTGAAGCCACGGGTAATGCTAGTTTTAAATTATTCACATATGTCTCTAACGCCCTTGATCCGTGTCAAATCAGACCTATTTTCGAGGTACACGTCATAAGTACAATAAAAAGCACATTATTAGATTCTGAACACGATCTCACCTTTGACTTTTATTGACAAGAACTGCCTTTGCCGTGTCGGTATGTTTCGTAAAAGTGATTCAAATCGGGAGGGAGTCCATGTTAAGTAGGTTCGAATATGTACAATTGTTAATACATGCCATTGTGGCTTTGTCATTTATGTCGATATGATTTTAATATTTGATGAATCAGAGTTTTTACTTTAGTTTTTATCATTCAGTTTTTATTATAATTATTAATTATTAAAACAAACATTTGGATTTTCAAATAAATATACCATAACATGAATAGCTGTAATAATCTTGCTTCCATCCTTTCTTTGCTTATTCTTAAAAGAAAATCTTAAGCATATATTTAAAAACACATTTAACTATGACTTCGAATATACCTGTGAAAATATGAAGAAGGCTGTTAATTAAAAAGGCCTCATGATGACAATGTTAACAATGTTTTTGTATTACCAGTAGAGTCAGATTTTTTATTTTATCAAATATGGTCGAAATTTCGTATAAAATTTAGAAAGTTTTGGATAATGACCAGAGGCCGATTTGTTAAGGTTTGCCTTCAAAGGCTTACCCATTCCAAGTTACCCACTTTGAATCCGATCACGGCTATATAAATAAATGACAATCTAACTAAAATGCCAGGAATTGAGCCTAGGACACATAGACTGACAACTAGTAAAGCAGGTAGTTTTTAAGTCGTCGACTGATATGACATTGTAGTTTATCTTTACCATATATTGCAATTCTGTGACGCTGTCATAAACGTGAAAGTTCAGTACTACCGACCATATAAAATTTTATGTGAGTAAAGTTGCCGTCGATAATAACTAAAGTTCATGAAACTAAAATTCCTTATAAAGTATCAGAAATACTTCTGCGTATCGAAGTATGCAGCGTGCTAATGGTACAACTTTCATGGACCTTATTTAAATAATGTTCTTAAAACTTTAGCTTACGCGTGCTATCTAGCTTGTAGTGTTCGTATCGTGCACTACTGAACTAAACTTATTAGCATTATTTTATGGTTGGTTGATAAATTCAATGAAAAGTCAAAGTAAAGGTTTAAATTGAGATGCTGAAGGGATGGGCTTATAAATTTGGGATTCTTCTTTTAGACGACGGACTTGTATCCTATCACTTTATATGAATCTCAATTCTATTAGTAAGCCAAACAGCTGATCGTGGCCCATCAGTATTTTCAAGGCAGTTGGTTCTGTCAACCCCGCAAGAGATATAGACGTGATTATATATATGTAAGTATATTTTAGGCAATGCGCTAGTCAATTGACTTGTCTTGTGCTTAGCTTTATGTATTGTGACTGTTGGCTATGTCTACCTGATTATGGACGTGAAATAGGTATTCTGTGTGTGTTAAATTTTGCAGGTGAACCTAAACTATATTGTATTATGGTTTCACTCAATATTTAAAAACGCTTACTTACCATAGTTTATGTATGTTAAAGTATACAAAATACATTCTTGTTGTGTTATAAACATAAAACTTTTCCGAGAGACCCGTATTGAAGAGAACCAACACTTAATAGTTCACTTCGCCGTAGGTAGATAAATGCTTATTTTACAAACTTCGCTATTGACTTCCCACTTTACTTCAATATTCATGATACTTTAGTACACCGCTGTAGACAGGTTTTAAAACACTGCGTGGATTTTGTAGTAGTACATTTTGATATTGCTTATCAGAATGAATGATATTTCCTCATATATCATAAATTTACATGGGTTTTTGGCAGGCAATTAACCCTCTTTATTGCCAACTAATAGGTGTACAAGTTTTACCGAAGTTCTACCGAAGTTCATCCACTAATTTCCGAGATTAGCATGTACAACCAGACGTTTCTTCTATGTCTTATAATGCTTTATCAACCCCAATTTCTTAAGAATACAACCATGAAAATAAATCTACAAAAACCAATTACAAGCAACTATTCAGTTTGCAAAATGTAATGCTTACACTATGGAATTTGCGAAACTTCCAATATCCAAATAGGAAATTATTAAGATCATTGTACTTCCTGAATATAGTCTTAATTATTCCAATCCCGTGGCATGTACGGCGCAGCAGCTATGGCCAAAAGAGGTCCGTCCCTAGCCATGTAAGAGCGATCGAGTTACAACTCGGCATGTGCGTACATTTTACATACAATGCGACGTGGGTGTTACCTAGAGCTAGAAGCGACTAGACACGGCCGTAGTTACGCTTGCATTAACGTCAACCTGTGTTAAAGGAATATTTGTTCAGGATTTGAATCTGGTGAACACTTGGGGTGAAATATAAAAATGCGTAAGGATTTTCATTACAATGCATCTTTCGAGTTTAAGTATTACTCTTTATAAGGTTTATAGGTACTAAAGAGTTAAGTAATGCATGAACTAGTACACATATACATTTCACGCCTTTACTTGAGCCACGATTAGCTGAATGGATAGCTTTTAATGGTGAAATTGTTATTCGGAGAAAAAGCAGTTCGATTCATCATACTTTAATAATAATCTCAAGTTACAAATAACAAAATAATATTTCTTTGATTCATATCGCTTCCACTAAAATCAGATTCCTCCTATATCCTTAATATTCTTACGATTTATCTGTTGATTATTTCAACGCGCTGCAGTCCAGGAGTATTTACTGACTATCAAAAGGTGGCAATGCGACGTTCGAGGGTTGTTAGCATCGCTTGTTGCTAAGTAGCGATTAAAGGTGCTACTTCATCGGCTATCTGATCTAAGGCTGTATAGAGCAATACGGTGTTCAGATGAATGTGGGATTGTGTCGAATTATTATTTCGAATATGGCCAATTTATTTAACGTATCAGCATTGCGATGCAAAGGGAATGGTGCCGCCGTCTTTGGTTCTTTAGCACGGGGAGCATTTTTAGTATTTATAGTCTTAAAATTCAATTTTATTTTTAGTTGTATTTTGTAATCATACTTTTCTTAGCTCAGAGTATTTTTTATATTTGTATGACTTAGGTACATACATATTTATATATTTCTCCTTTTTTGGCTTATTCCACTCTTGTTAAAGAGGTTATAGAACTAGAAGGAAGAAGAGAGAAGTATATATAATATAACGCTCCAAAAAGCTGAACGTGTCCTATCAGTATTTTCAACAATGTTGGCTCTGTCTACCCCGCATGGGATATAAACGTGACCATATATATGTATAATGAGCATTCGGGATTGAACTTGGCTCCTTTCAATTATGGCAACCTACACTGGACAAACAAATTTGAGATTGTAAAATAAATTGAGCAAGTACCTTTACATTCCGTTTGGAGGTGGGTCAAGCAAGTGCCTGCTATTTATTATGTCGTCGTCGTATTAAGTCCCATTTGTGGTACTGCAATATATGCTAGCGAAGAATTGCATACGAGTAGTATTGTAGTCGAACAAGTTATGTGACAACCCATTACATGGGAGATTGTTGGATAGCTATGATTTACATTGGATATGAATAATTTTTTGTGGTATACAAAGTCAAGCGTTGGTTGATGTATTTTTAGATTTATAGTGTCATAAAATTGGTTAGCTAACAGTATTGTGTTTTGCTACAATTTAGATATCGCGTAGTTTATGATTATCACTTCAGCTATTGGTAATTTTGTTTTCAACGTACCTATTAGTATCCTTTTTTTTTAAGTTTGTAATTGTATTTTATCTAAATTGCATGATTCCAATCTTAAGTTTTGCTAAAGAATAGAACCACTCCATATATTTACCATGGATGTCGTAAAAGGCGACTAAGGGATAAGCTTATAAACTTGGCATTCCTCTTGTGGGCGATCGGCTACCAACCTGTCCCTATCCATCATAAAGCCATAGAGCTGAACGTGGCCTTTCAGTCTTTTGAAGACTGTCTCTGGCTACCCAGTAAGGGATAGGGAAAGTAGACGTGACTGTATGTACGAATGTCTGTTTGTCTGTAGCGTATTTTTTAATAAAAAGTTCATTGCAAAGTTTAGCCAACACATCTCATCAACAGTTTCATCATATAGCCGATTTCTAAATTATCCACAGGAAGCGGCCCTATTTATTCTTCAGGAAACCATACGGCTATAAAAATAGGTAGGTATTTCATTGTTTATTTTTAACATACAATACCCGTGTACGCCAACGCGGTGTCCTATGTCATCAATATGTCGCAAAGATATGACGACAACAGAGATTTGGCTCAATCCCTAGTGACCGGATCAAATCATGGCGCATGTTAAAATATAACAAGGCTTTTCGATATTTACCTAAACAAATCTAAGGATTAGATAAAATACGAAAAACACGTAGAATGGGGGTAACGATTTAATTTTTTTGAATGAATTTGAATTTTATTTAGGAGAACAATGTTACATGGTAGGTTATGCATATACTTATTGTGGTTACTATGACGAGGGAAACCATCGCGAGGAAACCTTCAGGCATGTAACGCATTGTAACACGAAATGCATTGCACCATTTCATTGACATTCAAATTTATTTTTTAAAAACAGTTGTCTCGCTGAACGGCCAGTGGGTAAAAAATCTGGACAAATATGTCCTCAGATGTGACAGTTTTTCACCGCTATTGGCAATAAAACTACATATCCCTAAACCCGACAATGGCAAAAAACGATCGAACGCATTGCTGGAGGGATTGCGACAAAATGTATTTAAAATACTATCTCGGTGACAGGAATGTTTTGCAATTTGTTAAAAAGAAATATATTGTTATCGCGTGCAGTATGAAAAAAATGCAATGTCAATAATAAAACTAGCGTATGTTATGACGGATAAACATAATAAAAAACATATATATTGCGTGTCTACAAGTTGTAAAATTGTGATATGCTCTTTGGGTTACATTAACTTAGCAAAATTTTGTAAGTAATTTAATTTCATACATCACATCATAGCGAACTGTTGTTTCATTACTACTTTTTTAGATATTTATATTTTTCAAATATTGTTGCAAGTATATTGCTAATATTGTTATCTTCACTGGAGAAGTCTATAAAATCGATAAAAACCTTGTAAAGATACATATTTTAAGCGCATTACTAGGAAAAACGAACTCTAACTGTCGCCATAGACGTGTATGACAAAATTGATAAATTCTCTAAATGGATTAAGTATTAAATTGTTTTCAATTTTAGTGCGTAGGATTATTTTCTCTATATCGGGAATATTGTTTACAATATTTATTTATTTCTTAGATGAGTTTTTATTAACTTTGCTTCCTTGGGATATTTCCTATTTGCTTTTAATGGTCAATAAAGAGGTTATAAACATACAAACGTCTCAATTAGATAACGCTTTCTTCAATATTACACATTAATATGCTTGCTGAATCATAGTGGATTTAACGGATTGAAAAAACAGTAAACTGTCATCTTTTACTTTTGTAAAAAAAATAACTGCTTCATTATGCAGTGAGTCAACCAAAAAAGAGTACTAAGTACCAACATCGAGGTCCCTTATTTAAAAGTGTAAGATGGCAGTCCCTTAAACAGCTATAAAAATACAACGTCGTCTTACGTGGGTTTTACTTGAGAATAAAAAGTGGATTAGAGCTTTTATAAGGCTTACTCCGGATGTATATCAGAGATTTGCAGAATCCCTGCCAGTGTCGAGTCGTTAATTTATTTTGGTAGGTATTTTAAAACGAGGTTTGTATAAGCGAGGTAAAGTTATAAATATTGTAATTGCTTATTATTTGCCTAATGAATCGGACTTTTATATTGTTCGGTTCTCATATCATAATTGCACGAATAGGAATTTAAAGGAAAAAACAAGGAGGTTCTCAACCTCCTCCTTTTTTGAAATCGGTTAGGAAGGATGTCATAAAAAATATGTTTAATCTTTATCCCTTTATATTTACCTTCTTCATCAGCTGTTCTGACAATCTATCTCCTCCCCCCCCCAATTTTTTTGTTACTGGCATCATCAATAATGATTATACTAACTTTCCACATTCTACTCACGTGGCGGTGGTTTACCAGCAATACGTTCCATCATTCAAGTAATAACGCAAATGCACACCAACCAACCTGATAAAACTATGTTAACAGCAGTACTTATATTGATTATTTTTTCGTACTCTTAAAGGTTTCTTAAATATCTTAAAGCACCAGCATCGAATACTAGTAAACCACACATCTTCAGTATTCTGCCAACAAAATTAACATATCCACTGTTTCATCTCAACTGGTTCCCACTTTTGAATTTCCTATTAGTGTTTACAAAGGCAAAGTCAATAGGCGGTAGCCAGAAATTTTGATGTTCAAACATTATGTTATCATTCTCAACCTTGTATCGTCAAGTTTAAGTTTTAATTTGATTGAGATTTTGAGATTGGCGTTGTCGAAATTTGTTTACTGAATATTGGAATTATTGACTCTGCCGTGAGAATTGGTTCCTAACGTTCGTAAACGTGGTAGGTCGGCGCGATCGATTTAACATGTAGCATGCTACTGTTAAAGGCCCTACGACTATGTAAATGAGTTAGTAATTTTGTTGACTATGAATCATGTTTACTATTTTGTAGGTACATAAGGATAGGCTCTGATAATGAACAGTTATGAGTTTTGGATTAGAAACATTTTGGTTTTAATGTATTTCCCACGGATGCTTAACTTAATTTTGCTATACCCTATGTTGAACCCATTTAAAACCAGTGACTATTGTAGTAGTTAGAACTGAAATGTACAAAATCATATACAGTAAATAAATTGAAATTGATGTTGTAAAAGGCGACTAAGTAAAAGGCTATAAACTTGAGATTCTTCTTTTAGACGATGGGGTAGCAACCTGTCACTATTTTAATCTCCATTCTTTCATTAAGCCAAACAGCTAAACGTGGCCTATCAGTATTTTCAAGACTATTGGCTATGTCTACTCCGCAAGGAATACAGACGTGATTTTATTTATGTATGTTTAATAAATAATTACTTCTAATAAGGCAAAGCCATATTGAAAAAAAAAATACAATCACTACCTTTTAATAAAAGATTCCCAACCGTTACAAATTTACACGTCACATTTTAAGGTCACTACCCAAAACTTTTACACACACGGGTATATCCAGTATAATTAAAATAAACAGATTCGCCATTGTTTGTGTCATTTCATCGAACGGAGAGTACATGAAAATATTGATAATATCAATGTCATGTTGTTTTAATTAGCGGTATAATAATGCTCATCATGCGTCTATTATGATCCATGTTTTCATCGGGTATCAGTAATTATATGTTGAATAGCTTATTTTCGCTAAATTTTAGCTGTAATTTATAATAAGTAGTAAGTATTATGTATTCATTTTATAAATTGTACAGGTATAATGATGCCGGTATGAGTTTCAACGTATGTTTGCTTTGACCGAGGCTTCGATTCAGTGTCAATTTTCAAAAATACTTATTTTTGACTTTTAATACGATATTCAGCATATTCGGAAATGTATGATTTGGAATTACTTTTAACAATTCGACTATTGGTCGCTTCTCATCAAAATAGCGCAATTTTAGAATGCTGTCTTGTCTGTGATATCGATTTCTTCACACAAAGGTTCTCTGCTTAACCCAATGGTAGACTGTTAGATAATGCTATTTACAATAAAGAATATATAAAATTTAAGCTAAGTATGTATTACGAAAATCTGTTATTTTATATATATTGTCAAATAAAATTGATATAAAGTAATTGAAATTTCGTTTATTGACAGATACCTCGAACTTAATACTAAAAAAATACAGATTTTAATGATAACATGTAATCACGTTACTTTTTTTTCGCTTCACACTATAAATAACATCAGTCAAATATGACACTAATAAAACCCCGAAATAAATGTCCGTTCGGAAATCCGTTTGTAAATCGAATAACTCAAATAAACTCAGGTGAAACTTTTCAATGCTGTTCGTGACCATGACGCGTAGATATGAATGAACCAGTTTATGCGATGTGCACCAGCAATCAAATTAATGCTTAAAATTGGCCGAGCGAGGTCTACAAATCAACTTGGAGAGAAAAAAATATTTTATGTAGGTATGTAAACACACGGCTCAGAAGATACCCTAAATTGTACGATAGAATTATATCATCTCTCATACACCAATCAAGGCGAGGTGTCACAGCTATCTCCAGAGCCCACCATTATGACAATTATCTACATGCATACATAAAGTTATCGCGTTACAAACTTTAAACCATGGGTTTGATTTTAATGAAATTTGCATGCATGCATCTATTAATATAATTTAATTAAAGTTCGTTAGACATCAAAATCGGTTAGGTAGTTTTTAGATATTCACAATTTTGTATAAAATGTATGACTTTGCGAGGTTAAGTTCGATTTGACCATAGACGCTCTTTTTTGCATATAAATGAACTGTAATTTAATTTGATCTTACTTTCATGTTTTGCATAACACCATCGAATCAAAGCTTCTGTAATACTAAACACGTCGATGAATTCGTTCCGATCTTACGTTCTGAGGCGGCACGTCACAAAAACATCGAATTTAAGACGCACAGTCACACTGCACACCGTATTTATTTCCAAACATAATAAAAAATTGTATAAAGCAATATTTTATTTACGTTTTGGCCCGAAAAGACTGAGCCTTACAAAGTGTTTGTGTAATAATTAACTCAATCAATAAATTATGTAATAAACTAAACATAACATAACAAAATATAAAATAATAAACCTTCTGGATTTTAATTAAGTATTTTAGCAGATCTTTAAAAAACGTTAAATGATTTTAAAATTTGAAAGAAAAACTAGCCAAAGTATTATTTTTAACCAATCAGACTTAATCACAGCACAGACATGGAAATTTATCACTATGTTAAGTTTATGCTTTCAAAGAAGTTTAAAAATTGTAATGGTTAGTTAAGCAGTCACATTACATACATAAAATCACGCCTCTGCCCCAGAGAGGTACTATATCTTTCCACTTGCCTCTATCTCTGCATACTTACTTCTTTCGTTTCATCCATATTTATAACTCTCTACATACACGTTCGGTTTCGTTTATATTTTCATATTGTCATTAATTTACATAATATCAGTTCGGGCCACGACGTCAAAGAAGCAAAGCAACGAAACAAACTTATTTGCCATTGTACCTGCCAGTTGGAAATCGAATCCTTGTTAAATCGGCTATAATTAACAAGCCCAGTACGAATGTTTTTTTTTTCTAATGCTAATTATAAATAGCTTTGTCATGATACGCCAGTTTGTACCATTTGGATTCCACGGAAATTTGGTATTTATATAAAGAACTTAGTCCGTGGCTTTATTACAGCGGGAATTTCTAAAAATCCGTTGTCATCGCCGGTTTAGTATCATTTAATATAGCGTGTGGATCTCAGGAAATGGTAATGGTACATAAAACATGGAAAAGGAGGGTCTGTCTGTGCTTTGTTATATAAGTCAACCAGTCGCAGTCAGTCAACCTATTTTGTCAAAATAGATTTGATCATTTTCACATCCATAATATGAGTAGGGTATTCGACTTTAATAACATTTGCGTAAAAAATCTAAATGAAATGAATCTGAATGTTATGCAAATATACTGGAACAACCGATGAATGTAATAGTAAGAGAATGTAAAAGTATGAGTAAAACAATTAATAAAATGGCGGTGTGTAAATAATACAACTGGTTTATTGAATACAGCATTTCATTATGAAATCATTCAGTACAAATTAATATTCACTGCTTTAGTACGTTTCATGTGAATGGTGGATAATTTACAGCTTTTGTGGTTTATTTACAGTTATTTGTAAGTATATGTTATTCATATATTTAATACATTATTTGGTAAAGAGCCTTCAATAGGGAGATGACTAAAATAATCATACTTGTAGCCTGACCATAGTAAACTTTACTCAGTTGGACTATTGACCACATAATTATTGACTTGTTTGACGCAGCGGTAAAGTGCGCACCGTATCTCTGAGTCATTAGGGTCTGGGTTCGATCGCCGGTCAGGTCAAGGTCAATATGAGCTTTTTTAAGGTTAACTCGGGTCTTATATGTTTCTCTATAAATTAAATATTATAAAAAATAATATCGTTGAGTTAGTATTGCATAAAGCATAATACGAATTGGGGTTAGAACAATTTTTGTTATTTTATCACCTTTACCGTTTTTATTCTAATTTTTTTACACATTTCATTGTAAGAAGAAAAAACATTCATCCACCATGACTTGGCCGACATTCGAATACGAAACTGAGTCACGAATTCAGAAATTAAAAAGTCTATAACTAACTAACTGGCGCCATCAATGTAAATGAAAAAAATATTATTGACCAAGAAATTTAGTAATATGTAAATAAATAATTTCAGAAAATCAAAACATTTTTAAATATTTAATAGTTTAACATCTTGTAAATAAAGTTTACTAAGGCAAGCACTTAAAACATTAAAGTGTGTGTCTTAACGTTTCCTGTACAAAATTATACGATAGAATAATTAATTAATTTATGAGGACGATATTAAAAAATATGTACTTATAAACTATTTGGTAGACTGATAGAAATCTAAATGGAAAATTATACATAAGCAAGGGATATAAAAATATAATAGGTACCTACCTATGACGAGGACATAAAATAGCTCTTTCTGTAAAATAAATGATACTAATACTAATGATACATTTCAAATCATAAATTTTGTCCCTTGTATACAGACATGTCTTTTTGGCAAATAAAAAAAAAATATAAGTGTCTTTTAATTTTATCTTAATCGGGAGCATTAGGTTTAGATGATATTTTTATTGCTATACCATGCTGTTTTTAACTAAAATTTACATTCTAATAAACACTGGCGCCGTAACTATAATATATTTTGTAAATAAAATGCTGTAAATTCATATTTAAGAAAACTTATTTATTTCAACATTTTCGTTATATTAGGTCCATCCCCTCTCTTTCTAGTTGTATTAAAATCATTATTTATTTTTCTGCTCTGTATATAGTCGTGATAAGCTATTATTCAGACTCGACTTGAAATACAGATAAAAAAATAAAGTATGATCGTAATATTCAAAAACAGTCTTTCCAAATTCCAAACGCTTTTCATAGTTCCTAAATATAACAAAAAAATATACCATCTAATAAGCAACCGTATAATGACTAGATTTAGAGTATAGTTAAATTTACAATTATTATATATTTGTACAGTAACGATTACCTAATGGATCGTATGTCTTGAAACCTGGGATTTAGATTATAAAAATAATTCTTACAATTTATACATATACGTAGTCTTATATTTGATAGAGTAGAAATTAAATAGAAATTATACTCGTATGTAACAAAAAGCTTATGTTTAATAAATTATTGAAAATAATAAGTAATAAACTCACATTCCCAAACAAAAAATTATATGTTGTGATTGTTTTGATACTATAATATAATTTATCGTGAATGTCTAATAATAACTTTGAATAATTATGACTTTAAAAAAAATAACTTTAAAATAATTTGATGACACAAGAAGTCCTTTTTAATATTAGGACGGACATAATTATACTATAACTAAGGACCATATAAGTAAATAACTATTAACGATACCAAAAAAGAAATCACAGCAATATCAATTATTATCTATCTAATTTTATTTACAAATCGCTATCTAACATCATAAATGGTGTCATATCTTACAATATATCATCTCGCATAAATGATTTACTTAATTATATAGAAAATTCGTACTTGTAATTTTAACTTATTTTTTTATATATATATATTCTAACGTGGGTACAATAATTTAAATAATTATTATAAGTTTAACCAGAATTTAAAAATATGTAGAAAATCGGCATATATTACAAATGATTTTGTCCGTTGATTATTATCTTTAGGTGATAAAATGATGATGTAATAAAAATATGCTTTTGCACGAAGACTTTCAATACACATACATTTGATATAAAATCCACCTCTTTCCCAGAGGAGTTAGCAAAGCGGAGACTACATCTTTTCGTTTGCCATTTTTCCTTCTCATTTCATACAAAAACATGTCTTTTTCTGATTTCATTGTATATACCATCAATATGAATCATGTTAAGTAAAACTTTTTGATCTTCAGAAATATTGACATCAATCAACGTAAGCTTTTTCATGCCCCTTCTTAGAAGTTCTTCACGACATTTAAAAGATTAGGCTTAGTTGTAATTCATCCATTTAAGATGCTTATATATTCCTTTGCATTGAATCGCAATATTGATAAAGAATAATAAAATACAAATATACAAATAGTGTTTCCTACGTTTGTTATTTTCTCATTCCGTCCAAAACACAATGTGGCAAGAACGACTTGCGATCCAACCGCTTTCGATAAGTAGACAGAAACATTCTAACTTTGTCCATAAATGGAACATTACCCGTGCCCCGTCATAAATATTCATTTTCGGCAGAAGTTCTTCTCGTTTCGAATATTAACGAATTTATGAGCAAAAATGTTTAACACTTCAACGGGATTCCACGTTGGTAACTTCGATATTTATCTATTGAAGCGAAAAATATTGATGATATTGGTAAAGTTACTAAACTAGTTACGTGATTATGTTAAGGCAAAATGTATGAGCGTTTGTTTTATGCGAATTCAAATGTATATATAATAACTTACTAATTAATTTTCACAAACTAGAAAGAATAGAGTGTCACTTACATTACGTTTCTATGAAACCGTATCTTTACATTTTAATAAACTGTCGATGTATTAAAAGCACTTTCACAGTTTCGTGGTACGAGGGATTTCACTTCAAGTGTCTGAAATCAAAGCAACGCCTCTTCCTGTTGGTCGAAGACCCCGTACCATCAGTCGCTCTCGTAGACGGTAGAATTGGAGCTCTTTCGTCGGCTGTATGGCGAGCTGAACTCGAGCCTGTTGTCCGGCAGCCAGGTGTACGCAGTGCGCTCCGAGGATGCACTGGAATGAAAGAAAAAGTTAAATTAGTTTGTGTCAAGTTGTTATTAATATAATACTTAAACTTTATCTCTTTGGCGTTTGGCAGAGCCAGTAATCTTGAAAAATTTAATATTGGACAAAATTAAAGGCCACGCTCAGCTGTATGGTTCAAAGATGGAATTGCGGTACAAATAATGATAGCGGCTGCTAGCAATTGCCCGTTGGGATTGAAATAGAGTTATATATAGGTGTTGTAAAAACATATTGATAATAAAATGTCATTGCTTATTTAAAAACCGTTTTAGCCTAAAATTTAGTGTCTTTTAATTTTGGCTTGTGGCTATAGCTCAAACTTTTTACCAGATACTGTAATTACGATTGAAATTCAATATTTAAATTCCATTATAATTAATATTCTTAGAGCTGATATAACTACAGTACCACATCGTGCCACTACTACTCGTGAGTACTACTTGTATGTATTTCTACAAGACCAACTTTCCAAATATCCGTTTGTGTATGACAGCATAATGAGCACAAGTTTAGGCCCGTTTGGACTCAATTAAAGCAGAAACGTACACTGCAGAACCTACTCAACTATGCACATTGCGGTAATTACGCGGAACTATTGTTGTTTGTGCAGTGTAAAGGCCTAATAGTTTTGCAGTTGTGGTACATGTAACATCTATGGGAGCAGTAATTATATGATTAAATTAAGTGATAAGATTTTATAAACTGCACTTTCTTTCGAGCGCTGTAGAATTCTAAGGAAAAATCGGTGATGATAGAATTTATCATATTTTTATGTTTTTAAAAATTAAACTGATACGTGTAGGTAGTTTGAAAGTATCGAACATGAAGATTAAAGTTAAAAATAAAATTTAAGAACGAAGTCTATAGACGAATACGTTTATATTTCTATAATCGGACAAAGAAAATACCGCAGAAACCCACATTTTACAAATACGGACTACATTTATTATCAGTAAATAGTCTATCCGTGCTTACATCAAACGCAAAGAAAGTATTCAAAATGCAAATGTGCTTATCAGAATATTCAACGAGTACAATATTTGTAAAATAAGCATTAAAAATTCCCAATGCTGTAAACGCATTCGCGCTTATATAGAGTACAAAATATGAAAAATACAGAAAAACGTCTTTTGTTATTTCTTGATTGAATGATAAAAGCAATGCATTGCTGGGATTTTAGACTATTAATACTTGAATAACTATACCAAAAACGTGTTGATATGATATCGACAAAGTCTCAGTGAATAATTTTTATCATTTGTTTTCTCAACCATATTATAGTATACTAGGATAAAAAGGGTTTAAATGTATGTCCTGCGTACTCCACACTATATGAGTGTAATAAAAATTTCATAAAAATCGGTTTTAACGTGAACGACAGATACTTTTACATGTAAAATTTAGAACAGATATAGATGTAGTACTCTTATTAAGTACTTGAACACATAATGTCAAATGCTATTCCAATAAAAGTGAACAAAGTAGTGAAGCGACCTTTATAATGTTAGAGAAGATGTTGAAAAAGACCATTTATCTTTATTCTAAGCTGAAAGCCACAGATTTAACAAATGTAGTAGATTATTTGTTTTAAACAGTAAAATATAATTTATATGTGGTTGTTGCCAATGAAACCAAAGACTGTCACTTAGGTACCATCTTTAATTTGTGTTTAAAGTGCCACCTACGAGCACTTGAGTAAACTGCGTCAGTATTTATCTTTACCTCGTTCCTTGTTGTTTTAGAGGACCCCTAACTAGGGTCAATGCTCTTGACACATCTCACGAGTAACTACCGTCCAGTAATACTTGTAGCTCTTATATGTTCGAGTAGAAAATTGCAAAATTTCAACATAGATTAGATTTATCTTTATCTCATTCGAGGTAGACAGAGCCAATAGTCACAAGACTCGTAGGCTACTTTGTTTGAATAGAGGTATCTGATGGTTGAGGTGAATTGTAAAAGTCAACCAGGTGAAAAGTTGAATAAATAGCAATTTAATTATTATTACATACAAACATATAATCACGTTTATATCCCTTGCAGGGTTGACATAGTCAACAGTACCGAAATAACTAAAAGACCGCGATTGGGTGTATGACTAAATGGTGGAATTGAGATTGAAATAGTGACCCCTTAGTCGCCTTTAACGACATCCGTGGGAACGATATGGATCCTTAAGTATCGGCGACAACACGGCATTATTACTTTAATATTATTATTTGTTTTAAACGGAGTAATATAAAAGTGAAAACAATACATTACGTAGTGGTAACTTAATTTTAAGTTTAACGTTTTCAAAATGTTTAATGTTATTAATTTAATTGCTATAACAGTCAATAAAATTTAATTCACTCATAAAATACAAACACTAGACTTATTACACACGGTTTGTAATTATTAATTGATTACACAATCAATTCTATTGAATTGTATAGGATTATTATTTTTCAGATAAGTTTATAGAATATGTACCTAACATTAAATTAATTATATTCAACACCCTGAATATTTAAATAAAAAAACCCATATCATTCGTAATTTATATTGCAATGTTCTATCTTAGAATATAGTCGGTAATGTTAACATATATATAATACAATACCTGAAACTTGCCGTGTGGTTTCCGGCACCAATACAAAAAGGACCACTCCATCTCTTTCACATGGATGTCGTAAAAGGCAACTAAGGGATAGGCTTACAAACTTAGGATTATTTTTTAGATGATGGGCTAGCAACCTGTGAATCTCAATTCTATCATTAAGCCAAACAGCTGAACGAGGCCTATTTTAAAAGGGATATATACATCCATACATACTTTAAAAATTTCCCTCTACCAAAGTCTAGCACCATTTCGACAAAAATAAATTTAAATAATTGATTCACTTCTAAAATTTTTCAGACAGATTCAGTCAAACATAATATAGGTACTTTTGTGAAACTTGTGTTTGGATTGAAATTAACGTAAGTATATAAGGTTGAAAACGATCATGACCAAAAAATATCAAACACCAGATTACACTTCACTTTTCACTGAATACACAGAGTAAACAATTTCATGATTTTCATTTCATGTGACATGTAAAAAGATGCCGCTAATATGACCAAGTTACATTCCGAAATGAGTAAGCTATAACCACTGGTTACAAATAAAATGAATAATCACATGAGCGTGAGGATATTCGATAAAGTCCACTGACGTACTCATGTTCACTCATAAATTAAAGGCTTGTACACACGATGTAAAATTCTGATTAGTATTGAAAAAAAAAAGACTTTTAAACATTGACGTTTAAAACATATTATTTACTAAACGCTGTTGCAATAGCGTATTCTCAATAAAGGCTTCAAAAACTATGTAAAGTCCTATAAAGTTGTTGAAAAAATATTTTGCCAAATTTTTCATTGTAGCTAACAAGCACCTCGAGATTTTTTGGTATATCAGTTAATAGTCCGTTTGTAATTCTTAATGGTCATGCTATTCGACAATGAATAACACTTTTTAAATATACTCCTTGACGATATAATATACTTACAGGTTGTAAGTAAGTATAATATATATACATAGCCTAATGTAAGAAAAAAAAAACGGTGACTGAATAAGAAGCCCACAGTGCGGTCATTCGATATTTTTAATCATTTGATTGGACAGATAGAATCGTTGTGATGCTATCTTCATCAAACTACATCAATCAATTCTCTTATTTCATTTTGTAAGTCATATATTTAAAAAAAATATGCCTTAACTCTACCAGGAAGAGAATGCTTGCATTAGATTTTTTATAGGTATACGGTTCTTAACAGCTTTCTATTTATGAAATAATATGTAGCCTTGATTGGATCATGGTTAGGTTTCCATACAAAGGTGGCGTAGGTCAGACAGGAGTCCCTTTCTGTAAACCCCACTTACCCAGAATCTTTAAAGAGGTCACCACAATAAGTAATGCCAAGAAAATGGCATAGGTAATGTATAAAATCCTGGACTGCAAGAAATTTGATACCGTAATAAAAAGATTTTTCAGCAACTAAAACGAAGGCAAAGGTGTCAATTAATCAATTTCTAGAAATGTCACAGCCAATCAACCTTCAATTGACATGAAAATAAAACCAATAAATGGAACAAGTTGGACACTATTAAAAGGAAATGAGAAGTACAGCCGGCTTCGGCTCGAGGAGCGAAATCCAATTTGAAATAAGTGCCTTCTGAATTAATCCGGCCACTTTGAACGGTCCGCATGAAATTTCTGGTATTTTTCACGTCTAGCAATAAAAACGGTCGGAAAAAGATGAGTAATAGCCTCGCCCTGAGCTCTGAGGAACTGTAAGGAATAATAATATTATACTCATACGATGAAAACCTTTTTTAATGCGATGTGGTGGAATACGGGCGCATACGTTGACGTTACTGAAACGTCATAATTCTAGAAATTGTTTCATTTTCAGTAATAACAACCTTCTTGTAGTAGTTTTTCGAGAAGGTTTATTCTGTAAACTAGAATGAGTCATGTGTCTGAAGTCAGGATAGCGAGCCACTGCAAATCACTTAATGTACAATTTCCCTAACACTAATTACATTATGAGGCGTTATATAAGAATAAACGTATACCAGTGTTTCTGGAATCGATTACTTATTGCAATTTAATCTCTACCTGTGCTTTATTCCATTGATATATTTTTGTGGCCTGGGTGCGCAGTGCTCATTAATCTGTGCTTGGCTCAACGGGTACATTTATTAATTTTATCTTTATAAGTTAAATTATGAATGAGTATTTCGCAGAATAATAGTTAACTAAAATTTTAAAACAGTTATTTTAAATATTACTAAATATTCAGGGTATCTGTTAATTTGCGCTTCATATTTCAGAACGTGGTAAATTATGAACTCGTTTGACTTTAGAAAAGTAAAACCAACAAAATGTTCACTAGTTAAAATTAAAGTAGAAAAAGTAGATAGTGTAGTCAATTAGTGTGTGTTCTCTTTTATATATTTAGACAAAGGTAGCAACATAATGGTCAAGAGTCGAGATACTAAAGAGAAAATTGATAAAGTAATATAATAATATCATAATCCACTGAACCACCCCCCGCCCTACATATACTCCATACAAAATCCAATAGTACACTTGTTAGTAATGAGAATGCAGTTAAACCCCGTACTGTAGTTTGATTACTTGTATCAACAAGTTTGTACTTTGCACCTGGCTTAGTTTAACTTAACTAGATCAGTTAACACCTCATCTCGCTCGGGCAACGTTTATGAGTTGGGATTGAGTTACAAATTTATTTGATTCTAATTCTCGAGTGGAGTTAAAATTTCATGTGTTTATTTCTGGGTCGACGATATTGCTTTCTAAGTTTCAAAGCTAACAACTGAGAATGAAATTAAAAAATTGGAAGATCAACAGAGGCATTAAAAATAATTATTGAAGTGATGATTTTAACTATCACCATTTAAACCAGATTGGTGAGAACTATAATATTACTATCTTCAAAACGGTACTCACTGTGGTAATGTATAATTTAGACCTAATATTTCGATCAATTTGCAATCTCTATGGTTATGCTATACTGGAGTATCTCGTTGTGATGATAGAAAATGTCTATAATAATGATACCGTGTGATAGATTGCTAGCATACTAGTCTAATGCATTGAAGTGGAGATTTCTTGTCTATGGTTTGCCTATTGAGAAGGAATTTTAATCAGATTTTGTAACAACAAAACTTATTATTGTTATTTCTTTATTATAAAATTTTGTTTAAAAATTATTTTTTTACGTATTTTTACGCGTTAAACAAAAAAATCTAGTTGATTTTGCTAACCACGGGAATTCTGGATCTTAGTGCATCCACACAAATTTACGCTGTGCTTTAATATATCAATCAGTCTATGAATCAGTATCAATACTCTTCTTCTTCTTTTATATAAATATAGATTTTCAAAATTTTATTTAGTTTTTTTTTAATCCTATCAAATTATTAAATTTCCAGACATGTATAAAATAAATAAAACGCAATGAATACTTCGGTGGCATAGGCCGGTGCAGTGTGAATTGTCTGAGCAAACACAGACGCGGTCAAAATGGAAGCCCTATTGTGTCAGAATGTATTCATTTGTATGGAAAATCTAATATTGACACTGTAACTTGTTTCGGATAGGTAAACACTGACGGGTTGTAGCTATCATGATTAAAGGTGGCTGGTGGCTCGTAGGCGGGGTGTGTGGCTAGTGTTTTGTTTATTGTTGAAATGATTCGATGTAGGTGTAGAATGTAGTATATCCATACTTCATCTTACTAGATGTATATCGCTGATATGAGGGAAAATAATAAGCAGAGAACTGCATATTCGGGATTATGTGTGATTCTGTGATTGTTAGCGGAAATTTAGGCATTTCTTAAAATATTTTCCAATTAACAATTATCAATTTAAATGAAATTCCAATAACCCATGATCCCTCTCTCTTCAGTTTTTGGACACTTCACAGAATAGTCGTGAACATATTTTGCGTTTTACAATTCTTCGGCATTTTTCGTAATGAGCTTTTACGAAGAATAACAAAGAAAATTGCATAAATTTCTCTTGTTAACAAGAACATAGATATACACGCCAGGAAACACTCCTACATATACATGTATATATATACATATATATATACGAGTACATATAAGTATAGCGAGCTACTTATATGTATGATTGACAGTTTTCATATTTGCGATGCAAACTGCAAATCGTTCCTAATAAATAATCTCGCCTATTTCCCATAGGCGTATAAAGAGACTACATCTCTCTACTTTAAACCTATAAGGCACACAATTATTGAATCAATATCTACGTTAAAATGATTAAATTATACATTTACTACAAAATTTTATGACCCGTTTCGTTTTAATGAACATATAAAATTGATTTCTGATAGCTGTAATAAAATGATTATGGATCATTGAAATTTAATAAACCGTGTCGAGTAAATTTGTCCTTCGAGGATTTTAGTTTCACTTCGTTAACAAATCGTTAAACATTCGATTGTGTTTTATGTGTCCTAAGACATGAAATTTTAATTACGAGCACACAAAGAATATTGTTATTGTGCATCGAAAATTGACCATTTAATTTTAAGTTGCTCTGTCAGTGAGGGCCTCCTTTTATAAAATCTATCTGAAATTGGCATAAACATGGAATTTGTATGGAAAGAGATACTGCCTGATTAACTTACGTTTGACCGCATAGATATTGTTAGATCTAATGATTAGAATTTTTGTATATAGATTAATGTGTAGTATTTAATATTATTATTATTTTTTTACTTCTCACGTGTCAAACCCGGGACGTATTGTAGTTGGCAATAAAAAGTTTTGTTTCGTAAATTATTATATACTAAAAGTAGATAAGAATTTAATTCATTTAAGAAGATAAACAGAAGCGTAATGTTAACAGTTTAACACATACGAGTTATATGTTTAACATGGAACGTATCAACATACCAATAGGGTTAGTCGTATCCAAATTATTAATATTAAAACGCAAAATTAAAAGATTTCTTTCGATAAACTTGATGAGAGAAAGTGAACACCAAGCATCTTTGGTGGTCTTACTAATTAGCATTCGTCGCCTTAAAATCTTGGATCATGCGTTAATGCGTTAAAAATATAGACCAAGAGAGATAAAGACAGTACATATAAGTTTTAAAAAAATCATAGAGAAATGAAGATTTTTCTTATGTTTTATTTTAAGTTGCTTTAATTTGATTACTAAACAAACACTGTTACCCAAACATACTTAAGCAAAAGGTAACAATTTAAATACATAAGAAACTCAATCTGTGCCAACTACGGATCAAACGATGGTCCCAAAATAAATAATTTGACATCAATTAGCATTATTAATTAAATTTTCATTAGAAACCAAAATAATAATTTAAAATAGAGGTTCTCTCTTTTTTTAAATCCGCCTATTGTACTTTGCAAATTGTAAATGTTACAATAAAGAATAAATAAATAAAAAATCTGCCGTGTGGTTCCCGGCACCAATACAAAATAGAATAGGACCACTCCATCTCTTTCCCATGGATGTCGTAAAAGGCGACTAAGGGATAGGCTTACAAACTTGGAATTCTTTTTTAGGCGATGGGCTAGCAACCTGTCACTATTTGAATCTCAATTCTATCATTAAGCCAAACAGCTGAACGTGGCCTATTAAACTTTTCAAGACTGTTAGCTCTGTCAACCCCGCAAGGGATATCGACGTGACCATATGTATGTATGTATAAATAAAAAAAAAATATATATTTCTTTAAAATTAAATTCCCCATAGTTATTATGCTTGAAATTGCGCCTGTTTTGTACCTCCTCGGGCAATTCGTTCAAACTTCGCATAGAAAATTAAGACCACTTAGTGTGCTGTTAGTAGTTTTTAAAGAGATGCATCTAGTAAGTACTTATAGCAGGCCAGTGCCAGTAACTTTTAATATAGATAGACCTTTAAGGTAAATGGAAGTAAAGTATCAATTATCAAAACAAACCAAATCTATATAAATAAAATAGTTAATACGGAATGTCTATTATTATTGTTATTTCTGTGGTCAAAAGCTTAAAATCGTAAAACGAGTTTGGTGTTTTACGACCCAAATCCGTGATTCGACTAACTCTCCACCAAAAATCATTGTTGTATCGCTTGCATAAAGTTTATAAAATTATCATGTGTGTTTATAGATCATAAAATAATTTAATAGTCAAAAGTATGCAATAAGAAAATTTTATGGGTGAATAAAATAACTTTTTAAACAAATTGATCATTGGATTTAGAATTTAAAAAAAAGTATACGTATGTTTTATTTGATTTTGGGCTTACGATTATTTGAAATATTTGTGGACTTAGGTATATTGTTTAGAAGATAATAAACGTTCCAACATTTGATTGTATTGTATTGCACACCGCATCTGTGTCTAGCATTAATTCGCTTGCATTCACAGGTTTTGATTCTTAAAGTCATGTGTCTAATTATTAAAGCTGTAGAATGATTTGACAAAGTTTATTAATTTGGCCTCCTATTACATACATATAGTCACGTCTAAATCCGTTGCGGGGTAGATAGAACAACAGTCTTGAAAAGAATGATAGGCCACGTTCAGCTTCTTGGCTTGATAATATAATTGAGATTAAAATGGTAATAGGTTGCTAGCCCATCGCCTAATAGAAGAATTTTTTACGATATCCATGAGAAAGAGAAGAAGTGGTCCTATTCTTTTTTTCAGCGCTGTCGGTAAACACACGTACATCTCTCCAATTTGTTTTTATTATTTAACCACCAAACCACCAATAACTCAGCTTGATCTAAAAGTTCGAGTAGTAGAGAATGCCTACTTGCAATAGAATATCCATGAAAAGGCTAATCAACTTTCACACGCCTTTAAATTACTTTTATTGACATGATCGCCTCAATACAGAAACGAGGGAAACACGATTAAAAATAAAATTAGTAGTTAATCAACGGGTAACCTAACACGTTTGTCTAATAGGGTGTCCATAGCCCAGGGGTTGTAATGGCTTTCCGACCAGTCCCGGTCAATAGCCTGGGAACAGTAGTTTGAACAGTTTCGAAATCTGTATAATGACCAATTTACTGTAGATAAGCGTATTGTAAAATGCCCAATGTCAGGCAATCGGCCCCCAATTCTACGCAAGAATGGACATTGATATTATCATTGTTAAATAATTATTTTTGGTAAAATTATGCCACAAATAATATGTACCATAGTAAAAAAAAATAATAAAAGATAATATTTTCAGTATCAAAAGCCCCATTTTCCTTTTGATTGGTCCCTCAATTCTCAGAATACATACATTAAATTTTGCTGACCAACCAATAACATGGGTTAATATTTTTAAACACATTTAAATTATACATTCCAATTTAAATTCTTTAATAAAGTATTTGCCAATGCTAATGAAGAAATTATGTTACTTTTAAACATATGAAAAATTCTAAGTTTTGCATAAAATCAAATCTTTATTATTAAATTATTGCAAGAAATTCTTCCGTTTGTGTTCGTCGTAATTTATATCTTAAAATTATATTTTTTTTACTTTATTTAAATAAATAAAATATGAATCGAGAAATTGCCTAAGTCAATATTATATAAAACTGATTAATTATAAAGGATTTAATCCTACGTTATACCATTCTATAGATTTGATTGAAGCCGCAAATAGCTTCCCATAGTATAAGTATTGTAGTGTTGTGATGACTCGATATTTTATTGCTAAACCAAAACTATTGTATGCCATCAAGTTCGCTGCACGTTGGGAGCTGTTAGTGGTCAAACAAACAGAGGCAAATGGATGCAATATTTTTAAGCTTTAAATTTGACCAACTTGTGACTGAATAAATCCCGTTTATGATTTTTTGAATTTGCTTTGAGGATTTAATGAGTTCTCTCTTCTTTAATATGATAACGACTAAAACAATATCGAATTCTCTTACTTAGTATCTATCACGATCTTGTTAATATAATAATTATTGCGCATAATGTTTGCCTATAGTTTGATGTTATAGAAACTCAAAATCATGTTTATTATGCCACTATCGATAAATCACAGTCGTATTCTCCTTTTCCCAGCACTACAAAAGGAAATGACATAGTGCGTGATATGCGGAAACGTATTTAATGAAACGAGGGGAGATCGCGTGTATGCGTGGGACCACACCGTTGCACACATATGTACAAAGATGGTATTATTATTTGTGGGTTATTGTATTCGAAATTTAAATTATCTGAATTATTCTTTTGAATATAAACATAAGTGAACATTTTTTTGCAACATTGCATTGGAAATAGTTACAATCAAATTTAAATTTAGCAGTAAAAATATTGGTGATCAAAAAATTTAAAATTTAATGGAGCAACAATCATAATCAGAGATTATGAAGCTTGACTTTGATCGGTGTTTTTCTTTTGACATTCAAAAACAACGATGTATATACATATATATATAAGATTAAACGTTTATCAGGTACGGACTGAAAATTTTATTATTCAAACCGAATAAATAAGTCGAAAGTTATTAATAAATAAACTACATTCGGCGCCTGCGGTGTAAGTAATAATTTCCAATTGAGATTGAAAGGTAAAAAAATATAGGGTCACACACTTGGCACCATATGGCGAATTGATTTAGACTTGGAAATGTGACAATAGACGATATGGCTTATTACTGAATAGTTACATTTAACCAAATAGCTTGGGGGCTAACCGATAATTTTTCCCGAAGAGTAATTCTGATATTTCGATTGCCATGCTGAGAATTGCTATTATGTTCGTACAAGTAATTTCTGGTTTCGAATCGAGTTACTTTGTTAATGAATGGAATTGGGGTTTCGATCGTTGGCTAATTGTTATTTGGAAATTGGTCCGTATTACTTATTTTGCAATGATTTGTATTATTTTTGTAAAACCGTTATAAGTATACATATGTTCAGGTTGTCTATTCCTGTTTATATTGGAGAAATAACAAAACTTTACTTGTGAAAATACATAACAGAAATATAAAGTAATATTTCTAGATATAGAAGTTGTTTAAAACAGAAGTTGTTTTATCTTACGACAGACCCGTGAGAATCACAAACAAATTTAATGAATTACAACCCCACACCACCGCCATCAATGCAAAATAATGAGGCGTTTTGGGACGTTAATAAAAAATACTTTACAAAAAATATGTGCCATAAACCGTGGCTGGTAACAAATATTATACTGTAATAAATAATATTACACCCTGCATTTGATAGTTGCGCGCACGCACGCTTAACTCACTCCAACCCTACATTTAATTTTGACATTCAATTCATTGTAACGCTAAAATGTTCGCACCGTCCCATACTTATTATTTATTGTGACCCCGCATGTGTCTCTCAAAAAACACAAAAAGATATTTGAGATTATTACATCTTTCCACGTTTAATTGTACACAATGGATAAACAACAAAAGCCGAATTCTACATTTGTAACAGTCGCACTTGAATTCATTACAATACATGCTTAAAAATCAGTTTTATTTTGAGACTTATGTTTATTAAAATAAGACTGTGACATTTCATGGAATAGAACACATTTGTTGCGGCTTCGATTTTCAATGCGCCCAGTGAAATTTGAATGATAAAAGTTTGATATAGTTGCGTTGAATGAAATGAAGATGTATTAATCTAGTTGGGGTTAAATCGTTATTAAAACTATGATTAATGATTCCTGTTAATGGACGTCGGAGTAAGGAGCAGTGTACACGCAAGCCCGGTTAAAATTAACGCCGGTTAGGCCGCGACACACAACTAAATTTATCTTAATCATTATCGCATTTATACCAAATTGTAACATTGACTCGGTAATATGTAACAATTTGATAAATCGAGCCACTGTAATTCGAATATAAATACATGTTCATAGATTCAAGAGTTTGTTGTGGCTGGATTATAAACTGTAATTAAAAGAGTAATTGGTACTCCCAAATGTAAATAGTTTTTGATAAGACGCATTTACAAGAGTCCCATAATTATTATACCGAAATTCCATAGATTAATGGAACCAAAACTCAAATATTTTCGGTACTAAAGTAACTTTAAAATTAAAAATATAATATGTGGGCTCTTTGACAGATTTCAGAA
The DNA here is from genome assembly GCF_032362555.1 of Amyelois transitella. Classification (NCBI taxonomy): domain Eukaryota; kingdom Metazoa; phylum Arthropoda; class Insecta; order Lepidoptera; family Pyralidae; genus Amyelois; species Amyelois transitella. Next base: position 4,956,688 of record NC_083511.1, on the reverse strand, counting down.
CATTAATTCCAAAATTTAGATAAATGTTTTTTGACACAATGGTGATGGAAAAGGAAAACATTTATTTCTAACATTGCAACTGTTGTGACAAGGACCACCCAGTCTTCAAAAAAGTAAGTACATTTGGAACGTGACTATCGACAATAGAACTGTTTCAAAGCTAACACTCAAAAATCTACGAGAAATACCAGTACCCTATAGATTTATCACGGCAGCGTACAATTGATTAGAACAACAACGGAGATATTTTGAATGAAGAGTATTGTAACCGAGATTTCTATGAAAACTTGACAAAATTAAAACCATTTGCCGACCTAATTGACTTTAGAAATTTTTACTCAAATTTTCAAAATTTATAAATTCGATAAGAATGTTTGTAGTGTACATTCAACACCGTTACTTTTCTCCCTCGTATGACTATGTTTATTGTAATATTTTTTTTAGATAGGTAACATTACTATAAACGGAGAATGTTATTAAAAAGATCTACCAACGAAATTACGAAACCAATGAACAAAATTCGCAATAATTATACACGCTGAGCTACTAGCGGAAGTAACGTAAAGACGTATGTACGTCTTTATCTCGTACGAGGTAGACAGAACCAAAAGTCTTGCAAAGAATGAAAGGCTATTCAGCTTGTATTGAGATTCAAATAGGTTGAATGCCCATCGCCTAAAATTAGAATCCAAAGTTTATTAGCCCATCCCATAGTCGCCTTTTACGACATTCATGGGAAATAAACACAGCGATCCTATTCTAAAGTGCTGGGAACCACAAGGTAAACATTTTTGAATTCATACTAAAAAGCAAATAAAATATAAAAAGCTTAGTTAAGCGACAAAGCAAATTCATCGTGACTTCATCGCTATGCATCGACTTCCGAAATAAATTTTACATCCCAAACAGAATATTGCTTCATTAATATGTATAGCAAACATAGTATACGGGGCGTATGTTTTACTAAGTCATTATTACCAGTCGGAATTTAATTTTACGACTAAGTTAAACCGTTCTCATCTTATTCAAACAGAATTATCCACTCTCATTGCTTAAGGAATCGAGATTCCGTCGATTCTGTATGATAAACAAACTTACATCGGCTTAATGTAAACATGATCGTAAATTTTACAACACAGTTCGTGGTAAGGAAATTCTAAATCAAACCTTAAGCTAGTACGTAAATCAACAGTGCAAGGACATATTTGCTAATAAATATTGACAGAAAAACAAGAACAAGACTTCACAAGGCGTTTCAGGAAAACGTCGCAGGTAAGAAAAATAAGAGATAATTAAAAAATTTAAAGAATAAAGACAAACTTTAATAAGACTATTTTTACAGGTTAAGAGAGGTCGTTTAACTATAGACACGAGATCCAGCAAGAAGCCGCTAAAGGATAGCAAGCAACTTGGTGAATGCTGGTAATCCAAAGGCGAAGATACGGTGCACTTGTTTGTTATCGTTAAAGTAGTACCTATGATGCAAACAACACTAAGTTTCTTTGTAGTTCTAGTTCTAGCGAAGGAATAACTACAAATATAGGCAGATACTACATCTTTACACTTGCCACAATCCCTGCATAGTTCTTTTGCTTTATCCAAATTCGTAATTCTCTTCATGCAAGCTAGGCGGTTTCGGGTACTTGACCTGAAACTTTTAATTTGATCAAGGTGCTTTCATCATCAGGCCTTCAAACTCCAACCTTTTTATTCCCACTCTCCTAATAATATTTACTTAGTTAAACTGCTTAAGTCAAAGACTAAATGACATAGTGGTTTCCAGCTGCTTCCATTCCCGTGCAAATTATGAAATCTAGGGAAAAGCTTATAATCTATCTACTATCCCATCACATAGAAGAATTCCAATCTTCTATGTGATGGGATAGCAAACTGTCACTTAACCTAAATCTTAATTCATCATTGAGCTATCTAGTTAAGCGTGGAGCTAGAGTCTGGCGACTATTGACACTGTTTATCCCGTTAGGAACTTCGACATAATATGTGCGTAAATTAAACTTTTTCTCACCAAATTTCTTAGTGTTAAATTTAGGAAAACCCAATATAATTCGGAGAATGTGTATAATAAGATTTCTATTTAGGTCTCATTTGTTTATAAGTTTATGAAAATGTGTAGGAGGATGGATGTAGGGATATATCCTTCATGCTTCAGTACATTCGGGGAAATTTGTTTGCTGAAATTTGCCAAAGATTTATAGCAGGATTTATTTATACAGCAGCATGCTTTGATCATTAATATAACCGTTTTTATATTTCATATTAAATTTCAAGTAAGTATACTTATTATAACAGCTGAACGTGGCCTTTTAGTATTTTCAAAACTGTTCTCTATATAGACGCAAGGGATATAGACGTGATTATATTTATGTATGTATGTATATTTATCATAACTTAATATCTCAAAAAGATATACTTATTAATTGACTGAGACTGCCAAATTTAAAGTCTCAGTCAATTAATTAATTTCTCTAAGATTTCACAAAATTCCCGCTGGATGGGAAATAAGCGAGATTTTGCGTTTTCAATAAAACTCAATCATGCATTTAAAAGAGATAACCTTTTTTTAAGCTTCATCAAAACAAATCTTGATTACATTTTATTATGACCTATGTTTTATTTCAACGTATACTTTATTGTACAAAATACAATCTGAACGGTAGAACAAGCTGACTTAATGCTAATAGCATTATCTGACATTATGTTATTCCAATTAACTATACAAAAATGTATTTTCCATTCTACATTAATTGTGAGCCGTAATTGGCTTGCCTTCGTCGTACACAACGCGAGTACATTGTCTGCAGCCGACTTCATGTTCACGACATATACCATTGCCATTGCTTGTAAATTGTAAGTACATATTATTATTCACTAGAGGCCGCCCGCGAATTTGTCCGCGTGGATTCCCTATCATAACTCAACAATCAATCCCGCGTGGATTCCGCGATAAAAAGCAATCTACGTTAAAAAAATTTCATCGTAATCAGTTCAGTGGTATTTGCGTAAAAAGCAACAAACATCTATATGTACATACTCACAAACTTTCGCATTTATAAGTAGGAGAGAATATAATGTACATACGCTAGCTGTTTTACCGTGATTTTGTCAGCGTAGAACAGTAAAATCAGACAGCATTTTGGGTTCTGTAGCTAAATGGCAAAAAAGAAACCCATAGTTTCGTCATGTCCGTTCTTACCTTGTTTAAACTTTGATGCTTTTTATATCATATTATATTTTTTGTCATTCGATAAGGTCTTATAGTTTTTCAGGAAATATGTAAAAATATAGTATTTGTTAACAATAACTGTTGATTGTCATAAAATCTAATAGGTTTAGTTGTAACTAATAACAATATGCCATTTCATTTCTTAATCATTAAAATCTGTCCAGCCCTGAAAGTGATTTCAATATAAACCGCAATGATTTACCTAACAAAATGTTTTGTTTGCATAAACTCAAATCCTTTAAAATATTCAAGCAGTTAAACAAAAACTGAAACAGTTTCGACAAATGAGACAGTTTTAATAGTCAACTAGAATACTGGAGTCCCAGATTGTATCCGTAATTGTCGTAGTATGAGGTCGTTTGCATGGAATAGCGCTTAATATCAATTCTGCCTGCATTACATGTAAACTTGTATGGAGAATTGCCAATAACTAGCTGTAGTTACGATGTTGTATTGATAAATATGGAATGAATGGAAATGTAACATGTAGGTACAGATAATTCATGAACCATGCATGAATTTTAGGTGATCAATGACTTTAGGGATTTGGTAAAAAGAATAATTATATCGTGGATACAACAAGCAAATAAGGTAATAAAAATAATGTCTATTTATTCTAAGTAAACTCAAATACACACAGGTTATTTACATTATATTATAAAAGTATGAAAAACATACATACATATAGTCATGTCTATATCTCTTGCCGGGTAGACAGAGTTGGACAACAGTTTTGAAAATACGGAATAATAAACAAAGACAAGATATATATTTTTAAGAAAACAAAAATATACATTTTAATTTGGTTTCAAGTCGTCGAGACTTTAAAACTTATAAAGTAAGTTTTCAATTTCAAAATTTTATGAATGGACAATTCTGTATTTTATTTAGTTTGTATCGCAAGGGTGCATAGCAACTCCCGTGCATGTATTGATTATGGTAATTTTATTATCCAAAATTCATTCGTCACGCTTGCTTCCTCCTTTTTTTTCCAACTCATTGCACATTTATTGCAGCCAATTGTAGTGATAGAGCCAATAAAACTTTTGATCTGAGTTAAATATATTTTTGGGTGATAAAAGTCACTATTTATTCCAATAGATAATCGTCGTTAGGTAAATATACTTTAGCTTTTAACTACTTCTTTGCTCGTATACTTTTAGAGCATCGGAAGTCGAGTGGTTAAGCTATGCAACTTAAAAATCGTGACCGTTCCAACGAGTATAGGTTCGAATCCTACAATGACTTTAAACATTGCGGTACTTCAACAGTTATGTTAACCCTAGTCATTTTACTCTTTTCAACATTAGTTTAATTGCTAACCGACGGCTGCTGTGTTTTTTTTTTTTCAAATAAAACAATTAAATTTTTTTGCTATGCGTGTTTTACGTAAAACTGATTTTGATGTCCCGTTATTAAAAAATATTTTTGTAAAAGCTGCTTTTAAAACATAAATGTCTAGCACAGAACATTGACGCGGGCTAGAAGTCTTTCCGATTTTCCGAATCTACCTCTTCTATGATATCAAATGACTAAGTATATAGAAAATTTAATTAGTGCATGACCTTTAAATAAATCTAAGAACAATTTCCTACAAAGCCTTACTTGCGATCACCCTACATTATTATGAGGATCACGCTTCGTCGATATTAAGCAAAGCCTTGATATAGCCAATATTCGTATCCATCAATAAGCTCTCCTAAAGCACGTTAGGACAGAATCTCCTATTAATATGCATCAATGGGTTAATGCATAATGTTAGCACTATATACTGCTATAAGAGGATATACACAGGTATAATAATCTTCAATAACTACTTGGCGTTAGTACTACTTAGGTGCTGATTTAATCCTATTATGTTGTTTGGATATTAATGTTAATACATAGATTAAATCACGCCTCTTTCCCGTGTTAGATGTGATTATTTTCTCTTTTTTATTATAATTAGTAATATTAAATTGATTTTGATGTGTAAACACATGTGACTGTTGGCTCTGTCTACCCCGCAGGGGATATAGATGTGATTTTATGTATGTATGCTAAAAACACATAAGTAAATAGGTGGATCTCAGTCTTCGAATTTAATTTGTATTGTACTGTACGGACTCTTAGATTTGTCTCTCTTTTTTCACGAAGAAATAGGCAGAGACTACAAGTTTTGCACCGCGGTTAACTGCTCTTTATATATACAGCAAATAAATTCAGTAATAATAAGTAGTTGATGCATAAGATGTATCTTTTTTATAATTGATGTTTGTTGTCATTTGATTTGTACTCTGTATCCAAGAGTTAATGACTGGTGCAGTGTTTTAATAATACATCACAGAAGCTATGGTTTATCTCAATCAGTTCTATTTACAAGAAGACTGAAAGTTACTCGACTTATTAAACAAAAAACAGTTAGACAAAATATCAGAATTATTATCATTTCACATCACAATGATGTCTAACATCATAACAGAATACTTAATCATTATGAAAGATTTCTCATCTTGTCACAAATATAAATTATGAGAAATACTTTCATGAGTTGAGGAGAATAAAACCTCAAAGCCTTGACTTAGCGGTTACAAACCAAATAAACATAAATGAGTTCACTGCAAGTTCAAAGTTAGATATTGCGTCATCACAATCTATGTAATTACTAGACGCGCGTTGTCATTAACATTTCTGAGAAAGAGACATGTTACGAATATAGTGTAAGTTTGATATGTAAACTAGTTTTAATTAGTGTAACTTAAATGTAATTTTTAACCACTGTAGCTTGATTCGACCAATTGAAAAACTTTGTTTTTCATATCATATAGACAAGAACTGAAATGAAAATATATACAGTAATTTATTTGACGTTAATCAAGTGAGAAACCAACAAATAAGATAATTATTAGATAAGTGATGTTATGATGAAATGTCCCATAATAATGAAGAATACTGAAACTTGCATGTAAGTAAAGTGTATAGATATAGGCACACATTCCAATTTCCAGATAAAATATTACAAATTATAACCTGTAATAAACCATGTGTTTTCGTTTGTTGTAACGAAAAAAAAATATTTCATGACTACTGTTAGTTTTTGTCAGTATTTGTCGGACGTAGTAAGGTCAAATCAATCTGGGGAAAGTCTTGAAAACTTGTTGGGATTCTTCTTGCTATGGGCTAGCATCCTGTCACTATCTCTCTCTATTTTACATATTCTATCATTACGCTATACAGCCGAACGAAGCTTTTTGTGTGTACACAATATGTTAAGCTTAAGCAATAAATTACGAAATATTTCTCAAAAAGATTCATCTAGATATGTATAATTCAACGGTCAATGGTCACAAGCTAACGCCACAAACACAAGTTAACCAACCTAATAAATTTATTGTGCCATAACTAGCTATATTGGTGAGTTATATCTGGCTTCTGCTGTACGTTTCCATTACACTTTGTCCATTCATTTTGTTTAAAATTGTTTACCAAAATATAAAAGGGGGCGTTACTAACCTTGGAATCTTATTGTTGTATATCAGTATTTTACTCCAGGATTTAACACGAAACAACTACCAACTGAAATTTGAAATCATTTCTAGAAAACGTAACCTATACTTATTGGATTGTGTTTATAATTCGTTAGGATCTGATTAAGATTACGTTAATAGAACACACTGCTTTGATAAGTGATTTCGTATTGTTAAGTAACATTTTCATATTCTTATACCTATTCATAGCCTTCGTACTCGTACAAATTTTGTCTAATAAATGCTTTACAATAAATTTACAAGTAATTGTGTAGATCATTTTCGCCTCATGACTTACGCCAAGTTTACATAAAATTTAATAACGCTTGTCGATATACCCATTAGAGCCTATTTATTGCTTACGGTACCTTAGCATCACCGTAATTACGATATATTGACGCTATGCATCTTCGCTTGGCTTACCGAAATTCAAATTTATGTTTTTTCCACAGAAGTTGCTACTGATACATACTCGCTAAAAAGAAAATATTCCGTTACTACAGAAATATATCCTATCCTTATGCAATTTTCCTACAATGTCTAAACTAACAATGCGGGTAGATTCATATAAAATTCAAAAGCACACGATTTAACCATGTTTCATATCCAGAATTCTTGTCATTCTAGATTTTATGCAAATTTTATTTTAACATACATTTTTAAATAAAAATAAACACATGACCCAAAATATACAACCATAAAATTCTGTTAAAAACATAAATTTCTATCATCCTTAATATAATATAGCGTTAAGCATTCATCAATCCAATATACTCGTATATACCTCTGAAGGGAACTTTTAATTTAATGTTAGGAAATTTACTGTTAAAAAGGGTCTATACATAAGTTCACTAATTTAGAAATCATTTCTCGAGACGGATGAAGTTACGGAACCATGGCATGAGCTACGATCTTGAGATACCATTTTGATGAAGATATATTTGATAAGTGTATTTAAATTAAAAAAAAAAAAAAACAAATTGAAATGAAATTTTGCATTCCAATTTCATTATTAGTGTTTCTGTTGGTAACCTATAGTGGGACTGTAGACGAACTTCCTTATGGTTGAAATCAACCCATTTAAAACTGAAGCACCTGCTTTTATGATTACCATGTTAATCGAGTATTTTTCAAACATGTCAGCACCAATATTAATACAAACTATTTCGGACGGTAATAAATAGTTTGAACGTCTCTGCAACTTTTCAGTGTAAAGTTTCTGAATGACAGCCAGATATTTTCGTGCTCCTAACTAGCAGAAGAATAACATTTCTGTCCATCAAACACTAATTTCGTTAAAGTGTCAAGTTTTCTTTCCGTGTTGAATTTTTGGTGAAAGTTTGAACTGGATAATTGATGATTGTTTTACGAAGTGCTAAGTTAAAGATAAATTAATTCCGGTATATCGCATTGATATTAAGAAAGAAACTGAGGAATTTACGTAAAATAATAACAAAACAAAAATAATAAAGAGACTTTTACAAAGTATGTTTAAAATACAATTTTTACAATATTGCATTTTTTACGTAGGTACATTATCTGTATTAACACAAAGACCCTAATATTAGTCTCACCAGCCAAATAAAAAGCCCCAACACACCGCATACATAAAAAGACTCATAAAACCTAACGCGGCTGATGTGTCGTTTTAATTCAAAGAAATCAAGCGACCCTCTGTCATTAAACAAAGCTCAGAAAAGTAAATAAATAGTACCAGAGTAAATACCATACCGCGCAGGGGGTCTCGGTGGATAGTGAATCCGTTAAAAAATTGTGTCATGGTCGCAAATATTGAGTTTCTAGAAGTGAAGGTTAGTAATAATAGTGTGAAAATGTAAAACTATATATTTTTGTCCTTCACAAATTCAAGTCAAGGCAATGACAATTTTCTAAAAAAAAAAAAATATTAAATGAATCATTCTTCGCGGCCATGAGTAAAACTTAATTTGAAATATTTTGCAGTAACAACATTATTTGAATTTATCAAGAAAATCCCAACGTGCTTTAAATATAATTTTTTTACTATGATAAGGTGTAATGAGTTCTCATCCCATTTTTGGCAGCGCTCTCTGGGCGCCTTCCAGTAAAATTATAAATGGTTATCGCAAACACTACAAGTACAGTCGCGCACTATACTCATTGTAAATTGCGACTCGTAAACTCGCGACCGCATCCACGCATACGACGTGTCGGAAAATTAAACCTTGTAATGAGGGAATGAATTACCTACATTTATTGCACATTACGGCCGATATGTGAATAATGACCACATACGTTTTTATTATCACCCTCAGAGCTTTAACAGGATATAATTATGTGACGATATATCCATAAAATGTGACGTCAAACGGCCGATAAATTAAGGAAATATTGTGAAACAAATTTGCATGCGACTGTCCTGATACACGCACACTTGTAAATTACGTGTATACGTATTATGTGTTTAATAGTGTGTGTTCGAAACTTTTGATCCCCTGACATAAATCTCCATCAGAAAATAGGGAGGGCCGTAACCGGCTTAAGCTTAACTGTGACTAGTGGGCTCAAACCTTACTTTAAATATATTGTAATAATGATAAAATACACTAGTTAATTTAGACCTTTATTTATTTTGCAGTAGAGCCAGTTTTGTCATAACAATACGCTATTTGTACTAGACGCGTGCGTAATATTTTTTCATATTTCACTTGTTATAAGTATAAATAGGATTTTATTATCGGATTTAGCAGTCGCATGGAGCTAATAAGCTCAAACGAAAATATTGGTGTCTGTATTAAAATGTTAGCATTCAATTAAAAATTTGCGTCTAGATAACTGGAATAGATTTAGATAACTGGATATTGAAAATGAGAAGGTAGCACAAATCGAGATATAATATATTATGAGAGTTCGAAATATTATACACTACATAAAATTATACGTTTACTTGTTTCCATCTATAGCACTACAATACTCATTAGATTAGAAATCATTTTTAATCGAAAGAAGAAACAGCGGCTGCGCAATACATAAATCCAAATGCGTCTTAACCAAAGGAAAGATCAATAAATGACTTAGTTGCCTACAAAAAGTGGAATAATTCAATTTAAAACTGCTATCATGTGGAACGATTCCGCATTAATAATGTCATATTCATATTAACGCCTTACTTTATGCATTGACCAAATGCTTTTGTGGTTTCGGTCGGTACCAATTTAATGCTAGCATAATGATGACATTTCACACATTATCTCGATAACCTTAAATTTAAGTACTATATGAATTATTATTTTTGGTTATAAAATATTTTTATAACAAAAATGTCATCAGACTCAGTTCTCGTGGTGTTAGTCCTCACCTTACTATACTTTGACCACGGTAATGGATTGGCTTAATTAGGTTTTCGACTCCCGCCTGACCAATATTGGATCCTGGTTACATATCCAGTAGTCTGAATTTTCATACTCATCAAGGTTGCTCTCTCCGATATTCAAATGTGGTAATCAATTTAATGATTATTCAAATCATTTCAAATAATTCAGAAAAAAGTAAACGTTGAATGTAATCATTATCTCGCATAAAATTATGAAAAATGTTTTTCCAATATTATCCATACAATTCTTTCCCCAAATTTGTCCCTTGTGGTATTATTGACGTTAATGGCATCATTTACCAAAGTTCGATTCTCAGTGGACCCCATTGCGTAATACTCATTTTTTTGGGCGACAGACTTCGCATTTGTTAATATTGAGGCAGGTTCATATGAATGGATGAGCCGTAAAAATGTTTTCTATGTTTCAATCGATTTTTATATGATTTATTTTTATGGCAGTAATGGTATATCCCTTTTAGTGCGTTAGAGCTGTGATTGTTGAGTGCATATATTTTTGTATTTGTTGCTATTTTCGGCCCGTTTGTAATATAAAACACTGAATAAAAACATCGAATGTAAAAATTCTTTATCAATTTTACTATCTTACTGAAAAAATAAATACGTACCTACATAATCACACTTTTATCCCATGTGGGGTAGACCGAGTCTTCAAAAGACTGAAAGGCTACGTTCAGTTGTATGTCTCAATGATGGAATTGTGATTTTGCATTATTTTGACTAACATCCATGTGAAAAATATAGAGAGTTCCTATTTTAAAGTGCCTTGAACCACACAGCACATAAAAATATTAATATGAAAAACACTGAATAAAAACATCGAATGTAAAAATTCTTTATCAATTTTACTATCTAACTGAAAAATTAAATACGTACCTACATAATCACACTTTTATCCCATGTGGGGTAGACCGAGTCTTCAAAAGACTGAAAGGCTACAGTTGTATGTCTCAATGATGGAATTGTGATTTTGCATTATTTTGACTAACATCCATGTGAAAAATATAGAGAGTTCCTATTTTAAAGTGCCTTGAACCACACAGCACATAAAAATATTAATATGATAATTTTCTTTTCCTTGAAAAGGAGTCAGAGCCTCTCTTTTGGTTCCCGAAATATCATATTTTTTTATAAAAATATCATGCAAACTATTATGCGAAACGTTGATTTTGCCAAAAATGGAGCGGTCTTATTCTAAAGCGTCCAAGCACAAGGCAAACTCACCCATTGTAAACAAAAATATTACAACAAAATATACCTCAAATACTTACTACAAAATTCATACTATCAATATGCGACCGAGTTGCGTGCAATTTTTCAATCATACACATAATTTAATCACGCTCGGGTGCATTGGGTACCAACTGCAGGGTAATTTAAATTAATATAACATGTAAATTGGTGTTCAGTGTATTATGGCATAATTATATGAGTAACAAAAGAGATACTGCCCGTTTGTATGTGGTATGAATATGATTCGTCAAAGACTATTTGCGAGAGGAGTATTTTTAATAATAAAAGTTACATTTTGTAGTAAAATAATTACTTCCTCTGGTTTTACAATAACTAATGAAGCTACAAAAATAAAAGGTTTTACAAATATAAATTTGACTTTAACTTTATTTCGATTGTTGAAGTTAAGTATATACCACCCCTATTTTGTATCGTACTTGTAGGTATTTTAAATTTTCGGGTTGTTAACCAAATTTCTTTTCAATGTTTACTTTGGAATGCAAAATGTCTTTTTTTCATTTATTAATCTATAACTTCATGTCATCATTATTATCATCTGATCCTTCTGTTTACAACTTTTTTAATTTGTCCATAAATTTTACCTCGTTTGCCTATGCAACCTATTATTAAAATGTACCTTACCTAAAACCACGTGTGTTCGTTTAACTGTTCTCTGTTGTCCTTCTATTACTTACAGTACCTATAATCTTTGGTCATCACGGTGACCAGCTGTCGCTTACATACGGGTGGAAATTGAATAATAACAATGATCCGATTGAGTTTTTCAATGAATTCATTAATTGAAAGTTTAATAGTGCAATCAAAGCTGACATCGAAAATATTAATGATCTTTGCTGTATATTTGATTGATATAACTAATTGGGTGAAAAATTGGGTAAAAAATTCTGGTATAATTTTTTTATCTACACCTTTCTCTTTCTTTCCTAGGCTTAGTGCTTGGTAATTATAATCGTTGACTGCTTTTGTAATACTGACTTTAGAGATGCCTAGGTTTGCAGTTAAAGCAAGTTGGTACATCCGTAACAAGGGAATAAGATCAGTTATTCTATTAATTACAATTTGATAATTTATTCGTTTCGAAATTTACAATGCGGCAAGTTAAATTTAGCATCCCTAAGTAAAACATCGCTAAGAGGGGTCCAAAATTATATTTAACCCGCTCTTTTCCGATAAGCAGAATCACTGCAGGGGTTAAGAAAATACCGTGAGGGCGCATAATACCCTTACAGGGTGTCTACAGCGGCTGACAAAGGGTTAGGCAATGTTCTGAAGATGCATGTGATTTAAAAAGAACAAGTAAGCAAATATTGAATTGTCTCACATGAGTTTTGTGACATTTTGTAGCTTCATATTGTGGAGAATCCAAGGCATAATATATAATTGCATATTTTTAAATTGCTTACTCTTTAAATTTTCATAATAATTTGTAAACTTTCCCTTGAATATGAAGGGGTTACTTGACTTACATACGATGATGTTTGATTCTACATTCAAACGCTTAGCAATATCTAGTGGTCGTGAAGAATACAAACTTGTAAAACAACTTTGAAAGTTTGTAACAAGAAAGGTTTGACTGACGTCTCTATCGATACATAGGTGAAAAAGCTGAAAATTTTGCTGACATTTGTTTAGGTTTAGCCTGTTACAATAACGAAGGCAAGGCAGAAATTTATTTTCTACACAAGCAAAGTACTACGAAAAACGCTAATAAATTAACAAGTATTTACGGTTTTCTTCATCAATTAATCTCTTTATGAATATTATATATGAATAAAAACAATGCAATAAATCTGTTACATAAAGTAAATTTTACGGCACAACATTACGCAAACATAGTAAGATAATTAAAGTTTTGCACAATAACGGTCGATAAATATTTGCGTGTTATTAATAACCCCCTAATAACCTGAGCAAACAATCAGCATATTCTCGAGAATTTTTGATTTACATTTCCCCAAAATGTACTGTAATTTAGGTGCCCTAATCTACCGGTGAAAGGGGTGGGGAAGGGTGAAACGAAGGGTGATTCAAGATAAACATAGAAACGTGAGGCCGAAAGTCGTTTGGTGGATAATTTGCAATTGTATAATTATCTTTTGCGGTAAATTTAACTGGAGTTTTACGCGTTTGAAGCGGCCCTGATTTATAGTAAGACCCTGATTATTACCCGCCCAAATTTTAATACCCGAAGTTAATACGAATTTGAATATTAGATGGGTGAGTTATGTTTGTTTTGGTTATATTGAGACCAGGCTTAGATGTGAAACAATAGATTTCATTGCGTATATTATTTACAGGCAGAAGGTGAAACTGTAATTACATTTCGCAATTATCAATACTTATTTCATTTTTAATTTCGATAAACATGGAATTTAATATTTTTTGTATTTTACAATTGCTACCTACAGTGATATTAATAAAAATATCTCAAAAATAAACCTCATTTCAATTCATGTTGTTTCAATGAAATTTCCTTTGAAAACTATCTTCTTTCTGTTTCAAAGATGCATTGTTTTAAATTATAAAGGAAGACGTCAGTTGGAAGCATTTTATGTACAGAAAGTTAGTGAAAATGTTATACTAGAAAATATTGAAGAAGTCTGACATTGAAGAGATAAGAAGCATGCATAGAGCAATATTTAAATTAATTTTTCAAGACTTTAAACTATTAATAAAATGACGAAGGAATTGTGTCATGGCTATGTGATGAATACTGGCTACAATGTTTAGTAGATAAAGCGTTTGTCAATGACCTGAAGAAATCAGTAGCTTCTGATTGTGCAGATAAAATATAGCTTCCCACTGAGTAAGGGTTTTTTAGACTTTAATCACGATTGATGATTTTTCAATTATTTCAAGTGTATTGGTGTGTAATAAGAGGCAGTGACGTACGAGTAGTTTAGATTATAAACTTTTTGAGGAAAAATTACAGCCTGAAATTGCTGCCTAAATTTTTTATTTACGGCTGTCGTTCAAGAAATATACTCGTTTTCGCTCCGGATAGTCCAATATCGAAAAAACTTCCTTAACATTTTTCTTAGAGAAGTGGTAAATTATGCACGTTTGGCCCGGTCCATCGCCTTGACCTGTTTTGCCGCTAGACAAAGCTTTATGGCTTACAGTTTTTCTTTTTTAAATAACGCCATTTTTTCACGTCAAGGCACCTCGGCAAATTGAGTTATTATGACGCTGTTGTTCGTGAATACTCGTTTTTAAGCTAAAAATATGTTTAAAGCAATTCTATAATTATAATCTGTAAGAATAGATATCTTGATTGAGGGTAAACTAAGGGTATAGTATAGTAGGGTATAGTAGGTATAGGTATAACTAGGGGCATACTTCCATGCTCACTTATTATTATAAAAAAATGGAAAATGGAGTTTTATTGTTAAAATATTAAAAGAGAAGAGAGAGAGAGAGTTAGGAGCATAAAAAAGGCATAGAGTATCCCTTCTTAATAGACAAATAACACAACAGCTGACTGAACAACTGGGGACACAAATATCATAAAAAATTACTGAAACACATTGAACATATCTTATCGTTGTCTAAATATACTCAAAACAACGCGAGTTTTCACAATATTACATACACGAGACAAATAAAATACATAAAAACAAACATTTCCATAAATATATCCTTGTGTATGTTTCATCAAGCCGTGGTTCTCAGGAGAATAAGCTCTATGAATATTTCGAGACATACGAATTTGGGTTAGGTATAACGGTAAATAAAGATATTATGTTTTCTTTTTCCCGTATTACCGCCTCCTTTCTGAACCACGAATGTAACAAGCCCAAATCTCTCACAAATTACCTTACATTTCAACTTTCTGGACCTCTCTTAAAGCAAAATTTGGAATAAGGTACTATATTTCGTTAGTGCAATAGGATGAAAATGTATTGGCAACCAAAGAAGCTGTTGTTATCTAATTTTTTTTAAAATTTTGATGCATAACATAATTACCGAAGAATTAACTCAATATGCTAAATATGTTAATCTGCCTGAAGTCTCAATTCTGAAGATCTCAGCTCATTGGGCCCGAGGTCTAGTCAATTTATTTTTCTCTCTTAAATATTTCTTATAAGTATCATTACTTCTATACTATGGGTATCTTATCTATCCGCACCCTCAACCACAATGGTGCGGGGCCCGGGGTCCATATTTATTTTTTATATCACATTATTATTTTTTTAATAAAGGTATCGTTATTAAAAGAAACGAAATACGCAGGAGCTTAATTTCAAAAGCGACATTCTCAACATACTAACATACTATAACATACTCGTGACTACACCTTTAGCCGGTAATATTGCTGCTGCATTATTTTTGCAAAGACCAGGATTACCGAGGTTTCTGAGATTTAGTCTTTTGTTCTTGTTAACGTGGATTTACACAAGTATTGTTTGGAGATCTCGCTTAACTTATTTATTCCGAACGTTTTTCCCACTAATGTTCTATATGGGCACCGATATTGGTTTTATATGTGTATGCACTAAAAGCTATCGATTGTTTGGTTCGAATGAAGTTTTGCTTATTTTTCATCGAACGAAACGAATTTCGTCAGTTCTGCCAAACATTCCCAAAACTAAATTTTAAAGAATTATAGTTTAAGGTTTAATTAGTAAAAACATACTTGCTACATAGACATTTCTGTCATAGATGTCCTTAAAACAAAAGAGTTGTTAATGTTAACTTGCTATTTTTTTTGTCTCCTTTATTATGCATAACCAACTCAATCTTTTTCGTCCTTGAACACTCACAAAACAAAAGCTTCATAGTTATAATCCCAATCCACTATTGTGTCGGCTATAAATCATTTATTTCATATAATGTATAGATATTATTACTGTAACAACTTCGTAAGTCATTTACGAGCCATGTCCGGTCAAATTTATATGGTAAAAAATGATTTTTTGATTGGGCCTGCTTTAATGGTCTTTATAAGGAAAGAACTATACAGAGTTGTTGATTTTTTTATTTAAATAAAGTTTTGTCCACAACCATCAACATTGGACTATGATTACCTAGCTTATGTTCATTAGATTTGGGGATAAAATGAGATATTAAACATAAATAGGTAATTTATGTATACAAATATTAGATTTATGCCTTGTGGTTCTTGGCACTAAAGAATAGGGCCACTCCATATCTTTCCCATGGATGACGCAAAAGGCGACTTAGGAATAGGCGAATCAACTTGGGATTCATTTTGTAGGCGATGGGCTAGCAACCTGTTACTATCTGAATTTCGATTCCATTTTATAGCAATACAGCTGAACGTGGCCTTTTAGTCTTTTCAAGACTGTTGGCTCTGTCTACCCCGCAAGGGATATAGACGTAATAATATATATGTTACGTTTACATGCAGTAATGCGAGTAGGCTTAACTTTATCATTCATTTAAATTTATGACAAAATTTTAATTTTCTTCAAACTGATTGGCAGCTTTTAAAACTTGAATACGTTGAATAGCTCTCAGGTCCAGTCTTATGTTTACGACGAATGTCATCCACATAATCTATTTGATTTTGATCGTTCATATAAGACAATTGTGTTTAGTACTTATATTATTAAATAAATACATATAGATAAATATGACACAGTCGAAACACACTTGGTCGACATTTTACAGCTCTATATCATTCCGAAACGGCCATCAGGTCAGCGCAAGCAAGTGGGACGTCCGCGGGTTCCTTTACACATGTTATTGACCCTGCCCTATTGTTAACGCCATATGGCATTCGAAATTACCTAGTGCCCGTACGAATTAGCAAATTCACGTTTGAGAAAATTGCCAACGAAGTTGACAGGTAGAATTTACAAGTTAGCAAATTGCTTTTGCTTTTGATAGGCAAAGGTTTATTTGTTTCTTTTTGGGAAGGTTTAATGGATATCTAAGCAGATGAGATATAGATTTGGAACCAATGTCGTGATAGTGATTGGAATTGTTTCATCTATTCTATACGTAGAGTTTACTTCTATACGTAGAGTTTACTTATAACCTAAATGTTTATGGGTACGGGACATAAAATTTTAAGGAAAATGTAATGTTTACAATCACTAGAATCTATATTAAAATTTATCAAACTAATGTCATTTCCTACGTTATAAAAATATGCAATGATTCTTACGAATCGCCATTCTGCTATTTTCTCATCAGTGAAGATGATTCATGACAAACTGCTCATTTAGTTACATTGTACTCGTATATAATTTTTCGCCGATTACATTCACAACAATCATCAACTATCCGACATAATTTACAACCCCTGACCATATGGCCTTATTTTTTCCATCAGAAACGACGAAAATTACCAAAACAAGAGGATATTATACAATTATCATGAATAGACAAGGGTGGACGTGATAAAAACAGATCTTCTAACACGTAATTACATAATTGTGCTTGCCGGCGCGCCTCGGGTAACGACGCCGCACGAATATAGGTTAGAAACCAAAAAATAAAATGATGAAGTTGATGATAGTATGGACATACTGAGAGAACTTAAAAGATTAATAATAAACAAAGAAATAACTAAATTATAAATTGTAAAAAAAGAAAGAAATAACTAAAACTGAATAACTTAAATTTGCTTGGTGATTCGCTGTTTATTAAATTAAGAAGTTTCTGCTCAAATTGATTTTATCTCAATTTCGTTTATTTAACCCTAGACTAGCCGCAGCTCAAATCTTGTAAAGCGGAAAATCCCGGTAATTTCTTTTACCGCGCAAATTTCAAGAAATCCTCTATTTGTGTACTTCAAGACCTCACAAGGAATGCCATGCATATATGCATACATGCCGAACTCTAAACCCAGTGATTTAGGCTATGTGTTGATATAACAGCGTGCTCTTATATATTAAGATATTTTTGTATATTTAAGAATTCTCTGCAGTCTAATTTCACATAAAAAATTACTATACCTAAGTTTATTTTCAGGCGTCAAATTAAATAAATGTTTAACGTATCCACGATATTTCCTCACCCAGCCGCAAAGATAGGACAAGGGCCAAACAAGTTTAATAAGAAGGTGGAAGTAAAATATTTCTATACCGGAATTGTTAATAACTGTACCTTGCGGTTGAGTCCAGCCGTCGGCATGGACTATTCCCTTTTAATTTAAAGCCTGAGCAGGAATGAAATAAGCCGCAGACTGCTAAGGAAATTTTAGACCAGCTGCGACCGGTTCGAATTTGCGGGAAAATGAATTTGTAACAATATGTTTTTTTATGTAATATTGCTTTAAAGTGAATTTATTGTCTCTACAGTAAATGTATTATTTTAAGTGCGTTCTTGCGAAAAGAGTCTTAGTAAAACAGTAAAAAAAATTGTTGAACAAAATTCTATCTGAATTCTACCTACAACTAAATATTGGGTCAAGCAAGATATTAAAGTTTATTATGATTGTCACTCACATGGCAAATATTTTGCGCTTTATTCTTTTTGATGCTAAAACTGATATAAAAGGTCAAAGTCAATATTCAAAACTTGATTTAAAACAAACTTGTTCATAACAAAAGCCAAAATTGTATAAAAATAACTCTACTCTACGTATAGTCTGCCCCTTAAGCGGACAACAATGAAAAAGTTAACAAGATGCCGCCTAATTATAGCTTTGATAAGAACAAACAAGCTCAAAGGTTAACCGATTGTGACGCCATATGTTTTTCACTTTTTGTATTATTAACATAGTTCTTAGATTGATTTGTGTTAAAGATAGAGGGTGTTTTTTTTATTTTTTGAGTTTTAATAAAAGTGTTACCCTTAGTCGTCTTTTACGATATGTATGAGAAAAATCATCATCATTAAGCCTTACAGCTAAACGTAGCTTATTAGCCTTCCAGACTGCTGGCAGTCTACCCCGCAAGGGATATAGACGTGGCTACATATATTATGCATGTATTGCGATTACACTTGTAATAATTTCAGTCTCTACCTACGTGAGTACATAACCTTAGTTTCCATGAGATTTTTGATTTCACAACAATCGTTTGTTTTGGACTCCGCTCCTTCTGGCTCCGGGAATTTCCACAAAAATATAACCTATGGTTTATGGTAAGTATTTAAACTAAGTAAAACGATGAGATGAAAAGGAAAAACTTGTGTGAAAATTGGTAAATCATAAGAAATATGTAAGCACGTTTTAGTCACATCCACCTCCCTCTTATTGTGTTAGTCTCAAAATTAAATTGAATAAAAGCAAGTTTATATTTTCATTGCAAAGTTGGGCCGGTCTCTAGTCAGTTATATCCATTTAAAACTGACATAACACTATCAAGCACGAAGCAAGTTCAGCCTCATATTGTACGCGTCGTAAGTGTAAGATTTTGAATTAATTACTAAGTTCCCGGTCGAAATTACTCGGTTCTCCATACCGATAGTTAACTACACGATCCCTGTGTTATGCATAATAATGAGAGGAATGATATTAGCGAATAAGGATCCCAATATGACTTATTCATTCAAGGAGTCCGATGGGATTCCCTTTAATGTTTATCGTGGTGTTGTCATCTTTATTTGATTGAAGTGTCTGAGATGATAACCTGAGTGTATATATACATACATACATATAATCATCTGCTTTATTCAGATGGGTAGGTACATTTTCCATTGCTTCAAATTTTTTTCGCTTTGTCCCCATTAATAACATGCAAAGTCTAGTGGTTTCAGGTACTCTTGGCTTGATCTTATAGTATAAATATACTATTTAACTAGACTAATAATAAAACTAACAAAATCATTCATTTGTTGATGTAATCCTTATCCCTTGAGGGGTATCCCTTGCGATTCGAAGATTCTTGAGAGATTGACAGGCCACGTTCAGATGTTAGGCTTAGTGATAGAATTAGGATTCAAGTAGTAACCTATCGCCAAAAGGAAGAATTCTAAGTTTTAAGCCTATCCCTTAGTCTTTAATAATAAAACAAACAAATGAAACTAAAATTAAACACAAAATAATTTTACTCTTAATTGAGAAACTATTTATTTTATAATTCGAGAGACTACTCTAAAGGGTTTGTTGCGGATTATTCGTATCTTTAATTCATAGAAATTTTAATTTTATTATTGAAATTTATAATTTCATACAACATTAACATGTTTTAATTAAATTATTATGAAAATCGTGCGGAAAGTAGATAAAATACCATATACATTAGTAAACTAATCTGAGTAGAGTAATTCACGAAATTCTTATTAGATAATAAAATATAATGTAAAGTTATTCCCATCGCTTCTTTGGTAGAGATTAGTTCAAAATAAGAATTTCCAAAAAGAAAATAAACTTAATTGGAAAATCTCCAATATTTAGAATAGTCTCTTCTCCAATAATTACATAAAATTGGAGAAAAAATCCAGATCATTTATATTCTTACTACATGTCAAATCCAAACTTATGCTACTTTAAAAACAGATTGATACCTAAATGATAAATTGTTATAAATGATCTAGATCTCCTAACAAAGTTTGATACTTGTAGAGCAGAAGATAAATTGATTCCTAAAAGACACTTCACTAACTTTGTATCCATCAATATCAATTTCTTTCCTTAAGTAATGATTAAAGCGATCCAAATCTTGAATTGACAGAAACTCGTCCCACCCTTTAAACATTAATTAGAATTTTTTATCACACTGCCTATTCACTGAATAATCAGATAAATACAAAAATCTGAGATTCTGAGGAAAAGATAGCAATTATGATAATTATCACTGTGTCGTGTATCTTCAACATGAACATAACAATAATTAAGATCATAAAAAGTTATCTCAGAAACCAGTAAAGTTCAAACAAAAACAGTGTCACCGTAGAGTTTTGATTTCGATTTATGAGTTTTACATGAATTATTTCTAAGCTTTAATTATGACCCCCGTCGTTTACAAAACAACCTTATTTTTAAAAGCATAAAACTCAGAATAAATATTCTGTTTCTGTGTGATTTCTGACAAAAGGATTTTGAATGAGAAGATAAAGTATCAAGTTCTCACAGTTCCATTATGGTATCAGAATGAAGAAGCGGCAACGGGTATTCCAAATTTAAATGAATTATAATTACAAACAATTACGATCTGATTTAATGTATGAAGAAATTCAGTAGAACGGAATGTAAGAAAGAGATCAAAGATGGGAAGTTTATGTGATAAAGCGGGAGGAAATATAGACTACGCCTACGTTTCTTTGAATGTATGATTCGGCAAGCGATAAAAATCGCCGGTCTTATTCGTCCATCTTTTTTTAATTAGTGAGGGTCCGACATGTGAACCGAGGTGGTAACCATTGTTCTTAATAAATAGATGGGTATAAATCGCTGCCCAATAACATTTAAATCATGGATCAGCAAAGGATTTTTGAATACCAAAAAATATTTTTTTTTTCCATCGTTTTCGTAGTTAGTTAATAAGATCTAAGGTATTTTAAAGCCATTGATTTGATATAATTAAAAAAATACATATTATAAAAAGAATATTCTTACTGGTATAAAACTAACTATATATTCATACTTCTTTTTGCTCCTCTGTAAAAACTTATGAATACGTATGTAAAAAAAATATGGTTCCTGGTATTCACATATTTCTAAGTTCTATTACAATTAACAGTAACAGGATATATATTCCTGTTCTCATTAATTCACTATTTGTATATTCCTTAATTTAATTTCACTTTGATGATATAAACCACATGGCATTATAATTTGCATAAATTTAACAAAGGATTTAACCGTATAATTCGCGTGATTTGATGTTATAACAAATGATTACGAATGCTAATGCAGACTTGATTGTGATTCAATAGGTTATGTTTTTATCAAGTAATTATATACGCTGTTTTCTAATTAATGTGTTACAGGGGCGTGGATTCACTTACTGCAAATGACTAACAAGATTAAAGGTAAATACTATTACTGTATGAAATGAACCGTACAATATAGTATAAAAACATGCCTTTTAGTGTTATGTGAATACTTACGTGTTTTGTTTTTTTTTATTGAGAATAATGCTAAAGTTTCTCTTTTGTAATTTAATAGAAAACAGAAAGTTAAAAAATAATCAAAATGTTGTATTGAATTTGTTTGTGCCTTTTCATGTTTTCTTAAAATATTTTGTGGTAAGTAATTTTATACGTATTGCTATTTTTATTATTACAATATAATATATTTTATGTAATGCTATAAAATTTAAACCAACGAATTTCACACGCCAGTTATTTTTATATTCCACTGAATATTTTACGGAAATCATAAAAATTGGAAAGCAGGTGTAGTAAACTCTTTGCTACGGTACAATAAAATAAAAAAATCTATAGATGCCATTGAAGTAAAATCACAATAGAGAGGATATGTGACAGACCAAAGGACGGACAAAAGTTTCGAGAACCGTTCGACATATTTAATGCAACATTTCGTTTTGTTATTCTACCACTAAAATCTACTGCTACAAAGTTTAGAATGGTTTCGATTTTAATTCTGTGGCAGCACTTTTATGTTTGTAAAATGTTCTAGTATGAATGACACGAACATAAAATGTCGTCGAGATAGATTTTTTTGACAATACTTAGTAATTGGTGGGTTGGATACCTGGGCACTCTGGTTTTGTAGTTTGACAATACTGTTGGTTCAAGCACAATGGGACATGTGGAATAAGAATATCGGAGTAATTCGCCCTTTCAACAAGCTCAAAAGCAGTTAAAAAGCGCGCTTGTTATTATAATAATTACTCACAGAAGTAGTTTTACATTAAATTATGAGTATTGTTGCATACTACTAGTTTGAGAGAACAAAAATGTTTCAGCTAAATTATAATGCTTCGTCCTTGTCATTCACAATAATATTGTTTTGCTTTTTTGTTAATAATAAATAAATTGATTTAACTTTTGGTACTATCTCCACGGGAAGATAAGCAGCTACAATTAGTTTTTTCTTCGCTACTAAACTACTATGGAAGCTACGTGACAATATTTTACATACCTTTTGTATCACCATACACCGTGTCCAGAGAAACATGAAAAAAATAATTATTTTCGTTAATTATAAATCGGACCTGAATGTATAGTCAGTATCAAAGTTACTATTATGTATTGTAGTATATCTGATTTAAAATTGTGGAATAAACCTAATCATATAAATTTTAATGTGAAATACTACGTGGATCTAATCTATAACCTTAATATGCCCATAAAAGACTAAGACCACCCCATAAATGGGGGGATTTTACTAATAGTCACCACGCTGGGCAGGCGGGTTAGTGACCGTGGTTAACTATTATACTATTATTGACTTTCGTATAATATAGAACAAGAATATACTATCAATACTTCGCTATTTTTACTAAGAAAACCTATGCATTTGGGTACATGTACAGTTTATACAGCCTTTAATAGAAACTTAACCCTCAGTAAAGCTTTTAGTTAGGTTAAAACCACAGCATCAGCTATGTGTACCTTTCAGCACACTCGCAGATTGCATTTCGTCTATTTGGGCCGACAACATTCAATACCCATACAGAGTATTTCAACACTTATGTTCAACAGTATAAAGTGTATTTTTGAATGGAACTAGATTGCTAATTCTCTGTCGTTTAAGACCTTTGCCTGTCGCCAAATGGTTTCAATCTGTTGTCTTGCCTATATCACAGTAAATTAAAAAAGTGATATATTTATTATTTAAATTAATCAAATAGTAAGTGTAATTTTTATTATAATGAAATTGTACCTTATGCTTACTGTCATTAAAAATAATTTATATGTTTAGTGATTACACCGAGGATGCTACTGAGAATTCGCAAAGATAATAAAGATATGATTTTATTACCACTGGTAAATTATAAGTACTTTTAAAATTAATATCATGATTTAATCTTTATTTTACAAACATAAACATACCGTCTATATTCCTTGCGAGGTAGATACAGCCAAACAGTCTTTAAAAGAATGAAAAGCCACGTTAGCTGTATGGCTTTATGATGGAATTGAGATTTCAATAGTAGTGATAATGTTTTTTTTTGTTGTCCACAAGAAAATGTAATGTATAAACAACCTCCACAATACAAAAACAATATATATATATTTCAATCACCATTACATACAAATCCTTTTTATAACGCCAGTTGCAGATTTCCATTTACTAACTTGCCTTACTGTTCTATTTTACACTGTGTCTATATCGAGCCATTTGAGGCAGATGCGTACAACGATACGAGCGAAAACTCGATTTTCTAGCGAGAGTTAGCGAAAATGGAAAGACAAAAACTGGAACCGGTACTACTAACATATGCAGTGAAATTCATATAAGACCGTTTTAAGGGACGAAATAATTAAGGAGGAACCCATGGATATCTCTCAGGAGAGAAAAGTTGGAAAAGGTAATAAGATTTTAATTAGTTTCAATCAGGTATAAATGTTCTCATGAACTAAGGTACCTACCGTTAGGAGTTAAGATATTGGAACGTCTAATTAACGTTGAATTTTAATTAAACTAAATATTATTTTTTGTAATTATTGTCTGTTATAGTAAAGTTAAAAGTATAACTTCGAAGGTAAAGGGAGTGAAACTGTTAAAATATTTTATCTCATGCCTACATATCGATCAATATGACATTCATTTTATAACAAAACAAGAAAGAAATGAAATCGTAATCGTTAACATTATGTGCGTGTACCTATACCTACCGCCAAAAGTCAAACAAATTGAGTAACACTTAACTTATTTCAACCAATAGGTGGTAATTTAAATTAGGAGATGATCATACTAAACGGAAATAGGACCCGATAACACCCGAAAATAAATTACTTAGGTAGCATGTCGTATCAAAAATAACATCTTTTCTATGAATATTAATAGACCTATCAACTCGCTCATGCGAAAGCTAGATCATAAAACAAATTGATATACCTTCGAAAATTGATATAGAAGTGATAGGATCTGTTAATTGTGGGACGTACTGGATCCAAAGACAATGCTTTTGGATGGGTAGTGATAAGGTTTACATAGTTCGAGTGTCGGGCGAGTAAAGTAGCGAGTACATTTCTAAAGGGCGAAACTTATACAAAATAATGAAGATAATAGATGTTTTTATTTAATTGGAGCTAAATAACTGAAAGACAATACAAGTATATGACGGTTCTTTTTTTCAATGTTTTTATCAATGTAAAAATAAAATTCATATGGTTTGTTTATATTTTTAACTATCATAAAAATTCTTAATGCAAATGTATGATTTCTATGCATAATTGATTTAATTATTACATTATTCTTTATATAATCCGCGCAAGGTGGTCACATAGTAATCGGGTCAAGATTTTATGGCATGGCATAACTTAGAAACACCGAGAAAGCTCTTAATTTTTTAAAAGCATATTGATTAATATTGAAAAAAATATACTGAGCAAACTTTTCTATTAGTTGTTTGAGTCCACCATTTTACATCTATTTTATCCGCTTGCTCCTTGCTTGAAGCGACCAGTAAGCTCGACAACTTTATACTTAAGTAGTATTGATATCAATCTTGGCGGTCCTCGACGGTTAATAAATCAAATACATTATACCATATGATTGTTCCTATTCGTTATTGTCTCACAGTTACTATTTACATAAGAGAACAGTAGGCGTGTAAGGCAACGGTCTGAGCGTTAGCGATTATATATGTATGCTAAATAACTTTAATTTTCTTTATTTACTTATATCTATAGTGACTCAGTCACTTGACGTGCCACTCAATATAAATGTAATTATAAAATAATGATAATTAAATAAAGGAATTAAGGAAGGATTATAAATTAACATTATTTCATCATATAAGACAAGTTTTCGCTACAATAAAACAACACAGAAATATAAATGATTCCTCGCTAAAATTTATATTTGCATAGATAGCTCAAAAGTCTTTGATTATGTTATAGATATATTCTAGAGATATTTTTATTAAGTATCTCTGAAATGAGTATTTGACATATAAAACATTTGATGTGATCTGATTATTTACATCCTAGATCATTATGCATTTTTAGAAAAAATACATTGTCGGTAAATATTTACAAGCCAATATCAACAAGCAAGTCGAACTTCATCAAAAATTTTTTTAAGGCATCGATATAAATTAAATTAATATTGACTAGCGCTCGTAATACTACAAATTAAACAGTTCCTAACTTTGATTCTGTTAATGCGGAACAAACAAAGCTTCTAAATTACTGCCGGCAGCGCAACCGTGGCCCAAACATGCGTTTACTAAGAAATTCCTTGAACGAAATGCCTTGGCATGCTCGAAAACACTTCAATCTCTTGGTCCTAAGTAAACATGTAACCACGCAATAATTGCTCACCGTATTGACAGACTTTTATTGTGTATAGGAACGCAAATATTGTTTTTGAATGCATCAGTTGTCTTACAGCTGCGATATTCTAAGGTTGTTATTTGAGACGGTAGGAAGTCAATTTGCCGTTGATTTGATTTTTATTGTATAGCAAATAGATAAAGAAATGGAATTAGAAATCGGTTAAGATTGTGAGTTTTTTGTTGAATATTCCATTTTATACTGTGGTAAACTATGTTATCTACGTAAGTTTAATTCATTAATCAATTTTATCAATATAATTGACAAATTACCTAATTAAAATTGTTTTATTGTCTATGACGAAAAACATATTTGATTAGCAAGTACCTACGTGTATGTGAGTGATATATAAAAGCTTAGCCAAGTTAGCGAAGGTCCGGGTTCGATCTCTGAAACACAGAGGTGTTTTAGTACTAACATCTAGAACTATCATAAATATATTACGAATTGTATATATTATTCATCATATTTATCACGTAATTTAATTATACATATAAATCATCTTAAAAAGATATAGAGAGTTATTTCTTACTATCATTGACTAATCTAATCAAAAGTTAAATTTAAACCATCCAGATCAGTATACCCCAAAAACTTGACTTTCTTCCGCCCATATACACACCCACCAACAATTACCTAAAGATATCATAAAAAGGCGGTAGTTGGTAAACCGATATGAGCACGCACCTACCTCTCTAAAGTTACAGCACTTCAAAGAGGCTACCGTGTAACTTGAGACCCTAAAGGAAGCTTAGGCGACAGTCTGGGACAGTTAAAAAAACATACTTTCAATCGAGCGAAAAAGAAATCCAATATGGCACTGCAACGCGGATTAAATTTTGAACAATCTGAGGCAAAATCAGCAGCTGTTGCCAGAAATTTAGCCAACCATTGGCTGATGAGATTCGGGGAAGGGCATCGACTCCAAACTTCCCTACAAGACAATTATGATAACGACAGAATTGATAAATGAAGTATTTCCAACTTTAATTTTCTTTTGAACACCCAAAATGTATAAATTCGGTTTGGAACTATAAATGAAAATGTAGAATTTGATCACCTAGGTGATATTACCTGGATAATCAAAGTGGAATAAGGCGAACTTACTAGATACACAACTAATAAGACATGTTTAAATTTCGAATATCAACGCTCGAGTTTCGTTAATATTACTTACAACATGCTGAGAAAAATGGACAAGTATTGTCAATTTACTTCTTTCCAGGCTAAACTCGCCTTAAAGAATTCTTAGTATTTGTTCAGAATTTAATGAACGCATGCTTAACGATATTCAAGACAATCTTTAACCGCACTGAAAATTGATCTATAAAATTTCCATTAGGTGTCCGATTTAAAATGTGATGTCGCGTGTTTATCTCAGGCATTTTTACGATAACCAAGATTTTATGAAGCCTATAACATCGGTTTTCGATAAAATCTTAGTGTCGTTCTCGTAAGGAAAAAACAATACAGGAGTTCCGATTTACTACATGGTCATAATATAAGAAATTTATGCAGGCAGTATATCAAAATGGATTGAAATTTATCGCGTTTTTACGTTTTATTTTCATTCGAAAATGTGAATAGTAGACGTTTTAAATTTTTATTTGAACGCATTAAATAAATTACTTATTTTACTCTGCTTTTCCGGCGGCGTAGAATATTCCATCTGTACGTTATTTTTTTATTTTTAAGGTTTTAATATTAATCCAAAATTTCAAGTATCTCTCTTTTTCTCATTTCTGCTTATAAAATTAGACAGATACTTCAGTCACCGATACCGATTTTTGCGTATCTTGTGAATAAGCACTTAGATTTGAATATTTAATGCATTGCAAATAGGTCCAATATCAAAATATTACGAATAAAATGCTCTCAAGTTATAACATGAATGTTAAAAGTAAAAAAAAATACTTCATAAAACATTGTTCAGTCAATATAAACCCAGAAAGTTAATTTTTTCTTTACGTATGCGCTTCATAAATTGATATTCCTTTAATATTCGGCTTCAATTACTGGAAGGAAACCAATTATGTACTCATTCAATTGGTATCATTCATTCAGAAGAAGCTTCTCAAATCGAGTGGGAACTTGACTGGAGTGACGGTTTCACGTTCTTACACCTTGTTCACTTCTTGTTATTGTATATGTTTAATTTGTCTGCAATAATACATAGAACAAGCAAAAATTAATGACTTGAACATAAAATTTGACCCGGTATGAATAAGAGTATATGAAAATAAATCAATGAAAGAAAAAATATATTTATTTCATTACAATGAAAAGTAGTGCTGTGTGGTTTTTGGCACTTTAGAATAGAACTACTCTATATCTTTCCCGTGGTTGTCGTAAAAGTTGACTAAGGGATTATTAACTTGGGATTCTTCTTGTAGGCTATGGGCTAGCAACGTGTCATTACTGGAATCTCAATTCCATCATAAAACCATGCATCATAAAACCATAAACGTGGCCTTTCAGAATTCCCAAGACTACCCCCAAGGGGGTTAAGACGTAACTATATGTACACTGGCAACAATGAAATTTTTAAGGTTAACAATAATTTGCCTATGGTTATCGTTACGAACTCTGAAAATAGATTGATGACCTATTTCTAATAAGGAATGCTCTATCATGTGAAAAACAGTTAATTTTTAAATAATTCCATTAAATATTTTTATTTTGTCAATTTATGTATCGTAAGAAGTTCTCAAACATAACACTGAAATATTCAAACACATTCAATTCTCCACTTGAATATTTGAGATGTACAAAATGAAGACAGAATTCACACAAATGGTTATAGTCAAATCATGAATATCATGTGACTGGCATTGAATACGATTTATGAGAATGTTATCGTTGGAACGATCGACAAATAGCGAATCTTTGGGAGAAGACAGAAAGTGGATTGTCTTCTTGTAGTCTATTGTTCTGACAAAACAGCAGTTTTTGATGCTCGACAATATATTTGACATTATGAGAATGACTATGTCGTCTTAATATGCAATACGAAATTATTAGACGATTTACTTTATTGTTCTTGTTGATAGGAAAGTGTCTATCTAACAAAAAAATACGATCGAATTGGGAAGCACTTGTTTTTTTGAAGTCGGTTAAAATGGGGAGTAAAAGCACACTTTTCTAGAGTGGTAAAGATGAAACTAGAACTTGCACCAGCTAACTTCTACATTTCATGTGTTTATAAATTATTATAAAAAAATATAAAATAATTTTCAAGCTGAATCAAAAAATATTATGGTATTTTTTTTGCATTTTACTGATAGTAGTAAAGTTTTTAACCATATTTACAACACAAAGTGCTTGCTACTAGAAATTATTAAATAACAGTATGAAACTCGACTCTAAGATCTCTCAACATTGCATAAAACATTGACTTAAATATTTTTCTCTTCCAAGCTTACCGTACAAACGTTCTGGTAATAACGTCATTGTGAATGTCTTTTGTCTTGAATATAAGCGCTATTTTTATTCCCTCGATGAAAAATTTCCGAATAGACGCCGAGTTTCGATGACCGAGCAGTTTTTGAAATGTGAATATTTCTGCACTACTTATTTCCATCTTATTTTTTCTTAGGTGCTGAATATATATTTTCAAGATTTTTTTTATTATGCTTTAGCTCATTCTATTGCTATTCAAGTCTACTTTTACCATTTTTTGATCAAAGGGCTGACTTTTTTAACCTATGCTCCATATGGTTAAATAGACTTTATAGTTCTCACAGTTTTTATAATAAACTAAAAAGGTTACTCTTTTTGATGAATAACAAAATACAGTAGAGATCTGGTGACATATCAGAGATCTTATCCGAGCTAAACCTTCGCACAATGGCTCCTAATAATGGGTGCACAAAAAATGATCGGTATCAAAAAGCAGCACCAAAGGGGACAAAAATGTCCACAGACTATAAATACACGTATACGGTGACATAAACCAATGGTTTTGATGCTTGTGTGCGTATATTTATACCTATATTTATACCAAAGGGTTCAGAGCCACATTCAAAGATCTTCGACTGAATGGGATTAGTAAAAAACGGTCGCAACAGAAAACGCATTTATTTTAAATGTTTAATAACAGAGCGGCTCGTAAAAATAAATCTGTTTTCTTTACTTTTGTCAATCTGATCTTTACAAGCGATATCGTCCTCGCCTCTCGGGCACTCTCGTTAATGGGGTACCTATGACGCTGAGCCCGCATTATATGTACGGGATTTCTATACGCTCACCGGCCGACCCTACGTGACAAAACTTGTCCCTCCCTACATTCAAATTTCTGAAGGAGCAATTGAAATTGGAGATCGTAAAGAGAATTAGAGCGGGGGTTTTGAGCGGCCGTTTTGTTTCGTGCGCGCTCAAAGCGGGCTTCTTTTGAATCTCGATCAACCATCGGAGTGGAAGTGGGGGCAGCGTTTATTGGGATTCCCTTTGGCCTACCAATCGGCCGGTACAACATCGCGTAATCTAATAGCTTATTAATGAGGGGAAGCCATCAATCGTCCCCTATTTTCTATCCTAGAGAACTAAAATAATAGAGCTTTAGTTTTTTGTCGGTTGGGTGGTATTATTGTCGTGTTCGCTAAGTGGGAAGGTCGGCTGCGCGATTGCTCCGCCCACTAAATTAATAATACAATAAATGAGCAGAGCAAAGTCGCGAGGCCACGGAACCGGCCGCGGAGATAACGCGTAATGTGAGATTATTGCGAGAAAACAAATGGTAAAAAACCCCTTAGGTAAGGGAGATATACGGGTTTGCGTGGAAGACCTTTATGATCCGACGCAGGCTAAAATACGAGCGCAGATTCACGCTCCATGGATTATATGTGCAATAAAGAGGATAATTTAAAATTACATTTGCTAGAATGTTGCTACATAACGTGTAATTGGTGAAACTGGTTTTGCCACGATTTGCTAATGTTGATCTGCGTGTAAATTTAGATTTGTTATACTCGTATAATAATTTAAAACTCTTTACAATTTTTTTAGAACCATGCAAATAAAGAATGTATTAGATTTTAAAAAATCAGCCTTGTATAAAATCCCTTGTACTTTTTATCACATGTTTTTAGTGCTTTTTAGCACAAATTATAAAATAACTAATTTCATCTAACAAATTTACGAAAATGTTTTACGTCCAAGTTGTAAACTACATCCACTAGTTAATTTGAAAATCAATAAATAGGAAAGATGATGTGCCTTCTGATGATTCAAAAATAAACCGAAAATTAAAAATCGGATATAAATGCTTTAAAAGATGTTCACTTAACATTTAGACAGATACACAAGAAAATAACAACATTAGATACGGTAGCCATGAGCTTAAAAGTAGGAAATGACGCAGTCTTTGTATCAGAAACCGTGAAATCGTAAACCGATTTCATTTTGTTTCGATCGGAGAAAATTTAAAACTTAATTTACCATCACAAAGATACAGACCACCCTTTTACTGCATCATTAATGTTTATATTGGAGATAAAAATAACGTAATACCCAATATAATTTTGGTCGATAACGATTTATACTTAAGTTTATTATTACATATAACATACATATGACTACGTCTATACAGGGTTGACAGAGCCTAGAGTCTTGTGCAGCTGCAGGCTTGGTGGAATTGAGATCCAAATAGTGACAGGTACTTACATATTATATAATTTAAATTTAAGTGTCACATTTGTTGAAAATAAATACCTAAATTATTATTAGAAAACCTTTTGACTCAAAGTTTAACTCATATTTATGTAATAATATTATTTTTCATTAGCTAGTTTCATATATAAAATTTTTGTTTTTTTTTTAACTTGCTAAATATCGTCATAAATATGATTGTATCATTACACCACTAACTCAATTTGTGGAGGCCTTATTATATGTTATCTTGATTGTTATTCATGAAAATCTAATGAATTTATCAACGATGACTCAACAGTTACATTCTTTGGCCCTCTAACATAATCCGACCTGAATATGACTATATTTTTACCCTAGTTTGTGTCTCAACATGAGACCAATACTGGTAATGGACTTGTCATGTTATGTTGATCAATACAATGAGACATGGATGAATATCATTTTATTACGGCTAAGAAATGCCACCTAGAAAGAGTGATTCCGGTAAGCTCTTATCGATTTTTTTTTATTAATGTTCACCGCGTATTGTGCCAGATAGGTTTCTGATTTGGGGTCAGATTACAATGACAAATATATGAGCATTGTGTGATATAGTATGACCGTATTTTGATGATACAAGCGTAAAACAAAAGGAAAAGTTCATTACAAAGTTCGGTATAGAATTTTATCAGGCGACGGTTATAACGAGTGTGTTATCAGATGAGCTATGGGCAATTATTAGGTCAATTTTTGTGTCGTCTACCAAATAATGTGTTTGACTAATCGTTATAAGTACAACGAACTATGTAAGTTTATTATATCACTATCATTATTTATCACGTAAATTATGTTGTTATCATTCTGATTGTTACTAACCTTCCCTAATATTTTTATTAAGTCTTATCTTAGGTACATGAATATTTTTCCATTTTGAATATGTTTTGTATGTTCAATGTTAAGTTTACTGAACATGTTTAATTCAGCATCTAAGTGAAAATAGAAAAAGTAAAGAAAACTTTGTGATGTCAAGTAAATTCCTCAACTTGATTGACTGCCGCAATGGTTTAACGTGACATTACATTGACATTATCAGACGATTTCATCTTTCTGACTATTCACATGCGTTTAAATTTGAACCTTACTTTTATATATATGAATAAACAAGATTTGTGGAAATATGTCTACTATTTAAATTTTATTTTGTCAAAGTATATACATATATATATTTAAAATTCTCGATGTATTCTATAGGTAATTAGTATTGATGTACATTATTTTAACATTTAGTTCTCCAGATTTATTTCATAACAAAAGATCGTCCTGAAGTAATTTTGAATATCTGGTGTGCAAAACTAATAAAAACTCTACTATAAAACCAATAGGTATAATAACGGAAGTATTTGATGGAATTTCTAACTTCATCCATGATCTATTCAAAAATATCTTGAAATCTATTATTTTCGTATTCAAGGCTTACACGCGCTTTCAATGAAAGTTCAAAAGACTAATATTCTAACCACACACCGAAACTATCCATCAAAAGGCACATTTGTAAGCGCAGGATTTAAAAATGAATGGTACCAATAAACATAATGCATTCACCGTAGCCGTCCAAATGCAAATAGTTCCAAAACACAAATCGTTACATTTCCATAAAGCAACGAACGCTTCGAAAGCTCTCAGTATTTCATTTTCGAATATGTGAACGCATAATTTTTGGAGACCTATTCTCTCTTGACCTTGTATTTCGGTTGGTTTAGTTACGATGAGGAAAATCGAGAAACCAGCAAATTCAGTCAATGACATGTTAAACCCGATAGGAGTTGGGTTAACTTGTAAGGTTGCAGAGTTCAGGTGGGAGTCGCTTCGTGTAAAAATCTGACTAACCTACACCAGCATCGTATAAATAGGTGTTAACAGTGCTGAACGTGTTCAGCGTATAATTAAGCCTGGACCTATTATGACATTCACTGATGGTACTTAATTACGTTTTTGTGTGAATTCTGTGATTTCACAATACATAAAAATTAATTCTTTCTTTCTTTTTCGAGTTCCTTTTGAAAGAGGTTTACACCGAATTAAGCATTTAAAGAGTCAATGGAACCATAAATAATAAAAAGCTGACGTAGGTAATTAAATGCTTGTCCTGAAAACTTTGGTAAGCAATTGACCATATTGTAAATCCATTAAGGCAAGTATAGATATCAAATTAAATTTGTCCGATGAGAATCAGAAATAATTTGACCCGTGGACTTGACTTGCGGAACTCCTTATTTTTTAAAGCTACATTCAATGGTGACAAGAGGACTATATCTTTTTGAATACGGGATGGAACTCAAACATGCACAAAGGGGGTACCTACTACCTGTCTCAATGTCTAAGTGCCCACGCTTAGTTTATGACAAATATGTTCCATTGTTGAATTACTAAGGGAAGACCAAAAACAAAAGAGCTGGTATATAGATGAAACCATTTTGAGAGTACATTGAGTCTTAATATAGATAGTGTTGAAAATTGGTAGTAATACTTATAAACTGTATGTATATGCCATTAGCTTTTGTGTCACAAGTATACACTTTTGACGTTGAGACATTGAAATTTTTACAGGGTGAATCTGACATATATCTTCTACGGCTTAATACAAAATTTGTACCAATTAAAATACAATTAATATGATAAAAGCAACGAAATTCTATCTTGATAAATACCTACAAGTTTGTTGCGATACCTAGTTGTAATTACTAATAACTATATAGTTTCTAAGAAAAAAAAAAGAAGTCTTCAAGTAGAGTAACGGGGTAGTATTTATTTAAACTGAATGAGAGATAACTTTGAAAGCTTCTCAAAGATTAGGGATATAATATCAAATAGGTGAAATAGAAAGTGATGACTATAAAGTGATATTCTGTCAAAAAATTCACAAAGGAATCCAACTTATATCAAATCATGATATCCCGTCTGTCATGATTTTGTAAGTAGGCGCGAGCGAAAAGATATGGTTCGGAATAGACAATTGACGAGGGTAGGTTCCACATAAAGAAACTTTGATGTGAGTCGTTCAAGTACATGAAAATTCGCGATTCGTGATCAGAATTGCTCCTTTGAATCGCCTTATATGATGGATGTGAAGTAATATAATGGACTGGTTATTATTTTTTACAGTAAGTGATATCTATCCTTAGCCTGAACATCTTAGCTTTTACCCAGATTCGCCCATGCGAATTTAGCGTCCTACAAATTATAAGTTATCCCAAATTCCACAGCCCTTCTTCTAATATTTTAAAAAGTTTGGTTAAATAGAAAAAGCGTGAAGGGGCAACAAACAAAAAAACGCAATTTATAATGTTAGTTAAGAAATAAGGCTTTATTGTCAATATTGATTTTTAGATCAACTTTGACTTATCTGGATAAGAATAAGATCAACTTTAAATATTAATCTGAAACATTTAACTAGCTTTTCCCGCAGTTTTTAAAATAGAGATAATATATTTTATGTAATGTGTATCTAACTGATCATAACTGCGGTGATTTAGACTGCTAGCTCATTGCCTAAAAGAAGAATCCCAAGTTTATAAACCTATCTCTTAGTTGTATTTTATCATCTGCACAGCAAAAACAGGTGTTGGTAACTGTGCTTATTTGTTCTCTATCTTCATCATAGATGCTTACGAGATGAATCTGTTCGTAGTCGCTCGGTGACTACGGATCATCGTAACATGATTCGGAACATCCGAGATTAAAATAAAAATACGTTATGTGCGTTTAATATTTGTGTATTTTTTATAAATAGTGTGAATTTTCTGTCTGAATATTGTATATCTTCTTGAAAAATTTATTATTAAAGTAGACATATGTTATGTGTATTACGTTATGCATTTATTTATTTAATTATAGATTGTGACAGAAGAATATGTGCTATCGTTATTTTCGTCGTCAAATCAAGGCTTTCGTCTATAGTATGACGCTATATAATATCAGTTAATCATCATAATTTTAATTCTTAGATAGTGATCTGTCACGGATTTCCGCTAGAATAGACCCGTGATAAAATATGAAAGAAAGTCAATATGCTCATTAACATTTACGACTTGTTTATTTATTAACATATTTTTATGGCTACAACAGATTGTTATCTCTTGTAATCTGACAGGATTTTGTTTTAATATCATAAATAAAATATTAGTTTGAATGCTTCTGCTAAAATTTTATTATAACAAATTGGTTTCAAATATACACTATTTTGCTTGCCTGATAGAAAACAATATATTGTTTATTTTTAAGTTTTTCACTGTTTTTAATTAAATAACCATATAAAAGTAAAATGATCAAAAAATGTACAGCCTATATGATGATGATGTATGACGCATATGTAGGTATTTAAAAAGAAGAATATTCGAACTCTTTTTGTTGAGGAATAGCATTATTTTATTTTAATCTTGAAAAATAGACATTAAATTGTAATTATAATCTGTGTTCAACAAATAATAATTACATTTAAATGTCTACTTAATGTAAATTATCTCTTAGTTAACCCACCCCTAACAGACCACATAGAAAACTGCATAGCTTGTCAATCAGTCAGTTTCGTCTTTTTTATATACTCTTGTAACACTAATACGTTCTCTAAATAAGCGCTCATTCATAGTTCCACAAGATGAATGTCACACACCAAAGAAAAATAACAAAAACTATCGAGTACGCATCCGAAGGCACGGGCTGGGCGGTAATTTATTATATCCCATGCGTCGATTCTCGAATGAAACTCACTTCTCAACTCGATTCACTTCTGGAAGTGACGTAAATATGGTTTCGCATCGATTCCAACAAAGGATATAACTTTTATTAAAGTTTTTGGTTCATGTCAGAATTCCTTTATCAAGCATTTGAATGTAAATCTGGAAAACTTTACGGGGTAGACAGACCAACAGTGTCAAAAAGACTGTAAGCCCACGTTCACCTATATACTCGTAGTTTAAGGATGTTCTTCTGTTGGTTTGATTTTTTAGTATAAAAATCTTGAAAGACATAATATAGAGTCTTTATTACTTGTTTACACATAAACCAGCATAGAAAAATATAAAGTGAAGATAGATGTAAATTATGAAAATGATTCCGTATACCAGAATCCCGATTCTTTTAATACATATATCCCATTGATATTTGCGGTCCCCACCGACCTTTGTCGTTGCGTCAAGTTCTAAGCGGCTGTATAATATGAATTAATAACAAAGGATCATTATTACAGGCCTGTTTGTCGCCACTGTCACAAAATATTGATACTACAGAAGAAGATACTCCTTAGTTGGGGTACTTACATTTAATAGCTATGTAGTACAAATATCATGCGCTGTAAGAGTATATGCGTAGTTTCGCAAAAATAAGTGCTGTATTCGCGGCTGCCTAGGTATATGACTCTGATATAGCAGACAAAATGCTAGACTCCACGGGGCCCAGGCAGAAAAAGCAGCTAAAGAATCCGTGCTTGACGTGAATGATGTTATATGAGCCTCCTTGGTGAAAATTCTTCCAGATTCATTTCTATTCTCTCAATATTTTGTCAAGAAAGATACCGATCTTTTTTTTTTATATTCGGCTATTGTGCAGCCGGAACAAATTTTGGAGTATCGCGTGCGCAAGATCACGCTTGTTGAGTCGTTTGATAGAGAATAAGAAAGTATCATCAATAGTAGATCGTTATGGCCATCTGAAAAAAATTTGATTATGTGTGTAAAAAAAGTGTGATTTAGAGTATCTAACAGCTGTGTCACCGAAGTTTTTCTGTTATGCTTCGAACTTGGTCATTAAAATTAGGGACTTAGTCTGAACTGTATGTTTATCTTTTCAAACTAAACGCATTTTATTAAAATATTAAAAAATAACACAAATAAAAAAATATATGAATATTTTTTTATTTGTCTTTGTCTCTGACATACATTAACTTAAATGTACCAGTAGTTTTAATAGTAAATGTTCGACAATAATTGCGAACAAAAATATATTTTTTTTTAAACATTTACTTATAATATTCTGCCGATTTTAATCTTTCTCCGGAATTCGCCAAAGTTCTCGTAAAGATGAAAGGGTCGCCGATGTGGCCAAAAGCCCAGTGATTTAGAGGTTATCGAACTATGTATCTGTTGTTCGATTGCACAGCTAGCGTTGCGTGTTTGTTTTTATTTTATATAATAGACGTAATAATGGTTAAGAATTGTTATTCTTTCGTCATTATGTGCCGTGGTTTAAATGAAAATTTGGAATTTAGCCAATTTTTCATGGTATCACAAGTTAACTTAGATGCTTTCTTACAACCATTGAAAATAACTGAAATTCCCATTGACTCGGGAGAGTTTGTAAATCAAAAAATTTTATAGCTAATACCAAATTTCATGAATGATCTCGAACATTTCACGTCAATATCAATTCAAACATGTATCTCATGCACTTCAAAGAAATACATTGAATCTCAGAAGACTATCAAAACAAAAAAGTACCGAACGATTGATAGCTCGTATTAGAACACATTCGTTGACACCACTACAAAAGCTGAGCAACAAACAATGATTGGACGCGATGACAGAAAGATATAACATTTTTTAATTCCCTGAGACATTTTTAAACAAAGATCTGGGATCATGTCGCCTGTCTCCCGATTTATTGGAAGATTAAAAAAGAATAAAAGTGCGACCATGTGTGAGGAGATAAAAAAAGTTGAGGAGTGATTAAGACTAATGTTCGAAAAAGAACGAAAGAAGTGCAGTGGGAATTACGGATTAAATTAGGGTCGGCCAATCAGTAAATGAAGCTTCTTCATAAATCGAAGGTATATTTTAAAAGGCTGACGTTTAAATTTAAATCCAAAAATATCCAAATCATGTACATTTCATATGACTTCCTGAAATTTTCCATGCACGTAGTGAAAATTACTTAGCTACCGGAGCGGCATGAATAATAAACAAATAAATAACAAAAAAAAAATATCTTCTTGAACAGAATAAAATTTTATCTTTATTAAATTGGCGCGTACATTGTCTTGTATTTTTGGTACGTGACGGGGCGGGCCGAGTCCTATATTTGGAGGTAAGTGGGCTTGTTTCACCCCAGGCCATAATTATACACAGAACAGAAGAAAAACTTATTTCAACACAGCATAGCTTTTGTTTTCTTTTTTTGTTTTACGCAGTAATTTAGTGTTTTGCTTTCCAAGTTCCCGCCAAAAATCTGAACAAGTTCATTTCACTTACATTTCAAGATCACGAAAAACAATTGTTTATGGGTAGTATATACCCATCGCGGGTCTAACATTCCATAATGTAGTTGGCTGAGGGTGCAGTTTTGAATCCTCAAATATAAGAAAGAAACTACTTATTTATTAAGATGCTTGTAGGAAAATATTGTTTGAGTGGCAATTCTATTCTAACTTTATTGAGAATTTCAGGTCAGTTCGTGATAATCCCAGTTATGTAATAGTGGCAGCCCGCAGGATAGTGCAAAGCCTTGTCGTTTTCATACAGACGAAAAAGTAGCTCATCGAGAATTGTTTTATTTGCTTTATGGGTAAGCCAAAATGAGTTTGTTATAAATAAGTTTTACAGAATAATGAGTAAAGTTATCTAAAATATTTTTTTATCAAACAGGTAATGTCTGCCTTTGTATATTCATTTGTTTTATTTTTTGTTTTATCCACGTATGTTTTCTATCTTGTATTACAAAAAGGACTTCTAACAAAAAAAGGGTTCATTTTCTAAATATTTTACTTTTCGACAAAACATT
Organism: Amyelois transitella; assembly: GCF_032362555.1. NCBI lineage: Eukaryota > Metazoa > Arthropoda > Insecta > Lepidoptera > Pyralidae > Amyelois > Amyelois transitella. Next base: position 4,916,586 of record NC_083511.1, on the reverse strand, counting down.
CTTTGAAAACATTGCTTGCCAATTAATTTACTATAGTTTTAATTGCACCAAAAATATTTAAATCTCAAATATATTCAAATTGTTCCTAGAAACTATTCAAAGCATTTGGATGGGGCATAATTTAAAGATTTCGTAACATTAAGATAGTTGAGGCAGATAACGGAGTTCTACCGAAAATAGAATAAAATAGGAAAATTAGGGGCTATTACGTCTGTCACACGCGAGACAACATCCCGTGACGGTTTTACTTTCATTACGTTTGTAAGTTTGGAAATTTTAAAACTTGACAAAAACAATGATTTTTTATTTGTTGAACTTGTATTATATTAGAACATTTGTTTTATTATTAATTATTTTGAATTCTTGTTGAAAAACATGCCTTTCACCTAGAGGGGTAGGCTCCTACGCTGATATGACAACATAGTCTAGAATCCATAGTCACCGCAGTCACCAACCCGCCTGCATAGCGTGGTGACTATGGGTATTCCCCCTATTTCTAGGGAGGCCTTAGTCCAGCAGTTGACTTTTATAGGCTGTAAAGATAAATATAATTATGAGTCTTTTGAGTATGGTATCTTTCTGAAGTAACAATTTTTTCCCAAACAATATAATGTAAGTACAAAAAATTAGCTACTGCTCATCCTCATCACCTTGGCCTTAGTTCTCAAACTCTCTTAAGAGGAGTCCGTGGTCCACCGTTGACAACGTGGAGGACAACAAAAAATCTAGGAGTGATTGTCAAAGCATATCTCCATAAATAAAATTTTACGAATCAATTATGTTTAGAAGAAAAAGGTGTTTTCAATATTTTATATTTAAATATATTAGAAGTTAACACAAATGCGCACAACTTGACTAATTACTTAAAAATCAGTTGAATCAAATCAACATAATGGCCGCCAGCTAGCAATTCAAAATCAACGTTTCGACATTTATATGGAAAATTCTATCTCGTTATATCTCTGCAATCAAATCGGCCTAATTATGTAAAAGGTTATTAATCTAACCAGCTTCTGTAACATTAAAAAATACAATTTATCAAATGCTTTTACAACATTATTTCACACAGAATCGGTGTATGAACATGTAATCATAGCAAGACAAATCAGAAATACATTCCAAACTAACGAACAAGATTTAATTAAAAATATATCGCTTGGACTCAAATAAAAAATATGGAGAAAATAGAACTGACACCAAATTATTCAGATCGTGAATTGTTCCGACATAAGTGTGCATTTAAGAAGTACGTAAAATATTTCTTTCTCATTGAAAATAAAATTTATGTAAATTTGAATATATTTATAGTCATACTTATTCAATACTCTACATTTGCTAACACTGCATGCTTATAAAAATTCTATTGAACAAATGACAGTAAAGTAAGTAAAGCTGCTTTATATATTTTTCATCAATTCTTGAAAGAAAATGCAAGAATATCAAGTTTTACAAAGAACTTTAGGTCTCTTTACCAAAGCAGAAATAGTAAGATTAACGAATTAATGTTTGTAAATAACTTCACATAGTTTAAAAAGCAAGTAATTTATTCTTCTGTACTCTCAGTATTTTTGTGGTCAAACTAAGCATCGAAAATTTACGACGCCGCTAAAACAGAGACTTGGTAATAATTTAACTCATTTCTAATAAGGAAATTATGTAAAACGGACTATTTTTAATTAATAATTCAGGTCGAAACAAGGAATACATTAATATCAGACAAACGAGTTGGCGCGTTTTTTCTTGAAAATATATACGACTTGGAATTCGTATTAAACTAGATAAAGATGTAAGAAATATATAAAAAAACTAAACAGGAATAAAACAATAAATCTCATTTTTATGAATACGACTTGAAGTTTTATATTAATTATTTAAGAAACCTTGAAAGAACATTGACTTTTTAATTAAATGTGTAAAAGTAAGACTTAAATCTGTATTAGTAGTTATCTACCTCATTACACTTCTTTTATTTTGTTGCGTATTTTAGAAAATAGGCTATAAATAATAATTACTTATGAATAAATTTTTTAATGCTTCTATTCAATAGCAGTAATTATAAAACTCTATAGTTCACACTCAGACGCCGTCTTACAGTATAACGGTTGCGCACACGCGTTTGTTTGGGTCCAGGTGTGGCTCTGACAAAACAATTCATATTTCGAACGGGGCGGAGGGTCCATTCATAGATTTTATAAAATTCACCGAAAAATAAAAGTGAAATAGAACAAAAAACGCGTTTCGATAGCACGATAATATTTCATAATATTAACTACTAGTGGATGCGAAGAATGGGTGTGTCATAATTTGTAATTGATTGTATTGTGTCGGATTCTTAGCTTTGGTTCGTATTTCTTTTTGGATTTTTTGTGTTTCTTTTCTGTTTTGGAGTACTGTTTCAAGTGCAGTTTACATAAATAAATTTTATTAAGATTTTACTTAATATTAATAGTATAAATTATTGAGTGAATCCTTTATAGGCAAAATAGAAAAAACCTTCACGTCAATCAATTCAGCTACCTACTATATTAAAATTTAGGTTAGTTAAAACAAAATCTGTAATGCCTGATAACTTTCTGTTCCAGTTTTAACAAAGCAATTGCTTAAAATAAATGCAGAGAAATTTAGACTTCTCTTTGTTCTCTTTATATAAAGTTAAATTTGTGTGAAGTATCTATTGTAAAACATAATGTATATAAGAACGGTACAGTCATTAACTAGATACCTTTTTATCTGTATCAAAATTCATAAGTACATGTTTTACACGAAGGACCAAGAAAATATATTCGTTTTGTCCAACCCAAGCGTAACACCAACGCAATTTCGTGCACCTATCACAATACTGCCTGCCACTGGTTCACATTTTGTTTTCGTAAGCCTCAAGAGCCGCCTTCTGTACTTCTGTATCGGCATCTTCACGCACCGGTACATTTCAATGCAAATAATTAGGTGTATATTTTACAATTTGCCAAAGATCTCCATTGTATTCTTTGTGCTGTAAGTGGATTTGATCTACAAAGGGCCTGCCGCATGACATTGCTACCTTCAGATGTGTGTAATGTTATTATTCGAGGCCGCATCTGTCACAAAGGCCACAATTTTACAGTTTAATCAGCGTTAAATGCTCAGAGACTTACCGCGGCCAAAAAAATTGAAAGCGACCCAGGAATTTGAGTTCATAAATCATCGTTGTCAATGATTACAAAGAAATAAAACCATACATTCTACGAAGTCGTGAGATGTGTGTTAGTTTTGAAACAGTTGATACTGGCTTCTTATATTGAGTTTGGAAAGTTTTAATTATTAAGTTTTGATAAAATAATATTTATTATCACTATCACGATTAATAATAGTGATTGGCAGTTTGAAAAATATTTTTTTGACTGTTAGTTCAGCAGTAGATATGCATGTGTATATACAATGTATAGACACATGAATCGACGTGGTCGCAATAATATCTGCCGATAGTCACAAGACTCCAAAGCCACATTTAGCTGTATGGCTTATAGGTAAATGAAATTGATACTCAGACATGGTTGTCGCTTAAATGCATATCCGTTCTAGATATAATTCCATCAATACAGAATTTCCTTAATAAAATAAAACAAAAAAGACGTTCAGAGTTTGTAGATTTCTGACAATGTAGCTATAACCAGTTGATCTAAAGCAATACAAATTACTTTTGTGACGAACCACTGAGCTTTTTCAAAACCTTTTCCATTACAAAAACGTTTCCTTCATCGGTAAGACGAATGGCTGCAACTGTTTTTAGCCTAAGATTATTTCATTATTAGTAACAAATTACTATGAAGAATCAATTAACAGCACACTGTATGGTAGCTAAAATTAATTACAGAACTTCCCCGGTCTGGTTAACAAAAACAGCAGATGCGATCGGGTTGGTATGGAATACGTCGAATTCACCATTCCTGATTTATTGAATCTTATCCTTATGGAAATAAAGGTGAAGAACAATCAAGAAGACGTGAGTGTTTTTGGACGTGGTCTGTACACAAGCTGCTTTATTAGTTCGGTGGTTGTTCTTTTTTTCTCGTTTTGCTAACTGCCAGTACTAAAACACCATCTGTGTCGGTTCTGATACCTACAATACATTTGTGTATTGAACACGCAAAAAGTCACAATTATTTTTGACGATTTACGAAATGAAAACATACAATTATCGGGTATAATCTAATCACATTGGCATGGTAATAATGTTACAATTAGGTGAACAAATAAAATATCCTAAAAAGTTCTGAACCCTATTTGAGACGTGTAAATAAATAGAGAATATTTTTACAAACGCATCTAAAAATCATCAATGTTTATTAGAAACATTCAGCAATACTCCTTTCTATCTAAATCTGATTGCCAAACACACCAGTATGTACACACCGTATTGTAACGTGCTACATCGAAGTTAAACTTAATTATAACACTTGTCTATAGGGAACAAACGTGATTGTACAACTGTACAGTACTTGGAAGATTTATTGCGATCTTGCCGAGTCGGTTAGTAAGTGTTGCCTGACTTTTTGTTTCATTCCCTCCTCGCTTAATCACTGGATGATCTCGGGCTAATGTGTTTTTGGTATCGACTGTACAATGTGTAATAATTACGCCGGCTTCTTTTGTTATTTCATTTTCCCTTTGGTTACTTTTTTTGTTGGAAGTCAATATGTTCTGTGATTTTCTGATACAGGCATCGGCATATAGAATATTAAAATTGCCATTTCTAATCATATTTCTTATAAACGTCCAGTAGTACTATTGTAGCATTATAGTATAAATAAGGCAGAAGGCACGCCTTAAACTAATTTATTTTTAGAAAAATTTTTGCAATAATTTTAGATAGACTTCCATTTGAGACTATTGTTTAAATATATGAAAAGGCATTAAATTTTCATATTGTATACAGAATCTAAAATAATTAAAACAATAATCAAAATATTCTTATAAACTGAACATACAAACATAAAGAAATCATAAAATACCTTTACAATACAGACTTAGGAGTACTAAAGGATTGTATTTTTTTTAGATATCTTTATAACGGAACAGGTTTCTAAACACATATTTATCATGGAAACTATAACAAGCCTCTTAAAGTTTTATTTGGGCCTCGAGTTGTATTAACGGAGAGCAATAAATTCTTTTTAATTGATTACTGTTAATTCACAATGAAACCGGCCGCCTCCCATCTTTAATTACATTTATGATGATTACGAAAAAATTTTAACTGTAAAGCTTCTTGAATTATGAGAAAATAGTAGAAATGAAATTAGTCTTACCGTTCTTCTAGACATGTCCTACTTAAAATTTGTATTTAATTACATTGCAATTGTAAGTTATCTTAAATATAACGATCAGTAACTACGAATACAATTTAACCTGTTCTCTTTCAAACTTCAAAGGTTTTGTTGAGCCGATATAGTAAAATGTTGAGAGTACAATCACATTGTGCTATGAAACATCAATTCTCACAATTATTGCCGATGACTTGTGCTATACTTGTTTGACGGTACAGCGATGAAGGTATACAAAGTCTGGGCGAGGTATTAATCAACTGTATACACATAGAAAGCATAAACAATATCGAGACACATTCTTTGTAAAGCATCATAAAACCCGTAAATAGCTCGGCTCATCTTTAAAAACTATGGGCCATAAATTCCAAACATGACAAAATGCTATTTAATGTCCCTTCATCTTTACATGTGTGAGAGTTACGTCATGCTCTAAAACTCATTTGGAGGCAAATGGCTCAAAGCATCCTTAATTTTAAAGGACACGTTTTTTCAACGCGTCTCCATCATCAATCTGCTCTTGAACTCTACTTATTTCCTCGTTATTTCTTTCGTCCTGCTCTTTACGGGGTATACTGAGGGTAACAAATAGAGAATGTATTATCTATTTTGTCTTAGCTGTGACAATAATTAATGGCTGGATTTAAACGCTTCCTCACGCCCGTGACATTAACATAAATAGAATGATCTTCGTTTGTTGGCTCCAGCCCCTTTGATTCCTGTATTTTTAGCTTAGCAGGCTTAACTTTTGTATATTAATTTGTAGATGCACTGCTGTTTTCAGTACTTTGATGTTTCGTGTTAAGAGATGTCTGGTGATTTTCAGCTAACGACCATTAAGCGAGGTAGGACAGTATTGAATTAGTTAAGTGGGCTGTTTAGTTTCATCGGTTGAAGTTTGTTGCTGTTAAATAATTATTCTATCAAAACTATATTTTGATTACCGGTCAGATATTGTCAGCAATTTTGATGAACTACGTTTATAAATCGTCATAATATTTACACGAAATACGATCTTCATTTCGATAAAGCGAATATTGAAATATCATGTAATCACACTGTCTTGAAGATAGGCATGTTTACGCGAAGGAGTTTCTAAATTCAGCTTGGCTTAAACATCCTGAGTCATTCGTGATCCAAACTGAATTATATAGGATCGCTTGCGAATTATTTCGTTCGTCTATTGTGCCAGGAAGATCATAAACCAAGCAATTAATGGAAAGACGTTGACATGCAAAGAGACAATGGTGCAAAATTACTAACACGAGACTTCGCTCTCAGACTCTCAAGTGACATATTACAATCAGCTGTTCAACGCCTGGAACAATTTAGTTATTCGACAAATGACTTGCTCTTAGTTTAAGTAGAGTATTCTGTTTTATTACCTCGTTAATCAATATGGCCTTAGACATAATCTGAACATTCACATGCATCAGTTTAATATTAGCTTCTATTTTTGTGCATTGTTCGGTATGTTCAGCAATAAATTTCGCTATGATTATTGGTTTTTTTTTAAGAATTAGTTCAAACTTCATTTTGTAACATGGCATGCGGAAGTAAAAGCAAAATACAAATTAAAGTGAGATCAAGGGAACAATTACGACGTACACTTAAAATGATATACATAGGTGTAATAACCCGTTGAATCATAAAAGCACACTCACAAAACTTTATAATGATCATTATCACTCTGCTTCAGTAGAAAACTTCTCAAGTTTCCCAGATGAGGTTATGACAAAGTGGACATTATAATTCCTACATACATATCCTAGACATTAATTAGCAGACTCTGACTTATAAGATCTATATCTGACACGTCGCAACAAAACCAACTAGTTTCTCATGCTTACTCGTCGTCTTCCCGTTAACCCGACTGTTATGACCTCGCTAGAATTTTGAAGGAAATAATTATATTTTTTAATTAAACTTAGCTGCGTCAGGTATGTGTTACAATGGAATGCATACTATTCTTTCAATTGTTTTTATTATCTATGTGTCATGTTGAAATAGCGGGAAACAATACGTTTTTATTTTAATTAAAATTAAGAGATATATACTCTCAACTATGGTAGATCTATTAATGGAATCATTATACATGAATGAAGATTTAATATGATACAGGAAATTTCTCCTAATACTGTAAGATTGTAATCAAATATGAAAAAAATAAAGTTTTTACTTTTTTATAATTTTACAATCTCCTTTACATATTGCAATCGAGCACGTATCGGAGATTACTTTTATACATAATGAATTAGCAGTAGGTACAAGTCTACAGGCTTTACTGGGAATAGCCTTCGGTTCCACAAGTTCCCGTTGTATGAGCGTCTAGTGGACATCGCAATAAGCAAGATCTGCTATCACCTTACGTGATGTGGTGGTTGTTTACATTCGCATACCGACAGTAAAGCTTCTTAGACAACGAGCATTATAAGTCGTTGGACTGCATATCAGGACAGTATTTTATACTTCCTAAAACTTTATTTAATAAAATGTGAAATTATAATAAAGAAAAAGGAAATTGTATAGTGTGCATTAATTATGTTTCATTAATTATTTTTTTATACTTTAATAATGGATATCACAACAACGCAAAATAATTCTTTTCACGATTATAACCAAATTAAAAAGTATAATTTGCCAAAAATGTTATGTCCACACGATTAAGTTTTCTTTTTGATCTATTGTTGATATTAAACAGTTTTAAGGTTATTTTTTCTTGTGCTCTATAAATACTATTTCTTGCTATAAAAACAATCAATTCAAAGACGGATGATTCATACCATTGACACCAGAAAGTGCAACATCGATTGATCTGGCATGTTTTTGACAATCAAGCGTAACAACAATTTACTTATTAAATTCATAACAAAAAGTTGAGTTTCTCAAAAAGTTTGAAAACTCTTTGTAGAATTTTAAATAACTAAACACTATATTACTTTAAACATCCTCTCTGTAAATCACACCAGTGTGCAAATCTCCCGAGACATGCCGAGGATGTATGCCATAAATTTTATTTTCCATGCTTGCGTTACACTCAGTAAACACCAGTTTTAACTCTGCACGTGTTTTTGCCTCACGATGCTGTTAGTTCGTCATATTGCTAAGGGAAGTCCACATCGTGTGGAGTTTAACGAGTAATTAAAACAAACATGGAATTGACTTTTGTCAAGATTTTAGTGATGATTTGATGCTTGTAGCATTGTGTCAGATATTGAGATTTTTTTTTTCATCAACATGTACAATATGGAATTGATATTCGCCAAAGTATAGAGAGTCTCTGATTAGCAAAGAAGTATTAGGTATTATATTGTGAGTTATAAGCAAAAATATGATCTTATACATATGAGTTTCATTGTTATAAATTCGGCAGTTTGAGAACCATTGGAACGCATATCCCTTTACGACGACAAACCAAGTTATTTCAGGATTATTTAATATTTTTTATTTTAACGACACACACGGAGCAAAACAATATAAACTGCCCTTTACAATGAAACAAGTTCATTATAAAGGCCACTGATTCGCGCTTGAGATTGCGAATGTATGTTCATTCTTGTCAGGAGCATCCTCGTTACTGACAGTGATACAGTTATCATTAGTTAAGACAGTCAAAGTCACGTGGGGCTTTTTTTGAAGTTTTTATGCTTTTTATAAAAAAAAAAAAACTGTCTTGTTAAAATTTATAAATCTCTATATCGAATTAGGAAAAAAATTTGGTATTGGTATGTTAGTAACGCGATAACCCTACATCCTATGTTTTGATTTTGTTATAAATAATACCTGAAATCGTTTATATACTTAAAACTTTTATATTCATTTCGAGAAATTTATCTTTCTCTCTCATCTCTGCGTATTCCCGGTTGCACCCTCCACAGAAGTGTTTTGGGGCCCGAGGTCCGCCTTGCCGAGGCTTTTCTCTCTCCTCTTGGTCCGGTTTTCGGCGTCCTCAGATTTCAGTTCATTTGCTCGCATATCATCTCTTTCGACGTCCAGCCTTTCTGTCATGAAATCTTTGGCCTGCCTCTTCTACCTGAGTCCGACGGAGGTTCGAGGTATTCATAATAGTGTAAAAAATATGAATATAGTACAAAAAAAATGTACCGATGAACAAGTAGTATCCCAATAACACAATATACTTTGGGCAACGACTTTTTAGGGCAAGCTCAATTTGTGTGTAATTTGTCTCCTATATTTCCTCAATTATATAATTTTATAATAAAAATGCACCAATAATATCTTATTACCAATTGTATCACGTGCCTATTACATTCACTTTATCGTCTGAGATAATATTTATTCTTTTTTGGGTGGTTAAAAGTATCGTGAAATATATAAGGTTAGAAGGTGAAACACTTTTTATTACACGTGTGAAGTCTGTTCTCGTTTTTCATAATTATACAAAATCACTGCATTCCTCACTTCGCATGACGAGTCACGTATGAATATAATATCGACTTTACGTAGATTTCTCGATAACTGCTTATGATTCAGATTGGTATGTGTTACATTTCTCTTTGGAAAGCCTTTGCATTTGATATTGCATGAGTTTCCACATGTTTTATAGAATTAAACATGCAGATAATTTCATAAGAATTTTGAAGATGTCTGTACTTTATAATATGAAGCAATTTTGTACATTTTTAACAAAAAACAAAAACAAAATTAGCCAGTAGTTAAAAGTATCAAGATATTATAGAAATGTGTACAATTATTCGATATTATAATAAAATCAATGTAAATAAAAGCCGTAAAATATATTTAATTTATTGATTTCGATGACAACGAAATTCAACCAAAAGACAATATAATTCATGGCTATGTGTCAGCTAGTCAAAATTATAGAATTAAAAATAAACGGACATGTAAAATATAAAATAAGAAGTATAACTCTTATTCACTAGACTTTTTTCTCCTGAGGTGACTCCCAGAAGAAAAAAGTCATGATTTTTTTTAAATGTACTCTATTTTGTTTAGTACTTTTTGTCAATTTCTGGCGATCAAAAACAACAAAAAATTCCGTACTGACATAATTTTTATGTTTTTCAAGTACCAAGCAAAATCCTTGAAATGTTCCTTGTTAATATATACAACGACATAAGATGGGTTAAAAAAGATATCAATAATTCCACACGACTACCATAGCTAACAAAATACAAGGACATCGATAGTCTCAAAGGGATAATTTTATGTATATCATTAGAAACAACGATATCAAACGACAGCCCAAGGGTGGATATTCCTACAAAGCATACCAATTTGTTTTTCTCATAGCTACAAAACGTAACCCCCCAATTATTAAATTCCTCCTATAACATACCACGCAACGATGGCATCCAAAATCAAACAATGGTGATATAAGAAATATGAGTTATTAGAATTGAGACAACAATATCTTTCTCGATTAAAAGCCGGCACACTTTATTAATAATTAATAAAAACATATTTATGAATTATTTATTGAAAACGATCGAACTGAATGAATGCCTGGCATTGTTATGTTTTAATTTATGAGTCACTTTGGACCTCGTAAATATGACTGACAGTATTAACTTTTTAATACACTCTTCTGGCATTAATCTTTATGAATGTTATTATATAAAAACACTCTATGGTCTTTTTATTTTATAACTTAATTTAAATAAAATATTTTCAGGTTATTTGTAGGAAATTTATTTAAATCATTTGGAATATTTAATAATCGTAACCTCCACCAGCAATGTTGTAAAGAATGTTCGATTTAAAATATGCTAATCGAATGTAGGTTCTCGACAGCGAAATTCGATTCAGTGATGAATGGAAATCAACTCGAACGAGAATCATTTTAAGACGATTTACATAATAAGAGGTAAAACATTTGAGTTATTTAATTAGCAATTCCTATTATAAAGTTCCAATTTGAATAAAGTATTTGGGATCGAATGTGTTAGTAAAGTGTTCTTTTTTTATGTATTTCACTAGGCTGGGAGACAAATTACATTTAATTTGAAGCACGCATGAACCGTTCCCAGATTTTTTATATTGACGATTAGGTGATATTAGACCACGGAATAAAGTTTCTTACGTAACGTAAGGTTATTATATCTTCGAGTATAACGCAATTATTTATTGTCATTTAAAAACTGTAAATCCTTAACAACCTTCCTCTTTACCATTTGACTTTTTTCACATAAAATCAATCTTTACAATGTGATGAGTGATCCCTTCAAAGCACGAAAGCATTATATTATATAAACATATTATCTATATATTTATATATTCCCAAGCGCGTTGGCGTTTTAGCAAAATCTATTATCCATTACATACAAAATCGCCACTATTCTATCATTCACTTGTGACTCGCGCACTTGTGACTGAAAAGTACTGTGTCCTTTTTAGAACATATGCTGAAATTTCATGAAAATCTATTTAATGGTTTAACTGTGAACAGGTAACAAACAAACGTATTTATGTTTCAGGCGCTTTTATTCCAAGAGTTAAAATACTTTTGGGGAAACGCTGTGATGAGAGAAATATTTTGAAGCAAACTGTATTTACTTGATTCAAACTAGAACTGCCTACGAACTATCTGCGGTATTTTCGTATTTTTTGTTGGTTGGATGATAAATTACACTAGGGCTGGGGTGCATGCAAATCTCTGGAAGTGGGTCACGCTGTGGGTTATTTTCCACGTTGAATCACTATCTACTGTACTGTTGGAGTATCTTGTCACTTGAATGATTGATCTCTTATTGTCCCGTGACGTTTTTACGATTTGAAAGTGTAGTCTATTTTAAAGTATTTTTTTTATAAATCAATTTCAATTTTTTACAAAGAAAGATTGATGCGAAAATCGAATGTATGGATATTGTTAAAAAAAGTTCTATGTAAATGTGTATTGGAACTCTATTAAAGTGTAGTGTACGCTTATATTTTTTAAGGTATGAAGTTGCCTAATGATCTTAAGATCATATTGTTTTTTGATATATAGTGATAGAATTGAATTTTAATTGTAAAAATAGGCAGGAATAATAACCGGGATGCTTTGAAACATAAAGAAGGTGTAACAGTATCTTAAAATTGATTTTATCATCAGTACGAGGAACTAAAGTCATAGAGAAAACAGGAACACATTTTAAGAGTGTAATAGAAATTTTTACAACTCCCGGCCGTTGGAGAGCCACTCATTGTGTGGTTTCGAATATATGTATTGTTGGCAGACTTTTTTGCGATTCCGGTCACAGAAAGATAAATCGATTACCTTTCGAGTCTTTTCAATAGTCTGATTGAGTTTTAGATTGATGGGACAAGTTGACGGGCATTACGCAACTTTACAATGTTTGCGAGAATAAGAGATTGAAAAGTTCAACTTGAAATGCTTAAGAGATTTTTTTCGCCGTTGTTTGATTGTATAAAATATTGTAACGCTTACGTTATTGTTAAAAGAAGTTTTGTATGTACATGACATCAAAACTATCTCAATTTCAAGCTATTCTTCTACGATTAGGCTTCTTTTTTCTGTTCTTCTTTACTTACCTAATAATGCAATAAATTAGGTAGTTTCTAGACTTCAATTCCCATTCAATAAAATATTCTTAAATGAATATTCCTACATTCTCATTAAACTCTGCAGCTATTTCGAACGACGCATAAATTGTTAACTGTTTGGATAATATTTCATTGTATACTTCAAAATACAAACCGCAAGGGCCCCTGGGCACTGTCGGTTCGTAATTTCGATGCATTTACTCAGAATCCCACACCACCGATCATTATAAGAGAGGAATCTTTCTTAAGGCGCGGATTCCAAGCTTTTTTGCATTTTATAACATACAATTTAGCAACTAAAGGCGTGATTGGTACACGAAATGAGATCTCGGTAAGCTTTTATAATGTAGCCTCCCCGATTTATTATAATGAACAATTTCAGGGATTTAAGATTTTTTGGAGTACCTACATATATTGTAATTTTTGCTTTTACCATTTCATTGATTTATGTATTTTAGAATATATAATAATGTTAATACATTAATATAGTAAAATAGAATATAAACAAAGGTTCTCATGTAATAACAAAGTACGGTAAAATTTTGAGAGGTCATTTTTTCATTAGTAAACAATACCTTTTAGAAATCATGGAAAGAGGATACAAAAACATTAAATGCAAACTTTAAAAATATGAAACTCCTATTGTCGAAATTTAAAAGATTCACATGCCATATCATAGAAATCTGATGATATTCTTATGCTGCTTCGTAACTATTCATAAATATAATTAATTTAGTTTATAATATGACAATTATGCGTTATTACCGCGGATTTCCGCCAGCAGAGATAAAATTCATTTGGCAACAGGCCGGTAGCAGAACATTTTGGTTTTAATTATAAATTAAAACCATTATGTCAGGTTAGCTGATTAGATAAAGTTTATGTACAAGTTCATTTAAAAAATTTCGTAATATTTGATGCTCATGGTTATTTTTTGTATATATTTTTGCCATGATTTCGTTAATTAATGTGTAGCTTAAATTAATGTAGGTACGTCGGAAAGTAAGTTGTATTAAATAAAGTGGCACTTATGTTAAAAAAACGAGTTTACAAGTAAAACATAGTTACATTGTGAGGAAATGATATATAAAATAATAAAGATGAATAAATAAAACATACTATAGAATGTCTATGTTGTTGAAATAAATAAATTTTTTTTTCAGATTAAACCAGGTATTTTAAATGACATTCGTCGTTTAGAAGCCAACATCATCGTCCATCGGCTAATACTTGTTTTGAACAGATAATCATTGAATCAAGGCGTAGAAAGCCATGAAGGTTTAATTCTCATAACATGAAGGGCCGTCGTCAGCTGAGCATCAATCATTACTCAGTTTGTATAAAAACAAAGCCGGTTCCACTCACTTTTTATATGTTCCGTACAAGCGTGTTCAACGAATGTAAAAGCGAACTACAATATATGACATATTGAGATGTTTCGATACCAGTTTTTATCAAAAGTGCAAAATAATATTTTTATAAGGTTTTACCTCTTCATGTACCTAGGTAACCTTTTCGCCTGACTTCATTCAAAAACATGTCAAATCAGATCACTAGAGAGTGCAACTAGGAACACGCAAATATATGAAAAGTACTAAAAATTTATAGGCATGTGGGCATGCCAAAATCATAATAATTTTATTTTTCGTGTTTTTTTATTCGTTAATATTAGAAAGGGGTTCCATAAAGAATATTTCTTTAAGGAGAGAATTGTATCGGTTACATTTACATTTCATATTTTAAGCAAGACCTTGTTTAGCTAACCTCCGGAAAAAAGACAAAGATTTGATTTATGTGTGTGACCGTATAATTTAAATTTCTTAATTGGTAATGAACCCCAATAACGGCTTTACATCAACGAATTCACAAAATATGATGATGATAATGACTTATGTAATGCAATCATCTGTAACATTTGACGCGGACGACTCAGGTAAGTACTGCAAGCAAAACAAATCAAAGAGTCCAGTAATGTGTTGAAGAGATAAAAGTTGTAATTTAACAAGTTGTTTTATTAAATTATTATAAATCAATAAATTAGTTAGTCATTAAGAGTTCTCATGTTCGTCTGTTAACGTAAAAAATAAACTATGTTCGTACCATCTACTTCACTTTGCGCATATTGTAAAAGTAAATTCAATGCTTATTAATTGTGAATTTAAAATTATTTTATACAATGGTCTGGAACCCTTTATCTAATTCCAATTTCTAAACGTAGCCTTCTAGTCTAGTGACCATTCGTTTTGTCTACACCGTAATTCTTATAGACGTTATGTGTGTTTATGTGCGTTTTTACCAATTTATTGTAATGGAGGTTCGAGAGAAGTCAATTCACCAACATGCCCGTTAATTTAACGTGACTAACCCAGTCCTGTGTCGTGGAAATTAACAGATTTTGAGATTTTTGTACCTAGAGAATCGGCCAGTCAATTTTGCGCTATATTGACATAATTTTTTATAATTGATATGCGAAAAAGAAGTTACCATTAAATACATGTTTTTTATTGTTGGACTTATCATGAATCTTGGTTATTTTAGCGTTATTTTGCTATCGCTACCTTATGTTGATGGCGATTAAAGTAATATGGCGTAACAGCCAACCCGCCATAACTCGTCCCATACTAATCTGAGTGTGTGTGTGCAGGTAGGATAGTTGTCGTATTATTTCTTGTGTTTTATCCTTCGACACATTCACAGTAACTTCTTTTATTTTATTTTTTTCTATCTACTAATAAACTGAGGATAGTTTGATGTAACTATCACTTAAATTACACTTTTATCGGAGTGGATGTGTCGTCTGTCATGAAATATCTCGTAAACATCATATCAATTCACTCCTCACATTTTATTTTGTCTTCGGATAGAAAGTTTCTCAGCTCAAGTATTTGAAATATACCAATGACAACTTTTAATACTCATTTGGTACTAGGTATCTAGATGATCATATTGGATATAGTAAAATAAAACAAAAAACTAACACTTTTGTAACAAAACAACTGGTCTGCGCCGGCCCAACAACCGTAATAATCATTACTCTCGACTCATCAGCCTTGAAAGATGCTTTATTGTCTCGATTCGGCTCGTTGTCGACTTGTTAAATAAAAAAAAAGGTATCATCAAGCTTGTATTATGAAATATCACGCAACCGCAACGTATACAAAGACATTGATTCGAAATTTTAAAGTCATTTTTGAAGTAAGTATAAGTGTAAGTTTGTCTCATTCATTTCTTTGACTTAAATAGGAATACCCAATTGATCAAAATCTATTTTCTCTTGATAATAGTATTATTTATTAGGAATTCCATTTATTGAAAAAAGCTTAAAATCTTGGATGTTATTTCAGGCGATAGGTTAGCAACCTATCACTATAACTCAATTTCATTTCCATCAATGAAGGTGACCTATGAGTCTTGTAACTACGATCTTTGCCTACCTCTTAAGTATAAAGCTTGCATTTAAAAGATGAGAGAAATAACTTTATCCAAATAACATTAAACTTTGAGACAAAATTTTCTAAAAATATTTAAACTTAGGTGCAAAGCTTAATATCAAATTATTTATTCACGGCATATGTGTGACCGAGCTACCCGCAGTAATTTCAAATTCCAGATAGAAGCAGGTAAGTCCTATTTGCACCACAATCGCTTTCGTCATACATTCTCTATGCTCCACGCCACGTACAGGAGATAGGGATAGGAACTCGACGCTAGTTACGATGTAAATGACGCCACCACAGTGAGTGAGAACTTAACGTGAGAACCTCATCAAATTTTCTTTAGGAAATTGTCTAAAGTAAATTAAGTATATATTGTTTTAGAATAACAGTATATTAATTTGGTTTGTTCGAAATAAATTGTTTTTTTTTTTATGAAAATACCTAAATAAAACTTTTGACATTTTATGTTGCCACCGGATAAAAAAATGAATATTATTCTTATTCAAAAACTGTTTATTCTCTATACTATAAACATCTAAAAATATAAGAATATGTATTTTTTGAAATTGTATGAAAGCATAACTATATAGAACACAATTCAAACAGATTCAAGATATAACCAGCTATTTAGAAAAATTAACTTACAACTTTCAGATCAGTCAGAAAAAAAAAACGCTATTCTTCAAGCCTTATCTGGATTTCGATTCCAGGACTTTATGTCTTAGACCCAAGCAGTCTGCTACTGCGTTACAGATGCCGACAAATCGATAAATGTATCGAACTATCCGAGCTCCACAATTTATGCTGTGTAACCCTCAAGTTTGCGGCACATCAACGACACAGGCGTTCAGAGGGAGTGCTTATTACCTACCTTCTCTGCATTTAATTGAGTACCTCGTGTCTTTGCCGGAGATAACGCATTTAGGGCATGACACACTTGTCTTGTATAAAGATTTGCCAATACACGGGTGGATAACTTAATCTTTATATGAAATTTCCAAAAGTTGAGGATTTATAATTGTCCTGTGATCGTTCTGATACAGATTTTCGTATATTTTAAAATATGTTTTTGCAGTCTAACACATTTTTATGATTAGGTAAATAATTATAGTAATTATCTTAGTAGTTCCGGTTGCATATTCTTACATACATACATACATATGGTCACGTCTATATCCCTTGCGGGGTAGACAGAGCCAACAGTCTTGAAAAGACTGAATGGCCACGTTCAGCTATTTGGCTAATGATAGAATTGAGATTCAAATAGTGACAGGTTGCTAGCCAATCGCCTAATATCGTATATGGCCTAATAATCGCCGCAGTTGCATATTCTTCCTAGGAAGTAATTATACTTCTATCGTAGTGTAAGTAATAAAATGAATTTAATGTAATTTATTTCTCAGCCACCAGCTAATATCGACTTAGATCAATAAAATCAGGCATGAAAAAATATTTAGTAATGAATAACATTACGCCATTTTTTATTTTTCTTCTTTCGAATTGTAAATGGGTTATTATTTTACAACATATTTCAGTATTGGCCTAAAAGAAACCGCATGATCATTTGCCTCATTTATATTGAACTAAACGCACTAAGTTGAAACCAAACAAATGAATACATACCTAGTAACCACTTGATAAAATCACACAATAGCAACCTCTTTAAGGTGTGAAGACAGCTTAACTAAACCCTATCTGAGACCTGACTATCAAGTCATTTATCGACAATCAGTACTCTTAATTGTGGTCCAATGCATGTTGGGCCTTAATTAGTGAAAATACTCGACGTATCTGCGCATCTGATTTTGAATGCAATTATTGTCTCGAGATAAAAGGTCTGTGTTGAACTAGACGGCGCTAGTAAATTGTAAGATAAAGTCTACACCAGCCTTTTGTCTGAAAATGTTGAAGCCGAGTTATTGGTTAGTAGGAATACGCTCCAATCGACGATGGAATTTTCTTCACATTCACATAATATAACATTTGTAAGTATAAGTTGTATAAAAGTTTAATACAAAAAAAGCAGATCCGTACCAAGCCTACGTTTAAAAAAAAGTAGAGCCAATGATCTGTCAAGTTATACATCTCAGGAGTATGTTCTTCGTCATAACAATAATAAAAAAATACAATAAGGATCTTCGTACAAAACTTAATTTGCAAAAAGCCAGCTGTAACTTCCTAATCTCTCAAGGCTTGAAAATACATAATACAATTGTAACTAGAAATTAAAATTTAATCCCTTCATGCCGCATACCGCGTAAAGCCATCCGAATTATCTAACACAGTGATCTTTAGTTGCTCACTGAAATGTGTCTACAGGGCTTTGCCGTAGGGCGCACTGCAGCTTAAATTTTAATTAATTTTTCACTCCACAGCCTTCTTTAATAAAACCAGTGGCTTAATTGCCAAAATATTTCACAATCCTTTTAAGCAAAGGGCGAACCCTAAGACGTGTTTAATTAGCGACGTGAAATTCATTTAAATTGCGCTATTTGTAGACCATGCTTATTCTGTAGCCGAAAGCAATGGCCGTTATATCAAATTCTTGAAAACGCGTTTTGGTTACGAAATTCAGCACGTTATTAAAGGTCATGAAATGTTTTCTTGAGACTATTTTCTGGGAAACAAATAAAAATTAATGGCATGGACTTAAGCGATTTCGAGAGCATTCTAAATCATATACCTCGACTAAGAATATAATGTTGTTTTTTCATCGCTATCATTGTAATAACTTACGTATATACATATATCCCTTACGGGGATGACAGAGCCAACAGCTTTGAAAAAACTGAAACGCCACGTAACGTTCGTAAGTAATTTTATATATTTTGCACCTATTGCCTTTAGCCCAAGCTGAATTACGAGTATATTATTAAGCTTTTAATTTAACACGATATATAGTGGCTCAATCTTTGAAAGATAGAAATTGAATTTGTATTATAAAACCAGCTATCAAAAACCATTTAGGCCGAGCCTCGTGTTACCGTATGCCCAAAACATTTTATCCTTTAAACATATAAATACACAAAAGGCTTCCAATTCATTTGCTTATCTATTTAAAAGAGCGGGTTGGTTCAGGGTGCGACACATTCAAAACCAATGGAGCTTAATGTCACAAAATGCCGGTACGAGATCATCCATCCAGTGTAGGAAAAAATGTAAATACGCCTCTCACAGGGTTCAGCCAAGCGAGAGTTTCTGGAGAATGTTTATTTTTTTGTAATCTCGTTACTTTAATATGTTGAGCAATTTGTATGAAATATGTACTTATATGTTGCTTGTGATATTTTAGCCAGTTGTGTATTATTCTGCCGAAATTTTGGATTATTATGTTAAGAATTAATATCCTATATTTTTCATATAACCGTTTTATGTGCTCTTGAAAACATATAAAATAATATCAAAAGAAAAAGTAGGGTTAGGAAACATCGACTGCGTTACGTAGGTTTAGGATCAATATATATGTTGTCCACAAAATATAGCACCTTATGTATGAAAAATTGTTTATTGCATCGTATGGAAAGTTTCACAGGCGATAAATGCTCTCTTTTATATAGAAATATGAGGAATCCAATGTGATAGAGAAAAAATCGATGGATTTATCTTAAAAATATCAGGAGAGTTACCAAACATAAACCGGCAGCACTCAAAACTTGATACATCCAAACAAGAAGTAGTGAAACACTTCTTATACTAACGGCAAACTTATTTCCCCGTAACAGGGAACTCACTCTTTAAATTCAATCCGGAACTACGGGACCCCTTTTTTCGCAAACAAAATATAACATCGCAGAGTCTTATTCCCTTGCCAATAGGGACATTCGATAGTTCAGTGACAAAAAGACAAACTTTATATTCAGTTACTGTCTCCCAGGCTATATTTTGTGGTACTTGCCAAATTGAGTACTATTATCAGTTCGACTGGCGTCTACTATTGGCAGAGAGTTCTATATGCTTATTGCGGATACATAAAGTGAGTTCTATTATGTCACCATTCCAAGTATGTCACAGAGGAGACGCTTTGAATATGTGAGTAATATTCTCCATTTATTTGGCCGGCGCAGACTGGAATGGCTTTTTCTTGTTATCTAAATTATCTGTTTTCTTCTTTATGTCGAGCCGTATGAAGTCGAAGTACCGATAGCAGACATTATGCGTCGGCATTGTACTGATAATATCTGTGAAAGGGTTGCGAGAAAAAAAGTATAAAAAGCTTTTACATTAATTTAAACCTAAGATTGTAACCAAAGAGACAAAAGACAGCCAAGTTTTTTATCTCAGTAAAAGTATTTGATGATATTCATTATCAAGTACCTATCTCTGAGTATTTTATGATCAAAGAAATAAAACGTTACAAGTACCGTCTATTGCACAACAGTAATAATAATCGAGTAGCAGTGTGAACAATCGAGGATCGACATTCGGTAGCCGGCGTAGGTGTCAAAACGGACAGCAAGCCATCTTATCAGTTACGTGAAGCATCTGAACGGAGATATGTCCAAACCAATTTAACTAGACCTCCGAAAACTAACTGGTTTACCCTGCTGCGTCTAGTTTATTTCGTTGATCGGAGGGCGTAGGAGGTCTTTCGTAAATGGTGGCATCACTCACGTGTGTAGAGTTGTGGGAGGTACATTAGGGTAGAAATCAAGATCTTTGCTGCAACGGAAGGCAGGTGATGCATTGCCTTCAAGTCCACTCTCTCAATCGCAAGATTCGAGATTAGATCGAGTTCCCTTTCTAGTGCAAACGGCTCGGAACATGCTCTTAGATTGTTTGCTCTGGCGCAATCCATCTTCAACGGATTTATTTACTGCCAGGATTAGAAAAAGTAAATTAGAATTTATTCGTCTGTACAGTGCACCTATTTGCTCTGATCGTTTAAAGGAAAATGTTATTTTAAAAAATATTTAATTATGTTGTGGTTTTTCTTTTTATTTCATATTTACTGCCAGGACTAAAAAAAGAAAATGACAATGTTTTCGTCTGTATAGAGCACACCTATTTGCTCTGTTCGCGCAAAGGAAAATGTCATTTTAATAAAAATTAAATTTGCTGTGATTTACTTTGTAGTTGCATAATAATAATAAAAAGAGAGCACAATATTTTAGAAAAATCTTTTACATTTATATATTACTTACTAAGGGATAATTACATGTACTGGAGATTCATTACTTTTTAATTATAAATATTTTTCAAATAAGTGTACACGTGTGGTTTTTTTTAATGGAAGGTGATAAAGTACTGCTGAATATAACAAATGCATAGAGGGTTGAAGCATAAAAAACAAACGAAGACCTAAGTAGCACCTTTGTACTAAAATTACTGTATTAAATGTTCTTTTATACATATAATTTCATAAAAAATAATAAATACAACACCTCATTAAGTTGAAATTTTACTTTGGTTATTTTTCAAGTATTTATTGTATCTTATTGAGATATAAGACTAACGTTGAGACATAGGAAATAAATTAGTACAATTCCTTACTAATAATAAAAATGCGAAAGGTTGTCTATCTGTCTGTTCCGCTTTCAAGCTAAACAGCAGAACAGATTCGAATGAAATTTGGCATAGTTATAAAATAGACCTTCGGAAGCAGCATACTTTATACATACACAGGTTACTTTTATTCTGGCAGTTCCTACGGGAGCGAAGTCACCAGAAAATTAATATTTTGATTTTTCTCTTAAATTACACATGGGTTCTGCTAGACACCTCAAAGTCAATAACAAATGAAAATCATATTATCACACCACATATTTCATCCAAATTCAACATTTCACACTTTATTTCTTATCTAGGTCATGAAGAAATCTAATCACATCAAACCAAGCGAAGACACGCAATTAAAAAGGCAAATGAATTTACAGAAACACTAATCAATCAATGCCAACGGACGTGTCGTAAAACGTTTTCAATTATAAAATATCTGTTCTTTGAGACGTGATGAACCAACTTGTTCTGTATGATGGACACCCACATCACGTCATGTGTACTTACTTTCAACGAATATAGGATAATGAATGCGTTGGCGGAAAGTAAACAGAGTTAATTTTCTCAGATGATTGCAAAAGGAATAAGTTTTGTTTGTAAAACTGTTTCTATTCTTAGTAAATACTTAGGTACTTATTTTTGTCTTCAATTATTCTGCCGGTAAACATATATTTTAACATTTCTAATTTTCACAGAATAGAGGAATTAAATAGGTTGTATTCGGCGAAATTAGTTTCCATATTTATTTAGATAAGTAACTAAAGGAAGGAAATTACTAATTGTAGACATTCAAAACCCAATCTCGAATCAGGCCTTTTATAATCCGTTTCGTCTGACCTTTAACAACTTAAAGCAGTATCTTTGGAAGTACCAGAAGATAAATCTTCGCTTTCAAACTTTGTCCCACGCGAATATAAATTGCGAATCCTAAAACGTTCTTCCTAGGTGCGTTAAAATGTACAAAGAAGATTTACCTACACGCCTATCCGAGATAAGAGAATAATGTCTCCCTACAAAGGCTGTACGCAACATCTTTCTTATAAGCTATATCCGCACTCATTATCTTTTAACACGCCGCGAAACTTATGCTCCTTCTTAGTTGTACGGTATCTCGACTCTTAAACACCACTTTCTCGACGCTTGCAACATCCTCGCCCCTCGGATCAGATACGGCTCGCACGGACCAAGTCTATACACTTATTTATTTACAGAGCTCAGACAATTATTTACGATGTTAGCCGCGTAATAGCTTGCAATATCTAGTTTTTCTGAACAAGATCCGGCTTCCAGAAAGTACATGATTTGAGGTGAGCGCGCAGATTCCATCGGCGGGCATTCGAGCTCACGTTTCTTTTTCCTAAACAATATATTCGCGGCGAATCCCGGATTAGCATAGGAAAGTAATTTAAACAAATTGCCTAAACGATTTTTGCCAGAAACGCGACGCAATTTGTTAAGATGAAGTATGCTAATATTTACGGTGTGGTAGTTCTAACATTTGGCCGAGTTTCTTGTGTCAGACAAAATCGATGTTCTGTTTACTTACATACGGTGCACGGAAATTTTTAGACGAAAACTTTTACCATCCGCGCAACATAGCAAATTCCTTTTCCCTAAGATTACGCAACTTGTGAACTTTGTCGAAATTATGCGGCAATAAATCCAGAAATGTGTAAGAAATGCCTTTTATCAAAGTTTTTGTTTATTCTATTTTTTCGTGATAAAACGAAAGACTGCGAATGGTTTCCATAATTCATCAGAATTACTTTATGTACTTTTGGCGATAAAGGGAAAAAGGCGGCACATTAAAGACCTCGTTTAACTGTTGGTCGATAACATTTTGCTGCAAAATACATAAAAATGTACATAAAGATAACTCTCGGTATGCTTTCCTAAAATTTTCACAGTAAATTTTATTCGCACAAAACGGCTTTCGGATAATGTCTCCCCATTAGGGGTTCGGTGGAAAGCAATCTTTTGTCCAATTTCGCTTAAAAATTATGGTAATTCTTGTTCATTTTGCCGCTAGAATTTATTGAATGCTAGAGCTTCGCTAATGGTTGATTGTTTTAGAAGCCCATCAGAATATTTTGAGTTTGGTACCAAAATTTCAAACGACGATTTGATCGCACCATCGCAAAGTAAAATACATTAAATAAATAATACAATAACAGTTACGAACAAACAAAAAAATAATAGAAAGCTGACAATAAATAGACCTTTAGTCAGTACTATTTTCAGGCTTCTAAAAATGATAAATAATTTTACAATGCAAGAAACTTAGTTTACGGCATGCGCAGGGGCAGAGAATCGGGTTTTAACGTCGAATAATAACTCCTAAACCGATAAAGATAGCTCCTTTTACCATCTAGAATACATCGTAAACCTCTTGTTTTGTTACACAATGACGGGTGGTACAAAATAAAAGTATTTATAACTTGCATCACAAACATTGGGTCTTGTAAATATTTAAAATATCGAGAGTATTTTATGTTTTGTCATTTTTGGGTAGCGAAAGTCATGAATGACAAAGGATTGGAGCCAATAAATTTTAGGGGTTATTAAAATCGAAAGTTTGAGAGTTTTTTTTTTGGAAAAAAATGGTTAACAAAAAGTATAACAAAGGATTGGAGTAAGTTAATAGTATTATTTAAAGGACGTTCAAATCGAAAGTTTCGGAGAATATTTTGAAGTTAGTTTGAATGTGTATGTAGTAAAAGTACGAGAAACTATATCTATCGGCATCATCAGTCGCATTACAATAAAATTTGCCGCTATTGATTTATCTTTACTATAACAGCTGGTTTACAGGTTCCCACGAGAATTTCAAAGCTCCTCTTTTAGTACGTTCCTATAGCCTTTAACCCAATATGTCAAAATATTATTTAGATACATATGCATTACATAAATCACGTCTATACCCCTTGCGGGGTAGACAGAGCCGATAGTCTTAAAAATACTGAAAGCTCACCCACTGCTGTTTGGCTTAAGATGGAATTGATATCCAAATAGTAACACATTGCTACAAGAAGAATCCTAAATTTATAAGTTATTCCCTTAGTCGCTTTTTGCTATTAGTATAGGAAAGATATAAGAGTGATCGTATTTTATGGTGTCGAGTATCACATAGCACAATTAAGATCAAAGCTATATAATGTAGAGACGAAGCGCCATTTTAACAGGGTACAATTAAAATACAGTGGAAACACTGGATTAGAATAATACATAATCAATACGCCTCCTGACTCATGTTCCAAACATCCTGCAATTCAATTCTAAATAAGTTATTTCAAACAGAAATTGGAACAGAGAAAAAAATACTATGAATAGAATAGTCCTTGTAGCCAGAACAATGGCCATTCGGCTTGTACTCACCGCTGTTTCGCTTTACTACATGAGTAAATACTTCCAACACCAGGATCATCCTCATAAACTCATCCCTATAAATATAGAGTAATAGTATCAATATACTTTTTAGAGCCAAAATTGGGGCATCGGTGGTCGAACCGTTGCCACCTGTAACATGAGTTTTAAATTCTATCCCGGCCAGTATCAACAATGACTTTTTTCTTAGTTATTTATTAGATCGCAAAGGCTAATACGCCATGAAAAAGAAAACGCTAGGAAACCTGGACACTCAGGCACAATACGTGAACCCTAATTTGTGTGTTTTATAAGTGTTTAATTTTTTGACGAAAGGTATATTTTTTTAACTTTTTGATTAATATTTAACATAATTATTGTCAATATTTCCTTTTTGATAAAAATATTTCAATACATTTTTTCACTCCACTCCACTCTGGCCTCAAGTATTTACTCATGGAGTTTCGCTTTACGCTACGCATCCCTTGTATGCAAATTTTGTTCAATTTCGACTATCAGTCGAGTCATAAATAACCGGAAAGAATTGCACTCAAAGGCCTTTCTTGAGAAGCGGTAACATTGTGACTAATGAAAGTGCGAGTTCTTTTTAGCAGAAATACGAAATGGGCATTTAAACCGTGAAGGTGTTTGTACTTTTTTTCAGGTGCTCATGGGAAATACTGGTCTTCGGTTAGGCAGTAATTTATATTAAATATTTTTTTATCGAACTCCGTGAACAGTCGGCTGCTAGCTAAGACCTGAATGCTGACGGAACATTACAGTCATTTTTAATGTCCTTGTCCTTATATCGCCTTCTACGGTATGCGTATAATGAGATGGATTGGTCCTATTTTAGTCAGATTTAAAGTCCCATAAAATTTAAAGTTAAAGTGTCGTAGGGTCCAAAGATTGAAAATACCAAACATAAATCATACTTCGTTCCGCATGTCAAAAATGAGGGAGGTTGTAGAGAATGCTTCTTGCTATCTGTCATCTCCCCTGCATTGATTTAATTATTTAACATGTTTTGTGCGTTAATTCAAAAACTATTAAAACGGTTTTAATGAAAGTTGGCATAATTATAAGACTAGATCTTCAGTTAAGTACCATGAACTATTCCAATTTCTAGAAACTTTAGTACACAAAATATCCTGATACTACGTGATGTTTCTTACTGACACAGCACAAATCTTAAACCATGATTTAAGCAAATCAATATGCTCATAATAAGTACAAATTAAGTTACTTTTAGATTATTTAATATTGAAAATATTTGCTAAACATAAAAATAACGCTCGTGTAATCTTAAAGATTTGACTTTGAAAGATGAAACTCAAAAAGAATCTACTGAATGGAATTGAAAGATACATAAATTGCATTTACCCAAAATTTACATCAAACTGTATTAGAATACCTCCTAATGATAATGAATACAGAATTTTTCGATAACGATGATTTTGTTTAACTTTGAATTTAAAATTTATTAATGAATCAGTGATAAAATGATTAAAAACATGGATTTACACTATCATTATCCTCCTAGTCCTAGTGGCATTCTCACCCGATTTAAATATGTGTATTTTTATAAATTCATTAGGGAATAGATTAAGGTACCAATATATATATTTCACCTCACTCAATGAACCGAGGGTGCGCCGATAGCCACGACCCTGAATTGGGTAAGTCAGTAGTGGACTCACTTTAGAATATAAAGACTTATAGATATTGAAGATAAGCGAGAATCATAAAAGAAAGTAACTATTTACACAAATAGAGGAGTTTAAGCCACCAGTTTTTTAAAAATCTTTATGTTATCAGTTGTCACCCGCTCAGCAAAATTTGGCTTCAAACTTTGTGACCGTCGATTTATTACTCTGTGACTTATATGGTGTACGTGAAAATTATAATTATGCAATTTATTTACGACAATGTAAAATATAAAAACTACGCTTCAGTTTAATAAACAACGAAAATTTGAACTTTAAATAATTAAGTACAGAGGTATTGAATAAACCGCAGCTATGGTCGTTAATCCGATAATTATCATTTTACCATTATTGAGGCCAAACTCAGCAATTATCGTTTAATAAATTATTAGTTATAAACCCTTTAAAATCGCGTTTTGCAAACTTTTGCCCCTGTACCGACAGTGTCACATTTCACCGTTAATTAAAACCCCAATTTGCAGCTTTATTAAGCTAACTCATTGTGTAAAAGGTTTCTAAATGTGATTAAGACTAACAGTAATAATAAACATTTATTAGTGTAGGAATAGTCTTAGAAACGGATTTAATGGCGGATTTAAACTTGTGACGTTTGGAACTATCGGTGGAGTTAGGGTTAACATCGTAACATTTTATTAGTTCGCTGGTTTTCTTTAGATAAAGTTTCATTTTTGAGTCAAAGAATTAGTAAGTAGCAGTGCGGGTTTCGAACACCACTTAATGCCACGAACACTTTTGCTAGTAAATTACTTCTGGAGTTGGAGAGATCAGACAACATTTAAGTTGCGTCCCTTTCATATCACGACCTTCAATTAGGTAATACCATCTGACCTCCACAACCATTACAAGTAACCTTACATAATGGTTACACATCCAACTGCCTAAATATGAAGGTATCCTGTGTTCCTTCACTGAAGATCAGTATATAATCATCCTGTAAAAACCAGTAACCCTATACAATCTACTATAGTTTTTACTCAAGATACTTAATATCTATATATGTTTGAAACACCAAGTTATAATTTTATTCAGTGCCTCCATACAGATCTTATCATTCTCGCTGAACTTTTTATCCACAAACAGCCGAAACAACACGCCTGGTCTAATTAACTGTGTTTTATTGTAAGTTAGTAGTATGGGCGACCATTACGCTTACAGCCCATTGAGATTTATATGTGACCAATGAATGTATTGTTGTGGCTGTAGATCTTACTTTATTTCTAAGATTGCTTCTCCTCGTTATTTTGTTAAGAGGTTTAAGTTACTTTATTTTCTGCAGTTAGTTAATTATATTTATATATACACCTTTCTCAGTGGATGGTGAAACTATGCTTCAGATGCGGGCTTGTGGAGGAAGGAGGTTTTTGCCCAGCATTGGGACGTAAAAAGGCAATTAAAATAAAAAATCTTTGCCGTATAGACAGACTGACAATCAAGTATAGCTGAAACTTCTTAGTGTAGAAAGCTGAAATTTGGCATGTCATTAAACATACATACATATAAGCGTCTTTCCTAGAGAGGGAGGCACCTACCAATACGTGACTTCAAGACTTAAAGTATCATTTATCTGATGTATAATAACAACGATCTATACTTTCAACGGTATACTTTACAACAGGCATTGATTGCAAGGCCTTGTGAAGTAAGCGCATATGAAAACCCCCAGCGGGCAACTACGCACAAGAGTGGAGTGATCCTTCATTACTCTACTGCAGATACGCCTACAGCTTGTCTATTTTTAGACTCACTCTTATATAGGTAGAAATACATAAAAGTTAAATGTTACATGACTACATTAAAAAGATTAAGGCTACGACGTGTTTCAAAGGGTTTTCTGAGAAATTTGGTAAACAGTTATATTAATATAATAAAATAGACATTGACTAAGAAAAGATTTTTAGAAATTTCCATGAAAAGTAAGTAAGTATTGTAAGTAAGGATCGAGATATTGAGAAAAACATTTCAAGAGAAATGAAAATAGAAGAAAATTAAATTGGGCAGACTTGTAGGCGTAAAGCATCATATAATAATTATTAAAGGTGGCTCAATTGAAGTTATTTATACGGAAATCAGAGGAATCTGAATTATAAAGAAAAAAAATTTTTACTGATATTGTCGAAAATTCGTTAAGAGCTTGATTGCAAAATGTTCAGGTAAAAAGGTTTACACAGTAAAAGTCCGACATACGCCGCTATAAAAATTCCAATAAAGGCAATAAAAATCAACAATCAGAAACAAAAGGCAAAGTAAGCAGAAAATTTCGCTGCGCGTTCATGTATTCCCAACATTTCTCTTCACTCAAACCTTTGGCGTGCGGTGAAGGAAACAATTCAGAATTTTCCCATCTTCCTTTAAGCAAATCCACACAGATTCCTAATCCTTATACGGTTCGCGTCCCGAGAGATCAAAGCTCTCGAAATCACTGGATATACTATAGGAAATTGCTTCTAAGATTACCTCTATTGAGCTTGTAGTTGTTATAAAGTCATTAATTAATGTTGCGTACGCATACTATAATTAATACCTACTCAAGTTAGTTCTATAGATGGAAAATACATTATAAATTTCTAATACCTACGCTGTAATCATATAGTGGTACCTAATCAAATATATAAAATGAAATATAGTAGTAGGAATCATATATATAATTTTTTAAATTTTGTCATTCCCGAGCATTAAAGCCAACATTATAAGTATAAAACTAGAAATGATATATGACATGATGATCTAAAATATATGAACCGTCATGGTTCTCACAAAAAAAAGAAACAACGTATTTCTTTTGTTACTACTTAAGAAAAAAATATACCTGTATTACAACATGATTAAGAGAATGAACATAGAGAAATATCTCACTGAATTCGAGTGCAGTGAATTCTGCAAAAATCCGTATCTACAAAGACAATTTCCTACTTTTCTATTCTGGCTCCCAACAGACGGACCAAAGCCTGCATTTAGGAGCCACTAGGACGGGACTAACAGACCCGCTCACTTAATTACCATGCCTTACTGGAAATAAAAAAGTAAGAGTAGAATAGTCGCTCTTTTTGTGAGTCTTTGAAACAAAAGTATAGTATTTTTTTTCTCCCTTTTATTGGGGAGATACTCGACGAATTAAAAAGATCCTTTGACTGTTGAAAGTTTTATGGCGCGGCTTAAATGTATTTCTGATGGGTTTGATTATGTTGAATGGGGTACTCATTAAAGATTATTAATGATAAGTATCGTGTAGTTAGTATTTATGAACATTCATCCTTCAGAAAATATGTTTTAATCAAAGATTTATTTAGTATCTGACCATTTTTGAAATGGGTCAGTTAATAAATCTTTGTGTTAAAAGATTGTAACTACGTTAAACGTCTTTTCATTTGTTCTACTTTATTAAAACAAGGTTAACAGAAATATCTAATTCAAGGGATTGTTAGATAATTTTTCTTTAAATTTTAAATCTTGCGTTGTTTTTATCTTCTTCTTTCTAGCTATAGGCCCGGTTGCATCCTTACCTTTGTTTCTACCTATTCCAACAAAAATAAAATAAAGTGATTTCTCTCACATTTGGCAATTTTGTAAAGTATTCCAAATACTTGTAGGAAATTGGAGCTAAACCAGTCTTATTTCAATGAAACAGAAAATTACCTCTAGAAAGTAATTAACAAATTGAAAGATTGAATTTAATCATTATAATTGTTGTCAGATTGTAATACTATGGCGACCAGTTAAAATGTGAAAAAATGTAGGCATACACAGAGGAAATGTGATCAAACAAGCACAAAAATTGTCGGCCCGCGTTACTTCTTACTTTATGTTGAAATGACATACCCGTTACATCTATAGAGGCCGCAGGCAATACAAAAAAAAATGTAGTAGGTACTCGAAACCAAACCCGGCTTTTTAGAACACATAAACACACAATTTTTATCACTGCCTATTTATCTCAATAATTTTGTCAAGCGAATAATTTAATATCACAATAGGACTGGTTTCATACAATCTGATTTACATTTATCTAAAATAAATACATACATACACAGTTAGTTTCCGGCCAAGCACAATTTGGATGTAACGAATGAGCTGCCACCTAAATCACTTGTAATAGCAGCCTTTAATTTATGCATTGATTTATTCAAAACGATCCAAAATAATTGTTGAATATCGACGCCATTACTTTAACTATTGTTTAAGTTACCCACTGAATTATTGTTTATGGTCGCTTTCCATAGCAGCTTAAGATGCACTTCATACTATGGCAAACAATACAATACCAAATGCAGCATGTGTGGGGCTTTTAAATCCAGTTACAATATATAGGTGGATAATTTAAGAATTTATATCAAAATTTCGTTAAATATTCTTGTAGTCTAAAAATAACTAAGTAGGTTTTTGATTTTTCAGGTTAGAAAAACAGAAGCCACACCAATGCATTCAGAATAAGGCAAGTAATAGGAATTCTTGAAAAAACTATACGTAAGCGTCAATTTATCCTTGTATTAAGAGAGTACATTATAAAAAATTGTGTCCGATACTTTGTTCTATCCTTTTTATATAACTGAAAATAACTCTCGTTTGTCGCATTCTGTACACATACTATTTTGGTAGCAATGGATGAGCGCCTTAAAGACTAAGCTTCACTATTGATTTATAAGTCACTGTAGGCGTTCTATACTTTTTGAGTCGTCGTGTATATGATAATTAAATTTGACCTGAGGCGGCGAAGAAAATAATATTATTTTGTAGCCACAGGAATCTCAACTTGACACTCCAGGGACCAGGTGCTAACTTATTCGAGTCTTTAGCAGTAAATTTTCTGAATGCTGCGTAATATTATTCAACGATCATTCAGTTTTCTGGTAATGTTTAGAAAGCGTTATAAAATGTTTGGTGACTGAGGATTCCATTTGCGTACATGTTTCTGTATAAGGCATTAATGTATTTTATACATCTATTTACACATAGATATTTCACTTATAGAAATCAAAATTCATGTTCTCGTTGGTTATTTTTTCTCAGCTATTTGTTTCAAAGCCGAGGAATAAGAGGAAAGGAAAAGCAAAATAAAATTTATATTTGAATGAAAGATTATTTATAAGATATATTTATAAGATCGAAATATACAACAATCCATTATCACTTAAATGATCACAATGCAACTTTCATATCTGAAATATATCATAAAAAAAATGATATACGTAAGACCACACACCTGCTGATGTGAACTAGCGCTTGGGGACTTTACTAATAAATAGCTTTAACGGGGTTTTGATGAGTTCCTCTACATTTATTGGTGTTAACTAACACATAAATACGTCAAACTATTCCCCAACTATGACAAAAAACCAAAGGGCTTTAATATTTCAGTGATATGTAACAGGAAACTGTGCTATTAACGGGGGTACTAAATTTAACAAATTAGTAGAGTATGACAAACTAAAATTAATGGAGTTTTGTCGCCTCAGGCATTTTTTAATTTCGCTGGTGTCCTAATGATCTGGCAGATGTCAGCACCATATGAAAATGAGCCGCTTATTCTTCTATTTCTGGGTATATTTGAGGTCATCGTACCTAAAAATGTTAGTTCAGATTGTTATGACATCATGGTTTGTTTTATTTTCTCTGACTGGCTTAGTGGGAGGGTATCGTTTTTTAAGTTTATCAAATAAAGCAAAATGTTGTTGCTAATCCCTAAAAAAGGTAAGTGATGTTCGATAATAAGCTTAATTTTTGAAGATTAGGTTCTTTTGTAATATACTAAGCCGATAAATATTTAGGTTCGTTTCCTAAGCCAAAATATTTTGATAAAGCTGGTTAATAAAAAGGTTTGTCATAAAAAGAAGTGACAGACCACAAACTTTGAAGTTAAATTATTTTTTCAACAGTAAGGTGTTCACAATTAAAACAATCATTGCATTGATATTAACCAAAATGTATGGTAGTAATGTTAATTTTATGAAAACCAATTACCGCAGTCATGTGCAAAGTTAGTCAAAACAAAACAAGTTCAATGCAAATAACGTAGCATGGTTCCCATTAAACTGTATCCGACGATTTTATAAAATAAAAAAAGAATAGAATTAAATCAGTGAATTTTACAATTAGTTTGTTATATTTCGGGATTTTAGAATTAAATGGAGTTATGATCTGCGGTTCTTTATACAGTCAACGGCAGACAAAGAAAACTCTTTCTCATACTAAGCAAAGCGCTAAGGAGGGTCAACTTTCTTTGCTTTTGACTGTACAAGCTTGTAGGCATGCATTGCCAAATTGTTTAAGGAATCTGAAGTTACGGAATGTTACATAAAAGTTATTCTAATGTAAAGATTTAAACTATTTGCATGAGTGAACCTTTTGCGCTATCGTTACTTTGAGCCAATACAGGGGGGCCCGAACTTTGATTAAAATTTCATAACCCCAGCTTAAGCAGTACCGACTCATTGTAAATTATGGTTCCTCAATATTTAATGAGGACCTTTTACGAGTAACATTGCTGTTATTGTATCGTTGTTGTAAAGATTGTTTTGTGGAAAGAAGACGTGTACTTGTATTTGTAAACAAAAACACTCCTATAAAATAAATCAATTTCTACAAGAATGAGTTAACAATAAAACTGATATTATTAATCGTTATGAAACAGTCCAGGGTAATCCTAAATTTGCTCACACTCAACTTAACAAAACGCCTCGCATTCCTTCGGGACCTTCGGTCATAACTCATCCAACTATCGGCAACAAGCCGCCAAGAAAGCTATATATCAAGTTTGATAGTCAATTATTGGCACTCGGCACAGAAACCGCTGTCTATGGGTTATCTAAAGCATATACCCTCCAGGGCTGGCCCTAATACGCTATTCATAAGTCGATGTTGTACGCAAATAAAGGTTCACTCCCAAAGGACGTACCGATTCCTATCCAATCCTAATTTGATAAGTTCTGATTGTACTGTTGGTTAGGGATGCCTTGCATGGATTTTTAGTTTTCAGCTAGTAAAATGACATATTACATTAATGCTTGCTTTGGACATGTTCGTATTACCTTATCAGCCTCTTAGATTTAGTCCCTGTTACGTCCTCTTCATGGAGAGTAGGATTTACATTAAGATGATATCATTATTTATCGTCTATTAAGACAACGTTTAACGTTTTTGTTCAATAACACCGCAAAGCAGCTGCAAAGATTTATTATCGGAAGGACACTAAACTGACATCCAACTCTTAATGTTGGGAAACTCGAAATGAACCCACCATAATGACGGTCTCTCGCCGGGGCTATTTACTGCGCTCCGAAATTCTCATGACCAACACTATCCACATTCTTGAGGAAGTTCAGATTGAATTAACGACACTAAAAAGTGCACGAAGTCACGGAATTCTTAGTAAAATTACCAGTACCTAAATCTATTGTTATATGTGGTTCTGAACGCGTCCCGAACATTCCTCGAAACGATTCGAATTTAGAACGCGACTTTGGAATTAGTGACGGTGTTAACATTTTGACAACAAATACGAACGTACAAAATGTTGTAAGCCAGTTGTAAATGCTTAAATAGGTCTATGCAGCCCAAAATAGAGAACGGACAAATAATTTAGAATCAAATATACCAACAAATATTTTTCGAGCGCACCGGTGCATGTGATTAAGGGATGGGACATTATCTGTATCGCTTTTGTCCTCGATTGTCCTTGTTATTCGGTCTGTGGTTGGAATCTCCTTAGATTAACATTCAATATTAGACTTTATTTCCCAAACGGATGACATATTTTGTTTATTTTTAACTCTCGTATAAATTTGTATTGAATTACGCAAACTCAATACCGTTGCCTAGACGAAAGCTGATATTGACGGTGACATCTCTAGAGTACGTAAAGGATTATCGAATGACAATGTGCATTTTTTCCATACGTGTTTATTTAGATGGCGATATTCAAAGGGATCCGATGCTTTTAAACTAGATGCTATTAAATTGCGCATGCGTCTTTTGTCACGCCACATGGCATTTTCCAGCAGATGGCTCTTTTGTCAATCCACCATGTTAGAGCAAGTAGTTCTAAGTATTTAGAAATTGGATCAAAATAAGTAGTATCTCCGATAACCAGCCTTTGAATAGGAATCTGATGTAGTTTCTATACATTACAATCGAAATTATTAGGTAGTTTCAAAACAAACTTCAAAACTAAAGCCTCAATTTGTCGTTATCTATGTCAGAATAAAACCTACAGTACCGCACTCAAAATTACTTTCAGCTTCTGTCCGAAATTTCAATTTCTCTGATTCTATTTCAGTGTTGTTGTCCTGTTCATTTATTCAACAAATGGTTTCTGAGAACTACCTTGTTCGGTCAGTTTTAATCCTAAGAGGATATAGCAATGTTACCAAATATAGGTACTTTATAAAATTTATCATACCCACTGAAATAACTAATAATGTCAGACAAAAATAAATGCAAAATTTATTGTTAACAAATACTTATAAAAAATAATTAATTTAAAATCCTAGAAAAGTTACGTATCTTATAAATAAATAAAATAAAAATAACCCGAACATTTCGGACTTTTGCTTATTTTTGAAATATAATATAAATAAGTGTTAACAAACGAATGTTAATATATTATTATATTCTGTGCCCTAAAATAACGAGCTTGTTTCAAAAGATGAATGTGGATGAAGTAAAAGAAGTATATGCAGTAATTGTGGCAAGTGAAGATTGTGTAGTCTCCGCTTAACTCTTAGAGTTTTTCTCAAATTCTCTTGCTTAAATGTTTACAGTATGTGTGTTCAATCGCAATTTTAAGTATTGCATATTTGTTTACATAAAATGTCCTCAACATGGTTGCGTTGGTTAATATAATAATAATATAACACATAAGCCTGTGTAAATTGACAATCCTCGTAATATGCGCAATAATATTTATTAAATAGTATACTTAGCCAAAAACCACAAATTACAGTTAAAATCCCGGCAAAATTTGAAACATCAGTAAATCCACTGCGGTCGCGCTCAAGTAGAACTGTTCAAAACTAAAATTTCAGATAATACTATCTGCGTATCCCTTTTAACGACGAAGTAAGTTAATTACCAAACTAATTCCATTATCCCTCGCCCTTACGGTTTCTACCAAAACATTGGTTAAATATTATATTTGGAATATTATAAAGGACTAGAAATTTCACGCATGTTAGATTTATCTATTGTTTTTATATGTAATTTTATTTTTTGTTTGAAATTACAATAATATATATGTAGGTATTTAATTAAACGTTATACGAGCTTAATGAATTTAAATTTGATAGTGTATTTAATTACGACTTTTGCTAAAAAGTCAATATGTTAAAAATTTATCTAAAAGCGCAGAAGCGCAGAGTCTTACCCTTTTCCAACAGGTTACATCTATTTTATGACCCTATTTTGATTAAAAAAACATGCATTTATACAAATATAAGATTATTATTCGATACAATGTTGTGAATTTCCGCGAACATCTAAAATTACGATCACAACTTCGCGGTCCCCGTATCTTCGGCAAACCATTTGTAAACTATACAGGGTGTGACATAAAACTGTACACGACATTTCCACTCTCTATGCGGTCCGTGTAATAACTTTCCCCATTATTTCTACGACCCATCTCTTTGGTTTGATAAGGGTGCGAACAGCAAAAGTAAATGGTGTTGATTTCGTTTTGATTTCGCCGCAGAGATAACAACAGTTTCATGACTCGATGAGTAGATGGCGCTAGTGCGAAGAGAGTGGATATTGGCGTAATACGAAAAATATGAGGATTTATTCAAGGGAATCTTTGTGATGGGAAGAAAATGTAGTGTGGGAGTGTTTTATTTATAATTCTTTCAGTTTTAGATGTAGGAGTAACTTGTTTCGATTTTTGTTGCCTGAGAATGAAAAAAATATTATTATGTTGTAACTTGTAACGAAAGCAATAAATTTGTTTGAGAATTAAATCATATGGTTAAGTAAGTTTTTTTTATTTAAATTAGAATAGTACCACTCCATGTCCTCCTCCTTACCCATACAGTAGGTCGTACAAAGCGACTAAGGGATAGGCTCATATACTTAGAATTGTTATCATGTACATATGTAAAATATTTATGCACTCATTGTACTTCTTCCATCCGTAAATCTCGTTACATCTTCAATTCTCTGGAGACAATATCTAAGTGCGTCTGTTGACCATGACCCTTAGGTAAGTTAGCATGATTTAAGATATCTATGAAGTATAAAATTGATTGATTGAT
This sequence comes from Amyelois transitella, assembly GCF_032362555.1. Taxonomy (NCBI): domain Eukaryota; kingdom Metazoa; phylum Arthropoda; class Insecta; order Lepidoptera; family Pyralidae; genus Amyelois; species Amyelois transitella. The sequence goes on along the minus strand of NC_083511.1, from coordinate 4,879,495 downwards.
AGAATTGACATACTAACTTATATTTTCTGAGCTAAATCTTAAAGCCACTAGCTTTCTCACTATCCATTTGTATTTGAGCCGTAACGACGTTAGTCAATCTAATTATCACTTAAGTAACACGCAGTAAGCTTGCTCGGTCTTCACTCAACACTGAGTGTATCATTAAAAAGCTATCGAGCATCAATGTGAGTAGTATTCTTGAAATAAAATAAATAAGAATGTGTTTAAGTGTGCCATTTGGTTCTTATACCAAATGGCACTCTATCAATTTCAATAAAATCACAATTTGTAAAATGTGTTTGGTGATAGTATTACTTTTAATCTCTTATTCTTACATTTTTTTAACTATATATTATACCTATAACCTATAACCTTTACCAGAAAACTCTCTTTCCAAAATATCAAACAGGAATAAAATCCGTCCACAAGTTTCCGAGATTAACGCATACACTCAGACAGGGAAAATACTTGTATCATAAATAGTGAATGTGATGTAAGTACTTACCAATTGAAAGAATGTACGAGTATTACATACTTACCTATTTTGGAAAACTAAATAATACTAAAAAGTAGTCTCTTTCTAGTACACGCCGAACACGAATGTCAATTCCAGCATTAGACCTTTCAAGACAGAAGGCTCTGGCATCCCCGTGAGGAATAAAGACTTAGTATTTGTAATGTATATTTCTTTATATTTTTAGTCAGTATTAAAGTTATTAGTTATAGCGAATCTAGAGCAGTGATTAAGTATTGAAGCATAAATTATTCCATGCCTTTCAACAAGTTTCTAGTTTACAAGTAGCAACTTTCATGAAACTTATAAGTCTTTTCTAGTCTGTTATTAAAGACGAAGAAATAAGAGTAGTTTATTATAGTTATATGGCAATTAAAAAATAAAAAGTGTAATATAAAACAATAACCTAATGGGATAAACATAAATAAAACAAAAGGAAATAAAATTTTGAAAATGTGTGTATTTCTTTTTTCTTCAATAATATTTCTTTCAATATTTACATATGTAATATTTACAAAACTCAAAATTATTTACAGTCTCTTTTTGCGACATACTTGTTTAACAAAATAATATTATATAAATGCATCTGTACATAATAAAAGTTTTTAACTTTGGCATTATAATAATTTAAGCGATCCAAATATTAACTGGTACCTACCTAAACTTACTCTGTACAACAATAAATATTTACAATGGCCTGTTCGTTTCCTCATTAAAAATACTATCGCAGAAATTAGGAAATTCATAACAACTAAACAAAAACTAGCGCTTTAGTACAAATAAATGCGTGTTTGAGTGGGCACAATATTTCCTAAGACAATAAATATGATCCTAGACTTAAAATTAATTATCACTTTTATTGGACTAATACGCTTAAGCGTTGCAAGTATGGACAGTATCTGATTACCTGCGTTGAAGCATACGCTACGCCCAGAGCTGCGCATGCGGCGGCAAACGGTGCGTGTGGGGGTCCCGCGCGTGGACACCGGCCGGTATCGCCAGCGCGTCACCCAGCAGAGGGGGGAGCTTGCCCGGCGGCGGCGGCGGGGGCGGCGCCGGCGCCCGACCGGCCCCCACCGGAGACACCGAAGCGTAAATATTCACATTTGACCGGTGATACTGACACTTTCTCAAGTCTGGCATCGCGAATCTTAGTTTTTGCCAAAATTGTCTATCACCCCACTCAATACACGTATTCGCTTTTAAACACAACCTCAGCTCTGGATCGATATCTCTATTCGGTAGCTCGCCTAGCAATATTATTATCAGTCTTCTTCGTCTCTCTTTCAATACTTCGTGGAGAGCTGTTTTGAATTCAAAACGACACCATTCGTTGTTGATGAAATTTTTTGATAAGACTATTATCGTCCTCTTTGATGACTCTACAGCCTCTATTATCGTATCCGCTACGTACGCTGATGCGTTAAAATCTCTGTAATGTAGGCAGAGGCGGAAACTGGGGTCGGTTGATTCGAGACCCGGCGCTAGCATTTGAGCCACAAACGCCTCGTCTTTCACGCTATAACTGATGTAGGCGTCGAAAAGACGATCTTTGTCGGCTTCATCGTCAAAAGCTGTACTTTTGTAACACATTCTAAAACCACAGTGGTAGTAAATCCAGACCCGCAGTTCGCGACGCCAGTAAAATACTCCGCATATTAGTGCTGAGCTTATGACGAACACGCATAAAGAAATTAATAACAGTGGAAGGTAATCATTTATGACTTGATTCTCAATTATCGACGAGCTCCCACCAATATCTCTCGTGCAAAATGTGGAGTTAAAGTCTGACATATATGGTCCAACTGTGTTTGTTTTGTTATCAAATATGCAGGTGATCTTATCACCATCTTCCACTTTGCCCAAATTATTTTTAAACCAACTGCGGAATTTGTACAAATATTGACAATCACACGACCAGGGATTGCGAGACAGACTTATTGCCACCAAATAAGGGTTCATCGTGAATTGCCACACGGCAAATCCATAAATGTTATTTCCTTCCAGGCGCAGCACCTCTAAATGCCTCAACTCAATGAAGGTCCGATTATCGATGTAATGTATTTTATTGTCTTGCAGATGCAACTCGCGCAGACTTTCCAGAGGCGATAATTCGAAACCTAATAATTCTTTTATATTGTTTTTTTCTAAATGCAACACTGTTAAGCGTTTTAGTCCACTAAAGGTATTATTATAAAGAGCGTCTATATTGGAATTATTAGCGTACAATATTTTTAAGTTCTTACGTCCAATAAATGCATGACTTGTTAAACCACCAAAATTATTACCATCTAAATACAACTCCGTAGCGTCCATAGGAATACTGTTAGGTATTTCGGAATACCCTGCAGCCGAACAGTCCACAATATTCGCCGACCACGGCTGATCATGATAACACGTACAGTTCGATGGGCACGTCATTTCACAATCACAAGCGTCAAAATCACAACAATGACACAATGTAAAACAGTGAGTTTTATATGTACACAAGAACTGCGATGATTCTGCTTCAATAAGCGGAATATATGTCCTTTCACGATTATATAATAATTTGCAATATATACTTTCTAAGTCCATAACCCTAGGATGTTGCCTCAAATGATCGAGTTTATTAATCCGCTGCAACCACTCCATAGTACAGTCACACTGAAAAGGATTTCCACCAATATAAAATTCAGGCAGAGGGCGCCCAGGGTCTACTGGAGTCAGTCGAAGAGCATTGAGATCCATACTAGTTATCTGATTAGCATACAAATCGACTCTCGTTAAATTGGTTTTTCCAACAAAAGTTTGAGCTTCAACTTGGGTAATTTGATTGTCATTCAGGAAAAGTAACTCCACACTGCTTGGAATTGAATAAGTGTATATTTTCGTCATTTTATTAAAGCTGGCATCTAATGTTTGGAGACGAAGTTCTTTGTCCATGCGATAGTTGTTTCTCAACTCTTTGATGTTGTTGCTATGAAGGTCTAGCCATTGAAGTCCCGGAGGAATAACGGCGTAATCAAACCATTCTATTTGGTTATCTGACACGTTTAACCACAACAGAGAGGGAATGTTTACAAAGAGGCCTTGTATGTCAGTAAGTTGATTAGCATCCAATCTTATGGCTTGTAAATTTGTTAGTGTTTCAAATGCATTCATATCAATATGTCTCAATCTGTTGCGAGCCAAATTTAAAATTTGCAGGGATGGCAAATCTGACAAAACATCCTTACTTATGTTCTCTATTTTATTTCCAATAAGACGTAAGCCATACACATTATGCAAACCAACAAAGCCGGGCTCCTCGAGTGATGTTATCTGATTTTCTCCAAGATCAAGGGTTCTCAATAACCGCATATTTCTAAGTCCAATAGGTACTTTCTTCAAACGATTTCCATTTAAATTCAAATCTTGTAGAGATGATGTGTTCCTAAATGCTTCAGGATGGATTTCCTCGAGATGATTGTTATCAATTGATAGCAAGGACAACACATACAAGCCATTCAGGGCATAGGCATCTATTTGAGTTATTTTGTTGTAAGATAAAATCAACGTGTGTAAGTTATTCATAGGGGAGAATGTATCGGCTGCTATGTTTTCCAACATATTATGTTGGACGTTTAAGATTTGTAATGTATATAGATCTTTGAAAATTTTCGGATCCAATTTTGTTAACCTGTTATTTGATAAGTTTAATAACACCATTCTTATTAAACCAGTGAAAGTGTTTTCATTGATCCACGTGCTTGTGAGATGATTATTAGATAAATCCAATGCTAATAATTGATCCAAGTTTGCAAAAAGACTTGGTGAAAGCACACTTATAGAATTATTTTGTAAGTATATTTCTTTGATCACTGGTCTGCAATCTTTGAAGAGATCTTGTGGAAGAGCGACGATTTTGTTATTTGAGAGATCTATTATCTGTAGCTGTTTTAATCCAGACAATGCCTTGTCAGCGACCATAGAGATTTCATTGTCATGAATGTGCAGTTCTTTTAGCCGTCTTAATGCCATAAATCCATTCTCTGGCATAAGCACAAACTGATTACTGGACGCATCTAACACTTCAATATCTAAAGAACAGGCACTATGAGCTAATGATGATGGTGATGGAGGTTGGGATTCTTGTTCACTTATCAAAGCTTGATGCATAGCACGCTCTCTGAAGCCCAAATCACTCACATCTTGGAGTCTATTTGAAGACACGTTCAAGTATACTAAATTAGTCAGGGGGCAAAACAAGTTCTCTGGGAACGACCAAATGTTATTAAAGCTGAGGTCCAACTTTTCCAATTGTCGAACAGCCGTAAAACTCTCTGATGCTATCTCTAGGCTCATAGCGGCCCATTCCGTGTTTTTGGTTCGAATCGTTAAATTTCGGAGATCTCTTAGCCCGGATAGTACGCCAGGCGGCCATCTTCCAATTTTACAGTTATCCAAAACAAGTTCACGCAGCTTGACCAAATGCGCGAAACTACGGTCATCTAATGAACTTTTGTACATCATTTCTTCATTACACTCTATCCGTAGGGATGTCGTGTGCTCCGATGGTATGACACTGAAATTAGTAGTGTCAAACTCGCTGTTGATCGTTCGAAGTTTGCAAGTGAGTGAAACCTCGTGAGAATCGTTAGGACCCCTCAACCACCACTGGCAGTCATCAGGAGCTTCATATTTCAGTGGTAGGGAGCTTTGATCGGCGACGTTAAATCCGATCACAAACCAAAACAAAATTTGGCTGAATAGATGTTTTCTTGCTAAAGTCTTCTGGAGAGCCATTATGGGGAAATCAAATATCAAGGAAGAAAGAAAACAGGACACAGGATGCTCAGTGTCATGTTTTTTCCGTCGGCGTTTGTGTATTGCGTCCCCTCGCCAGATTTAAATTATCCATCAATTTATAAAAGTCTATTTCGGTATCAATTTAATACATAGTCCTTATTGTACCGCACATGATGAACTCTTTCGACCAACACAATCCGTAATTTTGTCCTCGGTTAACATAAACAAATTTCACTGAAACGTTTCACTATATTGTTCGAGATTCACAATTATACTCTTGTCGTAAAACTTTTATGTTTTAGTCGATTGTTAAATAAAGTTCGAAAGTTTAGTATTGAAAATAGTTGCGCGATATGCGTGTTTTCATGGGAACGTAAACGCGTTTTAGCGTCGAGTGGCGCGTCCACACTCCGACGCTGCTCCAAGTCGACTGATGTTGGTAAAGGCATTGCAGTGGAGTGTAGTATACGAGCCGCGTGAGGAAGGGGCGCGGGGAAGATGAGCCGAGCGGTGGCGAGTGTTCACGACGACTTATTACAATAAATTTATTTTTTTACGGAACGTGAAGCGATCGACTCTTCGTATCCCAAACCGCAAACTTTAAATGAAAGCTGTTATCAGTTGCTTTTAGATATCAAAGGATTCCAAATTGGTTAAACCATGATTTTACTTCATTATTATATCTTTTCATTTTGATAAACACTCTAACTATATGAAGTTAGTGCTAAATTTCAAAGAAGCCTCGAAATGTAAAAGGGTAAAACTGTACGGTTCAATGTAAATATACCTACTAATATCAGTAATTTTCTAAACTAACGTACAAAACGACTTTTATATAATTTATACGAGGCAAAATTTTTTTTAATATAACCTCGTATATATATTTAATATGACGTAGTACTTACGCGTTAAGCGATACCATAACAAATCATAAAAATTATAAGAAGCAAAAAGTAAATGGTTTCCAAAAATTGGTATTCTGAAATATCGATTGATATTTAATTTTTACAGAAATTTTCATTTTCTTTTGCATTAAATCCGTTTAAATCATAAGTCATTCACATTTCTGCACCTTCCCCGAACAAAAACAAAAAATTTAAGATTTTTTCATAAAAACTTCTTCGACAAATGTACTTAGAACAACATTTGTATAGAAATTTGAAATGAATTTGCCGCAAGATGAATCGAAAATTTGGCACATAAGAATTTTATATGAAGGAAGTCTGGATTAAACAACCCTTTCAATGAAAAATTTAAAACCAACTGTGGCACAAAAGTATTATAAGATTAAGGTAACAAATTCTTAAATGCTTTGACAAAAGAGGTTTCTGTTCATGCTTGGCAGACCACACTCGCTGTCAGGAAGATATCATTTTAATCCTTTTAGTTAAGTTGACTATGAAAGGACAGATGCCTTGCCGGCGTCCGTGTTTTTCTTTTGTCCCTTATCTGACACATTAATGCTTGACGAGAGATAAGGTCATTAGTTTTGACACTTATTCGAGAATACGAAAATTTTAATTAGGATTTCAGGTAATTTAAGGTTGAAAATGTATGGTTTATTTTTGTTTTATGACTGTACTTATTTATATTTTTGTTATTGAATGATAAACATTTTGGGTGTGAGCAAAAATGTGTATGCGAAAACGTTTTCTATTTAATATAGAGTGCAAGCACAACCATTTGTTTTTGTAAATTAAATTTTATTATATTTTCGTTTAAAATATTTATTGGAACAAACTAGGTATTCGGTAATTTTTTTCTTTAACTAATTTTCTTTTTACCCAAAGAGGACAAATAAATTATCAAACTCATTTTTCTTTTATACAGTATTGTTTCAGGACAAACAAATAAAACATTTATTTTAACTGTCATCATTCTTACAACTCATATTTTTTATTTTCAGTTGCATTCAATATATTTCACGGTTCAATGATAGAATAACGTCTCTGTGTCATCGAAAAAACACATGTTAACGTTTTGTTATTCCAGAAAACATTAAACATGGGGACGCCAGTCGTGTTAAAGTGTTCCACATCACAATCCATCACTTCATATTGAGTAATGATCAATCGAACTCGCACCTTAGGGATATTTTCTTGTCAAAGCATCGATTTTGTATGCAGATTCAACGACCCGATCGCCGCAATCAACTTAATAAATGGAGTCTTGTAAATGGTGCAAGCCGAATAATGTAGGTACTCTTACTTAGGTTTTAAAATATTACGGTAACAACCACAACTGTTTCATAACTGAAATTACTCAGAATAAATTATTTGTAATAATGGTCCTGAAATAAGTGTAAAAATGAAAACCAAAGGTTTTTTATTTATTTTTTTCTACTTAATGTTACATACTATAGAATATACTATTATTATTCTATATAATATATACTATAGAATCAAAATAAACGTTTTTCAACTTTTTAAAATTGTGGCTTTAACATTCACTGTGGAATTCATTAGACATAATGCGTAGAGATATTTTATGTATGTATACTAATCTATGTATAGTTTATTGCCAAAAATAAATTAATGATAACTAATAAATACGAATTCTGCTCGTGTCACTTAAATTAACGCAGAAACTAGTTAAAATGTGTAACTGTCTGGTTTGCAAATCACTGTGATTTTTCACAAAATTAACGAAAGATAAAAGACTTGTTGGAGCAGAGTTTTATCTAAATTACTTTTTTCACATATAAAATAACATATATATTGCATTAAATACGCTATAGGCTTAGATAATTTAAATATTTTTTCGATAAATACATTTACAAATTCATTGGTTGACAAGCTGTTGAAGCTATGTTGCGGTATAGCAATTTTACACTAACTCATTCTCAAAAATCAATATATTAATTAATACGCCATAGTTATTTAATATTTTATGTTTATATTTTGTGGTTCCTCACCGAATATAAATTTGGTTTAACGGAAGTATAATACGTTGGGATAAGATAAAGGAGTGAAGTTATGTTATTGAACATAGCAAGTACAGATAGTAAAAAATATTGATGGAAATTTTAGACATAATCATATCTTATCTGTTGCTGGATAAACTTGGACAAAATGGAAAAACAATTAGAAATATGCATACCGACCGAGTGTGCATGCAACATGCAAATATGAAAGAGTTATTTACTTAAAAAAATTATTTGCATATAAGTATTAAGCACACACGATTTATTTGTTTCCAATATTTAAAAAAAACTGGTCAGATAAACGATAACATATATAAAAAATATTAAAAAAAAAGTACATAACGTAACGTATATTCAAATAATATTTTAAAAACACTATAATATATTTCTTTCTAACACTGTGGCTGTTGACGGTACCGAACGAGGAAAGAGTAACAGCGGGGCGCCCTGTTTCCTAATATGTTCCAATTTTTCTTACAGAACTTATCATCTTAATGTTACAGAATTTAATAAGGCCAATACTTTCTCCTGAGCTATTTCACGCCGTTTTATCTTTTTAATGCGGTGAAGCCAAGAACATGTTTTGAATGTGTCAACACTTATTTTAATGAAAGAATGAAGTTTTTTTTTAATGTTTGCTTGACCCCTATTAACATAAGTTATGTTTATATAACGAAGAAAATATTATTTCCTTAATATCTCTTGCCGATCTAAAATACATCTTCTTACTTATCAGGAATGATCTCCCTTTTCTGATAAATAAACTGTTTTCTTAATTTTAATTCAGTTGTTAAAAGGGACGGGATTACTTTTAGGCGTTTTGTGCAGTTTATGTATCGAACAAAATCCGATAATAAAGTTAAAGTTAATTAGTTGGTACTTTATGGATATTAAGAAAACTAAATTTAGTACATTTTCTAGTTTTAATTGTCAATCTCTTAAGAGATCGATCGATTGCGTTAGGCGAGTATGTAAGCAATCTGATATTGTTAGCCTTCAGGAGACCTGGCTCCTACCCCATGATATTAACTTATTGGGCACTGTATGTGATGAGTTTGAGTACACGGGCAAATCTGCGGTAGATACTTCCGCGGGTTTGTTAGTGGGTAGACCGTACGGGGGGGTAGCCATATTATGGAGGAAGGGTTTATTTGACTCTGTGAATGTGTTGGAATGTGATAGCAATAGACTAGCCGCTATACGAGCCACTATGGGGAATCGCACGATTATTGTAATATCTGTATACATGCCAACGGATTCGATTGACAACCTACCTTTGTTTACGGAAGTTCTGGGAGAAATTAGTGCAATCGAGGATGCGAATAACGCTGAATGTATATATTTGTTAGGAGATTTTAATGCACATATATGTGAACTATTTTATAGGGAGTTGTGTAGTTTTTCTGATGACCGATCATGGATTTGTGCGGACGTGGAAAAACTGGGAATAGATTCAAATAGTTACACATTTGTGAGTCAGGTACATGGTTGTAAAAGATGGTTAGACCATTTTGTCGTGTCTCAATCTGCTTATCAATCAGTAGTAGATATACGCATAGAGGAAGGGGTATATATGTCGGACCATTTTCCCATTTTTATGACCTGTAATCTTGAGATAGTGAGGCAAAAGCTGATTAAGCATGACTTACCCTGTGGCAAAATAACATGGGGAGATAGAAAGGAGTCTGAAATTAGTACCTACCAACATGCTTGTAATGCGTCGCTTCGTGATATACAATTCCCGGAAGAGTTCGTGGAGTGTAGTTTTGGTTTTTGTAGTCAAGCCGATCATTGTAAGATTTTAGATAATCTATACGAAAAAATTGTATGTACGCTCGGGGATGCAGCCGCAAAAGCCAGAACTCCTACGCAGAATCAAATAAAGAGGGGTAAGGTTCTGTGTGGGTGGAATAAACACGTACAGGATGCTCATCATGAGGCCAGGCTCAAGTTTGAAGTATGGGTACAGCACAATAGACCGACTTTAGGACCAGTTTATGAGCAAATGTGTGAAGCACGAAAGATTTTTAAAAGTAGATTGAATTGGTGTCAAAAAAACCAAGAAAAAATCAAAATGGATCTTTTAGCCTCACAAAGAGCTTCGAATAATTTTAGGGACTTCTGGAAGGCTACAGCTAGGTTAAACGTAGGGCCTGGCCGCCCGGCGAGTGTCGACGGCAAGAGCGATTCAGTCGAGATTGCCAGTATGTTTAGGGAGCATTTTAGAGTCTCGTCATCAGTTAGTCATGCTCTTAATATGTGTAAAAAGGAGTCTATCCTTCAGTTACATTTTTCAGCTGCCGAAGTAAAACAGGCAATTGGGGGAATGAAAGGGGGTAAGTCGCCCGGCCATGATGGACTAAGTGTCGAACATCTGAGGCACGCAGGTGTACACCTGCCGAGAGTCCTGTCCATGTTCTTCTCGTTGTGCATAAGTCACTCTTATTTGCCACCTGACTTGATGAAGACAATTGTGGTGCCCATCGTGAAGAACAGGACAGGGGATATCTCTGATAAAAATAACTACCGGCCGATTTCCCTTGCAACTATAATTGCTAAGGTACTGGATGGTGTTCTTGACTCGCGATTGGAGCAATACTTGAACCTTCATGACGCGCAATTTGGGTTTAGACCGCACCTGTCAACGGAGAGTGCAATTACTGTGCTCAAGAATACTATTCAATACTATACAAGTCGCAAAACACCGGTACATGGTTGTTTTCTGGATTTTTCCAGAGCCTTCGACCGAGTGTCGTATGAGGTACTGTGGAGGAAGCTAGAGGCCAGAAATGTGCCGGCTGAGATATGTAATATATTTAAGTTTTGGTACCAAAACCAAATAAATGTGGTAAAATGGTCCGACGGCATTTCAGATGCGTACAGGTTGGAGTGCGGGGTGAGACAGGGGGGCATTACATCTCCCAAGCTCTTCAACCTGTATGTAAATGATCTCATAGTGGGACTTAGCAGTATGAGGGTAGGCTGTAGTATAGACGGTGTCGTCATAAATAATATAAGCTATGCCGACGACATGGTGCTGTTGGGTCCGACTACGAAATCAATAAATGAGATGTTGAGGGTATGTGAAAGTTTCGCGGCCGAGCACGGGCTTGTTTACAATGTGGAAAAGTGTGTATGCATGGTCTTTGGGGTCGTTGGAAAGTGTCCCAGAAATACACCTCCTATGTTTCTATCTGGAAAGGAACTAAAAATAGTAAAAACTTTTAAGTATCTGGGCCATGTACTTGCCGACGACCTTAAAGATGATGACGACATAGAAAGGGAGCGGAGAGCGTTGGCGGTCAGAGGTAACATGCTGGCCCGGAGATTCGCCCGCTGTAGTGACCAGGTTAAAATAACCTTATTTAAAGCTTTCTGCCAGGGCTTCTACACGGGTGGTCTGTGGGTCCGCGGCACCAAAAGGTCGCTGGATGCTCTCCGTATCCAGTACAATAATATTTTTAGAATGTTATTGCGACTCCCCAAGTTCTGTAGCGCCTCTGAAATGTTTGCTCAAACAAGAACAGACGGGTTTCACGCTGTTATTAGAAAAAAAATGGCGTCTTTGATAAGGAGGATAAGGTCGAGTGGCAATACCATTCTAAGAACTGTGGCAGACAGATACGACTCGCCTATAATAAGGCATCTTGTGCGGGGTACCATGCCGGTGGCCCTACATGGTCAACTTTAAAGATTCTAGTAGAATTAAGTACTAACCCTTTTATGTTATTTTATATTATTTTGCAGATTTATAATTTTATGTATTACTAACAAACTGGATCTTTGTAATCTGATATTAATAAATGAATTGAATTGAATTGAAATTGAATTAAAAGGAATTCTACTTTTTATTAATGAAATTGTAGATACTTACCTACTTGTTATATTTTTGTATCTTTTTAATATTATGGAGAGCCCTTTTTTATGTCCAATTTATTTTTATAATGATATTTATTGTCATATGTATATAATTTTTCTGTTCCGGTTTTGAATAATCTACTACCTATCAAGGGTTTACATAAAATACGATCTATATTCTAAAGAAACCCATATACGAACATATACAAAATGCAAAAAATAAATAAAGTAAGAGTACTAGAGCAAAACTATTAAAATATAGAAATCGTCCCACGCTTAACCTTAGTCACAAAAAATCATGACAATTTGTTTCGATCCACATTTTCGCCCTTTCTAATCCAGCCTTCATAAATATAAACTAAAAGCTCAAAAAAGTAAACTGTATAAGATCAAAAAATAAACTTCCTTTTGGAAGCATGAGATGTGCCAAATATTTCCGTCTTAGACTTTTTATCACTTTGTGTTGACAGTCACGGCTTCCAACAATATAATATCGCCTATAACGCACAATGAGCCTGACCCAAGAAGGGTAAACAGGCCATTCAATAAGAAATTCCATATTTTATAGAACTCAAAGCGAAGCGAAATCACAAAATATGAACCTTGACGCGTGAATCACTAAATTAATATCCTTGAAATCTAATCGAAGCAATTATGAATCCTCTTTCTTATTTTGAACACAATCTGTCCTTTTTTCGCTTGTTGATTTTTACTATCTATCTTGCTTAGCTCAATTTTTTAAAAATTTTATAAGGTGGATATGTGACAGGGGTTGGCCTGCAATATTTCACGCGTGGTGTCTAGAGGCACCCATGCTCAGGTAGCAAACATTATCACTATAAGCGTCGTTCAAGATAAAAAAAGTTTATAAAAAATAGGAAATCCATGGAATTGCGTAGTTTTATTTATAAAAATTATCTACTATCATCATGCATTTGATACATTTTATGAAATTTTGTAAACTACTGTACACAATTTGATATTTATAACAAACAAAATTATTTTTAATTTATTGTTACTTATCTCAAATTAAAACACAATCAAATCAACTATTAAACGAAAATTAAACATTAAAAAATGAACAATACCTTAAGTAACTATCATTCGATTTTGGGTGGTGGTGGGTGACCAAATATAAAATAACAAATAATCTCTACGTATCTCTATGTTCCGAATTCCCGATGAAACTATGAAACTGGTAAAAAAATAAATCGTCCCAGACTGAGCCGCGAATAAAAAACGCCGAACAAAAATATTAATCTCAAAAAAGATAAAGAGCTTTGTGTTCGGAACGTTCTTTTCTGCGATACGCCATCTTTTGTGCCAATAATGAGTCTGTGTTCGAATTTTTTACTTCTTTTTTCAAAAAGTAAATGTCAACCGTGGGTGGGAATTCGCGAATTAGTTTTTAAAAAATGTAGACTAATTCTGTTTTTTTTTCAATGCAAATTGTATATAATTACTGTAGCACTTCTGATTTTTCTTACATAGAGTTGACTATATACACCAATCTTAGAAGCAAATAATGACAATAATTAAGGGTTTCATACAGGTTAATTACATTTATGTAGGTAAAACCGTAGCTTTAAATATAGGCATAAATGTATGCTACGGCATATCTACTCTTTACGCATATATGCATCAAGTTTTTGTAATAGGTTTACACGACGAGCCAATTACTTAGCTTACATTCTAAGTCGTTACTAATGGGCATACCTTTTCAGCACAAGGCTTGAAAAATAAAGCTACATACACATTAACTATTCTGCCTTTGGATGGACCTTGGATTGCTGTAAAGGGGGGTGGATACAAGTCAAGGACAAATTATTTTTTAAGTTATGCTATAATATACTTACATAAAATTATTTTATTGATACAACACACATATTAAGGTCTAAATAAACAATGCCATGTTTAAGATCCAACTCATTTGTACACACTTAATAAGCTGACTGGTAATGATACAATTAAAAAAAATACTTTAAAAAATAAGTGAAATCTAACCCTTACATCGCCGCATGGTTCCACCGCTCGCCTCCGTGCAGGCAAATTATACCGATCTCAGCGGGGCACAAGCCCTGTTTAACACGATATATCGAATTTCTCTCACTCACTTAACGATTTATACCTATTTCTCTTTTTTCAAAAATAATTCACGCTTTATCATTTAAACTTGGAAAACGAAAATATAAATATTTACGTGCCTCCGAATTGATTTGTGACTTTTTCGTATTCAATAATATTGTAAATCGAATGCATACTCGTATAAAGTCTAATAAATTTAAAATGTTTGTAGAGTTGACTGATTGTAATTTACCGTTTAATTATTCTAATTGATGAAAACTGTTTGTAGCCATGAATTGTTAACTGTAGGTATCAACTGGATTTGCTTAGCTTACTGTTTGATGTCAAAGGCAATACACAATTAGAGCCTTCATATTACCTGTATAATCTAAAGCAATCACAGAAACATTATATTTTCTAGCTCTTACTATGAAGTTTGATAATTTTGGTAATGAGATTTTTCTCAATATTTTAATAAAAAATTAAAAACTGGAATTAAATAATCGATAACTAAAGCCAGAAAAATATTAGATGCAATAAACTTCGATGAGTTTTCCAAGTGTAAAATATTTTGTAGGTGGTCCCTTTAAAGGTACTGTTACATTATAATGACATGATACGTTTTTCCAACTCAACATTCCCTGATCCTGCGGCATTCCGAGCCCATGTTATTTTGTTCAAATGTCAGTACTTTTCTTAAACTCGTTAAAATTACAAAAGGCGAACAGGTAAAGAAGGCAAAACCAATCTTCCGTAACTGAGATTATCCCTACTAAGATAAAAGAGACAATACTGGAAGACTTGCAAAGATTGAATTAGCATTACAAGATTACAAAGACATTTTAACGGGACAAAGCTTTAAAGAATAGACAATACAGGCAATTTTTTGTCGCAACCAACCTAAGAACAATACGAGGATTATAATGTTTAACTTTTTCTTATTTGTATTGCTTAGGATTCGTAATTTAGACGCTTTAGATAACAGTTCTTGACAATTTTATATTAGTTAATTTACGATGTTGCGAAAACAGTAGACCATTAAAAATACTTTTGAATTTTTTTAACCTAAAATCCAAAACATGAAAGAAACTGTCTGATTTAGTTGTAACATTCATAGAATCTTAAAATTGAAATTAGATTTAATTAAAATAATATTTACGTACAGCGTTTCTGTTTTCACAAGTTCTTATTTCTTATCTCAAATGTTCTCAATCACAAACTTCGTAGACATCTGTATGAACTTTTAGCATTATTGTCAATAATAAATAATGTACATTACACGTAAGCTACGTATTTACTAGTACGCTTAAGTATTTACTATCTCAATCAAAATGTACCTACTTATAATATATACTTACCCATACATCATATCACGGCTGCAGATAGAGGCAGTTGTAGTAAAAAGCTGCACTGGAATGTATTTATTCCCTCAATCGCCTTTCACGATATCCACGGGAAAGAGATGGAGTTAAATTTAATTACAACATTTTTATTCATTATTATGGGACACATCAAAATCTTATTTAGTAGTCTTATTTCATTAAAGTGCCGTTAACCACACTATACACGGTTCTTGATATAGGTACTTCTCGGTTATATATGACGAGAAGAATTCCTTTCATAATACCCTTCTCGGCTCATAATTTAAACGTAAGAATGTATGGATCTGCAAAATATTTAAAACGAGGTTCTTGAAGCCCCACAAGTTCTCGCACTTAAGTACATTCATCACCGTTTGGCCCCAAGCTATCCTAGCTGACGGTTGACTGTGGATGCGTTCAAACTTGTTGCGGTGTGAGATCCCGGGAAGCCGACAAAAGGGTTCGTTCCCATTGGCACCGTTAGTAGTCCTTGGTATAGTATGGCTTTGTGTTACATACATACTTAAAATTACGAGTTCAGCCTGCGAACGGTTACTAAGATACAGGCTGGTCTTAGTTTAGATTTGGCGCAGTTCGTTGCCTAAGCTTGATCCGTAGACCGCACGAAGTTATAAGTTTATATTTTAAGTTTATTGCCAAAAATTTAATTATTTGAACATTCTCAAAAAATTACTTTCTCAAAGGGAAACGCAGACTATATCTTTCCACTTGCTATGTTCCCTGCATCAACTCTTATTAATTTGAATCAATTCAATTGAAATACCTAAAACATAATCAATTTTATATAATAAACTTTCAGGGTCTATGAATGTCAATTTGACTTGATTTTAAAGTAAGGGTTGTATTTTTGTTAACATCGATTAAACGGAAAAGCATAATTAACTAGACTAATTTTAAAAAATTTGGCAGCGATAAATATACAGAGATTTGTGGAAATTTCCAAGGAAGTGACACCCAGGCCAACATTTATACCTATAATACGAATTTGTAATGACTAAAGAATTGTATGAATATCAATGCATTAAAGTTTAAATATAAAAATAAATTAAATTATAAAAATTAAAGACAAGGGCAATTAATTAGTTTTATATGGAATCACACAGTCATAACCCTAAGAGCAACCACGAAAGTATCAACATTCATATAGGAACGCTTGTCTAACTGTACCCACTTGCTCATAATTAGAAAACTCTGTATTTGCTATAAACCATTATGTTTGATAATGTCAAGTTGAATGCCAAAGTAAGTCTGGTTATGAATTTATTTATGGCTTTGAAATTAATTGATATGAAAGCATCTAGCTTTAAATTAATATTTGGGTTAAATTCATAAATTTTCTTTATTAGCTTAAGATGAAACTTAATAATTCATTTGATAAAAACATTACTTTAGCACGACTGAAATTTTCTTAACCTCTTTCTTGTTAAATATTGTTTATGACAATATTAATCTAAAACATCACCAAATATTTAAAAAAAATCCAGTACGCTAATCATTATAACTTTCATTGCTTACAGTCTGCGGATAAAAAGTTATACATTTTGTAAAAAAAATGTCGTGCTAACGGTTGAATTTTTTAAATCGAGAGAACAGTTGTAATAGAATCGTATTCGAAGGATACAAACGACAACTATAAAGAAAACACATGGCATTCATCTACTCTGCTTGGTCAATACGTGTCATATTGCTTAAGGAATAGTATTACTTAACCGCGCCAACTAGACATAACCTGAACGTCAATTGTTTTGGAGATGTAGGAAAGAATTCGAATACAAATAGTGAGTAGTCGATATGTTAGCACAATGCCTGACAGCATGATTCGATTCGATCCTTTTGTCCGAGAAATGTGGACAGACTGGCCGTGACCACTATTAGTTAGTATCGATTTCTGAACAGGTTGAATTTCTGATCGATCTTGCTAAGTACCTATTACTTCTTGTGGAAGCTCATGCTATAATAATTTTCTTTTAATTACTAAATAGATTTATTTTCATTAATTTATCACTCAAATATCATGATTTAAATTAACTGGTGAAAAATCTTATATGATTTAAATTAAGATGAAGTATGAAAAATAAGTTTGTTGTAAGAATTATTCTTCATCAACTTCAAATTTTTACTATAGATACAGTCAGACGTTACTTTCACTGGTTTGCAAGTTGACTGTCCCGGTCAAAGATATGATCTTTGAAAAATTACTTGTCCGTTTGCGCGTTTTCACTCAAGTGAATCAAAACAATTTGTCATGTCACTTTGGAGCCTTGTTATTAGATTGATTGAGAAGTATATTTATATCTAGGAGATTTAATTTTAATTCAAATATATTTTTTCTTAGTCCACTACATCCATCATCATCTTTTATAATTTTAGGGATTGCTTATTTGTAAATTGTTCTAGAAAATTGTAAAGTCTGAAATTGATGACCCAATAAGAGATCACATCGCCTTAGATAAATAGGATTAAACATGATTACTTTGTTCATTTCACTTTACATTGTGGGTAACTAATATAATGGGTGGTTATTATTTCTACCACAAAAATAGACTTAACAATCAAAACTTGACTTTTAGTAAATAAAATTATAACTGGTTACAGAAGGTACGTTTTGGAACATGGCTGCCAAAACAACGTAGGCAGTTTGTACAAGAGAGAAATTATGGGACCGCCTAAAGTCATAGTAAAGTATTAAGTAAGTAGTAGTAAAGTCATAGTAAGCAGATATCGTTAAAAATTTGTAAGATCAATCAAGTCACCTTTATCCACTTCGCTAACATGAAGAGAATAAACCAACCCCATGGTTGTATTAGAAGTATACTTGATGATATGAAATAGAGTACTTATTTCAATGAATATTGCTTTCAAAACACAATTAAAATTGATTATTTTATAGTTACATATGTGATGGAAATAGATTCAACAAAAAATTGTTTAACCCATCAAAGCTACCGAATCAGGGGTTGCATTCCATCCAAACAAACCACGGATAAAAATCACATTGGAATACTTACAATTTCTTGATTCATCAACAACGATCATATCTCTGGATCTTTTAGAGGCGACATTCTTCATAACGATAGTGATCAAGCCAGACTTATAGTTATCAAATATGTCTGTTAAAAAGAATAACAGGAATGAAACTTGACATTTTGTCAAAAAAGTACCTACAGAATCGTAGTCATCCTGGGGCTTGTCCGGTTGCCTGGAAGAGACTCTGGTTGCTTCCGATTTTGAGTATAATTCAGAAGTATGAAGGTAAGTGAGCATCTGAATTTTGTGACACTTACCTGAGGAACTTTTTTAGATGATCCAAGCTATAAAGCTTGGATCATTACTGGACTACCTACAGAAATTTTACTTTTAACTTATAAGGTGAATTTATATAATGTTAATCATAGAAATTATATAAAATTAATACCCTTTCTTTAGCTTACACCGTCTGTACTTATAACTCTACCAATAAGACGATCGGGGGCACGATCATCTTAACCCAAAAAGTAACCTAATATTTTGTAACAGGAACTGTGCGTACGTAGAAGTCTTAATTAAGTACAAAGCAGACAAGTTATCTAGCTACCGAAGAAAATATTTCATCAATCATTCAATGGTTGATTGATAATACGCCGTGAATTACTGATAGATCGTGCTGCCAGCAACGAGAATGCTCATCTCAATTTATTTACATGTGTTTGTACCACTTGTTGATGTTGCCAACGGTAAAAGATAGTTTGATGATGAAACTATGAAATTAATGAAAGGTGATACTCATTTAAGAAAATATTTTTTGTGAATTACACCTTACATAACCTAATTTTGTATTGCGATTAGACAAAAAAATATGTATTTTTTATGTAGTTCAGCTATCATTATTATATTTCGGATAAAATTTTTATTTTGTGAGGCATACTATGTAGAATGTTGCGCTTTTATAAATAATTAGAATAAAAACGGCAAATTTAAAAAAATTCTTGTGCCAGAAAAATTACCAAATGAAACCAAATCATGTTTATATGAAATGAGTTAACCTTGTGTGTATGAACATATATTATTTGTCTGTTTTATGAATTACATATTATTATTTTTAAATATTAGTCAAAATGATACTAGTTAAGAGTAATAAAAAATTCAAAATGCCACCTCCAAATATGAATAACTAGTTGATGTTCCACCGTGTATCATCGATACAAGATACGTGCGCTAACGAACCGTCGGATGTGATTGAAAATCATCGCAGAGTGGTACCATGTCCTAGACGGAAGCCATTATAAATCATTGCTAGACAGTAGCCCATACATCAATAAGGTCGATTTTGATAACTCGGACTCAGCAGAAAATATGGACACCGAACCGGCTGTGCGAGCGATAGGTAATTAAAATAAAAGTTACAATCAAACATTTCTATTAGTGAGCGGTTTCAGAACGAAAGTTGAGGTATTTTGATTGGCAGCTCGACCTTTGATGGTTCTACTTCTAAATTTAAATCATTCGATTGCAAAGTTTATATTTAAAGTGTTCCATATTTGATTTTGTTATTGAAAATGTTCGGTTGCTTTTCTTCAAATATTTAAATGAAAATGCAAATAGACTGGATACAATAAATAAATACCTAATATGCTAGATATGTTATTATATTTTGTCTCATGTCAATAATTGTGTCATTTAGGTATTTTTGGAATAAATGAACCAATTGACAAATCAGCACGACTTTAGATCAAGAATTTCAAAGAACACTTTATAACGACCTCAGACTCATTTCTATTCGGAATAACATTAGTGCCTAACAAAAGCACAATTACTTAATTAGAGATTTAGCTGATAGCTAGGCAGGTGTAACCATTGAGGATCACGACTCACCAACGGCCGGACATCAATTCGATACAAATTTGACCATTTAGTTACACCTCGTTGAGTCAAGGACTTTACAACCGGCGGACAATAAAAGGATAAAAAAATGAAACAAATTAACTGATTGAACCTGTTCATGGACCCCTAAAGAGCGGGTTTCTGTTAAAGTGAACTAATTTATACCCAGCTGTATCATAAACAATATTGGGCAGCTATACGGGATGTTTTAGTATTCATTTAATACTCTTACACGAGTGGAGGTCGGCCTTTAAAAAGATGTTAAGTCGTAAATATTTTACCATTCGGTTATTCGCTGCCCGCTGAGATCTTACGATATTCGCATATAAGTGTCATGTTCCATTTCAAATGATCACGTTATGTTACATTTTATTTGTATTCTGCGCTGAAACTCTGTCAATGACTATTAAAAAGTTATAAAAGTCATGTAAATACGAGTAAGGTATATTTTTTTCTTAAAACGTAGTAACTATTATTAGGACAGTAGCACTAATACGTCAAAAGAGCCGTCCTGTTGAAAAAATTGTATAAAAAAATTGGCAGCACCCAAAACTTCGTCTTAACTTTCTAAAATCACAAATGTTGTTTAGTTATATCTCATCTAAGAATCTACCGGCTCTTTAGAACTAACTGTATACGGTACATAAATTAGTTTCCGTTGGCGCCCGATATTAAAAAGGTCCTATTCGACCTCACAATATTCCATTTCGAATGTCAGTGGGGGTTCGGCCGTTTCAATCGTTGCGACAATTAATCACAGTACCTCAAACTAAATATAAAATAAAAACGCCAAGACGCGAACCTTTTTTTTTTAATATTTAAAGAGCAATAAGATATTTGGCAGACACGATAATAAAGTTGCAGAAATTACTTTAGAAACTACAATACTAAATCATTCTTCTTCTTCCTCACCATATATTTACCCACTGCCAGGCATATGTCTCTCCAATATCTTTCCACTATCATTACAGCTACTATATAAATCTGGGGGTTTAAAGCCTAGCAGTACGTGTACTTCAGATTTTGTCATTTCAGACTGTTATGGCAATTTCATCAAATTATATTTAAAAAGTTTTTAAAATACAGTGAAATCTTGAAAAACGCACTATTAAGAAAAAATTTACAACTATTGTTTTTGATGTGAAAATGGTGGATATTTTTCATTAAAATTCATTTTTTGAGATATTCCTTTCAATTTTGATTGACGGCGCTCCGTCTTTATTTGTTTTATTTATCGAAGAGTACAGCAATGTCATTCAGTACTGCTCGAATCAAAGAATTTATTGTATACCTTTTTTTTCGCACGCTGAATGATGACGTGAGATCGCTGTTTTATCATTACTGGTAAGTGATTGGTGTGGTAATTGATGTGAGTAAAAGTAGAAAAATATAACTTATGAGGCATTGATATACTATACGGAAATCATACAGACTTATAGCACAAGTCTAAGTCACTAATTCAACGGTAAACACCCAAGAGCCGGGCCAATCATAAAACGAAAAATTTTCATGAATATGAATGGGGTTCGAACCCAGAACATGTGGGTCAGTAGCAAGATTTCTACGACTGTGCTTAACATGCCGTCAAATAAAATTGTTTGTGTTGATGTATTATTTGACACAAAATTAAATGTTAACTCTTGGCAAATTATGTATATCTTTGACAAATAAGTCAACATTAATATTTCTAATCACCTGTTAACTTTTGAATTTTATTAATTAAAATTTGTATTATCTTCCATATACACAAAATTTAATTATTCGTTTTGATCATCGTGGAGTTATAAATGCCTAAAACGGCAATGATTTACTAATAATTTATGCGAATGCGTGCTATAATCATTAAACGCCTACATTCATTTCATTTACGAAAACAGAAACGTATACTACGAAAATATACGATTTCTTTAGCATGAAATTTTATACTCACCAAGAATGATTTCTTCCATTATAGACCCTTTTTGATTGCAAGATAAAAACTCATTAACTTATGAATGAAAAGAAAATAAATACAAAACATTTCTTATACACAACTTGGATTAAAATAATGATGGTAAGGCTTGCCAAATTGATAATAGTGTTATTATAACAGTCTTCGAATCACCCGAAATATTTTCCGATCATTTGTCATTCGTGACGTCTCGCGGTGTGTCGAATCCAGTAGTATTATTTAGTCCATTTTATTTTAGTTTTTGCTTCTTATCTATATGTCAAACTTCAACACCTCTGTTTGTCATGAATTATTTAAGTAGGTATGGAATGTGATAAAAAATCGAATTGGCTTGTTCAGAAAATGTAAATGTTGTGAAGCAACAAGTCATTAAAATAATTATGATTAAATTTGTTTCGTGTGGTTCTTGGCGCTTAAGAATAGAACCACTATATATCTTTCCTATTGAAGTCGTAAAAGGTAACTTAGGGATAGGCTAATAAAATTGGGGTTCTTGTTGTAGGCCAGATCAGCTAGCAACTTGTTACTATATGCATCTCAATTTCATTATTAAGCCCTGCAGCTGAACGTGGCCTTTCAGTCTTTTTAATACTGTTGGCCCTGTTTTCCCCGCAAGGGATATAGACGCGTATGTATGATTACATTAAAAATTGCATCGATAAGACCAGTAATAATCAATATCAATATTTAACCACCACTGATCCCCAAAACACGAAATTTTAAGAAATGACTTTCAGAAAAATGCTATCCTTAAAATGTTTTTATAGAAACGGCAGTAAAAATATGTCTGAGGTACGACATATTAGCAAAACAACGAAAGAGGGTGGGCCCGGTGGTGGTCCGAACAATGTACATACCAGAGTGACATAAAAGCTTACTTGGGTATGAATGCTAGGGTCGTAGTAACCCGAGTCGAGCTAATCAAAGACGTAAAACAGAAATTTATTGTGTGCACTGTTCCTTAGCAAGTTTATTGTGCGGCATTATGACTGGAGCAATTACTCAACTCCAGTATAAACTCGGTTTTACACAGATTTGTTCTCTAGTTACAGTAAGCGATTGTAACCCCTTGAAGTTATGAAGGTGCACTCTGTTAGTTTGTCCAACAAAGTTAAGGGAACTTCGGTCGTTATTGTCAATGTGTTGCTATTTCCAGTAGCCGGGGATCAGCTGATTTGTGATAAATAACTATTATTGTAACCATTATTTTTCATAGTTATAAATTACAAAGAAGTTTCCTGAATTAATAGGATAGTTTGAAAAAAGCTATTCCTCTTTTAGCTTCCATAAAATATAAATTGAAATATTTTCGGTACAAAACGCGACACCAAAGTTTCAAAGACAAAGCACACGCTAATTCCATCAGATTAAACGTTTCAAGTTCGTAATTATGTTCCAAGTGTGGCGTGAAACGCAAAAACTTTGACAAAAGTTACACCCGAAAGGGCTGTCAGAAAGCTGTTTAAGATTACGAGATAATCGGGACACAAAGAATTCGTCAAGAAACAAGATGAAAGTTAACAGTTTTAATTTTAAAGTTGCCGGTTTGCTGGCAACGTTTAATTTCCGGTTGAGAAATTATCAGGAAGAACGAAGAACTAAGCCAGGGAAAGCCTTTAAAAACAGCGCGGCCGACTTAAACTACCCGTCAACTATTAATGTTGAAACTTCAGTTTCATTAAACTGTATTGTAAACTACACTGTGTACGGTTGAAAGGTTTCTGGGTTATTTATAAAATGGAACGTTTTATTAATGAAAAGCTCTTCTGTTCCGTTTTTAATTAACGGGTAATACTTTTCTATGAGGAAGTGGTAATATTTATAAGGAATTTTTTTGAGGAAGATTCGTGGGTTGAAGCAATTGTCGATTATCAAAAATATCTCATTATGTTAATAAAAGGCATTGGAAACATCAGCTTTTAATGACGTACATACATAACGTCACGTCACGTCTATATGCCTTGTGGGGGTAGACAGAGCTAACAGTCTTGAAAAAACCGAAAGGCCACGTTCAGCTATTTGGCTAAATGATAGATTTTGTTTTTAATTTGTATTCTTTAATAATGTTAACTGTCTTACGGGCATAAACATAATTTTACAAATATGTTAACGTTAAGGTTGAAGCCTAACATTATATTATGACATTTTGCCACAAGACATAACTCTGTTTTTATGAAAGTCTAGATTGAACTTATCATTAAACATTCGTAATTTTAAACACCTATGTTAGGTGTGATTAACATTATTAATACAGTTTCAGTTGTAATTGCAAATATTATATTTAACCTAAGAACATGGGATTGGCATAGTTAAAGCTATACAATAAAAAATCATAAAACTCTGTCCAGTAGGTAGAAAATATTAAATATCTTTTAATATTCTTTCAATTTCCTTATATTTTTACAACTGTTTTAATATTTTTAAAATACTTAAGATTCTTATTTTAGTTAATGGGCTAGCAACTTATCACTATTTGAAAAGGAATTCCATCAATTAACCACACAACTGCACGTGACCTTTCTGTATTTTCAAGGCTATTGATTTTGTCTAACCCGTAGTATAAAGACATGATATATTATTATATGTATATTATTATTATTTCTACATTGATTTCTGTTAGCACATTTCGAAGGCGGTACCAAACGACCTTTTGATAACTTGTGAAATCTCAAAGTACGGTTACAAGAAAACAATGGAGCGCAAAATAGCATGTAAGAAGTATGGATTCAAATAAGTAATTTCGTTGCTATCTGAACGTGCACTCGTGAGAGATCCCAGTATGTGCTGGCTGTATTTTGTTTCCATTTTCTGGTAATTCATATCCACATTTTGTCGGATTCCTACTTTGCATACAAAAAAAAGAAGATTTGTTAGTGATAAGTACTTACTTGAAATTTAATATACCTACTTAACTTGACATCATGTTGCCAAAGTGTGAAAATAGTAATTTTACCTTATTTGACGTGTTGCGATTAATTGCCATGATGGATTGGACGTATAACACATTATAATTTTGCCCGAAGGACACGAAGAGTTTCTGCGCATCTGTAAGCATTTCTTAAAATGATCTTTTCTAAGGAACATACGTGTTATTAATACGGATAATAATATTTTCAATACTCAAACTTAACAAAGGTTTGACTAAGTACAATATGATATGTAACCAATCTAAGCACGATATACGGTACAAGATCTGCGTCGGTGAAATGAAAAACTAAATTGCAGTCAATTTGTTGCGATATCCTTATGGATGCAATCCTCTTAAAGCGGTGAAACTGCCTTATCAAGTTTATAAGCGATAGCGGAAAACGATAGATATTTATTTTGAAGTTTTTTTTAGATGTTGTGTGTTTTCCACTACCTATATCTACCTATGTATTTATCTTAATATTTACCCCTATAACTACATAAATTGATAAGATGGTCGAGTGATAGCTATAGATATCTTATAAAAAATGGAAGGAAGTTGAAGTCATAATAAAGAGTACTTATGTCTTTATTATTAGATACTTTACAAAAAGAAAGACCAAAATTGTTTTTGTTTCCATTTCAACTGTTTTGATGCCATCCTGGTAAAGTCTAAAGAAGTAGAATAGAGTCAAAAATACCTATTCTAAACCAATGAGGTTTCATAAAAAGAATTATAAATGTGAATAAAGTAAATTAAGTATATAGGGATAATGGCAGGTTGAATGATGAAGTCTCTGCCTACTCCATCGGAATAAGGCGAGATTTAATATTTCTAATTTCATTGTGTCTAATGTCATTATGACTTATAATTTCCACTTGCATATTTGCATGTTATTTTCGTTATTCTATAGTAGTTATTGGTTAAGGTCTCCTCTCCGCTCATCACTGTAGCATATCTGTTACGTAAAGCTAAGAGCACTTCTAAGCAACAAGCATTACAAACCTAACGACCATCTTGGAAAGAGCAAGAATTTTCGACTTCACCTGCGATGCTTCAGGTTTATCTTAAATTAGCCTTATTACCAGCTGAAGATCTCGTTTGGCTATATGATTTGAAAATATGAATTTTTAAATAGATATTTTTTAAGTATATAACAGGGCCATTAGTTTTTCGCATAAAACGTCGCCCGCCCCGCCAATTCCTATAACGTTTTACTTTATACTGTACTCATAATAATGAAACAGTTAAAATATGTGAGCACACATTCTGGAAAGCAATATTTTTACATACAAAAGTCAAATATGTTGTAAAGACTAAAACACTATATTCAGCTGGATGGCTTCTTGAGATTCAGATTTTTGCTAGCCGTTGGGCTAGGATTAATTCTATCAGGCGTTGGCCTGATAGAATTAATCCTAGGTTTATGAAAATTTCAAAGCTCATAAAATAACCTGTACTTCTAATAACACAACACCATATAAGAGACCCTTATAAGCGTACTGAATGCGTGTAACTCGACCTAGACAATGCTGGTTCCCTTATTGCATAGGTCTTAAATTGTCCCGTGGTTTCAATGCAAGTGCCAGTGACGTTAAATTATCGTCGCCATGCAACATTACACCGCCTGTGCACGTGTGCACTAGGCTTATAGTGGTCTATTAAGGCTGCTTTATCGTGGAGCTATACAATTTCGGCGTTAGAAACAATTCAGTGACATAATATCTCCAGTTTAATAGACTCGAGATTCGAAGCATATACTAGTGTAGTAGATTGATTTTTAACTTGTTATCATAGCCATTGTTTGCATCTAGCATTGATGGTTTTTTATGACTTAAAATGCTTAATATACTTTCTCAGTAAGACTAACACTAAATCTTCACTAACTGCTTATAATACAAAATAATAGATGGTGTTATTACATACGTTAAATGAATAATAAGCCTAGAAGTTTTTTTTATCTATATCCTCTGATAATAACCGATAATAACCGATACAACGCAAGAACTTACAAATTGAAAGAAAAGTTATTATAATGTGATACTAAGTAGGTACCTCTATGAATAAGTTTGTATGTCTACTAATACATAAAAAATGTTTGCAACATCCGAAAGGGTAAATATGAAGATCTGTTATACATTATATTTAAGACCTTGTTGTACTCATATTATGCAAATAAAAGTTTGAATTTGAATTTGAATTTAAAAATCATAAGCACGTTTCATTCGCACGTTCGTTACAAAGCAATTCAACAAAAAACGGAGATCAAAGGTCTACGCAATCATTGGGAATTTCGTATGAAAACGTGCATTATTGTGATTTACCATCGTATGATTTGCCTTTATTATAACTATCGTTTTGGGCGGTACGATCAACTGCATACATAGTCATTACATCTTCGTCTTCTGAAATCTAATGCCGATGGTTAACTATCTCCCATTTCTCTCATAAACCTAATATCAACAATGTAAAGTCTATTTTTGAATAAACTTTTAAGTAGGTTATACTTTAGTTAAGTTTGTGATATATCAACTAATACGTGATCGTGCATTTGCATGTTATTTCGTCTGTTATTATGTGTTACAAAAATAATGCTAATAACACTTTCTATTTTTATTTGAATTCATTGATGTATACGACGTGTTTGTATTATTTTGTATGCATATTAGATGATTTCATTTTCCTTAATTTTTTTATCAGTTGTCTCTAAAGTATGAATTTGTTGATGTTATTTCCATTAATTGTGTAATCATTTAAAAAAATTATCTACTATTGTTATGATATGGTAATAAAAATTTAGGTTCAAGAGTGAGTTAAATTAAGAAATATATACTATTTTAAGATATGACATTTAGTAAAGTCACAGACGCTTTTTGTAACATTAAACAGTATTTATAGATATATAGTATAATTAAAAGATCATATTTTTAAGTTTCCCAAGATCTTAATTGACCTTTTACAAACGAATGTACATCTAATATAATATATAGTACATGGTAATGAATTCCATAGCCTTTTACCATAGAAATCGGAATATATTATTTATTCTTCTAACTTCAACTTCTGTTAATTTTAATTGGGCATACCAATTAAAATTAAAAGAAGTGGCATAAACTTTCCTTTGTTCGACTATGCTAAAATTTTATCTAACTGGCGTGTATGTAGGGTGAAATACGTATCCATAAAATTGGTTCACGAAATATAAAGCAAAACAAAACATTTCTTCCAACTCTATTTTACTCATTTCACTATCAATACCTCTTGTGTCCGGATAGAACAAATTATGCTTATTCATATCACTTTTAATCGCACGTCGATTTAAAAGTTAAAAGCGGTCCGATAATTAAGTTTTGACGGCTAATTGCCGATAAGTAGATCATACATTAAAAAAGTACTGTTACTTTCTCAATAATTACACTCAAGTCACGTTTCGAATTAAAACTTAAGGTGAAAATTTGTTAAATCGCAACAAATTAAGAAGAAATAACTTAGATTAATGGAGGCGCATTCTTACTTACATTGGGAGTTCTAAAACGAAGGAACAAATTAAGGCCGACATTTCAATTACATTCTTGTGCAACTATTGTCTTTGCGAATGTACTTTGTAGGGGTTCGTGTATACTGGAAAAGCTTTTCAAATAATAAGATCTGTTAAAATAGGCAAACAGTTTTTTATTATATTAAATGGTTTATTTCCGAAGAGTAATTTGAAGTGTTTTTTAATAAAGCGAAAGTTTAAACGTAAACAAGGAAAAGCTTAGGTAAATTAATTGAACAAAATAAGGATTAAAATACTTATAAAAAAATCAAGTAGACGTTGAAGTTGTGGCAGTATCCTCTTTTTAAATTATATTTAATTCTTCTTAGTTTCTTTTTAAATATAAAATCACAACAACAACAAAAATAAATACAGTTTTTACTTTACAAAAAAGAGACAACAAATGATTTTACAAAAATAAATAAAAGAAGCGTAAAATTTTAAAATAAAATAATTTATATTTAATATTCTTGGGTTTGAGCCTTTACCTTTAACAAAACGTAGGGTACACTCCACAGTGCAGTACATTAATAGCAATTAAAATCGAAGTTGGTCGGTTCCAATAAAGATTCGAGCGTAACGTTTGGGTCCTTTGGCCCGCTCGTAACTCTCGCAATTAAGTCGATTTAAAAATAAAGTCTTAAGACTTCAGCCATAGTAAAACAAAAATAGAACGCTATCTTTTGATTGGGCGCTATCTTTTCCCCTGCCGAAACAACATTTAGCAAGTGAATTATGTTATGTAAATAATAGAGAGTCATTAGTTTATTCATGCATACTGCCCTGGATATGCTTTTTTTAGTCGTATATATTGTAGCTAAGTGTAAATTCTACCACTTAAATCTTTGTGTACGTTACGCGTATGATCTCTAAACTATAAGTACGAATAAACATAAAAAGTCAAAATAAAAAAATCTTCCTTGATAAATAATTATTATGGTCAGTTTTTCGCTACTGTTGAAGGGCTCTACTGTGTTTCCTTTGTTGTTGATTAAACGCCATCTTGCGGAGACCCCATCAATAACAACGGTTTAATTAAAACACTTTTATTCGTACTTGAATGGAGGCTACGCTCGGTTTTAATTTGGGTTTTATTTTATATTCTTTAATTTTTGCTTAATAGAGTATTTTGGGTCGTGACCCAAGCTTGGTCAACCAAAATTGGGGATTTGGGAAAAAGATCAGTGAAACTTTACTTTAAAATTAAATTTGATTGTGTTACACTTCGTTTTCAAATATTTATTTTTTTAAAGATAAGAAACATTCTTTGGTCTGCATTTCATTCAGGTCCAACTATATAAACAGGTATTTAAACCAATGTTATTCCGCTTCGTCATATTTAATCACGTTCATAATATACAATGTACAATTCACATAATTAGAACTTACGTTAATTATGTGTTAATCTTTGTTATCCATCACTCATTACCATAAAGCTCACATTAATACAAACTCTAATTTGGCAGGGAAACATTAACTGCACGCATTGATAACAATAAAATTTAAATTCTTGTAAATTTAATGAAAATACCCAATGTTCATAGTAGCAGTTGTGTACCGGCTGGAAAAAATACAAATAAATGACCCTAAATGAGCGTATGTTCATTTAAATTTACATTTAGAACGGAAATGAAACAACTTTTAAAAACTGTTGACAATCTATTAGATACCACACTTGTTGAGAATTAACATAAATATTTCATGTAAAAGTAAATAAAATCAATTTATTCGTTCCTTTTTTGCTTAATTCGACTCGGAAAATTCTGGCAGTAAACTGAAATCAACTTTTTTTTGACATTTCAATATATCCGTTTTGAAACGGTTTGCCTCTGGAAAATCCGCAGTAGTTTAAAGTTAATGTAAGCTCCTGAATGTTCACATTTGTCGAATTTTTTAATTCTTTTAAATAAGATTTGCATTTTTTCTGTCTGTTTATTTAAGAAGCATGGTCTTATTTTGATAATATTGTAGGTCAAGTTATGAATATTTCTGCTATCTATTCTGTTGCAAGCCATTAGTAATGTTAATTAATTCATAGGTCAAATACATTATTTAAGTGACCATTTTTTCAATAATAAGTAACCTATAAAGATTCGCTACAATAAAAAAAAATCGAGCTTTGTAATGACATCAAATTTTATATTTCTTTAAATTTAAAGAACAAATTAGTAAATTTGTTCTTTACTTTCTGACTTTAATATCTACAAAACTGGCGTGTTACTTCTCTTTCGATAACCACACGGCCAATGTGAACTAGTTCCAAGTCGCCAGACGAAGTTCTCACGTAATCATTTTATGAATGTTATGAGTTTCACGTGCTAAAGATACGTGCGGAGTATAGAACGGGCTATTTGCGTTTAGCGACAGACGATGATTTGTTATGGACAAGTCGTCTTTTTACTAATTGACGGCGCGGGCGGCAAAAAGTGGGATTAAATCTATTGTACAGGTTTAAACGTAAACGTGGGTTTCTTCTTTAGGCTATGCGCTAGTGTCTTGTCCTTCCTTTAGAATTCCATTTCATTAGCAAGCAATCCAGATAACGTTGTTCATTTTTGATAACCGCTTAAGTCTGTAATATCAGGATTTAATGTTGTGTGAGTTTTACTCAATCAAACACGTCGAGCAAATAAACGCTTATGAACTAACCCATCAATGTACATTCAAATACTATTAATAGGTTAGGCTTTTTAAAAGCATGTTTTTATAACTCAGGTAAGTTTGACATGTCTTCCCAAGATTTCGTCCGTAACTTGCGTTGAAACTTTAAAACTACACTTCATAGCTAGTTTTTCAAAAGTAGCTCTCTGGGCGGTTGCAAACATTTGTTAAAAGACTTTGATGCAATCTCGAAATTGAAGAAACGGTTTGCTGAAGAGTAGTATGTTACTGGAATGAAAAACATGGATGCACATTCAGTTGCCTGTATAAGCTTCCTCGCGATGTTGTCCCTCATCGTAAGAGCATCGTTAAGGACCTTAGTATGAAAAACTGCATTTATGTACTTATAAACGTATTAATTTTAAAAGTATAGACATATATTTTTTTTATAAACGAGCTTCCATTTTAGGCTTCTTTATAATTACTCAGACATCCATATAAGAAGTGGTTTTAATGAATCCAAAACTCTTTATATGTAACACATCTAATTCATATAACGTATTTTGATGATTCAAAAGATGATTGATATCTGTTATTACATGCGCCAATTAGTTTTTTGTGCAATTCGTATGGTTTTTGATTGGTTTATAAATTACGAACAGCTCAGAACATGTCTCACAATCAATCAGAAACCATTTTGAAAATAGCGAAAATGCTTCCTCTATATTTGGATGTTAATAGTTTTGATCAAAAATTTGTTTAGTTGTTAAAATATGCTTTGGTCTCACTAAAACATTTGTTTATACAGATACGTCACTCTTCAGATATAAACATTATCTCTAGTCTTCTTTGCCATTATAGGCTGTCACAATTGCAGAACTTCCTCACGCAGTCTGAGTTCGTTTCACTGGAAAACGCAGCTCTGATTACATCATACTTAAAATTCTCATAAAAATAAACGTAGGTAACTCATATTAAATTATCCTCAATGTATCTCTGTAACGAAATTACAAATGACCAGACATCAGTGTTTCAACTTATCCCGACAAACATAACAAAACTGAGATCTCACGAACTAACGGATAACAGATCTACCAAATTAACAGTTGGGACGATTAACTTGCGTTCTTAACATCTTAAACACAAATGATGAATATGAGAACGCCCATAACCTGGTCAGTAATTATCAACTTGCCTCTAATGTGATAATCTTTAAGTTTCGCTTTGATGGGTTCATCGAGGTGCAGTACCATCTTCAGCTATTAATAAGATTTCTGTAATTAGTATTGTCAAAATAATAAAAAAAAGCCCGACGAAAAAAGGGGAATAAAACTTTTTACTTAAAGAAGTAGCAGTGAAATAAAATCCATACTATAATATTATCCATATATATACTAATTGGGAAATGTGAAAGTATAGTTTGTTTGATATTATTAATTCATGATTGTTGAACCATTACATCGATTTTTAAGAAATGTATGTTGATTAGAGTACGAAAAAGTACATAAAGGATACTTTGCCAGCGGGCGGTGTTATGGTCGAAAGCTTATCATAAAATTATTTGATAAATACTACTTGCAAAGTAACATCCAAAATGTATCGAAAATAAAAATTGCTTGAATAACTTAATACCAATGAATTGGTAGGTACATATTAGTAGTAGGTAATTGACGTCCGATGAAAATGCTGCAGTGTAGTTTGTTCCGCCGCTTCTTCAACACATGCGCTTTGGAAGCGCTACTACCGCTTTAATTAGATTTAAGTTATGTGACGTCAATAAGTGATACCTTGTATCCAAATTTGAAAATAAATCTATTCTATTAATTAAAATCTACTTGAATATTTTATGCTTATCAGTAAATTATTTTTTCTTCAAAGAGTATTTCTTAATTTTACTTTTTATTATTATACCACTGTATATTTTCTCATTTTTGTTAGTTCATTACTCGCATTCATTTACGTAACCAGTTGTAAAACTCACTCGACTTACGAGAGTCATGGGTAAGCGGCACCGCGGCGTGGTATTAGTACACAAAGTAATTACTGCTTTTGAATTATATCGCATCGTCGAGAAGCGCGAGCGCCGGTAACAAGACAACATAATGATACGACCCGCCTTTTGTCCGTCCGTGTGTTTCGCCACCTGCCCAAACACTAAAAGAGACGTGCTTTTATCGACCATATCTATCGATAACTGCGTGAGACAACGCAATCTCATGTTTCTTTGAACGAAATTAATTAAATTTAGTTACGGTGAAATTACGTTTGCCAGATTTAGTATCATCTTAGTTAGTGTGAAGCAATCTTTGATTACAATAGTGTTAAGCGTCGATAAAACAATAAGCAAAACTAATAATATAAAAATAATAAATTGAAAATTTATGTATGTTCTTATCTCAAAAATACAAAATTTGTAATAAATACTTATATAAGATAAACATCTGAGCCCCAGGCCATTCAGAAAACTTCATTTCTCATCATCCAGTTTGAACTCTAGACCTTCTATGTCACAGACGATGACAGAAAAGTATCGATACTGAGGTCGCCATCCTTATAATGACGCCTTGTTAGCGCCTGTTAGTCATTCCGACCCGCGGTGAAGTCGTAAGGGAAACGAGCCTCTTAATTTGAACTTCAAAGGTGTGATTTCTGGTTCGTCAGGAAGTGTTAAGTAATTATTTAAAATCGACCCTTTTCTCAAACCGATTAAATGTTAACGAGGATAATTTTCATTCGGGGAGTTGTCGCAATTCCCTTTTATTACGCTGTGGCTTTAATTGTAAGGCAAAAAGGACAAAGTTGCAATACACATATGAATGGCGTACAGTTACCACAAAACTGCTTATTTTGTTAATCACAAGGTAGGCATTGGATCTCTTTTTTACTGCAGTATAATGTAATCTAAGCGTCATAGATGGTTTGAACTTACAGAGTACAACAGACTTCGGAGTAAAACTTATACATGGATTATTTGACGAAAAAGAAATCTATATTAAAAATATAGAAAAACGGCCGTGAGAAGAAAAAGTCGACGATTTTGTGGATCAAGCTAATAGATCGTCGAAAAAATTGCCAAAATCTTATATAAAATATTCAATTATTATTCAAGACATATGCCACATACTAGAGCTTGGTATTTGCGACAGAATTGTACCTAATTGTAAACTAGTCAAGTTAAAACATGTCATGGCGTCAGCGCCCAAAGCAAAATAAGTTACTAGACTTGCTCATATCCCTTTCATTACAGAAGTTGTGAGTTAAACATTGTATCATCCTTATAAGCTCAAGCTGGTCTGTTATAACGTAGGTATTAGTAGAAGTAGCTAAGTAAACAATGTCTCTCGCGGTTAATAACAAAAGTTTGTTGCCTAGAGATTCAAGACTTGAAAGTAGCAAACAATAATTGCCTTCCAGAACAGAATTGCGCTTGTCACTTAATATTAACTTGTAATTATGACTATGATTGGTTTCTTGATAGTCATTGAAATAGGCTGAAATAATAGTCAATTAAAGTTTCTTGGTGATCGAATCAAATGTTTCAAAAGCGATCAAAACAATCAACTCTGATAAAGTATGTGAAAACTTCGGAAATTATTAACAGATAAAATTTTAAACACAATGACTTCTGTCGCAGGTTAAACAATTTCAAAATTTATACATACCGGTCTATATTTAGATCATTTTAAATCAAACTCATATAATCTCAAAATACTTTCATAGACGGAGACGATCTTTGTTTAACGATTTATGGCTATTTCATGGCTTTTATTTACTTTTATAGTCGCCTGGTTCCGTAAAAGTCTGTGCTATAAATTACCAAAGGTCTATATGAGACGTCAGGACACTATGCTGTACTGTGAATAGCATTTTCCTCTTATTATGTTTTCGGATATAAATTAGAGAGATTTATAAGGCTTCGGTGTAGTAAACACCGCGCTACTTTCGTTTTAACAATCAGAACCTATAAACTTGCCAGTTTAGTGTGAGTGGAATTTGAAAGGGCTTAGGGAAAGGTAAATTTTGAACATGTAGAAAGAAAGGAATAAAGTGATGATAATAGCCATCAAAGTGTCCGTTCATAGGTTCAGGTAAGTGTCGAATCGTTTAGTGATGTGCATTTGTATATACCTACCATAACTAAGTACGTGTTTTCTTTAAGTGCCTTTTAGTACTTAAATTAAAAATACGGGCATTTTTGTCTTATTCTTATATTTTCTAAGTATCATAACCATTTATATAAAGTTTATGTTTAAGCATTGTAAATAATCGACCAACGAGCCCCAAACCTGCTTTGTAATTGTAATTAATAGGCAATGTTTTCGAGGGCTATTCTAGGATTTATTGTTTTACAACGCATTCTGGTTATAAATTCCTTAATTGGCCCCCACTTTACGCTCTGCGATCCTCTAATTTACAAGGGCAAGCAGAGGTAACTATCAAGATAAAAAAAAAAATGGGTGGCGTTATTTGGGGTAACGTTTGCAACCTCACCTGCTTGTTGACTGTTGACCAATAAAATCATTGGTCTTTGTTTTGTAGTTGAAATAATACTCACCTTAGAGTTGCGAGTTTCTGGGTTTGACTTCCAGAAGCTAGCTTTTTCAAATTGGCATGGTGGTTATAATAGCGGGAAAATTCGCAAGGAAACCTGCACATTCAGGCAATTTGATGTATAATTATGATCTTCTAAGGGATGAATGCAAGATTGCGAACATTAAATGGGAGGATGGGAGACTTTCACTAGGATCCTAATTACCGGCAGACCTCCTCTCTAGTGGCGTAAGGACGCAACCAGGATGAACAGGAGATTCGTCGCGGGTGCGATGAACAATCACAAATTTAGTATGTTTTTATCTAGTTAAGTAAATTGGCTACAATCAAACCTTTTAAATTGCACATACAGACTGTATTGGTTGTGCTGTACCTGGTTGCATGTGCATGAGTATAACGTAGTACAGTATGATACAGTACTACGTTATACTCATGCACATGCAACAAACCATACATTTGCACAGCATACATCTTCATAACAAGAAACACAATTATGTAGGTTCAGATCATTGCGTCGTGACTGACTTTTGCCCTGAATATTTTACTTGCTGCCGGCGCCGTCTCACCATACAGTCTTCGTGTCTAAAATGGCAGCTATTGTGAGATAAAAAAGGGATAAATGGCATGGTGTAATCTAAATTTGTTAAGGGAATGTAAAGAAAACGCTAATTTCTATGATTTTTTTTAAAAACATGTTTAAAAATAGAACTGCGAACATAAGTACTTTTTCAGAGATAAAAAATTATAGATAATTTTAGCAATGATGAATCAGGTTACAAAATTTTCCAAGATTTTCCTTCACTTATTTCTTTTTCTGATAAATCCGAAAAGGTCCCTTCAAAATTCCCTATAACATTGAAATTATTTAATCAGGTTCATAAATATTACAACTGTTTCTCATTATAATTCAAGTTAATTAGATATAATTAGATGTAATTTGAGGAGCCGCCGATCGATCGTAAATATCCAAAAAGGTGCAGCAAATTTTAAAGTAAAATTCTCCTTGTATTATAATAAAACATAATGATGGGTCGTCTTTAGTACATTTATATATACGAATCTTAATTTACAAATTATGAACATCATTAATATTCACATGAGATTCACAAAAGTGGAGATTACAGAAATATCAATTTGTGACTATTATAATAAAGCCAACGATACTTTTCACTCCAAAGATAGAAAGAAGAAAGGGAAATAAGAAAAGATACTGTTTGTTGTACCTATTACAAATGTAAGGTATGCTGAATCTTCCAGAAAAATATTGGTTACTTTTTTATACATACATATAGACACGTCTATATCCCTTGCGGGGTAGACAGAGCCAACAGTCTTAAAAAGACTTACTTTTTTGCTTTTAGTTTTAAACCTTTTAAAGACAATTATAAAGACAGGTGATTTTCCTGTAAACACGTTTGTTTGTGACTCGATGGGAACCTTGTTAAAGCTGACATAATAAAGTTAAGCGCCGCTTATAAAAGATATAAAGATCATCGCTCATAAACTGTTGTTTTCAATGTGAATACTATTATTGTGAAGTGGGCCAGCTGGTGAAAACAATGTAGTGAAGTTAAGTTCTTAACTGTAAAATGAACTGCTTGGTATTTGAGTTTTTGGAAAAAGGAATATAGGTATACAAATACGTTTTTTATGTGACTGAACTTCTGATTCAAAACAGCAGAACATATAACTATTATGTTCGTAATAAAAAAATATTTTTTAGAACAAATTTTATTTTTATTCCATACCACCAAAATAATGTTCTTAAATAACAAATGCTGCAACAATAATGACTCATACCTAACAACAAATATTTCAAAAATACCATGCCTCCTGTTGTTTAGTTGTATCTAAAAATAATTGTAACAAACATGCTTTGTTCAAACGCAAATTGCAGTTTCACTTTTCTCAATAGTATCGAAAGTGAAATTGTCAATATTGTTTACGATAGCAAAAGTATTTGTTACAAATAATAGATAATTGGTCACAATCTATCTTGACTCATTGTTAAAACAAAAAAAACGTAAAGAAACAATAGTGTCGGGAGATAAAGCAAGTGTGTCATAAAGTTGCAGTTGTAAACATTGTTTATAAAACAATTCGGCAAACTGAGACGCAACAAAAGTTTTCGACGAAATTCCGCGCCACCCTTTCGGCTTCCTTAAATTGTTATGGCGGTAATAAGCTTGGTGAACATGTGACTTTTATAGCAGCCAGTTCTGTGGAGTTTCGGGGATGGCACATTTTGTCGCCGAGACAATTACTGGCTGCCATTATTGCTGGACAAAAGGCGGTGATCCATTTGTACGCAGTGATACGCTATATCTTTAGGTAGAATAGTCAGGAATAGTATGCATGCATACATCATGGCTTCATTTGCTGGATTGATGGTCAATCGGAGTTTTGGTAGATTTTAAAAAAGAATAAGGCCAGTTTCAGCTGGTTGGCCTAGGAATCCTATTCAGAAGACTTGAATCATGTAGCGCGTATCTATACCTTCGGTCTTTACTTAAACTTAAGAGTATCAAAAGTAATAACACATAATATTAAACGAAGTATAGCGTATCTTTTCAATACACTTCTGGACTTACTGGAATTCATAACAGCTGGACAACGAAGGCTATTCTTGACATATTGCGCGAAGGACGCACCCGAAACCAGTGTCTCGCTTTATGACTACGAATATAAAACTCGTAATGCGTTTATTATACACGTACTAACAAAATTTGCATGCTTGGCAATAAATGCAATGTGAATAATATGGTTTTATACGTTTTTCTGTCTAGATTTTAGTCGTGAAAAATAGTGAGATCAGTATTATTCTCTTGAGATGCCAAATAGTCGGCTATAATGGTTGTTGCTTCGAAGTTTTTGGCTTTTACAAGTTTATTATCCAGGCAACCAAACAAATTTACATTAAAGTCATCCATGAAGGTGGTAATATTCGACTGGTTGAAATTGAGAATGAAATGGTGTAAAAATTGTATATGAGTACATAGTAAAATTATGATAAAAGATACCTATTTATAAAGAGGGGTCGAAATTAAACTTGTTACAGCATTAAGTCAGGTAACATTTTAATTTTCCTAACGAAATTGTCATATTTTCCTTTGAGTCCCTAATGAAATAAGGGGGAGATGGCGCGGGTCAAGTCTAGAATTTTTATATCCACTTTAAATTCAAGTCGTTGGGAAGTTTTGCAGTTTTCAGAAATTTGTTTACAATGCGACGCCTCCGGGGTCTTCTATTTATTGCTAACCCAATAAGTTGAATCTTTTGAAGTCACAGCTTCTGAAACAAAGACCCTTTACGACTGTTTTCAGAGATTCGTAATTAACAAGTCTCAAAATTACGCCGAAAGCTCTCAACGTTTCATCTTCATTTTATGATTATTGTAATATTATTTGTTAATGTTACAATGATCATGACAATTTTGAAAATCTGTTGTACGTACATACAATTGTTTTTAGAATTTTTTTTTCAACAAATTAAGTATAACAATAAAAGGAGTAATTATTTGTTCAAAAATACTTAATTTGATATAAAATCCTCTTACCAAGTTTCTGGATTTTACACAGCTATCTACAGTTGTAATTATTTTAACACTCCATTTATATTTCGCTACAGTGTAATTAATTAAATAGTTAAAAGTAATAACGTTTACTTTGTACGTGTTTTAATTAAAACAAACACTATTTTATTGAGTACTTAAACTGAATACCAACAGGACAGTGGGAATAAGAGTCTCATTAAATGCAAAAGTAACCAACTGAATCGTTCTATGTGTTATGTATATAGCAGTAAGGCGTGACTTTACTTTAACCAGGCAAGCATAACGTATACTCCATTTTTATTTTATAACGACCACACAAACTATTATTACGACGTCACTGTGTCAGGCCCCCATCACTTTAAAACATCCGCCCCACAAAAATATCTAAAAATCTGATATCATTTGATTACAAAAATAATAATTTCGACATGGTTCTAAAATGTTTCTCATCCAGAATAAACTAGCAACCTGTTCAAAGAAATTTTAAAAATGGTAAATAGCATTATTAATGAGTTAGAGATGGTTTTTTGACAATTTAATATTGAGGTTATCGTAGTCCTTATAAACAATTAGAAAGGAATGATAAGTCTTTGTTATAAAAAAGACACCTGTTAAAATGCTGTTTGTATAAATAATCTGTTGATGTATTTTTAAGTAGATATCCTTGTTGATTGATGAATTGGTGTCTTTAAGGAAGATAACTGGGTCTAATTTTAAACAGAAAGTGATTTGAATTTGTTTACTTAATTGTGATTAATGTTTCAGTGGCTTAACCCTGTTCCGGGCAACTTTTCTTATTTCATTCTTTTGTAGAATTTTGTAAAAAAGGAAAAAGTAAATGTGATGCCTTAGTTGATTTAACATTTTGCAAAAATTCAAGACGAATAGTACTTATTTACTATTCATAGGTTAGTCTTAATGACTTTTGCCGTGAGGTTTCCGGCACTCTTGAATAATAACCAATGCATATCTTTCTTATGGATATCGTAAGAAGCGACTAAAGAATAATATTATTAACTTGGTATTCCTCTTGTAGGATGGGCTAGCAACCTGTCACTCTTCAATGATTGAGCCATATAGTTCAACGTGGCCTTTTAGTATTTTCAGTACTATTAGGCACTGTCTACCTCGTAAATAGATAGAGCCAATAATTAAACGGCAGTCAAGTTTAGAATAACAAAATATATTTGTGGTTCGAGTTAATCTGAATTGTACGTCGCGTTTTGACTAGGGTAATTGTGTTTAACATCAACTTACTTTATTTTTCAAATGCGCCATTTTATAAATCTTTCACATTATCACCAGTACTTAATTTTGCAAAATCACGTTCCTTTATCCAATTTTTCGTCACGGTTATGACTATAATTTGTGCAGAATTCATAATCATGATACACCGCGTTTTGCCATTGAAAGTAACGTTTCAACCCATCATTCCGGGTCATACCATTTTGAATCTACAATAAGATTTCCTAATTTAATTTTGATAGAACGAGATCCGGCTACAAGGATAACAGAAGCGTACAGTTAGTTGACAAAAACTCTTCGTTGAATTTTGTAACCTCAAAAGTTTTCATTGTTGATTCATCAAATTACTAACCGCTACAAG
This sequence comes from Amyelois transitella, assembly GCF_032362555.1. Taxonomy (NCBI): domain Eukaryota; kingdom Metazoa; phylum Arthropoda; class Insecta; order Lepidoptera; family Pyralidae; genus Amyelois; species Amyelois transitella. The sequence goes on along the minus strand of NC_083511.1, from coordinate 4,838,416 downwards.
ATTTCAAACATCTGATTAAACTTAATTTGTGTGCCTTCAAAGAATTTATACTTTTAGTAAGTAATGTAAATTTACACTTTAACTATGAAAACTATGCTTCATTAAACACTTAGACTTTAGAGATTTTATTTATTATTATCCTACTGTTTATCTTATTAATTGTCTTTCAATCCTTTTCCTGAAAACTAATTTTTAGTCATTAATATGATAACAAGTATTTTCCAATCTAGTTTGAAAATATTAGGTGTATTCAAATATTCACCCACTCATGCGTTAAGCATACATATTTCCAAAAAAAAAGCAAGATTTTGCAGTGTCAAATTCTAAAATGTGCAAAGTATTCGCGAGCCGAGCGTACCTAATTATATTTTCACATTTTTTTCTCTTAAAAACGTGTACGAATTGCGGCAAGTTGTTTTACAAAATGGCTGGTTACGCCCAGACTTCATTAAAAGCAATAACGTGGTGACCCCACCACGCAATCCCGAACTAATCTCGTTTGTTTGCATTTTGCACGAGTGCCAAATCTAAATCGTAAATGGAATCAGGAAGATGGACGAGAGTCGGCTTCGGCTTCGAAGGGCACGTACAATTACTTATGTTTTAGAGAGTTTGTTTGATTTTAGATCACTACTTTAGGGGACAAGTTATTAGGGCTTAGTCTACTGGTCATTCATACCTGAAGATGAGAGAGAGAAAAGAGAACAATGACGAACTCTTTTGTCTACATACCAATCCGATGTAAAGGCTAGAAACCTGTCACTATGGTCTTTCAGTCTTTGTGAGAATGTTGGCTCTGCCTACCCCGTAAGGGATGAAGACGTGATTTTGTGTATGTGTGCAAGTATGCCACAATCCCTGGTTTGTTGGTTTCATTTCCATTTATCTATCTTTTCATGCAAGATCGTGGATTTGGAACCCTTTACCCCAAAATATTAGAAATCAAAACACCTAAAGCCATCTTTTGCACTACAATCTGAACAAGTAATGTTCGTTTAGGCTCCAAAGTTCCCATTTAAATTCAAAAATAAGGCATAATTTACTTAGTCTTTTTTAAGCAGCGCTGTAATCTGCTGTTTATACCTGCTAGAGTAATGTTATGAAATGTTATACAGATACATTGTTTTTTCTTATTCAACAATTACTCTTTTTCTTACAAAAATTATACAATTCTTAGTGCTTACTATGAGCTTTTTAGTAATCAATACTATGGTAATAGTAAGATATTGATTTTCAAAATTAATATCAGAGGATGAATGTGAGTTGCATTAAAATTGCAGAATGTAGTGGAACTATTATATAAAATAGCAAATATTCCACTGATAAAAATAAATATTTTTGTTAGAATACATCCTGATTTTAATTTAAAAGAATTCATTAATGAAACAATAATTAAACCTTAATTGGGTTTTAAAATAATAAGACGTTAAAAATTTATATTTTATATGCATAGTTTAGCAAATATCTTTGTAATAAAGCTAAGTTTTAAATACATCGGAAGTTGACTTAATTAGGATATATATTCCAATGTTATGAAGTAAAAAGGAAGTTTTTAAAACGTTTAACGATCATATTTAACGCGTTCACGCCATAATGATGTCCGATCTATTTGGGATAAGATTCCTCGGCATTCATTGCCTCAAAGTCCAATAATATAATGCTTATTGAATGTGCTCTCATTGCCTTTAAAACAATACGTTACCTGTTTATTGGCTACGTAGCCAATTATTGGCCCGTTCTATTAGATTAATTGTGCTATTAAGTAGGAACCGTGGCTCGTTACAGAGAACATATTCGTAGATTACGGACGATACAAGAGGCCGTTCAAGCGATGCGTTTGTCTTGGACAATGCATGAGTTACGTCTAATAACGTGAGTAGATATACAGATATCCATACGGCTGTGGTAACTTCTTATATTAAGATTTATTATGTCAGCTTTTTTGTTTAACTTCGTTGAAACTTGCTTGGGTTTCCTTATTAATATAAATGTTTAAATTCATAAGTGGGCTTATTGAGGAGTATGTGATATTGTGGCAAATGAAAAGACGTCTATCTATCTGGGAAAGAGGTGTTATTTTATTGACGCGAATGAAGTGAAAAAATGACAAAGCAAGGATCGTTGGTCAAAATTGTTGATGAATCAGATTATTGCGGGTCAGTTTTAAGTCTATTTCACAACTCTTTATTTCTAAACTTAAACGGCCCTTAGGCAAATTAGACATACTTAGCTTAAAAGCACTCCATGCCATTCTTAATGTGTCCATTGAATTGCCTTGAGATTCACACAAGCCATCTATTTTCACAGGAATAGTTAAAGCGTTGTCACCTTTTGCTAAGAATGAGCAAATTCTAAATTTATCTTTGTAAAAAAGGCCTTTCTATTTTTATAAAACTTTCTACCAAAAAATACATGAACTGAACAGAAAACTACGTAAGTTTAAAATAGAGGAAATGTAAACTTGTCGTAACTAACCTCAACTTCATTAAAAATGTAGTTTACATTGCTCTTGTTCCAAAAAAAGAGAAGAGTTGTTGTAATATGGAGATTCGACATATTCTACCATCCTACATGCTATTATTTAAATCTGAAGTTTAATGAGATGTTATACCACACACGGAAAACACTACGATTTGGGGTTTAATAGATATACGTAGTTTTGTAGAAAAACGCCCTATATTTTACTTTGCAATATTGACAACAGCCAACTGGGTATGCAACCACGATCTAATATGCCTTCGATTCCCCGGTCAGAGGGAAGTCGCTTTGTGTAAAAATATAATTTACTCAATCCAGAAACATGGTCAAACGCGCACCCCTATCTTCTCTCCAGAGAATTTTATCGAAGCTATAACCAGCAGGAAGAAGAAAACCATCTCGTAAAAAATGCATAACATATTTTACTTCGGAATAGTAGGGTTGACAACAGCAATGCTCGGCGTTTAGTTAAAGACGATTAGCATAATGACGTATACAGGTGCATAGGCGGTTGATTTAAGCTTGTGCGCTGACAAGAGGCGATGTGCGACTTATATGGAAATTGGTTTTTTATTTGCCGACTCTACGCGACAGTCGGAGTGTTTATGCGGACTTATGGAGCCTTGATTTGTGACTGCGATTTTTATTTTTAGGTGTTCAATGGACCTGTTGGTCGAGACTTGGTGTTGAATGGATGAATGGTTTATTTATTTTTGTTTTTATTTAACTCTACAAGTAGGTATAACTATACAAGGAAGATACTTTTATTTAGCATAGATTCTAAATGTTTCGTGTGGTTCCCGGCACAGTGCCGTATGGTTCCCGGCACAGTGCCGTGTGAATCCCGGCACAAATACAAAGCAAAAAAGATAAGACCACTCCATCTCTTTCCCATGGATGTCGTAAAAGGCGACTAAGGGATAGGCTTATGAAATTGCGATCACTATTTGGATCTTAATTCCATCATTAAGCCGAGCAGCTGATCGTGGCCATTCAGTCTTTTCTGGACTTTTGGCTCTGTCTACCCCGTAAGGGATAGACGTGACTATATGTATGTATGTAGATTCTAAGGACAACATGGACTTTTAAATTTGTGATTTTTTTCGTGTGAATGTTCTCTAAAAAATAACATAAAATATTTGTATAATATGAAACTAGGTTCCGTTTACTAAGTGATTTAAGCTTGTGCGCTGACAAGAGGCGATGTGCGACTTATATGGAAATTGGTTTTTTATTTGCCGACTCTACGCGACAGTCGGAGTGTTTATGCGGACTTATGGAGCCTTGATTTGTGACTGCGATTTTTATTTTTAGGTGTTCAATGGACCTGTTGGTCGAGACTTGGTGTTGAATGGATGAATGGTTTATTTATTTTTGTTTTTATTTAACTCTACAAGTAGGTATAACTATACAAGGAAGATACTTTTATTTAGCATAGATTCTAAATGTGCCGTGTGGTTCCCGGCACAGTGCCGTATGGTTCCCGGCACAGTGCCGTGTGAATCCCGGCACAAATACAAAGCAAAAAAGATAAGACCACTCCATCTCTTTCCCATGGATGTCGTAAAAGGCGACTAAGGGATAGGCTTATGAAATTGCGATCACTATTTGGATCTTAATTCCATCATTAAGCCGAGCAGCTGATCGTGGCCATTCAGTCTTTTCTGGACTTTTGGCTCTGTCTACCCCGTAAGGGATAGACGTGACTATATGTATGTATGTAGATTCTAAGGACAACATGGACTTTTAAATTTGTTTTCGATGTGATTTTTTTCGTGTGAATGTTCTCTAAAAAATAACATAAAATATTTGTATAATATGAAACTAGGTTCCGTTTACTAAGTGTATAAGATTTAAGTGCTTAGCACGATTCTCTTAGCATTTCTTCAATATGTGGCACAATATGAAACTGTGAAAGAGATTTTATGAAAATAGATGATAATGTATAGAGTATGAAATGTTTGTGTCTGTGAAGTGAAGTTTAATTAGGTGCCTAGGTGTTAATATGTATTGTATAACTATTACTATTGCCATTAGATAGGAGATCTGGATCAGTCTTTGCAAGTACTATAAGGCTTTTATTTGTGATATTTTATTTTTATCCTTTGTTATAAAATCTACTCGTAATGATTATTACCTAAAAATGATACAATATCTAAGTAACCTAATGCTAATAATAACATACTAAACTACTTAAAAAAAGATGATAATAAACTAATATTAAATTTACAAAATTTACAGTCCCTTATCATCAACCTGGGGGATTGTGCCCAGAAGGCTGGCAGCATTGCCATTTTGAACGGCCATGCCATATTTTACATATATATTTAAAATGTATACCTTAGCAATGCCTTTCTAGCCGCTTTAAAGAATACAAGGTTCTACTTAAAGGCAGCCTCCCACGTCGCCCGATCTATGAAAGCGATGTACTCATTCCTTTGGATTTAACATTGAATTATTTCACCAACTAGAATTTACAGCAAATACTTAGTATTTGTTACCATCACTCAATTATGTTTGTGTATTAAATGAATTTACCAATAAATTTTACTGTTATAAATGAGAATTGTTGAATTTCGACACATTCACCTTCTTATGAGTGGTTTTTATGAAGAAGAGATATTAAAAAAGTTACTTTATCATCTAAAAAATAACAGAGCAAGTAAACAAAGAGTATACGCTCACTGTCTTATAAGAACGTGTTCTCGATTTTTTCCAGGCGTTGTATATGTAAAAGATCCAAGTAAACCAAAACAGCATGTTCTATTAGACAAATAAAAGTATAGGTTTTTATGGCAGGGAATCAATTGGTAGACCCAGGATTCTCTCCAATAAGGGCGCAACTGTGACAAACGCCATAATGATTACTAATCTAATTAAAAACCAAAAGTATACAATAACTGTTTCTGCAAGAATTTCGGGAAATTCTATATTAGTGAACTTCTAGACCACGATGAAGAACCTACAAACCACATTTCCAATCTCTATATACGGCGGTTTGGCCTGTCCGTTCATTTAACAGTCAGTCAGTATTTCATATATTTAGTTTCTTCTAGCTACATAACATCCCTGGTACATAAATCAGCTAGCATCTATATCCCGGACACCTGCGAACATTCAACTTCAGGGACATAACGAAACCCAATTAAATACATCTCGATCGAAGCAACATCATGACTTGTTAGCTGCTTAGCGCGGGTTTCTGACTTATCGAGGAATACCTGCTTTGATAGGTCAAACAGTTGGGTATAACGGTAATTTAATTTACTAAATAGATTTTTAAGGCTAAGTTTAGTAAATGATTTGTACCTAATAATTAAATCAGGTTCGATAAAAAAACTAAGATATAATAAAATGAGAAATGTGTAATTTAAATTATTGTTGCACCCTTTTTCAGGGCAATTAAAAAAAATATATGAAAACGAAAGTGCAAAGTAACGTATCACTAGAGTAGCAAAAGTTTAATTTAATATTATTAAGTCAAAATTATTTTTCATTTTTGTTATAATGCACATCTATTTTAAAATACACCTTTACGTAATTTTTTTACCAAACTGTTTTCATCAAATCGATCTCTCTGAAATATAGTTTCACTATGAGCAATTTGTCATGGCTTTCCTTCCGTCGCTTAATAAATTTGTCGCTACATACATACGGTATAAGAGACTGAATTTCAGTTATAAAGCATGATGTTTTTCATAAAGTTTCTCATAATAATTTGGAAAAATACATACCTAAGGGGAGTTTAACTTATTTTATACAAGAAACATTATCCCCTTAGGTTTTAGTTTCTTCCTTGGGATGAAACTGCACCACAACAGGTAATTCTGGTAAAATCTGAGTAAGCCAGGGCTTTACACGGAGCTGTCTCTGCAAAGGAACCTTACCCAATTTAGATCATAGATATCCAATTTTTTAATGTTGCATGTTTTTTCATTATTTATCATTCATCTTTACTTTCATTATAAATATTTATTATTGAAATTACAGTAATGTAAGTGTCCTTAAGTTATCGATTTGTATAAATCGACTAATGGATGACAAATTCGAAACATGTTTTTGCTTTTTAATTAATGGCAACGGGACAAAAGTCAGCCGATAACACACGGTAGTCGTATCACCAATTACTTTTAACTTATTTATTGATGCTTTGAGGGCCACACATCAAGATTTTAAATGCAATAAAAGTCAAATTACTTGATCAAACGGTTACTTAATGGAAAAAAATATATAATTAACTTTCGTCATATGTTTTTGTTTTGAACCTAACAATTGATATAAAAGTTCTCATTAAGGTCTTGTTATGTAGCATTACGTTACATATTTCATCGAAATTTACGATTAAAACCTTAACTTAAGATTGGAGTGGTTTCATGAAAAACTTCGGCGCACCTCTAGCTCATCTCCAGAGAGGTGAGAGTGGTTAGGGACTCTCCGGGAGCAAATTGCTCAACGCTTTATTGACCATATAAAAATCAGATTCAAGTCATTAAATATATATACTTTTAAAAATACTAAGTTTTAATCTCACAGCAGCCTGTATCAAGAACTATGATATATGGCTACGTAAGAAACAGTATTAATTAATTAAACCTTCACCCTCGTTATTATCAGCACCTGTTCTTGAAAAGCTTAATAATGACGTCATGCAACAGCTGTGAAGGCCGCAATACACTACGCTAGTTTTCAGGAAAATTGAGTTTAATCTGTCCATGAATAATTATTTTAACCGTGAATTTTTGCTTATTAATTTGGGATTCGTCATTAAGGCTCACATTTCAATTCTACATTCAACTTAACACTAGGACTATCTAGAGATCTTTTTGTCTATTCCGATGATTTGTATCCGGGGGAATTTCCTAGAATGGTTTCCTACAGGAAGTTAAATTAAAGTTTCTACTCGACAAAGTCATGACCAGTTAGAATGACTTGTGTTACTTTAAACCTGTGTACTTAATTGGTAAACGAATTTGTAAAATATCATGGTTCATTTCGGTCACTAAACATAATTATAAGCACTTTACTGTTACTGCCAACACAAAGATTCAACCTATTATTTTATCTAACTAGTATCTCATTATCCGTTTTTGGAATAACACATTTTGAACCTTAACTTCGAAAGAGTAAAATCATTTTTGTAAATCAAGTGTGGAGATAAAATAAAAATTTATAAATAGGCACCTTTGTAATACAATATGGTGTGATCCAGCAAAAAACTGACAAAGGCTGTGGCTCCATATCGGTGAAGCTAATTATAACCGTAATTCCAATCGATCCATTTGCTCGATTGCGCAAGCATCGAGTTCTCGATTACAACAGATGTATCACCTCAAACCCGTTGCTACTCCGCTAGCTTATTCTTTTAATTAGTTGCTTATCAAGATCAATATGCACAGAGTAATCGATTCGAATGATCGAATAACTAATCTTTATTATGTGGTTTTAAAGTGAAATACCATTCACCGATTAATCTTGAGTTTTAGAAAGTGGGTCCTGTGTTAATAAATATAAATATGTCACGTTAAAATTAGTTCGTCATATTGGAGCACCAAACTTATTTAATTCATTAATCAAATCATGCAATATATAATAATATTTTAAGCACGTGTTTGTTTGTTGGTCTTTTCCCTTGAAATACTGCACTGATTTCATGAAATTTTCTATGAATAAAGTGTGAAGTACAGAAAATAGAAACATGCGGGAAGAGCCTCGGGTGAAAGCTAGTATCATTATAAAGTACACGATTGCATCTGGACGTTTTAGCTATAGTAAAGAAATAAGCATTCTATGTGCAAACCCGGACACTAATGAATGAGCTACCAAAGTAAAATAAAAATGTCAAAAGACATTTTTTTAAACGGCCCCTTATCGTCGCTTGCATCGTTATGTTCGAAATCTTGCCGAAGCCCTTTGAAAAATAGGATTTAAAAATACTGTCCCACTGTTTCCATGCGGCTAACACCAAGTCTCATTACCGGTGGCCAAAGATAACATCTCGGAGCCTGCGGGTTTGCCTCCAACATCACCATCACAACATATCTACATTAAAAACAAAAAATCTATTCTCACGCATTCGAATTCCCTTTTTAAAGCTTGGACGTTAGACTCAAAATAGATATGTCGGCAATTTTACATGACAACCTTTTACATCGATAAGAAATCTTTAAAATGCGGTTGTGTTGAATACCAGAAAAATCGGATCACATTGCGCATCAGCAAATAAAATACTATCGATGATCAAAGAGATGAATGTAATGATAATTTTGTCATATATTTTAGGTAAAACATTTTTATTACTACTCGTATCGACGTAAACAACACCTTGACTTGAATTTCTGGAATCTTCGCAACTAGAAAATTCTTTGTCAAATGATGATGAGAGAAACTACACACAAATCAATCATCAAACCATACAGCTAAATCTAATCTTTGAGTTCCTGTTTCACATATTACGTCCATATCTTATACGACTACCTCGTAGGTAGTCGTATAAGATATGGACGGAATATGTGTGGGTATGTAAATAAACATATTCCGAAAAACACTAACTTTTTATAATCAAATTGGTATGTTAAAATATTCTTAATTACTCAAACACGGCAAATTAAAATCCATTTGTATTTTAGATTGCAAAACGTCCGATACTTCACGCGTGCCCAATGAAGATTTAATGGGATTGTAACCAGGACAAAGGGTAATAAAACAGGGATATTGCCTTTAAACAATGTCAAAGTAAATCTATCGTAAAACGAAACAGCCTTTTAAACTGTTACCGATCAATGCAAACATAACGATCACTCGAGTGTTGGCAGTTAAACTTGGCAATAAATTAAAGACCTATTTGCATTCGTTAAATGTATGTTCTGCTAATGTTGCAAACGAATTAGAGTGAGAGACAATTCTGAGCTTCTTTCATCTAGCGGTTCATGGAAAAGGAGGTAAGTAACTGTATGAAAAAAGCGATATCATTGAATCCAAAAAATACAATGGAGATTTGTGTAAGTGAAGTGGCAAGTAAACAATCATAGAAGTATTTACCAAATCTTTGCCAGACGCTGCTGGATTCTATGAATACTCGCAGGGCTCATGATGGTATAATTAAGAAATAGAGTACTCTACTAAATCATTGTACTCATCTGCGTAAACACGACCATTTTGCCAAGTGTGTATGACTAAGAATTCTTTTTTGGGACCCTATACATCCATCAGATGAGAATATTTCATGACTGAATTGAATGAATTATTGACTGATAATATCAGCACGTAGCTCAAACTAGAGATTTGAATTTTGGCATACGTTCTTAATGTAATCAAGGGGTGAACTGAGGATCTTCCAAAATTCCCAGGAATGCGAATTGAAGGAATTTTTCGATTCACGTGGGCAAAATCTCGGGTATACTGTTTTATCAAAAAAGAAAGAGAGCGTGATTCCGTCCTGCTAAATATATGTTAAGTCGAAAGTTCCGGTCACAATCTAGTGCTCACGATTAAACAAACGCAAAAGAGAAACTCTGATATAGCGAGCCGGTTGTTTTGGCACCTATCAAAGTACGCAATCTGGTAATTTGGTAACACAATACATGTTAATAAAATATTCTAAAAACGACATTCTCTGGACATTTTCTGAGTATCTAAACAGCCCCATTAAAAAATATTGGCTTTCCGCAAATCACGACAGTAATAGTAAGTTACACTTTGTATTTAGTTAAGTAGGTACATTTCTTTTTTATTAATCAGTTTGTACAGTGATGTCGGTATGGGTCTTGTTGTCCTAAAATAAAAACTTTATTTTATTAAAAGATATAAAGAATGACTAGTTTTATCAGAGTTTACTCCCTTATTAGAATTTGAAAAATAATCCTAAGCACACTTTTAATTTAAACTTATATTGACTAAATGTAGCTATTATATTTCTAAACATAACTAATAATAATTATCTATATTTATTAAACAAAAGCAATACTTATCTAATAAATAATCTCGAATCTAACATTCATATAAAATCACATCAATTTGCATTTCAACACCTTATCTCAACTTCCATCAACATCATCCTTTTAGCAACAAATGACCCTTCTCCGACATAAATTACAAAATACCACGATTACTTCATACGACGATTCAAACTCAGTAAAAATAAAACTGGAATTATCAGTGTGATCAAAGACTGCGAGGGAGCGACCACTAAAGTAATATGACAGTCGTATTAATACTTACGTTGATTAAGATAATGATAACGAGCCGTAATAAAACTCTCAGCGCCAAATAAAACCCTTTAACCGAAATTTTGTTAATGAGTAAAAAACAACTGGCCACACAGGTACCTTAGTAGTGAACATTTTGGGGCCCATGTTTGTAATTAATGGAAACGGACTGCCAATGTCTAATCAGTTCACTTGGTAGCGTTTCGTTGCTTTTAATATTTAAATGGTTGCTTGAGACTACTGTTAACTATTTGTAGTAGAATATATCAATCAATCAAATAGTTTTATGAAGAGAGTTTACATTCTTTTTACATACTTGAACACTGCTTATAGGCTTTAGAGTATCTTTCTAACATAATCCTCTATTCTTCCTAAATGCTCTACAAAATAAAGAAAATAATCTACTTTATGTTGTTTTTTTTTGGTTCTTCTTTCCTGCATGATGTAGTTTTAAATCTCCTTTGCTTTATTTCATCACGATCTATTCTAGAACAAATGTTAGATATATAAATAGTTACACGCAGAGTATAAACTAAGACTATTGCTATTAATATCTATTTGATAAACCCTAATTAATATCCGCATTTCGTGCGAAGTATTCACACGGGTACACTGTAGGTACACAACAAGCAATATTTTACGTTCACCTTGAGCTTGCCTCTTGCCCTCCACTGTATCGGGTTCCTGTTATCTTAGTGTGGATACACCTTTATTAACTTATTTAGTTTTATTCGTTCTTAATAAAAGTTTTAAGTTATAACTTAAGTAAGGTAAATATTGATTCAACAATTGGTATAATATTAAATTCTACATTACCTTAACTTTATAGGTCAATTTAGCACGGACTTGCCTTTGTGGCATCTCTCCTTACAATGGCGCATCAACTATTATACCCTGCATGTCCTATCAACTACTGAATGTCAGTATGCAGAAGATCTGTATGATACCTCTATCGGTTACGACTTACTGATCTTCGCAACAATATCGGCCACATCCGATAAGCCAAGAAGAAGAAGAACTTTCATTTCTACTCTAATCACGGGTAAGCAGATTCTCAACTTTCAACTTGTCCCAATTTGCTAACTATAAGTACTATTTAAAAATAAAACTACTTATGCCGAAGTCAGTTTTATCTACAAACGATTCAATCGACTCGATTACTTAAGTTTAAAACATACCCCGAATTTCTAACAAATTAACTAGAAGCTTCAATTTAATCTTAGTAAGGCGATTTACTGCAAACTGGTTGCAAAGCCACATCTCCTCGTATCTAATGTAAAGGAAGTATTCAGTTGCGCACTTGCTCATCAAGCAGGATTCTCAATCTACCGAACTTCCTCCTTGACAACGACTTGTATGCAAGTTCACTGGATAGATTTGCGAAAGCACTTTGTTAATTTTTAATGTACGCCTGAGAAAGGAATATTTACTTAAAATTTTAACCCTACATAAAAAAAAAACAATTTTGGATTATTTCAAAGGGTCAAAAATTTTGTCATTTACAATTTTGTTAACTTTAGAACAAACGTGCATTCTAAAGAAGATTAAAGATTTATCGAAGCTTGTTACAAATTTTTAATGTCTTTGTGTGATATAATTGACTTTATTACCATCATTAAGAAGTTTTTACTAAAATCTCTTTTTCGAAATTCACAATGCAACTTTGTAGTTTTAGAGCTATTCGCCATCTGTTGTAAGATCTATTTGCATGCAGATATATCATCATCCTGCTGGCATTTGTCCTGACAGCGTCCTCAACGAATCATGCATATCATTAGGATTATAAATGTCTATTTATACCTGCACCCAGGACAATCTGAGCCAGCTGGATAATGGTACTTGCAATAAGTGAAAGGACGTATTTCCGTATTTACCACCTATACCATCAACGGGAAAGTGATGAAGTCTTCTTCATCTAAACGCTAGTTTTGGGTCCGTAGAGTTTCAATCGATCGATTTGTTCTTACCAATTTCCTGGTTAGGTAGCACAACCAGATAAATGGCTGCATCACGACGTATCAGAATCATGACTTAGTGAGAAAATACCATGTACAATTCAATTTTGTAAATAAAGTCTAGTATTAATTATTATAAGTGATTGCTGCACTGTATGGTAGCCGACGGGAATTCCAGAACTTTCGAGACTCTGATAATCCGTTATGACTGACATGGGAAAAGCGATTTTATTACTTTTGTTTGTATAGTGAAACTTTCGTATTTTGTTGCGCAGTCATTTCGTACCTATTCAATTATGCTAGAGATAAGGTGAAGAGTTATCTTTGTAATGTTTCTAGTTATTTATTATAAAGAAAGTGGTAGTATTAGGTTATAATAATTAACTGAGCCTATAATTCAATAAGTTGTCTTAATTGGTTATACAAAATTATTATCTTTCATCTCAGCCTGGGCTCAAATTAGAGACCATTTAAATAACAAACACATCCAGAATTCTAGATTAATATGAAGAAATACACTTAACACCCCTTATTGGGTTGAAGGTAACAACAATTTTAATATAATTGATATTTAATAAAAAAAAAACAAGCAGCTTATGACTCGGTTATATAATGGCTCCTGTGGTGCGTCTGAAAACTTATTTATATGTCCAAATAGTTTTAAGATGATAAGTTATAACAGGCTACATAAGTTATCACAGGCTACACAATCGTAAGATCTTACAACACAGCCAAGCTCCCGTGGGATTAACTCATGCTGATGAGATGAGGTCAACAGTTACTGCGAACCTATGTGGGCATAAATCAACTGTGTGCACAGATTTCCAAAGGGGATTAAAGTACGAGATATCGGCGATGTAGTGATGTATCTTTGTTTGTTTGTAAATTCTATGTCAATTAATTGATCGCATTAATTTGTTATTTTTTTAAGTAAAGAAAATTTTTGTGGTATTCAGTGATTGACTTGTATATAATGTGCAGCTAGAACTACTAGACGTTGCACATACTATTTGACACTTAAAATCTAGATTTGAGGATGGGTGGACTAAAATCCCATAAAAAGGAAAAAAAACGTTATTCGCAAGCGGAGTGGCATAATCAAGTTGTGTACATGACACATAAAAGAATATTATATTTACTAAGCATTTTCAATAAGAAGACGTGGAGAATATTACAAATAGGTCTGTCTTTATACAAAACTAGATATCAACAGTGTGTGACAAAGCGTTTTGCCATTTACCCAAGACGTCATTACAAAAAACCGTAGCTACATTTTGTTCCCAGCCTACCACAGCCCTTGCAAAGTGAGATCAATACGTTCCATACCCCGCTGCCGCCTGTCCCAACCAGTAATCCTCGGCTTTGGAGCTTGTTATCTACAGTCTTGCGGGATTCCTCAGCGTTCATTACAATTTTCGTCTAATATTACAGACATAATAAACAGGCTTCATTGGCCCAGTGAAACTGGCTTTATAATGATGGTATTATTCGCCGGGCGTAGGATTATGTAATATGTTGTAAGGATTAAGTTGCTTTTTGAGGCGAAAAATTTGTAGCACGGAGTACAATGACTGTGGTTTAGGAAGCCTAGAAAATTATAGGTAATGTTTAAGAATACGAAAATCCGTTGAAACCTCATTTAATTTGAGCCGTTGCCATTAATCTTGAAGGACTGTTTATTTAATATGTTTCATCTGAAACACCATTCAATATGTGCCGATGAATAATTTCCATAAACATATAAAAAAATACTTTGGAATTATTTTTCTTTCCTGTTCTAGACAATAAACTAAAACTTTATGCCGAACCAAAACATAAGTTTATATTATATTTTCTAGACTAGATTTTTTTATAATACTAATGATATTAAAACTAGATAGCCTAACGTGCCAAGTAACTAAACTGCGATAAGCATGGACTAAATTGCGCGAAGCTATAAAAATATTTCACTAAGAAAGATAACCACGGCCGTTAGGATATCAATCTTCAATAGCCTAAACTACCTTCCAAGTGGATGATAAACTGCCCTTTATGTGCTCTCTATAGTGTGGGTTTGGGTAGAAGGATAGCGCCTATAACTGCCGAGATGCGATACGCGTTTTTATACGTTCCTAACATATTGGAGATTATGGCTTGACTTAGTTTAGAACTCACTAAAGAGATTTAAATATAGTACCTAGCTGTAATAGTTTATTTTTGTTGCTTTCTATACAAAGCATAGTCTTCGTTTTGAGATATATTTATTCACCTTAACTTACTTGTACAAAATACGGGGTCGATGTAAGTACGTATATATGTTAAATTTGATGCCAGAAGCGTTATCTATTCTTGATTTTGTGGCCATACTTATTTTCTGATGTCAGCAAATTTATAATATCATAATATGACGAGACTGTTGTTTATAAGTGTTTATTATTTTAAGAATAAGTATTAATTTATTCAAGAAGCAATAATTTCACAATGATCTATGCTAAAAAGTGTATAAAGAGGATCCAGACGTCTTTAAATTAAATCCTATTTTCTCTACCAATTTTGGTGCTCTATGGGCGAAGATTACTCGGACCTTACTCAAGTTCATGCCAACACTCGTTATGGTTTTATTTTGTCAGATTGATTGCTTAAGGGAGTCTTACAAGATGTTAAAAATGCATTGAATCGCGCTACGAAATATTTTGATCCTCGACAAATGAAATAGGTATTTTAATTGTGTACCGAACTCGGGATTCTTCTTTAAGGTGAGATATGCCAGCCACATGTCACTGTTTGAATTTCAATGACATCATTTTAAAGCCTAATGACCTTTCTATTTTTTGAAGACTGTTGGCTCTGTCTGCCCCGGAGGGGATAAAGACCTGATTATATGGTCGAATTTCAGTAACCAGCTAAATGTTATGGTTTTGGATGTGGCTTTAAAAAGGTTTTTCTTTTTCTGGTTGTATCATCTTGTTGTTGCATAGATTTTCTTGCTCAATCTTTTTGTGAAATCTAAAATTCTCGTAGAATCTAAAAATAAACTAAAAAGCAGAATCCCGTAGCAAATAAATCTAACATTTCCGTAACTCACAGCACATCAAAGTCATTGTGTTAGATTGTATTGTAACAAACCGTTCGAGAATTAGGTTAAAAGCTAACGAGAATCGATGTTTTGTGAACATGTCGATCATTGTGTCAATTTGTATCGTGGAGGAATGGAACAATTTTAGTAAATAAATCGGGTAGACCTAGGTATGCTTTCCTTTAGGGTAGGCAGACATACTTGCCATGATCCCTGCATACTTTTGTTTCATTTGTGATTCTACATTCACCATTATATTTATGCAAGCTCGTTGGTAAATTTTTCCCGGAAGTTTACCGACGAAACAATACTTTATTTGTAAAGCTCACTAAAAATTCCCGCAAAACAGGCTAAAAGGCTTTTTACTGCAATAGTTTTTTTACTGCTGAGCTTGACATAGAAAAATAAAACAAATTTTAAAGCAAAGAACAGAAATTTATACATATTATCTAAAATTTTCATCATATAATATACTGTAGCTTGGTCAAATTACTTAGTATTTTACAACATGATATCCAGGTACTAACGAGGGTTATTCTGCGGAATTCTCACATTGTATCCTTTCATCAGACTCGCACATAACAGCCCACTTGAAGATACTGGCCTTTGAAATTTCACATGGTACTTACGAAATTGAATAGGTATCTCATTACACTAAGTATTATGTTTTAGCCCTTTAGCGTTCATATTTCACTTCAGAATCGAAATACCTAGTTATGAGAAACTTATTTGATCTTGAGCTGAGACGAACATGCCAAATTTTGGTGGATTTGTGGTGACAAACCAATATGTACATAAAAATTCCCAAGGCTGATTTAAATTTAACAGGCTACTGAGAATAACCTTATCAAATATTTTCAGTAAAGTGTTTCTAACTTGGTAAAACAAACTACTTATAATGCAATTACTAATAAATAGGAGAAAATTAGAAATAGAATGTTCGAACAAAACTTTTTTAAAAGACAAAAAGAATAAATTAACATGACAAGTACATATATGGTTACTATGTAAGATTATCTACATTTGGCCCGACGGAGGTTTATCCGCAGAATTTCAATACCCGTATTTAACTTGAATTTTGATGTTTGCGGTTTAAATATGGAGTCGTGAGCGAATATGCCTGTTAACACGTAACAAGGTGTGGAGTGTAAGCTCACCAGTCATGATCATGTCTTACCGAGTTATTCGCCGACCACTGACCTTTGCATAAAATGGAAAATATCCTTTAAACACAAATAAATAAATCACCATTTTGAATTTTAAAACTAATAACATAAAGTTCAATTCAAAATGGAGGTAGACGAAGCTATGTGCAGTTATAGGGTTAAGAGGCAAACGTCGGCGCAAGCGATAATTTGTACGCCTTATTGTAGTATCCGTACGTGAGCTACGTATAACAAGTGTAAAGATGAGAAAAGAAAAAGTAATAAATGACTCCGAATTACAAAGAGTTTGCAAAATATCGATCGTAATAATACCATAAAATGTTAACCAATTTAGGAATCTCTGCGGTAAAACAGTTTTGTTATTGTGGTTTAAATAATTTAGTCGACGCTAAATGTATTAATTGTACTGTAAATATGAAATGCGGTTGTTTCACTGCGATTCTACTGGTTTTAGTTCTATATGGGTCAGTGAATTAAATAATTAGTAGTAGCTTGATTGTTTTAAATTTAAATTCATGTTGTATTTAGCCTTTATAGGGTTGAAGTAAAAAGTTGTAGTTTTATATGCAGTTTAATTTTTTTAAGTGAAAAAACTTAAACTGCATATCATAGAGATCGTGGAGTGCAAAATGTAGTTCCCTTCCGGGAAAAAAGCGTGATTTTATGTCGTATGTAGATTTATATGTTGTAGTTTAAAGCAATTATATTTATTATTGTTTAAATCTGTGTAAAGTATACATGCATGTAAGTACTTACCTATTAAATTTAAAAAGGAACCACCTATCCTTTCGATGGGTGAATCTAATGGATCAAAATTATATTGGACACTAGCTACTCGCTCTGGCTTTGCACGGGTAGCATTTGAAACAAGAAGAAAATCCAATCACACCTTTCCGAGATTAGCGTTAACATACGGACAGAAAAAAGTGGGAGTTTTTAATTATGTAGTGATAGAGAAAAAAAATAAGAATGGCGTATAGTGGAGTGATTGTTTTGTTTAACTTTCTAAGTCTGTCGATATTAAGTACCTTCTAGCAACCCATAATATAACATTAACAATAAGTTCCTAATCTAATGCTGTTGGCTCAGAAACGTAATGGCGAAGTGAACAAGTCGGACGCAAACGTATGCAAAGTTGACAAAGCGTATTCCACAGCTCAGTGTATCCTTAACTCGGCCTTTGTTGTGAATCTCCACTGCTGTTGATGGAACATTCGCAGTTTGTGGATTCTGTTACAAGTTATAAGATATCAGCGATTTAATTTTTTTTGTTAGATTTTTGTTATAAAAGGACTTTAAAAAAAATACCATTCGTATTCGTATTCGTATTCGTATTCGTAGTAGTTCCGATCTTTCTCGTTCTTCTATCAGCATATTATTTTTTCATTTTTTTCTGTGATACAGTTGTTGTGTAAGTTGCATGTTATTTAACCGTGTGGCTTTGCCCGTACGACAAAATCTATTTGAAATAAGTAAATTTTCTGAGAATAAAAGAAGTAAGAAGTGTATTAGATGCACTTAAAAAAATATTACTTTTGTCGCTATCTATTAGCGAAAAATTATTAATATTTATTTATTTACAGTTTTTCGTTAAAATAAGAATAAAATAAGCTAAAAGCACACTCCTGTCCTTCAAGTAACTTAACCATAAATCTGTTATCTTTTTGCTCCATATGGACTTGAATGTTAAACAAACTAGTGATTTTCCTATAAATAAAATTTATACAGAAATCGCTACCGCTTTTTACCAATGTCACAGCATCGGTTTACATAACATAGTCGCTACCAACCTTCCGCCACTGCATATTGCGTTTCCTCTTTCTATGCTAGTAAACATAATGTCATAATTATACTACTGAGATAGTGTTAAAGCCCCAGTTTAATGTTTCATTAGGGAAGTTCTTGCTTGTAGTGCATTTATTAAGTACATATTTTATAATTTCCTTAGCTCCTGTTTTCTCTTCTTTTGTATTATTCAAAGAAAAAGGATTCATTAATAATAATTATGTCAATGCACAGTTCAAACTAATGGATTCTGTTGAATTTTGAGCATTATTTATAGTAATATAGGCATTCACTAAGAAGGATTTATTAAGTATTTAGAGTATTTGCATATGTAACAAAATATTTTAATTTTTGCAAATCATTAAGTACTTGTCAAAGGAATCCTATCGAGCAGTGTTTAATGCGTGTTTAAGAAAGTTTCACAATTGCCAATCATAATTTGGCTGATCAAAAACGTATTAAACCCGAGCTACTCCGCGTTCCAGATGGCACGCTCTACGAAGACATAGGCTGCATTTGCAGTAGTCGCTTCTAAATCTGACTCATCCCTTCCAGAATTCATGGTTCAGGGTGTACCCCGGGCTTCTATCCAGAGTGATGAGGATGTAGCCAGGATGAAGAAGATAGGTAAACATACAAGAAACACACATAAAGTCGCGTTAAGTTAACAACTCTCCCGCTACAAACTAATAAGTTTCATTTTGCAGACCAACAAGT
The DNA here is from genome assembly GCF_032362555.1 of Amyelois transitella. NCBI lineage: Eukaryota > Metazoa > Arthropoda > Insecta > Lepidoptera > Pyralidae > Amyelois > Amyelois transitella. Next base: position 4,819,056 of record NC_083511.1, on the reverse strand, counting down.
TAACAGCTACGAATAATTTCAGCACTACACAGGTAAGGCAGTTAATTTTTACGATAATCGTGTCTGCATGCGCCAAGCAAAAATATAGTAAAGCAAGGCTCATGCAGTGCTAACTCGGCAATATCGCTTAATGAAGGCGCCGGTTATCAGGGAACAACAGCCGTTTGTGTGAATAAGGCTTTAAATACAACCTAGTAAAATTAAGTTTCAGAGTAATTTTCTCCGTAAAATATTTTATTGGACTATAAATACAAACGTAGATATGAGCAAAGCTCTTTCTCGAAGGGGTAGACATAGACTATTTTTTATCTTTCCACGGTTTATACAATTTGATCAAGGTAGGTACTTTGCCTTCCCCTTTCAGCAGTCTCATTTGAAACTTCTATATATTTGCTTAGTAATGTGAAAAATTGGTTTTGAATAAAATTAGGGATGGTAAAGTGAATATTGAATAACCATTTACCAGATTTATTGTTAAACGATTATATTTGTAGTTTTACGGGAAATGTTTTGGACCATAGATTTTTTAATCAGTATAAATTAATTATCCTACGTTACTCTATCAGTATCCTTGACACTTAGACTTGAAAAATTGAACTTCTTCCTTAGAGGCGGAACTACTTAGTTTCCATTCGGTCAGATCAGTTTATCGTAAAGGAAATAAAGAAAGAATCGCGTTAGTACTCCATAGACTTCGGAAAAGTTAGAAACGTTAATCGAATGCAGCCGGTCCAATCAGACTAAATGAGTAACCACGATGCCCCTTTTCATCCATTAATTAATCCGTCGCAAAATAATAGTCTTTTAAACTGTTCACTCACGTAGAAGTGGCAATCTGACTCGTTAGCGATGTCAATTAACTGATTTGGTATGTCAATACGAGGGAACATTGGGATTGATATGGTGTAGGGAAATGTCTGTAATGTTTTGTCATGTCTAGAATCGGTGATTGTATTTATGGTATTATATTTAGGTCGAAATATATCCCTTTAAGAATAAGAAGCAGCTAACGTAACAAGTGTGTTTGTGTGTGTGTTGTGTTTAGCTAAGGCCTAAATTAAATTGAGCATCTTAACAACAAGTGTTACGATACGAGTACTCTATTTAAAAAAAAAGTACTTTCTAATTAAATAACTTAAATATACATTAAAAAGGAATATAATATTTTGTGTGTCTGTAATTCTTACAATATTATTTATCCACCTGAGACACTTATCAGTTCACTATTTACCGATACAATTAATCACATGATCAACACAGCTTCTGTTAACCTAACTGAGCTTAATTTGCCTAACAGCTTAGTTTAAGATAACACATAACACAATGATCATTAACCGATTGGCAATTCCGTCTGGCTGCCGAGTTGTAGCTAATTGCTAGCATCTACAAAGACAATTAGTGAAGCACTCATTGCCTTGATTGTGTAGTGTGTGACGGATTTAGATCAGAAAATTCGAGTGGATTTAGTATGACAAGAATCTGATTATTTGTTTTTAGCTTCAGCATTATTTTTATTAATTCGAAAAGTTACCCATCAGAAAAGTTTTTATCTACTTATGTATTATAATGTTTACATATTCCTTTAGACTTAATTAGATTACTATGTAATTTGCTTAATGATGAAATTCTGTGATTTCTAAATATTTCATAAAACAACTCCATAAAAAATATATATAATTAGAGTTTTAAAAATTAACTTAAATGATACAAGTACCATTCATATGGTTTTTTTATTCCAGAGTTAAAATAATGAATATTTAGGTAAAATCAAACAACAAGATAGTGAACAGTAAACACATAATAAATACGGAATCGGGATAAACCAGTGTTATAATGTCAACACTCCTGGGAAACGAGAGGACGCAACGGCCTGTGGTGGCTGCCATGGTGTCGTCTTACACGCTAAAGGTTTTTAAAACGCCATCGATATAATAATAACAATTACAGTAGTGAATGTGTATGTGGTATTTTAGTAATGTTTAATTATAAGAGTATAAATTGGGTGTGACAAAAGGGAATAAAGCAGAATGAATGCTGTGGTAATGCTCCGTGTAAAATTTATTAACAGGATGGGTGTGTGATAAAGGAATTGTTTTAATGTGTACATTAGTATAAAAAGGCAAAGCAGATGGAATGCTTAAATGGTTTGATTATGTTATAGTACGACGGAGCTTTAAAAATTCTCAAGGCAAGGCAACAGAGTAAATCTTTTCAAACACAATGCTTTGAAAAACATAAAGCATATATTTTTGCCACCTCCAAAATTAACATCATTAATCCACGTTCACTACGAAGAATCCCACTGTGTAATTCTATCTTGGACACTGGCGATTCCTGCGCTGTGGTGTGGTCAGTGTGTCTTTGGAATGTGATGCAAAGCTAATCGGGTGACTCAAAATATTAACCTTTAAGTACCGACGTGCTATTTTATTTAGTTACTTAAGTACCGACGTGAGGTCTGCTAGACCACCATACCTTTTATAAAGAAATCTTTTATGTTTATTAATATTATATGTATATAAATATTTCTCAGAATTCTATATGTATTTAGTTATTGAATAAATGAAAAAAAAATAGTAGTACAACCATTAATTATTAATAATTTAACTACTAAATTACAGTCTCAAATTCTTTGGACGAAAAACGTTACTTTCATTTTACTAATTATTATTAATCAAAAAAATATAAAAACATTTTAAATGTCCTTTTTTCTTAAAGATAAATAATCACATAAGCAAAATAATATATAATATAATATGTTAAAAACAATTTTCTTGTAAATCACAAGGCACCAAATGGTAGGAACTATCAAAGTTTACAAACACTCTTTGCTAACAGGTTTGCTGCATTGTAGGCACCCATGTTTCTTACAAGAGTCACATTTGTAAGGTTGTGACAGAGTTTTCTGGTGTGACTACCCTCTTCTTCATTTTCTGTTACATTGTATGGTTTTGCTGACCCAAGAACCCTTTTTATGGACAAACGTAACTCTCTTGGTAGATGTTTATTTAGACAGCGGCGCTGCATTTTTGGAACGACTAGAGATCTTGCGAGTAGTTTCAAGAAGGCAGATCTGTCTTCTATTTTTATATGCGAGTTGAAATTGTACAAAATACCTGCATTTATGGCGCTTAGGTCTAACATTCAAAAAAATATTGCCATTGACCAACGCCGTGTTCGCCGACTAGTATTATAAATGGAAATAACTCCACCCTTTGTGGAATTATAGTTAGATATAATTTCCGGTTTATTGTTTTCTTCATTTAATTGTTCGTTGTGATGCATAGATGAAAGGGTTTTCGGGCCAATTTCATCACAGTCGGATTCTGAACTCTCATTTAGCCATTCCGTTAAAATTTCTTCATGGTCTTTATTTTGAGGCCTTGTTTGGTAAGTTTTCTTCATGGGAGGAGCACTTTTATTTTCGCTAGTGGTTGCTCATTTTATGCCCGAAGTACCTGGCTTATCAATTTTCATAAGCAACTGTATAGAAAAGAAAAAAACTATATTATCTGACAAAAGTCATATTCAAAAAAAGTTACACAAGTACAGACGAGTGGTCTGACAGACCACTCGCGATCTTATAAAGCCATTAACTCACCGGAACCACTAGCGCCGACATAGCCACTCACCATGAACACTGCCGGGCGACTGACCGAGGGGTAGAGAGAAGCGCGGGGAGATACGTAGTATTCGCTAACCTATGTAACTAGACTTCCTGACCTACGAAAGTGTCTGTCAGACCACACGTCGGTACTTAAAGGTTAAGGCATCTTTGACATCCGGCACGGTTTTTGGTATTGCATGTGATGTTTAGGCTTAAGTTAGGGTATCGTGTGGTTCCCGGTACATTCGAATAGGATCAATCTGTATCTTTCCACAGATGTCGTAAAAGGCGATCAAGTTAAAGGTTCAGGCTCTGCGTCAATGCCAATGTCCTGTTTGGTTTCCTTCCACCCAAAGGTTGACTGGAAGAGATTGCATTAGCGATAAGTCCGCCTTTGTACCATCTATATCTGTTTTGTATGTTTTACTTTTATGATGCAATAAAGAGTTTTATCTATATTTCTGTCTATCTAATAAACTTGGGATTCTTCTTGTAGGTGATGGGTTAGCGACCTGTCCTATTTGAATTTCAATCCCATCGTTAAACCATTCAGCATACAGCTGTGTTGCCTGTCAGTCTTTTCAAGAATGTTGGCTCTGTCTACCCCAAGAGGGGTATAGACGTGACGATCTGTATGTAAGTAGTTTCTAGACAATAATACAACACATTTATTAAACTAATGTTATTTAAATTTTGATAAAAATTCTCAGTGTGTGTAAGTATCAGTTTCAAGATATTTTATGCAATAGTGTATCTTTAAAGCAAACCACTGAAAATTATATGATGACAGAGAGTACGTAAAACGTAATGTTAAATTGATAATTTTATAAATTTTACTACTAAAACTTGCTTGAAAAATCATAATGTCACCTTTAATTTTCTTGGAAATTCCGAAGTTTTATAGCCCCCAGACGTCTCATTGATCTGTCTATGTGTATGCTTAGAAATTCTGGACCATTTCCATGAATACCAAATTTTTCACATTTATTTTACTTAATTTAATTTTTCTGAGATATTAATAACACCCTTGTGAATCGGGAATTAGATAAAATTCGTATCATCATTTCTTTTATGTTTATTTTTTTAATAATTTACTCTTTGTTAGCTTTTGTCATGTGCTTCGTTCATGTTTCACTGCTTTAGCTGATTTTTACGAGTATTATAATAGCTAATGTGTGTCTGTGTTCTCTTATCCCAACTGATATTATAAAAACGAAAGAGAGTTTATTTGTTTGTTACCTCTTTACGGGTTATCTAGTGAACTAATCTTCTTGAATCATCACGTACATATAATTAAGAGTCCGGACAAGGATATAGTAGTACACTTCATACCGGTAAAAACATTAGTTCCCGTGGGAATTGCGAAAAATCTGAATTCTTTTGTAGGTGGCGTTAAATTCGTCGCGTTTTTAGGTGGCGTGTAATTGCATGCTTTTTGGAGGTAATGCCAATTTTGTGGCTTTTTTTGATATGGCGTTGAGTTTATGTTCGTTGCATTTCGTAGATGGCGCTAACTTCAATCGGGCGAAGCGGCAGGTAAATGCTAGTTTATAATAAAATTCATTCAATCAGCGGCATTTTTTAGAATATAATGAAACGTTTTCTGGCAAAAATAGTTTGTAAAATATCCTTATTGTTACATATTTTACAAACATCTGACAATGTTTTCACGCCGAATGTAAAATTATTACAATCAAAGTATTACACATAAACAAATCCTTCCAGTTACTTAAATTATGTAGCATTGAACAAGAAAGCACACGAATCCTTCATTACAAAAGACTTAATTTTAAATCACCGGATTCGGAAGGATTTGCGTTTTTCATCTCCGAATAAAATAGAACGTGTAGCAAAATGTACTGTTTAATTTTATGAGATTAATGCAAAAAGAGAATACATTTTGAAAACATCACCGTATCATTGGCACGCGTCATTGTGGTGTATAAGTATTTTTTATCCATGTTAATTACAAAGAAAATAGAACAGAACCGATCTTGACGAAAAGTAACAGAGTTATAATCCTTCAGGAGAAACATAAATTTATGCGGTACCGAAACTCTGCGCAAAAGCTAATTGTCTTAAAACTTGATGAGTCCTAAAACGAGTAATATCAGAAAAACTTTTTTCTTCTAATCAAAATTGAATTTTCCATCATAATTTATTTTGAGTATTATTAAGTACGGTTGGTAGTTCTTTGTTATTCGTATGGTTAATGGCAAAGATAAAAAAAATTAAGAATTCATTTCTCCTCGTAGATTTTGTGGCACATAGGTAATTAAGCACTGGGTTCTCCAAACATGTGGCGAAGATTTTGTTTTCCATAATTATCTTTTGAAAATAAAGGCATAACATAAAAAAATGAGTCAAAAATCACCTCTCCAATATAGCGATGTGCAGTTTAAAATGCAAAACAGTAGGTTTATGACACCATAAACTGCACTGCACTGTACGGCGATTCAGTAAGTATATTAAATTACGGGTAATAAAAAAGTTTACAATGGATGGCAAAAGGTAAACTCGCCACAGCAATGAATCACGATAAGTAGAAGGTAATGTTCAAACTTATTAATTTTATGTAGTTCCTTTTCCAAAAATTAAGTGCCACAATTTCTGAAACTTGTTTTCTTCAATAAAAAGAACTGTTTCATCAAAAACCCAAAATTTGTTAAAGTTTTTAGTTTTGTTAAGTTTTTTAAATATTTTGGTAGGTTAAAGGTAGGTAAGGTTTGTTTATCTATTCCAAAAAATAAGTCATATACCGACGATGGTTTGACGATTAATTTTAGGGTATTTTCGTAAACATTAAATGTATCATAAGATATACTTCTACTTTTCTTTTATGCTTTGATCCCATAGAGCTCGGATTTTATACGCCATAAGAAGATGAGACATTAAAGATCCTTTCTTCGGTGTGTGACGAACGTAATGTCAAGATTACTCGAGTTTGAATACGAGTATACCTTTTGTAAAGAAAAAAGCAGTATTACTTTTTAATATATAAATTGCTGTATATAACTAGACATTCATCATCTTTTTACCTTTCGGAGTAGATAATGTATCTATCAAAAAAACTGAAAGGCCACTTTTCGTTTGACGGTTTTATGATTGAGGTTTAAATATTGTCAGATTGCAAATCCATCGCATAAGAGAACAATCATAAGATTTCAGTTTTTTTGTACTTTTAAAATCTGCACGGAAAGAGAAGCAGTTGTCACACACTATGTTTTTTCTTCTTTACCAGACTACTATCATGGAAAATAATCATGCTTTTTATATTATTTCAGTATTATTAGAGCGCAATATATCACAAATAATATCTTATTAAAAAATATTATAAATGCGATCTAAAATCTTATAACGTTTAACATTTTTCTCGCGAACTGTATCCCCTCTCCAACAATTAGTGGAAGCTAATTTCTTAAGTCGAGTTATTTGTTCTCCTTGAATTTATTGCTGCCCGAGTGTCCAGACAGAACTTGGGAAGAATCCGACTTGTATGTATAATTCGACCTAATTTAAAAACTTTAGTAATTTAAGGACTTTGGTGTGGACGCTGTACATTTGGAAAAAGCTGATTTTTAAAACTATAGTGCTGTTTGTAACATAAAAATACATTCAAAAACTAATCAAAGTCAGCCCAATTATAATTTACCTTAAAAGGAAATAGTGATTTTTATCCGATATATACTTATGAATTTTCCTTTTTCGGAAACCAACGCTCTGTACATACAAAATTTTACACCAATCGGCTTAGTGGCGGACTTGGACGTGATAGCGAGATAAAAACATAAATACACTTTCTATTTGTTTAGAGGTAACAATCAAGAGACTCAGATTTGTACAGAATTTTACATAAGACTTTTTTTGTAAAATCAGAAAAGCATTGAGAATAATAAAAGACATTACTTATGTCAATGTGATTTGTCAGTCAGCTTATCATAATATGCTTTCGCTTTCGCCACTGTCACTGTAAAATATATTTTGTAACATTTTCTCGTATTTGTTCCGTAATATGTTTATTTCCGAAATACCAGATATTTATGTTTTTTATTGGATGTAATTCATAACAATTTATCATTATAAATATTCTCCTTATAATAATATGCTTATAAACCTTATATTCTTCTGCGGGGTATTACTAATTTCACTAAATTATGGTATCACCTATGCGATTAAAAATATATATCAGAATATACAAGATCGCGACGTTGGTGGAGATGAGGAAGACGATGAAGAAGAAGCCATAGATAATGATAAAAAATCTAACGGAGCAGAGGAATCATTAGCAGACTCAGGTGGAGTTACAAATGATACAGCCCAAGAAGATATGGAAGCGACCATTTTGCCTTTGGAAAAAGTCGACGAGAAAGTAGTTCGCACAGAGCAGAAAGATTGTTTCACTTGTTATAGTACCATAAAATACTATCAGAACAAGAAGGATGCTTGTTTTACAGGTGTCGAGTGAGTACTATTGATAGGACATGCTGATTTCAGGAATTTGAAAGCTGGTATTTATGCCAATGATCCTAAAAATTTAAAAACAATAAAGATCATCACACAAAGTTGAGAGAGAAAACTTGGAAAGCGGACCCCGTGTTCTATAGCATACTGACGGAGGGTGTTCCCAACACGCACGATCAGAGAGAAAGAGATGAATCTCAGGGATCACTTTTAGTAATTCCTGTATTTAACCCTCTCCAAATCAGTCGTGTTATCATAAGTATGGTTTCTTGTTTTGTTCATGGCCACATTACCTATTTTTTATGTTACAGCCTTCTAACAGAAACATGTCCGCCTGCTGGTCGCTGTTTTACCGAAGTTCATTATGATTACATAAAAAGAGGCTGCACTATCGGTATACCCGATCAGCGTTTCGTTTGCAGTTGTGATTTTTGCAATCACAAAATTGCCAATGACACCACATTTTATACGTATCCTGAACTATCGGATATGATATACGATAATGAACTTATGAACAAAAATAATACCTATTTGCATTTGCAATGTAAACACTGTGAAACAACTAAAACTGATGGCGACCTAGCTTGTATTCGAGGTGATGACAGGTACTACTAAAATTGAACGCGCTACTAGATTTAATATCATTTTGTAGCAATGGTCTTAAATTATTATATCTTTAAATAATACGTTCACGGTTTTGCCGCGTACAACAAGAATAATTAATTTAACTTTCCGATAATTTTGCTTCCTGAGAAAAATCATCTCTTGGTACACCCCGAGACTTATAAGGAACGTGCCAAATTTCATTATTAGGTTAGAGTTCTGCGTTGATATAAACGTCAATCAGTCACTCAGTGCCCTAATTTAAATATTATGATAATATAAATGTATCTTATTTTTGCTTATTCAATCTACAGATTGGCTAACATCAATTTCAATTTCTAGTATACCGGGCACAACATGCAAATATAACCAGCTTTGCTACACACATATCAAACAAGGAGCCAAATATGTACAAAGGGGATGTATTGAGAAACCAATTTTTAATTCATTTTTTTCATATTGTGATACCACAAAATGTAATAATAAACCATACCCTTCGCCAAGATCGATAAAAGGGAATATAGTCGTTACTCCTCGTTCTTACGAGTCGGTTGCAGGAAAACGGAGTACCTTACGAGATCAGTCGAAGACTCCATCTATGTCCAGCGGGCAATTGCGAGGCATATCTTTTGAAGTGTTTTTACTTTATTTGAATACATTATTACTATTTTAATAAAGTATCATGAAGCAACATTGTTCTTTTTTTAAGTTTATTAATAGGTATATATAAGTCTTCCGTATGAAAATATGGGCATTAGCATAACTTCTTGATTCAATAGACATGAATATTATAAGCACTAAGTACATACCTACTTAATTTAAATAATTATTAAATGAAACAGTCACAACGTTGTCAAAAAATAAGACAGCAAAGAATTTTGGACACTGATTTTGGATGAAGAACTTTTGTTTGAATTGAAATAAATGATTAAGATGACGGTTTGATTTCAATAATTTGTTTATCTAATACTTTTTTATTGTAATTAGCATTTGAACCACTCACTTATTATTGTCGCTCATATTGTAACAATATTTTCGATCTTGTGTATAATATTTAGTTCTAGTTTGTCCTTGAAAACTTCCTTTACATGGCTATCATTTATATTGGATACGTTCCGTATTAAGTAAAAGAAATAGATTAGATTTTCATGAATGTCCTTCTTGCCTTACATATATAATATTTTTGTATTCTATCTACAAATGACATAATAATAAACTTAAGTTATATAAATGAGGCTAATTTTATGACCATGGATTGGTCGAGAATTATTATTTGCGAATGTGTTCGTGTGAAAACTTATGCTTACACAGAGTTAACTTTTTACAGAATTTGATTTCTTGGATACAACATCGTTTGAAAGAGGCAAAAATACTAACACAGAAACTATGTATACCACTAGAATGATGGACCACATCACAAAAAATAATTCAAGAGCAAACTCTTCAGGGCGTATTCTAACATGTTTGTCTTGTAATAACATAGAGACACCAGCATGTAGCATTCCAGCGAACAATTTGTATGTACATATATTAAATAACATTTGAAAGCAATATGAAAATATTGAGTAAATGAGGTTATGAAACTTAGGCTCTTAGTATCACAATAAAAGTGATATTCTAAAACCGTAGATAGACGCTGCAACTACGGTCTAAATCTGCTTGTGATTATGAAATACTCAGTTTATTTTTGCTTTTTAGTTATAATGTGTTCAATTTACAGTTTAAATTGAAATATGATAAAGATAATGACTTTGATTATATAAATATCGAAGTGAAATTAAAGAGCGAATCTGAAACCTCTACCACGTACATATGTGATACTCTGACTTGTTTCATAATTATTTTATTTACTTTAAAAAAAAATTCAGTGTCGCCACGGAAACTTGTTCTGGAGAAAACGATAGGTGTGTTTCTATACACACGCCTTTTGGAATTGTTACGCGTGGATGTTTCAACATTTTACAAAAGCAACTCATGTAATTACTTTTGCGCTTGCGATCTGTGTAATAATTTACTAATGGAAGATGTTTTCAAATATGTACAAATGAGTAATAAGGTGAAATGGATTCAAAACGTTGCGGATATTTCTCATGCCAGGCGACTAAGGCAATCAACTAAAAAAGGACTGAAGTGCTTATCATGTGATGTAATGTGGAATGACAACTATACCTATTGAACTAGATAAAGCTACTTATAATGATTGCGTGAATGGGAAGTTAAAGTTTGTATTAATTTATTTTCTTGTTTTTGTTGCGCTTTTGGAGCTCCGCCACAATGGCGTCTTTCGAGCTTCGTAATCGTAGCATCGACTTGTCAATGTAACGTTACGGTTATGTGCATCTTACAGGTAGGTAGGTATCCAAGATGACGACGCCCGAAAGTCGAATTGTGAAGCGGCGCCGTTATGCTGGTGGCGTAGCGAAGAAAAATCATATTGTGCTTCAACGAAGAAAAATCTAGCGTATGTATGTTCAAATAAAATTGATTTGTTTCAGCAAAATGCGCACTGAAGTCTGCGATGACAACGACGTGTGTGGTATAAGGACAGTTAAATCAGATGGCAGTGTGATCCGTGGATGCGTCGGACGCCCGATTTATAATTATTTTTACAAATTTTGTGATACCAGCTATTGTAATAATGACCCTGTAGTATCTGTGTATGATCCTAATTAACAGGGGTTTTTTCCAAGTACTTACATCGTATTTTTTTTTCATAGTCTACCTATTGATTCACTTGTGCCTACCATTATATACTATCATTTCATTTCAATAATGAAATATTTTTGTTTACACACAAATATTATAATCATGTTTTCCTGAAAGGTTTGGCAGAGACATCTTTCTTTTTACATGATCCTTGCATTAAGACAAAAATAAATTATCAATGTACTTATAATGTAATCGAGCTGCTTAAAAATTAAATGCCTCTAGAGGTCGGTCGTAGAGAAACGTCGCGGCAAGTCCACTCGTCTTGCTTGGCGACCTCATCTGCATGTGAAACCAATTGAGTTTCACGGCCTTATGTGCGCCCCTTTGAAGGATTCCATCTGGTGGAAACTACGTCGGCGATCCTCAAACTTTAGAAGAAATTTCCTTGAGTTTTTGATACTTACTGTTCTCATTTGGCAATATACACTTTTGTTTTAATTATAATTTCTACTGTCCACTGTGGAATTATACCTCCTTTTACATTGGTGTATAGAGAATCTTGAGTTCTACCTCAACTCTGTCCATAAAATATAACAATCGTTTACAATTGATTTGTTCCTAAGTAATTCATCGTACAAGGATTTGTGTGGATATGTTCTTTTTTTTCTATTATTTTAACTCTTAAACTAATCAAAGAGTTAATGATAATCATTATCACATGTATTGAACTGTCTTATCTTGAAAACGTTTTCACATATTTTTGTGAGAGGTACATATATTTAATAATCAATTTAATTATTTAAGACACAAATAACCTAAAAACTTTCGGAGGATGCAAGTGAAATTAAAGTAACTTACAATAGTCGTACAGTTTAAGAAACGTTGCCCATGATACGTTTATAAAACCATAACTCGCTGATCTGGAATACTCGACATATCGATAAGATCAAAGTTTTCAAACTCTCGAATTTGCAAAGACTTTGATTGAAATATTGTACGCTCGGAAACTTCCAGACGGTTTAATCTTTGCATCGTTTCAGTTTTGATGAGGAAAAGGTTAATAGTTCTTTTAGTCGAATAAATCTCAATAATATCAAAACTTTAGAATCTGGAATAAGACTATTGTTGTGGTAAGTAGGTACTATTTAATCTGTTGTCGCAACTAATGCAAATCATATTGCATATGAATATTAAGGGAATTATTTCTTTATTTGAAAGCTTTGCTTGCTCGTAGCTTGCTTATAAAGCTACGAGCGATGCAAGATGATGACATTTTTTTCCTATAGCTTCAAATACAATCGAAAAAAAAATTATGCAATACACATTTTAAGGCACCTATGCATTTTAAAAGTAAACAGATGATGTTTTCAAAACATTTTATAACATAATGTACTGCAAAGCAGTGTGAAAGCTCAAGTGGCCTACAGTTTTCTTCCTTTATACACCGTCCAATGGGAATTCGCGTTGCAGATAGCAGGATGTAAGTTTTTAATATTTTATACTGAGGAATTACATTGCCTGCTTTTCAAGATGGACGGAAAATGTTAAATTTAAAAAGAACGGTGTATGATGTTATAGAATGAAAATTGTGAAAAGAGGTAATTTGTGGCTTTTTATAAAACTCTATTTTATAAGCTATAGTCTCTTAAAAAATACACAACGTAACTTTGTGTATTTTTTGTAGCAACCAAGTGCAAAAATGTATTACTTAATAAGCCAAAAGATCTTTAACTACCATGTGGTTATATAAATTCTTTGTCTAGTCTAAGCATATAAGTCAGTGAATGTTACATTTTTTTTAATAAAAGCTTATTTGCGATAAAACATTATCAATTTTACATTAAACAGTCTGATAACTGGGTAGCAGGCCAACATTAGTAGAATACTCGGTAGGAATGTCTCCATAATGACCGCATATATCTTTTTAATGAACTACTAGCCCCATTTTGCTATGCGAAAATGGTCTTATGCGGTATCTTCCCAGAATAAACGGGTCATACAATAAATCTGAGACGTTTTAAAGAACACGGTAAGTGAATTTTGTCGTTACACAAATTTCATTGCAAAGTAGGTAGGATTTGGATTTTAAATTTGATAAAATGAGAATTGGACTCAAAATTTACATGACATGCTACTTGATTACATGATTATTTCTTACTGTAAAAAAGAGCTTCGAAACGAACAGCAGATGCTGTTATCGATATTTAATGCTAACGAGAAAATAACACCAAGGAACATCTACCATAATTTATTTTGTGAATCAAATATGTGTACACAATTACAGACTTGCAAGAAATGTATCCTTGCGAGTAACATTATTATTAAAATAAATTACGGTACTATGTTACAAAGTATAAGAAAAACAAATACGCAATCATCTCGTCACTGATTCTAACATCGAAAGCGGCTATACATATTTCGGCTCAGTTTGAATACAGAATAAGGGAGATATAGAACTATCACTCCATAGTTTTGTATAATAACGATTGCAATATTTAAGTTATACAATTATGCATATCTAAGCTTCCATACCATACCCAAATTGTGTTTAGGATACCCATAATGAACAGGCTCAAGAATTTAAGAACATCGGTTAGCAATTAAATTAATGTCAGTCGTGTTTCATAGATGTACGAGTATTTCGTAATTAGGGTATTAACACTTTTGCATTAACAATATTAACAAATAAATTAAAAAACAATTATGTTTGACTTCTGAACAACAATGTAACTATTAATAAAGTTAAAACAACGCTACGAGTATCTGAAATTTGACATCATTTAATCTTTTTCAAATAAAATCTCAAAAATTATCCAAACTTTCTCGTTTGGACTCCCTTTTGAACGTTCATTATTTTGGTCAAACTAAATAGAAATGAAACCATACAAGAAGGTATGATAATCACATCGGTGTTGAAGCGATCATTGTGTGCCCTTACCGACTTATAATAACAGTGTTTCTACTCCAAATGTATAAATGGTAATGAGTGGGATAAAACGCAGAAGGCACGATAGTTTGAAATGCCTTGGGGCTCAGTTTCTTTCAACACATGTGGTGTAGTAGAGTTTTTAAAGTAAGTGAACTTACGATTTAAGCCAATACATTCTACCGCAGCGAGTTCTAATCAATGAAATTACTAGAATAAGTAGATTAAAATAAATCAAATTTTAATATCTCCATATTTTTTATACCGGACTTATTACACAGATTGAGCTAACAATATTATTTGCCATCTTCGATAAGAGTAGTTTTTAAAAAGATTCTAAATAGTTAAGAAGGAGCTAATAGACAATTATTTTCTAAGTTTGTAAAAAATGAAATAACATAAAGGATATTGCTAAATAGAACAAAGTGCAATGGATTGTTACACACAAATAGTAAAACAAACAAGAGACGGTCGTACTATTAACAATTTACTATGCAAACGGCCTGTGTGTTTAATGTTGCTCTAACGCGCACTATCAAAGGCGTCTTGGGTGAACCTGAAAGGATTCTTGAGACCTCAAGATTCGCAATCGTGTTGCAGTAAACGAGATACCATTTAGCCAAGGGCAACCACACCGTACTGTTTTGTTTGACGGATAAGCTATGTCTATAAAGGTTTTGAGACGGGAAAATTATAGGACAGAGGCTTCGTAAGAGCTTTTGAGTTTCTGCAATGTTAGGCGATTCATAGGGGTAAAAGGCGTTCACATGGTACGCCATAATAATCACAACGACTATATACTTAAGAGCTGTATTGCCTTGATAGATTTTATTTCCTGCTCTTTAGATATGTAGGTATATAAAGGAAAGTTGAAATCGGTTGGAATTTACAAGGATTGAGCAAAAACAGATATCTAACTTATTACGAGGGTACTATTTCGAAGCAAATTTACTTCTTATATAAATATATAAATCACGCCTCTTTCTCGGAAGAGTAGGCAGAGACTTTATCTTTCCGTCTTCTCGTCAGTGTAATATAATTTGAAAATTACTTATAATAGTAGTTAATTTAATGCATAAAACAAATAAACTTAACATTTTGTTTGATATCAACGAAATCACCTTTTTACATGTACTCATATATATTACGCAGGTACGTTATTATGTTCATTGTTCGGTTAAGTCACAACAAAGATTAATTCAATCAAATGCCTGTAAAACATAACCTGTTGTTAACAAATCGTTAGTTATTTTTTATTTTGGCACAAAAAATTTAAACTACTTATTATCTCCTTGCAGACTACATTTAAGTTGTGCAGATACAAAATTTCGCTTGAGTCATCTCTCAACTCGATTAAATAATCGGTTCGCAGACACTCGGCAAATAACGATTCTCAATTACACGATTGATTTACGAGTTTCGAGTCTCCAATTTCAAGATATTTCTCCAATTTAACAAAATTATTCGTCTTAATGAAACTTGAAATTTATTCGTGAGTAAACTTTATTAAAAACGTTTCGTTCTTATCTCACACAATGCTTCTCTCATAACGCACTTTATTCGACTTTAACTTACCAGATAAAAAACACAACAAACATTTTATTCAAAGTTAATACAAATCAATAAAACTCAGACAAACCGAATGATCCACCTAATCGGAATAAGCGCTTATTCAGCACAATATAAGCTTCTTAAATACAGTCCATCGAACGTAAATGTATATAAAATTATGTTAATGTATGGAATATTTCAATGTAGCTAACAAACAAGGTTTACAAGATAAAGGAATGATGAAACGAATACCGATCAATATCGCTTGTAATTAAGGCTAATATTAAAGAAATCTCACCATATTATCAGGAATGCGTCACCGACGACAGTAATATATTGCCGGCATAAAGTCTAGAGATTTGGGTAG
Source organism: Amyelois transitella (assembly GCF_032362555.1). Taxonomy (NCBI): domain Eukaryota; kingdom Metazoa; phylum Arthropoda; class Insecta; order Lepidoptera; family Pyralidae; genus Amyelois; species Amyelois transitella. The sequence continues at coordinate 4,802,892 of NC_083511.1, read as the reverse complement.
ATATCATTTCTCGAATAGTCGGTTTCCGCCCGGTCCTTCCCGGGCCTATAAAAATGTGGAAAAATTACTGAGATAACGCCACGCCGAGATCAATCAACGTCTGATGTCCGTTAGAATTTTATTGTGCCACGTATGATAAAGTATGTGGAAATAATGAATTGAGATTCACGCAACTAGCTTTGCGTAACTATTAGTAAAAATGTTTTTGTCTAAAAGAACCATTACCAATTTTGAATCTTTGTTGTGTGTGATTGAGCAAGTGACTTTATGAACAAGGATAAAAAAGTGATTCTCAGATAATATTTACAGCATAGTTTTGTCGGCTTAATCACTTTTTAAAGTAAAATATAAAATAGTTTTGTGAGAAAAAGAAAAATAATATCTAAGAAATTTTGTTGGTTTATGACATGACAAGAAAATATCAGAATTTGTTATATTATTAGGTCAATCCCGTAAACCAGAGCGGATGTTCTATCCATCGAGATAAGACTGCTTGTTTTATTACAACATCAGAGAAAATAACATGTGTCGAAGACCACGATGGAATTTTCTGGTATATACAATTTTATGATCTCATATATATTCCATCAGATGTTCTATCAAAATTTTATTAGTAACCGTAGAGTTTTGTTTCGGAATGATATTGGAAACAGTAAAAAATAAAATTATAAAAAAAAAAAAAATTTGCATAGTTGTTCCTAATGATCTGTGTTTCTGTATATACCTAGTTGATCGGATAGGTAAACTAAATGCATAATCGATCAACTTTAAGAAAATAGCAGACTGATAATAACATTTCTATTAGGTACATACTTAACCATTACAAAGTTGAAATAATAAATCGGATACTATTCTGGACAAGTTATACTTTGTTTCCATTGAATTTATCTGCCGATCTGTGTATATTGTATTATTTTTAAATATTTGTAGCTATTCTTCCTGGGGTCCACTTTCTGTAGAAACAGAAGGAAAAATGTAGGAAAGGCCCCGAAGCACTGTAGTGGAGGGTGCATCCGGAAACATGTTTACATGAGAGAAATGAGACAGAGCTTGTGCCTATCCCTTTAAGTAACGATACAAGCTCGAGAGCAAATTAAAGGCACGTTTTCATTTCGAGCCAAAATGATGGGTTATCGCCAGTTGTTGAGTAATTCTATACAAAGCTTTTATCCCTGATATTGATACTATTTTCCTCATAGTTCCGAGCTGTATCCAGTTGATTGTTTTATCGACAAACACTTCGACGTATACTGATCGAATGTGAGATTATGAAGAGGGTATTCATAGCGCGAAATTGTTTATAGTAAATAGAATGAGTTAAAATATAAAAGCCTCGTCAATATTTGGCAAGATGAAAATATATTGCTGCATTTTAATTAAATATTTTTTACTGTTTTGCACTTTTATTTTTGCTGTGATGTGAACACTTCGTATGATGGTAGGCGATCACAACGCTTTGTTTAAAAGGAACTCATTTGTTAGATTCACTCAAGAGTCTGAATGTTTAAGTCATATTTTCGGTAATGACGAGTTGAATTACCATTTAAAAGCGTTAGAAAAATTAAAACAAATTATAACACATTCTTTATAGAAGTTTGCAGGAACCATTGCAACTGGCAAGACCTAGTCTTCGGTTATCCCTTCGGGAAACAGGCGTGATTGTATATTCCCAGATGTGCGTCCTTACAAGAAAATTACACGTAGAGGAAACACGAGTCAAACTTACCAGAAACCAGAGCCATTTACACGCCAATTACTTTCGCCAACCGCCGAAGTAATCGATGAGCCATTGTGTAGCCGACGGCGTCGGTTAAAGGAGGTTTTGTTTAGGGCCGGACTGCACTGCGTACTGAATCCTTCACTGCCAACAGTGTGAAGACAGCCGAGTTATTAATGCCTCCGGCGTGGCTCTTGTCGCCACTCACTGGAAGTGCGTAGGTCACCATCCGTTAGAAATATTTGCCTCTTCAAATATTTTGAACTTTTATTTTTTATCTGCAGGAATATCCTTGATTAAATGAAAATTTGATAATACAAGATAAACAATTGAGACAATTTGATTTATCAACAAAATGTTGATCTTTAAGTGTAGTAAGTAGTTAATATATTGCCTTCTATTATAGTAAGTTTTTCAAAGAAAGTATAATAAGTCTATACAAAAATGTATGCTTCATCTGAAAGAAGCCTAGTAGTAGACTTATTAATGACTTTCTGATTATAATAAAAACAATCGCCTTTTTATTATAATCAGATAGATCATATGTACCTACATATATTTTTCTTAAAAACTAAGTTATGCCTTTTATGTTTTAATTTTATAAATACATACATTCATAAACTCACACCTTTTCCCGGAGGGGTAGGCAGAGACCATATCTTTCTACTTGCCACGATCTCTGCATACATCCTTCGCTTTATCCATATTAATATCTATAATATAACATTTGTAATGCAAAAAAGAGTAAACTGACTCCGCAACATCAGTTCTGTTATAATGACTTATACAAACCTTGGTAGAATTATCTCTTGTATAGATAGGACTAAATAAGATCTTAAAAAATATCATATAGTATATCATCCCAGTAGCTGGGAGACCGGCGACCGACGCGCATCGGTCCACAACAATAATTCCGACACCACGCATCGGCCAACAGGACTAAAACACAAGCAGCACAAAATAAAAAGAGAACAGAGTAGAAAATTGTCTGCTGCATGCTGTTACTTGTGACAGAAAACTTCATGAGGAGATACACACATTCAGTTAACTAGATGTGAAAAAAAAACTTGACTTACTTACTCCAAGATTTTGGTCAAAGGCGAAACTGAGGGTAAGGAAATATTAAAAAATATGTAAGTTCTTCAAAATCTATCCAGCAGTTTATAAGCAAATGTGTACAGAATGATGACGATATAAAATCATGACGTCTACTTTTGCGGCGTAGAGTTTGGAATCATATAAGAATAGAAGGAGTATGTACTGTCGCCGTCGTATGTGAGGGCTGTTACACTATGTAGCAAGTTTTGTCAATTAATTATAGCTGCGCCGAAAATTGCGAGCGATGCAATACAGCTTCACGTCATTTCTATAGATTTACGTACAATAAAGAATTAAAAGTATAAGTAAGTTATTCTTGGGTGTTTTCATTATTTGCTTTCGAAGACACAAGACAATTATGTACGTCGCGGCAGGTTTCGCGTCGGTCTTACATTTCCATTTTTTGCGAGAATTGCCCTTTAGTGTTTTGCTCCGCATAATTTACAACTGACAATCGGATATTATTGCAAATCGTTAAGTTATTAAGTCTATAAATTTAGAAACCTATAAAATCATCTGTTAATAGATATTCATATCCGCTCCTTTTCAGTAATCTGAATTATTTTTACAAGTCTTCGTTAAATTAAATATGTAACAAAAAACGGAAAAAGTTTGTGTGATGATATTAATCGATATCTATTCATAATATTTATTATATAACGATTATTATATTAATGTTTTCAAATGTATCTTCAAAAGCCAATTTAATTCAGATTACGTTATGTTAACATATACCTACATAAATTTTCATTATCTTACCCATTTTATTGGTCACCAAAAATCTATCACCAAATAAAAGCTTGTAGGTTCTAAACATACGTTTATCGATACTAAAGAAACGGCATATTCTTTAACACGAAACCTGTCGCATTGTTCCCGAAATATCTGTCGTTTTGTTACCCTAACAATGAAATCCGACGATTTGTCCTGTTGTGTCCACGGATTAATAAATTTGTATGTATCTTCAATACAGTATTCCTTAAAGTTAGCCATAGAATGCTTACAACCTTAAAGTCTTTTCAAGACTGTTGGTTGTCTACCCCGTAAGCGATAAAGACCAGCCCCCGTAGGCAGGCACGACGTCCTATTTATATTTTTAAAATATAAATAGGTAAACTATATATTTATTTTATTTGGCTGTGTAATATATTATTTTGAAAATTTATTGAGCCGTAAACCTTCGACGGGTGTGCGTAATGCTACAAACATTCCATTACGGTCACGTTCAAAAATTGGCACACTGGAGGTATGTTGTTAAAGTTTAGTTTGTATATTTCTTGAAAAATTTGGGAGACCACATATAGAGACAGACTAATGAGAAGTAGTAGAAAATTTCCACGGGTTAAATTAACGAGGTCAATTTAAAAAAAAATGTTACGAACTTACATATTATTATGACTACTGGCTGAACGACCATTCTGGACGATTCAGTCTATTTCTTGCGGAGTAGACAGAGCCAACAGTCTTGAACTGAAAGGCCACATTCAGCTGTATAACAAAAAAATAATAGAATTGAGATTCAAATAGTGATAGGTTGCTAGCCCATTGCCTAAAATAAATTTTATATGTGCCTACAATAAAATTTCTTTGTCTTAATAAACATGGGTGCAAGAAGAAAACACCTGAAATTCGAGGCGTGATTGTTTGGACTCGCTTCGGCGGCTTTATTAAAATTCCCCTTATTTGTTCGCTACTTTTTAAGTCACAACTCGTTAACTAACGACACCCGAAACGCTCGAATTAGAAGTCCTCAGATGCAATCTGGGATATTTAAATCCAGCGTTTGTAGATCTTAAATCATGTTAAAACACGCTTTTAAAAATCAATTAAGAAACTTGAGTACTTTTTTTTCCTGTGTGTAAACCGTTTACAACTAGTAAATGTTATGTAAAATTGATAAAAATAATTTAAAAAAATTACAAAATATAACAGCGACCATAAATATAGGTGTTACACATTAACAAATTTTTTTTATCCCTTACAAGGTAGACAGAGCCAATAGACACAAGACTCAAAAAGATAATGACAAGTTGCTCGCCCATCGTCAAAATAGATGGATGGTTGTTATGTATTACGTTGTCTACAATATTCTACTTGTAGATTAGACAGTTCAACTGAATACAATACAGTTAACCTATTTCCGATAAAATCAGTTTATAATTTTGATGACTATCGAACTAAGATTTACTACAGCCGCGTTATAATTTTAAAATATTTCTCATTCGCTAACCTACCAGTGATGAGCAAAAAAATATTTGGTAGTCGCAACACGACAGAGGCGCGTCTTGGCTGCAAAAAGCCAAAAACATTCTAGTGCCTGTTGAAAGCCGTCTGGGAATATTTCGCAAGAATATCTGCATCAGGGATACCACTCGAGACTTGGGACTCTAACGAGTCGGCACCGACATAAATGACGTTCAAATTTAAAAATATTCCGAGAGCCACTACATATAGAGGTTTCTACCTTCGGTCTTTGATAAAATCATCCCGCCTTTTTTGATGTAATTTTTTACTCTTTTTACATTATACGGAATAAGTATAATTCTAACAAAAATTTTGTGTGATCATGGCATATGTGTATGCAAAAAATGAAAAATTATTGATCACATATCTACTTAAAGAAAACAAGACCTTAATTTTCCATAGTAATTATTTAATATATAAGTAGCTCCTTTTTTATTTCATTTAAAGGTAAGTCTCTCACATTCAGCATTATTTTACACGGCTGATTATAAAATAGTTCTGCTTCATATTAGCTATTTAGACATATTTCTTAAAAGGTTTTATCGTTACGAAAAATGTACTCGTAGAATTTAGAAAACTATTCCGGAACGTCTTCCTAACCTCACAAAGAATTCTCATAAGCCCACTCAAGTTGTAGCAGTTTTATAAAAGCTATTTACGAAGTGTGTCTGTACTGTGTTAACGACTTTTGGCAACGACCGATTCACAAAATAACGAAATTGCCAGATAAAAACTTCACTAACGCGTGACGTACCAATCTTATACGAGTACATATTGTTACGTGTACGTAGGAACTCGTATAGTAGTAAATCATGCCAATCCACTATGTTCTACTGGATACAGGTCTATCTTAGTTCGGTAAGATTTGAATTAGAACTAAGTTTTTGGTTTTTTTACTTGAACTTGATTATCTATTAAACATAGTCAGCTTTTAATACAAAATTTATTACAAAATTTAAAAGTATAGCTAAAGTACCGTCTACATAAATGAGATGCGATGTCTTTTATAAAATCAGTACTTTAGGTTTGTTTTAGTATTAAAATTATCTTGTTTTATTAACGTTATTTTTAAAGTATCAAATTAACAAAAATACTCTATTTCTATGTATACAATAGTCTAGTGTAATATATATTTTACACAGTAATTTCATATAATAATAACTGAATATTCAGATATAAGAAAGTACGAAAAAAACGCACTCTTTTAATTAAGTAATACACACATTTATGGAATTGGACTATAGGTATTAACCTATAGGTAAGCTAAACAATTTTTCTATTAAGGCGCTATTACGCTACGCCTCACTAGGGATGTTTCTGTTCTTTGGTTATTTCATCTGTGTACTAACATGCACCTTCCATGAAATCCACGATAAACAAAGCTTCCGTTGAAATGAAACTCCTAGATAGTTGGATTTAGTCTACTAATACGCAAATACTGGGAGTTGTGTCAACTTGAATCAAGATAGCTTGGATTAATCCTGTGTTCTTAATTTGGACCTAAAATATAATTACCTCTTTTATTAAGGTAAGTAGCCAAAAGTTTTTTTTATATAGAAACATGTCTTTATCGTTCTTGCTATGAACTTTACAAGATTTTTAAAGGAAATAAAGAGTGAAGTGAAAAAGCAAAAAAATACTTCTCGTTTATATTACCGGGACCAATAGAGTGTCGTGTTTCTCGGAACCAATCGAAAAAAGAATAGGACCACTTCACCTCTTTCTTATGGATGTCGTAAAACCCTATTAAGGGATAGGCTTATAAACTTGGAATTCTTTTAGGTGATTCTATCATTAAGCCAAACAGCTGAACGTAAGCCACGTTCAGCCAAGTCTTTTCAAGTCTGTTTGTTTTGTCTACCCCGCAAGTGATATAGACGTGATTAAAAAGTCTATCCCGTGCTCGATCCAGACTTGACCTACCATTTCCATCACAAGTCGACATCAACAACACCGACAGGTGTTTTTTACGGCCCCCATTGATTTAGTACGGGAGATTCATCGTTAATCTCATTTGGACGCGAATAGTAGCAAAATAAACACCGAACAGATTGGCATCTGTTTCAAGTTGATGTTTATGAGATACAAATATAAATCTGTGTCTTTATTCCTTTGTCGTGGATTTTTTAAGTTTCGAGTATTTTTTTTAATTAACAAAGCTCGAGTCGTTCTTGTTTCTAGTAGTTATTTTAGTAAAACGTTGTTTTTTCAATTTTGGAAGGGGTCTTCCTGTTTAGCCGTTGACCTATATACATCCAATGATATAGCGTTAAAATTAAATTTATAATCAGGGGATTATAAATATAATTAGTAGTGCTTTTCAATTGACGTCATTATTAGGGGTAATATGGACGTCAATTAAAAAGCCCAACTAGTAATTTAAAAAAAATACAAAATTCTGATTTTAGGTCCATTGCTTTTTCAGCTTGAACGTCCCAAAATCAAGACGTTTTTATTTAGTTCTTCCGACTCCCTAAATGTGGCCCGCTTTCTAACAAAGTGATACATTACTTACGTCGGCGACACATTTGAACAGGCCGATATAAATTAAATGTATGGTACACACACAGTAAACCCCAGATACAAGACGTTGGAAGCAAGCCCGACCTTAATACCGACCTCGGGCCCACAATAGAGCCAAGAGAAAGACTCATTGCTTAGTAGAAGCAGAAGCGGGTGATTCTTAAAAGAAAGAAAGCAAAAAGAAGTTGATGGCAGACAATTAACTGACAAAGCATAGTAGAAATCAACTCACGCCAAAGACTCTGCTGCTTGGTAAAAGCAAAAGCGTGCGAATATTAGCAAAGAAAAGGAAAGTGCAAAATAGTTATAGAATGGCGAACATGTACTTACCGGCAACAAGGTGAACTGACAATCATTTAAGGTGTAAATTTATTTAGAAAGTCTTTTTCATTTAATAGACTTCATGCAAACAAAAATACGTATAAAAGCGGGATATACGTTAAAAATTGGTCATGAGTCGATTGAATCAATCCAAATGTGTAGTCTACACATTGACACGCGACTAATCATAGAATTACTGATTTTAAGTCATATTATCAACATATCGAAATATAAGTACATTCTATGATATTTTGAACGCAAAATATATTTGAATGCTCGGCAGAAGACAAAGGTTCATTATTTCAATATGAATTCCGATTTCCGCTGCCTTTTATATACTGGATTTCAACCTTAATCGTGTTATGTAGTTCTGTGCCAGAGTCGCAGAATAATGATGGTTAAGTTTCAGTTACGCTCTATTTCACGCCTGTTCGGTTTGTACACTTGCGTTATTAATTGAAATAGTGACTCATTTTAATGTTCATTACCATTAATTTTATTTAAACGCTATAATATGTTTTATAGAATCTCACACTTAAATAACATAATATAATCACGTCTTTATCCCTTGCGCTGTAGACATAGCCAACAATAACTCAAACTTAAAATAACCAAAAGAAAAACGTACTTAGTTAGTTTCAAAAAGATATTTCAGGTGAGCTCAGATAATGACAGTTGAAAGGTTAGCCGCGTTAAGTTAACATCCTCCCATAAAAGCTTTCCAGCAAAATGAGCTGTAATGACAGCGAAAACCACTTCTATTCAGAGGTTTTATTCCACATTTAAGAAAATTGACGAAAAAAAGTTTAGTGGGAAAAAGCCTGAATGAAATCGTTTACTTTTAGTCATACATTTTCCTCGTCCAATTTACTTAGTTTTGTATTTCTACTATGATAAGGTACTGCGTATTTTGATAATGGTGACGCAATGATGTTCTTCTCCGTACTCCACACACTATACGGTTTAGTTGTTATGACGCAAAAGAAGTTGGAAATCTATACTAATGTTAATATTAGTATTAATTCCGATGGCAATGTGAAACGGCTTGTTTCGTTATTGTTGTTTGTTATTTACTTGACCTGAAAAATACGTTACTAACAATATTGTGTGCTTTTGTTAACCAATATTGCAATTGAAAACGTAAATTCAACCCGTACGGATTAAACTATGTGGCACCACCCTATACTAAACTTGCCCGCTTCAACAGGGAAACTTTAGTGTCTGTTTAGTTTAAAAGAGCCAGTTTGAGTCAGATGACTCCGCAAAGTACATATTTCTTCCTCCCGTATACCACTTTATGGGAAGAAATAAAATTGTATTAGCCGGGAAGTTGGGCACTTTGACAGGTAGAAAATGTCATTTCCCAAGAATAAGTTGTGTTGTGAGGGGAAATACTTGCTGGTTTTTAAAGGTTTATGCGGTTTAACAGTGGTTTCTTTTTTGTTTAAGAGAGATGTAGTTAGTGGCATTATATTTAAAAAAATATATAAAAAAAATATACCAAAATTAATAATTCTAGAAATAAAGAATTATGTTTTGCTTATAGCTTCAAAGGTCGAGTTCCGCTCACGACAGCATATCAGCAACACTTGCATTGCCAAAAGGTTCACTTCTATTTCAGAAGTGGACCTAAAGGCTTTTTTCTTTAATTTACCACCTACGAGGTCTACAAAAATAGACAGAGTAGCTCCCACGTAATGAATTTAACCGCTCTTAAACGTTTATTACGTACGAAACTTGGTTTTAAATATTTTCACATAAAGTCATTTAAAACCAAAAATTTTAAGAGACAAAGGGTCTGTTTATTTAAAAGCTTCTTCAGAATTTTATTGCTATAATTTAAAGTCACTAATGGGACGGCAATGGCGGAAACCGAGTCAGGGAATCTCTAAGTGCTCATTACTTCATTGTAGACTCTTGAGGGACTCTCAAGTAATTACTTCTGCATTTTATTTTTCTTTTAACTGTTTCAAATAGTAAAATAGTGAATGTGCAGATCTGTTAAGAACAGTCATGTTACATATTGCGTTTTTTTATGTTTTCGTAACATTTCATGTTTTATGATAAAATTGAAATTGCCAAAATAGACCTGCAATTTTCTTTGGCAGGATCCTAATTATTTTACATCGACTCATAATAAATAAGTTGTTGTGGAAAAACAACATTTATTATTCTATTTTTCGTGCGTTTTTTCTTAGGAAATCCCATTTCCACTTAACCATTAAGAAGCTTAGGAGCAACTTCACTTAGACCTAACTTCGTCATATTAAAAAGTTGGAGGAAACTGGTAAAGTACGTTTTATCGTCGTTGCTTACCTGCATATCAACGGCTTATAAAGAAATGGAGTTTCTAGTAAACATATTATAATTTCCGGAATTAGAAGACCATGATGGTACCCTGAAAAAAAAAACAAGAATATGTTGCTCTACACGACAATTCAGAGGAAGACAGACAAAGCCATTTCAAGGATCTAAAGCTAAGTTTATCTGGTCGATTTTATGATGAGATTGCTATGCAGCAATAATAAGACCGTCACCTAGTGGGTTTTCGGCGGTAAGATATATATTTTTTTTTTTATTACACGGTTTTTTTCCTAGGGAAGACATTATTTTTCCTACAATTTACATACATTAACCCCAAAAATAACCTTACAAGTTTTGTAAAAAGAAGATATACATTTTACTACACATCCCAAAAATAGGAAAAGTATGTTCTGTGACCACCCATATCAATTTCGTAAATTTTAATATTGCTGTATTACTCGTCTTTATTCTATGTTTCTCGCTTAAACATAAGCTTGTGGCTTCGCTAATGATGCGAAGGACCTTTTAGTTAAGTTTTTAGCAAAGTGAAAACATGTTACTTTTTTTATACAAATAACTTATAGGCTTTTGTTACACCCACGTCACGTGCATTATCTCCAGCTTTTGCTTTATTATTCAAGAAGGTAATTTACATGCCTTATCTCAGTTTTCAATAACCAGTTATTTTGACTGTGCGATATATGTCAATAAGTTCAGCTTTAAACATTCTCCTCGCGTTTTCGTCTTAGTTCAGTCCTCCCCGAGGAAAACTTACCTCCCCTATAGCCAGGGTACAGATGTAGGTAAGTCAGTCGGTTTTCTTTACTCTTTTAAAAAGAAAAAGCGAATATAATAGCATTACTCTATATGCAACAAAGAAATAGTAGCAACTAAATACAAAAACAAAGTTAGTGAGCAAAGTACCAATAAATTTTGAGGATATTACCAGAGAAAAAAGATTTTCCGACAAAATAGGCGCAGTAAACGTGGCTGTTGTTAATTAAAAAAGTCGGGAGGTTGGGGAGTGTTCCCATTGACCCTTTTGTTTTGGACTTTTTTGTAAGACTGACTGAAATTCCTTACTCCATTAGTTAAAGTACAAGTACTTACTTCAAAGTACACAAAAATAAGCTCTGTGGCCCGAAAGGTGAAACAGAGCTATCCCGATATATTTCTAGGGAATGTTGTAAAAGGAAACCAAGATAAACCGCCTTCATCTAGTGCAACCAACAACTATTGTAACTCAATTTCGGTTACAGACCAGGTTCAGGGTTAAATATGTAAGAGTAAGTTTATTTAATTCAACATGATCAAAAAACTCTTAGATCCTCACAAACGTTCTTCTTGTAAACGCCAGAAGAATGATATTGAAGAGATAGCTTTAGCGATTAATCTACCTTTGTACCATAACCCTCTCTTTTTTAACTGTTATGTATGTTTTATTATAATATATGGCGCAATAGTGTTTAATTTATTTATTTCTCTAATAATTTTTACATAATTAACAATCAGTGTTAAGAATCTTGCGTTTTCTAGATCATATACCTACTCAGTATTGGTATGAGAGCAGTGTTAGCTTAAATTGTGAAACAGTGACAAGAGGATCAAACCCTGGTTGGTATTAAGGTCCCAAGAAAGGTCCAACGATGTCTGCTCTATTGGATTCCGATGTTTGTTAATCAACTAACTAATTAAATGTTGCGTCCGATCATAAAAACAAAGGAAACAAATTCTGTTACTCTGTCTTTCACGCTGTAATTGTATTACAGTCTAGATGATAGAAAGATCTTTATCAAAGTCAAGATCTGTACCATAGGGAAATTCTCAAGGTACATGTCTGCTTTAGTTATGGCGTTGGGAATTTATGGTTAAAGTAACTCATATAAAAACATGAAATATAATGAATACCTTAGTATTTTTGTAAAATTTGTTATATGACAATAGGCTATTTGACAAAGTTCTAAAAATAAAATTTTCTTAGGGTATTTATTTGTTTATTAGGAGCCCAAAAAATACTTTTCTGTCTTTATTTTAGCTATTTTATTAAAAAATCGAAAAAGAAAATGCAATATTCTAATATGCCGCCAAAACGCGACTTTTAGCAATATATAGCACACAACTGCAAGAATTACATACAAGTTGTGTGTTATTTATATGATTTGCCAATAATAATCTAAGATCAATGGTTACCAAGATATACTTACATTGATGTTTTCACATTCCTCAGTTCGGCAGCATAGAAATCTGGATTTTCTTTGAAGAAGACGCCAACCATTATTGCGTTTACTTTTGGTAGGTTTCGACTGTCAGCTTTCTCGAAATTGGTTTCCATTATTAAATACCTATGTTATCTGAGCAACACTTATAAAATCTTGAAAAATAATAGCGAACACCAAGGAACGGTACGATCCACAGTCTGTTTCATTTGGGTACTGACTAGAAGTGTAGTAGTAGTAGTGACTGAATGCACATAAATGTTGATTAATACTACAAAGTAAGTATAAACTAACAAAATTATTTAGCATAAAATTGAGTTTATATTGGTCATGATTGGTTCACAATTCGATCGACATTTGACCGCATTAGTAATTATGTTGATTTTCGAAATTGCATTCACAATTACTTATGTATTCTAATTTTGGTAGCTCATTTATTATGAAATGTGGTTAATCTAAAACTAATCAACGTTATTACGAAATTATTTGCACAATTTCACTCTTCATGAAATGTTCTTCTATTAGCCTGGAAGAGATTGCTTGCGATGAGACCGCCTTTTTTACATCACCTTAGCAAAAATTTAGGATAAGTTATTTTTGTTATAATTAATTAAAGAGTATTCTATCCGCCTATAATTTGTCTACTGACAAAATATTTTTTGTATATACATATATCGTTCACAATCTCTAGTAAGTTCTTTTACGTTTCATTCTCTTTATGATTGTGCTTCAATAGTTTTCATTAATTTATAAAAGTAATTCCAAATAACAGTGTTTTTAAAGGCCTTGAGCTAAGTCGCAGATTATCAAACTGAAAAATTCGCCTCACCACAAAACTGTAAGGCTAGAGGGAAAACAGAACTGTTTTTTAATTTATTTTTTTAAAAGGCATTTATGATTTGGTGTCATTATGCCAGCCTCATAAGAAACTTCAAATAAAAAAAGAACTTCAAAGTTATTTTTTACAAAGTTACGATCCTCACGACATCACAAGACTCCAGATAAAATCAATTTACTGGATAATAAACACAGATCTCTAAAAATTGGTAAGAAATGTTAAACTTCGTCAATTGTTAGGTTATAATTACCACCCCTTATCTTTATCAAGTTTAAGGAGAGGAATATTAAGAACCGCAAATTAAAAGTATTTAAAGCAGTCTGTTATAAGTCGTTTCATTACAACTGTACAGACGGACAGATACTGGCGTGGAAATAAGTTTCCAGAGTTAAGTCTCATGAATATTTATTTGGAATATTCTGGAACAAACTTCTGAACGCTTCTCACTTGATCAAAATTTACTCTGAGTCAGCGGTGGTTTGTGGGTATTTTATTAGCAAGGTTTGAATTTAAGATGAATTATAAGTGAAGATGAAGAGTTATGAGTTTGAATTAAAGGTGATGCACCTTTGTAACAGTCAAAAACTCAAAACCTTAATTAAACTCTTGATCAAGACAAAAATACTATGTAATTCAATTAATACGTTTACCTATGTTTAAGAAACACATTATGCAATATGACGCATGTTGTTCGAGAGGTTGAGACGACATTCTTCTACTTACACTATAATGAATGAATGAATGAATACCACTGAACCGATCCCCATGAAATATTGAACACATATGTGTAGAATCTACTAGTCTATGCTAGTGCATAAAGTTATGCATGCTATAAATATTTCATGGAGAGTACTCTATATAGACGCGGGCGTAAGTTAGTTTTTCATACATACATTTTATTTGAAATACGTGTTTTAGGTACCACGTTTATTAACCAGATTATTTTAACTAAAATAACAGCAAAACTTTTGCTGACGCAATCCGTAATATAAAACATTTCTGAGTACATGAAATCCATCAGTAAAAACAACTGAAGGTTCCTCGGGATAAAGGGTACCCTCAAACATTGCTCGTACAACTTTTGTTTGGAATTAAGGGTAAACACATTAGGTAGCATGTTTGTATAGGCGCCGGTATTAAGGCCACAGATGTTATTATGTGATGGAGACGGCAACCGGATGAGAATTAATGTGAAAAAAAAATAGATCCTTTTAAGGGTCAGTTATAACCTATAAATAGATAAACAATAACATAGCTTATTTTAAAAAAATGTCGCTGGTATGGTTGACGAAGTATGAGTCCACTGAATAATGAAAATAATGTTGGCGCTTTATGGCTTCGACACAGTTAAATAAATACCAACAAGTCTAAAATATTTTTAAATTTTAGGAGTAGTAGTAATGCGGTTATGTATTGTATCAACTCCATTTTTCTGCGATCACTGATCTCGGCTGGCCAATTTCTAAACACCTTTTCGACCTTAAAAAAAATACTAAGCACATAACTCTATACGCTCAAAATATTTTACCCAATATTTTTACAGACTAAAATCTTCACCGTTTTTTATTACATGTACAAGTATTTGGTATTATGAATATAAAAAAACTCCGTTCTCGATCAGATAGGTATTGTACTCGTCTCATCGTATTTTCAGTACCTGATTTCCAATGGGTGCTTTCGTCTAAAAAAAGAAATTAATTGTTGCTAAGCGTAAAGAGAAATTTGTAGATCGTTTTATATAAGTAAAACTTAAGTAACTCGTTTCATCTAAATTCTTAGAAGTGCCAACTCCACTGATTCTATTTCTGTGCTCCCGGCAAACTTGTTTGATCTAAGACAAAACAAACGTGGTCTAATCAGGGACAACTTTGCCGATTTGGATTTTTAAACTGTTTTGTTGGATTATTTTCATCCCATTTAGTCACTCGATGTTTGCTTTCTTGTAATTAATGGTGTCATGTTCGATTAAACACGTGTAGGGTTGTGTTTATGTTAATATTGCTTAGTGTATCGGATAAAAGATTTGTAAATTGATAAACTATTTTTCTTTTTGCTCGCGATAAGTATGTTGGCGAAACAAATATTACAAGGAGAGTGTCAATGGAAAAGTTGGAAGGGGAAGATTAAGACAAAAGGAACTTGATAATAATGATGTCTTGGCGTAAGGGCAGATAAATTTCATTCTTTTAGTATCAAAATAGGAATGAAAATTGATATTACGAAGAATATACAGGGATCTTGGTAAGTAGAAATATGTAGTCTCTTCCTACCCTTCCGGGAAAGAGGTGGCAGAAGTTGCCTTTTGAATCAATTATGCGATCTGCATCATAAGTTTTATTCATCTTATGTTTTTATTTTTTATAATACCAAACTATTCTTCATTCTTATTATTGCATTAGATTTTCTTCAAAGTTTGCCTTTTAAATTATTAGTTTTACTTAGATAAAAACAGTTAAACTATAAACTTTAATTTTTAATAGTAACTTTGTGGACTGTATTATGCTAAATCTTTGTCAGAATCCTTTTAATCGGCATATTAATCGTGGGGGACGTTACGAATGCGTTTGAGATTATATTTAACTCGCGTCATGCGATAACGCGACTGGACCACACACTTATCGAATCCGCCTCTAATTAAATCCTTTTATATCGCTCCGGTAAGATATAAGGCAATGATACCATAGCAAGCTAAACGATATGCTTAATCAAAAGCTATGATTAAAGTTTTACATATATAAACAGTGATGTCTTTATCCCTCACGGGGTAGATAAAGCTAACACTCTCGAAAGACTGAAAGGCCAAGTTAAGCAGTATGGCTTAATGATGGAATTGAGATTCAATTCAAATGGTGACAGGTCCCATTGGCTCAAAGAATAGTCCCAAGTTTATAACTTTTCTCTTGAATGACTTTTACAATCTGAATGGGAATACAATCAGCTAGTCAGTCAGGTGTAAAGATACAGGGAAACTTTAATCTTAATATATATCAGCATTCTTTTAATTTTCGACTATGTCCATTATTCTGGATTATTCATTAAATTATCATGACGTCAATTGAATGTGGGGATTAACATGTATTGGCTCAAAAACAAAGATATATACTTTCATATAGAACATTTAAGCAAATAAAAGAAGTGATAGACTGTGATTAACTGATATTGGTTAAATAAGTTGGACAGTTACAAATCAATATCAGGTTTTCTTTATGCGTTTAATACATCCGTAGGTACCTATTAATCATACTAATATTTAACTTCAATTACCAACGTAGCTTAGCGTATAGTGGACTCACAACCTCACTAACGTAGGCATTGCAAGATAAAGATTAATGTAGTCTTGTCAAATAATTTACGGTGTTGATAACAGACCGTGTTGTCCATTTTGCATGTTTTATTGGTTTATTTAATATACTTCGTTGTTATAGGGCTTGGGAATTGGTTATTTAACAAACTTGTATAAGTATGAGTAAGTTTGAATTAAGATATTGATTTTATATTATAATATTTTCACTAAATTTCATACTTCTAAAACTAGCGCTTGTGACATGTATGAACGTTTTAGGTTTAAATCATTAACGTTTGTTTGTTTGATTGTGACTATGTGATAATTATTTTTAACCGCCTTCAAAAAAGGTGATTCTCAGTTTAACCTGTATGTATGCATGTTCGTCCGCGATTATCTCTCGTTTCGCTGAACCAATTTTAATGCGGTTTTTTGGAAAGTGTTTGTTACACTTAGGAGAAGGTTCAAAAAAGATTTTTGATACATACATACATACATATAGTCCCGTCTATATCCCATGCGGGGTAGACAGAGCCAACAGTCTTGAAAAGACTGAATAGCCACATTCAGCTATTTGGCTTAATGATAGAATTGAGATTCAAATAGTGACAGGTTGCTAGCCCATCGCCTAAAAAAGAATCCCAAGTTTGTAAGCCTATCCATTAGTCGCCTTTTACGACATCCACGGGAAAGAGATGGAGTGGTTTTATTCTTTTTTGTATTGGTGCCGGGAACAACACGGCACTGGCATTCAGAACAAGTTGGTGAATACTACAAAATTCTTTAGACGTAAATGGTTGAAGAGAAACTTTGGATCGTTGTTTCTAAACTAATTTATTAAATTAATTTCTTAAGGTATTTCTGTTTGTACTTGTTAGAATTATACTTGTTTCAAAATAAGATCCACGTGAGCCAACAATATTGGTGTATTCTGTTTGTAACCGATTTTGGTCACAAATCAATGATTTTTGCTAATTTAACAATTATTTTTAAGGAATAGCCAACATCGATACGATTGAATCTTGGTCCAATTGGGAATAAAATGGTGGAATATCACCTTAAGTACCCTTTTTCAACCTTGTATGCAATATGATGGACTAAGAAGAAGCCAAATGACAAAATACGATCGTGGCATGTAGCCCTTCATAGTCCTGTGGCCTATTTATTATCTTTGGTACATACATATATATAAAATCACGGCTCCTTCCCGGTAGAGTAGGCAGAGATTACATCTTTCCATTTGACAAAATCTCTGCATACTTCTTTCGCTTTATCCACATTCATAACTCTTCATGGGCGCTCTCGCGTACTCAAAACCTGTGATGTTATTATCAAATTGTATTTTACTAAATATAATTTTTTTATTAATTGTTAAGAAAACTGCATATTTGGGTCTGTACAAAATCTTTACATGTTAGAAATGTGACAAAGGGAACACACCATAATACTTGCAAACTGTCTTTATTTAACTTGTATTTAATATCAGAGACGTGTTTTGTAGCAATCCGTGCGTTCCCAAGTTCCAAGTTAAGAATTTAGAGTTTTGGATCGTTTGCCGAAATTTGAATTTGTGTTATAACTTGATATAAATTCGAAATTCGGTGTGTGATAGCTCTCGTATGAAACAAGTAAAACAAGATAAATGTTCTTGAGTAAATTTATAAGCGAATTTCGGTTAAAATATTTTGTATTTTACTCTTTAATTAACATAACTTGTGTGTGATTGCAAATAAATTTTCAGTTATGTATTTCAGTGATAGCGAATCTTTATTTAAATTAAAATCTGATAGAATTTTATAAAGATATGTGACTTGAAGTTCACACTGATATTTTTTATAATACTTAATTCATTTACTATATATATCAGGTATAAAAAGTGTGGTACAAGAACTTACTCCAGTACTCAAAAATATATACCGCAACCTTAGGCTTTGAGCTGCTTGAATGTGCAGGTTTTCTCACGATGTTTTCTCTCACCGTAATAAACTTACTTACTTTATTTACAAGTAAAAATATATCGTAATACCTGCCCAACCAGCTGTCGCCTGCGATTTTTATCGCGAAATAAAACAACTACATGACTATTACAATTTAAATCTAACAAAAGATCACATTCATAAATGTGAAGATAAGTGCCTGTATACATTATCTCACATTAATAGTATACTTCCCAACGTCGCTAAGACATGCATTACTTCAAACTAAGTACTTAATTAATACGTATAACTGATTAAACAACTTTGATGAAACTTCCCACTTTGCGTAGATAAAGAGCTAGCGAAAGGCACCCTTGAGGGAGCGAACTGACTTCTATTTTAAGTCACGTCTTGTCTTGATGTTTTAAAACATGATGTCTTCTGAGTAATATAGAACAAAAGTTGAGATAAGACAAATTGTTGAAATTAGGAGAATACTCACAAGAAACATGACTGTGTATAATGAAACTTTCAGACAACTTTCGTAAGAGAGAAGCGTTGTAGAGTTATTATCATGATAGTTTATTTTCTTAAGAAATAAGTTTAAGACACAGTTTTATCACAGATATATAGACCGTAGATACTATTTTCGTTTTAAGTGTTTGAATCGCTTGTTATATTCGTTCCGACTTAACATTATAGCAAAATGTGTTAAGACATATGTAAATGCCTTTAGGAAGGTTCCAATAAATATTCGTTGATAGGTGTAATGACACGAATTACAACGAAATTATTTGTTTTTGTATCAGTTCGAAATATCAAAGGTATCATGTCAAAAATGAAATTGTGTTGAACAAAGTGGATATAATTTATCAGTTCGCGATCACATACTCGAAAAGTATTTCTAAAACATTCACCCAACGCTGAGGTTAAAACACGACAAAGGTATTTCAACACCTAAATTGGAGACAAGATGGTCTAAATATTTGTATCACAGTGGTATCGTTAACATGGAATGCAACCGAAAGAATTCAGAGGTTAAAACGTTTTGTAACCTAAAGAAATCACTGAACAAATGTTAAAGTTAATCGATGTTAGAGAATTTTGTTAACATTTGGTGTAAACTGTTTTTTGTATGTAATTATGTTTTTATCTTTTGAGAGAAAAAACAAAACTACTTTGCATGTGAAGATATAATTAATAATTCGATACTTTTTCAAATTTGAATCAATACCTAACATTTCTTAGTAGAAATATTATTGACTAGCTTTCCGCCCGCGGCTTCGCCCACGTGTAATTCGGTTATATATAGCGTTTTTTAATGATCTCGACAGGGCTTTTTCTTCCACAGGCTGAAATCTTGTTACAACTGGAATTAAATATAGCCTGTGTTACTCAGGGATGATGTAGCTTTCTAATGGTGAATGTTCGGAATTTATGGACCGATTTACGGGATTCTTTTTTTGTTCGGTAGAGTATACTTTCAAGTTGGTCCCGTTGTTACCTAGTCAGGATCTGATGATGGTATTCCAGGGAAATCAAGGGCAAACCTCAAATTTACAGGCAATTACGTTTTTGACAATTTCATAGATCTGTTTAAGTATTTGCGTCTGATAGTCATCATCCCATGTGAATGAGCTGATGATGGAAGGTAGGTACAACTCCTCAACGGTTAGGAGTTGAAAGAAAATTCTTACGAAGTTATACGTACATGTGAGGCTATTAGGTTGACCTGATAATAAAAAGTAAATCTCATTAACGTTAAGAATTTAGGTGAAAATGGATGCGGACAAATTTCGTCTCTTCACTTGTTTCCTTTTAGCTGTTTGTATGGGTAGTGTTAACACAAAATAGGGATTTAAAAGCGTGATGTTATTAATGTTATGCATGTATGTACATAATTATGTATGTTATTATGTATGTTAAAGAGACGACTGAAAGTTGTCATACAAAGTCTTTTTTTTTAAGGATGGGAAATCATCAAATGACCTCTCCCGCTCTGGGTGGAACGGAAGGGAGTGTCAGACTTTTACTGACTAAAACCCACCTCGTTCCTTCAGTTGCCCTTTGCGTTCCGGGGCCACGGTATCTCGTTAGAACTTTCCCGCAGCCCCGGCTCAGTTTATCCCGTTTCCCCCCCTTGGGGGTTGACATTTCAAAAATCCCTTCTTAGTGCTCACTTATGTTACTAAAGGAACCTCTGTTCAAAATCTCAGACTCCTATACCGAGCGGTTTCGGCTGTGCGTTAATAAATCAGTCACCCAATCGCACCCCCTAAATCACGATTGGAGGGTAGTTTGAAAAAACTTATAATGTCAAACATATTTACTTGCCTATGTACGTGTTCATGCCAAGTTTCAAGTTTATAAACCCAAGGAATAAGATTTTTCATAGAAACGTTTTTACCCCTTTTCCCCCCTTGGGGGTTGAATTTCCAAAAATCCTTTCTTAGTGCTCCCCTACATATCCCAAGGAACCTACATTCCAAATTTCAGCTGTCTACGACCAGTAGTTTCGACTGTGCGTTGTCTGTCAGTCAGTCACTCAGTAACGGAAGAGTTTTACATATATATATAGATTGTATTGTGATATTTAGAAGTTATTTATAGATGAAGCGATAGTAGTAAATCTATTTTTAACTTTCCTTTTTTGCCAGTAAAGCCATCAGCTTCATAGATTCTAGAGCAATATTATTTTTAAATGTATATAATAATATGTATATATTACAGAAATGGTAAAAAAAATGATATAGCATACTATATCATTGTTTTTACCATATGCTATTGATAAAAGATATAAATAAATGGGAAAAGATTGTAAAATGTAATTAGCGTCATCTTCGCGGCGGTAAACCAACTGTCACTGATTGTTATCGCATTTTTATTGTCCTCCCATATGGTCCACCATTGGTGACGAAAAAACAATGCTTTTATTGCTTCCAATGTAAATAATTGCTCTAAGAATATAAAATTATTGTTTTATTGTATTTCATTATATTTTTATACAGTCTGTTTGGGGCAATGGCCGGACTTTAGCATCTGGACCAAAAGGTCCCAAGTTCGTTCCCCGGTCAGGTTTTCTGATTGGCCTGGGTCTTAGATGTTTTACCTTTATAAGTATTTATCATAAAAAATAGTATCGTTGAGTTAGCATATATTATTTTATAGATTTTTTCTTATAGATACTTATTAGTACTGGCGGAATTCATCTTCTTCAGCAAGATATTATCAAACCTGCACTCCTGGGTCATAGTATAAGGCGGACCGGACAATTCCGCATTTACTCTTTGCGTTTTTTAATGAGTTAAATACATCCTCATATTCAATAGCAACGAGTAAAATCGTAGATAGTTATATGTATGTATATATTATCCATCCATTATGTATGAATAACAAACTGTTCAAACTACTAAATTTGTTAGTTTATATAGGTACAGATCTTACTTTTACACTTGTGAAGTAAGCAGCTAGTTTTGGAAGAGATCTTTAAAATTCTAATTACAAATTCTCGTTTCATCTCAAAAATTTTTGGGTCTAGTTCAAAAATAAAATATACGCAGACGATGCTACTCTGTAAATATGAACAAGAATTTCAATCAAGAACCATGGAAAGGATTTAAGATTGAAATTGGAATGATTTTAAGAATTAAATTCGAGTTGATGAAGGATAGCGCCGGAGGCTGGTCCGCTGGTTCCATTTTAGATATCGTGATCTCAATCCGAATATAATTTCCAAGTTTTGTAAGCATTTCTTTCAAGTAACCTTTTTACGTGGGCGGTACCTACTTTGTTTGCGGACAGTTTTACTTTGACGAATTTTAGATCATGTTTGTTATAATTATAAAATATCATCATTTTGCTATTATTTAAATGGACCACTTATTTTTATAAGACTGGTCATGAAAAAAAAATGATGATCATAAATGGATCATTTTCTTGAAACTAACACATAACTCATCGAGTCACGACAGTAATCGGGCGTTTCCTGAACCACATTTAACGGACCGCTTGGTAATTAACGGCGTCACTG
Organism: Amyelois transitella; assembly: GCF_032362555.1. Classification (NCBI taxonomy): domain Eukaryota; kingdom Metazoa; phylum Arthropoda; class Insecta; order Lepidoptera; family Pyralidae; genus Amyelois; species Amyelois transitella. The sequence continues at coordinate 4,780,402 of NC_083511.1, read as the reverse complement.
TCATAAGACAAGGTTGTCAAAGATTTGGTCATCTTTCAACCGCTGATCGGTATTTCTTGACGATCGGTTAGTAATTAGAGTTCCATCAAATATTATTAGTTGTGCTGTCAGAGTGTTTTTAATCAATCGTTTTCAAAAAAGTGGAGTTATTGATATAAGTCTCTGGTAGTCAACTTGTCGATTCTTTTAGTGTTGAAAGTCGTAACATAAGAAAACTCACACTTAAAAGATCAAAGTATGTAAGTCATATTGAACTTGACCCATAAAGTCATGATTGAAAAATTAATGATTTTTTTATTGTCTAATGCGGAATTACAACAGAAGTATATACAAGCTAGGCACTGAAGTACCTCATGGCTCTAAGCAGCATTCCAGAAAAGCAACGTATACGAATGCGCTTTTCTATACCAAGCTAAGTCCTGTTTTATTCATAAACACAACAGCCAACAAACAACTACCTAATCAATATTTCATTGCTACTAAGTAGGTGCAGAAGAACTCTAAAATGCCTGTATTGCAGGCTACTAAATATTCAGAGCTGTACGGAACCCCGTGGCGCGAGTGATATGTACCCTTCGCCACGTTTTTGCCGAGATAAAGGCGAGCCATGTGTTTTTGCGGTCAAGCGCGACTGTGTCCCTTAATGACTGATGTGCATGTGTCAGCTTGTTCCACTGGCCCATAGATTATGATGAAATAATTTCGTTACAAATTTTGATATAAAAAATTACACAAGGAAACCGTTTCTTATAAGTATACCTATATATAATACACACCACCTATTCAAAATTAGTCTTATTAAAATTTTACACTTCACGTACAGACTCTATCCGTAACTTTTGCAAGGGGACTGAATGTGCAAGTTTCCTCACAATGTTTTCCACCATAGCAAGAGCATCAGTTAGCACTCAAACTAATGTACTTCACTCAGAATAGAGTACAGGTACATGGCCGGGGTAAGATAGGAAAATGTATTGTACCACATGCATTATTTGCGCAGTTCGGTGGTCGAACGGTTAAGGTTAGTGTACCTTTACCGTTAAGGTACTAACCTTAACCGTTCGACCACCGACGTGCCATGATTTGCTCCATCTGTACTCCTAATCTTTGTCGAGCAAGGACACCGACAAAGGCGTCGTCAGTGTCACGGTGCGTGCAAAATGTTTCACACGTTGGACGCACACGTGTACAGCTCGGCTAATTGCGTTTCCTACCCGCCTTTGACCTTGACAAATGGTAAAATAATTGGCAATAATTCACATGCTATTTCTATATAATTGATCTTCTTTAAAAATTATTAACTTGATTAATAAGAATGTGTCCAAATTTTGTGTCTCAATATTTGTCACTCTTATGATTTTTTAACAGTGACCTTCTTTTTGCTTGATTGATTTGATTAGTAGCTTCTTTTTGGAAAGTCCCGTTTTATTAAAAAGATAGACGATATAATATAGATGATAAATGTTAATAAACATACAAGAAACATACAACATACTTCATTGCCAAAAAAAACGTTTGCTATGCAATGAACTTGTGTACAAAAATAAGCTGCAATACAATTTATAGCTCAAAATAGAAATGAGTTTCCTTTATTGATGTCAAGGGAAATTTTATACTAACCCTGTAGTAAAATTCAATTAATTCTTAATTAACTATTCATATTATACAAAGTAGAAACTCTAGAGCGCTCAGAATACTTTCCTCCTAACATTGTTATAGGATTACTCAACAACATACAACTTGCGAAGTCTTCGTTACTCGGCGAACTTAAAATGTACATGAAAATGTGCGGCGTCTAGAACAATAAGGGTTCCCTCGAACTTGGCAGGGATATACTGGCTACGAAAGTATGGCGGCGGCTTCCTAAGAACTAATTAATCCAATGAGCACCGTCTTTGCACTAACGAGCCGCGTCGTTTGCGCTTCACTGGAAAGTTGTGTTTTGGAAATCGATCCGGGGACTTCAGATGCACTGTTTTAAACCGATATTATCAAGGAATATTATCAATATCTCGCTGTATATCGCTGGTATTGACTTACCTACAACTGGATCATGGGCATAGACGGACGAGGCTCCTCCCTATAGAGCATGCCACCAAGACAAATAGGTGAAGGTTGATGGTAAGTTACGGAAAGAATTTATTTTGTATAATCTCAATATCTAGGGATTACCCTGATATTAACCGTTAGGCAGATAGGCATTATAATGAAGCAAATATAGAAGTATACCTTCTGCAATTTTGCGAAAAGATTTTCCGGGAATCACAATGTTCCCTAAGTAATCTACCAAGGAAATGACTTTGGCAAATTTTGGACCAGTTACCTCAGCTAATGAGGCTGACGTCCAAAATACTCCCCTAAACACGTACATAAAAAACGTGGAGTCGCTGGTTTTTATAAGTCAAATTATGTCTGTTTGAATTATTTATTTATAACTTCTAAAATTTTTTAATACAGCTGTGATTGCGAAAAAAAACATTCGTTTAAGTCAGTTAATATTTATTTTCTAATTTTGTACATAAAGTTATTTGATTATTGTTTACAACAATATCAACAAATGTTACTTATTACCACTAAAAATGTGTTTATATTTTAACTGCAAAATATACATTATAATAACTCCATCAACAATAAAGTCTGGTTTAAGGCCATATGAACATAGTAAATAGGGTACTATTTTCAATTAAGTCTTTATTTATATATATGCACATAACTTTTTATGGTACATTCACAAAATATGATAACGTAGGTATGTTAAAAATAACATACACGGACATTTAAAATGTAAGGATCGTTTAGATTGTGAAACAAAAAAAGGTGTCTACAAATAAAAATACCAGCTCTAAGCCTCCTCTGTTCCCGAAAACTTCACACAACAAGCCGTGATAAACGATTGACTCGATGACTTGAAAAAGTACGGCCCAAAACGGCCGACTCTAACGATGGCTATTATCAGGAATATTGGGCATTTGGGAAGATAGTTGTAGCATTTCGCTTGTAGCTAATCTGAGGCTCAAATGAATCTGATTCCGGATTGGGAAGAATGAAACTGCAATCTCTTTTAGGGCGAATTTGAAGATAAGTTTACGATTTTATGTGTTAGGTAGTTTTTGTTTTTCGTCAAAAAGGACAGTCCTTAGTCTTACTGCTTTCCATGGATGCATATTAAAATGATAATGATTTTCAGTTAAATTATCTTGGTTTAGTGAGACTAAATAAAAAGCGCAAGAAAATAAATTAAATATTTTAATTTTATCGGATTCGTTTTATGCAATATAAAGTGATTAATTAACCTTACAGCAATTTTATATAAGTTATATATTAGAATTACCAACCTGTATGTAATGCATAAATAAACTTTTAAATTGCAGCAAAATTGTCTGATGTGCTATATATTGTTGCCAATATCTATCCTCCGGGAATAAAAGAGAATATTTACTTTTCATCACTGCAGATAATCCTCTAGCGTGCAACTTTGTTGAATCGGGTTTCACGGATGCAAAAAATTGGCACGGAATTTTTTAAAATACATGTTTTCAATGGTAAAATAACTTTAAATTTATACCGAAATTACTACAACCAACTAAAATTATTTTTATCAAAAGGTCATAAACGATATGAAATTGGTTCAAAATAACGTTGTATGACTTGAACATCAGATAAGTTTTCAAATTAGTTTTACTGGTAACAAATACGATAAAGTATATACATATATGTAAAAGTACATTTTAAGGTCATTTGAGTATTTTTGATAATTTGTCAACATATTTATAAACTTGAGATTCCCCTAGTAAGCAATGAGCTAGCACCCTGTCACTATTTGAATCTCAATTCCATCATAAACTGTAAGTGGCCATGCAGCCTTTTTAATAATTTTTCTGTCTACTCCGCAAGAGACATAGACATGACTGTATGTATGGAAGTAGTCTAAATAAAAGGTTTTAGTTTCAATTTCTGAATAATCAAGTCAATAATTAGTAAATTTTTTAAAGTTCCTTAAGCAATTAACGCCTACAATCGTTTAACTGTAAATATAGATCCAATAAAAGTTGAATAGTAATCTTCCAAACTTAATCAACTAACCAATTAATCTAAATCTTGAAATTTGCTTCTTGACAAAATTCGTTTTAGACTGAATTGTGTGACCCTTATGATAGTTTTAAGATATACCTCAATACGACAATAATAACTTGCGTCTGAATTACATATAATATAGAATCTGTAGATATACCGATTAAATCGGTAGATATACTCGTATATATTACATATTCATGTAGTAGAAGTCTTTTTCTTCTTGTGAATGCAGTTTTACACAATTAAGAGACTAAATCACAAATAAAATAATATTTTCAAAAAATATAAGTTCAAGTGAACATACATGTGTGAAATCTGTAGATGGTCAAAAAGGCGCACCCCGGGCTCCTCTGCAAACATGTGAGGATGTAACAGCGACTTACGTCAGGTACTCGTAGTATGAAAAGCGTCAAAACAAGTCCCGAGAAAACATATAAAAAAAATCCAGCTTAAAAATACTTTTTTCTTATTATGACGCAATTTTGATCTCTAAAAATCATTAACGAAAAGTCAGTAACTTCAATACCATTGTACTTTAATGAATAAATAAAGAACTTTACGACTTTCATTAAAACGTTAAAAACAAGGTTGTTCCACAAAATGGCGGCTGCCCTCATTAACCCGCATTCTAAATTAGTAGACGGTTCTGTCTTCTACCAAAAACTTTTAAAAGATATTTGACCAAATTTTTTGTTTGGCATTGGTTATGTGATAATGAGGTACGAAATTGTGTTTTAGCCTGCTTCTCTTCATCGTCGTCATTCCCATTACACGAGGTCAGTTTTCTTAACCATGTGGCGTTAGGGGTGCCCCAGGAAAGGTCTTCCCATCTTATTAAAAAAAATGTATTTTAGCATAATTTTTCAGTGCTTGGGATCCATAAGTCCTAAACATCCATCCATCCAAGCTTTAAAGTCCATCATTGCATTAAAATCAAAGTATATTTTCCTGGTTCCAATTGTATACTCACCTCATTGGAGTGAAGCCCGAGGTTCAGGTGAGACACAAGCCGACTCCCGTCTGACCTCCGCAACTTTTGCTGATAAATCTGTTTGGAATTGTAATGCTTGTAGAATTTAATTATGATGACACATCAGTTGTCTAAATGTGCAGTTTTCCTCACGATGTTTTTAACTCGCATCAATGAGCGTTTATACTTATTAGCTTAACTCAAAGAAGAGAGATTGGTACCGTGGGCTCAGGAGATAGCTGCCCACCTCGCGCCACTTGAGTGGTGTATGGGAAGTGGCCCTGGTTTCTTTTCGTCGTGTGAGTACATATGTATATAGTTGCGGTAGGATTTGAACGTCCCTTTGCATCACGACATTTCATATTAGCATCAACACTTTATCGAAATAATATCTCCGCCATTAAAGTCCAGAAACGTAGTCACTTTAATCCGCCGGGGCATTATTTGAGCGTTACTCTGGTGACGTCACGTGTATCTGATCCCGGACAGCGCGATTAATCATCGACTGGGACGTGTCGGTCCTAGTTTAGTGATACCGAAATAATAGAGGATTTTCGGGTTTTTTGCTGTAAGAGAATTGAGTTATGTAGTGGCAATCTGTGGCGGAGGTTGTGATATAATTAACCGTACGAATGATAACTGTAAAAATGGAAGGCCAAGCAGGATATGCAGGGATCGTGGCAAGTGGAAAGATGTAGTCTCTGCCTACCTCTCTGGAAAAAAACTTGATTTTTTTGTTGCATCGGTATTAAGAGTACGTAATGTTTGTATCACTCAAAACGTAGACTGAATCTTTGCATGGTGGCTTGTTCGGTTTTTGTAAGAATACACTCCGAGCTGTGATAGTTTGGTCACACGGAAGAACTGAAAACAAACAGCTCAAAGATATATGTATTAAGAAATTCTCCAAATAGAGAGAAAAGAAAAGTGGGAAAGCCAGATTAAGGACCATGAGTATCACGGTACGGTCTTGAGAAGAAGATAAATATAATGAACGATTTTTTAGTCGAAATAAAATATTATTTTAAGAAAAAAGGAGAAGACTAGCGTCGTAGTTTACCCTTCAATTTCCGGACAAAGAAACACTTCCGTACATCGGCGACGACGTTCGTAGCTGAAAATAAACTCTAGCTGAAATAAACCGGAATATTTCCGAAAACAACACATGATGTGTTGTTTACGGATATATTTTAAAACAGACACAACTCATTTATACTGGCTGAAATTAACTATTGATTCTAGAATAAAACGCTAGTTAGAAAACGAAAACTAGATATTGCCGTTTTGTTATGAAAATTATATTATTTATATAAAAACTACGTTCATGGTATGAAGATGACAGCTTGCGAACAGGAAACCAAGCGCTGCAGGATTTTAAGCTGTAGCCCCTAGAATGTGTAGTTTAACTTTACATGCACATTATACTGTACTGTCACAAAATATTTTTTATAAGAATCATACTATTTATATAATACAGTGCTAACTGTGACTTTGAGGGTTTCTTAGATATAATATATGTAGCTTGAAGCCATTGACATGTAAGAAGAAGTACTAAAACGCGACGAACGACTAGTAATTTTAATTAATACATACATACATATAATCACGTCTATATCCCTTGCGGGGTAGACAGAGCCTACAGTCTTGTAAAGACTGATAGGCCACGTTTAGCTATTTGGGTTTAAGATATGATTGAGATTCAAATAGTGACAGGTTGCTAGCCCATCGCCTAAAAGAAGAATCCCAAGTTTATAAGCCTACCCCTTTGTCGGCTTTTACGACATCCCTGGGAAAGAGATGGAGTGGTCCTATTCTTTTTTGTATTGGTTCCGGGAACCACACAACACTTTTTTTAATTTAATCCTACTTTTTATATAAAATGGTGTACTACGCTCGTGATACAGCTATGAAGGTGACAGCTTGCGGACAGGATACCAAGCGCTGCAGGATATCGAGCTTTAACCGCTAGACTGCATAACGGACTAAAACTTTATAATATATATAGTCACATCTATATCCCTTGTGGGGTATACAGGGCAGGACAGTCTCGAAAAGACTCAAAAGGTCACGTTCAGCTGTATGGCTTCATAATGGAATTAAAATTTTAAATAGTGACAGACCTAAAGAAGAATCCCAAGTTTTAAGCCTTTTACGACATCAATGGGAAAGTGATGAAGTGGTCCTATTTCTTTTCTATTGGTGAACTACACGGCACCAATGCAGTACCTATATAAATTAAGAAGAATACAATCAAAAAACGACATGGTAGGACCACATTGGTCCAGACAAAAAAAAAACCGAAGTTTATCACAAAACACACTGCCTAATTGCTGAATAAACGTTTCATTTGTCACTTACAAATACCCAGTGGGCAATGTTTCGAATAATTCAAAAGTATGGCCGGGAATAAAATAGAAAATCACGAGTATTTCCCGCCCCGGGCGACGGAAACGCGGACGGTGGCTGTCCACCCGTGACACTTCCGGGGAAATCGCAACGAATGAACCTGGTAAATATAGGACGATGTTAATATAATTCTGATTCATTTAAAGCTGTTTGTTGTCTTTGAATACTGCAGTTGATTATATTGTATACTTTATTATATACATATATTATGTAAGGTGGGTGGACCATGGAAGGCCACTCTAACGGAGAAATACTTTTTATTCGTTTGTTTACTGGAAAAATGAAGGAAACAAATTATTAAGTAATGCTTTGTTTTATTGTGCACCATTTAAATCATTCTTTTTTTACCTAACTTTAATCACTTTTTAACAAACTTAAGTTTTATAAAACTCTTCCAAATGGCGTTGCAAGGAACACGGCTCCAAATAAGGCCAATATTAGAAATCAGTCGTTAAACTCAAAAATAGAGTTGTAACAATAAATATATCTGCATATACTAAAACTACACAATAAGCTTTATCATTTAAGCGTAACATTATTTGCTCAATATATTTTTATCATTTATAAAAAACTCAACGAACAATATTTGAACACCATAGTGTAACTAAGAAAATATTAATGGAAATAATTTAAAACAAGATATAATGAATATTATATTGGCAATAAATATCTTATCAACGTGTTTTATAACGAAATTACGAACTTTTTTTTAAATCCAAATTGGCCTTCCAATGGGTCTGTTCTTTGTTAGGCCAACATGTTCCTTTCCATGCCAAACTAACGATTATGACTATGAATTTTTCATATACATAGATATATAACGCCTGTTTCCCAGAGACCACATCTTTCCACTTCGTCTAGGCCTTCCCACATCTAAATTTAAATTAAAAGTAATTGTTAATACATACATGTTTTGTAAGTGTTCCTTCTAAGGCACATGTACCATAGCAAGGCCAACCGACAAATTTTTTATTGGCCTTTTAAGGAACGACCGGCCTTCCTAGGAACACTACCAATATTTTAACTTAAATTGAGGGAAAACTATGTCATTATTCTTTGATACCATAGACATATCCTTCTACTTCGACTCACAGAAAAAAAAATGCAATAGTATAAGTAAATTAACCAAAAACTGACGTTTTGCTGTGCGCGCGAATTACAGTATCGTAGTATCGACGACCGAAGTCTACAAAGCATGAGATCGCACAGCCACAATGTCGGCGCAATCGACTCGCTGCCACGTTTGTGGCCTTGAGTTTGATGGATGTGTGTGTTAAGTATAAGAAATATGTCTTAACATGTCAATAACTACGACTTTTCAACAGTTGGCCTTCAAAGGAGCGTGGCCTTCCATGGTCCACCCACCTTACTTTATTGTAAAAGTTAAGTTTACGATTTAGGCTTTGGTGCCGTACTTTCACTGCCATCACTATGTGTGGCTTTGATTAATTTTTTACTAGCTTTTACCGACATCTTTGCCAGCTTTAACATTCCCTGTGTTCTTTTCCGTACTGTTACAATTTTCCTTTCAGAGGATAGACAAAGCTAATTAGTCACAAGACTCAAATGCACATATCAAACTTAACTTTATATTTAAGTGCAAGATTCTTGCCCTTTATCTTAAACAAGAATCTAAGTTTATCAACCTTTCGATAAAGCTCAAATACACCTTTTTTTGTTTGTAACTACTAGTCTATCATGGTATGTATGTTTTCTCTTGTAAAAAATAAACAGGTATTTCCCAGAAGTAGAAAATACGTCAAACAATAAAGATACGTCATGAGCATTAAAGGAGTTTGTAGCGAGTTTATTTACGACATTATTCTTATAATGGCGTAAAGTCAGGCCCCTGGGTGTAGTACATTCGTAAGGAAACATGCGCATTCCCGCTACGGGGTATATTAAATTTTGAACTGACGTCTTTCGGAAGAAACAAACAATAAAACTCCTCCTTTACGTATTGTTTTGCAAATGGATACAGTTTCTCATGTGTTTTCTGTAATTTAGGTATTTTTTGTATGATTCTTTTACAATTAAATGAGCACAGGAAAGATACAAATATTTCAGTGATACTAAAGTATTAATAAATCTTTAATCCTTGACAAGTTGACATGTTTGTCATCAGCCAATTAAGTTGAATCTAGACCTAAGAAAAGAGTGTAAAATAAGAAACACTAACTTTTCTGAATCCATTCCGTGTCACCTTATCCAGGTCAACTATTTCCAACTCGTCATTGACAAAGTTGTACTTATTAAAAGTTTGAACCATTTTTGCCGGCACTGAACGTTTCTAGTTGACATAATTCGAGCGTGAGAAATTTTACTCTTTTCCTGGAAATCGCAGCATTTCATTCGTGAAAATATTTCATCTGAAGTGAGAAGTAGGTACTCAAATCTAACGATTTAAACTGAACTTCTACTATTTCCTAGTAAGCGTTTTGCGGGTGGCCAATAGGAGAGTATGTACAATGAAAGATCTTGATTTGAAAATAACTTTAAAATGTTACAGTAAAAGATACTTGTACTATATATGTATGAAGACAGACTGCCTGAAAGCACACATCATAGATTGTTGTTAGTTATTCTCATAAAAGTTAGGTAGTAGATTGGCAATCTAACAAACCAATTCTCACACTTAATAATTTTACACACACGTTACAATACCTTAATCTCGTTCAGACCAATAGTCAGAAGTCTAGAATACCTATATTATATGCCATCGTACGGACCAATAAATCATAAGTCTAGAATATGTCGCGTTTAACTCGACGTTTAACGGAATTGAAATTCAGACAGGTTGCAAGAGAGTTTTTGGAAAATAAATAATATTAACATATGTTGATTAATTGTTATTTCACAATTTGCTTTTAAACTTATTACAATTGGACAATAATTTTTTTCATATATTTTTTTAAACTCTTCTTTTATTATAAATTCTGATACCTTAGTTCTCATTAATTTTTTTAAGATATTTCATTTTATTACAATCTACATAATTCATCGTTAACTCAATTAATTTTTATAAGGAAAAATTAGGTGATAATTTGATATTTCCGGATATTATTTTTCCGGTGTTGCTTTAAATGTATTCTTCAAGTTAAGTATTTTTTCAAGTCACAATAATAAAAATAAATGGTAAGGTTAGATATGTCAATTATTTTAAAAGTAGGCGCATTAAATATTTACTTTCAAGTTACAATAGAAACAGTCACGATTCAATAAATAGATTAAGCTGTGATGCCTAGATAAGTCAATTCTAATTAGGTATCCAATCCTACCTAGCATTCAAAATAGACCAATAGTTATTGAGGACAAAATTAAAGGCTAACATTTCTATTTCTATTCTACGTCCAAGTTCCTGTACATGGAAATAAAATCATCTGAAATGCCAAATCTAAAGTCTCTTCCCCAGGGATATCATATCTTGGGATTCTTCTTGTAGGAGATGAGCGAGCAACCAGTCACTTTTATATTTAAATCTCAGTTCCATTATTATGCCATACAACTGAACATGGCCTTTCAGTCTTTTCAAAGCTATTGGCTCTGTCTACCCCGCAAGGGATATTGACGCGACTATATGTATGTATGTAGGTTTAGGATCTTCTGTTTAGATTTTTTATCTTTCCATTTTTGGTTATTGTCTGAGGTTTTCCAGTCTGGTTATATTTCCATGGGCCAGAACAACCGCAACTGGCGACTGTGCCAAATTCAGGCGGCGCTCTGACAAAACAGTGTCGCGACCACCGGCCAGTTTGAACGCTAAATTAGTGCATAAAACCAGTGCAGAATTTAGTACGACTGATATTTATGGGGCTCTGGTGTTTCAGCAATTTTTGACGTTTAATTTATAGACTTTAATGTCTATGCTTCTCGGAAAATCCAAATTCAGATTGTAATATAAAAAAGAATATGAATTTGATCAACAAACAAATTGGTCTAATTAGAAAAATAAAATTTATATTTATTTGTGTATTACTTAAAACAAAAAAGCTACATGGAGTCGAAGGAAAATTTTGTCTCAAATACATCCACGGTGTTTCAGAGAGCTAGCTTGTAGATGTATAAGAGTTCTTAATTTTGTATGAAATCTATCTATATACATATAATAAATCTGTAGAAAGGTCAATTCTGTACATTGAAAATATTGAAAAAATAAATAGCAGGGGGTGTTACTGGATCGATACCAAACATAAAAATGTGATTAAAAAAATTTTTGTCTGTCTGTCTATATGTTCAGGCATCACGTGAAAACTAACGGTTCGATTTTGATGAAACTTGGTATAATTATACCTTATTATCCTGGGCGTAAAATAGGATACTTTTTATCCCGAAAAAATACGAAGAAAAAAAAATCTTAATTTTTCAGTTTATCCATAGACGTTGTTCTGTAGAACCGCGAACACACGTTGCGTTACCCGCAGTGGATTTAGCGCCGTAACATGTAGCGCTTAAAGTCGGCTTTGGCTTGAACCGTTTGCTGCACAAGCGGGCCGCTACTAATTACTATGAAAAAAATACTACATAGCTACATTAATTCCCATTAAGCTGAAAATGAGTATAATTATTTAAAACACAATCAAAAGCATTATTTCAAAATTCCCCATGATTCCGGTTTAAGGAAAAAAATTTACTCACGGTCAAAGGTAAAAAATGGGTGTATCGCAATTTTCTTTAAAACGGTAAGTTTTTCAAATCGGAAAATTACCTCAGACATAAATTGTAGATCATAAAGTTATCTATAAAAAAGGTATCAATATTTTTTTTTCAACAAAGCTACCGTTTCTGTGATATAACGATGCAAAAAGTTGCAAGCGTCATGATATGCATCCGTTTCCTTGCCACCTCTGACGTAGTGTACTATTAGCGCATTTTTTTTAACATTTTTATTATTAAACTTGAAAAAGTCTGAAATAGGTTAGAATAAACACGTGTTTTCACTACGCAGTGGCACTCAAAACTAACTTTCGCATTTATTATTTAAAAAAAATAGAATAACCCTAAGTGAAGAAAATCATCTTAGGACAATAATAGAGATTACAATTATCAAATTCAATGCAATAATCAAATTAAAACTAAAACTACTTATAAAAAGAAAGAAAAAAGATGACTACAAACTAAAATTTAATTTATAAATTGTACAGTCCTTGCATAGCATCAACATGCGGGAATGTGCCCAGAAGGCTGGCAGCATTGCCAATTCGAATGGCAATGCTGATTCTCTGAGCCAGATAATTTCCAGCCCTCCGGTCAAGAGATACCTCAATTAGCTTTTTCGACAATTGTCGGAAAAGCTGATGGGCAGATAGGCCCCCCGGTCCCAGAGTTTCTACCCCAAAAGGTTCAAAAGTATAGATATTACTGATAACTACATACGTATGTATGTAGTTATCAGTAATATCTATACATACATATTACTGATAACTATGTTGATGTATGTATATACATACATAAAATCACGCCTCTTTCCCGGAGGGGTAGGCAGAGACTACCTCTTTCCACTTGCCACGATCCCTGCATACTTCCTTTGCTTCATCTACATTCATAACTCTCTTCATGCAAGCTCGGCGGTTTCGGGTACTTTTGACCTGACCCTTTACCAGGACGTCCTAAATTTGATCAAGATATGTTCGTCTAGGTCTTCCCACCCCGACCTTTCGCTCCACACTCTCCATGTATATCTGCTTAGTCAACCTGTTTTCATTCATCCTCTCCACATGACCGAACCATCTCAACATACCCTTTTCTATTCCTGTAACTACATCTTCTTTCACATCACAACATTCCCTTATCACGCTGTTCCTTATCCGGTCACTCAATTTCACACCCAACATACTCCTTAACGCTCTCATTTCCACTGCATTTATTCTGCTTTCGTGCTTCTTTTGCCATACCCAACTTTCACTCCCATACATTAATGTCGGGACCAACACGCCCCTGTGCACAGCCAGTCGAGCCTTTTTGGATAGTTTCTGACTGCTCATAAAGGCATGCAAAGCTCCATTCACCATGTTCCCCGCGTTCACTCTCCTTTCAATATCACTATCACACTTGCCATCTGATGTAAACTTTGATCCCGATAACTACATATTTGCGCCTGTTGAGGTTTTTTGCCTCATTTGAAGCAGAACGGCCTTAGATTTAGTAACCTGAAGATGAGACGGCGCAAGTGTGTCGACACAAGTAGCATCCCACACCAAAGGCCGCCCCAATCTCCAGGGTACCAAAGTCATACCATCCGGTCTCTTGGCATCATCCCGAGCCAGACCTAGGGCATGAGAGGCCGTGGTGTCCATAGCCGACAACGGTATCCCCGCAAGGACAACTATTATTAAAGACTAACGGTATTTCATGTGTTGAGCATTCTGAGATAAAGCAGCTATACTACCCTAGCCACGTACACAATTAAACAGAGAGACAGATGTTGTCTCAAGGTTTCACTACAGTATAAATGAAGGGACTGGGTTTCATTATACTTATGTATATTTTGAATTCAAGTTAAAATTACCGACAGAACAATATTTTTACTTATATTACTGCTACATAGAGTATATACGAGACGTGCTTATGCATATTATGACGCTTGCAACTTTTTGCATCGTAATGTCTCAGAAAACCGTTTCTGAAGCTACCGAGCTTTATTGAAAAAAAATATTGATTCCTTTTTATAGATATCTTTATGAACTACAATCTATGTCTGAGGTAATTTTCCTATAAAACTTACCGTTTTGAAGAAAATCGTGAAAATCCCATTTTCTTTCCTTTGACCTTGGGTAATTTTTTTCCTTAAACCGGAATCATGGGGAATTTTGAAATAATGCTTTTGATTGTGTTTTAAACAATTATACTCATTTTCAGCTTGATGGGAATTAATGTAGCTTCATTCCTATTTTTTGGTCTAAATTGACCGGACTGAAAATAAAATGGAGAAATAAACCATCTATGCGAAGACCGACATCCGCGCGGACGGAGTCGCGGGGGAAAGCTAGTTCTTAATAAAATAAAAAATCTTCAACGAACAAATTGTTAATATTGTGAAGCATGCAAGAACTGAGAACAATATTTGGAGTTATTCAAGATCTTATTAACATTCCACGATGCTATGGGTTTCCAATATCTTGCATTCTTTACCAAGTACGGTCTTCCGGATTTTGAATGATTTTTAATAGCGTCCTTGTTTTTATTTTATTTGCTTAAAAAAGAAGTAAACTATACTTTCAATCTTTTCAAATTCAGCGTACTGATTTAAATAAGTAAAAAAAAAACAATAGGTCACACTCCCACAATACCGACAGAAGTAAAAAGTTACAGATTAAATTCAACTGAGACCGATCGGCCCATTCTATACTAACACTGTATAACAGTTTTACGAATTTTCAATCACATCACGTATCCTGACGCTTGTTTAATTTTTTTTACATATAACAAATAGTGCACAACGCCACTGAGTTAAAAAAAATATCGCGTGACTTCATAGACACAGAAAGGACATAATTAATTAATTCACAAGAAAGATTAAGCATAAAACTGTTACAAAATTCATCAAAGCTTTGAAGAGTTAGCTCCAGTCTTACCGCAACTATGAGTGGGGTGGCGAAGTTTGAGCGCCGAAGTTACGCAAAACTTTCAAAGCTCGACGAAAAAAGCAGCTTAATTGAAACTGCGAACTTTTTCTTAATCCACACTTGCCGAGAATTATTAGGTGAAAAATTATGAGGGAGCCTCTTGATTGAAATCATGGAGATTTTTCAAGTAAGCGTGATAGGTATAAACTTATGGTAATGATGATGATATAATAAAGTTCTTATATTTAGTGGAAATGTATTCCTGGCGACGCACTTAATCTTTTGATATTGTTTGCGTTTTTGATTTCAGTATTGAAGAAGCGCGTTATTTAGTTGAAACAATTAAGTCACAAATTACTATTTTCTTTTCAACCTGCAACTAGACCTTTTATTTAATACAAAAAGAAATATTATGAATGACAATTCATTGAAACCAAAAATATTTTGTAATTTTCTGAGCACCAGCTACACCAGCTATACCAGCTTTCAATATTACTGTTATATATTCCAATCAAATATACAGAAAGTTGTTACTATACATAACAGTTACTTTTAAGAAATAAGATATGAAAGTCAAAAGACTAGCCTAAATAATGAGCTCCTGTGTACAAAGTGTAATGATATTAATCTTCAATCTACATCCACGTGTAAATTATATGATTATAACGGAATAATTAAAATGGCATTGTAATCAAGTCTTTAGTAGTTAATTCGATTCCATTTCACTTCGGTGTCTTAATTTAAGTAAACACTCAAGCTTAATGAAGAGATACTAAACAAGAGTCTCTCTACTGACAGTTACGTTTTCATTTGGCTCAAGATAATTGTATTTGTTCACAGAAACCGAATTTAACTATTTTGGTGAATCGAGTGATGAATGCTAATGTTTCTTTAAACTACGATCGTGACGTGAATAGGAGATTTGTGAACAATGGCGAGGCAATTAGGATTTAGGGAATAGGTCATTTTCCAGTTTCCTAAATTAATTTAGTTACCAGGTTCTTCTATTGACAGAGGTACAAAGGTCAGAAGGCGGACGTTCTACTAGAATCATCTGTTTCTCTCGTCATCTTTGTTTATTGGTATTGGGCATAAGTATCGTAATTGCTGTTCTGCTGTTTAAAATTTTATAAAGGTAGACTTTATTTGAGCAAAGTTCGGGCAAAAGTAAGTTACGAATAAAAAGAAGAACAGGTGAGACAGATGCTTATTTTTTTATTGAACTAATATTTATTTTGCGTGATAAAGAAATGAATTGTTTTTCGGAAAAAACTATAAAATCTTCGATTTGTTCCACTCTAGCACAGTAGGACACTGGCACTTTCTATTAAAATTATCATATTAATAAATAAATATGATGGTTTAAGTAATACGAGGTCCACACGTCGACTATCGTTGGGACAGAAAATTATATCTTTGAAATTCCAGACTTTATGAGACGCTTATTCAATCCAAATTGAAATAAGAAATAATAGTAACTATAAACTTTTATAAGCTATACATATAATATTTATTTAAGTTTTTTTCAAGTTCCATTCAGTTAATTCGGCTGCCGCATAGAACAATTCAAAATTTTTAGTAACTAATTGGTTGTAATAATGAAAATATAAAAATATCTTACTTCTAGGTTACTCACATATAATACTTTCGATTCAGTTCCAGAAAAAAAAATTCAAAGATGTAAGCAATTTTGGATTATTTCGTGTCAATATTATTTTATGTAAGTTCGTTTTACTGGTGTTGATAATTGAATTGATATTAAATATAATATTACTAAAACCTTACAACAACAAGTTTACTATAGTACCTAGTATATTTACATCCAAAATTATATGCACCCTAACGAAGGACCATCAAAATGCACCTGTATTGGGTGCCGACACTGCCGACTAAAACAGGGACAGGTGCGAAATCCTGACCCAGTGGGGGTCCTTGGGGTCCGGTGACGGGACAACCCATAACCTTAATTGATAGGAATCGTTAACCTTTACACACCGCCTTCATCGTTCTTAAACATAAATATATTGTGATTCTAATCTCCTGTTTACCTGATATCTTATAGGTTTTCTTAGGCCGCCTCCACACTGGTAAATATTTATTTGAACGTGCATATATATTATCACGTCTATATCACTTGCGGGGTAGACAGAGCCAACACTCTTGAAAAGACTGAAATGCCAGGTTTAGCTGTTTAGCTTATAAATAGAATTGAGAATTTACTTGAACATAGTTCTAAATACAGAATTAGTAAAAAAAACTACAAAAATGTGGAACGATCCAACAAAAACAGCAGAAATTCGGCTATTTTCTATTTCCCTATCTGTATATTATCTAGATGCAGTCATCTCGATTTTTTGCTTCTCTGTATGCGTTGTTATCCAAATGTCCAAAAACAGAAAGCTTGTTACTTAAAAACTTAACACAATATACATACATATGTTGTGTAACCTGATCATTGTAAGTACTAAGTAAGGCTTATCGAAGTCTGATTGATCCGTGTACTAATAAAACGAGAAATTAAAATTATAAAAGTATGCAAACTGCCTTATTTTAAAGATGGTTTCCGATCGTTTTATTTTCGGGTGCCGTCTCTCTTAACCGTCAATAGATCGTTATTTCGTAATAAACAGTCCATTCTCTGTCATTCGATATTTTCGTGATCATAAGAACGATAATCGAATGATATCTAAGCGCCGTCGTTTTGGTTATCGATTGTAATGTCCAATATCGATTGAGCAAAGTAGACAGATTGGATGAAATTACTCCCGACAGATAATTTTATGATGATTCTGTATTGAATCTGGTTACTTTCGATTCCATTTATATACGATAGTATTAAGTACATCAGTATTTTTAAATGGTGGCTATTATAAAGAAGAAACAAAATTAATACAAAAATCTTGGCCACTCAAATGGTATGCTTCTTGTTAATACGTATTCATTGTATCAAAACTGAGGATGCTTCCATAAGCATCCTTAATTTTTGTGTCTTTCAATTTTTTTTTTATTATGATACATTTCAATGTCACTTAATAATGTTCATATCTTTTGGTATCACAACATTGTTTGATATCAAATAAAGTACTTAAAACTAAGCTTAATACCGCTTCCAAAGCACCAGGGCAGAAAAAGCAGAAACAAACTGCACTGCAGCATTTTATGTAACATACATAAAATGTTTAATTTTTATTCATGAGTTTAAAATAACGCCTTGTTGCAAGATGGGCAACGTTGTTTTGGTGAATAATAATTAAAAATAATTTTATTTATAAAGTCACCTTTTAAAACCACAATTATAAAAAAAATTAGTGTCAATATCGTATTATTGAAATAACATAATATAAATAGTTCACTACATAATCGAATAATTCCAAATTAGGTTTTTAACACGCTCTACGACACTTTATCACAATCGGAATATAAGCCAAGTATCACTTTTCACTATAAAAATAAAAATTAATAACGCGATAAAATCCGTAATCACCCACGCTTCTGGTCACCAACTTATGTCTTCGAGTATTATTTTAAACGAGAAATATTACCTTCAGTAGATCGTAGATATCTACATGACAGAATGTCGAGTTACTAATATGGGTCCCAAGATATTTATGTCAACTCCAAACCAATATTGATTACAGCTGAGTTTTTTAATCGTAAGGTTTAAATTAAATTGATATATGGTTGAAGATTGATCAATACCAGAAGGCGCTTTCAGTAATTAATGTCTGATTTTGTTAATTAATGGCGGATGCGTTTATTTTGTCCGGTTGGACGTTTATATCGGAGCTTGTTAAAAGGAGAGATTATATATTTTTTGTTTACTTCGTTCTCATCTCAGCATACCTATTCATCAGCATTCTCAAAGCTACTTAAACTGGTCTAAAAATTATGGTACATGATTACAGTATATGACCTATTAGTAAAAAAAATACTAACGTAATTTTAGTTTACTCTTTAGTTTTATTGTTTCTAGCTTTAAAAACATTCTCTCTCATCGTGATATGTTCTAAGTTGCACCCACTGTTGAGACACGAACGAGACTATGAAACATGAGACTAAACGTTTAACTGCATAGTCAAGAGCTTAGTCAGAAATCTTCGAAAATATTATTGCAAATTAAAGTGATATCATTTATATTTCACCGACAAATCAACTTGCTAATAGATATTCCCACGACATTACAAAAGGTGCACTTAACTGTATCAGACTTATCTCATCGACTGATGCTACATAAGGTCTGGCGTCCATAGTCGATTGGAACAATAAAAAAAACGTAGCAAATAGAGTACATGCTATAATATTATGGTAGTTATGCTAACTTAGGTACCTTTCTTTATACTAGCTCATTTAAATGGGAAATTAAGAAGAGCTTAGTAACCAGACAAGTTGTTTTTAAATCAGACTTTGGCCTAAAGGAAAAGTTGTTGCTTTCAATTATACTCTATGAAAATGTATTAGCTATTTCATCGCCAATGGGCTGCTGCGGGATATTACAAAAATCAGATGAGGATCAACTATGCGAATGGTCATACATTCAGTCAGAAAAGTATCGGGAATGGATTATTTATTTATGGTTCCAAATTCAAATTTTTGTTTTTTTTGTTGTTGTTAGATTGGCACAACTGTTTTCCATTTTGGCGCGGAGTTTGAGTTGCATCTGTTGTTTACATTAAATACAGTGCTATTTTTAGTTATATCATATCTAGTGTGTATTGCTAATTTCATAATGGATGAAAACATCGAACAAAGAGTTTGTCTTAAATTTTGCATTGCCAATGGAATATCGTGTTCGGAGTCACTGAAAATGTTACAGAAGGCTTACGGTGAATCGACTTTATCAAAAACTCGTGCTTATGAGTGGTACAAAGCGTTCAAAAGCGGTCGAGATGTGATGGAAGATTTGCCTCGCTCTGGTAGGCCATCAACGTCTGCAACTGAAGTTAACATCGCAAAAGTGAAGGAAATAGTGACTGAAAATCCTCATTCAACTTTGAGAGAGATAGCCACCGAACTTTCTGTATCTCACGAGTGGATCCGTACCATTTTAACTAATAATTTGGGTATGAAACATGTTGCCGCTCGGCTAGTCCCAAAAAACCTGAATTTTTTTCAAAAACTCAATCGCATGAGAGTCGCTGAGGACATGCTAGAACGAGTCAATTCCGATCCAACATTCATGAAACGCATTGTTACTGGTGACGAGACGTGGGTTTACGAGTTTGACATGCAAACTAGTCAACAAGCTTCGGAGTGGCGCCTTCCAACTGAACCGAAACCGAAAAAACCACGCCAAAGTCGTTCAAAAGTCAAAGTCATGTTGACTGTTTTCTTTGACTATCGCGGTGTTGTGCACTCGGAATTCTTGCCGGACGGTCAAACGGTAAATAAGGAATATTATTTGAGTGTTATGCGGCGTTTAAGAGAGCAAATCCGACGAAAAAGGCCAGATTTGTGGAAAGAAAATTCTTGGATTTTGCACCATGATAATGCACCTTCGCACAAGGCCATCATTGTGAACGAATTTTTAACCAAACACTCAACAAATACCATCGAGCAACCACCATATTCACCAGATATGGCTCCAGCCGACTTTTTTCTTTTTCCTAAACTCAAATTACCACTTCGTGGCACCCGTTTTCAATCGGTAGAAGACATAAAAGAGAATTCGCGGCGAGAACTGACCTCAATTCCGGAAACAGCGTTTAAAAAATGTTTTGATGATTGGATTATTCGTTGGCGTAAGTGTATCGTTTCTAAAGGAGCATATTTTGAAGGTGATAAAATAAATTTGGATGAATAACAAACAGTTTGTGTATTATTGATCTTTTCCTGCTACTTTCTTGACAGAGTAGTATGATCAAAAAAGTCTATGTATGCTATGCAATATTGTTCCTCATTATGAAAAACTATTGCCTACGTCTATCACAGCTACAGTGAATTTTATTATTGTATTTTTTTGTCATCTCACTTTCTTTTTGTACTGACAAAGCTATGCCGTGGATAGCATAGCATTCGCACTACGCAGTTATGGAATTACGACTTTATTTCACATAGCATGAGGGCGGTCTGTATCACTGGCCTTTATCTAGACATTGGCACAGACAACACGATGTATAAGACTACCAGCATCATACGTGCGTCTTAAGCCCTATTGTGTAGCCACTGGCTTATTTTAAAGCGAATACAGAGCCTCGGAGATAAGAACTCTTTTATAAAAGCAAATAAAATGGGTTGTAGATAATCTTTATTGCAGTGGCTGTTATTGTTGATGTCGGAAAATTATTTCTTAAATGTTTAAACTATAATGAAATTTTCTTACTGGAGGACATGATGGTGTTATCATTGTAAAACATTGCAGCTTAATTAAAGAAAGAACACACCGTGATATATCATAGATAATTTGTAAATCGTTGTCAAAATTTTCAAACTGCAACCAGTCATCAATGTATTCTAGAACTGTAAACCAACTTTTTATTATAACCAAAAAGGTATAAAAAATATACATAATAAATCACGCCTCTTTCCCGGAGGGGTAGGCAGAGACTACCTCTTTCCACTTGCCACGATCCCTGCATACTTCCTTTGCTTCATCCACATTCATAACTCTCTTCATGTAAGCTCGGCGGTTTCGGGTACTTTTGACCTGACCCTTTACCAGGACGTCCTTAAAAAAATATATTTACGAAAAAACAATTATATAAGAAAATTATACCTTATGTACTACATATATAGCATTACACTAAACCATAATAAAAGTCATAGCGCATAAAATAAAAACAACCTAGGTAGTTAAATAATTTATCAAAAATTTAAATTGCCGGATCAAACTCGACACCTACGCTCGACTCACTTCAATCTATTGATTAACAATAATCAAAAACTGTAAATTGCTATCTGATTTATCGCCAACCTTCTAAAAATTATGACCTTGCGTTGTTTCCAAAACAACCCGACATAATTCCTGTTTGCGCCCAATTTAAAAGTTCCGAGGGAGTTTCACGAGTTCATTTTTTATTTAATATACTTAAAAAAAGTTAAAGCTCGCCCTTGTTACTTAAGGCGATTTACGATCGGGATGCTTTATAAAAAGTTTAATGCACCTGTTTGGTCCAGTTAGCAGTGGTGACCCGAATTGCGTTTAGATAGCGGAGAATTTTAGAAAATAAGAATTTTACGAATGGATATTATAAAGAACTAGCTGTGCCCGCGACTTCGTCCGCGTGGAATAGTTATTTGTCAGGCGGTCACGCGTATTAGAAAGAACGCTGGTTCGCCGTATTAAATGTTTCGCTGCAAATTGCTTATAACGACTATATCTCAAAACCTATTCGTCTGATTTATATACTGTAAATGGCAATTTTAGTCTACACGAAAAGCCGAAAGTAATAAACATATTTATTTGGATAAGGATTAATACTGAATTAAAGAAAATTGGTTTCAAAATAACTTATGTTTATAATGAAAAAATAATCTTAAAAAATGAACATAAAAGTGGTTATTGTAAGTAAACCTTAAGAGATAGATATATGCTCTCGCGGACTTTTTTGTGGCAAAAAATGAGTACTTCACATCTTTAGTACATTGTTTTACTATATCTTTGTTGGTTTGCGCAGCGTTCGCGTGGAAAGCTCGCAGATGGCCGACTCATTTAATTTTCACCTGCATTGTTGACGTTTCCCGTAGGAAATCCGGGATAAAATGTAGCCTATAGCCTTCCTCGATAAATAGACTATCTAACAGTGAAAGAATTATTCAAATCGGTTCAGTAGTTTCTGAGATTAGCGCGTTTAAACAAACAAACAAACAAACAAAACAAACTCTTCAGCTTTATAATATTAGTATAGATGTGGCCTGTCAGTCATCTCAATACATGCTCTGTCTATTCCGTAAAGGAAAAAGACGATGCATGAAAGTTTATTTTTAACAAAGGTTATATTGATATAGTTTTAATAACAATTACTATTGATATTAGTATTTGAAGACCTATTAGTAACACATGGTATGTGAAGCGTATGCTCCTCATGAATATGCGAGTCACATGTTATATACATACCTAACGTATGTATCCTCACACAGAACTAGCATAACTATGTTATCACTAAAAACATTAGCTATGCCTACGATATTCCGTAATTTGAAGCCAATATCTTCTTCCTCCCTCCCTGGGGAGGAATTCGGGGCGTTTTTTGCCCATGATCCTGGATTGAAAAGTCAGTTTTTTATACGAAGCGACTGTACTCTGAAGCGAATCCGGTCTGACCTCCGCCACCTTTGCAGGGGAACCCCACTCATAATGGAATGGTAAAATCAGCGCTAGATGAATGTGCTTAAATCAGTGGGAAAGAGATGTAGCGAACCTATTAGAAAGTGAGGGGGAATTACACCAATGTGTTATTCTGATGAAGCTATATTACTTTATTTTTTTTTTTTTTTATTTATTCTTTATTGTAACAATTACAATTTGTAAAGTACAATAGGCGGACTTAATGCTAATAGCATTATCTAACAGTCTACCATTGGGTTAAGCAGAGAACCTTTGTGTGGGTGATAATAAAAATTTATAATAAACATACTTACTATACCATTTATACTATAAACCTATACTTAATATATACATATATATACCCATAAACTACACATACATACCTATATAAATATATAAGTATATACATATATATATTTGCAGCAGATTACATACAGAGATTATTTACTCTCTCATGACTGAGCCAGAAACAACTGGACCACGTGCGACTTAAAACTGGCGCGGCTCAGAGAAGCTTGAACGGAATCGGGAAGTGCATTCCAAAGTCTGACAGCTGTAGCAGCGAAAGAATTTGAATAGAAACCTGTACGGTGAAAAGGTGTTGCAAGGGTCAACCTGTTAGAGGAACGTAGGATTCTTTCATGGGTGGAACTTAAAAGTTGAAATTCGGATCTAAGATAATCTGGAGCTAGGGGATTATTAAGAATATTATAAAGTTGACAAAGAATATGAAGATTCCTACGTTGTCGGATGGGCAGCCACTTAAGCTGAGAACGGAATTCAGAGACATGGTCATACTTACGAAGACAGAAAATAAATCTGATGCAGTTATTGAGAAGACGTTCAAGCTTATTAAGTTGTTCTTCAGTTAGATCCAAACAACACACATCAGCATAATCAATAATGGGTATAACAAGTGTTTGCGCCAGTTTTAAAGTGTCTTTAAAATGCCGTGTGGTTCCCGGCACCAATAAAAAAAAGAATAGAACCACTCCATCTCGTTCCCATGGATGTCGTAAAAGGCGACTAAGAGATAGGCTTATAAACGGGATTCTTTTAGGCGATGGGCTAGCAACCTGTCACTATTTGAATCTCAATTCCATCATAAAGCCAAACAGCTGAACGTGGCCTATCAGTCTTTTCAAGACTGTTGGCTCTGTCTACCCCGCAAGAGATATAGACGTGATTATATGTATGTATGTATGTATGTCTTTAAAATCCTTTTTGATTCACTAGGGATCGTTACGTCATCGTCTAAATGTATGAATATCAAATCTTTACTTATTTTAAATGTATCATTTCCCGTAATAATAACGCTAGCCTATCGATATAATTTTTTTTTATATGAAAAATTCAATATGTTGAAATCATTTTTTTATAATGGAGATTTCACAGCTGTTGTTTTCATTATAGCTAAATGGTGCAACCCACACTAAGTAAATTTCAATGTAGAATTAGATAGGACCTACTCTGTTGTGTCCTAACCGCATCTAATAGATTTGTGACTGACATTGATGGTTTGATAAGATCCCAAGCAGATTCATTAGCCGTAATGATATGGTTCGTTAATCTAATACAATTGACTATTCTACAGTCAAAGTATACACCTAGATAGTGTGGCGTTTTAGTAAAACGTCGCAGGTAACAGAGATGAGATAATTAAAAATTGATAGAAAAAAAGGGCTTATAAACTTGGGATTCTTCTTTTAGGCGACAGGCTAGCAACATGTCACTATTTGTGTCTATCTCAATTCTATCATTAAGCCAAACAGCAAAACGTGGCCTATCAGTCTTTTTAAGACTGATGGCACTGTCTACCCCACAAGGGATATAGACGTGATTATATGTGTATATGTATGTATGATAGAAAAAAGACAATCTTTAATAGAACTTGTTTTACAAGTTGTAAGCGTTAATTTAGCTAAAGACACGAGATTAAATGCGGTGGTAAAGTGAGGCGCCAGGGAGACTGAAGCAGCACGATGTCACAATAGGTATGCAAATGCTTAATAAAAATTAAATTAAAGTACCGTATTATAAGTAGGTAAAAATTAAATATAAGTGGGTTGTGTGTTTTAACTTTTCTAGGTAATATTGTAATATTTAGTTATTGTTGAAAGATATGAGATCCTTGAAACAAGTATTAGCATCCAATATAATGACACTTATGTCATTCCTTAGCTTTTAAATATAAAAAAAGCCAAAATTTCTGTTATCTGTTCAAACATAAAATTCAAGATCGTACGAAATCATTTCAAATAAAAATCCGATCTACGTAGGGAAATGCCTTTCTGAACGATAACTTCTTTAGTTTGAGAGCCATTGTTTTACATATATTTGCTCTCAAGTTAAAATTTACTATGACAACGTCCGGAGAATGGATAAAATTTGTGATTATCAACGTTTGACGTCACGGTCGGTGGACGTTGTTATATTTTAAAGTTTTATGATCCTTGTCTGTTTCGGAAGTTGGTTGTTATCGTGATCTAATTTGTTTACTAGTTTTTATACATTACTAGAGGCCGCCCGCGACTTCGTCCGCATGGAAACCCTATCAATCCCGCGGGAACTCTGGGATAAAAAGTAGCCTATGTGTTATTCTGGGTCTTCAACTACCTACATACCAAATTTCATGGTAATCGGTTCAGTAGTTTTTGCGTGAAAGAGTAACAAACATCCATACAAACTTTCGCCTTTATAATAGTAGTAGGATATATAATCACAACATTATCTTTTACGGGGTGGAGCCAATAATCTCGAAAAGTCTGAAAGGCTACGATCAGCTGTATGGTTTATTGATAGAATTAAGTATTAATAAGTGTATGAGCCACATCCCTTTCTAACCGACGAGTATCTTTAGTAGTAGCTGTGAATAAAGAAAGAGAGCTAAGTTCTAAGCAATGAAAATCTTGTTATGAATTCGATACACTAAAAAGAGCGATATTTATATTTGACGTATCTTTTTTTATAATCTGCCGGCCTGCCAATTTTGATGTAGGTTTTTATCGACCACTTTACTTTGTTCCTATATACGTATATATTATCTATCAACAGGGCCTTAAACCACTTAACTGTAACTACAGAAAAAATCATCAAGATCGACATTAAACATTTTCTGCAATTCATTATTAATAATTTTTAATGTACAATTAAAAATAATCATCAATCAAACTATAGACGCGGCTTATGACATAGAAACAATAACAAAAGCAAACATTACCGAGTATTTAGAGCGGCCACCCATTAAGATCTCAACTAAATTGAACTCAATTGATTCGGTATTGAACTTGAAAATTATTAGCAAGAAACCATTTAATATAACCAAAATATTTTGACCTATACTTCTTTAGTTTATACTCGAAAGGATTGATTTATAGGGGTCAAGGAAGATTGGCTGAGTTAGTCGTGACTCAAGAGATTGTTTGATTCAATTTTTGTGTTCTATACCACGGAACGTCAAGTATGACGAGTCGTATTAATCTTTACGAAATAATCAATTAAAGAGTGGGGGAAATCTGGATTAGATGGTATCGGCCGCTGTCGGCACATGCGTACAATCGTGAGGTCTATAACAAGATCATTTGTGGACCAAATCATTTCGATACTTACTGATGCTGTAGGATCATACTGACGAACCGTTTTCCGACGAACGAGTGGACGGAAAGGCATTAATAAAAAATTGCACAGCTGGTCATATTTAAGATCTCATTTACTTATTTTACTTAAAATAAACATCCTTTATAACTTTCTTTACTATAGTCGAGATCATCATCAGAAGATAATTTACGATTTATTTACTGAAAGTATATATTACTTATATCAAGCTAAAATTTTGTTGTTTGGTTTTTGGTAGACGATTTGATTATTTTTATTTATAAACCACAAAACCGCCACTTCGAAATTGAATTTGTTAAAATAGAATTGTTGTAGAATTGTTGTTATTTTCAAAATTGGATACAAGGTATCACTTTTTGACGTCACATCACTTAAATATGATTATAACTACTACCGCTTCCAAAACAAACAAACTACACTGCAGTTTTAATTAACTTCACATGTATCTGTAATTAAATACAAGGTCGGCGAAAAAACTTTAAAAGAAAATATTTGAAAAAATATTGGAACGGTTTAGGAAATGTCTATTTTATCAACCACAATATATCTAAGAAACCCTATTCAACAATAGTCTGCAAGGCGTTTGTATCTGAAAACAGTAATTACCGTCCTTTGATTATTAGTAACATTTTTCGTTCGCTGCCAGTATCAAGATCACCTAGCCAGCACACAGCGTCCA
Source organism: Amyelois transitella (assembly GCF_032362555.1). NCBI lineage: Eukaryota > Metazoa > Arthropoda > Insecta > Lepidoptera > Pyralidae > Amyelois > Amyelois transitella. The sequence continues at coordinate 4,752,833 of NC_083511.1, read as the reverse complement.
AACGCGGTATGTTTTGGTACCGACTGGTCAGGCATTCGAAGTATTGTCAGTGATTTAATTGAAACAGCGGGGGCCAAACCGGACCACAGCCCAACACATGGGATGACCCAAAGACAGGAAACAATGTTTTGTATGAAAAATTCTATCTAGTACAATTTAATTGCCTCCATATACTTTAATTAGAACCGTGTTGTCTGTGATTAATGTTGGACCATAAATGGGACGTGCGATGACTATAAAATATGCATGCCCCTATGGACAAGCTAGATTTCAATTTTGTTTACATTGATAAATGACTGTTGGCGTAGAATCGTTATTATTAATAGGATGGACGTCAAACTAATTTTAATAAGGTTATCTAAAATTTTTTATTACTTATTTATTTTATGTTTTAAACATTTACTGTAACAGAAACCGACCATAAAATCTGTCAATTAGGAAACGAAACAAGATTGCTATTTAAACTTATTTGTAGGAATAACAAGGATTACTATGGTCTAGTTCGGAGTCATGGAATCAGGGGTAATTTTCATTCACACTGATTGCTCTTGATTGTTTATACTATGATCAGGGTCGGATTTCGCTGTCAAAGAATTTGTTGCTTGATTTCAATCAGTCTCAAACTAAACATGAGAAAAAATAAAGTTTAACTTTTATTATTAACTTTTTATTACTTATTGCTACATTATCACAGCATTTTTTGAGTTGCAATATTAAAACCTAGTGTATGTCAACTGATTCTCTTATCATCCAGAATGTAAAAGTTATCAAGGGAAAGGCTAATAAACTCAAGATTTTCCTTTTAGGTCTAGTCTAGACTAGTCACCTGTCACTGTTTGAATCTCAACTCCCTTGTTGAGCCATACGACTGAACGTGGCCTTGCAGTCTTTTCATGACTGTTGACTCTATCTATACCGTAAGGAATAAGACGTGAAAATACGTTATTCAATTTTTAAAAAATGCAATTATTTTTATATTTTATTTTATAAAGATCTCTATGTGGCAAAACATAGATACATCTTACACTGCCTATATAAGCTTAGGCAATCCGGCACTGACCATTATGTTGATCACGTCGTGTCTTTACAGCCTTCAGCTTGACAACTTTATTGAAGCATCTCTCTCCAGTCATTTGGATTAAAATTTTAATTAGATCCCTTATTTCCTTGTTAAAGATATTGGCCCCGTTTTATGAACCGTCGAGGTTCTGGGATTATGTTCGGGCGAGATTATTTTTATAGCTCCTTATTTCGGTTCATTGAGATTTAACGTCTTGTTGTAAACCCTTCTGAATATTTCGGCCAACTTGGCGTTACTGTTATTTTCAAGAATTCAATGTATAGTAAAAATTTGTAAAAATACATGTAAACAAGATTGTGCTTGGGGATTTGCCCACGTGGGATTCGACAGAAAAAAGTAGGCTATATTATATCTTGAGGTAAATTTTATCTATGTACAAAATCTCATCATAATCGGTTTGGTAGTTTTTAAGTTTATTCGTAACATAACCCCAAAAAAAACGAATCATTTCTCTTTATTATTATGAAGATGACTATAAGTATAACAATGTAGTATATAACCATATAGTTCAAGAATATTTCAAGACTTCTTCCTATATTACATGCTGGTGTTAAAATTATGCAATCTGAATTAGCCTTTTAAAACTAGCCAAAAATAAAACTTGACATAAATTATGTTTACTGTAACTTTTACACCACATGTCCTACTTGCAATAATACATACATAAGTAGGTATATAAAATTTCGTCTTTTTACCGGAACGGTAGGCAGAGTCTCCATCTTTCAACATGCCACGATCTCTGCATGCTTCTTTCACCTCATCCACATTTATAACTTTCTTCATGCAAGATTCTGTTTCGGGTATTCTTAACCTGACCTACTCACAGGACGTCCTTAATTGCCTACTTGCAATAATAGTGTATGGTTAAAAGCAACAAAATATGAAATCAGTCATTTATATCTCTGTAAAAGAACTAACAATGGACATGCAGATGTCACACTCATTACTCCTATTAATTACAGTATACATGGCGGCTCAACAAAGAACCGTCTCAAAATATGTCACTAAAAATATACCAAGGACAGCGGAAAATAAAACAATAAAGAACAAACACAAAACAAAGGGATCTACTTACTATAAATCAAGTGTTGTAGAGGTGTCTTTTATAAAAGTATAGAAAGAGACAGACGGTTGACACACAGGCTGTTAACTAAGAATTTATTATGCACTATAGCTGTTGCCCGCGACTTTGTTCGCCGACAATTCGAATTGCCCCCTTAGGAAGATGGGAGAGAAGATTTTGTATAACAGTTTTTAAGTTACACTTTGAATAAAACAGCATTCAAATTAGAGCAAAAGTTTTTGCGTGATGCAAGTATAAAGATACAGACAGATAGACACAAATTCAAATGGAGACCAACAGAGACAAATAATGTGATTTATATCACATTATTTGTCTCTGTTGGTCTCCATATAGATTTCTTTATTAATAATATCTTTAAAGTACAAACATCGACCAGTTACAATTTTGTTAAATGTATAGATATAAGTTGCAGGCGGTTGACAAACAGGCTGTTAACCCAGAATTTATTGTTCATCACGGCCAAGAAGGCCACATTCTCGTAAATTTTCTTATAGTATGAGTAGATTGATAAAAAATGAAGACTGATAAATACGAAGCGGAAATAATTGGAGTTTTTATGGTGATGAGAATACGATGTTGCTGCAAAAAGAAAAGTTATTTTTAACAAGTTACGTTAACAAAAATAACAATGCCGATTTTGTTTGAATTAATGTTTTTGTTATTTATTGTTTCTGATGTCCGAGTAAGGTGTGAAGTAAAGTGAAGTGTAGTACTAACCACATCTTGATTATTAGGAATGATGATTTACATTATTGATATAAAAATGATACGGCGATAATTCTAAAACTATATTAACAACCATAAAAAAGTTATAGGTTAAAAATGGTTAAGGTTATGAAATCTTTTAGGAATATAACAAAAAAAAAATTGCTCCCAAAAATTTTTATTCAGTCATTTTCAAACAACTGTGTTCAAATTTCAACTGGAAAGTAACAAAACACCAAATGTCACAAATGTTCTTAAGTATCTTTAAGCAAATAAAGATCGCCACAGACTGTCGTAAGAAAAATTGAGGAAATTCGAAAGGGCTAACACAACATGCAATAAAATCGGAATGTTTTTCGTAATAAATGTTTTATAGTCCCAATATGCATCTCGTCAATGTCCCAGCCATGTCTTGTTATTCGACGGTACCCTAATTTATTAAGACTTTTATAGTCTTCTTTAATGACCACTAATTTGAATAGCCTCTTTGCAATACGATCGGAAAGAAACTTAATTTAGTATAATTTCGCTTTTTACTCTTTAAAACGAAACTTAATTTAGAAGAATTTTAGCATTTTAATTTAAATTTATTCGCTTACTATATATATTTTTAATATACACAAATATTTATTTTCGACACCTCTAAACTTATTTCTGGTGTTCATACATCATACTTATATTTTAAAGATAAAAGATTTGTTTTTTTTTTTATTATTTGAAACAGATAAACTGAAAAAAATTTGATCCACTGCAATAGTGTAAGAACTAAAAAAGCTGAAGACTAGGCAATGCGTAAAGAAAAAGTATGAAAGAGAAGCCCAAGCCCAGAACCATAGCGGCGGACACCCTTCAATTGGGAAAATGCCAAGATGAGAGAAACTCAAAAACAAGCAAAAATTAACTAAGAAATTTGAAAAAAATCTTAATGATTCTTTTTTTTTGTTCCTACAGGAATGATACCTCCCGGTACTAGTTCAATTTTACTCCTAACAACAGTTTAAATTATGCCGTGAAGTAACGATAAAATAACATATTTTCTTGAAGTGGACTTTTTAAATGAAGAACATATATATATTTCTAAATTTATATCATGATCCAATTAGAATAATTCAAAAATCCGACTGTATTATGACAGCTGACTTAATTCAGCACGAAATACACCTGTGTAGCACTTAACTAGCTAACTGTGAAATCTCACTCAAAGAGCCTTGCACTTGCAAATAAGTATTCCCGTGATTATTCACACCTATTTTGTGTTTCTAAGATAACGCATCTTCCGTTTGAAATCTTTTCAAAAACAACCTTACCATATCACAATAAAGATGAAATTTGAACATGGAAAATATTTTCATAAGCTGTTGTTTAGATAACTGGTTCGATATGCGAACTCCTTTGACGTTTTCAAATAAAAATAAATAAAAAGGGCGGCGGCATATGATGAGGTGCCAGTACTTCGTTTATAAATATTTATTACCTAATTATTGAGGCTGGTAACGCCACTAAACTTTAGCCGGGGGCTTAAATTCAACTCTCATGGATCAAACCGCTTTGTGTTGTGAAAAATATACGTTGTCTTTGAAATGTTACTATCATTTTACCAAAACATGAGTTTTTTATGTATGAAGTTTTACAACATTGCAATATATTTTCAGACCTACAGCCACTTATTATTTATTCTTATACTCACAATGAGTGTTCTACTATTTCACATTAAAGAAACCATCATAACAGTATTATTCCTAAATTTATTTAAAAGCAATAAATTTGTTGTTGAACGACAAAATTATTACAAGTGTTATAATTTTGTCGTTCAACAAAAGTAATGTTTTGATGTTTAAATTAATTAATTAGTATTATATTTTGATACGGAAACCAGTTTCCTATTTATTCTAGAGCTAAATTATCAAAATGTGACGTTTTATCACGAAAGAACAGCAGTTTACACTTAAACAAGTGTCGGTGACACTATCGACTCGGAATTATACGTTAAGGTACCTTATTAAATAAAGCTTATCAAGTATAGTCCGGAGGTGTGAAGGTAAAGTATATTGTGGATATTCTTTTTCTCTATAATTTTATTACTAATTGATTTGATCCTATCTTTTGTTCTATTTAAAGTACATTTCAAGGTTATAAATCCTACTAATATTATAAATGCGAAAGTTTGTATGTCAGGTCGTCAATATGGATGTTTGTTACTCTTTCACGCAAAAACTACTGAACCGATTACGATGAAATTTGATATGTAGGTAGCTGAAGACCTAGAATAACATATAGACTTTATATGCCAGAGTTCCCGCGGGCTTAATAGGGTTTCCATGCGGACGAAGTCGCGGACGGCCTCTAGTATAATATATTATTATGTAAAAAACATTTTTGCCCAGCCGGTATCGCCACATTCGTAACACACTTACTAAGTATAAACCCTTCTCAAACGATCTAATCTACCCCATTTTTACTTAAATGCATCGATCTTTATAAAAATAAAATTGTAAGGTGTTGTCACTTTACTATAAACTTTAACTTACTACTACTAACATTATCTAGAACGTATTTAATAGATTAATTTTCTATATGGCAGACCGTATATCAGAAATAGTTATAGAAAACTTTTAATAATTTGATGAGGTAATCTTCTATGGAGTAACAACATACATACATGCATATATTCACGTCGGTATACATCGCCTACAAGAGGATTTCCAAGTGTATAAACCTATCCCTTAGTCGCTCTTACGACATCCATGGGAATAATGTTGAGTGGTTCTATTCCTAAGTGCCGGAAACTACACAGAATTTTTTTTCAACGGATACAAAAACAGTACTTATTTATTTATATCTAGCTAGAGGAAGGTCCACTGTAAACAAATTGTTGTACTCCAGATAACACACTTTATACTTTAGAGATTACTACGAATTTATTCAACAGGCCGTAATAAAATTAATAAAATATACTCATGGTACTTTTACTATAGAAACGGTTTACAGAGTATTACCTGATAAATATGTTCAAAGACAGCTTACTGTCACTTTAATTTTTAAACCCATTTTATAAAGTGACTATTACTTAAAGCTAGCTTACTGTTTATTTTACTTTAATAAAAAGATAGATCATTATTTTTATATTCTAATTTGACCGACAATATTACTGGGTACATAGATTATTTCATTATAGATTAATAATATTTATTAATGTCTTTTGCATTCATACATAAATGATGTGATATATTTATATTTTATTGGATTGAGATAACTATTTATTACATTATTTTGCACATTGTATGCCATAATAAGGATGTAGGTGAAGTCGTTTGCGGAATCTTGTAAGATATAAATTGATTGCAACATACCTACCCCATTACTAAATTACAAGAAAACGCATCTTTTATACTTAATACCTTCCAATTGAGTGATCGACTGACATATTAACGCATAGCCCAAATCGTAGGGTCTAGAGATTTGGAATTTGGCTTATGATCAAGGGGTGCACTAATAGATGATTTCCCTAAATGTCCAGATAGTTGGACGGAGCCGCGGGCGTTCCTAGTTCGAAAATAAAATATAGGAAACTAACGCACTAAGAACTTGCCTAAGGGCTTTAAGCTAGCTACAAATATCCCCACGTCATTCTTAGCAACAATCAATCACACAGACAGGATAAGCATTAGTTTTGATTTACCAGTCATTAAAACAAACAAACATTTTTGTGGCGCTCGCATCGTGGTATGTGTAATTAACGTCACGACGCCATATTTCTTTTCCATGCTTTCCCTTTGGGTCCAAAGAGAAGGGTATTTACATTGTAACTTATTATATAAGCTTTAACACCAAAAAAAATTATATATATATCATTACGTCATCCGTCGACTTACTAAAAGATGCATGAATTCTTTGTGGATAGACAATATTATTATAAATATAATCAGGTTGCTAGCCCATCGCCTAAAAGAAGAATGAGTATATCAATTAGTCGCCTTTTACGACAGTCGTAGGAAAAGGAGGAAATTAGATTTTTAGGAGATTTAAACTAATTAATTTCCCGCCAAAACTATATTTGCCTGAATTTAAAGGCATTCTCGCTGCTAGAATATCTACTTGTATCTCGTGATGCCAACGGGAATAAACTTGTTCCCGCTAATGCTAACTATGGAACTGAAAGTAATTTCTCAACACTGTTGACAATTTTACTGAAAAGAGTATTTTAGGACTAATCATATCCAATCGTCCAAGCAGAAGTTATAAGAATAGAAGGTAACTATTTGTATAACACTAATTAACAACAGCATTTTTATTTTTTGTTTAAATAATTCAAGATATGTTATTTGATGGTCTTAAATACAGTAAGTTTTAGTCTTTATGTTTTCATAATAATTTATATTTTATCTACTTGTATCTCGTGACGCCAACGGGAATAAACTTGTTCCCGCTAATGCTAACTATGGAACTGAAAGTAATTTCTCAACACTGTTGACAATTTTACTGAAAAGAGTATTTTAGGACTAATCATATCCAATCGTCCAAGCAGAAGTTATAAGAATAGAAGGTAACTATTTGTATAACACTAATTAACAACAGCATTTTTATTTTTTGTTTAAATAATTCAAGATATGTTATTTGATGGTCTTAAATACAGTAAGTTTTAGTCTTTACGTTTTCATAATAATTTATATTTTAAATAAAAAATCAGTCGCTATCATCAAACTACACCATCTTTTAAACATTAATTTATCTTTTCCGTATACTATTAAAGTTGTTTAGAAACATTTCAAAAACACTAACACAGCACAGAGCACAGAAAGCATCACACTAATGACGCATAAAAATATTTCTCGTGTCGCTTCATGCCATCGATTAATCTACATACATTTTTTATTTTTTTTAAAAGCATCCTAAATATGTTCGTGTGTTTGTATAGTGACCGCAGAGCATCCATTAGGGTTTATTAAGAGTCTAGTCAATATTGATCAGCGAACGTTGACAGGTTACCAACGTAACCATGCAATTAAATTTTGCTCCAATGTTTGCTTTTTGATGTGGCACTTAAGCTACAGTTTCAAATTAATTATTTTATGGCAGATTCATTAAGCACTCTAGTGAACAAATTTGCTTAACAATCCGCAACCTGTAGTTGTTTCAAGGTAAGTATACCATATATTACGAACAAAATAAAAAATCAAACATACAATTTTGTACTTCGAATTAAATTGGCGGTATCCAGTTTGAAATATAATCATTTATTTTTGAGATTATTGAAATGGGATCGTAGTTTGTTTAAATCGAGAGTGTTCTGATGGAAGGTAAGGTCAAGAGTATTTTAAAGCTTTGATGAAGCAAAAGAAGCAGATATGCAGGATTTAATTTTAAAACATGTGTAATATTGAAATCTTTGAAGTGTACAAAATTAGCTTTGGATTACAAAATGAAAGTTTCTAGATCATGGCACAAACACTGACAGTAAATAACTCGACGCAAACTTTCGAGCCTGACACCGATATTTTAGGATATTCAAGGCACTGTTACAGGTTGACTTCGCAGTCCAAACTCATAGTCCAATTTCGGCAACTCAGCAAAAAGTTGGACGCGGACACTGGCAGGTAACTCGTCCATTGTGAAGCCCAGGCGAATTTGCATTGTAATGGATAGCCTGATTCTATACTAGTCCTTGTTTATGCGATCTTCACTACGTGTGCAATTTCTTTTTAATTTGGTATTTGAATAAGTTTTTCTTTTTAGTTTCAAACTTCTTCGTTTCAATTTTATTTTAAATGAAATTATTATTTTATCTTCGTTATAAATATGTAAAGAAAAGCAATTACTTTGTGCTATATCAATAATTTCAACAATACATTAATGTGCAGAGTCAGATTTGTAAACTCATTAAACAAACCATTAATATCTAACGAGCATTCCCATTTCATTTAACAAATCTTTATAAAGATTTATGGAAACTTTTCATTCAAACATCATCGTCATTGTAGTCTTTATCTGCCTTCTGGTACAAAATCTTTGTTGTGCAAACTAACACTGCGGTCACAATTATCTTTTCATCATACAGTTAACTTTTATTTACGATATTTTATGTTTTGACGTAAATATTGAATAGGATTTTGCGAAATCAAGACTTCCGAGTCGATATGTCAATCGTTTACAATTGTGGTTAACTGTTTGTTGGGCACTATTATTTGCGGGTGGCCTATGAATTGGATGTCTCTAACTGGATCTATTGATATATGTTTTATTTATCGGTTTTCTAATGGCATTTGCTTTGAAAATATTGCATTTGACCGAAACTGAGAATAAATTCTTAGGGCTCTTCAAATTAAATTCTAAGGATATGTTTAAAAGATACTCCACAAAGAAAGACTAAATAGATGTACAATAATACTATATATTTATTGTACTAAATAAATAAATAAATAAATTGTACACCTAAAGGAAAATTACGAGTATAATTAAAATTATGTGTACTTTTTTATGTTAAGTACAACAAGATATATTTAAATATGAGTAAGTATTTCAAGTACGTTTTTTTATTTATGAATTTATGCAAATTATAAAAGTAAATGTATTCATATTTTCTATCAACTCCAATCGTTCATTGTAATTTAATTTATTCAGACTAGAGAAAAAAAAAGCTGAGTCTATTGCATAACCACCCAAATTTCAATCTCTGTTCGGTCTGAATTCTTCTAGTAGAGAATGTCTTATGGCATTAGGTCCACCAATACATTTTTTAAGGTTTAATAAAGTAAATAAATAAAATAAAAATATTCGCAGTACGGACGCTTTTAAAGACTTTTTTAGAAAATTATTAATCACCTGGCTGTTTTCATAATACATTAAAACAGATTAATTTGCGACCTAATTCATATTGACCCGTGACGATGACACAGAAAGAGGGCTAATTGGAACTGCAAAATGAGGCGACCGCGCCCTGCCAATTGATTAGAGCTGTTGCATAACATCACTTTGTTAAATTAAACTGCAGAACCAACTATACATACTTTGTTTGTACGAAAATATACATTAGTTAATTTTGATAGTGAAAATGTCTTATTTCATGTCCAATTTAAAACAAAACATGCCCACAAAAATAATACATTCATTTCTTCCTCCTGGCTATAGTCCAGGTAACATCGTTACTACTCTAAGAGCCGGAGTAGGAGAGAGAAAGAGAAAGAGCAGGAGAGGAGCCCTGGGTACGCCCTCGACCATGGATCCGGTATTGGGTGAGTCAGGGTTTTATACGATGCAACTCCTATCCGACCTCTGCAACCTCTGCAGAGGAACCTAAATCCATGTTAGATCATGGTTAGTTATCCAGTCGCGGGAATGGACAGGTTTCATTACGATGTTTCACTCACCATAATAACATAATTTTGAAAATAGTCATTAGTACTTAACCAGCAATAGTAAGACGCCATTATGTAAGTCCTCACCTTGATCGAATTTACAATTAACACGAAAAGGAAAGCAGCTGACACACACCATGATTTTCTTCCTTGCCTGACCATTAAGGAAGCTTTCAAACATCAAGGTACCACACAGAGTAGCATTCGCACAAATTAACTCGTTGAAACAGTATAGTTAATTACTCCATAGAGTCAACACAGGAGACATGGAAACATCAGCCTTATTCAGACGATACATGGCATTCGTGACTTACATTCTGTATAAAACAATTCTTGGACAAAGGTCCAGAGCACGAGCTAGAAAATAAGGAGGGTACACATGTGTAACTCTTGAAATGTTCTATTTTATTTGCTTATGTATTTTAGAAAATATCGCTTCTAATACGAGTATATATGTATATATTTTAAGATGATCCTGATTAGTAAAGTTGTATAATGCTCTTGGAAAACCGTGATGAAACTTATAACATATTAGAATTTCACTCAAAACTTCTGTCTCGTTTTTAGCAAGTTGAGTTTAACCATAACAATCAAAAATACAAAATCTTCTCCATTTGTAATATTGGTAAGGATGTAGGTTTTGAAACATTATAAATACTTATTAGCATTTTATTATTTTGTTTTGTCTGGATTGGAGGAAAATTTCCGTTTTTATAAATCAATTTTTATACGTGGTCAATTTTGTTCTATTTTTATTTTATTTCAGTAACAAAGGAACAATACAATGCCTTTGCTTCTCAATTCTGGACAGTAGTGAGTTGAATGGTTGCATTTTTACACTGACCATTCTTTATGGTTTTGAAATGCCTAGTTCGTTTCCTGTACAGCGATTGTTACAATGTGATTTATTTCTGAGTTTTGAATCAAATACAGATAACTTCATTTACAAGATTTAAGGATTCATCTAAAAGGTCAAAAGTGTTCAGGCTATCATAACAACGAATGGATACAGGTGAATCATATCATTCGACAATAAAGTTTATTAATTAAAAATCCATGGGTTTAAAACGGAAACTCACAACTGTCACCTAATTCGTGACTCAATCTTACATTGAAGTACAAATTATGAAAAACAAGAGCGAAATATGATGAATTCGTGAATTTAATTAGTGTTAATTTGTCTTGTTTTAGATACATTTAATTTATAAATTTCAATAAACTTTCAAACCCACCTTATACCTAGTACTTACTTCAGTAAGAGTCAGCGTTCTGAACGGATGTATTACTCAATTTTGACTGACATAAATTTATAAGCAATTTTATCCTTATCGTGTAGCATCCTTGCAAATGTATGACTGCAATTCTGTTCCAATATTCCTCAAATGCCGCAAGAAATATGATAAAGTACAATTCCGAGTCCAAGTTTAAGATGCGACTCCATGTTTCGATGACGGTATAAGTTTTATATCACACACTATACGTAATAGCATTATTGTTGGAATTGATGACCATATTGATAATCTCTTAAAGATATTGCTACATTTATTTCTAACTAACGAGATCTGAAATTCATAGATATGATTGAATATGGCCTGCATTATACTGCGAGCTAAATAAGGTCGGTGTTATGATCGTACGAAGAGATTTAACAGTAAAGTATTAAGTATATTGTTTAACTGATTAGTGATTACTTTGATTTATCGATAAATTGTTTAATAACTATAGATCAAGATTCAAATATTAAAATAAACACTTCCTTTCTAAATATGATCATGAAAATGTTTTATCAATTTAAGTCATCTTAGTGAAAAATATCTGTTTCGTTTGCTTTCGGAGCTGCACCTTATTTTTCGAGTGAGCGTAATAAAACCACATTGGTTGTGCAGTTTCTCCCCTCCTTGTTTTGTATGGATCATATGCGGATACTCTACAGTTCCGGTATACATCTTGTGGTCAAATTAAATTCTTCAATATGCTTTGTAGTCAAAAAGTCATGTCTTATTACTGTGTTGTAAAAATATGTATTATTACACAGTAAAATTTACAAAGGAGGAAATGATGTTTGATTTTTATGTTTCTATACACAATAATATATACTATATCGTATTAATTTGGGCTAGATTGTGATATAGTCATACATTAACGCATAACTTATATATTTACAGATACGCAGATTTGAAATTAACAGATAACAAAATAATCACAATGAAGTATAAAGGTTTGTAACGAATCAGAATATCTATATTTTATCAGCTCTCTCATGGATTCAAAACAAAATATTATAGTTCCTTTTGCCATATTTACTAGTCCGATCCACGTTTGTTTACAAGATCTGACCTCGAGTTATCTTCATCTGATGTTAAGATAACCTGCATTGTTCTCAGCGGGATATTTGAGGTTCAAACTATAATTTTCCCTAAACCCTAACTTAAAGACATAAAGTTCATATTTACACAGGTTTTATCTGCGGTCATGGGATAGATTCGTCATAAAAGGTTACATGACTGGTTAACACGTAGTAGTCGTGGTTTGGTGAATGTTTTCCAAAATAGAGACTGCACGTTCGTAGGGTGATGGAATTTGAATGGCAAGGATTTATATCTAAATTCCAAACATTTCAATCATAATCTTACCTTGGGAGTGCAGCGTAGTGAATATGTTACTAATATCTCATTTTTTTTTTGGTCGATAATGACTTTGTTTGATAACCATCTCTGGTATGATTATTGTCTGCATTCATGCAAAATTTGTCGAATTATACGATCAATGGCGCCAAAAAACCACTATGAATTAAAATTAACTTAATTTATTAAAAGTGTTAATATCTTAATATTTTAGAGTTTTTATTTTAATAAATAATATTTTAGAGAATTATTCTGTCTGCAATATAAGCTAAATATAAATTAAATATGTAACAAAAGCAGAACAGAGTTATAGACGAGGTTATAGACGAGGTATAAAGCATGCATGTAAGATGATAGACAATATAAAATGTCTGCAAAGCACTGCATGCCCCATATTACTTATGAGAAATGAATATTGCCCAGGAATTTAAAATGTGTCAACTTTTATTACGCAACATATGCAAATATGTACTGTATTTCTTATGTGTAAGAGTATACAGTCGAGACGATTCTGGAAACAACAATAGCTGTTTCGTACTTGATCACAACAAAAAGTTTGCTTTGTTTATGGGAGCATGGAATAAGTTTCATACAGCAAATAAAACGCTGACTAGATGAAACAGTCTTTTAGAACAATGAAAACTAGGTCTCTTTGGGACGTAGATTAATCTGATTTAGAGAAAGTCTGGAGACATTTAGGAATTCTAAATGACTCCCACTGGGTGGCAAAATTTTCGTAATAATTCGCTAGAAAAGAAGAGAATATTTTGTTATGAATTATTTTTATTGTGCATAGAAAAAATACCTTTTTTTTTTAAATATACATTACTTGATAGTTTATAAAATCAGCACTGTAAGCACTTAGAGAAGGCGATATATCCACTATTGCAATACTTTACAGCCTTAATAACGTATTTTAAAAATTCCTAAACAATTCTTATAGTCATCTAGATAGTATGAGATCTTCAATTAGCGCACAAAATAAAATATCCACTGAAGTCAATTGAATAGAACCGACAACGAACGCTATCAAACTTTTGCTTAATGCTTCGCTTTTCTAATGAAACTCGAGGATATTGCGAGGAAATAAATACGGCAATAGTTCGTTTAGCAACTCAGAGTGGAAATCCTTTGTTAATTCGAAAGCGTTCGGTGATTTCACGAAACGCTTTATAAATTGAAATTGAAAACTTTTTTAGTACACAATAGAATTTTGTGTTAAACTGATTCTGATTTTATAGTTTTATATCAAAGATTGGATGAGATTTATTCAGTTTATTTACCTGAACATTCTGGATCAGCGGTTGTGTAGCTATAATTTTAATTGATTTCGAATTGCCTTGCCATAATTTACGTTTTAATATTTTATTGAATTCCGCAATATTTAATAAGAAACTATTAATTGAAAAGGATTATAACGAAAACGTTAACATAACTTTCGAAATAACTTTAACTCCATAAATGGCGAATAATAAAAATATTATACGGTCATTGGAGACCTGAGTACAATGGCGGAAAAAATTCAACAATCGGTAGTCCGAACAAGAAGCATAACATGACGTATAAAAACTTTGTTTTTTTACAGTTATTAAATCTTATTGCATTCTCAAAGTAAAGGTGAAATGAGAATTCGTTTTTTTGACGTATTGCACGAGTCAAATATTAAAGTTATAAAGGACGGTGCTTCAGAGAAAAGTAATAAAGTAGTCAAGGGTGAGCTTGGTGAGAAATCATGTGCTGACTTTATTGCAAATTATATTTCGTCCTCCTCTTTTCTTTTGAAGGGTTATTCTGTGATTGCAATTGTTTTATTACATTTCAATTGGTAGCATATCTAAGTTCGCTTTATTTTATTTTTTCCACATACATATTTGAAACAAAAAAGCTTAATTCCGCTGACAATCGCTAATTACCTATTGCAAAATCGACGAATAACTTTGTTTGAAGTACTACTTAAATTAAAAAATCTAGAAAAGTTCGACTGTTTTAAACAAATAGTTCAATACCGTAGTGTACGAGCAATATTAAAATTAATTACGGAGTGGTATAAAAACTTACTTAATATACAAATCGTGTTCCAAAATGAATTATTTCCTATGCTTTGTTATCATTTGAAAGCATTTGCATTTCAGTTCGCTCCTCGCTCGTTCCAAACCCTAAAATAAAGCAAACAGTGAGAATAACCCACGTTGAATTTCTTTTATGCTGAAGCTGCGTAAGCGATGCATTCGAAATTTGAAATGGTTCAAGCAGTTTTAAGCGTTTGTGTCAGAATATATACCTATAAGTTGTAAGTAGTTTTATCTTTTAACACGAACGGGTCATAAAATCGAATGGAATGGAAAATTGAAAAACGGTTCAAGACAGAATGAAAGCGATGGTTAGAATTTTGCTTTGAACTAACTTTTCGTTGGGGATTGGCTCTGTTGGATTTGGCCATTTTTTCTTTAGTGAATATCTATAATTATTTATTGTATCTATGTGAAAACGAGTGTGTAGATTGACACATAAATACATTATATCACGTCTATATAACTTATGGGGTAGACAAAGCCAACAGTCTTGAAAAGACTGAAACTTAGTCTAGAGATTAAAATGTTCTTATATAGTTCACTTCCACTAACAGAGGATTTACTGAAATTCTCACGGAAATGAAGAATTACGGGATTTTTACGCGGGTGGAGCCGGGGTGTTCGCTAGTAGAGGACATTGTATCAATTTCCCTATACTACCACATTTGCATCCAACTTTATTAGTCGGCTGTCGTCGGCCAGTTGACTGATGCCGCCAAATGAGAGATATCTCTCACCGAAATTAGCATTCATAAGCCAACTCGGGCGACATAAATAACATCGAATATTCGCCCTATTACGTATCTTGAAAGGCACTGTTGGTTATCTAGAAACTCAAGTTATGTATGTTCATTCAGTTATTGTTAATACAATGAAGACAAATAAAAATTTGTTTTTACATTTAAATTTAATAATATTACTTTAACTATTTATTTAAAAAAAAAAACTGTTTCTATTTCTGGATTGTGATAAAAACGGTTAACCAGCAAGGATGCAATCGGAACAAATTCAAAGATTTATATATGCAGATGACAGTTCAATCAAATTATTATATTCTGTGAGAGTATTTTTCTGGTAAATAAGTGTCTAGGTTGTAAATTCACTATTGAAACACCTCACATCCAAGGTACATACTTACCATGTATTGTACTTACCATATATTGTACTTATTTGAGTTTGTTTGAGTGTATTTCTGTGACTTTTACTGGTGTTATCTTCAAAGCCACCATAGGGCCTACCATGGCTTTTCGACTCGATGTAGTGGTGATAGCTGGGACCAGGCTACATACAAAGCAGGGAAGAGCTCAAAAAAAATTTTTTTTCCACTTGCGATCACCCATCCAAGCGAGGAATGTACCCGGAGTCGCTTAACATGCGTAAGTACCTACTTCAAACACAAATAGCTTAGTATAACAAATTATATCAAAGAAAGACATCAATTGCTACCAGATATGTGATAGCAACCAGTCTATTCAGTATTCGCAAGATGGCCCGTCTTGTTATTCAGAATATTGCTACGTTCTTAACCACTAATACAGCAGACGCTATTCGGTAAACCACTCAATTCACTAGGAGTAAAATACAATGTTGCATTTGTTTTTGACATAAAAATATAAATATTTTGGCAAGAGCTGCAAACTCGCGAAGCATTTATCATCAAAGCTATTCCAGATTTTTTTTCTGTTTATAATTTAAGGATATAAATGTAAAATTGATGGAATTGATATACAGAAATGAAATAAAAATTGTATGTTAATTATCACCTCCGACAATAACGTTACCTCTTTATTAAAGCTAACTTAAAGATTCTGAGATACACAAAATTTTGTTTTATTTACAAACTATAAATAAAATTTGAAATAATTATCAGTTAGTCAAATATTTTTTCTGTTTTGAAATTTAAATTAGGTTCATAACTTTTACATATTTGTAAGAAAAAAAGAACAATTCTTATAAAAATAATCCTAACAAAATTAAAATCACAAAGACAGGGAGAATGATGATGAGCCGTTGCAAAAAAACACTTCCTATAAATATAAATCTCGCTAAATAATATGGAGAAAAATCTAAAGGACGTACAGACTATAATTTAAGTAAACACTAAGCCGGGTTAAGATATTTTTATTAAATTCCACCAGCGGCAGTTTCAGCGTTCAACGCATTCACTTCCGAGGTTTATTCCTGTTATTACTGATTCATTTGGCCTGAAACTATGTTTTTTATTGTGTTTATTTTTTAATTTAATAAGAGTGATAGGGGACCATGTGAAATGGAACTGTTTTTATTTCCTAATAGATTGGCATTTTATTCGCTCCAAATTCATGCTACATTTTTCAATTTTTTTGACAAATACGCCACTAGCTAGCATAGCTGTCACACATACGAGTACATACATATAGGTCACGTCTATATTCCCTGCCGGGTTGACAGTTATGTGTGTGTGTGAACGAACACGAAGTGAACGACCACGTTTAGCTGTATGGCTTTATGATGGAATTGTGATTCAAATAGTGACAGGTTGTTAGATCAGCGCCTAAAAGAAGAATCCCAAGTTAATAAGCATACCCCTTAGTCGCCTTTTACGACATCGATGGAAGAGAAATGGAGTGGTCCTAGTCTTTTTTTCTATTGGTGCCGGGTACCACACGGCAAATTGAGTTAGTTTGATTGAGTGAGTTTAACATTTATTTTATTTTATTATAATCTAAACATACTCGGCAGGAATGGAAAACTACCTATTAGTATTAAAAGATTGCTAGTGATTTGGCTACTAAGGGAATAGGCCAGTTCCGATGCAAATACTGCACCCAACACTGCAGAGGACAGATATTGCAATACACTGACTATTTATTGTTTAAAGGAGTGGGTTATGAGTCTAAGGAATTTATGTCGAGCTATCTTGAGATACGTGATACTTTGGCTACTGGGTCATAGTTTATTTTATTTGAAGTTTTGTGGATGATATTATTATATTTACTTTTCACTTCTCTTAATGTTGGAACTTTTAACTTGTGTTTTCGGTTGCACCGGTAGCCGTGTTATTTTTGAGCTCAGGGTCAGCTATGACTACATGACGAGACTTTGTTCAAAAACACAAAGCTTTCGATCTTGGAGACTCCACGGACTTCTCTCCAAAGATATTAGGACTAAGCAAAGCAACGGTACTAACGCCAGAAGGATGAAAATTTAGATGCGAAAATATACATATTAATTACAAACAACATATAATAACGAGCAATACGTATGTATTGATCAAAATTCATAATTTTGTTTTCAGCTCAACTTTTGCCTTATCAATATTATCTTTCCTCTCTTTTCCTTCAATTCTCTCGAAATAAAAAACCACCCAAATTCACTAGACAGCTATTCTAGCTCTTTGACATATTCGTAATTAAATTTAGGCTTGTCTATAATGAGATCTGCGAATTACTAAGATATGCGTTACTAAGCTCATTACAAAGGCATAAGAAATCAGCTTAAAATACTTGTCAGAGATTTGCACCGATAACGATACCAAACAGATACATTACCACCTTTCTATAAAAACACAATAGCTTCTGATTTTCTGGCTAGTTGAACAAATATCTATTTCAAGTTGCGAAGGTATTGTTTAAAAAAAAGGGCAGATGTTGATATAGAGATGAGAGCCCGAACAAAGTCAAAGACTGCCCCATCTTTTGTTAAACAAACTACGTATTCACGATGTTCTTCGAATTGCAAAATGTTTAGCTATTTGTTAAAGTCCCATTAAGTTCTGTCACATTGGTATTGAATTTGCTAAGTTTGATTGGGACCTTCGACAAGTGAATTTGTATTCAATGTCTGAAGCAATAAGGTTGTATAGCTAAGATGAAAGCGAGGTAGTAATTGTCCTCGACGCACCGAAGACGTATACAATTTGAAAGAGATGTCGATAATAAATTAAATTCGTTTCCGCTGTGTGAATTCAAAAGATGTCTCAATTTGTTTTCAGCCGCACACAAGACTTTTTGCTAAATTTCTTAATATCTATCGCATTATATTTAAATGACGCGTGTGCGACATCTTATTCATTCTTTCTCAGCGATTTTAAAAATACGGTGGGTCTTCTTATATTTGAAACTTGTTGATTATTTGTAATTCTTACAAATATTGACACTTCCACCTTATTAACTTTTAAAAGTGCTTTTGTTGATCGGGGAAAAATATAAAGAGTTATTGATATCTCTATAGACTAAACGATCACACTTTTTTATTTAAGATCTTTAGTTACTTTTCGTAGAAAAACACTTTTAACGAAATAGTTTTAAAAAGTCATCGAGTTTTGAAATATATTGGAAGAATTATCGAAATAAAAGCAACGGCCAGCGCTTCATACAATGACCTTTAAGTGCTCATTCTTACTCAAAAACAATAAATCTTATGCTTTAAGTATGGATACGACATACTCAGAGATGGCGGTCACAAAATGTTTAAAACCAGAAGAAGAAATTATATTTTTTTACTCAAGACATTATATTTTTGTTTTTTTAATTTCTAACAAGTATTTTATATTTTTCACATTCATAGAAAAGAGAAGCAGTATTATAAAAAGAAGAAGAAGATTATTTTGTCAACAGCCTACAATTTATACAAATTGTTAGCTCATCTATTTAAGAATAGTCCTAACGTTAATAATATTCTTTAATTGTCTTTTACAATTTGTACGGAAAGAGAAGCAGCTGACCAACTACATGTGTCTTCTAGTCGATGAATGCGTGCCTTTTCCCTTAGTTAGTCAGCTATTTCTAATAAAATTTAAATATAACCAGTTTTTTTAATATATAATTAAAAGTAATAAGTCACACGAGTTTTAATTAAGATGATTTAAAATCCATTGATTATACCTATCTGATCCTCACTATAATTTGTACAGCAACTGAACACTGTGTAAATAACGATAAAAGTATTTGTTCAGACGAGACGTACAAAGAACTAAGCAAACACTCGACTTCGCCCACCGAGCCTCTGTTCTACGCTGATACGCCAATAGTTTCTATTTGTATTGGAACTGATGTAAAAATAATTATTGATTATCACCGCCTAACTGCCCAGTTACACAAATATTTTGAATACATACCAGCTTCTGCCCGCGACTTTAATCGCATGGTAGGGTTATTTTCAAAAATTCAGTACCAATGTTACTAAAAAGTTACATCCGAATCCATTCAGTAGATTTTGCATTTAGATATGTGTCATTATTTGAATCTTAATTACATGATTTAACCATACAGTTTGAGCGCGGCCTTTCGGTCTTTTCAAGGCTGTTAGCTCTGACTACCCCGGTTGAAAAATGGACGTGATTGTAGGTATGTACGTATGTACATAACTTATGATATTAAATCGTACTACGTACCCTTCCTCCCTGAGGATATCTACGATCTTAAAATACAATGCTAACCAAATAAATTGATTAATGTTTGAACAGAACCAATAAGTGCCTTTATCTATTTCTCAATAACCATTTGCAATCATCTCAATCAATAAATTAAAATAACATAAACATTAACGAGTATCATATCATCATAGTTAACGATAGTATCAAAATATATCACATTCCGTATCTGTTTTTGTTCGCTACTAAAAGGATTGTATTACTATTCAATGACTTTGTCGTCGTAAGGAAAGGGTTCAGGAAACAAATTATAAGAGATATTTACTTACACAGATATGTAGGTATAATATGAGAGCTACCTTTCACAATAGCTTATAATAAATTTTTAACAGCGTGTGCACTGTAATCATACCTACTAATATTATAAAATGCAAGTTTGTGTAGGTATGTCTGTTACGCTGTTTCGTAAAATCCACAAAAAATAAGTTATTATGGAAAAGATTAGTATTAAGAGAAAAATTATTGTGCAAGCTTAGAGTAATATTTTAAAATCAACATAATTATAACAAAATGATATTTTTGTCTACAAACCTGTTGAAAATATTAAGTAGTCTTAATAACGGCGATAACTGTATTTAAAATCCGTAAGATGTTTCTAATATTTCTTCAATGAGAAGTAAGTATGAAACTGATAGGTTGGTTTTACTATGTTGTGATGATAGTTAAAGTGATGATTTTACTGATGATTATAATGGCTTAACTGTAATCAAAAGTTATTAGATAAGTAGAAAGAAAAATTAACTGGAATTACCTGAATTACAATTCCAACTTTAATTCATACAAATTATTTGTATCGTCCTTTATACGCCAAAACTAATTACATTTAGTTACTCGAATACTATTTTCTACCAAGTGTCTAAAAATAAAATTAATTACACTTCAGTCTCATTGTGAACTTTATTCCTATAATCATTAAGAAGTAATGTCTCTTAGTAAACAAGTCTTATTTTCATCGCATTAGTATTTATGATTTAATTTAACTGTTTTATAACAAGGGTGAATATTTAATATCACATGGCATAATACAAGTTGTAAAGTAGAACAGTTTATGACAGTAGGCGTGTTTATTTTCCGCGATCTTATCTTTATGAATATTGTTATACATATTACATAGCCAATACGAAAGAGCGTCGGGGTATCCCTTACGGGAAAGACAGAACCAATATGTTTATGAAGCGAATGCTAAGGAGTCGGCAACATACTAATACATACATACATATAGTCACGTCTATGTCCCTTGCGGGGTAGACAGAGCTAATAATCTTAGAAAGACTGAAAGGCCTCATTCAGCAGTATGGTTTTATTGTGACAGGTTGCCAGCGTATCGCCTACAAGAGGAATGTCAAGAGTATATAAGCCTAACCCTAAGTCGCCTTTTACGACATCTATGAGAAAGATATGGAGTGGTACTATTCTAAAGTGCCGGAAACCACACGCCTTGTAGCTTGCACTACTTATCGAATAATAATTTAAAAAACTCAGACACAAACGAAAATTGTATGGAAATACTGACTTGATTAATATATGTATGTATGAAAGTTATTAATCTTAAGATCCTCACAAGGCAGTTCCTGCCTAATTTATTTTGTCAGAATCCCAAGGGCGGTCTTCTGATGTGACCACCTTCATTAAATAGCTAAATTGAGCCAGATCTGCAGACGAAATAACACAAAACAACTTTCTTAATAATACCACCCACATGTCAACTAGTGAAGCGGCTAAGTTGGCAAAAAGCAATAAACAATTTTGCACTTGCCTTCATCACAAGAAATTTTACGATGTTTGTTTCTAGTCGGGATTACTTGATTAAAAGGGAAAAACAATATTTATACACACTGCCTTGCAGGAAACCAAAATGGTGTTCACCAATAATGTTTACACAGCGTCAGCATTCTTTATAGGCATTATGAGTTTTCTTCGTTTTCCAGATGTACGAGTACAGGCAGAGTCTAAATATCTTTCTGTTTCTCATGAACCCTGTTGCTTTTGCTTGACTGATATAAGCTAATATTTTCATGCAAGGATCTATTAGGATACTCTTGAGTTGATCTTTTATCAGGATGTCCAGTATTTAATCAATATTTATTCGTAAAGGTCTTTCTATTTCTCAATTCAACTTCATCTTTCTATACAAACATTATTTCTATGATTAGATGAAGTCTCTGCCTACTCCTTCGGGAAAGAGGCGTGATTTTATATAGGTATGTATATTTTTTATACATTTAAGTTTATTTTCAACTAAAACAAATTCTCATAAAATGTGATATAGTCGACTATGTAGCCAATAAGTGTATTTGTTAAAACAGCTTACTCTATTACTTTTATTACATACCTACATAGAAACACGCCGCTATAATTCCTTTTGCGATAAATCTATACCTGTGGCGTCATAAAATTATTTATGACTCCAAGTTCAGCAGGGCAGCTGATTTGAACACGAAACATGGGCCTATTCGTCGATAGTCATTGGTTAACAAATGAATTTCCGATAAATAGGTATCATAAAAGCATAAAATAAAGTGAGACTAGAGATGAAGCCATTATAATGAAAATGAAACTAATTTTAATGTGGAGATACTTAGTGCCTAAATATAGCAACACAATGAGTCCACTTGAGTCGAAAGTTGTAGTCTCTGCCTACCCCTCCAGGAAAGAGGCGTAAGTCCACTTATGTGAGAGTACCTACCTCACATTTGTTTTTTTCTGGTGCGTTTAAATCATCAACACGCAAACTTTAGTCTAAACTTATACTATTTAATCTGATTTTATTTTTACTATAAAACCAGTTGGCGTAACTCATAAACCGAATCTATTACTACACTGAGAGGATACGAATAGTCGAACCCTTTCAGTGATCAAAATATAACAATATATCTGGTAGACTTGCATCCTTTTTTGTTTTTGATTGCCGGCTTCGGTTCTGTGTGTTATTTAGTTTATGATAAAACGCCATCACCTGTCCGATTGGGTCGTATGTCGGCGTTTCTCATCGTAATTAATAAAAAATAAAACTGAGGTCTAAACGCATTTAATTCTTGATAAGGGTAACAAATTGGATAAAGATAGCACAAATGTCAGAGACAGCGAGATCGTAAGTGCATTGCCGTGATAGCTCATGTGTAAGTTGGTTTGAAAAGTGTGGATGCGGCTTTATAATTGTCACTTTAGTTTAAATTTATATAGGATTTTTCTAAGCAATAATGTAGGCCTTTTTTCTTCGTGATGATGTTCATTGGAACGTTATATTCCCGAAGCGGACCGTGAATACGTGAGTTCTTCGCCAAGTCGATGCCATAAAGACAGGGGCACTACCTATCTATTCTCAAGATATTGCTTCGTTTTGCGAAATCTGTTAGTCTGTCGGTCTGTCACCAGGGTGTATCACATAAACAGTGGATAGCCGCTATAACACCAAATACTAAGAATTTTAAAATTAAAAAAAGTATACTTTGAACGTGCTTGTTATCGTATTTTTTTTTCTTAATTAATATAGTTAACAGGTAGATACTTAAATTTTTCACAGAATATTACACAGACTATAAGGGGATTATCTCGCAAATAATCCCCTTATAGTCGACACCTTAGTTGTGTCACGCACACGTTCCAATGAGAACACAATCTTATTCGAATCTTTTCCGTACATTTTCCTAATTATTTATTTCAAAGAAATATATAGATCAAGAGTTATGCACCAAAACATATGTATACAAATCAGTTAGCAATTGCTTCTATAAATCTTTTTCAATTCCAATTAAGATTAAATATTAAGAAAGTAATATCTACATTATTCCAGCGTTTGGCCTTCAGAAAACTCTTCGAAGCTGTATCCGTGATGTTCGTAATCTCGAAATGTCAAAGGTATTTAATTTGAATATCGAGTGTTATCTCAATCCCATACTTTAATTTTATCGATGAAATAATATATCGATACAATGAAACGAATTTATTGGAGGGAAATATTATCAGGTTTTGCAAAGTAATTTGTACATTTTATAAATTGTACACACAATGTGACGAAGTTGATGCTTAGTTACTTCTATTTATCAATAGCTTGCAGTGAATTCGTTTAAGATCACTGATAAATTTTATTAACTTTCGTCTTTGAACTGAACACTGTGAATTTTTGCAAACACCAAATTTTTTATTTCAATACATAATCATCTTTGAAGCCTAGTCATTAACGGTATAACGAAATGTGAGATTAAAAGAGAACTCTTACATTATAAGTAAAGAATAACAAGTGAATGAACTCATCACGGTTATCAATTATTACGATTCCCAATCAAAAAAGGACGAAATTCCCCAACCATTAGTATGATTCGATACATCTTTCATTTAGCAGCATCACTATCTACTAATGGGCCTTTGTATAGTCCGAGTGTGTCGCGATCCTTATCTGTATTCTGGGCAGGCTGGCTCAATCTTTTCTCATTTCTTTCTTCAGATGCTCTATAATATTCGTTATTTTGATATATGGTGGATATTATCTTGCTTATTTTAGAATTAGACCATTCTATTTATTTCACAATTAATGTACACAGAAAACATAATAATGATAATAACCACAAGAAATTTTGTACGTAGGTTCTATCTCTTTTTTCTTGAGGATATCGTTACAGTAAAATCATGTTCTTCATCATCAAGTTTATTCCTTACGGGGTAGACAGAGCCAACATCAACGCCAACAAATCTTGAAAAGACTGCAAAGCCACTATTATTTTCTTTCACTATTGGACTAGACTGATTAACAAACCGTAAAAAAACAAGTATATCTTTCTAATAAGACTAGAAACAAATGGAAGTGTCAAAAAATCAGATAAACAGATGATGTATGTTTATTAATGCAAACTGATGTTGGTAACATGCAATGGGAGATATTCCATAAACACGTTGTTCCAAATATCTACTTTATAGTCATATGTCACGGCATAAGATCGTAAAAGTAAAGAAGGTACAGACGGTATAAAAAATATTCTATTGTTTTTTATTAAGCATATTGACAGGGCGAGATTGAATTAAATTGTAAAGATCTCTTGATTTTGAAACATGAGCTTAAAAGAAGTTATAACATTATGTTTTCATAATAAAAAAACTACTTTTGAATTAAAACCAACAACAAAGTTATATTACTCTTCTAGCAAAATAATAAAAAAAAAACTGAATTACCTACTAACAGTTAAAACCCTGAGTAACAATAGACAACGTCTTGTGATTTGACGTTATTGAAACTATTTTGAAGTTGACGTTATTGAAGAAAATTTTTGAAAGCGGCAATTACTACAGCAAATTAATTTTAAGTAATTTATTTGACGTCAACCAATGCTATAAAACCATAAGTTATAACTTTATGTGTTGTTTGAAGTGTCCCATAATAATGAATGCAATTTTTTGAATTCTTGTAGACATGTACAGCTACCTTGTGATTCAGTCGCATATTATGTCTATTTTATCTAGTAAAGGTGCGTTAAACTTTTGTTTGCAACTGTACATAAAACTCTCCAGCCTTTTAGTTAAAAAATTATTTGCATATCACCAGAGTCGTCACCTTCACTGGCGTATGGCATGTAAACGCGCCATGACCGACGCTTATAAATGTTATTGATGAGAGTATTACCCTTATCTTTTGAATATTTGTCTTTTGTAAAGCGATATTAGGAGATTTTTGCACTCAAAATTACTGAAAAGTTATTAAATTAGATTTAATACCTTTTGCGCGGTGGGCTAGCAACCTCTCACTATTTGAGTCTCAATACTATTATTAACCCAAACAGCTGAACGTAGCCTATTAGTCTTTTCAAGACTGTTGGCTCTGTTTACCTCGCAAGGGATATAGACGTGATTATATGTGTGTATTTAATTAGATATATCATCAAAAAGCTTAGAATCCAATTTTCAATTCGATTGCTGCACACGATTGAAAATTTAAAAAAAGGTTATATTGAGTCGGATTAATTTTTACATCTGTGTAGACTGTCACCATATCTTATTTTAGAATTGAAAGAAACAATAAATTATTGTTTCAATATAGTATGGTAGGTATGCATTTATTCACGACAAGCCTTAATGTGTATTGTTCACATGTTTACTTATTCGAAAAGCACTGACTGCTTTTAGAAGCGCGATCGCATTTGTTTACTTTCCCAAGTGTATTTAGATAGATATTTGTTTTGGAGTTTTCTACATGGTAAATGGCTATAAATAAAGATACTTTTTATTAAAATTGAATAGGTTTATTCGTTTACATCAATTTCAGTACCTACAACAAATAAATATAGGTATATATATACGTATATACTTACATGCTCACTTTCAATTTGTACATTTATTTGGGATAGTAGATGTACATAAGATACCTACCAATTAAATTATTTTAGAACAAGCTTTTCAGAATTTAAAAATTCAACGCTCGGAATTTGAAAATTTCGAAATGGCTGCGTACGCCACATACAGATATTATTTTTATTTTATTTTTTCAAATTATTTTATCCTTGCCATCTACAAGCTTATGGGGCTCTAATGAGCGTAACCTGTCTACAGTTCGTTTGTACACGTTATTTTTGAGTAATTAGAGCGAACATACACGATTTATGTGGTTAAAACGTCCCCTTTTAATTTATAAAGGACCCTCGGAGTGGAATGAGTATTTTAATCTCTTTGCTGGTTCGGGGAACGTTTCAGCATTTTTTAATCTGTAGTAAATTATTCAGGAGTCTACATGTTTGGGCTCAACGCGTAAAAGGTATGATTCAAATTGGAAAGGACAATTTTTTTTATTATATTATTAATTTAAAGGAAAGTAAACTTATAAGAATATTGGAAGACCCTCACTATCCTACCCTATCGGAATAAAATAGCATGAAAAATAAGCAAAGCAAGAGTCTTAATTGAATGATCATGGATGTGACGCATGAGTAGGTATATTGATATGTTTGAAAATGGAATATTTTATAAATGCATTTATTTTCTGAAATATTGAAATGCCTCAAATACAACATAGAATAAGAAGAAGTGGGAATAGATAAATAGAAAAACGGAACCCCGAAGCTTGATGGCAGAGGGTGAGAGAGAGATTGAAACGACTGAAATTTTTCAGATTACGAGGACTCGAAGAAACTTGTCATTTTTTACTTCACCAACAATATTTAAAACTAGATTCCATGATTCTATGAGATAAAAATGAAAAAGGGCATCGATTTTAATCATTCGAGTGATTAAAGGCTCAGCATGTTACTATAATAATTTAACAGCACTATTAAATTGATTTTAAACCATATTTATAATCGTCGGATAACTGACAATTAGCCATACGATTTAACATGGCCTATTATACAGGCTTAAATTGCATCGCACTTATAAACCAAAAGCCAATCATTCCGCCTACTCGATCGATTCCATTATAAAGTAAAAAGGGCGAAGAAGATGAGCCGCGTGGCAATATGAGTCACGTTAAAAATTACTTTAGATTTTTTAGAATATTTTACAAGGCAAATTACATGTACAAAGAACTAATACTATATTAGTTTAAAAAAAATAAAATTATCATTAAATTGTATCAATGGTGATGTATATGTTTTATCGACATTGAAAATTAACCCCTTTGTCGTTAATAACTTAGAGTTTGCATGAGGCGTCATTATCATTTAATGAATTATGATTTACTAGATGTTTGACCGGTCATCATCATTCCAGTCATAGGACGTCCACTGCTGAACAAAGGCCTGCCCCAATGACTTCCACCTCGCTCTGTTGCACCTGTATCGCGCGCAGTGAATTAACTATATATATATGAAAAATATTCGTCAAGATCGGTAAAAGCGTTAAAATAGAAATACTTCGGTTTTATATTATGAGTAGTTACTCGTATATAAATTTAACACCTTATCTAAACACATTGTTTATAATCGCGTTATTTTTTTTCACAAGTCAAGAGTTTCTTTTCTGTAACCTCTTTATTTTTATGATTTATCGGCGCAGGATGCATAAATTAAACAGAGACACACAGACAATTGCTAACGAGTGCTCAAATAAAATCGACTCGCGAAAAAGAGCGAAAAATCGACAATGGATGGAGTTCATAACACTTCAATTTGTCAAAATCCGTCAGCGCATCACTATTTGTGTTTCCTATCAATCTATCGCGATTTTTCAATAATTTCTTTTTTTAAATTCAACTATTTTCATTTATTAACTACTCAGGTCTTATATAAATGAATCTTATCATCTGTGAAAAGACTTAGTCTATCATAAGAAAGTAACACAGATTAAATTAATAACAATATAATCCGTAATGCAAGTAATGTGACTGCTACGCGAAACAAGTAATTATTTGTCTGTTCTTCTTTATCAAAAATTCAATTTAGCATTAAAAAAGAAATAATGTCCTCTATAAGGAAAATATTTGACATATACGAGTATGCAGTCACGAACAAAAGCCGTTCGTTTCTCTATGTTATGTATAATTTTTTGTGTGAATTCATGTATGAAACAATCCTAATATAATCCTAATATTTCACATTAGAGAATTTGTAAAAAACTCAGCCAATCCAATTTCATGCCACCCAACACCTCAGGCAGACAATTAAGGGAAGAATAAAATAATTTCAACAATGTCGTCCACATAATAAATTTTTAGAGCCATAAAAATGCACCCCATTTCTGCATTTCTCATTGCACAATTTAAAATCAAAACAATTAAACGCACTGAATGAGGGTAAGGTGCCAAGTGGAGGGTGCATTCTTTACTTGAAGTCTGTGAAATCATTTCTCTAACTACGAGATTTTCCACAAATAGTCCTATACGGTAAACCATAAAACTCAGTTTTGCGTGCATTGAGCTGTCTTTCGAGAAGGTGCTTCTACTCTCCCGCAATTCTCATGAGTTATGATCTGACGAATTTTTCAGTGAAAATTGCTTGCATTCCAACTACGGCTATTCAAAAATATGCTCTATCTACATTGTAGAATGGTCAGGCCTCGTAGAAGCATCTGTATGATATAGCTTGAGTGTTCTTAATGGTTATTTTTCTTTGTGTTTTTGGCTTGAACGTTGATAATTTGGCGTTTAATGAAGCAAGCCCGTTGCGCTGTCTCCGGCGGATGGAAGAAAAATGCGCACAGTGAATGCAAATTTACTGTTATTGTTTGTCTATAGTAACTTTTATGAAGTGGTAGAAAGATCGTTTTGTTTGGTTTTCTTGGGCTTAGATTTTATATCTGTAAAAATTTCATCCGAATTCAAATTGAATGAAAGAAAGTTATGTTTATAATTGTTTATGGAACAGGCATCAAGTTTTATTCTCTACCTCATTATATTATTTATTTGGTCTTACATATTAACAATTAATATGAAACGGCTAGGTTCTTAAATTGAAATTTCATAAATTACACCAATTCAATTGAAATCTATTTAAACTCATAAAGTGTGAAAATCAACTCAATACTTTTCGATAAAACATTACAAATGGCCACATATCGAGGACATTTTGGGCGTAAATATCATTGACAAGGCATGATCATCCATCCATATAATGCCCAATACTTCCGCAAAACGAGGCCCATTCCACAACATTTATTATTTATTGTTCGGTAACAAAAACGTGCATTTTGTCGAATCACGTCCACAGTAAATAGGGTTGTCGAAATAACTTGACAGATTGTGTTATAATTTAAAAGCTTTTCTGATTATTAAAAAGGTGCTTAAAAGTTTAATAGATGCTTATCATATTTTTTATATATCTTATATTCGTATTTTTGTAAAATGAAGTTAGTATGTAGCTATTGTCGAGATATCCGGCTCTTTAGTTAGAGGCACTGAGTTTTATTCCAGTGCGAGACAGTATTAGTTTATAATAGCGAATAGTAACTGATTCTTTAACGAAAGTGTAAATTGAAACTTAAATTAAATAATCAGGTGTCATGTAATAATATCACTCAGTGATCGTAATGCGGGTCGTTCGTCGTCGTTAAATAGGTCCCTGGGTCATCACCAGAAAGAGAGAGAGGGTACCAGGAGAATCACTAGGAACATGATGATTTTATACTTGATGTTAGAAGCTACTTATATACTTTGAATCTAAGAAGTTATTTGCGAATCGAATTTGTCGACAAAAATGCCGTTTTGAGAACCCTACAAACAGCTATTCGAAATTCGAAAATCACGTAGTACCAAATGTTGTTGAACCCAAAACTTTTTAATTGTAATGGAGATTAGCATTTATCTGATTGTGGCCAGTACGCGCATTACTAATAACATATTTATTTTGTTCGTTTGACAGCTGTGGGCGGGTTGATCAACGAGATATCTTAAGAGCTTGGCTTAATGCGAACTAGAATGCTCGTAACACCTTTGCAACTGGTCTTCAATTAGCGCTGCCTTTGTTTTTTGTTGCACTCTCTAAAGAGAGAATCGTATTTTTCGTGACTTTGTTATTTTAGAGCGCAAGGTTAACAAGGGTAATTAGTGACTTAACATAGATTTAAGATAATTTTGGGTTGTGAGATTTTAAATTCGACAGCGCTAATGTTTAGTTTTTGTTGTTGGTATTTTTTTTATCTACTCTCCTTCTTTCCTTATGATGTTTTCTCTCACTGTGGGAGCATATTGAAAACACTAGTTAAATAAATTAAATAGCGATAAGTACTCAAACTGAGACAGAGAATACAAGACCAATTGATTTGATATGAACCTCTGCCTCCATGACTATATATTTACCAGATATCTATATGAAAATTCTTTTCTAGAAAATAAAACATCTTTCAATTACTGGAAATTCGACATATTTTTTTTTTCTATAAGGTTTTTTTACACTAGACTTTTTATGCAAGGGGTTTATCCACTTGATAGATTACAAAACCGTTCGTTTTGACGTTAATAGATTTTTCGTGTAGGGCGGCTGTTGACGACGTTATTAAATACATGAAATGCAGTTTTTCTAATGACCTCTCGCTGTGGGAGTTCTGATAGAGAACAGGGTACTAATGTTTGCCAAATGACTCGAATTATCGACACGCGGCCAGAAAAAAGATAGAAGTAAGATTGTCTCATGGATTTGTATCATGACGTGATGTGGTTGAAAGTTCGGGGAAGATAACGTTTTGTATGGAAGAATACTTTTTTCATGATGAAAAGTTCTTAAGAGTTTTGCAGTAACCTTTAAATTTATTTTTAATGCATAAAAATATATAAACATTAACATATTATAGTATTTTCGATTGAATAATCTCAAATCTTTTGCAATTGAGGTAGAAAATATACCTATAAAATGATTTACCCAGAATTCATAATTCGCAGTAGTATGTAAGTTACATACATAAGAAAGGTGAAAATTTTATTATTATTTTTTTTACCAATAAATGGTATGTAGGTTATCTGTAATTCAGATTTATCATTAAAGTGTCGGAGAACATTCTATCTGAATAGATATTGAAAAAATTGCGAAAAGTCAGCTGTCACTTTTTTAAATTGAGTTCAGCTTCAACGAGAATTTACCCTTTGTCTTCACTTAATGAAATATCTCAGTCATATAAAGGCAACGGCAGACATACCCTAGCGTCTAGTGTGGACCGCCTCATGCAATTTACTTCACATAATTAGATTTAGTTATAGGCTTCACTTTACAAATTTATTTTTTAGATTTTTACTGTAAACAATTATCTGCATGTTAAATCCGTTAAAGAATTCGCAGGCACAGGAAGAAATTTAAGAAACCCGTACAGGAGTGAAGCCCTTCATTTTCTGCTATACCTTAAATTTGACTCGAATAGTCGCTTGTTAATAGCCAGTTTTGAATACATACATATGTGTAGGATTTAGAACTTGCATTAATTCGAATGAATTGCAAGAAGAATTGACCCGATTTTTTACACACTTATGCAATTTTCAACATAAGCACTGACCTAGCTCACTAGCTAGGCCAGTTCCTAAGTTGAAAATTAGATAGCCCACTGACTATCTTATCCATTTGTATGAAATTATCCATTTCTCTTCCATATCATTATTTTTCTGAATTCTTACAGTAAGTTGTTTACAAACTCCATGATTAAACGTGTCTATTGCCTTGAATAAAAGCAGGGACCCACCATGTCTTTTCTTCGTCCCTAGACCGTCAAAAAAGCTTTTACTAAAATATATTTATTCCCTTAGTCGCCTGATATTCAAATACTACTTAATTAAGTGTCGCGGGATGGATGGCATCATGCAACTGGAATCTCCAGTGTAGACTGGACCTAATGGGCGCAAATCATTGCAAATTGCACTCTTGGATGTAGAATAACGATTTTAATAAGACGGAATTTACTGTCGCGACAGATGTTATTGTGCACGCGACTTTTTTGTTAGCTGAGAAGAAATAATTAACATCTTGTTGAACTGACTTACACAAAACTTTCTTAACGAATAGTTTTTTATGGTTATCATTTGTAAACTATCCCAAAATACGAAGTTAGTATATTTTAATTATTAACCATTTTTAAAATATTGAACTCGAATGAAGTTTGAAAATACTACACAACTAATTAACGTACACCTACTCAAGTACGAAAAGCAGGGTTGAAACATTTCGAAGCGATATAATATACATATACGATTCACCTTTTTAAAAATGTGCTCATTTAATAAGAAGAATATTTTTCTACGAACGAAAAATTAATATGAAGTTGTTAATTAAATATTATAAAAATACTAAAGAGTGCTCGTTGCATCGGAGCCACAGTCTAGTCTGCATAAAACAAAAAAAAAAAAACAAATCCGTTAAGTTCCGTTCGCGTTCGAGAATTTTGGGCACTCTCTTAGTTCATCCCTAGACTACAAAGGAACCTTCATACCAAATTTCAAGTTTCTAGACCCAGAGATTTGGGCTGTGCATTGTCTGTCAGTCAGTCAGTCAGATTTTTATGATAAGATCCCAAATTTCCTGTGACCTGCCCAATCCATCGCCGCTTTTAATGTTCTGTATTTAGAACTAATGGAATTGATTGACTTAGATAAGTTAAATGAATAGACAGGTCACTATTTCTACCAAATTTGTAGTCAAGAATTTAAGTTTATACTAAAAAGAAATTTAACTTAAATCTAGAGATTCTTCTTTTAGGTATATGTAGACAGTCTGTGAAACATATACGTATTATACTTGAATGATTTACAGACTGTCAATCCAGATTAATCATTACAATTTTAAGAGTTATGATGAGTTACCTACTTTCTATTAATAAAGCAACTTCTGTAGTCTAATAATCTTGGTCAATTACCCAAATTAGGCCACGAATATTAGATCTGATAGTCATAAATTGAATCACCTTCGCTCGATATAGCACTGCAGACACCGTTTTGGTAGCAAGATACTTAATTAAATAAGGCCTTAGCAATTTGTTAACCTTGATAGATTTACGACTGTGAGATAAGAGTTTTGGCTTATTTAGGTATCCTAAAGCTACTTTTTATATCACAATATGTTCTTTTCTTAAAAACTACGAAAATTTACATGAAACCAATCATGCAGCTTCACATACATACATACATACATATGGTCACGTCTATATCCCTTGCGGGGTAGACAGAGCCAACAGTCTTGAAAAGACTGAATGGCCTCGTTCAGCTATTTGGCTTAATGATAGAATTGAGATTCAAATAGTGACAGGTTGCTAGCCCATCGCCTAAAAGAGGAATCCCAAGTTTATAAGCCTATCCCTTGGTCGCCTTTTACGATATACATGGGAAAGAGATGGAGTGGTCCTATTCTTTTTTGTAATGGTGCCGGGAACCACACGGCATTCAGCAGCTTCACTCTCGCGGGAATTCAAAGACCTTGTTTATCGTTGTGTTACATTTCATTATTATCTAATAAGTTTTTGAGTTTATTTGTAACGAAAAAAATTCTAGAATACGATACCTTATAGTATGGATGGAGCTTGTATTTTAGCCTCTCAACTAAGGAATATAAAATCACAAACATTTCCTATAAACTATATTGAATCGATTACACATTAAAATTAAAAAGTTACCGTGACAGACTAATATTTCGATTAATGTCCCAAGATGTTATTTTACTTATATAATTGAATTGATTTTAACTTTGATTCACGATCAAATTATCAGTAGGGTTCCAAGACTACTTTTATAAATAAGTGGCAGTCAAATATAAAGGTGACTTTAATAAGCAGTAAAATTTGAAATCAATTTCTTTTTCAGTCATAAACATTTTTAGTGGCCCGTCAGTGGACCACTGGTGGATTCGGATTCTCTTGGCAGGGCCGTCTAACATTTTTTTTTTATAAAATGAAAACTCAATATTCGAATCAGATTTAGTAGATTTTTTTTGATACAGTAACAAACATACATATGCTTAAAAATAAAGTTGATTATGCTTAATGTAATGATTCTTATTGAAGAATGTCTAATAGGTGTAAATAATCTAAGTAGTCTTATCTACTTATGCAATAGGGAAGGAAATAATTGTCCAAATAAATTGATTATAAATAACAGAACGCAATTATTCATAATACTGCTGACAATAATTATTGAGAAACAGTCCTACGACAGCCCTATCTAAAAACTGCATTCTCTCAGCAAGGAACTTCATAAATCAGCTATTTTGAC
Organism: Amyelois transitella; assembly: GCF_032362555.1. NCBI lineage: Eukaryota > Metazoa > Arthropoda > Insecta > Lepidoptera > Pyralidae > Amyelois > Amyelois transitella. The sequence continues at coordinate 4,717,909 of NC_083511.1, read as the reverse complement.
ACTCTTACGATATTACACCTGCCAAGTCTGTCAAAAAATAGTAACCAGTGGTTCAAATGAAATTAACTTTTATATTATTCTGGCCATAAACGGCATTGTTTTAATACAAAAGGTGTCAGTAAATGCAAATTATTAAGATACAAATAATATCTTCACGAGATTATTTTTGAGCATAATGAGTTTTCACTTATTCTTTTAAATGGCCTTATAGGATTGTATGTAATTTTCACAGCTTGCAGCAAATAAACTGAACATAAACAATTTGGACACAGGTCTGTATGTACACACAAGGCATTTACCAATTCATGAACACCGTAAACATAAAGGAATAATAAACACAAGAAACATTAGTTCATAGGTAGATGAGGTATGTTTGTTTGGTAACCCGAAATCTTAGGTGAATACTCATAATTAAAAGCCAGTTACCTATATATCATGAATTTGTAAACAGCATCATCACGTCAATTTTAATGGATGTTCGTTTGGCCAAAAAGACAGTTTCCGCCTCACCTACCTCACTTCCGACGAAACCGATATTTTTCCACTAAAATCAAGAAAGGTGTCACCGCCGATATTTGAGTGCGCTATCGACTTGTCACTTTGCTGTCTAAACGAAACCTTATATTTATTATGTGCTGTTTGTTTGAAGTGTTAAGTTACGATTTAGGGGCGTCAGGTGTATTTATGTATAAAGTATATCTCTATTATTTACCCCATATGTATAGTAAGAGAGTGAACGTATATTCATTTGTTATGACTTAGGAATACCCTGAATATAGATAAATAGATAATAAATAATTTAAGTTACCTTCTGTGAATGTAATAAAATTAGTATCAAACCATTTTGTTTATCTATAAATTTTGTTTATTTTAAGTAAAAGTTTAATATGCTTAGGATTCTTCTTGTAGGCGATGGGCTATCAACCTGTCACTATTTGAATCTGATTGAGCCATATAGCTGAACGTGGCATTTCATAGTCTTTACAAGTATATTAAACATGGTTTTATGTATATATTTACGAGAAAGCAAAAAATAGAATAGTTACACGACTAAACTTATATTTGTCATAGATCGGGAGAGTGGTCGTTTTTTTTTGTAAACTTTGAGTCTAATAAGCCAAATCATATCCAATTTAATCAAAACATCTTCCATATATATGTATAAAAAGTTTCAATTCCGAAATTCTTAGAGATCAAAAGATTCCACTATCACGGATAAACGTTACATTATATTAAAAAGCAAAATCAAAGCATGAAGGAAACATCTGTTTAATTTCACCAATACAAGTCGTTGCACGACGTTAGGAAAATATATTTTAGACACAGACAAACTTACCCGCGCCGCGACTTTTTCACATAAAAACTTTTATGCTTCCTTCGAAAAAACGGGACGCATAGAATTAATTCAAATTAGTTTGTATCATGCTTCCCATCGCATAATATCGTTACGCTTTTGAATAATTTATGTGGCAGAATAAATAAAGGTGTGGTTTGTGGTCTCCACCTATGAGTAAGTATGAGAAAAACGCCCATAACAATGACAGTACCTACTGTATTTGCATGTAGGTAGAACAAAGGAAGCATACTTTTGTGCTTTTAATGACATTTACTTTTTTAAATTCATACGCATCAATATTATGATTGCGTATTCAAATCAAACATTTTCGGAATTTCTTTTACTTTTTTTCGGACAAAAAATATTTTCCCTGTAAGTACATGAAGGTCTGTTTATCATCGTACTAATTATAATTTATAGTTGTACACTGCTACCGAATCGCCCACCAAATGTTGTCGACTATAAGTGATCGACTCACACTTTGAGTTTCAAGTTGTCAGTGTAAACAAGCGATAACGCGTGATGTATCATAGTACCTTTAACATGGTCATGATCGGCTGCTACTCAAATTTATTTAGTAGCATAAACAAGTGTATATGTTAGTATGTACTCTGGTGTTGAATATGTATTGAAATTGTGTGTTGACTATTTAACGTATCCTGATATCCGAAATAACTCCACGGGTTCGGCTGAAATTTGTCATTACTCTCCAAGTAAGTTAATAACTATTCTGTTATTGATGAAAATTCTCACGGAAAAATATCTTTTATTTCTTAAACGTTTATTGTTGGCTAGAAAGAATATTACACAAAACCAATATTGTTTAATGGTAAAACAACTAAACTTTATTGAGACATTAAAAATTAGGTTCAATTTCGTGCTTAGACACAATAAAAAGTTAATTTAAACATTAACAGCCCATAAAAATTTTGAGTTCCCATAGCCAAAATAACAAAACAATATTGTCTCTACTAATTTTTAACTATATAAAAAGTATTCTAATAGGCATGGCTCGCGTGATGATCGATTCTTGAACCTCGTGTCTCATTAAGTACCAGTTTTTCTCAGACCATGCTTACACGACATATTCTTACCTAAATCGAAACTATTCCAAACCTTAACAGTACAAGCATTGCGTTCAAAATCAATATTGAAATTAACAAATAATAATTTGTCAAACTACACGAATAATTTATGGTTATTATAACCAAACACCAGCGTGCTTGCAGTAACAATCATTTGTTTTCTTCGTCCACCTCGCTTGTTAGACAAAATTTTGACATGGTTCTTGACCGTGGGCGTCTCTTTTCTAGTGTGTAGGTTTAGACCCACGTGTGTTCTTTTGTTCTTCTTTACATGTTGTTTCAATGAATGAGTTTTGTATGCAAAAATCTAATAGCTATATGTTTAGATTATGGATTTATAAGTATGCTGGTGACAATCGCATTGTTCCTTTGTATGTTGAAGTTCAAACGTAAACAAAATGGCATGAGTGTTATTTTTGACGCTTTTTATTTCATTGATTGTAACTTGGGTATTAAAGTTATTATTTAAATCCTTCGGATTAGTTATATAAGATTCGAAAAGCTTATTTCAAGGATTCAATTTGATGTGAGTATAAATAGGTAGTACAGTAACTGAATGAGTCACCAGTGATTTTAAATGAAATGAGATACGGCGGCAATCTCGGACAAGAGAAATGAAATCGTACAATGCTTATGTTCTATTTTGTAAATGTCAAGGTTGAGATTTGGATAGTTTTTGAGGCAAAGGCGGTACGGGTAAAATAGTTTCAATGCTGAGGGTCGAGACCTTTTTTCTCGGCGATCTGTATCGGACTCGCTCATCGATGGTCGTCGCGACAATACTATCGAATTTTGGTACATCGATATGGTAATATACCAGTCGATGCATTCCTTACCTTTGTGTACATATGTTGATGAGGTAGGCGAAACCCTATTGATATACATTCGAGTGTATTGTTAATAAAATTGGGTAGACCAGTTTTAAAAGGCAATTTATTCTCTCTCGATGGGACATTTGATAGTGCTTAGTCATATGGCTTTGTTTCTTTTTTGATATTGTTGTTGGATGATACGTGTAATGTGTCTTGGATAGTAACCGATACTTTATCATTAAGATGACGTTGACAAAAATATGACATTCGAAATCGTTTCGGTGTCTTTATTCATACCTTAAAATTTTATTGTTCGTATATGGATGCAATGGCGCACAAGCGATAAATTCTCATCAAACCATCTATTGTGAACTTGATCTAAAACGTTTTAAACCCCTTAACTTTAACCACAATAATCCTCTATGCCCATAAAATTGGTATTTACCCAAATTAAACTATGGCCTTAATTGATACAAATGGTCGTTTCTAGTTAAACGTAATTGAAGAATACAAGGATCAAGTGTATGTGCACTCGGCATAAGTTTGGAACTAATTGTCCTTGCGTCAAAGTTAATTAAACATGCCAAAGATAGATATGAACAAATGGATTTAAATATGAACTTAACATATAAAATTTGGTCAAAAAAAGACAATAAATGATACATAGAATCAAATTGCCCCCCAGCGTATCTTGTTTTGTAGATTGTGCTTTACGATGTATTATATAAGTATCATATATTTAAGCAGACAGAATTTGACATTACTAGCAACAATTTTTTAGGTATCTTATATTAGACTTCCTATTTTATCTTATTTTAACTGTTTAAAATTTAGGAAAGTTCAATATTATTCAAATTAGAATGTGTATTGTTGGTTTCATAATTACTGAACTATGCAAATTAAAGATTTAATTAGTGCACAGATGCAGAACATCGTCAAAGCACTAGTGCTATTTTACTTCGGCGAATCAGAATTAAGCTGTTTGCTGAACACGCTCTCGTTTTAGAGACAAAAACTAATTTTACCAACAGACTTGAAGCTAATCAAAAACAAATACAAAATCCATTTTAATCCGTTACAATTTTATAGCCATCAAATAACACCCATGTGATGGCAATGTGTGTTATGTCCAAATAAAAACCCAATATTATTTTATATGGCACAAGAGAAGTCATTGTTTTCGACTATCGGAAACGCTGTAAAGACTTTTAAATTGGCTATCATTTTTATTTTGTGTTCAATATTGAATTTAAAATTTTAGTCCCTGCTGCGTAATGACGCTTTCAAATAAATTGGTTAGCTGTATTTAAGCATAGTATGAAGATTTGACGCAATCAAATGAGCAAATAAGTAACGGTTTTACATATAAAATGGCTATTTGGGATTATTTATAATATGATGCTATGTTAAGTAAGTGATGCAATACTTACGTTAATTAAAAATTAAAGTTAGGGAATATTTAAGAAAATTAGCGAATAATGCAATTTTTTTTTTCCTTAATTTTTTCGTTCGCATTCGTAATTTCGTTTGTTCGTATTCGTTAATAGAAGGAGGTACTTTTATTTCGTGAAATTTAACTTAAGGTTTATTAAAATTTGTTTGCGACCAATTAAAAAATTAAATAATTTGTATCGGAAGACCTTATTGTTGAAATATTACCTATCGACACAAAAACTGCGACTATTGCCTGCATACTTAATTATTTTCATATTAGTTGTCCTTTCTGGACATGTTTCTGATTTAGTGTTGCCGCCAGTTACAAACTTTTCTAATAAATAAACCTTATTCGCGCGATGTCAAACTCCACGCTTCTACGAGTATCTCTCACATTGGACACGACTGTTGTTGTTTGTTTACTTCTTATGTTTCCGTTTATTAGCCCCTCTGTGTTAATGTTATATGTATTTTACATCCTGTTATAGCAATATTAACATCCTGAAATTTAAATTTATTTAATTTTGCTTTAAACTATTTCTTGTTAGATTTGAAGAAAACATTTTGGCAAATTAGATAACCTGATAATTATAAATACCTTAATTCACCTTTTCTAAAGTAAGCTTTTTAGTTAATTCTAAAGATCATCTTTTCAATAGGTGGACGGACATGCTGAAACACTTGGTATTATTGCTTTAAATTTCCGTTACAGCAATCTTTGAAAATGTCGTTATGAAGTTGGTAGATTCAACCAATTAGAACCAAAGGGTATAATACATCTTGCTTTTTGTGTCCGTGCTACATAAATTTGTCCCTTATCCACAACATATTCTGTCCTTTATGAGTAGGGTCACGGTTTGTAGGTTAAACTCAGCAATTTATCTCTTTTAATCGAGGCATAATGAAGTTTATTCAGCAAACATAGTTCTGTAGATTGTTTAGACATATCGCTTTGTGTAATTGCTTTAGTCAACATAACTCTCTTTTTTATTTAATATAATGTTTATCAATAATTTAAAAGCGTTATGGGTAAATAGATAACAGAATTCAGCGGACGATGGTATAGAGTATATAGTCCACAGAGGGGTAACCAAAACACATAAAGGTGAGAGAGAGAAAAATTACAATAGGGTTCATTCCAAATATAAAACGTAGTTCTTTACATGCGTACGAGTAAATTAAGTTTTTTATCCTTTACGGAGAAGAATATCTCTTAAAAGGAACAATACCTTAATAGCTCGTACGTACTACTACGTACAGTTTGGCTTGGCTGATGGAATTTCAGATAATATTATATAAATAAATTTACAACAATAAATTAATAAATTTAAAACGGGACGAATTACACAGACTGATTCTTAATTTTAATTTTACATAAAACAATTACAATAGGGTTCATTCCAAATATAAAACGTAGTTCTTTACATGCGTACGAGTAAATTAAGTTTTTTATCCTTTACGGAGAAGAATATCTCTCAAAAGGAACAATATCTTAATAGCTCGTACGTACTTCTACGTACAGTTTGGCTTGGCTGATGGAATTTCAGATAATATTATATAAATAAATTTACAACAATAAATTAATAAATTTAAAACGGGACGAATTACACAGACTGATTTTTAATTTTAATTTTACATCAAATATCTATCATAATTTCTAAACAACAAATGCTCAATCAATCCTTAATCACATATAAAAAAATAGCAAATAATATTAAGATCACGAATAACACAAAAAAACGGTTGTTCAGTCGCATAATAAAGCCACTTTTTCAATTGAGTTCAAAAATAATTTCTGCAATCGGAAAGTAATATTTCAGAAGTCCAGACATTTCCCCGAGATAAATCTATCTATGATATTTTTTAACGAAAGCCAGAGGGTTGCCAAACGCCAACTGTGCCAGACATTACTCTTGTTCTACTTCCACGCTCAATATTGCATTAAAACCGGGAGTTTGATGAGACTAATTTGCTATTTCTTAATATTGGCAATAATAAACTGTGATAATTTTTTTACATACTCCTAGGTAGTTATTGATAGAGTCAGTAATTATATTCGAGCTTTATGCTTAGTAGATGGCTTAGTGACAGAATGTAGGAATTTTTACACCAAAAATTCATGTTCACAAATGTCCTAATATTAGGTTCAGAGTAACCTAATATTATAATAGAACTTAATTAACTTAATAATAGGTAAAGAAAATTCATTTAATTATTAGATTTAAATTATATAAAAAATAAATTTAATTTATATTAAGAAATTATATATAGGTAAGTTTCGTAACACAAAAAAATAAATAAATATATAACTGATAACAATCAAGATCAAGGTATGGCTACATGCAGTTTCAAATTTGATTCTGCACTAGCACATACTAACTGAATAAGGAGCTCAAACTTTACAAGGCAAACTTACCAAGATTTGCGAAAACGCCAGCGGCTTCTCTAAGGACATAAGATTTTGAAATTTCACATCATAAATGTGTATGCTAACCTCTTCAAGTATAAAGGAAATTTTTAATACCTTATATTTTAAAAAGATATAAAAAGAAATTGTTAATATGTGCAATACAACATTTATGAACCATTTAAAATTCCATCATGGTCCGGTAAGAAATAGTCTATGAATAATCTTCTCAAGTTGGTATTGTTCTTAAAAATAAATAAAAGTTGGTAGTGGCCTTAATGTCACTTATTGGTTCTTAAAAGATCAGAAATAAAAACGTGTTGTAACTTGTAACGCGTGGTATTTTAAGAAAGATCCCTTCTTCTGTCGACCAGAATCAACTTGTCTGTAAGACTATGCATGTAGCCGCTATCATTATAATTTAAAACCCTTTGCACATTTTAATGCAAATTATAAGTTTGTATCACAAACTTAGTCTGAGCTCACAGATGTCTCCGCGGCTTTAGTTAATCTTGTCTACAATTTTCTGACGATCTCGGAAACTACTCAAACTTCTGCTTGATACTATTACTGTGATCATTTTTTTTTTAATATTATTACCATTAAAAATTTTATTTGCACAATTAGGGTAAGAATTTCATTATAAAATCACTGTAAAATTAAGAAAGAATTTGCTAAAATGCCTTTAAAATACGCTTGAACAGAAGATAAAAAAGATACACGTATTCCCCATATCTTATAATGTGTGATCGGTACAATTAATAAATGTAACAGTAAAACATAATAGGCTGGTAAGCTGAGAGAAATTCGGTTTCTAAAATTGTCAGGTACCTACATTGAAGTTATAAAATACTTACCTATAAGATAAATAATTTACCTTTTCCAATCAACTCAGTTACCGCTATAAATAGAAACGCCTAAAATCTTTTTTAAGATCACTAAGCTCAGACAGTGGCTGATTCGCACGCACTGTACTATCGTCACGATCCTCAAACAGACAATTGTTGATAAATTTATTTGTTTCAATATCCGTCATACTACACCGTGGGGCAAAGATAGTTGTTTCATTATTTATTTATATTTGTATTTTAAATAGTAGACTAGCTGCTCCGCTCGTTCGCCCGTACATTCAGGGATATCAGTTAGACTACATAAAAACCTACTTGACTCATTTCAAGACTTAGTAGTTTGGGCTGTGTTAGTCACGAAAGAGTTTCATATTGATATACTGGAGTCTGCAGCTCCGCCTGAAAACATGTAAATAATTTGATTTTTTCAAAAAGTTAATCAAATATCAATGTAGTAAACTAAACTGTAATAAGCTTACCTAACGTTCTAATGAACAATTAACAGATTATTACTGAACCATGTTACATTATCCGAAGCGAGTATTGAAAAGTTTCGTAACACAAATAAATTGATTTGGTGCGCCCCGTCTCACAAAATATGTAAATAATAGATGAATACTCAATGTAAAAGATTATTGAACTGGTCATTTGAATTACATAGTAACAGTTCAATTATTATGTAGTAGGTATGACTTCTTGTACTTAAAAGACATCTCAACTTTTCCAAATTTACTTCAATCAATAATGCCATATCACACAAATCCATTTTTCATCTTGACACAATATTGTATTTTTTTATGTACACCGTGCGAGAATTTTATTCTCATTTTGAAAAGACTCATCTGTAATGTCATTGATTTAGCGCCGTCGTAAGGGAAGTCTCAGTTCTATTTAAGTTTCCTAAAAGGAAATGAAAGGAAATCAGAGCCCGCGCCTTGGCCTTTATCGAAACTTATCGGAATATTTCTTAGGACATTTTACTAAATTGACTTGACTACTACATAGTTGTTAGTACTTCGTTAGTAAGAATATAATTAGGTCGGAACATAATTTTCGCTTCCTAGATTCTTTAGGATACAAATAGGTATACATAAAATTACTTCTATATCCCATGCGGGTAGACAAAACCCACAGACTCGAAAATACTGAAAGGACACGTTTAGCTTAATATGGAATTGAAATTCAAATAGTGACAGTTTGCATCGTCGATAAGAAAAATACCAAGTTTATTAGCTATTTCCTTAGTCGACTTTTACGTCATCCATGAGTGTCATTGAATGATCCTAATCTCTTCTCTCTCAAAATGTGAGAACTTATTATAAAATATTAAACCCCTTACAATAATTATATACTCCGACACACACATTCTCTCTATAATTTTGGAAATCCCTTTTGGACTAATAACAAGAGGGGAAGTACACAATACCCATTTTGTTTTGCAGTATTTGGGTTGAAATGCTTTTAGCATTTCTTAAATCCAGAATAATAGTTTCATTTTGCAAAATATCATCTGTTCATTTGCTACAGGGTGCGAGATCATTATCCCGTCATACGCAGATATGTCACAATCATGATATTTGATAGAAATATGATTATAGGAACTTTATGATTTAAGCTGTAGTTTAGTATTACTACTAACTTTTACCCGCATCTTTGCCTGCGCGAATTTAGGGCCACCTTCAAAAGAATACAAATTTTTCGCAAATACAACGGGAACTTTAGTTTTTACCAGAAAGAAAAGTTTTCTATGTCCTTATCTAAACTCTTCACACGAAATTTCAAGAATATTGGTTCAGTAGATAACGCGTGATGATGTAACAAACAAACAAACTCACTTTAGCATTTATAAAATTAGTATGGATATGAATAGTATGGATAAAAAAAATTAAATACTTACCTAAATTTTATATGATAATGTTCTCCGTAATCATATATGTATAATGAGTTTTGTTTTATAGTAAGAGTTAAAGTGATTATTTAAAAACTATTTATTTGTTAACTAAAAAAGTCTCTTTTCTTGAATAATTTCAATATTTTGTTATTTAATGATTCCATTATAATTTTTGTAAGAATGTCTTACTCTTATTTTATCTACAGTTATAAATTCAAACCTTAATTTTCATCGTACGCGATCCCTAGTGATTTTTCAGGCCTGCGTTTGATGGATCACACGTTTCTTTTTATTTGGCTTCTTACATATCACGCTCTAATGGTGTACACTATGAAGAATGATCATAAGAATGAATTCAGTTTTAGGGCAATTTGGAATAATCTACACACAATCTAAGTTTTGCACTACCGACTGTAACGCAAGGGAAACTTACCTATATAATAATCATGGTAAAATTTACACTAGATGAATGTGACTATAATTAATTTAACCTTATCATTATCAACAGCTGAACGAGAACATCCAGATGTTGGCTCTGTCTACTCCTTAGGCGATAAAGATGCTAAATATATGAATGTATATCTATCATAATCTAAATTCCTGAGATTAAACATTCTAACAGCACTAAAACTAATGTCATCAACAGCTCATTGACATTTACCTTCTTACAAACTGGGGCCCGTAAACTTCTGAGCGACACCCCTAATTAATTAATCAGTCTGTGTTTAGACAGGACCGACAAAGCTGATGACTGAATGGACCCTCGGCCCTTGAGTATAATTTGGAGATGATTGACGTGAATAGTGCAAATTAATCTGTTAAATTTATTTCTCAATAATGTTAATTTTTAAAACCATTTATTATTTCTGTTTTTCTTCTCTTGTATTACAGATTTATTGATCCGCTGCAGGACGTAGGCTTCCTCCAATGCATGCCATTCACTTCAGTTTTGTGCTTTCTAACATTCCTATTTACACTTTTTTGTTTGCAGGAGCGATAGTTTTGGCCTCAATCGCCTTTTCGAGTGTTATGTCTCGCGACCGCGGCTTTGATGATGTTGAGTCGGAGGTTGTATTTATGCTCCAATCCATGCAATCTTTTATACCTAGATTTAGTATACGAGCTGTGATACGCCGGTTGGCGTGTCACGTTACTGAAGTCATGCACAACATTATTCAACTGTTAAATTGTCACGTCGGTAACGATTCGACTGATTTTCAATATATAAATATTACAATACAATATAAAATAAATACAATGATAAAATATTCTACAGGGTCATTTTTATAACCAATAAGCACCCATTTTTTTCAATTCTCGTAGCAGATACCTAGAAAATAGCTCCCTATTGGTAAATTTTAAACAAGAAAATACTATTACCTTTATGACTTTTGGAACAACTGAACAGCTTCTTTAAGTGACACTGCGAAACCCTAATTAATTGCCGAGCGTTCTCTTTACAAACTCCCAAATTAATTGATATTTAAAAGGACCCCTGAATCTTAAATATTGGTAGATGATTTATAGATGACATGATAACCAAGGACTGTGTAAAGTGATAAATCTAATTACCTACTCACTTTTCGAAAGGTTTAAGAATAATACACGTTCACGCAATACCAATATGGAGGGTTTTTATATTGTAGTAAATTATAAAAATAAATATTTTTTTTAAACTGTACAAAATGATTCTTATTATGAAAAAGGAAATGTCTTCGTATTCTACAGAAATTCTGGCATAAAATTAAAGGAAAATCAATAAAAATAAACCTATACTAAAGATATTAATACCATGTTTTAAAGCCAGTTTAGTAAAGAAATGCACAAGCATTTCTACCATTAGACAAAGGATGAAATTGCCAATCGGACTAATTAATAATCGTGCCTCGTCTGAGCAAACAGCGTCGGTCAACATTTGAGTCTGCCAATTGTAAGATAATGGAGTCGCTGTAATTATAAGAAGCATAGAACAAGGTAGAATTAATTGTATTTAAAAAAAAATAGGACCTTACTTTAATTTTCCCTTCAAAGATTTTTTTAAAGCTTTACCTACTTAAATAACTTTTCTTTATGTCAAATTAGAATAGATGCATTTAATAGGGTAATATCCCCCTAGGGCCTTAAGTACATCGGGGTCCGCTTTTTTTCCTTTTAGGGTAGACCCTAAAAGGAAAAAAAGCGGACTTATTCTACTAAGTCACAGATAGTTAATAATATAATGTTTAATCAGTGTTTGTTTAGTCTACCCACAGTCAATTTAATCGTTGATCTATTATTCGCATAAAATATTCTTTAGGAGTATAAGAGACTGTTTTATCTGGATATGGATAGACTAATCAAAATGTCATGCATTCTTTTCAATATAAGATAAGGGCATTTGTCTTCCATCTCACCTGATGGTAAGTAACGATGAAGACGAAGATGTTACAAGTCTATCCGAGATTCGAGTTAATAGTTTTTCAATGTGCATCACTCATACATTATTCTATTACTCTCATCACAGCATCTTTTGACTTATTTTTGATTGTCAGCTACAATAACACTCACCTTGACATAATTATATTTTCTTTGCTGCTTTGTTCCATTAGTTTTTAAATTAATTCTTCGCTTATTGGTCAATTAACCTATATATCATATAACATAATCCTCAACCTCATGGTGTTGTAACAGTTGAGGCCTTGAGGGCTGTGCTGTGTTCTTTTCCAAGGATCCTTGAACTTTTGGAGGATGGAAACCAGATTTTTACACAAAAATCTTCTCTCTGGACAGGTGAATACCTATATCCTAGTATTTATGCGACGCTTCGTAATCAATATTTGCCAAATTCAGGTTAATTGCAAATATTAGCTTTAGCTAATTAGTGTATAGAGGGAGCCAGTATTTGGCCACTGCGGCTAAAGTTTAATGAATCATTTTGACCCCTCAGATTGTTATTTATTGATGTTGCTAATCAGACAAATGGTTAATCCATTAGTTATATGCCGTAACAGAATGATGGGGATTGGATCTCCATTGAAATATCATGACTTGCGAATTGCCGTTGCTAAAATCGAATAAAATTTATTAAACAATTACATATTTATTACCCGATATTTTAGCAGAATAAGAACATATTAAATCTTCTTGAAGATAAAGAGAAATCTAGAGGACAAAAAACACAAATATTTAATAGGAACAATTCCGTAAGTAAAAATTTTTAAGTTAGTAAAGTTAAGAAAAAAAATCATGTTTCATACCAGTACCTAAGTGAGTTGTATCCATTATTTAAATTTGGTTAACTATTCCTAGAACACTGAGTCTAACACAGATAGAATAGCTAGTCAAATTGATATTATACTGAATTACTAGAAAAATAACAAATTAGTTAGAAAAATAATTAATAACAAAATGTAATAAATGTTATAGAATATATTTCTAGGACAAATGATACCTTTCTGAGAACACGCAATCTATAAAAGTATATCCAAGGGAATAATCAAATTTAAAACATTCACGTTCCCCTAAATTATGTTAGCAACTTAGTTGAGTCTCTTTACGACGGCGAATTAAAAATTAATGCGCTCTTACGAAACCAGCTGAAGACAAGTTGATCAAAATTTCAACTTCTCTTAGTTAGTGGGTAACATTTAATTAGTAAATTATACCTTACAGTCTAATCTAAACACACTAACGATACGACCACGGAGCCACGGCAAATTTTATGTCAGGTGAATTGGAGGGGTTTAAAAAAGAGTAATTAGTAGACAAAGTCTGAAGAATAAAAAGAGTCAAAGAATGTAGATTTCTATGGTGCACGATTTCGCTACGTTTTCAAGCATGTCATAATATCTGTACATTGTAGTATATTTTCATATTTATATTTTCGTTCATATATTTGGTCACGTCACGCCATGTCGCAACGCAAGTGCGTTCGCATAACGAGAAATTAAAGTTCAAAAGCATGCGTTCACTTTAACTAACAAATGCGAACTGACAAAATGTTAACTCGGCATGAATTATGAGTTCCACTCTGTACTACCCCTGGGAAATTAAAGTGTCTTGCTGCAACTTTAAGACGCACAGGTACAGACTTCGCGTTTCCGTGGAAACGGAATAATAAATTTAATTCCTTCTGTTTTAGGAATTGACTTTCTTTCGCTGCGATTTTACTTACGTGTTTAAGTTGCGGCATATAAGTACGTGTTGTTGCTTCCTTCTTTACATCTCATATTTAATTTACTCTTTTTTGAGTACCTACTGATCATGAATATGGTAATGGTGGTACTGATCATGAAGTAATGGTAAATGGTTCTCAAAAATTTTAAATCAAGCTTTATTCTGAAATTATTATAAATAGCATAATTTCTCCTCTTCTAAATCGTGTAATGGAGATTTTTTTGTGAAAGGTCAGGACAAGAATACACTAAACAAACAAGCTTTCATGAATGTGAATGAAGCCAAAACGTTCAATTGTGGCAAGTGAAGTTACTCAAAACCTACCCTAAAAAGGCGTTATTCTACACTTACGCGGAGTAATATCCTAGAAAAATTCGTTCAAAATTCTCGTTGTAACACGGATTTAACTAGTCTCATCAGACCAACAAATAGGGCGTGTCTAGAATGAGAGTCTGCACATATGTACCGGCCGACTCTTGGGAAATAAATTGTTACCAGCCGTCTGATTGCGGCCTTATGAGATTTTTTAGTCCGCTCTAATACTGAGAGATAAAAGCATTTTACGCCTTCATGCTCTAGGGATGTTCAGGATAGTGTTCATTTACATTTTCAGAGTAGTACTTAATAAAAGTTTATTATTATTTCTGAGGTTTAATGTAAAACGCCTACTTGGTGATCTGACGAGGTCATCTAATTTTATGAATACAGCGTTTAATACGTGATGTTCTATTTATACCTTTCCTAGTTTACAGCAAATAGTTTTAGTTAACCCTACCTTTAATAACTTTCTTAATTGTCATTTCCTTATGAACCAATGCAATTTCTGTTAGACGCCATTTTCGAAATCCTATCGAATTAACAGAAAAAAAGGTAGCCTAATAGGTGACTTTTATTATAATTTGTCACGGCAATATCTTCAAACAGCCAAAATTTTTGTCCTCGCCCATGCCCATAATTAAAATAGAATTTCAACCCTCTTCTAAATCAATTTCCAGTAATGACGGCGTTTTATCTCATTATATATCCTAATGTAAAACTAGGACGTGTCAGCCGTGCAAGAAATAACTTCCTATTAAAACTGTCCAACTGTCTGTTACAGTACACGCGACTTAAGTCACGAAAGACCAGTCAATTTAGTAACTTTCTTACCTTTAAATGGTATTTTTCTGGTTGTATCACAAAATTCTACATTAAAATTACTTATCAAATATACTTTTTGTTATATGTAACTTAAAAGTAATATTTATGTATCAAAATAAAAAATTATTTAGGATAAATTAATCTTATGTGCAATACGCTTTATTGCTCTCTGGTTAGATAGATATCTAACCAACGATTGTGACAAATGAATGAAAGGGAATGATGAATTTAAGCAAACCTCTTCATATTTATGACTTACACCACACGGAAACATTTACTGATCGGAACTCTAATCTGTGTACACGTCGATTTTCATTACGGACTGACCGCTTTTTATAGAGGTGTTGTCTCCCAACACCAATTTATATTTAAATTATTTATAAAACAATGGACTTTTGGGATAATCAAGGCAGTATAATTTGTGGAACAGAATTAAATAGTAGATTATACACTAAAATTCTGCAAATTTCCTTCTATTGTATTATAAAAAATGATACTAAGTATCTGATTTTTCAAGAACTTGTAACAAAGTTAGAATTGGCAGGTGGATTATATGCGGAATGTTATTTGTGCTCAGAGTAAGAAATTTAGATTTAATCATAATATCAGTTTCATTGTAAGTTATTGAATACTTTGAAGAAGGTTTTAATTTTCATCTGTATTAAAAAGCAATTTTCCATCAAGTGAAAACGTAAGTAATAAAAACGAACGCCAGTATAAAATGGTTAGAAATAAAATTAGAGATATTTCATTTTGTGAATCCAACATGATTACTTCAAAACAGTTTTCACCGTCAAGCTTTTAAATTAAGCTGCATCTGCTTTAAAAAGTTCCTAGTTTTCAACGAATGAATCCAATATTCAAATTAAAGGAACACACAGCGTCGGAAAACCCAACAACATTAATATGATTTAGTTTCATTTTTGCGGAATAGTTCCACGGAAGTTTTACCTTCCCCAAAACTCACCCAAAGTTATTACTCTAGCAAATAAAGTTACACAAAAATTGCTTCGCCCCGGCCTTTCGTTATATTACTTCCAAACTTGACCGCTTACCACTAGTAATAAAGTAATTCCTATATTCGTGATGTTTGAGAATGTGGCGTAATGACGTTGATACGTTTATCAGATCCAACTTGGTATTTTCCAACAATTTATTGTGTTAACGTGAGAACAGCAAAACTAAAATCGTGGAGTACTATTATTGGCATAGCACATTGCGTGCGTCACGGAAAACAATTTGAGGAAAAAAATGTAATGAACGGTTTCATGGAAATTAGAAAAGTAGGGAAACTTTATTATTATTAAGTCTTATAATAGTTATGTATGATTTGTGCGATGACAAAGCAAATTGGTGTAACAAATTAGGGATGTAAGTAACTTATTAGGGATGTGTCATTTTGAATAAGACTACGAAATTTACATTATGATGGTGTGATTCACAGACACTCAAGACAAGTTCAAAAATAAAATTTATTAGGAAACATCACTTTTATAAAAAAAGTAAAAGTTAAAAGTGGTCCATCAGATATCTCATAGAAGAAGACTGAAAAAAAGATAATATTTTAGAATCATACAAGAAGAACAAATATGAGTCACGGCAAAGCAGAAAAGAAGCATATGACATCCATGAATAAAACTTGCTAACCAACCTGACTGGCGACTGACTCTCTCTCTCTCTCTCATATTTATTATTTAGTAATTTATGTACACGTACGTACATTTATGTAGAATGATAAACACAAAGAACATAATAACATACATAGGTTCTGCTTATTTCTAAAGAAATATCTTTCAGCAGATTGAAGAAGACCTGATTAATGATGACTTTTTATAATAAATGTATTACCACGAAGAAAAAGTTTTCGCCCGCGGCTCCATCCACATGAAACAAAAATATCCTATGCTCCGCTTCGAATTAATAGTTAAGTATTATCATACAAAAATCATCAAAATTGTTTCAACGTTTTGCCATGAAGGCGAACAGTTGAAACGAATAGTTACAATTAATATTATTACTTATTAACATGGAAGTATGGATTGTTGGAAGTTAATAAAAAAACAAGTAGGTACCTAAATAAAACTACAACACACCTTTATTAGCCCTACAGAACAACGTTGTAAATATAATCTGTAAACATTTACTAGTATTTTACAAGTCTACCCTTGGAATCACATCCCGGAAAACTCGAGCATCTCCCGGTTTTAACCCTGGAATGTTTAAAATTCCGGGAACGTTGGTGTCTCAAATGTTAACTTTATAAATAATTTAAGAGTACAGTGCACAGGAATCTTTGTATGATAAGTACTCGTACGTAAAATAAAACTTCTAGAATACGACTTATCATGTAGGTATTTGGTAGTCGGCATAAAAGTCGAAAATATCACGTTTTCTGCGTGGAATAACTGATATGCACAACTAGATGTGCCATCCCAGCTGTGTTCTAATTATTCTAATTACCCCAATTTTTCTAAATCATAATTTATTGATGTAACTGCTACATAGGAAAAGATTGTACAATACCAATTCTCAAATTCATAGATTCTATTGCCAACGTCCATACCACGTTGAAAACACCGGTTCTCGTCCGATCACCGAAGTTAAGCAACGTCGGGCGTGGTCAGTACTTGGATGGGTGACCGCCTGGGAACACCACGTGATGTTGGCTTTTTGCGAACCCTTTTTTTTAAAGAACAGAGCTGAGCTAAACAAAATCCATAAGAAATAATATATGTATACCTTATCATTTTACTAGAAATTCATTTTTCTTGAACTACTTCATTCTTTCATTCTGTGTGCATAATACACGGTATAACTATAAAACGCGGCAGCTGAGCGGGGCGTCGCTAAATGGCCCGCACTGAGAATTTAGTACTAGATCGTGCTTCAATATACGAATTATATGATGATGAGAAACCATAAAATGCAATTTATAATATAGGAAAAATCTTTTAAAAAAATATTGAGCCGACTCCAAACAATACTTAGGTACACGCAATAACAGAAAAAAACAATTCAGAGTTTGTTTTTAAGAAATGAGTAACTTCAATTCAAAATATAAAATTATAAAAAGTAATATTATTTTAGAAACGGAAAGTAAAATACATAAATGGAATTTGTTTTTTCAGTAGAAATTAAATTTTCCAAAAAACTAAATAATGTAAAAATCTATCGCTGGAAGTTTTTCCTCGAATCGTTAGATATAAATTTATTTTATTAGTTATGAAAAACTAATTTACAAACTTTATCATTTATATACATAATTTTGTATTCGTATTTGCGTGATCTAACGAAGTGGTTCAGACTGTGCAGTCAAGGAATTGAACATTTAAAGAGATAGATCACAATTATCGTCTTACTGTAAATGTAAATTTATCCACAAACCCCTCACTGATCTAATATTAATCTTATGTTGAAGAACTATGTATTTTCATCAAAGTTGTATTCGTCAAGGGATTACGCGTATTCAGAATTCCTATTAGCTATTTTCATACTTTACATAATTTCCCGTGAGAACACATAACACTTCTAAAGCATTTTCATAAGCCATTCTCTTTATATTTATTGGCTATAATTCAAGCAAATTGAAGCATAAGAAAACGTGAAATAATCTCGTAAACAAGACTATTTTTTGGGGTTCCATGGAAAAAAAATATTTTCATACTCACTACTGACATATTCTATTCTGAACATTTTTCACTGAAAATTATATTTAAATAAATGTCAATGTTCATAATATAAAGTTAATTACATTGCCAGCATTTCAAGAATTCTATCATTAAGCTAAATAGCCGAGCGTGGCCGATCAGTATTTTCAAGACTGTTGGTTTTGTTTACCCCACAAGGGATATAGACGTGGCCATATGTATACTTACATTGCCAGTACACTTCTGTTACATACTCGCAGCATGACACGCGCGACGCCGTTTTATTCGCGCGAAAAACATTTTTTCAGAGAAACTTAGCGTAGCAGTTATCATATTAAATCGAATTAAAATAAAAAGTAACTCGATTATAGCAAATATTTATTTTGTTCTATTACGTAATAAACAAGATCGTATAAGAACATTCTATGATTTTATTCACAATTTTCTAAAGTGCTATAACTTATTTAACAAATTTTTTATATATTTCATTATGCACGAGCGCTTTTTTCATAAAAAATACATACAATCTCATACCCTATAGGTATCTTTGTCTACAAACCTACAAATTCTACATTTATATAGAAAACTAATATCGAAATGGGCAATCCATTAAAGATAATGTTTGATATTAAATGCACCAGACAAGGGCGATGCAAGCGTACCCCGGTGCAGTCGATGGTGCATGAAAATCGTTGCATTTGCTGAAATTGCTAATTCAAAGTGCTGGACATTTTATTGTATTTTTATTCAAAATGTATATGTGTAGATGAGAGTATTTCTTTATTACGTAAAAACACTGACAGGTCAGGATTTAAGATAATCACTATTTTAATATTAAAACAGCTGAACGTGGCCAGCCAGTCAGTCTTTTTAAGACTGTTGGCTTTGTCTACCCGCAAGGGATATAGACATGATTATTTAATTTACGAGTACTACTTTTTATTCACTTTTCAGTTAGTATGTGTATTTACATTATAATGTGTTAATCCTAACTTTGTATTGAGTGTACTTACATTTGTCTTTACATAGCTGTAGTAAAAAGGACGATAATACATAGGTTAATAATTTAAAACATTTTTTGATTAACAGATACAGCAGCTATCGCAGTGATATTGGCGCTAAACAAACTCTGAAAGTTTAGATACCTGGAGTTGATTGGATAAGATGCTTTCCTAGAAGTAACTATATAAAGGAAAATGAGCTCGCCAATGCTACTCGTAATAATGAGAAAGTTGTTTTTCAAGAAAATGTTGAAGTAAACACGTTGTTATCATCAATAAAAATTTAAGTGTTGGCAGTTAATTAATCGTTAAACTTATTTCAGATGTTATTTATATTATAATAATGACACCCTTTATAATAGTGTAAGTAGTGCATACATCTTCTTTCTTGCAACAATCTCTGCAATACGTGTTTTTTTTTTCTGTAAGAAACAATATATTGATCGTTAAGAGAGTTATTATAAAGATACACTGTCCATCAGTTTTTGCTTTTCACCTACTCAGTGGAAGAAAATATTTTTCCCTACATAGCAAAAAAGTAACAACAAGTAACTTTCCGTATTAATTAGATATTTTTCCCAAAACGTTTATCCATTCTTATGTGAAGTCGGGTATTTTGCATGTTGTAGTCTATAACTTAAAATTTGTACTGACTTGCAACTGAAACTTAATTACTAAACCCCACAGGCCGCATGTAAATTCCTTGAAAAACTTTAATTCAAAGTTTGTTGCCAGAGGTATTCCAGGCGGCACTCGTGCGAGCAAACTGCACCTTCTTATAAGCTTATTTTCTTCAGAGAGACTCGAAAATTTTCTTTAGATTAGTTTCTCTTGTTGGGAAAAATAGGATAGAACAAGGAATAATAAGTTCGCCTTCTCTCAAATTGGACGCCGCTTCTTTGTACATTTTTTTTCTCATTCGAATACGAAAATATCATTCTTTAGAAGAATATAAGTAAATTAATTTATGTTCTGCCTAAAATTTGGTTCTTTTTTTAATTTACTTAGACAACATAAAAATTGTTTTCATTTTAAAGTCTGTTTTAAATGAAAATACAAGGCTTTTATATACTGAAAATACATAATTTTTCTACATACATATAATCACGTCTATATCCCTTGCGGGGTAGACAGAGCCAACAGTCTTGAAAAGACTGATAGGCCACGTTCAGCTATTTGGCTTTAAGATAGAATTGAGATTCAAAAAGTGACAGGTTGCTAGCCCATCGCCTTAAAGAAGAATTCCAAGTTTATAAGCCTGCCACTTAGTCGCGTTTTACGACATCCATGGGAGAGAGATGGCGTGGTCCTATTCTTTTTTCTATAATAATAATATATTCTATAGCATAATGTTTCTATCGGTCTCTTTTAAATTCTTTCTTTAATAGAAAGGCTAATAACCTTTTTCAATCTTCAGCTTGCTCGCAAATAATATCCAGTGGAAGATTTTCCAGCTGGAAGTGGATGGACTAACTAATGTATTTTGCAGATGGTGATTTGCATCTTGAAAGAGTAATTTTAGAGAAATCACGTCTGTGGTTAGACGGATTTGTTGGTTGAAGTAATTCGGAAGTTTTATTTTTGTAAGAAACTTTAATATTAGCTGAATCATTGAATATTTGTAAAACACTTGTTTTGCTTATTAATAGCCACTTGACATAATATGACCAATATTAATTAAATATGTGTAATGTTAATCAAGATCAAATAGAATTATAGAACGTTATCTAAGCAAATATTTTACAAACCATACCATTAAATATCAACTTATACGCATGACATAAATAGTTATAACAAAATTTGAGTTCCTACTGAATATTGCAAAATAGAGCAAAGAACCAAAAAAATAAAAATTAAAAAAAAAAAAGCTATCCTTGTTTTCATAGACGAATATTTCTTGATCTTCGCTTTTGTAGCATCTTGAGATAAGTCTGTGGAAACTTTGAAATTAGACGGACTGAAATTTATTACGAGAATCCTAGCTTTGGTGTATGCTTAAGCGAATAATGAAATTAGTTTCCCTCTTCAAGAAGTACTGAGCTTGAACGAAGATATGATAGTAGATATACATTTCGTAATTTCCCCAAACTATTATTTTGTCGATGATTTTTATTATCAGGGATTAATTTTTTTTTTCAGTCTACGTACATTGATATTAGGTACGACACAACAGTTAGGTAGTTCATATGTTATAAATTTTGCAGTAGTTCATTTAAAATGTTTCGATATAATGTACCTATCAATTTACATTAAAAAAATTTCAAAACCATTGCTACAAAAAGTTCTAAAAATAAATACGGCGAAAAACGAAAAAAAAAGCGACCCAAATATTTCCATCGTGGCTTTTAACTCAATAAGCTTATATAAAAAAATATTCTCTCGGGATTGGATTATAATTGTCTTCCCTTTGTTTTTTCATCGAAAATGTTTCACAGTTTGCGCAGAACGTGGCGCTAACTCAATCCTGCCTATGCTCGCCCACATTTTCACGGTTCATTGGATATAAAAAGAAAATAGCGCTTTAAAAGGGATCGACGAGCCCTTTCAGCATTTTCAAACAAAATAAAAGTAGTACAGAAAGGACATGTTTTACGAAATGATTATTAAACTAATATGTGGAATTAGCGCGACTCATCTTTACTGTCATCATAAACACAGATAGTATTATCAGCCGCACTAAATGCTGATTAAAGCCTTCTCCAAAGATATTGACCTTTACGGGTTATAACTGTTAAAACACTAGGCTCCTCCTCAGAGAGATGTGGATATAACGCCAGGACGAGAAGGAAAAGAAGGATGAAAGTAGCTTACCAGTATGGTGGTAAGCCATACTTCAGTTACTATAAGTTAAAATAGTATTAATAGACATGATTGTACATACATAATATGTACAATCATGTCTATATCCCTTGCGGGGACATAATATCTTAGGTAATGTTAGCGCTATTTGCATCCCAAGTTAACAATTATTGACGGTCCTTTCAGCACAAAAGTTATCTATTCTTATTATATTTAAATTATTCCATGGGTTATGAGTATTTATCTGTTATGTCCTTATTTGGGAATTTAGTCCAATCGCGAGATGATGTTGGTCTGTGCTCACGCATGTTTCAACAAACACTGATTTAACGATTCGTAAAACGAGTAGATTGAATTTAAACCCTCAATGCATTTTCACGACAACAATAGAAATTTTTTTTGTTTTATATGAAAATTGTTAAACGTTGAACAAAAATTCGAATGTATTTGAAAAATATTAGGGTAGTTTAGTTGTAATAAGGGTTTCAGTTTAACTTGATCAAATTTTGATCTAGTCAAATTTTACTGTCAAATAAAATCGGAAACGAAAAAAAAATCCCTGTGGAAAAAGCCAGTTATTAAAACTTCTTCTATGACTATAAATTTTTATCGAAAGTATTTGTGTGGAATATCGATGTTAATTTGAACATTTGGCTGTGGGTAAGCATATTATTTTTAAATCATTTCCTTACACCGCAAATTAAGAAATTTATATTTTCGACTATATAATACTATAAACTAAGTCCGTATCAATCCTAGCTACTACTAGATGATTCGTAGATGATGTCGCATTTTTTCTGCAAACTCATGACTAGCGCCAGTTGTGATTTGATTGCTGGGGTTGGGGACGTTCTGATGTTGTCGACATTAGATTGCTAAAGGTCGTGCCACATTGCTTTCTTCCTACTTTTCCTGGTATTAGTCCTGGTTGAGTCCTCATTTCTCAGAAGAGCTCGAGATGCGCTCATGACCATTATTCTGGGTAAGTCTGGTTTTTACACGAAATTTCATCATTTTCAAGCGGATTAACCCCTCGCTAAATCGCGAGGGGTTTTGTATAAAATATAATATGTTTTAATAATAAAAGAAAAAAATTTAGAATTAGTGAACTTGACAGCAGAACCTTATACATGTGGGATCATGGTAACACATTAATCGACTCAAAGTACAGGTTTTCCTACGATGTTTTTCCTCAATATAAGAGGCTCGAATCCTCCTATGCTTTGCTTTATTTAATACACACCCAAATAACGTTTTCTTTCTCCTCTCTTTTCTTTCGACTGCCATACATCTTTTAGGTATTATTCAAGATTCCTATTTTTTTTAAGAAGTTATAAGCCTCTATTGCCTTCTCTTACTTTTGTGTTACTCATTATCGTTAGCTCAGATTGTGAACTAATTATGCCAAATGAACTAGTCTGTTTTTACAGTTAGCATGTGAAGCCGTCCTTAGATTCATATTGCGTTAAAGGATATTAAACTTAATTCTAACGCAGTCATGGTTGACAATAGATAGTTATAAGAACAGGGCAAATAAATTTAAAATAGTTCTATAGTGAAGGCCTACTGTGCCGTGATTTTGCAGTTTAGTGAGCAATGCGATTGATACAAACGTTAGCACTCTCTTGTATGAAGGCGTGGCGTGAAATGACTACGCGTTTTGACAAAAATCCTGCTTGAGACTTGAGAAATCACTAACCATTAGATAGCTATATTTTTTTATAGGAAAATATCATTATTTTCTACAAAAATAATATTATATTCTTAAAATATAGTAACAAAACATTGAATTTATTCATCGACCAAGTGATTGCTTAATTGACAGGGAACGGGCAGCCAAACTACTGGTAGGGAGCTAAAATTTGACTTCAAGATTCCTCCGGGAGTATTTGAGAGTTATAAGAAAGGATTTGCTGAAATTTCGACGTATTAGAATAAAACATAATTTTGCGTTATTTTAGTCAAACAAATTTCATGTAGGAAAAATCGGCACACAGTCGACCAGTAAACGGGTTAAGAACGGGAAAAAGCAATTAATGTTCTTCCCATAGGTACAAATCTCCGAGGAAACAGTATTTATATTAATAAGGGATCTGCGAGAATATACTTCTATTTTCAAAAGCTTGATCAAGAGATTTTTTAGAAGGGAAGATTTCCTAAAATTCCCGTGCGATTTTTCGTCATACACGGAGATAACTGTGGGACTACTGTAGTATTTCTCTAAAAAAAATGAGAGCGGACGATAGACTCAATCCTTATTTGAAAAAATAGGGATTAGATTTAGATATTATATAATAAAATATTTTTACTCGTAGTTAAAACATTTTTCGCGGAAAATCTCCAAAAGTGCGAACAATTGGATCAATCAATGAATAAAAATATTCGTCAACATGGCGGAGTTTCGGCGTTTTAAATAAATAAAATCCGTTATTTTGACAAACGAAAAAATTTTATCCATTGCGTGTGAATAAGCAAACGGAATTTAATTTGAACATCGACGTTTCGGTGCTATTCAATCAAATTTTGGGGAGCTGTAGATATTCATGAAAATAAGTTATGTATAATTTTTATGTGTACTTTGTGATTTAAAATACCTACTTTCTAGCTATTTGTTAACTTAAACATTAAAGCATAGGTATTCTTTTTAAAATGGCGTAGGTAACTAGAACAAGCCTTTAAGTGGATGTTTAAAAGTATTGTAATTAACTGACATTAGTAAAGATAAGTTGTCGTTATTGATCACTAATGCTTTTTTGATTATAAAGAAAAGTCAGTTATTAGAGAAGGTATTTTCAAAAATTGAAACGCGGTTCTTTGTCA
Organism: Amyelois transitella; assembly: GCF_032362555.1. Taxonomy (NCBI): domain Eukaryota; kingdom Metazoa; phylum Arthropoda; class Insecta; order Lepidoptera; family Pyralidae; genus Amyelois; species Amyelois transitella. Next base: position 4,692,534 of record NC_083511.1, on the reverse strand, counting down.
CTTTTGAGAGAAATTGATGAATGCCATTATGTTCAATCAAACGTCACTATACTGATTGGCGCGTATGTTACAAAAAAATCTTTATTTTCTACTAATAATTTAATCAACATAGCTATAAAAACGTCTAGTTAATTAAAATTCTGATCTTGTAAAATAGATCAAGTTTGAACGTTTTTTCTTATCCGCCCTCACTTTGAATTAGAGGATAATTTGACTGGAGATCAAGAGCTAAAGGTATAGGAACTTTGTTCAAAAGTGTCACGTAGACAATAGGTGCTATTTTCGCAAATGAGCTGCTTAATATTCAAGAGGCCGCGTAGCCTTAACAACAGAACAAATTCAAAAGACGAAGTATCGACCGATCCTTAATGTAATTATCATAATGGCGACCAATAAAAGCGAGGTTCCAAATTTAAAAAATAGTATCAAAGGTGCCTGAGGCAGAAAACGTCGCATCTTATTTAGCACCCCGAAGAGGGCATTCGATCGAGGCCTCACCTAATCACATTACGACAATAAAAGAGCTCTGGATAAAAAGGGCCGAAACAGATTTGCATGAGACGTCAAAGTTGATTACGTGTACTTGAGAGGATAGATACTTGAAGTGCTGATTGGAATAAATCATTGCGAACTTTTGTGTGAATTGATTTGGTTTGTTAAAGAACGAGCAATTAAAAAAAAAAAAAAAGTATTAATGTAACTAGAAATAAGATAAGTATGTACAAAATCAACGCAAAAGTTATAGATTAGGATCCGCCTACCCAAGTTTGCGTTGCAATTTACAGAGAACATAAATGGTTAAATCTGGCAAATTATACAACGGATATAATATCAATAGCACACAGAAATTGTAATAATAATCCATGATGGCACACCCCATCCTCATATTACACAATACGGGCAATACCATTCACATCTATATCAGTTGAATCAGGCGTGAAGTCCTTTATAAAACGCCACGTGTCAGTTTCGACCACCGTCCAGGAAACCAGCGCGGGAGTCATCTGAGCGGATCTAATGCACTCAAAATCATGTGACATTTGTTATATGCTCCCGTTGGTATCAACCGTTTGTATCAGATTCGTAATTGAGGCAGTTATTTAATAAAATGATTTTGTTTAATATGCTCTAGTCAATAATTATCCAGAAACGTGGTCTAATGTGCAACTGAGACTAACTAACTAGGTGAATGATGATGTCTACCATCAAAATTAAGTACAACAAGTTAACACCTTGTAACTGTTGAAAAACTGTATTCTTTCAACTTTTAAATAGGTACGATGTATTTTCTTGAATAGGGAATTTGTCGCCGAATTTTCGTTTGTTCGTTAAATTATGTAAGTACTTAGTTTTAATTAGTAGTAGATATCCATTTTCATTATGTGTGATAGAAATAAGTATCTTCATCAGCATCTCACATGTATTTAAACATTTTATAACAAGTACCATAAATACACTCCACATTGATAAAGATGAAAAAAAGTTAAATATAATGTACTTTATTATTATAATGAATTCAGCATGGAGCAAATGACATGGTGTTAAAGAGAATAATACTGTTACAACTAGGGTGGAAACAAAAAGATGGGCAAAATCAGGAGACGGTATATTTGCGGAAAAATCAATGGTGAAATGTTTCCGAAGCGGGGACAGGAAGACTGATCATTATTATTGTCCATACCCTGAATGGAACTGGCTTCCGTGGAGCGTTTCCTTTATTGGAAATGGTTTTATAAAAGCTGTTATTTTGTCGTCAACACCAATCCAGCTTTAATTTGTGTGGTAAATTAATGTGTGGTTTTACGTTGAAGTCCCTTTTCGGTAAAAGGTATTTTTGTCACAAACAATGACCGTAAAATATGATGATATAAAATGGGATAGCCAGTCTGAAATTAAATTATGTAACTGTGCTGATCAAAATGAAATTGTGTTTAGCTGTATAAAAATATTCACAGTATGGGAAGTGTAATTTCAAGTAGGTAGAAGTAGTATTTTAGTAAAGAAATATACATACATATCATTATTTCACGTGAGTACCTCACCCTTGTCCCATATATCAACGTAACCCTAAAGAAAAACACAGAGTTAATACTTGTTAACGATCCGTCTAAATACCTTTTCATAAGAACGCATTGAGATGCATTCTGTTGAAATATTGGATGAAATTTCGAGATTATTTTTTAAAATATGACATGCACTTTATTAGAGTAAAATTATTGACAAGGAATCATATTTCTTATACGAGTTTTCTACAAATAATTCAAATAATTGCTAACGCGTCTGTTGTAGAGAAGATAAATAAAAAATAATGCTATTGATAAACTCAATACTTTCCAATAACAAAGTCAAAGTTCGACTATTTATAGACAAAGAATTTCCGATAGGCCATAACTGAATTTGCTATATCCAAAGGGGAACAAAAATCACCCCCTTTTTATATTATCGACGTGTCGCAAACTAAATTGGTACCTTTAGGGGAAATCCTGTTTTATTTGACGTATTAGGTGTTTCGAACACCCCGCGTCTGTTATATTTTTTGAGACAGGTGTTCCGTCTGAAGCCTCTTCGCCCTAATATTTTGGGGGAAATATAATGGCAATTGAAATTTTTAAACTCTGACTAGGAAGAATTTAAATTTATTAAAATTTCCTTTATTGCTTATTCTCTTTAAAGAGCCAGGAGTGCGCCTTTTGACCATGTTTCTGGATTAGGTAAGTCAGATTTTACAAGGTTTTTTTAAGGTTACATTATTTTATACTTTGTATATTCCGTGTGTTAACTACAAAACTACAAATTTACAAAAGATCCAAATTGAAGAACAATATTAATTGTATAGAAAATGAACAAACTTTCCAGTTTTAAATTAAATTTGCAGTACATGAAGTTCGGCCCAAACATTCCGCCTATTTTGGAGTCTCGCCATTAAACCCTCTGTAATTATGCAATCAGCTGATCAGCTGAACCCCAAGTCTGCACCCCTGGGCTATGTCAACCTCAGTTCAATTCGGGAATGGCAATAATAGCTGATGCTGCAAAATGTATGGACTTGAGATAACAACTTTAATAGTAGACTGGACAAATACCTTATTACGTAACGCATGCTGATAGCAACTACAAATTCATTATTAATTTATAAGAACGCATTATGTTTTTATTTATTTTTATCTGTATTAATAAATATTTTTAGTTACAAATAAAAAAGAGAAATGAGATGAATGGAGGGTGCTCTAGCTAACTGTCTGTCCATATTTTTTTTACAGTTCCCAATTTGATTGTATTGAAAAATCTATTTTTCAGCATACTGTTGGAATAATGATAAAAAGGACTATGTGCGACTTCGGATGATTAACATTCCTCAAACAAAATGCAATCAAAAATTGTCCAGATGATAGCGTAACAGACAGGTTTATACTCGTGTTTATAGTATTAGTATGGAGTGAAACCGCGATCTATATATTTTCAAATAATACAACGAAAGATTAATATCCATTATCATATGATTAATTTTTCTTAAAAAAAATTCTTTGTACTGTCTAAATACTGTTGTTATTCAAACATTTATTTCAATATCATCAATCCTGAGAGTTGCTATCAAAGGTTCGGTTCCTATAACGACACGTAATGCACAGCCGAACGACCCCTCTGAATATTTGATAACGACTGCAGATAGGTTTGAGTGCACCCGCATGTAGTAATTTTGGTTAATTTCGTATATTATCGCAGTACCAGATAAATATTTTGATTAATTCATTGTTGTGACAGACAATATCCTTTATAATGAATTGAAATGATCTCGTCTCGTTCTAAATATAACGTATACCAGATTTACGAGGCGAGTGTAACTGGAAGGGTGATCAAAGGAACATAACATATAATCACGTCTATATCACTTGCGGAGTAGACAGAGGCAACAGTCATTAAAAGACTGAAAATACACGTTCAGTCGTTTGGCATAATGATAGAATTGAGATTCAAATAGTGACAGGTAATCTTGATCAAATCAGGGAAATTCTGGTTTTCACCAGGTCAGGTCAAGAGAAAAGAACAAATGATTATGATTATGAGAAGTGTATAACTTTTCACCTGGCTAGAAGGTAAGTGGAAGTTGTTGCAAATGGAAATAAGAAGTATCCCTCGGGAAAGAGAAAAAACCACGTCTTCTTTTCAGGTTACAAAAAATGGCTTATTTTATTCCAAAAATATACATTTTAGCTCATTTAGGTCCTATTGGAACAAGTTATTAGAGAGAAGCAATGATGCCTAGTATTCTTAAATTAATACTACGCACGATTACCCCATAGAGTAACGCATACCAAAAACTAACATAGAGCGTGCACGTACCAATCATTTCCCCACATTAAGCAACCCCACCCCTCCCGTTAAGCGCCATTATCAGATAAATATATGCAATTTATTACATTCACCAATTTACATACACTTTGCGACGCGACACGATGACATGATGTGGAGTTAAACGATGTTAGCACTAAGAGGGGTTTAGATTGGAGAATGTTGAGATTTTGGAGAAAATTTGTCACATTTTGGTTAGGTTTAGTTATTTAATTTCTATGGTTATACCCATTGAATTTCTATGGTTTACTTATTGTAATGAGTGTGGAAAAAATGTAAAAATAACAGAGAGATTAATGCATATGTAGCACAAAATATTGCAATATTAGATAGTAACATTACTTTTTACTTTAAAAACTAAACCTCTAACTGTAGTTATTCGAGTAAGAAAAAGTCCCACGGCGTTTTGAACACAGCAAAAAAATAAAAAAGCTATTCACACCCGTTCAACCCTCGATTCTTTTAAATGGAATTTCTTTATTAGAAACGACGTTCAACAAATGGACAGATGGATTTTTGCATTAGTGGACTTTCACAGAAACGCCGGAGGCAGAGCATGGCGCTGGCAGGACGCCTATCGATTTGTAATAAAAAGAAAAGGATTGAACAAGTAAATTAAAGTTCGCTTTAAGTGACATTTTAATTTTTTTACCTTTGTTATAAAATTGCTAGGCTTTTATCGTTACGCAAATGTTGTATAACTTTTTATCATTCTATCGATTTGTGACCATAGTTTTGGAATTCTAATACAAGTTTTTCGGTTGTTTATTTTGCATGTCAACGTTATGAGATCAACATCACAAAAATATTATGATCACACATTTATACCTAATGGGCAAATAATTTTGAGAAAAATTTCAACTTTTCCTGTGGATTTATCACTTGTGTAAATTTTACGTGCGTAAAGTTTAAATAAATAAATAAAAATATCAGTTGAAATTATTTAGCTAGTGAAATTAAACTAAAACATTTCTCATGTTCCAATAAAGGAACTAATAAGGCTGGGGTCAGACTATCATTGAATCAGTCGTGCCACCTTTATCACCACATCTGCTGCCGATACTAACTGTTCTGAACGCTGAACTCTGCCATTATTGTTATGGGTTGATACATAGATAAAAATAAAATAGATAACGCAATAGATTTTAAAAAATAACGTGATATAGTGAAAAGAGAAAAACAATGTATTTTCCTAAAGACAGAACTCTGTGTAGTAGTAGAATACCTACTGGGACATATTTGTAGAAAAGTTTAACATTTAACAGGAATTCTATTTAAATCGTATAAGAATGTAGTCATGAGGCCCTCACTAGAACAAGACTGGTGTGTCTATTGGGCTATGTGTTTGAATTTGGACCAACTTTTAAAATCTCTTCCAATTGCTAAGTAACTGATTGACTGACGAACAACGCACCGTGCTTTATCTTATCTGTCAGTATGTCCATCGCACAGCCCAAGCCACTGGGTTTAGATACTTAAAATTTGGCATGTAGGTTCCTGATGTGGTCTTAAAGTGAAGTAAGAGAAGGTTTCCAGTTATTTAGCGTTACACGCGGGTGGAGCCCCGAGCGTTTTCTTGTAATTTATAATTGCACGCATATATAAAAAAACCCTAGAGTAAGGCCATATTTTAAGACGTTAACATTCTGAAATTTTACTTGTACATATACTTAATAGTACATGGTCTATTTCAGTAAATTATCATTGGTGCTAAGTATCTATTTTTATATGGTTGTATTAGGATTTGGCAAATCACCCTTTGAATTCCATTCATGGCACTAATAGGTGGTTGTATTTTCTTAAGCCTAATGCGAAGCTATTTAAATTCACATAGAAGTGATTACAGACGTAGTTTATCACATATGTATATTTAATAAAGCTATAATCTTATCTATTATTTTTTTCCTATTTTTAACACATTTATTTTACTTAGGTACAGGTAGGTACTTTAATATTAATATGTTGAAAGATCTCTTTAAAACTCTAACAAAATTAGATATAATTAATGTATATACGCTTCTTTTTGCAATTAAGCGCCCAACGTTCTTCGTTCCATTAAAAAACTGTACCTTTATTAATTAAATAACTTTGAGAATTAATTAACGAATCTCCAACATTTAATTCAATTAATTTATACAGGCACCCCAATTGTCACGATTATGAAACGTGAGACGTGGAAAAATTTCGCCTAAGGAATGGAAACATTTTCCTAGTCCTTCATGGTAAATTTATTAAGGGTCACACTCACGCCCTCTGTAAGACCCAAAACGGTACGTTTAAATTCTACGAGCAGAAGTGTCGCTATATATCACTGGAACATAATTTCTGGTCCCCTATAAAAAGTGAACTTTCATCCGAGCTGTGGCAGCTTCTGTTTCTTATTTCCCGATATATAGGAAGAAATGGTGACAATGACCTTATTGAGACTAGATATAGCAAATTTACAAATGTATAACTTGTTTGAAAAACAATTTCTCATGGACAAGAAAATGCTTTCAAAATTCGTAGAAATTTATTAATACCTTAATAAATGCAAACGAAGAGAAAATAAATCGCAAGAAATATTCAATGATTGAACTAACAAAAATAACTGTTAACGTTATAGAACACCTAATGAAGAATATTAATTAGCATAAGCGAACCTTATTCTTTAAAGCCAGATGAAAATTGAAATATAAACACTGTGCAAGTAGAGAAATATAAACATTTGTTTTGTCTAGTATCTATTATAATTATTAAGGGTCTTCGCAAAAAACGATTGAGTTTTATAGTTCGATCAGTGACTTAAACTTTGAATCGATTTGGAACACGTGTATCAAATGCGTTTTGTAAATTTATAAATGCATTTCCTTTTTTGGATCATTTTGGTCATTGGATCGCATTTGTTACGTCGAGATTTAAGGACAGATTTTTCATGTATGGATGGCTATTTAGTTTTTAAAAAGAGCATACCTATGAAAAAACAAATGATATAAATATTAGCATCTGAAATCTGAAGCAAAGAACAACAATCGCACAGGTCAACACCCTCGTAATATTGACGGAACCTGACACCCATCTGACGACTGCTGTATAAATCCTCAACCACAATTCTGTACCCTCGCCCCAAATCTGAGCGACACAATCCAGCGATAAAAAATTGTTTTGAAGTGTGAAAATGTTGGGATAAATGTAGGTTCGGTACATTTTTCTCACACATTTATATACATAAAATCACGCCTCCTTCACATGGGGTAGGTACAGACTGCATATGTCTTCTATAGAATGTCAAATGATTACAGCTGTGTCTATACATGAGATAATCTTTAATACTGAACTGATGTTGTTAGCATAGAGGTAGGTAGGTACGCAGGTATAATCAATTTGGTACGTATCTAAAAAAAACGAATAGTTTCTAGTTTTAAAAAATTAAAACCGACAAATCGTAATAAAAGCCGAAAAAATCGTAATAAAAATAATATTTAGAACTACATGATGAGTTTCATCATTTTCGTACTGCACTCACAGTGATAGTTTCACAATGCGCATTTATGCTTTCAAAAATCATTACCATTCTAACCCTAAGTTCGTAGTGGGACATATTTCATCAAACCCATGCTGACGTTTCTTGTGCCATTCCGCGTAACCCTAAAAACCGAATATTTATTCGTGATTTGTTGTAGGTTTGCATTAAAATAAAGCCACTATCTGTGCTCAGCACCCTCGTGTTATCTAAGATCGGGATTGCATAAAATTCACATCACTCTATGCGGACGTCGCAGGGATTTTTACGCATCTCATTTCACTGCCCGCTTATTGTCTTCTGTTGTTTAGTTAGATATGGTTTTTATCTTACTTTATTACCATTAATAAATTTTTTTTGCTAATGCTTAATCTAAAATAAGGGGGCTTCGTTCCAATGAGAATTAATTAAAATTATTTTTTATTTCTTTAAACTTTATTGTATAAAATACAAATGTAAAGCACAATTGGCAGACTTAATACTAGAAACGTTATCTACCAGTCAACTATTGGGTCTGACAGAGAACTCTGAAAAATTACGTCTTTAACAGATGTTAATTTCGTGATTATGTTTATGTATGTTTTTTTCGGTCAGTATATCGAACAGCAAATGATCCTAATATGTTTCTATAGAAAACAATTTCAGTGTTATTCCGTTAATATTGAAGTTTATACATCAAACTTCACACACGTTTTAACTGGATTACACAATTATGTATTGTGTATTAGAGAAAATATAAACCCACCAAGAAAAATTGTTAGTTGTAGGTACATTTCGGTAGCCCTTTACTTAGACTCCGACAATGGCAATTTTTATAGGAGAGGTACGATATTTTAAGATCATTAAAAAAACAATACGCAATATTATTTGTAACAATCGATTCGATTCGAAATCCGAAAATGCTTTCAAACTCAAATAAGGCTGGGTATACGTTTGTCGCACTCAACACGACACGTGTCGTGGCCTGAGGCGATTCGTGACGCAGTTAATGCATGGTTCGAAATATAAATTAAACTATATGCCGAATGTTTTCGACGTTTGATTGTGACATTTCCTGAAGGCAGGAAGCGTGATGACGCTGGTGTGGACGTCCCCTTATGTATGCTAGGGAAATAGATCTGTCAACAGAAATTATGTTCATAACAGTGATTTCTGCTATTTGATCAGAAAATCAATAAACTTTCACACGCACAAACAAAACGTGCTTACACTAAGTAAATTTATTTCACTAGTTGTTCGCGTTAACTTAGACCTCGCGAGCCATTTTTTTTTAATTGTAAATATCTCAAAAATACCTAACCCATTTGGTTGCCACACGAACTAAACATTCTATTGATAAGCTACGTATCTTTCAAATGTCATCAAAATCAGCTTTTCATATCTTATCGCATTTCAAACATACATACATACAAAATGTATTTTCGCTCAAAGTTAAAATCTTTTTATTTTCAATGAAAGTAGAGAAAAGATTTGTATTCTTTTATGTATGTTACGAATAAACTCAAAAAGTTCTGGATTGATTTTGGATCTGGACTTTTGGGACAGCCATACTTTATAAGTTAGAAAAGATTTGTATTCTTTTATGTATGTTACGAATAAACTCAAAAAGTTCTGGACTGATTTTGGATCTGGACTTTTGGGACAGCCATACTTTATAAGTTACATATGTAGGCATTTTTTGGAAATTCTCAGCGTAACAGTAAATACGGTAATTTTTACGCTGGCGTAGCTGCTATTCACAGCTATAGTCGACTATATATGTAGTACAAAATAATAAGCTCAATACACTATAAATGTGTCTTAGTTCAAAGAGCAGTAACGGCTCCTTATTAATTGGTCTATTGGTGTAAGTAATTGCCTACTACGGACTAACTGGAGCCATTAGGATACAGTCGGGTACAGTGCCTAAATGCAGCATGGGGACTTGCTTAATTGGACTGTTTCGAGGAGTTCCCAAAACTTCGTTGAGATTTGAAGATATTTACCAAGTGCTGTAGTGTAATTAATTCTGAGTAATCAGAATATTCGATCGTAAGCTACTTTTAAAGTTGAAGCCTTAAAATGTATTGTTTTATTCAATAATAAACAGGATTTTTCCAATTTATACCCAGGTTTTATCACAGGGCTGAAAAATCTACATTTCAACAATATACTTTTACCAAAAGAATAATCAATAACATACCAAAATATTGATAAATAAACCTACTTAGTTTAATTTAGTTCATCCTCCTTAACTTCATGTGTCATATAATGTTACTGCTTTTGGCCGTTTTTATTTTACAGAAAATCACAACATATTTCAATTTTAAACTTAATCTATATTTTCTTATATAACAACGGAGGAATACAGTATGTTAAGATAGACGATAAAATACACACAGACCGTAAATTTGAACACTATAACCTCAAAACATTTTAAATCCTGCAACACGTCATATTTCATACAAACTGCATTTAAACCGAGGCAGCTTGCTATACGCGAGATGGTACATATTCCTATCATAATCGTAAAATATTATTGTATATACATAGTTCTTTCAGGCACGTGTGAATTATTTTCTAGAACCAAAATAAAGTAGGTTATAGAAGTGAAACTCTCGTTTACAGATTTTACAGGAATAGTTTGTATCACAACCTCAACTAATATTGATGAGAAAGTTTCGTTATTTGTTTTGGTGACCTTGATTCCTTGCTGGACAGGTAGCGTAAAAAAACATGGTGTGTGCAAACCGCTTCTAGTTTCCGTGCATTATGTAATATTTAAACAAGAGATATATACATACACGTATAGACATGTAGGGATGTAGATCCCTTGTGGGGTACACAGAGCCGAAAATCTGGAAATCATTCAGCTAAATATGGCCTCCGGGTTTTTTTCATTATTGAAATGAAATGAAATGAAATTTATTTTTATTAACATTTAGGTTTGCTACAATTGGTTATACAATTGGTCCCACACTAGGCAACATGCCTGTCCTATGGTAACCAATGTTATAGAACATATATATAACGTTAAAAGTAGCCGACAATAAGTTTACAGGAGTTAATAGTTACATGCTATACAAGACATTAATCAAACTTCTAAATTACATAGATATCGTTTGTTTAAAGGAAAAAAGGTGAAAAAAGAAAACAAATATATAAATTACAAGTGAAGATGCTTCGCAGGACCTGACAGTAAATTAGACTGGAATTTGTAAAAACTGTTCAGTATCAATATAATCCCATTTAATTAGGAGCGATTTAATTTGGTGCTTACATTTAAAAATAATAGGGTTTTCTACCAATAAAAGTTAGATAATTGATTGCGTTTGTGAGTACGACTCTTTGTTCTATAACTCATAATGCGTCCAAGCTTCTTGAAATTTCTCAAACGCATTATTTTATGATGATATCGTTTTGTGATAAACGACCAAATAGGCAAGCAAAGTTGCAAGCTAAATATTTTTTCTATAAAAGTGAATATAAACATTGGTTGTAGCTAAGTAATCTGACATCGTTACTTGGAGTGGGGCTATTTCATTGACTTGGGGCGAGTTTCATTAACTTTTCCGATGAATACGGACATTTGCCTCCAATTTGCGACATTGATTGACAACCTTTGGGCAGAAAAAATATTTTAAAAGATTTCATTCCAACAGTAGAATTAAGATTTATTACGAGTATTATCAAAACTAGCGATGGTAAAAATTTGTCATAGGTTTTTTATTATTGGATATGAAAAAATACGTAAATGTATTTAAGAGTCAATTATTTCATTAACAACGAATTTTCATTATTTATTTATGTAGGTACATACATACATACATATGGTCACGTCTATCTCCCTTGCGGGGTAGATAGAGCCAACAGTCTTGAAAAGACTGAATGGCCACGTTCAGCTATTTGGCTTAACAATAGAATTGAGATTCAACTAGTGACAGGTTGCTAGCCCATCACCTTAAAAAGAATCCCAAGTTTGTAAGCCTATCCCTTAGTCGCCTTTTACGACATCCATGGGAAAGAGATGGAGTGGTCCTTTTCTTTTTTGTATTGGTGCCGGGAACCACACGGCACTCTATCATAAAGCTAAATAGCTGAACGTGGTCATTCAGGTTTTTCAAGACTGTTGGCTCTGTCTACCCTGCAAAGGATATAGACGTGACCATATGTATGTATGTTTATTATTAGTATTTATCCACATTTTAATCAGTTAGCTCAGCTTTTGCTAAATATACATATATACGAGAGATACAAAAGTTTTATTAAATGTTCACCATCTCTGACTAGAAGACAATTCTTAATCGCAACAAGTCAGGCCCGTTTATGTTACGGGCTCATAATTACATTAACTACGCATTGCATGTGCTACAGGACAAGATTCTACAGGATGTTTATAAAAACTAACATGCAATTTTTTTCTATAGTGGGAGCAATGATTCGGGCTCGACCGCCATAAAGGGAAGATCTTTCGCCAGGCTAAGTGTTATACGGCGGCTCCGACAATGTTGAGCCTGAGTTGTATTTATGCTCCAATCCGTGAAATCTATATAATCGCGATTTAGACTCTTCACTGATATTGACTGAGCGCGTCACATTCTTCGCCTTGATTGACAGTTGGTGTGTGACATTAGTGATGATACCGCGAGCGGTAATTATGTATCATCATATATACCGTTGATCCTGATTACCGATTGATATAAGAGTACCATACATACATACATAAAATCACGCCTCTTTCCCGGAAAGGTAGGCAAAGACTACTTTTTAATTTACAAAAGAACATGTCAAAAAATATTCGTTGCATTTTTTCGGAAATATACAAGCTAAAAATTATTTCCTTCTAGATAAGCGGATTTTTGATATACAATCCCGCTGATTAACTGTAGCAATAATGATTCCATGCCACGAAATTCAGAACAATTTTCGGAGCACTCTGTGCATAGAGTACACAAACCCACCCCTACGGACAGACCAGACAAATTGTCGCACCCCGACTTCGCATTATTGCCGATATTTAATTGTTTGCGTAATTTATTTCTCTAAAAGGGGATGGAAGACTGTTCATAATAGTGTACTTATTTTGTGAATCTACAAAAGAAATTAATATATTCATTACTTCGAGAATAAATATTTTAGCCAACGTCTTGTTTAGTTGTTAAGACTATTTAATATTAGTACTTACTTCTTAATTCATTAATGGTACATAATCTTTTAAATTCTTGAATTGTTTAGATTTCAAGAGGGACAGGAAGATGAAATATTCCCAACAATAATTTTAATAGTTATTATGGAAATAGGTCAATCATTTATTTATTTTCGTCTAATAATATAAATCTGGCCATACTTATATTTATCACATATTTAACCTTTATGAATACACGTTGATCAATAGCCACCTTTATTTCGATGGATAACTCCTATAAAATAAACATTTGAATAAAACTTATCTACACGTTTTATTCAAACTAAAGGTGCTTTAAGACGTAATAAATACTCATTTGCATTATTTACAAAACTGTTACTATATTAGGTATCCTAGTTTGAACACGATCATTCCTGATTGAACATATAACCAGATATGGCACCATGCCTAAGTGTCGCATGCAGTTCTGTCACTATTGCTGACAGTTGAATATTTCAATGTTAGTCACGCGCAGGTTGCTGCATTTTTAACTTGATTTCACCCCGGCTTGGCTTAAAATTTTTGTACATACTGTTAGGTTCATGCATTAAATGATTATCATCCGCGTTACTCTTTGCACCGGTTGCATCCTTACTTTTCTGAAGAGGCGGTTGAGGTACCCCTGTGTTTACGATTCTTTCTTTTAACCTAATATACCATTCCTTCTTGATGACTACGAGACAATCACTATTATCTAGCACTTTAGATACCTTATTATGTAGTTAAATATTATTTATAACTGACGAGTTGATAAACTCTTGTGGCTTTGAACGTATCAAATACATGTTCAGTTTGGGAAGTCTCACTCTTTTAACCATCAGACGAAAAGCTCATCGAAAAAAAACAAAACGCTATTATCGGGAAATAGCACTGTATAGCTATCTATACTGCCCTAGGTTCGCTTCCGACAACGATCTAGGAGTGAGAAACTTTTATTATTTCTACTTATATTGGAACACTTTTTTCTATTACTTAGATGCGAATACCTAACTTAAATAACATACTTCACCATGAGCAGTGAAATCTAATTACTCTGCACTATAATTAAAATGGCACATAAACGTTCGCGTGACTAACATTGAAATATTTAGTCAGATGGATGTGCAGTGAATTTGATGGCGGGGAAATTGCTACGTTTAGGGTACTCCAATTGTACGACTTGGTACGTGAGTAGATTTTATTGGAATTTCAGTTGATTAATAGGATATTATTTATGTGCTTAATATATTTAATAATGGAATTGTTTAGATAATGTCATGGATTGAGCTAGCTCTTATGTTAGCTTGAGACCAGTAAAAATAGATACTTATTAGATTTAAAGAATAAATTGTCACATCTTGCGAAAGTCTATTTGGCTGTGCCATCTCTGGCGAACCAAGGTAACATAGGCAGGCTGAGGAATCCTGGTTTTAAGTCAGATGATATGTAAGATGGACACGAAGACCAGACAAAGTGGAAACAGAAATTTCGGAAAGCGGTCCATGGGGCCTGAAACATAGAACCCATCTGGGAGCCCCTTGCGCGCTTTTGCCGAAAAGGCTGTTGGAGAAGCATCAAGACCTCGTCTAAAAATGTCCCGTTTTAATAGTGAATAATAGCCTTCCAGTAAACTACGTTCTTATAGTCCAAAAAAACGGTACAACCTGGATCACGCAAAGATGAGAGAGAGATTGAACAATAAGAGTTTAAATATTCAAGTCTCTGGTTACCCGGCTGAAGATTAAACATAGAACTTAGAAGCAAATACTTATCACAGAACGACGACAACATAGCCCTAAAATTTTATTACATACGTTGTATTCAATTCATAAAATAAGCTTATCATAGTGATCAGAATATTTCACATATAAATAACGTAAACAAAGACAATAAAAAACTAATTTCTTTATGGGATTACTCATAATCTTGGACTGTCCGTCAGCCCTATCGATAGTGGGGCAATTTATCCATTGAAGCGGGCTAAATATGGTGTGTTCCCTATACATCTTCAGGTTCGACCCTTTTGATGATAGTATTTTTATTACAACTGTAAAACCAATAAATTCGTATAAAACTATAAAAGTTAAATATATAACACCATTAGTTACTCTGTTGCATTTCAATCCTCAGTTTTGATTAACGTTTAAAAACTGTGTACAAATCTGCTGGCCTATAGTTCAAATCGAATGCAGTTTTTGTATAGTTTTAATTATTCCAATTTGTATTAGAAATACCTGAGTGCATTAGAAAATAGTAAAATTTAATTAAAGAAAGTTATAAAATATAAATATAGTAAGTACAATATTAATTCTTTCCAATTTAAAAATCCATATAAAACCCTACTGTAGGTCAAACAAGAACACACTCTTAAGGCTTATCTTAATAAGTTCCTGTAGATAACGCTATCTGGGTAATGTATAGGTATAATTGTGTTAATTCCATTATGGTCAGCATGGTATGGGCAGGAAATAGTCAAATCCATATATTACATTTTTACTGGACAGCGGTGAAGCCAATACAAACCAGTTATTTATTATAACCACATAGCTGTTTTTCGTGTTTACGGTGTTAATTTAAAATGTAGCTAATGTTACTTCTTGATAAATAAATACTTTGACATTAGCTTAGTACTTTAAAAAACAGATTTCTAAAAAGGCAATAATTTATGTACTTTTCGTATATATATTTTAAAAAGGTTTTATTAAGTCTGGGTATCTGTCATTATCTGAATCTCAATTCCTTACAGCAGGGGCTTCAAATTAAATAATTGATTTGTATGTGAATACATACAATATATTTATGTTTGTAAAATTATTTTAGGTAAAATTTAATACAACCTAAAAACATTTCGTGATTTACCTGTTCGCGTGCTGAAAATTGCTTCATTCTTTGAACGAAGTATAATTAACATGACATGTTAAAATGAACAGTTTTAATCTTGTTTATTTTTTCGTTTCTGGACGTTAGGTAATTTTTTGTTATTTCTAGTAATATACTCAACTACTTACTTCTGTAAGTAAGTAGTAAGTATTATAAAGGTATAACTAGTAAAATAGTACCTTTGAAAGTTTTACGCATTTTTTTTATTAAAAAAGCTCGTCATTTTGAAAAATACTGAAGTGAAAAAGAAAATACTGAGAGTACTATATGTGTTGTTCTCTGAAAAGCTTTTACGCAATAAGTCCATTAGAATAAATTGAAACAACGCCTAAACTTCATTTCGCATAATGTTGTATTAAAACACTTATGTATCGTAGTTCATTAACTTTATTGTTGGTATAATCATAATAGCGGCTTTATTATGCGTTAAATGTCATTCGAAACATTTGGCGCAATTAAATTACACCGACTGACATTCACTTACAGGTACGTTGTGATTCTAAAATATAAATTTGGTTTTAATTATTATTATAATCTCAGGCACATATTGAATCATTATTTTACTTGGAAAAAATTAAACCTGGACTTGTTCATTATTTAATATAAAATAATTTTTAAGAAAACATTTTCCGCTAAAAAGTGTACTGAAAACCTAATTATTTTTATGTAAACTGTTAATGTAATTACTAGTGCCGGGAATCCTCTCTGAGCCCTCGTTAAATTATCAGCGGACGTATTTAGCATAATTACTGAGCCGCCATAATTATGCTACTGAAGTCAACATGAAATAAAACTAATTATATTTTTTCAACATTTTATTAATTTTCTGCCTCCGTAAGGACTGAAACTGTTTAACTTTATCGTTAAATGGTGTTTTAATACCTAATTTAATTATCTAGTTATCTTATTTAAAAAAATAAATAAGTACTTACAATAACGTCTATTATTCGTACATATGTTATGAACAATTGTAATGTAGTGAAATAAATAAATATTTGATATTTTCATTTGCGTGAAAAACGTAATGACTTAAAATAATCTTACATCGAAAATTTTAAAATTCTATTGTTGATTATTGCAAAAAGTGTTTTTATTTTAAACCCTGTTCTAAGAAATCTCGTGTCTTACTTTAACAATCCAACATTTAACTCATATCTAGTGAATTTCACACAGAACGGAACGTTAAATAGCTTTGACAAAAGGACGAATGCATTTTTCATCTTAACCTCGTGAAAAGTGTATCCAACCGTGTAAGTAGTCGTTTATTTAGTGTCTTATTTCTTTTTATGCGTTGCAAGAAATGAGACGTTTTATGAAATTGTTTTTACGGGACATTACACAGTCCTAATTGTGGTATATAGAATAAATATGAACAGAAGGAAATCTATGCCAATATATAACTTTTCTGGTCCTAGAAATTTTTCTTAATTGTTGTGTTTTCAGTTTATATGATTAATTTTAGTAATTTTTATTTTAATGTTAGTAGCGCAGAACATTGAGGTAGATATAACCTGTTTCTATTGTTAATTTTTTCTGTTAAAAATGTTAATACGCGCACGTAACTTACCTTAATTTTATCTCGAACGTACTATTTAATTTATACAATGCGAAAGTTTCAGTAAAATCAAGTCAGAAAAAAAACAGTTAAATGTCAATTACTTAATTACAAGACCTCAATCACTAGGCCATTGGGATCAATTTTATAAAAGCTTTATTAATAGTAGATTATTAGATGAAAACTTACATGATCTCGAATATTTTTTTGACAATATAATTTTTCTTTTGATTTCTTTATCTAAAATTATCGCTCCGAAATTGTGACTATACATAAACATAAACATTTTTGGTGTACTCGTTTCTATTAATACGAGTACACCAGAACGTAGCCTGATAGGACCTTCTGGTATTTCACATTTTCTATGGCGGCCAATTTCCCTGGACGTTTCCTGTTGACTCTGACAAAGTGTGTATTGTAGGGAAACCATTTTGCGGACGTCTCTCAATTAGACGACTGGAAGTAACGCGAATTTAGGACTGTGACCTGACACATGTAATTGTAACTCTGGTTAACATATGAGGCTTTTTGGAGAAAAAGTCCCGGTGTTTTTGGTCTGTTGGTGTATTTATAAATTATTAGAATAACTATTGTGCCGAGTTTTATTGTACATTAGGATTGAGTTATACTGAAATAATGTAAACAAATAAATAGGTTCCAATTAATTCCAGTTACATGACTCTCAGAGAGAGCCTTGTGTGAACTTTTCGACCACTTTCCTGGATTGGATTGGAAGTCAGGAAAGTGATTCCCGTTTGACCTCCATATTATATCACTGTTCACGCTGCTCTAAATGAATACGCCTATTTCCTTAGTCGACGATGTCCTAAAACACTAAAAAGCACGACAGTAGCTCAAAAATAGTAAGACTTACGAAACCGGCCACATAACTTTAGAAATACCTACATCCGAATAAGCTTCGTACTTTATCTTTTTCCCATGAACAAATAATTCACAATTTTCATTACCATAACGATCATATGATAATAATGTATAGGTTGAACGATGTACCGAGTACCATGATCATAACCATCAAATTGTGTATCATATCTCCGGTAAGTGTGGAAGCTGCAGTCACGTATGTCCCGTCTTTGGGAAATGAAATAATTTGTCTTAGAGGGGTGCATTTCATATTTACAGGGGTGAATGAACTCGGCGGCACGTGCGACATGCCAAAATATTTTTCGTAGGTAGGTATATCAGATCGGTGTTTAAAGATACTAAAAATATTTTTTTATTAACGTAGGAAACACAGGCGCCGCGCCGTTTAAAAAAATTAAGACTACATTATGGTGCTAGCCTTCTGAGTCTAATTTCCCTTTTTTTGCTAAAAACTCTATACAATATTCTTGTTTATTCTGTTATGTACAAAAATGTAACCAAAGTACTAACTAAATTGCATCTGTTATTTCTGTCATTATAATTTTGTCTGCTAAAAATGGTATGAAAATTTAAGCCACAGTCAAGTAATTTAAGTGTAAATTTAAAAATAGTAATATCATTTAAAAACTATATATGTACGTACATATTTAACCACAATCTGTCACTAAGTAACTAAAATATTTTTCTTTTTTTTTATAAATAAGGATGGTCAGTCACGTAATATTTTATTCCCTGGTGTCTTATGATAAAAAATAAATTTCGTGCGTCAGTCACCGTGTAGGGTTGGTACCTTGGGGAGGACCTATTATGCTGATGAACCCTTTGGCCGAAGCTAACTAGTTGGGGTCCATGATTCGTTTAAGTTTGAATGTGGAATTTTATTTTACAATATTTTCAAGTAGCAAGAGGAATTTTTTTATGTTTCTTAAATACTTATTAAATTTTTTATTCTCTCATAGTAACCCGTGTTCTCAGCACGGGTTACTTGAGCTTTGCGCCAGAGCATGGAATTTGAGAATAGTTGAGATGTATTCAATTAGTTTTTCCCTGCAACTTTTCCCGCGTTAAACTTAAATTTATCTTTTAACCGTTCCCGTGGGAATTTAAAAAATAGTCTTAGATATTTTAATCTATCAGTCCAGCTGTGCGGTTTAGAGGTGAGCGTAAGAGATAGACAAACAGACTTTTAAGAATTAGTACTCGTTATATGTAGCAAAAGCATTATTTAATAAAATTAAATTTGAAAGGAAATATGTTTTCTTTTTAACTTTCTAAATAGAGGAAAATAAACAACAGAGCTTAACCCTGTTCTGGTTAAAACTTCTGGAATTAAAAGCACCTCTATAAACCTAGAGAAGTAATAGCTAGTTACTGCCACAAACAGAAGTCTTCGTGAAGGTAATGCTTATTACAAGTACAAGTTTTTGAGAGCAAATCAATGCTTGCAGTGGTCAATAACAAAAGTTTAAAGATTCTAATACCGCGAAATGGAAATGTAGTCTTAAAATAACTGATTGTCTTTTTATGAAGGTAAGTGATAGTCATAACATAGATAATTTATCAAGATTTTATCTTTTACGTGGTAGACAGAACGTGCAACTGTATGGGTTCGGTCATAATAGAATATCCACAATATATAGAACAATAAACATGAAAAGAGAAACAGCTAGCTTATACTTTAATTAAAATTTAGTAGTCTTTTAGACGCTGTACACTAGCAAATATAGATTTGTCCTATTCTAAAGTGCCAATCAAACGTACAAAAGAAAACCTTTATTGGTTGTCTAACGGTTTATAACTGCCGATGTCAGTTTCTGTTTTGCGTTATTTTTAAGACTAAATATTTTATACCTATCTAAGATCTAGAAGTATAGTGGGTATAAGTTACGTTCCTGAATTTCGTCGAACATTCTAGCAACATAAATTTATCTTGGCTAAGTAGGCTCTAACTTACTAGACTTACTAAACTTTTTACTGAATTCCTAAAGTTACTTATAGGTTACGTGATGTGAAATGTCTGCAAAACAGGTCTTGTTTATTTGTATTACCTGATACTTATTCGGATTTATAACCTAGACAATTTTTAGGTTGCAGAGTTCTCTATTTTCTTATTGTTTATTTATTTAGTATGACGAATTAAATTTGATATACATCTAACAGGGGTCCGGAGTTACTCAAATTTATGTCGCTCTGTTATCACTCTTTCTGATTTTTATGACATAACTTATTGAAGATTTGAAAAGTAGAATACTACATCGTTTATCATTAACCTAGGCTACAACCACTATAACCTTGACCCAGGGTCCTTTAAATACCAAGATCCACTAATAACTTCAATATTTTCCTCCCCTTATCTCAGTCTATTTTTGGTCCACACAATCTCTAACATTTATCACTGAAGCAAGATTTTGCCCATAAACGCAAAACATCTTATTTGTCTAGAAGTGCGAATAAATTACGTAATATCCGAAAAATGCTGAGATTTTAAAAGAAATGACGCCATTTTCCGCTTAGACGGTAAGTACAAATGAAACGTGCGTAGAAATTTATGGTCCAATCTTATGGCTACATAAAGTAAGACACACGTGAGAATTGCCAATTTTTCGTAATAAGCTTGCTGATGAATGTGAAAGAATATTTCTCAGCATGAATTGTGATTTCTTACAGGAGTTATCTTAATGAGTAAAGTGAATTACGGGCTTATCTTCCAAATATGCAATAAGACTTCAGTTATTTAGAAGACGAATTAGATAGCTAAGAAGGTAAGAAAATACCAATAATTGCAGCACTATTTGAAGAAATAATTATTCATTAGTAGGTATATTCTAGTAAATACTTATTAGACTATACTAACTCAGGCTCAGTTTCACCAAAAATGAAGATCGCAGTAGCTGGAATTTGGTTTAAAAGGTTACCAATAACTGTATCTCTCTGTAGGTATAAAGGTTTTACACACCTTAAAATGTTCCTTAGGCATAAACGATACTTCCTTCACATCTGCCGTGGACAAAATATATAGTCATTTATTACATCTGTGGCAAATATAAATTAATTTGCAACATTAGTATTTCCTCACCATTTGCTTGCATTATCTGCGAGTGCATCGTCGAAATAACTATAAATTCTGATATCAACTGTCCCGTCGAACCCTTACTCAGCACTATTACATTATTTCGACTTAACATTATTTATGGTTTTCGCTTCATTGAAAATAAACCACAGAATAGATAATTTAATTATTTTAACACATTATGGAATGCCACATGATTGATTTTTTTATCTGCCTTGAAACCCTGCTATTGTATCGATTCATCAATATCAGATCTCAGTATATTTAATTTAAAAACGTCTATTACTCTTAATTCAGGACTGCAAAATTATGTTATCAGTTATGTCAGAACATTAGAGTACCGTGCCAGAAATAGTCCCACAGGCTAAAAATGCAGCACGAAATAAAACTCCTGATCTTGAATTGAAAATCACGATTTTTATGGACACCTGAAAATCACTTCAGGCACTAAAATAACTTCACTCCTGACACTTCTAAAAGAACATACTTTCGAATGTGCCCAATCCCCGCTAGATTGAATCCGCGAAAGTTTCCAACTAGTACGTCAAAAAACTTATAATTCAGCTTACTTGGGCTATTGAATTCTCGCGTTATTTATTGTTGGCGATAAAATAATATTAATCCCGAGGGGATTACAGTTGGATTTTATTCTTTTGCCCACAACTCGGAAGTTGGAGAATAACCCCGGATTATTGACGAGGATGTTCGATTTGTATGGATACACAATTTTGAGGAGAGCTTAGAATGTGGACAGGAAATATTACAAGTGTGATGATAGAAAGAGAAAACATTAGCCATAATCAAAATTTCAAGTTAGTAGTTTGGTTAAAGTTAATACTTCTTCATGAATAAGAAAGAAATGTTTAGTTGATAAAATACTTCGCATCGAGTTGGTGTTTAGTGGAAATTAGTTTAACGGTTTAAATTTTATAAATACAAACGTTACGGCTACGTTAAAAATCACAATGGCTCTCGTCACTCGGATACAATTTTTAACAAATAATCTGTAAAGAAAAGTTAGTCAATGTCAAATTTCAGCTACCCAAAAGCGAAAAGACATCTGGTTAATAAAATTAGGGTAGGTGGCATAACGATTGTTTTATGAGAACATTCGGTATTAATGGCGGAAGAAGTTACGCTATAAATGAAACCCGCTTAAGACTTTGTAGCTAAAGAATAATTACGTATTAAATACTACTTTTATTCTCGTCCCCAGTTTCGAATAATTTCTCGGCCAGTTGAAAATTAACCTCGTTTATTATGAAACAAATTGGTTTAGTTTCAGTTCCGCGGTTCTTTCTTGTTTTAGAATAAAATTTAAAGACGCAAAAATGATCCATTTTTTGAAAACATTTTACTTTATAAGTTACACATATGACTTGGATTTTTCAGATAATACATATATAAATGGTATCATTTTATGATTTTATTTTTTTACAGATATTATATCTCTGCAACAGGGTATATAAGTGAATTTATGTCTGTTTGCTGCTGATGCCGCGTGGTGCCCGGCACTAAAAGAAGAAAGAATAGGACTACTCCATCTCTTTCCCATGGATGTTGTAAAAGACGACTAAGTGATTGGCTTATATTCTTAGGATTCTTCGTTAAGGCGATGGGCTCGCAACCTGTCACTATTTGAATCACGTCTTTATCCCTTGCTGGGTAAACAGAGCCAACAGTCCTGAAGAGACTGACAGGCCACGTTCAGCTATTTGGCTTTATGATAGAATTTAGATTATAATAGTGATAGGTTGCTAGCCAATCGCCTAAAATAAGAATCCCAAGTTTATAAACCTATCCCTTAGCCGCCTCTTACGACATCCACGGGAAATGAGATGGAGTGGCCCTATTCTTTTTTAGATTGGTGCCGGGAACCACACGGCACAACGGTATTAAGCATCAACTATAATCATTGCTAGAATATTTTTTCTAATGAAAAAGGCATGTCCATAAAACATAGCCTATCCTTATCATCGCAAGTAGTAATCAGCTGTGGAAGTTTCGTTGCGTAAGAGGGATTATATTTTCGATAACTTAGCTTAGGGTAGCAATAAATAGAAAAGATAGTAAGGGGCGTGCCTCAGTATAGTAATCTGGGAATTTGTTATGGTTTTAAGAAAAATACGAATAACAAGCATACCCAGGAGAGCTATGTTTTATTTCTCAAATTGTCATATTGCCCCTCAGGCGTTGAAGCTATTCATTATGGTGAGATTTATTTATTGTTCTCAATTACATTCTAGAGATTGTAATTTGATATCCCTTTGTTATGGCTGCATCAAAACAATATTGGTAATGTGCACTTTGAGACGGAAAGTTATACAACTAGGTAAGTTCTTACTGGGGATTTTGCTTCAGCTGGATTTTCAAAATAGTTATTATTTGTTATATAATTCAGAAATTAAAGGGTGTCTGGGCGTAATACACATCTTATATATTACAACAAAAAAAAATTATCTTCTTCATAAAAAGCACAAATCATGTCATTTCAATATAAAACGTAATTCTGCCATAAAATTGTTACGTATCATAATTTATTACAATCTTAACCCACCAATCTCACATTTAATGGATAAAAACTCAATATAATCATGAAACACACTATAAATCTGCTTAAAAATGTAAAATTTCATCGCAAAATGTGTCCACATCACGGAACGGTCCAACTTTTTAATCTTGCATTCTCCGTGACTCCATAAAGCGTATACCATGTCCCCTTCGTTGCGGTTTAGAAAAAAAAACGCAATATCGCATGAGTTTGAAGGGAGGTAAGTGTGCCCTATGGATTTACAGCTTAAATTGGTTCAGAAAGGGCTGTCACTGCGAGTTTCTCGGAGTTTTCCCTGTTGGACGGTATACTGTCGGTCGATCGATCTCAATTTACAAGAGCTTTTTTACATTGTTTGAATTGATTTTAAGTGCCTATCTATGAGTAATATTTAAAGTATACGTGGGACTCCACCGTATATATTGTCATACATAACATAACGAGTTTGGCCTAAGTTATTGTAATTCAATATATTCGCTGTAGTATTCTTTTCACCTTCTAATTATATGGGCAGGAATAGTGTGGCCTTTTACCATAATTACGTATATTTACCATCAAAGGAATTAATTATCACGACACAAAGAAAATTTAATAAATTGTTATTAAAATACTCAAATGAAAGTTAATATTTTTTAATGTCAACTAAATATCTCAAAGTTATAATAGTCAACTCTCGCAGCACTAGGAACTTTTCACTAGCATTTGAACAAGTTCAGTCTTGGAATCGCACCTATCAATGCTAGTTGGAAGTTTCGAGATATGTCAAGCTCTTAGAAAGCGTAGTTTGCTTACTTTGAAAAACGTCTTTGAAATATTTCGTGTACGGTGACAGAATATTTTGTGTAAATAAATGAAACAATTTGTAAATATTTTATGAGGCAAAAATATATTTCCATCTTGTTCTTTCTTTTTAAAGTCAGCTGCTTAGAACCATATCCAAATCAGTATAGTGTGTATTGGCAAGTATACCATTATGTGGAGAAGGCATCAAGTGCTAGATTTGTGTTCAATTTCAATAATGAAATATCATACAAGCAACCAATCGCAAGTCTTTGGCAAATATTTTTTTACAGCAAGCAAATAAGCTTCTTTTGAAAAAATAAAACTGTATCTTCTGCTATAGCCCTTCTCAAACGTTTTGGTGTAGGAGGCCTCCTTCAAAAACTCAAAACCTCAAATATAGATTAAATGATATTACTAACATTATTAGAGTTTGAATTGATGAGAATAACTCTAGAATTTTGTGGCAACCCTGCAAATGTCCAGGATCCTTTGTCCCACGTCCACTGGACAGGTTTATCGTTGCGACTTTTACTAGTTATTGCTTTCCTACTGCGCTTGCGATGCGACATAAACGCACCCTTGGTAATGTAAAGATGAGGCCAATAGTACGAGACAAATAGATTTATTGTAGAAGCGTGACAGAAATACTTGATTACATGAAATAGCTGTAATTTAAACCCTGTTTTTTATACTTCATCCAATAACTTAAAATTACTTTTTATCTTTCACGACAAAAAAATATCTTTGCTTAGTCAAAACCACTTTTTGGCTGTTCATTTGAATGAACTCCCACGGAATTTTAACTACATGTATGTGCAAAAACCAATTCATATAAATCGTAGGTAGTATCTAAAGTACGTAAATCCTGAATTTGGCGGTAAAATCTGTTTGCCTTGTTTGTATGGAAGATCCATACACACACACATTGTACTTACTGCCAAACCAATTTACTGCTTTCAGAAGTACGGTAAATGTTTTAATGGAAATTTAATGTGTTAAATTCTACTTGAAGGCGTTTTACATGTTATATGATGAGTATGAACCACAGATCTAAAACAGGATTATACATTTACGAAAATACTTAGAACAAGTCACTTTAAACTAACTAAGGATCCTGTGTTAAATAGGGTTTGTATTTCATTCGATAATTTTGTAATTAGTGGTTTAGAAACCAAATAAAAAGCCTAGGAGAAATTAACGCATCATACATACGTATACACATATAATCACGTCTATATCCCTTGCGGGGTAGAGAGAACCAACAGTCTTGAAAAGACTAATAGACCAGATTAAGCTGTTTGGCTTAATGACAGAAATGAGATATAAATAATGAAAGATTGCTAGCCCATAGCCTTAAAGAGGAATCCCAAGTTGAAGCCTATACATTTTTGCCTTTTTTGCCATGATTTCATTACTATAACAACATAATTATATTTCGTGCACAAAGAATTTGACGCGTCGTACAACACTTTTAAACAGAGTAGCTACTGAATCAAATCAAAGTTCTACCTCTGAACCTCTACGCTTGTACGTGCCCCCCACACTCCCAAGTATCCCCCGGGACCTTATATATTTGCCCTGAGATTGTGTACGATGTTGCCCACGTTACCTACCTTCCCTGTTTGTAAATGGAATTAACGGTTGTATCGTTAATTTTATTTGCTCTCGTGTTCCATTGTTAGAAACCCTCACACGTGTAAAACGTGCCCCTGATGGCCTCTTTGTATCATTAAAGCGTGCGGTAGCCTTTGAAACTACAGATAAGTTCCTAATTTGCCTTTTAGATACCAAAAGCGCGAAGTATTCGAGCACTCCGACGCAAAGGCCAGTGTTACGTGCGCAACTATCTCGCCAAGAAGTAACTCTCGAAATTCCGTCCGCGTAATCGCCAAAACACACTCCCCAAGAGAGTCGGTGGTATTACCCTCCCTATCTCAAACATTCTTACAGTTTAATGTATGCAAACGCATTTTGTTTCAAAGCCCAGCTCCCTCAAGGATGGTGTTAGTCGAGAGCCCTCCAGCAATGTTCGTTTCGCGGCCGCTGCGAAGTTTTCCTCCCCGTGTGTCACAACATGCTCTTTGATCTCTTCAAATGCGAATATAATGTCGGAACCAGTTAAGATCGTTCCATTTTTCCTTTATCTAACTGTGCTCACAAGTTTTTTCACTTGTACATGTAATATTTTCTTGCTATATTCCTTGAGGCCTTTTTGTGAGAAATAAAATAACACAATTTTGTCTTCACGCCGTCTATTGAATATGTTTGATTTGAAACGAAATACGGTTTGAGTACATTTCCAAATTGGGTATGCTTTATTTCTTTTGTTTATGAGCGTTATAAATTAACAAAATATTGTTTATAAAGATCATACATCATAGGGGCATTAAAGTCAAGTTACGTCTAAGTTGGCGTCTTCAATCTGTTTCCTAAAAATAGTTCATCCTCAATGATGAGGGATCATTCGACGACAAAGTATCATGGTGCCATGTGGTGACATCCTGAAATAGAATTTGACGCCTACACGATGCGACGTAGGAAGAGTTTATTCCCGTTGGATCACAACACGGACTTAGTTTTTTTTTTTTCTTTTTAATGCATATACTTTTTACACAGATTCTGACATAACAAATGTTTAATCTGGTGACGTAACCTATTCATAAAGAGAAATTAGTGTTGTAATTAAAAACGTACGTAGTAGGTATTCACTGCCAAAATATAATGTTGTAAGTGTTTTTTTTTTAAATTGATATACATATAAAACATTCAGTGAGTTAAGGAGCCTGTTATTATCTTAGTAGTGTATATTTAAAAATTTTACTTTACATATTAATATATATTTATTTATCGTAGGTATTTATAAAGGCGGACCCCGGGCCCCGAAACACTTCTGTGGAGGATGCAACCGGGAACACGCAGAGATGAAAAAAAGATTTATATTAACAAAAAGAACGGACATTTAAAATAACTGGCCCGTCATATCGTGATTCCACTAAAATTTTTAAACTTTTTAGCATAAAAATTGTATAGACATAAGAGGAACAATCTCACATACGTTCTCACACGTGGCATTCCCCAAAACAGATCGTTTCCTTTAAAAAAGTTAATTTGGCGCTTTTTGTCGCCAACTGATTACAAAAAGGGACATTTTTTAGGCATTAAGAGGCATATGCCCTCTCGTAATGATGGCACGGTAGAAATGCGACTCTCCTTAACAGTACACGGGTGATTTTTTAACGTGTTTGTTCGGGTTACACGGGAAGTAAGTATATTTTAAAAAACTTTAGAAACCCTTTATTTTTAGAAAACATCAATTAATATTACCTACAAAAAAATTAGTCGACAAAAAAATATTTACAAGTCAATGTTTCATATAGCTGTCCGAAACTTAAAACAAGGCCTTTTTTCGTACGGTCTCTCCTAGCTTTTAAGCTTAAACCTAGCTTAAACATTGATATAAGCCTAAGTTTTTATATATTTGTCACGATAGCATCAAACTAACCTGTTGGTTTATGTACCAGAAATACCTACTGTTCCGACGAGAAAGGCTTTTGTTTAATTTCACACCACTTGTGTGAATCGAAGAATTATAAAAATATAGCTTAGCCTCTTTGTATCAAAGAGGTTTTCACCAGCAGTAAAACTACCCACGATAAGTAGGTACTTCACTATATTAATCATCGAGACAAAAAAATAGACGATTAATAAAATAGACATCAAAAACAAGGTCAAATATTCCTATTAATTCACTTGAGTACAAAAACAAATGATTTACTAACAGCAAGTCAAACTGAGCTTTGTCCTAACTTGGCCCGAGACGATTCATCTTCTTTTCTCTTGATGGATGACACTTCGCCACTTCACTAATAAATGTAAACAAAATGTCCATTTTTTGTCCCAGACATTATAAATGAATAGAACCGTTGATATCTTTAATTGTTTTAAATGAATCGTTGTCCTTCCGATCTTTACAAACGATAAGATTTGTAGTTCATTTTTTTGCCACTAGACGCGACTTTTTGACACACGACATCTTAACGTGAAACCATTCATTATTTGGGTAACTTTTTTTGTTCACAACATGCACTAAAATGGACCTTAATCCTTAATATTTAAGATAAAGATTCCAGTGTTTAAGAAGTGACACCTTTTTAGTTCACAAAACGCATTTACCGTAAAAAATAGTTTGAGGAATTCTTAGTAATACACGAAATATTTTAATGAGCATTTTTTAAATAAGTGATGTTAATGTGTGACACTGCTAGTTTTTCTGTGAATTCTGATACCTGGATATCGTAATGCGAGTATAATGTGGGGCGGAAATATCGTTAAAATTCTGTAGAATGTGGCCGCAATAGAATAGCATTCTTTTATTTTTTTTAAGAATGATAAAATTTTGTATCTACTTTTGAAATAACTTGAACGCTAACAAAAAAAAAATAGAGTAGGTAAGCATAATGTTATACATAAACTTGAACATTTCTCAAACTCTGTCAGGCTGGTTTCAAATGACCGTTGACAGAAAACATCTTTTATTTTCTAATTATAAAAAATTAAATATGTATTAAATAATATTGTAAACAGATCCTGTTTTTATTATTATCAAAACGGTCTTTTCTAAATTATTTCTGCAAAGAATAATTTTGAAGTATCATTTTCCCATCCGCTTTCTCTGCCGCTAGTACTATATGATTACCCTTATGCTCGCTGCACGTATTGACAAACCATCGAATGATTCACCAATCAGAGGCATGATCGGCGCATTAAAACCAGACTTTATAGGGCTAATCAGCACTAATTGGACAAAATACCTCTAAAAGGTTTCATTAACAAACCACACCGTCAATAGTGTCTTTCGATCCCAATTTAATGGTTTCTTTGGAAAATGACGCATGAGAGAATCTTTGTATCATTGAATAATTCTTGCTTCGTATGTTGGAGTTGGTGAATCAGATTTCATTTCCTTCCTTTTATCAGATTAAATTTTCGGAAGGCCTGTTTCATATATTAAAATGTATGAATTGATCCATAAGAGTAAAGCTGTTGACTAATAACCTACAAGATACTTTTACAATTTTTCGACACCTTCATAGTAAGGAGAATGAAGAAATGAATGCTGCTTTTCTTGAATTGAGAGATCTTTGTATTTGAAAAGGAAACCTATCTTGAAGTTAAACTTTTTCGTTTATTTAAATATTCTTTCAATATGTCCACGCATTATACGTATCCAAAGTATTAAATTTCACAAAATTATTAGATAGTATATTGCTGTCTACAAATTACCTGAACAAAATAAAAAGCTGTTGAACGATATCATTAAAAAGAAAAATAGCGAAAAAACAAGGCTCTCTGCTCCAATTATACAATCTTGTTGGGACAAACAATTACCGTATCAGATGAAGAGAAATCGTCTAACGTCCCTATTACCCTTTGTTCTTACAAATGTTCCGTTGATAAGAGCACAAACAGAGTTACGGTTGATCTACTTCACTTTATGAGCTGTTTCTACGTTATTTTGAGAAGAAACGAAATCAAAGATCAGAAGTATCTGTATTGAAGTAATATTTATTGTTTTGTGACTGTTATTGAACATGCTTATAATTTGTATATTTTGTGTCTCGGAACTATTTTCCCTCTATATTTTTAATTTCATCATTATTATTATATTATGTCATCATTATTGTTATGTATTTGCTTGTAAGTATTGAGACATATTGATCTTCTTAATCAGTCATTACTTAAGTCATGTTTGTAGATAATTTATATAACCTCGTGATGACCGACTTTGAAGAGGGAACTAATACAATACCTATTTGTTACATAACTAATTCTATTAAAAATAAAGAATCTACACTATTTTTTAAATTTAATGGGTAAAAATGCACTCTTAAAGACCACTGAAAAAAGTAACAAGTTGATTACATAACCCAAGAAGAAACCATACTTACTTACCGTAATAAAACAAGCCCTAAAATATTATGGGAGATGAGTCCATCTTATAAAGAAAACTCCGACGCCACCGTAAACTTGCCGTAAATTAGACTCTATCATATCTCAATATGGTTTAAATTACTTTAATATTGTCTAGGAAAATTTGCATATCATAAATGTAATATTTAGCTCTCAACTTGCTAATTAGAAGTCGTCTTCGGTAGCGTCGGCAAATTTCAAAGTTAGTAGACTTGTACCTAAGTAATGCATTAATGTAAAAATTTATTTTTTAATTTGAATAATAATGTTCAGTTTGTTGGAAGAGGAAATTGAATTTGATAATAAAAATTAAAAAGTTTAAACCAGTTTACAATGTAATAAGAAAAATCCTACTTAGGTACTAAGCGTGAAGTAAAATACGTGTTGTTTTTAGTATTTTATTTAAAAATTTTAAACTATCTGCCAAATAATTAAAAGATTAATAATACCTTTTCACCTAGTTATTGCTTAATTAACGACTTCCATTATTTCATATGATTCAAACATCTTCAAATCTTTGCAACCGAACGTCACCAAAACAATCGCGTATATGTTGTAGTTTTAATCTAAGAACATCTGAACTACGTAACATTGAACGCATAAATTAGAACCCTATTTTTATGCTATCTCTACTTATCAAGGTAGAAGCCTCGTTCAGTCGCGTCCCGCTTTTAATTAGTAGCAAGTTGTTATTATTGTTACTGCAAATGTAGGGACTCGTAAAAATTACTCGGCACCTTATCACTTGAGGGAAATTTCACACCGTTCCTCCTTTACTGTAATGGCTGTTTTCAAAGTAGCGTCATAAAGGGAACTGGCGTTTTGAACTGAATTTTAAATTCAGCATACAAATATTATGTTTCTTATCTGCTGTCTTGTTAAGTAGTGTATAAGATTCGTTGGTTTTATTTTTACATTAAGAAAGTAAAATACGTAATTAAGCATCCGTAGTCGAATTGGTAAGGTGCGGTTAATATGCGTGATGCGCATAAAGGCACAGGTTCGAATACCAATGACTATTTATAAAGTTATGTACCTACATTAGTTCGAATACTAACCGATGCTCTTACGGTGAGGGAAAACATCGTGAGGGAACCTTGAATGTGCAAGTTTCCTGGCAATTGGATGTGAAACCATGATCCAATACGTGTTACGTTTCCCTGCAACGGTTGCGGAACTCAGACGAGAGTCGCTTCGTGTTAAAACCTGATTCACCTAATCCAGGATCCATGGTCAAGTCCCGGGCTCCTCTCCAGAGTGATGACAATGCAGGACTAAAGCCAGGAGTGAATAATTTTTACAATAACAATTCCCTAATACATACATGTACATATTATAGTCACGTCTATGTCCCGTGCGGGGTATACAGTGCGAACAGTCTCAAAAAGACTAATTGACTGCTGTTTGGCTTCATGATGGAATTGAGATTCAAATATTGACAGGTTCCCATGGCCTACAAGAGAAATCCCAAGTTTTTAACCTTTTTTAGTTGCCTTTTACGACATCTATGGTAAACATATAGAGAAGTTCTATTTTTAATTACCGGAAACTACAAGGCAATAATTATAATTCTCTAAGTACCTACAACAATATATTACATCAAGTCAGTACTTAGTCATAACATAATAGTTATGTTGAAGTACTGAGTCAATATACATAGGTGCCAGTTCATAACTATTGGCATAACTTAGAACCTGTCAAGTTTAAACCTAAGAGGGTGAAGTCTATTTGCATTGAACCCTTGCAACAAAGTAGCTTCGGGCTAAACTAGGAAACCCTCAGAGGCTACAACTTGGTGAAGTGCTCATTGTACTGAAACTATTAATTAATTATTATAGTACATTCTCGGTCAAATGCGGTATAATTTTACCGCCGAATAGGTTGTATGTAGAATAGTATTGTAGAAGTAGGTACCTATCTTCCTATAGTACTTAGTATGAAAATGTAACCGGTGTAACATAAGGATAATGATACTTACATATGTATATACAATACATATAATCACGTGTATATCCCTTGCGGGGTAGATAGAGCCAACAGTAAGTAAGTGATATAATAGTGAAAGTTGCTAGCCCATCGCCTAAAAGAAGAATATACATACATATATACATATGGTCACGTCTATATCCCTTGTGGGGTAGACAGAGCCAACAGTCTTGAAAAGACTGATAGGCCACGCTCAGCTATTTGGCTTAATGATAGAACTGAGATTCAAATAGTGACAAGTTGTAAGCCTATCCCGTAGTCGGCTTTTACGACATCCATGGGAAAGAGATGGAGAGGTCCTATTTTTTTTTTGTACTGGTGCCGGAAACCACACGGCACTAAAAGAAGAATCCTAAATGTATAAACCTTTCCCTTAGTCACCTTTTACGGCATCCATGGGAAAGAGATGGAGTGGTCCCGGGAACCACAAGACTATTTCAAGTCTTTTTGTCATAAAAGCCGCGTCATGCCGCGGAGGCGGCATAGCCAGGCATTTGTTCCTCAGATATCCCACATACAGATGCAGCGACATTATTATAGGTAAAGCCAATGGTTATACTACTCTGTCAAGAAAGTAGCAGGAAAAGATCAATAATACACAAACTGTTTGTTATTCATCCAAATTTATTTTATCACCTTCAAAATATGCTCCTTTAGAAACGATACACTTACGCCAACGAATAATCCAATCATCAAAACATTTTTTAAACGCTGTTTCCGGAATTGAGGTCAGTTCTCGCCGCGAATTCTCTTTTATGTCTTCTACCGATTGAAAACGGGTGCCACGAAGTGGTAATTTGAGTTTAGGAAAAAGAAAAAAGTCGGCTGGAGCCATATCTGGTGAATATGGTGGTTGCTCGATGGTATTTGTTGAGTGTTTGGTTAAAAATTCGTTCACAATGATGGCCTTGTGCGAAGGTGCATTATCATGGTGCAAAATCCAAGAATTTTCTTTCCACAAATCTGGCCTTTTTCGTCGGATTTGCTCTCTTAAACGCCGCATAACACTCAAATAATATTCCTTATTTACCGTTTGACCTTCCGGCAAGAATTCCGAGTGCACAACACCGCGATAGTCAAAGAAAACAGTGAACATGACTTTGACTTTTGAACGACTTTGGCGTGGTTTTTTCGGTTTCGGTTCAGTTGGAAGGCGCCACTCCGAAGCTTGTTGACTAGTTTGCATGTCAAACTCGTAAACCCACGTCTCGTCACCAGTAACAATGCGTTTCATGAATGTTGGGTCGGAATTGACTCGTTCTAGCATGTCCTCAGCGACTCTCATGCGATTGAGTTTTTGAAAAAAATTCAGGTCTTTTGGGACTAGCCGAGCGGCAACATGTTTCATACCCAAATTATTAGTTAAAATGGTACGGATCGACTCGTGAGATACAGAAAGTTCGGTGGCTATCTCTCTCAAAGTTGAATGAGGATTTTCAGTCACTATTTCCTTCACTTTTGCGATGTTAACTTCAGTTGCAGACGTTGATGGCCTACCAGAGCGAGGCAAATCTTCCATCACATCTCGACCGCTTTTGAACGCTTTGTACCACTCATAAGCACGAGTTTTTGATAAAGTCGATTCACCGTAAGCCTTCTGTAACATTTTCAGTGACTCCGAACACGATATTCCATTGGCAATGCAAAATTTAAGACAAACTCTTTGTTCGATGTTTTCATCCATTATGAAATTAGCAATACACACTAGATATGATATAACTAAAAATAGCACTGTATTTAATGTAAACAACAGATGCAACTCAAACTCCGCGCCAAAATGGAAAACAGTTGTGCCAATCTAACAACAACAAAAAAAACAAAAAATTGAATTTGGAACCATAAATAAATAATCCATTCCCGATACTTTTCTGACTGAATGTATTTATCTGTCGCTCATTATTTGGTTTATTCAGCTTCAATCACCCACACGACTGCATGTTATGTTATGTTGAGGGTCCGAACCACTTTTGACATTTCTCTCTGCAAAACAATAACATTTTGCGAATACGCCATCTATAACTGCATGAACAAACTTAATGTCACAATGTTTTTTTAAGAAGCGCCATCTATAAAAATATAATGCTAACAAACAACCTAAAACTTACGCCATCTATGTCGTTATTATGTGACTAGCAAGTGTGATTGTCTTTAGTTCAAGCAATAGTTGTTAGATGGCGGTGTAAATAAATATTTTCCTAATTTATATAACTAATAGATGGCACTAGTGAAGGAAATGTAAATAGTTCATGTTTCCGATAATAGGTGGCACTAGCAATTGAAAGTAAAACATTAATTCATATAGTTGTTGGTAGATGGCGTTTAAATTTTATTGTTTTTTTCTTGCTGATGTACATAATTACATTACACTTTTTGTGTGAAATCCCGTGAAAAATTACGTGAAATTGTTAGTAATCCACACTTCTGGTAATAAATTTGGTACAAAGATAGAATTGATATTTGGGAATAACATAGGCAACATTTTATCTGGATATCTTCACGTTCCCTACGCAAAAGCTAGTTATTATTATAAAATAATAGAAAATAGAAACTATTGGGGCAGAACTAAGTTTAGGAGGTAGGTATTTGTTACTTGACAAGCAAAATACAGGACGAATTTTAATAAAAGTATCTACACGAGTAAAGTATAACGTCGCATTTCACATACATTGTATCCCGAAATTCCTACGGGAGCAGAAACTAGTTCTTAATAATTTTAGTATGATTTTTATAGTAAGTGGGCTTTTCTCAATCAGACAGGATATGAAATTAATTTAAATTGATAAGTTATTTATTACCTAGACTTTTAAAAAAAAGAAAAAAATATATTTCTAGTTAAGCTTAGTTCCTGTTAACTTACGCAATTTTAAGGATCTAGTAAATTCATGGCTCATTTCTCAGTCAGTCTTTCAGTCCTCTGTTCTGCTTACATACATTTATTTTATACAACATATTTCTAAACACTTACAGTACTTAACTAAACAAATATTTCGAAAAAAAGAATTGAACGTTTGTGCTCGTTTTAATTTCTCATACTATCCTTAATTGCTCTCTGATTCCGTGTAGGTATGTAATTGTTCATTAAAGGCTTTTCATGGTGCATTCTGAGGGTATTCCTTACAAGAAGCCTCCATCTATCTTGCCCTGAGTGATCGGCTTTTATCTCGTTTTGTTTGGTAACTAGACAAATGTTCATAATGGGTATATAACGCCTAACCCTTTAGGGTGCCAGTTAGCGCCTCGCCAAAAATGTCAGTGGTGATTCGTTCCACACGTGTAAAGCACAGGGTTGTACTCCCTTTCAAGCTTTCCTGGTAGCGAAACATAGTGTCTGCCAGCTGCTTCTTCTAAAGGTAAAAGCTCTTAAAACTCGGAATGTCTCTTCTTTTTTAAGCCAGCAAACTGTACTGTTTGAATCTAAATTTCAATTAGCTGACCGTAGTGTTCTAATATTTTTTATTTACAACGTTTTTAATATAATAAGTATGTATGTTTAACCTTGAGGAACTATTAAGGTTAAACATAGGTTACTTTTCAGAAAATTTGAACGAAAATAGGAAAAGCGGTAATTTAAATTTAACGAATCGATGTGGTACCTAATGAAATCTACCACGAACATTATTCTGACCATAATCCCGTCACTCCACAACATACGTCTTCCTTTAACAACCAAAGCACGCATTACATGTTTATCTCACATTAAATACGATAGACCTAAATCCGGCCCTGCGCCGTCTGGCTCGGTGTCTAACCCTTTGTAATCTTATTACATTAGTTAAAGGGTAAAAGCCGATATATAGCCTAGAGGGCTGCTGAACATTTTGATGTCAAATAATTAGAAAGTGTGGAGAGTGTGGAGGGAAAGGTCGGAGTGGGAAGACCTAGACGAACGTATCTTGATCAAATTAAGGACGTCCTGGTAAAGGGTCAGGTCAAAAGTACCCGAAACCGCCGAGCTTGTATGAAGAGAGTTATGAATGTGGACGAAGCGAAAGAAGTATGCAGAGATCGTGGCAAGTGGAAAGAGGTAGTCTCTGCCTACCCCTCCGGGAAAGAGGCGTGATTTTATGTATGTATGTATGTATGTAATTAGAACATTAAAAAAAAATATATAATACGAAAATAATATTTAACGTGGAAAAAGTAAATAGTAAAACAAAGTCGGTTAAAGTAACGGGGAACTTCAAAGACAAAATTTAGACTTCAAAGACGACTTCATATGATATAACTCAAATATAATTGGTGTGTTCTAAAGAGGATTCAATTTTTTTTTTTTCGTTTTGAGTAATTGTAAAAGAAAACTTTAAAATAAAAGTAATTCAATGTAACAAATAACTAAACCAAAATCCTCTTTTTTTGAAAAGGTTCGTGATTTGTCTCTACAGCTTCCATGAGCTAAAAAAATATGTTCTCAAAGTACAAACGAAAATGTCATTAGGTACTATATAAATAGGTATAAATCGCAAGGAGAGCCAATTCCAATCATACAATCCATACTTCTATAATTCAAACAAAATGCAAATTAAAAAAGACAAAGTCTCTCTGTTGTTTCGCTTTCACGGCTTAAAAATTAAGTCTTGTATGATTATAATTATAAACATTGTCTCCTCTATTCTTTTTTGGGGGCTTACTTTTGTAATTAAGGTATATAATGTATATCTAATGATATGTTTATCACCGTTAATTTTTCTTTTATTAATTAATTAATTTGTCATTACTGTTGTTACAAATGTTTGTTACCTCTGCTTACAAGATCAATGCAATGGAGACACATTGTAGGCATGCTAGTCAGTTTGGGGACGATTGAGGTCCCTTTTGTCAATGACATCGAGGCATTCCGATGGAACACGGAATTTAGAGCGTTAGATTACATTATATATCTTGTGAAATGTTAATCGGTCCTTTGAAATATTTATTTCGTGAACAATATATAATATAATGCTCAAGAGTTAATTTAATGAAATCAATCTAAAAAAATATTTCAACTACATAAAACAATTGAGTTTTTTTGAAAAAATAAAATAAATACAAATAATAACATACATATAACGTCTTAATCACTTATAAGGCACATAAAGCCAACAGTCTACAAAAGATGTCACCAAAAGTGCAGATGTAATTTACACGAAAGGAATCCCTCATAATTATTACCATGCAACTTTCAAGCACACATTAGACTGTTTAAAGTGGCATTCAATATTTCGTTGTAGCTAAACGCTTTGAAAATAACAACTTACTAACTTCACTGTTTGTAGACCTAAGTAATTGATTGTTCAGTGCCGAAATTATGTTACATTCTTACTTTCCAAAAATATAGTTTATCTATTATTACTTGTCCATCTATCCGTCTGTTGTTACGTTTTCACATCTAAACCGGTGAACTTATGAAAGGTAACATATTTTTCTCTGAACTTTTCTACACAGATCTAAAATTTATTTTCAAGTAAAATTCGCGTCATAATGACTTTATTATTATGATGAACAAATGGTCAGTAATAACAGCATTAATTTGGAGTTAATCAGAACCTGGAAAAACATACTTATTCCGAAATTTGCCCAAAACATAGTATGCGTAAAAGTATTTTCACATGAGATTATAATCAGACCCCGAAGGTACACTACCAAAGCAAAGAGCGGCCACTGCAAAAATAATATCTTCCTATTTCATTTCACGGAACAATTGATAGATCAATATTATCAGAAAATGAAACTGTCACAGGTCTCAATAACAGACAAATATTGGAAGGACAAAAACTAAGGGACCCTCAAGGTACGCGTGCCGACTATTTACTATAGAGAAATAAAAATGAAGAATTGGCTAAGTAAAGTTTTCCTAGCTTATGTAAGTATTTTATATGTTTCTTCAGAAGTGATACTGTATTTGAACACGATGCTTAATTTTTTTCAGTGATTATTATTATTTAAAAAAATATCTTTTAGTTTTCTTAGCGTGAATTTTCTATCTCCTTCTTTACAGGTAACTGCGTTGTGAGTTTAAAGTTTATTATTTAATGCCATTAACTACCACCGACTTGCAAACTATTATTAAAAATACTCAGATGCTGTATCGTAGGAAAATGCAGTTATTAAAATCTACTTAGAATCATGACGTAAAGTGGACGGCGACACTAATATTTATCTGTGAAAGAAAAACTTTCTAAATCACTGAAAAAGTGAGATAAATACATATTAAAAATAATCTTTTAGAAAAATGTTTACTTAGCCTATTGTTTTTGGACTTTTGTCGGAGTGATTTTCCCGGATAGATAACAGCTATATTTCAAAGGACTGCAAATGAATGACAGCGTGAATTGATGGACTTTCGTTTGTTATTTGAAAAAGCTCAGCCATTCCCGCTTCGGCTGGAGATATATATCACTGGGAACGTCAACATAGTAGAAAATTAAAGTCAATAAGAGAGAGTAATAAGCTCTTGGACGCCAGTTATGAAAGTCTTTGTCTTGGGAGAGAATTGGCCGATTTGTCAGCTGCTAAGTGGAGGCTCTAAGTGCTATTTTATTGTACGTTTTTTAAAAATCGAGTCTTTATTAAAAAAAGTAATAATTAATCACCCTTTTCATTTTGTATGAGTGTTACCACCACGGTGTTGGTGATGTGATGGATAAGAATAGTATATAGGTAAATGTATCTACAAAGCTACACTAAGTATTATTTGGTCAGTTATGGTTAAACGAATACTAACCGTGAGTTTTTCCAAAATTTTAAAATATTAATAAGATATTTTTGTCCTTTGCTTTAAATTTAAACAACATAAAAAATACTGCGACTTATAATTACTTAAATTAAAGCTACGTGCTAACAAAGTCCCTTTTAACTAGCTAATACAAATCGAATACTATTTATTTTATGATTCATTAACCTGACATTATATTACAATCAAAACAACTAGTCACATTAAAAGTAGCAATATCATAAACAAATCCGATTTCCGATGCCAATAACGACTGTTCCTACTGTTCAAACAATAAAAACGTGGATGTGCATAAAATTGCTTAAACATCTATTATTTATAGACATCAGATAACTCTCTCCGTGTAAGTATTCTGATAGGAAAGTTTATACGATATCACATAGATTAGTCGCGACGCTACGCGTAACAACAATGCTATGCCCCGTAGCGATGTTGCTACGATACTCGTATTCTTGCTACGGTTACATGATTTTGCTATTCAAAGTCTGTTTTTTTTGCCATATTTTCTCACTTTATTATAAATGCAAAACCTGATTTATCAAATCCATTCTTAATTTTGAATCGATGTGTATTGTCTTATTTGGCCTCTTGATTACATTTTTAAGATTAACTTTGATCTTAATGTAATTTTTACCTTATAATCATTAACATTGCATAACTTTCTAGCTCAATATGTGTGATTAATCAATATTTTTTTATTAAAATATATGTATGTGCAATCTAGAATAAGCCTCCCGCCATTGCAATAAACTGCTAGACATTTTATGTTTCGTAGTGTTTTCGTACGTTTTGTCTGTTATTGCATCCGCGAAGTTATGGAGCGGCCGTGACTGATGTTTATGTTCCGATATAGTGGTAATAGTGGTGCCGATAAATGGTCAAGTGATAGCCAAATAACTAACCTCAAAGGGACCCAAATGATTTATTGTATGGGCCCACTAAGCCGTGTATGTACGCTTAACCTTACATTGAATGAATAAGTTCGCGACTTGTGTTATATAATACTATGTAACTCAACGATAGTATATTCTATAAAAAATACTTATAATAATTCTAAGGTTAATAAAAAGCACGATGCACAGTAATAGGCTGGTGCAAATGTAGAATTTTAACATTAGTTAACAGTACATCATTGACAAATGAAAATAATTCTTTATACATTGTAAATTTCACCAAAGGAATCTTACTCTATGTGCTCATGAAGTTTTTTTATTAAATGCACTGGAGTTTTTAAGCACAAGGGCGGAGTTTTTCCTTCAAAAGAGCACTGTTTTGATAAGCAAAATGTTTTAACAAAATTAATCTGTGGGGAGTTCCGCTGACAGAACCTTTATGTGGGCACTATAAATACATACAAATGGCCCTTGGTTTTTTAATAAAGCGGGGGTAGCTGAATATTAGTTCAATATCAGGAGTGCAAACCAATGTAGGGCTCGCAGCGTGTGTCGGAGTTTTTTATGTTACAGAATGTGGGTGAAATGGCGGCTTAGTATGGACTTTGTTAATATAAAGCCGATAAAATATAACTGCGATTATTAAAATTCTTAGTTAGTATTAAGAAAATGCAATCGCTGTTTTTTAGAGGAATAAGAGAATTAAAAAAAATCAAAATTGTTTATTAAAATGTATCGGTAAACACAATTTGTGATACAGTGTTGTTAGCCTTTAGTTTAGGTTATGACATTGAGAGACTGGTGTGACAGTGCATAAGCCTCTCCCCTCTTGAAATTTTTGCAACATTAAGACGACTCATTTTCGAAATTTAAAAAGCTTCTTGTCATTATTAGTGTAATTTTTTTAATTATGCATATTCTTCTGTTATTATCTATCTAGTTACTAGTAATGTACCTATAATATTCATTCCCGCCAACGCTACTTACAAACTAATTTCAACCAAAGAACACGACTATTTCAAAATTAAAAGTTAATATTCATAACGTTGGTCGGCTTACTTCCACGGTACAAAATCCACGTTAAGCCATACATATCTCGTAATAACTGGGAATGCAGCCACCGAGCAGAGCACCCTTAATGCAGTTAATATTAAAATATTGCATTGAGCCCATGCATTTTTTTATGTCCGTGCACCGAGCCAAAACATTGGCTTTTCCTGCCCCAAACATCACCCCTAAGAACAAGTATTTGTACTCACATTTTTTACCGCCCAAGGGAGAGAATTATCATTTAAATACGTCATAATATGCGTAGTGTACCCCTAGGATGCAACAGGAGTATGAATGGATTTAATTTGGTGACCATGTTCTTATTTTTTTGTTGTTTTTTTCAAAATTCGATTTTTTTATTGATTATTACGAGACATTTCAATTTCACATAACAATTGTCATACCTTTTGGTTTCACATCATAGGTTGACGTGTAATAAATTCCTTAAAATTTAGTTTACTGCCGTTGGAAGAGGCAGTAACAAACTGCACTCCAGCATTTTATTCAATAACGTCAAATTCATAATTATCCAAATATTTGTGAGTTGTTTTCTCAATTTTCTCCTTTATTATTTTCTTATCTTCATACTAAGCAATATCGGGAACAACTTATAGATCAACCTATCGATACGCAATCATTTCAAATAACATGATTTATAATATTTATATATTATATAGTTTCGTTCACTGTGTAACTTATTTTTTAAAATATTTTCTTATCCGGCTAATTTTAGTTGCAGACTAGGAAAGATTAAATAAAATCTTATTTTTAAAATGAAATTGTGGAAATTTTTTTACACATGTACCTGTTTGAAATATCCAAATATTGGAATTTTGGACATAAAACCATGGGATTTATTCGCGCTAGGTTTCAGAAACAAATTATTAGCAATCGATAAAGATATGAAATATTATTTCCTTATCGGCTATACCTACATGCCATAAGAAACGAACACCGCATTTTCTTATCATAGAGTTACTGAGATTTTTCATCGAATCTACAAAATTTAGGGGTTTTCCCTCAAAACAGATAAAAGGGCGCGATCGTATGACACATTATTCATATCGAGGGGTGTCACACTAAAGATATTGTGGAAAGGGCATTAAGATTGCCAACTGCAATACATTGTTCCCCTGTTCCTTGTTTTGACACGAGAGAACATTGTTGGCAACCCTATATTGGGACTTGAAGTAATATTTCTCATTCGATATTGAACTCTATTCAATCAACATATGGTTATATTATGAATAGGGTTGAGTCAAAGTTGTATTTGTATTTCTCAACGTAATAAATGTTGCGTATCGATGCGTTTGAAGATAAGTAATGAAGAACGTATAATTTACATTTCGAATGGCAAATTGTTGTCATACTTTCTGTTACACATATTAGTATATTATATTCGGTATATACTAATCGGAACAGATTCGATATTTCAGTAAACAATAGGACTAGGTATTCCATCTCTTTCTCATGGATGTCGTAAGGCGACTAAGGGATAGGCTTATAAACTTGGGAATTTCCTTTTAGGCGATGGGTTGCTAGCGACCTGCCACTATTTGAATCTCAATAATGTCATTAAACAAAACAGCTGACGTAGCTGAAGACTGATAGTCTTATCAAGACTGTTGACTCTGTTTGACCCTCAAGGGATATAGACGTCATTATGAGTATGTGTGTATATGATAGTATTCTGTTCCAACGTAAGCCGGATCTCGTGCATGATATTCGCTGTGTTTGGTTGGGAAGAGAGATTATGAGCATTTTATGTACTTTGTAATTATTTTCTCTCGAAATGATGAACTTAATGTCCGGTTTCGGTCCGGGCGTTTCGCCATAAAAGTGTACAGACTTTTATTTACAAAATTAGTATCAGATATCCATGGTTAAATACAAATTATTTACATAAAGTTGATTTAAAAACCCAATTTTATGATTTTAATTGCATTTCATCAAGAAATTGTTAAAAAAACGAGTTCAATTTTTTAACAAATCTATTTAAATGAATCTTTTACATCACCCTTATGACCGCCTATCAATAACGGACAAACCCAGATCTCCTGGTAGTATTTTACAAATGTGTACTTACCTAATAGATCTCAGTTACTTAGCTAATAGATTCGAACATAAACTAAATTTATTAGGTTCTATCTGAATGCATCTCTGACGTCTTTACTTCTTATATTATGCAGTGGGGAAGGACCCTTACTTTTATTTGTGTTTTTCTTGTCAAAAATTATTGCTAAGAGTTACATTTAAGGTTTGTTCCCTTTGTCTCTTGTGATATATATACGAAACTTCCTTACCTTTCACTTATAGGGCAGGCAGAGCCACCAGTCATTATACTCGAAGATACGTTGAGCTCGATGGCTCATGACGGAATTGAGATTCAGATTTAGTGTCAAGTTATGCTAACGCCCAAAAGAAGAATCCCAACTATAGGAGGAGATTCTGCATTAAAGTATGTATGTATGTATTCTTATTTGCTACTAAATACTATC
Source organism: Amyelois transitella (assembly GCF_032362555.1). Lineage (NCBI taxonomy): Eukaryota > Metazoa > Arthropoda > Insecta > Lepidoptera > Pyralidae > Amyelois > Amyelois transitella. The sequence continues at coordinate 4,648,712 of NC_083511.1, read as the reverse complement.
GCTGTCAACTTCACGTTCTAATAAAAATCGAAACAGCGATAAGTAGTTTTTCGCGCGATAAAAACGACGTCGCGCGTCATGCTACGGAGGCAGAACCGGTTCTTCGCAGAACCCTTTTGTCAATAAAAACATTTAAAAAATCTGTGTAAAAAATGAAGTCATTTCGAGCTAAAAATTAAAGTTTATCAGATCGGAATGAAATAAAGCATTCTTATACTTAAATTAATTTGATCAAATTGAAGTCGTTCTGGCAAAGGGTCAGGTACCCGAAACCGCCGAGCTTACATGAAGAGAGTTAATAATGTGGATGAAGCGAAAATAGTATGCAGATATCGTGGCTAGTGAAAAAATGTAGTCTCTGCCTGTGCACTCCGGCTAAAAGGTGTGATTTTATGTTTGTATGTTATTTTATATTCTATTAGATATTATAAATGATAAACAATAATAGATAAGTACTTCTATTACATACTTATAGAAAAAAAATCCCAGGACCAAAGGGAGCGCATCACATTTCGCGGTGTTTTCATGCCATTACCTGCTTGACAGACGCCATTAATATATTAATATAGTAGAAATGTATCACAGCTCAGCGGTTGATATATTATGTTATTCTATCATGTATGTGTTACTTGTTTCCGCCATGAAGGGGATATAGTATAAAATATTTTTATTGTTTTACACAATATGTTTTTGTATGGGATGGCATGATATTGTTAGGTAGATTAAACGTAATACAAAATAATGGGATATCCGTAAGACCAAACCGACCCATATCCGAACTAAGTTATTAGAGACATGAAGACCACATAACGAAAAAAAAATCAAATTACCTGACTTACCCACTAATATCATCGTTGAAAGCGGACCTCGGGCTCTTACAAGGGGAGAACAAAATCCGGACAAATTAAAGGGGAAGGATGACGAGTAATAATCAATACAAATGTTTCAACATTAATTTTTTCAAGTTGCTACAATAATTCCTTTAATAAATCCATAAAATATAACTCGAGGCCCTTTTAATTTAATTTAAATTTCGAATTCGTCGAATTTAAAGCTCGTAAATTAGAAATTTTTAACATTGACCGTTGACCCTCCGTCAGCCGCTGCGATTGGAGGACGCGTCCTCTAATCAAATTAAAGCTAGCATTTGATGATAAAGGATCGACGGAACTTTAGTGATGTAGCAAACGTTAGGTCGACAATTAATAAAATTTTCATTGAATTTTATTGTATTATTATTCGTTGTAAATTTCTTTAATTGTTCAAATTATACATAAACAGAATTTTAATATTAACGAAATTTTAATCAGTCATCCCTGGAGAGGAACTCCGGAGCTCGGCTAATGATACAAAAAGTTAAGTAGTAATGCGACTGATCTTTGACCCTATTGATAGGATAACCAACTTTAAAGTAGCTTAAGTATATCTTTATTTCCTTAATTTTTTGATTGCACCCTCGACCACTATGTTTCGAGTACTGGGATCCACTTTTCGACTTTTCTCTTCCCACTTATTCCAATCATCAACATGTTAAATTATATGACAATTGGCACAAATATTATCTTTTGTGAGGATTTTTTCAACTTGTTCCTCTTACCTTGGCTTGGCGGAGGCGACATGTTCAGTCATATTCCCCAGATAGTCTGCATGCTTCCACGAGCCGTACCAGCGTAAGGAGTTTTCCTGTATTTTGCTTGCCACGTCATGGAAGTGAATAATGTTTCTTCCTGATATCGATAAAACTGCTAACATCACTATCAACAGATGAAACAACAGAATTGGTGCCGACACCGTGACGGATTCGTTTGAGATCGGGTTCAGTCCAAAATATATGACACAAGGGTGTGCGGGCAGAGGCCAAAGGATCATGAGATTGGTTCTTGCTTCCTCAATGCTATCCGAGATTTCACTTTTATCCCCTCAAATTAGCTTCTGAAATTCAAATAGGCAGCCAATTTCGAAATGAATTATGCATGTTCGATTTTGTCAGTGATTGATGTGTTTTAAAATGATACTGTATAATTACTTTTCAATATTTTCTTAAAAATCCTAAATCTTTCGAGAACGAAAATAGAAATTTAAATCTGATTAAGTTGCTTTTTCTGCACAATCTCGCTATATTTTTCAAATATTATGTTCTTGTTTATCTCTAGCTAGAAATCACAAAATATCATATATGTACAAGCCATGTACTTAATACTTATGCCAAACACCTCATAATGTTGATGTATAAGCATCGTAGAAGTAAACGCCTGCAAGTTTTAATTTGTAACTAATCATTACTATCTGTGTTCACTGAAATGCAGGCTTCCACCACTTTCCTCACTCATCTGATCAAGAAAGTGAAACCTCAAAGAAAACATAATCCTAAGGGACCCAATTTAGAAATTGAAGTAACCGTGGTAAGAACTTAAATGCAATCTGCAAATAAAGTAGCCAGCCTGCTTTGTTCACGATCTCCTTGCTATCTCGACACCATACTTGGGGAGCTGCCAAAACGTACCGCGCCGGCTCCACACGATATGAGCCGATTCGATTAAAGTGTAATTGAATATTAAACTAACTGAATGATCGGATGATCGTTCTACTGCGTCTGGACATAGTTTTTGGTTTCATGTTGTTCAGCGACTTTTTAGCATTAAAGTTTGAGTAGGAGATTTCAATCCACGATCTGCAAGGATCACAAGTATTAATCCAAAACTTATTTCCATTGGGAGCAAGCGCGAAATGTATATAAGAGTGGTTAAAAAGGTTAAGTTGATGCTCCTAAACTTCTTTGGTTTTGTTGTTTCTTATCGGTGAGTGTGTGTATTTTCTAGTATCTCAATCTCTCTTTTTATCTTAATCCCTCTATCTCTGAGATATGCGGTTACCAAGTAGAATCAACAACACTCTGCTGAAATATGTATGTATGCTTTCATACAAAGTTATTTATCCCCAGACTTCCGTTTCGGTGAAATAATATTAAACAAGAATAAAAAACCAACCACTTTACTCATGTCAATATGTATTTACTGAATTAGATATTAGAAAAAACTTAACCAGATTTATGTACCTACTTAGTTTAGCTTGGATGCCTTTAGAAAATTTGTGGCATCTTAACTCATTGGCAACAGCAATTAATATTTCAAGCTTGTCAATATTTACAAAGGTCCTCATTAAAACTAATTAAATACTATAAATCGTTCGGTGTAAGGAGTTCTCATGATGAAGCATCTCGCATACTTCCATGGTGGCACCGTGAATTGCACGCGTAATAAATATCATGAGGAAACTAAGATGGAACGTGTTAACTAAGATTTACAGCCAAATAAAAGGGTGTCATTTGAATAGATTATCAATACGAGTACCAATCTATTTGTGGCCCGCATAATCAGTTGATGATATTGAAATTTATATATGCATCATTGAAGACTTGTAAAATATTTGTGGAGTAACTTTTTATTACTGGTATTGGTGTGTTGATAAATTTTAAAATTGTCAAAGTTGTTGGAATCAGGCAGGCCTGCCGACTGTAAAGTATGTGCAGTCAGTTTTATACCATATAAAATATTTAATACTCCCTAAATGAGGATCTAATCAGGATACCTAATGTTACCGTCGAGGCGGTAAAGGATATTGTCCGATCAAAATAGCTAACATTATTTGAAAAACTTAAGCCTTATAACTCACTTATATATCACATTTTAAGTAATGGATAGGATTGATAGAATACTACTTACAATGTTGTTGCAACGTTAAACAATTTTATACGTCAAGATATCCGACAAAAGTTAAGATTTACGGACGGAAACTGACAGTGAAGCAAGACAGGAAAGGTTAATATGGATTAGCAAAATCGACAAATATTTCATTTCCTCATATAATTACATAAAACTCTACACTATTGCCTAAAAGGATGAAAATAATTGAATCATTTAAGTTTGTAATAAGTTTCTTGCACCCACAAAGATTTTTTTCAATTCTCCACGAATTTTCACTAGCCTGATAGTAGATTAAACTTATGAGTAGATTCAGTCACTAAAAGCTAAAAGTGCTCCTAAAGACAAGAGTGCTCTTGTCGGCAGAGTTTTTCATACATATTTCCATTCTCATAATACTATAAAATGACAATATTCATGTTATACAATGCGTTTAGTTATTTCATAGTAGGTATTGATTTACATTGTTTCAAGTTGAACTATGCCAACATAACTGTCTTCCTATTTCTAATCTCAACCTTATATTTATCACATAGATCCACCTTAACCTCAACGCGACAATTGCTAGTTCTTAAACCGTACAACATTTTGCGTGAAACAATTGGCGTGGAATTTACGAGGTGCGTCCGTAGCCAAGCCGCTTATTGAGATGACTGTACTCTCTTTCAATTCCCCTGCACTCGAGGGTTGTCGTGATTTATAGCAACTTGTAAGGTATACATTTTTTCTTGGAAGATTTGCTTGGCAGAAGATACTAGTTATTTGTCTGGTGCTGTTATGTTGTAGACAGCAAGTAAATTATGTGAGTGATGTAACATTTAACGTTGGAGCAATTTCTATTATCATTTTTTCATCTATTAAATTTAATTACTATTGAATAAATGTAAATAATTAATACCTAGCTTGCATTATTTATTTATGATAAATAAACTGTTTTGCAGTTTGATTTATTGGCCCTTAAAAAGTAACCTTTAGGCGTATTAACATCATACCACAGATTGCATTTTCTTGTTTTCGACCGACGCGCAGTTTTTGGGTGGGGTGACACTGCCAACACGTAGTTTCGAAGTCTTATCGGCGATAATTTATCTTAATTACTGTCTTAATACTGCAATTTAGATTCTAAACGGGGCTCTTCGAAAGCGCCTTGCGATGCCACCGACGGCGTTAAATATCACAAACCGAATACTTCAAAACGCGGCGGGTGCCGATGGCTAATCAAACAATGGGCTCACATGCCTAACCGCTTCAAAACAGCCGTGAAATTCCATTGTGGCCGAACAAAAAGATGGCAGCAGACCTGAGGGCGACACGACCGAAGCTTGCCAACAATGCGAATCCGAATATCAATATCATAGCATCACTCTTCATCATAATGCAACCGACAAATTCCTTGAATAAACTTGAAAGTTGACTCTATGTCTTAAAGAACATAGCCTATTTTTGAGTGAGGGAAAAAATGAATGGGCCCTAGCAGACGATATTGGATTTTCAACTCTTTTTCGGGTAATTTTTGAAAATGGAATCTGTGTATATTCTGGCGGGTAGACGGCTACCATTTGTCTTTGCAAACGAACCGATTTGTGCGTCGGCGAATGGTAACGGATGGCGAACGGGCATGTTCCGAGTCTGGCCTGACTTATGGTTACCGAACTTATTGGAACGTTCATTTTCGTCTATTAACAGTTCATCTATTTTCTTTGTTATTGCGATAAATCCACGTTCACAGTGATATTTTACAAGTGGCCGTTCCTAAGGGTTGTTAAGAAAATCAGTGTAACGGTATTTAATAAAAAAAATGTTATCAAAGTGACATTCAATTAAGTGAAGTTCAATATTAACTCCCAATAACTCAACTTTATTAACAGGGAGTTGTTATATGAGATTTGTTACTAGTTTAATTCGAAAGACTATTTCTTATTGAACTGTCGAAATATTATTAGGTTGAAAACTATGCATAACGAAAAATGTTTTAAATTTTTATTCAAAAAGATAAACTCTAGCAGTGTCAAACTATTGTTTGGTTAAATGCGTTAAACCATTCCGAAAACGAAACCATAAAAACAAAACAAATTTTATTTTCAATACAAAAGTTGTAACTGAAAAATACGATTTCACAATCCGAATGTTTCTCGAAAACACGTTGGGTAAATCAAAACTTGTTCAATATTATTCAAAAGAGCAAATATTTCATAAACTATAAAACAAAGCAATGTTCAATGGAGCCGGCGGCTTCGCGGGTAAAGTTCGGGGTTGTCGAATGAATAATTCAGGGTACGAATCGGCAGTCCGTCAAATGGGGCTGGATCGTTGCATTTTGTACGTAAATCTGTAGTAATAACTCGAATATCTTGTGAGGTTCGTGTACCATTTTATGCGTCTTTAGCGTTTTGGTTTCGTCTGTTACATGAAAATTGTGAAAAATTATAGCCAGTATTACTATTTCATTCCCACTGGAACTGAAATCTTGTTGGCGTAAATTCCAGTTGAATTCTGACCTCCCTAGGGAGGAGTCCAGGGACCGCCTTTTGACCAAGACCCTGGATCGGACTTCATCTATATTGGACTATGGGTTTGGTTGTACTTAATGTTTTTTGACAAAGTATGGCTGCATAGAATATTATTTACTTGATTGAAAGACATCTAACTTCAGACGTGCAAGGCACTGCAAGCAACCTGTCCCATTTAAAAATATCTTAAGCTAAAAAAACATTCCCTTAAAAAGCTGGTTTTCCATAAAAATCTAATAGAGGAACATTTCCGTCCATTACTCTCCATTTTAATGAATAAGTAAACAAAATTAGTGGGGTCTGATACAGAAATAGGTGAAACGAGCAGATGGACTACGGTAACAGCATATAAAGCATCTATTAGGTGAAAAAACGTATATTTCTGCATTCAATCTTATCTTCTGAATTTATCAAGTTACCGCCATTAAAATATTTTAAAAGCTTTCGGATTTTGAATTATAATGTATTATTGGTGTTTTTTCATCTGTCTTAAAAAGGGAGGAAGGGACCATTACCTCCCGTTGAAACCATAGAAGGCATTTTTAGATGAAAATGCTAAAATGCCATAAGTCCCTAGAGAAAATAGTTGATAATCAGTTATTATTATTCGGGAATTTTTAGTACAATTTTAACTTACCTGACAAATTACAAAATATTGAGCTTGTATAGCTCGACCTGCTTGCCCCTAATCTGTTGTTTAGAAGCACTAAGAACTTAACCACGCCGTCGTTTGAGCAGTACTGAAAAATGAATGAGCATTTCGTACTGTATTCACTTACAGAAATGTTATACATGAAGTGTTAAGTTTACGCATGTATTCCGAGCAATAAAAATAAACTATACTCGCAATATCAAAGTAAAAATAATTCCGCGCTTTGCCTTACTTGAAAATATCTTGAGTGCATCGTTGAAAGTAAATGCTGGTATAATTTCTGCTTCTACTGCGTTTAGATTGCATTTAGGGACGTTAGGGGATGAAACGGATGAATTTTATGTTAACTGTGCGCAATAAAAATAGCCTTTATGACTATACGTGGAATGGCTACGTCTGCTCACGTCATTTGGTAGCGTAGTGAACTGAAACAGGATATATAGGTGGTAGAGAAGTAACGACTAGAATCTTTGAACATCGATGGCTAAAAAAGTTTTTTTTTTGTATCCATTACATATTTATTATACGCAATACATGCTTTATTTAAATATATGTGTAAACACTCCACAAATATTAACTAAACTACCGACCCGCCCCGGCATCAAATGGGTAGCATTTATAGATATAAACCCCAGAAAACCCTCTTTATAACATTTTGAATAGGAAAAAAACCCACCTACAACTTTCCAAGATTAGCGCATACATTTAGACAAAGAGGATAGATGAACTTTACTTAATAATATGTGGTGATCATAAATTTATACATAGTTCAAATCATGCTGATTAAGCAGCGACTAAAAAACAAAGTGTGTTATAGCTACTTCTCAAATCACGCCTTTGACGAGGGAAAATCAACCACGCAGATTTTTTAGAGAGAAAATTAAGAGGAAGGTCTTATAGGCGATAGGTTAACAACCTGTTACTACCTCAATTAATTGCAAAAGCCATCTATAAAAGTGGCCTTCTAATCTCGTGATTAACCTCTATTTACCCCTTAAAGGATAAGACGTGTTTGTGTAAGTAGTTCTAGTTACTAGCCATTATAAAAATTAAATTTTATATTCTCATTCTACGAAAAGAAATAGTAATATCGATTTGGCTCATCAGTATCGAAGCTTTAATTTTTGTGCAGTAGTGTACCATAATTAAGTACATTACATGCGATGTTTAAATCGACAGTTCTCAATCAGATTTACTTCATCATATCATATTATTTACTCGAACCAAAGTCGATATTTAACCAGAGACTTCAGTGGGAGAGCGCCAACAATTAATTAATATAACAAATGAAACAGTCTTTTGGAAGTTGGATTTTTTATTTTGTTTTCCTGCCGGACGCGAACAAACAAGTTCGATTAACCACTTGCGTTAAATCAATCAGTTTGATTGGATTGCGGGTATCGATTCTGATTTCATTAAATTTTTATGAATATATACGTTTTGAGATTTGATTGCTATGATTTCGCATGTTCAAAAATTCGCATTAATAGTTTATAATTAGTGAAATATAGGCCTTAAATAGTTTAATTTAGAAAAAAAAGTAAATAACTAGAAAACCTCAGAAATATCAAGACAGACATATTAATTTCTGATTTATTTTAACTGGTACTGGATTTCTTTTATAAGGTCGTTATTGCTAAAAGTAAATACATTTTGCTTCTTTATTATTCAAAATAAAATATCGGATTTGCGAATAATTTTATATACCTAATGTAGCTTTCTTTTCTAAGTACATAGATTTTAATATACGAGTACCAAAGAGGTGGTAACTAAATACACCAAATTCTGGAGTTTATACTTACCTAAATAATTATTCTTAGTGCGTACTAAATATATAATAATATATCTTTGTCATTAATTTACGTATATAATAATACGTTAATTAATGACAAAGATTGTACTCTCATAATTTTCTTGAACAAAGAGGCAATCTGAAACAAAAAATAAAAGAACATTCGTTGTAAGATAAAATTAAACTGTAAATTACACTTGGCAATGCGTTATATTTCACACCTTACTAATAGATATTGTGGTCCATTACATCACGGCGTTCATACTGTAACTACCATACAAGCATAATGATGTACACTGAAATTGATCTTACTAGAAATGCTTTACATTTATTCTTGACCAGTTTATTTTATTTCTCTTTTTTGTTTGGCGAGCTAGTGATCGATGAATCTTTTCTAGCCAGTACTTGTTATGTTATTATAAGGAAGGATGAACAACATTTGACCAATCTTGTTGGGAGTGCTTATTAAACTACAGAAAATAGGAAATACAATTTTCTATATTCTGAATTTGTGCCTTGTTTTAGGAAAATAAATAGCAGTCGTTAGTTACTTTTTTGATCGTTAATTTAATCCTTTATTATGACACAATTACCTTTTGTTTATACAACGGTGCGGCCCCGTAGCATGGCACGCGGGATGCCGTTTTTATCACGCGAAAAGCTATCATTTCCCCGTTTCACGTCATAATGAAAAGAGAAACAGCAAAGGTTTATTGCGAAGGTAGTCGCAGTTGCTTCATAAATTTGACGGATTGCATTTAAAGGAGTACCCCAGCCTCCTTTTTGTGGTCATAGTTATGTGTGTGCCATAAATGAATTTTACCATAAAGCACTTGATAAACAAGCAAACAACGTCGTGACTTTTTTTTCACGTCGTCATTATTTTCACTTCCAGCCTATATTTAATTCCACATACGATATCGCACATTTCGCCAAACCGCGGCGACATGTTGCCGCCATTACGCGTCCATTGCTGTTCAAATTAAATACATAAAGAAACGATGCACATAACATTTATATAACAATGCAGCAATGTACGCGCGATTACGTCCAGGCGGGGTTTAACCGAGCTACAACTTTATAGTGGTTTTAGTGATCGTTCAGTTTGTAGCAAGATTGTTTCATGTTTGTTGAATAGTGTAAACAGAGGAAAAACAAACACATTTACGAATCTTTAAGTAATAAAATAATTTTCATCAGGTACCTTATAGGTATTGAAAAGAAAATTAAAAGTGTGGTTCCTGGATGATCGTAAACGGAACCAACTACTGCAGAAAAAAATTCACAATCAAAATTTGCTCGTGATTTTCCATTTCTTGTAAGAATCATGATTGTGAATTCAAGGTGTCCTAAATACAGTATCTATAAATTGTTTTTTATTAACAGTGAATATATCATATACAGATATGTGAGTCAATTGACATCAAAACTAGGATGTCGAAGACCTGACAAAGTGGAGAATGAAATGTTAGAAAGTCGACCGAAGTCGAAGTCGAAGTCGAGTCGAAAGAAAGTAAATTAATCAAAAGAAAATATTCAAAAAAAAAAATAAAGTGGTAAAAAAATAAAAATCTATTTGAGTTGAATGAAAGAATTCCATGAAACTCGTATGCAGTGTCATATTTCCCACACATCGCGAGGAAGTCAACACGCAAATATCTGAACGCCATTACAATAAATAATTGCATTTCATTGGCGAAAAATGGGAATTCCGGACAAGTCTAGCGTGACGTCGCGTATAATCATCGCTTTTGAACATTGCATTTTGACGACAAGAACTGGTAATATAACAAAAAAAAATTACCGAAAAAGTTTTTATTTTTCCAAGCTACCTTAAAGAGATATTTGAAGTTTGAATTGTATTATTAAAGTGAGAAAATGTTGCTTTATAACTGTTTCCTTCTTGAGTATTATTTACATAAGGTTTTGGGTACCCTCTATAAGCTGGAACTTCTGGATTTAATTCAAATTTTTAAGAAACAAGCTCTCTTCTGCTTTGACTTCCATGTGGAAAAGGCATTTTAACTACAAGAGTCTAAAACTGTTCTCTGACAGTCGTTTGGCTGACGGACAATTCTATGACATAATTTTTAGCCCTCGGACTTTCAGCCGATAAAACTTTTTATCTTCAAACCATTAATCGAAAGAACGGGCTTTTATTTTTTTTCTAAACAGTCCGAGAACACTTTCAGACTCTGCAGTAAAAATTCCTTTTTCACTTGGAAATCAATGCAGATGCTTTTACTTGACTATTCTAATATTTTTCTTTTACATAATCATCCTAAACGTAAATGAAAACGTAAAGGGTTTTCGTCCTTTTCCTAAATCAATGTCAACTCTTTGATCTTTAACTCAATTCCAGTGATACGAATTTATGCAAGTGGGGCATACATGTAGAGGAATGCACCGTCAGATCTACATATGCATTTTGTGGAATCTAGGATTCATACGGCTTACATTCATTATCCACATTACGACAATTAGTGCTAGATCATAGCTTTAACGGTTCCATGCTTTATGATGAGTCTAGTTGGCTGACATGGATAATTTTAAACTTTTCAAAATATCGAAATTTTTGTAATACTTGTGTAATAAAGTAACTTAACTTCTTTTAAAACCTCCGACGCAATGACCACAAATGAAGTAGATCATAAACTGTTAAACCATTTTTTTATTGCATACAGCATTTATATTTCCCTCCCTCGGTAGTGGCGAGAAGGTATTTAAAACTAATAGTAATTTAACATTCATCTTCAATCAAATAATTACATCATAATTATTAAAGGCAATCCCTTTGTCTAACTTCTATAACTGTGTCCCAAGTATTCAGTTCATTATAATTAAGGAACTCCAAATTGACATCCAGGAGATCTTCAACCCGTTAAATTGCTAGGGTGTTCTATCCCCATCTGAGGCTAAAATTACACTAGACACAAAGAAAATTTAAGTGTATTTTGGTTCAATTAGAAGGGTAGGGTGTGAAATTGTGCGAGGGAAGTAATTTATTGCAAGTGCGACAGCGAACAATTTTATGGCACTGGTCAGTTTTAGGGTTTTGGCTCTAATTGGAATATGTCATGAATTTTTATAAATAACTTTTGGGGTGTAATCAAAAATCTTGTGCATGCGAACGGTGGTGCATAATGACCAAGCTTATGTATGTAAAATTAATTAATTATGTACTTGATTGAGACATAAATTGTTAGTTTACAACAGTAATTGTTATAAGTTTAACATTGCTTTTCAAAGATACTATCTAAAAAATAAGCAGCTGCTGAAGGTAGTTTTGGATAAGCATACATTTTAGTCTAAGATAAATGTACACATAATATCTATATATATAAAACTCTTCCGTTACTGAGTGACTGACTGACAGACAACGCACAGTCGAAACTACTGGTCGTAGACAGCTGAAATTTGGAATGTAGGTTCCTTGGGATATGTAGGGGAGCACTAAGAAAGGATTTTTGGAAATTCAACCCCCAAGGGGGGGAAAAGGGGTAAAAACGTTTCTATGAAAAATCTTATTCCTTGGGTTTATAAACTTGAAACTTGGCATGAACACGTACATAGGCAAGTAAATAAGTTTGACATTATAAGTTTTTTCAAACTACCCTCCAATCGTGATTTAGGGGGTGCGATTGGGTGACTGATTTATTAACGCACAGCCGAAACCGCTCGGTATAGGAGTCTGAGATTTTGAACAGAGGTTCCTTTAGTAACATAAGTGAGCACTAAGAAGGGATTTTTGAAATGTCAACCCCTAGGGGGGGAAACGGGATAAACTAAGCCGAGGCTGCGGGAAAGTTCTAACGAGATACCGTGGCCCCGGAACGCAAAGGGCAACTGAAGGAACGAGGTGGGTTTTAGTCAGTAAAAGTCTGACACTCCCTTCCGTTCCACCCAGAGCGGGAGAGGTCATTTGATGATTTCCCATCCTTAAAAAAAAAGACTTTGTATGACAACTTTCAGTCGTCTCTTTAACATACATAATTATGTACATACATGCATAACATTAATAACATCACGCCTTTAAATCCCTTTTTTGTGTTAACACTACCCATACAAACAGCTAAAAGGAAACAAGTGAAGAGACGAAATTTGTCCGCATCCATTTTCACCTAAATTCTTAACGTTAATGAGATTTACTTTTTATTATCAGGTCAATCTAATAGCCTCACATGTACGTATAACTTCGTAAGAATTTTCTTTCAACTCCTTACCGTTGAGGAGTTGTACCTTCCATCATCAGGTCATTCACATGGGATGATGACTATCAGACGCAAATACTTAAACAAATCTATGAAATTGTCAAAAACGTAATTGCCTGTAAATTGAGAGTTTCTCTCATGGACAACTGTATATTGCTTGCTCGCGTGTCAGCTCTCCCTCTAACCTGTTCATACTGGTAAATAATAAAAAAACTAAAAATATTGTTTACAAGGAAATCCTGTAAGGCCTCTTCGTCCTATAAATCCTGTTTGTTTTTTCTTTTGAGACGATGATTTTGTCTCGCTTTACTTTTTCTATATAGATTTGTATGTATACTAATATTATAAAGAGGAACAATCTATTTTTTTATGTTTGTTTGTTTACACATGTAATCGATAAACTCTGAAACTACTGAATCGATTTCAAACATTCACCATTAGAAAGCTACATCATCCCTGAGTAACACAGGCTATATTTAATTCCAGTTGTAACAAGATTTCAGCCTGTGGAAGAAAAAGCACTGTCGAGATCATTAAAAAACGCTATATATAACCGAATTACACGTGGGCGAAGCCGCGGGCGGAAAGCTAGTTTTTATATAAAATTTTAAATTTTATCGCAAATCATTTTTTAAAAGCTGTTATTTAGTTGGACTTGTATGTTGGGCAAAACTCAGGGTAAATGAAATAAAAAATATAAAATACCTATAAATAAAATAAATAAAAGCTGTCTATTCAGAACTAATTATCAAATTAAGAAAACATTGGCATTCAAAAGGTAAAAGAAACTCGATACATGTCACTATTTACTGCAGTCACCGCGAATGGACATGTTTAACTTTAAACAGCCTACAGACCAATATGTATTGTTTACGTTAAAACATATTTCAGTTGACATAATTCACCAAACGAAATTATACTACAGCAACATGTATAACCGACCACATAAATCCTCTTGTAACATACCAAAGTAGATAAAAGAAATAAGGAGATCATTGAAACTCCTTACCTCTTTATATAATTCATAAGCTAGTAATTATTATAGATACTTACCCTACTAGCTTTTGTAACGTTATACCGTTTATTATATCTTACAAAAAAATAAGCTTTACAACCTGTATTCGCTACACTAATCTTACCAAGATTTCGTATGATACACAGTCGTAAAAATAATTACCTAATTGAGAATTATATAATAATATTAATAAGATAGGCCAGACCCAAAACTTAAATTAATATTAAAATAAATATTCTCTTGTTAAGATAGATACATCGCTTGAAAATAAGGTAATAAACTTAATACGTCTCCTTGATTCTCTTATCTAAGGCATCAATGTAGAAGTAATACGAGTATCGACTCCACAATTACAATACATTTACATTCAGATCAGTTCGGATTGAATTTCACACTCCCAGCGTGTTAATTTGCCTAAAAGGAAAGTAATTACTTAGATTTTACCTAGTAAAGGGGAATTAGATGCCCTCTATAGGAACTGATATGCACTACTTGAGTTTCAACCGTGAACAAAGAATATTTTAAGATTCACAAGTAATTTTAATCTTGTTATCATTACTTGTGGTGTCACTTTTTTATTATACAAGGAGTTATGTAAACACTTTTTATTTATTTATATTAACTAAACTATTTACAGTTTTGTGTACTAATGCTTATTTACTTTAGTAATATAGTATATCTTCTTATAAAGTAATTGTTTCTTTACAGTTAAAAAGTAACATTTAAACCAGCAGCATATACCAAAATAATAAAACTGTTCTATCAAATGGTACCTAAACGTCTATTGTCCGGAATAGAAGCTTTAGAATAGGCAATAATCGTTTTATGCGACCAATGCATTCACTGAATAAATATTTCTTTTTTTCGCCCGTAGCAAAATAGTTTTGTTGCAAAATAATGAGAGTACAAACTTGAAGCAACTTCACGTCAAACTGTCCTTGAGCCGAGACAATCAAGTGACAGGCGGTATCAAGCAATTAATATTTAGGTGTATAGATAGTGAATATAACAAAATTTGCATAATGTTAAGAGTCTGAAAGGGTAAATTTACATGCAACTTAGTCTCGCTTTAGTATATTAAAGAATACATTAGATTTTTTAGAAAGTATAAAAAATCATTTGGGTTCGGTAAAATGTATTTGTCACTTTGAATTAATGAAAATTCATCAAGCTGGGTTAAATTTAATGCGAAACTTGCAAGTCGTTTTTATACTCAAGACATTGTCACCAAATACTTGTTATTAGTACGTTTTGGCATGTAGACGATTTACAAAATATAATATTTTAAATAGATACGAAATGCAACAGAAAAATAATCACTGTCCATGTCCAATAAGGATACTATTTACAATTTAGTTTTAGCATAACTAAGTTTCGCGTTTTTTTTTGTTTTTGTTTTGTTTTCGTACTAATTCCAGAGAAACAAACTTTTTTTTATTAATAAAAGTTGGTTACTTCACATCTTTTCACTATTTAGTTTGTGCTACTATTTTCAGTCGGGGTCCTACTTCCGCAATATTGTGAACGCACTATGGGCGCGTGCCGACACGAGTGTTTTGGCGAACAATTATTATGATAGATGCAATTTCGGGTTTATGAAATTAGACTATTATTTGTGAGAACTCCCCTGGCAATATTGTATAACCTTTATTTTACGCGAAGTTAAATAAATGTATTTTATTGGCATAATAATAATATTTCCGAGACACTACTCAAATTTAAATGTTATATGGTAACAAACTTGTAGCAATAAGTCTCGAAAACTACTACTTTTAATTATAAAAACGATTTAACCATATTTGACCGAGCGAGCGAAGTGAGTTAGGTCTGAACAAATGAACAATTTTTTTTTGCATTTATGTATGCTTGTGAGACGATAATGTTCGAAAAATTAGTTTTATTTGTTCAAATTAAACTTAGATGTGAATCCATCTCATTGCGTGAAAAGTTTTTACGAATATGTAACAGCGTTGTTTGGAAAATTCACAAAAATAACATATTTTTTAGTAATAAGTATCTAATTATAATATGCATCTTTCCATGCAAGTGTTAGTCTTTACAGTTTCCTTTGTCCCTCGGCCAAGTCTTTGTCATAAACATGAAACGTCGCGTTCAAAAGCCGGGATTATACAGCTCCAAATAAAATAAAATTTAGTTACGATTTTCACTTAGTTTCCTTATTGCTTATTCTCAAACAATTTTGCAGTTTGTTACACAAATCATACTTCAAGGTAAGGTCCAGGACAGAAGAAGGCCTGCTGGTTTAACCATGAAAGTTGACAAGATAATAATGTGATAATAATGTGCCGTGTGGTTCCCGGCACTATTACAAAAAAGAATAGGACCACTCCATCACTTTCCCATGGATGTCGTAAAAGGCGACTAAGGGATAGGCTTATAAACTTAGGATTCCTCTTTTAGGCGATGGGCTAGCAACCTGTCACTATTTGAATCTCGGTTCTATCATTAAGCCAAATAGCTGAACGTGGCCATTCAGTCTTTTCAAGACTGTTGGCTCTGTCTACCCCGCAAGGGATATAGACGTGACCATATGTATGTATGTATGTATGTATGTATAATAATGTGTCTTATCTTCCTTCTTTCTTTATTTAAGGTAAAGCCTAAGTGATAGAGAGAGAAAATAATATATATTCAGGCTGGCTGAAATCTGATTTCTTTGTTAAGGAAACTCCGCCAGTGGCTAAACAATATTACTGTTTCGAGCATTTAGTTATATTCAAAGTACAGACAGCTTTGATTAAGGACTACAATTATTCAAATATTTTACCTATTAGGTAATAGCAGTTTTTGTTTCTTATCGTCAAGTATAGGTTAGAACCTCAGTCTGACTTAGAAAGCATACCCAAGTTTAGTTAACTCTCTTTTTCTAGAAAACAGTTTCGTGCGTACAATTTCGTGGGAGAACATGAATTGAAAAATAGATATGCTGAATTATATTCATTATGTTAAAGAAATTACTTCAGGGCTCAAACCATTTTAACTGCACCTTAATAAAGAAAGATGCGAAAACGTATTTTCGCCGAAAATCGTACCTTTAACACGACGTAACAAATCTTCGAGCAATTAAAATTCAAACCATACTCTCAAAAGGTAACAGTGTACCCCAGCATAACATTTGTGTTACCGCAGTGTCTCCACCAGATAAAAGAACAAAGGAGTCGGTTAATTACATTTGTTTCAAACAGCTTTCCTCATTTTTTCCACGTCCAGGAAAAAAACGTGTTTATAATATTACCCGAGTTGTTATAATTGCTCGTGTAATAAAATCCGACAGGAGACCTCCTGTACAATATCATGTTCTTTTTTTATTTCGCTCTTAGATGTGACATAAAGGATGTCTTATACGATAAGCTGCGCTATAATTATATCGCATCTCAGCCGTAAGTAGTCAACCCATTTTTATATCTTTTCTATTTGGTTGATGTGTATTTTTGAGAACGGTCACATTTATATAAAAAATCACAGCAATATTGTTAAAATTAAAACAAACAAATAAATTCTTAAACTACGAATTTCTGTAACAATAATGAAATCTTGCATCAATCAGGTTTATGTTCCTCTCAGATGTCCAGTGGGCTTGATTATTATGGAATGGTTTCTAAGATTTCGAAAAATGTATGTTATAAAATTATTAATTAAAAATCATTATAGCTATAATAAAAACTTGAAATGAAAATCACTACGTACTTAATTGAAACACAATTTGAAAAGTTATGATAATGTTACTTATTGATACGAATATAATTTTTAGAAAATGTCTTTGAATATTATTATAGACGCCATGTGTTGCAATCCCCTTATTGTAATATTTTAAAGAGACTTTATTTGCCCAAATTTGATGCAGTTTAAAGGGTGCATAATTTACTTTAAGGTAATTATTTTGCAATAAGGGTGTGCAGATGTTGAACTCTCAAATTAGCTGAAGAAAATTTTAGGGACCAACTTTGTTTGAAAATTTTAAATTAGATCTTGATGTTATGGGAATGAATTTAATTTTAACAAATATTTCAATAATTGAATTATATTAAACAATAAAATTATTAAAATATTATTCGAAATAAAGAGGTACCTAAAGATTGTAACCATGGTTTTTCTTTTTTTTGTTAGGGTAAGTTATAGTACTTAGTAAAAGAAAGTTTGTAAATAATTTCAGAAACACTTAACCGATTATAAAATTATTTCAATATTTAGAAGGTAGTATTACAACGGATAAAGCCGTAAAGGATCGCTAGTAAAATGTCAATAAACTGTAAATGCTTCTAAAAATATAGAAGTAAACTCTATGCTCTATTAAACAAATAAATTTCCCTTTAGATATTCTAGCAAAAGGCGAAAGAAAAAGAAAATTCCAACAATGATCTTTCGCTAGAAGTCAAAAATCCCTTTTCTCCAATTTCTGTACGTGACCTTTTTCACGCCGATGTCACATTCATAAACGAGGTGTCTTCCAAAACGTAATTAGAAAATTCCCAAACGACGTTCCTCTCTGACCGTTTAGTTCTGGACTTTCAAATTAGTTTTTCTACATGATGTATTATGTTCTTAGATATTTGTCTGTTTTTAAACTGATTTGGAATTCGATTAATTCTGTCAAAATTTACCAGTTCAAGTTTATCTGAATCCTAATTATATGTTTAACGTCAATCCTTGTTGCGTTCTCTCATTGCACCCTGGAACCCTTGGACGCTTGGATCTTTGGAGTGGTAACGTACTGTAGCTGATGAATATATGATTTGTTTTTATTTATCTATCTCAAATAGTGATGAAAATTTAACTATTATTTCATATGACGAAAAATGTATTGCATCATTAAGTTAAATACGTAAGTACTTTCCATAAGCATTATTATTATAATAGAAAACCGCAGTAAACATAGTTCCAACCTCTTCCTTGAAACTCAAACAATTCCATCCCTAAACTTCGTATTAACTTTGACGAAATCAGTTGATAATATACTCAAATCTTCTATCGACCATTACATTCTCTTTCGTAATGTAAGACTTTGTAATAGGGTTTCTTTTAGAATGAACTATTCTGAAATCCACTTGATTGTAGTTAATCGATATAATATAGTTATTAATGGTCTATCATTCGCTACGTTTTCAACTCAATCAAGAACTTTATTCCCAAATATCTCATGGTCAATATTTTTACCGATGTGTTTAAACAACCTTATTAATTTGTTTACCTTACCATGTTAACATGAGTTTAAAAAGGTGGACAAATCCTATACAAAGTCCTGCACATATAGATAATAACTTTATGTAAAAGTCTTTACATGGTTACCTAACTATATTTTTATACTACATTTTCCCAAGATTACAAAAAACAAAATTTTTAAATTAAAAATGATCATAGCTATATTATGTTACTCCTCTATATCTATTTTATCACTGTGTCAAATTTCATCAAATCATAAGTTTTTCGTTATGAACTTAAATACAAATTTTGTATTTTCTCTTTTTTTAAAGTATGGACTGCAACAAAATTTTGCTCACCGTACCTTTTCAGTTAAGCGGAAAATAATAGAATTGCAATCCCCCAACGGCGTTGTGGCGCACTTGTGTAATTGGTTTAGATAAATTAACGAAGTAGTTCCAAAGAGTGATATCCCGTGGGATAAGGTACAATTTAATTGTACACACACCCTTTGTTTCCGATTCCTGAATTGATAATGAGGGGTTTGTAGCTTCTAAACCTTTTTCCGATTACAATGTATGGCAAATTAAATGCAATTATATTAAATCAAGATTTTGGACAGTAAACTCGATGGATTAAAAAAAATAGTTTTATTAGAAAACTGGGTTGATTAATACCTGACCACATTCCTAAAAAAACAAAATAACAACAAATTATTTCCCATTTCTGTTGTGTTAATTTAAGCTGCCTTAGCATTAAAAATCGTCAAATGCTTCTTCACGAAGTCATGTTTTCAATTTCTATAACTACAATTGATATACGTCGACCATGTATGTGATACGTCATTGCACATCAAAAGCTATGCTATTGACAGCAAGATATGTTCCGTGACCGGACTGAGCAAACGGAGCGTGCGATAAGCTTGAGACTGCATAAATCTGCATACACAAATACCATTGCCGATGACAGACCGACAAAAACACTCGCCAAATACACTATAGTTAGTGATGTCATCAATTGCAGATTGTTGCATTGGCTATCGATTTTGGGACAAAACAATGATTTAATTATTTTAAATAAGGAACTTCTTGTCAAATATTTTTATAACGCCATTAAAATTAAAGAAATCGACTTTCAAACGATTTTGCTTCATTGTTTTAATCATTACGTTACTTTGTATTACAGTATTCATCTTTTAGAAATGGTTCTTTTCAATATTTTATTTGATTTTAAAGAGTAATTGAAAGCAGATTGTTCCTTAAAGTTTCTATAATTGACTAATGAATTTAATTTGTAATAACCCGTAATAGCCTTTATTGTTTAATGTCACAAATGTTACAAAGTTGCCTTAATGAGAGGTTTAAATTATTATGTAGATTTATTCTTGATAATTTTCATAGGGAAAAATACTTACTAGAAATTAATATAGAGTCAAGCTCCGATTGGTTAGCTGTTGAATGATAAGTTTCACCCCATATTTATTTATATTGGTATTATTCAGTACATTTTTTATATTTTAGTTTTTTGTCTTATTATGTCCCATCACTAACCGTAAACCGCTGTGGGCAAAAATTAACCCGAAGATTGGTCCCTTTATGAATGTGTATTAGACCGTATTCACATAAAATTATCTATTCGCGTGGCGTGAAATGAACGGAACCCTCGATGCTTGGATCTCAGACACCCTTATTTTTTGTGCATGTATTTGCAAATTACGCTTTCTGCAGAAAATATATTCATAATATTTTATGACATTTTTATTAATTTAAGTAAGAAAAGGCATTATTTAACATACCTATTTTTAAAATCGATTAAAATCTAGTTAAGTAGTTATAACTTACGAATAGCATGTGTAAGATATCTTTTAAAGTCAAGAGTCAATTATATAATAACCTTTGGTAACCCTTTACTGCCTGAAGCTTTTTGGTTCCCCAATTTTTTTTCTGTTGAAAGTCAATTGGCTAACAGAAATGATTATTATTTAAATAAAGGCGTATCTATTTAGTTGGCATTTTGCGGCACTTAAAATGCAATTTCTTAATAAGACTGTCTCGCTTTACAACGAGGGGGAAGTCCTATTAGTAGAGTGTAAAAACGTTCTGCATTTTTTAATTTGAAGTTATATTTGCCGTTATAAGTAAACATTAGGTGGTAAGCCGAATTTACATCCTAATTACGATTGTATATTTCATATTTTATGCGGACCAATAGTTGACTGTAATATTTTTGTCAATTCAAGAGCACCAAAGTGATGAAAGTGGATGAAGCGAATTAGTATGCAGGGATCGCGGTAATTAGAAAGATGCATCCTCTGCCTAACCCTCTGGGAGGGATTTTTTGAAAACTTTACCGTATCTAATTAGAATTAAGGCTCTTCGTCCATGTCTTTACCTCACCTTAACATCATTTTTAAATAGTTCCCAGTTATAATAGGAAACTATGCCGCTTTCAAAAAGTCACGCGAATCAGGTTTAAGAAAGTTTCATTATATTTTTCGAGCGAAATCTTTTATAGCAAATTCCTTCCGTCCTTAGGCAAAGTACAAAAATATGTCGTCTCCCCCTTTTATCGGCTGTTTTTATGAGAGAATGTATTATGTATGCATTCGTAATATTATGTCTCTTATGGGGTTAGGAAATGTGCTGATCTATTACGTGTTAGTTAGCAACTAATATGTCCATGACTAATATGTTGATAAAAATTATGAAATCAGCAAATTATGCCCGAAGCTCCATCTCCGTATTTTTTTAAGACTTGCTGAATTTTAGCTTTCAATGCCCTGTCGCTCAGTAATTATGTTTTTAAGTATGTAACCTGTAAAATTTTGAATTAAATTGATAATTATATTTAAAAAAATACATATTACTTTGAGATGTTTTTGATATTGATGTTTGTAACTTATAACAAATACCTAAACACAAAAACTACTAGGTAGATTTTGATGGAAGCTACAGAGATGATACACTAGACCTTCGAGTGGCACTGAGTTTTTATAAGTCTTGTTTTCTTGATACTTCTATGAAACCTCAATAAATACATTAATAGATAATAATAAGATATAATATTATGAATAGATTAATATAAAAATATATAAACTAAAATGAGTAATATAATAACATGGTATCACGACACGTAATAAGTCCAGTCTCTATTTGCGCCTAAAATCGCCTCAAGCGATCCTACGATACGGAACTTAGTTAGCGGTAGCATACACGAAATACCGCATAATTGGGGTGAGCACGCATATTAGAGAGATTTGTTGGAACTTGAGATAAAGGACCCTTGAACGGATGTAAATATTAGTGCATTAATAAGTTTTATAGCTACTAGAAAGGAAACTTTATAATCGAGCGGTAAATGTAATAACGGTTAAATCCCGTTCTCGGAGGAATTTCGGGACATTCTATGTTTTAGTTTTTTCATGACTTGCTAAAGAAGATACATACCTAATTTCAGCTTCAGACTTTTTCCTTTTTAGTAGTTTTATATTCATTTTACTAGATTCGTCCGCCGCTCCCCCGACTCGATATTATATATTATAGTTTAGTAGTTTTGACGTGAAAGACGAACAAACACACTTATGTACTTAGATATAATATTAGTATGGATTCATTAGCTTTTTTATCATCGCACGGTGGATGATAAAAAGTAACCACTTTCCTTTTATTTTCTTGAATGCATTTATTGTAAAGGAAAATTGGTTCATTGACCCTTTGCTATGAAACTTTGATATACATAAGTACCTTAGAATAAAAGCTGGGACGTGATCGGAATTAGGGGGTAATTTTGTAAGATACCTTAAGAATATTACAAACCAAAAATGTGGAGGGTTCAATGCAAAATGATATCATGCATACCAGAATGTCATGTGCCCGAATATAAAACCTTGTTTATCGTGAATGAAAGAATCTTGTTATAATTTTAATTTAAGACTTCTAGAATACTGACGCTAGGTAACGATTTTATTGTGATGTGCGTATGGATACAAAATAAAGTAGCTAAAGAAATGACCTCAGCCTCCAAGTTTTACAAACATCTATCATATATCATAATAACTTTTGTTCGACTTTAAAATGTTGTTGGTACACAATAAATATAAAGACCTCTCTTAGAATATGAAAGTCTAACACTCAGAAAAATTTACTCATAACAAAGAAATTGCAAGGAGCACTTTTTCACATTCATACTATTCTTTAATGAAGTTTGATTACTTCTTTAACTAAATCGTTTATTTCATTTTTTATTTCTTTAACATTATATTTTAATACTGGCTGTTATTATCAAACATAAATAAGTCCCAAATCAAAGAACTTTAGAGTATCTTCCGTCAAAATAGGAAATCTAATTTTCTTTAGATAAGACCAACAAAATAGTGAGTAAAAAGTATATTTAGTTAAATTCAAAAAAGGTATAAATCTACTTCATAGATAACATTTTAGTAAAAATTATATCATGCGTCAAAGGCCAAACTATTAATCAAAGTGTTCATCTATCTGTGTCCTTATATTTTTCTCTTGTCCAGACATCTTTGAATAGCCATTGAGTCTAGATTACACGCTTTGTTCAGAATACAGCCTGGAGGCCTCTAAATTGTAACTCAGAAGAATTGAACTTTAATATTAGTCAAAGAAAGACTAAAATTTCAGAAATCTTTTCTTGTCTAGACAAAATGTTATATTTTACGGAATCACTATAATTTTAAATTGGGTGTCAGCTCAGCTGACACTGCATACCCTGATGTCAGGATCGACAGAGATCATGTTTTCCTGAGCATCTATCTTACTCATTATCCGAACTTCATATTCTTCATATAATATTAAGCATTTACATACATGTAATCACGTATATATCCCTTGCGGAGCAGACAGAGCCAACAGTCTTGAAAAGATTAATAGGCCACGTTCAGCTATTTGGCTTTAAGATAGAATTGAGATTCAAACAGCGACAGGTTGCTAGCCCATCGCTTTAAAAGAAGAATCCCAAGTTTATAAGCCTACCCCTTGTTCGCTTTTTACGAAATCCATGGAAGAGAGATGGAGTGGTCCAATTATTTTTCTATTGGTACCGGGAACCACACGGCGCTATGATACTAAACTCTTTGAAAAATAGAAGTGCTCATCCGATGTTGATTTCACAATTCACCACACCTCCAATTTGCCTATCTGGTCATTTCAATTTACTAGTGCCTTAGAGTCTTCCGTCAAAAATGTATGCAACAAAAAAAATCCTGACGAACCTAGAAGATAATCTAAATTCACACTACTCCTTCAAAATTTTAACCTGCTATACTTATCCAGGCTATGTCTGCAACAGAACGAGATAGAAATCGTTGGGGGAGGTCTCTGTTCAGCAGTGGATGTTCTACGGCTGATATGATGATGGAAATCTCCGGGCATACAAACAAATACGTTTAATAATTTCATATCCCAATAACTACGTCTGCTGAAATCTTTTAAACCTCATTTTATTGCAACAACAGCATTAAAATTGACAATGAATTGTCAATGCACTGATAATCCCGCAATTTGACTTTATCACTATTAAATTTGAGTTTATTGCTATTAATACGTACTACATTGCTATTGGAAAGCAATAATGCGTTTATTTTATATTTGCAATTTAGAATTGATATATTAAAACAGTTACTTGCTAATGTTCATGTTTCGTAATTATATTATGCTAATATTTCGATTTTGGTAAAATAAGTAGAAAATACAAAATTAAAATACATAATTAGATTTTAGTCTACGACTATGTGAAATTATATAAGGTGAGATTATTTTATACCTACCTCGATCTTTTATCTTTTGTAAATTGTAATCAATGCACTTAATTTAATTGTCAAAAATGTTAAGCATGTTGTGCGCACTAATTTGTTGGCTTTCAACCAGTCATCCAAAGGTACATCCTTTGCTATACCTATGTATAAAGACATTTTATGTCGTAAAATAGTAAAAAAATAAATAAATTACTGAACATTTCGTTATAAATAATGTATGTACCTTGGACATTTTTAACAAGACTATTAATCTACCAACTTGAAATGAAAGGTTTTCTAATAATGCCCGTCGATAGACATTTTGCATCTGAAATTATGAAGATGTTATGAAAGTAAGAAGTGACTTCATAAATTAAATATATAGATAGACAAAGAAAATATTCTTGAGAAACGGCATTATTAGTAGTCACATAGCTGCTTCAGACGCCAGCTGTTGGCTTTCAGGATGGCAAACGGTGTTATTCAAAGATTATCGCCTGAACATGACTAATGACACGTCAAAGTCTCCTACATGTTAATTGTACAGAATACTCCCAACACTAATTCATGCCATGTTTATTTTACAAGTTCCCAAAGTTTCATGCTTCGTTTATTGAAAAAGCTGAAGAAATATCTCCTTAATGTAATATGTATTAAGAGTCATATCAAAATTTCAGTAGTGTTTTTCTAGTTGGGTTGAAAAATAGACGATGCTCATATGAACAGTGACATGAAATTCAATTTTTCATTTCAGGAAATAACGTAAACAAAATGAAACGAAGGGGAAGCAGTCTCCAAGATTGTTTTGTTTTCAGCATTTCTTAGAAAGTGTTACGTAAAAAGTGAATTTGCGGGGAAGTTCTGCGATAGTTTGGATAAGAAAACAAGCCATGACAGATGAAAAATACATTGAATAAGAAATCGCTATTGCCGAAGTAAGTCATAAACAAAATATAAAAAGTTACACATCTATAAAGAAGAATGATATTTCGGTGGAAATTAAATAAATTCAGAATACACTGAACCATAACTGAACTGATTGTGAATTTAAAGTGTTTTTATATTTCTTTACATCGGTATACTACTCTGTCAAGAAAGTAGCAGGAAAAGATCAATAATACACAAACTGTTTGTTATTCATCCAAATTTATTTTATCACCTTCAAAATATGCTCCTTTAGAAACGATACACTTACGCCAACGAATAATCCAATCATCAAAACATTTTTTAAACGCTGTTTCCGGAATTGAGGTCAGTTCTCGCCGCGAATTCTCTTTTATGTCTTCTACCGATTGAAAACGGGTGCCACGAAGTGGTAATTTGAGTTTAGGAAAAAGAAAAAAGTCGGCTGGAGCCATATCTGGTGAATATGGTGGTTGCTCGATGGTATTTGTTGAGTGTTTGGTTAAAAATTCGTTCACAATGATGGCTTTGTGCGAAGGTGCATTATCATGGTGCAAAATCCAAGAATTTTCTTTCCACAAATCTGGCCTTTTTCATAACATAGCATAACACTCAAATAATATTCCTTATTTACCGTTTGACCTTCCGGCAAGAATTCCGAGTGCACAACACCGCGATAGTCAAAGAAAACAGTCAACATGACTTTGACTTTTGAACGACTTTGGCGTGGTTTTTTCGGTTTCGGTTCAGTTGGAAGGCGCCACTCCGAAGCTTGTTGACTAGTTTGCATGTCAAACTCGTAAACGGCAACATGTTTCATACCCAAATTATTAGTTAAAATGGTACGGATCGACTCGTGAGATACAGAAAGTTCGGTGGCTATCTCTCTCAAAGTTGAATGAGGATTTTCAGTCACTATTTCCTTCACTTTTGCGATGTTAACTTCAGTTGCAGACGTTGATTGCCTACCAGAGCGAGGCAAATCTTCCATCACATCTCGACCGCTTTTGAACGCTTTGTACCACTCATAAGCACGAGTTTTTGATAAAGTCGATTCACCGTAAGCCTTCTATAACATTTTCAGTGACTCCGAACACGATATTCCATTGGCAATGCAAAATTTAAGACAAACTATTTGTTCGATGTTTTTATTTATTATGAAATTAGCAATACACACTAGATATGATATAACTAAAAATAGCACTGTATTTAATGTAAACAACAGATGCAACTCAAACTCCGCGCCAAAATGGAAAACAGTTGTGCCAATCTAACAACAACAAAAAAAACAAAAATTTGAATTTGGAACCATAAATAAATAATCCATTCCCGATACTTTTCTGACTGAATGTATGCTCTTAACCTCTGAACATAATAGTATTTTTTATAACAATAAGCAAGTATGAGGTAAAGTTAAGCCAGGAGGAAGTAGATCTTCTGATAGTTAATGTATTAATGCAACTGTTGACTCCAAACATTGATCAATTTATTTTT
Organism: Amyelois transitella; assembly: GCF_032362555.1. Taxonomy (NCBI): domain Eukaryota; kingdom Metazoa; phylum Arthropoda; class Insecta; order Lepidoptera; family Pyralidae; genus Amyelois; species Amyelois transitella. Next base: position 4,621,516 of record NC_083511.1, on the reverse strand, counting down.
ACTATACAAACATTCTTACGGCGTAACTCTGAAAAAAGAAAGATAAGAGAGAGTCCTTATTTTATACGCATCTTAAAAGAGCCATTTAATGTAAGCTTTATTTAAACTCGTACATATTTAAAAAAGAAAACTTGCGTTACATTTAAAAATGCATACTGTTTTGGGGAGCTGTGCTTAACGAAGCCTATCGCCAAAGTTGGGTGCCATTTAATAGAAGACCTTTCAGGAAGCTAAATTGGCCGTATCGCAAAAAGAAGACGAGATTGAAAATTAATATGCATAGGTGCCTAAGATTTCACGTTTCGAAAAGTACATATTATATAAAAAAACCTTGCTTTGAATTTGATTTAAAAGAAAAACTTTGTAATTTGTGGGAACGAATCGAATAGGTATCTAACATAGATTATAAACTTGAAGTTCTTTTTTGGACGATGAATTAGCAACCTGATAGCTGGGAATGCCCAAAGATGAGAAAGAGAGAACTTGCAACCTATAATTTTCTCTGATAGGTACTCATTGCAGCTAAATAAAGCCTTCGAGTCCTGCATTGACCTAAGACGATACATAAACTTATTTTTAATATGTATTAAAATAAAGTTTCATAATTTAACATAATACTCATCTCCTTCAAAACTAGATTTAAGTGTATTGTGTACTTAATTTCCTAATCGTAAGAGCTTTTAGTTTCATATAAACCGGAGTACAAAGAAACAAGCTTTATCGTTAAAACAGATCGCATCCCTAATTCTCACTAACAAGGTGATTATTGCCATGGGCGGGACGGATTCACCCGATAACTGCCTTTTATAGCCTCCTAGTGGAGAACATAATTACCGAAAACCAACTCATGGGAAAATAAATCAAGATTCTGGAAGCATCGATGCGTACGATAACGCCTACTTACTTATTGTTTCGGCATAAGACATGGAGCGTGATATTTGTGTAGTCACGATTAACAAACAAAAATAAGGAACGCTTCTGCACATTTTCTCTATGCATTATCAAAATTGTTTCCTTTAAAAAGTGTCATTCACAGGTTCAAATCTCGCCGTAGCCAGAACCTTGTTGAGTAAGTTTAATTTATATCAGATGCTCTGAGAGAAGACATCATAAAAAAAAACCAACTGGCATTTCCATAAAAGTAGTGAGGACGCAACTAGAAGTTTTTTGAAAAAAATATGATTCTGATATTTTTTTTGTTTTTGTTGGTTTGTTTAATATAAAATCGTTTAGGTATTAACAATTGTTATATTTTTCAAAGTGTTGGAAAATATTGGAAAAATCTTTATCAAAGATTTCGGTATTTTGCTTGGTTAACAAAAGACAAGATTATTTATACTATTTAAAAAATCTTTTTTCAGAAAAAACAAATCGTAAACAAAACATTATTCACATCTCCCAAGGTGGTCTAATCATCAAGTCCTATACTCTATGCCCACATAGCATTTACGCTTACCCAATTATTACGTTAAACCCTTTCCATAGCTGGTTGGGTCAGTCAACTCACCAATCTTGTTAGCCTTTCAACATTTTGGGGTAATTTTGGTCTTATCCTTTTTTGTCCTGGTAGTTTTAAAGCGAAAATCGTAATTTACAAAACCATTAAGTATCGGATTAATCATAACAAGACTTATGTGGCAAAAAGATGGCCATATTGACCATAATAAAATGTATTTGATGAAAAAACTAGAGATATTTCGACTAAATCTTACACTTAAGTAACAGGAACAATTCTATTCAAAGTTGGTACGCCGTTTTAGCGATTTTTATTGGCTATAACACGCAGAAACACGTTAACTGAAGGACCATATGGTGTCTCAGAAAACTATTTTGTAAGGCTTTTATCTCGTTTTCGCGAAGGCGGTCCTGAGTAGAAAGTTTACCAAAGTTCCACAACAGGTGTTCTTCATGTAAAAGTATTATCATGGTTTAGGGTTCCATAAAGAAGAAAAAAAAGCATTTTGTTTTTAAACTGCAATAAAATTCTGCGTGGGGTGTCAAGTAAAACAAGTAAAATTTTGTAATTTATGATTGAAATATTTCTGAAATAAGAATAAATTTCCATATTTTAAATTTATTTTTTCTCTCATTCATTGTTGTTTGTAATTTTCTTATTCAGTGTTAGGCAAATTGATTATTATTTATATGTATTGTCAAAACTGTAAAAGCAAGTCCACCCTACCGTTGAGTAAATTATAAATTTTATTTTTGAGTCTTAGTACTTAATTACCAAATAGCAATTAAATGTAAAATGTTATTTTTTTTCTGCTAAGGTCACTGCAACTAAAATTTAAATATATAAGGCATTCCCAGAAGCTCCCTTCATTAACACCTTGACATGCGTATCTTGAGCGACATCAAGCCAGTCTTCTGCCTGTCCCTACTAGGGGTCCCGATCAACTTGACATCCTTTTACTTATTTAAGAGATACTTACATTATAAAAACAACGTCGCATCCACTGAACTCAGCTTCTCATGAAAGTGCTCGTGAATTTTTAACATGGGAAAAAACTGTCGTTAAATTTTAATCTCAAACTTTGTGTTTCAACTAGTGACGCTTTGTGTAAATTTTGTAGAACATTATTTGTGTACAAGAATAAGATACTTAATATGAATACACAATGATAGACTTGTTTCAAATTCAGAACCACACTTAAAAAATATTCATACAGTACTTGTGTTAAGTATATCATTTTCCAGAGATTGTATTTTCCCAACTCCTACAATCTTACATGAATGAATATTCTTCTAAAGAACAGTATTAGGTCATAAAACTTGAGGAAACTCGATCTGAGTTTGTTTATAATTAATGCTCGATACACCCGCACGGGAATAATTCAACGGCTTATGCACCCTTGATAATATGAGATGAAGTTTCTTACGGGGAGGGCGAGCGACGGCGGCGCGGGGCGTCGTCGGGCGTCGCGTGCTGTGGGGCGGAGTTTCCAAGCCCGCTCAGTCGGTGGGCAGCAGCCATCCGCGCCACTCGCCCGCTTCACCCGCGAAACCAGCTTCCATGTCACGTGAACCGCGATGTCGCCCCAGCCGCGTAAATATTTATGACGCGATCGAACTCATCCCATAAATGGCAACGCCAACATCTATGCCTCAACGAAAATTACCCACAACCGTAAAATGCTAAAACAAACTTTCGTGAAAAGACTTGAACGCCGAACTTTGAATCGAATTATAGTGTACGTGCTGTTCTACTGTCATGTTTTCGAAAAGCACTCAGCGGCAGAGATGCCGCACGAGTGCGCCTACCGCAGCTCCGAAGCCGAAACGGTGGAGAATGCGGTACTCTTCTGCAAGATTCGTACCATAAGCAGTTTGGACCACCTGTTACAAAATATAACGAGGACGCATTTCGATGACGTGATCTCCTTACACGTTCAGTGCAGTGAAATCTTATTTTTTGAGAGCACTTTATCCGCTCAAACTGACAAAATTCCTAGTAGACAAGCAAACTTGGCCAATTTACGGGACTTAGTTATAGATAAGTGCAAGATTCGACAAATACCAGCTCGTGCTTTTGAAAACTTCAAAGACCTAAAGAGACTGCACGTGACAACGTACAATAGTGAGTGGTCAGCCATGACGATGGAACTACACGAACAAGCGTTTTCCGGCTTAAATGAGTTGATAGAACTAAACCTTAGCGACAACAACATTTGGAGCACTAAGACCGAAACTTTCTGTTCATTGTACAGTTTGAAAACTTTGAATCTTACTAGAAACCACTTGCAAAATATAAAGACTATTGGATTCTCAGATTCGTTAAGAGAGCAAAATCTTAGCGTAAGGATTTGTAATTTAGTTATAGAGATACTTGATATTTCATACAATGATCTAATTGTTGTAACTGATAACAGTCTATCAAAATTGCGTTCATTATCGAAACTAATGCTGCAAAATAATGCAATCTCTACCCTAGAAGACGGTGCCTTTGGGGGACTACTCAATTTACAGGTTTTGAATTTATCTAGTAACTTTATGAATTCTCTGCCACCAGATATATTTTCAGATACCAAATCTTTGACTGAAATATATTTAAGTAATAATACGATAAATATCTTACATCCAGGCATTTTCGAAGGTTTACAACAACTTCAAATATTAGATCTTTCTCATAATGATCTTACTAGTCAATGGGTAAATAAAGGCACTTTCCTTGGGTTATTAAGAATGGTAATATTAAACGTTTCTTATAATAAATTATCACGAATAGAACGGTACACGTTCCAAAGTTTGTACAGTTTACAAAAGTTGAATTTGGAGCATAATGAGATAACCTCTATTGATGAGCATGCTTTTGAAGAGTTGAGAAATTTGCATTCTTTGACACTTTCACATAATTATTTGGTGCACATTCAATCAGAGTTATACACAGATTTACATGTCTTGCACGAGTTGTTTATAGATAACAATAAAATTAAGCACATAGACGATAACGCGTTTGATAACATGACAACCGTTGAAGATTTAGGATTAAATGATAACTTTTTGTCGGCAATACCAGCGTCTATTCGTAAACTTAGATCTTTAAAGTCACTGGACATTGGCAATAATAATATAACTCACCTTAATCGGGAAAACTTTCGAGGTCTTTCCGAACTTTTTGGTTTACGTCTAGTTGATAACAAAGTTACACATTTAAGTGACGACTCTTTTGAGTATTTGCCACAGCTCCAGGTTTTGAATTTAGCATCCAACAAAATAAAACACGTAGCACCGGGATGTTTTCGGAATAATATAAATCTCAAATTACTTCGTATGGATGGAAATAACATTACAAATTTTGATGGAATTTTCACCACTTTAAATAGTTTAGTTTGGCTTAATATGTCTTCTAATAAAATAATAACATTCGATTTTAGAAGTTTTCCGGACAGTTTAGAATGGTTAGATTTACATGAAAACTATATTGAAAATTTTGTAAATGATGATATGTATTCAAATGTTAATATTAAATTACTAGATTTGAGCCATAACAATATAAGTCAACTCAGTGTCACTTCAATACCAAAGTCAGTAGAAAAATTATATTTGAATAATAACAAGATACAACACATCCAAGTGGGTACATTTTCAAAACTACAAAGGCTTTCAATCGTGACATTAAATAATAATAATCTAGTACAACTTGACGTGAATGCATTTAGGTTAGATCAAATAGACGAAGATAGTGATTTACCAGAGTTTTTTATAAGCGGAAACCCATTTGTTTGTGACTGTTCAATGGAATGGATTCAACGCATTAATTATTTGAGCCACAGTCGACAATACCCGCGCGTGTTGGATCTAGATAAAGCTTTGTGTTCACTAGTACATTCACGAGCAAAACAGAAAAAGTTAATAATAGACATGTCACCTTCTGACTTTCTCTGCCCATACGAGAGTCACTGCTTCGCTTTATGTCATTGTTGTGACTTTGTTGCTTGCGATTGTGAAATGATTTGTCCAAATAATTGTAGATGTTATCACGATATCACTTGGAATGCGAATGTTGTGGATTGTTCAAATGCTGGATATACTGAAGTGCCAGAGAGAATTCCAATGGATGCTACCGAAATATACTTGGATGGAAATCATATTAGTAATTTGGGTAATCATGTTTTCATTGGCAAGAAAAAACTTTCAGTATTATATTTAAATAATACGAAATTAATGGAAGTAAATAACCAAACTTTTAAGGGAGTGGACTCTTTAAGAGTGCTGCACTTGGAAAATAATAAGTTAGTGGAGTTAAAAGGGGACGAGTTTTTACATCTTAATAATTTGAATGAACTATATCTCGATCATAATGCTATTGTGCATGTTGCAAACAATACTTTTTCATCGTTGAAATCTCTTTCTGTTCTTAGAATTGACGATAATAAACTCGTTAACTTTTTTCCGTGGAAATTGCTAGCTTCGTCTTCCAAAAGTTTAGCTCACGTATCTATAGAAGGTAACCAATATTCCTGCGACTGCAAAAGTATAGCTGAATTAGATTCGTGGCTTAGGAGGGATCCAGGGGATCCGGAAAAAATGTTGTGTACAGATACTGAAGGAAAACCCACGAAAATTACTATTGCTTCAGTACTTAGTCATTGTAAGGAATATATGGGGTCTATTGGGGATCCTACTATATCTAAAGATGAAATAGTTTCTAAATCTATATTTCTTCCTGACAATTACTTTGCAATTATATGTGGAGTAATTATTATTATCGTATTTATTTGCTCTATAGGTGCTATATTCTATGCTTTCAGATATGAAGTCAGTGATTGGCTTTACACTAAGTACGGTGTCCCATTGTTCAAAGAACAGTCTTGTCCTAATGTTGATCATGTTTTAGAAGGAAACTCCAATCATATGTATGACTATTACGTGATATGTAATACCAAAGACACCAATTTCGTTTACCATAATATAATGTCTGAAATAGAGTACAGGAAAATGGCTTCAAAGAAATATTCTCCAAATGAGCCTTCCCTCAATATTTTAACTCTAGACAGCTTTTCAAAATCATCAAAATTATCTAAACGTCTTCTTATTGTTCTCACAGCTAATTTTATTAGCAACGATCTCTGCGATATTCATTTTCAAAATATATTCTATAGTTACTTAAAATCTCTGAATCGTAGTGATATTAACAAGGTAATATTCATTAAGATAGTAGACAACAACCAAATAAGCGATGAGCTTGGTATCTTATTAGATAAGTTCAAAAATATATCTTGGAACGACGTCCGATTCTGGGAGAGACTCGTTTCATTACTGAATTCAACAGATACTATTATCACGGTAAAGAGTTCTGAGAAGAGCGTATTCAAAAAGTCGTTACGTCAGACTCCAACGCTGCGATACACAACAATGCCTGTCTCAAACGATAGTTGCTCAAAGCAGAATTTTACAAATTCCTTGCAGTACTTTAGACGAAGCGATGGGGAGTCTTCCCAGAATGAAAGTTCGCCTTCTTCCGACAACAACACGTATGGGGAAGGGGACAACTCAAACAATAGCTACATGTCGATCGACAATAGGTCATGTCCTCGGTTTAATTATGACCTCAGGCTGTCTCCTAACAGCGGTCACGTATATTCTAGGGTAGATGATATTTCTCCGACTGTTCCTCGTTCTATAACGGCCAGCGCGTCTGGTAAAGGACGCACATATTTTGTTTGAATACTGATAAATACAGCGACAGCACACACTGAATCCACCTTTGTTTAAGTAATTATGATGTACTTGTAATGTTACTGTCAATTTTCACATACGTAATCTAAGCAGTGTGATTGTCAAATTCGTTTAGATGAAGAAACAATATTTTGTACAAAAATTGTATGAAAATGTTGAGTCTGATACGAAAAATTTCCATTTAATTATAATAACTATATTATAATGTTTATTGCCGTGAAAATATTTCACAAAAAGTCACTGTAAAACAACACCAATAGTTTAAGATACATAGCCACATTTCCAACTATTATTAGTAAGGTTCTTTAAAATTATATATATTCGGTTTTAATTTTTATCTGTTTATGTTACAGTATTTGATATGTTTTTGTTAACATTTTGCGTTGCATCCTTAAATTATTTACACATTTAATTATCGTTTAATATATCTACCACTAATTTAATATAAAATTATATTTTCTTCTTATATTTCCTCATATAAGGAAACAAGTGTGTATAACCATCGCATTTATAATTATCGTGCTTGTTACTTGTGAGTTTCTAATAATTAAATTGTATATAATGATATGAATGTTTGCTATGTTATCGTTTCTGAGCATAGTCGTAACGCTTGAGAACTTATTATAGTTAAGCTAAATCGTGATATTAGATTTAATAATAATAAACTTGAAAATAAATGTAATTTTTGGATTGTAATTATTAGTTGTAATGGAAATTATTGTTTTGTATAAAATGTACAAATTATCTCGAAACCGTAATAAAGTTATACTGACGTTTTGATACTTATTGTGCTTGTTTTATTTTTTTTCTCATTAAATAATATTTGCTTATAAATAATATCAAAGGTAGTAATGCTAAAGTGTTAAAGTTGAAAATAATGAAAATATGGACAAAAAATTATTCAATTAACATGCAGTATAACAGTGTATGAGACAAAAAAAATGTAAATAACAGCTATTATGTAATAAAAATATTTATCTAATTCACTTCGGACCAATATTATGAATCATGTAGAATGAAAAGCAACTAACATATTCCATGTTTTTAACCTCCAACAACGTAATCTAATAACATTATTCTTTTCCTCGATTGTCGCCTATAAGACTAATAATTATTTTATGCGAAAACGCAATTAAACTCACTAACCTGCCTCAATATTCCATATCTACAACAGTCTTTACTGCTTTAAATGATAACTTCTTGTCACAACTTTGCAATAAGGAGTGTATTTATCTAAGTGCTCAAATAAGTACAATTATAGAAAAAAAGGTTTTCTTATAAAACAGTATTTCATTGTAATTTATGCATAGAGAACTAAATCGACTGAATGTTCAAAAATGTTGCTGTAAACCTTAAAAACTTAGCATTGCTAACTCGATACTTATTTTTAAGGTTACACACACCTTGATAACAGATTCTCTCTAAGAACTCTAAGGTAAACCACTCTGGATCTTATTCACTTTAGGGCTAACTCTGTATGGGTAATTTGGTCCGTATACGATACACATTTATTTAAACATCAAAACTACTAAATTTTGATCGAAACTAACAGCATAATATGCATCATCATCATCATTCTCTTATCAATTCTTGCGGTTATATCGTCCGAAGAGAATGCGGATATGACCACGATTAGGAATGTTGGCCAGGGTTTTACATGATGCGATTCCCGACAGACCATCTCAACCTTGCAAGAGAGCCTGGGATCACGGTTGCACATATGTTTGCCTGAATGTGCAAATTTCTTCCTGGTGTTTTCCCCCACCGTATGATCATTTATTAGCCATCAAATTGATGAAGGTAAAATTCGAACCTGGACATTACTGGGCAGTGTATAACTTAACTACTTTGCCACCAACATCTCTTTAATAAGCGTCAACCTATTGTTTAGTATAAAAGAATAAGACTACTCCATTTCTTTAGGGAGGGATAGGCTCATATACTTGGGATTCATCTTTTAAGCTACAGGCTAATAACCTGTCACTATATAATCTCGATTCTATCATTAAAACAAACAGCTGAACGTGCCCCTCTTGGTTTTTTCGAGACCGTTGGTTCTGTCTACCTCGCAAGGGATATAGACGTGTTTATATGTATGTATGTATGTTTGTATTGTTCAGTAGTAACATTCGGGTAATCAGCCATAAAAACATAGGTAAGTGAAGACACTATTTTACTACTAGTAAGCTTATATATAAATAAATATTACATTACTCACATTATTTCAAGTGACAGTAGACTAGTGAGGCTACTCTAATTGGTCGATTGTTTCGCCCGTAATGATAAACTGATAAGGAATAAGGATAAATATACGGACGAATTTATATTTTCATTGAATCTTTGTATTAGGCGCAATTAAGTACTACTTAGACCGTTGAGATACAATCGGAAGCTGTTTCAGTGAGCCAATTATATTTTATAAAGACGTACGTTGTCTTCTTATTTTTTTTATGGTCATAAAGCATTAGCATTTATAACATAGTCACGTCTTTTTCCCTTTGCGAGGTATACAGAGCTAACAAACTTGAAAAGACTGATAAGCCACGTTCGGCTGTTTAATGATAGAATAGATATTCAAATAGTGACCGGTTGCTAGCCCATAGCCTAAGAAGAATCCCAAATTTAAAAGCTTATCCCTTAGTTGCCTTTTACGACATCCATGGGAAAGAGATGGAGTGGTCTGTTTGTGCCTGGAACCACACGGCTCATCATTAAATTATCTATATTAAAAATAATTTGATTTTGCTATTTAAAAATTAAAACAAAACATTAAGTTATTTTCTATTGGTTGGGTTTTATGTGTTATTATTTTTGTCCCTATAGAAATCACCAATTTTCAGGATGGTATGGATTCGCTTTATTCATAAACTTATTACAAAGTTGGATAAGTATAAATATTAGATAAGTTTGCAAATTTAGAGGATTAGTATCATCACGGGCGTATACTTCAGTTGTTCAAGTATTCATACTTATCAACAAACTTTGCTTTAAACATCTGTGGTTCATTGCAACTGGGACAGAGTGATTGTGATTGAAACAAAAATAAATGAGTAAGAAAACAAGACAAAACAAGATGGAGCTTTGATAATTTTATAATTTAATAAAGTTGTCGTGCATTATTAAATGAAAAAGAATTATAATAGAACATTATAGTCACTGTAGTTTAAACTATATCTAATGTTTTCAAAAAAGATTCAATTAAGTTGAGACAATTTTTATTTCCACAGTAATATAAAGCAAAGCTGTTTTTTTTAAACATATTTTAATAGTTATAGCAGTTATGTATAAAAAATGGATAGACTACAAAAGGCAAAGTCAATTATCTTCTAAATTAAAAAATGTACAAAACAAATATGGCGAATTCCCACGAGATTTCTATTTCAGAGTCGTCTAAATCTGTTTCAATTTATGCCACCGCTTTTATTACTGTTAAACAAATTCTGAGCTCCTAAGAAACATTTACGTCGACGTTATGGTCGTGAGGAACATAAAAATAACAGGTTTATTATAGAGCTGATTCCGAAACAATTCCGAAATGTTTTGAACGAAACCTGTTGTAATTGTTCGGGTATTTTGTAATTATCTCAAAGGTTTGTATTTATCTTGGTATATTAATAAAATCTTCCATTACTAAGTAAATGATTGACTGACTGAAAGACAACCCAAGCTCAAACCGCTGGTTCCTTATGTGGTCCAGAGGAGCACCACAGAGACAGGGTTTCTCAAATTATCTAATAGCGACACATAGATAAACCGTTTATATATTCAATCCTTATAAGAAAAAATTCAATCAATAAATCCAATTAAGAATGTTTATAAAATATAAACTTTTTAATTGGATTATACTTTTTCTCCAATTAGTTTAAATACCAACACAAATAATGAATGGATATTTCTACCAAACAATATTTATTTATTCTTTATTGTAACAATTACAATTTGTAAAGTACAATAGGCGAACTTAACGCTAATAGCATTATCTTACTGTCTATCATTGGGTTAAGCAGTGAACCTTTGAACCAATAAGTCAAATACAAAAGAAGAATCTAAAAATATTAACATCGAGTACTTTCCATACGTAACAATAGATAATCGTAGTTGACATATCGTCTGTACAGACATGACTCATGTTTAGACTCCACAGTCCTAGTTTTGATCCACTTATCATCAACATACACCAATAATGAATTAATATTTGCATAAACCAATCATAACAGGATAATACGCGATATTCTGATGAACCAACCATTGTTATTCTGAACGCCAATTTGTTATAATAATACCTAGTGTAATTTTGAACTTATTTGAATAAAACAAGTTGCGTGCTCATCCAGCTACTGTTATTTATAAAATCAATAAAAAATATATCGGTGCATATTCGATCAGTATTAAATTTTGATCTGATGTCCGGTAAGATTAAGTGAAGGCATTAAACATGGAATAGTTTCTTATTAGATTGTTAAATCCAATCTAATGTTTTTTTAATGACGGTACGAAATAAATTCAATGTTTATGATTTCAGGAATTTGATTGTAGTATTTAATATGACAATGTGATATCTTTATTTAATAAGGCATTGTTTCAGACGCTTCTGGCTGTGAATCAGAAAATCTTGACACTTATACAGTTTATTTTAAGAAAAGATTAATTTTTTCAGCAAATAATGAAGGTGAAAATTTATCAAAATATTTAAAACTGAAATCATGGTAACAAATTTTATATAGTTTCATAAATTGTCATTAGAAAAGTAAGTAAGTATGTGATCTTTCATGTGATTTGAATGAACAAACTTATATTTATTCCAGATTTAACTGATATGTACCAAAACTCATAATAATAAACTAAAAGTTACAATAATCGGACAACGACTTAATTAAATTACAGTACAGTGTAAATAAAATACGAAATTAGATAATTCGATTAACTCTACTTAACACAATAGGGGTGTCGATCTAAACAAAATTTAATTGATCATATCACAGCAATTTAATTTTCTTCGCCCTATATCGAATGATAATATCGATTCGCCGATCGATCTCCCCTATCTGCTGCCAATTTTAATCGGATGACGTCCGATGCATCGAAACGCATAATTACGATTCAGAAACTCTCACGGGACCACGTTCGTATTAGTTGTGACATTTGGCCTGATGGATGGATAATAGGGTTGTCTGAAGATTGTTAGATGTCTGTTTTGATGCCCTAAACGATATCAATGGTAAAGGAGTAAGTCCCTTAAACAATTGAAAGATTCTCTTTTCGTCAACTTACTATAATGGAAGTGGATTGACATTTTCGTAGCGTTATATCTTGCAATAAGTTCTTACTCTATATTTTTATGCTAAAAATGTTATTTTCTACTTTTGTTACATATTTAGTTTATAAGTTCTAGATAAAAGCTACGGTATTAAAATATTTAGTAGAAGAAAACGTGTAATGTTAAGTAGAACTTTTAAATTATTAAAATGAAATCTTAATTAAAAATATTATTATTATTGTTTTATTTATTTTACATTACATCATCATGATGACGTAATGCCGCTTAGACACAGTATTTTAATATCGTAATGAGTGTCAACCCTAAATCACAATCTCTAGACAAATCTCGATGAATGAAACTTGTGTACGAGTAACAAATATTCCAAGTAACATACATAAGCCTTATAGTGCTAATAATACGGTAGAAATTCCTCTACACTTAAATTTTAAATAAGTTGGTGTTACCATAGATTGTACGGACGATAGGTGTGTCAAATTGGGAGTGAGGTTTGTGTCGGTTTGACAGAAGAGATGGTTGAATCATGGATTGATAGCCGGCTGTTTTTGAAGATTTAACCGAGTCAAAAAGAAGTGGTTATTGTTTAATTGTGTTTCTTATTAGCGGCGGTGTTGGCGGAGTCTATGTGAACCTGTTGGTTAGTAAAAATTCGAACGTAAAATTTTGATTCCTGTTTGGAACGAGGCGTGTAGCAGCGAACCTCAAATTATTGGGTTGTTCTAAAATAAATTAAGTGCGGAGCTCAATTTAACGTTAAGTAATAAAAAAGTTAAGGTATTTATGAATATAAGAACTAACAAACAAATAATTACTTTCGCATTCTTAATATAAGGTTGTTGGGCTTGCTTACTTCCAGTAAATATAAAATTTACTATATAGGTATATTAAAAATTCCTTACATTTAAATTATCAACATTTTTTATTATTATTTATATTTATTCCAGTAAACCTGGCACAAACATGTGACAAACATACAAAGACCTTGGACAATGTCCTATTATTCCACATACCTCACTCGTGGCTAACAATACTGGAGATTCCGTTGACCCATGAAATATTTTTTTATTCTCTAGCGGCATAGGAAGTGCTATAAAGGGAACAAAGGTGAAAGATAACTCGATGTTGCCACATCACAAAATGTCAACTTCCGTTTTCTATAAAAGAGGCTTGTGTCGTGCCCGTGTTATAGTGAATGGTGCCATTTTTAAATGCATTTCTTAAATGTGAGCTCTCAAGGTATTGTAAAGGGATTGTTCAGGGTTTATGTATACGTAGATTTTTTCGGGTGTTTTGTGATGTGAGTGTGAGAGTTACTGGTTCAATGCGATTTTGTAGTAATAAACAAAGTATTTAATATAAACATTTAGTGTACATATATACATAAAATCACTCCTTTTCCCGGAGGGGTCTCTTCAAACTTCCTTCGCTTCATCCACATTCGTAACTCTCTTTATGCAAGCTCGGAGGTTTGCATGGACATCCTGAAATATTGTAAGAAAATATTGTATAAAATTTTTACACCAGTAATTAGTACAATCTTCAGATCTTTTTCTTTTATTGGCATACAAAGAAAAAAACATGTAAATAGGTAGTCTAACAATGTTACTCTAATTTATTAATATTCCATGCAAACGAAATTATAGATAAATTAACTTATTTATAAAATAAAAATATTCCAATATGCGTCATTCAACTGGAATATCTACTATGTACTTATGTCAAATTTTAGCGTATTTCAGCGAGAAATTTCTACTTTCATGTAGTGTCAGTCGGTTTTATTTTAACTCTTTTTACTTTATTATTCAAACAAACTGTCCACTGGTTAATCAAAATAAATTCAAGGCTTAATGCCGAGTGGCGCCTTTGCGTATAAAATCAATGAAATATTTTAGTCACAACTTTACAAGGAGGTTATAATGATAAGTCATGGTGCATCGCATACCATCAATCGAATGCAATGATTACCAAACCCAGAGATTTTGACAGCAAAGCTGCTTAACGACGATCATTGTTAGTGTCATATAAATATCGTTTGACGTATGCGCAACTATGGTTGCATCACGGTCCTTATGTTATGAAAAAAAAATATATCGATGATTGTGAAACTGTAATCTAAATGATGTGCCTATGGAGTTGAACTCTATCTTTCTTCCATTGAAGTGTATTTTCGGTTTCATTATCAGCCATTTTCTTTCGAATTTGGTTAAAAAAATTATTATAATATGTTATTTATAGTTTTATAATAATTAACAGAATTGAAGTGCATTTTCTTATTAAAAAGTCCCAGCAAACACAGGCTAACTTAATTTTATGTGTATCCCACAAGTTTTAATGCTATGCATGACACTACATAATAGTTAAATTTATTTATTTATTCAAACTTTATTGCATCTAAAATAATGAACAATAGGTACGTAATACCATAAGGTATTTTGTACCAATCCTTAAATTGTAAAAATCAAACTAAATAAATATAGTTATTGTTAAAAAAAAGCGAGAAGGATACAAGGAGAGTGTAAATTACATGAATAAAGCAATTAATGTGGATAAAGCGAAGTACGTAAGGTCTATACAGTGTATGGTAAAAGTAACAATATATAATAGTAATTTTTGCTTGTCTTATTTTAAGTTTTCATTAAATTTTCACGGTTTAAAAACATCCTTCGCTGCTAACTTGATATTATTAGCCACCCACGGAATTAAAACCTATCGCGTTACAGGAAACTGTGGTTTCAACAATTGCAACATTTTAAAGCGATGAAAATGCGATTTTAAACTCTATTACATTCTACATAAATAGATTTCACAACAAGGAAGTGGGTTTGACGCCGGAAGGGGAAAAAAGATGAAAGACGATCGGAAGATTTAACAGATATTGAACAATTGACAGTTGGCAATACTTTTGATTGTTGCAATGCACGCAATTTGAAATGGTTTCATTGTAAGGCATAGTTGGTTTTGTATGATTTTTTTTTGTAGACACCAAATTCATATATGGTATGTTATTGTTAAAATTTCGTTTCATTTTTGAGTTTCATTACGTTTTGTAATATTTAATATCTGGACTGCTTGAAACAAAAGAGGTAATTATGAATTAGATGTGGTATTAAAAAAAAATCACTACGTTAGAACAAAATAATGCTTAATTTGTTCATACTTCTCTCTTATCTAAATAACTTGGTGTCGAAAAAGTCTATATAGTCAAAATTCTAGATTTATACAGATTTTTTGATCTATACCTATTTATAAATTTGTCTAAGTAGAATAATAAACAATTGTTGGACTTAATGCTATAAGGCAATCTCTATTAGTCAAATCCTTAAACCAAACTGAAATTAAAGATTGTGTTTAGTTTAAGAATCGTCCTGATAATCAGCTAATTCACATCAGCGAGGTTTTCTATCATCTAAAAATATAAACCATTATAAATTTGAAAAATGCAAATAACACGCCTGCAAATGCGTGGGGCCATCGCACGATCTCAGGAAAAAAAAACATCTCTATGCCATAATAACCATTCCCCGACAATTTTAGTTGTTAACGACCCGAGACATTGTTTGTTCTTCATCCAAAACTCGTCTAAGCCGGAATGTTCGTAAACGTATGCAACCAGCAATCATTCTATACGAAACGCGCCTAATGATAGCCCTTAGAACAAGTAAATTATCAATTCGGCCCGAGGGTTCAACCTTGTTTTTGGAAAGCGGTAACAAGCCTATCATCTGTTCCTTTAAATTATTAACCGTGTGTATACCAATAATATCTTTATAACTACTCGTAATTCGATTCAAATTTCCTTGTTTTTATATACTATCAAATTTTAAGACAACCAGTTTGCTGCCAAAAGAAATAAACTAAATATTTGATTAAACTTAACCTTGGACGGGTTAAAGAATTGATATGACTTAGGTTTCGATTTGTCAACTCAGTGAACAAGGAAATTATGGAATTAACGATTTTTCCTTTTGACTTGCTGAGTTTTAAGTATAGGTAGGTATTTGTATAAAGGTGTTTATAAAAAAAATATTTGATGATAGCTATATAGATAGATCGATAACTGAGCGTGGCCTATCAGTCTTTTCATCATATGTATGTATGTAGTTCATTTATCGATCGTGGATTACTCTTTTTATAAAAGTAAGGAAAATTTGTCCTAGATTATGTAACTACAACATATGTTTTTATTCTATCTCAAAATGGAAGGACTTTAACAGTTGCAGTAATTCAACCTGACTATGAGATTAGTTTAAAATTATAGCAATTAAGAATTTCTAACAAGAAAACAGTTAAACGTTACTTAGAATGTATTTCTGCAATATCGCGAACGTATCAAAAAACTTTCTTGAAGGGTTTTAGTACACATAATACTTTTGCAATTCTTTACTATGAGTATTTTCTTTTTAAGACAAGCAAAAAAGAAACATGTTTCTTCTGAAGGCTTTTAAACTTGGGATTATACTTTTAGGCAATGGGCTAACAACACTGGATCTCAAGGCTGTCTTGCTTTGCTATTTGTGAACTTTGAGTGTTGACTCTAACTACCCTATGTTAGTAAGTAAGTATAAGTACATTGATATTAAATATATACAAACAAATATAATAAATATCTACTAACAAATATATGGGTAAAGTCTTCTTTCTTTTCGTTGTTGTCTTCGAGTTGTCAGACTATTATCTTTGTGTACTCCATCACAACTAATTTATTAAATGCGAAAGTAAGTTTGTTTATTTGTTTGTTACCTTTCCTTGCATTATATACTGAACCTTCTTTAAACTTCGCACCCTTCTGGATAAGGATAAAGGGTACTTTTCATTTTGGTAAAAAATATAGTACCTACCACTGGAATTTGCGAAAATTCCATATTCTTCACAAAAGAATATGGATTTTTCGATTTTTTGATTCACGCGAACGGAGACGCGGGTAAAAACTAGTAAGGGATAGAGAATTGAGTTGCATTTAGTCGCAGTACAGAATGCATGTCTAGTGTGGACCCAAGTAGAGCGGCCTACATTCAAACGTCACACGAAAGCAAACATTGTGGAGGTTTCCGACCCCTTCATGTTCTTGTTAACGTTTTCCAACTTTTAACTATTATTGCAACGAAAAGTTTCCTAAAGAATTCTGGTTGCTACTGAACTGCTGACACAGTTAGGCTTTTGTTGAAATCGGCCTATATAAAAACATGGGATGGGATAGTCACGTCTATATCGAGGTAGACAGAGTCAACAGTCTTGAAAAGACTGATAGGCCACGTTCTGCTGTTTTGCTCAATGATACAATTGAGATTCAAATAGTGACGTTGCTAGCCTATCACCAGCCAGCAGAAGCCCAAGTTTATCTACCTACGAATCCTAAGTTATATCGTGGGCAGAAATCTTCTGATCTAATTCCCATGCCGGTCTTCCTAAAAAACATGTCAGATGCTTCCCTATCGGATCAGATTTTTAAAGTAAATAAAAGTCTTCTAAACTTGTGATACTTTTATAAAGCTAGCAACGTTTCTATGTCTAGCCTTATATTCCAGTCCATAATTTATTGTAACTGGTATTATTAACAAGGCAGAGCAAACACAAAGTGTGGTACCTACTATTAATCAGGCCATCTTCCACAATTAAACGATAACAGCCAATAGCCGCCTGCGCCTGGGCACACCCACCGAGCCGCCATTATGCGCGAGGGCATAGTAATAGACTTATTACGGTAAAATATTTATTACCATACTAGAATTTGCCCGCGGCTTGGTCCGCGTGAAATGAATTATCCAGCTAATTTCCGTTCCCGAGGGAATAGCAGGAAATACTCTAAGTGCACCCGTCAACTACGGTTAAGGAACTTATAAGCCAAATTTGATACCTTTATTTATTTATTCTAGTATATCGATGTTGTTTGTAATCGAATCTTGCAAGTTACATTTTACCCACTTCCTAGTTATCAATTGATGTTAAATTTTGCATGAAAGTCTATGATGAAACAGGAATAGTGGTCTCAGAAATTCTGTAGTTAAACGACTACCTTGAGTTTAGATTCTTTTCTTCCGACATCCGATATTTTCTGACCGATGGTTATCAGAGTCTGACGATAGAGCTAAAAGCGTAACAGTAATTCGAAAATGGCACAACATCATCCAAGGTTTGTGGAATTCATTTCTAGTGATATATTGTAGTAATATACATAAAGATTGTACTATAAAGATTTGAGGTTAGTCTCATTTCATAAGAAACGCACAATAAGTACGCCGCCAAAATGACTGAACCACCAACTGACTCCAAACGAATTCGCTGAGGCATACAGATAATATAGTATATTATAACCCTTTAATGTAAGGCTGTCTGCACGTCCGTCGTATTCTTAACCTCGGCCACACAATCCCATGTGATGGACTGCGCATTTGTGGGGCCTACCCGCTGCAAATTTGGCTATATTATGACTTGTACTTCCTGGGAGTATGCTTCAATGGGAATATCAAGCTACAAGATACCCTTGCGTATTTTACGTCTTCTTAACTATATGGGCTAAATATTTTAATGCGTATCGCATGTCAAACTGAACAAACAAATAGCAAAAAGTGAAAAAAAAATGGATATCCTACCATACAAATTTGATAATCAGGTGATAGGCCTTAGGATAGAAAATTACGTTTTTTTATCTGGTTTATTATAGGTATGATTGAAGAAAAACCTTAGAGTTGAAACTTAATTATAAATATAATCATGTCAATAGAGCAAACGTACTCAAATATTTCATAATAAAAAAAGTTGAAATACATACATATGAATAGAAAATTTTCTGTGAAGTATAACCCGATACGTCGTCGATAAAATATTTTTCAAAGAAAACACAGCAGAAAAGATAAAATATTTTTCTTGGATGCCTTATCGAGCAATCCAAATATCATTATAATGCATAAAAAATATTTTTATGGCAATTCGCCCCTTAACTTTTAATGCTCGGGCGCACTTACATCAAACGAATTTAAAGGAAAGGCATCGTTATTTTCATTATTTGTCGTTATTTAGGGCAATCAACGGCAAGAAATATTACAGTTGACCTATTTTTAATACATCCCGTCTTTTATCGAAGATCATTATTTTATTGTTAATGGAAATAGAACAGAGGGTTCGTTTGGTCTTTCTAATTGGTCTGTGTGTTGTAATAGCTAAGCGTATAAAAATTATGAAGATAGATATTACCACGATAAATATAAAAAAAAAACAGTTTTATTATTTTAAAAAAATATACGCGAAATATGAATAATTTATTTATATGTATGTCTGTTCTCTACTTGATGCAGTTTTTAATCTGCAACTTTATTGATTGATACATATTTACATATTCGTTATACAAATGCACCTGTCGTACTTCCCTGAAATTACTTAAATGCCAACTTGAGCTGTTACGAGTATTTTATCATCTAACTATTTAAATATAAAATCGTTCTATGTATATATTACAACATTTTCAACCTCAAATTTAATAAAAGTCAAATTTATTCATGCATTTTCGATGGTGAACTTTTTCACATAATCATGATTCCAAATCGATTACCCATATTGTTTCAATGTTCACGGCAAACATGTCCACACAGCTGTTTTTGTCTTCAAAACTCACTGTCAAGTCACTAACGGCCCGTCGTAAAAGTCAACATGGCTAATTTAGTGCCCCATCATGGGTTCGAATCTCGTTTGGGACATTATGTCTAAGGTGGGCGGCGATATGTTGATTCCTAAGATAGCGCCTCTACGGTGTTATTCTGGCTGGAAATCCAGTACGGAATTAAACCGTTAACATCCGTCATACAAACCCCAATTGAAAAATTTGGCTTAGTTTTGTTTTACGTAAATAAATGTTAAATTACATTTACATTAAGTTGATTCAAAGACGTATTTTTTCGGGTATTGTTCTGCGAAACTGCCTGATATTTTGCGTATTTTTAATACTAAACTGAAACTTAAAAACTCATAAATACAAAATTTAATTGATATGTTCCAAGTTTCATACATACATACATAAAATCACGCCTCTTTCCCGGAGGGGTAGGCAGAGACTACCTCTTTCCACTTGCCACGATCTCTGCATATTTCCTTCGCTTCATCCACATTCATAACTCATATAAAGTTTCATATAAAGGTAATTTGTATATATCAACGATTACAAACATAAAAGTACAGTACTTATTTTTTTATAAATATATTTTCAAGTTCAAGTTTAATTCTTATTTCCTAAATTGAATAAAATTACATTACAATCTCCAGAATAATACTTCAGTATCGAGCATCAAGAAATAACATTCCCAGTACTGACTATTTTAAACCTTTTAGACAGAAAACAAACGTAGTATTGTAGTTGTATTAATTTCCATAATTTTCTACTACATTATACATGACATCACATGCTTGTGAATATTAGTCTTCTTTCAAGATGTCAATGACTATCAATTTCTGAGTGAGTTTTGCTGTAGCCATGAGTATTTACTCTTATAAATCTAAAGTGTTGAGTTGGTTTCTTACCTATCAGTTCTTGTCGTAAAGAAACCTAAATTATTATATATATATAACTCTTTTTTAAACTTAACATGAACAAATATTTCATTTACCTAATAATTTTAACGTACTTTCAACAATTAAATCTTATATTATTTATTAATTTCCATAGAATATTTTAACTTTGAATAGCAAGGACAATCCCAACATTAGGTCAAGTTTACAATCAGTTGCCCTGAACAGATAACGTTTTGAATTATATTGCGGGACCTACTATAATGCTTACCTTCGCTTCTCACATTTTTATTTCTTTCCGTCTAAATACAATCAAAGGCGCCTTTATCGGCGTTTTATTTCGTATGACTGAATTTAGGATCGACCATGTAAAGCGAGATCTATTTTTATTGTCTGCTCTAATGGATTTCTGTAATATGATCCTTAATTTGGGTGTTCTTTTTTAACTATTGCTTTTAGAGACATGTACCTCACAAGTTCAAGTTAAAACTTATCAGGGAAAAGATAAATCTTTTTATGTTTTATTTAATGTGACCTTTGAAAGGGATACGCTGTTAACAGAAAACTGATTCTTTTCAATAAATATCTTCTAACATTTAATACTTACTTAGCTATTCTAGCTTTTACTGTGCATCAATAGATGCATCAACAAGTCGTACTTTTAAAAATGTCTGATCTTTATATTTTATAAATCTTTTAACAAGCAAATTTAAAAATAAAACTAATACGTCTTAAAACTCAGTAATATATTCAGAAGCCACCTAACCTAATTATAAGATGAGAAATAAGCAGCTATGAACAAGAATACCGTTTCACTATGTAGGAACAATTTGTACCAGTAGGTGGGCTGGTAATAGAGTATTGTCTTCAATGAACGTAGGCGGGTTTAATGGTATGCTCACATTGGAATGACTTAAGCGGGTAAAAATGGATTTTTTTTTTTTCATTTTCAATGGAATCACTTTAGTGATTATATATAAATTCCGTTTCATTGTAAGGTTATACAGAAATGTTTTTAATATTTATGTTAGAAAGACGTAAGCAGGCAAAATATCTTTGAATAACTGATTAACCTCTCAGTATATGATCTGCTAAAGGTTGTGTGTAAGTTATAATTATGCAAAAACAGTCTACTTTCTTTACCAAAGCGTATATTCTCATTTCATGCGTTTATTAGATATAAATGAATATGGAAATTTGATACCATTCATAAAAAGTAGATTTCAATTTCAGTTACATTTCAAGGAAAACATACGGTCTTATATGTAATTCTTCTAATGAATTTCGTAGTTAAATAAATAAATACTTATAAAAATTTATGCACATGAAGATTATACCAAAAGATTTTATACGAAACGTAAATTATGCCACTAAAAATTTTGAGACCCAAATGTCCGCTAATGTCTAACTTATGTGAACACGGAGTTACGACAGTTTTGATTATTTAACACATCTATGTTTACCGGGTTATTAATGATCTTAGTGATCAGATACACGATGTACGGTAATACGCTGGAAGTAATCGACTATGATTTTTGAATAGAAATTGTAATTTGATTTGAAAGATTGTTGTATACGTAGGTAGCATTTCTAACATTAGTTTGTTGTGTAAATTTTAATGGAGGCCTAATCTCTTGTAGTAGTTTTAATGAAACGTTATCTATAATCAAGTGA
This sequence comes from Amyelois transitella, assembly GCF_032362555.1. Taxonomy (NCBI): domain Eukaryota; kingdom Metazoa; phylum Arthropoda; class Insecta; order Lepidoptera; family Pyralidae; genus Amyelois; species Amyelois transitella. Next base: position 4,598,886 of record NC_083511.1, on the reverse strand, counting down.
TATATTGGTGGTACATATGATCACCTCTTTATCTTTTGTGGGGTAGTCTACAATGTATATTAGTATAGTTTCAGTTTTATATGTCCGTATGTTTTGTACGGCCGAAGGACAAGAGTATATTAAATCGATGAGTTTGCATGTAAGATTGAATATGGATGAAACGAAAGAAGTATATGGAGATGTGACAGGTGTTGCAAGATGTCTCTGTCTACTCCTTCGGGAAAGAGGAGTGATTTTATGTGTATTTTGTTTATATTAATGACGTCAATTGATGATTTGTTTGTTGGCTATGAAAATCTAAAAACGAAACTTGGAAAATGCAGTTAATTAGAAAATTACATAAGTAATCTTTATTTTTTCTTAATTGGTATGTACCTGTATACTAATTAACGATTCTTTCACCGAAAGTTACATAAAATACTTACAAAATAAAAAAGTATGTTAGGGATCACTAATACTTCCTTTCTTATTAATTAACGTAGTCACACAATTACAGGCCGAAAACATTGTTTTCTTTCTAATCTTTTTTTTTGTCTTGTCGAACAGATACGCTTAAGTCTTGCCTTGACGTAAATACGACTTAGGAATTCTTATTAACTTGTCTAAATAATGAGCCCTTAGCCTTCTTAATAAAGTCCGAGGGTCTGCTATGAATCGTAAATATTCTGATTTAGTTAATTTATAAGCTTAAGTGAACTTTAGCGTTATTGAATAAACTGGCCCAAGTTATTAACATTTTGTTTTCCGATTCATTGTCTTTGAGTTAATGGCATGATACCAGTTATTCATATGAAAAATCTTGGAAAATTTACCGAACGTTGAAAACCTCTTACCTCTAAAAAGAAAATTTAATAATAAAAGCCATTTACATGTTTAAACAAACTAATGAACCGTAGCATATAAACCATTACTGTGGCCATAAAACTAGCACTATAAAAGGCCACATGGCACAATATCGCGAGTTTTAATCCCAGCTTACCGACTAATAACCCTCAAATGCGCGGTCCGGTAGACCACACCCCGGTGCAATTCAACCTGATTGCGTATAATACATTTATTATTTACCCTTGCCGCCATATCTGCTGCAAGATTAAACGGCGACTTGTGCGAAGATTAAATCCAGGATTTTATTCCCATATCGCCGTACATTTCCACCCCTCACTTGCGGTAGAAAACTCGAGTATTCATTGCGGGCAGCCGCCCTGGTAAGGGTTGACGCATTACTTCTGGGCCAGAGGCGAAGCCCAGACCTGGAAAAACAACTGTTTAGGGTGCAACTGGGACTGAATCTAGTTGCATTTTTGCAGCATTGCGATGATTGTAGTGTGTATTACACAATGTGTAGGAAAAAAGCTTTGTCAACGCAAGTTAAGCCAGTTGTCCAATATTTGAGTTTAACTTCTAGGTATTGCTTACTTAAATTAAATATTTGACTAATAGTGTAATAATATATATAATACTTAATTATTTTTTTAATTATATATTTGATACAAGAGTACTCAGCAAAAAACAATATGAAATAGCAACATTTATTACTAGTAAGTAGTTTTTTCTAAAAAAAGTTTCGGCAACCCTAAGTGCTGCAAACTAAGATTTATATGGAGTTGGTGGTTATTTATTCCGACCGGCCTTATTTTTATTCCCCGTGTGATATTTTTAATGAGGCAACTGAATTGCGCGGGCTGCACCTTTTATTAACCTTTAAAAGCATTAGGTGAGCCCAACGGTTTGTTACTGTATGTTTTATGCGGTGAAGCACATTCTTTTTTTAAATAGGGTTGTTGTATGGTAGATATGACTCTTCGTCTTCATACCTGTTACATTCTAACCTCTCTAAGGAGTAGCCCGAGGTGATCGTGTCATTGGATTTTAGCTTTGGTAAAGATGTTTTTTAGTGTATAAAGACATTAAGTCATGTCCGTGGTGCACGCATAACTTTCTACTGTTTGACGGCCTCTGTGGCGCAGCGGTAGTGCGCTTGTCTGTGTCACCGGAGGTCCCGGGTTCGAATCCCGGCCAGGGCATGATGAGATACGAACTTTCTCTGATTGGCCTGGCTCTTAGATGATTATCTATATACGTATTTATTATAAAATATAGTATCGTTGAGTTAGTATCTCGTAACACAAGTTTCGAACTTACTTCGAGGCTAACTCAATCTGTGTAATTTGTCCCGTATATACTCGTATTTATATTTATATTTACTGTTGTTATCTGTTTATTTAAGTATGATTAATTATAGACGTTCAGTAAATAAAAAAGTAAGTACTACACATACATACCTTATATTACGTATTAAATGATGTAATGATGGGACCATAATAATCCTGACCTCACGGCTACGCAAATGTAGCAATTAGGTTAATAAAGTGAAGAGTAACCGGCTGGGTTAACGATGGCTTGACAAATTTGCTCTTCCACTCGCATTTGTGGGTTAAGATTTTTGTTTGTAAAATATGCAGTTAATTTACTGATAGGTACTTATTTGGGTTTCAAAATAATGGAACGTTTTTAAGATTTGTTTATTATTTAAAGTTTATCTATTCACGATTTTTTTTATTTTAATAATAATGTTGTTTGTATGTATATTACTGGGCAATTTCCTTTCGTCATTTTTTTTCTAATTAATAAGATATTGCACGGGACATTAGGATAGTTGTTTGTGATAAAATATATTTTGACAAAAAGTTAATTAGCAGTTCAAAGAACAGCTCCATAACAGAACTGTTACGAGAAAATTAAGACCAGGAGTTTTGTTTCCTCTTCGGGTAGTTTGAACGAATTAAATCCTTTAACCCGAGTTACATTTACACTTCTCAATAAACTTCAAAGGTACATAAAATAAATAAACCTGTAAAACTGTAGAAGTCACTGCAGCGATACCAAGATATTGTCATAATATAAATTTGTACAGAACGTTACGAGCCTGTAGAACGACATTTCATTTGTTTTCTCTCTCTACTCTATGCTGCTTTACAGTTTCAAATAAAACTGACAGAATTCTTTCTAGAATGAGTGGTGTTGACTGTGAAGAATTTTAATTTTAGTTATTGTAATGTTCGTACGTTAATCTGGGCATTTTACTGGTTATATCATTAGAAGTCCTGAATCCACTGCCTAACCACATATATGATTTTATAAAATATGATATGATTTGTTATGTTAAGTAAAAACTAGGTACCTTTTTTGTAGTCGCTCTGATGTCAACTCATCGAAAATCCGTAAACCAAGCCTTAAATAGGTTTCATGTTATTGTTTAAGTCAATTAATACTTCACTCCAAAACAAAAACTTGCACATAACAAATTATCCTGAAAATGGTTATACAATAAATTATCTACCAAAACTTATATATTTATTTAAAATGTCACTATTTGTCTAACGGAACCTGAAAAGGTTATATAAGATAAAGTTAACCTTTTTTTTTTCTCCTTTACTATGTGGTAAGCATATGTTGTGAGCGCCTCTCGCCTCACTCAAGTCTAAACGACCTTAATATTTAATGAGCTCGACAAGATCAAATAAAATAGCAACAAGATCGGGATCACAAAGTTTAACGAGAGAGCTTGTAACTGAATGTATTATTGAAAGAGGAATATTGGTTGATGAGGAGATGCACTTACATGGCAAATTTAATTTATTTTGAATAAATAATGAAGAAAATAAAAAATCTAAACCTGCTTTAAGTTACTTGTTATATGGTTTAAATTTTGTAGATAAAGCAGTTCTATTTGGAATATTTACGTTAATTCTAATAAATAACTTATTTGATGTTTAAAAATTTGATATTTAAAAAATACTTAACTATTTAATTCTTACTCATTAGAATACACTTTTTCACGAGTGCACCTGCTCACAGAAAATAATGAGCAAATCAGGCGAGTAGTCTGTTTATAAGGGTAACCAAGATATAATAACTACATCAAGGGTAATAATAAAAGAATTAGCTTTTGGATGGTAATAGATGATGACATTTTAAGAAATAGAATATAAGAAGCAACTTTTATGTAGTTATATATAAATCTCCACGAAAGTATAATTTTCACAGATTGTACATATAAAGTTTCTGCTGTCAACATATGTACATAAAAACGGAAACGTTTTAGACTTTATTAATAGCCACTGGATTCTTACAACAAACTACATACAGAACATAAAGAATAATCCAAAGATAAACAGTCAATAACTTATCCCAATAGATCCACAAGGAAAACATAAAGCAAGAGTGTCCCTAGCAATCGTTAATGGAATGAAATCAGGAACAATAAGAAATCTGATATAAGTGGAACGTAGCGGTGTTATTTCAGCAAGTTGGTTCAGACTGTTTGTTTTAACGTTACGTGTGAATCGTGCGATATGAAACCGCCCGCTTCGATGAGCTTTAGTAAAAAATACATAGGAATATTGGGAAGATATTGCCGGTGGATGTCTGTCTCGGCACCAATGATTCTGAGTTTTGTACATTAGTTTGGTTACTGACAGATGCACATACGGCGAGGAAAAACATCGTGAAATCAGCACATTCAGACAAGTAGATGTGTCAACCATGGTCCAATATGGGTTAGTTCCCTTACAAGGTTTCCATAATGTACCGGGATAAAAGCCAGAAGGTGATTGGCAATAAATTACCGGGGGAAATGTATGTCTCTTTTGGTGTAAATATGCCATGGAGATCCGATGGCATAGTGGTGGTGCTATTTTGTATCCACTCGTATATGATCGATTCAAACTCCGTACTCTAAATGAGTCGTTAGTTAAAAATAAAATTTGTTTTATTACAAGTTTTTCTGTCTAAAACGTTGAGATCAAGCTAGTCCAAACATTGTAAATCATAAGTTAATGTTACACGTGATTATGGGAAAGGGCTTTCTATAGACTTAGAAATGACCGTATATAGAAATCTATACATATAATAAAACAGTAAAAATATTTTGTCTGTACATTTAGTATTTTTGACTGAACTGGATAGAGATTTTTTTTTACATTTTCATCTGTCTGTTTGTATCTGACTAATTTAACTCGAAATTTACGCGGATGAAGTCGCGGGCAACTAGATATTAATAAAATATTTAATTATTTCATCATTCAGCTTCGGGTACTATAAAAAGTAGCCACATTCTGATAACAACTTCACAGTGTAACAAATGTCCTTTGATAGCCTTCTAATTAGCATAGTAGATCCACGATTTATTACAGTATCCATTTTAGGAATATTTATTGTTCTTGATTAATACGTTATACTAGTTATCTCTCCAAGGTTTAACAAGGGAATTATGGGTTATTTTGTAGTTCAAGAGCCCACCTACGGATAATGAATCAAATTGTGGGCCACCCGCGTTACAAAATAGTTCAAATGGAGTTATGACTGATTATTTTTTAATCCTTTGAAGAAATTGTTGTTGTATGATACAAGATTATAGTTACAATTTTATAAAACTTGAGGGATTTTCCAAAACACAACAGTAATTAGAGTGTGAGATTGTGAGAAATGTTCTCGTATTTATAAAATTCTGTATTCAAAAGTATTTTAAAGTAACTAATATTTATTTATGGAGACAGAGCGAGAGATAGACTCAACAAAACTAATTTTTGTCTTAAAGAAAAACAAACAAAAGAATATGTTGATTCTTTATTACCCTCATGAAGGTAAGCGTAATTATATCATTTTTCAGCTTGTCAATAGCAATTGTGTACTTATTAAGTCAGAGTTAATAATTCGAACTCTTTAAAACGAAAAACTTACACGTACACCTATTAGTTACAACAACAGGTTTCAATATTTAATATCAATTACATTTTGCATTGAAGTCAACTAACTAGTTATACTACTAACTTGCACGAACTAGGAAGACCAATAATATCGTGATTAAGGTAACTGAAGCTTCTAAGTTGCGGCGTGGCATATTAGCTTGCAAATATTGAACCCGTACAAAATGCGTATTGACTGATGGTTGCAGTTTGAGAACTGCAGTTCTTAGTAGTTTGTTTGTTGTTGTATGTTTAAGTGTAGTAATACTGATTATGCTACTCCAGAGATGTGATCTTATTCGAATTTCTTACAGGTTTAGAAATTAAAAGTGATAGAAGATTAGTCCATAAAGGAGCCCTTTATTCACTTTCTAAATTAACCTTTATCTTCTTTATTTCATTAATATTGCACAGTGTATGTTACATTGTATACTTAATTGTAAAAGATGGATGTCCCATTTTATCTAGTACATTTTTTTATGTACTTACAAATATAGTTTACGTCCTGAAAAAAGAAATAATACTGTATAAAAAGCGAATTACGAGCGAATCTACCAATAAAAGCTTAAGATCATGAGTTCTTAGTTGTCTTTCTTAAGTAAACTTAATCAAACAAAATAACTATCTACAATGTGGCACAATAGACCTAATTGCTTAAAGTATTGTCTTACTAAATCCGTTCCTAACCTGGAACTTGCTAATTACATTATCTATCAACTCGACAACCGAGTGGCCAGATTTAGTGTTGCTTGACTTGTGTAATTACCGTGTCAATTTTTTTTAAATTCCTTCTCGACTGAGACGACGCAGGCGGTAGAACGCAAATAACTTGGCTTGTAAATCCGTACATGTTTAAGATGAGGTTGCACTTGGGGAAACTGATGTTAAATAGTAATCGTCTTTTTCATCGATACACTCTTGACATAGTAGTTGAAGTCATCCTACTGCACTTGTTAATGAACTGGCCCACAGTGGATTTTATTTGGTCCATTTAACGCGTAGTGATCTCCCACCTCGGTCTAATGCCTTCTAGTGTACTGGACGACAAGGTGTTCTGTGGACTAATTATCGCGTGCCGAGACGTGACCGTGAGAATGTTCTTTTGCAAAGAAAAATGATACATTCTTCACGTTTTTATTCCATACGGTAGACGAAACCAACAGTCTCAAAAATACTCTAAACCCGATTTCAGTTGGATGCCTGAAACTGGTTCGTTACTTGGAAAAAGTATCCCAAATTTAGAAGCATTTACCTTAATTGAATAATAATAATTTTACTATGAGTACTGGTTTGTGCTAGAAATAAGGTCCTGTCCTTTGCAAATGTAACTTATTATAAGTTGACGTATACGTGTAATCATAGAAGTAATACTTGAGTAATGCAATATGAGTAAGCATTTTCATCTTTTAAACAAATAGGTTCGCATTTACCATTCAGTGGAACCTTGGCTTTAAAATGCGAAGATGGCTTTATTCCCTTAGAAGTTTGTCTTCCTGGTTGTTTGATTGCTAATTATCGAGTGTCTAGGAATTTTATTAGAGGTCTTGTTGTAGATAATAATATGATGCGCTTCTACCCTACAATACACTAGATAACTGAAATTTGTGACAAATAGGTATATGTGTTCAATATATCCCGCCTTTATTATTTACGGTGCAGATAGAGCAAACACTCTCTCTCGTTTAGTTGGAACGTTTTTTATTCAGAAAGTGATAGTGTGAGCCTGTCACCCCGCGTATATCATTAGTTTCAGACTTGAGATACTCACTCAACGATGCTATATTTTATAGAAAGTAAACAAAAAATTACAAAATTTCAAGTCAAAAATAATAAGTTGGATTTTGAAAAAAATATCTTTCTATTTCAAGAACACAGGCCTTCAAAATCCACATTCGAATGAATTCTCTGAATAACTTTTGCCTTTTAGCTATATGTATTATATTAACGACCAAATATAGAACAGAAGAAACATAACAAATTGTAAACACGAATATCGACTTTCATCAAAAACGGAAAGCAAATAACATTACATTACGTACTAATAATTTTAATACGTAAAAAGGGTCGTGTTTATGGAGTAAATAATTGACGTCATTAATTCAAAAGTACGCCATCACGGGTCGAAGGTATCAAATGCTTAATTAAAATTTATGGAACATTCGTTTGGTATTACATAACAGTGTTGCCAGTAATATTAACCCCTAATAACTGGGTATTATAGGCCCTTTGTGTTTAGATTTGCCGGATATTATGCCAGATTTCGATTAGCCTGGACAGGCTATGGGACCCTAGGGGTGTATTTTGGTTTGATGATCTTGATGATATTCATGACGTTAATTGTGCAATAGCAAATTGCTTGCATGAATTAGTGACAAATAGTTTAAAGGTTTATAGAAACCAAACCAAATAGCATATTGAAGGGATTATGGATTGAAATTCGACAGTACATTACGAAGAATACTCCTATTGAACTTATCATCGACCTACCAAAAGCTTAAATCGACACAAAATTTACCCACAGAACTTAACCACAAAATATGTCAGTAACATTATCAACGAAAAGCCGTCGACGATAGGATATTCGTAAATTGGCAGTACACAAAACTTAGAGTACCTATTATAATAACCAATTCAGTTATGACTTGTAAAAAGAATATAAATTAGATAAATAAAATATCATCACTTGCCTTTTAAACTTTGGCTGTTGACAAGAATAAAATTGTCAAAATAAATGAAAAAAAAGGAAATAGAAAATAAATTATCCCTTGCAAAAACATGGTATTTAATACTAGGGTATCTCGAAATTAATAACACTCTCATGTGGATATCTGGCTTCATTTCAGAATTCACGAACCTTGCGTTTCCTTCCGGTCAAAATAATCAAAAAGATACATGGTTACTGATGAGTATGAATCCACATTCATGGGCACAGATGCAGGTTTAATGGCTACATAGCCTAGGAGCTAAATTATTGAAAAATTTTCGTAACAAAATTAAAATGTATTATTCAGTATCTGGTTTCATTTCGTTTTCGCATTTACTATTTTTTATTTGCATTATTTTATTATTTGCACTAGGTACACTTCATACGTAATGTGGTTTATGTGAAATTGAGCTAAGATTCATATCTTATTATTATCCTATAAAGGCACAAAATGAGCTGTGGAAAATAACTTAGCTTTAAGATAGAAAATCTGGATTCGCAAAATAAGCAAACGTTTTACAGACAGCCTACGGAGCCGACAACCGAAAGACCAAACGACCAGTAATTTGTTATCGATAATATATAACTTACAAGACTGTTTCATACTATCTTTTTAAATTATTTGCCATCTCATTATCATCATCTTGATATTGTTTCCTTCTCTGCTAATTTGCGAAAGGAACCCGAGGTTCGCCTTTTTCGATGTTAGGTTTTTACCCGATGCCCCTTCCCTCCGATCTTGCGGGAGAACCTAATGCATATTGGGTCATGGTTATGATTAAGGTTGCACATACAGTTCCTCAAAAGTTATACTCACCATAAAATCTAATAATAGTCACTCAGAAAAGAATAATTACAGACTGTGATTATTTGAGTCCAGGGACGCTTTTTTAAGTGCTAATCAACTCGACCACAGATGATCTATCATACACATATTATATAATTTTAGGAACATAATTGTACATAGCAAATTAAATATTTGAAAATTACTCTGAGTCCCTACATTATTAGCCTACTGTTTTCCGTCCAGAGTACAAAAGTGTAATATCCCAAAACTACCGCCTTAGGTAACTTAAAATTTAAGAAACGGTCAAGAGTTGATAAATAAATCTGTCCATTTTTACACACAACTCCTCTACTATATGAATTGCAGTAGTTTTAAATATGCAACATTAAATCTCATATAAAAGTTCCGGAGGTTTGGATTACAAATTAAAAATGTTGCACGTGCGTCACTTCCTGTCTGGTGATGTCAATATTATCAATAGGTTATCATATTAAAGTTTAGTAAATATTTAAAATTATTTACCTTACTTTACAATTAATTATTTTCAGTCTTATAATTTAATAATGTTCTATAGTAACACATTTTAGTAGCTAAATCAGTTAGTATTAACAAAGATAACGTTAAGACTTTAATCAAAAAAATTAAATCCACACCATGATATGAGTATTTACAATTTTGTTAAAAAATAAAAGTGTTCCTAAGGTCTCATTTCGCGGCATACGACTTATTCAGTTCTTTCATGTTCCTTCTGTTCTCTCGCTATTTTGTATGTTGATGCATTTGGGCACATTTTTCAAACATTTTGACATGAATTCCCTCGGCCTTTGATTCAAGTCATACGTTGCTTGCAATGTGCATATCAAAGTTCATTTACAGTGCAAAGGCCAGCTTTCAATTCACGCGCTGATTATTTCATAAATGAAAAGGATTTTTATGGAGATTTCTCGTTTTTGCTGCCTGGAAAGATAATGATACGTTAGTTAGTGACGTTACGAGACTTAGTGCAAAGTTTACATTAACTTAGGTAATGCCAGTTACTTTACAGTGAGATAATTTAATTAATATTTTAAGGATTGCATTATTACCTTAGCGATAAAAATATTAAATTGTTAATCTAAGATATTAACTTATACAGATTGTTTGACACATTTTTTTCGTCAAATAGAAATAGTATTAAATGAAAATATAATGCCTACCCCTCCGGGAAAGAGGCATGATTTTATGTATGTATGTATGTATGAAAATATAATAAAATATTATTATTTCAAGATCAACTATTTTTTAAAATAGAGTGAGTAGTTACTCTTTACTTGACCTTAAGTAGGCGTCACTTTAACAATACCATTTCAAAAACGAGCTTTCGTTATCGAAAGTACACCATAGTGCTTGAGTAGTATGTTATGGGGCGTTTAATGAAATCGGTCATTACCTAAAGTGCCACTAAAATAACTGTCTGGATAAGCGAGGATGTTTTTGTCGATAGGATATTGTAAGGGATACCACTGCTCAGGAAAATGGGTGCGCGGTATAATTTCGGAAATAATTTGTGCAGGAAAAATGATAAATTGTGTTTCGGTACATTTGTTCTTAATCATTGTTGTTTTGGCTTAAAACTGCACCCAAACCTCGAAGTTCTACTTTTGTAAACAATGTGTAAGGATTTGGTGAGATTTAATTATCTAGCTGCCATAAATTGCACATACATACATATGGTCACGTCTATATCCCTTGCGGGGTAGACAGAGCCAATAGTCTTGAAAAGACTGAATGGCCACGTCTGAACGTGGCCAAATAGCTAGCCAAATAGCTGACTATTTGGCTTAATGATAGAATTGAGATTCAAATAGTGACAGGTTGCTAGCCCATCGCCTAAAAAGAATCCCAAGTTTGTAAGCCTATCCCTTAATCGCCTTTTGCGACATCCATGGGAAAGAGATGGAGTGGTCCTATTCTTTTTTGTATTGGTGCCGGGAACCACACGGTAATAAATTGATACATTTTTATGCAGGCACTTGACATTATCTAAAAATAAACATTGTCTTATTATTGTCTTTCAAAATTTGAAACCCTTCAGATGTAATCAAATTAATTAAAAATGCATATGTGTAGAACACCAATTTTGTAATTATGCTACAGAATCATTTATAGAGTAATTGACAAAGCCCTAAAAAAGTAACAAACATGTGACACATAACACGAGAACTGTGTAAATGCCAGAGATTAGAAACTATGTTGTGTATGTAGCAATGGGCTTAGTCATTACCTATTCCGGTATTTATCATGACAGGAAGCCTGTTACAGAACGATTAGCGATTAATGTTCAACTGTTCACTAACCGTTCTATAAATAAGGTAATGCCATCATCAACCTCCTAGCCTTAGTCCTGGTTGTGTCCTCACCTTTTGGCGAGGAGTTCTGGCTCTATCTGACCCATGACTACAATTCTGATTGTGTCTACACAAATGCCGCCCTCTGTGGTGTAGTGTTAGGGAGATCTTCTGGGTCTTCATACTTTACCAACACCTTTAGTACTTACCTTTAAGAATCTTAGTAACTTGAAAATCCCTGGTTCAAAACCAGCGGTCTATTTAGGTATTTATTTATGTAATCGTTGTTAACGTTACAATCATTGTATAATTATTTGCTTAGAGCTAGTTCTGTTCAGTTATTTAGTTTTAATATTTATTTTTACAGTGTACTTTCTTTATTAAGTACTTTAGAATTACTGATATTGATATCCACCTTCATAACTCGAAATCCGATAAGCAAACAGTCCTGTATTCATTAGTCACTTCCCGGCACAAGTTGATAACTGCAAACCGAAAGCTCAATGCTTTTGATATATCGATGAGATTATCCACATCTGATTCCTGTAAGGCGTCCCACACACTTTTTATTCATAAATATTTTAAGCGCCTGTAATTTAAATGCTTAATTTTAGATGCCTTTAGCCTTAAGCACTTCATAAAATTTCTGGTAAATGTGAAAGTATTCAAAAAATGGAAATAAAACAAATGATACATATGTAATTTAAAAATAGTAATAAAATCTGTACGATTACATCTATCACACATATCATAGATCAAATAGGATTCTGAATTTATTCCTTGAAATTCTTCCCAATTCAAACGTATTTAATGGTAGTTTAAAATGAACCAAACCTAACAGTATGTAACTTCCCTTAATCACGGCTCGCCCAAATGTTTATTCAGATGCGGTCCATCTCTGGAGTAAGTACGATTTACTGGAAATTAAGAGGACGACCGGCGCGTCATCTGTCGGGATGCTACAATAACATTGACTGAAATAGTCGAGTGACGAGTAAAAATAAAGTCCTCTAATGTGGGAGAAACAGGCGTGAATTAAAATAATCATTATTCTTTGTAAGTCTAAATTAAATACAGATTTGTCGACACATGTGTGGTGGGAGGATGTTTTGTGAGTAAGGTATGACTTGAGAGCATACCATTAACCGAATATAATTATAGATTTCATTAAAACCTTTAGGTTTCACGTAAACGTGATATAAATGGGCGTTATTAATTTTAATAGACACATTTGAATTTGAAATGTATGTCCAAAAATTATGTATGAAGTTGCATGATAACCTATTATAGAAAGTTCGCGGATTTTAGAACCCTTTTACCCTTTAAAATAAAACAATATTTTTTCAACATTTACTTGTGAAGGATATGTTTTGAATTAAATTTATTAAATAAATATAATTCATAATAAACAAACATCCTCTTCTTAGTATCGTGAAATGCTGAAAGGGAGATGATTAACTCCGACCGTAGGTATACTCTTAAACTCTGTAATTAGCCTCTTTCAAACATTAAACTCATTCCCTTACATTTGATATTTTAATAAAAGCGGGAGTGAAAACATTTCGAAGTTAAAGGGTGGACTTTATTTAAGTAAATCCAATTTAATTTAAGAAAATGTCCCAAGAATTATTTCGTTCGGCTGAAGATGGAAGTATTTGTATGATAATATTTTGCTGACCATGAAGGGGAGTGACTGGGGCTCGAGCGACATCTTTTCATTAAAGTAAAAATTGCTAATGACCTTATCTCCATATTTTAGCATAAAAACGTCAACGAAGTGTAGCTTTTGGCTTTGAAGATAACAAAAATCTGCCAAGTGTCATCGATATTAAGATGAGTGTTCCGTACTCAATACATCTGGTGGTCGCATTGGGATGGCAACCATACCTTATTGTGATTGTCATTACCCTAATTGATAGCCTTCTGTCCCGCCTATTCTTCTACACTTGCGTTTTGGAAGTGGTAGTAAATTTTATTATTATAATTTGTGTAGATGTAATTAATTGATACCGACCTATATATTCAAAATAAATCAATTTCTATTATAACGACTCACTAGCGACGTTCCGCAAAGATTTCATTTGATACTTTGTCTTATATACTCCGGACATTTATTTTAAACTTTTCATGACAAGAAAAGTATTGTAGGTTTCATAGAAAGAAGGGTATGTCATATCGTTATCACGTACACCTAAGTATTTAACGATTTGGCTCACTGTAACAATTTTAAATGAACCCAAAAAATATGTTAACAAAGATACATCTTTTGGCGCCTTCTCGCTATCAGACAACACATGGATGGAGACAGTACAGACAATGTTTTTACGTTTTTTACTTGACTGTGAATGAGTTTATTACCGGGAAGCTTAAAGCTTGGGGGAAAAATTAATATAACGTTTAGATGCTCTTTGTTGGTCTTACGACAAAATTCCTTTTGTCCCTGTATTTTTGTCTCAAGGAATTAATGTTGTCTTTTTGTTTATATTTTGTGGTTTTTTGGTTGAAAAATGACACTGTATCAGAAAATTGTGCAGATTCTTAAGTATAGTTTAATTGAATTTTACGTTCTAATTTTTTTATATACTAAGTCCCTTAACCAAATAGTATAGTGTAGTGTTTTTCTAACATTATTTATTCTGAACATTTAGAAATCTCCACAGCTCCGTGCAAAAGCTGTTTTTCAATTAAAAAGCAGCAGAAATCAAGCAGTCACCAAAAAAATCGCAATAATAACAAACAATTCGAGGAAAAAATGAAATTAAAAGGATGTTTACTGTAGCAATTTACATAAAGCACCCGGAGGTATCTCGTTCGTTAATTTGTTTACATTTTGCATATCCCCCCGTGCCATGTTTACGTTTCACATCTAAACGACTCGTAAAGCGTAATAAAGTTCGCTTCTCGATGATTATGGCGTTTGAAAATATACTTGAAATAGGGTCACCAAATTATTTTATTAAATTAAGACACTTCTCACGCTGTAAACAAAGTTTTCCTTATGTTATAACTACAAAATTTATAAGTTACTAGGCATAATAATATTCAGGTATCACGACTTCTTGCAATCGAGCTAGACAGAGCTAAAAGTTATAGGTCAAATATAACATAAAAATTCATTTACACTTTTCATTTTATACATAAATAACATAAAAAAACTTTTCATTTTACTCATAAATAAAAAAAAAACTGGTCATTTTATACATATAACGTTACTCAGATCTTCAATTTAAGTTTTGTTTACATAAAATATCGATTTCCTTTGAAAATTATTGGAACCTAAAATTTATTTATCCATCTTAGTTGGTAACCCTACTTGAGTATGCCCTTTATTTTTGTTTAGTTTACTTTCTTTCTCATAGTCTGAGTTATGAGTATTATTGTAATAGCAGTTACAAACTTCACGGCCCCTTTTATTGATACCAATGAATTATTTTTTATGCTGTCACTGACTCCCGAATTTGTCAGGCGTCACGTCGCTTCATTAAGTAAAAGCTTTTATATTTCAATTCTTTCAATGTAGTATATTATTTTATTATTTACTGATATAATCTATATCTAAATATACAAAATGGGACACTGACCGACTGACATATTATTATCAACGCCAAACAACGCAACAACCCAAAAAGCTGGGTCTTAGGTCATTGTAATTTGGTAAGTTTGTTTCCTAAGTGATCTGATCACTAAAAAAAGGATTTCCCTAATTTATTTTACATACTACGCGGGTACTCTAGTGTCGAAATATTTTTACCACAATAACAGGTTACATCCTATATCATGCTTAATTAGAAAATCATTTTTCATAATCCTTCTCGTTACGATGTTAACTTTCAAACTGACACTCTTCTGGAATAATATACCCCCTCATTCCTTACATTGTTCTTTAGAACACATCGAGTAATAAATATTCGTATGCTTATTTCCACCTTAGGCCTCATAAAATTAATGCACTTATATTAAATGAAATATTAATGTCTGGACGTACATTGTAAGGCACGCATGATAAAATGCTAAGTAAATTTTATGACGTAATAAAACGGTATTACACAGCGTATGAATTTCTACTGTATAATACCTCTCATTCACACCCGTTTAATTTGAAAGAGAGGTAAATAATATTATGGAAAGTGCTATATGACTATTTGTCACAGCTATTACTTCCTAATTAATTATAACCCGTTTATAGTCATTTTATTTGGCCATATAATGTTGAGATTATTTAGTATCTGTATATACTTATAGTCAAGTAAAGGTGATTGGTTCAAAGATTTTGCTGAAATTTTACAAACTGCATTATTCTATATATAAATTCCAAACATCATTTCCTACAAAATCATTTTATTGAATTGGAAATTAGTATAAAAACTTAATATCTTACAAACTCCCTTTTCAGACTACGCTCACAATAAGTTCATTTTTATATGCTATAACTGACAACTACCTTATACACATAAGTTGTGTCAAAATTACATGACGTGTCTGAATTTCATGGTAGCCGAGCCTGTACTTGCTTCAGAATATCCCTTATCCTTATCCCTTATTCCTATCCGAGCCTTAAATCATGACTGATTCCATAGGTCACCTTCTAGGACTTCTACAGTTCAAGATTTAGTTGACGTTGGCAAAAATCTACGACAGATCCATTTATCACAAATGGTCTACCGAATTGAAATTGTAATTTTTACACGTAATAAAAAGCTATTTTGATGAATGGCGTATAATATTCAATTCCTTTTAGTGAAATGGCTGTGTGGGAGTTAATGTAGTCATGCTACTCGGCGTAATGAAAAGTGAACTAGATGCTGCTAAAAATAAACAACCCATACTTCCATAGTAATATTATAAAATTGAAAGTGTATTTGTTTGCCTTGTCTTCACAATTTTCAACGATTAGACTGATTTTAATAAAATTTCGCATACACATAGTTGAGACTTCTAAAAAGGACATGGGAACCTTTCTTTCCGGAAATCCCGCAGTTCCCAACAGTTTACAAAGGCGAGTGATATAATAAGATTATTGCATTTCCTTTCAAAGAAATGTATTGATTTATTTATATTTTTGAATGAATTACAGCTAAGCAACAAGAAAGGATAGAAAATAGAAATAACAACAGAAAGCCAATTGGAAGTTTCCACAGGTAGATAAATATGGCGATATAAGATCATCTGTAAATTTGTATTAAGTAATTTTTTTATGCTTTTATGGTCCCGTGCAACTGCACGATCAATTTAAAGACAAACTAACAAACTTGGGATTCTTCTTTAAGGCGATGTGCTGGCAGCGCATTTGTCGCTTTCAGCACTAATCCGCCTCACTAAACGTGACCAACGAGTTTTGCAACTTGTGTGTTGGCTTTAATTATCCCGTAACGGATAATGGCGTTTTATTAAGCGTGTTTGTATCTGTGTATTGACTTATTCTGAAAAAAATATAAAAAAAAGCTAGATGTGATACCTTTAGTGTAACATGATCACAGTTCATCTATAGAGTCGCATGATTAAAGTCTTAAGCAAACATGAAAGATGTAAAGGAATCAGATTTTCACAAATCAAAAACGAATTTGTACGTAATATGATAGAGTCGTTATTCTTGGAACTTTCGAAATTACTCAACGATAACTGATTGCAGATCTTCCAAACCAAATTAAACTTTATTCACTCGTAAGAAAGATTAATTTTTGAGTTAAAAGGTACGTTGGTAGTTCATCCGGCCGGAAGATTGCCCTTTTGATATGATTAAAAGGGTGAAGACTGTTTTATGTCTCAATTAAAAAGTTTTGTGTGTTCAAAGCTACTATTTCGGATTTGAAAATGTGGTTCTCTGATGTCGTTATTGTTAAAAATCAACTATTACTACGTCATCAAGTTGCTACTAAAATTAATAAAATATGTACACAATATCAGCTGATATACCTACGGACAACACATAACCCATACTTTATTGTGGTTGTCACTGAATTCTATCTCCTCCTTAAATGAGACTAGTATTTATTTTCCTGGTGGAAAGTCAAATTATTCCAACCGCTGCACGCTTGCTAAGGAATAGGATAAAACATAAATCTAGGAACGTGAAATGAATTCCTAACATTAATGTAAAAATATATCCTTATATAATTATCTGAACCAAAAATGTTTATTTTAACAGGTTTCACGTTTGACACTGCGATTTAGATTTGAACACACACGAAACAGTAAAATATAATTTTTTTTCTTTAACCGGTTAAAGAATTATATTAACCGTTATATTACGTTTTATCCCATGTAGACAAAAATAAATGTCCCAAAACTTAAAATCTTCTACTGAATGATGCCATGATGGACGTGAGAAAATTATTTAAAAAATTAAAATAAAATCTAAGGCACCAAACATAAACACAAGTGCAAGTGTTAAGTGTGCTAAGCTCTTGTAAACTAGCATTATCTTTGTGATAATTTCACTACGCAAATTTCAATTATTACGTTTAGATTAGGGTTAATAACGTGTGCAGTGTCAACGTTATATTATTAATATTAATTAGTAATTAACATTACTTGATTGTTATTTTGAAGCTTAAATCATCAGGAAAATCATGTCATCATATTGTGTTAGTATTAATTAATTGCTGAATATGTGTTCTCATTGCTCATAAATAAATTTAAATTGCCGGATGAGGCATTCTTCAAATAATGAAAATTGATTTAAAAAACCAATGTTGGTTTTGTTTTTCAAAACTGACAAAATCTGGGCGACTGGGCTGACAATATCTGAAGGGCGTGATAAATATGTTTGTCAATGCAACTAGTAAATACGTTTTATTCAATTTTGTAATATAACTAAGTAATTAAAAATTTAGAAAGCAGCTGTTATTTAAACCATTACTTTTATACGATTTTATATAGCAAAATATTTTCCTATCACAAAACTTTCAAACACCCAAGAACAACAAAATTCAGTAAATAAAATTTATTGTCGTTTAAACCGCATTAAATTAAAATTAACTTATCAATATCGCAATAAATAACCCAAGTTATCGTGTCAGGATAGCGTGTTCAGTAAAAACTTTCATAGAATAAAGCCAAGGTAAATAGCGGTATTATGTAAAATATAACTAACTGATTTATGGAGCACTCCTAATTTTGCAAAGTTATACAAACTTCGCCACTTCATATGTAAACAAAATTAAATTATGATTTCAAACGTCTATAGCAAAGACATAAATAGAAATAGATAC
Source organism: Amyelois transitella (assembly GCF_032362555.1). Lineage (NCBI taxonomy): Eukaryota > Metazoa > Arthropoda > Insecta > Lepidoptera > Pyralidae > Amyelois > Amyelois transitella. The sequence continues at coordinate 4,580,110 of NC_083511.1, read as the reverse complement.
CACATATCATAAGTAAGTGAGCCTGTTTTAACCCATCTCAACATGACGGTTTTTTTTGTTAATTTTCCCAATATGAACTATTATACAAACATAAAAAACAGAGGAAACATGTAAAAATTGTAAACGACGGACTATCATCAATAGGTATTCTATTTTGTATCTAAATGATGTAAACAGAATTAGGAAAGGTTTTTATTGACTAAAACTTATATACTAAAATGTATTTGAAAAGTATTAATGGCATCGCAAAATGTTTGACTCCAAATAAAATTTTACTGATATAGCCATAGTCTGGACATTTTGTGGTCATTCTACATTTAACTATGTGAAACTAGTAACAGCTCGTTAAAGTAAACGCAAAGTAAAATTAAAACTAGTGTTCATTTCTTTTATGTCAATGGTAGTTCCCACTGATATAGAATTATTACCAACTTAACCATAAAAATCGACTAAAACTCTTACATTAAACCATAGCTTCAAAAATGCAACTCTTTGATATGTTTTATCTATTTTCAAAAATAATATAGTATACGATCAATATTTTGTTTTTTGTTCCCTGGTTAAAAGCACAAACAAGTAACTTTTCACTTACACGCGCTTGTTTGCCCGACGTTCGGAAAAATCTCTAAATGTACTTTAAAGCGAGTCGGAGCTAGATGGATTTTTTGTTTACAATAACAAAACAATCCAACGTGAAACTGGAATAAGTAAACTGTAAATCTAGTTGGATTAAAATTAAAAATACGATTTATGTTCATCTAATGCGTCGGTGGTCGATTCGTCAAGGTGCCCAGTTAAAATGCATGATGCGCAGAAAGGCACAGGTTCAAATCCCACCTCGGGCATGTAAGTACCCAATGACTATTTTCAAACATATGTACATTAGTTTTAATACTAACTGACGTTCTTACCTGCACATTCAGGCAACGAAGGAGACGTTTTATGTTCACAAGTTAATATAATATAGGTAATACCTATGCGCGCTCTTGACATTTGCGGAAAGTGTGAACAAACGTATTATAAAAATCCATCGATTAGAATGGATAATGTATAATGTCGTCAGAGCCATATGCATGTGCATAGTTTCATGGCAAATGGAAGACAAATAATAAATTTAATCACATAATATGATGATTCAATTCATCAAATTGAGAGAAATTTTGTTTACGTTTTTGTGGACACAATCATATACTTTTTAACATAATTATTGAAACAGATTTTAAAATTATTTTACTTACATACGTTGGATGTAAAATTAAAATAGAATTGCGCAATGTCTCTGTTTTGTCTGCGGCAGTATTTTGTTTTCGCGACAGCCGGAAACGGATATAGAGGGAGACAGAATAATAGCCGTCGGAAATGGTCAGACATGGTGGTATCTTACTTTTTTCTCTCGTGCACTGGACGCTAACCCTATAGTGATGAGCTGCAATGAAAATTCGACTCAAAGATTTTGTACGTAAAATTTTAAGTTGTATATTTTTAGGTTTTTGAATTTCGAATGCCATTCATTGTGAACACATGACCAGGGAAGTGCGATACCATCATTTAATTATTGAATTTCTTATAGAATGAAATTCATTCATCTTAAAATACCATGCAATTGCGAAACCAAAAATTCAATTCATAATTCATATATTGTGTTGTTAAATAAATTGTATCCAAACTATTAGGTACCGAAAAGGACTGCAATTTGTCTATCTGCATTTTTTCAATATTTCTATCGATTTATGGTATAAATTCATCAATTTTGATGTGAAAAAAGTTTTTGTGCGAAACCAAAAGGTATTTAATTGTTTAAAAAAAACACAATTTCGACTTGATTAAGCCCAGTAAAAAATTAAAAATCTCACTAACTGTTATTTTGCCTAGTTCAGCGGTCAAAACAATAGTATGACAAATCAAACATTTTCATTCAAACTCATTGTATGATAACAATGTTTCAAAATGTCTAAGGTCAATGAAATACAGTCATCGTCGAGATGCGTAGTTCTGGAAAATGAAACGTCGATAAAAAGTTAAAAAAAAAAACGACAAAGTAAAAATAAAATAACAAGGGGTAACTCGACGCCGACCTAGTGCTGGGTTAAAATAATATTACCATAGGAGTATTTTGATATCACGGTTATGCGCTTTTTAACTTATTTTGAAATATTTAAAATAACGTTACACAAGACAATATCTGGCGGAGATAATTTAATGCCAGGAATTAAAAAACAAACATAAATTCGATAAAACTATTAAAAACCTAGTGTGTACTTTAAAATTTCAAACTTTATTCAAATAATTATTTATAGTCTAGTGTATATTATCTTTATTACACAGAAATACACCTTATTGCCGAAAATTACTTAGGTATAATAAATCACAAAAATAGCATAATGAATTGACCGGTGCTTGAACACAAGAGCTCCGTTTCGGATGCAAAATCAATGTCACTACGCCAAACAGACCGTCATATCGGCAAATATTGAAGCATCGACTTAGAATCATTTGGAACAAATAAATCGGACGTTGATACAATAAAAACAAGCCACGATTCAAAAATACCTCCATGTTTCAATGGTAATACCATAATTATAGAGGATATTAAAATTATCCGAGTAAAGCTTGACTGCGCATGGGAAAATTGGGGATCGGCAAACATCGTCTTAATAACGGCTCAACTCAAACAATTTACAAAGCAAATAGTCAAACAAACTTAATTAGTGTATCTTTAGCCCGTGAAATATGTTGTAATAGGGAGTATCGATTGATTTATTATAATAGGAGGGATTGAAACGCCTCATTTCGCCAAGACAATATTTTTTAAAGGCAACGTTTAATGAGAATCGGACCATTGTTTGCTGTGTTATTAAAAATAAGTTATCGTGTTTCAAGAGAAAGCTGATATCATATTGGTTAAATATTCAGTTGTATGTTTTATACATTGAAGTTCAGAACTCCACTCCTCTTAATCTAAGTGAATACCTAGTTAATGAACATTTTTTCACCTACCTGTACCTGTCAGACAATCATCATACTTTTGGCATTATTCCCGCTCGATAGTATTCTTAGGAATCAGAGATATGCTTGTGATCTTGATCCTCTGTCAAATTGGAACCTTTATTTACTTTGTCAGATATTTCACATAAACTGGTTTCTGTTTTACCCCCGCAATTGTGTCAAGACAATTACTCTAAAAATATTACATCACATAGGTATCTAATAATCTTAATTTACTTATATGGTTGTTAAAAACCGTTTATAACGATAACGTAAAAACGACCAAAACAGCCAAGGAGTAATATCCGGCCAAGCATTGTTTGGCCTTAAAGGTAATCTAAACTAAGTGATCCATTTCAAGATACCATTAAACCTGCTTTACATTTGGCGAGTCTATTTTTTAGTTGTTTGTAGGAGTAGGTATCGATGTATAAATGCGAAACAAACTCGTATGGGAACGGTTCCATACCATTTATTTGTTCTACTAACCACTATCGGAAAAAGACTTCTTTTCATTTACGTATATAGAAAATTGTAAAATTATTTTATTTTTGATTTCATTCAGCCAGGTGCGTTGCCTTCTAAATAAATTAGTTAATCTATTGACAAAGCACATGTCGATAATTATGATTATTAAAAATGTCAAAACCGAATGTCGAAGGATGCGAATTACGTTTTAGTTAAAGCGGTAGTGATCATCTAACAAAATTTTGGAGGGGTACTTTTTATTTTCTTTTAATGTAATGTATTGCTTTACGTCCACTTATAAAAATATTGTTCCATTAACCTAAAATATGTGTACAAAATTTTATTCACAAATTCGTATCAAGCGAGTTGTAATGGTGATACAACTCAACCATCAATGGCCATCATACTACTCGTCTGATGTAATCATTAAATTTAAGTGTATTACAGAAATAATTATTTTTATATTAGGGACTATTTTAAAAGTTATTTGTTTGTCGTAGCTGTGTGTGTATATATCACAATGTTTCCATTTTAATTACTATTGCCAGGTCTTATTTCTATTTAAATAGAATATAATTAGTATGAGTAAGACTTAAGAACATTTATTCATTGTTTCACTATTACTTTATTTAATTATCTTAATTTCTGGAAGTTTAAGTTCTCCTTCGGTTTACTGTTAGATCTATAGTAATTTTTTGTTCCTTTGTCTTTGATATTAATTGTTTTGACAAAAAAAAAAGATTTGTCCCATTTCTGAACTCAATCAAAACATTTAATATTTAAAAATGGTACAATTCAACGTGAAAGTTCATGGAAACTCTAACAAAGTTTCAATTTTCTCAGGTAAGAAAAGTTTCTAAAGTTTTAATTTAATAAATAAACTTTTAACACAGTTCCGGTAACGGCACTCTAAGATTTAGGTGTTGTGAAACAATATTCTCTATTCTTAATGTGATGGGAAATTATAATAAGATAACTTCAAAAAGTTAAATTTAATTGAACTCCAAGTATTTTTATTCAGCAACAGCGTAGGTAACAATCAAATAGAAATAAAATAGTCACGTCTTTTCTTAACAGAAACATATGTAGATTTCCGTCTGAAAATCTCCTGAATACAAAAATTCATTAATTAATAAACAATGAATTTTATGCAAGTCATTAAGTCTTGTGACTATTAGCTTACTTTACACAAGTGACAACGATGTGATATATATTTATTAGAATAAAAACTTTTTCATATTTGTATTTGACCATAAATTGTATTTTTAAGGTTTTGGAAGCTATGTTAAGCTCCCAAACAAACTTTTATTTATTCAATCCCTGTTTTAAACTGTACCTATATAAATGTCAAGTCAGACTTTATGTCCATATAAAAACCGCTAACATTTACGACTGTACCCTTTTCTTAACCCTACCGAAAGATCTCTTTGAAGTCACATGATATTAGGGGCGAATAACCAATTGATTTATTGGAGACATTTTGAAAAATAGTATGTCAGTGCTAAGACAACTTCAGTCGGCACACCGATTTTTGAAATTTACGATGAACATGTGAGTAACACATCTTTATTAAAATTTATTAGATTGGAAGGTAAAACCTAAGTAAGTGTTTGCAAAAGGAATATGTTTAGATCCAGCTGTCTTTGAGATAATAACTATTTCGATTATCTCTTCTTGACATCACTTATAGATCTCATTGTTTCAAATATTTTTATACAATTATTGTTGGTATGTTGTTACTCTTGTTACCCAATCAATACGGTATACATAATTAACCAAACTTTATAAAAAACTTAGTTTTATTATTTTTCTCTCCGAAAATCTTTAATAAAATACCAGTTTGAAAACTCTCGATCATTATTTAATATCAGTAAGCATTGATCGAATAGTTAATAAGATTTACTCTCAAAATCTTCAATATCAAAGTTGGATAAAATCTGTAATATTTTAATTAATCCGAAAATACTTATAAAACCGCTGACCGCGGCACGAAAGTTATAAATTAAGGGTGGTGTTGAACTTTTAGATAATTATCTTTTGCCGTTTAGTTAAATTTATAGTTGAACAGCGGACGGGCGGTAAACTGCTACTGTTTTTATTTACCCGCCGATAAAAGTGATTGACATTAATTTGGTTTAGCTAATGACAGCTCGGACTCTCACGCCTTTTTTTAAGCCACGAGATGCAGCGACATCAAGATTTTAAATCACTAGTTTAATTTTTTTTAAACAATATTCATCGAATTTGCATGTTGTAGCAACAATTAGATATTTAAAATTTTTAAATTTGATATTTTAAGAGACGTCTGAATATCATGAGCAAAAAAGAAATGAATTTTGGTGTACGGCGTAAAAAAACTGGAAATAAATAGCATTCAAGTCAGCAAAAAGATGTAAATCATAATTTAATATAAAAATGTCCAATATTTTTAAATATATTTATATAGGTAATTTATATAGTTTTTGCTTGCTATAATAATTTAAACATAGTCCTTTTAATAAATTATGGGTGAATATAACAGAAGTAAAAGATGTTTTTATAAGGGAATCATAGCCTGTTTTATGTTTTTTTTTAACTATTATCTACAGACAGCATATCTGTATTTTTTCTATTACCATGAATAGAATTATGAATTACGGGTCAAATACGAGTATTTTCAAAACTTAAATCTGGATTGTATGTTCAAGGATGAATATATTCAACAGCTTACAATTCATCACTTAGGCCAAATCACAACACAACGGATCGGAACTTTACAAAAACATTGGACTGGACTGGCGCCGTTCAGTTCCTATGGTAGAATAACACCGACAGGAAACTCCTGATCCTGGCCATAAATTATAGGCGACATTAAAGGAATCATTCCTAACACATTCCTTGTTTATTTAATATGCACTGGAGATGAGCGCAAGTATTTGTTATTTGAATTTATACGTTTGATGGTTTATTTTGGCTTTTAATTGGGCAGTGAGAGGAATAATAATATTTTTTTCATGGTAATAATATGTTTTTTGTTACTCATAATATTCAACGTAATGGTAATCAGCTGTTTTGATGTTATAAGTGTTTAGGTTGTAAACTTTTATGTTGTCCCTAAAATTAATACAAAGTGAACAATAAACAGTAATAATTGTAAAGCCCTAAAGCTTATACGACCATTCTGATCATATCTCACTAATAGCCCTCTTAATAGTAAAAAACAATAAATGATTACACCTAAAGTTAACGCTTTCAATCACGACACCGTTCCTAATGGAAGGTCGCCACCAAAAGAAAAAATATAACGGGCGATTAAAAAAAAATACGAGCACCTTATAGCGTGAATGATTAAGCAGCCAGTCGTTTTCACTTCATTAATAATAACACTTTTGAGCATTTTATTAACAGAAAGTAATTTATAAATACTTTATTTGAAAGCGACCGTCATAGATCAAGGTAATTGGCGTACCAACGGTCGGCCGAGTATATTTTATACGACGCTAAAACGCACTGGATTGGACTTTGACACGCGACCTTTTAAATTTGGTTAGTTATACGACCTCTTTACTTTATTGGGGAAATAGGTGGTAAAGATTAAATAACCATTTTCAGGTCATAAATGCAGGATGAGTAGATTTTTGTGTTAAAATGGAGAAAAGTTGTAAATAATAAGCTTACATTTCTAGATATTTATAGCGAATTAAATAACAATTTCTTCAATGAAAATGAATAAAAGCTATGGCATAACCATACCACCTATATTACTTGATTATTTCCGACGGAAAAAATCCACAGTTCTTATGGACGTCGTACAAGGCTTAAAAAGCCCAAATGCTTTGAAAAGGTGGATTGGTGTCTTTCTTTTATATTTCAAAGTATATTATGTATGTATTTTAATCCTTCGTGAGATCTGCAGCCAATGACCGAAAAATTAATATACGGAAATTCTAAACTTTCCAAGTTTACGCTACCAAACCCCAATAACCCACTTCTACGTTAAGGTTATCTATGACAAACGGTATTCTCTACACCCGATAATAAAGTCACGTAAAAATACCGTCGAAAACGTAACCAAATAAACGTTGCGACATTTAGCTGTCGTCAGTCTATTAAGGGCTCTCACCCACCTTATAAATGACCAGCTAACATGCAACCTAGGGAAAAATTGCCGTGGATAAGACCTTGAGTAAACAATTTTATACAGGTTTGCTGCTCACATTAGCTAGTTTAAAACATATATTTTTTAGTTGCCACACGTTATGGACGCTGAATATAGCTGAAATTTTGTTCTATGTACAGGTAGTTATGAAAGGATTTTTTAATTTCATTATTCATTATAACAATATTCTCGTAAAAAAGTGTGACGAAAATATTGCTCTGTCGCTCGTTTCGTAAATATCAAACAAAAAAAATAATTGGTAAATTTCCAATTTGTTATTATTTTTCAACCTTTAGGCGACAAATGATTGAATATCGAAAACCTGACTTATTAAAAACCACGGATTCCAATTTCAAATTTTAAATATGGAACCCCCTCATCGGAAGGTTAAAATTCGGTCGCGACTCCAAACAATGGAGCAACCAATTAATTGCTTCATTGTAAACAGATTGCTTAATTAAGGAAACAAAATGAATAAGGAGCATTTCGCAAGTTTGAGACTTCAACTGAAATTAATTTTAATGATAAACGATTTACATAGCAGTTGTACAAACGTTCCGGAGGCGACTTTAATTTCTTGTCCATAATTCAGTGAATATTGGTAATAGTAAATCAAAGAGGTTGCAATTTTAAAGCGATCTCATATTTTGGAACACTATTATTAGGTACTAGCCCTCAAATCCGCTCGCGTGATTTTCCTGTTTTTCTCATCCCATAGGAATAGGTAATACAATTAGGAATAGCCAATTTCTAAATTAAAATTATGTTTGTAATAACTGTATGGGAATAAATATAATGGTCGAGCCGTGAAGAGGTGACAAACAAAATTACATTCGCATTAATAATATTGATTGGGATACATTAGAATTCAACGTTTATTAATATTTTAATTCAAAGATTTGGGAAAATTCAGTTGTTTATAATTTAATTAAAAGTATTGGTTAAAATTCTTTTCCTCATACTGTAAGCTTGTGTGTTTTTTCTTTCGTCTTAAAATTTTTAAATGAAAGTAGGTTCTTCGGCCTCGGCACGACGGCCTCTGTGGCGCAGCGGTAGTACGCTTGCCTGTGACACCGGGGGTCCCGGGTTCGAATCCCGGCCAGGGCATGATGAGAAAAGAACTTTTTCTGATTGGCCTGGGTCTTGGATGTTTATCAATATAAGTATTTATTATAAAATATAGTATCGTTGAGTTAGTATCTCGTAACACAAGTGTCAAACTTACTTCGAGGCTAACTCAATCTGTGTAATTTGTCCCATATATATTTATATTTATATTTATCTTTCTCTCAAACGCCCTCAACATCCCCTGTGAACAATTTCGTAAGTCACGGTCCGACTTTTGGAAGCTTTTAGGTTAATGTCTTATAAATCATAAATTAGGAAAAGAAGACACGTACTACTAACTTATGGCGTGTGTGGAATACTTTGTACCTACGCCATGTAACTTTTTTTAAAAGCATGAATGTTGTGGTGTTGTTAAAAACTTTTAAAAGGATATAATTTGATATTATAATCCTATAACATAATATATAAAGGTACACCACTATTAAAAATATATTAATCCTAATTTTATATTTTTTGAGCGTAATACGTAATAATCGCCCTCGCTAATCTATATACTAAATTAGAGTTGAAAAAATAAAAGAGAATATTTAAAATCAAATGTAAAATATATATCAGAGAAATAATTTTAATAAGGCATATTATATTATCAAATTACATTTCAAACAATGAAAAATTACATTTATATTGTTAGAGTCGCTAACTTCAACCTGAACCTATTTCATATTCTCAGTACTGTCCCATCTGTGCTTACTATTTTTTGTGATAAATCTCTATTTGCCTCTATATTACTTAACAAAATATAAAAGGGCGATGCCCTGAAGCAAACAGGTGTGGGGGTAGCTAAGCACATAAAGGAGGAAAGCTTGAAAAAAGGTTAAAATAAAGCCAGTTTTGGATCGCGAAATAATGTTACGGTGCGTTTCAATTCACACAAAAGGATATAAGTGATAAACTGAGATTTTTTTTAAACACGTACATTTAAAATAGATACAATCAAGTCTTTATCCCTTACGGAGTAAACAGAGCTAACATTTTCGAAAAGACTGAATTTTTACGTTCAGCTGTATGGTAATAATAGAATTGACATTCAAATAAATGAGCGCCTAGAAGAAGAACCCAAAGAAAGTTTTACCCTTTCCTTTGTTTTTTTTACAAGCAGTTGGAATATACTATCTATTTTCTTCAATAAATTGATTTTACTCTTTTTAATACCTTGTCGTTTAATTAAAAAGAGTAAAATCAATTTTAGGGCATATTTTGATATTGAAACTCTTGCGTTACGCAGTGCCTAATAATTTGCGTGGATATCCCGTGTCCTATTGGTCCAAAGTATAATCATATAAGATTTCTTTGGCATATTTTAACATAGTACCGTGTGGTTTTCGGCACCAATAAAAAAAATAAAAGAAACGGTCCTTCTCTTGCCCAGGGGTGTCGTAAAAGGCGACTAAGGGATAAGCTGATAAACTTAGAATTCTTCTTATAGGCGATGGGCTAGCAACCTGTCACTATTTGAATCTTAATTAATTTTTTTTATCATCAAGCCAAATAGCTAAACGTGGCCTATTAGTCTTTTCAAGACTGTTGGCTCTGTCTACCCGGCAAGCGATATAGACGTGACTATATGTATGTATGTATGTATATTTTAAGATATCTATTAAGGCTTACCGCTCATCACTTAAACCACACATAAATTTCAAAGGTATAAAACATTGTATCGCGATGACTGTTTGCAGCGCCTTCGGGCTATTGAAAATTAAAATGGCTGCTTTTTTATCCACAAATCTACGGTAGGTTTAACTCTGCCACTGTTATGTTTTGGATTTAAAAAAAACGCCGTTTAAAAAATGTCTGCTATTGTAACGCCAATATTTTTTTATTTAGTAATAGTTGGATTTTTATGGCGCATAATCTTTACATGTTCTATATAAATATTTTCTCTAAAAATGGTAATTGTTATTTTTGAGTTTGATTTGTGTTTATTCAAATGACTTTCTATAGTGTACTTAAATTCACTCACAAACGAGTTTATGCACTAAAAATATTTTTTTCATTTTTTATGTGTCATTTGTTATTTACAGTTTTAAGTTATACATATCTACACACATTTCATCGCGTGTCCATCTCTTACGGAGAAGGCTGAGTCGACGGTCTTGAAAAGACTGAAAAGCGACGTTCAGCTGAATGACTTAGTGATAGAATTGAAATTCAAATACTTAAATACGCCAACACCTAAAATAAGAATCGCAAGTTTATTAACCTTTTCCTTAATTGACTTTTAAAATCTATTAATCCGTGTTGTATTTCTACCTGTCGAATTCCCATTAACTCTCTACTAATTCATATTTTTATACCCAAAACCAGAAATAAATTTAATTAAATTCATACATAATCGGATGTTATTTACGACCCAATTCCGCCCAATTGTTTATATTCTTCATTGAGAGCTGACAGCAGTACACGCGCTTGCAAAATTAAGTAGCATCGAAATCAGCTGGCTTAATTATGAGCTATTTCAGTAAATTCGGAATTGTTCCATTTAACGGATATATTTGATCATCTTTTGTTTTGACATATTAAAAGGTTTCGATTTTTAAATGCGCCAGTCTTATCCTAAACGAAACTATAAATATGGTATTGAACTACTTCGTCAATATAGAAAGTTGACTGTTGAGACTTGTGGTATTCTTCTCGTATTATCTCGTGGCTGTCTTATCTAAATAAAAAATAGAAAAATCTTTTCAATTAATATAATACATAATTTCCTAATTGATATATTTTCTTAAGTAAATACGAGTAGTTTATTCTGTATTTTAGATAAAATTACTAGAACTCATTCAGGTTTTTATGACAAACTATAAACTGATCCAAACTTTAAAAACTAGCAACCTGTCACTGTCTGAATAATTAAGCCGTACATATTAAGCCAGCTGAACGTGGCCTTACAGTCTTTTCGAAATTGTGAATTCTGTCTACCCTGTTCGGGATAGGGATATTACATATGTATGTGAAAAGATCATAAATAAATTTTACGTTTGACAATAATATAACGTTTACAATCCTCGCGCTTATTATATTACAACGCTCTCTCATGACCTCCCTACAAAAGGTTTGCGTACTCGAGGGGTAAGTAGACAGGTTTGAGCACATTATTGCTATGGAAATTCTTTTGTGCCCATACGGGATCAAACGTTCTCGTTTCTTATTCACAAAAGATACCCAGTAATGATTCTCCGATATACGAGGAGAACTTTAAAATAATAGGGGTGAAATTGTCCCCTACAAATTTGCATGTTGGCCTATAAATTTTATACATGTCTAATGTGTTAAGAGCCAATCCCTTAGTGGCCCTCTAATAAGAAGGGAAGTGTCAGAATGATGGTAAATTAGGGAGCATCATTAATTATGAATCGCTGTATTGATTTTGCTCTTGCATTTGGTTGTCACTATTTAGAAATGCACAACATAGAATTCTTCTCTTAGGCGGTGGGTTCGCAATATGTCACTATGTAAATCTCAATTCTATTATTAAGCTATACGCCGAACGTGTCCTTTTAGTCTGATCAACACAGTTGGGTCTGTTTACCCCGTAAGGGAGAGAGATACAGAGTCTTATGAGAAAGAAAGACGTGATCGTATGTATATATAGAAGAGTCAACTACACTAATTCTTAGTGATTAAATATTAAAGAAAAAGAAACCATAAGGTTCAATTAAAGATAACGAGTATAACACTTATCGTTTAGTATGATAAAATCTACTGATTTTACTACTTTATCTTTTACATTTGTAGATAATTAAATCGATTGTCTGCTTTATATCGTGAAAATTCATTCAAACACATTTCAACAAACTGTTATTGATTTGCAGCAAAAATACACAACTTGACATGATATTTTTAGTAAGACTGTAAACAGTGTTATCAGAAATATGAGTAACAATCTGATCCAACTGAGACCCACGTAAATACTGGAATTGAATTTAATAGCTTCTTGTTTCTTGGAAACATAATAGATTGTTCAGATAAATTTGTACCTTACTTTGATCACGTGATGAGTAAAGATACGTCCTTTTAATATTTTAGCAATTATGAGATTGATGATAATTATTCTGATAAGTATAAAATAATAACTAGTGTTACAATCATTCCGATAGAAGTTGATGTCACCTAGATAATAAGGGGCAACCTAGACAATAAAACATTGGCAAATAATTTCACTTGCTCTGTAATATAGCACTTATACAGGGTGATTTTTTTAAACGCTGAATCTGAGTGAATTTTCATAAAAAACTTATAGCAAAAAGCGACAAAAACGATTGATCCTATTTGATCAACCAATTTGTATGGGGGAGTAATTTATTTTTTACTATTTATTTTTATAGAAAGCTGCATCAGTTTCACTGTCGGAGCTTGCTTTAAACATTTTCTTAATGAATATAAATGCAACCTGTCTATTCTTTAGACGCATTGCAAATATAGACTTTCCCGGCCACGTTACAAGTAACATCCTCAAGTCTCTGAAGAAAACCTCGTAATCGACTTTAACCGCGATCCTGAATCGCATTATAAAATGCGTTTTAATGACTTTTTTTCATCAAATATCATCTACGTGTATTCAAAAGTTACAGAAATAAAACAAAGTTTTCTTCAAATTAAATTCGAGAGTTTTGTAATAGGATGCTTACTACAGGTCACTATATTTAATAATAAATACTTTATTACATAAACAACGAAGACTCAGGCCAATCCGGACAATGACGTGACCAGGGATCGCAACCGGCATCACTTGGTTCTGAGGCGGAAATCCAACAACTGCACCTAGCAGGCCATCAAATATTTATTTATATATTTATGAACATCTAGGAAAAATAAACACACACACACATAAAGTCACGTCTATATCCCTTGCGGGGTAGACAGAGCCAACAGCCTTGAAAAAACTGACAGGCCACATTCAGCTGTTTGGCATAATGTAGAATTACAATAAACAAAGAGTATACATAAAAGTAAACAACTACAACAAAGTTTAAGTAGAAACTTTGTACTGAAATATTATGTGCAGTACCTATCTTACGAAATGAAAATATCATTGGCGTCTTTAGTATCACACGTAGCATCATAGGAGATAACACGTTAATCTAACGCGAAGGTATTTCCATTAATTTAGATGAGAATTCATTATGGTTACGTACAAGGCATCATCATACGATCGGGGCGTCACGTATGTCTCAAGTTAATAGCAATATGCGCGATAGGAGATATTTTGCAAAGATAGCGAAATACATGAGTAAAGATAATCAGGATTAATTGGGCTTTTTGTTTTGATTTTAGTTATTTAATATCATTCTGGTTTAATAACAATTAAAGTAATATGTAATTGGATTCCTAGAGTAGTTCATCTGGTGTGACGTCTTTACCTGTCAATTCAGAAGTATCCAATACATACATATAATCATGTTTATATCACTTGCTGGGTAGGCAGAGCCAACAGTCTTGAAAAGACAGATAAGCAATGTCTAGATATTTAGCTTAATGATATAATTGAGATTCAATTAGTGACTGATCGGTAGCCCATTGCCTAAAAGAAGAATCTCAAGTTTACAAGCCTATCCATAAGTGATATTTTACGACATCTAACCATGGGAACCACACGACAAGTATCAAGTACAAGTCGGCTACTCCAAGTTTGACCATCAACTTGTTGTTTCATTTGACTTTTTAAGTGCCATGATAAGTGAGTTTCAGACTACAGTAGTTTCTTTGCTTACTTTCACATATAATGAAACTTTGCATGTTGAATGCAATGAAAAAAGTAGTTACAATCAAAAATTATATTTAGCAGCATTTCTATTCTGTTACACATCCATATCTGCCACCACCGTAATTAAACATTGAAGCGAGATGATCGCCATACATCACTTCATTTGTTACTGCTGACAACTTAAGACGTCGTCTGGAGGGTGGAGTAGTCAGGGTTGTCGGTATTCATAAGGTATACTCCTACAGGCGTTTCATTATAACAACGTAGATGTCATAAAACGATAGAAGCGGCTATTGCGTCTAGACGTGGACATATCAATGATGAGTCAAACTGTTTCATTTAATTTCAGTGGGGGTTAGCGTTCGGCGCCGCGTGTTATGACCAACAATCTAACTTTGCTACTTCTGATATAGGATCGCTAAAAGTTTTGATGGTTAATTTTAACTATGCTCTTAAAATTAAACTTTTTTGTTAAGGGTACAACGATATTTATTTTTAAATCTTTTTTCAAAACTTTTATTTTAGTATAACCTTTATTTATTATTTATTCAATTCAACATAAGTTTAAAAATAATATGCGTAATGTTTCAATACTTTCTAAACCATTATTTCTTTTAATAATAACAATGGTTTGTCCAATCTACTTATTTTTACTTCAGACATTGATTTTGCATGAGCAGAAGAACTTTATTTTCTCAAAGGCATACATAACATATGAATAATTAACTAAACATTATATAGAAAAATGCCTGAATTTTCTTTCTAATTGCTTGCGTTATTAGTTTCCTAAATGTTAATATTTAATTTTTAATTCATAAAATACGTTTAATTTATAATATAATTAGTGCTACAAGTTTGAAGATATTCGTCGATAATAAGATATTATCTTAACCCGAAACCACCCAAAACAACCATCAAATGCCTAAACAAATTACAGCCTCGCTACTAATCACACGTCGCGATGTCGCGGACGTATTAACTGCTAATCTGTACACGTCTCGGCGCAATTAATTTAGTTTTCATCTGATAAGCTCCGTCTTTCTGAACGCGAGGGTGTTGAAAACATTAGCGTAATCCACACGGTGCCGTGTCATCTGATGTCTTGGTGGTGAGGGGTGTACCTTTATGGTGCGATATGGTAATTTCAGAAAATAATCAGCGATTTAGTTTTGCTTTGAAAATTGGTTCACTATTATTAGATATGAATAAGTTTGGATTTTTTTTATTGATAGTAATAATAAGCATGAAGATTTACGCAAGAGTAATTACTCCACATCGGTCCCGTGTTATCTGATGACTTCGTGATGACGGGCGAAATACTATGACGTCTATTGACGCTAAAGTTACTGCATCCTCAAACTACAAATTTGTTTAAGAAAATATGTATCACTAGCATTAAGTAACAAAAAGTAAACTGTCAAAACTTAACCTAATGCTTTTTATTGAAACACTGACACAATTTAAGTTAAATTTAAATTTTGAAGAAAATCGCGAATTAAGAATAAAACTGGAGATTTCATTAGAACTGCAGTAGTATACTGCTCAACACGTTACAAAGTGCAAGACGAAATTAGCGATTCGCCAAATTACTCAATCTGCGCCGGTGGAGTCTCTGATTAATATTAACGTACACTCCTGTTGAACTTAGCTCGCGGGGCGTGTATGAGACAATTTATTTATTTTATTTATTTACAGAACACGCTTCTCTCACAGGAAATGAGGGAAGTGCTAAACTTTGACTTGATAGTATGTTAATTATTAAATTAGTTCTCTCCTACTAAGTATGAACATATATACATATTGGTGGTTGAATGTATCTTATAATGATGGTACCCAAATAAATTATATTAACCCCAACCACGTCGCTGATATAAAACACAACCTTTTCATTCAAATAGTATTGGGGTATCTAGAGGTAAATTGACAGTGTAGTTTGTTCTACCGCTTCTCCTACACTTTTTGATGGTTTATAATCTTGAGTTAATTTTATAAGTAGACGTAATCTCATTTTAAAAATAAATAAATTCAATTATGATTCAAAAAAGGGGTTTCACTTTCCTTCCATCTTTAAAATTTTTATTACAAATTTGCTAATTTTTCTGCGATAGATGCCAGATACCTTTTATTTTTTAAATTATTGATACTCCCCAAAATAAAAATACCACTAATTATAACGCAATAATCATGGTTACAAGAACTTATATTTCGTGAACAATACCTCCAAAGTACAGAGCGCTTGAGGCATGAATGGGCATTAATATTAGGGAGGTAATTAGTGGGGAATGTCTTACATAGCTCAGCCAAGGTTTGCCACGCCGACTTGGTAGCTACGCAACGCTTAGCCGCAAGGAGGGATGTATGAAGGCGAATCTTTTGGAGAACTCATTATTAGATCTAAAAATGTATTCGTTCTTTTTTGTTTGCGTAAAATATTTTTAAGTGTTGTGAATAAAAATCAGAGTGATGAAACTTGCCTTCTGTAAGGGTAATGAATCTGTGGCACTTCGGGTGAAAGTTTAAATTTATTGCATTACATATTTTCAGTATAAATGTTTTTAATTTGAGCCTTTAAAGTTAAATTTAATTATTTTTTATGTGTTCATACAATATTTTAATAAATGAATGACATGGTATGGTCATTCATTTATATGTTTTTTTTAACATTTATTGAATTATTTAAAATAGCTTAATTACGGACAGGACTTTTAAAAAATAGGAAGAATATAACAATAAGCTCACAAACGTTAAAAAACAGCCTTTCTCGTAAATAATTCAAGTTTTCTTATTTACTTCTCAAATCCATGTAGGCAGAGGCTCTGAAGAATGACAGGATTCAAGCTGGCTGAAGGCGAGTAATTAGTGCTGAGGCTTTTATTAGCACTGCACTAAATTCCGACGAAATCCGAGAGGTATTCCTGAGCTATGCGTTTTCATACTATAAATTAAATTAACTAATTGTGCGGTTTTATTTTGATACATTCGATCAACAGAGTGTTTTGTATCGTAACGATACAACACTCTTTTGTATCGTTATACTCTACGCAATTTTTAATTAAGCTTTTTTTCCTTATTTTAATATTAAAATAATTCAACCAGTGGAAGTGGACTCTGTATTATTGGGATCCAAAATAAACATCCAAAATGGCATTATCTTCTTCAAAGCCCAGGGTCGTCTACCGAACCCACAAATATGATTACGTAAATATTTTTTTTCTCTACACAGTGACTGTCATGTGTGTTTTAAATCCAAAGAAAAGACTAAGCCATGAATAAGTTTTTGCTGTTGCAAGTAAGTATATTTGGCTTAAATTAGATGCAATCCTGCGAATCCCGAACCAGATAGAACCGGTTTAATCCGCTTATTGTCCTGCCTAGTCACAACACAAGCAATTCAGACATAAGCTAAACTGTACTTACGACTGTTATGAGCTATTAAGCAAATTAACCAAACCGTTTGCAGGTAAATTACCTTAACACTTCAACATCCAGAAGAAGACTAGAAGATATATACAGACATAAAAGGGTAGCTCGAGACTACATCTTTTCAATAGCCACGATTCCTGCATACTTCTTTCGCTTCATAAATGCACAAAAGGATAAATAAAATAAAGAAATAAATTACACAGATTGAGTTTGCCTCTAAGTTAGTTCGAAATATGTGTTACGAGATACTAACTCAACGATATTATGCTGTATATTTAATACTTGTATAAATAAACATCTAAGAACATGCCCTGGTCGAGACAGTAACCCGGGTACTAATGTTTTTAGCGGTTTGTTTTGCCTAGTAACTGCCTTCTCATTCGTAAAGAGGACGTGATGTTTTTATGTGTATATCAAAGCGATGCAGACATTTTTACTCTATAATTAACTTATGCTATGAATTTTCAACCGACATTCTTCAAAAAGTGGCATATTTTTAAATTAACTGTATATCAAAATGTCGTTTCCGTATTTTCGTGTAAGTCTACTTATAATACGGCAGCCTGTAATTCAGTTAATGAAACCTGCCACATTGCTGCTTGCGTAAATATTTAACACAATTATTACAGCAAGAAGTTGAGCTAACAGCGTAGTTAATATAATATTAATTAATTAAGCTCATGTAAAGGGGAACGGCGTTAGCTCCTGTTTCAAGAATCTGAGATGTAAAACCTTACGCGATGTTACTCATAGTTCTATATTATATATTGAAAGGAAGAAAAAAACAGTAATTAATTTTTATACAAAAAGAAAAAGAATAACGGTGGAAAATCCTACCTTTTTGTTACAAAACTGGGTTTTCTTCTTTCTCGTCCATTCCATCACTCAGGTGAACTGTCTACCCCGTGAGGGACAAAGGCGTATTGATATGTATGTATTTATATCCTTAATTGAAAATTGCATTAAAAATTACTGCTATAACGTAATCAACAGCGCTGTTATAGCAGCGACGCGGCCGTCCCATTTATTTTCCGGAAAACGGCAAACGAGCTATACGTCTTGCTTCCAGGGATATTAACACTATCATAGGTTACTCTCCGTTTTATGAAGACACATTAGTCTTTACCACGATTCCATAGGCAACCGTAATTTAATTTTGCCGTATGTATGATATATTGCGATCGGATATGAATTGTAACGCTTAATGTAAATAATATATGAACTAATGCTGATTAGTGTTTAATAAATATGTATATTAAAGATAAAAATGACGACATGAATTTAAAATGGTTTATTATGAGTATGATTTTAAAAACTCTTTTGTACTGGATATTGTTCGCGCCACAAATAAAAATGTTTGTATCATCGACACAAGGAAGAATTTGAATGAAGTAAAAATAAATGTATCAAAGAAAATTCTGAATGTAGTAGAGGGCAACTAGCAGGTAGGTTATGCGACTGCTTCTTCCTTAACTGCTTTCGATCACACTAGATGTGTATAACATGGGTGGCAGTAAATTTAATTTACATGGCAACCAATATGCGCTGGACTTTATTTAGTTGAACCGGACGGACCGCCGGCCAAATAGCTAAATGTCCAATAACTCCCGCACTCAATATTAACTGCGGCCATAGATATCAGAATAATAGAAGGCTATAGAAGCGGTCAGTACTGGTGAATGTATCTTAACAAACTGATGTTAATCACGACTATCAGTCACCTTATCCTTTTTTATTTCACTTAAACTGTATATCCACTGCCATAGAGTTTAATTCTTCCACATAGTGTCATCTCGATTCTGATTTTATTTGACAGTTTTACAACTTCGTACCTTTATACAAGTCTTTAATACATAATTCCTGTAGTTTCAAATACTATATGGTGTTTCTATCGTCTTATATTATTACGATTTCTATGAGAGTGACATAGTTTACAGCATGCGCGCCGCCTGTTCATTATTACTGAGTCTCAGTTTTATGACATTTGAATTCAAATCCGAACGATTGACCATGTTGGGTGTGCCTGTTTGATTAACAAAGAAATTGAAGGATATGAAACATTTTTGCTCATATAAACACCACTAATGTCGTATCTGTAATAAATAATTGTTACTAACTCTTTCTCTTTTTATAGCGTTCTATAATAAGTTTGTGTACAATTTATGTTTGCACGTCATAAACCATGCTAACAGCTGAACGTGGCCTTTCAGTCTTTTCGCGACTGTAGGCTCTAACTACCCTGTATGTGTATACTCTGTATGTATGTAGTTTAAACAATCAGATTGGGTATATATTTCCTTCTTCATCTTAAAATGGACTTTTAATTTGGGGTTTGTCAAATAGAATAAGAACTGTATGCTAAAAATATGTAAATAATTACCAGTAAGAGAAAACAAGGTAACCATCTCATATCAAATATACGCTGTTTAGTCTTCACCCTTCAATTCTAAAAATAGGCTGGAAAGTAAACAGGAGAGAATTCCCAAACTCCCAAAAAACATCGTATCTACGTAAAAGCCCAGGATAAACCAGGATAGGCCGGGACTAGTCGGGCCTTTGATATCTTATTTACAACAATTTACCTGAGCGAAATACGTTGCATCGGGTACTCTTCGATTTTACAAGATCCTATCTATACTGACATGATGAATATTTAGACTACAAGTTTTACTTAGTATTATCGTATCGTGTTAAGAACGATTGGTAGAAAAATGTATAACGGTATGTATTTTTAGGGGCTTTTGAAAATTCGTAAAAAGTATTAATAAGAACATGGTTCTTATTAGGCGCGTTAAAGATTCAACTAGTATGTTTAAAATAAATCAGTGTGCCCTGAGTTTATGGTCAAGGTGTGTACATCAGGATCTTTGATCGTTTAAAAATGAGTTTAACAAATAACTGTAATACGCGTAACTACTACGCGTTATTCATATCAATTTTTTTTACGACGAAGTTAACTTTGGTGAAATATTTTTGTTTGTTTATACCTAAATACTTAATTATATACAATTAAGCATTTAAATGTAGGTATATAATTAAGTAGTTACAAACAAAAACCAAATTTTTGGAAGTACATAGTATGACATAAAAAAATGCGCAACGGCACAATGTTACAACATAAAAACAAATTTAAATACATAAAATTTCTGTTTGACTCTACTTGGTTGAGCCTTACAGAAATATAATACAACATTTTCCAAACAGACACCCTATGACATAAACGAATCTAATGTCGGTACTAAATCACTGAAGGATTTGTTCAATGATTATTGAAAAGTTTCCACACATATACCAGCGGATCATATGCTTTTCATGTTCCTGTTCGTTCACCTTTTTCAAAGATTAAAATATAAGGATAGATACAACCATTATTATTAACTAGAGGCCGCCCGCGACTTCGTCCGCATGGAAACCCTATCAATCCCGCGGGAACTCTGGGATCAAAAGTAGCCTATGTGTTATTCTGGGTCTTCAGCTACCTACATACCAAATTTTATGGTAATCGGTTCAGTAGTTTTTGCGTGAAAGAGTAACAAACATCCATACATCCATACAAACTTTCGCCTTTATAATAGTAGTAGGATTATATTAATCATAGTTTCCCCTCATTATTGTGGGTTTGTAAATGAGTTAGTGCACGTCATGATTGGAGTTCAGAGTCCGGTGTAATTATAACTTTCCTTTAACTAATATAAATAATCGCATTTAATAATATTAATCCTTCTATGAAAAAATCCTATGTTATCTTTTTTACAAAACTGGGTTTCCTTCTTCCTCGTCCATTCCATCAGGTGAAGGTGGCATAATATACTTCTTTTCAAGACTACCGGCTCTGTCTACCCTACAAGAAATATAAACGTAATTGTATGTATAAGCATTAGCGATTTTAGGCCTCATCTACCAAGTATATCATTTCATTAGTTAATATGACGTATCTTCTTTCAACTTTTGATCTTAGTTCCGAGTTTCGGACGTTGTAGTTTGATGTGACATGAGTTTCAGGAGAAAAGAGCGGATTCTCATAGGATTTGTTTGGTGGCGTTTTGTTTGAAATTACGCTGACGTGTGTCTTCTATGATCATTGCATATGTATGTTTGTTTATATGAAAGTGATGTGTTCTTTAGAATTTTTTTTTTTCTTTATACTTATAATTTCATTAAATATAGCTTTACACATATGCGATTTACATTCAATTATAACTGTCGGAAATAAAAAGTCGTTTTGAATTCGCTTTAATGCCTAAATACCTAAGTTAAGACTACTAAAAAAAGTTTTTTTTTTATATAGGTATTGTTGTCAATTTATTTCTTTAACATGTGCTCCACATTTCTGACTAGCAAGAAAAAGTTCTGTCATTCTGCCAGTGTTTTAAATAAGATATAAATAATAATTTTCAAAGAGATCTAGAAGTTTCTAATATATACGTCCTTTCACGGACTTAAGTCTCATTTTGAAACAAGCACACTCTTTTTAATAAAGGTTCATCTGTTTGTCTATCTAAAGATGAGTGATGTAGGTATAGGTATTCTACAAACATGTGATATGTAAAGATAATGAATTCGTCTGTAGTCACGTTGTTATAATAACTTACCTTCTCAGATGCTTTAGTGGGAATAGTAGGCTGGTGTAAACAAATTGAGTATGTGAATATTTCATCAAAGAGGCGGGCGCTGACAAATAAAATCTAATGAATACAATATGAGGTAAGGATTCGCCGAGATTTTGATATGGATACTGTAATATCTCGGGTGTTTACTATTTGTGGAGGAATTTTCGGATTCTTTTGTTTATATCGTACTCTTTGTACTGAATATTTTATGAAGTACGTTTTGAGAAGTGAATGTAGGCTAGTATATAAATCGGTATTTGATGTACCTTATATGACCCAAATCAACAACTTTACAAACAGATTCATCAGGATTCGAATACCACCTTCAAAACATTGAAAACAACACTATTTTAAAAGCTATTTTTATTAAGTGTTGTTAACTTTTTGCTGTTATTAACGAGTCAAATCATCATCATTAGAATCAGACCTCCTACATCATCATGGTTAAGTAAGAATACGTTTATTGTACTCTCTAATAAAGATATTACTGGAGCAGCGCAGTCGTTATGAGCGCTGGCGTGCATACAACTGTGGAATCTGAGGTTTGATAATGCTGCTATCACATTACTAAGAGAAGCGGTATGTAAACTAAGCGTTTAATTTTGATGCAAAAAAGCGCTAACATAGTGTGGTTTAATTTTATAAGCTTCTCTTGTATGTAACAGTTCCGATTACCTGTTATAAACAATACTGATGATGTTACAGTAATATGTTGGTTTGCATGCTCCATACCACAGACAAAATTAAAATGATACTTAAACGTTACAATGAAAATTTGGTAGCGATTTTCTAATATACAATATTATAAGTACAAGAATTACAATTATGACATAGCATGAAGAATAATTTAAAGGAAAAGTCAATCTCAAACCAACTTAAAAACATACCCATTCAAACATTTACAGTTCCAATTCGACTCCTGCTTTAACTTGTGGTTTATTTCTCAGTGACGCATAGGTTGACTAAGAAATAGTGAGGAAAATCATCATGACAAAAACTGCTTATTTGCTACTGGATGTGAAACCAAAACTGGGTTGGCTTTTTCTTGCAGCTTTATAGATGTCAGAAAAATTAATTGGGGCTTAACACCATCAACAGGTAAACTTAATGCTTAAAGCATTATCTATTTTTTGAACTTTAATGTTGTAAAATTTGTTTAGAGTTTATGAATAAATAATGTAAAAAGCAAAAATATTAGTGAGATATGCTGATACACATAATAGGGATAGTAATGCTGTTAAACTAAATTGCAGCGGACTGATGAAGCCAAAACTTAAAATCGCTTCAGCTTATGCACTGAATTACCACCCGACAGCTGACCAAGCCGCGTTTAGCCTGCGGCCAACGTCTTTATTGCGGCCCTTTGCATAAGCTGGGTTCCGAACTGGTATGCATTATATACGAAGCGTTTCCTATAAGTACACAATTTCACTTCCACGTCAGTAGACACGTGAAATTGAATTTTTGATAACATTATTTAAATTAAAGTTAGCGTTCAAAATTACCTAAATTTATTTTATTTTATCAGTATCGGCGTGTTAGACTAAAATTTACAAAGACATACGAGTACTTGAGCAAAGCCAAATAAAGTCTTTTTAAATACCAATTGACTAAGAGTTGACTAAGATAAAGTCTATAGAACTTTACAGTCTGATTAACTCGTAATAATAAAAGTTTACTGTTGATTTTATTAACTTGATTGAATATCTTTGTCATTTCAATGCGAAGTTTCCAATTCCATTACTGTTTCCCGTTTATGTTAAGAAGTCTTTATGAGTTTGAACATTTTATGAGAGTTCACTCATAGATACACAAAGAAAGTGAAATCCTTTGAAACCGTTCCTTCAGAACATACCGCCTTGCAAATATATTAATATTTCAGTATATTATTGCTCTGATGTTCATGAATCTTATTTATGTTCTGAAGTAGGTTTGGCCTCAATGAAATTTTCGGGCGTATGTGAACGTAGGTAGATAAATAACAATGTTAAAAGAGCCTTCAGATAATATAATGTATTCACATTCTAGAGATTTCGACACAATTATGGTTCGTGTAGCATATGATATACTTAATTATTATTATCAGAAAAATTCTTTACTTTATCTTACTTTATAACATTCGATTATGTATTTATCTTACATCTGGCCTGAAGACAGACCCAAAAAATCTGACTTAGCCCCTATATTCTCAAAGATCTTAAAACGTAGAATACCAAAGACTTCACAAATAAAAACGGGTCTCGAGCCTAAAGTATAGCACTTGAGAATGCAACATTGTAAGAATAGGAAAACAATATTCTTCTTACAAAAAGATACTAAACCAACAAAAAAAAAACAAAACTAAATCTCGTTCAACTATCAGGGGTCAAAAACACAAAGAGCAATTGCTAGTTAATCCGAAAAACCGAAATTGTCCGCGATTTAAGCATACCTCACGTTAATACTGGCCTCGGGGCTTCGCAAGTACCCGTGTATCTGCAAATAATGTTGAAGTATTCCATTATATTGGAATCCTTGCCCCGGGCTGAGGCGCGTCCGGTTCTAATAAACAAGATATCTCTACTATACACATAATAGAGCTGCTTGTACACTCCAATGTACCTATTGTTTCCTTATAAGTGCAAGATGTTGTTACAACTATTGATAGGATGAGGGACATGGTATGGGATTGTTCTTTTGTTTCTTTTCTTTGCCTGTTATCTGGGAAAATAAGAAATTCAGTCAAGCCTAAAGTTGTATTTGTAAGAACAACTGTGTTTATATTATTATTTTTGTTTATATTCATATCAGCGCTGAGATTTCTTGTTGTCACTTGCAGTCTTGGAGAAGTGGAGGTTTCACAATATTTGATTAAACGTATTTTATGAATATAGATCTACTTTTAAAGTGACTGTAAAAAAATATTTTTTAGTATACAAGTTCAAAAATAACGTCTCTCTCTTGGTATAACTGTTTCATGACCTTTATCTTTCATCATAGCATCTTATTTCATTATTTTTGTTTGACATTATAAATTTTGACTAATTGGTTCGTCAAAGAGCAGAAATCACCCTTGCCGTTTAACAGTCATAACAAGCCAGATAACAAGATCATTTCCCTAAACCTAAGGCAAAACAGAATAGAGCTTCTGTGGAAACGACCTTAATTTAATACAGCTAGACTAGACTGTAATTATTTAATTACTTTTAAATATTTAATTACTCATTTTATGTTGTTTGTTGTCATTTAATTATGTAAGAAACCAAAAATTATTGCATATCAATCTCAATTTATTTTATAAATGCAAAAGTAAGTTGGTTTGTTTGTCGCCTCTTAAATGTTAAACACAAACCATTTTTTTAAAACTTGGTACTAATTACAGTTTACACCTTGTAAAAAGAGACAACTTTTCTCAATTGTAATGGAAAAGGGAAAAATGGAAATTTTAATTTAATGCTAATTTAATAATAATAATTTGGTGCGGGCATAAGCTAGCCTTACGTTGAATAAAATACCTACTGATATAAAGAATAAAACCTGGAATTTAAGAATCATAAGTTTTATTTTAAAAATTCTATAATTAAAATAAAATGCTAAATACTAGATACCCAATAATGTAGTTAGAAAAAATTACTAACAACTGTGTGATATTTTTATACATATACACGTATATAGATAATAAAATAAATAATAGTTAAAAAACTAGAGAGATTTAACTCGTCCAGTCTAGCGCAAACTTTTTGCATTAGAGGTCTCAGTAGCAAGGCATTAGGATTCAGAGTTCTGCATACAAGCAAGCAGTTAATGTAACTTTGTAATAAGGGCTCGTGGGCCTGTGTGGCTAGCTTTGTTGTTTGCTGTTGCATAATGCTGTTATGTTTTCTCTACTGAGAAATCTGATTCTAAATACAGTTTCGAAGGGGTCATGTGCTTTGATGTAAATTGAGCAAAGCGTATTATTTTATGTGTTGATTTTGAAAGGCGATAATTTATGGTTCATGTGTGAACTGACAAAATTTAGAAGTTATTGAGGTAATAATAGCAGAAGTGGTTTTTTTTTCGTAAGAGACAGTATATTTTCTTCTCTTTATCTTTATAACGGAAACAAACAGTTACATAGTTGTTTAATTATATTATCATATACTGTGATGCATAAACGAATAAAGTTTCCACTGCTTACTAATACATATTATCAAAAACACAAAAAAGTTATAAATGTAAGTGTGTTACATGTACACAAAAAATGTATGAACAGCATTTCTTTTTAATACATTTACAAAAATATTTATTGACCTTACCAGCAACTATCAATAAAAATTTGTTTGTTTAATCTAAAAGAAAATTTTATAAGCTATTATTATACCTGTATAATTATACATATGTGTTTTGCAATAAAGTCTAAAAAATCTATGTTTTTACATTAATGAGTACCAATGACAACATTAATTATATCACTTTTTCTAACGTCACATTGCATCTGCCACGGCAATGGAATGGCAATTCATCAATCAGCACAAGTTATGACGCGCCATCCTGTGTTTACTCCCAAAGGAACGAGCGTTCAAATACACACGTGCACAGATATAGGTACCACATGTTGTAAAAAATCTCAAGGACCTCGTATATTGGTTAGCACGTTTTTGTAATACACTTTAATACCGACTTGTATAAAAGTAGTTTCCTAGACTGGCTTATTATAATTACCTGTATATTAGATTTCATAACTTTATTTACAGTGAATACTGACAGTATTTTTACATACTCAATCACGTCTATTTCTCTGGCAGGGTAGACTTCCTAGACTGGCTAATTATAATTACCTCTATTTTATATTTCATAACTTTATTTACAGTTAATACTGACAGTATTTTTACATACTCAATCACATCTATTTCTCTGGCAGGGTAGACAAAGGCAACAACACGACAACAACTCTTGAAACGAATGAAAGACCATGTTCAGCTGTAAATAGTAATTTTATTTTAATTTATATCTATTGGTAATGCTAAAGACCATACATTATGCAAAGAATACACCTTATTATCAGCTTATGGGTGTGTAAGTAGAACTTCCATGAAATTAATTAACTTCAATACACAAAACACTTGTTTAAAAATCTATTTATGTTAGTAGACATGCATAAAATATAGTTAACCGATTTTTTTAAATCTTTTCATGGTCACCATGCACTATTAAAATCAAGCTTGTTTTTTCACACTTATTATTAGAATAAGAATAATGCTCATGAGAGAGTAAATAATCTCTGTATGTAATCTGCTTCAAATATATATATATGTATATATATATCTATATGTATATACTACACTAAACATACATATATATGTATAGGTTTTTAGTATATATCGTATAGTAAATATGTTTGTTATACATTATTATTATCACCCACACAAAGGTTCTCCGCTTTACCCAATGGTAGACTGTTAGATAATGCTATTAGCATTAAATCCGCCTATTGTACTTTACAAATTGTAATTGTTACAATAAAGAATAAATAAATAAATAAATGCTTCATTTTTGTCTAATTGATGAAAATGATAAGTCAAATAAAATTATATTATTTGAAATTTTAAAAGAACAGTCTAGCATTTCTGAAATTATGTAGTTCACGTCTAATGTATTTAACTGCGGAATTTATGTCTTACTTTATAGTTTTGGCGGGTGTTGATATCTGCACTTTTCGAGTGTTCTCAATAAGTGTTTATGATTATCTGTTTTTATTTAATAGTTACTTTTTAGAACAGACAAAGAGAAGTTCCGTTTGATGTCAATTCCTGCTCACAAAACTATACTAATATTATAAAGCTGAAAAGTTTGTTTGTTTGAACGCGCTAATCTCAGGAACTACTGGTTCGAATTGAAAAAATCTTTTTGCGTTGAATAGACCATTTATCGAGGAAGGCTATATAACATCACGCTGCAACTATTAGGAGCGGAGAAATAATGGAAAATGTGAAAAAAAAACGGGGAAAATTATTCATCCTTGAGGGCTTCAATGATGCCCGAAATAACTATTCCACGCGGACGAAGTCGCGGGCACAGCTAGTGGATTGATACAAGGGCACAAACGAAAAATGTTCCTTTTAAAAGAAAGAAGTAACTTGCTCCGCACGTAGGCTTTCTTTATTTACAGCTACAGCTATCAAATTTTTGAATAGGACGCTTAAGGCAGATTCAATAGTCTTGGAGTCTACAAACAGAAAGTTAGAGATTGCTTGCCCATTGCAATTTATCTTTTAGGTTAACTGAGATGGTAGAAAGTGAGAGAAAATAAGTAATGTCCCATCAACCTTTATGATTAAAGAGGCTGGGACTCCTCTCAAGGGAGGATACAACCAGAACTTACGATAATGTTGACTAATAGTATCTTACAGTATACAGTCAAGTGTTAAGATATTCCGAGGATCATATCCAAAAACAAAATACGTGCTATTCGATTCCAATTGTCTTCAGTCGCCTTCTATGACATCCTACTCTAAAATGCCGGGAACCATACGGCACAAGTATCTTTACACTTCTTTTATGTAAGTTATTAGTGTTCCGAGGATCATGGGCAAAAACTTAACACGTGCGAATCGATTCCTAAGAACCCTTGTCCAGTGGTTTCAGTAAAAAAAAAACACATCAGAGTCCCAAAGCAATCCACTTGAAGCAACACAAGTGTCTTCAGCTCGGAACAGGAAGCGAGTAGAAATAGCTGTTCCGGGAACGTTATTGTGTAATAATTACTTATACCGCACTTAGCTGTTCCGTTTCTGGTCCGAACTGTGTGGAATGGGCTTTTAATTTGATTGTGTGAATTTCCAAGTATTATTTAATTTCCCGACGTCTTTATAAAAAAAAAAGAAAATGTCTGGTTCGAAACCTGTATTTTAAGGTAAATACTTATTCATAATTTTATTTTTTATTTTATTCTAGGCACTGCGTTTGAACACACGAGTATTTTATATTGAGTTACCACTATCCTCCTAAAATTTCCCTTATTGCGTCTCTTCCTCTCTTTCCCTAAGGGGTAGAAAGAAACTCGATCTTCCCGCAGAAGGCTCTGCCTATACTGAGTATGCAGGGTATTTCTTTCACCTCATCTACATTCGTAACTGTCCTCATGCACGCTCGTCGGTTTAATTTTATTTACTTATTTACTTACAGTAACACATCAATTGCTTGGTAAATATGTAAGTTTAAGTCTCTCTCTATATTTATCTGACTGAATCTAAGCGTCGAACTGCATACGATGAGCGTTTCCGAGACGACTTAAGACTAGCATAATTCTAGAGGAACACTTCACACGTAATAAATAATCGGATAACATACTATCTCTAATGCAATGCTCGCATCGGCTGGGATTTAGTACTGTGCATTTAGTTGGAACCCAACCGAGTTTAATTTGCACTTCGAATTTCAATAGCTATTACTGAAGCCTACTAATTAATTATAAAACACAATAACCTATCTCACACTTTGATTTATTTACACGATTTTTTCTTCAGGGAAATTTCCTTACAGTTTTATTCGTGTTAGTGCCTAATATCATCTATAAACGACATAACAATAAAATTTTGTGTACACAATAATCTCCTACATGTTTTTGTGTATATAAAAAATAATAAATTAATAATGTATGGTTTACTTTTTCGATTTGACCATTTATATTAATAATTCAATTCATAAAAAAATAACAGGCGCATTACACCTTTTACAATCAAATCCGGTTTGTATTCAAAGTTGAATTCTAAAATATTCCTAATTGCGCCATTAAACTACTAAATTACAAAATCGTAACTCTAACCACACATTACTTTCATATTAAACCAAAAATCCAACTGAATGCACGCCCGCTGACACAGAAGGGTAAGTTCAAAACATAATACAAAAGAAAAATACGGTTATTTTACACTAGTGCGGTAGATTATATCTTTTACGTTCAAAATCAACAGGAAACTTTCAAATGGGGCATTTAACCTATACTTATTATGGATGCTGCCGCGCAGTTCAATAGGGTGCATAAATTTTCAAACTGGAAGGGTTGGCCGAGCAAACAATTCGCAGTAAAAAGTACCTATTTGTTTTTTTATTAATTGCAATAGACGAAGTTACACAGTTCAAAACTGCGCGCAAAACTAAGTTAGCTGAAAAGTATGCCGTTAAAACAAGATTAACGGTGAAGATGCACGTTCGAAATATGATTTTTTTAAGCGGTTAATTATTTTTTTAAATATGTGCTTTTTGATGTCAGCCAGTGATATAAAGAGATTAAATAAGAACAAGTGGCAACCGTAATGATCAAACGAAAAATATTTCTAACAGCAGTATTAAGAATTTTATACATGAAATCGGCAAAATCTTTTTTTTACTAATTTATTTGATCACTCTAACTGTTCGTAGATCTGTGCCAATTTTGCACGGTTCCATTGCTCGAATGTTATTGTTTACTTGGGCCCGCACTGTTTACTTTGTTATTAACTTGGGAATTGTTATTAAAAATACCACCGAGTTTGTGCATGGCTAAATACAACCTAGCTACGTGGCAGGTATTTGCTTTACATGCCGTAGGGTGTGGAATGAATCTGATTGCAGAAATCACGTTTAAAAATACACTTGCGTGATTTAAAATATTAGTATCTAGATCTATTTAGTAGATATGAATAATTATATTACATATAACTATAGCATAATATTATCTACAGTGATGCAAAAGACGCGGCCTAATCGTTTTGAGTTTATATCTTACTTTCATAAAGGAATTGTTAGCACTCATAAATTATTCCCTCCAACTTACTTTAACTATCTTACTTATTTCACATTGAAGATAGTTCGTCCCGACAAATCCCTAATCAACATATGGGATACCATCGCAATCCTTGGCACCCCTAGCACATGTTCAGTATTAGTGATAGTACAAGTTAAGTCCAACAATCATAATATACTGTGTCGGGGATTAAGTGAGGATTCGCCTGATTTAGAACTTTCGTTGGTGGTCTGTTTTTTGCGACTGCGACATACGGTGAAGAGGTCACTCCCGCGCAACTGTGTGTCGTTTCTCATTTTAGGGTTCGACATTCGAAATAATATATTCTTTTTAATTTTAGAATAAATTTTCGTTTTAATTGCATTTTGATCTCGTTCCACATATTTAGAACAATTGTGTAATAACTTTTTAAGACTACATGTATTTTGGGTAGGTACTATGTATCACATAGGAAATTATATGGCAGATGAGATCTGCCATTAATAAAACAATGTAATAGATAAAATAATAAATACTTAAAAATTAAATAACGCTTCTTTTCTTAAGAGGTAGGCATCTTCGCATTTGCCACGATCCTTGCGCAAATCTTTTAATTTATCCCTAATTTTTACATCATGTCAAAACATGAATCAAAGTAAGTGCCAACTTTAAAATCATCCTCATAAACAGACTAAAGCGAGCATCATATGACAGCGGGTCCAAAGGGACGATCCCTTAACAACATTTGTTGGGTCATTCTGCCACCCTTGAGCTAATACTCATGTTCATTCATGATTTAGGGGCGTATTGTGTTAACGCTGAAATTAGTACCACAAGGTGCGATATAAGTACTCGAGATTTATTCTGACGCACGAACAAACCAGTTCGCATTATGATTTTTATAGGGTTTGGATAACCCTGCTCTGAGTGCCCGTATAATGGCGGGCACGGGTTGAACAACAATAGATTAAAAAATGTTCGGTTAAATCTCGCGTTATTGGTATTATATTTTTGCGATCGGAGCGTCACCCATCGCTTTTTGTAATTTTGGTTAACATTTTCAATGGTATTCTTTTTTTGTAAAGATGTTTAAGCTGCTGCAAATTTTATACAATTTTTATTTCAGGGTTTTATTGATTATTATATTTTAATATATTTCTTTATTTTATATTAAAACCGTTGCAAATGATTGACAATTTTATTTGCAATTTGATCATTACTGATAGAACCGACATTTTAATGAGAAATTTATACACAAAAGTACTTCAATAAACGCTTGTTCATATATATCCTGCGTCATATAATCTGTAGAGTTGTCCAAGAACACTTTAACTAAGAGGGAACTAATGTCCGTGAACTAACGGCGAGACCCATTGCAATATTAATATGCAAGTTCACGATACGTTCCAAAGGATTTAATATACTTGGAATTAAGCCATATGCACACTTTAGAAAGTCACATATTTTAAACAAATATAAATAAATAAACACTAAGTCATTTTAAAATCGTTAAAATCATTTAAATTTACATGGGGTTCGGAGCTATGTTTCTTAAATATGTCGTCTAAGTTTACGTATTTAATATAGTTTTTAATAAATTAATATTTTTAGTAAATGGAATAGTAAATTAATATAGATAATATTTATTTCTTGGATTTTATTTATTTCGTCCAAAGTACATGTACTCAATAATGTAATTAGGTATGGAAAGTAAAAAATTGAGCAATCTACGTAAAAATATCCAGTTGACATAGTAAACTGTTACAATATCTGCTTTAAAATTAAAGTTAAATTGAATCAGCTTAAATAAAGTGGCATTATGGAGATCCACATATCGCAGAGAGAAAAAATGCGTATTAATATTTATTGGCTTATTATTTAGGGGTAAGGATATTAGAATTTGGTTTAAACCTGAATGAAATGATACCTAAAAATACTGCCTACTACTTTTGCACTTGCACTTTATTATGTAGATGATCTATTTCTATTATAGATAAAGAAGCACTTTATGCTACCTTTAATAGAACTTAGCTCTGAAACCTAACTTCGTATACCAGAAACTTTAACATAAAAGTTTCTTTTTTCAAATAAGTATCTCGTAACTCAAGTCTCGAACTCTTTTCGAGGTTGGCAGAGTGAAAATAAAGTTTAAGTTATATATTTATTTTTATCTTATTTTTTTAATGAAAATTTTGTTATTGTTATTTTTAATTGCCATCAAATCCCGAAACAACGTGAACTCTGCTCTATTGTCACTTATCGCTAAATCGTGTGGAATTTTGTATGGATAATTTGCTTAAACGCAGTTTACAAGTTAAATCGTCGGTCAAGTGCTCTCAACCGGCCGACGGTCATTTCTTAATTAAGCCGTGAATGTTTTAGTACGAGACGTGTCAATGGATTAAGTTTGAAGTGGCCAGCTGGCTAAGCTGCCAAATGGGTTATAGATTAGTAAGTTGGCTAATAGTTTCAGTTTTCATATGATACTTGTATTAAAAAGCTCTATATGAGATGAGGATAATACCACTCTTTCTTTACTACTGGTAAGTTTTGCGTTTACCTAGTGGTAGTTGTAAGAATAATAATTTATGACGTTAACAGCTCGTAATATAGAAACGCTTTCGTGCGTTTAGCACTTGGCTAAGAGGGCTGAACTATGTCAATGTTGCCAGACCCGCATGGTAGCAAGTAATTATACACTTTGTAGTCAGTGCAAAAATTTTTGCGCTGACTGTAAACATACCTCCTTCGTATAAAGCGGTTAATGAAAATCGGCTCGGCTTTCTGCATATAGAGAGGCAATTTACTGAAACGGTCGACTTTGAACTAATGCGAAATATCGTCACAGTTAACGAACGAAAATGATCTTTATTGCTCGGATATAAGGCGGCAGTATACTGTTGGCGCCAAGTCGATGAGTCTGATAGGTGACTATTATGCAAATACATAGTTGTTCTATAGTATTTAGAAGCTCTAGTAATGAATTAATAAATTTTGTTCGATTAAGTTAACATTTTAGTTATAACAGAGTGAAAATAAAATGATTTTTTTATGTTTGTTCAATAGCATCAACGTATTGTCGAATGACGTGTGGCCATGACTTCTAGCAAGGTTAAGGTAAATGTAAATGTTTATTATCATCATTCATATTATTTTGTGTAAGTATAAATATATTTATTTAGTTTGACCACACCTAAAGTTCTCTTTCAGACGCAATGGTTAACTGGTAGATAATGCTTCTAGCATTAAGTCTGCCAATTGTGTTATACACTTGTATTATGTAAATAAAGTTTTAATAAAAAAGCTTACTCTCATTAATGCAAATGTCATATAAGGTAACTAAGATCTAATCCAATAAAACTTGCGCTTTGGGTAATACCTACATGACGATACTGCATTTTATAATATACTAACTTTTACCCTCAGCTCCGCCTATAAATATCCAAGACCCAGGCCTTGTGATTATAAAAATCGAAATAGTAAGACAATAATAATTCCGATTTCTACGTCTAGTAACTAAATGATCTTAGGTGAAATCATGTCATTTCCACTTTGCCCGACATGTTAATGTTTTTAGGGTCACCCAACCAAAAACCCACCTCAGCCTGGTCGCATGAGCTAGACCGTATTTAATAAGCGCAGCAACTTTGAGTACTTCACTTTTCGTCCATTTCAAGTTACAACCCGAAAGTTTCCGGTTAGTTTGACGGTATCTGGACAATTTAGGTCGAAAGCCAGCCTTTCAATTTTACATTTAAAAATTTGAATTTTCAATGAAGTTTTCCCAGTTTGAAATTTGTTTTAGAGCAGGCCATGACGAAATTATAACACTGCCACTGACTGGAATTTTCGAAACTATGCCAGTTCAATTAAAATTTTAACTGTCGCATGTTCGGTTTTGAAACTACTTTTCAACGTTTAAAATTTATAATCGCTTTTTAGTTTATGAATTTGATGACTACGTTCGTAAAATAATCGTCGTAAAGTCATAAGCATTTTTATTGTATCAGTCTCATTTATAAATAAAATAAAACATATTTTTATTACTCTGTTAGATGTGCTGTGCCTACAAAATTCAGGTGCGTTTAAAAATCCTTCCTTGACCAAAGCAACAGTTGATGTTGATACTTGCATTGTGTAATCACATTCTAAGAAAATCGTTTCAGTGCTACTTTTTCGCTTATAGAACCATATCGTATACTTAGTTGAAACTGAGGCCTGCATGCATCACAAAAAAGTTCATCGAACTCTCCTGCCCGATTGGTCAGTAAAAACACTCATTATATTCACCCAGCTTTCATGGCACAACTAGCACGTCCAGCGATATGAAAAACAGCACAACTCATAACATTACAATATTTATTAGGTTCACCGACCAATAACCGTCACTTCGATCATTCGGTAGCCGGACGCCACGCTGGGACGAGTCCATAAAACGTGGAAATAACCTTATTACCATAATAAACAGTCAATAATACAATGACAACGTTATTTTATTGCACTGTAAATAAAACTGAGCGATGGACAGTTTTGAACGCACTTGTACTGAAGATTATTGCTGATCTTTTGTACAAATTTTCGATTTATTGGACAGTATTGTATTTCTGAAATCAGATCTTGAAGTGAAGTTTTGAATCAAAAATATTTATAACTCATATGTTTTCTTTAATTGGAAAGAGCTAATAGTTTTGGATGCTTAAAGATTAAGTATATTTAGAGACTGACTGAGTGTGAGATTTTGAAAAGTTTCCATGTGCTCTTAAGTTTACACCCTGTCAGAATGCATACCACCACAAAAAATTAAACATTGAAAGTAATGAAATTAATATTCGGAGGAAGATTGTCTTCAAGCTCATCGCCTTAAATCAGAATCAGCTACAAATTAACAAAAATATACATATAAATTTAATCAAATAAAACAGATTTAACTCCAAACATAAACAGAAGCACGCAGTTTCAAACAAGCTGTCTAACTCCATTGCATTTCTGATGCAGTTCAACTCGGTTTAATCAGAGATGTAACTCTATACTCTTTCAACTAATCCTGAGACTTGTCGTACGATGTCAGACACGTGTGTTGACTGTTGACAGTGCGACGTAAAGGAGACTATTCTAAAACGATTCTAGATAAATTTAAAAGAATGTTTTTTTTTTTAATTTTGCCCTTTTTATTTCTTATACATATATAAATCATCATCTGAGGGTCTTCGAGGTTATACTTAGCTTGATTGATTTAAAGAAAAGCGTTCACTTTATTTCGATCAGGTTACAAGTTCATACAAAGAATTTAATAAAATAAATAAAATGAGTTATGACTTTAGTTTGATCTAACTAGCCGGGATGATGGGCTCCGGTCCAGGTAAAAGCACGCACCCAGGACTAAGGCCAGAAAGATTAACTGCTATAATAATATCAATAGTTTGTTATTGATTATTTCATCTCTACAACTTTTTCTTTTATATCAAACAGATAACATTTACAACTTTTCCATCATTGAGAACTGTCCTAATTTACTCGCAGAGATAAAAACTCAATCGTCTAAACCTCCGTAATACCAACCGGCATCGGTAGCTAAGAAACTTAATACGGACGCACGTTTACCGGTTTCTAAATAAACATTCCTGTATCCGAAATAACATTATAAATCATTTTCCCTTCGATTTTTTGTTGTAAATTTGTAACTTTTGTGACAATCTGTTCCGCTATTTGCTTTACGTCGCTAAACAGATGGTGGTGCATCCATCATTTTGGGAATATTAATTTTTGAAACGGTAGTGGTGTGTGCTGTTAGAATATGAAACAAAATTTTTATTTGTAATATTATATATTGGGTTATTAATTTCTTATTTATATTATATTAATATATACATTGGTTTATATGGTTATGTTTTAGTAAACTTTGAAATCGATGTAATAAAGAGTTAAAATGAGTGCAATGAACTTTTTTTCCGATGAAGACGTCTAAGTTACAAAAGTTAATTAGTTACTTAGTACCAGACAACTAACCGATACAATGTCACTGAAAATCGAAACTAGAAACAGAATGGCGTCTCTGTACGAAATAAAAGGAGATTTTTAACAAGAAAACAAGTTCTATTACAGGCACGCTGAAAATGCTATTAGAAGGTTGACATTCGCTCTTTTGCCGCACAAGCATTTGGAGAATCTCAAAATTACTCATTGGGTATTTCAGTCACGAGTTAGCAATACCGATCCGGCGCTGATTTTTACTTCTTTCAATTCCGATTGCACTATTTTACTTAGCGATTGGTCTCATATTTCTAGAAAAAGGGCCTTATGATGTTCTTGATTAAAATAAGAGTAGAACTTATTAAAAAAAATGCCTATGGCCTATGAGTTAGATAGCCAGTGAACATATAGCTAGCAATATAGAACACATTGACTGAAAAAAGAAACTGAAGTATACCATGTATTTAAAGCGTCGAGAGAAAGTTATTCTTAAAATGAAAAGAATGTTATATTTTTAATTGAATAAATCTGAATAAACAAAACCTGTTTTAAATTTCATTTAAAATTGGCTTATAAGCTATTCGTCATCTCAAAAGAATTTTTTACGCAAATTATGTCAACAAGACTCTGCTGCGTTTCGTCACGTGTTTTGGAATAGCTAATATGCGTGAAAGCGTCAATGTGCGAAGAAAATTATCCAAGAGTAAAAAATGCGGAACTGAGTTAGGCAAACATAATTAAAATAAGTGATTAGTATCGGTATATTAAATTTGCATCATATGATTAAAAAGAAAAGAAGCGACTAAAGTAAAGCATTATTATAAGTAATTTTTTTTCATAATAATAATGACCATATCGTGGCTTGTTCAATACCCACACTAGTATTTCTTTTTTTTTTCAAAACCCCTTAAATCACGAAAAGGTGACTTAAAAGTAGTTCATAATTCTGGCAAATAAATTAGATAATCACTATAATATCACGTCTAGACTAATATCAGAGCAGGGGCAAAACTTTTTAAGGCACCCTCGAGATCAAATTTGTTAGAGCGCTCCCGAGTTAGTGGAAGAAAAAGTCCCGAAACAAATTGTTGGCAAACGGGAGAAGTGTCCAACAGCGAAAATATGTTGATTGAATAAAGAAAAACTATTAAAAGTTTCGCCTGAGTTTCTGGTCCAGTCGTCAGAGACAAACGACGCAGTGCGTAGAACGAAGACTATGAATGATTATATGGTTCCAAGAATATAGCTTTTAACGAGACACAAAGACATTTGACAAACATTTTACCTTTTGTCATAACATTGATGAAATCGCCTATCCCAGGATTTATCAATTTGTCTGGACATTTTTAATTATTCCTTGAATGTTAAATTGTTAAGATGTACTTAATTTTTCTTGATTGGTTTCTGATAAATTCAATAATTTCACAGTACTGAACAAGTCACTTTTTAGAATGTGTTTCCAGTTTGATATCTTGGAAAGTTTGTTATCACTATGACAGCGTATCTTAGGCATTACTTTATTTAATTACTAGCTTTTTTCCCGCAGCTTTACCCGCGGGAATTTAGCGCTACCTTCTAAAAAATGCACGTTTTTCGCAAATTCTACGGGATCTCACGGGAACTAATGCAGACTCTTAATTATATATACGCAAAATTTAAAGAAGATTTATGAGATAATGCGTGACGAGTAAAGAAGCAAATACGAGTAATATTTGTTGGGATATTCAGTCAAGTCTTGCCAAGTAGTTGATCACAACAATCACCTAAAACTTCTGTATGTTTATAAGCAATATCTCAAACAACACGTGGAGGTCATCATAGCGAAAACTTTTTGTGGACGTAATATTAGGGGGTGAGTCGGCCGCCCTTAAGATTCGCATAACTTTCTTAATACTTCACGAAATTACCCTCTCACTTACATAATAGAAATCAGAAGATATGTTTGCGGAAATAGAAAATACTTTTGGTTAACGATGCTAGGTAGATAATAATGATGATTTCAGATATTTAATTTGTAAACAAATGTAAGTGCTGATTTCAAATTTCTTAATTTTCCGTAAATGTAACGTAATTTTTTATCTAACTTCTTATTTCTGAAGTGTAATGTAATGTTTTTGATGAACGTTTCCCTACAATTTGGTCATTTTGATCTTGCGAACAAAACTTGTGTTAAATAGTATTATTAACTTTATATTAAGTACTGTACAACAATCTATAATATATATATGTTTTTTATAGTTTACACGATGACACTAATGCTTCTGACTAATTGAGAGCTGTTCGAAAAAGAATTGTGATAAAAATGAGAATGTGCATGAATCGAATAAGCCAACGGATTCAACAAAAAAAAAATTTTCATGTTATATATATAAATACAAGCAATAATATTTTTGTTTTGTTACTGATAGATTTTGTAAGTACCTACATTG
The DNA here is from genome assembly GCF_032362555.1 of Amyelois transitella. Classification (NCBI taxonomy): domain Eukaryota; kingdom Metazoa; phylum Arthropoda; class Insecta; order Lepidoptera; family Pyralidae; genus Amyelois; species Amyelois transitella. Next base: position 4,540,533 of record NC_083511.1, on the reverse strand, counting down.
CAGGTCATATTTCTGACTTTCTTTGATCTCAACCCTCGTCCGTATGTCCTACATCCAAATAATAATAAAAACGTCGATTTGCTTTTATTTGTATTATAACTTGTTACGGGTAACATTCGGTTGTTAATTCCACTCGATAAAATCGTAATATTGTATTGGAGACCTAATGTGTCCAAAGTATGACGTTATTTGATGTATTGGGATAATTGAACTCGGATCAAGGAATTTATAAGAAAAATTATGGGACATTATAGGATAGGATATGGGTTTTTTGAATTTATTGAACATATTACTAATTATTATAACATAAGCATTGATTGCAAAATGTTAAATAATATTTTGCCTAATAAATATATTTTGAAAGATTAAGCTTATGAAGAAAGTTGATTATTTTTACCCTAACATTGGCCGAATCGTAAAGACACAGAATAAGATATACGTATAAGATGTATCTTACTAAAGATCATTATAGAAACTTTTACAACCTAATAATGACTTTTGTTTACATAATAATACATTTAAGATAAATGTTGTCGCTGTTGAGATACATTATATAGATGAAAAGCCCTACGCGTAAACAAATAAATCACCTGCATTGATAAGACTGTCAGTTCTCTTAATCATTCCTTTACCCTTATCGTGAGGTACATCGATAGAATTGTTAAGTAGTCCGATCATTTCTTTTAACATAACCTTATACGTCTCAGACGAATTATTTGCATACCACAGTCCAAAAATTTCCCATACCGGTAGCCCAAAATAATTCACTCGGGGGACATTTAATAGGACCCGACGTCAATTAAAATAACATTTTTTTTTCGGTAAAAAAGTGTCGAGCGCTGTTGCCTTTGAATCTTTCCGTACGATAGCATTCTACAGGTGCCACGTTTGTTGGTGGCCAAACGTGTCACCTCGACTTAAAAAAATATTTAATTTTGACTAACAAACAATTTTGAATCTTATTCGTTCTACTAATAGAGTACTTGAAATAGGGTGTGGGCTTGAGAGACAGCTGTCAGAAAAGTAGGAGTTAGAATGATAAATTCGAACACCTTTGGAACCTTATTACCAATGTTTTTTATTTGTTACTTCAAATGTTGTGTAAAATATGTAAACAGTCCTTTTAACGTTCATAGGCGATGATTCTGAGAACAACGAAGGATCCACCTCGTTTGGGATTGAAAAAAAAAATTAATCACCCACGGGATGTTCTCTGGCTTCATTAATTTTGGTGAAGTAAGAGAGAATTAAAAATAAGGTGTATATTTTTAATAGGTAAATATTTTGAAAAGGAAATTGTTCGATCATAATACGATCTCTTCTGATTTTGATCGTTTGATTTTGACAGAATATAAAAAAAAAACTAATGAAATCACAGTTTCAAATTCATATTTTTACATTTACTTACGTATTTAATTGGTGTGATTACAGGAAAAAGGTTTTTATCACGTAATAACTTAATTATAATAAAGCTTTCCCTTTACCCTTAAACAGGAAGCAGCCTGTATCATTCCTTCATAGTAAGCAAAAATAATTTTGTTACCATCCAATTTCGAATCTGCTTCCAATATACCGAAAACTGCGGCACATCAAACGTCAGATCGTGTCATACATAATTCAATTAAGCAGCTGTATTGGATTTCACGGGGGTTCAAACGAATTTGCATACATGTATCCCCAAAAACCTATATTATGACAATATATTATTAATCTTTAATTTACTTTATTAGCGCTAGCTTCCCTTGTACGCCGCTACGCCCCTGCCCCTAGGGATTTGTAGGAGAGCGAAATTTAAATTTGAATGACCCCTACAGAATTAGGTTCGTCTATGTGTGTACATTTGAAACAATGCAACGATTGGATAAAAGATTTATTTGTCGACCAATTTGCAATGTTGTGTTAGAGCAATGGTATATATTTTACCTGTAGTATGTGCGAAAGTACGACAGAATGTAAATTCTTTTATTTTTAATCTAAGAGCATTTTTACTTACCATCTCATTACTAACAAATACAGCAAAGACACTTATCATTACAGATTGTTCTTTATATTTGACTGGCAGAGATTGATTATGGCAAAGCATTTTTTTTTTATTTAGAAACAGAACTAAAAACTGTTAGATAATGCTATTATCATTAAATCCGCCTATTGTACTTTACAAATTGTAATTGTTACAATAAATAATAAATAAAAATAAAAAAGTACGTATTTACATTTGGAACTCAACTCAAGTCCTTTAAAGTATTAGACTAAAGTGTTCACCAATGACTGAACTTACTTTATCAAATAGCAATACATTTAAAAAATCATGTGAGAGCAGTTAAATCCAGCACACTGAAATTTTATCCTAAAATCCGCAACTGTGTATTCCCGAATGCAAATATCCAAGTAATGACTAGCAAACTGCATGCAAATTAAAAGAGGCAAATTACTGTTCGCTGGCTCATTCGGGCAGATTACACTGCAGACACAAAGTACCGTACAAAAATAAAGCTACATGAAAAGAATAGATATCTTTATTTTCAAAATTGTATACAAGATATCACTTATTGACGTCACATCACTTATTCATATACATACTTCACATAGAGACTCCGTACGTATTTTAGTATTGTATTTTATCCTACTACTATTATAAAGGCGAAAGTTTGTATGGATGTATGGATGTTTGTTACTCTTTCACGCAAAAACTACTGAACCGATTACCATGAAATTTGGTATGTAGGTAGCTGAAGACCCAGAATAACACAAAGGCTACTTTTTATCCCAGAGTTCCCGCGGGATTGATAGGGTTTCCATGCGGACGAAGTCGCGGGCGGCCTCTAGTTGAACAATAATAATAAAAGCTTATCAGGCTGAAAAACTATTTCCAGTTCTTATGTTTATTTTTTTTATTATGATTTTTTCCGAGATGATATTGATTTCTATGTTGCCCAGAAGAAAACATAAATGTTTAAAACAAAAGGTCTCATCAAAACCCATGTAGAAGTTCCGATGTATAAATCACTTAACTTATGTGGAAGTGCTTAAAGTATACACCTACGAGTACTTTAATTGGTTATGAGTTTAAAATTAATACACATCAAAAGTATGTTATAGTTCAAAGCTTAACATCTAAACATTTAGTATTTTATCACACGGCTAAAAAGATAACTAGAGACGGATTAAGAATGAATACGACCACTCAGCAGTTAACGTTACTATGTAGATTTGTTCCAGAATTTTAAACAGATATCGCAGCTTTCTTAAGTCTCATTATAGACCTAAATACATGTGTTTGCCTATTAAGTTTGAGCTACTAGTATAATAAAGACTAATTACCTATTTAAAGCTTTATTTATAGGTATGTACTGCTAATAAAAAGGTTGAATAAAATTTTATATAAATAATGTTTTTATAATTACTTGTATTATTTATATTACAGTGGTCATTTATCATCTATAGTCTTTCGTGGTACACAGATCCACAAGTCACAAGAATTTAAGGTAATCGTCTAGTTTGTATAAAACTTTAAAACACAGTAAACTTTTTCTTTTGTAAAAGTATTTCAAATTAAATGTAGTTTGTCTTCTGAATAACATTTCATTTTATTTATAACTAAATGTCCTAAAAAGACGAGCACTGAAAAGTTTTTAATGAAAATGAAACAATAAGTCTTTGAGGGTTAAGTAACGTTGTATTTTTCATGGAACAATTTCAAAAAGTAACTCATTTGGGTGTCGGTCAAAGAAATGTTGGGGTCGTAATCAGTTAGCTGGCGGCTATTAAGACGTAACTTTATCCAACCTTCAGGTTGCCATTGATAAGGAAATCTGGTGATAAGTTACATGCTTCCAGAATATCTCCTAAGTATAACGACAATGGGAGTAATTGGGAAAAGACAAATATGTAAAAATTAACAAATAAAAAACATAACACTAATAGTTTAACATTATGTGTTAGGTGATGTAAAAGAAAGGGATACTTTATTATTTTCGGGGTCAAAACTGGATGTCTAAGTAATGATAATGATTCAGAGGTAGCGGAAAGTTAGCTAGCCTACTAAAAAATAAAATATCAGAAAACAAAAATATTGCCTTATCCAAATAAAATTCATGTTTTTTCGTATTACCGCCCCTTTTATTTACCTACCTAAAACTTTCTCGTCGTAGCTAATTTATTTTCCGGCCAAATCTTATAAACCGCTGGCAGTCCGCACGCGAACCAAAACGTCGACTTTTTGATAACGGTATTAAAATATTGGGGACTTAGTGGAATTGTAATTCATGAGATTAACGCAAGGTCTTTTGCTATATTATGATTATTAAATGTAGTTATGAATAAGCTACTCATATACACTCCGGTTACGTGAGATTTTTTATCAAAGTGGAGGAAAAAGTAGGAGTACATATTTATATGTCGATATTAATAAAACAAAAATAGGTGCTTCAGTAACACAGAGATTCCTTTTTCTCAGATTGTTAATTTTTTAGAGCTGAACGGCATATAATAAATATTAGTTTAAATGATGATTGGCAAAGCCTGGTATTAAACAAATATGATCAAAAAAGTATGAATATAGTTTATAAATTTGATTTAATTTTTTATATTTTCTAACTACCTTTCGTAACACGTTGAAATAAAACCATTATAACCTTTCCTGGATTTTACCCTTGCATTTTTCATAAAAGCAATGTTGAACAACCCTATCTCAATTTAAGGCAATTTACTACACTGCGCGTATATTTTCGTCAGTTGAAAACAACTGCAAACGAGCGAAAGTGCTCCGAAAGCCCACTATAAAAAGAGTTCGTTGTAAATTACTTCAAATGAAATTGCGAACAAACGCAGTGAATTTCAGCATCGGAGCAAACCATTTAAATTAGGCCCCGATAACTTGAAAACCGAACGGAAAGGGTTTATTCAGGAGTGCGCCAATTAGTTAGCTGTTATTTTTTCATTCCGTTCGACGCCGTCGGAATTGGGTCGCTGTGATACTATTATGTGTTTCTGTAATACATGTTTATTAGCCTTAGATACAACAAAAATATGTATTATTTTAACGAGGTTAGTAAAATTAGTGTGTGAGGTGAACGTTAGTCCAAATTTCTTTAATACGATAATTAACTTATTAATTGTCCATCAGCTGTTTCAGAGGACGGCTAAAGTGCATCAACTTTTGACTCTCAATTCGACTACAATGTTAATGAGAGAGAATACATAATTGATTTTAATTAAAATAAAATAAATACTGTGTACTTAAACTGTCTCGCGTAATTAATACCATTAAAACTAACGCTCTTAATCGCGGGAGTAAACTTAGATGATTGATTAGACTTATTAATTTAACAAATATTTGTACCGATCACTCAGAGTCGAGACAATGCCTTAAGCGCCTCCTTAAATATTGCCAAGGACTCGCAATGTAACCAAGGCAGCAATAAATTCAAGTGTTTTCCTTTAATTTATTACCAGGCCACTCGATTAAAACTGAAAATCCTTTATTTTAAATAACAACGCGCCTAAATGAAAGTGATACTGAGAAAGTCCAATGAATTTGGAGAAATTGCCCAGTTTGTTCTTTTCCTTTAAATAATGTGATAAGACATTCCGAAAATTTAAATCGTGTCCGAAAATTTAATTTAGTTTCTGGCACAATAAATTTTGAATACTTTTTTGTAAGAGTGGTGAAAATTCGGGACCCAAGAAATCTCATGATTTGTAATGATATCTGGAACACATTTTATATAAGAGATGAGAAATAGAGTGTAGCTCTACTATTTTTATGCAGATTACAGTCCTAATTTCGTTTATAGCAACGATGATTTAACAATGAATAAAAACCTAAAAAATAAGACTTGAGTTTCAAAATCAGATTTTAATTACTCGAGTTGTTTTATCAAAGTACTCACATAAAAATAATTTTGTAATTTTGAATACAACTTTATTTGTAAATTTGAACTATAAATGACTCTAATCCATCACGTCACCATAACACCTATTAAACCTTATCAAGAATAATTAAATCACCCCACAGAATAATTCGCACCTTATTTAAGTTTTAAAACAAAACACTTTGAACATATTTTCCTGTTATTTTCAGTCATTATGAAGATAGAGACGTTGCCCTATATTCTAGTAAAGATTATTGCAATAGTTGTACCAAAGGCTCCTTTTTAATAATTTTTCTTTTAGGCGATGGGCTTGTGGCGATTCTATTAGTGTAAAATTTAAGTTTGTGGCTCTTTACTAAAACATAGCTGACATTTAAGTACATTTTAAGTAAATACTTGGTGTGCCCATAGCATAATCCCGCAATAAGTAGGTTTGAAACTCCCTTGGTGAATAGATTGTAATGCTTTGAGAAAGAGAAAGACACGGCTTCAAAAATGCAACATTTTTTTCTATTCTACAGGTTAAATTTTTATATGCGACACGGTTGTACGAATTAGAAGTGGGCTTTCTGTTCTATTGTAATATCTTTTTTACGGTTGGATGAACAATAAAGTAATGAGCTTGGTGACTGGGCGGCGACACGGAGTCGCCAACAGTCCTTATGACACCCCTTATCTGCACACGCACGCGATTGTGTGTTCATACTTGAGTGAAGGTAGCTTTGGAAATGAAAGCTTTGAAAATTTCAACGTTTACGTCATATAGAAATGTACTATGACACATTAAATAACACATATTTCTTACTGGAAAGACAGAGTGAACTCACAAGATTTCAAAATCTTTGTGATTTTTAGTAGTGTCCCGTTTACGAAGTCTCAAGGCAAGATACCGATGGTCGTTACATCAACAAGGCAGAAGCAAGTCCTATCTATAATAAATATTATTTAATTATATTCTTAAAACAAACAGTCTTATTAAAAGAAAGTGGCCGTTAACATGTTTTTGCATATACCTTTATTGAATTGGTATATTTTATGTAGTATTAGGAAAGTTATCCTTATTCTATACATTCGAGTACAATAAAGAGTATTTCATATTTTTTGTAATTAAGTACTGATTTCATTCACAACTATTGACTCAATGGCGTGGTAAATGTTAAATTTTGGTAAAACTTTTTGTGAAATCAATTAGCTGAAGTACCTACTTCTATTGTAGCACTGTTATTTGACAAGGACACTGGGCTAATCTTGTAATTTTCCCATTCAAGTTTTGTTTGCCCAAAAATGCGACTGAAAATCATTTCCTTTTCACGTTTATTAACCACCAAATTGGGAAGTGCTATCCACTTAAATATTCAAGTATCCTGAAGTGCCAACTTATCTGTTCGTATAACAGTTCTCGTGTTCCGAGCAAATAATAATAAAGCGTTGGGTGTAGCGCTAACTCCACCTTTTGTATAGAAATTTCGAGGCAGTAAATTTATTTTTTACTACTTTCCGAGTCCTGATAGCAGTGTCTGTTAGTCACCTAACTTTGTTTTGTCGCGTTAACTGCTGCTGTTATTTAGAACTCTTCATTTTGCTTTTACGTTACAACTTGTTTGTAGTTTAATTTTTATGTAGGAAATGTTGTTCTTTAATAAAAATATAATGAATTTACATTTATTATATAATTAATGTAGTAGGAAAGTGAGTTAACGGTCTTAATCTTTTTTTTATTTATTTTTGGATTAGGCTTTTGTCTTCCATCTCACCTGATGATGTTACACGCCTATCCAAGATATAACCAATATTCAACTTTTGAAAGTTCACGTACACGGTACGTACGTTCATCAGTTAATGCATTATGTATAAATAAAAAAAACCTATGTAAAATTTATTTAAAGGTAAGTATTTTACTACAAGACATGAAAACAAAACATTGATATTTTAACTATAAATACCTACATGTAATTTAAAAAGCAATTGTTTAAATATATAGTCATTCTTTATTTCAGTAAAGCAAAATAAATAAGTTAGTCAATGCTTTATTCAAATCATCTAAGTTATTGCATAGTTCTATGAAGATTTATCTAAGAAAGCTGAATCGAGTTTCTTCACACCGTAGATACTCGTACTTAAAGTTATCTGTAGCATTTCGTATGTTTAATTCAACAACTCTGTTGAATATAACATCAGTTATTTTATTAACATGAATGATTCATATAATGTGCAGTCGTGATGAATCTAAATTAAATTGTAACTTTTGAATAATGTTTATTATGTAACTAGCAATTTCAAAAGGTTTCAATTCTTATGGAATATCAAAAAATTCAAATTTAAAATATCATTTCCACATGAAATCCGTACAATAAGTTTTATGAAGAGAAACAGGTATCTGTTTGTTGTTTTAAGTGCTGCTAACCCGATTTAGTTTAAAGGCGCAAAGAGGGACTTGAACCTTGAACAGTTTTATTATTATTTTAGTTACTTTACTAACTGGAAATAGGCGCGAATGCGAATGAATAATAAGCCCGGATAAAATTATAGTTTTCAAAATGCTTGCGTCTTTGACCATAATCCTGCATTGCGTAAGTCTGGCTTTAACCCGACTCCCATCTAAGAGAAACCGTTTGTTTGCAGGGAACCCATGGCGGATCATGGTAAACGCTGTAATAGATTAAAGTGCCTATCCCCTTAGTCGCCCTTTAAGATATCTGTGGCCAAAGACAAGGATTGGTTCTATTCTAAATTGCCGGCAACAAAACAGCACAGTATCGTCACTGTATTTTATAATAAATATGCCTGCTCTTTGTACAGTTTGTCGCATATAAAAATGTATTTCCATTACATCGCGTTTCAGGAAACGTGTCGCACGTCACTATTAACGTCAAAACGTTTTTATTTCTTTTTTATAAAAAGCGAAGATATTCAAATTAGGCTCTCATTACGAAGGCTTACGATAATGAATCGGTTGAAAGAAATCAGTTCTTTTTTTTTCTTAACATTTATTAGTTTTTGATAGTAGTTACGTAATTTGAATTTATTATATTGAGAGAATAAAAATAAAACTTAGGGCTGATTTTTGATATAGTGTGTACAGCACATACATATTAGTTCTTGTATAAGTTTGAGCAATAAAAAAATTATTTCTATTTAAAATAAACTCGGAGACCAATCAAAAATGTTTAGTTTATAGTAATATAAAAGGGAAATAAATATTTTTAAAAATAAAGATAAAAATATCTTTACAACTTTAAACAGAAAGTGAAACTTTATTAATATTCCTAGACCTCGACGGAAAAGTTTTGTTTTTAATTATAACGTCCAAGATTCTGAATTTTCGCTGAACAATTTGTTGTAGATTTAGTTAAGTACAATAAAAAAAAAGTCCTTACTAGGATTTTTTTACTTTTAATTTTTTTTTTGTTGGTACCAAAACCTTTCCAATCGGCCAGTAAGTAAACATGCACAGGGCACATATCTAGAATGTCCAAACTGCATATCGGCACAGCGCACGTGAGCCGACGTGCCCGTTATCACCACCAGCCACTTAGCATATCGCGGTCGGCCCAGCTTTTTGTAGCCTAGGCGACCGTAGCCTGCTGAAGTAAAACCTCCTATTCGAATATGTATTTTTTATTTAATTTTCTATTTTATAAGTGGACAGTATAGTAATCTCAGTCTAAGTACTGCATTGTTTTGAAAGGTAAAGTGCTAGTTATCACTGCCGGCTTCTTAGCATATCACGGTCGCCCCAGCTTTTTGTAGCCTAGGTAACCGTAGCCTGCTCAAGTGTAACCAGATTTTTTGGTATTTCTTTAATTTATACTAATGCTTTACACACACACACACACACACTACTGTCAATAATTTAGCAATAGTAATAATTTAGAGCAGTATAGCATAATTTTAAAAATTAAGTGGTTTAGCGGTCGCCCCAGCTTCTGTAGCCTAGGCGACCATAGCCTGCTGAAGTGCAGTTGCTTTTTGTGTGTATACTATATCGTGAAGAGAAAAGAACTTTTCTGATTGGCCTGGGTCTTGGATGCTTATCTATATAAGTATTTATTATAAAATATAGCATCGTTGAGTTAGTATCTCGTAAAACAACTCTTGAATTTATTTCGACACTAACTCAATGAGTGTAATTTTTCCCGTATTTATTTATTTATACTAATAATTTGCAGTACAAAAAATATCATGAGCAGACTTATATTTTTTTGCTTTACCTTCCTACTTTTCATAAAATCTGTTATTATTATTTACATACCTAATTTATTTTGTCATACCGTGAGTGGCGATCCTTATTTTTTAGTTTCCGTGACTCCTCGCTTTGTTACGTCGGTATGTCGTTTGAGGTATTACCTGTCGTTATTCCTGCAAAATATTTTATTTCACTGCAAATAATTGTTACTAGGAAACCATTTCCATTTATTATTTCAACGATGTTTGCGTTGTTTTCCAAAAAGAATGTGTTTATGTAAAATGGTTTAAATTGTACGTTGTTACGGTGAGTTGTGAAAATTATACTTTGCGTTTAGTTTGCAGTAAAATTTAATCGCATTATTTTCTGAGTGCCTAATTGTTGTAATGTAGGTACAATGCATACAGAAAGAAACTTATGCGAAAAGAACATAATTACAAAATTCCGTTTTAAAAATAAAAAATAAGCAAAAGAGAAAAGCGAGAAGGTGACATATAAAACTTAATTAATTAATAAACTCAAATTATAATAATGCAGTAAGTAGACATTTTTAATAATGGATTTTCAGTATTTGTTATAAGAATAGAAAGTTAAATAATAAGTCTATTTTAACCCGATCTGAAACGATATTGTTCTTTTAAAACACAAAAAAAATGCGTAATTTATTTGCTGTAAACTGTAAAAGACCTAAATAATTAAGTCGTGAAAACTCACGAAAACCAACATTCAAAGTGTTGACACACACAAACACTTTCACTTTTTCTGACGTGACAAGGTCATGCTACCTAAACATATAAATCATACAGCTCTAAAGTCCTTACGAATGATTAGTTTGAGCAATTAAAACAAATTAGGTTAATGTGTGCGGGTTTTGACCAAAAACCCCTTTTTTCGTGCCGCCGGCGGCTTTGCTTATCTGATGGCATTAATCACAATTTCCACCCCCAATTAAAAGTGCTTCAAGCTTAAGGGTGCAGCTCCATAAAAACGCACAGTGATCATTTTGTGTACAAAGCTGTAATATATGTGTCTTTAATATACCCGCGATTGTCATAAATCGATTTTATCCACGACTTTGCATTTGCACATGCAGAGCCGCGGACTAGCCTTTTCCTGTGGAATATTTGAGATTCCTATGGAACTGGTCCTGGAAATTTTGGGATATATTGTAAAAATTTACACACAAATAAAAGAATTATAAATTGATGATTAATGATTTCCACGAGAACGATCTTGATACATCACTCGATAACATATTAAAACAACTAGGTACCTATGCCAGTAAATTTAAAAAAATAGGGTAAATTTAGAAACCATATTAAAATATGGTTGTGAAAAATATTGTTAAAAATATCTTAGGCGCCTTATAGTTAAAATGTTTGTAAATCTAAAGTAGCTGTGGAATTAAGCCTTAATGCACAACTTTTGTATAGAGTTTATTACGAATTGTGTTCGTAGTTTTCGCTTTACAATTGTTTTTATTGCGACTGTAAAATTGTGTGGTTTTAACAACTGTATAGGAGAATCAGTTTATGGGAGAGTAATTTTATATTTATTGTTAGTAGCCGTACTCGTATTTTTAATATTGTTAAGTATTACTTTTTAATTTGCTACCTGTTTGTTAAAGTTAAATTATTCGTTCTTTTGTTATTTATTTCTAAAATATTGTATTTTATGGAAATACATTTAATTCAAATAACAATTTAAAAAAAAACTAGATCAAAGCTATATGACCATTTTTTACATTTAGAATAAAACTATAATCTTGATAATTATCCTTTTATATTGATAAGTATCTATTGTTGAGCAAACCCGCAAAAATTAAATTTACAAATACTGCCCCTTTTTCCCAATAAAGAAACATCAACGAATAAATCTCAAAAAATCAACTCGACGAAAAATAAAAGTGAACTTACAAAATTAACCCCCCAACAGTCTGGATCGGTCAATGTTTGCCAAACTGGCGGCGAGCGGTCACAAATCATTCTAACACCTGACCGTGCGTTATCGTGACCGCATGAAAAATTACCGTCTCTGTAACGACGACACAATTTTTCCGCACGTTACACAGGGGACGCGGTCATTAAAATAAACTGTTGACGACGATTCAATATAGGTTTAGCGAAAAAAGCAAATATTAGGTAAAATGGATACCACGGCACGATGCACTGTTGTTTTACTTTAAGGAAGTCAAATTAATTTAAATAGTTTTTTTTTTAAATCAACAACAGTGTAAAAAGGTGATCACAAAAGTATAAAAAATTAATTAAGTCGACATTATAAAGTATTTCTGTACTGACGGCATTTTGTTTTTTTTTAATAGATAAGGAATTAATATTGTCTTTAGATATTAAGTGTCTATTATTATTTAAGGTAAATTATCGTAAAAATAATAGACACTTAATAAAAAAGATGGTAAAACGTCTTAGCGACCGATGTTTATTGTTCGGCACAAAGTTTTTACTTATCATTTTTTAATATTTAATATGTATGCGATTCCATAAAAAATACCGTGGCGAGATATCAAACGGCAAGGCAACGTGTATCCAGAAATTTACAAAACAAATAAAAAATAACAACTTTGATACAGCGTTAAACCAGTACTTTACCAATATTTACGTTTGGAAGCCGCGAGCGTCACAGATCTTTGATCCCAACAACTCTTTGACTGGACTTTAACTGTAAATACTTAAAGTTTTGATCCGAAATATATTTCAGGAGTAGAGAGATTTAAATAGAGCTGAGAGATTTTTGTATTGGTCGCCGTAGCAAATTTGTACTAACAAATGTGATGTAAACAGCATATCAAATTGCTATGCACGGATCTTTATGTTGCGGTAAATGAGACAAATTCGTTATGAATTTGGATAATTGGAATATTTTGTTTACCGTACATACATAAAGAAAATTGAGTAGACATTCTAATAGTGAAGAGTTTATAAAAATCCTAGCTGAATCATATTATTGTTGTATAAAATACATTATATACAACTAAAATTGTTACGTTTTAGCAAAAAAAAGCTTAGTTTTATTCATCAGTAAAGTCCGACATTAGGTTCAACAGATAAAATATTTATAAACTTATGTGTTTTTAAGGATTCATAAACATGTTCTTGTTTGTTTGTCGTTTAACTCGTGGCTACAAACTAAAACATTCTCATAAACTACTAACATTAGGTACAAATGAATTTTATTTCAAATCCACTAATAATTTAAAATTACATCTTACGGATACAAAAATAGGGTGAAAATTTGTTTGTAAACAGAACGCATAAACTTTTTCATATCGTTCAGAAAACATCGACGGGGCGCTTCACTCGTCATAAAGGGGGAAACTTTATAAATCTTCGGATTTCTTACGCTTTTGGAGGCACATAATATGTACACTTATCATAAAAATATCTGATACTAATTTTATTTAATATGTTTAAAAATGTGATATGATAAAAAAACAACAACATAGTTTTCGGTGAAAGCTACTCAAAATATTGTTACCACATCGACATTTTTACGAGCGAGTCAAAGTGTGATTATACGATACATTTAATTAAATATATTATAAATACATACATACATACATAAAATCACGCCTCTTTCCCGGAGGGGTAGGCAGAGACTACCTCTTTCCACTTGCCACGATCTCTGCATACTTCTTTCGCTTCGTCCACATTCATAACTCTCTTCATACAAGCTCGGCGGTTTCGGGTACTTTTGACCTGACCCTTTACCAGGACGTCCTTAATTTGATCAAGATACGTTCGTCTAGGTCTTCCCACTCCGACCTTTCCCTCCACACTCTCCTTGTATATCTGCTTAGTCAACCTGCTTTCATTCATCCTCTCCACATGACCGAACCATCTTAACATACCCTTTTCTATTCCTGTAACTACATCTTCTTTCACATCACAACATTCCCTTATCACGCTGTTCCTTATCCTGTCACTCAGTTTCACACCCATCATACTCCTTAACGCTCTCATTTCCACTGCATTTATTCTGCTTTCATGCTTCTTTTGCCATACCCAACTTTCACTCCCATACATTAATGTCGGGACCAACACGCCCCTGTGCACAGCCAGTCGAGCCTTTTTGGATAGTTTCTGACTGCTCATAAAGGCATGCAAAGCTCCATTCACCATGTTCCCCGCGTTCACTCTCCTTTCAATATCACTATCATACTTGCCATCTGATGTAAACTTTGATCCTAGATATACAAACTCTTTCACTTGCTCCACTTTTTCTCCTCCAATCAAAATATTACATGCTGTCATTTCTTTCTCCATTTCAAAAACCAGTGTTTTAGTTTTACTTACGTTCACTTTCATTCCTTTCTCTTTTAAAGCTTCATGCATACAGTTTACCATCTCCTGTAACTCCTCCGCTGATGACGCCAGTATAACCTGATCGTCGGCATAGAGCAGACATTTGACGAGTAACTCATTCATCCTTAATCCACTTTTAGACTCTTTCAAATCTGTCAAACAGCTATCCATAAATAGGTTGAACAGCCACGGTGACGCAACACATCCTTGCCTAACGCCTTTCTCAATCTTAAACCACTCAGTGTGCGCTCCGTTTATCCTGACACAAGCACACACAAGTGCTCGTATTAAGAGACTGCTCACCCCATGCATAGAAAGTGCTGACCACAATTCATTCCTCTCAACTCTGTCATAGGCCTTTTCCAGATCTACGAATGTGCAATAGACTTTTTGACTCTTGGCCAAAAACTTTTCGGCTATGCACCGCAAGGAAAAGACCTGATCAGTACATCCCATTCCCTTTCGAAATCCCGCTTGAGCATCCCATATTTTGTCATCAATTTCATTCCTGACTCTATTAATCAATACCTTAGCATACAATTTGCCGACGACGCTAAGCAGGCTTATACCACGATAATTTTTGCAGTCCAGCTGTGACCCTTTTCCTTTGTAAAGTGGCACGATAACAGCCTTACACCAATCTTTTGGTACTCGGCCGCTTCTCCAACACAAATTGAAAAGGCAGTACAACTGACTAGCTACTACGCCTTTTCCTGCTTTAAGCATCTCGACCGACACTCTATCACACCCAGCAGCCTTTCCCGCTTTCATACTCTTAAGTGCTTCCACAATTTCGAACATTTCAATTTCGCCTTCCATCTCATTCTCTTTTTCTTCGCTATAGCAGAAATCTTTCTTATTTCCTTCCTTTTTTTCAAATAAACTTTCAAAATAGTCCTTCCATATCTTTAGTACACATTCTTCTCCTTTCACAACGCTACCATCCTGGCATCTGATCCTAGTCAGCTCTCTGGTTATAGTATTTCCTCGGGCTGACCTTACGGATTTCCAGAATACTTTCAGATTTGACTGAAAGTCTTCTGATAGCCTTTTATCAAAATCCTCTTTATAATCTTCTTTCTTTCTAATCACAGCTTTCTTAACCAAATCTTTCATTTTCTTATATTCCTTACGTGCTTCATTCACATCTTCATCTATAACCTCTTGCATTCTTAAGTTAGCTTTTGCTGCTAACAAATCCAGCCATGCTTTCTTCTTTAATCGCACAAGTTCTTGCACATCTTTACTCATCCACGCATTTTTGTGATTTTTTCCTTTCCTTCTTCTACTTACACCACACACTTCAACAGCTACTTTCACAATTCTTTCTTTAAGTTCCTTCCATCCATCTTCAATATCGCTCATTTCATCTAAATCTTCAAATTCATCCTTCAGTCTATTAATATACTTCTTACCTACATCCATATCTTGCAAATTTTCCACTTTTACTCTTTCCAAAGCGCTGGTTTGCTCCCTTACCCTGTGCCGCCAGCGATTGAAGATACCCCTTATCCGGGATATCACCAGTAAATGGTCCGAGTCAATGCCAGCACCGCGATATGCACGGGTATCCAGCACTTTGTTCTTCAATCTTTCATCTACAATCACAAAGTCTATCATACTTTTTAAAATACCTTCCACTCTTGTGTAGGTGTGGATCTCTTTATGTTGAAACATTGAGTTCGACACAAAAAGATCCCACTCTAGACAAATTTCTAATACACTTCTTCCATTATCATTCACCTTTTCGTCACCAAACGCACCAAGCACCTTTTCATATCCATCACGCTTTACACCCACCCATCCATTAAAATCACCTAACATAATAATCTTCTCATTTGGCTTGGTAACTTTCAATACTTCTCTTACACTATTCCAGAACTCCTCGTTTTCGCTTTTTGCTGATGTTGTACCCCTCGAACCCACATCCCAAGGTGCATAAATACCTAGAACGAAGATCCGAGTGATTCCAACTTTCAGCCTAATCCATAGAAGACGAGGGCTGACACACTCATACTCATTCACGCACTCAGCCATTCGTGCAGAAAGAATTAGACCGACCCCTTGACAGCCTCGGCTGGTACTGGAAATTCCAGACCAATACGCCGTGTAAGGGCCGTGCTGCGTCGCGTCGCATCCTTTCCGCTTCGTTTCATTCACGCACAACACATCTTCTTCGTCTTTCATCCATCATCTGGCATACTTCCTCAATCTTATCCTTCATTCCTCCTCTTACATTCATCGTCGCAAAGCGGCTTTCAGCAGACCGCATACCGCTCCCGCCGGGAACGAGACGTGATGGGGTGCGGACACCATCGCCGCCATTTATATGCTTTTTAAGGTTCATAATGCGATTCCCACGAGACGCTAGGGAAAAATTTTGTCCGCCCCAGCAGAGCCCCGCATGCCAGGGTAAGGCTAGCCATTACCTGGGGGTCGCCCAACCCCATGGCGGAAGTGGCACGCTCGAGACTAGGCTCGCCCCTAGCCATGCATCCATCGGCGCGGCAGACCTTAGATTGGCAGGGATTTACATTAAAGAGGAATCCCAAGTCTATCCCTTAGTCGGCTCTTACGACATCCGTGGGAAAGAGATGGAGTGGTCCTATTCTTTTGTAATGGTGCCGGGAACCACACGGCATGAGAATAAAAAAGAAAGAATATTTAATTATTATTATTCAATTATTATGTTATTAATTTTATAATTTCTACTTATGACTGCACTTATAAAATTATTAATTTCTAAGACTGTCTTCAATTTATTACGTTGAGTGTACACTTATCTGCCCCTCGACACATGCACAATAACTGAAGTTTTGTCACTCAGGGATTTCCCGACTTACATTTTACTGATTACGAAAATTTAGGACGTTTTCAGTTGGAGTTTTCGACGTTTATTATATCCCTGAATCATGATCGAAGCCTGTTCCAAACAAAAGAAGTATCCAAACATAAATACATCAGCGGCTAACTAAATGTGGCCTTATAGTCTATTAATTGTCGGCTCTGTCTACTTCGTCAGGGGTAAAGATTAATGTAAGTAATAATGTTTTTTTTATTTCTAGTTTTACTAGCAGGGAATTATTTTACAACTAATTTCAGAAAGGAAGTTCTGAATCTGACCGTTTTATATTTACTTTCAGCGATTTCGTAGCCATCTATTTAAAGTCGACTTTTTAATTCATTTAATGTTGTTAGAAAACGTAGCAACTACTAAAACTTTTTACTCTCCTATCTCATTTCCCTCTAATGGCAAAATATTTAAAAAAAACTGCCACAAAACTATAAATTTCATATATAAGTAACAAAATGCAGAAGCATTACTTTTTACGAGTAATCTAAGATAAACGTTAGATTTTAATTAAGATGACATGAGACATAAACTGTCTGATTGCACGGTCGGTGGGCGGTTTTAATGGCCATATCTCAGCGGTGCTGGCGTTAACATGGCACCGTTCTCATAAAAGTGTTACGAGTTCATTTCCAGGCGACGCCGTTCCTGAACCCTTTCATGTGTATTAGGTACGTGAAAGTAGTAAAATTTGACAGTTTCAAAGTTACTTTTGAATTTTATTGAGGTGAGAATGAACAGTTTGGAACTTCTTTAAATCATAATTGAAAGAACTGATTTTAGTGTAAGGTCTTTTGATTAAAATTTCTACATTGATGCGCATCAATTTAATAATATTATTTTCATAATTTATATTAGTACTTTGTATAAATATGCCCAATATTTGTGATCTTCTGATTGTAACGAAGTGTGCATTACTGATACATATTTATTCAAGATTCGCTTTTTATATCTATTCCGTACTTAAATATTTATTATTCACATCATGATTATTCAGTATTTAGTACAAACTTCTAGGTATAACCAATAAAGTTTAAGATGAATTTTAAAAGCACAGAAATATTCTAGCAAGCATTGTAATAGACAGCTATTAGACAGGGCACAAGGCATTTGTTCAATTCGCGAACCTTGTAAACTCAGCCTGTCAGTTTTAACAGATACCTAGATAGGTAGTGTTCAGTTTGTTGAATAAAATTAAAAATAAAACATGTCATTTAAACGTTTACAAACATTCGGAAATAACATATTTTATCTTTCTTATTTATCAATTAAATTAGAGTTAGGCAGATACTACATCATTACATTTGCCATTATCCATGCATACTTCTACATACGAGTATCTACTGGTTTCGTCGACTTTTGTTGCTTTTCGTAAGTTTGTGAGTTAAATTTCACTAGACCTTGTTGCTAGGCCTTCTCCGATTTGACCAAGGTATATGTTCGTGTAGCGCCCTCTCGTTCCAGTGTTCTCATTGACACACTTTTTGTTAATATTTTTGCACTTTTTATTTTTTCTACAGAATTGCACGTAATTAGTATTATCATAATAAAATATCAATCAGGAAAATTGTAAATAATGTACAGTTCCCACGCGCCTCTTACCCGGTGTTTTCCGCCTACACTGTTAATAAATAGAAATGTTACAGTTAAACTATACAATCTGACTATTCACAAACGAATACTTAGGGATAGGCTTATAAACCTGTCACTTTTTGAAACTATAATAAATAAATCTATCATTAAACTGCTCTATCACCATTATACTGTTGGTTCTGTCTATCCAGCAAAGCATATAGACGTAATTATATGTATGTATATATGTTAATACTTAATACTATTAAGCACGAATAAATTACTTAATTTTCTGATTGATCAGTGTGAATGACGTAAAGGTTCGGCAGGCAGAGAATGCCATATGTTGTACATTTTACTTGCATATCACTTAAATACATTAATAAAAGGTAAACGTATTTTGTATTCTATCATAGTACACAATAAGGGATAGGCTTACAAACTTGGGATTCTTTTCTAGGCGATGGGCCAGCAACCTAAATAGTGACACTATTTGAATCTCAATTCTATCATTAAGCCAAATAGCTGAACGTGGTCATTCAGTCTTTTCAAGACTGTTGGCTCTGTCTACCCCGCAAGGGATATAGACGTGACCATATGTTTTTTATTATTACAAAAATTTTTGACTCTAACCGTAGATTCTCAATTGGCATTGCGAGATTTTCACCCTAGGAATAAAATAATTTTTTCAGCATTACAATAAAAAATGCATTTCTTACTCAAGAATTTTGATTGCGAATTTAAAATTGGTTAGAAAAATCGTATTCGTCTCCACTATTTTTTTTTACTGTGACCATTTTTGATTATACAGATTTTACAGTGTGACTGCAGCAGACACACCGCTGTGCTAACGCTGCTATAACAGTAAGTTCTCGTTTAACGCTCATTTAAAAAGTTAAACACAGTTTAAACACCCGATACGCGCATAATGAACGAATTAACTGGCTGTTTTATATGAATTTCACAATCGATATAGAATCTACGATTTATGTTATAGGTTTCGGTTATTTGTCTTTTGTGAACTGGTATTTCACGCTTTTATTAAGCTGTATTTGTATTGAAACTTAACAATCACGTCTTGTGGCGAAGGCAGAGCCAAAGCGAGTCTTCAAAGGATTAAACAAAACAGATGAATATGGTCTCATTCAGCTGTTTAGCTTAATAATTGAATTGAGATTCAAATAGTGACAGGTTGCTAACACATCGCCTAAAAGAGGACTCCCAAGTTGGCCTGACGGTCAAAATTTTGCCAATTACAAATATTTTACTGCGGGAAATCGTGACAAGTGGAAAGAAGTAATCTCTGACTACTCTTCTGAGCGTATCTATATATAATATTGAAGGATTCTTGTACGAGAACATCCTGTGTTTTTTTTATTAATGAAAGTTCGACAATTAATATGTATTTTTTATAATAATTAATGATTGAGATAGAGTCCTATAATCAGAACAATAAAAAAGTTAATTTAAAATCCTATTTGCGTAGAATCCAAAAATACTGAACATGCGTTTACATTTGGCAGCGTTTATAGTTTGTAAGTACCAGGAAAACAGAGCATATGAGTAGGCATCGCAAAAAGTTACCAATTCTCGTTGGTAGTTCGGTGCAAACGGTGCGTAAACATTGTGGATTAAACCCAGCCGACTATGTAACTATAAGGACGGTGTCACACTACAAATGAAGGCTTTTATTTGTAAAGTTGACTGAAAATTACAAGTCAGCGTATCTTTTTAATATCAATGATTGCTATTGACAAAATATGAAGAAAATAACAAATGCCGTTAAAATGAAGTTCAATAATTGAAGTTGGAGTTCTTGGTACCGTGCCGCAAGAGCACTACATATTTTCTGATTATCGATTTTTATTTTATTTTCTTTTTTCAGGTTAATTTTAATTATAATTAGTTTAATTTTATTTTAGTTAGTATTATATACAATTAATAATTTTGTTTATTGTATGTATCAGGTAGTCTTGTATTTATGCTTCTCAAGTATCTCTTTGTATGATTTAGAATGAGACTGATATAAAAAAAGAATGATATGGATGAAAAATTAATTATTGTACGAAACAATTACCTGACTTCAAACGCCACTACCCTGGGTTTAGAGTCGTCTAAAAAGAGAATCAAAAGAATAACGTGCATCTCTTTCGATAGGCCCTTTTGATCTTTTCAACATACTCGTAAATCTTAACCTTATTTCAAACCAATAAAAAATACTCAACTCACGCATATTTCTAAGTGTGAAATAGTCTTTATAGAAGTGCGTTGTTAGTGCGCTATTGTGAGTAATAAAAACATTTTTTATCTCTCTCTTCTGATTCGTACACTGTAGTAAATTTTATGCATGCATTGAAATGAGTTTGTTACATATGAGATAAACAGGGATGGAGAAATATGTCTCGTAACTCTACGCAATATATGAAAAACTGTTCATAATAAAAAGGTAGTACGAGCAGGTATCATTTATTACATTCGCAATTTTATTGACAATATCAATGTAAGATGTTATGTGTCTATGCTTAACTTTACCCCTTCTGAAAAAGAAGTTTTTTTCTTATATAAGAATATGTTTATTAGAAAAATTTTTTTGGTTAAATTTTTATTTATTTATATAAGCATTAAAATAAAATGTACACTTTGCCGCTATAATCAAAGGCTTTAATTTAAGATCTCTGTTATTTAAGATTTATTTTTTTCAGTTATTGCAAATTTTTCAAGACAACATCACATTCTATTTTAGCTTCTGAATTTCAGTTTGACAACTAACTACTGAAGTGGAATACCGATGATGACACACGAAAACACATTAATACTCAGTACATATAATCATCCTTATCAACATTGGACGAAAACGCTTGAACAAGACACCTATGTTTATCCACCCCTCGACGAAGGGCTGAGAAATTTCGTCAATCAAGGGATTTACCTTCTACTTGACGTTGACAACGTTCTTATGTTACAATCCCAGACTTAGCAATCTGACACTTTAAAGGTATACGCATACATAAAGAAAGTTTGTCCTTATTTCTTGCAGATTATTATATCAATGATTTTATACTTTCACGTTGCATATACTATTTATAAATACTACAGATACACAGTCTTCCGGTGACTATGCATTATTGTGACATGATTCTAGGCGTCCGAGGTAAAATAGAGGTACGAGTACATTACATTTGCCATTATTATCTGTAGTATTTATTAATAGTGAAATTATTTAATCTTATTCTTTGAAAAGGATATAATCCTTCTAAGTCTAAATTTCGTAAAAAATATATATGTGCTTGGTATAAAATTAGCTAACTAGTGCCGTGAGTTCCCGGTTCTATAGGATAGGACCACTTCATCTCTTTCTAGTAATCCAATAGGCTTAATATAATACCTAGTGCAGCTTCCAAAATGATTAAATATAAGTTAGATCCCCTTGGATGTTAGACGATTGGATGGAGTCGCTTCGTATAAAAAACCTCACCCAATCTAGAATCATGGTCAAAGGGGGTAACCCAGGCTCCTCTCTAGAGATGTGGAGGATATAAACGGGACTAACACGGGACTAACGGGAGGAAGAAGAAGATAAAGTCTAACTTTCTTCCTATCATATTAAAAGTTCGGTATTCTTCTAAATACTGAGTAAA
Organism: Amyelois transitella; assembly: GCF_032362555.1. NCBI lineage: Eukaryota > Metazoa > Arthropoda > Insecta > Lepidoptera > Pyralidae > Amyelois > Amyelois transitella. The sequence continues at coordinate 4,518,091 of NC_083511.1, read as the reverse complement.
AAAAATTTTGAGATACATTGTTAATTGCAATATGCAAAAGCTATATGGTTGAGATTATGTTTATTTGAGCGGTTGCCCTAAAATTATACAGAAACCTGTCAAGGGCTTTTTTACAAACGTAACCCCCAGTTTACCACGATGATTCAATGAAAGTAAGTACTTTGGCAATCTGAGATATTTTCTTTTAAATTAAAAGTATATGATCTAATCATGCTTTTGATTTTTCACTATTAAGGATCGCAAAACAAAGACGAATGGCGTGCGTAACTAGAGGCCTTCATTCAACATTTGATGAAATTTGCCTAAAATAGAAGTATAACAATAACATAAATGTTGGAACTCTAAACTCTTTGGAAATAATATAATACATAGTTATTACGTTAGTCGAAAAATTCAGCAAAAATTAATATTCAACTCAAGTAAAAAATTCAGTTGTTCAATTAATAAAAAAAATTAACCCCATAAATTTTACCCTTTCGGTAATTTAAATATATGTCAGGTGCGTCAATTAAAAAGTCAACATAATCAATAAAGATTATTCTCATTGCGCCAAAGCCTCCGGGGTGAAGTCCCTCATTTGTGCCGGTGTAGTCAAACCATCGATCGTGCGATAGCTACTATTTTGTGCAGTTAATTATCCGGGCAGTACTTAATCCAGCCAGTCACGTGACGCGCACGTGCTCATTCCGATGGGAATATTCTGGAAACGATCGAGTACGAGCAATAGTCGTATGCGATTCATTTCGTTGACTTTGTATACTGAGTTAACGTTGACTAACTTACCATCATACTTAACTCTATAACACGGTAGCTATGATGTGGGTGCGTTAATGACAGGCTACAATAAGTATGCATTTGATATCTTTCGATATATCATTAGTACATAAAACAACAATCTAAAAATTATAATTAATTTTCAATTATATAAGGATCTTATTTATGATGCTGTCTTAAGATAATTATGATACCTATTTATAGTATCTGAACCATTATTTTCTGTACTATAAATATTTGTGTTACAACTTAAACTTAAAATGCAATTAAACTCACGAGGATTTCTCATAAAATAAAGCCACAAAATGAAAAATTTTTAATACATTATTTTGAAATTTGAAACTTTGATTATATAAGATTTACTTAGCCTTAAAGTAAAAGAGTTATGAATGTGCATGAAGCGAAGGAAGTATGCAGAGATCGTGGAAAGATGTAGTCTCTGCTTACCCCTCCGGGAAAGAGGCGTGATTTTATGTATGTATGTATGTATGTTAAAGTAAGATAAAGACTTATAATGTGAGACAATAACTCAACGATGTAACTTTAAACATGATGTTAAAAATATTTTTAATTGTATTTCTACAACAATCTATCGCTCCAATCTTATACAAAAAATTGAAAATCAAAAAGTTTTTGCGTCTACGTAATAAGGAGCGACATAAATTCAACACCTATATAATTATTAAGTATGTTTTAAATTTTAGTCACAAACATGAGCTAAATTAGATAGTGAGAACTTTACGAGCGACTTGATAATAGTATCCGATGGTCATAACAGGATTAAATTTTATGTCCAATATTTACACAAGACTGAGAATCAGGCTTGAATGAAATTTTGTTTAAATGATGGGACTGACTTTGAGGTAACAAAATCATTGATGTATGTAACGAACGAATAAAACGAAAAATCTGGCTAATACCAAAATTGTTATAAATGTATTCAAAATACATATTTTCTTTTGAAGTAATTTTTAAGACATTTTTAATATACATATTACAATTATGTACGTATTTACTTACTAGCGAATTGGTATCTATGCTAATTTTATAAAGAGAATATTTTTTTTTGTATGAAACGAATTAACTCAATACTACAGAACCGATTTTGACGAAATTCAATACAGAGATACAAGACAATACATACATACATACATACATATAATCACGTCTATATACCTTGGAGCCAACAGTCTTGTAAATACTAAGAGGCCACGTTCAGTTCACTTCAGTTTGGCTTTGAGATAGAATTGAGACCCCTTAGTCGCCTTATACGACATCCATGGGAAAGATATGGAGTGGTCCTATTCTTTTTTCCATTGGTGCCGGGAACCACACGGCAAATATACTCGTATGTTTATATTTATATTTATTTTTATATGAGACAAACATATGTTTTTCTGGAAAGCCCCACAAGAGCAAAAAATTTAAACTGTATGCGCTATCTACACAGTATAAAATAATAGAGTATGTAAAAATTCTGACTGCATTGCCGTGTGGTTTCCGGCATTTTACAAAAGGACCACTTCATATCTTACTCATTGTACAAGGTGACTGAAGGAAAGCCTAAAAATCTTGGGATTCTTTTCTTATACAGCTAAACGTGGCCCTTCAATTATTTCAAGACTGTCTCTGTTTACCCTGCAAGGGTAATAGACGTGATGTAGGTATGTATGATAATTGGTTTTTAAAAAAAAAGGAGTCAAATTTTCTATAGCAGTTGGGGTTGAGGGACTCTATTTGCCTCAGAATTATTTTCAATTCTCAATCTTATCACATTTAAGCCGTAATATATTATTCGTCATTCAACACCAATAATCGCAATATCATCATATCTTGACTCATTTCAATAGAGTTGACTTTGAGCGGCTCTAACTCCAATCACCGTTTTCCTGTATAGAAACGGACTCCCTGATTACCTTCTGTCAACCATCTCTTTTATACATAACGAAGACGATAATTCTGAAACTGCGTTTTAGAATTTTCAAATTAAACAGTCAGTTTTACTCGTCTATGTGAGCACATCTCTTCATTTAAAAATAAAATTCACTTTAAAAAAGGAATATGTGTGTATTTTGGCAGAACCACGAGTTAGTTCCGCTAAAAAAGTAAAGGTAGAAGCATTATTGATATTTGATATTTAAATAATTATTTTGGAGAGGTAATTATTAAATACCATTCTTATAGTGCATTCTACACAAATTCACAAGGATTGACTATCTTCGTGAAGTATCACGTACATAAAATTAAAATTCTGGAGCAAGAGTATTTGTCGTCCCGGGAAAAACTATAATTACTGTAGGATTTGCGAAGAAACTGTATTCTTTTGCAGGTGGCGCTAAATACACGAGGGCGTCGCTGCGTTAAAAAGCTCGTACATACATACCTACATATGATCACGTCTATATCCCTAGCGGGGTAGACAGAGCCACCAGTCTTGAAAAGACTAATAGACCACGCTCAGCTGTTTGGCTTAGTGATAGAATTGAGATTCAAATAGTGACAGGTTGCTAGCCCATCGCCTAAAAAAAGAATCCCAAGTTTATAAGCCTGTCCCTTAGTCGCCATTTACGACATCCGTGGGAAAGTGATGGAGTGGTCCTATACTTTTTGTAATGGTGCCGGGAACCACACGGCACATAAAGCTCGTATAACTACAAATATAATAACAATGAGACCAGAGACATGCAATCCACAGTTCAATCCTGCAGAGCTTAGCTGGATATCGAATTGCAAATAGCCAGGGAAAATGTAGCATTTAACGCTCTGACAACTGGGAACGACTTCGATCAAGGTGCGGTCTTTGTGCGACGAATTTACTTGAACTCGTCTGGAAGTGAACGAAACTAATATCGTAAATAACGTGATTATAAATTCGCTTACAAGTAAGGATTATAACATGGAGGTTCCTCTTTTAGGGTATGTGGTAGTAACTTGTAGTAGTAAGTATTACATGACATTGTCACGTCTATATCCCTCTCGGGGTAGACGGAGCCAATAGTCTTCAAAGGTCCGAAAGGCCGCGTACAGTAATGTGGCATTTTATAGGTATTGATTATGTCCATCCCGTTAGGGATGAAGACGAGTTATACAAATAATGTGTGTGGTGATCTCGTTAAATGGATTTTTTTATCAAGTCAACATTTTATTAGTTTTAAATACTGTTTTTTTTTCCTTTACGTGCCTTTGTTTTAATCAAATATTATTAAGCTATACAAGACAGTTAAAAGTTAACTCCAATGTAAATTGGTTTAAATGTGTCATATATTTAAAATAAACTGTTAATCACCTATGATCAGGCGACAGTGTGGGGTTGTGAACAAATGCGCTTTAAGTGCAGCCCTTCTGCGCCGAGCAATGTAGTAGTGCATTTGCCAGATGAGCTTACCATATGGTATGGTTGTACGCAATCCTTTAATGTATAGAAAACCGATTGCATTACATGTTCTTGGGTATTTGATTGTCAACCGATTGGAATGCAGGTGCACTATTGGAAGCGTATTTATCTGGAGAATTATATAAAACGCATCCTTTTATAATTATATTATGTGACGATACGTCACATTCTGACTAGTATTAAAGTAGATAGAGTATGTTATTAGTAAAGTTGATTAATTTGTTGACTTAATGTTTAAAGCTATGGGTAACAAAGTTTTGAAAACGATCTTTTCCTTAGTATTATTCTTCCATTACAATAACCTGTTGGGTCTATGTACTCCGCAAGGGATATAGACGTGACGTTTCGTAACAGCATCGGTTAGTATTCAAACTAATGAACATTACCTTAGCAAATTGTTATTGGTTCATGGCCGAGGTGGGAAATGATCCTGTGCCTTTTGCGCTACACGCATTTTAACCGGGCACCTTACGTATTCGACCACCGACTCTCTATATGTAGGAAACCTAATAACCCTTATGATATATAGGGATAGGGAATACTGTATATCGGGTTTCAATCTTATCGCTCCCTTGACATGATTCTTAAAAATAATTATTTTTCAATAACTTCCCAAAATATATTTGTACAAAATTATATGAACCATAAACGGTCTCATTAAGAAAAACATTGCAATAAAAATATATCGTTGAACTTATAATAACGCTATTTCAACTTCGGCTGCAGAGCCATCTCGCGGCCGATTTCCCTACACGCCTGGCTAGGTATTATTTTAATGCTGAACTTGAGGAGTTCCAGCTAACTGTTATGGTTGCAGTTAAAGAAGTTGCGGGTAAATTACTTGGTCGGTTGGTCGGCACCGAGCCGGCGCTTAGTCTCGGCGGTTTCATAAAGTTACCTGTTAGAATGTTTACCATACTTATTATTTTGCTGTGTAAACAAGATACATACATATAGACACGTCTATATCCCTTGCGACAGAGTCAACAGGTTTGAAAAGACTAAATTCAGCTGTTGGGCTTAATGATAGAATTGAGATTCAAATAGTGACAGGTTGCTAGCCCAACACCCAAAAAAAAGAATCGCAAATTCATTAGCCTGTCTCTTCATCGCTTTTTACGATATCCACGGGAAAGACATGGAGTGGTCTTATTCTTTTTTGTATTGGTGCCAGGAACCAGACGGCTTAAACAAACAAGAAACCTAGTAAGAAATGATTTTTAATAATGTCATCAAACATTTATTATGTTGGACATGCTATCTGCCATCGTAAAACGAAAAGTGGTAAACAGTGTAGGTACTCGTACCAATGTCTTGATATTGTTATATTAGGCAAAAGGTAGAGAAGTGATTAATAGATAACGCATAGGTATCCTTTTAAACGTATATCTTTTATTATAAACAATTTAATGATGATAATGCAAAACAAGTTTTCATACACATGACCAAATTGAGTATAATCCCATGGCAAAGTTAAATAAACAAATGCATTAATTTAATTTTTATTAATTACTACCCTTTGTCAATTTTTTTTCTGGAAATTCCCACATGAGCTGCGGCATTCGCTTTCCAGAAAGGTACTTTAAAGTCGGTTCAGTAGTTTTTCAGTTTATTTGATACAAAAACACAAATCTTTTCAGTTAATAAAAAAAATAATATTAAAAAAGAAAAACATACACAACAAGCTAAATTATTCGGTAGGAGACAATATTATAAAGCGTGGGCAATGCCTGTGGCATCCATTGTTGACTCGCAACTTATTACCAAAGAACATACTCCCACAAACGCTCTTATAATAAAATCCTCATCTTTCTGTGTCCAGTGCTCTCTAAAGAAACAAATTGCTCATTCTTCATATCCTAAACACCCACATCTTTATGCTGTATGCTTTGGTCTTGCCATAGTAAAGTTAGGTCAGAAGGTTGATTTACACATTAAAAAGAAACTTATTGATAAGATAATTACTTCAAAATCTAATATTTTAATTGCATGCGATTTATGTAATATGAATAGTTAATCAAATATTGTGTGCTTACACAACAAGTTTTTTTTAAAGTAAAAATTAGAGTTTTGGTTTTGGTCATAAATGCGTGTTGCTACTTCAAATTGTAAGAAATGTAAGAAATCTTTAATCTACAAAAATAATTACATTACCATTAAAAGTACAGATAAACGTAATTATTTAGCTCTATTAGGCATGTCAAACTTTCTTGATCAAACAAGTTTTAGTTATAGTTCTAAAAGAAAGACTACGATGATCGTCACGCATTGTACTGAGAGCAAAACACAGAGAAAGACAGAACAGAAACTACATTCTGTTACTGATATTGGCGCGAAGTACTTGTACGATGATCGAAGTTGACCTTCTGTAGTAACTAATGCTACATGCGCATCTTAATACGTTTAATGCCAGTACTACTGTATGCAGGAGATTACTCGAAGCAGACAAGATAAACAGTAAAGGCGGTTGGTGAGATTAGTGCTAAAGTAAGGCTTTGTCTGAGATTCCTCGATGGACTAAATATTTATGCGGAAATGGTAAGTAGATAATTTACATTGTTGCAGTTGTACTTGTTGTAATTCTCTGACAAGGTCTCTAGATAAAACCTGCAAAATATTTTGTATTTCGTAGTATACGTACGATGATTTTTCACCGCGAACTGACACCTTGCAGGCTCTTTCAACTTTTACAAAATTGTGAACATTTCAAAAATGACCTAACGGATTTTGACGCCGCACAAACTTAATAATTATATTTACAGATCTTACATAAATTCAATCAAAATCAGGCCAACGGTTTGAAACACACAGGTTATCGCGTTACAAACACGCTTTCATATACATACAAACGAAAAATGTAATTTTGCCGCAAGTCACTTGGTAGACCTCAATCGCTTCGCTCGCTATGTCAATCAAAATCTTTTTTATACCAATTTCATTAATTTCAATTAATATTATTTATTAGTCTGTGAAAACTATTAACCTGAAAACACAAAAAAAGTCCCACGAATTGATTTTATTCCTAATCTGCAAGCCATAAACATATCTATATATGGTAAGATGCTAGAAAGTAGGATATGGTAATCTATATATATAAAACTCTTCCGTTACTGAGTGACTGACTGACAGACAACGCACAGTCGAAACTACTGGTCGTAGACAGCTGAAATTTGGAATGTAGGTTCCTTGGGATATGTTGGGGAGCACTAAGAAAGGATTTTTGGAAATTCAACCCCCAAGGGGGGGAAAAGGGGTAAAAACGTTTCTATGAAAAATCTTATTCCTTGGGTTTATAAACTTGAAACTTGGCATGAACACGTACATAGGCAAGTAAATATGTTTGACATTATAAGTTTTTTCAAACTACCCTCCAATCGTGATTTAGGGGGTGCGATTGGGTGACTGATTTATTAACGCACAACATAACACAGAAACCGCTCGGTATAGGAGTCTGAGATTTTGAACAGAGGTTCCTTTAGTAACATAAGTGACCACTAAGAAGGGATTTTTGAAATGTCAACCCCCAAGGGGGGGAAACGGGATAAACTGAGCCGGGGCTGCGGGAAAGTTCTAACGAGATACCGTGGCCCCGGAACGCAAAGGGCAACTGAAGGAACGAGGTGGGTTTTAGTCAGTAAAAGTCTGACACTCCCTTCCGTTCCACCCAGAGCGGGAGAGGTCATTTGATGATTTCCCATCCTTAAAAAAAAAGACTTTGTATGACAACTTTCAGTCGTCTCTTTAACATACATAATAACATACAAAATTATGTACATACTTGCATAACATTAATAACATCACGCCTTTAAATCCCTATTTTGTGTTAACACTACCCTTACAAACAGCTAAAAGGAAACAAGTGAAGAGACGAAATTTGTCCGCATCCATTTTCACCTAAATTCTTAACGTTAATGAGATTTACTTTTTATTATCAGGTCAACCTAATAGCCTCACATGGACGTATAACTTCGTAAGAATTTTCTTTCAACTCCTAACCGTTGAGGATTTGTACCTTCCATCATCAGCTCATTCACATGGGATGATGACTATCAGACTATATTTGTTTACACATGTAATCGATAAACTCCGAAACTACTGAATCGATTTCAAACATTCACCATTAGAAAGCTACTTCATCCCTGAGTAACACAGGCTATGTTTAATTCCAGTTGTAACAAGATTTCAGCCTGTGGAAGAAAAAGCCCTGTCGAGATCATTAAAAAACGCTATATATAACCGAATTACACGTGGGCGAAGCCGCGGGCGGAAAGCTAGTTTTTTATGTAAGTCTGTAAAGTCTGCTGGTAATCCATAATATTTTTAATAAAGACGTAAATATTCGTTTTTTAGAGTTCTACAAGAACTCTAAAAACGTTAACGTTAACGTTTTAATTTTTTTAAGTTTAGTTAGTAATAAATAAACTCAGTTCTGAATCCATTTTAAGAAAATCTGACACAGATGAAATATACTACTTAATGATAGATGTTTAAAAATTACCAAACAATATTTTTCTTTCAACTATATATCAGAAAATATTTACAACACACCTATTAAATTAAATTTGATTTCACAAAAAAAAATTATTCTATTCGTATCTCTTTTGTTATTTGATCTAAGGATCTTAAGCTTTCAGACGCAGTCTTAATCTGAGAGAACTCGCTACCCTAATGATATCTCCAGAGTCGCTTTAAGAGCCCATACATTACACTCTATGAGACGTTTTTAAAATTTAAGCCAACGTTAATGCATTTTGCCCTGTTTACTGTAAATACTTATTCAAATTTGTAGGCGAGTTTCTAGGAGATCATAACCTAATGGAGTTTGTGGTTATTGTGTCAGGTAAGAATAAATGTAACAGGGTTGACATAAGTTCTTATTTTTCTTACTTAATTATTTATTTCTAAATCAAATGTTGAATAATTCGAGTAATAAAATCCTTAATGGCTTAAAGATGGGTTTATGAAGATACAACATACTTCCAATCAAAAAAGATACCTACAGGTACTATACAATAAACAATAAATTTTTTCAACAATTTTTTTAGTCGGTACTATTATAATTCTTACTTGATAATATTAATTGCTTAATCTATTATTTTTAAATCCAAATTTTGTGAAAAATAATATCAAGATAGGTTAAAAATCCTAGATAAAGCAAACTCCATATCCTTCCTACATCTCCACGGAGCTTACAATGCGGACTCTGTGCCTTTGTGATGCTTCCACATTAGCATAACACGAGGTGTATTCAATGGACAAAGTAACCGGTATAAAATAAAATTTTACGGTTTACCCTTATATTGAAAAAGGGAGGTCGCGTTAGGGCATAATAAAATGTCTACGTGTTCCCTGGCCGGCCTTATGGGAACTGAATATTTTAGAACTGCACTGACTCGGTGTTAAACTGGTTGGTCAGCTTTTGGGCTGTTATTGTGTATTGATGGAGGATTGGCACATACCTAAGCGCGTTCAATCTTGGGATTGACAGCGTTAATAATGACTTCCTTTAGGAAAAAATATAAAATGCAATAAGTATTTTTCGAGAAATAAATAAGTTCAAATTATCTTAATTTATTTTCTACCCAAAAAAAGACATTGTCATTGTTGTATTTTGATGGAATTACCTATGACTGAAATAATGGTCATAATAGATAACATTTAAAACACAAAGCACAAAAAAAATACATAATTTAAGACGTGGAAGTGGCTCGCATGGATATCCATAGACTGAACGATCGCAGGACTAAGAGGAGGCGCGGATATAAAAAACTTTTACGTTTGTAAGATTCTAAACCGAGTTAACAAATTTGCTTGCTACTTAAGCGGCTTGCGAAACAAAATGCATACCTAACTTTCTACATAGAACTTAAATAAATCTTTAACCTTCTTCTTTTACAATTGCAGAAAGCAAACGGTTAATTTAAACACAAATATTTTAACAAAATTAATAATCGATTCTTAAAGTTTGAGTAACGATAAATTTCACTCATAATAAACTGAGCACGCTGAAGTCTAAATACTTTATTTTGTTCCCCATTGCCCGAGGCATTCCTCCATTATTGAAACGAATTGTTTTCTGAAGTTTTAATATTAAAAGGCTCTGTTGGACTTTGCTTCAGCTTATTTTTATTGCTCATAAAAAATACGATTAATCACGCTATATTAAAATTATTGCGCTGTGCCCTAGATGCCGTTATGTTCGTAAAACAAGCCTGAGAACTCGAGATTTTCAAAATATCACATAATTTGATTTATTAATTTTAATATTATTTCGTCTTATAAAAGTATTATAATATTATATATTATATTAATATTATATCATATTTAAAAAATATTCTATACAAAGTGATAGTTTATTTTTTATTTTCATTCTCAGTATGTTTAAAAAAGGGTTGTTTTTAAGTACAGCTTAACAAATCTAAATGGCTTATAATCCGATTTTAATATTACAATTGCAAAAGTATGTTTGTTTCTTGAGATTTCGCGTGTATATATTTAAGAGTCTGAAGAAGGACAAGTCTTTTATCCCGGTAAAAACTGTAGTTGCCGTGAGATTTGTGAAAAACCTGTTTTCTTTTGTAGATGGCGTTAAATTCATGCGGGCGAGGCAACGCGTAAAAAAGACTCGCTAATTATAAGTACGTAAAATAGTTATTCTTCTTCTTTTTGATTCCGGATTAGAATCTAGCAACTATGTACCTAGTTAACGAATTTAATCCTTTTCTAACGAGTAAACTTTGAATGGAACTCGACGATTCATTGTTATCTTTTTGTTTTCCTTTATTATTTACGTTTATCCGAATTTGAATTATTATTTTACTAAGCAGTGGTTTAAAGCAATATAAGTAGTAAAAATTATTTGCCGTATAATTAATATACCTTTTAAATTGGTGTTGTCATTACAACAATTACCTTATTTTTAAATATACTCTTCTTCTTCCCATTAGTTTAGTTAGCATTAGTCCCGATTATATCCTTCCTGCCTTCTCTGGAAAGGAGTTCGGGTTGCGGCTTTGGCTACAATTCTAGATAGGGTAAGTCAAGTTTTTAATTGACACCTCCGCAACCATTACACGGGAACCTTGCTGTATTATTTGACTCATATGATACTATATTATATCAAACATTCACAAAACAAAAAGCTAACATCAGGACAACATATAATATAATTAATACAATTGTAAAACAAATATGTATATAACCTTATTTTCTATCCAAAAAAAAAATTACTAGTCAAAATATCAAGAGTATTTTTTTTAAATCACTTAAATTAAAGGCCAGACGTTCATAAATATAAGAACGCTGGAATTAGTATTCAGTTCATACCGTTTGCATTTAAATCGGCAATGAAAAGGAGCCGAGTTTCGTATCGGAAAAACATTTTCTTCGCTTCAAACTTTCCGTACACTTTTGTGTTGTTTTTAATTGAGGAAAATTACCCTTATACACTTCATTTTCATGAAGTTAAGTGATTTCTCTTTTAATTACGACCCGCTATTGAAAAGAGAGTTAACTTTATCGGATTGTTATATTCGAAGTAGAATATAGAAATGTATGTAAAAGAGCTTCTCTTTCTGTCTCATCATAGTGTTTCTATTACTGAAAAGGTAAAGTTTTTGTTCAACAGATGATTAAACGCGATTTTATAAACAATTTTTTAAGATGCTTCCTAAGGCAGCCACACTGAAAAAAAGGTGTCGTGTCTTATTTTGCCTGTCTGCATGACACTTGCAGCCATACATACATAAAATTCATGGCTCTTCCCCGGAGGGGTCAGTAGATACTATCCATATCTTTCAACTAACCAAAATCCCTACATACTTCTTTTGCTTCATTGACATTAATAACTCTCTTCATACCAGCTCATTGGTTTCAAGTAGACTTAAGTACCTACTGTAAAATTGTCTGTTAAGAATTATATAATAATTTAGTTCTTGGTTAAAAGGTTTATTTTGAGGGATCCACAAAAGGGTAACTTATACACTTGGGATTATTTTCTGGGCGATGGGCTAGCAACCTGTCACTATCGATTCCATTACTGAGCCATATAGCCGTACGCGGCCTTTTAGTTTTCCTTTCAGTCAAGGCTGTTGTAGATCCTTGAATCATGATATCCAAATAAAACTATAAACCAAGACCGAAACGTCTATTCCTTAAGTAATTGTACTAACTGTTGTTTGTAAATGCGCTTCACTTCATTATGCTAACACCACGTGGAAACTAAAAAGGAAAAAGCTGCTAAAAAGCCCTCATTGTCCAACAGAAACTGTTGTGTTCAACACTAAAATTAAACGTCAATCGTTATGTCAACAGCACACCGTAGTTTGTTATTTCAATTATCGACAAGACTTTGCTTGCTAGGTATTTCCTATGCGCCGATAATTTAAGAAATAGACTGATATTTTTTTCTCAATTGTGGTATAAGTTTAAACGGAGAGGTAAATATATTTACTCAAATAAAATAAAATATATACATACCAACATAAAATCCCACATACATATCTTCCGGAGGGTAGGCTAAAGGATTATTTTTTAATCACTGGCCACTGTACACTGTACAAAAAAACATGTAAAGTTAAAAAACAGTCCTAAGGAAATTTTATATTATTATTTCATATTTTCACAGTATAAAAATTACTTATGTTCTAAATTTAAATAAAGGTTTCGTTAATAAACAATAAAAAATATCATTTCGTCTTCTATTGACTACGTGCTCAATTTTCCTATATTGCATCTTTTGTAGGAATTTTTAATTTACCCACCGGCCGTGTAGGCACCTCGTAGGCAGCTATTATGCTATTTTAAATTAATTTTAACTTCAGAGTGGTAGTCTTTACGTAGGTTAGATTTGGAGAAAATAATATATATAGGAGAACTTTATTTTATTTATGAATAAACTTAATTTCAGTTTTGAACTGGTGCTTAATAATGGAGTATATTAAATGCATAAGTTAACTAACAGGTTTAATAGATAACTTACATGCACATAAACACATTTAAATTGACACCACTTGCCATGACTACTGCATTTTTTAGCTTCATACACTTTCATATTCCTCTTCAAAGAGTTCATGTTCTTACAATCACGACAACGAAAACTAATCTTACGGTGAAAGAAAATATCGTTAAGCAAACGTACATTCGTGTAATTGAATGTGTAACCAACCTGGGTAGGATTCCCAGTTAAGGCCCACGAAGGCAGTTTGTCCGAGTACCTTACTATTTCTTGTTATAAAATGTAATTGGGAAGGTAAAAGGCAAAACTTTAGTAAATCATTCTAGGAAATTGCAAATACAGTAAGTTATCCTAAATCATGAACACCCGTCAATTTTACATTACAAAAAGACCGTAAAAATTTTGCGTTTTCTAGCAAATGATTCCACAAATTAGGTCCATTCCACACCGGTCCTATAAGAATTCCAAAATAATTGCAGGATCGCGGAACTCGTTGGAACGCTATTAAACTTGGTGCAGAATACGCCTGCATTCGGGTAAATTTGCATGTGCATTGTCAAGCCGTATCGGGACTTCGGAATGGACTAGCCGCCGGATAGCTGAGTACGATACAAACTTTTGTCATTCCATTTTGCATTACCGTTGCTAGTAGAAAAATGGCTATTCGAACTGTAGTTATTCGGGAACTGTAGTTTTCTTGAATTGAATTTGATTGTATAGGTTTCTTTATTGCTTAGCTTGATGCTATTTAGCGGTGCAATGTAGATAACTTTAATGTGACTTTCCCAAAGCTACCTTATAAAATAAGTATTTAATAAAAAAAAAATCTTAGCCACAGTGGAGCAGCAGTGTGGAAAAGATTAACATAAATATTAACAATCTTTTATTCCAAATTATTCTTACATCTCTAACCTAATGATACTATTATGATTACTTAAATTTAAAAGCCTTGTATTTAAACATAAATAATTTGTATTCATTAAATTAAATTCTTATTTCGTCCCGTTTCACTCTTCCTGTTTTTGCTCCATAAATTTTTACAACGTCTACTAATCAGCTGAAGGTAAGTATTTTAAAATATATTGCTAATGGACGATGAATATTTAAATAGCTACTTTGATCATCATTCGTATTAAATTTTAATTTTTTATGTAACCTTTTATGATTTGAGTACCTCCAAGAAATTTATCAAATTTGTGTTAAAAAAGTAGGAAGATAATAAAAGAAGCATAATCTTAAAATTTTCATATCTCGTGATTAAGTTTTTTAATTAATTCCCTTCGGAATTCGCTTAGTTTTCTCGCTCGGGGCGAATAAGTTATTGTTCGGAAGATCTTCATAGCTGAATATTGATTTTGTTCTAATAAAACAAGGGATATTTTCCTCAGACGTGTTATTACTTTTGTCAAGGAAAATTGCGTATTGTTTTCGAGACACAAACAGCCGTGATGAGCTCATGCTACATTTCATAATAACGAAAATAATGTTTCCTTGTTCATTTATCTACGTTAAATTAATAAGAATTTGGTCATTGTCGTTTCATATGTACGTGACTGGAAAGATACTTCCCTTGTGTGGGGACAAAAAAAAATATGACAACCAGAAGGTGCGTTGTAATAAATTAAAAAATGTAATGTTAGCACCTAGGTACTTATTGGCCCAAAACAGAACACAATGTTCTTCGTTTCATTCGTTCATCATGATGCTGATATAGATAATTATGACTACTGATACTCAAAAGTTGTAGCCTGTTACTATTATATAGTATACCTAAGTAGGTTTGAAGTTTATATTTAACTCCGGTTTTAGAATTTATTTACAGCATTCTCCGAATGTAAGGCTTAGTTATTCCTGATTGCATTCTCGGATGTTGATTTCAAGCTGGGTCTGTTAAATATAGAAGTGATATATTGACAAAAAACAATGGTGTATTACTAATTTCGGTCTAATAGTTTTGGAATAAAAATCCAGAAACACTTTTTTTAACTTGAAATGTAGGTTTGACACCTTAATTTCACATAAAAGAAGAGTTAATGTCTATAAAGCTTTGTATTTTTTAAATTATTTTTTTGAACTTAAAAATGTGACATATATAAAGCCGCTTAAGTTACATTGGGATAAATTAATATTATAAAGAATTTAGTTGAACTTGCATAAAAATTGCGTCCTGGTGAAGGGTCAGGTCAAAAGTGCCCGAAACCGCCGAGCTTGCATGAAGAGAGTTATGAATGTGGATGAAGCAAAGGAAGTATGCAGGGATCGTGGCAAGTGGAAAGAGGTAGTCTCTGCCTACCCCTCCGGGAAAGAGGCGTGAGTTTATGTATGTATGTTGCATAAAAATTTTATTTACACAAACGCGGCTGATTTCCACCTGAATTCACTTAAGATAATGCAAATAGGTCAAGTGCTTATCGAAATCGACAGTGTTTATGTACCTACTGCAATATCTGACACATCAAAGTATGCATATTCTAGAAGATATATTATTCATGTTTACATACGAAGTTCACATTGGTCAAATGTAAGCAATGTTATTTAATTTAAACATGTTTTTCTACAATCAAGGAAAAGAGAATAAATAAATACTCAACAAGGACATTAAATGTATTTTTTTATTTAATTTTTACATGCCACATCTTCAACAAGACCTGTCCGATGACAAAATAATTAAAATAAATTTTATTGATTTATTTACCAGTCTAATTGATTCGCTGAAGCCAAGTAGAAGAGCAACGTCGATAAAATCCTGGTAAAAGATGTTATGCTAGCCAATACACTTAGAGCCGGAGAAGTCAAAAATTTGCCAAACTGAAACGAAAAATATAATGCCACCACTTGGCTTCAAGAAGCGTAGGGTGCAATCGGGAACAGGTAACGAGTGACTGCTGAATTTACTATAAACTGAGAATCGAAGCCAGTCTTTGCAATGTGGAGAGACACAATGAATTACTTTCCTATTTGAAGTGAACTTTAAATAGGAAAGTAATTCCCGTCCCTCGAAGAAGTGCACAAACTCGCAGGAGATGTATTGATTTGCTTACTAATGTATCGTGATACTATCAAAATTTATTTATCATCCCACTATAGAAATTGTAGATTTTGCTTAAAAATAACTCGTCCGGAAAATCGCTCAATATGAAATTATCAGTATGGACAAAAATTTGAGTAAGTTGCGATAAACCACCATTACCTCTGACTTTGACGAATGGTCAAAGATAATGTTGTACATTGTTATGAATATAATGGGCGTGATTTAATCATGAATAGTTTTGAGAGCTGGAATATTTGCAGCTTTTGTGTGACGTGGTCAAAAGGTGAATTTATATCCTATTTATATAGGTGTAATTTATGGCTAAGGTCCCAGAGTTTTGATAATTAACCTTCTCTACCAATTTTGCAAAAGGAATAAAATTTAGATTATTTCAAAATTATTACAGTATGTGTCAAACAGTCTTAAAATAATTATTAACGATTTATGCATACATACATACATATGGTCAGGTCTATATCCCTTGCAGGGTAGACAGAGCCAACAGTCTTGAAAAGACTGAATGGCCACGTTGAGCTATTTGGCTTAATGATAGAATTGAGATTCAAATAGTGACAGGTTGCTAGCCCATCGCCTAGAAAAGAATCCCAAGTTTGTAAGCCTATCCCTTAGTCGCCTTTTACGACATCCACGATTTATGATTACAGAATTGACATGATTTAAGTAAGTATTAGCAGTAAAATAAATAGGTACCTACATAACAAGAATTATAACTAAGGAATTAAAAATTAAATAGCAAATATTAAATTCTTCAAAATAAGTAAGACCTTTATTTAGAGATGGCAGTAAATTCATCATTGAAAAGAATTAATTGATTAATCATAACTTATTTGAATAGGTACCTACTAATTAAGTTTAAACAAACTGGTATAAAAATACAAATATCTAAAAGTCTCACAATTAGACAAGCGATTAATACCTGTCCCCCTACCATCAGATCGATAACGATCGCGATCGGAAATGTGCTAAATTACATATTGTTCGATAATATATTGTAATGAAATGCGTGGAGTGATCTGTCGGTGATTGTCGGTGCGTTAAATTGGTTAGTCAGTCATCTGTGTAATACGCGTGGGTGATTAGGCATCGATATGAAATCAACGGTGAAATTTTTGCGGTGAGTGCAAACGGTGAAACAATGGTAAGTGGCTCGTTGAAACTATGGTGTTCTATGTATTTCATTATGAGTTCTATATTTTTGATTTGATGTGTGATTATTTTTTTTGTTAGTAAAATTTACAGTCATAGAAAATTGCACAGGTAAGTATTATTATTATTTGTTAGGCGATCGGCTAGCAAGCTGTCACTAATGATTTAATTCCTTCATTAATTCAGCTGATTTTTTCAAATGGTTGCCTGTCTTATTTACACGATAAACCGATTTCCAGATCATAGTTATGGACTGGACTGGACGATTCATATTTGTTAGCATAGAAACAATTCACACAAATACCAATAAAACAAACTCACATTCGACGAGACCAAATATATTATTGTTAAACACTACAGACTATAACCCTTCACACGAACTTCATGAGCCGTAAATTTGGCAACAAATGGCCCCTGACGCTTTTCACCGAGTCAGTGAAATGAAGGAAAACAGTCCTCCACTCCCCAACACGAAGATATATGGCATGAAGTGGACACCAAAACATGCAGTGTCATGATTATAATCGTATGTATATTTCGTAAAGGGGCAGTTTGGATGCGTTATTTTATTTTATTCCATATAAATAACATTTGATGTATAATTTAGTTCTTATTGTAATACACGTTGGTGATATTATCCGTATCAGATTAGCTAACACAATATACTCGTACCAACGCAATTTAATTATAGAAAATTTAATTAATAATTTTTTGGTTAACAGGCAAATTAAAT
This sequence comes from Amyelois transitella, assembly GCF_032362555.1. NCBI lineage: Eukaryota > Metazoa > Arthropoda > Insecta > Lepidoptera > Pyralidae > Amyelois > Amyelois transitella. The sequence continues at coordinate 4,500,036 of NC_083511.1, read as the reverse complement.
TCGGTAGTAAGCAACTTATCCCAATATTATTTGCACCATTGTATTGTTCGTTATTTATTTTAAGACTACCTACTAAATGACTAGCCCTTTAACCTTATATTTACATACATACGTAGTTAAATAAATAACTATTGGGATAAGTCCGCCATTGTACATGTTCTTCTAAATCCAATGACTGTTTTATATATTGTTATATATCTTTTTATGTGCAATTAACAATTCGCAATTAATCAAACAAATAACCATATCTATACGTAAATATATGGCTGTCATGTAATATTAACACACAGTATACTGAATATTTATTATTTAATCTGAAATGGTTTTATTATTATCCAAATACTTTTTAATCGAGTGCGCGTTAAAATTTTTCTACACAAACCTTTAAAACATTTTAACACACATTTCCAGACCATTTCCATTCAATTTGCTTTTTACAATTCCCTGAGCAAAAATTGTCCATGGGAACGTGCAATAAATGAAAAAATCCTTTATAAAATCCAATTCAGATTTCCGAACCATTGATGCTGGTTTACAAACACACGTAGAAACTTTGTGAAATAAGTTTATCCGCCATTTATTGATACGGTTTAAAAGGAAATTAAAAAAAAATTGAAAGTGTTTTGCTACTTGAATTTTGTGGAAATAAACATGTAAAAAAGTTTGGGGATTTTTAATTATATTTTTTTATCTACTTTAAGAAAAAAAGTCAGGGCTAAGCTTTGATAATAAGTTTGATGATTATAGAGAAGCCCGAGGTATGCCAATTACCACAATCCTGGTTTGGGTATATCAGGTTTTTATATGAAGCGACTCCCATCTCCAACTCCGCGACCTTTCCAAAGTTAGCCTAGATATAATTAAATTTATCATTAAAGGTATAGTTAAGTAGGTTATAGTAATCTCACGGCTTTCAACAAGACCAAGTGACGTCATTTTGTTCGCATTAGTTGCAACGAGAATGAGGTCATCTGTATAATGCATATGCTAACGTTCATTATCTTCGATGAAAGGAGGTATCTGGGTTAAAGGGATAATACGTGTTAAGACGTTGAAAATTGGTAAACAACAAGAAATATTACTAAGTTGACAATAACATAATCAAAAAAAAAATACTTTCTTTATGCTACCCAGATAAATATGTCAGTTTTTTTTTTATATATGGAAGAATACTCTCCCAACTGGAGCCAAAGTTCGAGCATTCACAATACATGTAATATTTAAATTGCCTTTAATTTCATTTGAACTTTAATGCATACCAGTTAAAAGGAATATTTTAGGTTAGGTACTCTTTTACAGGACTACTTTTAATATACAGTTTAGTTGATCATGAATTCATCATCATCAATGATCATTGATCATCAATCAGATAAACTAAATAAAACAAACCAGTTAACTGCAACTCGTACCCTTCATACCATCATCACGTTTGTTGCTTCAATATTTTTTTATATTTATCTTTAATATATACCGCTATTACAACAAATACTAAACATGAAATAAATTAAAATATAAAAAAATAACAACACACACAATAAACATTTTTTTTTAATTTGTATAAAAATAAGAAGAAAGCCACGTTTATTGTATGAGGACCCCCTTAAATATCTTAACTTAGTTATAGTGGCAACGGAAATACATATTTTGTGAAAATTTCAGCTTTCCTCCTATCACAGTTTATGAGATACAGCCCAACCTGGTGACGGACAGACGGAGAAACAGCGGAGGCTTATTAGTAGGGTCCCGTTTTTAGCTTTTAGGTATCCTAAAAATTGGCATGCCGCACGTTCGGCAATAAAATATCATAAACGGTAGTATAGCAGCAATTTATACAGCCCGAAGCATTTTGTTGCACACATTAGCATATTGGTCTAATGCTAACTAATGATGTGCATAATAGTGCTATTAAATTAAGCAACGCCGCGCTGCACAGCCTGTGTAATGTAAAGCTATGACCTTTTTATTACTACGCCAGGCGGGCGGCAGATACAGTGATATGGAAAGCTACTTTTATGAAAAAAAAACTGGTTAGGTACGTTAAAAATATTTTTTTCTTTTTAATTATTAAGAATATATTTACTTATTAAGATCTCGAGAGAGCTGAAAAGGCTTTATTTATGTGCTTATCACTATCACTACATTGTATAAAACAAAGTCGCTATTTTAGTCTGTTTGTCTGTATGCTTAAATCTTTAAAATTACGCAACGGTTTTTTATGCGGTTTTTTGTAACAGGTAGAGTGATTCGAGAGGAAGGATTTTATGTATAATTTTTTCCGAATTTTGCACCCATGCGAAGCCGAGGCGGGTCGCTAGTAATAACATAAAAGACAAAAGGTACTTGTAATAAACCTCTAAACCGTGTGGTTCCCGACACAAATACAATAAGAATAGGACCACTCCATCTCTTTCCCATGGATGTCGTAAGAGGCGACTAAGGGATAGGCTTACAAACTTGGGATTCTGTTTAGGCGATGGGCTAGCAACCTGTAACTTTTTGAATCTCAATTCTATCATTAAGCCAAACAGCTGAACGTGGCCGTTCAGCCTTTTCAAGACTGTTGGCTCTGTCTACCCCGCAAGGGATATAGACGTGATATTGTTTTTGTATATATTGAAGGAATTCTTAGATTTTCATTAAAAAGCTATGTAGTTTGATGTAGAATTGAAAATCTGTAGTTACGTAAAATTATAAAGATCCGACTCCTTGGTAAACTCCCGTTATCTTTAATGGCTGTTTACCCACTGTAAATATTCTATACACTGGCTTTGCTTGTGACAATGTGGATAGGTTTAAATTCTTTATTTCATATTACATTATCTTAAAAAAATATACCTAAATATTTAGACTGGAACTTTAGCAACGCAGGCGCCGATATATTACTATGGTTAGTATATTTTTACATAATAAGCACGCCTTCTTTTGGCATTAGTGCTAAACATGTCTGACAGAATTACCAAACAAAGGTGACTATTATTTTCATCAGTTTACAGACGAAACCTCTGAATTTACGTAGAAATTACGTAGAGGATAACTCTCGTTATAATAAAATTACGAGAGTTCATCAAGTTACAAAAATTATATAGGCATTTTTTTTTACCGAAACCGCCAAGCTTCCATGAAGAGAGTTATGAATGTGGATGAAGCGAAGGAAGTATGCAGAGATCGTGGCAAGTGAAAAGAGGTAGTCTCTGCCTACCCCTCCGGGAAAGAGGCGTGTTTTTATGTATGTATGTATGTATTTTTTTTTAAATTGCCATTTTACATATTGTTACTAGAGGAAACTAATTAGTAAGGTTTAAGTAAAAGCTTTAGTAATAAACAAATATGTAACTGTTTTATTCCCAAATATAGATAGATTATCTTTCATTGCATGTATTTTGGCTTATATAATTATTAAAATATCTCGTACACTTGCCTTTATATATTTCTTTCCGTTATTATAGAAACACTATAAATCAATTTAGAATAATAATAATACCGTGAACGTAAGAAGAACAACATATTTGTCATGCCTCTGATACTACCCGCTGATTTAACCGAATTTCATTATTTAATATGACCCGCGATCGATAGATGAAATATAATTATAATTTCGTCACGACCCTATTTTCATTGTGTGGGGTTTTTGATCGTTAACATTATTAAAGGATACAGGAAATGTACATACTAATATGATAAAGTTAATGAGTTTTAGGAAATTTATTTGATATTCAATAAATATTAAAAATACTTATATTGTTTTTTTTTTGTTTGTAAAAATATATATAGAAAGTATATTACTGTTTCGTTGTTGTATAGGTGTATCCAAATTTCTAATTTGAAATGAAAATTGAGAATCAGTGCATTTTTAACTTTAACAAGCAAACGATAATACTTTAAAATAAATAAACGTATTTATTTAGTTGAAACTCGGAAAAACTAATAAAAAGTTTACTTTATATTAATTTAAACTGAGTCAAGAAATAAAAATGATTAATTTCCACTTTTGTCATGACGAATTTTGGCATTTCCCAAATTTATTACCTCCGGATTTTTTCCCAATCCTGTAACATCAAGAACAATTCGTTTCGAAAGGAAACTGCGCTCGGCTGTACTTTGTCATCGGCTGTAATTAGGAGTGGCGATAATTTCGCCGTGTCTGTACAATTTTGTCATGTTTAATTTCCCGTTGCCTGCTCTGTCTTTGTAAATTAAGTAAGCTTGGACACCCTGCTTTGGTTACTTTCGTTGATATGTTCTTATATTGGGTTTATTGCACATAATCGAATAAAGACAAACAGAAAGTGATTAGCCACAATTTTTCCTAAATAACCTGTATTATGTAAAACTTGAAAGAAAATGGAATATTTAAAATACACTCTGATGTATAACAACATCTTTGTGTTTCAGGGAAAAGATTGTTAGGAGACCACACGCTCATACACCTAGACTGTTGTCTAGTTTTTTCTTTTTCGTGTTATTTTTTTTTTTTGTAAAATACTCATTTCAAATTGAAACAACATTTTCATTTTAAAAATATTTCTACTTATTACATGCTTTAATCGACCGTGTCTTTTAATATAAAAATAACCTAACTCCCATGTAAATGTAAAACATTGAAGTATAATAACAATTTAAAATCAACTTTAAAGGCGCATTGATGTCACAGTAGTATACAATTCTACATAATCACAGTCTAAAGGAACACAATGTTCTCATCTCAGACAACGGGATCTTGCGAATTAATTCAGTTAAAGCTGTTTTCCACTTTGCGCGGTCCAGAAAAGCTGATTCCAGCCTTTTGTCCGGGCTGCATGAATGCTGGCATTAATTTTAAGAAGATTGCAATCCGTTCGTGCGTTATGGATACAGGCAACTTGTTGGGTGTTTTTAGTTACCTACTTCTTCTTGGGGAGTCCAAATTGCAAAGATTAATTTGAAGTTTTCTACTAATAACATACTAACCGTAGAAGCTTTGTGACATAGTAATATTTAAATATTGATGTTTTTCTCATTCACATTAAGATAAAAAGCTGATAATATTATTATTGTTACAAGAAATTATAAGTATGTATTCATTGCTATTAATACATACATGTCGCATATTTCTCGGAGGGCCAAGCAGAGATTACATACCTACCTATTTAAAAATTTCCATAGGTAATCCTTGCATGCTTCTTTTTTGTTCTTGCTTGCAATTTATCAAGCTTTAGGGACTTTTGTTGACCTGACCAGACAGTCCCCGATTTGACAAGGTACGTTGGCCTTGGCTTTCCAATCTTTCTTTAATTTTCAATCCAACTTTAAAAGGATAACTACTGTTAATGAATATTAAAATGTTTAATTAGTATGTCGCCGTGATCAATCTTATTATCAGGAACCGTCAAGTTATCAGCACACAGATAAAAAGTCGGAGGTGTAATATACGATAAGCTCCGTAATTTACACATCACGCGTGGGTTCTCATACGTTCACCGCAAAGATGATAAAAAAAATTCTAATTATTTAACAGATTTTTTTTGTATATTCTTTCAACCTCACGTGTTTGTGGTTACACCCTTAGTTGAGCTTCGTAACCTTAGATTAATATTAAAAAAAAAGAATATTTTCATTATTTTCACTCATTAACAAGTTTTAGAATAACTCATCAATACTGTTTGACAAGATCTATTTTCGTTATTTACTTATGAATTTTCACCAGAAATTATTTAAACACGCACATGTGTTTAGAATACTAAAAGAACGTAGCAGATTTCTGACTAAAATACATATTTCATAACTTGTTGAAAACTAAATGTCCTAATTAACGTTCCATCTAAATTTATATGAAAAATAACAGGCTAATTCCACACAAGTAACAAAGTATTATAGCTTCCGGGTGCTGTCTTGTTAGTGATTGGAATGACCGAACGTTCGTATGGAATTTTAACGTTTTCTCCTACAGTTTTCTTTTTATTACATCAAAGTCTTCATAACGAGATTGAGTCTTTACAAAGGGAAGACAGCTTTGTGCTATCAACTACTGTGGATATAATTCGGTCTAGATACCATTTTACCCTGGTTGCGATTCAATAATGTTTTGTTTAAGATTTGTTGAGTCGATAAAAAAGGTTTGGTACCTAATTTGCCTTTGGTCATATTTTCTTTTCGTAACTAATTTCTAACTATATAGAAACTATTTTGTAAGGGATGTAGTTTTTATAAATTAAAGATGATTCTATAAAGGTGCTGTAATGTTAAGTATCAATGTTCAGATGTTTAATCCAATATTCTTTCTACGAGTACCAAGAAATTTGGTGTGAAAGTATATTTTTGTATGTAAGCTTGTAACACTATAAGTTTGGACCCGTTGGTCTGAGTTTGATAAAATTTTACATGTGTAGGAGCTATTCATTAAATTTTTAAGCTCTTCAGGCATCAAAATGAGTTAAGTAATTTTTGAAATCTAACAATTTTGAAAAAATTTAAAGTGTTCGCAACGAACAACTAGTACTTTTAAATCCAACACTAAAGAAAATAAAATAAAACAAAATCTTAAGTAAACAAAGCTCAATAAATCTAAAATCCCCTTCATACGCCCACCAATACTCATCCAAATCTTGTACCCTCTCCCTTCAATAGGATATGCACTAAACCAAATGTTTCAGTAGACGTAAAGGAAGTCGAACTAATTCATTATTGTGTGCGATAAACAATAAAAGCAAGAAATAAGATTACAGATAAATCTCAAAAGGGAATTTTTCTACAAAAGGGCTTATGTACTTTGCGTCGTTTTCGGAATAAATACTTTTACTCCATTGACCCTAAACAGCAAAGAACAGATACGTACAACGGATAAGTTATAATTATGGCAGCAGATTGCGGCGTTACCGTTTCATAGACAAGTATATAAAAAAAATTATGCATTTTATGAGATAATAAGAAGTACTAACAAAGTACGGTAATTTGAAATAACTGAATCTAATATTATCCTAAGTACTCTACGCTTAATAACACTACAATTATAATACCATCAAAAATAAAAACACCTTTAAAATGACCTTAAATTTTTGCCTTTGGTTCCGTTCGCTTGAAACAAATTCCCCTGTTATAAAACAAAACTTAGTCCACTTACAATTTAATAGTTTTACACCATAACTAGCGTTATCTTAAATCCATTCTATACAAAATAAGCTTCAATGTGGACACTGCAATGACGCCGGCAAGCTAAGTCCGCCATTGTCTGTTGGATAAAAAAGGTACACGAAGTAGGCCCACCATAATCTCTTTATTTACTACGAAATCTGGTACTGACCTAATCAGTTTCTTTGGGTCACATGCCATTGATGGGATCTATAGGAAAAGGTGTTTTGTGTTCCCGTTTAGCTATTGGTCGATCCAATTTTCTTAGCAAATAGTTTTTAAAATATGTATAGGTATCTTATAAGTATTTATCCTAAAAAAGGAATTTATATTGGATTTCACTTTTATATTAGTTTAATAAAGGATTAAAATGTATTTTTACAAAACTTTTTACTTTACGTCATTCCACGAAAATAGAGTTTTTCTAGAGTTTGACTTGTTTATCAACAACAATAACGCAAAGATCCTAAAACCAATAGCAGTTCTCATTTCGTAATTATACGGATTTTTAATAAATACGTCCATATTCCATATAAACAATATATTCCTCACAATCTCCGCTACAAAATCATGTACACAAAGACAGAGGTTTGTAAACACTTTGTCATAATGACAGGCAAAGGCAACTGTTTGATACCAGACAGCCGAAACTCGACGAAACGCCGCGGCGGCGCCACCGTATCGGGTTACAATACAAATTAAACGAGCAAATCGAGGAATATTTATTTGCATTGCTTTGAAAAACGGTTTTTTTTGGTGATATTTATATATGGAGCTGCGTGCTTTCGGCTCTTTAGAATAGGTATTATAATATCGCGTTGTTTCTTAGGAGAATTTTCCATTTCACTCTATGTATTTCGTGGTGGTAAATATTAATTTAATATACGTGCACTTTTCTTAATATTTCTGTGGATATAAGTAACTCTCTAATTATCTCCCGCGTTTAAAGAATGTCACGTTAATTCCCGTTCCCGTAGGAATATACAGATACCTAGAGAAAATACTTTGAATGCAAGCTGCTTTTGACCAATCAAGGTGGAAATCGTATATGTTCCATTCTTGTAACAATATTCCCTCTGAGGTGATGATGACACATTAAACGTATATTTTCAAATTTGTACTGGAACTTCAACTATCCCTATAAATTTAAATTCTTTATGAGAGCATACTGCATCTATTCACGCATTCACGTTTCCAATAAATTAAGCACTATTACACAAAATTACGTTCTAACACATTCATACCATACAAAATATCTAATTTACGCGTGCATTGCTTAATCGTGCGGACAGTCAGTGCGAATAATAGCACCGACAAATTTTCCGAGCAGTCGAACATTTTCCTCTGAATGCATCTACACAATGCACGGTTTTGCCGGCAAAATTGCATGCTATTAAGATACTGAATATACATGATACTTTAAAGTGGTCCGTTGCTAAAGAGTTGCTGACAGGTAAACTGAGTGCAACATGCAATCATTTTTGTTACTATTTGCTTATTGTTATGTATATATCTTCTTCGTTCTAGTGTTATATTCTTACATTTCTCGATATGTGCCTTGGTCTTATCCTTGATTGGATAAGTCAGGTTTTAACAGTAAGATACTCCCGTCTGACCTTCACAACCTTTCCAGTAAAGGCTGCAATATACGAATGTGCCTATTCCCTTAGTAGCCTTGAATGACATCCATGAAAAAGGAATGGAACAGTCTCTAGTTTATTCTTTATAAGTTATGTTCTATAGAAATAAGCAGAACATTCCTTAAAATATATACCTTTGTTTCTTGTGTTTTTAATTTCTGCTATTTTCTGTGTATTAAAATTTAAATATAGATTCTTCTGTAGGATAGCTCAAATACCAATCAATATAGATAAGTAATATATTGCAATAAGGCTTGCCAAACTACATGTTACAATTGTCAATGAAAGAAATACTTATAGTAAATGTAGCCTCGACGTCTTGCGACTAAAAGTAGCAAGTTGACTCACTAGGGACAAATAGGGAATCTCGATGACGTCAGAACAGGGTGGCCGCTTGAGCAATCCTTTGCGTGTTAATCTTTATTTTAAATTTTAACTTTAAGTTCGAACAGCAGAGTATCTTTTCATGAATACGTTCCATAAGGTCAACATTTTTTTTTCAATAACCGTTGAAGTGTAACGTAATAATTCCAACAAGCGGGTTGACTGCGGAAAGTTTTGTACCAATATTTTGATGCTAATAATATGGCAGCCGTGAAGAGAAGGATAAATTATTACTGACGGCATAATTCTGGTTCTGACATTTCAAAGGATCCGGTTATTATCTTAAAAATGGCAGGTGGAAAAATGAAATGACCCCTTAAAATTTTGCAAATGACTATAAGATGTAAGTGTCTATATATTTTAAGACAAATACATACGTATTCATTAATATTTGAAGGGTTTATGTGAGAAGGTAGTCTAAATAGGTATACCTTCCACCCAAAGGTTGACTGGAAGAGATTGGATTAGCGATAAGTCGGCCTTTGTACCATCTCTATCTGTTTTGTATGTTTTACTCTTATTGTGCAAAGATATCTATCTATCTATAGGTTGCTAGACCATTGCCTAAAAGGTAAATCCTTAGTTTTTTACTTTCCCTTTCGTAAAATGTGAGCAAACAATAAATAACTTCCACTTACAGTCACAACATTATACGAATAGCGAATAAAAATTTGGGCAAGATATAATAAGAAAGTAAGTACTATACGTATCTTTTAACGGAAGCAGAAAAAACTGTCTGAAAATATGTAACATTTTTGTTGCCTGTTAATGTTTCCGTTCTTTCAGCTACAATAAAAGTAAGAAGATGTGAGCTAAAATTATACTTAGTATGTATTAGTTGTTTATATTGATGTAATGTTATTTTCAACATAAACCCATACAGCTGAACGTGATCAGGCCCTTCGAGATTGTTGGCTCTGTCTATCCACTAAGTGATAAAGATGTGACTACATGTATAAACATTAAATTGATAAATCTCCTTAATTTAAGTTCTTTCGGGAATTTGGAGAAATCCTAGGCACCTACATGCCAAATTTCAAATCTCTACCAGCAGTGGAAGCTGTGCTTTGATACGTTAGTCAATGAATCATTTAGTTTTCTCTTTTATATATTTACATTCTTTTATTTATATATTATTTTTTGAAGTTAAAGTAATAAATTTCGAGAGTAAAAGTGAGATGTTACGACCTAACAAGATATTGTACACACGATTTGTATGACGTACGAGACTGAAATCCCTCGGTGGCTAACATGTGTTGTCAATCAGCGTTGAGGTCTCTACACATCTACAGAGTTAGAAATTTTGTAGACTTAACATGAGACTTGGGATTGTTTGAATATATATATATGTTTTATAATTCCATCTATAAGCCATATAACTGAACATTCTAGTTTTTTCGAGACTATTGGCTCTGTGAAGATGTGTTCATTTCTATGTATATGTGCTTTATATGCTAAAGTAAAGTCCTGTTTAGTTTTATTCCACCCAAAAGTTGACAGGAAGAGATTGCATTAGCGATAAGTCCGCCTTTGTACCATCTCTATCTATCTGTTTTGTGCTGTTTTGTATGTTTTACTATTATGGTACACTAAAGAATTTTATCTATCTAAAATACCGACACACGCAGTTGCGGTCCCTTCTGCATAATAAAATCTCGTTAATAAATGTTTTTAATATTAGTTGTAGTTTGGTAATAAAAAAGTTAGGTTAGGTACTGTACTGTACTGTACGGTACTGAGACCGAAACATTTGACTCCTTCCATATTGTGGTAAAGGACAGTAATTTTGACTTTTCGCCACGGTTAGTAATACTTTTTAATAAGAACTGAGATTGATTTTTTGGAGTCTAAAGAGAATGGGAACAATTCACAATATGTTTCTCAATTGACAATTTATAATAACAATAGTATTGCTAGTCGTAACACATTGCCTTTAGCATGGTTTTTAATTTTATAGTTTCTACAACCTTGCAAGTTATAACAATAAATTCAAAAAAGTACAGCGATAGTAATTAATTTCATATCTCTGGTCTTCCAGTAGATATGAACAGTCCATTAGAAAGTCGGCGTTTTTGAATGCCTCTTTATGCGCGATGCAGTCGTAAAGCTCCTGTGGGGCCTGATTAGAGCCACGTTTAGTCCAACTGAGCATAAACAGTTGTTCTTAATTAGAAATGCGATATGGAGGGAAGGAAGATGCATAGAGTTTGATATGAATTAGCACTGATGTGTGAACCTTTATCTGTATATTAAAAAGACGATGACTGATTGACTGATGAGCACAGCTCACACCACGGGATTGGTAATGTATATAGGTTCCTTAAGTAGTCTAGGGGTTTCTCATGAGAGGATTTCTGGGAATTTATATATTTTGTTTCAAACTAACTCAACCAACACAAAGTACTAAATTGAATAGCAAACTAATATTCATTTTCAGGTTTCTAACCGCATCATATGTTAAAGTACAAATTATAATGTTACCCACAGAATTAGGCACCATAAGAATAATGACTGCTAAAATATTCAATTAAAAAATCAATAGTATCAATAAATTAGATAAAGACAATTTCAAGTTCAACTCTGGGCATAGGAAACCCAGAATTTATTGATCAGAAAATCTTTTCTACTAGAAGTAAAAAAAAATTTACGATACTAATGTAAAATATGGGTGAGATCTGTATTGCCTAGCACTAATAATTCATTGAGAAGTTCAGTCAGTTCCTTGTAAAATAAATAAAAAATCGCCTACCTCCAAACACGATTGAAGTACAAACAACATTAAACCTTAACATTGACGGCAGGTGAACTGCCTTAGAAAAGCTTACCAAATATTTACAACTGCTTCAAGTGGCTTAAAACAAATTCCCCAATAATCTTGCCAGACTTTATCGTCATTGAATACCAATATTTAGAATTGATAACTTTAATCTATTTATATTTATGTTATGTTATATTTTTACTAACTAACCAACACACAACATTCAGTTAGATGGACTAATGACAGCATTAACATTGAGACCTAGCGACAGGTTATTAGCCGAAAAAGAATTGTAAGTTATAAGCCTTTGAATATTTCTCTAAATAAAATAATATAACTCATTCGGTAGCCACTTCATTTAAGTACATTTAATAGCAAAATTAACAATGCGCTTGGCCTCAATCTCTTGAAACAAGAGAAGATACATGTAAGGTAGTGCACACTCATTAGATAAATTATGATATCGACCCTGGGTGAAATTCCTGCCCACACCGTGTTGTCCGACTTTGCACAAATGGGAATTAATTTATACAATTCAGTGCACCGCCTCCGAATTGAAGTCTGTTCTATTCTTTAAATCTCAACGGCTATTTGCACTGAATTCGCTACCGACTCCCCCTTACATTTTTGTGGAACGCCACTCAATTCGTGTTTGATTTCGCTAAACATAGAGCGTTGGTAAACATTTAGCAGAATTGTATCGGGTTACAGCATTCCCTTTGTTCCTTGTTAAAGTTATTGTGTTGTAGGCTCTATACTTTTCTATATTGTAATCCTCTTTCTATGTTGTTCCAGTTAAAACCTACGTTTATACATATATATATGCATCGATTTTTGCCCAGCGATAATAGGATTTTTTTAAATTTTGGAGATGGCTGGTAATGTGCCAAGGTTAATCCATACATACATATATGTATATAGTCACGTCTATATCCCCTGCAGGGTAGACAGAGCCAACGGTTTTGAAAAGACAGATAGACCACGTTCAGCTTTTTGGGTTGATGATAGGTTAAGATTCAAATAGTGACAGGTTGCCTCTCACCTAAAAGAAGAATCTCAAGTTTATAAGCCTATCTCTTAGTCGCCTTTTACGATATCCATGGGAAAGAGAAGGAGTGGTCCTATTCTTTTTTTATTGGAACCGTGCCGTGGTGGACCTATAAGGCACAAATTCATACTGCCGTTGTAAAACCATAAATGCAAAAGTTTAATTGTTACCTCTGCAAAGTTAAAGTGTAGAAAATAACATTGTGTACCGGCGAACCGCTAGGAAGGGCGGAAGCTATGTAGTTAGTTTAGAAGGTAAATAAATATTCTAGGTCAAAATAATAAATGACGTACTTTTTAAAAATAACACTACCTCGTTAATTTCAGGTCAAAAATACAAAGTTATTTTAAAGTACTTTCATCTATTTTCTACTTCAAAGTGTTACAATTTATCAATGGTTAAGAAATATCGTTGTTAGTAATAATCTCCTGGATTCATACTTTAAATGAGGGTGAACCGAAAACACGCACTCTTTCTTTTTATGCAGCTCCCCTGATCGCTTTGACAGCCTCCCGACGACTGTTTACATCGTCACAAGTATATCATTAGTCGTCGGTTTGTATGCTCATGCGCATCTGGTAGACGAGTACAAATGGCATCACAAGTTTTGTTTACACTTTACGAAATTTCGACGGAACTTTAACAACCACGAATTAGAGATTAAATTTGAATAGTTTTTCATTTTTGGAATGCGTTTGGAATATTGCGGTTTTGGTATTGGAAATGATTAAATTTCAAAATGAAAACAAACAGTTTGGCGCTATGGCTGTCCGTACTTTGACATGGATGTATCGCGCAGAAGGAGAACGAGGAATGATAAATACGGTTTTTAAAATCTTGTTATAGGCGGCTTAAGTACGTCCACGTTTGAGGTGTAAAAATAAATTAATGGAAAACATCAGTCTTTGTAATGTAGCGTAACGGAAACTTGAACTATGATTTAAATAAGATTTAAGAATATTCTATTTCTGTATAATTTTGTGAGAGATAAAAAAATGTTTGAATTACCTAGTCATAAACAAAAATGCAATGACCAATCTATTTTCCTAATAAAACTATGCAGTATGTTCTATTAAACATGAATGAAAACAAACTGTTATAAAATATAAATACATATTTTATCGGAAACAATTTAAAATTTTATCATAAATCCAGAAGCGCTGAAATCACGACGTAACAAAGACCAAAGAGGGATAAAGCGCTGAGTATCAAATCCAATAAATAATTCTCACTCGCGACAAATGAGGTCATATGTTTCTACTTTACCTTTTTTTCGTCGCTTCCCGCGGGATCATGTGTCTTCTATTTCCGTTCGGATCGCCGATTTGCTCATTCAAATTTAGAATGTTCGCTGTTTAGTGTATCGTCCTGGGGAACATTAAAAGGCAGATGTCAACGCATGTGGTTATGTTTGTTGGTGATTAGTTTTTATGAAACTAATTGCAGTTTCGGGGACTAATAGGTGCATTAGCGAAAGGAAATTTGAAACATAAGAGTAGCGTAAAATGAACTTGCAAGCAACTGACAAAAATACAACATAAATAAATCTTTTGATAATTTTATTAATGCAATGAAATTATGAAAAGAAAATTAAAAAAAAAACATAGAAATATGTTGTGGTGATGGCCTTTATGTACGATAAAATGTATAGAGCGATAGCCTGCAATTGCAAATCTGTAAAAAAAATTAATGAAAACCTTAATTGATAAGTCTAAGTATAGCTTTAATTTTTATTTTTAATACGTAGGTACGAAAACTTTACTTATCCAATTCATGAGCTGTATTTTATTCTCGATTGTGTAATAACTGTGCACGAAAATTGGCTGAGCTGAGTGTCCAATTTTATTTGCATACTATTTAAACAGCAGGTGATGTCCTAACAATGACTTCGCTCAGGTGCTCCGAACCTCAATTTACAAAATTACATGGTACAAATTCTACGTAATGCGTTAATTTGCATCATAACAATAACTAAGCAAATTTGGTCGGTATCTTAGCGGCGCAGTGGATTTGAGGCTCGCTTTTTAACTAAAAACTTCTAGGTTATATTCTTAGTTAAGAAAAATTATTTTCCTTAAAAAATATTAATTTTTATTTGGTTTTTTTTTTTACATTTCCTTCTAATTTCTTAATTAAGTTAGCATTGCATAAAAACAGTCACGAAAACCCGCTCGGTACATGACGTGACGCAGACGGCGATACAAATTATTTTTTAAAGAATAAAAATTTCCTAATTCGCAAAAAAAATATAAGATCGTTTAAATACTAGATTTTTCTTTTAGAAAAAAAAATTACAAATTTTAAAAAGTTCACTTAGCCAATTTCAGGTACTTACGATTGGTCCATTTTCAGCGCTTTGTATTCCGGACTATTTAAATCATGTAAGCGGAGTAGTCGACCTCAAAACCGCGTTTGGTGTATTGCAAGCAACAATCAAACGTAACCTTGAGAATCTTTTACGAGGTGCTTTCATCTTTGTCGTAAATTGTAACAACGTGTATAGATGTGGTTCTAAAGTTTACTTTGGTGATGGAAGAACAAAGTACGGTGTTTGAATGACTCAGGCCTATTGAAGAAAAAAAAAAACCTGCGGGTTTATTTAAGCACACACACGTATATATAGTCTAGTAGACTTAGCCAATATTCTAATTTTGAATTTGCTTCACGGTGGAATTGAGATTCAAATACTGACAGGTTGCTCGCCCATCGGACTAAAGGAATTCGACGTTTATAAGACTATTCCTTAATCGCCTTTTACGACATACATGGGAAAGAGATGGAGTGGTCCTATTCTTTTTTTTTTATTGGTTCCTTGAACTACGCGGCACAATGAGTATGAATCATAAGCTAAATATAGCAAAAATGCATCACTCGTTACAACAACAGGACGTAAATATGTCGGTGTGTAAATAAAATCAATCAACCATCAAAACGAACCATGACAAAATGAGTTATGGGACTATGTAGATGTTTAACCCCGTAAAAGAAGGAGTGTTATAAAATTTACGTGTTGTTGTATATCATCTTTGGAATCTCATAATAAAATGCGTTTTTTTTTTCACATTTCTTATACTTGTTCTACATAAAAACTTATCAAAAGGATTGCTAAAGACTTACGAAGACTGTTGGCTCTGTCTATCCTGTAATTGATCAAGACGTGATTACGTGTATGTATGTTACAAAAGTGTGGCTTGAAAGAATTATCTGACAAAATTTGATAGTTCGAGTTCAGCCACTTCAATCAAGGTATCTAATTGGTGCACTTAATGAATGTGCATATTACCTTAATTGCCTTTTACGATATCTATGGTAAAAACTATGATTTCAATCAATCATCTTAAACATACTTCTTGCTTTCCGGGTACATTTGTGATAACAATTCGAACACACGCTTAACCTACACTCTGAAACAACATACATTGTCATCTGCCCATAGATTCAATCATCAGCTTAGTTAACGTTATGATCAGTACTAAAACATTTCATTTCATAACAAGCAATAACCTCAAGTGGTATGTTTGACAGAATTACGGCCCCTGCCGGGATATAATGCATGTTACGACTCTAGTGGGTGTGATCCTAACAATATTAGCATTAGTATTCTCTGTGTGTAATAAGAAGAGAGCAAACTTAACTATTATCAATTTCTATTACGGGTTAGGTTTACACGGCGACAATTACGGAGGTGAGATGGGAGTCGCTTCGCGTAAAAAATCTGATTGTAACCAGGGTAGAATAGAATAGATTTATCTTCAAAATTGAATACAAGGTATCACTTATTGACGTCACATCCCTTAAATCTAATTATATCTACTACCGCTTCCAAAGCGCATCACGGTCAAAGGCGCATCCCTTTTCACCAGAGAGGTGAGAATGAAGCCGGGATTAACTTCAGGAGAAAAACGATAGAACAGTGTAAATTGAATAGCTGAATGACTTGACCGCACCACTAGTGGAATTTTATCGTAAAAATCGAAGATAGAAAGTACATATATTTTAACGTCAGGTTTCGACTAGCGTACGCTAGAGGCTGAGAGAGGATGAGAGGAAATCGCTAGCTTTTTTTAAGTTTCAGCAACATTAATTTTTAATATATTTTAGTTTGTTTTGTTTTAAATAGTTTATTTTGTTCACTTCCGATTTCTTCCGATCTCTGTAAAATACTTTCCTTCCACAAAGACGATAAACTATTCACTTTTTGCTCTGAAATGCACGTTCTATGATAACGATGGTTATTCTAAGTAAGTGAAGTATTTCATGAAACGAATGATTGTCTCAAATACTAGTTATTGTTCTCTTATTGGTTTTATTACAAAAATTACTGTTTCGATCATATAACGTTTGATTTGGCTTATTCCTAACATTATTTATAAGCTTATTTATAACAAATTTATCAACACTAGTACTGAGATTTTTTTTTAAATAAGAATATTTGTCATAAATTACCTTTATTTTTGCTCACTATTGGCTCTGCTTATGTCGTAATGTTTATTATAAATTCTCGTCCATTCCGTCTTTATCTAATTAATATAAATTCCAGCTGGTATCATGATCTTGGTCTTTAAAAAAATCAACATATTTTAGTTTGCCTGACTAATATGAATGCTTACGCGTATTCCTATCTTTAAATATTCGATTGGAACAAACAGGTAAAAGATGTTATGTCTCGGCGCGCCGTCTCAAAAGTGTTATGTAAAATTCATCAGACTGACATCAAAGAGGAAAATCTAAAAAGTATTTCAGAATTGAATATTTATAGAACCGTAAAGTACCACGTACATGAAACTATTCGCTCCTGTGCCTGGGAAACTGTATTTGGCATTCGTGATTCTAGTATCAAGTTTATTTTCTTTTTATAGATAGTGAATATGGTATTAGTGTTCGCTGTAAAATGGTCGTGTGGTTTCTGGTAAAATAGAAAATGTTGTGGATGCTAGCATCGTGTGAATACAATGTTAAAAAAATCTGATCAGTATTTCAAAAAAAAAAACCATAGGATATTATAAAAATATTAAAATAAATGTGCAAGAGTTGTAAATTTTAAAGTACTCACAAAATTCGATGAGTTTAATTATAAAATTATATAGGCTAGCATGTAATAACATGGCTTATGTTCGGTTTCACAATTTTCTCAATGATTACATCTCTTTTAAATATTTGTGTTGATTTATTTCTACAATTTTTTCCTAGGACATGCACCGTTTAAAGTAGTCGCAGCCAAATAAATGAAGTATATTACAAGTTTCAACCAACACAAGCCAAGAAATGAAACAGCCTTTACGGAATAAAACAATTGTATTTGGCATTGCAACTATGCTTTTATGATCTGCAACTGTTATGGTTGAAATCTTCGCTTTAATCTTTACTTGATAAAAAACTGACATAATACCAATAAATAAATACCAGTTTTATGAGTCCGCTTAAATCTAAATCTCGGGTGCTAAGTAATTTGAGAATTATACAATGAGTTTTGATATTAGTACGGTAATACTACAAACTTCATACCTATAGGGTTTAGTGTACCCACTTTTGTACAAGTTTAAAAAGAAAACGTAATAAATTAAAATGTCAAGTACAACGTTAATGACAGTGAAAATGCGCTGTTACTAAATTCCGTGACGCTTTAGGTCAAAGAGACAATTTGTTACAGAATACTCGTTTCGCGGCAAATTAACCTTTTAGTGGCTACGTTTCTCTATTTATTCATAACCACTTAAAAAATTAAACAAAAGTAAAATATTACGATCAAATGAAAGTAAAGGTAAAGTACGGTGGGCACAGAAGATAGAGCTGTACCACCTCGCCTTGATTGATGGATGGAAAATGACCCAGGTATCTCTGAAGCCGTGTGTACAAAACACATCAGCAAATAATACTATATTCCTATATCCTAATAATAATAATAACTTAACAAAAAAATGAATGAAGAACTCCCCACTTAAGTCCAGTGACAGAACCTTGTAATAATTTATGAATTATACTAAATTTGTTTACAGTGGTCTCCGTGTTTGTAGGAACGCACTGTTAGAAAAATTTGGATAAATTAGGGTTAAATTAGAAATACCTTACACAATTTTTACAATGACCTAAAATGATAACTATATATACATATTTTTATAATAAAATAATTTCTCAAAATTATAATATTTACAAATCATTTCGTAACAATTTTAATATTTTATTTTGTTAAATACCTTAACTTGATATAACGCCAACTGACTAAAATTAATCGCCATAATGAATCAACCTATCCGAGATAGTGTGAATTATATGCCGAGTTTCAAATGAATATGTCACATTTGCAGATTAAGTGTGGACAGAAATAAATGTTCGTTTAGTTAAAATTTGAATAAATACATTCTACGAAATTTTTATTTTAGGAAAAGTGATAGCAAAACATAGGTGGCTATACATTATAGACTGAAAATCTGGTATTAGCTGTGTATTAATAGCAAATCCAGAGAATGTCGTAAATTAACAAAAAACGTTACCACGGCCTAATAATACTTAATGACATAGACATAAAAATCAGTATTAATAGACAGGATTACATAAACCAAAACATCGAACCACGGTCTCCTGCGATTCCTCAAATGCCGAGACCGAAGCCGGAGTCCAAAGCGGCTATAAAAGCGACAAATTTGTGTGCGAGACTCGATAAATTAACGTTCATTAAAACTTACTCAGCGCCCGAACAAATTCATCCATTCAAAAATGAACTTTAAATCGTTGACCGTACGATAAATCCCATTTTTTAATTTTATTTTCACACTCTCTTAGTTTTCTTTTGTGCAAGCCGCGTGGTTATTTTTGAATTTCGAAGCGTATTAGTTTTTTAGTAAGTGTGAATTTGTTTTTTTTTTTTTATGTTAGTGTTGGCTCATTCAGCAAGAGTTTGCGAGAGCTCGACGCACTCATTTAGATTCAAGGAACACTTGTACTCGTCAACGAAATACTTTATACTTGTCACGTTAAATTAATGACATTACTAACTACAGATCCATTCAGATATTCAATAGTCATGTATCTCTCTTAGTTCAATTAAATAAATCTGAAAAATTCAGTGTCATTATTCTTTTGAATTTTTTTATCAAGATGTTAATGAAGATTTGTATCTGTCCGTTAAGTTTAGTGTGGTCTCGGCACCACTAAACCATCTCTTTTATCACGACGCAGCTAAAAAAGAAGACGATCGAAATAATTTATTCCCTGCTTTGAACTGATTTTGCTTTAAAACTTTCAAGATGCAATGAATGAAGATTTAATTTTATGAAGATAGTACGCCTAACATTAATCAAGAGTAGACAGGCCAAGGCGAACAAATTAAAGGCCCCACAGCGTAGAACTTGATGGGAAAGTAACAAGCGTAAACAAAAACACACAAAACATTTGCGGTCAGGCAGACTCGCGGTAATGCACCTGGTGGGCTAGTCTAGATACTTGCATCGCTTTGCCAAAGCACAACTATATAAATATACATATATGATCAACTTTTTTCCCGGAGAGCTGGGCAGAACCAGCCAGGGATTACATTTTTCAGTTGCTATCATTACTTACATCTTCATCCATATTCACCAATCTTGCATCATTGAGTGATACTGAAACACTATTACACACAACGTTCTTGCAGTGCATGAAAAGTAATTTAAAAGTAATCTTTATAAAAATTTTAAGTTATAACAAAATACTTAGATAGTGTTTTTTATTAAACGCTCGAGTGAAGCGAATTTTCACAGAAAAGTCTTGCCCGGATCCTCTTAATTTATTATTAAAAGCGAAGAACTTTTCAATTTCCTCTTATTATCCGGCTTCCTTGTAAAAGTTGTATTTCTAAAATTTTGTATGTTGGTGACATGCACGGCTTTCTGGCTTTTTCGCGGCAAAAAAATTAGACCATCAGACGTAATTGAAGTGTCAAAAGTTATCTGATTTTACTTGCAAAACGCGGTGATATGAAATTTTTCGCGAAGCCGAGATCGCTCGGGAAAAAAAAGAATTCGATATGGGGTGTGCAATCAACATTCGACCTACATTTCACTCGATATTGTGCACACGAATGCCATTGTTGATTCAAGCCTAATCAACACCAGTCATGAATAGATTTGCAAAAATAAAATATCCAATTGTTAAGTATTACTGAACGTCGAGCATAAAGTAGTTCTATCAACCGTATCTCTTTTTTTGGGTATATTATATAACCAATTAACTATCTGAGAGTTGAACTACACGGCACTTTCTTAATTAATACACTCTAAAGTCACAGATATTGAAGAACTGATTACCAGATCAAAATTTATAAATTATACAATATTTATTTATATTAAATATTAGATACCAATATAAATAATGTATACAGTTGCAATTCTTGCCAGAATATTTCACACGTTCTGATTTTAGTATCAAAAAGAATCCAACTCAAACATTGATAAGTGTTAAAATTACTACAAACGCGGCCGACTAATGACTAATTACCCAGTATTCGTACTGTACGAAACACCCAATTAAGACCAAAAACAGTATTCTGTTCATAGAAATCGGAATGATCTAAGACAATAGAAATGCCATATTGTACCTACTAAGAACTATAGGAATGACGATATTATCGTCTTGCACTGCACGCATTTATCTGCGCAATTTTAAAACTGTCAAAAAATCTCACAATTGAGAGCAATTGTTATGGAGAAACAAAATGTTATGGAGTTACAAATCAGTTGCGACGTTACTATTACCAATACGTCACTTTTATCGCTCATCTTTGTGTATTTCTGGTTGCTGAGCTAACTGCAACGCTTCTCTTCATCTTGTTCTTTCTGGCAAATGTTCTGGTTACATCCATATATCTCTGGAGAGAAGACCCCCGGTCCGCTTGTTTGACCATGATCCTCGATTTACATGGAGCGACTTCTGTCTGACAACTATAAACTTTTGCGGTAGAACCTAATTCATGATCAATAATGATTATACACTACACATCCAGTTACCTGAATGTCAAGTTTCGTTACAATATTTTCCCGAGCATTAGAGCATCGGTTGGCTTACATAAATTGTTTATACGAGTATCTTTGCAATATTATCTCTTATTTCACTTCTATAGTCCAAAATTATTTGGCATTCTATGTTTTTGTTAAACAGAGAAACGAGCATAACGATGTCATTATCAACATCCTAACTAGGCGAAGTTGGCCATACTAGCAATTATACTCGAGGATAGTGCATAAAATAACCTTAACAGATAACGTGTGAAATTGTTAAGTCACGATATTTTCTCATTGGGGCTAACTTTATATTCATAAGTTTTTATGCAATCATCATAAAAACAAAGTACTTCTATTTTTTTAAATCATTTTGCATAAAAGGCGCAATGCCTACTTCATCTCTTCCACCAAGTTAGAGCCTTTGACTATAATCCGGGACTAGGTTAATCAGGTTTTACTCCCATCTGACCATACTGATTAGACCTATTCTCTTTTTTGTTTATGTTGCATAGTAAACGAACGAGACTTTCGATTCTTTTCTAAACAATACGCTCTATATACTCCGTCAAATCATAAACATAACAGATGTATCTATGTGTTGTACGCCTACATATGACTGACAAAAACAATTAAAATAAACTGTATCTCAGAACTTACTTAACATGCAATTGCATAGAAAATGCATGCAAACTACTCAATAAAGACGATATCTAATTAGCCATAATGCGAGTTGGCAGACACCAGTGGTGTGCAAGTTGGGGCATAAAACGCTTTTCTTGCATGGAAAAATGTACTTCTTAATGTTATTTGGAACACCAGGAGAATCTTAAACGAGTTGGTTAGGAAATAAAAATGAAAATAAAGGTCCCTACACACATATTAAATTCTCGACGAAGGGAAATAGGGAAATTTTAATTTTCTTTGTCTGCGTATTGCGGTAAAATTGATTTCGGTGTATACGTAGAAGTGTAGGTGTGTGGGTATGGTTTTCAGTAAATTACTTATCTACTCTATTCACTCTTGCTGTGGATTGATAGGCAAATGCACAAGAATATTCAAAGCTGCTTATGGCTGGCATCCAACCGGCTTCCATGCTGGACTGGTAGAGAAGGAAAGGCTCATAAACTTTGAATTATTTATTAGACGATGCGCTAGCAACCTGTCACTTTCTAAGTCTCGCAAGTAAGTGGCCTTCAAGGCTTTTAGAGAATATAGGCTCTGTAAGGGATTAAATCGTGATACATTTAAGATTGCTAAAAATGTACATGTCTTTATTTAATTTTTATTGTCAATTCAACAGTTATGAAGCTTAAAAATAGAGATAAGCCTACTCAACCCGACATTAATTAAAGGTAAAACACACACCGCACCGACTGTACAAACGAGCGGGATTGCATCCAGATGACATCAGATTCAACATTGCCAGAGTTTTTCCACGTCTCATTAAGGCTAGGAGTATCGTTGTTTTAATTTTTTTTTGGATTTTAGTGCGTTTTCTTCTAGATTTCTTTCGATTCTTCAGATGTCACAATCTTTTAGAAGCATTTGAAGCAGTCACCGATGAACGCGGTGGCGCACCCGTAAGTTACCCTTATACGAGTATCTATCAGCAATAAGATTCAGCAAACCGCATTACTTTATCTTCATAATTAACATTACAAGTGTTTTTATTTATGTTTAACACTCATCCTGAAGGTAAGTCTAAACAAACCTCATTTTATCTGTAAAAAGTTTATTAGTACTACAATTGTATGATTATCGCTTACATAAACAACCATTGTGTCGTATGTGATTATGCTATAACAAATATGAGTAGGTATATTACGAGTATAAAGCACGAGTGAAATGTATTTTTAAAGTTTTTAATTTAGGCTCTTAATTAACAAAGTGTTATTACAGTAAATCAGGTAAAATGTTGGTTTTGGAAACCTGTGTTATCTTATTCATTATGTTTTAATTAGGTATGTTTATGTTAATTAAAAGATGTGTAATTAATCGTAACAATTTGAAAACGTTTTGTACTAAAAAAAGCAATTATTCTATTACTTAGGACCAACGTAGATTTTTTTACTGTATGACTGGCCATCGATTCGGGAAATTAAAACTATAAAAGAAATGAAACTCATTCATTCATCAATCTCTTTTTATCAACTCTCTTTCAATAGAATTCAACTTTAAATTTCGAACGGCCGTACTCAAAATCGTGTTCCGCCCGCAATTGATACCGAAACCGTTCAGAACTACGATTAAAAAGTCTAAACTGCAGCTTTTTTCTTCCGCACTGTCTGTCTGGATCTGTGCTAATATTTACTCCCCCGCATTATTACTCGTCCCGTGCACAATGGAGCGAGTGGTTCAGGCTAGGTGACGAGGCAGCTCCTGTTTATTCCAGCCTCCAGGATTTCATTACTCCGTGTAATTAGTGCGGTTTTTTAAGATTTGTTGTTTCATTTCGAACATTGGGTGATGAATATGATGTTACAATATGAGTTGCGTAAGTGAAAAACCCTACCTGTACGAAGTCACTAGATAAACTTCATCATAAGTTATTATTAAAAGCTTTCTTTACACCTTTTCAGAATTCAGATTATTAAGATTCTGTTCTGGTTCAGAAAAAGCATGTAATTAAACTTTACAAAATATTACACACATATATATGGTCACGTCTATATCAGACAGACCCAATCAGTTTTGAAAAGACCGAAAGCAACGTTCAGCTATTTGGCTTAATGATAGAATTGAGATTCGAAAAGTGACAGGTTGCTAGCCCATCGCCTAAAAAAAGAAACCCAAGTTATATGCAAAATATTCACGGCAAATATTGTGCCGTATAAGTTTTCTTTTTTTTCATTTTCCCTGATCACTTGTATGAACATTCTAAATAAACAGAATCTCATTCCTAAACGCAATTCCATACACACCGCACGTTTTTCTAGGGATGTGATAAAGTCATGTAAAAATATATAGGAGGCTACAGGCCTGCTAAGTCAACAGTCGTCTCATAACTGGATAGGAAGATGCATACATTTTTGATGAGTCCCTTTTCGCCCTGCCAGAGCCTGCTCCCCGAGGCATCGTGACACAGGGCGTTTTGCATTTCGCTTACAATTCCTGCTGCATGCTAATTTATTTTGACATGCTTCTTTTGGTTTTTGTACGCTTTGAATTTTGCAACTTGAAGATATAATGGTGGTTTTAAGGTAAACTTTTCAGTAGTTGTGGATAGATTGATGTTTTCTAATTTGACGCCCTACGAACTTCAAATTTCATCAAAATGAGACCAATGCTTCCATAGTTTTCGTATTACATACATCCATACTTTTATACGAAAAAATATTTTCTCCCCAAGTTGATTGGTAGACCTCACTCGCTTTTCTCGCTCGATTAATGACATATTAGATTTTTAAGACACAAATGTATTAATTACATTTACTGCTGCATGTGTGTTATTATCTGTCAAAGTATTTTAATGTTTTTCCTAATAAAGATAATGACTAACGATAATATTCTCATACTAAAATCTAATCAACCAAATATTATAGAAGTTTCAAAACATTTATCAATGTAGGTAATATCATCATGAAATTACAACCTTTTTTCTTCAGAACTTAATAGCTGCCGTCTCATCAAAACTTTAACGAGATCTAACAATTTTGGCTTGCATCCAAAGTTTAACGAAGTCCCCGTTTTAGATGATTGATAGTGGCATAACACCTTGTTGCCTTCTCACTCTCTCGTGATTGAGTGTGGGCTTTTTGTTATGTTTGATCAGCTAACCGATGGCCCGGCTGATTGGGTGCTTCAATGTTAATTCTTAAACAAGGCCCTATTGTGCTTGGTGCGCGGTAAATGTGAGACACACGGATGTGACGGTTGAACAACAAGTTAATAATATTACATTATTTTGAAATCTCAGCATAAAAGCAGCTCAGTTCTAGCAAATCATGCTCAGTCACTATAGGTTAGGTACCTGCATGGCTTCGGAGGACAGGTAAATAACGACCTACTCCATGATAATGGTTAAAGGCGTACTCGTATACCTGGTACCTATAACCTGGTGTCGGGTTCCTGTCCTTGATGTACTAACTGGAGGAAGATAACCATCATTACAGCTGCGTGAAGTCCACTTATACATGGACTCCTGCTAATGATTCCCATTTTGACTGGTCCAAAGCGTCTGTACTAAGGGATTTTCTGCAACTTGTATATTGTCATACGACGCTATGGTTACTTGTACTTACTTGGTCGTAAATTCTCAAATGTTTTAAAATATACATACGTCACGTTTCTATCTCTTACGGGATAAATAAATCCAACAGTCTTGAAAATACCAAGTTCTGCTGTAATGGTTTAATAATAAATGTATAATATTAAAGATTGTTTCAAAGCACTAAATTATAAACTTTGAAGAAAAAATTCATGGATATGTGAGTAAAAGTAAAAAGTATTTATTCGACTAACACCATACAAAAATAAAAAAAAACATACATACATATTATCACGCCCATATCCCTTGCGGGGTAGACAGAGCCAAAAATTTTGACAAGACTGATTGGTCACATTCAGCTGTTTGGCTTTATGATAGAATTGAGATTTGCCAACAATAATAATCCCAAGTTTATTAGCCTATCCCTTAGTCACCTTTTACAACAACCATGAGACAGACATGGAGTGATTCTATTCTTAAATGTCGGGAACTACACGTTACAATAATAAAACACAAAAAATACAAATATGTACAAAATAAATGAATTTACACTCACATCATTTAACAAAACGAACCCAAATCTTTGTAGTCTAACATGTTTTATGATTTGAGAAACACTGTGTCCAAGCCATAAGTGGCAGTAATAAGCCTGTCGATAAATCATAGTTTTTTATGCGGTAAGCGTAAAAAGTCTCGATTGCAAATTGTTCTCTTGTCAAATTGGCATGGTGTGGTTAAATGGTAAGCTAAATAGAAGAGCACTGACTGCTTTATAGACCCACGATAAGATAACATTTATGACTTTAATATATACCGCCTTTATTCGAGTATGTTTCGTGATTGAGGATAATTCGCATCAGATTGAATTTTTTTTGGTAATTGTCTTTTTTATTTTGGCCCGAGGATGGCTCTGTTATACTTTGTCTGAGAGTGTCTTACTACTTATAGTTTAAGACAAGTGTCCATACATACGTATATATAATCACGTTTATATTCCTTGCGGGGTAGACAGAGCCAAGTGTCCGGTGCTTTAATATTAGTTATTTTAATATTTTAGTGGTAAAGGATTTCATATTTTTTGACACTGACTCCACTGACACTGACAACACTGACTCCCTTATAAACCAAAACCTTAATGAAAGATTAGTCACAACTCAGATTCAAGGCTCGCATCGTGCACATCGTGTAAGAATAAACTCAAAACACTGTTTGTCCAAGATTTTTGAACGTTGATTTTAAAAAATATTTATAATTGTAACCTAAAAGGATACCAAACTATACACCAAAAATATTTCGTCTGTCCCAAAAGAAGTAGCGAACGTATAAAAAATGGAAAAAACCGGTCGATATTTTGAATGAAAATCCAATCAGGCGAAATCACACCCCTACATTCGCAAATCTCTATAAACATTGGAGCGTATGGAACCGATATAAAAAGTCGAAAATCAATACTAAATAATAGCGGGCCGTTTCGAAAAGTTAGCATTGGAAACTGGAAGCTCCAGCGAGCTTTGTTTGATTGATTGCAGCTCAAATACGGAGATTTTTTATTCCATCATCGATGTTTGCAAGCGGCACCAACTTGCAGATTTTTACCAGCTGTAACTTCATAATCAGATTTTTATATTTTCGGATTAATCAAAACATTTGGTACAATTAGTTATAGTGAGCTTTCATGCTGGTCTGGAAGTGAACAACCAGTGTTTGCCAGTTTTTTCCCGCGCAGTTAGATGAAAGTTTATAAAGTAGGGATATTTCTTTATTTTAAGCAATAGGCTAGCAATCTCACTGTCTGAATTTAAAGTACATTGTAAGTCATCCAGCTGAATGCGGCCCTAGTATTTTCTATTATAATTATTTGGCTCTGCTGATCCGAAAAAGGATACAGATAAACGATTATCAAAACTTACTAAAAAATAATTCTTGATTAAAAATAGTTTTGACTTTCTTATTGAGTAAAAATTAATACAAAATGTATTTTTATTGTAACTATCATGATTATTAGAACAAACCTATTGTTGACATTCTGAGAATGAGATCACTCTTGCATCACCGCTGAAGAATCTCTGCCGAGTGGCAATTAAGAAATTTATTGTATTAGCTCTATCTCGAACATCCATTACTCTAATGACTACAGATTTAGTCCACATATATTTATCTTAATTGAAAAATTGACTGATCCTCGTATGATCAAGATTTTACCAGATATTTTTGTAAAGCAGATAAATACTTTTTGTGAATTTTAAATAAACAACCATGTAAATTATTTCGACTTCTTCATACGTAAGTATAAATGTATAATACCACTCAATACCTTACGGGGTAGACAGAGGCAATAGCCTCGAAGGCAACGTTCAGATGCTGAGTGCTGGAATGGAGTTTCAATTAATGTCAGGTTGCTAGCCCTTGTAATGTTACCTACATTATTGAAATGGATTCAGTACATATTCCATGCTCCCGCGTCCAACCAAAGATGATTTGTTTAAAATTCTGCAACAACTTGATGAATATCTCTTACGTATATTGGAATAATGATCCTGCCTTGCACCGCATTCAATAGCATTTTGCATACAATATGCTGGATGGATTTATACTAATATATGGCCAATGTCAGAGTTGGTTGCTTACAATAAATTATTCATCGCACACAGTCCATTTTTGTTGTATTTCTCTTGTATCTGTGGAATATGTCAATAATTTCTAGATTTCTGAGTAAATCCTACATAAGGCTAAACTTTACCTTTGATTTTTTGTAGCATTTAAAACACACTTGTAAGTATGTCTATTATTACCTAAGGAAATTTACAACAACTTCAAACACAATAACAACTTCTGTATTTTATCTTACAATAACGAAGATGAAGAAATTAAGTGCAGTACAGATTACAGACTACATACATAATCATGCCTACTTCCCCTTAGGTGTAGGCAAAGACTACGATAGTTACATACTGCTTCCTTCACTATCATTACTTTTTTCATACATACTTGACGATTACGAATATTGTTAACTTTACAGAATCGGTATTGCCCATTGGGAATTCCAATTTTAAATTCTCTCAACGTTGAAAAAAGAGCAATTTTGATGGCGATAAAGAGAATACACCGTCAATTTCATACCACAATAACAAAGTACAAAAATCACGGAGGCTGCTTGCCGTCTCATAAATATTCAGTTAACATATTATTGTTCTCGGGTTGTCGGTAATTAGATCGCCCACTGAAGTAGCGACGAACTCAAAATATAGAAGGTTATGAAACTTCACTGTTGTGATCTTAATTATATGTTGAGAAAATAATATTAAATAATTTATTGACATGAAAACACAAAACAAAATGTAAAAACAGATGACATAACGAATTGTAACGAAAGTTTATTAATTAAGAAATGTATTTTTGGTTCAAAGATTTTTACGTTCTTTTAGTTCCTAAAGAACTGAAAAATACGTATTATTAACAAACGTGTTTATTTAATGGTCTGCATAAAGTTTATTATAATTGTATGGTTTTTTTACGCTCTACAATTAAAAAAAAATAAAGTCAAATTTTTAACGTTTCAGATTACGGCAAGTTTTAATTCTATTCGTAACTTTATTTCCCTGATGAAGGGACAAAGTTAGTAATGAATTGCCTTTGCGGAGTACAAGCTATTATGTGCACGTACCTCATTAATGTGGCATCGAATTATTGTATAGCAGAAGTGATGATATCTTTTAAATGCTAATCAGTTAGTTTTGATGTGTAGAGCACTTCTTTAGCGAGTCTTTTAAATGTTCAAAACTAAGTTATTGTTTTATATATACGGAATCGGCCTAATGAATAAGTAGCGAAAGCGTAACAGATATATACGCACAGACAAACTTTGCATGTAAAATAGTCTGAAAGTACGATTAGCATGAAGGAGAAAATGACGATACTTTAATTTGCTTAAAAAATATTTATCACAGACCACATTTTGAATTACAATTTCAGCAGAGTATCGGGAAATAAGCAGTCAGATAATGAAAAATCAACTCAACCACATTATTCAGCCACAAAGTGACACCGATCATTTGTATGATATACGAAAATACAAGTCAAATATGATAACCACAAATTTAAAATGAAATCTATCACGCAATCACCAATACAACAGATGGTTACTACATTGGTCGTAAATTGCAAACAAGAAAAAAGTATATTTGTTTTTGATTCAGAATTCACAATGGCATTAATCCGATAAGGTAGTTATTAGACTTGAAATCCATCTTTATCTAAATGGCATAATGAAGGTAGGATATTATTATATTTAAAATTTACTATGTAATTTCATCAATATAATATTAAAATTATTCATAATACATAAAAAAATCAATCAACCGATTTGTCAATTCTAAATCAGACTGTTTAAATCTCAATTTCATCACTAAGCTATACAGCTGAACTTGGCCATTCAGTCTTTTCAATGCTCTTTTATTGGCTCTGTTTACCCCGCAAGGAATAAAGACGCGATTATATGTATGTTAAATCTATAAAAAAATCCTGCGTCGACATCATTCTCTTACATAAAAAAGCAAAACGAAAATTAATACTGACACTAAACAAACAAGTAAAACACTGCCGCTTGCTATTCAAACAATCATGTACAAAATTTGTATCGAAACCCGAAGTATGACGAATAGCAAGTTTTACAAGCTGTCTATAAGACGAATGCCGAACATGACCTTACAATTTATATCGTGTACAAGGAACTTAGAACCAACAAAATCTACATACACAAAAGAGGACAGTAATAGCTCTTATATATAACGCACAGCCCGTGCGATTTGTTCTAGATTTTTTTTTATTTGGCATGTAATACGTTCTAATGCCGTGTGGTTCCCGGCACCAATAAAAAAAAGAATAGGACCACTCATCTCTTTCCCATGGATGTCGTAAAAGGCGACTAAGGGATAGGCTTACAAACAAGGGATTCTTTTTTAGGCGACAGGCTAGCAACCTGTCACTATTTGAATCTCAATTCTATCATTAAGCCAAATAGCTGAACGTGGCCTTTCAGTCTTTTCAAGACTGTTGGCTCTGTCTACCCCGTAAGGGATATAGACGTGATGATATGTATGTATGTATGTAATACGTTCTAAAAGAAAATTCCCTTAGGAAGAGAAATTAGCGAGACTTTTCATATAACGCACGCGGACCCTTGGGCGTATTCTTATTATTTTAAAATATATTTGAACTTATAATGCCTTCTCGATTGGAACAAAATTCTACCATTAAGTATTTAAATTTTATGATAAAGTGAGTATGGAAGTCACTAGAAATTATGGGAAATTATGAAAACAAAAAATGAAACATCATAGTCAACCACGTTCTAATCATTAACTTGTCATTAGTATCTCTATTAAAGTTCTAAGCTCCTTGTTCTCATCCCATAAATCAAGCTGAGGCGTGCTATCAAACCTGACATGGATATCTCATACTATAACCTCTTGAGACGTAACGAATACAACTTTTTAGGGTTACGCCCGAGGCGATTAGACCCCTGTTAGGCTTGGGATGTTAAGTCATTAGACCTAGCCTGGCTAACAATTTATTATTACATGGTACATGAAACCACGAAGAGCGTCTATTCTTAGACTTAAAATAAAAAAAATAATGTAATAAGAAGGATTGTTTTCCTAATTACATTTCTTCTGTAGAGATTCTTATCTTTCAAATGAGCTACGTTATCTTAGCTACTAAAAGTTTTTACACTCGATCCGGAAAACATACATAGATATAGTACCTTATTTTTATCTAAAGGGGTAGTCAGGTCCAACACAGATAGTGGCAGATGGTCAGCCCAATGCTTGAAAGAAGAACACTTATCTTATTAGGCCCTCCCTCGATTGACTTTTACAATATACACGAGAAGAGAAAAATTTGGAAAACAATTAAGAAGTACCTACATATATAAGTGTTAAACAGATAAAACAAAAATAGAATTATCCCTTTTTCTTCAGTGCATACGGGGCCTAATCTCAGTAAGTCACAAAACAACTTGATTTTTTCTCAAGCACAATCGTAAGTGTTGTACGGATGAATAGCAATAAAAACTTTATGATTATAGCGTTCATGGAAATAAAACCATGATCAGAGAAAGGAGTGTCTATACGCTGGTGGAGAGATATTTTGTGAGGTAAAACTTTCACTGTTCAACATATCCGTTGTATCATATTGTCATATTTTAGCTAACATTGTAATGTTTTGAGATGTGTCAAGTACTTAATTAATGATGTGGGTACAAAGTATTCGTAGGTCTCATTCTAGTTGTGTTTTAATTCTGAAAAATAAATTTTTAACAAATTAATAAATCTTATAGCCTTACATGTCAAAATTTTTTTGATTATTATATTCTTGCTATTCAATTTAAATCGATCACATGAATCGATCCTTACACTAACTGGCTATAACCGACTATATTTTTTATACTGTTATATTTATTTTTATCTGAAAATATAATTTTAATACCATAAATAATTTTATGTATTTCTAACCGCAAATAAAATAGATGAACACATCAATCATCTGTTGCACTATTATAAATGTGCGCGTCCGACCCGCGCCGCGGTGCAGTCCCTAAGCGAGCAAACAAATTGGCGACCGCAGAACGGTGATCGATTGGTGATGATGAAACAAAAACAAAAAAACTTTATTGAAGTCAGTTCATAGATATTTTTTTTTGGGACAAATCACACTGATTATGTTAGCCTCGAAGTAAGTTCGAGACTTGTGTTACGAGATACTAACTCAACGATACTATATTTTATAATAAATACTTACATAGATCAACATCCAAGACCCAGGCCAATCAGAAAAGTTATTTTCTCATCATGCCTTGGCCGGCATTCGAACCCGGAACCGGAACGATGACACAGACAAGCATACTACCACTGCGCCACAGAGGCCGTTTTTAGGGAAGTACCGCATTTTACTAAACACATATCAAGCCACAAGACTCGAAGGGTAATAGCTGAAGCAACTTTGATAGGTGGTGCTGGCCTATCATTTGAAAAGATATGCGAGTTTATAATTAATAAGCTTTATTGACTTAATTGAATAAAGAGAAGCAGACAGCAATATAGTTCGACATAACCTCAATTAAGTCTGTTTTGAAGATTCAAGGGAACAAACACTGACAATGGGTTTATTTAATCATTTTATTAATAATGCATTAAGTGCTTATAAAAAACATAAATCTTTTTAACTGTCAGATACATTCTTATTTCTTACCTTACGCTCATATAATTTAACCTTGTGTTGTATGTAGACAAAAATTAATTGAGCCAATTACGTCGCGTAGGCACTGCAACCAATCATCGTTTGACACAATTCAAATTGTAGTTTGAGCTCAGTTTGAGCGATTCGGTTTGATTGATACCAATCGAGGCCAACTACTGATTTATCAGTGCTATTCTCTTCAGAGACTATAATTATTGCTTCATAACGCCAATCTTCATAATCAATAGTGATTTCTCTTCCACTTGGGTTGAGACGTTCTGGCTAAAGTGTTTTAATTCGCACTAACTAAATAGATACAGACCATAAAGGTGGTTATTAAAAGATGAAATAATCAAAATTATTATTATAAATTAATTTACGTAAGCATATCAGCGAACTAAAGTGGCACTAGGCAGACCACATTTCTTGAAAAGCTGATGGATATGGCCAAAAGTTCTCGAATGGAGACCTTTCACCGGAAAACGCAGCGTAGGATGGCCTCCCGCGAAATGGACCCACGACTTGGTGAAGTCCGCGGGTAAACGTTGGATGCATTTTGTTTCAAGTAGCCAAGGTGTAAATCATTGGTAGAGACCTATGTTCAGCAAGAGACGTCCCACTTCTCATATTCTGAAATATATTATTAATCACTAGTATGGCTATCTAGAGACAGCTGTCAATCTGCTTTTAATTTTTTAAACGTTTTTTTTTTCAAACTCATCTATTATGACTTGGCAATATTTTCAGCAATTTTCTTTCATACTTACCCACGCAGCTTTACAAATTTAGAAGCCAAAAGTCTATAAAACCTCAATCTAAAGTTCAAACATCTAGACCTTCCGCAAACCTTTGAATAGCCAACAAAAAGCTGTCATGAATAGAAAGTAAAACTTCAAAATAATGACATTGCAGAACATTTCCAGGATAATTAAAATGTGGCATAAGTAGATGGATAAGTTTTTAAAACCCAAAGATAATTAATGATATTTCCAGTAAATTTCCCCTTATATTTAGTTGGGTATTTTGTTGGACTATTCCCAGTCTTTTAATCAATTTTTACATCTACCTTAGAATATTTAATTATTCTAGTGCTAAATAACTATAACTAATTGTTATTAAATATTTCGTTGTACTTGAGAGGGAAAATTCTCCGACAAAAAGAAAATATAATTCTTGAAAACAAAGAAAAACCTTTGCTCCATAAACACTTAGTACAGCTATAATAAGAATCAAAATTGTGGAATTATGCTTTTGAGATTATAAATATTTGCTACGATATTCCTCAACACGCTCTAATGTAAGCTTGGATCAAACATGTGTTGAGTAAGTCTATGAATATAAGAAAACATTATTTGACTAAACATCTGTACTTTTATACATTTTGTTGTAATATATCTGTGAAAATATAACAATCAATCATGACGCCATGTTTCATTGTGCTCAAATGCCAGGAGATTATTTGCATAAAATTGATGAATGTCAGTTAACATTGACCAGGCGTGACCTCGGCCGTGAAAGCTCGTATCGAGGGCTAATAAGGGAAATTGTTACCATCGAAAATATAAAACGAATGGTATATTTATGATTGTTGCAATTAAAGAATTTTTTTTATTGTTATAAACTTAGAATGAAATTTGAGATGTGGCGTTAAATATAAGGAGTCACACAAGGGAAGCCTTATTGAGAGTATAGGAAAAAAAAAAACAGAATTTGAAAATCTATTGAAAATGCAAAGCAGATTTTCATAACTAAAAATGCTGTAGACCGAACAAAGAGGAAAGTCGAAAAGCAGGCCCTAAGCATGCAAATTATACCAACTTCACTTTCAGTGACATTCAGTGTTTCAAAATGAAACTGAAATGCTTTATAAAAAAAAAAAAACAAAAAAAAAATCTATGAGTCTTTGTCATGATTTTAGCTTAAATCTTCACTGGCATAGTTTAGACATGGTATTTGCATTGAAGCATATTAAATGAATGTCGCGACGAGTCGTAATCAATTTATATCAATATCGCCAATGGCTCGCTCGGTGCTTGTTAGTGGACATAAATATGAATTTAATGGTAGGGTTGGCAGCCTAACATCTATGAGCATTTCGAGGCTGAAACTGTTAAGTACCAAGGTTCACTAGCCCCAAAGCAAATACGTCACTTATCTATTCTGTTTATGTCATTGTTGCTTCTTTACTTGGCACAAATATACATATAGTGTTACAAAAAAAATCGTGTTGTATTGTAAGTAGATTTCACTGCGGTCAGACAAACCTTCATGGTTTAAGATAAACAAATGTTTTAATGAAATATGTAATTATTTGATATAATAAAGAAAATTAAATGTTACTATTTTACGCAAAATCCACTAGACGGATTATTCATTAGGTACAAGGATATAGTATAATAAGCGGGAGCGAAGCCCCGGGGCGCAACAAGTATTCTATAATAATTGAAAGACTTATAGTGGTTTGGGTCTTGACATAACTTTTTAGTTATGACTTGATCGGAGTTCCAATCTGGGATCGTGTGATTCAAATCTGGCAAAATTATATGAACAAAAAAGATAAAAACTGCAGTCAATAACAATAGTATGAGTCGTATACCTGAATTCTTTATCTGTACAGTTATATAAATTATATAATGTTCAGGTTTCTAAGGCAATCGAAAGTCAATGCCGACACGACTTTCGCACTGCGCAAGGTTATAATTATGATGGTTTGATTGTTTCGTAATTGTTGACCTTATTTTTAAAAGATTTAGAGTAACTCTTTTGTTATATATCGGTTGCAAATGACTTTGATGTCAGTTGACTTTTGTTTTTATTTTTATCAATTAGTTACGCGCGACTGTCAATTCTGATATCAGATTTAATTTCAATTTATGTACATAGCTTAATTACAAAAACAAAATGGCGAAAATTTAAAAATAAAATTAAGAAATCGATGTAATTATTATTAAGTTAAAGCGTTTCGTCTTTAAAAAAATATGGTCTGAACTTTGTAACGGGAAAAATGGAACGGTCAAATATACAAATAATAAATAAAAAATAAAAAATTATATAGTAACTACATGCACGAAGATATCCGAAACCGACGATCTTGCATGAAGAGAGGTATAAATGTGGATGAAATGAAAGAAGTATGAAGGAATCATTTCAAGTGTAAAAGAAGCCTAATTTATGTGTATGTATGTTTCTTGATGTGTCGAATAACTTTATATATTTTGTTTCTTTTGTAATCGCGCCAGCCCTACATGTCATCTATACGAATTAAGGCAGAGCATGTGTGGCATCTGCCTATATGCAGCATTCGTAAATACTCTTATCTCGGCATGTAACCACATTGCTTCATGTCCACAACGCTTTATCATATAAGTGCAGATATATTTCAAACTAAATGTTATCCCTTGTAGGTAATCATGTGACTTTATCGCAAACAAGAGATCAGATTTTCAATATTAATTTAACTGTATGAATGATTGTTTATCATGTTAGGTAAAGGCTTATAAACTTAGGATTCTTCTTTTATGCGATGGGCTAGCAACTTGTCACTACTTGAATCTCAATTCCATCACTAAGCCATACAGATAAACGTAGCATTTCCGTTTCTTTGATACAGTTAGCTCTATCTATCTCATAATTGATAAAGGCATGATTGTTTCTCTATCTCATCTTTACGTGTTCCCAGTTGCACCTTCCACAGAAGTGTTTCGGGACCCAGGGTCCGCCTTCTGACTTTTCCCTCTCCACTTGGTCCGGTTGCCGGCGTCCTCGAATTTCATGAAAGGCATGATTGTATGTTTGTATGTGAATCAAATACTTTAAAGCGATGTTTTAGCAACCTGTCACTCTCTTAATCTCATTTCTATCGTGGAGCTATCCAGAATATGACATTTCAGTCTTGTGACCAATGATTACACGTTTTTCTTACTCAATTAGTAGTAGAATAATTAAGTAATAATTTTATTATATTACTTCAATACGGTTCACTACAAAGCACTTAGCCTCACGACCTATATTGCATACCAAATTAAACACATGAATGCAATAGCCAATATTGATTGAAACTGAAATACGACAATTAGTCTTTCATTCACTTCATTAAAATTACTTTGACACAGTTTGAAATTAATAGTTAACAGAAGGGTAGCTTTTTCAGGGTATACTCGTATATCTGACTCTCATGGCTGCTTCGTGTTAGACATGCACATTATTAAAGACTACGTAAACGTTATTTTTAACAACATGCAAAATACTACTTACCTACATGAAGTTTTTGAGTGACCTCATGCTTATTTATTTACTTCAATATTATGTAAGTAGTAGCATGCTTTTTCATAAAAGTTAACGAACGTTCAAAAGATACGAGTAACAATTCAAAATATAAAGCTTGAGTATGTATGATCAAAAATGTGAAAAATTCTCCAGGACAATGCGCTTGATGTTACTTTTCTGCAGTCTCTATATTTCTGATACTATCGACAAAATATGCGATATTCTGATCAATGGTGTTCTAATTATTGTGACTTTGTTGTGTCAAATGGATTGTTATGTTAATTATGTTAATCAAAGTCATGATAACATTAAGAACTGAATCCATCTTGTCAGATGATTTTAAATATCTATTGAAATTACTACTTATTAACTCATTTATTAAACGAGAACTGTTTTCATAGAGGGTGTATAGAAATGTGCGATTGTCACAAGTACAAAGAAAGTTACAAGTAATTTTATTTGAATTAGATATTAATTGGTTCTTAATTGTTTAATTTTATTCAAATTCAGGACAAATCCAATTTTTCACTATTGTTCTTAAATCTTTTATCAGTTATTACTGTTTAACATTCATACATATAAAATCAAACCTTTTCGCCCGGAGACATGTTTATTATATGAACGAATGCGTTCATGCTAGCTCGTCAGCAACTTTTACTTATTACTTTACAACAATTATTGAATTCCAAATCAATATAATCTCTGCGAGGCAAAATGGTTAGCATGAATATTATGTATCACTTAATTTTAACACTACATCAAGCAAATAGCTGGAATTTTGGCACCAACCCCAATAAGGAATGTTCATTGACCCCCATAATTGATGGATCCAAGTTGGCTACCATCGATAGATTAATGACCATAAGATAGCTAGGTCGAAACGCCAGATAATGTATCTGGTCATCAAGCCATTAATTCATTGTGGTTACTTAACTTGATCAATTCTAATTTGTGTGACGACAGAAGCAGTTTGTGGTAACTCTTTATTGATATAAAAACAGTCTTACCAGATTTGTACTAAATATTTTTTGTTGTTATTAAAATCGTATTTATGCAAAAGTATGCAAGGATTGTAGCAAGTTGAAATATGTAATGTCTGCCTAGTTACTAATCCGGAAATAGACTAAAAACATTTCTTTGCATGGATTACAAATAATATGGAAGTTAGTTTAAAAATATTAAAGAGCATAATTTTTTTTTTTGTGTTAATTCCTTAAACAGTAATACGGACTTTGATGAAGCAAAAAATAATTAAAATATAAATAGATCTGTGATATTTTCAAAAAATACTATAGATAATTGGACTAAAATTCTATAAGTGAAATGCCAAAAAAAGTTTATCAAAATGAAACGTTCCGACACAATGTTATTATTTCCTTTTCCGGGCATTTGCAAAAAAGTACACTCGTCTGCATTAATAATGGTGGAAAGTATGTCACCATCAAATCTCCAAGTTTATTTTTGAAACGGAAAGAAAGTAATCAATGACCTTCAAAATACTTCCTTGTGACTTCCTCTTGCTATTAAGATACCAACCCGGCATTTCTGACTAAATGTATTTTTTTTTGCATACCTACTTAACTTTCCTTTTTTCTTTGTTTATTTATGTTTTACCTTTTACTTTTTAGACCATCGAAACGTCTATCGCCATCGTTCATGTTTTTTGTAATTTCGTATTCTCTTGAGACTTTAATTGTACCAATGTTTTTAACTAAAGCCACAGTATAAGCTACCTTTATTGTATATTTTATTCTAAAATTACTATAAATATTAATTACATGTGCTGTTACAGCTTCAACATCGATCTAAATTGTACATAAATGTCCAAAATGTTGCGCAATAGCTTTGATTTTCATCGAGCCTTCAACAATCATTTGGGTGAACACCCCGACTATTACATTTATCTTGAACTTGATTTTAATCCAACAGCTTTATTACTGGTGCATAAGATTTAAAACAAAACGTTAATTCATTGTCAGCCAGAAAACAAAGATTGATGGTACTAGCGATCTCAATGGTAGGTAGAATATTAAAGATGATGACTAAACATAAATAAATGAGGTATGTACAATATAAAAATATTTTGTGCGTCTTCCTACATTAGCATAAAGACCAATGATTTGTCTGTTATTAATTCTATGCTTGTCAACATTGCCGGTAGATTATAAAATGCAGACAGTACAGAAATAAAACTTGTAAACTCATCTTTATCAAGACATTCTTCTTTGATCGTTGAGATATATATTTAATTGTAAATTTAATATAGAATAGGTAACATAATATACTCGTAATAATGTTCAGGTAGTATAGATGTTGTAGAAATTGAAAGCACTTGCTTTTAATGATGTGGCTTGCATATAAAGTAAAAAATGTATCATAAATGTGACAATTAGGTACCTAATATAGTTTATAGAACCCGGAACCGACGAGCTTTCAAAAAGGGAATTATTAAAGAAATATGCAGATATAGTGGGAAGTGGAAAAATGTAGTCTCTGCCTACCACTGCGGCGAAAGATGTGATTTTGTGTATGTAGTTGTGTAGAATTAAATACGACTTTTGATAGTGATATCTGACAACTAAGTTTTTGCATAATTATTTGAAATAATTTACGAGCATATTATATTAATAAACGTTCTCTTAACCAATCATAATCATGCATAGGATTTGTAATATTTCATAGTTTCAAATTAGTTGTCAGAAACGTCAAATTAATAATTATTGTAAAGGATTTGCTGAAGCTTTGGTTATATAATGTCGATGTGTTATGGTCGATGTTCTTGTAATAACAGATACGCCTCTTCGTCATTCATCCATTTGTTCGTTTAGAATTGATAAGATATTTCTTTGATGTATGTTTTATTACTTTGAATATTTATTATCAATTGCTATAATTTGTTTATTTATTTTTCTCATATTTAAATATGAGAAAATAAGGAAGATTTCTTAAATAACATAGATGTTAACATAGACGATTAGGAAAAAAGTATTCATATTTATATTATAAATGTCAATGTGGGTTTGTATGATTGTCTGTCCTACTTTCCCATCAAAACAACTGAACCGTGAAATTTCGCATACATATTTTTATCCGTGCCGTGTGGTTCCCGGCACCAATAAAAAAAAGAATAGGACCACTCCATCTCTTTCCCACGGATGTCGTAAAAGGCGACTAAGGGATAGGCTTACAAACTTGGGATTCTTTTTTAGGCGACAGGCTAGCAACCTGTCACTATTTGAATCTCAATTCTATCATTAAGCCAAATAGCTGAACGTGGCCTCTCAGTCTTTTCAAGACTGTTGGCTCTGTCTACCCCGTAAGGGATATAGACGTGATGATATGTATGTATGTATGTATATTTTTATCACGGGCGGAGCCGCGGTCGAACGTTAGTGTAATTTAAATTCCATCTACTTATACTTATCCATGTGACCTTCTGCTTCTATAACTATTGGTTACGACTGCCTCATTAGAGGTTACAAATATATTACATACATAATACGTTTTGTATAATGTGTAAATATCAACGTAAAGATTAAAACTTATTTATCACACACGTATCAAAATTTAGAATAAAAGTGAAGACAGTCCAAAAGTGTGACAGTGGCCTTACTAATCTGACTTTATTTTTTATGCATCGCAACTTTTCTGTACCAATTTATCTGTTGACCCTACTTTCCCATTCTTTCCCCAACAACCGTAAAAGGGTATGCTAACTTTGTTTATACCGTCAAATGCATCGAAAACCAAGGTTTTCGGGGTAAGTGGATAGAAAGTTAGTCCAACTTAGGTAATAGTGTTACCCGCTAAGTAAAAGGAGTAATAATAAGATCATCCGAGCTCGGACGAACCCGATACCTTTTTAACCAAATTTGTTTTCCCTTTTGGTTACTTTCATACTGGGTATAATTGAATAAGAATTGTACATCATCATGTATTTGTAAATGTTGCGGATAAATCCGTTTGACCTGCAATTTATTTCGTAGAGACCTGGCTCCTCTTTAGACAGGTGAGAATGTTACCGTGACTGATGCCAGGAGGAAGAAGAATAATTCATGTTAGCTGCAGAGTAAGTAATCTGTCACTATCTTTAATTTCACTTCCATCACTTAGCCATCCACATAAATGTCTTCATGTCTTTTAGAGACTGTTGTCTACCCCGTAATAGCAAAGACGTGATATAAGTATCATTGTAGAAAAAGTCTTTTACCAGTGGGAACAGGGGCAATAAGCCACCATCTCCGTTTTGAGTAGCACCCCGCTTAACCCACGTTCACGTATTGTTCCGACTTATCGTCCATCTCATGTTTGTCTAACAAGAGACGTGTCCGATTATTATTGCTGTTTCATATCTGTTAGCTGTTCTGTTGGATATAATATGGATATGCCGAATTATATTTTTTTTGGTAATATCATGAATATTACTCTTTTTAAGGGCGATAAGGATTTATATTGAATAGTAGAAACTAAAATGTATTTAAAAATAGACTGAAGATTTCACTTTAGAAGTTTCGACAAAAATATGCTTGTTTATAAATTTCCTTTCAGAAAAATTCTAACTCGTTTCTAAATTTTAAGTAGGTACTATGATCACAAAAAATATTAATGGAAAATGCCAGCATAACATTACGAATTGAAACTTATTGACAAGAACACTATTAATTACATCAGTCACCTGAGTATATCTACATATCAATTCGAAGAAGGACTCGTTCGACAAAACTACATCCAATTATACTAATTACTTAATTCGGATCGGATCGGTAGTTAAAGTAATCGAGCCCAATTGGCATCTAAAAATTATTCAGTATTTTAATATTTTAATATTTTCTATGCTCTCT
Organism: Amyelois transitella; assembly: GCF_032362555.1. Taxonomy (NCBI): domain Eukaryota; kingdom Metazoa; phylum Arthropoda; class Insecta; order Lepidoptera; family Pyralidae; genus Amyelois; species Amyelois transitella. The sequence continues at coordinate 4,457,574 of NC_083511.1, read as the reverse complement.
TCTTAAAAAAGGTACCTGGAAACTTGTTTTAAGTAAATGTGTAATTTAAGATAAGTGAAGTGAATGAAGAGTTTATTTACGGGTTATTTAAAAAAAATCCACAAAATACTAATTAAAATTTCAACAATCATATTTACGTTGTTTTTGTTGATGGAGTCGAATAGGTACGCTTATCCATGTTATGGACATCACTTTTTAAACACGATTTTAATAAGATTAAAATAATTGTTTGAGTCCTGTAGATTGACTGGGGCTAGTCAAGTGCAGACAAAAAAATAACCCACGCCTGTCTACTATTTTGTGAAAGCCGGAGAGAATGTATGCATTTTTTATTACTTCGTGAATAGGTTATTATTATTAACATAAATTCATGAAATAAATAATACTGAACGAAATATTCTTTTATTACAGTTTTTATCATCGAAGCAAGAACTCCAACTGGTAATTGACGTGTAAACGTCAATCATTATTGAAATCAGTAGATGTATATTGATATGAACACAAAAAATCATGTACACGTTCTTAAAATAAACAGCTAATTCACTCTATGACTATAAAAAGCACAAATATCAATGAACTCTGTGACGACACGAGCTCGTTAAAAATGTAAAACATTGCAAGGAAAACATAAATAATACAATCTCAAATAGAAGAAGTAGATTAGAAATGCTAGTTGGAAGTGATATGAGAGCCAATGAATTTTAATCTAAGGATGAAGAAAATCGGATAAAGGAGAAAAATAAATGTAGGAAAGGAAACACCGTGCCTAGATAAATAAAAACGATTCAAAGACAAATAAAAAAAGTGAAAAAAAGAGGAGACAAATATCAACGAACGCTGTAAATATCAATTTAAGTTGTAAACAAGAAATAACTATTTCAATTAAAAAAAATGCTTTACGATGTTCCAGTGTCTTTTTGTAAATAATTTTATTAAAAAGTAGTATCTTGATACTGACTATAAAGAGAACATATTACGAGTATAATATCAATGATTACAGTTAACTACAAACGTCATTATTTCATTTGTCGATAAAATACCAAGCAATTTGTTTAAAATTATCCTTATTTAGAATTCAATGAAATTTCCGTACGGATGATTAGCGGACATAATATTAATGATTATTTTAAATAGAATTTAAAACGATTAGTTCGTTCAAAAACGATGGATGTTGAAAATTGGATTACCACAATATCATATTCTTTTAACATCGAATCACTTGAATATTGACAGCAATTTGTGTCTACATCTACATTATCTTCTCTCTTATTTACTAGTTACATAAATCTATTACTTTCAATTTACAATTCAATACTTTCTATTGCGGTAAAAACGTTAACTGTATAACTACAAAAACAAACACCCGTAAAAAAAATCACTTCATCTGTCACGTACGCATAGTGAAAATTTGTCATTTCTCTACGCACTTTCACTATAAAATTAGATGGCATTGTATTCGATACGGTCCAAGGTCAATTGGCACAATTTTACATCTCATTCAGACCAGTAGTGGAGATGAAAGTAAGTAATTATATTTATTAGGAAGTGATTAAGTGTTTAAGTGCTTACTTGGTAGTAGAGGCTGAAATTTTCTATATAAATTGTTGTTATTATTAATCGATTGTTTGTTTATACTTTATGACTATGTCATGTCAATTAACATTAAAAATAAATAAATAGAAATAATAACACATTCATTAAGCTAACTGTAGTATTAGAGACTCTTAAATCAGTTCAGTGCAAAAAAGTGTGTTATGCTATTTATGGAGAAGCAATAGTGGAAATCTTCTAACAACTGCGAATACCATAATGTATAATGGATAACGTGCGAGGCTTCCAAAGATTGTAATTGTTTCGGATTTCAGTTCAGTACTGAGATCGCTAATTTGAGCTATATTTATTTGAAGCACGATGAGAGTTAGGCCGTATATAAGCGCCAAGTAGTTCAATACAAGACAATAACCTTTACCTAGTTCATTAGTTTTCTATACCATATAAATATTTATGACTGTAGCCGCAGCTCATCCCCATAAACAACGAAAATTATAGATCCAAATCCATAATTAAAACTAGTGGAAATGTGAAATGAACTAACATCAATAATTATGTAAATGTTTGTAATGGAAGCAGATAACAGGTTGTACAGTGATTCATGCATAATGCAAGTACTAATGTGGCTGTTAATTGCATGTCTTTAGGGCTGCAACCCTGTTTGATTACATTCTAATGCAATTTGATTGTGGGAGTAATGTCTGTTTTATAACTCGTTTCTGTTATGAGTGGCGATGATATGTTGGTCGTATTATCTATCGTAGGTCGTATTTATATGTATACAGTAAAATCTATAATAGGTTGACTAATTACATAATTGGTAATAATTAAGTAAGGTTGACATATGGTTTTCTCAAAAACCTCTAATAGTATTATGTTAAATAAGTTACAAGGATAATCTACAAATGTATTAATGTAATTTTTATTATTTATAAAGTTACCAATTAAAATACCTATTTTTAATTTAATAGGTAAAATCTTAGACTTAAGCATTCTTAGATCAAATATTGATAACAATTATAATATAATAACTACAAATATCTTTGTATTGATTGTAACTCATGATGCTGGCATCTAATTGCATTGATTGCATTGCTGCATCAAAAATGCCTTAAACATTTTTTTCTATCTCCATCCGTCGACAGTAAATACTTGTACTTTTCATTTTGTATGTCATGTTTTTTGTGCTGTTCTGAACCTGATTATTAAAGACAACAGATGTAAATGCATTGCAATTTTTAAGTAATGTGTGAACAGGAAGAACCCTTTTTACGAAAACCTAACTGCTGGTATTAAAAATAGTATAAACATCGGAAGTGCCAGTATTCCTACAACTTGTCGTGACACCAACAAAGGTGTAACTCCAAACGATTTCAAATTTAAATCCAATGGGAAAGTAAAAGGAGTAAAACATTGGACCTTTCCCCGAGATACATTTTGTAAGCTGTGGATAACGTTTTTATTGTTAACAAGGCAGCAAGCCACGACGAGCAACGATGATATCTCCTCGTATGAATGATGACTTCGTGCTAAGCCTCTGGAAGCAGGTCTGGCATAGACACAAGACTTAAAGACACGGCACGAATATGGAAATTGCATGCTTAAATTATGATTGTTACTAACAATAATGGTAAAATAGCAGCTGGAGTATAAGGAAATGTTGAAAATGCTATTTATATTTAAAGCAAAATATTCGAATTAAATCATTTAATTTTTTGATGAATAGAATAAGTACTAATGGAACAACTTAAAGTGTTAACACTGTTAATTACGGCTAATATGCCTAATTTCAATTACGCAAACTGATGATTTGCCATATTATAAAAACTTATGTTAATTATCAATGACAATAACGCTATCTTCTTAAATCTGTGGACGCGACCCATCTGAAAGAGATAAGGGGTCGACGTTTTTAGCACAAAGCGTTTTCTGTTTCGGACCCTCTCAGGTTATTTGACTCGAAACGTGCCTTGGGAGTACCTGTTTACTGAGACCACCTTTATCGAAGCCCCAACAATATTTTGTCCAGATTATCAAAATGCCTTTAACGTTCAGTGCCTAACAGATGCAACGTCTTATTTAACAAATAACAATCACGCTTTTAGGATGAACAAAGGTGTTGATGATAAGAAATATGTATTAAACAAACGTATTTTTTTCTTTTATTTGAACTCTAAGCTTTGCCCTTCGAAGTCTGAGGTTCAGATTTAATTTAAATTAAGTAACTTTAAAAAAAACTAACACATGTAAAGACATGGTCCCAGAATACTTTCTTTCTTTAAAAATACTATGAATAATTTTTACGATGTACAAAAAATTTAGTAAAATGGAATGTTGAGGGACATTACTAAAAATATAAAAACCTGATAGATTTATAGCAAGAAATTCTTCAAATAATATACTCATTTAGTTGCGGTATTGACAGTCGTAAAGAAATTTAAACTTTTTAGTAAATGTTTTGTCTCAAATTTTATGGAGGCAGCACAGAAATTGCGGTAGACGTCTATTGTGTATGGAGTTCGTTAGAGAATTTGTACTGCAATTCGTATTTTTTCTATTGTTCCGGATTTGAGAAACTGACCGTATATTGTTTAAAATGGACAGGACCTCGCTTTGTCTCTTCATCCATTTAACACATTACAAAAGCACGCTCAATTGGTGTAAACGGCTTTTGGTTATGGCAAATAGAATTGTTTTCAATGACACCGAACTTTCGGCACCATTTTGGTTACAATTTTGCTGCAGTTTGCCTTTGTCCTACTCTATCTCATGTGGAGTTTGGTTCAATTATTTTTAGAGCTTCCGCTTCTGTGTCGCATGATTCTTTGTTTAGTGCAACTTGTTTGTCCTTTATGTAGATTTTTATTGTGTTATTCTACAGTATAATCAAATTAAAACGTCCATCGAATGAATGATTGAATACGTTTTTAATCAGTGTTTTTCTTTAAGAAGAAGAGTAATTTTAAATACAAATTATACTTATCAGGGTTCATTATTTGAATCAAATATATGTTTAATGTATCCCACAAGTTCACACGTTAAAGTGCCTATTTAAAGCCAATCTGTAACAGATTGAGAGAGTCATAAATATTCTGAGATAAACGAAGCCATTCTTTCACATAAAAGTCATGTTGAACTTAGTCCACAGATATCGAGCAAAGTCAATATTCTCTCGAATATTTCTATAACGTTCCTAAGGGAAGATCGCTATAAGATGTTTTTGGAGACGCTTGTTACGAGATAAGTGGTAATATTGTGTTTGATGTTGTCTGGTAAATATTGGACCGTATAGGCACGTGAGATATTGACTTTCAATATTGACTGAGAATATCAATGGTCTGGACTCTGATACATTTTGACCTTGATGTGCCAGACCGCATTTCTTAGAATGACTCAGATCCTATCTCTAGTTTGGTCAACAAATGCGTTGTTGTGTTTAAAACAGCTTATGACATATAAAAATTGAAAATTATTTACACACTTTCTTAACCAGTTCAATAAGATTTGAATCCTATAATAAGAAAAATATTCAAACAGACTAAGGCCTATAGCGACGAATATAAGTTAAGCCATTCATTAAAAGGTTACTATCACCAGGTAAGTTATGTGAGCGTCGGGCACTAGAGGTCTTGGATCGTCTCCCACGGTAGACCCGATTCGACACGCACGTGTCGGAGCATCCGATGGTCTGCGATTACTTCGCGGTGACGCACGAGTAGGATTACCATCATCGTGTATCGTATAGAGGAATTTGTTTTCTAAACGAAAGTTACAAACACTTGTGATTTACGGTATAAAGATATCGTCTAGAATTTTATTGAAGAGTATTATATTGAAGAATAAAAATCAATAAAAAGAGGCAACCGTAAAGTTATAAGTCAAAAAGTACCTATAGGTACTAAAGTATACTTCGTGTCCGATTATGCTGTGAACTGCTATGGAGGGTACAGCCGAGAATATAAGCAAAGATGAGAGAAATAAAGTATGAAGTAATGTTAGAAATAGAACTACCAAATATTTTTTAAATATGTTAATTATAATCACATACCCCAATTAGATCTATTTAATGAATGCAGGATAGTTGATAAGAATAATTAGTACAGTGCCATCGAATGATAATTTTGATACATTATCTCTTTTAAGTATTAATTTCCATTTCATATAAATAACTAGGTATATTTTCTCTCTACTAAATTCAAACTTGAATAAAATTTCTGAAACCTACGTAACCATATTTTCTTTTCAAATTTGGTAGGCTTTTAGAAGATTGCCAAATTTCCTTTCTGAGCTACACATTTCCATGTAAATTAATTGCTGTGTGATCAATATGGTAACCCTACGATCAAGAATCCTTTGCCTCTTCAATGAACGTGTTTTTGTGTCTAACTATCTCGCTTAGGAATTTGTACTTTTTCATTCAGAGAAAATTATTTTTAAATTCTACTCTCTATTTTAATGAGACATTTTATAGCTTTTAGTGGGTATGGATCCATTTCACTTACTTTTTTTCAGATACCGTAAAGCGCACTTTATTGAAGAAACATGATGATAGTGACATTAAAACTATTTTTGTTTACAAATACTGTCTCTCACTACAGCTCATTCCTATTTCATTCACAGCTTTTTTTCGTTCTAAAGTTATTTGCCTGGTATAAACTTTCCCAGTTTCTGTATTAAGCAAACTAAAACTACATAAATAAGAGACCATCTCTGAGTTTAAATTTTAAAAAGGTCTGGCTTGTATTTTTGTAAAAGATTTTAATAATCCCTTTGACCCATAGACATCAAAACAAACCTCGTTATTTATCAACACAAATAATTGCATTTAATTGCAACATTAATATAACAGCTTGCGGTAAAATATCCTTATGTTAATAAGTTTATTGCATCTCAATACAATATTCAAGTCATCATACTATTGTAATTGTAACATAATACTGTTATTGAACATCTGTTCTTTAAGTAAACCGTAAAGTGAATTAACTTACAATACGGTATTGTCAGTTTTCTGTGCCGATTTACTTAAAACTGTCAATCATTTTTGCGTTCATGAATGACTAATATGTAAAATGTCCGCCCATTTCGTCATAACGTAAGTACTTTTCCAATTGGTATTATACGTATTCATAAAGATTAAAAGGCATTTGCTTTATTTCCGCTATTATTTTAGTTGAATTGAACATCTGAATTTCCAAAATAATTAATGAGACAAAACATGTTATACCTACATATTTTTAACAATGGTAAGAATAGTCTGCTGAATAAAAAGGTGATAGTATTGGATTTCAAATCTAAAAGGTTAATGTCACAGGTAAGAACAAATACTCGTAAAAGTAGCACTACTAAATGCAACCATTTTGTATCTCCCACCGACCTCCTTTGAGATGAAACTTGAGGAGGTGCAACCGAACATCACGCAATAAGTCTTCTATGCAGCGCACTGCATAACCAATATTTTTGAGTATTCAAAAAACACGCGTGCCATCTGTTGTGAGCCGATGCAGAGCGGGTCCCACCCGTCATTGTAGTCCCCCTCGCCCCGCATCGGTCCCCCCTCCCACTCACCCAACACCCATGCGGCTTTCGTTCGTTCAAACTTACGTAGGTCAGTTACCGCCCGACCGCAGGGGAGCATGGCTGCGTCAAAAGTTTTACCGCGAACCCGTACTCTATGTTTACATTCGCTATAAACCGAAGTGCATACAACAATATAAGACTGTATAAAATTGACTTTTAAGTGAATCAAAGTTTATAAACAAACATCAAGTGATATAAAAGTGACAAATGAACTGTTTTACAGTGAAAAAATGACCCAAAAGTTACACGAAATGGTTTCGTTAAAAGTTTGGATGTGTTTGCTTGTTGTGGCGACTAGTGCGCGCGCACGCTCTGCGCCGCCCGCCCCCAGTGGCTGTCAGTGGGACTATTCGGACGCAAAGTTGAGTGAATCTAACTTTCTCACGTGCAACATCAAAACCATCGGTTCTGCAGACTTTTTGTTCAAAAATATTACAACTGCGCAGGCGTACAACATCAACAAGTTAAAATTAACTTGTACTGATTTGCTTTTCTTCGAGAGTTCCTTACACATGAATACCGGTAGTTTCTTAGGTCAACTGAGAAAACTAGAAGACTTGCGCGTGGAATTCTGCAAAATACGCTACGTGCCGGCTACTGTATTGTCCCCGCTTCGTGATTTAACCAGTTTGACTCTACGTTCGTATAACACGGACTGGCCTGCAATGACAATGGAGTTTCATGCCGAGAGTTTTCGTGGATTGATGGAACTTCGTTCCCTTGATCTTGGCGATAACAATATTTATATGTTGCCATCTGAAGTATTCTGTCCATTGTTCAGCTTAGAATCTCTCAATTTAACTAACAATAGAATACAAGATATATCCGATATTGGATTTTCAGACTGGGGTAAAGGACCTATGGCGCCAGGAAAATCTTGCAACACTGGGCTTAAAATGCTTGATTTATCTCATAATAATATTCTACGCCTGCCTGACAACGGTCTTTCTAGCCTCAGATCTTTAGAAGTGTTGAATATTCAGAACAACTTAATTAATGAAATAGGAGATAGAGCTTTTGTCGGCTTGACTTCATTAAAAATCCTGAACTTGTCTGGAAATAAGTTAGTCGCTGTCCCTCCAGAACTATTTCAATCGTCGAGAGTTATAAAGGAGATCTCATTAGCGAACAATTCACTTTCCGTGCTGGCTCCAGGATTATTAGAGGGGCTTGATCAAATGGAGAAATTGGATTTATCAAGAAATTATCTCACAAACGATTGGGTTAACAGAGATACGTTTGCTGGTTTAATAAGACTTGTTATACTGAATTTATCCAATAATGTACTATCTCGCCTGGATCCTAAGTCATTTCAAGATTTGAATAACTTGCAAGTTCTGAATTTAGACAACAACGTTATAGAAATAATATCTAATGGAGCCTTTGCAGAACTAAAAAATCTTCATCAGCTGTCAATTTCAGACAACAGAATCAAAGTTTTAAATGAACACATATTTTCTAATCTTTTTGTATTGAGTCAGTTATATCTAGACAATAATCACATTTCTACAATCCATGAGCGCTGCTTTGAAAATATAACTTACTTGCAAGACCTGGGTCTAAATGGTAATAACTTAAATATGGTTCCTGAAGGCATTAAAAGGTTGCGATTTTTGAAAACTCTAGATATTGGCAAAAATAACATTACAAAAGTAGACAATACTTCCTTTGAGGGGTTAGAAGAACTTTATGGACTAAGACTGGTCGACAATCACATTACGAGTGTGCCTAAAGACACATTTAGCACGTTGCCGTCACTACAGGTGCTCAATTTAGCATCAAATAAAATTGAAACGATAGAGCAAGATGCTTTCCTCTCAAATCCAACTTTGAAAGCAATCCGATTAGATGGCAATAAACTAACAGATATTCGAGGAGTTTTTAATAAACTTAATACCCTAGGTTGGCTTAATATCTCAGACAACAAACTTATTTATTTTGATTATAGTTATATGCCAGCAAGTCTTGAATGGTTAGATCTCCATAGCAATGATATAACAAAATTGGAAAACGAATTCAATACAGAACAAAACATTCGTATGCTTGACGTTAGCTACAATGCGATTGAAAATATAGATGAAAGATCGATACCTGATTCAATAGAGATTCTTTTCTTAAATAACAACAAAATTCACACGATTCAGCCAGGTACATTTTTACAAAAAAAGAAGTTAGAAAAGGTCGTTGTGACGGATAATAAATTGAGAACTGTCGAACTATCAGCGTTTACTCTGCCCCATATCCCAAAAAGTAGGTTATTACCGACATTCTTCATTGGAAACAATCCATTTGTTTGTAACTGTCATATGATCTGGCTGCAAAAGATAAATTTATGGAATCACATGAGGCAATATCCTAGATTTGTTGATTTGGAATCAGTAACTTGTGAAGTTGTAAACAATAAATATGGTGGCAAGGCTAATCTGATGGACGTTCCTGAAACTCAATTTTTGTGTTCTTATGAAACTCACTGTTCATCTAGCTGCTTCTGTTGTGACTTCGAAGCATGTGACTGTAAAATGACATGTCCCGAGGGATGTTCGTGTTTCCATGACAGTAACTGGAACTCCAATGTTATCGACTGTTCGAATGTTGGTTACACAGAAATACCGGAAAAGATACCGATGGACGCTACGGAACTATATCTGGACGGCAACGACTTCAGTTCACTCAGCAGTCATCTATTCATCGGCAAAAAGAAATTACACAAACTCTATCTTAATAATAGTAAGATAGAAACAATCGACAATGATACATTTAACGGGCTCCATTCTTTGACTGTTCTTCACCTTGAAAATAATCACTTAACAGAATTAGCTGGTGGTGAATTCTCGCAAACAAGGCACTTGAGAGAATTATACTTGAATGATAACCTCTTGACAAGTGTTTCAAATAAGACCTTCGAGAATTTATCTGCTTTGAGAGTTGTGCATTTACAAGGAAACAAGATCCTTGACTTAGACAAAAAATTGGCTCACATTATTCATCTTGAAAACGTCAACGTTGTAGGAAATATATTTACCTGCAGTTGCGATAACGTATTTTTACTCCAAAATTGGTTCAAGAAATATTATGAAGATCCAGTTGAAATGTTTTGTGCGGATGAAAGTGGACTTACTTCGAATCAAACAGTGTTTGACGTGATAGATAAGTGTCGTGAATCTAGTGTCACAGACAATACAATTCCCACTGAAAACCAACCCTATCAATATGATGAAGTAAGCACTATTAAATTGAACTTTGTGCCTCTTTTAGCTGTAGTTTTAATAAGTGTAATTTTAATTTTATTGTTTGGTGCCTTAGCATTCTCCCTCAGACAAAATGTACGTCTATGGGCTCATTCTAAATATGGTGTGAGGTTATTTAAAAGTGCATCTATTCAGGAAAGTGAACTTGATAGAGACCGTTTGTATGATGGTTATGCTGTATATAGTTTGTTAGATGACGATTTTGTATCTAAGATTGTTGCCCCTGAAATGGAACATTTAGGTTACACAATGTGTTTCCATTACAGGGACATGCAACACGTCCATGAAAATTACTTATTAGAACAAATGACTAATGCCGCTGAATCTTCAAAACGAATTCTTGTTTTTGTATCTTTCAACTTTTTACAAAATGAATGGTCCAAAATATTATTCAAATCAGCACTCAAAAATGTAATAACTTCGATTCACCCTTCCATAAGACGGCATAGAGTTGTGTTTATTTTAACAACGGATGTAAGTGCATTAAATTTAGATGTCGACTTCCAAAACTATTTAAAAACATGCAACGTCCTTTTGTGGGGTGAAAAGAAGTTTTGGGAGAAAATAAGGTTTGTCATGCCTGACATTTCCAACTTACAATGGAACAAAGACACTATGAATTACAATCATGGCGTCGATCCAAATGGGAGGAGGCATCCTTCTCGTTACACAGCTTCGCCGACCGCTCCGGAGCATTGGTATAAATACGATGCTATTCCTCCTCAGACTCCTACTGCCAATAATGTCGGTATTACAGTCGAAGATGATTCGTCGATGTTAACAAATACAACTTTGACGAGTCAGCTTCAAGACTATGATAACCCCCATCACAGTTACATTTCAATTGACACTCAAAACTACGAACAGCCATATGGCGGTCGGCCAAGGCCACCTAATACGCTTCGTAAACATCCCGTAGCACATTCCCCTTCTATGCTTGATGATCAAGGGTACTTACAACCACGGTCATCTGTGCACGAGTGCTTGCCTCAAACCCATCCAGCTCACAGATGATAAGGCGGTTTAAATCTATTTTTATCTATGAAAGATATTTGTTAATGGAACGACACATTCCAAGCATGTGTGTAGACAGTATTTTAAAACTTCGCCTTACTCTAATGACAAAATGTTTATGTACAGGTATTATGTAAAGCAAAACGTCATGTAATAATAAAGTTTACTATTCAGATTATTTATCAGATACAAGTTTCACTAACTATTTCATAAAATTTTACTTAATTATGAAACTTGGTACAGATTTGTTCCTTTGTATTATGTATTTGATGAGACTGTATATTGTTGAATGTTGTCTGAACGTATCTACGTATATTGAAGCCTTATGAATTGTATTGTATCATTATAGTGTGTTAACAACAAAAATAGATTTATTGTTGTATATTAAGACTGAGCATTGTAAATTTAAGAATGTTAGCCAGTATGCAAAGAAAACTTATTATAGGTATTTTCGTATAGTATATTATCTCATTGTTACCAAATATTTTGTAAGTAACTGTTGTAAGTATTATTGTGAATAGATAATGGTCCTTGTATAAATATATAGGTCCTAGTCATTAGGTAGGAATTGAATAGTGTTAAAATTGTAGATAGTGCTGGCTACAAAGTTCACGGTAGTTAAAGCCTGCTAAATTGTGTTTAGAGGATAAAAAACAAAAATTAATTATCATTAACTTTGTAGCTTGTTTATTCAAATAAATTTATAATTGTCGACTGTTACATTTATTTAAATGAAAATAAAAGAATATTATCAAATGAATTTACTCTTTCATTCAAATACTCGTACTTATATTGTAGTAATACGTTTATTGATGTTTTATATAGAACTAGTAGTAACTCATCGAAAAATTAAACTACTAAACGGAGTTAACTTCACATTACATTTGATGTTCATACATAATACTTAAAACTATTATGCAAGAGTTATTATTATAAATAGCTACACAGATAAAATATAGAAATTATTTCACTGTTTCTAATTGCCTTCATTAATTATCAAACAAACTGTGGCTTATTTGGAGAACAAGATACCGGACCTTTTTGTTTTGCCGCGAAAGATAACAAAAAAGTAGCTTTGTGTGAACACCAAATGTCCGTTAGCTCCGTTGTTTCCATTTCTATATTGAGAAACGAAGATCCTTTGAAAAAAAGTTTAGAAATCATTTCGGCCTGCCGACAATCATTGGTATAATGACGGTCCCTTCCCAGGTAGAAGCTCCTAAGTCATATATCAACCGTCACAGATACCTTAGTAGCTATAAAAGAGATTTACAATACGTTCTATATTCTTGGCTAGTTTAAAGTATATTTACGTGACCTTATGGACATGGTCCGAGGGTCCAATGATTTTTTTTTAATTATTTTTTGAAGTGTAAGCTTCGACGGCTGGCGACATATGGCAACATGCTTTGAAAGACCGCCGACCGACTGACTTAAATTTTTAATACATTGTATGTAAGGGTGCAACTGTTATTAACACTTTGTAAGTATGAGAAATTGCATTTAGTCCAAGGTTAAGTTCAGTCAGTTATGGTAGTGAATTAAATAGAAACTGTTTTAAATATCGATACATTTCATAGCACGTTTTTTTATTCTTAGAAGACTGTACATTTTAGGATTTCCAATAACAACAAGTACCGTTACAGTAAGCGAATAGACATATAGATGAGGAAATGCCTCATCTATATGTCCATTCGCACCACGGTTCAAAACCATTCTACTCATCATTTTCCTGGCGCTAATTCTAGTTGTAATCTTTTCCTCTTAGAAAAAGAACTTGGGTACGAGACTGGGAGAGTCGGTACAACAGAATTTTATACAAAAGAAATTCGTCTAACATCCACGATCTTTGCAGGAGAAACTAATTTTTATTAAATCATGCTTGCAACACATCCAGCAACGATGTTTTTCACCAGCGGTTAGCAATGTAACTAATGTAAGTATACGTAACTCAGGAAAAAATTATTGCCAATTTTCGGCTTTCGGTAGGAAACCTGAAAATTTGAAAGCCAAAATTTTGCAAGAATAATCATATAAATTACGTCACATACAGCTGGCAGTGCAACTGAGCTTTAAAGGTCCAATGAGAGAAAGAAAATAATAAGAGTTTAAATTACAAAGCAATATCTTACAACAATGAATTACTAACAAGATAAGCAATGATATATGATTAGTATTATTTGAATATACCATAGACTTATTTGACAAACCGCAAGTGGTCGAGCTCAAGAAGATTAATGAAGTGAAAGCAAGCATTGGGCAGTGATGTCGAAACTAATTTTTAGTAAGTAGTTTTTGTACTAACATGTTGTACAAAAGAAATATACTTACTAGTTATTTTATTTTGTAAAAAGTAGAGAAGAAAGACAAGCTTGAATGAAGATAGTTATGAATGTGGATAAACCAAAAAATATGTAGGCAGCCGCCATAGCAAGTGGAAAGATGTTTTCTCTGCCTACCCCTCCGGGAAAGAGGCGTGATTTTATGTATGTATGAATCAAAACATACATAAATATATCACAACTTCATCTCTCACAAAGTAGAGTGACAGGCCACGTTTAGTTCTAAGGCTGAATGATGGAATGAGATTCAGGAGTAGTGACAGAATGCATTACAATTTGCTTGGACACGATTATTTTTTCGCATAGAAACTTAAACTAGATGAATGTGCTAAAGGTATACTAAATGCTATACTCTGATTGTGTGAGTTCTTGGTCTGCCACATCAATACATATAGCCAGAAGCAAGCTAGCGTTACAAGGCTTTCTTTTTTTATCTGCATTTATATTCGGGATAATTCTCATCACACTCTCACCCCTCCGAAGTGATGCCGTAGGTTCGTTCTTTAGCCATGATCAGGATTGGATAAGTCAGGTTTTTGCACAAAGTGCCTCCGTGGCCTCCGCAACATTTGCTCCGGAACTAATCCCATATTAAATCATGGTAAAAGCAGCACTGAATGAATGTGCCTATTATCTTAGTTACCTTTTAGAACCAGTCTTTCTATTTTGAATTACCTTTTTTGTAGGTTATATAATATTTCACATCGTGTATGAATATATGCTCTGTCCCTAGTTATTTCGCAATGAAAGATTTATTTCTAAGTAACTATGTAATTGTGTTGTTATTGGTATACATTTTTATTTAACAAGCATCTACCGTTTTCCTTATTAAACTGTCATGCCATAAAACTAGAGGCCTTATTATCACAGTATTTAAGGATTAAGCCGGATTAATTTACATGCTTGTACGGACACATGTCTTAATTAATTTGTGACTTACTAATGATTCCCAGTCTGCATGTTTTATTTTAGATATAGAATAAGGCATAACAAATACTGTGATAATTTTTATATAATCAATATTTACATATAATATTAACATATAAACCACTTGGCAACAACACACTTACCAAACATGAGAGGGCGAAAATCAACATGTCAAAAGCAAACTTTTATCTCCAATGTATTTTCAAATCCATTATCTGGTTTTGGAGATACCTGCTATCAATATTGGAGGATATCGTACATATCTTGGATTTCACGGTTAAACGCACCATTTGGCGTCCCCCACGATCCCTGAGCGTTCTCGGCCAGATAAGAAATTGACCAGATATCAAGCCAAAAGTCCTTTTATTGGTATCTCTCAATTTAATGGCTTTATACATTGGTTATTGGAGGATGAAACGATTAGGTTTGTAGGTAAAGCTTTCATTTATGTGTTCTGCTGTGTGTCACCCATAACATGAAGTAACTGGAGCTGGTTTTAAGGAAGACTTCCAATGGTAGAAAGAATTAACAGCACACAAATACGCGCAATATAACATAGATTTTACGACTTTGCTATTTCTAAATAGGCGATGATACCTATCACTATATCAAAATTAAATAAAATATCTAGTTAATATGTATGTGCTATATTTTGTGACAGAAATATTTAAAACATCCGCAATGTGACTTAATAACAAAATGAAAATGCTTATTATAGCCTCTACAGTAGTGTTTTGTACACCTTGTCAATTATAATTTAAAAATATTTTCCTACGATCAATCAAACCCTGTTTTTGTAGCGATATGTTCTTCACATTTTTTACGTCTCCCATCACACAAAGCAATGACTAATCCCAGTTCTCAGGGTCAAATCAAATCAGATAGATTTGTATGTCCACTATGGCGTTTGATCGACGTTTGATATCCGAAAGCGTGCTCGAGAATTTTTCTGTTTTGTACGTAACGAAACGGCTCGGTCAATCGACGCCACCCGCTGGCTAGATACGACGGTTCACACTCCAAGTAAGTTCAAGTTCAAATTGTGGAGAGCACAGACGGCCTCTGACGGCCTCTGTGGCTCAGCGGTACAACGCTTGTCTGTGACACCGGAGGTCCCGGGTTCGAATCCCGGTCAGGGCATGATGAGAAAATAACTTTTTCTGATTGTCTTGGGTCTTGGATGTTTATCTATATAAGTATTTATTATAAAATATAGTATCGTTGAGTTAGTATCTCGTAACACAAGTTTAGAACTTACTTCGAGGCTAACTCAATCAGTGTAATTTGTCCCGTATATATTTATTTATATTTATGTTATATTTATGTTACAGAAGGAGTTGCATCGGAAACCGCACGGCACAGCTTGTCTATATTTCGGAATGTTTAACACAATAAGATCACTTTCACGCGGATATCGTAAAAGGCGACTTAGAGAATAATCACATTAATCTAGTGCTATATGCATGATCCAGTAGGGTTTAGGTTACCCTGTAAAGGTTGTGGAGTTCAACCGGAGTCGCTTCATGTAAAAACCTGACTTACCATTTCCAGGATCATAGTCAGGATGTGGAGAAGTTAGGATATTCAAAACCTTATATCTTTAAGTGAAGAGGCCATTCTATGCTCTCATTTTCTGTGTATGACGTTTCACACTCGAAGTTAGTTCAAGTCTGTACAGAGGTCACGTCCCCTCACTCAAATCTCTACCAGGAGCGCTTCGGTTTGAATTGGATCGTGACAACGGCGAGATACTTATCGTGATTTTCTGGCCAATTCCAATGCATTGGCCCGTTGTTAGGATCTGGTAATGGGAGCATGGGAACACGGGCGAAGTTTGAACTAACTAAATTGTTGTAAGTCAAATAAGGAGATGTTTGCCGAGCGGTGATTGGGGTTAGGCGTAGTTCTGTTTGTACGTGTAATTTTGTCATGTGCTTGATGACAAGTTTGGGTGTATTGAATGTAATGTCTTAGGTTGGATGTAGTGGAATAATCGTTTCTAATTTAACTTTTAATGTTTACAGCCTTAAGCAGGAGCCGTAAGTGTAGTCTTAATCTTATCTAATTATAATCATCCTTAAGGATAAGGGACATCGTTATCATCAACATAATGATAGTTTGTTGTAACTGCAACCAAAATTACTTAACTTATAAATAAATTACTTTTTTACAACCCAGGCTTGGGCTTTCAAATTTATTTGATTTTAAATATAAGCGTAAAAATAAACCTAATAACATTCATCATGCTCCACATTATCAGTTTTCTTGTTAATTTTTATGAAATAACGACTACAAGAGTTTACTTGTTTGCATGATTCAGTGATATAACAGTGCATCCTTTATTTCTGCAACTGATAGTAAAACAGTCTTCTTTACTCAGAAATGATAAACACAAGTAATTACAAGCTAATGATAAGCTTCAATAAATCTTATTCAGTGGACATTTTTGCTATGGGTTATTTTGCATTCAATAATAATCATTATGCTGATAAACACAAAAGCAATTTGTACGGTCTATAATTTTAATACTTATATCAAATTAGCGATATTAAAAACTAAATAAGCAATTAATGCTCCAGGAAAATATTTTAGATAAATAAATACCCCGAAGATTCAATCCAATTGAACGCAAAAATATAGTGAAAATTGAACGGTTGAGAAAAACAAAAACTAAAAATATCAACAGTTTTCCCCGTTATTATTCTTGTGAACCGCCAATAAAGCACCTCAATAAAGGAAAAATAAATTGGTTTATGGGAATCGGGGCTGGGATAAATCACATCGAAAATACTGTCACGATGCGGCAAAAAACACGTTGAGAAACTACAAAACGATTTCATTATCCCAGACTCCGGTCAGTGAGCATGACTGACTTCGTGAATGAAAGTGTTCGGGAATTCTATCAAGTCGCTCTGACCCTCATTCAACTAGCTGGACAAAAACTAAGAAGAAACGGCGCAAGGACAAATTAGATTCAAAGTTAGCTGTTTTAGTTTGCTCTTTGTTTGAGATGGTTTTAATATCCTAAGTACCTATAGGTACAGAACTTAAGTGGTAGTATACTTGTATGGATATTTTGTAGATAAAGAGGAACCTCTCATGATTCCGCTTGTATAACCGAAGGGTTGGTAAATTCATGGGTGGTAGTGAGATAGTTCCAGGAAAAACAATTTAAATTGCACAATCATTATTTCTATATCACCCATCATCAGATTGTTTTCTTAAACGAAACATCTGTTTCTTTTGTGTCTATGTTTTACTCTTTTTCTCTTCCCGGCGCTAGTCAGGGTTACATCGTCATCTCTCAAAAGAGGAGCCCGGGTAACCGGGTATTAGGTGAATCGGATGTATACTTGAAGCGACTCCCAACTGAACTGCAACACTTCTGAGGTTTACTCTGTTTAAACTTAATCTATAGTCTTTTCTATCATTTAACTTATAACATGACCTATTCAGCTCATAAATTTAAGTCTACTAAGTACAGGATACAACTATTTACTCATGAATACTTGTCTAGACCATAAAATAATGTGTAAATCCGGCCGTTAAATGCTTGTTTCAAGTTTTGTAGCTTTGTGTAAATATTTTCCCGGAATTCCAAATAGGTCAGACGCATCTTGTAACAAGCACTTGTGTTTTGTTTGGTTCATATAGATAAGATTTACGCAAATCATACTATTTAGAGTACCGATGAAAGGAGTGTTTGTTTAATAAATAGTGCAGAACAGAGCGGCGTTTATTTTAATTATGGAACGACTACAGAAATAAAATTTGAAAAGTTTATATTATTTAGAGTGGGTGGTAAGTGAATCTGATTTCAATATGTATACATATTACATAAATTCTGTATAATAAAACTAAAACTTTAGTAACAAACCATGTAACAATATATTTCTTTTTTTTTAAATATGGATCCATCAGGAACGTGAAAAGATATACTTTTATTTTTTGAAATCATTTTATTTTTTACATAAATCACATGAAAGCTGATTAACGTGTTCATTCAGAAAACTTGATGTTTGACCAAACTGGCAATAACAAAATGGCTATATGGGATTAGGTTTAGGTTCCTCTGCATAGATTGCGACGATCAAACGTTAGTCATTTTGTGTAAAAACCTTGTTGCGTCTATGTCCATGGTCATAGACGCAATCCAGGCTTGGATGCAACCCGGACTAACGCCAGGAAAATAATGAATGCAGTAAGTTATAGTATATTAATATTTCTTGTAAATTGCTATAACAAAAACCTAACGCGATCTATCATTTTTATACGTCGATGTAACTTACCTTTTGTCAAACATTACGCCTATTTTCGTAACCCATTTCAGAAAAGCTGCACCCGTAGGCTACCTTTTGTTCATACAGTTGTTGAAGAAACAACACATTTCCTATACATAATGTGTCAAAAAATATAAAATTTAATGCAACAAAATGCATCAATATCATATGCGAAACTTTGTAAGTACATATGTGTGGATGTGAGGGTTTGTAAATTCTCTCACGCACTACTACTAAACAAATTTTGATGAAATTTAGTATGCGGATAGAATATAACCTGGAATAACATATAGGGTACATTAAATCTCAAAATTCCCACGTCTCGCAGCGCATGTCATATTATATGAATTGTCGTAATATGTGACAAGTACGTTGCCTCGGATAATTAATTTCAAAAAGCGATCGTTCAAATCTCTTTTTATTTTATAGCTTAAGATTCGAAGGAACTTTGCCTTCATAATATTTAACGCTCGTCATCTTCCCAAACAAAACAAGGTGCCATTAGCAAGTTTTGTTGAATCAATGGTACTTAAAAAAAGCAATATCATAATTTAGCTGAGTCACTTGCCCCCCGATTGTTCGTTCGCCAACCGTTGGTGCTATCTTAAGTTCTTGTATATTTAACGACGACATAGTGTTGATACTTTAAAATTTCCAATTTGGTTGGATGATGTAATAAGTCACAAGTTGCTGACCAATTACAATAATAATAATCAAAGCTTTAATTTTGATCGAAGTGAAGGAAAAACTTAGTGTCAATTGCTTCTTGTCCCGCGCAGATAATATAAGTCAATCATGGAAAAGGCTTATAAACTATCACATAATCTAGCCATCAACAGCCTTATGCGATACTCTTCTTTTTGTTTCGTTAGTCATATCAGATGCTCTACTATAGACTTATTTGTCAGATTTTTGTAACAGTGAAATTAATTAAACTAAGTATATTAGTAGCTATATAAATAAGCCTTTAAACATAGTCCATAATAAAAGATACCATTGCAGACAACACAAAACAAAAATTACTGATAAATATGCAGCACCAATTACTGTCATAAATCTCAGCCCTATAAAATTTCACGAAAACTTTTCTAAATAAAGATTTATGTTACTTTTATCACGGAAGGTCAAGTTAGGAGGATGAAAATTTCGAAGTAATCACCAAAGCAAGTATCAAACAATTTTTTCCCCGACCATAGCTTATGAAGTCTGACTGAGATGAATGACTGAGGTAATTGAAGAGCACGTTCGAAAATTAAAAAGTTGTCTATGGACTATGGTAAGTGAACGTTTTGGAAACAAACATGGCGAACAATGCTTCAATAATGTAGGAACACGAAACGTGAAATATTAGGTACTTCCATTTTAAAAGTTACATGAGAAATGTATACCTACTCAGTACTATTTTTTTATTGAAATACCCACCTGACAGTAAATTAGTTTTCTATACCTAATGTAAAACCAAAATGGTAAGTTATTATCTAATTAACTGTTCGATTATACAAATTTCTTCTTTACCACATAATTTTTAATGCATCAAATGAACATGTAACAGTATTTGAGTAGGTACCTTTAATTAGAATAGTGTAATTTAATATATTTTATAAATAACAATTATTAAATATGCAATAAAACTTTGAATACCAGACAACTATACAGGGATTACTTAACATTGTAATCATCAACAATTACACCAACCGAAACTACCAAAAACATTTCAATATTCATTTCAGCGCCATCTTACAGGAATTACGGGAACTTTCAACAAGGGAGATTCTTCTTTGTTGTGAAGTGACGCCGCTTTTGTCCTAAAAAGAAATAAGTTTAAATGTTAATTTCTCTTTAATACCTACTATGATATAGGTAGGTAGGTTATAGAAAATATTTTTTTTAAATACTACTAACAAATGCGTTCTACTCATCAGCTTTTCTTTATATTTATGTGAATATGATTGGATTTAAGCCTGTAATAAAGAAGAACACATCTTACGAATATTATAAATGAGAAAGTTTGCAAGTATGTGGATGTAGGTATGTTTGTTACTCTTTCACGTAAAACCTACTGGACTGATTTCGATTAAATTTGGTAGAGAACACGCTTTGGAATAACATTATAAGTACTTTTTATGCTTATATGCCCATGGGAGCCAAACCCCGAGGAGCAGGTATATCTATATCCTGCTGCTCAGTGAAATGGAACTTCTTTTTTTTCTTGTCATCATTATTCCAATATAATTTATCTATGCAGACTTTACGTCAATAGATATGCCAGTCACTATTTAAATAAAATAATACAATAAACGCCAACTAATTAACTCTTAAATTAAAACAGCTAAATTTCCTCTATCCGCGATCACGTATTCTTATCAACTCTCATTAAATTAGCTCATTCTGGGCTAACGCCAAGTGCCTACCCAAACTACCCATATTTTATCGGGCGGCAACTAAAAAGGTCT
The DNA here is from genome assembly GCF_032362555.1 of Amyelois transitella. Classification (NCBI taxonomy): domain Eukaryota; kingdom Metazoa; phylum Arthropoda; class Insecta; order Lepidoptera; family Pyralidae; genus Amyelois; species Amyelois transitella. The sequence goes on along the minus strand of NC_083511.1, from coordinate 4,436,182 downwards.
AAAGTTAGGTTAATTGCGTTTACTCTTTGTTAGGTTTTAATAAACGCAAGGCGTCAAAAGAAACTGCCGCTTTATGGTCCTCGACCATTGAGAACTGGTGTTTATAGGTTTACGTTTGTTAATAGCCAATAATGTTGTTTATACAACTTTAAATGTTTTAATGAGTTCGAGTATTGTTACGGTTGTTTTTACGCAATCTGTACCTAGTGAGAAATTCTTTCTATCTAACGGGTTCAGCTTAGTTCTATGACCTATTGTGATTTGATTTCTAATGAAAATTTTTAAATCGTAAGTTATATTTTACATGCAATGCAAAATATTTGGCCAACTCATGTCTTAGTAACTTGTGCTATGTATGGCTTGAATGGAATAGAAATCAATTGACAAGAACTATCGGTTCGAATTCATTGTATAACTGATAATCTGGACTACAAAGACTAAATCAAACTTATAAAATACTTTTTTGCTTAAAATGTAGGTAAGCTAAAATATTTTTTTAAATATTTTTTTCCCCTGGTAATATTTATTGCAACAGCCAAAGTTACCGAGACATAACATTTTAATAATATCAAAATTCAAAAGAGTTCACCTGTTACGAAAATGTTCTCATCAAAATGTCGTTTAAGAATAATATATTTGTCCAGTTACATTTAAAATCGGCTTAACCCACCGCTACAAAACCCACACTATAAAATATCCTTTTAATGTCCACCGACCAATAAATTGTCCTTAATAACAGAAATATTTTATTAGTTAATAGCTGACAAAAAATGCTCGCTTTCAATTTTTACGGCTAAACTATTTCACTAAAAAAGGCTCTAAGGAGATCCGATCAAAAGTTTGTGTCAGAAAAAGTATAAAGTTGAACTCAACCTAGCGGGTGCCAGTCACTTTTTTTCCATTCTTAAATGCGTGTTCTATTTTTTTAATAATTTTTAAAATGACAGATGAGGACGGGCTATGGTAAGTGTACGTATAAGGTGCATCTTGGTATCTTAGATTAAGATCTACGTGTTACGGTTAAATTGAGAGTGTTTAATAATGGGATCCGTGTTTTGTCAAACGTCCAAATCTCATCCATAGTTGTCAGACGTAATGTCTGTGTGATATATGCGACTATAACGTTAGAAATACAAAATTTGAGCTCGCATTATTAATATGAATAAGTATTTTATCAATCGGAATATACTTACACATCGTTATTAATATTTGAAAGCTAATTATTTCCTTATAATTTTAACTCATGTAGGTAAGTAGTACTATTACATTACTTCCACACTCAAAAATTATATTGAATTGGAATTCAAGTATCAGAAATGCCAGTTGTTTATCAAACTGAAAAGTTTCTGGTGGTAACCCAACTATATGAATTCTTCTGCTGGATGTCGAGGTGGTTCAAAGATTATAATACGTATCATTTAAATGTATACGGACATCATTATTCCATTTCTTAGGTATGTATGTTTGTTTATTCTTGACCAAACAGATGTAAACATTAATGACTCCTCAATCATGAAATATGATGAACCCCTTTTGTTAAAGTTTCAACAAACCATTAATATTTTTAAAAACGCATTAATCACAAGATGACAATTAGAACATCCGTAGCAGATGCTGTATCAAAAGACTGTAGAAAGAATAAGGTTATTCTATAAACAAACAAGGTGTTAAGGATGATAAGGATCAGAAATAACTCGCCCCTTCTTATAAAATATTGATATTTAATAGTCACATCACGGTCTGTGTAATGCAGGCAGCCTGAGAGTATAGCATTGGCATACCAGATTACTACATCAAATATTCCTTTTGACAAAACAGTCCACGCTAAAAACAGTCTTAATCTTATACATTTAGAGATTAATCTGCAGGAAAATCTTTTAGTAAATGAGTGCAGGTGGCATCTGATGGCATCGCATTGGTTTTATCTTAACTATCGCATCTCCAAATATTAAACTTTTACTTTTATAGAAGGTTTTAAAATGGAAGTCGTGTCGCCTAACGGACACCCAATAAAAGTTCCGATTTCGGAATGCTCACGCGGAAATGTTTTTGGTGATTTTTAAAGTTAATGAAGTTCACACATTGACTTTCGTTTCGTAACGAATTTAATTTTAATATGACTTTGATGTTGTAAAATAATTAGTGAAATCATTAAACTTTACTACATCTTAAATAATTCCATAAACAACCTTTTTTTCTTATGTAATGTGTGTACTTTTTATTTAAATACCTTGTTACTTTTGAGCGCATCACAACTTGTAGGTAGCGATCTTTTTCATATAATATCGCTATAGTGAAAATTGTACGAGATTCATACAAAAAGTTAAAAATAAAAATTATTCCCATAATTTAAATAGTGATTATCTTAATAGTATCTTCATATTTTCATTAATAGGTTGGGTATACCTACCTATAGCAGATTAAAACAAAATTCCCAAAATAAAAATTACGATCACGACACATCGTAAAATTTTAAAATTTATGAAAAACACCTTGAAATACTTATAAAATTACTATATATTATTAAGAAACAGTTTATTAATGGCACAATTTTATGGCTGTAAAAATTAGGAGCGATCGTCGTCGTTGACGAGTCGTAAAAAATTGTATCGACGCATAAAATTATCATAAAAATATGTCTTGTGTAGCCGAACGGTAAGAATTACTAGTTCATCAGTTAACAGTACGCCGCAGGCATTGTATGTTCTCGGATACATTGTTTTTACTGTTATAATAAGGTAATATTTTTACAACTCAATATTGAAACAGCTGAACGTGGCCTATCAGTCTTTTCAAGATTGTTTGCTCTGTCTACCCCGCAATGGATATAGACTTGATAAACCAAATGTATGCATGTACTCAATGTACGGATATTAACATTGCACAGTGAGTTACAGACAAAAGTATTCAATCTACCACAGGTCCATGGTCGAAGATACAGAGTATACTTCTCTATAACACTGTACTAAAATGATAACGCTGTCTAAATAATGATCTAAAGTTTTATCATTGCGCAACTGAAACAACTGGTTTTTAGTAGAAATGGGAAACGTAAATAAATTATAATTACTTTCTTCATAGTTTTTTTCTATATATTATTGGAAATATTGATAAACCTATAATACATTATAACACATACCTACTTAAATTATATTTAAATGCTGACCAAAAAGTTTCGCCACACTGATCATACTCTCTTGAAGTTTCTAAAGACTAGGTCACATTAAGTTAATGTCTGTAATATTGATCAAGCGTTACGAAATCAGATCAGCCGGTCGTTTCGGTACTTTTATCATCGGCATCTCTTGACAAATATCTTCTACTAACTGCTATATATTAGTGACGATTGAGATTTTTCAACCTGTCGTGATATCTTATCAAATGAACTGAACATCTTACAACGTTAATTAATTAATATGTATTTTGGTTGTTGTGTGTGTATATATATTATGTTTTTTATTAGGAAACTAATTATCCGCTCCGGCTTCGCACGCAGCATTTGAGTGTAGATAAATCTTTCTCAGAAAACCCTTTTTTCAACATTTTGGCGTGGAAAAATAATCTGTCTACAACTTTCGAAATTATCGCATATATAAAGATTAACTCTTTATATATGCGATAATTTCGACACACAGAGAAAATATACTTTAAAATAATGTAGTAAATATTTGTCTTAAAATACAAATTGTCTAATAAGGCCTTAAATTTTAAGTAATTTGTGTAAATTCTAAATAATTTAGTTTGCACTTAACAGTGTCGAAAATACTGAAAGGCCGCGTTTAGCTGTATTCACATTAAGTAATTTTAATTATGAGAAGAAAATAAATAAATACTAAAGATGAGACAAACGAAGGAAAGGGAAGCTTAAAACAGGGATGTGAATTTTTATAAATGTAATAATATTGTTATATTAATAAAAAAAAATTTATAAACTATCCAAAATCCATAAACCTAATTTTATTTAGCACAAAACTAACTCGTTCTACAAGATTGTTACATGAAACCTCGAAGTTTTAATAACAACCGAACATTGTATGTCAGCTGAATGTTTAGTCTATTCATTGATACATTAAAACTTGTCGCAACTTGTTTCATGCGATTTTATTGTTCATTTAGAAAATTGACCTAAAATTACTTTCGGGAATACCATATGACGCAATTTTTTTGGCATTTACATTCAAACTTTCTGTTAACAAATACAATTAAATTTCTCAAAAAGGAAGACTTATTAGCTTGGAGTTCTTATATAGAAACATAACAAATAATTCCAAACTAAGTTGAAAAATATATTGACATCACCATATTACACAAACGAAACTGCAGAAAGGATTTGACTGAAATGGTATTTCGCTGATTTCGTATTTAATTCAATACGATTATCTGTTACTGGACCAAGTGCTTTGATTTGGTGGGAATTTACTAGAAGAACCCTATGTTACACTTGAAGTATTTTAATTTAACCTTTATTATGACTATGATTGGTTTAGAAGTTTTTAAGTTAAGTCTTTTAAAAAAATAAATGCAATAATTGGGTAAACAGTATGGTTATCATGCTATCCAGCTGAAAATGGCCGTTCAGTCTTTTCGAGAATGTTGGTTCTGGTTTCCTCGTAATTGATTAAAAATGTGATACATATATATAGCCATAGGCCTTACGATGTAAGTACATATGGTAAAGAGATAATCGTTTTCTTTATTTAGAATAAGACATTGGTATGAAAATAATGTAGCGCAAAGCAAGTGTACTCGTGCAAACACATGTAAGTTTGCAAAACATGTGATAATTAAACATAATGGAGATAGGATCGGAGTGGTTTATTTATGTTGTTCCTGAACTGTCACTTGAGGCTAGTTAAGTGAGATATATGGGATTGAATCTGCGTACGCGTTTGGCTTTACAATTCTGTAGAATTACGAATATAATAATACGACTACAGCATCATAAAATGGGTTAGGTGGCTATCTCTGGGACCAGTCACACGAGGATGCGCTCTTCTTCTTTATCCTGGCGTTAGTCCTCACCACTCTGAAGAGGAGTTTGGGGCGCGTCTTTTTACTTATATTACTCATGGACGCGACCATTTACCACTTTTTAAATAATTTTTAGCCCTAAATTATCAGAAGACTTTTCAGCAAGTATCGTGCTTGTTTTTAATCATGTTATATCTTCCTTGATGTCTTGATATCTTGTTTGGCACAAAGATATTAGTTATTACATACATAAAATCACGCCTCTTTCCCGGAGGGGTAGACAGAGACTACCTCTTTCCACTTGCCACGATCTCTGCATACTTCCTTCGCTTCATCCACATTCATAACTCTCTTCATGCAAGCCCAATTATCCCACAATTCATAAATAAATAGAAGTCTCAACTAACTTTTATGTAGGCAATATAATATAATTGCATTGTAATTATTCGATTGTAAGTTATTCTATATTTTTTGTCAGTATTATCTATTTAATTACATTACGAATTGAAAATTTCTGAAATCGAACTTCGAACCAAAAAAACATTCTTCGAAAATCGACCTCAGAAATATTAAAGAATGAAAGTGTGTCACTAAGTCAATACATCACTACAAATGAAAATATTACGTGCTTGAGAATACCAAAAACCGTTGCTTTTATGTCTCATGATTGTGTGTAATTTCAGAATCGTCATTAAATGTAATTTGCATAATACCATCAAGTGTGTTAGTTAATGTCTTTATAGTTTATTATACGTATTTTTCATGAAATGAAGATAATAAAACTAATATCACTTTATTAAGATTGTAATTTCTTTAAAGACAAACTCGTATAAAAATATGCACTTATAGGACTTAAAGATTTTGTGATTAGCCTAGATTAATAAGTAGCTTGTAAAATAAAAGCAACGTACCTATGTATATTTTGATATTTGAAGCTCGATATAAATATAATGCATGCATTTGTGTTTAAAAATATGCCACATAATTTGATAATTATAACGACAAAATAAGACCCATTGATAAACAAACTAACCTCTTTGGTAAAGAGAAGAGCCTAGGGTGTGCTTTTCGACCGGTATCAATAAAAAAATATATTTCATGGGAATTCTTTCGCCAGTTAGTCATAGCTTTTGACATTTACCATGTCCATATATAGTATTCATTCTCGCATATATCTGTAATCTTTGTTCATAAGATTTTTAGAGCGTTTAATAAAAGGTTTCTTACTCGTCAAATTAATAGGCTACTTGATGAAGGTTAAGTTCTGAGTATTTCAAACTTTAAATCGCCAAGGGGCCCATTCGCACTATAATTATCTATATGACTAATGTGAAATTATCTTGCAATTTTGTTGCATTCATTTTGATCCGGTATTCGAGTCCTTTTATTTGGTTCCTGTTGGAAAAAATCTGAGCTAAGTAAAACAGGGAAGAGATAAACAATGCACCCATACAAGATAAATTTTTACTTTACCAATTATAAAACAAGACTAACTTCACACTTATTTGCGATTATTTTCATACGGTTTTCTTAAGTAACTTGAGAAATTTAAAAAATCACGTAGTAAAACTAAAGTCTTTCGGAGATTACCTTTATATTGCGATTATAATTAACTTTTAGTTATATGTCCCTTCTTTCCTAACTTTTAGAATATTAAAAAATAAAACTATTGCACGCATGAATGACAGACACAATTGATACATTATTGGTCAATATAAAGTATTTTAACTATGAGCCAATCTATCTAAACATTGGAACACAGTTTGCCTCTATTGACAGCGCACCAATCAATCTGCGTTCGGCCGTGGGCGACATGCAGACATGTTTGTAACCTAAACACAAAACCATTGACACTATAATTTGAGGCCATGTTATGTCTGACTGGACCCTAACCTTCAATTACAAGGACTACCTGTTGAAGGCATTCTACGGGATATATTTTTTATGTTAACGGTTAATTTTAACCTCCAACGCTATTTCTGACTCTTAAACATTTTAATTTTTGATTGGAGTGTTCTATAAATGAGACTGGTTTTTGACGTTACATACATATTATCACGTCTCTTACAGGGTAGACATCAGGGGCAGACAGATCCTACAGTATAAAAAGATTGAAAGGCCATATTAAGTTATACTGAGATTCAAATAGTGAAAGGACATTAGGCTACAAATAAAGGAGATAAATCAACAAATTCCAAAAAAAATATGGAAGGTTTACGGAGTCAATTAGGCATAGTAAAATAAATTGTTGACTTTGATAAAATTAACAAATAAGAAACCCTCTGTCTCACAATACACAAACAGATCACTAAACCATACAAAGAGAGTCCATATAAGAAGACCTTATAAATAGAACTATTGAACTAGACAATTTCACATCATATCTCCCGGGTTAAAACAAAAAGTTTTTATGCTTTTATGTTCTTCGGGTCGTGGCCTCCCATAGTTAAAAGGATGTAGAACAATCGAGTGGTTCGTGAGAATGCCCACTTCAAGTTAATGCTCTGGGATGGTTCAGAGTGCATCCCTGATGTCACGAGTTGTATTTGTATCAATAATGTGTTTGTATTGGTTGTTGTAGCTTCTGCTTTATGTAGGAAATATATATTTTTTTTTATATATTGTCTCTACAATATTTTGCATTGAATTCATTGAATAAATTAATTTTGTTGATAACATGATTAGATTCGTCTGTAAATAAAGGTCGAAAACTAAAATTGATAATGGCACCTATAACAGACATCATATTATTTTAAATTTTAACAGAGATGTAAGTAAGCTACTCTAAAGTAATTGTTGCTCCAGAATGGTTGAATATCATCGCAAAATCGAAATTAATATCATCACAGCGGTGTTGTTTGACGCACCCTATCATCGCAATCACCTGCTCGTTAAAACTTCTAAAACAACAAACAATGGAATTCGGGTCGCCCAATCATGGACATGTAATAGCAGTGAACTTCGACACGATAAGATGAAGAAGCGCGGTGTTACGAAACGAGACTCACACGAAAGTAGGATTCGTTCCACACGTCATTACAGATGCATGTTGTTGGACGTAACCTTTAGGTCGACCGATAACGTGAACTTGGAGTTGATTAGTAACGCGACATGCCGCTTCCTTTGTGTTTTACTGGTGGAGTTATTATTTATATGATTGCCTTCTGGCGTTGATATTAGCTCTTGATAGTGTCAATTTATTGGTAGCAAATCATCTGTGGCAATTAAAAAATTATTCCACAAAAATGGTTCTGCCAAATAGGTATTATACCTTAAAGAAACTTATTCCAAAGTGGAATTTTTAATACCTTTATTTAGGCTGTTATTCACTTTATAGAGATGTATTATTGTCACACTATGTTTTATGAAAGCATATCTTTAAGGTTAAATTATGAAAAGGCCATGAAAAAATTACTAGTTAATATATAAACTTGATCGAAAAATTGTAAATTTCTGCCAATTGTAACTGCGGTCTTTAGTTTCCAAGAGGTTTCGCATTATGCTGACTTTATTCTCTGTTAAACCCAACACCGGGAGATCGCTTTACAATCTTTTTCCGTATGCGAATGATCGCGTACTCAAATTATATCAAAGAGCAATCGTTTATTCATTGAATAGTCGTTAAGAGTGCATGGGCGTGGATCCACAATGGCCGTCGCTGATACGCAGACCCGACAATTTTAGATCATACCAAAACGCATGTAATATAAATCTTTCCGGCAAGGCACGAACAACTGAACACTCCCACTCAACTCGGACTCAAATACGAATATTAAATTCCATTTCAAAGTCTTTATTTAATCAGAACAAACGAATTTGGGTCATATCTTTTATTTAATTAGGTTCCTTTTGATGTAGAATAGCCAGTCAGCCAGCGGCGGCGTTCGGATATTCGTCTCAATGGGTATTAATTTTTACTGCAGGTCTGCTGCATTGTGCTTTACAAAATTCCTTTTGCGTTTTTTGCAATGTCCATCAATAATATTCGGACAGTTGAATGTGTTTAATGGCTATATTGATCTGCCTTTGGGTTATCTCTGCCTGTAATTTGTGCATTAAGGTACTCTTAATGATTAATTAGGCTTTTCTGGCGCTAATTTTAAAGTAATGTCACAAGCAAATATAAAATTTTCTTTTCAATAAAAATTATCAGTGATACAACTTTAAAATCCAAAATTTCATTAACGTCATCAGTTGCTTTATTTCCAATAATCATCAACTCTAAATGACTTCAAACATGCTATAAGTGCATTAATATACGCAATTCATTTTACGCAGTGAGTAAACTAGCTAGTATAATATAAGTTTGTCATGCATAACTCAGGAAATGTGGATTTTAAAATGTCCTTTCTTATGTAAATTAAAAAAGATAAACCGAATTCTCAAAAGTAAAAAGCGATGAAACGATAATTTTGATGCGGATGCTTCTAAAAAGGTGAGTCAACCCTTTCCTTGTTGTACCTACACATACAACAAAGACAAAAAATATTTGTGGACTATTGTGTCTTGAGACATACGAGGTCTAGTTAGTTTCTGCTCGAACAATAATTCATTTTAATAAATTTCATTAAGATTGACAGTACTGATAAGGTTTTACCCCTTTAAAATGACTCCGAAAGTATAAATCAACTTCAAGAATCTTCTCGATAAGGATGAACTTTTTATTACGCTGAAACGGAAGTATTCTATTCAAGCAAATTAAGGGGTATTTAGCAAAATGTATATTCAAAATCTGTCGGAGTGTTTACAAAACTTAGGATGGATTACTGCGACTCGGTGAATAACAAAAGATGCGGTGTCTCAAAACAAGATTAAAAGAAGGTTGTATCGTCCTCACTAAGAGTGTACTTAAGGGCATATCTTACTTTAAGACGTTTAAAACCATGACTTCTCAAAGGGTTGCGCTTTTTATTCAATCACGTTTGAGGCGATAGCATGTCTGTGTTATCTTACAACTTTTTTTACAACGCCTATTTTGAAAAAAAGACCGACTACGTGGGGGATCCCAAGGATTTTTACGATAGATAGACGTTTTCTTTGTTCTAAGTCTTAATTAGTACCTTGCTACGTTTTCTACGTAATATTTCTCTTAAAAGTTGTAATTAAAAACAAAATAGTGCAACGATCGTTTGTTCTGATTTAATGGAACGGCAGGCTTTAAAACTTTATGAATTTACTATGAGAATCGTTTCCCGGTAGGGACATTTATCATTTTTGCTATTAAAGAGAACAACAATGCTATAAACCCCGAAGGAGGCAATGGGTCTATCACAATAGCAAATGATGCCTTGGGGTCTCGATTGCCTGAAGGCGACTTAATTAATCGGGTTAAATGTTAGAACTTCGTAATGAGTTATTTATATATCCTAGTCTTTGTTAGTTTTTATATATTTTAATAGTTTCACTGTTGTTATTTTATTTTACTTCATACTTGAACTCTAAAACAAGTATATGATGCAAAAAGTCTATTGTTAATAGGGGTATGGTTGCGTAAAAACTTTTTTTTATTTTTAATAACAGGTCAGCCAGGCAGGTGCTTAAAACAGGTGTAAGTAGGTTTTTTAGGGCAATCCCTACATAAGTAGGGCAAAATATCATTTGTGAGCTCGTAGTTTGTTTTAGGCCGTCACGCTGTTGTTTTGGCCGCAAACATTCACCAGCGGCGGTGCCTTTTTTAGAATTCGGCTACGTCATTTAATTGTCTGATTTTAGATTGCTTTTTTTGAGAAGGGTCTTCGAAATTCTTTAATATTATGTTTGCTTTGGGTATTCGTAGGTTCGGCGAAGATAAAGGCGATAATTATTTTATCGTCCGAATTCTTGTTTGTTTCTGTAATAGCCACTTTAATGGCCGTCGGCTGGGGCCTGTTGAACCGTGTAAATTAAACCTGCCCGTCTTTTAGCATGTTTAAAGCATTTTTAATAACGTGAATGTTCTCTGTAAGGTAGTGCATTTGATTAATAAAAGCTTTTTGTTTTGATTTTCTTAGTAATTTCAATTGTTTTATGCATCACGAGTATCTTATGTACGATCTTGAAAGACGGAACGGTGTAAAATAATACAATATTATGACCCTTTTACCAAGTAAATAAATAATCCCGATTAGGTAATAAGTAGTTAATAACCTAAGAAATAAATTTATATATTCTAATGTAGTAAGGCTACAGTTTCTTAAACAAGGCTAAGCATGTTTGTTATTAGTCGGTTTATTTATTTTAAAAATACCAAACTTAAACTAATCTCTTGCCCATTTTACGGCCTTATTGCTTTTTTAGATAGTATTCAAAAAGGAGCTTAGTGAGTGTGTAAAATTGCATTGGAATTATCTTCGACGAGTTATCAGCTGTCAAATTTTCTAGATAAATATCAAATGTTGCTACAACGTTGTCGAGATAGTAGGACATGCAACGTACTCAGCTGTTAGCCGCCTATCAGCTGACATGCAAATTGTAGGTTTATGGCAGCGAGGATAGAAGCTTTATTATCACGTCTAGTCAACATATTTTAAAGTAGAGTACAGATTTTTTATTTATTTATGATAATAATTTTTACGTTACTCGTTTAGGGGTATTCATTTGAGATTTAACGGCTAGTTTAGCGCAATTGTCGGATTCTTGCCTCTGAAACAATAGGTCCCGAGTTCGATCCCTGGTTATAATGGAAAATAAACTTTTTTATTGGTCTTGGATCTTTACCTAATTAAGTTATTTACTTAAAAAATTAGTATCGTTGAGTTGGTATCCCATAACACATGTCTGGAGTTAATATCTTAATCTGTGTAATTTGTCCCACACACTTATATTTTTGTTTATTCATCATTAAGGTGATAGAGACGGGCATAATGTTAATATGAATTACTATCACATAAAAAACAAAGGTTGTTCAAAATACAATCTGTATAAGCACACCATAAAATAAACTAAAGGAGATAACTATTTAAAATTGTTCCGCTAAGAAACTTTCGGTTCGAATTAAAAAAAGGTTTAAAACACATAGCTCCTCGTCTTGTTGATGTCGCTGGTGATAGAGGGTCAGCTCTTATCTCACACAAAGGATGTCCCGCAGTTGTTGGCACCTGGGTATAAGAGCACCTCATCTTTTAAGACTTTAAACAATCTAACCCTTTTACTTACATACATACATATCATCACGTCTATATCCCTTACGGGGTAGACAGAGCCAACAGTCTTGAAAAGACTGAAAGGCCACGTTCAGCTATTTGGCTTAATGATAGAATTCAGATTCAAATAGTGACAAGTTGCTAGCCTGTCGCCTAAAAAAGAATCCCAAGTTTGTAAGCCTATCCCTTAGCCGCCTTTTACGACATCCATGGGAAAGAGATGGAGTGGTCCTATTCTTCTTTTTATTGGTGCCGGGAACCACACGGCATTAACAATCTTTTCATTTTTGGATTAAGTTTAAAATAATAAATGATTTTCGTGACGTTTGAATTTGACGATCGTTTTCGACGATTTTCGACGATCGTTTTCGACGATTTTCGACGATCGTTCATGACGTCAAAAATCCAATAAATGCCTAATTTGCATGTTCAACTTCCTACTAAGAGTCCATGTTAAAATGGCATGACATGTAAACTGTTTTGCATTCAAACACATGTCAGCATTATTGTCCAGCATTGTACTTATACCAACTGCTATTTTCGCTTAAAAATTTATAAATTTAGAATCGATTCACCTTTATTCCTAAGAACTTAAGGTTGAGTATTGATTAGAATTACATTTTCGGGGTTGCGATTGTATGTTTGTAATAGGCCAGTATTCGCATTGTGCCGTATCGATATTTTGTATGTACATTTAAATGCGGTCATCTGTGTCGGGCAGGGCATACACGTAAATGCACTACTGATCGTTGCTCCATTCAATAGCCACGTGTCTTGCGTAGTAATAGCCGTTATCTTAGTTTAAGATCATTAATTATACCTCATTGTATAAAGAATAACATCTTAAATTTATTTTAAACTTTGTTGCACGTTGTAGTTACATAAATCTTGGTAAAGCTTATAGATGAAAAGTTACAAACATAGGTACTTACAATGGAAAGCTTTATTTTCAAAGAATATTGTGTCGAAAAAAATATTCTTAAACAATAGCACAACTTGATTTCTTTATTAAAATCATATAGGTGAGATTCAATCATTTTGTTAGCGAATAAATCTAAGAAAAATTACCGTGAGAAAGTATTCGCTCCTAGATTATTATTCCTAGAAATAAGTATTGTTTATATTCTAGACATACTATGCCATAGGAGCGCCATTATGTACTTACTTCTACATACATACATATGTATAATCACGTCTTTATCTCTTACACAGCAGCCAGAGCCAACAGCCTCGCAAAGACTTGAGAATAGGACCTCTTACTTAGGTATAGGCTAATAAACTTGGAATTCTTTTTTCAGGTGATAGGCATATTAGAATCTAAAATAGTAATATTATTTCTATCTTAATTCCATCATCAATGCATTGCATACGGCTGAACGTGGCCTAATAGTCTTTTCAAAACTGTTGCCTTTATCTACCCCGTAATTGATAAAGACGTGATTTCAAATATCATTTTGGAGAATCTTTATACACTGCTCCATATAATCAGTCTCTAATTTTGTAATTATTATACAAATTCTTATAGAAAGATCTTAGCAACATAGGATTAACTACTCCCACTGGCAACGTGACAAATTGTTAGCGTTTCACCATGTTTGACTTACCAAACCTTAATTGAGTTATAAATTACTAACTAATAATTGTCTATCTATACAGACAGACAGACCGGTTGCGTGCTTCCTTTATTAGCTTAGTCGCATGCGGTTATAGCGATTTGGTGGGTTCCACTTGAGACCAATAATTTGATTAATTGTGCTTAAAGAATTCAATATGGAAACTCAAATTTATTATGGCACTTACGATATCGCGCACCCGTAAGTATATTATGCTAGAATAAGGTCTGTAAAAACTATAAGTGGCTATAAATGGAGATAAAGCAAAATAAGATTTTGGGATCGGTCTCAGTGTACTCATATTTTTTTGCTTGTCTTAGTTGAGCAAAGGTTCATCATCAAACCCTGAACTTTAGTGGTTCTAAGCTTTCAAAACTAAAGAGAGTTCAGATGTTAGAATCTTCTGTCTGCTTCCCAAAACTTTCTTACTCAATAAGACACTCGTATGCATAAAATGCAAGTGACCCATAGATCGATCCCCTGGCATGTGTATACTATTGCAATCAGTAGATAGTTTTCTTATAACAATAAATTATAGTTGAAAAGCTGCATTAGGAATAAAGTTGCGATCGATAAATGAAGCGTAGGTAATTTGTTTTTATGGGCGGTGCAAAAACAAAGTGGATTGACCCGAAGCGGCGCTCGCGTCGGCCGCAGATTGCGTGTGACACGGTAGGTGGCGTAGTGACGAGAGGACGCGGGGCGGATAATGGTGATTTTGGTCGGTTCTACTGTCTACCCTGTAAGAGATAAAAATGTGGTTTGTGTGTGTGCTGTTTTTTTTTCTATCGAAAGTTTTAAATTTTATGTCGCCAACAGAAGTTGTAATTTAAATAAATTTATTATTAAATAGCTCCGAACACTTGATTTTCAAATCAGTTCACGAAGAAAGTTATGAACGTGCATATACAGAGATCATATACAAAACGAAATATATATATATGGAGATCGCGGCAAGTGAAAAATGTGGTCTCTGCCTCAGGGGTACCTCCGGGATAGAGGTGTGATTTTATGTATCCATGTCTTGAAACTAATGAAGAAGATAAAGAAAAAAATGATGACTCTTTTTTGAGATATATGAGTACATTAGTTTGAGTGCTAACCAATGCTCTTACGGTGAGGGAAAACATTGTGGAGAAAAATGAATGACTCCACTTCTCGGAGTCGCTTAGTGTAAAATACTTACTTACCCAATCCTGTATAATGGTCAAAGGCGCAGCCCTGGCTCCACCACAGAAAGCAAATTATGTAACCGGGACTAATGCTAGAAAGTAGAAGTAGGGTAAAACCTATAAATAAAAATAAATTATGGATTTTTTACCTATAGGTATTACATTTTCATAATCACTCTAGTATCACCCTAATCTACCCAGTCATGTGAACTGATGCACGCAGTGAGATGGACAAGTGAAGATTTAACCACCTACATTGTGACCTGTCCTGGAGCATTTTGTACTAATTACTGTAGCTAAATACTTACAATTTCCTTACCCATTAGTTGCTTGTAGAGGGTACAACTGGGAATACAATGGTAATATGGTTCAACTCGCTTACCGCAAATGTACTCGCGTGATGTTTTTTTCATAATTCACATAAACAAGCCACAAAGATAAATTTTTTTACTGACTGAATGAGCTTTCAAAGTACAGCCTAAACCTCTAAAATTGGTAGCTACAAAATTTAAAAAATCTGATTAATTTACGTTAACTTAAAATAAAAAGTTACACGCAATCAAAGAATTTTAATGTTGTCATCACGTCATTATAACTAAATATACATACCAAATTCGAATTCAGTGCCTGTTTAGTACGTGATGTGATACACGATATCTTCTAATTTATATCAGTATGTGCCACGAATATAAACGAGTTCTATTCAGATTTTACAACAAACTTAGATGACTGCTTGCACAGTAAATAAAAAATCTACAGAAGAGGTATCATAATGCGATTCTATTTTAAACAAACTGACGCTAGTATCGTTATATTAACTAATATAATAAATGCGAGCAGCTGTATGGCTTCATGAAGGAACTGATTCATATAGTGAGAGGTTACTAGCCCATCTACTACAAGAAGAATCCCAAGTTTATTAGCGTATCCCTTAGTCGTCTTTTACCAAATCCATGGGAACATTATGAAGTGATTCTATTAGAAAGTGCTGGAAACCACACACGATATGCCATCTCAGAATAAAATTCTATAAATTGGAGTTAACAAAGACGCAAAATCTAGTTCTGGACTGGGGATATTTCATGCGACTGGTGAGTAAACCAATTAGTTGTCAGCATGATTTCTCCGCGTGAATGTCTTTGATCGTCTTAAAATCAAAGCATCTACTAACAAGCACTATGACAGATTTATAACGTCTCCCGAGAAATGTGTTAACGCTAGATTAATTTTTGAGAATTTCATCGAAAATAAGTTGTTTGGGATACCATTCAGTGTATTTGAAGTGTGTCGCTCTTCTGTATAATATTATGTAAAATATATTTGTGTTTCTAATTTGGATTACGTTACGAATGCTATTTGCGAAAAGATAAGAAAGTTGATTGCAAATATTTCAAACGCACAATTTCATCAAATACTTAATGAAAATAAATTTTATTGTTTTAATAGTAACATAATCCTTCACGTGGCTATGAATAATACATGACGGAGTCTAGGTACGTACCTACTAGTAACTAAACTAACATTACTTAAAACTCGATGTATATGTTAATATTGTATCAGCTATTCTACAAACGAAAGAACGTGCTACAGTTTAGAAAAACGTAGTCCAGGTAATGTGTTTTCTATTCTGAGATGAAAATAAAAGTGTAGATACGACAAATGCCTTTTTTTTTTAAATTAATAATATCATTTAATATGGCTAAATATGTAGATTGAATGAATAGGAAGGTATGGAAATGAGGATTTGCAAATGGCTTCATTTGGCCTTTACTGGACTTCATAGAAGATAAGAAGAGTAGTGTGTTTTTCAGGACTTTAGAATAGGGCCACTGCATTTCTTCCTCATGGATGTTGTAAAAGGTGACTAAGTGTGTAGCAAAGAATAAACATAATTTGTACAAAGTACTTTCCGCGCAGACTATAAAAGCTTTTAAAAGGCGGCAACCTGTTTTTAAGTATTTGAATCTCAATTCCATCTTTATGCTTTTCTAGTCTGCTTACTCTGTCTGCCACGAAAATAATAAAAACATATTAACAAGAAGAGTTAACAAAATGCAACATTGTTACAAGTTAATTGATAAGTATATTGTGTTAAAATTGTAAAATATTTTATTTGAGATGTATTGATAAAAACCGTTAGATTTTTTATCAAAATATCTCATATACTTTTTATAACAAAATTAACTTTCTAACTTTAAAGAAATAAAAATTTGATATCGTATCTTACCTCTAAAACATCTATGACACTTCGCAGCACTGGAGCGTCGCATCATCGCATGCCAAAGAATGTTCCCCATCACTCAACGGTCATCGTCCCCGATGTCCATTGCCATTCGATTGAGACAATACCTCGTCACGGTACACTATAGACCTCTCATCCATAACCTCACCATGAAAATGCTCAGTGATCACGGCTAGTTCATTAGCACTTTCGCAATTGTTTCTACGCCTCTTTAGTTGTGACCAATGTCGATTGCGTGCTCAGTTGGCCTTTGAGATTCCAACGGTGTTTTGGATGTTTTGATGTCTACAGGATGTAATGCGTTATTGCTCATTGTCTTATTTGATGCATTTCTAGAAATGAGTTTTTCATGTTACAAAATTAATGATAAATTCAACGCATTGAATGATACTTTAACAATCATAACATCACTTTCATTGATAAATTTTTATAGTGCCTTTTCTTAGAATACGAACGAAATTGTATGGAATAAATGTTCCGTCCTAACCGAAACAAAATTTAATGACACCAAAAATCGACCCATCCAGGGGATGAATGTAAAAAATATGACAAAATATCTAAGTGTCAAGATCTCAGATTTGGCACAAAGACGGACTGACAAAGATACCGCATGAATACTTTTTAATGTGCCAGCGATACGACCAACGCGTATTGTGTGGAGGATCAACAATAGTAATTTTTTTCGTGAGATATAATTCTTGAGAGTCCATTCTTTTGGGATTCACATAAACTGCATTTATATGAAGTCGTATCCTGCAGGACAATGGTTGCATGTCACCGTCCAAGATATGGTTGACAGCTGCAAACTCATGATCGTAACATACCGTAAACTCGCACGCGTATCCACAATGCCTCCGTTACATTTAAAAATCGAATTCTATATTAAATAATATCGAACCACACCTACCGTTTCGATTCGCTATTCATTTCTCAGTCGATTTTGGTTAGCAATCGATTAGAGTACAATGTTGTGTTTCTATGGTCTCGAGAGGTTTCTAATAGTCTCATCGATTTATGCGGTCACGCTTCGTCGATCACACCCTCGCCTGCAATCAATTTTGCGGACACACGGTGTCCTTTGAAATTAAACAGTCTACCGAATTGAAGTAGCTGTAAAAATGCATTTATTATATGCAAATTATTCGAAAATATGCTTAATATCTATTTATTTCCAGAGCTGAAATAGGTTACTTTGACCTATAACTCGTTAACATTAACACGATTGTTATTTTCACTTTTGAAAATTTAGTTTCTCTATATATTATTTCTTATTTGATATTAAATGAGAATAAAGAGTCTACAAGAGATCTCAACCGGTATTTTCAAAATCTTTCATAATCCAGAAGGCTGCCAAAATTTTTCTTTAAAATATTCATTGGATAAGACCGTTCTAATTTAAAATAACATACCGATTCTAAGATCGATGTTAAAAGATCAATTGACATGAGTTCTCTTTGAAAGTTACTGAGTCATCGAATATCAAAAATTTGGGTGTATTTTCTTAGGACCGTCTAAATTTTATAATCACACCATTGTGCAACCAACTGTGCTCTATCAATCAATGTCGGAGTGCGGCTCTTCACATTATATGCCACAAACGTCTTTTCCTTATTTTTATTTAATATAGGAATTTCATTTTAAATTCAGAAATGTGCTCCTAATATTATTATTACCTGCGATTTTAAATCAACGAAAAAACTAAGCACCAAACTAATCTATATATTGACTTGCAAATTATTATTCTTATTTTAAAATTAGTCACCCTTGTTGTATTGTATAATCATAAAATGTCCTTAATATATAATTTTAATTCAATGCCGTGTGGTTTACGATATTTAAGAATAGAACTATTGTTGTAAAACCAAAAGATATGACAATTATTAAGTCATATTTAACCATAATTATAGTAGAATGGATGACGTTAAAGGCGACTAAGGGACAGGCTTAAAAATTAAATTATTGGGATTCTTCTTGCAGTAGATGGGCTAACAACCTCTCACTATATGAATCTCAGTTCCATCATAAAGTCATATATAGCTGAACATGGCGTTTCAGGCTTATCAAAACTGTTGATTCTGTCTACCCTGCAAGGGATATAGACGTGACAAAATGTATAAAATTTCAAACAGTTAACTTGTTATTTTCTACAAAATATAAAAACATTTGAAACGAGGAAAATTAACAGTTGAATGCGAATGAACACATTGAAAATTTGAATAGGTAAAAATTAAATCACTTAAGGGTAATCGAGAGGAAAAACACTAAAGCAACTGAACAGTAGGCCAAATTAGTATACGATCGGCTTCTTTACGTTACAGATAAGCCTATCCCAAATCCAGATAATGATCTGTATTCAGTTTACACAGGCAATTGTCCGGAATTTTTTGTTCAAAATCTATTGTGCATTCAAAATATTCGATTGCATTTGGAACGCAATTTCTGTTATTTAGCTATAGATACTAAGTCGCAGTGTCCCCACAAAAGATAAATTGCGCATTGACACACGATACCTGATGTTTTTCTTCTTTTGTTAGCCCACACAAGGGTCTCGGATTTCTGATTAGCTGTCAAACATCCAAGTAATAATATACATACACACAGTCGAACAGCAGTGTCAAACGATTTAACATTTTGTTCACTATTCTCCTGGTTTTTGTATACTTAGGTATTAAAAGTAGTTTAATAACAGTCAGTGTCTGAAAAAGCTACTGAAATTTTTCAAACTAGACAAAATATACTTGTCAAGCTGATCTTAAATAGTTGGCCAAAGACTTTTAAAGCATGAAACTTATATTCAGCCTCAAGTTGATCTTGAGCTTTGCAGCAGAAAAGATAAAATTTATGATAGTAACTACTTTTTACGTTATAATCGTCCTTTTGATATAAGAAAGATCGCGCAAACCCAACATCCTGTAAAAATAGGCGAATAAGGCTACAAAAAATACTCGAATTAATGGAACTGCAACAAAAGCAAAACAAATTGTGCCAATACAAAAATCCTTGTTCCTAGAATTCAAATCATGTTGGCGATCAGGAACCCGTGGGGTTTAGAATGACAATACAAAACAGAAGTCCAGTCTCATTATTTCAATGTCCGAACGACTGGAAGCCACTACTTATTGTCAAAATTCTTTTTACTTCCTTTAAATAGGGTTACAAAACCTTAGGATTCTTTTGTTCCCATCTGCTACTCTCACAAATTATAGGAACGGTAGCAAAATATTGTTTGTTTTACACTTGAAAGGGCTTTTAAGAGGTGACATATGGACTGTTTCTGAATGCGTTTAATTTATAGCTTTCGACCACTGAAGAATTGGGTTATTGTTTAATTTTAGAAAGCTGGCGGAAAGAAATACTGTTTTTGTTAGGGCCACACAGCGTTGCTAATTCGAAAATTGTAAACAACAAAATATTATGAATGCTTTATAGTTAAAGATTAGTTAAAAACTATATATTTGGCTCAGTCAGCCATTAAGTTTAGCACTTCTAAATACTGGTACAAAACTAAATATTAGTGATTTAGGTATATTTTTTAAATTTCAAACCTGCTGATAACTATGCGTTAAAACTTATGAGTTGCCTATATACTTAAGGTAATATAATAAAATAATTATTTTAAATAAAAATAAAAGCCATCTCGTTAAGCATTGTCAAGTTAAATTAGAAAGGTATAATACAAATAATCTTTATTGGGCGCATTAGAGTGAAAGAGCTTTCAACATGAAAGTAAGTTCCGATGAAGTGATTATATAAATGACTGCAATTAAATTCAATGAAGTGCCGCTTCCAATATGACCATAGCAGCGAGCATCCCGAACTAAAATAATGTTACTACAAAATTGACACTTTATACCTAGAATGTTAAGAAATCACTAGAAATGCAAGTGGAAGAAAAAATATTAAATGTTTATTTAGCTTTCATATTTCATATCACTAGGACGTAACGTAAAATTTAGTGTTTTTATTTCTGTTAAAAATCAGTAATATGAGTTGCTAAAAATTTTAATTACACTTTGTAAAAACTGATTAATTATATACCAATCCAACAATAATGCTTTTTATCAGTTCATGCGTTTTCGTTATTTTTTACTTCTATATATAAAGGTTTTTTTTTATTTGGAGAAACAGTGTGGGAAGCGAAACGATTGTCAAGTTCCTTTACTGAATCTCTTTCGTATGCCGGCTAAAGCTGCTATTGCCTCCCGTCAATTACATTCGTTTTCATCCCTGGGTTATACTCGTAGATGTTCATATGCTGCAATAATCGACTACCATAATACATAAAAAAAACTTATTTATTTTATTATAAAATTTAATGTAATAAAGTAAAACTTCTGCAGTGCGATTATTTTGTAATCCAATGGATTTTATTGCTGTGAGAAACAATAAATGTAGTAATTATAAACTGGTGATTAATAAAAAAACGTTGATAAAAGTAATAGAGCACTTGACAAACGAGGAGAGTTAGGGTTAGTTCAGACTAATGATATAATAGGATTTCACTCTGGTTTTAATAATTTACAGTATTTCTCTACTTGGAAAACAATAAAGTAACAAAATAAAATATACTAGGAGGAACTAAATAGAAACATGGGAAAAACCATAAGCTATAGACTATAGACCAAAGTGTTCAAATGAACGCTTGTTGGTACTTAGTCTTAACACTAATAATTTATTTATTCTCATCGCCTTATTCTTTGTTGAATTAACTTTATAACGAATTAAAAGTCTACTAAAATGTAACAATTATTTACAAAATACATTATTATGTTTGGCAACAGTAACAAATGGCCCCACATGTTACGTATCTACGGATCATTGCATCGTAATTGGCGGATGTCTCATCAATTGATCACGAATAATCGTTACCTTGACATGGCCAGCACAAAAACTCAGTCATTATAATACCTTATGTAAATAATTATAAGCTACACTTGGTTTCGTGTTTGTATTTCACGAATGTATATATAATTTGCCGCAAAAATACACGTAAAAATAAATTTCAAGACTTTAAACTAAAGTTAAAGGTTATTTTAATAATGCTGAAGAATATAGATACATTACCTACAAGCAAATAATAATTTTTTTTTCAAGGTTATGCATACGAACGATTTAATTTATGTACTTTAATATTCTGACTTCACAGCATGTAAACTAGCCTTTATATTATTTGTTTCTACCCGATAAAATTATACATCTGGACACCGTTTAGGCAGTGATTGCGCATTCCCATAACTTTATAACTTAGTAATAATATACATCCGATATGATAAATGTTCAAATTACATAGTACAAGCCCGTTCTACAGTTACAACGTAAGTGGAGGTCTGAAGCATTAAAATGTTTACATAACAATGTAATGTTTAGATAGCATCACTTTTAGAAACTGTATAATACTTATGAGAACTTCGGCTGATGAGAGGCAAAATGTCAAAATTCTTTAAGTTGGGTCAGTTATTAAGCTTTATAGTGTTTTTTTTTCAATAATAACTTTAATTTATATTTTTTAAGGGTTTAATTAATTATTTAATGAGATTTACAGTAGGTAGCGTATGCCTGGTCCTCCACGCATTTTCAGAAATCCTCACAATAAGAGACGAATAAAATATTTATGTATGAATCTTTTTGTCTTTCATTACAAAACACGGTCACAAAATCAAGAGCATTCGAAAAAAAAACACGAAGTTCGAACTCGAAGTTATTAAACTATAAAACGTTTAAAGTTCCAACAGTCACCGAATGAGGCATAGAGATAGGCGTGCGAATATGAAACTATATCAAAATGCGATTTATTCAAGTGCTCCCCTGACGAAATCCATTGATTTCTCAAGCCTCACGCAGCTTAGGGTGGCCAAGGAAATCCTATAAAGTAGTTTACCCCCAAATTTGAGCAAATCGAATTCCAATTAACTTTGTTGAAGCATTTCTCTAACCCCATCGATTTGTTAAAGGGTGATGACGAGTATGACTCGACATTTAACTCCTTAATCCATTTGGGAATTTTTGTGATTTGGGACTAACTTGAGAATAACTTTTATAATAATTTTTAGCGATCATTATCTTCTAACCTGATTCAAACTTCAAAGTCGCTTTAAAGATAGATGGCATACCTATTTGGGAGAAAAAAAAAGGAAAATATAATTATCTCAGCAATAATTGATCCAATTTACATCCTTGATTGAATTTGGGTGGTTTATAAACTACTCGTAAAAACATTTACAATCCATTTTAAATCTTGCAAAAAAATAAGTCACGAATTCTAATTTACTTGAAATATTTTCTATTGCAGCACAACAAAACCCAAAAGCGCATCAATTATAAATCCGTTTAGCCCAATATTTGTTTTTTGATCCCAACCAGTTATTATCCACTACGGTGGTTTGGTCCGAACAATTATAGACTCGAACATTAACGGAAATGTTTAAATTTAAAACGAACCAACAGACAGGTGATTGCTTAGCAATTAGAATACCAAGTTGGATATAGTTGCTTGAAGGTAGAATCTAATTAGCGTAAGGACTCCCAAGTTAGTTCCTTATTTGTCTTACCACCTACGCGCTGCCGTATTCGTAGACTGATTTCTTCATTAATTTTTTTGATACGTTTTGTTCCAATTCGGGACTGGTAGTGAAGAAAAAATTAGTATGCACTAGCTTTTTCTCTTCCCGAAGTTTGTCAAAGTCGGTCAATAGAATGATTTCTAAACTTGATGTGTTCTTCTTTTGGTTGGCTAGTAACCTGTCACTCTCTTGAACCGATTCAATCATTACACTACAACACAACTATCCACCAAAACGTGACCTTTGAATCTTTTTACTATTGGATTTGTGTGTGTATGGATAATTGTTAAGCATTTATGATTCTTCAAACATTCAGTATAAAATAGTTGACCAGGCAGAAGTAACATCTATCGTTTTGGGCAGGGATATTATGGGCGGGGTAGTCGAACAATAAATTAAAGTGGAACAAACTGGATGTCGTAATAAAATGGGAATTTATTATAGAAAAGGAAAGATTATTAAATTTAATATCAGGGGTTATTTAGTTTTAGGAATGAGAATAGGTATAGGTTTTATTATATTATAAATAAATACGCCTTTCTCCCATCTTTGGTTGCACTCTCTACTGTTAATGTTTCGGAGCCCGGGGTCCATCTTCTGACATTTTTCTCTTCGCATTGTTCGACTTTTGGTGTCCTTAGATATAAGTTAAGCTTTCATGTCCATTTATTCGCTCTTCTACTTAATCATGGCAGAGGCCGCATGGTTAGACACTTGTCTCATACAGCCTGCAGGCTTTCGCAAGACTTGGCCGTTCCACGACACTCCTGCATTTTGTCTGTTCACAGAATGCGGGAGTTTCTAACTTGGCCTCTCCTCAAAACTCCGCCGAACCAGCATACTATTTACATTTCTATTTAACACGCAGCTTCATACACACATACCCCTTCACGTATTTATTTCTTACAGGGTTGATATAACCAATTGTCACAAGACTCAAAAGCCACGTTTAACGGGATGAGATTCTAAAAAAGTAACACGTCAAGTAACACCTACATCATCATATAGGTATTTCTGAGATAACTGGTATCTTTAAATTTAAATATTACGTTATTTTGTTTCGAAAAAGTATATTTGTTAGTGAGCTAAACTGAGATTGATGTAGACCATATTCTTGCTATTTTATTACCATGCCACGTATCTCTAGACATGTAATATTGTACTTTAAATTCAGATTCATTGCCAAGGCATATCAATCTCACTATATTATCTGTTTCTTTGTGTTCAAATTGGTATAAATTGTGGAAGTTTACTTATTCACTAAGGAATTGTAAATATTTTCATTTAAATATTTTGATTGAATACATTCAGATATTATGTTCTTGTAAAGTAAGCCCATACAAGAGCAAGTTATTTTTGTTGGGTAGACAGAGCCAAAATTCTCTTAAAGACACGTAAGTAACACAGCTGGATTGTTGATGATGAAATGATATTCAGATTGTGACAGATTGTTAGCCCATCATCGGTTAAAATTACAAAACCCATGTTTTTAACCTTTAATTTGATTCATTTTTAAAATCTACATCTACATCTACACTATGTCTGACTCTCTTAGTCAGACATAGTGTATGTCGGATACACTATGTTTTTTTCTTTGCTACAATACCCGCATGGACGCTTGTATTAGATGAATGTGCATTTTCCCTTAGTCATCTTTAACATCATTTATGAGAGATGGAGTGCGTGTGTGTTGATGGATCCAACTTTATAACCAACTTTATTACACAATCAATAAATCCTCATACAAATACGCTGTAACAT
The DNA here is from genome assembly GCF_032362555.1 of Amyelois transitella. Classification (NCBI taxonomy): domain Eukaryota; kingdom Metazoa; phylum Arthropoda; class Insecta; order Lepidoptera; family Pyralidae; genus Amyelois; species Amyelois transitella. The sequence goes on along the minus strand of NC_083511.1, from coordinate 4,410,742 downwards.
AGTTACAAAAACTACAATTATTTAATTCTTACACACAAGCTAATGTCTTAATAACCACATAGTTTATGTCTGTGGGAGTTTTAATTAAGTAAATTGCTTTATCTGTAACAGAGACAATGGCACCAATAATAGGGGAGACTTTATTAACACAATCTATGGTCCTGTCTTTTTGTATACGGGTGGGCTTTCATTTACTTAACAGGCAGAATTGATTTGTTTGATTTTAATCTCTTGCCCTATATGATATGGCCGTTTGTTTGTTTTAGAGGTAATGATATTACAGATTTCTGGACAACATAAAATCACGCCTGTATTTCGGAGGGTGAGGTAAAGACTATATATTTCCACTTGCTCCCTGAATACTTCTCCCGCTTAAAGTAAGCTTTAAGCTTTAAGTTCATCAATTTCGGGTAGGTAAGTACTCTTGACCTGACTTTTTACCAGATCACAAAATCAAATCATAATCAATTTCTGGGAAAATACTCTTGCTTTTTTTTTAGAATCATGAAATATTTCAATAAGTTTTAAAAATTAACGCACAACAAAAGGCTTCTTGACATTCCCTATCTTAATATGATATCGCTATCTTTTGGTTTGAACTTTTCTAAAACTATAAACTATTGCGAAATATTTGTATACCCTTAGGTTTTCTAAGCATCCACAGATATATTTTATAATTCGAACAAACTTCTCAATCAGAAATATTCAATTTCGAATTTCTTAAGAAATTATTTATTCTTATAATGTACTAACTTCATATTATTATGATAAGGTTATCTGAATATTATTTACCCGACTGGCGTCAACTTAGATTTGTTCTTAGCAAGCAAGCTCGATTAAATATTTTGATAATGCACACAAGGAAAGTAAAATACGTTAATTAAAGAACATCAATAAATTAGTTTTAATTCAAAAGCTATGTATGTAGTAGTAACTACATAATTATACACTAACATATCACGCCATTATCCTTTGCGTAGTACAAAGATTTAATATTGTCTAAATTTGAAGGTCACTAAGCTAAATATTTAAATGTTGAATTTTAAATTAGAACAGTGACAGCGCATCACAGAAGAGTCCCAATTATATAAGCATTTCTTATGATGTACTTTTACAATCTCAGCGGGAAGACCTGCTAGCAGATACTATGTTTCATATCTATCAAACCTGCTTGTAAGATACTCTACTTGAATAAGTATAATATAGCCGCGTTGGCAAAGAAAATTAAAGTGATACTTACAACATATTAATTTCCAGTTAGAATTTACGGACACCTGCGATTCTTAGTATTATGTCTATTAGAATTCTGTCACTGTTCTGTTTGTTTCACATTTAGTTCGGCGACTGGTTATGAGTTATTTATCATTGTTTATTGTTCAAGGGACCTGTCAAGTGGCCATCACGTATCTTATTGGCAGTGTGCCCAAAAGTGAAATCCTTGTTATGAATCAAAATAAGCCATAGAAAATAACTTAATAACTTTGACAAGGATTTTAAAGTATGTAGGTGTTTTGTAAAATAATTTAAATGGATTTCCTTTGCAATGTTGCAGAGGTCAGATTGGAGTCGCTTCTTGTAAAATCTGACTTGCATACTCCAGAATCATGGTCACGGGCAGATCCCTGGAGTAGATGCAATAGAATTAATGTAAAATGATGATAACTTTATGGCCAAGAGACTTACTGTTTTCTATTATTAACAATTACTATTAACATAATGTTTAATGTGTATACCTTTCACGTCAGGCAGGGCCAAGAATCTTGATATATTTAAAAAAAAGGACAAAGTTGACATTCCGCAAAAAACTTGGAAAAGTATTCTTCTTTTAGGCCATGGGCTAGCAACCTGTCACTATTTAAAACTTAATCCTATCATTAAGCTATACTTACATCCAAACGTGGTCTGGCCTGACCTCATAAAGCATTAAGATTTGATTATAATGTAAATTTCAATGGTATGTAATTAAATAAATATATATATTTTATATAAGATATAAAATATCTTATTTGGAAACGCTCCATTTATTAAACAATTATTTATTATTATTAAATTATAATGAAGACATTTATCTAAAACTAAATATTATGCACTTGTTAATAATCTGTCACTTTTATCGCGAGGTCATCCCTACGTTGGACCGAAACTATCTCCAAATGGGTTATTAACGACAAACAATTTGTATCTAATGACCTTCTAATAAACTTTCCACTATATACTGTTAGTCAACAAATCCGGTATCACAAATTGATATTAACCAAAAATATTACGACAAACTGACTTCGGAATAAGAAACTATTAATAACATAAAGTTGAAAACTTTCTACAATTTTTACAATTCAACAAAAGCAGTATATTCCTTAATGTTAAACGCTAACTCAGCGGGCACTCATATTTATGTAGACGTAAATTGGTATCGGGTGTAATGTAATAATGTTAATTTACATAAATTTTCTATAACATTTACATTAGGAATACTTATATGAATTGCTGGCTCGATGTTAGGGTTGTCATAAACTTGGTATTAATTTTTGTTGCAAATATGAGGAGAAATATTGATGTTGATGACAGGTATATATGAGTATAACATGTTAATTGCATTTCTTAAGAAATAAGTAAGACTTGGTGATTTATGATATAAATGATATAACGTTTAGTTTTAGCTAGTCATTTAAAAACTTTTATATGCGTAAAATATGTTTATATAGGTACGTATACGTTTATTAGACAATGTGGAAGTCAACTTAAAATTGATATTAGAAGAATATTACAAGTTAATAGTCCCCACCTACACCCATAAAAAGTAATTGGGAAAAACTATCAAAAATGTGTCGTCGAATCTTTAGAAATGATTCTCCATTAAAACGTCATAAAAATCAAATATAAAATAAATAAAACCTCTACAAAAGCTATAAAAGTGTTAGATTTCAAACAAATATTAGAACCTTATCTACCAGCAATATCCCGGCGTGTATTGCATAATCAGAATTAAATACACAGACTAACAAATTAATAAGAAAGAACATGAGTTTTGTATAAAAATATTGGTTAGTACCTAATTGATAGTCGTATAAAGTTAATCGCAGTGCTCGTTTTCCAGGCCAGGCTAATAGTATAAAAGTTTTGTTTGTGAAAACATTACCAAGTCTGTTCAATGTACTATATAATATAATTATAAATGTCATCACGTCTATAAGCATTGCGGGGTAGACAGAGCCAACCGTCTTAATAAAACTGAAAGGCCACGTTCAACTTTATGGCTCAATGATGAAATTAAGATTTAAATAGTGATAGGTTGTTAGCATATCGCCTACGAGAAGAATTTCAAGTTTATAAGACTTTCACAGGAAAGACTATAGAAAGATTCACGGTACTGTAGATAGATTCACCTTCATTTAAACCACCTGCTTTAAAATAAGTTAGGGTTTATCGAACAACTACACAGCTTTCAGTCTTTTCAAGACTATTGGCTTTGTTTTTGTCTCAAAGCTGTGACTATACGTATGTATTATTAACAGGTTTAATTTCACAAGTATTTCTCAAAGTATTAAGTAGTAATGAGTGACGTAATGACATTCAGAGTGACAGTGGAACACGGGCTGGTAGAGTGAGCTGTCAGTGACATTAATCGTAACTATATTCGACAGGCCGGACTACTCGTCTCGCGTGGAATTGATGAGGTGAGCGCGTTTCCAATATCCCACGTGTTATTGACGTGCTTGGAACTATACTTTATCTTTTCATGGCCATTGTGGAATTTACCTTGTCTCACAAAAAAATTACATACATACACATACATATGGTCACGTCTATATCCCTTGCGGGGTAGAGAGAGCTAAGAGTCTTGAAAGACTAAATGGCCACGTTCAGCTATTTGGCTTAATGATAGAATTGAGATTCAACTAGTGACAGGTGATGGAGTGGTCCTATTCTTTTTTGTATTGGTGCCAGGAACCACACGGCATAACACAAAAAACACACAAAAAAAATAATTATTAATTTTTAAATAGTAACAATAAAAGCGTATTGTGTACTTTGTTTAATTGATTTGATTAAAAATATTTTAATTCAATAATGGATTAGGCATTTGTCTGTCATCTCACCAGATACCCGAGTCAATGCTTTCGACTAGTTCTCGCAGGATTTAGAAATCTACGTATAATTAAATGATCTAATCAAGATTCAGATGGGGACAGGTAGCTTAGCTTGCCCATCGTCTAAAATACTGATTAAGACATACCTTAATATCATAAAAGAAATAACACGGATGAGATAATAGTCTTTCCGTAAGAATTAAAAGTGTATACTTATTTTCTGCAGTGCAGTTTGTTACCGCTTCTTCTGCACTGACGCCTTCATATCGATCATACAATGGAAACGCGCTATCATAAACCAGTCCCAGGTCGTCCGGGTCCCGATATGAAAGCAAACAGTACGTGTGTAATTCACCGATTAATTAAAACTTACACAAGCGTGGCCGATGTAATTGCTAAGATTTGTAGTACGATGACTGTTTTATTGGCCGTATGCCTTTTCTACGGTCAGTTTGAAGTCGCCATATCAAGTAGATATGAAATTGGCTTATTGGTCTTCGTTTTTGCTAATAAAATTTTCTAAGGATGGCCGAACGTGACCTTTCCGACATTGTTGGCTCTGGCTATATATGTACATTTTCGAAAGATTATTGTAATTCGTTTGCATATATACTCGTACATATAATCATGCCTCTCACCCGGATGGGTTGACAGAGACTATATCTTTCCAGTTTCCTGTCTTGCCTCCACTATTTTTACCTTTTAATTACAGTCTAAAATACTTCTGAGTAGAATTTTGTGCACAAAAAAAGTCCCAACCATTAAAACAGAGAATCGTTTTTCTGATTCAACTTTCACATGCCTATGAAATACGAGATAATGAGATCCAAATCAATAGGAAAACTGTATACTTTATTTTTAATCGTGCAATTCAGCTCGAATTTTGCTTTAATTAACTGTCAAGCTGAATTAACGAAAACGGTATCAGGAGTACGTGTGAAAGAATTTTAATTAACAAAACTAATCAAATATTTTATCACAAATGTGTAGGCTGATTTTATCGGAGCGTGTACCGCGCCCTGCATAGTCGATATACCGTGTTGAGCTTTTCATATCAGTTCACATGATATTGAAAATATATTTTATGCTCTAAATACCAAGTAAGTATAAACTTATTGCACGGTGTACTTATTTTAATAAACGTGCCTAAAGGGATAAATTTATTTATTAAGTCAAGTATTGACGGTTATTCTGAAATCGTACTGTTATTTTGTCCTTGAAAATCATCCGAAAATCTAACACAATGTTCATGGAAATCTACATTCTGCTTAACTTTGAACAAGCCTAACATTGTTTGTTTTAGCAATAAATTGAAATTATTAGTCCATTTTTTAATAAGTAATGAGACATTGTCATATTTTGCATGTATAAATATTGACATTCAGACAGAAAAACTACTGCATATGAGCCTCCATTAGAAATGTACAGAATTCGGAATTTAAGTTGCATTTCTTAGTAATTTTATGACTCATACAATTCCAAGAACCGACCGGACTGGACATTTAGTGGTATATGTAATTAATGAATAGCCCGAACAGTAGCCACCTAGTGAACGAATCTTGGTGGTCTTTGTTCCCGACTTAACACCTCACTTGATAAATGTGGACTGCAAGTGCAACAATTCAAACCAAGGTAAATTACTTCGGTGCATAACGAAGGCTCAAACAATGGCTAATAGTACCACGGAACCCGTGACTGATCGAAAAGGCTTGGTAGTTGCCACAAAAAGTCATAATACAACACAAATGGAACACATTCGCGACGCTACCCCATAAATTCAGGAGATAAATGGACGAACAAAAATGGTTATATAAACGTTTATAACACTCGAGAGCATGCGACATAAAAAGTATTCGAATTTTGAAAATAATACTGGCCATCTTAATTCCAGAAAAAAACCTATTATGTTTCATTATACTACAGTTTTGGTGTATTAAAATGTAGTACCTGATCTGTGTATAGAAATCAGCGGGATATTTTTATAGGTCACATTTGAGCGGGATCATAATATTTGGGTTAATATTGTTTTCATAGCCGGCCTATATATTCATGGGCACAGTTTCGCAAATTTATGACAAAACAGTGAACGTTTTATGGGATAAATCAGGGTACATTACGGAATTATGGTATTTATATTATGTTCGTCTCTATTTGTTTTGCGTAAAAGCGGATTAGCGTTTGACCTCCATGGAGTTCTCTCATCTCATACAGTAAAAATATTTATGGTCATTGCTTGGGAACCTTTTATTAACATCGGTCAACGATTTTAAGCGTGCATTACGGAAACATTTCCAATAAGTGTATAATTTGAATCTTCAATAGAACCGTTTTTATTTATGTACAGTACTTAAAAGGCGTTAACATACATACGTACATAAAATCACGCCTCTTTCCCGGAGGGGTAGGCAGAGACTACCTCTTTCCACTGATAACATACAAACAGAAATCAATTTCTTTTTGATATACGGTTACAAAATAAAATCTTATCCGCGTTTATAATCGGACGTAGTAATATCATCATGCACACTATGTTAGTTATTCGTTTTATATAGCAGACTTCAAATGTAACTTATATATGTTTTAACGATAAAAATATATCATTCTTTATTCTTTTTACCTAAAGCCATATCTTATTCTTAGGCCACGTGCCGAACCAACTAAAGGTATTTTGTTTCAGTATAAAATTCAACCGGAAGAATTCACCTCTGATACCACAAGTGAACGTAACATCACAAAGATGTTCCCATAAAAATGTAAGTGTTTACTTTGTCGGGCCGGCTTTGAAGTGGCTCCCATTTCTGTTCATAGAAACCCTTCATCCACATCTGTTGATAACGAATGTTACTATTTCCCTTCGAATCTCCCCTCTTTTTAGTTTTAATCAAACTCTGGTTATAATAACAGCCGACGAATAGCTCGGATAGTTTAATATATCTGTATTTATGATTTATCTTTGAAAATTGAAGGACATTGAACCTTATAACAAAATGTTTAAGGATGATGTTGACAAAATAACGTTTTCTTAATTATTTTCAGAGTTTCTTTTTGCGTTATGTAATGTTACGTGCCGTGTGGTTCCTGGCACCAATACAAAAAAGAATAGGACCACTCCATCTCTTTCCCATGGATGTCGTAAAAGGCGACTAAGGGATAGGCTTACAAACTAAGGATTCTTTTTTAGGCGATTGAATCTCAATTCTATCGTTAAGCCAAATAGCTGAACGTGGCCATTCAGTCTTTTCAAGACTGTTGGCTCTGTCTACCCCGCAAGGGATATAGACGTGACCATATGTATGTATGACGTATGTATGTCTTTTTACGTTATTCCAGCACGAATTTCCTTCCACACATTTAAAAATCGAATCTGGTAAAGGCACAAAACTAACTGTTTTGTGCCTTAAGTTGGTAAAGTTACCAAGTAATGCAAGTGCATTACTACAAACAACTGACCATGATACTCTGATAACCTAGTTCTCCTTTTGAATGCAAACAATTATAAAGCTTAAAGCAGTAGCTGTATTATGAGTTAACTATATGGAGTATAATATCCGACGTTCATAAATCACGCCTTTTTTTCCAGAGCGGTAGGTGTAGATTTCAACTTTCCACTTGCCTCGATTCCTGCATACATCATTCACTTTATCCAAATTCATAACTTTCTTTCTTCATGCCGCTTTGACCTGAGCTTTCATCAGGACGTCCCTGATTTTGATGAAGGTCTGTACGTTACCTATAGTCCTTCCCGCGCCAACCTTTTCATTCACACTCCTTGTATATTTGCTTACTCTATCTGTTTGTTTATTTGTTTTTAAACTCTTTATTGCACATAAAAAAATAACAAATTACATAACAATAATTAATACTGTATAAAAGATTCTTTGTTAAATTTGTGTGTAGATAGATAAATATAAAGTGCAAAGCCGTAAAGTAACATAAAGCAGTACTCAATGTCCACAATCCCATCAAGAGGCGAAGAAGAGCTAAGCTCTTTATTTATTATGCACATACGACCACCAAGATATATCGGACCGTCCCCTGCCAACAAATTGTATGAAGCAATTCACCCAAAATCTTTGCAATGACATTACTGCAACGGCATTTCGCCCACCATGTTTGCGAGCTATGAGTTACATCGGAGTTACGAAACATGGCTATGTGTGTTTGCATTTTACAGTTACGCATTTTTGACACTCTCAAAAGACGGGTCAACCTTATTTTTTCATTTATAGATATACATATATATCTATTTTTCTCAGCTTCATCAGATTTTGAAATAAATATATCATTTATATTTATTACAAAAGCTGTAGACTGTTCAGCTGAATAGAATAATAATAGAATGAGTAAAATTTGTTTATCTATTAAATATTTTCTATTATAATATTTCTTAAACTACAAATTTAAATAACAAAATATTTTCCTCTGTCCGACTGTAAAATGCATAAGACTTTTCCCTGATCTCCATTTTACGTAAGCTAAAAGCTTTTCCGACAAATAAGGTAATTTTTTGAAATAACTCTTTGATCACAATTAATTTCATTTAATTGGTTGCCACAGATATCCAGTGTACAGAAATATAATATTTCTTAACATATTTTGTACTAGCTTTTGCCCGCGGCTTCGCCTACGTTAATTTCGCTTCCATAAAAAGATTGCTTAGATTAAGAGCCTTGCATTGACATAAACTAATATTATGCAAAAAAATAGATGTGCCTACGTGAGTGCGTGTTTGAGGATGCTATTCAATCATGCAAATTCAACTGGATAGATTTTGATGAAACTTACGTACACGGGAAGAATAATGCCTGGAATAGAACATAACTTATTTTTCCTACAAAAGCAAAGTCCCGGGGGCGCAGCTGTTAAAAAACGAATAAATTCTAAAGACAAAAAAAGGTAAGTATAATAATGGAAGAAAGTACTGGCGAAACTAAAATTACTTTATTAAAACTTAATTAATTAAAAATTTTGCCGGCGGCTACAATCGTGTTATTTCTTAAATTCTCATGAGGCGCCATCTCGTATCGAGTGGTCAAAAAATAAATACCTAAACCACGGGAACTAAATCAATAAACAAAGCATAATGAATTAAATCAATAAAATGCTATTTTTTTAATCATTATCATCATTTTTCATTATAATAAACATAAGAATTAATTATTTATGGTGCCGTGTGGTTCCCGGCACCAACACAAAAAAGAATAGGACCACTCCAGCTCTTTTCCATGGATGTCGTAAAAGGCGACTAAGGGATAGGCTTACAAACTTGGGATTCTTTTTTAGGCGTTGGGTTAGCAACCTGTCACTATTTGAATCTCAATTCTATCATTAAGCCAAATAGCTGAACGTGGCCATTCAGCCTTTTTTAGACTGTTGGCTCTGTCTACCCCGCAAGGGATATAGACGTGACCATATGTATGTATGTATGTATAATTATTTATAGCTTTTTATATCGATTCAAATCAAAAATGACGAAGTTCCATACAAACTTGCACCCCCTATTTCATCCCCTTGGGATAGAATTTCAGGATAAAAAGTAGCCTATATTCTAATCCAGGTTACTAACTATATCTGTGCCGAATTTCGTTAAGATCCGTTCGGTAGATTTTGCGTGATGCGCGTACAAACATACAGACAGACAGACGGACAGACAGACAGACAAAAATTCTAAAAAAAATTGTTTTGGCTTCTATTGACCCTAAAAAGACCCCTTATAATTTTTTTTCTTAAATATCTTCAATGTACAGACTAAGTTGAGTTACAGTTTTATTATATGTATGGATTCGTAGCTCCAAACACCGCACCCTATAAGAATTCGTCCACGCTCCGTGTCCTACCCCTGCAGAAAGTCCCCTTGAAATTCTGGGGAATGCAATCATTCCCTTTGATTCCTTTCCGTCCGGTTCAATTAGGCGGCATCTCTGATTTCGCCAAATTTCGCCATTATCGAAAGCCCACAATATATTTATTAGCATTCCTTTTTCAATCGCCATGTGTGTATTTTGTCTGGTAATTTTATTTTTTCTATAGAAAAACTCAATAAATATCTTAACTTTAAGTTTATATATTGACATCTTAGAAAAGGACTGCGAGTAGGCCTGCTGTTTATTCTCAAGACAGATTGGTGTCATGCAGCTAACTGTAAATAATTGTGAAACATCCATCACAACATACATATAATCACGTCTATTCCCTTGCGGGGTAGACAGGCCCAACTGTCTTGAAAAGACTGATAGGTCACGTTCAGCTATTTGGCTTTAAGATAGAATTGAGATTTTATTTATTTTATCTATCACTAAATGTACCTAAATAGGTATAAGTCTTGCTGTATAATTGCGAAATCCAAGTTTAAGAAGCCACTATTCAAAAATACAATCAGAATTGATGTGTATTAGACAAACATGTTTGTTACCATTAAATGAGGAAATATTACACGCACGTCAGCATTACGCCCCCAGTCAATGTCACATTTCCCTTCATTTTCTCTAAGCCCAAGAGTAAAACAAATTGTGCACATTAGAGCCTCAATTTACTTCCTTCCGCGATGTGCTAACAAAGCGGTATGCGTGTTCTTTACAATTTTTATCCTAACACTCGCTTCCTGCAACGAGATAATATTTTATCTGAGTGTACCGAATTGGGTCAATGCAGTGTGAAGTTTTACTACGATGACTATGAACGTTTTGATGCACTTGAACAGTATGTGTAAATTGTAAATCATTATTTAGAATCATTATTCAATTACCAAAGTTGCTTCGTGTATGTACAATTGGTAGATTTACCTTTAGAGTTCTTGCAATATTTTACTGTAATAATGATGAAACCGTTAAAAGTCCGTTTACTTGTCAAAATTTTAAAATGACAATTTTACTTCTGGCAGTGTAATGCGGATTTATAGCTGTGAAGTAAAGTTGACATATTTTTTTTTTCACGTATGTTAGTGGTTGACAATAATTATTCCTTCAATTTCTATAAAAATAATTATTATAAAAATCATATTTGGGTATATTAACGAATTTTAACTTAATTTTGTGTACATAAGTTTCCCCAATCTCATTAAACATTTATTTTACTTTATCACAAAGTTCGCACACCGACAGCTAGTCTATAAAATTTTGCTCAAGTCCTCAGTTTACCCGTTACATCACACACTCAGTTCCGGACTAATGAGAGCGTTGCGCAAACGCATTCGCAGACGTCGGCACCCATTCGTCGCGCACCGAAACGAATGGCACCCGAATACGGGTACCGCCCATGACTTGCTGAGATTCAAAGTGACTGGTTAAAACCATTGTTGTTTTTTAAATGATTACTGAAGGGTGATCTTTATGGGAGCTATGAAGTGGGATAATTTTTATACAAATATATATACATACATACATACATATGATCACGTCTATATCCCTTGCGGGGTAGACAGAGCCAACAGTCTTGAAAAGACTGAATGGCCACGTTCAGCTATTTGGCTTAATGATAGAACCGAGATTCAAATAGTGACAGGTTGCTAGCCCATCGCCTAAAAGAGGAATCCTAAGTTTATAAGCGTATCCCTTAGTCGCCTTTTACGACATCCATGGGAAAGAGATGGAGTGGTCCTATTCTTTTTTGTAATAGTGCCGGGAACCACACGGCACACACACAAATATATATATTTTTTATTATTTGACGATTAGGAAATATTATCATTTGGAAACTTTTGTACTTATTTCAATTTACTTTCAATGTCGTTAGTATTAATAATTATGTGTTGATGCTTATCATATACCTGTTGTAGTCACAGTGTAGTCACAGGAAGAACCTTAGGTCCTTTCTAGAGCGCCTTAAAGACGCAATCGGCAGTAAAGAGAGATTGTTATGATGTCGAGTCATCATGATTAATTGTTAATTGGCAACAAAATTAATAGTATGCATTCGATTTCATAATATGATATTTGTGGTTTACTAGAGTTTCCTTTTCTTTGTGCTTTTCTGTGGGAAAACCTTTATTACTTTATATCTTTATTACATTATTTAATTAACTACTGATACTAAAGTAGACATTGTATAATTACCGTTAAAATTCCCAACACTTGTTTCTTTTAACTAGTCTTGAATTGCAGATAAGTCAATTTTGACTCTAATTTAAGTCAATATCATCGCTTTATCTTACACTTCAATATTGAAATAAACACTAGGATAAAATGTCAGACTGTCTGGTTTACAATCTCATATCGAACGTAGTTACAGCAGCAATCGATTTTAAATGCAAATCAAACAGCTGTTATCGAGGTTTGGAATAGTCGGACTTGCATTACAGCAAACAAACTCAGTGTTAAAGTGAAGACTATTAGAGTCTGTTTATACGAGTATAAATATGTCTTCAATAAGACCATAAGGCAGTCTTTGTGCGGAAGTCAGCTTTATTCTTTGACCCACGGTATAAAGAGTACCTACCTGCGTCTGCCCAAAGTTACGCTTCTATATAAAAAAAAATCAAATAAAATAACACAAAAAAATTAACGACGAATTCTACGAAATCTACAATTGCGACATCTAAAAGTGTGTGTGTGAGAGATAATAGTTTTGACTTAATTTTGAAGGCTTGATATTATATTATAAGTAAAAAGTGAGCTGCCTGGCACTTGTGATTTAAAATACGTAGTGACAGAAAGTATTCCGCTTAACAGGATTGCTGTGCACTTCGCTTAATTACAACAGAGTGGGCGAACAGAGATGTTCGGACATACGCCAATCTATGTCCAATGACAGAGTTACGGCTCCCAACAAAACCGGTATTAATTAATTAGATGGAGCGATAACGAAAAAAAGACCTAATGAACATTGATACTGCGTCTAGTTCGCTCGTTTTGCGTTAATTGTATTGGAGTTTGACATGACAGCACGCTGTTTCTAGCTATATAGCGATTTGATGCTAATTTGACGTAAACGACGCCTAAGATTTCTCGATAAACGTAATGAAGAGTTTCTCTTCAAGTAATGGGACATTTATCGAGTGTAATCAACACTTCATTTAGTTAGCATTGAAATTGTATTGCATTAGTCGGATATGTTCATAACTTCAGAATTTTATTTGGATACAGTCAAAAACTTGTATTGTTTATGATAATAGACAAAACTCTAGTCACTTTAAATTAATACTTTTGTAATCTACTTATAATTCTCATTTTTCTAGTTTTCCCCCGCTACTTTGTTCTCATATAAATTAAAAAAAAATACAATCAGTTGTTTCTCCATCCATTAAAAGTTCTCTTACAGCAAGATTTGATTATTGTTAAAAGTCAAATTGCATGTGATTGATGCCGTAATCAATTCTGTATCCAGCACACCAATCGTCAATTATACATCAGCAATGTATGTTATTACTGCATTAATAATACATACATTGAATATGCCTCTGATATTAGTCTCCTATTATACGCATGCTTTGCACAATGGACGCTGTTTGTGCTATGACTTGAGACGTATGTATATATGGTAAATGTCATTAGTTATCATAACGATAATTTAATTACAAAGTTCATTAATCTGAATTTAACATACCGAACCATATATTTTTATTTCTTCTGTGATCAATATTTTATGAAGAGTAGTAATTGCAAGTATAGATATGTACATACATACATATGGTCAAGACTATATCCCTTGCGGGGTAGACAGAGCCAACAGTCTTGAAAAGACTGAATGGCCATTATAGATATGTAGTCTTTGCTAACCACTTCAAAAAAGGAGTCATTATACATTCAGTCAGAAAAGTATCGGGAATGGATTATTTATTTATGGTTCCAAATTCAAATTTTTGTTTTTTTTGTTGTTGTAAGATTGGCACAACTGTTTTCCATTTTGGCGCGGAGTTTGAGTTGCATCTGTTGTTTACATTAAATACAGTGCTATTTTTAGTTATATCATATCTAGTGTGTATTGCTAATTTCATAATGGATAAAAACATCGAACAAAGAGTTTGTCTTAAATTTTGCATTGCCAATGGAATATCGTGTTCGGAGTCACTGAAAATGTTACAGAAGGCTTACGGTGAATCGATTTTATCAAAAACTCGTGCTTATGAGTGGTACAAAGCGTTCAAAAGCGGTCGAGATGTGATGGAAGATTTGCCTCGCTCTGGTAGGCCATCAACGTCTGCAACTGAAGTTAACATCGCAAAAGTGAAGGAAATAGTGACTCAAAATCCTCATTCAACTTTGAGAGAGATAGCCACCGAACTTTCTGTATCTCACGAGTCGATCCGTACCATTTTAACTAATAATTTGGGTATGAAACATGTTGCCGCTCGGCTAGTCCCAAAAGACCTGAATTTTTTTCAAAAACTCAATCGCATGAGAGTCGCTGAGGACATGCTAGAACGAGTCAATTCCGACCCAACATTCATGAAACGCATTGTTACTGGTGACGAGACGTGGGTTTACGAGTTTGACATGCAAACTAGTCAACAAGCTTCGGAGTGGCGCCTTCCAACTGAACCGAAACCGAAAAAACCACGCCAAAGTCGTTCAAAAGTCAAAGTCATGTTGACTGTTTTCTTTGACTATCGCGGTGTTGTGCACTCGGAATTCTTGCCGGAAGGTCAAACGGTAAATAAGGAATATTATTTGAGTGTTATGCGGCGTTTAAGAGAGCAAATCCGACGAAAAAGGCCAGATTTGTGGAAAGAAAATTCTTGGATTTTGCACCATGATAATGCACCTTCGAACAAGGCCATCATTGTGAACGAATTTTTAACCAAACACTCAACAAATACCATCGAGCAACCACCATATTCACCAGATATGGCTCCAGCCGACTTTTTTCTTTTTCCTAAACTCAAATTACCACTTCGTGGCACCCGTTTTCAATCGGTAGAAGACATAAAAGAGAATTCGCGGCGAGAACTGACCTCAATTCCGGAAACAGCGTTTAAAAAATGTTTTGATGATTGGATTATTCGTTGGCGTAAGTGTATCGTTTCTAAAGGAGCATATTTTGAAGGTGATAAAATAAATTTGGATGAATAACAAACAGTTTGTGTATTATTGATCTTTTCCTGCTACTTTCTTGACAGAGTAGTATATTTGTATAATTTAAAAAATGTTAGTTATTAAAAACGCTTTTACAAAATTAAGTAGGTATCCATACCGCAAAGAAAAATAGTTTTATGTGTCCACAGTTTACACGCAAGCAAATTCGCGGGCATAAGACAGAGTTCAGTAAACCTTTCAAGTAAACTTGACCTAACTTGACGTCAGGTACTAGAGACATTACAAGTAATTAATTGAACAAGCTGATTGACAGTTCGTTTGTATAAGTTATGTTTGTTTGTCAAAATGCTTATTTATTTAACGAAAGTTAATTATTAATCATGTTATGTATAAATATTATGATTACTGACTTATTAACACTGACTTTTGACTTTCTTAGATAGATAATAAATTACGTTTAATTATTCTATTGCGTTTGTATATATTTTTTGCAATGATAGTTATATTTTAATCATCCGATAAGGGTAATAAGTATCACTTACTACTTATTTGATTATTAGGGGATAACTGTTTATTCTGAATCTGAATCTCAATTTTATCTCTTAGCCAAACAGCTGAACGTGGCCAGTATTTCTAGACTGCTGGCTCTGTCTACCCCAAAAAGGATATAGACGTGATTATGATGAATGATTATAAACTGCTAATTCTTTTGTCGTAATTTTGTAATTGAATTGAATGTAGGTACTTGAAATTCTACTGACAAGACTTAATCCTAAATATAAGAAGATTAAAATGAATTAGGTTTTGATTTGGGTTAAAGACTTTGGTGGCAGTAAAAACATCAGTTTTTAACACAAAATTAAATATAAAAAATAAACATTCAAATATGTACTGCACATTATGTTCAATTACATTTTATACGCCATTAAAAAAGGCAACGTAAACACTTCTTATTTAAAATGACATTACAATGAATTACAATTTATAACATAGGGGATCACGGTACAACAAAAGACAATTTAGAAGCGTTTAACACTAAAAAGTATTTTTTATCAATAAAAGGTAGCGATATTGAAAGGATCCATACAGGATTAATAAATGCTCTCAAAGTAGATTTGTCACGCTTTTTACATCTGTTACTGTCAATTGAAATCTTTAATACATTTTTTTTTCTTCGGAACCAAAAGGGTGATATGAATAAAAAGTATTTAATATTTGATTGACTGGAACGCACAAGTAACACGTTTTTTAATAAATGTGTTTGTGATAAAGTTTATTTTGTTTTAGTTTATATCATTCTTCAAATATCTGAAACTAAATTTGTGAAAAGAAGAAATCCTGTAATGCGTTATAACTGTACTACATAGGGTGAAGTCAGAATGTTGTTTACTCTTTACGCCAACAGAGGGCGTGCTAAAAGCTTTGTAAATAGAGCGGCTAAGTAACGTGTCAACTTTAGACAAAGACCGCTTCACGACTTGTGAATCACACTGTATCGATTCTAGTTAAGTAAATGAACGCTAAAAATTGTACATATGTCTCATTTAATCTAGAAGCGAAATACATAGGATTGCACTTTTATCATCCTTCGAGATGACGGACTAGGTTTAAATGCTCATGAAATCTGAAGCGGTCTGTTAAAAGGTACATTCTAAACTATTTAAAAAAGGAGCAGGTTAACAATTAGACTTGAAGTTTGTTACATTTTCGTCATACCTATGCTGATTGGTCCCACGAATTCCGTACGAGTTCTCACGGTTTGCTGTTAAAAATTTAGTTTTGCAGTGCTAATTTTCATAAAAACTTCAACGAGCATAGTGTACTGTAAGTATAAATGTAGGTCAGCTTGTAATTTTTTGTAGGTATGCCACTCATATTTACACCGATACTATAATTTCTATTACCAGGTGTTGCAAATTTAACATGTGCTTTTTGACACACTGAAATGGAACACGTTAACTTGCATGACTAATGTTAGTAGTATGTGCAAATTATATGACCTAGATAATAAGTACCTATATTTTTAACCTTCGTGTATTCAAGCTCGAAGGTACATTATAATGTGATTCTCTGTTACATTATTGTACAACCAACATCGTCTTCCTAACTACATACTGTAAATACGAAACTAAACTTTGCCGTGTGGTTCCCGGTACCAATAAAAAAAGAAAAGGACCACTCCATCTCGTTCCCTTGGATGTTGTAGAAGGCGACTAACGGATAGGCTTATAAACTTGGGATTCTTCTTTTAGGCGACGGGCTAGCAACTTGTCACTATTTGAATCACAATTCTATCATTAAGCCAAATAGCTCAATGTGGCCTATCAGTCTTTTCAAGACTGTTGGCTCTGTCTACCCCGCAAGGGACATAGACGTGATTATATGTATGTATGTATGTACGAAACTTTATATCTTAATATAGGTATATATCACTAAAAAGTACTTTTTTTAAACTTCAACAATTACATTCGAAATAAGATCTCTGCCAGACAAGTACTCAAGGAAGCTAGTGTTGCCATTATAAAAGGAATTGAAACTTTGATTGTGAAAAAGTGCTGGGACACCAGAATTTTTTCTTCGAAATGGAATGGAATGTTTGATTTATGGTGGTTTCGCGTGACTAAAATCAGTTATAACATTATTAAATGAAATTTTGAACTATAAAAAAAAACATAAAACTAAAAACAATAGCCCTAAAACTAATTTAATATATCTGTAAGCAAACAGTTTATTTGGCGTCGTGACTTTGGCGCCAGCTGTGCGAACGAGGGTGGTTGAAAATCAAAGATTATAATAAATTGTACAGAGCCTATTGAGTGCGAATCTTTACTTACTTCTTCTTTTCGTTATTTTTGTTTTTTTTTTTTGGATTTTTGGAAAAGAATATATTTATCTAAATCTATAAGCCAATGAGTATTTTTGTTTAGTAGCGACATTTCAAAAATTTCTTGAAGTGTGTTGCATTGCAATTTCCTTTAAGATAAACATTAAACGATATTTTTATTATTCTTATCTGTAGAAAATAAATTGATAGGTACTCTTCCAAAATAATGATTACTACAAATATAATTCTGATAGAGTTTTCTTTTAGGCTCTACCTTTTAAAACTATGTCATGTTTGAACTTCTCTTAATCTATGTAGTGTCGCCGATATAGGTTTTTGTTTCAACACTGATCGGGCTTCGGAGGAGCAGCCGGTTTGGATCGATACTAAATCCTTTAACGATCTTATTCATTCCTTATTATTTGTATTCATTCATTCAAATTGGTCTTAAAAGTAATACATTTCATCAGATTGTCCACTGCGCATGACTGCTTTGTTGACAAGATAGCGTTCAAATAGCGAAATCTGCAAAAAAATGCAACATCTAAGTAATTGTATAGATTTCGAACATCATTGACCGAAGATGTGAACTCAAAAAACCAAACTCACGATCACATATGTTACGTAACGTGCGAGTATGTCAATAAAAACATAAATTAATAATCTTTTAATCGCTTGCCGCGCCTCACTACAATAAACGAAACAGCTTATGATTCGGACGCCTCAAAGCCTTCGACAGATATCGGCTCGATGTCAGTGATCGTATATTGTCGCCCGAGATGGCTCTGATAATGTTTTAGGGAGAGGTCGTGGCGTTAGCTGAGCGGATTTAAATGCATAATATTATTATGAAAAGATTTGTATTATTGTTTGTTATAAATAAACTTAATATTCATTGAAAGAAATATTTATCGAACGCACGCACATAGTGGAGACGAAAAGAGTTGTGATAAGAATGAAGCTATGATAATAAATCAAATTGTCACTTTAATGTACGAAAAATTAATGTAGGAATAATAACTTCATGACATGCAGTAAACGTGGCAAAACACAAACACATAAGTTGAAATTTTTCACATTAAATGATAGAAAACATTACTGTGAAATATGATAATAATTATCTATGATACAGGATTCAAATGCTGCAGTAACTGCTTTCTCATAGAAGCAACCTGAAACCCCTAGCGAATTTAAGTACTACAATTTAGATTACTCAAACGTATGCGAAATATCTAAACATATTTGTTGCTAATCTTACTGCTAAGTGCTCTGAAGCATTACGCAATCAAATATACGAGAAAAGCTTTATCAAAACAAGTTGCTCAAGTTTAAATCGATTCGTTATTTTATTTCGTCCCGTAAAATACACGGCAATGTATTCCCTATCTTATCTGATGTCATTTATAGGATTAGGGCTAGATAAGACAGATATCGGTTAGATGGGTGGTTGAACACCGAAGAATGTTTGAGAGAAATCGTTCAATGATTTTTGAGCTTTGTTTTTATGTTAATTAGGGAACTGGTCGGACAGGTTGGGTTCAAACTTCCGCTGCATGACTCCGGTCGTGGGTTTTGGGAATAGTGTGAATAGGCCCTCTAGTAAGTATAGAATACTCGTGTCAGAGGACCTCGCTCCCTCGTTACGTAACTATTACTGAATACTAAAATAATACAAAATGAATACAAAAATAAAAATAAATATATATGCAAACTGTATTTGTATGTGAAAGTGTGTATGTGGTACGAGTATATACCAACATATATAAATCACTCTATTCTAAGCGATGGAATAGATTTTCAACCTCATCATATGTTAATGTTTTTAGCCAATTTTTCACTAATAATTTACAATTGTGTGTTGTTTTAGAATAAATTGAAATTTTTTTATTAATAATATTATAAAGGTAAGTACTTTGTGAGTTGTATTGTCGTCTTGCAGTAGCTGTTTTTACTATGTTATTTTTGAATGTGGGATTGTTTCTTCTAGATAAGTTATGTGGGTCAAATATTAAAGATTTATGTAATTTTAAAATTGAGTTTAGTATATATATTTTCCGAATGGATAGAAGGTCACATTGCTGGTATAATAAATTCGTAGGGAATCTAAATTTTTTTAAATACATAGTCTTAATCAATGATCGTTGTGTTCTTTCTAATTGTATTAACTTAGTTTTTATTGCACCTCCCCATACAGGGATACAATAAGTTATAATTGATTGCGCTAGTGCGATGTAAATTTGTTTTAGCAGGACTTTATCAGCTACATATCGGAGTGCTTTGAAAATCCATATCAGTTTTCTAATGCGACTATTGACTAGTTCGATGTGGTCGTGCCACGAGAGACGTTGATCAAGTATTACTCCTAGGTAAAGTTAGTTAGTTGAATGATGTCTAAACTTTAAGGATGTCTTATTATTTCAACAAAAGTAGAATATAGGGCTACTGCTTCTATTTATGTAAATATGATTAAAAGCAGCCCATGACTGATGACCCTGAAAAATTGGTGCAGCAAAAATACCGCAGGCAATTTTGTATTAAGCCACAGCTTTTAGCAGCTTATGAAGTCAATGATAATGCGGTCATTTTGCGGGCCATTAGCCGATAAAGTTCTTTCTTGGGTGATGGCAATAAGAAACAAAGACCGATAGATAATATGTTATACTTGTTGTGTAACGATAATAAAAAAATCGGCCTATCCCACTAGTCGCATGGAGTGGTCTCATGATTTAAGTTTGTTTGTTTGTAAACACTTTATTGCACATAAAAATAAATATAACAAATTACAAAACAGTTATTGGATTTAGAAGATTATGTACAATGGCGGACTTATCCCCAAATTAAGTTAAGTTTTAATGGATGGTAAAGTACACTATTTGCGTCTATGCCGATTTCAATGCTTAACCACCGACAAATGTTCAACGACCAATACAATCACAGCTCGGGCCCCAATAACCACAGATGCCCACCGGTGGGGAACGGTTTGTGGTCGGTCACGTGCTGTTTTAACACTTTTTGTATAACGGTGTGGGGTGTTAATGAACTAGACAAAGATTGACCGGTTATTGTTGGTGATATAGATGTTGGTGAACAAAAGTTTCATTTTTTTGTTAGTATATAAGAGTAACGTGTAAAATATTAGGCAGTGGGCTAGAAATCTGTCCCAATTTGAATCTTAATTCCATCATTGGGACTGCAACTAAGTGTGCCATTTCAATATTTTAAAGTCCGTTGTCTTTGTCTTTCCCGTAAGGGATAAATACGATGACGACTTTAGATATTTATTTATATATATTTTGGAATAAGGTTATATATTTTACTCTTTCAATAAAAATATTAAATTGTCTATGTAAAATCTGTAATGTGTGCAAGCGTAAAAAATATCTAAATATAATTTTGGACCCGCAAAGGGCAACTTGGGATTGATCGCCTTTCAAGAATACACAGTATTACACAGTTTATATTCTATCACGGTATCCGGCCGCAACGCGTGTCAGGCAATTGATTTTTTTCCCCGTTTATATTGCGGTTTCAACTGAGAATGATCTATCATATTACGGATATTTTATATTGTATTGACAGGAAATCTATGGTTACACTTCCTTCGTTTTGTAGATAAAGATTAACATCTCTATAATAATAATATAAATTAGACTGTAATTTTGTTGCTGAAATGGACGGAATCTGGCGAAAGTGCAGTTTGTGCTGTTTCTTGCACACTGATTTGTTTTGAGTGGTGATAGTTTTAAAATGAATGTCTACTTGAGATGTAACTGGTTATTTTTTTTTTTTTTGGTTTTTGTAAACTGACTTCTATGACTTAGGTAGTGGTTATGTTTTATACCTCAAAAAAAAAACTAAAATAAAAGAAGAACTTACAAAAAGTGTCACCATTTATTGATTTTCTTGTATCTTTCTTAGTTCATAAGTTTATGGTGCTCAAAAATTTCCAAGGCTGGTTCCCAAGATTGGTGTTCTATGGACAAATGGTAGAAAATATTACCGAAAAACATTAAGATGCTGTATTTAGCCGAAACTTGGCGGAGAATGCAATTTTGAAACGCTATAAAAGAAAAAATTGGAAAACGATGTTAAACAAATAAAACGTACAGTATCTACTATGTAAGTAATCGATTGAAATTTCTCCTGTCAATAACACTAATTGCAGCCTCTGTCTATCATCACTTCCGTGAATGACAATCTCCATAACGTCTTATCTCCAAAATTTACAAGTGGGTGTGTCAGTCATCGTTAGTTAGACGTAGGAAATACCTCTTTACAGCCCACGCTTTGACCACTAGAAAATGTTAACCAAATAACAATAGATTCGGTACATTTTGATGTATTACTCGTATTATAAAAAATGCACTACTTTTAACTAATTGCCCTTTATTTGGAGAGGTTGTTGTATTGTTGTTGTGTCTAAATGTTGATTTTATTCATATGGATAAAAAAATTGCACGCACATCTTTTACAAATACTTTTCAGTGATGAAGACGTGACTTATAATGTATGTATGTATAAAAAATATTCGACATATGTTATTTTACTAACCAATTATAAGAATTATGTGTGTAACCGATAATAATACTTTCCTTTATAGATTCTTTTGCGTGATCAATTTAGTGTGAAGCAAAAGCATAAATTACAAAACAGTGATATTTACTGCGTACTACCTACAATATTTTCCCAGAAGACTAGTATTATAAAAAGTATGAATACTTGTAACAAACATTATTAATGAATGATAACAATAAGCTGTTATTAGTTTGCTTTTAATTAGGAAGATTTGACATTTCCGCCTCAAAACATGTAAACGAATTTATAATTATTTTCATTTTCGGTAGCCAACTCACCACATTAATTATATAAGTGTGTTATTATTTGTTATGCATCTGTAATTGTTCTAATTTAGTGGTAAAATTATATGAGACTTGTCATTCCGATATGAAATTTTGATATGTGGGAAATTTTATGAAAATTGTATGCAATTACTGTCAAGACAGGTTTCTTATTATACTTTGAAATTGTAATACTGCGTCATTGCACCTTTGAATATTCTTACTTTAACGATATTTTAATTCAGAAGAAAGTTTTGACATCACAGTCAAACTAAAATATGATCCTTTGCAATTGCTCAGCCGTGATAGAATCTTCAAAATATCTTCATATTTTTTAAAAATTTAAGGGTTGCATCCGAAAATAAATTTATACCATCTATAATGAGTGCATGTTGTTTTCATATAATTTATGTCTACAATAAAGGTTACCAGAAGACAAAGCATAATAATTTATCTTGTAAGATTATATATCTCTTAGAGAGACAGAAATCGTGACAAGTGGAAAGATGTAGTCTCTGTCTACCCCTCCGGGAAAAAGGCGTGTTTATGTATGTACTCGTATGTAGGCTAGACAGTGCCAATCGACAAAAGCGACGTTTATCACATATCAGTCAAATAATACTTTAATATTCGAAATTCATTCAAAATAATGATGTCATTATGCGTGCCCCAACACACATTTGACTATTGTGGCTTGTGTATATTATAATATATCTGCGGTTATATCAAGGATGTTTTTGACGACCACTATGTGTTGTATTCAAAACTTTCATTCCTCTGTTAACAATAGAGCAAGCTCTAACGCATTTATATCAAAGCCTGAATTTCAACCTAAGAATTTTAACTTAAACTGAGGCAGAATGAATAAACGTCTACGATTCTATTTTATATAATACATGCCTTTGAACACCCAAGCTATTAAAAAACTACTTTTCTATCAATTTTTAACTTTAAACTTTTCTATAAACGGTAATCACTTCGGGCTTTTCGTGGTTCAAAATTGTGACAGCAATGATACATAGCATAATTTCTATCAGAGGAATTATTAAATGCACAAAGCAGACCTTCAATATCTTAAGTTCCAGTTAAAAACATGGCGAAAACTAAACTAAGTGTCACTGTTGTATTGTTTGTTAATCAAATTGATGGATTCTGAGAAAGCATTAAAAATTTCGCATTTTATTTCGTCGGCAGAATCTGATAACATCTTGCTCTAAAACCTTTTCTTTGGAAACCGCGAGTCAATCAAACTGGCCGCATAAGATAATGCTGTGAATCACTAGGCATGATTTGCAAATATATTACTTAAAGGATTTAAGCCCCTGAATACAAAGTAGGCTGTTTGAGGTGCGTTACATGATTCATGTAATTTATTGATACCTGTCATATATTCCTCGAATACATGAGGAAAAGTTTTTCTTATTGGTATCACTATTGAATAAAATATCAATCAGGTATTTAGAGAATTTAGCTAAACGTTGAGATACATACGTTGAAATCAAACCCAATAAAAAATGTCGCGATATTATTATGTCCATTTTAAACCTGCCTCTATCTCCGAAACTCGATTCTATCATTGAACCAGCCAGCTAAACATGGCCTTTGAGCCTCATCAACGATCGACTTTGTCTACCCCATAAGTGATAAAGACGTAATACATGTATGTGAAATATATTTTATATATATGTTTATCATTTACAATTTCCTTTCATAAACATGTAAGGTTTAGAAGATGCTATAACAACAAAATCTTCTTATAAGTAATAAATATTTCATACTGAAACTGAAGAAAAGAAATTCTTATCCAAATCCATCCTTGGGTTACTGTGGTCCGAATACTCACAAAGCTTGAAAAAGATTTACTCGACCCGCGTTAAGCAACTTGGCACTTAGTAAACTATCTTAAGATAATATGGATTGGAACCCTTTGAAAGGGTGCGGGCAAGAGTCAATATTTGCAAATATAAGACGTTATTTAGATGCAAGACACGATCGCTAGCCTTCCTGGGCCTTCTTATGCAAATTTTGCGATATCTCCGACTATTCACTAAGAGGTTTATTTGGCCAAGTCCTTTGAGTTGCGAAATGGCTGTATTAAATTTTTCATAACTGCCCACTAGATGTCCGTACCCAAATAAGGAGAAATAGAAGTGTCACTCTATTATTTTGAAGCTGACTTGTTTAGCTTGCGAATAAGACTTGGTCACTTCGGTGCTGCAGTTTTGACGGCCACACCAACCCGCCTAGAGAATTACTTTTTTGTTATATACTAGGTTAGACCTCTTGTCATCTTCTATAACACTCAAAGAAAGAATTGTATTGGACCATTTTGATACATATTAAAATAAGTATAATTGTCTAAAACGACATTCAGGAAAACATTAAGTAAGAAAAACTGTTATCCCACTTTTTCAGCAGTTTTTTTTAATTATCAGAAAAGTAGCAGCTAGCACATACTATGTATCCTCCGCTACCACACCAGCGTGAAAGCTATACACATTCCATATTTTATACCGAGCAGCAGCGAAGCATACCCGTAGCGCTTTAGAATCACTCTTCTTCGTATTTCCTCTGTTATATTAAATTCTCTGACATGTAGTGGACATTTAGGAAATGCATAAATATTTTACTACACACGACTCCGTGTTGGTGCTACTCTGTGGATGATCTTTCTCGGTATTAATGTTACAAGCAGAGTTGGTGTTATTTTTGCAGATAGCAATTCTCGCGACGAAATTGGAATGGACAAAATATTTAAATTGTGATATCGCTGTCTGTATATAAACCGTGATACATTAATTAAGTCAAATAGTCACCATTTTAAGGAATCATCTTAGAGAAATCGTATTTTGATGTGCCGGGAACCAAACGGCACAAAGTAATAACTTACTAAGATTAATAAATTATTCATTTCGCTCATTTACTTATAATCCCCTGTTTCTGTCGCTTAAACATCATTCTTGTTAGCAATCATATCTAAGTCCAACAAATTTTACGTCGATGAAGAAAAGTAAAATTGCGGACGCAAGTTCATACGCACGACGGCGTCTTCTTTTGGACAAAGAATATGTGGTTACGTTATCTTTTTAGAAATTGGCCGTATTACGGATATAACACGCGCGTTTTCGGTCGCCTGTTTCAAAATTCTCAGCAGCTTCCAATTAATGTTAAAGCTTTGAATTGAAAAAATTCGAGTTTTTTTGTTTGGTTTTATATACCAGTACATTAATTATTTGATGCGTATATTAAAATAAGAATAACATGAAATTGATTCCAATAAGTAATAATGCATTCAATTAATTGCATATTCCATAAGGTAATTTATTAATCCCGTCTTTTTCCTCGAAAGAGTAGGCAGAGATTATGTTTATCCTTCTACTTGGTAAGTACGAGATCTGTACTCTTCTTTTTTTATCGTTTTTTTTTTAATGAAAGTTCGTAGGTTTATCATTGACCTACCAACCTGTGAGTTTTGAACAAATTTTTACCCAAACATTCGATCATCAAGTTATAATGGATTTATCAGACAGACGATAAAATCATCTGGCGCCTTTTCTCAATGTAAAATAAAAAAAAATTGTGCCAAAAAATCAAATTATAGGTAAGTTAAATTTATTAAAATTCTTCTTAAAACCGTTAAGAAAGTTGCAAAAAAATCCTACACGAACTGTGCAATAAACAAATTATCCAGTCACGTTCTGACAATCCATTTAGATATGATCCTACTCACGTTTTTCTAAACAACTGTACTATATCACTGTTCTTTGAAACAGTGGTTCTTAAACAGTTGCGTTTGAAATTATCTTCAGAACATAGCGCTAAATTGCGCCGACATCAAGGTTCTCATTTAAGAATAGATATTCCTATTGTGGAAGGAAAACACCGAATCTGCGTTTTGCACAAGCTTTCACTGCGATAAAAATAATTATCTTACATTGAAAACACAACGATAATAATTGTTAACCCTGTTCTTAGTTTCATGTTTATTACATAAGGGCTTTTGTAAAGACTTTACATTATTTTTTCCTCGAAGAAGTCGTTCAAAGAACGTTACATGAAATGTTTAGAAACATTGTCGAAAACAATGGTCCCTGACCTGCACCCCACCTGTTGTTCTAAACCTATTGAATTAAAGTATTGCATGACTATAGGCAGTAAAATTTAAGCTTTTCCTCCAATAATGATATCAAATATTTCAACAGGCATTGTTACTGTCAAGGGTGAGAAGCTAACTTAATAATATAATGACGTATTATTCCCACTATGATTTTTGTCTATTGCCTCAGTCTTAATTTCACCATTTCATTAACTCTTATTCTAAAGGCATTAAGAATCATGTTAGTTTAAAAGATTATATCTATTGAAGGGCACAAACAATCGTGCTGTTATTATGTTTATGGTGTAATGTCAAAATAAAATGTTCCGTTCTTGTAAGAGCGTCATTAATTCGAAATTTATTCACATTAACGTGCGTGACTACATTTTTATTATTTAAGTGAAACTTCAACGATAACATCATAATTTTTTATTAGTGTACAAACAATCAACCTGATCGATTCTTCAAGTTCACTTTACGAAACAATAATTTAACAATTATACAGGCCTTCGTATCGTATTACTATAAAGATTTACGTTATAAACAATTTCGTTCAGTTAATAGATTCTAGTAGTTTACTTTTCCGAGACTTTGCGTAGAGCCTGATTTATTGCTTAATGCCATACACATCAGCTCTGTCATTTTACTACAAAAATGAGATAAAAAAATATTTTTGCAATAAAAAAATAAGTCCTGGTTAAATCAATATATACAAAAGTGGAATGCTTACAATATAACTATTTCTTAGACTTCGTATTACATCGACCATTTTTCAATGCCTCTATGCAGTTCATCAATCAATGTTCTGTGTTCCATTTTAGGTTTTTATCTCATAAAACAGTAATAGATGGGGCGACCTTCTATGTCAACACGAATCTACAACTTTAGTCAAAAATATGACGATATTTTACAAATTTATGGTTCACATGCTAGCTTCTAGCATCTTTCATTCTCAACCAAGCATTATTTAACGGCAATGGATAGCGTTTATCATAAAATATCAGATTTCGTTCAATGTTGTGAGAAAATACGCCTAAATCCACTAGGCGGGCGTTACCCCTTGTTTGACCAAAGTTTTTTAATATTCTTCATGAAAACTTGAACGGTCAAGTGGATAAGCTTCAAATATATTTGTTTTTCTCTCGGTTTACTCTAGAGCAATTTAATTTCAAAGTTCGCCGCTTTAAAATTCAAAAGTGTACTTATGATATCCAGCTGCATTTAAGATCTCAGTAAGTTATTCATTATGTTTACGAAATACCCCAAGTTTTTCATTTGGGTTTTCAAAAATAAATTAAAATACTTTATTAACCCGATTTATTTAATAAATAGAAATAATATTATTCGAGCACCAGTCAAAAGCTATACAGGCAAACATTTTCTCTAAATGATCACGAATTCTAAATACGAATACTATGAGCATTGTCGGCGCGTAGCCTGTAATATTACCACATAATGACACCTGCAGAAACAGACACCACAACGAAACGAGTGTACAGAAATGACACCTTGAAGTAATGTTATAGTCGATCTGTGTATGGTAAAGTAATCTCGTGATGATAAAGGTGTAGTTTGATATCCGGCAGAGAAAAATTACTTCTACTTCAATGATTTTCGTGAATCATAAAGATAACTGACAAAATATGAGGCAAGCTTTAAGTACGTTTGGTAAACATTAAGAACATTTAAGTTAAAACGCCGTTTTATTTAAACTAAATGATTAATAATGTAGACATTTTATTAAAATCAACTATTGCGATTGTGATCATATAGAAAATGATATGAAAGCCCTTAAAAAAAGATACTGAAATAAGAATGAGGGAGAGATTTTATACTTCTTTTGTCGACCTTCAAAATACTACGACCAGTAGACAAAAAGAATTGAAACTGTACATTGATAACATTTAAGGCTTTGGTAAAGAATTAGATACGTCCATACCTAAATAACAATCATAATTTTATACTTTCATAGGAAAAAAAATATAAATATCGTTGACCCTCTTCTTTGCTGACTATGTTTTATGACAAAATCACAGACACACAGAATGACATCTATTAGTGAGGGTACTGCAATTACCATAGGGTCGCTAATAATGGCAAAATAGAAAGTCGGCCTGACCTGAGACTTGTGGCTTTCTTATTGTATGTTATGAACCTTAGTTTGAATATTCTATAACATAACAATCATGGTTCAGTTGATTCTTTTTTCGTAATGGAAAGTTATCTGCGTCTTATAAGAAGTTCATAATTTAAATTCGTTCCTTTAGAATTTAGCGTATGTAATAGATTCTGTTTGATTTCATAACTTCATAAACTTGCTTACATCACATTTTAGAAATAATTAAATCTTCTTTTTCCTTCTTCCACATCTAACCAGATGTAACCACATCGTCACCACTCTGGAGAGGAGGCCAGGGTTACGCCTTTTGGTACGATTGGGTTAGGCAGGTTTCTACAAAAGACTCCCGACTGACCTCCGCAATTAAGAGACGCTTTAATACTCTAAAATTAATAAAGTTTTAACAAATAACAAAGAAGAAAAAATAAGAAAAAAAAAAAAAAAAAAAAAAAAAAAAAAAAAAAAAAAAAAAAATAACAAAGCAAATTCAAATATTACAATTTGGTTCAAATACGAGAATTGAGAATTCTATTTCTAAAAATGTCTACAAACAACTCAACT
Source organism: Amyelois transitella (assembly GCF_032362555.1). Classification (NCBI taxonomy): domain Eukaryota; kingdom Metazoa; phylum Arthropoda; class Insecta; order Lepidoptera; family Pyralidae; genus Amyelois; species Amyelois transitella. The sequence continues at coordinate 4,381,243 of NC_083511.1, read as the reverse complement.
TTTACTCGTAGCTAGTGAATTTAAATTCAAACCTAAACTTTTAAACTCCTGTTAGTGCTAGGAAATCCGGTCGGATTGCAACAAATAGGTGTGAGTGAACTTTCCGATATTTTCCGTATTAGGTACGGAAACGAAACTACCATTTACATAAGAGCTAAATCCTGCGAAATCTTTGAATGCAATTCATGAAACGAGAAAATTGCGGTGTTTTGAAATTGAAATTTAAAACGATATAGGAAATGTAAGTTACTATTACACTTATGTTAAAATGTAATGGAATGTTCGCGAAAGTGGTGAATCACTTAATTTTATTAATTTTATTATTCTTTGAATGGAACATCAATGTTTCGTAAGTACAAAATCTGCGGTTTTAAATGTCATTAAGTAAATATTAACGAATTAAAAACCTATAAGATATTTGAAACTAGTTTATAACCTTAAAGTAATTCTCCAATACTCACATGAGTTTGATTGTAATTAACATGCGGTTTGATCAAAGATTCAATTCCGATCGAAAATTTTACGATCGATGATTAGATGCGAATCGAATTAAATCGATTATCGACTCACCTCGAAGTTGGTATTCACAGTAGGTGGTTACTGTATCTTGCCATATATATATTTGTTTTGTTAATCGCCGCTACTTAAATGTTTTTATGTATTTGAGTAGTGTAATTTTCGAGTTACATGTTTTAGCATGAGTTGTATATACCAAACAAAAACATCAGTTTAATTTGAAACCATGATTTAATCATGGTCAGGTTCCTTCATTAACAAAATCATTGAAGTCAGACCGCACATGCTAAACACCTGACCTTCCTTCCTATTCTTGGACACCAGGCCTCCAAGGTAAAACGCACTTCTAACAAATACTAGATGATGATAATTTATAATTTTAGTGATCTTTGTTTTGTTCTAAAAACATCTCCCAAACGGACCAAGAACAAACGGTTTGTTTCACTCTGTTTACTAGTCTACAAGCGATGGCCCCGTACAATTCTATTACGATTTGTTTTAGATCGGGAGAGCGTAGAGAGCAATCGAGTTGATTTAGACCGTCTTTTGTCTTTTACACGTCGTCGTGTTTTGTTTTGATCATTTGATCTTTTGAAGTCGAAGCTTTGTGGAGAGGAACTGACCGTTTGACGTGTCTTTTATTGAAATGGCTCGCTTTGAGAGTTAACTAGTTAGACAGCGTTTCGAATGAACTAAATAATAATTAAGGGAAGGTATCATTTCGAAAATAGTTGCTTTATAGGCAGCTGTTTCAATCAATATTAACAATACAATGTTTGCCCTAGAAATGTACAAACAAATCATGCCTTTTCATCTATATTTTTCCGATTTCTTGGCCCATTTCTTTATAATAGACTTAATAAAAACATAACGTTTAATCCATTTCCTGTCAATATGACTACGAAATTACTCCGAGCGGCCCTTTTTAATATGTCATATGAAGAAACAGAGGAATTATTCAAAATTATAGCATATATTTATTTTTATTATTTTATGTTTGTCTCCTGATATATAAAAGATTATTTGTATATTACTTATTAATGAAGACTACTTCTAGATAGTTAGCCTATTTACTAGATATTAGGCACCTGAAATACAGAGTAATTTTTCACTCTAGTTCAGGCCTACTATATTTTGCATTTATTATAAGTCATGTTAATTTTTATATTATGCTCATTGAATAAAGATTTATTATTACATTTTAAAAATTGTTTAATAAAAAAAAGTAAATAACTGATTCCTTTTCTTGAAGTTAATAGAAATAAAATAGTTAAAAGAAATTGCAATTCGTCAGAATTAAATACAGTAAGTAATTTTTTATCACAATTGTCTAAAAGACTGGATTTTGGGTACTTATCACACCAAAGTCTAGAGAAATAATGAAATTGTGATAAAGAATTACTAACTGTATTAAATTCTGACGAATTGCAATTACTTGAATATGAGACGAGAATTAAATAACGACCATTATTTTACCCTTCAGGTAAGAAATTTCATTACGTGTTAGAATTCCCTTTGCTTCCTGTCAATATTTTTAAAAGGACATGTTACTATGAAAAGCCTTTTCATAAATTGTCTGCAATGCAGAAGAAGGGCCTCATCGCTCAAGATAGGCTAGTAATAAAACGGCCCCCGTACATATTATAGTGTTATTATAATGGAGAGGGACACCTCATGGGGACCATCGATTCTGCTTAACCATTAATACTGTATTACATCATCTGAAGACCCATGCTGAATGGACACTGATTGTGTTTATAGATCATCATTTTGTAATATATTTACTAGTGGCGGTTTCCTTCCGCATATTGTATTATTGTTAATAGATGAGTTCATATACTGCTGGTGTATAGCTACTTTTTATAAAGTTTAGATTTTTCTCATTAAAACTCTGAAATCATACAGCCTTTATTTTCTGAACCGGTAACATTTGAAATCAATACGATGTAATAGAACGTGTTTTTAGGTATATTTTTAAGATTATTATATACTTACATATTTTTTAGTATAAAATGCCTTGAGCAAAGTCAAGCTCCTTACATTAACTTTAAGATTGTACAGTTATTGTAATAACAATGCTTTAAAAACATAAATTAGTTGTACAATTGTGAATTTGGTGATATGCTTGCCATAAGTGCTCTCTTTGCGATTCGCAACATAATTAAGTCTTCAAAAGAGCAAGCAAAGAGTCCAGGAGATGAAGGCGAAATTAACATTATAAAGGACTCCTAAACAGCATAAAAACAGGGGTTGGAAATTGCATCTTTAAAAATACGCAGGTTTTACAAGATTAGCCGTAATGCCCGTAAGGCCTACTTTGATATCACAAACAGTGAAGATCAAACAGTTTAAAAAGACTACTAGGGTGATTTAAATACACCCTTATAGGACTTACTGTCAGTTAAAAGGACTAATCAAAGACTCCTAAAACGCGTCGTTGGGTCTTCAAGAGAATATAAGTGTTATACCTGAGTGACAGGCAAAAGTCAAGTGCCTTCTTTTGCTGGAGGTACTTACAATGATCAAAGTTTATCTTCATGCAGATAACTAATATCCTCATGTGATTCAGCTTGTAAATATTAGTCGGTATCAGTAAGTTAATATGTGAGATCAAAATTAATTCAGAAATGCCATGACATCGCCTTCGAAAGCATTATTTAAATCATTGAGAGGCGCCACGCCTTCCACAATGACTAAGTTAAACGGGCTAACCCTTTTACAATTAGTAATGTTTACTGATTGAAAATATATTTGAATGAACGCCTTAAATTACTACTTTGTCTACATTACAAAACAATTGTATTAACTGATCAAAAATAATTACCAGCATTAGAATTTAAAAAAAGTAAAAAAGTTACCCTAAGTATATCGTCAATGATTGGTCATCTTGTATTGTTGGATTGTCCTCCTGAAGCTAGTGGAAGAAGGAATTATTTTAGTCATTTAAAGCAATTTTTTTGCACAACCCAAATCTTTGTATTTTCTCATAATGCAATAATACGTAGGAGATACTAACACATCTCGTGTGTATTTAACATTCATAAAAAACGCTTATGAAACAAATACAATTTATCTTAACAGTTAAAATAATAATTTATAATCAACATTATGTAAAAAGTAGCATCAAAATTACTATATCAAAACCCCATTGTGCCCTTCATTAGTAACAAAAACAAACAAAAATTGGGGTTCTGTGAAGGCAGGTGCGTAAAGGGACGATGAACGAACATTTTTCTGATTTGTTAATAACTTTTTGAGTTAGTGACCGTAAAATAGATGTGGATGATCATTAATTATGAACGAGTCATTTTGTTTACCCTGGTCACGCCGAACAAATTTATGTACCTATGAGCAAAACCATTAAGGTATTGTCGCTTCAGGTCATTTTATCTGTTACTCTATAAAAAATTCTTTCCACGAAATATTTCTGAGCCGAAACTTATTTAAATATGCCAGAGGCTGTCCTATATTGTTAATCAACGTTTTTTTAACGAAGCTTACTAGACATATTTAAAACCTGTGTAAACAAATGCATAAACGTCATCTGGACGATGTATCGTATCAGATTTTCAAACAGGTGTAAGTAAAATCCTTCGCATCTGGTGAATAAAACACAAATATTGTCACCTGCTTCTTGACACATTTTATATGACACCTGACTCGAATTTTTTACCGATTAGTAAATAAAAAGTACTTTTGTCTTTTGTAAATTTTTCGTTAAAATATAATTATCCAAATTTCTCGCAGGTTATGATTGACATGGGAAGGTTAAAATCTCTTTCACAAATTTGCAAAAATTCTTACTTTCTCTTTCTGTTACCTGAGTAGACGATTAAAATACTGTGGTTTAATCCCCAACGTGTTGCAGAGACTATTGTTATGTGACGCAATTGTCATGCATTGCGCTTTTGGGTCACTTTTTGTAGCAAAATTCACACGCCTACACGTGTGGAAAATCGTCTTACAATCTCAAAAGGTTGAATAATAACGATTGCTCATATTGTGAGGTAAAATACTCTATTGTATCGCATTCTTGTGACCTAATGACTTGTTTTGCACAATTCCGTATCAGGTAACCGCGACAGATGCAACGAAGCCGGATAGTGGGAAAGTTTGAGATGCAAACTAAGCCAGACGTGACTCTGTCAGACTTTCTACAATAGTGGAGGGTGCACTTAACTTGTCATCCGTGGGAACATGAATTATAGGTATGACAATCTTGAGTGTCATCAAAACAATGAGAGAGCTATATGAGTCGTTGTTTTTGCTTTCGATTGGGTCCATAGTTGTACTTGAAATAGAAATTAATTTGGTGAATTTGGAGCGTGCGTGGTTGAAGAGGTGATTAGTGAGCACTTAACCCATCTTCAATCCCTAATCTCCGTTGGTCCCTATTAATTTGGGATTGAACGTGCATCGGACAATTGAAACAGTCGAACGAAGTCCGCTTTAACACGCTCTGTGGGCAATTATGGTCGTCCAATTCCATTGAACACACAGTGTTAATGTGGAAATTCTAAATTTATTGGAAATTCGAGGCACTGTTCAATTCAGGTGCATAGTAGATTGAATTCTATTTGGTGTTTTTGTTCAAATATTTGCATAAGAGTATTTATTTGCCTGAACACTAAACGTGAATAGATATAACATAAAACTGAAATGTTATTTATTATATTATTATCCATAATAAAAAATCTTTATTGTAAAATTTAATCAAGGGAAATGTGGGATCCTTATTTTGGTTTCGATCTCAATTACATAATTACTTCAGTCTTTTAGTCTTTACAAGCCTGTTGGCTCTGACTAACCCACAGGGGATATAGACGTGACTGCATGCATGTAGGTACATAAATAAGTTTGGCTAACAATTTTTTTATCATCTATTTTATTTCAAATAACAAATTGGTATTCAGCCCATTCTGTGTCATTACGCTACGCCCGATATAAATGAACAAATTTAACTTCAATTATTTTCAAGTGAGCCGGGTCGAACCGTATCCTTTTCACATCCACCCTTCCCCTCATTACAATCCACAATCCTCCAGTTCTACATCTAGATAAAACCATCCTTAGAGGAGCCAAAAAGTTTGTAGAGTGCCTTTACACATTTAGCGCAAAAACATAGTGCTTTGACAAACAAAAATTATTTTTTGGTCACAGTTTTTATTTTGGTCTATAGATTCCAAATGCAGTTTTCACCAAAATAGTAATAGTCGTCGGAAGACATGAAGCAAAAGAGCGGCTAAACAAATCAACTAGCAAGGCATGTAGCTGTAAAAAACATAAAAATTACAAACTTATCAGCAATAAAAAAAATCATGTTCGTCTGATCATAAACACTAAGCCAAATCTTTTCACAACGTTTGGAGTCTTTAAACCCCGAGACTTTGATATTAACATTAAAAAACGCTTCAAGGAAAATGAATGAGATATAACTGCGTTATGTACGCGCGCTCTACTGTTAAAAATCTATACTAACTCCATAACAACCACCCATCTTTATTTTTCTCTTGCACTGCATTTCGCTTTTAGGGGCTCCGTTCATTTCAATTCAATTCGTAGCAAATGAATTCATCTTTTCAAAGCAGGAAACTACTGATGGGTTTGCTGATAAAACTATAATCTGATATTTGACTGGCCGGTAGGTAGGTACCCCTTTTTATCTTGACGCAATAATTATTACGAATGTTAAAAAATGATGAGATCAAAAATACGATTGTTACATTAAGATTTTTGATATTATATCACTTAAACAAACATTTGATATTATGCCACTTGAATGTTACGCCCGTTAAAGGGTTTTTAAAACTTTGAAGCAAATGTAAAATCATATCAGAAATACATAGTTATTAAAAACTGTCGTTGCGCAAAAATAAGGTGTAGGTTTTTGTAATCTATCAACCTTAAAATTATTATATTTTTGGAACAAACTCGTCGCCTGCACCTTTTTTCAGTTGTTGTAAAATATACCAGAACTGCACTTAATCTCGAGCTATGTTCAAATATAAAACATTAACTCAAATTGCCTTTAAGCGTGACGGGATTTTACCAATCTCTAGAGCCATCTCACGACAATTTAACGTTGTCAAAATTGAGATCGTTGCTGCACCCATGTTCACATGTAAGTAAAGTGCTAATGGATTGTACACTTCTCAAATTGGCATCATTACCCTCATTTTGCGGCAAATGTGTGAAATTATGTTCGTTCAATTAGGTTACTGTCACTTTCTATTTCATTTAGCACCATTATGAAGATGTATACAACATAATTCCCTTTTAGCTTGTGTGGTATACCTATACTCGTAGATTTCACCTCTTATTATTTAATCACAGAGTTAATAAATACTTATATACAGAACAGCCTTTCTCAGTCTCAGACCAACAAAGTGACAAGAAACATAGTGTTTTGTAAACTAACTACAACGTAACGTCTTGTCCTAGTCAATTGGAAACCACTAACATTATGTCCAAACGATTCTATTTCAAATCTCTCAAATGTTTACAAGTAATTCTAATAATCAATTTTGTTGTTTCATGTCCACTCGGTGTTTTTGTCAAAATCATCACATTATCATGCAATTCAATAACAGTCCCTAAAGAAATCTCATAACTCGAATGAGGAAACTTGCCCTAATATATTGCAATTTCATTTTTATGAAATGGCACATGCACTCGTCACCGATCTATTTTGGGAGTGTTGTGTATGAAATGAAATGACACACCGACTGAGCTGGGCAAACACTTTTAAGAGAAAACCGTGAAATTTATGTTCTATGTTGAAATCAATAAGGTTGGAATTTGTGAGACTAATATCATGGTTAGGTGCAACGTCAGCGTCCCTAGTTGCACCCTAATCGAATTTCTGTACGCATGGTGACTCCTGTCTTGTGGGTCGAACCCCTGTTCCGGACATCAGAGGTTGTTCTATAAAATAAATACGTCTAAAACGGGTGCTTTAATTGGACCTTTTTTTGGCCATCTTTGAGGATTAGTTAATTTGGTAGTATTGTTAGTTTGCTGCAAAGGTTTTGATTTGATCGTAAGCATGCATGAGGCTAACAATCATTAGTCGTTCATCTGCTCCAATGGACAAATATAATGAACCATACAGAAAATACATAGATAATTTTAATGATAAGTCATTCGTTATAACTATAACTTGAAATAAATTTTCAAGTTAAAGTTATAACGAATGACTTATCATTAAAATGATTTTAAATTAAGGACATACCTACTGTTTTTGACATAAGGGATACCTTTATTTATTTTGACCTTTATCATCTTCTAGGCAGAGGTCTAAATGTGTGTTACTCTTTTTACCTGCTCCACATATTTCGTAAATACCACCAATATACCGCAAAATTTATTTTGCTTCATTCCCAAATTTAACTCAAACCAAACACATTTTGTTAGATAAATTACAAATGCGGGGGTTAAAATGTAAATTAAGGGGTTATTTTATTACCATATTTACTTTTTGTAATTTCCGGAAACGTGGAATTATGGCTATTTATATTTCGTAACCTACATTATTACAAATATTTCTTTTAAAAGTACTTATGAGTATTATTAATTCGTCACGGGCAAATATATGTAATTTGTCTCGTAAGTAATAAAAGTCAATAGTTTGAAATTATCCTTTATGGGGTAGATAGAGACAACAGTCATGGAAATTTTCAACCTCATGAAAAGGATAAAATTAGTTTTATTACCTCTTTACTCCACATTACGAAAAAATTGAGAGTAAGTCATAAAGTAAGTTTTACGTCTGATAGGAAAATGGAAGCTAAAATTCTTATCAGAACGCTAATCCCCAAATAAGTATTCGGCTTCTAAGATCCCCATCTGACATACATTGTCCATAAATCAATGCATCATCTTTGACTAATTCTACGCTATGTAGATAACTACTGCGTTTTACAGCATTATATCTGCAGCTATCACGAACTTTGTTTCGATGAGTTAAAGGTGATTTTGTATTGTTTTGGCTTTAAGTTAGCTTGTTGTTGTGATGTTCTGAGCTTAAAGAGCGCGTGGCTCGGACTTGAAGGCGCGCGTCACTGTTTTGATACGCTTGGCTGGAACGAATTGTCTCAATAGGGGACTATGCACCGTGTGCGTTAGCTTGGCAGTACCATATATTAGAATCTAAATTATAACATTTGAAGAATATTATATAATATCAATTGATATTAATAATTGTATTACTTTTATGACATTATATATATATTTTTTTGTCAAAAATACATGGTCCCACAATAATAAAGTTGTTCTTAAGTATGTTTGATACTTTCCTAAGCTGATAAAACCCACAATGCCTTCAAAGAATTTAAATTAGCAAATTCTTATAAGTCTAGTTTGAATCAATTTCTAATGTGAACTTTAATTAACATTTCAAATTGTTTAAAAATCATATTATGAAATGGTTTATTTACATTTTTATCATCTCATCGTATAATACAGCAAAAAATAAACAATTTTACAACAACTCAATGGTGCTGCCGTTGTCACGCACACTATTTCCAGCATTATGACAAATGTAACATCCGGAAAGGAATATCAAAAGACCCCTTTTGTATTTGGCAGCAAAAATCACTTCTAATAAGGGAACTTTGTCACATGTCCAACACAATATAGATTGTTATTTTGGTAGATTCCAGTATTGTTACCAGTTACGTTGTTTTTATTGTATTAAGATAACTGGATTAGATGATCGAATTGCTATTATATAATTAGTACCAAATATTTATTTTAATTCTAGAGCTTTTGTGATGAGTAATTTAGGTGTCTGACATGCAATCAATCGAAGATGCACATTCAAATAAATCTCATTGCAGCTAAAAAGCGAACTATGGAATAATACTTTCTACACACATGAATATTAATTTTACGATGAGGAAAGACATCATAACACCTTTGATTAGGTAAGTACCACACCTATCACGACTTATAGCATGCAATCGTTCTATGTAAATTACCCAACTTTCTTAACCCAATTTTTCAATAAACAGTTTATGCTGATACGTGAAGTCCTTCTTTTCCTGAATCAATTCACTCTTGAGACGGTGGTCGTCAATCAGAAATAGGTGGAAAAGTTCGATAATACGGCGCTATATCGTTCGAGTAGCATGCCGTAGGGAACAATTGAAAAATGTGTTTTGGTACATACTCGAAATACAGTGAATATTTTATTATTGGTTTCTTTTAAAACAAAGCAATTAAAAGGAAGTTTACGAAGCGCATGCAAATCGCAGGTCCGTTTACGTTTGCAATCAACAGTTCAAAACCGCGGCCGCGGGCTCTATTTGCCCCGTTTCCTCCAGTTAATGACGTCATAAAAAATAAACCTACCGTTTAGAGCCCTCCAGAAAAACTGGAGGATTTTCTTGCTATGCAGTGATGCAGGAAATTACAATTGTTTGCCTCAAATGTTTGTTCCTATGACAGTGGGTGATTATTATACAATTGAGTCATCCGAGACTCGTTAAATTATGTTTTGTTCGAAACTAGCTATTGCTCGCGGAATTGCTTTTTGAGCCAAGTTGATGATAACTATTATATGGTCTATTATATGGTCAAATTATTTACGAGTCAAAGATTCTGAATAATTTTAACTCGTGTGTATAAAACTATAATTTATAACGTACTGATCGTATGTGTAAGTAAATATAATATGTTTGGATAAAATATGCTCTTTCAAAACATAGAATATCATAAAACCTAATCTTAAAGTTACGCAAGTATAATCTAATTCAATTTGCATCGATTCCTAGCAACAGAATTCAAGAATAGTCTCCAAAGAAATTCCAATATTACCATGAAAATTAAAGAGAGTTTCCATACCACGGCAGATGACACTGATCGAAATTTATGGCATATTGAGCAGACTAAGGAAAAACAGAAATCGTATTCTTTTGGAATATAATTTCTGTAATATATTTAAATAAAATGAGCATAAGACGATTTTTATTGACATTAAGTGAAAAAGTTTCTTATAAGATGACTCGTTTGATATATTGTGTAGTAGGGACGTGGTTGGTTAATTATTTCTTTTGTAAATTAATAATATTGGACATGATTATTTTTAAATTTATGTTTATTAGAAGTTCACAGAATTCTGCCTTCTTCGAGTTGATAGTCTGATATATAATCAATCTTAGTTCACGTTTTTCTTACACCTATATATATATTAAATAAACTTTTATATGGTTACTGTTTAGTTATGTTGTTATTGCTTTTGTGAGTACTTTATAAACTAGCAAAAAATATTAGTCTGAATTAATTTCTTTATTAAAAATCTTATTTGGTACGACCACTTCAATTAAAATAGTAAATTGTCACACTAAATACACTGATTTGTATCAATTTACAGTTCATAAATACTAACAAACGGGATACCTGGACCGCAAATGAGTTACATCCACAACGACCGAAGATGCGTTTCTTTGCGCAGTGATTATAGTAAATTGCGTATAGCGGTCCAATCTGGTTTTGCAGAATCGTTTATATTATCATGCGATTATTTTTGATTAGATTTTGAATATAAGTTCATTTCGGAAGTTTTTTTACAGGGACTCCAAAATTATATTCCATAACTTTCGAATCTTCAGATAAACCATTCGGTCCAGGTCTAACCATTTTATTTTGTCTTTCTAAATATGTTGTATTTTTGGAAAAAAAAAGTACATAAATGTCTCTGCTAAGCTTAAACTATGTATCTATGTCATAATTTTTTGCGACAATACACACAACAGTTTTAATACACGACATTAGGCAATACAATAAAGTAAAATTTCATAGGACATGATGTCAAAATTCTCTGGCACACACCCAGACTATTTATGATGAACGAAAGCAGAGAAAGTTAATTTCTGTTTATCTTAAACTTTATTGTTTGCTGGTGCACGGGGAACCTCTCATGAATTAATTGCATTTGTTAATTGTCTGTATCGTCGTTAAAATAATTACGCATTTTCGAAAGATGATTTGATATAGGTATAGCGCTGACGTATTATTGTTAAATAAAATAACAATAAATGTATTTCATGGGACTACGGTTATATTAGTTTACAGTATTTGGAAAAAATTAAGGTGTATTACTTTCTGTTGCTGTGTTTCGTATTAATATTTTTAATCTCTCAGTTGCATTTTAATTATGATACGAAATAGCACAAATATGTAAGGCAATTCAATTACACACAATTCTAAATCAAACTTCGAGTTTATATCAATATAAATAAAAAGACATCACACCTAATTTTCAAAAGAACAAGCAAAAATCACATAGCCCGTCGAGTCCAATCTATCGGGTGCGAAACCTGATAGTTGACGGCTCCGATGTCTTGGAGATGGCGTGAACGGTAGCCCGGGGATCGAATGGCAACCCCCCGCTGCGTCAGCAATTTGTTTCGATAAAGTGTCACTTTTCCCAGATTTGTGTTTTGACGGGACGCACGCGAGTGACGCCGATGTATTGGCTCGATAGAGTTTACGCAGATTGATTTATGTTTCTAATGTCCTATTCTGTTTTATTTCAGAGAACAGAATAGGACATTATATGTAGCAGCAAAGACTTAAGATAAAGCAAATTTTATTTTGTAGGTAGTCAAAAAAATTGTAATGTAAAAAAACCTTTTGTGTACTTTACAACAAACTAGGTGTAGTATTACGATACGTAGGATTACGATAATAATTAGATTTAAGAATTAAACATAATTATGCATTTAAGGCAAACATTGTAATTGCAACTCTCCTAAAAAAGGAAAGCGGAAACAGCCGCCATCAAACTCGTGTCTATAACTTCACCTCGTTACAGCAACGGAAATCATACCACTGGAAGTGATGAACAAAAAGACTGAGTCTAGGGTGGCAGGCGCTGTGGTCACGCCGCCTCGTCCAGACCGCAGAATTACCCGCTCGAGCGCCTCCTAATGAGGCGAAGATTGCACTAGTGCCGTATTTCTGATTGGATCAGGAATCTAGATGATTTAACGGGGGGATTATCTTTACTAAGTCAAACAGATTTACTGCTCTCAACAGGTTTTACTACGGACACTTTTTTATGTTGATATAGGATTCTTGTTAGATCTTTTATTGTGGATTAACGATCGCTAATTGTAAACAACTTTTTGTAGTTTAACTTCGCAATAACAGAATTTTGTATGGTTTTTGGACCTTTAAATAGTTCGAACTATTTAAAGGTCCAAAAACAAAGCATTGAGCAATACAACCTTATTATATTTTCATTAATAATTTATATTTGTTCAGTAAAAATATCTCACAGTGCCTATGAGAGTTTAAAATTATTCAACCCTGAACTCATATTTATCAATTTGAACAATTTTCTATGGTACAGTCTGCATTATGAGCTCAATTGTGTCCGATTTACTGTCATTGAGTCAAAAAGCGTACGTGAGACATCGCATTGAAATTTTATAGCTGGTTTTATTACTTATAAATGAGACCATTAAATTTATAGTTCGTATGATTAACTTTACGATATACCGGTTCCGTTAAAGGTATTACAGGATTTGCTTTATCTCTTTCATTTCCCAAAATATGTAGGGTAGAGCCACCAAAGAGTACGCGCTACCAAAGAGTACGCAATGCCCATAAAAGTATTTTTTATTCTTGTACTGGAAAGACTGGCTTATCTGTCAGTGGCAAATGTAATATCAAAGTATCGGACAAGGATGCGCTTCATTGAGGTATTTATTTACAATTTTATAACTAAAAATAGTTTTTAGATTAGTTTGATCTTATTTTTTAACAATTTAAAATATGTTTTATAAGACTGGCTATAAATTTATACCTACCAAATGTTGTTTTACATAAAATATGTGTTCCAAATTTTGTTTTTATTCATAGGTTATGTCGCTACAACACTTGCTTTCAAAAATTATAATGACCGTAGATTAAATACCCCTATTTCGTAAGAGTACGCACCCAAAGAGTGCGCACGCGTACTCTTACCTTGTGTGTCGCAAAAATTTATATTGCTTGGGTTTGTTCAGGTTTTTTTAATATTTAACAGGACCTGGCATCTTCATGGGTAAATATATTAGAAAATACAACAGAAAATTAGTAATATTATTATTATGTTGGTACATGTAAAATGTGCACGGGCCCATAGGGTCATTTTGGAGGTCATTTGGGAGGCGTTCATGGGGCCGAAGCCAACATGAAGAGGCCCTTTGGTACCTTACGTTCAAAAGTGAGATGGCTGCAGCTGTGGAGATCCCTTGATTGGGATACACCAACGGACAGCCCTCCACAGCTGCCAAACTATTTCCAGAGAGGGATTTAGTTAGTCTTGGTCATGCGGATGGGATGCTAGTGGATTGGATTACTGGGCTATGGAGTGAGATACGGACATCTGCCTCGAAAATCTCTCACGTAATTTTGATTAGGCAGATGGTGACTCGCTGCTCATTGGCTATACAGCAGCCTGTGGGCACCCTAAATAAGCCACCATGCGGCGGGTATGACCCCGTGCTGGTTTCCCCGCTTTTACGCCATTACGCTATACACTTCCATCCTGGAGCATAGGATCTGCTCTTGCGACTCCACTCTGGCCGGCCGGTTAAGGCAAGCCAGAGGCAGGGATAGTCTCACTGTGTGTATTTGTGTGTATAGCGCAGCGCATGTCTGTATGTTCCCCAGGAGGTAGGGTCCGTGGTGTCGCCACTCACCAACGGCTCCGCCACAAGCGGCCCCGCGGAAACTGACTGCACTGGGAAGGAAACCCTTCCACAGAGGGCGATGGGGTCGTCACGTCCCTACGCCTTTATTATTATTAAGAAGTAATTAGATGCCCTCTTTGTCTTGAAACTAACGTTGAACCGCCACAAGAGGATTAGATCCAATGTAATAAATATGAAGCCTGGTGGCATGATGAGTGCACAGACTATGTCGGGTTTGGATCCTTCACGTGTGATGACTGCTAGAGCTGATGATCTCATTCTGCTTTCATGCGTACTCTTACCTTCTATGAAAGGTACTCAGCGCGTACTCTTTGCGAAGCACTACCCTAAGAGTACGCATGGTAGGAGTTCTAAGTTTAAGCGTTTTTAAGTATTTTTAATGATATTACTCAAGAATAAGATTTCAAAGAATGTTCCTAATTAACCAAAGTTTTAAATAAATAATAAGTACAAAGTGTATGATCAAAGTTGATTTTTCTAGAAATAAAAGTTTAAAAAGTGCGTACTCTTTGGTGGCTCTACCCTACCCCTTTAGGTAACGGTAACATTAATAGATTTTTCTAGTTTAAACAAGAAAAATTAAGAAACACTATATTTCGTCATTAGAACAGTTACAACTGGAAACGATGAAGAATCACTTGATATTTTCAAACAAATTTCGTAAGCGATTAAATTAATATAGATAACAATAAACAATAGGTTACACAAATGGATATATAAAATTTTATAACAAACATAACAATGATTGGATGCGTCTGGATCGTTTGCAATCTATGTCAAGGCAAGATATTTTATCATGGGTTTCGGTAGTTAGCGATACCCACGATGAGTCCATTGTGAAATGAATCAAAGAAATCGTGACATTTATCAAGAGGACTTCTAACGAGCCTAACAATGCCACTGCCAAAATGTCGAGTATCAGAACAGTTTATTCAAGATTATCACCTAATTCCAATATAAATAAACATAATTAAGAAATTTCAAGCTATAAACCAAATTGGGACAAGGTTGTAAATCAATTGTTGAAATAACATATAGAAGATGAAAATTATGCAATGAATATGCAGTTGATGAATACGAATACCTTTAGAAATATTTAAGTTAAGAAAAAAATGGCTAATAAAGAGCCGGGATGTCATTTGGAAAAAAAACGTGATAGATTTTTTAGAGAGAGCCCCACATGAGTACGTAGTGAAAAAAAGAAAACCGACGAAATATTTGATTCGTTTTCATATACTTTATTAAGCTTATCTCTTTTAAGAAACACTTATTTGAGGAAAAACAAATGTAGGTAGTAATTTATAATGATAACATCTCGGTATTTAGGTCAGCGATATGAGTGTAGTAGTCACGATGACTTCATTTTACAACGCTGTTAGGTGACGGTGAATTTAACGATGATGACATATTGAGATACCTTACCAATTACTGCTGAAGTCATAAATCAATTCCAAAATTTAGATAAGTATGTGAGAAAGGTTTTCTATTTTATCAATGTCGATTCTACGTTGATTTAATTTGACGTCTCATAATTTATTTGATACAGACTTGATTAAACTTGTTTTGTGAGGATTCCGATAAAGTAGAACAGAACAGTTACCGTTCCATCTGTATGAAATACATACACTAAAATCACAAATCAGGATTGGGGTCAGGTAGGCAGCCATTCTTAAACAACAAAAAGGAAAGTTCAAACAAATTTTACATTTGTATTATAAAGGGGATCAAAATATAATAGTAGAAGTTAACAGTTAGTATGATGCTAACGGGATGCTACAGAACTACCAATAACCCAAGATATTACGTAAGTTCAATTTCCATTTGCATTCTTATGGCTGTTTAATAAATCAAACGAGACAAAACATATAAAATCAATAGAAGCAAAAGAGATAGGCACCGGAGTCAAATCAGTTAACCTTTAGATTCCTCGGCACAATCAGCGTGCGAAGTCAAGTCTTGTTGGTCCTGCCACTCTTGTTAAACATGTAATTTAAGACATATTCAATTAGACTACCTACATGAGCTCTCTGGATAACATACCATAGAATCAAAATTAATAAAAGAATTGAGTTAAGAACGGACGCTTACTTTATTGCACAAAATTAATAAAGTTTAGGTACCTAATACTCCTCCATACATAAGGGTTGAGGAAAAAATAAAAATAAGGAAAAGATATCAATGAAGATCAATGAACTTAGCGATGGTCTATTATTACACTTCTTCATTGGAAACAATCGGGGTCTGACCATGGACTTTTGTTATCAGTATCTAGGTAGAAATGAAAACTTTAGGTCAATCACATTAAATCCTGAATGTTACCTAGTGTAAAGTGTTAATTATTAAATATATGACACAGACAGAATATTGAAACAGATTCAAATTATGTTTACGGCATACAAATTGAAGACACCTTTTTAGTTGCTCGGTCAGATATGATTTAATAGAGTGGCGAGATCTTGTTGCGAATAAATAAATTCAGGGGCCCAACTATTGTTATCCATTTATCATTTTCATAAAAGAAAAATGACACGATAAAAGTAAAAAATATTGAAAACGTTATTCAATTTTACTGTATAGAAAAATAGAATTTGTTAAATTTATTGTAAACACTTCAAAACGTTTTATTTGAGGATTAGATACCCATTTGTTTTTCTGTAATCATGGCATAATTTAAGTTTGCATGCATCACTAT
Source organism: Amyelois transitella (assembly GCF_032362555.1). NCBI lineage: Eukaryota > Metazoa > Arthropoda > Insecta > Lepidoptera > Pyralidae > Amyelois > Amyelois transitella. The sequence continues at coordinate 4,364,332 of NC_083511.1, read as the reverse complement.
AGACCACATCTTGCTTACCACTAAGAAAATTATAGTCAAACTTTTAACATTTTTGTTCTTATAGATAACGGCAAAATTTATTATGTCAAAATAAACTCGTAGTAGGGGGTATCTTGATGCCAGTTTCAACTTTCCTTCGGCACTTCGTTAGCCATGTTTGTATTTATTTAAAGCGTGATAAGTCTCCTCGGCGACTGAAAGGGAAGTGATGTGTTCAGGGACATTTAGTCTCAGAACTCATTTGCCATTTCCTCGGCTAATCTTTTAATGTTCTTACCTTGTGTATGCTTTCCAGAATATAAATCCAATGTTTCTGGAGTTACCTAAGTAATTTCTAACAGGACTAAAGGACTTAAGTAATCCAGCCAAAGTTTAGTAAAATTGTGTCATAAAGTCATACAACATCATCGTCAAACACCTGGAGTTTATTTATCATTCATAATCAATCAGGCATCTTGGTGATTGAAGTACGTAAAAGAGTTTATTCTGTTTCCCGCCTCTCATGTCAAGTTGGGTGAAGTGTAACATGGAATGGTTCTATTCTAGCCAGAACGCCAGTGCTAGGAATAATATAGCACAATTAGCGACACCAAAAGATGTGCCAGCGGTTTTTGTTCTCAACCAAAAGAGTCAGTGGCAGTTGAAATGAAATTGGGTGACAAGCAATGATGTGAACAAACTACAAACCTTCATCAAACAAAGTATGTTGCATGTCTGAAACCTAATTTTCAGCGTTGTAGTATTTTCACGTCGACCCCTAGCCCGTCAATTGTAATGCACAAACGTTGGCAGGCATTAATTAGCTAGATTAGTCATTCGTGATTGGGGGCTAATGGTGCTGTTCGGTCGACCTCGGACATTTGCTTTTGTAATTAACTGTTTGTTATGACAATTTTGCAAACTGATTATTTTGTTCATTTAAAATAAAAAAATCCCTAAAAAGTCCATCATGACTGTGTACTCGTAGTTAGAGAAACTTTGTTGTTATAGTACCTGTCTTCCCTGGAAGGAACGATTTAAGGAAAAGAAGGAACTAAGAAATTACACAATCCACGAAATCTTCTAAGAATAACTGTACAGTCAGTCAGAATAGCTGCCACTACTATTTTATTTAATTTATTGAGGTAGCTACCTTTTTAATCGTTTCCATAAAAACAATATCCAAGCCAATCCCTTTAACATATTCTTCTAATGCGGCTTATTAAATAAACCTTGGCTCAAAAATAATAAATAAAATAATACGAACCAAGAAATTAAAAAAAAAAACAAACGTAGGTTTTTATTATAAGAACAAAGGAGTACGTAATAACCGTCCATGAGTATCTGGTTGCAAATCCAATTTCTTTTCGGAGCGGGTTTGCTACCAACGCACTTTTAACATTGAGATTGAAACTGGCCGAGTTAATTTAGTGAGTAAAGTGGTCAGTACTTTCTTCTGCTTATACATACACTTGAATTAATAGCATCACAATAATGATTCCATAAAGCGTCTGGTACTAGTACTGCAGATATCGTTTGGCCTTCGTCTCTATAAAGACATCCAAAATTTGGTGGGAACAAACTTTTCGGCAACTACCATTTTCATGAGTGTCCTGTTTCGCCTAAGAGTATGTGAATCCGGCAGTGAGTTAGAAAGTTAAAATATAAATAGAATTAATATATATGGGACAAATTAACAAGAAAGAGTAAGTCTCGAAGTAATTTTTGAAAAATGTAAGTAAGTAAATGCTTTATTGTTCACTGAAGGAGTAGGTACATTACAAATAGTAGTACAGTACAAAGGCCAGCTTATTCCTAAGTGGTATCTTTTCAAGCCAACCTGACAATAAGAGGATCGTATACAAAATTTGTGTTACGATATTAACTTTAGTTTATAGCATTAAAACATTATAGAAACTTTATCTGTAGAATCATGTGCTGGCAAATTTGCTCACACTTTCTGCTCGCACGTTCTACTCTACTCGACCAATATGCACCATTTGTCAAAGCAAAAACATTATAGCCGTGAAGTAATAATAAACATAATATGTTCAATTTAAATGTTTGGTTTGAAACGGTCAGGTAGCGGCGGCATTTACAAAATACTTATGAAATCAATAAAATGTTCCTGGTTAAGTTTTATCTGGGGAAAAAAAGAGTGTGAAAAATTAGAATCATTATAACAAATATAATCGTTTATATAGATTTAACAATCTCGTTTACTTTCCATTCCAATATCACATCCAACATGTATGTATTCATCTTCTTACGCCCAGTATGTTTAGCTATCGTCATTAGGTCAATTAGTCAGCAACGAAAGAGTTTAATATATTGGTTGATTAATTGAACACGGCAGTGTGGTTCCCGGCAATTAAAAATAGGATCACGTATGTCGTAAAAGACGACCAAGGAATAGTCTAATAAGCTGGAAATTCTGCTTGTAGTGCTGGCAACCTGTCACTATTTGAATCTCAAATTCATCATTCTCTACCGCTGAGGCGACCTTTATTTTCAAAACTATTGGCTGTCGGTCCACCCTGCGATTATACGAAGGTATCCATTATAATATAAATAAAATGAGTAATTATTACAGTATTCCAAATAAACTAATAGTAAAACAGGAATTTTGAGTGCCCTAGAACTCCCTAATATCAAGTGACACTTTAACTTTGAAACTATATCTAACCAAATTCCAAAACTATTTAGAGCATAATCAAGAGGTCATTGTATAGTAATTGGTTCAAAAGATCTCAAATAATTTTGTATTACATATTTACTTATTACGGTTAATTGTGTGGTTTCCAGTACATTGAAAGAGGATCGCTCCATCTCTTTCCTAGGAGGAAAAAGGTGGAGGTTCTTACCTCTGTAAAGAGAAACCCGATGTGGGTTTGATCATGTTCTTGGATTACTCAATCTCTTTCAATAGGAGACACAATTGCAAAAGTATTTTGAAAAGTATTTATTTAACAGATTCCTGCTTTTTAATTTCCATCCATCAGTTAGGTATAACAGAGTTTAGTTTTTTGTTTGCAAAATCTTATGAAAACCCGTACACTTGTAGTGATCTTATTTTTAAAAGTGAGGCTCTTTACGCTACATTTTATTAAAATTGTTTTCTTTGAATAATTAAAACTTCTAATTTTTATATCGTGAACGTGAACGATAATACTGATTTATAGTTTCGGCGTCGGTAAGATACCAAATTATTTATGAGCCGTATGATAAACATAATAATTGTTTGTTGCGACATTTTAATCGACAGAAATGTGAAACATGATCGTGGAAATATGATCATGATTTATATTTTTATACGTTTTCGTTATAATAATTCATCTATCGTTTTCAAACTTTCAACACGTTGTTTAAATTTATTTATATCTAAGAGTAAAATAAATTCGTTCGCTACAACGCCAGCATAATAGGTAATTTAAGGAAAAACTGAAAATAATCACTACACTCACTTCCCGCTGAATGAGTATTTACAACCTTTGAGTCCTAATGACTACTGGACAAAACTTACTTAAGTCTATAAATAAAATAAACTTTAATAATTTCTACAAAAACTTCAGTTAACTGTTTCTGCAAACTTACAATTACGAATACACGCGAGGCAAAGCATTAAACAAAATATTAAAAGTGTTAAGTAAAAATATTTTAGACTTAACTATTGAAGTTTTTATATTTCGAGATGGTCTTGCGTTTTGGGGATTCCCGCGTATTCCTGGAGAGCAGTAATATCTTAATGGGTTAAGTTCAACGTAAATAGGTGTCAAGGGAGTAGTATTCTTCATTAACAGATGAGAACTCCTGCTAAATTATTCTTCGGGTCACTTTGGTGCTATTTAAGTTAATTTAACTGTAACTTTGCACACTCCTCACGTATTCGTTTGTCATTACTATAGTGAGTTATTGGAATTTGCTGCAATTAGAATTATATAGTTTGTTTATTGCCTACAAAAAACGAACCACATTTTCATTTTTATTATACATTCTTAATTTACAAAAACAAAAGTCTTGTAAGTTTAAAATTCTTCTTAGAATGTATTCTAATAAGAAAGTTAACTCTAGAAAGAAAGGCGTTAGCTGAGCTCTGAGCATCCTTTGATGCCACTTCTTGCCACAGAGCAAGTTAATAGTACCAGACACATCCGAAAGATGGCGTTATAAGTTTTTTAAAAAACTTGAGAAGTTAGATTTTACTTTGACTACGAAGTATGTAAGTCGTTTTAAATTCTTTTTGGGAACAAGCATAGCGTAGCATAAAGATTTTTTTAATGTGATTTTCCTTTCATTGAGTAGACGTAGGAATGCAAGGTAAGCGTTACTCACACCTCACCTATATTGAAGGTCATGAATTCAAAGTAAGGCAGGTATAAGAATAAACGAAAATAATTTTACTAAGCTATTAACAACAAAACACAACAAAACAACTATTAATCAATCAAAAAGCGAATTTAACTAATACGTAACCATTATAACCTGCAGCAATTTGTTAAAGAAATTCAAATCGTGCACTCATCGCTTTGGTAATAAATGTTTAAAAATAAATCCTTTTTGGCTTATTATTAAGGTTTCAAAGTAGATTTATTATATTTGTTTCGTAATAAATATCAAAGCTTGTTAGCATGACGCGGGGTATCGGGGGCCAATAAAAATAATTGTACGGTCTGAAATGTTTAGCCGCGGGAGACCACCGGAACAGACAGTTTAAAATTTTAGGCTGAGATATAAATTAGGCGTTTTAAAGTCGCAAAGACTTTTACAAAAGTGGAATTAATTGGTTCATAATAATTATATGCTAAGGCCCGCAAAAAGTAGAAATTGAGTTAATGCTGCTGTTAAGTTTTATCAGCAAGTGTTTCCATGTCATGCTTTGTCGTTTCTGGTAAAGAAGGTTAAAAGTTATAATTCTTTTAAATAATATTATTTTACTTTTCTTTGGTAAACTAATATGATTTTCCTATGAACTTATAGAACTCCTCCCCCGCACTTGGTATCTTTTGAGCGGCGTCGTCGCAGCGTCATCACGGCGACAAGACAGCTATGTGCGCCATAGGTACAGGTAGGAGCAAGTCGCGTAGGCGCTAGCAAGCAAGACGACCACCCTTAAAAGACCCCAAGTGTGTGATGGGGGAAATTTAATCTGGAGGGGTTACAACATATTTCAATCGTGCATATCTACTTATTTCGCTTTATCAACATACGTCGCGCTGTTTATGCAAGCTCGTTGCCTCTTAATATGCCTGATTAGATCAAGATATTTACTATGTCTTGGCCATCCGCTTCCAACGTTCACATCCACACTCTCCTCCGTATATAATAATAAAAATTTTCCGTGAACCTGCCTGTGCACATATGTTACTAGTGATACAACAACATGCCAAATAGTATTGCGTATCCTATAACCCTAAATCATAGCCTCATAAAAATCAGTTCCGAGAAATCGTCCGCGAACAATATAAATTAGCCACATAAAACACCGCAAAAAGGCTTGTGTAAACACAATAGGCCGACAAAGGCCCGATACGGGGCCCACCGCACTATATTGAATTAGTCAGTTAGTAAGCATGACTAACTAGGCGTGATGAACACATTCTTGTGGTTGCAATCGCGATACCCACCAAATAAGTTACCGACCGACTAGACGGTTCAAGGTAAAAATTATATACGGAAAAAGCACATAGAAGGTATGGTTAGGAATGATACGCGTAGTCACGTCTAAATGCCTTGCGAGGTAGACAGAGCCAACAGTCTTAAGAAGGCTGAAAGGTCACGTGAGGAATATGTTCAAAACTTGTATTACAGGATACTAACTCAAAATATATGAAAGAGTAAGCAAAAGATAAAGAGAATTCATCTTTTTGCAATATCATGTTATTTGTAAAATATTATATAACATACATACATATGGTCACGTCTATATCCCTTGCGAGGTAGACAGAGCCAACAGTCTTGAAAAGACTGAATGGCAACGTTCAGCTATTTGGCTTAATGATAGAATTGAGATTCAAATAGTGACAGGTTATCATCGCCCATCGCCTAAAAAAGAATCCCAAGTTTGTAAGCCTATCCCTTAGTCGCCTTTTACGACATCCGTGGGAAAGAGATAGAGTGGTCCTATTCTTTTTTGTAGTGGTGCCGGGAACCACACAATATTAGTAAATATATATTTTTGAACGAAAACTAATTTACATTGCTCATTAAAAGTTAAGTTAATAACTGAAATATTACATCTTCCTCCCAGTTGCGTCCTCAACTCTCTGGAGAGAAGCCTGTGGTATGCCTTTGACCATGAATTCTAGATTGGGTTAGTCAGCTTTCACACGAAGCGACTCCCATCTGACCTCCACAACCGTTTCAGGTAAACCTAACCCGCATTGGATCCATGGTTACACATCCAGTTGATAAATAACTGAAATAATACATGCTATAGATACAAAATTGCAAAGTTTTTACAATAATGTGTAAAGTTGATACACATTAACTTTTACACTTACATATTTACTGACCATCTCTATAGACACATATTTTAAAGGACTACTTAAATGAATTTGAATATTAAAGTCAAGCTTTATATGACGTCATAGTTTTATCTCTATCTTACCTATCATGACTAATGAGTCGATGAGAAATCTCACAAACACGAATTTCATAGCAACATGGCGTAAAATAGTGTCAAATTTTACGACCATTTGCGGTCACATAAGTGTCACAATGTTTTATGCTAATAATGAACATTTATTGCTTCTGAAGGTGTTAGTTATACCTGAACACCCACGAGATGGAATGTATAGCATCGATTGTGTTGACCACCAAAATGAATCGATTCATAAATTTAGGATTAAATTAATAATTTTTAATCAGTTAAATGTTATAAATTTTGTTTTTTTTTTTTTATTTTTGCTATTTCTATTACTAAGACTATTATTAAGCTCTGATCTAATCATTAAGCTCTGATCAAAATAATTATATTTTGTATAATTAAAATACTTACTGTGTGTAAGTATTTTAATTATACAAAATATATCATAAGAACAAAATAATTATAAATGAAAATAATTATGAAACTTTTTCTTGCATGAGTTCTTGCATATTTACTAGTTGTAAACATTAATTTTATTGCACTGTGCTTGTCTAAACATTTAAGTAGGTACATGAATTCTAAATGTAAGTACTACTTTGTTTATCGTTGATACCTTAATAGACAAGACTACAAAATATCTCTCCGCCTTCAGATGTGGACGAGATAAATCAAATTACTGTATACACACTCATAAAACTGCAACTTATAGAATAAAAAAAGTGTTCCACTGCCGATAAAGATATTATAATAACCAGTATAATTTTGTGAAGCATATTACAGAGTCATTAAGATAGCCCTTATCAGAATATGTTTGAGATGAAGGTAAATGTTGACAAAACGGGTCTTATAAAGGTATCTTTTTAAGATAAAGCGCAAGATTAGTACCAATTCTACCCACATACAGTAGTGCATTATGAATTTTAAGCGATGCATAATTTTGGAACCAACAAGCTATCTTAACGTGCCTCGGGATTTATTAGCATTGTCGACCATTTATCTTGGAAAATGGTATCAAAATGTTTAATAGTAACTGCGACTTGCAGTTTAACCTAATTAGATTTACAAATTTATTTCTAAAATTTGATATTTTCGTAATAATATGTTTGTAATAATACAGTCTATTATAATCAACGTTGGATTTGGATCTTTAAATTAAATTTTGATTGACCAGAATATGAAAACGCATACATACTAAGTAATTATAGTATAGAGAAAATTATCATTATTGAATTGTCATGTCACTGATCTACATATTTCTTTATCAACTGGTGTAAGTTACATTTGATATATTACAATAACAAAAACTCTATTTTGTTTTTCGCGGTCCCTTTCATAGATAGGTATTTGCACCAAATCTTGTTGTATTGTACAATTAGAAAGTAAAACAGTAGGTATTTAATCTTCTCCTAAGTGATTTGGTTACGACCAACCCCATATTTAATAAAATAAATTAAATTAATTCAAAAAAATAAGTAAATAAATTCGCCTATCATGACATGAAGCAGCTAACACCTAACAGGAAATATCAAGACTAATGTTTCTGTTGCGAATTTAAGATCATTTGTGTCAACCCACACCGACCACTAAATGACTTCTAACTGGATCAGTTAATGTTAAGTTTGCGTTTCAAGTGCTAGTTCAATATTGGCGATTGGCGTAGGCGCTTTAATGAGAATCATCAGCCAGGTTTCTTATGTCAATACTTTCCTTGTTGATTTACTCGTAACGGTCGATAGCGTAATATAGTTTTGAGACTAGTTTGTTACCATTGTAATATAGGCAGTAATTCTTTTTTTTTTTGTTTTTGCAAAAAATATACATATAATGACGTCTATATCCCTTGTGGAGGAGACAGAGCCAACAGTCTTGTAAAGACCGAAAGGCCACGTTCCACTATTTGGATAATGATAGAAAAAAGAATCCCAAGTTTATAAGCCCATCCCTTAGTTGCCTTTTACGACATCCATGGGATCTTTCCCATTTGATTGAGTCTTTTTTTTGGGTGCCGGGAACCACACGGCACAGAACATGATGAACATTTACTACGACATTGAACTTCAACGAGATTTTATTTTTTCAATATTGTTAAGAGATTACTTGGCTGATGATCAAACGTTATCACATAATATATTAAAAATGATACTGTGAAAAATATTATCGAAAATATCTTTTGAAGGAAGATAACACTCCTGAAAATCGTATTATCCTGTTATGGCGGTAACAATGAATAGATAAGCAAAATGCTTTAGAAAATTCTAATATCCTCACAAATCGGTCATAAGCCTTCAAGATAGTCATCCCGAGATAAGGCTCTATTCACAGAACACTATCAATCATGTAATAGCGCTGCTCCCAATATAAAAATCTTGCACACTCACGTACCTTTTGTACGGATATTCGTTGATAGTTCTTCCCTGAGTGCTGAGAGGGATGTGTCAATCAGTTTCGAGATCCAGTTATGAGAATATTGATACTCGTTATATATACTGAAAATGTTTCTGTAAACACCGATTATCACTACATAGTATAAAACAAAGTCGCTATTTTAGTCTATTTGTCTGTATGCTTAAATCTTTTTTTGCGCAACGGATTTTGATTAAAAAACGCGAAGCTCAAGACCGAGCGGGATGGCGACGCACTGTGGATGCCCTCTGCCCCAGCTAGGGGACATAGGACCTTAAGTCAAGTAAGTCAACGGATTTTGATGCGGTTTTTTGTAACAGGTAGAGTGATTCAAGAGGAAGGTTTTTATGTATAATAACATTTATAATTTTGCACCCGTGCGAAGCCGGGGCGGGTCGCTAGTTTCTATATAATAAATAAACGTTAATTAATACAAATCTCTAATAATAAAGTGCATAAAACTGTTGTGCTTAATTAAATAAAAAATACTTGGTTTATATTGTATATTTTATTAAAAATTTTTAAAATAGTGCACTTTCTACTATTTTCTTAGAGTTTGCGTATAAGAGATCACTGTGCGATAAGTCCGTTTCTGGTACCACTTTTTTTGTTTTTGTTTTCGTGTATTAAATCAGTAATATTATGTTTGATGAAATACATTCTTTTTGTATTAATTTTTGCGGTTTTTAATGAACGAGCATAACTTTCAATACTTATTTCAATATTAGTCAAGCAATTGGTGATGTTTACCAAACTCAAGTGACGGTCGCGTGCCCTTGTATTTACCTTTCAAATTGCCCAAAAAATATACTTGAAGTCTAAATAAAGAAAAAAGTTGTTCCAAAGGTCATAGGAAAGTATGAATTTACATTATTTTATTTTTAATTTAGCACGTAGTAAAATATAGTTAAAAAAGACGGAAAAGCAATATACAACAGAAATATATACATATATTTAGTAATAATTAGTATTTTGTACCGAATAAATCAATAATCATTTAATAGTTGTCCATCATACTAGTTTTGATAATGGTTAAATACAGATTTTGACTCTTTTATAAATAAATAAAATGCAAGTATGGACCAACACTAATACATTTTTTCATGAATCAGCTTATGACCAAGTATATGTTAAAGGAATTCATTCAATTGATCCCGCCCCTTGCGGGGTAGAAAGAGCCAGCAGACTTAAAAGACCGATAAACATGGCCTACGTTCAGCTATTAGGCTTAATGATAGTATTGTTAACTCTGACCTTAAACAGGTTTACTTATAAATTATTGCAATATGTCATATGAAACGTGTACTTTTCTGTAACGGGTATTTTTCTGTGACTCGACCACAGGTGACGCCAAGAGAATAAGTGCTTTATTAAAGATCATAGAATGTTTATATAATTTAAGACTTCTTTTTAATGTTAAGTCAACCTATATGTCTGGTAATCCGTTATTTCTTTTTGAAGTAAGCTATTTTTTTTATTCATTTCTTATCACGCTTAGACTCTATCCAAGACAGATGAAAATTTAAAACTACCAAAACAAAGTTTACCTCTGGATGGCATTGTTAGCGACAAAAGGGCGTATCTTATCTGAGCGCTCGATGAAATTGCACAGATCCAACATAATGCAGTTTAATTAAGCTTTACAATCAACAGCCGTTTCCGACGGAACGCCCCAAACGTGGATGAAATTCTTGAAGGGCTAGGATCATTTCACTATTTCTGTGGTGATAACTAACCAAGATAATTTTAACAAAAATTTATAAAAAATGATTCTTAAATCTCTACTCATAAGAGTGAAGTAAAACGTAAAGATAAAGTGGCTAGAGAGTTCGTTTTCGTGGGGTTGACAGTCCCAAACGTTTAATTTTCTTTTAATCCCAAACGCCTCGATCTTAATCATGGGGGGATGCCGTAACGAATTATACAGATTGCATTGGTGTCGCAAATGAGGCCATTTCATTTCTCCAGAGGATGGGGTGACCAGTCAAGATTGTTTTGCCCCACTTGGCCCGGTTTATTGGCAAAATCAAATGCGGTGTAAGTACCGTTGCGAATGCTGAATTTATAAGCGATGATCATGTCTGTTTTAAGCAATAGATAGGCTGTATTGACAAATGTGTAATTAGGTTTAATGCCTATGCTAATGAGTTCATTATTGTCCATTAATATTATTTACTTTATCACGGTATTAAGAACATTTAATAGTACTTACTGTATATAAACAAGCTAATTATTTATCAAAGACGTATGACTGACAATAAATAAAACGTTATTTGAACAACTACACAAAAATTAATAATTTTAACCAAAATAATAAACTACGCAACATAAATATATTTTGTTAACTTTATAAAATCAATTTTTATAATTAAAGTCGAGTATATCAAACTTAGAATTACAACGTTAATGTAATGACATGAAAAGGTGCCTCTTTTTAAAGATAAAGACTACCTTCGTACAGGCTCTGCGATTTCCGAACAAAGCCAAAGAATCCATTGTTTATCGAATGTAGCCCCGAGTGCAGTTTGTTGTCAAAGACTTCTAACTTGTTCTATCCATCGATAGTACCATTGGTAACTGCGATTTTGACATGATCAATACATTCATCTAAAGAAAATAAATAATTGATAAGTCGAGCCAGTAGTTTGAAAGGACAAACTCGAGCGCTACTTTTAGCTTGTTAGATTATTTATTGATGTTCTAGTATTTATAAATTTCTAGCCAATCGCCTAAAAGAAGTGCTAGTTTTCCTTGATATATCAATAGCAGAAAAAAGATTATACACAGATTACCCCCATAACGTATCTATTTTCTACAACATATTTAAACATAATGTTAATAACTACCTTTAAATTCTTTATAAGGTAAGGTAAGGTAATTAATAGGTAAAAGATTCTGTTATATTTAACAAAATAAACCAAAAGTAGGGGTCATACTCGTCTCGTATCTCTGTTGACTGCGTTTCGTAAACTCGTGTGTGCTTCGTTTCAAGCTTTTAGCATTACCTCAATCTGTAGTTCTCTTACAAGTTCAATATCTTGTCATCGATTATAACTCTCAAACTCGAGGTTTTGAGATTCAACGATATTGACAAGTGCATCTGTTTCTTTAAAGTTCTTAGCGAATGTTGTTGTGATTTGTTCGTTGTTTATTCTGTATTTGTTAGTGTTGAACAGAGATAAGCTAAACTTTTTTATAAAAATAATATTTATATTTGTGATGCTAATGTCTGTTTTACTGTTTTCTGGGTACTAAAAAGAGAATTTTATAAATATATCTAAGAATATAAATTTGATTTATGACTTTAGAATTCAACTTTTAATAATTGACTTAATTTAAAAAAAAAATCTAATAGTTCGTTCTCACATTTAGTGCAAATTATATTTTTTAATGTTTTATGGGACATACATCTTATTAATATTTTATATCGTACGAAAGGACCTTTATATAAAATGTATGAAATCTTCCGAGAAAAAGGGGTTGGAAACGCACGAAATATATTCTTATTGTGACTACTGTTATTACTTTCTTCATATAAAACACACTTGAAGGCCATTTCGTCTGTTCCTTTAAAATAACATGAAAGGCTCAATTTGTGGAACATGATAACATATTCAATTTGAACGTGCTCTTGCGTAATACAGCCATTTTGTGTAATAAAAGAATATTGCGAGTGACCTATTTAAATAATCATTGTTTTGTGTCTGCGTAGCGTTGATTTTCATTATTATTTTTGTTTATGTATGTCTTTATATATATATATCTACGATAAATCTATATATATATCTATAACAAATATATCGGAGGGGTGCTGATCTGCAGTTAAGGGGAATACATATGTATACAGCGCTCAAATTGTATATAGGTTTATCAGTCACCTAAGAGCGCACCAACATTGCTCGTTATAGTCGGATCCTTAGTCGCTGTCACAGAAATAGGTCTGGATCCTAAATTTTTATACGCTTCACGCAAAATTTTCACGACTCAATTTACAGTTATAAGCCAAAACACGGTCCTGCATATGATACGCCCTAAAGCGAATTCAGCCATGGGTTTGCATAAATATTTACGGTTCTGGATCACTGGCTCAGAAGATTGCATTAAGCGTGCATACAAAATACTGCGCGTCACACATTGACTACATATCTGAATAGACTACATAAGTGACTACTTACACTAGACTCGAACGTCATATTTGACTGAATGGCTTAATAATGATGTAATTGAAATTAAGAAAAACAGATTTAAAGTCTATGGTTTATGGACCATATAACCATGTCTGAGAATTCCCTATTTTAGAAGACTTTTCTTTGATCGGCGTTTACAATTTACGGAGAAAGAAAAGTAACAGCCTGCAAATACTTATAATAATTTTCTGCTTCCTGACAGGACTTATAATAATTCTTATTGTATTGTCTATTAAACGTCAAGAGAGAGATTTCGAATAGTTCGATTTGCTTCATCAAAGATTGCACAGCTCGAACTTATTAGAATAACTTAAAACAGATAGTTACATGTATTTACACAAATATTACTGTCAGAAGAATTACTCTTTACAGCGTTAATTAAGTCACCAACCTCCTTTTAAAGATTTTTTTTTGTAAAATAAAGTTACTTACCTGTTCCAATTATACTTATCTATATCAATTTATATCTATGGCTAGCGGAACGAAATCGATTGGCGAAGTTATTTCGCATATTGTAATGAGACGTGGGAAATTCTAATCAGTTACCTGCTTACAATATTTAAATGTAAAGAGATTTTTTACTCTACAGATTAATAGTAAGGATATATATAGAAATATAAACTTGGAACTATTCTAGGCGATGAGCTAGCAACCTGTCAAAATCTAAATCTCAATTTCACGCCTAAGCTATCCAGAATGTGGCTTTTCATTATTTTTGAGATTGTTGGCTCTATCTACCCCGTACGGGAGAAAACGTATTATAATTATGTACGGATTATTACATGTCTATCACAAAAGTAATTTATTAAGTGTTAAAGTTGTTAGTTGCCGCAGTTTTAATAAATATCTTACCGAAAATTTATGTAATATCTAAAGCGAGAAGTGGGTGGATAAAAAATAAGAAAGGAGTACTTGTTATATTAAGTTAAACATAATTTCTTCTCTTAACTTACTCGTATTACGACCAAAGGACAGTAACAAAGTCATTTACCATTTCAGTAATGAATATTCCTGGTCTTTTTTTCTCTCTACAATATTAGTATATTATAATACAAGTCTGAAACTTACTTTAGGGCTAGCTCGACCTGCATAACTTGTCCCCCCTATATATTTATTTATATGTAAAATCCATAAATAAGCAAGAAAACTGGACATCAGAGAATGTTGATTGCGGTCTTCCTTGCTCTGTTTGATTTACTCCCCCGAGCATATGCACATCTCATTTCAACACAAGATAAAGTAAAGACTGAGCTACGCGTGTTATATTGAAACTTACGTTTGCGGTAAAAACTTATTTTTTTACCCTTATTCCCAATTTTCTATCTTTTGATAGAAAATTTTCGTAGACACGCAGAACAAATTTTTAGAAAGGTTTAATTTAAGTCCATAAAAATTGTGTATAACTTTCCTTGTTATAATTTTTTTTATAAATATCAATTTTTTTAATGATTTATTATTGACTTGTTATATAATAAAATTATAATTGATAAACAAAGAAAATACTGTAACCTCAACAAAAATACTGTAAAAACAACTGTAATGTTTTATTTACAACGTAAGTGGAAACCATAATTCTGTTTAGAAAAGGCGTCTTTAATTTTTTACTTTACTGCGTATCTCATAAAGAAATCGTACAAAACTCAATCTAAAAGTACCTTTATGAATATGGACATAAAACTCACCTCGATTTGTTTGAAGACATACGTTTATTAATTAAGCAATATCTCATTTCGTGACGCGTGGCGCCGTACTAAATGCGTTGACGAAATAATCTGTGGTGTGTCCCTTTGAAAGTTATTTTTGGTTTAAAAAATAAGCTGCTTTAGTGTAATAATGGGGTTGTCACAATTGGTATCCGAAAGGGGTTACAATATAATATATCACATATATTACGGAAAGACAAGAAGTGACAAAAGATAAATAGTATTAGGCTTTGGGACCACTAAAGCAAATTTTACTTTGACACCAAAGCTGTATATTAATTTTCAATCCAAATGAGACCCTTGTATTCTTTATGTCAGTGATGAGGCGTAAGCTTAAAAAGTGCACTTTTTAAGTCAGTTATGTTAAAAATTGTTTTATAGTTAAACCTATAAAAGTCTCTATAAGCGTAAACCTTTCAGTTATTACCAAAATTGCAATCCAAAATTACAATCCAAAATCAGACAAGTAACGCATACTTGTCTGATTTTGGATTGTAATTTTGTATTAACCTATTGAAATGTTTAACCTCGCACATACATTCAAACAATTACCATACTAATGTACAATTCAGTGTTTGCTTGTAATCCACCAGTACTGCCTATTAATTTGATTTAATTCCGATAAATGCAACTGCAATAGCGGATTCATACATTGAATTATGAAACGGTTACCGTTACTTTATATCGTTATAATTGACTAATTAATCTATGCAAAAGGTCTTTTACATATTGAACGATGGAAGATACCTAATAAGAGTCTTTAATTTTGACTTAGACAATGAAAGAAATCATGGAAAACTGGAAAACTTAAGTACGAACTCATATTATTTTGTAAGTTTAGTTTTGGTTTGATTAACTGTTAGGGTTCATTACTCAAATAATTAAATGTATTTAGCGTTGGAGACGCTAAATTTATATTAAGACTGAATTTTATAAATATTTCATTTTTATATTATTAAGATTGTAAGAATTTCTAAATCAAAGAGTTTAAAGTTGATTAAAAAATTAATAAAGCATATTAGTACGTTGAAACATGGCAAGTAGCTATAGTCTCTCCACTAGAAAAAAGGCGTAATACATTGTACCTTCTTCTTCTTCCTCCTGGCTTTTCGTCCCGGTAGCAACCTCACCACTCTGGAAAGGAACCCGGGGTATTATTATCATACATAAGGTACTTTTATCCCGAAATTCCCATGAGAGCTTAACCCGGGGCGCAGCTAGTTATTTATAAAATATTACGAAAATGCGACATTCCGTTCACTAGTAATGCGTCAATCCTCTATCACTACTCTAACACCCATCATTTGTCATCGTACACATACGATGTTCCGCTTTTGGGCGTCCTGTAAGTGCGACGGTATTTTCGGTAAAGAAGGTGTTTTATAAATACGTTTCCACAACTGTGTAAAGTGTGTTTATTTTCGGGCCTCCTAGAGGTATCGGAATAATCGTTTCAATTTCTGTTTACGTTTAGAAAACATGTCTCGAAAATAAATTACGCTGCTATAGATTGACAAAGAATATAGAAAAACTTATCTAATACAAGTTGACGAAGCAGAGAACAAATATGAATAAAATATAAATAAAAATGTATAATACATAGTAACAACAGGCTAATCTGCTAATATTTCACTGAAATTAAAGAGAAAAAATTTAATTTCAATGTGCTACGCTAATTAGCTAACTGAAAGCGTCACGCAGTTTGAGATGTGTAAAAACTTATATTTGGTTGTTTACATTTAAAATTGTTGATATCGGAATCAATAAACAAAAATCAATTTTTATTCTTGTTTATTGATTCAGATTCAGTGAAAGTACCATTAGTGTACCTTTTATACATACCAAAATTTAAAAGATACATTTTACTTGGGCTTTGTACGGAAAACTTTTTCCGAATACTCTCGGAACCTAACGTTTACCTAAGGGTAAATGTTTATTTCTGTAAACGTCACATATTTTTTTAATATGTCAGTGATTAAGCAGTTAGAACTGCTGACATTAAATCCTCTTTTAGTCAATGTCCATCCAGTATTGCGACGGAGATAGGTAAATTACCCTAATATTTTAGGGTAAAGGAAGTCATTCGTCTTTGTTCACTTACATCCGTAGTGTGAACGATGCCTAATGACATCCCATTTTTTCCACACTTTGTTTGTTGTATAGATGTAGATGTTCAATCATTTGCATCGCCTTCTTTACATCTATAAAACTCGACATTAAGCTTCTGTGATTAAGATAAACAAGAAAAAACACATAGGTACGAAAAAAAAATGTGTGCTTTAAACACAGAAACACCAAAAGAACGTGTATATTTTTCCTGAAATTTAATACAAAAATATATTAAAAACAAAAGTATATTAGACACGTTAAATTTCAATTCTAAATTTCATCATCCCATCTAGATGATCGTGGCCTTTCAGTCTTTTCAAGACTATTGGCTCAGCCAATTCTGTAAGAGGTAATAGACGTGATTAATGCATGGTGGAAACTAGAAACTAACGCAATAGAGTATCATTATCAATAAGCTCTATCTAAACATCTCTAATACAACATCATTCATTCATTTTCGCAATTCGATCAATTATGTCGCATTCACCAAGCCGCAGCTAGATGACTAATCTGCAGTGATTCTCAAACATTCTCCAACAATCCAGTTTGCTCTTAGTCACCGTATCGACTCGTTCATCGGGCCAATGCATTTCGCATATCAACTCGCATCTCGCAGAAACGGTCATTTGGTATATTCTTGTTGCTACCACTTCTTTATGTTTAAAAGCTGTGCCTTAAAAGTTATGGAACATGTCTTTATTGACATTGTCTAGCATCTGATTAGGGTTAGACTCGGAACCAGTATACGAATCCATCTATTCCGTGGTGTTTAGTGTTCACTATCACTACCAATAAACTAAATTTCATCAGCCATGGAGTTAATTTTTTGGTAACCTGATTATCATTATGAAAGAGTTTTATTTTTTTTATAAATAAAGTTATATCAAATCATAAAATATCGGCCGAGGACAAACAATAAAGTCAAAAGCTCTCTAGCTCTTCGCTAAACAAACATTTCAAACTTTTATCAAGTATCACGCTTTCCCCACAGGATTCAAATATTTTTCCTACCTAATGCCTTTAACCACCTTTTCAATGCTACAGGATCCAACACAACAGTGCATCAGGGTTCAGCATTCGTTCAGTCACCGTTCATTCATCCGTTCGTCGACGAGGCGACGCGTGCGGGCACGATTTACAACGGCAATTAGTTACGTAGACGCACGACAAACGACATGCCCTGACAAATGGTACTGGCCCAGGGTGCAAGCCCGTATGCCGCAGACAATGAACGCGAATACTTGAATCATTCAATCATTCGGTCTAGAGAACGGAGTGATATGTAATCTAGAAGTCAAATTCTAAGTAAAATTTTCAGTGTAAATAAAATTACTACTGTCCTTTAAATTGACAAAGATTTTTGATTTAAGTCTCTTTCTTTCTTATTGGTGTAATCCACACTAATAATAAAGAGGAAAGATTTGTATTTTTGTATGTTTGTGTGGAATAAACTCAAAAACTACTGGTCCGATTTTGATAAAATTTGGCACAGATATAGAATAGACCTTCAAAAGTGACATAGGCAATATATAAAACACAAAAATATGTCCACCCGTGCGAAGCCGGGGCGGGCCGCTAGTTAATAATAAAGTGAGATAGGAAGTTAAGTTCTTAATAATAATAAATCCTAAAATGTCCAGGAAAAGAAAGCTTAACAAAATGAGTGGGTCTTGTGGTAAGGTGAATGAAAGCCGGTTGACTAAGAAAATATACAAGCAGAATAAGAGATCTATATTTGTAAATTGACGTCCTATGAAAATGCTGCAGTGTAGTTTGTCTTGCCGCTTCTTCTTTCACTTCTTTCACATGCGCTTTGGAAGCGGTAGTAGTTATAATTAGATTTAAGTGATGTGACGTCAATAAGTGATACCTTGTATCCAATTTTGAAAATAAATCTATTCTATTATATTCTAATAGGCACATTAGTGGGGAAATACCTAGGTTCCTTGATCAAATCGGGGGCAGTCTGGTGAAAGTTCAAGGTACCCGTAAACTAAGCTAACGTGCTTGAAGTGAGTTATGAATATGAATGAAGCGAAGGAAGTTTGCGCGGTTCGTGGCAAGTGGAAAGATGTGGTTTCTGCCTACCCCTGTCGATGTTTTTAAGTATGCATTTAAACAATTCAAATTTTGTAAAAGTAAGCCTGGCTTCTAGATAGTCTGTACTTCTTTAGACTAGAATCTACGTCTACAATGTAATTTGTATACAAAGCATCGTGTTTATAAATGATACGGATTATAAGCGCCAGGGTGTAATTGAAAGTGATATAAATAACTGTAACAAAGGATCTTAAATCGTAAGTTTTGCAACAGGTAATAGAATATTGTGTTGTGATTTTGAAGTGTTACAACAGAAGCTTCTGAGTCTGCACAGCGTAGCTAGTAAAATTTCTTCGTAGTGCAAGAAAATAATTTTCGTTCGATTGCACCGAATAGTGTAAACAAAAGTTCCTACACTAAATTAAGAAAATAATCATCTGGCATTTTTCGTTATAGTTAGATAATGAAATAGATATACTACGCCTTTGCCTTTCTTTACACTTTCCTGTCATGGGCCTGCTTGTACTGAATTTCTCTTTATTTTAAGTTTTATTCTTATTTTAATATATTTTAACATAAATATATAAATAAAATAAATAAATATACGCTTTGCCTATTTAAGATTCACCGGAGCACTGGGAAAAACCTGGTCTTTTTATGGGTTAACTTTACAACTTTATATAGTTTGTGGCAATTTCATAACGTCCTACCTTCCCAAACGGGACCATAATATGCACTGACCCTTTTCTTTTCTTGACCCTTTTTTTAATTAAAATTAAAATTCTAAAAACAATTTTGTTTCTATTATACTTTGAAACTCAGTAACAAACTAAACAGTCTTCCTACAACACAAACAGCACAGTTTCCCTTCATCTGTTACTGCGAAATAATCAAAGGCTTTATCAAGTTAATCCTTAGAAGGGCAGGATTAATTGCTAACAATGTACTGTCCTATACATTTCAATTACATATCTTTGATCTAAGTTTCGTTCCATGTCCGAAACATTTGTACATAAGTCTGGCAGCAATAATGATAGTACAGAATTGTCCCCAGACACTGTTCCTTCCCTATTATCTTTTATCCTTCCAGTTACACCGTTCGCCGCAATGCTTCGGGCCAGAAGGCCACTTTCCATATTTTAGAAGTGTAGCAAATTGGCAGTGATCAAATATTTGTGATAATAAACAAATGAAAGGATCAATTTTGATATGATTATTTATGATTTGCTTCTATAGTGACTAGGTAGTATATAATCCATAATGCGTGCTAGCTGTTTTTCTTTCGAAATAATTATACAAGATTATAAGCTATATATAATATATATATATATATATATATATATATATATAAATTTTGTATCAAATTTCAATCTGTATTTAATATCCAATTCGGAAAAAATCAAGGCAGGGAGGGAATAAATGTTTTAATTTTTTTTCTCTTCTCTCGTTATTTTTAAAGTCTAGCTCCCAATTAGTTAGCAACGTGTAGTGGCTACATGACACGTCGGGCTAATCCGAGATTACAGCGAAACTGTACTAGGACAATGAGATAATATAAATTGGAGATGACACGTTCCAAGCGGACTAATTTTTCAGCCATTCTATGTCAAAACAGTGAGATTTCTTTTCCACTTTGAGCGATCGAATTTGAGTTTCCTTTCAGTATAATGTACATTATTTAATGTTATCTTCAAGCAATGATAACAACGATTTACGAAAGCAATCATTCTTGTTATAAACGAAGCATTACCACTAACGATGCAAGGCAAACTGCACTTTATTGACTACAATTTTAATAGTCATATCTGTCGTTATCTCTTTATGTGCCAAAATAAATGAAAATAAAAATACATACACAAAGTTATGATCATGAGTCAAATCAAATCTGAGATTCAAATTGTATCCCTCCAATGTATTTACTTATTTATTCTTTATTGTAACAATTACAATTTGTAAAGTACAATTGGCGGACGGCAAATGTATGACCTGGAACATCTACACAAAGTAATCTTGTTACCTATATACCTACTTATCTGTTCCACTAACATAACTCTATGGTGATACCTCGAAATCCTCCGCATTGCAATGCATCGTGCCTTTGAAGCCTATGACGGGATCAAAAGGGCCGCTGGTCACTGGTCGGATTATACTAAGATCCGCTGAGGTGTCAGAAAATGAACTGTTCTGAAGGGGAAGCTCGGCCGAACGGTAGTTAATTGATGTCAATATTTTGAAAGGCAATAAATTACTTTGATTCGATGGTTCACGTAGATTTAGTTAACTACTTTTGAGATAGTTTCTTTGAATTTTTGCAGATTTATTATCGGTGAGAAAACAATTTACTTTTTCGAGCAAACTGTAAGCAACTTTAAAAGGGTTATGTAATAGAGATCACTGCCTAAAACGAACCCAATAATCTTAAATTTCATGGTTAATTTATCTTAACCTTAATCCGTATATTGGGTCCGTTCACATAAATGTATTTAAATAAAAATATGTATATCTAAAAGCGCTTTGCCTTTACAGTTTTTATTTACATAAAATCCTCATACATCTCAACTACTAACCAACAATTATGCTAATAAAATTGAATCAATCACTTCAAGACTCACCACTCGGATACCTATAAATAATCGGCCGTATACTTCATTATAATTCATGGAGCCTTATAGCAATAAAGTAATGAACGAATGTGTTGACATTTAGGGTAGAAGGGCCCTATTTTACTAGGATACCGTATCTATGTATGGATGCGCAAATAAAGCGGAAACCTAAATTTACTTTTTAAAAAATATTTACATTAAATACTTAGTTAACGCCTCTGTGGCGCAGCGGTAGTACGCTTGTCTGTGACACCGGAGGTCCCGGGTTCGAATCCCGGCCAGGGCATGATGTGAAAAAAACTTTTTCTGATTGGCCTGGGTCTTAGATGTTTATGTTATTTATGTTTATCAATATAAGTATTTATTATAAAATATAGTATCGTTGTGTTAGTATCTCGCAACACAAGTCTCGAACTTACTTCGAGGCTAACTCGATCAGTGTATTTTGTCCCGTATATATGTGTTTTATCTTCGTTTTTCATCTATTATCATTTTACGTTTCAATATAATTATTATTTTAATAGATGTTGAGACACCAAGATGTCCCAATGAAATAGGGCTCTGTCATAAAATTCATGATCACTCATAAAAGTTGCTTTAAAATAAAATCAAAATTGAGAATTTTTTTCATCCGTCAATTTGAATAGTAATGCAATTATTATATTAATAGCTGTGAATACACCAAGATGTCCCAATGAAATAGGGCTCTAACTGTCATACAATTCATGTTAGTCGCTTTTTAAGTAGTCATTATATGCAAATAACAGAATCGTGATGATGCCTGCCTAGATTGGAACGTGTTTGAGGATCAAATGGACACAAGTGGGTGGCTTTCACAATCGTATAGCACTTAAACAGTACTTTCATAGATTGTTATATAGAAAGTCATTTGAAGTTTTATCCAAATTTAGCGTCATCTATATTACTATGTGTTAGGTTATTTTAAAGTCAACTTTCAAAGATGGAGAAATTTACAGTATTTGTAAAAGAGTCATTGTATCTTTGATTAAGACAACTATAATAAAGAACCATGATTCAAAGTCATTAATCGTCAATAAAACAGATATATTGGAATTTACTTTGGAGGCTGAGTCAAACTCACCTTTTCCTTTAATTTAATTTTTATTCTCGATTCGTGAAAGTTTTCGTAATATGACGAAACATATACGTAAAATAAGTGAAAAACTGCTTGCAACCCAATTTAAATATTGATTTTGACTTATTTTTTGCAGCAACAGATGGGCGTTTGAACACTAGACAGATGATACCTTGGAGTGAAATTTCTTACTTATGTACGAATAATACCAACCATGGAAATCGAAATAAGAAGTGCATTTATCCAAAGATAATGAAAAATAAAATAATCTATTTGTTATAACTTATTGCCAAAAATTTCGCAAACTAGCTTAAAATATGACATGAACTATGAAGTGGAAGCGAGATTGTTTTGGAAGTAACAGACAGGACGGTGTGGGAGTTTCTATGGCCTATCCAACTTGCACAATCCTGCAGTGTTTGCGTGGAACTGTGCTAGGAGAGGGCCTATTCTGTAAATAATATCACTTTTTCTATTTATCAACCACAAAAAAAATTAAAGTAAGAAAATATTGATGAATGTGGATGAAGCAAAAGAAGTATGGAAGGATCTGCGCTAGAAGAATCAGAAGAATACTCTATGTTGTATGATAAATGTGTTATGATAAGTGAATTATGTTTAACAACACCAGACGGCTCTAGGTTTGTTTTATGTGTGAATCTGCTATCGCGTCAAATGCCTTCAATTCTAAAAATGGTAATTATCATAATTTTACAATTTTTTATAACAATAAAAATATCTCGCCCTTATTTTGAGAATACTTTGTAGGTATTTTTTTATAGAAATTTATTAATATTTCTATAAAAAATACCTTTTAATACTATTTTTTTATAGCGCAAAGAAACGTGATTCAGTATTCGTATATAAGAGAGCGCAATCTGCTTTATGTAGATTGCAAGTAAAATCAAAGTGAAGTGAGTTACCCTCCAGAATCACCCATAGCATGCTAGGTATTTGTATAATAATTCCTGTACATTGAAGCACGCCAACTATACGTTGACCCGAAACGCTATCAGATTGTCCGAAGGAAATGTTTTTGCTTTAAATAATGGCAGCGCAAACTTTGTGACGTATATTAAGTGCCAAGAATTCGATGTTAGAATGCAGTGATAAAAGATTACTGTAATGTGGTAATAATGGTGGAGGAAGTTCATAAATTTTTGCATGGGCAGTGCTGTCTTGAATTCCATAAGTACTGATATTAAAAGAAATAGGAAATCATTTATGCGATAAGGCCGCCTTTTGTACATAAGCTTAGGACAAATTGATTGTTATAATTTTATATGCAATAAAGATTATTCTATCTATCTATTAACTTGAAGTATGTTTAATGTGAGATCCATTTTTATCTCGTATGTGAAATTTCCACTATCAATATGTAAAAGTATATAATTTTACATTTAGTCCGCTTTATCATTTCGTGTTTCTTTTTTAATAAATGTAAATCATAATAATTATTTCAATAAATCTTTTATAAACCTATCAGTTAAGAAATAATAAAACCACATGCGACAAAGCCTGGAAGCCTCTCCCTAATCAATGTCCGTGGGCACTAGATTGAATACAGGAAGCCTATTGATAAAATTCTATGGGATCATGTCTTTAGACGTCGCTATAGTTTGTTAAGGATTGATTGCTTACATGACAACGGCAGACTAATGATTAAGAATAATGAGATATTTTGGTATAGTATAAATGAAGGTGAAAAGACGAAGTATCCCCCTCACCCCTTGAGAAAGGTGAGTCTTAGATTTAATCCAATGTTAAAAATTTTTGGCTGAAAATGTGCGATTATCTCAATAAAGTTTAAATAAAAACATTTGTTTCACATTTTTTTTTATTTTTTGATTAAGCTCCGAATTACAAAAACTAACCCCGTTTCATCATAAATTACACGGTACCCATTCCCAAACGGAGCGCACACTGAGTGGTTTAAGATTGAGAAAGGTGTTAGGCAGGGATGTGTTGCGTCACCGTGGCTGTTCAACCTATTTATGGATAGTTGTTTGACAGATTTGAAAGAGTCTGAAAGTGGATTAAGGATATATGCCGACGATCAGGTTATACTGGCGTCATCAGCGGAGGAGTTACAGGAGATGGTAAACTGTATGCATGAAGCTTTAAAAGAGAAAGGAATGAAAGTGAACGTAAGTAAAACTAAAACACTGGTTTTTGAAATGGAGAAAGAAATGACAGCATGTAATATTTTGATTGGAGGAGAAAAAGTTGAGCAAGTGAAAGAGTTTGTATATCTAGGATCAAAGTTTACATCAGATGGCAAGTGTGATAGTGATATTGAAAGGAGAGTGAACGCGGGAAACATGGTGAATGGAGCTTTGCATGCCTTTATGAGCAGTCAGAAACTATCCAAAAAGGCTCGACTGGCTGTGCACAGGGGCGTGTTGGTCCCGACATTAATGTATGGGAGTGAAAGTTGGGTATGGCAAAAGAAGCACGAAAGCAGAATAAATGCAGTGGAAATGAGAGCGTTAAGGAGTATGTTGGGTGTGAAATTGAGTGACCGGATAAGGAACAGCGTGATAAGGGAATGTTGTGATGTGAAAGAAGATGTAGTTACAGGAATAGAAAAGGGTATGTTGAGATGGTTCGGTCATGTGGAGAGGATGAATGAAAACAGGTTGACTAAGCAGATATACAAGGAGAGTGTGGAGGGAAAGGTCGGGGTGGGAAGACCTAGACGAACATATCTTGATCAAATTAAGGACGTCCTGGTGAAGGTTATGAATGTGGATGAAGCAAAGGAAGTATGCAGGGATCGTGGCAAGTGGAAAGAGGTAGTCTCTGCCTACCCCTCCGGGAAAGAGGCGTGAGTTTATGTATGTATGTATTATGTACCCATTCCCATGAGCACAATAGTAATAATTATTTGTTTTGATAGACTTTTATCGATATTTCAATATTCTGTGGGCGGGATTTAGCGATAAGAATCAGCAAATTTAGGTTCAAGGGTGGTTTTGATTTAAAACAGAGGGGTTTGGGGTTGTCCGGAAATATAAATTGAATTCTTATCTTGATTTTGATTACAGAAACTCATATCCAGTTCAATTATTTCTTGGTAAGGCTCAGCATAATTTTAATTGTTGGCCTCTATGACACACTGGTTTCATTTTAACGTTAACGTTCCCACGTTTGGGTTAAAATCTTTTAATTTTTCTAGCGTTTGGATATTTATTTTTATATAAGTGATTTTGAACTTGCGCGTTGCAATATACTGCTTATTAATAGTACATGTATTAAACACGCACGTAACGTACCTTTTTCTATCTTAGACGTTTAGACGTTTGGAATCATGTACTTTATATCTTAATATATTGAAAGTATTATATACCTAGCTTCTTTGATTTAATATAGCATATCGTAATTTTTTATGCTTATACCATACCTTACATTGCTTACCCTGGCATTTTTATGCTTATACCATAGCGAAGCCCGGGGCGCGTATTTTGACGACGATTCTGAATTGGGTGAGTCTGGTTTTTACACCTTATTAGAAGGATCCAACCCATAAATGTATGTATATTCAAAGTGGTAGCGTATAAGTCAATCGTGTGTTTTTAGTAGAACATTTTTACAATCATTAAAATATTATAAAACTGAAGACAAAATTAATTCACTATAAACAAAACAAGCGAATGTATACCGAATTAACACAGTAGTCCCAACTGTATCATTACTTAATAATGTAATAAGTTTAATATTTAAATTATAACAAATATTACCCAGTTGGCCCGATTCCGTCAATATAAATTGTTAGGAGTAAATTGAAACAAAACACACCAGTATATTAATGCATCGAGTTGCAATAATGGAAATCCATTTTCGCCTAGGGCCACCAAAATCCTAATAATATTAAGCTTGTTATACACCGGCATTGGTGAGAGTTGTTACGTCGTTATCAATGCATTTTGAAAGCCATTTTTTCATCAAATCAATTTTATCCGTCTTTCTGTACCCAAACTATTGCCAAAAGGTTCTTTACGCCACTGAAAATCTTTTTCTAAGTGAGCGATGGTAAGGCTCGTACATAGCATTTAAAATCATCATTAATGTTGACTATTCATATTAATAATAAGTGTGCCGTGTGGACCGGGAAGGTACCAACAGAAAAAAGAATAGTACCAGTCCATCTCTTTCCCATGGATGTCGTAAAAGGCGATTAAGTGATAGGCTTATAAAATTGGGATTCCTCTTTTAGGGACGGGCTAGCAACCTGTCACTTTATATTGGCTCTGTCTATCCCGCAAGGGATATACGTGGTTATTATGTATGTATGTAATGTTAAGAAATTGAACATGCCTTGATCAAATCAGGGTATCATATAACGAACAAGCGCGCATGAAGAGAAATATGTAAGTATGCAGAAATCAAAGAAAGTAGAAAGATGTAGACTCTGCTTACCAATCTAACTCACTAACTCCATTGTTAGTATTACAAATCGGAAGGCAACCAACAATTTTTGATAATTAGTAAAGAGACAGATGTATGCAGGGATAAAAACAAGAAGACAGAAGACCCTGCCTAATACTCCAGTATGGTGTGATTTTATGTTATTTGGCATCTAACTCTATTGGTAGTATTGATATTTGGAAGACAACCAACAATTTTTGATAGTTAGTAAAGAGAAAGACGTTTGCAGGGATAAAGGCGAGAAGACAGAAGACTCTGCCTAATACTCCACTATGGTGTGATTTTATGTTATTTGGCATCTAACTCTATTGGTAGTATTGATATTTGGAAGGCAACCAACAGTAACCTAGTATCGTCGAGTCTCGTTTATTAATACGGATCGTGCCACCAAGCGCCAGTTGGACGACCTCCAAACTCCTCCAATTTGGCAAGTGATGGGCACAGATGTCCCCCGCATGCACCTGAAACTTGTTTGGTGAAAATATTTGTAGTTTGTCATTACTACATTACAATTTTATACATTCGTATGTAAAATCGTGCCATTTGGTTCCCGGTACCGATTCAAAAAAGAATAGGACCACTCAATTTCTTTCCAATGGATGTCGTAAAAGGCGACTAAGGGATAGGCTTACAAACTTGGGATTCTTTTTTAGGCGATGGGCTAGCCACCTGTCACTATTTGAACCTCAATTCTATCATTTAGTCAAATAGCTGGACGTGGCCATTCAGCCTTTCAAGACTGTTGGCTCTGTCTACCCTGCAAGAGATATAGACGTGACCATATGTATGTTTGTATTTATGTAAAACTGCGCATGTATTATGAAGTGGCGGCAATTTTACAGCGTTCCGCTGAACATGATTCATGCATAATTCTTTCTCGTCATCGACATATATATCACTCACTTCATGCAAACTGGCTGATTTAATTACGGTGACTGATTTTATTCTTTCGCGTTGCATATACATACAGTCACATTTATATCCCTTGCAGGGTAGACAGAAAAACTGATAGGCCACGTTCAGCTGCTTGTTGCTTGCAGCTTAATGTATTTAATTTGATTAGCTCAAAATAATCCACAAAACACGTAAACAAACGACCTGTTTGCCTCGTTTTATACCTAATATAAATACACCAAAATAATCTTATAATGTTATAATTACGGCATGGTCAATAACGATAATATATTTCAAAGCCACCAAGTAAAAAGATGAACAAAAATCCACGGAGGCGCATAAATATTTACTCTTAAGTAAAGTTTGCCATCTCATGTCGTAAAGACCATTATATAATTTGCATAAGAAGTTTGAATGGGTAAGGATGAAAGCCTTGTGTCGCGTCTGGCATGAGAATTACTTTATATTGACTCTTTTACTTTGAGCCACCAGGGAACGACTTTTGCCTTCAATCGAGCCTTTATGAGCTCTCGTTTTCATATTTTTGGTGACGTGAAGCGTGATTTTAATAAGGTCACTGTAATCTGTAACGTTTCAATAAATTCAAGATATAGAAATGTTTAAGTATTATTCAGAATTTTTATCGTTGTAGAAATATATGTCTTAACTTTATAGGTTTTATCGTTTTTAATTTTTAACTATTAAAAATTCTGACTTCAATTCTAATAAACAGATTTTTTACTAATTTGAAAGCGAATATTTTGCAAAATATTAGTACAAAGTACATATCTGTAAAGCTTGCTTTTGAACCTCAGATATTATTTTTCTTCCGCGCATGTATGAAGTGAGGCGCTCTTCTTAGTGATTTTGTCTTCAAATATTATACCGTACAATTTTTTAACAGTTCCGTAATAAAATTTTAACACACATAGATTTGACTAAATTTACGAATCTATAAGGATATAACTTCATTTATTAGACTAAGCTCTATGTTAGAAACTTAACTTCTTATCTAATCAAAAATGCAAAATATATACATGTGACTAAATAAAAATATATTCACGCCTTGTGAAATTCTATCCATTCCTATAAAGTCAAGCATTACCTAATTCAAAAATACACCCAAGTCGCAGCCAATTGAAACGTTTGAGGTTTAAATCCAACAAATGTCCAGTGAGCCAATTCTCGCTGCATCGACTTCATCCGAGAAAACCATTTTAAATTGCATTTCTTCTATGACATCTTAACGCTTTTACTAGACATAACAACTATCCTTAAGGAGTTGACTTTCATGTTTTTTGTTTTTACAACTGAGTTGTCCTGAAAAGTACTTCATTATTTAAATAAAACATTCATTGACACTGTAACAAATCGTGTTAAATATCGTTGAAATATTTCAATTTTGAAAATAAAATTTAATTTTAAGCACAGCAACGTCCTTAGAACAGATAGAAGAACAATAGCATTATGCCATTCAGTTTTTTTTTTTCAAAAATATTACCAAATAACAATTAACTTAATCGATGGTATAGTTTCTAGAACTATTTTAAAACGTTACAATGATTTCAAATCACTAGTTTTAATACATGCATAGACAAATTTTAACTAAGTAAAATACTAAAATTAAATAATATTAAAATGACCGGCCGTATTAGTTCTAGAATTTATAATGTTTACTAACTTGTCCATTTTTTAGCAGCCTTACAGGTCGTTGTTCTTTCTGATAAACGTTTATGCGCCAACGCTGCAATCGCCGCTTAGTGAAGTTTATTCTATGAAAGCTTGCATTTAATACAAATAATAATAAAGCCTTTGCTTTATTGTCATCCAGACAGGGCGCTTAGGAAGTTCAATAATAAATTTGAAAACAACTGTGATTGGAAAGGAGAAAGGTAATCAGTTAAGGTAATCACTTTATTATATTACCTTTTTGAATATTAATAGTTATGGAGCACTAACTAGAACCTTAAATTTGATTTTTCTGACTGTACTGCATGGTCTTGTACCCGTAGAATTTGATTAATTTTACGAGTTGATTAGGTTTCCCTGCAAAAAGTTGTAGAGGTCAAACGGATATCGCTTCGTGTAGGATCCTAAATTACTTAATCCAGGATTGTGAAAGCAGACTTCGAGCTCTCCAGAGAAGGGAAGAGGTAAAAAAAGGCAATCAGGTTGTTATTCCCGAAATTTTTTATTAAGATAGCAAGTAGCTTATGATATTAAGACGTGGGTCGTCCAATGTGTAGGTGTAATGCCCTCGTAAAGAAGGATTGTGCCGGGCTGTGTTTGTAAATCTGCTGGACATTCGCTTTCATAGACACAACTAAATTTTCAAAAGTACAATATTCTATTTCGGCCACTTTCGAAACCAATTTCTAAATAATATAACATAATGTTATAAACTTAAAACATTATACTCGTATTAACAATTCATGTCCGGCGTTAGTTCCAAAATTATAGATTAACATGGAAACTGAAGCCCGATTCAAATCTAAATCATCTTTTCGTCGTCAAGAAAAATAGAATTTTAATGCACCCATTTAGTCTATTTAGGCTCGGCCATTAGGATTTATAATCATAAATTCTTACAGTAAATGACATAGAACTATAGGTACATAAAGGAAGTACAGTAATACACTTAATCATTACTAATAGGTTTTGAAATAGAGAATAAAACAAAGGTTGCCACATTTAAAACATTAGCGGGAAAATTTATCGTTTCCCATCTATCAATCATAGCAACACCGTAAATCGTTGCCGCAAAATGAGTTGATAATCGTGAGTATCATAGACTAACATACGAATAGAAAATTGTTAATATCATGTGTAAAAAAATTGTAACATTATACGAGTATAAAATTTTAAAGTAAATTATAATTATAATAACAAAATTTTCTATAACTATAAGTTTAATATAAGTTTTATTGCCTACATATGAACCCATAGGAAAATTTTCACAATACTAAATTTAACCGTCAAATGGCGCAACCTCAATTTTACTACATAATAGACGTAAATAGCTATGGGAATTCGAAAGTTATATCCAGACTGTTTTGTTAATTTTATCGAAACAATACCTAGCTCAATTCTATACTGAAAATATCAAGATCCTCTATGTTATTCATCCTACTCATTTGCCCAAATTGTAATAAATTCGTAATAATAATTCTTCCCCTTATAATAATACCCACCCGTTGAATGTTTTTCACATAGTCAAACTTAATTCTCATGTTCTCTCTACACTTTACGTGGTCTATGGCGCATACCGATTTTCACACCATTTCCCTATTGAAGTGGTGATTAGTAGTTAGCTGGGCTGTGTCGCTCGCTATTAATTTGGCGGTTCCAATTGTGACGTAAGTCTAGAGGCAGATAATTACCGCAGCCTTTGTTGTAACCAACCAATTTTAAGTCTCATTGGAAATTTAAAATAAAAGTGATGCACAGGGAGCCAATACATACTTACATGAAATCACGTCTTTATCCTCTCTTACAAGATTAAAGACTGTGGGCTCTGTCTACCCCGTAGTTCATGTATGTTTTGGCGGAATGTGCAGCTTCAGTTCAGTCTTCTGAAAGGCCTACATTCAGCTTTATGGATTGAAAATAAAATAGTGACAGGTTGCTAGTTCATCGGCTGTAAAAATAATCCCAAGTTTATAAGCCCTGGATTGGCTTTTGAAATCTGCACGAAAAGAAGAACATCCAGTCAATTTAATGGGTAACCATGATGTAAACCGTAATACAGGTAAGGTCCTCTTCTAAAGATTATGGAGATCAGGCTTACATACATACATACATAAAAATCACGCCTCTTCCCCGGAGGGGTAGGCAGAGACTACCTCTTTCCACTTATTAGATCAGGCTTACACTTCGTATAACCTGTATAATCCAATCCAGGACCATAGTTATAGGACCACTTTGGGTTCTGGCTGTTTTTTTGTTAATATTTTCTGCATTTATTTTTTTATATAACGTATGTGCAAGGAGCAGTTCTTACATACATACATAGATATGGTCACGTCTATATCCCTTGCGGGTTAGACAGAGCCAACAGTCTTGAAAAGACTGAATGGCCACGTTCAGCTATTTGGCTTAATGACAGAATTGAGATTCAAATAGTGACAGGTGGCTAGCCCATCGCCTAAAAAAGAATCCCAAGTTTATAAGCCTATCCCTTAGTCGCCTTTTAGGACATCTATGTGAAAGAGATGGAGTAGTTCTATTCTTTTTTGTATTGGTGCCGGGAACCGCACGGCAGTTCTTGCCCGTTCAATGTTGCTCTTTTGGGGGATTAACAAAATTGAGTAAGGGTTAGTTTCCTTTGAAGGTGTTTATTATTTAGTGAAAGCATCTTAAGTCCGGTAACGGTCGAGTACCGACTTAAGTTTACAAAGAGCGTGTGTGTTACAGGTAATAAATTGAAGGCAGTAATTGTTTTCTTGGAGTGCATACATATACATATAGTCGCGTCTATATCCCTTGCGGAAAGACAGAGCCAACGTTTCGAAAAGACTAAAAGACCACGTTCAACTTTATGGCTTCATGACGGAAGCGAAATTCAATTAGTTACAGGTAACTAGCTCATAGCCTAAAAGAGGAGTCTCAAGTTTGTAAGCATATCCCTTGGTCGTCTTTTACGACATCCACGAATTGAAATTGAATTTGAATTTGAAGATATGGAGTGTTTCTATTCTAAAGTGCCGAAGTTATTTATTTATGTCTATCAGTGGTATTTCAAAACAGTTATAGGGACCAGTCTATGTGTTCCTGTTGATGTAGTAGGTTGCGACTAAAGGCTAAACAATTAACAAACAGTAGTTTGTCCCAACGCCGGTTAGAAGTGGGCAAGACAATAAAAACTTCATTTAAAATTTTTGAGTATCATCTACATTTCTTAAGCTGATTTTTAATTATTCCTCAACTCCCACTAGAGGTCAAAAGCTGGCATTAATTGAAAGAGCAAAATTGTCCCCATTACAATTCAGTTCCTTCGTTAGAAATAATTAATTCAAGAGACATTTTGCTTCTTAGTTGCCCTTTGAGGCTAATTTAAAATCATACCGAACGTAGGTCCCATTAGAGTTCTATTTTAAGACTAAATGCAGGATTAACTATACTAAATATGGAATCAGAATGTTTTTATTATTAAATAATTACTTGTGCTGTGTTGTTTCCAGCACTAAAGAATAGGACTACTCCATATCTTTCCCGTTGATGTCGTAGAAGCGACTAAGGGATAGGCTTATAAACTTGGGATTCTTCTCGTAGGCGATGGGCTAGCAGCCTGTTACTATTTTGAATCTCAATTCCATTATAAAGCCCTACAGCTGAACGAGGACTTTCGGTCTTTTCAAGGCTAAGTAGGCTTAGGTTGGCTCTGCCTACCCCGCAAAGGAAATAGACGTGGTAATACGTATGTATGCATGTAAATGAATGTTTTAAGCCTTTTAAGTAAGTAGGATTAGGTTTCTTATCAAATTTTTTTTAAGGATTCAGGAAAAAAAATTGAAGACTGACTGTATCAAAGTTCTTAAAAATCATATTAAAATCTCAAGCTCTATTATATTACTTACTTACATTATATTGCTATTTTATGGTTGTATCAAGTTTTAAGTAGTGAAATTGTTTTACCTATAGGTTTATGAGAATAATCTGCAACAAACAATTTTCCTCTGCAAAAACACAAGTATAGAATACAAAGCAAGTTACGCCATCTGTCTAAATGAATTGTCAATGGAAAGTTCCAAAAAGCTCCGCTAGATGGTATCAGCAGTAACGGTATGCGCTTGGGCCAGTGAATTGCCTGAAATCTACATGCAAAAAGTGTTATTTCTTATTTTATAAATACATAATATGCTTTTGGTTTATAATAAAACATTGAAATCTTTTATAATTATTTATTTACACTTAAATAATTTTTTTTTTCTTTAGAAGCTAGTGGTTCCAAAATTTCTTTGAAAGTAATTTGAAACTCGCAAATCTTCGGTTTAAAATCTGAAGTAAACATACCTAACTAAAATAAATTAAACCCAGATAAAAAGCAACGATTTAAATAATCAACGCTGCTTAATAAATTAAATTAATGACCAATTAAATCATCAACCAACGGAATGATTCCATTAGCATTAATTGCTTAATTTATAACCCGTACAATTTAAGATGCACTTTTTCGGGCCGGGATTGGCGCGAGCAAAACCAGGGGGCGATATAAATATTGATGAATGCAATCATCCAATCGTGTTTTGCTGAAGAGAATCGGACACGATCCGAGAATGTGGTTTGACAAAAAGTTAGCTTACCGCGGTTTCATTATACTCGTAGTTCATTTGAAATGAGTATTTCAGAAAAAGTGTCCATTTTAAATGATCCAATAAATTTAAGAAGTAATCGTAAATAACTTTGATACATATCACTCATTGACTGCTTAAGTACCTATAATTTTGATTTCTCTTTGAGGTTTATCGCTGACTATTATGATTAAAAAGTGAGACAAAATTAAAAAGAAATCTCAGAATAAGAATTCAGAATAAGAAAAAAAAATACCTAAGTCATCACCAATCCGAGAAGAACATTGTATAAGTATCTATTGATAATATTATATTAAGATACAATTATTTTTGATCATGTATTAAAAAATAATCCATTAATTTGGGTAACGTCCGTATCCACTTAAGTGTACCTGATAAGTACTTGAGTTTTACTAACGTGGACAATTATCATAAATGCATATCTACTTTTCCTAATAGAATTTTCTTTTTATGGTCATACCATACGGACCACATTGCCTGAAATTAGGTTAACAAAGTTGCAGTCATAATTCCATAAAAACTTACGTATATCTCGAGTATATTACTACGAGTACTTACATTTGTTAGGCATTTTCGTTTATGTGACAACTGCCTAAAAGAAATTTGAATGCGAACAGTTCGTCTGATTTTGATGAAATTCAAAATGTGTGTAGGATAGATAAGGGTTGAATTTTCAAAATCGGTTAAGTGATTTTTGAGATATTCAGATTTTTTTATCGCGGCAAACAACTAGTCATAGAAAGTGGGATTAAGTATGAAAATTTCAGTTGAATGCGAAAGGCTACATTATAATTGCATAGGACACCAGAGCGGCAGTCACAAAGCCGCGACACGAATCTCCGAGGCTCTGCACGATACTGCATACTCTAATTAACTGGGATTACTTCACTCTAATACCCTTTCTGTTAGTATTTTAATACAAATTCAAAACTAAATTTAAATTTAATCTGGCACACATTTTATTTTTTGGTAAAAACATACGATGAACCCGAAGTTATCTTCTCGCGTAGATTGTATTAAGATTAAAACAAAAGAAAGGTTTAATATTTCTGCGTTCCCTTCTGCCCTTTTTGAAAATTATAAAGAACTACATTTTACAAATATAATAATAATAGTTCTATTACCATAATAAATATAATTAAATACCATTGTTACCTAATTACATAGTGTCTATGTCTTCTATTAAGAAGAATTATTAAATTCTAACAATTTATTAATTAATCTAAATAAAATGGATTCAAAACAACAAAGTAAAAAGAGCAAGAAATAGCTAACATCCAGTATTGAGACACTAATAAACGTAATGTTTTAGCAAACGTTTGTAAAAAGTGAACTTAAGGTATAGAGTACGAAGTAAGTACAGCCTCGAGCCTCTATTAAAATATCATAAAACTTTAAGTGTAAAATATCGAGAGCATAGAATTGCTCCTTACTAAAAGCTAACGCTACTTTTTTTGGATTGTTAATATTTATTAATTATAACCAATGTATGTATGTATTTAATGAAAATGTTTGACTTAGTAGCATCACAAGGATATTTCGATAAAAATACTCATATCTTGATAAAATTAAGGACGTCCTGGTAAAGGGGCAGGTCAAAAGTACCCGAAACCGCCGAGCTTGCATGAAGAGAGTTATGAATGTGGATGAAGCAAAGGAAGTATGCAGGGATCGTGGCAAGTGGAAAGAGGTAGTCTCTGCCTACCCCTCCGGGAAAGAGGCGTGATTTTATGTATGTATAAGCTCGAATCTTGGCATACTACTATTCTAAAAAAATTACACTGCCTGTATTTGTTTATTTTTTTAATTTTGATACAAACATCAAATTTACTTACCAAGTTCCTATCTCTTGTCATTTAATTTTTTTTATCTCTTATAAGTACAGTTTTTACAGTCTTTAAAATGACATATGAAAAACAAGATGATCATGATGAAAAATAAACTTTTGCGATGAAAACCTTGTTATGTTTTTATTCTGTATTTTATTTATTTAGTGCTTAAGCCAGTTGTTTGAGTATAGCGAAATTATCCATAATTTGCTGAAGGAACTGCGTAAAAAATAAATACATCATAATCCTGGCCGATGCTCAACGATTATGTGAAGGGCTGGTCTTTCTTTGTCATAGCTACAGTGACTATGCGTTTCTTACTTGAGAGATATAAAATAAAAAAAGTCGCTTACAGTAATTGCTCTTATTACAACGAAAGTCGATTCTTACACTGTTAATAAAATAACCAATTTCTTCTCATTGGCTACAAAGAAATATAGATTTTTTTTTATAGTAAGGCATGTAAATTATGATATAATATGAGAGACTAAACCAGTATATAATGTCGTAGGTCTCATTAAGAAAATCTTTCCCAAATACTATCGCAGCTTCTACGGTATCGCACTAGTGAATATTATTATGTCAGGTGTAAATTATCGTTGTAATACATATTCAATGATTAAGTCTCTTGAAAGACATTGTTCGTATTCTCTTGATATTAGTCCCGGTCGCGTTCTTGTATATTTATGCTACATATAGGCCTTGATTTTTCTGTAAGTGAGTATATATACAAGTCTTCTTAAAAAAAAATCGTACAAAAAATAGATTTTTTTTACAAATCATGGTTACCATATTTTGCCGATAAGCAATGGCTAGTCATATCCATACCTCGCGAGGCATGGATGAATGAAAATGGCTTTATTTACTCTGCACTTCATTTTGTTTTATACTTTTTCATAAATAATTTCTTGGCTACAATATGGCTACGGCTTTTTTGTAACTTGATATTATAAAATTACTCAAAGTAATGTTAAACGTTTTGCTTATGCACGTAAATGTCTGTTTTTCAGCGCCTAAGCGCCTTTTCACTTAAGCGTCCATTGGTTTGGTTGCGAAAAAAAAACATGATAGCTACCAGCTGCTTTTTTTCCTCGTGCAGCTTGTAAAAGTTAATCAAGGGAAAGGCTGATAAACTTGTGATTCTTCTTTTAGGTGTTGGGTTAACAAACTGTCACTATTTGAATCTCAACTGAACATAGCCTATTAGTCTTCTCGGAATTGTTGACTCAGTTTACCCCGTTAGAAGTTAAGACGGGTTTATATTATATGTATGTTTTCGTTCGCTTTTTCTGTAGTTATTTTAAGTATTTTTTACTCAATTTTGAGAGAATTATAATTGGTTCTTTAAAATAACTCGCATCTAAAGAAACAAGAACCTAATTAAGAAGCTTAGTTCCAACTCGGAGCCGTTCTTAATCTACTCATTTGTTTGAATGTAAGAAGCCGGATGCCAAAAACCGAACCGTTTCGACAATGAGTACAGCAAAAAGTTTGGTTGTTTAATTAACCTCTTTGTATAATATTATTAACGTTATTTACATATAGTTGAATACGCAAATGCGTTGTATAAAGGCGGGAAGTAATAAGTCTGTTGACACGCCGCGCTGTGATTAGCCCGTCATGGAGGAAAGGGACTTGCCATTGTAATCTAGTTTGCGGAGTTTTATTTTTACGTGGTTATAGTGGAAAACTAGATTAAAGATATCATTGGCTGAAGTATCATAAGGATTATTCTGGAAGTAGCACCGCAGCGAGACTAACTTATCAGCACTATAGGCTCCTATCTCAGCCAGATCAACACAGGACAACACAACTAGCTCCACATGTCAGAATGATAATTATAAGGATAGTTTTAGTCTTTACTTTATAATCAAATGTAACAAGAGAACTTCAAATTAATATTACTCACATCGGCTAAATTCATTAAGTAAATTTTTTTATCTATCAACTAATTCTCAGTTAGGTCAACATGGCAAAATACACAAGACAAATTTGATGATTTTTTGGAACATTGTTAGTGCTCCTATACCTGGATGCACTTCGTTCGAATCTCCACTGTCTATTTCTAAAAAGATTTTGTGCAACCCACAACCTTACCTCTAATCCACTGTATCCCCTCCCTAATCCTGAAACAAAGGCTTTTTTGCAACAGCAGTGCACTCGGGGACGGAGCAAAGCGTCATTTACATAACTGCCTTATTTTATTTAAGAGCAGAGCGGCTTTCACTTGGTCACGGATATCTTTATGCAGTTCCCATTCCCAGTATTGGTTGTTACAGATCTGTTTCAGATCGTTTACACATACATATAATCACATCTTTATCTCCTTACAGAGTATATAGCACCATTAATCTCGAAAATGAGTGAAAAGCCACGTTCAGCTGTATGGCTTAGTGAAAGAATTTAGATTCAAATAGTAACAGGTTGCGACATACATACATATAATTACGTAGTTATCATCTACGGAGTAGGCAGATCTAGGGAAAGACTGAAATGTTCAACTGAATATCTTGATGATGAAATTAAGATTCGAATTGTATCAAGTTGCTAGCCTAAAGTAAGACTTGCAAGTAAATATTAGGCTACCCCATTGTATGACTTTTACAATTGTTACAGGGTAGAAAGCTGCTGACACACACTATATTTTTCCAACGCCACGTTCTTTTAGTAGCATATCATACGCGACACTAGTCTTATTATCACAAACAATTAGTCTCTTTAAATGTAATGTAACATAATTTAATTCCGTCAACATGCGTGCTCAGGCTTAAGACAGAACACAACATTTCCCATCTCACAAGAGAATGTTACTAGATTATTTTATATGTCAGTCGTGCAACATGAAGAATACACGTAAGAACAGGTCACAATCATGTCAATATGATCTCCAGCGTGCTCACGGCTGGCAACCTGTGCATCGCGTCATTTGTACCAGATGAAATGTAAATGCACACTCGTTACGATTCGCCCGCCGCCGCTCCGTATTCATGAGAACAACGTCTTCAAAACAAGTTGGAGGATGTAGCGGATGACAAATATAATACAGAAGAATAATAATAATGTCATTCTTAGGGTTAATTCACGAAGGTTGATAAGACATATGTCCTAACCCATCCCACCATCCATTCTTCTTATACTGCGATTAGCCTCAGAGATAGAGTGAAAGGGAAGTGAAAATATATCTCTTCTGAACCTTCATGAATAAGGGAGTTTGTCAGATTAAGGATAACCTCATTTCTTAGTGATGACACCAGTCTACTCTGTGGATTGGTAAATACGGGTAATACGTTTGATTTTAAATATTTTTTAATGTATTTGTCTATGTCTAGTTATGATGAAGATGAAACGAAAGATATTATTAATTTGCATTTATTTTAACATAATGTTATATAGATGAAAGAAACTGACTAAGTGGAAATTCAATAACATCACACACGTATGATGCCTCATACTAGGCTAATACACCGAGTATTATCCCAGCTTTTTCAAAAGTTTTAACTTTATATCAGTGGATATAATATTTTTTGCAGTTTTTTTAAAACATCGAACAGATTTAAACAATGCTGTAGTCGCTGGTCACTTATAACTCGTACCACACAGGGCGCAGAAGGACACGGGCACATTATCTTCAAATGTGTCAACGGCTCGCGCTCTCACGTTTACTACCGCACTATCGGTCCATTGTGAGTCTTTATTTTCTATTTGCTACTTATGAAAGAGGCTTCAGCACGGCTTTGAATATTAAACATATTAATATCACGATTATGTTTATATCTGTTATATTCTGTTATATATAAGAATAAATAAAAATTACTATATTAAATAAATATGTGTACATATAACAAACTAAAACGTAAAATAAAGATTATTATCCTTCATTTCATTATTTAGGTCAAACACATACTATTTGTTTCAATATTAGCAAACCGTGGCTCTCATTTTGGTCGAATATGAAGACACTATTATTATAGTCAGCAAATATTTACTGAAAAGTTATTTCCCAATGGACGAACCTCAAAGGTAAAGATCACACAGGTATCGGATAAACTTTGTTACAAAGTTACGAACTAATTGTAAGTCTAAAGCGATTGAGAGACCCAACGCGTTGGAAACTAGTCAAATTGCATTAGATCGACATGAATCTCAAATGACACATAATAATTTAATCATTTTCTGAGGAATTTGGATCTGCGCTGTGATGTTGTACATTGGTGGTTGTGCTTTATTTAGCAGATCACGATTATTGTTGATTCACTTTTTGTTTGTTCATGAATTTACATTACATGTGACTTTCATTTTTTTGATGCATTGATCAAAAAAAATCTTTCCATGATAATAAAATGTATTTCTTTCTATTTATAAAGCGAGTCCCATCTAACACCACCTGTGGGAGCATGTAGGGTAACTGCCTCCTAAGAGGATTAAATCACGGAAAACCAAATTTCGTGACCAACACGACACCTTTTGATACGACCCCAAGAATTGGATGAATTATTGAGCAGATCGGATATTGCGAAGCTATAATGCAAAAGTGCCAGAAGGCGACTATGGGGCTCAAAATTTATGCGTTCTACACCGAACGATGCATCTCGACTCGGTGTCACCCGGCCGGGGCCCAATTAAGCTAGGCTCACGACCTCGAAATAGGGCCAGTAGAATTGCTTCTAGTCGTAGAACTAGAAACCAATGCAGTCGACGATCGAGTAGTTAAGGTATCTAAATAGAAAGCGTTCCGTCCTTAGGTGTACAGACCTTTGTACCAATGACTCTTTCCTGAATACATTAGGTTGAATGCTAACCGATGCTGTTGCAGAGAGAGAAATCATCGTGAAGAAATATCCAACAACTGAATGTTTAACTGTTATCGAATACGGGTTTTAGATTCACATGCAAGATTATAGAGAACATTGTTCAGGATGGTGAGGATGTAACCGGAACCAACAAAAGGAGAATTATATCTATATCTCGGTCTACCGAGAAAACCTCTCACCTTTAACTCAACAAACTAGATGTCATCCGTTACAGAATTTAAAATCCCGCGTTCTCTGGCCCAGGTCGGGACTTCGTGCAAGAGAAAGCGGAAAGCGGGTCTTGTGCTAGATCACCGTCATTAGATTGTCATGCATGTTGGATGAGGTAATTAATTGTGACACACGATTTTGTTGGGAGCATAGCGTGAACATCGGCATCGGCAATACGTTGTAACGGAACATGATCTTGTAACTCAGTTTCATCTCTCTTTCATCCTTGCGTAATCCTGGAACCACCAACCACCTCAATGCTGCATAGCTCATGGTCTACCTTACTACTTTTGCACCTGATTGTACCTGATTAAAACAAGGAACTTTTTTTGGTCTTGCCCCTCTTCCCACGTTAACTTAGTTTGATTGATCAACATGACCAAACCATTTCCTTTTCTATTTCTATCTCTATACCATCTTTTAAATCAAAAGTTCTCAATTCACGTTGAGTCTCATGTTAAGAAAATACCTATATAATATAAATGTTATAACAGATTTACATTGAATATCTTCTTTAATGATATGACATTAAAACACTGAAAAATCTAACACTAGCCACTTACACATACGATAAATAAAAAAAAACTATCATTCATATATATATTTTTTTTACTTTGTTAAAAACATAAAAAAGTCAATAATAAAGAGACTACACCAACTTACCACAGAAAACCTAACAATCGCAATGATAAAATCTAATGAAAGTGCTCTTAAACTACCTTGTCATAATCCCTAAAGTGTAACCCACCAGTTCCCATACCTAATAAGCCGCGTACTTCCACTTACAAACTGACAGCCATACTATTATACAAATTGCGTAATTGTACACTGTGTAAGTACATATATCCAACAGTTCAAGAGGGAATGCAAATTTAAGTGGAGGGTGAAAGATCAACGCAGGTTTGAAACCGTTTCAAAACCATTGTTTTGTGCTGCCGGTTTGTTACGCCTTCTTAATAAGGATTATTATGATGTTTTGGAAATTAAGGATGTTGACTAAAAGTTGCAGATATCAGGCGACTAAGGCTTATAAACTGGAGATTCTTCTTATGGGCTAGCAACCTGTTATTATTTTAATTTCAATTCTTTCAGTCTTTTCAAAATTGATGGCTCTGTCTACCCCGCAACGAGTGATTATATGTTTGTATGTAGGTATACCCCTGAATTTTTCACTGAAAGTAAACAAACTGGCTCGATAGTTATGGCAACAGTAAAATGATTAGAAATTTTTAGAAAAAACATATGGCTTAGAATTATAAAATTGAGAGATTCATTTTAAAAACTTTCCCTTTCCGAATCCCAATTGTCTATTACCTACTAAAATTTCTACTTAACATTATATTCTCCAGTCAGCTCGGTATAAGCCACGATACCTTTATCGAATTACCATGAAAAAAACTGCATACAATAGACGTGTAGGTGAAAGTTCAACATCTTTTGTCGACGAGTAGCTTTGTGGCGAATCCTTTGTGATCCGAACAAAACGGCTACAATGGCTCCTTGATTGATTGATTGATTAATTAACTTGCTTCTGACTTCAGACGTGTTAATGTTTAATGACAGTATTGTACGTTTGTATCCGTGAGAAGTAATCGAAACTTTTTATTTGATTTTCTATCGTGTAATATTGAGTTATTTGCACTTAAATTATAGTTATTGTACTGGTATTTTTTTGACATACATACATTATCATATTGTTGTTCGTCATGGGGTAGACAGAGCCAACAGTCTCGTAAAGACTCGAAGGCCACGTTCAGCTCAATTGCTTTAGATGAGGAAGTGATACTTAGATAATAACAATTCGCTAACCAATTGCGACAAAAAAATTAATTCCAATTTAAAAGCCTTTCTCATCGTTTACTTTTACAATCAGCACCGAAAAAGAAGCTGCTGACAAAATTCTTTGATTTCTATAAATGCTATTACTCTTCTAATCCAATTTAGCACAAGCTTCCAGCTGCGAACATCGAAATCCGAACAAAACTGAGAATTCTAAACAAACGATTAATTTTACTAAATCTTTTAAAAATAGTAAAACATCTAAAAGCTGGGAAATTAATAGGCGCAGGCGACACCATCGATTCGTCCATTTGTTTGCGCAGACATCCGCTATTTTAATTCGAGCTATCAAACGGCGCGTTCGCACGTTATAAATAAGGCTGAGGACAGACTGTCGGCACGATTGCTTTTGCAATATCTCAGAGTCGATGAACGCAGCCCTACCTCTTTGATGATCCTGCTTATGAATATCGTTGGTTTACTTATGTGACAGCGGTTAAGAGTGACTTTTACGTTTGTAGAGCGAGCGTAGTACAGGGTTATTTTTTTGTTTTTCGTAAATATTTTAATAGTTTGCTATACTAAAAAATTCTGCAAAAAGCAATAGGCAATACTTTTCCAAGGCAGATTGGAAAAAAAATTCAAACAAGGAGAAGGCTAATTGAAAATCTTTATTTTAGGCGATGCGTTAGTAATCTGTCACTATTTAAATCGCATCTCAGTTGCATCACTAGACCTATCCAGAAAATTGGCCCTCTTTGTCTCGTTAAATTAAATACATGCTAACATTGTCTGAATTTAGTTGAAATGTCTGTCTAATAAGATTGTAAAAAATATGTAGATTCCGATAAGATTCTGCGCTATCTCTTTGAGAAAGTTTTAATCCAAGTTTTTATGCAAACTTCCCACAGTCATAACTTAATTTGCGCGCGTTCTACTCCATTCATAAGAAGCTATTTTAACTCTAAAACACCAGGCGATCTCGGAAGCCGAACTAGAAATATCTCGGCTCGATTTGTTGCGATATCGCAGATTTATGTTGGTAAAATTTTAATACATTCGCTGTTTCGTCTTTGATTCTACATTTACGGAAGTTATGATTTATCAGAATTGTTATGACGTGTTGACAGCGGCGTTAACACGATTGGTGTGTTGTGTTCCCTTTTAGTTAATGAAACAAAAGTAATCAAGTTATCAGTATGTAACTAATTAATAATTAATGTGAAAAAGATATCTCGAATGAACGAATGAATATGTTGTTAAAATAGAGATACGGAGATTGTTTTGAATAAATGTA
The DNA here is from genome assembly GCF_032362555.1 of Amyelois transitella. Taxonomy (NCBI): domain Eukaryota; kingdom Metazoa; phylum Arthropoda; class Insecta; order Lepidoptera; family Pyralidae; genus Amyelois; species Amyelois transitella. The sequence continues at coordinate 4,320,067 of NC_083511.1, read as the reverse complement.
GTTACGGGGTAGTACAGAATACACAATTATATTTTACGCCGTAAATATGATTTTTTTATTAACTTAATTCTTAATAGGCAACCGTACTATTTCGTCAACTAATTCACAAAATTACATTTCTTCATCTTCATGTAATAACAGTAGCACGCGGTAACTGACAAAAAGCAACCCGTATCAGAAATAAAACAAAGCCGAGTCGGCTCGGCTTGTCGTTGTACTTACCTAACAAGACTTCTGCGGTCACGCAGATAATACTTTGTGACCACAAAATGACAGCTCGGCCGTCAAACAAGATGCACCGCTGTGACCTTGAGTGGCTCGTAAGATTATCCTCCATTGATCAGACTATGCTTTTCTGGTTACCTGAATGAGGTTGGTTCACCCATTAATGGACTTACTTCATGCAATTATTGTTATAATTTCTTAACATACCTACATATTAAAAATTCACACGATTGATTTAGCAAATACCTAAAGGTCTGTATTGTGATAGAGTAAAATAATCCCTTTATTTAAGTGAATTAAAGAAGAATTATGATCAGTTCTTTTTTTTGTTTTCAAATACTCTTGGATGAATTAATTTATATTATTTTCTCTTAATAGCATTTAAGTTTATTTTGTATTATGTTATTTGTGATTTCTAAGTTTTACGATATGAATCCGTTGTATTGGGGTATTTTAGTTTGAAAACGCCGTTATTTACCAACAGGCAAATTATAATCATTATGTTGGTTGTAACTTAGTGATACTCTATTTGAACTATTGTGATTTTTCTTTTCGATCGAGTATTGATTTCTTATTCATTCATAATAGTTTACACACCTTCAACCGTCATTATTCAACATAATTGTTTGCAAGTAATAAAAGTTTTATGATTATTGAAAACATAAACTGCAGTAATTGTTAACCAGTTCCGACTTAATTAGTTCAAAAATAAATTATGCTTCTCGTTAAAATTTTACATGCCTGTTAATTTAGTTGCCATCGTAACAGTCATGTAGTATAAAATTGCATTTTGTTCGTTATGAATTTCATACATACATAAAATCACGCCTTTTTCCCGGAGAGGTAGGCAGAGACTACACTACTTAACTTTACACTTGCAACGATCTCTGCAAACTTGTTTCGCTTCACCAACATTCATAACTCGATTCATGTAAGTGATTTTTCAATATCTAATGAATGTATGATGGTTTTATTGTAAAGAGTAAAATAACTCCGCAATCGTCATCCACTGATGCTATTCCAGGTTGAACACACTCCTCTAAAGAGGAGACTGGGGTGCACCTATGACTATGAACGCATTAGTGTAGGTCAGGGTTTTAAACGAAGCAACACTCGATTGACCTTCGCAATTGTTTTCTGGAAACTTTTCAGAGTTTTTTCATCACTTACATGCTGTTCTGAATGTAATATTGTATCCGCTTTATTGGCAGAAAGACCTTTATTTAAATATTTCGGATATTTTTTATTTCCAAACTCATTGGCATTTCAAGCAACCAACAAAAACAGCTAGTTAATGCTTTTTTATTTGCCTCCAAACATTGCGACTTTACAAATAAAACTTTTTACCTGGCTAAAATTATAGACCAGAATTTCATCGAGTACTTTAATGTACTAATAACATTAATTATCTTATTAAATTCCGTTTTTATCTCCAATGGAGCTGTTGAATGATTAATAAAATATTTCTCTCTTATAATGTCAAACAAAGTTATTAAACTCATGACATTTCAATTATGCATTTACCGTGTCTGTGACTGATGTGGCTAGTTTTATGGGAATTTAAAATGCTCTTAATTACTTAATTGGCGAAATAAGTAGGTGGAATCAAGATATTGTGGCCTGCAGGTGAATTTTAACATGCACTGGGCAATTCAAGGTGAAATATAAAATAATGCAATCAATTTTTATACTCCAGATAAATGTTGTTGTCATGTGCACGAAATTTAAACAACAATAAATGACGCATTTCTGGTATTAGGGATGTAATGGTTTTAAGAAGAATAAATTTAATTTTTCAAATTAACTGTCATAGTAAAGGATTTATTTCAATGAAACACATATCTATTTTATTCTACCAGATCATGTTAATATCAAAATAGAACTGAATCATTTTTGTGTTACGTGACATTGATGGAAAACAATAGAAATTAATGTAAATAAGTGTCTATAAATACGTTAATTTTTTACATAATATTAAAGAATATTATTGTGCCTGTGCGTGAAAAGTTGTCTGCGAAGGCCTGTTATTAAAAATATTGATTCTGATTCATTTTCTATTTACAACGTGAAGCGTGAATTTGAAACGTTACTCAAAGGTGACTACTCTACCTTTAAGTAAAATCTATGTTGGTGAAATTCATCAAAATTCAATGCAGTTAAATAGATATCATTTACAAATAAAAAAAAATACGTTCGATCAAAACTAATAACTTTTAAACGCTATCTGTAGTCTTAAAATAAGTTATTAACGATACCAACTCTAAATCATAGACTAGGTTTTGCGTTACTCTTTTATTTTTCTAAATCCACTACAAGCAAATACTGCGCACACGCAGGCAGGTGCATTCGCCTGCAATTTGTGCCGGCGACCGGCAATTATAGTGTCGGGACAAAGAAAAATTGATTTTTCAATGTCGGTTGTACCGGGTTATTAATATTCTTGTACAAAATGAGCGTATAAGTATACGATTTAAAACTACAATCGAACGGGAACAGGTAGCTGTGGTATTTCTTTCCTTGATTGCAGTCATATATTTTTTTTTTCTTTCCGGCGTTTCTATGTCAAGTACCTACACGATTTTTTGTCATTTTACAGTCTGCACCTGGGCTGACATATCTGTTCAGCCCAAGTCCAGGACTTAGACCACAGAGTGCAGGACAAAAATCACATAATTTTTTCTTTTATTTTCTTCGTCCGTCCAAATCCGTACAAAAGTATCCGTTTAAATGTGACGAGTTAACAGACAAACTTACTTTCACATGTTTATTAAAGTTTGAATTATTATCGACCGTAAATCACCCATGAGCTATTGGGCCATACAAAATCACCAAAAGAATATACCTACCCTATCTAAAAATCAAAACAATTGCACAAATCTTGATGACTTACTCACACGTTTCCACTTGTATAATTGGAAACCCTCTTGCAAGTCATCTGACAGATGGCGTGTCTAAATTAAATTAACAAGGATACGGCTGTTGGCTAGACCCAAATCACTTGCCCATCTTGACCTCGCGGTTAAGAAACCTCGCGTGGGCAAAACAGGACATAGATGTTTAATTTAATAGAAAACATATATAAATTATTAGACATTTGCTCGGAACTTGGTTCTCGTGAAGATATCGGGAAAAAGGATAGCTTAATTTCGTAAATATTTAGTAAAGAGAAATACAAATCATATCTCTCTATAATATTAGTTTGTAATAAGAGATTCTATTGAGCAGAGGTAATCTTTTAAAGAAAACTGAATAAATATTTGTATTTCGGTAAGCCAAAAATGTATTATATATTGCAAATATGTAGGTAATATGTATTTAGCAGAGATGTAGTCTTACAAAAAAAAACGCCTCATATTAATCACGCCTCTTAAAACAAAGAGGAAAGGTATAAAGAGGAGTGATTTATATGTATTACTATCCATTCAATATTAGATCTGTAAAAGGGAACGTCTTGGGAATCAAAGGAAACCTCGACGGGTTCTTAAGAGAAATGTTAGTGTCTTCAAGTGGGGAAACTAAACGTTATGGAAATACAACTGACATACTGTTAGATTTAGCTTTGTGCTATAGATAACTTTGATGTGTTTAAAATCTGATATAAATTGAAATCTGGGATAAAATGTTACTAAGAAGCAAAGACTGAATAGGAATTCAGAGCACTTATAATTTTCTATGAAAATGGGATATTTTTTTGTCTACTACATATAATAACATGTCCTTGATCTAAGCTTAAGTAATTTAAGTATATTTAACTAGGTGATTTCTCATTCTCAACATACCTGTTTCAGAATTTTCTCACACCCATAAACGAATAAAATCAAAGGGCATAGATAGGATAAATATTTACGAGATGGATCTTTCACATATTCTTTTTTTAAATTACTAACAAAATCACAAAGTTATGTAATGGAATGAAAGTACATATGAAATCACGAGAATCCTAAACAATAAAGCCAATAAATTATAATTATTGATGATTATAATTATTTGAATGCAGCGATACTGTATAAAAACTGCTGATTTAGTAAAATAAATTGGTGCTAAGTGTCATTGATCATGTTTATTAGGAGTCTTACAAATCGGATAAATTTATTACTTATAAGCAATATCTCAGCATTTATTTTTAGTTAGAAATCTTGATGTTTTCAAGAGTTATCGAGTCTTTTCACACGAAGTCTGATTGTTTTTATGTACAGCAAAATTATGTCTTGCTTTCTCTTCATATTACTTCTGAAAGTTATCCCCGAATAAATCCATACATAAAATTTTGCTTCTTTTCTGGAGAGACTACATCTTTCCACTTTCCACGATCCCTGCTTCTTTTACTTCATCCACATTCATAACTTTTTAAATTTGTCGCATTCCAATTTATGACAAAATCAAATAATTCCATTTTTTAATTTTGTCATAAATAATCTTCCTGGCTTTGATCCTAGTTTCGTCTTCTCTAAGGAAGAGGCAGACTCTGGCTAGGACCATGATCCAGGAGTGACTAAATCAAAAGTATAAAAAAAAAACTAAAAATTACTTTACAATAAAAATAAATAGACAAACATTAAAAAAGTAAGCTTATAAACACAAGTTCATCTATACATATAATAAAACAGTAAAAATATTTTGTCTGTACATTTTGTATTTTTGACTGAAATGGGTAGAGGGACACTTAAAATGAATAATAGAAAGCAAAAATATATTTTTTGAATTTCTTGTCTGTCTGTCTGTCTGTCTGTATGTATGATCACGATTATCTCCGAAAGTACTGAACCGATTTACTTGAAACTTTCACCAATTGCTTTGTTTTAACTCAGAAGAACATTTAAAGTTTGTTTCATCAAAATCGATTCACAAAAAAAAAGTTATCGACATTTGAATGAACTCAAGGCATGAGTTTACCTGCAAATAAGTTACGAAATTTAAAATTTTAAGTCATTTATCATTGTACGACAGCATAATACCTACAACATATAAATATAAGAGAAAATCAGTTTGATAATATTTTGGTTTTGCCGCACATAACATGCCTAATTCTCACGTAAAAACATTTTTGGTTTGTTTGTCTACTTTAGTATAGTGTGGTTCCCGGCACGAATACAAAAAAGAACAGGACCACTCCATCTCTTTCCCATGGATGTCGTAAAAGGCGACTATGGGATAGGCTTACAAACTAAGAATTCTTTTTTAGGCGATGGATAATTTACGCGGACGAAGTCGCGGGCAACAGCTAGTGTGTAAATAAATCACTAACAAGAAAACTCAATTATAGTTACAACAAATTCGTTAAGAGTCCATTTATCAGAATTGATTGGCAGTTCCCTATGTCCGTCCATGATACCGTATACCCATCGCATAGCTACTGGCAAAATTGTCGGCGAAGTCAATTACGTTTTTGTTAACCATCTTTTCTTTTTAGACAAACAACGGGCTTCCGATATTGACATCAATGACAGATGGAAATATTAATGGATTATGCGTGTGATTCAATGAAATTGAGGTCTTGAACTTTAGGGTGCTAATCCATCGCCGATAATAAGAAAGCTACGTTTTAATATAGCTCAATGGAACCAAGTACTAATTCTCGATACATTGATCTTACTTTGCTTAACATTCATTACTTACCAACAGTGCCAAGTCAATCGCCCGACCTAGTGTTACGGTTTTTAAATTTCAAAATTCGATTCGAAATGACGATTAATAGTGCGTTCCTAGAATATTCCTTGCCTTGCGTATATAAACAATTATTTGCTACTCAAACTAATAAAATAATAATAATGAATGAATAAAATACCCTACATATATGTCTACATGGATCTCGTAAAATGTGACTAAAAGAAAGGTTTACAAACTTGAGATTCTTCTTGCAGACGATGGGCTAGCAACCTGTCTCTATTTGAATTTCAGTTCCATCATAAAAATGAACGTGTTTCAGTCTTTTCAAAACTTCTGGCTCTGCCTACCCCGCAAACGATTAGACTAGTTACATATGTTTGCATTTAAATAATGATTTAAATAATGATCTGCATATAACTATACACCTCTTCTTGGAAATTGTATTTTTTTCTACAATTACTCAAGTAAGACACGTAGCTATATAGGTGCTGTTAACTTACAAATATATGGAATACCATCCTAATGTTGTGCATGTTTCATTTCATAGTTGAGTTGAGAGGTTTGGATTTTGATTGACTGCCGTGTTAGTTTTATTCTCATACTTATATAAACTTATCAGGTTTTGTTAAATTTTACATTGCACTTTTTCGAAATGTTATTAACCGGTAGGTCATATGTACACAATACAAAAAGTTCCTTAAAAAAATAAAAAGTCTGTTCTCATTTATTTCTCATCTAAGTTTATTCTTCAAAGATGTCGCAAAAAAAATAAGTTAAAAGGTAATTTCGACCTCCACTTGCCTCCAGAAAGAGTTGGGTTAATATAAACAGAGTTTATTTTAGATCTTGCGTTCTTCATTCTAAGCTGTTGGCAACTGAAGATAGCTCGACAGTTAAACGCTGATGCTCTTAAAAGATAAGGTACCTAAAGCGTTTAGTGTCAGCTGCCTGTCTTATAAAAACCATTTTGAGAAAAATCGAGGATAAATCAAACCGTTGGTCATCTTCTATAATATTAGCTTCACAATTCCCGAGCTCTTCTCCAAATGCCTGGTCAATCTGGATGAAGGGTTGATGATCTTCTGTACCATGACTCAAATGATATTATCAAGATAGAATCTTGATATATATGAAACTGAAATGGTCATAAAAGGGATTATTTTTTAAGTTTTCACTCATTCACGTACATTAGTATAGGGGGTTTATTCTCGCATCGTGCGCTATCATAAAAGTGTCACGGGCGCGAGGCAAACTCGAATTTATAATAGCGTCGTGCAAATGAGCTGTCGATGAAATAAATCGGCCGCGGTAGTTGACGAGATATCGCTGGTAATTCACCAGTGCTGGTAAATTTATTATTCCAATGTGAAAACGTTGAATTTATTGGTCGAAATGGAAAAAAAGGTTGATAGTTTGGATAAAAAAGTGAACCTTGAATTTTGATTACATATTTTTATTAATACAATAATAAGTTAACTTTGCAATTTAATTTAATACAGTAAAATATTTTGACATAAATTTTCAAGTAGGTATCATTATTATTCGACACGAAAGCTAAGTCCGAAAAATTAGAAGCACAGTAAATCAATTTCGATGCCATTCTTTGTTGTCAAATGACACTGGACCTTGTTTTGTCACTGTCATATTTGTAAGTGGATAAAAATTTTTTTAATACTTTGCTACATTAGGTATCATTACCGTTCATAAATACTCAACTATCAAACAGCATGTTCACTGCTGAAATCGCACCCAGCATATTTTTTCTAAGTTATCAGTAAAATAATAGCAATATTCAAATCTCATAGGTAGACCATCTTATCTCTCCAACTGGACAATCAAAATCAGACTATTACGGTAAAATCAAAGGCAATTGGAATCGAACAAGCTGCGGTTAGAAAGTTTAGTTCCACCAGACACGAGTTTCTGTGTTGCGGTGGACAACTCGTGCTACGTTATTTAACTTGCCCACTTCAATTGCTTCGTCTGTGAATCGGTAATACGTCATGGACTGATAGACAGACTGTCTGGTGTAATGATGAAAGACTTTCGAATAAAGATTAAACTATATTTACAGTATTACAAAATATCAAGAAAATACTAATGCAAAATAATACATGCATACATTAAATCAAGACTCTTACCCAGAGCGGCAGGCAGACACTACATCTATCCGCTTACCACGATCCCTGCATACTGTTTACGTTTCATCCACATTCATACACTCTTCATGTAAGCTCGGCGGCCTTTTTTTTCTGAGTAACCAGACCAGCACGGTAGCTCTCACTTGATGGTAGTTAATGTTAAAATTATATAATTAAAATTAATTATTTATTATATTTTTGACAAAATATCTGCAAACAGACAGTCAAACTGCATCTGTTATCAACGTTTTAATCACCAGTTTCCGGCAAACGGCCTCAGATTAAATAAATAATAAAGCCGGAGCGCTATCAAATATTGACGAAAATAATAAAAAATACATACATACATACATACATAAAATCACGCCTCTTTCCCGGAGGGGTAGGCAGAGACTACCTCTTTCCACTTGCCACGATCTCTGCATACTTCTTTCGCTTCGTCCACATTCATAACTCTCTTCATACAGGCTCGGCGGTTTCGGGTACTTTTGACCTGACCCTTTACCAGGACGTCCTTAATTTGATCAAGATACGTTCGTCTAGGTCTTCCCACTCCGACCTTTCCCTCCACACTCTCCTTGTATATCTGCTTAGTCAACCTGCTTTCATTCATCCTCTCCACATGACCGAACCATCTTAACATACCCTTTTCTATTCCTGTAACTACATCTTCTTTCACATCACAACATTCCCTTATCACGCTGTTCCTTATCCTGTCACTCAATTTCACACCCATCATACTCCTTAACGCTCTCATTTCCACTGCATTTATTCTGCTTTCATGCTTCTTTTGCCATACCCAACTTTCACTCCCATACATTAATGTCGGGACCAACACGCCCCTGTGCACAGCCAGTCGAGCCTTTTTGGATAGTTTCTGACTGCTCATAAAGGCATGCAAAGCTCCATTCACCATGTTCCCCGCATTCACTCTCCTTTCAATATCACTATCATACTTGCCATCTGATGTAAACTTTGATCCTAGATATACAAACTCTTTCACTTGCTCCACTTTTTCTCCTCCAATCAAAATATTACATGCTGTCATTTCTTTCTCCATTTCAAAAACCAGTGTTTTAGTTTTACTTACGTTCACTTTCATTCCTTTCTCTTTTAAAGCTTCATGCATACAGTTTACCATCTCCTGTAACTCCTCCGCTGATGACGCCAGTATAACCTGATCGTCGGCATAGAGCAGACATTTGACGAGTAACTCATTCATCCTTAATCCACTTTTAGACTCTTTCAAATCTGTCAAACAGCTATCCATAAATAGGTTGAACAGCCACGGTGACGCAACACATCCTTGCCTAACGCCTTTCTCAATCTTAAACCACTCAGTGTGCGCTCCGTTTATCCTGACACAAGCACTCGAATCCTCATATAAGGATTTCAGTGCTCGTATTAAGAGACTGCTCACCCCATGCATAGAAAGTGCTGACCACAATTCATTCCTCTCAACTCTGTCATAGGCCTTTTCCAGATCTACGAATGTGCAATAGACTTTTTGACTCTTGGCCAAAAACTTTTCGGCTATGCACCGCAAGGAAAAGACCTGATCAGTACATCCCATTCCCTTTCGAAATCCCGCTTGAGCATCCCATATTTTGTCATCAGTTTCATTCCTGACTCTATTAATCAATACCTTAGCATACAATTTGCCGACGACGCTAAGCAGGCTTATACCACGATAATTTTTGCAGTCCAGCTGTGACCCTTTTCCTTTGTAAAGTGGCACGATAACAGCCTTACACCAATCTTTTGGTACTCGGCCGCTTCTCCAACACAAATTGAAAAGGCAGTACAACTGACTAGCTACTACGCCTTTTCCTGCTTTAAGCATCTCGACCGACACTCTATCACACCCAGCAGCCTTTCCCGCTTTCATACTCTTAAGTGCTTCCACAATTTCGAACATTTCAATTTCGCCTTCCATCTCATTCTCTTTTTCTTCGCTATAGCAGAAATCTTTCTTATTTCCTTCCTTTTTTTCAAATAAACTTTCAAAATAGTCCTTCCATATCTTTAGTACACATTCTTCTCCTTTCACAACGCTACCATCCTGGCATCTGATCCTAGTCAGCTCTCTGGTTATAGTATTTCCTCGGGCTGACCTTACGGATTTCCAGAATACTTTCAGATTTGACTGAAAGTCTTCTGATAGCCTTTTATCAAAATCCTCTTTATACTCTTCTTTCTTTCTAATCACAGCTTTCTTAACCAAATCTTTCATTTTCTTATATTCCTTACGTGCTTCATTCACATCTTCATCTATAACCTCTTGCATTCTTAAGTTAGCTTTTGCTGCTAACAAATCCAGCCATGCTTTCTTCTTTAATCGCACAAGTTCTTGCACATCTTTACTCATCCACGCATTTTTGTGATTTTTTCCTTTCCTTCTTCTACTTACACCACACACTTCAACAGCTACTTTCACAATTCTTTCTTTAAATTCCTTCCATCCATCTTCAATATCGCTCATTTCCTCTAAATCTTCAAATTCATCCTTCAGTCTATTAATATACTTCTTACCTACATCCATATCTTGCAAATTTTCTACTTTTACTCTTTCCAAAGCGCTGGTTTGCTCCCTTACCCTGTGCCGCCAGCGATTGAAGATACCCCTTATCCGGGATATCACCAGTAAATGGTCCGAGTCAATGCCAGCACCGCGATATGCACGGGTATCCAGCACTTTGTTCTTCAATCTTTCATCTACAATCACAAAGTCTATCATACTTTTTAAAATACCTTCCACTCTTGTGTAGGTGTGGATCTCTTTATGTTGAAACATTGAGTTCGACACAAAAAGATCCCACTCTAGACAAATTTCTAATACACTTCTTCCATTATCATTCACCTTTTCGTCACCAAACGCACCAAGCACCTTTTCATATCCATCACGCTTTACACCCACCCATCCATTAAAATCACCTAACATAATAATCTTCTCATTTGGCTTGGTAACTTTCAATACTTCTCTTACACTATTCCAGAACTCCTCGTTTTCGCTTTTTGCTGATGTTGTACCCCTCGAACCCACATCCCAAGGTGCATAAACACCTAGAACGAAGATCCGAGTGATTCCAACTTTCAGCCTAATCCATAGAAGACGAGGGCTGACACACTCATACTCATTCACGCACTCAGCCATTCGTGCAGAAAGAATTAGACCGACCCCTTGACAGCCTCGGCTGGTACTGGAAATTCCAGACCAATACGCCGTGTAAGGGCCGTGCTGCGTCGCGTCGCATCCTTTCCGCTTCGTTTCATTCACGCACAACACATCCAAACGTCTTTCATCCATCATCTGGCATACTTCCTCAATCTTATCCTTCATTCCTCCTCTTACATTCATCGTCGCAAAGCGGCTTTCAGCAGACCGCATACCGCTCCCGCCGGGAACGAGACGTGATGGGGTGCGGACACCATCGCCGCCATCTAGGTGCTCTTTCAAAAAATTTGCATCCATGCGATTCCCACGAGACGCTAGGGAAAAATTTTGTCCGCCCCAGCAGAGCCCCGCATGCCAGGGTAAGGCTAGCCATTACCTGGGGGTCGCCCAACCCCATGGCGGAAGTGGCACGCTCGAGACTAGGCTCGCCCCTAGCCATGCATCCATCGGCGCGGCAGACCTTAGATTGGCAGCATAATAAAAAATCTAAACATAAAAACAATAAACAATCAAAAAGTTTTTGATGTTATTTTGTTAAACAAATGATCATATGTAATTGAACTTTGGTATGCCGTACTAACTATTTCATTCGTGGCGTGGCGTCTTACTTTTTTTTATCTGAGGTGAAGGCTTTGCAAAACAAACAGACCGACAGTAATAGCCCACTCAGGTGGGTGCGTATTATCAACAACAAGACGGTTTTTTATTTAATCGTCTCATTAAAATGTAGTCTTTTTCGTGTAGGTAATTTATTAATTAATAAATACAATGTACTAAACACTCAAAGTCTGAAAGTAAATCAGTAATAATGAAGTATAATAAATAAGTTTTTAATATAAATGTTAGATTTTTACTCTTACTTTGTTGATTTGTTGTAAATAACTAAAAATAATTATGTGACCTTTTTGAGAACTAAAAAATTAACTAAAAAAAATTGTCATAACTTGAAGACAAATTTCATTTAAATACTGATAGAATGGAAAGATATTGAAAATTCGTTCGCCTGTCAACAATTTGACAAATTAAACCTAAAAGCATAAAAAATATTATGGCATTTCATGCCATTATGTTAAGCAACAAATTTTATATTTATTTGGTTTTTGAATGTTAAAGCTATAGGATGAAAAAAGTAATTTTCCGCAGCATTCATGCCAGTCGTTTAATTTTCTTGTTAATTGAATTACATTACTGTTAGATTGTGTTAGTGCAAAACATAGGTCATAGATATGGTAGATAGACTCATTGAATCTTAGTGAATTATAGTACACGATAATAATCACCATAAATTTCTGCAAGACAGGTGTGTTGTAGAGGTTATTACTTGCTATAAATAAAAATAGATAATTCGCGAGCTGTAAAAATGATAATTTACTATTTACGCACACAAAGATAATAACGTTTTTGTCCCTTACGGGGTGGACAGAATTGTCAGAAGCTTCAAAGGCCATGCATTTTTGGCTGACAGGATAAGAGACAGGTAGCTAGCCCATCGCCTAAATGATAAACAAGTTTTGTAAACCCCTTCCTTTAACCCTTACAAAGTTCCTTTTTTATTTATATATCTCTTTTTAATTATGGCTTTATTATTTTTAAGAGTACGTTAAATTCTTATTTATATTTATATACATCTGAAGGATACTGACTCAATTCTTAGTGGAACACGTTTATTATATTGTAACTTCAATAAAAATAAATGACTGCTGTTTATTACGAGATATGCCAACAAAATGATGACTCAAGAACAACAAAGGTAAATAAAACACGGTAAGTTGCATTTAAAATGCCATTAAACCTACATAAAAGTTTACCGCACCAATCCGTATATTATGTGAGCTCGCGCAGTACGTACCCGAACCTCAAATTTCGCGCTGTAAAGTTTATCGGGCCAATAAACACGCCAAACATTTTAATTAGTCATTAAAATCTGAAATGTTTCGTAATTACACCTTTGATACTTTGGCCACATTGCCTCTTAATAAATGCGAAATAAATTTAAGTGGTACGGCAATGACAATCTTGCTAAAAGTATTATGATGTTTATTTTTACCCCAATAAGCCCGAGGCATAATAATATATATATTTTCCAATTTTATTTTTGTTGTATTTTGATAAAGTTCATTATTAATTTATGTGTATGTATAGATGTCGAATGAGATCTAGATCTATGTGTCGGATTCTAGAACCTGACGCTACATATTGTTTTCCACGCAATATCTGATATATTATAGTGTCTACGATTACATTGTTGAAGTCTAAATCTCAATTTCCCATCGCAAAAGGATTACTTCATAGAATACAAAAAATATAGAAGGAATGCCAAAACATATTTAATACATTCGCAAAAACATTTAGCACAACCTGATTCTTTTAGTGTCACTCGATCAAATATAAATGCTGTTATTATTTTTTGAAAATAGTTAATAATTTTCTAATTCAAATCTTACAGTTTAGTGTGGAACTTTAAATATTAAATGCGATACTGATTGGTCATATTATCGATGTAGAGTCATTTCACTGTACATAGGTAATTATAAAAATCCTGAATGGAAGTTTTGATACATTAAAGTCAAGGGCAAAACTTGAAGAAAGGAGAGATAAAAACCCAAACGAAATACAGACGAAATGTAATTTACCAATAATGTGTATATTAAATATACTATTAGAAATGATTACGTTATGGTAAAAAAAATAAAAAAATATACATTTTCTAGTACCAGAATTTTGTTCTCTTGGGGAAAAATTCTACATACTTATGTCAGATCAATCTTGTACTAAGTTAATATTCTCTGACGATCCTTCTGGTGTTATAATTCTTTGGTTCAGTCATACACGGAAGCTGAATTTAATTACAGCGGCCCGTTATAACAACGTACTGGTCCCATCGGTGGATGATATTAATCATTGACTACTTTGATTTATGCGATAATTCTACAGGAGAGCTATCTACTGCTATTAAGATGCTTCTTCTGCCAAGGTTTATTGTTAACTATTTATAGGATAAATAAAGCGATATTGAATACAGTGGAAACAAATATAGTATCTAGTTTATGCTTCACTTTTTCTATTGGTAAACCACACGGAACTTCATTTTATAAAATGGGCAATAAACTTCTTATGCATAAGTAGTTTTATATTACGTTTATTATCATCTAGTTAAAAATTCATTAAGTTCATAGAAATTTTTATACAATTTAATACAGTTATAATTGTTGTATACTCTCCTTGTAATATACAACGTTCACATAAATATTCCTTTTATGCACATTTTAATTTCATGTACAATAAATAAAAAATACAAAGAAACGGTTACAAATTAAAGTCATCTCAACTAAAAATAAACAGTCATTTATTCGAAGCAAACGTAATAAATGTCAAAATTATGACGGAAATTGACGAATAAAATTCGATCGCACGTTGCAATTCCTCCACCGTATAATACTAAACAATAAATAACAGCTGAGAACAATCAACACATGCGCAGAACCACTATCCAATTTATTTACGTCCTGCCCCAAAATCTTTTATTTATACTAGCCGTCCGCCCAAAACTTAGAATTTATTTATTTCAGTTCCGTTGAGCATTTTGAGAAATCCCCTCATATCTACTCTACCCTTTTATCTAGACTACATAAGAAATCTACATTGCTTATGTAGTCAAAGTATAGACTGTACGTTCATACATTAGTCAGTTTTCTCTTTTATATGCATTGTCCACAGGAAGGTGTATGGGTTAATTAACTCCTTAGGTTGTATTTAGGTCTTGCTGGATTGCTTAGTGTGATGTATCCATAAATAATAAAATTACTCTTGTATTTGTTTATGCGCCGGAACACAAGCTGGCAACATTAAAAAGACAACTCTTCCTTCCTTTTTACCTCTTCCACGTGAGAGTACGTCTTTCCACTTATAAAAATTGTTAAATTATATTCTCGGTCACAAATAAACGCAGAGCAGTATATAAAGTTTTATTTTATTGTTCCGGATGGCCCGGGGACACACCAAATTTGGCGACGGCAAGTAAAAAACTGTATTTACAATTTTTTGCCATGGCGGCATATGGAGTCATAAAACCATTTCAAGATGGTGACGACATTGAATGTTTTTTGGAAAGACTGGAGCAATATTTCTACGCCAACAACATTTCAAAAGAACTTCGGACGTCAGTTTTACTAACAATGATTGACGAAAAAGTTTACAAAGTCATTAAAAGTACATTGCATCCGGAGCTGCCTAAGACGAAAACACTTGTGGAATTACAAACAGCGTTACGCCTGAGATACAAAACCAGAATATCTCATTTTAGAAAAAGGACAGCATTTGACAAATTACAACAAGAAGATGGAGAAACCATCACTAAATGGTACGCAAGAGTTTGTGACTCTGCCACGGAATGTGAATTCGGCACGTGTATTGACGACAGAATCAAGGACAAGTTTGTTACAGGCATGAGAAGTGGGCCTATTTTTGAAAGGCTGTGTGAAGAACCTATTACTAAGAAGTTGGCTGATTTGTTGGACATAGCATTGAATAAGGAAGCAGTATTACATGAAAGACAAGCACCAGTGCATCGGGTCACTAAATCTACCAAGTCCACAATTTCACAAAGTTCCAAGTCTCAAGGTGAGAAACAAAAAAGCACTGAAACATTATTGACATGTATCCATTGTGGAAAATCCAATCATTCTTTTGCAAAATGTAAATATAAGAAATATACTTGCAAACTGTGTAAAAAGGTTGGACATTTAGCTTCAGTATGTAAAGCCAAGGCGGCAAATACAAACAACTTGGAGGTGGAGGAGGAGATTATTGATATTTTCACAATGATGCCGGAATTACAGGTGCCATCGTTAAATTACATTTCTCCATTCATAGTGCAGTGTGAAATTAACTCTAAATTAATTGATATGGAGCTGGACACAGGTGCAGCAGTGTCATGTGTGCCAGAAAGTGTTTACAAGCAAAAATTTAAAAATATAGATTTGAACTCAACACATTTAAAATTAAAAACATATAGCGGTCAGGTAATACAACCTATTGGTGAAATTTTTGTTCCTATTAAGTATAAAGATAAGAAATATAATTGTAAATTGTTAGTTGTTTCAAATGGTTGCAGATGCCTGTTTGGCCGGGATCTGGTACAAAAATTTAATTTAGATATTAAAAATTGTTTATCTGTTAATATTATTCATAAGGCTGATAATTTGGAAGATTACTTAGAAAACTTTTCTGATCTTTTTAAAAATGAGTTAGGTGTGATAAAGGGAGAAGAAGTTAATTTAGAACTTATTGATAAGGATGTTAAGCCTGTTTTCCACAAGCCAATTCCTATTCCCCATGCATTCAAGGAGAAAGTAGATGAGGAATTAAGGAAGTTGGAACGGGAAGGTGTTATTACAAAGGTTGAAAGTTCTAAATGGGGAACTCCTTTAGTACCAGTTATCAAAGATAATGGCAAATTACGTTTATGTGCAAATTATAAAATTACAGTTAATAAATATATTAAAGATGTTAACCATCCTTTACCTAGAATTGATGATATTTTTAGTGCCTTACAGGGAGGTGAGAAATTTACAAAACTTGATTTGCGCAATGCTTTTAATCAATTATTATTAGATAATAGCACAGGGGAGCTATTAGCATGGTCTACAAATAAGGGCATATTTAAACTTAACCGATTACCTTATGGTACTAAGCCAGCGAGCTCCATTTTCCAAGCTAAGATGGAAAAAATTCTATTAGGAGCCAAAGGTGTTGTAAATTTTATCGATGATGTTTTGGTTACAGGATGCAATGATGAGGACCATTTAAATAATCTCAAGGAGGTGTTAAAAAGATTTAAAGAGGTTGGAATAAGATTGAATAAGTCAAAATGTTTATTTTTTCAAAATGAGATTAATTATCTTGGTCACATTATATCTAAAGAAGGTCTAAAGAAGGATCCAGCTAAATTAGAGGCCATCATCAATGCTCCTGTACCCAATAATGTCACGGAAGTAAGGTCTTGGATTGGTATGGTTGGATATTATTCAAAGTTTGTTCCTCAGTTATCAGTTAAATTAAAACCAATGTATGATTTATTACAAAAGGATAGAAAATTTATATGGACAAAAGTTTGTAATGATAGTTTTGAACAAGTTAAAAAAGAAATTGTTTCTGATAATATTTTAATCCATTTTAATAGAGATTTACCTTTAAGATTGTCTTGTGATGCTTCGCAAAATGGTATAGGTGCTGTACTCAGTCACATTTTGCCGGACGGTACTGACAGGCCTATTAGTTTTATTTCACGTGTTTATAGCAAAGCTGAAAAAGGATACTCGATGATCCATAAGGAAGCTTTAGCAATTTATTGGGCAGTCCAAAAATTTTATCAGTACTTAGTAGGTTCCAAGTTTGAGTTACAGTCAGACCATAAACCTTTGCAAGCTCTATTTGGAGAACACAAGAGCCTGCCACAAATGGCTGCAGGACGGCTCCAAAGGTGGTCCACATTTTTATCAGGATTTAATTATACTTTTAAATATATTAAAGGAATGCATAATGTAATAGCTGATTGTATGTCAAGATTGCCATTGCAAAACAATTCTTGTATTAAGCAAACAAATGAATATGAGTATATAAATTTGGTAGCAGACCAAAATATTGTTAATTTAGATTTAGTCAGGTCAGAAACTAGGAAAGATCCTATTTTAAGTTCAGTATTTAATATGATACGTTATGGATTTCCAAAATTTACACAAAATAATTCTCTTAAACCATATTTACAAAAGAAGAACGAACTATATATTGACCAGAATGTTATTATGTGGGGATATAGAGTTGTCATCCCTGAGAAATTAAGATCACATTTACTCAAAGAACTTCATTCTACACATGAAGGCATTGTCAAAATGAAATGTAACGCTAGGTCTTACTTTTGGTGGCCAGGTTTAGATATGCAAATTGAAAATTTAATTAAATCTTGTGATGTATGTATGACATATCGTTCAGAACCACCAAAAGCACCAATTATTTCATGGCCAAGAACTAAGGTTCCATATGAGCGTGTACATGCTGATTTTCTAGGGCCAATAGATAATAAGATGATTTTGTTAATAATTGATTCTTATAGTAAATGGCCTGAGGCATTTATTGTCAAAAGTTTAGATTCAAAACAGACGGTTGAAAGGTTTAGGGAGTGTTTCAGCCGATTTGGATTACCGAAAGTTGTAGTTACCGATAATGCGGCAACATTTATTAGTAAGGAGTTTTCTGAATTTCTTTCCAAGAACGAGATAGTACATGAAACTTCTCCACCCTTTCATCCGGCTACCAATGGCTTCGTAGAAAATGCTGTAAAAACTTTTAAATTTGCTCTTTTAAAAGCATTAAAAGATAAAAGTAATCATAATACATCTTTTGAAACATTAATGAATAGATATTTATTTCATTACAGAAACTCAATTCATATTGTTACTGGTGTTTCACCTTCTCAGTTGATGTTTCAAAGGAAACTTAGAACTAGATTAGATTTATTGTCCATACCAAATGTAAAAGCTTATGATAAGGGAGGAAAAAGAAAGGAAGCATTTAAAGAAGGAGATATAGTTTATTGTAGAGATTATAGAAACCCTAATAAAAAGCAGCTTGTAAAGGCAATGATAGATGAAGTATTAGGAAAGAGAACATATTATTGTAAAGTTTTAAATGAAAATTTAATTTGGAAGCGTCACTTGGATCAAATTATTAGTGCTACTCAAGATTATGAAAATATTGAAGATACAGTAGATAAAAGTTATAATGTTGAACCAATTGATACTTCTGATAAGAACAGTACTGGTGGTGAGAAAATTGTAATTCCTCAAACCATTTCACCACAGGGTGAACAGCCACAGAAACCTATTAGCCCTGTAAATTCTGAAACTGTTTTGCCTTTAGCTGAAGAAGGTAATTCATCTTTTAATAGTCCCACAGTTCAACCGACTAGTGAAATTAGTAGTCCAGCTTTAAGACGTTCCATTAGAGTTCGTAAGGCACCCCAACGTCTCAACTTATAAAGGGGGGGTATTGTGATGTATCCATAAATAATAAAATTACTCTTGTATTTGTTTATGCGCCGGAACACAAGCTGGCAACATTAAAAAGACAACTCTTCCTTCCTTTTTACCTCTTCCACGTGAGAGTACGTCTTTCCACTTATAAAAATTGTTAAATTATATTCTCGGTCACAAATAAACGCAGAGCAGTATATAAAGTTTTATTTTATTGTTCCGGATGGCCCGGGGACACACCACTTAGTTTACCCGGTTTTATTGTAATCGGTCAAATTATTTTAAAACTTTACATTTTCATAGTGTTGTAATAACAACTATCGCATTTTTTCGTCAGACTTTTTACAAAACTGTTTGTTTATTGTTTGTAATAAAGTTATAACGAAATCATTACCCTCAATACTCAATATTATCTCAGTTCAAAACACAGAACATTGATCAACATTAAAATTAAAATTGTTTTTTGGGACACGACATACAATTTTCGAGCCAACATGTAAATCATTCTATCATCTACTGCGGTGGTCCTGCGAAGCACGTTTGTTATATTCAGAGGTTAATTTTAAAATTAACGTGAGTAAACAAAGCGAAGCAAATTGTTCGCATTCATTTACTAACCAAAGTGGGGTTAATATTAAGCTTGTTGTTATGATCGAGCAATATCGTTTGTGGTAATGACTCCTATGATGCGATAGAACAAATTGCTATGAAGCTAAGTCGTTAAGGGTCATACTAATTGAATTATGAAAAAATATACAAGAATAAAATATTGATAATTAAAAATAAAAAAATCATTGCTATAATAATAAAAAAGACAGGAAAATTTAAATGCAACTAATAATAATCAATCCCTAATATAAATTTTTAAAATACTTAAAAAATCACTGTTCAAGTCATATTATTTTACACCTACAAACTTGTTAAATATACATTCGGCAGCTTTACCATATTACTAAAACGATAACTACCTTTATTGTTGCCGATAATTTTAGATATGATGTTAACGCTACGTAAAATTCACTTAAATTCTATTTTCCCTATTGCAAATGACGTGACAATATATGATTGTTAGTAGAAAATGTCCCACAGTAGCAGACCACACAACGTTACAATCGGTAGCTTTCTTGCTTTGCATATTTTCTGCATTACGAGGCAAAAGTCTTTTGTCAATATCGTCGACACTCGTTGAGCAAATGACTGGGAGCAGTACCACTACTAAATACGAAATGTCAATACTACTCTGTCAAGAAAGTAGCAGGAAAAGATCAATAATACACAAACTGTTTGTTATTCATCCAAATTTATTTTATCACCTTCAAAATATGCTCCTTTAGAAACGATACACTTACGCCAACGAATAATCCAATCATCAAAACATTTTTTAAACGCTGTTTCCGGAATTGAGGTCAGTTCTCGCCGCGAATTCTCTTTTATGTCTTCTACCGATTGAAAACGGGTGCCACGAAGTGGTAATTTGAGTTTAGGAAAAAGAAAAAAGTCGGCTGGAGCCATATCTGGTGAATATGGTGGTTGCTCGATGGTATTTGTTGAGTGTTTGGTTAAAAATTCGTTCACAATGATGGCCTTGTGCGAAGGTGCATTATCATGGTGCAAAATCCAAGAATTTTCTTTCCACAAATCTGGCCTTTTTCGTCGGATTTGCTCTCTTAAACGCCGCATAACACTCAAATAATATTTCTTATTTACCGTTTGACCTTCCGGCAAGAATTCCGAGTGCACAACACCGCGATAGTCAAAGAAAACAGTCAACATGACTTTGACTTTTGAACGATTTTGGCGTGGTTTTTTCGGTTTCGGTTCAGTTGGAAGGCGCCACTCCGAAGTTTGTTGACTAGTTTGCATGTCAAACTCGTAAACCCACGTCTCGTCACCAGTAACAATGCGTTTCATGAATGTTGGGTCGGAATTGACTCGTTCTAGCATGTCCTCAGCGACTCTCATGCGATTGAGTTTTTGAAAAAAATTCAGGTCTTTTGGGACTAGCCGAGCGGCAACATGTTTCATACCCAAATTATTAGTTAAAATGGTACGGATCGACTCGTGAGATACAGAAAGTTCGGTGGCTATCTCTCTCAAAGTTGAATGAGGATTTTCAGTCACTATTTCCTTCACTTTTGCGATGTTAACTTCAGTTGCAGACGTTGATGGCCTACCAGAGCGAGGCAAATCTTCCATCACATCTCGACCGCTTTTGAACGCTTTGTACCACTCATAAGCACGAGTTTTTGATAAAGTCGATTCACCGTAAGCCTTCTGTAACATTTTCAGTGACTCCGAACACGATATTCCATTGGCAATGCAAAATTTAAGACAAACTCTTTGTTCGATGTTTTTATCCATTATGAAATTAGCAATACACACTAGATATGATATAACTAAAAATAGCACTGTATTTAATGTAAACAACAGATGCAACTCAAACTCCGCGCCAAAATGGAAAACAGTTGTGCCAATCTAACAACAACAAAAAAAACTAAAATTTGAATTTGGAACCATAAATAAATAATCCATTCCCGATACTTTTCTGACTGAATGTATAGTGCGGCATATTGTTTTTGTAACTTGATCATTTGTAAATAACCAATGACGCGGTGAATTGAAATTTTTCTATTAAAATGCAAACGCAAAAATCATGCTTCTCACCGAAGGTAAACAGAGACTAAACATTTCTACTTACTGCGATCCTTGTATATATCTTTCGCTTTATTCACATACAAAGCTCTATTCATGCAAGCTTGTCAGTTAGGAGTACTCTTGATGTTATTTTCGCCCCAGGATAACTTAAAACTGACCAATTAAATTTTACAACTGAGAAGAAATACTAGACTGATAAGACTGTTTAAATAAAGAATTTTAATAACAAGTTTTAAAAGTCAACAATCTTTTATAATGAAGTTTGTTTCTCAACTTTTAAAGCTACTTTTTCAATACTTTACATATGCAAGGACATGAATATTGTTATGCTAACTGGCTTCGTTAGTTTGTTCCCTGGAATTGTTTCGCTTTGTTAAAAGTACGTGAGCGAGAGCTCTCGTGATCTTCTGTTGAGAGCATCCTGCTAATTTGTTTTAAATATTACGCAAGGTTCATACGATTGTGTTTGTAGATACAGTTCGTTGGAATTTCGCTGTTTTGAATAATTGTCAGAATTTAAAGACAACATTAAGTTTAAAGACAATATTTTACTAATTAAAGCTACTGGAATTGAAAATAAATTATTATATTTCTGATGTTAGTTCCAGTTGCATCTTTTTCGAGGAAAACCTGGAGTTCGACTTTGTAAGGATTCTCGTAATCTTCTGTTGCGAGCATCCCTGCTAATATAAATTTCGTTATAGTAAGTTTTCGTAAGGTCAAACAATGTGTACACTTCATTAGAATTTCGCAGTTTTGAAAATATTTTCAATGTGATTATTTAGACTTAAATTATTTTTGAGGTATCAGAGTAATTAACAAGTATTTGCTCAACTGGAATTATAAAGTTACTCATTTTATTCCTAATTTTGTTTGAGTTGTGTCCTTCCCGGTGAAAAACCGTTTCTTTATAATGGCATAAGTAAACAAAGCGGCTTTCGAAAAGTTGAACATAAATTTAAAGAAAATATACAACAATTTTAATAACGATTATTAAATGTAAACTAGAAATAGTCACCCAGAGACATTATCGTACATAGGCCATAATCATTTTTTTAAGCCAACCCACTTATGAAAATGATATGCCATACATATGTATTAAAAATAGGGTTTAAATGTATCCCAAAGCACAGCTGACGGATTTCCAGGCATTGTCAATAATGTAAGAACTTCTTGATTACAAGCCTCGCTGAGACGTTTGCAAATTACTGGTGGTTGTATGAACGTACAGACAGGCATTACTATTATTGTAGAAATCGTTTTATAGAGCAATAAGTATATAACATTTTCTTATTGTATATAATAACTAACATTCGTCCGCGGTTCCGCTTGCGTAAAACGAAAAATTCCTTTAATTTCCATTTATTCCAACCCTCTCTTAGTGGTCATCTAGACTAATTATAGAACCGACATGCTAAATTTTAAGTATGTACTTACATTGTCTGTTAGTCAATCACTCACTCAGTAGACAACGAAAGAGTTTTATTGATAAAGTTATGCATAAAAAATATTATGTGAAAAAAATGTAGTAGCAGAAGACTTGAAATCAGTTTAAATAAGAATCCATATCTAGATCATGAGTGAAGATTTCATTTCTGTACATTTGTTACTTTTATTTTCACAATTAAGTCATGTGAGACAAGTCAGTCAAGAGAGAGAGAGAGAATGAGAGAGATATAAATAACTATCAAAATCGATTCTCCCATGAATAATCTGCAAATGATTCACAAAATGGAATTCCTTCGCATTTCAATCTCAATCAACAAGAGTAATTGCTTTCAAAGCCTTAGTTAATATTTCCGATGACATTTTGATGCGCTCCGATGAAGTCATAGCATTATTCATTGCATCCATAACCTTTGTGAATATTGAAGGAACTATGCGAATGGGTGGGTTTGTATTACAATTGCATTCAATTCATGATTACGAAATACGTTAATATAATTGAAATCACTTTAGGCGAGTAACAGTCAAAGTTATGAAATATTTTCTGTTTGTAGTCACTTATCCTAATAACGTAATAGACAAACAATAAATTATTTCATACCGTAACGTTATTATAACTAATAAGACAAAGTCTGATCTTTGTACTAAAAAAAATATGGAAAAGATTGTTCGTCGTTTTAGTTTTTAAGAAATAGACTCAAAAACTGTAAACTGTAACCATCAAAGACAAAACCACCAAAATCTTCTTTTTGAAAATGACTATGAAAGACTTAACTTGTAATAAATTGCACTAATTATCTTACCAACTCAACACTTCGTTCCAAATAAATTAAACATTCCAATAAAATTTTGATCATTTCTCGTCTATTTCTCATTATAAATAGGAGATACGTTAATTAGAGTCCAATCTCTAGCGTTATCTCGACGAATGTCTTCCACGGAGCCCGTAATTTCGTATTTAGTAAATATTTTTCTTGATGTCTGGAACTCAGATAAATTATAGGCTGCGGTTTGATTCAAAGCGGAAAAGTGTGATATACCTACGTGTGATTCAATACATTTTCTATTAACCTGTATTGGTTTTCACTTAATTATTGTAACAAGCTGTTAAATCTCCTAACACAGACCTTCTAAGTGTAAAATGCGTCTTTAAATATTGTTGGTCTTTATCTAAGGTTGTGCCGCAATTTAATTGTATAAGATTGTATTATATAATAAGGTTGTACTGCATTCCTTCATCTATAAAAAAGCAAATGAATTGTCTAAGGATTGTGATAAGTTAGATGATAATGACTTAGACAGTCATTATCATCTAACTTATCACCCCTCCGGAAAAGAGGCATGATAATGTATGTATGATATTTTAATGAAATGAAAATATTCTTCAAAAGTATAAACAACACACTGATATTGAATTGCATAACCCTACCTGTCCTCAATTATATTGCTAGCCCATCGTCACCACATTATGGACAATGTATGTAACTTCTGTCGTCATTGCTTGCCACCATCTATAAAACAAAACTCACCTTTACCTTATACGTGTGACTGGAATGCCCAAACTTGACTGTCGTGTCTACTGTCACGTGTGATGGGATTAACTTTATCGCATTAAAAAGTACTAGTCTAAAGTAAACAGTCAGTGAAATAATTTATTTAATGAACTTAACCTTGTTACGGTACAGTTTTTACTCGGTCGCACAGAGATTATAGAATTTTGCATTTTTAGTGAACTCGAATAATAGAGCTTAATATAGTTTTATGTAAATTGTGATAAGCTTTCACGTTGATGGACAAAGATTAAATGGAAACATTATTTTTATTCACTTAGGCTTAGTAATTACAGTTATGACCATAAAATTATTGAGTTATGAGACACCCGAATGATTTGAAGATAACCGAATAAAAAAAATGTGATAGACAGGATCATAACCAACCCTTAAAATTTACGAAAGATATTTTAGGCGTTTTGTACATTGATTGCTCACCGATACTCTTACGGTTAGAAAAAACATCGTTAGGCAACCTGCGTATTCAATGTTTATTACACAGAATAAGATTCCCTGGCAAAGTTGGGAGAGTGCGAGAGAGAGAGCGAAAGTCGCTTTGCGTAAAAGCCTGACTTATACAACCAAGGAACGTGATCACAGACAGAGCCCGGCTTTCTTGCCACATGAGTATAAAATCGCGACCAACAGCAGAATGATGATGATTTTATCTTATTATTATCATGTGTGTGTCCTATTAATCAACTTAATCTTATGAAGAACGTTTAACATTACTTTTCATACGAAAAAAAAACATTTCTATCGTCTCCCTGATATTATACTAATCCACAGCAGTGGTAGAATGCCTTGGAATAGAGTCACGTGCTACGAACAAGCGAAGCCACTTTGCTGTCTCCAAATTTATGCAACTTTCCACACCCTTCTAAAAACTTGTCCCTATTCTGAGACTATTACACTTTTAACTTCATAATGTGGTGTCATAAGATATAAAGTTTTTAGAGATACCAGTTTTGCGTACCTATATTTATAAACAAAAATATTATCTAAAAACTACATTTAGCGTAGCATAGTTATACTTAAAAAAAAATCTGTCTCTGTGCCAAATCTAACCAAAAAAGGATTATCATTACAAAAAAAAAACAATGGAACGTTTGATTTTAAAATCAATTATCTTATAATCTCGTATTTAATCCCATTTTCATTTAAAATAATATGCATACCAAATTTAAAAAGAACATTACAACTCTGCTACAGAAGGCATTTGGACCCGAGACCAGAGTGATGTATATTTTTTACAATTATGCAAATTTCAATTATTTTAAAAACACAAAATCTACTGAACCCATTTCAACCAGAATAAGCCAGCGAGCAACGCGCTAGAAAGACAAGGCATTATACTAGTAGACGCTACGCACGGCCGAACGCAACCCGAAGTGGTATGCCTCACGATTGCATTACCTCATCCCATGTTATTTACAGGCATACAAGGAAACCCTTTGTGGATAGTTTGAGGACCTCTGTGTCTCCGTAGGGAGAAGGTTGAGTACGTGTCGCAATATTTTCGATGTTTTATCGCGTCTTGTTGCGGAAAGTGAATTCCTTTGAAACCTCAAAGTCGACAATATTGCACAGATGTCTTTTCATATATATACTCCCCACACAAGAAATTAGATTTTCAAGGAAAAGAAAGGTTTTGTTATTCGTTCATATAAGAGTTTAACATACTTAATACCGTGTTAGGAAAAATACTCAAAGCTATTAATAAAAAAAAAATTGTTTCACTAATTAAATTTGTTTTCTTTGGTCAATAAAGACACTGAAATCGAGTTCTAAACTTTTAATTACAATATCGCAGTAGGATGCCATCACAAATGTTAGTCATTCCCTTCTTTATCACGAAAAGTAAACAGTTTAATATTTCCCACGTTACACCATACCAATATTCGCCGTATTAAATTCCTCATCTGCAAAATTATTGCCTTCCATACTATAATATCGCTCGTACGTGTAAATTCAGATTAAAACAATTTGCTTGTGATAGGCAATATCGTAGTTTCATACAGGTAAGATCCTCGTAGCCTGGGGTTAGGAAATCATGGTGTTATTGGATTATTCAGGTCGATGCGACGTCATAGAGCAACGCCCGCCGCCCACACATCTTGGATCTTGTGTCAATATGGGTACACGCGATTAATAGTTTTAGTATCTTGAGAACTTAGCAAGCATAGGTTTCATACTGCACTGATAAATTAATAGGTACATTGATAAAGTTTATGGACTTTTTACCCAGGCATTCTTGTTGTATATTATGCAAATAAAATTTGAATCTGATTTTTTGTAAGCCGTTGCGAATCTCGAATTTGGTAAAACTAAACAAGAACCCTTACTTACTTAAGGGAGTCGGGGAAGCTGTCTTACGCTTCTTTAGGTATTCTTGTATTTTCCTGTCTTATTTCTATTATTATTATTGAATATTGGATAAATCATTTGTCTTCAATCTCACCTGATAGTATAAGGGACAATAAATGTTATACTATTTGAAACTTTGATTCCGTTTTTCGAGATTCTTCTTTTCACTTCTACTGTTTTTTTAACAATCGCCTACAGGATTAAAAGTCCTTCTGCACCCATAATCTTTGTCTAGAACGAGATATTGCGTTGCAATATAACCTTATTAATGAACGACAAATACTAATTTCGCATGCCTTTGTGCAGCCGATAGTCCGAGCAATATCTCTGACATTTATGACTAAACACTGAAGCCCGGCCTGTGTGGCATCGTCCTTTGTCTCATTTATGATGAGAATCATAGAATTCGGTATAATATGAGTCTATAGAATTGGTAAGTCAATCAATAGAAAGGACGGAATGGGAATGAGAAAATTGTCCTTTTTCTCATAGGCGATTTGCTAACAACCTGTCACATCTCAATTTTTAATTCTATTGTTAAGGCATCTAGCTAAACGAGACTTTAAAATTTTCGGGACTGTTAGTTCGGTCTACCCCGTAAAGCATAAAGTAGTAATATATGGATGCATTGAAGTGGTAAGTACTGGTGAATGCGACGTCGCAGCTGATGGTTGTCGCACCATAAGGTTTTCAAATCATCTCAATTACCTACTACAGCTTTTGAACTCAAAACGTGCGATGTAAGACAAAAACGACGATGAATATGGCATTTCTATTGTCTTATACTATTTTGACTTCTATGATAAGAGTCCACTATTGTTAAATCAGATATAATTGAAAGTTAAAGGCTTATTTAAATAATTTATGTCCTTGTGAAATGCGTGTGCATTGGAATTGAACACTTGAAAAAGTTTATTTATAATGCGCATTTTTGTGTCAATTTATGGAAACAGAATATTTTTTCGCGCATAATAAAGAAAATGATATGATCGTCATGGTCGCTGATTGCCTAGTTAACGAAAAGAATGTGCATAATTTATTTCAAAAATCGCCATTTATATATGGAAGGCCACTATTAAGGAAGGATCTCTCTATCTCTTTCTACTGTGAGTCGACAAAGCGACTAAGCAAAAAAGGCATATTTATCTAGTGCAACTTTTAACATGATTAAATATGGGTCAGACGGGTGTCGCTTGTTATAAAACCTGACTAACTCTATCCAAATTCAATTGGTTTATTGCATAACATATTGTACAATTCAGTTCTACTACAATAGTCACAGGCATATAAATGGGTACAACATGAACCCCGTAGGGTATAGCAAGGAGCATGGTCAAAGGGCACACCCCAGGTTCCTCACTAGAGAAGGGGGGATGTAACCGGGACTTATGCCAGAAGAATGAAAATTATACATACATACATACATACATAAAATCACGCCTCTTTCCCGGAGGGGTAGGCAGAGACTACCTCTTTCCACTTGCCACGATCTCTGCATACTTCTTTCGCTTCGTCCACATTCATAACTCTCTTCATACAAGCTCGGCGGTTTCGGGTACTTTTGACCTGACCCTTTACCAGGACGTCCTTAATTTGATCAAGATACGTTCGTCTAGGTCTTCCCACTCCGACCTTTCCCTCCACACTCTCCTTGTATATCTGCTTAGTCAACCTGCTTTCATTCATCCTCTCCACATGACCGAACCATCTTAACATACCCTTTTCTATTCCTGTAACTACATCTTCTTTCACATCACAACATTCCCTTATCACGCTGTTCCTTATCCTGTCACTCAATTTCACACCCATCATACTCCTTAACGCTCTCATTTCCACTGCATTTATTCTGCTTTCATGCTTCTTTTGCCATACCCAACTTTCACTCCCATACATTAATGTCGGGACCAACACGCCCCTGTGCACAGCCAGTCGAGCCTTTTTGGATAGTTTCTGACTGCTCATAAAGGCATGCAAAGCTCCATTCACCATGTTCCCCGCGTTCACTCTCCTTTCAATATCACTATCATACTTGCCATCTGATGTAAACTTTGATCCTAGATATACAAACTCTTTCACTTGCTCCACTTTTTCTCCTCCAATCAAAATATTACATGCTGTCATTTCTTTCTCCATTTCAAAAACCAGTGTTTTAGTTTTACTTACGTTCACTTTCATTCCTTTCTCTTTTAAAGCTTCATGCATACAGTTTACCATCTCCTGTAACTCCTCCGCTGATGACGCCAGTATAACCTGATCGTCGGCATAGAGCAGACATTTGACGAGTAACTCATTCATCCTTAATCCACTTTTAGACTCTTTCAAATCTGTCAAACAGCTATCCATAAATAGGTTGAACAGCCACGGTGACGCAACACATCCTTGCCTAACGCCTTTCTCAATCTTAAACCACTCAGTGTGCGCTCCGTTTATCCTGACACAAGCACTCGAATCCTCATATAAGGATTTCAGTGCTCGTATTAAGAGACTGCTCACCCCATGCATAGAAAGTGCTGACCACAATTCATTCCTCTCAACTCTGTCATAGGCCTTTTCCAGATCTACGAATGTGCAATAGACTTTTTGACTCTTGGCCAAAAACTTTTCGGCTATGCACCGCAAGGAAAAGACCTGATCAGTACATCCCATTCCCTTTCGAAATCCCGCTTGAGCATCCCATATTTTGTCATCAGTTTCATTCCTGACTCTATTAATCAATACCTTAGCATACAATTTGCCGACGACGCTAAGCAGGCTTATACCACGATAATTTTTGCAGTCCAGCTGTGACCCTTTTCCTTTGTAAAGTGGCACGATAACAGCCTTACACCAATCTTTTGGTACTCGGCCGCTTCTCCAACACAAATTGAAAAGGCAGTACAACTGACTAGCTACTACGCCTTTTCCTGCTTTAAGCATCTCGACCGACACTCTATCACACCCAGCAGCCTTTCCCGCTTTCATACTCTTAAGTGCTTCCACAATTTCGAACATTTCAATTTCGCCTTCCATCTCATTCTCTTTTTCTTCGCTATAGCAGAAATCTTTCTTATTTCCTTCCTTTTTTTCAAATAAACTTTCAAAATAGTCCTTCCATATCTTTAGTACACATTCTTCTCCTTTCACAACGCTACCATCCTGGCATCTGATCCTAGTCAGCTCTCTGGTTATAGTATTTCCTCGGGCTGACCTTACGGATTTCCAGAATACTTTCAGATTTGACTGAAAGTCTTCTGATAGCCTTTTATCAAAATCCTCTTTATACTCTTCTTTCTTTCTAATCACAGCTTTCTTAACCAAATCTTTCATTTTCTTATATTCCTTACGTGCTTCATTCACATCTTCATCTATAACCTCTTGCATTCTTAAGTTAGCTTTTGCTGCTAACAAATCCAGCCATGCTTTCTTCTTTAATCGCACAAGTTCTTGCACATCTTTACTCATCCACGCATTTTTGTGATTTTTTCCTTTCCTTCTTCTACTTACACCACACACTTCAACAGCTACTTTCACAATTCTTTCTTTAAATTCCTTCCATCCATCTTCAATATCGCTCATTTCCTCTAAATCTTCAAATTCATCCTTCAGTCTATTAATATACTTCTTACCTACATCCATATCTTGCAAATTTTCTACTTTTACTCTTTCCAAAGCGCTGGTTTGCTCCCTTACCCTGTGCCGCCAGCGATTGAAGATACCCCTTATCCGGGATATCACCAGTAAATGGTCCGAGTCAATGCCAGCACCGCGATATGCACGGGTATCCAGCACTTTGTTCTTCAATCTTTCATCTACAATCACAAAGTCTATCATACTTTTTAAAATACCTTCCACTCTTGTGTAGGTGTGGATCTCTTTATGTTGAAACATTGAGTTCGACACAAAAAGATCCCACTCTAGACAAATTTCTAATACACTTCTTCCATTATCATTCACCTTTTCGTCACCAAACGCACCAAGCACCTTTTCATATCCATCACGCTTTACACCCACCCATCCATTAAAATCACCTAACATAATAATCTTCTCATTTGGCTTGGTAACTTTCAATACTTCTCTTACACTATTCCAGAACTCCTCGTTTTCGCTTTTTGCTGATGTTGTACCCCTCGAACCCACATCCCAAGGTGCATAAACACCTAGAACGAAGATCCGAGTGATTCCAACTTTCAGCCTAATCCATAGAAGACGAGGGCTGACACACTCATACTCATTCACGCACTCAGCCATTCGTGCAGAAAGAATTAGACCGACCCCTTGACAGCCTCGGCTGGTACTGGAAATTCCAGACCAATACGCCGTGTAAGGGCCGTGCTGCGTCGCGTCGCATCCTTTCCGCTTCGTTTCATTCACGCACAACACATCCAAACGTCTTTCATCCATCATCTGGCATACTTCCTCAATCTTATCCTTCATTCCTCCTCTTACATTCATCGTCGCAAAGCGGCTTTCAGCAGACCGCATACCGCTCCCGCCGGGAACGAGACGTGATGGGGTGCGGACACCATCGCCGCCATCTAGGTGCTCTTTCAAAAGATTTGCATCCATGCGATTCCCACGAGACGCTAGGGAAAAATTTTGTCCGCCCCAGCAGAGCCCCGCATGCCAGGGTAAGGCTAGCCATTACCTGGGGGTCGCCCAACCCCATGGCGGAAGTGGCACGCTCGAGACTAGGCTCGCCCCTAGCCATGCATCCATCGGCGCGGCAGACCTTAGATTGGCAGTCTCAATTGCCGTAAGAATTTGGAAATGTTAAATTTGACTAACAAAAAACGCAATATTTTTTTTGTTTATTACTAAGTTCTACTTGTTATTACAAAAAAGATGGTGGTCCGCATATTCTGCAATAGGGAATTTGTATGATATTGCCTGATTAATTTAAAATTTATACATCACTACTTTTACCCGCGTCTCTGCTCGCTTATCTGTATAACAAAATACTTACGGGACAAATTACACGGATTGAGTTAGCCTCGAAGTAAGTTCGAGACTTGTGTAACGAGATACTAACTCAACGATATTATATTTTATAATAAATACTTATATAAACATCAAAGACCCAGGCCAATCAGAAAAAGTTCTGTTCTCATCATGCCCTGGCCGGGATTCGAACCCGGGACCCCCGGTGTCACAGACAAGCGCACTGCCGCTGCGCCAGAGGCCGTCAAATACAAGAAAACGTCAATTTTACATGTCAAGGACCTAATATTTATTTATTACAAAAAGGTACACCAACAGTATGCATTCAATAAATTGCTTTAAAATATTTAATCTACATTTTTCACATACATTTGCAACAAATTTTTATTTTGCTCAATATTATTGCGAAAAAAAAGTGAGGGATGTCCCAAAATTCCCCGAAACCGCTAAGCTTGCACGAAGAGAGTTATGAATGTGGACGAAGCGGAGGAAGTAGGCAGGGATCGTGGAGAGTGGTAAGATGAAGTCTCTGCCTACTCCTCCGGAAAAAAGGCATTAGTGACGTCCCAAAATTCCCATGGGAATTATTATAACTATAACGCGAGCGACGCTGCGGGAAAAATTCATAAATTTATTACAATTAGGAATTAATAAAATTCGAGAATTTTTTTTTTTTTTTAAAACAGTCAGTTGTCATTTATATATATATATTATTATTACATATAGGACTGGTACAATAAAATTATTCTTACACCACTGTGTGAGAGGTCAATTGACTTGAGAATATCTATGAAAATTATATATATATTTTTTTTATTTAATATATACTAACTTCTATATAAAACTAGTCTATATAATAATCAAACAAGCGATTCCCTGCGCTAGTTGATTGTACTCACATTGTCCGTCTCAAAGTACACTCGAGTTGAGAACTTACAAGCAGGAAGCGACTTAACAATTCTGTTGACTCTGAATCGTGTTGAGCCACTGGGCAAATATCTCCAATTATATTGTTAGCCTCTAAGAAATGATAATAAAGCTGTTTTAAACAGTTTGCAATGTTACGTATTGTAATGTATTAGATATGCTGCTGATGTTGTAATGACTTCATTATAATATATAAAATTAACATAACAATTATTTTAATAAAGGTAGTTTTATTAATTGTAAAGTTTAATTGTAAGAGTAATTGTTATATTAAGAGAATTAAAAAATTTACAAACATACATATTTTATATTAAATAAATAAAGATTTAAAAAAAACTTTAACTAAATATTTTTTTTTATATAAATGAAATTAACGCTTAAATTTCATACCAATAAGTAACATACATTTGAAATATGAAATTTGAATTAAAAAATCCTGTTCAGCAGATATTATAAAGTTTATTTTCTTTTCACGCTTAGATACGATTCAACGTTAGCGACAACTCATGTTAGGCGACACATAATTGAGAATATACATAGTACTTGCTTGAGCTTCGCTTTTTAATATCATTTAATATTAAAGTTTACAAAAGTCATGCATTTTAAAAGAGTAAATTAACAAAAGCCACCAATAAAAATAAAACTACTGAATAAAATTAACCAATTTTCCAACAATCTGTAACAAAACCGCTACATTCCGCTTAACTGCAGGTTGTTTCTGTTTCATTTGCATAATATCAAAAACAATTTGTAAAGGTATCGGTACATTAGCGCCAAATGACGCTAACGGTAGGTAATTAGTTGAAGCGATTACCTGAGCTTTTTGCCATCACTTATGTGTACTACGGATTCTGGACTTACCTACGCAAGGGAAAAGAGACAAGCGGAATAAAGGTTTAACCACACAAGTCAGATTTAACACTGAATCTCTATTGCCAGCATGAGTGTAGACGTATGTGATCGCATCCATATTGTATGTACATGTACCAGTTTTCTTATAATTAGGACGAAACACATTCCCCACACGTCATTCTAATATTTCAGATAAGTTATCAACTGATAATCCTTTAATATTGAACTCCAATATACGCATTCTTACTTTGTAGCAATCCTTGTGCCATCAGGAATACTTGTTTTGAATGGCACAACTAATTGATCCATTATAGAAAACCGGACTTTTATACATATATCTTCTTCTATTGGTCTTTGCGCGACTACTGGCTCTATCTACCCCACAAGGGATATAGAAGTGATTATACATATGTATCTATGTTTGCATTTTCTTCATAATTGCGGTTATACTTTACCTTTCTCGACTGGATTGGATAAGTCTGGTTTTGTAGTTGTAATGTTAAGATTTTCCTACATATACTATTTCCGTTTCAATTGGTTGGTTTTTCCTTTGGTAAAATTTAGCTTTAAAGTTGAACTACAATTTCGAATAAAAAAGACAGCTACTATTATTTCTCGACCCGAAACCCCGAAGGAAGGCTATAGTTAAAAAGAAAATAACCTAGTCGCTCATCGCTAATCACTTACGCCCGCTGATTGCATAGCACGTGTCGATTTATAACGCCAATTAGTCAACGCGTGGACGACGACAACTGACAAATCGCAGTCGCTGCCGACTGTCGAGTGGGCGGCACTTGCAACGTTTATGGGCGAGGTGAGATGAACTACATATTTTTTATGGATAGGTAAGTATTTGATACTAGTTATTAGTAGAGCTGAGTATTTCAAACAAGTCACTTGTTAAGTACCTCATTTAAAGGATATCAATTGATTCAAATTTACTAATACTTATCAACGGGGCAATGCAAAAAGAACTTTCAAGGCATGGACATCCGGTTTTTTTTTTAAGCAAATTATAATGACATCTTTTTTTAAATGATAATTGTTTATTGCAAATACATTTTGTACAAAAAATAAAAGCAAAATTTGCTTATAAAGCCTTAATGCAGTTTGAAATCTTTTGTACAATAGTCAACATTTTGTTCTTTTAGTTTTAAAAACGTAACTGTTAGCTCTCTTTACCCCGTAAAGGATAAAGACGTGATATATGGGTTCGGTTGTTGCTCCTTGAAAACTTTAATATTTTATCACACCCTTAAGGACAAAACATCACTTTACATGTTCTGCGTGTTGTTTGGAGGCTTGTAAAACTTGGAACAAGTATTTAAGTTAAGCTACTTTTTATCTACTTAACAGCCTGAAGGCACTCTCTTAGTATTTATAATGTATGACTTGTAACTTATATTGAGTCCTATTTATTTTAGAACCATGTCACCTAACGGATTGCGATGGAACATATTGGCGCCATGATTATTGTTACATACAAAAGCAATGACAAATTCTTATATCTATTTAATAAAAATAATTAAATTATAATGTACTTGTTCTAATTTTTTTTTTTTTCTTAAACCTAAGCCGCGACAAGCCACGATTAGTTGTAGCATATATTTTTAGTAAAAAATCCAAATATTATGTAAACAATATATTTCTTGCATAGAGATAAATACATACAAAAAATGACTGTTCTTTCTGATATGGATAGACAGAGACTGGATATTTTTCCACTTACCACGGTCCCTAAGATAGATGTCTAAATAAAATTATTATTTTTTAAAGGCTTAAACTTCTATGCGAATAAAAATTAACAGTAAATATATTCCAATCGGTTTATTCAATCTCCATTGCTAAACCACGAGCTCTATTAGATACTGCCTTTCAGATCCCCGATAAAGCCGACTAATCCCTAGCTCGGCTTTAAAAATCTAAATGAAACCGTATCCTTCGACGTTTCGCCTTAATTTATATGCTAACTATACGGGCACGTTTCCTGCTAGTAACTTGTTACTACTCATTATATACAAATAAACCATGTCTAAAATAGAGAAAGTACAAAATTAAAATTTGTTGAATTTACAATTATTTTTCCTTCTTCATACATGACTTATAATTAGCAGTAATATCAAAATATTAGGTAATTAACAGTATTTGTATGGTGAATGTCATTTCATGATATAGAAATTAGATGATATATTTCTCCTACTACCTAATACTACCTGGGTAAGAACACATTGCAGTTATGCTCCCATTAAACTGGAATCCTATTTATTTTGTTTCACGCAATAATTTTTAAAAATCTAACCTCTTATAATTAACTCTTTTAATATCTACAAAATTTTATAAAAATTCAAAATTTTGTAACATTTAATATTTTCTAAGTGTGAATACTATTGATAAAATTGTATCAGTTCTGTAATTTTTGTGTTTTGTGTTTAAGGAAGCGGGCCATGCGTTAATTTGATCAAAGCATTGATTACAGCGCCGACGCTACTTAAAATCTGATTTGTTAAATTACTTATTTACTCAACGAATCACTTTTCTATAGAAGAAAAGGATTGTTTTTTGTTTATCTGTATTTTATTTGTAGTTTCTAAACTTTTGTTGTAGGCTTATTCCCATAGAAATTCATAGTCTGAGGTCCGCTTATCAACACGATCCTTTTTGATAGTAGTTCGTTATTATAACTATTTGTATGACGAATCTGTGAAACTCACATTTAGGCTAAACCTTAAGTATTTAGACGGCTCTTGAGGATACCAATATAACGGTCTATACGATAACAGTCGTTAAATTATGGTTTCTATAATGTAATAAGCTGTTATTACAGTGTGTAACAAACACATGTAAAGTAAATTTAAACCAGCTTTACTTAGGTCAAAATTAAACCATGTTTATCGTTTAGCTTAGCGACCTCAACCGACAAAGCAAGTTCGACGCCACTAACCACGTAATCCGGCGTTAAATATTAAGTTGCGTGTTTGTTTTAAGATTAGATAGAAAATTATGGTGAGTAACACATTGAAGCATTATTTATCTTAGGTAAAAGTTTCGTTTTAAGAAAAATTCTGTTGGAAACGTATGTCATATAAAAGAGGACACTGACTGGCATATGACACAAAGTACACCCAAAATGCCCAAAGGTTTAATTATTTGATATTTCTAACTATTATTACCACTAAAATACATTAGATGAGGCAAAGTGAAGTAGGTAAATTATTCAATTAGGTAAAATAGTAGGTACCTAAATCTGATTTAGTAATAACTTTTTACTAATTCAGTGGAGACAAGGAAACTTAATGTTATGCTGATAGTTTTTAGTGGTAATCATAATTATTAACCCACATTAATTCACTTTTCTACTACCAAGTTAATTAAAATGCAATGTGCAGGCTATAACCCTGATATAACGCTATAATTTAAATAGTTTACAAGCTAGCCCGTTCGCAATATTAATTGTGTTGAATATTTTATTGATATCGACTACTGATAAAATTACAGTCGATTGATACAAAGGGTGACCATGTAAGTTCTAAATATGGGTAAAGATAATAAAAAAAAATGTTGACCGATGTTCTTACGGTGAGGAAAATATGGTGCGAAAACTTGCAAGTTCAGGCGACAGGATACTTAACCATTACACAATACGGGTATGGGTAAGTTTCCCGTGCAAAAGGTGTAAAAGAAAAACGAGAGTCGCGTAATCCGGGATGGTGGTCAAAAGTAGAAGTCAGGTTTCTCTCGGAGAGACGAGTATTAAACTAACGCCTGGCGTTAATGATGATGTATTACCTAATACAAATAATGAAATTGTACTTCTCACTTATTTAGTGAGAGAGCGAAGCGAAGGTCTACCAATCAACTTGGGGCGAAAACACAATTTTGGTATGTATATATGTTTGTACCGCGGTAACTTCTGTACCGTTGGTATGGTTTTGTGGAAATAAAATGAGGATCTGTGAATTTTAAGTTCGTTGGGCATCAAATCGGTTAAGTAGTTTTTGAAATATGCACAAATTTGTAAAAAACTATAAGTGTGTAACGAAAGTTTGTGAAAAAAAAATGTGGTCACCATATCGCGGCTGCACTACAAACGCTAATCTTGATAAGATCGTTAAATACGATAAATAGTAAGTTATATCATTTATATTCAGCGATGGTCAATAATCACAGAAGGTTTCAACGACCGATGCTACTGAATTATCATTTCCCATAATTTCCATAAAAAATAAATAATTTTGTGCATATAAAAGTACTGACTAAAGTAATAATATTTTTAATCTACAACTAAAATAAACTATAAATGAAAATAAATATAAGACTACTTAATTAAATCTATAAAAAAGACGATTCGTCACCAATAAGAATTTATTGTGATCACGTACGAATGTAGGTACGGATAGGTCAAACGATCTTCTACACTGATCAACTGACTAAAGTAAATCCTGTGTCTTTACCGTTTTTAGTTATTAAAAATCTTATTTCGCAGATTCCTCATAAAATGGACAGACCTTAAAACGTCATTTTTAGGATTATTCCGCTGACGAACCATACATGAAGTAACTATAAAGAGATGAATAAGCAGAAATTAAAAAAAAATCATAAAACCCCTAACCAACCGCAAATACGACTCCGAGCACGCCATCAGACATGAACGACTGAGAAGTACTTAATTAATTCTAAAAATTATTGAAGAAAACCTTTTTGCCAAACATTCAACATTCTGTATTCTAAGGAGCAAAATGGCCGAGCATCATTGAATTTGAATATTTTATTTGTTCCGAGCCAGACAGAGATAGATGTCACTCGGCCATTGCCCACGCACGAAACGGTCTTAAAGAAGATGAATTGATCTTGGTCGATTTATATCAATTCTAAACGTTTCCTAGCTATCCCTTTTCACGGTGTGTTCTTTATAGCGCCGCTGATTGGGCACAGGCAGATTTCATGTCTTTTTTATGATTTAAGTTTTTTAAACAATAATAATCACTATATAACTATGTAATTGTAAAGCTAGATGCAGCCGACCATTGAAATGAACCCAAGATTACAAGCATTTCCGTCTCCCTCGAAGAAGTGACATACAAATACACTTACCTTTTTAAGTCATAAATGTCATTTCACCACAACAATAAAATCCAAAATAATAAGACTGAACAGAAATGCTTGAAATATCCTTCAAATAATTGCAGAGAATCGAGTTCCTGGAACCAGAAGAGAAAATAGCATGTTGCAGTATTCCCATGATTAACATTTTATTTGTAACAGCTACTAACAAGTTATCGTTACGTGCAAGCGTTTAACGTTAACTGATTACAAAATTATCCAACATTATTTTAATAATAGACTATTAAAGCCTCCTTTCCCTCGATGCGAAATTTTCACTATGGATTGTAACTCTTTTTTTTTTCTATATGATTGCGAAATTGGACGAATGACAACTTATATGGCATGAGCCAAATACAGATCTTATTTTGGCTTAAGAGCCATTTTACATTTTTCAATGGCGCAGTGCTGCCTTCACTTGAAAGAATTCATTTTATCTAAAAAAAAGACAAAAATATATATATAATAAATCTACATTAAATTACTGGATAATATAACAAGCAGTTTATTGGACTCGGCTCTTAGTATAATTGTATATATTAAAAAAACGTATAAAACTCTTACAGAAACAGGTATTAAGAAACTGACTGATTAAAACTATTACCATTGTAATACAAAAATAAAGTTAAGATAAGACGTTTAGTCAACTCTTTGTCTTTCTACATATCTACTAATATTCACGCGGGTGCAACATAAAGCTAAATGTTCACCCGTATTTAATATATAACAATATCAACTCCATTGATAAAGAGTATAACTCCAAAGAACGAAGCTCGCAAGCAAAACGCATCGCACTAATCAGCTTTCACTCAATCCATTAACGTTTTTCATTTTTTCGCCCATTTGAATGAGACCACACGGGAAGCTATGGATCATGAAGTGCAAAATGTTGTCGCGACGCCGACCACCGCGGCGACCGTGCCAGCACTTTGCCAAATACTGGGATCAGGATTTGCTCGTCTATCCCGGGCAAAATGTACCGCCACTTACACCGTATTGTAACATTTTCGAATTTTTATGCATATTTAGAAAAATATTTGTACATGATTTAGTACTAAATGAGTATTATGGTGTTGGTATGACGTTTGAGTTGAATACTTAAATAAATGGCAACTATTAAAACAAAAACGAAAACAAAAATAACATTTATAAGTTGCACAGTCCCATAAAAAGATAAATAACTTGAATTTTAAAACATTATATTAAAAATGAGACAAATGAAGCTTTAAGTTAGTAAGATTTTTCAGTTTCTGTATAAATGATAAGTTACATAAACAAGTTTCAAACAGTTTTCTCAATAATTCGCTCAATATTATATTATGCATTTTCAATCGGATGACACTTTTAAAGCAACATTATTTAGATCATTAATTTATTTATGTCTATACTATCTAAATGCGGTTCCCTAAATCTTAAAGGCTTCAGAGCTGCGCTGGTTTCTATATTGTCTATGACTTGGAACAACGAAATACTTTTACGAGATTGATTGTTCTTTTAAAACTAAGTGATCCACATCACAAGGAAAAAATATTTTTTTAATAATTAAAAATTTATAAAGCATATTTGTATTAAGGCTATAAAATTTTGTTTTAATATTAAAATTCAGTGCTTTAAACAACAAAGTGCTATAAAAAAGTTGTAAAAAGGCGGTAAGTTAAATGATTAGAAAATTGTACTACTAATTTAAAGAAGCAATACTTGTTAATTGATAGCCTCTAGCCTGATACCTTTGAATAAATACCTACTTTATAAAGAATTTGGCTAGAATGCGTCGAATTCTGCGCAAAACACGGCACTCCTGCGCACGTAAGTGAAATTGCGTGTCGCTGTCTAAATGGACCTATTTTATGGCGGTTTTTGTAACTACAAAGTATTTAAATAAAAGGGCATTCAAAGTCGTAAAGTAAAACATTTTACAAAATAAGAAGAGTACAAAATTACTTAGCACACAAGTTCTGTATAGAATATGAAGTTGTGAATTAACTTCATTTTTAACAATTAACGAAAAAAGTTAGAAATTCGGAAGTAAAATTCAATAGTTTGTCCCCCACTTGCAAACTAAGACGAAATCATAAAGGGAACAAAAGGGCTACGTTTGTATTAGAATATTGAGAATAGGCTCTCATCACAGTGCACTTCGAGTGGGTTGAAAGCGACGGCATGTAGGTATACCTGATGTCCCTTGATCTTGACCAAAAATTTTACGACCTGCCAGCAATACAAAACATATCTTAAACCTTAGCGTTGTCTGTCACTTTTAATAACTCTATCATTTTTCCTTTTGGCTGGCTAAAACAGCCTTAATATGCATCATACCTTAAGATTTCGTGAGCTCTAAAATTCTTCTGCATGGCACGTAAGGCGATACATCAAGTCAACTTAAATTTAAATCCTGAAAAAAAGGTCCCTAAAAATGTAACGTCCAAATGGAATGAAAACTAATACCCGTGTACACACAGCCCAAACTGACTCTCCCTAAAACCACACCGATTTATTTTTAAATTCTGTTATTTCACATTTGCGTCACGTAGTACTGGTAACATCTGTCACTGAGGGCTTAAAACTGATACTAGTTTGTGACATAGAATATAGATTCAATAGATAGATACTCGTATGTGCAGCAAAGATATAAAATTGTGTAAAGTTGAATTACCTTACGTGTTTGAACCCTGGCACTCCTCTTTTTTCCCGGGATGAACTAAACACATAAACAGGATTCAACTATGACAATTCTACTACTACTCAATTCCTCTTCTTTCGTTGCGTTCCTCGTAACAAAAGGTCGTGCCCATTCTGACAAGCTTCAGTGATGGATCCGGCAAGACACTTTCCCACTACTCTGACTATTTCCCAGCATTGAGGTCAAAGTCTGGTTTTTCCACTACTCAGGAGTGGATAAATTAGTTGCTTAACAATATAGGGAAACCACTTTGAGTAAAAGTTGTTGTACTAGACGAAGGGCTTATTTTCTTAGTCACCATTTATAATGACAGATACAGTGGTCTGTATCTGTCATTATAAAATGGTGTTCTGAAGTGCGGGGAACTACATTAAAAACAGAGTTTCTTCTATACCCAACTGGTATCTTCACGACGTAACAAGTTTAAACATGTTACGTTATATACTCTTCGTTGTATATACCTTCACTCACTTATATCGCTGCACGGGTATATCATAGTTTGTGACAGGAAGACTACAGAGCTATCCTTGTGACGTATCGATTTCCAGACTTTTAAGTTAAGTGAACTGTTGTATGTTGTATCAATTTCCAGTGCACAAAGGTCTTTGAATTCCAATTGTTTGAAGTTCGCTACTTTATAGAAACGTCTTTGTTTGCACTGATGTTTTCTGAGAAAATGTATTGGTTTCTTTTACATAATAATAATATTTTGTTACAACAATTTTATTTTTTCACTTACTTTTACCCGGGGTTTCTCTCGCGTAGGAATTTCGCAAATAAAGTATTTTCAGAACCTTTATTTCAGCCCATACAATATTTCATACATACCTACATATGTAAAAATAAATCTTGTTACGATTCACTCGTTGAAGCGTAAATTTAGATGGCTGCCTAATCCATCTGAGACATTTAGCCCGCCGGTTCTCGACTGATAAAACAACAAAGATTCTCTTTAAGCGACCATTAAATCCTTACAAAAAGCTAATGGTCTAATCAAAAAAGCCCACACAAAGAGCTGGGTTTCGAATTGTTAGTTTTGATGTAACACATCGTAAATTGTATAGTTTGTTTCGCGTGCTTTAGACCTAAACAATTCGAGGAATAAACCAGCGCATGCCGTTCAAAGAGATTTTTTCGTGAAACGAAACGTTCAAGACATTGCCAACTGCAACGACATGAATTTTTTCCTCGAACGTTCTGAATTTAAATTCTTTCGACGTTTACGTGTGGTCTAATTATGAATACGAGAACACAATGCAATTTTGTTTGAAGACCGCGAGTAAACCAAATGGCCCACTTATTCCTATATGTATGTACTCACAATTTTTTTTGATTGTTCCTTGTATTAAATTTTAAAATCATGTTTACTTTAAAAGTTCACAATCGAAAAAAAAATTTTGCCGCATATTCCTTTTCTTTTCTGAAAAATCTAAAGACTACACATAAGTAACCTAACTTATTCCCACAAAAAGACTACATATTGAATTCAACCCAATCAATAACTACCGAGAGAGCATCTCCAGGACTGCGGAAGACAATAATATTGGAGAAAACGTTTCAGTAAGTGCAAAGCGTTGTATCAGCGCTGGCTGTGACAAGGTTCTAGATGCTTTGTTATTTACACCTGCTCTGAAACCCTAACACATTACAGAGGTTACGCTATTTTATTATTGGTCAAAGGTATATGATTTAAGTAATCATATACTTTTATTCCTTGAATTTTTTTTCATTCGTATAAAGAGTTAAATACTGGCCACTTAAATTGGTTTAGATTAAAATAATCAAAACTTGAAACATAATCTACAAAATTTATTAAAATGTAGTGTTTATTACTCCACACTTCAATAAATTGGGTGTCAATACGGAATTCACAAAGATTTCGCAGTGCAAACTTGTTTTAATAAGTAAAAACTAGACATTAGTGATATTCCTTAAATTTAAAAAGATAAATGGGGATAGATAAGAGGCAAACAGCCACATAACACCCAATTAGTGATGAATTTGTTATTCAAATGCAATGTGAACGACTCGATGAGCGTCCACGATAGTGTATTATATAATAGTATGATACCTATATATATATTTTCAAAATGTTTAATAGTACCGGTAGCTACTTTTTATGTCAGATTTTTGTCTTTATTGCAATGATGATGATTCATGCATTAAGATTTACGTCAATATCCTTTATTCATATTGTTTTAAAATTCATATACCTACGCGAAAGAAGAGGCAACT
Organism: Amyelois transitella; assembly: GCF_032362555.1. Classification (NCBI taxonomy): domain Eukaryota; kingdom Metazoa; phylum Arthropoda; class Insecta; order Lepidoptera; family Pyralidae; genus Amyelois; species Amyelois transitella. The sequence goes on along the minus strand of NC_083511.1, from coordinate 4,276,160 downwards.
TAATTATGAAAATCATTTAAGTTTCTCCATCATTTCACATATCTGATGCGATAAAATGAACCATATTTATGAGGTTACGACGATGGAATAGAGTAAGGTTCCAAATTTAAAAATAAAAAGATAATTATCATTTTTCTAAGTGTGTTATGACACACTTAGAATTATTACTTTAATATAAAGGATAATTTTAAATAAAGTGAAAAAAAAAAAAAACATTTTTTTTTGACACGAGTCTTCTTGACCTTTATGAACCAAGCAGACTTAGTTTGAAAACAATGAGCCATAAACAAGTGTTCATATCAACGCATAATGCAGACGATGAAATAAGACTTTATTTCAATAACACTCATAAATATATAGTATCAAAGCCGGTTCGGATCGAGTCTCGTTTTGCGCACAATTTAATCATAAATTAAGAAAAGAAAAGTGACTATGAAATTACTAGTTATTATAAACGTTGTTGTCAGAATCACAAATCGCAGTAAAGCCCAAACCGTGGGTTGTAATGGTAATTTTGCATGTAGATTTCATTAGTTGCCCAAGAATCTACGGAAAGAGGATTTCCTACATTTTTTCGAATGCCTCGGACGTATACTCTTAGTGAAAATAATATAAAATACTAGCTGCCTTGGCAAACGTTGTTTTGCATTTTGTGGGTATGAAAAATAGATGTTGGCCTATTGTCAGACCTACCCAATATGCTCACAAAATTTCATGAGAATCGGTCAAGCCGTTTCGGAGGAGTAAAATAACAATTTTTGTTAAATTTCTGTTGGCATTTACTTTTGGTATTTATTGTGTGTTTCGCATAATTTATATGTAATAGAAAAAAGCAAAATTAATTTTGCTAAAAGAAATATTTTCTTGAACACCTTCTGTATAGAGTATATCCAAATAATTATAATCTCTTCCTTAAATTCAATAAATTCCGGTCTGTTTTAATGTGCTCCAGCTAAATTTGGGCTTCAAGTTTTGATTTTTTGGTTACATCTGCCCGTAAGGAATAAAGACGTGGTGTGTGCGATCACCATATCAACCGTAAATCCTCTTATGAAAATTAATTTGACAGGTCTTAGGCAGCGTCCAACTTTCGTTTAATTAACTATGGTCATACCTACCACCTTACTCCATTTTGTTCTGTTTGTTACAATAAAGTTAACAAAGCTATTTTATATTAAATTTTGGCACGACTGTACAGTGAATCATCATTCACACAGATTTTCAAACAAAGTATACTCAAATCCCACGTCATAACACATTTTTACAGCCACAAAGTGTCCCTTTTTCAAATACTTCACGCCTTCAATCTCGCATCCCCACGGATGTCCTCAATTATTAACATTACAGAGCAGCATAAGGCAGTAGTTACATGAATAATAAAATACTAGAATGCGCCGTGGAAACAGTAAAGAAACTGCAAGGGTGCACACAATGGCAATATAAAAGCAACAGTGTATCTTTATATGTGTTGACAATGTGCATTGTGCCTAAGGACTGTTCCGTGAAGAATTTTAATATTCCTCGCCCCGAGTTACTGGCTTCATCTAAGAGCTAGCCAGTTTTCAGTACATAAAATGTTTTAAAAATTCAACTAGGTTGTTCACCCCTGGAGATGGAAATAGCACAATGAGTTTGTGTTTTATTCCGTGTTCTCTGGCGGCTTGAATTAAGAGGTCGTGTTTGGATTTCATCGTAGTACCTGCTATATGAATAAGGTTTCGCAGAAGAGATTAAAATTTTAAATTAACTTTTCACCTTCTATGTAGCGAATTGCAGTCTATGTTAGTTTATCTTGTTGGTTATTTTAAATTCTGACACACATATTACTCTTTATTTCTTACGGTGTAGAAAGCCAACAGTCGCAAGCCTCAAAGCAAATGAGTTAACGATGAAAATGAGTTTCAAATAGTGACAAGATGCTAACCATGAAGAATCCTAAAATTATTCAGAAACTTTCGAAACCAAAACTGAGACAAAGGCATGTTAATAAAATCTTAAAATTAAACGTAATAAAAATATCCACCGAACACACAGTTTGTGTTAGCTCCAAAGTAAGTTTAAGGTTATGTTATAAAATACTCAGCTATATTTTATTTTATACTAAAATATATAAATAAATCCAAGAACCTGGGCCCTAAGGTTCAAAAACAAGAACAATCACATAGCCACTTAAAATCCTTAACTGCTAAACATAATAAGCAAAATTAATCAAATTATTTCACTGTCGTGACCAAATATGTCACATAGCAATGTATAAAGATAGCATTCAAAACAAATATTCAAACAGAAATGCAGGTTAATTATCACCAAATAAAAATATCAACTATTAGCAGTGAATCAGCTATTTGGAACTAATTAAAGATAAACAACTTGTGATGGGCGCTCATATCCGAGAGGTTTGACCGCCTGGAGGTCTTCTCGAATGTATCAGAATTTAGGGTACCGCTTAAAATGGTTCCTCCTCCAATTGTTTGAATAATAATATGAACTTAACAAATGAATTTCTATTTATTTCGATAAATTTATAAAACAAACAATAAAAATATGCTTGAAAACTTAATACTAAATAAAAATTAAATATTGATACAACTAAATTATGATAAACTAATTGCATAATTATGCACCAAATTGAACAAGTTGTTACCATATTTAGATAATGAATTGTTTTTGCTATTGCTCATTATGAAAAAACAGCAGACTAAAAGCAGCAGACTAAAGCATAACCTTTACGGGTGATGTAGAGAATATTTGATGGATTTTTCGAAGTTCACGTGACACGTCTTGATTTAGTTTTTAAATAAAAGTACGGAACTAAAACACTAAATAGATGACCCAAATTTTTTTATACCACAAATTAAAGCATAAGAAAATGAAGTCTTCGGGCGGTTGACGGCGCAACGACAGCGGACTGACAGCTCACTCATTACATTACCCAGGTTCAGAGGTCAATGACCTCGGCTCTGACTCCTAAATGAATAATATTTATGTTTATAAACAAATTGCTATGGGCAATGATCTTGAGGAAATTGATTTTCGTGCGTTTTAAGTAAAAAAAATTGAGTTGTTAGTTAAAAAGCCCGCGAGGGCAGTAACCTTTCAAAAGCGTATTTTATAATTACAATATAAAGTATATTATATAGTAAAAATGTTAATCTACTTAGCAGTAAACATTGTAAATATTCAAGGAAAGTGTTAATTTCTCGACGAGAGAACAAACGTAATTGCATTTCATTTAAATTCTGCCCACCCTTTGGCTGAGTTAAATTCAATTAAACCTGCTCATTTCTATTTGAGGACATTCGGGCGCATTCAATAAAGGAAAATTGGTATGAAAGGGTATCGGCCAATTGGCGTAGTCAGTTTTATTCGTGTTTATGTCTGATGGTATCTGCGGTCTATACGGGCCCTTTTATTAAACCCCCGTTTTGAAACGTTTGACAGCGAAAACCAATGAGCTGTGTTATACTTTTATTAAAATTTAATTGTGCATTCGGTTGCGATCGAAACTTTCAACCAACTATTTTATTAATATGAATTTTCGCTTCTAAGAGATATTGGGGTCTATAGTAACCCATGCTTGACAGAAGCCGACTACTTAATTTATCCACTTCTTTTCATATTTAAAAGGTAGCCATTGCCAGTGAAGTCAAGTTGAGCGTACGGTCTTTACATTTTTGATTATACGAGTATATACCTACATATCTCATCCCGGATAAAAAATTTAATGCGATAGTAAGTTCATTTATTTGTCTGTATAGTAAAACCTCTGAAACAGTTTTTATGAAACTTATCACAAATATATTTAAAAATTGGAAAAAGATAAACGCTACTTTCTTGGTAATTCCTACGAGAACGAAAAAAATGGAAATTTTGTTTAAAGCGGGCAGAACTTCGCATGATAGCTGGTATTGTATATTTTTCTCCAAAACTGTATTTCAAACTTTAAAACTTTTAACTGAGAAACAGTATCACAGTTTGTAAAACACCGCTCCATAGTTTCCTTGTTCAATATTTTGGGGGTGCGTTAAATAGAAATAGAACAAGTAGGTACCTATCCTTAATACGAGGACAATACCAGAGGCTGGCGTAATATCTTTATTAGATAAGTTTTGTTGTTCTGCGTAGGCAATGTAAGCATAATAAAATTTAATCTTTGTCGTTACATTTGATCGAGACTATTTCAATTTTCGATTACTTGAATGCATTGCGTTCTGACTATAAAGTTCATTCATTCATATAATCACGTATATTCCTTGCGGGGAAGACAGAGCCAGCAGTCTTGAAAGCTGTTAGGCTTAATGATCGAATTGAGATTCAAGTTGTGACAGGTTTCTAGTCCATCGCCTATAAGAAGAATTCCAACTTTTTTGTCTTACCCATATTTTTACTTCTGCATTGTGATGTTTTGATTTGTTGTGTTACGATTTATATATATTTGCTAAAATTATGAACAAAAATTTAAAAATGTATAGTTTATAATTTAACAAATTCATACCTACTTCTACTCTATTTTCGACTTACTAAGAGCAAAAACATGCATTACCTTTCTTTGTAATTTTTTCTTATGAAATAAAGTGTTAACCACAACAATAAAAGCATTATAAATTGTTTCCACCCGTCCACACCTTATTTTAAAAAATTGATGTTTATGCATCTACTACCTACGTTTCTAGTTTATTTTATTTAATTCCCTTTTACATTAGTGTCACATTCTTTATGTATATATTATATTGATTTAAGCGAACACTCCTTAATCAGAACGAGTATTTTGAATACGGCTATGATATACATTAGACTTAATGTTGATTTTACCTACTTAATAAATAATAAATTAGAGTAAAATTATGTCATTTTAATAACTCTTTTCTTGATTATATTTCTCTATATGAATTTAAAAAAGAAACATACTTAAACTAGTTATTATAATGATTATTTTTCTTTACGGAACTACCGTGACATAATAATTTATTGCCAATAAAATAGATTGGTGCTAGACACCATACTGCGCTTACAATCAATTTATATATGACAAATAACTTTGGCCGAAAGTGTCACTAACATAATTTTATACATGTTTTCCGTCACTTTATCAAAATAAAATCGAATATGTTTCATAGAAAAACACAAGTTTTAAGAGAGCAAGAAGAGCGTTGTTGAAAAGAGTATAAATTCGTCATATTTTTCTCTGTCTGCGTTGTATGTATGTTTGTATGTGTTAAAATAAAAATGTGAAAAAAAAAAACGACCAATAATAAAAAGTCACAAGTAAACTTTATTCAAAATAACAAGTCATAAATTCAATAGCCATATTGGAAGCACTTATTGGACCAAACCACCAAAACAAAGGCAAACTGTCGGCTATCTCCCGAGATGACGTCACGACATTGTAGGCACGTCAGCCGGAGCGGCGCGAGTCACACGTCGATTACACGTCATTGTCGACCGCGCCGGGACGTGTCATGTCAAACGTGACAGGTGCGCCGGCTTTACTTTTTAATTAAATTACTTGTAAAAGGTATGGGACGGTTTGTATTTCGGTAAATTGTAGTGCTGCTGTTATGGTTCTTGATACGTATAACACATCTAGTTCAATTTTTATAAACAGAAAAATAAGTATTTGTTAAATTTAGTTACGTAAATGAAGCTTGAATAAATCATATGAAAAATTTTACGAAAGCAGAAAAATATAAAGTAATTCTTTTATTTCTTTAATGTGTACATTTTTTTAATTTCATCTATTTCTCATATTTATCTTGACCGAAACTCAGTCGCAAAGGTAACACCGCTTACGATTCTTGCAGCATACAATATTATTACAAAAGCTAAACTCAATCATGCACACACAGTCATAAAGTCCTATTTTGTAAAGTTTATAAACTGCAATCCAAAGAAGTGACTTATGTTTATTTTGAGAAATCCAATTTTCTACTGACATCTCATCTGTCAAATATAAACGTAGGGTGTTAGAAAAGTGTCCAAGATGGGAGAGATTGAGTATGACATTTAATTCTAGGGTACCCTTTTCGATAAACTAGGGTTAAAGTTCAAATAAACACTTCGAAAACTTAGTTATATGAAATGATAAACCTAATGCGCAAGCATTAAGAAATTAGGTGATGCATGTTTCAATACTAATCCGATCTTTTTTAACTTTTGTTTGATCTCTCGCAGTTATATTTCACTCGGACGGATTTTTATAAAGTTACATAGGTAGGTGATAATTTTAGGGATACAGAGAAGTAAATTAATTATATTAGTAGTAGTAAATAATTATATTATATAAATTTTAATCTTTTTAATTTCTATTTATAACGTACGATCACTATTTTTATCAATTATATATTATAAAAGTGTATGAAAGTTTTTTACAAAGTCCCAAATGAAATGACTTTTTGAAATTAATCAGGTATTAATTTTGTTAACTGAAAATTTTTGAACTCGAAAAAAGTCATGAGAACCCACAAAACCGTAAACGCAAAAATTCCATGCATGGTAAAAGCGAAAATCTCTCAATGTCACCAATTACACCATTCACCATTTTAACTCTTACAAATACGCGTACCAACGATATACAATAAAAATATTATAGAAGTATGTCTGCCAGAAATAAAGCATCTTTGCATGCAGCTTAATAAGCTATTAATAAATATTAATTTATTAATTAGCTTTTACTTCAGTTATTTAAGAACAACTAGCTTTATTTACAACAATTGGCTTGAACTGACAAGCGAGCGCAGGTCTGCGTTTTCAAATCGCAAAGAGATTTATCTGCACCTCTCCTATTTAGCATCAATGCGAAATAAACCGAGTAAAGAAAACTTAAACGAGTAATTACAGTGCTTATCCAATTTGGCAGGGCAGAAAAACGCGACCCCCCGTCGTACAGGAAATTTGTTTTAAATTTCGACAACAATGGGGAGATGTTACGATAATTGCGGTGGTGAAGCGTCCGTGACGCTTCGTCGGTATAATATAAATTCGCCAGCACTGAACGGTTAATGATAGCCTGTGCAAAATGTAGACCACTTAGTGCAATAGACTAATTTTTTTTTTAAATAACGAATACTGCTGCTGCTACGCTTTGCTCATTTTTTGTTTATATCTTAATTTTTCTCTCAAAATGCTGGGAATTTTGTACCTTAAGAAAATACATTAAGATAAATAAACTCTTATTTAAAAAATACCAATGTTTAGAATAAGTATATATTTATGTTATAAACAACATTTTCGATCTGCCGAATATATAGAATACTAGATCTTAAAAATTTTGAGCCACCTAAAAAAGATTACAGGTTTTTCGCAAACCCACGGAAACTATAGTTTTTACCGAAATGAAAAGTACCCTTTATCCTTCTCCAGACTTTTAATTACATATACTTATGCTAAATTTCAAAAGATAGGTTCAATAGATAACGCGTGAAGAGACAACAAACGAATTTAATTTCGCATTTATAATATTAGTTCGGATTGTAAGAAGCAATTAGTATAGCAAAATTTATATGTTTAACTCAAAAGGTGTTTATTTACTAAAAAGCGGATTTTAATAAAATCACCTACTGACTCATCTACATAAATAAGTTACCTGTGGACAAGTTAAACAGGCGCACTGAATGGGACCCCGTGTAGGTGCAATCTGCACATCTGCAATTGGAAATCGCATGTCTTGCGCCACTTAAAGTGGTTCAACGTAAATGAAGATATTTCTGAGGATGCCTGGGCCGGTGCGTGTCCTACTTTTGCTTGTTTTAGTGATGCGCAATTGATTTGAATGGACTAGGGAGTGAATGTAAATATGAATGTAGGATAGTTGCGCCTGAAGTAAAGTTCTTTTAGGGTTGTTTGTCATAAAATATCTTTCTATGAAAATAACTGGTCGTTAAGGTATGTGGATTCGTTGGCATATAGCCATAGTTATATCTCTGCTTAGGAATTACGCAATCGGAACAAATGCCAAAAGGATGATAATCATTTTATTAATCAATAAATCGTCATCATTAATCCATATATCGATATCTATATCAAAGGAACATTCCACTACAAGCATTTATTAAAAAAAATCTTTGTATGTTTGCAAAAATATAAAGGCAGTTTACAATAGGAATGAAATGGAAGACATTGTTACTCCCTGCTCTAAAGATTCCAATCATTGGTGTGCCTGCAATAACCATAAACAACAATAATGTTTCCGATATGCGAACCAGAATGTCATTCTTGTACTCGGTATAATCCTATAAGATTGACGGTCTCTCTTTATGTCCACCAATGTAACTATATAAAAAAAATAACAGAAAAAACATAATCCTATTTGAATTTATTACAAATTCTTAGGGTAGGTAATACTCGTATTCGTAATTCCTTGATGTTGCTAAGAAATATCTCAATTGAAGTACTTTAGATTAAAGAGGCTCAAAGAAAAGCTATAAAGAGCTTTTATATCACATAGTAAACTGTAATACTATTATTATTACTCTTTTATCAGAGCGTAGTCAAAGTGCTTCAGTAGTCAAGTAATCTTATATGTACTTATATAGCTCTTTTAACAGAGCCAAGTTGCATTAATAAGCCACACACAAAATCCACGCATACATTAAAAAAAATTGAAGAATTATCAATTTTTTTTCTAACAAGAAATGTGAACTGCAAATTAAATGGCTCTCTTAATGTTAAACTTATCATTTCAAAGTGATATAATTAATGAAAGCAATGGATAAAATACAATCTTATTACTTGTACCAGTGCTTCGCTTTTGTTAGAATTGAAAAAACTTATTTCGATGGATTATTTATCAAGTCTTATCATAGCATATTTTATACCAACCTACCAAGTCCTATATTGGCTTCTATAACTTCGCAAACAAAGTGTAAACACAACCAAATAAAAAATGTAACGAACGCTCAAAGAAGTTGAGGCAAACAGTTTTTACTATATCAATAAATCATGAAGATTATAAATCGGTTTACAAGCTATAGGTGATCTTAGGAACTCTCGTAAATCATATTGGAATGAGGGTTGTTATGTCCCAGACGTGCGATTAAAATATTCTAGTAAACAGCGGATCTGGGCATTGGTAGGTACAGTCAAGAACACATTAACCTTACCAAATTCAATGCAAACTCGCCTCTATTACGGCGATATAGAGATCCATACAGGTAAGTTTGGTATGCGGTTGACTGTACCATAAAGATTTGTGAGAAAGGATGCTCTCAATCACGTTTTTATGTTAAGCCAGAAATCCTTTTAGATTTCTATACTGTACTACACTCAAGTTTTTATTAAACCTCATTCCTTGTATTTTATTCACACACACTATACAAGAGTTACATAAAAAAGCCAATACCGAGAGACTTTTCAATCTAACTTTTCAAAAACTTTAAGCATTCTTTCGAAAGCCGTCCACCTTACATATAAAATATCACACCTCTTTCCCGGAGGGGTAGGCAAAGACTACATCTTTTCACTTGCCACGATCCCGGCATACTTCTTTCGCTTCATCTATATTCATAACTCTCTTCATATGAGCTCGACGGTTTCGAGTACTCTTGAACTGATTAAAATACTGAAAAAGTATTTTTTTTAATTACTGATGACTACATGTAGACAGTTAAGACATTCCTGGAAACCTTTGCCCGTCTTGGTGTTAGATCCTTCATACACCTGCACAGCTATTGAAAATGTTAGTCTGGACTAATTATCCATACATATAATAAAACTGTAACTCAACTTTGTCTGTACATTGAAGATATTTAAGAAAAAAAATTATAAGGGGTCTTTTTAGGGTCAATAGAAGCCAAAACAATTTTTTTAGAATTTTTGTCTGTCTGTCTGTCTGTCTGTCTGTCCGTCTGTCTGTCTGTATGTTTGTACGCGCATCACGCAAAATCTACCGAACGGATCTGAACGAAATTCGGCACAGATATAGTTAGTAACCTGGATTAGAATATAGGCTACTTTTTATCCTGAAATTCTATCCCAAGGGGATGAAATAGGGGGTGCAAGTTTGTATGGAACTTCGTCATTTTTGATTTGAATCGATATAAAAAGCTATAAATAATTATACATACATACATACATATGGTCACGTCTATATCCCTTGCGGGGTAGACAGAGCCAACAGTCTTAAAAAGGCTGAATGGCCACGTTCAGCTATTTGGCTTAATGATAGAATTGAGATTCAAATAGTGACAGGTTGCTAACCCAACGCCTAAAAAAGAATCCCAAGTTTGTAAGCCTATCCCTTAGTCGCCTTTTACGACATCCATGGAATCCATATCCATACATATAATAAAACTGTAACTCAACTTTGTCTGTACATTGAAGATATTTAAGAAAAAAAATTATACATTCAGTCAGAAAAGTATCGGGAATGGATTATTTATATATGGTTCCAAATTCAAATTTTCGTTTTTTTTGTTGTTGTTAGATTGGCACAACTGTTTTCCATTTTGGCGCGGAGTTTGAGTTGCATCTGTTGTTTACATTAAATACAGTGCTATTTTTAGTTATATCATATCTAGTGTGTATTGCTAATTTCATAATGGATAAAAACATCGAACAAAGAGTTTGTCTTAAATTTTGCATTGCCAATGGAATATCGTGTTCGGAGTCACTGAAAATGTTACAGAAGGCTTACGGTGAATCGACTTTATCAAAAACTCGTGCTTATGAGTGGTACAAAGCGTTCAAAAGCGGTCGAGATGTGATGGAAGATTTGCCTCGCTCTGGTAGGCCATCAACGTCTGCAACTGAAGTTAACATCGCAAAAGTGAAGGAAATAGTGACTGAAAATCCTCATTCAACTTTGAAAGAGATAGCCACCGAACTTTCTGTATCTCACGAGTCGATCCGTACCATTTTAACTAATAATTTGGGTATGAAACATGTTGCCGCTCGGCTAGTCCCAAAAGACCTGAAGTTTTTTCAAAAACTCAATCGCATGAGAGTCGCTGAGGACATGCTAGAACGAGTCAATTCCGACCCAACATTCATGAAACGCATTGTTACTGGTGACGAGACGTGGGTTTACGAGTTTGACATGCAAACTAGTCAACAAGCTTCGGAGTGGCGCCTTCCAACTGAACCGAAACCGAAAAAACCACGCCAAAGTCGTTCAAAAGTCAAAGTCATGTTGACTGTTTTCTTTGACTATCGCGGTGTTGTGCACTCGGAATTCTTGCCGGAAGGTCAAACGGTAAATAAGGAATATTATTTGAGTGTTATGCGGCGTTTAAGAGAGCAAATCCGACGAAAAAGGCCAGATTTGTGGAAAGAAAATTCTTGGATTTTGCACCATGATAATGCACCTTCGCACAAGGCCATCATTGTGAACGAATTTTTAACGAAACACTCAACAAATACCATCGAGCAACCACCATATTCACCAGATATGGCTCCAGCCGACTTTTTTCTTTTTCCTAAACTCAAATTACCACTTCGTGGCACCCGTTTTCAATCGGTAGCAGACATAAAAGAGAATTCGCGGCGAGAACTGACCTCAATTCCGGAAACAGCGTTTAAAAAATGTTTTGATGATTGGATTATTCGTTGGCGTAAGTGTATCGTTTCTAAAGGAGCATATTTTGAAGGTGATAAAATAAATTTGGATGAATAACAAACAGTTTGTGTATTATTGATCTTTTCCTGCTACTTTCTTGACAGAGTAGTAAGGGGTCTTTTTAGGGTCAATAGAAGCCAAAACAATTTTTTTTAGAATTTTTGTCTGTCTGTCTGTCTGTCTGTCCGTCTGTCTGTCTGTATGTTTGTACGCGCATCACGCAAAATCTACCGAACGGATATGAACGAAATTCGGCACAGATATAGTTAGTAACCTGGATTAGAATATAGGCTACTTTTTATCCTGAAATTCTATCCCAAGGGGATGAAATAGGGGGTGCAAGTTTGTATGGAACTTCGTCATTTTTGATTTGAATGGATATAAAAAGCTATAAATAATTATACATACATACATACATATGGTCACGTCTATATCCCTTGCGGGGTAGACAGAGCCAACAGTCTTAAAAAGGCTGAATGGCCACGTTCAGCTATTTGGCTTAATGATAGAATTGAGATTCAAATAGTGACAGGTTGCTAACCCAACGCCTAAAAAAGAATCCCAAGTTTGTAAGCCTATCCCTAAGTCGCCTTTTACGACATCCATGGAATCCATACATATAATAAAACTGTAACTCAACTTTGTCTGTACATTGAAGATATTTAAGAAAAAAAATTATAAGGGGTCTTTTTAGGGTCAATATCTGTCTGTCTGTCTGTCCGTCTGTCTGTCTGTATGTTTGTACGCGCATCACGCAAAATCTACCGAACGGATCTGAACGAAATTCGGCACAGATATAGTTAGTAACCTGGATTAGAATATAGGCTACTTTTTATCCTGAAATTCTATCCCAAGGGGATGAAATAGGGGGTGCAAGTTTGTATCGAACTTCGTCATTTTTGATTTGAATGGATATAAAAAGCTATAAATAATTATACATACATACATACATATGGTCACGTCTATATCCCGGGTAGACAGAGCCAACAGTCTTAAAAAGGCTGAATGGCCACGTTCAGCTATTTGGCTTAATGATAGAATTGAGATTCAAATAGTGACAAGTTGCTAACCCAACGCCTAAATTTAATTTATTTATTTAAGAAATTATTTGAGAATTTAAGAAATAACACGATTGTAGCCGCCGGCAAAATTTTTAATTAATTAAGTTTTAATTAAGTAATTTTAGTTTCGCCAGTACTTACTTCCATTATTATACTTATCTTTTTTTGTCTTTAGAATTTATTCGTTTTTTAACAGCTGCGCCCCCGGGACTTTGCTTTTGTAGGAAAAATAAGTTATGTTCTATTCCAGGCATTATTCTTCCCGTGTACGTAAGTTTCATCAAAATCTATCCAGTTGAATTTGCATGATTGAATAGCATCCTCAAACACGCACTCACGTAGGCACATCTATTTTTTTGCATAATATTAGTTTATGTCAATGCAAGGCTCTTAATCTAAGCAATCTTTTTATGGAAGCGAAATTAACGTAGGCGAAGCCGCGGGCAAAAGCTAGTGTATCATACAATCATGTCCTTGTGGTTCCCGGCACCATTACAAAAGAATAGGACCACTCCATCTCTTTCCCACGGATGTCGTAAGAGCCGACTAAGGGATAGACTTGGGATTCCTCTTTAATGTAAATCCCTGCCAATCTAAGGTCTGCCGCGCCGATGGATGCATGGCTAGGGGCGAGCCTAGTCTCGAGCGTGCCACTTCCGCCATGGGGTTGGGCGACCCCCAGGTAATGGCTAGCCTTACCCTGGCATGCGGGGCTCTGCTGGGGCGGACAAAATTTTTCCCTAGCGTCTCGTGGGAATCGCATGGATGCAAATTTTTTGAAAGAGCACCTAGATGGCGGCGATGGTGCCCGCACCCCATCACGTCTCGTTCCCGGCGGGAGCGGTATGCGGTCTGCTGAAAGCCGCTTTGCGACGATGAATGTAAGAGGAGGAATGAAGGATAAGATTGAGGAAGTATGCCAGATGATGGATGAAAGACGTTTGGATGTGTTGTGCGTGAATGAAACGAAGCGGAAAGGATGCGACGCGACGCAGCACGGCCCTTACACGGCGTATTGGTCTGGAATTTCCAGTACCAGCCGAGGCTGTCAAGGGGTCGGTCTAATTCTTTCTGCACGAATGGCTGAGTGCGTGAATGAGTATGAGTGTGTCAGCCCTCGTCTTCTATGGATTAGGCTGAAAGTTGGAATCACTCGGATCTTCGTTCTAGGTGTTTATGCACCTTGGGATGTGGGTTCGAGGGGTACAACATCAGCAAAAAGCGAAAACGAGGAGTTCTGGAATAGTGTAAGAGAAGTATTGAAAGTTACCAAGCCAAATGAGAAGATTATTATGTTAGGTGATTTTAATGGATGGGTGGGTGTAAAGCGTGATGGATATGAAAAGGTGCTTGGTGCGTTTGGTGACGAAAAGGTGAATGATAATGGAAGAAGTGTATTAGAAATTTGTCTAGAGTGGGATCTTTTTGTGTCGAACTCAATGTTTCAACATAAAGAGATCCACACCTACACAAGAGTGGAAGGTATTTTAAAAAGTATGATAGACTTTGTGATTGTAGATGAAAGATTGAAGAACAAAGTGCTGGATACCCGTGCATATCGCGGTGCTGGCATTGACTCGGACCATTTACTGGTGATATCCCGGATAAGGGGTATCTTCAATCGCTGGCGGCACAGGGTAAGGGAGCAAACCAGCGCTTTGGAAAGAGTAAAAGTAGAAAATTTGCAAGATATGGATGTAGGTAAGAAGTATATTAATAGACTGAAGGATGAATTTGAAGATTTAGAGGAAATGAGCGATATTGAAGATGGATGGAAGGAATTTAAAGAAAGAATTGTGAAAGTAGCTGTTGAAGTGTGTGGTGTAAGTAGAAGAAGGAAAGGAAAAAATCACAAAAATGCGTGGATGAGTAAAGATGTGCAAGAACTTGTGCGATTAAAGAAGAAAGCATGGCTGGATTTGTTAGCAGCAAAAGCTAACTTAAGAATGCAAGAGGTTATAGATGAAGATGTGAATGAAGCACGTAAGGAATATAAGAAAATGAAAGATTTGGTTAAGAAAGCTGTGGTTAGAAAGAAAGAAGAGTATAAAGAGGATTTTGATAAAAGGCTATCAGAAGACTTTCAGTCAAATCTGAAAGTATTCTGGAAATCCGTAAGGTCAGCCCGAGGAAATACTATAACCAGAGAGCTGACTAGGATCAGATGCCAGGATGGTAGCGTTGTGAAAGGAGAAGAATGTGTACTAAAGATATGGAAGGACTATTTTGAAAGTTTATTTGAAAAAAAGGAAGGAAATAAGAAAGATTTCTGCTATAGCGAAGAAAAAGAGAATGAGATGGAAGGCGAAATTGAAATGTTCGAAATTGTGGAAGCACTTAAGAGTATGAAAGCGGGAAAGGCTGCTGGGTGTGATAGAGTGTCGGTCGAGATGCTTAAAGCAGGAAAAGGCGTAGTAGCTAGTCAGTTGTACTGCCTTTTCAATTTGTGTTGGAGAAGCGGCCGAGTACCAAAAGATTGGTGTAAGGCTGTTATCGTGCCACTTTACAAAGGAAAAGGGTCACAGCTGGACTGCAAAAATTATCGTGGTATAAGCCTGCTTAGCGTCGTCGGCAAATTGTATGCTAAGGTATTGATTAATAGAGTCAGGAATGAAACTGATGACAAAATATGGGATGCTCAAGCGGGATTTCGAAAGGGAATGGGATGTACTGATCAGGTCTTTTCCTTGCGGTGCATAGCCGAAAAGTTTTTGGCCAAGAGTCAAAAAGTCTATTGCACATTCGTAGATCTGGAAAAGGCCTATGACAGAGTTGAGAGGAATGAATTGTGGTCAGCACTTTCTATGCATGGGGTGAGCAGTCTCTTAATACGAGCACTGAAATCCTTATATGAGGATTCGAGTGCTTGTGTCAGGATAAACGGAGCGCACACTGAGTGGTTTAAGATTGAGAAAGGCGTTAGGCAAGGATGTGTTGCGTCACCGTGGCTGTTCAACCTATTTATGGATAGCTGTTTGACAGATTTGAAAGAGTCTAAAAGTGGATTAAGGATGAATGAGTTACTCGTCAAATGTCTGCTCTATGCCGACGATCAGGTTATACTGGCGTCATCAGCGGAGGAGTTACAGGAGATGGTAAACTGTATGCATGAAGCTTTAAAAGAGAAAGGAATGAAAGTGAACGTAAGTAAAACTAAAACACTGGTTTTTGAAATGGAGAAAGAAATGACAGCATGTAATATTTTGATTGGAGGAGAAAAAGTGGAGCAAGTGAAAGAGTTTGTATATCTAGGATCAAAGTTTACATCAGATGGCAAGTATGATAGTGATATTGAAAGGAGAGTGAACGCGGGGAACATGGTGAATGGAGCTTTGCATGCCTTTATGAGCAGTCAGAAACTATCCAAAAAGGCTCGACTGGCTGTGCACAGGGGCGTGTTGGTCCCGACATTAATGTATGGGAGTGAAAGTTGGGTATGGCAAAAGAAGCATGAAAGCAGAATAAATGCAGTGGAAATGAGAGCGTTAAGGAGTATGATGGGTGTGAAATTGAGTGACAGGATAAGGAACAGCGTGATAAGGGAATGTTGTGATGTGAAAGAAGATGTAGTTACAGGAATAGAAAAGGGTATGTTAAGATGGTTCGGTCATGTGGAGAGGATGAATGAAAGCAGGTTGACTAAGCAGATATACAAGGAGAGTGTGGAGGGAAAGGTCGGAGTGGGAAGACCTAGACGAACGTATCTTGATCAAATTAAGGACGTCCTGGTAAAGGGTCAGGTCAAAAGTACCCGAAACCGCCGAGCTTGTATGAAGAGAGTTATGAATGTGGACGAAGCGAAAGAAGTATGCAGAGATCGTGGCAAGTGGAAAGAGGTAGTCTCTGCCTACCCCTCCGGGAAAGAGGCGTGATTTTATGTATGTATGTATGTATGTCCTTATACCTTACGGAGTAGAAACCGTCAGTTTCGAAACGACAGAAAGCCCACGTTCCAATATAACCATAGGTTGCCCATCGCCTAAAAGATGAAACCCAAAGATGTTAGCCTTTCCCTTGATTGACTTTTACGATCTGCACGGGGAGAAAAGAAGCTGGCACATACTATTTTTTATGCGCTTTCAGTCCAGCATGGAAACTTGCATAAGATGAATGTACGCCTATTCCTTTTATCGCCTTTTACGACATCCATAGGAAAGAGATGGAATGGTCCCTATTCTTAAGTATATATATTTTAAAAGAGTATTTAACAAAAAAATGTTTTCCTAATAGCAAACAAGGGAGTGCTTTCACGGACAATAGTGCACATACAAACTACGGCAAAGTAAATTCGCATGTTTCATTCTACGTGACGTTTCTCAGCAGTGTCTTGAGACATTAAACTACGGAACTTGCGATACTCTTAATGTGTGCATTAATTAATGCGAGAACTTCGCACCAAATCGCTTGTTTGGGACTAACATAAGATAAGTCTGAGTCACACATTTTTGTTTGGTTATCTCATGATAATTGAATAATTCTGGATTCCCCAGACACTCGGTATAAATTCGTAAATCATATTTCATATTCAATATGCAAAGAATAAATACATTTCTAATAGTAACATAAAATATTAGAACTTGAAGTATTGTGTACTAGAAGCCGCCCGTGACTTTGTCCGCATGGAAACCCTATCAATTCCGCGGGAACTCCGTCCGTTCATCGTAATGGTTTACTAGTTTTTGCATGAAAGAGTAACAAACATCCATACTAACATACTCACAATTTATCGCATTTATAATATTAGTAGGATTACTCTATGCCTCTATGCTCAGCATTTAGACAAAAAAGTTTGAAAAAAAGACGAAAACTACGTCAAGGTATTTCAAGCATCGGCAGCTAACTGTATTGAATATTTGTGTGTATATTGACACACACGATCCAAAGTGTGCCTCTTATTCAAACACTCCGTGATTTGCTATTCCGAACCTGAGCGTCTAATATTTGTGTTTGTCGCCGAAGACAAACTAACCGTGCCTTGTTTCGGCTACAACTAACTGCCAGTCATTTAGATGAGTGTATTTACTTGTTAAGATATCCTGCAGAAGGAATATGTGTGTGTTTTTTTAATAATATCTTAGTTGCGTCTGGTTTTTTAGCTCGTATAGTTTAATAATGTGAAGAAACTTCTTAGAGCCGTGTTTATCAAAATTATAATAAAATTTACTTTACTTCTAAAAAGCATTTTATTTTATGGCTTTAATCTTACTAGTAATTTACCAAATTGCATTAAATTTATTACTGTCCTAAGTTTATTTGTACCTGTTGTATTTGACCCTATTTCTAAAAGAGTATATATATATATATACAAATTATAGGTATCATTCTTATTTCTTAAAGATTTTAAAGTACGTGAAACATCCACTGTTACTTAAAGGGTTCAATTTTGATGAAACTTACACATTCGGGTATTTCGAAGATGAACTGTATGTCAATATCACACAAAGATGTAAAATATCGACTAGACGATACGCTTGCATTTCTTCTGGGACCACCAACGACGCGAAGTGCGGGATCTAGGTAATTACTACGAGTACTGGTCTGAAGATAGGCAGAGCAGGACAACTTGATAATAGGCAACTTGTATGTTCACTTAATCGTCGCTTGCGCATGCAAGTAAAACCTTGTTCTTTCACGCAATAACTTAACACTTGAATTAGTTTTTATTGTAACAGCTGCTATTTTTATATTATAATTATAATGCAGGTGCAGCTTTTTCACTTTAAATATATTTTTTTATAGTAAAAACATTTGCACCTTAGGCAAGTTCAAACTGGTTTCCTTCTGGTACACCCAAAGGGAATCTCATTGAATCCTGTGCAAAATTTATTTTTAGTGGTTTGTTTGTTTGGAACATATTTACTGCCCAGAAATTTACACAGTTACAAGAAATACAACATAGTTATAAAAAGAATAAATCACTTGCAATAGCGGACTTATTCCATGAACTAGGAACAAAACTTATAATACTTACAACAAAATCAAAAACTTATTCTAATGTTCTTGATATTATTTGATAAGTCCTTTAATAACGTCAATAACTCAGTTTTCAGTTAAATACTATAACTTGGACCGAGGACTGATGTAATAATTTATGTAAAATGTATATTTGTACCTTTATACATTTAAACATAAGTCTTCGGTCTCGGTAGTAGTTAGTAGTATTTAGGTAATAGTAAGGCATACCGTCGTATTTAGCTAAATCGCTAAGGATAGATATGCTCTTAAAATGTCAGAAAAAATATTAAATATCGATGTACCCATATCACACCATATCATACTCGGATAATAAAACATTCCATTACGATATTAGGAGGACATTGCACCAGACAAATTAAGCGTGACATTTCGTGTCTCCGGAGACGCTAATCACTAGTAGTATGTACTTACAATGAATATTACAATGACAATCGGCACAGGAAGCTCATAAACCGATTATGATGATCGCTCGTCATTCGATATGACGGCCGCACAATCGATCCAAACCGATTTATAACTTAGATATAGCGGTACAGATTCTTATCGATTAGTGATTAATCGGACACTGTTTCGGTATATGTGGGTGAGTGATCAAAAGTAGTACACATCCTGTGCTTAATGCAACGTTCTTGGAATTTAATTGGGAGTTAAAAAGGATATTGGACAATTGGTTTATTGAAGTAAATTATTAATTGTTTTTTGAGGACATGAATGAGTGCTTCTGCTTTGTAAAGAGAACTATGTAATAATGATTGTCGATTGAACTGTAAATTTTTTTAACTTCTTTTAACCTTGCAGTAGTTATACTTAACTGTGTAGCTTAGTCATTGGAATAATGTAGTAACTAAAAATTTAAGGCAAATGAAGGTGCGGGCAAGATATAGTTGCAAATGAATGTATATCTTAGAAGATTTTTTACCTGTAGTGAAAAAAATACAATAGTTATTTTGAAATAATGCTATCGCTCCATAGCCCGTCGGATCAGAATAGCCTCCAGCAAAGGTCACAGTGCGTCAATTTCGATACAATTTTCAATAGTAAAAGAGCAAATAAAATTCTATTGAGATTGCAGGCCGCGATGGCCGCCGGAGATATAACCGGAACAATAACTGATGCACCGCACATCCTTTGCGCTCTACAGCTAGTAGACTATCCGCGAATTTGTCGTTTAGCATTTACATATATAGAACAGTTCCGTGCATTCACGCTGGTCTGGTTTCAAAAAAAAACAGTGTGTGCTAGCTGCTTCTCTTCTCGTGCAGATTGTAAAAGTCAGTCGAAGGAAACGCAAATAAAATTGGGGTTTTTCTTTTATGCGATAGGCTAGCAACCTATCACTATTTGAATCTTAGGTTCATCATTATGTCATCCAAGTAGCATAACCAAAACCTTTTCAAAGGACTATTGGCTCTGCCTACCCCAAGCGATAAAGACGTGATTATATGTATGTACATAGGTATAGAACTGTTTTTGGGATGGACTATATAAGAAGAAGGCAAGTATGTACTTGTTAATCTGTAGGTGGCAAGCGTAAACATTTGAACAACATGATGTCAACATTACTCGGGTTAAACAAATGTCGGTAATAAAACTTGTCAATATTAAAAATATTATGATATCGGGTTTTATTGAGCATCAAGATGTCGGAAGAACGAAGATGAGATTAAAGATATCTCTTTTATTTATTACGTTTTTGTTTAAAAGTATAATATTCTTATAACTTAAAGTGTTTGTTTGGTCAGCTGGTAGAGAATGCCAAACGGCATTAAGTCCGCCTTTTGTACATTTTTCTTGTGCAATATGGTTTGAAATAAATATCCAGATCTTCAAGTTCATGTTACATATTCTTTCTAATTTTCTTTAGAATCCCAAAATTTCTTGACCACCATTAGGGCTGAATTTTTGAATGTGAAAAGACTATTTTAGTCTGAAATATTTTATTGAAATTGTATGTATTCTTACATTTATCAATTCATCTTTTAAGGATTAACACAATAAAAAGCGATAAATTTAGACTTACTTTTGATAAAAAAACAGATATCTATAAAATATTGGCAAAAATTATGTTCTACAGCCCAAACAAAATGTTCAGTTTCAACAGAATAATCCTGGCAATCCCAAGACATGAATAGGAGGCAAACCCAGCGGTAAAACAACAATGGTTAATAAAAACTTTATGTCCAATGCATTCGGGTTTGTAGACTCATTTTATACAGGACGCGTAACAAGAAGTGGTTCTCCAAATAAAACAAGAGTCAAAAACCGCGGTTTATTTATGGATGAGTTAGCATCAGGTTTAAAATTCGAGGTATAATGGATACATGCATTATGCATCGATTGATCTTCTCCATGACATGTGGTCAATTGGCCAGCGTTAGACAATGATGGGGGAATACCAAAAATGTGTAAGCAAACTGATCTTTTCTGATGTACCCCTTTTATATGTAGTTGCAACGCATGAATGATTTTCTACTTTAACTGGTTTATTTGTAACAAGTGTGATTAATAATTCAAAAATATTTCCCTTGATTTTCGCTTATTAACGAGTCTTAATATATATTTTTTTACATACTTAGATTTTTATGATTTCATCTAGCTCGTGTCTTCGGCATTTCGAGAAATCCTCTTTTATCTCTTAGGTCTCTAAATTTTCAGGGATATACACGGCATTTCTATATGAAAGGGTTTCATACATTTACATACTGAACATTAAATTATACATAGGCTTTTAGTTTTAATAAAATCCTTCGATTTATTACGAGAGAGACTGGAATGTTCATTTTAAGTGGGACTCGTATTTACGCATAATTGAAACTTCTTTTTGCGACAAGTCGAATACGAAATAACCTCTTATAATAATTCAGTTTTTTTAGGTCTTGACGTGTACTTCTTGTGCATTTTGTATTTCAAAACAGAGTGGATGGTTGGGCAATGGCCACTAAAAACTGGGAATGTTGATTTTAACTTTGTCGGTAACAAGAAGTTTATCGTAAA
Organism: Amyelois transitella; assembly: GCF_032362555.1. NCBI lineage: Eukaryota > Metazoa > Arthropoda > Insecta > Lepidoptera > Pyralidae > Amyelois > Amyelois transitella. The sequence goes on along the minus strand of NC_083511.1, from coordinate 4,254,578 downwards.
TTGTTAAGTTTATTGTAAATTGTAATTTTTTGAGTTACACTGAGAAGGTACTTATTTGGATCGTTACATTTTAAAAGTCTTCTTCCTTACCAGATCATTGTTACAAATTGGGAATCTCATTCCTAATGAATATTCATTAAAAAAATTATAGATTAATCTGTCTCACCGTCATGTAATATTTTAAAACATTGCCAGCATATTTGGGTACTCGTTCTAAATCTTACGAGTATAATGCTACCTTTATTATTATGTCACGTACTTTGTTAGGTATCCCTTCAAAAAATACTGAAATTGAAGAATTTTAATAAGTCTCATCATAAACCCAGAAGATGTGGACAAAAGATTGGTCAGTTGAACGCCAGGCAAAAGAATCTTCTAGATTCTTTGTGTGGCGTATACAAATAGGTGCCATTAGCTTCACTGCCATGAGCTCTCTTGAGATTGTAACACGCTCCGCTCCACAGAACACCGAAGGCACACTGGCGATCTTCGATCAAGATGTTGCCCTCGACTTCGCCCGTCTTAAATTTCTGTAAATTTTAACTTATTATGACATTCCAATGTGTAAGCTTTATTACTACAAAGTTTCTTAAAAAAACCACTAAGCACTCTTTGTGTGAATGAAAGACAAACTTTTGTTTAAATAAATAGCTCTTATACGTTTAGTTATGCTTTTTTTATTTGTACTTATTTATTTCCATTTGCAATAAAGCACATATATAACTATGGTCATAGATGATAGTGATAATGAGAATGTGATTATGAGCATAATTTTAATTTTGAGAATTGTATATGCACCTGATTGTAATTTTTTTTTTCTTAACCAACCGGCGAATATTTTGTACCGAACACATTTTGAGCGACATTTTAAGTCTATACATAGTATGTCAATGCTGGCGATAGATTCTTGCCATGCTCTGTCCCTTTAATTAGTCAGGGTTCACGCGGCGCCGTGACATTGCTTCGGTTTGATATGTAGGCCGGTCAGATGGTCGGTCAGGATTGGAATGGAATATGCTGCATTTAAGTGTTTAGTTGCTTGTACTTAGGCGGCTTTAGAGAAAATGCTTTGCGGTTTGGGTTATCCTAGATTTAATTGATAACGATTTTGTTATATCACTTGTTTGTGATTTTCTAGTAGTGATGAATGAATGAATTTCATCGGGGACTTTTTTCCTCTTCTTTTACTTAATATTTGTTTATTAAAAATCTACCATTACAGTTGCGTAAAATTCCACACATTGGATAAAATGCGTCAACATCAGATTAATAGGTATTAATATTTTATGAAATGGACATTTTCTAGTATAATTGTCCTTATAAAAATACCTTTAACTTTATTTCGGTCTATATTGTTTGTGTGAATACCGAGGGCAAGCATCAAACAATTCGATAGCATCACGATTCTCATGTAAATACCAATAAAGGAACATTATAATTATGATAGCATCGCCTATTGGTTTGTATTGGTGATCTGTTAGACTCTGTCCACTGTGAGCCCACGCGTCGACACGCCCCTAGCGGTAACGCATATTGTTTCTATAGCATAAAATATTTATAGAAACTGGTTCTCAAACTGTACTATATTCACGATGTATTTTTTTCGTAATACTGCTGCACAATGTCTTTAGGCGAACGCAAAATTTTAATCTCTAAAATTAAATCTAAGTGAACTTAAACTAAAATTCTATAGCAATACTTTCTATCATAATCAACTGAATATGATTTTTTCGAATGGCTTATGAAAGAATAGAAAACTAACAACAGCTATATAAATACTGAATTTGATTTCCATATTCAATGTTCTCTGAAAACCATATTCAGAATATTTGAGAACAACTGACCAAGACTATAATCTAAACAGTTGATGTTTAAATAATGACTTAAAAGATAAAATCGTGGCGCATACGCATAGGGGAATGCGACATGGCTTGCGGTTATGGTAATTTGTTGAGCATTTCCAATTTTGATGAAAGTAATTTTGTACAAATTAAAATTTTATAATACATTGATTGAAAAATGTATTTTCAACCCACGGAGGGACATTGATCTGTTGATAGCGGAAAGATTTTTTATTCTATTCCATTTGCTAATATAAAATTATGGTGAGTACGTATCATCACCAACATCAATCACCATAACGTTTTCATGTTGCATCTGAATTCCATCATTAAGTCATATAGCTGAACGTGGCCTTTGAGTCTTTTCAAGATTTGCTAGCTCTTTCTACCCCGTAAGGGTTCAATATATTTTAAGATGTACATATATTACCTCACAACTGCACGGAAAACAAGTACAATATGACAATTATTTAATTTTATATTATCTTGATATAATAACGTGTGGTTCCCGGCACCAATACAAAAAAGAATAGGACCACTCCATCTCTTTCCCATGGATGTCGTAAAAGGCGACTAAGGGATAGGCTTACAAACTTGGGATTCTTTTTTAGGCGATGGGCTAGCAAGCTGTCACTATTTGAGTCTCAATACTATCATTAAGCCAAATAGCTGAACGTGGCCATTCAGTCTTTTCACGACTGTTAGCTCTGTCTACTACCCCGCAAGGGATATAGACGTGACCATATGTATGTATAACGTGTGCATCTCTATTTTAACAAACATTATGTCTCGTTCACAATGCGATGTCAATAGAAACTGCTATTAATATGCACAAAGTGAATCTGGCACTGTCTTGACACACAAAGCTACCTAGAACATTAATAATGTACTGCAGCTTTGTCATTAATGAGAATGTAATTAAATTTACAGAATGTGATATAAATGTATATAAAAAATAAATCAGCACGTAAGTAAATTAATGTTGTTTATACAATTTGTCACAATTCATGTATACTTATTGTTTTTTTATAAATGCAATAAAGTGAATTTCACTCATTCATAATTAAAAGTATCAATAACATACTATAAATCAAAAATTCTAATTTAGGTTATACTTTTTATAGTTAACATCACAAATAAAGATTTAGGTTAGTGTTACGTACGGGCACGACGTTAGGACAAAAGCGAAAATTAACAATACACCTATAACTATAAAATGGCGAGCAGATCTGTAAAATTTAAGACTAATGTCCCCGCCATTTTAGGCCTGATACATAAAAAAATCATGTAGCCTAATATTTTAAATATTCTACGTTTCAGCGAATACAGAATGTAACGTAACTCTATTGCAACTTTATAAAATTAGGTGACCGCTGTCAAAAAGTCCACACACACGCACATGCAAAACCAAGCGATATTTTAGGCAAATCTACATCCTTTTAATCTATCAAATAAAATATTAAAGGGCACTCGGCCAGAATCCAAGCAGCTATTAAATCGTTTCAACTGTCTCATAACAAATTCAGTAATTTGCCCATACGTCTTGTTATGGTCGTTCTACGAGATTAAAACCCGCACCCAGCCTTCATAAATCGTACCCTGTACACCTTATCTTAATATATTATTCAGGCCCCCTGAAATACGGGACGAATCTAAGTGCCGGCAAATTGTCAATGTCCGAAAGTCCTCAAACGTGGCCGTTCAGTTTTATGTTGGTTGTGATGTCGCCTCTAGTATTTGTGTAAGGCTATGGTTGTATTAAGGATTTTTATAAATTTCAGTAATGCTTGATGTATACTTTATGTATATTTATTTTAAGGTCTATGAAGAAGCACTCGTTACTGTCGAACAAGGATGATCCAAGCCAGGTTTGGTATTAGGACTGGAGTCTTCATGGCCCGACTTCCTCATTTTGATCGTGGAATTTCGAGATTTTCTACAAGGTGGACACAATTCCATGATGAAAGTAGTTATTGTAATGTCACAAAATGGGTGATCAAAAAATATACATAACATATAATCACGTCTACATACGCGGGGGCGCGCAGAGCCAACAATCATCAAAAGACAGAAAACCACGTTCAGCTGCTTCGCTTAATGATAAAATTAAAATTCATATAGTGACAGGTTGCTAGCCTAAAAGAGGAAAAGTATATAAGCCTATCCCTGAGTCGCCTTTTACGACATCCATGAGAAGGCGATTGGTGCCGGGAACCACACGGCACGGTATCAAAAAATATAATATGCAAAAACAAACCAACGAAATCCTTAATATTGCCGAAATTCACCGCATTACGTTTTCTTTACTACCGCCATCCCATTTTTGTTCAACATATCTTACAGTTAGTCCCAAATAAAATGGCTTCTATGCATATTATAGTATCATCATAGCTATCGAACGGTGGTTTATTCGTCAAAAGGGTCGCGTTTATAGCACATTTATAGGAGAAGTGTCAATAGTGAAATCCCAACGCGGTCTTCCCTTGTTTTGTATCTACGGGTACAAATGGGGTTGTAAAGGTTCGTGTTTTTGTACGTAGTAAATTTATACTTTTTAAAAGCGTATATTTTCTGGAAATTGGAAATCATGTAGTTCTTAGTATTTTCGTGCTTGAACAAAATTGGCTATAATTAAAGGATATTCGATGAAAATAAAAAGATATTGAAAAACAATAAGACTTTAATTATACTCGTAATAGGACAAAATAAGAATTGTACTTATATACGTTTTAAAAAATAATAAAAAAATAAAACACCAGTTTTTGCGTTGTTTAATTACTCAATCATGAAAAATAAAACACTAACGGGTTTATATGAAACATTTATCACTTATGCTTCAATATTAACACAAGCAAAGCTACATGCCGTAGCTAGAGAAGAAATATAAGCAGCTTGAACTTCCTCATGGTCCATCGACGGTAGCCACATAATTTCTCGTCTACATTATCTATGGTCCACGTTATGCTTTATGGTCGCATCGCTCCCACGCCGATTAGACGGCGACGCTTTAAGGTCTATATCCATACATCAGAGCTGAGCTACAGAAGTGAACTATTCCACAAAAATATCGTTACATACATTATCTATGGATATGACCATCAACGTCTATGCCACATTCCATTAACAGAGCTTCAGCGCCAGTCCTAAAATATGTACATCTAGAAAATCACGCATCTTTCCCGGAAGAGTAGGCAGAGGCACCTTTTTTCACTTAACATAATCCCTGCATCATTTTATTACTTCATCCTCTCTACTGGCAAACTCGGTGGTTTAGGATACTTTTGACCTGACCTTTCGCCAGGATGGCCCTGATTTGGTTCGATCATCTTGGTATTTCCACTGCAATAACTCATTCCTTGCATATTTTCTTATCCAACATACGAAATGTAAACGATATTCTTTAAGGCACGTTTCTGGCATGGCCAATGTGTGTGGGTATAGACCTTTAAGATGAATAGATGACTGGAATATAGGACATCGGCGCGATCTGTTTACATTCGATACCGTTTGCATACAATTGTCACCTCGGAAAGGATCGGGTATCCCCGTGTTTTCGATTTAGGCTCGATGTCGCGATCGATGTAGTCTGTCTTGTCTTTAAGAGTTATTGAGTTCCTATTACACAGAGAGTGCGCATTAAAATCAAACAGCAAACTAGATTTAGAAATTTTGATAATAAATAGTATTCGTAAATATTGTCCAAATTTTAAACTTAGAATTGTTATTTGAAACCTCCAGAAAAACAATTAGTCAATGACGATACGGTAATGACTGAAAAGCGCTAAGAATTAAAACAAATATAGTAACAAACTAAGTATATAGAGATTGTTGACCAACTTTAACTAATCAACTTTTGGCAAATGAGATAATGAAATAAGTTTCATAAAATTAATAAGTAAACTGTTCAGTTCTTTATAACAATATGTAAGCTACCTTTATTTGGTAATGCGCACTCTTATTAAAACAAAAGACGTTCATTTTTACTTCTTTGTTTAAAGTTATCTCTGTTTTCTCTAATCTATGCACATTAACTATTGATGTTTTCTCTGTAACCGATACTCTGTATTTGCATCTAAAATGTTTAACACCGAACATGCACGTTCATCTTTCAAAGACAATAACGACTCGATATATTCAGCGTCACAAATCGATTGTGATCTATGTTGACGATGATCTTTGACCAATGTAGCCACAGAAATCTAAATAGTATCTAAGATACAGATTTCCCTGCATGTGTCCAAAGAAAATTATGAAATGAATGAATAAATACCGTTTATGCACATAACAATTACTACATACAATTAACATATATCTTATCTAAGTTTGAAGACAAAAAATAGTGTTATATATGTAATAATCTTATAGGGATACAAGGGACATTACAAAGTGTGTGTCTAACAGAGCAACGACATCAACTTAGAGCTTAATTTTTTCATACATTACTATTTTTATACAGTACTATATCACCTTTAGCGCCACATTTCTTCGTGACATCCTTATGTTTATTATCCCTACATACTTTCTTACTCTGTATTATAAGTCAGATGTTTACTTTGACCAGTTCATTCAGAAAAACCTGTAAAAACCAATTGACATAAACCCTTTGTACGCACAGCCAGCTGCAGTATCACCTGTCAAATTCGGCCCTACATTGTTTTGTCTCAATTCTAATCAGATATCTGACGGCTTCATACTCGATTAATTCATTAATTCACCAGTTGCGGTCGCGGGCAGGAGGTACCTGCACGAAAGGGTTACATTAAGGCTACTCTACACTGCTGCTTATTAAAAAGTCTATATCGCATGAGTTTTGCTTTTATGAAATTTTTTAAACAAAAAATCTTTTTTTTTTAAATATTTTATAAGTAATCACTTTTAAAAACTTGTTATTTTCACATGCTTATAATGTGAAAATATTTTTAAATTAGTTTGTTCATTTTTAGTTTTGCAAAAAAAAACATCAACCGCTTATAAAGTATGTCACATAAAAAGCATTATCACACGTTGTTTTACAAAACTTTAGTGAAATAAAAATTACCGTAGAATAATTACTCGATAAAACTTGAGTACTGTAATTTTTCACTCACAAACACATTAAATTAAATATCGATACGAACATAAGTAATAACTGTTTCAACGCACATTCACACGTCATTAATTCGGCTGATATATACTACCATTCATTTGACTAATGTCCAGTCGTGAAGTGTATAAACATCCATGTGTGACACCCTCTTTAGCATACATTTAAACTGGTCAAGTTGAATGATATAAGTAAATTTAAAGTCTTAACCTAAACGAATAAAAAAATCGAACGACATATAGTTTAAATACATCTAAACTAAATTAATTTCATTCTTAAAAATCTGAGGGAAAGTTTTAAACGATTTTTCTTTATGTTGTCTTTAATAAATATATTTTTTGTAACATAATTTCTTTTTCTACAAATATTATTCCAACCAGTATAGTTTTTCAATATAAATCGTAGCAGACTATTACAGAGAAATATTTTACAAAATGAACTCATCAAATGTGAACTTAGCCTTAAGGTTTTAATCAGTCGCATCAATCAAACAGGTTCTTAATAATGAATCAACTAAGGGTGAGCTTCGAATCTTACGTCTGATAAAGTTACACAATGAACAGTTTTTATAGTTAACATTTTTATAGCGCTAGGTTCATGTTTTATTTTTAACATAATTAATCTATAGTAGTAGTAAATAAATGAAAAAAAAATCATTTATGCGGCTTCTATTCTCTAAAAGGGCGCCGGCAACAGCTAGTTTCCAATATAAGGTGTGTTTCTTCAATCTACATAATTATTATTCAACTTAAAATCGAGAAGCTACAGTTAAATTTTACTAAGCGCATAAACTTAGGGAAATAAAAGTAAAAATAAATAATTGTCGGTACAATTACCACAGAAACTATAAAAATTTCAACAGAGTTCAACAACCTTGCGTCACCATAAAAATGTAATAGTTAGCCGATGGTATCATAAGTGGTTAGTTTATTTAAGCATGCTATATTTACTCCCACAGTTTGATGGATGAACTAGAAAGATCTATATCTGGCAACGTTCCTATTGTATCAGTAATAATCTGTATCATATCACTTTGTTAATATGTCATGCTATCATTTTAGATAATGTATTGTTATGTGAAGCTAATGTTTCTCATATTAAGATGGATTTTTTAAACTTAAAGCGTTTCTATTTAGAAATAATATTGTTATTACAAAAGAGGCATAAATTTCGTTAACATATCAATTTAATTCAACAACGTATAAATTAAATTTATAATAACATTAAAACTTTCTTATGCAAACTAGTTATCTTGCAAACTAAATGATGTGTTATTATGTCAAACAATTATGGAACTATGTACGCTACACACAAATATATTTCATTTAAATCAGATTGATATAAATAGACGCATTAACCTTGAAGTGAATAGTTTCTGTCACATTTTTATTATTGTATATTGCCGAGTTGATGAGAATCATATTTCCTATCACTTTTCAATAAGTCAAGTGGGTCAGGTGATATTGAAATTACCACTTTCTAATACTGGTTATAATATCAATTTGTCGGACATGATGAGTAATTACCGAGAGTCAGTGATCTTGACAAATGTGTTGTGAAATATGTACCGTAGAAATTTGATTGGATGCGGTGCGCGTTCGTAGTTCAATGTAACTTTTTTGGATATGGCAATATTTATATCTCTAGGAAAAAGTAAAATTAAGCAGTAACTATAAAGAAAATAACTGAATTGTTGTGGACCTGTGTCAATAGCATGGTACGCGCCACGCCGTTTTTATACTATTAAAAATAATTTTTTTTGTACTGGCGTTCTCGAAAATGGCTCTAACGATTTGATTGAAATTTATAATGATATAATAAAATTAAAAAAAAACAATTTGGATGAAACTTTACAGTACTCATACAGTTAACGAAAAATTTTAACATAAATTTTTAGTTTCGGAGTTTAAAAATTCAGGAACCTTGTATCAAAGTCAAAATAAAATTTAGCGGTTTTTATGGTGACAACCCTTTAATATTATTACACTTATACAATAAAACTAATGGGATCTCATCATATTTTACTATAACAATAAAATTACAAAAAATATATATAATCGATCTAAAAACAATCAAAAGAGTGCAAAAACAAATTTAACGATTAATCAACAAACATTCAAACATCAACAATTCATGAATGGAACATCCACCCATTCTGACGTCCGCACCAACTCAACATTCCTGCATGGGATGTGGGGCGTCCAAATGCAAGATCACGAGTCGAGTAAACAATTGCGGCCACGACACACGCTCTCTTTGATTAGTGGTACTTAACCCAACTCGCACGGTGTGAGCTATGTCTATAAAGTCCTGCGCAGACGTGACTGCTGCGACGACTAATTGGATTTAAACTTTTGATTAGTAGGTGCAGTAAAAGTAGTCCGCAACTTTGTCAATTTGAATAGAACGAAAAGTGAGGGTTGAAAGTATGAATGACTCGTGGAAAATATTCATGATGGTAGAAATTATGACACATTTTGAAGGAAAATTGACACGAATAAGTAGACATATTTATGAGCAACAGGTGACCAACTCATAAAATAATCTTCGGAAAGTAAAAAATTGTACAAGCACCAAAGAAAATTAAGCAATTGCAACTCACAATTAATTTAACTTATTATATCTCGCTGCTATAGTTTTGGCCAATGTAATCCTTGATCTCATTATCTGTGGGAATGCCAATATAAAACATTACATTAATTAAGAACAACAAATTAAACAAACTATTTCTATCATTAACATCACGTCAAACGTGACTTGCTACTCGGCTAACACGACTGTCCGTAGAAATCGGAATAATGCAAGACTATAGAAGTGGTTAGTACTGGTGCATATGTCCTCATTTTTTTATCAGTAAACTTAACGTTTTCACATAATAACATCTCAAATCTGACTCCTTTTGACATCTTTAAATCTGTGCAGAGAACTGCATGCATTGCAAAAAGACCCCATATCATTCCTATAGTGTCAAATACAATATGGTATTTATATTTATCTTTCTCCCGGCGTTTTTCTCGGTTACATTCTGACCTCTCTGGACAGGAGACGGGTAAAGCGCACCTTTGTCCATGATCCTGGGTCAGGCGTGTCGGATATTTCACGTTTTTCTTTCACTTCCAATTGAACCTTTGCAGAGGAACCTAATGACCATGGTTCTTCTATTATCTTATAATTTTCCGATTACTATGCGGCTGTCCCACTTCCCCGTCCTATTTTAGGTAATTGATTTAAATCGTTTCTTTCAACGCGAAGTGGTAATGTTAGTGATTGTTTTTTAAGTAGACCACGTCTGCACTATAATCATCGTAATAGAGCACTTAGCAAGACAAACTGCTTAAATGGACATCTTTCATAAGTCACTTGTAAGTTGCAATACGGAATTATGATAAGTTCGAATGGTTTTTTGTACATTTGGTAGCGGTTGGCTTATTTTGAAATATTTGGAAATGACTGGTTAATGACAGATATATATTTTACAGGTACACAAATATATTATTAATTAACTTATGACATTTTATTTGTAAAATTTTCCAAGCGTTTTAACAGCGTTTAGCGTTTTTAAACTTTAACCTTTAAATACTAGGTCTTTAAAGATTTCATTTACAGTGTACATATCAATGGAATGTAACATCGTCATTTAAGGTTGAACACTATCTACTGAAGCTATGGCAAGACTTTTAGAAAAAAAAACCAGCACAAGCTTATTTCATTTTCACTTTCGCAAAAAAAAAATGGTTCAAAAATTAAAATATTCCAAATTCAAAAGTGGCAATTCCAATCCACTTAGGATTCCCATTCATCATCACCATCTGATACGGAACAGTCGACAATGGCGTCATAAAAATGCAATTTTCATTTTTAACGGTGTGATCCAGAAGCGTTAGAGCGTCGCCCTTCTCACGGTTTTGCGTGGATGCCGATCACAGGAAGACGGCCAGTTTGTGTGCTAATTCGCTTGGCGGAGTATCGGCGTGATCTCGTGAGTTATTAGGTGGCTGTGTTGGTAGTACAGTTGTTGGCTCATGTTCGATTTTAGAATTTTTTATTAGATTACCTTATCTTAAAGGTGCAGGGTTTAAAGGTTAGACACGGTGTGTTTCGTTTTCTTATTATCTTACTTATTACATACGTACAAACCTCCCTTTGCTACTACAAGTAGCATAGGAAGGTTTGTACATATATATGTAATAATATACTAAGAAACTTCTTTAAAAATATATCCGTCATTTAAACGCATTTTTACAAACCAAATAAGTTAATATTCTTCAAAACAAGTAACTCACAAGAAAGGAGTAAAACAGCACCACATTTATTGTATCCGACAGCGTCGCCATTTACATAAAAATTTAGCACAACAATACAAGTAGTATGTTTAACTGACGCTGTATTAAATTTATCAGGCACATAATCGCAAGAGGCCGTCAAATATTATTATCGTTAAATGATGGATAGCTAATTCTTCTCGATCTGATATTCGCCCGTATAAAGATGCGTGGGACAGAAAATACAATGCATCGTTTGGGACTACTTTCGTATCGGACGAAAATCGAAGTATCCAAACCTTTAAAGGTCATAGAAAAATCATTTATTAAAATAAACAGCTTAAAAGATCGTAATGGTACATTGAAATCTCGTTACTGTGACGGTATTTTGTTTGGTTTGAATGTACTTCATTTATCTATTTAACTGCTTGTAGTAAGAAGTGTTTGGGTCAGAAAAGTGAAACGTGTATCATGTTTAAAAAATAAAAATGTAAGTGAAATACCAACTACGAATAAAATATAGTAATAAATAAAAAATAAAAAACATTTATATGAATGAAGTTGTTCATCAAATAAATCCTGTTGTGTAAAAATAAAACTACATTCAAAAACCTACTGCACATCTTTATAACTTACGCATTATACAAATATGTTGCCAAAGGCTAATAAAAATAAATCAGTTTAATGTAAGAATTAAAAGTTATATTTACTGTTTATGACTGCGAAGTAATAAATGTGCAATCTTTTATATGTAAAGTGCATGTAGCATGGCTATCATAATTATGAAGCATTGCGTCCATAACTCTACTGACGCTAATGTTCAAACAAAAGCTGAACAAGCAAACAAATTTACCGAAATTGTACAGCGGCCGGCAAACAAAAATTACGACCGGTTTGCATCCTCGCGGTTTTCGCCCCTACTACCGGTCACCGTCATCTTCTGTAACTTATAAGGATTTAGTTGACATATCTTTCGTATGGCATCTAAAAATATTTGAAAAAATACTTACAGATATATGTAACCATGATATGAACTGTATGTTTAGAAGTTTAAGTAATACCTACAGATCTCTCTACCTCATCTTTGCGTGTTTCAGGCTTAACTCTGCAACGCAATGCTTTCATTAAGTGGGCATAAAGTCCACCGTCCGACATTTCTCTCTCCACTTTGTCCGCTCTCCGGCGTCCTTAGATTTATGTCCATTTTGCTCGCATATCATCATTCCCGACGTCCAGCCAAGATTTCTTTTTAAACTGCACCCGGCGGAGGTGGCATGGATCTACAGATTAAGATATATCGTCTTTAACTCTAACAAGATAGAGATAGAGCCAATTGTCTCAACGCATTTATCTAGATGACTGAGCGATGGACTTAGATTGCTAAAGTTTTTACAATTAGCGCGGGAGGAGAAACAACTGGCGATTTTTTTCGCTACTAGACTAAAAAAAGAGCAAAGGCATATTATTTTTAAAAATGCAACCAATAGTAGGGGCTACTGCGCCCGAGTCGGCCAGCGGGCCAACGCGCCCGATGAGGCTCGACGCCGATATTTATGCCTCCATAAAACTCGAACACGCTCCGAAATGGTCACAAAACGGACGCTCGTATCTTTGGATCAAAAAGAATGAATAAAATTTAAACATCCTCCCATTTTTTTATATATTTTTAAGTAGATATATTATTGTATATACATATGTTACTTCATCTTTCTGACGTTAATCCTGGTAACATCCTCACCTATCTGGAGAGGAACCATGTACCTAGTAGTAGCAACCATGATAGATAAGGCAGGTGTTTACCCAAAGTAACTCCCATCTAAATTTCTCAATTTTTGCGGGAGACATTACACATTGGTTCATGGCAGAAGAATTCAAAAATTCAAAATTCAAAATTTTTATTCATTATTATAGGATACTATATATCGCTTAATAATTGTCGTATGGTTTGCCTGCCTTAGTGAATGTGCCTATTCACTTAGTCACCTTTTTGAACATCCATGGAAATCAAATGGAGTGGTCTTAGTCTAAAGTTCGAAAAACCACACGGCACAAGAAAAGTTTTTGAAAAGATTAGTTACATATGCATTTTCTAAATTGGAAAATTAATACCTTTCTGTGACGCATAGGTTAAATTGTTTTATATGTTCTAAAATCAAAACATGTAGACAGTGTATGAACACAATGTGTGAACTTTAAACCATAAAACAAAATCAAAATATTTTAAAATATTACTTCAATTAATCAATATTAATCAAGCCGATTGGTTATTACAATTTAATGATAAGAAATTGATATAAACGTCATCGTAAAATTGTTGGATAAATAATTCGTCCAATCAAGAATTGAAAAATGTCGATAGTCGTGAGTCGAGCAATATCGATAATCAGACAGGCGCTAGGCGGCCCAAGATGGACGCATGATAATTAGTTTTTTTTGTTAATCTAAATTTAACGTTAATTAGCCTTTAAAACCGAGGTGGCGTAGCATAAAAATTTAATTCACGTTATATTTTAGCAATAATCGATTCTATTTTAGATTGGACCTATCTTTTTATTTGTTTGTAAAAGAGATGACAGATACATATTTAAGTGTACCTTGTGCCACCCACGCACTATCACATTAGATTTAATGTTTATACGATGTCATGTGATTGAGAGCAAAATTAAATATATCTACGTAATTAAGTATCTCTTTTTCATATTTGTTTACGCATGTTCACTAGGAACTTTTTTGATGTTGTATCTAATACGAGTATAATAAATAAACGCAGGAAGTTTAGAACATTCTTTAAATACTAACGTTTACTCCAACAGCGTGTTAAGGCGCAGTGCTGCTGGTTACCTATATTCTTCTCCAGACACTAAAATTAATATTTGTGATATTTTAAGAAGATTAACATACATACATATGGTCACGTCTATATCCCTTGTGGGGTAGACAGAGCCAACAGTTTTGAAAAGACTGATAGGCCACGTTCAGCTATTAAGAAGATTAATTTAGTATATAATCCGTGAAGAGGTAAAAATAAACTTACTTTCGCATTTATAACATTAGATGGGATGACTTATTTAAAAACGTTTAACAAACTGTCAATAGTACTAGACAACCGAAACAATGATCAGAAGCTTATTCAGGACAAAATTGTACAGAGAGAAAGCTTTCTAATATGTGTCCTGAAATTCTAGACTCATAGTCTAGTTAAGGCTTCAGTCTCCAATAGTATCAAAAACGTACTGTATGTCGCATCTTTCTTGGAGAAGAGACAGGCTTATTCCTTTGATCCAGGAGTGGAAGAGTCTCCTTGGCTTCCCACTCGGGCATATTTCACCTTATAATATTGATGTTTGACAATGGCAGTGTTGAATGATTAACTCGTTTGTCATATTTTTTTGTACTTTTATAATACTCATTATATTTTAATATAAGGGTCGACTGACATAGAAGTGCAGATAGACCGACAGAAAATATAAAAGTACACGCCCTATGTTTCACACCGTCGATGTTCCATACAGCAGACGACAGATCAAACCGGCTACCGATGTCACCCACTGATAATGTTGATGAGTTAATTCGATAGCCGAGCGCTTTCAGTTCTAAAATAAATACGAAGTGACAACCCTAAGATATGTCATAGAAATGACAGCGTCCTTGCTTACGAGAATGTTAGTTGATTTGTTTTTTGCTGCATTTTCTGCGTCTTCGTAAGTCTACCGAAGTGATTTGAAATTATTCTGCATCGATTATTATTTTAATCGACATCATAAAGCTAATCTTTATTACGCTCTAACGCCTAATCGAAAACCGGTTGGCTTTTTTTGTTTTAAATTAGTTTAATAGTAGATAGTACGAATTCCGTAGTATTTGAATCTCAATTTCATCGTTTAGCCATAAAACTAAACGTGGGCTTTCAGTCTTATTGAGATTGTTAGCTTTAGCTTTGTAAGGTATAAAGACGTGATTAAATTAGTGAGTTTTAACTTTTAATATTTGAACTTAGACATACGATCTATCATCTCTTGTTTTTAAAATTAATTTTTAAAATGCATATTTGTGTGCGCACCTGTGAAATTTTCATTAAACGACAATGTACGATCGCGTTCATATCTGCAGTCATAGTTTTAAAATTCTTACGGGTTAAAATAGCGTGCACTGTGGTTCCAATAGATACACACACACATGCATATTTAAAAAGAATAAATATTTCATCAAATGAATACGGTCTTTAAAACCAATGATTACTAAGAAAAACAGTTTATTATTCTATGACATATAACATAACAAAACAGAAAGAGACGGTAATCAACGATGGCCGAACTGGGCCCGATAATTGTCGATCGAGATATCGTCGTCTCTCATTATTTGCATAAGATTTGCCTATAGATGGAAGCCTGCGACTGCCAGACTTATGACATTTCAATAAGGTTGAAAGTTTATCTGCACACGACCCTAACGTAGGTAGCGGTTCCTTTGAAAGTTATTGGGTAGCAATTTTATTACTTGTGTGAGCAAGTGAGATCTAAGATAATATTAGATAATCTCGGTTGCTCACACTCGCTTGTTCTAGTTACTAGCGTTACTTGGATTTCGAAGTTATTCAAGGAATTTTTTTTCCTATTAAAAAAAAATTGTGTTACTGACAATTTTTTATGTTTCAAGGTGCCATTTGAACTAAGTAACTGACTGACTAACTAACTGATATCTAAGAATTACAAACACGGAAAGTTGTCTTCAAACACGGAAATCAGCAAGAAATATTAAACAAGAGGGAGAAAATAAAACATTCAATAATTAAAATTAGTAAATTTTATTGAAACAGTTTACCTTTAGTTTTGTTTACATATTGATGATTATATAAAGCTATACATACAGCATATTACACTAATTGTATCATCTACTTATCTCCTGTTATTAAGGTTACAGCTTAATTATTCGTTTTCATAAAGAAAAGATATTGAAGCTGTCCTTAAATACTATCTAAGTAATTAGTAGTTTTAATATAAACTGGCAGAACCTTTCACGCACTATATGGACTCGATGCACAGGGCACAAATGATATTGTTGGTATATCATCAATCGGATAAATATACCGCACAGTTGGTAACATGGTTTCTTCCAGCACTTGCACATAATGAGCAGCTATAGCGCGTCCTGCTATCCACACCTGTTCCCCAGGTCCAGCAGCACTCATCCAGCCCCACATATTTACAGATATGTGTCCAGACTCCATATTTGGCACAATATTTTTTTCTTCATACCGAGTTGCATTTCTTCGCCATAAATGAAGTCTACCGTGTAGTGATGACATAAACGAACTTTTCGTCCGTAAATATCGCTTCTTTCCAGGCAAAATCCAAATACTGCCCAGCAAATTCTAAACGTCTTTGCTTATTTATTTCGGATAAATACGGCTTTTTTGCTGGCTGTCTGTGGTGTAGTCCCTCACGATGCAAACTCGACGAACAGTAACCACTAATGTGTCGAACTGTTCCGCAAATATTCTGGTCGGTATGAAGCCATTATTTTCGTACTGTTCCACCATGGATCTCCGCTGTGTGGCTGTCGCTGTGTTGATTATTAGCGGACGACGGTCGCTGCGCGGTCGACTTTTTACACTACCCTCTTCTTGATGGCGCGTTACCCAACGTTTCACCGCTTGTTGTTTATTGTGTTATTTGTGTGAATGTGTGAGTGGTAGCAGCGGTGCAAGCTATAAAGTTTTGCGAACTATGACTGCAATTATGAACGCGACCGTACGTGGTTAAGGTCGCGCAAAAGTCAATTCATAAATAAAAAAGTTACGATGAGACTTAAAATTCCATTACGGGTTTCATCACAATACACTGGTATCATAAGAGTTAATAACCGTCATCTGGTTTACAAAAGGTATACACGTGACCTGACGAAGCGTTTTTATCATGATTCGTAGTAAGTTAAATTTTTGCGGCTGTATGTCATAACACATGAAAAATTATTTCAAAATAGATATGCTGCATTGATTTGAAGGATAACTACCTATAGTGTAATTAATAGGTCGAGAACTTCGTGAATTTAGGTATTATTCAATATTTTTTTTTTACGAAAGAAGTCACGAGACACCTATGTTAAACTTTATCGAACCGGTCTATTTTAAACTATACCTATACCTATGTAGTTATACAACCAGTGGTTGTCCGAATCGATGAAAAAGCCGACCTTAATTTCTAAGGTTTATTGTTCACTACTATAGGAATAACTAATTTTGCAACTATACTTCATTCTATAGAAAAAATGTCAGATAAATTTCTTATTGCCAAATATTTTTATTTTATGGTCAACTATGTAGTAATTTTAAACTGATTATTTATTAAAGAGGAGTTCTCTTTCTATCTTCTGTAGGAATAACTAACTTTGCAACTATATTTCCTACACCTACTGATGTATTATTTAAGAGTGCAATAAAATGTTATAATCAACCGATCACTCAATAAAATTGCGTCATTACAACGACGATTGGTTAAATCAAGAATGAGTCACAAAAGGAAAATTCACGGGCATTAAAACAAAAACCGTAGACAAAACGCCTATTCAGGTTTCTTCATAAATTTCCGAGCTTGTTAATCGTGACAAAGGGAATCCAGATAGGTAATTGAATAGTTATCGTTTTATTTAGTTTGCAGATCGGATAGTTGATTGAATTTCGCAGAATATTAGCGACCGCAAGTAATCGATTATTTACGCGAATCGGCAGACAGGTGCTATAAAATGGAGATAAATTGCAACTCATAGCGGTATAGCAATAAATATACCGCAATACTTACTACTGACAAATTAAAGCGACTTTTAATGAGAGTTTTGTAGGATATTAGTAAGGCGACTTGTGGGTAACAATTAAAACTAGTGTATATGAAATATTCTAATTTATTGCTTTATTATTGCTGCACACTAAATATATTTTTCGTAGCTTCCAGACCAGGAAACAAGCAAACAAAAGGTAACGTTGCTATTTGACTTTTATCATAGACAGATCGTAAAAGTCAGTCAAGGGAAAATCTCTCCCACCACCACAACTTAACACTAGGATGACTGGTTCAGTTTTCCTCTAAGTAACCGAATAAGCAATTGATGTCTAAAAACAACTTGGGGCGAAGAAACATTTTTTGCTTTGATTTTGATAAAATTTGGTCGATAATAAAAAGAAATGTTAAGTGTAACTGTCAATGGAATTGTTAAGTTCGTCCCCATATTCGCGGCAAACTAGTTAATATCATGAGCTCTTCTAAGAAATATATTACTTGCCAAATAAACTGCGTCTAACAGTATCGTTTTCGATCACAGCAACTATAAATAATAGTTAGAGAAAGACAATCTCACTTCCTGCTGCAACCGGTTCGGATTTTTGCACTCAATGAAATCTGTTCACAAAATGAAAATAGCACAAAAGGATAACATAGTATTTATTAAGCCAGATCACAGGGTATGTATCCAAACTACTACGTGTCTGTTTACCTCCTAAAGGTTAAAGTTAAAATATAAATACGTAGGTAAGCAAAGCAGATCATGGCAAAATGCGACATATTTTTCAATGCTATACTATCAAGTAGCCTTGGCAGTTATAAGACATTAGCTGGTAACTTATTATAAGCGCCATCTTTTGAAAAAATGTATTGCTATAAAGTGCAGTTCATTTCTGTCTATTTCTCCACTGCTTTATGTGGAATCGGCTTAACATTATTGTTATAATAGATTTGAGTGCGTTTGACCTCAATCTGCCTATTGGTACGGTAAAAAGAGGCCTTAGGTGTGTACCTTTTTATTTAGTGTGACTTCAATTCCGTACCCTATTTATTTTGTGCCCTTACATTGATGTAAACTATTATTACGCAATAAGTACTACCATATATAATCCACGGTAGTGCTGCAATCAATTTGCCTACCCGCAAACATGTTATAGAGTAGCTAAATTGTTCATAATTCAGTTTTGCCGTGTTTACACAGGCATGTTGATTTAAATGGTGTAACCATGAGTTCTAGATTCTGGGAATGTATTATAAATAAATGTAGATTTTCTTTTTTAATCAATGTTCTTCAGTTCTTAATTAAGTTTGATGATTTTTTGTTACTTTATACCTACTAACTTAATAAAATTAATTACAAAATTGAACTGAATCAAAAGCCTCACACCGTAGTTCCAAACTTATTTTAAACACAACTATTTTGAGGAAAAATTTAATCTTTCCAATTAATTACAAAACAATAAATATTGCCATTTTAACTTATTTTACATAAGGCTACATTATGCTTTAACGATATTTAGTTTTGTAGTTTAATAATTTTCTGCTTGACCCACTTAAAAAGCTAGACCAGAAATAATTGTTATACCATTAATTAATGAAATCAATGTCACTCTACCGTAAGATCACATAAGACGCCCGACAAACGAGTTTTGTTTAGTCTAATTGCTTCGCCTTAACGGTTGATTTAATTAATTCACAGTTAATTTTAAGGTGAATCCTCCTAAAAAAATAAAAATAATTCTTTGCATTCTCCTATTCATTACTATTTTTAAAAATCATAATATTTAGTTTATTTTCTAGAAAGCCCCAGTAACATTTAATTTTGATACCTTTATTTCTGCAAGACTAATAATTTTGGCTTAAGAATTAATGGTATCACTATCTCTAAATCATTTATATAAACATGGCGTGTAATTTTTGACTATTAGTTCTGTCTACCGCGTAAGGAATAAAGATGTGTATGTATAATTTTTTTGCATCATGTACTGTAAACTATTTCCGTTTATCAGTAACTTAATATTCATAGATAGCGGTTCAACGTATTGTAAATTACTGAGATAAGAAAATTTACACTGGGATATTTTATGAATAATACAAAAACATTAGTTGAATGTTATTTACATTATATCTCGCTTTATTCATAGTCTATTCTTATTTGCAGCATGTATAGTTATTTAATACAAAACTGTGGTTTCACTAAAGATGACTAACTTGCAATTTGCACTTAAGTGATACAAATATAAGAAAAACACTAGTAAAACCAATAACGATTAATGGAATAATTAAGAATTACTATTACAAATATTAGTATTATATTACTTAGTATTACAAATATTAAGTATAGGTATTAATGTTAAGTCTTGTTTTATCTCTGCGAAAAAAAGAACATTGGTCTTGGATGTTTATCTATATAAGTATTTATTATAAGATATACCTAGTATCGAACTTACTTCGAGGCTAACTCAATCAGTGTTATTTGTCTCGTTTATATTTATTTATTGGTTTGCAGAAAAAAAAGAAAAAGAAAAACTCAGTTTCGCACGAAAGTTATAATCATTAATAAAAAGAAAAAAAAAACATATATTTCAATATTTATTCCACACGCGATGTAGCTGATAGAATAAACAGTGGTCCGACACTGACTGACAGACGGGACGGGACTCTGTCAGTCTTACACACACTATAATTAAAGGGCTCGAGGCAACTTTGCGTTTATTAGGGTCGTAGCACACAACACTACTTAAACAACGGCTTCTGTGTAGCAGGCCTACATTAAGCCTTAGAGTTTGAGTTTATTTTCTGCACCTGAAAATCAATTGATTTTGTTAAAATTTGAACTAAAAAATTGAAAATAGAGCTTATAACGTTTCAGAAAGTCAAGTTTTTCAATTTAAATAAATAACATAACATAGCTAATACATACTTATCTGCTATAATGTAACTTTTCTTCCTCAACAATTTCGTTTCACTTGTCACCTTATACTTACTTGCCTTTATATAAGTCCATTTAAAAAATCTCTCTCGTACAAACTCTTATCATTGATTTATATTTAAAAAACTTGCATTTTGTCTTTCATCAGCCTAGAATATAATGTTAATACAGTCAGACAGCAGCCGTTCCGTGTAAATGGGCTAACTTTTACACTTATACGCATTTTCTTACTTGAGCATAGGACGCAACCGAGCCAAAAGTTAGAAGCACGATGGAGTATATAAAAAAACTATCCAATATAAAAAAAAAGCTACCGGAGATAGCGGAAAATACATTTCAAACGCAAACCTTAACTTTATCAGTCAAGGCAGTATTTGTAAATTTATTAATTTTTTAATCTTCTACCCAATAAAGTTCAATAGCCTGAGGTACTGTCCACCCTGTATAGAGTGACACAAAACACTTGGTATATCATTTTACCAACCCCGTGGGTGTTCGACTTTTCAAGTATTGGAACCAAATAATCGTCACATAATTATTAATTGTAACCGTTATAATTGAAGAGCTGTTAATAAGCAACCATTGTGTTCTATACCGATAATAACCCTCTTATTACTACTGTCTACATGTTCTTATAGTTATTTTTAGTTTCTCGTTTAAATAATATTTTCACAATATAATTATATCTATTAAGATATGCTGGAAGAGAAACAGCTGACACTATAGTATTTTTATCGCACTACTTTTGTCGTAGAATAATGAAAACCAATTCTTTCTACGAGCGTTAATGCTTCAAAGTACAATTGTCTACGATGACAGAATTGGCTCGTAAAAGATTCATGTGATCGGGTTAAGCAATAAACGAGTTTCGAGCGTAACCCGGAGCTTCCCGCAGGATTCCATCTCGTACAGACCTAGTCGTAATTGATCTGAATGTTGAGACGGATCGACTCGCCACGGAAATGACGATGCGGTTGAGTCATCGTCCAAAAATGGAATACGCTACGGTCAACACTAGTCGTAGGGAATTCCGTTGTTTTGCTCCTGTTTATGCTGGCAGGAATTATTTGGTAGTTTAACCGTGACAAGTTTGTGTTGTGTTCGTAATGAAGTTTATGGGAAATACTTACATAATATTTCTATCTCGTTATTAATAAATAACTCTACCTATGCCTGAACTATGGGATATTAGAATGCTCAGTTTTTTATTGTCTAAAAACTTTCAGTTTGACCCTCGTAAGAGGCGTGATTAAAATAAATATAAATAATAACGTTTATTTGCTCTTCACAAAAATGTTCTTATTAACTAGTTAACAATAATGTGTTTAATCTTTAAATGACATTGAAGTCCTGCGAAGAGCCAAGTTCCTGAAAAAGGTCCAGGTGGACCTGTGCTACAGGTAAATATTCTATCTTGTATATAGACATAGGTATCTTAAAATGTTTAAAATAAAACTTTACAATTAAAAGAACTATATAAAGTTCAGCCCGAATCGGGTTTAAATTAATTTTCTCAACCAGAACTGTTTTTTTTTTCGTCAAACACTTACAGAACAGGTTTATCATTAAGAAGTTTTTAATCAAATGAAGGCACGGTCTAAAATGTACATTTACTCGTTTGCAGGCAGAAAGACGAGCATAAAAACTTCTCAGCGCTTTAAATATTCTACACACTTAATCTTTTTTATGCTCCGTAAGCAAATTTTGATCACTAACAAATATCAAAAATAATGTGTGTGAATTTATAAATAACAGATTATATCAGAGACCGCCGTAACAAACTGAACGACGCCATTACTCGTGGCACCTTGTGAGTGCATCTGCAGTGCATTTGTCTTCATTCCTAGTATTGGTCTCAGTACCTTCTTTGGAAATTCTTTTGTCTTTAATAAAAATTGAAAAATTACATCAGTAATTGATACTTCAACTGGGTTGAAATTTCACATGACTTTAGGCGTCTATACTATTCCTTTTGTGTTGTTTATATTCTACTATGAGATTTCCTGCAGTGTACTTAATGTTTTCGTTAACTGCCTCACCCTGGCTATTTGATGTTAGTAAAGTGTTAAAAAGGCTATTAGTAGTGCCACGTTATATTAGTTTCTGATATGTTCGCGAGGAAAGCCAGTCCTGTAGATCGAAAAAGCTGAATAAAATTTTTGTGGGCTATAACAGCGTATATTTAATGTGCCCAATGTCCATCCAAGGCCTCAGATTTACCCCGAATATTAGGTCTTCTACAACTGAATTGGCGACATGGAGGTAAGACAACAGCAAAATGTCCACGCAAATGGTATGGAAAGTCTCCAAAACAGAAGAATCATTTGCTGACACATTATTATTCACATCACACAAAATGGTATCTTTATTTTATTTACGACTATCTAATACAAAATTCACAGGTAAATTTATAAGACACCACTACTCGCCTTTACTTAAGCTGTGTTTACATGGAATAATGGCCAATAGTTCGACGGGATTTTATTCTCAAGCCGCGGAATGAAGTAGCCAAGGCATTTTAATGTGACGGCAGAACATATAACCGCACTTAATTTCGTCCTAATGCGTACGGGAGCAGAAGAATCTTAGCCTTTACTTTACTCCGTTGGGGATCCGTAATGTTATGGAAATTAAACGCTTAACACTTTCGTTTTTGAAAATTTATCATATAGGTATACATTGTATAGATTTTGATATTTTTAAATATTGTACAGGGTACTGATGTATCTATAAGTTCTGAAAAAAGAAATATTGTAATAGTTCCTTTTGTAAGTTTTTGTTTTGCAACATTAATAATAATGTCTCGGATTCCTTACCATTTGCAGAAATAAATATAAATAAATAAATAAATATATACGGGACAAATCACACAGATTGAGTTAGCCTCGAAGTAAGTTCGAGACTTGTGTTACGAGATACTAACTCAACGATACTATATTTTTATAATAAATACTTATATAGATAAACATCCAAGACCCAGGCCAATCAGAAAAAGTTCTTTTCTCATCATGCCCTGACCGGGATTCGAACCCAGGACCTCTGGTGTCACAGACAAGCGTACTACCGCTGCGCCACAGAGGCCGTCAATATCATAGAAAGCTAATCAATATCATAAACCTTTTGCTTGTATATCTTTTACAATCGAGGAAAGGTATAAACTAGCATCTATTATTTTTTTCTTTTGAATACAAATACATAACCTATTCTAAATGTCAACGCACGATATATCAAATAATTCAAAGATTTAAAATGGCAAGTGTAGTAAGCAACAAAAAAGTAAGCAACGTATTAATGAATTATACTGTTTGCAATATAAGTTGTTATCTCTTCTCATATACTTAAACACGGAACCATGACAAACAAGTCCTACTTACGCTTGTCCGGATTGATTTCTCTCGGAATATCCTCACAGAATCGCCGATCAGCCAGATAAGGGGGCTGTTTCTTTAAATATGCAAAGTGCAAACTTTGTAGCCTTCCGACAGGACGCCTGAATAATTTTACACGCCCTTAATGGTTCGCTTGTCCTTTTAATTTAAACGTTGTCGTGTTGCATTGACATGGTAAGAGGGATATCGGGTACGGTGCGAGTTAAGGGGATTGTTTGAATGCTAGCCAGGTTTGTGAATGTATTCGATGGTTATACGTACATATATCGTCTTTCTAGGAGTGTCTTTGTCACTTGTCATCCCTGCTGAACTCTTTTTACAGTTGAATTGAAACAATGATTGATTATATATTTTTTGTAGAAAGACTTGAGACTAATATTATAAACAAAGGTAACTTGAAAAAGTAATTATACTGTTGTTTATTATAACATACATACATACATATAATCACGTCTATATCCCTTGCGGGGTAGACAGAGCCAACAGTCTTGAAAAGACTGATAGGCCACGTTCAGCTGTTTGGCTTTATGATGGAATTGAGATTCAAATAGTGACAGGTTGCTAGCCCATCGCCTAAAAGAAGAATCCCATGTTTATAAGCCTATCCCTTAGTCGCCTTTTACGACATCCATGGGAACGAGATGGAGTGGTCCTATTCTTTTTTTTTTATTGGTGCCGGTAACCACATGGCACATTATTACAAACCTACACAAATTATAAAAAAAATAACAATACTTAAGCGCTCGTGTGCAGCTGCATAGATCTATACACTCGCTATTTAACTATGTCTTACTTTGCAGAAAACGAGTTGTGAAAACATGTACATATATGAAACGTAAATAAAAAGTAGGAAAGAAAATATATGTAGATCAGGAAAAGATCGAGTCACTGATTGTCTTGACGATTGCTCTTCGAGTGCTGTTTGTCAGCTATTAAAGCTATTTAGAAAAAAACTCGACTTTAAATGTCTGTAACAGTATAACTATTTCTCTAGCTAGAGAGCCAAGAATCTCGTGGCTTTGATATTCTGCGAAAATAAAATTAAAAATAGCTCTCAGCAGTTTCTGAGAAAACTACACAGACAAAGTCTCTATTGAATCTCAAACGCTCGATCCCAGTCGTTAGTCAAGCGGTGTTGCGGACCGACATAATTTAGCACCAACACCAGAGCATTTTTCTTAAGACAATACAACCTCTCAGCCAATGGAATATTCAGAGTGCCTGAAGAATTCTTATTCTCGCACCCGCTAATGAATAGCTATTCTTGAAGCATTTTAACTATGGCCACAGAATGGAATTCAAGTGTACAGGTCTCTTAAAAGGTCTCGATATGCGTGGACCCTTTCCGCTCCTTAATTTATGGACGGCTTATTTTTATTCTCCTTTTTAATTATCCATTAGTGTTTTGCGGGTGTAACTCAAACTCTTAGACGACGTATCGAATTCTAACAATCAGTCATGTCTCAAAAGTGTTATTGTTCTGTAATAGAAAATAATCGTAATGTGATCATAAATTTTGTATTAGACATGGTTGTCTGTCCGGTTTTATTACTTTAGGTAGGACTTTTTTGTTCCGATGTTTGTTGCTAATTTATATTCAAGATATGTAGGGCCACTATTATAGAGAATGTTTTGGATAGCTTTTTGTATTTTACTTTTTAAAGAGTCGTGGCGTCGGTGTCACCGTGCTCGGAATATTTTAATAGTAATTGTGTATAAATAAATAGTTCATGATGTTTTAACTTTAAAAGTAAATTAGTGGAGTGTTAAACAGACCTTTGACTTTCGTTATCCGTTTGGAATAAGTATGTCAAATTTAATGCGTGCATACACTTTTAGGTAATTCTGAGTTAAACAATGTGCGCCTTCACAGAATTTTTTCACCAGCCGTGAAGAAATTGATTCACTTTTAATAATAAAAAATACACCTTTAGGTCGTGCAAAGGATATTGCAAAATCATCATAATTATAATACAATTTTCGGATAAAACTTCTCAAAATATCAAAACGAGTTATTAACCGCAATGATAATGCAACAAGCTGGGCCCGGCTGCACTGTGCAAACACAATGTAATCTTTCCTGGAATATTTAACGTGATTTATTGGCGAAATTCCCATACAAAATCCTCGTTTAACGGTACGCATAATCGATACTTAACGATCTAGCTAATTTAAAATTCGTGAGGTAAATGTTGCGAAATTTTATTGAGCGAAATAAGGTGCATGAAAAACAAAGTTTATTTTAAGGTCAATCATACTTGAATTGATTTCGGATAAAGCGGTTGGTTATAAGTAATAGAATAGGTAAGCATTGACTTAAAATTAATATCAGTTTGTTTTGTTTTCTGTCTATAAGATAATTATTTAATAAAATTGGCAAGACACGTTGTTAGCCGATGTTCTAACGATGACGTCGTTCAACGTTGACCTTAAGAGCATAACTCATAAACCAAGGGCAACTCATAGACACATGACTTCAGTAGGATTGGAGCCTGTAATTTGTTCTAACAACTAACAAAAATTCTTTTAATGTGCAATAAAGAGTTTAAAAACAAACAAACAGACAAAAAAATAGCTTTCAGAGACTAACACATTCTAAAGAAGGTATCTTACGCGTGTTAGGGATAAAAATCTAAAAATAATCAGACACGTATTTTCGCTTCCAAACTCTGAAGTGAAAAACAAAAACAGTTGCTATTTAAAAAAATATGTAACCACTCATTTCGTTACACGAAAAGGTGCATTATACCCATTATTCCTAATTCTTTGAGAAACAACGACCCATTACCATTACATAAAGACGATAATAGAATATTAAATTAGACCGAACGATCGATATGACTGCCAACGTCCGTACTAATTTAAGTACATTCTAGGCGATTTGTATACAAATATGCTAACCACATCGTATTTTTACTGTATTCCTAATAAAATACCCGAAACATGCAGGTTGAAATGAAATAAGTATCTAACTTACATTCAAAAGACACAAATGAGGGCTTCAATGTAATTTATAAACAATCTGCGTTGACCATATTATTGTATCGATAAGGGAATTAAAAAAGAAACTACTGTCTCTTTATGTGCCTGGTACACCTCATTAATGTTTGTCATACAATTCTTTGGATAGTGTTGTCTATCGATATGAATTTATCGATAAAAACTTAAGTTTTGGGAAGATAAAAAAACATTCTATTATAATTTTAGAAACTAGTTGGTAAAATTGACAATATTTACCTACACAATTTTATTCAAAATACGCTTCATAAGAATAACATAAAACATTAAGTCGTGCCTAAGACTTTTTTCTTCCACTTAAATCAAGTAAATTATTCACATTGATTTATCTACTTCACAAAAAATATTTACGGATATTCCATAATCCGATAGTGACAAAAATACCACCTTTTAAAATACCTATCGTATGTGAGATTTATTGCTTCATACATCATGATCATCTGGTCATATTAGTAAATTCCCGGTTTCATCCATTAATTCCTCAGAGTATCCAAACTAAGTTAGTCGATTTGCTTTTAGTAAGATATGATATATTTCTTCATTATTTGAAATTTATGTAATGACATGACAAATAAACTAAACCAGCTTGATCTTGTATGAAGAGTTAAAAAATTGATGAAGCGAAAGAATTATGCAGGGATCATGGCAAGCGAAAAATTTATCTCTGCATACTCCTTTAAGTATGTTTTTATCGATAAATCGACGTGGAATCACTATCGACCATATTAAGAGACTCATACAATGGGTTAAAAATATACAAAGGCTGCCGCCGATGTAGTACAAGTAGCATGAGATGCAACTGCGTTATTCAAATGAAGTTTTACTCGCGTTACAGTACCCACTGGTGACATATTCGATAATTTATTCGAGTTGTACAAGTAAGAATGAATAGGGTTCTGTGAGGTACGATTATCGTTATTCACTTAAGCAGATGCTTTAAAAACATATTGGTATATCAGAGTAAACTTATTAGTCATGAAATAAAACACACATCTGATAATTAATGCGTAATTTGACCATTAGAGTCTTCACATATTGTATAAACTACATATATACATAAAATCACGCCTCTTTCCCGGAGAGGTAGGTATAGACTACCTCTTTCCACTTGCCACGATCTCTGCATACTTCCTTCGCTTCATCCACATTCATAACTCTCTTCATGCAAGCTCGGCGGTTTCGAATACTTTTGACCTGACCCTTTACCAGGACGTCCTTAATTTGATCAAGATACGTTCGTCTAGGTCTTCCGAATACTTTAATAATACTTTCCTTTATATAAACTAAAGTATATTTCAATTGCTTAGAATGAAGGTCCCAACAATGAGACTCTGATGTCTTAATATATTGATTTTTTTAAGAAACATGTGACGGAAAAAAATATTTTACTTACCTTTTCGAACATAAGGCGTTAAACATCCTACACACGAAGCGAAGAAGCATCTTACTAGCTTTCTACCAATAAATCACACAATTCAATTACCATCATGTTTTGAAAACGCAAACCAGTCATTATATCTTAAGATTCAAATTGTTCATGTTTAAAAAGCGATATTATTGTTTTGGGCACTTTGATTGATATTAACTTAAAGATCATCACATTTGTCGTAAGTAAACCGCCATTACTGAGCTTTTTTTGAATTTGTTTGAGTTTTAAGTAGTTTGAAGTGTTTATTAAAATAATTTACAAGATATATGTTTCAATCATAACTACTAAAGGATGTAGATGTAACATGCGTGTTTTTTTATGAATCAACACAAATTTTGAGACTTCACAAATAATTTGCATTACAAATAAAGCGCTACCCTAAAAATATGTCTTTTTCAATGTCTTTGGTTAACAACTATTTGCCCGCCCGAAGACCGCTTCTAGTTTCTTTCGGTAGATTACATGAAACAACACCCGTCTGACCTCCGCTTCCTGGCTTACTGAACCTTATCTTGCTTGGATCATGAATTCACATCTAGTTGTCTAAATGTGCAGGTTTCCCCATTATTCTTATTAGGAGTATGCATAAAAATTATATTTTACTATTAGTACATTTACCTTTCTTTTGTACAAAAATATCTTTCGGTAATACTCTCTGCTAATACACCTTATACATAGCTCGTTAATGGTGTCCAGTTCTGCCCGAACACCAGGATTACCTCCCAGCGCTTCGTTAACGCGGGATTTAACCCGCACACGGCCTTAAATACGGGAAGGAATCAGGGATTTTTCGGTATTGTTATGGATTCGTGGATCTTCCATTTTGAGGGATTAAATGAAGGTTAATTACGTGAATCAGTGTCATTTAACTTTACTTATAGCTTAACATGACTAAAAGTACGCATATATTTTTAACCAATAACAGATAAAATCAGAATTATTTAATACCAATTATTTTATTGGAGCAGTCCCTAAGAGCTTTAAATGTGGAATTGATATTATAATTTTTATCAAAATAACTTTACTGTGACGCATTTAGAAATAAGGGGTTTGACGTCCATTAGTTCCACACGACATCCATCCCAATAAAAAAATACCTTTTTGCTTTTTCTAAGTTATTTTGATATCATAGTCGTCCATCCTATGAAAATGTCTCAGATTCTATGCTATATTGTTTTCATATCTAGTAAATTCATCATCTTGGGTCAGACTGTTCCAATTAGAGATTCTATTTGTGAGTGCTACGCTTAAGCGTGATAAACCGTCTGATACCAAATAGACCTGTGGTGAAAGTGGAGAATCTGTTGTCACATTCGGGAATTGGGAAGCTGCTGGTATTTTATTTAATTTTCTTAATAGCTTTTTTGTAAAATATTACGACCCGGGCTATAATCTAACCCTTATTTGGCTCTTTTACTTATCATGCAATACATAAGCAACCCTATGGAACTTGTAAATGTCTACTTCCTCCTGGCTGAGTTAGTCCCGGTCACATCCTAACCATTTTGGTGAAGAGCCCGGGGTTCGCTTTTGACCATGAATCTTGTATTGGGTGAGTCAGCTTTTACAGGACTTACAGCGACTCCCATCTGACCTCTGCAACCTTTGCAGGGGACTAACTCATATTGGATCGTGGTGTGTGGCTCCCGGCACCAATACAAAAAAGAATAGGACCACTCCATCTCTTTCCCATGGATGTCGTAAAAGGCGACTAAGGGATAGGCTTATAACTTGGGATTCTTTTTTAGGCGATGGGCTAGCAACCTGTTACTAGTTGAATTTCAATTCTATCGTTAAGCCAAATAGCTGAACGTGGCCATTCAGTCTTTTCAAGACTGTTGGCTCTGTCTACCCCGCAAGGGATATAGACGTGACCATATGTATGTATGTATGTATCGTGGTTACACATTCAGTTACCTGAATGTGCAGGTTTCCTCACGATATATTCCCTCAAGTAAGCATTTAAACTGCTGTACATAACGCTTGAGGTAGGATTTGAACTAGTGCCGCACACTCAATACATGCGTATTTTAGGTACCTTAACCATTCGACCACCAACGCTCTTGTATTCGTATGCAACAATTTTTGTAATTTTATCTCATCATTTCTTTGAAATTATTACAATTCTATTAACCTGAACTCCTCCCTCATTATAAACAGTTCATGTCGTTGGTATAACAGTAACTTTCAGCCCTAACCGCAGACATCTTTTTACCTTTTAACAATAATTGGCGGTTGCTGTCAATTCACGGCCATTTTGTTGGAACAACTTGAAGCTAACAAAAAACTTGCACATTCGGAATGGACCAAAACTGGACTACGTGTGTCAAGTCCACAAATCATTCTCGAATCAAGCTGACATCTTATTCAAAAGCTTATGATATGGGCGATCTTTGGAAGTGATTAGAGTTTCGTTATGGACTAAGATAAAAATAGACAACAAAGTAAAGTAACACTTTTATTTAATATTTTTTTAGTTATTCAATTATGCTGAATTTGATTATTGACTTAAAAAAATAATTCAAACCAAAACAATTCAATTTCAATTCAAATTCATAAGAATCCAAAGTAATATGAGTTATCTATTCACTAAGTAACTTTATTGCAATTAAAAAACCAAAACCGAATGAAAAATTCAGACTTCCCGTTCCTGGATTGTCCCAAAATACTTTCTCTACAGAGAGTACAAATGGTTATCATTAGAATAAAAAAAAAAGATGTTGCCATAATTCTTTAGAACTTTAGTAGCTGATGAGATGTCTAACGTCTACACAGATACGTTATCTGTGGGTTTAAATGTGAACATTCACGAATCGTCAACTTCTCTCCTCACGATCTCAGTGACATCTAATTACCCGCCAAATTAAGCTGAGCTATGAAACTTTCTAGTGAAGGTCTATTCTAAGAGCGATAGAATATCTCTCGTGTGCGATAACCTCTGACTTTTAAGAAGATATAATTGTTTTACATGTGAGATCTTAATTATGATAGGTCAGTTAAACAATTTATCTTGTTTGACGAAGCAAATTCTTTACTGATATTTTTAGTACGGACTGCGAAAGTTAATAGAAAAGGTCATTGATATGCCCGCGATAGGATTCGAACCTGTTCACCTGTAACGTACATTCTTTATTGAGTGAGATACCTTAACTAGTTGACCCCCGACGCTCATTCAATATTCTCGTTTTTAAACTTTCGTAAACGTAGGTAATAAAAATAATTTGAAGTTACGTTTAAATTAAATACCTTTAAGTATAAAAATACAATGCTGCATTACACATTAATTTATGCATTTTACTGTATATCCATGTGGAGGTATTTGACTAGTAAACTAACGGTACAGATCTGCAATCATAGCACACGTTGGTGAATAGAACGTTAACTTTAAACAAATTGCCAATTGAAATATAAAAGGTATTATAATCAAATAAGTAGTAAGTCCACTTAATATAACACTCATTTGACGTTCATGATTGAATTCAAAATATTACTTTTTCTTGATTAAGATTGAAAATTCTTATACACAATTTTTCTTTACAAAACTGTGTCTATAAAACCGGAACTAATATTACGAAAATTGTTAATAAATTAATCATACATCAAAACAAGTTCATGTAATCTTACAACTCCGTCTACCTTATAAAGAATAAATAAGAGATTAAAGTATTTGAAAAAAGTAACTTATTAAACTTAGTTAACTATTTTTGCCACTGCAACTATGACATAAATTCAACACATAAACAGAGCGAACAGTCGCAAAAATCTTCACGTTCAGCTGTATGAGTTTATGAAGGAATGGAGAATCAAACAACGACAGGTTGCTAGCTCATGACTTACAAGAGGAATCCCAAGTTTATACGCCTATCCCTTTGTGTCTTCACGTCATCCATGGGAAAGATATATAGGTAGTAGTTCTATTCTAAAATTCCGAAAACCATACGGCACAAATTCAAACTAGAAGTTAACTTACTTCTTTTATGTTATGGCACAGTACCGCAGCCCCAACCACAGTAACTAGGATGACTCATTAGTTATGCAAGGACATACCTGTGATGCCACATTACCACGACAATATTGCGTATAATTCACTTAAAACGTCTACTAAACAAATGAACAACTGTCGCTGAATAAATATTATGTAACTTTACAACTATTTTGTGCATTCGCTAGCTAGTCAATGGTATAAAGATTAAGTAGTGTATATGAAATTTTAAATTATACCAGACTTTTGCTTGAGTCTCGGGGAAATTTGTTGCAGTGAAGTTCCGTTTGTAGTTGATGTGATTATAAGTTGTGTTGACGTCATTAAGTGATGCCTAGGATACAAGGCATAATTTTTTTAAATAAATCCATTTCTATTTCATTATCTCGTAAATTTTTTTAAATAAAAGTGTACTTGTATTAAGACTAAAATGTCAGAATTATTTATTTCAAATTATTTTACACCTAGTTATAGCATTGCGGTGATGTTTTGTGCATCAGTCCCCCTAACCTTTTGTTTAAATTAAAAATAATTATTGCAGTTTCATATACTTTAATAGCAAACAGCAATACTTATTGTACGTGTTTATTTATTCAGTTGAGAATCAACCTCCAGAACTATGAGCTTATACGCGATAAGCAACTAATAGTGTTCATTTACTTAATTGTCAGACATTTATCTTATTATGGAATCTTATTAAATTTATAAAACCGGCGCCTTTATTGCGAAACCGATGTTTTATAGTTACTAATCCCTAACAAATTACTGTCGCGACCTCTGCAGTTCAAAACTGTACACATTGGTAGTTTTCTAGGTACCTGTTTTTTGTCATTAGTTAAATTATTATTTTCATGCTTGTAGTATCCACTGAAACCAGATTTTAATGTTTGGTTACAGTCATTAAAATATAATTTAAATAATTAATGCTTAATGGATTAGTTTGATGAGTAAGATCTCCTTACATAGGATTTAAATTGTACCCAATCTATATAATAAAAAAAGAAATAGGTGAGATATTAGTTTTATAAACAGACTTCAAATGTTGTGGTTCATGTGTCATGGTGTAAATTTTTGCTAAATAGGTATATATTTTCTCGTATTCTATGTGTATCGTTTCTTTTGATCTGCTTACTCTATACTCTATATTATAATCTTACATTTACAAATTGAAAGCGAAATCCTTTTTTATAAAATTATTATTAGTCTTAACATGAATAAATTTATCAAAATAAAGACAAATTAATTGAAACAAAGCACGTAAAAACATATTTCTTTTAAAAAAAATATAGCAACATGTGGGTATGTGTATTCTGATTAGAATATCCAACCTAGCCTGTACGTACAAATTCTGATTAGTAAGATTCTAATTCACGACCTCTGCTTCTCAACACTTCGGCCACCACTGAATCTAAGATTAATGGTTAGAAATATCCCACGACAAAGGTTTCTCGGAATGGCGTTGTTCGCGTCCTCTAATTGGCTAATTGGCATACGAGATAGATCAACGCGATCTCTTCCTTGCCCAGATAATCTGGCCTCGCACCCACTTCATTCTAGAACATCATTCCAGTATCCACTTTTGTTACTTGATTGTAAGGACAAAGTACTTATTAAAAAAACTTTAATTTATTTAAACGATTTATTAGCTCCATTTTTATGAATTATGAATTGTTTATGTTAATATTTAGAAATTATGAATTGTTTTTAATAATATAATATATTTTGTGATAAATATAAAACTACAAATTCAACACCCAACTCAATAAAAATTAGATCATTTTACACCGCGCCCCTTTCAGGGAATGTTACTACTTGGCCTCTGAAGCAGACTATTAGTAATAAACATTTGTTTTTTAATCACACCACCAAACTGAGACCACAATACAAGTGCAATAATAAAACGAAGATGAATCACCAAAGACAAGCGGGTGCGAGATCGATAATCTCAGCGGCCGCCGTCGCCCTGATGAAATGCCTGATCGGTATCAGGACGCCATTGAATGCTTCTTAAAGCGTAATTGTAATATATTACAGTCGTAATTTAAGACGACCGCTTAACGGGTAGCCCGCTGCCGTTCTGAGATGTCGCCTTGTTTCTGTATGATGGATTATTTGATGGTTGAATGAAACAATTAATACATGGACTAAGTACTTACCCTTTTTCTCCTACTCCTATTAGGGTATAACTTAACAGTTAAGTCAATGTATTTTAACATTAATATATACGCTTGCTTGTAGAACTAAGGACTATAAACTTTTAATTCATACCTGGTACCCTCAAACTATTCTACAAATTCTAAAATTATGTGAATCTGTTTTGAAAGTCTTAGAAACGGGTGATTCTTAAACTTGTGTTTGATGATTTCAAAGATTTTCGGTAGACATGTGGGGAATTAATTTATCTGCAAGTTATGAAAGATTGGGCCTTCCAAACGATGGCTCTTTTTTTTCCCCTTTAAAAGATATATAATAATGTTTGTTTAAAAGCAGACTACGTTATTTTTTGAGCTATGAACTACCGAAACCATCAAAATTAGGTTCACTTAACGGTTTAGCCGTAAAACAGAATATGCATAGATAGTAACTTTCGCATAATATTAGGATGCATGTATTGTTCGATAAACAAAAGAACTACTTTGGAGTCGATTCACGTATATGATGCGCGAAATCTCTGCGTGTGGTCCCGTATAGATCTCAAGTTCTGATTAGACTCTTATGGGAAAAAATCTGGTATTAGATAAGATTGCTTTAACAAGTTTATTTATAGCTTCACTAGTTTTCTCTTAATGCTTTGCCTATATTAGCACAGGGAAATGACCGCGTCTGTGTAGCGAAGTGGTAATGTGTTAGCCTCTTGAACAAAAAGTTCAGGGTTCGGCCCTCGATTAGGTTGTGATAGAAGATGAACTTCTTCATTTTAAATATTTAACTGTAAATCATTATCTATATTGATCATTTTGCGAATTTTTATACTTATATTTTTATTGATATTAAAATCGATAAACACCAATAAGAGTCAATTCAGAATAATTTTTATTACTATTCCTCTAATACGAAATACTATACCATATGTTATTTATTGTACCTTTACCTGTATGCAGTGGGAGGAAAACACAATAACAAAGGTCATTCACCCCGCAGATGCACGATATGAAATTGCCCGCTAAACAAGATACGAGATAGGACACTATCTCAGAGGCCTACCAAACTACATGTCAAGGATTCAAACAAGGAAATATTGTCTTGAATAATTCCATCACGTTGCAACTCTAAAAGGGAATAAATTTTTAAAAGCAAAGGGAACAAACGCTATTCGAAAGTACGGAAATGCGTCCCATACATCAAGTGAGGAAAATAGAAAAACAGGGGTAGCATAAAATGTGAGTACATTGCCGTGAAATGTTGCTACGATTTCGAAAAAGACAAATGGCCTTTTGACATCACCAGCGCATTTTATATGCATATAGGTGTTTACCCTTTGTGACTGCACGACGGGTCAGTCGCGCATATTTGGCCTATGAATATGTAACTCGGTAATATTCTGAGGTGCATGCCGAATAGCTGTACACGAGATGGATTTTGTAGTCAATTTTTAAATTGAACGAAAGTTATGATTTTTAAATTTTGAATATTGCGATGAAAGAAGAAAGAGCATTACCCTTCTGACCTTAATTTAAGTTGCCATTTAATTACTTTGGTAAAAGGAGTGCGTCTACGGCCACGAAATTGAATTGGGTACGAGTAGGTATGTCCATTAAAAACAACAAAGATATTCGTTCGCGTTCCACATATAAAAATTTTTGTTCTATTTTAATTTTCAAATTAGGAACAAAAGATGCTGGCTAAAAAGTTCCAAAAATAACAAAATATTACGCGCCCAAAAAAAAAAAAAGCCATACGACAACATCGCTGTTTGCCCCAAATGCACTTATTTTCCTGTATTTCTGAATCGTCCGCCAAATTGCCCGGGACAGTTCACTCACGCGTGGCGTGGCTCACTCTGACACGCTTTGAACTCTTAATTATGTCAATTTTCTGTTGTATCACCGGTGACGTATTGAACTCTATCGTTCCATTTTCGAACCATTGGTTTTTGTCACTTATATTTTACTTAGTATGATAGACAGGACAGGAATGTGGGGTATGAGGATATAAAATAAGAAATGGACAAATAATTTCATTTATCACTAAAATATTTTCGCAAAATTATGAAAATAGTTTTTTTATGTTCTACTTTATAGGAATGCACTCAGAATTCTCAATTGTAATAAATTCTATCGCATTACTTATTTTTCATAGTTTTCAAATGATTCTTTAGAAAAAAAAATATCATTCTTCCGAATACTGCATTACTGGTATGAATATCTAAAGATATAAATTACACAATAACAGTGAATTCGCAATACTTTCATAATATACAAACACCTAAGTGCATGATATCAGCTAATCTTAAATAAAATACGAACATTAGGCCAGTCTCAAACATAGCCGAAGGCTCAACCCATGGATTTGGTTCCGAGCCACTATTGTAATATGCTTATGGTAATTTATTACTATAAGTATCATAATATTTTGTCATAAATCATACTGTTTTAAAAGCTACTACACTCTTTGTTATAATAAATAAAAACGGTTGTCACAGAAGTAACTAATAACTCCGTATCGGAAACAAAAATTATTTAAATGGGAATAATTTGAATATTTTTTTATTTTATTCAAATTTTATTGTTGCTAAGGCATATTAGTTCGGTGTTTAGTTGAATTCATTATT
Organism: Amyelois transitella; assembly: GCF_032362555.1. NCBI lineage: Eukaryota > Metazoa > Arthropoda > Insecta > Lepidoptera > Pyralidae > Amyelois > Amyelois transitella. Next base: position 4,217,098 of record NC_083511.1, on the reverse strand, counting down.
TTACTTGTCAACAGTAATAACAATTTGCGTCTGTTTGGTTAGTTCTACGAAAAATTGTATAGAGAATTCTTAAATTATTTACTAATACGTCGCCATAATACCCATTTACTGATCGCCAACTTTACAATACAAAAAACTTTGTTAAATAAAATATAATAAAGCGTGTCTTGATATAATAATACACTACTATTTTAATGGCGTGCTGGAGGATATGTTGGCGCAAAAAAGCCATAGTACTAAGCATTATTTAAAAATGTGAATTAATTTAAAGAAAAGTAAGCATACCTTTATCACATATCCCTTTAGGATTAACAGGACCCATGGCATCGAAATTACAATTAAACAAAACCAATAAATATTGACTTAAGTAAATCATCGACATGGATGGGCGGCTTTTAACTTCTGATGAATTGAGCAACATATATTTTGATTGTCCATACATACATTAGTTACACAACATACAATTAGATACAGCCTCAAACAATGCACAAGGTCGGCGAAAGTAGCTTTTGATTTCATTACAATCTGTTGGAATTATACAATTCATCGCTGTAGTAATTTCACAACTTATATCGTGTGTGCGAAAGTGAGTTTGTATATTTTTTGTTAGCTCTTCACGGTTCTTATTGGAATTTGGTTTATACGTAGAAACATTAAAAAGCATGTATTTACTTTTTATTCTAGAAGAGAGAAAATAAGTTCTCATGAAAATGTGATGAAATGAAGTTCTTGCTAAAGCCGGTGCCACGCGATATATGTACCTGCTGCTACTAAAAAATAAAATTATGATTTTTAGATTAAAGTTACAGTTAGGTTAGGTAAGGTAACTTACCTGCAAAACTTTTTGAAATAATATTTTGTGTAACTAACGTAAAAACTCCTTGACGGATTTGGATTAATTTATCACCCATTCTTAAAACTATAGAAATGATGTCTTTTTGTAGTATCTTCTGCAGTCGTAAAACTGCTAAATAAATCAAAGTTATGGTGTCACAACCATTAGTCTCGACGTCACATTCACCAGTATTTGCTTCTTCTAGTCTTGTATTAATTCAAACTCTATGCCTGAAATAACAATTTAAAACTTCAATATTCTTTTTTCGAACAGTTTTTTGATAGGTTCAAAGCTCTATTCGATACCTACGTCGAGCATAGACAAATCCATTCTATCGTAACCGTCTATTCGCCGTTTGAGGAAGGAACGTGCGGTGAGCGGGAAACGGAAGTGGAGCCGCAACGACCGTTGTTTTATCAGATAACGTTTCACGTCACTACTTCATGTGAGTTTAGGTTTTTGAACCATTTCGTACTGTTCACTATTGTTGAGGCTTCACCTTGAGCTGAGATATAAATATATATTTGAATCTACATTATAGCATCTCATAACTTAAGTACTGGCCAAAATACGAACTTACGCTTACAAATTTAAACAACTGTTTGATATAAATACAAATTTTATTTATATCAACTAGTTGTCTAAATTTGTAATTACTAGTTACCCCGATCAAAATAGTTAATTTTTTCGGCAGTCGTTATTTGATTGCCCAAGTACAGTCGCCTGCAAATAAACATGACCCTTTTCATACGAACCAGAACCATAGGGAGTCAAGTTCATCTTCAGGCGACTGTGCAGTCAAATTACCCCGCAACTACATGTTACTCTATGACGCGGTAATAGATGCAATTCTGCAGTCAATTTGGGTATGTTGATATGATGTGGACTGTACATCTACTCGTACTAATACTGTTCTAGTTTCTCAATGGGTTCGTCAAGAGTTAGTTCCATTTATAGCCGACTGTTGATTGTTTTAACAAATTGATAGCAATTGTCACGTCTCTCATTACCGCACTTCCCAATTAAGCACGTCAACTCTGTAAATAATTAATTTCAATATATCCTCCCATTGAATACAAAATACGAGAAATTCTATGAATATTAAAAACGGCCACTTCATCAATATTTAAATACAGCTGATTACGAATCCAATAAGCGACAATTTAGTACGATCAAAAATAATAAAACTTAATTTTGGTAAATTAAAGTTTCAGAAAAAACTATCATTAGGTCCGGATTTTGATTCTATTATTACAAGTCATTACACCAAAACGTGGCTTTTGGTCTTGCAGCTATTGGCTCTGTCTACCACGTAAGAAGAAAAACGTGTGAAAAAAGACAGAAACGAATTGACAATTAAGTAAAACTGTAATCGGTGCGTAATTTTATTTTGCAACTTTTATCGATTTCTGACTGCACACATTAATGTATGGTAATTAATGTGTCTAGGTATATATACCTACACAATTGAATTAAAACTACTAAACTACTGTGTCAGTTACTAAGCTTCGTCTAAACAACAAATTACTCGTCAAATACCTAAATTCTGGATTCCATAAACGTAAATTTAAATACGGCATCATTAGCTTAATTAATTTGAATTACCCTTACTTACCGTCTATAATTCATTCCATTTAATCAACATGGAAGGAGTATCCTTAGAGGTAAGATCACAAGGAATAAACAAATTTCAATTCCGACTTATATTTGAGTTTATCCCTGCCGGAGTTAATGAAACTCACATAAAAACTTCAGAGCCCTACCTTTTGATGACCTCAAAGACTTCCCACTGAGAAATTAAATCCCGAGCAATTAATATGTTACCGGACCCCGCTTTTTCTTATTTACACCGTGGCTCGAAAATCGTTGGCCCATATCTGATCGGTTTCCTCTTTTATTATTTTAGTATATTTCTATTCGGCGGATTAAAAGATTAATAAAATACATACTTAATCCAAAAAATCAGCTTTACAATGACACGAAAAGGCGTTTTGTCAAATATAAAATATGCCAACATATCAAATAATTTTAAGACGTCCTAGATAATGCGAATATTTGTACATATTATACCTTTTTTTTAATTAAGGATTAATCACTATTATTTAAAACAATAGTAGGACGCAATATTAAATTTAGAATGCAGCCTTATTTTACGGGACAGGTTATATAAATAAGCCCATTTTAAGAATTTCACCATAAGTTCGTCCGTATTTGGAGTTTGATCTTCCTAAAATTATGCTCCTAATGAGCCTTGATTGAATTCGACATTATACATAAATATTCAGTATTTTTAATATCCCTAAATTAAAAGCTTTTTTTTGTATTAGTAATCTTTTAATTGACATTCTGTCAATATTTTTTTAAAGGCGGACCTCGGGCTTTCAAACACTACAGTGGAAGGTGCAATCGGGAATACTCAAAAATGAGAGAGGTAGAATTTATTTTTAAAAGATATGCCTTGGCTTTGGCAAAAATAGGACTTCCAAAATTGGCAATTACAACCTGACTGGATACTATAAACGTTGTTTGTTTGAAATGATTACCGTGTTCTTGATATTGTGTGTTCCTTTCAAGCGAGGCGAAACAAATTAACGCTGTGTGCAAATTTCAAATACTTTTTACGGCAAAATGATACATAAATTAAATTTTTCTGACATATGAATAACTTAAACATTAACGAGAATCTCCAAGTTACACGGTTTCCATATTTAAGGCCGTAATTTTAGGAAGTGTGTGGGCGAACTACATTATTTTGGTATTAAAACCCTTTGGGTTTCGTAAGATGTGCTGTTTTATACAGTGACCCGTGAATTTCGATTTTTATGAATTATTTATATTAATTAAACATTAACGGACAACACGGATATAAAGAAATCTATGCTTTTGCAACAACACAAAAACAATTAAGACAAATATTATATTTTGACAGACATCTAACCAAGCGTCGATGCTCGAATCGGTAAGATGTTTGGTTAAAATACGTAATGCGCATAAGGGCACAGGTTCAAATCTCACATCCGCCATGTACCAATTACTATTTTCTGTATGTTAAGTAGTTTGAATACTAACCGGTGCTCTTAAGGTGGGAATAAAACCTGCACATTCAGGCAACTGGATGGGTAAGCATGATACAATACGGGTCAGGTTTACCTGCAAAGGTTGTAAGGGTTAAATGGAAGTCGTTTCGTGTAAAAGCCTGACTCACCCAAACTTGGATCCATAGTCAAAGCCATACCCCGGGCTCCTCTCCCAGAGCGATGAGGATGCAACCCACATGCAACCGGGACTAAAGCCAGGAGGACGAAGATTATATTTTGACAAAGTATCAATGTAAATATAGGAAAACGCAACGGAAAAATCAGATCACGATAATCTTTAACTAATGTATGTGTGTTCAATAAGCAATTTTAAGGTTGTAAAAAATTTACAGTAAAGTGTCACCAATATCATATTTAGTCTAGTGAATCGGCTTTGGAGTCATCGCCGCAGCATCAGTGAATACAATCGGGTATGCTACGCTGAGAAAACAATTTATACCACAGTACGAGTATTCCAACACACAACTTGCAATAATAGAATTAGCAATGTCACACCTTTCGTTTTATTCCTTCTATAGGTAGACAACACCGTCGTACTAAACTAATAAAGTTTTAGCTCCGTTTATGACTTCGTACATTCTTTTAGTCACTTAGCGGTTGCCTACGAAACTCGATTATAGCCGCTAAGGGCTTTATCATGCTGTGTGGATCTGCCTTTATGTCTTTCGTTAAAAGAAATATGAAGGCAGGTAGGTAAATAACGGGTAATAATCAACAAAAAGGGGGTCTTATACAAACTAGACTTTTTCCCAGGCTTCGTTCCCGTGGGAATATCCTATACAAATATTATTCTCATAAAAAATTGGTTCATCGCTGTAGTCTTAAAAGCGTAACAGGAAGATAATCTTAAGTATACTTGGTATTATTATGGATTTCTTATAAATCGTGATCTCACACAATTGCATTTATGAACAATTTTTTCAAATCGGGGAGGCATTGGCAAAAGGTTAGGTAAAAGTTTATATATACATACCTACACCGATGAGCTTGCATGAAGAGAGTAATTAATGTGGATAAAACAAAATAGCATCAAAGGTTCGTAGCAAATACATAAAAGAAGTAATCTCTGCCTACCTCTCCGGGAAAGAGGCATGATTTATGTATATAACTTGTGATAAGGGACTAAGGGATAGGCTTATAAACTTAGGATTCCTCTTTTAGGCGATGGGCTAGCAACCTGTCACTATTTGAATCTCGGTTCTATCATTAAGCCAAATAGCTGAACGTGGCCATTCAGTCTTTTCAAGACTGTTGGCTCTGTCTACCCCGCAAGGGATATAGACGTGATCATATGTATGTATGTATGTAACTTGTGATACTAACGTACATTTTTCGAATCGCTTATGTGACAGCACCTTAAGACTCTATAAAATCAACTGATTGATGCAAAATTCAGACCACCTCATGCGAATTCACATCTTAATGCTCGCTCAGTATTGCCATATTTAGTATTTCATTTTTACGAAAACGAAATAAGTTTTTGACAACATAATGACATGGCCAATATGTTGTGAGTTTATGAATGTAGGCACTAATTGCAGAAAAATAATAAACGTTCATAAAAGTCGAACATATATTTTAATGAAACTTTGACCAAATATGGCCGAGTAAATAATGAGTAAATATATTTTTATTGGGTGGTTAAAATGAGTTATCAATATCTTAGAAATTATTATCTTAATTAAACCCCTGTTAAGGAGAAATGTGTGTTTAACAGAAGTTACATTATTCTCTTACTTCAGCGAGTCACCGTTACTATTACCGCCAGAATTAACTTTAACAAAGTTTATTAAAATAAAAAGCTATGGTGTAATTTACACTTATTATTTTTACGAAGCTGTAATGTCCTAACTAGGCTCTGATGTAACAGCACTCCTCTTAAATAAAGTTTTCAAAACGTTTGTTTTAGTCTGGAATCTATACAAGTTTTTATTCTTAACACAATACAATAGCACCACACAAAGCTAAATAAACCTTCTAGTATTGTAAGAAATTAAAGCAAGGAAATCACAAAAGAGATTAATCGGAGAAAGTAAACCGAGAGAGAATAAAGCGAGGAATTAACAACAATTAACAACAAAATAGCACAATACTGAGACTTGAACATCAAAGGCACAGGTTTACAGGATTAACATACCAACAAAAGACACAGAGGGATTGAGACTCCGTAATAATTGTTTAAATTAAAAATTGAAAGTGTCACTCAATTATATAACAAGGTGTGTTACCTGACCATCAACTGTCAACATCAGAAATGAAGATGCAAAAGTTTAAGAAAAGAAAATGTTTGACGAAATTTAAATCTTTTGTTAAAGCTAAGTCGCAATTCACATTAACTTTTTGGCGAAACATATGGTATGCAAATAAACATCTTCTGTAAAAGGTGCTGGGTACATTTTAGTATAATCCAATGAGATTGGAAGTGAATGCGACATATTTATTTTAAGAAATCCAATTTTCTGCTGACATCTCATGTGTCGACTTTAAACGGCCGGGACTATGTGAATGTCTCCTTGGTTTCACGGTTATTCTTACCGTCTTTAGTATTATCATTTATGCGTCTCCGTGACGGTATTTATTGTTTAATTATTTTTATAACAATTTCGTCGAGATCTGTGATGAGAGACAGCAACAAAATGTAACTATTACAACTTGCATCTAGTACAATTCATCTATTATTCATTCTTCTTTGTGCAGGTTTGACAAATTAGTGAGTAGATAATATATTTTTTTAAATAAAAACCTATTTTCAAACTTAAATTTACATAAATAATATCAATTGTTCCGATAAGCATTCATGAATATAGCAATAATTCATCTTTCTGTATTTATAAACCTTAAAAATCATTTTAAAATTGTTTAGAAATGTAAATTTGAAAAGGTAACTGTACACAGTACACCCCTAGTATTGTCCAAATTGAATAAATCGATAATATTTTTAATGGACACTATCAGTGTTATACTGTCGACCATTAGCACATTTCTGCCAAACCTTCTCACGGTTCTCGAACAAAGAAAATAAACAGTTTAGCAAAGTCCCCAGTGTCGCAGTAAATGTTGAACAGTAGACTAATATTCAAGTTTTTGATCGAAAGGAAAATAAGACATGTACTAACTATTGTCGGTATTATGTTGTTAATTACTACCATTTTGTCATCAAAATCGGTTAAGCAATTTTTCTAATTAATCGTAACAAACAAAAATACAATTTTTTTATCATAATAATATTAATATGGATTAGTATATAATTGGATATATAATAGTTATATGTGATTGATAGGTTCTATGACTTTTGAATAATAGCAGTTGCTCAAAATCAGAATTTTGTTCCGATGATGATGACGTTTAATTCGGTTCCTTACTTTTCATCCAACGTTTAATGTAATTACAAAGCATGTGTCTCAATTCCATAAGTTAACTTTCTATAACTCTTACTGTGCAAGCGCTGACGTATCTAGGTGTCACAACGGTATCTTTATTTATAGCGCCATAACTCACAAAATTCTAAGCTCCGATATAATCTTGAATTCCTACCGACTCACGCGAGATGGGCCGCCTATATGCATTTTTGGAAATTTATCAGACCCTCAAAGAATGTTTTGATAACGGACATATTTTGAATTAATATTCAAATTAACGTTAGTAATTCTTTGAGTACCAGTTATTAGTTAAGCCTTCGATTCTTCGAACACATTTTTTCGAATACCTACAAGTTTTTCTACAATAGACTTACAATACAAAACTTTTTTATTACAATTAACTTTTATTTTTAATTCATATGTATATATTATTTTATTAATATTTTTTCGTAAAATTTATTAATTTCTTTTTTTTATTTAAACTTTATGCAGGTAAAATTCTTACTTTAACCAACCTTTTATGAAAGGCATGTGCCTTTCATAATTTAAGAAACAATTTCATTGATACATCGTTTATTATTTTCTTTCTAAATATCATGCTTTCCTTTAACAGGAACAAGAACGAGAAGACTAAAATTCTTAGTTAGGAATTCAAAATGAAATTTCAATTATCCCTCCATATACAGCGAGATTTAAGCGCTTTAGTATCATAATCAAACACAAATCAATTTATTAATTTCCAAAGCCAATCATCTTGGTTGCAGGGTCACTAGAGCCGTGTCTACATAACAGCCTTTTAGTTTAATCCGACTACGAAGCTATAAGAAGATTGTAATATCGTCAAAGGGCCCGACTGAGGTAAGGTCATGTTCCACTGAAGGCGAAGAGCTATTCGGACAAAAAGTTGAGCACAGACAGTTTTAATTAAAAATAATATAGTACATTGATATGTATATGGAAAGTAGTAGTTACTGAAAAAATAAGTGTATATTTATTATCAAAAGAAATAAAAACACTTATGACAACTATCAAGTCATTTTGAGGTTAAGATTTAAAAGTAAAGAACTCGATATACTATTCAAAAATTTCAAAAATTCAAAATTTTTTATTCATTATTATAGGATACTATTATATCGCTTAATAATTGTCGTATGGTTTAACAACTTGGTTGACGTCAAATAAATTACTTAAAAACTAAGTTTACTGCCGCTTCCAAGGCGTCAGTGCAGAAGAAGCGGTAACAAACTGCACTGCAGCATTTTCTTCAACAACGTCAACTTCACAATATTAAATTATACTTAGAATAGAATGTGGACGGGAGAATACATTGTTCACGGAAGATTTATATATTTATGAGATTTAATATTGAAAAAAGAAAAATATATATATATATATTTTATGGATTGCCAATTTTAAAAAGATTTATGTACAGAGTGTACTGAAATTTTGATTTAAGTTCAAATTAAACTACAATTAATTACGAGGTTCCTGTGCCAAGCTCGAGCCAGATGTTTTTATCATTAAGGTAATCATCAGTCCTATAATAAGCCTTCTCACAAAGTACTTTCTTTACATACTCTTTGAATTTTCGGTTGGGCATATCAAGAACAGACTCCGGCAACCTATTATAAAATCGTATACAGTTCCCCATAAATAATTTACTGACTTTGCTAAGCCTATGAAACGGCATGACTAATTTATGTTTATTACGTAAATTTCTATCAGTTGTGGCACTAACTTTTTGAAAAAAAGAGGTATTTTTCCTAACATACATTATAAGATCAAAATACTTTCGCAAATTAGTATGAAGACTTAGCTCCAAATAAATGGGAACAGAAGCGGATTAGAAAAAAAAGGAAGCAAAAGTCATTTTGAGTAAAGATTAAGAAATATGTAAGCTTAATTTGTATGTGTATCATAATTTTTAAATAAATCTATTATTAATTAATAAATATTGGACTTATAACTAACATCATATTATTTTGTTTTCAGATTCTTAACATAAATAGTTCTCGTTGAATAATACCTACACATTCGATTTCAAAACAGTAGATCGCTTACCCGCTACCAGTGGAGCCTGCCCTAGTCGACGATGGAGGCTTAAAGAGATTAACGCGACATATCAGTAATGACTGACAACGAACTAAATCAGTTCGCCACGGCATGATCTGTGACGCCGATCATTGCTGATACTCAGTTACAAATAACGTTAATTTGTACTAGATTTGTGATCGATTTGTTAAGTTAAAGACGGTGAAATTTGTAAAGGTGTACTCGGAATTCAGAAAAGACGACGTGTCACCTTTTTGATAACTATAAAAGAATCAATTTGTTCATAGAACTTTAATTAAATGATAAATGTATTTTATTAAAAAACATAAGAAATGGAATATAGTGTTCCATAGTGTTTCCCTTATTATTGGCAGTTAATATTAACCCGTTTTGCGTAGGTTTATACGGAACAACTATTACATCTGCCACCAATTGTATACCTACATTTTTTGAGCAGATCGACTTAGCCTTTAAAAAAAAACAACTTCATTCATTTCATACATTTGTTTCTTAGAATCGCGAGCGCCTAACAAACCAAACCCCACTTTGTCCCCTTTTAAAACTTCGTCTAACAGAGAATGAACATATTCTGAATACCGATTCAATATAAAACACAATGATGCATGTTTCGTGTCGAAAATACAGTTATAGGGTTGTCAGAAGCGGTAGCACTAAGGTATCAGTTTGATAACTGCAGGGCTGCCCCTGTAAGTAAAAATGGAGATGCAAGCTCTGCCTACCCTTTTGGGAAAGAGATGTGTTAAAAAAAGCACTTAAAAGAAAAATACCTAGGAACATAAAAGATTACAAGAAGTAATAAACCAGCCTTATCTTAAATTGTATAACCACATTTCAGTTTTTTTAATAAGGATCATTTTACCATTGCACTTATTGCATTTATAAATAATTTTGGGAAAAAGTTTTCTACTTTTAACCATATTGAAAAATATACCTTATAAAAAAAATATTATATTGATTATAAGTAACCTGGTTAAAAATATAAATTTTGTTTGCTTTAAGTAACAATTATATACCACACAGTAAATATTTATAAATACGTATGACATATTTCGTCATCCCTAGTAACGCATCCCGTAGGTGATCGTGAGGGGAATGCTCCAAAAGCAAGATTCACAGGAACAAGTCGAGACGGTGACGCGATGCGCATAATATCCTCTTCTCTTATCGATACATCCTTATTTTCTAGGAAAAATCGAATAGCTACCGAACCGATCCTATCGCTTTTCATGCAGACGTTTTGACAGCTTAATAATGTTAATCGATTATGTGGACTTTAACGACCATACTAATATTATCATCGATGTTGTCACGGCACGTAAATCAAGAATTCGGTCATAAAATAATGAAAATATGGCACCAATAATTTGTTAGATTGATGTGGTTTACGAGTATATCCAACTATTCAAAACTTGTGTTGTGAATTTTGATTTTATTTTAGTGATTTATGTTGAACTAGCTGTTGCCGATTAAACGATTACTTAACTCAACAAACTTAAACAAATTACGGGAACGATTTTTTTTATATTTGACACAGACAGCCCTTTTTCATAAAATTCCCATTCTTTTTCAAAAGCTCTTCTTTATTATTAAAGTGAATATATAATTCACTCCAGATTCTCTCCTGTGCTCTGAAAAGCAGTGTCACTAATAAAATTATGTGTAATTAATTATGTCAAAACAATTACCAATTAACTCCCGATTTACCTTTGAAGTCTACGCCATAAATAAGGACTTGCAGGGCATAATTACAGCATTATACCAATGAGAAGTGCGACTGAGCTCACGTACTCCGATTACAAGTTAAAATAAATATAGAACTGTTCCTTATTTGAATCAAAATGTACTCGAGACAAAATTTCTAATAAGCCTAGAAACTACCTACTTCTAATATTTTCTTTGTGAAGTTATTTGATAAGTTTTCAGAAGAATGTTATAATACTACTTTGCACCAAATGAATCGAAGCTAGATGTCGCGAAAATTATAAGCGGCACTAGATTTAAAGTATAGAGAGAAAAATTTCGTAAGGCAGCCCTCACGCACCGAAGCATTGCTATGAAGGGATCACGCAAAGATTAGAAAGAGCAGAACAATTTGTTTCCATGCGCTCATTAATTTGTACCGCGGTGTCTTCGACGCATTATTTATTGCTGCTTTATCTCAAACAGCCGTCCGATAAAAGAAAGAAATGTCCGACCCGTGATCGCGATTATCGGGAACCATCGCTGAATCGCCTCTGAATACACCACAATGATATAACATAAAATGTAGATACGCTGCAGAAGGAATGTAGATGGACAAATATAAAAATACCTTTTTTTAAACAAAAATATAAACTTTTAAAATATTTTGCCCTTTTATTATTATTTCATTATTGTTTACTAGAATTAATTCATTTAATTATTTGAAGTATCATAAAAAGTGTCAAATCTCGGATGACACAAAATTTATTTTCAACATTTAAATTTTAGTATGAAGAATAGTTGTTTTTTTCGTAATTGCTTTGATCTGAAATTAGACTCAAAAACTGCAACCACAGCTTAAATACTTTACGTAAAAATTTCAGCATTTAAGATAATAATATAAGTGCGTATTTCAAGATATATTTTTTTAATGATTTGTAATCATAATATTCATTTTATTGCCTTATTAAGATCATCAGTAACCACGTTTGCGTGTCTCATTTTCAATATCATTGCACACTTCAAGCTCCCTCAAGCAGTTCCAGAAACCAGTGTATTATACATTGCTGAATCCTTAACCCTTTATTTTAATACATCGAAAGAGACTCGGTAACCTATACAAACTCTCGCGATAATTTATCAATTATAAGAACAGTTTATATTAAAACAAATACACATTCAAAAGACTTAAAGCGTTGTTGGTTTCAACGCATTCTTAGTCAGTCATGGAATGGATTGTGTGTGTACATGTCTTTTAAGAGACAGCCGGGATCATTGTGTAAAGGCTGCCTTTAATTAGCACATGTAGAGCAAGATTACCGGCCGTTAACGTCAGTTTCAAAAGGCAGGAGAATAATGACATCCGTATTTAAATCAGGTTACAGAAAATAACTAATTAACTAGTATCGACTCGAATAAAGAATAAAACCTTCGACGGTATCGATGGAATATAAATGTTTCTAAAAGAAAATGAAAACAATGTCAGAGAAGTTCGGCCCTATAGCATTGAACGCGCGAAGCCGTTTTTATAGCGCGGAAAAACATCACTGCCCGTTTCATATAAAAAGCAAAACAGCGATATTTTCTCGCGCGATAGTAGAAGAATCATCCGGGGCAGAAGAGGCATAGGAATAAGTATTAAAAAGACAAAAGCAAATATCACCTACGTTGTATGTTATGAAAAAACTGCTTTTCAGGACACTGAATGTAATTAATGAAATAAAATTTGTGATAGTAGAAAATGAGTCATGCACACAGATTTCGAAATAAAATAATACAATTGCAAATTTATAGACTTCATAAACCCGAAATTAAACGCTTTTTATATGAATTTGAACTCGATTAAAGCCAAAGCATTAAACCTAAATACCAGACATGAGAACCAACGCCAAATTAGGCACTGACATAGCCAACTCATCCCACACCTGGGTATATAGGAATGTAGCCAAATCTATGCAAAGAGCGAGCCAACTTTTGAAATTGGCCATCTTTTGTGTCGATCGAGTATCGATCTAGAACATTCTCTTTTGTCTCAAATTGACGACAAAGGGAGCTTGAAATATTTAAATCGATACCGTCATACGAAATAAAACATTTTTTTTTAATAATCAAGTATCATCCCTTGAATACACACTAAGCAATCAACGCACTCAAATTTGTAACTGTAATTGTCAAGTTTGATCAACTTAGAATTCTTCTTGTAGACGATGAACTAGGAACCTATTTGGATCACAATTTCATCATTTAAGCCATACAACTAAATATAACCTTTTAGTCTTTTCAAGTCTATTGTCTTTGTCTACCCCGTAAGGAATAAAATATAAGACAATAGAACGTGATTATATATCTGCATTGTCAAGTTTTCTTCTCTATTCAAGTGTCTATTCTTTCTGAGTTTCCACAACTCCTTCATCTTCTAATGTTTACTTTTGCAGCTTAAAATAGTTCTTAATTTTTGTTTAGAAAGTAAATACTAGGACATAAAACAGTTAAGCAACAAAACTATAAAGCTTATGACATTCTTATTTAACAACGAGCGTGATATGCGGATAACTATTTTGATAAGACTAAAAACGAAATTATGTCGTAAGCGGAGGCGGGCGTTTCGTTGTTTATTGTTGAATAGTCATTATATGTAAATTGTGTAGTCGTGATGATGGATAGTCTGATAGTGACGAGGCAAGTTTCGCAAGAATGATAATTGTTTCCAGGGCCCACTGTTCCCGTGTGGGTGCTGGCCTGCACCTGCTTGATGTGACTTGATAGAAGATGTATTTCATAAACGTGATCTTTATGCTACGCTCTTATGAATTTCATATCATTTTGTAGGAATTGGAATTGATGTAAGTAGGTACTTACCATGCTTATAACAAAATTAGTATTCCTCCTGTACCAAATTTCAGTCATGGATTTCTAATAGACATAGGTGTAGGAATGTTGAGAGACGAACGCCATGCTGCAGAAGAGGTGACATGGAATGTTAAAAATAGTCCAGCTGTCAATCTAAAATAATATTTTATTCTGAATGTAAGGCAAACATCTTGATTGCGATGATTAAGAATCTTTTCAGCAGTGTAATAAATTTTCTCTCATCAAAAAGTCTGAACGAGAGAACATTCATTGTTTAAAATTGTACTTTTATCCAACAGCTATGTTGTTTATTTTGAATAACATGTTTGACAAACTCTTATTCTTTAAAGAAATATTAATAGTAAAAACAACAACTGTAGACTAATTCCAATTACGTAGTGTTCAACCAAAGTACCCACAAGTTCTTGACTTTACGAGGCATCCAACAATGTCCTAAAATAAAGTGAACACAAAACTGCTACATGCAACTTTTCCTTGTAGCCTCTCTGAAGAAATAAATTAAGTTTGACCCTACAATGGGCGCTGTAAACATGTGGGTTTATGTATGACAAGCTGAATTTATGGCACCTCACTTTACTCGGCGCACGGCGTTGTCTTCGAAGATTAGTGTTTGAAATGTTCGTTGCACGCCTACAGGTCCGTACCTTGCGAACGAAATTAAATTTTATTATTTCTTGATGCGAATACAGTCGCCCCATAAATTCAACATCCAAAATTGAATCGATTATGGTGCAATTAAAACTTTTTGTACGAAAAATATCTTGAATTTTGGACGAGTAGAATTAATCTGTCAATTAAATAGAGCCGGAATTCTACCTTTCTTTTAACCGCTAATTATCATCTTAATTTGTAATAATGAAGCCAACTGGCTACCGAATTTCGGAGAACGGAACTCGTAGAAAACTCCAAATTGGATGTTTGTGAGCGATTTGCGAAGATAACGCATTGTGGTGGACGCGCCTAAAATACTTGTTTTAATCTAATTTGCAAAGTTAAGTTTATTATTACAAATTACAGGTCAACAGCCTCTTAAATATTGATGATAATTATTTTCCTAATTAATATATTTTTACATTTTATATAGAAATTTTAATCAACGACCTGACAAAATATCGAAATGAGATTGCGCTAGCTAGTATAAATATTTTAACAATTTTATAAGCGACATGTTAGTCAGATGGTCACTTGGTAATAGGTACCAAATATGAAGACCAGTCTGCAGTTAAGAAAGAATTCCGGAAGCTGCAAGTTGGAACACAAAAAGATTATTGAGATAAATCAGTACCTAATAGAATAATTTATTATAATAAACAAACCTCCAAGAAGAGCGATGCATTTATAAAACTTTTTGCAAACCTCGTCAATACAATTTTCTTGTACTGCACGCTTTTTGGGATTGTTTTTTGTAAATTTATTCATCGATAGAAGCCTACAAATGAACAAAATCCGATAATAAAATCAATATTTCGATCTTACAAATGAGGCGCCCACAAAAGAAATTCCACATAAATTATTCTACTCTAAAAGGTCGTCTATGTATAACCAAATATTTATATTACAACTTAAAGCTATTTCTATTCAAGAGCTATTAATCCCTATCGTTTCATAATTCTATATATAATATTGAAACGGTATTGGAATACTATTATAGAAGCCTTGTTTGAATATAAATTAAAATTTTGTAACTTTAAGTCCAGAAGTTAGGTGAATAATCTATGAGAACTAGAATGTTTGTTTAAGAATTAACATTTTCATTGCGTTTTTATTTTAATGTCAAAGGTTTAACTTTAAGCAATATTTTATGATTAATTAAAATTTATACACAATGGACCTGAAGCGTGTTAAATAAAAATTACATTTGCCGAATGATCACTATTAAACATAAAATATTGACAGCTCAGCCAAGGAAATTAATCTATATATAAGGTTTAAATACATATATGTATGTATGTTATGAATAACTGTTATTTTAACAACGAAATCCTCTTTTGAGTCCTGATCAGGTCATATACAAAACAAACTTTTCTGGTTAGAAAGCCTTGAATAAACGTCGAATATCGTTATCGTCAAAATAAAGGATGCATAAACTTTACGTAGATATGTATAAGTTGTGAGTTTATATTAATACCCAAACAAACTAATTGTAAAGCTGTGAGGCCTGTCTACTTGGATACCGATTTTGTAGTGCATTTATTTATAGTCCTGATGTTACAAGCAAAAAATACAACTTTTGTATGATTAGAAACATTACAATCCACTTCATTACATCCTACCTCGTTAACGTTTTTTTGGACAAAAAAGTCTACCAGTTAATAACGGGACACGGGAAAATTACTCTTAAACACACCAACCTTCCATAACATAACACAAATTATATCAAATCATGTAGATATTATTTTTTATGGGTTACGGACCATGTGGTAAATTGGAGTCCCTATCATCAAGCACAAAATAAACAAAATAACTATGCCACGCCGTTTCTTTAAAAAAAAAACAATTTGGAACGAATATGACATAGAATTGTTTATTATTCTGGGAATTAGTGTTTTTTTTTTTTAGTATGAACATTTATATTTAATCCTAATGATTGTTAATAATGTCACATCCCTTATTTTCATTGTCAAACTAGGACATTATACTTTTTATTGCTGATTATATACCTACCTAGTTGAATTTTCTTCTAATTATATCCTAACTTCGTTCAAAATAATATTTGATTCAATGTATTTATTTAAGTTTAAGCGAAGCATAGTATTTTTTTAACTGAACAATACTTTCTTGCTTTCTTATATAAGAAATCCTGAATTATATTCCAAATATTATTATAAGCTTCGATATAATAAAGGTTGACATGTTTCAATTACATAAATAACATTAACAGATTAGTAAGGAAGTGATACCCTAAGCATATCGATCACTTGACCATGACATAAACGCTATAAGAAGGAATGCGCACGAGCAAGAGCTTGTTTTAGTGAAAATTGATCATTTCAGCTAATTAACTAACTTGGGCTCATATTTGTAGGCGACGAATCTATCATTTAGCCATACAGCTGACCAGGCCTTTCAATCTTTTTAAGGCTGTTGGCTCTGACTACCCCGTAAGGGTTATAGACTAGATTATATGTATGTATATTTCAGCATTCGCTTTTCAGGAGTCGCTTTGCAGAGAGAGACTCGTCATATTTACTCTACAATCATCTTCTCTTACGTAGCGAGGCATCTGATTGGTGTACCATATAGACATACGAGCTTACCTCTTTAATGTGTAGGCGGTAGATTGAACTAAAGGTATCCTTGGCCTGATTTATTACAATGTTGCTTCTAATGTTGCGTAATTTTAATTAATATGATAATGACTTATTCATTACGCATATAATCATCAAACGTAAAGTTAATGCATCCTTTATTTTATGATATCGGTCATTAAATTGCTTGCTAAGATCTTAGATAAACAGGGGTTGGCAGAATGTCATCGTTTAGGTAAAAAGGTCTCAAAGGCAAGTAACTATTCGTAAAGTAATTGAGAATCCTTTACCTATCGATAAAATATATGAGTAGATTGTGACTATTACACTTTGATATATCACGTGACAAACTGAAATGATGCTCAGTAAAAGTTCACAGTGCGTAAATGACGCCACATTGACAGGGATTATGCAACTTTACCAGCAAATACGGTTGTGTTAGGATGTACTCTGCCTAGAAGAACCTGTGGGTAACCTACTGTATCATAAAAAATATTATAAATGCGAAAGTTTTTTTGTTTGCTACCATTTTCCGCGCTTTCTACTAAACTCATCTTTTTGAAATTTCACGTACCTGAGCTTGACGTGGAATGAGGGGTCGGCTCGGCGATGTTCTAAGGAGCGGCGTCTTGCGCGCGCAGACATCATTCTTCATTTTCAAAATTCAAACGACACGCCACATACCTATATAAAAGTTTAAGAGTCTGGAGAAGGACATATAGTACTTTTCATCCCGGTAAAATTAAAGTTCCTGTGGGATTTGCGAAATACCAGTATTCTTTTGTAAGTGGCGCTTAATTAGTCTTTAGTTTTTAGGCGCTTGTAAAGCTACATGTACAAGCTAGTACCTATAATACGAGTACTTCAAGGCTAACTCGATGTGTAATTTGTACCTTATTATTTGGCCGAGCGAGCGACGTCTATATTAACGGAAACTAGTTATATTTATTTATTTAACCATATAACCTTTAGCCAACGTGCTAACGTGAAGAGTTATGAATGTGAATGAAGCGAAATAAGTTTGAAATAGTCGGGGCAAGTGGTAGGACGTTGACTTTTTCTACCCCTTTGGGGAAGACCGTGATTTAGTGTAAGTATGTATTTTGTTTGTCCAGACATATCCAGCATGGTAATAAAAAGCTGCGCATAGCAATCTTAGACAATCAATCTATACTACACCCCCAGATATCTGAATTTATAACCTGAATCTCCTCAATATCATATGATGTCGTACTAACGATGATAACCCTAACATTAATGTTTTACCACAACTCAGTGACTATAACTCACGAGTTCTTTTGAAGATAAATAACCTTAATTCATGTCTTAAGGCTATAAGATCTTGACACCTTGGCGTGTCAAAATTAGATAAAATTATAGATGAACTTCCAGGTATTTTTGGGCTTCACCTCAATTTTTGGGTTCAGAATATCTCTCTTTGTTTAGGCTCTTGTTGTTTTTATAATATATATGATTTGATAAAATCGATAACCTAGAGATGTCTAATAAAATAAAATTTATCAATGATAACAGGTTCATAGTAGCGAAAACATCGACTAGCGTATAATATTAAAGAACTTTTCCTAATATTCGCCGAATCAAAAACAAATGGTTTAAAAACTGTTATTTTTTTTTATAATGAAAGGACTTACTCCCTCTTAGAACATGGTTTAAGTCTATCTTTTCTAGTGAGGATATAACCGAAAATAGAGGACTATAGATAACATATATTTATACCACTTCTAGACAATGTTTATCATTGTACCGGATAGATTTACAGAGAACGGTCGCCCGCAGGATTAGCGCAGCCGTGTTATCACTCGGTTGCAGTTATCCTGAACTCGCACCAGCCGGAGGGAAAAAGTTGCCGAAGATTAGCTAACTTACTTCATTTCGTCAACTCGATATCTCCTTAGCTAACATGCGAATTCTCATTACTGACGTCAAGATGATATGTCAAGTTTTTTCGGTACAGTCAAAGAGTAATGTGTGAAACTTGATATTTTTACTTAAACTTGATTATTTTCAATTATTTTTATTTATTAACACTTTATGATACGGAATTCAATATATATGATACAATAGACTTAATGATAAACGCATTTATCTAGAAATCTATTTAATGTTGAATATTTATTTAGAAATAGTATTTAAATATATATAGAAATATACATACATACATATAATCACGTCTTTATCCCTTGAAGGATAGGCAGAGTCAAAAGTCTTCAAAAGACTGAGAAGACACATCCAGCTGTTTGGCTTAATATAAATAGTATTTTATTTACAAAATTAACCTTCATAGATTGACTATTATTCATCTCATATAAATCCCATCTCATCGACATTGATATCCAAGTAAAATGATAAAGCCAGTAAAAAGACACCCTATAAACTCTCTGCAGCTTACAACAGCCGCCTACCGCCCGGAATCGAGTCACGAATCCTCGCTCTACTGTCTCATTGTTTCACAATTCGACAGATCTGTTATGCAACACTGGTGCCGTCAGATAATTACTCTACTACATTGTTTTAGTACAATGTTACGGCAAAAGATCTAACTAATTCAAGTTATTTAACTTGAGTATTTAAGAATTGACTGCAAAATTGTTTGCGAATAAAAATGAGAAATATTTTTGGTATATTTACGGTATACGATTACTTAAACTAAAATAATTTTTGAGTATCCATACATAGAATCCTGTGGAATCCGCTACTACACCTGCATAACCTTAAGAGTATTGTAAAAAAAATTTAGCTTTCAATTTCACCAGTTGCTAAAAATCGAGGGGTACGGAAAAACAATCAATTTCATTTTCCCCGTCTTAAGCTTGTGTCATTTAGTGTTTTTTTCTACGTTGGAAGTTCCTAAGTTATTAATTACAACTAGCATCGTTATCGCTGGCAATGTCATACACACGTCACCACTAAATCAGCGTTGACTATTTGTCATGCGTCGGCGTCGCTTTCAGTTGTCTGTTTAATTTTAGTTGCATGTTCTGAAGTGACAGATTCCTGTTCGCGATTGTACTGAATTTGAAGTGTTGTGCAATGAATATAATAGTCACGATATAATAATAATAAGAACAGAAAATACATATTAGTCTTCTTACCGAGTTTTTATTCAGCGAATGCATTAGCTCTACTTTTGATAAAATGACAAAGTCTATTGTGCTCCTGGTTTAACATTTTTATAACATTATGTCAAGTAGGTAAGTATAAATATTATGAAAGTGAAAAATGAAAGTAAGATACGCTTGGGCGAGTCAAACATGCAGAACGAATTTTGACCGAGCTGATACGCAAAACGAAAGTGTAACAAAATTTTCAATCACCGAGAAGTAAATAAAATTTGACACAACCATCTCAATTTCTTGCGGAATATTATCGTTATAATAATCTTTTTTTCAGCAGCGTTGGAATCCAGCACAATCTTGTTACAAAAGGTTTGTATAGACGCTTTATGTAGAGAAAGTCAAATTAATTTGTTGGTCATATTTTATCCAATCCATTAAATCTGACTAATAACGTAAATTTTCGCTAGCTGAATAGGTACACAACTCGTGTTACTCAGAAATTGTATTTTTATTTTCTTTGATAAATACTCTTAAATATGATCAAGATCCGAATGAAGATAACTTTTCTTCTTGACCTGATCGTGGGAGGAACTCAGGACTACGGGTTGCAAATGGAAATACCAAATTTAATCATGATTAAAAGTGTGTAACGAAATGACTTCTCTGTGCGACTTCTTCGGTATGTTGTATGAACGAAAGTTGCAATGCCAAGTCACAACAATAAAATAATAAGTCTCACGTGTCAACATTATTCTCTTTACACATATTGAACCAACAAAAAGGCAACACCGCTCTAAATTTCAAACAAAATTACTGACAACAAACTAACAACGTCAATCACTTGGCTAATGGCTCAGTTCGATGTTATCTCTTGTACCATAAGCGCAGTTGTCAGCGAGAAGAGCTATGCCATACAAAAAGTATCATTGAAAAATTATGAATTTAGATCGGTAGCGACTGGACCGGTTGGTAGGCAAACAAATGATGCTTTCCGACGAGATACGGACCTCCGTGCGGCAGACGCAAAAAATGTACGATGAACAGAAGGCTAACTCAGGCATAGGAGGCAACTCGTAGGGCTGGGTATTTGATAATAACTACTAAGGTATGTATCTTCTCGCAAAAAGCAAAGCTAACATTTAGCTTCAGTGGTAATGCTTATAGGACTTTGGTAGTCGCAACACACTCGCATTTCTCTTTTTACTGCTACAAACTTGCTCAGCAAATTGAAATGAGCAAATCCCTGCAACATATCCGTATGGAAATAACATTTTGATTTTGTTGTTATTAATACTACTTATCAACATAAAACTTATCTATAACACAATAAATTTAACCAAAGATATTTTTAAGCAAATCCTAAATTAATAAACGCGAAAAGTATATCTGCCTCAAAAACTAAACTTTTGTTGAGTAACTCTAAGTTCATCTTCTGTTATGTTCCTTCTATTATTACAAGTCAAAGCGGCCACTGCAATTCGGGCCAGACCGTTAACTAGCCTGATATTAATCATAATTCCTAGTGACGCGACCGCTCAAGTGTTTTAGATCGCTATTATGTGAACGGGCTCTGTGATCGATGGAGCAATGAAAATTGCCAAGAGTGGCCAATATGTTTGCAAAACTGACAAATATGAGATAAGAGTTGAACTTCCACAGAGTAAAGATCCAAAAAAAGAGTCTCTTTTTGATATATAAACTTCGCTGTCTAGAATTCATTAACTTTCAATATATAGTGCGTGTATAGTATGTAAGTTCATCGATAAAACATAAATTTAGAACGTCGCCAACTAGGTACCGATTTTCGTGTTTTTACAGTGCATCTATATCTTTATTAAAGCGTATTTGCAGTTGTCCTTTAATGCCTGGTCAGTCAGTCAAAGTAAAGTGCCTAGTAATCCTTTTATGTACATACATACATACATACATAAAATCACGCCTCTTTCCCGGAGGGGTAGGCAGAGACTACCTCTTTCCACTTGCCACGATCTCTGCATACTTCTTTCGCTTCGTCCACATTCATAACTCTCTTCATACAAGCTCGGCGGTTTCGGGTACTTTTGACCTGACCCTTTACCAGGACGTCCTTAATTTGATCAAGATACGTTCGTCTAGGTCTTCCCACTCCGACCTTTCCCTCCACACTCTCCTTGTATATCTGCTTAGTCAACCTGCTTTCATTCATCCTCTCCACATGACCGAACCATCTTAACATACCCTTTTCTATTCCTGTAACTACATCTTCTTTCACATCACAACATTCCCTTATCACGCTGTTCCTTATCCTGTCACTCAATTTCACACCCATCATACTCCTTAACGCTCTCATTTCCACTGCATTTATTCTGCTTTCATGCTTCTTTTGCCATACCCAACTTTCACTCCCATACATTAATGTCGGGACCAACACGCCCCTGTGCACAGCCAGTCGAGCCTTTTTGGATAGTTTCTGACTGCTCATAAAGGCATGCAAAGCTCCATTCACCATGTTCCCCGCGTTCACTCTCCTTTCAATATCACTATCATACTTGCCATCTGATGTAAACTTTGATCCTAGATATACAAACTCTTTCACTTGCTCCACTTTTTCTCCTCCAATCAAAATATTACATGCTGTCATTTCTTTCTCCATTTCAAAAACCAGTGTTTTAGTTTTACTTACGTTCACTTTCATTCCTTTCTCTTTTAAAGCTTCATGCATACAGTTTACCATCTCCTGTAACTCCTCCGCTGATGACGCCAGTATAACCTGATCGTCGGCATAGAGCAGACATTTGACGAGTAACTCATTCATCCTTAATCCACTTTTAGACTCTTGCAAATCTGTCAAACAGCTATCCATAAATAGGTTGAACAGCCACGGTGACGCAACACATCCTTGCCTAACGCCTTTCTCAATCTTAAATCCTTTTATGTACTTTTCCTAATTTTGACATTCTTAGCTTTGAATCCATATGTGTGCGTAATACCATTTGTCGAAGTCAAAGACTTTTCAGCACGCATTTTTTAGGACTGCGTAAAGGCCAAAATTTATATGTTAGTCTTATATTTAGTTGTTCTTAAAAGACTTTAAAACAAAGTAACCTTTTCTGTTGTAACAAGGACAATGATAATACACCTGTCGAAAGATCAGATCAAACAAACTAGCGATGGAAATTGGATAATGGCCGGTGGGTGTTTCTCACGCTATGTACGTTTATATGTGCGATTTACAGCATAAACTGATCATAAATCTTCACGTTTAAGTATTATACCTACTGGTAAGACCTAAGGTTTATGTTTGTTCGAGCAACAATCAATAATCTGCCTTAATTTTAAATAAATGTCAATAATTTAAGTCGAATTTCATCATTACCATTGTTAAATATTAAAAAACTTGCGAAATAAAAAGAAAAGTATTCTCCTTTCACACACAAAATTATTATTTAACCCCAAAAAATGTTCTTTATACTAACATTAAAACGTTGTTATAAAAATTGTAAGTTATCCTAATAAACTTACATGAAACTAAATTCACTGTTTAAAGATTGATAAAACCTTTTTTAACAGCTTAAATTCTAATTCAATCTATTGAAAGCTCTTTATTAAAATATTCACCAAAACAGCAATTTTTCTCAAACCACTATAGCAATAAATCCACAACTATGGGCCAATATTAACATTTACTCCACGCCTTCATAATAAAGCGCAAATAACATCAAATCACATAATACATATTTTGATGTTTGAACCTTATTACTCTGACCATAAGAATAATCTCCATTCATTTTTAGGCTGTACAGTCGCTTACAAAAATCATTAGTATCTATTGTCAATCTGTTTGATTGACACGTGATGGGGCCATCCCAATCTTCAATCAGTGGAACCTGATCAAGAAAAGTCGAAGTCAATGGACTTTTGACTCCTATATTATGTTTTTAAAAATCTGTAACAATGAGCTATGATTTTTTTTTTTGGTTTGTAAGGATTTGAGAAAATGTAGATTCGAGATTTTCTTATATGCTTAGACTTATATTTTTAAAACAAGTACAAGTGTATATTTTTGTCAGAAAAATATTATAATCGGTGTTTAAGGTGCCACTTGAATAGAACAATTGATTTGTTTCATTTATTCAATTATCAGAAAAAATATAAAATTTTAACTTAGACTATTATAGGATATTACTCTTAGACTGTAGGCGTCCAAAATTTTATTACCAATACAATTACAATTATTAAAGACATCATTGTTTTTACCCTAAAAAGTATTATTATGAAACACGCAGGCATCCCGCCGTCCATCGTTGTCAATCACGAAAATCCGCGAGCTCGGACCGACAGTTTTTATTCTTACTCCATTTGGTTATAAGCTCCAGGGACAACACCTTAATCGGTGAGCAATGCTAATAATTCGATTGATGGCCAACATTCGTGGGAACTTATTCCTCAACTAATGTGCACAAATTGATATTTAATTGGACATAGCTTTTTGTTGGCAATGATTTTGGTAAAAAACAAATATTTACGTGCCCACATATACTCGTATGGTACGATAAGAGCACTTAATGCTAAATTTATCTATTGCAATATCTATCTTTTTATCTTATCATATTTTTTTTTCTCTTCTTTCTTTTGTATGTGTATGCACATACCGCTAATATAATTTTGTTAAGTTTTAATAAGAATTTAAAATATTCACATAACCGATATAGAAGCTTCATATCTAAAGCGTCTAAAATTAAAAAAAATAACCTTAACTATTAGCTACAACTTTATTAATGTCATATTTAATGGAACTACTCTACAGAACCCATAATTCAAAATCTCATAATTATTTCTCCAATCTATTTATATAAGTTTTCACACCTATTTGGGTTGAATGCTCCTTAGACAGATAAGAGCAGGTCGATACACTGGTAAATTTAGGCAAACACGATAGCTTATCCGTCGGCGAAGTTAATGAATCATTAGTTAATGACAAAGAGGGCTGGCGTGGAGGAAACGATAAGATTTCTGTTCCCCGAAACAGAATAATCATTGTTGTGTGTTAGTTGTTACCTTATCTGTTGGTGAATGGTTGTGGTGCGTATGTGTACTTTCGCTTTAGGAGATCGGTGGAGATATGAACGTAAATCCGGTATAATGTCTAACAATGATTTATTAATAGATCGTTATTAAGGAATATCTTCGATGTATTAATGATTGTTTTTTATTCTAAAAGTTGCAATTCTGGCCAGTCGACTGATAATATAGTAGTTGAACTTAAAAAAACGGTCCGTTTTCATTTCAAATCGGAGATAGATTAGATCGAACACTGCTTTCTGAACGCTTATTTAATTGTTTTCTGAAGCTTAGAATTTACCTTACGATTTGATTAATTTTTGTGATTTGTGCCGGATCTTCTTCTTCCTCCTGGCATTAGTCCCATTTATAACCTAACCTAGGCTATTTTCAATAAATTCCCATATTCTTTATACGGAACCTTTATCAGTGGTCATAATACCGCCCTTTTCTATTCTATAACAAAGTACAAGTGCTAAGCACGCTAAGTGGGACCCGAAAGTATTCAACTTAGTTACCGGCTACTTACCACGTCGCAAGTGACCGAAATAGACAACTCATTGAAAAAGTGAAAATCACTCGTTCTAAAAAAGCATTTATCATGCAGTCGATAAAATCAAAAAAATGTTAGGGGTTTACATTTTCCTTTTACACTTAATTTGTAAGCGTTAGTAGAATGAGTCAAAAATGGGTTTAATTGATAACATTATTATTTTTCAGACTGAAAAGTGATTTTTCATTCGTCAACATGGTCTTTACTAGTGGTCTTTTTTCTTCCTTCTTGGTGGTTTTTGATCTGCCTTTAAATAATAAGGTCAACAGTCACAATGTTTAGCGGACTGGTACCTAATAATACTCGTATTATGATGAAAGACTCAACTGTTCATATGCGCACCCCAGAGGGTGAGGTGAGGACGCAACCTTTTCTAAGGCCAAAAGAATTATCATGACTTGACTCAAACTTACCCAATACCGAATAAAAACCATTTCCAATAACTAATTTTACTAACTCTTTAGGCTTTTCTTAGTGTCGCCTTTGACATAGAAGAAGTAGAGGTATGTTCGCTTTAAATGTTCTTTCACAAAACAATATCCTGTTACAAGCGCACACGGCTATTCAGGATATGGGAGTGTATACCCGATACAAGGAGCAAAGCCCATGAGATACTCGTAGGACCTAAAGGCTTGGCTTGGCTTCTCTCTCAGATCATAGAAATTAAGGAGATATGGCAAACTTTCAGGTATTAAATTTAGGTAAGTACTTCATAGTGAAATTGATAGGTACTCTAAGTGAAATGCTTAAAAAAGTAATGTTAAATATCGAAGCTATTATTTTAGAGCTCCATATATCCTCCAATAGTCTCGTTTCTTCACTACATAGTATAAAACAAAGTCGCTATTTTAGTCTGTTTGTCTGTATGCTTAAATCTTTAAAATTACGTAACGGATTTTGACGCGGTTTTTTGTAACAGGTAGAGTGATTCAAGAGGAAGGTTTTTATGTATAATAACATTTATAATTTTGCACCCGTGCGAAGCCGGGGCGGGTCGCTAGTTAATTAATAAATGCAAATTAATTCTCTACCTTAAAAAATATTCTTTCAACTACCTTACTGGTTTAGATATTTTTTTTATTATTCCAAATTGAGAGTTGTGAATGCCGATCACTAAACTTTTAAATACAAGAAATATAAATATATTCAATTCCGCATACAAGGTACCACATAATGACGTCAACAAATCTTATAATTAAATCTACTACAACTTCCAAAGCGCAATCGTAAAATAACCAATGGAACAACCGACACTAAACTTACCCCTTTTTATATATGTTTATTAAGAGTCAAGCTCTTTAAAAAACATATTTCCGTTTATCGGTGATCCTAAGACCCGTTCATATTTAACGACATCATTAACTGCGGACAGGAGTCCCGAGGCGCCCCCTGCTCCGCCTTTGTCTCAGTGTGAATTAGAAACAAGACATTTGCAAGTAAAGACGTCCCATGTTAGATGAGAGTATGGAGCTCGCATCTTTAATGTTCAAAGGAGCTTTGTGAAAATAGCAAGTAATTAAACTGATGAAATATAAATGGTTATATTGTGTTAAATTGCCTTGGCGATACCACTGATCTCATATCTTAATCAGGTATGTACATATGTATAACGCTTTACAATAAGCAAGTAGGTAAAGATCTAATATTAATTTCACCACGCATTGATTTGATCAAAAACAATCCCATTAGACAGCCTTGACTTTTATGTATAGGCAAAACAATTTTAACCGTTTAAACAATAGACGCGAAATATCAATGATAAAGTACCTGAAGATTAAATGCGTTTGCCTAATCATTGTTACGAAAGCAAAGTGCATTCCTCAGTTATCACTTCTTTTGTATTCAATTAGCCTTGCATTTAGATTACCGAAGCCTTTCACGATGACAGTGGTAACGAGCGTGGTCAGCTGTCAAAATGTCCAAACAATCAAGCAGTATGACTTGTATTCAATTAAATTTTCGTCTACATCATTGACAGTTATCTATGACAATTTCAAATCGATTACGTATTCTATATCACTTCATTTGAATGTTACAGTGCATCAAACAGCAATGTAGAGTGAAGTGTCGTTTGGATCGTGAAATTTTGGGTGACCGAGTAGTTAGTATTGTTGCGACGAGCATGGTTCCAGTTGGGTCGCATTGTTCAGTATATTAAAGTCTTTCAGAGGTGGGTCAATTTGGGAACGTGATCGGATTACGCAATGTGTTCGATCAGAACGAGAATCATATGCAATCGATGTGAATGCCACTAACAAGCATCTTTAACGTGACATTGGTGCTTTTAACAAGACCATTATGATTCTAGGAGTGTCGCCATCGGTAACAATGTGGTAGGATCAGTTTCCTAACGACAAATATCTTCTATAGATGTCACATTCGTTATTGCAGCCATCACTCTCATTGACGCTTAATGAGGCTCTAAAAAGTTTATCTGAACCAGAATGTATGGAAAAAAATACTCTTATATTATATTTACTTTAAATCATCCTACCATCCTTAATGCTAATGGAACGTTGGATTATTAAGGTTTTTAATTTAACCTTTAGCTTGTTTGGCTCAGTGTTACTACTACTGCGTTTCTACTCTTTCCTTTTTTTTAAACGAATAAGCACAGGCTCGACCCCAGTCAGGTCACGATAAAAAAAAACTAATTTTTTTTTTATTTGCCTCTGAGTGATTATTTATCGTTAGTCTTTGAGCGTATCCCATAATACAAGTTACTTCGGAACTTATTCAAACTGTGTGTAATTTGACCTTTATACCTATTATATTTATATGTTTCTTTATTAAGTATGTAACTAAAATATTCATGCAGTTATACGTGGCAATAACAAAATGCCCACTTCACACAAACTGTGACTTGCAGAAATAAACCTCGCGCTAATAGAGCTTATCAAAGCATAATATTTCAAGCCAGCTCAAACATTTTGCCCGGTAGCTCACACGCAGATAATTGTAGACGTATTTACAGCAACACGCCTAGAAAGTGAGAAATGTTATTTCATTCTGCCTTACGATAAAAAGTCAGTTGAACAAATGAGAAGTCACCAAGAGTCGATACAAAAATAAAATTGCAATCGTTTCTGCTTGCAAATAGTTATCAGATAAATTAACTAAACTAGAACTTTATCTGTTAATGTATCCTTTGATCCTTTATTTAATATCTGTGTCAAAATGATATTCGTGATATTCTAAATAAGATTCTCTCCACAATCGCTGATATTTCAATTTCATTTGTATGTCATTTGCACTGTTTGCAAATGTTTACAATACACTCGTAGAATATAGAGTAAAAATAAATGTACAAAACGGACAAAAGCTATTACTTCTACAATTTTTACAATCTAAGCAAAACTACATATTATTGATCCCGGTTCGAGGTTGGTGGCAGATATGTCGATGCAAATATAGCGAATAATTTCCTTCGTAAGGGTGGCTGTCATCATGCTTATCCAACAACTATTATATTGATTTCTTATTGGAATTTATTCTGTATTGGATTCAATATCTCATTTCCCTAATAAAGAAAAAAAAATTGTCAAAGTTTAAAACTAAGGATACCATAGAATGTACAATGTAGGGAGAGAAGTTTCTGAAACTTGACCCCTAACCGGGTATGGTGTACCTACAACCGGGACGCAAGCGCAAAGACGAGAACGCAACTAATTTTGATTCAGATCAATTGCTACATAGCCCCTTTGTGAAACAAAAACGCCAATGTGTAACCACGAATGACATAACATTACTTTGTGTTAAAAGATGAGCAAGCCCATACCACACAAGACAGTCCATAATGGTGCGTACACACCGGTACATGTTATATCAATTGCCTAACATGAATAAGTAATGTGTTACACTCGAATGATCGGCTGATTCGACAGCCCAGCAGAGATATAACCGCAATCCACAACACGTCTGCGGCATCCGAGACCGAGTGCTTATACGAGTCCGATTGAATCGAGTAATCAATGCGCCATGTCTATATCGATTCAACAACACTGCTACGGCTATCTCTAGACGATCAATATTTCTTATACTGATTCGGACAACTCGTTTTTCGACGGTTTGGTATTGTCCGATTATCGATCTTATGAATTAAGTAATAGAGCGTTGTTAGTGAAGGCTGTTTTATTGATTCTGAAGTGGTAAGTTTGATAATTTTAAATTGATTCACCGTTAAATTCGACACAATTGATTCGATGTTGAATGTTTTCGCGATAGCATTCACATGTTTTATTGAATTGATCTTATAATAGCCGGTGTCCACCAATTTACTAGGTAGAGTAAGTACCAAGATTGTGTTAGCTTAATGAATTCTATTACTGGAGTATCGTAAGGAATTGAGCAATTTTAATCTTGTTTTTTTTTTTAAATTCGTTGTTGTGTGAATTGCCGTTTATGTCAACATGAACTTATTGAATGGTATAGAGTACAATACACGAAGATACAATGTTAAAAGAAATTCAATTTGACCAGTCTAAAATTAGAACTGTTAACTTTTTATCGTAGACTACAGTTTGTCAAACGGCCAGTATAAAATGAGAGCTATTTATAAGGAAACTTAGCATAAAATGGAGTATTTCCGCTTGACCTACATGACGTATCTATTATATTTTCGAATGATATTGACGAACACTTTCACTAGGTAAAGTAATTTTTTTGATACGCACGAATTGTCTAGTATACGTAACTGTCTGATCTTATTAGATTTTGCTTCAAAATGTCAGTATATTTCATTAAGAAGAACTATATATTTATGTTAACAACAAAAAGTATATTCGTCGTATTATTATGTTTATCACACACTACACTTAAATACGTAGTACTATCTTTACCTCGATAAATTCAAAAGAAACATCTAATGCAACACTTATTCAAATTAAAAGTTGGCTTAATTTTGTTGTTCGTAATAATTTAAACAATATTTAATATTGAAATAAGTCAAGCAGTTCATAAAATCCTAAATCGAAACTGTAAAAAGTATTTTCTTTCTCCAAGTCTGGTACATGTGTGACCAAAATTCATCGGATACATGCATCAGCGGTGTGTCATGCGTCAGTTACAGGAGCAAACGAAACGCAAACAAAACCACGAAGGAATACTTCGGCACATGTGCCACTGACTTCCGACATTGACTGACAAAACGCCGCCAAAAACACAGAAGTATTGTATAAAAGTTCGACAAATACGAAATATACGCCCGCGCTTGCGTTTTATTTGGCCAAAAAGGGAATTACTGACTATTTATGTAAACACATAGGGAGAGCCAATCAATGACGTCACTGAGTAAATGACGGACAACGCACAGCCTAAACTAATGAGCATAGAATGTAAGTATGAAGGTTCCTTTAACCAACCAACTACAAGATGCAATTTCATACATGTTATCAAGTTTTTCCATCAACTTATAAACTAGTTATGGCTTCTTCATATGACCCAAATTTCTAGGTGAGTTCTAACAAAAGTGGCAGGCCGGCACCCCGTCGCGTTGAGGATTTTTAGTTGATCCAATTCCCTTTTCCTCCGTTGCCTTGCATAAGGAATAAGTACCACCTGCAGCGACCAGATTAGGATATGGAGGCTGCGTTTGAAGAAAAATATATAAATATATAAAGACGTATAAATTGCTCGTTCCATAATTTGAAACGTAAGGTAATGTTTGCAAGTTTTATGTGAATAACTTTGATAAGGGTGTCTATCTTTTTCATGGTATAAATAGAAGTAAGTTTCTTTTTTCAGGTATATAATGTAAGAGAATAAATAATTATTAGGGGTTTTCTATAAAATCAATCGATCAAGTTTCGTATAATTACATTAAAGAGGTTCCCACTGCTGACCCCAGTTTTCTCTACAAAGATTATGCAAGCGGGACCACAGTCAATTATATTATAAATTCAACAAAATTTCAACATCCACTTTTAAAGTAACATAGTTTTGTCAACAAGATCGCTAAGGAGTACGTAATCTGAGAATGTAGGGAAATTGAAAATAAGATCACGTGCCAGAAACATGTAAATCTACTTACACACGTGCTCGGCATGCCAACTATGTTTATACTGAGAGTTGCTTGACAGAAACCGCCAGGGATACGCCTGACTCATCCGTTTTCCCGGCGCCATTTGAGGTTCACCGAGAAAATTGTTAATGATATCGCTCCCGCTTGTAGCTCCACTCGGGCGTAATTGAAGCCTATGTTAAATTTTGATCTTTGATACTAATTTTTTTATTCAAATCGATATAGTAGCTTTAATATGAAAAAAGAGTAACTCATTTATTGTATGGAAATTTAAGGAAGGCCTTCTGTTTTCGAGTCTCGTGAATCAAGTATCTTATCAACTACGTTATGAATTAGATAATGAATTTGTTTTGTGACAAACACAGCTTATGTTTTACCATCGTTAACTTGTTTCTATGGTGGGCAAAGGTCGTAAAAAGCTTATAAGCGTAATTAGAGTCAACTTTGTGTTATTTTAAATATGAGTTTTTAACTGTACATAATTTAAATTTTCTTATAGGAAAACATTGTTATTTAAAAATTTCTTTATCATCAAAACTTAAATTTATAACTTTAATATCTTCATACACGAACTCACAGAAACTAACAGAAAACATTCAAGTGTTGAAAGCGCTATGAGCAGCTTTCATGAAAAACTTGGTTTCGCTCAAGCACAAAGTATTTCACTTAACTCTGTAAGAACTTCAGCGTGAAACTGTAAAGTATGAATATACAGGCATGAACGTCAACTACACGTTTAGATGGTAGAACGTTTATTATACCGGGTTTTGAACGCGACTTCATCCCCGTACTTTATACGGGAACATTATTTTTCCGGAATGAAAACTAAGTTCCATCATAAAGTTACACGTGGCCTTTCAGTCTTTTCGAAACTTCTGGCTCTGTCTACTCCACAAGGCATATAGATGTGACTATTGTATATGTGTATAAAAAAGACTTCCTTTCAGTATTAATACGATTGTTTAACTCTTAATTGCACATTGTCGGTCAAGAACGGATCTATGTATATACTCTCATAGAATCTTGTTTGTTTTCCTTAATACCCCGCCAAAGTAGAGATACTATTAATCATCGGAACTGAGTCGGCATCGAATCCATTTTGTTATTAAACGCTTTCGATAAATATGAGATAAGATTTTTCTTTGATTTTAACCTACTTTAAATACGTGATATAATAATTGACTTCACTTTAGCCCATGGCTTCGCTACCGTGTGATTTTTAGCCTATGCCATTTCTAAAGACCTATTCACTAATTCTAATAGATGCCATGGAAAATAACTGATTTGACACACATTATACGTTATTCTATGGTACCAAATCTTTTCATAAGAAATCTAAAATACCGATTTAAATATGGAACCCTGCCTGTCTTTTAAACCACAAAACGGATTTTGATGAAATTTGGTACAGAGATAGAGTTGACCCTGAGGAACAACATAGGCAATTTTAATCACGAAAAAGAGACCACGCGGTCAAAGTCGCGGATAAAAGCTAGTACAAAATAATTATCCTACTTATAAGGTACAAAAAATACCAAGTGGCTCTCCACTCCTGTCTTAAGCCAACCACCTTAATTATTAACGGTGACAAATAAGAATATAGTTCATCTTTTAGTAAAAATAGAATTATTAATTTAAAAAAATATGCACTAGCAAAATAGAACATAAACATAAATTGATACGCTAAAACGAAGAATAATCAAAACAAAACAAAAAAGAGTCTATAAATATAATAAATAACTGGCACAGACAACTGATTTCCAAAGGTCGCACTACATATTTACAATCTTCCAATAATTAATCAACCTCAGAAAAAATGATGAGCAAACCGCCGTCAAGTCAGCAAGTGGGGGCTGCGAACAAAATATATATCATAGTTTATTAATATTCATAGCCAGCCATTTGTTAATATACACACGGTCTGACAGCTCAATTTCACTAGCGATGTAATTCTCATTGAGACCAGATTCGAGCGATCTCTTCCAATTAAAATCGAAATTAGTAGCTCTGTCGCTTGGTATTATGAGTTCTGTTTTCAGCCAGTATCTTGTGAAATGTTTTGGGAACCTATTATGATAACCTAATATCAAACGTTCCTAAAGACTTTTTTAGTTGAATGAGCTAGCGAAACGAACGACAATTTTTTATATATATATATTTATATTTATAACGCGATAACTTATCTGATGCAATTGTATCTGATGACTAGAATTTGATTTTTTTTTTTGATGAAATTTAAAATATATGTTGGATATGAATATCAGTAAAGTCATTTTTGAGATATTCGCTATTTTGTAAAAATTTAAAGTGTTCGCGTGGTCTAATTTCGCGGCAAACAACTAGTTTAAGGTAACTTAATGCTAGCCCTTTTTTCTTTGACATACGGGTGTATATGGAGCATCTATTTTAAAGATTTGCATTCTCAGCTGTTGTTGAAAAACAAGTGTCTTTTGAATAATTTTTTTTTTGTCTTAAAGTAACTATTTCTTTTATTAGAATAAATTTAATTTTGAAAACAGCACAGCATGTCACGTTTACGTTTGCTTTGAACACTTCATTTACTGCCAATTTACTCATAATACGAGTACAATTCATCAGAATAGGTACGACGATTCAAATACAAAACGATCTAAAGGCCTCTTTACATGTAAGAAATTACTACATAAAAGTTGGTAAGTATTTATTATGCCTAATACTAGGTAAACCTCTTGATTGTTAGCCTCAGTGGCGCAGCGGTAGTGCGCTTGACTGTGACACCGGAGGTCCGAATCGGTTAAGGCATGGTGAGAAACAAACTTTCTCTGACTGGCCTGAGTCTTGAATATTATTCTTAAATAACAACACAAGTCTGTACAATCTGTCCCGTATATTTTTATATTTATAGAAATAATCAAGATAAACCTAATGTGATTGAACTAACAATACTTGACTCGAGACAATTTTTAATGTGCTATTGTTGTAATATTAATGAATGTATTCGTTATTCTAAACAGCTACGCAGAGCTAACGTGGAACGTAACGAATAGTGTGTATGGGTCTTTAGTTGTACGATTTTAATTACTTTTTTGGGCATGACAGTCGAGAGGGCGGCCGCCGGCGGGTGGCCGCGGTTCCTTTACTCCTCATATCATTATAATTATTCCATTTACTTGCACCACTGCAATTATTTGGTGGATTCCACGTTATCCAGACCATTGGAATTTCCCTGTGGACGTAAGAATTAAACGTTTAGTTGATGTTTATTTAAGGTAATTGCGTAATTATTGGAATTTTATAATTAAGCACACTGAAATATTTTTACGAAACGCAGTAATTAAACAATTTAAACATAAATACTTCATTCGCGATTGTTATTTCAAATTTCAAAAGCATTTTAAATGCCACCAACGTTTAAAAATATTTTATACAAAATATTACACATGCAAAGCTCTCTAAGGGAAACAGTTTAGTTTTTATCCATTAAGATGTTGATCTTTTGTCAAAATATCCTATAAATTGTAGAACTGTATGAATTGTATAAAAGCATCGAGCGGTAAATTAACTGCCCGTTAAATTTAAACCACAGCGCAACTTCAAAAACTTTACGGCTAGACGTTTGGCGTATAAAGAATGGGTCTAAAGCTTGTACAACATACATACATATAATCACGTCTATATCCCTTGCGGGGTAGACAGAGCCAATAGTCCTGAGCGGACTGATAGGCCACGTTCAGCTATTTGGCTTTAAGATAGAATTGAGATTCGAATAGTGACAAGTTGCTAGCCTATCGCCTAAAAAAAGAATCTCAAGTTTGTAAGCCTATTCCTTAGTCGCCTTTTACGACATCCATGGGAAAGAGATGGAGTGATCCTATTCTATTTTGTAATGGTGCCGGGAACCACACGGCACACGGCTTGTACAACATTTGCTAAAAATAAGTAAACGGCGGATTTTCCTAATGAAAGGTTATCTTTTAAAACATAATTGCATATAATTTAAAGTTAACTATAGGATACAAAAAAAACACTTAATTTTAAACGATTTCGAAAACAAAGAGAAATTCGTAACTCGCCATATGACGTCCGTCGGGTCGGCATTGCCGCCTCCAAGAGATTTATAGGCCATGTTCTTTTTTTTACACAGAATTGCATACATCGGCCGTTTCCTTCCAAACTAATACACTGTTAGCAAGACTAAATCAGCAATGAAATTTTATAAAAAGTATTCCTACGCACCAAACGCAGGGATCAGCAATATTAACTTTATTCTTGTGGTTCCCTGCGGAGAAAGTAGGCATTGTAAACCTTTTTTCAAAACATGTTTCAGTAGTTTTAAAAGAGTTTTATATTTTTAATAAAATGAATAATAAATACGTAACAACAAATGTTTTTTTTTTTAATGTATTGCACGTATAATGTGCAAAAGAAGGACTTAATGCCAAAAAATATTATGATAAAATAATAATATTTTACATATTTTTATCCAAGGACAGTCAATTTCACCATTAAGTTCAAAAATAAAAAGAGAATGAACAAACAATTAAGTTATTTCGCTTACATAAAATGACAGTCTCACAGTTTTTCAGTGGCACATTATTATTTCGTAATCTCGTATTAAATAAAAACAAGGAAATTTGAATTTAACAACTTTTTCGCTTTTCCACCGTGAATTTGAAACCTATTTTCCTTTTGATTAAGGAATATTTAATTGAATAATCATCAATATTTAATGTATCTGTGTCTTTTTTAAAATTTACTACGGCGCAAAATGTTTAGAAACTCTGAGCCCAAATCCGTAAGTTTGTGCACACAAAAACAATGTTTGCGGTGAGCATCTGTTTTTTTCCAAAACCGAAATTCCGAAAATCCGCCACTCGAGCGCAGGTAGCAATCGAATCGTAAAATTGTTTGTATTTCCGAAAAAAAAAACACGACACAATAGACCTGATATGTTACCTGACACTGATTATAATAAGGAACAAGAAATATGACAATCCATATGTTGTTTTATATTTACAAAAAAAAGTTTCCTTTTGTTAAATAGTATTTGGCGAGTGAATTATTCGTTATTAGTTGTCTAGTTGGATGGTTAGAAATACGATTACAATTTCGTAGATACGGCGTTTTTGTTGTTTACCGAAGTGGAATAGAATTTTCTACGTCGTTTGGCCGCTTCAATCGGATTTTGTACAATTAGTTGTATTTAGTATTTTGTAAGAACGCAACCGAAATAGGGGATGATTCTTAACATGGGGATTAGTGAAACAACTTGACGGAACTTGAATGTTTACTTTCGATTATATACAGATTTTTATTTTCAAGGCAAAGTAATAAAATATTCGTTAACGTGCACTAGGACACATTATAATTACAAGGCCCAATAACTAAACATCAAAATATCAATCATCAATCACATTTTTAAATTAATTTTAGTCATGTTTCTGTAAACGTTATGTGTTCAGCTCTCGGATTCGGTTAAAGGAAGAAATATTAAAAATAGAACTTCCTTATTTGATGCGAACAATTTGAGAAAATGTAAATGTTCCATTCATTTAAAAATAAAGACAATTAAAAGTATAAGTAGCTAACATGGAACAACCGCCGAAGAACCCGATATAAAAGAAAGAATACACGTTTGATTTCCCTTAATTACAATGACAAGGGCTTCCTACGACACTCCACGAGTAGTGCTCTAAAGTTGCGTGCTCATTAACCTATCCGGTTAGAACTGACTGCAAATGATAGTAATGAGCCGTTATTATATCTGTACACTCCTTTATAATTACTTTTTCTTACGTTTCCTCAAATTAGGCGCCGTGATGCAAGACGGTTTGGTGTCCGTATTTACAAATCTCTGCTTTATTTTATGCTTGTTTATTGTATACTTTTTAGTGTATTATACACTGATTTTAATTCAATTAAATATTAAAAGGCTGATTTAAAATTTATCAAAAATATATATAAAATACCAATTACATTTAGGTATTTAAGAAAATATTAAGTGCCCTTAGATAAATATATTTTTACAAGTTATTACAACACAACTATTATTATTTCAAATACTTGTCTATTACAATCCTTCGAATTCCTTTAGTATAAACATCTTTTTACCTATTTTTTACCAAAAACCTCACATGTTAAAAGCTCGGATATGTTTTGTAAATACGCCGCCGAAATTTATCTGTTGATTATTATGACGTTATACGTATAATTACCAAATAAGATGTTTATGACTGTTTATTGAATGAGATTTGAATTAATCAAGAGGATAATAACTTCATCACAGTCAGTTTCAGTCACAGTTATTTTTGGAATGTGAGGTTCACTTTATTTTAGCACCTCTTTCTTTACTTCTCTCATCTAAGTACAAATGATTTTTGCCTGCTTGTTGCCAAACTGTTTTAGTATTTTAGTCGATTTCTAAAAATTTTATAATTTTATGAAAAACATAGTTGGTCAGTACGTCATGGAATATTCTTGGTTTCGAAGGTTTATGAGGGTATAAAAAATATTATTAATCACGACCATATTAAAGTGACCACGGCCTCAACTTCGTAAAA
Organism: Amyelois transitella; assembly: GCF_032362555.1. Taxonomy (NCBI): domain Eukaryota; kingdom Metazoa; phylum Arthropoda; class Insecta; order Lepidoptera; family Pyralidae; genus Amyelois; species Amyelois transitella. The sequence continues at coordinate 4,178,706 of NC_083511.1, read as the reverse complement.
AAAAAAGATGAAGGAAGTACCCACTGTTCCACATATGCGTTCCAATGGTCCGTTTGAGAAGTTCCGCTCCACGCAACACAATGACAACTATTCATCAAAATATGTTTCACTTTCGGCTTTCTACCAAAAGTGTGTTAGTTTGTGTCGAAATGCGATCTATGCTTTGCGGTCTCTTTGTGGCGCATTGAAAACTTTGAGCACTTCAACTATGAAATTGCACAAAGAAATGTATTTTTATACAGGTAATTTGTGATGGTTATAGGCTAGGGTATCCTGCCTTCTCGCCGAAAATTGTTTAGCGGATTATCACTTGCCAACCAACGGTTCGCCTGATTTTCACTTTGACAACTAACGATTGTCAAATTTTTGTATGATAACGTTTCATTTGGTAGAATTATTGTTAAGCTCATTATTATAATGACAGAACACGTTTCGGGCACTTATCATTTATCAAATCCTTCTATAACAGTACCTTTTTCGTACATTTATATTATGATATAAAATAAACTAATTTCGACATGCAATTTTTATTAAAGAATTACAAAAAAAAATTAACACTTTAAATTTGCAGCAATGCACATTAATAATTTTCATGTGAATATAAAGATTTGTGTTCAAGAATTCTGTTGATTCTTTCGTCTTTGTCTGAGTATTTTTTTTTTCTTAGGTTCTGGTGGGGCGGGCACCTGTTAATATATTTTCTATTTCCCCCTCGTTGGCAACGGTTTCCTTTATTAACGTAGTTGAGGTGAAATCGAAAGAAATCGGTTAGGTTAGGTTAGAACTGCGACCATCAACGCACGAGCCGAGCGAGCGAAGCGAGCGTGCCGCGGCAGCGGCCGGCGAAGTGCCAGAACCGAATCGCTTTTGTTTCACTACACAGGGCACTTGAATATTAGCTACAGTAGAAAAATAATTATGGAAAAAAAAACAATTATATATTATTTGGTAAACAATACATAAAATTAAATGAATATTACTCTAACTGAAACGTTCGCTACTTGAAAGTTGGCCTTGTGAAAAGTGTCATTATAAAAGCCAGACCAAACGTACAGTTGGCAATAGTTAAGTTGGGAAATGAAACAAAATTAAGTGATATGGTTGGCAAATGATTATTCCGCGAAATAAAATTCTGCGAAACGTTGATTGGCAAGTGATGATCTGCCAAACGATTTTCGTCGAAAAGGCAGAGAACCATAGGCTAGGTTTGGTTTAAAGATTTTAAGACAGCTTTCCGTGGTTTTTGTAATTCCACAATAGCCAGTTCATGGTATTTATAATTCCACAATAGCCATTTCGGTGACAACATATCTACCTACTATATGCAATTGAATGTTTCGTGATTAATTTTAATACATTGAAAATTTGAGATTGTTTAAGTAGGTATCATGCAATCTGAAATGTACCTACTAAAGCTTTATATAATTAAATTGTTTTCTGAAGAATTTAAATCCGTCGATCACTCGATAATATTAGTCACTTACATATTATAAATCATATTATACATAAAACTCGGACATTGTAAACTCGAAATAATACCGGTCTGATTGGCAATGCATTTATCACGACCATGCAGGGGGTACAAAATACAAGCCAAATATCTGATACCCAGAAATATTAACATTTGGGAGGAATCGTCCACTGGTCATAAGTTAATAAACCCTGTCTTAAGAACATGTATATTAACGATGCCGTAATTCTCAAACAGAGAGGTCCCTTGCACAAAGGCACAAACATTTTTCAGATAATGAAATTTGATTCGGCGAACATTAATCACTTCAACACTTTATGCAACACCGATTACATACGATTAATAAAGCGGCATGCGAAAAATGATTGATTGTCATTAGGGCGTAAACAGACTTAAGGTGTTTTCACAACGTTATCTTTATTTTACTGCAGACTGTACGGAACTGTAAGTTTGCTGTGTTTTGATTTAATCGCCATCAAATCACTTTGAAACGATAGACACAAAATCTATAGGTAAAATGATCATCATATCAGCTACAAGAAGTCCACAAGACTCTCTGATCTCCCTCTTAGGCCTAGATGCATCCAACGTCCAGCGACGTTGATAAGGTGGTTGTTCCAATATTTCAAGTTCCAGATTGTTGATTTATCAATACCTTGCTTTATCAAATCAAATTTTGAAATTTATTTATGAAAGAAATGCTTTACTACTAGATAACTCCACTAACTAACGTCCAGACATTAATCCGTATTGTTACATTCTCACCTCTCTTGGGAGGAGCCTTAATTTAATATTTTAAGTGTTCATACAAAATATTTTTCGATTATCAAAGTCAGTTTTTACACCTATTTATTCAAACCATTCAATAATCTGAACCAGACTTAAGAAAAGCACAGATTCAAAATAGTAATTATTAAACAATTCGATCTCATTGGCTCCGATTGTTCGAGTCCGGGCCACGCTTTTAATTTATTATTAGATGGTCGTGATTGCGTGGCTACTTCTTTTATTTTACACGAAAACAATCCTTAATTTCAACAATGTAAGACTTATTTCAATTACCTTTCGCTCAACAGAAACAATGCAATTTGATACTTTAATTCGTCGTATTAGATGTTACTTTTGAAAACAAAAAGTCAAGTAAGCGACCACCTGCCTGCACTCTACATAATAGTTCGCACATAGTAACATGAGATTGAGAAAGGTCATATCGCATTTAATTCTATTACGCAATAACTCAGTGGCTTAAAATAAAAATAATACAGAAGTTTATTTTCATCTAAAAAGTCTAGTTTTCATATATTGACTATGACTAGAAAGATATTGTTTTTGATCTAATTGGCAGAAATCAAACATCGGCAGAAGTCACAAGAATGACAGATACGAAACTTTTTATTGATAATTATATATTTATATATATATAAATAACAATAGCAATTGTTTTTTTTTATCTTGATATTACGCTCTTTTTCATATTATATTTTAATTATATTTGATATACCTATATTATATTTATTATTTATATATTATTCATAAACGATCTTAAGGCTTCATTATAAAACAAATTATATTTACTACACGCCAGTATCATTACAATGTACAAAATTATGTCAAATTTTTCATGAGTACAACAATTCCTAATTAAGCATGCATTCAATACCATATCTGTATTTTTATTAAGATACAATCAGCTTTCATGTCAATCGTAATATGATGCGTGATTTTTTTTTATTGTGCAATAAAAACAAATGCGTAACGACCTTTAGCTATTGTACCTCTAGATGGACACGACCTACTGCAAGATGTGTGCAATTGCAGGTACATTAATGATAGAATAGCGTGTTTTGTTAGAGGTTGTAATTTTTTATGGTAGAAATACTATAAGGCCAAGGATTATGACTAATCTTGTATTGTCTAACCTATGATTATAAAAATCTTTATTGTTTGATACGTCATTGCAAGAAGTGTTATAGCCGTACTAAAAAAATACATTTTAATCTTAAAAATCTCCCGTTATACATCTCGCAAACTGAATTTGATATTACTCAATGTTACCAGCATATTACATTTCAGTCTAATTAACTGAAGAGCTATTCTGATAAACTATAAACTGTAGCTCTACTACGTATTTCTTAACTTAATTATCTTCTACTAGGAAATAGCAGTAATAGTTTTATTGATATTTCGATAAAATTTCCACCGCATTTCAAAATCAGAATGAGTAACTGTTTTGTTTTACATACACATACTTTACCCTTATGGGGTAGACGGAGCCAATGGTTTTAAAAAGAATCAAAGACCTCGGCTCAATGGTGAAATTAAGATTCACATTGGCAAGTTGGAAGCCCAGTTGTTGGTATTATATTGATGGTAGCCTATCGCGGGCAGAGAATCAGCTGGTACACGCTATATTTTTTCGTCGTTTCCAGACCAGCATAGACTTTATGACTCTGTAAATTAAGTTTCAAATCTATCTATCTACGAGTATATAACGCCAAGGAAAAGCTAGGACTTTGTCTGCAGCTTCGCTCCTATGATATTTGAATAAGCCTTTATTGCAATTATCTGCATTGAGCATATTATAGATAACTGTATACTAAAGTTTCAGCGAAATCAATTTTGTATTTTCTTTTGCTTGATTATGATTAATATTAAAGAAAAAGGTAAGTATGATGTAAGTTAATATGATGTTAGATGTGAACAGTAAATCAATTGAAATCTCTAATAAAATATGTTAGTATAGTTGCATCTTTCAAATTAAAACGTAATTAAATTTGCATGATATATGACGGGGCGGTATCACTCCAAGACGAATGTTTGACGATGACTCATGTCTATAAAAGGTTATAAAATATGGCGTGACTAGAAGACCTGTTATGTATGATATAGACATTAAAAAAGTGCAATGTATATGCAATGGTCAGCTCCTGCCTGACATTGAACTATGTTGAGAGTTATTCTATTATCTTATTATCCATGAAACATATTACTTCAAACACAATGTGAATACTGTTTAGCGTCAGGCAAGCAACCCATTGTCAAAAACTTTTGTACCAATTCATAATTTCATTTGATCTATTCACAAAAAATTTCATGCTTTATAGCGACCCCAAAATCATAATAGTCATATCTAGGAATGCTATATTGAAATCTCCTATTGCGTTGCTAAAAGATTATTGCTCTTACCTTAGATTAGATTTGTAGATAATACTATATTTTGCATCTCTATTCCTCTTTACGTTTTTCGACTGGACCATCCACCGCTATTCTTCGAGGCTTGAAGTCCACTCTAGGTCTAAAACGACAAAAAGATAAAAGACTCTTTATAATTTCTGCTCCTCTCTTTAATTTATGCCTGCCGGAAACTTTACTATACTTTCGAAGCACGTGAACAATAAATGGCGTGGTTATCATCCTGTGTTTAATAGCGTATTAGTTCAAGGAATATAGCAGTGAACGTGATGCGGAAGCCTCTTATGTGGCTTTTAATTCGCCGAGCACGCCTATAAGTGCATCGGAATATATTAATTGACTTATTAACGGATTAACAGTCGATACGCGTATTGTTCTAGTTAAGCTGCCGGATTTAATAGAATAAAATTGCATTGGTTACCGGCTGTTTAGATTATATTGATGACTAGAGGCCGCTCGCGACTTCGTCCGCATGGAAACCATATCAATCCCGCGGGAACTCGGTATAAAAAGTAGCCTATATGTTATTCTAGCTCTTCAGGTACCTACATACCAAATTTCATTGTAATCGGTTCAGTAGTTTAAGCGTGAAAGAGTAATAAACATCAATACTGACATACTCACAAACTTTCGCATTTATAATATTAGTAGGATAAACATGGTGTATGACCTACTAAATGCATGTGCATTTTTAACATATCATTGATATAGCTTGTACAGTATGTATGTATTATACATGCTATTTATCAAGCCCTTGGCTTTGTGACAAAGTAAAAGCCAGTGATTTCCCAGCTGAAAGCAAACAGAAAATCGTCATGCTAAAAAGTGTACTTATATTTCTTACAGATTTATTACATTTCCAAGTACTCTTTCTTTTTTTAAGCAACAGAAATTACTAGTTGCGAGAATCGATCGAAATTATTTCAATTGATACGACTCTGCGTTCTGGTAATAATGATGGACTGTTGATGTGCGTACAATTACATTTAACAGTGTTGTTTCACAAAACATTCATTATGCCGTGTAATAAATAATTGCGGGGATAATTAACTACACTGACATGTACACAGGGTTCACAAGTAGTCGGCACAACAGAAATGATACATGATCTGTGAAAATTTGGTAATTACTGCTATGAGGAGTCACAGACGGACGGACAGGCAGCCGAGCGGGAATAATAGGGGGATGCCTGCGATGTGCAAAGGTTATGAGGCATTTGATAAACTAAAATTAAGGAAAAATAATAAAAAAAAGTTACATTTCATACGTCTTTTTTCTTACGGTAAGGAAAAAAGACAAGAATAAGACCACTCCATTTCTTTCCCATGGATGTCCTAGCGCGAAGGCGACTAAGGGATGGGCTTATAAACTTGGGATTCTTTTTTAAACGACTATCAGTATTTTCAAGACTGTTCTGTCTAACCCGCAAGGGATATTGACGTGATCATATGCCCATGTATATTACAGATTTATTAACTACTTTTCAGAGTAAATTACAATAAACTAAAAGCAATCATAGTAATCGGACACATAAAATTACAATCTTTTTTGAGTTTAAAAATAACAAGGTAATGCGAAACCGTCCTCTATAAATCGAAACCCCATAACTCAAAAGTTACACTTCCATCGCAACTACCTTTTTGTAGGCAATAATTCATATTTCTCATCTAAATTTCTCATTCCCAAATAGTGTAATAAAAGTTTTTGGCCGTTCCCGGCCACCGGCCGATAAAAAAGAACAATTAATAAATAAATAAAATTCCCCGGTCAGTGTTTCAATTCATTCGCGGGGCGGAGTCGTTTTACATTCAAGGGGAGGATATATTTCGAAATCATTAGTCCGGGAATGCCTCGGAAAGTGAACATGGCCCATAATTTTCGGTGCCCTTCAAGTTTGGACCGAGTCCGTGGGCGTGTAATGCCTTTGTCTTTAGCTACAAAAAAATAATAAAACGGTACCAAATGTCAGTTCAAAAATTTATTTGCGCCGATCGATATTAAGCGCATGTAATTTTGTCGGCATTGTCCGGGCCGGTGTTATTGTATCATTGTTGATGTTTCGACGACAATCAACGCATTATTCAAAATTATTTTTTATGAGACTCGATGATGTGAATGTTACCAACGTATAATATTTTTAATTTGCCAGAAACATAAAATGCGGTCGAGTTTGTTATTAGTGGTTGTTATGGGATAATAACATTTCGTATGTTTGTCTTAATGTAAAAATACTGTGTAATTTAACAACATTGCAAGTCAATCTACTGAATTCATCAACTTGTGTGGGGAATGGAAACATACCAGATTATTTCGGTATCAATAATGAAAAAATTTAAGATTTACTTAATTTTTAAAATTTTCTTTGTACAATCACCTACATGATTATTTATATACAATTCAATTTAATTATAACCTTTAATTTACCGACTTTGAATAAAATTTTTGTTCGACCCGCCTACATTGCAATCAACATTTTATTCAAATAACTTTACAACGTTAATCATTTGGAATCCGGAGAACGGTTAAAAATTATACAAATCGTGACTATTCAATATAAATAGGTAGGTAGTTCTGAACAAATAGCAGTTTTAATTAACTGTCTGGCCGTCTCCAGTGGCCCATGAAAAGGGGCATTTGTCAAAGACATTATTCGTTTGAAGACCATTTCCGAACTTACCAGATTTCCGCCCTGTCGAATTTGTAAAGAGCGAAACAGCCTCAAACGGTTAAAAATTAATACGGTTATTTGACGCTTGCTGAATTGATACCATGAAAATCAGATCGTCTTATATTATTTTGATGTCTATAATTGAAAATTTTATTTTTGTTTAAACTGCTTCGATTATAAAGCTTCGACAAAATGTAACACTAACTGTTATGTATAATTTGCATGTTTAGGGTGCTCCGAGTGGACCCTGACTACGATTATGAGTTAAATAAATCATTTTTACACGAAAGCCAGTTCGACCTCTGGGACCATGTAGAGAAACATTAAGTGCAGCAAGTATCATGTTTACACATCCAACTGCTTGAATGTGCATATTTCTCTAAAATATACGTAATTCACTACGTAACTGCAAAAAGAGTAATAATACGGCCCCAGCGGGATTTGAACCTGGGCCTTTTTAAAAGTTTTTTTATTCGGATATCTTAACCACCAACGCTCTAGGCAAGAATAAATTACAATATGCCGTTTTATCTCCACAACCGCCATCTCCCCGGGTCTACTTGTAAGGTTATCTACCTTCCGCACAGCCATTAGTCTCCAAATCTCTTGTTTGTATAATAACATCTTAATATCATTACACTTTATAGCCGTATTCATAAACTTATACATTCATGTTTTAAGTGCATCGTTATGGGTGTGTGTCTTGTTCCGGATAAGATAAACATTGAATTTACGCCGTTCTTTTTATTTTTAATCGTTCGAATAGCTTTCGCCTTAATTGACTGGGATACTTAAAAAGTATTTAAGGTTTCTTTATCCTGATCGTAAACTAAATGGGTGCACCGAGAGCCTAGTGCGTAATGATTTAAACAAGGAAGCGTAAATCACAAGTGAGTAAACTCCGTTAGTCATTCGAACGCAAGTTATTAGAGATTGGTAACCAATGGACTTTTAGAATCAGTGAATAGACAATAACGTTTTGTAGAATACGAACAAACAATTTGAACAACAAAAATCAATTTAATATATTTTTATATTAAAAAAAAAATTTAATTCTTCATGATATGATAATACGGTCTACCAAACACTCAACGGCCTTGAGAAATTCTGATGCCCGGTTATTAGCTTAATTCCTGTAGTCGCATCCTACGACATTAATTCCACAAAGGAAAGCAATCTATATCTCTACTGGAAATTACACCACTAAAGTCCGTTCGATGAACAACATTTTTTACAAATCAAACAAAACGCATTAGCCAATTGTGTTATTGAATAAACCATTACTATGTTTTATGTCTGTCGCGTTTGAGTAGTACCTAGGTACTTACTTTGTTTCAGTGCTGTTTCACAAACAACAAAGTCTGTTTATAATTTTATATTGAATCCCCTGATGGTGTATACTTTTTTCGCCAGATAAAAAGGTTTTACATCGCAACACTCCTCGTCTGACAGTTTTACACTTGTTCCAGTTTTTGTTAAGTTTATTTCCAGACAGTTTGAGTTTTTTTTTTCTTCAACTAGACTGCTTTATATGTAAAGTTTGTGATTTTTTTTATAATATTAGGACATAGGTATATATTTGTTTATTAAAATTATAAATTATCGTGTACATTTTATAAGTAGTTCTTTTCAACAGACCAGGGCAAAAGCCCTTTTCAGTAGGAGGTGAAAACCCAATCAAGTATTCATACATATAGTCACATCTATATCCGTTGCGTGGTAGACAGAGCCAGCAGTCTTGAAAAGACTGAAAGGCCACGTTAAGCTGTATGGCTTTATGATGGAATTGAAATCACTTGAAAAATTATAATAATAAAAATATGATAAAATACAAATAAAATTTTCTCCCAATACTTTTAACCAAATATTGAAGAGGTCAATGACTTTCCATTGTAACAACACCTAAATAATACATAAATATATTTTGTAACCGTCAAAATCGCTCGTCGTATGTTTAATTTTGACAGATGATGTCATAACAAATGGTCATCTCTGTATGACAAATCATTATACCTCGCCACGTTAAAAAAAAATATGAAAACAGCATCGGTAGCTAATGAGTTTAATTTACATTAATACGCTATTACGGTATGACTGATGACCATGTTATGTAAACTTTAATTTTTTTGAGCCTTTTAAGAATTTCTCAAAAAAAATCTTTTCTAAAACGCTTGCAAAGACAGGAGGGTCAGCGGTTTTAATCACCATAAAAATATTCAACGCGAATTCATCTTATTTTGTAGCGTAGAATTTACACTAGGTGTTTATGGGAGATGAGATACTTAGTCCAAAAAAAATTATATATGATTTCAAAATAATACCTGTTAAGGTAATCAATTGATCATCAAAAACAAGTTATTTATTATCATATTATCGGGAGCTTGTAAATAAAAGGCAAGCACACTTCCCCTGGATCACACAGGCCGCCTGATGAATGGTGTGCTAGAAAAAGAAATATTTACTTTAGAAAAGCGCAAATGTGGTTGAAGCAGCGGAACAAACTACACTGCAGCGTTTCCTTTATCGAAGTCAATTCATAATTTCGAAAAAAGCGTCACCCTTGTACTAATATTTATTACTACTTATTCTAAAATTAAACGTGCACAGAAATAAATACAAAGAGTTTGTAGCCTAAGCCGCATCATTGTCTCTAGACGTAGCCTACAGTTTCTATGACCTAGTTAGATGGCGATACAAACTAATTTATTATTTGGCCAAATACCAGCAAGTTGTTAGCTAACTGATGCGGCCGGCGGAGATTCCAAAACATTAAATAGAAACACTTTACACTCACTACGAAGATAATATTCAATTATTTGCACGTCCTTATCTGAAAACTACCAATTAATATATCCTCCTGATTTATCTTGCCAAAAATAAAATCTTTTCCCTTACCAATATCTCTTTTTGATTGACAAACGTACAGCCGCTTACTATAGGTCATAGAAAACTAAAATTGGGCATGTAGATGTTTTTTTGTTAGGAGGGTGGAGCGGCAGGCATAATATTGTTTATAATAAAAAATAATATACATGAAATATTTAAAATTTAAAGGGCTAAAAATCTGCTTTTATAAATTTAAAAGTGCTTAATACACTCTCAGTCAACATTTTCCCCAAGAAACATTTCGAAATAACAACAATTCAAATCGCTTTAATTTATTTGAAATCTACAATATCTGAAGTAAGGACTTCATCGTTTTCAGTGATTCATGGTTGTCCGACATCGGAACAGGCCAACAAATACGATTTACACCCACACGCCGGCTGAGACAGGCGACAAGCTTCAGAGCTTTTAAATTGACCTGAAATCACTTTAAGACAAAATCTCTCACTTACAGTTAGTACGACATTTGTGCGACTATAGAAACTATATACAGTTAAATATGTCGGTAGGATTTAAAAATGTATGTATCATGTTCATTGAATGAACCGTAGATGTGACATGTTTAAGCAAATGACATAGTTTAACAAACCAGCCAGTATTTATGTTCTCATTGATACCTTTAATTTCATTTTGAAAATCCTAAACATAAATAGTTATTTGAAATAAAGTTAAGTATTTTTAAAGTATCTTTTTTCTCAAAAATAAATTAAAAAGCAATCAGCTTTATGCTTTTTCAAATGACCATAGAAGATCTTTAGCAATTTCCTTCGTCAAAAAGAATCAAAAGCATATAAAAAAATATAACAGAAATAAAAAAAAACAAGTTAATAAATTATCATTATCATCACTAAAAGGCTTAAAGACCTAATTAATATAGCAGAACGTCTATAACCAAATATGAAAAAGTTGATTTAATCTGTCTCAAAATCGCCACAAAGATGAGAGTCAAAGAATAGTCTCATAATACATACATAAATAAGATAACAACTCTCATAATATCAGTTTCGCAAAAAACATAAAATTTAACGCGTTTTAAAAGTGTAGTTCAATTGTTGTTTTAAAATTGCAACCATCCATTAACACAACAGCGTTAAAAAATAACAATAATATAAAATACATATACACTTTCTTAATAGACAGGCACGATTTTAACCTTCCTTAAATATGTATAAGAGCATTCGGGACTTTTACGACAATGATATTTACGGCAGCCGTAAATATTATGGCGTACAAAATTAACAAATGAACGAGTGTTCATTGAATACCTCTACAATTTTAGCTCGCCGGCTGAAAATCCCGCAGCAATCATTTTTAAACATCGTAAATCAAATTTAGAGCTTTTTTAATGATCTCGTAAAATACGTATTGGTCGCGGTCGACCGAAAGTAAATGATCTTTTTGCATGAGTGTACTGTACAGTAGCCTGCAGAAATAACGTAGTGACTAAGATCGTTAATGCGGCTCATTTAGCCGTCAAACCAAACGTGACCTTCGAGACTTGTTACTCTGTCTGCCCCGTAAGTGATAACACCTCAGGAAACCGGCATATTCAATCAACTCAACCATGTTCCAGTAGGGTATTAGTTCCCTGCCAAGAATGCAGAGGTCAGACTGGAGTAGCTTTTTATAAAAATCTGATTTACTAACTCATAACGTGGTATATCGCGTCGCTAACAGGACAAGCACCAAAAACTACAATGTAACAATTTAATTTCTATGTCTAATGTAATTAAAAACCATGTACAAACCACAAAACGCGTGGTGAATTCAAAAGCCACGAGCAAAACCGCAATCGAAAATTAGTCTCGTTAACATGAATCTGGCCCACATCCCGCATTCAAATTAAATAATGTTTACGGTTTCCAATACGTGTCGTTTATAGATTCGCAAATGTAAACAGATAGACCAAATCGGATAAAGGTATTATCAGACAGACTACAGGCAATATAGAAAAAAGAAAACCACAAAAAAAATGTTTTTGTTTTTGCTTTTTATAGTAGGCTAGGTTATCTGTATGTAAATTAAGGAGGTTAATTTAAATCACATCGATTCCGTACTTTTTGATTTTATTCATTATTGTACCTTTGAAACTGTTTTCAGTCACTTAATTATAGGAAATAATAGATATACGTCATTGGTATTATAAGCACACTTAATAGTTTTATTTTACCCTTTGTATATTTGTGTGTATAAAAAATTCTAGTGAATCAACTTATTTTTTACCTTGTTGCGTTAAAAAATATTTTATACTTTTGGCTACCTATAAAGTTTATTGCTTTTTGTTTAAAATATGCTTAATAAAGTAAATGTTAATTGTTTTGTCCAGTTCAGTCAGCTAGAATCTTTATAGTTTATATAGAACATGCTATGTTTAGATGTGGTTTGCTGAATGTGTCTGTTGTTCGTTGATCTGACTGATTTATACAATTTCTCGCTAGCTGTCCGATATAAGATTTTAATGTAAATTCAACCAAATCTTACACAATCAGACTACATTGTAACTAAAATACTTAATATACAAAATATTAACCTAAATATGAATCTACATCAACAAAATTGAGAATAAAAACCCAGTATTTACTTGGAATAATCAAAAGAAATATTACAAAAGCAATAAGTGTAAACTAAAAACGAAAAAAAACCAAGATATGCAAACTTCAATGCCACCCACACAAAAGCTACTACAGACACTTCATATCGAATAAAAAACGATTAGCCGACTAAAGAATTGATATTTGTACAGACTCGATCAAAGGTTATGGTCTATCTCGTTATAAAAAACTGTTTTTTGCTACAAAGAGCTGCACAATAAAAGTGCCAGTGTGTCTTACAAACGAGAATTTATGTTCGCCGTATGTAAATGAAGTTGGAACGTTCGCACACAGCGATTTTCTGCTTGCGATCAGACGATAGCTAAGGAATCCTTACCTTAAATCCTTATAAATGTAAGGTCATATGTTTGAATGTTTGTTACTCAATCATAATAACGGCAGGCGGAACAAATTTGACTTAAACTTGGCATAGAGATAGATTGTAATCATATATGATAATACAACCTATGGGGTATTTTCATAGTTTGCAAAATGTACCTACAAAATTTTGGTGATGGCCCCGATATAGAGAAATGAGGGAAAAGATAATCAAATATAGTATATAAAGTTTTCATATGATAAATAAGTGTGGGAATAAGACCAGTAATAAAACCATACGCACCGGCAAAATAAATAAACCGTTAATCCAAAAAGCGATTATCTCGAACAACTTTTTAAAAATAAATCATCACGACCGAGCCTGCAATCAACATTAAACGACAAATAAACATTGACACCAAACAATTTAAATTCATTCAACATGCCCCACGGGATTCCACTGGTAGTATTCTATTTTTAGATATTGCAATATAGACATGTAATTACAAAATATTTGTCCGTTGAAAGGTCCTACAAATTATTTAGTATATTTTATTGCAAGCAATTTAAAATAAAAAAATTATACAAAAGTTTCTTTTTAAGATTACCTTCTTCTTAAAATTTCATTGGATTAAGACTCTTAAACAGCTATTTTACTTATTTGTAAAATTGCAACAGACGCCCCTGGCAAGCGCGACAACGTTGAAGTTAATAAAATGATATAAAACTAATAGCTGCCTATAGATTGTAGTAAACTTTTATAAATTGCGCGCCCACACACTACAGAAGCACTTTGATTGCCATAACAATTTGTCTAGTGCATAATGGCCTTCCCTATTTAATGTGCATATGCAACTCTGTTCGCTTCTACAATTTAGCCTTGGATGGCACAGAGTATGAGAACGGCGAATATTGATTACTCATTGAGAAAAACATTAGTGAAATAAATTTAAAAAAAAAAGAATATTTTTTATAAGACACTAAATAATCATAATATACTCGTAATGTTCGCAAGAGCACATGCACAAAATGATCAATGTAATCCTTTACAAAAATCAAAGCATTTTCGTAGCCATTAATAAATTATATGAATTTTGTAGCCTAGTGAGCGATGGACCTTAGTTGAATCGCCAAATTCCCTTATTAGGCAAACATCGACAGAATAAATTGACATATTATCGTAAGTCAACCAACGTTAGAATTGGAATAAATGTCTTTTAGCACATTTTAGATAAGGCCAATTTCAGACTGATCAATATATCACTTTATTAGATAAGGACTGTCATTGTACTACCCTACCGTTGTGTTTATATCCATGTTTGTATTATCTTAATCATTTCATTAATGACTTAATTTACATTATTGATTTATTTTTTATCTTATGTCCCTCTTACGTTTGTTTATCAACAAAAACTTACCTTACCGTTATACTTTAATCGCGATAATTAATAATTTATATTTAATTATTAGTATGTCTTTCATGAAATAACATTATTTTCCACTCATACAAATTTGTAAAATAATATTGTTGTTTCAAGCTTAGGTAATTTAACTTTATTAAATAAATAAAAAAAAGTAGGCAGCCTATTTGTATGCGAAATATCAGCGAAATCTAATTAACGGTTTCGACAATAATCTTTACTTTCTCTATTTACAAAAGATAAACTTTTTAATACGCGTTCATAGCATAAATTAGCTTTTCTTATTTTAAATTAACATTTTTTTTTATTTCTTTACGAATTTATAACTAACAGTATAACTCTCCCCACCAAACATTACAACAGGTCAGTACAGAACTTTATCTAATGCAAGTTGATATTAAAGCCAAAGCCGAGCTCCAAACCAACCAATAACAGAGATTCATGACAAACTTCGCTCGTTAAAACATCATTGTCGCAGTTTGGACTGGTAACTTTGTCATTCACTGTCACTCTATGCTCTTTCCATTCTCACGCCATACATACCGTCTAAAGTTGACCGCTGCCATAGACTATCTAGCCGTTAGAGAATTGGCTGTAGTTATTTCGTGATTAAAATAAAAAGTGTTACCATTTTGGAAATGAAAAATGACTATTAAAATTGATGTTGTAGATAAAACGCCAGAGTTTAGTATGTACTGCCACTTTATTCACTTGCTCTTTGTAATTTTTAATAATAGTAGTAAAAGTATAACTATTATATTTTATGTTGAGAAATAAATAATTTGAATTGCAGCGATTTGTTACGAATTGATCGCATTTGTGCCATGCATGTATGTCGAACTTGGAGCAACAAGGCCTTCTTCCGATGTCAAACATTCATCTTTTTATTCATGACGATTCCCCACATTTTACCTGGCATCGAATAGTATTTTTTTTAAATTGATCGATATTGTATAAATACCTGCAGTCTATTGGCTACATAGTCATGTTCGTAAGTATTGTTTTCCCTCTAACAATGAATGTCCACCGCAGTCAGCTCTCTATAAATTACCACACGGAACTATATAAAACACGAAGTGACAATACCACGGTGATCGAATTGTAAGCACGCTGTTCACAAGATAAGCTACAAAATCAATACACGCATTTAGTAAAGACATTTATTATGTTACCAGTTTGATAAATACATTTGATTTTAAAAAGAGAAGACACGAGGCTTTTTTCAAACGACAACATTATACATAGTTAAATTTTAAAATATATGTTTTCAGACAGTTTTTCTTAAATTTAAAAAACTGTAAAAAGATATAGGCGGTAAGCGGTAACTGAACTGAATTCACTTATAATAAATAAACCCAAAATCTCAAGCAGAATCGAATAAATCAACTATCATAATTTACTATGACGAAATAAATAACATAGTTAAATTAAACGATGATAGTAAATATTTCAGTCCGTACATTTAAACTATCGTTCGTATCGTATCACTACTAAAAGCTTCTGTCATCAGTCAGTCATTGTCAGTCGAAATTAAAATAGTATTTAAATATAATTAAAACTTGTATATTGACTGACATCGTCATGTTTCGATTGTCAAATTACGTTCATTGAATGAAATCCGTTGAAGTTATTTTGCTGAAGCACGAAATTGGACAATATCGATACACTTTTATCACAGAAATATGAATACTAGACGTACTTATAGTAGTACTCGTAAATATCGTCCATATTGTTTCTGATGCATAGATACAAGCATAACTTGACTGAGGCAAAAATTGGGTTTTCCCGCAAGAAATATATGCATTTGATAAATTATCTTCCAGATTAGATCTTAAATATTTGATCAAGAATGTGTCTCCGTCGGCCTCACATGCGATAAAAATGTAATAATAGTTAGAAACTACGATGTAAAAATTCGTAGGTAATCTCTGTTTGCTAACCCATATTGGTCAGAGATGTCCAAACTTTATTTCAAGCTCCGGTGTGGGACAGTCCCAACTTTCGCCACACATATGTACTGTTTTAATTGCTACTCCGATCATACCCAACGACATAAAAGGCTTTCAAAGCGTTTCCTGCTTTACTCAATTACAACACTGTTTGGAAATTAATAGCTGATTTTGCCAGAGGCGTACGTGTATTTGGAAAGGTAGTCATAGGCATAATTATATTTTGTACTAGCTTCTGTATTGGGTTTTACTACTACGGGTATATCTAAAAGTATTTCTTTTAGGAATGCCTAGATACGCTTTTTTTAATTCTTCTGGCGTTAGTCCCGGTTGCACCCCCACTCCTCAACCCTCTAGAGAGGAATATTCCTGTAACTATGCTGTCCTCCTGTCCCGAGTTCCGGGTTATATCCGGAACCTTACGCATTTTGTCTCGTAGTTACAGATACCTGAATGTCCAGGTCCCTTCCGATGTTTTCCTTTACCGTAAGAGTTGTCGGTATGGTTGCGATAGAATTCGAACCAGTGCATTACACTTTTGTACTTGAGTATCTTTGAACCATTCGACCATCGACTTCTATATACGACATCATAGGAGCTAAATGACAATATTTTTTGAGAATTAAAAGAAATGTAACTTTTTTATTCATATAGGTATTGGAATGGAATCGAGGAATGTTATGTAGCAATAAACTGTTTTATTCTCGCCAATATTTTAACTCGCCATAAATCTTATATCTGCCAATCCACAGGTGGTATCGGTTTAACCGTAGACCTGCATAGGTGATCTTATTTAGAACTTGTCCTGAAAATCGTGTCCCGAGAATAACGTAAGCTATTCGAATGTTATTCTTGAAAATGTAAGCTAAAGAATTTAACTTAAATTGAGACAGTCAATTGTAACTTCAAAATCTTTTTTTTTTATATTAATAATACCTATCACTCATTTTTATATTTTTATTAGGAAGAAGCAATGTCATGAAGAAAATAAACTTTGTTGAAAAAGAAAGATTATTTTTGATGACCTCTTCTCTTATCAAAGGCTTATGTTCTAAATCAAATAAATTTCATCGTGATTATTTAATTGACTTCCTATCTTCTGTTGATTTCACTTGAAAGTGGGACAAATCGAACGTTATAAATATAATGGAAATGGGACGGAATTTTCAGGCCACAGTCTAAATAAACCTAGCAGACCAGCTTGGGCCCGTAAACGGCCAACGATTACTTAACCCCTTAAATTGTTTTCCTAAACCCGAGCCTGGCAAATCGCTCTGCACTTATAAAGTATAAGGATAAATGGCGATTCTATCGGAAATTATGACAATATTTGCAACTAAATATTGTTATGGCTGTTTATGCGGTATCATTATTGTAAGAAGTTTATTGTAAGGTCAACAAAAGAGCGATATTAGATGCGCTTGTATTTTTATTGCATTGTAACTTGACAACATTTCAGGTCAATTCTTAAATGAATGTTTGGCAGTTAAGTTTTAATATATTTTTGAAACATTGAATGAATCAAATATAATGAATATTTTATTTATAAACCTTTTAGTTAGTTGTAATTTTTATTAGCTATTTCTCATGTCGAAGTATCACACTTCAATGGAAAAATTAATAAGCACCGGGGTAATTATGTAGACACGATACAAACATGTGATAAGAACAATTACTTTTGTTCACAATCTTATAAATGCAAAACTGAAAACAAACAAACCAACATCATATTTTCTACGCAATTTAGCGTCAGTCAATTGGCCGAATGCAATTCAAAAATGCATTCCTACAATGTCTTTGTAGTTGTTCAATCACTAAAAGATGCTTGTTTAATGGATTTCTACCATTACTGAGCAAATAATCGTAGCAGACTCATAAGGCGGTGAGGTTATTGCGTACAGCGGTTTACCTGTCGCGCTGTCTCGGCGATATTAATTTTAAGTTTGTGCTTTCAAAACAAACGTGACTGGAATCTAGAGTTCAATGGAACTACCACGCGATTATATTAGTTTTGTTTAATTTCTTGAAATAAAGTAGGTCTTTAATTTAATTTGTTGTGATTAATTTTACATACATAGATACATAAAGTCACTTCCCTTTTTCCCGGAGGGGTAGACAGAGACTACATCTTTCCACGCGCCACGATCACTGCATACTTCTTTCGCTTCATCCACATTCATAACTCTATTCATGCAAGCTCAGCTAGATAAATTTAAAGTACTATAAGTACTACTTCTATAAGAGAAATGACGAGATGACATATTAAGGTGTTTCACGCACATCAATATTTGTTTTAAAATTGAGACGGGAGAGTGCCTGCATTTATTACATTTTTAATGACAATTATACTATACTTACATTATTTTTTATGAAAGTACTCACACGTCTCTACTCGCTTCGCTTACAAAATTGTACTGTAACTCATGACGTAATAAAATGTAGTTGTAAATGTAAAATTGTAAATTTTCCTCACATCGTTGATGAAGTAAATCTGTAACAGGTTATACACCCATACACCTTCGCAACATCTGTTCACACCCATTATCAACAAAATGTTCTACATTGAAATTACATGTTCAAATGTATCTATTACAGATTCCCCGCTCCGCTCATGAGCGTGACCACGACGTTAGCCCGCGGCGCGCCTGCGCAGTCACGACCTGCCCGTCTCAGAACCGCCAATTTGTGGCCGCCCCGTGTTGGTTTTGTTGAAGCCATCTCTTCATACCTAAAGCTTTTTACTTTTTGCCTTCAAAAATGTGGAGTAAATATTTAGAGCTTTTTATTTTTGAGGTATTCCATTTTGTACTTACCTATTATTTTGTTAAATTATCCATCTTTCTAATAACTCAATGTAGCTTGTACTTTGTGAATTAATCACAACTTTGAACTTCATGGGGTCCTTTGAAAGTTAACATTTTTACATGAAGAACAATTAATAAACCAATGAATTACATAAGTACTTACGTACAATCGCCTTTATTTGAAAAGGCTTCTTGAAAACCATTCAGGAAGTAAAGGTGTACCAACTAATTCATATCTATGTTCCTATACTACTTATTAGAATTTTGTGTTTCGACTTTAGATCATATACTATTAGTAGTTGTAGGTATAAGAATAAAAATACCGTTTAATTTAAAAGTAAAACAACTATAATAAGTGCAATACCCAGAATGAAGTTCAATTTTCTCGGAATAACAGGCACGTAAAGTGTAATTCTGAAAATTGTACATTATTTAAAGATGGTATGTTGTGCAAGCGTTTAACCGGATTCTATAGATACTGGACTTAAATTAATGGATTGAATACGCTCCTCGAAGGAGCATCCATGGCAATTACTTAGTTCTAGAGCTTTTACTTTGATTGGTTGAAAAAGGAGCGCGAAGCTTAAACATGATTAAATAAGTCCATAACAAAAATAAAATGGTAAACTCTATGGCGGTCTCCACTCATGTCAAATTTAGTACATAACGTGCACGCTTATTAACTCCCACGTCAACTTTATACCAGACAATAATTAATAATTAGGTAATAAACATTAACGGCATGTACCGTCAACTACAAAATTTCGAAAACCCACAACATCGCCAACCATGGTTGACCTTTGGCAGTCTGATATTCGCCCGCGGTCGTAATTTCGTACCGAACCAACAAGGGCCATCGCGGGTCGAGCTAAAATGGTCGCTCATATAATGACGGGTTCGTCAGTCCGGCCGTCAGTCAACGAGTCCGAAGAATGAGTTCATTTCCTTCGAACGCGAGATACGATTTTTAATTAAGTTTTTGTTAAAAATTCATTTGAGAGCAGCGACGAGACCGCGTTGAGCTCTACATGCATAAATGACTACCTAATTAATGAGCGTAGAACGCCCGCACTTTACTCCTAGTAATGTCGGATATTTTTAAGGTTACGCAACCATTATTACCCGTCAACTTTGTAAATTAACTCGCCTATGAAAAATAATCTAGGCTATTAAGTGAAGAAGACGTTTACTGCTAATGTTCTATCGTGGGATAGATGATTTGACGTAGCTATCATATGCGTAAAGTCTTAACGACGAAAATTTTATAAATACCTAAACTGTAAAGTTGATGTCATACATACTTATATCTCTTACGGGAGAGACAGAGCCAGTCTCGAAAAAACTGAATGGCCACTTTCTGAATAGCTTACTCTAGGAATTAACATTCAAATAGTATCATACTGTGGTCATACTTAATTTTTTAAGTACTTCTCTATTTATTCCTAAAACTGAACAAAATCAAAAACTAACATTCCAAGAATGACCTTATCATATCGTTTCCATTTCCAGCACATCGAAGTTAACTCTAAAAGATACTCGTCACATTTAAAGATGGTGATTTAAATTTTAAAATGAAATATGTTTTAAAGAAGAGGCAGCAAACAGGAGCTCCAAAGTGTTGAGAGTACAGAAGTATAACTTACGTATTGTTTTCCACATTTATGTAAGTACCACTGTGTTTCTGAAACCATTTTTTTTTCAGCCTATATATTTGTATCGTGGAGATATGTTTTCATAAACAGTGTATATATCCGAGAAAAACAAATACAACATCAGAGATAAGAGACACAAATATTGCCTAAACTGATACTGAAATCTTGAACATTTACAGCGGCGAACTATCATGATTTCAATTGTAATTACCTTTACTTTCTTACATCTCATCCTTCCTCATATATTACTCCAATCGTCATGGTTCAAAGCATCGTCTGGTCACTAATTTTTGTCGACATATTCACGCTATTATGTCTGTAGTCTTTCTTTGATTCCGAAACCGTCAACATACAAAACGTCAAGTCCTTTAGAATAAAGAAGACAATATTCTCAAAGTGCTTGCAGTTTTGTTACGAAATTCGTTGCAATCTGGTATTTTTATTGAAAAATATATTTAAAAATTTATTTAAAGTCATGAGAAGAAAAAGCTAAATTAATTAACATAGTATTAATGAATAACTTTTGCTACAAACCATACTTTATCTTAAAATTACTTTTTTTAAGGCATACCTTTATTATAAATATACCTTTATTTAAAAGACATACCTTAAGATACAAAAGATATAAACTTCCATAATATTTCGTTATTGTACCGCTTATATCACAAAATGACACATCTGACACTCCAAGATATTTTTAATGTGTGCACCGAGCGGACGAATGTAAATTGGTCGCCATTATCCTGCCCTGTCGACAGTCGAGCCAACTCGGTTTTTATTCATGAGAATTATAGTCAAATGTGTCAGGAAGAATAGGCAAATGGTGCAGGAATTATTCTTGCCCGGCTGACAGGAGTGGCGACATGCACTTTGTAAGAAGGTAAGCGCAACACAACTTTTATGAATTATTTTACTAGCATTCTAGCTCTGGTAGCATGGACAAACGGTAATGTATATCAACTCCTTCTCTTGTCGTAAAAGTTGTTGTTAGGCACCGGGATAGCAACCTATCTCAATCTGCGTCTCAATTCTATCATCAGGCTTCTTTCGGCCGCATGAATGTGGCATTCCAGAGTATCATCTCTATAAGTGGTATTATGTGCTTGAAAATGCGTCTTTCATAACCAATGAAACAATTTTAAAACTGAACAAACGTATTCTTGTTTCTGTATAAATAAATTATTTGTTATATGTACTAAGTAGATACACATTGGTTCAAATACATATATATTTATTTAATAAGGTTGGCTGATGAAGAGTACAACTAAGAGCATGCAAATAAAGGAAAAAATGGCTCAAAATATTTTTGATGTAAATTTTTTATGAACATTTATTAATAAGTTCTTAAAACCAAGTACGGCAAAGTATAGCTTAGTTTCTTGTTTATGAAATGTCAAAGACCCACAAGAAAACAAAGCAATAGTAGATATTCATTCATGGATTCATTTGAGAAAGCTAGTAAAATTATTTAGCTAATTAAATATTAGGAACACGTTTTCAATTGAGTAATAGTTTATGTAACCATATTACATTACTTCAATACAGTAGTCAGGTTCACTTCTGATACAGCATACCAGTACAAGCCTTTCCGTTTTCCGGTAACTCTCGATTCCCACGGAAAGTTTGTTTTATGTAATAATAAAAGTAATTGAGTAATTTGACATTAGAATAGTAAACCATTCAAGTATTTTAAAAACAAATTTAATTAACTGGTTGAATTTACTTGTTCTAACACGAAATCCTTGTTTCTATTTGATTCTTAATCCACACTAATAAACAGAATAGTTTTGTATTATTTGTATGTTTGTAACGAATAAACTTAAAAACTACTGGACTGATTTTCACGAAATTTGGCACAGATGGTATATGTGGTACTGATGGTCAATTCGGGCGTAATATGTAGGTATACTTTTTTCTGGAATTTCCCACGGAAGCAAAGTCCCACGCAGCAGCTCCTATCCAATATTATACGGTTTTCTTAAACAAAGCACACGCACGTATTATTATAAGAATCCGTATACTATATTTTTATTAATCAAAAACTTCGACTTCTGTTGAAAAAGTTCTTCGCTCAATCGGGAATCAGGAAATTAAAAACTTTTTCCTGTAGTTTTTTTATTTTAATTACAAAGAATTTAAAAAGCATTCATCTTCGTAAGCATTTATGTAGGATTACAGATATTTTAGGCGCACCACAGCTGCGACAATGCGTCTGGTCGGCGGTGTCGCGTCGCGGCGCCTCGGCCATATGTAAATTTATCTTCAAAGTACATCACTACAGAGACATATCGCGCGACGAATTGAACACGACGTCGCGGAATCGTTTGTCTGTGGCCGCCCTAAAAATACCTCTTTTATGACGTCCCACGATCCTATGGGGCATTACAGGATATTTTTGAACTTGATAAGGCATGTAGGCATCTTAACTCTCTTTGTTAAGAAGTAGAAATAGAGTAGATAAGATATATGCCATTATCAATATCCGTGAAAAGTCATCTAAGACTATTTGAAATTGTCAACGTTAAACAACTTAGATCCCATATTGCTGTAATTACATACATACATACATACATAAAATCACGCCTCTTTCCCGGAGGGGTAGGCAGAGACTACCTCTTTCCACTTGCCACGATCTCTGCATACTTCTTTCGCTTCGTCCACATTCATAACTCTCTTCATACAAGCTCGGCGGTTTCGGGTACTTTTGACCTGACCCTTTACCAGGACGTCCTTAATTTGATCAAGATACGTTCGTCTAGGTCTTCCCACTCCGACCTTTCCCTCCACACTCTCCTTGTATATCTGCTTAGTCAACCTGCTTTCATTCATCCTCTCCACATGACCGAACCATCTTAACATACCCTTTTCTATTCCTGTAACTACATCTTCTTTCACATCACAACATTCCCTTATCACGCTGTTCCTTATCCTGTCACTCAATTTCACACCCATCATACTCCTTAACGCTCTCATTTCCACTGCATTTATTCTGCTTTCATGCTTCTTTTGCCATACCCAACTTTCACTCCCATACATTAATGTCGGGACCAACACGCCCCTGTGCACAGCCAGTCGAGCCTTTTTGGATAGTTTCTGACTGCTCATAAAGGCATGCAAAGCTCCATTCACCATGTTCCCCGCGTTCACTCTCCTTTCAATATCACTATCATACTTGCCATCTGATGTAAACTTTGATCCTAGATATACAAACTCTTTCACTTGCTCCACTTTTTCTCCTCCAATCAAAATATTACATGCTGTCATTTCTTTCTCCATTTCAAAAACCAGTGTTTTAGTTTTACTTACGTTCACTTTCATTCCTTTCTCTTTTAAAGCTTCATGCATACAGTTTACCATCTCCTGTAACTCCTCCGCTGATGACGCCAGTATAACCTGATCGTCGGCATAGAGCAGACATTTGACGAGTAACTCATTCATCCTTAATCCACTTTTAGACTCTTTCAAATCTGTCAAACAGCTATCCATAAATAGGTTGAACAGCCACGGTGACGCAACACATCCTTGCCTAACGCCTTTCTCAATCTTAAACCACTCAGTGTGCGCTCCGTTTATCCTGACACAAGCACTCGAATCCTCATATAAGGATTTCAGTGCTCGTATTAAGAGACTGCTCACCCCATGCATAGAAAGTGCTGACCACAATTCATTCCTATCAACTCTGTCATAGGCCTTTTCCAGATCTACGAATGTGCAATAGACTTTTTGACTCTTGGCCAAAAACTTTTCGGCTATGCACCGCAAGGAAAAGACCTGATCAGTACATCCCATTCCCTTTCGAAATCCCGCTTGCTGTAATTATGTGTGAAAATAGCTGGAAATCCGGACGAAGAAAAGCAAGGAAATGTTCTATTAGTTAGTACTTTACTAAACTTATAAAAATATTTAAAACGTGCAGATAAAAATGAAAATGTTACCTGATTAATGTATGTATAGCACTCGTTGCTAAAGTCGCGAATTTGTACGAACAAAAGATTTCAACGCCCCGCCAAATTTTAACAGTGCATTCATTCATTTGGATTTTTCTTTTACATTAAGGAAACATATTATGATGCAAAACATAATTATTTAAATTTTACAAATTTAATTAAACTTAAAGACAATTTTTTTAATAAACAGTGAAAAAAAATTGATTTATTTTGAAGTACACACACTACAAGTAAAACAAAATGGACAAATTGTAATTCAATTAAAACAACTTTTCTAATGCATGATATAATATATGTATGTTCGCGTCTTTTTTATGTCAATATGTCGCCCAATTCCGCCACATTTTCCGCAAAAAGATTCTAAATTATGCGAAACCAGAGCCAAAAGCTAGTCAGACATAAAAATAAACGCACGAGATTCTTGACATGGCAATTTAATCGTAGATATAGACATTCAATGAATATAAATTAAAATAAAATCAAAATAACAATAAACAATTCGCCGGGCGATTCCCAACTGACTTTTACGAATAACAAAATTTATGTCGAATGGAGTCAAATAAATTTACAGCTTCATTTTTGGATTTTAATGATGTGTTTCCTTTAATATTGGTTTGAGGCGTAACTTTAATACATTTATCGTTTCATGATCTTGATAATATATTACAATATAATTTAGTGCCGTGCGGTTCCCGGCACTTTTGAAAAGTACCACTTCAAATCTTTCTCGTCTAAATCTTCAAAGGCGACTAAGGAAATCCTTAAACTTAAAAATAATTAAGTTAAAAATAAACTGAAAAAAAGGCTGAAATAATACTTGGGATTCTTCTTGTAGGCAATGAGCTAGCGACCTCTCACTATTTAATACAGCTAAATATGACCTTTCAGGTTTTTTAAAACCTTTAGCTCTATCAACCCTGCAAAGGATTGAGACGTGATTATATATGTATGTACTTGTAAAACGTATTTCAAATATTTTTTTATGTTTTGATGGATGTATGCAAATGTATCAATAATGTATACTGATTTATTGAGAGCTTTAATAGTTAACACCTCAGGTAATATGATATCGGATTAAGAATGCTGTTAATGCGCTATTAACATACATACGCTATACTAATGAAACGCTACACGAGAGAATATTAAAATATTAGATTTTACTTGGGATTATTTAATTTGTAAGAAAAATATCCAAATAAGTGGCATCACCCAAAAAAAATTAAAAATAAAATGAACATTTTTTTTCTATGCACTTAAATTTGTTGCCTTGTCACTATTGTATTCACTATATTTCCTTCTTGATTATCGATTCGAAAACACAAAATCACAGCCACACATATCACTTTATTCTTACAAAGAGCAGCTATAAAACCTATCACAATAGCAATATAGTGATAATATACCCGTGTCATTTATTGCAGGTAGCTAGCTTGATTTCCTACCCCTTCATCCTAACTAATAGTATAAAGCGAAATGATTTGTATTTTTGTACTTTTGTTTGTAACGAATAAACAAAAAACTCCTGGATCAATTTTAATGAAATTTTGTACAGAGATAAAATCAATTGTCTCTGTGGAAAGATCATTTGAGAAAAGGCTACACTTTAAATTTCGAGATAAAAAAAACGTGAATTTTGTGTTTAATGCGGATAGGCGGAGCAGCGGCTAACAGCTAGTGGGTGTATAAATAAAGGTATAGAATACAGAAGCTAAATGTTTTAGTAGGCTGGTGTGAATGAGGCCGAGTGGGTTTCACGATCAGCTCCTTTATGACACTGACTGAGGTTATGGTGTTCGAAATTCAAAAATGTTCTGGAAATTTTGTATTCTTTTTTCTAGTTCTAGCGTGCAAGGACGAGCGAAGTACTATGTAAACTATGTAAGAACTATGTAAAGTAATAAAGAGAAATTATAAAAATACTTTGTTCTTTTGTAATCTTGACTTTGTAATAATCCGTTATAAGACCCATAATCAAGGATATTATTTAAAACTTTATAATCCCCTTAAAAACACAAGATTCCAATTTAGTTTTTTCTTAAAAATAACAATATTTTTTATAAATATTCAGAATCAATAAAATTATGTGAAATATAACATTGACTTACTAATTATAATCAGATAATTTCGTCACGTTAGCATCGTATCGATTTCAAAGATATTCATTGATATTTCAATGAATACGAGTATATCTGATGAAATGGACAATAATTTATTAAAACCCTAAGTGCAAATAAACGCAGTAGGAAAGAAAGGTATTGGATTAAATTACACATGTCACCGTTATCGTATCCTTCACCATATAATACACGGTCTATATTTGTTTTTTTTACTGGTTTGTACAAATGAAAGCCTATTATGCTATACTCGGTCGCCCAAAATGGCAAGAATTTCAATGCTCAGAATGGTTTTAGTAGGTAGGCTGGCACACTAGATACCAGGAGTCCCAACCCAAAAATATTTTCGAATGCTGAAATGAGAAAAGGAATTCCCGTTCAACAAAAAAAGGTACTTCTAATTTATGCGTGCTAGAGTTTAGCTCAAACAGGCTGTTTTTCATTTAGACAGCCTATAGGTATAGTGGCAGCGGTCTTGCATTAGAACTTGAGATGACAGATTTGATCCACGATTAAGTCAAGATCGATTTCGAAAAAACCTTTAATATATTGATTTATTTTTTATTTTTAGATGTTATTCTCACTTAGGTAATAACTTTTAATTATACAATACTCATATCCATATACAAGTCTGGAACTCACTTTGGGATTAGAAAACTTTATGATTTGTCCGAATATATTATTAGAATAGTTTTGTGGTCACCCTATCGAACAGAACAATCGTATATTTAGAGTGTTTATGCAAGCCATGTGTTTATCTAGTGTAACTTCCCAGGACCTCACTATGCCCTGTAAGCTCTAGTTGACCTTAAAGTGTCACTTACCTGCTTTGTAGACAGTCTGCCTTTATAACAAACAAACAGATGTATCTATCTTACACTTTCACTGCTAAAGTTCAGACCGTATTGATTAGGCATTAATTATCCGAGGTCAATATATTTCTCGTCTCTTTTTTTGGAAATGTTACACGGAAGTGATGCCATGGGCAAAACCTAGTACCAATAATTAAACCCAGAAATCTAATATACCTAAAACTATATTTTTACTCCTTATCCAGGAATCCTTACCCACGGCTGAATATGGTAATTGTTTATGTTCTAACCTATTCAGTACTCTTAGAAATTGAAACTTAAGCCTAAAGTAGCTGCTATAAAATAACCGTTTCTCAGACAAAACAGACACACGTTATGTGCATTGTTTCTAGTACAGTTTTCAGGGATGCAGTTCAGAGTTTAACCTATAAAGTTCGCAAGTTTATAGGCATTACACGGTGTTTTATTGATATATAAAACTTTTATGCACTGCACCCATCGCTGGCTTAATTAAAAGTTAACTGTTTCGGTGTTCGCCCAGGACGGAACCGTAATTTTCTATTGCAGTAAAACTATAATGAGGCACATTTAATTTTGTTGGTATTTATACGTCAACGATTCTTGAGAGCTAAATGATACTGTTAATTATATAAGTTAATAAAACTTAATGAAATTTTATAACAATTTCCTTACCCATGGGTGGTTCAGTGCTTGCGCGTTCAATTAATATAAGTGAACAAATTTATTTTACAACCTAAACCTTGATTAGGTATGGTAGGTATTAGGTTCATATAGAATTCGTAATTTATCCAATCAACTTCAGCGGTAACAAGCCATTATTGAGAATAACAAATTTAGCTTATATTTATAAACAGTTTCTATATTAAATGTCTAATTTGCCCGCACAACAGCGGCTTCCGTTCAAACCAAACAGCACCTTTATTGCTGCGATAATTAAAGTATCGACTTCCAACTGCCGTCGTCGGCGCATCAAAACGCACACGAATTTAAACAACGCATTATATAATAGAGCAACACAAAGGCGGCTGCCACACAACACCATCGCCCCTAATTCCTATAACGAAAACAGCACACATCGGCTCCAACGTTACCAAAACGCATTTTTCTCCGAAGTAAAGGACCAATATTTACCCTTTCTATGAGCAGCACAAAGCCTAATGTTTGTCCCGACGTTGCACTTTGGGTCCTATGTAAACTCGACCTAACAAATTGAATGTAGTTTTCGAACACCGAATGCGATCCAAATTTCACCTTACAACCTGTGTTTTAGATTTCACTTTTGAACAATGGTTCCTGATTGTAGTGAAGACACAAAAAGCATTATATTTTATGTCTATAGTAGCATTTAGTAGCCTGAAGCGTTTCTGTGGTTACATTGTAAAGGTTGTCAGAAAGAAGATAGCCCCCAGACTTGGAAGATAAACTGCAAAAGACATTTAAAGATATAATTACGTTGATTTAAGACCTAGTGCGAGTGACAGTTTTATGAATTAGTTGTTCGTTTATATCTAAAACAAGTTTTAATTATAGACTGAGTAGTCCAGTTTATGGCCCTCATAATGAATATAAATATCAATAACGTTAGATAGAAAAAAAACTATATCTTATTTCAATTTATTGCTTCATTTTAATGTAATATTTTACATCATTTTCAGACCGATTAAATAAATTAATTTTTATGGTAATTTCAACGTTGGATTCTGAAAATCTTATTTTAGTTAGAAATTTTAAATAAATTAAATGTTATTTTAAAAGAATATATTTTAACTTAAAATCTAAACAACACGTTATTCAAAAAGTCTATGACAATTTACGAAACATGTCAAAAATTTCCTAAGATGTGTCTTTAAAAGCTACAAGAGCTCAAATGTAACCTGCGCAAGCGCTTCACTTGCAAGCTTGAAATTGTTAAGTTTGTAACTGTACATGTTCGAGAGCCCACAGTTCTGTCGCCGATATAAAACAATAGTATAATATATTCCAACAAATATTTACACGTGTGTACAAGCATAGTGCATTAGTCAGCACGACAATGAATAAAAACAAGATATGAAATAGAATGTAAGTATACCACCATATTTGAGATGTCCCCATTTTAAAGTTGTAAAACGTATGGGGATTGAATTTTTAAATGTTTTAAGGCTAATGTTTATAATCGTAAAACTGTCTGTTGATATGAAAATTTATTTTAAAAAAAGATTTAAATTCTAATAAGGTATTAGAAATCAAAAAGATTTCTTTTTCACTTACTTTACGTTGTATAATAACAGATTAACTCTCTCCATTCATGGAATATTGATTCCATTCTTAAGTTTTAGCGTCAAACCTTTGGTAATAATTCATAAAGGTAGCATATAGTACTCATCACACATACATGTGTATTATACATGAAGTGGAAAGATTTGAAGTTAACGGTCGTCTTCCTGGCTCATTGGGGACAATTCTACGCGCACCTATTATTTTTTAGTTTAAAAAACATTATCATAAGTAAAAGGGGGTCGTAAGTTTTATCCGCTAACTATTTAACATAACTACAATATTTTTTTCTTTAATATACAAAAATAATAAGTAAATGAAAAAAATATATACAAGTGGATATAGACGCATAATGTTAGTAAACATATAATTAAGTAAAAAATAAAGGTTATAAAAATATCATCGTTGATATCAATCTAAGGATGTTTGTACAGTTCAAATGGATAAACAATACACATTTTTAGCCGAGTATCGTAGGCGTTGTATCAATATAATGCAGCACTTTTGTTTGACATGTACTGATCGCCCCGACAGATAGGCAGACGTCTAGAGATGGGACGTATGGAGATTAGGCGCCTTTGAAAGTTAAATACCAGGCTTCGACTATCTGAAGTTGGTATAAAAAGTATCTAAAGGATCAAGATACTTCAAAGTGTTTGATATTAAAAACTAGCTTTGATTTACATAGAGAATGTACGGTCGCCAGGAAATTATAAAATCTTAGTAGATATTTTTTTAAATTGGAATTAGAAATTTTATATTTCTGAATCGCTAAGTGTTGGTTTTTTTAATTTAACTATATGCAGTTGTTGGATTGTCTAACCCGACTTGCTTTGAACAGTAGCCGGCCATTATTTTTTTCAAAAAACAAATAAATAATTAATTTGATACCAAAAAATAAAAACTTAAAATCAAATATTTAAAACCCTTCATTTTAAAAATGGGATAAATAAGACATTCTATTTATTTTACTCAACAAGTCAGTACCCCGTTTTATGGCCATTTTAAGGGATAGAATAAAAAATTCACAACTGCCGCTTCCCGAGAGTCGCTGCAAGTCACTAGGCCGTAACGAGATATTTTATGACATTAACAAATAGTTTAGGGTACAGAAGGAACACTTTATACGACTGTTTACTCTATAGAGAAAAATCTTCAGAACGAATGTGAATGAACCTTTACAGTACTACTTATTCCTAGCAATTATACATTTAATAAGTCATTGGTATGATAGAAAAAAGTATATTACAGTGTATTCTTTCAAATAAAACATATCATATGTGTAAGTTATTTTAAATATTAAATACCTTTTTATACTCATTGAATTCTTTATATCAACGTCTATCAATCTGATCTGGTAGGGAAAATAAAACATAGTAGCGAAAACAACTTTAAATTTAACTTTTTGACGATGGCTAAGCAACGTGAATATATTTATAAATCTTAATTCCATTAATAAGCTATCCAGCTATAAATTCCCTTCGAGTCTTGTGAGTATTGGCTCTCCATAGCCCATAAGAGTTGATACGTGATACCTTTTAACCAAAAACTATTTATTTATTTACTAAAGACGCAAAAACTGTAATTTCACCTTTTGTTATATGTGTACTATTACTTACCATACACCAAAAAAAAAAATTTTCGTATTATGCTACTCCTCTTCTACACACCTTTTATTTTACAATGTCGGCTAACGACAAAAAGTCAAGCAACACTGTAGCCGACTGTAAATCATGCAATAACACAATAAAACTAACAGCCTCAACTCTTTTATTGCCGCCATTCGCCATTTGAGACACAAATTCGCAACCTCTTCACCAATCGACAATAAACAATTTCCAGTTAAATTTTCATTGTTTCACACAACAACAAAAGGGTTGTCAGCTACGTAAACAATGACATAAATTGTAGCAGATCTTTAGTAAATAAATGTCTTTGTCGGACAAAGAACCTTTAGTCCTTAAGGTAGTTTCACAGTGATGACTCACAAACCTATTAACTGTCTATTAATTCTATTTGAGAACTACTCACATAAATATTTACTGTGCTGTAGTTCAAACGGAGCCTGACGAATTAATTCAGAGTTAAATTGCATTTACATTTTAATAGAATTATGCTACATTAGTTTATCATAATTTATTTATGACCAAAATGTTAAATTTGCCGTGATCAGTATATGGGTTTACTAAAAGAATACTTTAATTATAAAACCAATTTCGTGATCCAAATACTTATGTCCTCTTCAAATAGTCAATACAATACTAAACAAACATCAATTTCTATTACACAAATTCCCGTAAGATTAAGTAGTCATTAATTTGACTCCAAAACCATTAAAAAAGAGGGCGATTGAATTTTACAAATACCAGCTCCCCTAAAACTTCGAAGTTCTAAAAATAAAAAATACTGAATCCATAAAGCATTAGCCAAAGTCTAAATTACCTACAAACGATTGTATCTATTCGTGCTCAATTTACGACTAAAGCCACCTCGAGAATGCTCCACAGAAAACTGACGGCATTTTTGTCGAGCAATATTCTTATGAGTTTCAAAACATGACCATTCCATTTAAATCTGAGCTTCGTCTGTGAATATATTTAACGTTTTATGGCGCTATCGTTCTGTAGGCAAGGAGAATTATAGGGATAGTCTTAGATGTACATTATTGTACATGGTCCGCATATTTTTTAAAAACCTCTGCTAAAAATTATATATTAAATAATATATCAATAATATTTGACAAAGGTTTTTCTCGAATCAATCAACGGTCTCGCTGTCTGTGATTGAAGAAAATCCTATGGCTTTATTCTTCAGCTTATTAGTACTTAATTATTTTTAAGCATGAAGCATTTAAAGATTGCAATTAATAAGTTATTTCATGCCGTTGCCTTTTCGTGTAATTAATTTTTCTAAACAAAACAAAGTGAAATAAATTTACCGTTACTTACGGAGATGTTGTCCATAGTAGCTGTCAATATGTTTAGATAGTTTCGGAATTCCCACAAAATAACTATAGCAGGGAGTTTAAGTCGTAAAACTAGCTGAGCCTATGGATTTCGTTTATTAGTCAGTTAATGTGCAATTTAAGTAACAGATAAAATAATCATAAAAAGTTTACCAAACTTTCTAGATAAACCCAGATATGGGGAGAGAAATGGGATTGTTACTTTATTTATTAACTATTTGGCTTTTGCCCGCGGCTCCGCCCGCCTGATTTGTAACCTATAGGTATCTTTATTTATATGCCCTACAAGAGCAATAATTTAAGCATAAGGGCGTAACAAACAAACAAAATTACTCATGAATTTATAATATTATTTAGAATATAAGAATAGGATTTTTGTTACCTAATATACTACCAATTTAAAAAGCCTCACGGCTGATATCACAAGTTTAAATTTTGTCATGACACTCTAAAATTGTGTCTCACCGGATAGCCGCACTAAAATAAAAAGTGTATAAATTAATAAACCACGGCAAGCTTTTATGTATTTTTTGCCACATTTCAATGTCACCTCGGATCCATGTTACTTAACTCTAAGTTCCCGACTTGCGCCGCCGACCACTAATCCTGAAGGATTCGTTGCTCTAATAGTGTCCCAAACGGACCGACGTAAACGCATTAGCTGACGTATACAATACCAATCTCAATCCCTCATCGAAAGCCGATACAAATAATAAGCTTTACTGTCCTCCTTCCCTTGGCCTTTTATTTTAGTAACTAGTTTCTTCCCGCCACTTTATCCGCTCTTTTTTCCTATAGGAGTTTAGGGAATCCTCCATTGGTCTTGGACTTCCCAAGGAGTATAGCCAAATTTAAAAAGTAGTTTCACCTGAAGGCCATTTAGGCTCGTTACAAAATTTTATAAATACAAAAAAAGAAAAGCTGAATATGTACTAAAAACAAAAAATCAACAGAAACATCAGAGCGAAATTTCAATTACTATGGCAGTAATTTATGCAGTGTGTGGTCAATCAATAACACAAAAAATTAATACATTGATATTTCATAATTCAAACCAAACTACATTACCAAATTACATTCTCTCTCCGAATAGTTTGCTGGTAAACACTGAACACTAAGAGAACAACTACAAATAGACTAACCGTTTATTTATAATAGCTTTAAGTGCAGAGTAAAGTATAATCCAATCCTTTTTACACAACAAAACGTGCTTGTCAGTGGTAAACCATACATCCTTCATCAAAATAATTAAGACGAAACACTCGGTACCGAGGTATATTTTATCAGAACATTAAAATTGCAATCGGCAATTTGTAATGAAGTTGTCGAGCAACATTTATCTTTATTTTTACAAACTTAAGTGTCTCATTAATCTTCTTCATTGTGATATTCACTCGGAGCGAGCACTTACAAATAAACAAGCAAAGATCCACTTAAACACAAATCCACGCGACATTTCGTTTTGTTTCATTTTCCATAATTCAGTCCCCGTTTATCTGAAGGCCGTAAATATCGACCATTATCGAAGGCCCTTCAAAATTCCATGCGGCGTTTTTGAACGCACACAGGGGAATGACGCGTCAACTCCATCCACCAAGAAAAATATTGAGACAACAGAGCGTCGAGTGCCCTCTACGACATAATGGCTTTTCATTGAATTCTTTATTTCTTTTGTTTATGCCCATAATGTTTCGATTGGAGGATGATGGAGGGCTGTGATTACTTTAATAACAATGACTATGGGTACAAAAGGACTCTGAAATTATCGTTGAAGGTCAATTCTCATGCCCCTCACGTAGCCGTGACGTTGGCCGTAACGTTTAAATATGACAACTGGGGAATAATGAGCTGCTCATAGCGAACCATCAACTTTATGGGCTGATGCTACCGAGATTAAGAATTCTGGGATGCACCCAATTATTATATTAGCTCCGTCGTATATCAACGTGCAGTCACGTACTGCGCTATTCGCTTTAACCATAAAAAAATTTCTACCTGCAAGAAAGTATAACTGAAATGATTTACTAGATTCTCGCTTTCACGTATTTCCTCATAAGAAAATTATACTAATTATATCTTTACCATTCCGGAAATCTTCCTAAATTTATATTCGAATTATACAAAGCCATGTTGGAAAGACATTCATAATGATGGAATTGAAATTTAGATGACGACAGGTAGCCCATCGCCTAAAATAAATAATTTTAATAATGTAAAAAAATATGTTTAATATAAATAAATCAACTTATTAAAACAATATTCGCATACAACATGACACAAAACAAAGCCAAAAAGATACCTAAATCAAACAGATAAGCACAAAACGATATCCTAATGCGGATAGGGTGCAGCAGCATGATAATTTTAAACACAGCAAAACAAGCTTTATATCAAAGACACAAGACCGGGGTGGGTTCATACTTCCACGTTCCTGTAAAAGCGTCAAGTATTCACCGTCCGTCCGCTGCAGGCATTAGGTATGGAAACCTCGCCCCAACGGAAACAAAACGCATTTCTTTACTTACTTTAATATACAATGGAGGCGTCGCGAGAACCCGAGTCCTGGCTATATGTATGCATCTCAGGGAAGGGACACGCTGTTTGATATGGTTATTACGTCCTTTGTGGAAAGGATAAAGAAGCCGGTGAGAACGTGGACCGTTGTCAGATTTGTCTTCGTGATACGCTAAAATTCGAAAAAGAAGCATCCTCCGTCGGCTTCCTTGAAATGGTAATGTCTATACAAACTAACCTGTTCGAGGGCTGGTGAAAAGCAAATTAGGTGTGACTAGACTAGATGCCATAGATTGTGGTCATCTATTCATCTTACAATCATTGATGGGGCTCATTCAGTAACCAGTCCAATTCATCTTTACTGTCACCGTTTGTGATACAATAACTTCTCCCGGAATTAATAGAGCCTGTTTGATCGTTGTACTTAATTGAATGCTAAACAAGAACTCTTAAATCATAAAAGCATGAATCCTACACCCTTATTCAAAAATAATAACAATGGTAGTTCTTCAATACGCGTGTAGACCTTTCTGTCCTGACCTCTTGAGACTTCCACACTAATTTATAATAGAGCATTGGTCTTTACATTGCGCTGGCCAAGCGTCCGTCCAGCCTTTGAAATCTTAAAACAAGGCGCTGTCCCTACATTCAGCGCTGGGAGCGATGCAGACGTGATAATCGCAAGATGTCTCGACATTTCTTTTCTTATACGAACGACTATAAATCTGCCGGCCGGACAACGGGTAGCCCGACAGCGTACTATTATATTGTTTGTGTAATTACACACCACTGCCACGTACATTCAACATGCACCAACTAATTGCTAATGCATGTAAAATACTAGGAAAGCTTTCATAAAAGGATTGCTATTTGTGAGATTTAATTCGCAGCTTTTGTGATGTTTCAAATAGCAGCAATACAATGGAGATATGATTTGTGTTCTTGAAAAGTCTTTGTGTTGCGAGTTGCAGTAGATATGTCTAAGCAGAAAATGTCAGATACAATTACATTTCGTCGCAAAACATTTAGAAGTTAAAGATAAAATTGACCTGTTGCAGTGTTATAAAATAAACTTACTACTACATCATCTGATTCGATAATTTAATTTTTGCTCACAAAAAATCAAATCAAAACTACACAAGCACGTAAAATACCTTGTTACAAAAATACTAAACTTCCCATTGAAATTATGAATGCCTTAAAACCAGGGAGACTTCGGAATATTTACCATAGAAATAGGCCATCCTACAAATACGGGCATGGTATAAAGTTAATGAAGCGTCTAAAGCCAACAACGGTCGTAAACATGGAACCGAGGTATTTGAAAAACATTTCTATGATAACACGCACCAAACACATTCTGTTTTACTTATGGACCATAATGTTTAGCTTCAAAATAAAAACTTATGTTCAGTGAACTTTTACAGAATAAATAAATGTTTAAATAGAAATCGTAAGTGATGATTACTTTCAAAACTTTAAACATTCGAATAAATTTTTTTGGATATACTGATGATGAAGATTTCATCAAAAAGTCAAAACCACTATTCGCATTTTTATCTACTTAGGTACCTATGTGTTTATTTTGAATATGAAATTTTGTAATATTAATGATAGCCCACGGAACTTTTCAATAAAGTGTTAGTTACTTCTTTTTAAATTCCTGTTCATAATAATCAAGTTATTTATTAGGTCCATTATTCCTCTTGCGTAACGAGTGTTTCCTTATTTACTTTACATATTAACAATCATATATTTTTGTGTTTCCATTGAAAAATATTTAGACCACTTTTACTTATATTGCATACAGGGATTACCCATCTGGTTAGTTGCATAAAAGAGGTCCTTTATCGCGTCGCAGGCTCATATCTCTAAGTTATAGCTTTGAACCCTGGCAGCATCACCTCGCCAGCAACAAGAATACCCGATGGTGATCTAATCTGCACATCTGAGCTTGTTTCGCGGCCTGCCTTTGCCTGCACACAATCGAATGCGAACACTGCTGCATTCTCATTGCAAACTTACGAATGTGCCTTTTTGAAAAAAAAAATTTGAAAAGAGAATGCTATCTTTAATTTACTGGGAATTGGTTGCAACGTTAACCTAGCCAGCATCCTTTGGTATCCAAATTGCGAATCTCTGGTTGGTATCAGATTAACCCACTGTTAAAAATAGATTATAACTCTTTTCTCACATCTTTGCGTGTACTCTATGGCACACTCCACGGCAATTCTTCACGTGTGGTCCGGGATCCACCTTAGGCCCTATTTCTATGGTTACCATGATCTATTTATTTATAAGAGTTTTATTTTATAACCCTTATCGTCCACGTAACTCATAAAACATACAATTTTGGTTTAATGTAAGTTTCCTGGTGAAAAGTACTTCCGCAATGGTGATGTTTATCATGACATGGCATATTTGAAACAGAACGGTTTTACAACATCAAAGAGTTATTTTTGTAAGTCAAATATTTCACTATCATACAACACAGCTCCTTTGCATTTAATCGATCTAATTAGATTCGAATTGCAAAGAATTCCATATGGCATTTAGTCCGGCTGTAAGTACATTTTACGTGCAATAAGTTTAAATATATAAATTTCTTGTAGAAGTTACAAAGAGAGTCCACTCGGACACCTATGCCGGGACGGTTGTCAATTCGCAATGCATCTAACCGCGTGAGTCCAAGACTTTATCTCGATCTTAAATGCGGCATTCTTTAGACGCAGATAGTCACAGATATAAAGTGAGCCTGCGATTTCAGGACAACACAGGAATTAAGGACTTGTATTGTCGCTTAGGAAATAATAGCAAAAAAACTCTCAGCTTTCGAAGAATAAGGTAAGTAGCAATTTTAAATCAATTATTTTGTATATGAGCCGTTTATATTTATTTTTTTCAAAATTAAGTCTCATGCGTCTACTAAAGAATATATATTTTTAATTATGATATTATTAAAAATACATTTTGATTCCTCTGGATACTTACAAATTTAACGTATTTTTCTTTGCTATTCTTCGCAGAGAAAATTGCACTAAAATTTCTATACTTCGGAAAACTTTCTCCAGAAAACACTTAGAATGCTTAGAAACTATAAAAATAACATAAATTTCGTATCAGCAAACCGGTTTCTATCTGATTGGACACAGAAATCCTCTAACAACTACATAAACACTCATTCATTGTCTCAAGGTCTTTACAAAAAGCGTGCCAATTCAGTTACGAACGCATATAAAACAAAAATAAACTTTCTCAAACGTGCAATTTGTTTTGTAACTATTCAACGTGCCGACTTTATTACTACCCGTTATTTTTGACTCGAAAGGGATAACTGAATGGAAAGGCCAAAAGAGTAATAAAATATTGCAAAAACTTTCAAAACAAAATGAACTATGGAATCTGCGAACCCCGTTAAAGGGCTATTTATTTTATTGCAGCAATTTGATGCAAAGTCAGAATATTTGCAGGTTTTGCAAAGAATTGAAGATACGGTTACACAAAGAGACTATAGAAAGAGTTTCTCTATTGATATTTGGAAACAGAAGCCTAAATCATAAATCATTGTAATGCAGACAAACACATTCCCACAGCTTACCGTATTGAGCATTGCCAAAACCGTTTTATCTTACCAACAAAACTCTAAACTTGCAAAGTCATACTCTTCTATAATTTCTTTGCTTTGATCATATAACAGTCTCATATTTAAAAACAACTGCCGTTATTCTGTATTCCAAATACCTATATTTAACGAATGTGTAATAATATTGTGACTCGTGTTTATTTGATAATAGCCGTCGGCAAGTCTCCATTCCAGCCAATAATGACACCACGCCAACTTTTACGATATCCATTTTATTATAGGCCCATTTGAATTGACGATCTGTAGCGACGAAGGAAAAAAGATAAATATAGCCGTATTTTTTGCGAAGTCAATAACTTTTATTAATTTACGATTACTCTTGACATGTAAAATTTGGATGATGAAGCGAAAACGGAGAGCCGGTCGTCAATTGATGTCTTTATGAATTTTAATTCATTTTTCGGGTGTTAAAATTTTGTGTAATATTTCCAGCAACATTATATTAATCTTGACGGGTAATTGAAATTTTCAAGATCAGATAAGATATATACAAGTCAGTAACGGGAACAGGCTAGATTCGTTTCTAAATTAGTGGTCAACTATATCACTTCACATTTCAAGCCTACCAATATATAAATGTTTCTCTTTGTTCTCAAGAATCTTAGGCTTTGAGTAGTTCATACTTAAAACTTAGCATAATGACGTAACCATAAAAAAAAGACTATATAAATTGACTCAAAAAACTACTTAACCAATTCAAATAATATTTGGCACAGGAATGAACATCCATAATTAATAAGAAAAACATTTTTTCTCAAAAATTCTTCGGTGAAGCTTCGAGCAAAAGTCTAATAAGGATAAATAAGTGATAGAAATTTAAGGAAGTGTCGCGACAAGCACGAAAACCCAATATTTAATTCTAATCTTATTTGTGTCCAGACTTTAATTAAAAAGTATTACTAGTTTCTTTTCAAGCACTTTAACAACCTTGAGCGGACATTAAAACAACAAAAGAGGGCAATAAAATGGCCGATGCGAGAGGATCGCTCTTGTTCAATACAAGCTCACGTCATGCATTACATCGAAATTGATATACAGGTCGCTGAGGCTTCAATCGAACCCAGCACAATGTCGTGGCTCCAACGCACACGCCCCGAGTCTGACTGACAGGCAAATAAACATAGACAAAAAGCCAAGACCGACGACGTGCCGGCTCGTTGTAAAGATTCACCCTGCGTTGGCCAATTCTCACACTCTAAAACAAACACGATTGGACGCTTAATGCAAACCACTGCCAGCGCGTATAAGACGATTATTTGTTTTATGGCTGACTTATAAAGTGATTAATGCAAGAATGATGTACCCTTTATTGGTCATAAGGATATGATAATAAAGTAATGATTACATGATACTACCTATAATAGTTTAGACAATTACTAGACATTTTTATTATTTTGAAGCTGTAACTGTAACATAAAATAATGACAAACAGAGTTCTATAGAGTCTTAAATTTTTTTTAAGTCTAAAATCAATAGTGGTACTATTCTTTACTCATAGTGTCCGGCCAAACCGTGAGATCCCAGGTGTAGAGGAACTTTTCTATAGAGCGGCATGGAGTGAGGGGCGCGGGGCGGGCCGGACCACCGGCGCAGCGCCCGCGCCGCCGATCCGCCGCATAATTACTACGTACAGACACACACAGACGCACTCATCGATAAAACATTAAATTAAATTTTATCTACCTTGTAAAATTCATGGGTTTTGATTGAGTTTTTCGTTTAGGGAAAATAGACGCCGCGGTCACCGGTAGCAGCTTAAATCGGCCGCGGTCGTTTTACGAGGCACACACGCTCGCTCTATCATCACTCTGACATTGATAAAACGCCAATAAAACTTATATTAACTGTAAAACGTTATCTCCATCAAATCTCCATAAACGCGACCTTTTAAGCCTACGCACACACTCGGAGGCATTGTCAAAAAGCGGTAAGGTGGAAGAGCGATTCGCATTCTTTGCATGTTTGTCGTTCCGATCAAAAATGGCTTCTATATTTGTTCA
Organism: Amyelois transitella; assembly: GCF_032362555.1. NCBI lineage: Eukaryota > Metazoa > Arthropoda > Insecta > Lepidoptera > Pyralidae > Amyelois > Amyelois transitella. The sequence goes on along the minus strand of NC_083511.1, from coordinate 4,137,482 downwards.
GTGAAATGTCAAAATGTGTCATGAGCTCGTGAGAACGACAGAGGAAGAGGCGTAGGATTGGCATAAGTACAAAATAGCTGGGCAACAGAAAGTTGCTACGTATTTTAATTCAGGGTCAGTGCTAAGAACACTCATACTCGTATGAAGTCATCAAAAAAGTCACTTGTTTTGTGATAATATGAGCTGATAATGATGTATAGACAGTTTTCTGTCGTAATAGATTTAACAAGACCGCATCACACAATATGAAAGAAAAGTTTATATTACATCTTAAAGATTTTTTCAGCAACCATTTAACAAAAGTGAAAAATAGGGTTCGATTTGTATAGAAATTGCAATCTTATTAATACGGTTTCATAAAATTGGCATAGCTATTATTGGAGTAATTGGAAAGTGAACTAAGACCATCGCGCTAAATCCGTAAGTAGGATTTGTAAGACTCTTTAGTTTGTGATGTCATGGCGGTCTTGCGGACCGGTCACGCGAGCGCCGACTACACTTGTACTCGTGTACTTAAATCGCAACCCTGCACTGTTCGTGTGCTAAGAATTTTAGCCTGGGGGTTATCGAAGATCCTCTTTGTGAGGCCTGAAATTTAAATTTCATTATAATTCAATCAGCTCTTTGTGTATTATTCTGCATATTGCTACAACAGCCGTACGTGACATAGTTGGGTTATAAGTCTGCACGGGTGAAGGGTCGAGCCAAGTAGCAAGCTACTACAATCTTCGATCACGATTGATTCTATGTTCTAGCATTGCTAGGCATTACTCAATTCGTTACGGCAATAGTAAAATACACCACGCTTATCTTTTTGGGATTAAAGAATAGACATTTAAAAAAACGTTGCAATAGCTAATTTACACTCTACACGGTAAAAACAACAACTTATGTAAGTTGTTGTTTTTACCGTTTTATTCTACGTCTTTACTTCGATATTATTGCGACCTCAAATTCTTTTCTTCAATTTTTTTACCTACAACATATCAAAAAATTTGGATCACAATTTGAAGACAAATTTTCAATTTAGGTTGTAATTCTAAGGAAATGTAAACTTAAAAAATCATAATATCCATCATATTATTTATTATAGAAACTCAAGGCAAATGAACTCTTGAAAGCCATTGATGATAGAGCATCATCTCACATAACTCTCACTGAGAACGATAAATCGATGATTCATAATTGAGACTTGGAAGAGTTCTAAATCAATAGATAACTATGAAACATGATCTCATAATTACTGGCGAGCTAACGGCGACGGTACAAAACCAACAAAGCGTACTGGAAGACTGTAATTCAACGACGACCCATCTGTGGATGCGACCCAGTAATGGCCGACTAAATCACTTGCTATAATCGCCACAGTGATTTCAAACAGAGGTCACGAAGCACTATTTGGCCATATTTATGAAGACAAAAAAGGCATGGGCCGACCGATGGCCATTTATTACCACCGCGTTTTTTTACAATCTACCTCACGTCATCCACGAAATATATAATACCCGTTTTTGAGACAATTCAAAAATATTTAGATTGATAAATACATATTTATGTAATCACGCCTATATCCCTTGCGGGGTAGACAAAGCCTACAGTCTTGAAAAGACTGACAAGCCGCGTTCAGCTATAGTATTAGTACGGCTTAATGATGACATTGAGATGTTTCCCTTAGTCGCCTTTTACGACATTATGAGCGGTTAAATTTTAAAGTGACGGGAACCACACGCCACAGGTAGGTATAGTAAGAAATAAGGATTAGCTAGGGACATTATAAAAAGTGGATCGATAAAGCCGGTGTCCTTTTAGTCTCCCAATGTCCTATCTGAGAACGTGTCTTAAAACACATTACGTAGATAAAACTGACAGCATTTTACACGTAAATTGTGAGGAGTCGGCCCTAGCCTGGGTCACGGGACTACTACAAATGACTGCGTAGCCTTATCAGGTAGCGCCGATGCTTGGCTTGAAATATTTTTATGGGATTTTGAGTCGGCTTCCGTGTCTTTCTGATGGCCCCTCGGATCTAGTTACATTTTCCTATTACGAGACGCCATTATAGTATTTCTCAGTAAACTTTTACGTCAACATTTCATAACCATACATCACGATCCTAACTGGTAACACGACGTGAACTGTATACGCTCGGGGAACCATAAATATTTGTATTAAATTGCATGATGTGAAACATAAATTTAGTCACGGTTTTTATTTTTGATTGGTCCGAGTGGCATACGCTGACTATTTACATCTCCCGCGCGTCTCGTTACAATCAAATTGATTGTAATCGCGCTCATACATTTGTCTATAAAGTAAATTTGAGCTGCATTCCGTAGCTACAATAAATCGACGTTCATTACAGAAATCGCCGTAAAATATCTGAGGGAATCGAAATCGACGCGAGCAAGCCAGGCGGCGGCTGGCGCGCGAGGGCCGGGGTGTGTGCGTGCGCGCATCTCACCACACCTCCGTGAACAGGTAGTGTTGTTGTGTATAAACAAATAACAAAATCGACTTGTCTTACGGAGTGCTCCAAGGTCGGGCCGGGGCCGCCGCCTCGGGTCCCGCCGCCGCCGTGCCTCGCGGTCCACGCTCCTATTACTTTTTTTTTTCTTCTTCAAAAGCCCTTATTTATTGTGATGGCCGAGTATTTGGGCGCACAGTTTGTATAAGCAATCAATTTTATTCATTTAGACGGAACGAGTTCTCTTGTACAAATAAATGAGTAAATATAAAATATTGTAGTGGTCAAGAGTGTCTTTCAAGTGCAAAGCGTTGTTATGATTCAAAATGTTTTGCTTTTCTAAGTACTCATGTGAGTGAAAGGTGTCTTTGAGGGTTTCACTTCGAAATTTAGGGCCACGAAACATTTTTTGTGGAATTCACGATGACATTATACAAAAGCGTGTCCGTGTAATCGATACCACAAACATTTGATTCTCGATCGATTTCGTGATGAATGAGGGCCGTCATTCGATACCCGATAGATTAGTGAATGGCGGGCGGAAGTGGCAAGGTTCCCGAGCCGGGGAACCAGGCCGCGCAGCATCGTAAGCCACGGGAAGGCCTCCACGACTCTGCTGTGACAAATTGCTGCGTGCCGTCACTCGTTCTGCCTTTACACGATAATAATTTCGTTTTAATTTAATTAACGCTCCGATGCACTCGGGGCGATGTGAACGCTGGGCAGCGCGGTGTGGTGAGCAAAAAATTAATGATTGTTGTTTTGGCATCCTTAAGAAGATACGTGCGTACGAGTGTAATATTTCTCGATATTACACGCCTTTATTGTAATTAAAAAGTGCATTAAAGAGAAAATGATCACGTTTGTACTTTGATTATAGCTACAAGAGGAGCTGCAAATCTCGAGCACCTTCAGATCATTAAGTGAGAATGTTTATTTTAAATAAGATCTCATTAACTCCTTTCGGACAAGATTTTAATACATGCAACGAGCACGCGTATTTTTTAAACATCGATTGCTTACCTTACTGTAACCACATCTTATCTTGTGAGCATCATCCATCTATTTATGGTATTATTGTTTTAAAAAAGTAGCATTAAAACAGAATTCAAAAACAAACATAAGTAAAATAAATAGTCTCAGCCATTCAGAACAACATATAATACCGACCACGTTCTACATTTAAAATAGAGCAACAAAATGACAGACACATCACTGAAATGTGTAGAAGAGAAAAACAAAGTACGCAAGCTTTGTACGGAATCACCGATGGAATTGAAATTGTTCTGCCTACTTTTATTTTTTGTCAAATAGCACTCACGCATAGCAGTATTCTTTTTTTTTCATTGCTAGACAGTTGGGTTTAAATTTTTTAAATTGCAATGTAACGTTCTTGACCATATTCTGAGGTAAGTTTACTTTTACTACGAAAGTATGTAAGTACTTGCATATTTCTTTCTGTGTTACTAGTATCAAGTGTTTTACTTAAAGCACTTAAAACGATATCGTTAGAACTGTCTTGTTTATCTGTTTAAAATATTTTGTATAAATATTATCAGCGAATAGAACAAAATATTCCCATGGATGTATCAACTTTCAAGGAAATTAGCTCGGAGTCTGATTTCAGTCACGTCTTGTGAACTATGTTTACATAATATTATCCAACTTTCAATATTCTTCGCATGGTGAGATTGTGTTTTATGTTAATATATAAAAACAATTTTGGTGGGCTTACTTATCTTGACGAACCTATTTGTTAACTTCAGATGCTTAGAAGTTTAATTGATTAAGTACGAATTAAATGTATCTTTATTGCTTCTTATTGATACATTAAACCAAAATTTCTATATTATACCTACTCGTAAATGTTAGGCCGAATATAATAAGATTGACACCCATTACTTTACACTATGGTATAGACAAATATATCCATATCCAAATCCAATGCCTCCATTACCGGGAGCGTATGTTTCCCAATCTGTCTTGTTTACACACGCAATACAAAACATGAGACAAACAAATCATCATTACAACTATTATGGCATCCTCTCTCAAATTACTTTCGACCCAGAATTCTTTCATCAGCTCACGTGCGGACGTTATTAACAAAATACTCGTTACTAACAAGACAGTAGCCAGTATTAGGTTGAAAAAATGTGTAAATCGAGTGGAAACACGCAACCGTCGCATGCTGGCTTGCTGGTTCGCTGACACGGAATAGAGTCAGTTGGAATATCAAGTTGTGTATACCTATGTTTAGAAGTGTCAAACTTTTATTCAAAAGCTCGAGAACGGACAGTGTCACATCTGTGTTTTTTTTTAACTAATATTATAAAGAGTAATTGTGTTTATAGAAATTCCCATTGGTAGCTTAGTTCTGCGCAAAAGCTAGTCACAAAAAAATAAGGTGGAAAAAAGACAACGTAGAAGTTGGAAGGCACAACTCGACTTTAACTGCCCAAAAAACAGAACTTAGATTGAAAAAAGGCCTCCTTTAATCTAAACCAAACTAGTTTGCGCGTCCTTTCTGAGGAAGAAGTGCTTGATGTTCGCCTTTGAGCATAATTCAATAGATAAAGCTAGGTAGTAAAACTCAAACATTAGCATTGAATACGAGCTAACATTCTATTTGCATGTGAAAACCGTTTAAATCTAAAAACTATCAAGACAGATCAAAAAAATTTTTGTGACGACTTGCAAGCAAAGATTACATTATCAGAATCGAAGCTTTACTTCCGTGCCATTTTTATTTTGCGTAACGGATAGTTTTTTACCAGTCGTAAGAATAAATAGGTTATGTTCCGAGGCTGGAGTTAACCAGGTAGTTAATTGACTTATATGCAAATGCTTGAATAAATACTGCCATTTATTATAAACCGGTTTTTATAATGATGGTTTCGACTCTTCTTCTGCTTATGTTTGTACCAATAATAACTCGTGCTTTGGGCCTTTCGTAGAAATTATTTTTTATCCTCATGCATCTATTCTTCTCAATATTGCGTATTACAACAACTGTATTAGGAAGACAGCATACACTTTAACTGTACAATTGACAGATCCAAAAACCTTTTCAACTTTTCTAGTGTTAATTTTTATACAATCAAATAGATATTTAATTTAATTAAATCTATTAAACCACACGGCACTTTGAAATAGGACCTCTCCATCTTTCCCGTAGATGTCATAAAAGGCGACTAAGGAAATGGCTAATAATCTTAGGACTCTTCTTGTAGGCGATGGGCTAGAAACCTGTCACTATTTGACTCTCAGTTCAATCATTAAGCTATACTATGAGCGCTGTAGCCTAAACTATAGACTAAAGTCATTTCAAACTGTTGGCTCTGTCTTCCCCGAAAGAGATTCAGACGAGATTATAATGTATATATGTTAGAGAGAGATGTGAGATATATATGTACATACATACATACATAAACTCACGCCTCTTTCCCGGAGGGGTAGGCAGAGACTACCTCTTTCCACTTGCCACGATCCCTGCATACTTCCTTTGCTTCATCCACATTCATAACTCTCTTCATGCAAACTCGGCGGTTTCGGGCACTTTTGACCTGACCCTTCACCAGGACGTCCTTAATTTGATCAAGATATGTTCGTCTAGGTCTTCCCACCCCGACCTTTCCCTCCACACTCTCCTTGTATATCTGCTTAGTCAACCTGTTTTCATTCATCCTCTCCACATGACCGAACCATCTCAACATACCCTTTTCTATTCCTGTAACTACATCTTCTTTCACATCACAACATTCCCTTATCACGCTGTTCCTTATCCGGTCACTCAATTTCACACCCAACATACTCCTTAACGCTCTCATTTCCACTGCATTTATTCTGCTTTCGTGCTTCTTTTGCCATACCCAACTTTCACTCCCATACATTAATGTCGGGACCAACACGCCCCTGTGCACAGCCAGTCGAGCCTTTTTGGATAGTTTCTGACTGCTCATAAAGGCATGCAAAGCTCCATTCACCATGTTCCCCGCGTTCACTCTCCTTTCAATATCACTATCACACTTGCCATCTGATGTAAACTTTGATCCTAGATATACAAACTCTTTCACTTGCTCAACTTTTTCTCCTCCAATCAAAATATTACATGCTGTCATTTCTTTCTCCATTTCAAAAACCAGTGTTTTAGTTTTACTTACGTTCACTTTCATTCCTTTCTCTTTTAAAGCTTCATGCATACAGTTTACCATCTCCTGTAACTCCTCCGCTGATGACGCCAGTATAACCTGATCGTCGGCATAGAGCAGACATTTGACGAGTAATTCATTCATCCTTAATCCACTTTCAGACTCTTTCAAATCTGTCAAACAACTATCCATAAATAGGTTGAACAGCCACGGTGACGCAACACATCCCTGCCTAACACCTTTCTCAATCTTAAACCACTCAGTGTGCGCTCCGTTTATCCTGACACAAGCACTCGAATCCTCATATAAGGATTTCAGTGCTCGTATCAAGAGACTGCTCACCCCATGCATAGAAAGTGCTGACCACAATTCATTCCTCTCAACTCTGTCATAGGCCTTTTCCAAATCCACGAATGTGCAATAGACTTTTTGACTCTTGGCCAAAAACTTTTCGGCTATGCACCGCAAAGAAAAGACCTGATCAGTACATCCCATTCCCTTTCGAAATCCCGCTTGAGCATCCCATATTTTGTCATCAGTTTCATTCCTGACTCTATTAATCAATACCTTAGCATACAATTTGCCGACGACGCTAAGCAGGCTTATACCACGATAATTTTTGCAGTCCAGTTGTGACCCTTTTCCTTTGTAAAGTGGCACAATAACAGCCTTACATCAATCTTTTGGTACTCGGCCGCTTCTCCAACACAAATTGAAAAGGCAGTACAACTGTCTAGCTACGACGCCTTTTCCTGCTTTAAGCATCTCGACCGACACTCTATCATACCCGGCAGCCTTACCCGCTTTGTCCAGGTCTTTGGAAGATACTGCTCGATTGATCAGCAGAATAAAGCGAGAGCTGCATGCTGATGACTGGCAAAAGACGACACAGGACTGATCCAAATGGAAAACATACACATACTTATACATAGGTGCCGAAAAAGAAAAGTTTAAAATTTATACACCCATAGGAATTATTAAATTCTTATGAACACTAAGACAGTCATTTTAATTTAAAAGGAACTTACTTTTATCAGAACGTGAAAATTTTAAGTAGCAAAAACACAATTGATTGACCTAGTCAGCACTATTGTATTCGTCACATTTCAAACTCTTCGTCATTCATAAGGCGGATACAAAATATTTTGTCGTAGAGAAATTTATTATGTTCGGTCGCGTAATGGGATTTCATTCAAAAACTGTGATATATTGTAGAAATTTGTACATATTACCTTACTTTGATTAAATATCTGTTGTTCAGTTATATTTTTAAAGTAAACACAATATTTTTCCAAAAAAAAAAACAGCGAATGATTTTACATTCTTTTAGTTTCCACCATAATCAGCTTTAGGTAGCTTCCGAACTAAATTTAGATCTGTATGTCAGAGACTCCCAACACTATATATACATGATGAGAGTGAATCAACCGCTATTTTTATATTTTCGACTGAGCCTCCAATAATAAAAGTCTCATTAATTATTCCATAAAAATACTAGACTAAGAAAAAAAACCCTTTATAAAGATCGTCTCCCATTACATGCGATACGACTTATTGCAATAGCTAGTGACACGCAAAAAGTTCATGCTCCATTGAATAAAAACTAAAATGTCAATTACTTGTGTATCGCTGACTCAATCGGATTGGGCTCGCTTATGAGAAGACAATTACAATACATTATATTCTGAAGCCTTTTATGGTCCGCATTAACCAACTGGGGTGGGTGCACCAGGGTCGCCAATTCTTGTATTATTAGTAGGATAATTATCATTATCGTCAGATATATTTAAAATATTCAGTGCGCACAGTTACGTCCTTATAATACCTATCAAATTATTCTGATGTTAAGGATTCCACCGCATTAAATCTGCAAAATTTCGCCAAAAGGTCAAAAAGATTCGGCCTAGAATCATCAGCCCAGGCAGTTATGGAATATCTTATGATTTGTTTTACGTTATTTACAGTCTAAATCGAGAAATATGTAAGTGCTTATAATTTGCAAACTTAATATAACCTCATACCTTTAGTACCTACTGTTTATTAACACTATGACAAGTCCCAAGTAAGTATCTGCACTACGCAAAAGCAGAATCGGAATAAAACAAAGCTTTTATCTTTTCTTTAGAAAACTCCTAAGTCCTTAATCACATTATGCAGTTGGCGACACTAACTTAGACATTCGTCGGAACATCGGTACAGAACAGAGGCCGTGTTAAGCAGATACGGGGCGCAGCATTATGTCTCGGCCATAGTATTGTTTGTCACTCAGAAGGATTTCACGGGACAAATGGCGAGATCCAGGATAACTGGTGGTAATAAAATTAAAAGGGTTTGTTACGATTTTGGCGAGCTCATTCTGATGTCCTTAATTGTGGTTTTTTAAGAAAAAGTGGACGCAGTTTTGTTGACGAAGGCTTTTTGGTTTTTAACAATCTACTTAATTTACGTTGGTAGTTGACATTTTATAAGTATTTTGAACTTGCCACTTACAATTTCGTTATCTAAGCAAAAGCCCAGCTTAAACGGTTTTTCAGTTTTTTTAATAAACTTAAAAATATAAAATATGAAATCTTTGATAAAAACACAAACACACAAACAAGTTTCTAAAATACGATATTAGTACTATTAACAGACAAAAATGCATAGAATACTCACGTTTGTCTAACTTTTCGGACCCTACATACCTTTGCCTATTCCTTTACCGACGCTTGATACCCAACAATAATGAAACGGCTGAATGGTTGTAGTACATTCCTTAGTCTTTTTCCCGTCGCCCTACACTCATTACCCGACAAGCCATGACGATTTGCAGCGCAACAGGCCAACGGTTGCGTACCAAATTGCGTGTAGGGATGCAAGGTAGTTCTAATATCGATAATTTTATTTAATTGTCAATAATATCAATAATCGATAATAGCGACGGTTTTTATCGATATTTTAAATATATGCGCATGCATTCATCCGTAAATCACAATCAAAAAAAGCTCGTCCGTATCTTGAATTTTTATACTTGCCTAGATATTATTAGGCTTAATGATGATGTTTTCCCCAAATGATATATATACTCGTATTACTATATCGAGATTGTGAAAATTGAAGTGAAGAAGTGAAGCTATCGATATTATAGCTGCGATATTATCGACACTATGGGATTTTCGATATACCTATCGTTGCAACCCCTAATTGCGTCCAATTTTCGTCTCGCACAATTGTGGGATTAGAGCACAATTTATATGTCTGGCTTTTTCACATTACAGCGTTTGCCTGCGCTTAATTCTGTCTGAGGATACTGGTCGTTCCATTTGTCACCAAGCTATTGCTAACAATGGCGTAGTAAAGGCCGATATTGGAAGTCTAAATTACGGGATTAGACATTCGTAGCTGGACTTAGTTGTTTTAAATTTACTTTATTCATTTAATTTAAGGAATTGATTTTAAAGAAATATTACTCAGGATGACCTGGTCGCATGAACGTAGAATGACAAAAATATATTCTTGAAAAAATCATCAGGTGTATCAGAAATCGAATAAATAATAAAGGGTAATGAATTAATATGTAATAGGTAAAATGATAACGCCCTAAGCAAGATCCGCAGTCTTTTTGGCAAACACGCCTGATTATTATGTACAAAAGATACTTACTTTTTGTAATATTGTTGAGTATACATTCTTCAATTTTCTTACAGTTGCAAGTAACTTAATATAAAATAGCATTTCCACAGCAAAAAGTGAAGAGTGCCAATCGTGCATATAAAATTAAGTATACGTTTGATATGCAAATATTATGTCTATAAAACGGATTATTTATTTATTAATACCTTAACATCATCTTCTAATTAATTCATGGTTGGTTAATAGATAGAACTAGTGCAGATTCATAGATAAAGAACTTATACATGGCATTAAGAGGATGATAACCTCTATCTGAACCATATAATTATTGAAGATACCATTTGCCAAGACAGCCAACGTTTTAACATACTTAAACTGTATAAATAAAAATCAATTGTAGAAGTTGGCCATAGAGTTCAATTTGAGGTAACTGAATTTCGAAAAGACTCTGGCACGATGCTTGCGTCTCCGCCACGAATTGGTCTATAATTAAGAAATAAGTAAAGATACGGTTTTTTTGCTGACTTTTTACGAAACATCTTGCAGGCCAACACAATTAACCCGCCTTGTAAATTGAATGTTTGCTTTATAGTGATTAGTAATTAACTTTAAAGTTTTTTATAGGGACCCGCACGACGCCATTGATCTTATTGAAGCCTATTTGTTGTTGGCTCAACGCAAGTCAATTTTGTACAGCGAGTGTTAATTAAAAGCACGCTTTATTTATAAGCTTAAGCATCAATTTTTTATTCGGTTTACCTTTATTTTAATTCGGAAATCAATCAGCTTTGCGATTCGTTTCGTTCGTAATACAATTGGGTGAATGACTTACAATATTTGCATTGTGTTATACAACAGTAGGTACTTCAATTTGCAATGAAATTGGTTGTCGAGCTTTATAAGGATATTACACCACTCGACAAATCGGACGGTGGCATGGCTTGTCAACCAACATTTCTGGTAGTATGCTCATTGGTTAAGTAAGTGCAATGTTTGAAGTACTCAAGGGTTCCAAATAAAATTAGAACTATAGCTTCGAACATGTTAACAAATTACAAAAAAAAATATATAAATTAAACTTTTATTTTGTACTTGACGAACATTGAAGAATTCTAATATTATCTGGAACCTTTGTTGCACTTATTATGTGATAAATTAAAAGACTAGGCATCTAACTGTGAATAAAAACTGTGTAAATTTCTGTTCAATAGAGATATTACAAAAAACAAACATCTATAATTTCGATCAAAATTACGTAACATCTTGTCTGTCCGTATAAAATGTCCTTTCTCTGAAACGTAACATGTATCGTTGCTCCAATATTCGATCAATTAGCAATAAAGCATCGGCCCTTCCCCGCATAAATTCAATTAAAGCAGGCACTAACATTGGTCTACAATTCCTGTAGAAACTACAGATTAATTAATACGACTTCACCCTTCAGGAATAAAATTTAGCCAAAATTGCTTGTTCAGAACATTTAAATGCCTTTAATTCAATTAAAACATTGAATGAAATGTTAATGAAGTAGAAGTATTAGTTTACATCTGAATGATTCGACTCAAATGGAATTGTGCTAAACTGTTTAGAATCAGCTTATTTCATTTCTTATTATTATTTTCTTTCAACATCTTTGTACCGTCATCTTTCCCGAAATCGCGATATATTTATTCTAAAGATAATTCTTACTGTAACCTTCAAAGAAACTGTTCACATAAATTACAACTAATAAAGAAATGTGACCGTCAATAAATCTTGACCATTAACATTAGACGGACTTTATACCATAGTCAATTCAGTTCAGTAATAGGATACCGTAAACTAAATTAATCTAAGCAAAGCCTAACTCGGCGGACGCTGGAGCTATCAATTTGTATTCCAGTCTAATCACTGTTAATTTTGACCAAATTGCGCCCCAGTGTAATTTATATACGTCAGTATTTAACCTAACCCAGCACTAATGTCACTTATGGATAGGGATTCTATATGGATGATATACTCTGTGATAATTAAAGTTCCCATTCATCACTACAGTTATGAATTTTTAATTGTGTTCGTTTAGTTATTAAATTAATTTTTACGCATTATTAGAGATCATTGGCATAGGTAGTTACAAATTACTTTTTATTTTTATTTTTTTACTTTTAGAATCATTTTTATCTTTTTTGCGATTGTTCAAATTGATAACTGAAAAATTGCCACATCTATGACAATAATATATGTTATTTTACTCAATTTCTATGAAAATCACGATACTTACTTAGATTAACCAGATTTATAAAAAATTTAATTTGATTAAAATTACCCATTTTCTAACCATAATTAACTGTTAATTCAGCGTTAGAGACCACTAACGTTGTAATCCGTTTACTAGAAGCAGGGAATCGCTCCACACGACATAATCCGGCCGCCCAACGCGCCCGCTCCATTTATTTATTTATGGAGATTATTATCGTGCATAATAATTCACTAACTTTCAATTGCATAATGATGGCGGACAGCGCTACCAACTGGCGCGCTCTGGGCGGACACCAAAAAGGATGTTAGAGGCGAAACGAGATTGCAGTAAGCCCCCATAGATTAGGTCATAGACGTATCAGGGGATCGGTTCGTGAACATTGATAAAAATAAGATAATGTTTATCGCATTCGAAAGCCATGAGTCTGAATTACTGTTAACTAAATAGTTAGCATAGCAAACCGATGAACTTGTCAACGTTACATCGCTCATGATTATGCGAGATTGGTATCTATATTTAAGCGGAAACTAATTCATTTACTAAATGACCTAACGAATCCACGCTCAACCCCTAACCGCTGTGTCTAGATTTGCAATTCGGCATGGCATATAAAGTTCTTTGTAAGGTTAAGGGGTGCACTATCAGGGGTGCACACAGGTTTCAGACTTCCCGCAGGAACGAAAAGTAACTGAATTTACGCGTTGAAAGTATAGTATTTATAATTTGCAAACACTCCATTGCGTTGTAAGCTCCTGGGCGGACACAGATAATCTTCTAGGACTATTATTAAATGCCTGTCAGAAAGCTCCAGGCTCAGCCCGTGTATCAGTACATAGAACAAAGTTGTAAGTGTTCGACGCCATGAAGTTAATTCGTGTTTATTTTTATTGGCATGATAAACGCGGGGCAGGACTTGTACCTTTGCTGAGAAGTCTTGATTGCGTTTAAATCAAAGAAAATAACTTTAAGAAATCTATTCCATTCTTAAATTTTTTCTTTATCTTAAAGAAACACTATTTACCTACAGAACATATTCATCGCAGACCAACTGCTTTAAAAAAAAAATTCTTTAATTGTGGTTCAACATCCCGTTGTCATCAACATACTTTGTCAAATGTTTATAGAAGTTGTTAAGCAACATGCTTCGTTTAATGGTTATAGAAATTTTTTGCAACATTTATAGTAAAAGTGGTATATTTGTGACTGTCGATTTGAATGTCGGGTATTGGTATATTTGTGACTGTCGATCTGAATATCGGGTTAATATTCTGATACTAAGATATATGTATCTCAAAATGACAATACATTTTTATTTAGTTCTTGTAATAAAATCTCGTCTCCTCGCTAAAAAGGAATCTTATAAATACATAAAATCTCGCTACTTCCCCAAAAACCATCCAAACGGTAGGCAGATGATGGATGAAGTTAAGGCAGTGGTTATTGGAATGATATGGTCTCATTCCAATAACCACTGCCTTAACTTCATCCACGCTCATCAGTTTCCTTATACAAGCTCGTCGGTTTAAGGTACTGTTGACTCTTACCTTTTGCTAAGACGTCCCCAATTTAATCAATGAAAAACGTCTTAATAAAGTTGACGTCTTTTAAAACAAACAATTCTTAATTAACTCTTACTTTTTATTTCAACTTAACAGTTGACACAGAAACCAAAAACAATACGCGAGAGTTCACAAATGGTAGAAAGTAGAAACTGGCATCAAAATTCAAACAACCGCTCATCAAAACATCAACCTTACCGATACAGATCAACTAATTGATGCCCTTTAAACATTTCAATAGATTCTGGTAGGCAAATATTTTTCGTCACATTGGTATAGTTTGAGCTTGCATACGAGTATTTAGAACGAAGTAATTTGAAAAATTAAAGTCTTGGGTGATGATGATGATATGTTTTTTATCAAATATCGTTTATGGAATTACTATCAAATAATGACTGATAAAGAAATATTGCTTTGACTTGCATGGACCAGCATGGACCCCTAATACGAGAGATATGGAGAAACTAAGCCCTAAAGCCCTTATTTTCACATCACATTCGTACCGTTGTCTGTGTAGCAGGAGCGATCATTCGGGCTCGACCGCCACAATAATCTTCCGCCAGGCTAGGTGTTATGCCTGGGAAACCGAGGCGTCGACGACGTTGAGTCGAAGGTTGTATTTATGCTCTAAATCTTTGCTTGCGCGATTAAGCATGCGCGCTGTGATAAGCTTCATGGCGTGTTACGTTTGTGATGTCGCCATTGATATTTCATTGCTATTGGTTGCGCGTCGTATTGATTGATTGGCTGATGTGTGTGACGTTAGTGAAGTCGCCACATCAGTTATTAGAAATCCTCGTTTTAGCATACCTACACAGCATTTTTTATTTTAATGGTAGCTATATATTTCATTTGTTACCTATTCCGAAAATTCTCCATTCCACTCGCATAGTGTGAACTAATCTACAAGCGTGCGAGATTTATTACAATCGAGTGAATCTCATCATTGCCTGCTCGTCTCTCAGATACCGTTACAAGCAGATATTAATCATAATTTTCACTGACGCGACCTCAAACATTTCGGATAATAGTTATTAGCTCTTCTTAGTTGTTAAACTTGGCTGTGTGTGGCCACGTTGGGTTCAGCTACTGGAAAATTGCCGTGTGACATCGGAGGGTAATGGATTTAAAAGTACTCGTCGTGGAGACACCTTAGAATAGTAAAATAATCACTTCCTGGCCGATTACGGTTGCATTAGGGACCTTGTTACTTCGAGAGCGCGCTAAGAAAAATATATTTGCGATGTTGTCCGCGATGTGGATTTTAAATGATTTTATTTCATTAATATAAAGCTATAAGATTTGAATTATTCTGGATTTTTTTATATAACTTAAATTTGTTTGACTGGAAAAATATTGAGAAAGAAAGTACTAACATTAAAGTATTTTTAAACGAGATCGGAAGCTGATCCAATGAAAACACTAGCTTGGCACGAAGTTGAGCGAAAGACAAACAGTAGGTAGTGGAATAAAGCAAAGAGAACCAACTTGTTATAGTAGTACTCACTCAGATCTATACCAAGATAAGCTAAAGAGATCAGTTTTGTTAAAACTAAAACAACAGCGCGGAACAAATGTAAATATTTTATATGCCATTCAAAAGTCGTGTTTTGATAAGATACCAACATAATGGTGTCATTATGTCGTTCTCATATCTGGTGTATGCTTTTAAACAAACGATAATAAATTTAATATACAAATTATCCTTATCTTAACGTAAATTTTACGCGATTGTCTTACAAAAACCTTAACACATGGACCAGTGATCATGCTTATGAATAAAAAGCAAACTGTATTCGTTATAGTTTTTTTTATTCAGTTGAATGAACTTATGCTGTCTTTTTATTGCGACCATGGTTGACGAGATTTTGCCATTATCTTTGTCGAATTGAAAACTCCTTGCATCATCATGATTTTAAATTCTTTAAGTCAGAGCTCGAATAAATCTTTCAACCAAAATGACTATGATACATGTTGATTCTAAATTGACAAGAACATAGTCTAAACGAATTTCAATTGTAGCCTGCCCCAATTCGCCGATGAGATTTATTTTGGGATCAATTAGAGGGACCATCTTCGTTACTTAAAGCTGTGGTCACACATTACTACTAACTCAAATTATAATTCCTAGAAAACTGCTTGTGTTTTTGTTAGGATTCAGCTCTAATTATTCAACTTTTCTAACAACAAAAGAAACACGTCTGTTTCAAATTAGTAAGTAGAGACTATGGATTTTCACTTTTCGTACATATTCGATGATAAAAAGAGTTTTTACCAAAAAAGAAATATTTTATTAAGAAATATAGTCACTACCATTTACACTTTGTTGATAATTTTCAGCTGTTTTTATTCAGAAATACGCGTACTTTTAATTTTAGTGGCGCCAACGTTTGACGAGTTCTGACTCAATTACAAAGTTTCTCTTGAAGTAACTTAATTGCTCAAAAGACAACTTCGCTGTAAATTGGTTGGGTAATTTTTCAGTGCTGGTTGATTTTTGACGAGAGAAAATAACTTCATCATTTTTAGGGATAAGATTAAATTCAAGCCTCTTTTTAACCTAAAATATGTCGTTTTACCTACCACACAAAAAAAAATCATCCAAATTTTCTAGCGAAATTGATTTCATAGGCATGATAAATATATCTCGACCATGATATGACAATATTTATGCACACGCCATACCGCTCCTAAATTAATCTCTCCTCTCATGGGTCTACTGGAAGAGATTTCTTTTGAAATAAGTAGCACCTTTGTACTAGAATTACTGTAATAAATGCTTCTGTATATTATTTTGTGTACATAAATAAATAAATAAATAAATAGATTTTCTATATTGTACTTGAAAGAAAGGATGATGTGTCGACGTCTGGACGTAAAACTACGTGAATAAGATAAACCGTTTCCCTTCATGGGATAAGTCCGCCATTGCAAGTGATTTGTTTCTTTTATAACTATGTACTTACTATGTATTTTCTTGTTACTGTGTAAATTTATATGCAATAAAGATATTAAAAACAAACAAACAAACAAGCATTATAGTAAGACGGTAATTAACACTACCATTCTGCATTCATATCATATTAAGAAAAAATCTTTTTCTTCAATTCTGGTTGTGGAAAAGAATCGGAGACACAAAAAAAGTTAATACCGACGAAATATATGTATATTGTTGTTTCTGTACACGCCCTAACATTCACAACCTAACATATTCCATCGAGCGCCGGCCGTCTTCATGCGACCACTTCATTTAATTGAGACAATCGCTGGTACACAGGCAATTTAGGCCTAAGCATATGTATCGAGCCCGGATATACAACATATCTATCACTAGTTGTTATACATTGTGTGATAACTTTTCATTGGGTTTATATTACGAGTTATGACTATTAATTTTAATTTCACGGTTAAGAGCGGCGGTATTGTGTACAATATTTACTCGATGTAATTTCTTTCATATCGATTTATTCATAAGATCTGATAATTAAACATGCGCAATAACTGTAGCAAAGATGAAATACAAAACATTTAGCAATGCTATAAAAAATGCGTTCAGAATTACATACTCATACATATAGTCACGTCTGTTTCCCTCGCGGGGTAGACAGACCCAACAATCTTGAAAAGATTGATAGGCCACGTTAGACTGTCTGAAATTGTGAAGTCGTCACATAATATTTTAGCCGTTTTAGTTAATCTATTCTATACTTTAATGTATTTAGGCGTTACGATGTACCTACCTAAATTTTTTTTTAGTCCCATTTTTTATGGTTTTTACACTGTCATACATATTTTGTTTTCTTAGTGCGTACATTGCATAGAATATTTATAACATGTATGAAAATTGGTGCCGTGTGGTTTCCGGCACTTATACATAAAAGAATAGGACCTCTCCATCTCCACGGACAGGCTTATAAACTTGATATTCTTTTTTTAGGCGATGGTATAGCAACCCATAACTATAATCTCAATTCTCTCTATCGGTCTTTTCAAGACTGTAGTCTCCGTCTTCCCCACAAGGGATATAAACGCTATTATAGGTATGTATGTACGAACTAACTTTAAATTAATATTTACTTTAATATATAACATAGCCAACAGAAACTTAAATGAAGAAAAGTCTGTTTCATGGTAATCGTTATACTTATAACAAAGTTGTTTTTTGCAAAACAATGTTGTTACTCATAATTTTAATACGCACTGAATTTGTTCAATACTTTTTTTCAATTTTTAAATGAATCAAATGTCATAATATAATAAAATATAAGTACCTACCTAAATTTAATGTATGGGATATTAAAATACCAACTTAAGAACACGAATTGATCAATATTTAAACCAACCAACTTAGTTTAACGGGGGTCAATTCCACAGTTTTATTATCAAAGGCATAACTACGAGTAACCTTTATAAGCGGAGCACACGATACTATAAATCATCGAAAAGCCTAGGTATTTGAAGGTAATGAGCTTTCAAAACAAACAGCAATTAAAGTTTGAACATTAGCGTAGCGAAATAAAACATGTTGACAGCCGAAAAATATATTCTAATGAGCTTCCAAAAATAATTTCTAATTCAATGTCACGGCCGTTGTTTAACAAAATCATAGAACTTCCAACTTTTTTAGTTCAGTATTATAGCCTTAATGATATAATGAGCCTTATAATGAGGCTAAAATTATAAACGTGTTAAAGAGTTATATTTGGCTATTGACTTGTACACAGGAGGCACTGAGAATAAATATTTCAGCGACCTAATTGACATCGTTAGTAATGTTTTCAATGATTTGATGCTTCATTAAATATGTAAGAAGGTCAACAGAAGTTGATTAACAAATTCCAAAAAAATTGTTTAAAGTTCATTCGAGTAAAGAATTAAATTGTTGAATTCTTTGAAAAAGATATAACACGTCACACATTAGAACAAGTTGTTCCTCTCGTTGTTTGCTCTGTTTGCCGCCCGGGGCTCACTTCGTTACATCGCAGCTGCTTTAAGGTGCCGATCCATTGCTGAGCTTAAACTCAGTTCATATATAACTTCAATAGACATGTCATATTGCATTTTGTTTTGTTCTACAATATTTAAGTGCTGAGTGAATTCCTTGCATCCATGTAAATGGCAATGTAAGCTGATATACGGAACACATTTTATGATCACTACGTCACCTATAAACGTTTAAAATTAATAAACTAAAAATAATTAGTGAGGCGAATAGAGAGACCGATTGAGGAAGTAATATAGAAAATTAGTGCCATCAATAAAGCACGGATAGATCCTATTCCTAAAACAATGGAATCGAACCTTATTCAATAATTGCTCACATTTCAATCTCACAGGCCTCGTGTGCCACCGACATCCGCTCAGTTCAAACATAAAACAATAAATTAAATATACAACCACACATTTACTTCCTCGATCGGCTTTTCTATTCGCTTTACTAATTATTTTTACTTTAAAACTTTTATAGGTGAATAAAGTAGGAAAATTATGCAACGATTAAAACGTCAGTGGTGAATAACGATATATAAATGGTACAAAGAGAGAGACATTAATCCGCACATGTATAGGATTGGAAGCCAGGCGAGGCCGATAAAAACATTACCCGCCGCTCTCAATAAATACACATTAATGTCCTGGAGCATTCTGGTTTACATTCCGTGCGGTTCCCAACGAGTTTTATAAAAGCTCCGTTTCTCTGCACACGCAATTACAAGCGCCTCTTTGCGGTACAATCAATATTTATCTACTTACGAGACAATGGCCGACAGACTGCTACATTACCGTATCGATTCGTGGTTTAATCCGCGTTGTATTTTCAAAGCGCGCAATCAATAACACCCCTAAAATTTACTCTTATCCAGTTGCACGTAAAGCTGAACGCACACTTGCCATCGTGTAGAACATAAATAACCCTGAGTAATCTTCCCAGTTAATGATATTGCGATGTATTATCATTTCAGTCCTTTGAAATCGGATGTAGGTGCCGTTTTTTAATTCATTACGAATAAAATTGACATGCGATTAAATTTATAGTTCTTTTGTAAAGTTTGCTTCTTGCTGAATTCGATAGAAGTTTCATATATTTTATTAAAATACATTATAAACGTGGCATAACAGTCGATTTATTCTGGAAATCATCGAAGCAATCATAAAATGACTGTGGGCTAATTTGATGGCACGGAAAACAATGCCCGATTGTTCCAATCGGCATTGCGAAGGGATGTACGAGTGAAAGCGCGAGCGCATGAAACGAGAAAAAGCCTTGCAGCAACCAGTTATTACACTAATCGCTGCGATATAATTCCCCAGTCAACTTAAACACAGGTTCCTTGCGGATCGAAATGCAAACATGGCGGCTGCTTTGAGTTCCATAGCGCGGGAACAGGCCGTGTGCGGTCTTTCTACGTAGAACTTATATAGAACTTGTGCAATATATTTTTAAGGAGAAACCTTCTTCCTCATAACTTCAGTCCCGGTTGCATCCTCACCACTCTGGAGACATAGGCCTGTCTTCCTAATTGTCTTCACCTCTCTGGAGGAGCCCAGGATATGCCTTTGTGTCTGGTTTTTAGACGATGCGACTCCAATCTAACCTCCTGCAACCTTTGCAAGGGAAGCTTTCCACACATGATTATCCTCACCGTAAGATCATTTGTTAGTATTCAAAAAAATGTACATAACTTCGAAAATTGTCATTGATACATGGCCTGGAATTTGAACCCGAACTCCTAACTCTAACTATAACTCCTTAATTCGACCACCATCGCTGTTTAAGGACAATTTTTTTTTCATTTGACAGCTCCGTAAAAGCTTGTAAAAATATTTCTACAAAAAATTATGAACATACGTCAAGATGATACATCAAGTACTACCTACTAAGAAGGATAAAATCTACCTTTAGCAAATTATTTTCACTAAAGTTTCATCTTTGTGTTAAATTATTATATGCACATGAATTGCACAAGCTAAAGAATAAAATATATTAAAATTCGTCGCAGACAGGCCGCACTTACCATCCGTCTCGGTCCATCAAATCGTAGCGCGAAAGTCGCGAGTTTCGTTTTATTGACTTCGCGCGATGGGACGCAGCTATGTCAGCTATCTGTACATTCTCAATGCGCCTGCGCAGGCACTTGCACTAACCTTTTATTTCTTCATTAGCTTTTAAAACTGGGATTCATTACTATGTAAATTCTTGAAAATCCGTCCTGTCTATATATGCCAAACAATGAATTCTGATAGATATTTTCTTTAAATTTATGCCTATATAATAAGATGTGCTTTTGTATTAAGATGTAAATAATAAATATCAACCGATTACCCATACTTATTACATAGCGGTTGGATTATTTAATCTATGAGGATTTTATCTACTAATCACTCTTAAAAGATGGATCTTAAAGGTGTAATTATGTTTTAGACTTTTGCGTCATTTTCCTAATTCACCTTAAAAAGGTACAGTCACAAGCACATCAACCTACCCAAATATACCGCGAATTCGCCAATATTGTATAGTGCCGTGTGGTTGCCGGCACCAATACAAAAAAGAATAGGACCACTCCATCTCTTTCCCATGGATGTCGTAAAAGGCGACTAAGGGATAGGCTTGCAAACTTGGGATTCTTTTTCAGGCGATGGGCTAGCAACCTGTCACTATTTGAATCTCAATTCTATCATTAAGCCAAATAGCTGAACGTGGCCATTCAGTCTTTTCAAGACTGTTGGCTCTGTCTACCCCGCAAGGGATATAGACGTGACCATATGTATGTATGTATGTATGTTGTATAGAACTCCATGCAGGGTATCTTGATATGAGGTTTTCTGTATAAAGCTATTTTTCCACCATTAAAACTGCGTCGATAAAGATACCTAATAACGTTCTTATTATGGGGACTCATAGTCAAGTAATTGTGCGTTGAATTTAGAGAGGTTAATTTAAGATTGTTTAGCAATCTTAAATTAACCTCTCTAAATTCAAACCTTCTAAAACGTTTCTTCTTTGTGTCCCAAATGCTGTCTAAAAACAAGCCAGCACGTCGTCATAAACGTTCACAAGTTATTTATCGCGTTCTCAGAGAGTGGCCTGCCTTATTTACGAGCCTGTTGAATAGGAACCTCGTCAATATTAAATAAGTCCATACAGTGTCCCTCTGTTGTACGAAATCTTTGCGTAATATGTATTTTAACGATTTGGCTTTTATGAATCTGGGACCAAGAATAGTTTATGTTTATTTAACAAAAAAATCATTAGTTGGATCCATTATTGCGTTGCCAATTGTTATCAGTTTACGTGCCTTAATGATTTAATCAAAACTAAATAAAAATTAAAAACTAAAAAAATACTGAAGTCTTAAGTGAGTGTATGAAATATGGGATTTTATTATACTTAGGGACTACCATACCGTAGCAACCTGTCACTATCTGACTCTCAAATACAGCTGAACTAGGCTTTAGGCTTATCGATAGTGTTGACTCTGTCTAGTACGTAAGGGATAAAGACTTATATGTATACTACATATAAAAGGATAATTGAATTATTTAATTTTTAAAAACCAGTTGCATATATTATGTGCTGTTCGGGAAAAAAATCTAATATATATTAGCCAAATCTAAACCTCCACATGCGGAATGCAAAAACTGCGATTTCCCTTTCGCAGCACGTTGCGAGCTGCGTATTCACAAACGCTACAGGTGGTTCGTGCCTCGCACGGTATATCGCGTTACGATTGTGAATCTCGATCGAACTTTTCCGGTCGGAACTCCCGCCCACTGCCCCGGCCATTGTAAATCCACCATTAATTGCCCTTCACCGCAGATATTTAATATCTCGATCGAAAATAAAGAGCACCCTCAACCGAACTGAACATTCAGACTCTGAATAGACCGTGTAAGACGATATTTTAGATTTGTTAACAATCCATATGGGCGTTTTGAAACAGGAAATAACATCAAACTTGCTACCGACTGATCTGTTTCTTTTTCACCCAAAACATGTGCATGAGATTTCTTTATTGATTTATTGTGTACCTACTTATTAATGCCAGGTGTGGTTCAATTTTAAATTGTTGAAATCTACGGCCTTTTTAGACTAAATAGAAAATTTACAGAGTCACAAAATACTTATTATACATAGTTGTAAGTATTTTACTACCTTCGAAAGTTAATAGATTTCCTCCACCGTGGTAGCCAAAACTCATCTACTAATAATATCGCTGTAATACTCATCGCTAATTCTGAATTATTTACTCCAGGCAAAAAAACGTCAATTTGTCAACGCTTAAAAGTGACTTAGTATAGGAACTATTCCGGTATATTTATTTAACGGAACAAATCCCCTGTCGCCAGGCATCATTCAGGTAAAGGAAACGTGTTTTTTTACTAGAAATGCTACTCGTTTTCGTGTCTGTTCGCCTCTCGGAGGGATTATTATTTTTGTAACATCTGTACATGTAACTCTAACTAGATACTAATAGATAACCGCGGATGTTTTTTATGCGCGTCGCTTTTTTAATCTTTTGTTACGAACTACACCAAATGTGCATTTTATTTATAGGGGACCGTTTGGAATAACAATACGCAGGGTTACGTCTGCCACACAATAACGTATGAATGATGTAGGTCGCACTTGTGACCACTTGTTTTTAATTGAATTTTTTATTATCAAGCCGGCAAGTGTATACAATGATGTAATAAATAACCTGGCTCTTTGGATCTCATAATTAGAGGTAAAATACACGTAAATTGGGACATAAAATTGTCTATTTAATTATTCTGCGCAGCACTTAATCACATTTGAAAGCTACAGCACGCCCAAATATAGTAAAGTATAGTTTAAACAGTACGTTAACTTTAAAATCGTAGTAAAAAATAAAGGTACATAAAAAATATTAAAAATATAAATAACTAGATGGCGCTGTTTGATGTTGAAACGCGGTGTGGTTTGTTTTTTGAAAACCTACTGGTAAAATCCGATGACTTATCGCAATCAGGCTAGCAACCTGTTACTATTATTATTATTTTTGACTGTTTCTTCCGTCAATAGACGGTAATGGAACTGTAACTACTTTATTAAGAGATAATAACCGAATATCCTTTAGGGACAATAAAAAATCCCTGTTGTCTGCCGAATCTCCTATTAACCAACGGTGGCTTGGCTTGTATTGAAATTAAAATGGTCATAATTAATGAAGATTTTCTTTAAAACAAATTTAATAGACAGACGCATCAGCGCAATTGCAAAACGTTTTAATCATCCTGCGCTGATACAGAACAGACGAAACGTCGAACGAAATGAACCTACTTGTTCACTTATATTACGGCCGAGAGTTCCAATAAGCTACCGCTAATTACGTAATTCAAGGACCGTGACCAAAATAAAAAAAATAGAATAACTTTGAGCATTTCACTGTGGCGGCGAAGCAAAGGGGATAGCTGAGATGTAGGGTTGCACCGCAGAAGCAGTGGAGTCGCCTTTAGTTAGCATTCGTTACCATTCACCCATTGTGTTGACATACTTTCTTTGTAGAAATGAACTGAGAATTTCATTATATTTTTTCCTTTTGTTACGCTACTTGCTTGTTTATCAAGAGTTGCCAGATCGATCGATCCTTAATAATCTGGTATCTGTTTCCAATTTAATGACATTTCACAGCCTCTGACTTAGTTTAATATCACGGAAGGACAAAATGTTACAGTCTTGGACTAGTATAGAAATTATGTTATACATTATTTATTATCACCCACTCTAAGGTTCTCTGCTTAACCCAATAGTAGACTGTTAGATAATGCTATTAGCATTAAGTCCGCCTATTTAATTTCCTGATAATAAAATAAAGTAGGTATGCTTTTTTATTAAACCTTACACTTATTTTTCATTTGCATAAAAAATCTTGAAATCATTTCAAAAATAGAACGCTGTAGTAAAATTTTTTATCGACGCCACTTAAAAAGAACTACAAATCTACAAATAATACCTGTTACGACTCCAAACCATTCGTGTCCCCTCGTATTTTCTCCGGACCGATTTAACGAACTAGGTATTGTTCCCGGCCGTGTTCGCTAATCAGCATATTCAATAACATATACTCATTAAGTTGACAAGTGCGGCCCCTTGCTCGCATATGTCAAACTTTAAACTCGGGTACTCGAGTGACCACATGTCCCAATTTCTCACATCTTTTAAGTGGATTGAGCAAACAAATCCTTAATTTGAAGTGGATAAATTAATTTACGATGAAGTACTGTAACATTTTTTAACGTATTTTGGAGTCCAGACTAAACTCTTTCTTTTATAACTCTAGCAAAGAATTTAAGCAGCATAGCTGTTGGCCTTTACTTTAATTCGATGGCATTAAGTATGCCAAAAATAAATTTATGAATAAACCAAGAAACCCAGATATATAAATGGTATACTTGATTGAAGTTATAGAAGAATTTAAAACCAATAAACTTTTTACTGTTTGGACCTGATTTCAAAGATACACCCTGACCAAACACCCGTCTCCGAGAGACAGAGTACCCAAAACGCCAACAGTTTTACTCTTCTGTACAGCTATTCATATATAAACAAAGTCAGGCGTGATGACTGAGAAGCTTGCTCCAATCACTAATAACTACTGTTGTTATATCATCAGACTACTTATTTGCAACTGAACAATATCATTAGAACATAACCAAATTAGCTTTTTACGTATCTAAGTACAAATTAGCTATGCAAATTATATACTTACTGCGAAAACTCATTTAGAAAGACAGGACTGCGTAATGATCTTGGAAGTTTTGTGCAACCCACTAATAAGACATACCTAAGGTTGTTTATTGGAAACATTCACTAAGCCTCTATTATCATCGTAATAAGCTGCCAACTTAACCAGATAAATTCCTGAAACTTAACGTCCCACTTTCAACTTTAATACCTCAACTTACGGACAAATTTAATTTTAACGACCGTTTAATGAGTCACAGTACGACACAAAAGTATTTATTATGTTTACTTAGTTAATGTACTACCGTTATCATGGCGCCTCCCTTCTTAGCACGTCCCCAAAAAAATTATCTACGCAAATCTATTATATGTATGAAGTTATCCTTAAAAATCCGGCATTCCTTTGAGACCCTTCCTCGCTAGAGATAGAAACAAAATGCTGCGGATTTGTATGAGTAATGGCCTACAGATGTTTTGAGGCGTAGATCAAGAATAGAAATTAGGGGTTAGCGCACCCTTGATCAATGATAATAATTAAAATTAAATCGGTTATCAGACAATCTTGGAACACCCAAGTAATGTTCTGGTATAACGGAAACTATTAATGAGTGAGGAGCTAAAAAATATATCTATTTTTTTAATTAAAAATGTTCAAGCAAAGGTGGTGTCTGTAATAAAAATGTTACCTGTAACACTTAAAATGTTAATACTTCTGTCTACTAACACTTGAAATAAATAAGCGAGCCCTGAGACTTACAAAACAATATAAAACTATATAAATAAACATCCATCAAATTTCCTATTTATCTGATAACGTCGCAATCGAGCTAAGTGGGAAGAAAATCTAGTTTCGCCTCCCTACCATCAAGACTACGCAATCATCAAGTTTTAAGAATTTACTCGGTAGAACTTACGATGAAAAAAATATAATTATGATGGACCTGTATGTATCTAGGAAGATTAATCTTCGCCGCGCCCGATAGCAACCGGTTACCTTCATAAAACTGGGTAAACTTACAGTCTACTGATTGAAAATGATCTATGAGTTGGTGTACTGAGCGAGGAAATTATTTATGCCTTTTATTATTAATCAATTCGCATGGTGTAAAACAAACTCTGCCGCACGTTTTTTTACTTACTTAAATTTTATTTAATTTCACGTCGTTTTATAGTAAGTGAAAAGATGAGTGCTATTTAGATTTTATTTACTCGAGATCTTACACGCTTTAAATAAATACACCAATAACTAATAAGCTAATCTACTACTAATCCAATTTGGGATTATTATATAATAGACCTTGATCAGAGTAGCGAATACAGTGTGCTAAATCTATCTTACAAAACTTACAGATCTTTGAATTAAAAACGTTCAAGAAAAATCAGGTAACGTTTTATTAAAAACGCTAATAAATTTTAGCTAAAGAAGAAATTTTGAGCGAGAACAAATCTCAGACCTGAAACTACTGCATTGATGAAGCTTTCTTTATACCTAAACAACAAAAAGTGATCAAGTTGCATTATTACCGCGCATTAATTATGTAAACAAAGCTAACGTTCCGTACCTTTCCCAGTTGAACAAAAACGCCCTCATTACTATAGGAACATATGCGAGACATTCCTGCCGTCAACACGGTCGCAGACTATTTCCTTGGCGAATTTAAATTTGTAATTCCCTTCACCCAATAACAGAGGAACATTTATTAAAAAAAAAAGCCAGGAGCCCCGCCCTCGACGGAAGCAGCTGCAGTCTAATAATTACAAACATGGCTCTTGAGCATTGGGCAAGCTATAGATAGTTTGTATCTATTGATGAACTTTTTTACCACCTGGATTTTTGTGGTGTTCCAAATGATATTGGAAAGCTTAACTCCCCGAATATTTTGGTATTTTGTCTTGCTCATACATGAAGCAATATACCAATTTGCTTCAACACAATTAATCAATTTCCAAAATTAAAATAGTTCAGAAAAAATACTATAATTACCATTGCATATTTCCAATAATAAATAAAGCTATATTTTGCTAGCAAAAGCCTCCTTCATTCTTTTCAATATTACTATCCATATACAAGCTAAATAATATAATTTAAGGTATTAGGAAACAGAGTAAGAGAAAATGATTTAATAATCCAGTTTCTATGTTTTGTGCACACAATTAAATTTAAAATCTCAACATTGCTTGATTAACGTTAAAAGATCTTAGTTATTTTATACAAATAGAGCCATAACGGAATGGTTTATTATGACATGGGTCGTCCTACGCAAACCTATTGATAATACTTTATAACGTTTCATTAGTGGCCACTTTTACAAACTTCACGATTTTGTTTAGCTATAGGCTATCACGATTGCCACACAGGCATTATCAAAATTATCATGCACTGTTAAAAAAATAAGGTCTATTTGTTTAATACGAAATAAGTTTTAGAAAAATTTTTGTCGCGAACTTCGCGCAATATGCCTATTGTTATACATAATTTAATTTCATTGTTGAAACTGCTAAATGGTTTAAAATGAAAATGTTATTACACTGTTTTTCAGACGCCGTGGACACTCCGTTCATAAACCTGTCTGGGCGATAACATCACAATCTGTGCTTCACCAAAAGCTAAAAGGTCGTTTATAGGGACATAAACGTTTATAGAATCATAAAGCAGAACCAATCTATTGTTTCCACTCGGCCTACGCGACTCAACGACATTACTAATCGAGTGATTCCGCTTTTTGTCTAAGCGAGGCCCATAATCAATTGTCACCTCGACTTAAGATATTTCCCACCTAAGTTCACGATGTTTCAAATCCATTTAGAACGGGTTTGGTATAGTCCGACGACAATAAACGATCGAGTATCGTATTGCACGGAAAAAAGGTGATGAGTTGTCGACTAGAGGCTGTGCTGGCGCGAATAGATGACCCGTGTTCAGAAAAACATACACTTGATAGCTAAACTAAGTGAATACATTCGATGTCCTGCCTGATTTCCATTCGGATCAAGTTACACGAATTGTTTTGATTAAGACGTTTACTGGCGTCGTAATCTACGCTTGAATGGACATAGTATATACCGATTGACTGATTGAGATCAATATCTTGGATTGAGAGCAGATAAATATGTGTACGTGATTATCTTTTGTTCACTTTCAATATACTTTATCTTCGTAAGTACCAATCATGAGATGTGAACGTGTATTTATATATTTACTAACTTTTGTTCAAAATATTAGGAATCTTTATTGTTAATATTTCAGAGTCCAAACGGGCTACGATGTTAAAACATACGCCTGTTTCAAAGTTATGTCTCTTGCAATAAAATAGACTAACTTATAAAATAATAATTAAGTAGTTATGGTTTCTTTATCATGGTATAATGTGCACATATGTATTTATATGGCCAGTAAAGTTTATAAACTACAAAAGACAATAGCAGCATAAAAATTCAGCTTACAGTTCTATTTAATGACTCGCATTGCAAAACATCATCAAATAATGTGCAATAACAATTTACGCAAAAAACAGCACATTATTGATTTATCGACATTATCTTATCTGTATTTCAAGCCTGATAGCGAACTAGTAAATCCTCAGAGACGTTTCAGTAACGAACCTCCTCGTGAGTCATGATATGTTGGGACACACGACGCAATCCATTGCTCCAGTTGCGTGCAACTTGAAGGTGCGACTCAACTACTAGATACAATAAAGAGACATAGGCTTCGGCGTGCAATCAAAAGTCAATTACAACACTGTTTATTCATTCTCATACCAGTCAGAAGATGATTTATTATTTCGCAGCGGGCATTCGGCGTGTGCGCAGTCGCAGACGCTTTTTAAATTAAAATCGTACGGGCCCAGGCGTGATCTTATCCGGGTCGATCAATTTAGATAAAATAAATATTTATACTCAACTGTGGATGGGCGAACAAAGCGATTCGGTAAATTGATTATGTCAATGAAAAAGCTGACTCTCGCCCCTAGTCAATCACCTGTTGTGACTTCTACCTAATCTAAAGTTTCAATTTTACTATTGTAACAGTCACGTCCAAAATTCCTCACAGGTGTTTAAAGTTATATAAGATCTTTAACTGATTGTATACTTTCTAATTAAAAATATTGTCGACTCTATATGTATCAAAATGGAAAAGGTTCTTAGTGGATTTTTAGGGAAATAGTTGAATTAAAAACTGTTTAGTAGACCAAAATATTTATTTATTCATATTTTGCAATTGGAAGCGTAATAAATACGAATTTGTTCTCTTCTAGCTAAAAATTACATCACAAAATTATTTTTACTTATAAACTTATTAAATATCTATTTACAATTGACTAGGGTATATTTCAGTTCTTCAACTCTATCTCACAATTTTTTACAAATTCTTTACACATTCTTTCGATACAATACTTTCATTTCTTTTCATTGTATAGTCTTCAAGTTAAGTACCTAATATTTATCACAAAACATAATCGCTGTGTCACAGAACGTAGTTAGTCAGGAACATTCATATAATGCCAAAAACAATATACTCTTTACAGCATTAATGGATGCAAAAGAGGGAATGTACGAACAAACTATGTACAACTTAAAGCAAAAGTTATGACTGAAGACAGGTACGAGAATGCCATGGATAGTAACGTTATTTTAACAGCTAGTAGGTACTTACAGTACTGTCTATTAAATACAAATAATCACTATTTATATTATTTTTAATACTTTAGTCTAGCATTTATAGCACACAGCACCAACGAATTACAAAGCGTTAAATCAAATGCTATAAATGCTGATATTAAACTATATCTATGTATATATTTACATTTATTACAAGATCATCACATTATTTTTATACAAAGTAAGTTTTTCTCATATTGTTAGGCCTTGTGTTAGACATGGGAATTTGTTGCGCGGGCCTTAATGGGCGTTCCTCGAACTGATGATTGTCAATAGACACGTAGCTATGGTGGTCAGGCAGCCGATCGTCTGGGCGACCGTCGCTGCTCGCCACTGAGCAGGTCTCATCCTCAGTACTTCGCGCCGACACCTCTGCACTCGCACTCGTCGAATGCATAGGACTTGACATCATGAGTATAGGCGGCGCCATCCCATACTTATACCAAGGATCTTGGGATGTAGGAGGCGCGGTGTACCGCAAATTCCCATGTCTTCCAAAACCTTCCCTGTTACCACTTTTTATGTTATTCGCGTTATGAAGCGTCCGATTTGGTAATGTCACGTCCACATCCGGTAACCGAAAATTTAGCTTTTCCCAACAGTTTTTTTCACCCCACACTATCACTGTACACGTTTTGAGCAACACTTTTAAATCTGGGTCTATGTTTATGGCACTCAAGTCCGTTGTAACTAGAAATATAACTTTATGTCGCCTATGCCTAATATTCACTGAGTTTATAGCGCTTTGAACGGCAGCTTTAGAATCGGACGAGTACCATTCTTGTTGTAGAAAGTTTATTGATAACACTATCACGAGTCTTTTTGAACTTTCGGCCGCACTCACTAAGCAATCACTAGAGCGTCTCTCGATCAACTGCAGGTCCCTGTGTTGTAAACACAAGGAAAACCCGGAGTTCT
The DNA here is from genome assembly GCF_032362555.1 of Amyelois transitella. Lineage (NCBI taxonomy): Eukaryota > Metazoa > Arthropoda > Insecta > Lepidoptera > Pyralidae > Amyelois > Amyelois transitella. The sequence continues at coordinate 4,106,173 of NC_083511.1, read as the reverse complement.
CAAGGTCGGTACTCACTGCGCGAGTCACGACATCTTCATCCCGTGGGTTGTACACAAAAAAAGCATCGAAACGTTTATTTTTATTGTCATTCACGTCTTTCGAAGTGGAACTGAAAACTCTTATACCGTATTTCGAATGCATCCATAATTTAAAATCTTCTCGGAACATGAACAGCAAAGCGCACATCAGTAAAAGTATAATTGCTATTATCAGCCCGGCTGCGATATACGGAATGTAATTTTCAACACCGTCATTCGGTTTGATGAATAATCGCTCTAGAGTCTCGGTCCCTGTTTCCTCGGTAGTGATCTCTGTTTTACATTCTTTCGCCACGGATGCAATAGTTTTATTCATAGGCTGCCCGTGAGCAAAGTAGCACATCATGGTTTCGGTGTCTTTTGATTTTTTTATCAACCATTGATTCAGCTGAGCAACATCTTTACATTCACATATCCAGTTGTTCCCATCTACAGAGACACGCGTGCGGGGATTGTTGTCGGTAATAACTCGCCACGGCATGTAATCAACGTAACCGTTATTGTCAAGGTCCAAGAACTCCAGCGAGGGCAGGTAATTAAAAGTATCGTTTTCAATTACTTTTATTTTGTTGTCTCGTAGATAAAGTTCAACGAGATTCTGAAGTTTAGTAAATTGCGTGTTTCTCAATACTTCTATGTTGTTGTTTTCCAAATGAAGTACTCTCAGTGATTCAATACCGTTAAATGTTCTATTTTGTATTGTATTAATATTGCTATTATTCAGGAACAAAACTTGTAACCGTTTTTTACCAATGAAAACGTGATTTCCCAATTCTTTTAAATCGTTTCCGTCCAAGTATATTTCGGTCGCGTCCATCGGAATTCGGTCCGGTACGTGATCGTAGCCGGCACTCGAACAATCAACCACATTGGAGTTCCAGGTGAGATCATGATAACAAGAGCATCTATCTGGACAAGTCATCTTGCAATCACAGGCATCAAAGTCACAACAATGGCACAAGGTGAAACAATGCGAATCGTACTCGCATAAAAAATCTGAAGATTTAACTTCCAGCAAAAGTACGTCTGATTTAGTTCGTGAATGAGTTAAAGAGCACCTAACGCTTTCTAAATCCATTACTCTCGGGCGCTGTCTGAGGTCACTTAATTGGTTAATTCTCTGCAGCCATTCCATTGTGCAGTCACAAGCAAATGGATTTTCGCTAATATAGAACTCTGGCAAATCTTTCTCCTCCGAAACTGCAGAAATCGCAAAAGCGCCGACTTCAAGAGTTTTGATCTTATTGGCATACAACATCACTTTATTCAAATTGTATTTTTGTAGGAATGTGCCTGGGTTTATCTTTTCTATATAATTATTATTTAACACAATAGTTTCAATGCTGCTTGGAAATGAAAATTCATCGATATATCTTATTTTATTAGAGCTAACGTCAAGCATCTTCAAATTGCAGGATTCTTTCACAACGTAGGTATCGTCAAGTTTTTCTATTTTATTTTCGTGCATGTCTAGCCATTCAAGATTTAATGGTATATGGCTGTAATCAAACCAAAGTAGCTCATTATTTGAAACATTTAACCACACGAGTGGTTGAGTATTGGTAAATATTCCTTTTAAATCCACTAACTTATTTCCGTCTAATCCGATCGCTTTCAATTGTTGATTCGAAGCAAAAGCTCCATCATCTATTTGATCAATGTTATTTGAGGCCAAATTCAATATCTGTAGAGAAGGAAGCGCGGAAAACGTATCTTTAGAAATTTTCTCAATTTTATTACCAACGAGTCTCAGCCCATATAAATCATCTAATCCCTCAAACTGAGAAGTTGTGACTTTAGTGATGCGATTCATTCCTAAGTCTAGTGATGTCAAAAATCGCAACGTCTTAATGGCTTCCGGCACCTCAGATAACTGGTTTGCGCTCAATCCCAAGTCATGGAGCTTAGTTATATTTTCAAAAGATCTCAAGTCTACTTTAGTTATTCTGTTCCCATCAAGGAAAAGCTGATTCAGTACATATAAGTTTGAAAAATGGCTACTGTCGACTTCAATAATATTGTTGTGGGCTAATGATAAAGAGTGTAAATTTTTCAAATTAGAAAATGCTCCGTCTGCAATCCGTGACACGTGATTATACTCCAAACTCAGAAATTGTAAGTTGTTCAAATCTTGAAATAATAGTGCATCTATTTTTGTTATTCTGTTATGAGATAAATTTAATACGATAAGGCGTACTAATCCCGAGAATGTATCTCTGTTTATCCATTCGCTTGTCAATTCATTGACAGATAAATCTAATATTTGCAGCTGATCCAAGCCTTCTAAAAGAGTCGGTGCTAATACACTCAGAGAATTATTATTTAAATAAATCTGCTTTATATCTCTTGATGATTGAAACATTTCCGGTGGTAATGCAGTAAGGGCGTTAGTGGATAAGTTAAGAATTTGTAAATCGCTCAATCCAACAAAGGCTCTGTCTGCAACGTTTGATATTCTGTTATTTTGCAGGAACAACTTTTGTAAAGCACGCAAACTAGACAAACCATTATCAGGCAACGAACTGATTTCATTATGCGACATATCTAAAGTTTCCAATACTGTGTTGCAAGATTTGCCGGGCGCAGTTGGGCCGTTGCCCCAATCAGAAAATCCCAAATTGGAAATGTCTTGTAATCGGTTCTGTGTTACATTTAGTTCCTTTAAGTTATACAGCGGGCAAAATATTTCAGACGGCAAAATCCAAATATTGTTGTCACCCAAGTCCAAAGTGCGCAAGTCAGTAAGTCCTCGAAAAGTGTCTCTGTGGAATTCCATAGACATCGCTGACCAATCCGTATTATGAGTTCTAATGCTCAGACTTCTGAGACCACTAAGAGGCGATAGCACAGCTGATGGCACATATCGAATTTTACATGACTCTATTCTGAGTTCTTTTAAGTTGTGAAAACGGGACAAAAGTTCAGTTCCTTCTTCTTTTCGTCTTCCGACGTCTAAAGAGCTTTCGAAGAAGAGTACATCCGTACAATGGAGGTCGAGCGAAGTGATGCGCTGGGCCTGAGAAGTGGTCAAGCCGGCCAGCAAGTCGGTGGCGCCGGCAGCTGTGCGCAGGGAACAGGTCAGCTGCACGCGGGTGGGCTCGCCGGCGCCGCCCGACACCCGCTGCCACTCGCACTCCTGCGGAGCCTCCGCCACCCGGCTCGTGAGCGAGGCGCCGCCAGCCCCGAGAAACATCCAGCACCATGTCGCGTACACGGCCAACAATCCCATTGATAACATCTCGAATAACACACTTTTTAACTGTCACTTTATTCAAATCGTCACTATTTGGTTCGCTATTATCGCGCTCATCGCTACGCGAGCTCGGACGCACTCGGAAAACTTCACGAATTTCCCGTCAAACTTGTTTCGAAGTACGACACATAACGGCTCTATCGCGGAAAGTTTGTGCGAAGCGAGACGATCGCCACCCTCAACGTTCAAGATGCGACTGACTGAGTGACGGCGAAGCAAGTTGAGCGACCGGTACGCTCCCCGCGCACTGTCGCTCCTCCCCAGAGAGAGAGTTCCGATATTCACCTCTCTATTAGCACACACAAAAGTTCACATCGGCAACAAGTTGCTCGCCGCAAGATTGGCATGAACAGGAGCGCGCTTTGCGAGCTTTTATAAACATGGCGGTCTTACTTTGTTTGTTTTGCCCTAATCATAAAGTTTCAATAGCGTCTAGAGTGAAAAGCGTGTGACCAATACGCATCTTCGTGCTGTAGTAAATTATTAATTTCTCTCAAACTCATCATATTACCCTCCACATTAAACGTGTAGGTAATATACAATACAGTCCATTATTTTTATTTTCAGCTTAACTCAAATAATTCTTAAATGTTACTTATTATTAGTTATTTATGTTACAAATCTACTTAACACACTTTACTACAAACCTAGATCATGCATAACTTTGCAACTCAGTTTCCCACGCAATCACAATAATAATAAAGACGTATTCACAATCGTCGATAAAAGTCTCTTTGGAATCTGCTAATCTTATACAACGGGTTCAACTCTACAATTCCTTTGTTTTACATCAACCTGTGTTATGACGCATTTCTGTCGATAAAACTTATCTGTTATTATCGGAAGTAACATACTTGCACTTGTCAAATTACTCACCTCACCTACAAAAAATTCTAGGTCTTCCTCGAAATTGGAATTACCTACTGAAAAACAAACTCAATAGGTACATTTTAATACTTTGAATAGTATTATAATACTTTGTTTTATGATTTTAGTTTTTTTTTTGTTAATATATTAATTAATAACAGACAAACAGATTTTACATACATATAATAACGTCTTTAACCCTTGCAGGGTAGACAGAGCCAACAATATTGAAAAGACTTGGGCGACGTTTAGCCATGGCTTAATGATAGAATTGAAATAATGAAAGGTTGCTAGCCCATTGCCTTTAAGAAGAATCCCAAGTTAATGAGCCTTTTACTAGTCGCCTTTTACGACATCCATTAGAATGATATGGAGTGGTCCTATTTTATAGTGCCAGACAGTGGTGTTCAGATTTCCGTTTTGGTATTATATTTTCCGGCTTATATTTATTGGCTGCTATATGTTTGTTTGCTGTATTTTATTTATTTATTCTTTATTGTAACAATTACAATTTGTAAATTACAATAGGCGGACTTAATGCTAATAGCATTATCTAACAGTCTACCATTGGGTTAAGCAGATATATTTATTGGCTTTCAGTTTTCTACTTTTTATTCATTTTAGTTATTAAGGCTTTCGCAATGCAATTTTGTTCCTTGATTATGAACTGTAGGTTCTTTCGTTAACTGTAAATAAATAATCGCGATCTTATAACATTAATCATATAGAAAACAGGCTTCTAATAATTAGTTGATTAATAACAATTAACTTGTTATGCTAAGTATGACATTTACTTGTATTTATATTGTAACCCCATAAATTCTCAAAGTTGATCCTATAATTAGAACTAATTATAAATTACTTAGTTTAGCTATATTAGGTGAATCATAAAAGGTTTAGTAATAAGAACTTTATAAGGTACCTAGTACTCATATACTTAACTATGTCTTCTTCCTCTCTTCACTGATGAGACAGACTATGTAATGCCAGAACAAAAGTTACTCAATAACCCTTTTTTAATATTTCTTTATATATTAGTCCAAAATTTTATTTGTATTATGTGACAACTGAAAAATTTTATATTCGTAATGCAGATTTAATGGAATCTTAAATGCTATGGAAATCATTTAAGTGCAATACGATGCTTAACTGGTAGAGATAAGAAAGTATTTTTATCACTTCCGTCGGCAAATACTTAGCATTCTCGTGACACTGGCTGAACGGAATAAATAAAGTAAAAATTACTTAATGACTTTGAAACTAAGCCCTCTAATAAAGAAATAACGCAAAGAGACCGTATTATGGAAAGGAGGATTAAAAATAATGAAATTATACAAGTAAAGGTCAACATAACGTTTTTTAAACAAAGAATTTAATATAAAGCTACATATAACCTTAAATGGGACATATTAACGTGTCCTGAAAACTTAATAATTATGTTTATTTTAAAATCAATAATAAGACAACATATTATTTTTTTACAATTTCTATTCATCAAATTTTACTTGTACCATCAAGTTATACCTAAGTGTAGTGTTGAAACTTCTTCTCATAATTGAAAAAAAATTAAATACCATTTTTTAATTTTCTCTTTCATTTTCTCTGCCATGCGGCATAAATTCTTGATATAAAAGCTGTCGGTAAACATGAAAAAGGTCTTTATTGGCACTTGTCGGCGAATGTAAAAATTGGCTGCAAAGAGTTAACTGATCTAAACGAGAGCTCTCGCGATGAGTGCCAGTTTCCGCCATAGAGTGGGGACGATTTTTTTTTAATTTTATTTTGTTTGCAGTAAATGAATTTTGAACGAGTGTGCGTATGCAATGATATTAATAGTCAAGCTGAATGAGTGAATTTACAGCGATTTGGCAACCATCAACGTAAACGAAAAAGTTAATTAAAGGAAGTCTCGTGCGTGAGACGTTTGTGATTAGAAACTGATACCAGGATATGCAGAATCAATTGGCACCTTCCGCTTTCTGCCTTACTTTTCTTTTCTTGAACATTATCATCATTAATGATCCAGTAAATTAAGTAATCGTAAACAAATATAAATATATTAATAGATTTTCCCAGAACGAAAATATATTATCATCACATGTTTAGCGCAGGTCCATCAAGAGAGCGCTAACGCGCCACCCACAGACCAATGATCTAAATAGACTTGGCAGCTAAAATCAGATGGATGCAAATTTCGAACAAGTTAATTTAACATTGGATTATATCAAATCCATTTTATAGCCAGCAAAAAGCTGACTTGACTATGACTCATTTAATAAATATCGATTAGACCAATAACAATGACATTGACATGCTTCAATACACACGTAGATAGTCATTTTACATACATACAAACATATAAACCTCAGTAGTCCCTTAGTGGTAGACAGAGCCAACAGTCTCATTAAGACAGATGGGCCACGTTCAGCTATATTGCTACATGATGGAATGAGATTCGGAGAAATAGTGACGTATCGCAAGCCCATCGCCTTAAACTTTCACTTAGGTAAGCAGAATAACTTTAAAGGACTTTCGTGCAAATAATGTGTGACCTATTTCTATTTACATCTATAGAAACACCAGATCCCTCGGGAAGTAGTAAATCACAACAACTCCGAATGCCGTCACTAGATTCTTACAAATCCACCACCATACGTTGACCGTCCCCGCGTCCCTGATTTCCTACTAAACACCATGAAATTCATTCGACGCAAGGCAAGACAGAGTTCTAGTTAATTTGGTAAATGTTTGGATCAACCGCTGAAAACGTTAAATCTATTTTTTATTACACGCATCCTGAGACAGTTTGTAAAAGATGAAGTGCCTTTGAACTCTTATTTATCTTTGTTGATTAAACTATAAATATTCGTTCTTGTTATGTAATCAAATATTGTATGGAAGTGCACAACGGCCAATAGGTAGCTATATATATTATTACTGTTACTTTTAATTTTCAACATCAATGCGTGATATTAAATGTATGAAATGATAAGATAATCAAATGAGGTGTTCCATGTGACACAATTCATACTTTTTGTTCTATATTTAGGGTCAAGGAAAGTCCTTCACAAATGATAACATGATCAGTGAGAAATATTATTTTCAATACATTCACATACTTCTATTGTTAGATAAAATGCATACGCAGTATGTGGAGATAAGAAGGAAATTCATGAATGAATAGAGTTAGTAGATTATTCTGCGTTGAGTTCTTGTCGAGTTCGGTAAGTACTTGGTTTGTTTAATATTTCTTTGTTGTCACATTAGCTATAATTTTTTTATAAAATGCAACTATACTTACTTATATGCAAAACAGTAATAAAAAGTGTGTAAAAACAGATTTTTAAATCAACTCATTGTGGTTGTAAGCCAACCAAAGCTAACCCAAAAACGAACGACAACCTTTTGGGCACTGTACTGTACTGTAGGGAAACGAATTGCAAGGACTCTTTTATTTGTAAGACTATAAAAAACCCTTACTAAAATTTGAGTAGTTTAAAAAGATACAACAAAAATTAATTTTTCCAATTTCCTACTATATTCAGTCATTCAAAATCACATCATTATTGTGCTTTATGAAATTAAATGAATCGAACATGTGATTCTGATCACCATAACTAACCACATTACAAGTTAGCTTCCCGCCAACTGTTCCCTGCCATTATCTGTCAATAAATAGGACCCTATTGTTATTTGGCAAAAAACGCATAAATCGAATCGATCTTCGAAACTGTCTGCCGTACACTTTGTTCTGCCTCTGTGTGGAACTCCCTAAAGAGCTATACATATTTGGAAGCAGTAAACGTCAAAATATTGTGTATCAGTTGTGCTAATGGTGGCACTTTGTAACGTCGCCATTAAGCTTGTATTGTTGCAGTTATCTGGGGATGTGGCCGCCAAATGTGCATTATTTTGTAACCACATTTTATTACCTCGACTTGCAAAAATTTACAGTTTATTACAGTGGCATAGATAATGTATGCAGAATGACTCATCATTTAGTTTGATACATAAGAAAGTTCTTGTCTTTGGCATATTTTACAAAAGTACTTATAATTAAAAACATAATATGGGTGAGAATGAATTTTATCACTACATAGAAATACATAGTCATATACATACAGAGGTAACGAATTTGTTTGAACGATAGACAAATTCAACATCGTAGCAATTGTTGTCAACGTAGATTCGTAACAAACAGCAAGTATGCCTATGACTACAAAAATTGAGTAATAAGTAAAATATTCAGATATATGTATATTAATATGAAGTGTATGATTTTTTTAAAGTTACCGTTTCCTATTAATCGACTGACATTAAAAGAGGAGGAAGATCTATGTTCCGCTGCCTTATATTGATCCACCTTAAATATCTCAACAGGTAGATTAGAAATGATAAAACCGAATTCGAGTAAGTCATAAAGTTTTTATTACAACTGCACAAACAAAAAAAACCGCTTTCATTCGGCAAATTCATTAGGATAATTAATTAGCAAATCCTATTACAGAATACACAGAAATGCCTCCGTTCTGATTAGATTAATGTTTTGTAATGAGAAAATCATTGGAATCGGCGGGAAAAAATACGAATCCCGGATCAGTCCGACTCTTGACGAATGAATGTAATGCCATTATGATTAGCATTATTCGGAGGGGCTCGGGATTCCGGTTTACGAGATAAAGCGAATTTCGCGAATACAAAGGACCTTCGCTTTTTTTCTTTCTTCGCTTTTTAATTTACCCCAAACATCTGTAGGCTCTCGCCGCTCTCGGTATAAAAGCGGTTTTAATCGTATTTGTTACGCCACATGTTATTGATAGTTGAATGGTTTGTTTAAATATTTTGGAGATAAAGCTACTTTAAGATGCGGCGACACGTTTATCACTTGGTGGTTCAGTATGTGAACTACAATTCTGGTTTGGGATTAGGACTAGTTGCCCTGTCTTCTGGCTCTGCTCCATATTCATAATACAAAGATAGGTAAATGTTTTTAAAGGGTTTTAAATTTTGTTAATCAATATCGAAATTTATAAACCTTTAAATAAGTTACAAATATCAGAAATTTGTTAAAATCATCTGTTGATAAAGTGGTTTAATTTAGCGTCTCTGCAATGTCATCAATATTAAAAATCAATTCCATGCCATTGTGAGTAAAACACTAGGAGAACTCTGAGTTACTTTTTACCAAATTCACATGGAACCCTAAAGAGTAGTCAAATCGGATGATTTTTAATTTATGTGGGGATTTAACAAATAATTATAGACACGATCTGTAAACAGTAAGCCGAAAGTTTTATTTTTTAACATATTTTATAGGCCCGGTTAATCCAGCGAGTTTTGTCACGGGTATTTAGAATAGTCGTGGCTGCACTAAATATGAATCTTTATGCTTCCACGTTGACATTAATCACAAAAGAGCTCATGATTTACACCATAACAGCACGAATCGACGTGCTGTTTAGTCTATGTTTAGTAGCACAGAGACAAATCATTGAAAATACAGAAGTAACATGTGAGCTTTCATACCTTCTACAGAAGAATATTTTAGCCCCGTGGAAAATAGCTATTTCTTTAAAATACCTAAGGCTAAATTTTTCATCGCGATGAGTACTATGAGCAAGAAGAAACATGATACCATACCTACTTACTTAATCGTTTCCACCAAATCATCCACTACAGTACAGTCACTTACTAGTTTAGTTACAACTTAGCTTAATTTCTGTTAATTCTATGTAGCATGCACTAGCAGCGGCTCACACGGACGACAAAAAGCACATTATTCTCGTTTTATAGGTTCTCGAGTGACCACGGGACACGTGCTTTGTTAAATGCGTCGCTGTACTAAAAACAAAGACTTCTTTATGAAACAACTTCAGTCGCCTTTACATGTCGCTCATTGTTTCGCTACATTTTAAAATCTGACGCAATCGCCGAGCATAACTTTCCACGCATTAGTTTTCATATCAAACCCTTGGACCTTTGTCGGTTGGGTCGACCTATAAAAATCTTATAATTAAAACTCAAATCGAAATATCGAAGTCAAGCCACGGCCGTTCGTATGTCAGTGACCGGTCCTGAATGGGACCTAATTTTTTTCAGGCCTTCGATTTGTGGGTTCTTGCTTTGTGATACAAAATTAATGATTTTTGGTCAGTGCTTCGTGGCACAAAGGGCCCAGTGACAATAGTGCCCCGCTGTCTGCTATATTGACGGAAGGCCGCGCTACCTACGCTCCTGGCAGTGGCATCCCTACCGTACTCCTTTGTCCACGAGAATTTTAGACTCGTCATGTACCCAATGGAAGCTCGTGAGAATAACCCACGGCATTTTATAAAACGATTCCCTAATTACGAGTCGAACGCGACTATACATCGTTTGTTATTTTCAATTTGTTCGTATTGTCTGCCGGCGGCACACTTTCGGCTTCAAGTGCACAACGCGGACATTTTAATCGTTGATTTACATCTTTTTATCATTGAAAAATATGCGGAGGTGTTCTTTAGTCTGTCGAACTTCAGAATGAATAAACTTTAATAACGAAGTCAATGCATCGGTGAAATGAAAAATCGGTGTGTAATCACGGGATTTTTATCAAAAAAGTATAGGTTTTTTTGGTTCGAATTGATCACCGACATCGTTTCTTTTATCTTATCAACAATCTTGGTCCATACGTCTTGTATTGTTATTATTCAAGTACGTTAATACGTGAAGCAAATAATATGAACAAGGATATAAATATTTGTTTGATAACGTAACAGTATGTCGCCATGCAGTCTACTTACCTATCACTGCAACACCTGACTCATCCTTGATAAGCTCAACAGTGGCGGTAATAGGGGGGAATCGCAGATAATAATTTATCTTTTCATTCAACAATTTTCAATATTCATCAAAACATTCACGTATAGACTTCGGCATTACGAGTACACGTTTCGAGTAGTACAAAGTCTTCTGAAAATCTTTTGTTGTGTAAGTATTTATTGAAATTCGACTTTCTGAAAGTGTTTATTGATTCTGAAGTTGGTGAGACACAGTTTAAAAGTACAAGTGTTAACATTTTGTGGAAATCTGCAATTATGTATAGCTACAAATTGGACTTTTCAAATATAGGTAAGTTTTTTCTTAATGGGTGATTATCCTTTATCAAAAAGGTCAAAGATCATCCTGATCAACAACTGTCTCCTGACGAAAAGTAGTAATTATATCCTCTTTGGTGATAAACATGCTTATATATTAATAATTAAACAACATTGATTTTTTTTTAAATTTGGATTTACTTTTATCTTCTGGATCTATCTTATATTTTTTTAACATTTTAATATTACTTGGTAATACTCGTAAAGTAACGTGTGGCCCTACTGTTTACTTCAACATCACGTTTACAATATCACATAGGCCCAATAAATTACGGGGCACATTCTCGCAGACCCAAACATCTTGCTTCATTCCAATTCTATTGTGAACCACTAGCATACATTGGGGTGGTCCCTGTTGTGAGTTTCTGACCACTATTTAACCCAAATACGCATTGTAAACACCCAAACTGACCACCCCACCTTCAAACATTGTCCCTTTAATTTATAGCATTTCAATATAATTTAATTAGCACCAAACTCTTTATAAATCTGACCATATCAATTCTATCGTCGACACTATACCTACGTTATGGTCAATAAATTTAGGGATTATCTTGTCCTATGCGGTGATTAGACGTCAATGTTTGAGGGAAAGTATAAAATTAAATCGTATAAGCCTACTTAATGGCTGATACAATGACTAAGCCACAAATGACAAATTGCTGTTATGAAAAGATCGGTAATATTGTTGGAGTCGTTAAGTTAGAACACCCACGAGCCTGATTTAATTATTGTGGACCTAATCAATTCTTTGTAGTAAATTACTAAAGTAGCATAGCACTTAGGAAATCTAGTTTACGAGTTGTTGAAATAATTGCAGGATTACCTGTTTCATTGTATAGTTAATTAAGACGATTACGATTTTGAAAATGGCGTTGTCTTTGGTTATAGTAAGCCCTTAATTTGGGAGTTCTTGTTATTATAAGTAACATCATATTATGAGATCTAATTAAGGCTTTTTTTATTGGACGTATCTAACTGCCTAATCTAAAAGATAAGACAAAAAATATTAAATGTTTTATAACAAGAACAAAATTGCAATTCAACGGCCAAGGAGCAACCAATACGGCTTTTTATCGAAAACAGCGAAGCGCATCGAAATATAAACAATTCCCGTAATTCATTCGGGATTCGGCCGGCGTCTAACAGAGATATACTGAAATGACCAATCACGGACGTGGCCGGACTCCGAAACATTGACATTTACCTTAACGTGTCCATTGTTGTTACACCGAAGCGAGCGAATTCGGATCGGATTCAGAGGCTGGAGCTAGTTCTGCCATTGTTTACGGGACTGGTTGGTTCAAGATATTGCAATATGCACAGGTGAGATAGTAGTATCGCAGGCGCATCTTTATTTTAGCGGTGGATAAGTATTTGCCCGCGGTTCGTGCTCGTGGAAATTTTCATTAAAAGTAGGTATCATACATTTGCTAATTAATTGATAAAAAAAATTATTAATCAACCAAACCCACACAAAATTTGATCAAAATCAGCCCATTTGTTATTATTGGTTTTAATGGAAGTATAAAATTGTTTACGTAATTTCAATTTTAAAAAAGCTTTTATTGTTTTGTTTCGGTTTAAAGATTTTCCGTGGTTCAGGAGAAAATACTTACTTCTTGAATTTTTCTAAATCTCTTTCATTTCAAACTTTCTAGCGTTTTCGTTACTATAATAAATGATGACATATTATTATAAATACAATGCCTTGTGATATAAAATTAAATAGAAGATATTCGGTAGCGAATTTCTGTGTAAACCATTCGAACCTTTGATTCGATAGTTACATTTGCTCCGAAATCGGCTGTTTCTATGACCATTACTGTAATGTAATTCCTTGTTTGTTTGAGAAGTAACACGGTAATATCATCTAACGTGATCTCTATTGTGGTTCGTTTTCATCTTATTCGAAAACCTAATTTACTTATTGGTTATGGTTTCCAATAGGTAATCAAATAAGTCCGATTTTGTTCTGAATTATAAAATTATTCTTGTTTCTATTTAAAAACAAAAAAAACTTGCTTTTTTTCCCACGCAGATTGGAAAAGTCAATCAAGGCGTAGAAACTTAGGATTCTTCTTTTAGCCGATGGGCTGGAAACCTGTCATTATCTCTCACTGACTAAACGTGACCTTCTAGTCGTGTAGCTTTTGGTTTTATATAGTTCTATCTACCCCGTAAAAGATAAATTTATACGTAATAGAGGTTTGTGTGTTTGTATATACGTTCAGGAAAGACGCGTCGGTTTTTATTACGAACGAGAACCGCAAGTAAAAATAATACACATACATATAATTTCGCATTAACTATAGTCTCAAAAAATCTGAATGGCCACGTCCAGCTCTATAGCTTAATGATAGATTAAGATCAAAATAGTGACAAATTACCCCATCTCCGAACAAAAGAATCTTGTTTTAAAAAACATATTTTATTAAGTACCTAAAGTATTAATCGTAGGCCTGCAGACTAGCATACATGACTTTTTTTACCTAAGCTAAGTAAGGATATTTAATTTACTTAGATAAAAAATGTTATACTCAATAAGAATAGGTTATTGAGGGTCTTATCCGTGTGACTGTCAATCGCGTATGCTATCATTAGATTCTTATATAAGGAAATGTTCCCTTTTACGTGAATTCCTACCTCACATGTCCTCATTATGTGCAAAGGATATGTTGTCTACAATTCTTGACCATAATACAAGTATTTACGTCAGTTGTCCTTTATATCTCGAGAAACAACTAGATTTATAGTTAATCAGTCCGTATTTGTTTAATACTTGTCTATCAGTTTGTGCTATAATTTTCTATCCATCCATACTTCCACATTTTCCATGACTGTCTGCATTTTTGTTCGCTTGCGGGGCTAAACCTCTGGACTGATTTTGATTAAGTTAACAATATACATAGTTATATAGGCTACTTTTTTCCAGAACTTCCCACGAGAACGTGGAGACATGAATAGTAGTAAAAAATGTTACGTACGATGTTTTAAGACTAAAGAAAACTTTAACATAGTTAGAATTTAAGTTACTACCAAACAAGGACCTTGCCTGCATATCAAATCTGTACTTTTGTTATAAGATATGATGTAAACAAAATACCTTAGTCTCTTACTCAGGAACACTAACACTCCTTCAATTTCCAATACTGTTGGTACTTAACCGTAATCCGAGTCAAAAGTCCTTATTTTTATTTAGTATGCCGTAAAATTTAACAACAATTGCCTTTTAGTGACTAGAAAGTGGGCATGTTTATGTTTATAACCCTTTAAGATTAAAGTGTTTCAAGTTCAGACGTACCGTATTATTTCTGAAGATGGGTGCATTACCATAACTCACTTACGTCGCTATCGGATATGCCTCTGACCATAGAGACAGTATAGTTTCTTTTGTTTCTCAAAGTGCGAACCTAATAGAAATTAAATGTTGCTTACGCTGGTACCTAATACTTACGAGTATGTAAGATTTACACAAGTATTAGGTACCAGGTACCTTTCATAGACCTTATCCCGTAGAGTTTATGATAAATGGCAATGTAAGTACACGAGCAATATTAAGTTGGTAGCTGTATAATGCACTAAAATTAACTTTTATTTTTAACTTTGAAGTTTATGCGAGTTTTAATTTAGATCTCTAGAATTTAGGGCAGTCGCCATTATCACTATAATTCTGACTCACATAACACCGCGCTCTATAATGTAGATAACTAACTCTAAATTTGCCTGTGACCTACACACTATGTAAAGCATATAGTTTCTCGAGACATTTTATGAACCAATAAACTGGTGTTTGACGATGCGAATGATAGCAACACTTACATAAATCATTTTCGTCAGCATTTCTTTACTTTTACATTTACATGGGTGGTAAAAGTATAGTGTAGGACAAGTCCCAACTGTAATAAGTTACTGAAAACTACCTACTGTTTTTTGGTAAATTTCTTTTCGAATTTTAATAACACCTTAGCCAATCCATTTTTGTGATAAAATAGCAGAATATATACATACCTACTATTTTTCTACTAATCTTCAAGTCAATGAGAAACTATGCTTACCTAACGCCAAAAATTGGTCGATCCAGGTGCGATATTGCAAATAGCCAAATAGCATTTGACTCCGAAGAGACCACACAAAACATGTCGTTTGCCGCCATTATACCGCTAAGAATCCCGCGCTATTGTGGTTGTCAAAACAAGATCGGTTACAATAAATCTTATTAAAATCCGCCACACACCGCCATTCAAGAGCTCCATTGACATAACCTAAAAAAAGTTTACTTACAAAATCTTGCGGATAACTTTTGTGATAACACATCTGCTTTTACCTGAATATGGTTCATGTCTAAACATTGAATCTATAAATAAAATTAATTGTAAATAAATAGTCCGATATTCACATCGATAAAATATTATTGGCATCTGTAGTATGGATAAAATATATAAAGTAATGAATATATTAATTTTTCGCTAATCATGACAATACATTTATTTTGTCCTTATTATTAGAACTGCCTGTTTATTTTGTAACTATATTATCTCTCTACTCCTCTTTGCAGTAGTTTCGGAAAAAAGTATGTTTAGTAGGTACCCGGCAATTATGTAGAGTAAACTACCCTACCCTACCCTAGACTTTGATACTTCCGAGATGCGCAGTAGCAATTTTATATATTAGTCTGCGCAGCGTCCATAGATTGGAATTTTGTTCAACTTGTATGCCGTACACTGAAGTACGTAAGTATTTATACAGACACTGTACGTACAAACAGATTATATTTATTTTATTTTTTGCCTTCATTATTTTATTTCACACACTGCTGTATTCTTATCACCGCTTCGTCTAACTTGCCCTTGGAAGTGAATTGATTTGTGGCGTGTTATGCTCTTAACAAAAGTTATGAGTCCGAAATAAAGTTCTTCAAAACAATCTATATATATAAAACTCTTCCGTTACTGAGTGACTGACTGACAGACAACGCACAGTCGAAACTACTGGTCGTAGACAGCTGAAATTTGGAATGTAGGTTCCTTGGGATATGTAGGGGAGCACTAAGAAAGGATTTTTGGAAATTCAACCCCCAAGGGGGGGAAAAGGGGTAAAAACGTTTCTATGAAAAATCTTATTCCTTGGGTTTATAAACTTGAAACTTGGCATGAACACGTACATAGGCAAGTAAATATGTTTGACATTATAAGTTTTTTCAAACTACCCTCCAATCGTGATTTAGGGGGTGCGATTGGGTGACTGATTTATTAACGCACAGCCGAAACCGCTCGGTATAGGAGTCTGAGATTTTGAACAGAGGTTCCTTTAGTAACATAAGTGAGCACTAAGAAGGGATTTTTGAAATGTCAACCCCCAAGGGGGGGAAACGGGATAAACTGAGCCGGGGCTGCGGGAAAGTTCTAACAAGATACCGTGGCCCCGGAACGCAAAGGGCAACTGAAGGAACGAGGTGGGTTTTAGTCAGTAAAAGTCTGACACTCCCTTCCGTTCCACCCAGAGCGAGAGAGGTCATTTGATGATTTCCCATCCTTAAAAAAAAAGACTTTGTATGATAACTTTCAGTTGTCTCTTTAACATACATAATAACATACATAATTATGTACATACATGCATAACATTAATAACATCACGCCTTTAAATCCCTATTTTGTGTTAACACTACCCATACAAACAGCTAAAAGGAAACAAGTGAAGAGACGAAATTTGTCCGCATCCATTTTCACCTAAATTCTTAACGTTAATGAGATTTACTTTTTATTATCAGGTCAACCTAATAGCCTCACATGTACGTATAACTTCATAAGAATTTTCTTTCAACTCCTAACCGTTGAGGAGTTGTACCTTCCATCATCAGCTCATTCACATGGGATGATGACTATCAGACGCAAATACTTAAACAGAAGGAAATCCTGTAAGGCCTCTTCGTCCTATAAATCCTGTTTTTTTTTTCTTTTGAGACGATGATTTTGTCTCGCTTTACTTTTTCTATATAGATTTGTATGTATACTAATATTATAAAGAGGAACAATCTATTTTTTTATATGTTTGTTTGTTTACACATGTAATCGATAAACTCCGAAACTACTGAATCGATTTCAAACATTCACCATTAGAAAGCTACATCATCCCTGAGTAACACAGGCTATATTTAATTCCAGTTGTAACAAGATTTCAGCCTGTGGAAGAAAAAGCCCTGTCGAGATCATTAAAAAACGCTATATATAACCGAATTACACGTGGGCGAAGCCGCGGGCGGAAAGCTAGTGATACAATAAACCCTGAAACCGCCTTTTGTAAAGTGGTAAAATTATAGCGCTATCTTACGGTTTCAGACAACATCAATTTGTTGTTGCAATGTTTTGAACTTATGAACGTATGTATGCTTACGAATTTACATTAAATCCAACAGATGTCTCTATATGTAATCATTTGCACGTTGGTTCACAGCTGCGATAGGATTCGAATCTGTGAAACTTGGAACAAACGTTTCATCTTCTGAGTTTTCTGAAGCAAACTCCAAACTTTAATAATAATTCAGAATGGAAAAATTACCTCAATGGATCTATTTTTACCCGAACACTTTGTTCCACTTTGTTCCAATTAGAAAGAAACAGATTTTTCATTACCCTCAATATCTTTCTAATTACACCAATTACAAAAAGAGGGAGAGGGAGGGATATCGAAACATTTAGAGATTTTTTGCGTCTGCATTTTGGAAAAAATGAAATCTTCGTGAAGGTGTCTTAGTCTGAGAGACCTACCATCCGTGACCCGTGGATTCAACGTTAGTGGTAAGGAAAATTCGAACTAATTTATTTGTTTGTTCTTAATTGTAACTATTACAATTTGAAAACAATAGGCGGACTTAATGCTTATCACACTATATAACAGTCTTTGAGAATGTGCGAATGATGTTGATGAATGATGAAAAAAGTTTCATAGTTTAAAAAACATGTTCCATTAGCACCTGTAGCGGGAGCGTCACGTGATTTTGTGACTTGTGGCGTATAGATGTCGCCACATAACTAACATCATACTTGCATGTTGTTATATGGTTGCAAACAATAGAAAATCAAGTTTTCTCTATTTATGTGTTTTTACCTTTCTACCCAAAGGTTGGCTGGAAGAGATTGCAAAGCGATAAGTCCGCCTTTGCTCAACATATTTAAGTATAATGTATGTTTCTACTAAATATGTACTTTTATGGATAATAAAGATAATTTGTATTTGTAACTATTTTCCTTATTGTTTTTCGATAATTACTTTTACTTTGTTAATAATGGATGGATACGATTCATCGATTCGATGTCTTATTTTTAAGTCAATAGTCAATACTCTAAGCTTATTTTGACAAATTGAATGAATGAAATGAACTTGAATGAACCAGTCAATGAAAGAACGTGAGACGAGAACAAGAAACAAGAAATGAACAAGAAGAATGAAATGAATGAATGCATAGGAAATGCAATACGGTGCATGAGCACGAACTTCATTTCTATCGCGCTCAAACAAACAAGAAACAGTATTGCCACCTTAGCACATGTAGCGCTGTTTTGGCTATTATGGTAATAGTTCATAGGAAAAGGCGAAGGCGTTTTTCAACCATTTTGTGCTATTTATTTGACTACTTGTTCGTATTTATTTTTATTTAAAAATACTATGACAAGAATAATTTTCATAAGTTCATCATCATACTCAGCAGTGGAGACATTTAATGGCTATGGACTAAAGACTCGTACAGCATGCCGCCAACGTTGTACGACCTGGATCGTATCGACTCGAACAGGCGGTGTCGACCAAAACTAGTGCAGCGTTCGGCCGACTAACGACCAGCGACTGATTGTCAGTGTTGCCAGCCAAACGATTCAGAGGCCGTCACATCACACACCAGGCTACATTAACACTTATTAGTCGTTCGCTGGGAACTTAGAACTCGCGATCCATTATTTTTTATAAAATTGTGGTTATCCGATAAACTTCTCAACCAATTTTAATGACCCACGAACTTAAAAATTAAATTGACAGTTCGTACATAAAAATCGGACTGTTTGGAATGTTTATGTTCGCTAAACTTGACTCCAATGTACATGTAAATAAGGAATGTTCAATGAAACTAGTGAATGTGTGAACTGCACGAAAGTTCGGATATATTATTTTGCACACAATTCAAAAACAGATTTACAACTTACAATGTTTCGTATAAGTTAAAACTAGTTTATGCAATTGGCATGCCTACAGCTCATGACGCGCGGGGAACAACTGGCTCAGTCGCTCTACATCCCGCACACGCTTAATGTCCCTACAAGACCAACAGTTCGAAGGTTGCGATAACGTTTTGCAAACATACTTCCAAAAAAATGTATTGTCAAGCTCCAAGTTTATTGGTAGACTCTAAGAGTAGATCTCACTCGCGTCGCTCGCTCGGCCAAATATATATTTCTGTGACGCCACCAAGCTGGATATTATATAGGTAACTAAAGCTGTAACAAACCATATGCGCATTTTTGTTACTACTGAATAATTAATATTTAATATTTTTTAAGGTGTAATTAATAACATATGTAATAACTATACAGTACATATATACAAAAAAAAAGCGCGTTCCGTCAATCTTGAAAATAGCGTTTTTAAGTTCAATTTAGCGCGCTTTAAATGACAGTAGGCGGCAACACAGACAAGAAGGAACCGAAAGCGACAACTACCACGAACTTGCATCGTTTGTCTGTCGTCTGCGCTCCGTGCATGGTGCATTTTGTATTTTTGCATTGTTGTTTTGAAGATTGAATGCATCGCTGCAGCTAACAAATATGAGAGAAATATTGTAGTGAGTAATAATTATTTGTGTCAAAGCAAAAAAGTGGCTGCTGTATACTATGGAGGGTTAAAGTTAGTGAACCAGGGGGTAAGTTATTCATTTTGAAAATCCTAGAACGGTTAGGTACTTATATCCATAAAGCTCTTGCTAATACAACAAAAGATTTACTACCATTTAGTTATGTAAAACATGTGGTAACAAGTTTATTGTATTATTTTTTAACAAAATGCACTTATTAACATTTCTTTATTTTACTTTAAATTGAGTCATATAAACTCAATTTCAACCAGTTCAGCATGACGGTTACTTCGATTGTTAGCTTATTTTAAAAAAATATACACATTATATAATAATAAATTATGGAAATAGCGTTAATTTCGTCTAAATAATAGTTTCGAATTAAGCTAGATTTGTAACAAAAGAAATGAGATTCCTTTTGAAGCCTTACTAGGTAACAATCTCATTTGGCAGTAAGTTAATCGTACAAACGCGATGACAAACTATTCTTATTTATTTTTACAAGTATTTATATTTGTTTGTATTGCAAAAAGCTGATATTGACTCATTTTGGACTGAAGATGTTATAACAGACCACCTGGAGTGGTTTGACTCAGTAACTTTAAACTGCTTCAATGAAGATGGATATTTAAGAAAAATTTTATACTACTACTGTAACTAGTATAACTGATAGAAGCCAAATTATTCTATTACTACTGCTGCCTACTTCGAATACTGCAGACCTCGTAATGAATTATCAGTGAAAACCGACTCATATCCAGTTTTAGTTGCACTACCTATTTATTTATTTATTTAAACTTTATTACACAAAAAAACAAAAAATGTACAAAAGGCGGACTTAATGCCGTTTGGCATTCTCTACCAGTCAACCAGCTGACCAATACCTATAGCAATGCTCGGGGCTCGGGATCTTCCTCCTGGCTTTAGTCCCAGTTGCATCGTCTCCTCTTTGGAAAGTAGCCCGGGGATATGCCCTTGACTCTGGATCCTGGACTGGGTGAGTTGGGTTTTTGCATGAAGCAAATCCCATCTGACCTCTGCAAGGTAAACCTAACCTGTTTTGGATCCATGGTTCAGGTTCAGTCTCATCTTTATCCTTCTGATAAAAATGATTGAAGGATGATGAATATCTCTCATCATAGCAAATTTATAGTCAGCACTTTTAAACTGAACTTCACTTGAACAGCACTTTTAAGTCATACATTTTACATTCTATGAAAAGAATTTTTGTTATAATAGTTAATGATTTACCTGAAGCAACCCATGCTGATAAAATATAACAATGTTTCAAAAGTTTTAGTTTTTAAAAGATGAAATTTTAAAAAGAAAACAATAATAGTGAATTAAAGCCTCTTACCAATAATTATTATTTCCTAATTTCTGAGTAACAAAAGAAAACAATAGTTTGCTGAGTGGATGTTACTTGGCCATTGAGATGTTAATCCCTATTGTGTAGTTTTTTTTTCTTTTTTACCCTTAATCTTTACTATTTTTGAATTCTAATATGCAAAACTCAATTGTGTAACAGTCCTTCTATGAATAGATTTTAGAATATCCTTCTTCCTCCTGGCTATAGTCACGGTTGCATCCTCATCAATCTTGAGACGAGACCGGAATAAGCGCTTGACCATGGATCCTAGATTGGTTGAGTCAGGTTTTTACATGAAGTGACTCCCCACCGACATTTGTAACCTAACTTGTATAGGATCATATGGTTACACATCCTGTTGCCAGAATGTGCAGGTTTCCTCACTATGTTTTCCCCCCCCTGTAAGAGCATCGGTTAGTCATCAAACTAATGTGCATAACTTCGAATATAGTCATTGGTACATGGCCACGGTGGGATTTCTATCTGTGCCTTTATTAACCAGGCACCTGACCGATTCGACCATCGACGCTCTATTACGCTCTCTAGATATAAGTTAAGTAATAATGCATAATTTTTGTAGTCCACAAGGTATTCAAAGATTAGAATGTTTTATAATTCTTTGAACCTTATAATTTTTAGACGGCAGGCGTCATCTGCCATTAAATAGATGTCAGAAATACTAAAAGGGCAGGCCCATACTCGTAAATTCCTCGTTAGTCGTGTCCTGTTATATGAGAGTGTGAAATCGCTAGAGCAGCACAAGCAAGATCTAGTGTCATCCTGCGCTGACGCAGGGTGTGCGGAGATACGTTGTCGTGTTTGAAAAACCGCGTGAAAAACTCCGGTATCTCGCGGCAGCCAACAACAGCCGCCTACACTGGTACTTCTTCTTAGTCGTGTCACTCTTGACAGAGTGGTCGTGGTCATCATGTAGTGTTGGAGGCGGGCGCCAATGTGCGCCTTACGATGTCCCGCTTTCCATTTCTCCCTGCTGGAAGTCATCCTGCTGCACTCGTTGAGTGAAACGCCAATCACAGACTTTATTTGGTCGGTCCATCGCATGGGTGACCTCCCGCGCGGTCGAGAGCCTTCCACTTTACCCTGGACAACAAGCCGTTCTATGGATCGGTTGCCTCTCCTTGTAACGTGTCCAAAGAATGTCAAAATGCGAGATTGTACTAAGCGAAATAGTCGCTGCTTAATACCGAGCTCTTGGAGTATCGAGACGCTAGTGCGGAACTCTGTCCAAGACACGCCAAGCATTCTCCTCCAGCACCACATCTCTAGGGCGTCTATCTTTTTTCTTTCCACTTCTCGCAATGTCCACGTTTCAGCAGCGTACAAAAATATGGGGAAAATAAGCGTGCGCACCAGTCTGGTCTTTGTGGTCTTAGTGATGCTACGATTCCTCCATACTTTTCTCATTCTGTCCATTGCCGATCTTGTGATTGCCATTCTTCGCTTTATCTCGTCGATACATCCACCGCTATTCGAAATCAGAGCGCCAAGGTAAGTGTACGATTGGACCACGTCACAGTTCGCGATTCTAGGTACTTCTGGCGAATTACTGTTAGCGCGATCATTATTTATTAGATACACTGGTACTAACCTACCGATTATCTTGGTAACTTTCTGGCTATGCAGCCTCCGCCGGGTCTAGGTAGAAAGGGAAAGCCAAAGAGATTCTAGCTTTCCGTCATGAAATGCATGATAATATGCATGCCAATGGTCTTAAAACTGAAGATGCTGGCAACTGGACAAAGTGGAAGGAAAAAGCCTTGAATTCCGTAATCAGATGACAATAATGGGACCACTGTAGATTGTCCTATTTTTTTTTTTCTCAGCTCATTTAGTTTCATAGTAACAGTACACAACAACCTGAGCATTTTATTTTTGTAATGCCAGTAGCTATGGAATCTACCAAATCATGTTAATGCAGGTCTTAGGTTTTCTTAACCTACTTATCAGTTTCGTAAATTTTCCCCAAGTAAATAAACCAATTGACTTCTCCCAGGCAAAGACGCCACGGGATAAAACACCAAGAGGATGATCATGTCATGACTTAGTGGATGAGACTGGTCTGCAACCTAAAAAGATTCAAAATTCATCTTCCTATAGCAATTACGTAGCCAACAAGTTAGTCATAAATCAGCCTTGGCCGTAACACTTAGGTCGTTGACATTGTGAAGTACCTAAGTATATTTTGGATATTTACTTGTCTTGAAATGTAGGTGGCACGGATCCGCAAGGTCGTGTTATCTCAGTGTGAATAATTTATGTAGTAGTAAGGCAACGCTTCGTCAGTCAAACGGTTCGCATACCTAGTAGCGTTATCTTGTTGGTCGAAATATGTGTATTAAAGTTTAATTGTGTAAAATATTTGTATAATAGTGAATTTTAATTGGAACAGGTATCTGAATTTATAGTGAAGTGACAAAACTCATAAATTTGTAAAAAAATAAAGTGTTTATAAAAAATATTACTTATTTCTTCTATATGGATGAGATATAAGGTAAATCACAAATTTGACCAACTTTACACAGGTTTATTTTACTTTTACGCATTATTTTGAAACTAGTGGCCGCCCGCGACTTCGTCCGCATGGAAACCCTATCAACCCCGCGGGAACTTCGAGTTATAAAGTAGCGTTTATGTTATTCTGGGTATTCAGCTACATACCAAATTTCATCGTAATCGATTTAGTAGTTTTTGCGTGAAAGAGTAACAAACATCCATACTGACATCCTGACATACAAACTTTCGCATTTGTAATATTAGTAGGATATGACAAATAACACACGGCTCTCTAATTAGCACGGGTAGCATATTTATAAATGTTGAGCAAGGAGTTAGGAGTGAAGGAGAATTATGGAATAGGAACCGAATGACTATATTCGCCATTATAATAAATACAATGCCATGTGATTGCTTACATTTGACGAAACTATTTATCAGCCTACTTGCCGATCGTCAATTTGATAGCATGACGACATCAGTGATGTTTATCATGGTCTGTACACGAATTTAATATTCGTTACCAGCTATGTCCCCTGGTTACTTCCTTGTTTTACATAATGGATGCTATATGATACTACCGCGAAAAAAAATTAAGTTTTAAGTTAAGACTGCACTCAACGGTCCAACATTAAACATTAAAGGCCCATGGACACTAAAAGCAGGTCAGAAGCACCGGACTTTGACTTGTCCCTAGTTCCTCAATACACAATTAAACTATCACGAAACTTATGCCTTATGCCATGTTTTTCTTTAGTCTTTTTATATGAAAGTCGAATAATTAGCAATATTCTTTGTTATTGAACGACGGACAACGCCCAACTATACTAGTGAAAAGATGAAGTTTGTCAGTTTCTCGAAATTTTCGGTGAGAAACTGAATGATGCTCGTTGATAAATGCTGGTACAACAGCACTTCAATCTACCCAGATTCACTGCAAATTCGCCTTTAATGCCGCGTCATAGAATTCCATTCAGGGTACTTTGATATTTTATGTATGTATATGTATTTATAGTGTCATGTATGTATTTACGCATTTTTTTTTGTAATGTATGTATTTTGTCAGTATGAATGTGCACTTTATCGCACCACCAACTTAAAGTTTTTTCTGTTTGGTCAGCTGGTTGACTGGTAGAGAATGCCAAACGGCATTAAGTCCGCCTTTTGTATATTTTTGTTTTTTGTGCAATAAAGTTTAAATAAATACTTCAATATCAGTATTATTTTGGTTCCAGATGAAACTATCAGCTAAAAATGGATTATCGGAAGAAGTTGTTGCTGCAAAGCAACAGGACGGCCATCTTACAGGACCTGGAGGTGGCCGACGTCATCGACCAGCTGCTTACTAGTGGCACAATCACGGTGGACGATATGGAACTAATGGAAACTTTGGTAAGACCCCATTTTCTTCCTGGCATTAATACCAGTTTTACATTCACCTCCTGGAGAAAACCCCAGGATGCACCTTTAGATATTATCCTGAATTGGGTGAGTCAGGTTTTTACAAGAAGCTACTCTTGTCTGACCTCACCAATCTTTGCAGAGTAACCAAACCCGTTTTGGATCTTGGTTAGACATGCAGAATTGGTCGTTGGTTAATGGCCGTCATGCCGCTTCTATGGAAAAAAGGTTTTTTTTTATAGGGAACTGGTCAAATTAAATTAAACCTTGCAATTAAATTTCATTGGTACCGTTGAATACCTATAACAATTTTTTTTATTATTTGGTCTTCTCATAGGTATAAAAGATTTGCCTAAGTTGTCGTGATTTATCAATTCACATTAATGTTTTAGATACTGAAACCCGTTGTTTTCAATTCCATCATGGAACCACACAGCTAAACGTCGCTTCTCAGTCTTTTCGAGATTGTTGGCTTTGTCTACCTCTTGAGGGATATGGACGTGATCTGTTTATTTATTAATTTATGTACACATAAAACGTCGAGAATGATAAACACAAGAAACATAATACCAGAGGTTCTGCTTAATACAAAAGAAATCTCTTCCAGCAGACCCGTGATAGTAGAAACCTTCGAACATACAAGTCTCTAGATATCGTCTATTGATGAGCTCATAATAAACCTTGCTCGCCGAAAACACTTAATTGTTGTTCATTGTGTTAATTACTCTAAATTTTATCACAAGTATGTTAAAAAACCTATACATGTCCATTATCGACAAGGTAGTTTTTGCTATTAGTGAAGTTTTTAGGGTAATGGTTTAGAGTATATGTGAACGGAAGACACATTAATTTTTAAATGTTTATTTATTTTTATATATGTAGGCAAGAAGGTAATTCATGGTCTAGTCTAGACCCTCGTTTACACCAATGTATGTTACAAGGTGAGTGTGCAAACTTATGTTCATCGAAATACCTACAAGTTTCAACAAATCCTGGCTTTGAGTAGCTCAGGTATATCTTTAACAAAGTTAACCCATATGTATTTATTGGTGATTTATTTGGTCTTGCACTTCAAGTATCAATTTCTTTTTATTTCAGCCAAGCCGCATAGAAAAAACAAAACATTTATTGGATCTCATAGAGAACAGCACTGACAATGCTTTTCAGGCGTTTTTGGACTGTTTGAAGAAGGACTACGAATGGCTATGGACCCTACTGTCAGGGGACACCAATACCGACGTCCTAAACACCAGTATCGAAGATAACCTTAGTAAGGGAGATGTGCCGAGATTACCGCAGTATTATGTGCGCAGACCTTTAGTGGTAAGTTTATAGTTTAACTGATTTCTTACGCGTTGCAACATACTATTCATAAATAATACAGGTATTAAACGCCAACGTAACGTACCTTTACTTTATCTCGGACGTTTTGAATCGTGTTACCACGGATGATCACCGAGTGACTGAAAACCTGCGGGTTATTGCTCCGTCTGCACGGCAGAATGTTCTTCTAAAGCCAAGTTATTAAGTTTTATTTGCTTGAAAAACATACTTTTGGCTACGGTCGCTATTTATTATTATTTATTATTTGTGGTTAATTTTTAGAATGCAATTTGCTAAGTCTCTAAACAATGATATACTGAAAACCAGAAAGGAAGATAGTCTCGACAAGATAAATATACTAAGAGTATTGGATTTTCCCAATTACTGATATCTTAATGTTAGTGATACTTTACTGTGGAATAATATCGCTCCTGCCAAGGTTGCGGAAATCAGCAAGGATTCGCATTTGTGTAAAAACCTGATTTACCCAATCCAAGATCGTGGTCGTCTCACTCGGTCCAAACGAAGACGCAACCAGAAGGAACGCACGTTGACGATAGTAATTCCTTCTTCAAATAACCTTTAGTATTTCATTTTCTTTATTTCCAGGAAAAAAACGTATTACACGACTTAAAGAAACTGTCACGTCACAAAGCCTTAGTCCTACTTGGCACCATAGGTTCGGGGAAGACAACCATAGCCATCAGTGTTATCAGAAACAACCCAGATTTAGTTAGCGACAGCTTCAACGGAAAAGTATTCTGGCTGAATTGTAGTAATTGCAAAAATGATTACGATATTACAGCTTTGCAGAACAAGTGAGTACATACCACCATTTGAAACCTTAATAGAACAAGAATACTATTCTATATTATATTCATACTTACGACCTACATTTTTCCAAACGAATAACAGCCTTTACATACTCGTCGCTGTTGTTAAATCTATAATAAAAATGGCGTATTACGAGTATACGCCTTTTCTTGGAAATCATAGTTATATATGTAAGTACTAAACCAGCATGGGAGCTTGCACTGAATGAATGTGCGCCTATTCCCTTAGTCGCCTGTTACGATGTGACGACATCCATGAGACTTTTCAAAGTATCATATTGTGCTATATCTTACACCATCAAATCATCATCTTTTTGTTTCAGATTACAACGCAAAACATCACTTCCTTCTTATAGCCTTAATTCGTCGATATCTATACCCAGTATTAGCTCAATAGGCGATACCTCCATATCCGGCTACGAAAGGTCCTGGGAAGAATCGAGGGATGTGCTCAAAGAAATATTCAGTAATCCAGTACTGAGCGGGTCATTGCTTGTTCTGGATGAAGTGAACGAACGCGGGTGTGTTGACGCGTTCGATATTGGATGTAAAATTCTCATCACTACAAGGGAAAAGAGTGTCTATGGGAACCTTGATGCTGAAGTTATTAGTGTAAGTTAAAATTAGGTTTTTATTTATCTTATTGCTTAAATATCGGTTGGTTACAGTTTTAAAATGTTAGAGGACAACTTAATCATATAGCATGAGAGATTATGTTAGATTTAAGGATGTTGCAGTCATGCCAACAAAAAATTTTTGAGTTTTTATTTTTTCTCAACATTAGGAGGCTTTCAACTATGCACTATCGACCATATGTATAATCTAGTTGTCAATTTTACTGCTCTTTATACATTCGTTGTAGCGCAGCGGTAATGCGCTTGTCTGTGACACAGGAAATCCCGGGTTCAAATACTGATCAGTTCATGATTACAAACGAATTTTCGTAATTGGCCTGGGTCTTGGATGTTTAAACACAAGTCTCGAACTTACTTCGAGTCTAGCTCAATCTGTGCCTCATATATATTTTTTAGTTTAATAGCAATATCATTATAAAATTAATTAAATAACCACGAGAGCAAAAGCTAGTATTTTAATAAAACTTATTATATTCCCAGATTGATAACCATCTAAACGACAATGAAATCCTCGCCCTTTTCGCCAGCTGCCTCAGGGTTCCCGTTACACAACTGCCAAGACAGGCTAAAAAGTTACAAGAGGCGTGCAAAGGGAAGAGTCCATTCCATTTGGCACTAATTGGTGCCCAATTAGCCGAAAATAGAGAGAGTTTGACTGACACTGGAACGCCCTTATGGAAGCACTATATAAATAATATTGAGAAGAAAACTTTCTTTTCGTAAGTATATTTTGAAGAGTCATATTTGAATAAGTTGATTATTTTGTCAAACAAAGTATCTGATATTATATTGCGTAAACATTGATGTTTTATAAAAACCTAAACATTTTACAGGATTTTCAATAATGAGAAACCCCAAAAACCGGAGAAAGTAAT
Source organism: Amyelois transitella (assembly GCF_032362555.1). Taxonomy (NCBI): domain Eukaryota; kingdom Metazoa; phylum Arthropoda; class Insecta; order Lepidoptera; family Pyralidae; genus Amyelois; species Amyelois transitella. Next base: position 4,077,089 of record NC_083511.1, on the reverse strand, counting down.
GAAGTTCTGTTTGAGCTCATTGGAAAATGATACTTTTAATCTGTTCAAAATGTTGACAATATTACCCGATAACACCAAAGTATCGGCTAAAGTACTGAGCAAACTGTGGCACCGAAATGAAATAGAGGTGCAATCTATATTGAGGAAACTGAAAAACAAATCTTTAATCAATGAATGTTATGATAAAGACCACAAGGTGTATAAATATGAAACGCATGAGATTATCCTGGATTATTTGAAAGGTTGTTCGACAGATGAGGAAAAACACAAGTGGCATAGTGACTTTTTGAAGAGTTACCAATACAATAACCCTAGTGATACAACTGTGGATATAGTAGATGATGGGTATATAGCCTTCTTTATTGGCTATCACTTGGAAAACACACATAATGTCGATGACAACTATGCATTGTTTAATAGGTTGTTTTTAGATTTGAGGTTCCTTGGCAATAAAGTGAGACTGACTGGTCAGGCCGATGTGATATATGATTTGCAGAATTACGAAAACTATATTGTAGCACATGTAAGTATTAATATTCATTTTGCCAATTTTATTATTACCTTACAGTTAAAGTTAGAGGGAATATGAACGTTGAGGTTGCTCACGGACTGTAGAAACTTCTCACCGTGACAAACAATGGGACATCGTTATGAGAGATAGCATTCTAAGACATTTCGCTGTGTGTGGGATCACTGTATGGGATTCGCAACCTTCCCGGAATTAGGAAACAATTATTTCATTTTTTTCTCTTACAGTCATAGGACTGTAAGGCGACTATATAGTCGCCTATAAGGAAGACATAAGTACCGAAAACTATACGAAAAGATTATATTTTATCTCTGCGTATATAAGCTGTGATGCGATTTAAGACCTGTATTCCACTGTCCCACATTTTTTCTTTCCACTTTGTCAATTCATGATAAACATATTTTAACCTTTTTTCAGCCGTTGGACAAAGATCTTCTCATCTCCATAGTGGCGTTTCTCAAAACATATGGTACAGATCTCTACCGCTACCAATGCACGGATATCATTCAAAGCATCCTTCAACACGAGACTAAAGGAGTGCTTTACAAGAAAGCATATGATGTGGCTCAAGAAAACGTTAATACTGATGAATTGTACTTTGATTTTTCGTAAGTAGCATCATTGGTTTTATTATTTTTAAGCAGTTGACTATCTCCGTTTAATTGGTTTTAATTGTTATAATAGTATTTTTCAATAAATATGTTTGGGGCCAATCATTTGACATGTACTTAATTGCGAACATTTACTAAAAGGGAAAATTAGATATTAGCTTCACTTTAATGACTATACTTGCTACTTATTTTAGCAATATAATATACAATAGCTAGCAACCTAATCTTATCTATCAATTTCCATGACTGATCTTGTTTATTATGTATGCCGTGTGGTTACCGGCAATCAAAAAAACAAATATGACCACTCCATCTCATTCCCATGGATGTCGTCAAAGGCGACTAAGGGATATGCTGACAAACTTGGGATTCTTCTTTTAGGCAATGGGCAAGCAACCTGTCACTGCTGAACGTGGTCTATCAGTCTTTGCAGGACTGTTGTCTCTGTCTATCCCGCAAAGGATATGGACGTGATGTTATGAATAAAAACGTGAAAAGTGTATGTGTTGTTGATGATTCGATGGAAGCTGTATGTCCAAGAGAAAGGATAAGACTCATATCTGTCTATGTCATCCAGTCACTAATGTTTTCTCATTATACATTTAAAAGTTCAAAATAAAACTGAATGCTTATGTGTATAGGGACCGATGTTGTGTGCACACCCCATCGTATAAAAAGCAGGGTCACACAGTACTGTTTCGCAGAGGCTGGTCAGTATACTGGGCTGGGTTTGGTATGGTAACTCATGGGAGTCAGGTGTGAGGCATTTCACCGTACCATTTAACTTTGCAAACTTTGTGTTGTATTTGTTTAGCTTGCTCTTTTATATTTTAATTTTAAATTTATCATAAAATTTAACTAGAATACGAAAGTCCCGATAATTTCCATTCCCGTGGTAATTTCGGGAATCCTCTCTTAGTGCACCCCTAGACAGGAGTGGACATATAAGTACACATAAGGAAGTGATAATGCCAGTCAGTCAGTGTTCCCTTTTATAAAGATAGAAAGAAGATTTCAATTTAATTTTAAGTTTTTAATTGTGTATTTTTTTCTGTAAATATAAACAGGTTACGATTAAGTGAACCGTAAAGTTTTAACTTTTATTTAAAATCAGTATAAGTTTCAATATGACAATTTATTTAGCAGTAAATTTTTTTTTTTTAGTTTTGCAATCACTTTATAGTTTACCACTTTTTTTAATTATTTTATGTCGAAACTGATATATTTAATAAATAATTAGATAACTATAAAGGATACTATTCATATCCTGTGGTTTCGACATAGGTTGTGGCTTTTTGTTTATCTTTCAAACATGTATTTCCTTATCAAAGTTAACATACTTTAAAAAATTCCAATGAACGCTTTCCTGCCACTAAATTTTATCATTTACATTAAGCACGCGCCAAAATTCAATCAAAATTTTAACGTCTGGTGAATTGCAATTAATTTTAACACAAAATGTATCAACATGATTAATCAATTGGCTTTGATTTTTTAATTGGTCATGTTTTTGTAGTGTATATTTAAAAAAAGAATATTTCAAGTTTAAAAAAATATTATGCAGAGCTGAAACTTTTAACTACAAAATTTTTTTTTTATTATTAAATATCCAATGTCTATTACTGGATAAAAAGGTTGTATGTAGTACTTTAGTTAGGTATTTAAAACTAAAATTAATTCAACTTCCGGTAGACCAAATGCTCTTTGTATGTGAAGTGAGTTTGTGGTATTGTGTTGTCTATGATACATGTATGTCTTCGTCTGAAAGAGTATTTAAAGAATGGGCATTTGACCTTTTTTATTTTGTTTAAAATTTAATATTTGCAGTCACGAACACAACATAGAAGAAATAATACCGTCCACGATTGATGTCAAAGAAACCATCACATCCTGTTGTTTTCAATATGATTATGTTCTAATTGGTACGCAGAAGGGAAATGTAAAGGTAAACATTTATTTATACACATTAATAAAGCAATCTACACTTAACACTTAGAATAGGATCAATCCATCTCTTTTCCGTGGATTTCGTAAGCGGTGACTTGAGAATTACCACTTACTTAAAACAACAAAACTGAGAAACATATCTTCTACTTAGAGGGAGATCAGAAGGAAGTCTGTTCATGCATTTGATCAGCATGAAGGGATTCGTGTTTTATCTTGCCCCGTTCTCGAATGAAAAGGTGAAGCGGTGACTCCACATGCCAATATGTTGCTTTGTCCAAATTAACTTTTTATGAAAGCTCGTCGTTTCAGAATATTCTTTAATTATATTTTCACGATATGGTAAGAGAAAAAGATTTAAGACAACTGCCTTAAAACTCAATGTGCAATTTGTGTATTTTGTGTTTTCTAACCACATTTGTATTTTCAGATTTTCTACTTAAACTCAAATAAATTAAAAGGCGAAATAGCAGCCGCTCGGTGTCCAATAAAATGGATCGGCGCCTGTCCCATTAAGCCTTCTAAAGTGGCCGTTCTGTCGTCCGATGGTGATATACAGCTGTGGACTATCAAAGAAGAGGACACCTGTACTATTGAAGAAGGTACATTTTATATTTAAACTAGCTTTTACCCGCTGCTTAGACCGCGTGAATTTGACGCTACTTACATATGAATAAAGAATTTCGGTCGAAATCCCACGGGAACTCTAGTTTTTACCCTTCTCCGGACTCTCAATTATATATACGCTAAGTCTCAAGCAGATAAGTTCATTAGATAACTCGTGAAGAGACAGCAAACAAATACACTTTAGCATTTATAATGTTACTTGGGATGTAATTTATTTTCTACTCTCTCTCTCTCTTTTAGTTTCTATTTTGATTCTGTAAAATTTAATCTTTTTAATAATAGAATTTACCACTTCTAATATAACACTGGCTTTCTATACAGTTTTATTCTGCAAAGTCGGAGGTTCATTACCCTCCTGAGAGTAAAACTGACATCTTTTTTCACGTCACATCACAAATTTTAACAACGCATGTTTTAACTTCCCCTTGTTTACTTCTCCAGTTCTAGTTGAGAAGGAAGCAATAAGAATAACCCCACAGGCCTTTAGACACTTTGACAGCGATTTAAAGGCACCTGTTGTATTGGTGGGCATTCATTCATATATTGTATCACGTTGTTCACACATTGTTATCACGTCTATAAAGACGGATAACCCTTGCGGGGTAGACAGATCAAGTAGTCTTGAAAGACTGACAGGCCACGTTCAGCTGTTAGGCTTAATGATAGAATTGACATTCAAATAGTCACTGGTTGCTAGCCCATCACCTAAAAAGAAGAATCCCAAGTTTATAAGAGATGGAGTACTCCTATTCTTGTTTATATTTGTGCCGGGAACCACACGGCACTTAATCATTTTATGTTACTAAAATTACTTAACATATTCCACAGAATCTGAAGAACACCAGTCATACACACCATCTCTTAACAGTAGCATACAAATCAACCCATCTATCCGGCCTTGCGTCCACGCTCGCTGGGCTGAAACTGACAATATAATACTCACCCAAACAAATAGAACTATAGCTCTAAATAATACTGACGGACAGCTAATACAACTTATAGATGTAGATAGAAACGATGGTGTGATCTGCTGTAGTATCTTCAGTGATAAGTTTATTGTGGCTGCGGTGAATAATAATGGTGCTCACAGTGTACTGCTTATTGATAACATTACTCAGAAACAAGCGATGTCGATTGATGAGACTGATAGGATTATAAATCTAATTGTTGTACCTGGTAAGTGACTTCATATGAATACTTGCAAAAAATGTATAGTTTTTTTTTATTAATGAAGACAGAACAAAATCCATAAAATCAAGAGACTGATTTTGTCACCGTTCTAGGGTAAAAACCTTTCTAATTTATTTTACACTTAATTAAAATATTGACTAGTTTTGTCTCTGAAGTTTTAATTGTTTTTTTTTTTCTTTATTTTAAGTTCATTTTATCTTCCACAGGAACCAATAAAATTATAACGCTCAAGGATAAAGAAGTGACGCAACATAATTTAAAGATTAACTACTCGAACTTTCAAAATAGGTTCATTTGTAAGAGCGAGAAAGTGATATCGAGCGATGACATAAAGGAAAAGCTGACGTTCTTGTCTATGGCCGTCAATAAGTCGGGCACGATGCTTTTCGTGTCTACTTGCGATCAACGAGTTAAATGCATTGATTTGAACACCAATAGGGCTTTTGATATTGAAAACAGGAGAGGGTAAGTTTTGACAGTAGTGGTTTTGTTTTTTGCGATTTGTGTTTAGGTCTCTTTGTATAAGAAGAAGAAGAAGTTAAAGCTTAGGTCGTGCATATTTTAAAGTAAACCTAATTCTGAATTTACTTATCTGAAAGGCATGCAGCAACTACGATTTCATTATTGTCGTTGTTTTCTCATTCTATCCAGTTGGTCAATAGATTCTAAATGTGCGATGACAATGTTCTTACTAAACGAACCACTCAACAAATAGAAATTCTTATAATCGATAAAGTGTTAAACTTAAGCTTTACACTTTTATTGTTAATCACCAGGTTTCATAGAATCAGAAAATCTATTCCATGCTTCGCAATACAATGTATCCAATAGATTTAACAGCAAAAGAAAAATTACTTTTGTGTAACTATATAATTCGAAATTACTACAAACGATTACTAATCATACGCGCCTGTAAATAAAGCTTATTTTTCCAGCAACGTGATTACAATGGACGTCAGTGAGATTCAAGCGGACGATGACTTCCTACCGGGAGTGGACGTGTTGCTCACTGGAACAGGAGGCGTGGAGAACTCCGCCAAGGTCTGGTTCCTGGACGCCTCATACGTGTCCTTGAAGAGGCAGCAGATTGAGTGAGTATTCATAGAAAATTGATTCAATATGATGGATGGAGTTAGTATACAGTTAATGATGACTTCCTTTGGGGAATGGACGCATTGGATCCCTGGAACAGGCGCCATGGAGAACTCCGCCAACATGTAGTTCCTATCTTGGCAGAGGATCACAGAGCTCAGACGGCAGTTGCTCTGTGTAATGACCTGACTTTCTAACTTCAAAACCTACATTATTGGATGTTTGCATTTAATACGGTACACTTGTAAAATCTTAAGTAATATTCTTTTTTTTCCTTTAGAAACGTACGCCTAACGAAGCGATTCGACGTCAGTTTCGCCAACACATTATCGCCTATAACACCCACACTTACCTCCGAATCCATCAGCAATTGTACCACCCCCCGGAGGAACCAGTCGTTCGCCGAACGAACTGAGCCTGTGAAGAAACCTGCCACCAAAGCACTGAGTCTAGACCGCTTTTCCTTGAAACTTAATTTGAAAGGCGCTTGTAATAATAATGATGGGGTACAACAACCTTTGTTAGCTGTGGTGGACGATACTAATAATATACAGGTTTGTTACTTTATAAAATATCAAATTGGTTTTAACCCGTTTATTAATATGGAACTGTTGAAAAAAATAATGTGTTAGTCTATTTATATTACTCCCAACTATCTGTTGTTTAGTGTTGCTTTCATAGCAAACAGAAGTGGTTAAAATTGCATTTCAAGGTTATGAAATAATTAATGAAGTTTCTAACTTGTAACAAGTATATTTAAATGTCTGTTCATTACAGCTCATGCGTGGCCGAAAACTTCTAACAAAGATACCCACCAACGCCGACGACCAAGTAAACGTGGTGACAATTTTCCCTTGCAACCAATACATCATATACGGCCTTCGTTCCGGCCACGTTATAAAATACACAGTTAGAACCAAAGAGAAAAGACTGATAATGGATCTGGGAAGTCCTATACAGTATCTGAATTTTGTTAAGTCAAATCTATTGATAGTTGCGGGGGAGAATAGGTGCATCATGGCGTATGAGATGTTGCACGACGGAGCGTGGGAGTCCAAGATGATGCAGAAGGGAAGTTGCCTTTTGGGATCAACGGAGATGTTGAACGATTTACAAGGTTAGTGTCCCCGGCGAACCCATTCGAACCAGAGACCATTCAAATCCCGGCCAGGGAATGATGGGAAACAAACTTTTTCTAATTGGCTAAGGTTTTGATGTTTATCTATATAAGTATTTATTATAAAATATTTCTTTATTATTTAGACTTAATTGCACAAAATACAAATGTATAGCACAATTGGCGAACTTAATGCAAGAAGCATTATCTACCAGTCAACCGTTGGGTCTGACAGAGAACTATAGTATTGTTGAGTTAGTATCTCGTAACAAAAGTTTCGAACTTACTTCGAGGCTAATTCAATCTGTGTCCCATATTTATTTATTTATTTAAGTGTTTTTAGATTAGTTGTGTCGTCATTGTTGTTTTAGAAATATTGTGATCTTGTGAATCCAAAACAGGGTACGGAGATGAAAATTATACTTATCAGTATCTTCTCCCCCTCACGTAAATCTTGGTTATATCTTTGGAGAGGAACCTGATACTCCTTTGACCATAATTTGGAAATCAGGTTTTTACAAGAAAGCCACTCTCATCTGACCTCCGCAACTTTTCATGGGATCTCTCCTGGATCATAATTATTGAGTGTCCTGTCCACTCTTTCAGAGATCAATTTACAATGTATGATATTCTGAATATGTGCAAATTTGTTCAGGTGTTAAGAAGAAAAACGGGCACTCAGACAGTTTTTCAGACAGTGGCAGTACATCGACACTAAGCGACAGTAGCACACTAGTCGATTCCTTCTGGATACCCGACGTAGGACTCATCACGGTGGAGATCAACGCAGTCGTCAAACTGTGGGACAAGACTTTGAAGTTGGATAGCGTACTGAACGCCACACATCCGAAGAAGGACGGCGTGCGAGCAACTTGTGCTGCTTGCAAGAAGAGTATACTCGTCATATGCGATGCTGCCACTTCGTCTTTCCAGGTGATAATGAACTCAGTTTAGTTTTATGTGGGCAAACCGTAGATTTGTTATCCTCACTTAAAAGAAGGATTTCTTAAAACTGACGTTGTTTTCTCTGCCGACACTTTACTGCGGATTGTGCTTTCGATAGGGCATGATGTTAATGTCAGGTCAAAAGTACCCGAAACCGCCGAGCTTGCATGAAGAGAGTTATGAATGTGGATGAAGCGAAGGAAGTATGCAGAGATCGTGGCAAGTCGAGAGAGGTAGTCGGTGCCTACCCCTCCGGGAAAGAGGCGTGATTTTATGTATGTATGTATGATGTTAACTATTTTTATTTATAATAATCAAACTAATCTTTCTTACTTCTTAATAATAATTATTCCTTTCGCTTCCCACTTTGATATATGCAATCAATCATACCAAATAAATTTAAATTCTATTATTTACAGGTGTTCCACATGGTGAAAGAGGATGGAAAACTGAAACTGACATCGAAAGGTTACCAGCAAGCGAGCAGCGCTATCTCCGCTTGTGAGCTCTGCGCAGACGGCAGCAAGCTGGCGCTCGGCACGGACTCGGGCGCTATTGAAGTGAGTCACATTGTGTGTCAGCTGGGCTTACACGATCACTGTGGTCAAAGACACCCAAAAGGGATACTTCTCTTGCGGAAGTAACCCTTTTGGGTGTGGATGGAACCATGACAAACACACGAGAGGAAACTTTCACCTTACTTTTTACAGATTTGATGGTGAGACGTTTACATGAAAAGTCTGAATAACAAGCTCAAAAGCTAAATGACTTAAGGCACAAATAGGGACATGCAATAAGAAAAAAATAAGAGATACACAATTATTGCCGTCCTTAAAAAAATTCTATTTAAATTTATCGAAAATATAATACTTATATAATAATCTTCCTTTCAGATCTGGAACGTGTCTAATCGCAACACCAGAGTAACTGTACTCCGCCACCACAAATCTCGTGTGTCCAGCGTTGCGTTCTCTCCAGTACCCGAGCGTTCGTATCGGAGCTCGGTGCTGCGGTCGCCGTCTATCCCGCATCCCCAGCCTCAATTCCCGGCCAATGAGGAGCCACCGTTAGTGTTGGTCTCCATGGCCGCTGAGATCGTGTGGTGGAACGTCAGCTTTATACTCACCCAGCCTACTAATAGGTAAGTGATGACTTAAATTATTAAAAATTAAAAGCCAATAGTACCAACCGATCAAGATCTATACTAATATTATAAAGCTGAAGAGTTTGTTTTGTTTGTTTGTTTGTTTAAACGCGCTAATCTCAGAAACTACTGAACCGATTTGAATAATTCTTTTACTGTTAGATAGTCTATTTATCGAGGAAGGCTATAGGCTACATTTTATCCCGGATTTCCTACGGGAAACGACAACAATGCAGGTGAAAGTTGAATGAGTCGGCCATCTGCGAGCTTTCCGCGCGAACGCTGCGCAAACCAACAAAGATATAGTAAAACAATGTACTAAAGATGTGAAGTACTCATTTTTTGCCACAAAAAAGTCCGCGAGAGCATATATCTATCTCTTAAGGTTTACTTACAATAACCACTTTTATGTTCATTTTTTAAGATTATTTTTTCATTATAAACATAAGTTATTTTGAAACCAATTTTCTTTAATTCAGTATTAATCCTTATCCAAATAAATATGTTTATTACTTTCGGCTTTTCATGTAGACTAAAATTGCCATTTACAGTATATAAATCAGACGAATAGGTTTTGAGATATAGTCGTTATAAGCAATTTGCAGCGAAACATTTAATACGGCGAACCAGCGTTCTTTCTAATACGCGTGACCGTTTATAAAGCCGCGGAGGATGTTTGCAATAATAAATATGATGCCCAAAATAACTATTCCACGCGGACGAAGTCGCGGGCACAGCTAGTTTATTTATAAAAATAAGTTTACCAGTTAAATGAAACTAAAAATCGGCGGCGCGTCGAGGTATGAACGTAAAAAGGTGCCTTAACTCCCCTCTCTATCTCCGAGGATAAATGCAGGGAAAGAGCGAGAGGAGAGATAATGCTTATGCCATCATCTACATTGTTTTATCATCTCTCTCTTTCTATCATTTCGAAAGCCAAAATATAAAAAGTGAGAATAGAATACGTTATAACAATTATCGGGCTTCGTGACTCAATTCCACTTCCACTATTTGAGTGCCAGACTTAATTGGATTGTATTGTTTTACTCATTTTACTTAAAAAAATTATCTCGTTCTCAGAAACTCTAACGTGGTATCTCCGCTGCTGTCACCGATTGACAACAGAAGCGACACAGTATCTGCTTCTTCGAACAACAACAATATCTCACAAAATATTTTCTTCGGCAATGGATGTCTCAATACTTACGATTGCTGGAAATCTATCTGGAAGCGAAAAAGGTGAATACATCTATCTAATATTATAAAGCTGAAGAGTTTTTTGTTTGTATGAACGCACTTATCTTAGAAACTACTGGTTCGAATTGAAAAATTCTTTGTTTTTGTGTCGAATAGACCATTTATCAAGGATAGGGTTGCCATCCGTCCGGGTTTCCCCGGATTTGTCCTAGTTTAGAGGGCATCCGGGGAGCGTCCGGGGAAGGTTTCATTTGTAGACCGGGTTTAAAAAAATTAATAAATAAAAAAGGTGATTTTTGACATTTACAAATGTCTTTTATTGCATTGTATATGTTTAAAAGACCTTGTTGACATGTCCGGCTTTCGGACTCTAAATCCGGGGTTTTCACGCGTCTTGTCTGGTTTTCCAAATTTAAGAGATGGCAACCCTAATCGAGGAAGACTTGAGGCTATATAACATCACGCTGCAACTATCAGGAGCAAAGAAATAATGGAAAATGTGAAAAAACGAGGAAAATTATTCATCCTTGAGGGCTTCCAATGATGCCCAAAATAACTATTCCACGCGGACGAAGTCGCGGGCACAGCTAGTCTAGTATATTCACAGATGAGAACAAAATCAAATAAAAACAATTCCTCACTTTTATACATCATTTAAACGGAGCACACAATCCTTATATTATGTAAAAATTTGCTCATTAGCATAAATAAATAAATAAACAGGGCAAATTACACAGATTGAGTAAGCCCCGGAGTAAGTTCAAGACATTTGTTACGAGATACTAACTCGACGATACTTTATTTTATAATAAAAACTTATATAGATAAACATCCAAGACCCAGGCCAATCAGAAAAAGATCTTTTCTCATTATGCCCTGGCCGGGCTTCAAATCTAGGACCTCCGGTGTTACAGACAAGTATACTACCGCTGCACCACAGAGGCCGCCAAAGCATATAGCTGTACAGCAGTGAGCAGAGTTTTATATTTAAGGAATGTGTGCTTTATTGTAATATGTTAAGATAAATTTTCGAACGCACGGACAAATTTGCTCGGTCTGAAAACTTTTTCGGGGGGATTGTGGCTCTAGTTATTTATGATGGTGATGATGGGTCTATCATTCTATATATCTATATTTTCATTTCAGATGCAAAAAAGGTTCGAAACGCCAAGAGATCTTGGCGTGCATAAAACTTTCAGGTATGAACGCCAAACGATTAATACATAACGAAGAATTCTCGTGTTTCGTGACTGTCGACAATTCCGGCCACATCCACATCATGAACGTGATGCAACCGAACACGTAACACTGTGCCATTTTTGGTGCTTCACCTTATAAGGTTACTATAAGAACACTGCCCGCCTTACTAGTTACATTCTCATACGTTGTTATAGGCTATTTATATATAGAAACGTTGTATACACTTCTCTATGGAGCGATAAGTATTGAATGATAAAATAAGGGCAAGATTTTGTAATGAATAATGTTTTCTTAAAACATATCGTTCTTAAATTAAAATCTTATACAACGTTTCAATATGTTTGTCCTGTAGCCATTTTTATGCCATGTAATGTAAAATTTAGTTAATCTGTCTCATATGGATTTGTAAAGTAAGAAAATGTGATTTGTGCAATGCATTTCTAGACTATGGAAGTGCATATTGAAAAACTTGTGATTTTGTTATCTAGCTGTAAGATCAAATTTATGAACAAATATACTTACTTAATCGATAAGATGAAGTCAATTTTTTTTAAAACAAATTCTTGCTTTAATTCGTACGCGTTTTTCTATGCTAATTGAAAGTTTGAATTTGAATTTTATATTGCTTAATTATTTATGAACGCTGTTCCGCAGATAACTCTATCTGTTATTTATATAAACATATCGAGCCCATTTATAACAATACATTTAATAACGAGAGGACGAAAAATGCACAATTATGTGTCACGGTATGATTATTTGAGAATAATGAGATTATAATTTTTGACTAAATTAAGATCAACTAAAACCCAGTCACAAAGGTCCCTAAGGCCACAATTTTTATATTTTTCATGACTTTAGCATACATTAAGCTCAAACACCGTTTTTTAATGTTTATGGTCGGTTTTAATGTATTAAGTAAATATTTTTGTCAACCAACAACGAATTATTTGCTCACGTTTATAACGTAAATATTTATAAGATAAAATTGCACAATTTTTGTAGTTGTTAAAGAAGTATATAAAATAATCGTGATATTGCTGAAATTTTTAGCAATAATCTGAATATCGATCTGAGGTTCTTCAACCTACATGACACTTATACATGTAACTCGGTAAATCTCTCTACTATGACCCTCTTATCTTAATTTGCCTCAATTTAACTTTTTCAAAAATACAACTAGTTTTATGTTAGTTTTGTCAAAAAGACTGAGACTGTCTGTCTTGGCCCAATCACGCTGATAGTATTTTGTTGCAGTATTTTTGTGCCTATTACTATTACTACTCCTAGAAATGAATTATGGTTGTACTACACCAGCATTTATTTTGTTGTATGTAATCATTAAATCTTTTTTATTTTTTAACTGTACACCCTTTCAGAAATAAATTTTAGAAAATAGTAGTTACACTGGTAAAAACGCCGTAAATGAATGAAACATATTGGAATAAAAATTCATTTGTAGTATTTTTTTAATTTTTGTTTCATATTATTTTCTTTATAGCATTTACAACACTGCCCTTTGCATTCAATTTTGTACTCTCTGTGCTCGAAACAGTATTTTATATTATGGTATATCTGGTGCTTTTTTATTGTTTTCTTTTACGATTCTATTTAAGAACTTACATTTTTATTGCGAGATTGTATTTTTATTTTCCACTAAGTATTTTTATGGAGATTTACACTAAGACCAAATACCCAATAATTTAATGAATATGTGCTAAGTATTACTGTTTTTTAATACGTTTTGATATAAGACTTGGTTGTTTAACTTTCATATAATGTATACAGTATTTCTCCTATCGTACAACTGGGCACTGAAATTAAGTGTACTTTTGTTTCATTTTTAACTGTTTATGTATTTTTTGCTTCGCCATTAAGTATAGTCCAATGGATCTCTATTATTGATATGTAATGATAAAGGATATAATGGTGCTATATATAATGATATGATATAAATGTTTATGAAAAAAATGTATTAGCATAAAATAGCGCACATAGTTTTGCGCAATCTCTTGATTATCAATCTCTACTAAAAAAAATTAAATATTACATCGTTATTTATGCGCAATTTAATTTAACTCTCTTCAGACAGTCCAAGGTTACAGCCAATCGCGATAAAATTTAAATTCAATAATTTTGCCAGGCCCCAACAAAGTCCAAGCCACTGTTACCTATTTTGTTTTTCCACATTACTCCTAAAACCATTTGATAGGTTATTTACATTTCAAAAAGAGAAATTAATTTTATATGACAGCTCACTTTTAGGAAATACTGATAGCCCAGTGGGCAATATGAAGAATTAATAATTTTGTAAGTAAATGCTCAAGTTTTGCATTTCCTTGTACATATTTTAGTACATTTTACTCTGTATTGATGAGTTTATACCACAATATTAAAATAATTAGAATAATGTTTTATCTGTAATTTTTAATTGTTAATTATATAAAACTGAAAACTATTTTTAGATCATTTAAATAATTAATATTTTATTGATATGTATTTTAGTTAATAATTATAATATACCTTTTTTATAAAATAAATTTTTAATTTTCTGAATTCTTCCATTATTTAGATTACTTACCAAAATTAACACGGAATATTGTTGTGTGTATAATATGATGTCTATTAACATGCATAATAGCTACCTTAACCTTCAATCATACATCAATGATCGAAGATCCTATCGGTGACGTAACAAAATTCAACACTTCAGATTGAGTCATGAGCTAGTTCGTCTATCGAACCCTAAGGACGAACCACTGATTGTTACATTGAACCGAAAGCCCTGAACTCTGGCCTGGTTTTGTGAAAACACAACCGATCCGTAGTCACACCAGTGTGACTGGTTTCCTGGAGCTAGAATTATAATTGCACTAAAATAATTTCTAGCGGTATAAAAAGGATGTGTCTTCTTCCTCTTGTCGTTAATTCCCATTACATACATCCTCACCACACAGTACACCTTTAGAAAAGCCCAGGGTACACCTTTGACGTTATCATGATAATTCAGCAAGTTCCGCAACCTTTACAGGAGATTTAAGATTTATATTGGGTCATGGAGCAAGCTGCACTAGATGAATGTGTTCCCTTAATCGCGTTTTACGATATCTATGGTGGCCCTATTCTAAAATTCCAGGAACCCACCGCACATAAAAACATGTATTACTCAAGAAAAATTCATACTAATTAGAAATGTGAAAGTTTGTCCGTCTTACACTTCAAAACCACTGAACTTATCTCCATGAAATTTTGCAGACAAATAGTTTGAAGTGCGGAAAAGGACGGTACTTTTCACGCGGGCGTAGTCCCGGGCGAAAGCTAGTAATTGTACAGGGTGACTGGTAAATCGCATTGCATATTGAAAGGGGACACTATCTTATTCTCATTCAAAATAATTACAAAAATGGAGGGTAACTATGCAATAAAAACAAAAAGTGTTACGAGCACCGGAGCTTCAACCATGTTTTAAGTTTTAAAACAACAAACATATAACTTTATAATATAGATTTCAAAACATTACTTGAAGTTATATCCTCTTTGATAGTTTTCTATGAACTAAATTAAGACGTCTTTTCCTTATAAAGTGCTATTACATTCCGATGCTTCCATCCACAAGCTTTATTGGATCATTGGATAGTTTGCTTCACTGGATCGCTGACAATATGTCAGTGTCAGAGTGTCACTGTCAATATAATGTCGATCAATTCAAATTCCAACGGATTTTGAAAATTTAAAATTGTAAATGATCACGGCAGCTGGCAGTTTCACTTACTTATTTCTTTCTTTGTTAAAAGCTATTGTAATCGGTTTAATGCATTTTTAGGACAGTGTATTATTAATTATTTATAACGTGCACAAAGTTTTCGTTCTACAATGGCTCAGTTCAATTACCTAAACGAAATAAACAGTTTGGCGACAATGGATGGTCCACTAACCAGAGGTCCGTTGCAAAGATGGGAAAAGAAAAGCAACATTGAGAACCGCAACCCGTCTCTGAGCACTTCTTTCAAGAATGTTTCGAATGCAAATATTAGTTCCTGCAATCAGTCGATGCAAAAACTGTCTTTATCAGCTAACAACAATGTATCCACGCATAAAACACCACCACGAAATGAGAACAAGAAAGGGAAAAAGACGCCGTCAAAAAACAAATCACCTGGTAAGAATCATGATATTTCCTCTGTATGTATAATAAAAGAAAGTGTGTCTGTATCTCTTCTCAGACTCACTATAATATAACGATCTAAATTATGTGATGCTTCAGATTGTATTATAATGGTCCTTTCCTTACAAAATTAATACATAAGTATGCCTTGGTAAACAGATTAAAAGACTTGTAGTTAATTTTAACCATGCTAAAGCTATGTATAATTATATGTATTTCAACACTTGTTCATAGACAATTAAGTTAACTGCGCCTCTACCGAGGCTTTTAAATTTCAATTATAAACCTAAGCCACAAAGTGAGCTCCTAATAAATAAGGTATTCATAAGTTGATAATGAATGCTTTTTCTGTTTTCAAATGATATTCTGTACATTTTATTTTCAGGTCGTAATATAGCTACTCCCACTCCAAACAAATCATCAAAAACACCAAATAAAGCTGACAGGTTCATCCCTTCCAGAAGTAATTCTAATTTCGATTTGTGCCATTATATGGTGAGATTTTTTATTAAGTACATGAAAAATTGATAAAAAATATTGAGCTTTTGTCTGTTGTGTCTCTTTCTCTGTCAAGCTAAAAATTTTAATATCTTATATTTTAAACCAAAAAATATTATCTTCTTATTTTTGATTTCAATCACAGATGAACCGTGAGGAAGATAAAAATGAGGAAGCTGCAGCGACGACAGCGGCCGGTGAGGCAATTGGACGAGTGCTGAACGAGGCTGAGTCAGGGCGACTCCTGCAGTACACGTGCAAAGCCCCTGCTGCGCCCGAAGGCTACCAGAACAGACTGCGGGTTGTGTATTCACAGGTAAAAGACTTACAGCTTTGCATATTAACATTGAAGACTACAGTTTATACCATAAATAATTATACAACGTGTAACAGAAAGGGGGTTATCATATGAAGTGGGTTTAACAAAAATTTTATCAAAAGCTTATCACAGTATAAAAAGGAAATCTGAGAAAATATTCATTCTTTATAGCTTTATTTTATATGTAGGGGAAATTTTTTTAATATATCACAGACCTGTACACTTAATGGCTTTTTGACTGTACCATAATGCAGTGTATCTAAAACTTCCAATGAAAGGTTTACCTTTTTCTCCTTATTTGGCAGGAAGAGGTGAGCTGGTATATTTGGTATGTTAATAAAATAATTCAATTACAATTATAACATGCTGTAATAAACTTCTGTGTTAATCTGAGGGCTAGATTCATTTCACTGCACCATCATAACAGCTTATTGCTCTAACAATACAGTTAGGTCATTAGTAGAAATTATATAATGTTTTAAAATATTTTATGTGGCCTATGATTGGATTATGTCAAATACTTAGTACATATTATTACCTATGTTCCTTTTGTTCTTATTCTTCTGAAAATGAATTAAGAATAAAGCAAATTTTCAATAATTCAAAAAAAGAGATGAATATTATTTTATCACCCCTCTCACGTCAGGGGTCTGCTGGAAGTGATTTCTATTGAAATAAGAAGCACTTTTGTACTTCAATTTCTGTGTTTATGCTCCTTCATATTCTTTTGTGAACTTACATAAATAAATAAATATAACTTTGAGTATCACATTATTTAAAATGTGAGTCTTCAGTTAGAATATTTATTTATTTGTTTTTTTTTGGCAAGTTTCATATATATTTAAATTGGAATTATTAGTTTTTGTAACAAGTAATTAGTTGCTGTGGTGCTTTTAACTTCAAGGTCTTCTTACATGGGTCTTCGGTCAACAGCTTAGCTTTTCAGTGAAACCACCGAATGATTAATAATACAAGGTGTTACCTGGACTTAACACTATATGTGTCGCTTAACTTCAAAGTCGGATAAATCCACTCTACACATTTAGAAGATATTCAGAAAACAGTGATAATAATATACACACTTTGATTTCTAAGGCAGTTTTTATTTTAAAATGGCAACAATAGTTGATAAAACCGTCCCTTTCATCAATTATAATAATTGATCAATTCGTCTTTGCAAAAATTTAATTTTAAGATTGGATCTACCAATATTCGATATAATGGAATGCATTTTATCCATCTTTGAAAAAACTTATGATGGATTTATATTATTTTGATTTAACCTGTCTGGATTTAACTAGATTTAAAAAAATACGACCCGAGCTAGGGATGTGCTCATGACGATATCACGGTAAATTATCAAGGGTCAAACGTGTTAGCTAACTGAATAGAAAGAAAAATAACATAACTAGGACAAACCATTTTTCTATTAAAAAAAGGTGTGACAAAATAAATTAAAAACGAAGTTTTTTTATTATAAGAGTGAGTAACTAAATAAATTATTTTAAACAAAACTTAATCCTGTAGTCCTGTATACCTACTAAAAGATCGGAGTGGTCGTATGTAAAACAAAACTTGTTACATATTTCGTCACATCCAAATTATTTTGTAATAGTAGAATAACACAATAGTAACTGTAGATAATTGAGTCGATAATGGCTAGCCACATCACTAGCGCTGTCTGAAGATTTCAAATAACGCTTGCATACAAATTTACCGAATTTTCGCTCTTTCCTCTTTCTTACGGCGAGTTTTTATATTAGGCCGTTTACGGGCATTACTGGGTGACAAAATTTTAATAGAATTATCCATGGAAACGAAGTAATTACCCAAAATAAATAATAAAACACGGGAGCGCAAGTTGTTAAAAGTCGTAAACTTTACGTCAACTGTCGGACATATTGGATAAAAGCAATGCGTTGATTGGTCGTCATGGATATACCATCATTTGAAAAAAAATGGACAGTGGATGTATCTGGTTTTCATAAAATGATATGACTTTGACTCTTAATTTCTCACAAACTATCCGGATTTATACACAACTGACAAAATAGATTCAAAGCTTGTGTTTTTTTCTTTTTAACGATACCAAAATCTTAAAAATCTTTGAAGATGGATTTATCCAAGTTTGAAGTTATGCGACACATATGTAGAAATAAACACTTCTTACAGAAATAATATAGAAAATATTAATATTTATATATTAATTTCCAGTCTAAAGTGCCATCGACAGTGAAGAACACGACAAGATACATACCTCAAGCCCCCGACAGGATTTTAGATGCGCCCGACATTGTGGATGATTATTGTAAGTATTATTGATATATATATTTTTATTTCTAGTTTAGACTGCCTTCATCAATACTTGATTGTGTGAATTTTTGCTTGTTAAGGTTAATCTAATTTCTCATTCATCACTAAACATACGGCATGATCATCTCCTGCGGGGTCAACATGGCACGCGCGCCGCTGTTTTTATAGCGCGAAAACTATCCTTGTCCCTTTTCTTGTCATAATAAAAAGCAAGACAGCGACAACTCATCGCGTGATATAATCGCCACGCATCACACGCCACGCCATCCATCGACCAGGACTTAAAAAAACGCTAGCCCCGCTGGTGTTTTCTTAAGTCCTGGTCGAGTCCTCCGTGCGAAATAAAAATTCTTTATTTCGTTATTAAATATTTATAAACGCGTACCAAGTACCCACCCATAGTAAGCAAGTGAAAGATGCAATTTAATCACATCCTTAAATCTGTCTTTCATCACAATGTATTCCAGATTCATTCTCTCTCTTAATTCTTTCCCAAGACATCATAGTTACAAATTCAACTTATATAAACACCTTAATGTAATATCTCGTTTCCAGATTTGAACTTGGTAGACTGGAGCGCGTCGAACATCCTAGCTGTAGCTTTAGGTAATTCCGTGTACTTATGGAACGCGGGGACCGGACAAATTGACCAACTTCTGAGTCTTGAAGGCTCGGAGACCGTTTGCTCAGTCAACTGGGTGCAAGGCGGAGGCTCACACTTGGCCGTCGGAACCTCTTCGGCTACTGTGGAACTCTGGGACTGTGTCAAAATGAAAAGATCTAGGGTAAGCAATTTCGTATCGTCAAATTTTTATTAGATTAACTAAGTTCTTTATGTAAATTTAAGTGTTAATTGTTTTAACAATTTGTGTTGTTTAAGTATTTTATTTAAAAAAAAATATTTTTTAATTGTTTTAACAATTTAATATAAAAATGTTTAAAAAATGTTCACTGAAAAACGTGATGAATGATTCTATAGTTTTCATTACACAATTTAAAAGGATTAAATCTTAAAATTTGCGAACTAAGTGGTTGGTCTCTAAATAAAATGGTTGGTTACTAAAAATTTTCCGTAGGTACAAGCAGATACTACTATCTTTATATATATTTTAGAAAACAATAAAGTCGTATTTTTATTATGTACCGTATCGTTTGGCAGGTGATGGACGGGCACACGGGCCGCGTGGGCTCGCTGGCGTGGAACATGTACGTGGTGTCGTCGGGCGCGCGCGACGGCCGCGTGGTGCACCACGACGTGCGCCAGCGCGACCACGCCGTCGCCACCATCGATGCGCACACGCAGGAGGTTGTTCTACTACACTTTTACACTCTATATATAATATATATATACTCTCACTATACTACTCTGTCAAGAAAGTAGCAGGAAAAGATCAATAATACACAAACTGTTTGTTATTCATCCAAATTTATTTTATCACCTTCAAAATATGCTCCTTTAGAAACGATACACTTACGCCAACGAATAATCCAATCATCAAAACATTTTTTAAACGCTGTTTCCGGAATTGAGGTCAGTTCTCGCCGCGAATTCTCTTTTATGTCTTCTACCGATTGAAAACGGGTGCCACGAAGTGGTAATTTGAGTTTAGGAAAAAGAAGAAAAGTCGGCTGGAGCCATATCTGGTGAATATGGTGGTTGCTCGATGGTATTTGTTGAGTGTTTGGTTAAAAATTCGTTCACAATGATGGCCTTGTGCGAAGGTGCATTATCATGGTGCAAAATCCAAGAATTTTCTTTCCACAAATCTGGCCTTTTTCGTCGGATTTGCTCTCTTAAACGCCGCATAACACTCAAATAATATTCCTTATTTACCGTTTGACCTTCCGGCAAGAATTCCGAGTGCACAACACCGCGATAGTCAAAGAAAACAGTCAACATGACTTTGACTTTTGAACGACTTTGGCGTGTTTTTTTCGGTTTCGGTTCAGTTGGAAGGCGCCACTCCGAAGCTTGTTGACTAGTTTGCATGTCAAACTCGTAAACCCACGTCTCGTCACCAGTAACAATGCGTTTCATGAATGTTGGGTCGGAATTGACTCGTTCTAGCATGTCCTCAGCGACTCTCATGCGATTGAGTTTTTGAAAAAAATTCAGGTCTTTTGGGACTAGCCGAGCGGCAACATGTTTCATACCCAAATTATTAGTTAAAATGGTACGGATCGACTCGTAAGATACAGAAAGTTCGGTGGCTATCTCTCTCAAAGTTGAATGAGGATTTTCAGTCACTATTTCCTTCACTTTTGCGATGTTAACTTCAGTTGCAGACGTTGATGGCCTACCAGAGCGAGGCAAATCTTCCATCACATCTCGACCGCTTTTGAACGCTTTGTACCACTCATAAGCACGAGTTTTTGATAAAGTCGATTCACCGTAAGCCTTCTGTAACATTTTCAGTGACTCCGAACACGATATTCCATTGGCAATGCAAAATTTACTCTTTAAACTCTTTGTTCGATGTTTTTATCCATTATGAAATTAGCAATACACACTAGATATGATATAACTAAAAATAGCACTGTATTTAATGTAAACAACAGATGCAACTCAAACTCCGCGCCAAAATGGAAAACAGTTGTGCCAATCTAACAACAACAAAAAAAACAAAAATTTGAATTTGGAACCATAAATAAATAATCCATTCCCGATACTTTTCTGACTGAATGTATATATATAAACGTGGCCTTCTTTTACACTGTTGACTCTGTCTACCTACATCTGTCAACAGTGTCAAAAGTCAACAGTGTAAAAGGCCACGTTCAACTGGATGGCTTCATGATGGAATCAAGCAGCTCTGACTATGTTTAGTTGGGAGTTGTAATTATTTATACTAATTCTATTCATATTTATACTATTTATAAAATATTACAGATTTTGATTCCAAATGAGATGTGCGTAATCTCCTAAAATTCTAACACAAGTTTCTCTTTAATAACTTTTTCTTTACTCTCAAACACTAATTATTTTTTTGTATATTGACCTCAGATCTGCGGACTGAAATGGTCTCCCGACGGTCGCTACCTGGCATCGGGCGGCAACGACAACCTGCTGAACATCTGGCCCATCGCACAGGGCCAACATTACAGCCAACCACAGTACCTATACTCCTTCAAGTAAGTGATTATCTAACACAAGTCTAATTATATCTACTACCGTTTCCAAAGCGCATGTGTAGAAGAAGTGGCGGAACAAGCTACAATGCAGCATTTCACCGGATATCAATTTACAAATATGTTTAGATCTTTTATATAGAAATCGTTCTTCGGAAGATAAAATTTGTTTATGTAAATTGTGTCCAAATATCGGACAATAATAAGGGACACTGTCCAGGAAACTTGTATCTTCAAATTTTACTATCATTGTCGAATATCATATATACTTACTTGTGTTGAAAGGCGTTCTATATCCTCAGTACAGTGCAAGTAAAAAGTGAATCAATCATCATCATTCTGGTGTTTGTGCCCGTAGCAATATATTATTAAATAAACAAAATTGAGCCAAAAAAGTTTTAAGCATTCTTGTCAAATCTTAACAAGTGTAAGACACGCAAATTTTTCTTCAAATTCTAATATTTTTTTAAATTCCAGCCAGCATTTAGCAGCTGTCAAGGGCCTCGCGTGGTGTCCATGGAGCGCTGGTATTCTAGCGTCGGGCGGAGGAACTGCTGACAGAACTATACGGATATGGAACGTCAATACCGGCGCCAACATCAATACTGTCGATACCAAGTCTCAGGTATTTTTTATTATCTACTTATGGTTTTATCATCAGAGTGTGTGGTTGCTTCCTTAATTGTTTTGTTTTAGAGTACCAAGTCCACAAGTTAACCTAAAGTATGAAAAGTTCATTTATTGTAATGGTGAATGTCTGGTAGCTTAATTATTGTTTGAGTGTATTGCTAGAACTAAAAAGCTAGCACGCCAATATGTAAGCAGGTTAGTAAATGTTAACATACATACATACATATAGTCACGTCTATTATATTATATAAAATTTGAATCTCAATTCTATCATTTTCTATTCGGCATAAGCCAAATAGCTGCATGTGGCTATTCTGTCTTTTCAAGACTGGTGGCTCTGTCTACCTCGCAAGGGATATAGAAGTGACCATATGTATGTATGTACATATGTACTAAAAAGCTAGCACGCCAAAATGTATTATATTAGTAAAGGTAAAATGTTTTGTTTCTCACAAAGTTCGTCCCTTCCCGTTTCACTCATTCAAAGGTTGTATTCTGAAACTATCAGTACCACGTGATAACATGAATGTAACACGCATCTCCTTGGCAGGTGTGCTCGATCGTGTGGAGCACGCACTACAAGGAGCTGGTCTCCGGGCACGGCTACGCGCACAACCAGCTGGTGGTGTGGCGCTACCCGCAGCTGGCGCGCGCGGCCGAGCTGGCGGGCCACGTGGCGCGCGTGCTGCACCTGGCGCTGTCGCCCGACGGCACCACCGTGCTCTCCGCCGGCGCCGACGAGACCCTCAGGTATCATCACTACATACTATAAAACAAAGTCGCTATTATAGCGGGCAACATTGTGGGCCCTTCCGGGGAGACGTCGCGTCACCCTCCGCCCCCCTCGTCCGTGCCACGCCGTTCCCAGCGCCCGCGTCGAGGGCCGCCCGCGCGCCTCATTGAACAAGTCAGTGTTTAAACAACGCGCGGACCGGTGCGGTATGCACTTCTTATTAGCGAGCGAGTTTTGTTATTTCTTTTTAAAAGTTACTCGAAGTAAAGTTGTTATCCCGTAGTTGGCTTTTACTTCTCAATCTCGCCCCGCTATACTATTTTAGTCTGTTTGTCTGTATGCTTAAATCTTTAAAATTGCGCAACGGATTTTGATGCGGTTTTTTGTAACAGGTAGAGTGATTCAAGAGGAAGGTTTTTATGTATATTTTTTTTTCGAATTTTGCACCCGTGCGACGCCGGGGCGGGTCGCTA
This sequence comes from Amyelois transitella, assembly GCF_032362555.1. Lineage (NCBI taxonomy): Eukaryota > Metazoa > Arthropoda > Insecta > Lepidoptera > Pyralidae > Amyelois > Amyelois transitella. Next base: position 4,053,232 of record NC_083511.1, on the reverse strand, counting down.
GTACTTTATATGGAAAACAAAATATGGGATAACGCCATCTATGATTATGGGCCCGTGTGGCTCCCGGCACCAATACAAAAAAGAATAGGACCACTCCATCTCTTTCCCATGGATGTCGTGAAAGGCGACTAAGGGATAGGGATAGGGATGGGAACCTGTCACTATTTGAATCTCAATTCTATCATTAAGCCAAATAGCTGAACGTGGCCATTCAGTCTTTTCAAGACTGTTGGCTCTGTCTACCCCGTAAGGGATATAGAAGTGACCATATGTATGTATATGTATGCTATCTATGATTATAAAAGTAAACTAAACTTGTACATACAGTGTAAACTCTCTATAACGAAACTCAAAGGACTGAGCATTTTTCATCGTTATAGAGAGTTATCGTTATATGGAGTGAACAAATAAATCAACCAAATTTACAATAATGTTTAATAAGTCTTAGATAAAATATGCAAAATTATGTACATTATATTGCTATTTACACATGTAGTCCGTTAACTTTGTCTGACGTTTTTTACTATGCTAGTACTTGTTTTGTATTATCTTATGTATCCTATTCATATCTAGATATGTGGTGGAATCATCTTGATTAAACAAAAAAAATGTTTCTATCAACTTAGCAGCATCTAGTGCTTGTTGAATTGTTGGTGGTGATTCGGCTTCGTTCACTTGATCATCTTCTTCATCATCATTATTGGGGTTTTCCTTACTTTTTAAAACTAAATCAACAATTTGTTCATCTGTAAGTGAATCGGTTGTGGCTACATCCTCATCTATATTTTCGTATGATTGTAGATCTTTGTTAAAATTGTCTGGTATGTTGAACTGGCTTATCCATTCACTCAGCGGTAGATTGTCTTCACTATCAAATTGATCCATTTCTACTGTCTGGCTACTACATAACCCAGCATGACGAAAAGAATGTTGGATAGTGGCTGCAGTTACCTCTTTCCAGGCTTTTGATATAAAGTTCACTGCTTGTAGCATATTAATCGAGACCTTGCCGTCAGTTTCGATCAGATCCATCAACATTTTCCGTCTGTAGTGACCCTTTAGACTTTTAATCACACTTTGATCCATTGGTTGCAAAATACTGGTTGTAGACCATCACTTCCAAGAAAACAAAGCGTCATGTTGCACATGTTCAAGGCAATTAAGAATAACAAAACAAGACCGACCGTTTACAACCTCAGATGTTTCGGAGCTTCAAAGTCTTTTGTTACCTGATAAGATAACATAAACAATAATACCGATAATAAATATTATGTATTTACTGTTAAAATATAAACACATTTCTTCGTAATAGAGAATGGCTGTATCGTTATAAAGAGTGTATCAATGTATGGGTTTTAACGTAAACCAACCAAGTTGTGTACACTTCTACTTTATAGGGAGTTTATCGTTATAAAGAATAACGTTATAAAGAGTTTACACTGTATGTTTAAACCAAAATTAGACATATACGATTAAACACTCTTTTGTTCGTCACTGTTCCTGCCGAAACCGCGAACGGTGGTGATATCTCGGGAATGGTTCGCATTTGCGGTGGTTGTCTGGGATTGCTTTTCTTGAACATTTATTATTACAGCGGGATTAGACGAAGGTTCGGGACTCTTCGTGTTATAGCTCTGAATCCACTTTATCATATCTCAGACTCCGCCTATCATAGGCCGGACTCCCCGTACAATAGCTCAGACACTCCCTCCTATCATAGCATAAGCCACTGCTCGAGTGTTCTTCAGTCATCTCGAGTGCCGAGTCAAACTGCTTGGGTCAAAAATTATTATTAAAATACAGGAAAATATACGAACTTTATACATATATAAATTTATCATTTCAGGCTGTGGAAATGCTTCATGATAGACCCGGCCAAGAAAAAGGACCACACTGAGACCAAAGCAGCCAAATCCCTACTTAGCTTCAACTCTCTTATTAGATAATAATGAACAACGCACGTTATTTTTGCTGTGAACTCTACTGCCTAGTATTATGACTGAAAATTGTGATCCTCATGTCTAGATATTAGCAAAAAAAATTTTTATGTAATGTGTGTTGGACCTTAAAAGCTGAGCTGTAAGGAGATACGTTCAATCGCATGTCAAATTACTGCACGGTACTCTATGTGTGAATTTGGAAAACATGATATGCTGTTGACTCTACACGCAAACTCAGTAATGTGTAGTTGTACTTGATCTTTTTATTAACAACATTTAACTCAAATGTTGCTCTGTATGTAACTTTAAAAATCTCTGTGATTTTTACATTTTCTGTACTTGTTTTTCATGTTTGTGATGTGACATCGAATATACTGTTATGACGTATTTTTGTATAAGATCTATTTTTAATATTTGTGATCGATTTTAACACCCCACAGAACAAATAAGAGAAGTTGAGGTCGTAAAATGTGAACCGCGATGTTCTGTGCTCTTATTTTCTTGATTCTCCTTAACTTTTTCTGTTCTCTCGTCTTGATCTAAGTCGTAGTTGAATTAATTAAGACATTTCATTACCTCGGCTTCCTTGTTTAAGGGCTTTCTAGAAATATTATGATTCTAATGCTTTATTACGTACTATTTCTACTATTTTAAGTATGAATTGATGTTGAATTTAAATAATTTGGATTATTGTGATTTTCTCATTGAACTGAATAAAATCTTGAAAATTTTGCACATTTGGTTATTAACCTCAGACCAAGGACAAGAGACAAGGATAACCAAAAAGATATATACATCTTAATAAAGGTAAAAGAAGAAATAACAACAAATTATATAAAAATGTTTATTTATCGAAAATGTAAATATTGCAAAAAAAAGGAATGTAAAAGGAACAAGCAAAATTAAAAACAAAAATGTGCGTTAAAAATGTGTCTCATAAATCGTATAATTTCTAAAAAATAAGATAGAATAAAATGTGATGTGTTACTAAACAAAATTGGAAGAATGTGTAGTGACTAGAACTAAAATACAATTTCCAAAAACAAATTCTAAAAACAGCAATTTTAAATGCATTCAAAGGAACCAATGCTCAACTAAAGAAGGTACTTAAATCTAATTGAACAACCGATTTTTCTTAAGTACTAACATTGTACTCTTAAACAAATCAACAAGTTGTTGCAAATATAATGACATCACCATAGACGTAAAAAAAGGCGGACAGGGTTTTGCTATATGGCAACACACTAAGTCTTCCTTTTGTTCTACGTCTATGGACATTACATATACTAAATATTATTTTCCTTTTTTTCTTGGACACTATTGGTACTTTGAGATTCTGAATATCTGTAATTTTAATACTTATGCGCTAAAGTTCACATTAACGGTATTTGCAACAACTCAATCATACTCGCATAAAATCACTATTCCCTAATATAAAATCTAAAACATTGGTTCTCAACTGTTTGGATAATTCCTTGGACATCTATGTGGTACGTAAATAACAAATTTTCGTTGGAATTAAAACTAATCTGCTCTTTATCTAAAAAGATGCTAAAAATTAAGTACGTTATTTTGCTTTTGTTTCTAAAACTAAACAGCTGCCGATTGTCAACATATTATTTAAAATTGCTAGCTTTTTTAGATTGCTAAAATTTAACTTAATGTTAATTATTACATAATATAAAACTTTTCTCAACCTACCCGAGGCCAATTACTCGTAAGGTCTCAATAAATATAGCTATGCGAGTGTTCTTATTACAAACTGATAAATACCCCCATTTTCTGTTGATTTTGTCATACGACATTAGTCTGTGGGTCTCTTCAAAGCTAAAGTAACTTGCGCACGACGTTATGCAAAACATTTTTTATTGCAAGCGAGGGCGTTATTATGCTAACACTTAAAATTACATTTATCCCTGTGACTGATGACAAATGCATACATTTTAAAGTCTGTCCTTTTCGCACCAACGGCAAAAATATAGTCCCATCCTGCTGTCACAGAGATCAAGTAAAATTTTAAGGGCTATAGTAAGGTCGTGCAAGTTGCTTCGTTACATAAGTATTGACATGTTCCTAAAATTAATATATCAGTTTTATTTGTATGCCTTACGCAAACAAAATCTAACAGATAATTTTGGCTAGTGTGTTGAGAACTTTACACTAGACAAACTAGCACCTACCTAACACTTGTGTGCTATTTTTTCAAACACTATGTTAAAACTTAACAGATCGTCACTTTTTTATATACAGTACTCCGATCTCAATGAGATAATGTAATTCAATCACCGTCATTGTAAAAAAAAACAATGTAGCGAGAATACTCTTAACAATAAATTAAACTTACGAGAACACATTTTCTAGATCTCTTTACGTAATACTCCAAAAACTATCAATAACAATGGCTTCCAGACTTTTGTTATTAGTACTAAAAATCTAAAACACGCTTAACTATTAAGCTCTGAAATTATTGATTTGTTATAAGTTACTTTTACTGTCTACACGACTTCTATTCGTGATGTCTAATGTAGTTTCAACAAATTAAAAAATAATGAATTTACTCTATGATTATATAAAATGAGCTATTGTCTTCTTTTAGTGTTTATTACACTTTTCCAAACACACTGTCGTAAAATTTTATTAAAAACTTAACGTCATTTTTCTTGTCATTTAAACAATCATACATCAGTAAAACTGTCACTACAGTATGTAAGGACAAAGTCCAACATATTTAACTAGCAACCAACCGTCTATAATCTACAAAATCGCACTTCATATTTACAACTATTGTGGTAAGTGGTGAACAAGTAATCATAATGAACTAATGAATAAATATTGCTTTGTTAATTTAAAAATCTAAAATCTATATTACTGGGATGAGATGTTTTTATTCCGCTGTTAAGTGTGATTGAAAAATAAGAAAATAAAGTGCTGTATTTGTAGTAAAATCTTTACACGTCATTACGTGTTCGTTAATGACGTAAAGTGCAGCGTTTATCATAGTTTTTTGGAATGTTTCCACGACCTGCGTTAAAATAAATTCAATACTTTTCATATAATTGTTCATATATGTATATATACAAACAAATTGTAAGACGGTTGGTAACTACAACTATTAAGGTGCCTAAGGCTAAATCATATCACAGAAGCTCTGCTTTCGACCATGGCGGCCATAGCTACCGTGCTGGACATGGGTTCAGCGCTGCGAACCAAATTCTCATTGCTGGTCGTTAAGGCACCACCGTATTTAAAGCTTCTTCGTAAACTTGAACGTATGCTCTTTGCCGAATCGCTTTTCCTTACGAACGAGCGTCGTAAGTAATCCCTAGTTAAGGATAATGAGTTCCGCGATGTAGATGAGGTCGGTCGCGTTCGGGAGTCGGTTTCGTCTGTGATCGTGATGGAGGGGGCCGCGAACACGCCGCTGTAGTGGGGGGGCTGCGAGTCCAGTGGCGGGGGGAGCTCGCGGTCCACAGTCTCGCTCAGTGTGATGGGTATTTGCGATGTTGATGGTTGGGTCTCCGTACGGGTTGATGTTATTCTGTGGAAGGAATTTTTTTTTCGAACTTACAGTTTCGTTACCTAGTATTGTTACCTAAATAATACGATAAATCCTCTGATCCATTATAGTCAAATTTTAAAATGAAAATGATCATCATGAAATATCGTCAACCTTAAAAAAATTAAAACCTCTTAATATATTTTTTCATAAAATCAGGAGCGTGCCTCCCATCCCATCCCTGCAATGTGTTTCGTCCGGAGGGGAGGTATTTGTACCTACTTCAGATAATGATTGTATCTATTGACTAAGTAAGCGGGTCACCTCCTGAGCGTGCGGAAGCTCCTCCTGAGCGTGTGCAGCAGGCGCGCGCCCGTGGCGGTGGAGTAGCTCGGCGGCGGCGTGTACTTGGGCGGCGGGTCGGCGCGCGCGGGCAAGGGGGGGCCCGCGGGGGCGGAGGGGGGCGCGGCCGGGGGGGGCAGCTCGCTCTCTATGCCCATGCGGGGCCGGTATAGGTTCTGGATACGCTGTGGGCAGTAGGGGGAACGTTGTGGATGATGCATCAATGATAAGAACGAAATCTATACATAAATTATGAGGAGGTAAAGTTTGTCAGTTTCTCTACTAAGGGCTATATTTCGGAGGCACCGAACCAATTTTGAAAATTCTTTCATCGTTAAAAAGATACATTAAAAGCAGGTGTTATAAGCTATGTATGTACCACGTGTGAAGCCCTGACTAGCGGCCCAGTCAATTCTATGACTGGGCCGCTTACCAGGCCTAAACTTAAGAGCTAACTCATGCTGGTTAATTAGAAATTAAAATCCGTATTTCAGTTTGCTCATAAGAAACGAAAATGTAAGTCTTAAGCTGAAACACCATAAACGCAAACGTTTTAAGCGAACGTGCTGCATTGCGTTTGAGTTATAAATATTTAGATTTGTAGGTGAGAGTTCAGACGAACAATTGTAGCAGACGCTTTGCGATGCGTCTTCGTACAACAGTCAACTATAAACACATGCCGTGTTCAACTACAAAATTAAATGGCGCCAGTAATTCATCACGAATGTGTATGCGTTAATAAATCTATTCTATTCTAAGCGACCATATTGAAAACGCCATAATAGGTTTGTAGGTATCTTGATTGATTGTCGTATGTGTCTTAAAACTTTTGAGTTATTTTTTTTCATGACAAAATCCTTTTCTTCTAATCTCTCTCACATCTATACATGTTCCTTTTTGTATCCCTGTCCGTTGAGCTTGGAAGCGCGGAGTCCACTTTTCATGTATAAATATATACTCATATATGACAAAAACTTACCAACTCTTCAGTGCAATCACTGATTCCGTATTCCTAGCAGCAGAACAATTTTTTTAAATTACATTAAAATTGACTTAATAATAAGAATAGAAAAAATTCGATTGTCTTGTATGCATTCAGAATTGATAAAATTTATTGGAATAAAATTAATCGCAAGTACCTACGTCTTTACAACTACACCATAAAATATATAACCAGCTACATTATATCTTTGCAATCATTACGGTTTTTTTTACAACCTGATTACTTACATCTAGTATATCGGGCGGTCCTTTGTTCATGTACCGCCATGTTTGAATAAAGGCGACAATGGGAATAATGAGTAAAACTCCTTGCTGCATCAATACGGCAACTTGACGACACCATACTGGCCAGTATCTAGAGAATAAAAAACTTTTAAATATTTAATGGAGGAATACTCATTTTTGCTGTTCTTATTTCAAATTTACAACTACCTACTACAAATAATTTTAACAATATTATTCAAATCGAGGTCTTGAAATCATAAAACTGTAACTGTTCTTAATTTGAAACAAGGACATCAGAATGATTTCATTAGGATAACAATAATTGATACCTATTGAATATACCTACCTATCAAATGAAAATTCAGTTTCCTTATTTCGAATGACTACATTTTTTTACTATAAACTACAAAAAACATACCCGACTGGTTTCCGCCAGCTATAGAACTGTCGTTGTTGACCGATGCGGAAGTCCATCACACAGATAGCCTGAAATATTATAAATATATATGTAAGCTTTGTGTTGTCACTTGACAGTGACATTTCAGTATTTTTTAGTTCAGCCTAAAGCGGGAACCTCTAATGAAGAGAACGTCAAAAAAAGTGTCAAATAAACAATTAAATACGGCCTACCGATTAATCATTTTGAATAATAAACGATACAAAAATTCAGTGAATCCCAAAAAAGAAAAGTGACCACTAACCCGATCGGAGATAAAACAAAAGTAACTTACACACAACAAGACCGGCAGCACCACAGTCCAAGCGAAGCTCAATACGGCGGCCGCGGCGGCCGACAGCCGGCGGCGGCCCGAGAGCAGCGCGCCCGCCACCGCGTCGGGCGAGTACGGGCGGCCGCGCACCGCGAACACCGCCACGCTCAGCGCCGTCCACACCACGCACTGCCACCACGACCCCGTCCACACCACGTCCACGAAATGCACCAGCTTTATGCCCGCCTGGTGATAACATATGTTCGTCATCCCAACCATGTACACCACACTTTATCTGCATCACCTCAACTTACTTACGTCCACACTTTTTACTTTTTTTATTTTTATAAATTTGCGAAAATGTGAACGTAAGATAAATAACAAGACACGACACACAGACAACAACGTAAGAGAATACTATTCATCACTCGTTTAGAATTTCCTAGGAAGTTTATAAACTTGCGGTTCTTGTTATTTTTTGGTATTTAACAAATTATCATGAAATATCAGGGAATTAAAAGTATACGGTATAAATAAACAATCGAAAGGTGTTCTAATTTGCACCCACCGCTTTGTCTAGATATTACTGTAACAATTTGATAAAAAAAAAATAAAAAATCTTACATCAGTACTAAGGAGCAGGCCGACTCCTAACCCGAAGACGCAGCTGAGCAGCGTAATCGTGGTCTCCCAGACCTTGAGAACCTTCACGTTAAAGGAAATAAGGCCCGTGATCACGCAATGCCATATCGCCAGTTGTTGTGCGATTCCGAACATTATCAGGATGAAGTAGAATATCACCGCCCAGGCTGGGGATAGCTGGAACAAGGTATCATTATTTATTGTATGAATCCAGAATATTAAATGATATCATATCATTGACGGCCTCTGTGGCGCAGCGGTAGTACGCTTGTCTGTGACACCAGAGGTCCCGGGTTCGAATCCCGGCCAGGGCATGATGAGAAAAGAACTTTTTCTGATTGGCCTGGGTCTTGGATGTTTATCTATATAAGTATTTATTAAAGAATATAGTATCGTTGAGTTAGTATCTCGTAACACTAGTCTCGAACTTACATCGAGGCTAACTCAATCATTGTAATTTGTCCCGTATATATTTATTTATCATTTAACATTAGCTGCCTTTTAGTTTCACGCGGCGCTCTCAGGTCAAGAAGTAAGTGAACTTTTTTTAACGTTTTTGATAAAACTTGACAGGCAGTAGGTACTAAAAGTTCCGAGGACTTTACATGTTTCGTAACTATATTTGTTATTGGTACTATAATATCAAAATTTGTATTTTTGTTCGTCAAACTCAAAGACTACTAAAGATTTTGACGAAATTCAGCACAGAGATAGAATAGACCTTCAAGACTAGGTACAATAGGTATGCTTTTCTGAAAAAACTTATGAGTTTTTTCATAAGAAGGGAAGCCCCGCGCAAAAGCTAGTAAGTGATAAGTGTGATGTGATACATCATCTCTTGGAATTGGCGTTTGTTCGACTTGCGTCTACCGTGGTACATAAAATCACTACATCATGCTATGCATGCATGCTAGCATGCAAGATGTTTCGACTTTCACGCAATTTCTGCATATTTCTTTCGCTTCATCCACATTCATAACTCTGTTCACATACAAACCAAAACCTTAGGTCATATTGCTCTGTAGGTGACGTACGTGTAAGTGTGCCGTGTGGTTCCCGGCGCCAATAGGAAAAGAATAGAACCACTCTATCTTTTTCCCATGGATGTCGTAAAAGGCGACTAAGGGACAGGCTTATAAACTTGGCATTCTTCTTTTAGGCGACAGGCTAGCAACCTGTCACTATTTGAATCTTAATTCTATCATAAAGCCAAACAGATGAACGTGGCCTATCAGTCTTTTTAAGACTGGTGGCTCTGTCTACCCCGCAAGGGGTATAGACGTGATTATATGTATGTATGTAGGTGACGTTCGTAGTACTGTGACGTACATGTCGCGTGTGTTCTCAGTTTTACGCCTTAACGTTATCGCAAGGGCAATTCATTTCGTCACGCCACCGCCGTACTTTATTGAAACTGCAAATGACACATTTTACGAAGCGCACGTGTCACTGTAAGCGTGAAATAAAGCCGAATTACATGTATTTAGTTTCGACAAGAAATTGGTTAATTATACCATTTCCAAACTTGTAATATTGAAGAACTTCTGCGCTATTCGGGGAGGAATAAAATGCTGTTTTTGTCCATGTATACTATCAAACCTATTCTTTCAAAACACCGACAAGGTTGCTTCCGTGTCTTTTAATCATCCATAAAAAGACGCGATTTAAATATGATTATTCATGAGAATATCTCACCAAGTTAGCTGGCAACACCGCAAGCGTGGCCGGCACGATCTGTGTTGCCAGTTGCAAGGGCTGCCACCCGCTGAGTGTCCTCGCAACGTTGCCGGTCCGCCACACTGTCACGCCGACGAGACTCCCGTAGTGTCCCATATAAAATAATATTGAAGAACTTCTGTGCTATTCGGGGAGCGATAAAACGCTGTTTTTGTCCATGTATACTATCAAACCTATTCTCTCAAAACACTGACAAGGTTACTTCCGTGTCCTTTAATCATCCACAAAAAGACGCGATTTAAATGATTATTATTTATGAGAATATCTCACCAAGTTAGCTGGCAACACCGCGAGCGTGGCCGGCACGATCTGTGTTGCCAGTTGCAAGGGTTGCCACCCGCTGAGTGTCCTCGCAACGTTGCCAGTCCGCCACACTGTCACGCCGACGAGACTCCCGTAGTGTCCCATATAACGGACAGGAGTGGAGGCGATGTTGCCCGGCATAGGCTCCGACGTCGGCCATAGAAATTGTGAAGATTTCACTGTTTCTGCAATTTTAATACGAAATATAAAACCTTCATTGTAATTGTACAAGGCAATAAAGTTCTTTATTTTTCAACAGTTTCAATTTTTGTGGGTTTTTCAAATTGTGTTAAAAGAAAAGGATAGGACTCCATCTCCTCCCAATGGTTGTCGTAAAAGGCGACTAAGGGATTTTTCTTGTAGACGATGGACTAGCAACCTGTCACTATTTGAACCTCAATTCTATCATGAAGCCAAACAGCTAAACATGGCCTACCAGTCTTTTGAGACTGTTGGCTCTATCTAGCCCGTAAGGGATATAGACGTGGTTATATATATATGTATAAACATTTTCCTTCGCAAATTTGTATTTACAATATTGACTAATTACACATGCACATGCATGTGTAATTAGTCAATATTGTAAATAAAATGTACATAAAGCCATACAACTGAACATCGCTTTTCACTTTGTTCAAAACTGTTGACTCTGTCTGCCCCGCAATGGATATAGTCGTGATTATATGCATACGAAATGAATCTACCTACGTAAAATAAACATGCAATAGGTATGTTAAATTCAGTAAAGTAAAATGATTTTTGAAAGACCGATTCGATGAAAGACCTACGTCTTCATAGATTTTAAAAATAAAACTTTATCGTAGCATTGAAAAATTTATTTATTAGTTGCATGACGTCTGTAACATAACTGCTATACTATTGTTTTACGAACATATGTCATTTTTTTCTCGTTTCTTTAAAGACCTTGACTATTTACATATCGGGTGCAAATGTCACCAACAATACGTTTTACACACGTAAATCCCATAAGAAATTATCATAACTCACCAAAGCTGCCGGGCGTGTACGCATATCCGTTGTTCTTCAATATCTGTACGCACGTATTGGCCAAAAACGAAGCGAGAAGCAGAACGGCGAAAGTGAAAGCTATAATACAAGCGCTCTCCTTCTGAAGCATCGCTGTAGTTCTGCTCTTGGTGTTTTTGTGCGAGGTGAGTTGCATTATACACGCCCCGAGCAGACCCCAAGTCAGGAAGATCTCTTGTGCCGCCGCTGCCCAGCTCTGTGCATTTAAAATTGATTTTTTTTTAATTTAGAGTAGATTTTACGCGCACCTACAAAAGAATTTTTCGCTGATCCAACGGGAGCTTTTGTTTTTACTGAGATGAAATATACATCTAATAATGATTAACTTTCAAGAAAAGTTTATCTTTGGCATCGTCTGCGGTAACTCATTATTATATCGATTAAACATACAGAGCAAAATAAATTGTACTATGAACCGAACCTTGAACTCTTTTTTTTCATCTATCATGTGAAAACAGCGTGGACATCGGCTGAGGTGCATATTTACAACTAGTTTTTTTCACGACTTCTCTTCCTCAGCCAACTCTAGGCTAACTCAAACTGTGTAAATGTGTCCCGTATATATTTATTTATCTGAGCTGGGAAAAAATAGTGTCATCTCTATCCTAACCTCGTCTCGTTAATTTTGTCCGGAAACGACGGTAGATTCTAAGAAGCGTATTGTTTCATTGGACGATTTCTTTGTACATTTTTTTAATACTATTTGAATTTGTACAGACGAAATCTGGCAATGGTTACCTTATATTTCTTTTTATTTACCCAGATTTTGCATAATTTCTAAGAAAACTCAAATTTGAGTGAGAAAAACTGACAAATCGGGTTTAATACAGTAATTTTTCTACTTTTTTAAAGTTACTTACATTGCTATTAATGAAGAATTCTCCCCATTCTGTCTCCGAGAATATATTCGTAACGGAATCATATGGAATGAGAGTAAGTAACTTGATGCATAACACTAGTACACCGCATATGGGCAGAAATATCAGCATGTACACCGCCTGAAAAGAAAAACTTGTCATTAACTGTATGTAACAATACATACAAACACGTCTATATACCATGTAGGGTAGACAGAGCCAACAGTCGGAACTTGGAACACTTGGAACGACAAAAAGGTTTCGTTCAACTGTATGGCTTACTTGCTGGATTGCTTGTTTCTGTTTTTGTATTTTTATTTTACCTTAATTTAATTATGTCTTAAAAAATAATTGTTACAAGTGAGTTTCATACATTTTTATCTCCATAAAATCAACATAAATTTTTATCATCTAAATATCTACAATAAACTATTTGGGACATCTGTGCTCAGTCACCTGGGGTTCTTTTTGACCTGTTACCCACGCAACAGACATAACAAATTGTATGAACGTATATATATGTATAGACAAAACTTATATCCTTACCTTGCCATAAGATCTTAATCCTTTACTAAGCGCGACAAACACGATCATCCATATTACCACCAAATTGAATGCGATTTGAAACTTTATCGAGCCGAAATACGAATTGGATGCGAAATTCCTTTGCAGCACCTCACCGTTGAAATATTGAGGCAAGGTTTCTTGTAGTTTCACTGTCGCATTTTTCAATGCCGCGCCTAGAAAAATTAGAAAATAGAGGTTTGAACGTGAGAGAAAAATTCTTAATTTAATCTTTCAGTTAATTTCGAAATCAGTGGACCTGTGACCTGACATCATAGTTCATTCTTATCCCATTCATAATTACGAAAGGAGATCAAAATTTAATTTGCTCCACAAAAACAGTTAAGATGATTATGTCACAAAAACGTAATTGAATAGACTATTGCACCGGCGACCTTCATTCAAATTTCCGGCAATTTGACCATTGTTTGGACGGCACGTCTCTATTGGACAAATATTTAAATTATAGTTATGTTAAGCTCACCTTCAAATCCGAATTCATGAGGTAATGCCCATTTGTACCGATCATCAGACGTAATAAAAGAATCTCTGAAGTAAACGAGTATCCATGAAACTCCTATTATACTGTACATGCCGATTACGGCTTGCGTGATGAGCAAAGATACGCCAACGCCTTGGAATATTGGGGATATCCGCCACATATTCACTGGCCCAGCCTCCAATACTTGGCCCAAACATAGATAAAGGGTGAATAATGGTATTCCGATCAAAAACGACAGTATAAAAAACTGTATTATGAAACTTGCTGAAAGTTAAAAAAAATATATAAATAATTCCTTTTTAATAGAGCCAAGCCAAAATAACAGCATCAGATTCTCATTCAAGTTATGTATCTTACCTCCAAAATGAACACTAAATATGGCGAACCGCGAAATGTTAAATATTCCTACAGTACAACTCAGGCACGCTAGCATTGCACTCATTCGGTGGGGCCACACTCCAAAAGGAGGCTCTTCAGTCTCGTCATTTCTATGAACAAACAAACAAATAAGGAACGGAAACTTACGGAACTCACGGATATTATCTTAATATCATTCCATTGTATGATTCACAAAATTACCTCAGAATACAAAGCGTAATCTCACTTTCATGACATGACCTAGTTAATTTTAAACTTACCTCTCTTCTGTGGCGCTTGTGTTATTGTTGGCGGCTGGGATCGCGTCTAAAGACTCCGATGACGAGCTTGACCCGCTGAGGCTTCTAGCCGTACTTCGGGCGGTGTTCCGGCCAGTCCAGTCTCCAGTAGTGACGTCACTCTCTCCAGGTGACGGCAATGATAAAGTACGATTCATAAGCAACGCTCGCCGACCTACTATCAGCGGTCCCGAACTGCCATCGGTACTCAAATTTGCGGCTGTCACTTGTAACTGTATTGGTGCACTCGTCGGCCGCAAGTTCACGTGATGCTCCAAAAACAAAATGACGGGCAACGTCAGGGGTTCACAAACTTCTGTCGAAATCGCCGGAAGGACAATCGGATCTAGCCTTCTCATAGAGTTGCGTATACTATCGTTAGTGGTTCCCGCCCGTTCTAGTGACGAAACCATTGCTTGTCTGTTAATATCAGATAAATCGGTAAAACTCTTTGAACGACCTAAATTAGTGAGATTCATTCTTTCGTATGTCGTATTAGGAATATTGATTTCATCGATAGGCGGCGCAGAGGATTGTACTTGAGTATTGTCATCTATGGAGCTCATTGCATCTGAATTTTCTGAAACCTCTTCTGTTCTTATGCATTCTTTGATCTTACAAATGAGATCTTCTTCATCGCTGTCTAAGCTTTTCGTGCTGTCGTCAAGACAAGCCAATAGGGACTTATCAAGGACTTCATCTAAATCGTTTAAGATATCCATGAACTGACAAAGAGCCGAGGCTTGAAATTCATCATCATTGAAATCACTAGGCGTTTGTGATGAAAAGTTGGAGTCGGATTTGTAGCATTGTGGGATGGTTTTTTGCAGATCTTCTCTTAAGTCTTCGTCGTCGGAGGTTTTATCCAAGTCTTCGCTGTCATTGCTTTCAAACAGGCTGCTTGAAGCATCACTGTCGGCACTGCTTCCCGGTAAAGTATCGCTTTGCTCATACCGACCTTCTTGTACCACATCCATTTTTATCGCTCGACCTAACTCATAGCCCGCTCTTTTGTTTGTAAACCCTGTGAAAATAAAGTCTATTCAGAAGTATTAATAATACGTACATCTAACAATGGGTGTGGGCAAGACAATAACCTTTCCAGATATGATCACTCACTAGACACTTTTACTCTTAAAAGATTTTTGAAACAAATATTAAAATCTGTTGTTGTTCAAATCACATTTGAAATGTTTCAGGGCTAATCTATTTACATAACAATAGGAAATGAATTTTTCATAAAGTCATACAAAGGAACAAAACAACACAAACAAAAGTACAAACAGAGTTAGAAACCCACAATATTTTGATGTAATAATCTTCCACAACTTGTACATGCCGAAGCCACATTTGAATGTGCACTTACAACTGAATCGCGCAACTAATAAGCGTAATTAGTGGAGTGCTTGTGAAAATGGCTCAATATTAACACGGTCCTGTAAAGTATGTGTAACTAGTTGATCTCTTTACATGTTATCTACATAATATGTATGCAAGTATTCAATGAAATGTAAAGATAAGATGATCACAACATGTGCCTTGTCATTTCAGGAGAGCTCTTAATCCTTATGTCTTTACGTCATGGTACGATGATAATGAGTTAAATTTGATTCAACCGTATGTTTCATTCCATCCCTTTCTCATGGTCATGGTCATTGTCAAAGGCGACTATGGGAATAAGCTCATGCATGATGTACAGTCTTCTATGTTTGTCTAATAAGAACAAAAAAAACTAAATGTGTGCCAAATTCTTCTGTTCCACATTAATTGTAAAAGACAATCAAGAGAAAAGTGCACAAACCTGTATGAGATTATTATATTTAAGGCAATGGTCTAGCAACCAGTCACCATCTTAAAATTAGTGCCATCTCTTAACCATTTAGCTGAACTAAAGGAGTTTTTCAAGACCATTGACTTAGGACCCATAAGGGACAAAAACACATATATATATAACAACAAGACTAACTTACTACTGGGTAAGAAGTAAATAAAAATAATAGCTAACAAATATCCGAAGTTACTAGAAAATAAATCACCTGCCTTTTACCAATTGATATTTAATTACCCACTTGTATAATTCCAGTCCAGTGATTAAAACAAGGCATCATCTTGACAAATGACTAATGCAATGATATTTACACAATATCTTCCAAATTATGTAATCATATTATAAAAATCATTTATCATGTATTCAATAGGATAAGATAAGGCACTATCGTTTAAAAATCTAAATTCTCTTTTAAAATTATTTTCAACTTTATGGTCAAAAGACGTAGGAACCCTAGGCTCTTCTGCTTGCTTGGTTATAAAAGTAGTAGAACAAAAATATTAATAAACCAAATGGTATAGGTAAAAACTATGAAAAATTTTAATAAACAATTTATTGAAAAAATACTCTCTTCACTCATTATTGTGTTTCTAGTTTCACACGTCAGCACTATGGAGATTCTGCTTTCCGACCTCCCTCTTTTATGGCATAAATCGATTGAGTGATTGAGCTTTATTTGTTAACCCTTGGCACATTCCTGACTCTAAAACTAACTTCATTAAAGTTAGTTTCTGAGTCAGGGCTTGTAACATGCCATTTAGGAACCTTCACTTTCTTACTAAACATGAGTTATTAACAATGAGAATGTGCTTGTATGCTTCATAACTTCGTTCTTAGTATATTAACAGTTAGCTGAAAAATTGTATTGGGGCTGCTTTTTTTTCGTATTTTAACTACAAATACAAATTTTCTACAGTGCATCTTGATCTAATGGTTGCCAGATCCCTCAATACTGCATACCATGGTATTTGTACCTCTTAATTAAAGTAGTACATAACCCTAACAAGTTTTACATACTACAAGTATTTTACATAAATAAACAGCAATACGCTAAACTGTGAACTGCAAATTTGTGTTCCCTTTAACAGTTCTGCATAAACATAAGCCAATACAGACTACAGAGTTAAAATTAACATCTTCCATCTAGTTATTAGATTCAGGATAAAAGCCAAAAATAAAAGGAGTAACTAAACTGCGGGACTTTTAATAAGAATATCACGGTCAAAATCTTAGATTAAGAGAAAATATTATTTTGATTTTATTAAACAACTGTTATAAAAGCACAAAAGATAAACGCTGATAATTAATGTTGACTACTTACTTGTATGTCAACCACGTCTTCGTTTATGTACTATTTCAAATTTGCACTTAATTATACAATGATTTAAATATATTTATTCTGAAATTTTAAAAATTAAACCCACAACAAAACCAAACCACTGCTATGCCTTTGCATTTACATTCACTCATTTTCTGTCTTGCTCTGTTCCTTCTCCTTCTGTCACCAGTATTGCCAACTCTTTCTAATGAATACTAGGAAGAAAATAAAAGAGGCTAGAGTTCGAAGAAAACGGTGTAAATTTTTATTTCATTCATTTACGTGAATTTAACAACACAAAATATTCTTAACAAATTACCAGCTAGTTTTAGTCCTTATTTGAAGTGCCCAATGTGTGATTATACCAAATGAAGACTTGCTTTACAATTCATACAAAAAGTAAAATCTTTTTTTCATATTTCGTTCTGGGACATTAATTGATGGAGTGTGTATTTTTCATATAAATACATATGGTCACATCTTTATCCCTTACGGAGTAGACAGAGGCAACAGTCTTAAAAAGACTGATAGGCCACGTTCAGCTTTTTGTCTTGATGATAGAATTGAGATTCAAATAGTGACAGGTTGCTAGCTCATTGCCTACAAGAGGAATCCCAAGTTTATAAGTCTATCCCTAAATCGCCTATTACGACATTCATGGGAAAGATATGGAGTGGTTCTATTCTAAAATGTCGGAAACCACACGACACAAGCGCTGACATTGAAAAAAATCGCGAAGCGAAGTGATTGCATTAAGTTAGCAACATTGCTTATCATTGTCAAGATGCTGTCCAGGCTGTCAAGCACTGACGTGAACAAAAAAGAAATGTGAATCGGAATCGAGAAGAGAATGTCTTTGGAATGTAATCGACTCAATCAACCAATCATTTCTTTATACCATACACTTAAATCTACCGAAGACCCAACGCAAATAGATTTCATTAATGGGCGTTCCACACTCTCGCGAGACTTATCGAATCTCGGCGAGAACTTCTTCGAGTAAACTTCCTTGAGAAGTATGAGACAAGGTAGTGCCACCGCCAAGGCGAGCGCGAAGTTCGCTTGTTTGCTTCGAGTTCGCGCCGCGAACTCGAAGCAAACATACCGGAACCTTTTCTATCTTCCTGGCGTCTTACGATTAAATCCTCATTTGTACCTCTCTGAATGGATGACGGAGAAGAAAAAGCAAGTCTGATGAGAATTCTCTTACGCACGTAGATTTCGTTATTTTTTCTAAGGAGAAAAACCTTCATTTGACTTGCCTTTTTTACATTGATGTTTTTGGTGGAATTACATATCCAAGAAGGAACAAAATCAAATCATAAATGCATTTGTTTGCTTAACGCGCGCATAACGAAACGAAGCGAATGATTACGTTGACAGGGTCAAAGTTCCTTTTATCAACAAGAATAGACACGAAGATCGAGTATTTTTTGCTGTTAAATAATAGACTTTATTTTAATGAGTCCAAAGAACATTTTCAGATATTTTTTGATAACTAAACATAGAGATAACTTTATGTAAATATATTTTTTTCAAGTGATAAGTTTCTTTTAGTCAGTTTTCATTCATTTGTAATACTTGTGTTCGTCTTTAGAACTTTAAAATTCTTAATCATGATTTTCCTCAAAGGAAATAGAATAATTAGCATCAGAATGTGTTCCGCCAAGGTTTGTCAGTTAACTTTTTCTTTCATATTTATTTGGTTTCGTGTCGCTCGCTTCGCATAATCAGTCGAACTCAACTTCTCCGGCTAGTTGGTTGAGTGCGAGACGCTATAGATTTAATTTTCCGTAGTCCGAACTGAACCAAGTGAATCTATGAAATAAAACTTTTTGGGTATTACTAAACTTATTGTATTTTTGACAGCTTGTAAAGGCAATGGCAGCGTATTCGAGTAAAGTGTCCCTCAATGAGGTAGTGATCGTGTCGGCAGTTAGGACTCCAGTGGGGTCCTTCAGAGGAAGCCTGGCTAGTCTATCAGCTACCGATCTTGGAGCCGTCGCAGTCAAGGCAGCAGTCGAAAGAGCCGGCATTCCCAAAGAGGAAATTAAAGAGGTTAATTGGTCACTTTCTCCTCAATAATTCATAAGAACAGTTATCTTGCTTTTTTTCTACAGAAATCAAACAGTTATTTCACCCAAATCAAAGAGGACTGGTTATGTATGAATATATATTTGATTCTTATCAATTTGACAGATGAATTGCTATCACTGTAATCAAAACTGATAGTGTTATTTTTTTGGAAAATGTTTATAGTTACTACAGAAATTAATAGGTAGGTAGGTACTTTATTAACATACTTGAAGAAACTACTTTTTCTAATCAATTCCTATAACAAATTATGTTTTTGGAATTTTGTAATGATTTTTTAAAATTACTTACACTTTTAGTATGGGACAAGGATTATGTTCACATTTATATTATGATTTTAATTTCAATTTCAGGTATACTTTGGAAATGTTTGTGGGGCTAACTTGGGTCAGGCTCCAGCTAGGCAAGCTGTAATTTTTGGTGGTCTACCAAAGAGCACAATCTGTACAACAGTGAACAAAGTATGTTCTTCAGGCATGAAGGCCATCATGCTAGCTGCACAGGGCTTGCAGACTGGAGCCCAGGATGTCATGCTAGCTGGAGGAATGGAATCCATGTCTAATGTACCCTTCTATCTGAAAAGAGGAGAGACAACCTATGGTGGGATGCAATTAGTAGACGGCATAGTATTTGATGGTCTCACTGATGTGTACAATAAATTCCATATGGGCAACTGTGCAGAAAACACAGCAAAAAAATTAAACATTTCAAGGCAAGATCAAGATGATTATGCTATTTCAAGTTACAAGCGCAGTGCGGCTGCACAAGAGGCTAAAGCATTTGCTGATGAAATTGTCCCAGTGCCTGTTCCACAGAGGAGAGGAGCTCCCCCAGTTATATTTTCAGAAGATGAGGAGTACAAAAAAGTGAACTTTGAGAAATTCACCAAGTTGGCAACAGTATTCCAAAAAGAAAATGGCACTGTCACAGCAGGCAATGCATCTACATTGAATGATGGTGCTGCAGCTTTAGTGTTGATGACAGCGGATGCTGCTGCCAGACTTAAGGTTAAACCTATTGCCCGAGTAGTGGGCTTTGCTGATGGTGAATGTGACCCTATTGACTTCCCCATTGCTCCAGCAGTAGCCATTCCAAAGCTGTTGGAAAAAACTGGAGTGAAGAAGGATGATGTAGCTCTTTGGGAAATAAATGAAGCTTTCAGTGTTGTAGCAGTTGCCAACCAGAAAATATTGGAATTGGACCCCAAAAAGTTGAATGTCCATGGAGGAGCAGTGAGTCTTGGTCATCCAATTGGCATGTCTGGTGCTCGGATTGTAGTACACTTGTGCCATGCTCTAAAGAAGGGAGAGAAAGGTGTTGCATCCATTTGCAATGGTGGTGGCGGAGCATCATCTATTATGATTGAGAAATTGTAAGTTCTCTGACTGCTTTATTTGTGCCTTCAATAAGTTTACTGTATAATAGCGCGTGTGGAATATTAATTTAAGTATAATATATTGTTAAACATTTAAAAGAATCTAAAATGTAAATAAAATTGTTTTATACCTGGTTGTAGCGTGTGCTATGATTGTTAAATAAAGCATCTATTTCCTTTTGAGATATTTTAATTCTTTTTCAGACCAGAAGCTTTGGAAGGCCCACCTATATTGACTTTCTATACAAAAGATCCATGTCAATTGTGTGACATAGTTATGGAAGATTTAGAACCATATAAGGATAGACTAATAATCGAAAAAGTCGACATAACAGATAAAGATAACTTGAGATGGCTACGACTATATAGACATGATATACCAGTTTTATTTTTAAATGGCAAATTCTTGTGCATGCATAGATTAGATAAGACACTGTTAGATAAGAGATTGAAAATTATTGAGAAAGAGAAGTTTATTTAATCTAGATAAATGTGCTATCTGTATAGGTGCAATAGATGGAATCAATAATACTTGTAACTTGCAGCTTCTTTATGTAATCTTATCTGAAAATATTTTGTAATCATGTAGTACATACGAAAACTATCATATTTTAATTATTTATTAGATTTAGCATAGCATAGGACATATGTATTCTGTAAGAAGACATCGGTAATTTACAAGTTTGTATGGTTTCCGGCATAAGATTAGGATCACTCCATCTCATTCCCGTGGACGTTCTTATCGCCTCTTACGACAACCACGGGGAAGAGATGGAGTGAAACAAGCACTTTCACGTGCAACAATAGCATAACATTCCCAAAGCAGGTCGACGTCAGGCAGGCGGCCCATGATAAAATAAAACCAAACAGATGAACAAAAGAACATGAGTAGACTATAGATGCGTATGAGTGAGTACAGTGAGTATCATATCGTCTAGAAAGCGTCCTTTCTAGGAAAGAGTCAGGGGCCGTTTTTAACCAGGAGTGGTTAAGTCAGGTAATTACACGAAAAGACTCGCTTGACCTCCGTAACCTGTTTACTGTGATTATGCATGGGTGTCAATGCCTGAAGACTGTGGCTCCAACGATGTTGGCCGTCGTTTTTTATAGATAGGTACCTACCTACGTGCTTTCGAAGAAACTATAATAAGTTGGTAAGAACATAATTCCTCTAATCGCCTTTTACGATCTTCAGAGTAATAGGTACATAAAATAATGGAGCTTTAATCAGATATAAAATGCTGTTGCGCTATTTCTACACGTAGAAATAGCTTTCTTGGTACTAGGTAGGTACGAGTATATGTATTTACGGCTTTTGTTATGTAATGATCGAAGTCTTTGATAGACCAATTCATTTTATTTATTATTTTGTAGGTAGGTAATTGTGATCATTAAACCAAGGCATAGACGTACGGTTACGAGCCGTCTTGTCGGCAAAAGAAAATTTATTTTTAGTTTGAAACAAGTTTCGATCAATACCTACTTATTTAATATGCAAAAATAATAATAAGTATATATAAAGGTATATAGTATCTATTTGCGGCAGATCTTATATCCAAGGACAAATATCTACGATTTATGTTTCTCATAGAACCACAAAACCTAAATATACTTTACCGCCGACTAAGAAGAGGGGTATTGAATGTTTATCGTTTTAGCTATCGGTCCTAAAGTTCGATAGATACCTACCGCAGTCACGTAGGTACAATAGTACAAACTTAGGCCCTAACATATGACTTTTTGCTGAGTTACGCTACGTAGTTTCAGTACATTAATTAATTTATTATTGCTGACCTAAACTAAAGAGTTTTATCTATCTATCTATCAGGCAACTGAATGTAGGATATACTTAGTTATAACCATGATCCAATAGGTTCCCTAAGATGTGACGGGAGCCGCTTCGTGTAAATCCTGACTTAGCCATTCCCAACATTTCGCATCAAAATTTTGAGAATCCCAAGTAGGTTAATATTATTAATGCGAAAGTAAGTTTCTTTGTTTGTTACCTCATCACGCGTTATCTGCAGAACCAAACTTCTTTGCGTTGCGTTTATTAAGTGATTAACCTAATCCTACAACTGTGGTGTCGTGGAAAGTGTAAATATAAATCTTCTGCCTGCCCCTTCGAGAAAATGGTTTAATTTTATATGTATGTGGCATAGTTATATCGGTGGAAAAACATACATAAATTATCGATCAGTTTTAGTATAATGTATAAAAAAGTCTGGTCTTTTTTAATATACGCTATTTCTCAAAGGGTTAAAATTAGATCCTATTACATACCCGAAAGTTCGCTGTCAGTCTGTCCATCCGTATGTCTGTCACCATGCTGTATCTCATGAACCGTGATTTATAACAACATACATACATACATATAATCACGTCTATATCCCTTGCGGGGTAGACAGAGCCAACAGTCTTAAAAAAGGCTGATAGGTCACGTTCAGCTGTTTGGCTTAATGATAGAATTGAGATTCAAATAAGTAGTGACAGGTTGCTAGCCTGTCGCCTGAAAGAAGAATCCCAAGTTTATAAGCCTATCCCTAAGTCGCCTTTTGCGACATCCATGGGAAAGTTGATCGAGTAGAATTTTCACGGTGTAGTTATTCATGCGTATTTCTGTTGCCACTACAACAACAAATAATGCGAAATTCCATATATCTCAGAAATCGGCCCCTAAATCGGTTCGGAGTTTAGTCGTAAAATAAAAACGTATTCGCACTGGGAATATGAATGGTTCGAAACCCTTCCTGCGCCAGGCCATAAGATTTCGGGTCAGGCTAGTAATCCTCAATTTTATTACATAGTTGTTTTGTTGACCAATCAATCAATAAATTTTTCAGAACACTGAAAGTCAGTAACTTTCAATGTCATCATTTTTAGCGCAGTCAGCCAGCCCGTCCTGTCGAATGTCAATGTCATTAATCTTAGACATTATAATTGTATCTGTGGTCTGGTCATTAACAAAAAATTTGCAGAGAGAGAAGTTATGAAAAATTATACCAAAAATTTATTTTTTTGGTGCATTTAGTGACTTCGTAATTAGTTTCAATAAATGGCTTAAATCGAAAATCTACTTGATATTATTTTAATTCATATTATTTAGAAAATATTGAAACCACAAATATGATGGAAAGCTCACCGCATGATGCTGCTATACAAACATTGGAGGCAGCTGCCCAGATGCTTATGGTAAATATAAATAAATTCTTGGCTAAAATTTTACAGATTGTAATATACACATAAATTACTAAAATGAAAAATATACTCGAAAATTTACAGGTGTCTGGATTATTGACCTAATTATTGTGTGGTATTTTTTAGGCACCACCCAACTTGGTGTCTTCACAGCAGCGGCATCAAGCAGAGAGTGTATTTCTTGAATTCCGGAATACCAAGAATCCTTACCAGTTGTGCAGAGAAATCTTAGAGAAATCAAACTCTGATCAAGTTCGCTTTGAGGCTGCTGGTTTGATAAAGTCTGCTCTCATAAGAGAATGGACTCTGCTTTCTGAAGGTGATATTTCTTCATTGAGAGAATATTTATTGAATTATCTATTGAGGAAGGATGCACCACCATTTCTAAGGGAGAAACTTCTGCAAGTATGTTGTTTTTTATTTTGATGTAATGTTTTTTAGTAATGGCCTAAAAATCTAACAAAACTAAATGATACCTATCATTATAATTATAATGTTTTTTGCATTTGCTTTTTATCATATTTATTTTATTTACTTCTACTTACCTTACCTCTCAATAGAAAGGTTTCTTTTTAATTTTGATTCCCAATTATAAATTTTTGGTTTTATGTAACATTTCGTTTCAGACTATTGCTATCATCATTAAAAGAGGGAGCATTGATGATGGAGGAAGAGAACGGAAAGCTTTGCTTGGTGAATTAGAAAAGATCATCCTTAGTTCACCAATAAGTCAACAACGATTAGCTAGCTCATTGATATTAGCCATTATGCAGGAGTACGCTATAACTGTGAAGTCTGCCGATGTGGGGTTAATTTGGGAAGTTCATTTTAGATTAAAGAAGTCTTTTGAAGCATTAGATTTGAAGCGTATATTTAGGTTTACAGTTGGTGTGTTAGAACAGATAATACGATCAGGTCATCGTCCTGAAGGGGAGCAAGCTTTATTGACGAAGCAACTCCTGACTATTGTCGAAACAGTATTATGCTGGAGTCATGTGTCTCCATTGTTATCAAAGAGATTAATTGGTGCATTTGAAGCTATTTATGATTGTGACACTCCACCTGCTCTGCGTTTGAGTATGAATTGGAAGGATACAATAATGCAGCCAGAGCTTCTGGCATTGTTCTTTGAAATACACATGTATGTTAGGTCTAATCCGGATTTAGCTGGGCCATCTCTCACTTGTCTTGTCCAGCTTGCTAGTTTAAGTGGAGTTGTAGTTTCTATTCGTAATTTTAAGCAACAATACTTAGAGAATTATGTAAATAGTTTTCTGAATATGATGGCTTACATCCAGCCAGTAGAGCGTGAGATGTTGGGGATAGCAGATATATATCGGAGACTAGTTCAGTTCTTCACTCCAGCTATGATAGCAGCCACACCACCAGCATTTTTGCAAAATTTAACATCACTGACTTGCCATTGCATCACAGGATCTGTTGTAGAGGAAGGAGTAAGTATTTTTGTTCTGAGTATTTATTTAGCTGTTTTCGATTAAAGCTAGTGTTGTAGATTTAATGACGTAAAAATAATTGACGATTACATCACTAAAACTGCAGCCAAGTTTTTGCAAGCAAAGAAATGATGAACCAGTATGATTCTATAAACAACATAGTTTAAAAAATTTTTTTAGCATTTTTAAACTAAAGACAATGGATTTAAAAAGGCAAAATATTAAAGTAAGATAAATATTTTAGATCAATGACGACACAGTATGGAGGGAATCACTTAACAAATTCCTCCACACATGGTGCTCAATAGTTCATGATTCTGGATATTCCAATGAGACCTTACTGAATCCTTGCATTGAGATCTTCAATACATATCTACAGTGTAGATTAGCTCCGCCGGATGGAATAAGGTACGTGTATAAAGAAGAAATGTATTAATGTATTTAATATATCATTCTTTTCCCATAATTGCTAGTTGGTTTTTGTGGACTGTGATTTTTTTTTCATTTTGATAAATAAACTATAACTGTGAGTTTATGTTTACTTGTTTCTTGTTTATTTTATTTATAAAAACTTTTTTTTGTTCTTAGAGGCACAGAAAATACAGATGAAGATATAAAAGATGACATCGAGGAGGATGAACGCAAGCTGCATAGCAATGTTTTGTTGACTATAGGCGCTATTGCGCGAAAGGCACCCGCGCATTGCTGCCACGTGCTGTTCACTTTGCTGCAAGACAGAAGTAAGAGGTAATGCTCAAAATTAAATCTTTTCCTTTAGATGATATTTAGATATGGATGGAAATATAAACATAAAGCACATAGCAACATTTTGTTGATTATAGGTGCTATTCACCTGTGCGCCTGTCTTTGAAATCCATTTTGCCGAATATTATAAACTAGAGGACGCCCGCGATTTCGCCTGCGTAAAACCAAGAATCACCTTAATTCCCCTTCCCGCGGGAATATAGAGAAATCCTCTCTTAGTGTAACCCCAGTTGTAAGACCACATAAAGAACCTACACACTAATGCCACACGCTCTAAACCCAGTGGTTTAGGCTATGTCAGTCATTCAAATTCTTCTTTTATTTTTATTAAAAAAAAAAAAACATTTTCCCGAATATTATAAAAAGAAGGAAAATTGTCCTTTAATGATTTCAGACTGGAGTCTCAGCTGCAACTGATGCACATGGGAAAGCTGCCAGTGAGCAGTGGCAGCGAATTAGTCAACTTGTTCGAAGATCTGCACTGGATTTTGATGATTGCTGGTAAGTAGATAGATAATAGTACCAGCGTTTTTCAAATAATATTCAACGACTTCCGACCTTACAAAGAGGAGAGAAAAATGTCGGAAGGCGGAACCAGGTCCTTGAAGTATAGCAGTGAGTGTGCAAGCTGAGAAAGACATTTCACAGATTTCAAATCTCATAATTATAATTAGTTTTCCTAGTTAAGAAACTAAATTGAAAAACTTATTAACTAAATTGAAACTGCCGAGCTTGCATGAAGAGACTTATGAATGTGGATAAAACTAAAAAAGAATTCAGAGGTCATGACCAGTGGAAAGATGTACCTAATCTCTGCCTACCCCTCCGGGGAAAAGGCGTGATTTTATTTTTTTGTATGTTGAAAAAAACTTTGCCTTTAACATTTGATGTGTCCGATTGATTTCTCTTAGTTCACATCGTGACGTGTTCAGTATGTGACCAACTCGGATATCTATACTTAAAAAAAAAGTCATCAAAATTTACACCATACGAACACTGGTTAGAATTCAAATTAATTTGTTCCAGGTCATTTCCTAGCAGTAGATTGTACAGAGGGCGAAACAATGATGATACCACCTGAAATAATCACTTACAGTATTAGAGAGAATGCCGATATAGACAGTTCGCTTAGATACCTGGTCGGAGAAACCACTAGTACAGAAAACGTGGATCCAATACTCAAGTGAGTTTCATGTATTTACTTAAATTGTATAGTGATATTTTCTATGGAATATGTAATATGGGCTAACGAAAAGGCTAAAAGAGATGCCTTTGTACCATCATTGTCTGTTTTGTGCTGTTTTTCTAATGGTGCGATAAAGAGTTTTATCTATTAAATAGTAATAAGCTTGGGATTCTTCTTGATGGGCTAACTACCTGTTAATATTTTGATGACAATTCCATCATTAGGCCATACAGCTAAACATGGTCTTTCGGTCCTTTCAAGGCTATTGGCTATGTCTACCATGCAAGGGTTAAAGACGTGATTATATGTATGTATATAATGTGTTTTGCTTGGAGATAAGTGGGCAAATGCAAAGTCTCATAACCATTTTGTTTAATTTATTAATTCAATTATTTTGGTTTGTTCATATGATGTGACAAAATAATGTTTCAAAACGAATACTCAACTATAATTCATTCGAGAGTTCAATATTCTATGATGAACGTGTTAAATATAAGTCAATGAACTTGCAGATTAATAGGCGAAATTCTCCGTATAAGCGCGTGGGAATGCGCGGCTTTAGAAGCGGGCCTGGGCACAGTGTTCAGTCCAGAATTGTCCGCGACAATATCCTGGCTCCTCACAATATGGGCCAATTCCTATTTGATGCAACAATCTTCGCAGTATTCAGAGGTAAGTTATAGCCATTACTACCTACCGCTGAATCAAACCGACGGAAAACTTAATTCCATAACGACCTTGTTATAAGCACATTAAATTTAAAATCCAAAATGTTTCCTGCTATCTCGCTCTGTAGTACAATAATTCGCAGATTCCAATGGCTACAGACTCAACTGGTCAAATATTTTCGCGCCATTCATAAATTAGACTGTGCAGGTACATGATGTAACTTACATATTACTTTACGTTTATTCCTTGAGAGAGACAAACGCAAGCTTGAAGCTACTACGAAAGCATTAATTTTACATTTATATACGGATAGAACTTGTCTATCCAGCCCCCGAAAGCATTGCGCGAGCGTGAGTCATAATAAAAGGCGAAACAGCAATAGCTTTTCGGGCAGATGTCAACAGCACTAGAGTCGGCTTGCATTTGTATAGTAATGAAAGTTGTCGGCAGATGTCGTCGGCGCTGGAGGCGGCGTTCGGCGCGGGGTCGCGCGGCGCGGCGTGGGCGTGCGGGCGCGGCGCGGCGCGCGCGGCGCTGGCGCTGCGGCACGCGCACGCGCAGCCCGCCGCCGCCGCGCACGCGCTGCGCCTGCTCGCCACCATTGCGCATATACAGCACAAGTATGTATACTACACTCCACATCTTTCTTATCACGACCAAATACTTATTTTGATTCATCCATGTTTTTCACTAATTTTATATTAGAGTAGGTACCTAGTTAATAATTTATCTATTAGAGTAGTTACTAATTTATCATTATTTTTTGTCGAACAAGTGTTTTGTTACACACAGGTTTCCAATCGTCCATAATAACCGGGACGTTGCAATTGAGAATTAATTCTTGAATGTACAGGTTTCCTCACGATATTTTCCCTCATAGAACTAAGTAAACACACCTTTTAAAGTCTTAACCTAAACCTAACTTATGGGATTATTATATAATATTCTCTTCTCCAGACAAAACCCACAGGCTGCGTGCGAGGAGTTCCTGGCCCTAGTGGCGTGGGAGGCGGCCGGCAGTAACCTCCCGGGGGAACTGCGCAGGGAGCTTCATAGGGCATTCGCCATTGCCGCTACCTATGCTGACGGTACTTGTTTATATATATTTTAACCCCCTTAGGTTCACTGGAAGAGGTTGCCATTAGCCATAAGTCCGCCTTTGTATCTCATAGCTTGTTTTTTTATATTCTATTTTTCTTTATCTTCATAAATCTTTGGGATAAAAGCAGTGAACGCGATTTTAATCGTTAAAATGTTTTAACAATGGTACTTTAAACACTATAGAAATCTGATGTGGGCGTGGCCGCGTGCTAAAGTTAAGACTTATTTTATGATCTTAGAATAAGCCAAGTCTGTGTAAGTGTCGCGACGACGCGACGACGTCATGCAATATGTTTTACGAATTAATTCAAAATTAATCGATGTTCTGTCTTAGGATGTATAAACAATAGCAGTGCTAGACTGTTAGGATTGTCTTACTATGATAACACTACTGGAAACTATCAGGTGTTTTTAATTTAACTGAAAAACCAGTGTATGGCTTAATGATGGAATTGAGATTCAAATAGTGATAGGTTAAGTTTTAATTATATATATTTTTTGTAAGCATTTAATTTTGTTACAGGTGAAGTCCGCAACCGGCTGTTAGTAAGCACCGTAGCTCTTCAAGAGAAGCTGATAAACTTGATAAATTCCGAGTCTGATACGGAACCTGTACGGAATATGCTCGCCGACACGCTTGATTGTTTCATAGGCATCACAGAGGGAGTTCACGAGGTTAATGTTTAGGCTTTAGTTGGTCTATGGAATTTTGTTTAATTTGTGTGACATAATTATGTCAAATCCATATATGTAATTTCAGGTCTTGAGAAAAGCTGACCCTGGGCTCGTTTCTAGGGGTTTGCAAATATAGACAAAAATATAGTCGCGTATATATCCGTTGTGGGGTTGACAGGGCCAACAGTCTTGAAAGTCTGAAAGGCCACGTCCAGCTGTATGGCTAAATAATGAAATTGAGATTCCAATAGTGACTGGTTGTCAGTCCATCGCCTACAAGAAGAATCCCAAGTTTACTACCTTTTAGCCTTTCCTTTAGTCGCCTTTAACGACATCCGTGGGAAAGATATAGAGTTGTCCTTTTCTAAAATGCCAGGAACCACACGGTACATTTAAATTATATGTTTGCCTTTTTAATCGTACAGGTTGGAGCTATGGATGAACAGTTCATGATGCTTGTGGGCGCGTTGGACAAGATTCCCGGGATCGTATTCAGATACCACAACTATCCGGGCGTGGTGTTGCCAGCTCTCAACTTCTTGGCTAAAAGCGCCAAAAGAATGCTGCATTCGGTGCAACCTGCTAATGTAACTAAGTAGGTTTAGCCGTTTTTATTAAATACTACCTTTTTTTTTAATAACCACTTAGTTTGGGATGAATAAAAATGTTTTATTCTATTTTGTATTTTTATATTTTAGTGTTTACCGTTCTTTACATACTTTCATATGAAATCGTTTTTAATATAATCATCTGTAACAAAATTTCTTCCACAGATTTATTGAAGTTTGCAACACCACTTTCGAAGTTTACATTCGGTGGAACTCAGGAAAAATATCAAGTATCCCACAAGACGCCGAGGAAGAAGCATATGAAGTGAGTAACTTTATTAAGTACTAGGCTTTGTTTTCGTGGGAATTTCCAGAACGAAAACTAAGTTTTCCAGGGAAATTCCACTATTAAAAAAACAGTATCAGAAAAAAAATTTAAGTCGTCTGTCAATTTTCACGTGAAATAGTATCATTTAATTTCAAAAGTAATATTGAATTTTACCAATGTAAAGAAATCATAAATATATCAGGAAACTCTATAATATTTTTTTCTGTGTCGACGACACTAAGCGTCGCAGGAATAGTGGATGGCTCTGGTGTGTCATAATGCCCAGTTTTCTAGATTTTTTCACGACTGTGCCCTTCTTATGTAACCACTCAATAAATTTATATTATTAGGATATCTGCGCGCTAATGGAGTTGATCTGCAGCATCGCTCGCTGCCGGACCGACCTCGGCGTCGGCGAGACGTGTGCTCGCGGCCTTAGAATACTGTTGCCTCTCATCACGCCGCCTCTGTTAGCGTTGCCAACTCTGGCGCAACACGCTTATAGGATGCTGAGAGATCTGGATCAAGCTGAACAGGTAATATTGACTTAATATTGGTGCTTTTAATTATTTACTTTAATTTTTCACTTGTTAACAATAATTATCAAATTTTTAAAAATAGGATTTTACTGAAAGGGAATTCTATTTCCTGATAGGGAAATACTGTACGATACTGAAAATAGCGACTGAGTGAAACACCAGGAAGAAAATGACATTGATTATTGAAAAATTATATAGATAATTTGCTCTCATTTTATTTACTTTATTTAATTTTTCAGATCACAAATCTACCCATCGAAGATTTCAACATGGTA
The DNA here is from genome assembly GCF_032362555.1 of Amyelois transitella. Taxonomy (NCBI): domain Eukaryota; kingdom Metazoa; phylum Arthropoda; class Insecta; order Lepidoptera; family Pyralidae; genus Amyelois; species Amyelois transitella. Next base: position 4,021,856 of record NC_083511.1, on the reverse strand, counting down.
GTAACAGCATTACGAGTCGGTCTAACCGCCGTCTCTTGCGACGTGTCGACCCTTTGCTGCGACACAATTGTGGGACTTTCCAACAAGGCGCGAACATTAGGCGATAACAATCCATACGCATTATCTCTATTAAGTTTAGCAGAGTTACTCCTAATGCTTATAATCAAGATGGAAATACCACCGGATTCAATCCCGGCCGCTGGGGCAGCAATATACGCGTTAACTTGCGTCAAACCGGCGTTGTTAGAAGGTTTAGCGCGTCAGCTGATCGAGGCCTTCGCGGTCAATGACCCCGCGAACGTACCGAGATTAGAAGAAGCATTTGGTGTATTAACGAACGGAGTTTTGTTCGACGGCCTCCGTCCGCACAAACTACGCTTTCAAGACAACTTCGACAAATTTCTGGCCAGTGTACACGGCTTCCTTATTGTGAAATAACTAAAGATCACATTCATGGTTTGCGTGAAAAATCAACGGTTTGTCAACGGCAGTGGCAGTATACGTCGCGTGTTGCAAGAGTACGTTGGTGGTTTATGCGAATTGCAATTCTAAAGACTGAACGTGTCTTCGACATTGAGCTTGAGCGTTGCTGGATACCAAATCAAGTTATTTATGAATGTTTTAAATCTTTATTGTGAATGTGAAAGACTTGTTTGTTTTAAGATTGACTTTGTAGCTGGAGTCAATATTTTACAGCCAGTATTTCTCTTTCTATAAACGGAAACGTAGGTCTATTCTATAAACTTTATTATTACAACAAACCCAAAAATTCATGAAATAAGAGTCAGTTAACGGTAATAAGATAAACAGGTTTGCAGAAAGAACTGTTGATCTGCACTAGGAGTTGAATTTAGAGCCAACTATGTAATGAATGCCTTTGTCTATATAGTTTCCACAACTTGATTAAATTTTATAAAGAAAGAGTTGGAATATATTTTTTGTTATATTTTATATGTATAAAGTTGTAAAAAATTGACTTTAGCTAATGAGCCTGTATTTTATGTATTAGGACGTTGTATTTCAAACTCGAATCGACTTGTCCGAGAAAGGGCTGTGTACACACTATTGTGTTTAGAAGTTTAGAATGTTAGCTGCCGATTAGCTTTATCGATAGTCGGATTTTGACTCGGTATATGGCCTAACATAAGAACAGGGTGCTTACAACTCCATTTTGACTGGCTAACCTTATAATATCTTCCTTTATCATTAAGAGGCTACATTTAATCTATCTGCAATTTAATGGTCTCTTTATCTCTCAAATAGTGTAATTTTATTATGAAATTGATGTTAAATAGGTATTTCAATAAGTATTCAATATATAAACTGATGAAGGTTTTTTTTGGTTTAAGAACGTGTAACACATTGTGTTTCTTTATGAATATCTGACTGGGGAAACAAAACGTCAATTATTGCTAAAATTATATGTTCAAGGATAAAAGGAAATATTCGCGATACTGTGACTTGTTTTCCCGGTCTGTTTAATGTATAATAAATACTTATTTTTAATTGATTAATTCGCAAAAATTAAGTATTTTTTTTAAGTGGATCTGTTAATTAATGCAAAACAGATTTTAAGAATAATTTTGAACACTTCCCAATCGCTTGAGTCGTATATTTTGTATCGGGGTAAAGTTGTTTATAACTGCATCTACCCTTGAATTATTCAACTTCAAATTTACGGACTTTATTTTGATTTATAATGTACGAATTTTTTATTGAATGTATTTCGGTTAAAAAAATGTATTTTTCTTATGTTTACAACGAAATATTACTGTTTATATATATATAATGTGGTTGTGAATGTGTATAATGCAGGATTTAATGATCTACTGTGGTATTACATATTTCTTAGTTAAGACGACAGAGTACACTATGTATTAGTTGCTAGTTAGGAGAATTGTGATAAGTATTTGTGAACTTGCGTCTACATTTTTTCATAGAAAATTTAGCACTAAATTAATTCTAGGTATTTCAGTCCTTCTTGTAAGTATTTCGATTATATAACTTGGATCTTTCCGTAGATATTCTTCCACTTCTAGAAAATGAACTAAGTCATTTTATACGTGAATCGTATTGATTTACATATATCAGTCAATAATTTCCTTCGATTTACTCCGTATATCTTCAAATAAGTAGCATTTTCCCTTGCCTTTCCTTGCATTTTGGAGTAACGCGCGCACAGAAAAATCAAACCACACGATGAACTACTCACATACTTTTATTTAATGCAGTAAGAGTTAGGACCTCGATTCTATCTCTATATTGATATTTTCTACTAAATTATCGCCATCCCGCCATATTTCCGATTATTCCCAAAACTCTTGGGAATATTACAGCTGGTCACAGGGCCGGAGACAAACTCGAATGGTGAAATTTCAAGCGCTTCCACAATCTGCTTTTTAAGGAAGATTAAGCAAATCTTCCTTAAAAAGCAGCTTTTGTGCTTCTAGACTACAACTTTAGTTGTCGTTGTTTTTTTTTAAATAATCCATTAGGTACAAAATATTTTCTATAAGTATAATTTAGTATGTAGTAGACTTATAATACGCATATATCAGTCAAATTTTTTTAACTCAACATAGATATTTTATGGAATTTCAAATAAATTTGGTAAAATCAATGTTATAAAATACAGCATAAGCTGAAATTAAATATTCAGCAGGTGTCACCTTATTTTTTATATAAAAATCTCAAAAAATGTTACAATTTCGTAGACGGCAAAGAAATATTGCCATATTATTTCGATTTCGGCTTGAGGCCATGACGACGTGCCTACTTAGATTTGTTCGTATTCAATCATTCTATTATTCAATAAAATCTAATTACAGTAATGATAAACTTCAAAATATTTACTTATGCATTATATGATGGATTTATTGACGAATTGCGCCATACTTTACTTATAATAATGTTAGGGTATTTATTTGAACATACGATAATTTTTGAATTTAATTGAGTGTGACAGTTAATGTTAATTATTTCAATCTTGTAACATATTATAGTTTATATATTTGTTAAGTTTACATAAATTGTAATTAACGTCCTGATTGGTATAGATTTTTTAATTATATTAGTCAATCTACGCAAACACTATTTCAACAACTATTCGCAAGGTATAGTAGCTGTTGCGTTAAAATGTAAATTAAAAGTAAGTACGTATTACATAAGATTTCATCTCAAAAAATATTGTTTAGGTAGACTGCATTTTGTAAATACTCAAAAAATATTTTATCACCTAACTTGGTGCATTATTTCAAACACCGTACCTATCCCAATAAAAAGTTGAACAAATTTTATAAACTGATAAAGCATTTTTTTTATCTGACATGACTTTAATAATGTTGAAAATTTTGATCAAAAAATATATTTAATAATTTTAACCCACGCATTTGTTACGTACAAGCTAATACATTTCCAAAACGGCCACACTCTTAAATCACTTACTCTGCCATTGATACTTGGTTCCGAGGTAACTCATATTTTTGTAGATAGCCTTTGCGACAATAATTCAGTACTTGTTCAGTACCCTACTTTATTTTGGGCGGGAAAAGAGACCTCAATGGTATGAAGCAGCGTACATACTAAGATCAGCTGATAAACTTTAATTATCTGCAGGGTATCCAAGCAACAGAAAAATAAATTCACGCTTTTATTTGTTTTCATGAGGAACATGTGATTTCATACACTTTAACCAGAATTTCCATGAAAATTGAGTGCGAGTCGGATTCAAGGTAAGGTTTCCGTACCATTATCACGATTGTTGCTTTAATATTTATTTTTTACCTGTTTACTAAATCGACCAAAACATTGCTTAAAATTACGTTTGTTTTATGGGATTAATAATTAGGTACATTTAGTGTTACTTTTTATCTATTGAGAAAAAATAAAACTTCAGGTCTGTCTGTCATTCGTGCTTGTCATTGTCATGTCAAACCAATGTCAAATACTTTTGTTTGTCTTGTCGTTGTCATGTCATGTCATGTGAAAAACATTTTATTTTCATTATTTTCCTAAGTTCTGTTCGGCTCTTTTCCAATTACCAACTGTGTTATTTTCCGGGATTATTTTAAGAATATATATGGAATTAGAAAAATGGTTTCCAAATTTGACTCCATACGAAGTGCATCGTTTCACTCATCTATAGCATCATCGTTAATAGATAAGAATGATGATTGGGTCAACATCAAAAACAACATAAAAGAATGGCTGAAGTCACGAATATTTTTGGGTCGCTACACTGAGAGAAGACTTGTGAATCCTATTATTGGATACAGAGATATTGTATTAATTAGTCCCGCTGAAACAGAGTTAAAAAGGGACTTGATAGAAGCAACCTATCAACTTAAAGCACCGTGCACCACTCAATGGATAGGTATAACGGAATCTGAAGCCCTGGGATATAGGCCTAATGGTATATGCTTATGGACAGAAATCGAGAATCAACCCTTTGGATTGTTTTGGTTTCAAATTAAATCTGTGAAATTTCGAGAAAACGAAGTTATTATATTACTAAAATGCCTAAGACATATCACCGACTCATTTTTGGAAGTTGAACCTACTTTGACAGGGGAGAAGGTGAAAGAAACAGCAAATGCAAGTATAGCTGATACAACTTCCATAAAAGAAACCTACTCTGAAATTGTTGAAACACTTCAAACTTCTTTATCTATAAGAAATGTGAAAGAATTTGTAACATTTCTCTTTGCATTTGTTATAGCTATCTTTACTGGTAGTACTGCTTTTGTAAATTTTCTGGGAAATTTTGTTTTAGCACTTTTAAGGGAGCTTTCTGTACTAGTTAAAAATTCAACACCAATGTTTTTAGGAGTTTTGGATTTTTTCAGTAAAATTGTTGGTGGGTTTTATATTCTTTTGGCGATGTTTTTTAAACCAAGCCCACAGGTTGCTTTCCAGAATAGACCTATTACCTATGATAGGCGCCAAAAGGCACATACTAGCCGTTATAATGACATACAAAGTGAGTATGATTCTAGAAACTTTGACTAAAATATTGATCTCTTGGAGTTTATCTTTGCCTAATTGTAATTTTGTGCTAAATAGCTTATCATCAGCAAATGTTTACTCATTAACAAAATGTAAATAAAATGAAACCAAAGTGTTAAAATGTAATGCTGAAGAATTGGTTGATTGCCCTTTGCAGATATATTTTTAGTCTAATGTTCACATCAATTTAAAATTTGAGAGGGCTTTAGCTTTTGTGACCACTATTTTAATGTATGTTTAATAAATAAGAATCTTCAAATTTTTTCTGAAGTAACAAGTCTTAGGAAAATGTAAATAAGGAAAGGCATTTCTTTACACAATTTTTTACGCTAAACAAAGTTAATACTGTGGTAGGCAAAGACAAATCTATATATGTTTAGAATTAGAGGAATTTGTATTTTTTTTTCCAAAATGTTTTATATGAATAACATTCCTTTATGCCTTTTTTTTACTGTTTATGCTTCAAATATGAATTAAAGAATGGGATGGTGAAGGAAAAAGTTTTACAATTGTATAGATTTATTTTACATGATTATTTATATGTTTAATTTAAATACATTTATAACTGAGAGGACATTGTCGTTTGTATACCTATAACATGTTTGTGATGTAAATGTTTTGTCAATATAATTTTGTTGATGTTTTATCAATCCTTTTCCACTGGTACAACTATTATGGAACTCCTTAAATGATTATGATTAAGATTAACTGAAACAAAGATCACACTTTTATAAAACTACATACTACATCACATTGGTTACTTGTACACTTTTTGTAATTTTGAATAGTTGTTAATACCTGATTTTTTTGATCGATTGAAATACCCAGATGGCTCCCAATCCGTAACTGAAACAGTGGCAAAATATAGTGAATACACGGTTTAAATTCCTGATTAGGTAGTTATATAAATTTAAAACAGATAATTGTGGCAAATACCTTTGCGTGCTGATGGATTCCTGAATTTATTAGGAGATAGGCCAAGACCGATTTTTGATTTATTTTTATTCTTTCTGGGGGTTTTCTTCACTGGTATTTGATTATATTCATTTTTCGTTGTAATGGTCTGTGAACACATCAATTCTTTTTTAAGTATCAAAAAAACTTAGGTACCTACATAGGTTTCTATGAGTGAAATTGTATGGTAACTGAAGGCCCATGCTACAGAAATCATCAATTATTTGACATTTGGATAGTTTAATGACTGCCGATCACACAGTCGTAAGTAATCAAGAGTTTGCTCTGTTCATATACAGGCTGTTTATAACAAAAACCTTACAAAGAAATTATGTACGAACCTCTGTTGCTGTATCAGCAATTACCATAGTCTTTGGCAAATCCAGGTCCTTTTCTCTGTCCTTTACCATGTTCTTTGAAACAATATTATTTAGTATATTTGTAATAACTATATTCATCGCACTGTTGTTATATTCCATCAGCATGTTTTTGAATAATGTCATCAATACCGGGAGATACGATGTCAACTCTAGTTTCCCCTTTTCTCTAGTGCTATAATTGTTCAGAATTTCCAAATGGGTAAATACTTCATCCAACGTCATATGTTTTCGATTGTACCCCAGAACTTTGATTGTTCTGCTCCCCAAATAATCTGTTAATTCAAAAGTTAAAAATGTAATGTGAATGAAAATTCTGAAAGAACATTTGAGGATGAGGACCTTAACATTTTATTACCTACACAAATGTTCCGAATTTCCAATGTAGGAAATTTAGTCAGTATACATTGGTTGAATGTTTTGTCGTCTACCCGATGTTTGAATTGCGATTTTATTGATTGTTTTGATAGGTTCTAATGTGTTTAGGCATTGAGTTTTTGTTTGGGGCCTTTTAATATACTGCAACTTCTTTTTACCTTCGTCAACAGGTTTGCTGTAGTATGTTACATTAACATTTTGGTACAATGGCGGTTCCAACGTGTTCAATACGATGTTTAGGGTTTCAAGAGTTTCGTATACTAATCTTCCAGCTCTTTTCCTTATAATTTTTTTTATATCATTCGTCATTTTTGTACTTAAATTCAAATATCTTCTTCCTTCCTCCAGTTGTACAAGTTTATATAGGAAATTAGCTGTTAGCTCCTAAAAAGTAGATTGTATTTAGACTTTTTTTGAATTTCTATTAAGAAGAATAATTTATCATGTGGTTTTATATACCTGTGTCACTGCATCTCCAAAGTTTTCATATTTACATGGCCATGATATGTAAATGATTACTATTGAATATTCTTCAAACAAGTTACAAATGTCTGCGTAAGCGCATCCCTGAATAATCTCTACTTTCTCAGTGTATGTGGATTGTGTGAATCCCTATAAATTTTAAAGAAATGGAGCTAAAATTGCTTATTAAACTTATAAAAAATGACCACATCACTAGAATATTTCTAGATAATGGACATCTTACTGCCTACTTGTATTCTTACGCCGTTGTACAAAGTCTTGCTTCATGTGCTCTAGAAAGGAGTTAGAAGCTTGTCACTAAGGGTCCTTTAACTACCTGTATGTTTATTTCCACATTGGTTTTTTTTTTTCAAAGTATTTAGATGGTAACGACGACTCCTATTAACCGTTAAAGAAAACATTTAAACTGTAAAGATACTAACTTCGTTTAAAAACTGCAAAGCATGTTTCGTATATTCTCCGTTCATGTAGAGGAATTTCTTCAATATTCTCATATTCTTTATAATTTCCCCAAGGGTGTTTGTAAAGAATTTTGTCTCTTCGTTAAAATGCATAATCAAGTCGTTATATTCGGGCCGGTTTAAACAATTGCATTTTCTTGTAAGACGTTTATAAATAGAACAGTCGTCGTCTTCCTCCTGTTAAAAGTTAATCTATACTTACTAATAAAAAGGTAACGTTTGTAACCTTGATTGTTTGTTTGAAAGGGCTCGAAGATTTCCAGATCTAGGACACATTTATCAGATTTCTTTTTCGTTTGAATAAATTTAATTTTTCTAACGACTAAAGATTTCCTCTTTGGACAGAAGACGGATTTCCTCTTTGGCCAGAAAAATCTTAGATTAATTTTTACAATATTTATTTGTTCGATACTAACATCTATTAAAAATGGGTATAATTATACCTGCATATGCATACTACAAAATACATACATTACAAACAAAATACATAAATACATCCAGATACATATGACAATAAAAGAAATACATACCTACTGTTGCACGAAGAACTGTTAGTATTTTTAAAACAGTAAGATGTCCTTGATCTAAGCTTACCCCATAATTAGAAACAGAAAGCCCCAAAGAAAAGTATACTCACCACCTTCATATCTTAAAGGTATCATATTTGAAATATCTTTTTCTTTGGTCTAGTGGAACTAAAGATATCAAAATACAGTACAGTGGGCTGTACAGATAAGTAAGTACATCACCACTTCGCGACGTCAACAAGACGAACGGTGATTCTTTATTAAGTGGTTCCTTATGTACAGGGTCTACTAGAACCAAGTTCTCACCCTTGGGGACATTATAAGAAATCAATTAATAGTTACCTGAACAAAAATGCCTTCCAAAGCACTCGTTTGTGCTTCTAAATGTTTAAGGGCATTAGCACCTAAAAGATCTGTGACGGAAGGGAGCTGTAAATTATTGACGTCTTTTTAGTAAATTAAATAAAAATAAATCTAAAAACAATAAAAAAAAAAACATACAGCAGACGCGATGGGTTGAGTGGGAATAGGTTTCACAAGATTTAATATCTTGGGAGTTCCAATGGGTATCTTTGAATGAGTTTTTGATTGTATTTCTTCAAGGAGATATAATAGTTTCCTTGTACTATCTTTCAATTTTATTAGGGAATCCTGAAAAAAAATAAGAGAATTCCCATTCAAATACAAATGTAAAAGTTTTGTAGAAGCTGACACACATAAAAACAATCAAGTCTTTACTCCTGCGGGGTAAACAGAGCCTGAGATTCAAAAACATAAAGACAAGCAAATTAAGAATCCCAAGTTTATAACAGTGACAACTTGCAGTAAAATAATATGATTGTGAGAGTCCGGGTAGGAGAATAGAATATCTGTGACATTATTATGTAATGTTATTTCAATGCTTATTCTATCTGCTTCATTTATCTATCACAATTAACGCATCGTGGACAGGAGGTAGAAAACTAGGTAGGTCTTAAGTAATAACAAAAGGAGAGCCTCTATCAGGTGGATCTCTCCCAGTTTTAATTACAATTGTTCTTATAGCTGACTGAAAATATACCTACACGTTTCTTCACAGCGCCACCTATCCTACTTACATAGATATATAAAACGTGTTATGTTGATAACTCATGGACCTAATAATATTTACGTCCATGTGATAACTAGATAGGTAGGTACCTATTAGTTACCTAAGAAATCATGTGATGGAACCTAAAGAGTAAAATAACGTACCAACTGGATATTGCAAACTGATTCCGTTACTCCTGTTCGTATTACATTTGATGACTTTCCTTTAACTTCATCAGCCTGATTTTTAACTATTTTAGGTGCTCTATATGATACAACGCTCGTAGCAGCTAAATCTGAATACGGGAAACCATCCTCATCATCTTCAACATCATGTCTTCTGGACTGTTCAATACTTGATGAGGATTTCGTTATATTCAAATTATCGGACATTGTAAGTTTATTTAATATGTATCAGTTATTCTAATAATAATACTTATCATTTATTGTTTTGTCATTTTGGTAAACCACTAAATTATTACTAAATACGGGTGCTTATTATTTTTGTTTGCCATTTTTGAATTTTAGTGCCAAATTTTGAAATAGTGATTGTGCCACTGCCAATAGTGCCAAACAATGACATGAATAAAATTACAATTTTAACTGGATCCAGTGGATACTCTCCAATGAAGAAGTATCCTATACTCTCAAGACTGGACCGCATTAACTTAACAAAATGATAGGTAGGCACTGATCTATGCTATGTTGTATCTTTTCGCCATTTTGGCGCCTAGCAGAAGTTTGTGGAACACTGGTGTGCTGTGGGGTCATTATTTAATATATAAAGGTTGATACTATAAGCTGGAACCACAGGTCCAATTCACGTCAGTGGCTTGAGTGTTAGTTGTCACTGACTGATGTCAATGTCAGGCCTTGAGAATGCACAAATGCACATTTTTGCTGTTTGTTTTGTTTACAGTTTTACATTGCTATTTACAATTTTAATTTTTAAATGTTTTTTATCAATTTTGATCTCAATCCCTCGTTATGAATAATTACAAGAGTAAAATCAATTATGATAGTCCTTGTGATTCGGATAATGACTGGACTAGCTCTTCAAATGATTCCAAATATTCAGATTCTGAAAGGTACAACCGAATCATAATAATTGAGATTCGTTTCATAAATCTAAACAAAAATGTATAAACCATACATATAATCACATTTTCAAACCTTACGGGGTAGACGAAGCCAACAGTCTTCAATACACTGAAAGGCCACGATTATACATTGATGTGTTGTCTGCTTTTAGTTCAGTGCCAGAGTGGGATTCTGATGTGGGCGAAGATGGAGAACTTGTTTACATCAAAATTAAAGAAAACAATGATGCCTCAGAGGATGCCACAGCCCCATTATTAGAAAAATGTGAGGCTTTTAATTTAAGGAATAATTTCAAACGATCTTCTACCAGGCGATCTACAAAAGGTAAAGTCTTGAATTTGTGCTCTTTTGATTGATTTTTACATACAGCCAATTTTGGGTTAGACAGGCCTATTGCCTGCAAGATTAAAATATTATTCTTAGTTACTTGGGTAAATGAAAAATCTATAGCTCCTAATTTGAATGAGGTAAAGCCTAAATTATTACTTAGTTGCTAAGTTTATTTACATTTGACATGATATCAGCACAAACTTTAACTTATTAATAAAATTACATTCCAGGTAGAATATTTAAAGCATTAAAAGTGCGTAAAGCAAAAAATATGGCCAGTGGGAATAAAGATGGTACTGCCTCATCTCAAAGTAATAAAGAACAATCAAAGGAACATGACACTTCCGTCATTATAGTGGTACTTATTAATAACAATATTTACATACATACATATGGTCACGTCTATATCCCTTGCGGGGTAGACAGAGCCAACAGTCTTGAAAAGACTGAATGACCACATTCAGCTATTTGGCTTAATGATAGAATTGAGATTCAAATAGTGACAGGTTGCTAGCCCATCGCCTAAAAAAGAATCCCAAGATTGTAAGCCTAGCCCTTAGTCGCCTTTTACGACATCCATGGGAAAGAGATGGAGTGGTCCTATTCTTTTTTGTATTGGTGCCGGGAACCACACAGCACTTAATAATAATATTTCTTGTTAATAAAACTTTTATTTTCCATTGTATATTGTAGTATTTCATTTTATTATTAAATAAATATAAATATATTAATATTATACATATTAAATAAAAATAAACAATTGCTACTTATTGCCAAAAATTATGTACCTATACATATGTATAATGAAAAATTCTAACTATTTTTATACTCTAAAATTAAGGAAACATTTGAAAATAAATTTCACTTCTACTTTGATTTAAATGTATTTGTAATTTTAATTTCATATTTTCAGGTCAGCAAAAACATGATTTTCAGTACCAAAAAGAATTGTCAGATAGAAAAAATTTTAGGTATAAGTCTGGAAACTCATTCTGATGGGAAAAGATTAGTTGTTCAAGATTTTTCCATTGAAGCTCTTGCAATTTATTCACCTAAAGTAAAGAAAGGTTTTATACTTCAGAAACTAAATGGTATAGAAGTGGAGGCATGTAACATAAATAATGTTCTTCAAAGGGTTGCAGATGATCCTTTCAATCCTAAGCTTACATTCCAAGCTCCATCAGAAGGCGATAATATAGACATTGTCAAACTGCTTACTTCAAAAATTGAGGTAGATAATTCTCTCTCACAATTCTTACGAGATTCACATTGTTCAGTCCTGTACATATGCTGTAATGATATTGAATATCACAATAATGATGATAATGGAGTCTTGTATTGCTATCCGCGGCCATACAACCAAAATTACCTGTATAATACCAGAGGGGCTTATGTAACTTTATGTCATTTGGCACCAAAGTCTTTAGGAACAAGTGAACCAATCACATCAACAGTGCTCTATGCCGAAACTCTTATCAATATCACATACAAAACTAACTATGGCGATCTGTTATTGGTTGCATTTCCTAATAAGTTTGTAAATGTGTTTGCTGCGAAAAGGATAATTGATGATATTGTTAGAATGTTGGAATTTTTATATGGATCATTGAAATCCTGTTTTACAAAGCCAAATAATGTTGATAAGTTAGATGGCATCTTTTCTCGTGTTTTCGTGTCTTTAATACATGGCTGTGATAAAGATGAGAAAGGCAATATAAATATGAATCAGTTTGAGGATCTGTTAGGTGCTCATGCAGTGACATTACCATTGGATGTGAGAGTGCAAGTTGATGACGCAATCACTGAATTAGAAGCAGCTGACTACAGAGAATGGGTATGTATGAAAAATTTTATAACATACATACATATAGTCTTGAAAAGACTGATAGGCCACATTTAGCTATTTGGCTTAATGATAGAATTAAGGGTCAAATAGTGACAGGTTCAATTTTAATAAATTTAGTGTTTTATTTGTTTTAATTTTAAAATCAACCTAATAAAAAAGTGTCAGGCGTCTGCCCTTGGCGTGCTTAATTATAGTCTGTGTTAGGACACCACTCAATAGACTAGACAAATTGAATATAAACAATAACAATAGGATTTAAAAGGTCAGAGGATGTATTTTATTTACAATTTTGCATTGATAAGCTAATTCTATTTGGTTAATTTTTTCAGACAGATGATGTTGAAAACTTTCAAAGACTGTACACGGTGATTGGTGCGTGTTTGTACTACTCTGGTCACTTGTTAAGTTCACATTTACAAGACGAAGACTTGAAGGAGATCAATGCGTTTCTAAAATTGAATGGGATTCTTAAACTAAGTACAGAAAAGGAACTAGAGAAGCTTGTAATATGGAAAGAAGTCTACATCAACGAGCATAGAACTGCTAATATGACAGATACTTCTGAATTCAGGTAGGTAATAGTAGTACCTATGCTGATTTTTAACTATTATGACATATAATTGTTAAGGACTAATTACACAAATTGAGTTAGCCACAAAGTAAGTTCAGAACTTGTGTAATAGGTTACTAACTTAAGAATACAATACTTAAGGGTCCTTCTATATTTTAAATTGATGTTCGATTTTAGGATTCCAGAAGGTCGCTGGTTCCTGCTTCTCGTTGGCAAAGGTCACTTTATACTGGCCACATTGATGGAGGCAGGTGGATGTACTGAGGATGTAAGTAAAGTTTGGAGTTGCTTTTCTTTCAAAGAGATTCCAATTAGGCTATACGAATAGATAACAGTATCTCATTTCAAAATACTAGGTTACCTAAATATCGAGTTTGGGCACAAGTGATTAACTTTTATAAAACCAAGGTGTAGTACAACGTTGTTGTATTTTATATTAGAAATCATAGGTCATGTGGAGAGAATGAAAGAAAGTAGGTTAAAAAAAGTAGCAAATAAATAAAGAAAGTGTGGAGGGAAAGGTCGGAGTGGGAAGGCCTAGACGAGCGTATCTTGATCAAATTAAGGACGTCCTGGTAAAGGGTCAGGTTAAGAGTACCCGAAACCGCCGAGCTTGCATGAAGAGAGCTATGAATGTGGATAAAGCGAAAGAAGTATGCAGAGATTGTGGGAAGTCGAAAGATATAGTCTCTGCCTACCCCTCCGGGAAAAAGGCGTGATTTTATGTATATTTTTAGAAATTATCGAGGTGTACCAAGATGTTTGATATGTTTATAGGCAGTGGGAGTCACCCCGCCATCTCCATTTTACGTGGAAGAATGTGAGAGTTGTCTAGAATTGCTCTACGAAATGGGACTCAACAAGTACCTCGCGTCCTGGTTCTCTTCCAATACTCAGCCGCAGTTGCAGACCACGCCGGAGTGCCTGACAAAGCATGGAAGGAAAATCAAGGAATTGAATGGTAATTTTGATTACAAGCGACCCGCCCATTTTAAGATATAAACCGTCCTAAAAAAACCAGAATGTTGTAAAGCTGGTTTTTTCAGGACAGGAACTAAATCTGACAACAGCTTTCCGAGATTAGCGCATACAAACAAACAAAGAAAATAAGGGGTACTTAATAATATGTCAGGTAACCCCACACACACTATGTCGCGTGGTTCTCAGCACTTTATTAGAAAGGGCTAGTCCATCTCTTTCGATGGATAAAGTAAAAGGCGACTAAGGGAATAAGCATAGGTATTCATCTAGTGCAGACGTGAACACGAAAATTCCCATCGGTTCCCGTTCCCGCGAGAATTTGGGGAACGGTACCCGTAGATTATATAAGGAACCTACAAGCCAAATGTCTGTCAGTAAGTCACTCAGCAACTGAAAAGTTTTATACATAAGTAGTTTTGTGTAGAATTTTAAACTGTGAACTTTTTTTCAGCATTGAAAACGGAACCAGTAAAAACATCAACACTCAAACATTCCAAATCTCAAATCGATTTAAAGAAACGCCACAGTTCCACGGAACAAATCAACGCGTGTACAAGCGACATCGCCAGCAACCACGGCGGCCATCACAGTTTGTACAACCAGTGGTACAGCGCGCCGCAGAAACAGTATCGCCATTCAAGCAATTTGGATATAAGTTATTCGGAAGATTCTAATAGTTTGAAAAGTAACAGGTGAATCATCTTATTGAGCGCCTAAAGAATTCCAATTCCCGTAGCTTGGCACGCGCGATGCCGTTTTTATCGCTCGAAAAACTATAACTATAGAGGAACAGAGATAGTTTTTCGCGCGATAATAAAGGGGTCGCACGCCATGCTACGAGGGCAGTATTAGAGTTCATTGGGCGGCTTTTTAAATTTCTAAAGTCAAGATTCAGTCATGTTCAATATTTGTTATAAATAAATAAATATATACGGGACAAATTACACAGATTGAGTTAGCCTCGAAGTAAGTTCGAAACTTGTATTTTACTAACTCAACGATACTATATTTTAGAATAAATAATTATATAGATAAACATCCAAGACCCAGGCCAATTAGAGAAAGTTCGTTTCTCGTCATGCCCTGGCCGGGATTCGAACCCGGGACCTCCGGTGACACAGACAAGTGCACTACCGCTGCGCCACATAGGCCGTTAGTAAGTATGTAACATCATCCAATTTAGCTCAGTGGTTAAGCAGACTACAAAATAAAACAAATTGTGCATCATACTAACTAAAATAGAAGTATGATTTATAAAAAGACAGATACGCGTGTAATACAAAAATTGTATTGCAAAGTGGTTGTGGTTTTTTTCAGTGAAATAAGTGACGATCGTGTTCAAGGAAGAAGGGCTGATAGGGAGCAGAAGAATAGAAGAGATTCTTCAGGATCTGATTCTGACTGGGATAGACAGGTAATCTAGTAATATTTGGCACTATTTAGCTAGTAAAAAGCTTAAATTTAATAATATACAAGAATTTTTCAGAAATTGTTGAAGTATTTATATCGATACCATTACAATACTTTCTATACGCGAATGTAACTAATACTTGACTGGTATTTGAAGAAAGTGTAAATCCCTATTATGAATTTACTACTGATTTTCAACGTATGTTTGTATAACCTTTTTAGGACGGCAGTAGAGCAAGCAGCAGTGTGGATATGTCTGATATTAGGAAGTCTCTTCTGAACGAAATAGACCGAGTTACTACACACAGGTATTATATTGATATTGCTTTCCTTGTCTTATAGCGATATAAAATTGTGATCTATACTAATATTATAAATGTGAGAGTGTGTTTGTTTGTCCGACTTTTACGTTTGAAAATAATTGAACCGATCTCCATGAAATTTTGAATACAGTGTAGTTTCTTCATTAAAAATAAATTCATATTTCGTGGTTGATTTTAAATAATTTACTTACAAGTGCAAGTGTCATCATGCAATTTCTTGGGTTTTTATAACAACGCAAATCGGTACAATAACATACATACATACATATGGTCACGTCTATATCCGTTGCGGGGTAGACAGAACCGTGTGCCGGGAACCACACGGCACACGGTAGAATAACAACGCTTAAGATTTAGAAAGCAAAGTACTGAATCGATTTTACTTTGTAAAAAGAGCACTGAATTTTCGTTACGATTTACAGGATAACTGCGGGCGATGAAAACGTGTTATTCCATTTCGTGCAACTAGACACAGCGAAGGGTGTCCTCATAGCTCCGGTGAAGAACATCGAGGCACAAGCCAATAACGCTCTGTATTCATACATCATCAAGACTTTCAGGTCCGCCTGCCGAAGGATTCATGAGATTTTACAACACAATATTAGGTATGTTCGGTTGATACATACATACATATGTATATACTAGTAAAATAACTGTTGTTCACCCTTGCCTCAATTTTGTTTATGATCCTCTTATTGTCAGGTTGGCTGGAAGAGATCCCACTTAGGGATAAGCCCGCCTTTGTACTGTACTGTTTTTATTTGTAATGTACTCCTTTAGTGAACAATAAAGCATTTACTTACTTACTTATATACATAAATAACGCATCTTTCCCGAATGGGTAGGCAGAGACTACATCTTTTCACTTGCTACGATGCCTACAAAGTTCTTTCGCTTCATCTACATTCATAAATCTCTCATGCCAGCTATTCCGTTTTGGGTACTAGATGATAGTTAACGAGTTTCTGTTGACTGACTAATAAAAAGTAAAAAAAAATATCAATGTAAAAAAAAAATATCTTAGATAAGATGATGACTGGTATCCGTCTAATACTATACTTACTAATATTATAAATGCGAAATTCTACATACATATAATCACGCTTATATCCCTTGCCGGGTAGACAGAGCCACGCTTTTTACTCTGATTTAAATTGTTTTGTTTATAAATTTAATTTTGTTATAATTTTAATCCGAGGTAATTACTACTACAACTGACTATAACTGATTATTCGACTTGCTACTACTGAATTCCTTTGTCATTAATTTTTATTTTCTATTTTTTAGTTTGATTAGCAATAAAAGCGTAGTTTTTTTTAAACTATTATTTATTTTCTATTTTTTAGTTCGATTTGCAATAAAACGGGTAGTTTTCTAGTTTTTTTATACAATAATTTTTTGGAAGTTAACACTTCTGGTATAACTATCCTACTAGAAAAGACTTTCGCAACCATGCGCCCATCGCTGGAGGTTTTCACAACTAACTTTCTTAAAGTTATATGTGGCCTGATTGGATTAAATCTCATAATATTCTCATCATCATGATTCTTTTTAAGGTGATGGGCTTGCAACCTGTCACTATTTGAATCTCAATTCTATCTTAAAGCCAAATAGCTGAACGTGGCCTATCAGTCTTTACAAGACTGTTGGCTCTGTCTACCCCGCAAGGGATATAGACGTGATTATATGTATGTATGATGATTGTTCAACCCAGTTGAAAAGAATTTTATAGTGATAAATCACTGTTAATAATATTTTTGACTATCCAGCAAACGTAATAATTTTCGATTGTGGCCTTGCCAGGAATCAAACCACAAGATTAAGAGGCAGATTGATACAGGAACAAAAATATTTCAAACATACCTCCACTGCCTTTACAATCAGGAACGCGACAAAGTTTATCTGAAGACATCGTGGCACTTTTGTTGTAAAATCTGTCTTTCACAAAAACAAACACAAACTTGGGACTCCTATCTCAAATAATAAGGTACTTTTTACAGGAGTCCTATCTCAAAATATCTGCACAACACAGTAAACACAGTCAGAGTCCAATCTCAGATGATAAAATCACACGAATATCCGGAAGAACAAAGCTCGACTCAACGGGAGATTCCAAACTCCAAATAACGACAAGTTATCAGCACAAAACAAAGTGCAAATAGGTAAATACACAGGCACCGGTAAAAAACAACAGAAAGAAAGTTTACAGGTGTTCGAATCGAATTCAATCAAAACTTACTGCAAAACTTATTTGACATAAAAAACTGTCACTCATTTTCCAAACGAGTATTACAGTGTTGCTATTATAAATAGGCAAAAGATACCTAATGTTAATTCAAGAATTGCATTAATATGTTAAATACGTATTAAATATCGCAAAGTTCTGTAGGTAGTAACTTTATTCTTGTATTTTTGTAAATTTAGTTGTTCAATTTTCATTTATTACTTTTGTTTTATTACTTATATATTTTTTATTGTTTTAAAATATTCTACTAATTCTACTATTGTTTCTAATGGTAATTCTAAATGGAGCAATGCGATGAAATAAAGAAGCCTCAGGTTAATAGTAACATTATATGGAAATATATTACATCTCTTTTTGACTCATTATACGTCAAAACTTCTTGGTTTCTTGTATGGAGATTACTGGCACTGGTGCTATCTCTGTCTCTCTTACTCTCATACGAAGGATCTAAAAATGAATTTATTAATCCTGGCAGTTTTAATAAGGATAATGAGAAACTCTTATCAAAATATTGCATTGTCATCGGTCCTTGATACGTGTGCAAAGTTCCAAGTTGATCAGACGTTTAGAAATCAGTGAAAATTAAGCTCAAAGATTCCGTTACATACATACATACATACCTACATACATACATACATACAACCCAAGCTAATAAAAGCGTAGTAAAAAGAATCGCAAGTTTATTAGCATATCCCTTGGTCGCCTTTTACGACATTCATGTGAAAGATATGGAGTGGTCCTATTCTAAAGTGTCAGGAACCATCGGTCATTAGGATAGAAAAACGTGAACAATATTTTTCAAATATTTTTATGTATCGTTTGCCACGATTGCGGTATAAGACAATTGCTGGTATCCGTATCCTTATACCATACATAATAGTATTATAAATACGAAATTCTATCTGTCTGATACGCGTTTGATCTTGGAGAAATCATCAATATCAAGAAAGCTTGAATTACTTATTACACAATCTCAAACATTTTTATTCAATGCAATAATAATTCAAACCAATATGTATTTGGAAATGATATGCATATGTGAGACATCTGAAAATTTGTTTGTCATTAATTATGTTGTATGTATTTAAAGGTTTAAAGCAAATGAAACGCCAAAAAGTCCGCTGAACAAGATCCTGATAGCGGTGAAGGAACATGGCATGTTATTTCAAGCGCCCGCTCATATCTTGAACGAGTGCGGCATCAATAAGAAAAGCTCAGAGAACTTTAAATTCTGGGTTGTCGGGTAAGTATTTAAAAGCTTTTGGACCAGCAAAATAAGGGAAATAAAAGTTATGATGATGATACCTCCGTAAATTAAAGCTTATTATTTGGCGATAAGGTTTAAAATAATATTGACCTCTTCTTAATTCCTTGGCTACCTTACTCCTTATTATTTATTTTAAACTTTATTGGGCCTTAAACATACAATAGATGAACCTTTAATTTATAGCAAACACATAAATAATCAGGTGTCTACACGGGAGAAAAATAGGCTAATGTTAACTAACTCCCTTTTTCATGATAATCTACTCATGTAGATTATCATGAAAAAGGACCTATTTATTCAATTTATTAAACAAACTTGAATCAATCTTGTTGTTCATGAATGTCTATCAATCTGAAACAAGAGTAGGTGTTATTGTCGTCCGTATTATAACTTATTATCTATGAGTTTCGTCTAATTTATATTTATATTATTGCAGACGCGTATTCAGCGAGCCCGAGCCACGGGAGCTTTACCTCTGCTACCACGAATCAGTGCCTCAAGATATCACTGAAGTCGCCGCTCTTCTCTCTTACTTAGAATAACACTAAATCTTATTGTTTATATATTAAATTTGGGATTCCTCGTTGAGGCGTAGCCCTAACCTGTCACCATTTGAATCTCAATTCCATTTTAAGCTATACTGCTGAACGTGGCCTTAGTGTTTTCAAGACTGTTTGCTCTGTCTTCCTCTTAAGGGGCAAAATGCAATGTATTGGAAATAATATTCAACGAGCCTTGAATCTGCGATATATGACTAAGCTTTATTATATATTTGTTCAATTAAAACTACTCAGATAAGTTAAGTTAACCTAAGGTTTAAAGTGTTTAAGAAAATATTGGCAGTATTTAAAAAAAATATATTACATACAACTTTTACAAAACTTTGTTTTTTTTTTTACTTTACGGTTATTTTTATAAATTTAACCGGTGTAGTAAATACTTTGAGGAATTGCCGAAATTCCCGCAGTAACGAGAAAATGGGTCATTGCGCGCGGACAAAAGCTGTATGAATAAAACGCGCCTTAGCCATCAAAAGTAATGTGAAGAGCATGGGCAACGTTCGTCTGGGAAAAGGGCTTGTTCCCTGACAGAGTATGCAAGCTAAATATTTATCTTTGACATAAAACAGTCTGAAACTCTGTTCAAATAAGCTCATCAGTAAAAATGGTGTTGAGTTTATAATTTGAAATTGTTGTTTGTGTCTATGTTGATGTCTACCTTGTCAATTCCTAAAAAAATCTGCTGGTGTCATTTTTGTTACAATAAAACACCTGGTTATTTATTCAAATCTCGTTTATTTTTAACAAATGGGCACCAAAAGCCCCAACCATAGCAACATAACAAAGATATCGGAAAAATATAGATGACCCCAATCTTGAACCCCGACGGTGCTCTAAGACTTTACTCGATGTACCTATGTATAGTCTCAAGAAACGTTGGTCGTTGAAGACAGTTTTTAGAAAGCTGATCAGTTGGATTATCACAGATTTGGTGACACAAGATGAATTTATGATAAAATAGTACGAGTCTCCCCCGTGTTAGTTTCGAATTTACCGCCATTTTGGCATTAAGCGACGAATCCGTTTCCGTTAGTAAAAGTTCGTTCATAGACAATAAAATCATTAAAAAAACATATGTTTCCGCCGCGTCGCCTTTTGAATACAGTATTGCCAACTAAGCAGTTTTGGCGCAATGTCTGGAGGTTTTTAGCCACGTCAGCTCACAATTTTAGTTTAGTAGAGCTACTTTTTTATTTTAGGTGGTTTGAGGTTAATTGAGAGTAACTCGGAATACGCGAGCAAGAAACGGCCTAACTAAAGGTTACTCATATTGACGCCTTTCGCCATTTGGCTTTGACCGTGTAAAAGTCTCGAATAGTAGATAAACGGGTTTGGGATTGATTTGAAAGAAACCAATTGATATATGAAACCAGGTGAATTTTTAGAGAAAAAGATTGCAATTAAATTAATATATCATACTAAAATATATAACTAATTAATATAAAATATATTTTCAATTTAGATCTTCTCATTTAAAATGTATATAATCAATTGAAAAATTTATTATGTTGATACTAAAAATATCAAATGTAATTTTTTGTACCCAGTACACAAATCCAATAGAAGCGCTCTAAATTGTGTACATGGTATAGGCTATTTGACTGTATTAAAAATATACATTTCTTTTATGTCATCAGTCTTAATATTATTTTTTTGGAGCGATTTGTAATAACGCGAGATAAAAATATTGCATTATTTAAACAAAATCCGTCTCAGAAAATTTGGTTTTTATATGCAGCTGTCACGTGACTAAAAACGAACGTGATTGGCTATTTCTATTATGACGTCAATTATCCATAAACAGACTGTGGATCGTACCGTTCCTTAGTGTTCGCTATTATTTTTCAAGATTTTATAAGTGTTTGATCGCTCAGGATTACTAATGGAACATTATAATAATGGAAACCAATTCCGCGAAAGCTGACAGTCGAAACCTACAAAAAGTGGACGCAATAATGGTTGGAAGAAGAAATCTGGATTGTCTTCATCAAAGACAATCCAGATTTCTATGCTGCCGAATTGAGGAATGTGAAAACATCAAATCAATGTTAGTATATCTTGGTAACCACTGATCTTAGATCATGATCTGAAACCACTTCTTGCGAATATTCAAATCCATCAGCATAGAAAAAAACAGTTTCGTAGGAGATTTTATTGTTGTATTAGTGCTTTGAGGCACTGCACAACATTTATAGGAACTCATTTTAATAATTTTCACACATATGACGTGGCACAAGTTAAATAAAACAAGAGAAAATCAAAACTTTTCGAAACACCAACAAGCTTTGTATGATATTTACACGAAATTTACGTCACTGCATGCCATGGCCGCCATATTGCTAAAAGTCGCGTTTTGGCGGCATATTTGAATATTTCATTTTCTTTTTCGATTTTTTAATAAAATAGCTGTAATAAAGGCAGAAAAGTATTTTTGTAGGGCTCCTTATAAACAAATAAATACCCTAAGATAGTTTTTAGAACTTTGTCAAATAGCCTATTGTCCTGTGGTACTTCCATTTCGTGTGGTTGGTCTAAAGTACTTGTTATAACGAAATAACGTCGGTTTACTCTGATGTGCTTCAATTGAGGGCCAACAACAAGGGCCATTAAGTACAGAATAAATTCGGTCTAGGTACTTGTTTTATGCATAGCATACTTGTTTTATTGAAAGTCAAGCGCTTCTTTTTCGTTCTGGTGCATTTTTAGGATCGATTTAGCGTTTTTTTTTACCGGAACAGTTGGAAACAGCGACTCTGATTACGTTACATGCAGCACGGTCTTGCTTGCTTGCTTTGCGTTGCGTTGCGTGAAACGACATTGGCGACATTGTGATTGATTTGTGCTGTAAACGAATTTTGAAATGGAAAAATGATATAAACGTTTATACGATCACGTCAATGAATAACAGTGGGTGCTAACAAAATTTGCGTATTGGCTGTAAAACTTTGAATATGATAACAAAAATGCAACCTCAAGCAAATGTTGCCGTACCACAATCTGTTACAACGCAGCCTCAACAAATAGTTGGCGTGCCTGCTAATGCAGTGATCCTGAAAATGTCTGATATTCAGCAAATATCTACTGTTGGTAAGTTTATTTCATCTATGAAAATAGTACCTACACCAATTTACGCATTTCGATTTTATGGTTAATTTTCATCAGGAAACCTGAGACGCGTTCTAGACGTTAGTTAAAATACAGTTTAAATAATTGTTATTTAGACCAAACAATAAAAGTGATGGAATAACCATGTTCCGTTTTTGGGTGTAGGTCTATTGGAGCTTGCACACCGGGAGTACCAAGCTGGCGACTATGAGAGTGCCGAACAGCATTGCATGCAACTGTGGCGTCAGGACGGCACCAACACTGGTGTGCTGCTGCTGTTATCTTCCATCCATTTCCAATGTCGCCGACTGGACCGGTCGGCACACTTCTCTACTTTGGCAATCAAGCAAAACCCACTGTTGGCAGAAGCTTACAGGTAATTTCAGGTGTTTGATTTCTTATCATGAATTGTATGAGAGTTTTTTATGCAAATACCAATACTAATAGCTTTTATCCCAGATTTATATTTCTGTAGCACCTTGGTATTGTTTGTAGATCTTAGATCATGAGCAATTGATTACTTGGAATTTGCAATCAACCAATAGGGAGCTGCATGGGATTCCATACAAATTAAGTTAAAGTTAAAAATAGCAAAAAACATAAGCTGCTAAGTACACATCTGCTGAAAAATATTCCCTTTGACTTTTTAAATTGGCAGTCTAGTACTCTATTTTCATTTGATGTCAACTTTGGCATCAGTATGATATTAAGATGCTGAATATGACATTATTTATCTTTCTGAAATGAATTGCTTTTATACATATATACCTACTGAACTTAGAGAAACAAAAATCCCAGTAGCATACTAATATTAAATATTTTAGATATACTAATTACATATAATTAGTATATCTAAAATATTCAAATTAGATCTTCCATCATAATGTTTTATGTTAAAAGGAAGTCTGTAATCATAAACACTTGCTGTAATGCCAATTTGCCAATTGACAGTGCCTTGCTAACTACTAAACAATATTGATCAATTTTTGATGTAAAGTTAGTAGGTACTTATACATACGTAGGTACTGTCAGCATACACTTGCTTTTTGTATCATCAAATTTTAAAGATTCCTAGGGTGTGTCAACCTAGATATGAAAACTTTACCAATTTTTTTCAAAATCTGTGAAGTAACATTATGATTTTTTATACACCACACATCACACATCATAAGATGGGTTGTGTGGGTTCACTTTAAAAAAATCTCTGAATGCAGAATTATGAGAGCCACTCTCTCCTTATATATTTCCTTACCTAATTATATTCCTTATGATAAAATATTGTTCTGAAAACAGTATATGTAATCATAATTCAGTTGACTCCTATAACTGCTTAGCAAGCAACCTCTGCAAAACAAAAAGGATTTTTTGTTATAGTGGTGAAGAAATACATGGCTACTTACCATGAAGTTTTTCTTTTCATAACTGTCTCTTGTTTAGTCTTTCAAGAGTTGGAACAAATAAATTCTTTACATATTTTAAATATTTTTCTTTTTTTCATAGCAACCTGGGCAATGTCTACAAAGAGCGCGGCCAGTTGCAAGAGGCTCTTGAGAACTACAGACATGCGGTCAGACTGAAGCCAGACTTCATTGATGGCTACATCAACCTTGCTGCGGCGTTGGTTGCCGCCGGCGACATGGAGCAAGCTGTTCAGGCATATGTCACAGCTCTTCAGTATAACCCTGTAAGTGTTTCCTGTAGCTGTTTTTTGAACATTGACAGAAACTATGATTATCCAATTGGTTTCTACCTTTATGTGGGCATCTGCCCAAGGTACCTATGACCATTATCCAGGAGATATGTCATAGTAAGTCAGAAATTCATATGAAGTGGCAGCTATAACTCGCTTAGATCATGGTTTTGCACTGGTTGTCATTATTGGTTATGTCTTGTAGTTACTATTTCACTCAAAATATGCAATGGCTCTGTTAGCAAGCCATCTTTCCTCTTATGATGTGAGTACATTCTGTACGTTCGGTTTGTTCTCATACCAATTTGTGATATTACTTTTGCTCTCGCTCTCCTGGTTTTTATCCTCACACACCGTTACACCCTCACGTCTCTGGGGAGACGGGGTGCGCGTATTGCCCTCCTGGATTGGGAAGTTCAGGTTTTACATTGAGATATTACTTTTGGTGAAGTAAAACAGGAAATTACCTATGAAATAAATATTATTATACAGAGATATGACTAGTATGTTTTCAGCTCATTCAAAGAAAAATTGCAAACAATTCTTGTTTATATAAGTCTATTGTTTTTTACATATCTGTTTCTTATTATTGCCGTTTCACATATTTTATGAACATCAAATCATTCATAGTCAACATTATCTATGCCTGTAATGTAAACAAGTCCATATCTTTTATTTTGATAATTTTACTATATACATAACTGGTACTTACTAACATGATTAACAGTTACTTAAACAGTGATTTTATTTGGGGTGTTTCCTTAGTTAAATAATTCCTTATGTAAACAAAAACAGAATTTTATTTTAAGAATTTTCTCAGGCACCATTACCAAACGATGTTACCATGATCTAATATGGGTAAGCTTTCCCTGCAAAGGTTGTGGAGGTCAGACGGTAGTCGCTTCAGGTAAAATCCTGATATTTCCACTCATCAAGAAGAAATCATTATAATAACGATAGCACAATTTGGTACAATAGTATCAATAGCAACAATACTATCGATGTATCGATACTTAAGCTAGTTATTGCAATAAATAGAAAGATAGTGCATAGAAATTTGGCTTGTAGATTATTTATGTGGTCTAGATATGCACTAAGAGAAGATTTCGCGAAATTCCCGCGGGAACGGGAATTATGGTGATTTTACGTTTTTCGCGGGTGCAGCCGCGGACGTTCTCTCATCCAGCTCAGGACAGCCTCTAGTTATATAGTAGGGTGCAGATTCATTACTACACATAGTTAAGTCGCTTCCCGCGTCTGTCTCTATGTCTGTATGCTTAGATCTGTAAAACTGCACAAAAGATTATGACGCAGTTTTTTTAAACAGATAGTGATTCAAGACGAAAGTTTATGTGTATAAAAGGTACCGTGCGAAGCAAGTGACTAATAAAATGCATTGAACAGGCAATCAATCACAGTCACCCTTTTAACTTTTATAATGAACTGATTTTTACTGATAGAAGAAATATTGTAATGCGAACGCGGCCGGTGAAACTAAAATGTTATATTTATGAGTGGAAAATTTCATGTATCGTTTTTGTCACCTGTATATTATCTATGTTTGGAAAACTTTTTAAAATCACATAGTCCATTTATAAAAAATAATCTATTCTTACATAGTTTATTAAATTATTCAGTTATTCATTTGCATACTAAAAAACACTTCGATTCGCTGCAATTACCCAACGGAAAGATGGAAATAAATCTACAAGTTTCGATCTTTATATCGTTTTTTGCCATTCTAAATAATTACACTTAGATACATACCTACTTTTATACAATTTTTTGTAATGATAATACTTTGATATTTTGTCTCAAAATCGCTTAAATAAACGGGAGCAATTTAAATTTCAGATTAGATAAACTTCTGATCTGTTTGCCCAGAGATAAACCATATTAAATAACCTTGAGCACTTGTGTGGCACTATTTCCTCCTTCAGTAATTACCTATTGTCGCCGTTTGAGATCGACTCCTATATAAAAATATTCCACTCGGTATGTTTCCTACGAAACATTGTCATATGTTAGTTAACACACACTATGGTGTCAAGTTTGGAATGACTCATGAGCATTTAGATATCGTTTCGTTTCAAATTTTATTTACGAGACTGATAATGATTAAAGTTTCGCTTATGCAAGATAAGAGAATCAATTTTTCAAGTTCACGTTATCAGGTCGCAGATAATCTTTATTGCGTTTTGTGCATGTTTTTCCAATATACATATGGTCACGTCTATATCCCTTGCGGGGTACCTAGACAGAGCCAACAGTCTTCAAAAGACAGAATGGCCACGTTCAGCTATTTGGCTTAATGATAGAATTGAGATTCAAATAGTGACAGGTTGCTAACCCATCACCTAAAAAAGAATCGCAAGTTTGTAAGCCTATCCCTTAGTTGCCTTTTACGATATCTATGGGAAGGAACGATATGGAGCGGTCCTATTCTTTTTAATTGGTGCCCGGAACCACACGGCCACTTTTCTCAACAATAACAATTCTTGTTCCAGGATCTTTATTGCGTTAGAAGCGACTTGGGCAATTTGCTCAAGGCTCTGGGACGTTTAGACGAGGCAAAGGTAAATATCATTATGTTAAACACTTTTTGGTTTGCTCAGAAGTTAACAGGATTTCCAGACTCTTTCCCTTTGCATTGTATCAAATTAGTGTAGTCTTTCTTTCGCTAGCGTACAAAGCGTTGCGTAAAACCCTCCCTCGGTTCGGCACAGCGTCCTTTCTTCATAATGGTTTCAACAAATCTTATTGTTTGCAGTAATATATTTTCGTTTGTTTAAGCCATTATTAACTTCTACGAATGAAATAGAAAACCTAGACAATTTCTTTCAAATGAATGACCGTTTTCTATTTTGTTCCATATTTTGATTCGCAAAATATTGGAAGTTTTATGTTGTTCATACAATATTTTGCGTCTAGCACTGCGTAAACAAATGTTAAATTTTTCACACGGTTAGGTTACATATTCTTTTCATATTTAATTTTTTACAATTTTTGTTGAGTAAATATTTTTTTGTTATTATTGTTGTAAATCGTGTGAAAAATTACAATAGTAAAGAGAGATTACACTAATATCCATGTATTAACATTTCGCTTTAACAATTTTCATCCTGTTACCTTCAATACTACTTAGTTTACATTGAAATCCTTGTGCTTGTAGTGATTTCTATTATATTTCGATTGAGGATCAATTAAGTAGTGTTTATTTCATTAGTGGTTATGACCGTAGTGACTTATGTTTGACTTTTGTAAGATATAATTTAGTCATTTCATATCACGCCTGTCGCAACACTCGAGAAGACAGTGTGAGCCGACAAGGGGCTATGATCCTCACAATCCACAATTGATTTGTAATAAAAATATGAGTAAGTTCGTCAATCAGGTGATCAGTTTGACTCAAAATCAACTAATTCTGTTATATTTTCACAAGGTGTTGTCTGGTAAGACAGTAGGTGTGACGGTTGGTACCCCACTGGCTTGCCGCCGCGATGCCGCCGTGCCCGCAGCAGGTAAAGTGTAAAAGGTTTGCAAGAATCACACTTAACAGGTTATCGGATCTCGTGTTTGCATTTATCATTGTCGTGACCATCTCCTCTCATCGGCTAGGAAGTGGAAGCGTCTGACATACCGCTCCGACTCATTCCCTTTTGCCGATTAGTACCTATGGGTCTGTGATGAAGTATCTTCGTTTGCATTTCCTACTGATGTGTGTGGCTGTCGGCGTAGTTTCGTGTGCTAGGGCGCACTTGGCGTAACGTTAGCTCGTTTGGTGCTCGGTACCTCGTTGTTTTCGCGGAGATCCCAGCACCAAGCAGTGCTGTGGTGTAGTACTGACATTGGCGTAAATAAACATTCCAGAACGTTCATCACTGCACCGATCGATGGGCAACACAGATTTTAACATGTATTTTTTTCGTGTGTGTAGGCATGTTACTTGAAGGCAATTGAAACGAGGCCAGACTTTGCAGTCGCATGGAGTAACTTGGGATGCGTATTTAACGCACAAAGTGAAATATGGTTGGCCATTCATCACTTTGAGAAGGCCGTGGCCTTGGATCCGAATTTCTTGGATGCATACATCAATCTTGGAAACGTTCTCAAGGAAGCAAGGATTTTTGACAGGTAAAATTGATGTTCTAACGATATTTTAACAATATTTACGTCATATTATCACTCGAGCCGTTATACACTTTAACGCATTATGTATACATTAATTAGCATAATAATGCCGTATCAGATCGGAATATTTTATTATCGACGTTGTCCATTGAATATTAACGTCTTTATCTTGTTCTGTCACCAGGGCTGTAGCAGCTTACCTTCGTGCTTTGAATTTGTCTCCAAATAACGCGGTCGTACACGGAAATTTGGCATGCGTGTATTACGAACAAGGATTGATTGACTTGGCCATTGACACGTATAGGCGGGCTATAGAATTGCAGCCCAACTTCCCTGACGCGTACTGCAATTTGGCTAATGCGTTGAAAGAGAAAGGTCAAGTAGCAGACGCTGAAGAATGCTATAATACAGCGTTGCGCCTTTGTCCGTCTCACGCGGATTCCCTCAATAATTTAGCGAACATCAAGCGCGAACAGGGCTTTATAGAAGAAGCGACACGACTGTATCTGAAGGCCTTGGAAGTATTCCCCGAGTTCGCGGCAGCTCATAGCAATTTAGCCTCTGTATTACAGCAACAAGGAAAGCTCAATGAAGCCCTCATGCACTACAAAGAAGCTATTCGCATCCAGCCGACATTCGCGGATGCCTATAGCAACATGGGCAACACACTCAAAGAAATGCAAGATGTAGCCGGGGCGTTACAGTGCTACACCAGAGCTATTCAGATCAATCCAGCGTTCGCCGATGCTCATAGCAACCTTGCTAGTATTCATAAAGACTCTGGAAATATACCAGAGGCTATCCAGTCTTACAGGACAGCCTTGAAACTGAAACCAGACTTCCCCGACGCTTACTGCAACTTGGCTCATTGCCTGCAAATCGTTTGCGACTGGACTGACTATGAAGCTCGTATGAAGAAGTTAGTGAGTATAGTGGCGGAACAACTTGATAAGAACAGACTGCCGTCAGTCCATCCCCACCACTCCATGTTATATCCATTGACTCACGACTTCAGAAAGGCGATCGCCGCCCGACATGCCAATCTCTGCTTGGAGAAGGTGCAAGTCCTTCACAAACCTCCCTACAAGTTCCCGCGTGACTTGCAAGGTCGCCTCCGAATCGGATACGTGAGCAGTGATTTCGGAAATCATCCTACTTCTCATTTGATGCAGTCAGTACCTGGGCTTCATGATCGCAATAAAGTAGAGATCTTCTGCTATGCTCTAAGTCCAGATGACGGCACGACGTTCCGCTCGAAAATCGCTCGCGAAGCGGAGCATTTTATTGACTTATCCCAAATGCCTTGCAACGGTAAGGCCGCAGACAAGATATACGGTGATGGCATTCATATTTTAGTTAACATGAACGGCTATACAAAAGGAGCTAGAAATGAAATATTCGCGTTGCGGCCGGCGCCGGTGCAGGTCATGTGGCTCGGATACCCTGGAACGAGCGGAGCTAGTTACATGGATTACTTGGTGACGGACGCTGTGACGTCACCGTTGGAATTGGCAAGCCAGTACAGTGAGAAGTTGGCGTATATGCCTCATACGTATTTCGTGGGAGACCATAAGCAGATGTTCCCTCACTTGCAAGAGCGTTTGATTTTGAGCGATAAGGTGAAGTCTCATAATAACTTGGGCGGTCTTGCTGATAACGTAGCTGTTATCAATGCGACGGATCTGTCGCCTCTGGTAGAGAACACGGATATAAAGGAGATCAAAGAGGTGGTGAGAGCCGCCCGCCCGGTTGAGATATCGCTGAAAGTTGCAGAGTTACCTACCACCACTCCTATTGAGACTATGATTGCTTCGGGACAAGTACAGGTAAATACCGTTTAGAAAATTATTTTCATGTCATTGAATTTTTGTAAACTAATTCTCTTTTTTTGTGCCGACTAATAAATACTCAATTCACCAACTGCCATTATTCTAAATAAATAACATTTCACAGACATCAGTAAATGGGGTGATCCTCCAAAATGGCCTGGCGACCACACAGACTAACAACAAAGCGGCGACCGGCGAAGAAGTGCCGCAGTCTATTGTAATAACCACCCGCCAGCAATACGGACTGCCAGACGACGCTGTGGTGTACTGCAATTTCAACCAACTGTACAAAATTGACCCGTTGACTCTTCATATGTGGGTCTACATATTGAAACATGTGCCCAATAGCGTCCTATGGTTGTTGAGGTTCCCTGCCGTTGGAGAGCCCAATATTCAGGCTACAGCTCAACAATTAGGTAAGTGATATATTTAATTATGTTGTGCAAAGTAAGCTCTATAGTTGTGGTTCAAATGTACAGTCAGCAAAGGGAAACATGACCCCTTGCTCATAAGTCAGGTTTTAAGATTGTATGTAGGTGATTTTACAAAAAAAATCCAGTAAAGATATTCCTGAATCCTGAATATTTTTGAAACTATTATACCCTTCCAAAACTAACCTAGGATCTACGCCAGAGTGATCATTAAAACAAACGTCGATTTAAACTCATGGTAGTTATGATTTTTGTAGAAGTTGAATAATAATTTAATAATATAATTTCCCAGGTCTAATTCCCGATCCCATTACCTTCTCCAACATTGTGACTTACGAGCAACAAGGTTCCGCTGGATATGTGATGACCGGTTCTTATGAAACACAGCCCATTATATGTAAATTGACTTATTTTCATCATTTTGATTACGCATAGTGTAAAGTATGTGCAGTGAAATTTATACAGGGAAACACTGCACAAATTAAGTTAATTATTTTACAAGTTCACTAGCATTTTCTAAGTAAAATATTTTTAAATAAATAGGGAACATGCAATAATTTTAGTTTTGATTTCATTTTAAAGAATTCCATGTAAAATAGGTCTTAACATATTAAAAATATTAAAATAATCTAATTTATCGTAAAAAAATGCGGCTTTAAACTGATCGTTTAAATTTTCGCGCCAAAACGGACTTACACTTCCAATGACGTCACACGTGTCTGACACTGGTCGTGCTTGCCTTCGTTGATTACAGTGTTTCCATAATGAGGGGAAATTCCCCTTTTAAGGGGTAATCAGGGTCCAGAGGGGAAGAAAAAGGGGAAATACTATAAAAGGGGAATTTTAGGTAATCATATATTAAACTTTTAGTTACAACAAAAGTGCCAAAACTGCAGCAAAATAATTTTTGAGGGGAAAAAAGTTCTGAAAAGGGGAAATCGGAATTGAGGCATGGGGAAAGAAAATTTTTATAGTGGAAACACTGGTTGATTATCATAAATTGCAAATTTTCTCGACTTTCCACCAAGTTTTTTGTAATAATTTAAAATGGAATATCCATCCACATCAAGTGATCACAATAATACCGAAAAAATTCGGATAAAAAGTCGTGTTGACTCATGTTTTGTGCCTATGTGTCCGTCTACTTCAACAAAGTTTCCAAATGCCTGTGTAGATCACTTTCTAATACCCCAATTAGACTATAGTATAATCATTTGTTGTGCACTTGTGAATCACCTTTAATTAAAATTGAATAAAAAACAATATTTTCGAAGCATAGTTTTATTTAATAAATTTATGAAATTTTTGAAAAACAAGAAAATGTGCTTAAATATTATATATGTGTCGCTTAACTTCAAAGTCGGATAAATCCACTCTACACATTTAGAAGATATTCAGAAAACAGTGATAATAATATACACACTTTGATTTCTAAGGCAGTTTTTATTTTAAAATGGCAACAATAGTTGATAAAACCGTCCCTTTCATCAATTATAATAATTGATCAATTCGTCTTTGCAAAAATTTAATTTTAAGATTGGATCTACCCATATTCGATATAATGGAATGCATTTTATCCATCTTTGAAAAAACTTATGATGGATTTATATTATTTTGATTTAACCTGTCTGGATTTAACTAGATTTAAAAAAATACGACCCGAGCTAGGGATGTGCTCATGACGATATCACGGTAAATTATCAAGGGTCAAACGTGTTAGCTAACTGAATAGGAAGAAAAATAACATAACTAGGACAAACCATTTTTCTATTAAAAAAAGGTGTGACAAAATTGATTAAAAACGAAGTTTTTTATTATAAGAGTGAGTAACTAAATAAATTATTTTAAACAAAACTTAATCCTGTAGTCCTGTATACCTACTAAAAGATCGGAGAGGTCGTATGTAAAACAAAACTTGTTACATATTTCGTCACATCCAAATTATTCTGTAATAGTAGAATAACACAATAGTAACTGTAGATAATTGAGTCGATAATGGCTAGCCACATCACTAGCGCTGTCTGAAGATTTCAAATAACGCTTGCATACGTATTACAAATTTACCGAATTTTCGCTCTTTCCTCTTTCTTACGGCGAGTTTTTATATTAGGCCGTTTACGGGCATTACTGGGTGACAAAATTTTAATAGAATTATCCATGGAAACGAAGTAATTACCCAAAATAAATAATAAAACACGGGAGCGCAAGTTGTTAAAAGTCGTAAACTTTACGTCAACTGTCGGACATATTGGATAAAAGCAATGCGTTGATTGGTCGTCATGGATATACCATCATTTGAAAAATAATGGACAGTGGATGTATCTGGTTTTCATAAAATGATATGACTTTGACTCTTAATTTCTCACAAACTATCCGGATTTATACACAACTGACAAAATAGATTCAAAGCTTGTGTTTTTTTCTTTTTAACGATACCAAAATCTTAAAAATCTTTGAAGATGGATTTATCCAAGTTTGAAGTTATGCGACACATATATCTTTTAATTTCGGAAATACAGCATCTATCCAGAATTTCTTTGCAATATTCATTACAGATACAATGCTGTTATCATATGGCACACAACATTTGCAGTTGTACTTGTGTCCAACATTTTGGTGTTATTTTATTGTCTTTCACATAGGAAAGTATGGCAGCTTCGGTTGAAGGACATTTGACTTCTATTGTATAATTTTCAGTCAGCCCGTCAGGTGTTGCTCCAAAAATAGGATACTCGGCATTAAGAAGTAGTCCAGCTTCTTCAATTTCAATCTGAATTGCAGAAACAAAAATATTAATTATGTACTACAAAAGCCTTGAACCAAACATTACAAATTTCTTTTATTCAAAATATTCAAACAAACAAAAACCACCGAACATACCTTTTCTTTCTTGCTTGTACTACTTTGAACTTTTTTTTCTAGTATTTTCCCTCTACTCATCGCAATGGAAGTAAACTTTGAATGTTCTCCCATAATTGCGTTCAGAAGGGAACCATTTATAGTTCTACAGTGAGCGGCTTCATAAAGACAGTAATTCTGCCGTACCTGTAAAATAAAAAAATAAACTTAAATACAGCTAATATGCCAATCAAGTTTATGTTATGTGAGTATGATAATAAGTTTATTTTGTCAAAATATTTTTTTTATTCACGGTATTTTAGTGATAAATACAATAAACAAAACTAAGCTAGAAGTCTTACTACTTAACTCAAACCACATTGGTGAATCACTTTGATGTTTGGTGGTGGAAAATACCATATTTATATTATCAGTGGTCATTTGCTTTGATAATGCTTCAAGAAATGATTCTGGAGAGTCCAACTTTCCAATCAAGCTTGAACACACCTTATGAATGCTTGTCTTCTTGAAAGTTGCGAAGAATACTTCCCCGACAATCTTTTTTATTGACAGCATCTACAAATTCTTTTAAAATATACACCTAAAAATATGCAGTTATTATTGTAACACACATTTAACTTCTTTTCAATTTCTTTAAATAAAAAAGCTGCTTACTTGAGAGAAACTGTTATTGACTGAAACTTGACCCATTTCTTTGGCTTTTATGAAAGATTTTCCAGAAGCACATGTAGATAATTTCGACTTCTTCCAATAGCATGACGGACGTAAATGGAGTCATTTATTACAGCTGTAACACGATAACCTTCTTTTCGTACTTTGTGCTCTGGAGTAACTCGACTTTTCACTGTACATAATTCTCCATCTCTTTTAATTTGCACATAACCGATTGCGTTATCGCCGTAAGATTCTCTCGTTGAGCTAAATATAACTGCTATGTTTAGAAATTGCTGAATAAAATGCAAACAACGTTTAAAAACATTCATGCATACCGTATTAATTTAGTGCCTTTCATTTCTACACTTGAAAACTCTGGACTCATGACAAAAAAAGTTACTACCATGTCGACACTAACTTTTGGTAAATTTTTGGAGTCTATTTTATTAAATCCAACTTCCATTTTTATTAAAAACGTAAATAATACGCACTGCTGCCTATTAATCGCAAAGTTAACTTCTAAAAGTTGACACAGCACGAGTGACGTCACTGAACGCTGATTGGTGTTTTGAAATACGTTTCGTTTAACGTAATTTTAATTCGTAATAATTGCTAAAAATCAACATAATTTAAAATAAAAACGTTGAAGAAGTCCTTCTTTTATATTTTTTTAACATTTTATACGTAAAATTTTTATAAATATCATATTTGCATCTTCCCTATTCTCCATTTAAACAAAACATTAAGTTGACAATATCTTAAAAGATAGCAGAGGAAATTTGATTATGAACATAAATATGTTATGCAATGTTGCCTAATTCCTGTCTTAATCCTTATCACCCTTTCTATCCCTTATTCATATTCCCAGTTGGAACTTAAGTCTTACACGAAATGTAAAGAGTGCTGTAAACTTTTATCTACTCTTGATAGCCTGCAGGCAATTTGTGTATTTTCACTAAAACATGAAATAGAAAAATTAAATTTGCCACTCGTTTGGAGCAAGCTAGATCAGTATCATTTTTCCTTAAATAAGTTAAATTTTTATAATGCAAAGTCTCGCGAACCGACTAGCTTGCATGAAGAAAGTAATGAATATGGATGAAGCGTAAGAAGTAGGCTGGGAGCGGGGTGAAGGCAAAGATGTATTCGGGCTACCCCTCCGATATACTGAACCGACTTGAATGTGAATTCCTACGCCTCAGCTGGCAAAGTATGTTTGACACTTATATTTATTGAACATCTCTGTTTACACATATTTTAATAGAATAAATACATTTGAATAAAGCGACGATATTTTATATAACAAAATTGTAAAATATTGTGAAAAATCTTTCTAGGTCTCCCGCCCGGCCGAATAATCTTCTCGAACGTGGCGGCGAAAGAGGAACACGTGAGGCGCGGACAACTCGCCGACGTTTGTCTGGACACGCCCTTGTGTAACGGTCATACCACGAGCATGGACATATTGTGGACTGGAACCCCTGTCGTCACTTTGCCAGGAGAAACCTTAGCTTCACGGTCAGATTTAGTGCCCTTTTAGTACTTCTTTACTGTTTATTTAGTTTGTCTGGACATGCCGCTGTGTAACGGTCATACCACTAGTATGGACATATTATGGACTGGAACGCCTGTCGTCACTTTGCCAGGAGAAACCTTAGCTTCACGGTCAGATTTAGTACCCTTTTAGTACTTCTTTACTGTTTATTTAGTTTGTATTTATGCTGCTGTGTAACGGACATACAACAAGCATGGGTATAATGTGGACTGGCATGCCTGCTGACCCTAGCCTGGGGAGACGTAAGCTTTATGATAAGATTTAGTACTCATTTAGTTTTGTTGGAAATATACAAGAATGCTAAATCGATGCTCACACAGTGTGAAAAAACATCACAAAGAAACAAGGAACTTATATAGCCCTGTTTTAATCTCAAACAGCAGTTGGTCCATTGTATTAACTCGACCTGCTTACACACTTCTATGCCCCCATGGAAGCAAAACGAAATAAACATCTCGTTTGTATAGCATCTTTGGCGGATCTCAAGCACAGATTTCTTGAGTATCGTCATATATATGATGATTATATTTATATCAACATAGATAATACTCGCCTGATATTTCGAATAAGATAAGGTTTGAGTCGACATCGATAATGTATCGACGCCTTATGTCATGAAAAAAGTTCTTTTTAATTTGAAATGTCAATTGCATCTTCACGTCCACTCAAATGCATTTGTGGAGTATTAACAAAATAGAAAAGTTACTCAGTATTGAAAAACTTATATTGATAAGTTTATTTATATCATTTACAGTGTGGCTGCATCTCAACTAAACACTCTCGGGTGTCCGGAATTGATCGCCAGGACAAGGCAGGAGTACCAGGACATAGCTGTAAGATTAGGAACCGATAGAGAATAGTAAGTATTTATGTTTCATTGAAAATAAACCTCTACATAAAAATCTGCGGTCTACAAGTGTATATTAGAAAATAAGTTGCAAATCGTATTTTTTTTTATGAATAGAATATAGCGTTTCTATCTCTTAGCCAAATATGCAAATGCAACTATCATATATCTGGTTGTTGTTTGATTTTTGAAAATATTTATATCTGAAATACTAATTTTTAAATAATGAACTCGACCAGAGTTAATGTAGGTCCTCAATTTGTTACTACATCATTTAATATATACCCTAAGTTTGGATTCTCTCCATATATTTCTTATCATAACCCTTTTTCACAGCTTAAAAGCAATCCGCGCCAAGGTGTGGACGGCGCGAACGGAAAGCCCTTTGTTTGACTGCAAGGCGTATGCGACCGGCCTCGAGATGTTGTACAACAAGATGTGGGCGCGGCACGCGCGGGGCGACCGCCCTGACCACATACAAGCTCTCGACAAATAGACGAGAGACCGCGGTGGACCCAGCGATTGGACCACCAGGAAACGACGCTGGTGTTAGTGAAGTGATCTGATGGTGTTACATCTGGGTTATGTGTTGGTTGTGTGATAAACCAGTGAAGACCATTGTGGTGATCGTTTCTTAATTTGCTTTGTTACAACGTAAAATATTTGACTAATTGTGATTTACTGGGACTCCAAAGTTGTATCATCAAATGCCTGATGAGTGCTTTACATTCACACAAATTGCTGAAATTGTCGCGTCGTTTACATTGTATCTCGATGTGAGAGTAAACAGTATGTGTTGATGTGTCAATTTTTAATCAATTTGAACCTGAATATTGCTTGTCTTGCAGTTCCTTTAAAGTACTAAAGGAAGTTATGTATACTCCATGCATATTGGATGATGCTTGATCAGCATTAGAATTAACTGTTGGTATGATTCATGTTCGTTTCAGTGCATTTGAAGGATACTCTTTGACGTCCATTAAAATAGACTTGAGAGAAACTCAATAAGAGTAGCTAGTTGTATCTATTGCGATAGTATATCAACAATTGTAATTTGCTAACTTAATACCAATGTAATATTACAACTGCCCTCTGAGATCTTATTTAACAAATACAGTTTAAATATGTCTCATAGTGTTACAGTTAGACAGTTTTCTAGTCAGACGCTAACAAATATTGATATCTGATGCTAGAATTGTTATCTTCTTATAATAATGTTGATAGGAAGATTACATTATATATTTTTGAAGCAATAAAGTAAGAGATATGCTAATTAGTATTGGGGCCTTCATTAGTTCTTACATATTTGCAATAAATTGCGGCTGCTGCAAAGACAATTTATTTCAAAGTTAAAAACTTTTTATCATATAAAAATTAGCCAGTGGTAATAATAGACTGTTGTGTAGAGAAACATAATAAAAACATAGTAAATAATATTCATGTTATCGAACATCTTATAAGAACAAAATAAGAATAATAAAGCAGGTCTGAAGTTGTCTTTGCCAAATGTTATACATAGAATCATTTAAAGAAATGAATCTAAATTGTGTAACTTATTGTTCTGTCCGTGAAGTCCAGAGCGTATTTAAGACTGAAATTGTCTGGATCACCCCAACTAATAAAAGTTAGGTTCATTAATTAGTTCAATTTAAGTTATTTAGTCGCCGACGGCACAAATTGGATAAGAAGCAAATGTGCTCCAAAAAGTGTGGGAGCCGAATGGAATTTCTGTAAGTTGTTGGGAATCCGAAAGAATATTTATGTGATGGGGTTGGTTTATTTCAAAAATTCATATGAGTGAGATATGTATCTGTACCCTACAGTATTTTGTGCCGACGGTGACGCATTTTTAGTCGTATAAGAGTGTATTTTAGATACTTGTGATAGTATGATAATTATGGCTATGCTGAATTGGTATTTAATTAACATATTTTTTAAACTTTACCCAGCGATTCTCATTGTAAGCCATAAGCTTCACGTCCAATGTTAAACCATTTTTGTATATAAGTAACAATCAATTAATTATTTTGTACATAATCGTGACAATGAAATAGGTTGCAAATGTTTTGCATGATATTTTGGCTTCAGGCTTAACTTGTCATAATTAATTTCAAATTCTTAATCTTCATGCAATTTCGCTATGAAACCACTCTACTACTTAATGTAATCTTGTATGCTAAATTGTATGAATTGTGGTAACAACACTCATACAATTTGCATTATGACGATTTACGGAAATAATATCATCCAAAAAAGCTAGGTTAGTAAGGATATTGCTAAAATTCCTACAGTTGATTACTTGTTTAGTGCTTAAAATGTAAATATTTTGGTAAGTTTAAGTACGAAATAAGCAATTAAAAGAAAAAAAATTGAAAATGTTGTTTTATTAACAAATATTTATATTATTATGTTCCCAGATCTGCAGAACTAGTTACTTTTCTGTTTTTATGATTTGGATTTTTTTTGGAAACTGCGATAGGTATTTTACGAAATAGGTATTTAAAAATTTCTACATGCTTTAGTTAAAACTAGGGCTAATTGGCCAAATATAAATTTAAAGTTTCGTTTTAAAAGCCAGTAAAATGAGGTAAGTACATAGCGTTTCCTATGAAAGCCACACTAGGACATAAAAAGATAAAAACACGCAAAAAATATTATAAAACACCACTTAATCGTTTAGTTACCTTTATTCGCAAAATATAAGATTCTCAAAAATACCTACGATAGTGACAGGTCTTTAATCCATAGCCTGAAACGGAGTACCAAGGTTAAAAGTATTTTCTTTAGTTAAGTTACAATCTGCGTAGAAAGAAGAGCTGACTGGTATATAGGTAGGTATGTCGTTTCTTTGGTAGAGCGAGTTTTACTTGTGCCATCATCATGTGCATTAGTGCGTCCGCGTTACCACTAGGTGACGCTGATTAAATCATATACAAATTCGCGTTAACTTACGCGTTTGATTGAATCGTGGAAATTAAGTAATAGGAGCCATTAAAAAGAAGAGCTGGTGGCATAAGTATCAAATTAATAAGGACGTTTTATCTATACAGGATCGAATCGGCTAATTGAAGAATATTCTAATAGGAACATGGGATAAAATAAATAAATAAATATTCCATATTTTTGAAATTCGAAAAAAACAACTGATTCTTCATACAGAAGTTTCGATCAGCTGACCAATTTAAGGTGGACCTACAATTTTTTTTCTGATTAATATCATGTTCCTCGTGGAAAGTTGTTTGGTTTGTAACCGTTTGGATTTTCACGTTTTTTTTTATGATTAGATATACGCACTTTTAAAACCATCACCAAGAGTACCCGGAAACGAAGGAAGTACGCAGAGATCATGGCAAGTGGAAAGAGGTAGTCCCTGCCTACTCCTCCGGGAAAGAGGCGTGATTTTATGTAAGTATGTATTTAAAACCATCACTTGGACGCTGTTTCCGTAAATAGCTGAGTTCGGGGCTCTCTTTATGGTCGTTGTTAAGTTATATTTACTTATATCTCCGTCTATCGTTCCCTCTTTAACTCGACGTCAACCAAAAAGTTCCTTGTCGATGTTCGTGAATTGCCGTGTGATTACTGGCACTTTAAAAATAGGACGCCATTTTATGTCTTTTCTTTGAATGTTGTAAAATCCCACTTTATCTAGTGTAACTTTTACCATGATTCAATATGGGTTAAGTTCCCCTGTAAAAGTTGCAGAGGTCAGACGGAAGACCTGTAAAAGCCTGACTAACCCAATCCAGAATCATAGTCAAGAGGAGCACCTTTAAGTTTGTACCGTACCTAGTTCATAACGAATGCAAACGAAGACATGTTTGCCAATACGAGATAGATCCCATGTACGGTTTGGTTAACGAGAGCCTGATACAAAAATTTCGATTGCAAGTTAAAATTAAGTACTATTGTAAATTCTTGTCAAGAATTTACAATAGTAGTTTTAACTTGCACTTACAAGAATTTCTTGTATACTTATTACTTAAAATGAATTATTTAAATTGAAATTTCCATGCATAGGTAAATTATAAAATAGAAGTTAATAATTGGATCTTTGACCCCGGGATAAAACATAATCAAACTAATAACATCTATGGAGACATAGACACGTAACGGTTTCCGTTTTTGTTCAAAGATTCCAAAACTCCGGGGGTTACTTAGTATGCGACCGGCGATAGAAATGCTATGGTGTGGTCCCTCGGAGCGGGACGACAGCGGCGGCGCGCATTCATGGCATTTCATTGTGTACGGCAGTCGCGGGCTCGCGGCCGCGGGGGGAGCATGCGTTACAATGCCGCACCGTACGCTGCGCTCTATTTACAACTCCGATCATCAGTGTTATCGAAACCTGTCCACACAATATAAACACTAATAACAGCTGACTATGGACGTGCGCGGAAGAACTGTCTACATTTCATTCAGGAAATTCGCCAAGTGACAAAATGAAATGGACAAAGTGCGGCTTAAAATGATAATTACCGCGATATTCTTTTGTTTAGTGATGGGCGCGGCGCTTACGGAAGCGCCTGACGATGCAGATGTTTGTTTCCGCGTGTCCGGTGAGAATGGTGCTGTGGAGTGCAATGTACGGACGTTGTCGTCCGAGAGAGACGTCGGTTCGATGCACTCGGAAGGCGCGCAGCGGCTCGCCATCCGCTGCGGCCCGCTGCTGCTAGAGAGCACGCTGCGCGACCACCACTTCGGGAGAATGCAAGGTTTGGCAGAGATAACCATAAACAATTGCAAAATTCTCCGTCTTCCTGGCAATGTCTTCGAAGGTCTGCGGGGCCTCAAGACTTTGAGGATACGCTCTATGAACACCGATTGGAATAACAATAAAGAGCTAGAGTTATCTTTAGGCGCATTTAACGGACTCAGAGAACTGCACACACTAGATTTAGCATACAACAACATTCGAAAGATACCGTCGGACCTGTTCTGTGCGTTGGAAAATATAATTTCACTAAACTTGACGCGTAACAAGATCAAGTTCGTAGACGAACTAGGCTTTGGCCACAAATGTGGTTCTACATTGCAGACCATAGATTTGAGCCACAATGATATAATGTCCCTCCCCGCTGACTCTGAAATTTTACATCTTAGAAGACTAACACAATTGTTTCTTCAAGATAATAAAATAAGTGAATTGCCGGTTGATGTTTTCAGTGATCTACTTTCGTTGAAAGTTGTAAACCTTTCCGATAACGCAATAAATTACTTACCAGAAGGGTTGTTTCATAATACGAGAGAAATTCGAGAAATTTATATGCAGAATAACGAGCTGGAAGCTTTGCCCAAGAGAATATTTAATCGGTTGGAACAATTGCTCGTTTTAGATCTTTCGGCGAATAAATTGAAGAGCGACCACATAGAAGATGAAACGTTCAGTGGTCTAATAAGATTAATCGTGCTCGACCTGTCCCACAACATAGTCGCACGCATCTCGCACAATATGTTCAAAGACTTGTTTTTTTTACAAATCCTCAATTTAAACAACAATTCTATTGGGCATATCGAGGACAATGCCTTTTTACCACTTTTTAATCTTCATACTCTCAATTTGGGCCAAAACAAATTGCACACTATAGAGGATCACGTGTTTAACGGACTGTTTATTTTAAATAAGCTTACTTTAAATAATAATTTATTGTCTTATGTCAGTGATAATGCATTTAAAAATTGTTCAGACCTAAAAGAATTAGATTTAAGCTCCAATAAATTGACCAAAATTCCAGAAGCCATTTTACAACTACCGTTTTTGAAATCGTTAGATTTGGGGGAGAACTTGTTGACAGAAATAACAAACAGTACGTTCCAAAACCTATCGCAGTTGACCGGGTTGCGCTTAATTGACAATCAAATTGGAAACCTTACAGCGGGAATGTTTTGGGGCTTGCCTAGCTTGCAGGTACTCAATTTGGCGAAAAATAAAATACAGTCGATTGAGACTGAAACCTTTCAAAAGAACACGCAATTGGAAGCCGTTCGCCTCGATAGCAACTTCATTTCTGACATAAATGGTGTTTTTGTAGCTTTGACGAAATTATTATGGTTGAATTTATCTGAAAATCATTTAGTTTGGTTTGATTACGCTTTTATACCTGGCAGTTTGAAATGGCTGGATATCCACGCTAACTTTATTGAAATACTTGGTAATTATTATAAAATTCAGAAGGAATTACACGTGAAAACATTAGATGCTAGTCATAACCGTTTAGTAACTTTATCTGCGATGTCTATACCGAACAGCGTGGAGCTTCTGTTTATAAATAATAACTTGATATCGAGTATAGAGACAGATACATTTTTAGACAAGAGAAATTTAACTCGCGTCGATATGTATGCCAATGAGATTGAAAGTTTGGACATAGATAGTTTGCGTGTTTCGAGAGTGGCTGACGATAGAGCGCTACCAGAATTTTACATTAGTGGTAATCCCTTCCGTTGTGATTGCACAATGAAATGGCTTTTACTTATCAATTCTGTAACTTCTAGAGAATATCCACGTGTAATGGATTTAGAAAATGTGATATGTAAAGAGTCTTACGTACGAGGTGCCAAGTATCTCCCCGTTAGTTCATTACTTGTTAAAGATTTCTTGTGCAAATTTGAAACTTTTTGCGAGGATAGTTGTAAATGTTGCGATTTCATCAACTGTAATTGTAAAACTGTGTGTCCTATTAATTGTTCTTGTTATCACGATTCGTCTAAAACAACCAGCGTCATTGATTGTTCGGTGAAACAATTATATGCGCTACCTCACGATTTTCCAAAAGACGCTACTCATATTTATTTAGATGGAAATGTTTATAATGAAATAAACGAGACTGTTTTCAATCCAATGAGAAACGCTATTGTTATTTATTTAAATGCAAGCAATATTGTTCATATACATAACAATACATTTAATCAAGTAGGTGCTCTGAAAATTTTGCATTTAGATAACAATAAAATAAGTCGTTTATTGGGCCCCGAGTTTTCGAAGCTAAGCAACTTGAAAGAATTGTATCTTCAGAGTAATGTTATTGAGTATATATCGAATGAAACGTTTTCCTCTTTAGGGGCTCTGGAAATTTTACGCTTGGATGAAAACAGGCTCGTGAATTACGGACTGTGGCACCTAGATAATAACAAAAAGTTGCAAACCCTTTTTATTGGCAGTAATAATTGGTCTTGTGACTGCAAATATTTGCAAGGCTTTTTAACATATGTTTCTCAAAATGTTGAAAAAGTGGTTGATATCAACAGTTTATGGTGTATAAATAATAAGCTGAACTCAGCAAAGAAGTCATTGAATTTAAATGTGACAATTTGCAGCGAAATAAACGATACTTCTATGATAAGCGCGTTTTTCGTTTCAAATAACCTGCCTTTGCTGGCGTCCGTTCTTACTGGGTTCATGCTTATTTTATTAATATTAGCTTTAGTGTTCACGTTTAGATATGCTTGCAGAATGTGGCTGTATTCGAATTGCGGCATTAAGCTCTCCCCCCTTGCCGGTGCCTTCAAGGATACTGATAAGCTTTATGACGCTTATATTTGTTATAGTCCTAAAGACGAGGAGTTTGTTGTAGAATCATTAGCAAGAGAACTCGAGAATGGGTACCCTTCGTACCATCTCTGCCTCCATTATAGAGACGTACCTCAATTTGAAGCGACGTACGCACAATTTCCTGATTTAGTGGTTGAGGCAACGGAAGCCTCGAGGC
Organism: Amyelois transitella; assembly: GCF_032362555.1. Taxonomy (NCBI): domain Eukaryota; kingdom Metazoa; phylum Arthropoda; class Insecta; order Lepidoptera; family Pyralidae; genus Amyelois; species Amyelois transitella. Next base: position 3,977,160 of record NC_083511.1, on the reverse strand, counting down.
GTATTATAGTAGTTTTAACGAAAAACTTTATCTTGACCGAATGGTCACAGATAGAGTTTCGACAGGCCCTACAGAAAGCGCTTCGAAAGAATCCACATAAATTAATAATAGTCGCCGTAGGGCTCGTCCCACGAGATCCGGAACTGAAGTCGTATTTTAAAACGGGTTTGGAGATAACGTGGAAAGAGAAACGATTTTGGGAGAGGTTACGTTATGCTATGCCAATGTCGAAGCGCCACGGGCAAAAGTTAAAAAGACTCAATTATGGAAGAAATTCTAATACTTACACTGTGGACGCGTCTGTGTTGAATAGCACTTGTCAGACGTTATGTGGAAAGTCCGCCAATTCCGCCGAACGATCGCCTTGTGACCGCCCACTTTCAGAACATATCTATTCCACTATAGACTCGGACTATTCTTCCACAGATTTCCACGGTCGTAACCATCAGCCACAGTCCGTAGTGTTGCACCACACTGTCCAAACGTACCTGGTATAAAGGACCTCACTAAACTAACCCTAAACGATCTCCATAATTGATCTGTAAGCCTTAGACGTAGCCTTAGGCGATCGCTAAACATTGTTTTGTTATAGACGAAATTCGTCCGATGTTGTAAATATATAGAACTTTATAATCTATTTCTAATAATTATGTAACTTTTGTACAATGATACCAAATTTCGCATTTCAAACGACATGCTTCTTCGTATTTATTACTTTTTTAATAAAAAGTTATGAGTATTAATTGGAAAGACTGTAAATTATTGTGTAGATGTATTTCGATTGGCTGATGTTTGTATAGGTATGTAATTAAAAAAGTTTATGAATGATAAATACGTCTTTTAATGTCATTTCCATCCTTTTCGAGTGCGCCATCATGTCAATGGAGTAATAAAAATGCGCGAGTGGCATTAAAATACATGTTTTATTCTGTTTTCAATCCAGTTTTTACGAGCATTGCTAGATATGGAGCAGCTGGCTGATGTAAACAGAATAAAAATGAGTCGATGCTCGTCCGACGTGAGTTTCGAAAAGCAGCTGTATATAAAATAAGGCATCTCGTTCCCGTCTCTCGCTTTGAAATAAGTATCACCATTTCTAGTGTCAACTTGAAACCTTGTTTTAAACCCGTTCTTGTATTTTCCTTCATAAGAAATGTCTAAAACCACTATTACTCGTAAACTTCACATATATCAGTTCAGCTATACGTTAGGTATTAAAATGATGATAATGCCAGATATTATGTTCTAATGATTTCTTAAAGTGGTTAACAGAGATTCCTTCCTTCTCATAGTCTGTTAGGAGGATATCCACGTTAATCGTTGATTACTGACCGAAATAACATGTTAAGTTAATTAGTGGTAATGTTCTCAAGCTTTAACGGTTCTTCGTGCCTTTTTTCGTATTTTTCGTGTAAGGCCTCAATTCCATAGATGTGTGAGATATAGTGCATTGCATTCTTAGTGAGTTACGCTTGTAAGTTCCATTGTGTTAACAATTTTATTTTAAAAATAGTCTCTGCCTACCCCTCCGGGAAAGAGGCGTGATTTTATGTATGTATGTTACAAATGTGTTAATGTAAAAAAAGGCAACACATGACGCAAATATAAAGCACCAGTGTATTGCATTGCATACATAATTATGAAAACGTCTCTTTTCTGGATGGATAGGCAGAGACTACACTACATCTTTCCACTTGCCATGATCTCTGCATATCCTTTTTTATGCACAATCACTAATATTTTAATGCAGTCTCGTTAAGAGTATTCTTGATTTGAAATTTATTGTTACTATATATTTGTAATTAATTTTCATTAAAGCAAAGCTGAGCTACATATCCGTGTCTTTGTACGCATCTGTGGAGTGGGGCCCTAATGAAGGTTTGGTCGATATTAATTTCTTAAAAGCGAGCAGCGTTATAGTACGAGATCCGGCTGCAAAATCACTACGTTCATCGCGTAGTTAATCAAACTCACATTTTAACATACATTTATGAATAGGATAATACATAGATAATAGGGTGCCAGTCAATAAGTGGCCGCAAGTAATTTTAATTAAATTAATGTTAATTAATTTTCCAAAAAAAATTTCGTTCACTTGTTTTTTAAATAAAATATCATCCACATCATAGAAATGTATGTAAAGAATTCGAAAATCAATGGGTGCCGTTACACACTCGGCCGCAACTACTACGCAGCCAGGTGTAAACAGGTAATATTTTGGTCTATTTATACGTTCATGTCGTACACGCATGTTTTTTATATCAAATTAAAGCTAATTTTTTTTTAATATGATGATATATCGCTGCCTGTGAATAAATGGCCGCAAATTAGGGTTGCTAGCTGTTAAAAACTCGAGGTATCCGAGATAAAGTGAAAGAGAGTTAGCGCGTAACGCCACTTGTTAGACAAGGATGGCGAGTACCAGCTGTGCGAGTATTTGAAGCCATTGCGCACGCGTCAATAGATTGGGTTCTCAATAGTGCAGCTAAATTATTCTTATATGCTAACCTTCTTTTTGAGCTCGTTATACACAACGTTGTTGATATCACTTATTTATTGAACTTGAAAGTGTTATTACGTTGATAAAAGTAATATTAACATTTTAGAAAAATGAAAAAGTGTTTTTTGTGTAGTAAAACTCAAAATGTGCTGGATTTTAATGAAATAACTTTTAAGAAGTGTTTCTCTATGTTAATGTTTCGCCGCAACAAAAAATATAAATATTGTGATATTATTTTAACCGTTGAATCTACTAATGATTTTGGATACCATACAGAATGTATGAAAAAAATAACTGTATCTATGATCTACTATGTATATGATTATTATATACATATCTATGATCTAGTATCTATTGACGCGTGCGCAATGGCTTCAAATACTCGCACAGCTGGTACTCGCCATCCTTGTCTAACAAGTGGCGTTACGCGCTAACTCTCTTTCACTTTATCTCGGATACCTCGAGTTTTTAACAGTTAGCAACCCTAATTTGCGGCCATTTATTCACAGTCAGCGATATGTCATCATATTAAAAAAAAATTAGCTTTAATTTGATATAAAAAACATGCGTGTACGACATGAACGTATAAATAGACCAAAATATTACCTGTTTACACCTGGCTGCGTAGTAGTTGCGGCCGAGTGTGTAACGGCACCCATTGATTTTCGAATTCTTTACATACATTTCTATGATGTGGATGATATTTTATTTAAAAAACAAGTGAACGAAATTTTTTTTGGAAAATTAATTAACATTAATTTAATTAAAATTACTTGCGGCCACTTATTGACTGGCACCCTATTATCTATGTATTATCCTATTCATAAATGTATGTTAAAATGTGAGTTTGATTAACTACGCGATGAACGTAGTGATTTTGCAGCCGGATCTTAGACTATTACGTTCACAGCGGGGTCCCGCCGGATCCGGGGCAGATAACTGCGCATAATAAACAGCGAATTTTATGTAAATACTCATTGATCAGTGACGTTTTCGACAACAAATATTCTGGCCTTTGTTTTCAGGTTTTTTAATTTTCGAGGAAAGTTAGAAATGAAAATGATTTGCCACTGAGTAGTTTCAAAATATTAAGTGTACCAATAAATTAAATGTTAGCAAAAACCTGTACCTACAAACAATAAGTTTATTTATTTTCAATGAATGCATATGTATGTTACTAAATGCAGAAGATGGATAACATATGGATTGCAGAAAAAGAATAGTAAAGAAGGAAGATTCAAAATAATTGTAATTATGGTGCTAAAGACATAATTTCAAAGATATTTATTGATAACATATTTCGTATGTATTTAAAAGTCCCATTCTCTAATTCAATGTTTTTCCGTATTCAGTAACTGTTTCATCGCTTACCTTTGAAAAATTGTAAATTGAGGAGATTTGGAAACTTATATTATGTCAATAACTTTATTGAAGTAAAAAGAAACGCGACAAAAGTTAAACTTATCCTATTCCATATCTGTCTATAAATAATCCCAACTCGATACCGTAGCGTCGGCAAAAAAGTCCAATTGATGTTTTTGGCCCTCCTACAGTTAGAAACTGCCATTCCGCTTCCTATTCTGTATTCCTATTATGTATAAGAAAATTTTGTTATAACTCGACTAAATACATTTCGTATATGGTATCATTAATTAAATTGATTCTCAGAAATAGGCATAGGGATAAAATGGACCTATTAATTTCTGAAGAGAATTTAATGCAATTAGGTATATATGAGGTTGATATTTGAGACATATTGCTTTAAAAGATGCAAACAACAAAACTGCATGCACCAGCTTAAAACAGCCTAAAACTATTAACACAAAAATAACTTTAGAAGTAACACGTTACAGTAATTACATGTGTTGGGTAGGTCTGCTTTTCAAAGACCTGAAACTAAATATAACGTGAAGTATATACTTTCCGAGCCAAGTAGACAGTTCCGAGAATCGTGTTCAAGTATTTCTTTAATATTTCAGACTAACTAGGAATAGACGTCGTAAGAACTAAAATGGCATGGAACATGTTACATAGACTGGTTCTTATTACTGGAGGAACACAGGATAGTTTCAAAGGAAAACCAATCTAATTTGGTCGACCGTTCAGTTTTCAAACAAAGAGTTCAGCAAAACTGGCTTTCTGTTGTTTCAGTGGGAAATCTAGAATCATGTGACTTTAACTTAGTTACATTTAAATGTATACTTAAATTGAATTGGTTCCAGATTATCAAAGTTAATAATTGAATATTAAATTAAATAAAGTAAAAAATAAGTAAAATTGATTGCTTGTTTCGTTAATTTCGGAAATAGTGAACCGCCCATGAAAATTCTTTCACTTATAAAACGGTATTCTATTTTTGCGTGTGTTATACGAGTAGGTTTTGTTTTTAGTATATTTTTATCGATAATTTGAAGTGTTAATAGAGAGAGAAAAATATTTGATGGTAAACTTGACAAAGGTTTATTAATTTTGTCAAAATATTAATTCTGGTAAGACCCGATCCCTAATGATTAAAGAGTCTAACTTGGAAAGTATTTCCATTCAAAGAAACTACATATCTTTAAAAATACGAACAGAAGCTATTTGGGACTAAATGAAATATCGATAAGAGGATCTTCTATGAAAAGGCACCGGTTTACTTCTGAAAATCTATTGAAAACCCTCGATTTACTTTAACCTTCACCTGCCTACTGTAAGTGTCCCAAAAGGCCGGAAAATTATTTACAGGATTAATTTGATTGAAGGGCATTTGATTGATTGAAGCAAGACGCGGGAGCAGGTGTTTTTGTTGACATGTTTCGGCTTATAGTGGTCAAAAACTTTTTCGAATAAAAGTAATTTTTTGAACATTGATTTTATTCTCAGGATTTTATCATCATGGAGGTGTTTTTCGGAAAGGTATAAAAAATAAAAGGAACAGTGTAACGTAAATTCAAATAATATGTAAATTTATCACAATAGTTATTAATCATGATGTTAGATTAAGAAAGTAATTTCAGGTGTCACTTATAATCACACAGTTTTAATGGTCAAACTACAAACAACTTAATCTGAAAACGTTCTAAAATTCCTTAGCACAAGAAAACGTTTCAAAATATCCAGAAGTACGAGCTGAAATAAACAATGTGAAGACTCTGAAGACTTACATCGTACGAAACCCGCATGAGCCTCCTCAGCAAACGAGATCTTAATTAATGGAACTACAACGAATAGCTACATGTTGCTATTACACATTGTACCCATAGACCAACTAGAAAATAGACTACTCTAAAATTATGAATATAAAATTTAATGTATAGTCAATGACAGAGAAATATGATCATATTTGCATATCATATCACGAACCAAAATAGTGGGTTTATATGCTGTTGAGTGTACTTAATTATTACAATTGTCTTATTAAATTTGTGTACCTGAGGTGTTTCATGTTCGGATCACTGTTTACTTATTTCATAAAAAGAAAGTGACATTTTGCTAATTGTTTTCCTTTGAAAATAAGCTTTTTATTTTATGCATAAATAGGCCGGCTGTTTTAGATGATTTATCTAAAAGGATGACCTGACCATATTGGAAAAAAAGTTACGTATATTAAAAAATGTAAGTATAATCACTTTATTGAACCAAGAAAACAACACATACTTAGAACATAAATAAAAGAATATAGACCTACAAAAGACGGTCTTATTTCTAATGCATTATTATTACTAAAGGTAATCAAAAAAATTTAATTCTGTACATATTGCGACGAGACGAGAATAGCATCACGATTGCGGCCAAGTAGAAATGAATTCATCTATTTCTATTAATATCTGTAGGTTACTGCAGCCAAACTCTGTCTTATTATCTATTCACGGTACGCTGGGTATCCATTATCGTCCATTTTTGGATCTTTTTATTTATATTGTTATATTGAATTAAACGGTCACCGGAAGCAGGCGGCTTCCCAAATTACGCCATCAAGGGAACCGACGAGTCATTGTCAAGTTTCTAAGTTAAAACGAACTTTACTATCTGGGCCTTAAAATAAGGAAAGTATAGAAGATTATGTTATTAAGTTTTTTTTTTATAGACCTTCGTCGCTTCGTACACGCAAAGCACGCATGTAACGGCGGCGTTCAGCTGTCACACGTTTTGTAAACTCATCTATACATTTTCGAACGATACTCATGGTGAGGAAACATAGTGCGCAAACCTGCACATTCAGGCAAATGGACATGTTCATACCATAATTCAATGCGGGTTTAGTTGTAAATGTTGCGGAGGTTAGATGGGAGTCACATCGTGTAAAAACCTGACTCATTCAATCCAAGACCCCGGGCGCCTCTCCAGAGTCAGGATGTTACCGAGATTATAGCCAGGAGGAAGAAGAAAACATTTTTTAACGCTCAATATTTAAATTATTTTTAGTTAGTGTTTACTGGTTATCCCATGCGTAATTGGCAGTATTTTCTCGAGGGCACTCAAATCACTATATTGGCGTTGTAATTTCTAACGCGCCCCCCACCTTCCGCTAACCCAATTGTCACCAAGTGAAAATTTAGAGCCCGAGGTGCCCTCGCCTACTGCTATTAAATTTATTGCTTGTAAAACGAGGAGCTAATTTAGAGTTACATTTTATTGTGTTAGCTTAACTACTTTACTGTGAGTGGCGCCACGGGTGTGCGGCAATGGCGAAATGTTCCATCAAGAACAACACAGCAAAAATAAATCTTATTGAGAAAGTAATAAGAAACATTAAAGAACCTAAAATATTGATATGAGAAATTACTGGCTGCATAGGCAGTATAGAGTTTTATTCGCCGCACCTACTGTGTAATAAAACTGTTGGTGTTCTATTTTTACAGTTCACTAAATAAGCCTATTTTTATTGTCGAGTCATAATTTTGTGCTTCTGTTTTGTTATCTAAGCTAATAAATTCAGTGATGGAATAAATGCTCAACCATTTGAACAGAACGAGTAAACAAACAATGTGTTTTATGACTTGTTTGATTACTTGATTTATCTTTCGTGATAATTCGGCGAAACGAAAAGAGGATAGTTATGGGTCAGTGGGGTAAAATATGAAGCTTATTACAGCTTCGGATGTGACTTCAAATTGTGCAAATCGATCGTGGGATCAAACCATAGATTATTAGTATATATTAATTTTTATCATTTCCCAAAAAAAAAACGCGTTATTTACATACATTCATGCCATGACGTCTTTATCCCTTGTGGAGTAGAACTCAGAGAGAGAGAGAGAGAGAGACAAACCCTAAGCCTACCTCAAAGACTGAAAGACGTTCGGCTTTATGGCTTAATGATGGAACTGAGATTCAAATATTGAAACGCGTTATTTGTTAGAAATATTTCATAGTATGACGCTAAGATTGTCAATAAGTGAATATGATCAGTACAGAATATGACCTGTTTCTACCTACCCTCTAACTATTTCCAGCAATTTCACATCCAAAATCAGTCCTGTCTCCTTTTCAGAAAAATGACATCCAAATAACAATATTAAACGTAATGTTTCATCATTGTTAATTATGATTGCTTTTAATCATTTACAGTTAAAAATAAACGAAACAGAGTTTACATAGACATATAATATAATAAAGATGTCATTAAAAATCTTTCATCACAATACGGCTGTAAATGACGCCAAATAAATTTGAATAGATATGAGGACACCCAACAAGGCAAAAATGTTGTTTACGCACATTTCGCTTACACACTCACGTCTTGACATGAAGATATATTCAATTATATATTTATTTCTCGGAAATATCTAAATTGCAAAGGAATTGTTATGTTGCTAGGGGTTGGCTAGGAAGATAGAATAAAATAAGTTATGTAAACAGTATACGCTTTTACTTTTTAAAGAGCAGAACACATGTTTAACATTACACATGAAAGATAGGTAAATAATGAATGCTATAAATGAAAAGAAATTTAAATATAAAATCAATAGGGTGAAAATTACTACACAATTTAAGAAGATTATGTTACAAATAAAAAAATGTGTGCCACAATTTTTAAAACTATCAAAACAATTAAGGATATTTTTTGTACATATTACCTACATTCTCTATGAATCTTAAAAGTGGTTACAGAAATGGAAATCTTTCAAGTATTGACTTTAGGTAGCGTAAGTATAATCAGGGAACTATCTTGGCAAGGAGAAAGAGTAAGTGTATAAATACTAAGTTATATTTAAAAAGAGCCATCAAAGTTTGAACGGTTGGCTGCCTGCCTTATATCAAATCGCCTTTGATTCGTATAGTTATTAAATTCGATATTTTAGTCGCATCAAAATACTATGATATCTACAGGAAGATATGAATTGTTCTCCTTATTGTATAGGTACATCCCTTCTGCCGTGTGGTTCTCGGCAATTAAGAATACAATTTAGAATTAAGGATCACTCAATCTCTATTCCATGGATGTCATAAGAGGAGAATAAGGGTAGGTAAAACTTGGGATTATTCTTTTAGGCGATAGGCTAGCAACCTGTCACTATTTGAATCTCAGTTCCATTTTTAAGCTGGCTCTTTCTATCCCATAAGTCAATAAAAAAGTGATTAAATGTTTGTATGTGTGTACACCCCTTGTGTATTGGATTTTTATACAAAGCGACTTCCGTCTGAACTTCACAATCTGATTCTGATGATTGGGAATCAAGGTATTGACGTATAACAATTGTTAGCATATTTCTAAAAGGCCTACAAAGCGAGAAAACTGTACAGTTATTTTCCAAAGTGTTAACGTTTAAAACTGTGGTGTTAATTGTTAAAGGTATCTGAACTTACTCATCTTTAGAATCCCTAGGCGTTGCAGAAACTGTCAATAATACTTCACCTCGGGCTGTGTTCACATTGTTGCAGCTTGTGCCAAATGACGACGGTGTTTGTTCGCTATTTGTTGTTTTATCATAGTCCTCAGAGGTTACTTAGTTGCTTGATACAGTGTATTTTACACTATTTTGACTGAGCTTCTGATTCTTTTCTAGGCGATGGGCTAGCAAACTGTCACTATTTGAATCTCAATTCTATCATTAAGCCAAATAGCTGAACGTTGCCATTCAGACTTTTCAAGACTGTTGGCTCTGTCTACCCCGCAAGGGATATAGACGTGACCATATGTATGTATGTATGTTTGACTGAGCTACTCAAACATTGTTTCCTGTATGTGTCCTTCCGTATTTACTTGTATGATGTCAAGACTAAACACAAGTAGTGTCAGACTACTCTTATAACCGTGACGCGCTGCGGTGGTGCGCTTGTCTGAGACACCGAAGGTCCCGGGTTCGAATCCCGACCAGGGCGTGATGAATAATTCTCTGATTGGCTTAGATCTCTGATGTTTATCTTTATAAGTATTTATTTTATAATATAGTATCCTTAAGTTAGTATCTCGTAACACAAGTCCCGTACTTACGTCGAGGCTAACTGTGTAATCTGTCCCAAATACTATATTTAAACCATGTAATTCAAAATAATGAAAGAGTAAAGTACTGGTGAAAGTTATCAGAACACAACATTTTCTTATTTCTTTCGAGATAATTAAGATGAGAGATGAGGTAGTTTCAAGAATATTTCTATTGTCATATACCTAAATGCATACATAATATCACGCCCCTTGCCCGGACGGAAAGGCAGAGACTACACTTATCTTTCAGAATAATTTAGCACAATAATGTTATATTATGAGTTACAATCATAAAATTTGATAAAATTTTGCAATTAACTTTCGAACGGCCGTGCAAACTGCTCACTCCACGGAGGTCGTCAGAATCTATAGGTAGGTGTCGTATACCCGTGTAACACCTCGATTTAATTACACATGCCATTCATACAATGGCTGCCTCATTTATACACCAGTAATCAGATACGAGTACCATTTGTGTGTACGTGACCTGCTGCGGACTTTCGTGAACTTGAGGACGGGTTGGATTGATACGCCTTTTTGTTGTGGTTACTATAGGTACGTTAAATACACAAGGTCGGGCCGTAACTTGGGCCGTAATGATTTTTTTAAACGGTTTTATTTAGCTCACCCCGTTTGTTTTATTTATTTTATAATGATGTTGTTATCAGAAGAAATAATTTTATGTTTTTGTATAAATGAGACACCGTATTAATATCTGACAGCGAAATCTTGTGAATTTGTTTTTAAACATTATCTTTTGGAAACATATACACATACACTTTTAAAATGGAAAGTTCTCACTTCGTACCATCAGTTAGGTTATCACAATCATAAATTCATAAAAAAGAGTGCGGATCTATCACTACGTGGTAGGTACTAAGTTTTGATGGTGTGTTGAAGGGTTGGTTACAATGTTTTATTCATGGGCAGAATATTTGATCATTCTACGTAATCCCGTTTTCCCGTGGACTTCAATTTATCTCAAAGAGTCAGTACAGCATTTCCTAACTCCTTACCAAGAGTGATCTGCCTCGTTTGATGGGATGTGTATGTATATAGAAATCATAGTGGATGTACAGGATAAAGCGATTGTTGGCGCGTGTCTGACGCACGCTTTGTTTAGTTATGGGAACAATGGAATACATAGAGCCGAAACGTGAATGGGAATACAGATTAGACCCTAACGTCGATTTGATTCCTTGTTTTTGCTATATCGATATTACGAGTACGATTCCGATAATCAAAAGAAAAAGATTCGATCATGTGCGAACATGTGTTGATTACAAATTGCAACCCGAAATGTATGCCTAAAGAATCTATGAATCAGAATTAGATGAGGTTTGTTTAATCCGACATGTCTTACAAAACACTGTTATATGGGAGTAAATTAATATTTATATTGGACTTTTCAAATTAAAACAATCAGTAGGTATTTCTGAACCCTCATTAGTCCACCCACAAGTAGGAACCTACTTTTATTTCTCGCGGTCAGATTAACAAATGTTAAAAGGTCAATCTGACAATCTTGAGAAAAAGTATTGATGGAGCATTAATTTTTTCCGTTATGGGTCGCTTCACGTAGGTACCTGACCTTTCCACTCTGTATACCATACGCAACCAATACTTAAAAGGTGATGATATGACAACGCTAGAAAGATTTTGTTTAAAATTATCCATAACTGTGGAGACAATACAATATAATGTACCTACTCGTAATAAGAGAAAAGTAAAGAAGTTTGTCGGCTTTCTATTTACCCAGTATGGGGTTGTGGCGCCATCTCTATCATAAGTCACAACAGCCAATCACGCCACTCTCTCAGCCAATAACAGCGAAGCAAATCGCGCAAGCAAAGATTTCACCTATTGGAGCATATACAGCCTCCGATACAACATCAACAGAGCCGCGGTTTCCCAGTCATAACACTTAGCCTGGCGGAAGATCTTTTTTTTTGTGGCGGTCGAGCCAGAATCATCGCTCCCGCTACTGGTCATATGTGTGCCCGCTATGTGTGTTCAAAACTTTGAGGATATATATGAGTGTAGCTTTGATTTTAATCTAATAACTTAATTAAATGAATAACCGCTCCTTATGAAGAGGCAATAAAACTCGTCTTTGCTACTATCTGTCAGTGATGGCAATAAATTAATTATTTATGATGCCGCCAGCCGCTACACTACCGATGGTTAGCCTCCTGATTTGTCGGTTTCTACACGATACAAGTTGTTATAAAATAACGGGAAAATACGTGGGAAGAATGCCAAGGAGCGATTACTACTGCGCGAATATTCAACCAGAAATATGATAAAAATTTTATTTTCAAACGGGTTAGTAAATAATACTACAGCAATTTTACATTTTTTTTTATATCTGTATCTACTGAATGTTTGCCATCCAAGTAAATTATTCAGTGAAAATATGAAAACAAATCAGGACAGCGCCGGAACGTAAACTGCCTAAATTTTGAAATGAAACTACTGAAGGATATTCACGGTTCCCCTTATTCCGGAGGGGTAACAACCAGAGGGTACATCTTTTCAGATGACTTGCCACGATCCCTGTGTATCTTATTATCTTATATATGCTTCATCCACATACATATCTTTTCAGGATTGAACGAACTTGTCGTTAAGGTAAGTTTTGATTTAATAGGTATTCAGGGTTGATCGAAGCCCTCCCGATATAAAGATTTTCACTTAGACATTTTAATATAGTCGTGGGCCTCATGATGGCTATTTCATCATTTGGACACACACAAACTAAGTCTCGTTTTCACGCAAATTACACTGTACTTAGCCGACTTTCAACAAAACAAGATAATAGCGTTTTTATTATCGTCATTAGCGGTATGTGCCTTGCTGCCATTATACATAATTATCAAGCTTAGGTATTATTTTGTTGTTAACTGTACATTGCGACGTTACCTAAGTAAGATTATATATCAATTTAAGCTATGTCCTATGTTCAGATTTAATGTTGATTGAATTGTACTAGAGCTCTTTCACCTCGCTAAAGAGCTCGAGGTGTGTCTATTACGAGTATTTAAGTCTAAAAGAGTGAATTTTACTAAAACATTGGCTAAACCATTAAAAGACAAAAGCTCGAACATTTATATTTAAGCAACTTTAGTACTATTTATTGTAATACCGTTAAATCGGTAGTTATACTACTCTAAGGTAATAGTAAGTCTAAGCTACTTCTCAGCATTTACTTCCCGTAAATGCTGAGAAGTCGACCATTTGAGATTACAAGCTTGTAACAGTTGTTAGACGCAAACCAGCCTCGAGATTATGTAGGCTAAGTAACAAAATTCTTAAGAGATAAAATTGTCTATGTCCTGTAATTAAAGGGAATATAAGCCAACAGAAACATGCCGGCGAATGCCGCATCGAATGTAAAGTAATGAGTGTACAGAACCTTACTTGGTATATATAAATAAAAATGTACGGGACAAATTACACAGATTGAGTCAGCCTCCAAGTAAGTTCGAAACTTGTGTTACGAGATACTAACTCAATGATACTGTATTTTATACCGGTATTACTGTGTTACAGACAAACAGACCATCGCTGCGCCACAGAGGCCGTCAACTATGTCACCATGCCTGTTAAAGTCTACAAATTATAGCTACGATTTCGGTGACAGATGTGAAAGGCAATTATTTTATAAAATAAAAGAGAACTATATCATTTCATCCTGGTGTCACAGAGGTCAAGCTATATTTTATGGGCTACTAGTATAATTTATGAAATTATTTCGTGACAGAATATAAGTTAAGACAGAGTCAACATAATATGCATACATATAATCACGTCTATATTCCTTGCGGGGTGGATAGAGTCAACAGTCCCGAAAAGCCTGAAAGACCGCGTTCAGCTGTTTGATGATAGAATTTTGAGATTCAAATAGTTACATTTTGCTAGCCCATCACATAAAAGAAGAATCCCAAGTTTTTAAGCCTATCCTTTAGTCGCCTTTCACGAAATTCATAGGAAAGAAATGAAGTGTAGGACCACTTCATTTCGTTCCTATGAATTTTATTTTTAAAATAGTTTAAATAGTCTTATTTCACATAATCAAATGTAACAATGTAATGTTTGGTGACTTTCCATATTTGTGGATGATTTTAAGATACGTTAGAAGACACGTCATGCAGTTTCTTTTGAACTTCGCGATGATATCTGTAGGTTCTTTAATTTGTGCCTCATGTTTTATAAATAAGTTCAGGTTCGCGCTTCGTTGCGGATGCTTTTTTTCATTTGTGCTCGTTCTAAATTACAAACCCTTATTGTCTGCTGTTCCTGTGATATAAGAAGGCGTAAATATCTATGTTTGACATTATTCCTGTTGTATTTCCGTTTGTGAACCTAGATATGAGACGAGCCGTAAAGTTAATTTATTTGTAACCGTTTCCCAATATTAATCAAGAAACTAGGGTGGCTTTTCCTTCTAAATATCTTGTATTTGTAAATAATAAATTAAAGATATTGGAGCGTTTTTTATCGATGGCTAGGATAAAAATGAATGGTGACATTAACGTTAATTGATGAAGCTGGTAAAGTAGATTTTGCATAATTACAAAAAGGATTTTATAGTGACATAAAAGTCATAGATTAAGATATAAGAAGTTATTGAATTTTCACACAAATTATAATGACATGAGTATTTGTGGTCGCATCCTTAGCTTGGTTAAAGATCCCGTACTTAAACAAGGAATTTTTATGCCTTGCCTCAATACATATAATCACGTCTATATCTCTTGCGCGGTAGACAGACCCAACAGTCTTAAAAACATTGAAATGCCGCGTGTTGCTATATGCCTTAATGATGGAATTGAGATTCAAATAGTCATCGCCTTCAAGAACAATCCCAAGTTTATTAGCTTTTCCCTTAGCCGCCTTTTACGATTAGAAAGAGAAGAAAGATATGCAGTGGTCCAGTAATAAAAGGTTAAAATAAAGGATATAAGTTTGTATAAAAGTAAATTTTTTTTCACAAGTAAATATATTTCGTTTCCTGTTTGCGAATTGCTGTACTTAATTCTTTGTGAGCAAAACAAATGAGTGTGAAGCGGGAGAGATCTGTAGGGATCGTAGCAAGTGGAAATTCATAATCTCTGCCTACCCCAATGGGAAACAGGCGTGATGGATGTATGTTAATTGTTTTTTCATATAGATTGAGTCACATGAATAATAATAAATCTTAGCTTTCGTATTCAACTGAACATTGTAAGGATAAACAGTAGCCTTCCTAGAAAATAAAAAGCATATTCGTAACTTAAGTGCCTATTATATCTAGCACATTAGACTGCGTAATGGCCGTAACAGTACAGTTGTGATGTGGCTTTGTTTGGACTACAAAGTGAATGGTAACAAATTCATATCACACATGTGGGCGCTTGTCATTCATACACAATATTGTGGGCCGTTAGTGGGAAATAGAGAGAGTGCAGAAGGACGTTGTTGAAATGTTTACGTTTTATTCTTCTTTCAATGTTCTAAGAATTTCACTTTATTCGTAAAAGGCGACTAAGGGATTGGCTTAAAAACTGGAGATTCTTTTTTAGGCGAAGGGCTAGCAACCTGTCACTATTTGAATCTCAATTCTATCATTAAGCCAAATAGCTGAACGTGGCCATTCAGTCTTTTCAAGACTGTTGGCTCTGTCTACCCCGCAAGGGATATAGACGTGACCATATGTATGTATGTATAAAAAATGCATCAACACCAAAGAGAGAACGTTATTAGATTATACGAATTGATCCCAGCTTGAAAGCTATTAAATTAACAATTAACCGATTTTACAAATAATGTGGAGTGATTCGCCTGTGGCATTTTTAATGTGTGTGTCAGCGCATACGTTGGTGGCCTAACAAAAAGATTATGTCAGCGATCATTCAATGCTACAAGCACCCGGCACGCGCCCATTCTTTTACAAGGACATGTTTATGAGGAGAGCAACGTGTTGTAATTAAATATTTCAGCTTCCACTTATCCATACATATAATAAAACTGTAACTCAACTTTGTCTGTACATTGAAGATATTTAAGAAAAATAATTATAAGGGGTCTTTTTAGGGTCAATAGAAGCCAAAACAATTTTTTTTAGAATTTTTGTCTGTCTGTCTGTAGTCTGTCTGTCTGTATGTTTGTACGCGCATCACGCAAAATCTACCGAACGGATCTGAACGAAATTCGGCACAGATATAGTTAGTAACCTGGATTAGAATATAGGCTACTTTTTATCCTGAAATTCTATCCCAAGGGGATGAAATAGGGGGTGCAAGTTTGTATGGAACTTCGTCATTTTTGATTTGAATCGATATAAAAAGCTATAAATAATTATACATACATACATACATATGGTCACGTCTATATCCCTTGCGGGGTAGACAGAGCCAACAGTCTTAAAAAGGCTGAATGGCCACGTTCAGCTATTTGGCTTAATGATAGAATTGAGATTCAAATAGTGACAGGTTGCTAACCCAACGCCTAAAAAAGAATCCCAAGTTTGTAAGCCTATCCCTTAGTCGCCTTTTACGACATCCATGGAATCCATCCATACATATAATAAAACTGTAACTCAACTTTGTCTGTACATTGAAGATATTTAAGAAAAAAAATTATAAGGGGTCTTTTTAGGGTCAATAGAAGCCAAAACAATCCATACATCCATATCCATACATATAATAAAACTGTAAGTGAACTTTGTCTGTACATTGAAGATATTTAAGAAAAAAAATTATAAGGGGTCTTTTTAGGGTCAATAGAAGCCAAAACAATTTTTTTTAGAATTTTTGTCTGTCTGTCTGTCTGTCTGTCTGTCTGTCTGTCCGTCTGTCTGTCTGTATGTTTGTACGCGCATCACGCAAAATCTACCGAACGGATCTGAACGAAATTCGACACAGATATAGTTAGTAACCTGGATTAGAATATAGGCTAATTTTTATCCTGAAATTCTATCCTAGGTGATGAAATAGGGGGTGCAAGTTTGTATGGAACTTCGTCATTTTTCAATCGATATAAAATGCTACAAATAATTAATTATTATTAATTCATTATATTTTTTATGATTATTAAAAAAATGATTTAAAAAATAGCATTTTACCCTAACTAATATTAAAAATGCGAAAGTAAGTTTGTTTTCTTTTCACGCGATATCTACCAACAACCAATGTCCTTGAAATTTCGCATGTATATAGTTCAAAGTATGGAGAAGGACATAGGGTACCTTTCATTATGAAAACAACAATCGTTCCCGTGGGATTAGCGAAAAACCTGTGAAGTCTTACATAGATGGCGCTAAATGCGCGGAGTGAATTTAGAATCAATGGAGATACAAGATGGCAGGATGGTAGATTATGACTTGGAGACGTCTGCTAAGAAAGGAATTTTAAAAATTCTTTCCCAATGGTGAAATAGGGGTTGCAAGTTTGTATGAAACTTCGTCGTTTTTGAAGTATGCGCCATTAAATTTTGGATTTACATTTGTGATTTGTAAAAAGTAAAAGTAAAAAAAAATATAGAGCAAAGAAATATTGTTTTAAAACTTTGGAACATAATCACTAGATGGCGCCTGCGTGTATTTTAAATAGCGTTATAAATAGCTGAACGTGGCCTATCAGTCTTTTTAAGACTGTTGGCTCTGTCTAACACGCAAGGTATATAGACGTGATTATATGTATGTATGTTATGAATATTTTCTCACCAGATCATAAGAGGGACACTGATTCCGCTCGCGCAAGTTAACTATCTCATTTGGTTTTGTTTACTTACTTAATAAATTTTTTCGTTCATTTCATTGGTTGTTTCGTTTGAATAGCTATCTTCGCTTCGTTTGCTAAATCTATACTAATATTTTTAAGCTGAAGAGTTTGTTTGTTTGTTTGAACGCGCTAATCTCAGGAACTACGGGTTTGATTTGAAAAATTCTTTTTGTGTTGAATTTTTTTTCACAAATTTATCATTTATCGAGGAAGGCTATATAAAATCACGCTGCAACTATAAGCGAAATAATAAAAGAGAATGTGAAAAAGGCGGGGAAAATTTTTCATCCTTGAGGGCTTCCGTTGCGTGCGCTGCGAAAACGGTTCAAGCTACCAAAAATATACCTATGAAAGAATTATTCCTCTTGAAATGATCTAAAAGAATGTCCGCGACAGTATATGTCTATCTTTTAAGATTAACTCACTAGAACCGTTTTTATGGTAATCAAATTTGGTCGAAATTAATGCATTATTTGTTAAGAGTTATATCAACGTAATAATATTAATCTTTATCCAAATAAATGTGTTGTTGATTAAGAGTATTTAATTGTGAACAAAATTGTCTTCGACATCACTTAATTTCCATCTTAGAAGATGTAACAATTTAAAAATAACACCGATATAAAATTCGCCCGCGCCGCATGAAGTGCAAAACATGACGCTGCAAGGAAGAGAGGAGCCTACCACGCCGCGCGGCTCAAATATTTTATATTTTCCGTTATAGGTATTCTACTTTTTTTTTTTGTTTTGTGAATCCCTACTAATATTATAAAGGCAAAAGTTTGATTGTTTGTTGTCTCTTCACGCGTTATCTACTGAAGCAATATTCTTGAAATTTTGCGTATAGATATATAACTTGCTTTAGGGCGAGGCTTCATTTCCGTGAAAATTGTAGAAAAAATGCCTATGTCACTTCCAAGGGTCTATTCTATATATGCGCCAAATTTCGTGAAAATAAGTCCAGTAGCTTTTGAGTATATTCGTTACAAACATACGATAATACAAATATTTTCTCTTTATTATTTGCGTGGACTAAGAAGAGTCTAGAGAATGATGTCGGGCACTGTTCATAAATGCCACAAAGACTATAATTCCTGTGGGACTTGCGACTCTTCCACGCGTACGAAGTCGCGGGCAACAGCTAGTTGATTATATAAAGAAAATATTTAACCTTATCCCGCGTAACGTCGCATTACATTTTGGTCTCAGTATCCTAACGCCCTTGCTCATGTTAAAATATGTATATTATTTTTGCTATGGGTTACATGTGATATATTATTATTTAAAGTGAATCCTTATTATTTGTATCTTCATCCTGGCTTTTGTTTGGTTGCATCCTCCAATATACAGACGTACTCGTACATGCAAATGCATACACTAATCCTTATGAAAAAGTTTACTAAAATAGTCGGCGATGCACATTTAGCGTTGTGCTTGATTTAAATTCCAGGTAAGTTAAAGAAATTATTACCTATTCCGTCATTCATTCAAACGTCTTTACAGCGAAAGCGCTTTCCAAACAGCGCAAGACGAATTCTATATAAAAAGCAAATAAAGAATTATACTTAATCATGCGAAACACGACGTTCAATCTAATAAGGAGCTTGTGCAATAAAGGGGTTTCACTCACTCAGGCAGCATACAGCGACATTTATAAAGAAAAAGGCGCCGCACCCACAGTGGCGGCGTTTCATTCAATAAGTCAACAGAGTTTACAAGAATTTATCGTCTGTGGCTACATCACGGAATAACATGAGTATAGAAGATAAGCTGGCTTGTAAGTTTCTTGAAGGAAGCATCAAAGTAGTACGGTGATTCCAATTTATACACATTAAGATAATGCATACTGATAGATTGAGTTACGTTAGGTAAGTATGCGGTAATGTAGAGCGTAATCTGCAAAATTTGTGAATTTGGCATCAAAACACACATTTTTACTTTAAGTTTATTTGAAAACCAAACTATTAGTATAGGTAAAGTATAAATATAATTCGGATTTCCTTATAAATACCTCTAGCCAAAATCCGCACCCCGGGTTTCTCTTCAGATAGGCGAGGATGTTACTGGGGTCAATGCCAAGACGTAGAAGAATTCCTCGAGCTTTAGGATTGACAGATAACACAAACCTACTTTAGAGGTTATTTATTTTCGAATCTTTATCTCTGTATCGTCATTTATTTGTGACCACACGTACCGGTGAGTACGAAGACGACAATCTATCTTACTACTTTTTTCTCTGACATTCATCAAGTGGAGGGAAAGAGACGGAAGATAGATTATATCTCGTTTTCCACAGAACAAGGCTTCTGTGGCCGACTCTTGTATATTTTAAGTCGCCTCTGCCTGTTTGTTTTTCGTGAAAACTATTCAATTTTAGTTTTTTATATTTTAATTAATGAATTATTTTCTTTAGGTTTTCAATAACTTTATAAACAGGTGCCGTGTGGTTTCCGGCACCAATACAAAAAAGAATTGGACCACTCCATCTCTTTTGCATGGATGTCGTAAAAGGCGACTAAGGGATATGCTTACAAACTTGGGATTCTTCTTTTAGGCGATGGGCTAGCAACCTGTCACTATTTGAATCTCAATTCAATCATTAAGTCAAATAGCTGAACGTGGCCATTCAGTCTTTTCAATACTGTTAGCTCTGTCTACCCCGCAAGGGATATAGACGTGACCATATGTATGTATGTATGTTATAAACAGGGCCATCTTCGATTCGGGAGTAATTTAACTTGGAGATCAGCAGCCTGACAACAACGCGGTCTAGAGATCTTTAGTATACCTTCTTCTCCTTAGCCAGAGATTAGACCAGTGTGTCACCACACCACCAATATATCAGTACAGAGCTATCATACTAAGCCTTCAGTGGTCATGAAGGGCACGATACTGGTGCCAATGGAGGTCTGAGGAGAATCGACACATTGGCGTAGCTAAAGCCTTACTTGAACATAATTTTGCTACAAGTGCTTATTATGCTTGTTAGTTAGAAGAAGCTAGGCTAAGTGTCTATGACATGACTGTGGATATGCGTCATACAAGGCTAAATATGTATATGTATCGTTTCATGCAAAAATCTCTAATTCTTATTAACATGTATTAGTAGTTCTCTATGACTCTGCGTTTATTCGCAAAACCTTTAAATCCTCGTACACACTGAGCCAATGTTTATAAGAGTGTGTTCACAAAAACACCTTAATTAAAAAAGAAAAGTCTTGTCTCTGATGTACAAAGCCCGCAAGAGTAGACCCAGCCAGTTTGCACTGTACACGTTTCATATTTTTCCCCTAAATAAAATACCAATGTAATATTCCTTCAATACGACCGTTTTTCTGGAAGACAGGTGCGGCGTAACCATTATTTATGAGGGTCCTCCTATACCTACTGTACGATGGGAGATGATTCTGTTTCGTTTTCATACGGCGTATGGGACCGAAAACATGTTTAAATTACACATGTTATGTGAATATTGATGCAGGTTTGAATAACGAACGAATGAACAATGGCCAGTAACTTTCAATATTATTGTTTTCATTTTAATGAATGACTTTCATAGGGATTGTATTTTTAAAGTTCGTTTTCCGATCTCTTTGGTTTTCAATAAAAATTTGTTCGAATATGTGATCTCGTCAGTTCATAATTTAACTAAGAAAAGATCGGATCAATTATTTTTGTATTTGAATGAATAACCAAATCAATTTTAATCTTCAATCTCGTCAAAAATTCTGATCTTCCTTAAGATTATATAAAGTTAATTAAAAAGGAACATATCATAAAAGTTTAGTAATATTGAAAGAACACGCTACAATCTAGGCAGTAATAACGAAAACACTGTTCGCCATTTATTCCTGAAACAAAATCCTTCTGTAAAAGTGTAAATTAACGATCGTGCGTACTCAGCCCGATTGATTAGCAAATGGCTTTTGGGTGCATTGAATTGTGAAATTAATTAGCAATAGCAAGGCAATGTTTGAGTAAACTAGGCTGATGAAATATGTAAGCCGGGGCGATTTCATATTAGGGGAAATTTAAAGGAAAATATTTTTGTTAATGTATTTTCCATGCTGATACCATGCATTGAGGAGAGATTTTATTGATTGCCCGGTGAGAGGAGATGAAACATTAACGGAACATCAGCTAATATCAGTCATTTGCATCGAACAAACTTAGTTTGAACGAATAATAAAAACCCGTGCCGTGTGGTTTCCGGCACTCGAAAATAAAACCACTTCATATCTCTCCCATGGATGTTGTAAAAGGTGACTAAAGGATAGGCTTATAAACTTGGGATTCCTCTTGTAGGCGATGGGCTATCAACCTTTTTCTTTTTGCCATACAGCTGAACGTGGCCTTTCAGTCTTTTCAAAACTGTTGGCTCTGCCTAACCCGCCAAGAGAAATAAAGATACGGCTATATGTATGATTGAATAGAAACCCCAATAAAATAAGACTACATAATTTTCAGCTTTTTATGGTATGTAGTTACTCATATTTAACTTTTTCCTGATTAAAAATGAGATCACAGACAGACGTAAGTTTGTGATACATATTAAATCTATTTATCATCAAGTGCTTTCCTTTCAAACTAAATAACCATTTCTTAGGATTGTGTTGTTTACCTTCAGCAACTTTGGCTCGATGCTTCAACAAGTTATAAATTTCCCCAGAGAGTATTCCGCCGTTTTTCCGGTACTATTTGCGTTGTATAATCTGTGGTTTAATTGCGATTCGTAATGGCAATTTGCCGCGGCACGGAACCTTGACCACGCCATAGACTATTCTAAGCTATGACCATAGACATGGTCATTGACTTTTGTGGTAGCAACTTATCTTTTCGGGACACAATACGAGTTTTATCGTGGCGTATCCATGACTGCATTTTCTCAAATTTGGCATCTACGCTGATGGAGATGACAAAAATTCTTGATGATTGAAATGTTAGTTAGGTACATGCAAAAGTTGTCTATTCGTTATATAATAAATTCGGAAGCCATTATTTTTGGACGCCTTAACGGCTGAATCGATTTACAAGGAATATGGAAGATAGTTTGAGGTCGCTGAAGTGGTATTACTCGGAATTTAAGTGGAAAAAAATGCCTGTAGACGTTCTTATTTAATTGGGATTGACATGTCTGTAAAATAACGTATACTTAGGTCAAATTAAGTGCTGGATTACGCCTTGTTGCTATATTTAGGTATATTATACGATAGGCTTTATTTGGTACTTTTACCTCAAAGGCCCACGCATCAAGCTAGTACTTTTTAATAAATGTGCGTGGACCGTGTAATCTCACCGAATTACATACAGTTAGGTGTCGTAAATAACAAGCGTGAAAATATTAATTGGTGGTCATAATTTAACCGGAGTCAGAATGTGATTCGGCGTGTGGGTGTATGTAATTGTATCTCGGTGGTTTCGGCTGAATTTTGAGTAAAACCACGTACACACTGTGGCTAACGAAAGTCGGAAAGTGTGGTTCGACTTCGATGGCACTGTTTGGACGATTTCGTGAGCGCCTATTGTAGAGCTGTAAGGCTTAGAATGCTGTACTCTTGTGTTTTGAGCTGACGGTGCAAATGCATCGAAGTTTTCACTTGACTTAATGCAAAACATTCCTTCATTTAAATCTTTTGATTAAACATTATAAGCTGAAGTGCACTGGAGTCTAGTCATAATGTACCGCTTCCACGAACGAGTGTGCCAATGTTCCTTAGCGTGGTGTATACGGCTTAACTATAGCGTTGGTGGACGATTGGTTACTCCGGTATGAAGTTGAAAAAATATTGAAAACATTGAGGGAACTGATTGTGTCGGTCGATGCTTTATTATGGACATAATAATAAAACCTAACTTACTCTTGGATAGTTGTCATACGAACTCCATCTTCTCTTTGGGAAGACGCAACTGTGCCAGTAGGATGATAATGATAGGGATAGTAATGCAGAATGAATTTGTAGCGTAAGAAACGTTTTAGTTGAACTGTATCAAAGGAAAGATCTTCCGCCCGACCGGGTGTTATCCCGGGGAACCGCTCCGACGATGTTGAAACTGAGGCTGTATATTATGATTCAAAGAAATTTGCTCGCATGTTGTGGCTTGAGACCTAGATAGAGATGTCGTCACAAATTAGGTTAGGTAACTTTCCATTAATTTCATCATCTTTTCATACATATATACATCCTCTGTCTATCCCACAAGGGATATACACGTGAATGGTCACGTCTATATCCCATGTGGGATAGACAGAACCAAATAGTCTTGATAAGGCCACGCTCAGCTATTTGGCTTAATTATAGAATTGAGATTCAAATAGTGACAGGTTGCTGGCCCATCGCCTAAAAAATCGCGAGTACCTAAGTAAAGAATCCCGAGTTTGTAAGTCTCATCATCTTTTCAAAGATCAGATGTTCTCGGAAATAATGTTTTTTGTTAAAAACACGAAGCTCCTCTTTAAGTCCTTTTTATAACCATTAAAGGTTAAAAGAATAAAACTTCATCTGTTGGTATAGATAATCTGCAGTGGTGTGAATGATATCATTTACGTCCAGTATAATTAGAGCGGCTGACTAAGCACATCTAAGGGTTTGCCCTCAGCTGATTTAAGGGCCATTGTCGACTTCTTTATTGCACACCACGATTTATGCCCGCTCGTTTCTGAATCGATAATTCACTCGATTTATAAGTCGGATAATTGAATGTCAAACCGTTTAACAGTAAGTTATTTTAAAATCGCCCCGAGTTATAATTTGCCGAGCGAGTTATGCGGCCCATTTTGAATACGAATGCGTTTAGTTATTGAAAATGGAATAACAAAGCGTTTTATTGATTGCAGCGAGATAACTATATTTATCAAAGCAGATTATTATTCATACTTCTGGACGTTTTGTACTTTATTTTTAAATTCCTTTAAACTCAGTTTCTTCAAACATGAAATCCCATATCATTCCGTTTCAATAGACTTAAAGCGTGAAGGGTCAAACAGTTGTCACAAAATGGCCAACGTAGTCTCTGTTACGCGAAGTTAATTACAGTTTTTCCTTAATAAATTCAATGACAGCAAAACCATCGACTGTCATTGTTCAAAAATCAGTGAGCCTTAGATTAGATCCATTTTAAATCTTCTTTATCGTTCAAATTCTGCACTCCAGTAAAAAGGCGGTCATTACAGCGGGGGCCGGGCCGGACGCGGCAAAAAGCCCGGGTTTCAGTTAAGTAAATTTACGCCCGATTCAATAAGGGCGTAATTAAGAATTTCGTTAATTACTGCGGCTGTTCGGCCGGAACGATACCGTTGCGATATTTGTACGGTTATCCCCCTCCACTCCGCAACTTCGTTTCCAATTACTGTGAAATTTTAATTAGTGAAATTATTTTAATGCTGAGTTTGTAAGATCGGTGAGAATCTTGAGATTATCGTGTAATTTGGAGTTTTATTCTTAATCGATGTTTTGTCAACAAAAAACCTTGTGCATTAATGCTATATCTCTTCCTTTAAATTTCCACGGAAACGAAGCGCTAGTTTACGATAAATTATTATGAACAAATAGGAGTGCTAGACTTTACTACTCAAAATATACGTAAATGAAATAGAAAAAAGTTAAAAATTAAGCATTTACTTTAAACTGTCGATGAAGATAAATTTAGATAAATTTTAGAACGTTAAGAAGTAAACAAAATTTAAATAATGCTTTTATGATTCAAAGTTCTTAGGACACGTAACACAAAAGATCCAGTCCTATTATTCTCATAAAGTGACACTGATTATAGCTCCATTATATTCCGGGATAAAACAAGGAAGCGCTGACACCCACGACATAGGTTAAAAGAATCAGAGACAATGAAGCTGTACCAAAAGTTCAAAAATTGAACTTAGGCGACTTTGCTTTAGAGTTTTATGTCCTTTGGGAGAATAAAAACGCGGGGACGATGTCATACGGGTCAAGAAACAAAAGTAGTTGTCTTAGACCATAGAAATAAATAGATGGAGTGATGTTGCTGTTGATTGGATTTTTTAAAGTGCAGTAGGTAAGTCCTCAAGTAGATTTTTTGTTACTAATCAAATGTCCTTTTGATTTGAACGACGTTACGGACAGTTCTTCAATTATTTTTATTTCGGCTAAGTGCTTCTTTAAACAGGTCCATTTAATTTAGTCATTGAGAACAACTAAGAAACTACAGTAAAAACAATATCTAATCTGAGTATTAAAAATAATTAGTTGTAGTTTTAGTGTGACTATACCAAATTACTTGTTGCAGTTAAGGTAACGCAAATATTGTTACTTGCTATATTAGCGTTTGTCTACACATAGACAGATTGGCATAATAATCATAAAAACATATTACATCAGTAGAAGCCATAGCTCCTTTTTCTGTGATCTCTAGAGGTCGCTTATTTCAATAGTGGATGGCTCGCGCTTCGCCGCACTTGTATTGTTCTATTCCCATTATAGAAATAGCTCTCTTATTGGATAATTCACATTGTAATTCTGATCAAGTGAAAATAAATACAACAGGTGTTCCTTTTAAAAGAAGAACAAGTAGTCAGGAAATAAAAGATTCTTATTACAGATGCATATTTTATTGATTGCGATATCAAGAAAATTACTCTCTCTTTTTTATAGAATATTCCTTATTGTAGTTCGGTAGTAGTTACATATAATTAGATTTAAGTGTTGTGACGTCAATAAGTGATACCTTGTATCCAATTTTGCAAATAAATCTATTTTATTCTAGTCTATTGCATTTTAGTTGTTGTCTTCAGATTTTGGGAACTGTATTTAGGAAATTTTACATACTTACTTTGCATGCTGTGTAAACATATTTGATAAAGTTTGATCAACAATCAATAATTCAATCAACAATAAGAATCCTACTACTATTATAAAGGCGAAAGTTTGTATGGATGTATGGATGTTTGTTACTCTTTCACGCAAAAACTACTGAACCGATTACCATGAAATTTGGTATGTAGGTAGCTGAAGACCCAGAATAACACATAGGCTACTTTTTATCCCAGAGTTCCCGCGGGATTGATAGGGTTTCCATGCGGACGAAGTCGCGGGCGGCCTCTAGTAAACTAATAAGTCTTCCATTGACCTCAACATCGCTTAATACACTCATCAAGAAGAACAAGGAAAATAGATCAACATCTTATAAAATTTTAACATATAAGTACTTGTATGTTGTCCAAGTCGCCTAAAAATATCTTTATGCTAACTACAGCATAAAGATAAGAAAGCTGCTTTTAATCCAACTCAGTTCACGGTAGTATTACGATACGGTATTTTAATTTCATGTTAAAATTCTTATCTACGAGGAAATTGTATAACATTCCTAAAACCCTAATTACGTAGACAAAATAATTGTTCTCAAGTCAAAATATGGAGCTTATTTTACACAGCGCTTGCCTTCGTAAAAGCTTTAAGAAATAAGGATCAAATAATGATGTATCATTATGTTTTCAACTATCGCGCCGCCGTATAATAATGACCGGACGAATTTTGATGGTCTGTCTTAAATTATAGATTTTGTGAACACTTTCATACAATTCATATGGTAGGGTCAATATTTTGATTGCTCACTACCGAATTTAGCTTTAGACAGGTAAGTTCAGATTCGGGAGTTGAACTGTAATTAGTAGTGATTTCTAATCCCGACTGTAGTCACTACACAAATGGGCTCTGTTGATTATGAAACGTCGTAATGTTTCATTAGTTTTTAAGGACAAATATTTGAATAGTTTGCTCTTTGAACTAATAATAAAGTTTCTCGAAATCTATTAACATATTGTTAATTTTTACTCCATCACGTTTTGACAATAGAAGCTTTTGTCCTCCCAAGTGTACTTAAATTGATAGTATTTGACGCATGTAAGTACTTACAAAAAGAGAATGACCTCTAAGCGAGTCACAAAGAGAGAGCCTGGATCAAGACACAACTTAAATTAATTACGCCAGTGTTGCCAACTCTAATTCAGAGTAAAACGGTAGATCAGCTTAAAATAATTGTAGAATACTGTAAGTCTTTTTTTAAAACAGAACCACAGATTTATGAGACAGGGGTTAATTTTTTTTGTGAAATCTTCGTCGAAATGAGCTCATTTTTGGATGTTTTGTATGAAATTTTTCATCGCCTGACTTTTTGTAAATGTTTGGTTGTCATAACCAAAAATTTTTAGTTTCGAAACATTGTAGATCTACAGTTAAAACTGAGGGTCTCGGCCACACTAAATTACGCTTAGTTAAGCTTTAGTGAGTAAATGAAATGAAATGGCACATCTCAGCAGAGTTGAGAGAAAACGTTAATTGGCCAACTCAACGGCTCGTGTCAAAGTTTTTATCCATTGCTGGTCAATGGCATCGACAAACAATTGATGTAACAGGTTTGTTTTTGCTGACATTAAAAAAAACTTAAATACGTTTAGAAAGGTTTTCTTCGACTTTATGATGACATTCATGTCTGTCTATTTGAATTCCCAAATACAATGTTTCAAAGCTTGAAATCTACAAAGCGTATGCCTAATTCATAAAAAAGACTTTTCTTGACGCCAACTATATACATATATTACCTATTCCTTTTGACTCACTGTTTAATTATTACCTTATTGGGATTGAAACTGTTTTTTTAATTTTGTTTTTATAGAGAGGAATAATGAATTTTAACCCCCTGAAGTACATATTACTTTTCTTAAAATTTTTTTTATGGCAATCTCGTCGCAACTTATTTATAGCAAAGTTAATTACTGTCTCCATTAAATTCCTACCTCTAAGACTTCACATGGAGTCAGGTCCTTGAGGCGACTTACCTTTGATCCTTGCGAAGATTGTGTCACCCGGGTATAATGGATCGTTGGCGGACAACCATAGAGTAAGTATTTCGTCCTTTTTGCACACCTACAAGTCAACTGAGAAAAGGCATCTACATATGTATGTAGTAAATGGAAATCAGAATAAAATTAAATTTTGAGTTTGTACCCATAGATTTATTTACTTGTATTTGTAAGAATTATTATTCGACATTTAACAGTCAAGTGAGTTAGTTAACGTTTCGAAAGATTCCTTAGCCACTGAAACATGGCAGAAATTACTAGGGTACGTAAGCGTTAAAACTTCTATTATTTATAATACATATATATAATCACGTCTTTTTTCTTGCGGGGTAGACAGGGCCAATAGTATTTGTAAGTTACTTGAGTTATTAATTGAAAAGACTGAAAGGTCACGTTCAGCTGTATGGGGCTAAATGATGGAATCAGATTCAAATGGTGACAGGTTGCTAGCCCATTGCCTACAAGGAAAATCCCAAGTTTCTAAGCCTATTCCTAAGTCGCCCTTTACAACATCAATGAGTGTTCATGTTCCAAAGTGCCGCAACTACACGGCACCTTTACAATGCAATGAGACATATTAAAGTAGATGAACTCCAATATTATATATTGAAATAACTACATAGTTCTATATTCATTCATGTTTTTATAATGTAGACAATGTGCATTCGTCCATGATTTAGTATCCAATTTTGAAAATAAATCTATTCTATTCTAATAGTTCACATTCTGGTAACGCTTTTCTATGACAACATATCCTTTACAACGCGTGTCCGGCCGTTTGTTTGTCACATGCGATGTAGTTGTAGATACTAAACTCACGTCCAATTAGCATGAGATTTATGATTTGTGTGTGTAAAGTAACTATTGTACGGTTTATGTAACCAGACGTTATCTGTTACAGAAATGACAGTGACTGTCATATTAGTTGCGACATTTAATACGTTAAAGTGTTTGATTTGAAATATGTATATATAAAGGTATCCTGGAAGAGATGGCTTTTATTGAAAAAGTCGCCTAAGCAATGGTTTTTATAAGAATTTGAATTTGCTATTATTTAGGGTCGTGCAATAAAGAGTTATTGTATTGTACCAAAAATAAAACTGTTCTTATCTATAATGAATTATTTCTGACATTTTTTTGTGTTAAAATCTTTTAGTAACTTTGGGGATACCTACGGTTTCATCGTTGCCTATGTTATTGCCAGTGCCAACTTAGAAACCTTGAACTACCCTTAAAAAGTTTCATATCTATCGAAGAGGTTATGTTTTACGTACTTGAAACTTTCAATATATATATTAAAAAATAACAGATTTTTCTATGTACGTGATAGTATGTGTTTCTTCATACAATAATTTTACCAGTATTAGTATTGGATTACTTTCATTCAATAAATCTGTATCTGTATTTATAATACCTACACGGTATTTTAATGCGTGTGTCAGTTATCGGGAACCTTATAAATCCAGGACAACGGTAAATTATGTTTACGAAAATCTTTTGTGCACTAAATTTTATGTTTTACGACAAAAAAAGTAATACTGCACGCACTTTCTATTGAAACTTTCTTTGCTTATATTTTCTCTCATCTTTCCGTTGGTGTTTCGGGACCTAGATAGGTTTTGATCTTATCTTTTTTGTTCTATTAACGTACATACATATAATTACGTAGTAGACAGAGCCAACAGTATAGAAAAAACTGATAGGTCACGTTCAGCTGGATGACTTAGTGATTGAATTGAGGTACAGATGGTGACAGTTTACCAGCCTTAAAGAAGTCAAAGATTATAAGCCTTTCCCTTGATGGGCTTTTAAATATGCACGAAAATAAAAGCAGCTGGTAACCTCAGATCTAGATAAAACCCTTTTAAATAACAAAGTTAATACAACTATAACCAATTATATAAAAAGTAACAATAACAGAATGGTAGCAATTTTTCGCGCGTTTAGACATTGCGTTGGACGGACGCCAGGACAAGCGTCATTTATCTGTGTTAATGGCCCGAGAACCACTGAATTATGACACTTCGTTTGTGGCGATAACTGAAATTGATAAGTGAAAATGTTGGTAATTGAAATTGGTTATTGTATTATTGATAGTTGTGTTAATTTCCTTTCTGTTTAATATAACTTCTCTGATATTGAGCGATGATTATTATAAAGTGTATACTTCTGGGTGTAGCAGTGACCTTTCTTTTGCATTACATTATTTACATTTTTTGGGGAGAGAGAGAGACGATACAAAGACAATTTTTAGAAGTTCCTTAAAAACGGACAATAATGAGATATTAAAGATTCGAAGTTACCAGCAATGGCTAATCGTGGAGTGAAAAAAATATGATATGTGTAAGTGTGTGTTTAATCAGATACACTTATTTATTTCTATCGAGCGATTTGCTTACAGGGTTGTAAGCAAATCGCTCGAAAGAAATAAATAAGGAAGTATAATAATAAACTAGCAAGCACAATAAACAAAATCGAAGAACTGAATCAATGTAAATTATTTAATCCAACCGAACCCATGAAAGATTGAAATTCCAGCTAGGGATTCCCAAAGTGGAATCAAAGTGCACAATCAAAGCTATGCCAATACTCGTAAGCACGTGAATCCAGGGCACACCGGTATTAACCCGGTTGATCAACTGAACGAAATAAACTGTTCCGAGCCGTCCGCTGTTCGGCCCAATGCAAATCTGCTAATTTAATTACGGACGCCGCACCTGTGCCTGTAAATAAAAGGTAATCTGCGGATTTTTACACCAGTACCAAAAATGAATGTCTGTAGAATGTGATTCATCGTCACTTTATTTAATAAGACTATGCAAATATGCGTTATTCTCAGCCATACCTACAGCTTCATTGAAAATGGCTTTATTTAGTATTGAAATTTAAAAACTGACAAGTTGGTAGTCCATCGAATAAAAGAAGAATATTAAGTTTGTTACAACCGAATGTGGTCTTTCAGTATTTTAAAGACTTTTGGCTTAGACTAACTCGTAAGGGAAATACGTGATTGTATGTATGTTTCAATGCCAAGCCCAAAACACTGGTCTAGAGATTTGAAATTTGGCATGTTGTTTCTTTATATGGTCGAGGAGTTCCCGAGAAGTTAACGAGAGGGTGAAGTTGTGGGCGCGTACTCTATTGGCCTAAGTAAGAAATAGTTTTAGTCAGACATTCATATTGATGTATGTTTTTGTCGTAGTGACGTGAATTTCTGTCAAAGCTTTTCTAAGAATAACCCATTTAATCGATTGTTAACTCAAGAAAATTGCTATTACACCGTAATAAGTTTCGGTATAGTGGAATAGGAGTATTGATAGTATGTTTACGTAGGCGGTGATTCAAGAACCTCAGATAATTGCTTAAAGGGCAACTGTCTTTCATAGGTACGAGTTTCCACTTTACAAACTAACATTCTTATATTCTTATGTAGAAATAGAAGTAGAAATGTTGATGTAATAGAATAATTTATTTACAATTAAAAATATTTATGCAGTATTTCATAAAGCTGTGCTGTAGAGAGAGAGTGATGTCCTTATAGATAAAAAAAAAATAAGCGAACATCTGTGGTCGAACGGTTAAGGTTATTTGCTAACGGATCCTCTTACGGCGCGGTCAGCACTTGGACTTTCAAAACATAGGTACCTACTAAGAGAAGGTAAGTCACTGAGTACTCAGATCTAAGATCAGGTGAAGATTAGGTAAAGTTTCTCAGAACTATTTTTCAGCCACCATAGCATGGCCGTTTTTATCGCGCGAAAAACTATCGCTGTCCCGTTTCACCTCATAATAAAAGGGGAAATAGCGATAGTTTTTCGCGCGAAAAAGCGGCGTCGCACAGGCCATGGTACAGGGTCAGGAAATGTTAAAAATGCTTGTGTTATATCTACATTTTAATTTTAAAAGTAAAGGGAGAGTGTAAGTATTAAATGAAAAGGTTAGTATGTGCATAGCTCGTTGGCTGGTCGTAAAACTTCAATACTGCAGCTAAGTTCGTTTTCAAATTAATACAAAATTCACTGCTTCACAACTTTCATTAACTTCGTTACAACCCCTTTCCCATAACCCTATTGCGGTATAATAACAGTATTCTTTAGTTAACAATCAATAAACAGGGTTTATATTCTCGGAAAGCTGTGAAGCGTGCTTCTTTCTTCCTCAGTTTATATAAAATAGAAAGAGATAGAAATAAGGCGGTAATTCATTTGTTTGTCATTAAATGGGCAGGTAACATGGCCTGGCGCCATCGCGTGACGACCACAACCATCCTCAAAATCTCACTTTTAACCCCGTAATACTATATCTTTTGAACTTTATTGTCCTCAATATAAGACCTAAAATTATTTCATTGCAAATTGAAATTAACGAGTTCTTATCAGTATTAAAGTAATGAGTCATCGTATAACCGAATCAGAATCAAGTTTTTGGAGGCATAAAAACTCATAGAAAGTTAATGCAAACAATGCATTATGCATATTGACTTAAGACTACATCTGTTAATGCGTGTGGGTGTCCGTGACTAGAACACGATTCAATGACCCCGGAAAGATATCTTTTATAGTTAACCCGACTGTGTAATAAGGAGAGTACGGCGACTATAAATTGCATTTGCTTGCGCTTTATGATTTTAGTGAGCGTGGTACGATAGCAGCCTTGTGGGAATTCGAGTTGAGTCATCTCGACCAATCAGATTCCTATTAAGGTCTGTGTTTTTCATATCTACATTATGCCCCTGGCTGGCCACTGCTATCACCTAAGGCTTTATTATATTATTTATTATAAATACATACATACATATGGTCACGTCTATATCCCTTACGGGCTAGACAGAGCCAACAGTCTTTAAAAGACTGATAGGCCACGTTCAGCTGTTTGGCTTAATGATAGAATTGAGATTCAAATAGTGACGCCTTATAAGCCTATCCCTTAGTCGCCTTTTACTACATCCATGGGAACGAGATGGAGTGGTCCTATTATTTTTTTTATTGGTGCCGGCAACCACACGGCACTTTTTGTTTTGTTTGTTTGTAATATCTTTATTGCATAGAAATTTACACAGTAACAAGGAAATAGTATATAGTTATAAAAGAAACAAATCACTTGCAATGGCGGACTTATCCCATGAAGGGATCTCTTCCAGTCAACCGGCAAACAATAAAGGAACTAGATAATTCAGTAAAAAGCGGCAAGTCACTGTGTATTCTCGGAAAGTAGTGGACTGAATTTGTTCCTGTTTGAATTGTTGGAAGTATGGTTTTTTTTCTGAAGGTTTATATCTATAAATGCTACATAATAATCAAATATCAAAGGCAAAAATGACAACGTTGCAAATGTTTTTGCGATTATTCCTTTATTTGTCTAAAAACGGGTAGGTACATATTTCACCCTTATCCCCTTATTTATGTTGAGTAACATTATGCGTTGGTCCGAAACATCTTTTTTTCTCGTTTAGGCGCGGCCCTAATCCTTTGAATGAGGAATGAGTCAGCCCTCCTTAGGGCGGCCGACTGTCTCGATATATTCATTTACATTTATGAAACAAATATAAGAGACCGGCCTCGGTTCTTAGTAATGATATTTATTTGACAAAAAAATTAGATTAAACAAGATGGTTTTTAAATAAAAGGCTGAAAGAGATTTTATTCAAAATAAGCTGTATCTGTACTATATTATGTTTCTTTCTCTTGTTCTTTTGTCTTAAATAATGTAAACATACATATAATGAACGAGTCATCAAAAGACTGAAAGGCCACGTTCAGCCGTTTGACTAAATGATAGAATTGCATAAAAGAGGAATCACAAGTATATAGGCCTATCCCTTAGTCGCTTTTTACGACATCCACGGGAAAGAGATGGAGTGGTCTTATTCCTTTTTCTATTTGTGCAGGGAATACTTAGCTTTTATGATACTTTCAGTAATATTTGATAGACTGGAAGAAACCCCTTCTAGGAATAAATCCGTCATTGTGAATTATTGTTTTTATCAACTATGTTTTCCATCATCATATTATGTACCTACAATAAAATATTAACAAACAAACAAAAAAGCATAAAATTAAATATTTACATTTCAGCAGTCTCTCATCACGGCGATTTTCGATTGCATTCTCAGCTGTTGGCCTCAAAACCGCTAAAAATAACATGTAAGTGATACTTCGCATGCTATGAAAAGATTTGGTAAATTCTTTATGGTTAGCTACCAGACTATGCCGCGATCGTAGATCTCGCGAAACTACTGTAATTGTTTTTTTTTTTTTACAAAATTATGAATATCTGAAAAACGACTGAACCGATTTTGATGAACTTAAAAAATATCTTAGATCCTATATCCTATAGTTTAAATTTTATCAAAATCAGACCAATAGTTCGAAAGATATCGCGGTTTAAGCATACATCATACATACAAAAATGTGATTTCGCCTCAAGTTGATTTAAATAGTCAACCGACTATTTAAAGTAAAGTTTATTTAAGTGCCGTGCCGTGTGGTTCCCGGCACCAATGAAAAAATAATAGGACCACTCCATCTCTTTCTCATAGATGTCGTAAAAGGCGACTAAGGGATAGGTTACAAAATTGGGATTCTTTTTTTTAGGCGTTGGGCTAGCAACTTGTCACTATTTGAATCTCAATTCTATCATAAAGCCAAATAGCTGAACGTGGCCATTCAGTCTTTTCAAGACTGTTGGCTCTGTCTACCCCGCAAGGGATATAGACGTGACAATATGTATGTATGTTTATTTAAGTCTATATTTTATCAAAATCTTAAATATAACAGCAGAAATTGCGCAATTAATTCTATATATTGTCTCAAAAATTCAAAAAAATTCAAAATTCAAAATTTTTTATTCATTATTATAGGATATTATTATATCGCTTAATAATTGTCGTATGGTTTAACAACTTGGTTGACGTCAAATATATTACTTAAAAACTAAGTTTACTGCCGCTTCCAAGGCGTCAGTGCAGAAGAAGCGGTAACAAACTGCACTGCAGCATTTTCTTTAACAACGTCAACTTCACAATATTAAATTATACTTAGAATATAATGTGGTGTCTATTCAGTGAGTTGGTCAACGTTTCAAGTCTGTCCTCCAGACTAACTTAGAAATAGTTGGCATCTCAGGGTCGTATATCAGCGGGCCTATAACAAACATCACACGAGGGTATTCAAACATGATTTACTGAGTGCTGTTAAAATGGGATATGATGGCAAATGGCAAGAAAACAAGACCAATACGCTATTATTTATTACTGAAAGGAATCACGCCAGATGGGACCTGTCATTTGGTAGTCCACCGGAGTGCGGATGGAAAAGAATAAAATGTAAGTATTTTATTTTAGTTGTCACTCCACGTGCCGGCCACTTTAATTGTGCCGTGTGGTTCCCGGCACCAATAGCAAAAAAGAATAGGACCACTCCATATCTTTCCCATGGATGTCGTGAAAAGTGACTAAGGCTTATATAATTGGGGTTTTTTAGGCGATGGGCTAGCAATCTGTCACGATTTGAATCTCAATTCTATCAGTAACCCAAGCAGCTGAAAGAGCATCTTATAAAGAAGATTGTTGTCTCTGTCTTCCCCGCAAGGGTATGTATGTACATATTTTTAGGGATATTTATAATTTCCTAAAAAATAAGAACTTAACGAACGAAGGAATCGCGAGGTTCAGCCTTTGGCGAATTACTAATAATAGTATGTATACATCAGAATAACAAAAGTCTACAATTTACTTTAAAGAAACCGCCGCCGGATGATAAAATAATAAAAATAAAATAAAAATTTTGTTTATTCAGTATCTAGAGATTACAATAATAGTGCTAGTTACTGGAGCCTCCTTTTAAGCAAAAATATGCTTGTGCCAGGAGAACTCCGCACTTACATTCCATATAATTCTAAATACAAAATATAAAATCTATTACACTCCAATTATTATCATTTCATTTTACTATATTAACCATGCAATAAATTACTAATACAATTCTAAATATTTGAGATACAATAATTTAATTTGGATATATACAATAATTTCATAATTTACTAACACAAAAATTATGATTATACAATAATAGATTTATATTAGAACCATTAGAATGGTTCTATCAGCGGAACCTATTTCCTCGGTTGGTACTGAGAGTGCAACCGAGTAAACGCTTACTTTGATAGCATATAGTACTTTCAATTCTGCTGAAATTCTATTTAGACGTGTAGGTTGAATGACAATGCAATGTCATGAGGTCTTGAATCTAGCAAATATATAAAGGCTCGGTCAAAAATAGATTTTTCTCAATACTTAAATATTGAATATAGTACGAGTAACAGTGATTTATTATTCTAGTCGAGTAGGAATACAAAGTCATACATAGGCTAGTATACGCCTGTGGCTCCGCGTGCTTAAAACGAAAATTACCGTTAATATCGGTTTTCATGAAAATTTCGGGAAATTTCTTCTTAGTGCACTAAAGTAGGTAGGCCAGAAACCCAGCTGTTTTGTGTTGTGCTTTGATATATCAGTCAACCAGTCAGTTATTTTTCTCTTTTAATAAATTACCATACCATGGAAGTCTGTGTAGGTGTTGTGGAACCGTGGATAAAACTTACAAAGTTTTACGAGAACAGAAGTTCTGACCCCGGCAGGTATACTAATACGAGAAATATATTAGGTACATCTCCGTATAATTACTAATTTTGTAGTATTAGAACCGATTCGGTTCTCAATAGTTCAACTGCCTTTTATCTACATTGAAGACACAAAGTTATTTATTGACCATCACATGGTTTAGCTTTGTTCCTACGGAATGTACTCTCATTAATGTTGATAGCCGGAAGCAGTAACTGGAATTCTAAACATTTCCAATTCCAAACAGTTTCCTTCGAGTGGGTAAATACTGGTTGCTCGCACGCCACGCCTTATTTCAACGGGGCTTTCTTGAGTTAGCACCAGGTCATGGCTATGTGCAAAGTTAAACCCACGCATTAGTAAACGTATCTCTTGACTTTATGGACCTCGGGCTGGCGTGTTGCGGTGCCTTTACTGGACAGCGCTACGCCCTATTTATACCACGGCCGGTTGCACTTTCATTTCGATCTTCCATCCCAGAATTAAGAATTATAATTGAATACCCCAGTGCTAACTGTTAATTTTGTATCTCACGGATTTGTGTAACGTCTGGCCACATCCCGTCTACTAATTAATTAGGATTACCGTTAAGGCGTTCACTGTGCTCCCAGATAAAACTTTGTGGGTCAACCGCATTCTTAAATCATTCCGTTCCTTAAATTTTACCAAATCCTGGCGCTGACCCACTTCTTGATTGTGACTACGTCGCCAAAGATGGGAGATAAGATCGCTAGGAACTCATTTCGGCGGCAACTGTTACAAATTGCGAGCAGAAATATATTTTAAATGGTAAAGGGATTTTTAATGAGATGTAAAGGACCGTTCGGCATCTTAATTTGAACTTGTAATTTATGCATCTCTCTAAATGTAGGAGGATATTAGAACAGTGTTAAACGACGGAGGTTTAACTGGGAATCGAATATACTTAGTAAACGCACGAAAATAGAAATATTAATATCTAAGTTCTGTACATGGAATGATTACCGTTGGATAGTTAATAATCGAAGATTGCCTTAAGACGGTGGAGCACAAACCGTGTCAATTAACTTGTGTGTAGGAGGAGCTGTTGCAACAAATGGGTATCCACTAAGAAACAATTGCTAATTGCTATTGGCGTAATCGAGCGATTACTAGCGACTGATCGCGGCGCGGACGTACGTTTGATGTTGTAAACGATGCCCGGGGGGTCGGGTAAGTGGTGTTTTATCGACGGTAATGATCATTGAGCAGTAAACATGAATTGGTATGAGCTAGACCAGGAGTATAATCCATAGAGTATGGTTAAATTAAGCTATCTGTGTGTGTGTGAAGGCGCGTTAATTTGGAGTAATAACGTGTTAAGTAATATATAGAATGTACTTCTTTTGCGTATAGAGAAACATTTAAAACAATGTTATCATGGATTTTGATTGAACACATAATTTTCAGAGTTAATTTCTTTTCAATATAAAAAATAGAGGCGACATAAA
The DNA here is from genome assembly GCF_032362555.1 of Amyelois transitella. Taxonomy (NCBI): domain Eukaryota; kingdom Metazoa; phylum Arthropoda; class Insecta; order Lepidoptera; family Pyralidae; genus Amyelois; species Amyelois transitella. Next base: position 3,938,566 of record NC_083511.1, on the reverse strand, counting down.
TTATTAATTGAAAACTCAACTACTGCTGAGAAAAAACGTAATAAAGATGCTGGTATTTTGTATGTAGATACCGGGTCACAAGTCTTTGTAGAAGAGCCGATTGAATATTATGCTTACCTCATCAGTTACCCATGTATGCTATGGTTCCTATTGTAATTGAGAACTCACCGATATGACAAGGCAAAATGCTCAAACGAAGGCAAAACGAGGCGCAAATATCGAGTTGTATTGAAAATGATATCTCAAATGAGGAGATGTCATAAAATTTAATGCCGTGCCCTGCGCTGATAATGTCGATGGCGAAAGAAAGTGCCTATAAAGGGAATTGATGACCCATACCGTCATCCCGTAATGTGACGTCGATTTGTGTACCCCGACCTTATATTGCGGTTTCATGGGTTCATCAGCAAGTTATACCTGATGAGATTTCGGTGTTTGAAGCCAAGACATAATATTACATATTCGAGTTTAAAAAAAATGAGTTTCATCGGATTATATTTGGTGGCTGAACATCATAATCTGGAAAGTGCATAGGGAACTGATTTGCGTAGACATATTTATATAAACAACCGATGCAACTAGATTTTAAGATAACGAACAAAAGAAATAAAACACTTAGTTTGACACAAATACATTTTCTCCTCCGCATCAGACACAATAGAAAGGTACAACAAATGTAAACATCACAAATTCCATTCATAAATTAAATCATAGCCCTCCAAGTGAGAAAGCCGTTAACCATTATAAAAGTATTAGCGAAAAGTGGGCCATACTTTCTCACTCAATGAAACATAACCTGAGTTACGAAACTATCTCCATTTTGTGTCGCCATAAAGTTAGCTTTACAGAATCATAAATTCTAGTACTGGAGCGTGTCAGGTTATAACTAGCTAGACATAGGGTGCTATCCAAGCTGTGCAGTGCTGGATAAACTCGACCAATCACTGTACCATATTTTTGAGACCGGAACGTAATTGGTCAATTTCTGAGTGTCTCTGCGCCACGTCTAAGGAGGATTTTCAATTTTACCCTTCATTTGTAGCTTTTCCAGTTTTGTTCTGGCAAAACTGTGTAAATCTTTAAATAAGATAATGATGATCCCTTTGGAGAAGCCCCTTTGGCTGCCATGAGTATTAGTGGTTAAGATTAAACAAACCTTTTATCTAAGTTGTGTTTAATTGCTCAAATCAATACTTAACCACCGAGGGAAATCAACGTGACACATGCATCACAGCAGGTTGATCCAGGGCAGGTCGGTTACCCTGTAAGGTAGCAGATTTCATGTTTAAATAAAAATTCCCCGCTCCAGGTTCGTTACAAACGGCGAAGTCTCTTTAGAGAGGTTAGAACACAACCAGAACTAACGGCAGAAGATGATCATGGCGATCATAATCATAATGACAACTTGACTTCGCATGTGCGGAAAATTCCTTCCAGTTTGAACCAATTCTTAATGTTATCACATTATATGATGCAGTGGAGCAAATTTTGTAAGTAAGCATATTATAGTCTAAGAGCCCAACGTGTGTTGTAGTAAGTTATTTATTCTGTGTGAAATGTCGGCTACGTGGCCAGTTAATTTCTATGCAAATGGGCGGGACCGGCGCTAGCTCGTTATGGCCACGGGCCACGCTGGTGTTGCCAGACGAGGGTTACTCCCGAAACGGCAGAATTTATGAAAACCGAATATTTATATTGAGGGATTTTATGGGTGTCCTGATTTATGGTTAGCCCGGGGTAAAACGTAAGAAAGGTGCTGGAATAAGTCTTACTGAGGCGGAGAATTTTATTTATCTTTATAGTATTAGAAACACATTTTTTTTAAATTGAGAGAAGCTTATATGTAGAATACTGAAAATTAATTAGCTTATAGAGCTGGCAATGATTTCTTTGTGAATATACTTTTATTTTTCACCTTGACTTTATTATGACTTATTTTCTTTGATTAAAATGTTCTAGATATTGAATGAGATTTTAATTTGAATAGACTTGCTTACTTAAGATACCGCATATATAAGTCACACTTACGGCTATATAATACAATATCTATTCTCTTAGTAACATAAAATAGAAAAATTTCCAATATTTACACAAAACCGTATTTAGGGTAAACATTGACAAAACCTGGCAACACATTAGCCATGCTGGTGGCTTGTTCGGTTTTGGGCATTGATTAGAAAGCCACCTCGTTACACCAATCGCGGTGGACATTGTCCACTGGCGTTACAAAGCACATTGTTTGTTCGAACAAGGATCCTCGTCAATACTAAGTAGGTGCTTAGGTATTGTTTGCATCAGAATAACCGAGGGTTCTGTAAGGACTGCTCAAATATTTTATGTGGTAACATTTACATTAGTTGGCTATTATGGAAATGTCACGAGCTTAGGTATTAGGGTCAGTTCGCGCCCAGTTTTACGCGCATGATTTTCAAAGTAGTTTTACTTTGCATTATTTTTTGAAGAATGCGTCGTTTCAATGTCACGGCACCAGCGGTCAGCTGCCGTCAGGTTAACATACATAGTTAGGCTTAATAATACGTAGTAAGAATGTCTTTTTATACGGTAAAAAGACGTGACTGTTAATTATTTAGAACACTTTGTTCTATGTTTATTATTTTTTAAACTGTAAAACGGCTAACAAACTTGGGATTCTTTTTTAGGCGATGGGCTAGCAACCTGTCACTATTTGAATCTCAATTCTATCATTAAGCCAAATAGCTGATTGTGGCCATTCAGTCTTTTCAAGACTATTGGCTCTGTCTACCCCGCAAGGGATATAGACGTGACCATATGTATGTATGTATGTAAAACGGAACCTTTCCTTGACTATTTACAAAACCGTTTTAGTGTGCCTCTAGCTCTGTAGTCATCCCCGATTTTAGTGGAGCTACGCCTTACGCTTCTCGTAAACATTCCATCGCCGAATGGTCATTCAAGAGACAGAAGAACTCCATAGGCCGATGTCACATGCTCTCCATCATGCAGAAGATCGTTATCGTTTACGTCGGTTCATTCACAAGTGAAGGAATGACGTGATGAATATGTGTGCTTGAAAAATATCAATATCTGCACTAGAAACTTTTTTGGCTGCATGACTAAAAAGTTTGTAATGTCAAGTTTTAAGCAACTTGGCAACGCTCTCGTTTTTAAAAATTCATTGATCGATTTGTAAAGCTAAGTGTTCTACAGCAGTGTTTATTGAATTGCACAAATGTAAGTGTTATGGTTTCAGCATGTGTTATAATTATTTCTTCCAAATAAGTGTTCACATTTTTTTCATTCAATTAACTTTATTGTACCACAAGAATTTACAGATCAAAATCACATTAATGAACATTAAAGTGAAATGTGGCTTTATTTCTAAAAGTCATAAAAAATCTTAATAATTAATTATTATTATTTAATCTTTGTTATTGTGTGTATTTAAGACGGGGGCAATGCTTCGAGATCAAGGGTCCCTAGACCTCGAAGCATTGCAGTGGAGAATGCAAGGACGTGTAAATATGAGAGAGACACTGTATATACTATCTATATGTCATAAAATTAACATAGAAAGCTTCATTGCAATACACATAAGCTAATATTAACTAAGCTAATTGTTATTGGGACTTACATTGCCAAATCAGCATTTACCTGTTATTACGGCATCCGCAAATTACCATAAAGCACATAATACGGAACTTGCACGTATTGTTAGTTTAGTAATGAATATCTCTAGGTGCACGTTCAGCGCATACATACAACAAGGAGTACAGAAACAAATGGAGTGACGTGAAAAGTTTTATTTTTCTAATTAATTGAAATGTTTTCTTTTTCACTGAGAGTTTTACTTAGTAACTGGAAAAAAAAGATTGCTTTGAAGTACAGTTAAATAAATTTAGATAAATATTTGCTTTTGAGTTTAAGATAATTTAAGCAATTACGAAAAAGAAGAGATCACAGAAAGTTTTGTTGATAAGTGTATATTGCTACAAATTATTTGTTTACTCTTTCCATAGGATATTGTTGAATGAAATAATAAATAAAAAAATTCAAATCTTATTGAACCCACTTTTGCCCTGCTTAGACCACCGAATTATAAATTGTACTTAGGTTATTACGAGAACTTTGGTTTTATCATTATTGTGTTTGCTCTATTTGGTAATAAGCTTTTAGACACAGCTACGTTGCAATAATGCGAAATTGTCGTTGTTATCAGAATATTTAACAAGACTGTGTGGCGACAATATAAACATAGTTAATAATTTGGATGTGCTTCCTGACTAGATAATGAGAACGTGCACGAGTTTGTACAATTATTATGTGCTTTAACAATGTACTCGTACGAGAATTTACTTCTCGTATTTCCAAGAAACTTTCTTACTTGTATACTCTCTCATCATCCTTCTAGCTTTTGCTCTGGTTGCATCTTATGGGAAGGTTTTTTCTTTGACCATAACCTACGGGCGAAAAAATGGATGTCGTAAAAGGCGACTAAGGGACAAGAGCACATAAATCTAGGTGCCACAAAAGCATACCCAAAGAGGGTTGACGTCACGCAGGCGGCCGGTCATAAAACTGAAGCCAATACTTTCCAGTATGATTTGTGATAACACAGACAACGATAAGAAGAACCTACGGGCGAGAAAGTCAGACAATTACACGGAGCAAATCTTACGAAGACTGGGTCATGGCTTGAATGACAGAATCAATTACTTGAATACACAGGGTTTCATTCAGGATTCCCACGCCTCTGAAATGTCTGATAATATGACTGTCCTCTCTGTAAGTACAATAATACAATCACAGATTGTCACTCGACAACGCGCTTTTACTAAATTTTGACTAATCACGAGCAAACGCCATCCATCATTACTTCAACAGCCACAACACATACATAGCTCCTAAGTTTGTCTCCAAAGATATCTTGACTATGATTAATACTGCTTTTTGCCATTGACAATCATAAGCCTAGGTGTAATACCTGTTATCTAACGGCAATTATTAACGCATTATACGCTTCCAGCACGCGTTGCTAATGTCGTCAAGTAAATTATTGGTTTTGAGCTTCAATTGTTTATTTGTAATATCTTAATTGCACAGAGTACGGTTATAAATTATTAGAAGAAACTATATAAATTTGCAACGGTAGACTTATACCACGCAGGCTCACTAACAGCCAACTGGGAAACTGGTAAGGAACTAGTAAATAACTATTTTAATTCAACTTTAGTACTATGGACTGGTGTTGGGAAAAATGGAACTCTGCCATTTCTTCTAGTAAAAAGTTACATTAAATGTCAATCTTTGTCTATTTTCATATTTTCTTACTCTATGGAAATTAAAGCAAAGGACGCAATCTTTATACGAACGCTTATATAAATCGGAACATTAAGACAAATCACGGCCTTATATTACTGTGGAACAACTCTTTTGATTGAAATTTGATTCAGCTGATGAGCATACAGATAAAAGAATTTTTTTAAGTTCAATAAATCAACACGAGGCTTGTCACTCAAAGTGACAAAAATGTGTACGAATTATTCAGAAATTGTTTTATTCATATGAACTTTAACATTGTAACTTGTGCGTAATCTCTTCATTGTATGACATCTTCAAACAATGCCGCGAGTGTCTCTATAGAGACTGAATGTATTCTAATAAAGCTGTATGTAGGTGGAACTCACTCTGCCGTGTCGCAAGCGGAACAAAGGGACAGCCTTGCAGCATCCGGGGTTATAAAAGTAAATGGGAGATTAAGAGGTCGTAACTAACGTTAGATAACAAGACGTGAATGGAACAATTGACGGTGAATTGAATTATTTCGTGATGATTGTTAGGGACTTCATAAAGTTGCCATTTAGCATCCTTGAAAAATATTCATTTGTCATATAAACGAGTTCTAATGTTATTGAAAGTTAAAGCCTCCATTTACCACATTTTAATGGTTGGAGTTAGGGGTTAAAATTTATAATTGTCTCCTCTCTGGGATTGTTCTGGTTTTTTTAAATAGTTCGTCTTTTCTTTACTGTAAGAATTTGATTAGAAATCAACGAACATGCAATATGTATAAACACAAAGACTAAAATTAAAAAAAGTCTTTCATAGCATAGATACAAAGCACACTTGTTATTATATTACATTGAAATGAACCGTTAATTAATCAACGTAAAAAATAAGTCCCTGTAATTTAAAGCCACTGAAATAAGTGCTTCACGTAGGACCTTGGGTGGTAGAATAATTAATAAATTAGCGCTAACCATTCCCTTGGTTATGAAAGGGAAACAGCCAGCGAAACATATCACCGCCCACTCAAAGATGGCCCATAAATCAATACAACTGAATAGCTTCAAAGCATAAAGCTATTAATGCCCCTACATATTTCGCAACCTCACATGAAGGTACCGAACAGAATAAATTTATAGACTTGCAGTTTCACAAGTAAATTTTAATGGATTTGTTTACTCTGTGACAGGTTCAGTCATCCTCATCTGAACGCAGATTAAGGTTCAAACCCAATACTTGTTTCGCTTCTTGTTCCCCATGTAGGTATGCAAATCAAATGGAATATTTATGCAGTGGTGTAATTGGAAAATCATCAATCAAAAGATTGTTGACGTGATATCGCCTGATTTATACTAGCAATATTTTACAATTTACAAATATTGCCGTAACTCTCGAAAACATTACTTTTCAAGTCGCATGGTAAAGAGATATTCGTCATTTATTGATGGAAGTTCAAACTACCCTCGTATTGTAAATCTATGTATGTGCATGTGCACCGGTCTTTAGGAACACCCCCAATGAAATATCGATTCGAAATTCATTTGCGAGTCGAGTACTTTTTATTCGATTCGATGAAGTGCGATCGATTTGTCTTGGTCCGTATTTATAACATTAAATTGTATCGTTTGGGATGGCTGTTGTTTAAATAAATCAAACCGTTCGTCAATTTTAAAATCAACTGATCATTTGTTTTGTTCATCTCAATTTAAGTTGGCGCAGATTATTTTTTTTATAGTCTTTTTGTTAAAATGATTTTGTGCGTGACCTGGATTAGGTTATTGTCATCTATTGCTATTGTGGCAGCTACCTATTGTGTGACCATGTGGGTCACATATTGCTCTATTCACTTTACCTCTGAACGTTTACGTTCTTTCAACTACCGAACCACATACGCTATTGTATGAAACATTTTTGTTTCACAATACATTCGTATTATTATAATATTTTTTAGACTACCGTATAAGTCGTTGGCATTACATAAAGTTAGTCATTAGTAGTGTGGAATATTTATATGCTAATAGGGTTTTAATAGGCACTATCCTCTTTCAAGCGTTCTATTTGAAAATTTACTAGAGGCATTTAGTTCTCAAAGTGGCTTTCCATTCATAATGCAAGGTATGACATTTCTTATGGTAGAATTGGTAATAAAATCCCCTACTTTGAAATACATTTCACGTCCCGAAATCTCATAGAGTTTTTTGCACACATGCAAGTATCACGTAGCTACTAAAATTGCTATAATTATAGTAATCACTGTTAATTGTACGACAGGTGACAGCAAGACAATGCCTCATTGAGGTCCTTTGTAAAGTAATTGTTTCAACTGTCTCATTAAATCAGTCATTAAAAGGCCACGGTCGCCATTCAATTTTAACGACTGCTTTTTTGTATATTCGAAAAAGGATTCGTCCAATCCAAACCAAAGGAATCCCTTGCCTTCGGTTTTGTCTCGTTTTATATTTTCGGTATTTAATAAATTTGTTAAATTTTTATTGCTTCCGAATTTTAAGTCATCACATTTGAATAACAATTAGTTGTTTTGTTACTGATTGGTCCTAAATTTTGTTAATTTTTGCAAACATATTTTCTTTTACTGTTTTACCCATATGTCTCTCTTTCATCTTGGAGTGTTCCCAGTTGCACTCTCTGCTATTAATTCTCGGGATCTGGGGTCCGTTTTCCTTTTCTTTACTTTTCTCTTTCCACTACTTCATGTCTACCGCATGTTCAGTTCTAAGACACGCATATCATCTTTCACGGCGTCAAGCCAGGATTTCTTCGACTTACTCCTTCAACCCGGACCCGGCGGAGGTGGCATGGCCAGATATTTGTTCCCCAGATAGTCTGCAGGCTTTCGAAAGACGTGGCCATACCAGCGCAGGCGACGCTTATGTATTTTATCTGCTATGTCACGAACATGTGTCACGTATATCTGTTGATCTAAAAATTCCCATGGTTAAATTGCTTATAAGTCTTTATGTACATATATGAAGTAGGTAATTTGTATTGAATTTTAAGCTAGAATATATTTTTGTTGTACTGTAATTACACCCTGTGGTTTGTGACCGAAGGCAAGAACTAGCCTAAGGTCATTTGTGGTTGCTTGTTTAATGACTTAAAATTATTAAGGATTTACCAAAAAGTAAATGGAATGAGAAGTAAAATAGTTAAGTTCATAAAAATAATCTTACCCCATCAGTATTTTTAGTAATTTTGAGGTTCAATATTGGAAATAGTAAAAAATATAATTTCCATGCAACGATCACAAATTGCTCCCATACCATTTTAGGGTTCTGTTAATCTAAATCGCATTCTTTCATTGAACCATCTCCAAGAATAGATAGAAATGCAGTGCGGTCGATGCTCCTGGCATATATTTAAATCTGCGCCTGAGCAATTAAAGTCCACCGGCTCATTACACGTTCGATTGCCTGCTAATAATACAACTGGCAGGGGACCTACTACGAAAGTACTAGAATACGTATCACTTATCGTGTAGTTACGTTATGGCCATCTGCAACGAAACTGGACACTTGTGGTTCTGTTGAAATCCATACGTGTATCTTTAGTGATATGTTTTTTTTTTCATACATACAAATAGCACGTCTACAGACTATTTCGATTAGACTAAAGGCTACGTTCAAGTGACTATGAATGAAATTGATATTCGGATAGCTATATTCGGTAGCTAGACTAAGTCTAAAAGGTAAATTCCAAGTTTGTAAACATTTTCATTGATTGAATTTTATAATTTGCACGAGAAAAGAAGCAGAAATTTAGAACGTTGGTTGCATTTTACGATTTCTATGGGAAAGAATGCAACTTCCGTAGCATGGTGCGCGCGAAGCCGTTTTTAACGCGCGAACATCTATCGCTGTCCCGTTTCACGGCATAATAAAAAGCGAATCAGCGATAGTTCTTCGCCCTATGAAAACGGCGTCGCGCGTGCCTTGCTACGGGGGCTGTGTAGTCTTATTCTATCGCATGGCTTAGGTTATATAAAAACTAGCTGTCCCGGCAAACGTTGTTTTGCCATATAAATCATGTTTAACTAATTTATAGTTAAAAAAATTAAGTGTGGACAACCCTTTGATTCCGATTCCGATTCTCCGACCTGCTCATTATGCTCATAAAATTTCATGGGAATCGGTCAAGCCGTTTCGGAGGAGTACGAGAACGAACATTGTGACACGAGAATTTTATATATAAGATATATCAAGAAATAATATCACATCGCATAATTATATAAATGAGTTTTAAGAGTAGCACCCCTACTGTTATATCCAGCTGTTTTATAGACAACTACTTGTGTTAGGATGTCTTTATAGATTCTAAGGATGTGTTTACTTGCCTTTTTCGTTGAAAAATATATTAATATAACCCTTTAAATGATAAAAAGAATAAAAATTAACCGTTATTATTTTAAATATGCATTTATGTCATGGGCGTTAAATATTAGGTTATTCCAAATTTCAACAAAATTAATGCATTATTAGTTTCGGCCCTGTTTATTGATACGTTGTGAGGTACTTTTCAAAAAGAATAGTAAGTACCTAATTTTAGAGATTATGTATCAAATCAGTAGTTTCAGAAAGCAAAGAGTTACCTGTTTTTAATGATTACAGTAACAAGTGGTCATGATTAGTTTGCGGTTAAAGCTATTGGATTTTGGTTAGCGGCAATAAATCTATAGGATTAGCTGATCTTAGATAATTTAATGGTTGAAGTAAGTACTCTTCGTGGTCCAAAAAAGGAATTAGTGATCGAATATAAAGGTTACTGACTGGTTAATTTACGTTTTAGGGTACCATTGCGATATGGGAAATAATTTACTCACATTTATAATATAAAAATTGTTTTACTGAATAAACGAATTTTGAAATATTATTTTTAATTTAACTAACTGACTTACGTAATACATTAATGCACAGCCTACGACCCTGAGCCTGAACAAACATATATTCCGACTAATGTTATAAATGCGAAAGTTAGTTTATTTGTTTGTTACCTTTTCACGCGTTATTCTTATTGAAATTTTGCGTAAGAGTATGGAGATGTAAAGGTAAGAACTTGAACATAAAAAAGCAAATTGAGTGATAACTTTAATCAAATAAAGTATTTTCATCTAAAGTATAATCATCTTGAGTTGACGGTAAAGTAATAAATTATATTTTTTTCAGTTTTTATTCTATGGAAAAGAAATAAAGTCATCGATGCCGAATCACGGTTGGTAGAACACACATAAACTGAATAAAATATGACGAGTTTGCAATGTTGGCGTGTAGCGGGAATCATAAAATACATAAATTAACATTCATCGAGCATAAATTGCAATATTCTGTCTGTACAACAAAAAAGGCAGTTTTGTTTAACGGCACGTTAAAACTGTAAAAAAATCTGTATACCTTGCGGGGTAGACAGAGCCTATAGAAATTTTAACAGTGACAGGTTGCTAGCTCATCGCCTACAGTAAGAATACCAAGTATTGCCTTGGTTGACTTTAACGACAAAAAGGGAGAAATTTTAGGAAGTGGACCCTGGGCCCGGACCATAGGGTTGGAGGGTCTTCCGAGAGAAAGAAATATATAAAAATAAAGATGATCTTATAAAATATAATGAACTTATTTTCTTTCCAGTGGTATTATGAGATAGTTTTTGGTTTTCTTATATATAACCTAAGAAAATAACTAATAATTATGTCAAAATATAGCTAGTAGCTTCGTCGTCTGTCAGTCACTTTGTTACTAGAATTATTGTACAGTAGAAAACAATCTATTAAGAAAATCATAAGTTAGTCAGCTATTAAATTCTTTATAAATAGTTGAATGTTCAGAGATTAATGTTACTTTTAGTGTATTAGTATTTTGTAGCAGCGAGGACATGTAAATGACCATTTGTTTCACATACTTAACGCTATTTTTTGTAAACGGTTGTTCATATAATAAATAACTACGAATCTCAAAAGTTTACAATAAACCCGGTTTTACCGTGAACGGCAACGCATATCCGATAAGGGAAACTTCAGAAATGAATATAATTAAATACAGCGGAGTTCAGCTGTTCAGTCGGGAAAATATTCGTAAAGTTCCAGCAGCTCGCCGGGATTCGAGGGACTAGCACCTGCACACTCTCAAACGCCAACTAAGCTGATCAAAGCGGCGCAAAGGAGTTGGAAACACATAAAATTTCCAGCCCCGCTCGCTGCTCTCTAATTTACGTCCGTGTACTTTGTTTGAGGTTTGCGCTTTTGTGTTTTTTTATGGCTTTTGTATTTCTGGTGACGGACTTACTCATGTAATAATGAACGGTTTCAACAAATGAATCGATTTTGTTGAAATTTACTCTAAAATTTGATAGGTGATCTGTGTTTTGACCAATATCAAATTTGAAGACATAACATACCAACAAATAACTTTTATATAACTTGAACGGAGAAAAAAATTATTTACGAATTTATTCTGGTAGGAGAGATAAAGTAAACATGAAATATAGGACCCAAAGAACATTTTAACTCAAACATAACAATCCAATTTGTACTATTATTGCTTTCGCATGTAATTTGACCAGCATTGGAACTAGACGCATAACTAGCCAACTCATTAGGTTTGATCATTGCCAATGTTATCCTCCGTTAGGCCCGCAGCTTCGCAAACCATTCGGCACATTAATTGATAAACGCAAATTGCAACGATAATAACAGTTTGTTATTATTAAAACAACAAATAGCAATATTTCAAAGCTATTAGATTGCATGTGGAACAAATATTAGCTTTAATAACGCTTTTGGATGTGATTTCAATGGATTCAAATTTGGAGAGATTGATAATAAATTTGTTTAATTGCCGTTGAAGTCTATTTTAGACCCGAACTTCACAGTATGGTAAAATTAAAAGTTATTTTTTATACTGTAGATAGTGACTACAAATTCTCAGTTCAGAATTAACAAAGAATAAATGCAAATTACATGTAATTAGCGAGAAAAAAATCGTGTAACGTTATCAGATTCCAACGTTACGCTTGTGCCTCTACATCCCGGGTATAAATAAAAACACGGACATTTTATCACGGTCATTTTACGCGATAACTCTTCAAAAACGGTAGGCCGACACCTGTACCTGTCTGATTCGACCCATGTTATACAGATTTAAATATGCGGATTGCAACAATTACTTAATGCAAACAAAAGATGCATATTCCAACGCATAATGCGTAGGTAGCAATGATATAGGAGTCCGTGCAGTTCCCATTACATGTATCCGAGACGCCGACAACATATAAATTATAGGATTGTTCTGTTTGTGAGAATTCTTTTGTTTTTCACATCTTGTCGGAGGGTATCGTGTGAGGAAATGTCTGCTGTTGAAGTTGATATGAGTCATTTATTTGATAAAAATCATGTGTTCGCGTGGCACAAATATCTGTGGGGTGGCGTTATTAAGGGTAGGGCAAAAATGCCTATTAGGCTGATATTAGGGCAATATTTTTAAAGTAATTTTCTCATATTTTTATTAATGTTTGGCATTCCTTTGCATTATGATTTTTTTTATTTTTCCGGATATATTATGAATAGCTTATTATTGATTTCCTCGAACATTTAATTCCTACATAGCGGCATAAATAATAATTTTTTGGCGTTTTTTGACAGTCAAACAGCAGAGTCTGAAGTATGCTTTTCATTTTCGACATATTAGTTTATAGACAGAGTCAAAATTGTAAAACATCCTTTATATAAAAGATTGTGGTGTGTACCACCTTTTTCATCATAATCTTAGGCAAACTGCTGCTGTACACTTTGATCGTAGTGCATCGTCTTCCTACATTTTTAAGGCATTTAGCTGAACGTGGCTTTTCAGTCTTTATCAGACTTTCAACCCCGTAAAGGTTAGAGACATGTTTAAATTCAGAATGAATTGGTTGCTTAAATAAAACTCATGATGTATTAAGCTTGTTCGGGGGTCATATCATTTCTGTTGTATGTTAATTGTAAAGGTATGTTAATATAGGTAGTAGCAAATTAACAATGCACAACGCGCCTGGACGCCGGTTATCCGCGCCGTCTGCTGTCTGTCCCTATGATTGATCGCTTCCCGAGCCATGTCCGCCAAATTGAACTAATGCTGACAACTGGGTTACCGCTTCTCTTCAGAATGTTTAATTATGGTGTACTACTGAATTGTAAATGAACTTAGTTTACGTTATGAATGGTGATGGAGAACATCATAATGTAACTTAGACTGGATTGAAGCGAAGAAAAATTGTCTCTTACGTACATAAATAGATATAATATAAAAGTCTTACGTACATAAAAGTGCGGTAAAAATCCTCTTGAAACAGTTTGCAAATTAAAGCAAAAATGGATGTTTATCATGACCCAATTTGGGCTTAGTTTTCCTATAAGAGCTGGCCTCCAATATAGCGACACAAGAGGAAAGGAGCTGCATTTTAAACAGCCAATAGAAATTCGTTATTAACGCATATCATGTACGCTCAGCTTTAACTTTACCGAGCGAAGATGCAACATATTTTCTGTAGTTCAAGCTACAGGCTATTGTGACCTTGCAAGCTGTCGGCGGCCAACCGCAGCAGTCACTAAATACGCATTTTCTTTTCAATATGTATTCCACTTCTGTGCATAAACAGTTGTCGAAAAATCATCTTAAGGCGAATCCTGAGCGCCTCCATTAGAACTACGCTATGTGACATGAAATATTTGACAATGAATTTTCTTTGATCATCTTAACCTAAATATTTTAATATCTTATTTTTGTTTGAACTGTTAATCAAAATGCAATCTCAGTGCGATGAAAGAACGGTTGTATCACGATCAAGGTCCGGATCAATATCGTCATTGTTTTGTTTTAGATTGACTCTGAGATAAAGAGAGATGATAAAAATACACTGATAAGGCATATTTATAACATTTTAATACACTGACGCATAGAGGAATTGAGAAGGGTGGTGCAGAAAATGGGGCATGTTAGATACGTCGTAACATAATATATAAAATACGTCAGTAGGTAGAGATAGCAAACAAAGTTAAGTTTACTTTTATTCACATTTTGTATAGATAAATACATAAAATTTGTGCTGTTAGGATCACATATCTTGTGGATTACCGTTTAGACCCAAACTGTTAACTCCTCATTGTGTTTTAATAACATATCTGTGATTGTAATTTGTTTTGTGTATTAATGATTTACTTGCCTGTATCTATTTATAAAAAAAAATTAATATATAATCTCCGTACATTCGATACCACCGCACCGACACACAATTATCTTTTTAATACCATTTAAAAAATACGACTACATATTGACCAACAAACAATTAGCCCCACTTAATAAATATCCCGTGACATCGCTCAGTAAAACATGATAGTCCCTTGTATCGTTAACTTAATGGCCGTTCTTTGAACTTGACTAAGACCATTTTATACGACACATAAATATATACTGAAAACATAACTATCTTCTTGTTCTTCCTTGGGCCATTTGACCTTGATTGTGGATTGGTTTAGTCAGGTTATTAAAGTGACTCCCGTCTGACCTCCGTAACTTTTGCAGGTGAACCCGATCTATATATTATATCATGGTAAGTTGCATTAGATGAATACACCTACTGCCTTATTTGCCTTTTACGACATCCATGGGAAAGATGAAGTGGGTTCCAAAGTATCGAAAAACATACTTACTATATTATGATAGTCTCTTGCATCTTCCGTGAACATACATACATATAATGCCATCTATATCCCTTGTGGGGTAGACACAGCCAACATTCTTAAAAAGACTGATATACCACGTTCAGCGGTTAAGCTTACTAAAAGAATTGATATTCAAATAGTGACAGGTTGCTAGCACATCGCCTAAAAGAAAAATCCCGTTTATAGGCTTATCTCCTAGTCGCCTAGTTTTTTTATTATTTTTCCTTGAACTCGACTAAGATCATTTTGTATGGCACATAAACTGACGCTGAAAACATATTACTCACTAATAACATTCGCGTGTCTCATAAATACCGATATATCATATTAAACTGGGCTTTGTGTAACTTATAACTAGGAAATAAAAGCATTCGGGCCTTTATTTATGGCGTTTTAGTTTGTTGTGTGTCGTCTTTTGTTTGTTTTAGCCGGAAAACTGATTTATTGTATGTGTGATGTTCACAATGTTATATTTTCTAGTACGCACAGTATTTAAATTTAGAATCTAGTAGAATGTACAATTTAAATGTACGATCGGTAATAGCTTGCCACAAAGGAGTCAATATTAATAATTTCAAACCTCATTACTACAAAATAAAATAAACAAGTAAATAATTTTTCCAATTTCACAAAAGAATGGAGCCGACGACCACAACGCGGACTTAAAATGAAATAAAATTAATTATTTTTATGAATTGAGTGAATGCTGTTCATTTTCAGCCATTGTATACAATTATTTTACATTAAATTAATTTACACTTATTAAGTATTTGTGACAATTGTATGCACAAAATTAATTTTTATAGCCTGTTTTATTACAGAATATATTGATTTTACACAAATATTATAGAGGTTTTGTTTATTACCACGGAATTATTGAGCAATTGCAATAAATATTCACTTATATTTTGTTTCACTTGACATTACCAAAAAGATATCGATGTGATTATATGTATGATATTCCAATATACAACTTATTTATATACACACCTAAATCATTTCTAAACTTAACTGACTACCTTGCATCAAGCAAGGTCGTCTTTTATATTAGGGTACACTAGTTAAGGAACATAACTATATTTTAATTTATGACAATACTGTATTAAAGTTTCTTATGTAGTGAATTTTCATGATCAGGCGTCTTTAATATCGTGCATTATAAAGTGAGATACAGCACATTCTTTATTACGTATGTCTTTATACTGAACTTTTTCTGAAATCTATATGCAAATATTAAAATAAACAAAATATTACGACTGCAGTATGACGCGTCTGTAGCAAAACCGTTCTTGTTTCATTGAGTACAAATTCTTTGAAGCTGTAAATCCCAATAAGGCATAAATTCCCCGACAGCCATAACAATTAATTAGAGAACTTATTACCTAGTGGCCGCCAGATCATTTGATATATTGTGATGAATGACCTGTTCTTAGTTACAATACAACTTGAGGATCCTACTATGAAATTCTGGAGACTAGAGAACAAGCTAATTATATGGGCGAAAAGGCAACCAAATTCACTTTGAATTTCAAGAAAATCGGAACTTTGCAAAGACGGTTATAATACGGGCCGGAACATACGATATAATTATAACGTAATATATAATCACGTCTATACAAATATATATATAAAAACAGTCATTAAAAGACTGAAAGGCCGTGCCCAGCTGCTTGGCCCAATATAAAATTGAAATTGAAATAGTGACAGGTTGCTAGACCATCGCCTAAAAGAGGAATTCCAAGTATATAAGCCTATATCTTAGTCTACGACATACATGGGAAAGAGATGGAGTTATCCTATTATTTTCTATTGGTGCCGGAAACCACATAAAAAAAAGACATTACGTACCTATTCAAATTCGTTTACATGTTACATAGTCATTTGTTACCGTAGGCATCTACTTAATATATAAGGTTGTTGCTAAAGTTTCATGAATAGAGAAAGAGAGAAAGATAGAGAGATACATAGAGTAGAGAAACGATTTGATTTATTTGAGGTATGGGAGGTAAGAAAAAAATCCAAATATTAAAGCATTCAGATATCCATGAGTAAACTACACAATAGACTTTGGTTCTACATTTTTAATGTTTTGTGTTTTTACAGTTGAAAATCAGCAGCGGGTTTGAAATGCGGGCTTTCATCTCGACTTGTTGTGTTTAACGTTGCATTCGATTTTCTTTGAACTTTATAAACTAATAATGGCTTTAACAAGGTACTTTTAGTATCTGGCTTACGGTTGATTATTATTATAGTAGTAAATTTACAATTTACGCGCTATATTCGGAAGTATCTTATCATGATCAAATTAAGGACGTCCTGGCAAAGGATCAGGTCAAGAGTACCCGAATGAAGCGAAGGAAGTATGCAGAGATCGTGGCAAGTGGAAAGATGCAGTCTCTGCCTACCCCTCCGGAAGTAATGAGGTAACAAGAGTATCAAAATAGATAACAACGAAGTTTATTTATCCAGCAAATGATTTAATCCATTGACGAATACCATTTTATTCGCCTAAATGAACAACAAAACCGTATCAAAATGAAATCAGAACATTGTCTACTGGCTATTTTACTCCCAACCACTTTCTCCAAATAAACGATTCAATCATTATCTCCTCTTTGTTTCGCCAACTCGATTGGCATAAAAAGGCAAAATAATCGATATATAATCGGTGATGTGATCTCGGTCCGAGATGATTGTATTGTTTGTAAATGAGAGCATTCGATAATAAATCGCGACTCTCGATGGGATCGTGTTGGCTTTAATCGATGTCTTGTTCGCTTTTTATATTGTTCTCTTTGGCCTTGTAAGAGCTGATTCGAAGATAATAGTGTTCATTGATTTTTGTGTTTATTTGACTCCAGTAAGATTGTTCTTAAGCTCAACTTTGGGATGATTCTCTTCGTAACAGCAGGCTTTCTACTTACCCATGGATACGTGAGGATACAGGAAGGTATTAAAACGAAATATACATTTTGTCATCATTATTCTGGCGTTGGTCCAGGTTGAACGGTGGCCGGGGTGCATCCATGATTGACCCTGTGTCTTGGGACCATTGGTTAGCACTCAAACTAATGTAAATAACCTATAAAAGGTTTATTGGTTTATGACCGTGGTAAGATTTGGACTTGTGCGTCGTGTGCCTAAAGATTTTTTTATTCGACGCTCACAGAGATATCAGATATAATTAAGTAGTCACATAAAATAATAATAACAACAGAATTGTACAGTGCTTAAAAAATTACGTAATTATTTGTGTGTTTACTGTCCTTTGAAAATTTTAAACTAATTAGGAGTCAATTAAAAACTTCCTTTTGAATAATAAAGGTGGGTCTATAGTTAAGAAAACAAAAGATACCATTGAATTTAATGCACATAAGTAAGTACACACACATACTGTGCCTACAAAAACTAATAAAAACAGAAATCCAACAGCAAACAAATTCTATTAAAATGCACCATAAACCATGTAGATTGCAAAAAGTCATAGAGTGTAAACCCCGTAGCGTGTTCGCATATGAGATGCAAATTGTAACTATGGCTGATCACTCAAGCTTGCGTTTTAATTTGCATGATATACCACGATATTCCACGCTTCTGGCGTAATGCTGTTATCTGTACCTAATCGAGGTTATTAAAAACAAAACGAATAGGACCACTTCATCGTGTTCCTATGAATGTCGTAAATGACGACTAAGAGAGAGGTTAATAAATAAAAAAACGTGAGATTTTTCTTTAAGGCGATGGGCTAGCAACTTGTCACTATTAGAATCTCAAATCTACATGGCTCATTAGTCTTTTAAAGACTGCTCTGTCAGCAAGGGATATCGATGTAAATAAGTATATGTGTATGTAGGTTAACAAAATAAATAGACAAAAGCGAATTTGTACAAAATTTTCAAAAGGTTTTGTCGAATTGCTCATTGAATGTATGTAGACGGAATCTGTCACTAGTTCTGAATCTCAATTGTTTTAGTAAGGGATTAAACGCCATAAGAGTGTGTATAAATTATAAAAAAAACCTTAGTATATCACAATATGGGATGGTGAATTCGTGTCGAAATTTGAATAATTGATTCCAAGATAAGGCCGAAATGCTGAATGTGACCTTTTAGTATTTTCAACACTGTTGACTCTATCTACCCCGTAATGAATGGTTATAAATATCTATGAATTCCTCTCGAAGCAGATGCCTTCTAAGGATTACAATGAGTTTGCGAAACTTCAGCGAGTTACGTCAATACTGCATTGATAAATATTTTATAGCATAACTTTCTACTGATTAATTAATAAGGTTAAAATGTCCATATAAACTTGTAGGGTCTCCTTCGTGTAACGAGTTCGCAGAATCCACAAAATATCATCCAATCAGCCTTGACAAGATTCAATGGCACAATTTCAATTAGTTTTAATATTGGCTTCCTTTATTAGAGTAAGTAATAACCAATGTATTTACTAAAACATGGAAAAATACTTATAGAGAATAGTTTTAAACAATTGCATTATTATCCTTCGGAAATGGATATACAGTGAACAAGTAAAATGTCCAAATTAAGTGTACACAGCATGATCATGTAAATGAAATGAGTCATTAACAGAATAAGACCTCAATTAAGAACTCATCATCACATCTTTAGTATATAATTGAGCCTTACTATGACGAAACACGTTATGCAGACCAAAGACCTATAAGATCTGCGTTATTGAAACATTCACTAAATTAATTCTTTGTTTTTGACCGTCCGGCCGTAAATATGCAAACAGAGGAAATCGCTTCGTGGTTGGTTAGTTAGTTACCATCGAAAATTCAAACATTTATTGAATCGCAACGAAAAATCATAGCCGTTATTGTATTCAACATTTCTTTTTTATTGATTAAAATTGTGTTACAATGGGCATTTACTTTGACTTGTGTACGACCGCGTAAAACGGTTAATCCTGCTATTTTTCTTAAATCCTAGACCATATAAGGAACCTACATACTAAATTTCAAATTTATAGACGGTTTTTTTGTGCACCTTTTTTTATAAATTTAGAACATTTATATTCATATTGCTCTCATTCATGCTAGCACGTTTGATTTCTGAGTTGATAGATTTATCAGTATAAATAACGATATATTAATATTTGAATTACAAATGTTATTTTGGTCAGAATCAGTAAAAGCCTCATTAGGTTCGTCACGTCAAGGGTCATTGCTGTATTTGAAAAGCTTGGAAAATATTACATTAGCATTAAAAGCATGTTCTATTCTAACTGTTAATATTATTGACTATCTATTATAAGTGTATGTATTATTAGTGGCAAGTGGAAAGATGTAGTCTCTGCCTAACCCCTCCGGGAAAAATGTATGTATTAAAATCATTATAGATAACCAATAGTCTTTCATGCTGGTTCGGGAGCAAAAGAAACATTCAATTTGTCAGCTGCTAATCTGTCCATGCAGATCGTAAAAGTTGATTAAGGAATTATGCGTCGTATAATCGGTGCAACTACTCCTATTTAAGGGTTGGTAATGGTTTTCCTTTAGGTTACTAAGGTCAGACAAAGGATAGGATAGGAGTATTGGACCCGGGGCTTTGCAGCAGGGCGCTGTGGATGTGATCGGGAATACGTTTAGATGAACAAGAAGACGGCTAATAAATTGCGGCAAACGGCAATAAAAATTGAAAAATATTGAGATGAGATCGAGCGATTTACTTATTTTAACAGAGAATACATTTTAACAGAGATATGTTATATACACTCCTATTTTACTTATCTCCATCGTATTAGTATTAGGTCTTGTTTATTAGAGTTTGGTCTACTATATACTATTTTTATTTTTCATCTATGTCGTTCCAATCACTTTTCCACTTCGGCATTTTCAGTTTCACTATTACGATCTATAATTATCATGCTAACATATCCGAGTAATTTACCGCAACGCGGGCATTATCGAAATGAAAACCGTTTTCATTACGTGCATAATTTTGTGTAGTCGGAAAATTGTACGTTGACGTCGATGAATTTTGTTATTATCATTGAGTAGGGCTGGCATTACTTAAATCTTGAGTAATTGATGCTTTGTTATTTCGGTATTAGTTGTAGTTTCATTTGTACGAGTAATCAATTAATGTACAAGTTGTAATCAAAGCTCTGGACTCGGTCATAAAGTTGTTAGTGAGTGGAACTTACTAGACGAATTGATACTATGAATATAGAAATTGTCTACATAAGTTTAATTAAAATGATGTATGAGGAATATAAAAAAAACTAAAGCTAATTTGCCAAAACTAAATTAAAAAATGATTTGACATCCCGTTATTCCCTCTTCGTCAAAAAAAGGTTTTATTTAAAAAAAGAAATATTTGTTAGAGAAAGACCGCAGGCTTGCGAAGCCTGCGGTCTTTCGGAACAAATGTTTCTCCCCAGCTCTTCACATGGGAGACGAAGAAGGCGATTTAATGACAAAAGGAACCAGTGCATTATAAATCCGAAGTTGTGGTATTAGATAAGAAGTCATCAGTGTCATGATTTTGATTCTGAATTCATAGTAAACACTTCATAGTAAATAGGTAGAATTATATATCTATGTAAAGTATTATTGACATGATGCCTTTAGCATTTCCTTCACGATAGTGCTATGTTGAAAATCACTTAAAAAAAAGAAAACTATATATTAAGTCGGATCTTTTTACTTTTTATAAAATAAACAGGTATTCTTGAATTTTTTTTAAAAATCCTGTACTGAATATTTTAGATCATTCTGCCTTTTAATATTGCTCAACCATCAACCAATTTGTTTTAATATCGTTGAAAATCCACTGCTTATTGTCTTTTTTATCATAAAATTGGTTCAATTAAGTCTATCTGAACTATGAATTTTGATTTACTTCTGTAATTCCTTTCCTTAATCAACATGTTCATGAATGAAAGTTTAAAATTAAATTTTATATTCTGAAGAGGCAAAAGGCATGTCACAAGTTTTTTTAATTCATGGCATAACTTTGCCGATTCTAAAGGGAACTTTATCATTTCATCTCGAAGTTACTCGATTCATGCTCCTTGGTACAGACGACTGAAGTTTGACAACTTGCCAATATATCATATACTAGTATACGGGTTACATGTTTTCAGATTCAATAAATGTAAACTTACATAGAAGGACATACATATCATCTGTGTGAAACAGGTATAAAAAGGATTTAATTGTCTATAATGATTAAATAGAAAAATTATAAAGACGATTGGATTGGCGCTGAGATATTGCCCTATGAAAAGAACTTACTTTGAACCTTTGAAATTTTCCTCGAGAGTGAAGCTATGAGAAGTGTGTTAGTTAAGTTTCGGAAAAGATTTAACATCCGATCGTCTATCTGATACGACTACTTTTAATATATCGGATGCCAATTTAATGCTTTTGTCCTTGTTGAATTTGTGGTTTTATTTTTAATTATTCCGCAGAATAAGGCTCATAAATTATCCATGGTAAATATTCCGTATCTTGACAACCCTGTATAACCCTCATCATTCCAGGGGTGACACCTGCTTGTCAGTCACAGATCAAGCGGTGTTAAATTAATTTCATTATGATTTCATTGCACCCGACCGAGTGGAGATGGTCATCCAACCAGGGTATATACACATGACTGGGCTATGCATTAATAATAGTCGGATTATGTTATTAATGCTATTGATGTTGATATTGCAGATTAATATCGTGATACCTATTGTTGTTGGAATTGAGAGACGGTTATAATCAAGGGATGGTTCCGGCAACGGGAACTAAAATAGCTGGAATCACGAAGTGATACGCCGGATTCATATTATTGATTCGTTTTCGCTCGACTCCGAAAATTAGTTTTCAGTTTCATTTTGATGACTTTAGTGTTTAAGATAACATTAACGTAAGCATATCATACAAAAGTCAGATAATGAAAATTTTTCACAATAACTATTATAATGTGGGAAATAACGGAAATCATGTAAGGTTTTAATTCTATAACAATTCGTTTTAGAACAATAGCTTTATTATGATAGTTGACGAAAGAACTTGAACTCGATACGTAGATATAAAATTATAGAAGGAGCTGTTTACAAAAATAGTTTACCATGGAAGTCCATTAAAATAACACAGACAACAAAGGAATGTTCAAGTTAAATAATAAAAAGTCCGTATCAAGAGATTCAGACGGATATTAATATCCTCAAGATAGCGAGCCGGCAGCCACTTCAAGTATAAAACCTTCAGTATCGATCCTAAGACATGATGCGACTCGCGTTTAGGGGGTCCTATCTTTGAATCACTCGATATTATGGCGAAGATTGCAGTGCTAGGCGAGTCGTATAGCAATAATAGCGTGGAAAGCGTCTTATATGTAATTCAGTATAAGAATCAGATTGGTATTTTTGTTGTGAGCTGTAAGTAACATAATTTATTTGAGATATTATTTTTAAACAATCTAAGTGATGTCTATATTTATAAAAAAAATTCAACTTATTATAGGTATTTCGGGTAAACTAACACATTTGGATACTAACGATATTTAACCAGTATCAATCCTTAGAACGTGGTCTTTCAGTCTTTTCAAGAATATTGTCTACCCCGTAAGGGATATAAGACGTGATTGTTTGTTTGTATCGATCCTTATATATAATGTGACTCACTTTTAGGGGATCCTATCATTAAATCACCCAACTTTATGTGAAGATAGCTATGCTAGGCAGGCGAGTTGATTTAGCAAAAATATTATGGAACTCGTCTTTTGTAGATACATATATTTCAATGGTATTTTCCCTATGAACTGTAATTTATAAACCGAGGCAATACAGATTCCAATTACCGGTGTTCTGGGTAAACTCTTGGAGTATATTACCTTCAGTATCGATCCTTAGATATGATGTGAGAAAACGTCTTTTAGTAAATTCAGGTTCATGACAAAAAATTCGAGACGTTACGTTTATGTATGTACGTGTATGTTGCTGTACATAGGTCAGAAACTTTACATCTAATGTTGTTAGTGATTTTATAGCCTGCCTATCATATTAAAGTGTGGTTCTTTCAATATAACCCTGAAGTTGTCCATCTAGTCGCCGGGAGCCACAAAATCGCACGAGTCTAATAATTCGGGCCCTATGAGAGACACTGCCGGCGGCTCGTGTGCTGTCAAGAGGATACTTTGAGTACAAAATATTGGAGATACAGAGTGATACCTCTTATTATTTTTTTAAAGTTGAGCTTGGTATAGATTATTGGGTTGAAATTTCAGTCATAAGGAAAGTCTTACAAAATTGGCGATGGGATAGCAACCTGTTACTATCTAAACCTCAATTAAGAAAGTAATCTTAATAATATAATTAATCCATTTGAATAGACCTTTCGAGACGATTTGATCATATCCGCAATTTGTGTGACGTACACAGTAATAGCAATTCTTATTTTATTTCCATAATCTAGGTTTTCCTTTTGCTGATCATCTTATGTCTGCTCTTTAATATTCTTATGTGTAATGGTCATGTGTTATTAGACCACAATATCACATGTTAAGCCATATCTGTTACTCCCTTTAATTTGCGAGCAGGGGTAGCAAACCCCGCTTTATAAATTGCCTTGCTATCTAAATCTGAGAGATAAGTGCGCCTGAACTTTCCAATTTCGCTACACATCAATAACAGTGACAACGTCGGGGAACAAATCAAAAATACAAGTTATGGGGCCGTGACGAACGACGTACGTGACGGTAGGGGGTTACTTTTGCTGTTTTCTTAGAATCCCCTAAGGATTGCAGAGTTCATTAATTGACTTTGACATTTTATTGACCCACCCTCGCTCATATGTAATTCTTTTTGTATGCAGAATGTTAAAATCATGATTTTTTTGTAGCTACTTAAATTTTTAATATAAGCTTTTGTAAACGTAAAGTGAGAAGAATAATTAACAAAACAATTCGAAATTTTACTGAATACTGAAATAAATGTAAACTCGAATGTAATCGTTACAGCACATATCCACACTAATAATAAAGAGGAAAGATTTGTATTTTTGTATGTTTGTGTGGAATAAACTCAAAAACTACGGGTCCGATTTTGATAAAATTTGGCACAGATATAGAATAGACCTTCAAAAGTGACATAGGCATAAATTTGTTTTGAAATAAATTTATTTCAAAATATAAAACACAAAAATATGTCCACCCGTGCGAAGCCGGGGCGGGCCGCTAGTAAAAAATATTTTTACAACGCAATTTGGATGATAAAAAAGTTTGTACA
Organism: Amyelois transitella; assembly: GCF_032362555.1. NCBI lineage: Eukaryota > Metazoa > Arthropoda > Insecta > Lepidoptera > Pyralidae > Amyelois > Amyelois transitella. The sequence goes on along the minus strand of NC_083511.1, from coordinate 3,913,350 downwards.
AACTTTGTACCCACACAAATAATAAAGAGGAAAGATTGAAAGATTTGTATGTTTGTGTGGAATAAACTCAAAAACTACTGGTCCGATTTTGATAAAATTTGGCACAGATATAGAATAGACCTTCAAAAGTGACATAGGCATAAATTTGTTTTGAAATAAATTTATTTCAAAATATAAAACACAAAAATATGTCCACCCGTGCGAAGCCGGGGCGGGCCGTTAGTAAAAAATATTTTTACAACGCAATTTGGATGATAAAAAAGTTTGTACAAACTTTGTGCATAAGGTATGTACAAAGTTCATACAAACTCTTTTATATTACATAAAAACATACCATATATAGTATGTAAGTACGTTACTCAACATGCCCTTTGCATTCCATGCATATCATTCAACTAGTGCTTTTACGTTCCTCTCAGCAAACGAAACAAAAGCCAATCAACCTCAGCGCGTTAGTTATAAAAACACAGCTGAAAATACAACGTGGTCAGTTAAACAATATATAAAGCTTCGGAACGCTCGCATCCAATCCTATTAGTGGTCCTACTCTTATCCTGTTCCCCTGGCCAATCGGATTTCAGCCAGGAATCACAATGTTTTGTACTAAACTAGTGTTTTAGGATAGAGTTCCATTTTATTTTTCTCGTAGGTGTCGTGTAGTTTCGCAGATGGGACTTGAGATCAGAAAGTTTTCCTTGGTTGTGTTTTTAGTACTAGATCCATTTCTCAAAAGTTTTTTATTAAAAAAGAAATATTTACTTTGAAATTGAATCCTTTCGATATTTTTCGATTGACTGTTACACAGTAAACTTAACTAATAAGTAGGGTTTGCCGATAAAAAAAAATACAGGGAAGCACATTACTTGAATTGAATCTCAATTCTATCATTCAGCCATACACCTGAACGCGGCCTTTCAAAGTTTACACGACTGTTTGTTCTACCTACCCTGTAAGGGATAAAGACGTGATGTATGCATTAGTTTGATCGCTAAACCTGATTTAATCAATTCACGATCATGGTCGCAGGCGCATCTCGGACTGCTATCGTATCTGTGTTATTATAATTTACTCTCATCTTTGCGTATTCCCGGTACACCTTCCACTGTTGTGCTTCGGGGTCAATGATGTACCTATTGTTATTATTACTTAGTATCCTTAACAAAACTTAAGCAATTTTTTAATTTACAAAATACTTACGTGGTTCTTGAATTTTTGTAGCTACACTAATTTGTAAAAATATAGGTATTACTTTGTCTTTTTATGAACTTTATTCTCATATTTTGCCAGAGAATCTTTATGAGACGGGCAAAGTAATGGCTTTATTCCCTGGATAGGATGCCGGGGTAAACATTGCCCTGATTATTTATTGCATGAAAATATGGAATCCTCCTGAGGTTAGCTGGAGCTCTCAATATATCCCCTGTTCTAATTTTTACTTTTTATCTATTATTAATTACACATATTAATGATATTTCAATTATTATTGAAAACATTCGAGAATTTTTTTTATAGGTAGCCAGCTGTTGCCCGCGATTTCGTTCACCGTAAAACGAAATCTGTGTCAGTAATAGATCACCAACAAGCTAAAGTCATGCCTCTTCCCAGAGGGCTAAGCAGACACTACTCTTTCCGCTTACCATGATCCCTGCATACCTAATTCTTTTGCTTCATTCGTCGAAAAACCAGAAAAAAAATATAAAAGCGATAAAATTTTGAAAACAGAACATTTCAGCTTATAACAGAGTTCATTACTCACTCTGCTTCATTTCATAATGAACGGACTACAAACCTACTGGCATGTAACAGACAGTGCAGTAATTAAAGTCGGCTGGTCTTAGCACATAAATATTCATCTTGAGCTGCAGACGGGGATTTCTGTGGTACCAGACGGTGACTGTTTACTTTTAAAAGACTGGAAAATTGGCTAGGTCTAGGACATTGATAGGTAATACGAGATTATTGCACCAAGTAAATCATTATAGGAAAAAAGCGTTACAAAGGCGGCCGTTTTGGTCAAGTCTCTTGAAGTGACAAAGTATTTTTTTCTCCTAAACCTACAGTACTATTGTGTAGCTAGTTCTGGATAATTTTCCAGTATTTAATTGTAAGTTTGTGCCTTTAAAATGCACCTTACAATACCTTGTAATCAAAAAAAGGCAGAAAATTTTTTGATATAATAAAATTTGGGAATCGATTCTTAAAATGTCATGGAGGCAAGGCAAAACTAAATTAAACTGCTATATATAATTATGTAAAAAAAGTAAGGGGAGTAGTCCCGATGTCATAAATTCCAGAAATTAACTTAAATTACTTACAATACGTAACATTAGTTATGAAATTAGCCATCGGTGATTACTGATTAAACATTTTAATGGAATACGGCGGCAATCTGCCTTGAATGTGGCCAATAACACAAAATTGCATACTACGAAGTATTTATGAGACAGAACTGATGCAATTTATATGACGCTCGTCAATCCATTCGCTTGCGGGCGAAGTTCTCAAACATTTCGTTACACACGACCTATTTTAGAAGCGTCATCCTGAATTTTTTTAATTTTCGACTCAGATCACTCGTGAATTCAGAGATTGTACATCTATATAGTGTCTTTCTTGAGACAATGTAAACATATCGACGAATCAGCGGATACATTCTTTGACCTTGTCTTTCGGGGCTGGTGATTTTGGGACTAGATCAGTAGCGAATTACAGCCAAGTTCATACATACATAAATATATCTAAAGTAGCGAACAGTTTCAAAACTACTATTCCTGGTGAATATTTTGTGTTTTAAAAAATTAATAGAAAACAATGTGACAAAAAGTAACGGGTGCCACATGGCACTTTAGAATATGTTGTCGTTGCCTTTGCATATATTGCTTATAAAAGAAAAAAAAAACATTATTGCAAAATATGAACGAAAATGAGACAACCGTAAAATAAAACTAACGCCATAATTCCCATAACATCGTAAATGTTTACTACGAATGGTTGAGAAACTCTGCAGTAAGGGCCGTGCTATTTTTATACTGTAATGACCTGGGGTAATAGAGCCTTGACTTCCCTATCATTATTGCCAAGACAAGGATTAGATCATCTTTCTATCATACGGATAATGATGAGTAATAAACGATGTTATCACTACCGTGGTAAGTTCCCGATATGATAAGCAGATATTTCTACATAAAAATGCCCATTAGAACAAGGATTGCGTAAAAGGTGACTATGGGATTGGACACATTGATCTAGTGCAGCTTTACCAAGATCCAATATAGGTTAAATTCCCCTGCAAAAGTTGCGGAGGTCAGTAAAAATCGAAGGCATCAGTAAAAATCTGACTTACCCAGTCAAAGGATGATCGGAAGGCGCACCCCAGGCTCATCTTCAAAGAGAGTAAAGTATTCTCATATGTCTACGCAGTTTAGTTGTCTGCGAAACTCATATTGTATTCATATTGCAATATAAGCTGATGATTCGAAGATCGATGCTCACAAAACACTGCATGTAAAATTAATGATATGAAAATATATTGACAGTCGTACTTTAACAGAGAGTATTTACATTCTTCAAAACAACCAGACTAACGCGACCGGAAAAAAAGAACCAGAACATTTCCAGCTTGTAAATGACTTTTCCCAAGTGCAAACTGCATTGTAGTGCAAAAAAAATCACTTTGCAACAATCTTACTCGAGTTAAGTCCACGTGACAACGTCAAACTTTATACTTAAGTTCCATCCGAGAAGTTTTTAACTTGTAAGCTTCGTGCCTTCACTTCCAGCGAGTTTTATATTGTACCTAATGTATTTTAAATTAAGCCCCTTAATTTATGACCAGAATCAACCAGATGTGAATCGTCTTTTATTCTTTTTTATTCAGACATGCTATTTACTGACTTAAGGAAAAGTTGTGATAAATTTTGCGGCGTAGTGAAAGTTCTTGCCTTTGATTTGAGTCTGTTAGCTCAAGTTCTAAAGTCTAACATTATTTCTTACATATTTCGTAACACAAATAGGGAAGGTTCTTATTGTATGTAAAGTCGGCATTGCATCAGTGTTATGAAGTTTCCAAATTAAAACGCTTGGCTCTTTTACTACCAAACCGAACTAATTACGTATGTACCAGTAATATAGTCGTAAGCATTACTTTTACGACTTATTTTATGCTGTTTGTTCTCGTAAAACATTATTTATTACTGCGTGTTATAACGGCTGTCTGCTTATTGTTGTGTTCTGTTATTTCAACAGCGTTTATTATAACATATTTATTTATCAATAATTAATGGTTGCCTGCAGCTTCTGTATATTAATTTAACCCCACTAAAAGAGAAGTGTTCGTAGAATTACGGATTAGAGAAGTAGTAAGTACTTAGATAATAAGTTTTCATATTACTATTCATTTCTGAGATATACTTGACATCTTTACAACTGCGCATAAAACTGCATGCGATACAAGACGGGTTATAGTTCCCAGGACTTAGAACAAGGAGGTAGGTAATTGAATGGTTTGATTTCATGCGTTTTTTATTTGATAACCTTATTTGGTTGTTCAATACAATCAAGAATAATAATAATGAGGAGTTTATGCCCTTTATGAAGTATGGTATAATAAAAATAAAACATGACATGATAGAAACAATGGCCGCATCTGAACAAAACACTCTTGTGACATTTAGTGGCATTTCAAAAACAGAATTTTCTTTCGTTGCGTTGGGTAAATGCCAAAGGGACAGTAGGCAAGGTTATTGGAAGCGAAAGTTAGCCATTAAAGGGTTGATTAAATATTTTTTAAATTATTTTGTGTTTATATAATTGGAAAGGTATATCATAAATGAAATAAATATAAGGCATTTTTAAATGCGAAGATAAAGTAAAGAAATATATGAAAAATATATTATGAAAATTTAAAACCGCCGTCTATCAGCGACAAATAAGACAAAGAAATAACGACAACATTCAGACGTTTACGATAACATGCTAAATGTGTTTAACAATGCAAGCTATAAGATGGCGCTGTTCAAACAGATTCTTATTTTAAAATTAGAACCACATCAAGGCATGCACATTCATCGACGTCGCCAGTACTAATTACGATCGTCTTCTTTTTAACCCTCCTCCAAACCTAATTACCAATGGCAATCCTTCCCAATTATGAATACAGCACACGTATTGGTTCGCAATTACGCTCACTCCATTATCCTGGAGCGTCATTTGTCTGGTAACATGTCACCCACTATCGGCAGTTCCGTCCTAATTAGAGATGGGACACCCTCGGAATATTGACCGAGCTGGTATTTCGCTGTAGGGTTGACGGTGAAGGGTGAATTTTCAAGTCGAGAACGGTAACAGTAGGATGTGGTATTTAAGTGGTATTCCTGACTAAGGATGTAGCTCTTTGTGGCATGCGATTTGAATTATGACATTTTTAGTAAGGCAGTTAAATGCTGAATAAGGTTCCAATTGTCTTTACGAAGTAAGGTTTTTGTGTAAAAATCACACTGATTAAGTAGGATAACGAGTTATCCCATAAAGTGTTTATCAGAATTTGAACAAAAAATATATGAAAATTGCTCAACGTACAATAACTACTAAAGTTAGGATTTACTCGTGAGTCCGTGAAGGTGTTGACGAATTAACTCAGTCAAAAACCCGCTTAAATAACTTAAAATATATACTTTTTCGTCTACATACATAAAATCACGCCTCTTTCTCGGAGGCGTAGGCAGAAACAACATCTTTCCACTTGCTACGATCTTATACTTCTTTTGTTTCATCCACATTCTTTCGAGTATCTTTGTATTAGGTACTACTGTTGCGTATTTTTACTGAAACTAAAGTTAGAAGTCTCTTTTTTATTGAGGGTTTAAAGACGGTTAGTTGTCTGTTGATTCCCATTCCTATCTTCACCAAACAGAGCGTACAGAGGATACTTATATTCCACCATTATTCTAAACTTCCTTCCTGTGGCACAAAATCGGATGCCGTTATGCCGCGTGACCCTCGAAACTTTAAAATATGACTACAACATCTTTTTCCCAAAGATGTGAGAAAAGGTGAGAGAGAAAAGGCAAATTTATCTAGTCCATCGTTTACCATGATTCAATATATATAAGGTTAGGTTCCCCTGCAAATGTAGCGTAGGTCAGACGGGCGTCACTTCGGGTTAAAATCGGACTTATCCAATCCTGGACCTGACCAAACTTACCATTACCATTACAGTCAGAAGGCGCACACCGGTCTTCTATCCAAGGTAAGGATTAAAAAGAAAAGTTAAGATTCCATAAAAAATTGTGGGGCTTCAGAAGATTAGATAAAGCGACGAATGGCAACCACAAGATCGGCAATGGACAGAATGAGAAAAGTATGGAGGAATCGTAGCATCACTAAGACCACAAATACCAGACTGGTGCGCACGCTTATTTTCCCCATATTTTTGTACGCTGCTGAAACGTGGACATTACGAGAAGTGGAAAGAAAAAAGATAGACGCCTTAGAGATGTGGTGCTGGAGAAGAATGCTTGGTGTGTCTTGGACAGAGTTCCGCACTAAGGTCTCGATACTCCAAGAGCTCGGTATTAAGCAGCGGCTATTTCCCTTAGTACAATCTCGCATTTTGTCATTCTTTGGACACGTTACAAGGAGAGGCAACCGATCCATAGAACGGCTTGTTGTCCAGGGTAAAGTGGAAGGCTCTCGACCGCGCGGAAGGTCACCCATGCGATGGACCGACCAAATAAAGTCTGTGATTGGCGGTTCACTTAACGAGTGCAGCAGGATGACTTCCAGCAGGGAGAAATGGCGGGACATCGTAAGGTGCACATTGGCGCCCGCCTCCAACACTACATGATGACCACGACCACTCTGTCAAGAGTGACACGACTAAGAAGAAGAAGATTAGAGCAGAAATTTCATCCATTGACTTCACGACTGATCGAAACAATAACAAATTTCGCTCCCCAGAGTCAACCCTAACTGATCGGCATGGATTTAGTGCTCCACGAAAATAGATTCTAGTTTCATTTGATGGGTTACACTCTTGAATGTGGACGGGATAATTCGAAAGCGTTCCGATCACGATGACACTATTTCAACTTGTCAGATTTCCATTTGGATTAGATCCCTGATTAGAACATAGTATTGTATTGTATACATTTGTTTTTGATTTATTAATACTAGCTATGAGATGTCTCACAGTATTTGTGTATATGTTTATAAATACATTTTTTACGCGAACAATCACAAAGATTGAGCTAGCCGCAAAGTGAGTTGGAGACTTGTGTGTCCAGTCAAGTCGCTTGAGTTCTAAAATAATAGATTAGCCCCTAGCGCGACATGCGCGACGCCGTTTTTATCGCACGAAAAATATCGCTGTCCCATTTCATGTCATAATAAAGAGGGAATGATTTTGGGGCATGCAAAATATCGTTTGCATGCTTTCTAAAGACTATCCCGAGCTAATAGCAAACAGTTGAGAACTTAATCGTGATTAACCCAGAGTGAGAATAATAATATTTATATTATTGAATAGTTAATGGATGTGTATTCCTCACAACTCAATAATTAATTATTTAATAACTTTCATCGTATATTTATCCCATTTGCTACTGGCTTTAGTATAAAACGAATAAAGTCTAAAATGAAAATAATTATAGAACGTGTTGTAGGAAATGCATTGCGGTAAGTATTAATTACATTACACAGACTTTACACCACCATCAAAAAGTCGTTAAAATTGGTAAAAATGAAATTACCTTCAATAATTTATGCATTTGATGGTCACGGCGCCACCTACCGGGCGTCGCTCGAAACGTAATTAAAAACAAATTTTACGACTTGCTACTTATAGAATTGTTTAATTAATAATCCCAATTTTGGAGTAATTTACGTTTCAGTAATTTTAACTTTATGATGATTGTGGCACATGAATAAATGGTCGGTGGATGTCGAAGTTAATTACTCTCATAAATTGTGTATTTATATATTTATTTGATTAACATTCATAAACACAGAAGTACTGGCAAAGTCATTAAATGGACGTATACCACCACCTTAGAGCTATAAAATGCTGATAAGTATTTGTTTATATTTAAATTTAATTGAAGACATCAATAAATGGTCTTACAAATTTTATTTCTTTCTTGGTTTACGAGAAATTATTTCAAATGTTATACTTCGATTTGAAGTGGTTTGCATTATATTTGCTACATGATTACGCATTGATTGTCAATTCTTCAGATGGAACGGCCTCGAAGAATTTGTCGACGATTGTGACTCCTCTGTCAATGATCTTTTGGATGATGGGCTTCCCGATCTCCGTGATGAGATCCTTCCAGCCTTGGTCTAGGATTTCCAGGACCGGATCGGCTAAAAAAGGACGTAAGATTCAGTTATTAAAGAATCATTTCGTCGAAATTTAGTGTTTAATCCATCTTCTGTAGTAAGTCCTGGTTGAATATGTGCTGATTTTCTTATGAAATTTCACCACATTGTAAGTGCATCGGTAATCAATCAAACTAGTGTAAGGATGAAAGTAGAGGAGTCATTGGGACTCCCTAGTGGTTGAACTTTCGAACCACTCAACCTTTTGTCTTTTAGGCTTTCTCGCTTTGGTCTTTTAGGCATTTTTAGTAGAATTATAATAAATGAATTATATGCTTACATACATATAGTCACGCCTTTAACCCTTGCAGGATAGACAGAGCCAGCAGTCATGAAAAGACTGAAAAGCCACGTTCAGCTGTATGGTTAAATAATAAGTTTCGTTGATTAATTTCATACTACATATTCGACTCAATTATTAAGATTATCAAAAAGCTAGTGTACCAACCTTTCTCCTTATTCCCATTGAACAAGTTATCCAGTTTTATATGGACCTTCTCTATAGGTTCGTACGAGGATTGGTAGCTGGCTATTTTCCAATGTTTCACTCCTTCTTCATCAGTGACGTCAGTAGTAATGTATTCTACAGTGATTTTGATGTTATCTGGAGAAAAAAATATATATTAACGACTTCCATCTCCGCAACCTTTACAGGTGAAGCTAACTTATTGGATCATGCAAAACCTAGTACAAGTGTAATCCTCTTAGTAATCTTTTCACGATATAAATGGAAAGAGACGTAGTGGACTGAGAAAAATTACATATCGATCACTTTTATGTCGAAAGATTTTTGTTACAATTTCGACTAAATCTATAACGTAGGTAATATGTCATTGTCAGAACCTACGATTGAATACTCGAGTTTCTTTCTGAGTGATTCCTGGTTAATAAATATTGTTTCGATTGCGTCATATCTCGGCCGGCTTTCGGCTTCTTCAAATCAGGTAAATATTACATGCAAGTGATACTATAAGTGCACTTAAAAACGCGGCAAAGTTTTTACATCGTTTTCTTACTTTCTTACGATATCGGATCTTTTGTTCTTTAGTTAATAGTTCTAAATACATTCATGTTTTTATAATGTAGACAATGTGCATTCGTCCACGATGTAGTTTTAAGAGATCTATATTTGTTAATTGACGTCCGATGAAAATGCTTCAGTGTAGTTGGTTCCGCCGCTTCTTCTACACATGCGCTTTGGAAGCGGTAGTAGTTATCGTTAGATTTAAGTGATGTGTCGTGAATAAGTGATACCTTGTATTCAATTTTGAAAATAAATCTATTCTATTCTAGTTCCACTCTAATCGCATCGCCATATTGGTACAATTTTACAAATATTAACATTAGTCAAAGTTATGTAAACTGAGCAGTTTTGTCTTTGCTTTTTTATTTATCAAATTCCAAATTTAATTTTATTATATATTATATATATTTCATCACCTGTTTTTATTTCAAAATCACCGTCTCCTTCAGCTGGAATCACAGCCAGTTTCCCGCCCAAAGTGTACTGGCCGGTGGCGGCGATAGGACATTCAAGAACTGTGCGGTAGGCATTTACTCCGCTTGCCCTTGACAAAAAATTTTAAGACTGTTAAATTATTCCCTTAGCGGGAAATATTTTGCTCATATATTTTAATCATGGAAAGAAAATGTTATATAAATGTCTTCTGCTTCGGCATATAGATAACGAAATTATAAAATTATGTTTAAATCAATTTCGTTTTTCATTGGGTTAAAAGTTACAAGAATCTTTATTATTTTAATATATAAAAGATAAGTGTTGGATGGGGCTTAATTGCTTTACCGCCCTGGTTTTGGCACGCGAATACTTTTTGAGCCCGGATTTTTTTCATCACGATATTATCGTTCGTGAAGAGTAATTTACTATCATATTTTAATTAATTCTGGGAATTCATATATTTACTTTATCGCTGAAATAGAGGTCGAGTAGACAACCTTTTAATGAAGCCTGGTTTTTATGATTGTATTAAAAGTTAATTTTTAGTAGACGAGTCAGCTATTTGTTTCGATGAGACAGTGACATAACAATTTGATAAATTACCTTAATGAATTTATAACCAAAATATCAATAGTAGTTGTCGGTATCTTATCTTATTGTTTTCACGGCTATAATGCTGGTACTAAAATGGTAAATAAATCTTAAGTTGTCAAAAAACGCCCAAATTTTTTTGAAAAATTTTCACGGATTAACAAAAATTGAAATTTTACTCTGACGCGGGTGGAGCTGCGGGCTCAGCAAGTTAGTTAAAAGCCTTGTTGCATCAACCTGTACTGAGTCCCTGTCAAACATAATCAGTATTCTATTCTAGACAATACATACATACATAATATCACGCCTCTTTCCCGGAGGGGTAGGCAGAGACTACCTCTTTTCACTTGCCACGATCTCTGCATACTTCCTTCGCTTCATCCACATTCATAACTCTCTTCATACCATCTCGGCGGTTTCGGGTACTTTTGACCTGACCCTTTACTAGACAATACTCACTCCAAATTAATCATTTGACATTTACTGATCCCTTCCACCTTCATGTTCCTAAATGCCAGTTTCAGGTCGCCACTGTCTCCTCTAATGTCACCAATGATGAGAGGATCTGCTGAAGGTACCCCAAGAGAAGGGATTCCAGCAGCTAGGCGGGACAACGTGGCTCTCCCTGATTCTATCAGGCAGTCGTCGTCGCTTGCCTTACAAGGTTTCACAAATGGTGCTGAAATACATACATACATACATACACATAATCACGTCTATATCCCATGCGGGGTAGACAGAGCCAACAGTCTTGAAAAGACTGATAGGCCAGCTGTTTGGCTTTATGATGGAATTGAGATTCAAATAGTGACAGGTTGCTAGCCCATCGCCTAAAAGAAGAATCCCATGTTTATAAGCCTATCCCTTAGTCGCCTTTTACGACATCCATGGGAACGAGATGGAGTGGTCCTATTCTTTTTCTTATTGGTGCCGGAAACCACACGGCGCCATGGTGCTGAAATAATTAGAAAAAAGTTGACTTAGGTAATTGACCTTACAAAAGCATGCAATGTGGTCTGAAAGTGTGGTGAATTGAGAATTTTGATGCCTGCAATTATCTTTATAATTAGGATGTTGAATCATTTCGTCTGTGTCACAGGAGGTCCAGGATTCGAATCCTGGCCAAAGCATGATACTACCTTTTGGGCTAGACAGAGCGAACAGTCTCGAAAAGATTAAAAGGCCACGTTCAGTTGTATGGCTTTATGATCTGATAATAGTATGATTTATTTGGTCAGGGGGCACCATCGATCATGGATTGGACCAGGGGGTGTGGGAGAGTTGCAGGAGAGGTGACCGGGGAAGGAGACGGGTATGGTCTAATGCACCGTAGGTCCGAATAATAAAGGGCTGAAAGATGTGTGTGATTAGATGGAGTGTTATGGAGTGGTTCCATTCTACATACATACATATAATCACGTCTATATCCCTTGCGAGGTAGACAGATTCAACAGTCTTGGAAAAGGCCACATTCAGCTCTTTGGCTTTAAGTTAGAATTGTTAGATAGAATCGTTCTATTCTAAAGTTCTGGAAACCAGACGGTACATTTATCTATTTCTCTTATGTAAAATAACTTAACAAATATGAATGTAAATAAAAGCAACGGTGTCATGGAGTTACCTTTTGCACTATTTGTTCCTAAAATGAAAGCACTGACACACACAACTATAAACCAAATCATTATTGTAATAAGTTACTATTTAGGTACCACTATTTCTTTGTCGAGTTATACTCTAGTACTGCATTACTTTAAATAAATGCAAACTAATATATACCATAATTGATGAGAATTAGAATTAATTGATTTTTTACAAAAGTGAGGCGACCGTGACGTTAACATTATGTTTATTTTTGTTGTTCCTATTTTGTTTTTGACTTGCCATGGATCATAAATGCCCAAGTTTGGCAATTATATCTTAATTGTGTTTCATTGAGATAATTAACACATTTTAAATTATATTAAGTACCAGAATTGTCATTTACCTTGAAGATGATGACCACAAAAACCCTTTGTGACCTTGTACTTCTTTCTTCCTCTTATTGAGAGATCGCTTTTAGTGATAAGATCGCCTTTTGCTGCTATGTTTTACTAATACATAATTGTGAATTTGTTGTAATTTATTGTGGTGCAATAAAGAGTTATTGTATTGTATTAAGTGAAATGTATTTTGTATGTATTCTTTTACAAAACCAAAAGTGTGATTTTTAGTTAACAAATTGACCATTAAATCAAGCTTCCTACTTGAACAGATTCAACCTGTTATTATTTACGCTATAGGAATGCTGTGTGTATTTTTACAAAAAAAGTATTTACTAGTACTATAGCTAGTACATACTAGTGTTTGCCCGCGGTTTCACTGGTATACTTACATCACTATTTTTTGTAAGAGGATGGGAACTCTATATTCTCAAATTTTATGAAGATTGTTATGGATATTTAGCGTGAAGAGTGGGAACATACACTTTCCTAATTATAATATTGTTATGATGATGGTATTAGTATGTTTATAGAAGTATGAGTTACAAAATGACCACTGTAAAATGATGCAGTGGTAATTTTGCTCAAAATGATCATAACATAATTTTGGAAACATGATCACAGTTATTTATTTACGATGACGGATCCACCAGTTGGAGTTTAATTCCACTTAGTGCACCTGTTAATTTACATGATTGCATAAGCTCTACTCGGAATACTGTTCTGCCACATTTAAATTCACATCACACTTATTTTCTCACACACGGATGTAAGAATGTGAAGAGGATTAATGAAAGCATAGTTTGACTAAGAAAATATGCAAAATAGTGTGAATTGTAACGTTGGAAGACTAGTCCAACATACCTTGATCAAATCGGAGACGTTCTGGCAAAACTAAACTAAACTGACAAGGTTACTTGCAGAGAGTAATGATGTGGATGAAGCGGAAGAAGGATGTAGTGGCGTGGTAAGTAGAAATATGTAATGTCTGCCCACCTCTCTGCAAAAGAGTTTTATGAAAGATTTCGTGAATGTAATTTTGAGAAATTTAGCATTTGATCCAGTTAAATCTTGAGAAGGAGCCCGGGGGATTACCATACATACATACATAAAATCACGCCTCTTTCCCGGAGGGGTAGGCAGAGACTACCTCTTTCCACTTGCCACGATTTATTACCATCCCAGACAGTATAAGTTTGTTAATTGTATGGGAGGCTACTATTTGATATCCATAACCAAACCAAACTATGTAAAAAGCTTAATATAAACAAAAAGCAACCAAACTTGGCTAAAATAAATAACATTCAGTTACCTGAAATGTGTGCTGGTTTCTCATATGTTTTTAAACATCCATAGGGTCTGACCTTTACCGCGTTTGCGCGACCCACAGCAAAACCTCAATCAAAAGATTATTTTTGTTGGCGACGTAAATGGTCAAACAAATGAATAAATTAAAATGACATTATTTTAAGAAAAAACACTGGGAGTGTAATCCAAAATGTGATCTGTTTACGAGGAAGTATTTTTGAACTCACATGAAAAACGTATGAGTAAATAAATGTTTCAAGAAATATTTGAGCTGCAGTTTAGGTAACATTACGAGTAATCACGACTGTGCTACAAATCCAGGTTCCTCTCCAGAGGTAACGATGTAAACGGAACTCACGCCAGGACGTAGAAAACCAAATAAACTCTGCTTCTCATATCTTTTTATCTCAGGAATTAAATTATAAACAGAAACATATTCTTAACTGGTATTTTAAGCTACTGTTATCTCGAAATTGCGTTAAGTTTAGTGCAGGCACGTAGCAAGGGGCAATGTCTCAAGACGACGAAACTTAGTTCGCTAGTTGGACCATATTATTCCTAAGTGCTCCTAACTTTTGCCGGTTCATCGCTGTGCTTGTTAAGCTATGTTTATATGTTTACTAATTTCATATATATTACGATATGATATAATTGCAGATGCGGAATCACAGTTTTATGCGACAAAAATAGCAAAATGTTTTTTTCTCGGATAGTTATACTACAATATTATTATAGGTATTAAATTTAAAAGTGTTATGAATGTAGATGAAGCGAAAGAAGAATGCAGAGATCGTGGTAAGTGGAAAGATGTAAATAAATCTGGTTAAATTATATTTATATAAAAGGAAAGTGTGACTGACAAATCTACAATACAAGTCAGCAGGCACGGGCGAAACTCTTAAAAATAATGAATAAATTATTGCATTTACGAGTACATTTATTAAAACTAACGGAGCATCTTAGAGGAGTTCATGGCATATGTTTTAAATTCCATCATTAAGACATATATAGTTAAACCTGGTTTTACAGTCGAGACCGTTGACTCCGTCTACTCCGTAAAGACGTGATTATGTATATACATATGTAAGTTGCAAGTTTATTGTAGTTAAAGCATATGAAAATATGAACATGAAATGTTCGTGCACTATTGCAAGTGCAAGGAAATATCATCTATCTTCTCGGAACATGGGAATTTCATACAAAATTCACCGTCTCAAAGCATCGCAGCGCTGCAGCCGAAGTTTCCGACGAGCAGTGTTGCCAGCCCCAATGAAGAGGAAAACTGTAGCTTATATATGTATACATAATATCACGCCTCTTTCCCGGTGTGGAATAGAATAGAATAGAATGGAATAGATTTATTTGGATACAAGGTATCACTGGTAGGCGGTTACTAAATCTCTTGCCGCGATCCCTGCATTATTTTTCGCTGCATCCATGTTCATAATTAGCTTAAAACTGTAGGTCATTTTTGAAAAGTTCACTAATGTTTGAGACCTTGGGCTCATCTCGTGAATTTCTCGACGGCATGAGCATTTTTTTTGGTCCGGTTTCCGTAAAATTCTTGATAAAATAACGCTTTTTTAAGGCGATACATCATAGATTTTGGGTCATTTTCACTTGGTTTTTTCTCATAAAATATAACTTGCATCGTTTCAATATTTTAGGATATGAAAGTAAATATATTCAATTATATTTGTGGAAGATGAAAACACGATTGGTACAAAAATCCTCGATCAAAAAAATTCAGGAACACAAGTCTAGATTTCGATTATTTATCTCAAACTATAAGGATTTAAAATTTGAATTTTGTACCAAATTGAAGATCATTAAAAAATAATAACTTCTGGAAGATGAAATTTCGATTGGATGTTTTGTTTAGACGTCATTAAACTAAATAGATGAAAACAGGAATTAAAATTGTTGCGACAATAGTACTGGACAGTAGAGTGTTGACACTTTATCTCTGTCTCATTCCTACACGACCGGGTGGGATAAAGCGCTGTCCTTTGTAAGCGTGCCTTCACTCCGCGGATCACATTCTCGGACGCAGGACCTGTGCCAGTCGCTCCGAGCGTCGTTGAAAAATATTCTGCGAAGTATTTAATTTCCCACATTCATTTTGTTTGAATTTATTTCTGTACATAATTGTCAGCTCAGGTTAATGAATTGTGTCGTTGATCTCTGAATCTTACGCGTCGCTTTTCCGTCGGCCGGGGTGATATTACGTAGGTATTTAGGATCGTGGATTTTGATACTTTTTTTTTTTGGTACTTTCTGAAATATATTATAGATAGTTTAGGTTATTTTTTAATACAGTTTATTTGTTTCGTTTAGTGTAAATCCTACTACTATTATAAAGGCGAAAGTTTGTATGGATGTTTGTTACTCTTTCACGCAAAAACTACTGAACCGATTACCATGAAATTTGGTATGTAGGTAGCTGAAGACCCAGAATAACACATAGGCTACTTTTTATCCCAGAGTTCCCGCGGGATTGATAGGGTTTCCATGCGGACGAAGTCGCGGGCGGCCTCTAGTAGGTGTATAATTTTACGTCATGTTAGCATGTTAAATGTTAGCATGTTAAAAAAAAACTTGGAAGAGCTTCCCATATGGGACAATTTACCTAGATGGTGGGTACTAATTACACTTACTAATAGATAAACATATAGATGCCTACTGAGATTTTCTCCGCAAACACTGAAGGTGAAAAATATTTCATTTGATACCGGCATGTGGCGGGGCGGCAGTAGGTAGATAGATAGATAAAACAACAGCTCCGCCGCCGTCGGTTATACTGTCACTAGTTGTTGCCCTGGTCTTTGCCTACGGAAACAGTACTTTTTACTGGATGATTGTTCTGTCTTTTTCTATAGGTACTTACTCCTAGGTAACTGTATTATTCAGGGTACCTCCTCAGCTGCAAGACGTCGCAGGGTTTACTTTTCTTCGCTTTCTTCATTTGGCACGATCACAATAATTATCCCATTATTTGATTGTTATTAATTTTTAGGAAAAATAAATTGTCTCCGATATCATCGTTGACAATGTCCGAACAGAGAAGTGCGGATGGTGTGGAGTCGACAGTTGATATTATGGACTTAGATAGTCATGGCATTATTCCGACGCCGACATCAACGACAACCCAAGATAGAAAACCATATATAGAAAACCATAGGTTCCGTAGCCATTTGGCTACGGAACCCTAAAAATATATGATATACATTACTATGTAAATTACCTTTGATTGAACGAAATCGAATAAGTAATTACGAGTAGTTTTTTTAAAACCATTACAAACTTATTCATTTTATACAAAATTTTTGCATACATCCGCAACTATATCATTGCTTATAATGTAATTTAATATACATATGTATGTTTTTTTGTAAAATTGTTTTATTGTATCAAAAACAATAAAATATTCTGATGCGGACTCCATTGCATTCGCAAACTTTATTCGGGTTACGTGAGGTCACGCGCCAGCGGCTACGGTGCGGCGGCGATCTAGCGGGGTAAGCGTGGTCGGGGGTGAGCCCCGCGCGGGGTGAGCCTCTCGCCCGCATCGAGGTACATGTCATCTGAATGTAGCGCCTTAAATAAAATGTATGAAGAAAAAGCAGTCAATTTCGTCGACAAAACTAACAAGTAATTTGGCTTCGAAGAAACAGTAGATCTACAGTTAAAACTTAAGGGTTGGCTACACTACCGACGAGCGAGACTGACGGTGCAACATATCTACATGATATTCTGTGGGATTAGTATCGAGTTCTACTGAATAATAGCATTTCAGGGAGAGGTTATATCCTGTTAAAGGAATAAAGTTACATAGTCCCTCTTAAAATTGTTTACTTAATACATACATACATACATAAAATCACGCCACTTTCTTGCCACGATCTCTGCATACTTCCTTCGCTTCATGTTTACTTAACACTTGCAAGTTATTTGATTGCACGTAATCTATATGTGTATGTGTATGTGTGTATGTATTTACAATGTATTTATGTAATTTTGTTTGTAATGTATGAATTTTTGCAGTATGCATGTGCACTTTATTGCACTACAAACTTAACGTTTTTCTGTTTGGTCAGCTGTTAGAGTGGTAGAAAATGCCAAACGGCAATGAGTCCTATTAAATAAATAAAAGTTTTTATGAGGTAGGATCACTCCACTACTTTTCTATGGGTATCATAGAAGGCGACTAGCAAAAAAGGCAAATTTATCTAATACAGCTTTTACCTTAATCATGATGTCTGTTAGATATGATTTTAAACTTTTGTGTTGCATTATGCTTCTTATAAATACTACAGGTATTAAACGCGCACATAACGTTCGTTTTATTCTATCTCGGACGTGTCGAATCATGTTACAATGATTCGAAAACTGAAAATCACCCGGCTACTGCTCCGTCTGCACGACTTGTTCTTTCAGAATGTTCTTCTGTTACGTGCGCCTTGAATACCTGTTCTATTTATATGTAAATACGGTTAATTTTTCCTAAACAGAATGCGGGAGTCAGAATGGAATAACTTTAAACCTGAATAACCCAATCCCGGATTTTGGTCAAAAGGCGTAGTACCCCGCGCTCCACTCCAGAGAGGCGAGGCGGGTCTAATAACAAGATGGAAGAAGCTAAGTAACCAAGTCTCTAAATGGAATCAAATATACATACATACATACATACGATCACGTCTTTATCCCTTGCGGGCTAGACAGAGCCAACAGCCTTTAAAAGACTGATAGGCCACGTTCAGCTGTTTGGCTTAATGATAGAATTGAGATTCAAATAGTGACGGGTTGCTAGCCCATCGCCTTAAAGAAGAATCCCAAGTTTATAAGCCTATCCCTTAGTCGCCTTTTACGACATCCATGGGAAAAAGATGGAGTGGTCCTATTCTTTTTTTTTATTGGTGCCGGGAACCACACGGCATCAAATATGCATAATGAAATAGACTTTATTAGCTCATGACTAATACCTATTCCACATAAAAATATCAGCTAGTCCACACGGTAGCAGTACATTAGCATACGAATGCGTCGGACACGCGTAGTGCCCTCACGATAATCTGCATGGCCTGGCCAACATACGACCATAATCATAATATTATGCACCTATTACACTTCCGCGTTTAAATTTACGTTTATGTAGTGAATGACTCACCGTGTGATGCTCTAGTCTAAAGCAAAAAGGGACTACACAATTTATAAATTATAACGAGTTTTTTTTATTATAATTAATATTTTTTAACTTTAGATTCTAATTATAGGCTACTTACCAAAAAGATAAGTAGCTAGTCGTGGATTTGATTTTTGAATTAAGAATTGAATTTATAAAATAGATTTTTAATGAAAACACCTTTAACTTGTTAATAATAGAACTTAAAATTAAGTATGAGTAACACACCTTAACTTTTTCCGTATTGTATTTTCTTTGTGATAAGATAACCCTTCAAACAAGTGATTTATTATTTATAAATAATAAGACCGATCGTGGCAAATGGAAATATGTAGTCTGTGCCTACTCGTATGGGTAAGAGGCATGATATATTTTTTTAAATATTATTTAATACTTCGTTTTTATTTATACGATACATTATTTATATTACTGTACAAAGAAGGCTCCTATTATTATTATAAACATATGTTAGAACACCCGGATTTGTCTATCTGTTTGTTCGCAAGTGTATAGCGATGCAACACGTATGAGCAATCCCATAAAAACAAGCGCAGGCACGATCTGTTTGAACAGGTTCCCAGTCTAATAGAGTTCTTTTTTGATTTTATTTTATCGTAAAAATGAAATTTATTTATTGCATTTTTGAAATTAATGTGTAAGTCGCCATATAAATTTGACGAAACCCGTTTTCTCTGCAGACTGTACATTAAGTAAAAACACAAATGATAAGTGTATTTTATTTCTGTAAAAGCAAAATTCTACAATTTTTGTAAAAACTTCGTATAATTAAGATTATCTTACCAAAGTGATAAAAGTAGCCTTTCCATTTAGTACACTATTCAATGTAGTACTGTGGGCTCAGGAGATACCTGTGCCATCTCGCGTAGATTAATGTTTGGAAGGTGGCACAGGTATCTTCTGAGCTGTGTTCTATTTAAAAATAATGTTAGAAGCTTTAAAAAAATATTTGTAGTCATTACACTGACTTTATATGAACTTTTTTACTCATTGGAACACATATTTTGAATCCTTAATTACGCTTATTCTGCGGTCTGGGAAGGTGTGCTTACGCAGCTTTGTCAAAGAACTCCTAATTAAAATTGTTTGTTCTCTGTTGGCTATCATGGATCAAAACATATTATTTGGTTTTAAGTATTCACAACTGGCAACAAAGGAAATAATGATGATTTATTTGAATTTGGAATTGTAATGTCTGGAAAATGATCCTTCTAGCAAAGTCGCGGCATATGTAACTACTTCTCCGGATATCGTTGGAGCCGATGTAAGAATTTTATTTATAGCCAGTTGGAATAAAAATAGATCTCTGTTTCGAGATAATTTTCCACCCTCCCTTATGTCATTTACACTAGGTTATATATTTTATGTTAATTCTTGTTTCTTGTTGCTGTTCACATATTCATGATAAAACATTTGTTCATTGGTTCTGATAGTCAAAGTCTAAAATTTCCTTTTACAGCAAAAAAAAATCCAAATAACGTATAAGTCGAGTCTGCTCGTGCTCTGTTCGTGGTCGGCTTGTATTAGTTCCTTTAATAAAGTAGTTTAAGTATTACACTACCTTTAACTAGCCTCCGCAAGACGAAATAATCTACCACTTACCGGAGAAACGTAGACATCCAGTAACCATCAACCTATTTGATCACCGCCATCATTGTTCGTGTTTAAAATACATTGTAGAGGTAGTTTGTCGTTACTAGCGGTTTTTTATCACGCGCCATTACGTCGAGTGGTCCTTGTGTCAGCTATAAATCAATAAATTCATGATGATACACCATAAAATTTGTGTCATTGATGACTATAGATTAGTTGGTCGAAACATTTTTTAATCAAAGAAAGTGAGCTAGCTTGCATTGTTTTAAGTGATGAAGCGGGAAAGTAAGGAAGTTATTATTAATTGTTCTTAGTAATTATTATACCAATACCTTCGGTATACAAAGCTTTTTTACACCTAGATATCATCATAAGCTTTCGTGAAAAGTAACCTATGTCTTTATTCATACTCCACATTTTGTATGAGTAATTTCCAAATCAGTTCAGTGGTAATAAACAAACTTATAATATTAGTTTGAATTTAATGATTTGGTTAAAAGTAAGATTTTAGATCTGTTCTTCTTACGTTAACACAACAAGATTTGCCTATAAATTGTTTATTTGACACAAAATAAATTGAATATATACATTACATACAATCACGTCTATATCCCTTGCGGGGTAGCGACAGCCAGTCTCGAAAAGACCAATAGACCACGTGCAGCTGTCTGGCTCAATGATAAAAATAAGATCTTTTTGAATGAATGAAATGTGACAGCATTAGAACAAAGTTGAAGATATTTAATTCTTTACAAATGTGATATTAGTTATAGCATATATGTAGAAGGTACAGTTGAGTTAGTATCCTTTAAGGCAGGTCTCAAACTTATTTTCATTCTGTGTATTGTAGCGTTTATATGTATAAATTTACATTTTTTATGTCCTACCCTTATTAAAGCAACAATTCGTTACTTACACAACCCTGTGTTTTATCTCCTAAACGAGCGGCCATCTTATCTTTACTGTTATGCGCGTTACTTTGTTGCTAACTGCTTTTCTCATTGCACTCGAGTTTTATATTTCCCAGACATAGGCACAGAGTAGATAGCTTATAGATTACAACAGATTGTTGAACGATATAGTTAAACTGACTATATCCATCAGTTACCAAAATTAATTGTATCTTTAATGTAACCCCGGTGTGATAGCTACACAAATAAGATAAAGTTTATATTGTATAGGCTTCTGGAATTGTACTTATACAATATTGATGAAGCTGTAGCATGAGTTACATGATATGTAAATTAATTTTCTAAAATAAATAACAATTTATCAGACCCTTGCCTTAAAATCATATTTTATCATATTTATTACGGAGGATTTAATTAGAGATCTTGTGACTAGAAGAAAAAAAAAACTTGTTCATTTTGTCTTTTTTTAATATAAACTTTCATTCAAACCCTCTATTGGTCATAATATTGCTTAAAAGTAGGAAGGTAAGTATAGTGATATATTCAAGTAGGTAAGGGAAGCGGGTATACAGGTTTAAATGTATAATTAAATGTTTATGCAGCAAACGCTCGTGTGTAGAACCCAGCTTAGCTTTGAGAGTATCGTTAAACTCTTTGAGATAGCCTGCAGCATGAAATATAATAAATGCACATTCGCTCTTTACCTGCAATATATATTATTTATATCGAACAGATACACGCTAAAAGCGGCATTTTAAATTATATAATGTGCCAGTTTCCCGACGCTTCGTTCTCTTGAGAATTTTAGAAATGCCGTTCCTAGCTGATGTTTTTACACTTATAAAGCGCTTGGATATTTTCCTTTAAAAAGTAAATACCTATTCGAGTGTACACATTTTAGAGACCGAACTAAATTATTTACTAGATTTTTCTTTTCTTATATAATTTAAACTTACATTTAAGCATACATGATTAGGACGTAATTGTTTCGCAAATTCATTACATTGCACCTTCCTGAACATTTTTCTAATTGGATATCGAGGTTATAACATCAACTACATCAATAAAAATTTCTGCTGAAGATAAATGTTTCTCTTTTGTTCTTTCATTTTAATCTTCCTAAGATCGATAAGATTGATTGCATTCACACCATAGAATGCTTCATGTGGTCGAGTGGTATCGATCGCTACCAGGCGTGGGGGTTGCTAAATGCAATGTGTCTGACGATGCATCCCTCCCTTTGAATCAGACATAGTAGTTGTTCTTCGGATAAAATGCGCACATAACAATTTTTGTAAGTGCATTTACCCTGTGTAATAAATTGAGGATGGTATCTATACATTTTTGGAGTAATGCAGATATTACTGTCACTATTTAAATTTCAATTCTATCATCAAGCCAAAAAGCTGTGCGTGGTCAATCAGTCTTTTCAAGACGTAAGGGATATAGATGTGACTATTTGAATGTATGTATGCAGATATTATATACTCATGAAATTTGGTTTAGTTCGGAATCAATATTAACAATTTTAAGATTTACGTCTACTGCGATAGGTACTTACGCACACTTTCTGTACACTTTTAAATGTCTTGTGATGGACGAAATATACTGCAAAAGAAAGAAGATTTTTTATAGAGGCTTAGATTTTTGTGGATATTTGAAATAGAATTTTCGAAACAGTGTAAGGAAGCGGTACTTTCATTATACCTTCTGCGACATAAATGAGGTTTTCTATTCATAATATGATTAAATTAAACCCTTGTCTGTGAGCTAATTCTTGTCACGGCCGTGGAGTAAAATGTACGTGTAAGACGTGCTCCTACTTCACGTAATTAAATCTCCCTAGGGGATTCATTTGAGCACTTGTGGAAAACATTTTATTTATTCATTAAACTGTTTCTTAGAAATATGATTTAGGAAATACAGGATGTATAAGTCACTAAAAATATTAATTATAGTAGGTACTGTATTAAGTAGACTCCTAGCTTTGAAGCCAAGAGCAAAACTCACAGTTGTCACCACGGGGTCAGTGCTAGAGGGGACATACATACATACATAAAATCACGCCTCTTTCCCGGAGGGGTAGGCAGAGACTACCTCTTTCCACTTGCCACGATCTCTGCATACTTCCTTCGCTTCATCCACATTCATAACTCTCTTCATGCAAGCTCGGCGGTTTCGGGTACTTTTGACCTGACCCTTTACCAGGACGTCACGACGCTAGAGGGGAAAACTGTGAAAAATCAAAACCTGCAATCCGCGCTCAATTATCTTATTAAAACTTCTTTTTTCCTATTCTCGTAGAAATTCAGGAAAAACCTCTCTGGTATTTCTCTTTACCTACTAAGGAACATATTCGCCAAATTTCAGCTGCTTACGGCCAGACGTATCGGCAATTCGTTATCTGTCAGACACACACTCCACAGTTACATAGTTTTAAATAAATTAATACCGGCTACGGGTTACCAAAACAGTGTGACCTTTTTTACTGAACACGCATGCATTAATACATTAATTCTACCTCTATGGGGTAGACAGAGTCCACAATCTCTTAAAGTCCGGGGTTTACGCTCAGCTGTATGCACAATGATGGTGTCGAGATTCATGCTAAATGGTAGATATTATTAGAATAAAGATGCATACATTGTGTGTTCCCGGCACCAATACAAAAAAGAATAGGACCACTCCATCTCTTTCCCATGGATGTCGTAAAAGGCGACTGAGGGATAGCCCTCAGTCACCTTTTACGACATCCATGGGTAATCTCAAGTTTGTAACCCTATGGTTACAAACTTGGGTGGTTAAAAACAACATTCTTTTTTTAGGCGATGGGCAAGCAACCTGTCACTATTTGAATCTGCATCCTAACATTAAGCCAAATGGCTGAACGTGACCATTCAGTCTTTTCAAGCTATTGGCTCTGTCTACCCCGCAAGGGATATAGACGTGACCATATGTATGTATGTATGCAAACATACAAAGGAGTAACTATATAGTGGGCACAAGAAGGTGATTCCGGTCACGGGCGCAGAGTAAAATTGTAAGTGCAGACGTGCCAGGGGCCGAGTGTAATTAAATCTCGTTTGAAGAATTTATTTGCGGGAGGGATGCTCTCTCACCAAGATCTACTCGTATGTTGTTTTCTTCGTATCATTTTATGTATATAAAATTACAAATAAAATTATATAAAATTAATTGAACCTTTGTAATTTTGTTTCTTGTGTTTATCAGTCTCGATGTTTTCTGTGTACATAAATTAGTAAATAAATAAATAAATAAATAAAATTATATATACATACATTATAGGCATAGGCACATAGGCATAGGCAGAGACCAGATCTTTCCACTTGCCACGATCCCTGTATACTTCTTACGCTTCATCCACATTCATAACTCTCTTCATGCTAGCTCGTCGGTTTCGGGTATTCTTGACCAGACCGTTTGCTAGAAGTCTCCGATTTGATCAAGGTATGTACGTTCGTCTAGGCCATTCCACTCCAACAGTCCAATTCACACTTCCTTTGTATATTTGCTTAGTCAACCGGTTTTCATTTATCCTATCGACACAACATAAAATTAACTACATTTAAATTACTGGTATATTTTTCCAGCTTTTACGATACTTATCTCTCTTCGATCTCATCATGTCAACTCGTCGGGTTACGGTATATTTGATCAGTTTTCGTAGCATGTCAAGCACGACGCCGTTTTCATTACGCGATAAACTATCGCTGTTTTGCTTATTTATTATGATATGTTAGACTGTTGGCTCTGTCTACCCCGTAAGGGATGATATGTATGTATGTATTTTGATATGAACCGGGGTAGCGATAGGTTTTCACGTGATTTCACTCTTGACGATCATGAAATTTCAGCTTTCAACATACAGAAGTTATAGTTGAGCGTTGCTTGTCATCATAAGTCTCAGATGAAAAAGTTTTTTATTGTAAGGTACAGTTGGCCACATAGAAAAGTGATATAAAGAAGTATACGATATTTTTCTCTGTAATTTTTCATGCAATCGTATCTAGTATAATCTAAATCCTTGCAACAACCCTTGCTACGTCATTATACAGAAGTGCACTCGAGTAGTGCAGCGACGCATTATAATTATTTGGAAACTTTTCCCTAATGTTTGACTTGCCAAGGGGTGTTATCAAAGAGATTCAAAGATTTTTTATTTAAATGTATGAAGGTAAACTGAGAATGCGTTGGTGGTATATTTGTATATAATTGGGCAAACTTGCGTAGGATTTCACTTATATAATATGAAGATTTTGCAGAAAATTGGAAATATCTACCCACGATACAGGCGCTGCCTAGTGTGGGTCCAATCGAAAATTTAATATCAGAAATGATTTCATAAATAATTATAATAAGTTACGTAGTTCCTTGCACTTGAAAATAGGATCACTCTATATCTTTTCCATGGATGTCCTAAAAGGCGACAAAGGGAAAGCACAAAAAAACTTGTATGTATGTAAACGTTATCAGGTAACTGGATGTGTTAGATTAGATGATCCAGTATGGGTTAGATTACTCTAAGGTTTTGGAGGTCAGAAGGTAGTCTCTCCGTGTAAAAATCCTGAATATCAAATTCAGGATCATGATTAAAATGTGCACTGTTTCAAAAACAAACTAACAAACAAGAAATCTACATTTTTGTAATGATTTTTATTGTACAGCATTCGTAATTGTTGTGTAAAGATTGAATCGGAACACCAGCTGATAGCTGCACATACTTTATACATTTAAGTAAATTCTTTCTTACAAAAATAAAAAGAACATAGATAGTTTTACAAGTACGTACTAGAATTTGGGAATTCTAGAAGAGAACTTAGTGTTAAGTTAGTATAGCACATTTCTTTGAAAATGTTAGCTACATTGTGCTGCTAGGTTAATATGTAATTCCATTAACTTAGACCCCGAAGGTCTTTACGTGGCTACCATTATGTCTAAGAAGCTCACCTCGGACTTAGCTTTACGGCCATGATCTTAAATCCCTTACAGTGCATACAGATTACATACATACATACATATAATCACGCCTATATCCCTTGCGGGGTAGACAGAGCCAACAGTCTTGAAAAGACTGATAGGCCACGTTCAGCTGTTTAGCTTTATGATTGAATTGAGATTCAAATAGTGACAGGTTGCTAGCCCATTACCTAAAAGAAGAATCCCAAGTTTATAAGCCTATGCCTTAGTCGCCTTTTACGACATCCATGGGAACCAGATGGAGTGGTCCAATTCTTTTGTATTGGTGCTGGAAACCACACGGCACTGATACAGATTATATGACATAACAAGTTAAATAACTAAAATTTCAGTAATGTGGACACTAAATGTAATGTAACATGTTAGGTATTAAGTTATATAACAGGTTATTATTGTAGTATCTTTTAAATGTTATATAACATTGGTATTCTAATGTGTATATTATTGTTATATGTTTGCAAACTTGTAAAACAATGTCAGATGATGTGGACGCTTTATACAACAAAGTTACTTAATCTGTAGGTACCTTTAGTTTGTACTGTATTTTGTACGTAAATAAGTGTCTCTTTTTGTATGTCTATGTAGAAAGGTAGTTGACCAGTGGAACTTAGACAAATTAATTTCCTTGTATATTGCTCAGATACTGCACAGAAAACCATGGTCTGAATTATAACGCTATTTCGATCGTGTTAACTGCCAAAAATCAATGTCGTGTCTCTTTTCTCGCCAGTACATTTGTACTGATAATCCGTCTCATTTACCATAGTAAAAAGCTAAACTTTAAAAGTTAAAAAGATACTGAGAAATGAAAATAAGAGTGATCATAACATTTGTGGAGATGCCTTATTACTAATGCTGTGAATTTAATAAGTAAAAGTTTCATGGCCGGCACCGAATATATTATATGTAGCTACTTCTTGTGCCACAAAAATCTATAGTAAAGTAACATACATCTATGTTACGTTGTCTAAATAAACTAATACATGATGGTGACCGCAGAAGTTTAGAAGTGAGGCAACAGATTGAATACATATCAATTGTAACTTTATCAGCTCTCAAATACGATACCTATAGTCTTATTCCTGGAACATCATGCTTATAATCCGGTTTAATTACTGGCTTATTGTACTTGCTCGGAACACGACACTAACACTAGTTTGTAGTTGAGGCACGATCCTCTACGAAGTATACCTACCTATTCATAATGCGACCTATCTGCCATTCCCAATTTAACTTAAGATAAACTTTTTCTTATTATTCTGTCTTCATCTTTCACTAGTTTATACACAACCTGGTTTCCCACTTTGTTGAGGCGACACCCAAAGGAAACAAATCTTAATATAGCTATTAATCTTACTTATACTACTGGTTTTTCTCGTACTTATGACCACGGAATAGTAAGGTCAGATAAGAACTTTTATTATTCTACTGTCCTGTTCTGGTGGCAAGATATCTAGAGAGGAGTCCACCATGGTCAAAACGATTATAATTATTGACCATCAACTACCTATAATTAGGTTGTAAGCTCATCAAGTACTGATCTCTAATAACTAGTTAGATTTGCTTTTAATAAATTTATACCAGGAACAGCATAGTTTCATATCAATAGCTATACAAACAAACAAACACTATCTATTGCTCCGGCTTAGTTACCCGATTAGAATATTCATGGCGCGTCATCAGAGTTCCACCATGTCTATATAATTAAGGCGCATACATCCGAAACTTTCACTCAATTTACCACCTGGCGTATGAAGTTAAAGTGAATACTGAATTTAAGTAATGAGCTGAAAGTGCTGAAATTATTATATTTTAGCCTCTTGCACTGCAAAAACTTAGGTTTACCTTTTGCACCTTCGACATTTGCAAAATGAATCTTCTGCTATGTTTCGGGGCCCAAAGTCTACTCGTACGTCAAGTATGTTTGATATAATATTTTAAGCATGTCAGAAAATGTCTTTTTTTAGAGGCCCCTCTTCACCTTCAACGGAGTTCTCATATATTGCTGGTCTTGAACATCAATCTTTATTATTTTGTAACTCTGTCGAAAATGCACATACGAAGCTATCAAAGTGTATACTACGTTTTAGATACACTTCATGTTAAAGTATTAAAACTTCACTAGTTTGCGTCTTACCTGAATTCATAGGGTTCTTGCCCGTCTTATTGTTACACCACACATACACAAACACCCGTAAGTATAGGTATTGTGTATACGAGTATTGCTTATAATAGTAACTTATAAAATTTTTAAATTCAATTTCATCATTTGGCCATACAGCTGAACGTGGCCTTTCTGTTTTTAAGGCTGTTGGCTCTATCTACCCCGTAAGGGATATATATATATGACTATATGTATGTATGTAATAACTGCTCAGATATGGGCTTTGAACCATCATCCATTTGATTCACACCCGAACGCCTTACACTATCGAATGCTCTCAAATACGAGTATCACAGTATATGATGTTAGAATTTCTATTCTCGATTAAACATGAAATCCTAACGTTGTTGAAAGCCCTGAGGATTTGAAACATTACGTGTCAGATGAAGATTCCTCTAGTGGTTTCTATGCCATCATTAATCTGAAGACGCCTACTCGTAAATTCGAAAATGCTATGTATACACATGATTATCCTAGAACGATTAAAAACAACTAAATGCATGTTGATCCACGGGAAAAAGGTTAAGGTAATATCTAATGCCGTAAAAGCATTCCACCAGAGCACCAAATTTTTTTTAAAATTATTTTTCATTCATCTTTATTTTTTTAGATTAAGTTTTAATTTTATTTAGTTGAAGTGCATTTTCATTTTGTAATGATGCAATACTTGTTGTTTTATTTGTTTAATAACATTATTAGATACAAACAAAACAATGTTACATATACATATATTTTTTTTGGCTCAAGACTAGGACTTGTTATTTTTATCTGAAGAATCCTAAAATTTGTGTGTGAGTATGACATTCGTGTTGGTGTTTCATAATTATATCAATGTGGGAGTTCTACTAGGTGATAGGTTAGTATCGATTTTATTACTGGTTCATTGAATTCTAAAAATGTTGTATTTGTGGTTATGGAACTTGAATCCGAGTGGGTAGTAAATGCTCTAGAAAGTTTAAGGTTGCCTTCTAAAAGATTAAATTTTTATAACTTACTTGCCGTGCCCGCGACTTCGTCCGCGTAGAATTGTTATTTTGGGCATCATTGAAGGAATAATTTTCCCAGTTTTTTTCACATTTTCCATTATTTCTTCGCTCCCAATAGTTGCAACGTGATGATAAATAGCCATAAAGAATTTTTCTATTTGAACCAGCAGTTCCTGAGATTAGCGCGTTTAAACAAACAAACAAACCAACACTTTAGCTTTATAATATTAGTATAGAAAATTTTATGTTTCAAGTATTAAGGCTACTATTAATGCATAGCCGAAGCTTTCAGTTTAAAGCTAAGAGTTAAAGAGAAGTGATCCAGGCATCTGCAAAAGAATGATTTTTGACAGTTTTGACGAGATTATGAAAACAGCTAGACATAATCAATAATCAATATATTCCTAATCATTTTGAAAGAAGTAACGTTGAGGCTGCAATACATACATACATAAAATCACGTCTATATTCCTTGCGGGGTAGACAGAGCCAACAGTCTTGAAAAGACTGATAGGCCACTTTCAGCTATTTAACATATAATTGAGATTCAAATAGTGACAGGTTTCTAGCCCATCGCCTAAAAGAAGAATCCCAAATTTTTAAGCCTACCCCTTAGTTGCCTTTTACGACATCCATAGGCGAGAGATGGAGTGGTCTTATTATTTTTTCTATTGGTGCCCGGAACCACGCGGCGCAGTAATATTCCATAGGTACTAATTAAAAAAATAAATAAGAAACACGGAACACCCCTATCTGAAGTTGAAATTAATAAAGAAATTAGACACCGCTGAAAAGCTATAACAAAACATGATAGCTATCTATGTACTTGATAATTGATGTTATTAGCTCATCTTAATTTCATACTCGTCACGTGTCCCTAGTGATGGATGTGTTGAGTTACATACCCGGAGATAACGCGTCTTCATCTGAAGCAGAGATTTGACGAGTTATATAACGTTGGTTAAAGGAAAATATTATAAGGAAGAACCTTTATGTTCAGACTTCTATAGGAGGAATTTTAATTAATACGAGTACCTATTACCGTCTTATAGTCATCTGGATATAGTCAATATATTATATTATATATAATTCAAATTCAAACTTTTATTTCCATAATATATATATATATATATATATTTTTCTTTTTTCAATATTAAATCTCATAAATATATAAATCTCCCGTGAACAATGTATTGTCCCGTCCACATTCTATTCTAAGTATAATTTAATATTGTGAAGTTGACGTTGTTGATGAAAATGCTGCAGTGCAGTTTGTTACCGCTTCTTCTGCACTGACGCCTTGGAAGCGGCAGTAAACTTAGTTTTTAAGTAATTTATTTGACGTCAACCAAGTTGTTAAACCATACGACAATTATTAAGCGATATAATAATATCCTATAATAATGAATAAAAAT
Organism: Amyelois transitella; assembly: GCF_032362555.1. Classification (NCBI taxonomy): domain Eukaryota; kingdom Metazoa; phylum Arthropoda; class Insecta; order Lepidoptera; family Pyralidae; genus Amyelois; species Amyelois transitella. The sequence goes on along the minus strand of NC_083511.1, from coordinate 3,882,370 downwards.
TTCGAATTTTGAATTTGAATTTTGAATTTTATTTCCATAATATGAGTACAACAAGGTCTTAAATTTTATGTAAATATTATCGATATATATATTGACTATATCCAGACGGGCTAGCAAACTATCACTATTTGAATCTCAATTCCATCATTAAGCCATATAGCTGAACGAAACTGTTAGCTCTGTCTACCCCATAAGTGATAAAGACGTATCTATATATGTAATGTATGTAATTATTAGACGCTAAGCAGTTATGATTCACAAGAAAACTTGTCATAAATCATGGCTTGTTGCTACATATTTTCCTTCCCTCATCTCCACTTTAATCTGATAGTTTAATGGATGGTAATGACGCATGTGATATTCCCTCATCGTGGTTGCCCTTTAAGGGCTAACCTCACACATCACTGATGTGTCATGTGGCCGAAACGCGGCTCGTCCAGACCCTGAAAAATATACATACATACACATACATATGGTCACGTCTATATCCCTTGCGGGGTAGACAGAGCCAACAGTCTTGAAAAGACTGAATGGCCAAGTTCAGCTATTTGGCTTAATGATAGAATTGAGATTCAAATAGTGATAGGTTGCTATCCCATCGCCTAAAAAAGATCCCAAGTTTGTAAGCCTATCCCTTAGTCGCCTTTTACGACATCCATGGGAAAGAGATGAAGTGGTCCTATTCTTTTTTGTATTGGTGCCGGGAACCACACGGCACTGAAAAATATAGATGCATACATTATTTATGGATTCAAGCAAACAACGGTCGCCAACGGAGCTTCAATACATAGAAAATGAGTTCTTTTTTTCTTCTTTAGAAAGCTTTTGGAGATAAGGGCTCCTGGTTTATCTTTGATCATGATTAAAGATATGGAAAGTCAGATTATTACACAAAGCAACTCCCGTCTGACCTACGCAACTTTTGCAGGCAAATAAAACCATGTTGGATTATGGTTTGGTTACACATTCGGTTGCTTACCTTACCTAATAGCATCGATTGGCATTACGAGTAATGAATATAACTCAAAAAAGTCATCGGTACATGGCTGAGGGGGCATTTGAATATGTTTATCTCTCTACATTACATATCTATCATTTTTAATATACCTGAACCGTTCGTTCGACCACTGACGCTCTTTTAATCTTCAAAAAACGTAGATATATTTTTTTTTCTCCGGACGAGAACCGTTCCTGCCACGGCCCTGATGTGTGGGGAAGACCTTATGACGAGATATTTTCTCACGAGTTGGCAGCAGGATATCTTGCTTTTCGCCCGCCTTCTGACAACATTTTAGCAATTATTGTCGCTGTAGACGTAACTGTGAAGCGCATAGCAGTTTATTTATAATGGTAAAAATCTTATTTATTTCTCATAATATTTAAGATTTTTATGTTAGAATACTTTATCTTGATTTTAAACTTTGGAAAGGGAATGGCCAAATGAACGTATCTTGATCAAATCAGGGAAATTCTGGCTAAACGACAGGGTAAGTGAAGGGTTTTTTTAAATAAATAACTAAGTACTTAATTTAATTTTTCATAATTTGTATCAAGTTATATTCATAACACAAAAAAATAGCTTTTAAAATACTACAAATATACTCAAATTATTACCACGTTTCAAGATTGCCAGTAAAAAAAATGTGTTTCTAAAAAAAAATAAAGCAGACATTTATAAAAGGGTCAGCCAAGAAACCAACATTTGTTGCGAAACTCCGAACTCGTGTTTCGAGGAGTAAATCTTTGTTGAATTTTACATACTTTGGAAACAAGAATTTCCAACGTGGAAGCCCCATTATGAAGATTACACCAGCGAAAGTATTCTAGGCGGAATTAAAGGAGCATTTCATTTAAAAATAAACATTTACGGAATGTAGCCCAATTTTCAGTAATATTTTGAAGCTTTGATAAAATGTCAAAGTGTTTAGGTGATTAACTACTCAATGAGTGGTCTAGAAAATTGCTATATCAAATTTGAATGAAGTCACTGCTGCTTAAATATTTTCAGGTAATAAACCGACGCTTGCATGAAGAGATAAAGCTCTCTTCAAATGAATGTGTACAAAGATATATGCAAGGATAGGATCGTGGCAAAAGGAAAGCCTTTTTTATTAATCTGATGGTACTCTTCTTGTGGGATAGGCATACGCCTGTCCCACAGGAAGAGTGGCATCATTTTATTGATTACATTAACATTGGTTTCCGTAATATAATAACCAAACTCCACCTATTTACCTGTGTAATTTTCACTTCTAACCTTATGTATGAAGTAAAAATAAGCATTTGAACCTACCGCAATAACAATTATTCAATTCAGAGTCAAGTGGTCAGACGGTAGAAGACATATGCGAACCTCGCCTCTCCAGACGAGACCTAGGGAGCATACGAGATAAAATGTCAAGAGGATGATCACTAAGTTGTGCCAGAGAAAAACGAAGAAATAATATGAAAAGTGAAAAATAGAGTAGAGTAGAATAGAATAGATTTATTTTCAAAATTGGATACAAGGTATCTATTATTGACGTCACATCACATAAATCTAATTATAACTACTACCGCTTCCAAAGTGCTTGTGTAGAAGAAGCGGTGAAATAAACTACACTGCAGTAATATATTAAATATAAAACATTGTTTTAACTTATCCTAACCAACGTGTTCACTGAAACAGAACGCAAGGTAGGGTCACTTTGTGGTCGGTATATAGTTGCGGGTTCCGTAATTCCCGGGGATTCCTTCCATGCCGAGAATACCTACGTAACTGGGACTTTTAATTGGTCCATATGTAATTGCTTGCAGGACTCTGAAAAAATTAAGACGCCACGCTCTATGAATATTATAAGTTAGTCGCCAAGTACGTATGTATATGTTGTATAAAAATGTAATTGTATAAGTTATTCTGAATCATAAATATCGATTTTGTGACTTCTTATATCCGAAGTAACTTAATAGTATCTTCAATTCATATAAGCCTTCGATCAACTATGTACAGATATTATGTCTAGCGCATTACCATGTGTCTTAAGTGGAAATAATCATGTGTCATAACAGTAATAGCGAATTGTGTAGTAGGAATAGTGTAGATATGTGTATATACTAAACAGGTATCAATCATTTGTGTTTCGTGTATTTTAATATTACAGCTAAATCTAACTAACTTACTAAATTCAGGTTTAAAATATTTTAGTTCAAGGCACTCAGCCTTTACCTGTTTCCTGCATCGTGTGAGTTGCAAGATCACTCTACTGTAATTTTAGAACTGAAATGTTTATTTATATTTCCTGTACTTTAATAGGCATGTTCGTAGACGTGCGACGGCAGATTTTTAACATTTGCAAAAGCAATTAATTATCAAAATAGCGCTAATAACGTTTTTTTGTGAATTATTAGTTAATTTCTGGGCGTTTTCTGGAATTATGACCATCAAAGTTCAGTGCTGCTTCATATTAATGGGCTTTAAAGCTGGTAGTTAATTACTAATTGTTCGACTGGGAATTCTATAAAGAGGATCCTTAGCTTGTCATAATAGGATTGATTTATAATATTTCTTTTTTTTTATCTCGTAATCTTTACGAAGAAAATTAGCTTCTTGTTAAAGTTTCAGCAGTATTTTTACGGCCTTCGAGACCTTGGAATGGCTCTGTTTAAGTGATAACTCATAATATTTGTGTGTAATTTATGTTATGTCCAAATTAATTGATAACAATTTACAAATTAATTGTATCTTAGATTTTTTCTATCTTAGGTTAATATCGTTACATTATTAACCTATAACGCTACTCATGAATTATCTTTGGGTTAGCTTAATTAGTGTGATATAATAATTAAATATCTATAATCACTGTACCACATTATATTAGTCGCATACATGCAGACACAAAACTAGGGGAATCTTCATAAGAAGATATAATAATATATGAAGATTTTCGACAGAAGGAAACAGAATCAGTCGACCACTTAAGCAGTTAGGTTTCTATATTTCATCACTACACTTTATAAAGTTCCCTTATTTTCCTTGTGTGTATGTATGCGCTAATCTTGGAAAATTGTGGCCGGATTATGTCCTCGTTTTACATGTTGGAAAGAGGTTATAAATTCTACTCGTGCGAAGCCGGAGCGGGTCGCTAGTTGCAGAAATAAAACAAATACACAACATTTCCATAATCATTATTATCTCTAGACTAAAATACATGTAGTAAACAAACGTGGAAATGTTAGTGCAATCACGCTACTTGTAACGCAAATAAATTTTGACTTCGCCGCAATAAACGCGTTCACAGCATGAAATCTAAAGGAATATGGCGAATGCAAATACGTCAAAGAAAACTTTATTCGCTTGCTGCACGAAAGACGTAACGAGCCAACAAAGCTATTACGAGTAAAGAGCCGACAGGTGGCTGGCGTAAGCGATGAGCGGAGGCGGGTTAGATAATCTGTATCCAATGCATATATACGTACGAGCCGTTAACAGATAGAGATAAGATAAAGACATAGAGAAAATAAAGAAATTAAATGGCCACGTTTAGCTGGGCACGTGACATATAATCACGCCTTTTACTCGGGTAGGCAGAGACTACATCTTTCCACTTGCTACGATCTCTGCATACTTTCTTCGCTTCATCCACATTCATCACATTTAGCTGGATCCATATAAATAATATTATAAAACTATATAGTGTTAGAAAAGGTGAGTTTTATTATATAAGATTGTTAAATAAATATTATGATTGGCCACTAACTGTGGTCACTACAAGAATAACAAGAAATAATAAAATATTATAACACAAATATAATTTCAAAGTATACAAGAGCAAAATGTATTTTACAGAAATATTAAAGAATGAATGATTATGAGATTGAAATAATTTAATTGGATATTAGCTATCCCGATAAATGCAAATCATAGAATGGATATTTAATTTACTTATTGTTTAAAATTAAACGTATTTATTAAATTCTTTTAATTAATCAAAACATAAATTAAATTTAATAGAATAATACAATTAATTAACCTGTTTTGCAAATTGCTTATTACGATTTGTTTCAAATCAGTGAATGGAAAGAAATAGTAGTTATGCTTAATTTATGCATCAGCTGCAGTCGATCAATTTCTAGGATAAATTGTTTATGTAAAAATATTTAAACAAGAAAACGTTTTAAATTGTCGGATATTATAAACATTACTACTACAAACCTGTTTGTTTAATCCGTACAGGATAAGGACATAAAATATGTATGTATATGTATGTTATGTATTACGCTTACATCTTGCACCAGCCGCCATCAAGTTGCTCAGCAATTCTCCACAAACTGCGATTTCTTATAGTGGTAACCATTGGCTTTGTTTATCAAATCCGCTCGGGACAAAGACGTAATAATTGTGTACAAATGTAAAAATTTTCGCTTTCGCTTATATTTTGCACCAACCGTCACCGGGTTGCACAGCGATTCTCCACAAACTCGGAGTTGCTTCAGGGAACCGCAGCAATACCGACTAAGCGTTTTATCGCCGAGTCGCAGAGCTTTCCCGCGAATTTCACGATCTATCCCTTATGCTAGTTGTGCGATAGATATTATAAATACAGTCGTGAACGCGTCTTCACCTTGTTGGTAACTTACCGTGCTAGAATTAATGTGTTTACGAAATGCGACTTTTGAGTCATCTCAATGATACTTACAAATCGCTTTACCAATTTTTTTCAAACGTAGCTAAGTGATATTTTGAAAAAACAACAAACTAGATCCATCTAATTAATTTGAATGATTATAAAAGACATATTAAAATACATAGCATATACATCGATTAATACGAGTACCTTGTTTGTCTAGTCACTTCACAATACTCAATAATTTATTTAAAAGGTTAAAATAAACTTTATTGAAATTTAAACGTTAATAAAAAAAGACCTCGTCCCGTCTTTCTGTAAATCAACAAACACAATCAAATTCACCTTCAAAACTAATCTTCAGAGGACCTCCATCACATTCCGTACGAGTACAGGCGACCACATAGCTTTGTACCCAAATATATTCGTACGACCACAAATATCTAAGCTCCAGTTTGTTGACAGTGACCACACACAATTTGTGGAGCTCTATAGATAAATATGTTAATAGATACGGCAAGTTTTATCTACTTATCTAAATCTATAAAAGAGGACACTGATTGACATGACATCTAGAGACTTGAAAATGTGGTTTCTTTTGTCTTCTACATGAGCATTAAGAGGGGATTTCCCTCAAATTAGTTTCCTCGGTAGGAAATCTGTTTTTTTTTTCAATTAGCTTGTATTGACAAGCAATGGAGAATTATCCTAAGGCGAAGTTAAGTTAGGATGATGAGGTGGTTGTCGTCTAGTCTTCTTCCTAATTTTGTCAATAAAATTGAAAAGAAAAAAACATGTATATCAATGTTATTTTTGTAATACGTTATGTGTGTGATACATGTGTCGTCTATTTGTGTTTTTGCATGTGTAAATGCCTATCATCCTGTGGTCGACTTTACGTGTTTGCGAAATGAATCACTGAAAGCCAAAGGCCAGAATTTTAAAGCGCTTTTGCAACGCTTTAGCAGACAAAATTCGTTATAGTAGCGTGATTTATTTTTGACTTACATTAAAATTTATCAAAATTATGAACTCGTTTGTACTATTTTGTCTGTGAACAATTTATTTTTTATTCTTTACATAAAATCGGAATAATTAAAGTTGGTTGACTAAGCATAAGTCTAAAAGTGAAACAAGAAGGCGAGAAACTAGATGTGCCTTTTTTAATATTGTGGGGATGCTCTGGTAAAAGTATTGGTAAAGGTTACCCTTAATCGAGAAATATGTATCAAAATATAAAAAAATGAGGACGAAGCAAAAAACTTATGCAGGGATCGTGTTAGGTTAAAAACCCTCTGAAAAAGAGTGTCTAGAAAGTGACTAGAGAATACAATAGCATTAAGTGAATAGATATTGTATATACATACAAACATATATCCCTTACGGTGTAGATAGAGCCAATAGTCCCGAAAAAACTTAATGGCCACGTTAAGCTGCTCGGCTTAATGATGGAATTGAGATCAGAATAGTGACAGGTTGCTAGCCCATCGCCTAAAAAAAGAATCACAAGTATGTAAGCCTATCCCTTAGTCGCCTTTTACGGCATCCATGGGAAAGAAATGGAGTGGTCCTATTCTTTTTTGTATTGGTGCCGGGAAGCACACGGCACTGTATTGGTGTGGCGGTTCGCCGGCACATACACGGGAACCACACGGCACGGCATATTCTATATTTTACAGACAATTATTTTATCTAATTAAACCTAAGTAATGGTAACACAGTTGAATTATAATAATTCACTTAGTGCTGCGGATAAGCAAATATGTAAAACAATAAATACAGTAACAGCTAAATTGTAATAGTTTCTTCTACTGCGAATAATTACGTAGTTAGTCTAATTCTATAGCAGCGACAAGACAAGCGCTCGAATAATGCTGCCTATCAATTTTCTGTCCCACTTTCCAAGTATTTTAGGATTCTGTAACTTTACTACCGGTTTTCGATTCATCCACTTGTCGTTGGCGGTTTCACTTGCGTTAGTGATATTACGATGCCAATGTTTGTTGCTCTTTTTGATAGTTTGAAATTTGGTTGAAAGAAAATATTTGTGGTATTTTTTTTTAGTCGCAGTATTAAGTAGTATTTAGTTGAGCCTACGTTATATTGCTTTTGTTTGTAAGGCAAATATTAATTTGAAAAAATTATTTCTTAAGATATACCTAATATTTTTTTTATGCGATCTATTATGAGGCAAACAAAATAAATTGTATTAAGATCGAGTTGTTTACAGTAAAACAATAACCAGACTGCAGATCTTTAGATAAAGTTAGACTGGACACAATGAAGATACAACAGAATGCCATGCTTACTAATTAAATTAACTGCAAAATAAATCATACGATAGCAAGTTAAATCATTATTTAATTTGTGCTGTGATTCTGGATCATACTGGTCAACCCCATGATTATACGGGCAAGAAAAAACTACTTTATTTAAGAAAGAATCACGCTGTCTTTTCTTTCTAACAATTGTTACAAATCAAATTAATAGAATTATTAAAAAGACGAAATGTATAAAACATAAATATAAAGTTTTAAAGTGAAGTGAGATTACAGAATACAACAACTGACCCGATTGTCGGTATTGTAATGCATGGCCAACCTCGTTCGCAAATCGCAATATATCGCGAACCAATCATATCATGAATCCAGAATTCGGTACAGTATGCATGTACCGTCGGCTACAAAAGTGGTTTAAACTGAAATATCCAGACACAATTTTTCTTTTTTTCAAATCAGTATTGGTTTCCATTTATCAGAGCAATACGAGACTTTGCAGAGTCAATAATTATAAAATTCGAAAGCCATGTTAAACGGAAATGGCTTTTAATTTTTAGAAACTATATAAAGTGAAATAAATTATACTTAACGGAGAGGTAAAACAATCAAATCGCAATGGTGAGAAAAATAAAAAATTAATGCAACTGTATGAGCTGTATTTGTAAATGTTATGTAAATAGGATCCCGAAGATCTTTAATCACCTGATGGTCCCCCTTTTTTATATTCATTTACTTTCTTACACTACTGTTTAATCATGGTCATATATAGAATATAGAGCCTCATCAGGAGAGGCGTAGCCAAATCAAGCTCCACGTTGTATAATACTATACACATACACACAAATATATGACGTCAATTCCCTTACGAGAAAGATTAAGCTAATAGTCTCAAAACTCAAAAGAAGAAAGAAAAAAGGCTGCAGTGCAGTTTGTTATCGCTTCTTCTGCACTGACGCTTTGGAAGCGGCAGTATACTTAGTTTAAAGTAATTTATTTGACGTCAACCAATGTTGTGAAACCAAAAGATATGACAATTAGTAAGTGATATGAAGTGTCCCATAATAATGAATAAAAGTTTTGAATTTGACTCAAAAACAGTGACAGGATTGCAATTCAGAAAGCTGCTAGCTCATTACAATAGTATGTACCTACTAAACTAAGTTACAAATTTGATAGACAAAGAACTTTTATGGCTAACTGTATTTGCCTTTCATTCATTTTATGAGCATTATTTGTGGTGGAAATATGTATTTATTCAATCCTGATCTGTCTATTTACTTATCGAAATTGAAGTCTCCCTACTTATTATATCTTTGATAGCAATATTATAATGTCAATTCATAAATTATTGGAATGTTTTATTTACTACTGAGACTACCAGTTTTCTACTATGTATTAGAATAGGTAGTTGGTTTTCGCTGCAAAACGACTAAACTCATTTACGTACCGTGTGATTACCGGCACTTTTGTAGTCTTGGATCACTCCGTCATTTTCCTATGGAAGTCGTAAAAGGCGAATAGGCTTCATAATTTTGGTGCAGCCACTAATATTATAACTTTTTTTGAATGAATGAATGAATGAATGAATTTTTTATTTTTTTTTCCACAAAAAAACAGTTTATTAATAATTCTTCTTGGTAGGGATATGGATAAGGTTCCCTTGCAAATAAAGAGATAGAGTTGGCCTATTCTGAAGTGCCAGAAACCACAAGGAACATAATTTTTTTTTCTTAACGCATATATGCGTCCAGTGAAATGTAAGTTAGTTCGCGGAACTACTGAATGGACTACAGGTTGTTGGGACACAAATATATTCATAATTTTGGACAATATCTAAAAAACGCAACGAGTATTTCTCTACCGGAGAGGTAATACAATCTAATCTCATACATACATATAATCACGTCTTTATTCCTTACGTGGTAGACGGAGCCAACAGTATCATAAAAACTAAAAGGCCGCGATCAGCTATTTATTTATATCACGGCTTAATGATTGAATTGAGATTCAAATAGTCGCAGGTTGCTTGCCCATCGTCTAAAGTATCTAATCGCAATGATGAGAGTATCTTTATATTCATAGCAACTGTATGTAAGTTTAGTTTGCGGAATTACTGAATGGACTACAGGTTGGTGGGACACAAAACCGTAATCTACAGGAAGTCCGACTAAAACTCAACCTGAAACCGAAATTAACCTATTTTAGTTTCACCAAATCGTATTTCGTGTGAACTCTGGAAACAGTTCCAAATAATTTAGTTCCCCGTAAATTAGACGGAGTACAAATTGGCCGAGTTGTTGGCGAGTCGAATAGCGAGTGGTTGGAGAATATTCTTCTATTGTAGTGTGGAACTTGTAAGTAGATATTAATAATGTAAAAATGTGATTTGAATTGAAATTACCTGGATTAAAAATATTATTACTTAAGTATGCAAAGTATCAACCTTTGTGTTAAAACCTAAAGAATATGTTAAATTTACTGGCACTTAAAATTCAATGTAAAAATTTTACTAATATAATATTATAAATGCAAAAGTTTGTATGTATGTATGGATGTTTGTTACAATTTCACAAAAATAAATTATTGGTATGTAGGCAGCTAAAACCCAGATTAAGCTACTTTTAATACCAGAGTTAGATTCGTCTATCGTATTTGTTTTACAAAAAATAATAATGTTACTCTTAGTTTTAGATTCACGAAAAGTAATACTAAAACAATGTGAACATCAAAGTGAGTCGTAAGCTAGGGAACGTTATTGGTGGGTATAAATTTCCTTAGCGCACCGCGATTTTCATTACATTTGAACTCCCTTGACCGACTTCAGCACAAAGGAGTCAGACTTTTTATCTCAAAGCGCGGCATTTATTGCGGTCAGCAGATTTTCGGCATGCTCCTGTTGGTACCAAATGCTAACTATTTTAATTCTGTAAATTTAAATATGGTGTAAATCTAAATTTTGTGTTGCAATTAAAAAAAATCTAGTAATAATTTAATTTTTTTCTATATGAACATCCGTGTATATTTCATGTGTGCCGTGTGGTTCCCGGCACCAATAGAAAAAAGAATAGGACCACTCCATCTCTCTCCCATGGATGTCGTAAAAGGCGACTAAGGGGTACGCTTATAAACTTGGGATTCTACTTTTAGGTAATGGGCTAGCAACCTGTCACTATTTGAATCTCAGTTCTATCTTAAAGCCAAATAGCTGAACGTGGCCTATCAGTCTTTAAAAGACTGTTGGCTCTGTCTACCCCGCAAGGGATATAGACGTGATTAGATTATATTATATATTATATACTATTATATGAAAATAAAATTTGTCAAACTTACAATATAAGAAACTATTTTGTTTCGAATAGCAGATTTTATTTCAAGTCTGAATTTTGAAACTCAATTATATCATTAAGCCAAATAGCTGTACGTGGCCTATCAGTCTTTTCAAGACTGTTGGCTCTGTCTCCCCCACAAAGGATATAGACGTGACCACATGTATGGATTTTATTTGTTAAACACAATAAATAGTGAAAAAATGACACCATTTAAAACCAGAAAGAGGCAATAGGAGCTTTACAGATTTTTAGATCAAAGCGACTTAAAAAAAATTTTAGACCGCGACAGTAGGTTCCTTGTTCTATACATTCTAAATACACCTCGTCTTATCTGATCTAAATCTCTCACAACGGAACCCGTAATTGTTTTTTCTCTCACTATATTTTGATTATGATGCGCTGGAGCGATAATATTTTAGCATTTGGAAAGCACTTTCCCTTCCATTGTTTTACTAATCTAAATAGACTATGTTGAAAGCATGTTTTGGCACTTGTCACTTTTCGATGTAATAAAGACGTGGTTGTTTTATTAGATTAGGAAAGATTTGTTAATTATTCGTTCTAATACTAGTTTAAACGCATTAGTTTAATACCGTTTTTTGATTCCGAAAAGTTTCCGATATTGTCTTATTTGTTACAGACTGTAGATAATTGATCTTAAACAGGAATATTTATATGAAAAAAGGAATTACAGACAGACTAAACATTAGATTAAAATGTGTAATGCGACCACGTAGTGACCGTAGTTTTTGATATTACTCGTAGTAGTATTGTAAATAACAAGAAGTACTTAGACGAAGATAATAAATTCTCTTATACCTTAATCAAAGAGGACTTTATAAATATTTGTAAAAACTGCGACTATATTGTTTTAATTGTGACTTAAAATAATATGGTATCTAGTGAAAACAAATAACATTTCTCAATGACATAGTAAATCAGACACCTATTAAATATAAATCAAAGAAGGCAAGGTCAGTCGATCAATCAATAATTTATATTTAATGCGACGAACATAAGGATAACAAACAAAGACAATCCTGCATAATATATGAGGCTTAACGTTCAAGAAAGAAAATATGACATGTCTTATAAAAGTACCATCAGTCACCACACAGTTATTAAAGTGTCGGATAACTCCACAATGCTATTTGTCAAGCCCTTCAAACTCGGATTACCCTCCCTTTTCCACTCATTCCTACAAATGACGTCAGTATTACTGCTAATGTACCATCGAGTCATCTTCATGTGGTTCTGACCTAATCCTTTTAACAGTGCTTTGCAAAGATTTTAAATGCGTTCGCTTTACACTTTAGTCATGTAACTTTAAGGTGATATTTTGAATGTTTTGCGGTGGAATAAAGTTGTTTGTGTTTGTTAAGGCGCAGATGTGTCAGTTGTAGTGTCAGTCTTGATTACAGGATTGGAATACGAATTTAATTTGTGTAGGGATGCCACCTTGTATCGGGTATCGGATCAGCTGCATTGTCTGTCACAAAATAATAGATTTAAGGACTCCCGATGAATGTTTAATGTCTTCTCGGGGCTGTTTCTAAGATTACTTTTAAATCTATTGCTTGTAGCAAAATATTGTTGATTGGAAAACCACTGAACGATGTTTTGTGGATAACTAACTGTTTTTACAGTTTAGTAAAGTAACCAGTGTCTTTATCCTCTATGTTTTCAGGAAGTAGAAAGAAGGCTATCAGTAAAAATATGTATATGTCTATAACAAAGGGTACACATAATAATACATGACTGACTTTATATTTAGAATTAATACAATAATAAATATATGCTGCTTCAAAAAAAACTCATGAGATAAATTGCTAAAATGTTATCACCTTTCTTAAAATAAACGTTTAATGTCGATTCTGCCTACCCTTTAAAAAATGATGAAAGTATAAATATATAAACATAAAAAAATTGAATAGGACTTAATTAAGAAAATAATATAACCGAAAAACCAGAAATCCAACAGTAACAGAGCAGATTATCATTAAGTCATTAATTCCCGCTATGGGCGCTCAAAGACGCATGTATTAAACAAGAATTTATGCAAAACACCTTGCTTGAGCCGATCCGATCTTTTGTTGCTTGAAATAATTAAAGTCATTTTAATTTATGAGTCGCCGTTAATAGCAAGCGGGTGCCAGTTTGTTCCCATTTGTTTTCCAGTACGTACCCTTTTTATGTAGCACTGTACGGTTAAGGGTACTCTTAATTTGTTTTGAATTGGTAGCCTTTTGTTAACCCGTTATTTTAATAGCCTAAGCTCGGTAGGTAGAATAGGATTTTGTAGTCATTTATACGAAGCGGGAAGTAAAAAGAGGAAGAAAAACACTTGTCGTGTAGACCGCATTTTTTTTAATAAAAAATATAAGCTACGCATGTATATTGTATTTATTATACACCAGTCAAATTTTTAACATATGAAGGACACAGTTCACTAATAATCCAGAGTTTTCTTGATTATTTTCAAGAATTGGCTTGAAATTTCGGTCTGTATACCTTCATCCTACATCACGTATATACTATACCACGTCAATATCCCTTGCGGGGTAGACAGAGCCAACAGCCTTGTAAAGATTGATAGGCCACGTTCAGCAATATCCTATTTACAATCTCAAAATTTCCTTCAGCCACGCCTCAAGTCCTTCTGTGCCTATTTTCACTTTAAATATTGACTTATACAAACCAGTAATAATAAAAAATAAAACAAAATAAACGATTAACCATAAATTGTCGTATTAGGGACGCACGACGCCGCCTGCCGCAGTCCTAAATCGCTCGCATCGCAAGGGTTAAGCTCAGTTGGAGCCTATTAAATTTATTGGCTGCGAACGAGTGGTCTAATTTGGACTCAGATGTATTTTGTGTTGGCGACGCAGGGTTGAATCGCGACTCGGTGGGTGGTGCTAACTATCGATTAACAAAGTGTGAGGTTATTGAATTATTCATAACTGAATCTCGTCTGGCTCCGAGATCTTGTTCGTTTTATTTCTTTTTTTTTTTTTGCGGAATGCTCTTTAATATTTGATCTTCATGGGACTTGTTCATTACAGAGAACATTGGCATGTATCAGATTGGATTAAGTGGGATAAATCAAATAAAATAATAATACCTGTAAAAGTAAAAATGAGTATAATCTTGTCTTAATGAATCACTTAATACCTTTATTATGCCAATAGGCCAATAGGAAAAAATTTAATTTTTAACTTCTGTGTAATGATTAAGGACAAAAATGAGAATGATTGAATTCCATGAGTTGCCGAACACTCGTCAAAGAAAATCGATATCAATCAATAATTAATATGATTTGTCTCCAGTTACATGCCCACGTTTCCGGTCTATTTGTCTCATCTGCTTTTTGTACTTAAAAATAAAATAAATGAATATGAACGGGACAAATCGTATAGTTCAATAAAATTTAAGAATTCCTTTTTAAGTAACTGAAAATAAATGAGTATTAAAACTAGATTGCAGGTTACAAATAACGTGCTAACATGCAATTGAAATAAACGAAAAATAAATTTCTATTCCCACAACATGCAACAGTTTCTAGCTTATGTAACGTGTTTTCATCTAAGCAGACTTGAAAAGCGAATTCGTCCGCGTGTGATTCAATTGTTAAAACCATATTTTATCAATATTATAAAGGGTAACAGACTGACAGACAAATAGACAGACTTTTTAGGATGCAAATTTTTAATACGGTGCAGTATAATTTAGGGATATAACTGTACATGTATACATGCTTAAAATTATCAAGTTAACAGTTAAATCCAAGTGGTACGAGTATTAGTTGGTATTGAGTGAATGAACAGTTTATTCAGATTTCTATTCAATTAATCAAGTCAGTCTACTCTATTCATATGGCGATATTAAAATGCTTCAGTATGTCATTATGACAAGGCATGTGTCACTATCTATCGGAAAGAAATCAGCGATAAAGTTGGTTCCAGTTTGAAAAGGTCGCGACCTGAGGGACCCGTGACTTATGTATTTGGGTTCATATCATTGACCTTGAACGCAATAGAGCATTTTAACCTACATATACTTTGAACTACATTCTGTCAGGTTTGGAGCGTTGGTCGGTCGGTTGAACGGTTAAGATACCCGACTACAAATGGGTTCAAATCCCACTGCAGCTTTGTACTAATGAATTTTCTATGATATGTGCATTACTTTGTTTATTAACCGATGAGTGAGAAACTAAACTCATACGGTGAGGGAAAACTTCGTGAGTAAACCTGCATTGGCAACTGTATCAACCACGATCCAATATTTGTTAGGTTCTATTGCAAATGCTTCGTGTTAAACTTACCCAATCCAAGATCGTGGTCATAGTCGGACCCCGGGTTCCTTTCCAGAGGCACCCCACTCACTAATGAGACGCCAGCCTAACTCCTTAAAGATGATATCAGTATTTTTTATATTCTATAATTTTATTGCAAGCTAGCTGCTATAACAAGGAGCGAATACTCTTTGTTAATACGGTCATTATTATTCAAAGAAGGAACGGGTCTAGGAGAAAATAGAAATAATTAGTCAAATAGAAAAATGGTAACAATGAATTATGTAATGAAGTATGCAGAGATCGTGGCAAATGGAAAGAGGTAGTCTCTGCCTACCCCTCCGGGAAAGAGGCGTGATTTTATGTATGTATGTATGAAAAATGGAGGTGTGATCAGTTTTGAGTAGGAGTTGGACTAAGAGTATTCTATTCTTTGTCTTTCCGAGTTATTCTTTGTACATAATATTTATTGTAATATCTATGGAGTAAAGAAGACGATAATAATATATCAAGCTGCATTGTTTAAAGACCCCGATGCCCCTCGTTACACTACCTACTGACTTCCAAGTACAGAAATAGGTACTTATCTATTTCTTTCCAAGTCTATGGTCCGAATACACCATCGGTCGAACTAACAATGTTAAATTTATCACATCACTAAATCTTCGCCGTTATCATCCCGGTAGCAGTTTTTGTAACATTTTATAAATGGGCATTTTTCAGATTGATACTCCATGATATGGTGTGGGTGTGGGACTGGGTGGCATTGGTTTTCATACTAGCAACTAGCTTTTACTTGCGCGTATTGTTAGTGGAATTAAGCAATCCATATATAAAAAAATTTGGTTATTCATCATCGCACACACATTCTTAGTTGTTATAAGAACAATGTGTGAATAACCCTATTTTGAATAGATAATAAACATTAATTTAATTCTTAACCAATGCATTAACGTTGAGCAAAAAAATGCATCTTAGGAAACCTGAAAGGTGCGGACGCGTACCTTATTTTTTGATTTGGACTAACCCAACGACAACCGTGAACAATGTGATTGTGTTATTTCGTTAAAAAGATTAAGCGTTAAGAGGTTATAAAGAAGCAAATACATTCACACAAAATCAGCAAAAACAAAAGAGTCAAATAAAAGAATTAAGTTTGGGGAAAGCTTAATCTGTGTCATTCGGCCAAATGAAGTTATATTTTATTTTTTATAAATCAAAAGTAAACCCTAAGTGCCTTTGATTTGTATGAGAAACTATTTAAAATGCATGATGTCTTGTGACCAGAAGTCTCAGAAGAACAATAATTACATTGAAAGCGTGTAACAATTTAATAACAGACCAAAATACCGACAGACCACACCGAAGACATTGAAATCATTAAACTATGGCGTTTTAATTTGAGAAAGCAATTATTATCATTTAGACAATGGGTAACACTTATAATTGCTGGTACTCTTTAATTTTATATTGGCCGCTTTGTTTTTATGCAAGAACATAAAATAAAAACATTACAGACGGATGTATAGTTAAACTAAGTCTTGGAAACTTGTATTAAAAATACGGTCAGATTGAGAACCTCATCTTTTTCGAAGTTGGTCAATTACGAAATAGAAAATCGCAAATGATGGCGAAAATTCTAAAATAATATACAATGGATTTACACTTGCGAGTTGGTTTTAAAGAATCCTTATTCTACATAATTCATAAAACAGCAAGTAATAAAAATCAGAAAGTGCACACACGATACATACATACATATGGTCACGTCTATATCCCTTGTGGGGTAGACAGAGCCAACAGTCTTGAAAAGACTATAGGCCACGTTCAGCTATTTGGCTTAATGATAGAATTGAGATTCAAATAGTGACAGGTTGCTAGCCCATCGCCTAAAAAAAGAATCCCAAGTTTGTAAGCCTATCCCTAAGTCGCCTTTTACGACATCCATAGGAAAGAGATGGAGTGGTCCTATTCTTTTTTGTACTGGTGCCGGGAACCACACGGCATGTCCAGAAAGTGCACACGTGTACAAAAAAATCTATTAAAGGAAATTTAATAAAAACAGAAGTTTGAACTTTGCGTGACTGAAATAATGAATGATTAGTTAAATAAGTACAACAGTTATCACCGCACATCAAGATAGAAAGCTATTTTAAGCCACCATTAATTATAGTTCTGCAGCAAGATAGTCTACTGATATCTGACGCGGCCATCTTGAAAAAAAAACTAGTTGGCTCGACTGGTTTGTCCACGTCCTATTGCACTTGTTTTTAATTACATTTTCGCTATGGACAAGACCCTCTTTTATATATGGAGCATAAGAAACTTAATAATTGACATAAAATTGGATTTTAAAATGGATTAATTAAGAAACTTTCTTTTTTTATTTTAACCAAGCTATTTTTGTTAGATTGACCGTGGTCGCGCTATGCCGTCGTGCGTTGCGATTAGTATTACTCCTAGTGGAGTTTTTTGAATGGGTGGTTTATGCAAAAAATAATAATAATTACACTGTTATTTTGTACCACTTTTACTGCAAATAAATTATCACTCATTCATGCACTAGATCCTGTCCACGTGAACTCGGTAGCTCCTTTAATAAAGCCAACGCGTTAGCAAATTTTCGAGCCTTGAACATCACGAATATAAAGAAATAGGCAGATAAGTAGCAGACAGGAGTTCTTAACTTCTTACTCTTTAATGACTATAATTGACACTGCCTTCATGTTGTTGTGAATGAATTGTGCTAGTAAATATTGGACTGGAAAAGGTGACTTTAAAACATAGTCAAAACCACTACAGAAATGCTGAAATTTGTGATGCAATTATTTATAATTGAAGTAACCGCAATAAAGTAACCAACACACTTTGGGTAGAACTTTTTCCTTTTTGAGGAAACACGAGTAAAGGCATTGCTATTTGCTAACCGTACCCGCAAAATGAATTTGCCGCAAAAGGTTCTAGTTGTTATGATTATGAGCGCCGAAGGTTCGTCACTATGTTGGCATTTTTGGTTCTTGAACTGGGTAAGGATTGTGGGTTAGAATACCACGTAGTGTGGAATTAAGGTCAAGGTTTACAAGGATTGGCACAACATTCGTCAATGAAAATAGTGAACACGACTGAATATAGAGTAATGTCAATATGTCTAGAAATGTTGTTAACTGGTTTTTTATAAAGTACAAATTGCGGATGTCCAGGTTCAGCGTATCCTAAACCGACGAGTTAGGCAGTGCATAATTATACTAAAACAGTAATTCCAAAATATGTGCGAAACACTTCTTCAAGTAACCATTAACGTTTGTTGGGACAAGAAATGCCTCTTAATCAAGATTATTTTCAGTGCATTTCTTCAGGTTAATTGCTCTCTTCCACGGGCTTTGCATTTAAATGTACGGTAATACAGATACTTTGCGTGGGACACCTACGTGGCGGGAATCGGGAACGTTTGAGGGTTTACATTTAACCCCTTTAGCCACGAAATAACAAAGTTTTTTACGCACTTAAAAAAGGCTATTGACCTTTTTTCTTCACTCTAACTTTAGATTATAATCTTTCTGGAGTTTGTTTCGGTTGTGCCTCTCCAAAATGTCAGGACAAGGTCATACCATTATTATGTAGTCACTGTGGTCGAACTTTTTTCTGATTGTATGATGGTTAAAAAGAGGGACGACCAATTATTAAACGTTTTGTTCGATTTTTATTAACCAGTAACTTAGGTATGAATTCAAAAAATCTCGTAACGTCCATTTTTGTTTTCATAGGAAAGAAATTAATTTGTAAAATATACCAAAACTCGCATGAATACCGATATTTTCGTTACAAGTACACGCTACAAAATTAGGTTGGGATCGAGATTTGAATAAGTAATTTGGAGAAGATATAAGGTAAACATCAGTCTGCGGAGCCGGGATGATGGGATCGGCGTATTTGAGCGGGTCGCCTAACAGTAATATTTGGCAATAGGAAGGGTGGATATACTGCAAAGAAATAGAGGAATTTTGTTGCTATGTCTAGTCTGTTAGTGCTTTGCTACAGAGTGACCTCGATGGAAAAAAAATTAAAAGTAATTTCTTACGTTCTAACAAATGTTCTCATTATCGGTATTTTAATTATTAAATAATAGTTCTCAATTCCCAGTAAAATTTTTCAACAAGATTGATCGCTCGTTTATGGATGATGTGAACACATTCAAGTTAAGTCTTCTTCCTCCTGGCGTTAGTCCCAGTTACATCCTCACCATCTAGAGACGAGCCCAGGGTGCGCCTTTACGACAATAATCCTGAATCGAAGTCCTGAATATATAATCAACACATACAGACATACATACATAAAATCACGGCTCTTTCCCGTAGGGGTAGGCAGAGACTACATCTTTCCACTTGCCACGATCTCTGCACACTTCCTCCGCTTCATCAATGAATGATATATGAAGATTTTTATAAAAAAATTAAATAAAAAACAAAACAATTTTCCGATACGTGGTCACAAGATCGCGGGCACCCCGCAGGCGACTTTATAAAGGACGAACGCGTCACCAAAATCTTTTTCCCAATGCGACCATTCTGCTCACAATAAAATATTTCCCTCGCTCGGTGTACATTTTGTCTTCACTCCCTTTTCCCAATTTCCTTTTGGGATAAACAGAACTACATTGCGTAACAAAATTAAAAAATGTTCTTTGTAATAAACATTTTATTATTCCATCGGCTTCCAGCAGAAACTCTTCTACTTAGTATTTCAGAAGTCTCAGATTCATTGTTGTGATTGTCTTTTTGACATTTTGGCAGTCATCAGTCTATTTTTAAATAAAGAGAAACGCCTTATTATACCTTTTTCTACAAATGCTCGACTGTGCTTTCACTAGAAATATAATAAAAATTTAAGTTATACAAAAATTCTGGTTCTGAATAAAACACTTTATTTGACATAGTCTATTCTACGATAGAAACCGATGCTACAAACTTGTATCGACACACCCGATCTCTTTGTCCGGCACCGTTTATCCGATATTATTGCTCTTGGTACTCCGATATACAAAGCGTTTGTTTGGAACACTGCACATTAGGGTGGAGTGATAATGTATGAAAAAAAAAAAATTTTATTTTTTTTAAATGGAATAGCGATAAAAAGTTGCCTTTTAAACTGTTAATTAAGCATACAAAATATTGTTTACTTGTCTTGATGTTTTGAGGTGCCCCAACCCAATTGAAAATAAGAAAAATTCAAAATTTTTAATATTTTTGTTTTAATTTCTAATTATAGTATTTCTCTAAATTTCTTATCTATTATAAAACAAACTACATAGTAATGAGTTAAATAAAAGCCTGATTAGTTATTTTTATGTTTATTTATCAAGAAAAATTAAAAAATATATACTAGAAAACAATGAAAAAATCAGAAAGAAGTCAATTATTAAATTGGTTTTTTGTTTCAAAATTAGGCATTTGCCGACGTGATAATAGTCTTGCTCTTATGAAACCGTCTCGTTTATTTTCTCCACAAACTGCACTTGAAGCTTCTGTCACCAATTTGATACAGCGCTCTACGGCTTGGGTGTGGCATGGAAAATCTTTTATATCCTGACATGTAGTCAAACCGCTTTTAACAATCTCTTTCAAGGCTTCATCAGATAAATTGGAAGTCAGAGGTGGATCAGTTATCTTACAGTCTTGCCACGTAATTAGGTCGGTGTAATCTTTAGCATCGAAATTTAAAGAAGGCACTTTAAATGTTCGAAGCCTTAAAGTTTTCTCTGCTCCTGCTTTTAAAATTCGTTGATATGCTAGTTTACGTATAATTTCTCTGTTGTCTCCAAGCATAGCAATAAGAATGTTTTCTGGATGACCAAAATATCCATTTCGTTGGATTACCTTATCTAGGATTTTCTTCAAAGGTGCATTCAAATACCGAGAAAGGGCAATAGTTTGCCACAGATGCTTAGCTCCGTTTGTACATGAGGGATTACATTTTATTGTGAACCACATTGGACCATAAACTCTCATTACGAACGTGGCTAATATCACTAAGTTTTCTTCGGGGTCTGTTTTGGTAGCATATAATCTTAAGATTCTATTTGCTGTTGTAAGCCATCTAGAATGGTTAAGAGGTCCAGGTGCAATATTAGCTAAATTAAGGGAAAAACTGCCAGTACTGATAGCTGTCATCACATCGTATAGATATTTTTGGTCAGTGCTCAACTCATTTCTAGTGACTTCGGGTAATATGGAGGGAATGGTGGTAAATTGAACAATTGGCATTGATTCACATTTTTGTAATTCGGATCCAATAGGACCTGAAAAGCATTTAGGCCCTGTAGTTTTTCCATCCAAATGTAATAAAAGATGTCGCAATGGTAACTCATTTGAATGTAACTGGCAGACAAACCATTGTAATGGTTTGTTAAGCTCTTCTTCCATAAAACGAACAACACCTCCTTTGAAACCTGTATTCACGACTGTACCATCGCAACCAACAACAACTATTTTATCCAATTCCACCGATTTTGTTCTTAAATGGTTTATTATGCTACTTTCAATACCTCTAGCAGTTCCCAACTCACACGTAACATGCCCGAAATAATCACTTCCTGGTTCTGATAAAATCACATAATGATCTTCTATTACTCTTTTTCTATAAAATTTGCCTTCCTTCTGAATATTAACCAAAGTCTTATCTTTTCTGCCATCAAAATAAATACCGCGTATACTTTTATTGCGATCTGCATCGTGTAAAGCTGATCTGACTTTCGTTCTTTCACGTCGTAACTTTGAACGATCAATAACAGCACTTGGATCCTTTGATGTAATAATTCCAACATCTTTTAACACTGAAGAAGCTATAATAGCAGCTGCTCTATCAGAGACCCCCGTACGATCGCAGGCGAGGGCTAATGATGGTAAATTTAATCTCTTTTTCTTTGTTGGCGGAGCAGCTGTTTGTTTAGGCGATTGATAAGGACTAGAAGCTACGCTATTATTGCTTGAACTGGCGCTTTCGATCGTTAAGTTATCAGGTAAAGAACGAGAACAAGACGGTTGGTTAGTATCCACTATTTCTTTCTTACGTAGTAATTCTTTTTCATGTCTTTTGAATTTTTTTATATTTTTTTCAGTCGCAACCAAATCTACACCGCCTATCATCATTTTTCTTGTTGTTCTTTGATCAAGTAAAAAAGACACTTCTTCCCTGGGAACACGGTTATCTTTTGAGCAAGTACACTCTGAGATAAGTTTACATTTGCAACTGCAAACATCAAATAACCTTTGGGACTCAGTTACAAATTCAGCTATCTTCTGTTGATATTTCTTATTCATTTTACGGCCTTGATAAGGTTTTAGTAATCCTCTATATTTGTCATGGTAAGTTCGAATAAGTTTAAGAACTCTCTTAAAGCTGACAGTAGGAAGCGATGCTTTACGCCATATATCTAAAATTTCCGTAGTCAATCTTTCGGATATATCATGAACTGTCGGTTCTTTTGTTGTTTTGTCAGGCTTTAATTCATATTTAATAAATAAGTAATTCTTCATTACAGCATTATAAGTCGGTAATTGAGACAATGGTAACTTCTCCGGTAAACCAAACACAGGACAACATGTCGTATTTCGCGTTTTGACTTGCGACATTTTACTGTAATAAAAAGAAAATAATAGGTATAAATTACATTGAAAATATTTAATTATACGACTTAAAGTGTTAATCTGTAAACGAGTAATTAAAAATATAACTTACATGTGTCTTATTTTCTTGCCGGCAGTGTTTGAAATCAATTTTTCTAACAAGTAGAATACAATAACACGCGCACTGTCGCGCACACTTAATGGCGTCCAAACAACGACAGACAAGTGTGGTGAAATTACCCCTCCCGCTTCCCCACGCCCTCAACTATTCGCGCACTATTCAAGGTTAAACTGTTGCTAACGGGAAGACACACAGATTATATTTAAGCGTTAATTTGACAATATTGGGCTTTGGTGTCTATAGACAAAATTTTGTGATTTTCTCTAATTTTCAGGACGTCGGGGGCACCTCTAAATTTATCATGTGGCAAATAAAATTTTGTGTGTATATTTGTGAGCAATAACATCAACTTTTTACAGGTATTCCAAAACAAATATAAAAAAAAAGTTTTTTCGCTCCACCCTACTGCACATATTAGCTTACGAAGTGAAGTGCTGTGTTTTAGTACACATTTTTGTTTTAAAAATTAAGACTTTAAAATGAAATGTAATATAGTTGATAACGGACAGCTATATAAATTGGTATTCATCTTATTTTAACTTACAATTTATCTGGCCGATATTATATTTATACTGCTGTTCAAGATTGCTGGCTGTGTCTACGTCGTAAAATATAAAGACGTGATTATACATATATGTATGTTTGTTTTTATCTTGTTATTCCGATTTCAGAACAGATTCGAGAACAGGATATGTCTTTCCTTTCAAGTAAAAAAAATCAAACAAACTATGGTCACGTAGCCTTTAGTGGCGCCGTCGTATTAAAATATATTAAGTTATGCGAGTTGGATATTAAAATTAAACTTTCAATTTAAAGCCAAGTGTGAGTCGGAATTACAAGAAGTTTATTACAAATGAAGTAATCTTTGGTTCCTACCTGATTTCGTTATTAATATCGAGACATGAAAACTAACGTAGGTACCCTTACCCGACTCCGTCGTCAATCGAGAGTACCGAAAAGTCTCAATGGCCACATTGGTCTGTGAACGGGCCTAGGCTCTGGTGGGTCAGTCACTATAAAAAAGACAAGATTTTCAGATCGTTCAAGGCGTTTCTTGTCTAGTCGTAGTCTTCTCAGCCAAATCGATAGACTATTTTTCTTTTTTCTTATTCTGTCAGTTTTGTTTCTCTTTATGTCAAGTCAGAGAGTATGTCTGTCCATGGAGGTAAACAGCCGCAATAATCTGCACGAGATTCAGATACTGAAAAGTTGCTACCCAATTGCCTAAATGAAGAATTCCAGGTTTAGCTTTCCTTTCTCTTGATAACATTTATAATTTGCGCGGAATAGAAGCAGCTGGCACCCATGTTTTTTCGATCTTGTAGCAATGATATTTTGCTTCATCCACATTCATCAATATATTTATTAAGGGGTACTCTTGACCTGACCTTTAACCACAATATCCCCGATTTGAACACTCATTATATTAATTATTAATCCATAATAGAGCCGGCAGACTTGAAAGACATGAAAGGCCACGTTCAATTGTTAGGCTTAATGATAAAATTGAGATTCTAATAGTGACAGGTTGTTGGCCCATCGTTTTAAAGAAGAATCCCAATTTTATAAGCCTATCCTTTAGTCACCTTTTCCGACATTCATGGGAAAGAGATGGAGTGATCCAATTATATTTTGGCGCCGGGAACCACATGGCACGATTTGCACCTAATTTGGTTGTTTTCCAAAGTGACGTCACATTGATTGACTGACTTGACCGATTCTAAAATTTTATCATACCTAAGTATGATAAAATTTTAGCATCGGCCAAAATCTAGTTTTGTAAAGGCTGTGTTTATGATGAACTGTTCATCATATACCTATGTACATAGAATTTACGCAAAGTCTCGGTGAATCACTAGTGTTTAAATCAACCTTTAGAAACGCCTATAATCCGAGGTCTCGCCCACAATGCCAGTACTCTGCAAATGGAGATCTTTACGCATCATTATAGAAATCCTCCAACAAAGGAGCTAATGTAAACTTTGTACAATTCGCTTGTTTGAGCAGTCATTAATTTACATATTTATTCATGTGTGGAAAGATATTACTTTCATATCTCTTATAATCACGGCCTAATTAAATTCTATTAATTTACTAGATACATACTTTTGTTTGATTTGTCTCCAAATTGATTTAGTAATTACTTTCTATTTTGTTTCTTAAATTGGGACACGGTTAGCACTTTTATTTTACGATAAAATCAAATGAACAAATTGTAAAACACACACACACTGACTAAGTACTATCTTTTTATAACAAATAACATTGCAATTAAAATCATTTAGATTTCCAAACTCTATGGATGCACATACTTTGATAAGAGACTGCAATAGTACAACTATTCGACCATAGATGGCGCTACTAGGCTCATTGGAGCTTATCGCAATATGAAAGTAATGATCTCGTTCTTGTAACATTCCTAATATTTTTTCATATTATTTTATTCAAGTTAGAAATGCCTTTTTGGTATACATACATTCATATGGTCACGTCTATATCCCTTGTGGGGTAGACAGAGCCAACAGTCTTGAAAAGACTGAATGGCCACGTTCAGCTATTTGGCTTAATTATAGAATTGAGATTCAAATAGTGACAGGTTGCTATCCCATCCCCCAAAAAAAGAATCCCACTTTGGAAGCCCATCCCTTAGTCGCCTTTTACGACATCCATGGGAAAGAGATGGAGTGGTTCTATTCTTTTTTGTATTGGTGCCGGGAACCACACGGCACCTTTTTGGTATTCTGTAAATAAATATGGTCATATGATAACCATCAGCTGAAAAAAACACTCCGACTAATGTCGATTAAAAGACAAATCAATGCGGCTATTCTGCCAATATCCCCGAAACGTACGTAGGCATACGTAAACGTAGATTATAATAGTTAGTCACTATGCAACATTTAACTTTCTTAAACAACGTTTGTAAATTATGAAATATTTGATTGCGTGTTAATTATGAAAGCGTGATGCACAGATTTCAATTCTGCCAACTTTGAATCAATTACTGTTTTCTCATTTAAAAGATTAGTTTGATTGCTATCTCCTACTCTTGCGGTCAGGGAAAACATCGCGAGGAAACCTGCAGATTCAGGTAACTGGATTTATAGCCATGATACAAAATGGGTAAGGTTCTATTGAAAAGACTGCCGAGGTCGGATGGGTGTCGTTTCGTGTACAACTTTACTAACTAATCCAGGATACTATACATACTTCGGGTTCCTCTTCAAAGAGTTGAACACGCAATCTGGATTATTAAATGAGTTACTCCTTCTTCCTTCTGGATTTAGACCCGGTTGCATCTTTAGCACACTGGAGAGAAGCCAGAATATACTATTGACAATGGAGCCTGGGTTAGGAAAGCCAGGTTTTTACTAAATGAGTTACTGAAATGATGAAATTAAAAATAACTTACTTAATTCATAACAACTTCTAAGTAAAAAAATCTTAGATATCAAAAATATCATACGATACTAACCGTCCATTCGAATTATGAAATAAAATTTTATTACTCTTTTAGCTATCATCGGTAGGCCCGATCGCCAAGTCGAACAGATCGGTGTCCCATTACTAAAGCAGTCACGGGTTGCGCAACAAAAAGTGCCGACAAAGTCGCCGGCGACATCGGCGGTGCGGTGGCGACAGGCGTTTTTTATTAGCGATACACACATACGGCCGACTGGTGTGTTGTGTTTGTTTTTGGTCAAGCGTGTGATGTGTGCACAGATTTTGTTTAATCCCACTTCTCGTACGTATTGTGTTGACTGAAGACTTAGTTCTCTTCATATCCGTATTTTTCTTGATCTTTTTATTTTTGATCTGTTTTATAAGTAGTCAATTAAAATATGCAGTTATGTAATGAGATGGTTTATAATATAAGAGGATTTTTAAGAAAAGAGCGAATAAGGTGTTGTCCTGTGATTCCAACGTACTTTTACTCATGGCGATGATAAGGGGTTAAAAGTCATGTCCAATGAATGAGACTTCTATCATAATAATCATCAATCATTTTGTATAATGCACAGAGACATCTGTAATATCTTAACCCCCTACACGTAAAACTTTTTAAAAAGTAATCTTCATAATAAATAAATACATTTTCTAAAAAACAAAAAAACCATTAATGCGTCTGTGTGTCACAAGGGTAGAGTCTGTCTTGTTTTAAAACACACCTGCTTAGAATCCTAATATTGAATTCCCAGACCCCATAAACCAGCCAGGAAGACCTCAATCGACAAAAATCGCACGCTTTCCACCAAAAAGAAGGGTTGAAGTATTAATTTTCACGGTTCATTCATAACTGGTCGGTTTCTAAAGAGACGACAGGACAATAAATGCGCGACCTTATGTAGGTGTTACGAATTCTTTTAATGTGAATTTTATAACGAAAAAAAGTACTGCGACGAATTGATTTGAGGTTAGGAAGGAAGGAATTCTTATATTAAAGAAGACAGGAAGAATGTAATCATAGACATAAAATTAATCCTTATCTGTTTCAAAGTAACCCTTGATTAATATTGTTATTGTATTTACATTCATATTTTTGACATTTAAGGTATCCTTATTCAACTTTACGGCGAGGGAAAAAATTGCAAACTAAATAAGCAGGGCTTAAACAAATTAAACGGCAGGATGGTAATAATGTTAACTTTTAATTTCATCATAGTATTTACCATATGTACCAAAAATTCATAATCTGCTTAAACACAATGCAAAAATATTTTAATAGATAATTTAAAACAAGCGCACGCTATTGTGCTGACAATACGATAAAAAAAATCCTTATCGGATCTTCCAGAGAGCTCACACGGAAATTACGCGTCACAATTTTATACCGTCTCAGTCCATTTATATTCAGAGCAAAATCGATAGAAATCGGATCCTACCGCAAAGGAGCGAGTGAGGCGTAACGTATTAGCTACATTAGTTTAGGCCAAAACAAAAGGTGCGGTAACAAAAGTAGTACTGAAGATAAAATGTTTACGAATCCTGCAGGCAGGTGTCGTTGTCACGGATATTGATACTGCTGGCTTTGGGGTATTAAAGTGGCAAAGATTTGAGAGGTTGTAGAAGGTCCGCTTTGTATAACTCTTTATTTTGAGACTGCGGGTCTATTTAGGAACGCTGATAAGGCATATGCTTTATATCTTATCTCTTTCTATCTTTTTGGTTAAAGTTCATGAGGGAAATTGCTGGTCTTTAGTAAATAGGCCGATGTGATTAGTTTATTCTTCATCATCTTAATTGAACCTGGGCTTTAAAGCTTTGTGGCTAGTATGGGTCGCCACTGGGCACAGGAAAATAAATTAAGACAGAGCATTTTCATTAGAAAAGTAATGGACAAAAACAAGTGCCTTTTTAAAAGTATGTAGGGGAAATTTGTGTTGTCTCACTCCGAACCTATCTTATTCAGCATACTTACACTATTTAATGAAATTCTTACGTCTGTGATAATTAAGAGTCACATTTACGATGGAAATTTTAAAACATACTCTCTGCAAAAAGTATTCTATGTCATCTTACGTCCAGTATGCTAAACATTGCTCACCTGTTTCACGCTGTCACGACAAAATGGCGTCTGTTTTAAACACTTTTTATCGCGTGCTGATGGTAAAAGCAGAACCATCTTATCGGTTTGATAAGAAAGGGTTGCCCGGTGTTAATTGGGGTCTAATATTCGGCACTTTCTTAGCATTAAAGATACCGCTGATAAGTTGATCGAAGCTATTTTTTGGTTGACTTTTTGTACGTTTTGGTTTTATAAACGGTGGCGCCATCCGGTGGCTGTGCCGATTTCGAAACGTAAATAATGATAAGTAATTAATTTGATAAGTTGGTTCGTACCTAGTGGTCTTTTGAATTCGGACATGTGGTTATTAATTTTGGAAGTAAGTCTTGAATTATTGTGTGTAACATTTAAAATTTTATTAAGGCTATTTTTTAAAAATATCCACGTATTTTTTATATGTAATATGTAGGTATTTAATGCAGTTAAAGTTGTAAAGAAGTGACGTGTAAAGTTAAAGAAAATAGGTGAAAATAAATAGAGATTAATTATATAAAGAAGATTCTTAGTGTTAGGGCATAATTAAGATGTAGCTTTGGATATATATTACGTCAAATTTTATTTGAGATTTTTAAGCTGTATCAAAAGTCAATAGCATAAAAAAATTGTATTGCACCAATATTTTTTATTGCTTACTTCCTATGTAATACAATGAAACCGACTTCAATGATCTTAGATTTGAAGACACGGAAGAAATGCAAAGAGACAAGTAGGAAAGCGGACCCCAGGCACTAAAGGGCAAACTGAGAACACGCCATGATGAAAGAGAGTGGTGTAGCCAACTTCAAGTAAAGTAATTTTACCGACGTACAACAGTGAAATAAGTCAGCTTAGCATATCATTCTTTGATTTGCGTGAGAGCAAAGGCTTGCATGCTAATAAACTCCAAATCATCATTCATTTCTATACAAATAACATGTATGCTAAACTTTATTCATTTAATCCGGGCATCATAGCACTAGTAGGAAATTATAAGAGATGTCGTAAAGTCAAAGCATTAGTATTAACGGGTTGCAGCTGTAGCATTTACGATTTAGACTCTGTCGTGTAACTAAATCAGAGTTATCCCACCTCAACTAATATCGTAAAGTTAACTACGCTTCGGCTTAAAAATAAATACTGCGTATTGCGTAAGACGTAGTATTTGTTGTGCAGGCAGAACATATTTTAACTAACCCTTGAAAATATGTTCTTGGTAGGTCAGAAAGAAAGTTTTTAATGTTTTAAATACTTTCTTTCTGAAAATCCTCGGAAACCTGGACAAAGTAGACAGTTATTTGTTAATAATTTGTGAAATCAGAAAGTACAATGAAAAATTTTGTGGAGTGTACTAAATAGAGATAACAGAAAGATATAGAATAATCAGAAAAGTTAAGTTTCTGATTATGATTACCTGACCAGAATAAGAAAAGATTAGGTTTTGATTATGGGACCTATGTTTTTAATGTTGAAATATTACCATTCCATCAATTGGGTCGTCTACCTCTAAACGCATCTTTTTACAATTTCACACGGCACACAAACCGGTAAATCTTTATAATAAATTGGCGGACAACGATCATACACACCGTGGTCACTATATCTATCTTAATCATTAAACAGTTTATAACCCCAAAGGGCGCAGTCGTGATTTAATGCGCCGCCGCACATTAAGATTATCTCTCACGGTTAATGGAGCTGCCAATTAATTATTAATGAAGTAGATTAACACTATACGTGTTATTTTATAGCGTCTTTAAGCAGCTTAACACTTACACTAAGTTGTGTTCGCGCGCAAAGTGGTCGTGTTTTAGCCGGCTCGGCGCTAAGCGGATTAAAGCGGTTAAAAAAATATTGACTTCAGGATTGCGCACTTGAAAAAGAAAATACTGGACATATCTGCAATTTTCAGTGGACTTTGTGTTAATTTTTTTTTGGAAATGTGCGAAAATATCCCTTCTTCCATTTTTAAGGTACAAATAAGGGGTCAAGCACCAATGGTTGAGAGAAATTGGATCATGTGACCTCAGTTGCCTGAATATTCAGTTTTCCTCACCGTAGAAGCATAGGCTAGCACTCAAACTATTGAAGTTAACTCAGAATAACCTATACTCCCTGCGCATCACGACCGTTTGATTTTACCGTTAATGTCCATAACAACATGTGAACCTTTCTAAGAAAAACATTTTTCTGCGACTCAACACTACAACTTTACATTCACAAATCGTACTAAATTACACTAATTTAGAACAATGTATTCAATTATAGTATTCCCTTGTCACACAAGTGCATGACGAATAACTGTTGCGTGTCAGCTCTATGATATTGAGTGTAATGCATGGAACTGACTAGTTAGACTGTCGTAATTCTATAATATTTGGAAGGACTCAAACTACGTAAATACATACTATGAATTTACGAGTAAGAGAAAATTAATTGATAGGTTAATGTTAGTTTAGACTGACCTTTTCCGCGATATGGCGTTGAATTGGCGTTTTTGACAGATTTAATCAACTTTTTAAAAAGGTAATTTTTTTGTGGATTGTTTACTTTGCTGATAATATTTTAATAATAAAAAGATGATTACAAAGCGTAAAGCAATATAGTTTACTTTGTACAAAATCAGCTCAATGGTCGCATGTCTCTTTTGCAATTAGAGAATTTCTTAGTTGAACTGTGGGAGAGTTATTCTAGACTTTGCTACGTTGGTTTTTATTCAAAGAGATTTTCTGAGCGAGTGCAAATTATTTTAATTATCACTTGAATGTTGGAGACTGGCGGAGGAAACTGAATCATAGCGAATCTTATATTAATGGCATTCGTACCAGCTTTTACTGCATTCTCAGTTTAATTTTCTTTTCATTAACCAACTTCAGATGTGAAGGAGCTGTGCAATTAGTTTTCTTGCTTTCACATTTGATGTGAATATTTTTTTTTATCTTTGACATGTTGTTTAATCTTGGGCAATTAGCTGGTTGCAGAAGTCCATCGGCTCATCAACATTTTAATTTTCTCTCAAAAGAGGCTGCTCTGGGTATCCTATGAATGAAGGATAACTAGAAATAATGAATTAACTAGAAACTACCTACTGATGATATGCAATAAGGATTTTGAAATTAATTGAACTTCTTGAGTCAAGGAATAATCATTTTCGTTCAACGTGACGATGCTATCAGTCTTCTAAGCACGTCACCGCAGACACGATTTATAGAGACGATTATAAGTTTAAAAAAAAATATTTATTTTAGGGCTTTTGTTGTTAATTTATTAATTATAAGTAATTAAATTTTTTAATATTATCTATCGGGTTTATATTTTTCTTGTTTGTGTTCAGTATATATTTCTTTTTTGAATTTAAAATGTCAGGCTGCGCTAAAAAATTCCTGTATTAGTAAATACTTTCCATGCCGCGGTTTTATGTAACATTTATAATGGTCGACTGCCTACCAGACATTAGCGCTCGTAATATTTTTTTAAAGACTGATTCAGAAGCTTAAAAATTCCTTTCCCAACGGTGTTTAGTGCTTGTACTGCTAAGTACAGGGGTCATTAAAATTGGCGTACAACTGTGGAACACGTTTTAATGATAATAGCACTGTTTTATGATTTTTCACTATGTGTTCCATCCGGTGAGAAATTAATTGGTCAGAATTGCGAAGAGTAAAAAGTAAACTATTTTTCCCTTGCTTGGTAAAAATCCCTTTCCTGTTATTAAAGTATGTTTTTAGGTATTTAATTGTCCGCCGTATAAATAAATTTATATCAATATTAATGCAAAAATTTATAATGACTTAGCATCTACCCTTAACACAAGTTCATATGTTTTGCTTCTTCGAGAATAAATATAAAATTGTGATCCCCTTTTTTCCATTCTCAGCCAATTTAAAGTAAAATTTTGTACGTTTTTGTTTTGTAAGAAATAATTTATCGGCGACTTTTGACCGAAGCTCTTTACCGAACAAAAACTTCATTTTCATAATACGAGGGGCGGAAGTAATAAAACGAAATTGTCTTTTCTTTTTTATTCCTCCAAACATTACAATTTTACGTAATGTTATAAGTTACTTTGTTTACTACTGGCATAAAATATGAGGAGTATAGAAATAAAGTTTATGACCGTTTAAGTTAGTTACGACCGACGACTAGGAGTTGTGGTATTATGGATTGACCTCATTTTGAATATATTTTATAAATTTTAATGAAATATTATTTCATTAAAATTTCCTAGTCCCTGATCTATTTGTGGAGTCATTGTCAGGTAAATCATATTCACATAAAATGATGTAAACCAAATTAATGCAAGGACACTGGCTAGTTGCTGGATGCTGAGGCAGTTCATACCAAAACGCTCAGTGCAGACATATAATCAAGTCTTTTATTCTCTACGGGGTAGACAGTGCCGACAGTCTCATAAATGCTGAAAGTCCGCGTTCAGATATATGTCCATGGCTCAGGCCAGCATGACAGTAAGGTAATTAATAATAATGGTAATTTTTTTATATTAAATTTATTATTATTTATTAATACATTTCCGTTGACCCGCGCTGCATTTCGACCCTGTATGAACTGTCCCTGGTCTAAGCAGAAAAGTCTTTGAGGGCTTCATACGTAGATGACAATTACCTTCAAACATATATTTTGTTTCTGTACATTCGTTGTGTCGCGTTGTTTACAAAACATGAATAATTTTCAACTGCACTGTTATATTTCCGCAGTGTTTGTATTTAATTAGCTAAATGTATGTTTACGGAATAAACATTCTGCGTCTGTATTTTGTAAATAAATAAAATTTTCCTAGAATATCAAATGCTTAACTTCCTTGTATCATCTTAGTTATATTATTCACAAGTTAATGGATTTATTTGAGTCGCCTCTTCATTTTCTTGATATGTGTCTCCATAATGACTTTAGTGACACTTTTATCTGTACGGCTATGAATTTACTGTTTATAACTTGTAAATATTACAAGATATTAGGTTTAGGTTAAATTAGGTTTATAACTTAAACATATTTCCATGTGGTTTCCAGCACCAATATAAAAAAGAATAGGACTACTTATTCTCTTTCCCATGGATGTCGTAAAAGTTGACTAAGGTATAGGCTTATAAACTAGGGATTTTTCTTTTAGGCGACGGCCTAGCAATGTGTCACTATATGAATCTCAATTTTATCACTAAGCCAAACAACTGAACGTGGCCTGTCAGTCTTTCCAAGAATCTGTCTACCCCGCAAGGGATATAGACGTGATTATATGTATGTTTGTATTGTGGTAAAAAAATGAGGATGCACTTAACTGGCTTTTATATCTATGACCCCCTAGGCCCGAGATTACCGCGACCCCAGTGACGTCATTCAATGATACCCTGTAATAAATGAGAGAGCAGATAAGGCCTGGATTTGTGGGGAATCCCTAATACCTTTCATTTTGCTGTGTAAATGCCTCTTGATGGGCCCCTTCTTGCTACTAATTAAGAAATGTGTTAATCTTGTTCTTACTCACATTTTCAAGATCTTTAGAATTGTTTGCTGGTTAAGAGTAGAAGTTTATAGTCGGGAAACTTGCATATTCAGGAAACTTGATGGATTGTTATCCACCATGATCAAATATGGGTTAAATTCCAATGCAAAGGTTACGTAGGTCAGACGGGAGTCATTGAGAAGATCCCGAACACCTCTCTTGAGAGGTGAAAACGCAACTGAAAATTGACAGGAGAAAGATGAAGGGTGAATGTAATCTATGCCGCAAATACTGTTGAACGGGGTTTGATGTCATTTTACTTATAGTATGAAGCATGCACTACATTCACAACGTCACGTCTTTATTCTCTACGGGGTAGACTGAGCTGGTGATGAGATTCAGAAAGAGAATTCTACACTAAGCTACAATTTTATTCAAAGCGTTAAAGAAAAACAAACAGGAGATAAAGCAAAATCACGAACCACCTACAAATCAAAAGAAGAACAGTTAGCGATGACGGTGCAATTTCTAACTTTTAACTTCAGTATGGCCTTCTGGAACTTTCTATAGCAAGGTGAGGTATGATTTACTGAGCCAATATAGCAGGAGTCAGGTGGCCGGACGCGGAATTAAACTGCGACGAAATATGAGCACCCTTTATCCTACACGTGGAATTAAGAGGGTAGTTTATTTATTAACATACATACATACATATAGTCATGTCTATATCCCTTGCGGGGAAGACAGAGTCAGCAGTCTTGAAAGACTGAAAGGCCATATTCAGCTGTTCGGCTTAATGATAGAATTGAGATTCTAATAGTGACTAGGTGCTAGGCAATGGCCTAAAAGAATAATCTTGTAGGAAATCTTGTTTATATGTACATCGCTACAAATCTCAATTTTAAAAGCCTATCCCTTAGTCGCCATTTAAATCATCTGTGGGAAAGAGATGGAGTGATCCTATTATTTTTTATATTGGTGCCGGGAACCAGACGGCACATACAAACTAACATAAATATGTATATCACTACTTTATTCCTTACGGTGCAGACAAGTTGTTCCGAAATACTCAAAGTATAGGTTAAGTTTTTTATCTCTGTGCTTAATATAATCACAATCGGTCTTAGTTTCATTATACGGTACATACAAAACTACAAATTATTCCTGTTTATAATATCATAGTATGGATGGCTATATCAGCGCATACGCATACATCTATTGTCGTTGTAAAGCCGTGTCGCATGCAATCTGTTACCGAGGTAAGTTATCGCTGTGAACTTGGAAACTGCGCTAGTGCATGTAACTTTACTAATAAATATATAAATAACAAATATATACGGGACAAATTACACAGATTGAGTTAGCCTCGAAGTAAGTTCGAAACTTGTGTTACGAGATAACTCTCCGATACTATATCTTATAATAAATACTTAGATAGATAAACATCCAAGACCCAGACCAATCAGAGAAAGTTCGTTTCTCATCAAGCCCTCACCGGGATTCGAACTCGGGAACTCTGATGTTACAGACAAGCGTATTACCGCTGCGCCATAGAGGCCGCGTACAATGTAACTTTACTGTTTATAGTGATCATTCATTTTTTAACTCTCGGTTTCAAAGAGATGACTTTAAGAGAAGTTGGAAATGACACGATGGCCCTATTTTGCGCAGTGATAGTTTTTCTGACAAACATAAGGTTTATTACGGGTTTGATTTCAGCCAAATATATGAACATTTTTGATTGGTCTGGGTATTGCTATCTTAATGTGTATGAGAATACTAACTCAACGATACTATATTTTATTTAGAATGAATATTTATGAGAGTATTTATTCTAAAATAAAGTATTGTTATGTTAAGTTATCGAATTTACTTTGGAGTAAGTTCAATGATTATGTGCGTGATTTGTTAAAATAAAAAGAGTTGATTTAAGACAACAATATACATAAGAACGACCCAGTTTTGATTTCGGAAGCACACTAAGATTTTAGATAAAAATAAATCATATAAAGTTAAACAAATAAGATCATAAATATAACCTACCGCAATGAAAAGTATTGCTCTCCACAAAATGAATACAGCGGCCATAAACAGAGAATTTGCTAAAGCAAAACGTTCAAATTAATCCTGCTTTTGTTCCTGAATAAATTATGACGAGCAGAATATAAATCGCGAAAGATATATAGATCTTATTACTTGTGATTTATAATTGCAGTTGGTTCAATAGCCACTGCACTCGTTCATTTTCACAATACATCATAGGACTATGAATGGCTTAGAATGTGTGCTATACCTATATAGAACCTGCAACGTTCGGATACTTGTACGAAACACCTGTGTTACAGTGTAGCGAATGTCAGGCAAAATTTTATTTGTTAAGTGCCAGAAAAAACTTATTACAAATAATAATCTTTGTAATAAAAAGAAAACAGCCTCCAATCGATTATCTCCTTTTTGAAAGTCGGTAAAATTTCTAAAACATTATCTTAAGTGTAACAAAATCTTTTCTGAAAACCGCATCAAATCGGTTCGGTCGCGAGATAATCGCGAACAAACATACATACATAATTACATTAAAAATGTGGTGAAATAAAATATTTCATTAATTTTATAAAAAAAAAAGTTTTATAAAAAGACGTTTCTCTAAAATAAAAAAAAGATCTGGCGGCAACTAGCAAAACGATTGATATATCTTTTTAGATGATACTATTCATACTTCTGATACACGATTTTCAATTACTTGCGCATGTTCTACAACATACAAAGGAAGACATACTCACTCTATAATGAACGTATTAAAATATTTGTCGGAGACATAATTCATACGCGCACACAGTTTCTCCGAACGGATATATTGGGATCATTTTGCGACTGAACTCTAATTAAATCTTGGCATACTAAATTAAATTAATTACTAATACTGAGTATCGCTAATTTAGTCAACTATTTTGAGACGTCGCTGGAATTTCATTAACTTAGTTGTAGTCTTTGATGTTTAGTTAAGTTTGTTGTAGAATGTAATTTCAAATCAATATTGATTAGGTATACACATTTTCATTACTTGCTAGGAATTATTATTATTATATTTATTTATTTAAATCAAGAAACTTAGGAATTGTTTATTGCTTGCAATGTAGTAGATTGAATTCGAATTACTAAAATAATGAGACCAATGCAGGTATATGTTCTATTTTTATTGAACCACTTTTCTGTTTTCCTGGTGGGATGACTAAAAATGTACCCATTGACCCGATTTTTTTCGTGTTTTCATGTCCCGTACTACTTAAGTTTAAATCTACCACTAGCTGTAAAACTAGAGCGTTACTATATAAGAAAAATATGAATTCTATCTAGATCTAGACATTCAAATAATTAATTACGAAAATTCCTTACCGTAGAATAGGACCACTGCATATTTCCCATGAATGTCGTAAAAGTCGACTAAGGGAATGGAAAAAAATCATTAGTGAGAAGGCTACCAATCTGGCACTATTTGAATATCATTTCTATTTAAGCGTACAACTAAACGTGGTCTTTCAGTCTTAACGAGACTGTTGGCTCTGTCTTCCCCGCAAGGGATATAAACGTTATATTTATGTATGTACAAAAACTCCACGAACAATATGCAATACAATTACAATTAGGATAGGTATTTCGAAGTGAATTGGTAACAAATGAGTAACGAATGTATTTTATTTTAGCAAGGGTATGGATGAGGCAGAAGTAGGGATTCAGGCAAACCTAATGGCCACTCTCAGCCTGCATTGGATTTGCTAATGGAAGACTCTGAATTAGTAACAAGCTGCTAAATCAGTATGTTTATTTACAGGTTTGAGTTTTGTTGTACTTTGAGAGAACTGATTGAAATCAATGAAGGTAATATGAACTTTGTTTTATTGCTACTTTGTTTAAATTAAACAAAAGTAATTGAAATCATTTCGTGAAAATTTTACCATGCCAGTATTTTTTGGAATTTTATCTGTTTTTATTTAAATCTTGTGAAGCAATCCCGTGTGGTTCCCGGCACAAATAGAAAAAAGAATAGGACCACGCCATCTCTTTCCCATGGATGTCGTAAAAGGCGACTAAGAGATAGGCTTATTCTTTTTTAGGCGATGGGCTAGCAAGCTGTCACTATTTGAATCTCAATTCTATCATAAAGCCAAACAGCTAAACGTGGCCTATCAGTCTTTTTGGGACTGTTGGCTCTGTCTTCCCCACAAGGGATATGGACGTGATTATACGTGTGTACTTGTGAAGCAAATATTCAGGTATAAAAACGATGACGAATCACAAATTCGCAACGGGTATTTAATCGATTTTGAAATCAACATGCGGCTGTACTTATTTCTCTATTCATAGCTAAACTTTTTTTCTTTAAGCTCATTTAGATAGAATTAAAGGCGTTGATGAGGCGTCTCACAATCGACTGCACGATTTAATCGACACTCGGGCACGTATTTAATCGGGTCCTTATTGAGTTGTGTTAAGGTTGTGTTTTCGGTTTATATTTTTGATGCTGTGTGGCCATCATTCCGATCGGTCTGAACAATTAATGTTGATTTCGATGCCGTTATTTGATTTGTATCTCGATCTAACTGTATGGGAAATGCGCCAATTAAATCGCTATGGGGCTATCGGTAAGGCCGAGTATTGTCTGTAAGGATCAGATGCTTGATAGAAACAATACAAGATAAATTAGCTAGTGTGTAGACGCATCGCATACAGCTGTTTGAATTTGGAACGTCGTCGCCAGATCACTAGGCCAATGTGTCACAGTAAATTTTTGCTTATATATTTATTCTGATGATTAATAGATGATGATCATTGATGAAGAAAGTGAAGTAAAGAACTGAAAGTACATAATTTTTTAAATTAATTGAATCTAAGATAAAATTAATAGCTAAACTTAATTATTTGCTACGAAATCTCTAAAAAACTTTAGACTGTAAGTAACGTTTGCTTGTAAATTTTTAAGTCCAAAATGTAAAACACACACAAACATCAGAACTAATTGATAAATTATTTAGAACATTTTAGAAGAATCTTTCAAATGTTAAGTCTTGTCACGTTATTGCTCTTTGTGGACCAAACGTCTATTGGACGTTTCAAACTTATTTACCATGGCACTGCAGAGGCCGATACCTACATACTTATTGTAACATGCTTTTAACACCACATAAATTTAAATCCGAAGCGATGCAGTCATTAAATCCAATTCTCCAAAAGTGGTCGATTATCATGGCTTATAATATGCGGTAACGGGTGAAGGCATCATCTATCACTCGGGTCAATGACCCCCGATTACGAGGATGCTGTGATGTGATCTATGGATGGTGTCGAACAGGGGCAAAGCTGGGTCAGGTTCAATGTCTAAGGCAGTGTTTAGATGGGAAATGATTTTAGAAATAGTAGAAAAAGAAATCATTCAATCAAATTCTGCGCTGGCCGTAAACTTAGTTTTAAGTAACTTAGTGTCTGTAAATGCCGATGAATGACTTTTATTCGTAATTTCACTGTCGATGTCACCAATCCGTCGAAACCCAAGTGAAACCGTACGAGTAGCTGATTGGCAACAGAATGGAATGAGAATTCCCTCTTATGTCATTCCAAATGTAGGAACAAATATTTATTTACGAAGGACACTCAAACTAATAATATTTTCCTACAGATCCATAAAAAAATTATATCGCATTTGC
Source organism: Amyelois transitella (assembly GCF_032362555.1). Classification (NCBI taxonomy): domain Eukaryota; kingdom Metazoa; phylum Arthropoda; class Insecta; order Lepidoptera; family Pyralidae; genus Amyelois; species Amyelois transitella. The sequence goes on along the minus strand of NC_083511.1, from coordinate 3,842,420 downwards.
TCAATCTGAAGAAATATCTTTACCATTGAATGCTTATAGTTGTATTTTGCTGTTTAAAGTCTCTCTAGTAAATGTGTTCGGAAGGAATTTTATTTATTTAATTTTAATTAAAACAAAATATTTTTTCCGTTCAAAACTGCATAAATCAATTTTTTTTATTAGAAAACATTAACCTATTTGTTAAACAACTTGTTTAAACACGATTTTGCGTGACGTAATTTTATTAACGACTATAAAGTTTAGTTCGAGCTCCCTTTGTAAATAATTCAGCGCTAAATCTCGATATGGGGCAATGACAGGTCGCGTGTTGTGACGTTGTTGTAGATATACTATCAGGATCCCAAGGGAGACATATAGGGTAACACAGTGAAGTCAAATTGTAGCGTGTATTGTATTTCCAAATAAAAAAAATAGATATAATTAAAGTTTACTTATGTAAAATAAACATTCCAGTTTGCAATAATATGTCGCCGATGTTAAAGAATTGCAAAACATTGAAAAATAAATTAAATAACACGAGACATGGCATAATATGTTTATAACTATGTTTCCATACATTAGGCACGAAAAAAACATATTGAGTAGATTATATTTAAAATTACATATTACATATACCTTTAGAGAGAAATGACCTCCTCTTCATACAAACAACATAACATTAGTCTTTGAAAACTACATAAGAAACCTTGTTTTTAAAAGAAATATTATTTGTAGCTTAAAAACCGTGCATGTGAAATTTAATATATTTAATCAGAAAATAAATAACAAAATGTTAGTACTATTGATTAATTGAAAATATGACCTTGTCAATAAAGTTATTTACCTCCAATCTTGCTAGAGGTTAGTCACGTATACATACAAAAAAAAACATTATACATAGGTACAGACTTTGAACCTTCAACCATACAAACACGTCATACTCAAGCACTCATATCGATTGTATCTCTATTATTGTTCTATTTAGTAAATGAAATCCTCATGTGCCGTGTGGTTCCCGGCACCAATACAAAAAAGAATAGGGGCACTCCATCTCTTTCCCATGGATGTCGTAAAAGGCGACTAAGGGATAGGCTTACAGGATGCTTTTTTAGGCGATGGGCTAGCAACCTATCACTATTTGAATCTCAATTCTATCATTAAGCCAAATAGCTGAACGTGGCCAGTCAGTCTTTTCAAGACTGTTGGCTCTGTCTACCCCGCAAGGGATATAGACGAGACCATATGTATGTATATATGTAAATCCTCACGTTCCCCTGGTTCAGGTTCATTCGTTCATACTCGTAATTAATCATTTTGTTTTTTTTTTTTGCAATTTAAGAATCAAAAAAATAAAGGGCTTTATATCCATTATCAGCTTTGAGTCAAGTTGAAAAGAAATTTCGGATACCGAACCCAGGGTTTCGCAATGATGAACCAGAGACAACAAAATACAACAACAGTCTATTCAAAAAAAGTTCCCCATGAATATTTGTATCACATTGAAAGCACGCGAGCTGTCAAAGTCTGTATCAAGATTTGCAACCCTGAGTGACAGTACAGGGGTTCGAATCCATGGCATAAACACCAATAAAATACAGTCACGCGAATGTAATGTTTATCTGTTATAGTAACATTCGTCATGCGTCATAGATATGGTAATTTTATTAAAAACTAGCTGTGCCTGCGACTTCGTCCGCGTGGAATAGTTGTTTTGGGCATCATTGAAGCCCTCAAGGATGCTCCTTCCACGATTTTTTTCTCCGAACTGCTAAGCTATTAGGAATTACACGTGTTATTGTGAGTCAACCATAAAAGATAGACTTATGCTGTCTTGGGATATTTTTTTAATAATTTTATGTAGAATATTTCCGTTATACATGGTTTTGCTGTATCTTTAACCATTAAGGCTGCACACGCAACGGAAGCTTAAAAATCAAGTAACTTCTCCCGTTTTCCCAACATTTCCTTTCACTGCTCTTCTCCTAGTGATTGTAGCGTAAAAGTATACTATAACCTGCTCAGGAGTATGAAGAATAACTGTACCAAGTTTCGTTAAAATCCGTCAAGTAGTTTTTGTTTCTATAAAGAACATACAGACAGACAGACAGACAGACAAAAATTTTACTGATTGCATTTTTGGCATCAGTATCGATCACTAATCACCCCCTGATAGTTATTTTGAAAATATATTCCATGTACAGAATTGACCTCTCTACAGATTTATTATAAGTATAGATATAGATAGACTAGTTGTTTAGGGTGCCGTGTGGTTCCCGGCACCAAAAAAAGGATAGGACCACTTATTCCATTGATGTCGTAAAAGGCGACTAAGGGATAGTCTTGTAAACTTGGAATTCTTCTTTTGGGAGATGGACAAGCAATCTGTTTGAATCTCAATTATATCATTAAGCCAAATAGCCTATCTGATTTTACAACACTCTTGGCTTTGTCTATCTCGCATGGGATATTGACGTGATTATATGTATGTATGTCGTTTACCAAACCAAACAAATAAAAAAATATTGGAAGAAATGATATAAAGTATAATTGTGACTACAGCCTAATGCAGCTCCGTTCAATCAATGCCAATGTGAGATTGTAGTGTTACGTTGATGAACTTCATAAACGTACACACATAGATCAAAGGTTTCCTATATTATTTTGTAATATATCGTAATACTTTCAAATTCTTACACTAATTGTAGAAAGTAAGGTCTGACTGGAAAATATATAGAGTTTTTAACTGTTTAGGCTTTATTTCAGCTCCCGAGTACAACCTTGGACCTCATCTTGATTATAAAAATTTCTACTAAAAATGAAATTAATTTTATGAATAAACTTAAATAAATGTACGCGACGCATTTAATTTAAAGCACAGTTATTTACACTGACGCTCTTTGAGCAACGACTTTTAATATTTCACATAAAAAATGTAGAGAGAGCTTGGTGTTACAAACGCGGGAAGCGAAACACCTAATTGTTCCTTTCCGCTCAAAAACAAAGGGTATGTTTTTTTTTCGTAATATTCCTTTTTCAGATACAAGTGATAAGCAATCAGCGATAGTGGATTCAGATGTAGAGATAAGAACTGCAGGTACTGGTTGCAATCATCATATGATACATACATAAAATCACGCCTCTTTCCCGGAGGGGTAGGCAGAGACTACCTCTTTCCACTTGCCACGATCTCTGCATACTTCCTTCGCTTCATCCACATTCATAACTCTCTTCATACAAGCTCGGCGGTTTCGGGTACTTTTGACCTGACCCTTTACCATTATCATATGATGATCCTTTGAAATACAAATATGTTGATTTAAATGGTAATGACATTTATTGTCGATATTTTTTTCGTCGACATTCAATATTCAAATTCAAAAATGTAATCCATTATTACGGGATACTTCATATCGCTTAATAATTGTCATATCGTTTGGTTTTACAACGTTGGTTAACGTCAATTAAATTACTTAAAACTAAGTTTATTGCCGCTTCCAAAGCGTCAGTGCAGAAGAAGCGGTAGCAAAATGCACTGCAGCATTTTCTTAAACAACGTCAACTTCACAACTATCCAAACTAAGAATAGAAATGTGGATGAGAGAATACATTGTTCAGATTAATTGACTTATATGAAATTTTAACATTAAGCATACTCGTATCCCGCGATTCTGCTTGCGTTTTTCAGCTCCGTCCTTTCTTGAACGTAACTCAGGGTACGCCAATGATTGAATCGTGAAATCTTTCTTAATTACCTCTTCATTCATTTACTTTTATACAGTACCATTCACGACCCTGTAAAACAATCCATGGATCATAGAGTTATACATACATACTCGTAAATACATATAATCACGTCTATATACCTCGCGGTGTAGACATAGCCAACAGTCTTGAAAATACTGAAAGGCCACGTTCAGCTGCAGTGTCTAGTGAAAGAATTTAAATTCGAATAGTGACAGGTTGCTAGCCCATCGTCTACAAGAAGAATCCCAAGTTTATTAGCCATTCTCTTAGTCGCTTTTTACGACATCCGCTTGTAAGAGATGAAGTCTTTCTATTCTATTAAAGTTCTGAAAACCACATGGCATATACAGAGTTACACACCCAAATATATGAACCTACAGTATCCTTCATAATAATATTGCATAAATCTATTAAGTGATTTCGCCTGCACAGAGACTCGAGTCCTAAGATTGTGGTTTGTATGAACAAGGGTTCATATTTCTCTGCGTGTGACTATACTTTTTGAATTGTTCTTCTCATTTTGGTTCAGGTCGTTTCACCTTAAGTGAGATCAAGAAAAGGCCGTTCTCACTCTCCCTAAAATCACACACAAATTTTCAATAACAAATTAAAAGACATACCTATGTAATATAATACCAATATAATGTACAAATATTAAGGTAGTAACAGATAATAAGTTATATCTAGTAGATTGTACCATCCCTTTTTCACATTCGAACATGCCTTTTGTTACCACTAGTTTGTTGAATACCTTTTATTCTTCACAATATACAGCTCAATATTTGAGCTATTTGAAATGAAATGTGTTGATATTGAAAAAAAAAATATGCAATTCTTTCGTGTATTGTTGGTCATAAAAATAACTGGAATAATTCAATGCTCAGTGGAAATGAATTTTAAATTACAGTTGAATTATGAAGTCTTTGTTAAAATTTGCATTATAATAGGAATTCCTTGAAGGTATTTTTTTTTTTAAATTTCGTGGAAATTTTTGTTTTTAAAAGTCTGCACAATTCTTTAAGAATTTATTTTGTTGGCAATGCTTAAAATATTAATATACCTAAGGAAAAGACCAAGATTTACAATATAACTTTTAAATAGAAATGCAACGTGAAGAAAACTTATAAGCCACGTGACTTCACCTGTAATCTTGCAGCATTTAGCAAAGAAGAAGAATAACAGTTTTTGTTACTAAAATTAACAGACAACGGTTCGAAAATTGGAAGGCTACGTTCAGTTAGATGGCCCAAAGATTGTTTTGAGATTCAGATAGTGACAGGTCGTTAGCCCAAAGTCTTAAAGCAATATTTCAAGTTTATGCTGTCTGTGACACCGGAGGTCTCGGGTTCGAATCTCGGCCAGAGCATGATGAGAAACTTTCTGCGATTGGCCTGGGTCTTGAATGTTTTTCTATATAAGTATTTATTATAAAATATATCGTTATCCTTGTGTTAGTATCTCGTAACCCAAGTCTCGAACTTCCTTCGAGGCTAACTCAGTCTGTGTAATCTGTCCCGTATATCAATATATCTTTTATTTATAAAAGTTTCTTTCCAAGGGAAGTTTGAAACATCGGTTTATTGGGGAAACTGTAAAAGATAACAAACAAACTTCCTTTTTTTTATAATATTAGTTGGTATTATTTATTTACTTTAAATAAATTCAAATAACCGTCAGGTACATCAACTGTTAATGAGAACACTTCCGTGCCGCCGCCCACCCTTCCGCGCTCCAGAAAATTATTTCTAACATTTAAAATTTAATCACTATGTTCGTGCTGCTAAGTGCACGTGAAATGCACTGCTGTGACAACGTACTATTATCGCGAAAACAAGCTTAAGTACAAAACCGATTCAATTTCAACTGTATTTAAAGTAACGTTAGGTTGAAATTGATAAAAACGAATGCAGTTACCACGAAAACAAGCCTAACTACTCAACAGATTGAATTTTAACTGTATTTATAAGTAAAGTAGGGTTAAAATTGAAAATAAATAAATCTGATTTTAAGGCCCAGCGTGCAGCACGAATCGGCATAGGTTACGATGAAATAAATAACCAATTAGGAACAAATTAGAGTTATTATTATATCAGTAAGGGTGCCATTAGGTTAATGCCGAGAAAATGTTTAATTGTTTTCTTTAAATAACTGAAATTCTGTTAGACGTTGATCGTTTTTTCTTGGTTTTACTAATTGGCGTTGCTAGGTTTTCGTGAAAATATTGGAGTGAAAACATTGCAACAATGTTGATAATTGAACATGAAACTTTTTGTCACTAATTTTCAGGATTGCCTCCAGGAGTGCCTCCGACACATTATATTTTTTAACTTTTCCCTCTAAGAAAGCTTTAACTTCGTCATCAAATCATTTGAATCTTATAAATATTGGCTTTGTTTTATACGCTATAAAATGAAAATGTGCTGATGCTTAAAATGGAATAAATAGTATCTAGAAATTAAGGAAAAATATATACTTACATACATACATAAAATCACATCTATATTCCTTGCGGGGTAGACAGAGCCTTGAGAAGACTGATCGGCAACGTAAATCTCGAAAGTTCATTTATGGAACGTTTGAGGCGAGTACGAATGCTGTTACGCATGCCTGAAGAATACCAAAATATTTATGAGAAAAAAACTATACAGTTCAGCTTTTGTTTCATATATTTTTTGCTCATCACTTAGCTTCAATTAGTTTTATCTTCGATCGGATTACCAGTTCGGTAACATCGTCCCTCTAAATTACATCAAATCTTTTCTAGGAGCAAAAAATGTGCCGACTCATACCAAAAAAGTTTATGTAACTGTATTCTATTTGTTATATATAATGGAATAATGTAGACTATTTATTTATTCAATTATCTGCGATGCAGTTTAAATAATCTAGGCTGATGGGTAAGTGTCAATAGAACATTTCTTATATCGTAAATAACAATCACTCTATCTTTTTTTGTTAAATCTGTTTTGACTTTGGAAGTTTTTTTATTTCAACACTTTTTACGCAGTGTGGATATGAAATCGGAATGTTAGCACAAAAATGTTCCATTTTATCATACGCATATAACGTTTTAATTTTTTATGGGATAGACAGAGCCAATACGTATTCACATGATTGAATTATATTAAGATTTATGAGATAATGACAGATCTAACCGCTCACTTATCGCTTAAAAGAACAATTCTACGTTAGCAACTCTTTTTTATGATCGACTTTTTCAATCTTCCCTAGAAAAATAATGCTTATTACCTTAGTCTCCTTTTACGAAATTCATAGGAACGAGATAGATGGTTTTATTCTAATGTCTCGACAATAACTTGGTCCTTATTATTTCATCTTTTCTCTTAACTTTAAACATAATTTTGAAAATAAATACCTTTAATAAGTAACCCTGGATTACATTCCGTGGGGTAACTCCCCAACTTCTCTACTTCCCTAAAAGTGCATAAAATGGTTTCGTGCCGTACTAGGGAATGTCTTGCAAATAGTCATGGCACGTGCCACACGTGCCTTGTGAAGTGGGGCTTCATGTGAAACCAAACATTTGGAGTTACAAATCTGTTTCTCGAATATCTAGCAACAAATGAAAAAGCATGTTTTTAAGACATACATACATTAATCACGTCTATATTCCTTACGGGGTAGACAGAACCAACAGTCTTAAAAAGACTGATAGGCCACGTTCAGTTGTTTGGCTTAATGATAGACTTGAAATTCAAACAGTGAGAGGTTGCTAGCCTAACATATGATAATTATGGTACCTATACTGCCGAGATTTTAGTCAAATAAATCATAGTGTCGCCCCATGAAACATGAACTTCACCATCATCGTTCTGTTTTACAAGTCGATCCATATAATAATCATATCGGCACGTGGCCTAACCATTACATACCATGCTGCAAAATATCAGTTTATCAATACTAAGTTTACGCTTAGGACAGAGCAGGGTAAAAAAGCGGATAAGATTTCAGATTCATTGGAACAATAAATATTTTTGCAAATAAAAATTCAGGCAGCTGTATGTAATACCGTGATCCTAGGTGACTTAGCCGTTAATAATAATGGGCCTTTTTTAAATATTGGATTATGATATGGGAAACGGATATCTTTGATTAAATGCAAATAGGACAAATGAGATGATGAATGATGCTTATTTTTTGTGCAAATCTCTTGCTAAGTTCAACCCCACCCTAAATACCTACTTTTAAAAATAATTAAAGGTAATAAATATAGAAAAAAATATTGGTTTGTAATTTTTTTGTTTTAAATGAAAATCACGTTCTAGACTGTTGACTCTGTCTTCAAATTGTGCAGGTTGCTAGCCTATCGCCAAAAAGAAGAATCCTAAGTTTATAAGCCTATTCTTTAGTCGCCTTTTATGACATTCATGGGAAAGAAATGGAGTAGTATACAATTTTATTTTGTGTGCAAATTCCGCTCCGCGTATGCCAAAGCCGCGACCTTAACCCATTTTCCTCAATACAAGTAACACGGGGTCCTGTGGGAATAAATCAGCTATTGATTGGTAGTTAGCAACGCCTCGATTAATTCATTTACCCGGTATTTTGGGCCTAATGTTGGGGTCATGTTGATGTTTGCGGGAGATATTTTTTGTGGTGACTCAGTAGTGATTTATTTGTTTGAGGCGTGTCCGAGACACATTTGTTGTAATGCGTTGTATCAAATATTTTAAAATAATGTGCATAGTCTCTCTATCTTCCAATTCTAGCATTAAAATGTTTGTCCTTTTGTGCAGTTTGCAGAAAATAAATTTTTGTAGACATTGGTAGTTTTATAGAGGTTGATGAATCAAACAATTTGATTTCATCCCTCATTTACCTATGTAGGTATCCCATAGCTTTTTTATTATACCAATTCCTCAGACTCAGGTTCCATATTCATAGCTTTAATAAGAACAATGGAAACTTCGTTTATTACGATAAGAAAATAAATGTTTTTAAAGTTTAAAAATAACCAATCCAAAGAACTAAAGAAAATCAAGAAAAAATAAATCTCTATCAGAACACATCAAATTAAAAAAAAAGTCTACAAATATTTTCGGTCAGTATTTCACAAAACATCAAAGCTCAATTGTCTTGATACGACCACATTCCGCTGAGTCAGCACTCTTATTACGAGGCAGTAAGATAACATCGGAAGCTAATCGTCTGTTTGTCAAATCACAATATTGACAGGTGTACAGTGGGCCACATGGTTAAAGATACCACCCTCGTATGAAAGACGTACTCCTTTAGAAGGCGATACGTTTTCTATGTCTAATTGGCTCTCATGACTTTTTGATGATTTTAAAAGTCTTCTTTCAGAAATATCTTTAAGAGTCGCTCGTAAGGCAAAATTTTTATAAACTTAGTTTCGCTACTATTTCCAAAACTATAATTAAATTTTAATGAAATTTTGCCAAAATACACGGATCACATAGATATCTAGACTTAACTTTTGAATTAATTTCTGCGAGAACGATATTTAAAGGGATTTGTCGTTTTTGCGCGGTCGGAGCAGCGGGTGTCTCTTAGTTATTCAGTAAAACCAAATCATAATGTGGTTGTTTATGAAACTCCCAAATTAACGACTCATTTCCCTTTGTTTCTCACTAAACAAAAGTCATTCGGCGCCATATGTTTTAAATATTCATGCTTGATGACACTTTTACTGTCTCCCTCGTGTGAAGAGCCCAAATAATAGTTATTTTATGGCTTATAATGTTACCAACGCGATGTTCAGTCGACGATGACAGCTTAACGTCCTGATAGTTAAATTTATTAGGCCAAGCATTAGAAATTATACTCGTTTTATGCATAACCACGCAGTATGCAAATTTAACTACCTTTATTATTGTGAGTGCGCTTTAACTAGAAGTAATAACAGCTAACTACGCACGGAAATGCATTTATGTTTATTGAATGATACTTAATATTGTATATCCCTTTAACATAAGTATCGTCGACGTAAAACTTGCAAATTAGGTTACCTGATAAATTTGTTTACGGCACGAAAAAGAGAAAGCGTATGGAACAAATAAATCAGAAGGTATATTTTTGTTATAATTATTTCAAACTAACTTTTAATTCTACGGCGGATATTGTGGTTTAAATTACATTGGTTATTTATAATTATTTTTAACTGACTTCAAAATCATACCAACATTAGATTTTCCTAAGAAAGATAATATTAATATATAGAAAAAGAAAAAAACTATATAAAATCAAATCAATAAAAAAAATAATAAATAATGTTTAAAAACGTTCCTAAAAATAAAAAAAAAAACATACGAACCAGACCCTATTTTGGCACGGAAATAATATGATAAATAAAAAAATATTATATACAACTTACCAAAAAGTTCATAATAATATGAATAAAATAATTGAGAAGCAAATATGGCACAATAGTACTATCATAATAATAAAAAGATATACTATATGATTAATCCTTACTAAAAATTATCCCTACTCATAAAATTATCCCTACTCATAAAATTGATAAAACTTAGGTGCTTTTGAGATATTGAGGGTATGATTACCTATCTATTAATTCCATGATCGTAGTTAACAAGTAATTCGTTGTCGGGTAGAATGACCAGAAAACCATAAAGTTTTGGTATGACAAAATGGCATAAAATTGCCATTTTTTATACCAAAATTCAAATTTTTTTTTATTTTTTTATCAGCCTACTGACTGAAGGGCCACGTTCAGCTGGATAACTTTATGCAGAAATTGAAATTTATATATTGACGAGTCGCTTACCGCCCATGAGAAGTATTCCAAGTTTATAATTCTACATATTTAATCTAATATTGACATAATTAAAGTAAAATAGTATTATTAATCCAAAGCCAAGTCTTCCGTAGTCGTTGAATGGTAAAACTGATTGATGGTTTTGATGATCTTGTCAACAATAGCCTTGATGATCGGAGGGCCGACTTCGATGACGAGCTCATTGCCACTTGATTTGAGCAGATCACGGGCAGCACGACCTGAAAACATAATTTATTTAAAAAAATTAAAGGAAGATAAAAATGATCGAACCCCAAAGTATAGTCAACGACAGAGAAACATGACCCCTTGTCTATATACAAACCAAAATCATAGTCGGTTAGGCATCATTAATAGTACGACTGAAAATAAAAGGGATGCTTTTTGTTTAAAACTAAATTTTAATGTTTATAAATTTTAATTTTGTATATGTCATTAAGATAAAAAAAAAATATTTTATTTATTTTAAATTATGATACATATTATCCATATCCGTATCCGCATTTGTATCCGGTCAAACTGGTTGGATACAGCAAAAGGCGGAAACATTACTAGTTTTTTCGCATTATTTAAATTAAAATTTACACTTGTTTACTCACTTGTGACTCAAAATCGCATATATTTAGATTATTAATTAATTGACTGATATATCAACGCAAAGTTAAGAAACAAAAACATGTAAGTTCCTTATGTGTCCGGAGTTTAGCTTGTAGGTTCTTTATGTACCCAGTACGTATGTAGTCCAGAGAGATTTACTAAAATAGACCTAATTAATATTAAGTTTATAATTAAAATTGACAACTTACCAAGAATTTCATTTCCATCGAAAAGATGTGTGAGTTCAATCTCTGATTTGCCTCTGAGTTCATAGTTGTATTTGAAACTCTTGATTGACCACCGTCTTTGTCCAGATTTGTCAGGTTTAACAGTTACTACCGAATCAACGTTTATGTATATTTTCCCTGGAATTGATAAACCGGAGTTATCACCATTTCCACAACCACAAAAGCATAAATTTCTTTATCTGAATCATTTAGGCTTTTTTATGTTTTAAGAACTGCATAAAGACAAAAATAATACTCACTAAGTTTAACTGTCATGTCTCCGGTACCTTCAAATGGTACTAACAGTATTTGGCCATGCACATCGTATTTACTTTTATATAGAATATCACACTCCATACCAACTTCAATTTTTGAAATTGCTGGATCACGCCTGTTAATTATTAAAACATTTTTATTTCAGGATAGAAGAATACAACAGATAGAATCGAACTAAATAAGTTATCCTGGTAAATTAATGATTCAAAATAAATAATCACTTACAATCTTTATATTAAATGGAGTTGGCGTTTCAATTGAATTTCAAGCTAACACAAGTGTTTTACTATTAATAACAAAACATAAAAATATCTCACTTTCTATATTATGTTTAAGTACTTACAAAATATTTTCAACAACACAGTTTTTAAGTCCTGTTATCACGGCATCAGTACTTGTGTATCTTAAATCGTTATTGTGTGATTCAACTCGGTCTATGTGAAGTGGGTCCAGAGACTGTACATTCAATTCTGGTATTCCTGCTGCGAGGTACGGTATAGCCGCTTGTGCTGACTGTCTTACACATGTTGTGTCACTCGACAAGCATTTTGTTATGAATGGAACTGAAATTATGAAATGAGATTTAGATTTGCACACTTCGCTTGGCATCATTTTTAATATTGAAAAATCTGTCTAACATTTAGTCATATCAGACGGGAGTCACACAAATGGCGCTCGGGCTCCTCACCACTCTGAAGAGGATATAACCGCAACCAGGCCAGACAACATCAGCAATGTCAAGTTATAGAAGTTATAATTATGAATTACAAAACAACTCACCTTCCGTGTGAACAGAATACACTAACAAAGTCACAAAAAACAAAAATAATCCTACAGCCATGTTAATTTCAATAACTTGGTGATTCGTAAACAGTGTCCGATCGACTGGCACAATTATCTCATCCTCAACATTTTTAAACGTCCTACCGTTTATATTAATAAAATCTTGCCCGACTGGTACAGGTTTTTTTGCTACAAACTTATTTTGATTTAGCTCTTTGATTGAAATTTTCCGTATTCTGGATTATACTCTTAAAAAAATCATAATTATTTTTTTCATTTTTTATTCTAACTCATTACATAACATTGTAGATGTGTTATTATATTTTTACGAGGTTCCTTCCTTGTTCAAAAGTATATAATATTTTATTTTTCTATATTATTTTTATTACATTGAGAGTTCTGACGCCATAGTAAAACAATAGGTAGGTAAACTTTCTTGTAAATGTAAACCTACATACATACATAAAATCACGCCTCTTTTCCGGAGGGGTAGGCAAAAATTGTAAATGTATAACTGAATATAATTATTATCCACTATCCACTGTTATGACCTGAAATAGCTGAGAGGTTAATATTAAAATAAGTAGTAGGTATACTACCATAGAATTCGGAATAATATAGGACAACGCCTAATTTATTTCTTTTTTCGCCTAGTTAGTCTATACGGGTCTTCTAGTCCTATATTATTTTAAGGTAAGTACGAATTGGTACGGACACTCTTATTAGTCATGCGATAAATCTGTGACTATAGGCACATCATACTACCAAAGATTTCTATGGAAACATTTTGTCTCATACAAAAAAATTTGTAATAAAACCTGTTTTTAAAATTATAAGGTTATGACTTTTGACATTGATTCCTAATGTCACTTTGTTCATTCGTGTGTCAGTGCTATTATATTTTATTTATGATATTCATCACATTCATTTCTAAGAGATTTATTTATCGGTAAAAATGGTGCACGATTACTTTGATAAACATATTTTTTTGTGTGAAATGTATAATGAAGAGACCGATCAAATACAGAAACTAGTATTAAATTTCTTCCCATTTGATAATTCCGTACAAGTAGTTGACCCAGACAAGGGAAAATTCTTACTTCGAAGAGTACAGTTGCCTCCGCTTAAACTAGAAATGCTACAAGTTGGCAATATTGTTAGCATATTTTCCAAGCTACTCCTTATAACTGATTGCGCGCCAATAACGCGACGATTATTATTTAAAGGAGTTGAGAGCACATTTGCACTCATCAAACCATCGCCTCCGAGCATTCACGGAAATGTTATAACATTCATCATAAAGAATGGATTTCGTATCGTTAATATGAAAAATGGGAAACTGAAAAAAGATTTTGCTGTAAAACTGTATAGAAGTATTTCAGGCAGTAATATGTTACCTCTCATTATTGATTACATTACTGGTGGTGAAGTTATAGGTTTAGAGTTAGTTGCTAAGAATGCTGTTTCAAAATGGCGTAATTGTTTGGGAGCAACAAATCCGAAGGAAGCAGCTCCTGGCACTTTAAGATACTTGTACGGGCAAGATATGTTGAAAAATGTTGCACACGGTTGTAATGACTTAAAAGATGCAACTGAGATGCTGGACCTATTTTTTGGGTATGATGGTAATGTTCCGAGGGTATCATTTCAAGCAACGTTGAAGGACTGCACTTGTTGCGTAATCAAACCGCATGCTATCACTGATGGAAATATTGGCTCAATAATACAAACGATTGCGACTTCGGGAACATTTTATATTTCTGCAATGGCTATGTTTGCAGTTAAATTGGCAAACGCAGAAGAATTTTTTGAAGTATACAAAGGGATTCTTCCAGAATATGAGAAAATGTGCATACATTTGACCGAAGGCAAATGTGTCGCTATGGAAGTTAAAGCTGTTGATCCTAGTATAAACGTAGTTTGCCAATTCAGGAAGCTATGTGGGCCGAGAGATCCTGATGTATGTCGCCAACTATATCCCGAGAGCATAAGAGCTAAATACGGCAAAACAATTTTACATAATGCAGTCCATTGCACAGATCTTCCTGAGGACGGCGAAAGGGAAGTTGAATATTTCTTTAAACTAATTTCAAATGATCACTGATCATTAGTTTTATTTTTAAAATATTATTTCATTACAACATAAATGTAATAAATAGAGTTACTATTATTTAAGAGCATTTTATTTAGCTTTCATGTTAAATGAAAAGCAAAAAAGTCAAATGAAACAAATTAGAAGTATTTTATGAAATCTCTGTTCTTAAATTTTACTGGCGAGTTGTATTAAAATTGATAGTTTTTTTTTACATTAGGAGTAGTATGACCTTGAAATGGTTACATAATGCATAACATGTGACGTCTACCCGGCGTCACCGAAACTCGTACAACTAGTTTTTAATTATCAGAATATTCTTCCATGCATGATATTAAAAACCGGCCAAGTGTGACTCGCTAATAAAGATATCATACAAGATATTTTAGATGTTTAAGAAATAACTGGGATGTTTAAGAGATGTACAAATTTTGAACACGGTGTATGTCATTCCTGTAAAACTACAAAGTTCAAACTTAAAAACGTATTTTATTGTAAAGAATAGATAAAACCAGTTATTATAAAGCATAACACTTTATTTATTACTTACAAGATTGACTTTTACTTAATAAAAATGTCTACAATAACTTATACTACATTTTAATAAAAAGATGAACCAGCTCATTTAGCAACTGGATGGAACTCATGATCCAATATGGATTATGATTACCTGCCAGTTTACGGATGTCAGGCGGGAGTTACTTTATTTAAAACTTGACTACCCATTCCGAATTTATTCCATACAAAAAACAAAATCACGACAGTAGCTAGTATAGATTTCATGATTGTATCTAGTAGATAAAGAACTTTAGTCTAAACTAAGGTCGTTGATGGGGACTTTGCTGAAGAACTGACGGATGTTGTCGACTATTTTCTCAATGATCGCGTTGACAACTGGAGGCCCGATTTCGTAAATTATGTCGTTTGCGCTGGAACGTATCAGCTCACGAGCAGCGCGACCTGAAATCATTTTTCATTGATGCAGTCTATCATTTCAGCATAAAAAGAATTTATACTGAAATTTTAGATGAAATTGGTGTTTATTGAGTTCTCATTATTAATATGTGTGCGATTTTTTTAAAAATAAGTAATATAATTGTATAAAGTGCTGATTCTTAGTTACTCTGGTAAATTACAAATAACAAGCGAGATATGTCGAAACTTTTTAAAAGCGTAAAACAATGATTTGTTAAAGCAGCAAGTTTGCCAATTTTAGATCTCAACGTTAAGTAGAAGTCAGTCAACTGGTAGTTGATTGAAGCTGTTTTTTTTTTGTTTCGTACGTACATTCAAATTATTAGAAGATACCAGTCCTATTATTTATTTATATCTTGATTTGGGAACATAGTCTTTGTTCTACCAGCTCTGTAATTTACACATGCAGTGCCACATAAAATATTAATCTATTTCAAACTAATTTGATTTTTAATGTTAAATTTACCTAAAACTTCATTTCCATTGAAAAGGTTTTCGAATTCCAAATCAGATTTGTCCTTTAGTTCAAAATTACTCTTCCAGTTTTTAACAAACCAATATTGTTCCCCTGATTTGTCTTTTTCACCCAGTTCTCCATCGATGCTTATCAGCATTTTTCCTGCAAAATCATAGCAAATTTACAATGTTGGTTTACTATTAAAAATGTATAGTATATATATATATATTATAGTTACTTAAACATCCCATACCTAAAATGACTGGAAACCAACATCATTTAATTGATTTGTAAGAAATAATGAGAATATCCTTTGATAGTAAGTAATATTAAATTTATCTTTTTTTTTAAACATATTTTTAACACAAGCAAATCAGTAAGATTTATGCATATTCCTTGTTCTAGTCTTGTTTTTAGAAAATTATTGGAGGTTAATAAATTGTTTATAATAGACAAGTAACCAAGATCAAGGGTACCAAATATACTAAACGCGGAACGAAATGTTTCGTCATGTTGATAGGTCGTTATTTAGTCGACGACCTTTTGCTAGGCCAAACTTTAGAAGTAAACAATGTTAGACTTCGTGATTGATTTTTGTTAATAGAGATACAAGGTTAGTCAATATATTGTATAAACAAAGTGAGTACAAATATTATGCTATATTTTATTCTATGATTGGTTCTGGTTTTGAAGCGGTGCGGAGGTCAGACGCAGTAAACTAGACTTAACTAAGTTTGGTAGTGAAGCTTGAACTATAAATCGTTTGTGCTAAGAATGCAACGGGGTCTAACATATGTCTTATTTTTATGCTATATTTTTTTGGAAAATAATGAAAACATTTTTTACATGAAAAAATAATAATTCAATATTCCACAAAAAATTGATTCACCTCAAAAGCTTCACTAGTTTTTACCCAATTCCCACGAAGGGTAATTTGTTTCGAGTGTATTTATTTATATTGGTTTTTCTAAGTATTTAAAGAAATATTTTGGTCGCGTATTTAAATAACTCACACTAACTGACTACTGAAAAATTATTTGTATTATTATACAAATAATTTTTCAATAAACTTTTTTCACACATCATCATCACTAACAGTCTTCATAGCCCACGTTTAGCTGTTCGTAATGCTTGAAATTTTAAAATATTTCCATGAAAATATGAACAATAGGTAAATGAATTTTGATACTTACTTATTGTAGCATGAACTTTACCCTTACCCTCGATGGGTAAAATAAGTAAGCTTCCTTTCATTTCGTAATTTCCTTCCAATTTTGCTGTGCATTGAATTTTGACCAATAGCTTCGATTTCCCCGTATCTCGTCTGTAATTAATATATTATCATGGATAGAAAATATAAAATTAACAGACAGAAGAGATGAATGGAGGACGCTACTTAACACTACTGACAAGGTTAGCTCTTAATTTTAAGAAGAAGAAAAAGGCAATTGTAATGTATGTACTGATTGCTCCTCCGGCAAAGAAGCGTCAAGTATCACGTCTATATCCCTTGCGGGGTAGATAGAGCCAACATTCTTAAAGGCCACGTTCGTATGGCTTTATGATAGAATTGAGATTGTTTAGATTCAAATAATGCTTTGGCATAAATACCAATTTCTGCTTATATTTAAGAGAAAGCTCTTGTCAGTGGAGTTAAGTGGAGATAACACTGAACTAACGTTTCTTGTAGTAACATAACTATATATTGTAAACTTCTAGGTTTTAAGCAAATCCATATTTTTTAGACAAATGTTATAAATGCAAAAGCGTGTCTTTCATCCACTGGGCCGATTATGATGAAATTTCCTAGAAATAGTATGTAAAAAGTAGCCTATACTTAAGTGCAGTCCCGGGACAGAGTGTTAAAAATTATTTATTATTATTTTTCATCATAATTAGTCAAATCATGCCAATTATCGAACGCCGGACTTTGCTTCTTGGAAGTAAGTACATTACCACTGCGCTACAGGGACTTGCCATATAAGACTAGAACACACATACATACATACAAACATAAAATCTCGCCTCTTTCCCGGAGGGGTAGGCAGAAACTACCTCTTTCCACTTGCCACGATCTCTGCATACTTCCTTCGCTTCATCCACATTCATAACTCTCTTCATGCAAGCACAAACGTGTAAATTAATTCAAAGGTTTTGATCAAAATTTTAATAAATTCAATTTTGATTATGCAAAATATCACGACAATGTCATGAACTTCAGAATATCAATGCCGAGTTCAATGTTACAACTTTTAATGTGAATGTATGTGATTATGATGTCATAGTCACACAAATAATCTTATCACGTCTTAATCCCTAACAAAGTTGACAGAGTAATAAAGACTTATAACGCCTATTACCTAGTTCGATAGATATAATCAAAGTTTTAAAAATTAGAGTAAATACTAACGTGTGTACATAAATACGTTCACCCGTAAAATAATTTCGAATTCAAAAATTATTTTATACTTTTTATTCGCTTTGTATTCACAATACTGTGCACGTATGATAATAAGGATGTGTATAAAATGTTTGCAAGTGTTATATAGAATTTATATTCCTTTAAATAAATTGATGATTTCTTAGCGCAAAAATTGCATTCTCGGTTCGAACTTCGGTCTTCAGGATGAAATAAGATCTTTCGTAAAGCTGAACGGCTTAGTGGTAAAACTGATATATACATATAGATTCAGGTTGCTACCCCACTGTCAAAAAGGAGAATCAGTTAATAAGTCTTCACTGAGGCTTTTACAATATGGCGTGAAGAAAAGGAACTGGCACACACAATTTTTTTCTTAGCCACAAGACAAAATAAAAAATAGTATTTTTGTTTTTTTATTTACTCACTGTATTTTTTTCGGGGCACAGTCTTTCAGGCCAGTTATAGTCAGGCCATTTGCGATTAACTTCAAACTGGGTGAAGAAGCATCCACGTGCTTTATAAATAGCGGGTCCATTGTTTCAATGCCAAGCTCGGGCAGACCCTTGGCAAATATTGGGATGGCGTCCTGTGTAGACTGCTTGATACATTTCGAATCATCAGCTTTACATTTGTGAATGAATGGGACTGAAATAAATGAGGATTTGTAATACAATATCGTGCACTTAAACTAAAATAATTTTATTTATTCTGGGAAAAATGGACCTATTATTAATATTTACAAATTTAAGTTTATATTTAAGATGTTTTGCAATTTATGAAAAATTAATTATATTTTATTTGAAAACTAATCAATATCTTTTTCATCTTAAAGCGTAGGAATGTTAATAAATCAAATAGAATTTCAACAAAACAATAAAAAATATACACATTTTTATTTTATACAAAATATTAAAACTTTAATTAAGCGTTAATCTAATTACTTAGGTAATGATTTAATACAATAACGTACTTACCAGAAGTGGCACTCACTAAACACAAAGAAGCGTAACTAGACGCTAAAATTAAAAACAGCTCTCGCATTTTCGAAAATATTTTTTCAAAATTCGAACACAAGCGCTGGCTCGAAGGTTCCCATACTCTTTAATGAGAAATAATGCAGTGACCACTTATATAAGGTCACCAACTTAAGTTTAAATGCTGACGCTTGTCAAAACCGTTAAGTAGCCAAGAAACTAGAGATGTTTAATGGTCGGATTTTTAGAACCAGATTTTTATATCAGCGAGTTTAATATTAAAACCCAATTGTTGACGCGATCTTACGTGTCGCTCTGTTACAAACTTAGACAAAACAAAGACTTTTGTTTGTCTAAGTTGAAAGTTAATTATCATTAATTAGGCAGGTAATACGTAAAATGACACAGGTATTGTTTTCAAAATTATGTACATATTTATATTATGAATTTAATGAAACCTGTATGCTATTTGAGGAAATAATGTCTGGCTAAATCGTTTATTTCAGACCCAAGAAAAGCGAAAGTCAGTTCCCTTATAGGCCATGTATGTTTTTTTTTTAGTATAAATATGCATCATACATATTTTTAAAAGGGTTTCTTCGTACGTTATTAAGAAGTGGCAGCAAAAGCATAACGTAAGAATGGTTTATTTTTTATTAAGTACGATACATATATTTTATCCACAACCAATTGTAAAGATACTGAGAATGGACGTATAGAATCAATAAAATATTTTACACTAAATAACTTACCCTTAAAGAACGAAATAAAACTCAAAATTGATAATACTTACTAGTACTGGCTTTAATTAATGAATGCAATAAGAAGAGTCTTAAAAGGCACCTACGGATAACGACCTTGTTAAAGCTTTAAACTTGTTTGATTTTATGCGCACATGAAAATTTATAATAATTTAAAAACATAGCTCAATTGTAGCTCAGTGTTTACAGTTGGCTAAGTAAAGTTTTGTAATTTTCTATTTTTTTTTCCGAAGTGAAACTGTATTTGAACGTTGTGTTTAACTTTTTCAGTGATTTATAATGTTTTCCATTCGTAAATCACCAAAAAAATTATAGAACCTGTCTTATGAGCATTTGATTTCAGGAAAAAATAATTTATTGATATGTTAAATTTTTCTAGATTTACAAAATAAATCGATAGGTTAGGAGAAAGTTTAATTATTCATTTACAAAACTACAAGGCCACGTTAAGCTTGATAGCTTATTCCGACACTTTAGAATAGAACCACTCCATCGTAAAGCCATACAGCTGAATGTGGCCCTTCAGTCTTTTTATTCTGCATACCGCGCAAGGGATTTAGACGTGACTATATGTATGTATGTTTATTTGTGTGTTTGTTTTTTACCTCTTTACGGATTATCTACAGAATAAATCTTCTATATCTAAATCACGTATAGGTACATAGGGTTCTTTTCAACTCGTAAACTGTATTCTTTTGTAGGTGACGCTTTTCGACGCTTTTTGTAGATGGAGCTAAATTTACGCGAGTGAAGCTGCGGGTAAAAGCTTAATTATTGTAAAAACATGAGCGGTAAGCAGAGAAAAACAATTCCTTTACTTTCGATAGGCAGGCACTCTCTGTTACTAGAAAATGCTCTTAAATTTATTTCTAAGATGACGCGATACTCGTTCTCTCATGATGTTACGCGTCACTAGTCTACAATTTACATTATGTATATCATGTTTTTATGTTAAATTAATATTTAGTAGGTAAAGTGGGATATGCATATTGTTTATGTGTTAATGTCAATCTAGGGACATTATAAACTTTGAGGGATTCATCTTTGAGGCTGTCATTATCTTAATTTCGATTCCGTTAATAAACCAGCTTAACGTGATTTTTGACTATTTTGCAAGACCATTAATTATTAACTCTAATCCTTAAATGCCATAATTAAATACGAGATATATTATGAATTTATGTTATGTATGTCCAAAATCGATATCCGCTGGTTTGGATCGTGCGCTGATAGATGTCAGTCACCTTTGCGTTTTATAACCAAAACACGTCTTAAGAAATTTGCAAAATAAGATTGAAATCAGCCATCGTCAGGTTGAAATAAAATACCTATTTTCTTTTGTTTATGAACATTAATATACATATAAAGCAAAATGTCAAAAAAATAAAAAAATCATCAGTTATGTTGTAATGTAATTTTATTCAACTTACGGCGACCATGTAGCAGTCTTCCTAGCTCTGTGTTATGTCAAAATAAACATAGAATTTTCAAGAATCGACACAACAGTTTTTGCGGCCATTCCAAGATCGAAACTTGATATTAAGACTCGTCGATCATCAAGGATATGTTATTTTTTTTTAATTCTATGCGGCTGAGTCATACATATAATATCCACGTGTCTGTGTTTTTGTATGTTTTGAATAAAGAAGTTTTAGAGATGTCATGAATTTAAAGTCCAACTTTAGAATATGTAAGTACTCAAATGTTGTTTGCTTACTTGTATAATGAATATCTTATGAGGTGTTTATTTTTCAAATATATATATGTATCCGGAAAAATATTAAATTTTTTAACAGAAAAAAAAACAAAAGAAATAAATAACTTCATATCTCAAAATTAAACAACAGTCTGTCAGTCAACAGCAGTCCTCATCATTTATTAAACACAAAATTTCATTTGTAGAAATTCAAATTTAAAAACACGTTGTATTTATAAAAATACTTTGTCCATCGGCATTGCCTTCAAAAATTTATTAGTATTCTTTATCAGTTTCTTGAAAGTAGCGGCTATGATGGGGCCTTGGAATTGGAGCGTCACTTCTTTCCAGTTCTCATTGGCAAATTTGTGCACTGAATTGGCTGAAACGAAATAAAAATAAATACATACATACACACATACATACGTCATGTCACGTCACGTCTTTATCCCTTGCGGGATAGACACAGTCAACAGTCTAAAAAAATATTGATAGGCCTATGTATAGCTGTTTAGCTTAATGATAAAATTAACATCCAAATACTGGAAGATTACTAGCCCTTCGCCGTGCCTATCCCTTTGTTTTTTCGACATCCATGAGAAAAAGACAGTGTTGTCCGTCCTATTCTTTTTTATTGGTGCCGGGTACCACACGGCATCGTACCCGCGGAAGTAAGTACCCCGCGCAAAAGCTAGTCGATTATAATCTTACCCAAATCTTGTTTGCCGTTGAATAGATTCTGGAATTCGTATTTTACGCCTTTGATAGGTTCTGCCTCAGCTTGGTATGTTTTGATACTAAGATGTTCCTTGCCACCGTCATCTTTTACAATTTTGTATGTGACGGTCAGTGATAGGTCATATGAATCTGTAAAAGTAAATATATGTGTTATTTTTGAAAAGTTTTAAGACATTTTATTTAATACTCGTACGCGTACGCAGCCCCGCTCGTTTATAAATAACTTACTCGTATGTCGTTAATATCTGTTTTTGTGGGAATTTTGGGAATCCCTTTCTTAGTACGCCTCTAGCCAAAATGTGATGTGTATATTTCTAAATATGTAGTATCTTTCATTTCAGAGCTGTGGGCTGTGTTGATAAGTCAATATCGTTAATGCGAAAGTACGTTTTTTTGTTTGTCACCTCTTCACGCGGTATCTACTGCACCAATTTTCTTATACACAATGAAAGGTCTTAACAAGGACATATGGATATTTTATTCCGGTAAAAACGAAAATTCACATGTGATTTGCGAAAACCCTGTATTCTTTTGTATGTGGCACAGAATTCGCGAGGGTGAAGCTATGGGTAAAATCTAGTCTTTTTAATAAATAGTACCCGGTTGACCGAGCTTTGCTCGGTCTACCAGAGATAGCGCTGATATAGTTTCTTGAAACGCGGTTTTTAATATGTATATATATTTTGGGTACCGAGCTTTTCTCGAACCTAGAACTAAATCTAAATCGATTCCTTGAGTCGAAAAGCCCCTAATCTGTAACTTTCATGAAAATCGTTGGAGCCGTTTCCGAGATCCTGATTATATATATACAAGAATTGCTCGTTTAAATATTCAGATATAACTTGTACAGTACATACCCATGATGATGGAGAATTTTCCTTTTCCTTGCACAGGGAGGACTATGAGACGACCGTCCATGTCATAAGTCCCAACCACTTCTAAATGCGGGCACGTTATTTTCATAGCAAAACTCATTTTGGCGTTATCATGTCTGGAAATTAAATGATTGTTATTATTTTTTTTTAAGGCATTTGAATTTACTAAGAAATAATACTTATTCCTGGAACGGACACTATTTACTGCTATTATTCTTTGGTTCTAGTTACTTTTGAACCCTAAGTTCCTTTCCAGAGAAGTGGTAACTGGGACTAACGCAAGGATGAAGAAGATTATTTCGATATTTGTTTCGAATTGTAAACAAAAAGTTGCAATATTTTTTCCGGAATCAGTTAATATTTAAACGCTAAATTTTTTTAAGTTTTTACAAATCGGTGTAATCGGTTTTTGGGTAAAAATTAACTTAGAATCAACGTTTTGTTTTGCTACAAAACGGTATTTAATGCTTAATTTTCATTGGGACTCAAATTTATTGATCATATATCACTACCTATGTGTAACGGGAAGAGTTATGTAGTTTGCAGCTTAACTTTTCCTTAAAAATATACGTACTTTAAATCCTTCATATCGCATTTTTCGTATCCAGATATGGTCGTGTCTGTCATTTTGAACTTAAGCATGGTAAGGCCGCCATCTATTTCATCAAATTTCATAGGTTCCAGTCGTTCAGCGCCAATAGATTTATCCCCTGTCAGTACTTGCTTGTAAACTGATTTCCCGATAGTCATCATACAATTGGTGTCATCTGCTTTGCACGGTGTGGGAGGTGTAAGACTTGCGCCTGGAAAATAAATAAAAGTAGATAATACTATCGTGGTACCGAAATCTAAGCTTGGTGCTGGTTTGGTTTTTACTTTTAAGTTTATGTAAAAATAACATTGAAGTCAAATGAAATCGGTATCTAATGAATCTAAGGATGTTGCATCTAGAATACATTTAGATGATGATGTTTTTCAATATGTTCTTATTGATGCTGATAGGAGGTCATTGCGAAGGCAACTTAAATATAGAAACTTCCTAATGCTGTACGATGTCAAGGATTGTTTAATAGTTTTAAATGAATATTTATTTTCGTGGTATCTTTAGCAGTGCACGAGATTTGAATCTAATTAAGCAGAGAATGCAACTAAATATATACAGAGACTTAAATGATGAAAAATATTTCTGAATCATTACACTTACCATGATTGGGTGATGCAAAAAGTATCACAGGTAATAAAATGTACACTAAATACATTGTTGTAGTTTAACACCCTTATCACAACTCAAATAAAACAGGAAAATAAAAATATTTTCTGTGACCGGAGATCCTAACAAAACATCAGTTTTAATTAACTGAACATTTTTGTCAGAAACTCATCATAATTTTGCTATTTATATGTATTTTACATGTTACGTACACAAGTGAAAGAATGTAATTTTGGATAAATTCTGAAAACACAAGAAAATATTTTTATAAAGTTATAATTAGCAGTATGCTTTTTTATTTTACTTAATTTAATTTAAATTGAAATTAATTTATTTTTGGTTTTCCCTGATATTAATGTAAATTAAGGTGACTCTAAAAAGAAGTAACTTATAGGGTAGATATAAGGTGCGCATAGATTTCAAAAATTAAATTGTCGTCGTTTGGTATTAGATTTTAAATAAAATATCTACACCGTTGAATGGAAAATGTCCAAACAAATAAATAAATTTAATAACAGCATTATGAGGCTAGCCCTTATTATATACCGGTTAATTTATCTGTTTCCTTTCCTAAGGTTGGTTGGGAATACTTTTAGCATTAAGTACTTTGAGGCTCAATTAAGTTTTAAATGCATAAATGAAAGTAATATAGGAAGGTTTGACGACCATGTAATAATTGGACCGCAGTTTTAATTAAAAGGAAGTTTCACATACGTATTAAAAAATAAAAGATTTTGTTATACGCTGCTACATAGCATGACTTTGTTCGTAAGACGTATGATGTTTTACATGTTAACATCTTGCTTTGAACAAAAACATTACATAACCAAAATGATGTTTATTACTAAGGTCGCATCGGGCTTTTCCGCTGTTGTTACCTGCCTCTCTTTTTGTTTTTCACTTTTCTACAACAGTAAGTAGATAGGCACTTAAGATTTTTTTTCTTCTTCTAATAGTGAAACCTAAATTTGTTTAACATACTGACTGGGCTGCGAATTTCTTAGTAGAGCCTATTTGGTCGGTTACGATATTATGTTCCCGACCAAACTTCTTCAGAATCTCTCGCCGCTTGATGTCAAGCTGTTCTTTGATTTCATTCTTCCATCATATCAAGCTACGACTCCTAGGTCCCCTCACGAAGTACCTCATTAAGCGTATTCAAAAACGTTATATTTTCTAACTGATCAAGAGTGTATCTTCCAGCGTAGCGTTATGTTAGTAATACCCTTAATTACTATATATACCCTTAATTACTATATTTCAGGTAACGGGTTTTCGATTAGGTACTTGGTTATTTTTTTACAGAAATAAGAAAATGTCTTTGTCCATAAATTTTTATTTTGTATAATATTAAATAAATAAAAACATATTTTACTGTTTAAAAATATTGTCCATAGGCATTGCTTTTAGAAATTTATAGATATTTTTGATAAATATCTTGTAGGTGATGGAGAGTATTGGTCTTTGAAACTCTTGGAGAACTTCTTTTGAATTTTCATTTGCAAATTTAAGAACTGAATCAGCTGAAACAAACGATATGGTTTTATTTATGAAACTATATACAATATCAGTGTTTCATAGAACAGTGTACGTAATTAACCATAATATATATTTATAATGACAGTGATTTTTTCTTTCTTTGTGGCCTTGAGCTGTAGTATAAACGTAAGATGTACCAAATATTAATTATCTTTTTTAATACATCACTTGTACTAAGGCAAGACGAACAATAAGTAATTTACAAAATTAATTAAGTAGTTACATTACTTTAAATGTATCCTTTAAAATATTATACGGTATTTACAATAAGGTTTGGTAGTTAAGTAAATATATTTATTTACTGTTTTTATTTGTTCTCAAAATTATATTATTCAAATTTCTATATCTTACCTAAATCTTTTCGGCCATTGAACAAATTATCAAACTGGAACTTGGCTCCCTTTTCCGCATTCGCATCGAAATTGAAATTTTTTATGGTAATATATTCTTTTCTGTCGTCGGTTTTTACAATTTTGTATGTTGCGTCGATATTTATGTTGTAAGAATCTATTTTTACAGAAATATATTTTTAGTTAAAAAGCACAAATGTTTAAGAATATGTTACGAATGTTTACTAATTTGTTTAAAAAAATTCTCAAAATACTAAATTTACTTGAGTTTTATCAGGGGTACGCTCCTGTCAGAATTTCTAGGAAAAAAGTGTGTAATAAAGGAAAAAACATACATATAGTGTAGCGGCCGTTCAGCCTCCATGGACAAACAGACTCTTTGAAATGACATTTTAAATGACCAAAATCGACTGACAGACTTATGAAAACACGGACAATCGACACTAAGACGAGACGACAATAAGAAGACATCTTTAACAGGCAAAATTCTATTTTTATTCAGACACGACCCAACAAACCCTCGGCCCGTTCATATAGTCATGTCTATATCTCTTGCGGGGTACAGATCCTACAGTCTTGAAATGACTACATCCACGTCCAGCTGTTAATGATGGAATTAAAAAAAAAATTTTTCCGTCATTAACAGTTTTTTTTTTGCAGCCTTTCGCCTGCAAGAATAATCCCAAGTTTTTTTGCCTTTGCCTTAGTCGTCTTTTACGATATCCATGGGAAAGTTATCAAATGTTCCTATTCTAAAGTGCCAGGAATCACACATTACGGCACTAACACTAACACTTTTGCCACACCCCGTAGGGTATATGATATACCTCAATATATTTATTTATACGGAAAAATATATTAATTACTTACATGCATCTATTGAAAAATTTCCATTTCCTTGTACTGGCAGTATTATCAGACGACCGTTGATATCGTAAAATCCAGAGAGATTTACTTCGGGGCACATTAAGTTCAATTTTAATTTAGAATTATGGGCGTCAATCCTAAAAGACAACGGTAAATACAAAATTTAAAAAAAAAATAATAATAATTTACTTACGAGAACATTGGTACTATCGATTTTTTACTTTGAAAAAATATGTAACGCTTTAGTAATTGCAGATATAATCTTTTTATGGGTGATGAATGTTCTTCTTTTTCAGCACTCATAGAGTACAAGCCTCTACATGGTGTTCCTATTGGACTCGGTGTCTTGGAACTCGCATCCAGGTACTGTCCGACATTTTTGTTATTTCATTGCGGAGACAGCGATTTCAGATTTCAGCTCTTAAGTCAATCAATTGACCCGTACTTTACATCTACAAGAGGGAAACTTAATGCTGAAAGAATTACCTCTCAGTAAATCTTTAGAGAATGACAAACAGGTTATAACTTTAGGTCTTTAGTTTGGTAGGAACCCAATTACCTTAGACTCGTAATATTACATTTTTTATAACCAGCCACTGTGCACCTTTCAAATTTATACTTCAATATGGTCACTGAGCCATCGATTTCATCTATCCACACAGGGTCTAATATTTCGGCTCCAATGGAAGCATCGCCAGACATTATCTTAGGATATATGTCATTGGCTGTTGAAACCAAGCATTTTGTGTCATCGTCTTTACAGGGTATGATTGATGCTGTAAAATTGTAAAAATAAATAGGTTTAATATAACAAGCAAAAATCAAGAAAACTACTTCTTTGGGTCAACTAAGGGTCAGTATTGTATTCAATGCATCTGATTATTTCTTTTACAGTTATCGCACCATCTCCATCATCCAGTCAGTCCAGTCTCCATCTCAGTTTGGTCCAAAGGCAGAGAATGCCTTAAGTTCACCTGTCAAAAATTCTTTACAGGTGTGAAATCGAAAGTCAATAAAATCTGAAAATTTCCGTAACTATTTATTTACTAATATTCTTACCTTGACAGAACGTAACTAAACCAAACACACAATAAATAAGACGCAATGGTCGATCCATTGTGCCGTCACATCAATTGTAATGATAAACACAAATGCCACTTTATATATTTTTTGTTATAAATGAAATTACAAAGATGGCAATTAAAGACTCATTTACATGGTATTGAAGAAATAATAGTAGAAGTAGTTAGAAGTTTTATAGAAATGAATTCAGATTACTTTATTAACTTTCGACCAGGGGTAGATTTTCGCCGTAACTCCAGCGGCGTTAAGGGAAGATTCTTGTTTATTTCTCTTTCACATGTGATTTTAGATGAGTGAACTTTACAAAAACCACACTTGTCCAATATGTATTTTATTAATCACTCAGTCCGTTAGAAACGCAAGAGTATTATAATTGAATAATTGATAAGTGGTTGGCTGTGTGTACTATGCTTTTGTTTTTATAAATTACTCAATGTGTCAACTTCTATGACATGATATCCGGCATAGTTTAATTATTAATAATTCAGTAGCGTAATATTTCTACGAGTATTATAGCATTTCTATAGATTTAACAACCTAAATCTTTACCTGCATGATTAGAATTATTTATTTTCTATTTTCTAGTCATCAATCTAATATTTATTCCCGTTATAAAAAAATCGTTTGATTATTAAAAAAATATATTTAAAGTTATCCACCTAAATTACATTAGTTATGGATTGGCTATCACTAATTGGAAAAATTGGCAAGCAATTAATTTTAATTATCAAATATAATTATTGATTCTATTGTTACTTAAAATTATGACACTCTCAAAAAAGTATATAAACTAAGCTACATACATATAAAACAGTTAACAAAATACCTTTGATAACAAAATAATACCAAAACAAAAAATCTGCTCAAACATGTTCAGATCTCTTTGCGTTATTATTCTATTAGGAGCTGCGTTATGTCACACACGTAAGTAAATTTTTGATGTTTGCCACTTATAATTCGAAATAGTTTTCTTTATTCTCAAAAGTTTGACTGTTTTATTATTGTTTTTTTTTCCTAAAACAACAGTTTAAATTTCTTAAATTAATTTTGTATAAAACCAGCTGTACGGTGAACCAAATTTAAATAAAAATGCCAACTCAAACGAGATCGAAGCACTCACAAACCTAACAAATCATTTTCACTAAGGTGTAGTGAACAGCTTGTAGGCTTAGTGCGTGTAGTCTGTAAAGCTTGGCTTTATACGATGTCTGATATTTTTTTCACAGGCTATGTAAACTTTAAGTGGCTTCATTTTTACATGATAATGTTTTTGGTGAGATTTAAGTTATACATACATACATATGATCACGAATTAATCCCTTACGGGGCAGATAGAGCCAAACATCTTGAAAAGAGTAGAGACCATATAGAAGCTATTCATCAATTAAATTTAAATTTGCCACTGCAATAGACAATACCTTAAGATGCAACAAAAGAAGCTTCCTTGTTAAGGTTTCAAACCAAAGTCTACCATCAAAAACAAAAAAATTTGTCTATCGAATTTGGCATATTTTTACTGTAGATTATAAAAAACAATTGAATTAAAATTTGTACTTACTGGCAAAGAAAACGAAAAGTTCACGCAAGATTGAAGTGGAAGATAACATGCATAAATATATTTTCTCGAACAAATTCAACCGAAATCTGATAAAACTCAGTCGATCCATTTTGCCGAACTTTCCTTTTATCTGAGACCGCGAGAGGCTGTAACACCTAAATTTGTATACGTTTATCGCTAAGAAAGTTGGCGGAATTCTATTTATATTCAATCTTTCAGTCAGTGTGTCTCACTGATAAGGCCACGGACGATTTTTCCTTCAAATCACCTTTATCTTAATAAGTTCTTGTAAGCGCCGTTTTTATTCTTTTTCTGAATTACGGAATGAGTTTCTTTCATACAAATATTAGGTTTTGCATATATTTGAAATGACGTCTTAGCAAAAGTTGTTCTACCTGATGTGATTTATTGTGATTTTATTATTTATTGATAGTACATAATAAGGTTAGATGTAATGAAATGTATAAGTTATGAAAAGAAAACAAACAAACAAACTTACTTTCGCATTTATAATATTAGTTAGGATATACACTACAGTAATTTTGTACTAATATAGATTTTGCTAATAACTCGCGGGAGTTA
The DNA here is from genome assembly GCF_032362555.1 of Amyelois transitella. Classification (NCBI taxonomy): domain Eukaryota; kingdom Metazoa; phylum Arthropoda; class Insecta; order Lepidoptera; family Pyralidae; genus Amyelois; species Amyelois transitella. The sequence continues at coordinate 3,811,860 of NC_083511.1, read as the reverse complement.
GATATCGGAATAAACGTAGCGTCAAATATCTGGGCTTTACGCTGCAGGAGAATACGGTAGCTGCAAGATGCTGAGAACAGGAATGGGATGGAGTCTTACTTGTCATTATTTTTCTTTTCATTCTATTATTATAATATTTCAAATTATACAAAATTTTTCCATTGCATATTTCTGTGTAAATGTCGATAAGTATTTACATAAAGTACAAAATTTAAAATAAATAAATCTAATAGGTATTGTTCGTATGCTTCATTGTACAAGTTGCTACAAATATAGGTAAAATCAATATGGACTACAATTCGGTCTGCAAATAAATATGAAATATCAGTTTTATCTCATTTAGTTACCTGATAATTTTCTCTTTATTAAATTACAGCCACCACCACCACCATTGGCATTTGAAATAGCTTGGAAAATAATACCTTAATTTTTCCATGATATCGAGGTTCCGGGTTGAAAAGCTGAGACTTTAATGAATAATATGTATGAATAAAGTGTGAAACCATAAACATCCTATGAAATTATTTTTGTAATTAAACAAAGTTGAAGTAGAGAACTACTCCACTCCACTTTTTGTTCCGGTTCCGCACGGTCCATTTGCTTGGGCAACTTTATGATTATCCTCTGCGAACAATTTAATATTGTTCCGGACAGCCGGCCGTACGTTAAAAGTCACAATCTTCCTCACCTTTGCCACTTCAGCCTTTACTGTGGACCAGTCGACTGAGAAAATTTAACACCTTATAGGTATAGGTTAGTTTAGTTACTTATTATATTTTTCATATAAAATGATTTTCTCCATGTTCAATAGGTATTTTTATATCTTATAAATAACGATAGTCAACTTTGAAGAAGAAAAAAACAATTAAGAATGCAGAGAACGCTAGATAGATCAGTGGTAGGTATAGTTAGAATCCTTTTTATAAATTAGTAAAAAATTTAAATTTAAAATATATACAATTGGATGAAAGCGCATAAACTTCAAATTAAGTTACTGTAAAAACCTAGGGATTAATTTTTTTTTTTCGTTTTCCTATAAAACCTTGTTTTTGCGCTGCCCAGTGCCCGTGATCAAAATTCCGTGATGAAGGAAAATTACAGACAACGCCATCTATGCACATTTTGCGTAACTATTTACAAAAGTGACAAATTGTCACCGAAATAAATTGAAACCTACTCATATTATTTAGTTTGAGAGTCCTCTAGGTAGGTTTGGTTTATATTCATCTGTCCCACATTTCTTAACATTATTTAACGCGTTTAGGTAAGCAGTAGTATAATAAGATATCATTATGATTTTAGTCTAATTTTTGGCCATATTATTTCAAATATACAATAATTTCAATAAATTTGATTTTATTATAGCATTAGCCCAAACTCCTGAAACTTCCGAGGGAATTACCAAAAATGTACTTCCCATTGCCCTTTTCCAAGGACTAAACTATATTTGTATCAACATTAGTATATAAAAAAAAAACTATATTTGTACCAGATGTCATCCATCATACTGACTTCCGCATTTATAATAGTAGTTGAGATTGTGACAATATTTGTTAGGATACATAGAGATATTGTTTAAGGAACTAACCGTAGCTCTGCTCGCGTGAAACTTAAATTTCTGTTTATTCTGTTATCGTATGCAAAACCTTGGACCCTATTCGAAGATGGTGCGTTATCAGGACATCTATTAAGAAAATTATATTTATATTCTAGAGTTTAAATTCGCATAACCAAATCCGGGAGCTAGTTCGATAACGGTAAAATGCGTCGATATTTGTTAGAAGTAGCGGTTTGGCGAAACCCATTGTTATTGGTCATTCGTGTAGAACAATCCAATGATTTATATCAAACAGATAACATTATAAGCATTTGTTCTATAGTATCTGCCAGCCTCTGTAGCATAGTGTTAAAGTGTTGGCTTCGACTCAAGGTCACGGGTATTATTCCTGTCGTAGTGTGTTATTTTATAAAGCAATCTGTATCACCCTGATTAAATTTGTTAAAGTTCATTGAAAAAAGTGCCTGGTGCTTCTCACTTACTTTAAAATTTAGATGCAATTAATTTTGATCTTCATTATATCTTTGTGCTTCTCAACATCGCCATTTCAAAATTTAGATAATTAGCAACAAATTAAGGTATTACCTATGTTAATATCTAGTCAATGCACTAGTTGAAATGAATAACAACTAATCAAATGAGAAAGTTTCCTTTGTAATCTTGTGGCTGAAACTAAGGCTATTTTCCCTAACGACTTTTTATTTACCATATATTTACTAATCTAGCCATATATCGCTAGAAATTAAATTACTATTACTATTTATAAGATGACTCCCAGAATAAATTATTCAGATAACAAAAAAAAAAACACTAATCTGTGCAAATATGTAGCGAAACCTACCACGTGTCTTTTCAATAGTTTGCTTCATTCACAAGTCAATAATTCTATGACTCTGCTGGTACGTAAAATTAAGGTAAATTTATTTGAAACTTGTTCCCAAATTTGAAATCCCATTAAATGTGACGCGCAAACCCCTGGTTTGTTTGTGGCGTATGATGTGTGGCCTGCTATGCGATTCTTTGTTTGATAATCCCCTATGGGCTTGAGTTGTGCAAAAAAATGTGGGAAATATTTTGTGAGAGGGATGGGATGGTCATGTTATCGATAAAATCTGTAAAAAAAATTAAGCAGTACACAGAGTGTGTAATATGTTATCGATGATGTACGTAACTGCGTTATCGATGTTTTAAATGATATTACAAACAGATTCTTCAATATGAGTCGTATAGGGAAAATACTAAATTATTTAGTCGTTAAACACTATTACTCTCTTCGTTGTGTCATCAATGACACAATAATTTTTTAGCTTTAAGTACGTATCGAAATTATTCTTCAACATATTAAGGATCGTTTAAAGTTGTTTGAAAAATTGAACTTACTCATAATTCTCTTAAAAATCTTGATTAATAACCTGGGGTGGGTAAGTAAAGCCAATATACTAGTGATTTATTATGACAGATAGTAAATGTATAATTTAAACCTTTTTCAAACATAGTTCCATAAAACATTTTTTTTATTAATTTATTTAAATATGTTAAAAGAAAGACATGTCAACGTTTTACTTATTCTTATAATTTTCCCATCACTACACCACCCTAAACGGACAATTTCGGCTGACAGAATAATGACGCGCCTACCTCCGTCATAAAGTGAGTGAATACAGAAATGACAGAAAGTTGTTTCTGTTTATTTTTACATAATTTCCTTTGATTCTTACTAATAAGCACTCGTATCATAATCAGAGAATGTCATATTTCAAATCTACGTGGTATGAATAACGAAGACGCTAGAACTGGACGAAATGAAGGGAGAAATGTTGGAAAGCGAAACCCCGGCTCAAAGCATTGTAGCAGAGGGTGCAACTGGGAACACGCCAGGATGAGTGAGATGAATATGTGTGATCATGAAATAGTGAACATTGTAATACAAAAGTATGGATCGTGACAAGTGAAAAGATATAGTCTCTGCTGGATTTTATGTATATATAACTAGCTTTTAATTGGGGCTTTGCCCCTGTGGAAATTTCCAAATAAAAAAAGAAGCCTGTTATTTCTGAAGTTCAATTCTATCTCTGTGCCAAAAACACAAATCTTTTCTATATACATATTATATAGTATCGATAAAACAATGTGTGTACCGCAATAGGCCAATTCAGAACGTGTCTTACCTGTACCAATTTTATTTTACATCGGCGATCATTCAAGCCCACATCGACAATAGCATAGCAAATAGCTATTATTGATGTCGTTGGGTCTATTAAATGTGATAGACTTGGTCGTTTATTGTGCGAAAGGTTTGGGTTTGGAGAGTTACACAAACATGGCGCCTGCAAGATGCACCTCAGGAGAATTTTATACACACACACACACATTATCACGTCTATATCCCTTGCGGGGTAGACAGAGCCAACAGTCTTGAAAAGACTGGTAGGCCACGTTCAGCTGTTTGGCTTTATGATGGAATTGAGATTCAAATAGTGACAGGTTGCTAGCCCATCGCCTAAAAGAAGAATCCCAAGTTTATAAGCCTATCCCTTAGTCGCCTTTTACGACATCCATGGGAACGAGATGGAGTGGTCCAATTCTTTTTGGTGCCGGAACCACACGGCACGAGAATTTTATAGAAAAAATTTTATAGGTTGCAGTGTACAATGTGCCTAACTTATAAGGACATGATCAGTCCTCTGTTAATGTGTAAATTATATAAAGAAAACTAAGAATAAATGTAATAATGCTTATTACTAATTTTACACGAAGCGACTCCCGTCTGAACACCGCAACCTTTGCAGGGGCACTAACCCGTATTAGATCGATCATAATTACCCGGAATGAATACACATAGAATACAGTTGCCTGAATGTGCAGGTTTCCTCACGATGTTTTCCCTCATGGTAACAGCATCGGTTAGTATACAAATTGATGTACTTGAGGTTGGTAGACTGGATGTCGGTGAAGTTAGCATAACAACTTTCAGCATATCAAAATTTTATAAGAGTTCTATTCGCATCCACAATAGTTCTATAGTTCCTGGTGGTTTTTAGAAAAAGTTCTAGTAAAATGAATTTTTTAAAAATTTTTGAAAAAATGATATGCCAACTTCCGGTAGCATATCATTTCGGACCAATTGCAATTTTTTTGGTTGTTAATTATTCATAAGGATCACTTTTATAGTTCTAGGTACTTCTAACAAAAAGTTCTGGCTTATTTGCTTCGGAAAAAAAATTTAATGGGAACATGTACCTAGACGACATGATTTCACAAAATTGAATAATATATTTATTTAACTGTTACAGAAGAAAAAAACTTTCTTGTTTTAAGTCTTGTACACCAAATCAAAATAAATATTGAAATAAAAAACTGTGTGAGAATAAAAACAAGCCCAAGACGGATGAAAGTTCAATTTAACGGTATTATATGAAATTCTTTCGAAAGAGTAAACATTTTATTCTAGCAAAATACAAACTGCAATAATACTGTAGAAGTGTAACTCATAAAAATCATAAATCATAACAAATAAAAACATTTTTTATTACAGAAACATCAATCTCTCACAATACTATCACCATATAAGTACTTTGATGAAATTACCGATGTTTGTAAAACATCTAGAAAAAAAATATTTTCTAAGTCTAGGCAATCAGAACTCTTCTGTTTTACATAGAACAGGTATATATCTATACACAAACATCAAAATCTAGACCAGAACTCTAACAATACTATCAGCATATCAAGGGTGAACATCAATACATGGATGAAATTATCGATGTTATTAAAACATCTAGAAAAAAATTATTCTGTAAGCCTAAGCAATCAGAACTCTTCTGTTTTACAAAGAACAGGTATATACCTATACAAAAACATCAAAATCTAGACCAGAACTCTCATAATACTATCAGCATATCAAGGGTGAACATCAATACTTGGATGAAATTATCGATGTTATTAAAACATCTAGAAAAAAAAAATTCTGTAAGCCCAGGCAATCAGAACTCTTCTGTTTTACATAGAACAGGAACATACCTATACAAAAACATCAAAATCTAGACCAGAACTCTAACAATACTATCAGCATATCAAGGGTGAACATCAATACTTTAATGAAATTATCGATGTTAATTCAACATCTAGAAAAAAAAAATATTTTGTAAGTCTAGGTAATCAGAACTCTTCTGTTTTACCTAGAACATCAACAGATCTATACAAAAACAGCAAAATCTGATCCAGAACTCTCATATTACTATCAGCATATCAAGGGTGAACACCAATACTTTGATGACATTATCGATGTGATTAAAACATCTAGAAAAAAAATATTTTGTAAGTCTAGGCAATCAGAACTCTTCTGTTTTACATAGAACAGATATATACCTATACAAAAACATCAATATCTAGACCAGAACTCTTACAATACTATCAGCATATCAAGGGTGAACATCAATACTTTGATGAAATTATCGATGTTATTAAAACATCTAGAAAATAAATATTCTGTAAGCCTAGGCGATCAGAACTCTTCTGTTTAACATAAAACAGGTATATATCTATACACAAACATCAAAATCTAGACCAGAACTCTAACAATACTATCAGCATATCAAGGGTGAACATCAATACTTTGATGAAATTATCGATGTTATTAAAACATCTAGAAAATAAATATTCTGTAAGCCTTAGCAATCAGAACTCTTCTGTTTTACATAAAACAGGTATATATCTATACACAAACATCAAAATCTAGACCAGAACTCTAACAATACTATCAGCATATCAAGGGTGAACATCAATACTTTGATGAAATTATCGATGTTATTAAAACATCTAGAAAAAAAATATTCTGTAAGCCAAGGCGATCAGAACTCTTCTGTTTTACAAAGAACAGGTATATACCTATACAAAAACATCAAAATCTAGACCACAACTCCCATAATACTATCAGCATATCAAGGGTGAACATCAATACTTGGATGAAATTATCGATGTTATTAAAACATCTAGAAAAAAAATATTCTGTAAGCCTAAGCAATCAGAACTCTTCTGTTTTACAAAGAACAGGTATATACCTATACAAAAACATCAAAATCTAGACCAGAACTCTCATAATACTATCAGCATATCAAGGGTGAACATCAATACTTGGATGAAATTATCGATGTTATTAAAACATCTAGAAAAAAAATATTCTGTAAGCCCAGGCAATCAGAACTCTTCTGTTTTACATAGAACAGGAACATACCTATACAAAAACATCAAAATCTAGACCAGAACTCTAACAATACTATCAGCATATCAAGGGTGAACATCAATACTTTGATGAAATTATCGATGTTAATTCAACATCTAGAAAAAAAAAATATTTTGTAAGTCTAGGTAATCAGAACTCTTCTGTTTTACCTAGAACATCAACAGATCTATACAAAAACAGCAAAATCTGATCCAGAACTCTCATATTACTATCAGCATATCAAGGGTGAACACCAATACTTTGATGACATTATCGATGTGATTAAAACATCTAGAAAAAAAATATTTTGTAAGTCTAGTCAATCAGAACTCTTCTGTTTTACATAGAACAGATATATACCTATACAAAAACATCAATATCTAGACCAGAACTCTTACAATACTATCAGCATATCAAGGGTGAACATCAATACTTTGATGAAATTATCGATGTTATTAAAACATCTAGAAAAAAAATATTCTGTAAGCCCAGGCAGTCAGAACTCTTCTGTTTTACAAAGAACTGGTATATACCTATACAAAAACATCAAAATCTAGACCAGAACTCCCATAATACAATCAGCATATCAAGGGTGAACATCAATACTTTGATGAAATTATCGATGTTATTAAAACATCTAGAAAAATAATATTCTGTAAGCCTAAGCGATCAGAACTCTTCTGTTTTACAAAGAACAGGTATATACCTATACAAAAACATCAATATCTAGACCAGAACTCTTACAATACTATCAGCATATCAAGGGTGAACATCAATACTTTGATGAAATTATCGATGTTATTAAAACATCTAGAAAAAAAATATTCTGTAAGCCCAGGCAATCATAACTCTTCTGTTTTACAAAGAACTGGTATATACCTATACAAAAACATCAAAATCTAGACCAGAACTCTCATAAAACTATCAGCATATCAAGGGTGAACATCAATACTTTGATGAAATTATCGATGTTATTAAAACATCTAGAAAATAAATATTCTGTAAGCCTAGGCAATCAGAACTCTTCTGTTTTACATAAAACAGGTATATATCTATACACAAACATCAAAATCTAGACCAGAACTCTAACAATACTATCAGCATATCAAGGGTGAACATCAATACTTTGATGAAATTATCGATGTTATTAAAACATCTAGAAAATAAATATTCTGTAAGTATAAGCAATCGGAACTCTTCTGTTTTACATAAAACAGGTATATATCTATACACAAACATCAAAATCTAGACCAGAACTCTAACAATACTATCAGCATATCAAGGGTGAACATCAATACTTTGATGAAATTATCGATGTTATTAAAACATCTAGAAAAAAAATATTCTGTAAGCCCAGGCAATCAGAACTCTTCTGTTTTACAAAGAACTGGTATATACCTATACAAAAACATCAAAATCTAGACCAGAACTCTCATAAAACTATCAGCATATCAAGGGTGAACATCAATACTTTGATGAAATTATCGATGTTATTAAAACATCTAGAAAATAAATATTCTGTAAGCCTAAGCAATCAGAACTCTTCTGTTTTACATAAAACAGGTATATATCTATACACAAACATCAAAATCTAGACCAGAACTCTAACAATACTATCAGCATATCAAGGGTAAACATCAATACTTTGATGAAATTATCGATGTTATTAAAACATCTAGAAAAAAAATATGTAAGTCTAGGCAATCAGAACTCTTCTGTTTTACAAAGAACAAAAATATACCTACACAAAAACATCAAAATCTAGACCAGAACTCGAACAATACTATCAGCATATCAAGGGTGAACATCAATACTTTGATGAAATAATCGATGTTATTAAAACATCTAGAAAAAAATACGTTGTAAATCTAGCCAATCAGAACTCTTCTGTTTTACTTAGAACAGGTATATACCTATACAAAAACATCAAAATCTAGACCAGAACTCTAACAATACTATCAGCATATTAAGGCTGAACATCAATACTTTGATGAAATTATCGATGTTAATAAAACATCTAGAAAATAATACTTACATATTTTTACATATTTACATACTTTTTTTTCTTTCTTTCTTTTTTTTCTTTTCTTGACTAACATATTTTTTTTCAAGATGTTTTAATAACATCGATAAATTCATCAAAGAATTGATGTTCACCCTTGATATGCTGATAGTATTGTTAGAATTCTGGTCTAGATTTTGATGTTTGTGTATAGATATATACCTGTTGTATGTAAAACAGATAAGTTCTGATTGCCTAGACTTAGAAAATATTTTTTTTCTAGATGTTTTACAAACATCGATAATTTCATCAAAGTATTGATGTTCACCCTTGATATGCTGATGGTATTGTTAGAGTTCTGGTCTAGATTTTGATGTTTGTGTATAGATATATACCTGTTCTATGTAAAACAGAAGAGTTCTGATTGCCTAGGCTTACAGAATATTTATTTTCTAGATGTTTTAATAACATCGATAATTTCATCAAAGTATTGATGTTCACCCTTGATATGCTGATAGTATTGTTAGAGTTCTGGTCTAGATTTTGATGTTTGTGTATAGATATATACCTGTTTTATGTAAAACAGAAGAGTTCTGATTGCCTAGGCTTACAGAATATTTATTTTCTAGATGTTTTAATAACATCGATAATTTCATCCAAGTATTGATGTTCACCCTTGATATGCTGATAGTATTATGGGAGTTCTGGTCTAGATTTTGATGTTTTTGTATAGGTATATACCTGTTCTTTGTAAAACAGAAGAGTTCTGATTGCCTGGGCTTACAGAATATTTTTTTTCTAGATGTTTTAATAACATCGATAATTTCATCCAAGTATTGATGTTCACCCTTGATATGCTGATAGTATTATGGGAGTTCTGGTCTAGATTTTGATGTTTTTGTATAGGTATATACCTGTTCTAGGTAAAACAGAAGAGTTCTGATTACCTAGACTCACAAAATATTTTTTTTTCTAGATGTTGAATTAACATTGATAATTTCATCAAAGTATTGATGTTCACCCTTGATATGCTGATAGTATTGTAAGAGTTCTGGTCTAGATTTTGATGTTTTTGTATAGGTATATACCAGTTCTTTGTAAAACAGAAGAGTTCTGATTGCCTGGGCTTACAGAATATTTTTTTTCTAGATGTTTTAATAACATCGATAATTTCATCAAAGTATTGATGTTCACCCTTGATATGCTGATAGTATTGTTAGAGTTCTGGTCTAGATTTTGATGTTTGTGTATAGATATATACCTGTTTTATGTAAAACAGAAGAGTTCCGATTGCTTATACTTACAGAATATTTATTTTCTAGATGTTTTAATAACATCGATAATTTCATCAAAGTATTGATGTTCACCCTTGATATGCTGATAGTATTGTTAGAGTTCTGGTCTAGATTTTGATGTTTGTGTATAGATATATACCTGTTTTATGTAAAACAGAAGAGTTCTGATCGCCTAGGCTTACAACATTTATTTATTAGATGTTTTAATAACATCGATAATTTCATCAAAGTATTGATGTTCACCCTTGATATGCTGATAGTATTGTAAGAGTTCTGGTCTAGATATTGATGTTTTTGTATAGGTATATATCTGTTCTATGTAAAACAGAAGAGTTCTGATTGCCTAGACTTACAAAATATTTTTTTTCTAGATGTTTTAATCACATCGATAATGTCATCAAAGTATTGGTGTTCACCCTTGATATGCTGATAGTAATATGAGAGTTCTGGATCAGATTTTGCTGTTTTTGTATAGATCTGTTGATGTTCTAGGTAAAACAGAAGAGTTCTGATTACCTAGACTTACAAAATATTTTTTTTTTCTAGATGTTGAATTAACATCGATAATTTCATCAAAGTATTGATGTTCACCCTTGATATGCTGATAGTATTGTTAGAGTTCTGGTCTAGATTTTGATGTTTTTGTATAGGTATGTTCCTGTTCTATGTAAAACAGAAGAGTTCTGATTGCCTGGGCTTACAGAATTTTTTTTTCTAGATGTTTTAATAACATCGATAATTTCATCCAAGTATTGATGTTCACCCTTGATATGCTGATAGTATTATGAGAGTTCTGGTCTAGATTTTGATGTTTTTGTATAGGTATATACCTGTTCTATGTAAAACAGAAGAGTTCTGATTGCCTAGACTTAGAAAATATTTTTTTTCTAGATGTTTTACAAACATCGGTAATTTCATCAAAGTACTTATATGGTGATAGTATTGTGAGAGATTGATGTTTCTGTAATAAAAAATGTTTTTATTTGTTATGATTTATGATTTTTATGAGTTACACTTCTACAGTATTATTGCAGTTTGTATTTTGCTAGAATAAAATGTTTACTCTTTCGAAAGAATTTCATATAATACCGTTAAATTGAACTTTCATCCGTCTTGGGCTTGTTTTTATTCTCACACAGTTTTTTATTTCAATATTTATTTTGATTTGGTGTACAAGACTTAAAACAAGAAAGTTTTTTTCTTCTGTAACAGTTAAATAAATATATTATTCAATTTTGTGAAATCATGTCGTCTAGGTACATGTTCCCATTAAATTTTTTTTCCGAAGCAAATAAGCCAGAACTTTTTGTTAGAAGTACCTAGAACTATAAAAGTGATCCTTATGAATAATTAACAACCAAAAAAATTGCAATTGGTCCGAAATGATATGCTACCGGAAGTTGGCATATCATTTTTTCAAAAATTTTTAAAAAATTCATTTTACTAGAACTTTTTCTAAAAACCACCAGGAACTATAGAACTATTGTGGATGCGAATAGAACTCTTATAAAATTTTGATATACTAAATAAGTTTCACCTCTAGAAGATTTCTCACTTTTTGAAGCTTTAGTCAACGTAAACGAGCTAACCTTTGGTCTCACCAAACAAAGCACGACAGCTTTTATCAAATTTGGTACAACAATACCCAAATATTGTTACAAAACAATTTCTGATATGTGAATGGCGAATGTTTTTATCCAAACACCGTAACATTACAAAGGGAAGGACAATTGTTTGTGGCATCAGGATCAGATCACAAAGCATTTTTTGCCATCAATTGTGCAATGATCGCATAGAACTTTGTACACGCCTACTTTTGCGATTTGGCATCGCATTCATATGATATCAAACTGCGGATGTGAGATGGAAGGAGCCTTTGATCTCATAAAATGAAAATAAAACCTGGTGGTTTTATAAGGATATTGTTGTATTGATTTAGTTTTTTTTATATGTTATTTAGAACCAAACCAATGTGATCATTATTATGTATGGTATTTATTTTAATTGCAAATGTTTGCTGGTTGACATTTTCTAATAACAGAAAATCCTCAATTGGAAAAAAAAGTAATCAATCTAGGACTTAAAACATAGTCTGTTCTATTGGGATGTAGAATCATAGCTTAGCTTAACTTAGCTTTTGTTCCAGTTGCGTTTTAATTTATTTACTTGGAGTGTTCATGTCTATAGCTTGCTTGCTTTATCACAGGTCTGTCTTTCAGCAACTCCTAATTAATATCTCAATCTTTTTTACCACCTAATGAGTCATACTCAAATTTTAACTACAACATCAAACCATTTCATCTAAAGTAAAGGAGCTGAGCGAAGATTTTTTTTTCTTCAGAAACGTTTACTTGAACAAACATTTACGGTCTGCATAAAGGACAAGAAAAAAAATTGCGGTAGGGACCCGAAGCTTTCTAGTGATTAATCCGGCAGATAAAACCACAAAGGTCTACAAATGTGTGCCGAACAGATTCCAGATCTTAAGCGGATAAGTCCACTTTTGAGGTAGAAGAGTTTTTGTTGCGTTATCAGGAATCTTGGGTGAGCACGTGTTTTGACTGGTGATTACAATTTTGCAGACGGTACATTCAATTGTCTGTAACATTTTTGTGAAGATTTTATCTTGTTTGCTGAAGATACAAAATAGTTGGTAAACAGATGGATTGGATACCTAAAGATATTCCTAATTTAATATCTAGAAGTATTGTCTGCTATAGACAGTAGTTTATCTTCTATATGTCTAGAAGTTTGTTCGTTAGTAAGAGAACGAGGATTTAAGTTTAACAAGGGCCTATTTGCGGGAAAAAACTAATGCATTTTGAAATTGCGTATGGGGTTGTTTCTGTCTTACGAAGTTTCGTATCTGGTACACTCTTTAATTTAAGCCTGAGGTTACATAGGACAATGTGGCATGTGGCAACCGAATGATGAAATAGATTGAAGATGATGATTGGTATGGCTTGTTATGGAAGCCCGTCTGCTCATGCGAAATAAAGCAAATCTTATGAAACGTAGTTTTAATCGATCTTAGCGATTGTAGCCAAAGATGTTTTGAAATATGTATGTCCATTGTAACTTAGATTTGATATGTATTTTGATATAAATGTTACATACTTTCTTCTCATCGAGTGGCTAGTGCTTAACTACACAAAATAGCAGGTAGAAAAGAAATAAATCGGTGGTTAATTGCATACTTTCTTTATGATTTCTCAGATACTGACACATTATAACCTAATTAAAACTCATAAAATTCTAAATTCAAAGAAACTTCATTATTTGATTTTATTATGCTATGAGGTAAGCATGGTGTGAATTTTGGTGCTATTGTTTTAGACGACAGTTAACTTGTAACACAGAATACTAGACGTCACTTTATAGACATTTTAATAGCATAAAACACAGAGCTTACATCAAAACGGGTTTACGACAGCCACAAAATCCTTATCAGGGGGACACCAAAACATAATGTTATTTTTACGCCCTTAGAGATAGGCTCGGTAAGGTTAATTGCTTACAAGGACACGAGCATCGTGTGTGGTTCTATTTTGACGCATCACTGATCAAAATCAAGATAATGCGTTCAAAACTTAGGAAGCGTTATAAAATTCCTTCATATTACGTCACGATGTCGTGGCATACCAACGTCTTTGTTATTCGTTGAAACGATTCTATGAAGCTTGATAATCTAAATGCCTTCGTACAATGCGGGATTAGAGGCTCCACTTGTATCTAATTGTTCTCTGGATGTGGGATTAAATGTTTGTAAGTGCTCACATCCCATGGACCGGTCCTTGTGACATTATTGTGGCTTTGAGTTGATTTAATTTCTGGGATAGGCGTGAGTCATTAGACAGTTTGGAAGATTAAGAAGTGTCAGTGAAAGGTATTCTTCTTATAAGAATATTTTTGACGTGAGACGATTATAGTTTTAAGTTGTGAAGGGGCTTGCAACCCTCACAGGTATCAAATAATAAATATGTGGAGGTTTGAAGGTGAAATTTCATTATTGATCGAAATAGATAGGTTAGTATCTCTACTAATTGTAATCATTTACAGCCTCATTTTCTCAAATACATTGTATTATTACTGAATAAAACAATTTGCTTTAAAGTTAAAATAAACACGCATAATTAAATCAATGATCTACAAATAATTTACTTGATTAAAAATATGTTTAATGTATTTAAATAAAACATTCACTAAATAAATGATTCCTATGTTTTGAATAGCATCAGCGAGGCTGGAAAATTTAAGATAAATTACCATACAAGAGGACTCCAATAAATTCACTGGCACCACGTTCAAATAACAAAAAACATTTAAAATTACAATAGCAGTTGTATTCGAAAATAAAACCTCTTGTAAAAATAAGCTCAAAGCGTACTGCAAAAATGTTTGTTGTTAGAATATCATTATAGCATATTATTTACATAATGTATAAAAACAAAACTAATAAATAGACCTTGGTAGGAAGTCTTATTAGAATTTTCTGCGGAAATGTAGACTCCTGGCAAAGCTTCTTCTAGATGTAAAAAAAAACTAAAACGTGAAAATTTTAGAAAATCGCGTTTTTTTGACGAATTCCATTCACTCAAAGTTCCACTTAAAATTTACATACTAAAGATAAATAACCAGGATAAATAAATATTTGTGAAAATTCCTTCGGAAATAAACTTCCGAACTAAAAAAGCGAGCAACGTGATTTCTCAGAAAGAGGTTGAGTATGTAACACTAGGGCGGTGCTTGTTGGTACCATAATTAAATCCAGTTTATGATCCACATTTACTTTAACCAAGCGCCCAAATATTTTAATGAGCATCGAATAAAACGTTTATAGTAAGCACTGACCCAGTTACATGGTCCGAGGTGGCACGTCATAAGTTTTGGACGTGACTCGAAAATAGCTTGGCGGATTTTATGAACACACGTGCTGTATCTTCATAGAAAGGGGCATTGTGAGGATACACAATTCGTGGGGAATATTTTTATCCCAACTTAAATGCGAAAGTAAGACTGTCGAAGAAAAAAAAAGGATTTTTGTTACGCTTTATTGTTGATCTAATTCAAGTTATGTTTGGGTCGCGATAACTCCTAAGCAAAATATTTATTTTTGATGCTTTATGGCATATATCTAGAAAAAGTAAATAAAATTTATAAATTTGTCCGGTGTTTAAAAATTTATTGCGTGTTTGTATGTTTCTTTGTAAACTCTTTATTGCACATATAAATAGAACAAATAACAAAACAGTTATTGGATTTAGAAGAATATATACAATGGCGGACTTATCCCAATTGGTATTTCTTCCAGTCAAACATAATATGTAGGAAAATCCATAATCAAAAAGTTAGCGCACATGGGCATTGAGGGTGCAGTACAATAATCGAATAATTTTATATTAATGAAAATTACAATAGAAAGGGTTAAGGACAAGTTATAATGAGGTCCAAGTTCGGAAAGTAAAAAAGGACAAAAAGATTTAATTGGAATCAAAAGCGATTATATTTCCAATTCCAATTGTAAAACTTCTAAAATTCACGTGTATTCTATTGCAAACTGCATTACAAGTGCACTCTCGCAAAACATGCACGCACAATTAATTAGCTCACAATTGTACACAGGCAATTGTCCTAATGAATCGGGGGCCTGGACTGAATTAATTGTTATACGTGACTAGGGTATCAATATGACCACTTTAGTTGGTCATTTTAAATTATAAAAACGACTAGTAGATAATTTAGGTATGTGATAATTGATTTTTATATAAAACCCCATAAATCCACCAAATTCCGTTGCGTTAGGTATGATAGAGTCACCTATATCCAAGTCCATGAGATATTCTGAAAAATAATTGATCATATTTCATATTTAGAAAGGGTACCTTATATTCCAACTAGAGTATGCCCGCGGCTCCGCCCGAGTACAACGAAACCTTTTTGAGTAAATATCGAAAATGTCACTTTACAAGCCTTAATATGGACAAAATGTTTTTTATATTAAACTTAATTTTGCTAGTCACAAGAAGTTAAATTTTGTAGTGATCCACAATAATATTTTGTCAACAGCTAAATCAATTTCTATTTTAAAGCAGTTTTTCTAAACTGCACTGATTTTATTGCTTTTATTTTTATCTTATTATGTGTATTTGTGATATAAAAAGTGTACTATAAATTGTATATACAAACAAAATCAGTTCATTTACGTTGGCATTGCCAATTAATTATAACTCTGGAACAATTTCCGAAACTAGAGTAAATACGCAATAAGAACTTCCCATATAACAGAAATCTTATCCAAAGAACTTTCTCGAATATATTGGCTATTGACTTCCTTTAATGGAAACAGTTTCATTACGAAGTGTAGTTCGATTTAATTGAATCTTCTATTAATTCGTTACATTTGCTTAAAATGTGAACAACGTAAGATGAAAATTTGTTGAGAACTGAATTTTGATTGTATCTGAAAATATAGGGGCAGTGTGTTATATTATGTTGGAAAGCTTATGAGAATATTAGTCGCCCTTACGCCTGACCTATTCTTCTTTTAGGCGATGGGCTAGCGACCTGTCACTATTTAAATCCCAATTATATATAGACGTGACTAGAAAGATCTCTGTATAAAATATATTTAAGTACTTTCATACAGCTGAAAACAAAACTTAAAAAACACACGTAGATACCAAGTATTATTTTCTATTAACCAATATTCCCTAAAGGTGATGGATTGGTCATATTGAACTATACTTAAAACCTCATGGACCAAATAGTTTAAGCTAAAACAACCTAATAAGAGTTTTAATTTAAAAAGGTTACTGACATCTTCATATTGGATTTCTCGAATCAGCTCCAGTAATCTTATTACTTTACCTGTAGCGTCTCGCGATGATCTATCTATGTAGCGGTCTATTGTTGGTCGCAAGTTGAAAGACACGACCCAAATATTGTCACAATGGACCCGAGTGCGAGGGACAAAGAGATCCGTATAATTAATAATGAAGACTACGAAATGTCGCCATCTTGTGCTGTGAAGTGACGGATGGACAGCGAGTGGAATGGAGCTAGCTGTTTGTAGTTCAATAAAAACAATAAGATAATAATCAATAGAAATCTGAATTTAGCCTTTACTGATTTAACTGATCGGATTATGTACTAATAATGCTGAACTTAAAATGATCATCATGTAAGTAAAGTTTACAAAGGTGAACACTTTTCTCTATATCATAATAAAATCTCTAATCTAACAATATAATCATCTTGGCGTTAACCCAATTTGTGTCTTTGCCTCCTACAGAGACCTCTATACTGAAGTAGGTAAGTCAGGTTTTACACAAAGCGACTACCGTCTGACCTTAACAACTTTGCAGGGAAACCAACCGGTATTGGATCGTAGTAAGAGACCCAATTGCTTGAATACACATGTTTTCTCATTAAAGATCATCGGATAGCAATCAAACTAATGTATGTAACTGAAAAATTAAATTTAAATAAATAAAAAAGATGTCTAAAGAGGCTCACATCATTTCTGTTCTACATCATCCCACACCGACGCTTATATCGTTAGATTAAGATAAAACTAAAACAATAATCCTTTTCATTTCGTCTCCAGTCCTTTATTTTAAGACACTATGAATGGGATGGACAATGTCTTCATATCAGGAATGACGAAAAAAATCCGTGTGGGATGCCCTTTACAACTGCTTTTATGTCTTTTGTAACTATGTTTCACTATTAAGCGGCGTATACGACATTGTGAGATTACACAATAATAATATTACAGAATTAAAAACTCTTACTTGAAACTATCCAAACGTTTCTTATGTTGAAGTAAAAATTATAATACTGTACATATTTTCGCGTCTTTTAATTGCTTTTATGATGGTCTTGTAGAGAACAACAAATAAGTGTGCCTTACTTTCTTTACTGAGCAAATTGCAGACATCAATTAAGACAAAGATGATTATAGGCAAACTGATTATATCAGTAAGCCATACAGCTAAACGCAGCCTTCGGTTTCTATGACTATTGGTTACTACTAAAATAGGTACTTGACCACCGCAAGGGATAAAATATTTTTAATGATATTTTCCATGTCGCGAATAGAATTTTACATTATATATATTTTTTTAATATTTAATAACGCATAACGTAAGTATTACTTACAAATTGTTCTGCAGTTTCTATATTCTGTAGTGAATTATAGTATAGTCGTTTACCATCATAAGCTTAGGTTTAGTCTTAGTTTATAGCTTCAACAACACACAAAACCTTATTTACGTTGATTTTTATGACCTTGGTACGTATGAGAAACACAAAATATAATAAATGTTATAATGAGACGGTATTTTGCACACTGTTTAAAATGATAACGAATAAACATACATATATACACATAATAGGTATATGTACCTTGCGAAGATGGCAGAGTCTTGAAAAGACTGAAACGTCGTGTTCAGCTGCTTGGCTTGATGATAGAATTGAGAATAATTTCGTGGCAGGTTGCTAGCTCAAAGAACTAGAGTAGTCCAATTCTTTTTTTCTCTTGTTTATTCTGTTGCCAGGGACCACACGGCACTCGAACGAATAAACATTAGTTGTTAAATGAAATATAATATATTTCATTTAACAACTAAATCATTACATATTATGTAATGATTTGATTATCTTAACAATTTCATGCCTAGGTCTAAAACTATGATAAAATAAAACTGAAAGCTTCTTATTTACCCTGCTGTTAATAAGTATAAAAAAGAAACAGAAACTTATCCACAGCATGTAACGACAAAATTGCATAGAAAACCCTTTGTGAACAGTGAAAAAATATTAATATGTATTTTATAAAAAAAAAATCGTTTATTTAAAACATTAAAATAAATAGAATAACCTGGCTTACGAGAATGATTAAGTCTGTCTACTTGTTCTCATATACTAGGATATTTCTATTTATATCTCCAATTTCTGACCTTATTAATAATTTCTTTTCTAAATGTATTTTTCGACTTATCAACATCACATTCAACTTTATTTCGATGTTAAGAAATTCGACTTGACATAATTTTGTTTACAACTCCCAAATTAGCATGTAAGCAATTAAAAAAGCCTTTGCACATCAAAGTAACACAAAATGCGAAATATTTGATGCTAGCAATTTTAAATTACTTCCTTGCTCAAATTAAGGCCTCATTTACAAATACCACCTACAGAAGATTGGTTTTATTCTTCTTGTGTCCTATAATGTGATCCAGAAAATTACAGGTAAGTAATTAATTACCTATATACTTGTATTATCTCTGACTTGGACTTTTGTTATTTGTGGTTCTGTCTACCTTGCAAATGAAAATATATTTGTGTGTGTAGAAATTCAATTCTTGGTGGAATGTCTTCTCATCTTAAGGTAACTGAGAAATCGACTTCTCAAACAACGATAACAAAAAAACATTTAATTGTTTGTCATTTCATTCTTGTCGTTCATTAGTGCTTTAAAAGTTACAACTTTTAATTTTTCAAATGCTGCGGTTTCTTGTTTCTCATAAAATAAATTAATAGTTAGTCAGTATTGTTTTTTTTTTATCTAAAAATCGAGCTTAATAAAATCCTGATGTATAAATTTTATCAGATAAAATTTTATAAGATGTTACTGGATTTAGTAAATAAACAAATATAGGACTAACGTCACAGGTATCACAAGGACTTTACCTTCGCTTTTCAAGTCGAAGCCTTTTGATTTTGTATTTACGCCGTACTCTCTGCGGTTTCTTAATAAAGCAAAGGTGTTTAATTGGCTGACAAACTGCTCGCGAAGTAATTACGTCTTGGCTGGCAGCGGTTCAAACAACGCGTCAATCTACTGGCTAGTGATGGGTATGATGAAAGTGTCGATAAATTTTATTTAAGTCTATTTAAGGTCATTTGAAAACTAACAACCGTAATTTATCTTAAATTTAGAGTCAATATTAAGTATCTATTTTATAAGAATAAATTGTGTTTGAATGTTTTGAAATATCAATCATTTTTGTTTATATAAAGAAAATATTTAAAAAACTCAAGACAAGTATAAAAGCAATAGCTATGTGTGCGAAAACATATTTGTCTAAAAATATAGTATTATAATAGACAAAAAAAAAATTAATTAAATATGCATTTGCAGGCTTAACTAGTTTGATGTGGTTTCAAATAATCAGGATCTACAAAAAAAATGCAAATAGAACAAACTATGGTGGGAGATATTACAGAATATGGTTCTTGAAATCTATTTTTAAGTAGATATTATTTAAAATCTCATTATTTGGACTTCATCAATATTGATTTATTTTTGATCCACCGCTTTGGACAGCAAAATTAAAAGTGGTCCTATCATATTTTGCAATTATAAAATACAATATTAGATGTAGTGAAAGGGAAACATATTTAACGTTTGTTCCTGTTTTTCACTGTCGATAAAGTTTATCCATCCCTAGTGGGAGGTAAATTTGCGAACACTTCCAAGTGTCAAAGAACGGCTTCATACTGCGTCGTGCGGTTAGCAGCTATTACCCCGCTGTAAGCGCTTACTCAGGCGATGAGCCAGCTATCCACTTTGATTAGTTTTTGATCCAACCCTATGCAGCTAAATTAAATGTGATACTCAAATCACAGCTTAAAAATCGGAAAGTGGAACTCGGGAACAATGGCGAGGGAGATAATAATTTCTGTATTTGTAAGCTGAACGTGGCATATTCAAGACTGCTTGGCTCTGTCCCGTCTACCCTGCGAGGGATGTAGACGTGAATCTCTCGTAGTCTCTCTCGTAGTATTTTTGTTTCATTTTGTAGTAAATTTGCTAGCGCGATTTACTACATTCGCTATAATTGGCTGATAGCGTAGAGATGTCGCCTCGACGTGATATCTATAAAAAAAATTGTCCCTGTATATTTTTTTAAGTCCTGTAAGGTAAAATTTTGTTTTTTCACTGCATTACCATTTGATAGCTCGCTTGCGTTCCCTAGCTATGATTATAATTTACCACACACCGAATGCTAAAACTAATACGTTTAAGAATATCGTAATTTATTTCCTGCTGATAATGAATTAACATTCCCCAAATATCGGCAACTTGAGATGCCACAATTCAAATTCGGTCCTTAATTCAAGATATTTGTTAAGAAGGGAAGCCGAAACGAAAATTTTGCAGTCTTTTTTACAGTATGAATGTAATTGAGAATGCTCTGGGAAGACAGATAAAATTAAATAAAACTGACTAAAGAAGGATTCAGAAAAACTAATTTATTTTTCAATGTTGTTCAAAATATTAAAACACATATAGAATTCAGAACGATTTTTACTGTTATATTAAAAATTGAGAATATATATAAAGACCACGGTTCATATAATGCCACGAAAAAGTAATGAACAAAATACTCCCAAAAACAATTAAGCTACCCAAAATTGAATGTCTAGTCGTGTTTGTCGCTGGGCATTGTTTATTAATACACAAGAGGGCGGATTATTAGTTTACAAGTATATCATCGCCCCCTCTATTTAATATTGACTCTACGATATTACTTCTCAACTCTTTCCAAAGTTTACCTCCTTTGTTGACATCTGCGTTCGATTTATTGGAAATTGTTTCGACTTCGGTTATTAATTCTATGAGATTTTGTACCGAATTTAATTTTATTGGCACGGCCATAGAGTTTATTATGTTTTGAAGGGGGACCTACTATTATTGTTTTTGCAGAAAACATTTCCGATTGTGATTTTGTGTGGTTCCCATGAAATGGAATAATAGTTATTGTCATCAGGTTTTTCTAAAAAGTCTAATAAAATATTTAAAATAAAATTAGATTTTCTTTAACTAAATATTTAAGGCATTTCATTCCAGAAAAATCAAACAAAACCTTTAACTGATCGACCTAATTCATCTGTAAATTTTGTAGTAAATGTGTAAATAAAGTTGTTGCCTTATCAACAATTAACTTAGTTCGGAGTTTCAAACTAATAATAGTTAGGGTCTCATCCCAAAGAGCTGGCATTATTAAGTTATTGTTAATCAATGGAGCGACAAATCTGATGCTCAAATATTGCTAAACTTGGCTATTTCGATACTTGCGGCAAATCTCCAATTAATGACGGACTTAGAAATTGCGAATTTCCAACGAACCAATAAATTGTCCTTTGCTGAAATTCTTGACAAAGATTAAGTTCAAAATCTACTTATTGCTCGTTATTAGTAAATACCGGACGTGTTCTGTTCAAAGTTTCTAAGAACCTTATCTACTTTGAGAAGCGTAATCGACGAAGTAACTTTTTATTTAATCAATTGATGTAAATTAAGGCTAGTGCATATAAAGCGGTTTGTTTTAGTTACATGATTCTTACACTTTTCTATCAAGAAATAATCCTTCCTACCCTTTAAAAAAAATGTAGTATTTTTGGCAAGCTTTGAAGAAATGAGTTTGTAGTTGGCATGCCCTTAAAGATTTAGCTCTGAAAGATACATTATGTTAATAAAATTTCTTGCTAAAGATCATTTTCTCTCTTAATGGGTTAGCACGTATTGTTATACTTTTAGATACGCCATACAAATAATCTTACTTTCTGTAATCTCTTTATTTACAAAAATGGATTACTTTCATCGATCGGAGGAAGACATTATTTTTTTTCGACAATTTTCTTACAACTAAACAAACAATGGCACCGATGGTGTCCCAGCAGACACGGCTGAATGAGCTAATTATTTACAATCCGCCACGCTACAAAACTTTGCTCCAAAAAACTGTTACGTGAAATCTCATTTCCTAAGTTTGCTTTGTCCCGGCTCTAAAAAAAACAAATAAAAGGCTTCCCCTGTGTGTTGTTTCGTAACCTGCGATTGATCTATTGGGTCGTGACAGACTATAAAGGTTCCGAATTTAAATTTAAATTCGAAATGTTTCTGGCCAGCAACGTGTGCTACGTATCCAGATAAAAGAATACCTTTTTAATTTTTTAAATGAGAACGTGTATTGTTTCTGTACGCGGTGGATGGGTCGGGTCGCGTGATCGCCTCGCGTGTCTCATGCCAGCCTCAAATTAAAACTCAAGCGATAAGACACCGGGCAACTCACGACTGTCGCTCGACGCGTGTCGTTTAATTACGCACCCCACACTATATTTATCTACCCCTTAAAATTTAAATTCAAAACAATATTTATAAATTTTAAAAGACATAAGTTTGCGAAATACTGGCCAGTATTAATAAGAGCATGAAAAGAAAAATCAGTTCGAATGGCTTGTTAATCGAATTGGAAAGGTATATCGGATACAGTTTTAATCGTCGAATTCGCTTCATTAAAATGCTCAAGAATATTTTCTGAGCGAACATCCGACAGAATAAAATTAATGGTATCGATTAAGAAGAGTGAGATCGCGTGCGAGTGATGTGGACACAACACTTTCTGGGAGCTGTTGGTGTCAATTTTAATTGGGCCAGTTATTTTGCTCTTGTACCGATGTGAAACGTGATTGTACGCCCTTATTTATGTAGGGTCACGATGTTTTTAAATTTGTAACATTTTTCAAACAGTTCGTATTCATTTGGATTTAAATTAAAATATCGGATTTGTAGAATTTTTGGCGTATGCATTGACGATGTTGTTGGTGTGGGGTGTGAGGTTAAGGTTCCTTTATATATCAGTGTTTTTGATTTATCTGTTGGAGGATATGATTTTCATTAAAAATGTTAAGTTTATCGAAGAGTTTTTTTTCTATTTTGAGTTTTAAGACCATAAATATAAGTACTATTAGACAATTTTTCTTGTTAAACTAACAGTTCAGCTCGTAATAAATCAAAAGTATTTCATAATTACAAGCCAATTAGTTTTCCAGGTAGCTAACATTTTCACAAGACTTCTTTTTATTACATTCATAATTTTCAAAGTCGTTCTAATTGACAAAAATAAATTTCAGTCACTTTGATGAAAATATGATTATAATGATATGTGTTGATAACTTTGCTTGACCGAGGCGCCCTCCATTAACTTTAATCTGTCTAGAGGACGAATTAACAAATCAACGAAACGTACAATTATAACAATAAGCAAGAAAAAGTTTTTACTTCGATTTGACTAATTGCCGTTTTAATAGTTTAAAAGTTAGCAGACGTCTCTCAAGGTATCCGATATAATGAAATATAGGCCATGTTTTTTCAGCATGTTACGTTTTGCTAATATACAGCTTTAGCGATCGAAGTCTCCCGATGAATGCACTGAAATTCAGTGAAGGAGCTGATTAACGTATTATATTGTGTGCAGTGAAAGTATTTAATTTTATATTAAGGTTTAATACAGGTATGTTTCCCTATAGTTTTACATTCATAGCAATAACTTTGACGGCCTCTGTGACGCTGTGGTAGTGCGCTTGTCTGTGTCACAATAGAGTACATACATACATATGGTCACGTCTATATCTCTTGCGGGGTAGACAGAACCAACAGTCTTGAAAAGACTGAATGACCACGTTCAGCTATTTGGCTAAATGATAGAATTGAGATTCAAATAGTGACAGGTTGCTAAAGATTCCGGGCTCGAATCGCGGCTAGTGCATGATGATAAACGAATTTTCTCTGATTGGATGGTTATGGATCTATATATATTATATATACGTACATATGTATACAACTCAACGATCCTATATTTTCTTTTTAACATAACATTTTTTTTGAATTAAGAAACTCGTAACACATGTCTCGAACTTACTTCAAGGCTAACTCAGTCTGTGTAAAAAAATGACTAAATTTTTATTTGTATTAAGGCGCCTTAATCATAGCTAGACAATACCAGATCCATGAGTTCAGTTGTTTTGGGTGTATGTTATCCAAAAAGCAATTTTTCATGCATTTTTTTAGGTTTATGTTCTTGTAAATATTGTACAATTTAACATTCTGGCTTAGGAAATAATAAATAAAGCAGTAAGGAAAAAGTAGGATAGTGCGCTTCCTTTTACCAAGTTCTTCTTCTTTTAAATCCTTAAAAGTTCAACCTACCGTCTTACAGAAAACTTATAACAGCAAGATAGTACCCTTTATTACATTTCAGGCTATAAAGTGGCATTATAAAAAGCATTACAGATTAAATATGACGGTAGGATACTCTAATTTCATGGCGCTTGGTCTATTCTACGCTCGATTACGTTAGCGCAAATTGAACCATTTATTGCTACTAGTCGGGACGCTGCTATTGTCAGAATTGCCCGTTACTACTGGATATAATCCGGCTGAATGTAATAGTGGCCGTGCTAGACGGAAGAATGAAGTTTTCTGTTTCATTTCGTTTCGTCCGGATGAAAATGAAATGTTTGTACTGTAACAATTTATTCGCAATGAAGTTGGAATTAAAAATAATTTTGAGATATATCTTGATAAAAATCTATTTGTATGTGTTCCCTATTTGAAACTAGCTATGAGTTTGCTAACATGCTAGACTTATGCAACTTCTCTTTAAATAGAATTATAAGGCATTAGATATGACTTACAATGCTCGGTAAAAATAGCTATTTAACTGGCATTTCGATTACAACGTTTGGCTTGAAAATTTTCAAAAAAAGTATATTTGGAAATTGCTATGAAAATTGAACTTAAGGAAAGCGTAGATATCATCATAGTATTACACCTTGGTTTGTAACTTTTGTAATATTTATCCGTTACTGATATATTGAGCGACTGGCAGTTGGCAGGAAATACTCGTACATACGTCTATTGAAATGGAACTATTGCTCGTAGAATGCTGACATTCAACTTGAGAAATTTAGTGAAGAATTTTATAAAGATTTATCACTTCACAAATGTACTTTATATAGAGGTGGAGTCGCGGGTAACAGTGAGTAATAAAGCGTATGAAAATGTTTTTAAATAGATTTGCCTTTTCTCTATTTTCGAAATTAATGGCTCTATCTACACCGTAAGGGACACAGAAGTGGATAAGTACGTAAATTTATTATTAAAATAAAAGGCACACTTAATGAGCATCTTTAAAAAACATGAAACGGTTATTACTACATTTCAATTGCGTCAATATATAAGGTACTACATTATCGTAATATACATTTCTTACGCCTGGAGATTAGTTTTACAACGTTTGGTTGTAAACAGAGCTCTGCCTATAATATAAGGCATTTTTCCAATGATTCAGAGATTTATCGCTTTGTACTACGAAATCATGAAATCTAATAATACAAGCAGTTTACTTAGATGTGGTGCTATCTTAATAACCCAATATTGTTTTATTAATTCAACTGATATTGTTTTAAAACAATCATTATATAAATAATCCCAAATGAGTATATATTTTTTTGAAATTAAGGTTCTCTCTAATCTTAAACCATTCTCATCTCATACACTCAACCCTCAATAATTCAATTCAAAATCTTAGTAGTAGTAGTAGTCTCAGTAGTACGGGGCTCGGAGTCCTTATAGTCTCTGCAGAAGAGTACCTGACCTAGTTACCAGTCTATTTTCCTGAACGCGCTGGCGACCTCACGATGTTTCCCTTCCCGTGCCAAAGAAATGGGTATAACTTAGTAACTTACTTAATGTTCTTTTTGTTATAATATCTTAATAATTACTTTAACCGAGTGATTGGATTGATTATTATAAATAAAAAAAAAACAAACGAATTA
This sequence comes from Amyelois transitella, assembly GCF_032362555.1. NCBI lineage: Eukaryota > Metazoa > Arthropoda > Insecta > Lepidoptera > Pyralidae > Amyelois > Amyelois transitella. The sequence goes on along the minus strand of NC_083511.1, from coordinate 3,785,155 downwards.
ATCAATAAAACACGCGTCAAATGTGCCACATTCATTCGAACGGATTGTTTTTATGTGTTACTAAATTATTTTTTCTGTTTCTAAATAAGTATCTTACTAGTATATTTCAATCTTATCGTGCCTGCAGTGGAATCGTGGCTTTACAAAAAGTAGCAGATAGTTTAATTAACAAATACTGGTTTTAAGCTTTAGATACTGTTTTATAATTAATGTCTTTATCAATATCTGTTTAAAAAACCTTTCGACAAGATTTTTTAATTTGGTTATGTAGAAAATTTTATCTTTTATATTATTCAGTAGTAAGTACTTGTATCATGTAGACGTGACATTGTATGTATGAAAATAATAATGCTCACAACATCATGATTAAACATTTAAGCAGAACTTAAAATTTAAACCTTTTTTCCGATCTTCTTCGATGCATTTTCGATTCCAAAATGCACAACATCGCCAATAAACAAAAACAATTAAAACTGGGATTGCTTGAAACCGAATTTGGAATTAGTTTGTTTAGAAAAAATAAAAAAGTTTTGCACAGGGAATCTAGAATTTGCAGTCGATTCAGTTCAAAACAAACATTAAAATATCGAACAGTCGAATGAAAACAGGATTGTTCGGAGCGTGTGGATCGGAAAAAAATATTTTACTCCCTTGTATGCAGAGAGCCGTGTAAATAAAATGGAAATCAGAATAAATACGCTTCATTGTGAGTGGTATTAAATAGTGATATAAGTGTGTTTTTGTTTTTCCGATAATAACCTTACTGTGTGATTTCTTGACTTATTTCTAACGCAATGAAAAATAGGAGATAATTATCCATTCCAAAATTTAAAATTTTGATTAATGAAGAGAACTGTAGCCTACTTAGATTCTGAAACAGAATTTGTAATAGTTTTAATAGAATAATTTGGTAGTAAAAAGCATAGTAAAAAATAAGGATGTCTCTAGTATTAATATCGTCTTATCTATTTGAAGATTTAAAAGTTGTATAACTTTAAGAATTTCTTAATTCGTCATTAAAATACTAAAACACTATATTAAAATTAAAGATACGTTTTATTTCAAATTGTTTATATTCAAAGTCAAGTTTCGTATACGGAACTGCGATATAAAATAAGTCTTTGAAGTGTAATAAACTCAAATCGATCGAACTATTAAAAGAGATTTTGTCAACATCCGCCCGCAGTTTAAGTGTTATTTTTATTGGTAGCTGTAGTTTTTATCCGTTATAAATGTTTTAATTATCTAAGTAATGATTTATTCAGAGAAATGATAACTTTTATTACGGAATCATTGAATGTAAATGTTGTTGAGGTGTTTTTGAATAAATATGAATTTTCGAGTGCCGTGTGGTTCCCGCGCTTAAGGATAAGACCACTCCATATCTTTCCCATGGATGTCGTAAATGCGACTTAGGGAAAGGTTAATAAACTTCGGATTTTTCTTGTAGGCAGGGGTACTTTATGTCTTTCAGAGACTGTTGGCTTTGTCTTTCACGCAAGGGATAGTTAAAATCAATACTCGACGGTTACTAACAGTTACAAGAATGCTATCTAAGAAGGGACTTTTCGGGAATTCTCTGGAAGAATTAGAAGCGGAATTATGTCGGTCGGTACTCGGTAACATGCTTTTTTATAATATTGCCTTCACTGAATTTTTTGTCGGGATTACGCTATGATGATAAAGATATGTATGTAGAACTTCGTCAACTATGGCGTGTGGTCTTTTAAGATTTGTTATACCTTAAAATATGGCGCCCTTTATTTCAATGTCTTGTTTGTCTGCCTAACATCTTACAAAATCTAAAATGACTACCATAACTCGTACATTGCCTCCTGTATCTGATGGGGGATTGCGTAATAGACTGTTTAGTTGAACTTAGTGGCTAGGCTTCGTTATTATGTTATTTCCATGAATTTAGTATGAGTATGATAAGCCTGAGTGTTGACTAGAAAATGAAATGATCTAAAGTCGTTGCGTAGGACTGTTTCAATCATAACAATACGTTTTAATAATATCAATACTTTGGTAAGTGAAATGAATTTAGGAAAAAAATCATTAAGAAGTTGACAGCAACAGGAAAGTATTTACAAAAAACTCTTTTAGGGAAATTGACATTAAATTCAATGTTGATTACAATTAATATGGCCACTTTTTCACTTACTCAATTGCTGCTATGTCATGAATTTTGGTCGAAATCAAAATGAATTAAGTACATATTTGTTTGTAAAAAAAGATTTTATACATAAATTTTGATGTTGGATGCGTGAAATGGGTATTATGGAATTATGACTTTTTGTGGCATATGCACCACAACCATACTAAGCGCTCGTGTTAAAGAACTAAATTCATGTAAACGACTCATAAGGGTGTGTCTCCACTGTCACGGCTATCTCAGTCACGTTCGCGGCACGTGCTGTAATCACGTCACGCCGGTAACTGGCTTAATTTGTTGACCGTACAGGTCAGTTTATGTTTTGGCATAGATTTCTGTAATATGATTTAAGAATAACAATGTTTGATGTTTACGTTACGAAAGCCGACCGAAAGTTTGGCCACAATTTACTAATCAAAACAAATTATGATCGAATAGCTTTCGTCTGCTCATTCTTACCCTCATTACCTATTTTTCCCATTTCTATGGGAATTTATAAATCCCTTCAGCGCCCCCTAAACTATTCGAATACTAGACATTATATTCAACAGACAGAATCAAGGTCCATTATTCATTTCTACTGGTAGGACAAAGTGGAGGTAAAAATCCGTTAAATTCTTTAACTACCTACTTAGTAGGACAGATTTTATCAACATCTCTCAACAACAACAACTCTTAATTATTTACTTATAAAAAGTTAATAAGTTATGTGATTATTTAAGTAAAATTTAATTGAAATTTGATATTAACTTGGCCATTCTGGCTCCTCTTACGTAAGTACTCTTAAAGAAAATATTTTGATTTGGAATCTAATATTAAGATATAATAATCTAAATAAAAGGAAGTTATTGTTTTTCACATAAAGTTTTTAATTATAAGTAGCATCAGTAAATTTAGAAAGCCAGCCCTTATGAACATTAATTTTATTTTCGTCTTTAGTCACTGAGTGACGAACTTCGCTGTAGGTAAGGATGTCACTTAATGGACACATTCTCCACATAATTCCCTAGATGATGGCTATAAAAAGTAAGAGTAAAAAATACTTTTTAATAAATCGTGATCTTTATTTCAACAGCATTAAGATTCAACTGCATAACTATAAATGCATGTTATTAGACATACAAGTTTTAAGACGTTATTTAGCTAAAACATGGGATTTTAGACTCAATTACTTCAGTCTTAGAGTCTCAATAAACAGCAAGTTTTCAGGTTTCATTTCATGATTGATGATTTCCGCTTTTATTTCAACACTCATAAGTTTTAACGCGCGGTTTAATGATGGCGTTAAATGCCAATTGTCTTTTTTTAAATCTGTACTGTTTAATAAAAGCTATTTTAGAGGCAATTTGAATGTAAACATTTAAACATTAATCCTATTTCCATCATTAAGTACTTATTTTATTTTCACATCGTCACACTTTTAGAATTTCAGAATTAAAAAGAAAAAAAATGTACCTAAAAATAGGCTTATAGGTAAATAATAATTTACAACCGCTAAACTGAAATATCGGATTTTCTGTTCCTGTGGTCATATAAAAAATAGTTGATTTTGTTTGATCTATGATAATTTATTATACTCGTACAAAAAATCGTTAAATATAGCAATGTATCCGTCAAAGCATAAACATCATAACTATGAATTTAAGTATGTTTAATGTGGAATATATTTACGATAATTATTCCAACTTTTATCAAATTAAATATAAAACCGAAATGAATAAAAAAAACTAATTTATCACCAATACCAATGACAAAGCTTCGACTTTTGGTCCTGTCATTATCTGTACCAAGACCACTTTACCTCCACAATAGTTAGTAAATTAAATTACTAAAAAAAGCAGTCGTGATGTAGAGTGACACAAAATATAAAGAGCACAGAATTAATTTTTTTAAACGAGATTGCTATTTATCTTCGTTCTTTGATTGGTATTATCTTGGAATTACTGAAACTAGTATATTTATTTAAAACTAAGCAAAAACATGAAAATAATATAGGTACTACTAATTTACAAAATCATATTTGGTATTTCTTAGAAAATGTATTTAACGTTCTTGCTCCTGGTTTTAGTCTCATTGGCATCCTCACCACTCTGGAGAGGATCCTGGGGTATACATTTGATCTTGGATCCTGGATTGGGTGAATCAGGTTTTTACACGAAGCGACTCCCATCTGATCTCCGCAACCTTGGCAGGTGGCAGGTCAACCTAACTGTTATCGAGGGCTAAAATTCAATATTTATAGGCTTGAATTATACAATACCTTCATCATCATTACATAAGACAGATTGTACTCATTTATTTCGGCACGGTTATTCAGATTCATTTCGAATTACTAACGGATTTACATCCGCCCGGAAGATTTTTTCGTCATTAATTTAAATAACAGAATGTCGAATCCCTACACAAGTAAATAAAATAATTTTACTACAAGTTATTCATTCTGTCTATTTCATAGTTTGAGCGAGTGGGACGCGTGCGCAGTACGTGATTGCGGGAAACATCGTGACTCCGTATTAACTTTGACCATTTCTGATGGACTTTCTGTATCGTATCTAAAAATAGTTTAAAAAAGTTAATCCTGTACAATTTGTCCATATTACCCTTTAAGTTATTCAAAATTGAATTTGTAATTTGTATATCTTTATTTGCTAGCTCAATTTGTAATATGTTATCTTTTCAGATTTGTTATATTGTTAAGATAATATTTAATTTAAAATGGCTCTATATTTGGCAAATTACCCTCACAAAACTACCAAATATATGAAATAGCTCTTCTCAAAATACGAATGTCATCATTGCCAATTGACGAATCTGCTTCAGTTTCTTGAAGGGGTGCAAAAAATGATTCAATTAATCAATAGCTAACACCGTGACTTGAAGATGCTGAACAAAATTGACAGCATTATTAGTCTTCCCCCGTAACGAGTGATCGGACATTGGACAGACGAGATACTTTTTACTAATTTAACTGGCAACACAGACGATTTCAAAATGTGATAAAACAAAGTACTTATCCTGTAGTTCACCACAGACAGTAAATTATATTTGAACAAAATTTAATCAAAATGCTTTGATCTGAGTAGTATCTCTCAGAGAACTTGACTTGTGAAGTATTAGTTTTGATAAAAAGGTGTATTTTAATATTTCTTGTCTTTAAAAAAATATTTGTTACAAATCGAATTTAACAGGCTACGAGTAATATTTATTTACGGTGTTATCTAATGATAAGAAGTTTTAAAACGGAGTAATATGTTCAAAATGCAGTTTTGGCAGTTTTAAAATCAATTAGTGTCAGTGTGAAAAGTATCAAGTCTACTCAAACTCTGAGGGCGCATTTCAATTTCGTCTAATGCAAATTTAATACGCTCCCTACGGCCCTTGAAGGGTTCCAATCTTTGTTTTCCCGAGCCTCCCTTTCTAAGGGCAAATAAGAAAAAGTATACTATTATCAACTAATTACTATTCCTCGGGGTTGTAGTGCTAAACTGTATTAATCTTGATTAATTAAAATTAGAGGGTGCTCGGTTTAATTTTGTTTATGCAAATGGGGAGGTTTTGTTTATTTGTTTATCTCGTAAATCCTCTTCTATTTGTGTCTCTTTCAAAGTTTTAATTGAATAACCTTTTCTAATTATCATTTTTTACATTAAATTTCATCCAAAATAATTTTTATACTCATCATATTATTTTTTTCAGGGTTTAAGAGAAAATTAAATAATATATAAAAAATCATATTTATATAACGAATGGTTTGTCATTTTAAATTACTTAAATTACAAACTACTAATTTATTTATTTATTAAAAATACTTCTGAGCCTTAGAGTTTACAACAAAACTTTCTCTACCAGCTAACTTCTAAAATAGCAAAGAAATAAGAAATATATTTAAAATTTAAACAAATTTGTGTTTTTTAATAAAACCAACTAATGAATTTTCCTTTAATCTCAAATCCTTTTACATGGAACGAAATTTTATACGACTAACCGAACGGTAGCCAAGCTGGAATGTTTTTCCAATAACGACATTTCCCTTTTACCTACAACGTACAAAATCTATTCACGGGTGCCACCTATTCTAAACTCTAATTTGTAAGTCGTAAGGACCACGATAAAATGTACAAAATTTCGGAGAAGTGCGATACAACATTATCGTAAAGCGATACGGACGGACACTTATTTACTCACGTATTTGTATTCAACCGACTGTAAGAGAGCGTACAATTTATTTAGAACACGTGAAATTACTCACGGATACTTTTATTTTATTTATTTAGGATAAATTTTGAAATAAGACTTAGTAGAAATCAGACTGAAGAACTTCCAGCACCCTAAAATAGAATTTAATTTCTTTTTTGTAAAGACTGATAATTTTATTAGAATCCCGTGAATAAATAATTCTTTCATTTTATTTACTCCTCACATGGAAAACACAAACGGGATGATACGTAGAAATAAGGTTTCAATGTTTAGTAATTCGAATTCGAAAAGGCAACTAAGGAAAAGGCTTATAAACTTGCGATTCTTATTTCAGTCGATAGACTAGCAACTTGTCACTATTAGAATCGTAATTATATCATTAATCCAAACAGTTAAACGTGGCGTATCAGTCTTATCAGTCAAATTGGCTCTGTATATCCCGCGAGTGATAAAGACATGATTTTACGTATGAGATGACATATGAGAACAATAGTTTACCTTGTAAAAATCACACTTAAATATTGAATGTATAAATACATTTTTCAAAAATAATACTAACCGCAAATCTCTAATGGCCCGTGCACACGATCCGACAAAAGCGGGTCGGAAGCACATATACGTTGTTACATTTATGGAGCGTACTTCCGACGTCTTTGATATAAACTCGTAATGGCTTTGAAAATCTGCTATCTTTGTGGCAACGCTGATACAGTGATCAAGAGTTTATGATATATTTTGTATGTTAGCATATCAAAATATGGATGGAGAAAGAAAGTGGTCTAAGGACAAGATGGTTCAAGGATTTTATTAATTTACGATTTGATATTGATCGATTGGACAATGGTGTTACTTAGGTAATAGTGGAATATTTACGGCTATAAAAATAGTTAAATGAATAAATACTGCAAAATAAGTGCATAGCACTGAGATAGCGATGTGATAATTCTTTTGTTTGTTTGTTTGTAAACTCTTTATTGCACGTAAAAAGAATTATAGCAAATAACAAAATAGATCAGACACAAGTTATTGCTAAACCCCATTGAACAACCTGTTCTTGAAAATTTACCTATATACTTACATATTGTAGGCACCTACTAAATACTCATACTCCTAATAACAGGCGAGACATGAGATAATAAAGTTAAGAGTAGGACGAATAAACCCTTAATCTTACATACATATATACATACAATCACGTCTTACCCTTACCCTTTACCGTTGTGGGGCAGACAGAGCCAACCGCCTAGAAAATACTGAATGGTCACGTTCTGCTGTACGGCTTTAATGATGGAATAGAATTTTACATAGTGACAGATTGCTAGCCCATCGTCTACAAGAAGAATCCCAAATTTTTTACCCTTCCCCTTAGTCGTGTATGTGTCCTATTCTAAGTGCAGAAAACCACAAGGCGGCTACGAGCTTGAATGAAAAAAAAAAATATTATGTTGTATTAATCGAAAGAAGTATGCAGGTATCGTAACAAGTGAAAAGATTTAGTCTGCCGCGCTCTTGGAAAGAGGCGTGATCATATCTAAGAAATAAAATGTCATAACAACATAACAAGGATAATATTACATCGCTGCATACAGTTAGACCCATGGTACCGAACTCAATTATAGACTGTTTCTCAGATTACTCTTACAGGGTGTATTGTGATTCAAGTCGTATAATAATGTATTGCGGAACGGAAGTGCTTCCGAAAGACGCGGGGAGAAATTCTGCGTATTGAGGTGATCGTTTAGTGTGGAGTAGGTTTCTATAAATATATTCTGGTTCTAGAAATGTTTTGAATTTCATAACACATTTAAGGCACTCAGAGTCTTTATTTCAAGTAGTAATTTAGGAACAAATATTCGATTCAAGACTGTATGTCGCCACAATAAAGAGAAAAGAAAAAAGAAAAATTATCTACAAACATGCAACAAAAAAAGATGGGACTAGCAATAGAATTTAAAGAAAGATCCTATTTTTTGTCTTTTGTCCTTTAGATTTTTTTGGATTGAGATTTCGCTTCATGAAGTAAGCTTCATACATGCAATCAAGTCTTTATCCTTGACGGAATAGACAGAACTAATAATCTAGAAAAGACTGTATGATCACGTGTAGCTGTATGGCTTAATGATAAAAATGAGATTCAAATATAATGACAGGTTGTTAGCCCATCGCCTAAAATAAATATCTCAAGTTCATAAGTATTTCCCTTGATAGACTTTTACAATCTGCACGCTAAGCTCTTTTTACCCCATTATTTACAAAGATATAAAAAAACATCTGATCAAAACATTTTTACAATAACACAATTGTAGCAAATTCTTTTACTCAAACCATCGGCGTCACCCTCTTTATTTTATTTTTTGTATGTCTCTATGTCTGATCTCCTTAATTATGTCTGGTTTGCCTTCGATTTCTCGGATCTTCTCGAATCTTTACTTACTTCTAAGTAAAGTCGATTAGGAAGGTTACTTTTTTAGGTAGGGAGGTATATTTTTTTTGCAATGCAAAATACTTGCAGTATTAACATTCCGATGACTCGACCATTATTTTTTACTTTTGAACATTCGCGTTGTATGATATTTGAGATTTTTTATTATAAGCCGGGTTAAGTTAGGTATGTCCTGTATATTCCCGGTTACATCTTCACCTTTCTGAAGAGAAGATTTTTGACTATGATTTTATGTCCATGTACTATACGAACTTATCACAAATGCAGAAGCAGATAAGTAAAAATTATATACCATAGCTTGGTTATTCGACAAGGTTCAACAATTAGCGTTTAACGTAATTGTATTTCTAACTGTGGGGACCTATGACTGGCTTTTTTAAATAACTCTTTTTGTCATATATTGTAATCATAACAGCTCTTGCTCTTCGTAATAAAATATAATAAAGAGAAAATATATTTTTGTTTGTATTGTATTTGTAATTTGATAAAATGTTTCATTGAATGCTCTGTATACAGAAATAAAAAATAAAAAAACAGTTTATCAAGAAATCCTTTTCCATATAACTCTAGCCTTGTAATGTAACCCCACAGAATCCAAACACTGATCTTATCTGCATTGTGGCTCTTATTGCGGGGTTGTAACGATGTCAACACATTACGGGCGTTGCCGGCAAGAGAGGGACTATTGTCCCCAATCCGGGACTATGAGTCTACGTTATAACTGTTAACATTTAAAAAAAAAATACTAACAAATATTATAAAGAGAAAATATTGGTATTTTGGTTTGTAACGGAAAAACTATCAGTCTGATTTCGATAGTTTAACTGGAAATTCACACGAAAGCGAAGCTTTTTACTTTTACAAAATAAAACAAACAAACACAAAGAAAGTCAAAATCTTTTATAAAAGCGATGTGATTGTCGATGTCGCACTGTTGGCTGGCAGGTAATGCGCTTTCTTGGGGTCTTTGCGTTTTGTTTTTAAATGGTCAAAGCCTTAAACTAATAGAAAGGCATTATTTCTTTTAAGCTTATGCGACCAGACAACAATAGAAAAAATTAGGACGACAATATCAATTCCCATAACTTTGAATGAGTCAGTCCATTAAAATAGTGAGAATTAAAAAAAATACCGAGAAACACTTATTAGGTAAAAGATGTAAACCGAAAAGATTAAACTAATATCACCTATTTTATTTTATTTTGATCCGGACGGAAGGATTAGTTGTAGGTGGACAAAAATTTTAAGTAGATTATGTGTGACGCCAACTTTTTCTATGAATTGCAGATATCTTAACAGAGGTAATTATCTTAAACGGAAGGCATTTAGGGATGGTGGTGGGCTGCTGATGTTTTTTGCAATCTTCGTATCGAATGAGATGTGAAACAATTTTTTAAACGCCAATTTGTTAGAGACTTACAAAATTACAGATAAAATTTTTAATCCCTTTGTAATATTATTTTGAGAAACAGACCCACCTATTGATGAGTAATTGCTGCTAGTACTTACTTATTTTTTTTTAGGAATAACCTAGTTTGTTTACATTTTTTATCCTTTGTATATTTACATAAATATAAAATATCCAAAAGTCTCGAAAAGACTGATAGGCCACGTTCAGCTGGTTTTTTGGTTTATGTTAGAAATGAGATTCAAATAGAGAACAAGTTGCTGGCCCATCGCCTAAATCCCAAGTTTACAAGACTATCCCTTAGTCCTTTTTACTACATCCATAGGGAAGAGATGGAGTGGTCCCATTATTTTTTCTATTGGTGCCAGGAATCACAATGCAAGTCTTTGAAATGGACTAATAACTTCCATGGTGGCCAATAGAAAAAAAATTATAGTGTGTTTCTTGCCGTGTAGATCAAATGAAGACTTGACATTGCCTAGAAAAATGGGCGATTATGCTGAGCTCATAACCTACCCGTATTCATAATTTTAAACCATCACTTCAGCAATTTAACCAAGCACAGCAATCGGCTCTTGTGACTTTAGTCAATATGACTGTCTATCCCGTGTGGGATAAAGGCGTTGTAAATGTATATGTAGGTATTAAATAGACGCTCAAATTCAAACGCTATTTCGGTTCACTCAGACAGCAAGACAGACAACAAGTATTTTCCATCGGAAGCCCGTTGGGGCTCAAAACATGCTTTTAAAGAAAGGTTTGTTAAATATGGCGCACGAATGTTCAGCCATCTATCGGCGAGTGGCGTCAACAGTTTGCATCCATTATTTGTGGTATGAAAGCGAAGAAAACCCAGCCTGTGTGCCAGCTGATTCTCTTCCTGTGCAGATCGTGAAAGTCAATCAAGGGAAAGGTTTAAAAACTTGGGGTTTTCGTTAACTGTTTTAATCTATTTTAATCATAAACAATAACCTAAAGCTAAAGGAGGCTTTTCATTCTTTTCAAGATTGTCTACCTCTTAAAGGGTAAAGACATCATGATACGTATATATCATAAAGAATATATATATATTTTTTAATAGCTTAATAATTTAATAGCTATCAAAAACAAAAGTATTTGAGGTTTTTGTTAAACATCAGTTCTCACAAAAATAATTTAAACTTGAAGACTTAACAAAATTTTATTAAATTTATAACCTCTAGAATAACTTTCAAATCATGGTTAAAAATAAAATCAGAAAATCAAAAATAACACAAAACATCTTTAGAAGTGTATAATGATACTACTTGCAATAATTTTAAATGAGAAACTTTAAATGTGCGAAGTGTTCCAGTTTGGCTACCGGTTACTAGATGTCGCTGCATGCTCTACCGAATGCCTCAGCAAGCTTTTGCGGGGGGCGACCGCGCGGGGCCAAGTCGCGCCTCCCCTCTGCCACATGCCACCTCCGTGATCCGAGCCCTACGCTTGACAGTCACAACGCTAACGCGCTGCGGAGCACACGTATTACTCTCAACAGTACGACTCCGCTACACGCATCCAATATTTATAACACAAAATACATCTCAAACGACAAACCCACCTTAACAAGTGATAACAATCATCTCCATTATCACTTATGGATTGAACTCTCAAAAAGGACTACAGTGCAGTGAAATGCTAAGTTTTTCTTCAAAGCGCGAGTGTATAACGTACTTTGTTTCGGAAATGGTGATATCGACCCACGGGGAGTGTTTATGAGACGTTTCGAAGTGAAATGAAAAATCTGTGATAATGTACAAGATACTGGCTGTATTTTTTGCGCTTGTGCACGGCGGGTGGTCGCTGCCGCCGTACGGTGACAAGTGCGTCCGACTATCCGACAGAGACTCTGAAAATAGTGTATTGTGTAGAACACGGACTCTTGACGGCGATGGAGGCAGCATCGCATCAGTATCACCCGACACCAGTCGCCTCTCCATCGAGTGTAACCATTTACTTCTTTTCGAAAGCTCTCTAAAAGCCCGCTACTTTTCACGCGTCGCGGGTCTCAGTGAACTTACAGTAAGCAACTGCAAGTTGCTCAATGTGCCCGACAACACTTTTCAAGACTTGAATAAACTAAAAAGGCTGAAACTTCGTTCAAAGAACTTTGAATGGAGTAATACCAAGAATTTAGAGTTATCTTTGAACTCTTTCAATGGATTGACAAAGTTGGAATCGTTGGATCTTGCTCAAAATAACATAAAGTTCATTCCTTCGGGCGTCTTCTGTCCATTGGGAAATTTGACCACGCTGAATCTAACCCAAAACCGAATTAGAACAGTTGGTCAACTTGGATTCGGTCAAGGCTGTGGCTTAAGTTTAAATAGCTTGGATTTAAGCCGCAACGAGATTAAAACCCTACCAGAGGAGTCAGAGTTGCTCAAACTAAGAAGCTTGAGCCATTTATATCTACAACATAATAATATCAGTGACATATCAAGTGAAGTATTAAATCTAAATATTCGAGTTTTAAACATATCGCACAATCGTCTGCACACATTACCTGAAGGACTTTTTAATAATGCTAGAGAACTGCGGGAGATATATTTGAATGACAACTCGCTTTATGAACTAGCTCGAGGTGTGTTTCACCGCTTGGATGAATTAATTGTTTTGGACCTGTCTAGTAATCAACTAACGAGTAATCATATTGATGATGGTACATTTAAAGGTCTGATAAGATTGATTGTACTGAATTTATCGAACAATGCTTTAACTAGAATCGACGGAAAGACATTCCAAGATTTATTCTTTTTGCAAGTGTTAAACTTAAAGAACAATTCTATTGGCTACATTGAAGACAATGCCTTCTTGCCATTGTATAACTTACACACATTAAATTTAGCAGAGAATAGACTTCACACAATAGATGAAAATTTGTTCAACGGGTTATTTGTACTTAACAAATTGACACTCAACAACAATTTGTTAGTAAACATTGACCGGAAAGCTTTCAAAAACTGTTCAGACTTAAAAGAGTTGGATTTGAGTTCAAATCAATTAATGGATGTGCCCGAGGCAATTTGGGAATTATCTTTTCTCAAAACACTCGATTTGGGGGAGAATCAAATATCGGACTTCAGAAATGGTTCATTCAAAAACCTTAACCAATTAACAGGGCTAAGATTGATCGACAACCAAATTGGAAATCTTTCCGTCGGCATGTTTTGGGACTTACCGAGCTTGCAAGTGCTCAATATCGCTAAGAACAAAATCCAATCGATCGAAAGAGGAACCTTTAGCCGGAACACACAGCTGGAAGCAATAAGATTGGATGGCAACTTCCTGTCCGACATTAACGGCGTCTTCTCGACGCTTGCCAGTCTTTTGTGGCTCAACTTATCGGAAAATCATCTAGTGTGGTTTGACTATGCATTTGTGCCTAGTAATTTGAAGTGGTTGGACATTCACGGCAACTTTATAGAACATTTAGGCAATTACTACAAGTTGCAAAATGAAATTCGTATAAAGACATTGGACGTTAGTCATAATCGTATAGTGGACATTTCAGCTATGGCTATTCCTAATAGTGTTGAACTATTGTTTATAAATAATAACTTTTTGAACAATATTCAAGTGAATACGTTCTTTGACAAGAAAAACTTGACGCGAGTGGACATGTATGCGAATGAACTAGTGCATTTAGATTTAAATAGTTTACGTTTATCAACAGTGCCGGAAAACAAAAGCTTACCTGAATTCTACATCGGAGGTAATCCGTTCCAGTGTGATTGTACTATGGAGTGGTTACCGATCATAAACAATATGACGGCAATGCGGCAGTATCCACGTGTGATGGACTTAGAAAATGTTTTGTGTAAAATGACAAATAGTCGCAGTGGAACACATGTGCCGTTAACTAATCTTAAGACAACAGACTTTTTATGTAAGTACGAAACACATTGTTTTGCCATATGTCATTGTTGTGACTACGATGCCTGTGATTGTGAAATGACTTGCCCCCAAAATTGTACCTGTTATCATGACCCTTTGTGGAATACCAATGTTGTAGATTGTTCCGGTCAATCCTCTATGGAGATACCCAATAAAATACCCATGGACGCAACAGAGGTATTTTTAGATGGAAATAACATAAGGGAGTTACAAAATCATGTTTTTATCGGCCGCCAAAAAATGAGATCTCTGTATGTGAATAATAGTAATGTGGATAGCATACAAAATCGAACATTTGCTGGTCTTAATGCTCTACAAATATTACACTTAGGTAACAATAAGCTAAAAGAGTTGAAGGGATTCGAATTTCATCAGTTGAGTAATTTAAAAGAATTGTTTTTACAAAATAATCTTATCAGTCATATTGCAAATATTACATTCTTTTCTTTAAGATCTTTAGAATCTTTACGACTTGATGGCAATAGATTAGTCGACTTTGGTGTATGGAATTTCAATAACAACCCCAACTTAAAAGCTCTTTCTCTTGGAAACAACTTGTGGTCATGTAAATGTCGCTACCTGCAGGAATTAACTGCATATTTGGCAGAGAATGCGCAAAAAATCATCGACATAACCGATGTATGGTGTTGGAATGGAGAGGCGAAACCGCCGCAGAAAAAAGAGCTCAATTTAAACGGCACTGCCTGCAGCGATTATTATGCCGATAATTCAGTCATTGGAAATATGTTGGTTTCAAACTATGTTCCCGTGATGGTCTTAACACTTACCGGCTTTATGTTAATTTTATTGACGCTCGTGGTACTGTTTCTTTTTAGAGACTCATTGAGGGTTTGGTTATATACAAATTGTGGAATTAGAATATTTTCTTTTGCTGGGGCATTTGAAGAAAATAGCGATAAATTGTATGATGCATATGTATGCTATAGCCCAAAAGACGAAGAATTCGTTGTGCAATCGCTGGCGTCGAAATTAGAAAATGGGAATCCATCGTATCATCTCTGTCTTCATTATAGAGACATTCCGCATCACGGTGCTCAATATATGCAGTGCGCGCCGCCGGTCGTCGAGGCCGCGGAGGCTTCGAAACGAATAATAATAGTCCTGACGAGAAATTTCTTACAGACAGAATGGTCCCGATACGAATTCCGCCAGGGATTGCATGACGCGCTCAAAGGTTGCATTTATAAATTAGTTTTAATAGAAGACTGTACTGTCGTGGCGGACGCCCTTTGTGATCATGATCTGCGTCCGTACATGAAAACTGGTTTCCGATTGAGATTGAACCAGAAAAGATTTTGGGAGCGCTTGAGATATGTAATGCCAGACTCGTCACATCCTAATCACAAAGGGCGAAGTCATAACTATAGGAAAAATATTAACACTTACACGTTAGATTCATCCGTGCCTAATAGCGGGAATCGCACTCTTCCTTTCCCTGATAAATCCCCAGTATTGGGTGGTCAAGGAGTGAGTGCGCCTCCTGAGTATAGTATTGAAGTGCGGCAGTCGCCGTCAGCTGTTCGGCAGACTCAAGGAGTCGTGTACGGGCCGGACGGCAGGCCCATATCAGATCATATTTATTCCTCAATAGATTCTGACTATTCATCGTTAGAGCACGGCATGGCTCCAGGTAGACGAAGGGAAATGAGGCAATGGCCGCCCCCTCCCCCTTTAGTAGACACGGGCAATACCGTGCAAGCTTACCTAGTCTAAATGGGTCCTGCGTGACCCAACCTTCCAGTCAGAAGTTTGAAAATATGTAGATTTTATTCCTAACCCGCTGTAAATATTGTAATTATTAGTTTTAAGTGCTATACCAAATGTAATTGAACTACTATTGCCTGTTCGTTATTCTGTGTATAGAAATGTAATAAAATTTTAAAGACTGCTGTAGTATATTGTATTGTAAATAGCAAAAAACAAGTGATCATAGTATAATATCAGTAATATGGCGTTATTTATACAAATAAAATAAAAAGAAGAATTTTTAAAATATTGATTTTTATTCACAACCATATACAACTACCTTTATAACAAAACAGAGTAATATGGCTTTGGCGCAAAACGTCTCTTTTGCAAAATGTCCCCTGGTCGCAAAACCTTAATGAAAATCATAGACATGAATATTTTTTCTTTTAGATTAAATAGAGACCCAAGTTAAATAAAACCCATAAAACGTTTAAGATGTAAAGCAAATTTTATTTATAAATAAAAAAAAAAAGAATATTCAAGTCTATTGTGTACAAAAAGGTATAAAATGATCGACAAAATTAATGTCTTTATTATCATGAAATATTAATAAAAATTCACTGAAATTTATCAGCAAAAATAGTTTCAGTTTTTAATTAAACTTTATAATTAAAGTAGACTCTTATTACCATCAAACTGATAATTAAGTAACAATAACAAAATTTAATGAACTCTTTTTTGTCATAACAGAGTGTCGTTTAATCATGATATTGCAAAAGCAAACAGGATTTACATATTTATCACAGGCTGCGCGTGGTATGCTCCGAAATCTGAAATATTGCCCCACAGGACATTACGCATTCACAAATTTGAGTATCATGTTTGTGACAATAGAAGCACCTTTTCATTTACATTCAGTGATATATTGTTGGTGTGAGAGGTGAAAACATGTAAGTATTGTTTTTTTTTATTTTACTACAAATGCTATATATAGGTAGAGTTAAGAACACGAAAGTAAGAAAGTGAAATTTTTTTTATACCTATTATTAGTAAATTTTGTTAAGAAATAAAGTAGACTTTTGGAATGAATAAAGCTACGAGCATAAGCGATGTAAGTTAAATATTATAAAGTTACCTCTATTATTTTAGATTGTTCCTAGGTGAACTCCTTCCAATTGCCGTTCAATATGCAAACGTCATACCTATTATTAACATGTTAGTGATCGCTTTAACAGTAAATATCTACTAAGGCAATCGATTGATACTTCTCGATACATAATAAACGTCAATCACAAGTAAATCGATTCAATTGTCACATCACTATGGCAAAACTCGGACAAACAAGATATCAGACAATTCCAGGTGTGAACTATATTGTTTAAAACAAAAGCAATGAAACATCGCGGTGACATATTTGGCGAAGCTTTCGAATTCTTGCCTCTGAAAAAATTATGAAAATAATATAAAAAAAATTATTACGGGAAAGTAACGACGAGACAAAGCGTAACGTTTTCCATAACTTTAGCAGGGGAACCTAACCGGTATACCAATATCGTATTCTGATTAATGTGAAGGTTGTTTTCATTCACCTTTAATATATAATAATTATATACATATAGTCACGTCTATATCCCTTGCGGGGTAGACAAAGCCAACAGTCTTGAAGGGACTGATAGGCCACGTTCAGGTGTTTGGCGTAATGACAGAATTGAGATTCAAATAGTGACAGGTTGCTAGCCCATCGCCTAAGAGAAGAATCCCAAGATTATAATAAGTTCCTAAGCTTTTACGACATCCATGGGAATGAGAAGGAGTGGTCGTTTTCTTCTTTTTATTGGTGCCGGGAACCACATGTAGAAATAAAAAGGTTGATTAAATCTAACTGAAAAACTGAGTTTTGGAATTACATATATTTATACTATACATTATATCACGTATTACAGGGTTGAAAGAGCCAACAGTTTTGAAAAGACTGTGAAAGGCTTCATTCATCGGTATGACTTAATGGTGGAATGGAAACTCAAATACTGGCATCGTCTACAAGAAGAATCCCGAATTTGTTAGATTTGTTTTTTGAGACAGAACCTCAACAAAATCAGAGAACATCTTGATGTTTCACGTCGCATCTAGCGCGATTCTTCGATCAATATTTTTGTATAGTAACAGATTTGTGTACTTACATTAACCACACTGTCACTATTCACCTGCCTTTTTATGACAATCACAGCCGGACGTCGCATCCGCCGCGGCGCGTGATCGGCGTAACCCGTAGTCGCTTCTAGTATACACCACAGTACAATTTCAGAAGGCCATCGAAAGGTCTTTGGATAAGGATAACAAAAAAAAATTTGATAGAAATATTTAATCACGTATTTTAGTTTCCCAAATCACAGTTGGAACATAAATCTGTTTATTATTTAGAATTGAAATAGTAGCGTTTTGCCGGCGGTGTAGAATTTGTGGATATCACGAGGAGAAACATTCATATTGATTTGAAAAAAATGATCAATTTGGATAACGTAAATTAAGTAGGCACCATCCTTTCATAAAGAATATTACAGACCCACAGTTTGATGAAGATGAGTTTAAAATTGAATAGACTTTAAGTTATTTAATTTTAGGTCATTTAATGTGATAAAATTAAATTTTCCAGCTTGTTCCATTTTAATATCTACTTTCTTATTCACGATGTTTACTTACTATTCCGTGTGTGTTATGTCAGTCGGCTTCAACCCAAGGTTTGTTGGGAACCCGGTTGAATATTTTATACGTTATTAGCGCCGACCGACTGACAAAAGTGATGAAGATTTATGTAACTGTCGGGTTACGTCAGAATTTGGACGTTATAGTGTTGAGGTGGAAATTATTATGAACTTTAAATATTTTAGTATTCTGTGATTCACACTATTGAAATAAAAAAAATTTTAATATACAGACTGACTAATTTATTAAATAGTATTATGATCTGCAAGTATACGCCTCGATAAATAATTTATATTTAATTTCATTAAATACGTTTGAGGACGAAATCTTTTTTTCTCTTTAAAGAGTTTTCTTACACATGTTCGACATAATGCTTTCATGAAATTTTGAAACAAAATGTTACTGCTTTAGTCTACTCTCCTATGATCTATAGCAATGAATAAATATGTCCTATTCCACTTTGTCAGAAAACACAGTGCCTATTAGAACTTGCAACTTGTTGTTGTTAAGACAAATAACAACTAAAATCTCCATTAAATATGCTAAATGCTAATGAGTTGCTCCTTTGACTATAACAGTGCATTGGCTAGACTTCCTTAATTTGCAAACATACGTTAGGAACAGTGTGTACTCAGCTTCATAAACATCTTATTTTATGAAGTAAGTTTGCCGCTGAGACGCCGACAAACGTTCAATTTGCAAGCAAAGAGAAGCGTTGTAAAACTAAAAGAAAGTGCATCTGTTTGCAATTTTATATTGAACTAAAATAGACCACTGATGTAACAATGAGTGACATACATAAAGTTGTTAACATTGACGGTCCTAACTTTAAGGAATTTTTAAATTCAAACGAGCAAGGAATAACAGGACCTATTGTGTCTGCACTCATTACGAAACGGGAGTCGAAACGACCATTGTAACGCTGTCAAAACTCAGTGAATGACAAAAAAATGTCATGTAACAATGTCGCAATAAAGCAAATTCGTTTTACAACAGCCCAAAATATTTCAACGACGGTAGCTGCGAGGTCTTTGTCTTAGATCCGTAGCATTTTATGTCCCATTCTGACTTATTCATCCAAGACGAAATGTTTTTGTCGTTACTCTTAAATAAGACATAATGTTCTTAGAAACGGGACATTAGAATGGACCGGGCTTTCTCTTTTTGTTAGGACACGTAGGATTTTATGGTCAATTGTTTTACTTAGTCGTCGACGTGGCAAAAAGACTAACGATTTTGATTTAGTTCGTCCCGAGTTAAACGGATCGAAAACGTATGTTACGCCCGAATGGACCTTTTGTGATTGGATTCATTGTTTCGAGTGAATAAAATTAAATGATAATATTTAAATCACTTGTCGATTCGTGAATCGGATGATTGCGTGCGGTATTGTGATTTTATATACACGTTATGAAAAGTTATTGTTTCAAATCGAGTACGATTTGAATGCGTTAGAAGCTTGATTTGGTTTTTGTTTATGATTGTCGGTTTTATTGCAACTTTATTTAGAACTGTACTAGCTTTTACCCTGGCTTCGGTCGTGTATTCGTTTATTCCAAAAATTTCGCCAATTTTCCCAGGAATTAAATACTCCTTTGTAATCTATGCAATATTTTTAGAAACTGATTTAGAAAGAAGTAGTTTATCATTCAATATTTTAGGTTAATATAATATTTTAGAAGAAATGGGATTCAAATCAAATGATAAGACATTCAATATAATACTGAAAAGGACGAATCATAAAATAATTACTTGGCTTACCACCAACTTCATACAAATACAAAACAACATTGAAATTATTCCCATAAAGGAAATCAGCATGAAACGAATATAAAAATAATGATATGTCGTGACTTTTATAGTTGTTTGAGATATTGTTACGGAAACACTTAGTACTAGTATCTATTCTGAATTTTTGGCTTTCGTCCAGTCTGTATTATATACATGTATGTTACACAGACTGTTAAACATATTTTGCCTTAAATATAAAATATGTTTTAGTGAAACAAGAAAATATAGAGTAGATTTTATATCTAAAACATTTTTAAAGACAATTAAATTCATGACAAATGATCGCGGACTTTTAGATTTTAAACAACCGCTTGAAAAATAATTTTAGAGTAGGTATTGTCATTATTGTGGCCTTTCAGCAGTTTCATCATTTTTTGTTGGCTCTGTTACCCCGCAATTGATATAGATGTGACTATATGTTGTATGTATGTGTCATTATTTTTTTATTCATTTTGTTTTTGCTAATAATTAATTTTATCTTGAGAACTCATAAAATAAACATACTTTAAATAATTCATTTCGATAAATATTCGATTGCTATCAACTTAATTGATTAAAAACTAAAAAAATCAAACAACAAATTACTTTATCATGCCTGCATCTAAAAATACGCATAAAAATGACTTAACCAGGTATGGGATCCAATCATAATGAGCTTCTTAGCGGAGTTCGATGAAGCAATATCAATGACATTTTAAATCCAGTCTTGAAAGATGGCGCCGACTTTAAAACAAAAGGACGGGATGATTTATTTTTAATCTACTTTTTTGTGACATTCTGTCCTTAACATGTGCGGGACCATCGGACCAGAACAGCGCGAACAGGGTTGTCAAACAAAGTTAATTAGTGTGGGAAAAGTTTCGATCAAATATAAAAGCAGAGGTAAAACATAAGAGTGTAGGTACCGACTGCATCTCTTGTCATGCCGATTGTCGATTAAGAGAAGGAAGATATTCATATATACATACATATATAGTCACGTCTATATCCCTTGCGGGGTGGACGGAGTCAAAAGTCTTTAAAAGACCGTTCAGCTTTTAGGAAGATATTGTTATTTAGATAAAATAATTCTTATCACTATTTCTGAATCTTATGGCATCCCTGCCATATAGCTTAACATCTCGCTCGAGTTTTATGTTATTACTATGGGCTCTGTCCATCCCTCAAGAGATAGAGACGTGACAAAGATGACGTAATAAGAACTGCATAAACAAAGAATTAAGCTGATCTAACACTCTATGCAAGTGATCTATTTATTCCACTACGAATTAAGTGTAAGATTCTGAGTAATCTATTCTGCTCTGGGTTCACCATAACATACTTCTATTTATGGTCATTTTAATAATGCTACCTTGATTGACGATATAATTTTAAATATGCAAGCGGCAACCCTAAACATTGGGTTTTATTGCGCAGTAGCGCACATCGTGACGTCCTGTTTATGCCAAAGCATCCCCTCTCCCCACTTCAACCCATTCGCCTGTCGGACGACATCAAATAAAATTTAATTCGACCATTGTGCGTTTTTTCCCCGCCTCTCAAAAAACACGGCTCATTATATTGACATCCTTAAACAATACAGGAGCACCAAACACATGTTTTTGTCTATTCATTGCTAGTTTATTCGAAAACTTTGAGGCAATTCCGTCCCACTTTTGTCGTAAATCATTGGAGTACTCCTGTTGCTCGCTACCGAACTTCCTTCGTTTTATGATACTTTTGTTTAAAACTTTTATTGGTCTGACCGTTTCTAAAACTAATTTATTCCGGAGCCGAACGGATTCGGCCTTAGAACTTTACTACTTCCGAATCGTTCCATATATTTTTTGTTCATTTGCGACTGTGTGTTAACAGCCCACTTGTAAATAAATAAATGTGTTCTTGTATTTTTGCGACATCTGTTTCCAAAATTGCTTGGGTTGACCACTAAGTGATACTTAAATATACAAGAGTTGGAAATTTTGCGTTAATTTAAGACCTTTAATAAAGTAAAGTAAATTACTAAGATCTATTGCATTTAGGTTTTTGCTTTCACGTCTTTCACTCAAATCGATCTATAGCGCAGTGGTAGTGCGCTTGACATATCAGGTCCCGGGTTCGAATCCCGGCAAGGGCATGATTGGAAATGAACTTTTACTGATTGGCCTGAGCCTAGGACGTTTATCTATATAAGTATTTATTGTAAAACATAGTAGATATCATTAAATTAGTATCTCGTATTCGCAAGTTCCGAACCTATACGTACATACCTATACGTACATAAATCACGCCCCTTTCCCGGAGCTGTGGGCAGACATTACATCTTTCCACTTGCCATGATCCTTGCATACTTCTTCTGCATCATCCATTTATACATTCATAACTCTCTTCAAACAAGATTGTCGGTTTCAGGTACTCTTGACCTGACCATTTGCGATAACGTCTCCGATTTGATCAACATATGTTCGTCTAGCCGCTAGTTCGCCTTCCCGTTCCACCAGTCCCATTCATACTTACTTCGAGGCCAACTCAATCTGTGTAATTGGTCCCGTATATATATATTTTTTTTATTTGAATGTTGAAGACAATTGAAAGTATCTTAGCTATAGTCACAATAGCACAATAATCGGAGTATTAAGTCCAATATAATGAATTCAAAAGTAAGGATGAGCCCGTTCAAACATGTTGCTATTGGCTTTTTAATGCAAAGAAACAGCAGAGCTATCTGTCAATAATCGATTGAACTACATAGTTTTGCGGCGTTGCGTAGGCGTACGATGTAACATGCAACCTTGTATGTGCGTAAGATAAATATTTTATGACTAAAATTTTCGATTTCTATGGGCTAAATTTTCGGGTTTGGTTTCTGACATTGATGCAATAGTGATTGATCTTTTTCAGACAAACTTGGCCTGAATTCCGGTCTGACTCCAAATTCTGATATTCTAGTGGATTTGTTTATATTAATATTTTTTTCTATTCTGATCAGACCGGAACAGAAAAAAGTTCAGAGTGGATCAGGGCGGAAAATCTCTAAAATCTAAACAAAAGAAAATAGTAGTTTGTTCTGATGGGATTTAACTTAGAGTTATTAAGTTTATAAACTTAAGTATTTTTTTAATACAACTAAATAACTCGATTAATCGGTAGCTATTGTTTATTGCCTAATGTTTTCCAACATAAAATCAAAGTAATCAATTAAAAAAGACAAACACTTGAAAACACTCATTCAGTTATATCGGTATGTCGATAATTAGTCAGTATGACAAAATTTTTATTACTAGATCCCGGCGACTAATAAAATTTTATGTCACAATTTCCCAATGGCTTATGCTTTCCGGTATGTTACGGTAACTTTATGTTACAACTTACTGTGATGGTCTTTACTAATTTAAAAACGTGTCTAATGAGTTTTTGAAGTTATTAAGGCAAATTACCATGGAGCTAGCGGATCAATATAGCATGTAAAGGTGAGTTTATACTGCATTTCTCTGTTAATAGAGTATATAGTCAGCTTTAAAGCGAAAAGTTTTGTAACTGACTCTTCAATATACTGGGAAAAATTAAAATAAGCAAATTGTTATTATCAATTTCGTGCAGGACGTCAAATAGTTTTAAAATGTGCTGGATTTTATTGCATTTATCCTGTAGTCAGCTACTTCAACTTTCGTAGATAGAGATTTATTTTTCTTTCAAAACATATCGTATATTACATTTGCCTTTACTTTGCTGACGCTATATTATTGTTTGGCACTCACCTAAATATACACCTATTTTTTTTTGTTGCATCCTCCACTTTTACATATTGGAGCCTGGGTCTGTTATTTTCCACGATTCTTAAAGTCTTCTTTCAAATTTTATTATCCAATTTCGCTGGTAGTTATATGAAGAAAAAAGCTATTACGTGTGCGCTTCCCTTTACCGCTTTTACTAAATAGTGATGGGTAGGCGTTCCAACTGAGCTACTAGATCGTGGCTTCTGTGTTGCAGTCGATTAGTGATGATTTATATCAGCTTTTGGTATTCCGAATAGTGTAGCCTTTACCGCTGTTTTGGGTAATAATGTTTCTCCAAGCCAACAAAAATTTTCATGACAATTTCTATGAAATGAATATTCCAAAAGTAGAACTACACAAAAATTAAAGAATTGTCGATATATGTAATATACCACAAAACAAGTTTCAAAGTTGCTGTGGGGCTGACTCAATCTGGATTACTGGTCCATATTTTTCAAATTCTCACTATAACTTGTTCAAGCAAGCATTTCATTTTAAGATTAGAAAACAACTTAAGAGAAAAAAGTAATAGTTTCTTGACCCTAAAAACAAACCGCTAATATATTACCTGTCATCACATAGTATCGCTACAGCATACAAACTAGATAATAATTGAATCAAACAGTAGATAAGTCTTTAATGATTGAACCGAATATGCTAGCTTAAATCCCAATGATCATTTATAACCCGAAGAAAATGTACTAAGAACGTAGGTACAAACAAAAAAAATCTTTATCGATGATCGTTTAAACCGCTCTACGCTCGAAATGGTTATTTAATGTGAAAAAATTAAACTCTTTTTATTTGGAGGTTCTGGTTATGACTGACTTAATTACCGGTTTACTATGATTTATTATATAATGCAGGAATAATTTTTTAGTCCCACCAATGACGTATGACTGTGCTCTCCCGGGAACAGGTTGGCTTGCCGCCGGCGTTACGACGGATCCCGATTCCAAAGATTATGACTGATAATATTGTTATTGTGGGTTCTTTACCTACTTTGGTAGAGGCAAAACATTGCCCAAAAATGCTAGAAGGAATACAAAGCCTATGAGTCACGCCTAAAAAAACTAGGCTTTTTAACAAGAGCTAACCTTCCGTGGGATTTTCAGAAACAATTACTGTGAAATAAAATGTCTTTGATTTTGCTTCTAAATGTGTAGTGACCTAATCTTCCTTTAGATAGATTTTACGAAAAATAAGTCTTGTAGTTTTTGTGGTAATAAGATTACTACAAAATTTAAAAAAAATGTAGGTATGGACAAATAATTTAAGCTCCATGAATAAATAAAGTTACATCGATGTAGGTACTATGGTATCAAAGATCGCTTCTCTTCAATTTTTAGACGCATCTACATCTTGATCTATGCTAAGCGTAGCATGGTCTCTCGGTGCTCTGCGCCTGCGCCGGTTATAAATAATACCATAATGACAAGGAATTACCGTGCTCCGCTGCGGCACTACAAGACATTCTCCATAGCTCATTATAACCAAGGTCCAAACTTACCATTTTGAAATATCTGCTATTATTTGATATCAATGTCTTGATTTACAGTTTATAAGTATATTTACGGTGTCTTATCAAGTGCCGTGTGGTTACCAATAAAAGGGTCGAAAGGTAGTCGAGTTAAGGTATCTAAATAAAAATATGTGTTACATATGTTCAAGTCTCATCAACGCGATTTAACGATGACTGACTTCTTAGTTGTATATTAGTTTGAATGGGAATCAATGACCTTACAGTGAGGAAATTTATCGTAAGAAATGTATAATCAGGTGACTGGATTGGACGTGTACCTATGTAATATAGTTCTACACGTATATTGTTATATCGAGTTCCGACGGGAGTCTCATCGCGTAAAAATATTACTTTTGTGATAATAGATGTATACCTGGCTCCTCGCCTGAGAGGTGAGGATGCAACCGGGATTAAAGCCAAGAGAATGATGATATTACAACAAAAAAAAAAATCATTGTATTTGTCAAACAAAGCTAAACTACAATGTATGAACATTTATTCTTAACAGCGACTCAGGGTTGAACCTAATCGAAATTCTAGAGAAATATCATGACGTGGTTTGATATGCATAAGAAGCTGTTTCGAACAATCACCGATTGTTCCAGTCGGAGAGATCTTGTTACCATTACAACCAGATTTATCGACGCGCGCGCATTAAGACAATGTTCTTAAGCACGAGTCGTTAATTACAAACAAACATGAACATGTTATGAATATGTTAGTTCGGGAGCTTGGTGTCTATGGCTGCTCAAATTATTATCTGACCTCAAACTCCTCTCACCCTAAACTCAGACTCAGGTAGATTTCATCTAAATTCATTCATCAGGGTATTTATACTACATTACACTGTTCATTAATTACTATGCATCGGGGATATTTCTTTCGCTTTCAAATTTTTCTCTTTAAACTTTATCCGGTGTGTCATGGATAAAATAAAAGGCGACTTAGGTTGCTTATAGACTTGGGATTCTACTAGTAGGCGATGGGCCAGCGACCTGTCACTATTTACAATATCTCTATTCCTTCATGAAGTCATACAGCTGAACGTAGGCTTTTAGTATTTTCGAAACTATGGGCTCTGTCTACCCCACAAGCGATATAGACGGGATTATATGTATGTGATAAATCGAAAATTTTTGTTGAACGTCAATCAAAATCGGTGTAAGTATCTATAAAAAGCATGAACAAACATAGTTTGTTAAAAAAATCTATATTTCAAAGTGTATCAAGCTCCCATACTAGACTTTGACGTCGGCGCTTCTGTTTCACAAGGGCCTTTGTCCATTACCTTGTAATATTTTCAGCATGCGTTACAGGTAATTCAACCCTGTACCACCATGTGTGGTTGTAATTACAATAATGTAAGTAATAAATAAATAAGTCTCTTCTCCTTAATAACATGGATAAGTAATGTAAATTAAGTAAGGCTTTTATGCAAGTATACTTAATTAAGTTACTTAATGGTGCAAAAGAAAAACAACATAGGTACTATTTATTTTCAATCTCAAGATGGCTTTAAACTTGTGAAGTTTTTTATAAGAAATTCTAATGGTTTTAAAATAATAGTAACTAAAATGATTATATTAATTTCTACCATGTATCCTGGTTAACAAAGCAGACAGTTTCATAAAAATATATTTTGTGAAGTTCGTGAGAATATTTTCTCAATGAAAGCTCCTTTCCCGAAAGGCTTATCGTGTCTTGAGCGTTAGAGAGCGTATTAGAATTGTGTGACTAGAAAAATATGCCAGAAAGGATGTTGGTTTAATGCCTTTCAAATAAAATTGATTTATAGAAAAGCCAGTTTTTCGAATATTATACCAAAATCATAAGGTGAAAGAAATTTTTTTAATTTAAATGTGAAATTTGAATTGAATCTTTTTTCATTATAATAATATAAAAGTATTTGATTGTCTCTGCGGCGCAACTGTCGTGCAATTGTCTCAGGAAGTCCCGAGTTCGAATCCCGGCCAGGGCATGATGAGAAACGAATTTTCCCTTCTTATGATGAGAAACGAATTGGCCTGGGTTTTGGGTGTTTATCTATCTAAGTATTTTTTATAAAAAGTAGTATCTTTGAGTTATTATCTCCTAACACAAGTCTCGAACTTACATCGAGGCTAATTCAATCTGTGTACCTAATCTGACCCGCATATATTTATATTTATTAATTTTATATGTAATTAAATATGTGTTTTTTGTCGTAAAAGAGTATGTTTGTAATACAGTGAAATGTATACTGAGTTCCAAATATGGTCGCATCGATCAATTTTTATTTTCCATTGAGCAATCCAGCTTAACTAATATTCCGTTCTTGTGACTTTTAGCTCTGTTTACCGTTTAAGAGGTGAAGACGAGATTTGTGTACGTGTATAACAAACATACATTCATATATCACGTCTTTATGTCTAGCGGGGTTGACAATATCAACAGTCTTGATAATAATGAAAAGCCACGCTAATCTAGATGGATGAATGATAGAATTGAGATTCAGATATTGGCAGTGTAGAGAATACTTCAAGTTTAGAGATATTAACAAAATTAAAAAAATATTTGATTTTTCAAGACTGTTGTTAGCTCTGTCTACCCCGCAAAGGATATAGACGTGATTATATGTATCTATGTAATAAAAAAATAATTCCGAAATTAAATAAAAATTTAACGGATATTGCTGTGAAAATCTCAACAGTCAATAGGTCAAACCTTTCACACATGATTGTATAGCGCACGTTCAAATATGGCGGGTTTATAGACATACAAAATAGTTATCCAAGAAAGTCCATCCTAATATGGTCATACGACTAAGTTTACGACTAATAAGGTGTAACTAGGTGTATACTAGTGTTATTGTGAACGGGTACCTACTTTGTAATGTCATTTATATGGGGATTTGCTATTTTAGAAATTGCATTTAGTAGAATATCTTCTTAAGAGGTTTTGTTCTTCGTTGTTTCTTTGTACAATTGGTTTCAATAAGTTGTTTTCTTAATAAGAAAGGTTGCTTTTTACACAGTTACTACGTATTTATATGGTGACTAAGTATTATTTACACTAATTTACGGAAAGAAGGCAGAAGCCATACAGCTTTTTAGACTGTGGGCTCTGTTTACCCCGCAAGGGAAATAGTCGTAATTATATGTATATTAGTTTGCCGTGTGGTTCCCGGCACCAATGAAAAAAGAATTGGACCAGTCCATTTCTTTCCCGTGGATGTCGTTAAAGGAGCCTGTCGACTAGGGGATATGCTCATAAACTTGAGATTCTTTTTAGGCAATGGGCTAGCAACCTGTCACTATTTGAATCTTAATTCTATCATTATGCCAAACAGCTGAATGTAGCCTATCAGTCTTTTCAAGACTGTTGGCTCTGTCTACCCCGCAAGGGATGTAGACGTGACTTTATGTTTGCATGAATAAGTTTCTGAGGAATACGCGCGTGTAAGGAAGTAGTATATTTATAATTTCAAAGGTACTCCAACTTTATAAAAATTTTCGAATTTCGTTCACAAAAAATCTTCTAGGTACAAACTTCCCAACATTATCCTTAATCTAGAAACCTAATGATGTCGTCTAAGAATATGCGGTTATTGTGGAAATACCCGTTATGATGCGGTCGCGTGCAATTTACAGCACTTTACATTCTGCAAAGCTCGTAACGGCGTGTTAGATACAGTTTATATAAGGGAATGAACTGTTTTATGAATATTATGTTAGAATACAAAAACACTATTAGTGTTTGTTTAGTCAGTTCATTTTTTATTTTATAAGAAGTTTAATGCCGTGTGGTTCCCGGCACAATGTTTGGTATTAATAACGCTTTTTAAGAAAAAAGTGACTACGTTTAGATACAGTTTATATAAGGGAATGAACTGTTTTACGAATATTATGCCAGAATACACTATTAGTGTTTGTTTAGTCAGTCCATTTTCTATGTTATAAGAAGTTTAATGCCGTGTGGTTCCCGGCACAATGTTTGGTATTAATAACGCTTTTTAAGAAAAAAGTGACTACTTTTAACTGCCTTAAAAGTTGGTTCTCAGTTTAACCCGTATGTATGTATGAGATTTCGCGATTACCTCGCGACCAACCTTAAAAAAGGAGGATATCGATTGAAAGCGGTTCTTTTTTTACAAAAGCTATTTAGAGTTTCGATAGAAGCGACGCCTGACGCAGAAACTAGTAAAGCATGATCATTTTTTCCAACAATTTCAACGTTCCATTTGACATCATTTTTGTGACTTTAGCATAACAATAATTATATTCATAAACAATGTATGCGCTACTTGTTATTTCCAAGAAAATTAACAAAATAATGAGTTCATTGGAATTCGCTATATTTTTTCGAAGCATATTGCACGTTTTCCATGTCATGCTGACTATCGCATGCGAACTAAGAAATTTTGATGTTAATTAATACATACATATAATATCATTATGCCTTGCGGGGTAGACAGAGCCAGCAGTCTTGAAAGACGAAGAAGAAGTTCAGCTGTAAGGCTTAATGATAGAATTGAGATTCAAATAGTGAAATGTTGCTAGCCCATCGCCTAGAAGAAAAATCCCAAGTTTATAAGTCTATCCCTTAGTCACCTTTTACGACATCCATTGGAAGTAGATGTAGTGATCCGATTCTTTTTTCTATTGGTACCGGGAAGTGGTATGTTTTATACCATAGAACTAAGGAAAATACCCGTAAAACGAAGTTAGATTAGAGTACCTTACTTTTTTTCTTATAAAAATAATCGGTAACGTGTTATGACTCGCAAACATTTTGCAAGTATGTTTCGCTAATCACATTCCATCACATTCGGTGTAGCAACCGGGGATCAACTTACAAAAGTAATCGTTGAAACCGATCCGAAGACCACACAAGTAGGCAAAAACAAATTGCTTAGCAAATGAAATCATCATTTTTGTTTGTAAGATAATTAGAAACATCAAATGACTGAAAAGCCACGTTCAGCTGTTTGGCTTAATGATGAAATTGACAGAGCCAGCAGTCTTGAAAGTCTGACAGGGGCCGTTGGGATTTCTCTTTTAGACGATAGACTAGCAACCTGTCACTAATTGAATCTCAATTCTATCACTAAACCTAACAGCTGAACGTCCTCTGTCAGTCTTTTAAGACTGCTGGCTCTGTCTACCCCGCAGGGATATAGACGTAATTATATGGATGGACAGAAGCCCAATTGAGTACTTTTCCTATGAACAGATATGAACGAAAGATTAGCTGAGCCCTTTTAAACTTTCTTTTTATTTCCTGCTTGTATTCTTAGACATACTTAGATAACTAATGCACTATCCTCATTACAATTTAATGAGTATGCACTACACAAATATAAATATCGCACAGGCGATCACTAAGAAAACGAACTAATCAATAACCCTTAGGGCTAAAACTACTTAGGGTGATTGCAAACATATTCTAACCAAGCAATTTCGCTTAATCATAATGGGTGATTCAGTTTAATACCTTTATTGAGCACCTGCGTCGGTAGGTAGGTGGTCTCAGATAAATCTGGCTGTATCAGATGCAGCCTTAAATTGCTTAGCAGTAACTGGGCTTGAATGTAGGAAAATTAATCTTGTTATATTCTAGGACAGTGGAAATAAGGACAGAAGAAGATTTATAGATTTTTTTAAATAGACCGAGGATTTAGACATAAATACACACATCTTTAACCCATATGTACATTATATAATCACGTCTATATCCCTTGCGAGGTAGACAGAGCAAACAGTCTTGAAAATACTGATAGACCACCTTCAGCTATTTGGCTTAAAGATGCTAGCCCATCGCCTCAAAGAAGAATCCCAACTTTATAAGCCTATCCCTTAGTTTTAACGACATCCATGGGAAAGAGATAGAGTGGTCTTTTTCGTTTTTCTATTGGTGCCAGGAACCACACGGCACCTATCTTTAATCCGTACAGAGTAAATCGAGTTACCAGCTCGTCGCCTTAAGATATAATCCCAAGCCCTTCATTTAATTGACTTTCAGAATCTGCGCAGCAACTGACCCACCACCAGCCTCTTCTGTGCTATCAGACCAGCATAATATTTATTAAGAAGACCAAAAACAGTTCGCAAAAAAGAAATTGTGCCACGTACGTGAAACAAATGGTCAATAACAGGTCCTCACTGGTTTAAAACACTTATACATTTGAAAAAAAGTAACATCAATCTCTCAAATTCAACAACAACTATTTATAAATAATTTAATAGCTCACTAAACTTAATTCACTGAACTAAGTCAACATATAGTTACTGTATTTAAAAGAACTTAATTCCATCAACAGTCTAAGTAAAAAAAAATATATCAAATAAGCAAATATTTATATAAATAAGCAAATAAAATAAGAGCAAATAAACTTGCATTTGGTCAGTGTTTATTCCACGAAACTATCATTAGTGCCTCTGTTTAGTGTCAAGTGATAATAACAATACGGATAAATTACATACTTAGGCACAATATAACCCTTAAAGAAAAGATCAATACTCGTGTTGAATACATACATAAATCACGTCTCTCTAAAAGTGGTAGGTAAAGACTACATTTTTTCACTTGCTAAGATCCTTGCTTACCTCTTTTTTCATCCACATTCGCAAGTGTTGGATACATAAAAAATATACTGCAGAAGAAAATCAGCGATGGCAAGCGCGTTAATATCCCAAATATATGACTTAAAATAAATATAAATTAGCTGGAATTATAAACATTGAACATCACAGATGAAGTGACGTCATAGGTGGGATTGTCTATCTTCGGTAGCGCTGGGTGGCGCGGACCGGCACGCGACCGGTGCGAAACGACGTGGATCCGCCTCTTGCGCATTGTTGCCAAAGACTATGTGAACAGAAGTGACGACTCATTGATAGGGTATTGTTATCCTTTATACCAGTATAACTGTGTTGTATGTGATTTGACCGTGATTTAGTAAGAAATGCGAACATCAGACCATTGTTGATAAGGTGACATCACAAAGGTGGGATTGTCCGTCTTCGGTAGCACGTGTGGCGTGGACCGGTGCTCTTGCGCATAGTTGCCAAATATTAAGTGAATAGAATATATCACGGAGTCTGATAAAACAAATGCTTTAGTATGTGCTATTGATCAATTAAGCTGAAAAAATAATCAAAACTCAATTGACTAATTGAGTTTGTATTTAGTTCTTTTTAACGCTTTTTCTGATATATTATATAATAACGCTCATCTTTGATGTGAAATAGTTCTGTATAGTTGAATGCAGGATGCGCTATATCTATTTATAGCTCCATTTTAACGTGAAGGAAAAACAAATGCTCGTACGAAAATTATGCATATAAAATATATAGGCGCCGAAGAAAAGACATTTTTTTTACTTTTGTAGGTTTGTGTTTGTTGTCTCATCTGCGTTATTTGATCTCCGGCCTTGATTGCTTCCCCACTCCACGCGCCCGCGCACTCGACCTCATCTACATAATTACTCCAAGCTCATTGGTGACTATTAACCTTCTGATAAAAAACTTAATTAAAACCGTATCATGTCCGCTGTAGGTAGAATGTAATGACTACAATTTAGGGAAAATGATTAGTGATTAAGTTTCTTATTTAAAGTTATCTTGTTGTGTATGCCAGCTGCTTCTCTTTCCTCGCAGTTTGCAAAAGTCGATCAAGGGACGTGCTAGAGACATTTGGTATTATTATTTTTAACTAACACGGTCATCTATTTTATAAGTAGGTACTTGAGACTCTTATCTCTACTGTAGAATGGATCATAAAGTCTTATTTAATATGCATATTCATTGTATGAAGATTGTAGACTTGTTAGCGTTTCTTAATCACGTTTTCTCCACTCCATAATCGTGGTGACAGGCGGACTCTGCACTCATCTCTTCAAAGGTAATGTCGCAAGCTGGACTGACGCTTGGAGAACTATATAATGTAAGTTACATACATGAACCGTTTCATTTTTACTATCTGTACCAACACCTAAGCAACTAAGGCCTTAGCACTTAATGAGATGGTTCTGCTAAAGGTGTACCTACGTAAGCCTTAGGTTTAAGGCGATACATCATAGATTTTGGGTCATTTTCACTTGGTTTTTTCTCATAAAATATAACTTGCATCGTTTCAATATTTTAGGATATGAAAGTTAATATATTCAATTATATTTGTGGAAGATGAAAACACGATTGGAACAAAAATCCTCGATCAAAAAAATTCAGGAACACAAGTCTAGATTTCGATTATTTATCTCAAACTATAAGGATTTAAAATTTGAATTTTGTACCAAATTGAAGATCATTAAAAAATAATAACTTCTGGAAGATGAAATTTCGATTGGATGTTTTGTTTAGACGTAATTAAACTAAATAGATGAAAACAGGAATTAAAATTGTTGCGACAATAGTACTGGACAGTAGAGTGTTGACACTTTATCTCTGTCTCATTCCTACACGACCGGGTGGGATAAAGCGCTATCCTTTGTAAGCGTGCCTCACTCCGCGGATCACATTCTCGGACGTAGGACCTGTGCCAGTCGCTCCGAGCGTCGTTGAAAAATATTCTGCGAAGTATTTAATTTCCCACATTCATTTTGTTTGAATTTATTTCTGTACATAATTGTCAGCTCAGCTTATTGAATTGTGTCGTTGATCTCTGAATCTTACGCGTCGCTTTTTCGCCGGCCGGGGTGATATTACGTAGGTATTTAGGATCGTGGATTTTGATACTTTTTTTTTTTTTTGGTACTTTCTGAAATATACCTATTATAGATAGTTTAGGTTAGTTTTTAATACAGTTTTTTTGTTTCGTTTAGTGTAAATAGGTGTATAATTTTACGTCATGATAGCATGTTAAATGTTAGCATGTTAAAAAAAAACCTTGAAAGAGCTTCCCATATGGGACAATTAAGATGGTGGGTACTAATTACACTTACTAATAGATAGACATATAGATGCCTACTGAGATTTTCTCCGCAAACACTGAAGGTGAAAAATATTTCATTTGATACCGGCTTGTGGCGGGGCGGCAGTAGGTAGATAGATAGATAAAACAACAACAAACAACAGCTCCGCCGCCGTCGGTTATACTGTCACTAGTTGTTGCCCTGGTCTTTGCCTACGGAAACAGTACTTTTTACTGGATGATTGTTCTGTCTTTTTCTATAGGTACTTACTCCTAGGTAACTGTATTATTCAGGGTACCTCCTCAGCTGCAAGACGTCGCAGGGTTTACTTTTCTTCGCTTTCTTCATTTGGCACGATCACAATCATTATCTCATTATTTGATTGTTATTAATTTTTAGGAAAAATAAATTGTCTCCGATATCGTCGTTGACAATGTCCGGACAGAGAAGTGCGGATGGTGTGGAGTCGACAGTTGATATTATGGACTTAGATAGTCATGGCATTATTCCGACACCGACATAAACGACAACCCAAGATAGAAAACCATATATAGAAAACCATAGGTTCCGTAGCCATTTGGCTACGGAACCCTAAAAATATATGATATACATTACTATGTAAATTACCTTTGATTGAACGAAATCGAATAAGTAATTACGAGTAGTTTTTTTAAAACCATTACAAACTTATTCATTTTATACAAAATTTTTGCATACATCCGCAACTATATCATTGCTTATAATGTAATTTAATATATGTATGTTTTTTTGTAAAATTATTTTATTGTATCAAAAACAATAAAATATTCTGATGCGGACTCCATTGCATTCGCAAACTTTATTCGGGTTACGTGAGGTCACGCGCCAGCGGCTACGGTGCGGCGGCGATCTAGCGGGGTAAGCTGGTCGGAGGTGAGCCCCGCGCGGGGTGAGCCTCTCGCCCGCATCGAGGTACATGTAATCTGAATGTAGCGCCTTAAGGCGATTAACACACTGCCCCGCATCATGCTGCATATTGCGTGTCGACGCACCTACGCGCGTTCCTGCGGGAGTGCAGATCTGCATCATCGTGCGGGTTTTTTGCGCACTCACGCGCGTAGGTGTGTTTTGTAGATTCACGCACGGCGGCTCTCATTTATTCGCCGTTCTCTGTGGTGGTCGTGCAGTACTGAGCATCACGATAGTCTTGATAAAAATGGTTAATAGTGTGGAACTTATTCAGGACGCTGCCATTATACTAACTGTTTGGTATTTGTATGGTCGAATTAAAAGTCACGCCCATTCAAAATCACGCGCGGCACTGCGGGATTCGGTGTGCCATACCTTGCGTCTCGCCCCGCACCTACGCGCGGGGGTGCATGTTTCTCCGCGTGTATGCGCGTGATCCGCATGAACGCGCGTGGATGCATTTTCTGTGTGTTAGACTGTGCGTGTTTTCCATACAAACGGAGATACTTACAAGCAACGTTCGAACACGCATTCACGCGCTACGCTGCGTGGTGCGGGGCAGTGTGTTAATCGCCTAAATGAAGCTAATGCCTCTATTTAGTTCACAAATAACTGCACCGCGTGGGCTGCGCAGCGATTATGTTTCCACTACAGTTAATTGCGACTACTTTACTTCCGCACTAGCGACTGTTTTGCGTTTATTCTTAAGAATGCTAAGGTTGTATAAGAGGAGTTTTGAGATATAAAATGAGCTGCGACATTCATGGGAAAGAGATGGAGTGGTCCCATTAAAACAAAACTAGTTTTATTTTTTACTTTAATTTCATACACAATAAGTACTACTTATATTTAAAGAAAGTTAATAAACAGTGTCTATTTTAAGAAATTGGAGCAAGTAATCATCATCATTTGGAACATCTGCTCAAGAAATTCAGATCGCATGCGTACAGTATAAAATGCATATGTTAAGTGCATTAGATTGCATTATACATTGAATGGTACAGACAGAATTATGAATAATAGATAGTAAACGTTTGTTTTTATTTTGAGCATATGATTAATTACCATCCAGTAGATTAAGTTTAAATAGACCTTCTTGAAAGAGAATTAGAATTCTCAATTTAAAGTAAATAAAATGTATTTGAAAGTTCTATGAGAATGTTATAAATTCCTATCAAATTCAATAGTACTTACTTCTTATATGTGACGAAGTTACTCTGTTGGTATTCTGCTTTCGGACGTAATTCATATACGATTTCAACGTAATTATTGACTAAAAATAAAAAAAAAAGTTGCGGTGAAGAAGACATAGATTGAAAGTAAACGTTAGGTACTCAAATCATAGCATTACATTGATGTCAATAAATTAAAATGGAATTGTATTCAATTTGCCGAACACGTACTGGTTAGCAATATTCTTAGAAGTAAACTTCGAAGAATCGAAGTCCTAATTTGGACATTTTACTCGATTCTCACGATTTGAATGCTTGCAATGCATTCCGATACTAAATTTTGCTTATTCGCATTAACTGCCACTATTGGTTTGAGGCGTCCGTGTTGTGATCTCCTTAAAATAAATGGAAACTCTTTTAAATTGCACTTATTCTTAATAGTCTTTTCCAGATGATTATGCAAGAAAAAATAACTAATTAAAACTGCAATTATTTCAATAAGTAAACCTTTTTTATGATGATAAATCTGATAGGCTAAAGCTTAATTTGATTTTTGTTTTTTACTGATAGACTAGCAACCTGCCAATATCGGAATCTTAATCATTAAACTATCCAGCTGAACGTAAGAACGTAAGACAGAGTTGTTTATTCGTGAGTTATTGGCTTCCGTAAGAAACCTCGTAATAAATAGAAATGTGATGTATGTAGATATGTACTACATGTAATTCTATGAAGAAAAATGTTGTATTCTTTCACTTTTTAAACACTGCGTGTGTGCTGTTATTATTGCACGTTGTAAATTCTGTGCACTCTGCATTATTTATTCTAAAAGAAATGTGAGATCCAACATCTCTAATATGATAATGCCTTTTTATTTAAACAAAGAATTCCCTATTCATCAAGACAGAAGGTTGAAATTATGTTAGTAAATTTAAAATAACAGGTATAGTTTTCTTCTGTAGGCGGTCTGTTTTAATAAGAAATTTGGGCATCCTTTATTCTCTTGTAATTGTTTAGATTGGGTGTGAACGGTTTTTTGTTTGTTTATTAATAGTTACGGCATTTTTGTTAAATTTGTGAGCTCTTTGGCAAGGCAAATTAAATTTACCTGCCATAATGATTAGCTTAACAAGATTATGGTATTTTTTTAAACTCATAATTATTACAAATAAAATTTTGATGTCGACACTGCATTGTGTAATGAATTAATGAATCAACCGATCAGAAAAAGTTAGTGTTGATATCGTTTATGACATGATCGGGATTCGAAATTTGACCTAGTGATATAAAGGCAAGCAGACTACCACTGTGCCACAGAGGTCGAAAAAGGTATCACTTATAAGCATAGAGACAGGAATATTATAAGACAAAAGAAGTGGCATATTGAAGTTGAAACAAAAGGAATGATATGTCACCATCTGGCAAGGCATGCAGTTTGCTGCGCAATTGTCAAATAAGATATAACCATTATGATAACTGATAGCAGTGATTATTTGTTTTTTTATATGATTACCGTATATTATATGGCCATGCAGTTTCCGGCACCATTAAAAAAAAGACAAGGACTACTCCATTTTTTTTCACTTTCCCATGGATGTCGTAAAAGGCGACTAATGAATAGGCTTATTAACTTGGGATTGTTCTTTTAGGCGATGGGCTAGCAACCTGTCACTATTTGAATCTCAATTCTATCATGAAACAGCTAAACGTGGCCTATTAGCCTTTTTAAGACTGTTGGCTCTATCTTCCCCGCAAGGCATATAGACGTGGTTATATGTATGTATTTATATGTATGATTTCCACTAGCTTGTGATGACACATTTACCATGACTTACTACTTCTATGTCCTAAAATTCTTCTAAATTCTATGCTTATAGGTATATTTTCTTTTACTAAAGACTTAACGAAATTACCAGCCACGTGACCGCATCGGTGTCCAACTAGCAAACCCCGAAAGGTGGGCTAAAGAATATTGGACCTTTGTCGGCGTACAAAACGGCACAGGTTGTAATTTGATAAAGTCGACCCGCCTACGACGGACCTTTCTTTGTGGCCCACGCAACCTTTAATCTAGCCTTGAAGGTACTAATATTAGATGTGAAATACAGAAAAAAATCGGATTTAATTATTTGTGTTGGCTTTTGAAAAAGTTTGACGTAAAAATTACGGTACGTATTTTAAAAGATTTTATCTGTTTTTTTTCTAAGTAACTAACTTATTTACTACAATCTTTCAGGTAGTCATCAGTCATAACAAGCCTTCTCACAAATTACCTTCTATATATATCCTTTGAAATTTCGATCAGGCATATCAGTAACAGGAACCGATCCCGGCTAGTGTTACTAGTATCGCAAAAAAGACTTAAGTATTTAAAATATAACCTAATACGATTGTTTTTATTGAAACTCTAGGGATATTAAAATTTTCTACTTCTTCTATCTTATATCTTCTTCTTCTATAAAATTAAATGTTTCTGGCATTTGCTTGCGAGCAAACCCAATATTGAAAGCAGACAAATCTAACACAAAAAATCTTATAATCAGTTTTTTTTATAAGGCCTCTACAGAAAATATACCTTCTCCATAAAATAGGTAGTGCATAGCTTCATGATAACTGCCCCTAGACCGACCGGGATCAAAATTATACAGGTTTAATTAAATCGACATTAATCCCGACTATCCAGGGTAAAGTCGCGTTTTATAGACGTCCGCTGTCATTATGTCGTTACAGTTTTTAGACGAGTCTGTCCCAAATTTGTTCGGAATTTGTGGGGTCATTATTAGTTACGAATAACTTAAGAATGCTGGCTAGGTAAACGTTTTTGCCGTTGAAAACAAAATGACATGTTGAATAATGTAAGTAAATGATTATAAATAATTACAGTTTAGAATGTCCACTGTCACTTAATGTCAATTCTATCATCAAGCCACTCAGCTATATGTAGAGTTCGAGTCGAATGGGACTGACTCTGTCTACTCCATAAATGATAAGAAATACGGCATGTTGTGTACGGTACGGTGAAGTACGAAATAATAGGTAACTATTTTTTAGATAAAAACTCATAAAGTAAAAGAGATAAAGTTCATTTTGTGTTAATTACAAGTTTTAAAACAGCCCCATAGCTTTTTGTATCTAAATTCATTCAAAAAGAATATTAAGATAATTTATAATCATCATTTATCACTTA
Organism: Amyelois transitella; assembly: GCF_032362555.1. Classification (NCBI taxonomy): domain Eukaryota; kingdom Metazoa; phylum Arthropoda; class Insecta; order Lepidoptera; family Pyralidae; genus Amyelois; species Amyelois transitella. The sequence goes on along the minus strand of NC_083511.1, from coordinate 3,745,356 downwards.
TAACAATCCCTATATTTTTTTGCAAAACAAGTATCAGTTTACATTCTCAAATTTACATTAATTGGTTTAACTTAAGTTAACAAAAGTTTGTGATCCTAACATAACAAGATGGGGTATATATTAAACAAAAGATTGTAAAAAATACACCTGGAGTCTGTGAAATTTCTACCAAAGGTGTAGGTTTGAGTCCCGTGCTGTGTGTTTTGTTATACAAATATTGATTTCGTGTTTACAAGTTATGATATCCCTGTGGGTGCAACTGATGATTTGGAAAACACCTGTCTTATCGGCGTTAATTGAAAAAAAAGTAACCTCAATTCCATCATAAAGCCATACAGTTTAATGCAGCCCTACAGTCTTTTCGGCTAGTTAGCTCGGCTAGCTTATATCCCATAAAAGATAAAAGCGTGATTTTATGTATGTATGTATTTTTTTAATTTTATTTTATTCTTTGATAGCGTGTTTCCTCACGTATTGAAGTCTTTCAACTCAGATAAAAACAGATTTCTTGCGATAAAAGACATGTTCTATACTCATTTGTTATATTTGTTATAATTATTTCTTATGCATAACGTGAAAATAACATTACAAATAAAATGTAGTTAAGTACAGTTAACAGCAACTCTATGACATCTCTCCCTGCTATGGTTTTGTTCTGTACGATTAGGGTCTCAGGTTCCAGTGATGTTGATTGTACACAAGCGATGATATCTCTTCACCTAAAACTAAAATATAAAAAAAAACCATGGGAACGAATATTCTATAGAGACTCGGGAAGGGTTTGTGTAAAGATGATAAAAAAGCAGTGGAGTCGATCATTAGCAAATTGTAGTCAGGTAAAAAGGGCGAATATATTGGAACTGACCGAAAATTAGACGCATTAGGTTAATTATAGAGTAAACATCCACAAAGCCAATTTGGTAATTATCCTTTATTTTTATTCGTTTGATTACCTGAATTTTGTGGTCACTGATTCATAGAAAAGCTTTTTTCTTATTTTAGCAAACTAAAAAACCTAGTCAAAAGAAATGGAATTACATTTTATTTCGCATAAGTGTCGTTATTAATAATAATAAAAAGTTAGTATCATATAAAATATTCTATTTTATAAATTTCTATATTTTCGCCTTAATACTTGAGTTGTAGGTATATGCAGTAGTCTGCTAGGTTAAAATTATTTTTTTAGGCACATTAAAAAAACAATTAAAAATTCATCAATTCATTCCCTAATCAATGCACCGAACATTTAACAAGCTAACTTGTACAAAGCCAAAACCTCTATCGAAAATTACCAATTACAAATTCCAGATCCACATGTGGTGCGATAACGAGGTAGACAGGTATGGGATTAAAATCGAACCCAGGACTTTCCTAATCGCCCTTTGACAGACTTCACTCACGTCGACCACAGTCCTACAGGATTATGTAGGATCGTTGTTGTGGAAACTCGACTTGGGTTAAATTTTAATCATTTTTTGGGCTAGAACAGCAGCTTGATGCAGATTGTTTTGACTGATAAATGTTGGATTCAAATGCAATTTTAAATACAATAAGAGATCAATGTGTAGTGATTTTTTATAGTCAGTGCACCTGAACAGGTATGGTCTAGAACTGAAATAAAATGACATTTTTTAAAACTCCTCTCGTATTTCCTGATTAACTTAAGAGTATTATCGAAAATTTGTGCCTTCTACAAGTGTATTGCATTTAACAAGAGAACACACCTTCCAGCGGATAGGATTTAAAGTTGTCTTCTTTTGCTTAATAAAATGTGAAGAAAATTCTATTTAAATACACGGAAACAAAAGTATCATAAAGAAATATGAATAATTTTGCATAACAGCTCTGGTAGCTATCAAGGGAACATAAAACTCTGAAGATATCTAACTGTCTGACACGTAAATAAGAATAATCTCGCAACGTAATGGATTCTACGGTTTATGACGTGCTAAAATCGATGTGTTCATAGCTAACTCCGGAACACCGAATAGCTTTTCTAGGTAAAGCTCTAACTCTTTACTTAAATATGACAGGTCTTGACACTAAAATTCTATTCACATAGATCAGAATTGAAGAGGTTTTATTATCGCCGTAAAATAAAAAAAAATATCATAGTAACTTTAGATACTTCTTGTTCATTTAACGATTACAATTTGAGTCTGTCTCTTGAAACTTCAAGCAGAATCTAAATTTTATATCATTATAGTTTTTTTGACATCCTTTGTGCTTTCAAACAAACAAACAAGACAAATCTCATTTGTTTGTAAAGAAAGTGAATAAAACAGCACACTTTGCAATTTTTGAGATCGTTAATGCATTTGACACATACCCTTTCGCTGTTAGCGGAGCAAAAACAAAATCATGGCAAATCGCCCTTGCTTCATTTTTACATCCCGCTGGGTGTAGTTAACGAAAACCTCCAAGGTACAAGACACACACAATGCCGACACAAAGAGAAGGAAACGCTTAACGCACACATTCTGGAGATCAAAGAGCGCGCAATCTGTGTGAAAAAAATAACGTTTTGGTCCCAAAAGGGAGGACCCGTTTACGCGACCCAATTCACGCGAGCGGTCCGAACGAAGAAGAAATTGAATTGAAACCCAAACAACAAATTCAAACGCGTATCGAATTGTTTTATGTTTGACGAATTCGCTTTTCTAAATTTATAAATTCGCACAATAGGCTATAATGATGCAGCTTCGTTTCTTTGTCCATCAGAATGTTGTCGGACATAAGGAATTCATGATATGTAACCATGCGAGCTTTCGTTTTTGAACTTGACAGTTGAGTGTTGATAGAATATAGGTATTTAGGTAACAGGCACAGATTAGGTTTGACAGAAAAAGGAAACAGAAGTTTTGGTGTTTGCTTCGTGGAAATATCGAAATCTTAAATTTCTGTTTTGCACATTTAGATTTGATCCCTTAAGAGAGAATTTAGACGTCAAAAAATTCAACGTATCTGGCTTATACTCGTGTACAAGAATAGTCTTATGTTGTAAATGCTGACAACATTTTACCGGTTTATGATAAAAATCTACATAATATCTTTATATACGAGGTAGGCAGTGCTCAAAGCCCCTGAAAGACTAGAAGACCAAATTCAGCTAGATGATATTGGTTATTTTGCGTACCTATTCCTTAAATACAGAATATTTAATACTTATTAAAAAGAAATTAACGAAATTTGTGACTGAAGACATATTTTATGTAGGCATATAACATTGGGATGTTGCAAAAAGATTAAATCGAAGTTTCGGCAAAAACTTCGCTCTAGATTGGATTGCCGGCATTGTTGGTTTTGCGATTGCGTTCAGGTTGGATAAAAGTCATGCGATCGATAATAATGTCAAAAAAACATTATAAGATTTCTTATTCCTTCGGACAGGCAGACAGAAACTTGGCACAATTTGATTAAAAGAAAAACGAACATTCACAAAGGATTCCATCACTTTTATATCACGGTTTATATCTAATAACTCAGTTTGTTCCTTTTACAACATTAATCATTTTATAAGGAGAAAATTACCTTTCAAGATCAGCGTTCATTTTCTTACATCTTGATGCTTCCAGATACCATTTGTTAGTGTCTTGTTTAGAAAAGCACATCTGCTAAACTTTATTAGCTTGCTTTTGACACCGGTGAGGTTGATGGAGCGCGTATCAAATTGCTCGATTCAGTTCGCTCCTTAGCGCAGCTGGTCGGGGCATAACGAATTATTTTATTTATTGTTCACAATCTTATGCGTTATTTATGAAAATCTGAAGTCATTCGCCGCGGTACCGCCGGGCTTGCAGAAAGTGTGTCACCTTGCCTGGATTTGTTACGCGTTCCCAGCTGATGTTACGCTTTTCCATCATCATTTTGGATTGATGTCTGCTATTCCGCATCTATTGCTGTGTATACTGCACTTAATTTATATGATGTTGCTATATTTTCTTTCTTTTTGCGTAGTCTTAAATCAATTGATCCTTTTGGTGATATACATATTTTATTTTGATTAAAACTCCGACCTCCACAGCTCCAAGGCAGCCAAGACTAAAAGTGCTAACTAGATATAGACGTAAGAAAAGTTGTGAATTGTGAATGCAGATCACTTCTTTTTTTCAACTATAAATGGCCTATAATTTATTGTGATAATTAACTAATATTACATTTTTTTTTTTTTTTTTTTTTTTTTTTTTTTTTTTTTTTTTTTTTTTTTTTTTTTTGACAAATTACACTGATTGAGTTAGCCTCGAAGTAAGTTCGAGACTTGTGTTACGAGATACTAACTCAACGATACTATATTATATAATAAATACTTATACAGATAAACATCCAAGACCCAGGCCAATTAGAAAAAGTTCGTTTCTCATCATGCCCTGGCCGGGATTCGAACCCGGGACCTCCGGTGTCACAGACAAGCGTACTACCGCTGCGCCACAGAGGCCGTCAAACGTCAAACATTACATGAAGGAAGTTTACGTTTATTTTTTATTTTTTGTGAGTTGAATATGTGAATATTAATCGAAATATCTGATTTGTCCATTTGGGATCGGTCCTTATTAATTTCCTGGGACAGAAACACAATTTTTTACATCTTGCTTACTAAATTTTTAATGAAATTCGTTTCTCCGCACTTCATGGTTATGTATGTGTCTTAAATAAAGCGATTAAAGAATATATAAATGTAAAGTGAAAGCCATTTTGAGTGGAAGCATCGACTGCCTTATTACAGCGGGTTCGCCGACTCGCCGCGACCGTGCATCCAAGTTTTTTGCCGCACGGTAGCCGCACCGATTTGATTGCTCGGCTTTTTGCTTTCCTTTTCAAATAAACCGAAGTAATTGTTTGTTTTAAGTCCCGTAGATTGCGTCCGCTGTACGGATTTGTTACAGACCTTTTTAGAAAATAAAGACTTCAACAACGGTTGAACGAATACGACCGGCGGAGAATACGTTTGTCGGAAAGGTTTACGTCCAGAACGGGTCAATGTTCTCGTAGATAGGACTAGAGTTTAGGCACTATGAGTTACGTACATTTTCCGACGTTTTTATCTCTTTTTAATTAAAGCTTTATCGTGGCTTTTAGTTATTAGAGCTTAAGCGCTCAGTTTGTTTTAGTCGTGTAAGTCGTATTTTATTCACTGTGAATTGTAATTTTAGAAAAAAAAAATTATGGTTTGCCTGTTTGATATCATCTGTATTTTTCACCATTCAAAAATGATACTAATATTTGCGTGTAGTTTTAATAAAATATGGTAAACTACATCAATTAACATTTGGCTAATTATTACTAAGATGTGTATACATACTTAAGGAATAATTTGAAATTGCCGTTGTCATACACAAAGAAAAGTTTTCTCTTCCCGAGTTTAACATTATTTCTTATCTAACCCGTACCAGACCGTGTTTTGATTTCTAATGCGTGGTTAATTCTAAATTACTGCTTTTTACTTCAGGTAACGGAAACAGGTCTTTTAATCCTAAAGGCTGAGGTAGTGTGCGTTCAGTCAACTTTATATGATGGAGTGTGTCGCGTTTAGTTTTTATAAGAGCTGGCGGCCGCAGGGTATCGAGTATCGTTCAACTAATCATATCATCATCTATCTCTTTCATATCACCACATTTGACATGAGAAGGCGCATTCTGCACGGTATCATTTGCTTTAAAGTTGCACCCGTTGATCAGTCTTGCAATGTTACAATGAAATTTTATGATTGGATTCCCTGGAGGCCAACTAGGAGTTTCTCAAGCTACTGCCGGGAACTGACACGACTGGTTTGTTTCCGTCATTGCTAAATAAGGTGTTCGCATTTGCACCTAACATTCGAGAGCAAGAAATAACGACTTGCCCGATAGTATTTCATTCTATTCAGTGAACTAGCTAGCCGGGCCTGCTATTTCTTTGATAGCTTCAGATTGATATTTTTGCTTTTTGAAATTAATTTATACAGCTATTAAACGTCTGCGGTTATGTTTGTGATGATTTTTTTTTCTTTGAAATCATTATACTCCTTGCATTTGTTCTAGAGCATTTCTCGTTTTTGGAGAAAATCCAGGTTCACCCTCCTGGCTAAGAGGTAGTAGATAAAAGTTTACTTTTTTGGTAATATTAAAAACACTAGACCCTGCAAAACCGATTAACAATTTTTTGGTTTATTTCTGTACTCCGTGAAATTTATGAATGTTTATGTTTAAATTTTACCACCAAACCCAACAACTTGTGATACGTTCAAAGTTCGTGTCAAGAAACAGTTTCAGTTTCTCCAACTGTATGCACTGTAGCACCTCGTAAACCTGCAAACCTATTACGTTACATTACACCTTCAGAGGTACGTACTAGTTATTTTAGTCACGCACTACGTACTTGGTTTATTTGGAGTTCCGACAAATTAATTGTTTTAATTTCTGTAAATCTTAAGCCGGAATATATGATGATTTTATTTTATAAAGTTATATTGTTTAATAAATTTTAATACATATTTATTCTTCATATGTCAATCCGATTGTAAATACTATCCATATCACGTAAATCTTTTTAAAATACAAACCGTATTTTATATCTAAGAAACAAAATGTTGATTATAAATAAATATTAATTAATTACAAGTAACAAGATCCCTACACTTGTACTGTTTACCGACAAGTCTTTATAAATAAATTACATTCATCGGATACAAAGCTCGTTAATAATTACAAAAACATCGTAATTCACAATTATAAGGTGAGGTTCGGACATAAAAAAACTTAACTCGGTGGCCTACGTTCCCGTGGGTCTGGCGGAATACAATATATTTTATAAAGTGAATGCTTTAGGGGACCCAAACATGCATTTTTGTGCCTTGTGCGGTCTTTCGGCTCAGGTGACGGTACATGGCGTTACTAATTCTGGCCATTGATTGTAAAAAAAGATTATAATGCTGAAAGGGAAACGTGTCAAGCAGAACAGATGAAATCTTTTCGAGCCGACAGTTTTGTCTTATAGATAGCTTGCTGCGCGATCATTTTGCGCGCTGCGGAGTTAAAGCTGAACAAAGGATATACCGTTACAAATGTCAAAAGTGTAAAAATTAATGGCGACAGCCTTTTATTTGGTTGCATTGTCTCGAACAAAGTTGCTTTGTCTATTTTGGAGGTAATAATGGCAGTGTTTAGCGTCATCGCTTTTGTTGAGTTTCGGAAAAAATATAACAGTGATGAATTGGTCGCGTGTCGTGCTTAGAGTTTGAAGCTCGATTTTCGTCGCATATTAGTTACTTGAATGGTAAAGTATTTGGGCCGTTGCACTCATTTATCAAGATTGTTATAAATTGAATCGTATATATGCATCTAATTCTAATTTGAGAGATTTATTTTGTTCATCTCATTTATTTGGAAGATTAACAGCATGCGTAATCATTTGTGTAGACATATTCAAGCTTAAGGTTTATAACAAATCTTCACACTTAGAAACCTATTTGTGGTCGCTTGGAATATACATATTTAGTACAATCATCAAAGTGTATGTTAACAATATTGATTTTAATAGAAAAAAAATTATAATATGCAATTAAGAGAACATTGCAAATTTCATTTCTATCTGTTATTTTGACATGCCTTAGTGTATACTTACATACATATCTTTGTTAAATATTGCCGAGTGTTAATTAAATTTCCTCTTTACGATTTTAAAACACCAGTCTAGATAAAACAAGTTCTAAGGTAGCAAAGTTAACATCAGATCAAGAAATATCTCTGTTGTAGTCAAACTGGTTTGCTAAAGCCTAGCGTACACGTTAAGAGCTCTCTCACGAATATTTGTGTTGTAAGTGAAGATCTGAAATAATTATATAATAATATATTATTAATTATTATATAACTCATAAAAATTAATATTGACGTAAATCTACAGAGTGAATTACGAAATTAAATCCTAACCGCATATATGCATGTGGTATTTCTGTACCCTTTTCTATTTTCTATTTTATCAACACAATTTAAGAAAATTTCTTTGTAAAGTTTTTTTTGCACCCTTATGTGCCACGCCATTATGCCTGTACTGAAAAAACCGAGATCATCATTCATCCCTTTGTTTATTTTGTTAATTCCTGCGGATGGCTTTCTCCACTTATCTGCATTGGCGATTTTCGGTTTTTGAATCAGAAGTATTTTCTCAAGTGTGGTGGATTCCGGTACTTTAGAATATAACCACTCCATATCTTTTCCATGGATGTCGCGAAAGCTGACTAAGGGATAGGCTTATAAACTTGGGATTCTTCCTGTAGGCGATAGGCGATCAACCTGTCACTACTTGAATCTCAATACCATCATAAAGCTGAACGTGACTTTCAGTCTTTTCAACATCCTGGCTCTGTCTACCATGCAAGTGATAAAGACGTGACTATATGTATGCATTTTCTTTAATAAATCTTAAAATTTAATAGTTGTGAATTTTAATAGTCTTACTAGTAGAAAGTATCTAACCTCCTGTTTACTGGGCATAAAGGAAATGCGTGCAGAAAATGATAAAGATTTACTTTCCAGCCTGTCGTGTGATCTAGTTCGTCGTAGCTATTTCTCAGAACAAGACCCTTGCTTTAAAACCTTGATTGCTTATAACAATTTATGGATTTTATTGCCAATTTAACTGTTGTTCTCAACTGTAAGAGTTTCTATATGTTTAAGTTGGACGAGGCTGAATTAAAAATCAATTTTATCGTTCAATAACTATACTCTTTCATGTTTAAATTAATTAAATTATTTAAAAAATAAAATTGTTCTTAGAATGTTTTGCTATTTGAGTATATTCTTAATAGTTCGCAAGTAATCCAAACCTAGTGATAAAAATATGGAGTTTGTTGCATGAATTAGTATTCCATCTAAATATAATATTAAAAAGTAAAAAGGGAAAAGGTATTTAGGCTACGCATCATTCAACTTATATTTGTTTTTATACAAAAAAAATTAAAACCAAAAAATTAAATTATCTAAAATATGCCGAACAAAAACTACATAAATATACAGAAATCCATAAATTAAGATACTTTTCTAAACATCCTTTGACAACAAAGATTAACAATCAAAAAGCAATTAATGACTAATCGGGGATTATAGGAATTCCTTAGAGCGGGCAAGATTTGAATATTTAATATCCTTAAATCATTCGAAGGTTTATATTCTTAGAAAATTATTACAAATATGTTTGATGCTGACCTATCTAAATTATATTTTGACATTAGGAACTCGAAATATCTCGTGTCGTGCTAAACATTTCATGCAAATGCGAAAAATATGGGTTCTGAGAAAAAGAGATTTAAAAGGAGAGCATTCCTAAATCACCTATCGCTAAGAATTTGGCCAACAGTTTAAGAGTTAACAGGAAATCGTCTGATTAACATAACGTATTCGGATATCCAACTTTGTAAATCTGCCGACAGTTTTTTTTTCTAATTTGTTTATTTTATTTTTGTGTCTTTGCTAAAGTTTTCAGTATTTTTATAACAATTGCCCGAGGTAAGTACCTACCAATAGGAATTGTATATATTTTTGTCTTGTGTATATTTTTGTGTGTTTAAACGGTTTTGTATTTAGTTAAATTAAAAGTATAAAAAGTGAGCTTAAATTTTCTGTTCAATTTGTGTTTTTAATATAAGATGGCCAGGATTCGAATCCGGGACCTCCGGTGTCACAGACAAGCGTGCTACCGCTGCGCCACAGAGGCCGTCCACTATTTATCTATATAAAAACATTGTGGTTGCATCAAAAAACACCCAACAGATTTAAACAAAACACTATCATGCCGTCTATGTAAATGAAAACAAATGCAGTTGTTAGTTGTATCATAAATAATGTTACGTCCGTCGTAAACAATGACACAAAAACCCCTGATTGGCGGATATTCCGCGGTGAAAGCCGGGTAAAACGTGTTAATTAGCGGATAGAAGAGAACTAGATAATTCTAGTGCTAAAATATCTTAGCACGTCTCGTTAAACTTCTAACAAAGGGCTTTTTAATGCGTCGAAGTGTAAAAAATTAGCAGATAGTGTCTACTTTATTCGTGTTTGTAATTTTTAAATGCGGTAACACAACATTTTATCTACTTAAAATCTAATTGTTTATCATTATTAATTCATTTATCTTTGTTTATTTATATCTGAAATCATCGCAACCATTATCATTCGATTTTATTAGTGCATTTCATTGTTCATGTTATTTCTGATGATGTTTTTGATTGGGCATAATAAAATACTCGTAAGATGTTTCTAAATTATCTACTTAATATAAAAAAACTAAATTTCAACAATAATAAAAACTTTCATTCCGGTACCGGGAATCGAACCCGAGCCTCCTGGGTGAGAGCCAGGTATCCTAGCCACTAGACCATACCGGAGTTGCGAGACGAGTCGAAAATATTGAACAGATTTTCATGATATTTTGCGAAGCTATAAATTGTTCAATAGAAAATTAAAATAAAAAAATATGAAAAAATTAATGACATGAGTGTACTCTTAGAATTTAGCATTTTATTTTGTATCTACCTATAACTTTAAGCCTAGATATTTAACCGTTTTATGCGACACGCTACAACAATCTTTTGTATTAACTTTATCGGTGAGCCATAAAGATATGAGGCATAAACGGTATTTATTTGAGCAAAAAATGCTTCTACAATAGTGGTATTGGGTACTCGGTACAGTGGGCTCATTGTGCAAGGTGCATGGCCACCCACGGAGCGAAGGAAACGTGTGTGACCTATTGTATTCCTACTTGACTGAGCAACATGACGCTTCTGTGTGAAATGTGTGATTACATTATATTTGAGCGACTGATTTTGTTAGAAACTTTCTTTTTAAAATCATATTATAGTTGTAAAGGTTTATAGGGCTGGGTATTATAGTTTTTGAGGCTAGATTATTTTGATTGCAATGATGTTCAAAAGTGCAAATATAATTAGATTAAAAATTTCGGCTATCTGCGTCATAACAGGGTAGGGTAAGCAGTCTTCTTTTTCCTTTAGGTAAGAACTTTCTTCGAGGCTAACTGAATTTGTGTAATTTGCCCCGTATATATTTATTTATTTGAATCTCAATTCTAACATTAAGTCAAATAGCTGAAAGTAGCCTTTCAAAACTTTTTAAGACTGTTGGCTCTGTCTAACCCGCAAGGGATATAGACGTGATTATATGTATGTATATTTATTTTACTTTTCTTTGAGGTGATGGGCAAGCAAACTACTATTTCAATATCAATTTCATCATTAAGCTCCACTGAACGGGACTTTTCATTATTTTCAATACTGTTGCTTTTAAAAAGCCTTCAACTGCATTGGTAAAAGTTTTAAGTAAAAAGTGTAGCAGTAGCTTTAAGATCATAAACACGTGGGCCTCTGTTTAAGCTATTATTATTTTTATTAGATCTAATGAATAACCGAGTATAATAACTGAACATGTGTGTGTACTACTTAAAAACTAAAAACATCGAGAGGACAGCTATAAGGTAAGTAAAAAAGCGTATATAAAGTATTTAGTAGAATCGGCCTTGAGAGTAATACAGGTACTGATTATCAATTATCGTTACCTATACGTTTACCGATTACCAAGATTACATTCAGCTGTTTGGCTTAATGATAGAATTGAGATTCAAATAGTGACAGGTTGCTTCTCCATCGCCTCAAAGAAATATCCTAAGACTATAACCCTATCCCTGAGTCGCCTTTTAAAACATCCACGGGAAGGAGATGGAGTGCCGGGAACCACACGGCACTTATTATCTCTGCTGCCAAATAACTAGCTTAGACGGGAAATTCGATTACCAATATCTGTAATATTTATACGACGCCTACGGTCAGCCAGCGCTATACTTTACTTTTCTCTAACTCGGAATTATGACCTCTCTGCTTTCGATGTTTTATAAAAGTCTAAGAAAGCAGACGGCATGTCAATCATTTTGAACTTGCTTCAACATTAAACATATGTTAAAGGCGTGGATAACCACATTAGTGAGGAATTACTGTCGTATCTTTATGATTTGATTTGTTTCGAGAATTTATTTGTACATAATTATGCTATATATATACACTGCTTCATTGCTTTATGCTATATATATATATATTGCTGGAATCCACTATTGTTGTTTTATAGAATATATGATTTGATCATAGTTTTAAACTAAGTAGTGGCTAATAAGCTTAGGATTCTTCTTGTAGGTGATGGGTTGGCAACCTGTCACTAAGTATTTGTATTTTAATTCCATTACTAAGCTATTAAGCTAAACGTGGTCTTTCAGTCTTCAAGACTGTTGGTTCTGTTTACCCCGCAAGGGATACAGACGTGATTATATGTAGGTATGTATGTGAGTAGTAGGTACGGTAAGGGAAAATATCTTGAGGACACCTGTATTGATGGTTACAACCTGAATACCATGATTAAATATAGTTAAGGTTCCTTGCAAGTTTAGGGAGGTTGAGCTACTTCGTGTGAAAACCTGACTTACATTCATCAGTTGCGTATTCATAGGGATTTTCACCAGAATGATGTGAGAACAAAACAAGGCTGACAACAAAAATAAGGCTCTTTATAAAACGTAGATCAATTTTATAATAACATCACAAAGTCACTAAAAATCAAAATCCTCGTGTGAACTAATGGTATTTCCAACTGTCAATTAAAATACATATATTATACACATTGTAATGAGCTATTTATCAATGTCAAATTAGTAGGTGACATCGAGACGTAAAACATATGCCGTATATGGTTATTACAGGTGACGGTTCAGCAATATCTCGCAACCAATATGTTATTATATCAAAATTAGGTGCTAAGTAAATTATACGGATTGTATACAAAGTCATAGTATTAAATAACGTTTATGTCGAATGTGATTATAGTCATGACATATGTCGCTGTAGATTCGCTTTTCAGCGATCTTCGTTATTTTAAGCCTGTAATTTTAAGTAACTAAAGCCAACGAAGCTAAGTATCGGATTGCTTAGTCAGTGCCGTGTGGTTTCCGGCACCAATACAAAAAAGAATAGGATCACTCCCATCTCTTCTGCATGAATGTCGGCGAATAAAAGGCGACTAAGGGATAGGCTTATAATATTGCGACCCTTTTTTTAGGCGATGGACTAGCAACCTGTCACTATTTGGATCTCAATTCCATCATTATGCCGAGCAGCTGAACGTGGCCATTCAGTCTTTTCGGGACTGGTGGCTCTGTCTACCCCGTAAGGGATATAGACGTGACTATATGTATGTATGTATGTATGTTGCTTAGTCAGTTAATTAAATTTTCGCCCCCTTTTCCTTATAGAGTTGTTCTAGAGAGATGAAATCTTCCTGGGAAATCCAAGAAGTGGGTCCTTCTTCTCACCATCGGCGGCTCTTCGCTTTCTGAGGGGGCTGGGATGGTTTGACTGAAGAGGTATCAGCCCTTCCACGCAAAAGCCAAAGTGGCTCAATTCCGAAAAACTGGTCACTGAGAATAAGAAAAATAAATGTTTAAATTGTACTTATATTCATAACAATGTATAAATAAACAGTCATGTTTTCAACCTATTTATACCAATTCTTAAATTTTTTTATTTAAAAAAAAAATTCTTAAATTTTAAAAGTAAACTTCTAATTTAGATTTTGGAGGATAAAACAATACAAAAATAAATAATCACACAATATAAAATCCTGAATTAAATACCACCCAAACAAAACACGTGTATAAAAACTGTTTGAGTTATAATTAGACATTACAGAATCGTAGTTTTGTAATAACCTCGAAATAATCACTATTGACACCCAAAAAGAGTCTATTTTCAACTAAAGTTGATAGATTCTAAATCAGTTCAAAATATACTTAGCTAACAAATGACCCACAAATATAGTTAGGTACCTACCATCACAGCGAACAATCGATTACTCTATCCAATGACAATGAAATTTAGTCACTAATGCTTAAACATAAAGTTTATTTATCAAGGACCTATTTATTGACTGTTCGGGGAGAAGTGGAGCTATTTTTAATGAATCGGCGTCATGGAGGAATCGATTCTTTGAATTATTTATTTCGTTCGAAAAGTTTTATATACGAAGCTTTCACTGTTTGCAAGAAAGCTGTGAAATTAGATTCTTTATTTTGAATTTAGGTACCTAATGGGTAGAGCCTTAAATTGGGCATTAGAAATGTATTATTAGGCAAAATTACATAACCTTCAATGTAACTAAGAGTTCTTAGTTATTAAATAGCTTACATAACTACAATGAAATTTATTTAATTTTGCCTGATGACACATTATCTAATGACTACATAGAAGATTTTACCAAAGAATGAAAATTGATTAATTAATATTTTCAGTCACTTTTGAGTTTAATTAAAGAAAATGTGTATAGGTAAAAAAATAATGTTTATTTTTATTTAGTTAATGAGGTGAATTTCATTATACCTAAAACAATGAGAACACGGCCTCTCCAAAGCCAAGCCCTAAATCACCGCCCTCCGATGACACCTATAAATTCCCAACCTAATTATTTTGGAAAGATATGCCGACAAATAAAACAATATCGCCCGAAGCGTTTAAAAATTGAGTCACATAACTTAATCAAGCTCAAAATTAGTTTATCTACCTATAGGTACCAACCCTAATTAACACTTTGAAAAAAGAATTATGGCAAAAAAAATATTTTTAATAGAATGTCAAAAGAAATTTCGAATTATCATCTCAAAGATACGTAAAAGAAAATTAATATCCCAATTTTACAATTTTAATTACAAAAAAATAAATATCAAAGACTAAGATGTTGGCGTTGAATTTATCCGCGAGCATTTCGGCTTTAAGCGTTTAATTTGTTCACCATTGTATCCAGGAAAAGAGACTGGCTGAAATTAATTACCGTTTACTTATTTTTTAATTAAAATTAGATTTTATGAAACAGCCTTCTACGTAATCCTTAATATTTCATAAAAGATGGAAATTCTAGTGGCGCCATATTGTGAGAAAAGGCATCCATTTCAGCCGTATTTTGCATCTTCAAGTGGATTTATTTCACGGTTAATTTGACCTACTTTAGCATTTGTTTCGTTCTTTAATTTCGCCGTAATCTATGTAATATTCATTATTTATTCCTTTCATAATTTTGCAATTTGATGAATTGAGATGCTTTAGAAATTTGGTTTCTTTGTAGCCTTTACAAAATGTCTAAACATCTTTGGTAACATATTTTTTTTTTACAACTAGGCACATACAGCGCATACTCGTTAATAGAAATGTTTACAGTGATGCGCATTTCCTAGGCGTAATAAATTTCTGTCAAAAATTTAAAACAGGAACGATTTCTTATAAAACACCTCATAAATTCTTACGAAGCCCTAGAATACATTTTTGTTTTCCACTTAGCCAGCAATTCGTAAACATTGGTTGGATGTTAAGGGAAGCCGATACACTACGAATTCAAAGCACGGTAACGCATCAGGAACCCAATCACTTAGTAGGTCATATCGGCTTTTCTCAGAGCGGGGAAATTAACATATTTTCTCTTATCAACAAATATAGGTCCGATCGGGTTTATTATTGGTGTTTGAAGGAAAATAAAGTGAAAGGGTTACATCAGACCATTCTTATTTTGAAAAAATAGCAAGTTATCTTTATTGAAAGGTAGGTTTGATACATTTTGACGATAAGGATAATAATCAAGGTACGTGAACTTTTATTTCATTTAATCAATAAACGTAGTATGACTCCTATGAAAGTTTTATTTAAGTCTTTTGATATAAAACAAAGAATTTTTGGCTAGTACATAATTGCATTCAATGGGTATAAAGTAGCCCAGTTAAGTACCAAACGGCTTGCAACTTACATGAAACCATTAATGGATATTGTGTACAAAAAAAATGTACCAGACGTGAGTATTATTGGCGCAATATCTATATATATAAAACTCTTCCGTTACTGAGTGACTGACTGACAGACAACGCACAGTCGAAACTACTGGTCGTAGACAGCTGAAATTTGGAATGTAGGTTCCTTGGGATATGTAGGGGAGCACTAAGAAAGGATTTTTGGAAATTCAACCCACAAGGGGGGGAAAAGGGGTAAAAACGTTTCTATGAAAAATCTTATTCCTTGGGTTTATAAACTTGAAACTTGGCATGAACACGTACATAGGCAAGTAAATATGTTTGACATTATAAGTTTTTTCAAACTACCCTCCAATCGTGATTTAGGGGGTGCGATTGGGTGACTGATTTATTAACGCACAGCCGAAACCGCTCGGTATAGGAGTCTGAGATTTTGAACAGAGGTTCCTTTAGTAACATAAGTGAGCACTAAGAAGGGATTTTTGAAATGTCAACCCCCAAGGGGGGGAAACGGGATAAACTGAGCCGGGGCTGCGGGAAAGTTCTTACGAGATACCGTGGCCCCGGAACGCAAAGGGCAACTGAAGGAACGAGGTGGGTTTTAGTCAGTAAAAGTCTGACACTCCCTTCCGTTCCACCCAGAGCGGGAGAGGTCATTTGATGATTTCCCATCCTTAAAATAAAAGACTTTGTATGACAACTTTCAGTCGTCTCTTTAACATACATAATAACATACATAATTATGTACATACATGCATAACATCACGCCTTTAAATCCCTATTTTGTGTTAACACTACCCATACAAACAGCTACGAAATTTGTCCGCATCCATTTTCACCTAAATTCTTAACGTTAATGAGATTTACTTTTTATTATCAGGTCAACCTAATAGCCTCACATGTACGGTCGCGTTCATAATTGCAGTCATAGTTCGCAAAACTTTATAGCTTGCACCGCTGCTATCACTCACACATTCACACAAATAACACAATAAACAACAAGTTGGGTAACCCGCCATAAAGAAGAGGGTAGTGAAAAAAAAAAAAAAGTCGTCCGCTAATCAACACAGCGACACGCCACACAGCGGAGATCCATGGTGGAACAGTACGAAAATAATGGCTTCATACCGACCAGAATATTAGCGGAACAGTTCGACACATCAGTTTACTGTTTTATGTTTGCACCGTGAGGGACTACACCACAGACAGCCAGCAAGAAAGCCGTATTTATCAGAAATAAATAAGCAAAAACGTTTAGAATTTGTTCGGCAGTATTTGGATTTTGACTGGAAAAAAGCGATATTTACGGACGAAAAGTTCGTTTATTTTATGTCATCACAACACGGTAGACTTCATTTATTTATGGCGAAGAAATGCAACTCGGTATGAAGAAAAAAATATTGTGCCAAATATGGAGTCTGGACACATCTCTGTAAATATGTGGGGCTGGATGAGTGCTGCTGGACCTGGGGAACAGGTGTGGATAGCAGGACGCGCTACAGCTGATCATTATGTGCAAGTGCTGGAAGAAACCATGTTACCAACTGTGCGGTGTATTTATCCGATTGATGATATGCCAACAATATCATTTGTGCAAGACAACTGCCCTGTGCATCGAGTCCATATAGTGCGTGAAAGGTTCTGCCAATTTATATTAAAAGTACTAATTACTTAGATAGTATTTTAAGGACAGCTTCAATATCTTTTCTTTATGAAAACGAATAATTAAGCTGTAACCTTAATAACAGGAGATAAGTGGATGATACAATTAGTGTAATAAACTATATATGTATAGCTTTATATAATCATCAATATGTAAATAAAACTATAGGTAAACTGTTTCAATAAAATTTACTAATTTTAATTATTGAATGTTTTATTTTGCTCCCTCTTGTTTAATATTTCTTGCTGATTTCCGTGTTTGAAAACACGGGTATTGTAATTCTTAGATATCAGTTAGTTGGTTAGTCAGTCAGTTACTTAGTTCAAATGGCACCTTGAAACATTAAAAATTGTCAATAACACTAAAATAGACAAAAAAATCCTTGAATAACTTCGGAATCCAAGTAACGCTAGTAACTAGAACAAGCGAGTGTGAGCAAGCGAGATTATCTAATATATCTTAGATCTCACTTGCTCACACGAAGTAATAAAATTGCTACCCAATAACTTTCAAAGGAACCACTACCTATGTTAGGGTCGTGTGCAGACAAACTTTCAACCTTATTGAAATGACATAAGTCTGGCAGGCTTCCATCTATAGGCAAATCTTATGCAAATAATGAGAGACGACGATATTTCGATCGACAATTATCGGGCCCAGTTCGGCCATCGTTGATTACCGTCTCTTTCTGTTTTGTTATGTTATATGTCATAGAATAATAAACTCTTTTACTTAGTAATCATTGGTATTAAAGACCGTATTCATTTGAAGGAATATTTATTCTTTTAAATATGCATGTGTGTGTGTATCTAGTGGAACCACAGTGCACGCTATTTTAACCCGTAAGAATTTTAAAACTATGACTGCAGATATGAACGCGATCGTACGTATAACTTCGTAAGAATTTTCTTTCAACTCCTAACCGTTGAGGAGTTGTACCTTCCATCATCAGCTCATTCACATGGGATGATGACTATCAGACGCAAATACTTAAACAGATCTATGAAATTGTCAAAAACGTAATTGCCTGTAAATTTGAGGTTTGCCCTTGATCTCCCTGGAATACCATCATCAGATCCTGACTAGGTTACAACGGGACCAACTTGAAAGTATACTCTACCGAACAAAAAAAGAATTACGTAAATCGGTCCATAAATCTCGGCGTAATCGGTATGCATAAATAAAACACCCGAATTTTATTTTCTATTAACTATCACGAGTTGTCTCGATGCTCGATAGATGGCGTTGGCATCGAGATAGATCGCGCTATGGTTTCGTTGCCGTCATTCTAGGTAGCGTAAAATATTTTAATTTAATTACACGTGGGCGAAGCCGCGGGCGGAAAGCTAGTCAGTGCATAAAGATATCAAAAAGACCCAAAACAAACTAATAGCAGAGTGAGTATTGCGCATTGATGAGAAGAACATCAGAAGAAAACATTTGGTTTCCCAATTTTTAATCTATTTACTATTAATTTCAATACAGTTTAATTCGACGCCCTCTCAGTTTGTTATAGAGATTATTTATATTGACCTCTGCCCGCAGACAGAAATGGAATTATCATTGAATAGTGACTATAACAATAATTTGGTTGTGGCCAATGCAATTATGTTCCGTTTTACACCCCAAAATCTCATTCACGATGATTGCATCAATTGTCTCGAATGCGGGTGGCGACAGCTTGTTGGTTTCGATATAAATTGTGATATTATTGAAATATCACATATCCATATCCATATATCCATACATATAATAAAACTGTAACTCAACTTTGTCTGTACATTGAAGATATTTAAGAAAAAAAATTATAAGGGGTCTTTTTAGAGTCAATAGAAGCCAAAACAATTTTTTTTAGAATTTTTGTCTGTCTGTCTGTCTGTCTGTCTGTCCGTCTGTCTGTCTGTATGTTTGTACGCGCATCACGCAAAATCTACCGAACGGATCTGAACGAAATTCGGCACAGATATAGTTAGTAACCTGGATTAGAATATAGGCTACATTTTATCCTGAAATTCTATCCCAAGGGGATGAAATAGGGGGTGCAAGTTTGTATGGAACTTCGTCATTTTTGATTTGAATCGATATAAAAAGCTATAAATAATTATACATACATACATACATATGGTCACGTCTATATCCCTTGCGGGGTAGACAGAGCCAACAGTCTTAAAAAGGCTGAATGGCCACGTTCAGCTATTTGGCTTAATGATAGAATTGAGATTCAAATAGTGACAGGTTGCTAACCCAACGCCTAAAAAAGAATCCCAAGTTTGTAAGCCTATCCCTTAGTCGCCTTTTACGACATCCATGGAAAAGAGCTGGAGTGGTCCTATTCTTTTTTGTGTTGGTGCCGGGAACCACACGGCACCATAAATAATTAATTCTTATGTTTATTATAATGAAAAATGATGATAATGATTAAAAAAATAGCATTTTATTGATTTAATTCATTATGCTTTGTTTATTGATTTAGTTCCCGTGGTTTAGGTATTTATTTTTTGACCACCTGATACGAGATGGCGCCTCATGAGAATTTAAGAAATAACACGATTGTAGCCGCCGGCAAAATTTTTAATTAATTAAGTTTTAATTAAGTAATTTTAGTTTCGCCAGTACTTACTTCCATTATTATACTTACCTTTTTTGTCTTTAGAATTTATTCGTTTTTTAACAGCTGCGCCCCCGGGACTTTGCTTTTGTAGGAAAAATAAGTTATGTTCTATTCCAGGCATTATTCTTCCCGTGTACGTAAGTTTCATCAAAATCTATCCAGTTGAATTTGCATGATTGAATAGCATCCTCAAACACGCACTCACGTAGGCACATCTATTTTTTTGCATAATATTAGTTTATGTCAATGCAAGGCTCTTAATCTAAGCAATCTTTTTATAGAAGCGAAATTAACGTAGGCGAAGCCGCGGGCAAAAGCTAGTGGGATAATAATCAAGACTCACGCGATTGTTCCTGCAATTCCGTTATATTGCATTTTAGTATTGTTTCTTGTGCATCATTGAAGTTGCGCAACTCTAGTTGGCTTTGGACACGCAGATCTGATCTGAATATATGCGTGCTAAATATTGCTCTGCTATTAAAGATTTTACTAGTGTTATCGATACTATATCATTAATTATGATTTTAAAGTTTTATAAAATTTAATAACACCAATAAGTAAATAACTTTGATTGTAACTTTCACGTTGCATTATATTATTGACGTCCGAGAAAAAATAAAGGTGATTATGTGCGTATTTAATACCTGATTAAATTACAAATAATATACGAATATCTTCATAAATAAATTGAATTTATTGCATGAGAATATAAGAATTGCCATGATCACATTTTCTTCTTAATTGGTTGGATATTTCTAATCTGGAACAAAATTCATAAAAAGAAACGAATTAGAAAATAATTGAAATATTTCTTTTGTCCTAATGGATTAACGCTAAAATGCATCATCGGCTTATCAAATGATGGGGGTCCTCTTGTCCAAATGAAATGTCTTACATCGCGTCGGTTATTTCAATACAACCATCCTTCTCTACCCAAAGTAAATTGATACGTAAGAAGAGTATAGAAAATAATTTGTAGAAAAACGTAATATAGGGTTAGGAGCAGTAGATTCCGTGTCACCCTTGCAGGTAGATCAATAAAAACGGATGTTTCATTAGCTTTATGTCTGACAGCACTTATAAAGACATTAAAAGCTGGTTTGGACGCCTAATGCGTTACTATCTGTAGTCGCGACTATAGCTTTTACCTGCTTTTATCTGTAACAAATTTGATCAACACGCAACATTGAATTCTGCTTGTAAAATTTATGCTACTTGCAAATGATTCTTTTTTTTACTATACCCAATTTGGATTTTCACCCATTACTTTGTACCCACTTACTATTTTCTATTTAATTTGAGCTATGTAACAAAGAAAAGATGAGTGATTTATTTTCTAAATAGAATGTCGAGATTTAGATTTCGTGAAAATTTGGGAAGAGTTAGCTATTTCTTGACTAGAGATCGATTCTGAATCTTGTTAAAATAATAAATATATATCTTTCATATACATATATATATTTTAACAAGAGTCAGAATCGAAATCGTATTAATTCTTAATTCATTTATAATAGATGATGTAATTTTGCACGTCTTAAATATTCTGAAAAATTAACCGGATCAATAATATCAGTTTGACATGGAATTTCGTTTTAACATATGTATTCAGTATAACTGTAATTACATCAGGGAAGAAGCCACTATTTATCTTGCATCGTCAACAATTGAAGGCGCAGTACCGATCAATGCGAAGCGATCGAACGATTCGCTCGTTTTCCTATCTCTCAGATGATCACAAAGAAGATTAGATACGCAATGTAGTGCACTAATGAGACACTACTGCAAGCTAAGTAATGTAGTAGACGAAGTGTAATAAATATGATCAAACAAAACGTTGGTAGAGGAAGTTGTTCGTTGCATAGATAAACGGCCAACGTTGGACTCATAAATAGGTGGGTAGTTCTCAAGGAAAGCTTGCATGTTGTGTGTACGTTAGTACGTAATTGGCAAGCCGTTGTGTGCCGGTTGAGCTGTCACTAAAGGTAATTTCAAGGAGAGAAATATTGCACACCAAGTTTTGTTCGTTTAGAACAAAAGCGTTTTGGTATATTTATTAGGCTACTATGTTAATTCAAATTTTTAGGGCATCGCTGGTCAGTTGGTCAGGTGTTGGTATCCGATTAGAATAAAGCATGCCCGATGCCCGTTTCGAGGTACAATGGTTATCCTATAGCAGCCATCACCAACGTCTATTTTCTTCAAACCAATGCTTTTACGGCGAAAAGAACATCATGGAGAAATCTGCACGATCCAAAACCAGTTGCTTCGTGTAAAAATTAAAAGATTCCCTCTTTTTTATTTCTGGAAATCACAGGAATTCTTTACTAACAAGGTGATATATACGCATAACATAAAAACGGAGCTTTTATTTATCTTATCAGATGTTGATCCCTTCGCATCCAGTTCTCAGGCTGAACTTATCAAATAGACCTCTGTTGAAACAAGAAGGGTTTTTCTTAACTACTACCACATAAAGAACAGATGATGGTAAAATTTTATTAGAAATAAATATCACAAGCCGCCTGTAAAGAAGCAACAATCTGACCATTATTTCTTTCAGATGTTTCGTTTCTCAAAAGAATGGCATAATTTTCTTATCCTTAAAGTAATAATCAAGAGACTCAACGTAAATAAGGATTTAAACTTTATCTGCTTGACATCTAAGAAGCCGAATCACTTTGTTCTGGGAAGCTCTTCATTGAAGAATGTTCTTAAGATTTGGCCCTGTTGTTTTCACAGAATCATGACATGAATGGTGATGACGTTGAGTGTTCTCATGTCTATATAGAGCACTGTTCTGAGCACAAATTTGAGTTCAAGGTCAAGAGTACTAAGCATTAGTACTACTGCCACCTGATTTATATTAACACTATCCTACACAAAGTTTATTGGATGATGTTATTATTGATAAGTACCTAGATATTTAAGTATGTAAAAACTTACTCCTTGAAACATTTTTTGGTAAGGAAAAAAAGGAGGTACTTTTTAAGAAATTTTCAATTTTGTAAAAAGTAAAAGTGTTCACGAGGTCTAAGTTCCCGGCAAAGGATTTATTTATTTCAAACAAAAAAATATATGTATGTGTTGTGCTTTATTTAATTATTTTGTTTCTCTGTAGACATATTCTTTCAAAAAATTGTTTTATTTTTATTTGTTAAGCTCCGAATCCTTTTTCGTTCCAACACTAATTTTTCTTTGGTAACCAAATATTATATATTCATTCATTTGATATCTTCATCTCCGTATTAAGTATGCACGGATCTTGTAAATTTATGGCTCAGGAAATCTAGGTGCACTGTACTTTATCACGTCAAGTTATCAGATAACATCGGTGTTTCAGATATTAGAACGCAAATGAAATAAATCAACGGATTTCCTTTCTATACAATTATTATCTGACGGCGTTTTCGCTCGTATGATAAATGTATGTTTATTAACAAGGTCGCGGAGGTCAGACGGGAGTCGTTCCAAGCAGTAACCTTGCTTACAAGGATGGTGGTGGTGATAGCCGAACCCTGAGCTCGTCGAACCCGAACCCAGGAGTTGCCCCAACCAAAGCAGGGTATGTCTAAATTAATATTACCTGCTAAAAGTAACTTATTTTGATGTTGACTCCCATATTAAAAATTGTATTATATTTTTTTTACGTTACACTAGTGTACAAATAGTTAATACATATAATATTTATTTTTGTGTAGTCTAAATTATATCTTTATTGAATCTAAACATTTGGATTTTATCAAATTGAATATTGAGGTATTTTCAAATATTTATAAAAAGTTCGATGACATTTTTCAAACATACAGGTTTGACAAAAGTTTTTGTTTAATTTTTGTTGAGATCAAAGAAACATCGTGTATCGCAGGCCATGCACTCTGTGTAATATTGTCTAGACATTCAAATTGAAATTCTTGAAACACATAAAATTTTGATGATAGAAGAAAAATAACAGATGTTGACTCCTCGCATTTTCATAGACACTTTTGTGACAAGAAGTTTTGTTTGCGTATTGTAAATATTCATTTCGAATTTTGTCTTGTAAATAACAATAGATTTTCTTTATAAGAATCACGAGGAATATTATTTTTCGTGTTGTTTTTATTGGTAACGAAAAAAACATTATAAAATATTAATTAACGATAGAATTGAAAAATGGCACATTCTTTAGTAAAATTGTTTGATATCCAATAAGACCTAAATATTTGAGCGGCCATCTTTCTATCGATTCCAAATAGAATCGCGCCAGTCCTTATTAAAAGGCCATTAGTCACATACCTGGCCCCCACAATCCGTGTTGTTACAACAGAATGATATAGTAAAAAACATACAAAAACGAATTTATGTCTCCTCTGGGATGGCTCGGACGGCGCGGTGTCCATTACACGATATCCTGCTTGATTTATTAACGGGATGTCTTGCCGCGAATAATATAAAATACTGTGAGGTCTTACGTGTAATCATATGTGTCCTCAGCGTAAATCACTTCCACTGCCTCGTTCTATTTTTTTTAACAGTGGCATTGTTCTACTGTTAATATACTTGTATTTTTGTGATGATTATCCGCCTGTGACTACAATCTAAAGAGAAGGGAGGTCATTCTGGTTTAGTAAGGTAAAACTGAGTGATTTTTGCCTGATTCCTGTCAACACATCTTCCCTGTGATCGGGAAAGATGTTGAATAATGCTGATCTAAATCACCGGGAAACGTCATAGCAAGAATTTGAAACAAGCTTTGTATGACGTCGATGATACTATTTTTTTTAGTTATAATATACTAATTTCTTGCAATTACAATTTAATATAATTTATTTTTAAAACACAATCTTCGTGAACAAAAAGAACACTCAAAGAATCTAACAACACCCAAGTAAACTACGGAAGACGTTCACGGACCGCATTCTTACGAAACCAAATTGGTAGGGCACATACCAATCTCTTATTTATCAGTGATTAATAAGGCGCTTTTCGTTATTCCAATCGAGTTAATTTTACCGGGAACATAGACGATAAATAAGGGAACGCTGGTATTTGTCATCTGGAGAGATTGCGATCTGATTCAGTGGCTCCCGTTATTCCGAGATGAAATGGACCGGTCGGGTATGCACTAGTGAATTTGTATTAGGTGTTTGAGACGTGATAGGGTTTCATTAGTGACAAACTTTGAGCAAATTCAAATGGTTTAAATAATCTTTGGCAAAGTCTGATAAATTTTTGAAACATGAGAACACAAACTTCTACACAACACAATCCTTTACGGGGTGGAGGGGCAGTAGAGGGAATTATAAAATGTGCTTTACTTTCTTATTGATCCATTATTTATTCTTTAATTAGGTAGTGATATTGATCAATTAAATTATCATCAGCATTAAGACCTCCACTAATAGATTTTGCGCTTTACAAAATTTTACAAATTGAGCGATAGAACAGCTTACATGTAGCTTTTCCTAAAAAGGACATTGGACCACCTACTAGGTTTGTGTTGTTGTAAGTAAGTTTGTGATGCTTTGAATATTTTATTCACAGTTCGAAAAAGAAAAATATTTTTGTAGTCCTAATGTTCAGTGAATAGATTTTTGTTCATTCATCTTCACAACTCTTTGTACCAATCATAGTCTTTTTTTGTTGGAATTGTCTTGCTAATTGTAAATAGGTTTGTTGTTAAATACAATGCCATAAGAACAGTGGGTGGTATTCTAAACCTTATGTTAACTGGTTTAGATCATGATTAAAAATAATACATTCAAACCAACACATTGGTATTTATTAGCAAAAATAATATCGCAAATAAATAAAACGTGGGCCACGATATCACACTTTTATTATTTCCCATTCGGTTACCGGGTCTGAGTTAGCCGCAATAAATATAAGAGTTATAGCTTGCAGGAGCCTTAACCCTTCGCTTAAGGCTCACCACAAGCGGATTACCGTCATTACTCATTCTACCTTCTAGCTCGGGGCGAGAGACGAAAAATGTTAATGCGCTTTTTTCTCAGGCATTTATATCGTCTAGGTATAGGTTATCGTCTTAATCGTGAGGAATACTTGATCCTTACGTATCCTACATTACTATGTAATCTGATATAGCTTTGACTATTAATAAAGTTTCAGTTAAGTAAGTTTGCTTTACAATATTACTGTAGTTTTATTATCTTCTAATTTGTAAAGTAAGTAAAACACATAATGTAAGTAATGTTACGCACCATCTGTATTCATTTCCTTTTTCCTGTTTCCTTAACAAATCAAAGTTCTCAATACGGATGGTCTATTACGTCGTCTATATTGCCCTAAAAGCGTATAAAACTAAATGTATTAGTAAGTAGGTTTACTTACCCTTTGATTGTTTGCTATATTTTAGGGACTCAGTAGACTTGCTACTTTCTTTTTTGATGTCAACCAATGTTGTGATACCAATAGATGACAATGATTAAGCCATATGAAGTGACCTATAATAATGATTTTTTTTTAATTTTGACTTTGAATTTGAATCTTTCTTAACTTTCATTTCAATTCCACGTAAATAAAGTATTAACAATTAAATATTTTTTATTATATTCCTGTCTATTTCAAATAATAAATTATATTTAACTAGCGGCCCGCTCCGGCTTCGCACGGGTGGACATATTTTTGTGTTTTATATTTTGCAATAAACAAAGAGTAAAAACAAATTTATGCCTATGTTACTTTTGAAGGTCTATTCTATATCTGTGCCAAATATTATCAAAATCGGACCAGTAGTTTTTGAGTTAATTCCACACAAACATACAAAAATACAAATCTTTCCTCTTTATTATTAGTGTGGATGTGGATTGTAAGTACTCAATTTTCGTTATGGAGTGAAGGCCTAGACGCAAGTTTCTTTGATAAAATCGGGGCCGTTTTGACGAAAGATTAGGTCAATAGTACTCTTAACCGAAAAACTGGCATAAAAAGAAGAATAAATGTTGATGAAGCGAGAGGAGTATGTAGGGATCATGGCAAGTTGAAAGATATGGTCATTACCTACCGCTGGGAATGAAGAGTGAGTTTATGTGATGATGGCCACTGTGGCGCAGCGGTAGTACGCTTGTCTGTGACACCGGAGGTCTTGGGTTCGAATCCTGGTCAGGACATCATGAGAAACTTGAACTTTTTCTGATTGGTCTGGGTCTTGGATGTTTATTTATATAAGTATTTATTATATAATATAGTATCGTTGAGTTAGTATCTCGTAACACAGGTTTCAAACTTACTTTGAGGCTAACTCAATCTGTGTAATTTGTCTCGTATATATTTATATTTATTTATTTATGTGTTTGTACAGGTATATGTAAAAGCTATAAAAGTCAGTCTGGTAACGACTCGTCCCTAAGTTTGCTGAAACTTTCCCTTTCTGTATGATTTATTTATTTCTATTGTGTTCAATGTAATCTTACGGATGAAATACGAAACGATATTGGTGGCAAAGTTTAGATGGGAATCAAGTTAGAAGTGATGTTTGGGGAAAATATTGATGGTATGATATCTGTTTTCGAAAATATTTCTTAAGTTTTACTATGCAGCTTTCAGAGAACAGATTTAAGTTTGTTTGTTTCTATGTAATATCTTTATTGCATAGAAATTTACGCAGTAACAAGAAAATTTTCTTTTGAAAATTGTTGTTAGTAAATGGCTACTTTGTTTAGTTACATATCTGAAATCATAATATTTTATAATAAATATGTTGCTTTTATATTTAAGTCTCTGAACAAATTTTGAGAAAATTTGGTAAAGTACAGAGATAGACACAAATACAAGACAAAATAAAAAATAAGCTTTAATACATAAATACATACATATAATCACGTCTATATCCTTACGGGGTAGACAGAGACAACAGTCTTGAAAAGACTGATAACGTTCAGCTGTTTGGCTTAATGATAGAATTGAGATTCAAATAGTGACAGGTTGCTAGCCCATCGCCTAAAAGAAGTATCCCAATTTATAAACCTATCCCTTAGTCGCCTTTTATGCCATCCATGAGAAAGAGATGACTATTCTTTTTTATATTGGTGCCGGGATCCAACCGGCATTATATGAAAAAAGTAGCAACACAAGTCGTGGGCTACAGCTAGTATAAAGTAAGAATAGATTTAAGTATAATGTTATTTCTACAAATCTTCTTATGAGAATAAAACATCGAGACATATGCGTTGAGTCGTGAATAAACTCTATTTATTTTGGAGATTACAAAATAACAAAATATTTTGTGGGAAATGCGACAATCGACGTAACATAAAAGGCGAATTGCAAAGGATTGTTTACACAGGTCCGTGCAAATCTTCCTGCAGATTAACTCAAGCAAAAGTAAATGACACAAAAGCTTAGTATTTATTCAGAAGTGAGGTACCTATGCCTAAAAAAACATGACGTAGGTACGTCACACCGCCGTCGACAAAATTAACAAAGGTAATCTAAGAAAACCAAAGCACTCTTATTTTCAAACAGGTAAGTTCCATTTTCAAATCATTCCTGGCTTTCCAAACATAAGATCCGTAACTTTAAATTTGAAGTAATCCTTTTTGTTGTTCGTGACGCCTGTCAAAGTCACCAATTGTTTACAGCTCCTTTTAGAATAAAGAGATTGTAAATGACAATCTTTTGTGTTATTCTTTGTAAAATAAACAGCATAAATCTTAAGTTCCGTACTTTTGTCTAGTTATTTTGCCACACAAATAGATACTGGAACTAAACGACAATGAGGAACGTCAATAACATATTTCCGTAGAAATTTTTAAAAAAAACAACAAGTGGCCAATTTAATCTCTTTAAGCTGACTTTTGTTTTAATAACATTAAACAAAATTTACCATTAACGTATTATGTTAAATTTCAATGGCAATGGGTTTGCAATCTAATATATCTGTATCTAAATTCCGTCAATAAGCGGTCCCGTTATATAAGACAACGTGGTCTTCGAGTACCTATTGGCTCTGTGTACCCCATAAGAGAAGAAGACGTATGAGTGAGTAAAATTCTAAAGCTCTTTTTCATTCATGAACTTAATCTCCGTTCGTCCATTGTCAACTTGAATTGGGTAGATAACTGTAGTCATCGACTTAAAAAGAATGAGAGGACAAACAAAGAAAAATTTAAACCGAACACAAGTAGCTCTTAAATGTAGACTCTGCGTTACCTCAGACGAAATTCTTGAACCGTTACATACCCATCTTGAAATAACAAGCGTGTTATTCTTATATTTGTCTTTGAAGGAGATGCCAAACATTCACATAGGGAACCCCTTCAATCCACAGTACCACTTGTTCTTATCACAAAATAACGGAAATGTAGATAGTAAGTACTTAAGCTATTTTGTAAAAAATATTCACATTTAGGTATCACATTTTCATTGATAATATTATTTAGGGCATTAATTAATGCATGTTTTATTAAAAGTACTGTAAGTTAAATAATTTTATTTATTAGGAATATAGGTAACATTATCCCAACATACCATGGAGACTTTAAAATTTTCTATAAAAATATTGACAAATATGTATATCTATTTTATGAAATAATAATTTAGTAATGGTAACTAAGATTTCTGTTTTTTCATTATTTTATGCATGTACGGACATGAAAACTATTTGTCTTGAAAATAACTTGCCTTTTCTAGACGAGTTATTACAGTGTCCCCTTGAATACAAGACTCGCTTGTATGCATCAGCTCATGCAGCACTCAAAGTGGTACATCTATATTTTTATGATACAGTGACGAGCAAACGATGATAGACAATTTCTTTTAAATTGAACTCATACGGTATCATGACAATTTTAAGTAACCGTTACTATTTTTAATGATATTTTCAATGAGCGAGAATGATTTGATCTTTTTGTGTTTTAAAAACAATATTAAAAAACGTGTATTTACTTTGTTATTACCAGTTTTCTTGAAGTGCCCTTGTACTGAGTTTCTCCTTATTCTAAGTTCTAGTTGTATTTTATTTGTTTGATGTATACATTAATATATTTAAATCAAAATACTTGAATATTATTGACTGCCTACTTGAGAGTGTCATTATAAGCCTACGAGAACTGTTGATTTTGTTTTAAATTAAATCATTCTATTACTAATTATATATAGTTCTTTGTGTTATAATTGCTTCATTTCCACCACAAGAGCTTCTTGTTCCATATCAATTATCCAATACTAGGGTTCTTTAGATGCTGATACGAGACCACGAAAATACCAAGTTATTTTGAAGACCCTACATAAGATTATGTCGTATTTTGCTACCTCTACCATATTGACTAGATTTCTTTTCGAGGCTCTGATCCTCTGAAAATTTCCAGGAATAAATTTAGTTCTGGAAATCGAAATGTTCCCAGTTGCACCATTCAATATGACTTGCTTACTCTCCCAAATTTCTCTCTCCGATTAGTATCTTCAGGTATAAGTCTAACGGCTAGGATAGTTAAGATTGCATTGCTAAAATAAAAAAGTTTGACATAAAATCACTATTGAAACAAAGCAAGGGAAATGTATAATGAGAGAAATTAGCCGTAGAACCCTCCTTTCGCAACAATGTTTGCACTTGACCGTTTTTTTTTCATCTGATCCACACTTATCCGTATTGTGGGAAAGAGTGAGATGTATTATTAATCCTAACGCTTTCCGCGTTCGCA
The DNA here is from genome assembly GCF_032362555.1 of Amyelois transitella. Taxonomy (NCBI): domain Eukaryota; kingdom Metazoa; phylum Arthropoda; class Insecta; order Lepidoptera; family Pyralidae; genus Amyelois; species Amyelois transitella. The sequence goes on along the minus strand of NC_083511.1, from coordinate 3,714,626 downwards.
CGCTAAAAAACACCGTACAATTAAGAGGCAAAGTATTAATTGTTGCGCTACTTTCAACAAAAATTAGCGCAGAATCTTTAACGACGGTAAACAAAATGCACACTGAGATAAATTATTGTAAATTTCGCGCCTGGGGCCGCGACCGTTCTACTGTTATTAAGTAACAATACTATGTCATTATTCTCGAAACAAAAAAAGGAGTGAACTGTAACATGCGCGCCACATATCATCGGGGGAACTGGCACTTATGCGCGCAGTTTCTATCGTAAATCAAAGATATTAAACGGAACGGCGAAACCTCTTTCCAGTTCCCAGTATAAATCATTGAGCAAGAGACCTTTGGTGCCACCAATAGGGTCTTTGCGTTCGCGCCGTCTACGTAAATCATGTACAAAAAAAAACAATCTTCATACAAGCTTACATTTATGCAAATGTACTTTGCTATGAAGTTTACGCAGAGGTATTCCTTTTTATATCACCTGTGTTCGGGACCTTACTCTTGAATTGTTAATAGGTACACCAACACAAACAAAAGTTATAACGGGTGTTGAAAAGACTTAAAGGCTAACTAACCTATCGCCTACAAGAAGAATCGCAAGTTTGTTAGCCTTTCTCTTAGTCGCCTTTTACAATATCAATGGGAAAGATAATTGACTAAGTAAATAAACACATAAATAGATTCAGTAACAGGTCAGTCCATAATAGAAAAAGTAGTTACGTAAACAATAATACACAAGGTTCCAAAGTTGATCACAATAGAGTTGATCATAAGTTTCAATCAGCCTCTATTGAACTACCATGACATAACCATTTGATATAACAAAATTAGTAAACGATAGTGTTTGCAAAAATAAATACTACAGAAGACTAACCTGAACAGGTTCTAGGTATGAAAATAGGTTCTGTGAATTATTTGTTTAGAAAATTTGAGTTTTTGTTTTATTAATTTACTAGCTGACCCGCGCAACTTCGTTTGCGTATATCCCGCTACTTATTACACACACATTATGACACTAACTCCCATATTATTCGCATGTGCCTTAGTAAAAAAATATCTAAATATGTACTTAGAAACAAAAGAAAGATACCTATTCTATTAAGTTCTTTTTCTGAACTTATCTTACCTTAAATTACGATTTTTTTTTTAATTATTTCCCTAATATTAAATTGACCTAACTTTAAATTTTAACCAAAATCTTAATAGAAAATATCAATCCATAAATTACGGTTTTATATTTTAAAAAACTAATCTTACTAATAAGTGCGATTTAATACTAACCTTAGAATACAATACCTACTATTATCATACAATTATTGTTGTCGCGCTGAAAAGCACGTTTTATTTTTCTCAAAGAGCTGCGATAATTAAACGCGTCCGATCGCTTCCAATTTCAAAGTGCTAATGGGGAGCGCTGTTTTTTTTTTTTTTGACTATGAGAACATAGTTTGCCTGAGGGGCATTCACTATTACAGCGGGACGTTTTAGGCGAGGGCTTGACGCTCCTCCTAACAGCCTTTTCGGCAAAAGGGGAGCCGATCGATCGTGTAGTCATCCCAAACTCCTTGTGTAGGAATTGGAGCGAATGGTCAGGGTCCTTTTACCCTCTTCATTGGTTTCATCGCTGCCTACGGCTGTAGGCAGGTCAATGGGGCGGCCATGGCGGCCTGGGTCATCTACTTCTGTCTTCTGGGAGTTCCCATCGGCGGCGGCGTCATCACTGGGCGACGACGTCTGCCGCAAGGCAGCGAGGTGAGGGCTTCACGCGACGGTCCGGAGGGCGGGCATGGAGTGGCGCGATGCCGCGCAGGTGTTCATGTGTTGATGCGTCCGCCCTCTCGAACATCTTCGTGGCCAGCCTGGCCACAAAGTCGTCAAGGCCCTCCCACTTCAGGTCCCTGAGGATCGTCGAGTTCCTCACGTACCGCGGGGCGCCGACGACTGCTCTGAGACTGAGGTTCTCTTGCGCTCTGAGTCTTCTTCTGTTGGTCTCAGAGCAGAGGGGAGCCGCTGCCGCCGACGCGCTATTTATAGGGACGCTGCCCCCGCCGCCGCGGCCGGCCCGTACCGTGCCGCAATACTAATATCGTGATATCTCCTAAACTATATGTCTAAATAACACACTGTAAACTGCAAAAATAATCTAAATTAAATGCTCGTGATGATGAACTTACTTATTTTGATAAGGATATATGTATTATTGGTTATATCACCAGTTAAACATCACCCAACGAATTAAATGTTTTTTTAATACAGAAAAGTAGTTTTTGTGACTTAAATAAAAAAGCTAGATATATGTCATCGCGAACTTTTTTGTAGAACTAATAAAGACCAATGTTTTTGCTATACATTGTTCTTACTTGTATCCAACGGTATAAGCGGCGCACGCACAAATGCAATCTTCAATTAGATTTTTTTTCTGACTTCTTGGACATAAATCGCTATAACTCAGCTAATATAGTTTCAATGTATTTCAATTATATATAAACACCTGTCGGAGAAAATACTCTTTCTATTAGTGAAAACCGCATCAAAATCCGTTGCGTAGTTTTAAAGTTTTATGCATACGAAGGGACTACAGACAAAATGGGCGACTTTGTTTTATACTATGTAGTGAAGTGATAAATAATAAATTATAGGCCAGATTTTAATAAAAAAAAATTGTGAGTAGTATTTTAAAGACTGTCAGCACTGCAAATCTCGTCAGGGATAAAGATGTCATAACAACAGTGTCACTTTTTACAAAGACATTGAAATTAAAATATTAATATTATTTCAATTTCTTATCTGTCATTTTCCCATGAGAAGTGAACACTCTGTCATCATTTTAATTTGCATCGTATTTATCAGCTTGTAAAACACTTTCGCCCAACACGCGCCATTTTATACGTGACTAAATTGTCTATTTCAAAGTTCGTGCCAATAACTATGGCTTCGTTGACTCTCGATTTCGTTTTATCAGACTTTTCGAAATTGCTTTCTTTGTGTGAAGTGAATTCCGAGATCGGCATAAAGATTACTAACGATTACTAAGCCAACGTTCTATCGGAATCCTCACGAAATGCTGTAGTTCAAACATGACTTTTCAATACGAGCAATGGTTACGTCATAAAATTAAACACGAAGTTAAATATTAAACAAACATACATATAATCACGTCTTTATCTCATGCGGGGTAGACAGAGCCAACGGACTTAAAATGACTTATAGGCCACATTCATTTGGCTTAATGATAGAATTGAGATTCAAATAGTGACAGCTTGCTAGCCTAAGACATCCTTGGGAAAAAGATGGAGTGGTCCTATTCTTTTTCCTATTGGTGCCGGCAACCACACGGCACTCAATACACTTAAATATTAATACATACATAAAATCACGCCTCTTTCTTTTTCGTTATTTAAATATTAAACAGATAATAAATCCACTTTCCTAATATTATGGAGAGAAAAAAATATAGGTACTCATTGTTTGTAACTAACTAAACCTATTTTGTTGTTAGGATATATAAGCTTTTTAGGAATATCCCACATGCAAGTATAGGTAAAGTAAAAATATTATACTAACGATTACGTAAAGAAACGGAGAGGTCTGTAGAGATCGTAGCAAGTGGAAAAAGTCTCTGCCTACCCCAATAGAAAACACGTGATGTTATGTATGTTATTGTTATCTGTTAGTCCACGTAATATCCGCTTCCTAGTTATTGATGCAGAAAAATTACATAAATTTTATTTTCAAGTGGTGTTGCAATATTCAGCTTTGCCGAAGACTTATTTATTTTTTAATACAGACACCATCTATTTATGATTTACTCTATAATCTGAAAAGGTCTGTCGTGACTCGACTTTTTTTTACTATTATATTGACTTTGTTCACGCTTACATTTTATCTAAATCGGAATCAGATCATTGTCACTACTCATACAAACAAAGGCGGCTTTAAAAAATTTGTTTCTATGTCACGAAAAATACTATAATAATATATAGTATATATATATCTCCCGTCACTGAGTGACTGACTGACAGAATTTATATCTGTCATGTTGGTTTCTTATGTTCCCTAATTCCCGAAATTCCCGCGAGAACGGAAAGAAACGGAATTTTTCATTATACGCGGACGTATAATCACTACATAGTATAAAACAAAGTCGCTATTTTAGTCTGTTTGTCTGTTCTGCTTAAATCTTTAAAGTTACGCAACGCATTTTGATGCGGTTTTTTGTAACAGGTAGAGTGATTCAAGAGGAAGGTTTTTATGTATTTTGATAAATAAACATATTGATTTTGTCCGAATTTTGCACCCGTGCGAAGCCGGGGCGGATCGCTAGTAAAATATATAAAAGAACAGGATCACTCCATCTCCTTCCCATAGATGATTAACATGGGTAAGGTGTTACTTTGTCCCGAATATTGAAGTCATTTCTTAATAAAATTTTGACAAAGTTGATTTTGATTGACAAAGTATAATTTTTCCAACATGTTAATTTTGTCTTTTTGTTTTGAAGTTGTTAAAATATAAAAACATTGCATTTGAATTGCATAAACTGAATGACTTCTGTCTATTTCGCATCATGCCTAGTCGACTTATCACGACTTTATTTATATTTAAGAATTAGGACACTGATTTGAAAGGACTGAAACTACATTTGTAAAACTTAATCAACTCTCTTTAGTTTGAAGTTCTTTCAAACTCAGAAGATTAACTATCTTTGCAATATATAATTAAAGGAATTTTTAAAAAATTAAGCTAAGCTTTCAAATCTTTAATTTCCATACTAAAGTTATATTACAGACACTACGCCTTAACATCGACGATACGTCTTCTAAAAAGATTTATTTGCTGTTACCACGTTACGAAATGAAAAATATGTAAACGTTGATATTCAGTATCGCACGAAGCTGTCATTTTAACGTGTCGCCAGCGTTAACACAGATAAATCGGTCGGAAGGCCTCGGTACATTGCCTTCCCTTAACGACCCCGCAGAATCAGTACGGGTTAAGGTGATGTCGCATAATATGTCCTTAAGTTGTGATAAGGTTCAAGAATTTTTGTTTGGTAAAGTTAAAGCTTGAAATGTATCGTGTGATACCTGGCACTTAAGAAAAAGACCACTCCATCTCTTTCCCATTGATGTAAAAGGCGACTTAGGAAATAGGAGCACATTCATATAATGCAAGGTTTCTTGCTTGTTCGGTAGCGACCTGTTATTATTTGAATCTCAATTCCATCATTAAACCCAATAAAGCTGAACCCACTACCACCCTTCAGCCTTTTCAAGGCTGTTGGCTCTGTATACCCCGTAAGGGAGAAAGACGTAATCAGATGTATAAAAATATTTTGAAAAGGTTAGAGCTGGTTTTTTACCTACAACATGTGAGGTCAAGAGTAACGGAAACCGCCGAGCTTGCATGAAGAGAGTTATGAATGTCGATGAAGCGAACTAAGTATGCAGAGATGGTAGTATTTGCCTACCCCTCCGAGAAAAAAACGTGAATTATGTATGTATGAAATTGATAACGATCAAAATGCAATTTTACAGTACTCAAGACTCTTACGATGGCAAGTAAATTAAAAGGTATGTTCAATTTAAACGAGATGCATAGATTATTTTTGAACTAATTAAAAATACTTAATTAGTAAATAAACTATGTATTTTATATAGGTTTTATGTATTTAATGTTTGTAAGTAATATATGAGTATTCCGTTAGTGTATTGACGAAACTCTGCGCTTTACTGCAGTTCACATCAGATTCTCTATGTTAAGTTTACAATTGCATACCTGAATACAGATGCTACAGCTCAATCTAAATAGCGATGACGTCGAATCAGTCGCCATTACAAAGGAAAATGAATAAAGTTGTCAAGGATAACAATAGAATATGTGAAGGCGTGCTCATGTTATATGCGACCGTTACCTAGATTAATGTGCATGCCATCGAACGTGAAGAAAGATCTTTGTGGGAACCACTTTTGGATATGGAGTAAAATTTCGAGACACATTGCTCTGCCGGATGAACAACTTATTAAAAACAATCATACAGATTGTTTATCTCTCACGGCAGAGCATTTATCTCTCACGGAATATAGAATCAACAGTATTGAAAATGCTCGTAGTTGTGGCACTAGGTGTAAGTAATTATTCTCTTAAACACCCTCTGAAAATATGGAAGTCGAAAATACAGGGTACAAAAAATCATTACAAAACTATTATGCCACAATGTTACCTAGATTTAATTTAAATTTGTCTTGTTTGGTAAAAACATATATACACATTATGACATCTTTAACCTTCAGTGGACAGACACAACCAAAGTCAAAGTCTTTTCAAAAGACTACGGCCACTTTCAGCTGTATTGCTTGAGATTGAATTTGGATTCAAACAGTGGTGGTGGTACACTTGTAGAAAAGTCATCATTGTGTGTTTCAGTCTTTTAAAACCACAGAATATGACATTCACAAGTTTTTTTAAGAATTTCAGAATACTCTGGCGTTCATGAGCAGCACGCTAAGTGCATCTCATATTCAGAGTTCTTAAAAGCCGTGTGTATAACCCGCGCAGTCATGCTATCGTCCTTTTGTCTCTGACACTCCCTCACTATTTGATTTATAGATTTGAGCGCTGACTGCTTGTCTCTTGCTAGGCTTATTAATGAATTTATTTAAACGCTAATGAACAACTTACGTTCAGGACAAGTGAAACCAATTTATCTGGATCCCAAATGAACTGTTATTTTAAGATCATAATTAACTCTTGCCTCAAATCTCATTTCAGTTCTAATTCTAAGTATGTATAAGAGTAAATCTCGTTCATTTATCTTAGAGGATTAACTTCTAGAATGGTTTATGTAGGCAAGAAAAGTTATTGGCAAGGTTCAACATTTCGTTGATCAATGTTGAGTTATAAGTTTGGATATGAGATCTTTCACTTTTGAAGTAATATACAATTTGAGATTTCTTTATGATAAGAGATTTATCAAATTTTTATTCAGCTTTGTATTGTCAAGTAAAATATTTGGGGTCTGCTTGACGGTTCTTGGGAATCTTTTTAATCTGATCAATATTACTATATTTGAGACATAATAAATAAAGAACCTTAAATTAAGATAACTACTAAAGTACTGCGATATAATTTTAGAATCTATATACTTTTAGATATACCGAATAAAGTCTTTAGACTTACCTATAGACATAATTTACATCGGGACTCTGCAAACTCGAGTCTTCCTTTACAGCTTCATCAATTTTAAACACATTCGTGTCGACTGAGCTATTCAAAAGGCTCTTTTTACTAATGCTTTCAGAGGCTTAATTAACATCCTCCGGTGAATAGAGAGTACTTAATTCAAGAGTAACTGAAGCTGTGTCTATGTTACTCGCTGTTGAAATGCTGACTGCATTCATTTCACGATTTGAGGTGGAAATGTTAAGTCAGGATTCATTAAATCCTATTTTAAGAGTTAATTTGTAATGTAATAATTGTTAAATAATTATTTCAATCATTTTTGCAAATAAACGTGGTCTTTTAGTCTCGTTGAGACTGATGGCTCTGTCTACCCTGAAAGAGGTGAAGACACGATTATATGTTAATATTTTCGCAGATAAAATAAAATGAAACAGTTTGAATTGATACTGCATATTTTACTGCATTATAAGTTATTACTGGGTGCATAGAAGTGAGACCTGTAACAATGATTATGGACAGAACTAGCAACACCTTAGGATTGGTTCCGGTCTAAAATTTAAGTGGAAAGTTCAGATGGTAGTTGTTTCTTTACGTACCAGTAATGTTGGCAAATCACCGAGGTGAGATCATAATTCATGGCCTAATAACCATTGTCATTATATTATTAAATTCAAATGATTAATAAGACAATTTGACACAATAATTCTTCAAAACAAAGTTCTGAATACGGCGAGATACAAAATAGCAAACAAACTACTTTTAATTGAAACCTAACATTTTCGCAATATTCCAACTCTATATTTGAAATTCTACACACCAAAGGCATGTTTGAGTAAATTCAATTCTTGGCGCGCGCCCATCCGCCCGACAAGATTTAAGGCTCATTCTCACCCAACTTAGTTATTTGCCCATGAACATCTGCACCCACCAATTTTACATAGGAATTGTTACTGGAATTTTCGATGTAGGTACGAGTAAAATTTGTGGATTGAAAATCTAGTTCATGTGACTTCAATGTTTTTACAATTTTCGTGAATGCTTTTTATGCTGGTCCGTTTTTATTAGTTCATATTGTATATATTTATTTATTTACTAGTTTGATTGAAGGTGCGTTGAGTAAGAAAATCTGCACATCCATTTGCCTGACTGGATTTGTAACTATGATCTAATCTTCATGCAAGGTTACGTAGGTCAGGGGAGGCGCTTCTTAAAAAAACCTTACTTCTTCAGGATCGTCACAAAAGGATTTCAGGTTTCTTTATCCAGGAGTAAACGCAACTAGAACTGTACCACCGTCCTTTTTCTTCAGTTCAAGTTATAAATACATATATAAATAATTTCTCAGTGACTGTATTTTTCAAGTTGGTGAACTAATCAGTTTTTATGATTTCGGTTGTAACTTCTTTAATCAATCTACCAAAATACATCACCAAAGAATCCTAACCATTATTTCATTACTAATGTGACTTAAATAGTCATACAATGATATATCTTTATTATAAAAACACATTATTAAGTTCTTTTACTTTCCATTAAACAAAGGCCTTTCTCATTCATGATTTACTATGCTATTCCGCATCTTCCTTTCATTATATGCAAAGCGGTTGGTCACGTGCTTATTATTTCTAACTAACGTTTGTTTCTTTGCAAGTCGTTTTATAAAATTTTTGTCTAAGTGATTCTTATCATAACCATATCAATAATCTTTTGACTTAATTAACTGTTGCCCTTTTTCCTGTTCCAGTAAGTATTGGGAGAATCCTCTGTGTTCTAATAACCCTATTCACTGCAAGATATACGCGTCAAATTTAAGGTTCATTCGTCCAGTTTTGTCTGTACTTTGTTTGTCATTTACCTAGAAACGTTTTCTATACTGGTGTAATAAAGAGTAAAGATTATTTTCAGTTTTATGTTACACAGGCATTTTTTTTTTATTCCCACGGGAGCATAGCCCAAATAAAGCGAAAATATTGAACGCTTTGTTTTTCTATTTTTTAATAATAAATTATCTAAAAAGTGATTTATAAAAAATCTAAAATATAAACAAAGGGTAAAAAATAATCGACGAGGTTTTCCAAGGTCTAATTAAAAACTGAATCCAGCTCTAATAACGATATTGTAATAGTTGAATAGCTTTTAATGAATTTCCTATTCAACGAAGTAGGTCAGAAAGTATCACCATTGAGTTGATATCACTTGGAAAAGTATTAGTTTTTTTTAATACTTAGGATATTTATATAAAGTCCACTTCGTATATTTTTATACTTAGATTTTATTTGTGTTTCGTGTGAAAGATGTTTTTGTGGAAGCGTATGTATTTTTGTTTGTTTCACTGGTTATTTTGTTTTCATATAAGACCATTGGATCAATTTAGGTGATATTCGCCACAGAGACAAACAAAACATTCAAAAGTAATATAGGTAAGTTAAAAATTAACACGGAAAGTACTGCGCAAACACTTGTATATAATAGAGGAGATAATATTAGATTTTTTTTATTATTACTGTATTGTATACTGTTCAGTTTTATTATTTATAATTCTTACATTGCAATAAATACGATGCCAATTCTTGTAATTCACATTCAATGAGTAATTGGTGGAAAGTCGAGTCGTTGACGGCAGTTACAGGACGCTGCAATTTTAGGTATTGTTTCGATAATTGCTTCAGGGAAATTGGTGATGCTTTTATAAAGTTTATTCGAATTTCTACTTTAAGTAAGTAATGTTGGAGGATATTTTCAAAAGTCAAAATTTATTAATTTAAAGCAAATGAATGAATTTTGACCACAAAGTTGAGTAAAAAATTCCATGGGAAAGATATGGAGTGGTACTACTCATTTTTTATTGGTGCCGGGAACCATACGGCATACCTAATAATGTACAAAGTAATTTGCATTCCATTCTATAAAAAATTATAAATCTTTAATTTAACTTTATTCTAATTTTTGTCACGTTTTGAAGTTCGTTTGACCTATCCTTAGACATTTTAACGAATACGCCAAACGATCAATATTTGTAATTATAATATTATATTTCATTTAATTCGATTTACAATAAGTCGTGTTTATATTTATTTTTCATTCTATATTTTTTTCATTTATAGTTCATTCTATAACTTTTTAATGTAACACTAGCAATTTCTCGAACTTGTTTTCAGAGACAAACTGGTTGTAATAAACGACTTCGGTTTATCGCCGATCTTATTGCTATTAAATTATTACTATGAAATATCGTTGCGAAAACTATTATTGTAATATTTCTAGGTTTACCTCTGATGATTCAGTGAGGTGATAGCGCTTTTTTATTCTTATAATATTTTCTGTTTGATGAAGCAAAAATAAATAGATAGAATAAACAATTAAGCTTATTTTATTTAACTGGTGTATTTTTGAGATACCAACCGTTTTGTATTAGAAATTTCAAAGTAATTTTTTAATTAATAAATGGTTGGATGTCCCAATTTGTTTTATCAGAAAAAATATATATGTGTACATAACATGTTGACAACTTATTAATTTACAATTTGTTTTTGTTAAAAGTGTCAAAGAGAATAACACAGACAGATTGAATTTCTCAATCGATTTTGAAAATTAAACGTAAGTGATAAATTACAAGTAGAATCCAATAAAATTATAACCGTACTTTTCCAAAAAGCACGTGATCAATTTAAAGATAACTCATTTCTTTTTAATCTAACATTAATATTTCCCAAAGACAAATTTTCACCTTTAACCTTTTTTGGAGAAAAAATTGGCCCAATGTCGGAAGGCTAATCTAAAGGCACGACAGTAGTGACAAATTTTAAAATATGCATTAAAATTTTCCAATTTATTCTAAACTTTAACACCTTAGCATTAAGCTTCAATGTTAGTTGGGGTTTAAAGAAATTTTTCATTATTAACATTGACTAATGTTTTTTGTCGAATAAGATTCTTATTCCGGTATAATCGATTACATTCTGTTGGAAATTTCTATGGTTTCTATATAGAGTTCAATAGCCTAGGAAGTCATCCTCATTTTAGTCTATAAAAATATGCTTTTTACTATGTGGTTCCCGGTACTTTAGAATAGGACTACTCCATATCTTTCCCATGGATGTCGTAAAAGGCAACTGAGGATAAGGATAATAAAATTGGGATTCTTCTTGTTGGCAATGGGCTAGCAACCTGTCACTATTTGAATCTCAATTTTATCATTTAGCCATACTAGTGAACGTGGCCTTAAGTCTTTTTGAGACTTTTGGCTCTGTCTATGTAAAGTACGTAAAGTCATGATTAAATGTATTGTGTGTAAGTTGATAATGGTTGTCAAGTAAGAGCAAGTGAGAAGAGAAATGGATAATTTCAATGTAATATTTAGAGGTACTAATATAATTAAATGAATAAATATGAATACCGCACAGTATATTCATATCATACAATGCATCGCTAACGCTAATTATTCTAACTCATGTTTATTTGAGTTATGACCATTTGTAAGAACTCCTCGTCATTAAAAATGTAGTATTGTAAGGTAACCTTTTATCATAATAATTCAATAATACTAAATGTTAATAAATGCATAGATGAAAATATAACTTAAGCGGTAACTTTACCCGCCAAAGTTTGTAAGGTACCAATGGTTAAACTAAGGATACGGTAAAGGTTGAGTTAGATATGTAAATTAGTACTAGTTATTGAATAAGGAATATTCGATTATTATAATGCCTTATTTCTTAGTAAAGTAAGCGGGTACTTTATTTACTTGCTAAGGTCGTTATAATCGTCTTTCGCTTTGTTTTTTAACTCATGGCAAAGAATTTACTCACACACAAGCTCGCGCGAAAATACGATAATTCCATTTTCCCGGATATGCAGGTTTCCTCATAAGTTTTCGCTCACCATACTAGCTAGCTAGTCAGCTAGCAATCATGCTACGTATCCACATTACTGAGTCATTGGTACATTACCGGAGGATTTGAACCTGTGCCACCCTGTGCGTCACGCTTTCTTATTTTTATCCACTCGACCACCGACGCTCACTCACATCACCGTCTGCTAATCCTATCCACTATCGTATGTGACATTACGTGCCCATTTAAATCTCAACGATAAATGGTGTCCAGTTAATATCACCCGCAATCATTCATTACCTTAATATATTTTCTGTAGATTTACTTCGGAGAGATTACGGACACCCACATGTTTTATCAATAATCCATTATGTGTACCAAACAATGAGTATGCGTTATCAGGGTATGGGATATCAGTAGAGAATGATTAATAGGCGCTGCGGTACATTAGAAAATGTCAAATAAAAAGTGAGTATCTCCGTATTCATCTGGCCGGTTGGAGAGCCTCAGATGAGATGGGAGGTGAGAAAGTTGGCGTTGGGATAGTGTGGATACACCTTTATATTGTGATAAATTTTTAAAGTATTCTATGAGAGTATTATATATTTTGCATTAGCGATAAGCCCGCCTTTGTACCATCTCTGTCTGTATTGTGCTGATTTTATATATTTTACTCTTATGGTGCAATAAAGAGATTTATCTATCTATCTATCTATTATAATTATTTTGTTGCCAAAACCTTTACTGTGAAGTTGCTGTTTCGTTTATTAATGTAAGTTGAAACCAATAAGCAGATTTTATTGAGATTTGATCTTAAATTTGTAAAGAAGCGAATCAAGCATCGACTAAAAAGAGTATTATTCAATTTCTTTTGAATAAAACTTGATTTGGTTTCGTTAAATCGTAACGTTATACGTTACGTTATAATTCGTGCCTGTCTCAATATCAAACCGGCAATAGGAGTAAGTCTCTAAAAGTAAAATCAAACTAAAGTTTTAGTTATTAATAACGATACTATAAAAATAAAGGTATATCCACACATCGTAACATCCTAGAACCGGTAGCACCGCGCGAGATAAGTGAAGTTATGCGCTTAAGCCAGTTCAATACACGCTCCTACGCGCTCAATTTGCCTGTACAAACTAAACGGCTGCGCATTTCCTGAGATAACCGGAGTCTTGGAATTTAATTTTATATTGAAGTTAATAATCTACTCTATTAAATTTAAATTGCGAAGAAAGTTGTTAAGAAGAAAGAAAAATAATTGTTATGATGTTGCTGTTCGAATCGAATCTGGTACTTAAATACATCTTGTAAGTTACCTTAATCAGATTTAAAAAATCACGCTTTATTCAATGGTACCAGATCACTTAGTTAGACACTATCATACAGTCTTTAAAAAAAAAGGTTTTCTCAGAATTTGTTATACAAAAATATTGATAATGCTTTTTAATAACGTATATACATATACGTATATTATATTATATATAATATACATATACGTATATTATATTATATATATTATATATAATATACGTATATGTATTGCTTCTTAATTTAAATCTACAATCAGACAGTTAAGAAGTTGCCAAAGTTATAACTCGATATACGATTTATCATTGCAGACTAATCGATCACACTCGAATACCTCGGCTCACGATGCATTTTCTCTGACTAGCCAAGTCAATACAAATCTACGGCATCTTTCACTGTTCTCAATAAATTGATAGCACATTAGCAGGATTTGTAAACATATCTTTATTTTTGTAGTCAAGGGCCATATATAAATATTGGCCACTGGTTCTTTGCGTAATAGTTTATTAGATGGCTATATTTACTTATATATTTATGTATTTATATCTTGTAGTTTCTTTTCATTTAACTTCATTATCATCACTTTCTTGGCGATTGATCCTCAGGTAAGTTATAGTTGCAGTCTAAAATCGGTGGGTAAGTCAGAAAATTAGACGAAGTTACTCGTTGATTTTCTTTTCAGAGGAACCCAACCCAGCTTAGACTAAGGTTATTGCAGGTATATGAAAGTCCTAATTTATAAAATCTACGGAAAAAAATGAACCTATTACAAAGTTTAGGGAAGTAACATTAACACAGGGCACATTTAACATCTATATTATTTGCATAAAAGACGAAAATACCTTTGAAAGACGCTTCACTCAACAATCATCTCGTAAATTGTAACAACCCGGATTAAACAAGCAAAATAAAGGCATAAAACACTAAAATTTCCGTTTGTTTACGGCCGATATAAATTCATTTAGTTATTTATTGGTGGGGATTGATGATAAATCAATTAAAGGACGCCAAAAACAAACAACGAGCCGGGGCATTGCGCTGGCAACATTGTTTTGTGACTACTAATTAGGCGTAACCTTAAATATACTATGAGTAAAATCCAAGCTTGACAAGAATAGAGTTTAAGGGGTTCCGTAACTTTGTTCAAGTTTAAATTTTTTCGACATAACCTTATTTAATTAACGTAAAAAATAAAAATGTTTTTTTTTTTTTACTTTTATATAAATTAATAAAATATTGTAAAAAAAATTGTTGAAATTAATAAATGTGACTTTCATTTCATAAATAATCACTACTTTACTAATACAATTAATGAAAAACAAAATTTGCTGTATAAAAAAAGTTTTATAAAAATAAACAGGTGGAAATAAAAATCCGTTTTTATATGCAGCACGAAACATGTTTCTTATAAGTGCAGTGCAGAACTCTAAAATAAAGCGTAAAAGAAAATTTTATGGTAAATTAAGACATCCGTTTACATTGGAAATAATTAAAAGGAATAAAATCGGGATCTTATTGCTTCGCTTTCGTTTTGTTAACTTTGATTGTTAACAGTTTTTAATTAGACCCCAATTTTGTGAGATTTTTATTTTAACTTTTAAACTTGGCCGACTTATACAGGCTTTTGGTATCTTAGCTCTACAAAAAAGATGGTATAAATACAGCCATTAGCAAATCAAAAGCAGATAAAGAAGAAATATATTTTTGACATAAATTTTAATTAGTATAATTGTTAGGTCAGGTATATTTGCATGGTGGCTGAGGTCAGACGTGAGTTGCTTTTAACTAACTAAATAACTACCGGAATCATCAACCACCAGGATCGCAGTCGTACTCGGCTCCGGGGTTCCCCAAAAGAGTAAAGAACTGGAACTTAAGCCAGAAAGATGACAATAAATATAATATAAGTAGGTACAAAGATACTTATCAATTATTGTTTGTTTGTTTGTAAACTCTTTATTGCACATAAATAGAAATGTAACAAAAATAGAACAGTCATTGGATATAGTACAATGGCGGACTTATCCCGATCGGGATATCTTCCAGTCAACCAAAATAAAAAGCAAAATACATACATACATATCGTCACGTCTATATCTCTTGTGGGGTAGACAGAGCCAACAGTCTTGAAAAGACTGATCGGCCACGTTCAGCTATTTGGCTTAATGATATAATTGAGATCCAAATAGTGACAGGTTGCTGTCCATCGCCTAAAAAAGGAATCCCAAGTTTGTAAGCCTACCCCTAAGTCGACTTTTATGACATCCATTGGAAGGAGATGGAGTGATCCTATTCTTTTTTGTATTGGTTCCAGGAATCACACGGCACTAAAAAGGAAAATGTATAATCAAAGAGGTAGCGCAAATTCCTATAAATTATAAGTATTTCGACGAAGTAACCACTACAATAATATAACACCTACTTCATTATTATGAACAGATTGAATCGCAAGCATCTTGTAGTTGTTAAATCTAGACTTAATACAACGGTCTAGTGGCTTCCGATTTAATTTCAAATGACTTCAGCACTAATCCCAGAAACAATTTGAATGGCTGCCAAGGAGACTGCAACTATTGCGGCGATTTTGTGTCTTGTGCACGAGAAACTATGTTGATGGGAAACGAATGGTTTGCACTATTGGGAGAATTAAGTATTTGGTTTTAGGGATTTTATGAAGTCTATATAGGAAAGACTTATAAACCAATTCAATTCAAAATTCAAAAAATTTATTTCTCATTATCGGACACTTCTTATTACTTAATAATTGTCACATCTTTTGGTGTCACAACATTGGTTGACGTCAAAAAAAAAACTAAGCTACTATAAACTTGGGATTCTTCTGCGGCGATGGGCTAGGAACCTATCATTATATGAATCTTAATTCCACCACTAAGCCTGTAAAGTTACGTTAAGTTTATAAGCCTATCCCTTAGTCGCCTTTTACGACATACACCAAGAGATGGAGTGGTCCTATTCTTTTTATATTGGTGCCGGGAACCACACGGCATTACTTTACTGCTACTTCACTCAAATAGTTCACAAATATAATTTGAATATAGTCCATTATCGACTGACTAAGATGTATCTTACAATTTGCCCCGCAAAGCAGTTCTCGAATGGAACCCAATCGGGGTTGGCTGCGGTTTTAACAATAACCAGTAAGCTACTTTTATAGATGGCTCACATATTCTTATCAAAGAAATCTATATGAAGGATGATGCTACCTACCGTTGCGTGGCACATCGTTAAGATTTTATACCCTCCAACGAGAACTAATCTGGGACCTTTGATGGTACAATGGAAGGGTTGGATAATGGGACATTTTTTACTATTTCATTTGTATGAGAAGGGTCGGTATGACGGATTGAGGTTGTGGGTATCTAAAAAAATGTCGCGCCGGTTGGAGCCGTGTAGTATATTGTGTTTTTAAGAACTGAAGATACTTCATAGAATGTTTAGGCTTCGCTTCAAGTTTAAGATATGTAAGATAGTTAAAAGGTAACTGTGGATTCATGTCTACAGTATTTTGCATAAATCTTTTTTTAAGGTTCGAAAAAGGTGTTTGTTGATGGTGCTTCGTATTCTTGGAGTAAGTTCTTAAAAAAGTGCATAGTATCATTCAATAGAAATATAATTTTCAAATAAATTTATAGCTGAAGTTGTGAGGGTACGTTTATATTAATTAAGCAGATAACATAGCTAGCGTAAGTTAAAATTGTGTAAATGATCAACAAAATAGTCAGAGGTTTTTGAAATCTTAGCTTCATTAAAACACCATCAATTCAATACACACTTCACTTCAGTGTTACAAAAATGATAATCATGCTCAAAATGGCTTACTACATAAACAAAATGACAAGAAGCCTTGTTTGTAATCCAATACCACACATGGAAGAGGCTTTTAACATCAAACTGACTATGATAGCTATAGCTAATTTAAGTAGCATTGTAAACTCACAAGAGGCGCGTTTGAATAAGATTATCAAGAGACCAAACCCGTTGGGAGTCATCGGTCATAAATCATAACCCATAAAACGCGACTGACAATAACCTTTGCTTCCTAGACAAAAATATCGCCAAGCTAAAAGAAATCTAAATATTAAAGAAACAAGATTTAAATTTGAATACAAACTAAGTGGAGGAAGAAAGAGAAAGATGTATCGTTAAAGTGACAGGCGAACTTAATATTCCGTTTGATCGAACCAATTGTTGGTATTGTGTTTACAGTCGGTTTCTAGAAAGCGAAAAGAACAAGTTTAATAAGCATAGAGTTTGTACCCCGGAATGCGAGGTGGAGGACAAGCATCAATCATACATGGACGTCAAGTCATTTTCGGCTAATCCATCTATATTAGACGCATGTATGATCAATGCCAATTGTTTGTTATTGGTAAAATATGTATAAAGGCATTAATTTTTGACTTACAAATAAATTAATTCAATTCGTATTATGGTCTTCTAAATTAAATGCCTAAGGTAGAAACAATGAAATGCATAATAATGCCCACCTTATTTAAAGGCAAGAAAAAAACCTAATATAAAACATCCACCGTTTTGACACCACAAACTGCAAACGGCAGGTGTTTAAATGTCAACCATTATTTCACTGACATTCTGGTCGAATACGATATCTTTAAAACAGTAAGCGTTCATAACTGATACAACATTAAAAGTAACAACACTCTATCACGAAACACCATTCCAAGCACAATAGAGGCGCTATCAAATGTTCTGATAAGTCAGATAACAAAATCTCTTTCTTTTGTCGATGTCCCGACTAAATTGGAATTCGTGTGCGTTATTGTGGCCAAGGGAATTAGATCCTACGCATTCAAAACTCCGGCTATCCTATTGAGACCTCTCGGAAGGGAACTGGATCTGATAAGGTAGATCGTCGATAGGGCCCCTTTTTCTTCGCGCGACACCTTTGTCATCACAAAGGGCTGTTTGGTCTGCGTTGTGGCATGTGAATGGGCTTGCAATAACACGTCCTGGCTTGGCCCAAAGCATCGCGATCGTCCTCAGATATACTCTGAAAAGATTTATTAATCTCTCTTCACTGGAACAATGAGGTCTTTGGTAGGCACCTGGTGTTTTTTTCATATTGAAGTATGTCGGTTTTTGCTCGTGTAAGTGGGGTCTGGAAAGTGATTGCGGGATTTGCGGGCGATTGTGTAACCCCAACCATTTTTTAGTTTTCAAACATCAAAGATATGGAAATAAATACTGAACACGCGATAATACCTTAAACTTTCTGAATACAGATGAAGTTTGTTTAATGGGTATCGTTATGAGTTTAACGCAATAAATTGAAAAAGATCGTAATATATCAAAACAAAATTAAAAAACCATTCATTTCTTGGAATATAAACTGTGTCCTTCCAAAAGCGATGTGGCGATCAAGTTACGCGTTTAATTTGTCTAGATCGCGTGTTAGCGGGCCGTGCCCATAAATAATGTTTTTTATCTCGACACTTGGCTCTAGGCAGAAATTCTTACACGTTCGTTCGCTGAATCAAAACTTCTCAGCGCTCTTCGCCTTATCTTCACATGTGGTGTGAGATTTACGAAACACTGTATAAATACAGATAAAGATTCTCTGGAAACGTTGACTTACAAAATTAATATGATAATGAGTTGGGGTTGGTCACGTTTGTTTTATAAGATCTCGAGTTTTGTTTATCGTGTACACATAACATTATCCCCTTTTAATAGAAAAGAGAATACGTGACACTATAAATGGGCCGGTTTATTTCAATAATTGCCACCACAGATTTTTAACCATTTATCCAACCCTCAAAATAAAATTTAATCACGGTTATTGAATAGCCCAATAATTTTAAAATAGCCGCGGGGCATAAAAATGATATATCACTAGTATTGTTACTATTTTAAGAAGATTTCAAACATTGAGTACTTTGTTTGGGAGTGCAATGTGCATTTTATGAACTAACAATGACATCAGCTGCATCGACAGTCGATGCCATCTTGATAAGATGCCCACATTTGGCAAATATATCACAGCGGGATGCCGTCACAATATTTTACTATCTACAACTGAATCTATGTGGTGGGGCTTTGATATTTTTTTTTGCTTTTGGACAGATTGTCTCATTCAAGGACAACGTTTTGCCTCTACAGCTCTACTGAGATAACCAAGTATGTTAGAAATGACATTTTAATATAGTGCCAACCTTTAAATTTTGACAGGTTGGAAGATAAATAAACAATAGGCTTAAAAGTTAAACATCGATTTCGCTGTTACTAAAGAATAGAAGCAATTCCTTTTACGTTTCATTGCAAGCCTTTTTTGTACGGTTGTATAAACTTTTATAACGTGTTTATCATAATTTTTAAATAAATAAATATGATCGCACAAATTACTGTTATATCAACAAGAAAATACAGAGTTTGATTTTATAGATTATCCGAATTCGTGATAGATTTATAGCTATATATAATATCCAATCAGATGGCTCAGAGTATATACTTCTCTCGCTCAACTTATAAAATCTTTTGTAGGCACACATGTAATGAATGTGGTAAACAATAAAAATTAACTTCTAACAATATTCTTCTAAACAAATTCAAATACGAAAAAGAGATTTACATTTTTTCACTTCACACTTTTTGTAAACTCCTCATTTTTCCAAACACTTAAAACCAAAGTCGAGGAAAAATAATTCTTTTCTCATACTTTTCACCCTTCGCGGGAAACCCATAAATTATGGAACTTAAAACTTGTGTTCCGTGTTTTGATCACTCCTCTTGTTCCCAGAATATTGCACAAAAGATCACTCAAAAAATCTCTGGTTTCGTCCTCAACCGCCATCTTTGTGTATTATATCAAACCGCCCTTTCTAAATTTATTGTCAAGGAATGATATGATGTCTTTATGTCGTAGTTCTATTGTGAAACACTTATCTGATCGTTTCTTGCTTTATTTATAATGGATTTCGGGTGTAGTACTACTATTATGAGAAACGTAGTTTTGGGTTATAGATTTTGGTTTAAAAAAAATTGGGGTCGTGGTTTTATTACTTTATTGGACAGTAGCTTTCAATGTTATCTTTGGTAAGATCTGTTTTATATTCAATTTCATAAGTTTATAAATAAATGGTGTCATCATTTTCGTTAAAACAATACATCAATACTTACAATAAAAATTTGTAATCCCTATTTTCCAATTTTTAAGAATCTTCGTCAACTTTTTTGAGATAAATTATATACCTACCTATCTCTCTTAACCTACCTCAGCATTATACACGATACCATTTTGAACCACATTTGCCAACAAATAATTAAAATGCCCACATTCTCTCGTACCATAAAACAAAGCCCGCAGCATCCCAGCTTGATCAAGTCGCTTTTCGTCTGCGGTTTTGAGCAAATCTATCATGGGCGTATTTATGGAGGGGCTTTATGGAGGTTTGCCTTCTTTTCTGTGATAAAATAAGAAAACACTTCAAACATACTCTTTCCAATTTTTACTTATATTAGTTGTTTATTCATGTTAGTTAAAATCTGATTTTTAACTCATATTCTGGTTCAGTTATTATATCAGATTCGCTCTCTTTCCCATGAAATTCCAGTAGCAGGGAGGGAGGAGGAGGGAAGAGGTGATACAATTTGTTGGGTTAAAAAATTAAAAGAATATATTTAAAAGAGACACTGATTGCTTGATATACCTACGCTCAGCCCCAACTGCTGGGTTAAGAATGTTCAAATTTGGCATATGTTTAGGTTATACATTCCCTGGCCCTCCCTCACCCTCCAATCACTGAGCTATAGTTACGCCACACCAACCGATTAGTAGTCTGCGGTTGGCAACAATGTCATTGGTTCATCTCGTTCGTGTTTTCAATATGGACTTGTTTGAAAATATTTTAAAAGACCATTGTTTACTTGTTTTGCGGTTATGGTTGACCCACTAACGTGTAATTCAATAAAGTTTTGGTTTTGTTTTCATTTGTGGTTTTTGTGTTAAAAGTTATTGATGGAGGTTACCTCAAAAGAGGATCGATATAAAACAGCATTATATTATAATACAATACCAACGTATTAAAAGTCAAATAAAATCCAAAGACCATGTTGGCTGACATGAATTTTTAATTAATATTTCAGTATACTTTTGGTAGTTCTACGAGTATATTCGAATGTAGTTGCAATAACTGCATTGAGCGCAAATCCAATAAGTACTTTCATTTATTATGCAAAATCCCAGTCTTGCATAGTCTACCGCAAAAGAATATATTTAGTGTGTAGCTCTTTAGTTTAAGTAACAGTAACCTACGATGGCTTAATCTCGGGTTAAGCGCTTACAATCTCAGCTTATCTGCTTTACGTCTTTATAAGAATTTATCGGACAATTTAACTTCTAATCGGGTCCACTGTAATAGGTGTTTATTGTATTAAAAGTACCGTATCGCATCCGTTTTTGAGTTTTATATGTTTAATATATTCAAAGTTTAATGTGGAGATAAAGATGCCAGAAGCCGGGTTAAAGGGTCATCACTTATAATCTTTTTCAGTGTGTAGTATTAGAAACTTCTAGATATTAAAATTAAATAAGAATAGATCTTGCATCGAAATTTTTTCACGGGTACTTCTTTATACAATTTTCTTGCTATGTATACCATTTTTGATAAATACCTACTTTTATTACTCAAATAAAAAAGTTAAACAACACAAATAGTAAAAACAAAGAAATACGTGAATTAAGTACGTACAGAGCAGATAAAGAAACAATAGTAGATTAAATACTTAAGTTAGTACCTAGTCTCCTATTTTGAAGATAAATCTATTTCTTACGATCAATAGATGATGTATATCCGAATAAATTGATTGCTTTTAACAATTTACCAAGGAAGGAGCATTTAGCAAGCGGGACGCAAATTAATCCAGCATTCCAGCTAGACAATAACTCGACTGAAAACGCGTAGCGAGCCGTCCAGGTATCCATTTATGCCACTGTACAGTAGACAGAAGTGACAAAAATAGATGGACATTACGTGAAAACAATTATTTATAAGTAATTATAAACGTCTCACATACATACCTACATATAATCACATCTATATCCCTTGCGAGTGAGTATTGAAAGACCACGTTCATCTGTACGGCTTAATGATGGTATAGAGATTTAAATAGTGACAGGTTGCTAACCCATCGCCTACAAAAAGAATATATCAATATTAATTAACTAATTTTCAGAAAAAAAAAAATCTGTATTACTAATGAAGTTTATGTCCAAATATCTTCAAAATTGGAAACGATATGATTCGGGACTTGCTGAATATACCTTTTATTCAATGGTGATGATGCATTGAAAATTCGAAATTCAATTGAAAACTGTGTACTCTGAATGATTGCATCAACAGTATTACTTATGCAAAATAAAAGCATTACACGTCTAAACTAAACAATTTTCACGGATTTTCGCCTCGCAATGTCTTGTCTTTTAATATATGTATTATCATAAGCTAAACACTACCTTACTAATACTGCATTTCAACATACAACCTTTGTTATGAAGACCTGTCCACTAACAAAGTGAAATTGCTGTTATGAGCTGCATATGTCAAGCGATTATGACCGTAAATGCAAGGTAGTAAGGAGCAGGAAATGATTTTTTAGGGTTGATGAAACATGTTATTATTGAAATGCGTTTGAATAATGTAAACCTGTCTCGATGCAGGCTGAAGAATGACTGGACATAATACTGCATTTAGAATCAGGTACAGTATTGTGGTTACATAGATCTGTATGGATGTTCCAGTGAAAAAATGCAGTGATTAAGTTTTGTAAAGTATTTTATCTCTAGAACTGTTGTTTTTTCTATGCTCATTGTGATATGCTAATTGCTATCTTTATTCCCGGAGAAGGGACACAGTCCTTTGTCAAATGCGATCGGCTGAGTTAGAACATAAATACATACAGTCACGTCTATATCCCTTGCGGGGTAAACAGAGCCAACAGTGATAGGCCACGTTCAGCTTTTTGGCTTGATGATAGAATTGAGATTCAAATAGTGACAGGTTGCTAGCCCATCGCCTAAAAGACGAATCCCCGGTTAGGCTTATAACCCTTAGTCACCTTTAACGACATCCAAGGGAAAGAGAGTGAGAGGATATTCTTTTTTATATTGGTGCCGGGAACCACACGGCACCACAAATCATCATAGAATATACTCTATACGTACAGAATGTTTATTTGTCCAGTAAGTCCACATTAGCTCCAACGTTCCGACGTCTCCTTTCTATCCCAGAAGCGCACTGGTTACAAATTATTCCTCCCCCATACTTATGTAAGTGCACCTGAATCAATCAAAACACATTTGTTACGCCCTTTATACGCCTGTTGTGTTTTATTGATTTAATGTTCTAAGGAATAGCACAATCTGTGATGTTATTCGAGTTATCGACTCGATTCAACTCGATGATACAAATACAATTTGTACGAGCTTTGAATGAATATATCTCAAAAGGTATGTTGAAGAAATTTAATGTTAATGGCAAAGTAAACGCGTTGATGAATTTGTCTGTTTGCTTGTGTGATTGTACTACTCTGTCAAGAAAGTAGCAGGAAAAGATCAATAATACACAAACTGTTTGTTATTCATCCAAATTTATTTTATCACCTTCAAAATATGCTCCTTTAGAAACGATACACTTACGCCAACGAATAATCCAATCATCAAAACATTTTTTAAACGCTGTTTCCGGAATTGAGGTCAGTTCTCGCCGCGAATTCTCTTTTATGTCTTCTACCGATTGAAAACGGGTGCCACGAAGTGGTAATTTGAGTTTAGGAAAAAGAAAAAAGTCGGCTGGAGCCATATCTGGTGAATATGGTGGTTGCTCGATGGTATTTGTTGAGTGTTTGGTTAAAAATTCGTTCACAATGATGGCCTTGTGCGAAGGTGCATTATCATGGTGCAAAATCCAAGAATTTTCTTTCCACAAATCTGGCCTTTTTCGTCGGATTTGCTCTCTTAAACGCCGCATAACACTCAAATAATATTCCTTATTTACCGTTTGACCTTCCGGCAAGAATTCCGAGTGCACAACACCGCGATAGTCAAAGAAAACAGTCAACATGACTTTGACTTTTGAACGACTTTGGCGTGGTTTTTTCGGTTTCGGTTCAGTTGGAAGGCGCCACTCCGAAGCTTGTTGACTAGTTTGCATGTCAAACTCGTAAACCCACGTCTCGTCACCAGTAACAATGCGTTTCATGAATGTTGGGTCGGAATTGACTCGTTCTAGCATGTCCTCAGCGACTCTCATGCGATTGAGTTTTTGAAAAAAATTCAGGTCTTTTGGGACTAGCCGAGCGGCAACATGTTTCATACCCAAATTATTAGTTAAAATGGTACGGATCGACTCGTGAGATACAGAAAGTTCGGTGGCTATCTCTCTCAAAGTTGAATGAGGATTTTCAGTCACTATTTCCTTCACTTTTGCGATGTTAACTTCAGTTGCAGACGTTGATGGCCTACCAGAGCGAGGCAAATCTTCCATCACATCTCGACCGCTTTTGAACGCTTTGTACCACTCATAAGCACGAGTTTTTGATAAAGTCGATTCACCGTAAGCCTTCAGTGACTCCGAACACGATATTCCATTGGCAATGCAAAATTTAAGACAAACTCTTTGTTCGATGTTTTTATCCATTATGAAATTAGCAATACACACTAGATATGATATAACTAAAAATAGCACTGTATTTAATGTAAACAACAGATGCAACTCAAACTCCGCGCCAAAATGGAAAACAGATGTGCCAATCTAACAACAACAAAAAAAACAAAAATTTGAATTTGGAACCATAAATAAATAATCCATTCCCGATACTTTTCTGACTGAATGTATTACATATATCAAGTTCATTATTTGTCAAAAGGAGGATTTAATTAATATATTTTTTTTTATAGTGTGTTAGAAGTTATTAAAAAATCTAAGTTTAGTACATATAGTCACGTCTATATGCGTTGCGGGGTAGACAGAGCCAAGAGTCTTGATAAGACTGAAAGGCCACGTTCAGCTATATGGCTTTATGATGGAGATGAGTTTCAAATAGTGACAGGTTGCTAGCTCATCGCTTCAAGAGGAATCACAAGTTGATAAGCCTATCCCTCAGTCATTTTTACGACATCCATGGGAAAGAGATGGAGTGGTATTATATTATAATGTGGGAGAAGTTTTGTTTTTTGTTTTTATTTAAATCCTTTTTGTTAGCTGACCTCTTACTTATTTTTACATTGGTAACATTAAGAGATAGAATAGTGAGTCTGTGGTACGATGTAAGACGTTATAAGGTGTGTTTCTAAGAAGTCCAATAAAATAAGAAGATTTACGATATAATTCCGCACTGTTTTACTTTCATTCCCACATATATGTATATATTAACTTATTTCTATCAGTGCCGGGAACCGCACGGCATATTAAGTTTAGTTTTGTATCTAATTTCATAATTGCAATGTATCTAAGCCTTAAGTTTGATTTAGTTCTGCTGTGCATTCCGTACATGGTTATAAAGAAATTGCTTAGAAAGTTGTTCACTAACCCGTCGTAAAACTGCGAGTTACTTTCCTGTAGGTAATGGCCAAGTTCAATTATTCAATTATCTATCTTCGGTAGTTTAGTGTCGCATAGGAGTCATTCTGAGTTGTTATACATGATTGCCGATCGGAAAATAAAATAAAGCAGAATAGAACTTACACCCTATGCCGTGTGGTTCCAATAGAAATAAGAATAAGACTACTCTATCTCTTTCCCATGGATTAAGAGATAGGCATATAAATATATATGCTTCAGATTTTTTTTGGCGACGAGCTAGCAACCTGTCACTATTTGGATCTTAACTCTATCATTAAGCCAAATAGCTGAACGTGGCCTATTAGTCTTTTTTAAGACTGTTAGCTCCGTCTACCCTGAAAGGGATATTGACGTGATATGTAGAACTTACACCTCTGTACTAGACGCAGGCCGTCTCGGCCAGGCGGATAATCACATTAACTTATTACGATACTTCTCAATCACTGTCTCACACAATCGAGAATCATGGTCAAAGGAAAATCCCGGGCTCCTCTCCAGACAGCTTTCTCATGGCATAATTCTGTATAAAGCTCTACGAAGCGGTAATAGAGGTGAATTTGGAATAAATTAGGATTTGTATTCTGAGCCTGTATTCTTTAAGGAAGAATCTAATCGTGTGCTAATTGCTTTTTTTTATTGGGTGCAGAGGTTTTGAATAAAGTTATAAGGCTCCGGGTTGGACCCCCAGCTGTCCTCAAGATGATTCATATAAAATATAGGACCGTTGAGTCAAACATGTAAGTTATACTTCTGTAAGTTGTATATTTTATGTGATCAGGCAAATTATTTCAGTAATAAGCTATGCTCAAAACAAGTTCGTAATAATTTAATTATCTAGTATTAGACGTTATCCAGAACAAGATTAGAGACAAAGTATTTCGTTACCCTACTATACTAATTTTCGGTTGATATTTGTTTTTTTTTTTTTATTAAATATTCTATTCTATACTTTTTGCACTCGTATATACTTTAACTCATATGAAAAAATTCTATAAATATATTAAGCAGGTTTCATGGTTTAATTAAAAAATATCTCTTAACTAAATTGCATTAAAATCATTCAGTTTTGATTTTAGAATTTATTTTTATCTATTATTATTTATTACGGTTTTAGTTTTATTTATAATAGCGCAAAAGTAGATGAAAGGAACGGTTAATAAACTTGGGATTCTTTATTAGGCTAGCAGCTACCAGCCTTTGA
This sequence comes from Amyelois transitella, assembly GCF_032362555.1. Taxonomy (NCBI): domain Eukaryota; kingdom Metazoa; phylum Arthropoda; class Insecta; order Lepidoptera; family Pyralidae; genus Amyelois; species Amyelois transitella. Next base: position 3,687,500 of record NC_083511.1, on the reverse strand, counting down.
CTATTTGATTATCAATTCCTCAGAGCTGAACGTCGACTTACGGACTTTTTGAGACTGTTGGCTCTGTCTACCTCGTAAGGGAAAAGACGTGAATACATGTATATATGAGAGTTAAAAATCTACTCTATGTATGATATTATGATCATCATTTTGTTATATTATAAAAAGTTTAAATTGTTATATTATATGTCATTAAGGTTGCCATCATTTCTCTTATTTGAATTGTTTGAACTCTGACATAATTGCAGGTCTACTTGCCAAGCTCGAGGTATTGATTTGTGACGTCATAATAAATGACCCAGTTAGTAACTTGATTGTGTTAGTTCTAAATAAAGAAATTATTTTCTTTGTTTATGTTACGAATGGTTGGTATATTTCTTGAAAACAACAGTGACTTTAATCAATAGTGTTCACGTACACGGTACGAGCTTTTGTTTTTATTTTATGTCAGATTTACATTGATAAAGGTTTAACAGTAAGTCATTTTTTAATATGGAGCAACTTACTGTAAGTCAGGTTATTACATAAAGCCACTCCCGTATAACCTTCGCAGGGAAACTTAACTTCAATGGATAATGGTTTTTGATGTGCAGGTTTCATCAAGATCTTTTACCTCATCGGACTGTAAGAGAAAGGCTTATAAACTTGGGATTCTTCTTTCAGGCGATGGGCTAGCAACCTGTCACTATTTGAATCTCAATTCTATCGTTAAGCCAAATAGCTGAGCGTCAGGAATATCAGTCTTTTCAAGGTTGTTGGCTCTGTCTACCCCGCAAGGGATATAGACATGTTTATATGTATGTATGTAAGTTAATAAATCAGAAAATAGTCTTAGATCTATGGCTGTGGTAGAATTTGAGCCTTTTAATCTGGCCATCATTATTATCCAGTACCTTATGGTTTTGACTACTGACATTATACGGACAAGTCCTACTACGGATTGCTTTTCAGAGTGGTGAGGATGTAACAGGAACTATAGATAGGTGGAAGAAGAAATATAAGTAATAATTTTACTGTAAATTCTAACTACAATTTACTCGTAGCCATTTCGATTGATCACGAACAAATAGACCATGAACTTGTATTTATACAAACATATCCCCCGGACCCGCCCATGTCAGTTACTTGTTGATTGTGACACGTTATATTCACACGTTAATAATAAATAGGTAAATATTACATTGCATCAAGTTATAAGCGAGTAGCGATACCAGAACTATTTATTTATTGAAATACCACTTAACAACAGAAGCATATGTTTATACACTTTTTTGCGTTAATTAAATTCTAAGTTAATATAAAAGTTGACGTATGATATGAACTTCAAAATAAATTCTATTTATTTAGGTGTGCGCATGTGCAGCCAATTCACCAGGAAAATGTCTCCGAGTTTTTATACAACATGCATTTAATGCGATATTTTTGTTTCCTGTTGGTTAACAATATATATAGTCAAAGATTTTCATCATCCTTCAGGCGTCACTCAATTCTCTGGGTATGTCAGATTTTACACAAAACAAATCAAGTCCTACATTTCTTCACGTTGTTCTTCATCGTGAGAGCATAGGTTGGTAACCAAACTGTAATTAACTCAGGTTAGAGTCAAGGGTATATGGCCATGGCAGGATTTGAACCTGTGCCACCCAGTGCATCACGCTTTTATTCGGGCACCTTATAAGTTTGACCATCGACGTTTGATAACTCATAAAGGGGTATATTAATAAATAATAATTGCCTTAAAAATGCATCATTAACTAATCGAAGTCAGTGTTAAATTAAATAGCAGGAAAGTTTATTATAAAACACACCTACGAGTTAGAAGTTGGCCTAAACTCATTGCTTTCATATTAAATTTTCATTTACGCCATACGAGTACATTGACGAGTAAATTGGTCTAAGTCCGAATGACGTTGACTATCTATAAATAGGTGAAATCGATGAAGCTATACGGCTCAATTGACAGCGTATTTATAAAACGAGTAAGTACAAACTCATTGATATTTTTAATTCCTCTGTTTTTGTGCCGAGTGGTTCCCCACACTTTATATAGAATAGGACCACTCCATATCTTTCCCATTAATGTCGTGAAAGACGACTAAGTGATAGGCTTATAAACTTGAGATTCCTCTTGTAATGGGCTAGCAATCTGTCACTATTTGAATCTCAATTCCATTATAAAGCCATACAGCTGAAGGTGACCTTTCAAGCTTTTCAAGACTGACTGACTGTTGGTTCTGTCTACCCCGCAAGGGCTTATACGTATGTAGGTATGTTGTGTATCAAACTTAATAAAAAATTAAACTTTATAAGGCACGTTTTACGGCTATATATTTTCTGTAGTTGGTTCTGTAACCAGCCTACTGGCTTGGTTATCATCCTTTGTTTGTAATTAATAATTGTTATTAATAAGAAATTTTATAATTTAAATATGTCATTGTTTTATTTGCTTCGGTATCTTTCTGAGTACTAACTGAGTAACTGTAAACTTGATTACAACCACACTACACATTTTTCCATACCTATTAGTTACATTGCATGAATGTGGATGAAGTGATGAAGAAGTGTGCAGGGATCTTGGCAAGTGGTAAGATGTAGTCTCTATGTATGTATGTATGAGTTACTTTAACATAATTATTTAATTAAATAATTATTTCTTTACAAATTAAATGTATTTGTGAAGAACAAATAAATTAGAATTAGTTATAACAAAAATGAATTTGTTAAATAAATTTTGACACGTTAACAGTAGCTCATGAATTTTTTATTAGTGACAACAGCCAAGAATGGGTTGTCAAAATGTCATGCCCTTATCATTTGGAAGTTTGACTTTTTGACTCTGGAACTGTGGCCGTATTGTATGGGAATTTTCGTTATTTAACAGTAATACATAGGTTTTCTATTAAAAACATCTTATATGTCAACTTATATGTTGGCAACACTTAATCTAGCATAACATTCCTTGCATGATGTACCATACCTAATTGAAATTAAATAAAATCTATTATTCGTAGAATGTCATTATTAATTGGGTCGTTCTTCTTTTTAACCTACATAAAGGTGTCTTCGCCAGACCGTTAAAAATAAAACACGTGAATTATCAATATTTTTTCAAAATTACATTTTGATATACATTGTACTATACATACAATGTCCGCACATATTTAAATAATATATTAATTAAATAATTTCACTGTAAAAAGTAAGTTACAGAGTTGTGAATCCGCGTGACAGAGATGTTTTCATACAAAATCATTATGTCTCCCGATACATGAGCTTGCGTGTTATCTATAATATTACGAAAAAAATATATTATGACCCAAAATGTAAAAATATCCTAAATCTCTTTAATATATTACCTATCGTGTAACAGTAATAGTTAATTTTTAATACTATGAATAAAATTATTAAAAAATCTCAAATACTCGTCTCCCTCTACCTAATGTTTTGCGTGGTAAATTCTGTCACGTGGGTTGTCAAACGAAATACGCGCTGTTGCCGCTCGTCCTTAAGGCGTGCGAATCAAGGTTATTACCCCTTTCCCCCTTCCGTACGTGTTCCCCTCTGCGAACAGAAGGCAGCGCCTCAGTCGCCCAAACGCAGTGTCAGGACGCGCGTGTGTTTATTCGGCTACCGCTTCGTTACGTAAGTAATTGATTCAAATTTTAATGATCATTGTTACTTTTTGTTGTTTACTCTTACGTTATAAGAAATATTTTATGCTCGGCAAGTAAATTATCAAATTCTATGTTAGCTTTTAAATATTATCAACTTTTTAGTAAATATTTACCCTTCAGTCACACGACAGTTCTGTCACATAGTTATTGTGACGGAGTGGTACGTACGTGACGGTGGGGTAATATAAATTATGTTTTTGTTATATTTATGCTTAATTCAAGAAATATTCATTAGTTTTGGTAGTTATTAGGATAATTATTCCTCAGGAAAATCTTGTTATCATTTAGATACTTATTACTTATTTTCTATTTCCAGATAACATCATGGTGAAACAGAAGCCATTAACAGCAGCAGAAAGACAACGGATTTGTCGCGCGAAACGAAAAAATGACCCTGAGAAAGTGGCTGAAGTAAAGCGCAAAGATTTAGAAAGATACCATGCTCGAAAAAAGCTAGTGGCTGATATGAGCGAGCGAGAACATCGAATTCAAAAGCGAAGATGGCAAGAAGCTAATAAAAAAAGAAGGGAGAAGAAAAAGATGCTTGAAGAGGTACTCTTGAACACACCGGCTCCATCACCAACACCAGAAAGTCCAAGAGTAACTCCATGTGCAACACCGACTCCCTCTGACGTATCAACGCGCAGTTCTAGGGCAAGAAAAATAATGAAAAGGGATAGAACTAAGTTATACAGAGATAATGTTAAGTTTCAAGAAAAAATAAAACAGTTAGAGAAAAAAATTCGAAAATATAAGAAAAGATTGCAGCGAAAATCCAAAAAAGACAGCAGCAAAAAAGAGGAAAATAAAAGTCAGAACACAAAGAAGTACAACGTTCTATCTAATGCCATTAAAGAACGATACAAGACTGTCAAAAGTCGAAGAGAAAAACGCCTCATTCAATCGGTTTTCCAAACCCGTATCGTAAAAGAGTCTCGAGTGCAGAACGAATTGGTAAGAGATGCAATAGGCGTAGACCGAACTTTAACATACAAGAGCGTTCTACAAACGAATACTGATCTTGTACGAAAGATTCATCAGTTCTTTTTGCGGGATGATGTAACGAGGGCTACAGCTGGCAAGAAGGAAACTGTTACTTACAAAAAAAAGAAAGCACAGAAAAGATTTTTATTGGACTCCATGAAAAACTTGTATAAAACGTTTTTGAAAGAAAATAGGGGCCTCAAATGCCACTATAGCTACTTCACTAAACATAGGCCATTTTATGTGAAGCCACCTACTGTAGATGGAAGAGATACTTGCTTATGTAGGTTACATGCAAATGTTACCTATATGGTTAATACGTTACATAAGAATAAAGTTATTATGCAGAAAGACACTAATGCAATTTTAGAATCGCTAGTTTGTGTTGTGGATTCAGTATCTTGTATGAAAGGAGATTGTTTGGATTGCAAGAACCGGTGCATAGATTATGATAAAAGTAATCAAACAGAGATTGTAGAGTTACGACAGTGGACAAGGAAGAGTGAAGTTATAGAAAAAGCAGGAAAAAAAGTAAAGATTTCAAAAAATGTACTAGTTACTGAAAAGCTAACAGTTGAAGAAATAATCTTCAAATTTGAGAGTGAGCTACAAAACTTCAAAACGCACATCTACAATATCAGACACCAATACAAAGCTTACCGAAATTGCATCGACGGGTTGACAGAAAGTGAAGTAGCGTTGCATATAGATTTTAGTGAGAATTATGCTTGCAAGTATCATTCCGAAGTCCAATCTCACCATTTTGGTGGTTCACGTAATCAAATTACCCTGCATACTGCAGTGATGTACCACTTTTTAGCAGAAACACAAAAGAAACAGATAACTTCATACTGTACAGTGTCATCTAATCAGAACCACGGACCATCTGCAATTTGGGCGCACCTTCATCCAATTCTGTCGGAATTAAAAGATATACATCCTGCTGTAACAACTGTTCACTTCTTTTCTGATGGACCGGCAACCCAGTACAAGCAAAAGATAAACTTTTACCTAATAGCAAATAGGTTTTTCGAGGAATACGGATTTCGTAAAATATCCTGGAACTTTTTTGAATCAGGGCATGGGAAAGGAGCTGCTGATGGTATTGGAGGGACAATCAAACGGCAAGCTGATGCCATAGTTGCTAGAGGAAACGATATTGCAGATGTGTTCCAATTCTTTTCCGCGCTCAAAGATGCCACCAAAATTACACTGTTCATGGTTACAGACGAAGACATTAAAAAGGTAGCAGCAACGATTCCTAGTAACATTGTGCCCCTAAAAGGAACAAAGCAGGTCCACCAAATGTTCACAGAAAATCGTGGAATCTTAAATCATAGAGTATTAAGTTGCTTTTGTGATCAATTCTGTTCTTGCCATGCTCCTAAAACTTATCGACCTCAGCCTGAAATCCAAGAACAACAAAATACTGTGGACGAGTTTTTATCTAATGAAAAAGAAGGTGCTGTAATTAATAATGAGGAAGATTTGATGCTCGCAGATATTACAAACACAATTAGGATGTCCCGTAAAAGTATTTTCGATACTGTATATGGCCCAGATGAATCATCCGATGAAGATCAACCTTTAGCCACGCTTAAAACGAGAAAAGATCTAGCTGATCAAATTGCCGTCTGTGGTACTTCTTATCAAACACTCCAGCCTGAAGATATTCATCCAATAAATATAAAAGACGGAGTTTATGTATTGGTTAAAGTACATAGCGAGCGGAACATCCAGTACACTTACGCTGGAGTAGCAAAAAGTGCTGTCGATGAAGAAGGCGAAGTCATGGTGATGTTCCTAAAATCAGTTAATGACAGTGGAAGGCTGTTTAAATTAGTGGAGAATGACATATCGGATGTTCCTTTTGATGATTTGATTAAAGTCTTACCGGCTCCAAATGTCATTAAAAAGGGGAAGAGACAATTTTTCCAATTTGAAGAGCCACTGTCAGTATTCGAAAAATGACTGATTAATTATTAAGCTGTTATGATGAATGTTTTATTTTTTTGCGAATTTAAATTTGTTGTCGAGTTAGACTGGATTTTTTATTTAGTTAAGAGTGAATAGTCATTTAATTTGCCAAATTACTAATTATTTTTGAGAGAGCTCTCACGAGTCTAAGAAGCTCTTATCTTAAATGTGATTTCATTAATTGTTTAAGTTTGATCTCACCTTATTATAATTATATCATAATGTTGAAGACTGATTAAGATTTATAAAAATAAATGATTCTATTAAAATAGATGTATTTTATTTGCAAACTATTGCAAAAGAGAGCCTGGTATCCCCTAGAATAACAATTCCGTCACATAAGTTACTAATCTGTCACAATGTTGTCTCCTGCTAGGAAAATTGTTTTGGTCGTATATATATTTAGTTATAACAAGTGCAATAATTGGAGTTTTTTTATTTACAATATTTTATGAAATTGCCATCTGTGCAATAAGTATTTACTTTTAAATAATACTAAAATTTAATTTACAGTAAAAACTTACTTTATATCAGTAGTAAATGTGACAGAGTGGTATTCGAACATCAATAAAATATATTTATAAATACAAATGTATAATATTAATATGTTTTTTTAAAAGTTCATTTAGTTAATTTATGTTGTACAAAATTGAAAGTTAATTGAAGGAAGAGAATTTAATAATAAAAAATAGAAGGTTTCGTGATGGAAGTGTAACTTTTTGAGTCGATTCTTTCTTAAAAGTCATGAAAATCCTACAAAAATCTGTAAACTTCGCGGCCAATAACTTTTTCTGATAGAGTAGAAAGTCGTCTATTAGAATATATGTATATAAAGACGTGCATACAATATATATTTTTTTTCAAAACTGTAAAAATTTTTATTCAAAATGTAGGTTTAAAAGAAGAACGACCCAATTGTAACTAGCTGTAGCCCGTGAAGAGTGTTTTTTTCCGTACCTACTCTAAAAATATATGCAAAATTTAATAATCATTTTAGTGGTTTAACTTTATAACAAACATATAAAACACTTACAGTATTAGAAATAGATTTTCACAGAGCAATATAAGACTGACAGAAAATTTCATATCATGTCGTTCTAAAAAAATCTTAAAATGCTTCCTTGACTACATACACTATTTCGTGTCGTCAAACTTCCCGAAAAGTTCATTTACACAAAGATGACAACACAATACCTACGCCTTGCTTTCCCCTTGTTTGTTCCCGGCAATTTCGTCAAGCAAATATTTATGTGATACTGTCACAGCCATTGTTTCTTTTTCAATCTGTTTGCACAAGCATGTAGCGATATTACGTTTATCGTCAATAAAGGAAGCAACAAGCTTCTCATATGAAACTAACTGTCAGCTCTTGTCTGCGTGATAAATAATAATTAAAAAGTTTATGAGGGACAAGTGACACTGATAGAGCCAGACCTAAAGTAAGATAAATTGACTTGTATTTTATATACGGTTCAAGAAATTATTTTCTCATAGGTAAAGGTATCAACAAATTCACTTATAGTGGGAACTTACAAATTAACATTTAGCGGAAGCGTACATAAAGTTATTAGATAAAATATATATGTATATAATAAATGTATTTAACATAAAAGACACAGGTTAATTGGAAGAAGTTCTTTTTGGCGGGGATGAGAACCAGAAATCTAGTTTTAGAAGGAAGCACATTGTCATTGCGTGGTCGCAGGAAGATCTAATTGACATGCCCATGAAAATAATTTTTAGACACACAAATATAATCTTTAAACTAGTATTAAGTATTGAAATTGGCTACAAATAGAGTTGGTATAATAATGGCTCTATTCAGATGAACACAACAACGATGAAATATGATGATGATAATTGTCCTCTCGTCAGAATCATCGGATTTTTATCAATTTTTAAAGAAGCCAACAATTATATCCTTCGTCTGTCCTCATATAATTCTGTACATTCACGTCGGAACACTATTACAAGCCTCTCGCGTTGTGTAAAGACTTAGAGGCTTCCCTTTACGTGAAACCAGCGGACGGCGAAATTGCCCACGACAGGTAAGCCTTCTTTGATAGATGTAGGAGATTTTGTACTATTGACAGTACAACTGACAATATTGGACGTCAAAGGAGGGAATCGTGTTTGCGATGCTGCATTGTTTGATTGAGTTTTATTAGTACCTAAGCTTTGAACACATGTCTGGTAGCAAAGAAAAGCAAAGCGTGTGCTAGCTTCTTTTTGTGAATCATAGTAATGGCTCATAAACTGGCGATTCTTTCTCCTTCTTTCAGGTGATGTGCTAACCTATCAAATATCTCAATTGCATTATTAAGCCATACGATAAAACCTTCCAGTCTCGTGTTATTGGCTCTGTCTTTTCGTAACACAAAGAGACTTAATAAATTTGTTTATACTTAACACACACATATAAACACGTAATATGGCTCGATGACGTCAGATCCCAGGTGGTTTTATGATATCCTGCAGCAACACACTGCTTCGCGTCGTGTTGAGTCGCGTCGTATCGCATATTCGGCAAATCAAACTTTGCCCTTCGTTGCTGTACAAAGTAACTCCATCTTAGACGTGTTCAGAGTTTTTCAAGATAACTCATTTGTTTGTTTCCAAGTATTTGCTAGTTGAGAATAAATCGGTATTTTTTTAAAGAAGAAATGATATAATAAAGGTACCAAAGAACCGCGACATCTGATTTAATATATTTTCGCCTAAGTATCACAGGAAATCAGGATATTATACATTTCGAGGAATTCTTTCATCAAAATATTTAATATCGTGCTTATTGGCCTCGTCCTTAAAATTTACCAATTTTACTACCATAAATCTACTTACCTAAGTTATAAAAATGTCAACATCTAGTAATTTGTCCTTTAAAGAGACAGAAAATTCTAAAAATAATATTCCATTATGATATATTCTATTCAGCACTTTATAAAAGCTCACAATTTCACTTTCCTCAAATAACAATCAGAGACTTAAATGAAAGTATGGCGGTATTGACACTTTCAATAGGTCATTAGCCTCATGATGCTGGACTATGGTGAATTAGAAAAATGAAACCATTGGTTATGAGGTGATGATGGTCAGAGAAATTACTCCTAATTTGACAACGCGCCGAAGTTAATTTAAAGTGATTTGTGGTGAGCCTTCAAGTAGGTTTGCAGATGTTGAGGTCAATATATATTTTTGATATGAATGCAACCGTGTTGGTGTTTAGTTCTTCTACGACATTGATCCAGGAATGAGTGGAGTCAGGTTTTAACACGAAGCAACACCTTCGCAGGGGAACCGAACTCATATTCGTTTATGGTAACACATTCAGTTGCCTGAATGTGCAGGTTTCCTTACGATGTTTTCCCTCGCCGTAAGAGCATCATAAGTTCTTCTACTCCGTTCTGGAGGTAGTCCCGGTCACATCTTCACTTCAGGAGAGGAGCCCGGGTTACACTGATTGATCATGAGCCTGGATTGGGTGAGTTAGGTTTTTACAGGGAGCGACTCCCGTCTGTCCCAGTGTCCCAGTGTATGAAAACCTTATCCACATTGATGGATGGATCACCATGGTAAAAAAACTGCTCTTTATAAATGTACTTACCTATTCCTTCAATCAGTGTGTAGTTATTATGGCAACTATTTTATTATCTCTTACATGAGTAGGCATCATAAAAAGATGAATAATAACATATCATACACTTTTAATCAAACGGAAATAAAACATACGGAGTGCCCACGCTTAATTATAACGCTCTGAGATAAAAATCTGATTCAAAACCAGGTGTTATGAAGAGGGATGATAGCTTACAACAACAAAGCATAGTGACTCTCAGTTTTTGTCTATTAAAACAATTTAGCCGTCTTTGTGGTCCGGTAATGAACAAACCCGAGTTCGGCGTCCCGTAGCGAAATGTAATGAGCTAAAAACGTATAGAAATGATTCAAATGAAGCTATCAGAGTATCATATGGTGAAGCAAAAAAGGATGTTGCTAATAAACAACCGAAAATGATGATGCGGAGCCGTTAAATCTATTTAATTGTTATTTTTGCTACAAAAACTATTTTGTTATATAAATATGTATTTTGGAAACATTCACACCTTTAAATTCGTTGTGTGTTAAGTAAAAAAAAAAGACATGGCAAATGATTCCCTCATGTCTGATTTATTAAATAGATGATTTGAATCGGTAATAAAAAATGAATAAAAGAAATTGTATAGGATATGCACAGGCGGGTAAAGTAGCGAATAATTACTGACTAATTAATAAACACGACCTCATGTTTAATCTACTTCAGCTCCCGTGGTATAGCACGCCCTGTTTATCGCGCGAAAAGATTTCTCAATTCTATCACTAATCCAAACAGCTGAACGTGGCAATTTAGACTTTTCAAGACTGTTGGCTCTGTCTACCCCGTAAGAGATATAGACGTGATAAAATGTACATATTTATGTGTAAAAATATCGCTGTTACGCTTTTTACTATGACGTGAAACGAGACGGGATAGTATTTTCCGCAATAATAACGGCGTCACGCGTGCCCTGTGATTCTGTTTAGGACGTTTGTTGCTCAGAATGGACTTTAAGCATTGGTGGCATATTAGTTTGGTAAGTAGCTAGTTGGCATCTCTTCCTGCTTTCCATACGTTGCTATCCAGCATCTTTCGCCTACATCTTTCATCTTCTTCAATTTATTCGGCTAGACTTTTCCACTTGAATGTATTGGCCACACCTTTGTTTCAATAATTTAACTTAAACAATTTACATTCAACTGTTTAAACATTACAACAAGTAAATCAGTTAAACAATGGACTCGGAAGCAAAATAAGCTGTAGTAACGAAAATATGTGTCCCAACGAAAACAATGGCCTCCCAAAACACCATTGGCATTAAAAATAACCACGACATTTTAAGTTGATACTTCAAAATGTGACTGTTCACTGCGTGCGGTAGGCAGTGTAAGAGGCATTTGTAAAATGGTGGGTTATTATGTTTTAACTCGCCCACACGCAACCGTTGGTTTGGTACGTGCCATAAGAAAAAAAAAAAAAGAAAAACGGGCAACAATTTGTTATTCGAAACTAGAAAATCGAAAGGATTCTATTTTGGCCTTAACACTTAATCTCAATAATTCATTTTTAAATTTGGTGCAAGAATTAGTAAAAAATATCGTATGTAGTGATCTAACGGTTTGGAATAAAATCCTTTGTAGTCCAACTATCCCCCTTGAGGACATTTTGAAAAAAGTAATCTATTCCGATAAGGCAACAAGGAGAATGTTCATTTTTATTTTCTCCATTCCCTGAGGCTTAGAGCATCTTAGGGGTTGGTGCAAGTTACAGCGTTAAGCGTAAACTATTTGTGAAGTTGTTTGATATAATTATCATTGCCAAAAACGTGCCATTCCTGAGGCTGCCTATTATCTATCAAGTGGAATTTTATACTTATAATCTACTTACTTATCTGATCATTACTATATTTTCCTTTAATTTACATTTTTGCTCCAATTTGACTAATCGGAATAAAAATTTTAAACTTTCAGAGGTAGCTTAATTGTTGTTTTGAAGCATGACTCACTTCTCTGTGTTTTTCTGAAAATGGGTTCTCTGATTATTTTAAAATTTTTACATCACCGACATACAGAATAAACAACGAACTTAAACCAAAAATAATACATATAAAGACATATTTTTGGCAAACAAATTACTTTATCATTAAATAATTAGAAAAATATTTCAATGATTTATGTATCAAAACAAAAAAAATAACATAATTATTTTCCGATCATATTAGTTAAGTCAATCGCTTTCAAATCACACCACACAAACGGAGGCATGACGATGCATTCGCTGCCACAACCTTAATCTCAGTACGATGCGGTTGCGATAACATTTGTGTGGCGACTCTAGACCAAAACTACTCAAAGAATAAATAAACACATAGAAAGAACATGCAATGTATATACTTATGATCCTTAGTAAGTGCAGTAAAAAATTCATATGTAATAATTCGCAAATATCAATATCATAATGTGCTTTGTGTCATGTGAATCAAATATAAGTGCAGGGGCACTAATAGAAAAAATAATAGTACCACTGCATGTCTCAGATGTTGTAAAAGGCGACTAAGGGATAGGCGTCTACACTTGGGAATCTTCTTTTAGGCGATGGGCTAGCAACCTGTCACTATTCGAATCTCAATTATATCTTAAATCCAAATAGCTGAACGTGGCCTATCAGTCCGCTATTTAAAATAATATTCAGGTTTTTACGCCTGCTACATTTTGGACTTGTAGAAAAAGAGGGTGTAATATGCTGTTCGTACCTATTTGCATATCTGTAAATTGTTTAAAATATTGCTACGAAGATTTTATTCTATAACTTTATACTTATTCTTTGTAGACATATTATTGATACTGTCCATTTATTATGTGTGTGTGTGTAGTAGAACGTAATCGCAGAGTCATAAATTAAAATTAATCTTCAGCTTATCGTTGTTAAAAATGTATTTCTAAGTGACGTTTTGGCTTATAAATTGCACTTTTCTCATATTTTCAATTTATTAAAATTTAACTGTCTATGAAAGTTCTACTACGTTCCATTCGCCTTAAAAATAGCCTGTCACAGGCTATTTTTAAGGCGTAAGTTAATACACGTTAAAGCTATGAGTTTTTTTTTTCACACAACATACTTACTTAAACTTTTTCGAAACATAAATTACCAATTTAAAAGCAACGGAAGCATTCAACCCCATTTTATAAATATTTAAACATTTCGACGACAGAAGTTAAAATTCATTGGATACCAAAGGCCACCCCTAACGTTATGACGGCATAATAGGTCATTTAATACCAAATTAGATCGCACCGCATAATAAAAATCATCAAAATACCTTCGGCGGCATCTTTATATTCCTTTGTTAAGGAACCACATTCATGTGTATAAAAACAAGAGTTGAAATATTTTTTTCTATGACGACTTTCAAATTAGTGCAAAGTAGAGCAATAGTTCTATTTGGAATAAAATCCGCGTTTCCAAATAGTTAGTATAATAATTTGGAAAAAGATATCTTAAATAGTTCGACTATTGAACTACACCGGTAGGAATGAATGAGTCTACACCAATGTACCTGTTGAACTGGTGAGAATTACACATTTCAGGGGAAGCTTCAAAGCTACATAAAATCCTTCCCTCAAGTGGTGTGGACAAGTGATTAGAATACCAAAAACCACATGACCGATCTTTATAGTCTGGGTTTGGGTCTTCTTCATTCAGACCAAGTATATTATTGATAACAATACTACACTAGTCCGAAGTGCAAAGTTTACGAAGAGAGCTGACCCCAAGTGAAATGGGATAAGGCTAAGCAAAAGAGTTCAATACCAACTTTAATTTTTGGAGAACGAAATTATGTTCATTTTTTGATACCTCAATTAACTTAGAACAGCTTCGGGATTACTAGATAAGTTATTACAATATCATACAAACACAATAGCATATTGGGTAAGATAAGGAAAGGCCCGCCATATATTTCCAAGGGTTTTGGAGCAATATGCTGCTAATCATCACGACCCTTTGTTCGCTCCTAATTAAGTATTATTCCTGTGCACACATTATTAAAAGTAATAAGCTATGATATAGATTGAGTATGTATTTGTATGTTGAATACGGGGAAATAAGGATTAATTAGTAATGATCTTATTGTATTGTATAAGTTGATAAATTATTATGTGAATTAGTCATAAGGTTGACATATGATATGATATATAAAGGTGTACACAAATTAAAACAATAATCCACACAATACAATTCTACATATTTTCGATAAAATTTTTTTAGGTCGTTGTTTTTCTTCTTATTCGTATTTTACGTACTTAATACTTAAGCAATTGAATTCTTGTTTTTAGAAACAAATAGCCAGTACTTGTTTATATAATTTAATTGATAATAAAATGAAATATAATAAAAAAAAATTTCACCAAAGTTCTTCAAATGGTCAACTATTCTTTTTTCTCAATACCTAATCAACAAAAAACACAAATGTCTCAGTTCAAGAATAACAGACGACCAATTTCTGCTTTTTACGAATTCATATCAGGAAGCGGCTGGGTCGCTCGTAAAAAACGACATAATAAAATACCTATTCCCAAATAAACTGTAATATGACGATAGCATCTGGTGGTTAAATTATGCGATTTTTACCGCGTTAAGGATTAAAATTCATTTGGGAACCCGGTAAACCCTCAAACTAATGTGCCGAGATGAACGCCCACGATAAAAGGGTACCTTGAACCGTTTCTTAGAACATTTTGTTCACGATTTTTTCAAGATACAGTGGCGTGTGAAAATCTTTGTATCGTAAAAAAAGATGGTTAATTTTTGTTTCAGATTTAATCTCCGCCCTCAAAACTGCCGACCGTATGAAGATTTTTATTTTATAAAATATAACTTTAATTAGCATTTGACATTTTAAAGCGATGACCCCAATTGAGACTTAATTTAAATCTGCACTTTTTAAATTAATTGTTAAGACATTCAACTTTTGTTTCTTTGGAAAATTTGGATCACATAAACATAAAGAATATTTCTGTTATGTTCTGTTTAAATAATAAAAACCTTTTATTAAATTGTGGCTGTTATTTTGTACAATAAATTATGAAGTGAAATTGCAAAGATATAGGTATTATACTATATGTGTCGTACATCCATACATACAGGCATAACTAATTTGTTGGATATTGCATTTAAGTCGTCCGTATGTAAGCACTAGAAAGATACTATCTTTGTAATGCAATTCAGTAAGTTACCTTTACAACTGTCGTGTTCAGACTAACTATAGAGGAAGTAGGCGTTTCTTGGCTGTAGATTGTATGATACTGTGTACTGTAATTAAATGCTCTGACATAGCAATAAACAAGCCACCATTTTGTTTTGTCCTTCAATGGAATATTTTTTATGGCTAAAGAAATCTTATTGAATGTTTGTTACCAGCTCTCATTTATTAGAAAATTTCGAAAATTTAAGAATTTAATTTGGACTAGCTAAACTTTAAACTAAAACTCCCGGTATTCATTTTGAGACAGTTATACCTACATTTTTTTAGGTAGAAAATTAACCTGGTACTTTATCTATTACACTTATACAATATTTGAAAAGTGTTAGTCCAGCGCTTTAATTGTGTAATTATAATTATAATATGCACCTCGTTGCTACTTTGAAATAATTTGCAAAATCATTTGACAAAGCTACAGAAAAAATTAAAACTATTGTTGATATATTATAAAAACTTCATAACCTGTTTTTTTTTATACATCTCATATCATTCCAATTGTCGATTATTTTTGTGATTGCCCTTCATAGACAGACGGCGTCCGGGCTTTTACCGGCATTTCAATCTATTATGTCAAATGAAAATGTCAAACTTGTCAGCCAACAAAGTATTTGCCAAGGGCAAAATTTACCCTTTACCCCGGGCAACACCTCATAGAAAAACAAACAACAGATATTGCATGTGAAAAACTAAGTTCATCAAACAAAAACAGATCATCTCTTTATATTGCTTTAGAGCCCAAAGAAGAACTTGATTAAATTGGGGACATAGTGGTTAGGTCAGGGGGTTAGGTCAAGAGTACCTGAAAAGGATAAGGTTGTGTGAAGTAGAGATGTGAATGAAGTGACGAAAGTATGTAGAAAACATTGCAATTGGACCCGCTCATCATTCCGGGAAGTAGGTATAATTTAATATTTGTATTCACTACCTACCACAGTTCACTACCTGACTTAGGTGTCAAGACAAAGCCAACAGACTTGGAAAAATAAAAGGCGTACAGCTGTTTTTCTGAATTATAGAATTGAGATTAAAATAGTGAAAGGTTGCTAGTCCATTGCCTATAAGCACGATCCTAAGTTTAACCCTTAGTCGCCATTTACGATATCCATTGGACAAAAATGGAGTCCTATTATTTTTCAATTGGTGCCGGAAACCACACGGCACCTTCTCTCTTAAAACAATAAAGAGATATCTGCATCCAAAACAAACAGACGGTGAAGTTGCATATAAATTGTTTGCAAAACCCTCCAAATCATACGTACAGTCGCGATCAATCTGATATCATAAAATACTACCCCGAAAATTTGGGTATGCTCCCTTTGAATCCCGTATTTTGATTCTTTGTTATGTTAACACCATGCAGATTGTAGATGAATCTAGGTTACATACCTATTTTATTTAAAAAATAAACATATTTTTTTTTATGCGAGTGTGCATCATATTAATTATGTTATAAATGTTTTTCAGTAAACATTAATAATTATTATTGTTTTTAGTTATTCCATTTGACGGTCTCTGTGGCGCAGCGGTAGTACCTACTTTTGTTTGTGACACTGGAGGTCCCGTGTTCGAATTCCGGCCAGGGCATGATGAGAAAAGAACTTTTCTGATTGGCCTGGGTATCTATTTAAGTATTTATTATAAAATATAGTATCGTTTAGTTTTCGAGTTAGTATCTCGTAACACAAGTTTCGAACTTACTTCGGAGCTAACTCAATCTGAGTAATTTGTCCCGTATATATATAAAAAAAATATATCATAATATTAATTATTATTTTTGCGAATATCGTATTATCTTGATTGTTTTTATCGAGTTACATTACGTATGACATAATGCAGACTATATACACGTATGACAATATCTCTAAAATCAAGCATATGGATGCATATGGATGGAGTTGTGAATAAAAATCATCATTGATTGACTAACTCGTGACGCTGTTTTAAATAAATATGTCACTATAAGGTAGTGTGCTGCCATATTATGTTTTTTCATTTGAAAACATACTTAGGTGATGGGTCGAAGCTAAAAGGACCATAAAGAATACCCGAAAATTCGGATTCGCTGACAGAATATTAATTTTAACTTATTGCTGCGTCCGCGCCCCCCGCCGGCTACGAAACAAAGCGAATATGTTTAACAATAAAGTGTTGGATTTCAAACAATAAATTTAGAATTTAACGGCTTGCTGACTTTTTGTTAAGTGCCCTCGTCATGGTTACCTACTTGTCGCGATAATGTTTTCGTTGTTTTTCCACATTTCTTACAAAAATACTACCGTTTATTTTATTATTTATCATTTTAAGGCAAATGCAATTTCTTACCGTGACACATAGCCGTTGAGATGTTACCGTGTATATGTAGTTTGTCAGAATAAGTTTGCGCAGTCAGATATGGGTTACCATCAGTGGAAAGGCGAGCTCAGGGTAACAGGTAAATATGTAATTACCTTGTCTTACTCCACTACCTTACCTAGGCATTTAAATAAGGTAAGTTGCACATGCACATATGTAGTCTACATAATCCAAAATATGGATCAGAACAAACCTTATAATCATATTGAAGAAACACCTTTACAAATGTTATTATCTGATCTCATGTGTTTGTGTAATTTTATGTTAATTTTAGTTTGGTATAAATTTATATCTACATTATGATTAAAATTAAAGGTATTTTTATAAACTCGCATTTATAAAAATACCTTTAATTTACAGTTATGACAAACAGAATGAATTTAAATAATTACGAATGCTTGCAAAGAAAAGGTTATTAAATCCCGACCTAAAGCCATAGTTTCCAAATGAAAACTCTTTACTCTTTGAATGAAGTAATTTCTTTCAGAACTTTGATACGGAAAAATAAAGAATTAACCGTCAAGAACTCAGCTTTCAAGTACAAAGAAGTTGCCTTTAGAAATTCAGCAGACTGCAAGTCTCTCGAGTGACGTCTAACCACAAACAGACCGACAAAAACTAGGACATGTTTATTTTTCATGAGAGCAAAACTGGGAGTGTGATGTAGTCTAACTGGGTCGAGATTGCATTCATTATAAGAATATAAAGAAAGCACTTTTGTACTTAAAGAAATGTGTACTTAAGTGACGCGGCGTTTCAAATAAGGATAAGGTTGGTAATACATACTTAGTATTATTATGTCACATTTTCACTACATTATTGACTTACTTCATAGTAAGTGTCTAATCATTTAATTTTTCAATTTATTGCATAGTACTTACATATTGTAAGTACTATGCAATAAATTGTCTCAATAAATTTAAATTCTCTTAAGTTGAATAGAAAACAAATTATCAACCAAATTTTGAAATGATCTTTGAATACAAGCAAATATAACAGGTAAATGTTAATATTAATGAAGAACAGAAACAGTGTAATGGATTTTACACAAATTAACACAAATCTAACAAACGTGCTTCTACGATGACAAGTATTAAGAAGGTTAAATAAAAATGCCTAAACGAGTCAGTCTCGGGAAAGCGCTTGTATAAGAAGACTATAAAGAATAAATAATTTTAGTACTAAAATGTAAAGTAATGCTCGGATATTGGGAGACGAGCTTCAAGGTTCACGCTTCAGTAGCCCTTTAGCAACAAAACTTTTTGTACAGCACAGGGAGTTTATAAAGAAATGGTGATTGAGTATAATTATGTATCTTTTAAGTGATAAGCTACCTGTCTAGTCTTTGAATTTTAATCTTAATATTTAATGATCTAGTACCATCTATTTGCCTTTAAGTGAGATTTTACATGAGTATGAATAGATGAATAGAAAGGAACAAAAATGTTACATAATTACTAATTGTCGATAGGAATCCGAGTTATACCCACAATTTAACCAAATCATCGCAAATTGAGAAGGATTTAAATATTGAAATACGTATTTTTCCTTTAGAATATGTGTGTTTATGATGGAATTTGTATAATGAATGAAAATTAAACTATATTTGTATTCAAATAGTTTGCACACTCCATTACCTTTCAATGTCATGGATTATCCAATGTTTTTCCTCGATGACGGAAATGAAAACAATGGCCCAGGAAATAAAAGAAAACTTAATTGAATGCTGGATTTGATACTGTTACAAAGTTGCGCAATTCTGTCGTGTTTTACACTAATTGATGAAATGATGACGACAGAAACTCTTCGGATCTGATTAGCAACTCTTTGAAGTTCCCAATCAAAGTTTTTTTTTCTTAAGCGGTTGTTTTTCTTACGAGTTTCGTTTTTTTTACAAATACAAGTTGCCAGTTTCAATTGAATAAAAATTTATAATTGTTAAAACTTGGAGAATCTAATCAATGTAGGATTATTTTTCAAATAACGTAAACAGTTTTCTTTTATATAAAAAACTAGCATTTATACATATAAAAGTGATTCACACTTTATCTATAAAAAAACCTGCATCAAATCCGCGTGTGTAGTTTTGAAGAATTTTTCTAGGCATACATATATACATACAGACTTATGGATTGACATGGGCTGCGACTAAGTAGTGATAGGAATGTGTGTCGTGTAGGTAACTAGGCATGCGGGGCGCTTCTTCCAGTAGTTAGTCATTCAGTTACTTAGGCCATCTGTTAATATTCCCATGCAAATTGTAAATTGTATCAAAACAAAGGCTTATAAACATTGCTAACTCATCACTTATAAGAATATGTCATCCAGCTGAACATGGCCGTCGATTTGAGTCTATTGGCTCTATCAACCTCGGAAGAGACAAAGACTTTATAGATATTTACTACCATTTTGAATTTCAGATTGTTTTTACAAAACGAAATCAGCAGTGTGGCTGCAGAAAACCACTCACACACAGTTCACTTGTTTCTGTTAAAAAAAATATATGTAAAACCATTCCATTTTCAAACTAAAAGTCATCGAACTAAATAAAGGAAGAAAACAAAAGGCCGGCCGGCACGTGCGGGCAATCGAGCGATTGCAATGACTGCAACGCAATTGATATTGCGCGTTTAGATGCGCGATTTACTACTACGGGTAATTGCACCTCGGGAAACTGGCAGTCGAGATACGGAAAAACATTTTTCTTTTTTTTAATGATTAAAGTGTTCTATTATTTAAATTACTTTATATTACACAATTTTGGTAGGGGTTTTGACGGGACATGTTGTTAGTGAATACTAACAGTCATTGTCAGTTTGGTCAGCTGGTGCATTAACAATAGCATATTGGGTATAATATAAAATAAACTGTTACAGTAACTAAAAAATATCACGGCAACGCATCTTCTAAGTAATTACAATGGTAGGATCAAATTTATTTTATAACAGACCTTATTGGATATCAGAAGAAAGCATTGTAAAAGTAAGAAAGCCTATTAACAGACGCTTTGCAAAGGTTATTAGGCACAAAACCACAGAATCTACTTAAAAACAACAGAAATGTAGTGACGGAGGGTGCAACTGAACTGAATTGAGGAATATGCAAAGATTAGAGAGAGTTATCTTACCAAACCACACGATATCGAAGCATCACATCATCATCTAACTCACACAGAATGAGTATCTAATAGATTGAAAATGTCGGTAAATCACCCCACTATATGGACCCTACAACCGATGCTAGAACAAAAGTCATTCTGCATCCGTCCATACATCATTCTCCCGGTGGGCGGCAAATAGCCCGTAGAAACAAATCGTGCGTTTTAACGCGCACTATCAGCTGTTATACCCTTTGTTTTTGGTTTGCACTTGTTTATCTACGTCTACCTACATACATACATGTGGTCACGTCTATATCCCTTGTGGGGTAGACAGAGCCAACAGTCTTGAAAAGACTGATAGGCCACGTTCAGCTATTTGGCTTTGATAGAATTGAGATTCAAAAAGTGACAGGTTGCTAGCCTATCGCCTAAAAGAAGAATCCCAAGTTTGTAAGCCTATCCTGTAGTTGCCTTTTACGAAATCCATAGGAAAGAGATGGGGTGGTCCTATTCTTTTTTGTACTGGTGCCGGGAACCACACGGCACTAGTTGGTTACATTCTGAGCTCTCTGGAGTCCTCTCCAATTCGGGATGCGCCTTTTGAACATGATTCTGGATTGGGTAAGTCAGGTTTTAACACTGGCTTTCTGGAAAAACGTTAGGTGAAGTGTAAGTACCTACTAGAAACCGACGACCTTGCATGAAAGAGTTATGTGGATGAAGCGAAATAATTATGCAATGATCGTGGCAAGTGGAAAACTGTACCTAGTCTCTGCCTACTCTTTTAAGACTACCCTAATCCGGGAAAGAGGTGTGATTTTATGTAAGTACGTACATTCTAACCCCTCTGGATAGGAGCCCGGGGTGCACCTGTTCACTATGATTCTGGATTGGGTAAGATAGAATTAAACATGAATCGATTCAAGTTTAACTTCCGAAAAACTATATTTTTTTGTGGTATAATTGCACAAACAAATACCCCGCTTGCGCTGCTGATGTTATTTCAAAAAAATATATATTTCTAAACAAAAACTGTATTAAATTTTATCAAACAGTGAACACTAAAACAAGCTGGAAACGCTACATATGGTACTGGAAATTCAATTACGAATACAAAAATTGTGTTATTGCGTTATTCCACATCAAAAATGCACATTTATTTCTTTATACAATGGCTGAACAAAAAATTGTCACCGAACATTTTTTATTAAACAACGTAGATGTATGAAACAGATGTTCTTGACTGACGACATGCCACGTTTGAAAAACATCTTTAAATATTCAAATTTAGAATTTAATTTAAATTAAGAATTAGAATCAGCACGTTTATTTCCAGAAATACATATATGAAAAAATACATACGGTTCGTCAAATGTTGTCTGCAAGCAGATGTGCAAAGTTTTGGAAATTACAGTTTACAGTTTTTACATAATGTATGTTTATTAATTGAATAAATAATCCGAATTCTGGATGAAGGAAGCAACATTCCCAGTTCAATCAGTGTAACTCAGTTTCTACATAGTAAGGCCGGATCCCAACGTCCAAATAACTCACAATTAGAGCAAAAAACGGCCGCGGTAAGCGCTTTTTGATGCGATCGCCGACTTGTTTGCAGTACCGACAAGATTTCATTAGTTTCCCTCTCGATGTAGGAAGAAATAGCTCTTCTTTTGGATCTACTTAGTTTCAGCGAAGTTTTTAATTGTTTGATTTTGCGTTGATGGCCTGTTTGGCGAAGTGGTTGTGTTCTTGCACTGAACCACACGTCACAAGTTTGATCCGAGGTCGGGAAAATGTCATGTATTTGTATACGTGTAAATAATATGTATAAAATATGATATTGTTGAATGTATATTTATACTACTTGAAAATTAGTAGAAATAAGATAATTGCAGTATGCCTCCTTTCTGGGAGGGAGGATCTTTCTCTCTAAAATCTGGCCGAAAAAGATAATTAATATTCAATGACAATATTTTATGTCTCAACGCAAAGTTTAAAACACTAATCAGATTTATTATAATTTTTCATTCAGTAGGTATGTACATCGTATACATTCATTAACATATGCTTAAGAATAGAAAATTCTTACGGAATCATAAAATATATAATCTTAGTCAGACAATGGTTTCAAATAATAGGAGTGACGATCCTTGACGATCCTCAAATTCACATTCATAATTTTTTGTCACTTTCCCAGAAACTAGTATTTTGCGGTAGTCAACCATTCTTATCAAGTAACATGATACGAGCAATTACCACAGTAAATATAAAATTACTTGGTCCCAGTAATTGCATTGCGAAATGCCGCGTCCATTCAAGTGTATTTTTTCCTTGGCATTCCGTCCCTCAGTTTTTGCTATGTCCTACCATTGCGCTGTCCACAAAGTTTTTACCAACCAGGAATTTTTTGTTCGGGCCCAAACTCATCTCAGTATGTCAAGTGACCATATTTTCCAAGGTGCTCACTACCCATCTGATGCCCGTAATTGATTGAATCAGTTGTAAATAATCTTTGTTTTTGCCATACGATTTCTTAGCTCTGCATTTTTTGCGCGCAATTTCAATTGCGTCTGCTTCGCCGCGATGGTTCAAAACCCTCATTTACTCATGTCAATAAATATTCCTTATTTTTTTCAGAATAAGCACGATGCGTACAAGAAAGGCATTTCGTATCGATTAAGAGAATCTCTCGCAGCAGAATCGAAAGGATAACATCGATATATCGATAAGCGAAACCAATCATCAGAGCAGTTGAAGAGGCGGTGCCGGTCAGTAAGTTATGAGGACAATATATCGATGAAAATCAACATATTAAACAATCATGGTTTCTCGGATCATTCAATTAAAACGGCTTTGAATGAACGCTCGAGATCGCTATCGCAGTTTTAATAAAACAGTTGGAGAATGGCTCCCATATCCGGTTTTGCTTATTCTTTTTGCCGGGAAAAAACTTTGCGCCCCTTGAAAAAGCAACCAATGATAATAGAGAGAACGACATGGCGTTCAAAAGGGTTATCGTGTTTTTATTTGCGCCTACTGAGACCTTTTAGAATGCGTTAAAAGGAAATGAAACAAAATGTTTGGAAGTACGTGGTCAAAACAATATAGTTTGCTATTCCCTTGTCGTCTGGTATGAAGTGGTATCTGCTATACCTACATACAATCAATTTTGAACCTAGGTTAGTTGGTTCAACTCTTGCGTCAAGCTGTTCAATCCCAGATATAACAGCAAAATGTAACATAACGGAAAAGAAAATAAAAAAGTTAAAAATACCTGCAACTGCATACAAAATATATGCAAGAAAAGTCAATGGATAAGTTCGGACTAATAATTGAAACTTCGATCTTTACAATAAACTATCGAATTAACAATTACACCGAGAAAAACAAACGCAGTTTCTAGTTAGCAACACTAAAACAACCAAAACCGCGCGTCAAGGTTAGTCAACAACGAAATATATCACGCGACAAGTATCACGAATTTGTTACGTAACAATGTTAGTGCACGCGATAAAATAATCGGAGTCCGTTAATTATACGTCGTGAAACTATGTCACAGCGAACCGTTGTTTGTTTTTGTAATGGATTTGATATTTTACACGACCGCCAAAAATGAGGTGTGTTATTACATATTCTAGTAGAGTTGTAGAATAAAATAATAGTTTGAACCAGTTGCTTCTCTTTAGAGTTTTAGAAAGAGACATTCTACGTGGAACACGTAGAATGTCTCTTTCTTAATACAATAATCTTGTTAGAATATTTTCTTACTGTTGTAAATTTAGTAGCTTCCAAGTTTCATAACTTCTAACGAAAATGCAAAAAAAACTTTTCATAATATTAGGAGATACAGTGATATTTTGTGTAGATCACGATTGTAGTTAAAAGCGGCACCCCGGGTTCTCTCTTCAGAGAGGTAAGGACTTGCCCCGTAACCTGGCACGCTTGACGCCGTTTTATTGCGCGAAAAACTATCCCTGTTTCGCTTTTTATTATGAAATTAAAAGGGACAAAAATGGTTCATCGCGCAAAAAAAGAAATCAGCATGCGCGTGCCATGCAACGATAGCTGAGACAAATGCCAGGACGAAGAATATAAATTTGTATCGATCTTTTTGGCTGCGTTATACGTAACAAGATCCTTATTTCTGTGCGTTTTTAATTTGTATCACCTGATATACTCACCATAGTGTGTTACAATCGCGTGACCATTACAATTCTTAATTCTAACGAAATTACTATGATTGCCTGCCTCAGACAATTTATTCATTTGATGTCAAAACATTTGAATGCCAATATCCAATTAGAACAATTAAACATGCAAGCAATGTTTAATTTGTTCTAATTGGATTTAAAAACGGTGGAAACCTTGAATCGAAAACTTTCTGGTGAAAGTGTATGGTACTTTTGACCTGATCCGTCACCAAACGGACAAGTTTGCATGAAAAGATTGATGGATCGTGAAGAGTTGAAAGGTAGCCTCTGCTTACTACTCCGAGAAATAGGCATGATTTTGTGTATGTATGTAAAACAATACAATGCATGTCTACATCATATGAGTAAGAGAAAAATTAAGAATCTTAAAGCAATCAAAATGACATATTTACTAGACTTATTTCAGCAAATGAAATTCCCACGAGAGCGAAGCCCCAAGCAAAAGCTAGTTATTCATTGCACAGGATAATGACCAAATTTTATATGTGTTAAACGATAAGACAAAGGAAGATAATAAAATTTAGGGGATATGACCTTTCATGGCCCAGAAGGGTGTAAGTAGAATTATAAAAATGGGGTCTTTGCCCGACGATGGCAACGCGAGTTTTATGAACAACGACATGTTGACGAATAGAGCATAAACAGCAGACGTTCGTGTGTCAAAGAATTTAAAGAGTTATTTTCGTGTTGGTTTATTATTTTTGGATGACTTGGTCAACAGGACGACTTTTCGACATTTTGGGTTTAGAACTGCATGCCTTGCACTTCAGTTGTGTTGCGTAAGAGCTTGGGATCCATTACCTAAACTTGATAATTTAAGGGCAACCTTTTAACTCCCTGAACCCAAACACTAGACCAGATACTAACTTAGGATTGGTATTTTATTATTGTCTAAATTTCTTTATTTAGCTAATATAACCATAACCTATGTTAGTCTTACTGGAAAACTTAGTCGTTCTCAAATCTTACTATCACTTCCATAATATCACTAAGTCTTAACCTTTAAATTCTTGTATAATCGGAAACTGGAAATTTGAAATACCATGGGCTTACTTTTTTTACTTAAATATGATCGCATCGCCTTATTGGATGTATGTAATGATGATCATTAAAAAGTTTTCTATTGGCTTATATTCCAGTAAGAATATGTGTTGATTTTTTAAACTTGATTCCGCGGCCCGAAATCTCTAGTACTACTTAATTTGTATGGCACCGTTTATATCTTTCATAACATGGTAAGTGTTACCACCAAAGTTGAATTTAGTGACTTAAAATCAACCGTGGCTATTATCCAACTCACAATTAGTGTAGTATAGATGAACTTGGAGTGTTACTAACCATAAGTAACAGCAAAAAAAATCTATTGAACACCTATCTATCTATACATTTTTAATCTATGCTATTTAGGGCTGGGCACCAAAACCGTTGCGTGACAAAATACTGCACGCACACTGTCAAATGATAACCTCACGTCTATCAATTTTCAGAGGAATGAACGGAGCTCAAAATTACGGCCACGTAGATAAGGCTGGCCAATAAGTCTACTTGGTGTCCTTATAAATTGGAATTTAGGTCGTTACAGTCGACATGCCTCTTTGTACGGAAACGTATTTAATTACACTATGAAGCTGAAAATAGTCTGTTTATATTAGAACAAAAAATTCCCTCTTTTTGTCACCGTTTCGTATTTTTTTCTTAATTTATTTTTCGAAAACTTTTTACAATACATATGTGTGTAAAATATCATTATGGTTGGTCAAGAAGATAAGCGTGAAGGGGCAACAAATAAACACAATATTTTATATTTTGGATATTATTTATTGGAGCTGTGCTTTGGTATCTGCTTTTCAATATTTCTCTTTCCACTTTGTCTGGTCTTTAGCAGACTCTGTATCTATGATCTTAATATATTCCGGGTCGCAACTTGCATTTTTATTAACTTGAGGGTCCATTAAAGAGAACTTGTGGTTTTTTTTATTGAAAATTCGAGTGTAAAGATCTATGTTTTACCTGCCTTTTGCAACTTTAGCTGCCTTCATGTCTATTAAAGTAGCTTTTGTGTTGTTTTAATTCGATTTAAGTGTCAATGAATTTTGATATGAAAGAAATATCCATTCCAAATTGTCAATTTAACTTTGGGAAGAGGTATAAAATTTATAACATATTAGTATTCCTTAATTTTTGTTTACGTCGGACGAATTCATTATCATTAAATTTAAAACTTTGCAATCCTTATGTGGCTTAAGTAGCATTCGTTGTAGTTAATTTGCAGGCAGAAGGAGAAAAATTGGGCAGTTGGAGTTAGAAATATAAATATTGCAGAATAACAACTTATAAAAGTAACTCGCTTTATTTGTATGAAAAAAAAACCGGATGTAACAGACAGTTCCTAATAGTGTTAAAGAATTTAGTTACCATTGGAATTGGAATTTACTTATCCTGAATAATAAGCATGCTATAAGTTGGCTTGAGCTGTAGATCACAGATCAAGAAAGTTTGCAATTTTTATTAATCGATGAAATAAAATTCGCCTTAATTAGTACAACGTGATTCACATAAAAACTGTCGCTATTTCGCTTTTTATTATGACGAGAAAAGGGACAGCAAAAGATTTTCGCGGGATATAAACGGTGCTACGGGAGCCAAGACCATATAATGACATAATTTAAATGAAATATTTATATATATATATATATATATATTACTCCAAGAAGTGGTAATTCTATATTATCTTCATTTTAATGCTGGGTTTAAACGAGGTTTAATTTGTACTCATTAATAAAGATGATGTGGACAGATTCGCCCTCTGCGGACACAGAAATGTACAGGTCCCCAGCATGTTACACCGGTCAAACGTTTGCATAATTAATGTGGTACATGGTACATAATGAGCTGTGTCCTTCGTTTTTTGTGTGACCTTAAAGATTTATCCCTTAAAGAATTACAGCGAATTCTACAAATAAATATCATTGATTTATAAAACTTTATTAAGTCCATTTTTTACAAAAACATTTAAATCAGTATACTTTAAAAAAATGAGAAGATACCTATGTTCTCTTTGAACAATGGTCATCTAAAAAAGTAAAACGAAGGATCCAAAGTAAGCAGCAACCCTTTAAGGAAACTTTATCCCGTTAGACTCTTGATTATGCATCAAGTCACTTGAATATTAGTTTAGTGCGCTTAGTTCAAACAAACTATTTGACTACTGTTCAAATAATACAACGTAGAGATATTTCCTCTACATTTCATTAAATACTTAAACGAACATCGTTTATTGGATAAACCAGCTGCCTTTTATCCCGTGTAGTAAAGTGCGATTCAATTTACACTCATTCGAATTTCGAATTGCACTCATTCGGATTTAACCCCCAAATGTGCAACTGCATTGGGGCATTACTGAATGTGCCACCTGTCAAACGCAGTCTCTTAGTAATTACAGAAGAAACGCGAAAAAGGGCGCTGAGCGAACTCCATTTAACATTTAACTCCATTTAAGCCCAAAATGTCGAGTTAAAATGTTAGCTTAAAAATGTGGCAAAAAACTACAGTTATTTGCTAACAGTTTTACTATTTCGGTTTCATACAAATATAATGTTGACGTGTTTGTCATTGAAAAGGATAAAATTCTGACAAAAGTGCTGAACATGAACAAAGGATAATAGATTTTTTCAGTTATTTCTGTGTCATTACAAAGAAAAGCCCTCCTTCGAAATATCCTTAATAAGTAATAATCAAAATTCTACCCACAAAAAATACAGTCACTTATGAATAGATATATGAAATTAGTTCCACGTACAACAGCTTAAATAAATTATAAAAAATGTCATGATATAATCATTGCAAATAGATATATCTATGACTCTCTGTCTTCTGACGACCTATAAAAATAAAAAAAAAAACATCATCAATTTCGCAGGCAAACTTAACCCGTCACACGCTGCCACAGGGCGGCGTAATTTCAAAATTGTCTTTTTCATCTTTGTCACCTAGAAAAGTCGTTAAAATTTTAATTTTAGTAGCTGCGGGGTTCAATTCTTGTAATGACGTGGTCAGCTGTTATGGGCGGTCCCTCCAAAAGGAAGGTGACATATAATCGCCATGTTGAAACCGGTACACGTAGAACACTAAATGTATAGAAATAATGTTTTTTAGTTATGACGCACATAGTCTACATGTTAAGTTGAGTTGTAAATGTGAGTAAGTAAGGGATTTAAAAACATCCATCTATGTTTTTTTTGTTTTGTTTCTATGAATTGGATTATAACACTCGATCCGATAAAATATATCACATGTTACTCATTTTACATTTACATAATTGAATTATTTATTACATTCTAATTTTGCTAAGACTTTTTGCTGATGGTCAAAATATGTAAAGTTTTTGAGTAATGATAAACAAAAAAGCTTTAATGAATCGGTGTGAATAGTTCTTCTTGTAATATTTCTATACTTTCAATGCTTTACGCAGACGACGCAAAATTGCTTCGATCGTACTTTGTTACACGTTAAATATCTGCAGGTGTTGTCCTATATTAATTTGAGTCATTTAAGTAGGTTCTTAAAGTTAAACAAAAAGTAAATGTAATGTTGTTTATTTTTTTTTTTGAAAATATATTAAACAAATGTAATTTCTTCAACGGGTCGATAGTTTAGATATTACTATCTCGCTATTCGTCAAAAGATAATGTTTTAATGTTCATTAACATAAATAGACATAATCTTACATAGTCAGTCACGTTTATAACCCTTACGGGGTAGACAGAGCCAACAGTTTCTAAAAGACTGAAAGGCACGTTCAGCTGTATGATGGAATTGAGATTCTAAATTGAAGAAATTGATTGAATTCTTAATTGATAAACTTAACATCTATTATACAATAACAATATTAGTACTTTAAGCTTTAGCTTAAGAAAGTCACCTCATATTTTACTTTGAACGTGAAGCAAACATTCCAAGTTTTCAGAAAATAAATTAAAAAGATGAGCTACTAGCAGAGTTATATATTACTTCATTTGATGAGCAAACTTCGTCTTCCGACTTTCATTGCATTTTAACTTACTTATTATTATGCATTACTTTAATTAATGACCCATTGCTTACTGGTTGAGTAAAATTTTAAAGGATTTTTAAGTTTATGAGGTTTCTCATAAGAATAAAGAATAAAATATTACGAAGATAAAATGAATGAGATTCTCAACACTTGATTTGTGATTATTGACAGGACAATTTATCTATATTTTCTTAAAAAGACTACCTGAAAACCTATACTCAAAAAAAAAAAAAGAAAATATGAAATTTTTACACAATCGTAAAATAACTTTGAAACAAAAAGTAAGGAATACGAAAGTCAGGATCTATTTTACATTCGCCCTTCAAGCGTTAGTCTCCATAATAACCTCAACTCATTGTAAGACAACCCGGTGAATGTGTTATATTTTTCACTCATATTATCAAAAAATAAAAGGAGTTTATGATATTTACTCAATATTTTTCTAAAACGAAAATTTACGCAATTATAGTAAAAAAAAAGCTATTTTCTTTCTGTTTGTTCACACTCGGAAAACCTTCAAGTTCCGTGCCAGTCTTGCATACCTCGATGCGGAATAAATCACAAAGAATGAACCCGAGTACACACGATGGCAGGTAGTGCGCTTATGCGGTTTCATTGCGTGCAGGAAATTCGTCAATGAAATCTGCCGGCCAGTTTTTGCATTCCCACGATACGCGCGCACTGAAGGGTTAAGATTGACAGGTGATGAGTCCGACAGCTTCATTTTCTTGTTTTTGAGATTAAGTCAACAAGTTTAAGTTTTATGTTTAAGATTGGTTTGACTGCAGTTAATAATTATATGCATTTATCGATAATTTTATCCATTTCTCGTCAAAAGTTTCTGAGCATACCGTTGTGAGTAATTCAAAACTGAGCAATTTAAAAAAATAAATTTGCGTGTAGTCCAGATATTGATCAAATAATTTCAATTATAAATAAGGATTTGTAATATATCGAAGTGTCCGTATTTGACCAAGAAGGCTGGCAGCATTGACGTTTATTAATACAAATACCAATTACTTGCTTACTCTGATATTTTGTAAAGCTTGAAGATAAAAAAGAAACAAAGACTTCTTCTGGAGAATTTGTAATAAAAAAGTGATAATTAAATTATAAAGTCGGGATCGACGTAAACAGATGACGTTGCTACTTAAAGCTGAGATACTAGAAAAATACGGAGAGTACAGATATTTACCATACTTTCCCAATTTAATTGTTAGCTACATTAACAACTTATACTAATAATATAGAGAGGTAAAGAATGTAGGTAACTTTTGTGGCGACATCTCTACACCACTCGTCACAACATCAAATCAAACAACTACTGTCAATCATCGCGAAGAAATTGACGCGCTCGACCAATAGCAGCGAAGAATCTAAGACGCGATTTCAAAGATTTCACGGATTGGAGCTATATATACAACTCCGACATAACATCGTCGGAGCCGCGGTTCCCCAGGCATAACACCTAGCCTGGCGGAAGATCTTCCCTTTGGTGGCGGTCGAGCCGCACCATCGCTCCCGCTACATTGGTGACCCCGACGTGATTGGAGGCAACCTTCTCCATCATCATCAACTCCAATCCTCAGCATCACTCCTCACTCTGCAAGCAGTCTCACAGCAAGCCAGCAACTGGGTATCACAGCAGGTCCATCGCAGCCAACTCAACGAGCTTCCTGGTCCTGTCTCCACCCGCACTCACTCTCATCGACTTCAGCGACCAACGCATCTATCGCAGCCCACGCCTGGATCTCTTCGACGGCCGCTCCTCTCTCCAGCGTGGCAGTTCTGCACGATATCAACCGGCGCCAACAAGTCGACTTCGCTCTCTACTGTCTCGACTCACCGCAGACTACGAGCAACGCAACGGCTCACTCCTGACTCACTAGGACTTCGAGCAACTTCCGACTCACTGGAAGACAACTGGCACTTGCAAGCTACTGAAAGCACAGATTGCACACCAAGATCAAGACTTCAGACCTCCGGTCTTGGGGGGGAGTACTGTGGCGACATCTCTACACCACTCGTCACAACATCAAATCAAACAACTACTGTCAATCATCGCGAAGAAATTGACGCGCTCGACCAATAGCAGCGAAGAATCTAAGACGCGATTTCAAAGATTTCACGGATTGGAGCTATATATACAACTCCGACATAACATCGTCGGAGCCGTGGTTCCCCAGGCATAACACCTAGCCTGGCGGAAGATCTTCCCTTTGGTGGCGGTCGAGCCGAACCATCGCTCCCGCTACACTTTGATTGTTTATATGTAAGGGCTAATCTTCGAAAACACTGAACCGATAGATAAAAAGGATAGATAAAGGCTTTAAGACCACGTTGTTGGTGTCGTAATATTGTTCCCAAAATGTGTGTTTGATTGCCTATTAATGATTAATAAGTGTGCGTTTTTAATTAAGTATTCTTGGACAAGCATGAGTGTTACAATAACGAATTTAGTGACTTCTGATGTTGACTCAAAAAGTCCGAGAAGAGAAAAGCCTACCCACTGGTATTACTAGACAATTATAGGCGGAATATTCTGTAATGATAACGAAGTAAAACTCGCCACTGGCAAACATTAGCCAATGAAGAAGTTACACACATTTTCGGTTTCAATTAAAATGTCGCCAATTTTAATGACAGTAATGTCAAAATGAAATAATGACCTCGAATAACCTCTTTCTTTCCACTTCTTATATTTAAGGAAAGTTTGCAAAAGAAAAAACTTGTTTCCCCTTTATCTCTCTCTCTTGATGATATCATAAGAAAGAGAGGAACATCAATTAAAAAGAGATAGCAGGTAGTACCTAGATGGGCACAAAAACATATCAAGGTCGTGCTTCTGCTTTCATTCCACATCTGCCCCCTCATTATTTTGCGACTTAGATTTATAACAGGTGAATAATCTTGTTTCACGTTACCCTGAAATCCGGTCGTTCTCAGGAGAAATATGTTGTTTAATTTGTAAGCTGAGATGAGTTATGGTGATGCCAAGGAACTAGAAAGTAAAAATGCGAAACTTAAGGTCACTGGAGGGGATGAAAATGTTCCAGTTAGCTTATCAAATTGTCCCTGTAAATTATATCGTACGTTGTATGTGGATGAGGCGTAAGAAGTATACAGGGATCGTGGCAAGTGATAAGAAATAGTAATAATTTTGCTACTTAATAAAAAAAAAAAATTAT
Organism: Amyelois transitella; assembly: GCF_032362555.1. Lineage (NCBI taxonomy): Eukaryota > Metazoa > Arthropoda > Insecta > Lepidoptera > Pyralidae > Amyelois > Amyelois transitella. The sequence continues at coordinate 3,654,127 of NC_083511.1, read as the reverse complement.
TTATTTAATACTTTATTATGTCTCAAAGGTATACCAGATGGACTTCATGCTAATAGCATGAAGCACCATTAGGTATATATTAGTAGCGAACAAAGAATTTTATAATACTTATTTAGCGTGTAACATAAGCCTCAAATTAAGTAAGTGAAGATTCAGATCTAGATAAAAGATTGTCTGAGATATTACGCTACGTAAAAAATATACATTAGTCCTAATATATATAAAATTTTGCAAGCGAACACAAAAGGTTGAATAATATGTAATAATATCATCTGATTGAAGGGATTTGTATCATAAAGTTTTATAACAAGTAATATAATAAAACGTTGATTGTCACGTTCATAAGATTTTAAGGGTGTACTAAATATTTTATGAATTATAATAAAAAGCGGCATATTAGCAAAATCGTCACGCCTCGCTAATAAAATTCGTTCATAAACACGATTTTATTGAGGCGCGGTAAAATACACAAATCGCCACGGTAAAAAATCTATGCATAGCATACGATAAAATATTAGGACTGATGGTAATAAAGTAAATGCTATATTAAGTTCTGGAAATAAGGGCAGACGCACAAATGTAGTACGTTTTGCCTGACTTTTATAGGTCATAAAATGGGATAAGCGCCCGAATAAGCGTATTTCGGAATGGTACACATTTAGAACTGAGGTGGCTCGATACTCGATATGTAGCCATTCGATGGAAGTACTTAAGCAATGTTTACACGAATAGAAACTTCTTATTTGTTTTTGCAGTTGCTATACACATGAGGTGTCTTAGAGGCACACTTTTTAGCGGCTTTTGCTCAGAGGCTTACGGAAAAGTATTTTACTAACGGTAAGGTCATGATTAGTTAAAGTTTCCACTCACATATAGCTTTTGATGTGGTCTTGAATGTGCCGTGTGGTTTCGATCATTTTAGAATTACACCTCTCTGTCTCTTTCCCACTGATGTCATTAAACACGATGAAGAGAATAGGCACATTAATTTAGTTCAGCCTGCAGAAGATGAGGGTTTTTAAGATTATTCTTAAAGACCTTCTTGAATAAATGTAACCGTAGCATTTTACCGGATAACTACCATATCATACATACTTATAATCACGTCTATGTTCCTTGCGGCGTAGACAGAGCCAATGGTCTTGAAAATACAGATAGGCCAAGTTTAGCTGGTTTAAATATAGAATTGGGGTTCAAATTGTTACAGGTTGCTAGCCCATCTTCTAAAAAAATGAATTCAAAGTTTATAGGTCTATCCCTTTGTCGCATTTCACGACATCAATGGGAAAGAGATGAAGCGGTCCGAAACACACAGCAACTACAATAACATTTTCAAATATTATCGATCCTAACAATATACATATCTTTTAAATCTATAGCTACAAGAAAATACTATAGAACCACAAAAAAGAAAATCAAAAGTCATATTCCCTACCTGTGGCACATTTGTTTGTAGTTCAGTAATTCCCCATATGTCACTTTGTATATTGACAACTGACTGAAGAAAAGGTGACACAACAGTTCACACTTCACTAAACAATTTGACGAATAGATACCGAAGTGTGAATTGGCTCGTTTGACACTTACCACTGTCATTGGTGGGACAAATTTATGATTGTGTGAAGTTGTGAAAAAACTTGGACGCCAGGAAATATTGACCGTTCAATAATATTGACACATCGGTATGATCACGGTAGGTGCTGCTTGTTCAAATGTCCATTTCTGTTTATATTTCAAGGAACAATACTTATCTACTTAATTATTTGTTATTGCTTATTTTGGTTGACACATACGTATATATAGTTTCGTATATATCCCATGCGGGGTTGACAGAGCTAATAAGTAGTTAGTCCGAAAGTCTGATAGGCCACTTCCAGATATTTGGCTTAATGATAGAATCGAGATTCAAATAGTGACAGGTTGCTAGCCCATCGCCTAAAAGCATTTGCCAGTCATCATTATTTTTCTTTTTAAATACAGACCATACCCAAAAAAGGACATATCAATACTAAAAAGATCCACAATGTAATATTCTGAATTCAATATATATACCTAAACACCACCGTGTACTTACAATATTGATACCAAATGGGCAATTCAATAAGATTGGCGGGAAAGCCGTTAAATTTGTCGGCTGTTGTTTATTGAAATTTTCAGTATAGCCCCGCGCGGGCTTTGAGTAATAATCCCAAACTGCACAACATTCAATAGGCTTTATTCAAAGCAAGTCGAGGATTCATATTTATAGAATAAAACTATTTTGAAGACTCACCCAATCTAGGATCCATGCGCAAAGGCAATCCAGGTAGGTGATGATGCAACCGGGACTAGGAGGAAGAAGAAGAATAAAAGGTCTTTGAAGACTATGAAAGTGTGGTTTTAATGGAACAAGAAATTTGATAAAACCCGGAACTGCTCAGTTACAAGTAAAATTTGCTGGACCAGAACTAAAGTGCACTAATATACTTATTGAATAGTTAATAATAATACTCCTATAACAATCCAAGATCGTGGTCATACGTACTTCGGGTTCCTCTATTGAGCAGTGAAGACGCAACCGGGACTAACGCCAGGCGAATGATCATGATAATTCAAAAGTTGACACTGACATGGTAACTATACAGTTAGCAAATTCAAGCAATCACAATCTTGCTTTGTGTCAAATGCGGAGTCATAACTATTTAACAATAAAACTGCGGATGGGTCGCCGGCGGCATCAAAACAGATAGAAATCCACGTTCACAAAAACAGTCCTCCAAACGACCTCTTTCATAAAACTAACATATTCCTATTTAATGACCTCGCGTTTCTACTATGTTGTTTTACAGATTTATAGCAATGCTCCTGTTTTCTTCTTCAGAGAGACAATACATTTTATAATCAAGCCTTTTTAACAGAGGACACTAAATTTTTTTACAAGTTTCAATCTATGTATTCATGGTCAAATGACTCCTTTGTCATTTAAACCCTAACACTTAAAATTAAATACTTAACATTATTATTTACGACATTATATTCGATTTATATGTTTGTCATTGTCAAGTATTGCTAAAGGAAAATGATTTTAACATTAAGTTCACTCGTTTAAGCTTTTAAGCTGAATAAAGATTTTTTTCTTTTACTTATAACTCCTAAGCCAATTTTAATATTGAAAAAACTAGTATCCTCATAAAGGGTAATTAAAATAACTCCAGTATCCCAGGGAAGCAATTTTACGCAGCTATCTTTTCTAAAATAGAAATCTGTAAATAGAAGCTGGGGTTTGAAGTTTTTAATTTAGTTTCTGACATAGCATTACGTATATACTAAAAAGTTTCGCGTGTTCTGATGTGATATTGTAATGAGTTAATGTTTTAAAAAGATTTGTTTTGGCGTTTGGTCTGATACATCCTCTCACAAATTTGTCTAGGTACTTTTATATAAGAAAATATTAAATGTTTGAAGTTACATTTTATACACTTTTTTACTGTCGCGACTTATACGTATGTTTAGTGTATACTTTATATTAGATACACCTATGCTATATAAAAAAAATATTAACATACAAATAGCTTTTGCTATATGTAGGTAGCGAGAAAGTGTATAAGGAGGATCGAAACATAAAAATTGTATTGAATGGCAACGTCATATGAATAACAAAGACGAAACCGCAACTGATTTAGATAAGGAAACAATAGGATATGTAAGTATGTTTGATATAATGCAAGATCAGCATAATAATTGTTGAGTAGGCACACCCACATAAGTACATTGACAGTAGAACAAACTTATCTTTATAATACCATATTGAAAAATGTTTTTTTGTTTATATTCTTAAAATTGCTGCTAGTGTAAAACATGGTCACTTAAGAACAAGAAACTAAAAGAAAAGCGTGTATCATTCAGCAGCAGGAAGACTAGTCAATAAGTGAATATTGCTAGATTAAGAAAGTAATAATAATATTGGCGTCGCTAGAAGAGGACATACTATTACACAGTATAGAAAGAATGAAAGAGTAAATGAAACAGAAATAATAAATAACATTTGTGCAGGGACATTTGTATCTATAATAACGACAAGGTGACACCTACATAGATATTATCTGAGACAATTGTCGTCTGATTGGTTTAGTTACATCGAACTTCCGATCCCTAGCCGCTGTTGTACGTGACTGTACTTCAATATGAATTTGACACTTTTTCATGCCTGTATCTACAACTTAGAGTCTACTGAAATCTTTAAACCTTACTGCATATACATATAAGGTTAAAATTTAAGTTTCCTAAATAGTTGAAAGTAAACTTGCGAATAAATCTGGTAGTGGGTAAAAAGAATTGCGGACCACGCGCCGTTTCCTAATTCGCCCGAATTCGTTTGAATGAACATAAAAAAATGCAAAGTCAACAGAGATTATTTTGAAGAAATTTACCGTTTCGTGAAATATAAAGTGAACGTTGCCTTCATTATTTTGTTTGTAAACCAAAAACTGCTGCGCCATCAATCACTTTTGGACGTCAACAAAATATGGATGTTTACGCAACGGGCATATCTCAGCTCCAATCTTTCTAACAAATCGCATTAAAGACAATTATGAAACACAATTCTCTATAGATTCATATCTCAGGCGTGAGAGTCTTTATAGAAAATAAATTTTAATTGGTGCACACAAACTTTGTACAAGTTACGACTTAATCGCCACAGAATTGGCGGTTAATGAGCGGAAAGATTGTAAACGTATTAACATCGTGGGCAGTCCAAATCCAGGTCAAAAAATGGAAACAGCGGGTCAATTAAAAAAATCGGCCGCACCATTCCATCATTGTTGCGATTGCTCGTTGAAAACACGATTCGTTAAAACTTGTAACAATTAGTTTGTTAGTAAAGTTGAATTCGAAAGAAATACTGAACATTATAATTCTAATGATGTAAAATAACAAAGAATAATTTAAAAAGAAACGAAACTTGACGATGCGTGGTTGAAATATACTAGTATGAATGCGACTAATGGATGAGTATATCGTAGTGGATCGATGCCGTCATTTGTATGAAACTTAATCGAATAATTGATTATAAGAGTGAAACAATAAAGTGATTAGTTTAACAAAAAGTCGGACAATGAGTTATTATTCAATAGATAGGTTGCTATTGTTGGCCGGCAGAGACAAGACGGTTATCTGGTGTGGGTTGTTGACCTGTATCATTTGTTTGTGTGATCATCGAAGCTCGATATTAATCTATAAGCTTAATTCAAATTAGGCGAGTCCAGTGTAGTGTATTTAAAATATTTTAAATAATATCCTTGAGATCCTATGTTTTTTCTAATCTTAGAACATACTAGCGGCTCTCCACGGCTTTGCTCGTGACATACATAGCCCAAGATCCGCAGATATTGGAACTTTTCAACGGCTAAATAATTTTCATAATCCAAAGTTTGACCTTTACAAAAAATCAAATTTCAAAACTTAACACTGTTAAATATTACAGTAATGATGGTGTTATATTTTACCTAAACTATATTTTTCAATATAATTTCAAATTTTTATTTTATTTTTTCTACCTGGACAACAGTTTAAACTTCATATTTAAGAAAGTAACTTGTTAACGATTGACCGAATCAGAGATCTCCAATGACAGTACCTATCAAAAACTGACTGAAACATTTACAAAATATTTAAGTAATTTACATACAGTCAACTTTATTTGTGTCTTGATATATCTTAACCAAATTTTTTTTTAGATTTCTCATAATCCGTTCTTGCTAATTGAGCTCACTCAACTCGCCCATTGTGACATTTGAGTAGGTTTTTACGATGAGGAGTCACATTCTTCGGATGATATCTTAGAGACTTCCTAAATTACATTTACAATTCGTCATTTTGCCTTTGATAGATAATCAAGTTCGTCGTTTAGCGCTGATCATTATCTTAATATCGTTGGCATTTCAATGAATTGTAGTTTAAATTTATTTAAATAATTTTAATGAAGATATGGCTGATAGAGATTGAATAAGGTACTTCTTGATATACTTTTTTTGGATATTTTTAACATTTTTGGTTTTTATTCGATCAGGCCTAAAATTGTTTGCTCTTTTAAGAATCTTGTTATCAGCACAGTACCATTTAATCAGTTTTATTTTACGTATTAAAAAGCGGTTTTAATAGTTTGAAACTAATAATAATAACTGAGTAATATTAAGTTGTCTCCGAGGTTCCTAGGCTTCTGTTGGAAAACAAATCGTGTGGTTTCCGGCTATTTAGAATAGAATCACTCCATATATTTTCCATGGATGTCGTAAAAAGCGACTAGAAGATAATCCTAAAAACTTAGGCTAAGAAACCTGTCACCATTTGAATCTCAATTGCATCACAAAGCTATACGGCTGAACGTTGCCTTTAAATTTTTTCAAGACTCTTGTCTACCCCGCATGGGATATAGATGTGACCATATGTACATAATATTCTAATGCGATTATATTACCTATTTACAATTCATTAATGCTAATGTATGTGTATCAAACTGCATGTTTATTTTTATACATATGTAGGTACAATTAAAAATTACAGACGCCATTTTTAAGCATAATATACTGGCCACTGGTCGTAGTGTTATTTATAACGCATATTTTATACGACATGCATTACACCTACAGGCTCCTTAACACGCAATTGGAATAAAGCAAATAAACGGAAAATATATATCAGTCTTTATACCCACATTTAATAAGTTGTCGGACAACGTTGAGTTTTACGCGTTGTAGAGTCGACATCACGATGTTTTTGATCATATGTATTTTAAATATGTATCACAAATTTATATTATATTAGAAAATACTTTTTTTTGGATCATAGTGCTATCTGAGTTCGTTAGTTTTTGAATTAGTGTGAAGTGTAAGTATTGTGCGAGTAAACTCGCTTTGAAATAACCTGTAAAAATTAATTTATACTTAAATGTTATTTATTTAAAATTTAGTTAGAAAATGAGTCACGTCTTGCCTTGCGGGGTAGACAGAGCTAACAGTCTTGAAAAGACTCATAGGTCACGTTCAGCTCTTTGACTTTGTGATGGAATTGAGATTCAAGTAGTGACAGGTTGCTAGCCCATCGCCTAAAAGGAGAATCCCAAGTTAATAAGCCTATTAATAGCCTTAGTCCCTTAAAAGGCATACTTGCTTGAGATGAAATGTCTTCATATTTTTTAATTTATATCAAAGCTTATTGCACTTAATAAAATGTACGAATGGTGGACTTAATGCTTGGCATTCACTACCAGTCTATCAGCTGACCGACAGAAAAGTAGGTGGTATAAAGTGCACAATGCACATGCATCTTAATGGTAAATACATATAACAATAAAAGAAATACATACATTAAGTAAAAAATGACTTATTGTCGATTTGCTGAAGAAAGAACTTACTTACAGCATGCTTGCATAATATCAACTCTTGCTATTTAATTCAATGTCAACGCTAATCGGATTACCTTTAAGAAGAGCAATAAATTTTGGAATCTTTACAGTTTCGAGACGCCCTACACTTTAAGGTCATAAATTGAATATAGTTAAGTATGCAACGAATTTGAATGTGTGCCTAAGTAGGCATTATTCCACGAGATAGAGTCGTTAAAAATATCACACGGGATTCAGCTTATACGAGATAGTCTTGTCGTATAACTTTACTTCTTATGATGGCTAATCCCAAAAGTTATATGTTGATTCTCGGTTTTGTCAGAAAGAGAAAATAAAAATGGCGACTTGTAAGAACTAGTATTGTAAATATGCCATTCTTTTGCATACATACATTCATATAATCACGACGGTACCTATCTCTTGCGGGGTAGAGCCAACAGTCTTAAAAAGACTGATAGCCCACATTTAGCTATTTGACTTAATGATAGAATTGAGATTTAAATAGTGCCAGTTTGCTAGCCCGTCGCCTAAAAGAAGAATCCCAAGTTTATAAGCATAGGCTTATAACTTATAAAGGGATAGCCCTTAGTCGCCTTTTACAACATCCATGAGAACGAGATGGATTCTTTTGCATAATGTATTTTTACTTTGACGTCCTTTCTATCCTCTTAGCAATTTTGTAGGGACGAAATCAATTTAAATCATTTATTATCAATGATAAATGTATGAATGTTTTTTATTCCTTTTTTCTAAATTTATCGCCTTACATAGATCGGAGGTTAAGAAATAAATAATTAACACTATTATGAATAAAGGTAAAAATAAAATATAATTTAAGGTGTGAATATTAATTTATACTTAACTTATGTCTATTTACATTTTTAACAAACATCTTGTCAATTCTATTTGTCTATTTTACATACGAATGTCTATATTAATGGTTCTTATGCTTCATATTTTAGAGGTTCAATAATTTTTTTTTATGATTAATATTATAATGATACTGTTAAATTATATTGTATGTATTAAAAACTTTTTTTAATCTATCAAAGATTTTCAATATCAAGCTTATAAAAATAGATAGAATAGTTCCATTCATTATAAATTAAGATGAAGCTTTACATCGGAATCACAATTTTTTCCATAATTTTTAATTTAGTTATATATTTGAGTCTCAATTACATTACAAATTACGGCTGATCGTGGTCTGTCTGTTTTTTCAAGAATGTTGGCTCTGTCTTCTCCGTAAGAGATACAGACGTCGTAATTTGTAAAATAATTTTAAATATATTTCCATAAACGGAACAGTTTATAAAATAGTAGTATATATATCAAACATAAATATAAAAATTCAAACAATCATAATTCACTGTATCAAATTTTCATTAACACAATTTGATATCAACTTGTTATTTAAAGCATTCAGCTTTTAAATGTAACTATCGATTCTACTAAAATCCTTGTTAGTTCACCAAAACAGTAGAAAAAGATGAACATTCGAAATTACAATTGATTTACATGCCGCCTTCCGTGACTACGAGCCCACGCTTGCTATTTGTAATATATATAATTCTTAAAGACATTGGTTCCCGCGGTGCTCAGCATCAGAAACATCTTTATGGCTTAATCTTATACACGCCATATCAATAAATAAACGCTCCGGAATAAAGTTTTTTTGTCTAGTGAGGTCAGTATGTAGATCAGCTGGTAATTCGATATTTGTGTCGATAGAGTGGGTGGGAAATGTTTTATCTCTCTTCTGCTGTTGTATCCTCACCTCTTTGTAGAGGAGCTCGCGGATTAAACATGATCCTGGATAATGTTACTTCAGAATTTACACGAAGAGACTCCCGCCGGACCATGGAAGACATAACTTATATTTGATCATGGATTGAACGTAAATTAGTTTCAGTTTTAAGGAAAACGCAGGATTATAAAAAGCCCTTAATAAAGCTTAAGATTAATTATGAACACATAGGTAATAACTGATTTGTTTCTTTTAACATTATGTACTTACTAGTTTCTTGTTACTGTGTAAATTTCTATGCAAAAAAGATATTACAAACAAACAAACAATCTTACTTTTAACCATTGGATCACAGTCATACGTGACAGTCCTACTGCATTGATACTCGTATAGTTTCCTGACGAATAAAAAAGAATAGAATACCCCGAAATAACGTTAAACACTAAAAAAATTAAGGTAATTTTAAAGAGTAGTTAAAATATGATTCATTTCTAGTTTCCCATAGACAAAAGCTTCAGTGGCCTCTTTTCTTCATTCCTTTTAAAACTAAAATTAATCTTCAACGTTTCTTAAAACACATCAAATGCAAATGATGATACAAAAAGTCCAAAGTGACAGTGCAGTCGACAAGTTACTAAGACAAAAATACTCGTGTCATTTAGATCTACAAATTTTATAATAAAGCACTTTCACCCTTTGTATTAGAGTTTATTTTTAGTGTTTCGTGTATTGGTAGATGTATTTATAATGTGGTTCAGTTAAAGATGTCACTCATCCGAAGTTTTACGATCGACCTAATAGCGTTCTAAAGTTCCCGAAATCCTTGAAACGTGACTGCAGTGTCAACAAATTTAAAACTGAATCTGTCGGATTATATGCCAGACGGTCCCTTTGAACCGCCCATATAACATTAGTATAAAATAAAAAGATCATAGAAGATGTGCTTTATTAAATGAGAGTTATTTGAAGAGCTTAAGTATGAAGAAGAAAACTTTTAAGCATATATCAGTTTTCTTCGTGTCCACCCGAAAGGGTTCTTTACGATTTTGATAATTACATTGGTACGTAAATATACTTATTTCAAAACAGACAATGTGTAATTATATAAAATATTAATTATAAAATATAGTATCGTTGAGTTTGTATCTCGTAATACAAGTCTCGAACTCACTTCGAGGCTAACTTAGTCTGTTTAGTTGTCCTGTGTTTATGTATTAATTAAAAATGTGATACAAAAATACGGCAAGATTAAATGCTTATTGCTAGATAAAATGCAAAATGAGTGAGTGATGCAATTGCCAAACTAGTTTTTAACAGTTTACTGATAATTTAGTTTTTTTTTTATATAATTTTTTTGTTAAGGTAATTATCTGTGCACTCCATATTTTGTGACATCGAGGGTGATCTCAATTTGTTCGTGTGTTTATAATAATTTACTTTAATTGTTTCTTTATTTCTTTGTTCTTATTGTTAGGGTTGGGTGATCTTAACCAACCAATAGTTATTTTTGTCTGAAATTTAATGATATCTTTGAAAATACCCTCAGGGATTGCCTTTAATGTGAAGGTGGCAACTATGTGTTGCTGAGAATACTCATACGAGTATTCTAAAATAAATAATATCCTTAAAATCACCCACTCAAAATGTTGTCTTGCAAATATCTTTATCCCTTAAAGCGTCGATACGTCACTTTACTCGCAAGCTACATTAAGCTAAATTACTTAATTATGAAATTTTAAGATTTAGAAATTGTAGCAGCTTTGTAGTCATAATTTTGTAAAGAAGAAACCTAAGTTTTTAAGCCTTGCCTTTTTTAAATGAGTGCCAGTGGTGTAATCATACACATACATGCATTTAACACGTCTACATCATTTGCGGCGTGTCTAGAGCCATAAATCTCGAAAAGACTGAAAGGCCACGTTCAGCACTAACCCAACACTATGTTTTCATTCTTTAGCAAAGTAGCATGGAAGATGATTAAATATTAGAATAATACTAATTAATTAATTAATTAAATACCTTTTAAAATTCTTGCCAGTTGTATTATCTCCAGTTCTCATTATCTCCTGGATGTTGACAATATCTTTTAAGTATCTCTAAGGAAACCAGTTTAGGTGTAAATTAAAAAATCTATGATATAAATTGGAAAATTTTATCTCAAGATATACATTAAGATAGTGGTCGTTAAACGGGCATTAAAATAAAACGTTTATTATACTTGATACGAGATTAAATTAAATGGTAGTAAACAAGTAACACCCCGCTTTGGTGATTTTGTTGTGGGTCAATTTAATGCGAAGAATATTTTTGAATTGAAATGACATGGGTTGAATCTATTGTACACGTTGTTGTTGTAGAAAGACACTTAGAAATAATGTCAAAACTGTTTTGTAATTCCATTTGTATATGACGCTTATATGTCTAAATAGAATGTCTTTTCAAAACTATTAGGTCTGTTTATCTCAATAGGGATAAACACATATATATATGTATACATACATATAATCACGTCTTTATCCCTTGCAGGGTAGACAGACCCAACAGTTTTAAAAAGATTGTTGGTCCACGTTCAGCTGTTTGTCTTAATGATAGAATTGAGATTCAAATAGTGACATGTTGCTAGCCCATCGCCTAAAAGAAGAATCCTAAGTTTATAAGCCTATCCCTTAGCTTATCCCTTTATGTTGTCTTAAATACGTTTATGACATTTTGACACTATGTAATTTATATTAAAAATTCAAATATATCATATTACATCACGTATTATTATGTATTATGTGTTATTAATTACCATTTGAACACTATGTGAAACAACGGCAAAATTTCCTTAATAATAGTTAAATTTGAATAATATAACTTAATCTGAGTACAATTTATATAACAGCGGATAACCACTTAATAGTTGCATATACTCGTATAACCAACTAAAGTTGTAAACTCAACGAAGCATGAACACAAAGTTTCACGTAATTATGTCATTTCCAACGTGTATAAACATTAGGGAAAATAAATAAAGCACAGAATTGTTAATCTTTCTAAATCAAAATTTAATCTTCTAAATGAAATATAATAGTATGTAGGAAATCGGTACGTAATTAAAATCCGGGTAAAATTAAAGCTTTAGTATTGATTACGGGCAACAACTAAAACTTTAAAATTTTTTTTTACAATTTTGACAATGTCATTTAATAAAAATATATAATCGTTGTGACAGACCGCTGGTTCTAAAACACTTAAGAACATGCAAAAAATGAGAGAGTAAATGTTACCAAAATCTCTACACAATATCCGCATTTCTATAAAAATGTAGTTCGACTTGAATATTTTTATTGCACACTGCGCTACACCAAACAATTTTATCCAAAACATTCCTGAAAGAATACCATCTCGAGAACGTTATACAAATAACCACATTTTTAACGTATATTTTTATTTTAACGCCCAACTTCATAGCGACAGAGTTGTTTTGTTATTCTTTCGCAACGTTACGGTGTAAATTGGGCCTTTGTCTTCATTTATAGACCCAGTGACCAAATGTAAGATGTTAAGGTAGAACTACATTAGTGCTACTGAAATTTTATACCACTTAAGTTTGTGTAGGTATACCTAAGATTCAACATACATACATAAACACGTATATATATATACCTTGCGGGGTAAACAAAGCTGACACTCTTGAAAAGACTGATAGGCAACGTTCAGCTGTTTGGCTTAACGATAGAATTGAGATTTATATAGTGACAGGTTGCTAGTCAGTTGCCTAAAAGAAGAATCCCAAGTTTATAAGTCTATCGCTTAGTCGCCTTTTACGATATCCTTAGGAATGAGATGGAGTGGTCTAATTCTATTAGTGCCGGGAACCACACGACACCGGTATTAGATTTAAGTAAATTATTGTCTTTCATTGCTACTATTTATTTATCAAAAGCTTATAAGTAAATTTCGTGTTTGGCTTATTAATTGTTATTGTGATATTAGAGTGAAGCTTAAATCCTTAAATTGTAAGGACTGTGTTCGATTCGAAGTAGACATAAAGATGTGAATATTTTAAGGTACACACACATTTGATTATGTTTATGAATCAGACCAAATTCACGATATCATTCAAAGGAGAAGTTTTATTGAATTAGTAATCACTACAAACTAAATAATGTAGCTTTTACCTTTATTTCCACCGCGTGGTACAAAGACGCGATAACAACTCGCACGAGTGAGTTTTCTTTGACACAAATCAGTAACACAAATTCTACATTATTTACCATTTTTATTACAGCATATCAAGTAACATTTGCAAATAAAAAACTGAATAAAATCGTAATATACAAAAACTGACATCTCACAAACGGCGCATCTCCCGCGGTGTAAATCTACCTTAACAAAAACATAGCAGTTTATACGTTAGAAAAACCACAAAGAATATTTTCACGCTAAAGAGAAAGTCCATAAAAACGTCGTCTCAGTTTCAAACTTAAAATGCTGTTAAACATTTTGTTTTAAAAATAAGTCGCCGAGGAAAAATAAAAAAGTTAGTCTATGCTTATGCTCCACTCGAGACACAAAAAGTCTGGATTGTGACTAGAAACTTTTTAATAAGCGTAATATTTTTATTCCGTCTAAAAAGATTTTACTGCGGAACTTCACGGCAGATTTCGTGGATGATTTAGTCGTTTTTGTAGGCAACATTTTGTCATAAAAGTTGCCCTTTTGCAGGAAATTTCAATAAAACATTTCACAAAGACATAACTAAACCTAGTGAAATATTGAAAATGACTTTGTTACTAAGTAAGTTAATTTTTATATGCTGGTCTGGCAACGGGTTAAAATCTGTTCTTGAAACTCACTTCCACTAATGTGTCCTTTAGTAAGTCAGCAGTGACTCTGTCTACCCCGTGACGTCATATGTATGCAAATAATTTTAATTTCCAGGATTAGCAAATTCATTTACATTTTTCTAACTTTATCGCCAGTAATATACGTACACATTGCGACCATAAACAGATAAAACTTACTTTGAAAAGAACACGTTTGACATCAAGGCTATCAAAAATCAGATAAACCCGTACCCTTGACCCATAAAGTTGGATCCAATACTCTTCAATAGCAAATAACGTTCATACCCCACGGGGCCGATAAGTGGCATGAAGCTTTCAATTCCAATAAAACTCTTATATTCCTCATAGATTTCCATTTCAATATAGGAAAATCAGTATTTTATTTACTTTTTATTTATTGACGCGTTTTGTTTGATTGGACAGACAGGCAAGGAAGGAGACGATATTTTAATTTTGATAATTTTCTTTTGTAGCCAATCTTCAGTCAAATACTAAAAATAAACATAAATTTCCATTCTCATAGCAGAAAGTTCTAAATGAAAGACTGAAAAAAGATATTAGCTTAAAATTTCAGTTGTCGGTGAAAAGTTATTTGGAAAATATTTTAAAGTTATTTGGAATAACTATAAAAGGCTTTAAGCGCCTGGTCGTCATCAACCAGCTTTGACAAGTTCTCGATTTTATATTTGATTACTCATTTTGACAGCACTTCTGTCCTTAAGTCAGCTCTTACGACATCATCAAAGGAGACATCATCAATCTCTTTACTGAAAAACCAATTTTGAAAAGAAAAAAAAAAACAATCGAGATAAACGGTTGTTTAAAAAAAGAATAAAGTTGCATTAAAAAATAGAGTTGAACTTACAAAACCGAAAAGTTTACGATTGGTAGACGGACTCCGTTCAGACATAATCCGTTCAATTGAAGTTCGATGTGAACTTTGCTGCGAGCAAATGAATCAAATTGGATTTGATTTCCTACTTCCATTCCCATTTTGTGATTTTCAAGAAGATCTCGCGATTTGTTACTGTCATGCGAGAAATAGAGAGGATAGTTGCGACTTTTCAAATGGCAGTCGATCTGTTAAAATATAATCAAGGTGTGAAATATATCTAGTCCTAAATCTTTCCAAAGGAACCAAACCCATGGCTATACATACCATACATACATCCATATTATGACGCCTACCGTTTAAATAAATCCCTTGCGGGGTAGACAGAGCCAACGGTCTCAAAAAGACTGAAAAGTCACGTTCAGCTGTTTGGTTTTATAATTGTATTTGAGTTTCAAATAGTGACATATTGCTAGCCCATCGCCTACGAGAAGAATCCCAAGTTCATTAGCCTGTCCCTTAGTCGCCTTTTCGTCTTCCATGGTAAATTATAGAGTGGTCCTTTTCTTAAATGCTGGGAACCTAAACATTTAGGAATATAAGAAAATAGGCACTAAAGAATACATGCCGTTGCCTGAATATACAGCAGTACGCTACACTATGGTAGGTACATACATACATACATACATACATAAAATCACGCCTCTTTCCCGGAGGGGTAGGCAGAGACTACCTCTTTCCACTTGCCACGATCTCTGCATACTTCTTTCGCTTCGTCCACATTCATAACTCTCTTCATACAAGCTCGGCGGTTTCGGGTACTTTTGACCTGACCCTTTACCAGGACGTCCTTAATTTGATCAAGATACGTTCGTCTAGGTCTTCCCACTCCGACCTTTCCCTCCACACTCTCCTTGTATATCTGCTTAGTCAACCTGCTTTCATTCATCCTCTCCACATGACCGAACCATCTTAACATACCCTTTTCTATTCCTGTAACTACATCTTCTTTCACATCACAACATTCCCTTATCACGCTGTTCCTTATCCTGTCACTCAATTTCACACACAATATGGTAGGTACCACTAAGATAAAGTCACAGAATAACTACCAACATTTAAATATATCCATGTTGTCATACTGGTATGACATATAAGTATGACTACGAGAAAATAGCGAACTTAACATAGTCTACCTACATTTCACGAAATGACTAATTATGTCTAGTATTTATATATTATCCACTTTCATACTCATTCATTTGATAGCTCCGCACAAAAAGTCACTTAAAAATTAAACAGTAGTAAAAAACATAAGAAAGTGCAGAAATACAACACCGTCGTTACTGAATGAAAAAAAAAAACTGGTCTGCGAAAATATTTACAAAGAAATCCGATCTGTCTCCGTTCACGCTTTCACATATAATTCCGTTTCATATTAGCCGTATAAGATTACCGATTGGACATTAAACAGTGTTGAATGAGTGTACTGATGCGTTCGGGACGATAAAATGACTCGTGAGAGACGGATCTGTGTCACACATCAGTGAGAGTACGGAAATAAGGCATGAAATTCAATATTTTTGAAATTTAAGAATCAACAGGAAGTATGTCAAATCAGAAGATGCGTGTTAGGCGGCGTTAACGAATAATCCAATTTCTTTCAGGTAACCAATACGCAGAAATGAGGACACACCTAATTTCATTGAAAGAAAAGAAAAATTAATTTCTTCATAGACGCGCTTAAGATTGTTTACAATCATGTACAGCTTACATTTATATAATTCAGAATTAAAAAAATAATAACACTTTTAAATTGACGAAGCCAATGATCACAAAATATAGGTAATAAAAAGATTTAAAACTGAAATAGCATTATGTCGATAAAACCACCAAAAAAACGTAAAAATGGCAAATAGACCTTTTTCTATACCTTCCTTTTTCTATATCTTTTATATCTCCGCGGTAAAATGTGCACACACGGAGCTACTTAAGTAGCGTTAAAATATAATTTAATTATTAATTGTACAGTTACTGTTCCTTGGATTATAAGCTTCGAGAAATTTTAATTATATCTCTATTCCAATGTTTATATACGTAGCCCAGACAGCAATCCTAGCACTAAGCTTCAATGTTACTCTTATTTTTATTCTTAAAAACTATAGATCCCGTAGGATTTGCAAATAACATTTATTCTATTGTAGGTGGCGCTAGGTTCGCGCAGTATCTGCGGATAAGTGCTAGTGGTTTATATTATTAGATCATACATCATTTTTAATATTAAGAAACATAAAAAACATATCTGTACAAATTTGAATTTGGAATTCCTAACCATAGGGAAGAAATTTGTGATTTAAGTGGCCAGTACAAGAAAACGCCAATTTCATTTGTAATTCCAAACCATAATAAGAAAAGAACGTGTAATGGAATTATTTCGAATATTATATAGTCTGAGCACGGAAACAGTACCTTAATTAAATCGCATCGGATCGAATCGCGTCGATATGGCGCACTAATGCGTTCGATTAATTTTTGTTTACATTCTTCGACACCGATGTGGAAAGTTCCTGTTTATTCTTACATTTTTACATGGTTATATGGAGTTGAATGTGCACGTGTATTGAAACAGAAGCTTATACCAGTATATACCTACCTACTTTTTAATAATGAAATCGTGTAGAATAAAATTTCGGATGTAAAATGCTTGGATTTTTCTTACAAACTACTTACTTGTATGTTGCAGTTTAATAATAATGATAAAAAGAAATAAAGATCAGATGATCATAAATGACATCATTAAATAAACATACTCGATATTTTAAAGCCAATCATGGAAGTTATGAGTCTTAACTAAGATTTTCAAAGGTTAAATATTATTATGTTATATATAAAATTCTCGTGTCACAATGTTCGTTCCCGTACTCCTCCGAAACGGCTTGACCCTATCTCATGAAATTTTGTGAGCATATTGAGTGGGTCTGAAAATCGGCCAACATTTTTCATACCCACAAAATGCAAAACAACGTTTTCCGGGACAGCTAGTTTTATATAATTTGATGCTGTGATATAGCTATTTGCAAAACAGAACCCTATTAGCTATTGGCTGTTTTTGCGACTTCCAAAAATTTTAATTTTGTTCTATTTTTAATATATCTAATTTATTTCATTTTTTATTTAACCTCGCCTTTGTTATTTTTGATCAATAAAATTCACCTCGAATATGACTACTCATAGCATATTGCCAAGTTAAAAAAATAATTAAAAAGTTATTTCTGTAAAATGGTCGCCGAAGTCCAAGGATGTGAGTAATGACCAATTTCGTATTCACCATGGAGACTTATCGCGTTATTCGTAGTTAAGACCGGAGTCACGTCGGCGGGGCAATTAAGTCTCTGGCCTTTAATTTACCTATCACAGGTTCTTAACCTGAATATATAGGCGGCCTTGTTATTAACAATAGTTATAGGTATTGTCTGTGTGAATTTTAAATCATGTATTGATTTAATTAAAACTCCAGAACCATATTATGGTACAAGCCGTGGGCATGAACATTTTATTCGCATCACGTGGAAGTGAGGAAACCTGCACATTCAGGTACCTTGTTAATATTAAACATATAACAATGTGATTAGGTTCAACTGTAAGAAGTAAAATAGCAGTTTACGGGATAGACAGAACTAATAGTCACAAGATAAAAAAGCCAGATAGCTGTGATGCTTAGTAATGGAATTAAGATTCAGAGAGAGAGACAGCAACCTGTCTCTCTCTCTGAATACGTATACGTATACGTAACGCCTAAAAGACAAATTTCAAGCTAAATTTTTTTACATTGGTTTTTGAAAAAAGCTATTTTATTTGGATAACATTTGTCTTGCAGTTTTACGATTTGAATTTTTAGACAATAAATATAGATATTTATCGTCGTTAACTCAGAACAAGTGATCACGTTGGTAAAGAATTAAATCGAAACTAGAAAATTTAATTAAGTTTGCTTCAAGTATTTACATTATTTTATTAATTTCGAGGGGTGTCTTAAATTAGTTGTTCAGCAGACTGTGAAATCCCGTCAAGTACTATGGCAGGTAAAGGTATAAGTAAGTGTGGTTAATGGAACTAGACAGGCGTATGATTCGGTGACCTGTTTGAAATTTTCGTAGCGTTTCGTTACTGATGATAAATGATTAAGTGCGACTAATCTTGAAAGTCAGTGGAAGTGTTAGGTTAAGGAAAGACAAAAAACATATGTAGGAATGGTCTGAAGGGAGACATGATAGAAAAGGAGTGACTAGTGAAAAGGCCATTGAGCTTTTTAATTAATAGAGATAAAATCTAGATCTGATCTGAATTTTGATGATAGCACAGCTAGTTAATATAAGAAATAATTTAAAATGGAAATAAAACTTAATGGAACTTACAATGATTATACAAAAAAAGAAGTTGTATTCTAAATTTCATACTGAAATTGATTAAAGAACATAAACAACATTTTACAGACTACTTGAAACAATTCGTTGAAAATTACTTATTTCATTAATTCCCTGTGACGTGTTAATGAAACTGGACCTTTAATCTAATGTCAAATGAGTAAGTAGCACTTGTATACAATTTTGTGGTTTCTATATTTTTTAGTCGAACGCGTTATGGTGAATTTATGTACGCGTCAAAATATCACACTTGGGTGATTAGTATCAATTTATACTGTCAATGTCACTTTAGCTTTGTGACTAATAATATCTAATGGAAAGTTCGTATTGGGTTTCTCATTTTTACTGTAATCTAAAACCCGGTCGTATAAATTTTCTTAATTCTGAATTACTATAGGAATATAGGGAGATGAGATATTTTTTTCTTTTAACATTTCTTTAATTTAATTTGAAGTAGGTACTTAAACGTATACTATTATTCAATTAGCATCTCTTGCCACTTAGCCAGCATAAAATGTAATACAAAATTATTCATCTGCCAACAAATGGATTCCACAATTATACCGTTATTAATAGTTTAACCGTTACAAATACGATCAAATCCGCTTACGTTTGGGTACAAGTTCTAATCCGTTGGACACTGACGAGGTTGATATGTGAAACAAAATAAATCAGATACAGAAGAACATAACCTCTCATAAGTCCACCGCCATTTTTAAATTTACATTTAAAAATTTCCATTAAAATTTAAAATGTTGCATTTACCACAGTTTTGTTCGAAAAACTTATTAAATACACTAAAATACGCACTGTGAAAATGAAAAAAATCTTTTTATATTCTTCTCCGCGGAAATTTTGGAATATTCTCCCTTAGTGCACCTGTAGACTATACATGGAACCTACATGACAAATTTTAATTCCCTTGACCTAGCAGTTTAGGCTGTGCGTTTGTAGTGTATGTGAAATATTTAAGAGTGAGAGAGAACGAATTATTATGTCATCTCTAGCACACATGCCACCATGATGGATTTTGGACAGCAATTCATGACGGAAGGTACAGTGAGCGTGTGTGTCTGAGAGCCAATAAGTCGGTGGGTAAGCGAATCCCTCCAGCGTTCATATATCAGTAAAGTTTAGGTTTCCCTTACAGAAGACAGATGGGGGTCGCGTGTAGAAATCTGATTTATTTAATTTAGGATGACCATACATACATATAATCACATCTATATGCCTTGCGGGGTAGACAGAGCCAGCAGTCTTGAAAGACTGATAGGCCACGTTATGATGGAATTGAAATTCAAAGAGTGACAGGTTGCTAGCCCATCGCCTAAAAGAAGAATCCCAAGTTTATAAGCCTATCCCTTAGTCGCCTTTTACGACATACATGGGAATGAGATGGAGTGGTCCTATTCTTTTTTTTATTGGTGCCGGGAGCCACCATCCACCATCTCTCCGGAAAAGAAAACATTCTGTACTTTAATTCTTGTATGGCACTGACGAGGCTGATATGTGGCGCAACGATAAATGAAATCAGTAAATCCGTCATCTCGAATTTGTAATAATCCGATTATGAGCTGAATCGAGATTTGTAACGGAATCGATTGGATAAATCGAGTAGGTCTTATTTACGAGCCGTCTGCGTATGTTTACAAAAACTTTTTAAGTCGTTATAGCTTAGAACCTCAGCTAATAACTACATTTAAATAAATCAAAATAATAATCTATCTATCTGAAAAATGTTTATAATTTATTATACAATAATCATTGTTTAAAAAATATATATATCGGAAAATGCGACTAAAGAATAGGCATAAACTTGAGATTCTTATGTTTGGTGATCGGCTGGCAACTTGTCAATACTTATTTGAATCTCAATTCTAACATTAAGAATAACAGCTGAACGTGGCCTATTGATCTTTCAAGGCTCTGGCCGCACGCGTTATAAACTTGAATATATATATGAATGAATGAATGAATGGATTGATTTTATTCGATTTCTAAGACTCATTATAAAAAAAAATCTGATAGGTTGTACCTTTTACGGTTAAAATAAAAGTATTTATTTACAGTTAAAATAAATAAATATAATAAATTAAGTGTAGATACTTTCTTTCTAACAGAAACATTATTACACTAAAATGTCGAAAGGCCGGTTCTCCATTCGTATCAAGTTCTAATGAAACGATACCTATTACAGTTATCAAAGGCGTGAAACTATAGACTATGTGACATTACGTATCAATTTTGCGGTCAAAATTGACTTGCTAAGGCTCGGTGGCCGTTTTGTTTTTCTATAATTTTAGTGTTAATTGCCAAATTGAAGCGTTTATTTGTTACATATTGTTAACATCGGTGCTTGGATTCCTACCTATAGGCGCACAAATGTCAAATTCCAAGATCGCAAAATATACTAACTACGACTTGTAAAATACTCGTAGTACGTCATATTCGATGACTTATACTAAAATACTACTATAAAACTTTTCTGGTTAAAGTTAAGAAGCAAACAGACAAAAACAGTGTAACAAATTGTCAATTTGCTCATTAATAGGAATCACATTATCAACTTTCAAGTTCAGGGTGTCATATGACCACGATCCAGCATAGGATAAGACAAGTATAAAAAGCAAAACTTATTGGACATCCTACTTATATTTGTATACAGATGATATTGTGTGCGGGCCGTATGGTGCCTTCAGATTACCGACAGCTGATATCTTCCCGTGGGTATCGTAAGAGGCGTTTAAAGGATTAAGCGGGAGGTGGGCAGAAGCATCCCCTACGCTGATATGACACAGTCCAGAATCAAAAGACACTGCGGCTACCAACCCGTTGCCCAGCGTGGTGACTATGAGTAAAATCCCTCCATTTCTGAGGAGTCCTTAGTCCAGCTGTGGATATTTATGTGCTGTTAAGGTAAGATGATATTTGTATCGATCGTTTTTATTTTAATTCACACAAGTGAAAGACAACAACAAATGAAAAAAGTCAATGATGTATAGTGGGCCTTATAAACCAACAGTAACAGAAGGTGACACCGGTATTCTGATGGACGAACTGGTCCATAATTGGCCCAGTTTGACGGACGAAATTTCCGAACCGTTTAACATTATGTGCAATTAGTAAATTTGTATTTTTTCAAGAATCGTTTTGTATGGTTAGTTTACGGAGATAAGATCTTTAATAAACTTTATCAGTTGTTTGACATCTGATGTAAAACTTCTATTAATTGGCAATTCGTGTAAGCGATATTTAAATAGAGTAAACTATTGTTTTTACCTGTCATAACTTTTGCGAACCATCATTTTCAGTAAATGGTTTATGAATTCATGTTCACGCCTTAGGCCTCTGATGTGATTTTTATATCACGACTCATTTCCTTTGGACTTGGTGTTTTTATATACATAATATTCAAAGCCAGGAAATACCTATATGTTTATTATTATTTAAGAAAATCTAGTTGAGTAAAATACTTTCCTCAGTATTCTTTCGAAGAATAATTAAAAATTTACATCTATTTTTTTGCAATTGTAACAATTAGCAAGAATGTAGATCAATCACTTAATGTATTTTTGCATTCTTATTAACATATTATAAAAAAAAATCTTCAACCCAATCCAAATTACAACCTACATTGACGCCTTAACAGAACTTCACTCCGACATTAAATACAAACTTAAAAGTTGCCTCGTCAATCTGTCCGTAATTACAACTGACTCACCAACCCCTGTCTTGTAAGACAGAGCGTATGTATACGCTCGAAAGATTTACAAATTACGTAGGATAATTTATATGTAGGTTTGATTCATATATAAAACAGTCAGGCGTTTCAAAGCCTTAACATATAGGTCAATATTAAATAGGATATTTTTTATATTCACGACTAAGTAGAGAAATATTAGTAATATTCGTAATAATTGAGAAAATAAGCGGTAAGCATTTTGACGAACGATGGAACTTGTATCTATGCACTTCAAAATTTGCGGAAAATGTTATTAAGGAAATCGTAGGAGGAGCTTTAAGTTAGTTTAGTGATGATGGTTACTCTTCCGGAGTCATCGTTCGGGAGTTTAGCTACTTTTTTTTTCTTTTATTATTATTAGGCTTCAGTTGTCATACAAATAACCAAAAACTGAAATAGAAGCTTGTTCATAGCCTATAAGTATTTAATTGTATTCTCGGTTGCCTCTACAGCTATTTACATCAAACACACAAGTGACATGAAAAGATTTAACCACATTTTTTACTAAACTCGTTATTAAAAAAATTCGGTCGACGAGGTATATGTGCAATGACCTTTATTGGGTGTTGCCTCCGTCACTCAAGATAATCATTTAACGGTATCGAAAATCTGCATCGGTGCATCGATCGCTCGATTCGCGAAACGGCCCATTATTCCCTGTCTACATTTAATTGACAGCCATCCGATTTATATTTCGCGAGGTTTTAACACGCAAATACTTTTAATTCACGTTTTAAGTCGAGCCCAATCGAAATGGACGTAAATTGGTCGGGGCCAAAACGGCGCGTTTGATGCATTTAAAGGATCGTACCTGTGGGCCATTTAAATGTTTTGTTACATTTTATTGGGGGAGATAAATGTCTAATTTTAGATGGATAAATGAATGAGATTATGTAAGCTACATTAATTAATTTGTATTATATATATGTAAGTACCGTATGATTCCCGACACCAAATTAGTTAAGAATATGATCGAAGGCGACTAGAGGAAAGGTTTATAAACTTGAGATTCTTCTTTTAGGCGATGGGCTAGCAACCTGTCACTATTTGAATCTCAATTCTACCATAAAGACTAACAGCTGAACGTGGCCTATCAGTCTTTCAAGACTGCTGGCTCTGTCTACCCCGCAAGAGTAGACAGAGATTATATGAATAAATATATATAATGTAAAAAGAGGAAGTCATGTGTGTAAGCTATATGCGATGCGCAAATAAAATCTACTCAACGGATATGAATAACACTTTTTAGTAATAGAATAGTAAGACAAAGAGTATCGCAATAACATATATAGGTACTACAATTTGACGGCCTCTGTGGCGCAGCGGTAGTGCGCTTGTCTGTGACACCGGGGGTCCTGGGTTCAAATCCCGGCCAGGGCATGATGAGAAACGAACTTTCTCCGATTGGCCTGGGTCTTGGATGTTTATCTAAATAAGTATTTATTATAAAATATAGTATCGTTGAGTTAGTATCTCGTAACACAAGTCTCGAACTTACTTCGAGGCTAACTCAATCAGTGTAATTTGTCCCGTATATATTTAAAAATTTAAAAAAAATAATTCACTAATTAGCAAAGTCGTGTGCGGGAGCTAGTATTCATTTAACACCATCCTGAAAACAACATATAGGGAATTTATCTTCTATATTTCACGCCTAGAAACAAGGGACTTAGCTAAAAGTGACATACATATAATCATGTGTTAAGTGACAGCCCATCGTTTAAATGATAAAGCCCAAATTTATTAGCATTTCCCTTAGTCGCCTTTTACGACACTCATAGGAAAGAGAGGGAGTACCGTGAACCACACGGCACATGAAAGTGAAATAAATAACAAATCTCACATTGAGAAGCATAGACCTTGGCAATGACATTGCACATCACAAGCCTTTAATTATATTCTTTCACCATGTTCCTATCTCGGCAATTTATCAATGTATCTTCTGTATAAGTACCAGCATGCTAATGGCTGTTTGAATGTGATGTATTTGTTGGTAGCACGGTTTGAACATATGCTACATATCATTGCAACGCAATATGTACAAGCCTTTAGTAAAAATCTAGGTGTTCGGGCTATGTTGATGGTCTATTTACGCTTTTTTTATAAAAAAAAAATATTTGAACTCGGAACAATTTCTTTTTATTAATGAGGTATCTGTAACTTGAACAAGACCGTTTCAATTATATCCTTTAATGTTATAGGCGACCAAGGTATGAGTAATTTTATCAAGGCCAACATCATGATCGAATCTGACCTTCTTTTGTACGATGTCATGAAGATCAGCTGATAGTCGATGAGATTCAGTTTAAGGTCATATATCTACATTCATTCATGTCTTTTAATGTAGACAATGTGCATTCGTCCACGATTAAGATTAAGGAGATCTATATTTGTAAATTGACATCCGATGAAAATGCTGCAGTGTAATTTGTTTCGCCGCTTCTTCTACACATGCGCTTTGGAAGCAGTAGTAGTTATAATTAGATTTAAGTTATGTAACGTCAATAAGTGATACCTTATATCCAATTTTGAAAATAAATCTATTCTATTCTATAAAGGTGAAAATGATCCTAGACTTGTATTTTTATTTCAAGGCTAACGAGGTATTTATCATGACTTCAGAGATCGAACCCGAGACTTAAAAACTTAAAGTCGTATACACAACTCCAAACCACAAAACTGACTTACTAACACCGTCATTATATAAAGTGTAAATATAATAAAAGCAGAATAAAATGACATTGTCGTTTTCACTACGTGATCAACGGCTTATGTTTGTATAAAACGGAAAGTGTAGCTAATGTATGGAATGCAAGTCGTTAAAATGCATGCGATTTCGCATTTAGCGAATGGATTATGTCAGCATCATTGACGCTCTCAAACGTAAAAATATTTCTTTGTTTACGTCAGCACGATAATCTACTTTGAATTGGTATTTAAGGTTTGAATCTTATGCAAAGTGTATAACTTTTCGAAGTTGTTTTTTGGCAATTATTAAAGTGTGATTTTTAATTTTAGATTTAAATTTCTTTATCTTAAGGTTGCCCCAAAAGACTGATGAATGTGAATGACGCAAAATAAGTATGCTGGATCGTGTTAACATTTCCTAAAAAGACGCGATAGTAGACGCCTCCTAGATATATCACATATTCTTTACAGTAGTTTAAGTTATTTTGTGATCAGTGAGTGACTGAGTGAGTGTTATATATAGATCGTCACATCACCAAGAGTGTCATCTTAACGTTATCAGTAATTCAAATCAAACGCAACGTACGGTCGCGTTCATAATTGCAGTCATAGTTCGCAAAACTTTATAGCTTGCACCGCTGCTATCACTCACACATTCACACAAATAACACAATAAACAACAAGTTGGGTAACCCGCCATCAAGAAGAGGGTAGTGAAAAAAAAAAGTCGTCCGCTAATCAACACAGCGACACGCCACACAGCGGAGATCCATTGTGGAACAGTACGAAAATAATGGCTTCATACCGACCAGAATATTTGCGGAACAGTTCGATACATCAGTGGTTACTGTTTTGTGTTTGCACTGTGAGGGACTACACCACAGACAGCCAGCAAGAAAGCCGTATTTATCAGAAATAAATAAGCAAAAACGTTTAGAATTAGCTTGGCAGTATTTGGATTTTGACTGGAAAAAAGCGATATTTACAGACGAAAAGTTCGTTTATTTTATGTCATCACAACACGGTAGACTTCATTTATTTATGGCGAAGAAATGCAACTCGGTATGAAGAAAAAAATATTGTGCCAAATATGGAGTCTGGACACATCTTTGTAAATATGTGGGGCTGGATGAGTGCTGCTGGACCTGGGGAACAGGTGTGGATAGCAGGACGCGCTACAGCTGCTCATTATGTGCAAGTGCTGCAAGAAACCATGTTACCAACTGTGCGGTGTATTTATCCGATTGATGATATACCAACAATATCATTTGTGCAAGACAACTGCCCTGTGCATCGAGTCCATATAGTGCGTGAAAGGTTCTGCCAATTTATATTAAAAGTACTAATTACTTAGATAGTATTTTAAGGACAGCTTCAATATCTTTTCTTTATGAAAACGAATAATTAAGCTGTAACCTAAATAACAGGAGATAAGTGGATGATACAATTAGTGTAATATACTATATATGTATAGCTTTATATAATCATCAATATGTAAATAAAACTATAGGTAAACAGTTTCAATAAAATTTACTAATTTTAATTATTGAATGTTTTATTTTGCTCCCTCTTGTTTAATATTTCTTGCTGATTTCCGTGTTTGAAAACACGGGTATTGTAATTCTTAGATATCAGTTAGTTGGTTAGTCAGTCAGTTACTTAGTTCAAATGGCACCTTGAAACATTAAAAATTGTCAATAACACTAAAATAGACAAAAAAATCCTTGAATAACTTCGGAATCCAAGTAACGCTAGTAACTAGAACAAGCGAGTGTGAGCAAGCGAGTTTATCTAATATATCTTAGATCTCACTTGCTCACACGAAGTAATAAAATTGCTACCCAATAACTTTCAAAGGAACCACAACCTATGTTAAGGTCATGTGCCGACAAACTTTCAACCTTATTAAAATGACATAAGTCTGGCAGGCTTTCCTCTATAGGCAAATCTTATGCAAATAATGAGAGACGACGATATTTCGATCGACAATTATCGGGCCCAGTTCGGCCATCGTTGATTACCGTCTCTTTCTGTTTTGTTATGTTATATGTCATAGAATAATAAACTCTTTTACTTAGTAATCATTGGTATTAAAGACCGTATTCATTTGAAGGAATATTAATTCTTTTAAATATGCATGTGTGTGTGTATCTAGTGGAACCACAGTGCACGCTATTTTAACCCGTAAGAATTTTAAAACTATGACTGCAGATATGAACGCGATCGTACATCCGGAATATTAATTTCAATAAATGGCAAAATGTAGGAATCATTCAAGCAATATAACAAACGTAATAGCTCACTTATTACGAAAAGTCGCCAAAATTGCCTATTATCCATTCCGAAATATCAAATCACCGGTAATAATCCTATTACGTTTGAAACTTTCACATTTCGTGCAAATGCCTGACGTCCGCCATTTTACCGACTCTCACTGGTATTACTTCATTCCGCTGGAGTCTATAATTTGACAAATAGAGAATGGGACGCATTACTAAGCATTTCCAACGTAATGGGGTACTATGAACCCTGGCCGTGTAATTTGGGCGCTGGCGAAGATGTGCCAGTTGGCTGCATAAAAAGGTTGATTGCGTTTATTTGATTTCCATACAGACGGATGTGTGTTCGATATGTTTTTTTTTTTTAATTTTGTTTCTATTTATTGAATTTTGTGATTTGTCACTACTCTAAATATGGTTTCTGAACTTTCATTCCTTTATCCGTAAAAGGTACGAAGTACTGTTCGAAAAGTGTATTTAATAACTATCTCTCAAATTAGAGATAGAATGGATGAGGACAAAACAACGAAAGTAATTTATAAGGCAAAGCTGACTATAAAAGTGAGACAGGGCCGGTTGAACTTTCAAGGACCAAATTTCGAATGTCTTGAAAAAGGGAGATCTTATGAGTACCCGTTATCGTCGAATATGTATGAAAAGAATAATAAGTGTTAAAGAAGCGGGAGAGGTCTGTAAGGATCGTAGCAAGTGGAAATCCACAGTCTCTGCCTACCCCAATGGGAAACAGGCGTGATGGTATGTATGTCCAAAAGAGGACGCTTACTTTTTCGATGGTTGACTTAAAGAAGGACTGAAGAATTAACAATTACGCAGACAACTAATCCCCTTTATCTGCAGTTGTTAATTGACAAAAGATCAGAATTCTATGGTCTTACAAGTATTTTGTGTATGGTGACACTAATCAGGGAAAAATGCCGAAACTTAGCATTTCTTGGAGCATCATATAAATAAGTAACAAAACGACATTAAAAGTAAAAAGTATTTATTTCGTCTCCGTAGGCACAGAAAGATTACAAAAAAATTTACAAAATATTGGTGGAGACTGGCGTCTGTTAAAGACTCAAGCCTGTGTAACAGTACGCCATGCTCTCACAGCGGTTGAAGACAAAGACAGAAAACAAACATTGTCAAGAAAAAGATAAGCATAAAGTCAAAAGTTTATCAAAATGTATAGCCTTACTCATCTTTACAGCCAATAAACCTTGCATTATAGTTTTAAGTTAACGATCTCGCACAAATTGTATTTTATTAATACATTCAGAAGGAAAATTTTACTGAAGCATTATTTAAGTACACAATTTGTAGAGAGTATACACATATATATTATTACGTGAAAGAGCTAACAGTCTCACAAAGACTGAACGGCCACTTTCAGCTGTATGGCTTAATGATGTCATTGAGTTACAAATAGTAACAGGTTGTTAGCGCATCGGCTAAAAAAATAATCCAAAGTTTGAGCTTATTTTGACATAGCAGCAAATTTGACATTGACATCATAACAGATATTTTTAAATAAATTTAGCTAATAAAAAATATATATTCCACCAGTTTTCTTCCTTACTGTACGCGGTTTATAACCCAAATTATATGAGGAGCTAACATAAAGACGAAGGTAACAAAGTTGGCGTATATTCGGCAAGAAAAATGTTTATGATATGTAGGAACAGTCTCTTATTAAGCCATTTGGCTGTAAGTATACGAAACAGGTACGTGTTTTGCAGCCATGTTTTATTTTTTTTATGTCTTCATTGCTAACAAAGAATATTTTAAAAGCTTATTATAATAGCAGATAAAATGTCTATAAAATTTTATCTTTAGACGCATGGGTAAGTAAGGACTCATTAACATAAAATTGTGTTTAAATATGATAGTTAGTTATTATAACTTAACTAACTATTATGATTTTATATAGACAAATATTATGATTGGCTGTAGGGATATCTGAATAACAAAGTGGATGTTCCGAAATGAACTAGTATATAAAATTTTGTGAATTTGACTACCGAAAAAACAATGTTAATAAATGATTATTCTATAATATCTATATTAATAGACCTTAATTAATTTAAAGTAGTTTAAAGCCTACGGTGGATTACTTAAATCTGAGTTTTAAGAGTCTGTTTAGTAAAATCAGAAGTGATGGAGCAAATTGGATGACATTTACATTTTATGCTTATCCTCAGAATAGTGGAATAAGCTGTTCAAGAAGACATATACTTTATATTGGCAATTTTTTTTAAATTTTTCAAATGTACCTACATGATAATTAACCCCTTAATTAAAATGCATATTGTGAAATGTTTTATCACATTTTTTATACGTCATTGTAATGTCACATCCTACGCATAAAAAGGATTTCTTGGCATTTTAAATCTGGATCTTTGAATATGAACCTCGTTAACCAATTAGGGGCACTCAGTATAAAGATAATTATCTGAAATAAACAGTGTAATTCGACACCAAAGACTCTGGATCACGGATATAATGAGATGCGTGCGGTGCAAACACGCTTTTTTTTTAAAGTTAAGACATATTATAGCTAAGACTTTTACTTTGATTATTATTTAACAAGAGGCTTAATATTTTATATTATTATTCTGAAATGGTATGATCATCATGACAATTACCAATGCGAGAACAATATATATATATATATATATATATCCCTTTTTTAAATAAAATTACCTTTAACGGAATACCGTTAAAGGTAATTTTATTTAAAAAGGGATATATTTAATATTTTATTTAATAAAACAAACAAAATAGTTTATAGCCGTGACTTACTTACATACATCTCACCTCTTTCCCAGATGGATAGGCTGAGATTACATCTTTCAAATTTTTCTCAGCATACAACAAATTTCATACATATGTAATATCCCTTCCGGGGTAGACAGAGCCAACAGTCTTAAAGAGACTGATAGGCCACGTTCAGCTGTTTGGCTTAATGATAGAATTGAGATAAAAATTTCATTAATGACAAATTTCTTCTTGCAACGATCTGTAGCTTAGCATAACATGTCTCCTTTTTCCATTATCATCGGAACCAGTGACATTAAGAGAAATCTGTGGTCACCATCTACAACTTGGTATTAATTAGCCGTATTGGTCGCTTTATGAAAACGTCGCTCGCTTCAATAGACTTCTGAGTGAATAGCAAAATAAAGATGGTGGGTACGATTAAAAATTGCTCAAAATTGCGTATGAAAATCTGTGTTATTTCTACATTATTTAAAAAATTGTTTAGTGCCGTGTGGTTCCCGGCACTTTTAGAAAAAGTAATAGGACCACTCCATCTGTTTTCCATGCATGCCGTAAAAGGCGACTAAGAGATAGGCTTATATAATTGTGATTCCTCTTTTAGGTAAATGGCAGGTTGCTAACCTGTCACTATTTGAATTCTATCAAAGCCAAACAGCTCAGCCTGGCCTTTCAGACTTTTGATGACTGATCGCTCTGTCTACCCCGCAAGGGATATAGGACGTATTTATATAAGAATTCTGTCTGTACCAAAGTCTTATTAAAAAGCTATGCAAAGATGCCTAATTTGATAAATATTTAAGTGACAGCAGACCTTGCTACTAAAACATCTAAATGTACAACTACTAATAAATTTTCTTACTAAAAATCAGTAAAAATATGATTCACCGGACACATAAAGTAGTGTAACATTGATATTAAAGTATACATGGACATTTACAAGCGTAAAACAAACATTAGAAAGGGTAATCAAAATAAAATTATTTGTGGTGATAGTCGTGAATTTGATTCGGTTGTAAATAGTAAGTTCACACTGAGAAATAACAGTTGTGCATTGTACTCGTGTGTAGTGGTATAGATATCGATAATCGAATAATATCGATTGAAAAATTGGTTAAACTACATAGATTATTTCGTTCGTTTGAGCGAATTGAGAGTTATGTTGATAAATAAATTAAAATCTTTTTTAACAGAGTATTTTTAATAAAGTATCAATATATATTTTATATGCTTAATCTGATTCACTTTAGACTTCTCAGTTTTTAATGTAAATTCTTTAATTTGAATACAAATTTGGCTTTAGTTTTATATATAAAGACACACAAGTTCTTCTTTATTTTCGATGGCGATTGCTTGACGTCTTACACTCGCCCATTTAACTCGCCCAATGTGAATTAAGTATAATTCGTCGCTCGGCAGGTGGAGAAAGATATAAAAAACGAAACGCACCCTGCCGCTAATGGATTATGGTAGAGTTCAGTACGAAATTAAAATTGAATTAACACTTTAGTTTTGTTTCCGGTTAAAAGTATAGAAAGAGGAATAAAAATGTTTATTGCAGGAGTATATGACATCCATGTACTTTGTCTATTAAAACGACCTAATTGGGTCGATTATTGTTTTTTTTTTCAAATGTTCTGTGAATATATTTCTTGGAAACCTAATACTTTTTGTTTTCAATTTGTGTCACCTGTTTTTTCAATTTCTTTCATAAATACAGCCATTCAGCTTTAAATGGCAACAATGGCAAATAAACATCTGATATCTGATTGCCTCGATTAATTTTAGTCATGATAATAATTAAGATGATTTATACCTATAGAAATCGGCCTACATCGTGTAGGCCTAAATAGCTGGTCATATTACACGTCCTATTTATTAAAGTTATATATCAAAAGGGTTAATTATATCCATATCCAGGACCCATGGTCATCAAGGCTTTCCCCGGGCTGCTCTCCAGAGTAATGAGCAACAGGGAATAAAGCCAGGAGAACGTTTAAAAGGGTTAATTATAATATAAAGTGCGTCTGATGAAAAGTGATAACAAATTAATTAAAGAAATGAAATAAATGTAATTTTATTATTTCACTCTTCAAAGCGATCTAATGAAGGTTAAAAATCACAGAAAGGTCTACCTTGCTACCGAAGGAACCAAAATAAAGGAGCCTACACAATCAATTGACATGGCGTCACCATGACACCTGTGGTGTGCGTTTGTTTTTAACCTCTTTTTAACGTTCTCCAGCCACACTATAACGACATCTGTCAAAATTTATTAAGCTCATTTATAAAGTAATTTAACTCGTCAATTTTACTCTTTATTCACTTGGCCGAAGATGACACAGCGTGATAGCAAATAAGGAGGTATCTTATATTTTGTGACTTTATCGATATTTAAGACAATGTTTATTAATATTTTCATAGAATATTTTAACCAAAACATTTTTTTTTTTTATTTTTCAATAGTAAATTAATGAAATTTAACGCTTATTTTAACAGCGATTGATAAAGAGAAAAAAAAAATAACAGTCAAATTAGCATATTTGATTTCGCGGCTTTACTTCTTGTTCATAGAATTTAAAATATCTATTTGCCTTTTATAATATTGATTTAACATTTCCATAACATCACCATACGCTATAAATATGATTTTATGTTTTA
This sequence comes from Amyelois transitella, assembly GCF_032362555.1. Classification (NCBI taxonomy): domain Eukaryota; kingdom Metazoa; phylum Arthropoda; class Insecta; order Lepidoptera; family Pyralidae; genus Amyelois; species Amyelois transitella. Next base: position 3,620,757 of record NC_083511.1, on the reverse strand, counting down.
TAAATAAGAGCTCGCCTAAAATGAGTATTCTAATGTTCGGGCTATTTAAAAGTTGATACAACATATAAATAGTAATACATTTATATATGTGTGGCCATTGAAAAAAAAAACATACATTTTGCTAGATTAATTGAGTTCCAATTATATGTTATTACCAAAAGATGTTAGAAGAAACTTTAAAATTAACCAACAAACATGATCCAATCTAATTGATAAAAGTTCAACACAACTCAAATTACATTTGATTTTAAAATAAACAAATGACGATTTAATAATCAACAAAAGTAATAAACCGTTTGGCAAGTGCGAAAGATAAATACTATATTATTACCGGTATTGTAACAAACAATAAAAGCTAATCACGCAGGCGAAACCCTAAAAATAATAAAAGTATATTCCACGGGGAAATACTGAATTGGCATGTCGTTATACTCCCGCAAGTTAGAGTGACTACTTATGTATAAAGCTGTAGTAAAAGATGATCAAGAAAAATCGTTTCTATTAATAATAACATGATAATCTATGAAATTGGATTTTTGTGAGCTTTAGCCTAGAAGCGGAGAAACCTATTCCTATTACTGAATCTGTATCCTCTAATTAAGCCATCCCGCTGGACGTAGTCTTCGAGTCTATAGACTGGCTCTGTCTGCCTTGTGAGGAATTAAGACGTGATATGTGTGTTTGAGTTTGTCTGTTTTACTTTTATTTTATGAAACACTTGGTTAAGGTTCTTCCAAAAAAAATAAGCAAATTATGTATTTGGTATTTCGTATAAAATAAAAGAACCCGGTTTGATTAGAGTATTTATTTAATTTTTACCAAGACTGATTAATGATAAGAATCTTACGCTGTTATTAAAAAAAAGTGATTTAAAAATTTAAATCAATATCTTAGTAATATACATTATAATGAACGTTCTACTAACAGTCATACTCACTCTAAACCCCACACCTATTTGTCGTAACAAAAAACTTCTTATTGTATGCAACCAATTGCGATTCACTCCCTAATTCCGACACCCCTGGATTTGTGTCGGTCGAAAATTATGGTCGCACTTTTAGGGAGCAGATGGGGAATAAAGTAACTTGATTTTGTTTGGAAAATACTTAAACGAAGTCATTTAAATACACACAAATATACTATGTATTGCGAAAATTTATACTTTTATATAATGTATTTCTGTTACTCTACCACAAAAAAACTATTGAACGTAGATAAACAAAACTTAACAATAGTTTTATCTAAATCCGTTTACTATAGAATCTTCAAAAAAGCACATATGTACTCGTAGGTTATGCTTTATACGCCCGCGAACGCAAATTAGTAAAATAATCTAATAATAATCTAGTTCTATTGTCAGGCAATTGCATACATAGTGTGGACCTACGTTAACAGTTCACAGTGGTAATATGATGATATGAATTAATAGGACTCATGTATGTATATCATATTTTAAACAATAAATAAATTTTTCCTAAAAATAAGATTATCAACCATTACAACTTACCTTAGTTGCACTCTTGAGACCGAAACGCTAACAAGTCATTCATATAGCTTTTCCATAAAAGTAACAGCCCTAATGACTTACACAATTATTTATAATTGAGTAATTTGTATGAGCGGTTCATTTGCGGTGTTGATGTAAATGCAAATTTCATTTAGCTATCAGAATATGTGAATCTTGAGGCTTAATTAACTATATTGAATAAGCCACCCCTATACAATGCAATGAATTTAAATTGTGATAAAAAGCGTCGGGGGCAGAGTGGATAATCTCACTTATAAGCGTTCAAAGGATACGTGGTTCGAATCCCTACTATGGCAATCACTAGAATTGATATATAATCCCGAAAAACGCCGGAAGGATAACGATGACTTAGTGTAACTTTCTTAATTAAAATAGCTGTTGACACCACCAATAATAATTACTATCACATATCAAAAGAAAAATTAAGTATTTAGTATATTAATTAAATGGTATTAAATCTAGTCAAGGTACATTTACGTTGAAACATAAAACAATTTCATACAAAAATAATCTAACATTAAATTTAAAGAAAACTATAATATTACCAGATCTTCAGTTTCATTTACACTTTAACTGCAGAACGTTCCATAAAAATAAACAAAGATAACTTAAGAAGTATAAATTGCTTACTAGAAGAGTCAAATGAAAAAGTTTAACAAACTGTAAATCTGTTTGTTTAATTATTTTCTTATCGTAAAAACGAATCTTTCATTACCAATTCAATCTTTAATACACTTTTGTAGTACAAAACAAATACATGTTCGTGAAACGACAGCCGAAGAACAATAAATCAATGTGGAGAAATGGATGAAGAATATTGATCGACATCGTTATTACATGCATATATGCATAGAACGCAATGATAACTTGACAACTAACATTGACTGATAGCGTCTCGGTGAAATATAATAGTTTAAAGATGTAGGTACCATAGTTGTGATATGAGATTATGGGTTTGATGATAAGTTTATCGCAAAAAAAATTGGGGTACCAATCTGGGAACCAGCAAAAAATAAGATGAAAGATGAAGGAAATTACAGAATACTATGATAATAAATGATTATGAAAAAGAAAATTCATTAACTGGTCAAGATAAAAATCAAGGATGAAAAGACAAATTCTTCATTACAAAATATGTTAGGTATATGTGGAGTAAAAGCGAATTTTAGAGCATTAATTATGTAGTGTGAAATTAAATTGCATAAAGCAGATTTAGCACTACTGTTTGTCACAGCTAACGAAATTACCAATTTCTTATTACAATCTCTATTGACATGTCTAAATATGAACACACCATCATAAGTATTACTCAAATGGGAATAGCTTTTACAGAGGCATATCTTTCAAAGCTGATGCCGATTGAAAAGTCTCCCCACTTATGAAGCCACCTTATATTTCCCAAGAGCCTGGGGCAAAACTGTTTCCTGAACTAAACCACTCATTAAAATGTACTTGCGTCCCTTTTTCGCATTAGGGTTACGAAAGAGACGGATGATAATTTTAGCGCAGTAGCAATATATTCAGATGTCATGGTGCAGTAGCGGAACAGAGTAAACATATTCCCATGTCGCCCTATGTAAGGTAAGTCCGACCCCAAAGTTCTAGGTTCCCCTAATAAGCCGCCACGTCTCACCTTAGGGTAAAGCAACGTCGGTAAAACAAAGACGGAATTACATGTAGAAGGTTCATTTGCACAGACTGCTAAGTTATTTTCAACCAATCACATTTGCAAAAGTATTAAGTTGGTTATATATTTTCATTGATGCCTTGATTGTCAATAAAGTATTTTCATGATTAGGAGACTTTTATTGAAAAAATGTAATGATTTGTATTGAACGAACACCGTTTGTTTGGAAATAGAATTCGGCGTCCAATTCATTGACAAAATGAGTATGTACAAAAGGACAATAGGACTCAAAAGGACATAAGTTACTCCATCCAATAAAAGGCACAGTTCCCTTTAGATAAACCTCTATTAAGAAGTAATTATTCATGCATGAATTATCAATACAAAAAAAGTCAAAAGGTATTCAGAGTAGGTTAGTACTTGCAAACCATTCTGTGTTTCAACAACATTACTCTATGACCAATCGAGGTGAGGTCACGTGATTAATGTGCGGGGGTCTGTTACGATAAACGAGCTCTGATCATCAACAAGTTGCAAATTAATATCACGCCTGCTAATATTCTACGTCTCATATAGATACAACAATAATATATGACAATAGAAATGCCATAATATCGATCGAGCTTCGGTGGTAAAACCGATAACGTGTGCAATTAAAATGCATAGAGGTTTGGCGAGTTCTATATGTGAATAGTTATATATGTAAATAGTCCTGTTGCTATATATAACGCTTATTAGAAACTTTGTCTATTTTTTGACCGTTTTTTGTGCGTTTGTCGTTATTTTAATTATATCGACTAAAGGATGTGATTACACCCAGTCGCAGCGATACATTTACCACTTCTATAGTCTTATATGATTCCAAATTCTATAGCGTATACTGTGTCACTGCATATGAGTAATCTGAGTTCGTACATAGTTCGCAACCGAATGAGGAAAGTTTGTTAGGGGATGAAGGAAGATTTTATTGTTATATGTTGATTAAAATAATTTATATTTTTTAATCAAACAGTACTTAACGTAAAAATGTTGAAATAATAAAATAAATTATTTTTAATAATATTTTAGATGCGGAGGGAAATGTTGGAAGCCTTTGCCCAGCAGTAGGAAATAAGATAGGCTAAATTAAAAAATATATTTTAGATGTAGGTAAAATTATATTTTAAGGTCCGTCAGCCTTAGGTTATGCAAGCTGAATGATATACCTACTAAATAAAGACGCAATGGTAGACTGGTAGATAATGCTTCTAGCATTAAGTCCGCCAATGGTGCTATACATTTGTATTTTGTGCAATGAAGTTTAAATAAATAAATAAAGATAGACCTACCAACAATCTAATGAAGCTACTGGGATGCTTCTTGGTTTAGCATTTTCTTAGGTTAAAGCTATTCTATATAGGTTATAGCATACATACAAACATATAGCCACGTCTATATTCATTGCGGCGTAGACAGAACCAACAGTCCTCAAAAGATTGAAAGGCCACATTCAGCTTTATGGTTTTGTGATGGAACTGAGATTTAAATAATGACAGTTTACTGGCTCATAGCCTACAAGAAGAATCACAAGTATGTTAGCCTTTTTCTTAATCAACTTTAACGACATGGGTAAGGCATGAATGTACATACTTCGATTTGTTTGGTTGCGATAAATTCGAAAGATATTTCTAAAATAAACACTATTGTTTTACACTTAAAATCAAGTGAAAATTAAACATGCTTTAACAAGTTGCTTAAATATCATCTAAGTCTCATTGTTCTTAGGTCTTCTAGAGATAATACAGAAATGAAACATCACAGTAGTTTGAAGCGAATCTAAGACTTCGATACCTTCTCCCGTTACACTTTATTGAATTTGACATCAAAATTCCTGCCGGCTATCTTTGAACATCAGGCCGACACGTCAACAAGGTATTATTTTAGAATACAATGTGCCGAGCTGAAATATGAGATCAGATAATATCGCTGCGACGTTGCGGTATAAAATAAAGGTGATACAAATGTGTTTATTTTATTTAAACTTCATTGCACAAAATACAAATGTTTAGCGCAATTGGCGGACTTAATGCTAGAAGCATTATTTACCAGTCAACCATTGAATATATGTATTATTTTATATATTGTGTATATCATTACATTGTAAAATTGTCACTGACATTATTACGACTAAGATTGAATATTGATGTTCGTCAGGAATATTTTTGTAAATTGTCAGTTTTTTCAGTAAGTTAATTATTATTTTATGTTTTTCTTATGAGAGTAAAGATTGCTAAACCCGAAAAAAAATGCTCTAAGGGAGCAAAAACATTAACAGGAAACCGTGTGGTTTCCAGCACTTTCAATTAGGACCACTTCATCTCCTTTAAATGGATGTCGTAAAAGGCGACCAAGGGCAGGGATTGGGATTCTTCTTCCTAAAGGTTCATTTATGGCGCGAAAAACTACCGCCGTCCTGTTTCACGTCATAATAAAAAGCGAAACAGCGATAGTTTTTCGCGCGACAAACGGCATCGCGCGTGTCGTGCTATGGGAACAGGTCTTTAAATCCATTAGTATGTCCAATAGTTCGTCAATATGTATATTAAAATATCACGTGGCCAACTCAATATGCCACAAAAATTTTAATTCTGTACTATTTTCCGCTTTTTTACGTCAACGTTAATGTAGTCTTCTTTGTGTAGTCGTTGGATCATTTTATTGTAGTCGAAGTGTATATCTGAACACTTTTTATTTTGTAGTTGCGATGAAACGGAGCAAAATTGTGAGAATGTGGCGCTTTTCTGTATTTACAAATGTTATCTTGACGTTTTATCTTGATACGTCATTATTTTCACCATAAAAACTAAATAGACAACGTAACTACATCATATAAATGAGTCTTCAATATAACTAGCTTTTGTCTACTGCTTTGCTCGCCGACCTCTTGTAAACGATAGGGTGGTGACCAATCACTGTTTGAATCTCAATTCCATCATAGAGCCATCCTGCTGAGTGTGGCTTTTCAGTATTTTCAACACTGTTGGCTCTGTCTGCCCCGCAAGGGATTAAGACGTGACTATAAAACCCTTATGAGAAAAATTCTCTAGAAGATGGAGCATTCCTTCTTTTAAATGCCAGGAATGCATTACCATATATCTAAAGATCATCTGACCTAATACCCCGTGCATGAACTTCCAAGGACTTGGCATTATCAAAAGAGTCAGATTACAATCAGATCTAAGAATTAAACTAACCTTACACTTAATTGCTTTATTTTCTTGCAACTACGACACATTTTAGGAATATTTAAACGATCTAGTTGTTTGAAACACCAGGTTTCTACAATGAATGAATATATACAGAAAAATTATGGAATCTTTTTGGGCACACTCCCTCACTTTGATGCTATGCATTATACATATATAAATACATAATCACGTCTTTATTTTATCATACGTTTATAGACTTATAAACTTGGGATTCTTCTTGTAGGCGACAGACTAGTAGCCTGTCACTATTTGCATGTCAATTTCATCATAAAGCTGGACGTAACTTTTTAGTATTTTTAAGACTTTTGGCGCTTTCTACCCCGCAAGGGATTAAACGTAATGATATGTATGTATATATGTAAACTTGTGATTCTTATTTTAGGCAATGGGCTAGCAACCTGTCTCTATTTGAATCTCAATTTCTATCATTAAGCCAAACAGCTGAACGTGGCCTATCAGTCTTTTCAAGACTGTTGGCTCTGTCTACCCCAAAAGGGATATAGACGTGACCATATGTATGTATGTACTTTTATATTATGTATATTGTGCAATTTATCTGTGCACGTGGAATCAGTGTGGTATTATTTAATCCTTTATATATAAAATTGATTTAAAATTTTAAAATAAAGTTAATTTATTTTACAAATTAAATATCTCAAAAACAAAGTCTATCATCAGACAAACTGACATTGTTGGAATGTTTACTTTTTCAATGGTAAAATAAAATGAAATACAGAAATATACACATTCTTTAACAAGAATAACAGGAAGGAGATCCGAAATAACATAAATAACGCCCAAGCAACAGTCATGAAAATACGGAAAGCCATAAATCTAGTGAAAAAATTAAAAATAGAATACTAAAGACTTATTTGCATAAAACAATGTAAGTATAAAACATGGACAATATAGAAAAGAACAGCATTATTAGTATTCTCCGTTATGTTAGGGATTGAACCAATCTCTGCTTTTTTATTCTTTTATTCCATCAGTCTATTCATTATTCTGAAGTACAAGAATTTTTCTTTGATACAATTACTACAATTCGACTCTAGAATTAGCTATTTAAAGTTTTATTACGATCCCGTCTTGTTGTTTACAATCCAGTGGTTCCTATCCTATCTTTTACACTGACCTTGATAAATAATGAGTTATAACCTGTTTCGTCATAAATTAAAATAAAAAATAATTTATTAATATAATATTAAAATTTTCTTTTTTCTTTTATGTGCACCATTTCTCTACACTCTTTATTTTGTCGGGTTGGCAACATCGCGGTTAGAACAATCCAAGCCCATTAGGAGGAAACGAGGAATTCGCGCGCTAGAAAACATTAGAATTTACATTAAAAAAAATAACACCGCCTGTTTAAAGAGTATGCCTTCATCATGACATCCTGTATAAAACAGACTCTTACATAATGAATAGTTATTTATGCGGACGGAAAACTATCAGTCTCCCGTGTTCCAGGTTAATAATTCTAGAGGAGACGGCTTTAGTGAAGTAAGTGTCCGTGGGCACCAACATTTTGGCGCCCTCTAAGAGCCACGAAAACAGAAGTGGTTAAGAGTTGGCAATGGCTGTTTTACCAGTAAATAAAAATCAGTAGAAAATTAAAGCAGTTTCTTTTTTACTTTCTCTCTGTCTTCTTTAAGTGTTTCCAGTTGCACTCTTTAAAAATTCAAAAATTTTTGTTCCTTATTATAAAATACTACATATCGCTTAATAATAGTCAAATCTTCTGATTTCACAACATTGGTTGACGTCAAATAATTACTTAAAACTAAGTTTACTGCCGCTTCCAAGGCGTCAGTGCAGAAGAAGCTGTAACAAACTGCTAACAAACTCTCTACTGTTATTCTTCATGACCGCTTCGGGGTCGGCTTTCTGACACTTGTTCACCACTTTGTATAGTTTTCAGTATTACCTTGATTGACCTGTCCCTGCACTAAAATAAAGAGCTTTTGTTTTTTATTATTACTTGAATGCTTAGGTGTAGTTTTTAACTTAATTAGTGTAAAAGAACTTTTAGGAAGTGCCAAGACTAAAAAGGATAACAGGACTCTTGACGCCCCATACGTCCCTACGCCCGTGTGCGTATACCCGTATCCTAGGTAAGGCCGGTTTTGAACTAGAAACAGACCACACAGATATTCTGGTCTAACTGTAGTCTAGACCAAATGGCTTTGACTGAGTTAATAGGCCCGTAATTAATATCGGCCAAGGAAAGCGTTTAAGCTTCCTTAAACGCATAACTTCGAATGATTCCTTACCTGTGTAACAACTTACCACGCTTACAGTAGTGAACATGAACTTTATTAGTGTTTTTTTAAGACTTGATCTTGTAGCAACAGAGGACATTTTTAAATTTTCTTCGAAAGCATGGAAGTGCCGTTTAGCCATTAAAAAGTTTCATTGCACTTGTCATCCATGCACATGTGTATGACATGGTTTTCATACAAAAAATTGCAGACACGTAACTCTAGTCATAGCCAAATTCTAATATTTCATAATAGAGGATCAAATGAAGCGGTTGTCATTAGCATAAACGTATTTACCGCTACGATCTTGTAGCACAATGCTGTGGCTTAGAACTCCGTGCAGACAACGCCGGGTGCGGGAATTAAATGCAAATATCTTCACTTACCGCAGCCACTTCAACCCCGAATGTCACAATTTGATGTGAACCGCAAATAAATTGTGTAGGAACACTCGATTGTGATACATTAATTTGTTTATTATAGTTAATGTGCCATGTGGTTCCCGGCACCATTACAAAAAGAATAGAACCACTCCATCTCTTTCCCATGGATGTCGTAAAAGGCGACTAAGGGATAGGCTTATAAACTTGGGATTCGTCTTTTAGGCGATGGGCTAGCAACCTGTCACTATTTGAATCTCAATTCTATCATTAAGCCAAATAGCTGAACGTGGCCATTCAGTCTTTTCAAGACTGTTGGCTCTGTCTACCCCGCAAGGGATATAAACGTGACTATATGTATGTATGTAGTTACTGTTACACACATCGAGTAAGAAATAGAGACGACTGTGTACACGTTATCTGTCTCCGACTGTACATTATTGTACCTCCTAAAGCTATTCCATGGGTTACACATCAAGTTTGCATATTTCATTGTAGTGTTACTGCCGTGTTACAATAGGATCTCGTCTAGGGAAATCAAGGCTGTTTGGAGGGCGGATTTGCTATGAATCTTAAATAAAATTTGTTACTAAGTTTCGTGTCAGCAATGTCTGCAGAACTAGTGATAATTGGAGATATTTTGTTATAAAAATACTCATAATCACTAATTACTATCTACAAAGTTCCAAGTGCGAAGTAATTCAGTCAGAGAATTATCATAAACTCCGTACATACATACATAGTATAATGACGTCTATATCCCTTGCGGGGTAGACAGAGCCAACAGTCTTGCAAAGACTGATAGGCCACGTTCAGCTTTGGTTTTAAGATAGAATTGAGATTCAAATAGTGACAGCTTGCTAGCGCATCGCCTAAAAAATGTATCCCAAGTTTATAAGCATATTCCTTAGTCGCCTTTTACGAAATCCATGGGAAAGAGATGGAGTGGTCCTAATCTTTTTTCTATTGGTGCTGGGAACCACAAGGCACAAAAACTCCATACAGCGAAAATACAAAATGTTTTTATAAAACCACAAAAAATAAAAAGAACTTCAAATTGTTATTGTTCAGTGTAGACATGAGCTTACGCCCAAATATATCCAAAGATAAAAATCTGAAAAATCTAACAGAACCCAAATCATTTGCATGTCTACAATGCACCGCCATTTTTACATCGCATTCTCATTTGCGTTGCAAATTAATTCACAAACGCACTTTCAGGTTACAATAAGTTTTGTTTACATGGACTTAGCTCTCATTGTTAAATTAACCAAGGGAACTTAGAAATATTCTTATGTGAGCTCAGGCAAATATAAAAAATGTGTTTATCAGACCTGGATTCGATTTGTATCAACAACAACATACAATAATTTGCTGAAATTTAGTACCGTTTCGTTAGTACTAAATAGTTCAATATTAATTTTGGGGCTAACTGAATCTGTATGATTTGTCCTGTAATTATTTACATATTTATTGTAACTTTTTTTCTTAAATTAATGAAACTACTTACATACTTATTGTTATTTTATGACGGTTTACAGCTAAACGTGGCCAATTATTTTTTATTTATGATCACGGTTAACAATATTGGCCGACCGTAAAAAGGATATCCCTTCGATAACTAAAAAATAGGATTTCTTATTTTAACTTAAATCCTACTTATCACTTCAATCATGTAAACGAGGCATCGTGGACATATCCAACCTACGATCCAGCTGTCTGCTCCCATAAGAGTTATGCATAACAAGAGTATTGTTTTATTCATGTTAATTCACAAATTGTTTTGATTTTGCTCGGTTGCGTATCAATTGAGCTGTAAATTAATTTGTATTGTTTGGTTATGTAAATAGATGCCTACGTAATTTGGCCGCTTTGGATTTCTCAGTGTTGTTTTTACGGTCGTTTTGATGTTTGAACTGACACGTGTATTTAATGGCGAATCAACAGGAAGTTATTTTTGTAGTCCTGTTGTAAGTACTCGTATATTTATGTTTAATGTGTTTTTGCAAAATTCGAAAATATTCTATTTATAATACGCAATTTCAGGTAAGAGTGATCCTTTTGCACGTGTAGGTATTTTTTTTAATTCTTAGATAACTGTCAACAATAATGGTGACCCACGCTCTCCATTATGCAAAATATAAAAATGCTTCCATTGGAGTCGTCATGATTGTTTGAAGTTGGAGTAACTAGAAAGAGAACGATATGAGGAGGTAGTATAAACAAATATCGATCAGGTTCGAATTTATTTCAAGCAATTCAACGATGGTATAGTTTTAGCGAGCGTCGGTGGTCGAATCAGCCCAGTTAAAATGAGTGATGCGCAGGAAGGCACAGGTTCGAATCCAACCTCGTTTATGTACCAAGGACTATGTTCAAAGTTATGTACATTAGTTTGAATACTAACCGATGTCCGCTCGGTAAGGGAAAAATCATAAGAAAATCAGCACTTTCAATCAACTGGATTTATAACCATAATCCTTCCAATACGGGTTAAATTGCCCTGCAAAGATTGCAGAGGTCAGATGGGAGTCGCTACGTGTAATAACCTGACTCACCCAATCCAGGATCCATGGTCAAAAGCAAACCCCAGGCTCCTATCCAGAGTGGTGAGGATGCAACTGGGACTAAAGCCAAGGAAGGAGAACGATGACATAGTTTTATCAACTACTCGTAGACAGAAAAGCGACCTCTTAACATTGAATAAATAAATAATTAATTGGTTACAAATAATTGGTACCGATGGCCCGAGGATATAGAGCCCGGACTTGAACCTTGAATTGGGCACACTTTTTTAAGTCATACCTATGCCACCCATGCTTTAACAAGCTTTTGATTTGTATCTGCAAAACTGAAGAACTATGATTTTAATGCATTAATTTCAATACAATACGAAGCATATCGAGATTCTTTTTACACAATGTTACACGTATCATAAATTAATTTCATGAGTGATGAAGTTCAAATATGCGATAATTGGAAGGATAACAATAATTATTTCACGTTCGCAGAGTGCATAAAGCGATTCGCATCACGTGCTCATTTCCTGCGATGCTTAATGTACTCATAACATCGATATAAAGAATCTGGATGTCTCTATTCTTTTTTTCTCGTCATGTTAGTCCCAGTTACATTCTCACTTCTCTGGAGAGAAGCACAGAGTGCGTCATTGATCATGACCCTGGATAAGTCAGTTTATACACGAAGTGATTCCCTTTTGACCACCGGAATCTTTGCAGGGGATCCTTGCGCATATAAAATAATGGCCACATATCTAGTTGCCTGAATGTTCAGGATTTCATACGATACTTTTCCTTCACCAAAAGAGCATCAGTTATTACGTAAAAAGCTGGATAAGAACTCTATTCACACGTAGTTGTTGTTTGCTATGAACATGCAATATGCAAATTTTGAGATAACATTACCTATTTCTCATGGTTATGCCGCCATATGCATAAGCGCAAATGCTTTTTAAGTTGTTAAAAATTTAAAAAGGAAAATTATTTTTTCCTGGACAAAATTCACCTTTTACCTTTCCTTAATATCAAGAAGATCAGTTATAGAAAATGGAAGAATAAGTAGATAAAGGGTAAAAATGTATATAAAAAACAAAATAATATAACTAGTCCTTCGCCGCGAATGTAGACCTCAGCAGTTCCGGTTCTCACGACATTTTAAAGGCACATCTATGTATTTATATCGTTGTCGTTAATTCACAGATAATACGGGCTCAGCGATTCGTCGCCGCTACCAATTGATATAATTCTGTTGCGATTTACGTACTCATTTGTTATTCAGTTACTTGTACACAGATCTTTCATAAGACCATGGTGACTGTGGTATGAAAAAAAAAGATTGTATATACATATTTATTATAAAAACCTAATGCTGTTTGTCTTGCCACACTATTTAAGAATGTGAAGACCGATTTAACTGATTTCGGTTTTGGAATATTGATGAGATAATATGGCAACAAATTGATACCAAGAAATTGTTACAGTACATAACAAAAAGTGAAAATTCTTGGTACTGTATTTACTCAAGTTTAGATAGAAATGCCTGAATTATGATGATGATTAAAAAGGTAGATAAAGTCCACATAAATAAAAATGACATGACATTTTAATATTCAAGGAAAATAATTAGGTACGGATAAAATCTTGTGACAAACAAACAAAAATGAAATTTACAATAACAGGTCAAAAATAACAAGTGCTGGTAACATTTATCATCCAATAAATGAACAATAAGAGACCATAAACGAACAATAAGATATAATTACACCACAATGTACTGTCGCGAGGATTTCAGTCGGAGATCGTACTGATATCGGGTTTGCTTCTATTTATAGGGTTAAGTTATAAGTGGCAGCGATTACGCCGTATGTAAGGCCGAGATGATGTATGGCTAAATTAAAAACATATGTATTTTGCTAGTCTTAGCTTTGACAAATTTCATATTATGTTATGTAAGTGTTATATAATATAATATAATTATGGTCAATTTTGTCCTGTTTGGAATAGTACTTTGTATTAACTAATATGATAATAAATCCTCTTTTTACTGTGTTAATTTTAAGTACAAAAATTTTAATATCTAGTTTTAAAATATCACGCATATAAGCTTTTACGGTAATGATAATTCAAAATTAAATGATATAATTTTGCAACCCTTTTATTACAAAGGACAAGAATCGTTAATAAATACAAACAATATGATAAAATATTAATTTAGATTTAGAGTGAGATCGAGATTGAACCCATTCATAAACAAAATGAGTGAAATAACACCGAGCCTCAGATATATCTTTCAAACATTATTCGCTATGTATTGTAACTTGTACCAAAGCCGAAATAAGGGAATTAGTACTGACGGCCCACGTAACTTGAGCCGGCATACATATGCTCTTTATTTCATTTCATTCAGCCAACAAGGGTTGACATTAAATTTATGTCATATCCCCGAAATGTTCACAAGTTCAATGTTGACATTCACATTAGACAATACAGGGTGCTACATTGTTATATATTCGAATAATTGTAAAATATAGAAAGAATGTTGATTCGATCGATTGTTTTTGGCGTTAAAGTATTTTCAATTGTATATATATATATTCGGGTTATATTATCATCAAAATAATACACACATAAATACATATATTAACGTATATATCCCTTGCGGGAAAGACACAGCCAACAGTCTTGAAAGACTGACAGGCCACGTTCAGCTATTAGGCTTAATGATAGAATTGAGATTCAAATAGTGACACGTTGCCAGCCCACGCCTAATAGAAAAATCCCAAATTTATAAGCCTATTCATTAATTGCCTATAAGCTGGAGTTTTCCTAATATTTTTTAAATTGGTGTCGGGAACCACACGGCTAGAAACCTTCATAGATATAGAATAAAAATTGCACGAGTTGCTGATGTATTAAAAGTTATTCAAAAAGCAAAACATACTCTTATAAGTGTGAAAAATACTTAAACCAAGTGATGCTTTTTTACGGAGAGGTTGTAACGTCGACAAAAAAATAAGGCAGAATACTTCATCTTCACAGAGAGAGAGAGAGAGAGAGAGTTCGGGACAGTACTTGAGCGTTCTTTTATCAAAAATATTAATAAATTTTCTCTATACCCACATCCTCCTGTATAGAGTAATCAGACAGTAACATTCGGCCCCTCTGAAGGTTAATCATTTTATTCGACAGTGTACAGTTACCGATTATTATTGACACGCCAACTGTCAAGGGGCTAGGTTGGACCAGATAGAGAAATCAATAGTTATGTGGATGTGTAGATTTTTATTGAAATTTTATGGTTATTATTAAAAGGTTTTAATCTCCAGCTTCAACGAGAGAGCATGGATAAGAATATTTACGGCGTCAAGAAGAGGTGGAGACCAACTATCATTCACGAAAATGGAAAATAAGTTAACATACCATAATGTTAACTTATTCATTTTACACCTATATTCGATCTTAGAACACAGGTGGCTTTTAAAATAAATTATAATAAAAATACAATTATTTAAACAGAGAACATTTTTTTTCTGTGAGTTAGGTAAAACACGAGATTTCGCACAGTTCAATTTAATAATGAATCCTTTAACAGTATTTCTATGAAAATGGAATTACTTCCGTGAGTGTTATCTTTGTGCGATCTCGATTCAGGCATCGGAACGAAATCAATTTCAGAGTTACGCCGATCAACATCTCGAGTACCGTTCTTCATTAACTCGATTTTATCACGATCGATTTTAATAATAATTGGAACTCCCTCAGATTTTGATGTGGCGATTAAGATTTTTTTTTTATCAAAACTTTCTTTGATAAATCGAACAGGCCCGATTTCGCTTCCGTGTAAATCGTTATCTCTGAAATTTGCTGTAATGGTCGCAAAAAAGGTCCCTCCGAAGGCAATTTATCTTTTTTGTCTTTCAAGATTTGTGACTTAGCCCTTTGGCTTTTATCATTGATGAGTTATCGTACATTTGATTAGCTTTTGCTACAGGCTCGTACACGAATCGTCACAGGATTTATATGTTCTTTTCTTTTTTTCAAGAATTTTTTTGATTACCATGAAATATACCTACTAGTCAATTTCAGCTTTATGCATATATTTCTGAATATTTTCTTCTGATTAGGTACTCAGTAGATAGCGTCACAAATTAATGTACAGTTTTTGTAAATATATTTTATATTGAAATAAATTTAGGATTTCATATAAATATCATATAAAGTACAAACAAAAAGCCGCTCAGACACGCAACGCAAACAAACATCCAATATAATAAAAACCGACGAATCATTCTAACGCATCGATTCTTTGCATTGTTGTTTTAAAATCGGCTCTCACAAGATTTTATCGACAAGCTAAATGTTTCGAGTATAAAATTGGTCTCGGCCGTTCAAATCGGATCTCTATCAATGTATCGATTCGGTTATCGATGCTATCAGTTACGTAATTATAGTGCAAGGGATGTTTATACGTTCCGCGAAATTTCCGCGTGTATGCATAAATAATTCATTGATTTTCGTGTAAATGTCGACGTTGTTATGGCAATTTTATGGTCCTCTTTTAGGTTATTATCAATTCGAGTGTCATTTTTTACGATGGACTGTCATCTATTATGTTTATGCAACAAAGATCTGGAACATTGACTTAAAATTAATTGATAATACCATGAGTTTGATAGTTTTTTGATCGGTTACTATTTATAATTGTCCCGTATATATTTATTTATATTTATTTATAATGAAGTACCTCAATATAGCGTTTTGATGTGAGACTTCTCCTTATTATATCTTTTTTATATTTCAACAGAGGTCGTGATTTAGTCGGACACTGACATAAAGGTATAAAAATTTATATGACCTACGCTGTTACCAAATATATCTACTACTATACTATGGCTCCGGGTAGAATAATACAAAATAGAAGTTGGCTCACATCTTCCTCCTCTAGTCATCTTTTATTCTTCTACTATCATAGTCGCTCTTCCCACACGTTTACTTATACTTTCTTCTAATTAATTTTCTATTTCCATAAAATGCAACCACCATAACACTAGGTAGGTACTGAAATAATATTATTTTGAATTAATAAACCATTTTACAAAATTCAAGTAAGCTGCTTGAAAAGTATATTAATGAAGAGTTATTGAATAAATACATGAACATGAAAAGCGCTCTCAAATGTCTATTAATTTACTCTTTGGCTCGTCACGTTGTCTGCCTGCTAATTTTACAGAGGCACACGTTCGCACGGAGATTATTGGATACACACGTACGATTTGTTTGAAGAATATACATAGGTACGTTCGTCACCTAACTTCGAACAAACATACATGTTCACGCTCTTTTTGGAGGGTTAGAAAGACTTTTCTGTATAATATTACCGATTTGATCAAGTACTCTTCTTGTTTTGTATACTCGTGGTGGATGCAATCTGTCTGTTTAAATCACACTCTTGACATAAGCCAATGACTTTTTCAGAGTACTTATTTAGATACTAACCGGTCATGTAAGTATTCACTTACAGGTTAAATTGGTTACACGGTTAGTGAGGAAACTAGTATAATTTAAACAACTGAATGAGGAAGTTTCTAAGTGTGATTACTGTATTATCGATGTGAAGGTTGAAAGGAGTATGAAGATGATTTTTTTAACTCCTTCCAACGTTTATTTGTGAACCTGTCCCGTTATATATTGAAGTAGAATTTTATCATCTCTCACTTGCCTGATTAATGGTGAAGAACTTGAAGAATACGAGGTACATTTTTAAAGATACCAGTATATGAAGTCTCTGTTCAACTTCCCAGGATGGGTCTCTGAAGAAGGTATTTGAATTTTTAAGTAATTTCGGGTTTAACTAAACTCAAAAGATAAATAATTCATACAGTTTCTAGAATGACACAGCCGTGTGTACGTTCTGCTTCGGCATTCACAAATACGAAACAATAAGCCACGGCTGAAATTGCTCAAATTAAAATTCTCTGCGGAGCTCACTTCTGTGACTGAACATGATTGTGGCGAAAGCTTTGTGTTGAAAATCTACACGTTTACGATTATGTTTTGTCTTTATTTACCTCCTTGCCCAGATTTCGTATCCTTATTAGTAAATTCAATGATTTCATGAAACTCGTACATAAAACGTTTATGAATCACTGGCTTTCGCTTTAATAAAAAATGGATAATATTAAATTTTTATTTTATAACCTAAAAGAACATTAAAATCAAGCAGGATTCGTCACGATGTTTTCCCTGATCGTAAAAGCATGTAGTGCAATCGTACCTCTGACCTTGTGCTTACGAGTCAGAATATTATACTTTTAATATCTCTCTTTATCATCAGAGCTCAGCTCGGCACAACGGGCAGCTTTCCTTACGATTTCCACAATGTCCTATCTTCTGCATCACACACTTCAAGACACGTCAACACCATACAATATTTCCAAATGATTTTATATCATTAGTTTCAAAGTGGCTTGCCTACCGTAGACCTTCGGAAGTGTCGCGGAAGGGGTGAGACGAATAGCCGACGTGCTTCGCATTTGAATCGTCCCCATTAACTCGCGCCGCTTTGAGATGCAAATTATTTTTTTTTTCTTCTTCATAAAATCTCTTCATTGAATATTTTGAGCGCTTGTGGGTGAATTTATTTCTTCCTCATTCGGAATGTTAATATTCGATACTCATAATTTTTATTCTTTGAAAATTTTCTCTTTCGTAGTCGTAGATTGAAATTATGTGTTCACATAATGTTTATTACCTCCAACTCTGTATATACAAAAGATAAAACATACTGATCAGTAAATATACACGCAAATATACGCATGTCCAAATACGGGTCCAAAGATTTGAAATTGGTCAGTTTCATTTGGTGGATGCACTAGGAGTTTTTTCGAATTGCAGTCCGAGTCCGCGGGAATGACCTCCATGCTGACGAAAATCCCATTTAGGATTTTTTAAAATATGTACGAGCTATCGAGGGCGTACTCTTTATTAAACTATTTTTCAAATTACATACAGACATATGATCACGTCTGTATCCCTAGCGGGGTAGACAGAGTCACCAGTCTTGAAAAGAATGATAGACCACGCTCAGCTTGCTAACCCATTGCCTAAAAGAAGAAACCCAAGTTAATATGCCTATCCTGTAGTTGCCTTTTACGACATCCATGGAAAAGGGACGGAGTGGTCCTATTCTTTTTTCTAATGGTGCCAGGAACCACACGGCACTTTCAATTCTCAAATTAATTGCAATAAATATGAGAAGCATTAAAATCCATCGTAATATTCAACTGAAAACTATTCGTATGAATAGGGTGGAAGCGCCAATGATCGTCCATTGTCCCTCACGCCCCTACTGTCACATAATGTCAGTATCGGCTCAAAGTGTCACCCTACAGACAAGTGCACTTGCAACACTTACTCGTATATGTTGAATTTGCCTCAGTACTTTGAATGACGCCTAATTCCATTGTTAACGCTTTGGCATATGGGAAACATGACGGGGATTAAGCGCTGCCAATATTGCAAGAGATTGAGCATATTTGTGCTCATGAATGGCTAAAGTTGGTTACAGATGCGCTCTAATTTATATTTTAAATTAATCTATGCACATATCAATATGTAAACGGAGATATTACTATTGTTCTATCTCAACAATTTACTAGGCGTTGCTATAAATGTTAAATTAATTAATAAAAATTGATAATACTCTAAACTTGTGATATTTTTTTTTTCTGAACTACTTGAGAAAAAAAACAGGAAGAAAAGGTAACTATGGACAAATATCTATTAAAATTAATAAACATTAAAAATTTGTTAATGTGTTGGATAACAAACCCAATATAAAACTGTTGTGCTTAACAAAGAAGAAGATCAAAAATATGTATATCAGATCAGATGTAACCCAAATTTAACGTATTTCCTAGTCCCAGAGTTATTGCTGTACCTATATCAGTCAATCAGTCAATTTAAAATTTAATGTTTTACATATATAGCATTTATTATTGGTGCCAAAATATATTAATCTCGCCCATTTGTTTTTTTTTTTAAGAATAACAAAACTAAAATTAGGACGGAGTGGGCATTGTGTGGTCAATGCGGTACGTTAAACCGTCTATAGCGACACTTGCGGTGGCCATATGCTAATAAATGGCCCCTCAGCAGTTGACCGAATAGGTGCGTATACCCTATTTTTTATTTGAATATCGAATACATGTGGCATTTTGTAAAATTAAACATTGGAATTTATCTGGCTGGTTCTTTTTACATTAATTCAAATCTAAAAAAAGAAGCTTTAATGAATGAATCAATGTTGTTTTCATCGCTATTTTTTCTGATTATTATTTTGAGTAGGTAATATGAACTAAATTACATGAAAAATAATAAGTATTTTTTTTTAATTTATTTATCAACTAACAGCATCTTCGTTTTTGTTAGCGATTAAATTGTCGTAATAGCGCAACTATAATTTTATTCATCCTTTTACATAATTAAATATATTTTATAGCAGCGTATGAAACGTTATATTTATGACTGCTCCTTCACACTAAGCAGTAACTATAAATCCTATTTGATCGCACTTCGTATCATGCCAAGATGTAATAAACGAATGAAAAACTACCTTAGTGTCATTAGTTCGCAACCTGAAAATACTAACCTTTATTAAAACAACATAAGATTCAAAATGGTACACTGAACTCTCATGTAAATATCTAGTATGAAATTAATGATGTCTGTTTGGAAAATCGTTTGTTTTGCTTCGGAAACCATGTAGAGTGGCAGAAAGTCGCCGTAAGCTATATTTCATTGTCCCAGACAAGAATGGTTCGATCGTACAATGATTTATTCTGTATTAAAAGACACGCAACTTTGTACACTATGCAAAATAAATCTGATACTGTCGTTTTGTTATATTACTATGTAATGGACGCGGTTTAAACGGCGTTTGATATTTGCTGTGAAATATTGTTTATTTGTATACTCTTTCCATGCCGTGTGGTTCCCGGCACTAATAGAAAAAAGAATAGGACCATTCCATCTCTTTCCCACGAATGTCGTAAAAGGCGACTAAGGGATAGGCTTATAAACTTGGGATTCTTCTTTTAGGCGATGGGCTAGCAACCTATTAGTCTTTTCAAGACTGTTGGCTCTGTCTACCCCGCAAGGGATACAGACGTGATTATATGTATGTATTGTATACTCTTAAAGATATTTCATCAATGTAGAATATCCCTGATTGCAACAGTTTTTTCACGAATTGTAACTCTGTACTGTAGAAAATCGATTGCAGTAATGTCGAGTTGAGTTAAAAAAAGTTTTTAGTAACCGAACTGCTCCAAGCATTCTTTTTTCAGCAAGATTTGTTTCTGCAATTCTGCCCTGGTATAACTAAAATGCCGTTATCTGCCAAATCCTTGTTTTAAGTAAAACGTCAAAAACTGCGGTAAAAATTTAAACTGATGCCATTCATCAATGAGAACGCCTATTTAACGGTGACTTAAAGGTACCAAAAAGTCGTATATACAGATCAAAAAAGATTTTTTTTTCTTATTTTACTGGTAAAAAAGGTGAAAATCCTGATGTCAGATAACGGCATTTTAGTTATACCACGGCAGAATTTTAACACAAACTTAATCATACATATATTATGGCTTTATTTAAGTTAGTGTTGCAAAATTTTAATCATTTTCCACCCCGCAATAAACCATACAGTTACTGATCTCGTTAACCCTTTGCTACCAAAAGAAATAATGTGAATAATGTGTACTTTATGGGTCACACATATGGCAAACTAAAGACGGAAACAGTTTCTCGAAAATTTGTAGTTAATTTGTATCACATGTTAGGTCTCATAATTCTATAATTTCTGATGCATATAAAATTTCAGCCTGGAAATACAACTGGTGGTTTATGAAATATTTTAAGCAAAGCAAATACTCGTATGTACATAGTTCGTAGGTGTTTTATTATAAAAATACTCGTGCAATATAAAATCATTAAATAAATAATAAATGGCAAAAAAAATCGGTTGGTAGCATTAAATGCTTACAAACAAAAAAAAAAAAACATATCTTATTTATTTAAAGTGTATTTTAAATATACTCCTAAAAACAATAACCTAAGAAAAAGGTAAAGTAATATTTATAATGTGCTAAAAACTGCGTAAAAAGTTGAATCACGCCACCCACGGAATCTGAGCAAAAACCAGGCATTAAATACCGACTATTATTTACATTTAAACAATGATTTACGCCGTGCAGATAGCTTGATTTACGTGGCAGTTTTGCAGATAGCGTTCGGGCCGAAAATAAAAAAAAAAGAATAAAAAAAAAAAAGATTCCTTTGTTCTTTGTCGCCCTACTCATATGCAAATGCCGTGGCGACCTGCCGACTGATTTAGGACTTACATCGGCAATTCGCGGAAGCGGTGAAAAGTGCATACGGATAGGGAATGAATTTTTGGTGAATACCAGGTGAGATAGCCTCAATTTGAGATTTGTTCGGAACGAACTTGTGAATTTTTGGCAGAGTATTTTATTCTGTACTTTTGCAGTGATCTGAAAGAAAGTCTACTTTTAACATAAAATCAATCCTTTTCCCCTGAGGAGCAGGCAGGGCATCCTTCTACTGCCACGATCCCTGCATACTTTTTTTCATTCATCTTTTTTAATATTTATTCTGCGTAATCGCTCTCTTTTATCATATGTCTAAAAAGAGAAATATTATTAATGATTTTACTCTTGTTTGTCTTTATTCTTCTAGCGTTTAAGTTCTGCTTTTCCACCTAGCAAGAAGTCGGGCCCGGGTCTATCTAAGACCACGGCTTGCAGTGGTCAATAAGATTTACCACTAGTCATCACCTCAAATAAATGTACGAAAAAGCCGCAATAAAATAAGAACCTGTGCAATTTGACAATGGTCTGCTTTTATACGTCAAATACTTTAACCACGTGCCGTGAGGTTCCCGGCACCAATACAAAAAAGAATGGGACCACTTCATCTCTTTCCTATGGATGTCGTAAAAGGCGACTAAGGGATAGGCTTACATACTTGAGATTCTTTTTTAGGCGATGGGCTAGCAACCTGTCACTATTTGAATCTCAGTTCTATCTTAAAGCCAAATAGCTGAACGTGGCCTATCAGTCTTTATAAGACTGTTGGCTCTGTCTCACCCGCAAGGGATATAGACGTGATTATATGTATGTATGTATGTACTTTAACCACTCGACCACCGATGCTGAACCCGAAGACGCCTGGGGATAAGTTATTGTAAATGCAGATTTATTACTAGCTATTTGACTCGATAGAAACACGTATGAATATTAGATAGTGGACGTACACTTAACTCATTTTGTAACACACAGCATCGGTATAATGCATTGGCAATATTTCACGAGGGCTGATATCGGTGACAAATGGCCCGCACTTCCATATAACTTGACAAGTGACGGTGAAACTGGTATTGTTTCGTTTTATCGTCACTTAGTGCAGTGTCGATCCGGAATGGAGCCGTGATTTACCTCGCGATAGTCAGGGTTGACACGGTTAAGAAATTAGAAAAAAAAAAGTATGAAGATTTAAAAAAGGAATAAGTATATGTTTAGTTGAAAATAATACTTACAAAAATGGTGAGATTCTATTTTTTTGGAATATTATTTTTAGATAGTATTTAAGATAGACTAAACATTGGATTAAGTAATTAAATGTTTATTGAACTTATAATATTTTTAGTTGCAAATAGATTCCACTATGTTATCTCATTACAGCAATTCCAATTTACTTTTCAATAAATAACCACAGTTTCAGAGTATGCAGAAAACATAATTCTTCTTCTTTTAACAATCCTTATGATTGATTACATTTTATTTTTATATTATAAAAACTAAGTGACAGCCCTACTGAATGAGATTTACCACTCAATCTAAGTATATTTTGTGATCGTTAATTTTATTAAGTGACAACAAACTGTGTTTTTACCTCATTTTTCTGACGATAACACCGAGTTTCCCAAGAGCTCATTTTGATTAGGCAAATGAAAACCTTATCAGGCTTTTTAGGCAAATGTCTAAATTACACTTTGTGGCACAATAAACTCCAAATTTACATTTGACTGATATACGAGTAATGAGCGAAAAGTATCGTGTTTTTAATTTATATTATGAGTAAAATTATGTTTTCAAACTGTTTACAATTTCTGTGTGGTTTTGACATAAAGTCAATAGAACTAGTAACCACCGAATATTTTGTGTTAAAAAAGTTAATAACAAAATTATTTTAAATCGGGAGTTCCCTAGGCTAGTTGCAGTTAGGAAATGTATCTCAAATCGTAAAAGAGTGAAAGGTGTATCATTTCCATGACTTTGACAAACCTTAAGTTAAAAAATAGCTAATCTGCAACGTAAAATTTTTCGGAACTTAGATAACGCCGATGTCGATATATAAATGGTAATTCCCAATGAAGCAAACACCCGGGTTAATGCTAGTAAGAGTATAAATACTAAACATTAAATCATATAACTTTTCCTTTATTATAATGCCCGGACGTAAAGTATTAAAGTGACATAACTAACCATTATTATCCTTATTTTTTACATTAGAAGCACACGCGCCTTACGCAACCCGAATGAAAATAACTACATTTAAGTTTTGACATAACATTTACTTAATAAACCGTTTAAGCACGTACTTCCTATTCTTTTATTGAATTTTAAATATTCTCAACTAGAATTTAAACATTATTTGTCGGGAAAGGTAGCTATATAATAATGTCATCAAAATGTGGCGTTGAGTATAGAGTATTGAATTTATGACTTGTTCGCTAGATTATCAAATTTTTTAAGGTGTACGTACAGTATGTTAGCATTCTTTTTATATGCTTGCCACCTCATTTTATTGGCAACCGTCTTGGTGAAAATAATTCAGTTAAGTTTGTCTTCACAATTACAGAGACAAATAAGAGAGAATTAAGCGATTGTGTTCTCATTTCATTATGTTAAATTGAAAGTCAAGGGCGTGTTAGAGTATGTGTGTGATAAAATTTTGATTTAAATAAAAAGCAACGTTAATATTGAGACAACAAAAAACTAACACAGTATATGTCATGAAGTTATTTAAAGAAACTAGTTTGTGCAATATTCTTACAGCATATTTACATCGTAAAAAGTATAATTAAGTTCTTAATTCTGTATGTAAAATCGAATGCTACACCTACAGACTGCAAGATAATGGGTCCACATTTGTTCTTTTTTTCACATTACGGTTCCAGGCGAACGTAAATCGTCTAATTTACATTTTAATTGTTTTCATTCCATTCAAATCAATTGCTGATATCGGGCTTGGAGAAAAAAGGCTTTTAATACATACAAAGACCTTTTAATACATATAGAGCACCACATTTGACTAAATAAATGATTGTGGATAAATAATTTTTAGATGCATCTATTTCTCAATTTTGTAATTCATGCTAGACTTAAATGAACCTGATTCTTATGTAATTATGTTTCTTTGTTTCTGCATTATGTCCCTTTTTGATTAAGTTCTCTCTAAGATTCTCGTGCGACGATATAATATATTCAGTAATAATCTGTCCTTAATCTTGTCCATAAAAATGGTGAATAGTCTCTTTTATTCGCACTATTACGTTGAACTACCTTTAACTTATATATTAGGAAGATCTTCACCTATTACTTAATAGTTTTAGCTTTTTAAGTTGAAGGAAACAGAACCTTTGACCACTTCGTTAGAATAATTTTTTCACTAAAAACAATCTTGCGAATTTACAAGAAAAATTAACACTACTTGAATAAATTAAACTAAATAAATTGATAGATTGCCACGAAATCTGAGGATCAACATGACACTTAGTCCTAATATTTACCACAAAATGATTCATAGTAAGCAAGCTCGTTCATTAAAATAAATAGAAACAATTTTAGACCTCATTATAATGTTGAACGCGTTGATTACGTGCCTCCCGGTGACTGATCACTTCCTTCGTCGTTTGTTCGTTAACAAAAATAGTCTTTATTGTAGAAGGAATAAGATTAGTAAGTTGATTTTGACATGAATCGTTCGCCAAAGTGACGCGCCTGTGTCGCGTCTTTGAACGGTGCGACGGTAAGGCGGAATTATATTGGAGATAGGCGAAAGCGATTATATATTAAGAAAAACACTTTAATAAATTGATTCTTTATTTAAGAAATACGACATTAATTGATCTCCTATTTGAGTAGAGCCCATTACTTGAATTAATATTTTAGTTATAATATACGAATATGATAATAAATGGTGCGATATTAAGTAAGTAAATGCTTTATTGTTCACTAAAGGAGTACCTACAATACAAATATAAAAAAGTAGTACCGTACAGTAGGCGGGCTTATTCCTGAGTGGGATCTCTTCCAGCCAACCTGACAATAAGAGGATCGCATACAAAATTTAGGCAAGGGTTTAGGGATAGGCGAAAGGGAAATAGATTTTGAAGAAACTACTAGGACTTAATAAATTGATGCTTCAATAAGATATAAGTGGTAAAAGGGAATGGTATCGATTCTATAAGATAATTAATTTCTTTTTTAATCTTAGTCCATTATCAGGATTTTTTTAAAACTTAAGAATAAAAACCTACATAAAATTCATCAGTAACTATGCTTTCAAAACTTTTACAGTATAACATCTTGTAGTCAATATTTTTGCGTAATTGATTGTAAGGCAACAATATACGTAAAAAAAATTGAGGAGTAATGCAAAAGGTCGGCCGTATTTTTGGTTAGCCACTAAAATCATTTGATCAACATTAAAAGATTTTGTTCCTTTTTTTTTGTTTTAATACATTTTAACTCTACTTATTAACATGTATAAACATTACCTTAATCCATAGTCTAGAATAACTTTAGGTATCCCAAGCTAAATTAGATATAGCGCAAAACGTGATCTGTATATACTGCGATTTGGAGGTAAATTGGAACAGGCGTCTAGAATTAATAATGAGAGGAGCTCCCGTACCTATTATTTCTTATCAGTAACGCCCTACTATTGAAATGGCCGCACAATATGTCATAATTATTTAATTAATGCAGCCCGAGGGTTATCAAAAGGCTTCGTAATTCAAATGTACATGCGTAGAATTTACAAATATATTTTGGCAAGTTCGAATGTCACAATTGAATACTGCGTGTTATAGTTGGGAAATGAGATAGATTTTTTTTCTGTAGTTAATTATGGGATTCATCGTATTAGTTATCTATTGATTCAGTAATTTGTACAAATAAAAATCACTCTTGGGATTCTTCTTGTGGGCAACGGGCTAACTTTTTAAGCTAACTTTATTAATCATGAAGCCATACAGTTAAACATGGCTTTTTAAGAGTATTGGCTTTGTCTCTGAAAAGACTGAGGTTGCTAGCCCATCGCATATAAAAGGAATCCCAAGTTTATAAGCCTATCCCTTAATCACCTTTGACGACATTAATGGGAAAGGGTACCTACACGATTGTATGTACGAGTAGGTATCTAAGAAATGATTATATTTCTTCGCTTTATTTAGTATGTGTAGTGTTTTTAAATTCATCTTTGGAAGATATTCATTAGCGCCCCAATTATTCCTTATTATTCATATATCTACGTTGTTACCAGTAGTTTAAGGAGTGCAATCAATTATTCACTATTCAGCCAGTTTCTTATTTTATACAAAAGCGACCCTAAAAAATGTCAAAACAATTTGTAACAAAATAAAACAGGTCAGAATATGCATTGAGGCTTGCATCAGATACCGCAGTGTATATTATTAAAAGGGACGATAGCGTTTGCTTAACGATTCGAGGGTACATTTAACAGGAGCTTGTAACGAAGTACTAGCCCTCACAATGCTATCGCAGGTAAGGAACCTGTTATGATGCATTATCAGATCCTATGCCCGGGGTGGCATTAAAACGTCTACCGGCCTGCTTTGTTTATTAAATTATGTCTACAGACTCCATAAATATCGGCGAGACGCATTCATTTAGCAAAATAGCGATCCTCACCACGATAAAGTAAACATAATCGACACGATCTTAAAAGCGAGAAAAATAACTTTTATCTACCTAATATTCGCGGCCGCGGCATTAGTTTGAGAAACGGTCCAATTTTTTGATATAATCTGTGGATATTAAAAGTAATTGAGTGAAAAACAAACGAATGCGCGAAAGAGAAATAAAGGGAGGGAAAAGTCGAGATGTAATGATGGAGATAATTTCAACCAATTACGGAGTGCTGCATCGGCGGAATAAAAATGGTCTCGGGTGTAAAATAAGGATGTGAACAGAATCCGCGCAGGATTGCTGGTAGCGTGAAAATAAACATACGTACAGGCGTTTCTCTCTCCGCACAGATTGTAATAATCAATCATGAGAAAGGATTACTTGGAATGCTTCTCTGAGGATAATTTGGCATCCAGTAACATAAGCCGCAGTAATAGTAGTTCAAAATAATTAAAGTGATCCCTAAAAATACCACTGTCGGTACATTTATTATTTATTTATTATATATATATGTTGTTCGTTTGACTGAAAATTATTTAAGCTACTCGTCATTTTTTATGTATTTCACAAGGCTTCTGAGGCTCCTTCTAACCGTGCAAGAGAGGTTTCATAAATATATTATATAAAGGCCAATGGCCATCTTAAAATTATGTGAAGAATAAGGGTTATTCTTCTATGTTTTCCTTATGTTATAGCTCCGTTCGCAAATATGCAAGGATGGTATTATACGCGAAGCTACAGGTTGAGTGCTCACATTTTATTTGCATTCTAGGAAAATTTAATATTAATAAAGGTTTTTGGGAGTATTTCAGAAACTGCTTTTGACGGTCGTAATAAAGTTATAATTAAATTATAGTTTCCTGATAAAATATTAAATTTAATAAAGTTGTGAACGAGCCAAACATTTAATTTAATAACAATTATTACGCTTAATTGATTTCATACTTTGATAGACAGAGCAGCTGTTGAGATATCGGATCCAAAAATGCGTGACCAAGACACAGGTGCAGAGTTTTGAATCCTCCCGCGTTTTTATGGCCATGACTCTTTTTTGAGTAACGTTCATTAGTTTGGTTGCTTACCAATGTGTATGAACTTTGTGATAAGAAAAATACAGTAACAATACCCGCAACCTTAAGGCGAAAGTGTAGCAGTAAACGTTATTGAGCGGCTTAAAGTACTTTTGATCTGACCTTTCGACAGGATGACCCTGATTTGATCAAAGTACGTTCGTCAAGGCCTTCCCACTCCAACCTTCCCACCCACACTCGTGTTAAATAGTAACTCACTATATAAAATCACCCTTTGACCACGAAGACCAAACCTAAGCGTGCGTCTACAGCGTTGATTTTATCACAAGATCTCAAGTCATTATTCCGAACGCCTTCTATGGATACCGGCTCCTTAGCTCAGGATTACCAAATATTTTTGGAGACTTAAATAGTTGTTGGTAGCATCAGATTTATATCCATGTTTGAAGATGTTTAATGCGGTGCTTAATGACTGCTAACGGTATATACGGAGTACTAAAACAATATTTTTAGACTGTATAGTACATATATTTTATGTATGTAAGTACATACATTATAAGGAAGGTTTTTGTTCTGAAGATCATGAAGGAATGATCTTCACTTAGTTCACATGCACTATTTGACTGAGCGCACGAGGTCTACAAATCAACTTCGGGCAGAAATTAATTTTTTGTATGTATATATGTTCGTAACAGAATAACTGTTGGTCTGATTTTAATGAAATTAAAACGGTGTTAAATCTATCAATACAATTTTTAAATTGTTGGGGCATCAAAATCGGTAAACTAGATTTTGAGATATTCTAATTTGAGTAAGGTTACTCAAACGCTACCAAATGACCATAGAATTCATGTCGCGTTATTATTTTACTCTCTAAAAGATTTTAGATTACCCAACGTTGACTCATAAGACTAGAAACACGATGACTTAGAAAGCATAACAATTGCTACATACGAAAGCAAAGTCTCTTATTGCATAACAATGTTTATAACATGGAATTCCTTGCATTGATCCCTTGACAAATGACTGGCAGACGAAGCGAGCACGTCTCATATCTCCTCAGATGAAAATCGAAACTAAAAGTACCTATGTATAAACATTTACATTTTGGTACGTCGCGTATAGTGCAGGGGCTAGACACTTATCCTACCAATGTAATTGTTTGTAAACAAATTTTATTGAGACCATATTTTTAAAAATAAAGTTTTTTTTTTTTATTTTGATTTAAAATTAACATGCCATCAACACCAAATTTATCGGAAATATTGCTTTAGTTGTCTTGCATCAATTAATTATAGCATAATTTTTGAATAACAAACAACTTAAATTCTCACTATTCCCTATTTCAAGTTTTTCTCAGTTATCCTATTTTTAAATACCCTTCTATTTTAACAGGTGGTTTAAATATTAGGGTACTTGACTGATGGCACTTGAAAATTTTATAATATAATGTCACTTTCGTTAAAAGAGGTTGGTAAAATCACATAATGAATTGACTTGCTTTAAATCATAAATTTCTGGATCCGACTTAATTTCCAAGTCCAAGTTTATGAGTGTATAATTTTTTGTCACAATCATAATTTGGCTCTTAGACTATAGTCGTGCCTCAATTTCGGCGTTATCTAGTTCCCTTTGTTTCCATGACAGGTGCATTAGTGATATCGTACAACAATTAAACGCATCTTTCTGCTACATCACGGTGAGTAAGAACCATTGATATAAATAGTGGAAGTTTTGTTCAACTTTTTCAATGCTTTGTAATATAGCCGAAAAAGTTTTGGTCAGATTTCAAGATATATTCTCCACTCTAATTAGGAAGACAAATTATGTTTTATCTGTATTATTATATTTAAAATAAGATTAACTACTTTTACTATTAACCATAATTTATTATTACGTTATTTCTTTTAATCGCATTCTTAAAACAAATCTAAACTAAGTAAATCTTTTTAATTAATCTATTCACTTTTTATATTTTTTTTTATAAAACTAATAGTTCGTGGTTTACTTTCCTTAAAGTAGTAGAGTTATTAATCTTGTTAATTGCGAGCAGTCAAGCTTCAAATAATATTAATAACTTCGTTTATATTTTGGAGCAGTTACACCTAATGAGTTTAAATAAAACGTTTTATTTACGCACAGTTTTACTTTAATCAATCATGTTTACCAACATAAAAATAATTGGCCCTAATTTGTTCATCTGGCAAGAAAGTTGGAAGTAATACAATTTCGAAAGGTCGGTACGATAAAGATTATGATCCTAACACATTATAACGTCGACCCTAGTTAGGTTTCGTGGGTATGAGGAGACACAGGTATCATTTGATTGAAGGGGTAGACAGAGCCAACAGTCACAAGATTTAAAAGTTACGTTGAGCTTATTGTATTGTATAAACTTTGACAAGTTTTCAAAAAGCTGGCATATACAACAAGTTTTTAGATGAATAATCGTAGAGTCAAATATAAAGATATATCTAAAAATTTTTTTGTTTATAATTAATGTTTTGGTTTTTTTTTCGTTAAAAACATCAATATATCTTCTTCAGGGGATGGTTTTATTAGTAAAACTATCTTTATACCAAATTTTTGTGAAATACATTTATAGTTTCAGCTGATTCTTGTCAGACGAGGCAATTCAATCATTTTTATTGATATATTTTTGAACTTGCAAGAATATGATTTAATTAAATCTTGATCAGAACTTTTTCCACGAACAGTTAAATTTGCAGATCTCAGAAATTGAACAAAATTACGAAAAAAAAAACAATGTTACTTGTTGTCTAAGACATTAGTTGTTAGAAAACTTCAAAGCAGTAGTTATTTGCACCTCTCTCATAATATCTACAAGAGAAATGGTAATGTTCCGTTCATTGACACTTGAAAACAGCCTTGATCATTACAAGACGAATGCCTCGGGTGATTCGGCTAGAGAATTTCGGCTATTAACCTAACATATTTTCACGCACCTAAAATTTAGAGATTCGAGTGTCTTAAAACACCATTTTATAGCTTTTAAATGGCTAGTAACAGTACGTTGTGGATGAGTCGTAAAACCTTAACTTGCCGCTGCACTATGATAAGTTACGGTGAGTGTGTGGGCTGATATGGAAATACCAAAATTTATATTTCTTGGCTCTTCAGTAAAAGCAATGTCTGATAGGATTCCCTTTATGCATTGATATGGTGGCTGGAATCTAACTGGCTACTGGAGCATGTGACAATTGCGTTAGGTATATAATTAAGTTTGAACAAATAAACAACAAGGTTGCGATTACCAGACTGCGTCATTTTTTTCAACAACGTTATTTTACAATGACAAGTTTTGAATCTAAATTATTAGCAAATAAGTACTTAAAGTCATAATTTATAGATATATGAATCATTAATCCATAAATTAAAAAAATATATTAATTGGATATCTTTTGAAGTGTGGTTAACATTTTAGTAAATTAATAAAATATAAACGTTGTTAAGTTAGTTTTTTCAATGTATGCTTTACACAGACCTTTATTGACAAGTGTTAAAAAGTAATTACAAATATATCACTACAATTAATCATTACGATCAGTTTTGTATGTGAAAAGGCTAGATTAAATCTTTGGATCACTCAGACAGATTGTAGATTATGTTATCACACCTCACAGTCATAACGAAGATTAATTTAAATAAAACGGAACGTTTAATACTTGATGTCAGATAATTCGGCTATAAAAACTGTTTTTATAACTTCGTATTATAACTATTTAACGAATTATGAAGTTAATGTATTTATTTCACATGACATCTATTTAAATAATGAAGATTAGTAGAAATATTAAATGACTTATTCAAATATTTTTAATAAATTATTTCATCGTTCGTACTGATAATTTCTCATACATATTTTGGTGTAGGTTTTTAATACCGATTTATATTAGGACTACTCTATTTTGCCCTCTTATAAGAACAAAATTTAGAATGATGAAGAAACTGTCATGTCAAATAGATGAAAACAGGGCATAAAATTGAGATTCTTTTTTCAGGCGATGTGCGAGTGAGTGGCTTTTAGTTGAGTGAGAATTTGCTACCTCTCCCTGAACTCTGTCTTTCCCTGAACGGATAGACAGAACCAATAGTTAGAAGAATATGTTTAGATGGATGACTGAATTATTGAATCGCCTTTCAAAAATAGTAACAGGTTATTAAAGCAATAAGGTCTACAATGTCCGGTCTCACAATCAAAATTAAATGATACCTTGTATCCAGTTATGAAAACAAATCTTTATTATCTATTTCTATATCCTTGTGATGTCATTGCCTAGTAAGTTTAAAGTTAAAATGTCCTGTCATTCAGACGACTATTTTCATAAAGGGAATCGGTATGCCCTTACAACCAAAATCTGTAATAACTTTAACACGATTCTAAGCATTGAATACTGTAAGTACCAAATAACACGAAGTATTGTGATGCTTTCCCATGAATACGCCACCTAAGGCCAGGCCCACACACATTGGTTAAATACTTTATTTATAGCTTACTTCTGCCTGACCTTTCATGCACGGAATGCGGGCAAAACTATGTAAGTCCGAAATATTGAATTTTATATTCATACCTACTTGTTGATAATTATTTTAATTGATTTAAGTCTATGAATTATAAGTGTATGTAACGTGCTTGCTTAAAAAAATGTGAGAAAAGTACTTGAGCGTGCCCAGTTACTGATATATCAAGGCATAGCCCAAAGCGCGGCGTCAAAAAGAAAGCAAATACGACATGAAGGTTCCATGTGGTCTATAAAGTGCACTAAGAGACAATTTCCCGAAATTACGACGGGAATGGTAATTAACGGATTAACACTTTGATACAGTCACTACTAATTTCTGAAGAAATTCCTTCTAAAAGCCTCCGCTATTTTCCATATGAATATTTTTTTTCATATTTATACTTATGCCACTTCGCCCTCTACTTAGTCAGTTCTAAATACGGTGTGGCCCGAACAACGTACGAGTATTGGTGCCCGGTACAATATTTTGTTGACCGTTGTGGCGCCGCCCATAGCGGCAACGGAAAATATAATTAGTGTAGATAGTTATCCTTCTTAGCATAATTTTTTTTGTCTTCGTCTTGTACATCTTCAACAGTTAACGCCGCTTTTCACGCCTGTTTTGGGTGCTAGGAATCAAGCGTTTTTACATCTCATTTGTTACTTCTGCATATTTTGCGTTCTATCGTCCATAAAGTGTACTCGTAGTTTTTCCCATAATGTGATCGAATAAGTTATTTGAATCGAGTCAACTTGCAAAATATCACATCTCCTGGTGTTAAGTTCTGGCAACATGATCACCTTTTATACATACATACTAGGGTGGAGTGATAATGTATGAAAAAAAAAAAATTTTATTTTTTTTAAATGGAATAGCGATAAAAAGTTGCCTTTTAAACTGTTAATTAAGCATACAAAATATTGTTTACTTGTCTTGATGTTTTGAGGTGCCCCAACCCAATTGAAAATAAGAAAAATTCAAAATTTTTAATATTTTTGTTTTAATTTCTAATTATAGTATTTCTCTAAATTTCTTATCTATTATAAAACAAACTACATAGTAATGAGTTAAATAAAAGCCTGATTAGTTATTTTTATGTTTATTTATCAAGAAAAATTAAAAAATATATACTAGAAAACAATGAAAAAATCAGAAAGAAGTCAATTATTAAATTGGTTTTTTGTTTCAAAATTAGGCATTTGCCGACGTGATAATAGTCTTGCTCTTATGAAACCGTCTCGTTTATTTTCTCCACAAACTGCACTTGAAGCTTCTGTCACCAATTTGATACAGCGCTCTACGGCTTGGGTGTGGCATGGAAAATCTTTTATATCCTGACATGTAGTCAAACCGCTTTTAACAATCTCTTTCAAGGCTTCATCAGATAAATTGGAAGTCAGAGGTGGATCAGTTATCTTACAGTCTTGCCACGTAATTAGGTCGGTGTAATCTTTAGCATCGAAATTTAAAGAAGGCACTTTAAATGTTCGAAGCCTTAAAGTTTTCTCTGCTCCTGCTTTTAAAATTCGTTGATATGCTAGTTTACGTATAATTTCTCTGTTGTCTCCAAGCATAGCAATAAGAATGTTTTCTGGATGACCAAAATATCCATTTCGTTGGATTACCTTATCTAGGATTTTCTTCAAAGGTGCATTCAAATACCGAGAAAGGGCAATAGTTTGCCACAGATGCTTAGCTCCGTTTGTACATGAGGGATTACATTTTATTGTGAACCACATTGGACCATAAACTCTCATTACGAACGTGGCTAATATCACTAAGTTTTCTTCGGGGTCTGTTTTGGTAGCATATAATCTTAAGATTCTATTTGCTGTTGTAAGCCATCTAGAATGGTTAAGAGGTCCAGGTGCAATATTAGCTAAATTAAGGGAAAAACTGCCAGTACTGATAGCTGTCATCACATCGTATAGATATTTTTGGTCAGTGCTCAACTCATTTCTAGTGACTTCGGGTAATATGGAGGGAATGGTGGTAAATTGAACAATTGGCATTGATTCACATTTTTGTAATTCGGATCCAATAGGACCTGAAAAGCATTTAGGCCCTGTAGTTTTTCCATCCAAATGTAATAAAAGATGTCGCAATGGTAACTCATTTGAATGTAACTGGCAGACAAACCATTGTAATGGTTTGTTAAGCTCTTCTTCCATAAAACGAACAACACCTCCTTTGAAACCTGTATTCACGACTGTACCATCGCAACCAACAACAACTATTTTATCCAATTCCACCGATTTTGTTCTTAAATGGTTTATTATGCTACTTTCAATACCTCTAGCAGTTCCCAACTCACACGTAACATGCCCGAAATAATCACTTCCTGGTTCTGATAAAATCACATAATGATCTTCTATTACTCTTTTTCTATAAAATTTGCCTTCCTTCTGAATATTAACCAAAGTCTTATCTTTTCTGCCATCAAAATAAATACCGCGTATACTTTTATTGCGATCTGCATCGTGTAAAGCTGATCTGACTTTCGTTCTTTCACGTCGTAACTTTGAACGATCAATAACAGCACTTGGATCCTTTGATGTAATAATTCCAACATCTTTTAACACTGAAGAAGCTATAATAGCAGCTGCTCTATCAGAGACCCCCGTACGATCGCAGGCGAGGGCTAATGATGGTAAATTTAATCTCTTTTTCTTTGTTGGCGGAGCAGCTGTTTGTTTAGGCGATTGATAAGGACTAGAAGCTACGCTATTATTGCTTGAACTGGCGCTTTCGATCGTTAAGTTATCAGGTAAAGAACGAGAACAAGACGGTTGGTTAGTATCCACTATTTCTTTCTTACGTAGTAATTCTTTTTCATGTCTTTTGAATTTTTTTATATTTTTTTCAGTCGCAACCAAATCTACACCGCCTATCATCATTTTTCT
The DNA here is from genome assembly GCF_032362555.1 of Amyelois transitella. Taxonomy (NCBI): domain Eukaryota; kingdom Metazoa; phylum Arthropoda; class Insecta; order Lepidoptera; family Pyralidae; genus Amyelois; species Amyelois transitella. The sequence goes on along the minus strand of NC_083511.1, from coordinate 3,584,723 downwards.
TGTTGTTCTTTGATCAAGTAAAAAAGACACTTCTTCCCTGGGAACACGGTTATCTTTTGAGCAAGTACACTCTGAGATAAGTTTACATTTGCAACTGCAAACATCAAATAACCTTTGGGACTCAGTTACAAATTCAGCTATCTTCTGTTGATATTTCTTATTCATTTTACGGCCTTGATAAGGTTTTAGTAATCCTCTATATTTGTCATGGTAAGTTCGAATAAGTTTAAGAACTCTCTTAAAGCTGACAGTAGGAAGCGATGCTTTACGCCATATATCTAAAATTTCCGTAGTCAATCTTTCGGATATATCATGAACTGTCGGTTCTTTTGTTGTTTTGTCAGGCTTTAATTCATATTTAATAAATAAGTAATTCTTCATTACAGCATTATAAGTCGGTAATTGAGACAATGGTAACTTCTCCGGTAAACCAAACACAGGACAACATGTCGTATTTCGCGTTTTGACTTGCGACATTTTACTGTAATAAAAAGAAAATAATAGGTATAAATTACATTGAAAATATTTAATTATACGACTTAAAGTGTTAATCTGTAAACGAGTAATTAAAAATATAACTTACATGTGTCTTATTTTCTTGCCGGCAGTGTTTGAAATCAATTTTTCTAACAAGTAGAATACAATAACACGCGCACTGTCGCGCACACTTAATGGCGTCCAAACAACGACAGACAAGTGTGGTGAAATTACCCCTCCCGCTTCCCCACGCCCTCAACTATTCGCGCACTATTCAAGGTTAAACTGTTGCTAACGGGAAGACACACAGATTATATTTAAGCGTTAATTTGACAATATTGGGCTTTGGTGTCTATAGACAAAATTTTGTGATTTTCTCTAATTTTCAGGACGTCGGGGGCACCTCTAAATTTATCATGTGGCAAATAAAATTTTGTGTGTATATTTGTGAGCAATAACATCAACTTTTTACAGGTATTCCAAAACAAATATAAAAAAAAAGTTTTTTCGCTCCACCCTAATACATACATAAAATCACGCCTCTTTCCCGGAGAGGTAGGCAGAGACTACCTCTTTCCTCAATCACCTTTTATAGTAGCCCGTAGTCTGTCTTTCAAGAACCATTCCTTTCTAATGTTAAAAAAAAAAAAAACAAAATAAATACCTTAATTAATTAATGTTTAATTATGATAATAAAATAAAACGCAGGTAATGCTAAGTACATATCTTTGATAGTGTTATTACTATAACTTATTGAACATCTGCTAAATTATTTAATTAGTTCTATATCCTTTTTGTTTTGTGCCATACCGGTAGTTACTCGATAGTCCGCCAATATAGTGTGCTGTTTATAGCCAAATAACTTTTATCTTACATACACCGGGCCAAAATGGATTGCTGGAATTGTTTTCCAGTGGCCAGGAAGAATATTGATGTTACCATGAAGTTGAAACGAATTATAAAATTTTTATTAAAAATAGATAAAAATAACGTTTGTGAAAACATTAGTAAGTAGGTATTGTTTTACTCTTATGCGCTGGTAGATCAAATTCTGGACATAATAGTGTCTAGGTATTATGACTTATTAGAGATGCTTTCATTAGTTAGTTAATTAAATACTGCCTTCTGATTTACAGTAAAGAAGAACAGTAATTTAATCAGTGTTCAGTTAAAGGGTCTTTTCTAAAATCATATTCTCACTTGCCTCAATGATAATAAAAAACCAACGTTAAATAATTTAAATAGGATATAAATAAAATGTATCCTATTTTAAAGAAAATGTGATTGCAGAGATTTCTTCTGTGTCGCATAAATTATTGTTGGGAAAAATAAATTCTTTAAGTAATAGTCAAATTTCTCAATCTTTGTTATTGAACTATCTTTCTTAAATATTTTATTACCTTTTGTTTCAAGTTACGTATGCACTCATATTTCCAACGGTAAAGTCATCTAGATATACGAAATAGGCTCCCTTACTACGTAGTAAATTTATACTGATACTGATTCCGAAAATTGGATAAGTTTTATGTGTATTATCTTCGGTTCAAACCGTCAATAAAGTAAGTCATGACTGAAATGAATGGCTGTACTAGTTTTACGACCGCAACATTATTTGAGTTGTAAAATTTTTATTTGTTCTATTCTGGCAAAATGCTCTTGCAAGTAAATTAGATATTTTAGTCTCTCTCGGATTTAAGTTATAAAACTAAAGGTATATATTTTTTTAAGTATTGGTGTTAAGCTTTTGTAATAATAAAATTGTTAACCTTGAACACCGTTGTATACATAAATAAATATATACGGGACAAATTACACTGATTGAGTTAGCCTCGAAGTTAGTTCGAGACTTGTGTTACGAGATGCTAACTCAGCGATACTATATTTTATAATAAATACTTATATAGATAAACATCCAAGACCCAGGCCAATCAGAACATAGATCCATACATACAGCCACGTCTATATCCCTTGCAGTAAGACAGAACCAACAATCTAAATAAATAATAGTTTAAAAAAAACTAAAAAAACTACGCTTTTATTGCTAATCAAACTAAAAAATAGAAAATAAAAATTAATGACAAAGGAATTCAGTAGTAGCAAGTCGAACAATCAGTTATAGTCAGTTGTAGTAGTAATTACCTCGGATTAAAATTATAACAAAATTAAATTTATAAACAAAACAATTTAAATCAGAGTAAAAAGCATGGGGTGCCTGATGTAGTAAATATTAAAATCATTCTATTAGCATATATTTATGACAAGAGAGTTATGAAAATGAAGTAAAATGCACCCCACGCTTTTTACTCTGATTTAAATTGTTTTGTTTATAAATTTAATTTTGTTATAATTTTAATCCGAGGTAATTACTACTACAACTGACTATAACTGATTGTTCGACTTGCTACTACTGAATTCCTTTGTCATTAATTTTTATTTTCTATTTTTTAGTTTGATTAGCAATAAAAGCGTAGTTTTTTTAGTTTTTTTTAAACTATTATTTATTTTCTATTTTTTAGTTCGATTTGCAATAAAACGGGTAGTTTTTTAGTTTTTTTATACAATTATTTTTTGGAAGTTAACACTTCTGGTATAACTATCTTACTAGAAAAGACTTTCGCAACCATGCGCCCATCGCCGGAGGTTTTCACAACTAACTTTCTTAAAGTTATATGTGGCCTGATTGGATTAAATCTCATAATATTCTCATCATCATGATTCTTTTTAAGGCGATGGGCTTGCAACCTGTCACTATTTGAATCTCAATTCTATCTTAAAGCCAAATAGCTGAACGTGGCCTATCAGTCTTTACAAGACTGTTGGCTCTGTCTACCCCGCAAGGGATATAGACGTGATTATATGTATGTATGATGATTGTTAAACCCAGTTGAAAAGAATTTTATAGTGATAAATCACTGTTAATAATATTTTTGACTATGCAGCAAACGTAATAATTTTCGATTGTGGCCTTGCCAGGAATCAAACCACAAGATTAAGAGGCAGATTGATACAGGAACAAAAATATTTCAAACATACCTCCACTGCCTTTACAACCAGGAACGCAACAAAGTTTATCTGAAGACATCGTGGCACTTTTGTTGTAAAATCTGTCTTTCACAAAAACAAACACAAACTTGGGACTCCTATCTCAAATAATAAGGTACTTTTTACAGGAGTCCTATCTCAAAATATCTGCACAACACAGTAAACACAGTCAGAGTCCAATCTCAGATGATAAAATCACACGAATATCCGGAAGAACAAAGCTCGACTCAACGGAAGATTCCAAACTCCAAATAACGACAAGTTATCAGCACAAAACAAAGTGCAAATAGGTAAATACACAGGCACCGGTAAAAAACAACAGAAAGAAAGTTTACAGGTGTTCGAATCGAATTCAATCAAAACTTACTGCAAAACTTATTTGACATAAAAAACTGTCACTCATTTTCCAAACGAGTATTACAGTGTTGCTATTATAAATAGGCAAAAGATACCTAATGTTAATTCAAGAATTGCATTAATATGTTAAATACGTATTAAATATCGCAAAGTTCTGTAGGTAGTAACTTTATTCTTGTATTATTGTAAATTTAGTTGTTCAATTTTCATTTATTACTTTTGTTTTATTACTTATATATTTTTTATTGTTTTAAAATATTCTACTAATTCTACTATGGTTTCTAATGGTAATTCTAAATGGAGCAATGCGATGAAATAAAGAAGCCTCAGGTTAATAGTAACATTATATGGAAATATATTACATCTCTTTTTGACTCATTATACGTCAGAACTTCTTGGTTTCTTGTATGGAGATTACTGGCACTGGTGCTATCTCTGTCTTTCTTACTCTCATACGAAGGATCTAAAAATGAATTTATTAATCCTGGCAGTTTTAATAAGGATAATGAGAAACTCTTATCAAAATATTGCATTGTCATCGGTCCTTGATACGTGTGCAAAGTTCCAAGTTGATCAGACGTTTAGAAATCAGTGAAAATTAAGCTCAAAGATTCCGTTACATACATACATACATACATACATACATACATACATACAACCCAAGCTAATAAAAGCGTAGTAAAAAAGTTGTTAAGCTATACGATGGAATTGCGATTCAAATAGTGACAGGTTGCTAGCTCATCGCTTACAATTTCTCTCAAATTCAGCTTATAAGCCAATCCCTTAGTCGTCTTTTACGACATCCATTGGAAAGAAATGAAGTGGTTTTATTTAAATATGCCAGAAACCACACAATCATATAATCAAATCTTGGCAAAGTCATTATTTCATATGACATTCTCAATTTTCAAATTTTATGATCATTATTTACTATAAAAGAAAACGATGGAATCGTACAAAAATAAAGTGAAAATAAATAAACCACCACCCACAGTAATGGGATCCTGATAAAGGTACTGAGACTATAAAGAAACAAAAATATGAATCGAGATTAAGGCCTGCGGACGCGTATTATCGGGATAGCGTAGGTCGACACTTTAAGACCTTTTACTGACTGTTAGACTAAGTCGGCTTATAGATATAAATACATCTAAATACCAACAAATAATCTACCTAATCAAAATCAATGTTTTATTCAGAAAATAGGCCTTGTGCTGTGTGGTTCCCGGTACTAAAGAATATGGCCACTCCATTTCATCCCATGGATTAGTAAAAAGCAACTAAGGAATAGCTGAAGCTAGAAGCTGAACGTAGCCTTTCGGTCTTTTTCAAAACAGTTGGCTTTGTCTACCCCGCAAGAGATATAGACGTGATATGTATGTATATATTTACATTTAATTGACGTGACGTGCCTGCAAAGGCCTATTTACATATCAATAAAATAATATTATTTGTCAAAAAGCTACAAGCATTCCTACTAGGTACTTATTTGCAAAGCTAATTGTTGCAAGATAAAGTTAAATAATTATTTCTATGAGTCGTTCAGTGAATAGCGGGCTTTAAGTGATACTAAAATGAACATACGACACTGTATCATTTGCAATTACACGTTATTGTACCTTTGTGCTTCCCTTCGCTCAATGCGGTATTGTAAGCTAAATAGTTCGCCGTATATTCTTGTCAATTTTAATACTAGAATCTAATGTGTTTAATGGACAATGGAACATGTTGTTAAGGGGACGACTGAGTTTTGTAAATATTTAAAAAAAAATCTGTCATCTATTTTGGCGTTATCAGGATTTTTTTTTCTTGTTTGTAGCCCTTGGATTTTAACTTTAATTACGTCGTTTTATTGTTTATATAGTTGAATTATATATTTATTTATAATTTTAAATACGTTTTGTTAAGGTATTAATGTATGTTAATGTATTATTTTTTTTCTGAATTAATTATTATAGGTACAATTATTTTGCCAAAAAATATTAAAATTTCTAAACACGCCGATTGTAGAAAAATGAGCAGCAATTTTATCAACATTCCGGGTACTTCTTTAGTCTGTGGTATTATTATTAGCGACTATAATATAATTTTTTTCACCCTTGACGTGAGAAGTAAATTTTAATAAATATTTATTTAAATTCACTTCTCGTTCTGCCTTTAAGTAATCAGCCCACAGTGATCACTAATTTGCATATAAGTCTCATATTTATATCTCAGTCTACGTAATTGCATATTGTTTTTACTTATACGAGCGAATTTGTAGCCACCGCGTAATTATCTGAGGACTAATCCAAATTTACTGCAACAACATACAATTTACTTCATAAAATTGTATGTAAATGTCGGCATTTGTTCTACCTTTTATGGACGTGATGTCGTTTTAATTATTTTAATTATGTTTTGTTTTAGTAACGATATTGCAGCTGTGCGAGGTTTGTGTATTTGTACAGGCAATGAAATAATGTAAAATTTACATATGGTGACTATGTGTTGGTTTTTTATAGCAGTTTCAAATAAAAATAATATAGTGCTGATGTCAGGCCCACCTTTATGAGTCCTTTTGTTGTCATATTACCTAGTGTAGAATTGTATACATCAGTCGCTTGGTACAACCTCACAGAAGGACATAGAGTGGATGTTTTCTTATGTGAGAACTTAACGCCAAATACGATTTCAGCTATTTCAAGCAATGACGTTACCATACGGTTGAATGGCGTATGATTGCAATATTGATTCAAGTTTTTCATGAATCTGAACAGATATTACATTAAAAAATAAATAAATATATATGGTACAGATTATACAGATTGAGTAAGCGACGAAGTAACTTCGAAACTTGTGACAACGAAATTATATTTATTGAGCGGGCTTCAAACAAAATGTTTGTTACGTGCCAAATGCTTACGGTCCACTCTTATAAGTAGCATCCCGTTAGTCAAACTATTCATATAAAGAATGACTTTAAGTATTGACAACAACTAGAAATTAAATTCTACACAATAAACCACAAAGCAAACACTTCTAATCTCTTAGACAAGCAACACACAGCTTATGCGAAATCAAGTAATCCACTAGGAAAACCCGACGTATTTCTGTCAACACTTGCTCAAAGACATTTCCTTGGTAAGCGACGAACTTCCTAACGTATTTACATTTCCACATATAAAGTAAATTCCTCGTATCCAGAAGTTGAGTTTGGGTAAACGAAAATAGCGATTCATCACAAGTTTTAATCTGTTCAGTGTTTGGCCCACTTGCGGTTTTGGAAGCAGACGAGCGGCTGGTGTACTAAACTGAGTATTTTAACGTATTCTTAGTGTATTTTTCATGTGAGTGGGAGATTTTAAAAAAGAAAAATGCTTAATCTTTACATGGTCACTCCGTTATGTCTATATCCATCTTTTAGTAATCATGGAGTTTAACAATAACAACGCTATCAAAAGATCCTTGTATGAAATTTTATGTCCAATATTTGGTTGCAGCATGTATTGTTATTATAATAAATTGGAATAACTTATCTAATTTAAAAAAAAGGCTGCTTTAACTGCTTGGTACGTATAATAAAATTCATTAGGATCCTTGATTACGCGAGTCCGACTTGAACTTGACCTTGTTTTGTTAATGGCTCGTGTGTTCCGTCAAATTTCTAATTCAGCGTTCGGACGCTAAGTCCTGCTGCTCACCTTACCAGCATAAATACCACATATTTCATGAAATTTCTTTAACAAGAATTATTTTTACTTCCATAGCGTGACCCCACAAAACACGCAATGCTTTGATTTATTCGGCTGAGGTTACAATCGCTCTGCTTCGTCACATCATTGGGATAATGATACCGTAAAATAATTTTACTTGATTTTTATTGACTTTTTGTTACTTTTGTGTTTTATGGTGAGTTACACTTTTAAGCGATCAACGAGTTTGGATAATAAAACATTTAAGTGTGAGGTTAGTGTTAACGTAAGCGTGCGTAGTAATATGGAGCAACCTTTATTTAATTATGTTTTGTTTTCTAATTGGACACTTGTTAAATTTAAAGTACTAAGCTGTGAATAAAGCTTCAATTTAACAAAAACAACAATATGCCCTACAGTCGTTAATATTTGAAATTTCTTGTTAAGGTGTCTTCGTGACATTAAAACTTGTAATAGAGGAGGAATAAACATGCCAAAACTTGTATCGTGAGCGTATCCGTGAAATGTCAAAAGTTAACTATTACAATTGACATTCGGATACAAAGGCCCAGGCCAATAAATCAGACAGTTGTCATATTACTTAATATGCTGTCAAATGAAGTGGCTATTTATTATTTCTACATGAATGAACGAGCATACGTACTTAATAAAGTTGCTACAGATGAATGTTAATGCTATATTTATTCCTGTGCTTTCTATCTGCTGAAGAAAAGCCTTCCTTTCCTAACATTTTAATGATTTCTTTCTACATAAATAAAATTACGTTTTTATCCCTTAAGGGGTAGACAGAGCGAACAGTCTTGAAAAGACTCAAAGACTACATTCAGCTGAGAATTTGTCCAGTTTATTTACTTACAAAATTTTAAATGCATCATTTAAACAAGAAGATGCGTCACTCAGAATAGTGCAATTGGAAGGTACAAAATGAATAGCAAACCCCACCCTCGAATCATGGCTTGAGGGACGCCGTTTTTATCGTGCCAAAAACTATCGTTGTTTCGCTTTTTATTATGACAGTGATAGTTTTTTACGCGATAATAACGGCGTCGCGCGTCCTTTACCACGAGGTAAGAATTTTGGTTTGGAACTTCGATATATCTTCGGAAATATATACGAAATTATATATGACGTTACAAGATCATTAGTGCCCATCAGTGAGGTTAATAATAAAAATAATATTATTATTCCAATTTGCACAGATGTTACTCAAATAACTTGTCTTATTTTGATGTTAAAACAAATATATTTCAACGCAGCAGATTACTAATTCCACAAACACGCTAACCAGAGTCAATATTGGTATGTCAAACAAAACAATATTTATGAGCGCATTGTTTACGCGAATCAGCTGTTAGTACTAAATCAGATGGTTTAATTACACTATCTGTCAGTCTGAGAAGTATCAATTTTAATTACAAAGAAAACTACAAGAAAATAAAGGCAATTACTTTGAATTGCACGTTGACGACTTTGGCATATAAAATTTGACTATACTGGTTAAAAAAATAATACAATAATCATTTTTGTAGTTAGGTAAAGAGAGGAAATATACAAGGGAGTGTGAAGGTTGGAGTGGGATGACCTAAACGAATGTACCTTCATCAAATTGGGGATGTTCTGGCAAAAGATCAGGTCAGGAGTATCCACAACTGACAAACTTACATGAAGAGAGTAATGAATATGGATGAAACGAGAGAAGTATGCAGGGCTCATGGTGAGTGGAAAGATGTAGTTTTTGCGTACCCCTTCGGGAAAAATGCATGATTTTATGTATACATGTGTATTTTATTTGCTATCATTACCGAAAGAAGTCAGAATTTACTTTGTTATTTTTTCTTTAAGTATTCTAAAGACGAAACAGTTAGTTACCATTGGTTTATTTCATTTTTTACCTTTTCCACTCCTTTTAAAATCATTCCACAGAGATAAACAAAAAGGGGATGAACAAATAAACTAACATTCATTCACTCATACATATAATCACGTATATATCCCCTGCGGGGTAGTCAGGGCCAGCAGTCCTGAAAGACTGATAGACCACGTTGAGCTGTTAGGCGTAATAAAAGAATGGAGATTCAAACAAGTTGCCAGCCCATTGCCTTAAAGATAGAATCCCAAGAAAAATAAACTTAACTCACAAATCCGCTAATTCAATATTTTTTTTTTTTTTTTTTTTTTTTTTTTTTTTTTTTTTTTTTTTTTTTTTATATGGGACAAATTACACTGATTGAGTTAGCCTCGAAGTAAGTTCGAAACTTGTGTTACGAGATACTAACTCAACGATACTATATTTTATAATATAATACTTATATAGATAAACATCCAAGACCCAGGACAATCAGAAAAAGTTCTTTTCTCATCACGCCCTGGCCGGGATTCGAACCCGGGACCTCCGGTGTCACAGACAAGCGTACTACCGCTGAGCCACAGAGGCCGTCAATATAACATGATAGCATATGCATAGTGAATTTTATTTCAATCAGTTGAACTGTGACTCCTTAAACCCTCACCTCTCATTTCAAACAGTTCGAATTTGAAACGTAAAAACAGTTTTTGATTACACCGGTTTCCATTTCCATAATCCCCTACTTAACTTTCTCGTTGTAATCTCGTTTCTATCTCACAGAAATAGCTCTTTTAATATTGATAGACAATTACTGTAAGCTTCCATAACTGATCGTTCTCTTTGTAAGGTTACACCGCCCGTCAACTTTTAATTGATCCTGTCAGTCTTACTCAAGTCTAGTGTACAGTTGATGATCCTAAGGGAATATGTTTGAAAGTTTTTTATTGGTCGCTCGGCACAATTAAACGGAGATTCCTTTTTCCAATTTAATTTTCTTTATATGGATTTTTATTGTGATTCTTAATATAGAATGTTAATTGTTTTTGGCTGGGGAGATTTTAAATGTATTTTTCCTTTGTTTATTTTTGTTAATGTAAGAAAACGGTTTTCTAATTGCAATGTTGTTATTTCTTATAAATTCCTGTTGGTATTCTGCCGTGTGGTTCCCCGACACCTATAGAAAAAGAGTTATCTCTCTAGGATCACTCCATCTCTTTCCCATGGATGTCGTAAAAAGGGGACAAAGGGACAAGCTTATAAACTTGAGATTATTCTTTTAGGCAATACCTATCGCTAGCAACCTGTCACTATTTGAATCTGAATTCTATCATTAAACCCAACAGCTGAACGTGGCCTAATAATCTTACCATCACTGTTGGCTCTGTCTACCCCGCAGGAGATATCAACGTGATTATATGTATGCATGTATATAGATCGTTCCACTGTCCCTACTACATCGGCAGTTAACTGGGGAATTACGAGAAAAAAATAGTTTTCTATCGGAAGCGGGCATTTTCGATTTGTAATATATCACGAAGTTAATTGCCTGAAAAATAAAGGGATTAAACGACAGCCTTCTGATAGCACTGCAGTTAGTCTATTTGCGATCTCTAAGGACATATTGGAGTTTAGGTTCGATATCTTATCTCTTATACATACATATATTTTGTTTCGATTTTAATATAGGTATAGTGCCATGTGGTTCCCTGCACCAAAATAGAAAAGAATAGGACCAATACATCTCTTTCCCATGGATGTCGTAAAAGGCGACTGAGAGATAGTTTTATAACCTTCTTAATTTAGGCGATGGGCTAGCAACCTGTCACCAAAGAGCCAAAGAGCTGATCGTGACCTATCAGTCTTTCCAAGACTGTTGGCTCTGTTTACCCCGCAAGCAATATAGACGTGATTATATGTATGTATGTCAAAAGATGCACCAAAAGAAGATCTTTTGAAATTCCCGCAGGAACAGAAAATTAACAGGAGCTTTCGTGAAACGTGTCCAGAGCCGCGTGCGTCAACTAGTCAAATAAAACGAATCAGCTTGATTTACAACCGGGCAGGTGTTTAATAAGAATTAATTTTATGTTAGCAATATTTCTCATGTTTACGTGCTTTGATATCAATGCTAATGGTGGCATTAAAATTGTAGAAATGTATCACAAAAGGAGCAACGATGTATGTTTTCAAACACAAAGTCATATTATTTTATAACGGTGAATTACAAAGTTGTTTTTGCTGTCACAAAATTGTCCCTTAAAGAAGTCAATTCTATTTTCAACCTTATAACTTCTGTGGTAAATACTTAAAGTTCGTAAGCTCTTTTTTTATTTGCAAGATAAGCTCGCAGCCAAAGTTATTGGCAGCGCCTTGACCAAGACCATAGTTGTCATGAGCCAATCAACTAATCCTCTCTAAACTCGAACTAAACACGTAGTCATAAACCGTTTGTACTATTTAAGGTGCGTTATAAAAGTTTATGTCTACTTAAATACTATAAACATCAGGATTCTCTCTCGCATTTTATATTATTGACTAGAAAGCGCTCGCGTAAAACGAATAATCCCTTTAACTTCTCTGTCCGCGGGAATTTCGAGAAATCCTCTCTTAGTGCACCCCAAGACCATATAAGGAATCTATATGACGTTTGGCTTGTGCGTTGTCTATCAGTCAGTCAATGAGTAACTCAGTGATGGAAAAGATTTATGTATCTATACTAACTATAGATTTCAAAACTAGAAGTGAATGTAGAGTTTCCGATATAAATTTTTCTCATCAGCACGGGAGATTTCTACTCTATATATATTTTTTGTGAAATTTACGAAAAATGCGAAGCACAACATCTATTACAAGTTCCAATGCCGATATGTTAGCGAGAATTAAAACTACAAAGTTAACTTGCCTTGTATATTTGTTTTTTTTTTTGCCTTCATTCATCTTCATTCATCTCTCCGAGAGGGAATTTGTTATTAGTATCCCTCTATCATGAACAGAGACATTTTTAAATATTTTTAGTTACATTGTATTGTATGATAAAACTATACCTTATTTTACTAAACATTGAGCATGCACATTTTAAAATAGGATCACTCCCTCTCTCCCCTTTGGATACCGTAAAAGACGCCTAAAGAATAGGGTTATTATAGCTGACTTGAGTGGGCTAGCAACCTGTCACTATTTAAATTTCAGTTCCATCATTAAGCGTCACAACTGAACGTGGCCTTCCAGTCTTTGCGATACTTGGCTTTGTCTACTTTATAAGAGATAAAGACGTGATTATATGTATGTTATATACAGCTTGGTGCAGCATAACAAATTCATAATCAGCAAGACGCGACGGCATCTTAAGAGAGGAATTTACGACCGTCTAATCAAGGACTGCACGTGGGACGTCTCAATTAGTGCGGCTCAACACACACACAGCTATTCAAATACGATTTTTACGACTGTGTATAAGCTTCTTAACATATTAAGGGTTTATTCTGTGTTCGATGTTTCCAAACCAGCAGGTAATCGGCTGGTTTGGGATTGAATTAAAATGTCGGTGTTATGGACTAAGATAAACATGCATAACGTCTTTATCTCTCACGGGATATACAGAGTCAATAGGCAATAGCAACAGCTGATTGACTGAATGATTGAATCGGGGGTGGTAAAAAAGTATTATTTTACTATGATGAATAAAATTATGCAGTAAAATTATGTACTTGAAATAATACTACCAGACACGATTATTATGACGTTCTTATCATCTTACCCTCCGTGTTAGAGCCAGTTGAGTTCTTTTCTGACTCTATGGAGAGGACCCCGGGGTTCGCTTTTAACAACGATAACAACTCATAAGTCAGACTTTTACACAAAACCGTTTTGTTCAGATAGAATTCCATTAAAAAACAAATCCTTACTGTCACTTACGGAATAATCATATTATGCAGTAGTTAGTAAGTTGATTTGCAATCTTTATCTCTAATTGATATAATAAAAACAAAAAAACGAATGTCGGCAATATAAAAACGTCTCAAAAATACAGTATAAAATAAAAAGTTGCAAATGACCCACTCGCTAAAGATATTTGGATTTTAAGAATCATTTAATTGCAGCAACCATCAATAAACTTATCGAACGATTTAATTCCGAACCGGCTCTTATTGGTTTAGGACTTAATTAAGTTTTTTTGGTGCCAAATTTATTTGATCGAATCGAGTGTAAGATGGTGCCGAGGAATTAATAGTGGTCGGTTTACATTTATGTGGAATGCCTTTGCCATAATAATATGGTTAAAAGTTTTTTATTTCGGTTAATTTCAATTTAACTCTTATTGTGGCTGAAAATTTTAAGCCAATATGAATTTCTTTAAACATGAAATACTCCCATTAGATAAACTTGACATACGCAAGAGAAGTCGCTGTCACGGGTAAATAAAATATAATAATTCTTGTTTTACAATCTACACAATTTGAACATTTCTTTCTAACATTCACAACTTCATACAAACTTGTACCACGAAATAAAAAGCATTACGGTGTTCACATTATACGAATTTGATATTTCAATTTATACGTTGCCGGTTTAATGGATTTATTCGGTTTCTGTACGGTGTTAACTGAAAATTATTACGAGCGTTAAACAAGAGAACAGCGGTTTTTGTCTTATCTCGAATATTCTAATAATAAACGCGGGACGTTGCATTTGATGAGTATCATATAATAAAGATATATATATAATATCCCTGTAACGTAGGTTTGAGTAAGAAAATTTTATAATTGACTTCTTTAGTAATATATCTCATTTCTAGAGAAAATTACTACCCCAATGAAGGTTAATTTTATACCGATACATTAAACTACATACATTATTACCGATTTAGCTTTTTTTTAAATATAAATCAAATATACTTCCAGCCACGAGACACCAGACTTACAATATAAACTTATAACTAAATTTCAATGAGACATGTGATAATAGTTTTTTTATGCGGCATTAAAATCAATATACTAAATGGTAGACTGTAAAAATAATGCTACTCGTATTAGCATAAAGTCCGCCTATTGTACTTTACAAATTGTAAATATTACAAAAAAGAATAAATAAATAAATAACTATAATGATGGAACTTAATTCAATCATATATTTAACCATCCATCAACTATAGCCAAAACCACAAAAAAAAAAACACAAAACGTAACTAATCCAATCAGCTATTATTACAGAGAATGATGTAAACATGTTTTATTTTTTTTATCGATGTTGATTTAATTCTAACATTAGTGAATATGCCAATTTAGCATAATGACCGATGTTGGAGAAAAAGTGACGTATGCTGTCAATGTTGGTATGCATTTTCGCCGGTACCTCACGATATTGAGTTCATAAAAGTCACGGGCGGTTATGGTCAACGAACGCTGGGTAGGCACGTGAGGTGGTCCAAGTTATAAGCTGTTGTTAATACAATAGAAAAGGATCTTTAAAAAGAAATATAATAGACTAGCTTTTGCCCGCGGCTTCGCCTACGTTAATTTCGCTTCCATAAAAAGATTGCTTAGATTAAGAGCCTTGCATTGACATAAACTAATATTATGCAAAAAAATAGATGTGCCTATGTGAGTGCGTGTTTGAGGATGCTATTCAATCATGCAAATTCAACTGGATAGATTTTGATGAAACTTACGTACACGGGAAGAATAATGCCTGGAATAGAACATAATTTATTTTTCCTACAAAAGCAAAGTCCCGGGGGCGCAGCTGTTAAAAAACGAATAAATTCTAAAGACAAAAAAAGGTAAGTATAATAATGGAAGTAAGTACTGGCGAAACTAAAATTACTTAATTAAAACTTAATTAATTAAAAATTTTGCCGGCGGCTACAATCGTGTTATTTCTTAAATTCTCATGAGGCGCCATCTCGTATCGGATGGTCAAAAAATAAATACCTAAACCACGGGAACTAAATCAATAAACAAAGCATAATGAATTAAATCAATAAAATGCTATTTTTGTAATCATTATCATCATTTTTCATTATAATAAACATAAGAATTAATTATTTATGGTGCCGTGTGGTTCCCGGCACCAACACAAAAAAGAATAGGACCACTCCAGCTCTTTTCCATGGATGTCATAAAAGGCGACTAAGGGATAGGCTTACAAACTTGGGATTCTTTTTTAGGCGTTGGGTTAGCAACCTGTCACTATTTGAATCTCAATTCTATCATTAAGCCAAATAGCTGAACGTGGCCATTCAGCCTTTTTAAGACTGTTGGCTCTGTCTACCCCGCAAGGGGTATAGACGTGACCATATGTATGTATGTATGTATAATTATTTATAGATTTTTATATCGATTCAAATCAAAAATGACGAAGTTCCATACAAACTTGCACCCCCTATTTCATCCCCTTGGGATAGAATTTCAGGATAAAAAGTAGCCTATATTCTAATCCAGGTTACTAACTATATCTGTGCCGAATTTCGTTCAGATCCGTTCGGTAGATTTTGCGTGATGCGCGTACAAACATACAGACAGACAGACGGACAGACAGACAGACAAAAATTCTAAAAAAAATTGTTTTGGCTTCTATTGACCCTAAAAAGACCCCTTATAATTTTTTTTCTTAAATATCTTCAATGTACAGACAAAGTTGAGTTACAGTTTTATTATATGTATGGATAAACTCTAAATCTAAAAATATCACTTTTAGACGCACATGTCTGAATAGATTAAAAAATGATATATAGAAAAGGTTAAAACATTTGAAAAGCTGGCCAATGAATTGTTATCCAAGATTAATGAATCATAGAGAAACATTTTAAACATAAGAATCATTTTAAAAAGCGGTTCACAGATGACTTAGTAATCGTGAAACGAAAAATAATGTGGCCAAGGAATTGCTATAATTATTATGAAAATAAAAAAACCGCACAAATGAAATATTTTCCTAAAAAATGAGTTTACATATTGTATCTCTTAGTAGGTATTCGTCTAGTCTAGTTAAATACTCCACTACAAGTTTCAAAGTTTTGTGTTGAACCAATACAAAGGTAATGCAAGTGAAGAATACTGTAAAAAAAACCCGCATTCATGTATTTTTTGGTAATTGATAAAGTCGAAAACCATAAAGCTGTTTTAGGATGCAAAATTAAAACAAGCACGCAAATATCAGACAAAAAAATATTATCAACACTTTCGACGTGACCGAATCCCGCTCCAGTACCTGTATTTTTTATTACACTGGTTTATAATCTCGTGCCTTGCGCCCCGTGTAAAAGAGAAGCAGTGATACGGCTCTCGCATCATCGGTCAATTACAAAAAGGTAATCCCGTGGAGGCACTTAATGAATCATTATGCCTGCGCGGCCAGCCCGATGTGCGATGGTCGGATTTATAGTCCGGACGAGTATTTATTTGATAAAACTGTATATTAAAAATTTTGTTTTTTAATAATTAAAATACATTTTATTGTTATTATATTTTTAAATTAAGCTTTATTTCTATTCGTCCGCACTAGTATTTATTTAATAGAACTGAATAAAAATATTTTTTCATCAAATTGTTCATTGAATAGTATTAATTTTATACAAACAATCACGACTATACCTATTCCCTGCGGGGTAGACAGAGCCAAAAATTGCGAGAAGTCTAATAGGCCATGTTCATCTGTTTGACTTTATTTTAGAATTGAGATTCAAATAGTGATAGGTTGCTAGCCCATCTATCATATATCCCGGCACGAAAAGAAAAAAGAATAGGACCTCTCCATCTCTTTCCCATGAATGTTTATATTTTTAATAATAAATAAAAGGTCCTGTAGGTTTAAAGCCCTATCCTTGAAATATGTGAATTAAATATTCACTTTAATGTAAATATGAACACAAACAGTGTATTATCTTGTTATTGTGATAGGTCAAGAAATATTTAATTTCAAAATTACATAAATAAAATCCAGTCACTTTAAAATAATGAAATATTATTTTAAGTAATTAAACAGATAATATAAAATATTGAACACTTCAAAAGTAATCCTTGCTTTCAAATTCAGGCACCTCCAAAAATTTTACTTTAATATTTCAAACGAAAGATCCACAAAAGTGGAAGCAATTAACTTTGAAGTTTTGAAGAGTTCTATTTTATCAGGCTATCGGTCTGTAATTTTAAAAGAATTAGAAATTTAATTTCCAAAAGTTATTTCTGTTCGTGTCGATGTCATGACTTTATTCGGTAACTATGTTTTTAATAAAGTAAAAGATGCTTTACACGTTTCATTGTCACGAAAACTAAATAAATGGTAATTTAACCTCCTTAAAAATCAATAGTATCCAAATATTGCTTTGTTTTTTTTTTTCACATCTTCGCCCAAGGTTTCACTCGCGTGTAGTTGAAGTGTTAAATATAATAAGATTTTTCCTCTAAATCCATTAGTAGTTGTTGCATAAATGTTATCAATATTAATATGATATTTTATAAAATTTAAAGACTTGACTATAGATGCTAACGAGCCTAAGGCGCTGGACGTTTGAGCGACTCGGAGTCAAAGGGGACTAGCGTTCGCATCACTCACGCTGTGACCTTGTGAAATGGAGGTGTAGTGATAGTACAGAATACTACTGACAGGGTGTGACATGGGAATTAGAAAACTAAAAATATAGTATAACGTGTTTTCTAGAAATGGTTGACGCAAAATTTAAGTCAGATATTAAACTTTTTTATCATCATGCCTAGTCAGAGACAAAATCACAAGATTTTCTCTAAAGTTTAGCATGCTTTAAATTCAAAGTAACATTTTAGAAATTCTCAGACAATATGATATCTTTACTTTCATAAAGTTGGTCTCACTGTTGGAGAAAATCTACATTTTGGTCTTGGTTTTCCTAAACTAGTAAGTAGATACTTAATAAAAAGAAATCAAGTCGGGTTTGTGGCCAAGTACTGAAAAATGTAGGTCTAATGTATTCAGTATTCTTTAGTATCAGTGATGATACTGTTCAGGTATTGAAAGCAACTATAAAAAATTGGAAATATGCTAAATAACAAAGTGTGCTTTGAAATAGAGACGTCCATTACTAAAAAAAAAGTTAACGTCATTCGCAACTCTAAACGCAAAATAAAAATATTTAAACATTTCCAGTTCCCATTTCAATCAACAGAGGAATGCCTCGGGTGATGTAAGCCAACTAGACTATACTTTGTAAGACGCGGCGGTAAACCTCACTTCACTTGGAAACTAATTATACACCGTATGTCATTACGCCAGCGTGTAACGAATCTTTAACACCATTCCCAGATGTCAAACAGCTATGTCAAGTTTACCAGTAAGAAGGTAGATATTATATGAAAGGTGACTGACATATCTATCAATGGTTGGTATTACAAACGGATTTTGCTGAAATCACGAGTGGGAATTAAGATAATTGTATTAACATGCCTTGAATATATCTCTCTCGTCTTTGTTCTCCAGCTCACTCTTTTCGGCTATGCTTTGGAGCCTCGAGTCCGCTTTTCTTCATTTCTAACTGACTTCAGAAAAGAATGAGGTTCGCAATTCGATTGTATTTTTTTCTTTCCACTTTTTCCGCATATAATAGCAATGGTTATTACACCTAGTCTCTGCCTACCCCTCCGGGAAAGAGGCGTGATTTTACGTATGTACGAGTATCTATGTTATTACACCTACAGTGTCGTTAAACCACGTTTACTTTGGCATACATCCTTGTATCTGGGAAAGGTCGAAGCGTGTCTGCCATTTGTAGAAAAAATACTCCAAAATTTATCTTATGAACACAAAATTCTATGAATAAACAAAATACATGCATATAATTTATCAAATCATCTGAATTCTCGACATTAAAACAATAATTTAACAAATAGAATTTTATTTCCTCCTAGAATTAGTTATTTCTTTTTACACAAACATCGTTTTAAAATCACTCTTCAACTTCTTGCTTCTTACTTTCAAAACAGCATTCAAAATTAGATTATGAATATTTATTTGCGAAGAAATATAAAGTTCAGTGTACACGCGCGAAATAAGTATAAAGATTAAAGTGTGGTTTAAAAATTTCGGGTATTTAAATTTTTTCATATATATATATATATATTTTTATCATATATATTTGTAAATGATTGTAAAGATTTGAATCCAAGATCAATGTCTGATGACATGTTAATGATTTTTTTTAGTGGATGCGCCTTTAAATAACGACAAAATGAAAAATAATCTTTTTTTATAAATATTGTTTTTCAAAATTTTAATGAGACAGACGACAAAACGATTTTTATACAAAAATCACATTGGTATGATTTCTTTGTCTTGCAAAGTCTTGCAAAAAAAAAATTTGCGTAGCATATGGTGTAACACATGCTTTAACAAAATCATTAAATTCCGCCTTGGACGCAAAGAGTTCAGAAAATGTTCTAATTAATAATTTATTTAGCTTTTAAAGAAATGGAGGACATAATGAGAGTCTAAAGAGATCAGTCTGAACGCTACCATGCATACAGGAGTAGGGGCAAAGAGCTCGCGTAATTCTAAATAATCGTTCTTGGAATTTTATTTTGTAAAAATATTTACAACAGTTTTCAATCTTTATGCTGCACAGA
This sequence comes from Amyelois transitella, assembly GCF_032362555.1. Lineage (NCBI taxonomy): Eukaryota > Metazoa > Arthropoda > Insecta > Lepidoptera > Pyralidae > Amyelois > Amyelois transitella. The sequence goes on along the minus strand of NC_083511.1, from coordinate 3,564,714 downwards.
ACATTTTTCACTTCAATTTTCAACCTTATTCCTTTTAATTCAAGAACTTTTTGTTTTTCGACGTCATTTGTTCTGTAATTTTCTTAAGCCCAAGGCTTTAGAGGACCAAAGACGTAACGTTAAACGAGGTTGTTATAAATCGATTAATGGCATATTGGAGCACAGCTATTCATAAAAAAATATTATTACAAAAATTGTTACACGTTATACACATATTTCTGATAATTTACGGCATAAACAATTTTATCAAAAACTTTTTTTAAATACAAATTATTGTGCATATCCTGGTCAAGGCGATATTGAAAAGAATTTAGTCATTTATAATCATTTAATTATAGCCTACCACTCAACTTGGGGCAAAAATACTTTTTTGTGTGTATGTATGTTTTTACGCGATAACTTTCGTACCATAAATTTGACTTTGAATCATCAAGCATGTCAATAGAATTTTTACTTTCGTAGGGTACGTAAAGAAAAGCCTTAGCCAGGTCTCAGTTCACGACAAACGACTAATAAATTGTAAGATGTAAAAGAGATAAATATAAGCGTAAAAATAGACTAAGATATACCAAAACATAATTAAAAATTTAATTTGTTAAAAAAGACAAACAAAAAATAGACAAACACGGTAAGAAAGGTTAATATGATTACGTATTATGAAACAACATTTATTTAAGCAGAGTCGTAAATTAGAATCATTACAGAACATTTCATTATTATTACAGCGAGTTGAATAGAAATGTTTTACTTTCCTTATACTCTACAATCATGAGGTTTGCCTGCAGCGATCAAATATTAAACTTATCCCGACCATACAAACATGACATTTAGCCTACGAACAAAGTGTTAAGTGAACATAAAAATGAAAGACCATTTAAATTTGGTCGCATTACTCGTAAAAATGTTGCGCTACAAACAAAAATCATGTCTTTATTAGACCAATTATGGTTATACTAAATTGCTTTTGAGAGTACCATATTTTGTAAGAGAAATTTTGGCTGTATTAACCTAAAGGAAATTAAGCTCAGTAATAGGTACATACTTCTCCTATGTCTATATTTAAATTGGCGAATCTATATAAAAAAGGAAAATGGTAACTGCTTCGTCTAGATATTAGAAATTTGAGCAAAAGTTTCCTCATGTCTGCGGGAATTGAAATAAACCGATTTTGCGTTATTTTAAGCGTCATAAAAATAATCTATCTATACTTATAATAAATCTGTAGAGAGGTCAATTCTGTACATTGAATATATTTTCAAAATAACTATCAGGGGGTGATTAGTGATCGATACTGATGCCAAAAATGCAATCAGTAAAATTTTTGTCTGTCTGTCTGTCTGTCTGTCTGTCAGTCTGTATGTTCTTTATAGAAACAAAAACTACTTGACGGATTTTAACGAAACTTGGTACAGTTATTCTTCATACTCCTGAGCAGGTTATAGTATATTTTTCATTACGCTACAATCAGTAGGACCAGAGCAGTGAAAGTAAATGTTGGGAAAACGGGAGAAGTTACTTGATTTTTTAAGCTTCCGTCGCGTGTGCAGCCTTAATGGTTAAAGCTACAGCGAAACCATGTATTACGGAAATATACTTCATAAAATTATTAAAAAAATATCCCAAGACAGCATAAGTCTATCTTTTATGGTTAACTCACAATAACACGTGTAATTCCTAATAGCTTAGCAGTTCGGAGATTTCTGATTATATTTCTTTACTCTGACGTTTGTAATACCAATAACACTTACACTCATTCGTAATTCTTAAAAATTCATATTAATACCTATTTAATAAAAAAAAAACATCGAAATCGGTATAGAAACACCAAACTTATACATGAAATGAAATACGCTAATTATAATTAGAATATTTTTTTTAGTTTAAATAGGCACTTAGATTAATCTATACTAATATTATAAAACTAAAGAGTTTGTTTGTTAGTTTAAATGCGCTAATCTCAAGAACTACTGGTTCGAATTGAAAAATTATTTTTGTGTTGAATAGACCATTTATCGAGGAAGGCTTTAGGCTATATAACGTCTAGCTGCAACTATTAGGAGCGAAGAAGTAATGAAAAATGTGAAAAAAATCGGGGAAGGAGCATCCTTAAGGGGTTCAATGATGCCCAAAATAACTATTCCACGCGGACGAAGTCGCAGGCACAGCTAGTATGAAAATAAATAGAAGAAAAAAAAACAAATGCGAATCATTTAAATATTGAGTTCCAAATTTAAAATGTACCTGCACAAATGGTAGTAGTTATGGCAGTAGTGTGTTTGAGCCCGTCCCCGTTCGGTTTCTGATTACGGGCCTGTGTGGGACGTTCTAAAAATAAAACGTTGGGACCAAACACATGTCATTTGTCAGCGTTTCGCTTACATGACATGAAGTAATTTACGATATCCCTGGATGTTGCTTTCTAGTGGCATTAGAAAATAAACTATAAAACATTTTGATTTTCATGATATTAAAGATCGTTAAATACCGGATATACCAATGACGCGTCTGACAAAGCAGTCAACAATTAATTTGCTACAAATAAATTTAAATAATTGTTTGTACTTGTCATTAAATCCGCCTTGTAGGTCTGTAGTTGGGAAAACCACAACTGTATAGGCAAATTTTATAGAGAAAATATAAATATAGATTTTTTTGTCATCCCTTTTAGAGTAGATAAAGCCAATGGTCATAAGATTCATACATACATAGATACATATAATCACGTCTACATGCCTTGCAGGGTAGACAGAACCAACAGTCTTCAAAAGACTCAAAGACCGCGCTCAGCTGTTTTGCTGAATCATAGAATTGACATTCAAATTGTGACAGGTTGCTAGCCCATCACCTAAAAAGACATAAGACCCAAAAAGCGCACCATCGCAAAAAAAAAAAAATTATAACGCTTTTCATCCGACTTTACTAAAAAAGGCGACGGCCCCAAAATTAAAATCCACACAAGCAGAAGTTTTAAAACGAGTCAATTCAAGATTCCCAAGTTAACGCCCTTTAGTCGTTATTCACATGACGTATAGCGTTCAAAATTAGGTCGGATTAGTGATTTCACGGACTTTTTAGTTGATTTGCCCTTGGAGTATTTGGTTACTGCCACCGGGAAGATTGAATATAAAAAGGGAATGCAATGAATGAGTAGGTACATGTGAGACACACGATAACATTGAAGTCTGTAATAATATTCTTATTTTTCAATGTCATTTTGATATTGGATATTATTCGTGAGTTTGTATCGTACCTGTATACTTTCATATGATAAAACTGATCTAATAAGGGGATAAGATCTTTATGAAATACTCTTTGTCTCTAATTTTTGTACAAATGTGAATGTGTGTGCTAGCGCTGCACTGATTTTTTTTGAAGCTCGAAGTCTACCAACGTGAATCTTAAATTTATGTCCGTATTAATAGGTATTTTATCTGACAGTATAATAAAAATTAAGACCTCAATCAAAGCAATTAAATACAAAATGTACAGTATCTGACAAATAGACAATTTCAAGAACAATTCAAACTAGAGATATAATTACAAATTACATAAAAACTTGCGAAGAAAACGAGGTCTGATTACATAATTAAAAAAATATATGTAACACAGCCATCAACAGTCATCATAATACACAGATCCGTGAGACCATAATGTCGATAACTTATAATCTTTGTGGCATAGTTAACAATCACATCAGAGAAGCGGATCGCGTAAATTGTCCCTTTAGGGTATGGAGATTCGTAAAACAACGAGGTTACGCATATTTACCTCATGTAAGTAAATAGTTTTTATTTTGTTACACAAGTTGGTTTTGGTACCGTGTGGTTTTGGACCACTCCGACTCGAAAAGGCGACTTAGGGTTAGGCTTATAAACTTGGGACTATTTTAGGCGATGAGCTAGCAACCTGTACCTTTTTGTCTCATCCTAATCCTAATTCTATCATTAAATCAAATAGCCTATTAGTCTTTTCAAAACTGTTGGCTCTGACTACCCCGCAAGGGATATAGACGTCAATATGTGTAAGTATGTATGTATGTTACACAAGTTAAAATTTAACTTGTGTAACATTATTTAATAAAGTATACCAATAGAGAGCGACATAGAAACTGTCACTGTCTACATCGATCAATCTTATTTGTCGCATTATAAATAAGTGTTAAATTAGAAACTCATTTGTAATTAGTCGAACAGCTTAAAATCTTTACGTAGACATATACATCATAATGCCTATTCCTTCAGGGAAAGGCAGTGGGTTTGGATTTCCTTTTGTTACGATCATTGAAGTCTTCTCTATTTTCGTTCACACACTCCCGACGATTATATTTTTTTCATAAAAATACATCAGAAATTAGTGTTCACGAGTTAAGTTATTCTACTTTAAGCAAATTTTAGATTTTTTTAGCCTATTACCAGTTAGATGACTGATATAAAAAAACACAGATAAATAATAAATTAGCTTTAATCTACTTCCTCCGTCTCTGCTTACCACCGTCTGAAAAATGTGAAACAACTCTAAAGCTCATTCTCTGAATAAATACACAAATTCTAAGGTATCCATACATATAATCCATACATATAATAAAACTGTAACTCAACTTTGTCTGTACATTGAAGATATTTAAGAAAAAAAATTATAAGGGGTCTTTTCAGGGTCAATAGAAGCCAAAACAATTTTTTTTAGAATTTTTGTCTGTCTGTCTGTCCGTCTGTCTGTCTGTATGTTTGTACGCGCATCACGCAAAATCTACCGAACGGATCTGAACGAAATTCGGCACAGATATAGTTAGTAACCTGGATTAGAATATAGGCTACTTTTTATCCTGAAATTCTATCCCAAGGGGATGAAATAGGGGGTGCAAGTTTGTATGGAACTTCGTCATTTTTGATTTGAATCGATATAAAAAGCTATAAATAATTATACATACATACATACATATGGTCACGTCTATATCCCTTGCGGGGTAGACAGAGCCAACAGTCTTAAAAAGGCTGAATGGCCACGTTCAGCTATTTGGCTTAATGATAGAATTGAGATTCAAATAGTGACAGGTTGCTAACCCAACGCCTAAAAAAGAATCCCAAGTTTGTAAGCCTATCCCTTAGTCGCCTTTTACGACATCCATGGAAAAGAGCTGGAGTGGTCCTATTCTTTTTTGTGTTGGTGCCGGGAACCCCACGGCACCATAAATAATTAATTCTTATGTTTATTATAATGAAAAATGATGATAATGATTAAAAAAATAGCATTTTATTGATTTAATTCATTATGCTTTGTTTATTGATTTAGTTCCCGTGGTTTAGGTATTTATTTTTTGACCACCCGATACGAGATGGCGCCTCATGAGAATTTAAGAAATAACACGATTGTAGCCGCCGGCAAAATTTTTAATTAATTAAGTTTTAATTAAGTAATTTTAGTTTCGCCAGTACTTACTTCCATTATTATACTTACCTTTTTTTGTCTTTAGAATTTATTCGTTTTTTAACAGCTGCGCCCCCGGGACTTTGCTTTTGTAGGAAAAATAAATTATGTTCTATTCCAGGCATTATTCTTCCCGTGTACGTAAGTTTCATCAAAATCTATCCAGTTGAATTTGCATGATTGAATAGCATCCTCAAACACGCACTCACGTAGGCATATCTATTTTTTTGCATAATATTAGTTTATGTCAATGCAAGGCTCTTAGGTTGCCGTGTGGTTACCGGCAACAGCAACAGAAAAAAGAATAGGACCACTCCATCTCTTTCCCATGGATGTCGTAAAAGGCGACTAAGGGGCAGGCTTATAAACTTGGGATTCTTCTTTTAGGCGATGGGCTAGCAACCTGTCACTATTTGAATCTCAATTCTATCTTAAAGCCAAACAGCTGAACTTGGCCTATCAATCTTTACAAGACTGTTGGCTCTGTCTACCCTGCAAGGGATAAAGACGTGATCATATGTATGTATGTCAATGCAAGGCTCTTAATCTAAGCAATCTTTTTATGGAAGCGAAATTAACGTAGGCGAAGCCGCGGGCAAAAGCTAGTATAATAATATAACTATCAGTGCTCTGTCAGATATCATAATTTAGAAATTTCATTACTACACAGTCATATAAATAAAGTAACATATCTATACTGTCAATATTTTATTCTCCAGGTTATGAAGCATACACGCACTTAGAAAAATCTCTTTGCCTCGGGCTGAAGTCACTGTAGTTTACTGGCTGCTCATATTGAGACATGTATAATGTATGTGTTATGATTTGTTTTCCACCGTCATACTCCAATAGTATAGTAAGACCGAGAGACAGAAATTGTGAACAGAAGTTATGCATTGTTTGTCGAATTATTACATCCACATCTTTCTGGAGTAGAGCACAGGGTGCGTCTACGACCACGATTTTGAATCGAGTAAACCACATTTTTAGATGACATGTCTCCAATCTGACCTTTACAAACTTTGCACAGGAACCTTACTTATAATCAGATGCTTACACATCCAGTTATCAGATGTGCAGTGCAGGTTTCCTCACTATACTTTAGTAATAAAACTAAAATTGATTCTGAAACTGATTATTGTAAAACTCAATAAACGGCTAAGCCACATGTCATTCCCGGAACATTATACTAAAAATTAGCTACAACAGTAACCTCCACTGTATTATTAAAGATACCGTAAAACAGAAAGAAATGTGTTGTAAAGACATAATTGGCCGTTCTCATAAACAATAGTCGGGTGCCAGCGCCTCAAGCTATGAACAAATGAAACATGCTCTCACGTACAAAATAACCAGTTATCCGAGACCTCTCCTCGTCAGAAGTGTAGCACTTACATCCTCTTACAGAAATAATAAAGGCGGGGAAGGTCATGACAAAGTGGTCTAGTAGTTCCATAACAACAAAATGGCATGTACGTAAGCCATAACATACGCGTTGAAAATTCAGTTCCTCATCATTTTTAGAAGTGTTCGATTCATCTAGGATAATGGTTACTGTAAATATTTTCTTAATATTCAGTACCTCACTGCAAAAAACTACGACAAAGAAGTAGGATGAATTCGTAATGAAAATCACCTTTGAAACTTTTTTCTCGTCAATATTGATTACAAAAAGTTTAAGCATTTGTCTTCCTTCTCACCTGATGGTAAAGGTCGATCAACATAAAGATTACATGCCTATCCAAGTGATACTTATTTGTTCTACTTTTGAATGTTCGCGGACAGACAAAATATTACTTACAAACTAAATAACTCTTATAATTAAAAAGATGTATCCTATTAATTTCAAAAATATCTTGTTCCGTATTTGAATGAAAAACTCATTATAATTTCATTTCTAAGAACGAATGAGACGATAATTCGAAATCTAAAAATAGCTCATAAGTAAATCTACGAGTAACAATAGAAATATAGCAAACGACTTTGAATGAAGTCTAATTTAAGTTTTAAATTGTGAGTACCAATCCTATTTTCATATTTATCCTAAAGAAGACCTATCAAAAACAACAATTCCAAACTTGTAAGTTTCGAACTGGTTTTAAAATATATCTTTATATCAAAAGTAATTTCACCCTTGGTATAAAGAGGGATTCATTTATTTTCTTTAAAGTTTATTTCTTTGTGTTAGAAAAAACAGGACATAATACAGAAGGATGCGTCAATGAATAATGTTGCAGAAATATCAGGGTACTCGCTCTGAATATAATTGTATTATTTGAACCGCATTAGATTTCATAAATACATATTTTTTTACTAGTAGGATTTCATTTCAGTAAAAGCACCTGAGCGAAGTGTATTTTGTGAGCAAATTTTTTTTTTGTTAATCGAATCTGGAACCTTATTTTAATGAAGAAACAGAAGAAGTAGAAAACATTGTATCACTGTTGTTTACTATGCGACTAATATCATAATTTAACTCAAAACCAGTTTTTCTACATTATATTTTAATATATAATTGAAATACTTCACTTGTACAAATTAGATCTATATTGGCATAGCCTGATATGCATTGAAGTCGAAGGCATGCTCTCTAACGTTGAAAAGGAAAGAGAATCGATGACTTTCTGATGAAAGATCAGGTCAAGAATGCTCTATACTGAAGACATTGATGAATGTGGATGGGAACAAAGAAATATTATTGTGGTATGTCGCAAGTTAATACTATGTAATATATGTCTTATTTTCCAATTTTCCATCTCTTAGGGATAATTAGGTAGCTAAATGTAGTACTGGAACGAAATAATTTGGTTTATCAAAAAGCCTCTATTGTACGAAAGAGTTCTGTGTACGTTCTGTTACATTAACTTCCTTAGTCTTTGCCAGCTAAGTTGGTTAAACGCCTCCCGGAGGCCTCATAGAGAGTATCTCTTTAATCTAGCCGAGCAAAATATCGCACATCATGTATATTAATGTGGCTTACTTTTATTGCTTTTCTGCGCAATTTATTCATTGGAGATGCAACTTTTAAACCTGCGCCGATTAAATTATACATGTAAAGTTATTGACGTTGACTGTAAATCGGGATTAAGTTAAATGATGTAGACCGAAAAGAATTTTGATGTTTTAAAGCGTGGAGAGAGATTCAGTTATTTGCTGACTCGAATGCGAGATGTGTATGATCGAATCACTGTGACGATTTATCACTGATTAACCCCTAATTTCTACCAATATAGTCGCCATTTTGATTTTTTGAATGATTTGATTTTGATTTGAAATAATAATATCTAATCAAATTTTAATTTTATGTTTATTCATTTTCATTTTATAGTTTAAAATCCTTTGTTACATTCAATTCTCTGTTCTTAATTGGTCAATATTAAACTTTACCACTAAATAAAGATCGGTAAATGTACAATGTTTAAGCTGATTAAAATCCTTGACATAATTGTTTGTGGGTCGGTCCAATATAGACACGACCTTATGTAAACTAAGCAAGGTGAGTCTATTGTTCTCTATCATAACTTTCATGCGATCCGGTTATTATTTGTTTTTATTTTTTCATCATTTTGGCTTGCGACTTTTTCTTAAACATCAGTTTTTTTATTTCGTATTCCCGTGAAAATGGAATACTCAATGAATACACTAAATCAATCGTACGTTACGTCACTACTTCAGTCCAAATTCATGGAGTCTGATGAAACTGTCAGTTCCTTCTAGTGCAGATGCGTTGCATCCATGAGGATTAAGTTATTATACTCGTAAAGTAAATTAAGTATCTAATTACAAAAAGGATATTGGATATTAAAACCAAAATACAATATTTATATTGTAAACCGAAATATAAAATGATGATAATGCTAAAAAAAGTAAAGCAAAAAAATTGAGACTTTAAATTTTATAAGAGAAAAAAGAAAAATTAAAAGAACCGCAAAAAGAACCATTAATAAGAAGAAGTTCTTGCCAAAATCTATCCAAATTGCAATCTAAAAATAAAATATACGGTCAAATAGTGTTAAATCTGCTTGTAAAATAGAGTATGATACCTGTCTATATGTAAATAATACAGTTAATATGTATGTAAACATGTTTTTTTAAACGTTGCTTAAGTTTCATAACAATGTGTCAGATTTATCCTATTGGTTGTCAATTTACTAATATAGTAACTACCTTCAACAGTCCATTTAGTAAATCATATTTCATTGCCCAATCTATGACAATATAATAATATGTTGCTAAAGGGTGTATCACACAACCTTGTTTTTATTATAAGCATTTATTATCTTGTAACTTTAGATATGTTATATGATTTCAGTGCTAATGTTTAAAGTGTCTTTTTGATATAATAGTACTCGTACTTTTAAGTGTAGAAAAATAAAATTGTTATAGTTGTATAAAATTGTAGAATTCCTCCATTTCAACATTTTTGAATAAATAAATAAAGATTTGAATAAATAAACAAACATTTTTACTTAGAGTCAAAGACAAAGAAACATTGGGCATAAGATGACAGAATAAAAATGAGGTGACCCTCCAAAGAGTCTATAGAATTTAACACACTTCGAGTTGACTATCATGATTCAGTCGTTTTGGTTGTGTACTCAGCCAATAATTTAATAATTGTTTTAAGACCAATCAGAACTTGTGTTATGTCTATTAAGGCCTTAAATTACTAAAATGAAGGAAACTTTCAAAACTGACCTCACCGATCAAGGTAATAAGGTATAGGAAATGAGCAAACTATTCAGGTGTTGCAAGTAATGACTGTGCTTCATCTTTTAGCTTTCAGTCCTTTGTTCGTCTGACAAGGTTCGCGATAATATTGAAATACCGTGAATAGGAGCTATTCATACGTTTATATCGCTGTAGGTTTGTTATACACACGGCTATGGAGTTGGCAGATCTGATTATCGTTTATTTAGTAACTAGTCGTTCAACGTGTTCGTATACTTCGCGATTTCCTGCCACGCCTAGTGAGCATTTCTTTAATACTTAGGTACATGTTTAAATTTTACTTATTGATTAATTTTATATATTATCAAAATCAAATTATCTGTTGGGATGTCTCAATCATACGTACCTACCTACGTTCATTCCAAACATGTTTTATTTTTACGCTCTAAATTTTACTCTAAGCTCATATACTTATAAAAATGTTTATTTTCAAAATGATCTTACTCAATTTATTAATTTAATGAATGATTAAAGCATTGAATGCATTTTTTCGCAAAATGCTTCGTCAAATCAACAGATAATATTCGCAACATGATTTATAAATACGCCTGTGTATTTTTATTAATTGCTTAACTTCTAGACCGTATGTCTCATCTAAAGAAGATACTTGTGGGCATATGATTAGGCTATTGTGTTCTAGCTACCGTTCAAAACTTTGACAAGGACTTAATGTTTGGTAATAACCACTGAATAGAGCGAAATTATATAATGCTCAATTGGCAGTTTCAATACTCAGAATATGATTATCAAATGATGACAATTTGCCGTGTGGTTCCCGGCACCAAGTGCCGTGTAGTTCCCGGCACCAATACAAAAAAGAATAGGACCACTCCATCTCTTTCCCATGGATGTCGTAAAAGGCGACTAAGGGATAGGCTTACAAACTTGGGATTCTTTTTTAGGCGATGGGCTAGCAACCTGTCGCTATTTGAATCTCAATTCTATCGTTAAGCCTAATAGCTGAACGTGGCCATTCGGTCTTTTCAAGACTTTGGCTCTGTCTACCCCGCAAGGGATATAGACGTGACCATTTGTATGTATGTATGTATGATTGTCAAGTATCAAATTGAATGAGTTACTAGAAAGAACAGAATTGAAACATAGCCAGGTATATGACAATATAAGTGTTCTGCACTTGCATGTAAGTTGTCCTTGAAATAATGAGAAACGAATATAAAGACTTTCTAGCGAGTAGGCGACGAATACTACTCGTAGAAGTGTTTCTTTTACTGGTGCATCTTCTCTTACCCGTGGTCGATTTGTTTGCGAAAAAGCTCATATTAAACTGGTGCCATATTTTTTTCTGTTATTTAAAAAGTATTTCATTTATTAACATATTCATGTCGCCGTCCGCATGACGGCAGTTTTTCATAACTATACTTAGCTAACATAATTTTTCAATTGCTAATTTCATATTATTGGAAAAATGAGTTATTGAATGAATAAATGTATAAAAGTTTATTAGCATCACACGAATATATCTTACACTAAAGTTAGGTCTGATCAATCAAACTGATCCAGTCTTCATTATAATATTTTTGTCTGATCCTATGTGCGACCTCTGTGGCGCAGCGGTAGTACGCTTGCCTGTGACACCGGGGGTCCCGGGTTCGAATCCCGGCCAGGGCATGATGAGAAAAGAACTTTTTCCGATTGGCCTGGGTCTTGGATGTTTATCTATATAAGTATTTATTATAAAATATAGTATCGTTGAGTTAGTATCTCGTAACACAAGTGTCAAACTTACTTCGAGGCTAACTCAATCTGTGTAATTTGTCCCGTATATATTTATTTATTTATTTATTTATATTTATGTGCGCACTGTACGTGAGATTGGAATAGAATAGAAAATAATTAAATTAAAACAGATCCCTAAGGTATTACATTTTGGGGATCAGACCAGAATAACTCTGAATAATACTAAGGTACTTTTTTAAACACTTCAGTTGAAATAACTCAATGAGCTTTCTGTTTACAAAGTAAGTTTAATTAAATATTCAAACGTCCATTTACGTGTTATTATACAGACAAATTGATGACAACTTACTTTCAAGAAGTTCTATTCAAATCAATTTAAAGTTTTCTACTCGTCGCATAAATGTAATAAGTACTTAGCAAATTGCAGTCTATTTTTAGACAGCAAAACTGCACCAGGGGGAAATAGAAAAAAAGTACATGCAAGTTATCACGGCAAGCAATCTAAACCACTCATGACAATTTGCTGGTCAACTTTACTGGCATAAAAATGTTTATTCCTCTTTGTACTAATTATACTCTGCACCATCATAATAATTTAAACGCTTCTCTTACAAAAAAGTGAGGGCGAATGTAACTGAGATTATCGGCAGAAGAAAAATACATATATGATTTGACGCTTTGTTTGGTGCAGTAGTTGTGTTCTCGCCTCTTTACTACAATCCTGTCCTGGGCTCAATTCCCCAATCAGTTCGTATGGAAAAATAAGTAGGCGCTTGAAAAATAACTAGATGTCGGATGTTAAAACATAATTAAAGTAAAAATATTAAAGGAAATACCCATTGATATTATTAATGTGAAAACATGCATGTGTGTAATACGGAGAAGCACATAAGGTGAAGTACGGCGGCCCCGTGGGCGAAAGCTAGTCAATTATAAATGTCAGTGTAATATTAATACAATCTTGATATGATATATTTATTATTATTTATCCCTTACGGAACAGATACAGCCAATAGTCACAAGATTGTGGACCACGTTTGGCTGAATGCCAAACGATGGTATTGCGAATCATAGATCGTGACAGATTACTAGCTCATCGCCCCAACATATAAAAAATAAACTAAAACTTTAATTTAATTATTAATTTTGCTAATCGCGTTAAAAGCATTAGCATACATTATTTAATTTTTTTGTCCCAACAGGAACATACCATTTGTCCCTCGACGACGGACTTCCGGCCATCGTAATTATTGGTCACAATTTTCACCCCATAAATCATTCACATACAAACAATGCAATTTTAAATAATACCTATTTTTTTATATTCCCAACAACTATGTTGTAGAACCCTCTCCATTTGTAATGGGATTACTTAATTGAGTATTAAAAAATTGCAATACTATTTAATAATGTACAATCATTGTAAAAAATATTAAGTCGAAATGTAGTTTTTATTGTGGGTAACTAACTAACTTTAGATTTTTTAATAATTCAAATTGAACACTGTCAAGAAATTTTTACAGATGAAAGCCTGAAGAAATAACTAACCGACAGGATCACCCCCGTAACATGTCAAGTGCGACGCCGTTTTTATCGCGCGTAAAGCTATCGCTGTCCCGTTTTACGTCATAATAAAAAGCGAATTAGCTATAGTTTAGCGTCGCACGTGCCATAACTACGGGCGCTGGGGCATATAAACTAATAAGGAAAATTAATTTAAATGAACTCATATAGGTATTAGTATATACGGTACACGATACGCATTGTTTGCGCTACATAAAAAAAAATCGAATTTCAAAAATCTGTTTTTTTTCTTAATAAAAAAAATAAAATGATACTTTTTAAACGGGTACAACTGTACCTACACAGTTGGGTGATTCAGAAAATACTCCTCTAATTACAGCCTATTCGCCATTACAAGTAATTTACTTATTCCTGTACTTGTATGGCGGTCAGTGGATTGCCATCTGCTTCCAATAACATACTATTAATATGCTGGCAGTACTTTGCAATTTCACCAAGGTTTCATTAAAATCACCGATCACTAATATGTGTGGTTATAAATCCGAAACATTTAATTTGCATATTGTTGTACATCATTGATAATAAATGGTCACATTTTGGTCAACATGCATAAGGCTAATGTCCTGTTACTATGTGTATCATATAGGCATAAGTATATTAAACAGATGACTTTAACTGTTATTGAAAAGATGGACCCATCTGTTTTTGAAGAGCGATTTATATCTTTTGTATATAATAGTTCATGAAAAGTTGTGGTTAAATTAACAAGGACACACATTGTAATGATCATGGAATATGGAAAATTTAACAATAAGTAACTATTACTATATAAAACTCGTACTTAATAATATTCTTTTAACTGACCAGATTGCACGAAAATAGTAATGAATGTGGATGAAGAAAATAAATGTATAGATAATCTTTGTCTGCACCCTCGAAAGCGTATGTATATAAGGCCGGCCCGTCACAATATAGAAAAGAATAGGACGGCTCCATTTTCCCCCAAGGATGTCGTAAAAGGCGACTAAGGGTTAGGTTTCTAAAATTGAGATTCTTCTTTTTGGCGATGGGATAGCAACCTGTCACTATTACAATCTCAATTCTATCATCAAGCTAAACGGCTGAACGTTGGTTATCGGTCTTTTCGGGATTGTTGGCTCTGTCTTTCTCAAAGGGGACATGGATTTGCAAATACATATAATGTTTAAATGTATAAAGGAAACATATACTGTAACTTGCTCAGGATTATTTTTATAATTCATTATCCCTAAAGCAATGAAATCTTCCGGCCACCCAGTAGCATTGTACACAAGTTGTGACCTACTAGAGAACAAGACTCCAAGATGGCACAAAAATCAGACGCATTCGGATGTAGCGGTTTGTTTAGCGACCACAATGCACTAGGCTAACGAGTCGCGGCTCTGAATAAAACATTGTATGTTTGGAGTGCAAGTCTAAAGCGGTATTAGTTTTATTGTGGATCATATTCTTTGAGATTCAAGGCAGAATAGTAAGTGACTAAATAATATATGACTGTGAGATAATGCAATCCTGCTATTTGCAAGGTTTGAGTAAGGAGACAATTACGGTGTAACACATTGCTTCACCACCAAGAAATCTCAGGAACAGACTCATCAGATCAAAATATAATTATCAAAAAAGTCTCTGCAAAGGAATTTTTGGCACGCGTTTTGACTACAATCGTGGATTTAGTAAGACATCTGGTTCGACAAATTCAAATAAAAAAAAGATTCATTGTTGTGGGACAATTCATGTCATTTAATAATTGCCATATCTTTTGGTTTCACAATACTGGTTGACATCAAATAAATTACTTAAAACTACTGTGACTACTAACTAACTAACTGTGGGATGTATCGTACTTACACATCATGTTGTCTGAATTTACAATTGTGCAAGTTTCCTAATGATGGTTTTCTTCAGCTTACGAGTATCTGTTTATTAATTTAACTAAGTTCATCGCTCAGAAAAATTTCATTGGCACATATCCGCCCGAATTTGGCAGTCCAAGTCCTTAAATATGCATCGTGCCTTTTAAGGTTCTTTAAATGTCTTGCTTCGAGTAAAATATAAATTATAAGACTCATTCGCTCCTGACTTACGCCAAGATTTAAACAGGAACGTTTCACTTTGCACAATAGACAGGATTTAGCGGTAACCTAAATATCGAATTGTCGTACATTCTACGGCACTGTTGTTTGTTCTGCATAATATATGAAAGCACTTAACATTCTTGGTATCATCCCTTGCAGTAAAAGTTCTTAACTTTTAACCCCTTTGATTATTTTACATATACGATGTTGTTCTTTCTCAGGTTGTAGATAAATTTACTTTATTATAATTTTGAAGGCTATATTCGACTGAATGGTTAAAGGATGGTATTGAGATTCAGATTCATTCCTCGAAGAAGAAATTAGAGTCTAATACGCAAACACAAACTATGTCTTTTCTTTGCTACTAGGCCAGCATATTTCTTCCTTAATTTAAAATTTTCCCAAAAAAGTTAGGTAAGATATGATTTTCATATGATCTAGGTGAGCTAAATATCGTATGGTTTAACTATAATTACTTAGTACATGTAAGTCTAATTTTAGATTACATTTATTAGAATTGCAAAAAGTAGTACTAATTATTCCATTAAAATATTAGTCAATCTCTCGTGCAGAAATAGAACGCCGGAAATTAATAATGAGTATGTCAGCTTGTCGATGTAAGGTTAAGAGTTACTTAATTATAAATACGATGTAAAGTTTAATAAATATGTCGTTACATTTAATGTTTAAGTTTTTATTATAATGTGAAACTGAATAGCAATAGTTTTTGGCACGATAAAAACAGAGTGCCATACTACAGGGGCTGGTGTTAGACCTAGCATAGTCCTTAAATTTCTGAAGAGAATCCCAAGTTCCGCCTGTGACTACAATCCTGGAGTGCTCAAGTCAAGTTTTAAAATGAAACGAATCAAGTCTTTGAGTTTTTTCTTGTATACTTTCAGTTTTTTCAAGAATGTTGGCTCTGCTTACCTTATAAAAAAAAATTACGTTATTACAAGTTTATATAATATACGTATGTACTTGATGCCCTAAATATAACAGTTAACAGGAAAATCAATGACGCAGTTATAATCCTTAGTCAGTTATGGTTAATTTATAACAAACCTGCTTAAATATGACATTTTCGCTTTCGCAAAACGCAATTATTCCTAGATAATTGCAATCAAGATAAACACAAATTCTATTTCTGATCGACACCTGGTTGCAGTAACCTGCTTAACTTGCACCACTTGCCGGCACTGTTTATAAGTATGGCAGGTTTATAATGTCCTTCATATGTTCAGATACGACATATAGTCGAAAGTCTTACGATTGAGATCACTCAATGGAATCTGTCAATAATAGACTAGTCAAGGTAACGTTGATGTAAGTAATTGTAGATCGATCAGGATAATCTAATAATAGCTTACAAATTAATTATTTAACGGACTTCCGAATTGAGGATTAAAATTTATCGTATTTAATTGGAGCAAGTTTAGCGAAGATATTTCAAATTTCTTGTTGTTTTGTTAAGTAAGAATTTCTATTTCTGTAATCTTTGATTACTTTAAATAGATTCAAAACTGATCTTTGAGATTGTAGAATCTTAGATATTTAAACTCTCGCCCATTGGGATCAGAAATTTCACCTTGAATCATTAATCATTGTTTGTAAAGGCGTTTCTTTGCTTCGGATTCAGAAAGCATGTTTTGGCCACGGCTATAATGATCATCATCATCTTGATGTTCATCTGGTTGTGTCCTTGTTGGGTAGAAACCCCAAGGCCATATACTAAAAAATCAGGAGTGGGTTATTTGAGTCACAGTTCCAATCACTAGCCAATAATCTTTTAGGACAATACATATTAAGGAAATAAATCAAAATTCCTCCCAGTAGGAAGAAATTCATTTAACTGTCTTTCTATCTACAACAAATTAATTCCTCTTGATCGATATTGATAAAATTTTGTATGAATATAATTATCCGAGGTTGAAACTACATTTTTAACGTTATAGCTGGTTAATTAACTAAAAAATATTACGTAAATAAGGAATAAAACACACTATGAACTGTAGAATGGTATAAACCGCCCTCAATTCTTGCAAATAAAGTGACCAGTAGCTACCACAAAAACTGAGTGCCTGCGTAATGTCGTCTATCCATTTTGATAGCGCAGGTGCCGACATCTCGCAACCCATCAACGAACGACTTTTTACTACTCGTCCGGATTTTCGTGTTTCATTCAAGTTTATAGCCACTGAATTCTTGGATCGCATTCTTTGCCAAATTTGACTGGGGAATTAGAATAGTTTTCATGTGGACAGTCTTGAATTTCTTTCATTGTTAGGTACTGATTTGTGTCAATGTAGGAAATTCCATTTTAAGATGTGTAATCATTTGTTCAGAATTTTTTTTATCGGCGATCAACTTGATGGTATTGATTTTATATTTCTGTAGAAATGGGATAAAAGTATGATGTAATGCTGAAATAGCGCATGTTTGAAAATATTTCATCGTCGAACACTAAATTTGTCATGGTGCTAAGATTGGCAAGAATTTATTTTCTAATTACCAAATTTCATTATAATGAAATTTGGTAATTAGAAAAGAAATTCTTGACAACATATTTGAAAACAACATTCTTGAAAACATATGACTAAATAAGGTATACCTTATTTAGTCATATGTTCTGGAATATGATTATAGTCGATAACATTCGATAATATGTTCATGATCATTCGTAATGATGATAAAATAATGCATTTCCAAGTATACTAATATCAAAGTCAAAGTTCTTAATTTGTCATAAATGTGATGGATCATTATTTGCTACAAAGTCATCTAAATAACACCCACCTATTACTCTTCTTAGAAGAAACTGTAGTATTTATCATCCGCGCTGCAAGGTACGCCGGGGGTGAAGGCTTGTGTAATTCTTATTTGCAGCACGTGTCCCGTTACAACTGCAGTCTATGATCTAATTGTTCCAATGCCCTTAGGATGCAGTCCTTGATGGCAGCTGACCAGTACTTTGTTGGGCAAAGATTAAAGAACTTGATAGAAGGGTTATTCATTTATAGACGGGAAAGTTTTTTCAATTTCAGGAAATGTTCTTTTCTTTATGATAATATTAAGATGCTTACTATATACATTTATCTCATCACAACGTTTTCGATACTAAACTCAGCTTTTTAGAGTCTCAATGTAAATAGTAATATAAACTTCATTAAAAGTTTTGATCAAAAATTGAAGCGAGAAAAAAATTTTGAAAGATAAAGCATGACGGTTTGGTTTTAAGAAATATTAGTGAAATAGACATCGTAGTGTTAAAATATTTTGTTTCTAAGAACGATTATAAGTAGAACAATCCAAAACCATATCTCACTGTGGTTCACAAACTTAAAAAAAAACATTGATCCTCTGTTAAAATGAACTATTGATTCTATATCGAGACACGGCTATGAATAGTATTTTATATGACTTTTTATCACATGTCGGGTATGTCGCGAGCCCTTAGTGTAATTATCACGGGACTGGTATTTCAAACTTTGTAATTAAGAAAAAAGTGGCTCCAATGCAGCATCTGCTTGATACATAAAGAATGGCATAAAGGTAGTCAGACCGATTACTTTGCCGTTGGATTAAAAAATCAAGTCAATATTTTTTTTTTACTTCTCAGTTTTTTTCTAGATAGTTTATTTATTTATTTATTTTCGGGCTCTTAGTAATCTCTCGTACCGGTTAATTCTCCAGTAAGGTTAAGATGGTAAACTATTTCGTAAATTTCAGACGTTCGTATATTTGATTAACTTTGTCGAAAAAAAGAATGTGGCCTTTCAGTTTTTCAAGGCTGTTGGCTATTTAATATAGACGTGATTATATGTATTCACATTTTGTACATAGATTATTATAAAATTTGACATTCAGAGATGAGACGAAAAATTATAACATAACTTGTGTAACAATCTACTTTTTTATGAATTTTTTATACCTATATCTCTTTTGTGATGATAAATAAATCCAACTCCATTAAATACATATCCAATTTCTTATGCAGCGAAACGGACCGTTTGCACTTGTTCTCCACTGGTTAGCAAATAAGAATTCAAATCCGAACAGATAGCGGCAACAAATCAAGACCGCCGTCAACACGTCTGAAATTCCCGGAAAAAAACGCTCCCAAACTACCATTAAGCCCAACAAAGTGCCGTGGACGTCATAAAATATATTTTCCGAATTTTCCGATAGTCAAATTGCAGCATCGGCGGCGGCCACAAATCTTTTCCGATAAATTTTGCCCAGCTATAGTACTATTTATGCAAACTCACACCTTATTCGCGCAATAAAGTCGATTTTCAATTTGTTACCCATTGAACGCTTTGGGGCGTAAAAGAACAATTGGTGTCATATTAAATTCAATGTGTTGTTTGCTGAAAAATACTTTTTTAAGTGAAATACGAATAACAAAGAGTATTTAATTTATTTTTAGTAGGTACCTACACTCAGAACTTCGAGGTGGCTAAAATAATTCTTTATTTTAATTTTTACATCCAACTTGAATCTTATGAGATGTTTTGTTGTTTATTAATGTAATTTATTAATTATTATAAGTTTTAGCCATAAACGTATAACTACAAAAAGAGCAATGATGCAGTTTTATCAGTACAATAAATAACGCAAAAAAATATTTTTTTGCCATTTTAAAACACATTACAGATTGCGGAAAAACGCACGGATCTTAAACTTTCGAGTTTAAATCGTAGCATCCGAGGTCCGGCCCGTCGCAAATGCATTTTGTGAATTATGCCCCGCAAATGTGGTGATTGTGGCTTCCCGGTTAGACGAATTCTGTGCACCTGTGCTTCTGAGCGACCTCCACTGGAAACTGTTTGAACATGTCTGCCGTGGCATTTTGAGGATTTTTCGTTTGCTCAAGGTTAAATTTACTGTATTATACTCGTATGTCTTTCTATTTTCTATCATAAAATTTTATAGTTTTATTACATCAGGGGTTTTCTTTAGATGTAGAAGTAAAATATGTATTTGGCTTATTTTGAGATAGGCTATCTGTATGTAGCTGTTACTCGGCTCAGGAAATAAGCTGAATAGTTTTTTTTTACTAAGTGTTTTTCATAAATATTTAACTATTGAGAAATCGAATCGAAAAACAATACCGATATTGTTTCATCTGTACAATTTATTCTAACCTAAGTAAGTATATTACAAAAACATGAGTAAACATCAAAGACTTACTTAAAGCTTTATAGATACAATCGACAGTATGACGTGCCAAAAGTGGTTAAATCAGATAGTTTTATTGAGTTGTATCGTTAGGACATAGTATGATCAATTTGCTATCAAAATTATGCGGTCTTATTACACAATTCATATTTTATTGGTCCCGTTTAAAAGGCGACTGGTGCCTAAAGGCTAACGCATACTAAGCATTATTGTTATTGTAATTTTTGTTATTAAGACTTGTTAAACTTTTACTAATAAAAGTATTGAAATGGAATGAAATAAATAAACGGTATATGTTCTGGTTGCGTCTTCACCTCTTTCGGTTATTTAACATAACTTACCCACTGAAAGACTTAGTTTATTTAAATAAATAAGTAACTCTCATCTAATCTCTGCTACATTGCATTGTAAAGCACATCTTAGATCTGATTATCATCATCATCAATAATTGGATATTCCAAAGAATTAGTAAGCAATGATGTATAATATAATACATACATATATAACATCACGTCTATATCCCTTGCGGGGTAGACAGAGCCAACAGTCTTTAAAAGACTAATATACCACGTTCAGCTTTTTGGCTTCATGATAGAATAATAGAATTGAGATTAAAATAGGGACAGGTTGCTAGCCCATCGACTAAAATAACAATACCAAGTTTATAAGCCTATTTATATATATTTCTTAGTCGCCTTTTACGACGTCCATGGGAAAGAGAAGAAGTGTACCTATTCTTTTATATTGTACATTCAAAAATAATGTACAGTATAAACGGTTTAATATGTAAACATTCCAATATAGTAACTAATCACTGTATCTATCACTGTATCTATCACTGTATCTATCACTTTATCAATGACTTTGAATATCAAAGGCCTTTTTGGTCAATCATCCTTATAGATTTTACCAAAAAAAAGAGTCATATTTTTAAATATGTATGTCTAGAACCAGGAGTATATGAATTCCAATATACGTCGAGCTTTACCACTGAAAGTGAGAGGTGCTTGTTCAATCTATGTTCAATCGGTTTGTGGTTGCCATTTTATTTGTCACGTCTGGTTTGACACCGCAGGTATTTCTGTTCGAATCCGTCGTACCAAAACCTTGATTTTAACAATGTTTAATGTCGTTTATGAATTAGATCTAAGATAAACATGAATCTCGCAATAAGTTCTGTATACATTTGTAATATTACTGATATTTAAGGCTCTTGAAATATTATGAGAATCAAGTGGTCGGACAATGATCTAACTAGGTCAGATCTTGATGAAGGTCAGGCGGGAGTCACGTTGTTTAAATTAACCATTTAACCAAATGCCTATAAAACTTATTCCCAGAAATAATCACCAGGAAAATTATTAAATCGATTCCAAAAAGCAAGTGTAGGAGAAGCGGTGGAAAAAATACTGAAAAACTTGACGGAATTGAATAAAAGGAAAACATATATCAAAAACGCTTTCAGAAGTCACTGCAGGTGTGCTTTTAATAAATTAACGAATAGTGTACACGAAATGGTGGCCAATCAGCTAAATAACACGTTAAAAATGAATGGTCGTGCATGTTGCTCTGTTATGAGTGATTGTTTGCGTGGGATGTAATGTTTTATTAAAAGGAGTAGGTTTTTAGTGATTAAAATATTGGCATTGAATACATTTTGGTACATTCTTATAGAAGGCAAGATGTCTAGTCATATTGCGAAGCTACATCTCACTACGACTGGCATATGACATAATTCAATAGATTTTAAAATACCTACATGTACAAAATACCCTCCCGGCACGTTAAGTCTTATTACAGAAATGTCCAGTCGGTTGTTAAAACACGATAATATCTAAACAAAATGAGTTTTTGCAAGAAAAATAAACGGATTTGAATACAAAATGGCCGCGGTAATAAATGTTCAAAGTCTAAACGAGCTGCATGGCGCGCCGTAGACAATATATGACACAATATTTCCTAAGTTCCGAAGTAATATGGAGTTAGTCACGGTAGCTAGGAAAGAATGTTCTCCAACTTTGTCCAGTGAAGCCTGAACTGATAGTATGGCGTGTGAATAAACCATGTTCGAATACAGTGTCTAGAGAATTTTACATTCGACTGTTATGGAATCTAACTCTGAGTTCAAAACCGGCGATGTATCGACCAAAAATGAACTGTTTCAAATTTCACAACACAAGTTTTACTTTTGAATGAAAATATTAAATATAAAGTAAATACTAAGTATTTTTGGTTGTAATACTAGAGATATTCTGAACTGTTTAAGCATAACAAGCAAGAGGCTGTGAATATAACTGGATACAAGCGATTAAATGAAGGAAAAATAGGGAAAAGAGTATTAACATATTATTCCATGAACTCAAGTATGCAGGGTTCCTGTCAAGGAAAGAGAACAATGAAGTACCTAGTCACTACCAACTTGGCGTGATTTTATGTTTGTAGTCTACCCAAATCCATTGTTGTTCCAAGAACATTTCGAGAGAACACCAGATGGAACTTGTGCCATAGAATGGTCTGTCTTGTCTCAACGCCATTGTGACAGACGCCAGGCAAACTCGGGACTTGGCGAGTTCAGGCCAAAGGTGCCATCGTAAACAAAGTGTAGCAAAGTTTTAATTGCACCAGATTGCAGCTCGAAGCGGCATGTTCCAATTTCGCCACGGTTTTAATTGACTACACAATTGATGTTGTTATGTCATGTTGAAATGTATCAACTATTTTGTAGAAAATAATGTAAGAACATTGGAAATAACCCAATGCCTTGTACAAATAAATAGGCTTAATATCCATATATAATTAACACTGTTTTTACTTGCGTTGAATGGTGTGTTCAATAAGATAATTCATAGGACTCTTGTAAAAATGTAAAATATTAGCAAAAGAATCACAGTTTCTAGCTAACTGTATGCCGTTTTGCTTAACAACTTTGATTCTAACATTAACGACAGTTTGTTTCATAATCCTTTTTTTTTCTCGAGACTTAGTTACAAACAAAAATGTTATTTAATTTAAAAAGAACATGTTTGGAAACACCATACCTCCCTTCTCAGTTGTACAAATGTTTATTCCAAACTACAGATATGAAAATATTAATCATGTTGTTTTTTTATTGTACCCAAACAAAACCATAGTCAACTAGGAATAAGGCATTGCTCCGCTATTGCCGTGGCACAGTGCTCAAACTGATGCTAGTCATTTGAGAAATAGAGTTTTCGGTTGTTATTTAGTGCACCAAACTTGCGCTGCACCGGTTGTTTATGCCTTTTGAATGTTTAACACTATGATGTTTAATGAAGTGTTTTGTTAATAGCAATAACAGCTTTGAATCTCCTTTGCATTTCACACACACATACAAATAGTACGTCCATATAGTTTCTAATTAATAGCGAAAACCAAATTAAGACATCACTGACCTGTAAAAAAAAACCTTATTTTCCTCACATACACTTTATATGTACCCGAAACCGCCGAGCTTGTATGAAGAGAGTTATGAATGTGGATGAAGCGAAGGAAGTATGCAGAGATCGTGGCAAGTGGAAAGAGGTAGTCTCTGCCTACCCCTCCGGGAAAGAGGCATGATTTTATGTATGTATGTACACTTTATATTACATTTGCGTATTAAATTTAATGGTCGTCGCTGTATAAAACTTTACCTACAAATTAAACTCATTATAAACAATTAAGTATATTAAACGACATATTAGTATTGTAATATCTTAGCGAAATTGCTTGCAGACAGCAAGTGTAGCGGCTCGCTCCAGTTCCCAGCCTTTGTCGCATACTCTTTGTGACTTGCCTATCTGGATCACACTACCTTGTAGGAGCTGGTCTAATTGAGAAGAGTTTCGACATTATTTATACAATGAAACGATATGATATTTGTAAGCATTTAGTAATTAGCAACAGTTGGTAAAATAGTATGGTGCCCGGTTATAATGCGAGATGTGCATTAAAGGCATAGGTTCAAATCAAACCTCGGCTATGTACCGATGAAAATTTTTGAAGTTTACATTAGTTTGAATACTAACCGATGATCTTTCGGCAAGGGAAACATTGCGAGTGCACCTGCACATCAAGCAACTGGATGTGTAAACATGATCGATCCAATACGAGCTAGGTTTCCCTGCAAAGGTTGTAGTAGTCATATGGGAGCTGTTCGTGTAAAAACTTCATTCAATCCAGAATACATGGCCTTACTAGAATGGTGAAGATGCAACCAGGACTAAAGCCAGGGGGAAGAAGAAGACATTTTATCACTTGGACCACCGCCAAAAACAAACCTCCGCGTAGAGCCAGCAAAATAAGCTCGACCTTGCTTTCTAATAGGCGATCATACCGATCTATATAATTTTAATGAGCCAACTCAAGGCGACCTGATTGCCAAGATAAATACATTTGTACCTAATTACTATCGCTACTTGTGACAGATGATATCTCGTACTATCTATTTCGGTCTATTTGTTTGATGGTATCAGATATTGCTTAACCAATAGATTCTATAGACTGTTATGTAAGAAACTAAAGTCGCGTTATTAAATATCATTTCTTGTTATTTGCGGTTTATTATGGAGTGTTTACAAGGGTCAATATATATTTACAATATTGTTTTACTTACGTACAACATAATTATATAATTTATTATGAAAGTTAATTTTATTTTTGTTTACTTTTGTAATTTCAACTTATGTACATACATATACATAATATATTACCCTTGCAGAGTAGATAGTTCCAACAGTTATGAAAATAATGGAAGGCCACGTTCAGCAATATGGCCTAAAGATGGAATTGAGATTCAAATAGTGACAAGTTGTTGGCGCATCGTCTTAAAAAAGAATTTTTAAATCTATCCCTTAGTCGTCTTTTAAGACATCCAGTGATATGTGGTCCTATTCTATTTCCTAATAGTGCTGGGAACCAAATAAAAAAAACTATTAACTGTAATTTCAACTTGCCTTGAAAGTAAACAGAAAGTCGAAGTTGTTACATGTCTATAGATTTTTACAAGTACTTTAGACCACTCAAATTTAATAATACTCTAACCAGCAATTCACCTACGTTTGATTGTAAACTAGATCGCAGTTACAACAAATGACAGTCATTACGTAACGGACTTGATATAAGCTCCATTGGAGTGTTACAGGCGAGTGGCCTTCAGTCGGATACCTTTGTGACTTTATAGTGACCTCGAAGTTGAGGTCACCGGATCACAATGAGGTTATAGGTGGAAAGTCTTCTTAGGGATGCGATATTTGGGTTTTTTTTTTTTTTTGTGGAAATATGTCCATTGCACGAGCTACCCCCATAACATGACATGGGCGACACCGTTTTACATTACATTACATTACATATGGTCACGTCTATATCCCTTGCGGGGTAGACAGAGCCAACCGTCTTGAAAAGACTGAATGGCCACGTTCAGCTATTTGTCTTAATGATAGAATTGATATTCAAATAGTGACAGGTTGCTAGCCCATCGCCTAAAAAGAATCGCAAGTTTTTAAGCCTATCCTTTAGTCGCCTTCTACGACATCCTTGGGAAAGAGATGGTGGTGGTCCTATTCTTTTTTGTATTGGTGCCAGGAAACCACACGGCACTGTTTTATCCCGCAAAAAACTATCACTATTACGCTCTTTATTATGACGTGAAATGGGACCGCTACGGGGGCTGCTTCTCTTTTCGTATTTAAAAAGTAAATCAAATGAAGGCCAATATACTTGACATGCTTCTTTTAGACGATGACGGCTTTTATCCTGCCAGTATCTGAATCTCAATTCCATCATCAAACCATACAGCTGATTTCTTAAATTCTTAGAAAAATAAAAAAAATTATACAAGTGAAGTTGCGGTTACACTCTAGTATGAAATACAATTATCATCATTACCTTGGCCATTTTGTGACTTGTCTACCACAGGATCCTCCATATCAGCTCAAAACCACATGGGGTCCGATTCTCATGCAATCGAGAAGTTCACGTTCACAAAACATTTCGAAATTTTAATTTTCGATTTTAGAACCAGTTCTCAGAAATTCACAATTGAAGATGTTTTATCAACAGTCGCTGTCAGT
Organism: Amyelois transitella; assembly: GCF_032362555.1. Classification (NCBI taxonomy): domain Eukaryota; kingdom Metazoa; phylum Arthropoda; class Insecta; order Lepidoptera; family Pyralidae; genus Amyelois; species Amyelois transitella. The sequence continues at coordinate 3,537,971 of NC_083511.1, read as the reverse complement.
ATTAATCGAAAATGCATCTTCGTAATTCAAAATAATTATTATTTTAAGGTTTTTTTCATATAATTATGCCAGTGATATAAATGTTTCGATTTTAGCAATTTTTTCATATCACTTATTATTACTTATTTAACCAATCAGGGCAAAACATCTTACGAATGAAATATAAATGTTTCGATTTTAGCAATTTTTTCATATTTCATTCGTAAGATGTTTTGCCCTGATTGGTTAAATAAGTATGATTCCAATAGGTTTGTCTAAGACCCCGGAAATCAAACTTAATGGCATTTATTTAATTGCAATATAAATGTCATTTTTATAACAAAAAGCCTCAGGCTTTCAAACTAAATTATTACATGATTCATTGTAACTTGCTTTCTTTTAAGTTTAATTTTATGTTACCTATGATGGAATAATTCCTATCAACTGCTGATCTTCCCACGCAAATTGAAAAATCAATCAAGACAATGGTTTACTAACTTTTAGACGATGGGCTGGCCTGTCACTATCATTGAATAATTTTTCTTCTATCCAGCTAAATGTTGATTCATTTATTAATTCCATCTAAAAGAATATGCATCGCAGGGTCTTAAAATTGTATTTTTAAAAGTGGTATTTGTATTTATAAGTTACCCGATATTTGAGGATATTAAATACCATATTTTAAAACACGAAAGAAATCTTTTACTCATTTATGTATTTATGTACATTAATAAAAAATAAAATTGTTAAGTTAAGAAATTTCTTCCAGTAGACCCACGACTGGATAAAATAAAGAAAGGCATTGGCTCGTGAAGAAATGCCAATCAACTTCTTGGATCTGTAGGGTTATAATGGTAGAAAATGAAAGGAGCGTGGGTTTGTCGTCTCCATATTCTTTCTCAGAATCTTGCACTATGTGATATGAATCGGAAATGCATAGAATATAAAAACAGCACGTATCGGTAAAATCCATAGCAATACCATCTAGTGTAAATCTGTGGAAGTACAACGCGTTCAATATGCATGCCCATTCCTAATAAGTTCTGAGAAATTAATTAGATGGCGCTGTCAACAGACAGCTATAATAAAACTTTATAACTTTTCTTTACCTTAATTAGATTAATAAAAACAATTTCAGAAAATTAAACATAAAAATCACTGTAAAAAATATTATTTCCTCACGTGAAATTGCACCAAACCATACCACATGTGTATGCCTCCAGGCTGTTTTAAAGTTATATTTGATTCACTCAGTCAATGATACGCTATAAAAAGATATAAACAATTTTAATGAAGACAGCACCGAATCTGATATGAATATTCTGACTTTTAATAGACTATTAAGTTATACCTTTGGGCAAAATAAACTGGTCGCGTTTATTCTAATTGTGGCCCACATTCTGAAGCAATCACTACGAAACTAGAGCAATAGACGTTGTATTTTCACATGGGTGTCCTTCATATTTCAATAGTTTGTATCGCAACAGATCCCATGTTTATAAGTGTATATTGTGTAAGTAGACGTTTTGTTCTTTATAGTAAACTACTACGTTTTTATTATTTTTGCAACGAAATTAACAACTGTGGGAGATTATTAAAATCCTTTAAGACGTTCATATTGTTTTATTTGTATGTGATTTTTAGCGATTAATTTAATACCTCCTTAATAATTCAGGCTTACAATTTTCATAACACCAACCTATATCTTTATCAATCTATATCTATAATTTTGTGTTTTTAGATTTTGTTATGAAATCAGCGGCAGTACAAATGATAATGGCATTTTGGTCATTAGTTAAAATAAAAGTATAGAATAATAATTATTTAATTGTGATGAGAAATAATTATAGATTTTGTTGCCATCGCCTTATAATTACGTGTCTTTATTTGGTCCGTCGGCTGTGAAAAGATAATGGAAACAATTAAACATCAAATAGTTACAAACGCGTAAGGATTTTGTTTTGTTACCGAGAGACAGCGTTTTAGGAGATTTTCTCATTTCTGTCGAGTAGATAATTAAATACAGATTCTATTTACACTTGTTTTGAAACATTAAAATGGTGAGAAGAGCTTAAAGTACGTACAAAAAAGCACTAAATTATCTTTCGAAATTCGAATCTAGTATTTTTAGCTTTTACGGTATCCACGTATGGGAAAGAGATAGAGTGATCTCATTCGGGGATGATGATAGGGGGCATCTTGGATTAAAGCACCCGAAACCAACGGGCTTGCATGAAGAGAGCTATAAATGTAAGTAGACGTGAAAGAAGCATGCTGGGATCGTGGTAAGTGGAAACATGTACCTCTCTACCTACCTTTCCGAGAACAAGGCGTGCTTTTATGCACGTATGATCCCATTCTAAGTACTGGGCGAAATTATTTGTTCCCATAAATCGATAAATACTATCATAATAGTAGTTCCGCGAATCAAGTTATCTGTAATCAAACTGTTTTTCGCACTCATCCTCAGATTTTCTTTAATACGAGACTTAGCACCGGATATACATATATAATTTGCTCACATTAAAGCCAATTAATGATCGTTTCCATGATATCTCTATGAGGTATTTCCGCTGTATCACTGTGTCTTAGTCATAAAGAAACATAGTTATGAAACGTTATAAAGTTAGGCACTCTTCTGAGAATTGCAAATATCACGATATAAGGTCATGTCAAATAATTTGGATGAGGAAGTTGATATAATATTTTAAAGTGGAGCATGAGTCATGAAGGAATACCTAAAAATCTATCTTTTTCTTGCCTTGTTGACATTTCACTATAGAACCTATTAAAAAATATATATTTGTTACGTTAACTATGTGAAAAAAAGTTCACAATTTGAGCACATATATAGTTTTAATCTGCTTGCCTAGAATATGTTATTTAGAAGACACAAATAAACTTATCTGCATGACTTTAAAAATTAATAATTTACAAACCAAAACATGACCATAAATTTCTTGCCTATAAATGTCTTGTTAAACTCACATGTACTCTTTGTTTTCAACTCGACGCTAAATACGTCTATCGAAACGTCTCAAAAACCACGTATTGCAACAACGCATAAATCTCTTTACAATGCTAGTCGCATCGCAATACGATAACTGTTGAACATGCCTTATTGAAGCTATGTGCGAGCTATAAATCCAGCCTTGTAACTAAAGACATTTCCGAATTGAAAATATCTGATCCTTTGTACTTCCCCGCTTGTGTGTGCCCGTCGCATGTGACGGGGCGCTTGCGCATCTACTGGATCAGAATTCTTTATTACATATACATACATATGGTCACGCCCATATCCCTTGCGGGGTAGACAGAGCCAACAGTCTTGAAAAGACTGAATGGCCACGTTCAGCTATTTGGCTTAATAATAGAATTGAGATTCAAATAGTGACAGGTTGCTAGCCCATCGCCTAAAAGAGGAATTCCAAGTTTATAAGCCTATCCCTTAGTCGCCTTTTAAGACATCCATGGGAAAGAGATAGAGTGGTCCTACTCTTTTTTGTAATGATGCTGGGAACCACACGGCTCTATAGAATATAGAAATCAATATAGAAATAATTAAATCAAATTGTTGTAATCATACATAATGGATGGATCATGGTTACAATTGCGTTCCTATCTGTAAAATTAAGATTCCGGGTATTAAACCCAGGATATTACAAACTAGGCCTTGGATGTTTACCTATATAACACATACATGATCACGTCCACGTCCCTTGCGGGGTAGACAAAGCCAGCAGTCTTAAAAAGACTGAAAAGCCACAATTTGTTGAATGGCTTAATGATGGAATTGAGATTCAAATAGTGACAGATTGCTTGTCCATCGCTTAAATAAAGAATACCAAGTTTATTAGCCTATCCCTTATTCTATACATCTTGATCGATAATAGTTATTTATAAAATATTATATCATTAATTATCATACAAGTCATAAATTAGATATATTCTTTTAGTATAAGCCACATTTTCATTATGCCCATCTAGTATGAACATTCCCTGTTCATTCAACCTGTTGCGAACACGTGAAATTTCACAAGCCTTTAAGCAAGTGGGTGTATTGAAAACTGATTGTCATAAATGATGTATACTTTGGGCTCTATTTCTATCTACGCGTGGGAAGTATCTCCGGACAAATTCGGTTTTATATTCAGTTATATATATAGATTCCTGGCTGAATTTACATACATACAATACATGCATATTATGACGTCTATATCCTTTGCGGTGTAGACAGAGCTGGCAGTCTTGAAAATACTGATAGGCCACGTTCAGCTGTTTGGCTTCCTGATAGAATTGAGATTCATATAAAGTGACTGGTTGCTAGCCCGTCGCCTTAAAGAAGAATCTCATGTTTATGAGTCTATCCCTTAGTCGCCTTTTACAATATCCATGGGAAATAGATGGACTGGTCCTATTCATTTTTCTATTGGTGCCGGGAACCACACAGCTGAATTTACAAAGCTTCAAATTGAGGTAACTTAGTGAAATACATTTGGCAATGTTCCTAATGTCACTGTATAAGGCATTTGAATACTGAATTTTTAAAAGGATAGTTATAAGATAACATGGTTAGGACTGAAGTGATGAAAATGGAAAGAATGATAAATTTGTGTAAATTTAATATTTATTTCATATTCCTTTGAAAGTGAAGGGGAACATAAGAATAAATTTTGCGGGAACGGAAAATTTGCGCAGACGAAGCTGTAAGTAGAATCTATTTATTTTTATACGTTTCGACTATTATTTGCCATGCCTTAAATTATCCTAAGTTGTGTTCAAGACAGAATTTGGCATTATAAAAGACCTAATTTCTTTCATCTATAAGAATAATAAAAGACAATATCGTAAATAAATTCAAAACGTCAAAGCTAAATAATTCTCAACGTACTTACAACGAAGACAAAAAATGCAATCGCCAATAATTTAACTTTCACGATTAAATCCTCAATGCTGCCCTTAGATAATAAAGACATGAACATATAGTGGACATTAATTACGATTACGAGCGATCCGATAGAATTCAGTCAATGTAATAACCACAAACAAGGCACTAACATGGAAGACATTGGTAATACACAATAGATTAGACAGGTATGGTATGGTACGTTTGATAATATAATTTAAAAACTATACGTTCTTAGAAATTTCGTCTCAGGAGATTTTGTATAAGCTTAAAGAATATATCTTATATTTGTCGCTGATAGTTTTTATATTTGTAAGAAATTATATTCCTCAAATAAACTTATTAGTCTAAGAATCAGTGTGACAAAGTTACAAAATTGTGTCTTGCTCTGCTGTGGAGCCACATATTTAAAAACATATCACTTATATTTTAATCTTAATTCCATCATAAAGCCATACAGCTGAACGTGATATTTCAGCCTTTTTAAGACTATTGGCTCTTTCTACCCTTTCTATCTAAGGGATAAAGACGTAACTATATACTTATATGTGTACCATATCGAGCCAGAAACTTATAAAAAAACTGTTCGAACGCTACCAAATTAAATCGACCCCAAGACAAATACGAACGCATCACCAGACACGCGACTCAAAGTTATAACAAGTTAATTTCTTCCTCGTAGGTTGAAAATAATCCGAATGATTTCGGGAGAAGTTTGTATTGGATACTTGGGTAAAACAAACAGTATTTCCGATACTCGCAAATCTTCGGAGCGAAGTTGTAACTCAATCTAACTCCGGAAGATTCACAAGCTGATTAGGAAGGTTCCGTACGAGGAACGTGGAAGTGAATCAGCAGATGGGTCTTCTTTAACTGATTTCCGCAAAAAAACAGTGCGATGTTTTTCTTAAAACCTTATTATCAGTCCTTATTTATGTGGATAGGTTTTTAATCAAGTTACATGTAAAGATTCTGTCACTATTTTTATCTATCTCAATTCCATTTCCATATAGTCGTGCGTGGCGTTTCAGTATTTTTGAGACTGTTGGCTTTGTCTATGCCGCAATAGATAAAGACGTGATTATATAAACGTATTTACTTAAAATATAATAAAATACGTACATTTGTTTGAGTACTAACAGCAGATGCTCTAACAGTGAGAAAAAACATAGACAATGTATTATTTTAGGTAGCGAAGTAATCATTACCCAAGAACTTTCTTGCCAGGTTTCGGAGTTAGGTCACTTCGTGTAAAAATCTGAATTACCCGTGCAAGAATCGTGGTCTAAGGTCCTTTCATATCTCCAGGCTTCTCTTAGTAATGACGCAACCAGGATAATAATGTTAAATGTATGTAAAATTACACCACGAGGATAATAATGATGACCTTATCAATTAAATATATTTTCAACTCGGCATACCAACTGTTCATATCAAACACATAAATGGTCATTGCGTTACAATTGATACGACAGTAACACTATTGGATTTCCAATTGATTTGCGAAAGTGTCAAATGCCATGCTCTACATACAGTGACACAACAACAATACACTAAACTTGGCACATTCGAGACACACGCCCCTTTATGCTAATTGATATCGCAATGGAATTTGAATGACATAAATTGTGAACAAAATAGAAACGGACAAGTGTGAGTTGGTTTGTGAATAAAGTAAAAAATATTCGAACATGACTGACTTTCTTTACATGACTTTTAGGAAAGCTTTTCCTATAGACAGGTTAACGTGGCGTTCGCGTCTTTTCTGGACTTGGTTATGTCTACTCTGTGTGGGGCTATAGATAATATCCTACTACTATTATAAAGGCGAAAGTTTGTATGGATGTTTGTTACTCTTTCACGCAAAAACTACTGAACCGATTACCATGAAATTTGGTATGTAGGTAGCTGTAGACCCAGAATAACACATAGGCTACTTTTTATCCCAGAGTTCCCGCGGGATGGATAGGGTTTCCATGCGGACGAAGTCGCGGGCGGCCTCTAGTACATACATAAGTCACACCTCTTTCCCAGAGGGGTAGGCAGATACCACATCACATAAACATCAGTTTTGTTACATGCACATATCTCGTCTTTATCCCTCACGGGGTAAACAGAGTCAACAGAAACACTTTAAGGCTTTAAGGATTGACTTTATATATTATGTTTTTGCAATTTAAATTATTATTTATTTATTACCTTTCAGAACCGGCACAGCTACAGAACTGGTAGTGAGCGAAGCGGCCAGTGCAGAGTCACCTCCGAGGTTCATAGCGACGCCACACCCCCTCATCGTGTTAGAGGGTAAGTATTTACTAGAAAAGAAGGTATTGGTTATATATTAAACCTATAGGTATTTTCCTACTAATATTATATGTAAATGCGAAAGTTTGTGAGTATGTCAGGATGTCAGTATGGATGTTTGTTACTCTTTTACGCAAAAACTACTAAACCTATTACGATGAAATTTATTATGTATGAATAGAATAGAATAGATTTATTTTCAAAATTGGATACAAGGTATCACTTATTGACGTCACATAACTTAAAATGGTAGCTAAAGACCCAGAAAAACATATAGGCTACATTTTATCCCGGAGTTCCCGCGTTATTGATTCCACGCGGACGAAGTCGCAGGCGGCCTCTAGTATTTAATATACTTATATATGAATACAATTTGAAAAGAGGCACACAATTCTAATATTGCTATAGTACTGTTACTGCATTCTATTTTGCCAGGGCTATCTATGATGACCACTCAGTGATGACACTATTACCACAAAAACATGACCCAATTACACGCTGGATATAATCTTTATTCGCTCTCTTTGACAGTTCGAAGCTGATTTTCTTATTTCGAATATGTTTAAGAAAAAAAATCTATTTTCAAAGATTACTCAGAATCTTTGCTATTGATATCATTAAGTTAATATACAAAAAGAAAACTCGATAATCAGCTATATAATCTATACATACATACATATAATCACGTCACGAGCCAAAAGTGTTGTAAAGACTGATAGGCCACGTTCAGCTGTTTGGCTTATTGATAGAATTGAGATTCAAATAGTGACAGGTTGCTAGCCCATCGCCTAAAAGAAGAATCTCAAGTTTATAAGCCTTATTCCTTAGTCGCCTTTTACGACATCAATGGTAATGAGACGCCCTGTCCTTTTTTATTGGTGCCGGGAACCACACGGCACAGCTGTATAAAATAATAAAAAAATAAATCAGCTGTAGAAAAATATAATAAAACGGTTTTATTTTTCAATAACGTATCCCTAAACACCTTGTAATACCACCGGCAAGATGAAATACCGTGTCGCAACACTGATCTATAAATTGTGTCTCAAAACTTTTTGCGCAACCACTGATACGAATGCCTGAGTAAGAATTTCGATCGTCGATAAATATAATTATTGATTAAATACCTTTGACTGACATGATTATTAATGACTTTGTTTCGTATTAATTTTTATAAAGATATGTATGAAATCTTTAACGGGATTTATTTAAGTCACTTGTCGCGATAACTCACTGTCTTAGGATATGTAATCGTAATCACGACAAATTTAGCTTATCGAAGTGAAAGTTTACGGCTTATAAAACAAAACAAAAAAATAAGATAGTAAGAAATAATGAAACTTTTAAGTGTTCTCTCAAAGATAAATCTCTATTTTATTCATATTTTTGTAAATATATATATATATATATTACTATACAAAATTGGGTCCACAACAATAATTTTGTCAACGGATTATATCGAGATTCGAAGTATTGGAACTACCAACACATACATATACATGGGAAAGGGAAAGAGAGAATATAATAGCTATTTCACAATTTTTCTTCCCCAAAAGTAACCAATTACTTTGATTCCCATTAGACCTGAGCTTCCAGGAAAAGTTTTTAGTGCACAATGTGAAATAAAACTAAACTATATTCACATAAATTTTCATCAAAGTTCAAGGTAACAACGTTAAAAAAATTCTCACACACTACAACTTTCTCATTGTTCCGAGATATGACATTCAAAACAAACATACAAGAGCTAATAAAACGTAAAAATCACAAAGGTGAAGCAATAAACGAGTTAACTTTATTCTGGGACAGTTTCAAAACTGGACGTACTGTACACAAACATACATACGCACGCATAGAAAACTGTTATAAAGGTTTGTTTAGATAGTCACAGCTGAGGGTCACTACGTCTCTTAAAAATTTTATAATCTGATTCATCACTTTCTGAAGATAAAGAAGGCTTTTGTAGTTTTTTTTAATAGCAAAAAAAATTGATTAAGATACCGTTAGTGCAACGTCTCGACCAAACTCCATCGTTCTAAATATTGTACTACCTATAGAATTGGTATTGGAATTGGAATTAGCAAAAGCTGTTGGTTTTGTAAAAACAACCCATTACATGTGTTTTTAAATTTTTCTAAAATAATATAGTTGAGGCCTGAAAGTGTTAAAAACGTACCTACCCACTGAGTTGCTATTCTTCCCGCACAGATGAGGAAACACAATCAGGAGAACGCCTTATTAATTTGTAATGGTTTTAAAGACACTATAAATATTAATTGCATCGCTAAGCAATTCAGCAAAAAGAGGCCTTCGATTCAAATCTCCTGATCAGTAGCTACAATGCCAATATAAAGTCATCAGCTACCCTGTAAAAATTTTAAAATCGTGATGTTTTAAATAAATAGATACGGCATATACTCGACATGTGTACGTGCCTTAACGGCGGTTATCTAATGTCTCCGTGATACGACTCAAACCTGTTTCGCGGCAGATATCAACAATGCCCCGGGCAGTCTACCTCTTTATTACCACTTACATTTTTGTTCAAATCTCAGGGTAGAAGCGCTAAGCGTTATTAAACTTCAGAAGAAAAATAACAAAATCTTTACCGAAATTTGTAGACATTCTCAACATTAAATTTAAAATTATTATTATTCAAAATAGGAAAGTTTGTATGCAATCAACAAAATCTGTTTGAAACAGCTATCAAGGTGCCCGAAACCATTAAACAGTTTTTTGCACATTAATTGTATAAATATAGTTCTGATGGCATAAGAGTTTGTTACAAATGATTTTGAAAAATTTCCATAAATTAAAGCCTTGACCGAATAAATAAATGCATAGAATATAACAAAATAGATAAGTCTGCATCTGTTCAACTAACATTATTCGAGCATGATAAAAATAAACACAGTATTATGAACACTCAAGCTATCATTTCCAAACAGTTAACTCATTATGTGACCGCTCCAATAAATCTCAAGTGCATACAAGTGCTACTGCATTTTGTCCAGTTGTATTTCACTCTTGTGGTGTTACGAAATTTATCATAACTAAATATTATAATGCAACTCTTATATTCGAAACCATTTGTGTCCAAAGTCGATAAATAGCAGCGTTATTTCATACTCTATGAACTGATTCTTTCCTTTTTATCATATCTTCTTATTTATGTTCTCAGAATTTGCATGTACGTTATATTTTTTGGATAAATTACCAGAGTACAGTCTCATGGCTTTTACAATACTTGTTGTCTTAAAATTATTGTTTCCTTTTAATTTGTAAGAACAACATATATACATACGGTCACGACTATATCCCTTGCGGGGTAGACAGAGCCAACAGTTTTGAAAAAACTGAATGGCCACGTTCAGCTAATTGGCTTAATGATAGAATTGAGATTCAAATAGTGACAGGTTGCTAACCCATCGCCTAAAAAGAATCCCAAGTTTGAAGGCCTATCCCTTAGTCGCATTTTACGATATCCATGGGAAAGAGATGGAGTGGTCCTATTCTTTTTTGTTTTGGTGCCGGGAACCGCACGGCAAAGTAAGAACAAAATAGCTCGGTATTTATCATGTTAGCTTCAATACGCTGTCTCTTATGCTTTGTTCCGATGACTGAATCCAGAACTATTTGGTGGTCTTTATGTCTTCACAAATGTCTTAAGCTTTGTACTATTGCCGCCTGGATACCAGAATCACTTGCTGTGGTGTATGTGTCAGTGTTTTTGTATTGTTGGAAATTAAAACTTTGTCAGTAGGGCTTTCTAAAATTCGAGTGTTGAAAATAAAAAAAAATACTAACATATTTTATTTAAGCTAGGATAACTTCAAAAATCTTTCTCGTAATGAATTAAAGATCGCTTTTAGTAATATCGTCACCGTTTGCAACATGAATTTTCTGTACTTATTTATTGTTTTGTACAGTGAAGATTATGTAGTATATTTAATTGTGGTGTATAAAGGGCATTGCTTTACAGCACCAAAGCTTTTCAGAATCAAGGCGCCATAAAATAGAATGAACAAGATGTTGGCACCCACACGTCTTTGTGTTCAGAACTTTAGACGGAGTATAAAGTATGCCCCAACGAATACTTTCTAGATCAGGGATCGGGTATCCTATTAAATATTCTAGAACAATATTGCGTTCTTGAAACTATTTCCGTCAGGTATTAAAATACATACATACATACATATAATCACGTCTATATCCCTTGCGGGGTAGACAGAGCCAACATCAGTCTTGTAAAGACTGATAGGCCACGTTCAGCTATTTGGCTTTTAGATAGAATTGAGATTCAAATAGTGACAGGTTGCTAGCCCATCGCCTAAAAGAGGAATCCCAAGTTTATAAGCCTATCCCTTAGTCGCCTTTTACGACATCCATGAGAAAGAGATGGAGTGGTCCTATTCTTTTTTGAAATGGTGCTGGGAACCACACGGCACGGTATTAAAATTCTTTTCTTTTTTTTTTTGCAAAGTAGTACACTGCATTTGACGTAAAATTGCTAGCGATTAAAGTCTTCAGAATTTTTTTTTGTTTCCTCCTGTGAGCACCTCAATACAGAGTGCGCCTTTAACATGGTTCTGGATTGGGTAAGTCAGGTTTTTACATGAAGCGATTCCCATCACATCTCTGCAACTTTTGTGGCAGAATAAATCCTTGTATCACTCTCGTCATATTTAATATATTTTTAAATGTTTTTAAAGATACGCTCACAAAAATCATAATACCACAATGGTCTCTTCCACGCATACTTCATCTGATCTTACGCAATTTGGGAACAAAGAATTAGCAAAGTCCTCATTTTCGTAACCGTATGTATTGCGCAATGTCTTTTATTACGGAGGCCAACACGCATAATTTTGGCTCCTAGCCACTCATTTAGAGTTGATGATGACAAAATTATAAGTTCCTTTGTCAGATATCGTCAGTGTAATTGTATGGTAGCGATACAACCGCTACGTAACTTTATGCTTACAAAGCTGGTACGTACTCATAACATTCGTACAAGTTTGGATTTGATAAGCATCTATGATTTATTAAAAATATTTATTTCGTTTCTATAACTGTATTCTGTTCTTTCTTAGTGATAAAAGAAATAAGATAAGTTTTTGTACAGGATACATCAATTTGAGAAAAAAAATATCTACATAATTTGTTCGGATTAACCAGAAAGTTTTCAAATCAAATCAAATCAAATTTTAAAACTATATTATAACTTTGTGAAATATAAACATAATATCACGTCTTCATTCTGCTTAGGTTAGACAGAGCCACCGCGAAGGACACGTTCAGCTGTTTGGCTTAATGATAGAATTGATAGTTTAAATAGGGACCAGCTAAAGCCTAAAAAACGACCATAACATAAATTTAAACTTTGTAAAATATTGATCTTATTATTAAACGTTTCCTCATTGTACGTGTTTTCAAAATATGGTAGCAACTTAACCGCTATTTAAGACTATAATCACATGTACATAATTGGAACAAACTGAGCAAGTATTATTAATGCTGGCATATTCCATGTTTGATGGTATCTCTATGAAATTAATTATCGAATCTTATAACGAGCATCTGTCGATGAAGCTCGTATTTAGGTCGGCGATGTTCACAAACTGTTAGATGAGCTTCTTAATTTGCTTTTCTAATTGCTGAGTTATTAATTAGTCATGATTTTAATTACATAACTTTGTGATTACGCAACTTGCTCCTTTTATTTGTCTCAAAAGATTTTGTTTCTCGCAATCTATTGGCTTTAGATATGTTGAAATGGATACTTTTCAAGGCTTAATTAAAAGAACGCTTATTGTTAAAACGACATTGATGAATTGATGAAATACAAAAACAATGTAATTCAATCAGTGATGATTATGCGAATCGCTTAGAGTTACTTAGCCTTCACATTTCCTTTTTCAAAACGTTGTACGCACGCTGCAAGTTACCTACTCGTATTATTGTTCAACCGCACCATTTGCTACTGATGTAATGAAATATATTTGGAAATGCTTTAAAAAAAGGAATTGTCGGCCATTTTAATAATCAAATACAGTAAGTCGGAGACGCCTAAGTTAAAAAGAATAAGTTACTATTTATCTATTATTTATTTATTTATGTACACAAAATTATATACAGGAGCATTTAACTAAGTAATTCTAGTACAAAGGTGCTACTTATTTCAAAAGAAATCTCTTCCAGTAGACCCATGAGAGGAGTGATGAATTTTGAAGCGGTATTTTACTACCTAGTTAGCGCTACAAAAATTCTCAAAGTGGTTGATGCTAAGCCATTAAAATTTAGGTACATATAGTTCCCTCGAAAGAGAATAAAAATTCCAATATAGGTAGTCGTAGTATGCATTATATAGAGTTCAGTTTTAAAGTGAAGCTTTGACTAGTTCTATATCCAGAAGAAAGAATTATTGAGATAAGGAAAATTATTCCTATAACTCTCCGACCCCAAAAAGTTCCAAACGTAATACATTTAAACTTAGTTTTTAGCAGACTAAGCCTACAGCTAAGAATGTATTCTATTTACGTTACGTTGTATAGTATCTCAATATATTTCAAGAGCAATTGTTATATTAAGTATCGATAGAACAGCGGCATTTCTGATACACGCATGTCCTGGGGCCAAACATCTGTCTCTTGGCACTGACACACTACATTTCCTACTACGATTCAATTTATTCATGCATTTAATTACTGCCGCAAAGAGACAAATTTACACTGGAAACGCACTCACTTTTATTAACAAAGAAGCCGCTTTAGATATGAATTTTGCTGATGGCGTTGGATTATTTGGTAAAAAAAAGACTTAATATTTATACACAGCTCCAAAGAGTATAATTTAAAAAGTTATTCATATTTAATACGACGTACATGTCGGCAATAAGGCGACAATGGTCATAATAGCCATATGTTGCAATTATATGATGTTTTTAACAGTAAAAAAGAAATCTAACACTAAGCTATTTATGTACTGTAGTGCCATGAAAAGGAAACTTAACTGAACTTTTTTAATTAAAAGCTTAAGAAACGCAAAAAAGAAAATTTCGGTAGTACATAACTTGGACTTCTTCAACGCCCTTAAATAATAAACGAACGAGTATTATGTTACATTAACACCCAAAGTTTTAGGACTGCCGTAAAACACTCACGAGTATGAAACAATGTTGTCTAGTTTTATGTGTTATATAGAAAACAATTTCGCACGAAGCGTTACTTCGACGAAAACTGTAAAGAATTTTTAAGGCGAAACTTTGGCTCTTCGTTCCTAAGCTTGCCTTTTTACAAGTATAACTTACGGTATAGTTCCACTGAAACATAAATGGAAGTTCGGAATTTCAAGACAAGTTTTAGCCATCCGGAGTAGGGCAGTAAAATATGATCTTTCAATAAATCTGTTGCCATTAATTTTATTTCAGAGAATCCTACATTTTGTCCTATTAGTAACAGAATGTTGTTGAAAAATATAACAATGTGTTTACAGATTTAGTAATACTTTGGCTAACTGGAAGAAATCCCGATTGGGTTAAGTCCGCTATTGTAAATATTCTTCTTAATCAAAAGACGTGTGTTTGAAATGTAATTTGTTATATTTCTTTTTTATATGCAATCAAGAGTTTACAAACAAACAAACCAACCATGAATGTATTGAGAAGAGATTTGAGATAATACAGGATGGAACGATTTTTCCTACATTCATTTGCTATTAGAGTTAATCTTTATTTTACTGCACATAACGTATTGTTACAAACTTCTTTCACTAGTACCGATAAATTGCAAGGATTGAGGAGTGAATAAAAAATACTTTAAAAATAAGAGAGAGAAAAAGCTCACCTAATAAGACAAGCACAAAAAGCAACAAAACGTTGACCAATCAAATCTGTGGCAAACCATTCGAATTCCATTTCGGATTTCAATTCTCTCAAAGCGTCCACGTTCCTGTTGCAACCGTTCAATGCTCTGTGCATTCCCATATGTTCTGTACCAGATCCCGTTCTTTCTTGAAGAAACAATAGCATCTGTCGTGATGTCCAGCCTCCGGCGAGCATCGTCTGTAATCATCCGACATTTTGAAGAGCGTAATTGGTCACCTAATGAGACAGCCGTGGGCATAGCTCCAGTTAAACCAGCGATAATGACCGGTGTCACTTGCTGGAAACGTTTCGCTGCTAATAATGTCTTTGATATTTTGCATATACAAATTTTTAGGAAGTTTTAGGAATAAAGTGTTTTTATACTTTTTCTTAATTAAATTGCCTTGTGATTCCCGGCACTAGTATAAAAAAGAATAGAACCACTCCATCTATTTCCCATGAATGTCTTAAAGACGACTAAGGGATAGGCTTACAAACTTGAGATTCGATGAGAGATTTGGCATTCAACTTATATATTAAAAAAATTATAGTATATTATTTTGTTCGGTAGTCGAAATTACTAATACTGTGTATTACATCCTCAAACATTGGTATTCAAACACTTGCCACTAAAAACGTGCTGAGCCCTACCATTACCAAAAATAACACAAGTGAAGCCAAACACAATAATCGCCGCCCATCTATCGAGTACAGAACAAATAGTCTTCACACCGGATTTTGTATGCGTAAGTACAGTCGACGACAATAAAAACTAGTATCTCAACTAAATTAATGCAAAAGTAAGTTTGTTTGTTACCTCTTTACAGACAATTTAACTGACTTTAATACTACGTGCTACATTTACCACCTAAGTCCTTATCTTACTTACCACAGATTGAGGTCATACGCAATCAAATTATTTTAAAAAAATGAAAGTCAGTACATACAAAGTAAGTACTTTTAAAAAAGTAATATTTTAGTTTTTTTTCTACGGAAATGGGTAAACTACAGTCTACTGAATAAAAGGATAAAACATTGTACATGTAAACTTGTACATCAATAACAATCAAGAAATGAAGCAAAGATGTTTATAGTTGGGATTTTTTAAATACATTTTTCAATACCAGAAAAGTGAATCCTGACCATAGTTTTACCAACCAGACTGTACATACGGTAAATAGCAGGTAAGTCGAGGTATAAAGGAGTCACCCTTACCGCGTTATCTTGTTTGAGGATAAACCTACATGTATTTGCTCACAGATTTTGGTTAGTGTCAGCAAGGCAGGTTCATGTGAACACTATGTTTTAATTATGTTAAGTACCAGCGTCATCTAACACTTTTCTGAAATTAGAACGCCCTTTTACCAAAGTACATACATATATACATATAATCACGTCTATATCCCTTGCGGGGTAGACAGAGCCTACAACCCTTGTAAAGACTGGTAGGCCACGTTCAGCTATTTGGCTTTAAGATAGGATTGAGATTCAAATAGTGACAGGTTGCTAGCCCATCGCCTAAAAGAAGAATCCCAAGTTTATAAGCCTACCTACCTAACCTACCCTACCTTAGTCGGCTTTTACGACATCCATGGGAAAGAGATGGAGTGGTCCTATTCTTTTTTGTATTGGTGCCGGGAACCACACGGCATACCAAAGTAATTTCCCGAAATGAGAATTCGATGGAGAGATTGGCTGTTCAGGGCCTGGTGGAAGGCGAACACGCGACCGATCACCAACTCGCTGGACTGACCTGATCAAAAAAGCTACTGAGTCTGCCATGGTCCAGTGTGCTCGCAACATCTGTAACCGGCAGAAGTGGAAGCACATCTCTGAGAGAACAATCCTCGGGAAAGAATACGACCCGCCGAACACCTCTCCATGTACCTCGTTTGCGCAACCACGACCACTCTGACAAGAGTGTTCGACTAAGAAGATTTACCAAAGTAACTGTAGTCAATATCGTTATTATTGACTAGGGAGCTAGTTAATAATATAAAGGGACGTAGATCTAATCGTGAAATTTGTTTATTTATTCCCTCACAAATGTTTAATCCATAAATAAACTATTTTAATAATCGTAAGCGCGCCTTAGATATTTTCCGGTAGCAATTTCCTATCATTCGTATGCCAGGAATTTAAATCAGCTATCGTTTCGTGGTAGCCTCGAACAAAATGGAGGAAATTGAAAGTTGTTATCGAATTTTAGGGTAAACATTATTCGGGTTTCAAGTAAACATTACATTTTGTGCAGTTTATGTTTGGTATAAAATTGCTAAAGTTAGTAGTGATAGTTCTGTTTGCATATTTCAATATCACATTTTACTAAGTATAATAAAATTAAACGTTGAGGTATAAAATATATGCAAAAATAGGGTAAAAATACTTCGACAAACATTTTCGTAAATTAGTAAATATTTTTTTAATGCTCTGACGGTGAGAGAACCTAAATATTCAAGCAACTGGATGAATATTCAGGATCCAACATATTTTAGATTACCTTGCAAAGGTTGCGGAGGTCGGACGGGAGTCGTTTCGTGAACAAACGTAACTTACTCAACCCAGGAAGGCCAAGTAAGCACATATAATGTTGTTTATAAAATCTTCCATCATTTTAAATACAATTTTAATTCAAAACATAAAAGAATTGTGAAAAAGGCCCAATATAGAGGAAACATTCTTTATGAGGCGAGTCACATCACACAGCTTTGATTATTTCAATATCTCTAAGCAGAGTTGAATAAAATCATATCAATAAAATAATAAAATTTACACATGCTTGTTTAAATTTACCAAGCCGTGGGTATCACTGAATGGAATTTGTGGAAATGTGTGTAAAATAATATATGTTATGTTTGATAGTAACTCATATTTAATTGCAATGATAGTCATATTATCCGTTATTATTATCAAACTATTTGTGGCGAAATGGTAACCACATGACCATATTATTACTAAAAGTGATTGCAGAGATCGTAGCAAATGTAAAATTGTAGTTTTTGCCTACCCCTCCGGAAAAAGTTCTCTGTCAGACCTAATGGTTGACTAGTAGATAATGCTTCTAGCATTAAGTCCGCCAACAGGTCCTATCCATTTATATTTTGTACAATAAAGTTTAAATAAATAAAAAGGCATGAATTCATGTATGTATGCATTACTAGCTGTGTCCGCGACTTCGTCCGCGTGGAATAGTTATTTTGGGCATCATTGAAGCTCTCAAGAATGATTAATTTCCCCCGTTTATTCACAGTTTCCATTATTTCTTCGCTCCTTATAGTTGCAGCGTGATGTTATATAGCCTAAAGCCTTCCTCGATAAATGGTCTATTAAACACAAAATTACATTTTTTTTAATTCGAACCAGTAGTTCCTGAGATTAGAGCGTTCAAACAATCAAACAAACAAACTCTTCAGCTTTATAATATTATTATAGATTACTAAAAGATTACACTTATAAACATTAATTGGCTTGTGCTTTTAAACATTACTATGCTTTTATTTAAAAAGCAGCGTCCTTTTTATATACCTACATACACCATTTATTTGCTACCATAATAACAACACATAATAGAGCTGAATGTGGTCTTTCAATATATCCGAGACTGTGATCCTAGTCTACCCCGTAAAGGATAAAGAAATTAAACATTTATATATTTGTATGTATTCATTGATATTAATTTGTTTTCACTATACACATTAACAATTCCCTTGCAAACAGCTTGATTCCAACCGCATTCCTGAACAGCCTACCGCAATACATTGAGCGCAATGTCAGAATTAATCTTAGTGGATTAACTCTTGTGTTCGTTGTTAGAAATGTTACAATTACTATAAATCTTAATAAAACTGAACCCATTGTTATTTAAAATAACAGAATCAACAGATGCAGCTACATCGAACTATTCTGTTGTGTTTACACAATTATTTCTTTTTTATTGAAATACTAGAGGCCGCCCGCGACTTCGTCCGCATGGAAACCCTATCAATCCCGCGGGAACTCTGGGATAAAAAGTAGCCTATGTGTTATTCTGGGTCTTCAGCTACCTACATACCAAATTTCATGGTAATCGGTTCAGTAGTTTTTGCGTGAAAGAGTAACAAACATCCATACATCCATACTGCCAACTTTCGCCTTTATAATAGTAGTTGAAATATGACAAATGTTAATAACGGCTTACGGGGGTAAGGGATGTAGACGTGACCATATGTATGTATGTTAATAAAGAATAGGACCACTCCAAGTCATTCTCATGGATATCGTAAAAGGCGACTAAGGGTTGGGCTTATGAACTTGGAATTGTTCTTTTAGGTGATGAGCTAGCAACCTGTCACTATTTAAATCTAATTCAATTATTAAGCCAAATAGCTGAACGTGGCCTATCTTTTCAAGATGATTGGCTCTGTCTACACTGCAAGGGCTATAGTCGTGATTATATGTTCTACAAATAATATTTTGAGCATATCAAGCTACTTTTTTAAAATTAAGAACATGAATATTGATTCTTTAAGATTTAAACTGATTTTGATTTCATCACAGCCATGTTTAATTACGAAGTCTTTCTCTGTTCAACATTTTGTAATTGTAATTCACAAATGGCCGTACCACCATGGAATTTATATTGGGCGGACTTAATAACAGTTAAAGTTTAGCACAACCCACGTTAAATAACGTTATCTAGGCTGTAATATCATAAATGTTTGTTGTTTACTCCAATTAGACTTTGTCCCTTAGTATTTTACAGTCGTAATGAACCAATTTCCATGTTTCTGCATTGTTTTGCTTAACTTTATTTTTATAAACTCAATGTTTGAATTGAATTTCTTAGATACGTAGATTTCTTCTGATTTCGGCACTATTCATACATACATATATATAAACAATCTCGTCTATATCCCTTGCGAGGTAGACAGAGTTAACAGTCTTGAAAAGTCAAGCCTCGTTTAGCTGTTCGGCTTAAGGTGGAACTGAGATTCAAATAATGACAGGTTGCTAGCCCATCGCCTACAATAAGAATCCCAAGTTTATCTTAGTCGCCTTTCACGACATCCACCCAACACATATTTTACGTTTAGACCTAGAAGAATCACTTTCCCTGCAGTCGATTCCCGATAATATACTCCACCATTGCCTTTGAAGCATGGGATCATAATATTTATATCTACGAAATAAGAGTGACGATCCTCGCATACTTCTTTCGCTTCATCCAAATTCATCACTCTTTCCATACAAGGACATCGATGGTGCAAAACCATACATTTTATACACACAGTGAGTCTATGTGTAAAACTATAGTATTATATGAACTAAGATTTTATTTTCACAGCGGGTCTAGAAATTGCAGTAGTACAGTTGTAGTTGTTGATTTATTTCAATTGCTGCGGGCTGGAAATGAGATACAAACCTAGTTTGGGTGCGTAAATTCTCGTTGAAACATTACTAGGTTAATTTTAATAGGCTTAGCGACAGAGGTATTAAGTGTCTATAAAGTCTTAAAGAGTGTGAACTTTTACTCGGTGAAATTTAATACATTGGCCGACTTTGATGTATTTGTATGTATTCTGTGATCATTTTGAAACCAGTTACTCATATAAATTTCGTCAATAATGAAAATTAATCTAGGTATTCTGCGCTTCCAGAAATCGCACGGAAATAATAAATGGCAATACTTTGATACAAATTTATTCCACAAAAAAATTAAAAGTATGTTGTCGTAATATTTTTTAATCAATTAAGTTCTAGGTTTGCCCTACGAAGTATAAGACATGAACTAAATTTCCGACAAAGGGAATGTATAACAAAAAATTGATAATAAAATAAATTCTCTTACCATAATAACTATAAGAGCCCCTAATCTTTGTTTGGAAGCAAACGACATCGCCTAAACGGACATACATACGGTAGAAATTTCATGTAGCCATGACCTGAAGATCTGTTGATTTCGCTCATCCTTATTTTTATGCTGCAAAGGGTTGAAAATTGAATGGTATTTTTGCATATATATCGCTGACCGTAGGCGTATCTGATCCAATTAATTTGACGTTGATTGATACTAATGTAGTTTAGAAACGTCAAACCTCAGTGAGTAATTGATTGTCACAACATGATGTATCCTGTTATAAAAATCCAAATGTATTAATAGATATGTTAATAAATAAATATATCCAGGACATATCACTCAGATTGAGGTAGTCTCAACGTAAATAAAATGATTATGTTATGATTAACTTACTCAACGATACTATATCACAAATAATTACATGGATCGACATTGAAAACTTAAGTCAATCAGAAAAAGGTTTAATTTCTTTCATCTTGACCTGACTGTGAATACTACCACTGCTAAATAGAATTTATCAGATATATGGATTTGAGTATAGTTTTGAGTGATCTTCCTAAAAACAATTCATACTTGAAACATGATAACATATTACAAAACCGTTTTACTTAAATCCTTAAATATCCATAACGTCTGAAATGATCGCAGCTGTAACTTCTTAATTAATCAAGTAAAGCTATTGCTTTCAAGTGCTCTAATATTTCGCATAAACGACGAAAATAATAGGCATTGAGAAATTCAATAATTCTCCTTTCGAGCGTGTCTCGCCGCCGTCCGTGTTTAGTGTTTTATGAGTCCACAACGAAAGGATAAAGTGGATATTCTTACAATATTACTCTGTGGTACGACCTTAAAAAAATTTTCATTTCCAGCAGATGCATGAATCATAATCTTCAGCTTACCAAATTTGCATTGACAAAGTTAATTCGTATTAAAATATAACCCAACCAATCCGGGGTCATATTTATCTTAAGCTTCTGCCTAGCCAGGTGAAGATGCAACTGGGCCTCAAAGCCGGGAAAGATGATAAATTTATAATTTTCTTGTATTAAACACTAATCCTTTCTTTTTGTCGAATCGGTTTGGTTGGTAAAATGCATGACGCGCAGAAAAGCACAGGTTAAATCTCACCTTGGTCATATACCAATGACTAATTTCAAAGATAATGTACATTAGTTTGCATACTAACCGATGTACTTACAGTGAGGGAAAACATCGTGAGGAAACCTGCACTTTCAGGATACTGGATGTATATCCATGGATCCAATTCGGGTTAGGTTTCCCTGCAAAGTTTGCGGAGGTCAGATGGGAGTCGCTTCGTGTATAAACCTGACTTACCCAATCTAGGATCCATGGTTAAAGGCATACCCTGGGCTCCTCTTCAGATTCATGAATATGCAACCGGGATAAAAGCCAGGAGCAAGTAGACTGTTTTTGAGAAGGTAGCAAGCAACAGGAAATCTGCTAAAATAAGAGCAAAGAAATATTATCAACATATTATTTACCTACAGTTTCAAGTTTTAGGCTTATAAACTTGGGATTCTTCTTTAAGCCGACGGGCTAGCAACCTGGCACTTTATATGAATCTCAATTCTACAAATTAGCCAAACAGCTGAACTTGGCCTATCAGTATTTTTAAGACTGTTGGCTCTGTCTACCCCGCAAGGGAAATACACGTGACTATATAGTGACTATATAGTCACGTGTATTTCCCTTGCGGGATAGACAAATATACATATGTATTACCTAAACCTTTTAATAATCCATGTTCTTTCAATCAACATTATCAAAAAAGCTACCTCTAAAGCGCGCAATTTTTACAACGTAGAGAACAATGGTTCTGTTTTAAGGAATTAAACCAAAGGTTAATAAAGCCTTGGGCTTATTAACATATCCACCAAGCGTGTATAATTACCCTCCCTTAATTAAAACTTTAGAACCTGTTTTTTATTAGCTTCCGTTGAACTGCGATGCCTATTCATCTGAAGTACACATTCATGGGAGGTTCAGGTTTCAGTATGGATTGGCTGGTGTTTTAAATGCTATTTTTGTATTAGTATGTCGAGTTTTAAATTTGGAACGTAAAAAGATCTTCTACGAAAAAAAAATATGATGGATTGAGTTAGCCTCTAA
This sequence comes from Amyelois transitella, assembly GCF_032362555.1. Classification (NCBI taxonomy): domain Eukaryota; kingdom Metazoa; phylum Arthropoda; class Insecta; order Lepidoptera; family Pyralidae; genus Amyelois; species Amyelois transitella. The sequence goes on along the minus strand of NC_083511.1, from coordinate 3,514,949 downwards.
GTAATTTCGAAACTTCGAACAAGTATTAATTTTTGCAAAAACGGCCAAGAACAATAATAGGTAAAAGCAAAAGTCTGCAATGAAACTACTGTTTAGAACCCTATTGCACTTTGTCTTTCGAATATCTTTTATCTGTCTTTAGGATAATGGCAAACTGGCTTTAAGTTTAACGATGAATAACTTTTCATCTTATTCGTTTTCCTTAATATTAAATTTTAATTTTTTGGCTACATTTCATTCCGACTATTTGAGTAGGTAATGTTAAAAAACATTAAAACCAAAAGAATAATCCATATTCAGATCTGAGCGTAACTCTTGCATTTTTATATACAAGAATATTTTTTATTGCATCAATTAAAAGCCATATCACACGACAAACAAAATAGAGAGTGGTTTGATGCATCACATTTTTTTCTCTCACCATGAATCACATAATTTATAACGCAAAAGTTTCTTAATAATTAAACAGAAACATCATGCGTAGACTACACATGGACATAAGGATAACCACAAACTACTTTATTTCTCTGAAATAAAGATAAGATCATAAAAAAACACAAAATTACTCACACCAAGTATTTGTCACAACGAAATTGTGTCACATTTAGAAAATGTGAGAAAGGCGTTATGCAAATATAATATTTTATACGCCAAAATAATAATGTAGTCATTTAGTCTCCTCAAGAAGTAGCAACTAATTACGTTGATACTACCAATCATGTATCTGATAAAGAGATAAGTACTCTTAAGTATCATGCGTGGGTGTTGGACGTCAGTTGTTGTTATTTCAAAAGTGCTACTTTATGGTAGCTTTCCACTTGGCTTGGTACATCGGTAATTTCATAAAAATAAATAATAATGTTTTTTTAATTTTTAATTCTTTCTCCTGGCGTTAGTCCCGGTTGCATCTTCAACACTCTGAAAATTGGGTAAATGATCCTAGATTGGGTAAGTCAGGTATTTACACGAAGCGACTCCTGTCTTAACTCCGCAACCTTTACAGGGGAACCTAATTCGTATTGGATCATGATTAAATATTCAGTTACCTCAAATAATAAATGAAATAAAATACCTATTTCTTTGATTAAGTTTTTGTTATTTGTTTTATTAGATGAGATCGAAATAATGATTTTATTTCTTTTAAAATTTATAAATAAAACACGTGGCTTAAACAGAAGATTGATTAGTGAAATAACACCCCTCATATACTATTAGTTAACCGTAAATTATATCATAGTGGAATTTAACCTTTAATATGAGAAGCGTTTAGTTAGTAGCAGATACACAAAGATACCGACGTATCGAGTATCAAATGTAAACGTACAGTGGACAAGTTAACAGTACCATTCCTTGGTTAATGATGGGATTTATATAGAGCGGTCAAATTCAAAAATAATTTTAAATATTAAAAAATTTAGTTGGTGTCGATAAATTGATGAATGCCTTTTTCTTAATACCTTAATTTATAATGGTATGTCGTCCAAATGAAAACAATCTGTTATTCATGTAAAAAAAAAATATGATAGTGAGTGAGGTAAAGTAAATGTTTTAAATAAGATAATACCCATTTCTACATGCATCACCTTGTTAATACATTATGGTAGATACTGTAGTTCAATGAATAGTTTTGTAAGTGCATGCTGTGAAAATAAAGTTTTAAACTAAAAATCGGCAACATTTTTTTAACAGGCTTTACTCAAAAAAAAACTGCTTTCCTTAAATTTTTAATACCAAGTGAATAATCATTTTCATAAAAAAAAAGCAAATCTTTAATGACCAGGAGGTATTATCAACTGTAACAGATATTATTTTCAATGTCTTTTTGCATATGCCGTATAAAGCAGGGCTGCGATTCAATACCACTCCGCGTCCGGTAGTGTGAGCTCTAATGAACTGCAGTATTTGTGCGATAGGAAATTGTATAGGAATGTATGTGCAAATGTTTTAGTGAGGTGTACATTTTACTGAGCTATTTAGCTACATAATATTTCAATTGTTATTTCTAGTGCTTTCATTCAATTAAAGTGTGAAATACATATATACATATAATCACGTCTATATCCCTTGCGGGGTAGACATAGCCAACAGTCTTGAAAAGAGTGATAGGCCACGTTCAGCTATTTGGCTTTAAGATAGAATTGAGATTCAAATAGTGACAGGTGGCTAGCCCATCGCCTAAAAGAAGAATCCAAAGTTTATAAGCCTACCCCTTAGTCGCCTTTTACGATATCCATGGGAGAGGGATGGAGTGGTCCTTTTCTTTTCTATTTTAAAATATTGGGTACTATTCGCCTTTTCATTGGATAGGAATTAAAAAATGTTTATATCTATAGTTCCATCTAACTCAAAATTATATTGTCGGTGTGATGATAAATACGGGAGCGGGTCACTTAGAATTTTTGGATTCTGTAGCGGGAGCGTTGATTCGAGTATAGTATAAAAATATTATTATTATCTCTCTATTAGTAGAGAGTATAATAAAATTAGCTTTCTTTATTTCTGAAATACAGTATTGAACAAAATATCAAATACAATGGCCCGTCGTATCCCGGGACAATCAATAAATTCCGACGCTATCCACTATAATTTCCCCGAGATAGCCAACTCTCTCGTAAAATAGGCCTTACTGGTGTTAGTTGTCACTGGCGGCCCACAGACCACTTGCTATACATAATTTAATTTAGTAACCGTAGAGGCTGAATGTCTTTTGTTTTGGCAAGAACGCGCAATGTATAGTAGTAAGTGCAAGCAATACTCTACTCATAATATGAACCAAGATGGCTCCTGCCACTTTTCCCTATATATTGCAATCGCTTTGGTGAGCTCCAAAAAATTTTGACAATATTTTTAAAAAAGATCAGGTTTTCTAGCTAACATATAGGTGATGTTCTTGATGGAAACACATTGTACTTAGTTAAATCTTTTTCAGTCAGTCTGTTAGTTTTTTTCATAAAATTACCTCACGTAAGGCTTTGAGAGCAATATGATAAACAGTTAAGATGTGTATGAGTTTGAGAGCAATATGGTAAACAGTTAAGATATGTATGATATTGTTCAAATAGCACACATGTTATTGTAATTGCCGCCTATTGCATAGTGAAGTGAAGATATGTGGTCCTGACTAAAAGAAGAATCCCAAGTATATAAGCCTATCACTTAGTCGCCTTTTACGACATCCATAGAAAAGAGATGGAGTGGTCCTCTTTTTCCTGTTGGTACCGGAAACCACACGGCACATACACACTAAGTAGAAGTCTAACAACAAGATTCCAATACTATCAATGATAATATTAAAAGTGTTAATTTCTCACTATAGCACGTCTGTACGCATTGCGCACTCTATGTGAGTATGATAAGCATTCTATTCTATTGCTTGTCTCGAATATTGCAGAACTGTCCTTTCTAACTGTGAATGCTGTCGTACCGGTATCATAATATAATACAATGTAATTCAAGTATTTAGGTGCAGTTTGATTGGTGATAAGGAAATTTATTTGGCTATGAAAATATTCAGGTTAAATTGTTAATCGATTCGTTGTATAATGATCTGTCTATATTTGACTATGTCATCATAAAATGCGGTAGTAGTTATAATTTGATTTAAGTAATGTGACGTCAATAAGTGATACCTTGTATCCAATTTTGAAAATAAATCTATTCTATTCTATTCTTGATCATTGTACATTGTACACTATCCCACTGCCAGAACATTTTTGTAATACACTTCACGGAAAAGCTATAAGACCTAGATTGAGCTTTAGCATAGTAATTTAAATATATGTATGTTATCCAATAAAAAAATGGTAATCTTATATATGAAATTCTCGTGTCACAATGTTCGTTCCCGTACTCTTCCGAAACGGCATGACCTATTCTCATGAAATTTTATGAGCATATTGAGTAGTAGGTCTGAGTATCGGCCAACATCTATTTTTCATACACCTTATTGATAAGTGCCGTGTGGTTCCCGACACCAATACAAAATAGAATATCGTCTGTATCCCTTGCAGGGTAGACAGGGCCAATAGCCTTGAAAAGACTGAATGGCCACGTTCAGCTATTTGGCTTAATGATAGAATTGAGATTCAAATAGTGATAGGTTGCTAGCCCATCGCCTAAAAGAAGAATCCCAAGTTTTAAGCCAATTCCTTAGTCGCCTTTTACGACATCCATGGGAAAGTGATGGAGTGGTCCTATTATTTTTTGTATTAGTGCCGGGAACCACAGGGCAACTAATTAAACTCAGCTATGAACTAAGTTCACATAAAACAATAATTACAGTTGTAATTGCATACATCTAAATTGCGAAAACATTTTAACGATTATTTAGTTTAAGTACAGCAATGAATCTTATATATATAAAACTAAATAACGTTTTACTGTTATTTACAATTGAGCTATAATTATAGAATTTATAACGGAAACGTTGTGAAATATAACAATATTATACTAGAATCGTAATATTACTTCAAAAGGAAATTATTTGCCTTTCACATAAAGTAGGTTGAACGTATCTATTCCGTTGTCCGCTTTTAGAACTACTAAGGTAGTTGTTACACTGTTAGCGAAGCGATATTTGTATTGGTATAGTACTATTACCCAGTAAATATAGCTTTAATTCATACGAATATCATAAATGGGACATTTTGTTTGTGTTAATGTTTGTACGTCCTTTACATCAAAACTACTGACCCGATCTCCATGAAATCCATACATATAATAAAACTGTAACTCAACTTTGTCTGTACATTGAAGATATTTAAGAAAAAAAATTATAAGGGGTCTTTTTAGGGTCAATAGAAGCCAAAACAATTTTTTTTAGAATTTTTGTCTGTCTGTCTGTCCGTCTGTCTGTCTGTATGTTTGTACGCGCATCACGCAAAATCTACCGAACGGATCTGAACGAAATTCGGCACAGATATAGTTAGTAACCTGGATTAGAATATAGGCTACTTTTTATCCTGAAATTCTATCCCAAGGGGATGAAATAGGGGGTGCAAGTTTGTATGGAACTTCGTCATTTTTGATTTGAATCGATATAAAAAGCTATAAATAATTATACATACATACATACATATGGTCACGTCTATATCCCTTGCGGGGTAGACAGAGCCAACAGTCTTAAAAAGGCTGAATGGCCACGTTCAGCTATTTGGCTTAATGATAGAATTGAGATTCAAATAGTGACAGGTTGCTAACCCAACGCCTAAAAAAGAATCCCAAGTTTGTAAGCCTATCCCTTAGTCGCCTTTAACGACATCCATGGAATCCATACATATAATAAAACTGTAACTCAACTTTGTCTGTACATCCATACATATAATAAAACTGTAACTCAACTTTGTCTGTACATTGAAGATATTTAAGAAAAAAAATTATAAGGGGTCTTTTTAGGGTCAATAGAAGCCAAAACAAATTTTTTTAGAATTTTTGTCTGTCTGTCTGTCTGTCCGTCTGTCTGTCTGTATGTTTGTACGCGCATCACGCAAAATCTACCGAACGGATCTGAACGAAATTCGGCACAGATATAGTTAGTAACCTGGATTAGAATATAGGCTACTTTTTATTCTGAAATTCTATCCCAAGGGGATGAAATAGGGGGTGCAAGTTTGTATGGAACTTCGTCATTTTTGATTTGAATCGATATAAAAAGCTATAAATAATTATACATATCCATACATATAATAAAACTGTAACTCAACTTTGTCTGTACATTGAAGATATTTAAGAAAAAAAATTATAAGGGGTCTTTTTATGGTCAATAGAAGCCAAAACAAATTTTTTATAGAATTTTTGTCTGTCTGTCTGTCTGTCCGTCTGTCTGTCTGTATGTTTGTACGCGCATCACGCAAAATCTACCGAACGGATCTGAACGAAATTCGGTACAGATATAGTTAGTAACCTGGATTAGAATATAGGCTACTTTTTATCCTGAAATTCTATCCCAAGGGGATGAAATAGGGGGTGCAAGTTTGTATGGAACTTCGTCATTTTTGATTTGAATCGATATAAAAAGCTATAAATAATTATACATACATACATACATATGGTCACGTCTATATCCCTTGCGGGGTAGACAGAGCCAACAGTCTTAAAAAGGCTGAATGGCCACGTTCAGCTATTTGGCTTAATGATAGAATTGAGATTCAAATAGTGACAGGTTGCTAACCCAACGCCTAAAAAAGAATCCCAAGTTTGTAAGCCTATCCCTTAGTCGGCTTTTACGACATCCATGGAATCCATCCATACATATAATAAAACTGTAACTCAACTTTGTCTGTACATTGAAGATATTTAAGAAAAAAAATTATAAGGGGTCTTTTTAGGGTCAATAGAAGCCAAAACAAATTTTTTTAGAATTTTTGTCTGTCTGTCTGTATGTTTGTACGCGCATCACGCAAAATCTACCGAACGGATCTGAACGAAATTCGGCACAGATATAGTTAGTAACCTGGATTAGAATATAGGCTACTTTTTATCCTGAAATTCTATCCCAAGGGGATGAAATAGGGGGTGCAAGTTTGTATGGAACTACGTCATTTTTGATTTGAATCGATATAAAAAGCTATAAATAATTATACATACATACATACATATGGTCACATCTATATCCCTTGCGGGGTAGACAGAGCGAACAGTCTTAAAAAGGCTGAATGGCCACGTTCAGCTATTTGGCTTAATGATAGAATTGAGATTCAAATAGTGACAGGTTGCTAACCCAACGCCTAAAAAAGAATCCCAAGTTTGTAAGCCTATCCCTTAGTCGCCTTTTACGACATCCATGGAATCCATACATATAATAAAACTGTAACTCAACTTTGTCTGTACATTGAAGATATTTAAGAAAAAAAATTATAAGGGGTCTTTTTAGGGTCAATAGAAGCCAAAACAATTTTTTTTAGAATTTTTGTCTGTCTGTCTGTCTGTCTGTCCGTCTGTCTGTCTGTATGTTTGTACGCGCATCACGCAAAATCTACCGAACGGATCTGAACGGCACCATAAATAATTAATTCTTATGTTTATTATAATGAAAAATGATGATAATGATTAAAAAAATAGCATTTTATTGATTTAATTCATTATGCTTTGTTTATTGATTTAGTTCCCGTGGTTTAGGTATTTATTTTTTGACCACCCGATACGAGATGGCGCCTCATGAGAATTTAAGAAATAACACGATTGTAGCCGCCGGCAAAATTTTTAATTAATTAAGTTTTAATTAAGTAATTTTAGTTTCGCCAGTACTTACTTCCATTATTATACTTACCTTTTTTTGTCTTTAGAATTTATTCGTTTTTTAACAGCTGCGCCCCCGGGACTTTGCTTTTGTAGGAAAAATAAATAATGTTCTATTCCAGGCATTATTCTTCCCGTGTACGTAAGTTTCATCAAAATCTATCCAGTTGAATTTGCATGATTGAATAGCATCCTGAAACACGCACTCACGTAGGCACATCTATTTTTTTGCATAATATTAGTTTATGTCAATGCAAGGCTCTTAATCTAAGCAATCTTTTTATGGAAGCGAAATTAACGTAGGCGAAGCCGCGGGCAAAAGCTAGTTTTGCATATATATAGTGAGGAGACCAAAAAATGATTCTTCTTCGTCTTGGCTTTAGTTCTGGATGCATCCCCATCACTCTGTAGAGGAGGCCAGGGTATGCCTTTCACCATGGCTCCTAGATTGCGAAGCGAACGAAGCGACTTCCATCTGACCTCCGCAACCTTCGTATTGGATCAATCATGGTTACACATTCAGTTGCTTGTATGTTCAGTTTTCTCTACGATCTTTTACCTCAATGTAAGATCATGGGTCAGTTTTCAAACTAATTTTCATACCTTTAAAAACAGTCATTGGAACATTGCCGAGGTAGGATTCAAACCTGTGCCTTTCTGCGCATCACGCATTTCAACCAGGTTATCGATTCGACCAAGGAATCTCTTGCAGAGTGGAAAATGATATAGCGTCTTTTTGACGCGGGCTTTCGCAACTAGTCTGATAAATATAAACACGTTATTTACTGTAGAAACCCTAATTATATCTTAATTTGGGTAAGATTATATCGAAACAAAACATATTTTCCAAAAGAAAACATTTTGTACAGGCCACTCTCAAAATGACCATACGGTACTCCTAAGATACTCGTAAAAAGAAACGTTTATATAAGTACTTACAAGCACGTATTTATACTTTTCTCTTTTATAAATGTATAAATAAAATAACGTCCCGTTTCCTAAAGGGTACAACTACAACTAGAGTCTTTGTACTACAACTTTATATAAAAGGTATCAACAAGTAATAAGAAACCAAGCGAACTAAATCACGAAGTAGCGAAAATCATTCAAATCTTGCCTACGTACGTAATTACGGAGTTTCCCGTGGCAGATTGAACATCAAAGATGGCTTAATTAAGCTTTGGAAGGGCCATAAATACCAGCCCAAGTAACACTGGTATATATTTACTTAGTCCCCGTAACGTTTTAATTGAGTCTGACAAAATTTCTTATGGTCCCTTTGAACTCGAAATCTTAATAAACAAGGATTAAATTATAATTTTGTTAATAGGCTTATTAATTTTATTGTATAGGTTATTGATTTATTTTTTAACCCCTGACTGAAAAAAGGTGTGTAGCAATTACTTTTAGTTTAGTATTATTATTCACTGATTATGTTTCTTGGGTTTAAAGGGAAAATTCGGCTTGCTGACTTGCTGTTTACTTTTAATAATTTTATATCATATCATTGTCAAAACTCAATACTGCACTCATTCAGTGATTATAAAAGTATGACCATGATGCACAACAAGAGATATTCGTACAAAGAACTTGCCAAAATTTGAATTTGAAGAGTTAATGAATACGCATGTGTAAAGTCTCTGAAAGAAGCTAGCACATAATTTTAGTTTATCAATTACTTAGCTACCAGAACAAATTCACGATGTAAATTGGTCGCTCAAGCAAATTATTTTTTACCCAGATCCAAAATTGGATTTCGCGGCGACACTAAAATGTCCTTAGCGAGGCAAGTTTAATTTCTCTCAAGCGATTGTGAGCCTAAAATACAAAACAAAAATAGCCCAAAAGACAAAGCACTCAACATTTGTACGTGATGACATGTTTTATTATTTTATTTATCAATAACTAGCGGCCCGCCCCGGCTTCGCACGGGTGGACATATTTTTGTGTTTTATATTTTGAAATAAATTTATTTCAAAACAAATTTATGCCTATGTCACTTCTGAAGGTGTATTCTATATCTGAGCCAAATTTTATCGAAATTGGACCAGTAGTTTTTGAGTTTATTCCACACAAACATACAAAAATACAAATCTTTCCTCTTTATTATTAGTGTGGACACGGATAATAAACACACGTAACGTACTCTTATTTTACCTTGGACGTTTCGAATCAGGTTACAGTGATCCGCGGTCACCGAGGGACTCAAAGAGAGACAAAATAAAGGTACGTGACGTTACGTACGCGTTTAATTCATGTTTATTGATAAATAGTAAGTATAATGCAACGTGAAAGTTATTTTTTTTTTAATAATTTTCTTCTAATTCAAAATCTAAGTTAAACTGAAATGAGAATACTAGCTTCTATTGGAGAAGAGGTACCGTCAATGATGACGATCCTGGATTGGAAAAGTAATATTTTTACACGAAGCGATTCCCGTCTGACTGCTTTGTTTTTGCGGTTATTGCAGTTATAACTTATAAACGAGTCATTGGTACAATATGGCCGCGGTAGAATTTAAACAAGTACGTACACTAATAATATTATATATTATAATTTATTTATAATGTCTTCAAAGCAAATAAGGCAGACTCTTTCCCATGGATGTCGTAAAAAGCGACTCAGGGCCCGTACTCGCTTTTTGCGACATCCATGGGAAAGCTGCTTATAAACTTGGGATTCTTTTTTTAAGGCGATGGGCTAGCAACCTATCACTATTTGAATCTCTATTCTATCACTAAGCTAAATAGCTGAACGAGAAGACTGTTGGCTCTGTCTACCCCGTAAGGGATATAAAAGTGATTATATATTGCTTTAGCGATAAGACCGCTTTTGTACCTCACTACCTGCGTATTTTTTTTCTGTTTTTCTACTTCTTATGGTGCAATAAAGAGTCTATATATACAATAATGAAATCTTGACTTCTATACTCGCTGTATTTTCCGCCCGGACGTTATCGAATTCCGATGAAAGTGAAAACGAAACAATTATGCAAATTGGCAACAAAATAAAATTCATTTTATTAATAATTAAATAGCGGGAGTTGGCATTCGCAAATGAAATAAAATTTTGTAAATGGCGGCATTAATTGTCCGGGTGGAGGGGAGTGGGGGCGACTTCTATCAAACAGAAGTTATATCAAAGGGGAGAACTTTTAATAAAATTCCGACTGCCCGAGGCAGTCTGAATAAAGAAAGATTTTTGTATGAATATCTTCTAGTTGTAAAGAGTGGGAACTTAGCGGGTACTCCGATGAGTGGCTTTGTCAGATTTCAATATTCAGGCTTTGAGCAAGCGAGCGTGATTTTTACAAGTATCTAATCAGTAGACGCTTAATCTTCTGCCAACGGTTGTTTAAATGGAATTCTTGATTTGTTAAAAATATGGGGTTGGTAAAACTTTAATTTTTTTTTCATACAGAATTTTAAAGTCATGTTTTTTTTTTTTTAATTTTACAGTATTTTTATGATACCTCTATCAACAATATATCAAAGTAAGGGATAGGCTTATACACTTGGGATTCTTCATTTAGGCGATGAACCAGCAACTTGTCACTTGTCGAACCTCAATTCTATCATCAAGCCAAAAAACTGAACGTGACCTTTCAGTCTTTGCTGCCTCTGTCTACCCCGCAAGGGATATAGACGTGACTTGTATGTACGTACAATGAAAAATTTTTAGAGCGCTTTAGGCTTATATACCACTTTTTTTTTTAAAAACCATATTAAATGGCAAAGACTGACAAGCATATTTTGTCGACACTAATCCTTGAAACCAATCCGATGATGCATCATCAAATACAGATTCAAATATGGAACTAGAGGTTTTGCCTCCGGTTATTTATTGGATTTGATTAAGCACAAATCCTACCAATGACTATGCCAATAAAATAACACATCAACACACAGATTATAGATTAGAACCACTATTTACGATAACCTGAGGGTATCCTAAGTCACTGGAGTTATGTTAATAACTAAGGTCACTAGACTAGGAATACGTGGTTCGTCGTTACCTCGTCAAAGTCAATTATAGTAAACATAGGCTCTATATTCTTCATTTGTAAGTACGTGTCTCTTTGAAGCTTAAATATATACTTGGTGATATTATGTTTAATTTACATACTATCTTCTGCGACTTTATTTAGTACTTCATTTCCTTTGGCGCAGATCTTGGTGGTATAAAAAGCTGTTTCTTTATAGAATTGGGTTTAAAAATAGGCTATTTCTTTTTTAAGCTTTGAACAAATTTCATGTTAAATTCGTATGTCAAAAGGTCACAGACAAACAGAAATACTCATCAGTCATATATTTTTTCTAAACGGTATCTTTGAATTTGATAAAGCTATTATTCAGGAACTACTACTTATTCTCTTTAAGTGCTCCTCTGAAAACCAAGGTGATGTTAATAGCAATTAAAAAGTTAAGTGTCCTAATGCCCAGTAGTTTCGATTGTACGTTATCTGTCAGTCAGTTTTGTAATTCAAAAGTTATGTACATATATTGATTTCTTCGTCCAAGGTATGCCTTAAACAACAATCTGAATAGGGAAGAGGTAATATTTCTTATAGTTTGTTACTTAAGGCTTAATTTTACAATACATAAATAGAATAACGTCAAATGTGACAGTCTGTTGAGACTGTTTCGCTAAATCGAATTTGATACGGTTTCCAGAAAAGTATTTGTTCCACTAAGGAGAAGGTTTTAGAAATTTAACCGATTTCAAAAAAAGAGGATATCAATTGGAGGTATTCGGTATTCTTTTTAAAAATGTTATCTTGACCGATATTTTAATCCGCAACAACAAGTATCAGGCTTATATCGATTCCTCATTGTATAACATACTCTATTTCAACATCTCTCACATAAACCTTCTCAACAAATGCTTATGATCCAAAACATATCATCCTTAGACTGAGCATTAGTTTCTCGAGAGTTCCAAAGCCTCTTACCAACTTCTTTTCAATACGTCCCATTAGGGCAGTCTCTAATTGCAGATAACAAGACTTGGAAACTACACTGCTACCATACAAGAGTCAAAGTCCAGAAAATTAACTTTTCTACGAAAAATGTGTCATTGGGTATTGATTGGATTTTCATAGTGTTTTTTTTTGTCTTGTAATTCCTATAAAACGACGGCGCTTTTTATGAAACTAATTCCAGTTCATTTCTAGTTTAACTTTTCAAGTTACATCTAACTGTTCAGTGAAGATTGAGATCATTCTCGTACTTGTAAAAAAATTAATTTGTGTGAAAAGTTTGAGATAAAAAAAATGTTTTTTGCTTAAAACAAATCTATGTGCATATGTGGTGTTTAAACCACTTACCTAACATATAGACGGATGAGCTAGTCAACGTTGCTAGAAAGAGATAGATAATGAAAGCTGAAAACTGAACAGACTGGCGTCTTTTAAGAAAGATTTACCTACAGCACGAAATGAGAATAGGCTTAAGAAGAAGATAGTGATTTTCTTTGAAGAAGTACAATATATCGGTAGTACAATATGCCGGCAATCACGTGGCCTACTGTGAAAACTTTATAAAGCATCATTTCTGTACTTAGTTTACTCTTACAAGAAACCGTGGAAGAGAAAGTACCCGGTCTTAGTCAATATATGTTAGACTTATCTTTGTATTCTTATATATTGATTTTAAATTGCCGTGTGGTACCCGGCACCAATACAAAAAAGAATAGGACCACTCCATCTCTTTCCCATGGATGTCGTAAAAGGCGACTAAGGGATAGGCTTACAAACTTGGGATTCTTTTTAAGGTGATGTGCTAGCAACCTGTCACTATTTGAATCTCAATTTTATCTTAAAGCCAATAAAGCCAAATAGCTGAACGTGGCCTATCAGTCTTTGCAAGACTGTTGGCTCTGTCTACCCCTCAAGGGATATAGACGTGATTATATGTATGTATGTATGTATTTTAATTTCACGTGGTTTAGGCAACTTGTAATTAAAACGACATTTAAAGCCATAATAATTAAAGTTTTGATTAGATGTGTGAGTGATACCTGTCGTACATGGAAGTATTTTTCGATGATGTATAATTATTTCTAAGCATCTACCTAAGGCGACCATAATTATGTCTGATTATATAAATTTAAAATATTCTATACATTGACTTGCTTTTTCGCATATCTCCTCTTGCATACATATCTATATCCCTTACGGGGTAGACAGAGCCAATAGTCTGTAGTAACTGAATGGCCACGTTCACCTGCTCGGTTTGATGATGGAATTGAGATCTCCTCTTGCATTAAATTTAATTCCAGTTCATTCCCTTGAAAATTTTTAGGGAAACGTCCATAATTGGCCTTGAATTATCAATAAATAAAAAAACTAAAAAATTCATCAAAATTGCTCCAGCTATTTTTGTGACTTGATAAATAAGTATGTCACTTTTTCGCTTTACGTAACACAAGTTCCTTGTATGTTTTCTTTTGACCTCTAATTACTTTTCCATAATAAGGCACATACAATCACCCACACTTATCACGATTACCCTACCGCACCCTACTACCTAATCCGACCGCGCAAAAACTTAATTAACCAAAATATATATGGCGTATATAAACAAACAGCCACAAAGTCACTCCCTTCTCCCCTGGGACCTTATACGGTGATACTATTTCGTGTAATGACTCCAAAATGAGGATACACCTCCCTACAATATATGGGGCGTATTGCTGATACGAACGTGCTGGAAACGATATCTACTTTAGAAATCATTTGGAATATATTAGGTCTGATATAATAAGAGAGTGTTTTGTTTTTGTGAATTGCAGTGATGTTTTAGTAAAAGTAGATGTGACTGACTAATTGACTTCATCCTCCTGGCTTTAGTCTCGGTTTTATCCCCATTAATCTGGAGAGGAGCCTGGGGTATGCCTTTGACCATGGAATTTGGATTTGGTGAGTCAGGTTTATACAAGAAGCCATGAAAATCTGACCTCCGCTATCTTTGCAGGGGAACCTAATCCGTGTTGGATTGCGACTGACTAATTGACTAACTAATATCAAAAGGTTCCTTGTTTACCACGGAACCCATAGAAACTATTTAGTTAAAAGCGTGTTTTATCTGAATCGCTGAATACAAATAAAATCAATTTTAAACAACAATTAAAAACAATCTTTACAATAATTACGTAGGTACATTAATATTCAACAGATATCAGACCATTTCACCCTACATCTGCAAAGATCTCGGGCCATAAATCTTATCATATCCAGTAAACCCACGATCCAGGGGCCGTAACTCAGAGTGGCTTCTTAATTCATACGCGTCACGTCTGAAGGCGAAGCTATAGCGAATCGAGCAGCGAAATGAACGTACTTACATACATATAAATTCTGTTTGGGGTAGGCAGAGACTTTATCATTCCAGTTCATTCCTTTTGCTTTATCAATTTGCATGCACGCTTACATGAACAGTGTTCAGTTTCAATATCAAAATTTCCAAGTGCTGTAAATATTGATCGTACATTATAAAAACTATAATAAATATGTACTATATAACTAATACTTACCATATAAACACACCTCCATCATTTACGGATACACAAAGCTGACAATCACGAAAACAATGGAAAGCCACGTTCAGCTGTATAGTTAAATGATAAAAATTAGATTAAAATATTGACTATATACTTTTCTTTGACTATTACAATGCTCACGGGTAGAGAAGCGACTGGCGCTCTCTGTTATTCCTTTATGCGATAAAATGATAAATTCTAGTGTGTTCGTCACGTTTTGCAACTGATGCTTATTCATGAGAATAATTCTTGGAATCAATACATTCGACTTCTGGCTAAATATAACGTAAATATTAACGAAAAAGACAAAAGAAAAAGCTTCAATGAATATTTATTACGTTTTCCCGGGAACTATTTTCCCAGCGAAAAATGGACTGGAAATTATGTTAATTCGCTCCCGTTATTGAATTGGAAAATTTTCAACAGTGCTGCCCTCTGCACTTTACGCACGCACGAACGTTACCTAGCTCCTTGTATGAATATTTTGTCTCAATGAAAATTAAATTACGACTTACGATTAGGGTTGGCGAAATAGAATTATAAGAAAATACTGTTTTGTTAGAATTGAATGACTGAATCTCAGATAACGAGGCCTTTTAGCTCTGTCTGCTTTGTAAAAGACTAAGACTTAATATATTTAGGTATTGTATTTTTGAATAGTTCTTTCGAATAGAACCACTCGATATTTTTACCATGGATGTCACTAAAGGCTAATAAACTTGAGACTCTTCTTATAGGCGATGGACTAGCAACCTACCACTATTTTAATCTCAATTCCATCATGAAGCCGTACTACTGAAAGTGGCATTTCAATTTTATCGAGGAGACTGTTGGCTCTGTCTACCCCGTAAGGTATATAGTCGTGTAAATACTTTATTAAAATATATTTTTTTCAAACTTCGCCCATGATTCACGAAATATTGCCAGCCCTACGTAAACCCCATAGCATGGGTCACATAATTTATACTCCATAACACTTCTGGAATTTTTCATATGAGAAGCAAAATTGCTCAAAACATTATTCTAAAATGCAATATGAGAGTATTACGAAAAGCTCTTATCATTTTCAGGCAAAGTAACGTAACGTATTTGCCTTCAGGGTGAATAAGTATTTCTTTTGTTTTTTATAATTTATATTTCCTATTATTAAAAGGTACCTAAATAAGATGGTGTTATTTGTCATGTGCCGCAAGGTATTCTAGAGTGCCGTAACACTCTAGAATAGGACCAGACCATCTCATTCCCATGGACATCGTAAAAGGCGACTAAGGCTAAAAAAAAATTTAATAGATAAATAATGATGATGAACCATTTACACTCCATACTTCACTCGAAAAAGAGTTATCTACTAATAAAATTTCTTACATTATCTATCTCGGATTTGTTAAAAAGCTTCATTATTCTTCTTTCATGATTCCTGCATACTTTTTTGCCATCGAACAGCCTATTTACTTAATTAATTTGTTTAAAAAATAATAATATATAAAGCATGACCTAGCGATATGCAATATAATTGCACAGAATCTCCTATATTCCAGTACACTCAGCTTCCGCAAAACAAATAACTACACTATAAGCGTGCCTTTGCATTCCCATAATGAAAGCCGTTATTACACATTACCACGCGCACAATCATGTGTCCTAGGCTTTATTACGCGTCGCAGTCTAAAACATTACAGTTACAATTTTACAAATACCCACAGTACATCTATCCGCGCATATAAAACTTTTCTCTCCTGTGGCATTATAGAGGCAGCCGTAGACGTTATTATGACCGCTACGGGCGCTTCCCCCCAACTTATAAATGAGTATAATTAATCTAAAGTAGCATCTGTCATGTTAAAGAATAGTCAGACTAGGGGGCAAGTAACTTGAGCCAGTAATTGCTTTTGTTAAATCAACAGTGAAGTCGAGAATGAACCGGCCTTATTAGTTGTTTGTCACTTTTGAAACGAGAAATTTTAATATTCGGTCTAATTTGTTTTTGACAATTAATATTTTTGATTTGGACAGGAGGGGGACAAAAATCATTTTAAGCAGATCGTTAATAAAACAATTAATTAAATTAAACAATTAAAAAATATATGGATATTTTGTATATAAATATATATACTTTCAATTAACTTTAGTTTATATATGGTACAAGTATGGTATAAGCCAGAGTGGCTTATTCACACTATATTATAAAGCGGTAAGTATTGTTAATGGAATTATTAAAAAAAAGACCTTTTGTTGCTATTGTGAACTTACACTCGTTTCAAGTA
Organism: Amyelois transitella; assembly: GCF_032362555.1. NCBI lineage: Eukaryota > Metazoa > Arthropoda > Insecta > Lepidoptera > Pyralidae > Amyelois > Amyelois transitella. The sequence continues at coordinate 3,497,910 of NC_083511.1, read as the reverse complement.
CTGCTCTGCCTACCCCTTAAGGGATAAAGATAATTATCAACATGCTTCAAAATGTGCTCTGCTGATAAATCTGTATCATACGAATAATAAGTACTTATTTTAATTATAATAATTATATAGAAAGAATCTTAATAAAATAGCATGTGAAGAAACTTCTATCATTTTTGATGTCCAAGATGTAAAGTCTTTATAGATACCTAGAATCTATATTGTTTTATTGAGATTTTTATTCTAGTAATAACTTATCGAAGAATAGCGATCAACATAGCAGTAGATTCTATGTTGGTTGTTCTTACGTAAGATTCCGCAATAAAAGATAACCTATGATTGAAATCCCTGTAAATATATTTTGAACAATATCTACTTTCTATTAAACTACTATGGAAGTACCTCATTACAAATAGTTCACACAAAACAAAGCACGATTGTTTACAAAATCACATGGCAAATTGTAACAATATGGTTGCCACATCACCTTGATATACGGACAGAAAATAGCTACTTAGATTCTCACTTGGATATTGTGATTATGAAATGAAAGTATTTTTTTTTACATTGATGTAATTCCAATAAATATGTAACGAAATAGTTAGAAATGTTAATTGTGTGACAGCTATGTATTATTAACTACGGAAGAGATTTTGGTAGTAACTTGTAAATAGTTGTATTTGAAACTTAATTCTAGCATTCTATCCATCCAGCTTAATAATGCCTTTCAGTATTTTCGAGACTGATAGCTGTGTCTTCGCCGTAAAGTATGACAGAGATTTTTGCTTTTTGATAATTTAATTTTGATTTGATTGTTTTACCTAAATTCTGTACAAAAGACTTTTGCCCTGAGCTTATATTTTAAGTTTTTTGTCTATTAATATATATATAATATGGACCTATACACACCACCAGTATTTTTAGCTCTTACAATGTTTAAATTGATAAAAAAAAAACAATTTTGACGTAATACCAAGTAAATGCAGTAATATTGCGCACCGTCATTTTTCATGCAAATTGCCAAAACATCCTGTCGATACTCGCAAAATGTCCGTAATGAATAACTTTTAACTATGTCGCTCGGAGCTTCCAAAAACCTAATTATGCCAACTTTCGAAAAACACCGTGATTACGCGATCATAAAATCGAATAAAATTACCGCTTTTTATCAAATATTCCCGAATCGATACTTTTGAATGCCTTCAATTATAGCCATTAGCGTTCAAATTGCTAGCTGACAATAGAAGTATTGGGCGGAGGTTCCAATGAATTTTTGATTTGAATCGATTATCTAGCTGCACTGTAGATTGACACCTAACTGATTATTACCCGTTATTGTTTTGTCTCGAGTTACGTAAGAGCCGACGACGGTCGGGCACGAGTGCACATTTATAATTTTAGTCGTTTAGAATCACTTTTAAGCTTCAACTCGGGCAGATAGCGACCGTAAATTTAGCCAGGAATGGTGTGCATGACTACTCGTAAATTTTGACTTTCCACAATATCTGTGCCCACTTCGTCCGCAGGCAAAGCGTGCGCCATAGATTAATTCTTATTGAGCGAAAGAATTCTTTTTTTTTTTGGTACGTGAATCGGCTGATGTTAATTTAATACAATGAGGATGTAGTACATTTGTTTTGAAAAATGCATCTAATATAAAATGGAAGAATGAAATTTAATTAGAAAGACACTATCTCTGAAGGCTGCTTTTTTTGTTATGAGAATAATAATAATCTTATTTTTTTATCTCATCCATTTAATGTACATTATGTAACTTTATTTTGCACTGTTGCACATAAACTATAAATCAAAAGAACTTTAGTCGGACATTAGCGATATATCATTGGCGCCATCTGGGTCTAAAATATTAGCAGTTAGTTAAAATCTATGATAATGGCCACCTAGTGGGAGGTTAAAATATATAAATTTTTTGTTTTATTTTAACATTATTTCTGAAATAAGTCCATGTGTAATGTAATGCACAGCAATATTACAATTGGTTTCAGTTTGTTATGAATGTTTTTTTATATCCCTTCTTCTTGCTCCCTTCCAGATATTCCTATCCCTAACCTTCTCCGTCCATTTTTCATCAAATACCCGCAGAATTTCTACCATCTTTTTTCAGTCTCGGACTCGTCTATAAGAATCCAACTTTTAGTTACTTGAGGTAGGTAGGCTGTTTTGTATTAAAACATAAAAAAGTATGTAGGTATAGTTCCCTAAGACGAAAGGCTTTCATTTAAGTCAACATCTTCCTCTTGGCGTTAGAACTTACCTTTACGAAGAGAAGTCCATTGTCCACATGACAGGTTTTTACACGAAGTGACCCTCATTTAACCTTTGCAAGATCATAGCCAATATTAGATAATTTTTACACATCCAGTTGCCTGAATGTGTATGATGATCAAAGCAATCAAAGTAATGTTTAGTAACGTAAAAAAGTAATGTTTAGTAAAAGTAATTTATTGGTAGTAAATGGTTGTGATAAGGTTTTACCCTATTTATCGGGAGATTTTAGTCAGGCACCTTAACGGTTCCACCACCGACGCTTTATTAAAGTATCTTAAAAAATGAATACTTAAGTAAAAAAATACAGGCAGAATAAGGCAAAATCGATAAACGAAAACGCCTTAAAGTGCTCCGGATATTTTTTAAACACGCAACGCTATGCCAATATTGATAAACCGAATCAATATTCCCACCTTCGTCTCGGTAACCTTTTTCACAGCTCAAGCCATTGATAATATATTGAATAGAGAAATACAAATAGTATTAATTTATATCAAAAGTATGAAGCTACATTTTTTCTATACTATTATTATAGGAAATATGCTGAAAATAATAAAATATTTGCGCTGGTAAAGAAAAGATGCTGCACGCTCAAAAAAGACTGTCATTTATTTTTTATTCTTATTTTTCTTATTTTAAATTAACGTACATAATGTTTGTTCTTGACAAAGGAGTTCGGAACACTCTAAAGGAGTTTATAACAATTATACTGTTAAATTCTATTCAGTGGAAATTTTGCAAAATCTTTCTAAGTTACACTTACACCACTTAAAACAAAATTACACCCTTACACTACTTAAAAAAAATTATGGTGTGAAAAGAAATATCTTGACGCCACTTCTGGTGCAGTTTATATTACACACTGTTCTTATGTGTTTACATAATATTACTATTTATTTAAATATCCCCCATTATGATTATAATATGCAGTCTATTAATATAAAGTCCTTGGCTAAAGCTTAAACCTGACGGCATTCTTGTATATCCCTTTGTATTCTCCCACTACGTCAACCGATTAAACACCAACCTTATCCCAAATAACGTAAGCTTTAAATTTCTTAAATTATTCATTTTGGAATATTGTTAAGTTTATACAAAGTATCTGCAAGCTAACTTATCCGATCCACGATTTTTTGGACGGCTCCGTACAAAATTAAGGGAATATTACGACACTGCCTGACCCGTCCAAATGATTCCGATAGTATTATTGTGCATCAATAAATACAAGCTTATATTTTTTTTAAACACATCCCAAAGGGATGAAAAATTTTAGATCCCTCCTTGTGCTGCATTGTTTTGGTATATTTTCATGAAATTTTTATGAAGATAATGATGAATGTGGACGAAGCGAAAGCATTATGCAGAGATAGTGGCAATTGGAAATATGCAATCTCTGCCTATACCTCTAGGAAAAATACATGGTGATGACTATGACTATGACCAATGGAAACAATCCTTGTTATCATAATGTTAATTAATCTTTATTTACTTCTCTCATTTTAAGAAAAGTCTTTCTTGTCATTCTTTGCATGCAGCAATTTACGAAATTTCCCAGACATTTACTGATTTTATCCATCTTATAATTATACTTTTCTCACCTTTTGAATAATCTCGTAATTTGTAAATTTTTCAACTTCATAAAACAACAAAAATTTTTTTTATCTAAAATACTAAACAATCGCGAAGCCATTGTTGCCTTCAAATGAAGTCCTATGAAGTAGATGTTCAATAAACAAATGAAAACCTTTTCAGTCAACCCTTACCGTCCAATTAGACGCACCATCCAAGTCTCAAAAACGAACAATAGGACCCTCGATACTGTAAGTTAAATTTCACAGCAGTAAAGGTGGGGCTTGTTATTCAGCGAGGCTGATATAAGTATTGGATTATGTATATTTTTAAGTTCATTTGTAAAATTATCATTACTTAGATAAAGATAATCCATTAACATCAAAGTAAATTACTGTGTAAGGGGAAAATTCTAAATATTAAATTTCTTTTTTATAAAAACAATCTATTAAGTAACTTTAACATACTCGTACTTATAAAGTCTTTATATCATACGGCACTCTAAGGCCTCAAATGACTCAACAAGGTAATCGAATAAATGTTTAGATAAAGTGAGATATTAAGGATAAGTTTGGTAAGCCATCATAAGTTTTTGCAAACCTGAACCTTAGTCAGCCTTTTCTTCTTAATTGATCTGCGCATGAAAAATAACCGGCTGGCACAACTACACTAAAAATATAAACCCGCTGACGCTTGCACCCCACCCAATGCCGGCCACATACAAGCACGAACTCCCAGCCTTGCCTTGAAATACAGTACCAATTAAAACTGACACCCTAACGCTCAGTTCGCACCTCGAGTGTGAAACAATCGATGGCCCTCGTGTCCTTTGCATGTGTCTCAAAGTTCAATGCGGTTTTATTTCTGTGCGCATTCCCAGCTATTGAAATTGCTTTTCAATGGAGATATAGAAAGAGCAGTGATGAAGATGCTGACCGCTTTATTATTTGTGCCTGGGTTTTCTATGCTTTTAAAAACGGCAACAGCTTTGGAGTTAATTATAATTAGTGTTTCGTTATGCTGTTTAGGAATGATTTCTTTTTAATCTTGGAAGGTAGATTGATTTATTTTGGAAGAAGGCAGATAAGTTTATTTTATAGAACTCTAATAGGTCTTTCTTGACTTGAAATTCAAACCGGATTTTTTTAAATGATTTTCGTCAAAATATATTTTGAGTATTAACAATATCTCTTCTTTATCCCTTCCAGGTAAGTACTAATTCAAATTCGAAGGAATTGAGATTCAATACTAGTACCAGTTAGTCCATTGCTTTGATGAATAGTCCTCAATTTGTAAGCTTTTGCATAGACGATTCAAGAGAATAATCAAAGGATTCAGTTACTATCCAATCAAGTCTAACAAAATACTCGTTCTGGTAAAAATAACACTAGAAATAACTCTTCTTCTGATATACGCAACATTTGCAATTAAGTACGTACGCACACACATATGCACTATATGACTAACATACAATAACAACAGCATTGGAAGTCGCACAAAGTGTATATTTACTGGCCATTCTAACAATAGCCAGCAAACAATACGATGTCAGTTAAAGTGGATACCAACGGCATGGTTCGCGACATCTCTTCTAATAACATTCCAGTTGTCTCTCAATTTTATTAAACTGATTCGTGAAAAATGTCATCTTTAAATGTCCAGTAATTTCGACTGTACCTTTCCCTGTCTGTCAGTGTTACAAGTATTGAAAATTAATAAAAAAAGTACTTGCTAAATATTTTTATAATGAGATGGATTACTATGTGAGTGTAAATTACACTTACATACAAAATTAAGTACTTTTTTTTGAGAAAGTTCTGTGACTGATTTTTGACTTGATATTTATAGTAACAGGGAAATTGGTTACTAATTATAATTACTATTATTATTATTGACCAGTTTTCTTTTATCGTGGCTTATACTTATCTAGTGATTTGATTTTTGACCGTTTCCCACGTTGGACATGAAATGAGATTTATATCCATTTATTTACTTTTGAGATGTTTAAAAATATTTTGGTGTTTATTAATTTAAAACTTTATTGCACAAAACGAACAAAAGGCGGACGTTTGTCATTCTCTACCAGTCCACCAGGTGACCAAACAGAAAAATAAACGGAGAACGCTCTACTATAACTCCACCGACATGAATTAGCTCTTAATTAAAAAGAAGATGACGATCAAAAACAACCTTATAATCTAAATGCACAAGAAATGCAAATAAACTGGCAGTATTTATAACAATGGCGTAAGTCAGAACAGCGTCTGAACAATCAACTATGAAACCCGCCAAGTCAAAGAGAAACAACGTGCAAGTAAAAGGACTTTGAAAGCATTCAATTATATTATGTGAGACTCATTTTTGTGCCAACACTTTAAAGGTACTGATATTATTAAAGGTGCTTTTTTAATTTTATACATATAAACTACTACTACTGCAAAGTTTCATGAAAATTTGTCCAGTCTATTTTTCGTGAGAGCGCAACAAACACAGGCTCCTACAAACTTTCATATTTAATATAGGATTGGATAGGACGTAGAATATGTAGGGAGAATATGGCTCTAAAGTTTTTATTTGTTATCGTTTTAAAACACTTCCACCAAAGACCAAAATAGTCTTTCTAACCTATCACTATCTCAAAGCTATCATTAAGCCAAACAGCTGAAGCAGCGTTATGTTATATATTGCAGAATGTAAGAACATAAATTCAATGTACTTATACAAAATTCAGCGTAATAAAAGTAAAATCAGGTTCAAATACGTATGAACATCTGTGCCCCACAGGAGTATTTCAACTACAGCCCTGATATGCATTATCTTTGAAGACTTGTATCGAAAAACGCTAAGATATAAATCTGAATCACGTTTGCCACCCCAGGGTGGCAGCGCAGGTGTGTACAAACGTATTAACAGAAGGTAAAGTCTTAAAAAATTTCAAGTTTTCTTGTAAAGGTTACGGAGGTCAGATGGGAGTCTTGAGTCATTAAATTTATTATTATAAGCATTATTAGCTCACAATTTGATATGAAATGAGTATGGAAATCAAACCACCTTAATAGACTTAAATCTATTGTAGTTCTGTTCCTTATGATCAGCAATTGATTAATCATTATTCCTTTCCTTTAACTTGTAAACAGTTATAATATATATATATATATTTAGGTAATTTAATTAAATGTAATTAATTGACTTTTAAAATTGGTACACCTGATCAATAATTATATGTATTTATATATCTTTTCTATAAAAAACGTAGATAGTCTTCTTACAATATTTTACTGTGATGTCGTGTCATAAAGAAGGTTTTCGTGCAAAGTGGATTTGTGAAAGTTTCGCTCGAAATAATATTTGAATTTGTAATTTTGACAACGCCCTGTGTACACGCGGAAGATGGATGTTGTCTGGCTAAGGACATGCGAAAACTTTGGAAGGTTGAATAAAACTGTGACTTTTGATTTATTGAGGAAAATATTTAAGAGGGAAAATATTCAAAATATGTTTGCAGGTGTCTTCAAAGTCGTCTTGTGATCAGAATTCATCATTTTGTACAACTTATATGATTTAGATTTAAGAGATCTATATTTGTAAATTGACATCCGGTGAAAATGCTGCAGTGAAGTTTGTTCCGCCGATTCTTCTACACATGCGATTTGGAAGCGGAAGTAGTTATAATTAGATTTAAGTTATGTGACGTCAATTAGTGATACCTTGTATCCAATTTTGAAAATAACTCTATTCTATTCTATTCTTATTATATACGTAATTAACTAGTATGTCTAAATAAGAAAAAAGTTTATTAACTTTTTAACAATTAAGTTACAAAAGATAATTATGACAATTCATTCACAAACTCGAACATTTGAAATAAATAATTATAAGCATACAAACTGATAAATAATTATATTTTAAAATTCAATACATACATATAAGTAAAATTAACTAATTTCCCAAAATTGACGTCTTTTGAATTGAGATCAATGCCCTCCATATTTCACCCCTATCTCCACCCAGTGCTATAATACATTCCAACCCATGATAAAAGCGGACGCATAAAAACACCAAACAGTTCTTATCATGTTGTATTTTTCGTTTTTACGTGCAAACAATAATAAAATGTGCCCCGTCTGAAATATTGTCAAACGACCAACGTATTTTTGAAAAGGATAAAGTTTACGAGATTTTAACGACAATAATGTTTTGTATTATATATCTGAAATTGACTTGGAAGTAGTTTGATGGTAACAATAAACTGGCCAAGTGCTATAATCGCAAAAACTTGGGTACTGAATGTCGAATACTATCACGTGATATAAATCAGGAGTCATTTCGCCGTAAATTTATCATATATTACTGTACTTAACTATAAAAGAATATACTGCAATTGTCTGAGTTGAATCCTAAAAATATCATATTTATTTTATGTGTTATTTAAAAAATAAACCTGGCAAATGTCTGTTCTTATTATAATTGTTGGTAGTTCAATTACTGAGCATTTCACTACTATATGATTATATATGACTATATGACTATATGATTAGCTCTATTTTGCACAAAAATTTGAAATATTTCAGATAGATAGCTATACTTAAAGAATTGGTTCTCTATGGAACCCCGAAGAGAATTAAAGACATCATTTTTAACGACTGAACATCAGACACGTCTTTTACCAGTATAAGTATAAAAAATAAAATGTTAATGGTACAAGGATTGTGAAATTAAAAAGTAATTTGTTGTATAATTAATCAATCAATCAGATCGTATCTCATTATAGATTCATTTCTTATCCGTTCAGTAGTAGAAGTAATTGAAATTGCGATATAAATGCTTAGTCTCCGTTAAGAGTTCGTTTACCTTGTCAATGGACGCAAAAATTATAAGGGTCATCTACAAGGTCTAAATTTCACACAATGGTTTTCTTTCAATTTGTATAAAACGAGTATTTTATTCGGATGTATATGTCCAAAATATGAGAAAAATTATAACCAAACAACCAATTAGATATAACCTAGATATTATTACTCTCTTTAGGTAAATTTATAGAGTAAGCTACCTCCTCCTCTCTCATGCATACATACATACCTATACTAAATACATACATACATATGGTCACGTCTATATCCCGTCCCTTGCGGGGTAGACAGAGCCAACAGTCTTAAAAAGATCGAATGGCCACGATCAGCTATTTGGCTTAATGATAGAATTGAGATTCAAGTAGTGACAGGTTGCTAGCCCATCGCCTATAAGTAGAATTCCAAGTTTATTAGTCTTTTACGTCATCCATGGAAAATATATAGAGTGGTCCTATTCCTGTACCAGCTACACACAAAAATGATATAATTTGAATCTCAATTCCTTCACTAATTCATCGGATAAAGACATAAAATTATGTAGGTAGGTTTATGGATCCTTTATAATTATTACCACATACATATTAACACTGATGTCACTTTAATTGACAGATATTGCGAAGGTAACATCAATTTAGGAATTCACGTCAAAACATTGTTAAAATGAGGCTTAATGATATATTGTGATAATTCATTTCATGAGCCACATAACGTCAATTTATACTGACTGACAGACATTGTTACGTAATCTTTGTTTTATTTCGTAAATTTGGAAATATTTTGAGGTTTTAATCATGTAATATGCCTACTGAAAATATTCTGGCATATATACGACGTAGAATTAATAATGGCGTTATAACACCAATTAGTGTATTTTTGGTTTTAATTACATACTAAAATCGTTATTTATATTTCAATAATATTCTGGTCGTGAGACATAGTGGATGCTGAGAGATCCATCGTTCGTACATACTGACTATAAAAAGCTGTCATTACTACATATGTTTGCCTATTTATTAGAAAAGAATAGAATTATTTTAAAAATTGGATACAAGGTCAACATAACTTTCAGTCTTATTATATCTACTACCGCTTCCTAAGCGCACGGATAAAAAATAAAAAACTAACTTTTCTGGAATAGCTTTAACGAGGTTGTGCCTCAGTCAGATTTTTTACAAATATTAAAAAAAAGCTTTTATATATCGCCTATAAGAGAAATCGCAATCCGGTTTCTTTAAAAACAAACCGAATCTACTAGAGTTAATAAAACTCAAAATTCAATGAAAAAAGAATCGCAGATATTGTCAGCAAAAGCCACGGCACTCGTTTATCCTAACAACATTTGCATAGAATCAAGCATTCCGAAATTCATTCTTACACCTTAAAAGTTTAATGTGACGCGCGATCACTCCAAACAATCACTACTTATCAGTAGTCAAATCTCGACATTGAGAGTACAATGAAGCCTTAAATAACCCGCAGGACGTCGGTTCGGCGCCTCAGAAGACGTTTGTTCAGCGAAGGCCCGAGTTTTGGACTGACAAACAATACTTAAGTCCTGACTGCACGCGGAGGAGCCCCATTGAATTGCACGGCTGCATCCTGCAGCGGATAGATATTTTCATAAAACAGGATTGAAATGTTTTCGATGTCCGAATTGTTGCTTGGTTATTTTGGTTGATGTTAAGTCAAAATTGTTTTGAAGCAGTATTATCTTTTATCAATAACGTGATAAGTATTTAAAAATATGACATAACATATTATCACGTCTATATCCCTTGCGGGGTAGACAGAGCGAACAGTCATCAAAAGACGGAAAGGATAATAAGACCCATAATAAGACCTAGCATGCTGCGAGGTGTCTGGAACTTATGTCTAGATGAATACCGCGATTGCCTTTCAAAATGTATTTCTTGCGAGCACATCATGCCCTCAAAATAGCAAGAAGAGCTCACCGGAGGGAATTTAGTTACAATTAGACGCCTGTAGTCTGACACTCTCCTGAATAAGGTCGTCAGCAAGAGAATTTCCCATTCGATAAAATATAAGGTAGTTGAAGTCCTTTTGCTGCAAACTGGTTTCGAAATATTACATAAAAAATTTCTGCATAGGATGAACACAAAACCAAATGATGGGAAAGTATGATGTTCTGTCTCACTCATAACATATTTTTTTTTGTAACAATCCAAAAGTATTTTCAATTTACTATGCGGCCTTAAAAGTCATCATCAGGCGTGTTTAGTGTCAAATTAGCCGCAAAACACATCATCACTGAATTGATTTTTGGAGCGCAATCATTAATCTTTTTGACTTATTGATGGATGATTGTTTCATATTGACGGAAAGTAATTAAAAAAAGCTATGTACGCATAATGTGCTGTCATATTTGAAATGACCCGAGGCAATTGGATTTTTAAGTTTTTAAATTGCAAATGTTGTAACTTCTATTGAATCAGACGTAATACAGATTTGAACAATGAATAAGTATATTTTTTTATCTAGCGTTTAAGACCTCATTCAACATACATACATACATATGGTCACGTCTATATCCCTTACGGGGTAGACAGAGCCAACAGTCTTGAAAAGACTGAATGGCCACGTTCAGCTATTTGGCTTAATGATAGAACTGAGATTCAAATAGTGACAGGTTGCTAGCCCATCGCCTAAAAGAGGAATCGTAAGTTTATAAACCTATCCCTTAGTCGCCTTTTACGACATCCATGGGAAAGAGATGGAGTGGTCCTATTCTTTTTTGTAATGGTGCCGGGAACCTCATTCAAAACGGCGAAAAATCTGGTGGTTCTGATTTCTTTTAAATCAATATGTAAAATTTAGAACTGATTATTTATTTTTTATTCGTTATATAATTAATAGTTTGACTTTTAATCGACTCACGTTTTAAGATTCAAATTATTCTGTTATCGCACAATCATCTATGAATGGCCATTCATTATGTCAGGTTATTTATTTATTAGGCATGGGAATTATGAATTTAGCGATATAAGGTCGAGTTCGGGTGCTATTAATACAAATGTTATGAAATGAACGATATTACAATAAAGTCGATTCACTTGTAATTTTTTAAGAACTCTATATAATTGAATTTACCTATTTTGAAAAACATACTAGACTAATTCAAATTAAAAAGGAATAACTTGTTGTTCGCCGCGAACTTAGATCTCTCTTGCTCAATAAAAGTCAATTCTCATTATTATCAAGGGTAAGTTTTTAGTTTTTTTTCATAGTGCGTAGTTTGAGAAGGAATATTTATAGGCACATAGATTATTTAAGTTCTATTTCTAGAGTGTTAACATATATGAATTTATAGACAGTCTTCTTAATCAGATTCGATACATTTCGAATACAGTCAAGAAACGAGCGATTTATATAACATCGCTACTTGTCATTATACCTGCAACAAAATTTATTATTATTAAAAAAAATGTTAATAACATGACAATTCTTAAAGCTATGTTCGAGCATTTTTCAAATTACTGTTAACTGCAGCACTAAAACATTCAACAGAAAAAATAACAATCATTATTCTCTTCAGATTTCTATAAACCAACTGTTCAAATCTAAATACAGATTTGAAATATCTAAATACAAAAAAAAATAGGTTTCAATTACTCACTTAGACATTTGAAAGGAAATAAGAAATATAAAGCAGTTAAATTTAAACTTTTATACTTTTATATAGAAAGTAATTGACTTTAGTCAAAATTGGTATACTTACTGAAATATTTGTAAATGTAAGAAATAGTCTACAATTTATTTGTATTAAATTTAGACCATTATCGAGCATCAAATTATCCATTTGGACGCGCCCTCCCAAGTCTAATCAACACGCATCATTCTGTTTATCTCATGAGGGATACATATTATAAATGCGTTTTTGTCCGTCTTTCACTTCAAAACCATTAAATAGATCTTCGTGAAGTGTAGAGTACAGAGAAGGACAATAGGTATTATTCATGCATGCATAGAGGCAGCCGAAAACTAGATGTAAAAAAAAGAATTACAAAAAACTTTTAAAACAAGCTTTTTTTTTAATCATATTAACCACATTCATTTATTATAAGTGGGTCAAATACAACTTGAAATATAATTAACAAACAAATCAAACTAAATAAAAGCTTTTAATAATAATAAATTTAATCGGTTATCAATACATTTTTCAATTACAATTCTATCACTAAGCCAAACAGCTGAGCGTGGCCTATCAGTCATTTCAAGGCTGGTGGCTCTGTCTACCCCGCTAGGGATATAGACGTGATCATAAGTACCTATGTATGTATCAATACATTCTCGTGGCCCCACCACGAGCGGCCGGGCTGGCCGTGTTCAATTAAACTGGAACCAAGATAGCCGCCGTCACGTCGCGGAGTGTATCTTGTCACATCTGTATGGGTGTTCCGTATCGGAATCAACGCGTTTTAATTAGATCACAGATTCTGTAGCGGAATAGTAATGGGCAACAACGGTAGATCGGTGATTGTTCTTTTTGCGTTTGTAGACTGGAAAATTACTAGGAACGCGCTTTGGTTACAATAGTTGGTTAAATTAACAGACAGATAGATAGAATCGGGATGGTCGAAAAAGAACTTCTGATCAATTACTTTATGACTAAATAAAAGAAATAATATGAGACATTTCACAAGTAAGACTGAAAATTTAAATGTAGGTTCGTTATATTAAATACTTGAAAATTGTACCATAGAATACCAGTCTTCGTTTAAGATGAAGTGAGATCTAACGAATTTTCTGTTCACGTTTACATTTGAAGTACCTACTATAAGTTTACCTCATAGTAATTTCTTACCACAGCTTTGAGAACTTTACAATACACGAGTACACAATACATCCTACTACTATTATAAAGGCGAAAGTTTGTATGGATGTTTGTTACTCTTTCACGCAAAAACTACTGAACCGATTACCATGAAATTTGGTATGTAGGTAGCTGAAGACCCAAAATAACACATAGGCTACTTTTTATCCCAGAGTTCCCGCGGGATTGATAGGGTTTCCATGCGGACGAAGTCGCGGGCGGCCTCTAGTACACAATACAAACAAGATTTTTTATAAACTTTGAATAAGTTGTTACATAATCATTTCCAAAATATCCAGACTAAACGTAAGCAGTAGTAATGAGAATAGTTCCGCAAAACTAGACTCGAAGTAGGCAAAGTACTGTTAACAAGAAATGTCAAGCAACAAAGCAACTGTCTGACACCGGCGTGACACCCGGCGTGATTGCGCGCACTCTCGCGACATCCTGAGATATTAGACTTGGTCTCGGCAGCACCCAACGAAATAAAGAACAGGGGACTTGACGCTTACTGGATGCGCCAGGGGACGGTTACGAGGAATAGAATTACGTGGATATATGTTGGGCAGGAAATGTAACAAACTTGGGATTCTTTTTTAGGCGATGGGCTAGCAACCTGTCACTATTGGAATCTCAAATCTATCATTAAGCCAAATAGCTGAATGTGGCCATTCAGTCTTTTCAAGACTGTTGGCTCTGTCTACCCCGCAAGGGATATAGGACCATAAGTATGTATGTATGTAGGAAATGTTACACTATAATGTATTTTTTTTAGTTTGGAATAATGATTAAGTATCTTGACTTGAAGTATGATAGGGGGCAGAGAAATGTGACCATCTAAAGGTGATTAATTATATGGAGAGGTGGTCAGTTTTATTTGCCCTCAATTGTGTCTAATAGTAAAAATACGAGATATATGTAGTAGTACAGGGCCGTCATAGTAAATAGAAGTAGTGTGCAAAAAACGAAAGCCGACTTAATTTAAATTCACATGGTAAATAGTATAGATAGAAACTCGACTGAGTTTCTAAAGTCAAAAATAAATTTAAAAATTTTGCAACAAAGTAAATAGTATTATCAAGCTGACTTGATTCAGGCATATCTTGTAAAACTATAAATCTGTGTTGCCAACTTTAGAGTCCGAGATTGTCTCCTATCTTCCTTGCAGGTTATTAATGTAGTTTTAAAATGTGAGCTCAAATGACTTTATCTGAGTTAAAACTGCGGTTTAACCTTGTCTTTGTGCTTTTGACGGAATCATTTAGCTTAATTTTATGGAAAAAAGCGGTGAAATATTAGAAGATTTATTTTAAAAGATGTTGAAGAATTTGCTTTAGTTTTTTTTTCTTAATCTATTCTATTAGAGGTATTGTTTTATGTAGCAGATTTTTTTTATCAAATCAAATCTTGTAAATCATAATAGTATATATATAGATTTTATAATAGTATGTAATTTTGTAAAACATAAAGTATATTTAATTTATCAGAAAATATTTTTATTTACTCTACATCTAAACCTATGTATAAAGGAATTATAATTATCACATTTTAATAATACAAAAACTGGTGGAGTCGTGTATGCCTTACTTTTTCTTGACAAACGAGGAGATGAAAATCAGCGAATAACCTCAAATAGAGTCCTTTCCCTTAACACTTACAACACGACGCCCCACTTAAAAGTTGAGTTAATATTGTTGCAAAAATTAAATTACCTAGTACTTATCCAATTTGTTCAGCTTTAGTTCTTATTCAAACAACTGACTATAAAATAATACCAGCACATTCAACCCCTCGTCTCACCCATCTTTTTTCCGTAAACAAAATTTATGTGCAAATATTTTGAAAGTCTATACATTAGTTAATGAGTGCAGTCTTGGCTCTGTGTTGCGTCTTACGCGGCCCTATTCTGTAGATTATTTGAAGATTAAGGGGAATATCTCTTTTGGGCAGTTTAAAAAAATTAAGTAAATGATTTTTTGTTTATTTAAAAATTAAGTTGCGTATATTCTTCGTTTGAAAATGATTTCTTTTGCACTTCATAATAGACTCCTCCACACTACTTATCAACTAATAAACGAATTAGTAAATAATAAAAAATTGTGCACAATTATTTAAAGCCAGAAACATGGGCTGTTATATTAAATATTTTAACCTTTTTTGCTAAATATTAATAATTATAACCATTACTGTTATGCTTTGAAGCCTCAGTTGAGAATGCAATGAAATACGCTGCGAATGAAAGTGGAAAATGTTAATTACACATCAATAATGCTACTCACATAACTGGAATTTAATACGAAATATATTTACAAAGTGCATTTATTTTGCCGATAAATAAATCACAGATAAAAAATTCCATCCGACTGTAATGCCACCCAAAAATACATTCCTCTCACTATTTTAACGTACTGCTGTCGAACGAAAGACAATATACGTCAGTACAAGTGAAAAGTGGAATTGCGGAAAGGAACAACAGTGGCGGCTCGAGTGAAACCTGTCAGTTTTTACCACGTTTTTATGGAAATTGATGTTGCTCGAAATGCCGCGTATTTATTATTAAAAATTAAAATGGACGAAATGATTTTTTTTTGTGCTGACTGAACGTGTGCACGAAATGATTTGTGGTAATAGTTACGTTAGTTTTATTGTTAACCAATGAAAACATTGGTTTAACAACTTAAGGTTTCTACAGGAATGACCTCCTTTTGAAGCAAGAAACCGGACGAATACGGAATCGATTTCCCTAACTCATCATTAAAGTAACTCGTACCGTTTGCCGGTGCGAAATACAACGAGATAAGAAAAAATATATAAAGATATAATAATATATAATAAAAATAGAGGCATGTCTTGAACATTTTTTATTCTATATTTCTCAGAAGAAACTCCAGAATAAGTACAAAATATAATGGATAGCGTCTGCGCTGTCACTTGACGCACCCCACCAATGCCATTACGACCCTCGCAAAATGATAATTCCACACTGTTAATGTTTCTGCAATATAAAGGCTTTCATTAATTGATTATTCTAACATAAAACAAACATACGACACTCTAACAACTTCTCAGGGTTTCCCTAAAAGCGTGTCGCTTCGAAGGATTTCAGATCTTATTGATAGGCGCAGGAGTAAAAAATATGGTATTTAGAGGTAAGAGGTAAGTTATTATTTTATTTAAATTAAGTATAAAGATAATAATAAATATTTATTAAAATGAACTATGAAATCAAGTTGATACCGAAACTTGTTTTAAAGCGTTCTTATTTTTTTAAATTTTCAGTGCATTTTTTAGTAGTTAATATAGGCATAAAATACCAAAATACTTACCTCCTTAATTTGAACCCTCGTATTATTTTCACGCACCCAAAGCATTTGTAAGCATATTCAATTTTCCGACGTTAAGTTAAATAAAAAGGATGTATTCGTCACGTCATAATAATCCCCATACAATGCATTGTTATGTATGCATCCACCGACTTCAATTATTTTAATATACTGGACTATGTCGTGATGTGTTTATGCCTTACCTACTAGATGGAATTTTTTTAACAATAATTTTTTAGTTATGTCATTGTGAATGTTCGGAAAAAGTAATTTAATATCATTATTTACAATGTTTTAATACCATTATTTATAATCTAAGCAACTTAAGCCATACGATATCATTATTTTATTGCCATCAGAAGAGATGAAAATTAATTAATAACTAAGTAAAAATAATGACAAATCAATAATGTTGACATTAAACTCTGTCATACAAATAATGGTATTGTAACCTTTTTTTTATGAAAAAGTCTAGTACATACATACATAAAATCACGCCTCTTTCCCGGAGGGGTAGGCAGAGACTAGCTACCTCTTTCCGCGATCTCTGCATACTTCCTTTGCTTCATCCACAGTCTAGTACATCAACGAATATAAATCTAGACAATGATATCACATTTATATTGCAAATAATGCGTTATCCTTTCACATTGTGATGTGGTTAATGACGTTGAAAAATAAGCCTAGCTTACAATATGCATGCACCCTTCTCTATTAAAGGGGGTCCCGCTACTGATGTATCGCTTGTCATATTTCCCAGGTTACGTTGTGACTTTTTGGCTTTGAAATAATAAAAAAGGGACTTAGAAAAATTAAAACATTTTATTCTACGGACTATGAAGTCAAAAATATAGCAAATAATAATAAACATATACGGGACAAATTACACAGATGGAGTTAGCCTCGAATTCAGTTCGAATCTTGTGTAACGAGATACTAATAACGAATAAAGACGTGATCTATCACTACACACAAATCTATCACTTAGATATCAAGGTTAATGTAGTGCCTAGTGAGCCTATTGATTTTATATTCTCTCTACATGATTTAAATGCCAACGCCTATCTTTTGTTTTATTTCCTTCCACCCAAAGTTTGACTGGAAGAGATTGCATTAGCGATAAGTCTGCCTTTGTACCATCTCTGTCTATTTTATGTTGTTGTTATATGTTTTACTCTAATGGTGCAATAAAGTGGTTTATCTATCTATCTATATTTCCTATATAAAAACTTAGACAATATGTCACAACAATTGTGTACGTTCACAACTTTAGCATACACACATACGTCTATACGTAGACATAGTCAACTGCCTTCAAAAGACTGAAAGACCACGTTCAGCTGTTTGGCTTAATGATAGAATTGAGATTCAAATAGTGAGAAGTTGCTAGCCCATCGTCTAAAAGAAGAATCCCAAGAATATATAAGATAAAAAACGTAGAAAATATGTCACAACAATCGTATACGTCTACAACGTTAGTATACGTAAGTAACAAACGTCGTAACGAGTCGCATGGTAATGTTAATGTTGGTTATTTATGTTACTGCATTTTTAGTGCGCCGTGCCGACCTGAAAACTGAGGAAATACTAAGTAATGTGGGATTCCTTTCGTGTTCTGTAAAACTTAGTGCGGGCAGACCGGAGGGTCTATTCCAAGTAATCCTACTAATATTATAAATGCAAAAGTTCGTATGTCAGTATAGATGTTTGTTACTCTTGCACGCAAAAACTACTGAAACGAATACTATAAATTTGATATGTAGGTAGCTGAAGACCCAGAATAACATATAGGCTACTTTTTATCACGGAGTTTCCGCGGGATTGATTGTCACGTTATGATTGGGTTTCCACGCGGACGAAGTCGCGGGCGGCCTCTAGTATAGTATATGCGAAAGTGAATTTATTTGTTTGTTACCTCTTAACGGATTATTTATTGAAATAATCTTTTTAAAATATCACGTATTAGTAATTCAGAGTCTGGAGAAGGATATAGGGTAACTTTCATCCCGGTATAAACTAGTTCCAATAGGATTTGCGAAAAACCTAGGTAAATTCTTTTGTAAGTGGCGCTAAATTCGTCATTTTTTTTATCTTCTTTGCTTTATGTAGGTATGTTAATAATATCGTCGTTTTTTATTTGTAGATGGCGTTTAATTCACTGAGGCGAAGTTTCGGGTAAAACCTAGTTTTATATAATTAAAAGCAGTTTATTTACCTGCCGAAAGTTGAGCGGTTAGAACGCCCGTCTAAATAGTCACAAGTGGAGCACATTTTTTGCAATCGAGATTAGCTTGAAGAAGAATAACGACCGAGGCTGGTCAAAGGAAATGTAAACAAGAGTTTATTGTGGCCTCAGATGAATGTAACCGTACTTTTTAAGGCCCTTGTCCTTTTTATTGGAGTAAATATGAGGCTGGGTTAGTTGAGTTACATGCGAACAAATGTATCGTGTTGTATAACTTCCGTTTTCTTGTCTTAGAACAAAAAAGCGTCATGATGAAATTGAGATGAAAATAATGACAGGTTGATAGTCCATTGCTTACAAGAGAAATACGAAGTTTATAAGCTTACCTTAGTCGCCTTTTAGAACATTCATAGAAAAGATGCCGGAAACAACACGGCACTAAACAGCTAAAAGTGGCCTTTTAGTCTTTTCGGGACTGATAGCTCTGTCTACCCCGAAAGGGATATAGGTGTGATTATATGAATGAGAGAATTAAACCTCTTTTTCATAACTATTTACTTTTATTTCAAAACATACCTTTTCCTTAACAAAATGGACTATGTTTATAAGCACGCCTTCCGGCAAGAAAGGTAAAGGCTACATCTTTCCACTTACATTGATTATAGAAATTTGCATCACACAAATTAATGAGAATTCACAACCAAATTCAATACTGAATGTATAATTTCAAAAGCATCAAAGAACACTATATCATCTTATACACGTACATTTTCTATATTCACCAGACTCCTTTGTGCAAAGCGTAATTACGCTACTGAAATAGGTACAAAATTAATTTACCACAAAGATTTCGTGATTAGAATCTACTTGAAAGTTATAATGTATAACTAATCTATAAGAGTTCAAAATTAATATGAAATTGTCTTGAAAATATTGTGGAATTTTCAGTAATACATTATGTATGTAATCACGTCTATATCCCTTGCGGGGAAGACAGAGCCAACAGCCTTGAAAAGACTTAAAAGGCCACGTTCAGTTATTTCAATAGATTATGATTACTCCAAGCGAAAGAACGACTGAAAAGATTTATGTATGGATGAAGCAAAATAATGAAAAGTTGTTATGAAAAATGCAAATTAATATATAGTCTCTGCAGTCTGCATACCCCTCTTAGTTTCATCTTACCTGTCTAGAAGATATCGACTTAAAAATGTCTTTTTATCAAGCAACAGACACAATCTTCAAAAAACAAAGCCTGCAATTTCAAAGTTCCTATTAAAGTGTGTGCTATGTATGGGTGAAGTTTCAAATGACAATGTTCTGAGGCCAACTACCCATCGCGTGCCCATACCTGTAAAAACGCTAAGTAAAATCACGTGAAAATATTCGGAAAATTTCACGAGTTTCACTGTTATGTTCCGCTTTTGGCTTTAAATGTAAGTTACGTTACGAGTTTATTACTGGATTATTTTCATAACTTAATCTGTTAATTAATTATGACAATAATAGAGATTACAATTAAAACAAATTAAAACTAAAACTACTTATAAAAAGAAAGCAAAAAGATGACTACAAACTAAAATTTAATATATAAATTGTACAGTCCCTGCATAGTATCAAAATGCGGGAGTGTGCCCAGAAGGCTGGCAGCATTGCCAATTTGAATGGCAATGCTGATTCTCTGAGCCAGATATTTTCCAGCCCTCCGGTCACGAGATACCTCAATCAGCTTTTTCGACAATTGTCGATAAAGCTCCTAATTAAACTGTTAATTATATTCAAAATATTACTGATAAGTTCTAAGACCCTTATAAGTATAATATTGTAATTTTGAAAATTCTATACCAAATAAACTTCTTAAAGTTCAATTTAAAAACACTTCTATTAGAATATAACGAATATTACAGATAATTTTATGTTGGTCTAAAAAAGTCGATGCCTACCTAACGAATCAATTTATAAAATATTAGCGACTCTAGAATTTGTATTTAGTATAAACCTTCCTCTCGAATAATTCTATCTATTAATAAAAACTGCATCAAAATCCATCGTGAAGTTCTAAAGATCTAAGCATTCATACATACATACAGAAGTTCAGACGCGGGAAGTGTCTTTGCTTTATACTCTGTAGTCATTCTTTCAAGAAAGAGACAGAAGTAAAGTTCAAAAGTGAATCACATGTTCATGCAGTACCTAATATCGTTTGGGCATGCAAGTGCAATGTTCCCAGCTATAACGAGGTGACAGAATTTATATTCCACACTTGATCTATGAATGTTGGTTGGCGGGCGTCCAGCATAGCCAATACCTTCTTTATGGAAACCTCTTAAAAATCATCATGCTGATGATTTTTAAGAGGTTTCCTCCAGGCTGAGTTTACAATCAAACAAAGAAAACATACATATAATCACGTCTATATCCCTTGTGGGGTAGGTATATTTTCACAAAATTTCATAAAAATCGGTTCAAAAGTTAAACCACGATGTTAAAAGATAACAAGTACCTATACATACTTTCGCAATTATAAAAACAGTTGTGAAAGCTTGTATATACTTTTTAATTTCTAATTCCTTTTTAATTCGTCAAAAATTTTTGCTTGATATAAATTCCAGAGGGTGTATCTATCTGATACTTTTGTCATTCATCACTATTAATTCATCAAGATTAGTAATATCTTTTTAATTATAGTACTTATCTTTTCTGTCTCACGGTAGCTTTAATTCAACTAGCATCAAATAACGAACCATTCGAAACCTCTCATCCTTATCCTTACGTATTTTCAGTTTCTGTTATCATTTACCACAAACAAGAGCACGGTCCTAAAAAACGCTAAATCTTCAGTCGTATCTAAACTATCCATCAGTAAACGGAGACCATAACAATAAGTAGCCGTTCAGGGCTTCAAACCATTTTCAAAGACAAAGTGCCACTGATGCGTGATAAAAAGCCCAATATAGCCATTTATGCTATAAAACTTATTTTTTACGACTGTTCTAAAATGCTTCGGTTGCTCTCTGATTCATCAAAAATTACGCATCTTTCTCAAAAGGCTAGGCAGAGACTACATTTCTCAACTTTCCACAATGACTGCGGTCTTTTTTATTCTTGTTACAATATTTTCTTATATATAACAATGTCCCCATAATATACTAGGCATGTAGATAATATAGTAAAATAATCTGATGGTATTCTACAAATTTCAATTAAAAAAGAGAATAAGACACGTTTTAATAATTGAAAAAGAAATCAAACAAATTTTTGAAAAGATCTATCAGCACCTGTATTAATCAAATTTATTATATTTTTTATTAATAGTAAACTATTTTCCGGTTCGCGTACAAACTAGTAAACAATCATAATCCATTTACAAGCAAACAAGTTATTCTAAGCCCCACACGCTTTGTCTGATCGAATTTGGTTCGTGAAACGTGAAACACGCCACAAAACACGCTAGTGTCGTAATAAAACTAACACGCGACGTGCTTTTGACTTACATTTTTCTCGGTATTTTTTGTAGGTTAATTAGGTATAGGTACGTCTCTTTATAAACATTTTTAACAATAAAGTCATCTCCTTTTTTCAATATTGAACCCGCTGTATTCGGCTAGCTGCAAAATAGTGACCTTACGCTATATAATTGTCCGATAATCTAATTTCTGGCTCATACGCACGAGGGCAATGAAGAGTTATCAAATACTGAATCGTCGTTATAGTCATAGGCTATTTTAAAGAGGATATTATAAAGCTGAAAGAAAATAAAACACTTAGAACAGCTACAATAAAAGGATCCAATCAAAGTGAGATATTCTGAAACTAGTGTCTAAACAAGGTCCCAAAAAGCTTAGGAACAAAGTGCACTCACAAGTTGAACGTATTATCAGCTACCGGAGTTTCGATCTTTGCTGGTGCAGATAAGTGATCTAGAAGTCCTATTCTGGGTACGTAGTCACGATATTAATTTAAAACTATTAAATAGTTTGGATAATAGATTAAAAAAGATGTTATTTTCAATAAGCTTAAGACAAATACAAATTAAATGAATTTTTCTATTGAGACTTCGTGTTCCTCACTGCATTCGCATTGCATACTTCTTCTTTAGTTGACTAATCCTTCTTTCCGCATTGTATTGGCTTAACTGGGAAAGCAGATAATTCAAAGTACTCCAAGTTGGCTATGACAGCTTACTTCAATGAGGGTTTCATATTTTGGAAAAATATTTGCAATGTCTGTATAAACTGTTATAAGCTGCTTTTAAAACATAGTCTAATATTTTTCCTGATATTTTGACATTGGCAGCCTAGCGGATAAAAATAAACCTTAACGCATTTACTAGACCGCTCTAGCCCCTCTATATACATTACAATGAAAACAAATTTCTTCAAAATAAGGCTCTTCGATTTCCAAGTTTAACTCGATTTTGTGGATTTCGCTACTTGCCGTCTTTTACACACTTGAAAACTGCGACGTACAGCCGACACAGAAGACGTACTCCGCCACTTCCAAGTGTCCTCAACTCAGTTGTTTTTCTCGTAGCATTTTTGTATAAATCTTTTAAATTTATATTACTTACACGACTTACAGTACTATTTATTATTACTCACAGCTTCATCTGTCTCTATGCCATTAAAATCAAATCTTACTAGAATAGTTTTCATTAGAAATTAGAGGTCCATGCAACGATCATCGTTTGAGACAAAGAGAAAAATGAAACGAAGAGGCGAAAAAGGAACAAACACCTTTTCCTTTTTTATAAATATAAGTACAGTGACTTCAATAGTAGAAGGGCTCTCTTCTGCACTAATTCAGCTTTGCCAATGATTGACACCAAAATTGCGATACCCTTTTCGAATGAATCAACAATCAACACCTTGTTACTGTCTGTATGCTGCTAACAGAAATGGTGCTGTGATTTTAAGCTAGAAATTACTAGGAAATAGCGTAGACCATGTCTGGAGTAGAAATAGCAAAGTCTACCGCGCTACGCTATTATTTAAGTATACGTAAATGCAGCCACTGGGAATGTTCTCAACTCTGTGTTAGGTAATATAAAGACAGTTTGAGCATTCTAAATATTTTTCCTCTTTATTTTCTCTTCATTTGATTGCTCTACGGGGATTTAAGTATCATCCATGAATTCTACGAAAATGTTGTTTTTATGGACTTATGCAAGTAAAAACCATACATTTAAACTATTTCTTAACTTTCATTTATTGCTCATAATTTTTTTATAAAATACTTATTCAACGATACAAATTTCTACGACAAAGTCAAAACATTGAGATCCAGAATCTATTATCAAAAATACAATTAATCTAATCTGGGATATTCCGACACATTATGATGCATCACATCAACTAGAACTACCAATACTGAGTCACACACATTCACTTTCTCCCAAAGCTATTATTTTGATTACCGTCACTAAGTGCTACTTTAGATGACATATCACATTTCTTCTATATTATTATATCTAGGTACATATGAATAGGTCAGCAAGGCAAGATATCAACCGGTCCCCTCGATGCACATGTTTTGGACGCGACGAAAGCTTAAGAATTAATGACACTAATAAAACAAATGCGCAACATTCGTTTACACGTCCCTCTGTTTATGTCTCATTTAAGACGACATATACTTTTACAACTCGGTCGTAAAACCCATCCCATATGTCGTTTTATCATGGACACTAAGAAGTCGATTTGTATGAAGTTTCTAATGCGAAGAGTGAAATTTTATGGGTATGGTTACGGTGGATTCGGGACTTAGTGGTTGTGGCTTCATTTGATTTTCGTAAAGCTTATGTACGTGAAAGTAGGTTAATACATAGCTCGTTTTAATATTTAATTTTTTTTTTAATATCTTTATACAATATGAAGACGTTTTAATTAAAGAAGGTACGATAAATATTGGAGTAACGGATGCATATTATAAAACCAAAAAAGGGTGATAAGCTTACAATAGTGAAATAATTTTGTTACTTAAATAGATGAATATTGCATCCCCAAAGTAATAAACATATGTATTATTTATCGTATTTATACATTTTGAATTACTTAGTATATAACGAAATATTTAAAGAAATACGTTCTGGTCTAAAATGAAATATAAATAACGATCTTTACTATCGTTCGGTGATAATATAAATGACATGACAATTCACACCCACTTCCCACTGTGTCCTGTTTTAAAAACCTTTTCCCGGATGATTTACAATACACAATTAGCGCGATTTAACAGAATCACGTGCCCATTAGTGGACGCACACACAAAACAGCGACAGTACAGATATATATTACCTTCTATTTTCGTAGCAGTGTGTATTTTAGAAACAAGTTTTACATAAAAGTACCAATTTGGAGTTTACGCTTTATATTGTCAGACCAAAAAATCTAATGGACGATATAAAAAGAATCAAAATACTCACCAAGACGAATCATCCGAGCCTGACTAAATAGGGCTATGTCGTTTAATAACTGAGCTCCTATGACCATCTCCCAACTTGACCGTTACACCCTGATTACCATCTAGCACTAAAACACTGCTTGTAAAATAAATGAGCTTAAATTTGACGCGGCGGTGTGGTTAACCATAGAGATCAGATCATATTGGCACTTTCCCGATCTATCATCGGATCTAAAATCCGTATAAATCGTAATAATTTGACATAATATTCTGATCCCATTCATGGAGAATTTCAGATCAATCAGTAACCGGCAAAATGAGAAAGTAGGTATTACTTGCATGATTTGATTTTATATAGAAAAAACGGAAAATCTGAAACTGAATGAAAGCTTGTAATAGTAAAATCACGAAAGTCTATAGGAGAATGCAAGTAATGATTCTTCTCCATATTTTTTATTTTTAGCTGGCTCCAGTTGGTGTCGCCGTAAATATTTCGACGGGCCATCGCAACTCTGAACATTGATTCTCGCTAGACAGAAAAATACAACGAATTCACAATTTTTCTTTCACTCTAGTTAGTTACATTAATAGATACGGTAACCGAAGCTATATTGGAATATGGTAAAAGCTGTACTTCATAAAATGATTTGTTTAGACTTCCAGCGAAATAATTGTCAATGTTGCATCCTCATAACAGAGTGACATTAACACCAATGTTCCCTAACGCCTCTTTTATTGTGATGAGGCGAAAGGGAGAGCGAATGAGAGCGAAGTCTTAACTGTTATTGACATTATTTTTGATGTTACTGTCACGAGCTGTGCGAATGGAATCACAGATTGTCGGAGCGACGTAATTTCAACTTTCGCTGTTAGAATACTAACATTTTCATATTATTAATTCGTAAAAATTGAGCATCTGTGCAAAAATTCATTTAAAACTTCTAGAACAAACGTGTAAATGGTGACCTGACCTCGTGTTAATTTCCACAAACAAAACAAAGTTAGCAACAAATCTAGTATTTCATATAATTTCATACTACATTGTACTACTCACGAGCAGAAACCAAGCCATAATTTAAGTTAACCAAATGAACTACATAATGTTACATTTCGGAAACAATAGCCAAAACTCCGCAAGGAGCCGTGCGAAACCAGGGCCAGAGTAAAGGCGGCTATCCAGAACTACGCAAGACACGCTCAGCTGCGCTCGTTGGCATCGCTACCCTATCTGTGCACCTATTGTCACGTATTATTTTATTACAAAAATAAAAGTAATCAATTATTTTTTGTAATAAGTTTTAATTATACTGTCCGTTTCTTACTTATAACGTGGAACTATTATATTGTATATGTTCGAGAGTCCTATGATGAAACAAATTAATTTAGTTTATTTCTACGAGTACGGGCCATAACAAAGTATTATATATGTACTCATCATAATCCCAACTATGTGTTATCATTGTATACTTGAAGGTTTCTAAGTCTTTGTTTGAGAGTTGCAAAATATTTTAAATTTTGGTCTTTCCATTCTCTGTTTAATAAAGCGAAAGTAGCATGCAGGTGAAAATACGAAGTCTCAGCCTACCCATCTAAAAAAGAGGCGAGATTTATGTATGTATATATAGAGAGAGTTCCACCTTTACGAAAAGTACACATTACAGCTATAGTGTGCAGCTTAGCATAGCATACTGTGGAGTCAAAGCCTTAACTTATCACAGATCTAATCTGCTTGCATTAATATCGCACGACAATGCAGAAAGTAGCATGGGCCCTATTGTTTTCTTATGATCCTAAAGCGATAATATTGGAACGTGTGGTTTTTGTTCGGAATCTGTTTGTGCTTTGTTAACTATAAAGTAGTTATGTGAGAAATCGTTTTGTAGATTGCAAGTGCTATGTGTGAAATACGTTTGTAGGATCAAGGTGGACTTGGGATAACGGCATTTTGAACTTTTCAAAGTTTAGTGTTTGAAATCCAATAAATAAGGTTCAATATTTTACATTAACGATTGTATATGTTAAATTAAATTTGTTCTTCTTCCTGGCGTTAAATCTGTTACATATTTAAGAGTTAGATTAAACATTAGAGTTCCCGAAATGTGTGCTTTTTGAACATGATTCTGGATTTAACAAGTCAGGTATTCACACGAAGCGACTCTTATCTGACTTCCATAATCTTTCCCTGAGCCATATTGGATCCTGTTAAAAGCTGCACTAGATTAATAGCACTTTTTCCCTTAGTCGCCTATTACGACGTCTATGAGAAAGAGATGGAGTGATCCTACTCTACAGTGCCGAAAACCACGCGATACATCGTTCGTAAATCTTACATCATAATAATATGTGACATAAGTTTTCGACAAACGACATCACAATTAACTTGAACCCTTTTCTTATCCCTTTTCCGTGGTAAATGATGCGAAGAAAAACTTCTGACATCTGAGGGTATAATATAAAGTCTTTGAAAGAAGAAAGTACGAAACATGTGATTCTTTCCGAAGTAGATCTTAATAAATTGTCTGTGAATAACGATGGTATAAGATTCCAACAGTTGGGGAAACTAACTTATATACTGTACATACATACATACATAAAATTACGTCTATATCCCTTGCGGGGTAGACAGAGCTAACAGTGTTGAAAAGACTGATAAGTCACGTTCAGCTGTTTGGCTTAAATTATAGAATTGAGATTCAAATAGACAGGTGCTAGCTCATCGACTAAAAGAAGAACCCCAAATTTATAAGCCTATCCCTTAGTCGCCTTTGACGCTATCCATGGAAACGACATGAGTAGTCCTATTCATTTTTTAATTAGTGCCGGGAACCACACGACACTAATATATATATAGCTTTAAGGTGACGGGCTAACAATTTGTCACTCTTTTATACCCAGTTATAGAAATAAGTTAACCCTAACACGCAAAAGGTTACAGGTGTGAAATAATGTCCTAATTCCATTTTGATATAATATGGAACTCTTGTATTTGTAAAGATCACTTATAAAAACTCTAATAAAAGATAAAATTATATCCATGAGGAATTTTAAAGAAGAAATATGTTACAAATATACATATAATACGGTTTAAATACCTTGCGGGATAGACAAAGCCAACATTCATGAAAATACTGAAAGGCCACGTTCAGCTGTATAGCTTAATGATTGAATCGAGATTCAAATTCTGACAGGTTGCTAGTCATTGGACGTCTAAAAGAAGGATCTCAAGTTTAATTAAGCCTTTCCCTTAGTCGCCTTTTACAACATCCATGGAAAATATATGGAGTTGTCCTATTCTGAAGTGCCGAGAATCACACGGCATTTCCATGTATTTCAGAAACTAATTATTTATTTCCAAAATAGCCGTATCATAAAAAAAAAATTAGACAACTGTTTTTCCTTAAATTACCATGCGGCAAATCAGATTTTTATGATAATAAGGAAATGCTATATATAGGAAGGATCCTATTCCAACATGACCTTTAGAAATCTGTGTAGGAGGGAAAGCAGAACCAGGAAGTAAATTTTATATTTCACCAATTCTTGCCACTTTTCAGAAATATATTTTTGTTATTCCGTTAACTTAATCACAAAAAACTCAGGCTGTATAATCCGAAACACATTTCTTCAGAACGCCGTCACGTTTTCAAAAGTATAATAAAAACGTTGCTAAATTTGAATAATGCATCCGCTTGAATGCTATCGTATTTCATACCTCCATTAGTGAACCCCATTTTCCTCTATTTAGATACGGTGTCTGACATCCTTTATTGTAAAGAAGTAAGGTTCAATTTCGGGGTGAGCTCATCTTATGCGTCAAATTATCTCGTAGACATTTCCCCGAGGAATATTTATTTACTGTATGTATTAACTGGTGTTTATGTCTTGTTTGGGATCAATAAATGTAGGTACTTTAGTAGGGGCAAATTGTTATTTAGTCATGAATTTTACTGGCCTTCACCAGGTTTCATCCAAATACGATCTAGCAGCGGAAAGTCAAGTTACAATTACAATCTATCTTACCTTTTTTTAGGTATCGTCGTCAACGTGTTGTTTTCAGATTTAACATCTTGAGGCCCTTTCTAGCCGGCACATATTTTGTTTTTTTTTTATTAGGATATTACATCTTTTTTACTTTTACAAAAGCTTGGATACCTATATCCAAATCATTGAAAAAGTATAACCACATGAAAAATTACCAGGGAATGGACCAACCAAGTGCCCTAAACATTTTTTCTTTACAAGGCAACCGTTCGCGCGCAGTAGCGAAAGATTTGACCAATACAACAAAATAGTACATACATACATAATTATAATCAGGTCCTTATCCGTGAGGAGATAGACTTTTAAAACAGTCTCAACAAGATTGTAAAGCCTTCATAGGTATATCAATAGACTTCATATTGGAATTAATATTCAGATAATGCCAAACTAGTTCAACTACCAGAAAAAAGCGATTATCCAGATTTCTGTGCTTCAGACCATTACAACACATCTGATACAAATGAGCCAACAAAGATAATAATCGGGATTCCATTACATTCCTATACACAAGTACTATGTCAACTACCATTGAATGGCGCGTCTTCCGTCATACTTTTCTCACGACCGCCTGTTTGTCTGTTTGTGTTCAAACAAGCCGCGATATCTTTGTTTGAAGACTCGCCATTCGCAGATTGTTACGTCATTCTGCTTTCTTTGACGTTAGATTGGAAACGCTATTACATTTTGAAATCCAAATATTTTGATGTCAAAAGAGAGAGTAAGTAATGGCGTTCTATGTCAAGCCTACTTTAACTTTATCATAAAGTCAATCAAATTAAAAAAACTATTACCTCTGTCTACCCCATAAGGGAAAAAGATGCGGTGTGTAGTATCCTGATTATTGTTAATGACATAATTTCTCTAAAAACTTCTGATTTTTTATGAGGAGTTTAAGGTATTTTAAAAAATATTTGATTGATGTACTTTTAAAAGAAACTTTTATCTTACTTACCTACTAATTTTATAAATTGTCTGTTTGGATTAATAAACTCTAAAAAACTCGACCAAATTTTCACAATTCCTGATCAAAAGCCTATATATTATGTTAATATATGTATATATTTGTTTACCAAAAGTTTATCGGAATTGAAGATGGTACGAGTATATGTTGATTTTCCCTGCACAGACACCCCAGCTTTATTCTCTTTTATGTGAGCACTCACACTCTTTAAGCACTTAAACAAATAAAAGTTCATTAGAAACCGAAATTCAATTTGCATCCTGCTTACAATATTTACACAGTGAAAATAGTTTACTCGTAGTATTGTGACAGAAATAACTAAAGTTTGTACACATTGGGTTAGCTGGCCAGATTTCGAAGCCAGTACGAATTTCAAATCTTGAGGCCCAACGGTTTGTACTCTGCGATGATTATGTTAGTCAATCAGTGAGTTAGTTTTTTTACACCAGCTTTTCTTTCTATTGGATCAAACCTTCATACTTATCTATGTGTATTTCTTCGGGTAGTAAAGAGCTCAGACCACAATGCTTGAACACGAAATGAACTTGAAAATGAACCTAACACTCCTTGGATTAAGGTTGATAAGCCAGTTATCTAAATGAACTGGCCACCAAAGTGAAGCCCTGATTAAACATGTTTTCCTTGGTCAGTGTTATTTTTTCCACAGTTTAGCTTAGCCAAATAATGTAGAATAGAATACAATAGATTTATTTTTAAAATTGGATACAAGGTATCACTTATTGACGTCACAATGTAGCCTTTTATGTCACAGTCCCAACAGGCTGGCCTGGTTCTTTGGCCAGCGATTGGCCAATTGTACAAGACATTTGATTACGTTTGCAATGCTGTGGTCATGAGTATTCAGTTCCTAACTTATTCCACGAGGAATTATCTCATTAACGACCAACACGTGTGTACTATATTGCTGTGGACAATATATTGAACCATCTGGTGTTGAAATAAATTAAGTTTTTTTATCAATTCTATTAATTAATGTGCTTAGCAACAGTTTTTTTTATTTCTTAACGTGATTACTACTACACACACACAAGATATTTTAATAAAAAAATAGAAGCATCTACAATATACAATAACAATGCCAATATAACATAAACAAGGAATATATATTTTTTTTCCTGATAAAATACTCGTATTCTCTCTTTTCCCTACTATGATTAAAAAAGACGTTTTAAAAAAAACTGATGTTTTTCTCAATTTAATATATGTATTGTTATTCGCCACGACAGTGTGTCTCGGATATAATTCAGTTTGTCATACACGAACATATTCCCCTTTGTCAACATTGGTAAGTGTTAATGACATGTTGTTATAAGTGTTTGTCGTGGACTGTTTTCGTGTTCGGTTCAATTCTTTGTTTGGGGATACGAGTAATTTCGTGACTGGAATAACTTTTTTGTTACCATACACTATTTAGTTATTAAGTCTATGTAACAGGTACGGGGAAATTGTATCATTAACAAACAATAAATAATGTAAAACTTCGGGAACATTATACCATCCACCACAGTTATCAATATATATAGGAACAAGCTTTTGCACAGGGGTTTTTCATGTGGGAATTTCCAGAAAAATCCTTTTTGACTCCTGAAGGTTTGTTCTATCTCTGTGCCACATCGCCTAAATCGATCCTGTAGTTTTTGAGTTAAATCGTTACAAACGAACATCAATTTTTCTTTATAACATTAGTATGGATAAGTATGTAGGTATTTATTTTAGTTATATTACAACTTTCAATTTTCTATTACACTTGGTTGAAAAGAAGTTAAATTAAAAGCTGCAACGAAATAAGTTTTTTAGTACAGATAGCAGGACATCAACATTAAGGCAATAAGTACCTACAGAATACTCGTATTTGTTCCCCAAAAGCAGTTTAAATAAAGAACTCCTTTATCTACTTACGCTACGACCTACCTCACTTTACGGTAAAATTGTAACAAATAATAGGCATAACCTTAATTCGAAATTCAAAAGGGCAGAGCTAGCCTAAAGCAATAATATTTCTCTCAACATTTTCTTGTCATGCCTACAAAAACAATTTCCTAGTTAAATCTACAAAAATAACATAACAACCTAATTGGTAACCCGCGGAGGCGGCAAGAGTTTGCATAAGTCGTCTGATACAGCCTTTATTTTTACACGTACTCAATTTCTCGCTTCACTGGGCCCCTCGAATAGATATTAATTTACATGAATAAATAAAATTTGCATTAAGAGCGTCCAAGGAGCTTGCCAGTGTGAAAAACTAAGTGCACTGCGTTGTAAAGGTAATACTGCGCTCAGATACGGAAATTTTTAAGATGCTTTCTTGTTTTGTTCTCTGTACGAGTATTGTTTCGTTTAAAAGTGGGGTTGGCTCTGAATTATAAATATTTAATCATTACGTCTTTATCTCTTGCGGTGTAGACAGAGGCTACGTCCAGCTGGTCGGTCAAATGTTATCCCAAGTTTATGAGCTTTTCCTAATGGTCCTCTATTCTTATTTCTTTTAGTGCCGGGAGCCACACGTTTCTGAATTAATCATATAAAAAACTTCCCTACGTACTGTTTTCGCTTTATTTACATTCATAACTCCTGAACTTACTTCGAAGCTAAATCAATCTGTGTAATCTGTCGTGTATATACTTATTTATTTATCTTGGCTTTTAAGAATAGAGATTCAGAAATGAAATGAAATACGTAGTTAACCTATTATTAAAAAGAAGAAATAAGCATTTCTCTTCATTGATTTTTATAATCTGGAAGCTAAACATTTGGCACAAGCTATAATATGACTTACAATAAAAGCAAACAAAAGAAAAACAAGTGAAATGGTACCTTTTATGTTTCCCTTAAATAAGTACTAAGCATAATAATATAAGAGGAAATTCACTGAGAAAAAAATACTACCATTTATTAAGTGAATAAAATTACAGCGGCTCCATCGTACCTTTTTATATTTCTAAAACTTCTTCATAACATCTGGAATGTTTGAGTGCATTTCTCCTTACTCCCCTAAGCTATGGTAATGCATTTACATATTTTTTTTATTTTAAACTTAATGTACAACTAAGTAAGGCCGATATTAGAATACATTCCTATTGTTTGTTTTTTCCTTGTTTCGCAATATTCAACAAGGAACTTACATTAATGTAATTAAAAGTATTTATGAAGATTGAGGCTTTTACATTTTCAGATGAGCGGTTTGTTCTGTTAAGGGGTTTTTCTTTTTTAATAAAGTCTTTCAGCCCTTAACTAACTTACCGTTTATACCTCTTAAACATAATCAACAGCACATCATAACTTTATTGAAATAGGATTTATTGAAATTATATTGTGTTGTTATTGTAAACAGTAAACACTTCGGTATTTCTTTTTTTGTGGCAGATATAAGAAGTTTTGTTTATACACTGCCTTTAATTTGGATAGTATATGAATATAGGTATATTTGTGTACTGTTTGCACCCAAAAGATCTGGTTGAATACATGAAAAACACATTTTATATTCACGCATTGTCGAACATGTTAAGAAAATAATGGTCTAAGTTAAAGAATTAGTGCTGCTGTTTCTTTTATAAAGTATTATTTGTAAAAATGCCATTAGCATTTTTACATGAAAATGAATAAAATGTGTAGAAATAACTTTTTGTTTTAAATTTATATTGAAACACATAATTACGCCTCTTTCTAGGAGTAGGCAAAGTCTATGGCTTTTACCCTTGTTTGCCACGATGGTTGATTTCTATGTGTCATTATTGATGTAGGCTCATCGGTTTAGCGAGCACTTGACACGTCTCTTAAATATATTAAAAATAATTAAAAAAATAAATAAAGATGAAGACAGAATAAAATGTTTTGATCACATGAAAAATTAATAGTAAGTAATTCCGGTTAATAAAAATAACAAAAAAATTGATAAAAGAATGACGCTCCACTTAATTCTTAAAATAATTCCATACCTACTTATTTATCCGCTCCCGCTCGTGCCCTGTCACACAAACGTAATCTGGCAGAAGCGAAGGGACCCAATTTGTCATAAAATTTATCACCGAACCTCGGCCACCGGTACAAAGAGATTGGGAAATTGTTTTCAACTATTTGTTCATAAGATGACCGGCTGGGAACCGCTGATAGGCGATTTGAGGTTTTAGAAAGAAACAATATTTCTTGGTTAATGATATGGAAGTGAACCAATACGAGGGATAAAATGTAAAATGAAAACATATTGAGATATTTGTAGGAGATATGTACATACATACATACATACGTAAAAGATATTTTTCTAGAGCGTTGATGGTCAAACGCAATATGTTTATCCGGCTGACACAATATTTTTACAATAGAATGCTCTTAAGAGCACTTATTGAGGTAAAATCAAGAACAACCTGCACCTTCAGGCGACTGGATACGAAACCATTTAAGTTCCCCGGTAAAAGTTGCGAAGCTTAGACAGAGAAAGATATATAGGTATTAGAGATATTACCAAAAGTAATTCCTCGCGTACCTAATTAATTCTCCAGAAGCAGCCAGTTTTAAATATAAATTATCTGATTTCCTTCTTTGGAATTTAATGTAAGATTTTCAATCAACTAAAGGCATTCCAAGTATTTTAAGTTTACAACACACATAATACCTTTTTTGGTGATGATCAATCCGATACTTCTCGTTTAGATTCCATTCTTCATTGTCGCTGTAGTTATCTCATCCATTTTAGAATTTATTGTGTAAATTGTAATTCGTTTTCTATGAACAAGCTAGTATATTTTAAATTACTTTTATACTAGTAAAACCAGGAGGAAGAAGTAATTTAGGGTCAATATAAAGTCCATTCCAAAACCAATCGCAGTTAGGTACCTGCCGAGGAAATCCTTCTGCAAATCGGTCGGTGTTTTACTACGATCGTAAAAGCTATAGGATCCAAATGGAATCATTCCCGGTAAGCCTTCGCATATCAGATACGCAAGCCGTATAAGGGACTTGCAATTTTGTAGTTGCAATAGAATAATGAAGTAATGGCGGGAGCTCATGAGAGTTGTCGATTCAAAGTTTTTGTTAGAACTAGACCCTTTTCTTGTTTATAGTATAAAGTACTTTAAAGAATCAAAGTATTTGATGTCCATTATAAAAAGTGTTTATGCAAAGGAAACCATTTTTTATAGAATTGAAGACAAGAAGCAGACATATATACGAGTATATATACTACTATACTATATATATACCTTGTGGGTATAGGCGACGTTCAGCTGTTTGGCTAGGTTTTACGGCCAGCTCTTTTTCACTAATGGAAGCGATAAACTAAAAATATTGAACAACTTTCAATATAAACTAGCAAAAATAATCCACAAAGAGATAATTAACTTAGAAGACTTTTAAAATATCTGTTTTTGATTACTTGACAGAGACAGAGAGATTTAACACAATTCAACAAAAAGTATGTAAGCATTCTCGTTTGTAGCAAAATTTATTTAATTTCGCATTCAATATTCTTCAAAGATATTCTTGTAACATTTCTCAGAATCCTTCTTTATGACCTCTATCAAATCTTCAAACATGTAAAACGTATAAAACCAATTTTTAAAGGTCCGGCCGCCATAGATTTGTGTCCCATTTATCCGTTTTCTTTACAAGGCCTCTACTCGGCTATTCGGTGATAGATTGCCCACCCGACATCCAATGTTCAATAAGCCTGAATAATTTGAGCAAAAAATACTCAAATAAATATCCCTAAAGCCTTAGAGAACAAAGAAAGCTGATCCAATTTCGCTCAACGGTTTTTAATTAAAAAAAGAATTTCGCTGGATAATCACCGGCATAAGGATTGTTTACACGTGATCTTGGAATTCACACAAAGTCTGTTTGATCTTTTTATTAAAATCCAAATATCGACATTTTTAAAATTCGCAGAAGAAAATATAAGGACTTAATAAGGTGAATCTGGAAATATATTAATTGGGTAATTATGTAACATACATGTCATGTAATAGAAAGTTGAATGAAAAACGAATCTACTTAAATCTTCTTAGTCTCAGAAAAGAAGATTCAAGGCTCTTCTCTTAAAAAAACGAAAATAGTATTTCGTCAATGATAAACTATTTACAGAGGCATCTTATAGATCACTCTATGTGCAGGTAGGTAGCCGCTGCCCACGGTAGCTACACGTTAGCTGAAGGAGGGACGCATACTAGGACTACTACTACCATTCTCAAGTTAAACTCCACTTCGAACATATTTTATTTGCAACTGTGTTGCGCAAAGAGTTATTCCATGTCGCTAATAAGTCGTGTCCAGGGGGATTTGCGTTAAGTTAGGCGGTGCTGGGTAGTTATTATTCCCGAATTAGTAGTTAGTTATTATAAAAAAAGTGCCGTGTGGTTCCCGGCTCCAATACAAAAAAGAATAGGATCACTCCATCTCTTTCCCATGGATGGCGTAAAATGCGACTAAGGGATAGGCTTACAAACTTGGGGTTCTTTTTTACGCGATGGGCTAGCAACCTGTCACTATTTGAAGCTCAATTCTATCATTCAGTAAAATAGTTGAACGTGGCCATTCAGTCTTTTCAAGACTGTTGGCTCTGTCTACCCCGCAAGGATGTGGACGTGTGACCATATGTATGTATGTTATTATAAAAACGATATTTTGTTGAGATATTTCAACTGCACACATAGGGCTGTCTTCCATTTAATCATATACCTGTCACTATCTCAATCTCAATTCCATTATATCACTATTCAGCATTACGTGGCCATCGAGTCATTTCGAGACTATAGCTTAAGTATCTCTGTAAGGAATAAGCAAGTTTGTGAAATAAAATTATGCTTGGTGTATTGAATAAAAATAAAAATTTATTCTTGAAGTAACAATTAGTACTAGTATCTATAAAAATAAATCAGATGCGTGCAGTAACTGAATGCCGTCACGCACAATATTTCAATGTCCAAGATATTAATTAATTTGAGCTGCCGACCTCCACATTTTGTAATAAAGATTTTGATTATTGAATTCAATAGTGATGATGAATAGATTTGGAATGGAATAGAATAATATTCATGTCGTATCATCATACTTTCAATAAATCTGTTATTACTCAATTAAAACTAATATTGTAAAGAAATCGGTTGATTTTAGCGTAAACACAAAATTGAAATAAAAATTTTCAATTAGTACCGTAGATATTTATTGTCATAAAAGGAGACTAAGAGATAACCTTATAAACTTATGATTTTTCTTAAAGCGATGGGTTACAAACCTGTTACTATTCGAATGTCAATTCTATCATTAAGCCAAACAGCTGAACGTCGCTTATCGATTTTCAAGAATGTTGGCTCTGTCAATCCCGCAAGGAATATAACACATTTATGTGTTTATAATTATTTTTAAT
The DNA here is from genome assembly GCF_032362555.1 of Amyelois transitella. Lineage (NCBI taxonomy): Eukaryota > Metazoa > Arthropoda > Insecta > Lepidoptera > Pyralidae > Amyelois > Amyelois transitella. The sequence continues at coordinate 3,460,093 of NC_083511.1, read as the reverse complement.
CCCACACGGCAAACAACTTTATGATAATTCTTTTCCTAACGGCAAATCCAATAAAATACAATAATACCATGACCAAAGCAACATTCACCTCGTCTTTCCATATTGAGTATTTGTAAACCCCTCGATTCGATTTCATCCCTTCAAAATTATGAAAGTGTATAAACATTTTCACACCCCAACCCGCCCCTATTTCCCGGTAACTTATTATTATCAAATCAAGCTATAGATACCTGCTTGAATAATGTTGCATGTCGACTCCCCCTTAATGGGAAAATAAAGCAGAAATCAGTAAATTATTGTACTATGATACTGTAATTTTTGAGGGTTCGTTTTCGGGAGATCTTATCCTGATAAAATATGTATTTTCATTTTGAATTGAATGAATTTATTGAAAAACAATCGGTGAAATACTGATTGATACTGGCACTATTTCAGAATTGTATAAAATTTATCTTAGTAAAAATACAATAGACAAATACCTTGCAAATGGAGCCTAGCCTATTCCTCGAAAAAACATTATTATACTAAATGATGATAATTATATATCCACATAAAAATCACATCTCTGTCTCCTACGGGGTAGATAGAGCCAACAGTCTCAAGACTCAAAAATGGCTTAAAGTTGCAATTAAGATCATGAATAAAAATTAAAGACAGGTCGGCCTTAAAGAAAAATCTAAGTTTATAAGCCTTTCCCTTGACTGACTTTGACTTTTACGCGGAAATGAAATTCCCACCTTAAATTAGAATCTTTCATATTTTGATGAATATAAACTTGTCATCAAAACATAAGCGTATATCAACAACCAATTAGAGCTCTTGCATAAATATATTAACTCTTTAGTACATACATACAAACATACATATAGTCAAGTCTATATCCCTGGCTGGGTAGACAGGGTCAACATTCCTGAAGACACTGACAGGTTAAGTTCAGTTCTTTGGCTTTATGATAGAATTGTGATTCAAATAGTGACAGGTTGCTAGCCCATCGCCTGAAAAAAAGAATCCTAAGTTTAAAAGCTTATCCTTTTGTCGCCTCTTACGACATCCACGGAAAATGAGATGGAGTGGTCCTATTCTTTTTTATATTGGTGCCGGGAACCACACGGCGCTACAACTCTTTAGTACAAGCAAACATTGTGGCTATAATATGCTAATTCTAAAACGATTATGCAGTTTGCAAGCAACGGTAGGTCCGTAAAAACGTTAATGCAAAACAATCTACAAGCTTAATGAGTGAAAGTTGCATCCTGCGCGTGCATTAAAAGAAAATTAAGGGAATTTGATGCATGGATTATGCTAAGTAACGCGTATCCTGGCAGATTTCCCTTTGTCACGTTCGCTAAATTTGTTTTGATAGCTGAAATTTCAGTTCTTGCTAGTTATGCGAGGGAGCGATGTGTTTATAGGTTTAAGATTTTACTAGCGAAGGCAGGGAAATTGCGTTTATTTGATTTCTTCATAGGGTTTCTTACTCGAGTGGCAAATTGGAATCTTAAGGCTGGTTCCTCATGAATCAGGATAGTCGAGTAGTTGAATTTTTATGGGATGTTGCATTTCTATTACCACTATAACAGTAAATAGGTAATATCTATACTAATATTATAAAGCTGAAAAGTTTGTTTGAACGCGCTAATCTCAGGAACGGGTTTGAATTGAAAAAATATTTTTGTGTTTAGTAGACCATTTATCGAGGAAGGCTTTAGGCTATTTATCATCACGCTGTAACTATTAGGAGCGAAGAAGTAATGGCAAATGTAAAAAAACGAGGAAAACTATTCCTTCTTGAGGGCTTTAATGATGCCCAAAATAGCTGTTCCACGCGGAAGAAGTCGCGGGTACAGCTAGTAATTAAAAAAGTACATAGATATCTTAAACACGAACTTTATTTACTGCTTTTAAGATAGATAATTATACAGAACCCTTCTCACAGGGGTGTCCGAATCGCAATTGGATGGTGTTTAATATTGTAGCGTTATCTCTCTAAGTCTTCATCTTCCTTTCGGCTTTAGTCCTGGTTACGTCTTCATCACTCTGGAGAGGAGCCTGGGGTATGCTCTTGACTGTGAATCCTGGATTAGGTGAATCAGGTTTTTACACGAATCGACTTCCGTCTGACCTCCGCAACCTTTGCAGGGGAAGGATTACCTACTGTTGTTTGAATACGCAGGTTTCCTCACGACGTTTCCTTCACCGTCGTATGCAGGAATCGAGGTGATCGCTTCTTTCATTTCATTTCCCCGGGAAGGAAGGCGAGATTATATAAATGTACGTAAGGCAATTGATGTGTGTGCATTATACTCAGAGAATATAATTCTATCTGGGTAAGATCTGATACACATAACCTACCGAACGGTAGCATCAATATTCATTACCTCTGTTCACCTCTGGGAAACGTCTACCGTCTAAGATTGGAATACTTGTTGTTGCCCGCGGTTTCACTCGTAACTCCTTATATATATAAATTCCTACATTATTTTTTATCAAGATTACAATGTCATATTATAAACAATTCCAAAAAACAAACCTAATACTTGAAAAAAAAAATATATGTTAAACTATTATTATAGGCTATCAACTTATAAACTCCGCGGTAATACATTCTCAAACCTAAAAGATAGGAAAGATAAGACCCGCCTTTTGTCAAATGAAGAACCCACTTATTACCCATACATAAAACTCTCATATTATTTTCTACAATAATTTTGAGACATATTTACAGAGTACGTAGAGTTAAAACTCCTCTGAATATCTTAAGCCAAACTTGTAAAATCTGAACCCAGTGGTTTAGTCTGTGCGTTAATGACTGATTCATTCAGTGTTCTCTTTTACATTTCTCTATAATTATATTTATACTAGATTTGGCCCGCGTGAAAATCTGTCCAATATACTTCTCCATACTCCACACCATATCTTTGCAAAATTTCATGAAAATCAGTTCTGTGTTATAAACTTAAAAGACGGATAAACAAACCCACAAGCACACTTTCATATATAAAACATTAGCATGGACTTAACTTAACAGTCAAATTGTATATAGCACCCGGTGTTAAGCAATTGCAGAAACGAAGTATAAAACGACGATTGGCCCCGACTGTACATTATTAATGTGGCGGTACCGCGTCTGAAGAGTCGGTACAACTTCGATTTGTCTACGCGACTGTCTTCAGGCTTCTAATGAATATTTACAACTAGATAGACGGAGTTTCTGTGTGCATAGTTACAAACTACCCACGTTAATAAATCAGGCGTATCAGGACGTGCTAATTCGAAATGGTATCTTGGTATTGTTTGTAAGTTATCCTACATGAAAATTGCACATATTTCATATATAGATTATCAAGTTTGTATAGTGAAACGATAGAATAGATATATTTGCAATGACTGAAGAACCAGAGGAAACCTTTGTGAGGAAATTCATTAGGAAATTTACTTCCTATTCCTACTAAATATACTCGTACTTCTAGGGAATAGGAAATATCTGTGAATGTGCGACGTAACTATGAGCCAATATGGATAAGGTACTTACTCGCGTACTATAGTGAAACAGACGGCATTTCTTACCTTAAAAAAAGTTAGGATAAAAAGACTACTACTTACTTACTTACTTATCATCACGTCTACATCCCTTGCGGGGAAGATAGAGCCAACAATCTTGAAAAGACTGAATGGCCACTTTCAGCTGTTTGGCTTAATGATAGAATTGAGATTCAAATAGTGACAGGTTGCTAGCCCATCGCCTAAAAGAAGAATGCTAAGTTTGTAAGCCAATCAAAGCCAAAGGGCTTATAAACTTGAGATTCCTCTTGTAGGCAATGGGCCAGCAACCTGTCACTTTTTGAATCTCAATTCCATCATGCATCCATACAGCTGAGCGTGGCCTTTCGAGACTGTTGGCTCTGTCTACCCCGCAAGGCATATAGACGTGACTATATGTATGTATGTATCACATTCCATCAGTGTATGATGCGTGCGAAGATCCTGATGAGCCGGCATGTCGTGACGAGTGCCACTTGACTCCCCCCGCCAGCAGATGTATTTGAACATAACAAATCAATAATCTGGGTCTGGGATGTCTATCTATAGTGAAGCAACTTGCTTTTGTTTTGGGACCTTTTGCTTGAGGGAATTTTCAGATAAATGTACCTTTTTATCAAATTGTGGTCTACTTTAGTATAAAAGTACAGATTACTAAGTAATAGCAACAAAAGATGTTAAATCGCGATATCCAATTTTGTTCGTATGGAGCATAAATAGAAACACCAATTTGCGGTGTTGGGTGTGCCGCTGAAAATATTTATTAGATACACCTAAAGAACTAAACATTATAAAATTTGAATTTGGTCCCATTAAGCAATACTAAAAAAAAGCTATACGGAACCATTCGAAATTGATTATTCGCTTGTAGGTCACCACTTCCATTACATTCGGGCAAAAGCTGACAATATATACCTATACATTGTTTCTCACTCCTCCTCATTTTATATCACTCGGAAACGTACAATTTTCATTCCATTCCGTATCATATCTGCTGAGTACGTACGCTCATAAAATTCCTGTTATTTATGATTCCCCGTCACTTTAAAGCCTTAAAACTTCGCATTCAATGCACTCTCCAATTACTTCAATGGCTGAGGGAGAATTTTCCGGTAAAAAATAAAAACGGGAAAGTGCGAGTTGCTTGGTTCAAAAATTTCATAGACATAGCTTGGAAATCAGTTTTCATAACAAGGCTGTAGATACTCTGAAAATAAAATCTTAGCACTAACTAGTCTTATAATACCTTTTTCTTTTCTTTTTGTCATTATGGCATTAAACTTTTTCATGAAATTGTTTTTGCCTGTATCGAGTATAGCTTTAGATCGTTCTATAATTGCAGGAACGAAATATGAAAGATTATTTTCTGATATGACTTTAAGACTATTACGACAAAAAATATGCAGCATATTCTCTAAAAGACAATCAAGGAAAAGGCTTATAATCTTGACATTTTCTTTTGGCAATGGGTTAGCAATCTGTCATCAGACCTGGTCTCTCAGTCTGTTAAAGATTCCGATCTGTCTTTCCCGTAAAGGATAAATATAATTTTGATAAAGTATAAACTATACGCTCTTAGGTCACACTAACTTTAACGACGGAACTCTAATAATAAAAGGAGGGTAGGGGAGGCGCGTGACGTCACGACCCGTTGCAACTGAACCTAATAGGAAACGCGATCGTTGTCTTTAATCGAATCTGTGTGGACTAGGACTTCGTTCAGCCACGAAGATTGGACTACACGTTGATTTTGTAGGTCCAATTTCAAGGAAAAAAATTCAAGAGAAATACTGCAAAAAAAATATCGTGTGTCTTGAACCTATAAAAAATTTGCTATTCATGAACTGTGTCGTCATTACCATAAGTACAATAACTAGGTTCAAGTCACTTTTTCAGAAAAACGAAGGAGAAATATAAAATGTTTCGGCTGTTAGACATACATACATACATATAGTTACGTCTATATCCCTTGCGGTGTAAACAAAGCGTTCTGTTGTTCCTTGTTCCTTTCCCTGCGTTCTGGAGATTGGTGTGAATAAACAGACAAACAATCAGAGATTTACTATTTATATTAGACAGATTATAATTTCTTTCAATATTACTGAACGGTTTCACTTTTTTAAATAGATTTTTTAAATTGTACTATTATCATTATTTTAATCAAAGTTTGACGTTAAACAAAAAAGTACTATTCAGTAGGTACTAATAATAGTACGGCATTAATAAAATACTCGTTTTCCCAACTCTACGTCGGGTTAGAGTGGCCCGTAGAAATGTTGCTCGATTTAAATTAAATCATTGATACAGCCATGTTTGTCGAACCTTTTGTGCTGTTATCCTTTGAAATACGTAAATGTAATTTTGAATAACGTTACACACAGTAAATTTATAAACCTATTTCATTTCGGCGATATTATCGTCAACATTGTTTGAGGTACCTAATATTTTATGCCTATCATTTATTAGCCTAATCAAATATTTCCCAGACTTCGCCCTTTTTTAAATTCCCGAAAATATTTCCTAATGGTATTTCCTTATGTCTAAGACCTTTTACGTATAAAATGACGTTGTTTTCATTGCCATGTTATTTTATTAATAGCCATTTATTAAAATTTCATGGGTTTAGATGTCGGATTGGCGCAGGATCTACTAGTAGATAGTGACAAAAAAACAATAACAATCATATTATAAGGAAAGCCATAAGATATAATCACGTCTATTCCGTGAGTAGGTATATTGTCCCTTCTGAGGTAGACAGAGCCAACAGTCATCAAAAGACTAAAAGGCACGTTCAGCTGCTTGGCTTAATGATAGAATTGAGATTCATATCAGGAGAAAAAAATCAGGCTGCCAACCCATCGCCTAAAAGAGGAATCACTAGTATATAAGCCTATCCCTTAGTCGCCTTTTACGACATCCATGAAAAAGAGATGGAGTGGTCCTATTCTTTTTTCTTTTGGTGCCGGAAACCACACGGCACACGTCACGAAAGCCATACTGAGTCAAAATAATATTTGTTTAAAATAACGGCAACCCGGAATGAATTTCACGTTTCTCTGTAATATTTGTTTGCTCGACGTCAACTAAATCATTTTCACTTCCATAATCAAGTAATACCCGCAAACTATTCCTGACAACCGCTCGCCGCGTATGAAGCTTAGCGTTTGGTGTAAGTTAAAAAAGAAACGGAAATATTTATATTTATTACGCTCGCAATAATAGGTAACTGAATGTTAGAAAACTAAGTCTATATTACTGGGTAAGGATAAATGAAATTTCACATAAGTGCTTCTTGGGAAAGCAGGACATTAAGGAACGTTATTCCTAATTTTAAATGTGAAAAGAAGATGCGTTGTTCAGTAAAGTAGTTGTTATAATTTATTAAAATAGGTAGTAATATAATATTTTAGTATATTTTTATGTAAAGCTAAATCTTTTTATTTTATTAAAGTTTAGTAAATTAGTTATAATATAATATTTTATTATATTTTTAAATATTTTATAATAAAAATAAATGCTTTTTCTTATATCAAAAGCGTTTTGTGTATTGATGGAGAAAATCTTTTTTTATGGTTTTTTGAGTTTTCATAGGACGGCCGGTCTAGGAATCTGACTTGTTTTGGAAGTTAGTTTGAACAACAATGGCATGTTAACTGCTCTTTTACCTTAAGGAAAGAGGTACCTATTTTCTTTTGCAAAAAGACTATACACAGGATCTAAATCCTTTGCTGAATAAATTTTAACTCTATAAAAAAGTGACTCAACTCATAACTTGTACCAAACAGTAATGTGATTTTCCGTCACCACGACTGTTGTCCCTATATTTGATACACCTGCTATAAGCCGCTATAAAACTGTAATAACACTAATGGCATTCGCATGTCTTTATTTATATAGTATCTCGTAAAACCTCGGTAATTTATTAAGGTGCTTTGTTTTAATTCTGATGGAAATTATAATAAAAAGGTCGTTGGAATGGAAAGGTTGAAGAACTGATTTTGAAGTTTTTTAATTAGTTGCAATAAAAAATATATTTACATTAGAGTCTGGGAGTGAATAAAAATATGTATTATTCGTGGTTTTGCTCGCGTTTAGAATTTTATTGCTTTTATAATTTGCGCTATCAAGATAAAGTTAAAATACTTTCCAGTTTTATACTTTAAAGTACGCCCAATTTAAAAACAATCGTTTCGCTTGTTTGTTGTTTTTAAATTTTTCTATGAATAAATATAACTTGTTTAGACTTACCCAATAATATAATAGATCTTGGTTCAGATCCAGATACCTAGTTATAATACTATTTCATATGTAACCAAGAAAAATCGCTAAGATGTTAATAATAAGATAATATTATTGTAATCAATTTTGGATTGACCGGAAATATTGTTGTAACACCCTGCTTTCCTAAAGGGTATTAAATGAGAATTAAAATATAAATCATAAAGAAGTTTTACAGTTAACAAGATTTTTATGCCGCTAACAACCTATGAATCTTCATTACGGTGTAATAGAGAAAGAACGGAACCCTCTACCATCTTTAACTTAAACCAGCTAACTTTGAACCCCAGCCTGGTACTTTACTGCAATTATAACTTCTAAATTACGCAGTTTGTGGGAAATGTAAAAGGTCTACTTATATTTGCTTAGACGTAGAGGATATTGTGCGAATCCTGGTGTAATTATGAAACTCCCCTAGTCTTAAATATCATCAAGTAAATTTACTAGACTATTCCTGAATTATGATGTTAATATTAATTCTCTTGTTGAGCAAAGATTGGGGTGAGAATAGTCTTTAATATTACGTCTAGAATTTGTATGTACACTAGATTATTGAAATTTAGCATACACATCATACTATTATAGGCTTAGTTAAATGTAGAAATGGCTACGTATTTATTCATATGATAAAGTCAATAGTCTTGAAAAGACTGAAGGATTCGTTCATCGGGAGTGGTTTAAGGTGAAATTGGGATTTACATAGTGACTGGTTCCCAAGCCTGATAGAAGAATCTTAAGTTAATGAGTCTTCCTCCTGATTAACTCTTACAATCTGCACGGGATGAGAAACAGCTGACATACACCACTACAAAACTACAAAAAAAAAAAATACCTACAACAAGAATATTATTTTCATGTTGCAGGTTCCTTAAAGTTCACATTGCAATACGGCCGCCGGATATAGATAAAATGGAAAAATATCAAACAGATGATAGACGTAACTAGAACGTGTATCGCGTTTTCAAGACTCTGTGTTCTTGCTCTATTTTTGTGTGCCGTGTCTAACATGTATTACTGTCTATGTTATTTTTACTTTTCACATAAAGTTATATGTCCAATTTTTGTAGTGAGAAGTTTCGTGTACAATTAAGTTTTAAGTATTTATTTATTTAAAACTTAATTGCACACGAAAAATAGGTATAAAAGGCGGACTTAATGCCGCTTGGCATTCTCTGCCAGCCTACCAGTTGACCAAACAGAAATACTTTAAGTAGGTATCCTAGACTATTCACATATGTACATAACTAGGTATGTACTTACTATTTTCTTGTTACTGTGTAAACAAACAAAAAATATGTTTGATATGTAGTTAGCATGTTTGAGAAATAATAAAACAAAGTCGAACATATTTACACGACAGAGTAACATACAGTCCAGGCCAAAGAAGTGAGTCCTGAAGTAGAGCGAAAGAAATAATTCATTCTGAAAACCAGAATAGAATATACCGGAGCTAATCCGCTGTAAATTAATTGAAAATTCATGTCACCTTTACTTCCTTTTTACGACTTATACACAATATCCTTTCACGTAATCCATATTGATATTCATGGAAAATTGATGCTCTATAAACCTGGATCAATATGTACGGCGAAGTCAGAAGTGCTTACAAAATAATGAAGGTATAGAGGCAAGTTAATCTTATACGAGTATTTCACAAGTCAGGAACAATAATAGTATGTATACTGTATACTGAGATGTACTTTGTTCTTTGGTTCATTCGACTTCGATCTACATTTTGTGTCCTGAAATCACCTAATGGCATCTGGGTGATCAAGGAAATATTTTTTAAACTATTAAAATTTGCTTTTTATTTTATATGTAAGCGATTCTTAATATCGCCAAATTCATGAACCAACATAATTATATTGAATATTTTATTAATTCTATCATATCTTCTTATCAATGTACGATTCGGGTGGAATTTATCAACTGAAATTTTGTTGTGTGAATTTCATTTCTGTTTATCAATTTTTGTAAAATTAACTACAAATGTTGTCATTACAAAACATAGTAACTACCCACAGCTTATCCTTCTACGTCGAGCAAGGGTTTTTTACCAGTCAATTGGGTGATGCAATATGATGTATTATTTCTGTACTTCCTTAGTTTTGTATCAGAAGGTAGTCTTCTCGCCCTTTGTGCCGTGAATAGCATTATTTAGGCAGCCATTGACATGTAAATACCTTTAGGCTATTAAATTTGCATTCTAATTAAGCAGACACCGGTATTGATTTAGGTAACTTTTATATGTTCCGAAAAGAAAGGAAAAACCGGCCGCTCGGTAAAATATGCTGGGCAAAGACTTCCCCCATTTAGTATTTAAAAATAAAAAAAAATCCGCTGAATTATTGTTTTACTTGGATTATTTTGTAGACAGAGCCTGTGTTGCTTTTTATTATGATGTGATAATTATTGGCTTTATACGACCATCTTTGACGCTGCCGAAAGCCACATCCACTATTATTACCATATCATCCATATTATATTACTATCAAAACTTTCATTAAGCCTAACATATAATAAAAAAAGATATCGTAATACACAAAAAAAAAATTATAATAATCAAAACGTAGTTCCTAGGGTTTGTACCTAACCTAACTAATCATATCAATTTCTATAGCCGGTGTTCGCCTCGCCAAGAAATAGGTATACTATGTTTGACCTTTCAGTAATTGACACATAAATTTAGTACCTAAGTATATTGTTTTGGTATTATTTGTATTTTAGTGGCCACTTATAAATGCCGGAAAAAAAGCATACGTACTTACTGAAAAATATACGGTCGATTTGAGAATCACCTCCGTCTCTTGAAGTCGGTTAAAAAAAACGACTTTAAACACCATTCGAATATTCAGCACCATGTCTGATCAAGCCGATAAAATAATAACTTGAATATCTAAAAAGCCAGCCAGCACAAAACAGTATTTGCATACAATTTAGCATTTCAAATAAAATATCGCATGAGATAGTGAAACGTGTTGTAATAAGTGCAAAATTCTGGGAAATAATTTCATTCGCTGTCTTCAAAGATCATAGAAAAAGAGAAGTAAGCTTAATTTTCTAACTGTTCTAGTCACGAGATTTATGTAAATTTATTTTTCTGTGTTTGGACATTCATTAACATTTTAAAAAGGGTGTGTAATAGAGCATACACAGTGATAATGGTAGGGCTTACGAGTAAGTTTGAACTTCCAGAAATTGATGGCTGTCGGACGGCAAATATTTTTTGATTTCACTTATTGATCAAAACAAATCCTTTAGAAAGGCTTAAAGTGTCATGATAATTATATGTTCTTTGAATTTTCCATTTATTTCGCTACAGGCATTCGCTGTAATTGAAACCATCACTTGCTTACTTTTGCGTTCGTTGCATCGTTATTTCACATCAAATAAGTTGGGTAAACTTGCCACATCTTCTCTTTTCTCTGATCAACGAGAGCCTCGGAGACGCGACCCTATGCGTGATAATGCATTATTTATATGACCTAAGACCAAAACGAATGCTAACGAAAAATAAAGTATCCGTAGAAGCTTCCCTTTGTCTCCGCGACAAAACGTGCCTCTTGAATAAATACAAATAAAATTCCTATAAATATTGAACATCAGTATATTTCACACTTACGACGCAGCCTAACTGAGATATATTATGACATGATGTTATATCGACGTCGGTTTTTGGTGGTTTTTACGATGTTTTTTTACTGATCTTTGTTTGTAAACGAATCCGAACAATGCGCTATGTTTTTTCCTTTTATTTTTGCGCATCGTTTTGTTATAAACTCGGTGATCGCAAAAAGTTTTCGACAGAACATAAAATAGAAAGATGACAGAAGATCTGAATAGGCGATATAACTTTTTAGACGGAAAGTTATTAGTTTTTGTTGGCAGATCAAAATGCGAATGTTAAAGGAATGCTTCAATGCTAGTGTCATATAAAAAATAATAAAAAAAAAACATAATGCATGCCAACTCTCTTTCCAGGCAGATTGTAGAAGTTCATCAAAGGAGAGGTTTACTTGTGATACTTCTTCAAGACGATGGAAACACTATCTCTACATTACTATTAGCCATCCAGTCACAGAGGCCGCTGAACCTTACGACTTTTTAGCTATAAGATGTAAGATATATGTTTAAATAAGTGGCTTTGAAATATCGCAGGGAATAGGACAAAGGTTTCACAGCAGAGTTATTTAGTTTGCAATCTGTTTCATAGGTCACAGGCAGGCGGCGACCACGTCACTATTCCGATGAAATGGCACTGAAATAGCGCGCCGGCATTTTTTCATTTAACTAGAAACGACTAAAATATGTTTGACGTGTTTACTGAAAAAGGGTTGAAGTTACTTTATTGAGGGGTACATCGAATGCTGTAGTCGACATCTACGATATTCCAAGTTGTCTCTTCAGATTTACATTCCGCAGTCGCACAGCTCATAAAATTAAAAAAAAAAACAATATTTTTAATGAATGAACTAATTGACATGATTCAAATTACAAAATTGAACACATACACAAACGTTAACCCGTAAAATAACTCGCACGAACTAGAGCAACAAAATTAAAGAAAATAACGCTGTAGCACTAACAAATTTTTCAATTTCATAGTAACACCCTCGGGCCTCAAAAAGTAAACAATTACTCTTAGACGGCCCCATATTTTGATGCTGTCAAAATCCCTCATCAATACTAACTCACAGCCAAAAGGTTGGCCAGTATTTCACCATAGAACGCCGAGCACATTCATCACAATCAATTTTTCTTTGCTTCCATTGTACAACGCTCAAACGTCGCAGAGTAGAAAATGTTTTAAACGCGAACCATGTCCTACTGCTGATAATTAAATTTTTAACGAGGAAATATTTTGCACTGTTTTGTGATTGGGAAGACTAAAAGATGCATTTTGTAAATAGTTTAATTTAACTGATTACCTTGCGTGAAGAGGAATAATGGGGATAAAGCGGAAAAAAGTATGCAATGATCATGGCAAGTACTCTTCCCACCCCTCCAGGAAAGACGCGTAATTTAATGTATGAATGTGAATACTAGCTTTTGCTCCCGCGTGATAAGTACCATATATAACCTTCACTATATTCAAACTTAGGTAGTACGCTTGTCTGTGACATCGGAGGTCCCAGGTTCGAATCCCGGCCAGGGCATGATGAGAAAATAACTTTTTCTGATTGGCCTGGGTTCTGGATGTCTATCTATATAAGTATTTGTTATAAAATATAGAATAGTTGAGTTAGTATCTCGTAACACAAGTCTCGAACTTACTTCGAGGCTAACTCAATCTGTGTAATTTGTCCTGTTTATATTTATTTATATTATTTATATACCTACTCTTCTTCTTTTTATTCTATGTATCCAAATTATCATCGGTTCAGTGGTTTTAACATAAAAGACGGACACACAAACAAACTTTCACATATATAACACGAGTATTAGGATGGATTTGCCGAACACAAAACTAGTAAAACTTTATTTTCTCCATTAATGTGTCAGGCAATCTAAACTTCAATTACTAGATCCATCACCAAATGACACAGCTTTTAGTGTAATCGCACTAAAATCGTGGCACTATGATTAAAATTAAACGACTATTCAGAGGCGGGCATCCAGTTCGCAAATAACTCTCAGTAGACAAAATTATTTCGTCCCACAAACCGAAATTTGGAGCGCAAACAAGACGCGGGAGTCTGAATTGAAACCTGTTGTTGACACTGCAGTCCATTACCATAATTAAGTACAAATACCTGCGACAACTCAAATACGGTATCAGTGAAAATTCCGTGCAAATAATGACTAGAACGTTAAAATGATACAGACTGCAAGTTTTGTTTTGCAATTTCGTAATGTTAATGAAAAATTATTTTTTAACAATACGATTAATGACAAACATTAAGAGTCATCTAGTGTTTTCAACGTTATGTAAGTGATAGGAATGAATGAAGAAAAAGAGGAGTTTATTCATTTGCATAAGTATCGAACGGCTAGCCTATTGCAAAACTTTAAAAAAGTATTACAATAAAATCGATAAATAAAATTCTTTTCACAATCAAGTATGAAGAAAAATCTGTCGACTTAATTCTGGGAGCACGTGTTAATAAAACAGCAAATGATACCGTATTATTAACAGTATGAAAATTTTGAACTCGATCATAAGAGTTTACGCCAAATTCAAGCCAAGGAAATAAAGAAAGAACAGAACTGTGGCATTGACTTCACAATGTCCCCTAGTGTCTCATCTTTATTGCAGAAAGTAAAGATATAGCCAAATAATACTAGTCTTTCCATCATTAAATTTAAAAATCGTGCTGCGAAAAAGCAGCTAAATAGATAAAGCCAAGTATATTTCATCCTACTAATATTATAAATGCGAAAGTTTGTTTACGATGAAATTTGGTAGGTATGTAGGTAGCTGAAGACCCAAAATAACATATAGACTTTTTATCTCGGAGTCCCCGCGGGAATGATTCCACGTGGATGAAGTCGCGGGCGGCCTCTAGTAAAACATAGTGTTAAAAGCGATAAAATAAAAAATCATCCCCACATAAGTGCCAGTTTCTGTGTTAGGTTTGATTTGAATGCGAATGAAAAAAGGAACAATTTCACAATAAATGTTTACAATGAAAACTAAAAATATGTTAGAGTGGATATCGTAAAAGACGACTAAGAAACAGGCTTATAAACTTTCTTTTGTAGGCGATAGGTTACCAACCTTGTCACTAAGTGAGACCCAGTTCCATCGTAAAACCATAAAGATGAACGTGGCCTTTCAGTGTTTTCAAGATTGTAGCTCTGTCTACCCCGCTCTCTCTAAAAGATATATAGAAGTGTCTATATGTAGGTATATTTGTAGTATACTTCTGTTAAATTTTTATTTACATTATATTTCAAATATTGAATTAATCTTCTCGTCTTATAAATCAAGAATCTTTGATGCGCAAAAAGTTTACGAAATGTAAAATGATTGTATACAAAATATTTTGAAACAGAAAGTAAAGATATTACGTTAATTACTCACGGGAGATGATTAAATAAATTGTACCTTTGATGAATTGAGGATTTGGAAACACCGTCGAATTTTGCTTTCGTCGAAGTTAAATTATTCCAATGTTTTAGAAGATTCTCGAGAATTTTGTGTGATATGTTTCACAAGATTTTGTATTATACGAGTACACTTGGTACCTATACTATTGGTATACTTTATGCAATGATTCATCTGAAAAGCGTTATTCGATCCTTGTTGTTATCCTACATACATATATATAATCATTACTATATCCATTCTATCCATCCATATATGTGCCGTGTGGTTCCCGGCACCAATACAAAAAAGAATAGGACCATTCCATCTCTTTCCCATGGATGTCGTAAAAGGCGACTAAGGGGTAGGCTTATAAACTTGGGATTCTTCTTTTAGGCGATGAGCTAGCAACCTGTCACTATTTGAATCCTATCTTAAAGCCAAATAGCTGAACGTGGCCTATCAGTCTTTAAAAGACTGTAGGCTCTGTCTATCCCGCAAGGGATATAGACGTGATTATATGTATGTATGTGTGTATATATTACTATATCCCTTGCGGGGTAGACAGAGCCAACAGTCTTGAAAAGACTGAAAGGCCACGTTCGGCTGTTTAGCTTAATGATAGAATTGAGATTCAAATAGTGACCGGTTGCTAGCCCATCGCCTAAAACAGGCGAACTTTAAAGATTTTATTTTCAACAGTCTATTAGTACACATTTGAACCTTAAGAATTTAACGTTTCCTAACTAATTCTATAGAACTAAATCTGAATTCCGTATTCCCTTGTCTTATCTCATTACGAAGCCGGTCTTAAAATAGCATTCGAATGACATTCATATGCACGAACACCAGTGCCCTACTGAACCGATTCTGTTTAATCAACGTTCGGATTGAACTATTGGAACTATTTGGAACGATTGAAGCGAGAACTAGGGTTGACGAGCAATCTTCAACTAATATCCCCTTTGAGAACTCAATTACAATGCCTACGTATGCATTAATTTCCTACGCGACGATGCTGCGATTTTGGTATGAGGCCTAATTTGTCTTGTTTTAGTGAAGATCTCAAATAAAATATATATACAAATAAACACGTCTATAACCCTTACGGGGTGGACAAAGCTATCAGTCTCGCAAAGGGTAAAAGTCTACGTTTAGCTGTTTAGGCTTCTTTTTGATGTGTTGGAGATATTTAAGAATGTCTTAATAAAGCTCAACAATAATTAAGCGCCCTAGATTTCCGTAAAATTTTGATTGAAGATCTTAACGAAATGTTTATTAATTTTTATTTTTAAAGATATTCCACAATCTCTATGGTTCACACAAACAACATTGGTTGTTACGATGACTTTTCAGCTCCTGATACTAGATAAAGCCATTTCTTGATTCTTCTTCAAACTCGGTCCAGTCATCTTTGTAGCTGAAAATAAAGTTAAAATTTCTTAATAAATAGTATATTCATTAATTTACATTATTATTTATAAAAAGTTTAATGCGAATTTCATTTCAATTTCATCGCGAATGTTTAAAATTAGTAATATAATAACAATCATGATTTAGAACTAAAAACCTTTACCACAATTATTCATTTCTTTATGTTCCTGGAAATGAAATTTGGTGTAAAAACTAAACAAGTCGTACATTTTAATTTACAGACTACACAATGTCTAGACAGGAAGGGGACATGTCTAAACAAGAGCCAGAAGCTTTGAAATTGGAATCGTGTACAAAGACACCATGTACGATGTACGTAAGCGGTTAGAAATAAAACCATGACTTGCCTTCTCGTATTTTCCACCTAAAAAGAATTGGCAATTTGTTTTGTAATTAAAATCGAATAATATGATCATCCTGCATGAAACAAATATCAATGTCTAGCCCTCGTAGTACAGAACGCGCGACGCCGTATATCGCGCGAAAAACTATTGCTGTTTCGCTTTACAAAAGGACGTAAAACGGGACAGCGATTGTTTTCAGCGCGTTAAAAACGGCGTTGCAAGTACCATAGTTTGGAAGCAGATTTCTTAACTAGCATGTAGTATCTGGTATCAGTTTGTGATACCAGATACTATCTCTCCTCATTACCTTCATTGCTATTAGGAAAACAGCGAAGTGGGTAGTGAGCGACAACTTGTCGGAGTGAAAATATATTTATGGAAAGCCAAATTCTGCAGTAGACTTAATGCGAATTTCATAAATGATTAAAAGCTACACCTTGCTGACTTTCAACTTATTAGTATGAATAATATTTCTGTGGTACTTCTAGCTATTATTAACAATAAAAGTGTTATTGTTATCTGCATGGTAATCTAACTTGAATAGATTTGGCTTATACCCAGCTTTGTCTATTTTACTGTCAGTTGCGATACCAATGTGTTATGGGATCGCCTTGAGCTTACTTAGCTTTATACGATCCGATAGTTTGAGTAGAAAAAATTCTAGATAAGAATAACACAATGTTCCGAAACTTGAGAATTATCTCAAAAATTTTAACATTTTCTTTAGTTTCAAAGGCCTTTCCATTGGTGTTTGTTAAGTTGTCGATGTGGTGGTACTTGTTTATACAAAAATAATGTATTGAATAAAATTTTTCAAGGTGATATAGTAATGATGTAATGATGCCGTGTGGTTCCCGGCACCAATAAAAACGAAAAGGACCACTCCATCCCATTCCCATGGATGTCGTAAAAGGCGACTACTACTACTATCCCTGTATCTATTTTTAGATGTCGAAGATGGATAGATGGATTGGATCTATATCCCTTGCGGACAGAGCTCCCAGTCATGACAGACTGACAGACCACGTTCAGCAGATAAGACTTAATGATAGAATTGAGATTCAAATAGTGATTGGTTGCTAGCCCATCGCCTTAATTTATATTTTCCCGAATCATATCAGTCGTGGACACAAAAACACACAAATAATGTTAATTCCAAAAACATCGTGTAGTGTAAAAGCGTTTTTCAATTTGAATAGAACACGCGCGCGGTTCTTGTCGCCGGCGAATAGGGTTGTATCGGACGGCCGCAGGTGCCGATTAGAGCAGATGCCGAAGAGATAGAAGTGCACGCAACTACCCACCGACCGGACAAACACTAAGTAACGCAGAAGATGTAAAATATACTTAGTGACATCCCTACACTTAAGGTAGAAAATCGTAACAAGTCGAACGTTCATGCATATATAGGCAATTCGATGTGTAATTATAATCGAATAATAAATAATATAATATAAAATATGAGGTCAAACGTACCCGAAACCGCTGAGCTTGCATGAAGAGAGTTATAAATATGGATGAAGCGAAGGAAGTATGCAGAGATCGTTGCAAGTGGAAAGAGGTAGTCTCTGCCTACCCCTCCGGGAAAGAGGCGTGATTTTATGTATGTATGTATGTATAAAATATGACTGCTATATCGAATAATATAACAGCTGAACGTAACATGGCAGTCTTGCGAGATTTCTGGCTGTGTCAACCCCGCAAGGGATGTGATTATAAGAATGAATGAATAATATGAAATAGGTTCCGCTAAAAGGTCGCGGTGAAAAAACCTGATTTACCAACTCCGGGATCGTGGTTATAGGCGTAGGCGCATGTCGGTTCTCGAAGGAGGCGTAGACGCAATCAGGTCTAACACCAAAGGGATGATGATAATAGTAGCTTATTCAAGAAATTGAAATGAACTTTATAATGAAGATAGTTGAAATACTGCTAAGTGACACAAGATCACCTCGGAAAATTTACTTATTGAACGTGAATGTATTGCTATAACTTAAATGCTACTCGCCAACAGATGGCGCTTATATAGATACTGACTTTTGCCTAGAAAATTAGCTCCAGTATGATATTTATTCTGCGTGCGAAGCCTAACTATTATTTTTTTATGTAAAACAGAGCATAATAGTAAATAAAGTTCTAAATGTGTCTATAGTATAATGTTAAATGTACAATGTAGCATAGGTATTTAACAGTTTCAAAACATCGAATAATCTATGTCCTATGTTCTAAGACAGAGAAGTCCATGATATACGGTAGCAATACGTTAATATCCAAGATAACACCAACCAATGAGGATTCGCGCAAGAAATATTCTCTGGCGTTTGATCTTAGATAACAATAGAATAGTCTACGCTTGGAGGCGCAAAATAATGTGCATTTTAATTACTCCGCCGTTTCTAAATTATGCATGGAGCTGTGTCGTTATTCTTAATAGGCCGGATAAAATCCTGAATAATTCCGCTACTGGTAGATACAGAGATACTGAGTTAAGAAATTCATTGAATTACTTATTCGATAAACGTTTTAATATTGCTTACTTCAGCATTATAAGTTTGAATGCTATTCTGTCTTATTGGAATTATTATTTTTTTATAATATAAAAAACTGTGTGGTGTCATCAACATTATATTATTACATACATATATAAAACCACGCCTTTTTCCCGGAGGGATATAGATACTACATCTTTCCACTTGCCACGAACTCTGCATACTTCTTTCGCTTCATCCAAATTTATAACTCCCTTCATGCAAGCTCGGCGGTTTCGGGTACATTATGGTAGGTAATTATTTACTTTAGAAATCTATTATTTTAATATATTTTTTTAATTGTGATCTATAGATTACGTATTAATTAGTTCATACCCAGGTTTTAAATATAAAAATGTGTAAATGTGTTGTATGATTGATAGATACTCCTTTTTGCAAAAAATAATTGATAAAAGATCTTATTTACAATTCTTGTAGTCCCTTGATTGCTACTAACACAACGCTTCAAATAAAACTATTTACTATTGGCTATTGTAGTGTTTATTCATCATGAAATAGGGAAACCCTCTTTTGATTCTACATTTACATACATACATACATATAATCACGTCTATATCCCTTGCGGGGTAGACAGAGTCAACAGTCTTGAAAATACTGATAGGCCACGTTCAGCTATTTGGCTTAGTGATAGAATTGATACTCATATAAAGTGTCAGGTTGCTAGCTCGTCGCCTAAAAGTAGAATCTCAAGTTTATAATCCTATCTCTTAGGCGCCTTGTACGACATTCATGGGAAAGAGTTGGAGTGGTCCTATTCTTTTTTATATTGGTGCCGGGAACCACACGGCATGATTCTACATTTGATTGAGAAAACTATTTATCCATCAATCCATAAGGCTCAATACCTGCTAAAGTATATGAAGCCTTTATTTTACACAGGGCAAAGAGTCTCAACCAATTATAAAACTATTAGAACTAAAAAAGTAAAGACAATTTTCCGATATGAAAAATGTACATGTAAAAAAACCTAAAGCGATCCGTATAATCCGTCGAGATGATACGAACGTTGGTGTAACATCATCGGCAGTCGCGGCACGTCCTGCCCAGCCTGTGACACTCAGCTTCCTGATATAGAAGGAAAAAATACACGAACAACTTTCACAAAAGTGGTAGAAGTCATTTATCAAGCCGCTAAGAACTCTCGACAGCCCCAACTTTTGATACAGGATACCCTAACAGACATTAATAACAAGGATATCATACCTCTCGAATGTTTTTTAGGATGTCCTCAACGTGTTTTATCACTTAAGCCGGTAAACTTCCCACTTTACGTCATGAGTTTTTGCTGCACGGCGTTAACTGCGACCTAGATAAGGGAAAACTTTAGTTTTTCTATTGTGCACCGGGAAACCACTTTGTTGTTCTAGAAATGTTTGCTTTAACGAGACTTTGTTGTTTAAATCTAGTTTTATTTTTTAATTTCCTTTATTATCATATGTCATGCTGGCCAGAGTTAAACTTGATTAAAACTTTTTAGTACCTTGACCATTAACAACACAAACAAGCAGTACCGTATATTTATTCCACGGGCCTGTTTCAGAAACTTCAGCCGTATTCTGAACGTAACTAACTTTCAGTTAGTCCCGTAAACGACTTTACGTGTCGAACAAGGAAATCAAATTATCAACTCCCACGAACTTTGCACCTCTTCCAGTCCGTACGAGATACCGGAATTTGTAGCCTAAAATCCCTCGCCGTTTTCTATTTGAAAATTCTGTGCGTTTCTCTAGACAAAAATATGTGGAAGGGCGCATGACACCAAACAAGCTTTATTGGGTATCTTTGCCAAAGTATGTGAGTAGGGAATTCAATAAGTGACAGCAAAAAGAATTAAGGGTACCCATAGTGCGGTAGATACAAGTTTCTGATTATCACTTTGTTGTTATTTATTCTTTCGTTTTGTAACTGTTTATTCTAGGCAAAAGTTTCATAAAATTAATCGATACAAAGACTTGTCGGAATGAAGAAACATGAAAGTACCAATTAAACTTGCAATGAAAGACTTGTAGAACGTCTATAATTACCTCAATTCAAAAGTCGTTTGAACACCGTGTTGTCTCTATAATAATTCTCTCAGCACAGGTTTCCTTTTTTAACCCGAAGCAGTGGCTCGATTAAGAAAACATTACATAATTGTGCGAGAGCGGTTGGGCGCGCAAGTGGCGCCATGCGAGGGAACGTGTAACTATGTGGGAGTAGGGTTTGCGGGGGGAGTGCAGCCGAGGGGGGCGGTTATGAGCGCACCACTCTCGCCAAACTGGCAGGCCAAGCGGCTCGTCAGTCGCACACGAACCACGATGGGGATGGCACGCGTCTGCGTCGCCTCCGACACCGGCCGTACGTGCACCGCGACGTAAACATAAACCAGTGAAGTGAAAAACAATTACAGATGACGTCTGTTTAGTATCAAATGGATATTTTAGTGATCAAGTGACTGTTTTAGTTAAGATATTATATTCGGAATAGACAAATGTGTGTAGAAAATGTTTCAATTGCTGACGCTTTTGTTAGTGACTTTGGGTGTCAATGCCGCATATGCACCGAAAGGCGTGGATAATTGTAATCATCTGCCCAAAGACGACGAAGGTGGCACCTTGTGCAGGGTGCGGACGCTCGACGCCGATGGATCTTCTTTAGCATCTGCGCCTTCGGAGACTACTAAACGACTGATCGTCGAGTGCAACCAACTACTTCTTTTCGAAAGTTATCTAGAGGCAAACTATTTTCAAAGATTTCCATCACTCGCAGAACTTGTGCTACAAAACTGTAAACTTCTTCGGATACCGGGAAACGCGTTCGAAGGATTACGTGAACTGAAAAAGTTATCAATTCGATCAAAAAACAATGATTGGAGCCCCAACAAAAACCTAGAGCTTTCTCTTGGGACTTTTAACGGATTGCGAGAATTACAAACCCTTGATTTGGGAAATAACAACCTGAAAGCTATTCCATCCGACGTTTTTTGCCCATTGGACAATTTACAAGTATTGAATGTCACTCAGAATAGATTAAGAAGTGTCGACCGCCTCGGATTTGGGAAAGCCTGTGGTTCCGGACTGCGAAGCTTAGACTTGAGTCACAATGAACTTAAGTCTCTCACTGAGGAATCTGAGATAACTGGATTAAGGCGGCTTCAAGAGCTGAAACTACAACATAATAACATCAGTGATATTTCAGGTGAAACGTTTAATGGGCTTATTTCACTGCGAATATTAAATATTTCCTACAACAACCTCCAGTTTATACCTGAAGGCACGTTCGCTAGCACGAAAGAATTACGAGAGGTGTATTTGAATAATAATCTCCTGTTTGAATTAGCCAGGGGCGTTTTCCACCGATTAGAACAGCTGCTTGTCTTAGATTTATCGAATAATCAGCTCTCGAGCGCTCATATCGACGGTGGAACGTTTATTGGCCTTATACGCTTAGTCATTCTGAATTTATCTAATAATGCCTTGACGAGAATAGACGGGAAAACGTTCAAGGATTTATTTTTCTTACAAATATTAGATTTAAGGAATAATTCTATTGGTTATATTGAAGAAAATACTTTTCTTCCTTTGTATAATTTGCATACATTAAATTTAGCTGAGAATCGCTTACACACAATAGATGAGTTCCTATTTAATGGATTGTTTGTACTAAGTAAACTTAATCTTAATAATAACCTACTTATAAATATAGACCCAAGAGCGTTCAAAAATTGCTCAGATTTAAAGGAATTGGACCTAAGTTCGAATCAGCTAACAGATGTCCCTTCAGCCATTTGGGAATTATCTCTATTGAAAACGTTAGATCTCGGTGAAAATCAGATATCAGATATCAAAAATGGATCCTTTAGAAATTTAGATCAACTAACTGGTTTGAGGTTGATCGACAATCAGATAGGTAACCTTTCGGTTGGAATGTTTTGGGATTTACCAAGTTTACAAGTTCTTAATCTTGCTAAAAATAAAATACAAGCTATAGAAAGAGGCAGTTTTCAAAGAAATAAGCAACTGGAAGCCATTAGGCTTGATGGAAATTTCGTATCAGATATCAATGGAGTATTTTCAACATTATTAAGTTTATTATGGCTCAATTTGTCAGAAAATCACTTAGTTTGGTTCGATTACGCTTTTGTACCTAGCAACTTGAAATGGCTTGACGTTCATGGAAATTTTATTGAACACTTAGGAAACTATTATAAACTGCAAGACGAAATTCACATAAAAACATTAGATGTTAGCCATAATAGAATTGTCGAAATAACACCATTTGCAATTCCAAACAGCGTTGAATTGCTGTTTATTAATAATAACCACATAAACAATATAGGAGTAAACACGTTTATGGAGAAACGCAATCTAACTAGAGTCGATATTTACGCAAATGAGATATCTCATTTAGATATCAACAGCCTCCGGTTGTCCCCGGTTCCTTCAAACAAATCGCTGCCTGAGTTCTATATCGGAGGAAATCCGTTTAACTGTGATTGCTCTATGGAATGGTTGCCTTTAATAAACAATATGACTGCAATGAGACAACACCCTAGAATAATGGATCTGGAAAATGTGCTGTGCAAAATGACACACACTAGAGGCGTAACACACATACCGCTTAGTAACCTGAAATCAACAGATTTCTTGTGTACATACGAGACACATTGCTTCACATTATGCCATTGTTGTGATTACGTTGCGTGTGACTGTCAAATGACTTGTCCAAACAATTGCTCTTGCTACCATGACCCGACTTGGCATACAAACGTAGTCGATTGTTCAAGCCAACGTGCTATTGAAATTCCAGAGAAGATACCCATGGACGCTACCGAGGTCTATTTGGACGGTAATGACTTTAAAGAATTACAAAATTATGCATTCATCGGCAGAAAAAATATGAGATCACTTTATGTAAATTCGAGCGAAGTTGAAAACATTCAGAATAGGACGTTTGCTGGTTTATCTTCCCTCATTATTTTGCATCTCGGAAACAATAAATTAAAACATTTAAATGGGTACGAGTTTGAACATTTGACACAGCTTAACGAGCTATATTTGCAAGATAATTTTATTAGTCATATCGGTAACTCAACATTTTCAACATTATATTCACTTAAAATTTTAAGAATAGATGGCAATAGACTAATAGATTTCTCTGTTTGGAATTTAAATAATAATTTAAAATTAAACGCACTTTCCCTTGGTAACAACATGTGGTCTTGCAAATGCAGATATTTACAAAGATTTACTGCCTTTATATCTGAGAACGTACATAAAATTCTTGATGTATCAGACGTGTGGTGTTGGAATACAGACTCTCAGTTGCCACAAAAGAAAGAGTTGAATCTTAATGGCACAATATGCAGCGACTATTACGCCGGAGATTCTGTAATAGATAACATGCTGGTCTCAAATTACATGCCTATGATGGTTACTACGGTCACTGGATTCATGCTGATCATGCTAGTCATCCTTGTTATGTTCTTGTTTAGAGACACTATTCGGTTATGGATGTATACAAGCTGTGGAATAAGATTGTTTCCATTCACTGGAGCATACGACGACACTGATAAATTATACGATGCTTATGTGTGCTACAGCCCTAAGGATGATGATTTTGTTATTCAAACGTTAGCAGCTGAATTAGAAAATGGAAGCCCTTCATATCACTTGTGTCTACATTATAGAGATATCCCGCAGCATGGTGGAGCTTATATGCAGTGCACAGTTCCACTTCAGGAAGCAGCCGAAGCTTCGAAACGGATTATTCTGATATTGACGAGAAACTTTATTGAGACAGAATGGTCACGTTTCGAATTTCGGCAAGCACTTCATGAACTACTAAAAACTCGAATATACACATTAGTTATTATTGAAGAAAATTCAGTATTACCCGAGGCAGAGTGTGATCCAGATTTGAGGCCATATTTGAAAACAAGTTCGAGAGTAAGGTTGGGCCATAATAAATTTTGGGAAAAGTTGCGTTATGTGATGCCAGATCGTAAATATAAGGCAGCATCAAGCTATAGGAATAACATTAATTCATATACTATGAGAAGTGGTATGCAAAATGGCACCATAAGGTCCTTTTCATTTACGGATAAGATGAGAGGGTCAGCTGACGGTGTGAGCTCTGTCCCTGAGTTTTTGGAAGAGCGTCGACAGCAGGTGCAGAATGCCTCATATGGGCCGGATGGTAGGCCTCCCTCTGATCATATATACTCGTCTATAGATTCTGATTACTCGTCATTAGAGTTAGGTGGGAATAACCCGAATCGGCGGCGAGAGTTCAGGCACTGGCCGCCTCCGCCGCCTCTTATCGACACCCAGTCATCGGGTCAAGCCTACCTTGTCTAGTCTCAGCGCTTACAACTCAATATAAACACTGTTAGTCAAGCTTAATGTGAATATTGTATCATCGCATCGCGCGCTTTACCAAATAATTAAGATTTTAATCTATTTTTGTAATTTCTCGCCATTTCAAAGGGCGTTCGTTTCGTATTGTTGGTGTAAATACATTCTATAAGACTGCTGTAGTATATTATGTGAATTTGTATATAATATGTAAATAAATGTCCATATAAGTCACGAGTATACTATTTATATACTTTAATAAAGCCATTGTGATAATTTTTACATAATTCTTATCTTTTATTTTTACCCATCTATTCAACATAGATTTCAAATTATACAGACAACAATCAATACCTAGAAATATTACTTAAATTAAGAAGTTTTCTTTAATTACCATTAGCACTTTACAAACAGTAACTAAACTACTTTGATGTCAACTATTTCTTAGTATTTGAGACTAATAATTTGAAAAACCCATGAACTGAAATCTACAACAAGACCTTGTAATAGATAAACATTACAAAACCATAAGAGTCCCATACCACCCAAAGAAAAAAATTACCCATCTTTTTTAACGGGGTTTAAAATAATACGATCATATTCTTTCTACCTGCTCGACTACTCACAAAGACTAGGGTATCATACGTGATAAGAATATTGCGGTCACCGTGTACGCCAGTTCATATCATAATCGCGTGGAAAGTGCTCACAGAATTTAAATAACCTATACTTAGTCCACCTGAAAAGACACCGCCAACACGTTTATGCTATCCTGGTACTTTATGAGTACATTAAGAGCTATCATTATTTCAGTTCCCAGTGCAATAAAGGACATCATTCTAATCACACCCTTGAATATTTTTATAGAAAATAGTTCCATAAAATAATCATACATCCTCACCACTCTGGAGAGGAGCCCTTGGATCCTCCTTGACCATGGATTCAGGATTGGGTAAGTCAGGTTTTTATACGAAGTGACTCTCATCCGACCTCCGCAATTTTTGAGTTCTTGCAGTATTACGTTATTGTTTAATGTTTCTAAAACTGAGGAATCCAATTATTTGAGGTCTCTAGTGATGTTTTTATAGCCTCACAATTAAGTACATATGCATTAGAAATAGTGTAACTGGATTGGTATTGGTAACATTATGTTACAAGTTCGATGGCTGCTATCTGTGTTTTCATTACAATATGTGGTAAGTATACAAACATAAAGGATACGAAATGTAAGTTATTTTACGGTTCAATATGTTGTTTACACAAAAATATTACTAAAATACATAAAATAGTAAACTTCACATTCTCAGAAAATTATTGAACACCAGCTTTATAGGTACTTATAGCTTTAAAAATTAAATAAATTTAAGATATGGATTTCAAAGCTTGGTGTCTGCCAAAGCATGTAAGTTCTACTTAACAATGATAAAAATAATTAGCATAAATTGGTTTGTTAATTTCAACGGAAATCTCTTCAAATAAAAAATAAAATAAAATGGCATTCGAATTAATTAATAATAATGTTTTTCCAGTTTCTATAACGACAACAAGATACTTAGTGACATTTCAGTACAGAACATAGGTATGATATAATACTAATTCATGTCACAGTCTAATGACCTTTAATACAAAGACCTTGCCCTACTAAGAGATAAAGGTGGAAGTCTCATTATATTATTTTACCTTTGTACTAACGTTCTCTAATGCAATGCTTATTCATGTTTTAATGAGCACTCGCCTTAAATGGTTAGCCTTATCATAAAGAAAATTCAAAATAACCTTTTTGTTTTTACACCAATTAACCTCAAATTAGATTAACATAATGCTAATAATTATATTAAAACAAAATAAAAACAAATAAAAAAACTCGTACTTATTAAATTTACAGCTGAGCGCGGCCTATCAGTCTTTTCAAGACTGGTGGCTCTGTCTACCCCGCTAGGGATATAGACGTGATCATATATATGTATGTATGTACATTTATAAATTGTGTTGTCCTTGTAAACCAAATGCCTGGCAAAGGCTGGTTGCATTGCCACGTAAAATTTCAACGGCTAATCTATGACCTAAAAAGTTTCCAGCTTTCACGGGATATCTCGATCAGCCTCTTAGTAAGAAAGTTAAAAAAAACCGGTGAGCTGACGGACCCCACGACTCCAAGAAATTAAAAAAATAATTTTGATGATAAGTTTGAAAATAAACCTTCTATCTGGAAGCCACCTTTTTGTTTTACATTTTATGACATTTTTATAAGTATATAATTTTCTAAATATATATGTACATATACAACTGCAGGGGTCCAGTAAAGACAACAAATACCTCATCTATCGATTTGTCATGATGCCTGCATACTTCTTTTGGTCTACAAAATATCGTCAACTATGTAGGTATGAAAAGAATCATGAGGTAGGAAACAATGTCGAAGAAGCAAGAGAAATACTCGAAAATATATAAGAGTCATATCAAGTGGATACCCCGATGGATTATGAGAGACAATTCTCTAATTACAAGTATGGGAAAGAGGCGAGTTGATATATAATTATATCCTTTAAACACATTAATGCGTGACTTTTTATTTATAACTATTAAAATAAATGCCTATTTACAAAACAATATAAAATAGAAATACAGTGAACAAAACACAGCTTAAGTATAATTATATACACTTATATTTGTAATTATATACATGTATGTCTTCTTATTATAGCATCAAATTTCAAAAGTAGGTCGAATTAATTATAACAAACTATGACATTAATTACTCTTAAACATATGCCATCCATGTTTACAAGTGCAGACAGAAGATGAATGTAAAAATAGGCCATAAAATATACCAGATGACTGCATTCGCATAGTTATTACTTGGACCAAAGAGCTAAGAATAAAATAGATATCGCAATACTGACTCTACTAGATTTATACTACTGATTTGAATTTAATAACAAGTGTTTAACTTTAATCATAATCATTTATTCTGTAAATATGGTTACAATAGGTCTTAATTATCTAGGTTCAGTTTTTGTGCATACATATTCTAGTCGTACCTTTTTTTAGGCGATGGGCTAGCAGGTTGCTAGCCCACTATTTGAATCTCAATTCTATCATTGAACTAAATAGCTGAGCGTGGCCTATCAGTCTTTTCAAGACTGTTGGCTCTGTCTACCCTACAAGGGATATAGACGTGACCATATGTATGTATATATGTATATTCTACCTCTCAAGGCAATATTTTAAACAATAAACTTAATACTCAAAACTCACTTTTGCATGTAAAACTTCGTAAACAAAATTGATAAATGTCTAATGATGATAAAAATAAATTGATACATATTAAAGTATACATATTCATCACACTATTGCCTTTTGTCTTACTTCCTTCTTCCCTGAAGACCCTATGACTCAGATCCAAGAGTGGATAAGCGAAGGTAAATTAGACGAAGTCACTCCCATCTGATATTTGTGATTCTAATAGCAGAAGAAATTACCCAGTTGAAAGTGTTTTATAGTATCTAACAAGTAAGTACTTATTTTCATAATTAAAAACTATATTACACAAACAAAATGTACAAAAGGAGGAGTTAATGCCGTTTGGCATTCTCTATCAGTCTACCAGCTGACCAAACAGTTGTATGTCGTGAAAAAATGCTGTCTTCACTGCTGGGTTGGCCACCTTTACATTCATGGATAAGGAGAAAGCGGATAAGCAGAACCGTGCTCCGAAGCACAGTGGCAGAAGGTTAAATTTGTGGGCCATGAACCACTAACATATATGGGTTCGACATTATATTAACTTCAATAATCGTGGGCTGAGCGCCATGGGAACCTTTGCTAACTTACTTTCCTATTGAAAAACAATTAAGCCCTGCAAATTTACTACTTCTTTTTCCTCTTGGCGTCATTCCCAGTTTCATCGTTACCTCTCTAAATAGGAGCCAGAGCTGGAGCCTTTGGACCACGATTCTAGATTGGGTAAGGGGGGTTTTTACATGAATCGATTCCCGTCTGACCTCGCCACCTTTGCAAGGAAACCTAACCCATTATCAATCATGATAAAAGCTCCACTAAATGATTTTACCTATTCTCTTAGTCGTTTTTATGTTATCCACGAAGAAGCAATGGAGGCATCCTTTTATAAAGTGCCGAAAACCACATGCCACACTTGCAAAAATTCACTACACTTCGTTCTTATTCCTTGGCTTGACCTATATTTCGAGTCACGTCTATTATCCTAAAGGTCGTTGAACCGGGGATTAACGCAAATGGGCTCTAATTGAGATGGCTCCCGCTGCGTAAGAAATGTATTGGAAGATGTACACTGTTATTACATTGTGAGTGCTATGAACTAGTAATTTATATGGTACTTTCTCTAACATTATTACGAACTAGTATAAGCCCGTCGCTCAGTCTGTATTAAACGAAAAATTCCTTCCCTACTTCATGCCAAATTTCAGCTTTCTTCGCCTTATATGGTTATAAGCATCTATTTATCTTGCTTCGCGCTAACGCCAAACTCCTGTTTGGTTTCCTTCCACCCAAAAGTTGACTGGAAGAGATTGCATTAGCGATAAGTCCGCCTTTGTACCATCTCTGTCTCTATTGTGCTGTTTTGTAAAACTACTCTTGTGGTGCAATAAAGTTTTTCTATCTATCTACATTCAGTCAAAAAAGTATCGGGAATGGATTATTTATTTATGGTTCCAAATTCAAATTTTTGTTTTTTTTGTTGTTGTTAGATTGGCACAACTGTTTTCCATTTTGGCGCGGAGTTTGAGTTGCATCTGTTGTTTACATTAAATACAGTGCTATTTTTAGTTATATCATATCTAGTGTGTATTGCTAATTTCATAATGGATAAAAACATCGAACAAAGAGTTTGTCTTAAATTTTGCATTGCCAATGGAATATCGTGTTCGGAGTCACTGAAAATGTTACAGAAGGCTTACGGTGAATCGACTTTATCAAAAACTCGTGCTTATGAGTGGTACAAAGCGTTCAAAAGCGGTCGAGATGTGATGGAAGATTTGCCTCGCTCTGGTAGGCCATCAACGTCTGCAACTGAAGTTAACATCGCAAAAGTGAAGGAAATAGTGACTGAAAATCCTCATTCAACTTTGAGAGAGATAGCCACCGAACTTTCTGTATCTCACGAGTCGATCCGTACCATTTTAACTAATAATTTGGGTATGAAACATGTTGCCGCTCGGCTAGTCCCAAAAGACCTGAATTTTTTTCAAAAACTCAATCGCATGAGAGTCGCTGAGGACATGCTAGAACGACTCAATTCCGACCCAACATTCATGAAACGCATTGTTACTGGTGACGAGACGTGGGTTTACGAGTTT
This sequence comes from Amyelois transitella, assembly GCF_032362555.1. NCBI lineage: Eukaryota > Metazoa > Arthropoda > Insecta > Lepidoptera > Pyralidae > Amyelois > Amyelois transitella. Next base: position 3,429,247 of record NC_083511.1, on the reverse strand, counting down.
GACATGCAAACTAGTCAACAAGCTTCGGAGTGGCGCCTTCCAACTGAACCGAAACCGAAAAAACTACGCCAAAGTCGTTCAAAAGTCAAAGTCATGTTGACTGTTTTCTTTGACTATCGCGGTGTTGTGCACTCGGAATTCTTGCCGGAAGGTCAAACGGTAAATAAGGAATATTATTTGAGTGTTATGCGGCGTTTAAGAGAGCAAATCCGACGAAAAAGGCCAGATTTGTGGAAAGAAAATTCTTGGATTTTGCACCATGATAATGCACCTTCGCACAAGGCCATCATTGTGAACGAATTTTTAACCAAACACTCAACAAATACCATCGAGCAACCACCATATTCACCAGATATGGCTCCAGCCGACTTTTTTCTTTTTCCTAAACTCAAATTACCACTTCGTGGCATCCGTTTTCAATCGGTAGAAGACATAAAAGAGAATTCGCGGCGAGAACTGACCTCAATTCCGGAAACAGCGTTTAAAAAATGTTTTGATGATTGGATTATTCGTTGGCGTAAGTATATCGTTTCTAAAGGAGCATATTTTGAAGGTGATAAAATAAATTTGGATGAATAACAAACAGTTTGTGTATTATTGATCTTTTCCCGCTACTTTCTTGACAGAGTAGTATATCTATGTTTAGGTTCTACATTGTCAGCCTAGTAATGATAATGTTTTACGTATAAAATTTATTGATTGATAAGTATGTTTTTTCTTATGAATCATTATCATAATCTCTTCTTCAAGGGTGATGTTAAACTTGGCTTCTGAGTCTTGTGAGTTTACACTGTTTAATGTAATATATAAACATATGATAAAGTGTAATATGTATGTGTTAAGTATCATTTAATTTAATAATGTTTTGATAACATCAACTCATGATTGTTTTGATATAACTTGAAAATATACACATAGCCCTTGTGGGGGAATAGAGGTAGAAGGAAATGACAGCATGCAATATTTTGTTTTGAGGAGAAAATATTGAGCAAGTGAAAGAGTTTTTATATCTAGGATCAAAGTTTAAAGTTCAAAGTGACAGGTTGCAAGCACATCATCCACAAGAGGAATCCCAAGTTTATAAGCTTAACCCTTAGTCGCTTTTACGACATCCATGGTTAAGATATTGAGTGTGCCGTGTGGTTTCCGGTACTTTAGCATAGAACTTGAAAAGATATCTAAAAAAATCATGAATGGAATAACAACAGTGGTTAATATATGGCCCGAAATAAAATAAATTTGAAATGGAGTAAACAATGTGTCGTAAAGTCCCTCATATTTTATAATCCCCTGTTATCTTTGTATTGTAAATAAGGTGCTAGACATGAACAAAAAAAGACAGTTTAGTAAACGGTAGCTGTTCTTAGTTTACTTACTTTTGGTATTTTATTAAAGTTTACGATAAGGGAATGTTCTACATTAGAATAAGACAAACAAGCAGGGTTGGAAAAAAATCTACTATCATATTCATTCATATAATCCTATATCACGTCCCTTGCGGGGTAGACGGAGCTAGCAGTCTTTAAAGACTGATAGGCCACGTTCAGCTGTTAGGCTTAATGATGGAATTGAGATTCAAATAAATACTTGACTATCAGAGAAAGTTTGTTTCTCATCATGCCCTGGCAGGAATTCGAACCCGGGACCTCCGGTGTCATGGTTGCGAGTAATAACATATGTATATATAGTACAGGTTGCTAGCCCATCACCTACAAAATCCCAAGTTTATAAGCCTTTTACGACATCCACGGAAAATATATGGAGTAGTTCAATTCTAAAGTGCTAGAAACCTCACGACAAACTGGAAACGGAAAATGGAATGAGAGAACAAAAAGTTAATTAAAATGCAATATGTCCTCCTACATGCGTATTTGCGTAATGCAGTATCGAATCTAGCCTGCGATGCGACCTTTAGTGACCCACAAAAACCTCATCATAAAACTTATTACTCACATCGGGACGAAATAATTAATTTTATATTACACCATAATCAATCACAGTGAATAATTTAAATTGTAACTGTTAATTATCGTACGCTTGTGACTAATTTGGATTCCAGTCGACGTTTTTAATGTAATTTGGGAGAAATTATATATCGAGTTAAATGCCGCACTACGACCTCTACTATGTAACATACTGGCTTTTGCGCAGATTTCAACCTATCTTCTGCTAAAGTTTTCGTAAGTAAACATAACAAAAATACAAACAGAAACATAATGTTTTCTCTTAATAATTTATTTTTAGTAAGTAGTGTAGATACGAGTATAAAGATGGTTTATATTAAGATAAATATTTAAATTAATTTTTTTTACTACAACTTTCAATGACATACCGATTTTCACTATATTGCTTCACAGATTATATGATTGATAAAGTAAAAAAAAATTGATGCTTTTAAACGTCACTTAGTTGCTTTTAAAGCAATGCTGTTAATAATATTTAACCAACCAAAATATCCATGTTGTTGAATTTGGCTAATAATTTGGGCTTATGACAAATGACATCTGTATATATATGCAAATATACCTTTTGATTCGAAAACAAACGTGCTAGTATTTGGGTAATTGCTCATTCCAAAGTAATAAATCGCATTAAAAGCACTAATCCACTAGTGAGTGATTTATGCCAAGCTACGTATAGCTACTGTGTGAAGCTATCATTTTATATTCCTGTAATTGTAAGTATTTATAAAAAAATGACACTTGACTATTTAGATACCTTATAGATACACAAAAATTATCCAATGACCAATCATAACTTATTTCATCTTGTTATACTAAATATCTGACCTTATTTTAAGGACATTCTCCAGTATTGTATTAAAACCAATTATGGCTCGAATTGCACTCGAGTCGTTAACAAAAAATCACTTTTAAAAATAGAACTAATTCGCGCGTTATTATATTGTTACCATTGTTAAAAAATTGAAAAGTAGACTAAAATCATAGCAATCGTAATAATTTCCATGACCAAAGCGAACAGTGCCCATGCGATGAACACAAAATAGCTTAACAGTGGATAGTTGTCTTTACCGTGTAATCAATCAGATTATGATGAATACGGGCCTGTTTTGGCGCGGAGAGCATGGAATTGCTTATTACTGTGTTATTAGCCGTCTTTTGTCTGTAAATATGATTTAATGGAACGTGCGTACGTATTCCTACCGTGTTTAAACTGTAATATTCTCTATCATCATTCACGTATATTTGGGTATGAGATTCGACTTGACGATGTTGGGTAATATCTTGGTAACATACTCGTAATGTAAGAGATTCCATACTGATTAAAGGATTTACCTAAAATGTCCATTTAGATTAACTGAATAAATTATTTTTAATATTATATTATTATCGTTCGCACTCCTTTCGTCTCTTACCTTTCTAGTTTCCAGTGGGACGCTATGCCGCAATTTTTTTAGGGTCTACTGTTAAAGTTTCTGTTCTTTTTCATTTTTCTAATAATTTTATGTCTCTATACTTCTGTTGAGTATGTCAAAAAGGCCTTGAGCTTATTATTATGTGAATTAAATCCAGGTAAACGTTTCAGTCTTTTGGAGACTTTTGGCTTCGTTAACGTCGTTTTTACCTATGTAGATATATTACCCTTGCATCAATTACGGGGTGGACAGAGCTAAAAGTCTCTACTATCTCTCTATCAAATCAACTTTTACAACAATAAGAACGTCATTTCTTGTACTATGACACATATACAATCAATTAAGGTAATTCTGCAACCGCCTATGCAATCATGACCGACTGTCGAACTCGGTTTAAAGATACCTACTCAATATCATCATTGTTGCGTAACTCTTTATCGTCAGTCCATTCATTAGGCCCACCATTAAATAACTTCACCTTTAATTACACAATGTACCAACACTTCATTAAATTGTCACTCAAACTGATGCTTTGCGCAACTTACCGGTGTTACGTAAAAGTTGTGAATGTGATTTACTTGTCTGTTTCAGCCTAATTTCAAATACAGATGCTACTCAAATGTGTGTGTAATTTAAAAAATATACTAGGGAATGTTGTCATAACAACAAATCAAGTACTGAATTATTGAAATGATCTGGGTAGTTCTCGGCGAGGTACTGCTTGCATGAAAAGGTTAATCAATCTTGATTATGTACACTTTCAATAACTATTCATTTGCAAATCGTATAAACGAAAAATATAGGTATAATTATATTTTTCTTATTTATCTAAATTTCCTTTTATTCATAATGCATTTTGATCTAAACATTGACTCAGATTTGAATGTATTGAAAAGTATTCTCCAACATACATTACAAGAGTTTGCTCTTCGCCACAAACCAGAGAAATAGGAAATAGTTTTAAAGAGCAGTCCATCTGTATTCACTGCGGGCCGCTGGCCACTCCGTCCCAGTTCGAATTTCAATTATTGACCGCTACCGTTTGCTGGGAATTCGAAATTTAAATTAAAACTCTGCAATATTCACTTTTCTCATTTCCTTTGGACTTGTGCGTTTTGCGTTTCAAATTGAGAATCACCCTTTGATATTTTGCGTTGTATCTAGCTTGTTCTTTAATGAAAATAATTTAAGTTATTTTGAGCATTGTGGTAGGGGATTAAGAATAGACACAGCCTGATTTTATATTCATTTTTCGAAGTACCTCCTCGTGACTTTCTATGCATATCAATACTGAAAATGTGTCAGCGTTTTTGAATTTATAAAGAATGGAAATATGATGTAGTATTGATTCATAACTCCACATCGATGTGACAGTGATACAAAAAGCGGTAAGGTTCATAAAATTTGTGTGATCTAAGTGTACAAAAGCACACGCTTTGTTTTTTCTACACTTCATTTCAAGCGGCCTCTATGAGCAGCGGTACCTTGTCTGTGTCACCGGAGGTCCCGAGTTCGAATCCCGGCCAGGGCATGAGAAACGAACTTTCTCTGATTGGCCTGGGTCTTGGATGTTTACCTATATAAGTATTTATTATAAAATATAGTATCGTTGTGTTATTATCTCGTAACACAAGTTTCGAACTTACTTCGAGGCTAACTCAATCAGTGTAATTTGTCCCGTATATATTTATTTATTTATTTCGCAAACGTTTTTAAGTTCAACACTATTAAAAAATTACGTTTCGCCTCACATATATAAAGTAGTGATCGCTTGGTATAAATACGGTAAATTAAAAATTGAAATATTTATTTTAACAGCTCAACGTAAACAAGCAACGTGCTACGGCGATCAGCAGTTTATATGTGTGCTATGACCTTAATCTGTCAAAAATATTTAAAACCACAAAAATCTGATAAAACATGAAAGACATTTCTCTCAATGGCGCGTAGCTACATTTTATCTTCAAAAACAAACGAACCCTTTCTCAACGGAAATTCAACGTCTAAGTAAATGTCGCCGGAATCATTAATTTCCTTTTGTCATAACCGCATTTTGAGGAGACGTTTTAAGAAATTCTTAAATTAAAACACGAAATGGACGCTTGTTAGATGTATAAATATTAGCCAGTGATAACGGCTAAGGAGATGAGTATAATTCTTATGGTGTAAGTACACAGAGTATTGTAATATTAGAAGTGACATTTTCTTTTTCTGTAACTTACGTTGGGTATATTTAATATTATACATAACATAATATTTTCTTACAAATTATAATTATTAATTATGTTACAACTTATGTTCTCTTTACGGAATAAATTATCGTCTGTTTCTTATTTGTATTTGGATTACTTGACATGTGATTCGTCGCTAAGATACCATTCATTTTGATGTAATAATAAATAAAAAAAAAACCATTTTGTTTCAAATATTATGCAAATGATAATATTATAATATAAGAGTATTTAAACATTAAAGGACCAAAGGAATACTTTAAATAACAAGAATAAAAATACTAGTTTGTTATTTTTAAAATATATATAGTCGTCTACTCCTTATATTTAACTCTATGTTTATGTCAGGCGCAAGGTGTCAGAAGGCCTTTATTTGAACAAGGCTTTCTCTGACCACTACTATTTATGTAGTTAGCTGGAATTAAGTCGTAAAAAGTGATACGGGACTATACTATGCTTGATAGACATAGTGACTAATGTTTTTATTCAGATTGCTCTACTTAAAAGAATCTTTTCAACTAAAAGACGTTGCTTTTATGCTTAAGTATATTATTATGTAGTCCGTACATACGCCGTGTGGTTCCTGACACTTTAAAAGACGACCACTCCATCTCTCTCCCGTGGATTTCGAAAAAGGCGGCTAAGGAAATAGGCATACAAACTTGGGATTCTTTTTTAGGCGATGGGCTAGCAACCTGTCACTATTTGAATCTCAATTCAATCATGAAGCCATACAGCTGAACGTGGCCATTCAGTCTTTTCAAGACTGTTGGCTCTGTCTACCCTGCAAGGGATATAGACGTGACCATATTTATGTATGTATGAAATAGGCACTAAGTTTCCATATTGGTCAGGTAGCGATGAAAAAACAGTGTTTGCCTGTAATAGTTGGCAGTCTTAGGGCGCGTACATAAAAAACAAGAATGTTACCTTTCTGTTTAAATAAATCATACAACAATCTATAAATTTTGGCGTATATTTGTGTGCTATTCATAATTTTCTAAGTACTTATCACGATCATTAATATGTGCCCTTATGTGTCACGGTATACGTAGATAGTCGTGTGAGTCAGTATGTTTTATTAAAGCTTTATCAGTAACTATCGATCTCCTGTTACTCATATTTACAAGAAATTGTGATACACATTCTTTGTCACGTTTATGAAATATCATTATCTACTATAGGTAGGAACGTACTAAAAACCTATTACTTTTAAAAAAGAAAAAAAATTAAAATAATGGTATGATATGATACGTTTTACTGATTCGGATCTTCGCACTGATACAGATATAAATCATACGATCATTTTGAAGATACGTTTTTGCCAGACCTATCAGATAATACAACTCGTTTCCTGAATGTTCGATGTTTTCCCTCACCGTTGGTAAGAGCATCAGTTAGTATTCAAACTAATATACATACATAACTTCCGAAAATAGTCATGCGTGCTTTTTCCAATAATACTTTTCAATAAATATTTGCATTTAAATCATCGAAATCACTGAACTAAGTACCTACTTGTGACAGAGTAAAAATAAAGTACATACATATAGTCACGTCTATATCCCTTGCGGGATAGACAGGGCCAATAGTCCTGAAGAGACTGACAGGCCACGTTCAGCTGTTAGGCTTTATGATAGAATTGAAATTCAAATAGTGACAGGTTGCAAGCCCATCGCCTAAAATAAGAATCCCAAGTTTAAAAGTCTACAAATAAAGTACTCAAAAATTTCACTTATTTAACAATTTTTCTATAACAACCAAAGTCTATTTAACGATATCGTCACAAAACATTAAACATTATGTGGCATATTGCCTTAATTACTACAATGTTGCCCTCATTTAACGAAACGTACCTATTATATTTCCGTTCATGGTTTGTTGAACGCCATAGATGGCAACATTATTTAACCATCTAATTTTCATTTTGCAAATTCCCCAAATGCGGTGTGGCAGAAGTGAGTGTACTAGCTTTGTTGCCCGCGGTTCCGCCCCCGTGTAATTCGCTCTTGCGCAACCTCACCTCACAGGCTCTGTCTGCCCTGTTAAGGATAAAGACTTGATTGCATGTATTTAATGTAATAGATGCAGTGATTGACTATTCCGGAACTGAACGTGGCCTTGTTGAAATAAATAACTAACCTAACTAATCTATATACATATAATAAAACAGTAAACATATTTTGTCTGTACATTTTGTATTTTTGACTGAAACGGATAGAGAATTTTTTTTTACATTTTTGTCTGTCTGTCTGTCTGTATCTGACTGTATGATCAAGATTCAACTCGAAATTTACGCCGACGAAGTCACGGGCAACAGCTAGTGAAATAAATAAATCACTAACAAAACTCTTACCCTGTAAGACGAAATATATTGTAATATATTAAAAAAGGCTAAATAAAATGATTTTTTCATAATGTAATATAAATTCTGATGCAAGTTGGAAGGTAAATCGTCGCTTATACACATTGTCCATACAATAACATTATGCTTGGCAAAATCAACATCACATTGCAATATTAACACTAAAAACATGTTTGCAAACCGTTTAAATCAAAACCACACCTCGTGCTTCTGACTCGCATTTAATTTATTTTTAGTGCACATTTCATTTACTTCAAAGACTTCATGACACTAGACATGCCAATAAATTATTATATTATCAAAAATAGTGGCAGGCAGCAGAGAATAATGCCTTAAATAAATGTATTGACAAAGATATACCTATTAAGCTTAAGTAAGTAGAACATTTTGTTAAGTGCGACTGAATAAATAATTTTTATAATTTAACTCTTAAAAGTAACCAGACGCAAGAAAAAAGGAAGCAGATGTATTTTATTTCATAAAAATTAACCACAACACACTTATACAAAACGTACTAAATTATTCCCAATAACTATTTCCTTTTCCATCGTAAAGAACTATGTTCAGCATATGGTTCCCGCTAAATATGGTTAACGCTAGTCTTGCGAGGATAACATTAAAATAAAAAAAAATATTAAAATTACTAGGTTCTAAATAAAAAATATTTATTAACTCAATTTTATAATGACGCAAACGTTTATTTAGTACTTATAATAGCATCTTACTGATCGAAATGTCTAGTCTGGAATTAGTTATAGGTCGTCGAATAAAAACAGATGTGCTCATCTCGAGTGGACACGGCTCGCATAGAATCCTTTGAGTACGTCACGGGCGGACTCAAAAGAAAACTGTCAACAAAGGTCTGTTATCCCAAGTGTTCAAAGTTGTATAAACAAGTTTGACAATCAAGCGATTCTCGCATCCAAGTTGGCACTTTGTCTGTATCAGAATTTAGCAGTATCGAGTTTCTTTTTAAGAAGTTTTAGATATAAAATGGTTATTTATTGGTAGTTTATTTGATGAGACAATAAAATTATATATATATTTTAGTTGGTAAAAATTGAATAGATTTCGTCTGTACACAGATTACATTAAATAATGATTTATATGTATCAAACTAACGCAATCCAGCCCCAGAAAAATGGCACGCGCGATGCCGTTTTTATCGCTTGAAAAACTATCACTGTCCCGTTTTACGACATAATAAAAAGTGAAACATCAATAGTATTTCGCGCGATGCTACGTGGCAGAATGGATACCAAAGAGGTGTTGATGTCATGATGGACGCCAAGAGGAACAAGAATAATTTTTTGTATTAGGTACCAAATTTAATAGTTTAATTTCACCTAATCAATGTTTTGCTGCAGATGCGAACCATTCCATAAAAAGTTTGACGAAAAAAAAATCTTTTTATGATAATTTTTATTAGTTACTTAATTGTAAAATCTTAAAGAATTCGTTGCCTTGTCTAAAACAATAAAGACATTTGGATACTTAAAAAGTTATCGTGTGAAAAATCGCCGTAGAGAATGTAGGCCGGCGGCAAAAGCATGTAATTTGATGCTTTCTATCCACTTTGCTATTCACTGAAATAATTATATGTTTGCCTTATATCTGAGGAGTTATTTGACAGCTCAATATTCTACTTGGCGTTATAAAAAGCACTTGCGGAATAGTTTCGTAAAAATATTTGTTAACACGTTGAGTGATTCAGGCCACTTTGAATATTACATCATGTATATTTTTTACTACTGTAAACTTTTGATTTTTTATTTTTGATTGCGTTGGGGCAAAAAAATGGCTGTTATAAAAATGCGTCGCGTTTTCTTATTCCCCTGGGAAGAACCTTCAGTCCGTCTTAAAGACTATGGTCCCATTAGGTAGGCTTGTTAAATATAATAAAGAAATAACTAATCTCGTCTGGCTCTGAAAAAGCAAAGCTGTAAATTTTTCTCAGTCGTCTCTTACGACAACCACGGAATAAATTTCATTTCTTCCTCTTTAGTCGTTGAATTCTCCAAATAGTGGTCGTGGTCAAACTGTAACCCTTCGCCATTTTTCGAAAACAGATTTTTTCTAAAACACTCGTGCAGAAAGTGATGAATCAATTGCATCAGTTACTAAGCAACTTTATCTTGCGGCACGGTTGAACTACAAAATTTTGCATGAAATGTAAATTTTCAAAGGTATATCATACCGTAGGCATAATTAAAATGTAATTCGCCGACAACAAAAGAATGAAAGTAAAAATTATGGAGAGCACAGAAAGATGCAAAGCATACTTAATTGATTCCGCATTTCCTATTTATAATTTTCTAACAAATAGCGGCATCTGATTGCATAATATGGTTTAACCTTACTACTCTTTAACTTCAAACTGTACTGGTACGCTAAACAGCAAAATTCGTTTAGTGGTTACAGTCAATGCTATAGCAAAATAATAATACTTTTAATGTATCGGTCAACAATTACGACTATAAAAAATAAACACAGATGATAAATTTGGTAGGTACTCACACTATTCTGTATTTTGTGGTACTATTCTGGTAAAATAAATGTATGTGACCTCGCGATCTGTAAGACGCTACTGGGTTTGTAATAACTTGACAAACAAACTTTGGATAGCTTAAAAATGTACGTAATTAAATTATTTAATAACTTAAATTGACATTAAACTAAAAAAAATGAAGTGCAATATCTATTCCTAACTTTAATTTACCTTAAAAAAGTGTACAAAAAATGCAAAACGAATATAACAAGAATATTGTTTCTCAAACAAGCATGGTTCGTGGTCTGTTTATGTAAATGCATTCATAATAAATATGATTTCAAGTTAACGAGAAGGGTTCAGGGAGAACGCTAACTCTTTTTTGTTTCGGTTAGTTGTTCGTAGTTTGCATATAAGCGCCATTGTTACATTCACAACTTGGGCAGGCAGCAATGAGGATTTCTTTTCAGATGTCAAAGCAAATGTTTCCTTTAAAAGGAAATTTCTATACTAATGAAGGATGTAAATTCTTGTCTGAACTAAGCGATAGATAGAGTTTTATGGAAACTTTCATTTATAATATACTCACAGGATTCTTAAAAACGAATTATTTGTATAAATTGTAACAACAAGAACAAATATAAGAAATTAATATGTTGTAAATTGTAATTTAATACAAAATAAGAACATCAATAAAATATAATAAATCCCTCTCTTTTATACATGCTGTTCGTAATATTCTGGAATCCTAAAAATCGGATAGTGTTAAATAAGGACCACTTTTTTCGCATAAATTTCTTTGTTTTAAATTTCTTTGACATAACGGTTTCGACATACAATATTTTGGCAAAATAGGTCTAAGGCATTATTAATTTTCAATGTGTATATGTAATAATAAGTGTATATGTGGCATAATTCACTTTTAATCAAAAATAATTATGCGTAAACAATTATACTCACCTACGAAAGAACATCATGTTTAAAAATAACAAGTCATAATACGGTATACTAGGTTTTTTTTTAATCCTGATTGATAGACACCCAGTATTGAACTTAAAATCTAAGTATCTATGGATTTTTCTAACAACTAATTAAAATAGCAACTGAAATACAGCTATAAAAATTTCGCTGAACGTGGTCAAGAAGATATTAAAAATGAGATAAATAAAGGACCTTTCGGTTTGATTATTAGGTCATACAGATAAAGATGCAGGGTATAGAAAAATATGATGAAAAGTGTAAAAAGAAAAAGACACCCATATACATACACGATACGCACTGCAATAACACTGCGTTTTGGGCAATTGTACAAAAACAAACCATTGTTTCCCCCATTGCCGACTGCACAAAAAATGGTGTTCGAAAAACCGATTTACGTTGCTAGTGTGACTGATGCCATTTCGGCCCTTTGTTTAATGACAAAAACGCGAATGTGAATTCGCAAATGGAGCTTAAAAAATAACGAGATACGGGTGTCCTGATTGACAGTTCTGCTTGTTAAAAGTTTGCCAACATTCAGTCACAACGGTTTAAAGGAAATCACCTAATGAGCGTTTTTGTTGAACGCCAGGTTCAATGTTATGGTGGGACTTCAAATTATAGGCAAAGGTCATCGTAGCTTCATTGCTGGTCTGGCAGAATATAAAAAAGTATGTGTCAGCCGCTCCTCTTCTCGCACTCATTGTAAAAGTCAAAAAGGTAAGATTAAACTTGGGATCCAGTTTAAGCGATGTTCTAGCAATATCTGTTTCAACGGAACCACTATTGTACGGGTACTTACATTTGAGGACACAATATACAATATTAGTATCATTGCAATTTATGTTATTATTTTTTTAAATTAATAAATATTTGCCGTACATAAGTTGGTCGCGTATGTTGTAACAATAAACGTATAGAGTATAGAGTCTTAAAAACTATCGTATGACGTTATTCTTTTTTCAAAATATAGTTTCACCTTTCTAAAAATAGCAATGTACTCAATATTTTTATTTAAATTTCAGTCCCATTTACTGTATAAACAATCCCTTATGCCATTACAATACACAAACATTTATGCCATTTTGTATTCGACCACATATCCAGTAGATAAAGCAAAATTAACTTAACTAATTTCTAAGTTTGCAAGTTTTATTAGATTCTAATCCTACTACTATTATAAAGGCGAAAGTTTGTATGGATGTTTGTTACTCTTTCACGCAAAAACTACTGAACCGATTACCATGAAATTTGGTATGTAGGTAGCTGAAGACCCAGAATAACACATAGGCTACTTTTTATCCCAGAGTTCAGAGTTAGAGAGATTGATAGGGTTTCCATGCGGACGAAGTCGCGGGCGGTCTCTAGTTAGTTATAGTTTTGAGATATATTGGTTTCTCATATTACATTAGAAGGCTTATTATACTATGTAATACTGATTTAACACGCCGCGTCATTGGTTTGCTCTAGCACGCTTAATTGTAGTCAGAAGCGGCACAATTTTAAAGCGGGCCCGCATCTAGTAGTAGTACAAGGAACTCATCAAAGGCGTCACACTGCGGCGCGGCGGCAGCGCAGAGGGGTTAGTACGAGTTTTACTCGATCAAATGCGTCGAGCAATTAATCACGAATTTGTATGAAATTGCATTAGTGCCATCGCGTTACCACTAGATGGCGCTGATCAAATCACATACAAATTCGCGATCGAGTAAAACTCGCACTGACCGCTCAGTACGAGCGCGAACCCGCGTTGAAATAAATAAAATCTAGGTGCACTCCCGATTTCAAACTGCTGTACTGACCTGCGTTCCACGGTCCTGCAATTAAGCGTCTTTGCGTTATCCATTCATGTAAACATCAATGTATTTTTATAAAGAAACTTCGTGTAACTCAGAAGCGAGCAAGGGCGTGTTTGTCCGATATAATGGGACCAATGTTTGCTGTTGTGATTGATGTACCCGCCTGGATCGATACACGTCAAAGTTACCCTCCACTTTCTTTACTTAGATATGACAGTGGCCAGTTGATCGATGAAGCTTTTGCTTTTTAATCTTTTTTAGTAAAAAAAAAAGACAAAACACAAAGAATAATTTCAAAGATATTGTATTGCTGTTATGTTACGTTGATTTTAATTAATGAAGTATATAACTAAATTAATTAAATTATAAGACTAATCTCAAACTTACTGTGTTTTCAAATAGTGATTTTTGATATTTTTGTAACTATGAGTATGTTTATATGTTAGTACCACTAATTTGAAAATATTAAATGTATACTTAAGTCTTACCTATCTCGATGGGCAAGCAACCTGTCACTATGTGAATCCCAATTTTATCATGTATACTTAATCCAGCGAAATCTTTTTATATGACTTACAAATGTAGCAGGAAGATTCAAAGTCAAAAACACCATTAATCTTATCCTAGGACTACCATCGCTATAGTAAAATACATTAATATAATCTCATTCCGTATTATCCTGGCCGTCTATCGTGTTTTCAGCCATTCCGAGTATAGAATAAGAAATGGCCTTAGATAACTGATAAAGGTGCAATGGTCATTACACGCTATCGCAACGTCTCCATTGCAAGACGCGTAGGCATTAGACCTAAGGTCTTGTGATAAATTAAGGTATTCCTTATTGTTTACTTCATCTAAGATTTTAATAATTCTATGAATCATCTTAGATTAATTTAAATATATTAAATAAAGATTAATAAATCCATGAATATTTTTTCCCTCGCACATCTCAAAAGTTAATGAACAGGAAGGCTTAAATTTGGGATTCTTCTTTTAAACAATGGGTGTACAAATTATCTTTTTCTGAATCCTGAAAAGAGACAAGATGTCCACACGGCTTGTAAATATTTATACCTTACCGGCTAACCATTGCTAATAGTTTCTAGATGGAATAAGTTCACTTCTCAACGTCGATATTAACTGCTTAGAAAACTTCTTTTTGCAATATTGATAAGACTGTAGTTCTACAGTTGGTATAAAAATAAAAGTATATTTATAAACCACGAAATACCAGCAACAAAGGAAACAATCTCAAAACTAAAACCACCGAGCCAAGCGGAGCGTTGATCTTTGACTGAGCGTCCATAACATCCGCTAAATAATTAAAACTTCAACAGGAACCACTGAAATGTGGAGAAAAGAAATAAATTTTCCCCACGAAAGAACACCCGTTTTTTATCCTCCCGCCTTGATTTATTCGACAAACTTATTTGCCACCGTCGATTTCAATTCCTTAGGGAGATTTTACTCTTACACTGAGCAATAGCGTCCTAAATTTGGATTGCGTATAGTATAGACAGAGTTTTCATTTTTGGCAAATGATTACATAATTATTGATATTGCTCAATAATTCAATGCTATGGATACTTTATGTGGTAAATTGAATATATCTCTCATCATAGTGTTTTTGATCATATATTTCAAAGCCCGGGAAAGGGAAGAAATTTATCTGACCAGTTATTACTGCTTTTGTCAGCAAACTAAACCGCACTATATATATATATATATTTATATTATTTCTTACACCATTGTTGTATTATGAATATTTCTTTTCAAAGAAGCAGTGTTCTAGGTTTCTCGATTAAATCTTTAGTCAAATCTTTGACTTTTGTAGGTTCAACAATATAATTTCGAATTTTAAGACTCGCGTTAACTCCAAACCTCTACTAGAGGAAATTACAGGAATTAGAGGCACTCACAAGAGTTCAGTCAAAGCCGTCTGCGATTAAAATAGAAATCCTTTGATCTATAAAATATTTCAACTCACTACCATCATTGCGTCGTGAAATGTCGCTGCAGATGATATTAAAACAAAGATACTATGAATGAATGATTTCTGTGAATTCCTAATGTTGGATTATTTGTACGTACGTACTACTTCCATGTGATGTTAGAAGATTATGTGATATATGTATTTTAGCAAATACCGGAGAGAGAAGTAAGTATATAATGTTTGTTTATCTCTGTGTCTGGAGTTTTCTGCTCAGGTTTCATGGTAAACAAAAGTGTTGATCTATCACAAGATTAAAAAAATATATATTTATAATACATTTTTCAATTTCCTCTGCCGCTTCCTTTCACTAAAAGAAAAATGAAAAAGTTATTTTTTATTAATAAATTAACATACTTAGTCATTTAAAAAATATATCACATATTTCACCTACTCACACATTTGCGACAAAAATTCCGACCAATTTTATAACGTTCGTTAGTGACCAACTAAAAAATTCAGAGTTAGTGTAAACAGTGTAAGGGTCGGTACACACTGCAGTTTCGAATTACCGATATAATTGGCCGGGCTCGCCATACGTAAGGCTAATGCAACAGTTTACGCATCAGCTAATCTGCAAATTGGTGCAGCTTTGTCGGACAGAGGCCGGCCGTGTCGTCACTCGCATGTCTGATACAAGCTTTAGGTGTAGTCTTGGGATTAATAAAAGCGTTCAATATAAAATTCCAAAATTATTACTCGTTGTAAAAGTTCACTTAAATTAAGTTAAATAATGTTAAATAACAGTAGTTAAACAATATTTTTAGTTTTCAAAATA
Organism: Amyelois transitella; assembly: GCF_032362555.1. Lineage (NCBI taxonomy): Eukaryota > Metazoa > Arthropoda > Insecta > Lepidoptera > Pyralidae > Amyelois > Amyelois transitella. The sequence goes on along the minus strand of NC_083511.1, from coordinate 3,413,242 downwards.
GAACCTCGAAAGTTCAATTTTGAAAACTATAAATATAATGCAGGCATATATCTTCGTATTATGACAAAATATTGTTTTCTTTCTCTTTCCTTTCTCTCCCGTATTCCTCAACTTATATTATGAGTCAGATGAAGACCACTGACATGGAATAATACCTATACTAACCAACATACAATGCGAAACAAAATATTACGGATATAATTACGCAATCAAGACAGTCAGCATTAAATTAAACACTGTATACAAGTTCATTAAATAAACGCTTAATCTTTTTAATGTGTCCTCGACCTTCTACTTCCTCTCTACCACTGGTAATTAATTTAACGTTACGTCTGGTAACTATGGTAACCATCTACAAACTTTTTTACACAAATGAGCTCTAATTACTTACACCGGTCCTAGTTTCAGACTTACAGTCCATATAAAGTAAAAGTTTTACGCAAAATTTATCTTGAATTTCATACGTGGCTTTTGCTTTTAACAACTTATTTAGTCTCCTGAGTGTGTTGAGTCCTTGAAGAATGCCAGTAAAAATGTGTAACAACTGATAGAGATTTTGACAGAAAACGTTTTGTATATCTGATAGGGATCAAGAACAAGCTCTTTAATTTCGGAACAATAAGAAGACTAAATACGTATGGTTTTTGCTGGATTTGTATCATCTGTTATTCTTATTACTCACTCTGTTTTATAATATAATTGAATGAAAAACGCACTTTAGGATCATACTAATAGCCAACCTCCAGAGAAGACGCAACCGGGATAAATGTTGGGAGGATATTATTCTTCATAACGAATTATGAACGAGAAGCTTTCGAACTAAACCATCACACTAGCCTCCAAACATCACGCAACAGAATATTCCTGAGTCAATTAAAATACGTTTAAACACCCATACACACCTGGCCGCGATAAATATCGTAACTATTGTGAAACTCGAGATTTTCGAACCTCAATTTTGACAACAAAAAGGCCATAATCGATTTTGGGAACACAAAGGGCGCATTATATTTGACAAGTCGACTGTACGAACGCTGTTTGCGGTAGAGATTATTTCGGTTGAAATGAATGAAAGCAAAACACAATCCCGAATATGTTCGGTAATTGAAATCCGAACAACGCCCTCAAGGACGTTTTTTAATTTTTTTTTTCCTTTCCTCAGATAAAAAGTCTCGAGTGTCGAATTCCAGTTTGTCCCGGGAAACCAATTTGATTCGAATACCCTTTATAAAATACGAAATTATTTATTTTTTTGTTACTCGCACACCTTACATTCATATGTGACATGTTTTCGTTTGACATGTCAAATTATTTGAAGGGTGTTAATTCTTAGGAGAAGAATTTAATTTTAGACATGAAATGTATAATAAAATTTCGATCTTTATTGATGACAAATATGTTAGATGACGTGAAATGTGTATTTTTAACCATTTAAATTTTTAATGCTTTTTCTGTGGCTATATAAATATTGCAAAAATACATGTTGGTCGACTATTCTAAGCATTCAAAGTTATTTTACAATAAAACAGAAGTAATTAATGTACATATATAGGAATAAGCGATACTTAGGTACTACACTTATTTAAAGAAGGCGAATCAATGACCAAATTAATGGTACACTTTATTGAATTCATATGAACATGCTAATCGAGAGAATCCTTTTGGAAACAATCAACCAACTTGTAATAGTAATAACAAAAACTTTGATCAAAAAATCTATTGTGTGGTTTATTGATTAATAGACGAAACACAGGCAAGTCGGGCACGTAACATAGACACAGGAAACGTATGGTCGTACAAAAACGCCACCCGCGGCCAAACATCATTATATCCGTTCTTTTAGAGAACTCCTTTTATAAAGGGTTTTATAATGATTAATTATATAATTTGGACCATGTCATCGGCCCGCCACATGGTGGGTCTAACAGTTTAATCTTAAGCCAGGTGGAAGTTTATCTGATTGTTCAGCGTAAAAGGGGTTTAAATGAACATCACGATAAGGTCACGGGAGTTTGTTAGTAGCAGGGGAAGATGTTGCCATAGGAGTCGCTACTATCTTGATAGTAATTATGGGTTGGTTTGTGCTATGTTTGGAGTAGCTTATTAGATTCAATTGTGGTAAAATTATTGATAACGCAGTTAAATGCTTAGTTGATGAATTTTATGAAACAAATTACTCTCATATAAACAGGACAAATAGTCGTTCCAATACGAGTTTGGTTCCCCTTTTTCTTTCTTCTCTTCTTTTTCTTTGAAAGGGCAAAGGTTGCGTAGGTCAGATGGCAGTAGTTAAGGGTAAAAACCTGACTCGCCCAATCCAGGATCTATGGTAAAAGACATACTCTGACCGGTCTCTTTTCCAGAGTGGTGAGCAACCGGGGAAGAAGATGACTTATATAGATAAACATCCAAGACGCCAATCAGAAAAGCTTTGTTTTTCATAATGCCCTGGCCGGGATTCAAACCCGTGTCATACTGTATCACAGACAAGCTGCTACCTAGTAGGTACTACTAACTACTGCTACCTACGCTACTAACTACCGCTCCGTCATACCCTATAGTTCTTCATTTGCATAATGTATTATAGCAGGACACCTTTTAGTAAATGTACATTTTTTTTTAATTGTCTTCAATTCTCTAAAATTTCAAAGTCAATGCTAATCGGTTTAAAATGGAACAATAAAGCGTATCAGTGTTTTGCAAATAACACCAAATCAGGCATTTAAACCTTTGTAGAACACATTCGTAGGCATTACAAAACGTCACACTTAATTTTCTAACAATAATTCGGGTACAAAGGCAGCTAACAATAGCGGACATACCCCCTAGAGATAACAGATTTTGTAGAAAACTCGGCGTTTTTTGTCAAAGCGATTCATAATTAATTAATGGCCGTCGAGCGTATCGGACGTGGTAGGGGGGCAAAGCGATGCCCACATTCCATTGTCGTGTAACTTACGCACGTCGTTCATCAAGTTGACAAGCGTTAATCCAGTTTCCGGGGCCTACCACGGACGCCAGTCGATCTCGAATTGTGGAATATCACGTGTCATTAGACGCTAAATGCTTAAGTTGAAGTTGGTTTGAATTCAATGATATGATCATTTTAGTATTTGGGTTTCATTGCATCTATATATATGTATATTTATTGTCACGTCTATATCCCTATTGTAATAGATAAAGCGAAAAGACTTGAAAGACTTCCGAAATTAAAGAAAGTGATTCCGTTTAGTTCGCAGAATCGTGACGCATAATGGTGACTTTCATTGCGTGTCTATGTTATCATCAATAATCTTTAAACAAAAAGCAGTCCAAATAATTCGGATATCTGATCACAGCCAAATTTTAATTCCGTTGCACACACAACAGTCTTGCAAAGGCAATGAGTATACCAATGTAAATACAACGGCCAAGTTGATGACACCGTTCAATAAAGTTGAAATAAAATCAAATGCAACTATCAACTTTAAACTCGAATAAAATTGAATCGACTTCAAAATTGTCTAATAGTAGTGTCCGTTCAAATGTCCCTCCCTACAACCGCCGAATCTCGATGACAAATCGTTGCGTAAATGATAGTGTTCGCTGGTTCGTGCTCTCGTAGACTCTGTTTTTGTTGTTTGATGTATGCCCGTGCTTCAAACCCATTGTTTGGGCTTGGATTGCATGCTTTTTGCGTTCACGCTTCATTGGCACGGATCTAGTGGCTGTGTTTTGATTTTTAAACGTTTGTCTCTTCCTTTTTACCGTTATAAAGATTGTTACGAATATATAAAATAAAAAATAAGTAAGGAAATAACTAGTATTTTGTATTAAGCTTGCCATTAGTATTGGGATGATTATGTTAGAAATTTTTTGATAAACAAAAGTACCTTTTTGGAAATAATCTTGATGTTTAATCTAGATTTAATTATTGGGAAGTCTAGTCTATTCATCGTATGGTTTTAATTTTTCTTTTGGCGCCCAAACATAACAGTGCCCTAGAATTTGTAGTAAACACATAATTACCGACCCAATTAATGTTAAATGCTCCAAAAATGTCTTCTTATAATTTTAACGGGACAAATTGTCGCAACCCGGAATAAACTTAGGCGCCATTCTTAGGGCCCTTCTGCGATTTATTGTTTAATCACAAGCGCAGCTACCTCAGTATTGCGACGGTAAATTGTGGTGAGCCCCTAATAAAATGGAAGTATAGGATTCTAGAAAGGAAGAATAAGTCGTCACTGAAAGTGACTGACACTTTCAATGACGAGTTCTTTTTCGTGAATGTAATCTTGGTATGTAGTAACTTCCTAAGTCTTAAGCAGTTGTTAAAAAGATTAAATTTTTTTGTTAAATTTACTAATTCATTGATTCTTCTTCTCTAGGAAAAGTTGGAACTCAATCGGCATTGGCATCGGCGGTTGAATTTACCTATTAAGAAAGGTATCGCAGGAAAATCACTATCCGTTTAATAACGTTATAGTGACACAAACTTGAAATAAAAATTTATGTATTGGTTTTTTCTAACATAGAAACATGAATAAATTTTTTTACGCAATATCAATGCGCCCCTGATGTCAAACACATTTCATTTTAATGTCCCATATGGCTCAACACTAAGCGCTTCCATTCTACTTGTTATAACATCCATGAAACAATATCGCACACGTTTCTCAATTGTATTATTGATATTACACATATTGTGTTACAGTATTTGGAAACGGCAAGTAAGTACTTACATCTGTTTCCTCAGATCTATATTTTTACAAGAGGTCAATAAATGCAACTATTAAAAAAAAATCTTATTATCATTCTACATATTTGAAAGAAATGAGAACATTATAAAGTTAGGAAGTTCTCTTCTAAATGCTTTTAAAAGTTACTATAAATAAAAGGCACAGGAGAAAATGGCAAATCAATGTTATTCCAATATTCTTTTGCATGATTATTATATACATATATATATTATTATATTTTTCGGGTTTTCGTTACACTGGTAGCGTGTGGTCCTTTAAAATAAGATCGTCTAGAGATAAAGTTCAAAATCATCTCGGGCTCAAAACTGTATAAAAAATTAAAATCCGAAATTCAAATTTTAAGGTCAACTTAAATTCAACTCAGAGCCTAACATTAATCCTATTACAGTGACATACGTCGCAGTCACAGGTGATTTGAAGACAGACGTAGATATGACAAGGATTATATTTAATCGCCTCTACTCATTCAAATTGAGTTTCTATAAATGTTTCTTATCAAGTGGAATTATCATAAACCACTTTTTATACCACGAAACAATATTAAATTATTTTAGTAATTCAAAAGTGAAACTGACTTTTTAGCCAAATGTTTGAAAAAATAACCGTTTTTTTAGGAACAGCTGCAATAAAATAGAAGCACACACATTGTTTATTCAAACGACAATGCCATGAACAAAACGACATGTTTCACGCATAGCACGCGACAAAATCGTGTCGAAACTGCTTTTGCGTTTAAGAATACATACTCATCCTTGCCTCATAGAGGGAATAAAAACTTATTGCATTGTATAAAACGGGAGCGTCCGCTTCTGAACGACGTTTTACTGCTTTCGTGGAACTGAATGAGATCCCGCTGGGTGAAACAATTGCCAGTAGCTGCATTTAGCTAAGTAAACGCCCTTGCGGAACCTGCGAATGTGCTACTGCTATTGTCACTCACAAATACAGAAGCAAATTGAATTGTTATAAAATAAAGATATCTTTACCTGCCTTTGGACCTAATGACCCAATTGTGAGTCATAAAAGCTGTTAAGTTTTTGTATGCGTTTAAAATTTGTGACACAAGATTGATGTTGTTTTGAACAATGACGCTTTAGTTTATTGTGTTGTTAGTTTAAATGTCGTGAAATTCTCCTTTGTAGCTTGCAGTGTATCGAATGTGACTAACGCTGGGTGTGAAATGTGTTGAAGGCACGTTGTTGTTTGTAAATCAGTATTAGACCTTTGATTGTATATCTTTTGGAAATCTTTCTACTTATAAATATACAATATAATCATGTCTATATCCCTTGCGAGGTAGCCAAAGCAAACAGTTTTAAAAAGACTGATAGACCACGTTCAGCCGTTTGGCTTGCTAGCTCATCGCCTAAAAGACGAATCACGAGTTTTTAAACCTATCCCTTAGTTGCATTTTACGACATCCATGGGAAAGAGAAATTTTTACTAACTGCTTATAATTATCATTTGGTGATATAAATGCTTGAATATATGCAACTAACGACTGAGTCTTTATAACATGGAGACACGACTCTTTTTTTTTTGTAGGCTTATTAACCACGTCTTTTGTTTCCTTCTGAATTAATTACCCACCAAAGTCAATTATCAAAGAAAGAATAACCTTGTTTAACATCGCAAAACAGTTTCTATTATATAAAACTACGAACCGCTTACAATTTGAACAAAAATCTGTAGCTATATATTGAATAATTAAGTCTTATAAGACTATAGCTCTCAGTAGGCATCTCGCAGTGAGAGAAATAAAATACACAACATCTCAATAAGCGGCCGACTGTATTAACATAAACATCGATTTGATCGCGTTCAGTACTATTCTACAGCTTGAATACATTATGGCTGCGTTCTTTTTTATAACGTCAATAATTTAAGAAACAAACTGTTGTTACTCTGTTCTTTCAAACGTTTTTTTTTGCTTGTTTCAACTGTCTTGACACGCCCCGCGGACGCCCAAAATGGACACTCCATGCTATGAATAAGCATAACCGTAAAAATAGATTTCTTTATTGAGGCACGGGACCTGTTAATGATTGGATGAATAGATTTACTATTTTATTAGAGAGCAACTATAATCAGAATTCGGATATGTCCCTCTCGAAAGAAAGTTGAATGTACTTATTTGATTTCAAATATTTTATATATAAATTACTTAATTGTTACTTAAAACTTTGTTGTCATCATTTATTTCACATAAAACGTAGCTTTAAAAACTCTGACAAAAGAATATGCAGAATGAATTGCTATATACTCCAAAACATGCAAATACTTAAGTTTTCCACTCGGATCAACCTTTCTTTCCGGGTACCTTTAATTACCAATATCTTTATAACGTGCTAATAAATCTACATTCTCTGCAGTTACATACTAAAAAACACATTTTAGGGTGCCATTGTTCGCAAGTTCACGGTCAGATGGAATGACAATCGTTAATAACCCATTAATGTTCTGTTTCACACCGTCCATTAAAACTAAAAGCGGTTTCAAAGGAAACCCCGCTTCCAATTCCCTTCGCACTTAAAATGTTACAAGTTAACTGCATTGGAACATCTGATAAGGAACTCGCCAACAAAAAATAAAATAAGAAAAATGTTGCCATATCGCCTCAACGGTAGCCCAAGGAATTTATAGACAGGGTCAATATCTCTATTTCGATTCGGTATCGCCATTTATCAGCGGCATCTAATGATCGGTCAGCTTATAATAGGCAGTGAGTGTCAAACTAATGAGAATATATACGAACTTGGTACACGATAAATTAGAGAGGTTTCGAATAAAACGGCATATTAATTGGACATTAGTGTACGTCAACACCTTCTAAGCAAAGTGTGGCCGGTAGGAACGATTAAGTAAGTAAGAGTATCAGATATGTTATTTCGGAGCAATAAAATTAGGTGGGTGTCAATTTTCCGATGTAGCCCCGAGGATATTAAAACATACGATTTGAAATTTGAATGTTTCTTTTTTGCATTCGTAACTTCATAAATTACGGCCAGTGTTTGACTTGTTATTGAGTTATTTGTAATTTCCATGTCATTAGGATACAAATTATGTTCCGACGCAAACTTCTTTTCGAAGTAATAATTTCTGCTGGCGCTTTAGAGAGACATTACTTTTGTCTTAGCAAATTGAATTCCGCAAAATCTCTGTAAGATCTGACTGACCACAAATTGGGGATTCATTGTCAAGCGAGATAACATCGGAGGAATCTCATTATAGAGAACATCGCCCGGGTTTTGGTTGCCTTTATATGTTGTGTCTAACTTTGCCTTGGAATCTTGGGGGTCTCGGATTGTTTCAACTTTGTAGATTAATTTTTGCTTATTCTTTCACTATTATCTTGTTTGAATGTATTTGTAAAATGTGTAATTTTTATTCTCAATGTGTTTATGCATAGGAAACAGATATATCCTAGTACATAGGTATAAATAGCACTTCTTTGTTTTAGTACAGACTAGTAATATAAACTGGTATTTGAACTTTGGTACCTACCGTACAATGCTATGTTGATTTACATACCGATAAGATTCACTTATATTAATGAAAAACCACTGTTGATCTACTTATTTTAACGCCATATGTGATGGTTTTTTAAATTATATTTATGTTATTTATAGATATATAGAAATTGTAGATTTATATATAGATTAGAAAAGTAAATTCGTAAAAATTATAGATTTATATGAAGTATATAAATCTTAAATTTTATCCATTCATTCATACGCTACAACGCTCCTTATCACCCCTGGCTATCCATCCATTATTTTACCTTCATAATAAGCTCGGACGAGCCATTGAAGATTGAATCAAGCACAAACTGAAAAAGCCAGTAGCCGTAGGCGAACGGAAAATTAAAAGCGAAGAGAGCGTTTCCGGTTTATTCTCAATGATTCCAACCTGATAGATCTACATAAGGTGATAATAAAATAAGGTAAGTAAAGTTAAAAAAATTCGTAAATTTCAAATTCATCTAAAAACTAAAAGTTCATTGCATCTTTGACATTATTTTTCAAAGACTTAGGCAATGTTGTCGTATTCCATTTGCCTCTCTTACCATTTGCATAGGGCTAGAATATTGATACTTGTTCCAGCCAGATTAGTGACGACGATTTGACGGCCTCTGTGGCGCAGCGGTAGTATGCTTGTCTGTGACACCTGAGGTCCCGGGTTCGAATCCCGGACAGGGCATGATGAGAAAAGAACTTTTTCTGATTGGCCTGGGTCTTGGATGTTTATCTATATAAGTATTTATTATAAAATACAGTATCGTTGAGTTAGTATCTCGTAACACAAGTCTCGAACTTACTTCGAGGCTAAGTCAATCAGTGTTCTTAAAAAAAAAAATAAAAAAAAAAAAAAAAAAAAAAAAATAAAGACCTTGCCTGTAAGTCCATTCGCCATCCCTTGACCTAAAAGATGCGAGTACAAATTGCGCAGGTGCTACGTCTGTGGACCCAACGGGAGCGTTGCGTTTCCTAGCCATTCTTTTTAATTTATCACAGTGGTACAGCGGTAGAATCATTAAAATTTTCACTGCACCCTTACAGATTTATTCGATATGAAATGATGAAGTTACTGCGCTTATAGAATCGCAATGAGGCGGTTTTAAAAAGTGGGAATTTTTTAAACTTGTAGGGCGAATTGAGGACTCTTATCTTATTCTGGATTATCTTGACGGCTTTTGTGTAAAAGTAGATCATTTCACCTTTTATTTTTATTTTTTTAATAAACTCAGTATATTCATAGCTATAAGAAATGGGAATTTAAAAAATTACTGATTGTAATACCTCTCTAGAGCTTGGACAGGAGCTGACCTTTTGGGAAGTCAGGTTCCTATGGGGAAGCGATTTCCTCCTCTGACTGGGGAACCTAATCCATATGAATGTGAATTGGCCCGACAGGCAGTGTAAGGTTCCTTTTATTCTATAGTAATTTAAAACAGCTTTCAAACGAATTATCAAACAGATTAATGAAATGCAATGTCTAGAGGTCACGGTTGTCTGACACGTGATTACAAAATATGGAGAGTTCAGAAGAAAAGTCATGGTACTCTTTCGAATAATAAGTAAACTTATGTAAATCTGTGAAATAACAAACATCAAATGCTGTTGATTTTTTTTAAAGAAAATCACGCCTCTTTCCTGCAGGGGTGGGTAGAGTCTACATCCTTCCATTTGCCACGATCCCTGCAAACTTCTTTCGCTCCATCAACATTCATAAATTAAAGTGAGGAAACCTGCACATCCAGGCAACTGGATGTATTACCTTGGATCCAGTACGGATAAGGTTTACGTACAAAAGGTTGCGGAGGTCAGATGGGAGTCACTTTGTGTCCTGAACCTGACTTGGGTGAGTCATCACATCCAGGATCCATGGTCTAAAGCATACCCCGGGCTCCTCTCGAGAGAAGTGATGATGTAACCGGGACTAAACCCAGGAGGAAGAGTACATTCAAAACTACAATTTCAAAGATTTTACAAAGGTTTCAATATTTATTATAATTACCTACATCTGTACCCACGATATTTTATCTCAAAACTGGACGCACACTTTTTTTTCGTTAATTACTACAAATATTTGCGACGTAAGCCCTTCTTGTTCAGTTCATTAGCCTTTATGAGTTTAAAGAAATCAATCTTGGTGTTACGTTGATGGATGCGTTCTCGACCGTTTTGTTAAAAAAAACCGAGTTACTTATGCAGTGTTCACATTAATCACAAGGTTTTTAATTTATTATGTACAAGAATATGTTAAATTGAGTTGCAGTTTGATAGTCCAACGGTTATGTTTATGGATAAAACAGATTATCTCCATTTAAGTAGCGTTTAAAGGCGGTTCCTTCCTTAATTTAAGAGCTTGCCGTGTGGTTCTCATCACTTTAGGATAGAACTCCTCTGTCTCTTTCCAATCGATGTCGCAAAAGACGACTAAGTTTTTAGGATATTTTTAAGAACATACAGCTGAACGTGGCCTTCCCGTCTTTTCGTGATCATTGAAAAAACGTGACTATATGTACTCGTATGTATGGATGGATATAACGTTTCAATTTTTTATTTAAATTTAAAAATTGTTAATGTTGTGAAGAAAAGAAGGTGCGATTTAACTTTACCAAAGATTTTAACCATGCCAATTTACGAATTTGTTATTGATTTAGAACTTTGTATCTAAACATTCGTGAGAAATTGCTACTGTACAAAAATTTATAGAATAATAACTTAATACAAATGCTATAGAAGCGGAAACGTTACTCCCCATAAATATTCTTTAATCCTCTTAACATAATATTTAAGTAAATAGGGATTTGCCGTTCCCTTATTATCAGAATAAATTTATTCATAAAGAAATAAACCACATGTCATTAGCATTTGTTAACGATTCGGAATAAAATATGTCTGTTTAGGCACTGGTTTTAGATCTATTACTTTTGTTGTCAATTTTATCACTCAATATTAACGTTAATCTTTTTAAACTGCGACTTAAAAAATGTAAAAGTATTTAGATAAAGGAAAAGATAATACAGCAATCTTTGCAAGTGGAATAATTAAATTTTCTGCCTACCCCAACAGAATTAAAGCGAAATTATAATTATATAAGTAAAAAACCTTTTAAATAGTATGCATTTTTAATCATGATCTTTAATTAATTGAAATTTTTCGCAAGAATGAACCACGATGAAGTAACACGGCATATGGTGTGAAAATCACACAATTTTACCAAGCTCTATAATGTTTCCCATATTTATTTTTTCAAATAGCTTTAATACATGCTATTGTATTATTTTTTACATACAGAAATATACGTTACAAGTAATATCGCATTTTTATTCCTATTTAGTAGGTAGACATAGCCAATAGTCGTGAAAAGACTGAGACGCAATTCAATAGTTTGGCTCATAATGACGGAATCAAGATACACTGTTACTAGCCCATCGCCTAAAAGAAGAATCCCAAGTTTGTAAGTCAATTAAGCTATTTTATGAGCTTTTTTATTGTATAAGCAAGGTATTAATTTACATATACATATGTATATGGTAGATGAAAGATAATGTTGTGGCGAAAGACGTATGCAGGGATTGTGGCAAGTGGAAAGATATAGTCTCTGCCTACCCCCATCGAGAATGAGGCGTAATTCTTTGTATTTAATATGAAAATATCTAAATAGGAATAAGAAATAAACGCTCAAATAAACATTGATCCAACACTCAGTTTGCCAAAGTAATAAACAATCAATTACAATAGAATTTTTATGTTTTTCCCAAATTGTCAATACGAATGTAAACACGTAACATTATTCCTTATTGGTATCTCATTAAGGAATACAAAGCTATCGAAATATGCTTTAGGGTGGGAGGACAAATGGAATCATTTAATTTATTGTCCGTTGTATAAATTGGCAATTTCCTACGGTCGCTTGTCGTCATCGCAAAGATTTATATGGATAAAAAAAATACAATTTGAAACAAGTTTGTCCGAAGAATTATAGTTCTGATAAGAAAGCCTTAGGTCGTTGACATCAAACCATAATAGGTTATTTTTATAGTTGAATTCTCAAATGCCATGTGAATGTGTGTATGTCTCTATTATCCATGGCATTGCCTACCTTCCGGTTATATGAATAGAATAGAATAGATTTATTTTCAAAATTGGATACAAGGTATCACTTATTGACGTCACATAACTTAAATCTAATTATAACTACTACCGCTTCCAAAGCGCATGTGTAGAAGAAACTACACTGCAGCATTTTCATCGGACGTCAATTTACAAATATAGATCTCTTAAATCTTAATCGTGGACGAATGCACATTGTCTACATTAAAAAACATGAATGAATGTAGAACTAATTATGTCAATAGTCTAACTAACTATGTCAATAGTAGTCAATATGAGCTGGCGGAGTGCGCTGCTCTCTCATTTGCTCTCTACCAGCGCACCTTTCTTGACTCCCTACAATATCTCAATAGTGTCCCTTTAATTCTGTATTACTCACCCCCTATTCTAGGGATGACGATACATGGGCACGTGTATTACTTACCATGAGCAATTGTTTTTTTAAATGTCTACTGGCGTTTTTGACTTTAAGTCCGGTTGCATCCTTACCTCTCGAAACCCGGATTATGCCTTGGGCCACAATTAGATAAGTCAAGTATTTACATGAAACGACTCCCATCTGACCTCCGCTACCATTGCAGCGATACATAAACCTTACAACATAATGTATAACATATCCAGTTAATTGAATATGCAGGTTTCATGATGTGTTTTCTTACCGTTAAGGCATCGTCAAAACTTTGTCGTTACAAGACTAGCTTTACATAAATTATTTTCAGTTGAAATATAATAGAAATCCCCCACTACAGTATACCATCTATACAGTTCTTCCTCCTGGCCTTTAGTCACGGTAACATCTTCTCCACTCTGGAGAAGAGCCCGGGGTATGCCATTGACCATGGATCCTGGATTATGTCAGTTAGGCTTTGACACAAGCGACTCCCATTTCACCTACGCAACCTTTGCAGGGGAACCTAATCCATCTTGGATCAATCATAGTTTACACATCTAGTTGCCTGAATGAGTAGGTTACTTCACGATGTTTTCCCTCGCCGTAAGAGCATTGGTTAGTATTCAAACTAATATAACATTAATACTAATATAACGGCCTCTGTGGCGCAGCGGTAGTACGCTTGTCTGTGACATCGGAGGTCCCGGGTTCGAATCCCGACCAGGGCATAGTGAGAAAAGAACTTTTTCTGATTGGCCTGTGTAAAGTATATGCTATTTATACTACGTACAGTCACCGGCTCACTACCACACCAAGTACCAGTACACGTCTGTCTGCGATTGCCGCTCGCACGCAACTGTCAACTTGACATTTATAATACCGACTTGTGTGTGTGAGACAGCGTCTTGTATCCATTACTAGATACAAACACTACATCCCTTCCTTATTAATATTTTTTTCAATAAATATAAGACAAATATATTGTTCTACATTTTTACTCATAAAATCAACATACCAAGAATAAGTTTCAATTCATAGACATAAATCAGCAATCAATTATTATAACCACTCTATCACTTTCATAATCATCTTTATTAATATTATATTCATCTGTAACTGCAGGTATTAGACTGGTTTCCAAACCCGCTCTATTTTCTTTAAATGAACTACGTTCCTACGTAATTTCTGACCAGTTACTTTGTTACTAACAATAATATCTCCACCTGAGGTCTCTTCTACTACATGTGGTGTAGGATTAAAGTTAGTCGATTATTTGTTTGCCTTTTCCATTTCTTTAATGAAAACTTTATCACCTTCTTCTATCACATTATCGGTAGCTCTTCGTTTCCGATCAGCATACTCTTTCCCTCTTTCTTTTTGTAGTTTGTCTCTATCCCTAACTTCAGAGTCATCACCTCTTCCATTAATATCTTTCAACATTGGAATTTTGTCTCTATTTTGTTGTTTGAAAAACAACTCTGATGGAGATTTTCCAGTTACAGCATGAGGGGTTGAGTTATACATCATCAAATATTCATACAGTCTCTTTTATATCTTTCTTTTCCGTATAGATAATTCTCAACCGCTTTAAGATGTCTCTGTTTTATCGTTCTACTTCTCCGTTCATTTGAGGCCAGTAGGGGATAGTATTAAAGAATTTAATGCCCGATTTTCGCAGTGTTCCTTAAATTTTTGACTAGTAAACTGCCGCCCATTATCTGCGGTTATGGAGAGCTGAAATCCTAAACGGCTAAAATATTTCCTTTAACAGGTTAATAATTTGTGTGCTCGTAATTGTACAAATAATTTTAATTTCTTTGTAACGGCTAAAGTAATCAATAATTACCAATAAATAATCGTTACTAGGTAATGATCCTAATAGATCCATTGCAACATCCACACATGGCTCTTCAGGTAGGTCACGGCGTTTCATACCGACTGGATTATTTGGCAAACTCACTAGGGTGTATCCTTTGCAGCTTTTTACTAACTTTCCCACGTCTTTATCAATTCGCGACCACCAGACCTTGCTCCTGAGCCTTAGGAGGATTATATTAATGATAAACATGTGTGGCCCGAGCTTGACATAATGGCCTCTTAAATGCTTGTGCATTTTTGACATGATGTTGACATAATTTGTACAGTGTGTACATATTTTATTTTATCTTTATTTATTTGACGAAATATCGAATTCGTATTGAAATAACTAGTTCTACATTCATTCATGTTTTTTAATGTAGACAATGTATATTCGTCCATGATTTAGATTTAAGAGATCTATATTTGTACATTGACGTCCGATGAAAATGCTGCAGTGTAGTTTGTTCCGCCGCTTCTTCTACACATGCGCTTTGGAAGCGGTAGTAGTTATAATTAGATTTAAGTGATGTGACGTCAATAAGTGATACCTTGTATCCAATTTTGAAAATAAATCTATTCTATTCCTTCCTTTCATAGCCACGACTCCAGGGTGGCCCCCGTGAGCTGCATCTAATACACGTTTCCTGAGGCTACTCGGGATAACTATTCTATTTCCTCTTAGGAGTATGTCTTCATAAAAACATAACTCGTCTTTTACTTTAATAATTTCTATCTTGAAATGTTCTACCGCCCAAACCAAACCCAAGACTTATTTTTCCGTTAGGCTATATTTTCGTTCACATTCATTGAGAGTCCTGTTTTCATACGCAATAATTCTCTGACCATTTTTGTCTGTTTGCACCAAAACAGCTCCTAGCCCAAAAGGACTAGCATCAGATATTACCTGTGTTTTTTCATTAACGTCATAGTATCCTAGAGTTCGTATTTGAGTTTAGAAGTACCACCACTTTTACAACATCTCTGGTAATGACCCATTTTTCCACATCCATTACATTTCTTTCCTTTCGCAAGACACTTCAAATCAAGAGATTGGTGCTATGTAGCCCCACATCTGCTGCATCTCTCGTTAGCCTTTCCCTGCCTTCTTTCTACACTTTTCCATCCTGATTGATGTGTACTTTTATTTGTGATTGCGTTTATCTCATTGGTTTTATTTTCTTTAGATTGACTTCCGTACCCTTGCAGTTTATGATTCACAATTTCCAGTGTTCCTTCATCACCCATTGTCAGTATCTTTTTCTTTAGTTCTGCAGATATACATCCTTCGATGACTTGGTCGATAATGTGTTCGTCAATGTTTTCGAATTTGCATTTAACAGCTTGATCCCTTAGTTTTACTAAATACTTATCATAACTTTCTCCTTCTTCTTGCTTTATGAGACGAAAAATGTGTCTTTCGTATATTTTATTTTGGTTGGGACGGAAATATAAATCAAGCTTTTCGATTGCCATCTTGAAAACATTCACTCCTTTTTTATCTTCGACACTTGAGCCAGGCAGGTTGAAAAATAAAATCTCCTGCAGCCCTGCACCACCTAACACAAGTAATGTTGCTCTCATCTTTTTAGGTGAAGAGATATCGGCTGCTTCAAAATAAATTTCTAACGACCTTTTCCACTTCTCCCACCTTATACCAACAGAAGCGCTGTCTCCTTCTAAGTCCAGTTTATCAGGCGGGGGTAGTTTATCCAAAATGTTGTCTTATGGGACGACCCGTAAGAGTGGAGGGGTAAAGTTTTACCGTTATGACCGTTATGTAACTCCAGTTGTTCTTTAAACATACGCTTCTATGGGCGCTACGTCCAACTTAATGGATACCTCGTCCAATTTAATGGACACCTCGTCCAATTTAATGGACGCCTCGTGCAATTCAATGGACGCTTCTTCCAATTTAATGGATGCCTCGTCCAATTTAATGGACGCCCCGTCCAATTCAATGGACGCCTCGTCCAATTCAATGGACGCCTCGTCCAATTCAATGGACGCCTCGTCCAATTCAATGGACGCTTCTTCCAATTTAATGGATGCCTCGTCCAATTTAATGGACGCCCCGTCCAATTCAATAGACGCCTCGTCCAATTCAATGGACGCTTCTTCCAATTTAATGGATGCCTCGTCCAATTTAATGGACGCCCCGTCCAATTCAATGGACGCTTCGTCCAATTTAATGGATGCCTCGTCCAATTCAATGGACGCCTCGTCCAATTTAATGGACGCCGAAGAATTGCTCTGATCAGTGAAAAACCTAAAACTAGAAATATTGAATTTTATTATTTATTTCTTTGTTCCTAGATAAATTATTTTATTTATTTTATATATTTTATGAATGTATCACTTAAAAAAAATGAATTGGTGTTTATATACTTGAAATAAGCAATAAAAGTTACAAATTTTATACAATTAAGTATTTAAGGTCATGATAATTATATGAAGTTGTTATTAAAACCGTATTATTTTAGTCTCATAATAATTTGCTCTGTCTAACCCGCAGAAATAATGACTTGGTAGGTTAAACATTTTTTTTTTAATAAATTAAAGTAATAGGAAATTTTGTGAATAGCACTCTTTAATAATAGGCTGTATCGTGAACGCAACCTTCCTATTGTCTGTGCCCATTCACTTTTTTTTTTTGCATATTTACACTTTAGAGTTCGCGCCAAATTTGAAAATTTTTTTTAGGTTTTGTTTTTAACTAAGAACATAATTTCATCCTAATCCTTTACGGGCAGACAGAGTCAACAATCTCGAAAAAAATTAAATGCCGCGACCAGCTGTGACTTAATGTTAAAACAATCCAAAGTTTAAACTAGTACAAATATATACATATACTGTTGTATATTACCATTCTTATGAAAGATGCATAGAAAATATATTAATAAGCATATATTTAGTCCTTAACAAAATTATAAATATGATTTAACTGTCGAAGAAATTTTATTTTTCGTAATCTTATAACGTCTTATTTCGGAAAGATTGCTTGGCTACATGCCGCTGGTACATTGGATAAAACATCATCTAATTATTATGTGTATATATGTATATATAACCAGCAATAATGTTCACGCATCAATAATATGACTTACCTTTTATCTCGTCGCCACTTGTAAAGTATATGCTATTTATACTACGTACAGTCACCGGCTCACTACCACACCAAGTACCAGTACACGTCTGTCTGCGATTGCCGCTCGCACGCAACTGTCAACTTGACATTTATAATACCGACTTGTGTGTGTGAGACAGCGTCTTGTATCCATTACTAGATACAAACACTACAGCCTGGGTCTTGGATGTTTATCTATATATTAGTATTTATTATAAAATATAGTATCGTTGAGTTAGTATCTCGTAACAACAAAAAGTCTCGAACTCACTTCGAGGTTAACTCAACCAGTGTAATATGTCCCGTATATATTTATTTATATATATATTACTTCGAAAATAGTCATTTGTACATAGCCGAGTGCACCTTACACATTAGACCACCGACGCTCCGACAACAGTATACAGTAATATCAAATTTTTAACTGGCTCAACAACACTTATTAACTGCCTGCTCTGGCTACTCTCCAGAGGATATAACTGTAATATTCGGCACTAACATACCCACTAACATTTGGTTTGCAGCTGCTTAACCCACTTGCAGAAACTAGTGTTGTTATGATCTGTTAAATTAATCGGCGCCGTATTGGCGATTGTAAAATTTATATTTAAGACATCAGTTTCTAATAATTCATTCATTCGTATAATAACGTCTGTATCCTTTACGAGGTAGAGAGTGTTGAAAAGTTCAAAAGTCTTGAAAAGACTAAAAGGCCACATTCAGCTTAATGATACTCGTAGAATTGAGATTTAAATAGTGACGACAGGTTGCTAGCCCATCGGTTAAAAAAAGAATCACAAGTTTATTGGCCTACACTTTAATTGCCTTTTTGGAATATTCATGGGAAAGAGATGGAGGGGTCCTATTTTTTTTATTTGTGCCGGGAACCACACGGCACATGATGGAATACATATTAGTCTTATTACTTTGGTTGCTGTTGATAGGTCGCCTTGCAAGGGTTGCAAAGGCCGATTCGTGTAAAAACCTAACTCACTTTCCAGGAACAGTCAAAAGTGCACCCTGGGCTCCTCACTAGAGAGGTGATGATATAACCCGGGACTAGAAAGGGGGAAACAAGACTTGATACACTTTAAATTAAAAGGTGAATTTCTGTCTGTTACGCGTTCACACCTTAACTAAAGAGAGGTAAAGTATACTTTAAGATTCCAAGGTCTTTTTTATCTTCGTACTAAATTTCAGATAGTTTTTGTGCTTCCGAAAACTTCTTTTTATAGCGATAGGGTTTTAGGTTTTAAAATACTGAATTCAATTTTTGCATTAACTTATCCGAGTACGAAGTTTATGTTTGAACAGTTAATGTTTGCACTGTAGTTTGTTCCGCCGCTTCTTCTGCACATGCTTTGGAAGCGGTAGTAGTTATAATTAGATTTAAGTGATATGACGTCAATAAGTGATATCCAATTTTGAAAGTAAATCTGTTCTATTCTATTCTTAAATAAATCAGCTTAAAATTGTGGTACTGAATGGGTTTTAATTAATTCATTAAGTTGAGTTAAAAAACTTATATTTGCAGATACAAGTACTTACAAATTTAGCACTTAATATGTTTCTCTTAAAACTGGTTAATTTAGGAAACTAGAAGTGGGGGCAACTTCAACAAACCCAAGTTACTAATGAATGAAAATTAATTAAACATTTATAACTTAATTTGTTTGACGAGCTACATTTATACCTGCTTATAATCCTCGCTCTTAATTAATATTTCGATTAACTAGTTTGATGCGAAAATAGACTATGTTTTAGTTATATCTTTTCTATGTTTTTTTCTCTTAAATCTTTTTTTTTTAAACGAAATAGGTGTACTTAACTAACTTAACTTTCAAACTGATATTTATCTTAAAAATGAAGATACTGTGTGCCAGTCGTTCTCTTTACAATAAGTCGATCAAGAGTGACTTTATTTTAAACCGTGATAATTTTTACAGAATATGTACTATTGTATATTTCGTATCTTTCTTAATAATTAATTAAATAACAATAACGTTATTATTAATCTTGTTGTCTGTCTATTTCCTATACAACAAAACGTGTACAAATGTTAATATACCAAAAAACATATTTACACAACAATAATGATGATAGTAAGGAACTTAGATGGTTTTCACATCATCATTATTATCTTGCAAACTATCGAACCGATTTGGATGCGTGATGCATTAAACATGTATTTTAGCCTCAAATTGATAAATATTTTTGTTAAACATTATAGCCATTTCTCCTCCAAGCTCACGCCATAATTTAGGCCAATGTTCACAGACGACCAACTCCGCAACAATATAGTGTTGTGCAGAGACATTAATTACGACTTATCGTAAAACATGCGACTCCGGCTTTTCGGCTCGGTAAACAGTGTTGTCCAAAATTTGTACGCTAATGTCTTCAGCACGCGAAGTTCTTCACGATTTATATTATTGGTATAAGAAAACCTAAATTTATTTTTTTCATTCTCTTGGTGTTTGTCCTGGTTACGTCCTCAACTCTCTGGAAGGGAAACCTGCCCGTGTTCAGGATGATACAAAGCGACTCTCGTATGTCTTATACAAACTTGCAATAGAATCAAACCCATGTTCTTCTTCCTCCTTAAGTGGAAGATTTGTTTTTTTTTTTATTCGGATACCTGCCTCCACTAATATGCTTTGAGAGATCTATAAAATTTTAATTATTCTTTTTCTTTGTCCTGGCATTAGTACCGGTTACATTTTCACCTCTCATGGTATGGTAAAAGCTAACTACACTAAATGTATCTACCTATTCTCCAAGTCGCCTTTAACGACATCTATAGTAAAGAGATACAGTGGTCACATTCAAAACTACTGTTCTTTTACCTATCTTACAAATCGACAATTATATATCTTCTCTCAAACTTTAATTTTAAACTTTAACAGGTTTGCCCCGGCTATAAATACGTCGGGGACATTTGCATGGCCGGGGCACAAAGAAGTCGATGGCGGTAATTATGAATAGTTACAGGACACGATACCGCACTGATTTATCGTGGTTTATGGCTAGACTATAAATTTGAGCGCGCGTGTTTTATACTAGTGTGGAGTTTTGAATTAACTATTCTATCTGGTTTTTTTTCGAATCGGATTTTAAATATATCTGTTTTTTTTTACTGGGTAGAAAGAGAAAATACTGTTATGCCACGTTCATCTGTATGGCCTTATAATGAGATTGAGATTTCATAGTAAACGAGACAGGTTGCTAGCTCATCGTTTAAAAGAAGAAATGTGAAATTATTGGCCTTTTTAGGAATAGTAATTTGGAAATATTTTTAAGTATGAAAATTACCCAATACTCGCTGCCAAATGTTCTAATGTTTCTCTGAAACATTGGATATAAATTTATATTTCTTGATAATGTAAATCAAGCGAGGGTGGTAATTTTATGTAATAATAGTATGAGTTCGGATTTGGCTTTAGTTAAGGCTCTAGTTCGGTTTAGGTAAAGCCTAAACCGAGGGAATTGGGTTACCTAGCTAGCTAAATTTCTAATTCACTGAAACAAAGGCGTTACTTTGCATTGCTTAGTTTAAATGAAAAAGAAATTCAGTTTAATATTTCGTAATAATTTATTTACAGACTTTGCCAATTGGAACACGCTTGGCTAGATGTCACACTAATATGATTAATGAGGGATAATGCTAGATTATGGCGGGATTGGCCTAGCTCGAAACTTGAAACTGTTTTATGAAATGTCCATATAAAATAATTAAAATACTTATTAAACGTGACCGTCCGTAGATAATTATTAAATTTATACAAATAAAAGGAAAAAATATTTTATGCAGAGGATATGTATGTATAAATTAAAAAAAGAATATCATATTGTGTACAAATGTAGACATATCCCAAAATAGAATAGAAAAGATATTTTAGCTTTTATGGAAATATTAGAAAAAATTAAGTTGATCTCAGATTTCCTATGTTATTATGATATCAATTAACTAAATTCATACAAGTTAAAAAATAACTATTTATGTAAATTCACATTTTAGTTACTAACACTTCAAACTATTATAATCATTATCTTAAAAATTTAAGTATTTTCTTTTATTTTTACAAAAGTAGTAAATGTTACTAATGAAAAGAAAAGTTTATTTGTGTTAACAGTATACACTCAATAGGTATATTTCGGTACTGTATAAATCAGGGAATCGTAAAATGTGAGGAATGATTACAGCACACGAGTAATATTTAGGTTAAGTGAAATCGCTAGTAGTAAAAATAAACACGCGAATAGGGTAACCATGAGGTTAAATTGAATGGAATTTCAATTTTTTTTAATGTTTCTTTTATTCTATGTACATATTAATTATGATTAAATGGGAAAATATAGTGTTCATGTACATTATATTTTCCCTGAGACTTCGCTTTCATGGTAATTTCTAGAAAAATGTAGTCTTTATTGGGCCTTGAATAATAAATTTTCTACTTATTCATACAAAAAACTGCGTCACACGCTGCGCTTTCCGTGGTCAGTGCTGAATCATAATGATAGACGGGCAGACTAAAAAAATTAAGTATGAAAGTAAAGAAATGGTATGTGTATAATATGTATATGTAAAGTGCGAGAGAAATAAAAGCGAGAACTGGTATACAAAACTGGTATACAAAAAGACTCAAGGTCCAGACAGGCCTTGAAGAACTTCTTTAAGGGTGCTAGTGTAAAAACAAACCCTACCAGTGCTTGTCACCCTACACACAAGCGGCTCGCGAACAGAAATAAAGAAAACATTAAAATTACACAGTATGTAAATATAAATAAAAGAAAATGTGATTGCGTCCGCGGTGGCGCGTACGTAATTGAAAAAATGTCTCTGATTGTTGACGATTGCAGCCAAGGTAATGAGGTGGATTACTGAGAGTTATTACATCTGTAATGAGAAACCTTTTTTCTTAAAAAGCTGGATGCACCTTAATTTGTGGGAATATAACGTTGAAAAACATAAGAGTGATAAATGAGGATAAAGCGAAAGGAGTATGCAGGGATCTTGGCAAATGGAAAGATTTAATTCGCTGCTTACACCTTCGTGAAAGAGGCGTGATTGCATGTATGTATGTACGCTGCATGGTTTACAGATTCTGAATACTCTTGATGTGATCTTTCAGCACGCAGCAATGACCTTTTAAAATAATAATACTCATTGTTTATATACTCGTATATATCTTTCACATCTTCATAAAGTCTGGCAACTATAAAGTTTATTTTCAGCTAAATTAATGTTCAAAACTTCTATGGTGCTTGAATCTGTTCAAAAGCTTCGCTCAGATTGAAATTTTGTAAGCGTTTGGGTCTTGTATAATAGATACGAAAAGTTAGAATTAGTTGCTACTTTCAGAAACCTGTATTTCTCGGAGTTATTTGAGCTATTTGAGACATTCATATTGAGTTAGTTACGAGTAGTAGTTGGAAGTCTGTATCTATTATGTTAAGAATGAAATAGTTGAGTTATCAACTTACTACAAGAGGAACAGTAGCATAATAGTCTTCCAAGGAATTCATGGGATATATATGGGACGCCAACTTGATCAAAAACCTGAAACTTATAATAAGTACTAATTACTACCTTCACAAATATAGACTGAGTCACAAAAGCAATTAATTTAAACTTTCATGAATATAAAGTAAGTTAAGTTCTTATTCCTCTAATTGATATGAAATTGTATCATAAGATATTCAAATTCAATGTTTTTATTCATAATTAAGGAAACATCACTTAATAATTGTCATATCTTATGGTTGCACAACTTTGGTTGACGTCGAAAAAATTGTTTTAAACTAAGTTTACTGCTGCTTCCAAAGCGTCAGTGAAGAAGAAGCGGTAAGAAACTAAACTGCAGCATTTTCTCCAATAACGTCAACTTCATATACCGAACTTTGAATTAAAATAGAAATGTGGACGAGACAATTCATTGTTGTGATGAATTAATTAAATTCAAATAAAAAATCAGTAAGCAAATATCCATTGTTCTGTGTTTTGCATTATTAAATTTCAAACTATAAACGAAACATCATAAAGAAAAGAAAACGCGAAAAGAAAATAGTTCCAACATTTACAATCGCGATACAAAAACGGGAACAATGTAAAAGAAACTTGTAATTCAGTTTCAAAGATAACAGCAAACATTTATGCAAACAAAAGAAATCTAAGAAATCCTGAACAAAGTTGGACGATGGGAGGAGGAACAGAATAACGGGATCACATTATGTAAACAAGATTAAGCCCGACTGCTTTGTTCGGAAAATTAAGTAAGTAATTACTATATTTTTTTTTACTTTGTAACAAACCTTATTTAGAACATCTTACTCTAAAAATCAGGGTAAACTTAAAAAGAACCTGCTTAAAAAGAATGCGTATTTTTAAATTCTTTATCTCTCTCTTCACTTCAAGTGAAAATACTTAAATTTTTAATTAGTAACATACTTTGAAATTAAATTGTTGGTTACCTCATCTTTAAGTACAATAGAATAACTTGAAATATTTATCTACTTGTTTACTTAATTACTTGGGATTACTCTTTTAGGCGATGGGCTAGCAACCTGTAATTATTTGAACCTCAATTCTATCCCTAAACCAAACAGCTGAACTTGGCCTATCAGGCTTTTCAAGACTGTTGGCTCTATCTGCTTCACAATATAGACATGATTACATGTATGTATGTATATAAAGAACTGAACTAAACATTATAGACTACCTAAGACTGTTGAAAAAAGGAAACAACAAGTTAAACGTATAATGTTCCGGGTTTAAACGAAATAGGTTAACGATCAATGACTTTTATTAGTGTTGTCATAGACCAACATAACTGCAAATGATTTTAACAGGACCATTAATCGAGATGATACAATTATTCTTGCTGTTAAATATTACGACATTAATATCTGAGCTATTAAAAATGAAGTAGAAAAATTTTATGAGACCGTTTGTTATTTAGCAATATGAGATTGCTCTATCAAATTGATTGCTGGACGACCCAGAAATTAAACGTTAAGTTAATAATGACTATGAGAATTGACCTCAAATAAAAAACGTAAAAGTTACAAAGAAATAATTTTTTGAACAAAGTTCATACCTTATTGTTTTCTTGAATCTTTGTTTTTAAACTTGAAAAAAATGATATAACATTCAGTATGTAAACTTTAATTTTGTAAGTGTGTTAATTAATAGTATTATTATACATACATACATAAAATCACGCCTCTTTCATTAATAGTATTATTATGTTTTTAAATATCGTAAACAACAAAAATACTAATTTACTTACATTTATATTTTGATATTTCATATTTCTAGTTACCTTTTTTTCTCAAAATGTGAAATTTACTTTTAAGATTTTTGTACGTATTTCAACAAAACTTAGTTTCATAGTAACGTTCAGTCTCCCAACTGCATCAATATTGATTGATTCTTCAATTAAAACTTCCATTGTCGCCGTGTCAGTTAAACAACTAACAATGGAAACTAATTCTATCATTCTCAACGATCTGAAGATCAAACGCGGATAAACCATATTCATAGATGAGTAGGGACCAGAGACAATTGGTTCGTTAAAATCTAACTACGTTAATTATTGCAAATGGCTGTTAGTTACGTGGTCATGAGTTCTGGGAATGGCCTATTTAGGACGTCTATATTTGTCTTGTAAACTAATTCAAACTGAATTGAGATGTCTTATTAGCAAGAGAAAAGCAGCCTCTATATCTTATTTTCTAGACACATTAAAAATCTTTAACTAGTTTTGTTTTTCTGATTACTTCGCCTTCTTGTCGATCGTCATTCAATCCTTACTTCTGGCGAAATGAAGGGTTATTTGCGCGAGACGGATTTAGCAAAGAGAACATAATGGAATCCTTGGTGGTCAACGGCTCACTTAAGCGGAATGATAGAGTAATTTCAGAGACCAAGATTTGTATATGTTTTCATAGTTTTATGTTAGTTTGAGTTCCCAGGTTCCATTCTCTACTACTTATAGATTTATTTTTGTTTTTAAATTTTTTGTGGTTTATTTTGTCGGCATTTGAAACACCACTCGGTCGCTCAGGTACTAATCACAAAAAAAAAATATTATTTAAGATTCGGATACTTTGGATAGTTTTTGACTTAATTCATTGTCATTATTAAATTAGTAATAAGAAAGTTACTGATATTGTAAATTTGGTATTATTTTATACTATTTTGGATTTAGTAAATTATTAAATATTTTTCGTTTACTAAATTTTACGCCGTTTTCATTATTTTATTGCTATTAGGTGGTAGATATCAACTAACTATAGAAGATAAATTTCACAATCTTCGTTTTTCCTTCAACAGACTAGCGCCATAGCGCAGCTCGTGTAAATCTACTGAATCAACAAAGGACATTAAGAAACAGAAGCCGTGAAACTTTCAAACTCCTGAGTTCAGTATTTGTACTAGTCTCTATGCCAACCTACTCTGTGCTCGTAACTCGAGAGGAAGTTGATGGGTTACGTGTTTGAGTTGTAACCGAATACAGCGCCTAATGCCTGGTACTGGTTATTTGTTGTTGCTAAATAGTTTAGCAATAGTTTGTTTTATATTTGTTCATGTTCATTTTGATATACTTTCTGTGTTTAGGTTTAAATTGGTAGCTAACTTGATTTTGTTATGTAAAGATTTTTATTTGTAAATTTCACTAATATTTAGATTTTTTTTTTGTTTCTGCCGTTTTTCAACTTAGTATTTTTTGAAAGTACCAAGAAGTTAGTAAGTTTAAGTAAAAATAACTTTTACAATATTACTACTTTTACTTTTTTAACATTTCTTCCATGATATGAACAAGTAAGACAGCAACTACAGTCGTTCCAAAAAAATATCTAATTTAATTATAATATATCAATTTATATTATTTTTCTAATCCTAATCAAGTATGCATTAAAAAGGGGTCGCAATTTATCGGATTAGGAACTATGAAATATATTTTTAAATGCAATAATAACACACGCCGCGCCGTTTTAAATTCAATTATGGAATAGGGTTGTTTATGTCATTACCACCACAAAATGCCATAAATAAGTCAAATTATAATCTTTATAAAATATATTGTTTTATTGAACAAGTGTCACGTGACCACATTAACGATAAGGAGGCGCATAAATTACATTGTCCATTATATTTTTTGTTAATCTCCTTGGGATTTTATCTAAAAAGGCATAAATTATTTCGTTTTAACATGGCTCGGGTGTGCCATTGAGAAATTTCATGCCCATATGGATTAGTTCTTTTATCTCGACCCCACAAACAAGGGCTTGGGTCAGAAATCACTTCGTTATTGAATTATCATTTGAATATGATATAGGGAGATCGGGTAGGGTGGAGATTCTGTGAAATTGTTGAGTATACGATTGATTAGATAGTCTGTGTGAGTTGTGATTTCATCTGTAATACTTTTTTTGATAATGGAAATGTTTCGTTTGAAGATTTATAGAGGCAGCTGACGTTGAGGTATGTTTATTTGCAAGATCTTAAAATAAGATCTTCAGAAAACAAACCTTAATATGTTTGACTATATAAAAAAATATTTTCAATAGCCTTTTTTGCTTTTCAAATTATGACCTATCATGATAATATGCCAAGGCAGGATTTATTAGACTTTCTTTAAAATCTATCTAGGCTGAAGTGAACTATAAAAACAAGGATCCATCCCAACTAATATTATTAATTCGAAAGTAAGTTTTTTGTTTGTTTGTTACCTCTTCCCGCATAATCTACTGAATTAATTCTCCTTGAAATATCACGTTTATTATTATAGTTATGAGAAAGGAGGAGGACATCCCGGTAAAAACTATAGCTCCCGTGGGATTTGTGAAAAACCTGTATTCCATTGTAGATGGCGCTCGTTTTGTCATTTTTTATACGCGGTTCTAATTTTGTTGCTTTTTTATAGATGGCGTTAAATTCGTCGCTTACTATATATGGTGCTAAACTCCCGCGGGCGGTAAACGGTTATCTAATATAAAAGCTAGTTGGGACAAAAATCTAAAAGTAAGTTCAAATATACAATGCGTAACAATACTGATATATTCCTAAACATAACTTAACGAATACGTTATAAAATCAAATTTAGAACAGCATTTAAATTTATTACAAAAATCAACAAGAGTGGTTCGAACACAGCAAACATTTTAAAATGCGAGATAAGTTTGGATGGGCGTTAAATTTAGTGTATTTGTGAACAGAGCAATTTGTCTTTAAATAGTTCGCGGTAGGCGGCCCAGCTGCGAACCTTCAAGGGACGTAAACAATTAAAATATCTGGCTAATGGACTCTTAGGAATTCCGAACATGTTAATGAACATATCGCTAACTTGAGTTTTATTTGTAAAATTAGAAAAAATCTCGTTAATTAAAAGTTTGACGGCCATCTGTCGCTTCCTGCGAGACCTTCGCAGCTCAGCCCTGTCGCGGATATTAATCATTTCGCAACAATGAATTTAATATAAAATTTAAGGTAATTTATGGCCATCTTAATAAATTTAGATAAGAGTCACAAACTCTCAAGAGCTTAGTATATTTTTTTTGGTGTATTTCTTTCTATTATCTAAAATAAATGATTTTATGTATATTTAACGAAAGTATGTACGAAATTATTATTAAGTGTTATTGCAAAAAAATAAGAAATATTACGTTAATTTCAGTAAATTTAATTTTGACATTAAATTAATTTTAAGTATTATGTTATAGAGCAATCCTTTCATATTGTGACTGAAAATGATCATTATGAACTTCGTGTAAAATATAATTATGAAAATAATGTTTATGAAAGTATTGACACAATGGACGGCTCAATTTTATTAAATAAAAACTGTCATTGTCATCCTAACACAATTTCGTTCTCAATATTATCCACCCACACTATGTTACCAAGAATACAAAATAGCAATTTTACAGAGCTAATAATTTTTTAAAGAAATTTAACTAAATGAGTAAATAAAAAATTTGATGTACATACAGATGTTTGAAGAAAATATTTATCCACACTAATAATAAAGAGGAAAGATTTGTATTTTTGTATGTTTGTGTGGAATTAACTCAAAAACTACTGGTCCGATTTTGATAAAATTTGGCACAGATATAGAATAGACCTTCAAAAGTGACATAGGCATAAATTTGTTTTTACTCTTTGTTTATTTCAAAATATAAAACACAAAAATATGTCCACCCGTGCGAAGCCGGGGCGGGCCGCTATGGTCGCGTTTAGCTGTATGGCATAAATAATAGAATTGAGTTTCAAATAGTGAACAGGCCGCCAGCCTGTCGCCTTAAAGAAGAACCCCAAGCTTATTTACCTATTCTTTAGTCGCCTTAAGCGACATCCAAGAGATGGTGTGGTCCTTTTATAAAGTACCACCGGAACTTCACAGCATGTCCATAATTACTATAATAACTTGTTATTGTATATTTAGTAACATAAATTGTTATCTCCTGTTTTCAAGGTTAGTTTTTGACGTTGATAAATTGCATTATAGTCTTATTTATAGTTTTGTTATAGATAACGTCATTTTTTTAACAGTTTCAACGGTAACAATTGTTTAAAAAATATAAATTATGCAATACAAATTTCTTTTAACTACTTGTATACTTTTAAAACCCACTAACTTTTAAATGAATATAAACTTTTTTGTCCCAGTTTAAATGAAGTGGCAATTCTATACATTCGCTATTTTACTACAATCCCACAGGACTGGACAATAATAGGAATATGCAAATACGAATCCTGATCCCGGCCATATTCAAATATTACGTGTGTACTTTGTTGTTAGTCCTGTCCGCAAGATTTGTGGTTTAATTTATATTTGCATTAAACTAGTAGTTTATCCCGGCTGTGCTTATATGGTACTCCTTCTTGTATCTCTGCGTATTCCGGATCCCGTACTTGGATACTATTTGTGGCGTATCTATATTATTATGGTATTTCAGAGCTGATTCTAGATCGTGGTCATAAAGCGCAACTCTGACTCCTTTCCAAAGATGTGAGGATGTAACCAGGACCTTCAACGGAAGTAGTCTTGCTGTATCAATACATACATATTTCATGTCTTTATCCCTTGCGGGGAAGACAGGGCCAACATTCTCTCACTGAAAGGGCACGTTCAGCTGTATGGTTTCATGATGGAGTTGATATTCAAATACTGACAGTTTGCTAGCCCATCGCCTACAAGAAGAATCCCAAGTTTATGAGCCATTCTCTTAGTCGCCTTTTACGACATCCCTTGGCAGATATGTAGTGCTACTATTCTAAAATGCCGGGAACCATGCGACAATGTGTTTATTATTAACGACGTTGTGTCAATCTGTACATTATATCTACATATTTTCAGATGTAAAATTTTAAGGTTTTCAAATTTAAAAAAAGTGCAACAGTTGTTCTCC
This sequence comes from Amyelois transitella, assembly GCF_032362555.1. NCBI lineage: Eukaryota > Metazoa > Arthropoda > Insecta > Lepidoptera > Pyralidae > Amyelois > Amyelois transitella. The sequence goes on along the minus strand of NC_083511.1, from coordinate 3,383,089 downwards.
TTTTCTTCGAGAATTACAAAGCAAGAAATATTTTCTCTTGATTGTATTAGAATATATTCCATTATTAAAATACAACCGCATGCATTATGTTTATATAGCACGCCAACTTAGAAATACACTAGGTATTTATAACATGATGGTTAATTGTTTCATTTACATACAGGGTGTAAAAATACCAGCTGTATTGCTTCTGAACATGCTTAGTAATGACTACAAAAAAGATTAAAAAAAAAGGAAAAAATTATATAGAATAGAATATAACAGGATATATTTATTTTCAAAATTGGATACAAGGTATCACTTATTGACTTCACATCACTTAAATCTTATTATAACTACTACCGCTTCCAAAGCGCATGTGTAGAAGAAGCGGCGGAACAAACTACACTGCAGCATTTTCATCGGACGTCAATTTACAAATATAGATCTCTTAAATTTAAATCGTGGACGAATTCACATTGTCTACATTAAAAAACATGAAACTAATTATGTAAAACTAATTATGTATTTCAATTCGAATACTTCGTCAAATAAATAATTTAATAATATATTGCTGAAAATTAGAATTATGATGAAAAAGAGAATCGTATATATGGTAATATGTCACTATGGAATCGAAATATATATTGAATAAAAATATGTAAAAAAATTAAATCTCGATCCCAAAATGGAACTTTGGAAGAAATTTTGAACTTCTTCAAAACTTCTTTCATTATGGGATTCTAAATATTCTTTTATCACATCTTTATCCCTTAAGGGGTAGACAGAGTAAAGAGAAAAAAACTAAAGGGCCAAGTTCATCTGCATGTCTTAATCATGGAACTGATATTCATCTAGTGACACGTTGCCAGTTCTAAATGATTGCTATTTTTTTTTAAATTAGTTTCACTTGCTACAAATTTCAGTCATCCTGTATCTTACATCAGGCTCCAGGATTGTTATGTTCATTTCATTATTAATTTTCTACAGACAGTTTAAATTGTAGTAAAACTTAATTTATCTTTGCCCTGTTCTAAAGCTATCTACGAGAGTTTATAGCTACTTAAACGTTATTAATTGACAGTAACGGACCTAGTTAATAACTATTTGCAATAATAATTTCAGTGTTAAAATAAAACAATAATACTAATAAATTATCTACTATAATTTTATCTCTCCCTTTGTTAGCCTTTAGTTTTCCTATATTTTAAGTCTTCAGAGATTGTTGGCTCTGTCTATCCCGTCAAAAGATAAATACGGGATTATACACATGTATTGGGATTTAAATTACTTACTAAATAATGAAAAAGCGATGGCACAAAACATTTTATCAATGAAGTCACTCTACTAATATAATAAATTATCCATACCTACTAGGATATGAAAAAGAAAAAATATGTTTTTTATTTGCGATGAATAAAACTAAGAACAGAAGAAATTTCGTACAGAATAGACAAAACAATCAAGAGTAACACTACCTTTTTCTCGTAATTCCCACGGGAGTTAAGTCCCGTGCCAAAGCCGTAGGACGTATTTTATAGAGTTATCGTTTTTTGTCTTACCGAGGTGACACAGAACATACTGTAGGGAATTCTTCCATTCATCCTTCTAGATCTGGATTCAAATTATTATTCTGAAGACGAGCCAAGTCGAGGCTGGCCACAAAGCGCAATGCACACAGAGATTTATCATACACTAGCTTTTGCCCGCGGCTTCGCCTACGTTAATTTCGCTTCCATAAAAAGATTGCTTAGATTAAGAGCCTTGCATTGACATAAACTAATATTATGCAAAAAAATAGATGTGCCTACGTGAGTGCGTGTTTGAGGATGCTATTCAATCATGCAAATTCAACTGGATAGATTTTGATGAAACTTACGTACACGGGAAGAATAATGCCTGGAATAGAACATAACTTATTTTTCCTACAAAAGCAAAGTCCCGGGGGCGCAGCTGTTAAAAAACGAATAAATTCTAAAGACAAAAAAAGGTAAGTATAATAATGGAAGTAAGTACTGGCGAAACTAAAATTACTTAATTAAAACTTAATTAATTAAAAATTTTGCCGGCGGCTACAATCGTGTTATTTCTTAAATTCTCATGAGGCGCCATCTCGTATCGGGTGGTCAAAAAATAAATACCTAAACCACGGGAACTAAATCAATAAACAAAGCATAATGAATTAAATCAATAAAATGCTATTTTTTTAATCATTATCATCATTTTTCATTATAATAAACATAAGAATTAATTATTTATGGTGCCGTGTGGTTCCCGGCACCAACACAAAAAAGAATAGGACCACTCCAGCTCTTCTCCATGGATGACGTAAAAAGGCGACTAAGGGATAGGCTTACAAACTTGGGATTCTTTTTTAGGCGTTGGGTTAGCAACCTGTCACTATTTGAATCTCAATTCTATCATTAAGCCAAATAGCTGAACGTGGCCATTCAGCCTTTTTAAGACTGTTGGCTCTGTCTACCCCGCAAGGGATATAGACGTGACCATATGTATGTATGTATGTATAATTATTTATAGCTTTTTATATCGATTCAAATCAAAAATGACGAAGTTCCATACAAACTTGCACCCCCTTGGGATAGAATTTCAGGATAAAAAGTAGCCTATATTCTAATCCAGGTTACTAACTATATCTGTGCCGAATTTCGTTCAGATCCGTTCGGTAGATTTTGCGTGATGCGCGTACAAACATACAGACAGACAGACGGACAGACAGACAGACAGACAGATCAAAAAATTCTAAAAAAAATTGTTTTGGCTTCTATTGACCCTAAAAAGACCCCTTATAATTTTTTTTCTTAAATATCTTCAATGTACAGACAAAGTTGAGTTACAGTTTTATTATATGTATGGATATGGATGGATTCCATGGATGTCGTAAAAGGCGACTAAGGGATAGGCTTACAAACTTGGGATTCTTTTTTAGGCGTTGGGTTAGCAACCTGTCACTATTTGAATCTCAATTCTATCATTAAGCCAAATAGCTGAACGTGGCCATTCAGCCTTTTTAAGACTGTTGGCTCTGTCTACCCCGCAAGGGATATAGACGTGACCATATGTATGTATGTATGTATAATTATTTATAGCTTTTTATATCGATTCAAATCAAAAATGACGAAGTTCCATACAAACTTGCACCCCCTATTTCATCCCCTTGGGATAGAATTTCAGGATAAAAAGTAGCCTATATTCTAATCCAGGTTACTAACTATATCTGTGCCGAATTTCGTTCAGATCCGTTCGGTAGATTTTGCGTGATGCGCGTACAAACATACAGACAGACAGACAGACAAACAGACAGACAAAAATTCTAAAAAAAATTGTTTTGGCTTCTATTGACCCTAAAAAGACCCCTTATAATTTTTTTTCTTAAATATCTTCAATGTACAGACAAAGTTGAGTTACAGTTTTATTATATGTATGGATTATTTATAGCTTTTTATATCGATTCAAATCAAAAATGACGAAGTTCCATACAAACTTGCACCCCCTATTTCATCCCCTTGGGATAGAATTTCAGGATAAAAAGTAGCCTATATTCTAATCCAGGTTACTAACTATATCTGTGCCGAATTTCGTTCAGATCCGTTCGGTAGATTTTGCGTGATGCGCGTACAAACATACAGACAGACAGACAGACAGACAGACAAAAATTGTAAAAAAAATTGTTTTGGCTTCTATTGACCCTAAAAAGACCCCTTATAATTTTTTTTCTTAAATATCTTCAATGTACAGACAAAGTTGAGTTACAGTTTTATTATATGTATGGATGTATGGATGGATATGGATGGATTCCATGGATGTCGTAAAAGGCGACTAAGGGATAGGCTTACAAACTTGGGATTCTTTTTTAGGCGTTGAGTTAGCAACCTGTCACTATTTGAATCTCAATTCTATCATTAAGCCAAATAGCTGAACGTGGCCATTCAGCCTTTTTAAGACTGTTGGCTCTGTCTACCCCGCAAGGGATATAGACGTGACCATATGTATGTATGTATGTATAATTATTTATAGCTTTTTATATCGATTCAAATCAAAAATGACGAAGTTCCATACAAACTTGCACCCCCTATTTCATCCCCTTGGGATAGAATTTCAGGATAAAAAGTAGCCTATATTCTAATCCAGGTTACTAACTATATCTGTGCCGAATTTCGTTCAGATCCGTTCGGTAGATTTTGCGTGATGCGCGTACAAACATACAGACAGACAGACGGACAGACAGACAGACAAAAATTCTAAAAAAAATTGTTTTGGCTTCTATTGACCCTAAAAAGACCCCTTATAATTTTTTTTCTTAAATATCTTCAATGTACAGACAAAGTTGAGATACAGTTTTATTATATGTATGGATATGGATATCGATTCAAATCAAAAATGACGAAGTTCCATACAAACTTGCACCCCCTATTTCATCCCCTTGGGATAGAATTTCAGGATAAAAAGTAGCCTATATTCTAATCCAGGTTACTAACTATATCTGTGCCGAATTTCGTTCAGATCCGTTCGGTAGATTTTGCGTGATGCGCGTACAAACATACAGACAGACAGACAGACAGACAGACAGACAAAAATTCTAAAAAAAATTGTTTTGGCTTCTATTGACCCTAAAAAGACCCCTTATAATTTTTTTTCTTAAATATCTTCAATGTACAGACAAAGTTGAGTTACAGTTTTATTATATGTATGGATATGGATGGATTCCATGGATGTCGTAAAAGGCGACTAAGGGATAGGCTTACAAACTTGGGATTCTTTTTTAGGCGTTGGGTTAGCAACCTGTCACTATTTGAATCTCAATTCTATCATTAAGCCAAATAGCTGAACGTGGCCATTCAGCCTTTTTAAGACTGTTGGCTCTGTCTACCCCGCAAGGGATATAGACGTGACCATATGTATGTATGTATGTATAATTATTTATAGCTTTTTATATCGATTCAAATCAAAAATGACGAAGTTCCATACAAACTTGCACCCCCTATTTCATCCCCTTAGGATAGAATTTCAGGATAAAAAGTAGCCTATATTCTAATCCAGGTTACTAACTATATCTGTGCCGAATTTCGTTCAGATCCGTTCGGTAGATTTTGCGTGATGCGCGTACAAACATACAGATAGACAGACAGACAGACAGACAGACAGACAAAAATTCTAAAAAAAATTGTTTTGGCTTCTATTGACCCTAAAAAGACCCCTTATAATTTTTTTTCTTAAATATCTTCAATGTACAGACAAAGTTGAGTTACAGTTTTATTATATGTATGGATGGATGGATATGGATGGATTCCATGGATGTCGTAAAAGGCGACTAAGGGATAGGCTTACAAACTTAGGATTCTTTTTTAGGCGTTGGGTTAGCAACCTGTCACTATTTGAATCTCAATTCTATCATTAAGCCAAATAGCTGAACGTGGCCATTCAGCCTTTTTAAGACTGTTGGCTCTGTCTACCCCGCAAGGGATATAGACGTGACCATATGTATGTATGTATGTATAATTATTTATAGCTTTTTATATCGATTCAAATCAAAAATGACGAAGTTCCATACAAACTTGCACCCCCTATTTCATCCCCTTGGGATAGAATTTCAGGATAAAAAGTAGCCTATATTCTAATCCAGGTTACTAACTATATCTGTGCCGAATTTCGTTCAGATCCGTTCGGTAGATTTTGCGTGATGCGCGTACAAACATACAGACAGACAGACGGACAGACAGACAGACAAAAATTCTAAAAAAAATTGTTTTGGCTTCTATTGACCCTAAAAAGACCCCTTATAATTTTTTTTCTTAAATATCTTCAATGTACAGACAAAGTTGAGTTACAGTTTTATTATATGTATGGATTTGGGAGCAAATGTATACGTAAGCCGTCCGTACAAAATCTCTTAATTTACGCCCAAAGGGATTTGCTAAAGCCAAACATTGTTCGCTAATTATAACGAGACATATGCTGCTTGTCCCACGAGGCTTTGAACTTGGAGCTTATAATAAATTGGAGTTAAATCTTCGAGAAAAAAAAATACTTAAAAAGATGATACATACATACATAAATTCACACTTCAATCCCGGAGGGGCAGGCAGAGATAACATCTTCCCACTTTCCATTATCTCTGTATATTTCAAGGTACCAGTAACATAAAGAAATAGACACTAAATAGCAATGATACCTATAATATACATAAACGATACCTAGGTATTATGTGAGGGCGGTTACTAATTTTACTAATTCATATTTAGTCTGATAATATACATATGTTTTCTTTCACCAGTAGAGGTATTTTTGTCAGAAGGTATTTTCAATCTAACTTTTATCAGTTATTCTAGTTTTATAATTGCATGCTGGTTAGGAAATAAAAAAAAAATGTGCTCCAGATTATTTTCTTCTCGAATTTTTTAAGGCGCTGTACTAGGAATCTTTTTCTCTGAAACAGAATTATTTTGTCGATGATTATTCAATGGTATAATAACAAAAAAAACATGTTTCAATAAACACACCATATATTTCATAGCTCTTGGATTTGCGTAACGAGTACACGTTTTCGTTTTGCGTATTTGTGAAGTTTTAAGTACTTCGATGTTCACAAATCTTCGCCTAATGTTATACTTGAAGGATTTTGGATCACTTTATTTTCACTTATGGACGACATAGGAAGGTGCTAAGGAGTAAAAAAAAGTACTTAAACTTTAAAAAATAAATAAATAAAAATAAAAACTAATCAAAATTATTATTCAATTCAAATAAATATTTACTTTCTTTTTTATTTATTAACAATAACAAGTTGTATAGGTAAATTTTGGTTTCACAATCACAACATTGGTCGAATAAATTACTTAAAACTAAATTTACTGTGCAAGAAGAAGCGGTAATGAACAGCACTACAGCATTTTCTATAATAACATCAACTTCACAATTATTCGAAGTTAAAATTAGAATAGAAATCTAATATTATATAATTATAAGTAGTACCTATCTATATTTACTTACCTGATGCTCAGCCTATTAATAACACGTCTATAATTTAAAATTAAAATAAAATAATATTTGTATAATAATTTTTGGAGGATCAGCTCTTTCACATTATATTTCAATAACTTGATCCACATACCCTTCTAAAATCTCAGTGCACATTAAACCATGATAAAAATCATTCTGTCCCAAAGGACACATTACCACGTGGTCAAATCACGTCCTACACCCTTTTGTCTCTTCAAAACTCTATAAGCACCTATCAGGCCGACCCATCTGCATAGAAATGGCCAGGTCCTGCAAATTTAACGCAAAGTCGACTTTAAATATTTGCATTAAGGCTGTATCCGACCTCAGGCATGTAAACGCTTGTTGATGGGATATACGTAGATTAAAGGACAGAGGAGATATGTTTTGGTGTGATCTAATAGTGCTCGTTATTTGTTGCCGCGCCTACATGGATAGTAGGACTATTTTTAAAATTTAACACATGACAAAATATATCGGGTCCTTTCTTTTTTAAATAAATTACTGATACTTACATAATTGTATGTAATATTTAGTTCAAATAAACCATACTCTTACACAATATGCAAGAAAATTTATGATTTTCATCTTAAATTATAACAAAAAGTGAAACATTTACCAGGCAGCTATATTCTGGTTCAAAGGATATCATTGACTGGTATTGATCGGATCTGACTAGATCGACATAGGGTATGATGTGTATTTTTGAGCTAGATATTCGGCATGGAATGTGTAGGTACTGATGAAATTTGCATGTATTTGTTTGAATATTCTTATTTGTATGTTTTAGTACTTAATCATTATGAAGGACATAATAAATACTAGGAAAAATATATTTTGTCGTGTAATACATTATAAAACATTATTAAAAATCATTATATATCTTTGACTGATATGTAAGTACTTATTTTCAAATCACACTAGCTGTTTCCTTAACATATCTCCCTCGCTTCCTGATCTAAGGATCTAACTAATCTGTCAGCTGAGCCGTCGAGAGAGCGTTTAAAAGCTGTGTCCCCCTGTTATTGTTTATTTAGGATGGCGAATTGCTGAGTGGCCGTTTTTGAGGCGTGTCCTAACGCGATTGTCCTCACAGCTATACGGAATATGTCCTGATAACACTTGATGTGGCTATTGCAAAGGGATTGAGATATTAGGGTTGATAATGCACACTTTGTTTGTTGGCTCAGTTTGGCAGTTGATATTATATTCATTTATGGTGATTTTTGATAAGTTCTTCTTTCGGCCGTATTCTATATTTTTATATTAATTTCGCTTATTCCATTTCAATCAATTAAATGTATTAAGTAATCGTTCCGTTTGAGACTCTTTTATGTTAAAACTTAGAAGGAGATAAATAAAAAAACTGAGAAAGTATTGTAAGTACAAAGGTCTCAATTTTCATTGAATAAAAATATTGCAGCAGTTGTGAGTGGATAAATTAAAATAATATACACAATACGCGTAACCATTTATAAATAATTATAAAAATTACTTAAATTGTGTCCATCATGAAAAACATTGATGGAGGAACCGACAAGCGATTCACGCCGCCTTGTGTTCAAGTTTCTTTAAAACAGCAACAATGTAACGAGAATCAGGATATAAGTACAATAGATATGTAAACCTCGATGGTTTCAATATATTCTTAACAAAATGTCTGCATTTAAATTTCGAAATCAATTTAATAATTATAAAAGTAAGAACACAAATAGGTAAAGAATGAATTTCTTTATAAAAATACTACATAACGAAAATAGTCAATTCGGATTCCATAATACACTAAGGCGAAATCTTTTTCTAGAAGCAGGAAATGTTTTTCAACGAGTTGCATATATTCTTACAAAGATTTTGTCCTGTGAAATTCTATACGACAAGCCATGCATGTGTTACGACGTATTAAGTTACAGAATCTAAACTTTGTTTATTTTATATTATCAGTAAAATAACAAGTTCGCATTAATCCCGGGTCAGGCCATTAATGTAAACAAACTTTTTCTACCTGACCTGGGATTTGAATGTTTATTTAAGTAATTTTATGAATAATAAAACTATAGTGTTCCCACCGCGGCGGTACTCATGAGAAACAAAAGAATTCCGTTCTGCCGTAAATTTTGGAAAATTAAAATATAAATATGGAAAATGAAAATATAAAGATCCTACATGGCAAATTTCACGTCTTTATACCTAAGGTTTTGGGCTGTCCGGTAGAAATGCCTGTCACAAAGTAACGAAAGAAAAATAAAATAGATGAAAAATGAATAAATAGACGAACAACTCTTTAAGTGAATTTTATTGATATATTTCTTTTTAACTTTCACTAAACAATCTAAAAGGCCTCACTAACTCAAAATAATAAGCCATAGGAAATTATGAAATTAAATTTTCAATCGTATCTAATACTAAGTAATTTTGTCCAATGACTTGTGGGTGTTTAATGTTGAAAACAATTACTGGGTGTGGGCGAATCGTTTATGTTTTATCGTTGGAGTGCTTTACTGAGAATATTATGATAGCTTTGCTTAGTGCAATAGAAAAATGATTTCTTCATGGTTGTCTAGTGAATAATTTCATTTCATCTCCACTAAGATTATAAATTTCTTACACGTAGTGTTACTGTATTATTTAATATAATAACACTAGCGCTCTTTTACAATAGTTTTTTGGCTACATACATATAACATACATACATAAAATTACGCCTCTTTCCCGGAGGGGTAGGCAGAGACTACCTCTTTCCACTTGCCACGATCTCTGCATACTTCCTTCGCTTCATCCACATTCATAACTCTCTTCATGCAAGCTCTTATTTTTACATATAACATCGTATTTATTCATCACGGGGAGACGTGAGCCAACCGAATAGGCTATGACCACCATAATAATGAAACTGAGATCCAAATAGCGATAGATTGCTAACACATCTCTTAAAAGAAGAAGCTCACGTTTATTTGTCTTTGGGCTAACTTTCTTTTAATTTAGTTACACTAAAGAGTTCCCCATTACATCTTAATCTGTAGTGGACATAAAATTGAATATTAGTGAACAATCAATTATAATTGCGGATATGTATTATTTCAGTCCTCGGTCATCTCCAGAACTAGGGCTGGCCAATCACGGGACGGTCCTTAAGAGCGGACAAAAGGACAATTAAATACAGCGGGGACGATAACAAAAGGCAAGCACAATTTGTTGCAGTGCAACCCATCTTTATCTGGCCCACTATTGACCCCTTTACCCTAATTCACTGATCGTCCAACCCTCCATATACAGCACAGTCTAAATAACAAACGAACTCATATTGATTTCACTGCAATTTTTGGTTTTATATTTGTATGGTCTTTTTTAGGCTATGTCGCAAGGGTTGCCTATTGTGAGTAAAGGTAACGTATTTATTATTATTACTTGATGTGAACAAAACATGTGGCTGGGTTTGTGTATTAGCCACGCTTTAGTGACATTTTGAGAGTGATTTGGCTATTCTACAGTGTATAGCATCCCTTAACCCTAGATCACTAACCTTATTTTACGACGTTTAATACTAACCTTCGTCGTTTCGACTACGCTCTATAATGGAGGGGGCTTAGAGGTTTATTAAAAAAATATATATTCTAATTAATGTTTTTATTTTAAAAACAAAGTATTAATCTTCATATTTAAAGATAATAATATACACTTTAACATTTTTTTTTATTCAAACAGTCTTATTAATGAGATCTCAGTTTACATGCAAAATCAACTTTTTCAAAATTTATAAACATAACGGTACATATTATATATAACATCAAATTGTTCTAAATAAACTGTTAATTATAAAAATAATATTAGAATAATCAATTAAAAACAAAATTTTGGCAATAGCTTAGGAACTAAAACATTTGTGACACACATCAAGTTTGTGTTCCCCACACAACGATTTATTGCACTTAGTACACCTACTCTTAGTCATATAAGTATAATAAATGATTATCTTTCATTGCTGCAGATAATGTGAGAATGTCAATGAGAGCTCTAATTTCATTAGGATCGGTTGGTCTCTCTCTCTGTGTAGATTTTAATGTTTTATATTTATGAGATTTTATTGCTATCTCGGCATTGGTGTGGGTGACAATTAAATCAATCATATTATCAGTAATGAAACATGAAAAGCATCCCAGAGGCTCTAAAAGATTTTTACAAGAGCGTACAGGTCCAGGTCTTATATGAACTATGTTCCTTGAAGCTGTTCTGCTTAGTGACCTTGACTGTTGTGACGACCATTTGTGTTTTATCTTTCCCACGAAGAATAGCACCTACGCGATGGTCTTATAATCAAGTCGCTACGGTCTGCTGAAGTGCTAGGTGTCGCGTCATCAGTAGAACATGGTGGAGATGTATCATTTGCCTCATAATCTTCATCCGGAAGTTGCTCGTCATTCACAGTAAAAACTTCATCTTTACCCTCCGTTTCATACGCGGGATCAGCCTCAAGGTGGTCTTCGGGCTCACTCTCTGACAAATTTTCCTCCTCACTGTCATCATTTAATAACACCGCAAGGACCGCATCTAAAAAAATGAAATATTAGACACCATTATTAATCAAAAAAAGATAAAAGAACGTTATTTTAACTTAACTAAATAGTACAAAAAGTTACGTTACTACTAACCTTCGTCGATGCGACGAGCCATGGTTGCTGGAACGGCGCGCACAGCCCCCCTACACACAGAACACTACCGTCCGTCGCGAGGGCAACGGGTCGACTGGGATTAGCTCGAATTAGAAAACCACACGGTCGCGCGCGCAAAAGTTATCGCGATTTTTTTGGTGACGCGTCGTCGAATCGACGAAGGTTAGTAATCTAGGGTTAATATAGTCGATGCGTTGCTAATGATACCCAACTACTTTTCAAGCCCACGTGTGATGTGTAGAGGGGAATCAGCAGTTTATTAATTTGCATTTTAATTTAATGAGAAATATTTACAATAGATTATTGATGGATGCTATTGGTAAATTTCGTGTGTGAGAAATATTTATCTGTTTTTGCTAACAAAGGGTGGGTTTCATTTATTCACATTTTACGGATGATTTTTCTTTATACAGATGGCTTGGGTATAAGGTTAAGCTTCAAATAATTGTGGAAAAGGGCATCGAACTTAACCAAAATGAGAAAACTTCAAATAACTTTGAAATCAATGAACTGAAATAGAAAAGAATCCACGAATAAACTTTCTGAACATTTGCGAGATGTCAAGTTTATCTTATCGAGTCTTCAAAAATATTAATTGAAAATCTTTTTTTATATTTGCTTCCATAGTTTCTGTTAATTTTAAAGTTTTAATTTTCATCACCTTTGGGTATATATATGTATCTTTAGATTATGCAAGACGATAATTCGCACGAAATACATTCGCACATACCTATATGTTTTCCACTACATATTATACAAAGCCTATAAAACTCGCAGAGAAAAATATATTTTCAACAGTAAAATAATTTTTATCATCGGTTTCGTATTTCCAAAGATAACAAACAAAGTTACAGATTATGTAAAAGTAAGTAAAATAGTGTTCCTGGCACCAAAAAAAATAAAGAATAGGACCACTCCGTCACATTCCCTTGGATTTCGTAAAAGGCGACTAAGCGATATGCTTATGAATTTGGGGTTCTTCATTTGCATCCTGTCACTATTTGAATCTCAATTGTATCATTAAGACAAACAGCTGAACGTGGCGTATCAGTCTTTTCAAGAATGTTGACTCTGTCTACCCCGCAAAGGATAAAGGTGCGACTGTATGTATGCAAGTAAAATAGTGACGACTTACTAAACACATAGGAGCAAAACAATAGAAAACCGCAGCTGACAGAGCGTGGTGAGGGTGAAGTGAACTTTCCGTGAGTTCTATTCACTAATTGCGATTTGTTCGCATTCCGAACTTTGAGGTCATCGTGGCGCCTTTAGAGAGGTACTACATAGTTTGCACTGTTTTAGCAAATCGCACGCATCTGTGAATCCTTACTTAGATTATAAAGAGTAAAGATTTGTTTCATTTGATTTGTTCCGTGTAGTTTAGAATAGAACTACTCCTTTTTTTGCCATGGATGTCGTAAAAGGTGACTAAGGGGTAGGCTTATAAACTTGGGGTTCCTTTTGTAGTCGATGGGCTAGCAACCTGTCACTTTGATTCTCAATTCATTCAGTTGAACGTGGCCTGTCAGTATTTCCATTTAGTGTCTACCCCGCAAGGGATATACACGTGATTATATGAATGAATTAATGAATATACACCTTAAATACTGTTTAGGTGACACTTAGAACTTACAAATCAGTAACATATCGAAACGCAGCCCAAACAGCTGAGTTTAGAAATTGAAAATACGCATGTAGGTTGAAAGCTAACTAAGAACTTAGAAGTCAGGCAATAAGGCAGGATTTCCCCAAAATTTCCTTGAGAACAGAAATGAGGGAGATTTTATTTTACACCGACGGAGCCGCGGGTGTTCTCTAGTATTATATTGAATTAAAGCACGGGTCAGCTCTCAGCCGTGCTCCAGACTATTGTATTAGGTACGTACACTAATTAGTCGACTTGCCGGTCAAAGGTAAAGTTTGCGATTGCGCTGTAAAAAAGTGGTATTTTTAAAGAGTTAGATATTTATATAGAGTTAGTTTGTTCTCCTGGTTAAAAAAAAACACGGAGATTCAATTATGAAATTGATATTTGAGATGGAAATAAATAACTAAGGGATGGGCTATTAAACTTTTGATTCTTCTTCATGGTAATGGGCTAGTAACTTGTCACTATATGAATCTCAATTCCATCATAGCTGAACGTGGCTTTGAGACTGTTGGCTTAACGAACGAATACAGCTAAACGTGGCATTTTCTACCATTTAATGGATAAAAACGTGATTAGGTATGTGCGTATTTAAAATGTTTATAATTATATTTTTTTTTTCGAAATAATCCATTAACCAAATCTCTTCCTTTATCATCTTCGTATAAGCCAGGATAACAAGTGACTATAATGACTCAGGTATCTTAAGCACATATTGAAAAGAGTTTTCGATAGTGAAAGACCGAACTGAAGTAGATGTGCGTGGGAGTACATTATTAAAAAAAAACACATTCAATTTTCCCCTTTCTCCTTTAAAGAATCTTAACTCAATTTTATTTCAATCGGTCTAAATTTACTCTTCTATTTACCGGCAATAGTTAAGTTTTTGCCTCCATAATTTCACACCTGGTTCCCCTGTTTCCTATGGGAGCTAGACGAGCGGTGTCGGGTGTCAACTAATTAGTGCATGCGCTGGCGCGGAATGACGGAACGAATGTAAAGGTGCAGAGTGAAACGCGACGGATATTTCGGTCCGACAAATTTGGTGACATGTTTTTGAAAGGCGTGACTTTTTAATATATAATCCTCCGATGAGTAAATTTTAAGCTTCTATGCTGGACTGGAAGCGGAAGCAAAAAATATGTATAAAAAATACAGGTAAGTACTTAACGCGCATGTAACGTAAAGTATGTTAATTTTATATCGGACGTTTTGAATCAAGTCGCTACGTGACCACGGATCACTGTAGCATTATTTGAAATGTCCGAGATAAAACAAAGGTACGTTACGTGCGTGTTTAATACCTGTATTATTTATAAATAGTTCAATGCAACTTGTCATTATCACAAATTATTTGTTTCTTTTCTATGTAATTATTGACTTTGTGTTTCCCGCAAGGAATTAAAACGTGATTTGTATGTTATACTCGTTCGTTTTGCCTATTACTAAAATTTGATCTATTCAAAGTAACTGTCAGTGGTATATATATTTTTTAATTTTCCATCTATGTACACATAACCATAGACAGATACATGACTTATTTAAAAAAATGTAACCTTCAACGGGTTAAACAAAAAAATTGGAGATAAAAGCACCATCATACTCATAAAGAAACGGTCATCCTTAAATTAATAAACAATTAGCATACGTAATTCCTTTCACTTTAGATACGGTAATTAATCTTTCATTAAGAGAAGACAGTCATTTATTTAAATGTTCTAAAGTAGTTTTTAATTGGTTGATTCAGTATCACGCAACGACTGAAAGCTTGGGGCGATTTTTATGAGAACTTTATCTCATAGGGCTTTTCCTAATTCAATTTTATCATATAGTACTTAGATGTCGTCTTTTTACTTGCCAACTTTTTTAATTTATTTGCCAACTAAGTGAAGGAACATTTTATTTATGAGATATAAATAGAGTGGGACACGAAGAGACCGTCGAATGTTAACAGGGAAGAAGGCAGAGCTTGGCAGTATTAAAAAAAATATTAATTAACTTTTATTATTAGGCTAATAAACTTGAGTGACTAATGAAAAGATTCTACATGTAAGCGATGGGCTGGCAACCTGTCACTATTTGAATCTCAATTCCATCGTTAAGCTATAAATCTGCACGTGGCTTTTCCGTCTTTTCAACACTATTAGCTCTGTCTACCGTGCAAGGGTTCAAGACGTGACAATATGCATGTATGTTCGTTTATTTTTTCTGCAATAGCTTCGGAGGTCGTAAAAGTGTAAAGGTTCCAACCAAACTGTGCCACGTACCAAATCAACAGGCCCTGGCACACCAGAAGCAGGTCAAAAGCAGCGCAGATTAAAAACGGCCCCGCGCTAAGTTGTTATACAAGAAACTCTTCAAAGTCGTCATACTGTGGCGCGATACCGCCACGAGGGTGATGATCATTATTTTTTAATTTTCTCGATTATATTTCTAATGAAATCGCTAAAATAATTGTCCGTTTTGTTTGCATGATCCGTATGTATTAAGAAAGCTTTATAGCATCGCTTAATTAACAATAATAACAACTCTAATAAAATCCACATCTTAAGTTTAATATTCATTAAGATGATGTGTTTATGTAGTCCGATCAACTGGTTTGAACTCTAAGTATGAAACTTGATACTTGAACGCGATTTGTCTGAGCTACTTACGAGTTTCTTTGAATTCTCTATACGTTGCTTGTTAATTTATTTGTTTCATACTAAATTTTGATCATTGCAAAGAAGTGATCACTTCGCAATGATTTAAATACGGTCGAATTAAGAACCTACGCCTTTTTGATGTCGGCTAAATTGTTTTTAAATAAGATGTAGGTCGTGAAACAGACACTGATAAGTGTCAAATAATGCACAGTTAAAATAATTACTTGTGGAAATTTGGTAATTAATAAAGAGGAGTTTTCAGAATTCCAAAGAAAATGAAATCATTATTGTATGAATAAAACGAAAGCTTTTTATAAAAGTGCCATTTTTTTAAAGGAAACATTTAAATCCTAGACTATTTCTATACCTACAACAATAAAATAACTAAAAGTATGAAATATAATAGTGAATACGCAATAATATTTGACATAAGTGGACATGGTCCATGATGTACTACGCATTGTTCGTAATTGGATGGCTTGGAACCCACAAACAGAAAATGATGATAGAACAGGTATAGCATGTTTCAAATGTGAGTACGCTCCTGTGGAAATTCTGTGATAAAAGTACTTTGGATGTTATCACAGGTTATATTCTACAAACAACTAAATTTGATCAAAATTCGTTCTTACGATTTTAGGTGAAAGAGTAACAAACGGACATTGCCATATCTATACACCCACACACACCACGTATTTTATACACCAGCTTTTTCTGCTGTTAGATCAGGCCAAAAAGTAGCAATATTGACATCAATATACTGAATCAGAAATGCAGCACAATAATATAATACGTACAATAAGAACCAATACATGCAAAATTGGTATCGTGAACTGTGAGATTTTAGTACTAACCAGTACAATACGACAGTAGAATAGCTTTATCAGTTTTGAACAAAATGTTTAGTTAAATTAACCATATTTTAAGTTATCCATTCAAAAGAACTTCGAACTGAGGAGTTCAATTTCAACTGAATTAAAATTACTAAAAAGAAAAATAATATTTACACATACAAAACCTGTTTTAAAAATCCTATAGATAAAATTTAAATCAAATTTCGAGTGATACTTCTATGTTTACTTTCATTTTGCACCACGATTTCTGATGTTCTTTGACAACATGCATTTAGTTTTTCTATTTTTATGCAACATTTTATAGTTTATAGGTTAAAATAAATATAGGAGTGAGGGGTAAAACCGCACTCACTATTTTAGATAGCCTATTTCCTGTTAAACGCCCTAGATAACATAGAATAGGGAACGACATGGATGTAATTTTTCTATCAATCAATTGATACTGATTGTAGGGTGAATAAACAGGATATATATTTGACGTGTTGTTTCCGGTACTAAAAAAAAGAATAAAAACTGGTTAATTATGTAAAAAATACTTGGAAAATTTACTTGGTCATAATTTCATCTTAATAAAAAAATTTGGTTGGGAGGGAAAATGTTTGTTTCAAACATACTCTCTTTCTAACCCAACGGAATCGTTCCTTGTGAAAACCTAACTCACATAATCCAGGATCCATGGTCAAAAGCGTACACCGGACTCCTCTCAGAGCGATGAGTTTGAAACCAGAAATAAAACCGAAACAAAACTCGGTTTAGGAACAAAATTTATCAAATTTAATGACATACATATAATGCTGTATTCCTTACGAGGTAGACAGAGCCAACAGTCTTGAAAAGTTTATGACAACGTCATAAATAAAAATAAAAAAACAAAATATGTTATCGAAATTGTCTAATATGAAAAAACGTCGTAACTCATTCATGTTTTAAAAATAATTCGAAGTCCATCCATCTCATTTTATCGGCTAGCCGTATAAAATCTGTCTTATTTGCAATTTTTATGGCGGTCTTTTGTTAGAATATAACGAGATATGGACCCTTTGTGTGATCGGCTATACTTCAATTTTATAGTTCATAGTTCACTTTGATCGTTGAGAAAGGGGCTAAGTATTAGATGATTTACAATGGTCATATAATCTGGAATAATCGGCTGTTAGCACTTAGCGTGCTTTTAAACTTCGCCTGATGTTGTTATGTAAGTAGCATCTACCGTGTGGTTTCCAGCACTAATGGAAAAAAATAGGACCACTCCATCTCTTTTCCATGGATGTCATAAAAGGCGACTAAGGGATGAAAGGCTTATAAATTTGGGGTTCTTCTTTTAGGCGACAGGCTAGCAACATGTCACTATTTGAATCTCAATTACATAATTTATTTTAAGAATTTAATTACCGGTTTATAATATAAGAGGAAAAAAAAATTACTGATATGTAGTAAAAAAAACTTGCTAGCAACATACCACAAGACCTTCAAAGTCCAGAATATTTATGCTCCAACTCATCTCAAAGGAACTCTGTTTGATTTTTATGTCTCAAGATTTCAAATTTCAAACATTTACTAAACTGATTAGAGGGGTACGTGAATGAGTGACGTCCTTGTCGCACCACGGTGTATTTTCTGAAAATAAGGCCTCCCCCACACTGAGCGTCTTCCGCAGCGTCGACACGGCGTTGTCGTAGCTGTAGGTGCAGGTAGGTGCAAGCCGCGTAGGCGTTAGCAAGACGACTACGCTTGAAAAACGCCCCGTGTGTTCCCCCCCTAAATCGTTACTGGTAAACATGACCCTAACCTATTTCTGTCAACAAACCTTGCTTTTATAGGGTGCGTAGGTTAAAATTACTGTGTGAGACAATATTACTTCCTCTTGTGTGATATTGTTTTTCTTTTAATAGAATACCTAGAATAAGTCACTCCTTCTGTAAATAATATACCTAATGGATTTGATTATAAGAAGAAATGTAATTCTAAGTGAAAATGAAAAAGACTGACTTTAATAGAGCTACTCAAAATGCAACCTTGCCTAGGCCCAAAATAAATTTGAAATCTATCAAAATTTCGCGTCGCTTCCATCTCGGTATGAACTGGCCCTTACTTAGTACTAAATCTAAGTAACACTCACGCAGGCAAAATGGTTATACAAAAGTATAAAATTAATTTTCCTCTATAATAATATTACTCACCTAATTGTTGTACACCAAAACTTACATTCTCATGTGACCTCACTTTTCCAAGATCCGTGTACAAATTATAATACACAAAAACCTTAATATTACTCAGTCAAATTAGTCGTAGCTACGAGCGATCTTATTTCTGAGTCCCTCATTATATTGTTGTTAGAAGGTTCGACATGTTATATTATATTAGCATTTAATTTTACGGGCCAACGACTTGTCGATTTTGATGTCCGTTCCCACAAAAATAACTGGCTTTTGTCTCATGTTATTTAGAAAATTATATACATCTCTGACTAGGCTTTTAAGATAAATGAATATGGATTGCATATTAAAATTAATTGGATAATGAAGTTTTTTGATAGGAGTTCATAATTGATGAAACAATAAGATCAGAGACTATAAATTATTTTCGCAAGTAATTTGTATTATTGAAAAGTCAAAGATTGGCGTAATTCTATCTGAAAATCTGTTGCCTGCGGAAAAAAACACGAAACAATACTAGGAAAAACAATTGTAAAATAGATTAAACTGGTTACAAAACTGACAATAAACTTTTATCAGAAGAATATGATAGTCATTTACATTAAAATAAAATATTACGAAACAGTGTATAGATACATAATTAAAATAAACTACCTAATTTACTTAATTTTAGCTGTATTCCAATGACTTTTTTCTGAGTTATATGTAGGTATATTTTGATTGCTAACCGATGAAGAAAAAATAAACGAAATTGTTACATCTATATATTTGGCCGCGTCTTTACAATTTACAAAGAACAGCTCAGATAATTCTCGACGACTCTCTTTTGAATATATCATAATTAAATCATGCTTTAAACGTGAGAATATTTTATACCAACGTTATATTAATCAATGACTTATACTTAAAATATTTTAGTTAGCGTACATCACAACCCACTGTTAAACGCTTATTACAGCTAATCTTGAGGGTGTAAGCAACCATGACGATGGCCCATTATAAAAAGTAACATAATTCATATAATAAACAATTTAGATTCATAAAACTCTTGATGACATAATGGGATTCGTAATTTTAGGGTTAACGCGAACGCTCAATCGCATGTTAGGATCAGCACAGACTCATGAATAAATAATATAGAATCACAATTAAGGTTGCCATTAAGCAATTATGCCGTTGTTACCATTATGATGTTTTGGAAATGCTTTTAATTTTTTATTAGATCAAATTATCGTGGGGCTAAGGTGTCCGGGACCCGATGCCAATATAAACGGTCGCCATTAAATATCAATCAAGAGGCAAGTGAAGACGTTGCGTGCGTTTAGATTTCAAAGATTATGAGAATCAACATTTGGGTCGGGAGAATTATCTCTTGATGTTCTAAGTTGATTTTATTGTTGTTGTTGAAAAAAAAATATTTTTTTTTCTATTTTATGTTCTTATTTTGAAAATCAAAATACTTTACTTAATTTTAGCAATACAATTAAGAAGTATTTTTAAACTATTTTTGTTATTTCAACCCTTACCAACCTACAATTTTTTTTAATAAAAACCTTTCTGCATTTCCAGGGATTTAGTCACTCGAGAGAAAAAGCGCTAATGCAAAGGCATGGTTTTAAACAGCCTTATTTTTTTTATTTCAAACTCAACCTTTACATTTTCGCAAAAAGAATTATTATCTTCAGTTCCCAAAATTATCTAATGATAGTTATTTTCAAGACTCATGAGATATTTTGGATAGATTTAACATAGCTACAAACTGGTCAAGTTGGAATAGCGATCATTTAGTATTTTTTATAGTTTGAAAATTATAAAATCCATATAGGACCTATCTATTACAACAAAAGATCCATACAAAGACAAGTAAACAACACTTTTAATAGTAATAGAATTGTAATAGAATACCATACTGTAAAATCAACTTTTATCCATACATATAATAAAACTGTAACTCAACTTTGTCTGTACATTGAAGATATTTAAGAAAAAAAATTATAAGGGGTCTTTTTAGGGTCAATAGAAGCCAAAACAATTTTTTTTAGAATTTTTGTCTGTCTGTCTGTCCGTCTGTCTGTCTGTATGTTTGTACGCGCATCACGCAAAATCTACCGAACGGATCTGAACGAAATTCGGCACAGATATAGTTAGTAACCTGGATTAGAATATAGGCTACTTTTTATCCTGAAATTCTATCCCAAGGGGATGAAATAGGGGGTGCAAGTTTGTATGGAACTTCGTCATTTTTGATTTGAATCGATATAAAAAGCTATAAATAATTATACATACATACATACATATGGTCACGTCTATATCCCTTGCGGGGTAGACAGAGCCAACAGTCTTAAAAAGGCTGAATGGCCACGTTCAGCTATTTGGCTTAATGATAGAATTGAGATTCAAATAGTGACAGGTTGCTAACCCAACGCCTAAAAAAGAATCCCAAGTTTGTAAGCCTATCCCTTAGTCGCCTTTTTACGTCATCCATGGAAAAGAGCTGGAGTGGTCCTATTCTTTTTTGTGTTGGTGCCGGGAACCACACGGCACCATAAATAATTAATTCTTATGTTTATTATAATGAAAAATGATGATAATGATTAAAAAAATAGCATTTTATTGATTTAATTCATTATGCTTTGTTTATTGATTTAGTTCCCGTGGTTTAGGTATTTATTTTTTGACCACCCGATACGAGATGGCGCCTCATGAGAATTTAAGAAATAACACGATTGTAGCCGCCGGCAAAATTTTTAATTAATTAAGTTTTAATTAAGTAATTTTAGTTTCGCCAGTACTTACTTCCATTATTATACTTACCTTTTTTTGTCTTTAGAATTTATTCGTTTTTTAACAGCTGCGCCCCCGGGACTTTGCTTTTGTAGGAAAAATAAATTATGTTCTATTCCAGGCATTATTCTTCCCGTGTACGTAAGTTTCATCAAAATCTATCCAGTTGAATTTGCATGATTGAATAGCATCCTCAAACACGCACTCACGTAGGCACATCTATTTTTTTGCATAATATTAGTTTATGTCAATGCAAGGCTCTTAATCTAAGCAATCTTTTTATGGAAGCGAAATTAACGTAGGCGAAGCCGCGGGCAAAAGCTAGTTCATGAATAAAAACAAAATAATTCACTCACTACTATTATGGAGACTTGCAAAACGTTATGTAAAAAAATAGTGTTGGCAATGATTAATAAAGAAAAACAAAGTTAAATTTGAAAAAATTTTATATTTTAAATGACAAATCACAATTTTAATTTACTCTACTCGCCCAAGTACTCGTAGTCAGTAACTCGACCAATGTACTCTTTACTCAGCTCGCAACAAAACAAGTGTCAAAATAACCGTTTCCCAAGCTTCCATCAGTCGGTTCATTTTGCATCATTAAATCGATTGGTGTTTTAAAGTGTGCTCATTTGTAAATCATATAGTGTGAACCTCATTTATTCTTCGTCTTTCTGGCTTTTAGTCACGGTTGCATCCTCACCACACTAGAGAAGAGTCCGGGGTATGCCTTTGACCATGGATCCTGGATTGGGTGAGTCAGGTTTTTACAAGAAGCGACTCCCATCTGATCTCCGCAAACTTTGCTCTAAAAAGGAACTTAACCCGTATTGGGTCAATCATGGTTACACATCCAGGTGCCTGAATGTGCAGGCTTCCCCACGATGTTATTCCTCACCATAAGAGCATCGGTTGGTATTCAAATTACTGTAAGTACATAACTTCGAAAAAAGGCATTGGTAACATGGCCGGTATGGGATTCGAACCTGTGCTTTTTTGCGCCTAACGCATTTAAATCGGGCATCTTACCGACTACCGAAGCCCTTCAAGCGAGAACCTCATTAATTGTTCTCCTTTATGTCAATTGAAAACCTAATCTAATCTAACCTCTAATCTAAATCATCATCTTATCCATAGTCAAAGGCATACCCTGGTCTCCTCTCAAGAGTTTCAAACAAACAAACATATTTTCTAATTTATAATATTAGTTGGAATGTAAAGATAGTAAATTTTACATGAAAGATTACTTGTAAATTTTAACAAGCTCTAATCTAACTAGAGTCGACACGTGCCCCGCTATATTTAGTGTTCTTTAATAAAATTTATCTCCCAAATGAAGTTAAATTCATCCCCTTTGTGTGGGCATTGTCGTTAAATTGTATTGCTCAGCTATTTTTAATTTTGTTAGTCACAGTTTTACTCTAAGGGGAAATGAGTCGAGTATTTAAAATCTCAAATGTCAATGAGATTTTTATAAATGCTATTGGATCATAGAAATCAGAGTAATAGGTCTTCTGGTGTTATTGTTCATCGTCACCTGTCTGGAAAGGAAGCCGAGGTTCGATTTTTAAAATAAATCGTATTGACTAAAGTATATCATTCAGATTTACGTCACGTATACATATGTATAAATTCGTACCAAACGAAGTCGCAAGCAAAAACTAGTTAAAGTATAAAAATATACTAAAAGAATCTTTAACACACGTAGGTATATCAAATATATCATATAAGTATATCAAATTCCAAATACACAACAACTTAAAACTAAATAAAATACTTAACTCAAATGTATTTTTATTCGCCTGTCCAGATCAATATCAAAATCTTGAGTCAGTGGCAAATGAAACATTAATTACATTAATGAGAAGTCTGTATTCGCATCAATCATTAGGCGACCTGAGATTATGCCAAATACGGTAGATTCGCCGACCGACAGCACGGGATAAAATTGTAAGCCTTTTAAGTAATGAGTACCTATACGATGTAGAACTATGAATATTTAGAACTGCTTTGTTTTATGGAACATTAAATCACATCATGTCTTTGTCACTTACTTGATTTAATAGTAACGTAAGACACAAAAGTCTAGAATGCTTGCGTTCAATTATTAGATTAAAAATTTGAGTCTCATCTTGATATTTTTTATACCTTTTTTTAAATATTTTTCGCATAAGTGTACATAATATGATTAGTTAGAGTTCCGTTATGAAATAACAAACGGCATGACATTTGTTGTGCTAATTATAACAGGATAAATTTCGGCATTAGAGAACTAATATGGCTTCTTTGTAACACGCTTGCATGTATTGTTTAATCCTTTCCTGACCTACTTTGCCAACAATGAAATAACACAAACGTTCAGAAACGGATTTAAGGAAACGCCAACCGAGCGGATATATTAAATTTGTATGTACAAAAGCGAATGTACCCGTTTCAAAGTAGGTATTTATTTAACGTTATTCAATTTTATCTTCGATGCGGATCTGTGAATGAGAACAAACGTAAGGTTTTAAATCTGGCTGTTTCTACAGTGACAACTGATAATCAAAGTAAAAATATTTCACGTTATATCTTGCAAGTTAGTACATACATTGGGTACCTAAGTTGTATTCTAATAAAACCTTGTTAAAAAACCATGTCCAAGAAAAAGGCTTTTTAACTTTGGATCTTAGCAACCTAGTATTAGTCTCTGAATCTTACTTCAATCAATAAACAAGCATCCACAAAAACCTAACTTTTAGTTTTGTGAATCTGTCTGCCTCGTAAATGGTAAAGATATTATGAAGGTTCAAAATAGATAATTTGATTATTATATATTTCTGCACCATTAACATAATGCCGTATCTGAACGATTATTAACTCTACTTGCCAAAACTAAGGGTGTGCTTATCAATCTAAATCATGATCCTTCATTATTAAGAGTGATGGATCCTGATGGGTGGGCAGATTTGTCCAGGATCAGTCTCTAACGACTGATAACTAGGGGCTAGATGAAACGTGGGGTGGTGAAACTGATGCTTGAATCCAGAAAATATTTCTTTGAATCAGTGTTTCTGTGTTTTTTCTGGAATGAAATATATATGGCTAGGTACACCTTTAATGAAAATTTTAGAAAATTCTTTTCATATTAAAACGTTTCTTTCTTCATTATTTTCATTAGTTTGTTGACGACAAATTTCTGTTGATAAACAAAATGCAATATAAATTTGTTTATCAACAGAAATGGCTGCCGAAATTGAGCCGTGTGGATCCCGGCATCAAAACAAAAGAGAATAGGAACTCTCTATCTCTATCCCATGGATCTCGTAAAAGGCGACAAAGGGATAGGCTTTTAAAGTTGCGTTTCTATTTTTAGGCGATAGGCTAGCAACCTGTCACTATTTGAACGTAGTCTTTCTAAGAGTGCTGGCTCTGTCTACCCCGCAAGGGATAAAGACGTGACTTTATGTATGAAATATACATTTATTTCTCTCTTTTTCATTTTGTGTGTACTTACATTTCACTTTTGATTTATTTACGCCCATTATACAGATTTCCTGGGATTGAAAGTATTCATTAATTAGAATTGAGTTTTATTTTTGTGTTTTGCTTATTTCGTCCTAAGGCCTGTAATTGTCCATTGGTTATATACCAGTTCGTCAAACCCAGGGTGTTTGACGAACTGGTATATAAAATACCCAAAATAAAAAGAAAAAATTTGTAAAATATCCAACACATACTCGTATTTGTCATTGCACCGAAAACCATAATGGTTCATATTAAGCTTGGGTTTTCAGTTGTATTGTTCATTCACACACATTCTTTATTTGAACCTATAAACCATAAAGATCAGGAATAGACAAAACTGTCAAACAAAAGATACAATAACACACACCTGAAAATATGGAACCGGGGTTCTTACTCAAAGCATACTACTCGTAAATTTTAAATTATCGCGTTTACGATCAGAAATATTTCCACAGTCATAATTTAGGATATGCTAAAGTTCAGCAGTCCAAATAATATTAATCCCGGATTAAATAGAGAAACGACCGTGTGAGGACGCATAAATACTGCAAGAACTTTATTGCTGCTTGGGAGATCTACCTCCATGGACGACTTATTTGTCACATATTTATCGATATAAACAAAATGTAGAAATAATTTCTACCTACATGCCTGATAAATAGTTTGAAAAGTTTATTTCAAACCGGTGAATTATCCTTTTTGTTACCGGTTAATTTATAGTCCATATTTTTTTCATGAAATGAAGAACTATTGCCAGGTATATGATTTTGATTATTCATAGTTATACACTGTTATACAAAGAGGGAATGGAAAATGGTTAAGGTATTCGCTGTAAGTTTTTCTACATACTGTGTTTGTCTTATGGTAAATAAAAAATCTCAAGGAATATTTTCTTATGGGACTTTTCAGGCAATAGAATTTAAATATGATAAAGAAGCTTTTTTTACCAATTCTATAACAAAACAACAATGATCCTTAAACTTTTGTACAATACAAGAGACGAATTCACTCAACCCAAACCTGTCCGTCTGACAAAGCCCTTTAACTTTCCTCGCATTTTACGAGCATTCCTACCAACAGTCCTACGACCTTTTTAAGTGTCAATTTATGGTGACAATGTTTCACAATATATTAAGCTCAGAGCTAAAGCCGCTACTAAAATATAAAGACTGCAGGGATAACTCGGACCGGTTTAAAATAAAATAAAAGTTTACGAGGTCGTACTTGGAGCCGATCATAATCGCTGGATCGGCCGGTAAAATCCAGCTTTGTCCGAGTAATGACTTCTGTAAAACTAAACAACATAGTTTTGGATTTCAGATTTGTTGTCTCACTCTTTCTTACTATATACTTGCGTGTACCCAGTTGTATACCCTTCACTTTTATGCTTTGGGTAGAGACTATTTTCCGACCGGGCCTTAAAATGTTTTGCTATATTTTAACAATCGGCCTGATAATAATCCTTTGTTGTCTTTATTTACTCGACAAGATGGTTTCATGGATAACATAAATTTCTTGAAAAAGAAAAGCGAAACTTACTCATTTTCAACAAAAAGTTAGTAAACATTCAAGTATCGAAGAACAAGGACAATCCCTTACAGAGCTACGGAGTTCGAAAACATATTTCAAAGTGGCATATTTACGTTACCAAGAAACAAAACGTAACCCACCCTAGAGTCCAAGAAACAAATGTGCCTCTTAGACAAAACAAATTAAGACAATTTCAAATTAACAGACACTGCAAAGTCTGAAATATGTGCACTGAGAATCCGAGGCATACGTTCTTGAATTGTACGAGCAACTCACGACCTAGTTACTTCAAACACAGGTGTTATTATTCCATATTAGGTGTTCACCTTTCTTTTAAATGTCATAGTATAAGCAATTTCCATATAATTTGATTTCACTTCCTGCAGTGTAACTAAAATTAGTTTGGAGACTTTTTAGACTATGATGTTTGGTAGCGTAGTGTGGAAGCGCGTTCTCAGATGACTCTCAACCGTTGAAGGGCCCCTTTTGCTTGGGGTTGGGACCCTTCAGGCCCCTAGCGGGGTCTCTAATGAGTCGCCGGAGCACTAGAGCTTTAGGTCGTGATAAAACTAGTCTCCCCCGGTACTACACGGTTATTTCGCGTGGAAACTGCGCTGGAACGGGGATTTTTCTTCGCTTTGTTTTGTACATTATGACGATGTAGGGCGAACCGAATGGAAGCGAGATCTATAAAGTCTGTTTATAGGGGTTTTAAAATGTACGCGAAAAATGAGGTTTTGTAGGATTCGTGGGTCTACAGTTTGCTTATATTTATTCATTTATTTTAGGTTTTAATTCACTTAGTAACAAAGAAGTTATTCGCTTTCTATTGACAGAAATTAAAGTACCTATTTAGGAGAAAAAGACTGAGTTTTATTTGCTTTATCCCATCCCTATGAAAGTCTAGGCTGGCTGGGAGTCCAGAGCTTGAAAGATTAATTTAATTTTATTGCTATTTATTTACGGTCAACTCTGAGCCATATCATTTTATAAGAACAAATATGTAAATTAATCTTAAATCTCAGCTAAAGCTTATGTAAAATCAGAATTACTTTTCGCATTATATTTCTTTAAGAATATCCTCCAAACAACAGCATGATAAATTAGGCATTATAGAAGTAATACCAAATATAATTAATGCATACTATTTCCATCAAGTAAGTACTCAGTGAATCAAATAATGAACAATAAAACGACAATCAAGTACTGAACAACTCTAAGCCACGAAGGCTCATTATGTCCTTTATTTCTCCACGTGGGCGGTACAAACAAATCAGTTTATTTTTACATTCATCCAACAGATTAGGATCTGATGATATTTTAAGTACGATAATTTATGAATTTATTATTTCATGCTATCTGTTGTCTGCGGTTTCGCTTATGTGAACTTAATTATTTTTTAATTTTAAGTAAGAAGAACTTCTGGTGAAAAACGTAAGGAAATCAGTTTTTGATCATATGGCATACTCATTTAGGCAACCTGATGTTTAACTGAATGATTCAATATGGGTTCTGTAACACAGCGAGATATTCAGAGGTCAGACAGTAGTCACTTCGTGTACATTTATAAGGAATGAATACACATTTTGGTAAAAATATTACAGCACAAACAACGTAACGTTCGGGTTAACCAAAAATTCTTAATCTTGATTATCTAGTAACATTTGTTGACTACTACAAGATATAAAAAAAAAACAAAACCATATCAAAAAATCGAATCATTATTTCACAAACATTTAAAAAGGGAACGCTGTCTCAACCGAATTGGAGATTTAAAATTGCTGTCGCGTCCCTAATTCAGAATTAAACTTGACATTACTCAGATCGATGTTACTGATTACCCGTCATTTGTTCTTTTGTGTTCACACAATATGTCTATTACTAGTCCGTAGGTGTGGATTGATGGTCTGATATCAATGCGGAGGCGAATCACTTCATTGTTGATCAACTGATTTTTCACTGATAATTTATTTACACTGTGGTCCAATTTCATCTGCGTGTACTAGTCATCTGTAGGTGTTGAGAATGGAGTAACTTCGATTCGTTCTTCGCTTATTTTCACTATCTACCGCCTTTTTTGTTTTATAAGGGGAAATCCTTGTTATGGGCTGCTTCCCAGGTCTTCACACTGGAGAGTGTGGGACTCCCGGCATCTAGTAAACCAGCCTACCCACTAAAACCCCCCCCTTGTTCAGGCTGCGTTCTCCCTGGGTCCGAGTATGGCAATGGTTCAGGTGTGGGAATTTCAAAGTGATGTCATAAAGCGACTGTCGTCTGACCTCTGTCAACTATGGTTGACATATAGTTATAATATACATATAGTTGACATATTTAACATAGGATCTAAGGTAATTCTGACACATACATATATCATATAATGGGGGGCCAGTTGTCGCATGACTGGAAGGTCGCATTTAACTGGATGACTTAATGATGAAATTGAGTTTGCACAGTACTCATCTAAGCCTTAAAAAGGAATTCCAATAGGGCTTAAAACCCAGTTTGCAAAAGAAGAAAAGCATACAATATTTAGCGTGTTGGTAGTGTAACACAGATACATCATAAAATGTTGTTTAATATAAAAGTATGTTCAAGGCGACGTATATTAATGGCATATCTCTATTGACTCTATTGTCCCTACGCCCATAAACAGAGGTTGACTCCAAACTGCTGACAAATCAGTCGATTTAATAGGGCCAATTTATCTTAGTTTTACGTTCCATTTACGAGACCAACACCGTAAAATGGTTTAACGTACAATTCGAACAGTAACGATGTGTCCGGGATTTTAACAGCGGTTCAGGTAGTATTTTGTAATTGTTATTCAACGAAATACATTTGCATATCATATAGAGGCTCTTTTATTTGGGCTAGTGCTTTTCAATTATTATTTTGTTATTTACATATATAGACGTCTGACCGTCGCTAAAGATGATACCTATGCGTGCAGGTCTTAAAACTGAAGATAAAAGAAAAAGCGTGCATAAAAAGATGTGTAACAAAGACAAAAAGTATATACTACATATACCATACATACTATTTCTTACAACACAAAACCTACAGGGCGAATATTTCGGGGTTCAATGTGCTGCGGTCATATCAATAAACTATTTAATTTTTTATGTGTAGAACAAAGAGAATATAATCAATAGACACAATAAGTGTCTACAAAATTTCACCCATTGTCTACGAAGTTTCGCTACTTTTAGTACAAAATAATGAAACTAACTTTATCCATATTCGCCCTTCTATTCGCTCCCTAAAGCACAAAATATTTAATCTTGTGTCTGTATCAACCGTGAAAATCTGATCTGTATAACATTCAAGCACCTTAAGACATATTACATGATCAAACGCTTTGATATGACACCAGAAGGCACCCATATCACGTCCTAATTCACACCGCTTCCCTTTGAAATGTGAAACCGCGTTGCGCGCGTTTAATGAGAAACTATCTGTAGAGGGAGGCTGACGTTTTTTATTTTTTAATTAAACGTTTATTGCCAGTGCGAGAGCTCATTCCAGTGATGTATGCCGGTGTAATTGCGGCTTTCATTAGTGCCCGTTTGCGGGTCATATTCGCGTTTTTCGGACGGAAATTTCAACGTGAGCTCTTGTGGTTTTATTGCTGGTGAAAAGATTTATAAAGCTGAAGTTATTTTAGTAGTACGTAGTTTTAGTACCAAGTACGGTGTGGAGTTTGGGTGATAGAAGTAATTATTTTTTAAAATATATAACACAGCAAATGATTGCAGTACCATCATAAACAATTGTTTTCTTGTTATTTATCACATTTATTTCAAAAAGACAGTACAAACATTGCAAAGCTTTAGACTGTAAAAATAAACTTATATGCATTATGGACCCTCGATCATTAAAAGCAACAACTGATTTATAAACAAACCCAGGTGTACAACAAATGCATGTTACAGAATGTAATGTAGTCACATTAGTGTTGCGTTTTTTTCTGCCGGATCCCAAATCCAATACCAGCCATTTGCGAATCCACAAATGGGTCCGAAATGTACGAACGTTGTTAACACATTAACTCCTGTTTGTAGGGGGTTTATTTTTAGTTTCGTATTTGAAGATGACACGCGTCCGGATGTGGCCTGCATTCACACCGTGATAAGATACATTTTTTTTATATAATATATTCTAAAGAATAAATCAGATCGTTTATTAGGCGTTACCATAGATTTATTTTTTAAATTATTGTTGTATTATGCTGGATTTTCAAGGATAAAAAGTAGATTAAAATATGACTGAAGACTGTTCACTAAGCATTCTACTTACAGTATTAGAACTTTAAGAGCACCGCGAACACATCGACTTGAATCAATGTATAATTTTTAAACGAACCTTAATCTACATTATCTATTAAAATGATATACTTAAGAAACTAAGAAAGAGTATTTATAACTAAGAAGATATAATTGAAAAAACAGATTATTATCTTTCTCATTTCACTTAAAGCGTTTTTAATTTGCTACAATAATAAATTGAAATAAATATAAATAAAACTGTAATAAAAATCGTATGACATATCCGCAATTCTTTAAATGTCAACGAATAGGTTTAACGATCTTCAAAATCAGACAGCGAACCAAAAATGCTGGCCACATTGATCCTTAAAAATATTTTAAGTTTTTCTTCACACATCACATCACATATAATCACGTCTATATCCCTTTCGGGGTAGACAGAGCCACAGTCTTGAAAAGACCGATAGGCCACGTTCAGCTATTTGGGTTAATGATAGAATTTAGGTTCAAATAGTGACAGGTTGCTAGCCCATCGCCTAAAAGAAGAATCCTAAGTTTATAAGCCTACCCCTTAGTCGCCTTTTACGACATCAATGGGAGAGAGATGGAGTGGTCCTATTCTTTTATCTGTTGGTGCCGGGAACCACACGGCACTTATTTTTCTTAGATCGACCATTTATAAATTACACGATGGTGTAAGCAACAGCCACAATTAAATCCGAATGTTTTTCCGCGCATCCATTTGGTGGCATATTGGGGGGTCGGCCACGCGCTGGCCACGTGGCGGGTGTGTGCAGACCTTTATCTCAGTACAGAATGCGCATTCGTATCTGGGATTCCCTGTGATTGGATTATTTTTAGGGCTTACTGCCTTAATTTTAGTTTGAAGAGGCGCGCTCGAGTATGCTAAGTTTGCCAAGGAAATTCTTTTATAATGATCTGAAGTTATTTGGCTAATGACATAATTTTTAAAATCATTGGTACCACAGAGGTGAAGATGTTTAAATAAACATGCATACATATCATCACGTCTTTATCCCTTACGGGAAGGACAGAGCCAACAGTCTCAATAAGACTGAAAGGCCTCGGCTGTTCATGTTCAGCTGTATGGCTTAAGGATGGAATGGATTTGATAATTCAATCAATAAAGATTTCTTTACTAGAGAAGTAAGTACCGGATTCAACTCTCAGTAAGTATAAATTGATTCATGAGGTTAATCGTTCATTAAAATCTCTTTATATTGTATCTATACATATGTATAGTTCACAAGAAACGAATTTTGGATTTGAATGTCTTAGAAGTCTCTGTTAGACATCTTTATGAAAGTTTTGAATTATGGACTTATTAACATCCAAATCAAATTTTTGTTAAACAATAAAACTATGATTTAATATGACAAGGCAATTATAATGGATCTCATAATCGTTCAACAAAATTGTGTGTGACACATAATCATAAGTTTGGTCATTAATAAAATTAATTATCATATCTTTTATGTTTCCTCGTGTAGAACATAAGTTTTTGATTTAATGACGTCATATACTTTTGAGAAATTATCACAAGTAAATTACCTACATATGAACAAGATTCGTATAAAAGTGTTTTCTATTTCTGATAAATTGTTTTATTTTTAATTCGTCCTTTATTAAGTTCTAACGTTGTGATTCTTTTTAAGGCGATGATTTAACAGCTTATCTTTACGTATCTGAACCTCAAATCCATCATCAAACCATCCAGCTGTACATGGCCTTTGACTCTTGACTCTGTCCACCCCGCAAGGGATAAAGCCGTGACGTATGCATGTAAAAGCTATTTTCAACAAAAAGAGACAAGTTGCCTAAATGGCAAAGTGTTCAAGATATTAAATCTTCTACTCATTCGTCACCTTTTTTTATGCTGCCAATCTACTACTTATATCATCTTCTTCTTCCTCCTGGCTTAAGTCCCGGTTACATCCTCACCTCTCTGGAGAGGAGCCCAGGGTATGCCTTTGACCATGAATCCTAGATTGGGTGAGTCAGGTTTTTACACAAAGCGACGCCCATCTGACCTCCGCAACCTTTGCAGGTAAATCTAACCCGTATTAAATCCATGGTTACACATTCAGTTGCCTGAATTTGCAGATTTCCTCACGATGTTTTCCCTCGCCGTAAGAACATCGCATTGGTTAGTTTTGAAACTAATGCACATAACTTTGAAAATAGTCATAAATACATGGCCGAGGTGGGATTTGAACCTGCGTCTTTCTGCGCATCACGCATTTTAACCAAGGACCTTACCGCTTTGACCACCGACGCTTAATTTACTTATCAACTTCCCCTAGTATAAATTTCATCGGATCAAAAATATCGCACTTAACGAAAATAACTGTTCAGCTCATCTCACATTAACTATAGTTAACTTTTGATCGGGTGTCAGGAAAGTCACGAATTTGGTTGAACTCAGAGTTAAAATTGCACTAACCGTAAGTAACCGACATTTACCGAGTTTTCTTTTTAAAGAGTGCGCATTAAGCTAAAAATGTGCTAAATTAATTACCTACATAGCAGACACATTTCTCGATATTATAAGGAAATTAAAAACAAAAAAAATTTTCAACAATTTCCAAGATAACTCCAATTAGAGAAAAACTTTCGCAACTAAAATCAAATGTCCATTTGTTACGGATAAAAATGCAAAGCTCATAACAAGTCAAATACACTTTTTTGACAGAACTCCCGATCAGTCATTGAAATATACTTTTTCAATCCAACCAATTTTTTTGTTATTTTATTATGTGCAATGAAAAGTTTACAAACAAAAAAACTATGCAGTTGAGATATCGCCATTTTCTATGGAGCAACTATTTTATTACAAAATGCGCACTCTTTTTGAAATGAATGTTATAGCTACCTCTACACTCTATGCCGACAGTTATTTACATCAACAATGTCAGGTTAACACCTGGGTGATTCGCTGACACATAGTTAAGTGAATCGGTAAAGATGATAGGGATTGAGTTAATTCAATTCGGTACAAGTTCATGACCAAATTTCCAAAGTCTCATCGAATGGACTTCAAAATTTCACTCCATGGTACCAAGGATGGAATGGATGGATGGTTGGAAACATGCAAAGGTATATTCGAATGACTGTCTGAAAGTCATTGAGGATAATAGCGAAAATATTCCCCGCCTTTTAATTTTTTTTTTATATCCACATTCATTGCCTGCAGGTTTTACAAACGAAATGGCGTCAAAATCATATGCATAAATTAAACAGTTCCAAACTCGACTTATTTATTTTTGACCATAAATCAAGAACACGAAACTTCTAATTAGAGCCGCGCCAAATTACATTAGTGTCAAAATCTCACCATAAATATAATATAAATACTTTTTACTCTATGGTCGAAAAGTTTGATTGATGTTCAATTCCGAGTAGATGGTGAACCAATAACGTATTCGGTAAATTTTATTTTACCAATCCTACATATATTATATTTTTTGTTACAGTTATGTCAGGGCGAAAATCCATTTTTTTATATATACATACATACATACATATGGTCACGTCTATATCCCTTGCGAGGTACACAGAGCCAACAGTCTTAAAAAGGCTGAATGGCCACGTTCAGCTAATTGGCTTAATGATAGAATTGAGATTCAAATAGTGACAGGTTGCTAACCCAACGCCTAAAAAAGAATCCCAAGTTTGTAAGCCTATCCCTTAGTCGCCTTTTACGACATCCATGGGAAAAAGATAGAGTGGTCCTATTCTTTTTTGTGTCGGTGCCGGGAACCGGCAACACGGCACTTTTATATATGTAGGTATGTTTATAACGAAATAACTATCAAACATTTTGATGAAATTTAAAATTTGTGTAGTATCTGTCAAAAGAATTAATAGTTAAAGTTCGCAAGGCGTCAAAATAGGTCACAACCAATAAATCGCTTGTAATATTATCTAGTAATGTAATTTAGAACATTAATTTTTTTGCGTCTTTATTTTACAAAAAAAACATTTATTTCAAATGAGGGCAACACTGCGCCGTTAACAAATGTGAAATGGCTTTTAAGCAAAGCCTACCTTAAAACATAAGTTATCCAGTATGAGTGTATAGTCATTAACTACCTAGTTAATAATTTCCCATTTTCAATATAACATCTGTCTGTTTATACAGATGCCAAAATATTTAACATCTATGAAATTGGCATATCTTTGTTAAACACACCCAAAACCTGCCCCTGTCACAAGTACCCGATCCAGGTTCGAACTCAAACAATATATTTGCCAACAAATTAGCCATACCGCAAGTTTGAGCATCTGAGTCAATTTAGGTAGCCCTTATTGAATTACATACACGTTACCGCTTGCTCCTGTATCTACGAAAATCGATCCTTAAACAAATACGTTAAGATCGATTTTCGTTTAAAATTGAGTTAGACGATCATATTTGACTTGCTGTAAGATTTCATGCTTTATGACGATATAGTAAGGTTTAGTTAGCATTACAAAAGACGTTCCTGTAGAAACAGTAAGGTACACGCGAGAAGTAAATCCCGAGCATACTTACTACTTCTTATCATTAAAATATGACACAAAGCCGCGTGGACGCACTTAAATATAGGACCAATCCATCTCTTTCTCATGTATGTCGTCAACGGCGACTAAGGGATTAGGAGCACATTCATCTAATGCAAGCAACCATGCTAGCCTAAAAGCGAATAAAAAACATAGTGTGTGCCACTTGCTTCTGTCTCCGTGCAGAATGTAAAAGTCAATCAGAGGAAATTCTAGTAAACTTGGGATTCTTCTTGTAAGTCTTTTCGAGACTGTTGGCTCTGTCTGGGTAGGGTAAAAATGTGTTTATGATTTCAGTGTTCCATCTCCAATTGTTCCAACTAAAAGTAGCCCGTCTGCTCAGTCTTAGAGGCACGATGAGTGATGGGATGGTCGTAGCCTCTGACTTCGCCGCTCGAATGTTCGTGAGCGACTGTACCAGCTTGACGCCTCAGTAATGGGCTATTGCTTTTCGTTGATTAAATTATTATACATAACACCTCCAAGAAAAACTATACTATATTCTTGTTCACGAGGGAATAATTTTTGAGTTCATCGCGAAAAGACACGACAAAAATTCTGTGACATATCTAGATCCTGCCATGTCTAAATACATGGTTGGAGAACGTTATTTGACAAAAGTTTCACTGAATTCCTTTAATAAATACATACATACATATAATCACGTCTATATCCCTTGTAAACAGAGCCAATAGTCTGGAAAAGACTGAAAGACTAGGTTCGGCTGTATGGCTTTATGATGGAATTGTGATTCAAATAGTACCAAGTTGTTGGCGGACAAGAGGAATCCCAAGTTTATAAGCCTATGCCTTAGTCGCCTGGCACGACATCCATGGGACAGACATGGAAAGATTCTAATCTAAAGTTCTGGAAACCACACAGCAATTATAAGAATATTAATGTAGTTAAAAAAAGAGGAAATTTGAATATTATTGTCTCGTCAAAGAGTTTATCATCAAGGTATGAAACGAGAGTCTATCAGTCAGTTTTGAAAGACAGTTTTTAAAGCTGTGTAGCGACGATGAAACTCAGCAATGAAGTCTTCATCATGAAGTATTGGCGTTTATTTATATTTTATTCTAGCTTTTAATCGCGGCTTTGTCCTCGTGAATTTAGCGCCATCGACAAAAAGCGACGAACTTAGTAACAAATTAAACGCCACCTACAAAAAATGTAGTGTAGTAGAATTTAGCGTCACCCACAGAATTATACAGATTTCTCGCAAATCCTACGGGAACTCTAGTTTTTACTTTGATGAAAGGTATGTTATGTGCTTCTCCATACCCTTAATTATATAAACGTGATATGTCAAGAAGATTTATTCAGTAGATAACCCGTGGAGAGGTAATAAACACATTACCGCATTTATAATATTAGTTGAGATTTAAGCATCACATGATCTTTCTTCATCACAGAGTTCCAAGGAAAAGCAATATTGTTATACTAACTTCCAATTTTAAGAACCGAAAATGCATCATCGCACGTCACATAAAAATTAAGCTCTCTACAATTTATGAGAAAAAACTTTGAAATATAATAACATGAGTCAAGTTACATTATGGGCAGTAAATCCATGCACATCCCTTTGAAGAATGAACTTTTGAGTGCACAAAACGATAATTTAACATTTCATTTGAGTTATGGATTTATTGATGGCATGAGTAAAACTGTCTTCTTTAAATTATATGGAAGACGATGGTAATTGGGTTAGAGTTAAATGCTTGAACATCGGTGAATGATTTAAAATTCTTCTTTGGAAAATTTCGGGTCGGTGAAATTACTATTGAATTATTTCTACACATGATTTCAAGACAGTTTTAGAACTGAATATAAATGTTTGCTACAAGACACAAAGGAATAAGGCGTCTTTATTCTTTACGGGGTAGACAGATCCGAAAGTGACAAGTTTCATGCCTAACACCTAAAAGTAGAATATCAAGCCTTACGAGTACCTTCATTACCTTGTAGTACACACTTTGTTTTTCC
The DNA here is from genome assembly GCF_032362555.1 of Amyelois transitella. NCBI lineage: Eukaryota > Metazoa > Arthropoda > Insecta > Lepidoptera > Pyralidae > Amyelois > Amyelois transitella. The sequence goes on along the minus strand of NC_083511.1, from coordinate 3,345,485 downwards.
CTGGTAACAGATTCGCAAAGCTGATGAGACACTCATACGAAATTTAGACAAAATAAACAATATCACACAAATATTAAAGGGTTAATTGCTTAAAAATAAAAGACTCAAAAAACGTCTGGCATCTACTTTCCGTCCAATAACGTTGAACTTTTTACATAAAATTCATCACGCGGAAAAGGGATCAACCCTGGTCACTTTGAATGTAAAACAAAATAGGATATCCTACCCATCTTGACTATGATGAATCGGAACGGATACTTTTGTTTACAAACAAATACAAAACATCAAAGTATAAAAATAAAGTAATGTCTTTGCTCTATATTTTACAGAATTTTCAGACAGTTAAATTTTATGAAATTTTGAAGTCATTGTCATAAATTAATAAAAAACTTGTTTAAAGTAAAAAATAACCAGATAAGCAATTTTCTTGTTTCTATTGCAATCAAGAACATACATAGCTATATATGACTGTCAGAAACATTAGTGTGAATAAAAAATATTTTTTTATTGTGACAAAAAAAATAATAATAAAAAAATACTTGTATGATGATGATGAGGCTGTAATATTTATCCCATATACATATATTTATTGCCGTGTGGTTCCCGGCACCAATAGAAAGAGGAATAGGAACACTCCATCTCTTTCCCGTGGATATCGTAAAAGGCGACTAAGATAGGATAGACTAAAACAACTTGAGATTCCTCTTTTAGGCCATGGGCTAACAACCTGTCACTATTTGAATCTCAATTATATCATTAAGCCGAACAGCTGAACTTGGCTAATCAGTCTTTTCAAAACTGTTGACTCTGCCTAAAGACGTGATTTATTATCATTAAATTAAAAAACTGTTAACCAAACTTCTTGATCCCAGTTCGAAAGCTTTATTTCTATACCAAACTATGAAACAGGTTTCGATGGGTCAAATTTTCGGGTGTAAACCGAACTCAATTCCACTGCAAAATGAACGAACGACAAAAAATGTTGCAGCCGAATGGTGATTTGTGTGCAACATTCATTCTCCCGACAAGCTTGTCTGGACATGACTACACGGGTTGATTTCAAAACCCATGTTTGTAAAGAAACCCAAATTTGCAATATGCATGCGTTTTAAATATGGATGTGTGAGACTGCGGTGAACGCATAAAATTTGCGTTCGTGAATTTTTTTCACAGGGGTTAGGATACTCGTAACAGTGATTTAGAAATTAATGATCTTTTGATTAAAATAAAAATATTATTAATAGATTTTTAAATCTGTATTTGTAAATTGACAAATTGTGAAGTTTGTTTCACCGCTTCCTAGTCACTTACACGATAACTATATACCTATTGAGTTTATAAAATAAAAAAGAAACTGTTTACACCACGGCACTAAAAATAATAATATAATCAAAGTTGTAATTCCCAACTTTGTTTGATTAATTTTCTATGCCATAAAAATGTACTCACAGTTCGGTAGATAAGCCGGAGTTAGGTTAATAAGACTAAAGACTACTTTTATTCAGTAAAAGAGTAAGTTGTCTGTCTCTTGTCCGTGGAGATAAATGAAGAAGAAGAACTTCATTCTTATCTTTTTTCTGTTACTGTATGAGTTTACTTTATTTAATTCTTGTCACATTCAATTAATTCACTCTAACATTCAATACAGATGCGGCACTACAGTCAGCAAAAAAAGCATCGTGTAGCAGCGAACTTGGTAAATTCACTACGACGAATCGTATCGGACTGATGTTGATTGAGTTATGGGATTTATTTGCGGACTCTGTTTTTCTGTAAATGTGTTTTTTTTATCGGATAGGATTAAAATTTGTCGATATTCTATTTTACATATTTCTTAAAATTTCTCATCACGTCTTTTAATTATGGACAAGACATGGCCAACATTTCACTACCATTGTGGGTACGTGCATGGAAGCAACTTAAAAAACTTAATACCTTTATAACAAAATTTGTTGTCAAATCAGTCGATACTAAACATCATGGTGTCAATGTTTCATATCTTAACTCCTATATCTCCTCCCACAACATGCGGTCAAATGATACATTTTAGGGAAACGACGAATTTTATGCCAAGTAAATTACGAGCCCAAATCGTATAAACTAGTCAATAACACCACATAATGCATAATAGTACAGAACTTATTACGCATTCATATTCCATATAAATCGCGTCTGAGTATTATTTTTTTTTAATTCTTAATTCAAAATGAAATTTCTCATTTCATTTGTTTGTTAGTTATCATGATACGAGTACATTTCATTTACAATACAAAAAAAAAACGAAATGTAACACCCTTGTAAACTGTTTTCACAAATAAACATATATTGATTGTATTCTATAGTAAAATAAACTTTAAATCTAGAACGGGAATAATTAATAAATATTTTGGCCATCACCAAAAAAATCTTAGTAACGTCTTAATACACAAGTAGTATAAAGCGATGTTAAAAATCGCCTAATATGTATACAGCCTGTTTTATTTCGGGTCCTTACAACGCTGAGGGCTTAGTTAAAAGTATAATTGGTTTCAAGTGATGCACTTGAGTACACGAACGAGTTTTTTGTAACATCCCCCTGTTACCATGTTTAAAACAATGGGTTTGTGTTATTTGAGAATAGCCTTTTGTGGTTTGATTGGGAGTTGTTGACTTTCGTGTTGATGGATTTTAAAATTAATTATACCATTAAAAGTGCGAATCACAGTTAAGAAATACAAATTTTAAAGCATTCTTTCCAATTGATTTTCAAAGAAAGTGATCATTTTTGAATGCATACATACATTTGGGGTAGACAGAGCCAACAGTCTTGAAAGACTGATCGGCCACGTTCAGCTTTTTGAATGCACTTAATTATTATTTTGTTTGCGGTTCAATAATGAAGAGTAGTTTGTGCTTAGTATATTATAAATTCTGTAGCAATTTGACAAGGTATGTGGCTGATATCCGACTGATTTTTTAATTAAATACCTACAAAGTAAAATATTACAGACTGCAAAAGATTATTAGGCTAACACTTTAATAACAAATTCAATAACAAACGCCAGCTCATTCGAATTAATTCATTTGACGTTCTCGGAATCGTATGACTGTAACTAAAATGAGAATTTCCCAGAAAAATAATAATTCTTTCGTCAAATTTTCAGATTTAATTTCACAACGTTTCTAGGATGTCTCGCTTTGATAACTCATTATTTTTATCCTCGGTAACGCTTCGTTATAATATTAAATGATTTTCGGAAATCTAATTTTTACGCAATTATATTGATTTAAATATTTTTTTAAATGTATTATTTTGTTATACTCTTTTTGTGTAAAGTGAAAATACCGAGCAGCTGAAATATAAGAAAGCTTGAAAACAAAAAGTATTTTCAAGAATAAAGGGGTGTTTATGTGTATGTTATAACAAATACACACAATGTACTTCAATTTCGTCATCGGACATTCAGACTAAACTGACACAAAATTTATCTGCAGTGACTATCTACCATCACTATCAGTTCATCAATACATATTATAAAGTTAAGTCGGTATTTTCTCTGTCTTATGTATGCGTAAATATCTGAGAGTATTCGTTCCTGTTTCAAATATTGGAGTAAGTTTATATCTCTAAATAATACACGTGCGAACCCGGGCCGGGTCGTTAGTACAAGTGGATTAAACAAATAGGTACCAAATATTCTCTATGTTTTTTTTTTTATTTCTCTTGCGCTTTAACTTCTATATAAAATATAACCTAATATAATAAATTTAAATTTGGAATTATAAATTAGTCGCACTAACGAGATCCTCTCTTAACATTGCCAATGCTCGCCGTGCATCAGATAGACAGATGTGGGACTTAGTCGAGATTAACTTAAACCACACTTAAATAGGACCACCTGTTTGGTAGATCTTGGCACGTTTCAGTGAACGGATGCATATTTCGTTTTTATTGACGTGGATAATGGTAAAATATGGCGTTCCGTTTTAAGCACATTCTGAAAATTTTAGCTACTATTTATACAATAATTCATGTTATCTATTATTTAGCTATTTAATAATATCATTGACAATTATATACAGAATTATGGTATTTTTATGTCATTAATTTCTAGATCCCTAAATAGGTAAATAAGTTAAATTTACGCCGCGCTGTTAAAATATCTGTCACGAAAATATCTAAAACGAGGCTATAAGTGAATGACGGCCTCTGTGACGCAGCGGAGTACGCTTGTCTGTGACACCGGAGGTCCCAGGTTCGAATCCCGGCCAGGGCATGATGAGAAAAAGAACTTTTTCCGATTGGCCTGGGTCTTGGATGTTTATCTATATAAGTATTTATTATAAAATATAGTATCGTTGAGTTAGTATCTCGTAACACAAGTCTCGAACTTCGAGGCTAACTCAATCAGTATAATTTTTCCCGTATAAAAAAAAAAAAAATAGTCTGAAATCAGCCTAATTGTAAGCGGGCGAGTATGGCTACGCTGATTAAAGGCGTGACTATAAAACCAAACCAGCCTAAAAACCTAAGAAGCAGTTGACCGTACTATTTTTACCATTGCACACATTAATCTTATCTACCCTTGTTTCCTCTAAAGCCACTTATAGTAGCTGCGGTGGTAAAAAGCGCCAACAAGAGCCAGATGATAGACGATTATGATGGTAAAAAAAAGTTGAAAAAGATGCGCACAAAATATTTCATGTTCATAATAAGCCATTTGCATGTTTATGTTTTTCTCGATAACTTTGTCGATGGTATTGTAATTTTTTTACTTTGCACATGTCTATGATTACGTCATTGAGAACATAATTTTCGCTTGAAAAGTCAGCGTCCTTGGCTTAGTTCCTTTGGAATACTACTTTCTCCTATGAGCCTATGGGCCTCGTAATCATCATTCCTGGTTAACGTCCTAGATTCGCCATAATTAATGTTACATCTAAATTCGAGTATTGTATCCACGGTATATATAAAGAGCAGTATCGATACCCTTTTTCTTAAAAAAATATCGGTTTTAATTGAACTATCACTAGTATTAATTATAACGTTTTAAATAAGTATCGTTGTCATAAGCAAGGGCGAGGAAATTCTATGTAATTTAAAACGTCATTGCTTACCATAGCGTCTTCATGTGTCACAGTATGAACACAGGCCAGTGATGTGCCGTTAATTTTCACACGCGGTTTTTATCCAACCCCGAGGGCGCGTTATGATTGAACGCAATGCGAAGGTCGGATGTCGGCACTCCCGGCCTTTTATGGTGATATCTGTGTTTTAGCTTATATCTGCAAAAAAGAGGTTTTGAAAACATTGATTTTTTTATTTACTTTCGCACTTTCGGATCAGAAGAACACATACATCGCGACTTCAACCATCAAGAGTGTACCTACCACAGACTTCAGTGTCAAAAACGATTGAAGACCAACTTGGTCTTTACGTTATTTTATATATACATACATCAAATTAACAAACATTTAGTGTTAATTTAGATATTATTAGATCACCATCTTAATTATACAACCAAATAAAACAACATCAGCATTCGGATAGCGTTTATTTATTTCACGGTTGCCACTCACAAAAACTGGTGCGATATCAATCAGCCTCTTTCTGAGAATATTCTGTCTCATAAGACCTTAAATATAATACGTCACATTTAAAGGTCGCTCCCGCTTTACTCGTTATTTCATGACATATGGCTGTCAGAATTAGTAGGATTAGTGATTTCACGGAGGCCAAACGGCTCGTATCCAATTACACGCGCCCGGAACTCTGGAATTAAGAAAAAAAACAAACATGACAATTGGGTTTTAAAAATGGAACGGATTTGGCGGGAACTCGTTGGTAGTTAATTTGAGACACGTTCGATTTATGAAAACCAGCTGTAGTTGAAGTGCAAGGTGGAAGGTTTTATGTCAAATTGCTTACATCTGTAATGAGGTACGTGGGTTTTTTAGGAACCAAGCGTAATTTCTTAATTTAAATGCGAAGGAATGCTTTTAATGTGCTATTACGCTGGAAGCGTACAGTAATTTTGTGATGTTACGACGGGATTGGTTTTGCGCTAATGAAATATTTACGCCGTAAACAACTTTAGACAAGTCGCGGTGAATGTTCTGGTTCTATGAAGTTCATAGAGCTTATCTATCTTATATCTTTGATCCAAGTTTAGTTATATGCAATACTCCTTTAATATCAAGGAAACTGAATAAAATCGGTTTTTTGATTACTTGTTATATTATAGTATTATTGCCTGCACACCAAAATTCATAATCGTAGGTAGGTAGGTACATACCTATAATATTGCCATTTTCTAAAATGTTACACTGTCAATTCCAATACGTATCAATTTCATAATTCAGGTAATCCTATTTAAAAAGTGGTATCGTTATAACGATGTTTTATTATAATCTGGCGACCTCCTAACTCCTGCGCATATGAGACAACTAACGCCCTCTATCGGCCTTTGTCGGTACTGTTTTTTTCACACTACTCAGCGCGAGATGGCAGAAGTGTTGATATAAAAATATCGATTTAAATTTAACTTAACCAAAATGTATGTTGTGATGTTATAAAATAATATCGATCAAAAATAACAAAACTTTTAAATACGCAATTATACCAAATTCCAATAATGTTTTCTAATATTAATAAATAAATAAATATATACGGTACAAATTACACAGATTGAGTTAGCCTCGAAGTAAGTTCGAGACCTGTGTTAGGAGATACTAACTCAACGATACTATATTTTATTATAAACACTTATATAGATAAACATTCAAAACCCAGGCCAATCAGAAAAAGTTCTTTTCTAATCATGCCCTGGCCGGGATATATTATCAATATAATATTATCTACTTATACTATATTTGTATTTAGAGTAATGAACATCTCATCAAAAAGGTTCCATAATATAATAAAACAGAACAGACGCATTCGGCATTCCTTCCCCTTCTTCAAAAACGGATTTAAATTAATAAATATAACCGCCATCCATCTTAAACAAAACACAACAAGTATTAACGACCCTATTATTATTTCGCAAGTTTAATTAAAACAATTTGGAATAAATGGAAAATTATTTTATAATTTCGCCTTAAGCCGCCTGTCAACCGAACAATTCTGTTTAGTCCATCAAAATTAATCTAACCTAATCCGGCCCCGTCTTAAGTTTGAACAAAGATGATGCAGGCTAGATGTAAGGGGTGGGGGGTGGCACATTTGCAACGTCATTGTAAACAATGACGAACTACTGTGTCACAGAGATGAATTAAAATTCATCTCTGTGACACAGTAGTGTGACAATATTATCAACACGAAGTACATATACTACTCTGTCAAGAAAGTAGCAGGAAAAGATCAATAATACACAAACTGTTTGTTATTCATCCAAATTTATTTTATCACCTTCAAAATATGCTCCTTTAGAAACGATACACTTACGCCAACGAATAATCCAATCATCAAAACATTTTTTAAACGCTGTTTCCGGAATTGAGGTCAGTTCTCGCCGCGAATTCTCTTTTATGTCTTCTACCGATTGAAAACGGGTGCCACGAAGTGGTAATTTGAGTTTAGGAAAAAGAAAAAAGTCGGCTGGAGCCATATCTGGTGAATATGGTGGTTGCTCGATGGTATTTGTTGAGTGTTTGGTTAAAAATTCGTTCACAATGATGGCCTTGTGCGAAGGTGCATTATCATGGTGCAAAATCCAAGAATTTTCTTTCCACAAATCTGGCCTTTTTCGTCGGATTTGCTCTCTTAAACGCCGCATAACACTCAAATAATATTCCTTATTTACCGTTTGACCTTCCGGCAAGAATTCCGAGTGCACAACACCGCGATAGTCAAAGAAAACAGTCAACATGACTTTGACTTTTGAACGACTTTGGCGTGGTTTTTTCGGTTTCGGTTCAGTTGGAAGGCGCCACTCCGAAGCTTGTTGACTAGTTTGCATGTCAAACTCGTAAACCCACGTCTCGTCACCAGTAACAATGCGTTTCATGAATGTTGGGTCGGAATTGACTCGTTCTAGCATGTCCTCAGCGACTCTCATGCGATTGAGTTTTTGAAAAAAATTCAGGTCTTTTGGGACTAGCCGAGCGGCAACATGTTTCATACCCAAATTATTAGTTAAAATGGTACGGATCGACTCGTGAGATACAGAAAGTTCGGTGGCTTCTCTCTCAAAGTTGAATGAGGATTTTCAGTCACTATTTCCTTCACTTTTGCGATGTTAACTTCAGTTGCAGACGTTGATGGCCTACCAGAGCGAGGCAAATCTTCCATCACATCTCGACCGCTTTTGAACGCTTTGTACCACTCATAAGCACGAGTTTTTGATAAAGTCGATTCACCGTAAGCCTTCTGTAACATTTTCAGTGACTCCGAACACGATATTCCATTGGCAATGCAAAATTTAAGACAAACTCTTTGTTCGATGTTTTTATCCATAATGAAATTAGCAATACACACTAGATATGATATAACTAAAAATAGCACTGTATTTAATGTAAACAACATATGCAACTCAAACTCCGCGCCAAAATGGAAAACAGTTGTGCCAATCTAACAACAACAAAAAAAACAAAAATTTTAATTTGGAACCATAAATAAATAATCCATTCCCGATACTTTTTTGACTGAATGTAAATTGGGAGCCAAACTTTAGCTTCAGAAAATACATTTCAGAAAAAAAAATCCACAAATCATATTTTTTTCTTTTTTTTTTTTGGACTTTGCAAAAATTAGTTTTGCTGCTAACTGGTAGACAGTAGGTATTCTAACACGCCTTAACCTCACAAGTTATCAAGTTTGATTTTTAGAAAGATTTATAAAAAAAAAACTGTAAAGAAAACAATGTAACGACGGTATCAAACGGTAAAAATCATTGTTTGCTATAAATAACAAATATATTGTTCTGAGCTGAAAACAAAGTGTGATTAATTGAAAATGCAGTTTAGAGCTCAGGCAAGTGGCATGTTTGAAAGTGATTGGTTATTGTGAAATAATGGCCGTGTACAGACCTATAAAAATTTTTTCTTACTAGACTTTTTATTTCGCTACTTTATTCTCAATTTTATATTTTTTTATTATTAAGGCAACATCTGCCTTAGAATGAACCTTAAAAAGCAACACGTTATTTTTTTTTTTCAATTATATTATATCCTTATATCAATGTTCATTACACTAACTTTGCTTTACGAATAAGGTTGAGCCGAAAGCATAGCGATGGAGGGTAATAGGTATTCTTTTCTTCAGCACATTCTCATCCAATGCTGAATTTTGGCCTCTTGTAACGCACGGCATTTTTCTTGTTCTTACAACTTTCCTCATCGTCCCATCCTCATACCTATCTTTTCCGGATCGTCCATCCATCTGATGTAGTAGTGAAAAGTTTCAATTACTTTTAATCACACAAAGCATCGATCCAATAATTTAGTCCAGAAGCGTGCTAGTGAAATAAACGTCAATGTATTCACCCTATGAAAATGCCAACAAAAGCTTGGTCCTTCGTCCTGCGCTGACAAAGCGGGTAATCGTTGCTATTTCATTTTTTCCAATAAATTGGGCAGATTTTCGCCACGTGAAATTGTGCCTCGTTAAAAATAATGAGATCGGTTCGATGATAAATAATAGTTTTGTCGGCCCTTCGGCGCCATTTTACCGGTTTTTGTGGACCATCGTTATCGTAATTATGGGACATTTAACGAATTTTTATCAAGTTTCGTTTAATATACTGTATTTAAATTGAAATTTCGTTTAGTGAAAGGCTGACTATAAATGACATAATTTTTTTGAATGTTGGTGGTCAAACGATTAAAGAGCCCGACTTACAAGCGTGACGCACAGGGTTTCAAATCCTACCGTTTCATTGATTCTCTTATGATGAGGAAAAACACTGTGATGAAACCCGTACATTTAGGCAACCATGGCCCAATATAAGTCAGGTTCCCCTGCAAAAGGTCAGACGGGAAGTTGTTTCATGTAAAAACCTGATTTACACAATCCAGAATTGTCATAGACATATCTCCAGAGAGGTAAAGAAACGAGAACAACAAGATATATCTTATCTAAACATGAATTTGTTCTACCTTTAAATATAAAATGGAGCTATTTCCTAAGGTGAGAATGCAATTATAATTAAGTTAAAGCTCCATTGTGCTTAGAAAATTATTCATTTCTACATGAGATCTCAAAATTACCGTTAATAGATAAAAACAATACGATTTCCCAAACAAGGGCAACATAAAACACTTAACTAGTCTCCCTTACATTTTGAAATAATTTGCTACACGAACGATTTCACGATCACGCGAACCAATTTACTATCGAGAAGTTAACAATTGTTGCCCTTTAGGAAGTACGCGAGGGTTTTAAGTTGTCAATCATAAGGTTGTAGATGAATAATGTGATAAGTCTGGGTTTTTACTGTTTTGCGACATTTCGAAGTAATTTTTCACAATATACAACAAAAAAAATTAACACAAGCAGAAAGCGAGCTACTTGGTGAGCGCTGAAGAAGTCCTAAGGCGAAGGCCCGGGACGTGCGCACGCGCTTTTATAGGGCTCCAGGGCTGTGGAGAGACGTCACAAACGTAATTTTTAAGGAATATTTTGGTCGATTGTATTGAACTGGTAGAAAAGTGAGTATAAAAAATATATATTTAAGTAACAAACGTTATGATGGTGCGGAACCCACCGTGCGGGAGTCCGATTGGATTTTTTTTAGTTTTGCGGCGGACGAAGTCGCGGGCAACAGTTATTTCAATTATAAAGAATATACATGCCGGCACCATTAAAAAAAGAATAAGATCACTCCATCTCATTTCCCATGGATGTCGTAAGAGGCGACTAAGGGATAGGCTTATACACTTTTCTTATTACAGGCGATGGGCTAGCAACCTGTCACTATTTGAATCTTAATTCTATCATAATATCAAATCCTATGGCCTATCAGTCTCTTTAAGACTGTTGGCTCTATCTAGCCCGCAAGGGATATATAGAGCCTTCATTCATCATTAATATACGTGACTATATTAATGATGAATGAAAAATATACATATACCTAAATATATAAGGATATACGACTATATCATTCATATACCTAACACTGACCTATTCTATCCTTTCGGGTAAAACAAAGCCGAATTATTTCTGTAACCGAATAACCGGGTTCCATACGCAACCGTTATTGAATTTCAACCTGCTCCGTTCATCCGATAAAAAACAAATAAATCATAACATCTCACCTGAAACTCAATAACCGGTTATTTCGCCGTGATAGAGAACGATAACCGACCGGATATCCGGTTACGTAAAATCAAGATGGCGGGTCAATCAGAACTGAGAAAGATTTGGGTATAACGGCAATAAAATACAATTTTCCCCATTGTGGTGTCTCGTATAATTGTCATACATATATCACGACTTTATCTCTAACTGGGCAGACAGAGCCAACAATCTCAAAAAGACAGAAAAGCATGCCCACCTGTTTTACATTTTATATTTATCTTTATTGAAATAAATTGATGTTGTAACTACTTGACACTAGATGGCGTTGTTAAGGTTTAAGTTCAAAGTTGACAATTCATATTTCTATCTCTCACTTTTCTTACACACATACATACATAAACTCACGCCTCTTTCCCGGAGGGGTAGGCAGAGACTACCTCTTTCCACTTGCCACGATCCCTGCATACTTCCTTTGCTTCATCCACATTCATAACTCTCTTCATGCAAGCTCGGCGGTTTCGGGCACTTTTGACCTGACCCTTCACCAGGACGTCCTTAATTTGATCAAGATATCCTAGACTCACTTTTCTTCTTTATCTTTAAGGTAATCCGTAATGTACCTTCCTATGTCAATTCAATTTCTATGGAAATAAAGTTTCATCTGCATGTATGAAACTTTATTTGGACTGAAACAAGGTCGTGGGTTTAGCTGTAGACATAATACTAAGGTATTACGCGTAGTGTAGCGAGCTTCTGAACTTGGTGAATGCTGGTAGTCCAACGGTGCTAATTGATGCTCTTGCGGTGAGGAATAACCCCGTGACGAAACCTGCACATTCAGGAAACTGACCATGTAACATGATTCAATACGTGTTAGGCTCATGGTATTTTTATATTGCATTTTTTGAGGTCAGATAGGAGTTTCTTCGTGTAAAAACTCTGATTTACCTAATCCTAAAAGAAAAGTGAGAATTTAACCAAGAAGATGAAGAAATTCGTAGGTAGATGAAATCTAGCAGGTATAAAATACATTCGACTATATAGCAGCAAATCTAAATAATACTCTGCAAACCTTTGGAAATGAGGGACAAAAGGTATTTACTCAGGTTTCCTGTAATGAACGCTCATTCCCATTAATGGGCATCGACGAGAACTGCGGTTCGTGGTTAAGCAGTACCTAGAGGAATTCTTTGAAAAAAAAAAAAATACAAGGATTTAAATGTGTTCAGTTTTATTTTTTTACTGGAATAAAGGTAATGCTTTCGTGCTGGCCGGGTACTGATAAAAAAAAACATAGTGTGTGCCAACCGCTTCTCTTATCGTGCAGATTGTAAAAATTTATCTAGAGAGAGACTGCTGCAGGATAGTTTGCTCCGCCGCTTCTTCTACACGTGCACTATAGAAGCGGTTGTAGATTTTAGTGATGTAAAGTCAATAAATGATACCCTGTATTGAAAAGAAATCTATTCTATTCTACTTATAAACTAGGCATTCTTTAAGGGCTGGCAACCGGCTAACGTTTTAACGTCTATATCCCTTTCGAGGTAGTCAGAGCCTTAAAAACAGTCAAAAACAAAGAATGAAATTAAATTCGAAATATTCTTCTTGTAGGCGATGGGCTAGCAACCTGTCAATATTTGAATTTTAATGGATAATGAGAGATAGGTGACAGTGTGACAGGTGGCTAGCAAAATGCTCATAAGAAATAAAACTGTGACATATTTTAACTTTGAAAATGGAAAAACAAAACGTCCATTAATAAAAAGTCAATTTGACTTCGTGCGAAAGTTCTTTAACAACTACTGTAAGTTGTCAAAGTAACTTGAACATGTCTCTTGAGAATACGCGTAAAGTCGTGACGTTTAAATTCACTAAAACTTTCGTTCGTATATTTGTATGTACATATGACGAACTGTCATAGAAAAATATATGACAGCTTTTGTAACGCAGTGAAATTGGTCAAGTCTGCTTTATAACTAGTTTTTCCCCGCAGTTTTGAATTTAGCGTCATTTACGCCGTTCAACACGACCGACTGACCGACTTTAGTTAAAGAATGGGCTATTATATTGTTGTGAAAATAAGAGGATGAATGAAAGCAGGTTGACTAAGCAGATATACAAGGAGAGTGTGGAGGGAAAGGTCGGAGTGGGAAGACCTAGACGAACGTATCTTGATCAAATTAAGGACGTCCTGGTAAAGGGTCAGGTCAAAAGTACCCGAAACCGCCGAGCTTGTATGAAGAGAGTTATGAATGTGGACGAAGCGAAAGAAGTATGCAGAGATCGTGGCAAGTGGAAAGAGGTAGTCTCTGCCTACCCCTCCGGGAAAGAGGCGTGATTTTATGTATGTATGTATGTATGAAAATAATGCTTGACATTTATGATATTTGCGAGTGGCATATACTGTGACTGAATGAATTAATTGTGAGCCGTGTAGCTGAAGACAGTGAAGCTCAGCTTACTGAAAAAAAAAACATAGATACATATAGTATATACGCGCCTATATGTTTGTACATATAGGCGCGTCTGTAGCCCATCGCCTACAAGAGGAATCCCAAGATTATAAGCCTATTTTTAACTCGCCTTTTACGACATCAATGGGAAAGATATGGAGTGTTTCTATTTTAGAGTACCAGTAACCACACGACAATATTAAAAGTACCTACTACAAAGTTAACCGACAAATGATTTTCCTGCTAATATCCTGCAAACAAAACTGAAAAGGCGAAATAAGTGGAAAAATACTTTACTTTTCAGGTGGCGATAAATTCGCACACGCGAAGCTGCGCGTAAAAGTAGAGTTATAATATAAGTAAGAATAAGTATCTAGAAATATGAGTAAGAAGACAATGGTGACTTATTGAGATAGAAAAAGCAATCAATTTATAAACTGCGTTGTCATCCCTTTCTTGCCCTCTCATTCACTTTTATTAAGGAATATCTGCGAGTCGATTATCTTATATATAAAATTCTCGTGTCACAATGTTCGGTCCCGTATTCCTCCAAAACGGCTTGACCGATTCTCATGAAATGTTGTGAGCATATTGAGTAGGTCTGAGAATCGGCCAATATATATTTTTCATACCCCTTAATGAGTCATACTTGCTGACTCGGCAAACGTTAGATAGATAGATAGATAAAACTCTTTATTGCACCATAAGAGAAAACATACAAAACAACACAAAGCAGATATAGATGGTACAAAGGCGGACTTATCGCTAAAGCAATCTCTTCCAGTCAACCTTTGGGTGGAAGGAAACCAAACAGGAGATCGGCAACGTTGTGTTGAAATATAAATAATATTAATGGTTTGTTTTGCCATATAATCAATATTTTTCTTTATATTATTTACTAGCTGTTGCCTGCAACTATAAGCGTAGCATAGTTATCTGGTGTTGTCACCAAAATGATTTTACCTTTATTGTTACCCAGGTTTTAAAGCTACAAAAATACCTGATTACCGTAATTATGTCTGTATCCATTGCGGGGTAGACAGAGCCAACAGTCCACATTCCACCATTTGTTTGGTTTGATGATTGAATTGAGGGGTAGACAGAGCTAACAGTTTCAAAAAGATTGAAAGGCCACATTCAATCATGTGTATGGTTTAATGATGGAATTGAGGGGTAGATAGAGCCGAAAGTCTTAAAAAGACTGAAAGGTCACATTCAACCATCTGTATAGTTTAATGATGGAATTGAAATTCAAATAATAAAGAAGAGTAAATAACCCACCTGTTACAAATTAATTACCTTCCGACGTTTCCATTCACATATATACTAGCTTTCCCAACCTGCTTTCATTCATCCTCTCCACATGACCAAACCATCTCAGCATTCTCTATTCCTGTCGCACATGTTTCCTCAAATGGCATTCATTCCTCATCAGGTCCACAGTAGTGTTAATTTATATTCCATGTAGAAGCAACAAAAAGTTAATTAAAGGGTAGGAGTGACATTGAATGACGAGAGTACCGCCCTTTGCGATTTGCAATTTATACGACTCGACTCACAGCCGCCCTTAGAATAATCGTTGGCTATAGAGCGATCGTTAAAACATGAAGCGTGAAAATCGCCAGCAGAGATACTTGACCCCGTTAATATTACGACCTTCATACATATAAGTGGTCAACAGTCTAACTGAGCATACTTTGGTCAGTTATTGAGGGGATAATCACGTCTATTTAAATATTATTTTATACTAGAGGCCGCCCGCGACTTCGTCCGCATGGAAACCCTATCAATCTCTGGGATAAAAAGTAGCCTATGTGTTATTCTGGGTCTTCAGCTACCTACATACCAAATTTCATGGTAATCGGTTCAGTAGTTTTTGCGTGAAAGAGTAACAAACATCCATACATCCATACAAACTTTCGCCTTTATAATAGTAGTAGGATATTTACTATTTAGTTATTTTCGCCGCGGGGTAAATAAAAGATAGGCCACGCTCAGCTTTATAAAAGTGCTAGAGTACTCGGCCCGCGTTATGCAAAATTTTGCTTATTTCCGTTTTAGCGGGAGCTTCGGCTTTATTAAAAAGATGAGATTCAAATAGTGACAGATTACTAGCCCATTGGCTAAAAAAACAACCATGTGTTAGAGATGGAATGTTTTTTTTTCTTTTTCAGTAGTAGGCAGTAATAGGTCTAACCAGTAAAACGTAATTATATATACATATACGTATAGATTATTTAGCTTATATATCTCACGCAGTTACATTTCGGCGCTCGCTCTACGGAAAACAATAATCGTTATACTAATTCTATGCTTTACAACCGTCCTTTTGCGTGCTTCTGCATTTATATCGCGACTAAACACGCCCCACAGGTTTGCTCTTATTAAAGCATTGTTTAGATTTCTAATTTAACAACAGATAGCTATTTTAGAATCTTAGATCCGCTCTGTTGCTTAATCTTCATATGAAACACATTTTTTGGTCGAATCATTTCGATAATGATGGAGATGATAAATTACGAAGAATCTTAATTCCATCAGTTAGTTAGTCAGTTAGTGAATAATAGTGTGTTTTTAGGATTTCCAAGGCTGATGACTGCCTACCTCGCAATGGATAGACGTGACCAAGTGTATGTAAGAATACCTACTTTAAAAATGAGGTAGGTAGTAGGTTTTAAAGTTAATGTCCACTGCTTATTGCTCTGTCCAAAATTGTTATTTTCAAAATACAAAACCCAACTATTCCTTTTTATACTCTAGATCGAACTAAAGAAAATAGTGCGCCATTTGGTTCGTTACAGTAACTATTATAACGTTGCTCCGTTATAACGGTTTTAACGTTGTGTGACAATTCAAACACAACAAGAGTAACAACTCAAATAATGCAAACATGCGTAAATAAGGCATCAAATTAACATGTTCAAATCAATAGATGTTTTTAGTTTATTATATTTCTTAACTTTCAATACCATTTTATACGAAATAATATTTGACTGCTTCCTTATCTATAAACAAGGGCTTTTTTCTTTATTATGACAAATATTAAGCTAAGACTTTCTCACTCACTATCAGCTTACTAATCTAATAAAAATGATCTTGACATGATCTAAATTGGATTTTGTCGGCTCCCAGGGGACTAAAATTAGCTGGTGTAATTTGATTCTTCTTATTGTTTTATTTGTGTGCGTGCTTATTATTCACATACAAGGCACTAGCGTTCGTTTGCGGCTCCGTTCGCGTTAAGGAAAAATCCTGGTAATTTGAGTTCCCGTGGGAATTTCGAGAAAATCTCTCTTGGTGTACCCCAAGACCCTAAAGTACACTACTACATACTTAAGTTCAAATTGCTAGAACTACTGGGTTGTACTTTGTCTATCATTCAGCTACTTAGCAACGAAAGAGTTTTTATACGTATACCTACATATGTATAGTACACACAGGCACACACGTTTGGACAGGGTGGACGGAGCCAAAACCCATTTCCCAAGAATGAGATTCAGAGATAGTGACAGGTTGCAGTATTGTTTCGTATATTGTTCTTATAATTTGTTTCTTGGCCCGCTATCCTCTGAAAATAAAATGTAATATTGCACTGTAAAATCATTTAAAACAAGAGGTAATTTTAAAGTTTTCAATTTGAATTCCAATAGCACAGAGTATAAATGATGCCGTGTGGTGTGCCTATTCTCTTTTGTATTGGTGCCGGGAACCACACCACCACCACCACTCCATCTCTTTCCCATGGATGTCGTTAAAGGCGACTAAGGTATTCTTTTTAGGCGTTGGGTTAGCAACCTGTCACTATTTGAATCTCAATTCTATCATTAAGCCAAATAGCTGAACGTGGCCATTCAGTCTTTTCAAGACTTTTGGCTTTGTCTGCCCCGCGAGGGATTTGGACGTGACCATTTGTATGTATGTATAACATATTACTAGACGTAGTTATAGCAAAAACCGAAGTCAAATTAATCTTTTACGCAGTCGAACCGGTCTCTCGCCAATAAATAATTGAACGATCAGATTGAACAAGTTCTAACATTCTCCATACACCTGAGACTGCTACGAGTAGTTTGTTCATTCAGCGGAACCGATTTCCTTCACCGCATTTTATGCATGCGCCAGAATCTATTTTAAGAACTTCAATATTTTGAGGTTAAGTTTAAAATAAGGACGACTTGTGAAAATTCCGCAATTTATTTTAAGTTAACTATGACATGGTAGTACTTATTTTGTTTATCCAGTAATGATTTTTAGTTTCCTGGGTTAGTCTCTTAGCGAATCATCAAATCAATTTGGCCTTTTACGACTAACAACAACTTAAATCGAGATATAAAAAAAACATTACTATGTATAATCTTACCTCTGAGGTATACTTTGCTGCAAGATTTTAAACTTAGAATGGTCTGAAAAAAAATTAGAGAGAATTAATTTTAATTATTTTAACTCAATCGCACCTTAAATAATATAAAATAAGTGAACTTAAAGCCACAAGACATACTCTAACAGTAAAATAACAAACTTAGTAAATTTTTATCTCAGTTTTGTCTAAAGGTTCGACCTTCAGACAAACTGAGATAAAAATTTACTAATCAACATAATATACGCTTCTTTCCCGGAGAAGTAGGCAAAGACTTATTATTTTTCCACTTGCTACAATTCCATTACAATTTAAATAAATAACAAGTGCACTATCCTTCCGGCAAGACGTCTACCTCTAGACAATTTTGAAGAAAGTCTTGTAAGACG
Source organism: Amyelois transitella (assembly GCF_032362555.1). Taxonomy (NCBI): domain Eukaryota; kingdom Metazoa; phylum Arthropoda; class Insecta; order Lepidoptera; family Pyralidae; genus Amyelois; species Amyelois transitella. The sequence continues at coordinate 3,327,068 of NC_083511.1, read as the reverse complement.
TTAGAAAATTTAATACGATCTTTACCATCACAACTTCGTCTTTATTCTCTCAATCCAAAAGGAAAATCAATTTAGATAATTGATAGCACAGATAAAACAGATCACACCCATAACATCAATGAAAATGATACTAGGAATTAATTATCTATAGCAGATTCTAGATAAGCGTAAAAGGGCCAGCCTCGTAAAACAGCCACAAATGTTAATACTGCAATCAAAGTCGTAAATTAGGATCGCTATAAAGATACCCATTGGAAATGACTCATTCTGAATGATGTATGAGACGAGACGAAAGTAAATTAAAAAGTTTCAACACAATACAAGTTGCGCCCATTTGTGGTTGGCGAATTTCAATTTGTTTAGAAGAAAATAGTCGTATGTGAATTTTAAGAGATAGAAATGTGTAATGTAAATGTTTACAGCGTGAGTTTAGTTTAAATTTTAGTGTTACCCGAGGGAAATATTTCAGTTTAAAATTGAAAGAAACCAAGAAATTAAAGAAACATACGTCACTGACCGCACGTTTTAAATTTATGATCATATTTTTATGTTTTTTGTCTATGGCTAAACCCACTTGTCTGTTGCAGACCTTTATTTAATTATTTGTGCAGTTGGTTAACACTGTGTTTCAAAAGTTGTTTCAATGCTCTAAAGTACTCAATATTCAACGATATAATTATGTGTAAATCACCTATCTTACTTATGTTATTGATACCAAAATAAGTTTTTTGATGAATTTAACTGCAGGGCCAGCATGGTTCGCTGGATAAACTATCGCTGTTTCGCTTTTTGTTATGACGTCAAACGGGACAGCGATAGTTTATCGCGCGATGAAAACCTACTCGCGCGTGCCATGCAAGCACCACTGAATCTTGATAAAAGACATAGGGTATTATTTCAATTTGCGGTTTATTCAAGCCATTAATCTTTTATACGAGTTGTTCGTTGTCGCACAAGGACCAGTATATAAAGGCCGCGTAGTTAATTAGTTTTCTAGTGACCCTTTTTAAAATGTGACTCGTTAATTTACGATCGTATAAAATTAAGTATCCGCAAGACATTTTCCTCTTAATGAATCATTCGATATTAAATACCAAGTGATTAGTCATACTTACAATGAAAATGATCATGATAAAACTGAATATTCTTCCTCGTAACGTTATTAATTCCAGTTACATCCTCATCTCTCTGGAGTGGAGCCCGGGGTGCGTGTTCTGAACATGATCTTAGATTAATAAGTTCTAACACGAAGCGATTCATGTCTAACTTCAATGGAACTATTTCAATACGTTACGTAGAGGTAACAAAATTGTAAGCAAAATTTAATGTTTCAAAAGTGTAATTTGTGTCTAGTGTCACTAAATTAAAATTGTTTTAGCCCATCGCGTCGGCTGCACTGGAGGCATTCTTAATTAAACGTTCATGCAGCATCTGACGTTTACTCCCAGTCTTAAATAATGCGACAAGAATAGCCGGGGAGGCTGGGGCAAAAATTAAAGCCGTAATTTCACACCCGTAACATAAATACATTTTCATAAACCAACCTTTACCCGTGACTCCACCATTCAGCCATACAGCTGAACGTGATCATTTAGTCGTTTCAAGACTGTTGGCTCTGTCTACCCACAAGGTATATATGTATAGACGTGACGATATGTAAGTATTTATGTATGTTGATCGGTCGAGACAGTGTGTGTGCTATTTTGATTCGGTTTTTTTGATTATCTCGTGATGACGAAATTTCCATAACAACCATAAGATGACGACAGAAATTATATTAATATCATAATAAGGTAGTCTAAGGGCTTACTTCCTTCAAATGACATACTATCCAATAAAGCATTCGCAATTCTGTTATTAAATTTTTCAGTCGGTTCCCTTCCCTAGGGTTATCTTGCAGAAATGCAGTAATATTAAACAGAAGGCTTCGAAGACGACCTGTCAGGAGCAATTCCCTGTTCCCTCAGGCACTCGCCTTACTGTCGCAATAACTACAAGGAAATTATATTTTTTACGCAAATGAAATGAAATAAAAATGTGGCGGAATTGTTGATCTCGCTCTTTGACTATTCGGTCTGGCTTTTGATTACATTGTTGTTTTGATAAAGATGATTTTGGTTTGATATATTTTTTATTAGTTTAGACATTAAATTGTTATTAACTAGATGAAGACTTTGAATAAATATTACTTAAAAAATTACCGAAACCGACGAGCTTGCATGAAGATAATTATGAATGTGGATGAAGCGAAAGAAGTATGCAGAGATCGTGGCAAGTGGAAATATGTGGTCTCTGTCTACCCCTCTGGGAAAGAGGCGTGATTTTATGTATGTATGTTAGGGATTCTTTTAGGCGATGGGCTAGCAACCGGTCACTATTAGAATCTCAATTCCACCATAAAGCTTAACAGCTGAACGTGGCCTCTCAGTCTTTCAAGACTGCTGGCTCTGTCTATCCCGCAAGGGATATAAACGTGACATATAAACGATATGTAATAATAACATCGTATACAGCTTTTGTTTCACCCAAGTCAATTGCAAGTTGTCGTCTCATGATTTGACGATGTTGAAAAATAGTTGGAACGGGTTACGATTGGCGCTTTGTATGCGTTTTCGATTCCCTATGGACTTATCGGGTACACTCCAAGATTGCACTGTCTCACTGAGATCCCTTTTGTCTGTGAAAAATTTACAGCTGCATATGCAGAATGTTTAAACGAAAGTAGGTATCTACGACGACGTATATTTTCACATCAAATTAAAAGCAAATTGCGCATTAATTTTGTAACTTTCATACATAAACCTTCCATAACTAAAATAAGAATTCCGAATGTCCATTTACAGATTCAAAAAGGTTCGATTCGATAACCGACTGGTAGTTAATCGAGATGTTAATTAAAACATCGATATTATTGAAATGTTAACATCGATATCGCGACGTCCGAATCGAGTTACGTAATACCAATTAAGTTCTCCGTCGTATAAAAGATTCAAACGTTTGCATTCATCAGAATGTTGTTGAGGAGTAGCGAAGGAGTTGCATCGTGTAGATATGGCAAATAACTAACTAACTAACAAAGATAATGATACCGCTTTTATCATACATACATATAGTCACATCTTTATCTCTTACAGTGCCGTGTGGTTCCAGCACTTAAAAATAGAACAATTCTATCATTAAACCAAATATGTGAACATGTCCTATCAGTCTTTTTAAGACTGTTGGCTCTATCTTGCCCACAAGGGATATAGACGTGATTATAAGTATGTATGTAAAATAGAACTATTCCATATTGCCATGGATGATTTAAAAGGCGACTAAGGGTTATGCTTATAAACTTGGGATTTCATTTGCAGTCGATGGGCTAGTAACATGTCACTATTTAAATCTCAATTCCATCATCAAGTCATACAGCTGAACGTGGCCTTTCAGTCAAAAATGACAAAATGTATGTATGTTAATCAATTACAGTGTAAAAAAGAGCGGACAGTCTTTTGAAAAAAAAATGTAGTTGTTGAAATACAGCTATGTTAAATAATATTGTAAAATGGATGCCAGCCCATCCTATTACCCAGGTTGCTAGCCCATCGTCTTATAAAGAATCCCAAGTTTTTTAACCTTCCCTTAATTGGTTTTTACAAGCCGCACGTGAGGAAAAGCAGCTAGCACACAGTATTATTTCCTTCGCTACCAGACCAATTTATTAAGAAGCTCATCCATTTTACAATATTCTTTAATCCCGGACACACATACTCTTATTCAATACAGTGGTTGCTCGTGTATTCCAGCCTTTATCTCAATATAATCTGTTTAAGAACCATAAGTGGCTATAAGTCGTTGTTATCGCTATATCAACCATCACTTATGGGCGAAACAGTCTTAATTAACATAATTTATATTGACAGGGTATTTTTATTTTAATTTGTACAAAATCGTCATTGAATAAGCTACTCTGGAGTTTATTTAAAATAAATTTGTTATTTTTTTTAGATTATACCTGCAATTACTATTACACTCGCATACCGTCAGTATACTCACAGATTATCGTAAGAGTAGAGAAAAGCACAACAATTAAATTTATCAAAACATCCCGAGATTAAGATGTGAAAAATCTTGTTTGAACTCTAGGTTTGAAGGCAATTTTTTATGGTGTATATATATATATATCATAGTGTAATTGATTATATTATAATCAATCTACGATATGAAAAAAAAGAAAAGGATATCTGAAACAGGAATTCAAAAAGAGTATGAACTTTTTTGTCAGAATGTATTAAAGTAAGACTGGTTTCTCCATCAAGTTTATTGTACATTAGAGTACCTGTTTAATATGCAAAAGCATGCTTCGGTGCATACAGACATACTACATCAATAAATTATATGTATATCAAAAGCTGTCGCTGGCATTTGTTGCGTGCGTCTGAATTAATCATAGTATTGTTAAGATTATAGCTTGATTGCTTCTTCATTACACCGAACACTATACTATACATATATTGACGTTACAAATTCAATATAAATACTAATAATAAATAAACTCAATACGTTAGGTACGTATATCTATATTTAGTTAAGATTATCATTTAGTAATAAATAATAAATTAAAAAAAAATGAAATGGCAAGGGCTGATAAAAGTAAAAAGTTTATTTAATTAGGATAGTGATTGGAATATGTGCAAAATTTCTATTCTCTTCACAAAATTTTTGTAGTCTCTGCCAACCACCTTTCCAGCGAAAGGGTGTGCGAGATTTTATATATTTTTCTTTTTAGTCAGATTTGTACACTCACTGTAGAATCTGAAAACATTGTCTAAGTCCACCCACTGCCCAGACTAGAGTGCTGTAACCCCGTTTTCATCGCAATGTGGGATTGGCGGGGCGGAAACAGTTACTGAGTTAGCGCTAGCGCTAACTAATATAAAAGCGGAAATACGTTGGTTGACAGTCGTACGGAAACATTTTGTGCTGTCTCAAACAATGGCCAAGCTTCTTTGTTATGATATTCGGATAGAATTGTTTAATTATACGGTACAGTCGTCCACATATCCAGTCGCCCTGCATGCAACTATAACACGATAATCGAGGTAAAGCAGTGAATTTAGGCAGGTTGATATGCTGTTAACTGTACTTGCTTTTGGCCGCATTTTTCAAATATCAAATGATATTTAAAGAAAATTAGGCAAATGGTCAAGTAAGTACCCTTACCGACGAGTTTCTTATTATTATTATTTTCATTTTCTATTCTTTGATTGGCTTGGGTCTTGGATGTTTATCTATATAAGTATTTATTATAAAATATAGTATCGATGAGTTAGTATCTCGTAACATAAGTTTCGAACTTACTTCGAGGCTAGCTCAATCTGTGTTATCTGTCCCGTATATATTTATTTTAACTTCAGCATGAATAAAATCTAAGCTTTCAGAATTAGGACCAGCAGAAGAGCTCTTGCTTTGTCGGTGCACTCGCCGCGGGCGGGAGATAACGAGCAACTTCGGCCGCTTACCATCCATCCAATCAGTTTTCCACATATTCCTTACATTGTATTATTAAAATACGTTCAGAATTTTCAGTTTGAATTGAATCATAGTACTTTATAGTAAACGTTACTGATTATAAACGTTCATTTATATTCATAAGAATTGTGTGTCAGTTTTTAATAGATATTTTTTTCTTTTAACTTGGACCGCTTTACGTCGGTACAGTACTTTTATAAACGTTACTGTTTATAAACCTCAGTTATTAAGTCTTTTTTTGTTTTTTCTTATTTTCATGATTATTCTCTTGGCATTAGTGCCGTGTGCCACCTCATCTCTCTCGAAAACCGCCTATGAACTAAAATCATGTTATTATGATCAGTGACAGTCGCTCAGAGATCTATACTAATATTATAAAGCTGAAGAGTTTGTTTGTTTGAACGCTCTAATCTCAGGAACTACTGGTTCGAATTGAAAAAATATTTTTGCGTTGAATAGACCATTTATCGAGGAAGGCTTTAGGCTATATAACATCACACTGCAACTATAAGGCGCAAAGAAATAATGGAATATGAGAAAAAACGGGGGGTGAAAAAATTATTCATCCTTGAGATGTTCAATGATGCCCAAAATAACTATTCCACGCGGACGAAGTCGCGGGCAAAGCTAGTATAAAATAAAGGTACGTTACGTGCGCGTATGAAACCTCTTTTTTTGTCAATAAATAAGCTATTTGATATTTTTAAATAGTTTTAGAACTGAGCAAAAACTTTGTTCCTTGCGAAACAATCTGCATTGCCATAGTATCAAGTTCAAAATGGAATTTCTATTGCCTTATATTATTCCAATATCTATCTATACCTCCACACATGAATAAATGAACAACCATAAATATTACTAACATATTCAGCAGATCCCGAACCTAACAAAGATTGACTGTTTGCTAACTAGGTCGAACTTTCAATCATTTGATAGCTTCCCCTATTCCCAAATAGGATAGGATATTGGAAATGGGAATTTTAATACGAATATCTGACATGAAACTTTATTCACATTTGTTAATGGAGTGAGGTTGAACTATAGAAATTATCGAATCATATTTGAAAAGAAAATTATTTAACATTATGTCAATATCTGATCTGAATTCCTTCACTTAGCAATTCAGCTGAACTTCTCAGTCATATCTAGATTGTTCTGACTATTTCGTAAGAGAAAGGCGTGACATATGTATGTATGCGGTGAACCTTGCTATAGTAAGAAATCCACCTTTAGTAGTAATTTGTAGATGAAATGCTGGTCTGTAGCAAATAAAAATGCATAGATAAAAAAATCTTTTTGAAATAAACAGGAACAGATTTTTTTTATTTTCTTTTACCCACTATTTTAAGCCACACAAATCCAGCAATCCATACCATACCATCTCGTCTCACCCGCATCAGTCTGTAACAAGGTTGAAAGAAAATTGAATAGTTCTTTGAGATCTTTTTGTACACTTTTCGGTCAAAGGTTGCTTTGAGCTTGAAATCCTATAAATTTTTAAGAAAGGTATTATAGTGCTAACTTCGTAATAAATATAAAAGACAACAAAAACGACTTGTTTATTTGTTGTCTCATTCTATAGTTGGATCAAAAATTTTTTTGCACAATAAAAATACACACAAAAAATTCGAAAATGGTAATTACATTTCACAATGCTTATGCTTATTTTTGTTCATTATTATTTACATAAATTTAATTTACACTACTCTAAAGTTGCACCTCTAAAGTTAATTTTGTATTATTTTAGTTTGCAATTTAGTATTTTCCTTTATAGCATCAATATTACAATTAAGGGTGCTCGGCACTATAGAAAGGGATCACACAAGGTACGCATATCTTTTTCAATGATATCGTAAAAGAAGACTAAGGGCAAGGCTTTAAAAACTTGTGGTTCTTCTGGAAGGCGATGGGATAGCAACCTGTCACTGTTTGAATCTCGATTACATCATTGAGCCATACAGCTGAACGTGGCCTTTCAGTTTTTCAGACTGGCTCTGTCTACCCCACAAGAAACATAGACGTTATTATAGTGTATATTATAGTGTATGTATGTATTTTCGGGTTTTCTTAACTTTGCGCTGTAAAATGATAAAGTAAAGATTAATTATTACACAGAACTTTTTGTAACTACTATAAATCGTTGAAAAATCACTCACATCATGGTCTTTAACCAAAATAAATGGATATTTAAAAGCTTTCTCAACCTTTCTATATTTTCATTACTTTGCCAATAATTACGAACGTATTGTAAACTTTATTTGTATTTACATAAGTCCTACTAAGAAACGTCGTACTTTCAGGATGGAAATAGCTAAGATCCTTAGTCAGTTCTTATCATAAGCATTGCCGGTTCACTGACAGGGGTCTTCATAAAAATTTAATGGCTTTAATCTTTTAAAGCCGAAACTTTAGGGACGATGATAGCCCAGGGTTTACGACGATCTCATAAAACTTCCGCTGTTTTGCTACTTTGTTACTTTAATTTTATGATTATAATTATAAATAAGTATATGTTGCCGTGTGGTTCCCGGCACCAATAAAAAAAAGATTAGAACCACTCTATCTCGTTCTCATGGATGTCGTAAAAGGCGACTAAGGGATAGGCTTATAAACTTGGAATTCTTCTTTTAGGCGATGGGCTAGCAACCTATCACTATTTGAATCTCAATTCCATCATAAAGCCAAACAGCTGAACGTGGCCTATCGGTCTTTTCAATTGTTGGCTCTGTCTACCCCGCAAGGGATATATACGTGATTATATGTATGTATGTATAAGTATATGTCGGTTCATGTGTTTCATTCAAATTAGGGTAACATAACGGACACATACAAGGTTCGATTATTATGAAAATTGTAAGTAACTTAGTTGGTACATACGTTTTTATCTATTACTGGGTAAACTGAGCCAACAGTCATAAGACACAAAGGCATACATATAATGACGTCCTTATCCATTGCAGGGCAGACAGGGTCAACAGTCTCAAGAAGATCAATAGGCCACGTTTAGCTGTTTGGCTTAATGTAGAATTGAGATTCGAATAGTGACAGCTTACCTTCCCATCGCCTCAGAAAAAAGTATCCCAAGTTTATGAACCTATTTTACGACATCTATTACAGGCCTATTTTAGAACCATTAGCTAAATAAATAATATATTGTTAAACTTCGTACCGTTACTTAACTTTATACCGTTTCATATTTTAATTTTTAATTTTACTTTAAAGCACGCAAGATTCTTGACTCGCACAACACAAACTTTATATAAGCTATATGTAGCTTATAAACGGCACATTTGCAAGCTTGTTTGAGCTTAACAAAATAAGGCCAAATTTCAATGATATATATATACACATATTACAGATCCAGAAAAGAGTAATGAGTGCGAAGGGAGCGGGCGAGGTCTGAAAGGATCGTGGCAAGTGGAAATCTACAGTCTCTGCCTACCCCAATGGGGGACAGTATGTATACACATCATTGTTATTGATTTATTGTACAAATTCAATTTTTGATGCACAATGGGCCGGTTTAATGTTTAAGTCTGTCAACTTTTAGTTAAAACAGGGTATTATTCTAATGTAACTTTAAAAATGAGATTTTTTGATCCTTTTCTAAAGCTTCACAGTTCCCAGTAATATATTACGAAAATACGGTCAGATAAAGGGTAATAAACTTCAGACTCTTCTTTTAGGAGTTTGCCATACAGCTAAACGTGGGACGGCTTTCAGCTTTTTCAAAACTGTTGATTCTGTCTACTCGATAAGGGATAAAGACGTGATTATATGTATGTATATAAATACTAAAGATATATAAAGTAGCTCAGACAAGCTCTTAAAAGTTAACACTGAGACAGTGTATACACAGCCTTAGTTTACTTTCGCGTGTCTACAAATCATAATGTAATAGCTTTGAAATGAAAGCGTGGTTATTGTTTTAAATCGCTCGGCTCGTAATATGACAGAGGGCGGAGTGGTCGGCCTACTGGTATAGTACCAAATTATTACTCTATACATACATACATACATATGGTCACGTCTATATCCCTTGCGGGGTAGACAGAGCCAAAAGTCTTGAAAAGACTGAATGGCCACGTTCAGCTATTGGGCTTACCGATAGAATTGAGATTCAAATAGTGACAGGTTGCTAGCCCATCGCCTAAAAAAGAATCCCAAGTTTGAAAGCCTATCCTACACTCTAAACAATTTTACATAATTTATAATCATGTCTATATATACCTTGCTGAGAAGACAGAGCCAAGATTCTTGAAAAGACTGTAACGCCACGGTCAGTAAAACATTGTTCCCCTACACTAGGCAAAGAATATATCTGAATAATTTCAGCGTGTCTTAGTAAGTGTAACTAGGATATGATTTGCATATATACATACATATAGTCATGTCTATATCTCTTCAAAGAAGACAGAGCCAACAATCTTGAAAATACTGAAAGACCACGTCTAGCTGTTTGATTTACATATTTTTCAAAAAACCCGGTTATTAACATCCTCGTCCTTAAATGTGCGTGCTTTTTCTACTTAGATGCCATTCGTTCAGCGCTCGCTGAAATCATTGAAAAATTTTGAGGAAATTTCGAAAAAATTCCAGAAGAAGACAACACAAATGAATTAATAAAATTTCGGGCCAAATAAATTGCCAGCTGTGTTCCAACATACACCTAACCGAAATTTCCAAACACTATCGACCAAGTCACTTTAGTACTTGGTCCCGTGCCAAAGTCTAGTTTTACAGGCTGAGACCCACCTGATTCGGTATTGACAAATAGAATAATAAAGTTTGGTGACTTCATACATTTCACGCGTTCAAACGAAGTGAAGGCGAAGTAGGTCAGGAGTTTCTTTTGAGAGTAATAAAGGTCTGTAGTTAATTTTGACCGGTGAACATTTTATTTTACAGGATTTTTTTTTCATCATTATATTTATATAATTAAAACAATGGCTAGTAATATTTTGATATAAACGCAAATACTCATCCATACAGTTTTTCTCCGGTTGTAGTTTTTTTTTCAATTTAGGTATTTTTTTGGTGCCGTGTGGTTCCCCAGCATCAATACAAAAAAGAAAAGGACCACTCTATCCCTATCCCATGGATGTCGCAAAAGGCGACTTAGAGATAGGCTTATATACTTAGGATTCCTCTATTAGGCGATTGGCGAGCAACCTGTCACTATTTGAATCTCAATTCTATCAGTAATCTAAGCGGCTGAGCGTTGCCTTTCAGTCTTTTGGTGTCTGTCATAGACGTAATCATATGTTTTGTTTTGTTATGTTATGTATATTTTTTTATAATAAATGGTCCTGTCTTTAGAAGCAGAGTAAGAAAAAAAAGAAATTATAGAAATGACAATATTGCTCTTGTTTGCTTCATAATTCTTATAGGACCCGTCATTATTTTTAAATTTAATTACTAGCATATATCCAGCTAGTCAACTTTCGATTATAATCTCTGTCTACTCCATAAGGTATAAGGCCGTGTCATGTATGGCTTTTGTGCCATAAAAAAATTCCGGAAATACTTTCGGCCAACTGATTATTCTAATGTGTGGACTTACACGCTTTTCAGTAATTCTACTCTATTTACCCCATTATTATGCGTTAAATGGGGGTGAATGGCCGCGTTATTATGAACCGAGCTCATTTTAGAGTTATTAGTAACCATAACTGTTTAATAACGAGAAGGTTTAGGTTGTAATTTAATTACAATTTGTGTACAAAACTGGATGCAGCCATAATGTTTCGCGTGGATATTAATTTGGCTCTCTCTAAACGCTTTCGGTGACTATCGACAGTTTTGGATTATTTTACGGAAAATTTTGATAACTTTGGATTTCATTAGTGAACAATATGAACGTTGTTTTAACGGGCACATTATTGGGGACGACAAGTACTATTTTCGATTATTTTGCTATAAATCGACTTCGATTTTTAGAAGCCGATTCCAATGTTGCCATGTGGTTCCCGGCACCAATAAAAAAAGAATAAGACCACTCCATCTCGTTCCCATGGATGTCGTTAAAGGCGACTAAGAGATAGACTTATAAACTTGGGATTTTTCTTTCAGACTATGGGCTAGCAACCTGTCACTTTTTTTAATCTCAATTCTATCATTAAGCCAAACAGCTGAACGTGGCCTATCAGTCTTTTCAAGAGTCTTGGCTCTGTCTACCACGCAAGAGATATAGACGTGATTATATTTATCGAATAATAAAAAAAATCGAATCCATTAATTACTCTTCTTTTTTTAAGTGAAATCTAAATAAAAATGAAGACTCAGAACAATAACTTTAACAAACAAATGCTACATCCGTGAATGGTATTGGCATTTCGCTTCGTGTTTATCCATCAGTTCAAGAATGCAAAACGTTATCCATCGTGGTCACGACGGCTGACTTATAACGAAGGTGCTGTTTTATTAAAAAGGGCGTCTACTAGAAAATAAACAGAGCTATTGACACATCGCAGGACAGCTAGCCAGAATCTACACCAATAAATAATTAACAAGCGTGAACTGTTAATTATCTGATCCATTGCTGGTTTTAAAGAATGAGAATTACGATGGAGCGAAACTAAGGCAGTAATAGAAGCGTTGTGAAGCGATAATGTACAAGCAAATTGATTTTTATGAAACAGCGTGGTACAAAGGTTAGGTCGCGTGTTGGCTTCGCGTGATTTGTGCGAGTCGGGATAGCGCATGACGCCGCTTAGGGGACTTTCCTCCCTAAGGGGAAAGGGGAGGGAGTCAACTATGCCTCGCATTCCGAACCCGGGTGCAGTAACATGTCTGACCCCGTTTCAGTATGAAACGACAGTTTTATACCCCCTAAGCTAGACAAGAGCATGAAATCAGATTGCCACGTTTCTTATTTAGGTTTTTGTACGGAAAATAGGTACTCACTTTTAATATTTTTAACGAGCATTTTTATTCGCTTTTTATGGGGTGTCGAGTTTATGAAGCAGGTTAATAGGGAAAGAAAAATAGGGTAACTTACGTTGAAAATGTGAAATTGTTTGGTTAAGCACCCGTTTTTAGTACATGGTGAATATTTTTCTTTTACATTTAATGTGGTGTAAGCATAAGTTAAGCACGCGAGCCTTGTCAAGAAAATTAAATAAAAATTAAAGCTACTTTTGAAAATAAAACCAACTCTTATAACCTTCTTTGAGTACAAACGCGGCTATATAAATAGTTTGTGTGTTTATTGCACATAAAAAGAAATGGAGCAAATTACAAAACAGTCATTGGGTTAAGAAGAATATGTAAAATGACGGACTTATCCCGAATTGGGATTTTCTGCCAGTCAACCAAATTGAAAAGAAAAATCCATAATGAATGAGGCAGCGCACATTAAAATTTGATGAAAAAAACATTGATGATGCGTTCCAATAATCAATAATTATACACTCTGGTTGCCACATAACATCAATCGCATGTATGTATGTAAAGTAAGTCAATTAAATAGGAGTACCTATCTCTCATATTTAATTGACTTGATCAGTGATGACGAAATGAAATTTTTCAAAAATCATTTTGTGAAAGCAAATTTACATTTAAAATAATTACCATTTACGAGATGCAACTTTGGATAAACAGGAAATATATACCTATATCAGAATGGCAAATTTAATGACTTCCATTATCCATTTAAAAGTTAAAGCGGGAGAACATCAGCTGAAATCTAAATCTCAATGTGGACTCCAGAAAGTAACAATAGATAGAGCACAGACCTATAATGACGATAGATCACTTAATGGTATAAAAAGAAATAAATTTTTAAATTTTTAGGATAATAATTTTAGTTGTGAAGGGTAAAATAGGAAACGCGCAAAGGTGAGAGAATTAAGTTTACCCGAAATTGTCGAATGTGGATATAGCGAAAGAAGTAGATATACGGGTTCTTAGCAAGTAAGAAGTTTTAGTTTGTAGCCTACCTCTCTGGGAATTATTTATTTATATATTTATGTACATCAAGGAAAAAAATAAAATGAGAACTTAAAGAGAAATTCAATACATGGGCACATAATTGTATACATAATAACTAAAATATAAACTTACATAAACTAATAAGTATAAACTTACATTAAGAATTAGTATGTAATTAAAAAAATATATTTTAATTTTTTGCTACATTATCTAAACATGGTGAAATAAATTAATACAGAATAAATCTAAATCTATATTTATAGTCTCCATTTGATATGTAAGCATTGCCGTCTATTTAAATTTACATCTGTGGTGAAAGGGAAGGAGCATTAATAAAAGATACTTAGAAACGAATAATTCCCTCCTTGTCCGGGGTGACGTCGTGGATTCCTGAAGGCAGTTGATTATCGCAAAACGAGTTTCATAAAGAAGAATTGTTGGAGAGAGAAATAAATTTATGATGCTGGATGTGGCAGACTTTTTCTTCTAAATTGTCAAAACCAAAGCTTTAGACTTACATCTATGTATCTAAATAATACAATTTATCATTTATAAGACAGCACTCTAATTCTTGAATGTGTAGTAAGCGCCATAAAAAATAATACATACATAACATACATACATAAAATCACGCCTCTTTCCCGGAGGGGTAGGCAGAGACTACCTCTTTCCACTTGCCACGATCTCTGCATACTTCTTTCGCTTCGTCCACATTCATAACTCTCTTCATACAAGCTCGGCGGTTTCGGGTACTTTTGACCTGACCCTTTACCAGGACGTCCTTAATTTGATCAAGATACGTTCGTCTAGGTCTTCCCACTCCGACCTTTCCCTCCACACTCTCCTTGTATATCTGCTTAGTCAACCTGCTTTCATTCATCCTCTCCACATGACCGAACCATCTTAACATACCCTTTTCTATTCCTGTAACTACATCTTCTTTCACATCACAACATTCCCTTATCACGCTGTTCCTTATCCTGTCACTCAATTTCACACCCATCATACTCCTTAACGCTCTCATTTCCACTGCATTTATTCTGCTTTCATGCTTCTTTTGCCATACCCAACTTTCACTCCCATACATTAATGTCGGGACCAACACGCCCCTGTGCACAGCCAGTCGAGCCTTTTTGGATAGTTTCTGACTGCTCATAAAGGCATGCAAAGCTCCATTCACCATGTTCCCCGCGTTCACTCTCCTTTCAATATCACTATCATACTTGCCATCTGATGTAAACTTTGATCCTAGATATACAAACTCTTTCACTTGCTCCACTTTTTCTCCTCCAATCAAAATATTACATGCTGTCATTTCTTTCTCCATTTCAAAAACCAGTGTTTTAGTTTTACTTACGTTCACTTTCATTCCTTTCTCTTTTAAAGCTTCATGCATACAGTTTACCATCTCCTGTAACTCCTCCGCTGATGACGCCAGTATAACCTGATCGTCGGCATAGAGCAGACATTTGACGAGTAACTCATTCATCCTTAATCCACTTTTAGACTCTTTCAAATCTGTCAAACAGCTATCCATAAATAGGTTGAACAGCCACGGTGACGCAACACATCCTTGCCTAACGCCTTTCTCAATCTTAAACCACTCAGTGTGCGCTCCGTTTATCCTGACACAAGCACTCGAATCCTCATATAAGGATTTCAGTGCTCGTATTAAGAGACTGCTCACCCCATGCATAGAAAGTGCTGACCACAATTCATTCCTCTCAACTCTGTCATAGGCCTTTTCCAGATCTACGAATGTGCAATAGACTTTTTGACTCTTGGCCAAAAACTTTTCGGCTATGCACCGCAAGGAAAAGACCTGATCAGTACATCCCATTCCCTTTCGAAATCCCGCTTGAGCATCCCATATTTTGTCATCAGTTTCATTCCTGACTCTATTAATCAATACCTTAGCATACAATTTGCCGACGACGCTAAGCAGGCTTATACCACGATAATTTTTGCAGTCCAGCTGTGACCCTTTTCCTTTGTAAAGTGGCACGATAACAGCCTTACACCAATCTTTTGGTACTCGGCCGCTTCTCCAACACAAATTGAAAAGGCAGTACAACTGACTAGCTACTACGCCTTTTCCTGCTTTAAGCATCTCGACCGACACTCTATCACACCCAGCAGCCTTTCCCGCTTTCATACTCTTAAGTGCTTCCACAATTTCGAACATTTCAATTTCGCCTTCCATCTCATTCTCTTTTTCTTCGCTATAGCAGAAATCTTTCTTATTTCCTTCCTTTTTTTCAAATAAACTTTCAAAATAGTCCTTCCATATCTTTAGTACACATTCTTCTCCTTTCACAACGCTACCATCCTGGCATCTGATCCTAGTCAGCTCTCTGGTTATAGTATTTCCTCGGGCTGACCTTACGGATTTCCAGAATACTTTCAGATTTGACTGAAAGTCTTCTGATAGCCTTTTATCAAAATCCTCTTTATACTCTTCTTTCTTTCTAATCACAGCTTTCTTAACCAAATCTTTCATTTTCTTATATTCCTTACGTGCTTCATTCACATCTTCATCTATAACCTCTTGCATTCTTAAGTTAGCTTTTGCTGCTAACAAATCCAGCCATGCTTTCTTCTTTAATCGCACAAGTTCTTGCACATCTTTACTCATCCACGCATTTTTGTGATTTTTTCCTTTCCTTCTTCTACTTTCACCACACACTTCAACAGCTACTTTCACAATTCTTTCTTTAAATTCCTTCCATCCATCTTCAATATCGCTCATTTCCTCTAAATCTTCAAATTAAAAAAATAATATAAGTATTAATTTCATTAAATCCTCTCTTAGTATACCATAGACCACAGAAGATGTATAGGTTTACATGCCATTTTTCACATATCATGCTCCAGCTATTTGGCGTTGCGTGCATCTATACTAATTTTATAAAGCTGAAGAGTTTGTTTGTTTGTTTGTTTGAACGCACTTATCTCAGGAACTACTTTTTCGAATTGAAAAATTCTTTTTGTGTTGAATAGACCATTTGTCGAGGAAGGCTTTAGGCTATTTATCATCACGCTGCAACTATTAGGAGCGAAGAAATAATGGAAATGTGAAAAAAACGGGGAAAATTATTCCTCCTTGAGGGCTTCAATGATGCACAAAATAACTATTCCACGCGGACGAAGTCGCGGGCACAGCTAGTTATTGATATGTCTGTCAATAATGTATTTTCTGTATATATGGATGTTCAGGCTGATCGACTTAAAGTACTTTACCTATAAAAATCTAAGAATGACGTAATTAATGAACTTTTTACACATTTAGTAAATGTGGTTAAAGAACTTTATTTCTCAAAGAAATTTACATTTCACTTACAGAGAAAACATTTAAAGTAAATATGTACATTTGTTGGTGTGAGCATTCAAATACATATTTTCAATAAAATAAAAATAAGTCGGTAGTTGCGTATAAAGCCGCTCGCTGCTAACCTACTAAACACAAACGCAAGAACAAAACATTAGGATGTTCGCGCACTTACATTTACATGCATCACAAGTAACAATAGTAGAAAAACAAAAAAAAAATAAAAATAAATGGTAAGTATTAATAAACTATACTATAGAAACTCATCTAGTAAATCCGATATTATTATCATTGTAACCAACTCTTGAAAAGCGTCCACAGAAGCATGAGTAGGAAAGAATGAATATTACAAATGATTCAATTTAGAGTGCCATTATTTTTTTTTTGTTGCTTCCTTTGCCAAGACTCGTGATTTCTTTAGATGAAATCACTTATTCTTCCTTTGTGTAATGACGGTATGAAGAATAATGAAAAGTTTCATAATGTATGTTGAAAAGTTTTAAATACAAACATTAAATCACGCCTTTTACTGGGAGGGGAAAAAAGAAATTATATAAGATCTTTCTACTTGAACATTTTTTTATATACACAAGCCTTTTCAAGACTGTTGGCTCTGTCTACCCCGCAAGGGTTATTGGCGTGATTATTTGGATGTTTGTATAATTTAAAATAAGTAACAAAAATATAAAAGAATTCATTAAGAGACCAGTAGATTCGCCTGAAAAAGGTTAAAAGGAAGAGATCATAAAAAATCCACAGCGGTTTATTCGACCTTCTTACTTATTCTAAGCGCACTTTGTTAGCGGTAATCAACAAGAAAAAGCTCTCCGCCCTAATCTTATTGGGGAAAAATTCTAGCCCTTTATACAGCCTTTGACGACACAGAGATGGGATTAAATCTAAAGATAAGGTCAACCTAAGATAAAACCTAAAAAAAATGAAAGTTTTATTTTATTTATAAAATTATTTTTAATTAATTTAGTAAAAGATATTCGGCGTTTTCGCATGAGAATGTTGGTATAGTAATAGAAGGTGAGTGTAGAATAATTCCTATACAAATATAAAATCTGCATACATAGATAAATTCACATCTCAATACCTTACGTTGTAAAGACGTTCAGCTGTATTGAGATTCAAGTAGTGTCGGGTTACTAGCCCATCACCTACTTGAAGAATCAAGTATTACTAAAAAATTTATGAAAGATTTTTGGTTTCTTAAAAAAATAGGTATTAGGAGAAAATTTCCTATAGAAAAAGTGTTGTTACTTTCAGGCTTAAACTACTGAACTATATGCATTTTATAAAACATTACATAGAATAATTTTTAAACAGATGAAATATGAAATAATATAATAGGTAGGTTAAAATTTATAGAGAATTAAGGTTGGCGCAACGTTTAATGTGGTAGACAAATGCTTTAGCTTAACCTTTTGTAAAATAACAAAATAGCGATAAAATATATATTGAAAAAAAAAATACATTTTACACATCACCAATACATTTCAAACACAGGGAAGACAAAGAAATTCGTCACATGACTCCAAGACCACATTAAGCCGGACGACATAATCATGGAATTGAAATTCAGAGTAAGTGTCATTTTATCTGCGTTGGAATTGAAGTTTTTCTTCGCTAGAACGGCAGCTTACATTTTACAAAATTACTATATCATTAACTTCGAAGTCTACTTACACAAAATCGAATTCCATTGGACTTGCTAAGCTCTGAAAAATCAGGCACAAAATGGCCGGCTGCCAACTTCGTGGACTCGGTTTTTACATTTAATACTCTTAAGTTTGATATAGTGAACGCGAACTTATAAGGTTCTAAGATTAATACTGTATATTTTGTTAAGAGGCTTAGTTCAAATTGCTTTGAGGCAAGTTAACATGGTGAGGGAATATTGTATGATTTATTTATAATGTAAGTGGTGTTTGAGCGTGTAAGTGATAATTTTGTGCCGTGTGATTCCCGGCACGTAAGAATAGGGCCACTTCAAATTTTTTCCCATGGATGTCGCAAAAGGCGACTAAGGGAAAGGCTAATATACATGGGATTCTTCTTGTAGGCGATGGGCTAGCAGCCTATTCGGAATGAATGTCAACAAAAAGTCACAATTCAATTATTTAGCCATTCAGCTGAAAGACCACAGAGTGAGTGAAGTGAAAACCACATTTAAAAAAAATCATTAATGCTAAAATAATTATAATATCAAAGTTCGGATTCTGCCAGCCTAGCCCACAGAAGGCGTAAAGGACAATTTTTTCTGTAAAAATTAGAAAAATTGAGAAAAAAACATACAAGATAGTAATAAAGCAACGTTTGTGTTGTAGGCGTTAAAGATAAACAATCGCAATCGTAAAAAGGTCACCTGTTCCTTACACATAAATTATATTTCTATCATTTTGTATAAACAAATTTTCGATGGCTTAGAAAGCATTTACTTCAGGGAATTGCTCCATTATTAAGATTCATTCGTGAAAAGTTGCTAGCTCATCACTATCGCTTTATAGAAGTAGCTTAAGTTTATACGCATTCCCCTTGATTGACTTTTACAGAATTAAGCTGAACTTAAAAGCTTGCAAAAACCAAGTATCACTTCGGAGTAACACTGTGCAAGGAACCAAACCCGTCTATGCGAAACGATAATAAACTTGTGAAATTGCAAAAGTTTCGCTTATCAATGTCGGGTGTACCTGTCTAACTTAATTACATCCAATTAGTTGGTTCAGCAAAAATTTTAATTTTCTTCCGTTCTTCGTGTAAATGTCGACGAAAATGGCTTTATTTCCAGCGGAGAGCGTTCATGAACAAGTTTTTAGGGTTCCGTGCCCGAGATCCTATACTGAGACTTGACTTTCGGTCTGTCTATAACCAGGCTGTATTTTATGAACTGTGATACCATGACAGTTATAATTTTCACACATGGTGTTTTTTCGTTGCCGCTATAACAACAAAAAATAAAAACAAAAATTATATAAATATATAAGGGGGCTCCCATATAACAAAAGTGCTATTGTTGCTTATTTATTCATATAATCACGTCTATATCCCTTGCGGAATAGACAGAGCAGTCTTGAGACTGATAGGTCATGTTCAGCTAATAGGTAGGCTTAATGATAGAATTGAGATTCAAATAGTGACAGGTTGCTAGCCCATCGCCTAAAAGAAGAATACCAAGTTTATAATAGCCTAATTCTTATTGTTTCTTATTTTTGTTCAATATTGATAACGTCAAAGTGTAGTAGACGCTTGAATTCCAGAACAAAACTGGTTAATTTCTAATTTGCAAGTGTGAATATCGACGATATGGAACCCTTCGTTCGCGAGTCCGACTCGCGCTTGGCCAGTTTTTATTATGCCCGCGTCGTTTGTCACTCCCAGACAGAGGGAAGCGTTAATTTGACAAGGGATCTCTCACCACACTGACCTACTTGCTCTCGAAAAGATTACGTCACGTTACATGGAACTCTGTCACAGTTTTTGTCCTGTGCTCAGATGAAAATGATACGCTGTCATGCCTCAAGTTTTTGTGGTCATAGGAATGTTTTTCGTGTGTTCGACGGCTTCCTTTCATAGCGTCCTTGAATCGTCTTTTACATCTTCTTGATGGAACGAAAGGTTTTGAAACCGGTTCTAAGATAACATGGATAATAATCTGTTCTAATCACATCTAGTGCAGTATGGTTCCCGGCACCAATAAAAAAAAGAAAAAGAGATTGAGTGATCAATCTTTTTCCCACAGATATCGTAAAAGGCGATTGAGGGATAGGCTAACGAACTTGAAATTCTTGTTTTAAGCTATCAACCTGTCACTATTTCAATTTATTAAGGTATCTAGCAAAAGACGGTATTAAAATCAACATTTCATACACAGTACCACGTCTCTTTCACGGAGCTATAGGCAAAGACTAATCCTTTATTCTTACCTTCTTTTGTTTCATCTACATTATATTTTCATGAAAACCTATCAGTTTTCAGTTCTCGTCGTCAGATTTAAATTAACCAGCCCCTATTTTCAAATTCACGTGTAATTGGGCAAGGAAATCCCATAGGTACTGAATCTGACATGCTCAAAAGTTCATAACTGGAAAACTAATTGGCCCCCAGGGCGCCGATAGTCGTGCCTGATGGCTCCCCGGACGAAACTGGAATTGTATAAATAGAGTAAATGTTTAAACTTCACTAATAACTCAATTAACGGACATTGAAACTTGTTTGAAATAAGATTTTGGGTTGGGGGTATTGAAAATGATGACAGGTAATATCTACTTAAACCACTATTCAAATTCTATTCTATTACTACATAAACACTAATTATAAAATAAATTCAAACGCTTCCTGAATTAATTAATCAAAATCGGTTAAGTATTTGTGAACTTACAAATAAATCATCTGGGACTTAGGAGGCGACAGCTTATATTGTTATTATAAATATTTGTATTACTAAGGCAACGTTCATCTAAAATGCAAGGTTTGAACATGTATGCAAATGCACACAGTACTTTACATTTAATACTATCATAGCAATACAAAAAAGCATAACTGCATCACATAAAGAGGCTCCCGAGCCGCGTTCAAATCACTTTAACACAAACCGACAAACAGATACAAATATAATTTTCATAAACGAAATAAAGCCGACTGCGAGCGACCGTCGGCCGCTTACAAACACCAAAAACCAATTTACATTGACACCTTTGTCCTCGTAATTTGCACCCAGCCGGCTACAGAAGGGCCCCGCGGTCAGGTCCAGTTAAATCAGACGTGTTGTACTCGACGCGAGTGCTATTTTATGATCCGTGAATATCGCGCAGGCATTTCTAGACGCTTGGATCACATTTTTATTGTTATGGAAATACGAATTTCCCGTTAGTTGGAATTTCAAAAGGGTCGATTAGGACGTCTGGTTTGGAAGGTTCTGCACAATAAGGCGCTCTCCCCTATTTGTAAGATGTGCCCTCGGTTGCATTCCGCTTAAGGGTTTCCAGAATTTTTGCTACCGATTTCTTTGTA
Source organism: Amyelois transitella (assembly GCF_032362555.1). Lineage (NCBI taxonomy): Eukaryota > Metazoa > Arthropoda > Insecta > Lepidoptera > Pyralidae > Amyelois > Amyelois transitella. The sequence continues at coordinate 3,305,278 of NC_083511.1, read as the reverse complement.
AATTGAGCGACTTTTAAAGTTCGCGGTATTGAATTATGGCTCACTCGCTCCATTGAGTTTTAGTACTGTTAACCACCCATGCATAGGAAATATGAAAAATCGGGAAGGTTTCCAATAGATTTTATGTAATGTGAAAAATTTTATATAAATATATCCCAAATTTAAATTATGCCTGCTTTTTAGTTTCAACTTAGCAGTTATTGGACGTTACTGAATTGATAAAGAGTAAATTAATATGAGCTTTTCTGTCCACTGCTTTCAAGCAATGGTTTCTAATATGTACTTCGAATTTTTAATTAGCATTTTCTTTGTTAGCATAAATTTTGTTAATCAGCAAAACTGAATTCAGTACAAGATGTATGTTTATTGTAGTCAAGTATTCTTTCCAGCAAACAGTGACTGATATATACAAAATCTGTGTCCTTTTTCCACAAACGCTCCATTCAACAACTGTGTTAGAGCACTTGTTTATGATACAAAACGTATTGAATTTACAAATTGCTTTGTCGGGAAAAAAATCTTTTGACTACAAATAAAGCCGACGCAGCGGGCCGGGCGACTGTAACTGAAAACTATGAAATCGACTGATAAAATTTTATTGAATTTTCCGTCCAATATGAAAGTCGAGGAGTTATTGATGGGTGCACCGTGACGCGGCAGGGGCGCTAAAATGACGCACCGGTAACAGAGGTATATTTTTGCAATTAATTTATAACTAGAGGACGCCGGCGTATACGAAATATCCTCAAATCCTCTCTTGGTATATATATATATACCCCTATATACCCCTAGATCACATAACCGTTATAAATTACAAGTCTCTAAATCCAGCGGTATGGACTGTGCTTTGTCTGTCAGTCAGTCAATTACTCGGTAACGGAAGTGTTTTGTAAGTGTTTTATATACAAAGGTTATTAATTAGAATTTTGTGTGTTGGAAACTGGAATGACAATTTGTTCACGTTTCCGTTGATATTCAAATAAATTCTCTTAGTGCCCTCCCAGACCACTTAAGGAACCGAAATGACAATGATAACCAACAGTGGTTTGGGATGTACATACGTCATTCAACTAATCCGTCAGTCAATTAACCGATTCCCTTTTTTAGATCGAAAGATTACATGTTATACGTATCTTAAGATTCATGTACATTTGTTTAAAATTAAAAAAAGAGCAGCGTATGCACATTTTAGGCCCTCGATTTGCAACCGAATATAGAACAATGTTTCATATCAAATTTTTTGACAACTTTGTTTCTTTTTGTGCGGTAAGATTGATCGCCGTAACGGGTTCATACGAAATTTCACATTTTTTATTTGTAACACCCAGTGACTACTTGAACAAAATATATTATAAATTTATTATTAATGTGCGTATTTAAGGTGATCTTGCGGGACGGTAGACAAGAATTCATAAGCGATTGATTTCCGGGTTCAAATCCCAGGGAAACTATGTATTAATTTATACTTCCTGATCGACAACTAGGCAAACGTCGCCGGTTGAATAGTTAAGACATCAGACTTGATTACTGTACCCACTCCAGGTTCAAATCCTACCAAGGTCATATAATGTCAAACTATGATATGATGAAGGGTGAGCCAGATCTTATTGCAAAGGTCAGCCATTCTCATACGCAATAACCTGGTTTATTCGTCATTGTGGGCATACGCGAACCATGAAGTTCAGCTCACGAGGTCGCAACCTGAACAAATGCCAAATTAATATTTTTTTCAGTTCAAAAAATAATGTTTTTTTTTTTTCGTTCCTAAACACAGTCCATCAATTTAGAACCTTACATAACACAAAGAAAAACACACATATACAGATGGAAATAAGGTTTGTTTTTCCACAGCAAATCGCTATCTCTTTCCGGTTGGATCGCTTGCATAAATTGCAACCTTGATACATTGCCGTCCGCGTTATGAACATAGATGCAACAAAAGTTATATAAGAAGGTAATCTCTTTCGAGGACTTCTTATCTCCGCAATTATAGGCTGCTGTTCCGCAGCACTTTTTTCTATAAAAGAAATAAAACAACTTTCTCTCTCATCTTTCAGTGTTACCTCCGCTTTTTTGCCTTGAACCTGAGGTCCGCATTTCGACATATTTCTCTTCACATTTTCCAGTCTGCAGCGTATTCAGTTTTAACACGGCATATCATCATTCGCGGTGCAAGCAATTCGGATGTGGACTGTACTCAAATAAGTATATCTTACCACGAAAAGGTAATTTCTATAGTAATATAAAAATAATAAAAAACACAATGTTTTCCTATCTTTATAAACAAGAGATTATTATTTTATTTAATAAAATTTAATTAAATATTTCAGACGATGTTACACCAAATAAATTTGCTTTATTATTTACTTGATATTTTCCAAAAATAGTTTGTACTAAATTTTACGAGTATAAACTACCACCCACTCTCTTCTTATCTTTGTTTTTATATAATATCTTCTTGAACCTTTGATATTATTTTTCTATATAAGACAGACCAGAACGCGCCGAACAATACCTTGTTTGTTCAGAATAAAAAGGAGCCAAAACATATTGTATTATATACATCTGAAATAGAAATTAATCTCTTAGTTTCAGATGTAAACTGACAAAACCTAACAGAGAGAATCATAAAGTCTGCTAGTAAGTTAACCTACTTGGTAATTTTTGCTAGGTTAATCCAAACGGTTTATACAACCGACCGCATTTGATTTCACAGCTCTGCTATGTAAATACTAAAGTTTCCCAAAATAAATGTTTTGTCAACACCGTAAATTTGGGGTCTCGCTTTAGCTACCTCTGATTTCAAACTATCTAGGTGTCTTTTAATGGCTTACATAAATCCAAACTTCCGGTGTAATTTCTTTAATCTAACACTGAGATAAGATGGAACAACATTTACCTATCCATACTTATATTATAAATGCGAAATAAGGTTTATTTGTCTGTTTTCTCTTCATCGAACTAATAGAATTAAGAGTCGATATCACCAAGAGAGAATCTCTTGAAGAGAAACTTACGCGGACGAATCCGCAGGCGTCCTGTAATAGTATACATAGGTATAAATGAGACAAGCACGTACACATAAACCTGCATAGTGCGGACAAGAGTAAATCAAACCTAATGAGTGTAATAAGTGTTCCATTTGGATTATAAGCTTTGTTATAGAGTAATAGAACAACAGCCATTATGAGAAGCTAACCGCATGTAACGGCCCATTTGTATGTAAATTTGAGTGCGGAGAGATAATATAAAGGATACATCTTAAGAAAGGTCATGGCCTACAAGATGAAAAGGAGATCTAAAGTATGATCTAAGCATTTGATTAATGATGGGATAAGGCAAAGAAATTAAGGATACGCAATTGTCTTAGTAACTTTCATGAGTAAGACTACATTATTAAATGGTTCTTTATGTCCTAAGCATAGAAGGATATGATATCATAGAGCTAGTAAAAAAATCAATTCGTAATCCTAACACAATAATTAAATCTGTTTCATTTAGTTGGTATTTTTAACCAGATTTTGTTGTATGTGAAGTCGAAGTTAATGTTAGCTTATTAGGTAAAGTTATTAGCTTTGCATGACCTTTCGACACCCTGGATATTCCTAAAAAAAAAAATCTTCTGTTACAGTACGTAAAAATAAAAAGTAAAAGGCGACAAAGGGATAGGTTTATAAGCTTAAAATTCTTCGTTTAGGTGATGGGCTAGTAACCTGTCACTATTCGAATCCCAGTTTTATCATCAATACAAAATGCTGAACGTGGCCTTTCAGTCTATTCAAGACTTTGAGCTCTCAAATCCTTTCTCTTTTTAATAAAAGTATTTATTTATGTTTTGTTTTTACAATAAACTGTCAAAACTTGAAACTTTCCCCCGAGGCTAAAACATCACAAACAAATCAAAAGACCCATAGTTCGATAATAGCCTGACAGCCGAGCTGCAATCTAAACAAATTTAACACGTCATCAATCACTCTTTATTGACGGATCATTGTGTGGTTCAGATTGGCCGAGTGGATTGAACGAGTACTTGGTAGATAGTTTTAAGAGGTTAATAAGAAATCTTTCTATTTTATCATTTTATTATAAGTATTTATCGTAATCTATACATTTTTATGAAATCCATATCACTGTCATATGGTCAATCAGATTATGTTACCCCTTGCAAATTAACACTGAACGGCGCACCCCGGGCTCGTCTCCAGAAGGTTGAGGATATTACCTGACCTAATACTAGGAATAAAAAGCTGAACATGTCATAGGCTGCAAAGATTCGACTTATCATCAAAATATTAAACTTTCATTCATATAATCACGTCTATATCCGTTGCGCGGTAAATAGAGCTGTCTTAAAAGACTGATAGGCCACGTTCAGCTGTTAGGTTTGAGGAAAGGAAAGGTGTCTGTCGGCAATATAAAAAGGGATAGGCAATATATAATAGGACCACTCCATCTCTTTTCCATGGATGTCGTAAAAGGTGACTAAGGGATTGGCTTCCAAACTTGGGATTTTTGCTTTTAGGCGATGGGCTAGCAATCTGTCACTATTTGAATCTCATTTCTATCATTAAGCCAAACAGCTTAACATGGACCTTCAGTCTTTTCCAGACTGTTGGCGCTACCAACCCCGCAAGGGATATAGACGTGATGATATGTATGTAACAACTCGTCATCATTATACCAATGTGAATCAAAATGTATATTGACGGATCGCCCAGTTCGACACCCCGGTAATGAAATTTTACGCCCGCATAACATTCGGTAGGGTAATTATGTATGTTATTTAGTGATGAGATTTTTTTGGAGTCTAGAGTTGCTGTGACGAGAGAGGTTAAATTATTTTGACCTATTGAGTTTCATACATGGTAAAAAAATTAAGATGATCAATATTACCAATGTAGCTATAGACAAATCCCTAGATAACTAATATGACTAAGGCCATATGCCATAGGTAATTTAGTGGGTTAATTATGTGACAGAATCCATTCTAATATAATAAAATAATATCAAATTTCTATCAATCACGCTTTCAATGTTAAACCACTGAACCGATTTTAATGAAACTATGTACGAAAATGATTTTTTCTCGAAATTTCCATGAGACGAATTAAATCTTTTCGAGTGTTTGGTTTAACAAGTCTCACGAATAATTAAAAAAACCTCTTCATTATTACTCAAAGTTAAAGTACAATTACAAAAATAATAATAAATATAATATACCTTAATATTGCAGTATCTTTACTAAATTATCTTACAAAAAAGATAAAATTACGTCAAGAAATTTTATGTCACGCTGTATCGAATTACGAATTTAAATGAGAGCGCGTATGTCATTGCGTATCGCAAGATAAAGAATACTGGAACACCCCCGAGCTAATAAGACATGTATTAAAAACCTTTTAAAACGAAACGGCAACACAGGAGCAACAAAAACTGACATCGAGACGTGGATACGAATAAAGAAGACGCGCTGTGACAGGCCAAGATGCCAAGATATAACCAAACAAATCTAATTTTACACTTGGAAAATTAATATTCAAGAGAAAACAGTCTTTATGGTGTTAAAATTAAGATTGTAGATAAAGATAAAACCGGTGCAAAGGATTTGTAATTTTGAGCCGCCTTTTCGACCGTCTTTAGGTGTAAATTATTCAAAGCGGCTCATCCGAGGACGCTCGCTTGCTCCTACTTTTTATCATCGTAAGCCTGTCTTTAAACATAAACGAAGGAATTATTTAAAGGGCCCGGATCAAGAATTAAACCACGAAATGTCATTGGTGAATGTTGATTATAACCCGCGTCAGTCTGGTGGTATTAAGCAAAGAGTTTTTTATTTGATCACGAATCGTATCCATGAATGTCTTAGAATAATATTTTAATGCGATCAATTTCCAGAAGGTTTAATATTATTTTGCTGATCCAATAAGACATCAAACCAAGAGATTTTTGACAAGTGATAACTTAGTGTAAGGCAAATCTAACTTACCAAGTAAAGTAGGTATCTCTTTTTTTAAATTTGAAGTTTCTTGTTAGAATATAAATTCGTCATAGAAACGGTCAGAGCAACGACGGTATTTGTCGAATAGCTACAGTATCAGAATGAAAAGCTCGATTCGCAATTTAAAATCTTGTCTTGTGACAGTCTTGAATAGACTTATAGGCCACGTTCAGTTGTTTGGATTAATGATTGAATTGAGTCAAATAGTGACAGGTTGCTAATCCATCGCGCAAAAGAAGAATCCTAGGTTTATAAGCTATCCTATACTATCACTTAGTCGCCTTGAACAACACGTGTGGAAATGAGATGGAGTGGCCCCTTTTTTCTGTCGGTGCCGGGAACCGCACGGCAAACATTCTTACCGTATGAAAACATAATAAAAAATTTACATCAAGAGTTATGAATATGACCCAATTACGAGTTGCAGACTCAATTGTAAGAAATTTTACATAATGAAGACGATTACAGTCGCTACGCTATCCGTCACTGTAATTTCCATTGTCATTTCCTACGTGTATTATCGATTAGCTTGCACTATTTCTGGACAAAACGTTCGGTTCACCATAATGTGGCTCATTAAAGTTGTTTTCTACAATTACGTGCCGAGTGACCTAGATTCATAATGCTTATGTTATATCTTCGATATGTAAAATGACAACTTTATTTTATTATATTAACGACAATTCTTTTGAACGTTCCATTTTTACTGACATTTTTTTGTTTCTCTTTTTGATAAGCGGCTTCTGCAATTTACTTGAATTTTTTATACAAGACTTCTTTCAATACTGCTGACGCTGTCTACCCCGTAAAGTATAAAGACGTGATTATATGTATGTATATACATATACTTATTTGCTCAAAAAAAATGTGAAGTAGTCGCATAAAAAATATATACCTATAACTTAGTCAGTATACATAAGTATCCATATTATTAAAAAATTCTAAAATTAAATTTCTAAATTGTAATGTCCTTGAAAATTCCAGTGCCCAGTAAGCTGGTAGCATTTACATACTAACCTAAAATCACTTGCTATCTCTGCATACTTCTTTTGTTTCTCATCCACATCCATAACTCACTGCACCTTGAAGAAAAAAGAAGTAATTATAATGATTTATTGCCAAGAAACTATATCATTCAGTTGTAAATTCCATCACAATAATGTATAAAGTTATAATAAAGTAATAATTGTACCGTTCGATGGTCAATTACCACGGATCAGTCATTGAGATTCTAACGTGGGTATGACCAAATACACCATCATGCTTACACGGCGACAGGGAGAGGACCAATTTACCGATGTATGGTCAAAAAGGACACTTATTCTCTTTGGTACTCAATAAAAATAATAATATTTTTTTATAATTATCTAAAAAACAAGTCGTTATGGTTCTAAAACTAATTAACAGAGTCATTTTTACTAGTTTACGCACAAAACAACCAGGTTTTTTTTAAATATATACATTAATAGTTTTTTCTAAAATTGTATCAGAAGAAATCGAAATTCATGTGTCTTTAGGTTTATTGAAGATCCTTAGTATATGTGTATCCTCGGCAATGCGACATCAATTTCTTTGATGATCATGGACAATTTGTTACCTTTATCATCTTAATCAACGTTTTCCATTATCGCCACACCATCATTAATGTTGATGTTAAGACACTCCGAATTTTCACGATAATTGTTTGTCACTCCTCGTAAAAGTTTACTCTGCTCACTTCGCTTCACATACAATCGTTTCAATTAGTATAGTTATAGAACAACTTTTGAAGACCAAAAAAATAATCTTTATTAGTGCACGGTTCAAAATCAGTAGATATACCAAGACGGCGACGAATTAAGAACCTACTCTTCTTAAGCCGGTTAAAAGGGTCAAATCACATTGGCTCAGAAGGAAAACACCACTAGAGCCATCTTTGGCGGACTCAAGGTGCGCTCGTGACCAAACGACCGTTGGTATACTTGTTTATGGGACAGCCCCCGGCGACTGTGCCCCTGCTACGCCCCTGATCGTGGACCCCATTTTTGGTATACACTCCTGACATTGTATTTAGTGCTGGTATAAACGTTCTGGCGAAAGTGGAGCATTAGGTACTGGTCTATGATGAACGCGCAAGAATACTTTAAATCTTTTTTTTTCTTTTTGGTAATAAGAATTATGGCCGCGAATGATGTATTAGTAAAACATATAAAATTACTACCTGATAATTAATATACTAATAAACCTTTGTGTGAAAATAAAAAAGTCGACCACGCTTATTCCTGTCTTGAAATAACCGGCCAGTGTGATTTACAAACGATTATATAATATACTCGTACATTGTCACTTAGTAAACAGACTAGAACACATTACAAACAGCAGATAAGGTACTAGACGCAACTAAATAGTCAATTGATACAAAACTCAACTTCTTACGAACCATAGAATAGAAGAATAAGAACTGGCAACTCTTCAATTGATTGGCCAATTCAGACGAAAAATACTTGCAATTTACACCAGCACACTAAAAGCCGACAAAAAGGCACTGGCGGTATTTACTGCATTCAGAGCATAAATTCCAATTTTGAAATTTCCTGCATTGTGCATATTTAAAAACATTTCCATTCCACGCCGTTTCAGTTTGCGCCGTCGGAACTCGGCGGGAGGTCGCGTGAATGCGCAGTACAAAGGTCGCTGCGATATGTTTTCCTTTTATTTATGCAATCCTGGTACGTGTCGCCGCCGTCAAATAGACGCCATTAGATGAAAATAAAGCATTACGTCTGCTGAATAAGTTTTTTTTTGCGATGCGATATATAATATGAAATACTCGTAGCCGTTAGATCGGCGCATTATCATCATCCTGGCCCGGTTATATATATGCAGGTCATAATATTATGGAATCTCCTATAACCTCTGAATTACACTCTATTTACAGGAGAACTTTTTAGGGTAAGCCTAAGTTAAGATCGTGGTTGATTCTTCCAAGGAAAAATAGGGAATGGTTCTTTTCTTAGCCATGTGACACGTTAGGTTGAATCACTTGATAGATTTGGTATTTGCTTTATTGGTATCCTCTTGGTGGCCAATAAGACAACGTCAAAAACCACATCTAAGACGCCGCCATTTACAAACTGACACAAATATTTTTAACTTGTTATTAAAGTGACTTATAGCCGACAAATTTTATATGACTAATATAGAAGTTACTTAGGTACCTACCACACACCCAATAAAATGTAGTTACGCATCCGTACTGTTAACCCCATCTCCCCTCTTTGCAACGGACTTTTTACAGGCGCGACTACAAGAAATAAGTACACGCATTGTGACAGATTCCAAAAAGGGTTATCGCGTCTAAATTGTGCGGGCCGATTCCCCACCCTCCCCCTAAATCGCAATATTTCTCTCATTTTCTATCTAAAAAATCCAATTTCGTATCCGTCTTCAACACGTGACGCACAAAAAGTCGAGCCTGACAAAGCCGTCATAAAGTTTCTGAGTAAGTAATTCATAAACCGGGAAAGTGTTATGCGTGAGTCACACTGCAGGTTCGGCTTGGTGGGGTTATTATAGCTTTGTTTTGCTTATCTTGTCTTGCATAATCATTTTGCGGCTCTCCACTCTCCTTTACCGCCATATTTCCATACCAATATTAGAGATGCGAAAGTCTGCCTGTTTGTCTATGAGTGTTACGCTTTCACGGCTAAACTATTTATGATAAGTTAATAATCAGAGTTGATTATATGCGAACCTCGGACTCCTCTCCAAAGAGATGAGGACGCAATCGGGACTAATGCCAGGATGAAGCAGATTTATTTACCTATACCGATAGAATTACCCTTGACTTATTAATTCCAGGACCCTACACCCGGATTCCAGAGAGGAAACAATCGGTCCAGGAAGATAATGAGTAATTTTGTGTTAATACTTTTTTATGTTACATAAAATGCGACCATAAAAAAATCCTGAGCACTATCCTTCAACCTATCAGCTCTTAAAGCATTCGTTTACGAAAATAGGCATTCAAATAGCTTACAGTGTGACCCTTACTCAATTCAGGTGCCCCGCCGACTCGCGCCGCGCGACAGACACCTATTAATTTTTACGATCCATTTAATTCTTTAACCTGACGGTTTCGATTTATAACAGTTTTATCGCCTGCCTGTGAGATTTACCGAACACTGTAAGGCTTCTGTCGGTGAGTTGCGACAACTGGACCCTATTAGCCTTCGAGGTACATTGAAAACTACCGCGAACACTGCTAATTGGGTTTCTTTGAAACTGAAGACATGTGATGTGTGCAGCGGTTAAGTGGCTATTTATTTGCGGTTTCTGGTTTTGATGTGACGATTTTAGAAATCTGATACTATGTAAATATCGACTAGGTACAGCTTTTATGAATTTATTAAAAACTAGCGACCTGCCCTGGCTTCGCACGGATGCACAGCCGATACTAAATATATCTCTATTAGAACTAACTAAAGGACCGCCCGCAAAGCGGCTAACTAAGTCTTGCTCACTTCGCAACGGGCCGTGCAGCAGAAATCGTAATATTTTAATTTTACCACAACTTCAAAACCAAACGTCCAATTTTAATCATTCAAAGACCAAATATTATCTACATAAACTGTACTTACTGATGAAATTATTTATTTTGATAAGGATTAATAGCATGAGTAAAAAAAACGCGGTTAAATGTAGACCAAAAAAAATTCAAGATTTTTAAATAAAAATGTGGTTGTTGTGCCTCACTCGACATAGATAGGTATAGTGTGTCGCGGATTTTTTTGTAGATATTTATAAGATCTACAGTTAATTAAAACATTTTATGGTTCTATCTTTTGTAGTTTAGACAGCGTACGCAAAATAAGTAACTTTTTGGTTGATTTTTTTCAGTTTGTGTCCGAAAAATCCAAATATATTACGGAACCCTATTTTTTTCCAAAATAAAATATAGTCTATGTTACTCGTGGATAATGTAACTTTCGAATGGTGAAAGAATTTTTAAAATCGGTCCAGTAGTTTTTGAGCCTATTCATTACAACCAAACAAACAAAGTTTTCCTCTTTATAATATTAGTGTAGATGTAAATTTTGTGTTATAAAAAATATATGTAAGCAACAAAATCAAACTATTAAAGCCTCTTCCTCATGCACGCAACTATATTTTGGTCGCCTATTTTTAGTCTTACTGATGATCAAAATACCATTTATATTTGTGATTGCCAGTTTTGTTGATGGTTCCTTTACTTTTCCAATGAAACTTCATCATTTTAATAACAAAATCGAATTCATAAACAAAACAAAACAAACCTCCTCAATAATAGCATGAAAAATCATAATTCAATTCAGCTTCTACTCGTTGTTTCCAAATTGCTGCCGTAATACAAAAAGGGCTCTACCAACATATACAAAACCGACAATCGGACAAACTATAGGAAAATAACGACCCGTGCATTCGGGCCATAAATCAATGCATTTTGCATGGGCCGCTTTTAACACATTCGCAAACTATGCACCTAACTGTTTAACATAGACGATTTTTTCATTAATATTTATCACGCCCTTGCGGGTGGACAGAGCCGAAAGCCTTGAAAGAACTGAAGACCACCATTAGCTGTATGGCTTTATAATGGAATTGAGATTCTAACATGCAGAGTAGGATGAACGAAAGGTTCTTTGCTTAACCCAATGGTCGACTGTTACGAGTAGATAATGCTATGAGCATTATGTCCGCATTATTGTACTTAACGAATTGTTATGTTACAGTTAAGGATAAATAAATTAATGAAGTATTATTGAAGACTAGCTGTGCCTGCGACTTCGTCCGCGTGGAATAGTTATTTTGGGCATCATTGAAGCCCCTCAAGGATGCTCCTTCCCCGATTTTTTTCACATTTTCCATTATTTCTTCGCTCCTAATAGTTGCAGCTAGACGTTATCCAAACATATAATAAAACTGTAACTGAACTTTGTCTGTACATTGAAGATATTTAAGAAAAAAAAATACAAGGGGTCTTTTTAAGGTCAATAGAAGCCAAAACAATTTTTTGGATTTCTGCATCTTAGCCTATCCTGCCGGGAAAACGCCTGTGGTATGTATGTATTTCAATAACATTTCTACCTACTGGGCATCGGGCCTTAGGGATGGGCCACAAACTACCTTTGATTCTAACCCTTTACAAAATACAATGCATTCACTTTTATGACGTATCTTTTATACTTACGCTGTGGACACCAAACCCTACTCATAAAACCCATAGACCTTCATTATCCAAATTAAACAGACAGAGAACTCCCATTACACCGAAGCGCATTAATTAACAATTTCTCTGCAATACAAACAATGTAGCGTCACCGAACTATCGATAGATTTATCGATACTAATTTCGATATTTAATACCGTGGGTACCTTTAAACGGGTACAAATCGGGTTGGCATTTTTAAATGTGTTTTTGTAATTGTTCAATGTCTATTTTTCAATTTCCATTGAAAATGTTGAAAATATCGATACCTTGCTCCAGATAGTATGGATATCACTATCGTTAGGCGAAAACTATCGAAAGTGTCAATAGCGGCGGACTCCGAGCCCCGAAACACTTCTGTAGAGGGTGCAACCGGGAACACGCAGAGATGAGAGATAAATTATCAATAGTTATATATTCAGTATATATAACTATTGATAATTTATCTCTCAATGGTATGTATATGGTATATATACTTCAATTCTGTCAATGGTATGTCAACAGTATTTACGGTAACTGGGTTATCGATAGTATCGGCATTATCGATACTATCGATAACATCGATACATTTATAGTTGTTATGTTATCGATAAGATCATCATCCTATCGATACTCAACTATTCGCGCGGCAACACTAAAACAGTGTAATAGTGAAAATCGAAGCCGATCGTCGGCTCAGCCGTTTGCACGCGTTCAAATCATAAATCAATTGCATGCCCGATTACTTTGTGTGCGCAGCCATTAGCGCTTCATGTCAGTATGGGCACTTATTGCCAGCAGACAATATTATTATTAACTATATACTACAAATTTTGAAATAATTATTTACAACTAGCTGTGCCGGCGACTTCGTCCGCGTGAAATAGTTATTTGGAGAATCATTGAAGCCCTCAAGGATATGAATAATTTACCCCGATTTTTTCACATTTTCCATTATTTCTTCGCTCCTAATAGTTGCAGCGTGATGTTATGTATATAGCTTTAAGCCTTCCTCGTTTAATGGTCTATTCAATACAATATAAGAATGAGAATTTTTCAATTCGAACCAGTAGTTCCTGAGATTAGAGCGTTCAAACAATGAAACAAACTCTTCAGCTTTATAATATTAGTATAGATATGAATATTTAAAACAGAGTTATTACTATGTCCTAATAAGTCTACAAAGGACTTGTGCCTTACATTTTCCAATACTTTAGCATAAGAACACTCCCTTTCTTCCCCACGGACGTTGCAAAAGGCGATTAAAGGGTAGAATAATAAACCTTGCCATTAATTTAGGCGATGGGCTAGCAAGTAATTAAGCCATACAGCTGAACGTGGCTTTCAGTCTTTACGAGACTTTGTACTGTGTACCCTGTAAGGGATAAGGGCGTGATTATATGTATGTAAAAAATAAAAATAAAATATAATTCAGTTATATTGAGTTATTCAGGTGAATTGATTAACAATTGTATGCTAAGGTGGCGTTAAAGCCTATTTTTAAGTAATCATATACTTGTACCAGTATACTCCATATCTATTTCAGTATAATTTACCTATATATTTTTTGTACCGTGTGGTTCCCGGCAGTGCCGAGTGGTACCCGGCACCCATGAAAAAAAGAATAGGACCACTCCATCTCTTTCCCATGGATGTAGTAAAGGACTACGGGATAGGCTTACAAACTTGGGATTCTTCTTTAGGCGATGTGCTAGCAACCTGCCACTATTTGAATTTCAATTCTATCATTAAGCCAAATATTTGAGCGTGGCCATTCGGTCTTTTCAGGACTGTTGGCTCTGTTTACCCCGCAAGGGATATAGATGTGACCGTTTGTACGTACGTATTTATAATTTACCTAAGTTGGGCCAAACATTATATTAACCTTTTTGTACAAACTACTTCATCTGATTTTAAACAAATCAGATGAAGTAGTTTGTACTTTAAAAACATTTTCAAAATGATGTACGTTACTATTTCCAACAGCGAAGTGTTTTCCAGGTGCAATCTATTAAATTAAGCGAATCTCGCAGCGTGCATTGGAATCATAAATCAATGTACACACGATCACTTTATGTGCCTAACCATTAGGACGTCTCGTGAACGCGTCAGCTCGTCTACTCGTGCCTTGCACATTTTCTTGTATAAAAGACATTGCAATATATTTGTGATTTTATTTTTATTTTGACAATTAAAAAAAACCTTATGATACTATGGTTAAGCTGAATGTTCAATTGGTAGACATAATGTTTATCACAACTATCATAATCTTTCATTTGCATTGACTGTTTGGATTTAACAAGGTTATATCCGAAGATAATAACTAATAGGCAGACTGCATTTGTTTTTATTCAAATTATTTTATGAAACTTAGTCAACCTGTCTACAATGTTCTAAATAAACGTCATAATACATTGTATATCTTTCGACTACGTAGAATTCGATCATCATCAGTCATTCCACAACTACATCTAACTAACTTGAAACTTTAGACGTCGAAAAGTCACTTCAGTGTTCTTACTGTGTACGCGTACAAGTTATGACTGATGGCGGAAAATCAATTTCCATCGACCCCTGACGTCTCACTTACGACCCTCGAGTATGTCCCCCCCCCCTCTCCACCCCGTGCCTCACTGATCTAGCTGTTTTTCGCCTTCGTTGCACATGTCAAAATAACAAAAAATGATGAATGTGTGTAACATCACTTATGAGGGAAAGTTTAAGGGCGCGTTGTTATTGGAACATTTGACGTCAGGGAATGTAAGTTTTTTTGGGTACATGCTTGAGTCGCGTCATCATTGTAATGAACTGACAGACGTCACGGTTATATTCTTACCTTACACCGGACTCTTTAGCGTAGCAGTAGTGCGCTTGTCTGTGTAACAATAGGTCCCGAGTTCGATTCCCGGGCATGATGAAAAACGAACTTTTTCTTATTATTAAAATACGTTGTATTGTTGAATTAGGATCTCGTAACACGAGACTCCAACTTACTTCGAGGCTAACTCAATCTCTGTGATTTATCCCGTATATATTTATTTAAGACTCCCGTCTGATCTCCGCAACTTTTAACTAACCAATATATCACAGTTACGTAAATAGTTAAATACCTGTATATGCAGGATCACTTACCGTACCTAAGGTTATCGGTTAGAAATCAAACTAATGTATACAATTCAGAAAATAGTAGATAATATTGGTACATTTTTTACTTTGAATCTAACAGAACAAAAACAGATTTGTTCTCGATCACTACGCACCCAAATATGACTTATGACGAAATCTCTTAATGCATGTTTAAATATGTTTCTTATAGGGAGGTTAATGCCCGTGACTTGTACCAGTATTAAATCGCCTTAGAAAATTTATTCGCTTTTTTTTCTGGAGGGTCGTCAAATGGTTTAGTTAATAACCCGAAAATATGGAGACTTGAAACTTTTAATTGTCGGACGGTTATCGCAGTAAGTTTATGTAATTTAATCGCAATTTTATGGGTTATGTAAGCTTTGAACCGGTAAAGTATGGTAATGACTTTCATGGTGATTAAATAGAACAGTGATTTTGTTTCCTGTTGTTCTTTGAAAGATTCATTAAATGTTCTCCTTTTGATAAATTCAGAAATAAAATAATTATATTTTTATATGAATTACAAAGCTTCTGCACTGAAAGCGAATAAAAATACGAAGTGGTTGCCAGCTGTTTTTCTTTCTGTTCAGATTGTGAAAGTCAATCAAAGTAAAGAATGATACTTATGATGAATGAACTTAGAATTCTTAAGCGTTCGGATAGCAACCTGTCACTATTTGAATCTCAGCTTCAGCGCTATCTAAACATAGCTTTTCAGTATTGGCGTCGTACAGACGCACCTACTAATATATGTTAAAATTAGATATAACCCGATTCTTTAAATTACTACCAAAACAAAAATAAATGGGACGTAAAACAGTGTTACGCAAAAATTTATATCATATTTCGCAAACAATAGAAAATTCTTAAATCTGATCAGATCCACTCGAGACACATAAGAAACTTTAAAACATCTCAACAAAAACATGTCACAGCCGATCTTACCACCATTTAATTCCAAACCATACCTACGAAACTGTCATAACACGAGTAGCAAACACGACAATACTGTAACATTTGTCGCCTGCACTATAAGTTTGACACCAACTTGATCGTCAAGGAAAAGGAAAAAATAAATATTTCACTCCCCACTTGCACCCTTGTAGCTGGAATCACGCGTTGCTGCGCGTGTTTTCACAAAGATGGATCATCGGTACGCGCGACAAGTGTCGAGTAGACGGGCGGTTGGAACGCCCGCGTAACTCACGGTGGGGCGTTTATTTATCAATATCGAATCAGCCCTGAAAACAATAAAAAGGTTAAAAGGACATTGTTCTTTGGTTTCAATTTGTTTGCGTTTTATAAATTTACAATATTATATTTGCAATATTATAAAACAGTTTTTTACTCTTATAAAAGATTATCTATATTTTTAGAAAATTTGTTGACTTTACGACGAATAAAACTAAAATTATCAAATATTAATATAATACTAAACGTAGTGGAAATACTCATGTTTCCAAACCACGGTTTTGCTATAATACTTTAAAATTAGAAAAGAAAAATGACAATATCAATCAAGATATTAGGATGGAACTATTTGCTAAAATTGAACTCATAATGGAACATGTTTTTCGGCATTTTAAAATAAGATCGCTCCACCATATCTGTAAGGGACGATGGTGCAAATTACGTTAAGTTTCCTTAATCGTATAGGGTCACGGAAGGTCGACGGTACATCGTATATTTATATGACTTACCCATTTCTGGATCGATTTATTGTACGGATCTCTAGCTCTCACCCGAAACAAATGCCATTAGCATAAACTTCGAGCGGATAGTGATAATGAGTAAAACAATTTCAACCCACCTATGATAAATAGCTTCATTCTTTCAAAACCATCTATATTTAAATATTTTCAACAAAATAAATTCTTGTGACAAGCGTTTCATCCGCTCGTCTGCACAGCCCAGCTCTTTCGAAGATGGATCATCGAGAACGGCAGGGGGCGTCGATCGCGCGATAAACCGGCGAGATATGGAAAATACGGAATGCAATGTCGGAGCTCCACAAATGTAGCATTTAGAACGGGCGAGGTAAACTTTCTGCGTTTTATGCATTGTTCGGGGTGAAAGGAATTGTTATTTCTTATAGTAAAAATTCTAAAGTCAGTGAAAAAGTCTTTTACTTCTTTACACTTTATAAAATTGTTACTTTTGAACATTCTAGAACTTCCGTATTAGTATGGTAGATAAGTTTTCTTTTTCAATTAGATATAAAAATTCGCCAGGACGAAATGTCAGGTCAAGAGAACTAGAAACAGACGAGCTTGCGTGGAGAGTTATGAATATGGATGCAGCGAAAGAAGTATGTAGGAATTCACGCCAGTATTGATATTAGATAAATTTATTAATTTTTTTCCTTTATTCTAACTCAGTTCATGTGGCAATTGTTTTCTTTATTTTGAGCTCACTATATGATTATAGCTAATTCAACAATTTACCATAGAGTGGACATAAAAAATTATAATACCTATCGAGGTAACTCTTGTGTGTGATCAAAAACTTTTAAATAATCAATTCAAACAATAAAGTCGAAAAGAATATAAACATTAATAAAAAAAGTCTCTCAAACAAAATACCTGCTAAAAGTTAAACTTTTGTATTAAGTTCTTAATTTCCTTACTTGTAATTGAAATTCGATATTGTTGTTCTTACCCCGGGGCGCCATATTGATCAGTAATATTGAGTAACAAACGTTGTTAGCGCCACAAGTTCCTAATGGACTATAATATTATTGAACTAAGTTAAAAATTTAATTCATTCTAACATAGTTCTAATCAATACAAACACGACTGTTATTGGAAAATGAGCGCTGATCGGCTCGACCGCCACCAAAGGAAAGATCTTCTCGACTCAGACCGCGTAAAAAATCTCGAGATTTTTAGAAAATCCTTTGTTGCTACTATCCTACACTTTCTATAAATTACATTCAATAGCTCCAAAAAAACGTTATCTGCCTTGCAGTAAGTTCTTATAGCAAAATTCATATGTGTTGGTCGGTGGAATTATTGACATTGAAATTGATCAGTCTTTTTTGTTATTCATTCTATTGTGTAGGTGTCAATTTAAAAACCCGAGATCGAAAAATATGTGTTTAGATTTATATGACGATTACAGTGACGAACCCTCCAAAATATAATAAAAATATACACATATAATATTTCTATCCAATACTATATAGAAATGTGCAGTCAGGATTCAAAGTAAACTCGACATTAAGTGCAAAGTTTGCGTCTGACACTTTTCTTATAGGCTTACGCAAATATTAGCATTCACTTAGGTTCCCCTCCCCTTAAATTCTTACATACTCAAAATAACTTTAGCAAAACAGGTTCAGAATAACATTACCTTCTTATTTTTATATTAAACTTGAACTGCCAACTTGTAATCGCCTTAAGCTCAAAAACAGCTGTTGCCAAAATGTCCCCTTCGAAATACTTCACGTTATTTTTAATCCTCCTTTATTGTTATGACGTTTCTCGGAAACATAGGGAAGAATTGAGTCCATTTAATACAGTCTGTGGTCTCTTATACTCAGATATAAAAGAATTAGTTAATTTGATATCAATTCAATCGAGTTTCTTAAGCTTAGCGTATGAAGGAAAGTTACATAAGAGAGTTGTAAGTAATAAATAATAAAATTACTATGGCATTGTTCTTGAGTCTAAACGATTCAGATTTGAAGTTCCGAGCCCCGGCAGGTCACGTTTTGGTTATTTGTCACAAAATATAGTATCGATGAATATGTAAGTATCACTTCTACTTCTTCTGGCTAGCAAGTAATTCAGCCATACAGCTGAACGTGGCTTTCAGTCTTTACGAGACTTTGTACTGTGTACACTGTAAGGGATAAGGGCGTGATTATTACTACATAGTATAAAACAAAGTCGCTATTTTAGTCTGTTTGTCTGTATGCTTAAATCTTTAAAATAACGCAACGGATTTTGATGCGGTTTTTTGTAACAGGTAGAGTGATTCAAGAGGAAGGTTTATGTATAATTTTTTCCGAATTTTGCACCCGTGCGAAGCCGGGGCGGGTCGCTAGTTACTTATAAGGCAAACAATAAGTCTGTTAGTTATTTTCTGCCAATTTCATTCTATATCCTACTAGTAGTATTATAAATGCGAAAGTTTGTGAGTAGGTCAGTGAGTTGTTACCCTTTCACGCAAAAACTACTGAACCGATTACAATGAAATTTGGTACGTAGGTAGTTGAAGACCCAGAATAACATATAGGCTAAAATACTTTTGATCCCGGAGTTCCCACGGGATTGATTACCCGCGGACGAAGTCGCGGGCGGCCTCTAGTGTTAAATAATATCACTGTCAACATACCATCGCGCCAATTTAATACATTTATTAAATTATCTTAAAACATATTCTCACCCGAGAACAAAGCATTTGGCGTCTCTCCACAACTGTCAAAATCCTAAAAGATATACTAAAGCTGCCAATATTCTTTCGCATAATTCTAACAGATCGCCGCCGGCCCTATTTCGGTTCCTGCTATCCATACATGTCGAAACCCTTTTACTATAATCAAATATACCTTCCATCTTTCGGACATTTTGTATAATGATATAGCTTCTTTGCATGTCGAGTATATTCGAGTTATCTTTGTTTACTTTTTTTTAAAAGGCTAGTTTTACGCGGAACTTCAATCCTGTGGCATGTTCCATTCTAAAGAAGCCAGTTTTCTATAGATCAGTGTTCTATCTAGTCCTATAGATCTATCGTGCGGTTTCCAGCACTTTTAAATAGGGCCACTCCATAACTTTCCAATGGATGTCGTAAAAGGCTACTATGGGAAAAACTAATAAACATTGAATTGTTCTTTTAGGCAATGGGCTAGTAACTGTCACTATTTGAATCTCATTCAATCACAACTGGACATTGCCTTTCAGTCTTCCAAGATTTTTGGCCCAGTCTAACCCGCAAGTGATAAAGATGTGATTATATGTATGTATACTATATATTACTCTAACGATGACTGAACCGGCTAAGAAGATTTTTTGAACCATCAAATTTTTTTTATTAAGTCTCCGTTATTTTTAGCGCTAAAATCTAATGTTGCAATTCACGCTAAATTATGTAAACTAACCTGATTCACTATTCGCGCTAAATTCCTACATTTTCACCGGCCAGATAACATATCTGGGAACAAATTGCTTTGTATAATTCATGGCGGTCGTAAAGGTTATAGGGGCCGATATGGGGGTACCAAATTATGTACATACATCGGTAGTTATCTGTGTGGACTTTCTCTGAGTGAATTGTAAAGAAAGACGCACTTTATGTTTGTTTTTCATTACTCTGAAAGCATCGCGTTGAGTATAAACTATATTTTTTTCTTTCTCATTTGGTTACTGGAATAATAACAGATAATGGCGGTCACCATTTTTAGGTTCGGTTTTTTTCTTTTCTGTTGTATTTAGTTGACTAAAATACTCAGCAGTTCCTTTTCTTGAAGATATAGTTGTAATTTGGGTTATTAATTATAAAATGAAATACTTACCGAACTAAAAACAGAAACAATCATAATAATCGAATTTAAGTACTTCTCATTTTGATATTAGTACGTATGTATATAATTTATATGATCACGTCTATATCCCTTGCCGGGTAGACAGAGCCAACAGTCCCGACCAATAAACCACGTTCACCTGTTTGGCTAAATGATAGAATTGAGATTCAAATAATGACAAGTTGCTAGCCCATCGCCTTCAAGAGGAGTTTTACCTAAAAGAGAAAACAGGGCATTTGTGCCACCAAAGCTCATATCATTCGAACTAATGGATATACTTCTATTTTTATCACTAATGCGAACTCGTAACTTCACGTGTAAGTACCTAGCCATTGAGTTTAATGTACTAGCTTTATCTCGGTAAAGTTCCACCCAAAACCGGCTTGACTTCAGTCCCGGTTGCATCCACATCACTCTAGAAAGAAGCCCGGGGTATACCCTTGACCATGGATCCTATATTGGGTGATTCCCTTCTGACCTTCGCAACCTTTACAGGTAGACCTTACCCGACTTGGGTCGAGCATGGTTACACATCCAGTTGCCTGAATGTCTAGGTTTCCTCACGATGTTTTCTCTCACCGTAAAAGCTTCTTTTAGTATTCAAACTACTGACCATAGTAATATAGCCTTTCTCTGCCATGTGGCCGAGGCGGAATTCGAACCTGTGCCTTTCTGCTCATGACGCATTTTAACCGGGCACCTTACCGATTCAACCACCAACGCTCTAACAAATAAACAACATTTGTCACAAATTTTCGCATTGATAGTAAGAAGGGATAGGCTTATAAACTTGGGATTCCTCTTTTCGGCGATGGGCTAGCAACCTGTCACTATTTGAATCTCAATTCTATCATTAAGCCAAATAGCTGAACGTGGCCATTCAAGACAGTTGGCTCTGTCTACCCCGCAAGGGATATAGACGTGACCATATGTATGTATGTATGTAGTAAGAAGTAGTATGTGTACAGTGTGACTATAGACCGAATGACCAAAGCAACAACGCAAGCAAGACCTGAACTATCTATTATTGAAGCAAAAAATTAATATAACCGCGGGACTTTGTAAGAGTATCTTAAATTACTGACACGGCAGCAGAAAACTTTTCTTATTAAAGGATGTCGCTCCGTGGAATCACCTATGTTTTATTCAGAGAATTCTTTTAAGGATCCCTGCTGTTTATTGAAGGAGTTCGCTTGTTAGTGGGTTAGTTTATTGTAGCCTAAGAGCTAGTGAACCCTCCGAGTAACGGTGTTCCTGTAAGGCTAGAAATTTGTAGAGTGATGATTCATAGCACACCAAGGCCAAAAATCATGACCTGGCAAGCATCTGCCCTGCACGTCATAGAACGTGCTAGTAAGAAGCGTTACGTAAATGCATGTAGTGTCAGTGACATGTAAGAAAGTTAAAAATTATAGATGCAATATACATACATATGGTCACGTCTATATCCCTTGCGGGGTAGACAGAGCCAATAGTCTTGAAAAGACTGAATGGTCACATTCAGCTATTTGGCTTAATGATAGAATTGAGATTCAAATAGTGACAGGTTGCTAGCCCATCGCCTAAAAAGAATCCCAAGTTTGTAAGCCTATCCCTTAGTCGCCTTTTACGACATCCATGGGAAAGAGATGGAGTAGTCCTATTCTTTTTTGTATTGGTGCTGGGAACCACACGGCACTCGTGGTATCACCGGCAGAATTTGTCTAAAGTCGCCACAAAAAAGAACAGTTATTCCACCCATGTTATTACACGCATACAATATTATTAATTCCAATAAGAACGACAGCCCGCGTTTGCCGCCGCAAACGGTTCAAGCCAAAGCCGACTTTCGGCGCAGGTTACGGCGCTTCATCCACTGCGGGTAACGCAACGTGTGTTCGCGGCTCTACAGAACAATGTCTGTAGATAAAACTGAAAAATTAAGATTTTTTTCTACGTATTTTTCCAGGATAAAAAGTATCCTATTTTATGCCCATGATAATAAGGTATAATTATACCAAGTTTCATCGAAATCGAACCGTTAGTTTTCACGTGATGCCTGAACATACAGACAGACAGTCAAAAATTTTTTTAATCACATACATATTTGTGTTTGGTATCGATCCAGTAACACCCCCTGCTATTTATTTTTTCAATATTTTCAATGTACAGAATTGACCCTTCTACAGATTTATTATATGTATAGATAGATATAGATTGGTGCATTTTTGTTTTTCTGAAGAATGAATGAATTTTTAACTGTAGAATACATTTCAGGTAATATACAGTTATTTGATTCAACATACAGTCCTGTGTTATTGAACGCGATATTCCATTCTTTACGACATTATTAATTTACTGAAATATTTTTTCAGAGGAGGAAAACGATATTGGAGAGTCGGGTGATGATAAAAAAAGTAGTAGTGAAGAAGGGTCGGATGATGATGATAATTAATATGAAAAAAACGTGTAAATTACATAACAATTAGTAAAATATATTGCATCTATAATTTTTAACTTTCTTACATGTCACTGACACTACATGCATTTACGTAACGCTTCTTACTAGCACGTTCTTAGCATCTTTCCCTTCGCCTGTCAAGGTCTTATGCTGTTCAGAACCGCCTGTCATTGTACACATTTCTTCTAAATGATATACTAAAACATATACTTAAATTTCAACTTTACAGAAGAAAGTTTATTTTTCTTCCTAAACTGTGCAGTTCTCGATGCACCTGGCAGGTACTTGTGCTTACTCTAATCGCCTGGCAATTTTTTTTTTATAATTATCAATAAATAAAATAGATGATATTAAATTTTGAAGCTTACAGCAGGAAGTTTTTTTTTCCTATGTTTTTTACTTTTTAAGAAATAAAAGTGTTGATGACGTGCAGGGCAGATGCCTGCCAGGTCATGATTTTTGGCCTTGGTGTGCTATGAATCATCACTCTACAAATTTCTAGCCTTACAGGAACACCGTTACTCGGAGGGTTCACTAGCTCTCCAGCTATTGGGTCTGTAACTTACGTGCTTTAGCAAAAACGTAATGTCAATTTGACTTAGGAATTTAAACTTAAACTACGTTTTACCTCGCTGTTCGCTCTATCGGTAATAATTTCTAACAAATTACATTCTTATTATCACGACTTTATCCCTTGCGGGGTAGACAGAGCCTGAAAAGACCGAAAGGCCACATTCAGCTGTATGGCTTTATAATGGAATTAAGATACAAATAAAGGCAGGTTGCTAGCCCATCGCCTACAAGATGAATCCCAAGTTTATTAGCCTATGCCTTAGTCGCCTTTTACGACATCCATGGGAAAGAGAAGAAGTGGTCCTAATCTTTAGTGCCAAGAACGACAGGGCACACACACACATCCATAATGACAAACAATAGTTATTGGATTAAAGAAAATAAATAATAGTTTATTTTTTATTTATTATACGGGAAATTCATAGGGATCATAAATACTACGTCATAATGACCACGTCAGGAATAACCGACGTGAAAAATTCACACGAAACTTTAAGCTCTACCTCAGTTCGTTTACATAATTGATTTACTTTCAATTTCACGAAAGTTTTTTAAAACCTGATCAAAGTAGGACACGAGCTCATCCCTAGGGCGGACTTAACTAGAACAAAAGTCATTAAAATCAATTCCCATAGGCTATTGTTACTTTTGCATTTTTAACTTAGAAAGTATAGTCTACTATATTTATTGTCAGCGGCTGTAAGAAACTCGATCGTTCTAGACATAGCCATTATCCCTAATGTGTCTAGGCGACTGAAAGTTGCTCCCAAGAGGGCATATTACATGCATTAGCATGCTCACTACATTCCTACATGCACAATGGGAAGACGTCTATATTTTCAGCTAAAATACTAATATATTAATATTAGTATTTTAGCTGAAAATATAGACGATCTTTACTATTTTCAAGGCAGACAAATTTTCTTTATAGTTTTAAAATATATAACGGTATTCTAGTCTGATAACGACTACATAGTTAGTTATTTCCCCGAGTAGAGCGGAAAAGTAAATCAGGGAAAAGCCTTACAAATTTAAGGGCGTGCACACACTAATATCTGTTAGGTATGCTGCCCACCTGGTTCCATGTTTTACCTTTCACTACCCAAAGGTTGGCTGGAAGAGATTTGCTCAACAAATTCGTAATGTATGTTTCTACTACATATGTATGTATTTTTATGGGCAACATGTATTGGATGATTCTCCAACAAATTATGAAAATGGGAAAGGCTTATATAATTTGTATTCTTCTTTTAAGGCGCTGTGAAGGTCCCGTACAAACCTGTCGCTTTCTCTGAATTTTAATTACATCACTCAACATTCATAATTTCACCAAACATATCCATCGCCTTGTGATTATTGTCCTTGTCTACCCCGTTTTTATTGCTTTAATTGCTTTGAAATAAGGTTTAATTTATTTTAGGATCTTAGTACAATGTGTACAGGTACATATATTTTTACGGCAAATGTTGACGACCAAGAGAGGTCTTAACAAGATTTGAAACAGTTTAAATGAGTAAAAAATATTAAAAAAGAAAAACATTCAGCAAAATATCTACTATTCCTAGCCAGTGAAGCGTCCGCCTACAAACATATTCATAAGTGAATAAATTCGCAAGGAGAGCTTTGATTTATACGTCCACGTTTTCCGTGCGACGTCACAGCTAGTACTTATTTTTATATTATCTCTGAAAACAAGGAAAATCTTTTTTCCGTTGATATATATTTCTTTCAACATCCTGGACTGAATACAGTTTGAGGTCGATGTTTAGCGTTAACAACGTTCGTCGCGACTTGATCGACTATACTTTAATTATATAAAAAATGTTAATCAACTCAAATTCACTTTAATAAATACTTTAAGAAATATTTTTGATTCAATATTTTTTTTTCAAATTAACATGTGTTTGATTTAGCTATTGTTATCTTAAAATAAAATAAAATATCTTGGTAAAAGTATAAAAAGAGAATTACGTACAAAGTACTTTATATAAGTTTGTAATAAAAACTTCTTAAATAATAGCTATATATTTTTCAAATCAGCATAATGGCTTATATTATGTCTAGTATAAAAATACATAATAGGTCACAGATTCACATACAAAGAAATGCTACCCCATATTACGAACACGATAAATTTTCAGGGAAGGACACATCTGTCAAAAGTATAAAATACGAATTTCTTGTACCCTTTTAGGAATAAAATGCATTCACATTTGTATGTCCGGGAACGTGTCAGTTTTTACGGCGAATACAAGGGAACAATTTGCAATATTTGGTGAATAACAATAACTTGCAATTTCTTCTAAACTATGGCTGTACCGATTAGTATATAGAAAGGCAATATATAGTCCCAATTTGGGTTCTTTTTTTGGGATGTAACTATAAAAATTGTGAGACTTGATGACGATGGGTATTTAATTAAAATAATTAAATATTTGGTGTACATAAAACATATTTAGTAGGTACATCTATATAAAATGCATATAATTCTCCTGATATAAAACAAACAAAGCACAACCAATCCACTTTGATCAGTGGCATACTGTATGCGGTGACGTCATTCGTGTGGAAATTATCGTTTATCGGAATCGACCCCGCGACCTGTTTATGTCACCGTTGATTCAGATCCAATTCATTCATATACTTTTTAATAAAGTTGAACACATCAGTCATAAACGAGTGAAGTTCATTTAAACCTATGCTGGGCTGAGAAGTGATTTAGCCTTTGGGTTGTGGAGATCAGCAGGTCATAGTTAGTTTATGTATCGTAGCATCCCAACTAATACAGATTAAAGTATTTAAGCCCTTTGAAAAAATTAAACCATTTATAACCGCTAAATGAATCCCCAAAATTGATATCACACGCTTCACCAACCACTATTGTCACCTTTTCAGCTTCATCAAAGGCCTTTTGATCGGTTCCCATGTCCCTAATTAGCAGGTCCTCAGCTCCAGGGCACTCGTTCGGAAGATATTGTTTATTGGCAACTCGGAGGCTACTGGCATGGAAAATTGAGGCAACATCGTGTAAATCTGTCCCAGTTAGATATGGAAGTATTCGCGTTTGAACATTGTTAGAAAGCGCTTTTTCGAAACTTCGCCTTAGAGCAAGAGTTTTGCAAAAACGCTTTTTTTTTAAATTCCATACTAAGATTGAGCTCAATCAATTCTATATCAGGGTAAGATTATCATTCTTATCTCTTTTTCATTTAGGTTTTTTGCTTTCAACTTGTAATTTACTAATACTCTTAATTCACATGAGTTTAACATAATTATGTCAAGGTATAAGACCCTTTAATTAAAGAACTACTCATAGTCTTCAAAAGTACCTATGTGGCGACATCTCTACGCCACTCGTCACAATATCAAATCAAACAACTACTGTCAATCATCGCGAAGAAATTGGCGCGCTCAGCCAATAGCAGCGAAGAATCCAAATCGCAATTTCAAAGATTTCACGGATTGGAGCTATATATATAACCTCCGACAAAACATCGTCGGAGCCGCGGTTCCCCAGGCACAACACCTAGCCTGGCGGAAGACCTTCCCTTTGGTGGCGGTCGAGCCGAATCATCGCTCCTGCTACAAGTAAAATGTCAAATGAACCAATATTGTACACCTTAGTAGTGTTATTAGCAAATCTTCAACAAGACCAACCCAAAAAGCTATCACAAAAAATATTAAGAAAGCGTGCAATATAATGCTTGAATATAAAACTAAACTCATTTAACTTAACCGAAGGAGGCAATTATTCTATGAAAATATCCTCTATGCGTTATGTTTGAAACTAAGTTTTAAGCCGAGTTCCTTCCATGAATACCTGAGCGGCTAAGACCTCGTGAAGTATGCGAAAACTAAATATAAGTTTCAGGTTGGTGTAGATTACAAATAAACTCTGTTTATGTTAGCCAAGCGGGTTATAATTTAATTTGATTAAAATTTTTGCTAGGTATAAATATCAGGTTTAATTGTTAATCGTCTTACATACATATGGTCACGGCTATATCCCTTGCGGGGTAGACAGAGCCATAGTCTTTAAAAGACTGAATGGCCACGTTCAGCTATTTGGCTTAATGATAGAATTGAGATTAAATAGTGACAGGTTGCTAACCCATCGCCTAAAAAAAATCCTTAGTGTGTAAGCCTATCCCTTAGTCGCCTTTTACGACATCCATGGAAAAGAGATGGAGTGGACCTATTCTTTTTTGTATTGGTGCCGGGAACCACACAGCACTTTGATATCAAGCTGCTATAAAATTTCACTCGTAGAAGATAATTGGTCGCGTTCATAATTGCAGTCATAGTTCGCAAAACTTTATAGCTTGCACCGCTGCTATCACTCACACATTCACACAAATAACACAATAAACAACAAGTTGGGTAACCCGCCATCAAGAAGAGGGTAGTGAAAAAAAAAAAGTCGTCCGCTAATCAACACAGCGACACGCCACACAGCGGAGATCCATGGTGGAATAGTACGAAAATAATGGCTTCATACCGACCAGAATATTTGCGGAACAGTTCGACACATCAGTGGTTACTGTTTTGTGTTTGCACCGTGAGGGACTACACCGCAGACAGCCAGCAAGAAAGCCGTATTTATCAGAAATAAATAAGCAAGAACGTTTAGAATTTGCTCGGCAGTATTTGGATTTTGACTGGAAAAAAGCGATATTTACGGACGAAAAGTTCGTTTATTTTATGTCATCACAACACGGTAGACTTCATTTATTTATGGTGAAGAAATGCAACTCGGTATGAAGAAAAAAATATTGTGCCCAATATGGAGTCTGGACACATCTCTGTAAATATGTGGGGCTGGATGAGTGCTGCTGGACCTGGGGAACAGGTGTGGATAGCAGGACGCGCTACAGCTACTCATTATGTGCAAGTGCTGGAAGAAACCATGTTACCAACTGTGCGGTGTATTTATCCGATTGATGATATACCAACAATATCATTTGTGCAAGACAAATGCCCTGTGCATCGAGTCCATATAGTGGGTGAAAGGTTCTGCCAATTTATATTAAAAGTACTAATTACTTAGATAGTATTTTAAGGACAGCTTCAATATCTTTTCTTTATGAAAACAAATAATTAAGCTGTAACCTTAATAACAGGAGATAAGTGGATGATACAATTAGTGTAATATACTATATATGTATAGCTTTATATAATCATCAATATGTAAATAAAACTAAAGGTAAACTGTTTCAATAAAATTTACTAATTTTAATTATTGAATGTTTTATTTTGCTCCCTCTTGTTTAATATTTCTTGCTGATTTCCGTGTTTGAAAACACGGGTATTGTAATTCTTAGATATCAGTTAGTTGGTTAGTCAGTCAGTTACTTAGTTCAAATGGCACCTTGGAACATAAAAAATTGTCAATAACACTAAAATAGACAAAAAAATCCTTGAATAACTTCGGAATCCAAGTAACGCTAGTAACTAGAACAAGCGAATGTGAGCAAGCGAGTTTATCTAACTCGTATATCTTAGATCTCACTTGCACACACGAAGTAATAAAATTGCTACCCAATAACTTTCAAAGGAACCACTACCTATGTTAGGGTCGTGTGCAGACAAACTTTCAACCTTATTAAAATGACATAAGTCTGGCAGGCTTTCCTCTATAGGCAAATCTTATGCAAATAATGAGAGACGACGATATTTCGATCGACAATTATCGGGCCCAGTTCGGCCATCGTTGATTACCGTCTCTTTCTGTTTTGTTATGTTATATGTCATTGAATAATAAACTCTTTTACTTAGTAATCATTGGTATTAAAGACCGTATTCATTTGAAGGAATATTTATTCTTTTAAATATGCATGTGTGTGTGTATTTAGTGGAACCACAGTGCACGCTATTTTAACCCGTAAGAATTTTAAAACTATGACTGCAGATATGAACGCGATCGTACGTATTAAGATTATTCATATGCTGCTCACCCTTAACCTTCGCCTTTTGTTTCCTAATCTGTACGTAACCATGACGTAACTGAACTCGTAAATAAATTAGTCAGTCCAAAAATCCTCTCGCACGGAAAATATTGCTTATTGGAAACTATTATTACGCTGTTGGTGCGGAGATGGGCATTCATCCAAATAATATTTCAGTAGCGGATCGTATTTTTGATGGTGATCGTAAAAGGTAAACGGGGTGTAATGAGTTTCTGTTATGTAAGGGGTTTAATTTGATTTCCGTTGAGATTGGAATTGATAATTTTGTGTTTATTTATGTAATTCATTTTTTCTCTTGGCAATTCTTTTATTTCTGCAACTAAATTGGATTTTGAGGCGAAATATATTTTAGTACGTAGGTACTTTTCATAATCTTGATTTATAATAATAAATAATAAAGTGTTGTATGTATATTTGTTTGTTATGAAAAAAAAATCAATAATTATAAACATAAAATTTAATAGAATATACTTAACACAAAAACAGAGTAGACCTTTAGGAGTATAACAAAAATTACTTTTTTATGGAGAAATTTTCACGGAAGCGAAGCTTCATACAAAAGTCTATAAATTGGTAAAAATAAAATAAAACTAAAATCCATAAGACAGCTGTCCTATAAAGTACATATAAGCGTTGAATACATATATTTCATAAGGGAGTTAATAGACATAACAGAAATGGTAATAGCGTTGTCCACGCCAGTTATAGGTGCTTAGTTCGACGATTTGCTTCAAAGTGCAGCTGTGCCGAGTTTCCACTTTTTGTTATACAGAAACAATTATCTACGAATAAGCCACATGATGCGTTGTTATTAGGTACTCCGTTTATTATGTAAGTGCTAGATATCGCTTAGTCATATGCGAGCCAATTGAACTTAAAACTAAGGATGCATAAGGATGAAATTTATAGTGGTTGAGTGGTGGCTTCTGAATTTTGACTGCATTTCAGATATTTTTTAATATTTTTAAATTATATGCCGAGTATTTCTAGTGCGCGTGGTGCACGTATCTAGCTTGTCAGACACATCGTCTAGTCTCGGTGTCTCGTAAGAAAATCAATCAATATAAATCACACACATACACTCGGTCATTCAATCTAAATATCTAATCAGACACACCGTCTCTCTTGATGTCTTATGAGACACAACAGATTGTCTAGCATGTTTGTAAGTTACGTATGCAGAAATCGTGGCAAGTGGAAAGATGTACCTATTCTCTTCCTGTTTCTCTGGAAGGTGGGGCTTGATTTTATGTAAGTACTCGTATGTACATATGTATGAGAGTCAGTAAAAAAAAGCATAGCAACGCCTCTAGAGTTCTTAAGGCGAATTTCGAGATTAGGCTTTTTGGAATTTGATACAGTTTCTCACTCTCTTTCTTCTCTTTGCATATAAAATCCATACTAATATTATAAAGCTGAAGAGTTTGTTTGTTCAGCGCTAATCTCAGATTCGAAATGAAAAATTCTTTTTGCGTTGAATAGACCATTTATCGAGGAAGGCTCATCCTTCAGGGCTTCAATGATGCCCAAAATAACTATTCCACGCGGCGAAGTTGCGGACACAGCTAGTGATAAATATGAAGAAGAATTTACATCTTACTATGTAAATCCTTCTCCATAAATATCATTTTTCAAAGCAACTATCCCAACAATGCATGCCGTTTTACATTTGAACTTACAGTTCTTATAAAGTCTACCGTACAAAACATTTGTCATTGTCAAAAACTGGCGAAGATTTTAACCTTTAAAACACAAAACTTACAATCGAAGTCAATATCAAGAATTCTATTTCTATTTTCATACATTTTTAATTATGAGAAATGGCAGTAAAGTTTTGCCGATAAGAGTCCGCGGAGCCACTTCGAATTTAGTTCGCAGTCCGAGTATTGATATCTGACTCCAAAGTTTTATCTGTTTTTGTTCGGAAAATTTACATTGAATTTTTTTTATTATTTCAGAACTTCATTTTTGCATTTATTTTATTTATTCTAGCTGATGTTTTGTTATTATAATTAGAATCATTGAATTTTTAGATGTCTGGATAGCAAATTATAAACAATGTAAGTATTCATTATGCTGGTTTGATTGCAAAGAATAAACATAGTGTGTTCCAGCTGCTTCTCTTCCAGCGCAGATGTTTAACTTCAATCAACAAAATTCTTCAAGCCAGCAAATTATCTCTGAATATAAATTACATTAAGAAGCCATCCATCTAATCGTGGCCGAAGTCTTAAGACAATTACCTCTCTGCCGTCCATATACTACTTACTAATATATTATATTCGTGATCAGTAACAAGATTACTAATTTATTTATTTAATTCGACACGTCCAGATATTGCACTTATGACATAGACGGCAGCTCTATCCCTTCCATAAGCGAGAAAAAAGATGTAATGTTTATGTGTATCGCAGATTATAAAAGTATGCAAAATTTTGAAGAATTCTGTTTATTCGTTTCGGATATACATTGTTATATGTGTAAGTTTCAGATAAAAGATAAGTACCCAATTTCAAAGCCCCAGCCTACCACCTAATTTGATAATACACTACTTAACAATAAATTCTGATCAACGCAAGATGCGATAATAAAATACCACGTGGTGAGCATTTTATTGCGCAAACCGGAAATTTAATTACATAGATACTGTCTACCTCGGAGGGTGGAAATTTTTATGCCTAATATTTTCCAATTTAATATAACACCTAATGGTTTCAGCTGTAATAAATTATTTAATGTAAAGTTATAAAAGCGGCGGCAATTTTAATCGGTTTTAATCAACTTGTTTGTTGTGCGAGTATAAAAATACTTTATACCTTTTTTATCCACTTAAAAATTAAGGAGGTTCTTAATTCAGCTGTATCTTTTTTAATATTTTACGCGATCACTCGACCAATCGCGAATTAAATGATTCTATTAGATTTATAGTGATTGTCTTTTAGTGCAATTTCTAAAGCGATTAAGACATTTTCAGAACTCAAATAGTTAGTCAAAATTTAAAGTCGAAAGACACAGATGTAGTTGAAGGATAACCTATAACAGGTAGCAGGCAACAACTGGGTCCATACTGTCTAAAACAGGGATAAATAATTAATGAAGACCTTTGCAAAGTAACAGGTAGACACTGGCTACAGAAGACGGTACGGTCAATATAGGCTAACTAAAAAAAAATATTTACAAAATCCAATTTTCATCAAATTATTCAATCGCTAAAATAACAACTTCAAACAACGAATTCAATAGTAATTCTTAAACACACAAAGGACAAAGAGGAGATGTAGCAAACTGCACGGGAAGTAAGCGTCTGAATAATTGAAGATGGACGGTCCCGTCGGATAGTCTCGCCCTCATTTCGATCGATGTCGAGTGCAAAGCTTCGTGTACACCTTGGGCCAGGTACTGGGCTAATAATTATTGCTTATCTGCTCGACTAGTGTGTATATAGCCTTAGTATTGCATGTCATGAAACATGTGGAAGGGGGAAGGCCTACGTGAATGTATCTTCATCAAATAGCCGACGTTCGGGAAAAGGACAAGAGAACTGGAAACCGAAGAGTTTGCATGAATAGTTGTTAATAGATAGATAGATAGATAAAATTTTTATTCGACATTGCTACAAAACAAACAAATATAACAATAACAAATCCTTAAAACTTATTGTGCGAAAGAAGTATCTTTGCAGGAAACGTGGCAAGTGGAATGAGGTCTCCGTTCGGGAAGGAGGTGTGATTTTATGTATGTATCGAAAAATAACAACGCTGCAAGAAAATTTTGCTATATATAAGACTTTTTAAGGTTTATCCCCACATATAACAGCAGTACCCGCTACATGGCCGGAAGCCGGAATGTGTTTCATCCGGAATTTAAAAAATATCGATACATACATCTTGGGATTGAATAATGATAACAACAGCACTGATGAGTATGATCTAATCCGCATTAAGTGACCTATATTTTTTTTACTCCGGACAAAAATTGTTCCAGGCACGGCCCTGATGTGTAGAGATAGCCCTTAAGTAATGTTCTAAAATAAATGTGTGTAATGTAAATTGTTTGTTTGTTCTTCGTGAAATTTATTTTTTAATACCACACTAGATCTAACCCGCGACTTCGTTCGCCGTATAAGTTCACTGTCAATCTTTTATCCCCTGTTTAACACCATCTTTTTCGCATTAGAAAGTTTATTTAGCTTATATTCTTCATCAGGGTCAACTCTAACTCTTTACCAAATTTCATCAAAACCGATACATTGGTTTAAGCGCGAAAGCGTCACAGACAAACAGATAGATGGAGTAAGTAACTTTTGCATTTATAATATTAGGAGGGAAATAAGCATCATGTCATACATCCTTTATATATATTAACCCGTATCAGGATATCTGCATGCGATTGGTATAGAGGCAATATTGAGCAAATTCTGCGTATCACGTCTAAGCACAGTAGGCCAATTCTGCTATTTGTTAACCGAGACAGGTCGGCTGCGTTTCGTTTTGGTTACAGTTGCGTTTGTAATGTCAAACGGTATTCCAGTAACTTTACGTTGATAGCTGAAGCGCATATGAAAAAGAAACGATTGGTCATAAAGCCGCTTAAGGAAGGCTTACGGTGTTGCAACTCAAAAAAGAAACAGTTGCGCGTACATTGCTGCTTTTGTTATAAATTTCCAAGATTTTTGGCTGTATGAGTATTTTGCTCAGTGTTTAAAAAGGTAACGCTTAGTTCGAAGTTGACATTGACAACAAGTGGTTTGTTTTGAATTCACGAAGCGGCAAACGAAAATTTTTAACAAATCAAGTTTTTTATTATTATAAGTTATAGTTAGACACAACACGAAATAAATACGTTCTACTGCTGAGACGGATCTCAAAGAGGTTTGTGCTATAGGCCACCACCACATAAACCGGCAAATAATAGAACTATGAATTTTATTTTGTAAAATTTTCTCGTACACTTCATATTAAATTTCGTTCGTAGATAAAATGTCTCAAAACTCGTCTGCACAAGCTGGCCGTAGCAGAAGAATAACTTCTGTGAGGCAGTTGGAGCTGTTGGTGGAGTTCATGGATCGCCATAAAGATTTGGCACTTGGTCGTGTACATAGTAAAGAGGCACGGGCACTTGCTTCTCGCCTGTGGAATGAGTGTGCCACGATTTGTAATGCTGAGGGCACATATAGAAAACCCAAGGAATGGAGCCGTGTAAGTACCTTAAGTACTTAGAAATAACTTCACCAAAAACTATCCATTTAAGGGTGGGTGTGTAGTTATATTTTTATTTCATTTAAAATTGATCCTCTCTAATATAAGAAATGCGAAAGTGTTTTTGTTTGTCCAGCCTTCACGCTTAAACCACTGAACCTATCTTGGATGAAATTTTGCATAGACATAGTCTGGGGTATGAAGAAGGATATAGGATACCCTTCATTCCGGCCAAGAGAATTGTTCCTGTGGGTTCACGATAATGCTAGTAACACAATACATAAAAAATTGTAATAATGATTTCTTACCTAGCCAATAAAAAAATATTTTTTACATAATTGTTTCAGTACTGGAATGATTTCAAAGGTAGAGTGAAATCGAAATTACGTACCATACGCCAAAGTGTGGGTGGGACTGGAGGAGGACCAGCAATAGATATTTCTTTGAGCCCTATTGAGGATAGAGTGGCCACAATATTGGGACGAGATGTTGTCACTCCATTGCAGGGTGTTCAACAAAATCTTTTTTTGTCTCAGGTAATTTCATTTTATGTATACAATAAATGTTGGTTTGTTATGTTAGTTTAACAGTTAATTTTTTCATGTTTTGATTTTCACTGTAGAACACTGCTGATGAAGCATCCCACCCTCAACAACCCCAAAAGTTGTCAAGTTATATGAGCGACATTGAAATTGAGTGAGTGATTAAACTATTATAGATTATATATGTTAGTGCTTCATTATTACCAATTGAACCAAAGCCAATTTCAGTTGCATGTGATGCATTTTGTTGACTAGTTAGCAAAGCTGTGGCACAAAAGAGGTCACAAAAATATAGGATGGGTTGCTTTACAGGTATGAGCAGGATATGACTGAGCAAATTTCTATCTCCGATCTTCCTGTCTCGATACAAATGATTGGCACTGATGACCATGATACACCACAAGACTCAGCACCCCAACTTGAGCCTACAGAATCAGAGCCCAGGCCTCGCCGTTCTAGACACAGGCCTAGAGTTCATGCTAGACATAGGTCCTTGTTGAGTAAGTAACAATTATAATATATATTTAGCAAAATTTGTCTTAAAACTGCCAATCAAATATTATTTTAATGTTTGTTTTAGCGCAACAAGTAGAAGAGTCCCTGGATGAGTCACGAGCTGCATTTGTTAGGCTTGAGGAAGCAAAGCTTGCAGCCCAAACTAAACAAATGGAGATAGAAATAAAAAAGGTAGAGGCATTGCAGCAAATAGCACTAGCTATAAATAAGCTAGCAGATGCAGTGTCGTCTACATTTGATCCTGCAGGCTCCTCTACACTACAGCATGGACATCATACTCAAAAAGTAAGAATCCTATTTTGTATAACCGCCTTTACATATTCTTTGATTTTATTTTAATTATAATATATCATCAAACATGTTGCCGGTTTTTTTAATCATAACTTTTTTTTTCAGAGTCCTCGAATTTCTTCGAGTGATGAGAGTAACCATTAGTAGTGACTAGAAGGCGTAATGAAAGGTAAATATTATGGTGATAATAAGATTTAATAAAATTATTGTGAGGCGAGTACAGTATCAATTAGGTTTTTAATCAATGTCTGTGTTTTTCTTCCCACAGACGGTCCACGAGCGATTGTTGGACTGCCCTGCCTTCTGAAAGTTCCTGATTGATTTGATGCCTGTTGCTGTCAGTCCTTGCTTCAAGCCTGCGCAAATCAACATTAGCAGCAAGTTCAGCTGCTATTTCATCATTGTTTAGTGGATGGATATTTAAGCGTGCCTTGTTTGCTATATTGTGTAAAACACAACATGCATTCACTATGCGCGCAGCTGAGATGGGATCGTAATGAAGTTGTCGAGCAGATAACAGGCATCTGTAACATAATTGATAAGAATTTATTGATACAGGATCCGTAATTTAACTGTGATTTCAAAATGGCATAATATAAATAATAGAAGTATCAAAAAGTAATACTTATAGTTAGTAAATTGAAATATTTTTCATATGTTAATATAACATAGATTAATAAGAAATTATTGATTTTTAAATAAGACTGATTTTGGTAATAAAACTGTGATTTCAATGGATATAGATGTACCAAAAAGTACCTAATAATGAATATTTTAAAATTGTTTTATTGTAAAAGATTGTTATTGTTATTGATTTATATTTCTTCAGGTAAAAAGACTGATTTGTAATTTAACTGTGATTTCAAAGATGCATATTAGATATAATTTTATTGTTTTTGATTGAAATTTCTTTAGAATATAAGACTTGAGATGATTTCAGATAAAAAAAGATAAAGAGAGCCAAAAAGTAAAATAGCTAAATGATTATAAAACAGTTATTACACAAGTTTACAAAAATAATAGTATTTTTATTTCATCAATTACTTTAACAAGCAATATAAGTATACCCACCTAAAACGCGCTTTTAGAACTCCAATACAGCGCTCTACAGTATTTCTAGCTGTGACGTGAAGGTTGTAGTAGTGCTCTTCAGGCGTGTCAGGTAGAGCATTTAAAATTGGCGTCATCATGCTTGGTCTTAAAGCATAGCCCGAATCACCTGATGAATAAAATAATGAATTAATATGTATTTAAATTTGAAATTATATTTATAAACTTGTAACAAAATATACAAACCTAACAAATACAAATTTTCACCCAAGGCCAATTGCCTCTGTAAGTAATTATTTAAAGGATGTTCACCCCAGATAACACTATCGTGTGTTGAGCCAGGGTGGCTGGCATCCACACTCATTATATTGAGATTCACATCACAAATCTGAAATAAAAATATCATTTTAATTTTTGTTGACTAAAATAAACACTCCATTTAAAAGAGTACAAATATTTAAGAGTAAGGAGACCATGCTTACAATTTGTACATTTAAGGAGTGATAACCCTTCCTATTCATATACCTCTCCTCATTTTGAGTGGGTTTAATAATTGAAACATGGGTCCCATCTATGCATCCCACAACTCCTGGGATACTGAATTTTGAATAAAACCTGCAACAAATCACCAAAATTAACATTTATTTGATATAGCTACATACATATTTAAGAATAATACAATATACTTACTGGGTCTTTAGTTGTTCCCGGCCAGCTTGAGTCAAAGGGAACACAATATATTTATTTAAAATATCAGGCATATTTAAAGCCCCTACCACCTCCTTAATAGCCCGGGACACGGTTGGCTGCGAAACTCCATGGACCCTACATTGGCCAGTTATGGTCTGGTATGAGCCAGAAGCAAAAAATGCTAATGCTATTAGCACCTAGAAGTTAAAATTGAATTAATTAATTAAGTTGGTATAGAAGGGGCACACTGTAGATGGAAGGGTAAATCTTCTACCTTATTTTCTGGGCTTATGGCATCACTGCGGCGAGGCCGGCGTAAAAAGGGCCGTAATTCGTTGATGAGGTGACGTGCAAGGGTCTTTGATAACCTGTAGGTTTTTAAAAATTCCCTGTCGGTCATATCAAAGGCCTTCCCTCTTGATGCCGAATTGCGACTTTTTCTACGACGGTCTCTAGCCCTGGCAATATCCTGAAGCTGCGCTCTCAACATTATATCCCAAGCTAAATATGAGCTCATTATTTCTGCAAGAATAATATGTAAGAAGGTATGAGTAACCAATGAAATAACAATGAATTTTGACTGAACAAAAATTTTAAGTCAACAATAAACACCCGAAAAGGTAATTTAATATAATCAAGGAATTACCTACCTTACAATTTTATCACAAGATAATCGCAAAATTTCGCAAAAGTTAAACCTTTGCTGCCGATGCAAAACCGCAACTTTTGACAATTCAACTAACGCAGATCCGTTGTGTTTCGGCCGGACCAACTGTCAAAAAGTTATCAGAATACGCAATAATAGCCGAACGGCAAACGGAACTTTACGTGTCCTTTAGCAGAATACGAAAACCGAACCCTTTCGGCTGTGTAACCAATGCGTTACGACTTCGTTTTGAAAAATGGTTAGTAGAATACCAAAAGTTGTCATCAAAGCGTTTCAGATCCGTTTCGGCTAAAAATAAAATAGCAGAATTGGCCTGCAGGTATTACACTGGAGGCTGTATTATGCAGATGGCCAATGTTACTAGATATTATGGCAGTAAAGTCACTGTTTTACCATCTGCGATTAAGAGAAGCTCGTAGTTAATGTTATGAGACTACTATACTGTGTCTATTAATCTAAAAGCAGTATGTTGTTGTTGCAAAAAGGTTGGGAGCGTCGCTGGTCGAACTGATGAAGGTGGCAGGTTCAAAAATGCTTGATACGCATTTATTTATTTGAAACTTTATTGCACAAAATCAAAAATGTACAAAAGGCGGACTTGATGCCGTTTGGCATTCTCTACCAATCAACCAGCTGACCAAACAGAAGAAACTTTAAGTTGGTGGTGAGATAAAGTGCACATGCATAGTGAAAACTACAACGAGACTACAAAAATAGATACATAATAAACATTATAAATACATATATGGGTACATATATAGTAGATACATAAAATATCAAATTAGGATGACCCATTATTGATCTGCCGAAGAAACGCATTTGAAGGTACAGGTGAAATCCCTCCATGGTCAAGTAACAATGACTCTCTTTCTGAGTTATGTATATTAGCTAATGCTCTTACGGTGAGGGAAACATCGTGAGGAAACCTACACATTCAGGCAATTGAATGGGCATGTTTAACCATGTTCCAATACGGGTCAGATTCCCCTGTCAAGGTTGCGGATATCAGACGGATGCCGCTTCGTTTAAATTCTTTTTTATTATGACACCACCGAGGATCGAACCCGAGACCTTTTGGGGCCAGTTTTCTATAATTTCACCAAACATGCCGTCTAATAAAATATAATTTCCACGCTTTCCGCTCTCAAAGGGACATACAACCAACGTTATAGGCCGTGTTACCTTGTAGTCCCATAACCACGTTATTGGTTTATTAGATTGGATCAGTTTGTTTATTTATATTATGTAGATCAATTATTGCGTACAGGGATTTTTTTTATAAAAACAATGGACGTGAATTATCTTATGTACAATTATTTTTAAAGTCAATACGAACGTGACCTATCTGTCTTTCAAGACTGCTGGCTCTGTCTACCCTGCAAGGGATATAGACGTGACTATATGTATTTATGTGTGTTAATCATGAAATATGTACATACATACATATGGTCAGGTCTATATCCCTTGCGGGGCAGACAGAGCCAACAGTCTTGAATATACTGAATGGCCACGTTCAGCTATTTGGCTTCATGATAGAATTGAGACTCAAATAGTGACAGGTTGCTAGCCCATCGCCTAAAAAAGAATTTGTAACTCTATCCCTTAGTCGCCTTTTACGACATCCATGGGCAAGAGATGAAGTGGTCCTATTCTTTTTTGTATTGATGCCGGGAACCAAGAAAATCCTAAAATCATTTCTTTAAATTTTATTTCTTTAAGCGTTTCCATCGTAATTCAGCATATTCTTAAAGCGGGTTAATGCAGCGCATCGGTGTTGCAAAGTGGGCTGCAACATTTTTCAATCGCCTAATGGCGCGACATTATTGGCTCATGCAACCATTCATAATGGCATAATGCTTTGAGCTTATAACCATTTGGGATATACCAAGGAAACGTGTTTCCGTTATTTAATTATTTATGGTATTTTTAAGCGTTCGCTAATCATTCCGGTACATCTCCTTCAGCATCTGTTTTTTCTTTTGCAAACAAGTGAATAGATTTTTATAGTCACGCCTTCCGGGAGGATAGGTAGAAGTGACATCTATCAACTCATCACAATCTCTGTAAGCTACTTTCGCTTCATCCATATACGGCACTCTTTTCATCATGCCCTTGACTACTTACCCAGGTGTAAATCTTGGTTACATCCATGGAGAGGACTCCAGAAAGGTAAGGATGTAACCAAGATTGTGACCATGTGACCAAGATGCACGGCACAGGTGGACACCTATAACCAAGATCCAGGAGTGAATAATGCAGGTAATTTATCTTACGCCTGACCTCCTTGACCCTAACTAGGAAATCTGACCTAACGTTACTTACGTTGTAATCATGATTACGCATTTAGTTAATTGTGCACCCCTCACGGTATTTTTCCTCACCAAATCATCATCGGTTATCATTATTATTGTGATATTTAATACGCCCAGTGAAACTAATAGTTAAACTTCTATTTTGTTTAAGCTCTAAGTTATAGTTTAATGTCTTGGGTAGAATAGCTCTATGGCTTTCTAAGGACATTTTACAAAAGAAATTGATTCGAAATTTGTCGTCGTTAAATAACGTACAAATGATAACAAGATATTTTGAAAGAAAATAAGTCTACATAAGACGACGATAAAAAAATTTAAGGAATTTTATTTTATTTAATATTTTTAGTAAGGTTAGGGTGTGTAGGTCCAAATACAAAAGACTCCTACTTACATAAATGTTTTTTTTTTATATTATCGTTATAGCCCCAATACTTTAAGTGGAGTGGACATGGAGTAATTTAGTAACCCGTTATCAGATTTGTAATATCGCAATTGTAGATATCATAATCATTACTGTTATCAGTAAAAATGATACTGGCAGAATTAGCCGTGCCAGCTCGGCAGTGATTGTCCAATTGGGCAAGTTCGACGATTACATGCCAAAAGTTGGGCATTTAGCTCTGAAATAGCAGAATTCCCGGCTCGGAGGCCAAGAGATAAAACTTTGGGATCGTCGATTGAGGACACCAAGATTTCTTGGTTATTGAACAAGTTTGCTAATTGTCACATTTGAAATACAATGTTTTATTATTACTCTTCATTGTCAAAAAGAGGCGCGATCTCAAAATCAATTGAGTTAAAATCATGGTACAAAAAAAATACGAGTTTTAAAAAGACAAATAATGTTTGGTATTCCAAGGGCATATATTTTCAATACACAATTCCAATACTTACAACTATTCCAAGGGCTCATCAAAATTGGTTACATCAAATAAATTATGAAAAATAAAATTTACTCAGAAAAATTACAGTGTACATCCAGTTACATTGGTCTCAGGAATTTCAGCCAATGCGGAGCAGATCATGCTTCCCAGTCTTGTCCTAGCTTCCGTATGTAGAGCCACATTAATTTGATCATTAAAAACAATAGATGGCACAAAATTAATTGTTGCCATAGCTGGAGCGATAGCTGCAGCTGCGTCGGCATCTAACGTGTCACGTTGTGGATTGTTGACACAATAATCAACTGTGACAATATTCAAATTAGAAGGAACGCACTCGTAGCTTCCGTACAAGAAAGCTGATCGTTGAGTGAATTCACAGTACATATACCTCATTTGAGCGTCATGGTTGTCTTTCAACAGATCTATAACACACCTATGAAGTCTGTTGGCCCAACAGTCGTTAGTTCCAAAATTGCAAGTGACAGTTCCATCTGTATTCAATGTCGCCCTTCCCCAAGGAATGAACTCAAGCTCCAAAAAATCTCCATATTCTTCATAAGCTGGTCCCAATTGATTTGTAATGAAGTTGACCGTATCACCACAAAACGCTCCGGTACCAGTTGTTATTTTTATTTTTCCATTTACAACTTGCAACTGAGCATACGCAAGTGGTAAAAGAAGGCACACAGCAAAAGCAACGGTAATTTTAAAAGCCATTCCGTCTTCACTTAGAACAATCACAAATCAAATAAAATTTGATTTAGTGCTTATATGGGAACAAATATCGAATTTATCTCAAGAGTAGTTCTAACAAACTCTGATAAGATTATCGAAATGAAATTAAGATCGTTTGATATGTAATCAATTTATTAAATCTTATCTTACAGATACATCATTTTTATTTACGTCAACGAATTATGCATGCATGTTACAAGATTTTTTTTATCAATTAAACTATTACAAAATATCTAAGACTTGTTCCATTATTTGGATCGATCATATTTGTGATACGTCATCAGTATGTAGCTACTGGTAAAACGTTGTCTGATATTGTATCCGACAAAATTTCTATTTGGTTTCAGATCGAACGAAACTTTGATACCTGATTATTATGACGAGTATAATGATGAAAAAACGGCGAAAGAGGGCATTCATTGCTGTCCATCTATGGCATGCGGCATTGTTACGATATCTTTGAGTTGAATAACGTTAGCGGTAGTATTAAGATATCTTTGAGTTTTAGTGCATAAAAATAGTTTTGATACTGTAATTCCAGAATCAAACCTAAAAAAATATTGCATTTGTTATTTTATCATTTAAAGCAGTAGCACAATCTTGTACCTAAAACGCC
The DNA here is from genome assembly GCF_032362555.1 of Amyelois transitella. Classification (NCBI taxonomy): domain Eukaryota; kingdom Metazoa; phylum Arthropoda; class Insecta; order Lepidoptera; family Pyralidae; genus Amyelois; species Amyelois transitella. The sequence continues at coordinate 3,261,942 of NC_083511.1, read as the reverse complement.
GCTTAATACAGTTGCCAAGTTCCCAACAAAAATGCTTTTTAAACAATTTCCCTTCTTTCCTCTCCCCTTCGAAAGTATTTCAAGGTAATCTCTTAAGATTACATCGCAAAAAACTCAAACTCTTTAAGCCTCCATATTTTCTTTATGAGAAAAATATGTTTTTGCGGCGTCTTGCGTTCCCGGCTAGAATAATAAACAGAAAAACTTATTAACTTTTCTTAGCAAAAAATACAAGCAGCCATGTGCTTTATAGGGGAACGCTACAAAATACATTCTGCCTCCCTCAATTTATAAAAGTTTCAAGTAAATTATCTTTATGAAAAAAGAGATTATGAATTAGGAGTGACACAAAATCTTTTAAAAATAATATTTATAAACGATACTCGTTTGGATACGCATATGAGTTCTTTATCTGACTCGGTAAACAGAGCAAAAAGACCAAAAATCGAAGTTCGTGGAGCTGGATAGTTCAGTTATTAAATTGATTCAAATTAAATAATGTATTGGATCGTTCTCCATTATCATTGTCCGAAAAAAGTATCATCGATCAAGTTAAAGCTTGATCTCTGTTCTACGATACGAACCTGTAGTTTGGAGATTTCAAGGCAAAAGTGAATAGACATTATTTGATCTTACTTGTACTACCTAAGAGCTTATATTTTTTAATTATTATTTTCTTTATTTTAGTAAAACAAATAAGTTCGATAAATATAATTCCTACTTGATAAAAATTTAAGAAAACATTCTTATCTATTCTATGTAAGAAAAAAGACGGTGCTCAATTACGGTTAATATGTTTAAAAATGTAGGGTCTTCCCTTCAGAAGAGGTACCAGACCGCAGTATTAATGAAATTGAATTCCCTAGGGGCGGCACAGGCCCTTCGCGTGACGACCCTTGGCTTGAAATTGTTGGAATTCGGAAACAAAGGTATCGATGCTTTATCAAATTAACGAGGAATCTAAGTCTACTATCAACTTGATACGGATTAAAGACAGTTGAAGAAAAGGTCTAATCACAGAAAAGAAGGTCAAAAATAAAAGTGATAGTAGTACAAAAAAAAACATAAAAAGTGACACGCAAAACATGGTACAAAACATGGTAAATAAAAATAGATACTAAAAAAGAAATACTATATTTCACCTAAATCACATCAAAGTACACCCAGTAACATTCGTTTCGGGAACTTCGGCCAGTGCAAAGCAGATCAGGCTTGAAAGTCTATTTCTAGCATCCGAATATAATGGCACGGACTCTTCGATTTTGTCATTAAATACTATAGCCGGTATACCATTAAAAGTTGCCAATATTTCAGCAGATGAAGCGGCAGCTTCAGCGTCCAAGTTGTCTCGACGAGCGTTATTCACACAATAATCCACTGTTACAATATTTAAACCAATATCTTGAACACAAGCGTAACTGCCCTGTAAAAAGCCCGCGCGCACTGTATACTCACAGTTCATGAACCTCATTTGCGTAGCTTGATCATCTTTCAATAAATCTATAACGCACCTGTGGAGTCTATTAGCCCAACAATCATTAGTCCCAGCATTACAAGTGACAGTACCATCTTCATTTAATCTAGCTATTCCCCACGGGATGAATTCTATATCCAAGAAGTCTCCATATTCTTCATAAGCTGGAGCCAGTTGCTGTGCCACAAAATTGACAGTATGAGGACAAAAAGATCCTGTTACGGTTGTTATTTTTATTTTGCCATTGATAACTTCCAACTCAGCTAATGCAAGTGGTAAAAGAAGATACAAAGCAACTGCAATGGACTTTATTACGGCCATAACGTCTTTAATCAACTAAAATTTCTCACGTCATTATTTTTTATTATAGGCTTAAAGCTAGTCCCAAGTATGATAAGGTTATTGATACGAAATCTAATTCTTTTGACATAAAAATTGATGTCATTAATCTTATCTTCAACACATAATTATCATTCATGATTATAAGTATTTATTTGGTTTAATTTTAATTGTAATAATGTGTAAATATGATTTAATACAAAAGAAAATCAATATTATAAATAAATATTTCAAATTCAACAACATTCACACAATTTGATACAAACTTTTTACGAGCGCGAACACAATCTCATCAACTGACGTCAGACACAAGGGAATTATATGAAGCTCCAGAAATTTCGCTAATTTTAATTAATTCAAATTGCACACGCGAAGTCACAACTCCGACGACCCCAAAGCCAAATCCTGTCTACAAACGACTGCTAAAACTTAACGACTTCATACATCCCCATCTACTGTTACAATGGGGCTCATAAAATTAATACCTTACCTCTGAATCGTCGGGTTAGCTCTCCAGATGGTAATTTCCCCTAAAATATTTAAGTTTTCTCTGCACCCTCCATCCGCAACAAGATTCAATTTCACGCCCAGCAAAGGGGTCCGTTTTGGGCGATTTTCGACTCCTCAAACGTCAGGAGACACCAAAGCGGCCACTATAAATAGACCTCTGGCTGTTGATCACATCACCTTTTAATCTTTGTGGTTGTTAAATGAATAAAGGTCAATTTAAATTGGTTGTCCCAATGAGCAGAACCACTTGAAGTATTATCCGGATGCACAGAGAATGGAAATAGCAGGAATTCAATTGAATCAATCTTGCGTCAAATTGGCAAAGGTTTGAAGGGAGGCGTACATTTTAAGTTCCATTACGGTTAGAGTCATTACGCTATTTGTGGCGACACGTCACTTTGGTGAGAAACGCGCTGAATATTAACGGTATTTTTTATCAATTGCCCAAATTAATTTAATAACATAATGATGCAAGCTGATACGATCCAATGAAAAACATTATATATTGCATGCGGCTCCAAAATGATTTGGAGATACATAAAAAGATCATAAAAAGTGCAAGATTATTTGACAATTGTGCAATGATTACTTTGCTTATACTATGTTTAGCATCAATTTCTTTTGTAATGCATCATTGTTTGATTTGCTGTTAACTGTACTCACTACATTGCTTACATAGGACACTGCAACAGGATACAATATTCAGGGTTGTCAACGTACATAAAAACAACTTGCGACAGAGACGGACCGCATGCTGCGTGGAAACGCGATAATGGAAAGTGACGTCATCACTGTTTCATCCTAGGGCTGAATATAACAAACTAATTTATAAAGTATAAATTTTGGGGAGACCATGAAGACATTGATTGCATCCGCGAAAGACTGAAGAAATCAAAAGGAAGACGTCAAGAAAGGTGTGGAAACCGCAACTGAGAAAATAAATCTAATTGAGTCAATTTCGGAGCTCCTACATTCATCACATATTATTACACTGAAACAGTAAAATAATAAGGTCAAGATTTTAAAGCCGGGTTTGAAAGATTTTTTTACTTAAGAGGTTTAATTTCGGGCGCGCGCCAAATGTAACCCGCGTCAATATTTGATGCGCTAATGTTCGATCAATGGCCTTTTTAATCACTCCCTCTGACTTAAATGAAAACGGATTATAATAATTTCCAAAAATTCAGAAAAAATGTAGTGAAGTCAACTTCAAGCTTAACAATAGCCAGCCCTGGGACTCGCATGAAAACAAACGACATTAGCATACAAAGAGGGCCATCGCGTGCGTTTTGCCCCGCAGTCGCCAACCTGATTGTGTTTGTACAACCCTAATAAAACTGCATAACATTCTTTGTCCATTTGTCTTTAAACGCTGTGAATTGGATTATCCTGCGATGTGAATGTAAAGTAGGACGGCGATAGCAAGGGAACAAAAAACTTTAATTTACTACACTTCATTTTATAAGACAGTTTAAATCGTAAATTTTATTTAACAAGATCGAAAGTTAAGTAAAAACCTGTGCTAAGTAGAATATATACGTTTCTTGGGTTCTTTTTATGTAGCATCTAATCATAGAGGTACAATGATGCGTATTTTGATTTTTTTTTGCTATGTTGAAGTACTCCTTTTATTCGATATAAAAATTATTCGATATTTTAGAATGGAAGTATGGGTAAAAATAACACATAAGGTTTCATAGAATTCATGATGTGTGGATAGGTAGTAAGAAGCATTCAAAAGTTCAGGAAAAAGTCACAAATAAAAACTACCATTGTGAGTAAAACAATATGTATACTTAAAAGTGAACATCCTAATATATTCCCTCGAATTACATCAAAGTACATCCAGTTACATTAGTCTCGGGAACTTCGGCCAGTGCAAAGCATATCAGGCTTGAAAGTCTATTTCTAGCATCGGTATATAATGCCACGGACTCATCAATATTATCATTAAAGATAATAGCTGGCACGGCATTAAGTGTTGCCAATATTTCAGCAGATGAAGCGGCAGCATCAGCGTCCAAGTTGTCTCGACGAGGGTTATTCACACAATAATCCACTGTTACAATATTTAAACCAATATCTTGAACACAAGCGTAACTACCATGTAAAAAGGCTGTGCGCTCAGTAAACTCACAATTCATGAATCTCATTTGGGCAGCTTGATCATCTTGTAACAAATCTATGACACACCTGTGAAGTCTGTTAGCCCAACAGTCGTTAGTTCCAGAATTGCAAGTGACAGTTCCATCTGCGTTCAGTGTCGCTCTTCCCCAAGGTATGAATTCTATGTCTAAGAATTCTCCAAATTCTTCATAAGCTGGCGCCAATTGTTGTGATACAAAGTCGACTGTATGGGGACAAAATGATCCTGTTAAAGTTGTTATTTTTATCTTCCCATTTATTACTTGCACATCAGCAATAGCAAGTGGCAGAAGAAGAATGATAGCAAATGCAATGGACTTTGTTACAGCCATTACGTCTTTACGCAGGATATCTACAAAAAAACTGAATTTATTAAGTCATTATTAGATGATATTGTACTTTTATTATACGCTTTATCGAAATTACGATAATGTTATAAGATATGAAATGTACTACTTTGTCTACTTTGCAAATATAACGACCCGACCCATTGTTCCTTGAACATTATTTGAAGATGCAGTTACCATAATGCCTGATGAAGCCACTCATATAAGCTTGTATATCAATATGTTAAATTAGTTATCTAATGGATTACTGAGGTCGGTCGTAGGTTGACGTCGATGAGCCGATGTGAGCGCGTGGCTTTATCAGTGTTTCGAGTTTAATCCGACATTTGCTCAAAACTATTAACGGCCATTACGTTAATCCCTACTTTGTTAATCGAGTAATTTATATATAGATACTCGCTGTTTACCAAACAATGTACCAATTGTATAGAAACCTTTTTTTTTTACCAATTTTTATAAAGATTTTAATTTTAAATGAACTCAAGATAATTTTTTATTTCGTTTTGAATCTCTCGAAACTATGCATTCCCGAGGCTCCCAAGAAATTTCCCAGAAAAAAAACTAATGGAACTCTTAAAGGTCTGGTCAACTTTGTGCAAAATTTTTACAGAACCGGTTCAACACTTCTTGACAAAACTCAAATACTAACAACAAATCTTAGAAAAACAAAAACACAAAACTTCATTTAAGTATTGTTGCAGTTTGGATTAAACATGGTATGCTTTGTAAAATGCCACTTTGCTACCACTTAGCAGAAGTATATGCTCGAACTTTAAGCTACTTGGCCAGATTCCGCCATAAGCTGCTCGTGTCATTTGGACTCAAGTGGGCTTTGAAACTATACCCGGTCATTAGGGTCGGGCTCAGAATTCTGAGCTTAAACATATGTAGGTACACTTGATTATTCTAGATAAAATCGTTGATACTATGTTCTTCGTTTTTAAGCCTTAAGTTTTAAGGGGTTATTTTGTATCTATCATTTAGCCATCCTGCAAAATGTGGCTTTTAATCTCTTGTTACTTTTGGCTCTGTCTACCCTTCTTGGTCATTGACTTTCCCCACGTCACTCTGATTCTGTCTACCCAAGGAATAATGACGTGATTATATGTTTATGTGTCTTAGAGTATCTAGGTACTTATTTATAAATGTATGTGTAACTCTTAGACTTATTGCTTTAGCTTTAATAAATCTTGAAAGAAGAAGCAATATTAACCGACGACTTTAGCTTAATGTTCTTTGAACAAAGCATTTAAATATTTTAGATGCTGCATAATGTTTGGGAAAAAATTAACTGCTCTCTCATAAAACTTAAATATTTTTTTGCACTAACTTTAAGCGTAGGCTACTTCTTTTTATCATCGATACACTCTTGACAGATTGGCCGTGGTCGTCATGTAGTCACGGAAGTGGAGGGGGTTGATGAAACATTACGCACGTGCTTCGCCAGCGTTTGCTTTCCAGCAGTTAAACGGTTGTAAAACATTAACAAGAAGGAAAAGCCATATTGAATTAGGACTGCCGCATTAAGAAAAACCTGGAAGATAATATTAAGTACAATAATGTACTGTGATATGGTAAGAAAGTTGTTAGTTACGGAAAGAGCGCCGTAATTTTAAACTACCTGAAAAAAAATCAAAAAATTCTTCTTCTCAGTCTTTGTCTATCAAATATTTGATGTAGACCTCCTTCCATCTCCTCCACAGAGTTCTTTTTTGGCAATTTTGTCTTCTAAAAAACTAGTAACAAATTTATTTTCATAAAAATTAGAACTATTAACGAGGCTAAAACTGCAGGCAAACTTAACCTGAAAACGTAAATTTCAATAATTGTGCATTGCTACGAACCACGACCTGCAAACAACACAGAGGTAACAAAGGCTCGCGGGTTTACGTTCGTTCGCAATATGATTTCATGTCATTGACTATGTAGCCAGATAGAAGTAGTATTTAGATTTCATTCCAATAAGAAAAGAAATTGGATTATAATTGTTTAGTAGGGAAAGGCAAATTAACTTGAGGTTCTTTATTTAGGCGATGGCCTAGCAACCTGTCACTATTTTAATCTATATTCCATCATTAAGTTATAAAGTTGATCGAGATCATAGCCTTTTGTAAAGACTGTTGGCACTGTCTACTTCGTAAGTGATAAAGACGTGATTATATTTGTATGTAAACAATAAACGTTTCCAAAACAATGGCATAACTCATATACTATTATCTGTCAGACTCGTACTTTGATTACGATTATCTATTACAGACAGATTAAGGTTATCTATAGAGATAAATAAAATGAACTTAGTTTGTTAATCGCCTGCATTATGATAATTTTTGTACATATTTTTAAGAAGTCCAAGTCTAATAATGAATTCATGCGGCTAAAGACATATAACCTGTAGTTATGTATAATTGAGTTTTATAAATAGTATTGTATTATTAATTATATCTATGGACGCTTGATTACCGATGACCACAAATTTAAAGATATCCGTCTCTTAATTTTTTTCATAACTTTTTGAAAAACTCGTGTCAAGTCTATTTCTTCATATATCTGTTTTGTCCCGATGAATGCCCGCTATGACTGAGTAGCAATTAGATTGAGCAAACACATATGAAACCACTCGTCCGGAACAATATGAGAACGGGGTGCTTGTATCAACACGCCATTGTACTGCGTTGTATTGTAATACCCAATCGTTGGCCCTCTAATCCGAACGGGTTTGTAACCTTTAGCTGTAAAATAAACGGAAAATTGCTGATTTTGATTCATTAATGAACACGATGTTACAGTCTCTCTATCATATTACTTATCTTTGAATTAAAATTAATATCTCCAAACAAAATTAAACAAATACTAAGATACATAATTATTAGTAGGTTACAGAGTAAGTTTATGAGAGACTGGTGTGTAAACTACGCAGAGCTTCTATAACAGCATACCAGTCTCATCAGCAATAGCTGCACAATGAAATAAAAAGAAAATATAAACATGTTGTAAACAAAATAAGTATTTAATAATAGTAAATATCCTTTTCTCTTTATGTATCGACTAACTAGTATGGATATTTTTGCTATTTTCAATATATTTTTTAATTAAACTTATTTTTGTAACAGTTCATTCGTTTTCACCCTTTGTGTTGCCGATACAATGCTTTCGTTATATATAATTAAGAGTCTAAAGAAGGACACAGGGCACCTTTCATCCCGTTAAAAACTATAGTTCCCGTAGGATTAGCTGAATATCTGTATTCTTTTGTAGGTGTCGCTAATTTCGTTGCTTTTTGTAGGTAGCGCTTAAATCGCGCGGGCGAAACTGCAGATGAAACATATAAATTGTAAATCTACATGGTTTATTTATTATAAACCAAAAATTCCATTAATCCTATGCAACTTCCGCCTAATGTTATAAATGTGAAAGCTTGTAAGCATGTGTTGAAATGTGTGTGTTTGTTACTCTTTCACACAAAAACTAGTAGACGGACTTTGATAAAATTTTGTACACAGGTAGAATAAAATTGCGGGGCACCACTAGAACTATAATAAAAAAGCATAAATTTTCTTTAAAGATATCATTGTCATCATTATTATTCATTCATCGCGATTCATCTTAAATAAGATTCCCATGTTAAGAAAATAAATCTTAAAAATGATATTAAATTTGAACTCAGATGGGCAACAATAACACAATAACAATACCAAGCTGGTTGGAACATATCAAGGCTGAATACTGGGTTCAGACCGAGGTCTTTTGTACTATTACGCTGTGACAAATTGGGATTCCAAGTCTCTGGGACAGATGTTATATTAAGGAACTAGATTTTGTCCGCGGCTTCACCAGTGTTTATTTTACACTAGCTTTTAGCTGAAGCTTCGACCGGGCCAATTTAGCACCTACACGCGTGAAACTAGCGCCACCTTTAATCAATGTGACGTGTGGTTCCCGGCGCCAATAAAACACAAATAGGACCACTCCTTTTGTTTTCCACGGATATCGTAAAAGGCGACTAAGAGATAGGCTTATAAGCTCATAATTATATTCCTTGGAAAGTGACAAGGAGAACATCCTGAATTCAAATAAACCCAACTAGGTAATGTTAAAATGCGAAAGTTAGTTTGTTACCCCTTTACCGGTTATCTAATGAATAAATTTATTCATTCATTCATATAATCACGTCTATATCCCTTGCGGGGTAGACAGTGCCAGTAGTCTTGGAAGACTGACAGGCCACGTTCAGCTGTTAGGTTTAATGATAGAACAAGATAAAGAAGTTAAAATATCACGTAGGTAATTATAATTTAAAAGTCTAGAGCAAAACATATCCATCCCGGTAAACACTAAAGTTCCTATGGTATTTTCGACAGATCTGTATTCTTTTGTAGGTGGCGGTTAATTCGTTGCTTTTTGTAGATGGCGCTAATACGACGCGGGCGAATCTGTGGGTAAAAGCTAGTATATTATATCGTCAAAAACCATCGGAAAATGACGTTCATATTACAAAGTACCCCCGAGACACGAAGCTTGATTAGTTTACGACTATCCATACTGTTGGAATAGAGGAGATACATTACAGAGCCAAAGCTTCATGAACTTGATTTATAATAACTTTTTCTTTAATTTTAATCTGTAAAAGAATAACTTTTACAATCTTGAATGATTAAGACTCGACATAATACGACTCATAAAAAATTAACTTTAACCTAAATATTAGCTATAATCTTGCTCTCAAAGTGTAGCATAAGAAGTAAAGTGTCTGTGGCGTACTAAAATACTTATTGTTGTCTCGCTCTTAAACTATTATCTGTGCTTTTCAAGACGTTGGCTATATCTACTCGATAAGAGATAAACACGTGATTATATTCGTATGCGTATCAGCGATGCAGTATTAGAATGTTTTTTTAACCGTCTTAACAAAAGCTGATTCTCAGTTTGACCTGTATGTATGTATTTATACAAAAGTTATTTGACTCTATAATGTATCATCTGTGCTAGCCAAAGCCGGAGGGCGGAATAAAATACACATCCACAGGAGCGACGGTTTGTCACGTCACGCAAGCCGCGGAAGCATTTTAATTTGCATTTTGATTAAATACAGCCGCTTGTCTTGCTGATACGCCGTGGACTTCGCAATGTTTTCTAGAATGCACGGTTAATTCCTATTCTTGATGAAATACAGTCAACGGTTGTGAAACATTGACCCCCTGTTCATACAAAATTAATAAATAAATAAATATATATGCGACACAGATTGATTTAGCCTCGAAGTTAGTTCGAGACTTGTGTAACGAGATACAAACTCAACGATGCAAAATATTATTATAAATGCTTACTTTTGGATAAACATCCAAGACCCAGGCCAATCATGCCCTGGCCGGGATTCGAACCCCGGGCCTCCTAAAAATAAATTATCGGTTAGGTTTTTATTTTGACTTGTCATGCAAGTATAATATTATCTCGCCTCTTATATACATATATTTATATATTTATTTACGCTTTCCCAGAGAGGTAGGTAGAGCTTAGATCTAACCATTTGTCACCTTTCAATTTATCAATCTTTTCACCAAAGCTCTTCGACTTAAGGTAATTTATCAATTTAGATACAAATTACTTACCTTGTATATGGCGTTAGTCCCGGCTGCGTCCTCACTTGTCAAACTTGATTCAAAGCGCGTCTGATGTCCACAATCTTTCAGACGCACATAAGATTTGAACCAGTGCACCTTTATTGTTTAAATAATGAAAAATTTAACCAATAAAAAACCAGTGCACTAAACGATTTTCAGTCGGGAAACTCGACTAATCTAATAAAAGTCACTTCATAAGGGCGTGGTGTGATGTGATTCGTAATTTTCATGGATTTGGGTCAACAGTGTGCCGCGCCATTACAAGTAAATATTTTGAGTATTTATCACGCTTTTTTCTCGGAGAGGTAAGCAGAAACTACATTTTCCACTTGTCACGACCCCTTTATTCCATTCTAGAACTACGACTTTCTGTTGATGCGGAATTATTCTTTTTATTTTTTTTCGCTTAATATGCTTCATAGCCAAAGTTACGCTAATGTATATATTCGTTGATAGCCTTACAATATAAATCTAAATAAATCAAATATAAATCTCGTCACCATTCTTACTTTCTTCATAAAAACAATAATACAAGTCCAGGTAAGTATAGTGTTTTGAGAAACGTTACAGTGAGCTCTTCGCCTAAGGTCAAAGTAATTTCTATCTCATATTCTTCACAAATTCATTAATTTATTATGGCAAAAAAGGCAGCTGGCAAGTGAAAATCTAATGGAAGCACAAACAAAATAACCAAGTTTTATAAGTCTTCTTTGAGCACTGAATCTAGTTTGAAATTGGTATCACGTATTCCACCGTAAAAATTTACCAACATAAAAATGTTATATGGAAAAATGTGTTTTCTATTTCATACACAGAGAGATGTACAAAACGCGAATGTAGCTAATAACAATATAACATTTATACCCGAACCACGTTTCTCATTGGCTTTATATCAGATCTTGAAGTCTGTGTCCAATGTTTCACGAAAACTTTGATCAGTCGGAAAGTCTACATAATCTCTGAATTATCTGCAATTCTTTCGCCGTTATGGCTGTTAGGCTCTGGAATTCACTTTTCGAGTCCATAAGGACATCCCGAAGTCTTTCTAGTTTCAAATCACGGGTATACAAGTTTCTTTTGAATCGCGAGGGTATTTAATATTTAATACCTATAAGCGTTTTCACTCATTTCGGTAATCGCTGCACCTATTTATTTATGTCTTTATTTATTGTAGTTTTAATGTATGTTTATTATAATTATTTTACTTTGTATTTTGTGTAGGCATAAATATATTTGTTTAGTTTGACCTTACATAAAGTTCTCTGGGTCCAGTCCATTGGGTCTGACCCAATAGTTGACTGGTAGATAATGCTTCTTGCATTAAGTCCGCCAACCGTACCAAACATTCGTATTTTGTGCAATGAAGTTTAAATAAAAAAATAAAAAAATGTGTATAAATTTATGTCCATATACGAGTATCTGTGTGTATTTTCACTAATATACTGCATAATTTGTTAAGCATATGTTCATATCGTTGAATCTTAGTCATTTTAATTGTGGAGTTGCGGGTAAAAGCTTGTATCTTCTAAATTTTTAATAAACTAGGACATGACTGACTGATTGACTTGTATATAAAACGCGGTTAGTCCCAACAAATGGGTCAAGTAATTTTAAATTTTTACCGTCTACCGGATTTTTCGCTTTCACTTTAAGCGAGCAAAGCTGCGTGCGTACAATATCTAAAATGAATTGACGCTACAAAAACCTACATTTCAATATAAAATACAGTATTGTAAAAGACAATGAAAGAATATATTTGGAATTCTTCTCTTAGGCGTTGGGCAAGCAACCTGTCACTATTTAAATCTCAATTCTATCATAAAGGCATATAGCTAAACAAACGTGGGCTTTCAGTCTTTTAGAGACTTCATTCTGTCTGTATTGCTTACCTTGCTTGTATTGCTTGACTAAAGACTTGATTTTATTTATATAAAACAAGAAATGGAAACGCTCACTGGTCGCATCTCGATAAGTGCGCAGCACAGGCAGCGACGGTTTCTGTTACACTCCCCGACGAAATCTAATTTACTTTTCAAAGTTTTACGGCTCGTCTAGACTGACCTCGAGTTTCAATATCCTACGAGCATTCGAACTGGACATAAAATAAAAAAGACATGAGAAACACTATATTTTTGACGCGTAAATTAAAACCGCTTGTTTTTAGGATTAATCCCTAAAGTCATAATGTATAAAATCTTTTATGCTATTGGATTTATGATGTTTATCTATTTCAGTATAAAAGAAATATAAAATATAGTATTTTTAAGTACTATATAATAAACTTACTTTTGGAGTTAGCTTAATCTAAGTAAAACTACTACTAAAGAAAGTAAGTTTTGGCAATTGTGTTGTATAAGACACTCAACGATACCATATTTTAAAAAAAAAATATTCGAATATATTAATCACCTACGATCCAGATCAATCAGGAAAAGCCTTTTTTCCATCATGGCCTGACCGGGTATCAACCCCGAGATCTTTTGATACAAAGGCGAGAACCTGACAAGTGTGCCAAAGAGGCCGTCAAGACATACATACACTGAAAGAGATGTGTTAAAATTGCTCACTCTCGAAAATTAATTGGTCTTAAAAATAAAAGCGTAGTAATAAATCACATCTTTCCTATCCTGCGGTCGCGAACAACTAATAAAAGCGTTTTGAATATCTTAAAAATATATTCACAATTTGAGAAAAGTTTTTAAGAGCGTGGCATCTGCACCGTGCAATATCGATTTGTGAAACGCTGGCAGTAAATAGCGAACAGTATGAAAGTAGACTCCGTTGGGAACTGTGGGGACTATCTTCAAAATACTCAAAAATCTAATAGGCTACAATTGTGAATGCTATCATGTTGGTCTTATAAAATACATGCTGCAGATTGTTAAAATCAATCAAGAAAATGGTTGACGCAATAGCATCCTAGCAACCACATCCTGGTCACAATTTAAATCCAAAATTAGTCAAATCTTTTCGATACTATTGAAAATTGTAAACGACGCTCTACATATAAAATGTTAATAATATAAGGAATCAAATAACTTGAGGTATAAAAAGAAATAGTTGGATTGACATGTTTTTTCAAGCACAGAGAAATCCACTAAACTATTTTTCCTTAAACCTACCTATTTCAACCGCCGGGAAAAATCTGTTAAGTTATGATATTAGGGAATTTCAAGCAAAAGATGTTGGCCAAATAAGTTTAAAGAAAATCGTCAATATTAAAAAATGCGGAAAGTTAAAGTACGAACACAATAACAAAACCAGTCAGCTGCATAAAACAGAACTTTCACAACAAAAATCACCATTTCATATCGGTAAGTACCCATTTCGGTCTCCCCTACAAGCTGTGCATGAAATGAAAGCCATTGTCGGCTAGAACTCGAACGGTTACATGATCGACCCCCGACGAGGAACTTTCTACTAAGCTATCACATACTACATTCGACTATTTTGCCAACACTCCCGGAAACAGGGATTTGCGAGCTCTTTTTACGAACCGACTTAAAATAGAACAAAGTATCTAAACAGAGGGACTTTGAGCCATGTTTAAAGTCTTTCAGAAACGTTTTCGTCTCTCATAAACTTGGGTTTAGCTCAAACGTTCTGTTTATTGGATTTCTTTTTCTTATCAATCCTTTTGTACTTTATCAGAATGGCTATTGCCCTGAGTTTGTCATCCGTGACAATCTCCGACAATCCATCAGTAGCTGTTGGTAACTCATCATATGTAGCATCTATATGCATACTTTATTCAGTGGTTTAGTTGATAGATATGTCAGTCTTTACACCTTGCCAAGATTCCTTTCGCACATATCTTTCGCTTCATTCACAATTGTCAGACAATTCATGTAGACGCGTCGGTTGAGAGTACCTTCTCTTAACACATTCATCTAGTCTAGGCCTTCCCCTTGGAATATTCCCATAAATCTACACTCTTAATTAACATATCTTTTTCATGTAACCACTATTCCTTTACATATCCGAATTAGACTTGCCAACTTTAAAAGCTTTTAAACATCTCTTTTCATTTGCTTTTACAGATTTGTTAGATCTGTTTGGTAAAAATCATGTTCATTGCAAATTTCACCAAAACAACCACACCTAATGGGCCACCCACATATATTATTCATGAAGTAAAATGAATGTGTCACGGTGACAATAAGAACCACTACTCACACGTGACAGGGTAATCTGATTTGTTTTAATTTATGTGTTGTTTATGACTTTGTTCTACTTACATACCTATTAAATGGTCCCATATTTGAAGTAGGTGCTAGCTTTTGTCTGCAATTTTGTTTCTACTAATTGGGGATTACTGAAAATCCCTCAGGAACTATTTTTCGAGATGGAAGGAAGCGTATATCTTTATATGAATGCGTGTGCGAAATTACAAGAAAATGGAGCTAGAGGTTTTATTTATTTATTTATTATTATTAAACTTAGATATTTTTACATTACATACATTTAACTGCTACAGTGTAACAAAAACCATAATATGTAGGTTTGAACGTACACTGGCACTCATCGTTGAACATCCATAAGATGTAGGTAGTTTTACAAATGCAATGCTACGCATCGCACCCAGTAAAACACAAGTGAAGAATGTCTCGGTACCACACGAGGTGAATTATGCTTGCTGAATTTTATAAAGAAAGTATTTTTTTAATTTTGTTTTAAGATTTTTGGTATTAAGATTTTGGTATTAGGTGGCAACATACAAAGAAACTTTATCGCTTTTACATTAATACGCGAATTTGAAACTAAATGAAAAATTAATTATTTATTTAATTAAAACAAATTTTAATTCATTGTTCACACTTAGTAAAGAAATCCCAAAACTCTGTCATTAGCGATCAAACGCTATCGACCCAACACGAGAGCTCGAAACAAGTAAAGTAGAACACAATGAAAGATTAATATTTATACAGAGAGTAATTCGCGGGCACTTAAAACGTAACGACACGAGTTCGTGGTTCGGACATCGTCCCGTCGGAATACCAATGGCCCCCCACAGCGTATGCATTATTTATCCCTAAGCCCGCCCAAATGAATGCACCGGCCAAGAAAAACAACGTGCAGGTCTTGTTCGACTGGATGCGACATTGTGTGAGTATAATTATTATAGATGCATTTTCTTATTTTGATTTTCGTTTATGCATTCCATACCAGTTGCATCGTCTCTCAGAAGACCCAAGATCCCTTACAACTACTACGAATGTAAAAAGTACACAGAGCGAACTCTCGATAAAAATGCATAAATTATTATTTTTTTGACCCTTGTGTTTCTTCGATCTGAACTTCACATTTTTCGATTGATGATTGATTAACCTACCTAAGAAAGTTAATGTAGGTACTGTGATGTAAAAGATAATTTAATTATCAAATATTTTTTTTTAATTTGAAGGCATTCACAGGAAAATAATAAACTGTCTTACAGTCCTAATTTACTCTCCTCGACACAACATGACAAACTCGAGCTTTTCGATGCCACATCCAGTTCCTAAGCATCAACAATGGTCCCTACGTGTATCCGAGGCTAAACGACGGAAATAAAACTCCTATAAATATTGAACAACCATATTTTTCTCACTTTGTCGCGTCGAGAGCCGTCCACGACCGTAGTGCCACTGTTGTGTTATGTGCCATTCTTAGTGCCATCTTCGGAATTTGTTAGAGCAGTGTCACACTCACACGCTGCGTGGAATGCGGTCTTTTTGTGTTCTTAATTTAAATTGTCTTACTCGTAACACATAAGAAAAGATAAAAGCTGTCCACTGTACATATTTTGAATGTGAATATGTTGTTTTGTTTTTGTTTTCTTTCACTACATATATTTTAAGTTTTCTTTTTTATCAAAATCAAATAGCTGCTACAAGTTGATTATGAAACCTGTGTTAGTATTATCTAACTACAGTTTTTTATATTAAAATAAGTGTATTGAATAGTAACAGTATTTAAAATAAAGGCTTCTTTTTGGGTCTACACATGTCACAGTTTTAGATTAGTAACAGTTTTGAATCTGCCTGTGCTGGGCCTAGCAAACAACAGCTATAGTATAAAAGGCATAAATATAGAAAGAAAATAGACACACAGATATTATATTTTCTCGATTCCTGCACAAACCATCCTCAGCGTAACTTTTCAGTTTCTCTGAGACTGTTTGCTACATATATCTGCCCCGTAGCAATTAAAGACGTGACGATCATGTATGAATATTTTAATTACGACTCGAGCAAAACTCTTTGACAAAACATAAAAAAACACATGTATTTTGCACATGTAAACCAACCTTTATTTTACGACATGCACCTCCGTTCAATTTTTAGGGTATCAAAAGGGACTGCGTGCGTTTATAGGCGATAATTTTTGTGGGATCAGTGAAGATTGCCCGCCGTGAATGCATCGGGGTTGAAGGGTGATATCTTACAATATACGGTAAGCCGGTCTATACTATACGTGCTCCGCAGTGACAGGAGGGTCGGCTGTTCGACAAGACATACATGATCATTGGGCATGTCAATATGCCAATGCAAAGCGGTTTCTGTTTGATTTTATTTGATTTACAGTTTGCTCTCGTAAATGGATTTAAGTGAAGAGGCTCCCTCCGTTATTTCATGTAAGAAAGTCGACGGTCGAATCGGTGAAGTGGCCGGTTGAAATGCGTGTGGCGCAAAAAGGGCACAGGTTCGAATCGATCATGTTCCAATGACTGTTTTCGAAGGTATGTACATTAGTTCGATCGATATCGAGGTCGCTCTTACGGTGAGGGAAGTCTTTAGTTAGAAAAAGAAAAACATTTTATTGCCCATCTTTGTCTACTAAATCTTAAGTAGTCTCAATGTTAATTTATTGATTTTTCGATTGCATTTGACTTTAAACACATAACAGATAGAAAAGTTTAAAAGGGGAAGCTTTCGCCCAACATAAAAAAAAATGCTAAGAAAAACGTGATCAACATCTCAAGACTAATTCCATTAACCAAATATCAGACTTTGACAATCACAAATAATAAAAATGAAGTTTAATTGAGTTCTCCGGTATTAACTCAAAGAGTATCGCATCTGGGCGGCGGCCACCCGACGTCGCTGTAAACATTACGACTTAATCTCGACTAAATTGCCAGTTATCTGTCCTAGTGCAGACGCTGGCATAATTGCGCCTTTTGGGGTACCGCAAGGAAGTGTTATGCGAAACTTTATCTTATCGTTTAGGAGTGCGGGCTCCGATTCTAGAAAGACCTTTGGATTCTCTATCTGAACTATTCAAAGGTCGTTTGACATACCTACTCAACAGGCGAGAGAAATTTCATCTTCGAACGGCTCGTCGACGCCCTATACATATATCAGGCTGTCTACAATGCCTTTGAGCAAATCCTTAGCAAAATCTAGTTCTTCTTGGCACACCTGCAAAAACAAAGAAAATACTAAGTATATTCAAAATTTAAACAAATGAATTGCATGTACGCCTATTCGTCATCGAATTTAGAGTGGTGGTGGTAGCAACTTTAGCTCTAGCAACTATTAGGTCGGTCTACCCCGTAAGCGATAAATACTTAATGTTCTTGTATATGTCACTGTACTGTTACGGCAGGATCTTTGCTTCTAGAATGATTTTATACTAACAAATATACGGAACACTGAAACAAAAAGCTGGAACACTTTTTGATTTCACATTTACGAGTATCAAGCCGCCATTTTGTGCAGTTAATTAGTACAACGATACTAACCTGCTCGGAAGCACGGCTATCATTCGCGATTATTTTTGTCCCTCAAACCGAATCACTTAATTGCTTTTGGATAAGTTCTTTGTTAAGTTTTTTAACCGACATTTCTTTACGATGGCTACTGTATTTTTGTCCTATAATGAGTTATATTTATTTTATTTTATTTTTATTATGAGTTATATACAGAGCTATGTGATACTCAGTACTTTAGAACTGAACCACTGTTTCTCCCAAGGATCTCATAAAGGGCACCTTTAAACCTTACGTAGGTACCTATATTGTCAGAATCACGGTCTGAGATCAGGAAGATATGCCGCGTGATATATGTGATTACGTAAATTAATTACTTCTAGATACTTCTATTCTCCATTTCTACACAAACATGTGTATAATTTCGTCTTAATCCCATAAAGGATAGACAGAGCGAATAGACTGAACGGCCGCGTTTAAGTGTATGGCTTAATGATGGAATTGAGATTAAAATAGTGACAGTTTCTTAGCCCATCATCTTGAAGAAGAATCCCAAGTTTATTAGTCTATCCCTTGAGTGACTTTTACAATCTGCATAGAAAGACAAGCAGCTAGCACACACTATGTTAAATTCTTTGTACATATATGTCGTAAACATAAATACTGAATGCTTTTGAAATTTAATAAAAACTTCTCATAAAATTTGGATTTCAATACACAGAATGCATATGGACAGAATGCGAATGTGGAAAGAAATGGACATAAAACAGTTATTGCGTATGGTAGTTGAAACCGACGGACTTGGTAACTAAGGCCTTGTTCAGACTGTGCTAGATAAAAATAAAATTTAAACGAAAACAAATGTGAGTTCGCACGTGCACGTCTAATATAAAAAAGAAATATATTAATTAATAGTAAAGGGAACTTTTTGTGACGGTTGCGCTTTCAATTGCTTTTTGCTTTTTTACGCAAATATTTCGTATTGTGCACCTACCTAGATAAAGAGATTATTTTGTTATCCTATAAATATTTAAGAATTACCTTTACTATCTAAGTCCACAGAAAGAACAACTGTGCTACCAAATCAAGGCTCTGTCTATTCTTATGGATACCTCTATAGTTTGATCACCTACGCTCTGTCAATTCCATCATGACTTATGATTATGCTATTAATTTAATATACAATGCTATTTAGATAATGATAGACTCGACACGGTGTATATTGATTTTGAAAATAAATGAATATGAATATCAAGTGTGACTATACCCTTACAATTAAGGTGAACGACTTCAAATTCAATATGAAAGGAATCTTCAGGATTATTAGACTCAGAAGAATATAAAAACTTGAGAGAATGCATCATATGGAATATGTAATGTGGTCATGCGCAGAATTCCATATGTTTGGAACTTAAATGAAAACTCTAAAGATAAAACATAAAACCTTCTCAATTTATTCCACATTTTTTTTAGCTACTTTGATATAATACAAGGTTTTAGTATTAATTTTTTCAACTAAACGATAGTAATAAAACTCATTTTAAACGTACCTAGTTTAAAATGAGTTTCATTACAGTCGTGTCAAATGTAATATTTTATAATGTAATACATAGATCACATCTATATCGCTTCAGGGGTAGAAAGAGCCAACAGTCTTGTCAGACTGTAAAAGCCACGTTGAGCTGTATGGTTCAATGATGAAATCGAGATTCAAATATTGACAAGTTGCTAGCCCTTCGCTTAATGTGATATTTTGTTCATACGAGTAATTAACCTGAAAGTGGGAACTGGAATTTAAAAAAAAATCTGTATTAAATCTACTCTTAGATTCTCTTATTTAAGTATAACTACCAACTTGGGAGTTTAACTGCGAAAACTCCACTTAAAAAAATTGCTTCATTCCAAAAACGGGTTGCAAAAAATTTGTATTGGATTATTGCTATTATTTATTATTATATTATATTTGAGTATTTCGCCAGATACCTGAGACACTGCTTAGCTTAATGACATCCTTAAAATATTTATCCTTAAATTGTGCTTAAGTTATAAGGCTCCATTCCACCCGTTGATATTAAATACATCAATTCCTGTCACGTTTCAACAAGAAGTATGTGTTTAATGAAAATAATGCCGATGTCCATCCGTGACGGAATGTTTGTTCGTCTATTTCTGAACCATTTAATATTATCTATATAAATCAATATAAAGGAGATTCGGTGGAGCGGTTAAAGCATCTGATTTCAAAGCATAATGCACAGGTTCGAATTCCCCCGCCGTGAAAAGCCAATATCTAACTAAACATAATACGGGACAAATTACAAAAAAATAACTGTCAGAAAAGTAAATTTTTCATTATTATTTTTTTCATTACAGAATGCGAATCCAAGACCTTGTCTCTCATAGGCAGGCATACTACCGCTGAGCCAGAGAGGCCAACAAGGAAAACATCGTGATTTATTTAGATTTATATAGATAAGATTCAATTCATGTCAACTATAAACCATTCATCCACTACGCTCTATAAAAATAAAATTTTAGTATATTATATTTTATTCGAGGAGTACCTAAACATGAATCTTGTATCAAATATATTCTAACAAGCGCGACTCTTACAAGAATATCCCCTTACCCGTCTCGCGAAGGCTTCGTGTTTATAGAAATCCCGCACCTGGCCGGGATGAATTTAACGAGCTGACCCATGTCGGGGCATGTTGTGTCGGTGACCGCAACCTGCCTAATTTTCTGGGAAAAATATATCTGAGAAAATCTCTAAACGTATAGAGGTTGTTGTATGTTTCATGTACCTATGTGTACCGATATTGTTACCGCTTCTTCAGCATTGACGCTTTGGAAGCACTAAACTAATTGATTGCCGTGTGGTTCCCGGCAGTGCCGTGTGATTCCCGGCACCAATACAAAAAAGAATAGGACCCCTCCATCTGTTTCCCATGGATGTCGTAAAAGGCGACTAAGGGATAGGCTTACAAACTTGGGATTCTTTTTTTAGGCGATGGGCTAGCAACCTGTCTCTATTTGGATCTCAATACTATCAATAAGCCAAATAGCTGAACGTGGCCGATCAGTCTTTTCAAGACTGCTCTGTCTACCCCACAAGGGATATAGACGTAACCATATGTATGTATGTAACTAATTTATTCGACATCAAAAAATGTTGTGAAACCAAAAGCCTAGTCATTCTTGCCTTGAAAATCCCCAAGTGGTTTGTATCGGGGAAGAGAGATTAATTCTATCATTAAACCTAATAGCTGAACGTGGCCTATCAGTCCTTTCAGGACTGCTTGCTCTGTTAACCCCGCAAGGGATGTAGACGTGATTATATGAATGAATGAATGAAGTTTTTTTGATCCCTTCAATTTACTTCTTTATATGATTATCAGGGGTACGTATATGGCACGCGCTACGCCGTTTTGATTGGGCGATACTAATGCTATTCGCTTTTTATTATCACGTGAAACGGGACAGCTGTAGTTTATCGCGCGATAAAAACGAGCCATGTTAGCACGGAAAATCTGATTGGACCTTCATAAAAAAAAATTCTGTCGATCCCTCGTGAGCAAAGCCGCAGACAACAGCTAATCACACCCAAAATAAGCCAAAATAAAACCACACCTGGCACATTTACAAATCAAGCGAAAACGACAATTGTCTCGTATTTCTCTGCGATCTCGCCTAAATCCATATCGTCCTTTGGTAAATTTCATTTCCATTGTCCTTTGAGACATTTCCTTTGAGCCACGGAATCTTATAAAATCTGTTTATGAAATAAAAAAAGTAACTGTTATTTGCTTTCTTTTTAGCCTTGGAATATAATTTTAACCGATTGAAGAGAAATTGGAAAGTTATTCACTTTTTGTGAAATAAGTAAAATGCATTATAGCAATTAATTGAGATTAAATAAGTTAACTAAGTTTATTTACAACGGTAGAAACAATTAAATCTTTCTATTGTTCAATTGTCACGATCTCTGCATACTTCTTTCGCTTCATCCACATTCAAATTAACGTTTAGGATAAATCGATTAAGCTTTAATAAGTGTTATTTCTTTTCATTGGATAAATAATACATTACGACACGACGATAGATTAGAACAGAGATGAAATGCTGTTTGAATATGTAAGTGAAAATATGTTTATGATAAAAAACAACTTTATTCAATTGTCCTGCGAGGAACTACCAACAAAATGTATTTCGTTAATTCTGATCCCCACTAAGATAAATTTATGGGGCTGTATCAATGAGAAACGACTTAATTTCACTAAAACATTTGTTACGGAATTGCCATTAATGGCCCCTCCGCGATAATACATTATCAAAAAAAAGTTTATCCGCCTTTTCGTGATGTATTTGATAATAAAATTCGCAATAATGTTCAAAGCCAATATGTTATGGGCATACATAAATAGACAAATGGATTGTCTAAATTAAAACAGACGGGTTTCTTTTTGCAGCTTTTAATTTTTTTTAACGTTAATATAGAAAGAAATACATATCATATCTTATAATACCTGCCTTCGACCCCAGATCGTATTTTGGTCCCTATCAGATCATGATGGAAAACTTTCTGACTGGGTCTTTCATTACGTTTTTACACATAAGATTTAAATTTCAGTTGTAAATCTATCATAATAAATTATTCAATCAAATTCTGTAAACATTGGTCACATATTGTCACAAAAATGACAAGCATCGAAAACTTACTAATTGCCTGCCATAGCGTTAATAATTACATTGTCCAATGGGGTATTAAGTGTGAACAATAATAAACTTTATGACCTACAACTTATAGCACACAATGTGTTACATAAAAAAGCCGTAACCCGATAACTGTCTATTAGTTCTGAAACTGTCAAAAGACCCTTTATTTTATGCCAACTATGAGATAAAATGATATGAAAGTTTAATGTAATGGCACAATTTAATATACAGGGTGGGCCAGGAATTAGTTAACATTTTAAAAAATCATTAAAAAAAAACTATTATATTTACATCAAAAATTATTTATTTAAGAGATAGCTTATAAAATGGAAATTACTTTTTAAAAATAATATCATTTAAATAGCCACCATCACGGCGTTGGCATTCCTCTAAACGAGCACGAATATTTTCGAATACTCGCCGTAATAAAGATCGTGGGATCGCTGACATTTCGTCTCTTATTTTCGCCTTTAATTGAAGTAATGTCTTTGGTTTGTGGGTATAGACACGATGTTTTAGATATCCCCAAAGAAAAAAATCGGCAGGTGTTAGGTCAGGGCTCCTAGGTGGCCACGGAATGTCACCTCTTCGGGAAATGAGCTTTTCTGGGAACATTTCTTTGACGACCGGTAGGAATTCATTAGACGTGTGGCAAGTCGCTCCATCTTGCTGAAACCACGTCTGCCGATTGTAGCCGGCAAATTCTTGCAGCTGTGGTGTCAAAAATTCTCTCAGCAGCTTCACATACTCGGAGGAGTTTACTGTGATCGTACGGCCACGAAAATCCTCAAACAAATAAGGTCCAATGATTCCTGTAGCTGAAATGGCTGCCCATACAGTGACCTTAGGGGAATGAAGAGGCCTTTGATGTTTAGCCCTGGGATTTTAGCTGCTCCAATATCTGTAATTTTGTTTATTGACGTGCCCATTGACATGGAAGTTGGCTTCGTCAGAGAACAAGATGTTGTCAAAGTTACGGAAGCGATCCAACATTGTTTCAGCATATATTTTGTGTAAAATCAAATCATTAGGCTTTAGTTCTTGCACTAATTGAATCTTATATGGATGTAATTTCAAATCACATTTCAAAATGCGGCGTAAAGACGTGCGAGATATACCTAATTCAGCCGAGCGTTTGCGCGTCGACAAATTTGGATCGCGTCGTACTGAAGCTGAAACTCTCTGCACGTTCTCATCACTCCGTGAAGTCCGTGGGCCGCCAGTTTGCTTCACATTTCGATCCGGTCTCTTCAAATTTGTTTACCCATTTCTTTATTAAAACTGAGCTTGGGCACTCATTTAGGTCGTGTAAATGGAATTCCACGCGAAATAGACGCCGCACAGTGATGAGCGAACTATTGTTTAAATAAAATTGCTTTACGCAAAAGGCACGCTGCGGTCCCGTGAAGCGATCCATGTCAACTAAATTTCCAAGAACTGAGCTAGCTGTTAGACCTCTCCCCGCACCACGCCCCTCTGCTGTTTGCGCGCGAAGTCAAATTCAAATGTAAACAAATTCATGGCCCACCCTGTAGTTGTAAATTCCACACTGAAGGTTTTGTTTCTATGATATGTGTACAATTATGTCTGCTGTGATCAGTCTACATTTTATACATGCATTTAAAAATTCTAGCTAGAATGTTGTGATGTGTAGTGAATTCTAACTGCACTAGATTACGCCCGCGACTCCGCCTGCGTGTAACAAAAATTCCTGTTGCTTAATTACAATTGTTTCTTATTGCCTCTAGGCCACATAAGGAATTTACAATCTACAACAAAATTTAAAATGCGTTTAAATAACCATCAGTCAGTCAATCAGATTCTTCTTATAGAAAATGTATCAGAGGTAAACCTATATAGGTATGTACCTTTTATAAAGCTGAATGTGGCCTACCAGTCTTGTCTAGACTGTTGGCTTTGTCTAACCCGCAAGGGACATAGGACTATATTTATGTATGTATGTACCTTTTATACATAGGTACACAAGATTAAACAGATTCCCACATACATCTAAGCAGTTCACTACAAAACAAACACGTCTGTAAGCGAATGAAAATTAAACATCACGAGACGATCTTGGAGACAATGCAATTAATTTCCGACTGCAAATATGCAGGCGTATTTGTACTAACCCTCAATGGGCATTATTCGGTTAGACAGTCTAGTTCTGTCGTACAAATAAATCCGCATTGCTGTAGGGCAAGGGAAGTGGGTTTAATCCATGCTAAATTACTTAACGTCTGCTTGAGGCTGGGCTGTAGAGTTATGAATTATTTAGACAGCAATTTTTTTAATTATCTTCTACTTTTCATTATAAAATCTTTCAATAATTATATAACTTCTTAATTAACTGAAATTTTAAAATATCCATTTATAAATAATGTAAGTCACTAAAACCAATCAAAGTTCTTCAACTTTTAATAATTTTGGTATAACATTATTAATCTATAAATATTTTTTTAATTACAATTAATTCCAATTACAAACGTATGAAGAAAGAGTGGTCCTAATTTTATTCACTTTCTGTAATGACTACATCAGTCATTATTGACAATTGACTACAGATAATTGAAAGACGAAGGTTATCCCTCTGTGGTTTTTCTTACATTCATTTCCATAGAAAGAGAGCTATGGTCTTTTATTTTTTATACTTAGAATTACAACGAAACAAATGCAATTTAACCTCATAAAAAATGGAAAACAAAAGATTTAAATAAGAGATATTTAATATACAGCTAGGTCTTCTACGTCACTTCTGTGCATTCTGAAGTCTATACAATAGCCCGATTATCTGCTGTGTTTAGCGCCCCTAGCCCCTACGAATATTTAACCCTGTTTGTTAAGTTGTTGCCTGAGTTGAGACTCAACCCAGCTTGATTTGATTATTTGAGCTATTTCCACAGGATAATAAATAATTGAAAAGGTTTTATTTACTTTGTAGGAACTACACTTATTAAACTTGATTTTGTATGTGATCTTATAAATTTCAGTTGGCTGGAAGAGATTCCACTAAGGGATACGCCCGACTTTGTATTGTACTGTTTCATATTTTTAACGTAAAGTTCCTCCACCTACTTTCTCTGTCTCTATATATAGATATTTCTATATCCCTTGCGAGGTAGACTGAGCCAACAGTCAGCCAAAAGACTGAAATGCCACGTCCAGCTATAAAGATTTATTGATTTATCTGTCTGTATTTATGCGCGAATTTGTTCCTAATTGAAATTTTTGAAAGAGGGTTTTCTGAGAACATTTTATATCTATAAATGCTACCTGTGCGAAGTCAGGGCGGGTCATTTGTGAACAATAGAGCATTTACTCAGTGAATTTAAGACTAGCAACCTGTCAGTATCTCAATCCCAATTCCATCATAAAACCATACAACTGAACGTGGCCTTTCAATCTTTTGAGATTGTTGGCTCTGTCTGCCCTGTTGGGGATAAATCATAATTACATATATGAATGTATGTAAACTATTCGAACTCTAAATGAAATTGACTGTTTGCACTTCTAAATTTCATTTATTTTGATAACTTAATTATGACTCTTTTCATGTTAGTGGAAAGCTCATAAAAAATGTTTCAACAATGACGTACATAATTTATGATGCATTATTTAAAATTAAAATTTGCGTGTAGTTAATTGTCCATTTGACAATTATTTATGTTAGGCTGAAACTGTAACAATGAATGAAGTTTTAGATTTTACTATTATATAATTTAAAAATAAAGTACAATTTAGCTGACAATTATATCTACCAAATTCTTATACCTACCAAGATCTATCAAGTTTTTAAGTGATTAATGTACTCTTATTTATTTATTAAACTTTATTTACACTCAAATGCTATAGGTGAACTCACAGAAATAACTTATCTATATTGATCCATGTGATTCCCGGCACTAGAAAAAGGAACACTCCTCTCTTTGCCATGGATGACGTAAAAGGCGACTAAGGCGTAGGCTGATAAACTTGAGATTCTTAATTTAGGCTGTGGACTAACAACCTGTCACTATTTGAATCCCAATTCAATAATTAAGCCATACAGGTGACCGTGACTTTTCAGTCTTTGCGAGACTTTTCGCTCTGTCTATCCCGTAAGAGATAAAGGCGTGATTATAAGTATGAATGTAACAATCCGAATTCATTTTTAATTAGCATTCTCTTTCATTCTACATGTAAGCAAACAGATTAGAAATAAAAACAAATAAAGGCGAAAATATGTACTCACACTAATTAAAAATAAATATTTAAGCCAAGTCCCTTTCACGTTGGATAAGTGTCTTCCACTCTGTCTGCACATCGTCTTGAGCACTCACCAAATCTAACAACAAAGAAGTTATTTCAGATTCAATAAACTCAAAAGAACCAATATTGGAGAAGCCTAACCTCTCCTTTTAACTTCCTTCGTATGAAGATTTCCTCCAATGGCGTCGCAGAACCGTTATAAACGGATGCGGTATAAATGACTTACCTATTGTTTAAAAAGGTTTTTTTTTATTCGTAGTCTTGATCGGACTGTGCATCGGACGATCGCTAGTCGCTGGTCATCACAGTCTGCGCCGTTTAAAGTCATCAACAGGCGTTCAATCTAGTCGGGTCTGTCAGACCTAGGTCGGACGCAGAAAGATAGACGTCACTTAATGTGTGGCGACATCTCTACGCCACTCGTCACAACATCCAATCTCACAACAACTGTCAATCATCGCGAAGAAATTGACGCGCTCAACCAATAGCAGAGAAGAAACTAAATCGCGATTTTAGAGATTTCACGGATTGGAGCTATCTATATATACAACCTTCGACACAACATCGTCGGAGCCGCGGTTCCCCAGGCATAACACCTAGCCTGGCGGAAGATCTTCCCTTTGGTGGCGGTCGAGCCGAATCATCACTCCCGCTACAAATGTATGTATGTATGTTGTCATTGCCAGACCGGAGACTCCTTCTTGGTGTCATGTCAATATAAGAAGGTTGATTTGTAAAAACTAAAAGTAAAAAAAAACCTGAACACAAATTAACGATGAAAACCATACGTACAACAAAAAAGTACTGAATAAGGTAAAACTGTGAACGGCTAACATTATTACTACAATACCACATCCATCAATAATACTAGTACATAGTGAACGCCTTTCACAAAGAGGATTCTCGTTTTGTTTCTTAATTTTACGCGCCGGCGCACACGCTGCCTACCTACTTAAACGCTCAAACGAAATCCGGTGTATGAGATTTTACTTGCTCCTATCATTTTTTGTCACGCGCACTTTCTATTACAGAAAAGGATATATTGTTGACCTGTTTATCACGAGTATAATATAAAGGGCTGTATAAAAAAGAATATCTTGTTTTATTCTTACACACAGTAAGTGTTGATTAAATGAAGGAAACTTAGGCTTTAAAAGAAATACAAATTTATTTTACTCATTTCTATAGGGAAATGAGTTATTATCGTACCACACAAATAAAGGCATACCCTATGTATTCATAATGTTTTAAACAAAATGCAATATGTATCACAAATCAGTTCTTTCAAGAAACTAATTCACGAACGTTTTTCTCTGTTACATTTCTCAGTTTCACTGACTTCGCAGTGGTGAGGTTAAAAAATGAAATATTTAAAAGGGAATTGAAGTCAGCTAGAAAATTTTCTTCCCGTTTTTTGCCAGTCCCCAGTTATCGAGTGGGAAGTATTGCTTTTTAATGTAATTTCCGAAACGGAAGGCTACCAATGGTGGATTCCACTTTGACCCAGATTTTAACACCCGACCGATTTGAAATGGTGCATTTAGTTCTTGACTTAACTTTAAAATATTATAACTTCTTATAATTATTTCTTTCTTTCTTTTTATTTCACCATTACCCCAGGAAAAGTAAGCTTTTCTCTCACTCACTCACTCTGATTAATTAAATTTAAATGACAAAAATTAAACTCAAATAATCGTATTACAAGAAGCAATAGTAAGAGATTTTACTGTTATTTATCATTTAAATTGACAAAAGAATAGCTTATTATCAATCATAGGGATGAAAAAATAGAGACAATGGGATCATATCATTGCTGCGGAGGTCTCCTCTGAGAGATGGCTAATGGATTTTGTTCATACTTTTCCTGAACATCTATCAATTGTAGATGTATTAAATTTGTTTCTTAATTCATTAAATATGTAGAAAAGGTGTAATAGGTGCGCAAAATTTTGTTTCGCCTAAATATGTTAAAGTTTCTATATAGCGTGTTCTTAATATCATGGCATTTTTCCCTGGTTGTACAGACATACATACATATAGTCTCGTCTGTATCCCTTGCGGGGTAGACAGAGCTAACAGTTTTAAAAAGACTTGAAGACCACGTTCAGCTGTATGGTGATTAAAATGAAATTTATATAGTGACAGGTTGCTTGCCCATTATCTACAAAAAAAATCTCAAGTTTATTAGCTATTCCATTAGTCGCCTTTTACGACATCCACGGGTAAGAAATGGATAATGAAATGAAGAAATGGATGGATGGTCCTATTGTATTAAAGTGGAACTCCTGACAACCAATGGTGGAGCCTTCCCGCTCAACCTAAAACTTTTGACCATTATGAGGTCACCTTAGAAACATTTGTGACGGCCTCTATGGCGGAGTGGTAGCGCGCTTGTCTGTGACATATCCCGTTTTCAATCCCGGTCCGGACGAATATAACAATTATTAAGTGTCCCACAATCCATACATATAATAAAACTGTAACTGAACTTTGTCTGTACATTGAAGATATTTAAGAAAAAAAATTATAAGGGGTGTCTTTTTAGGGTCAAAAGTAATGAATAAATGTTTTGGCCATTTTGATGAATTTGAATTTATGCTCTTAAGCAAATTGAATACAAAAATAACGTCAAGATAGAGTTTCCGCCTAACATTTCATTTAAGAGCAATTCTTATTATTGTTGACTTAAAAGCGGGACCTAATTTGATGTCACAATTCCTGCTCAACCCGCCAGGGGCTCGCTGTTGCAGTCTTGGATTACAAATTACAAGATCTATTTCATCTCTCCACAACCATATCACGTGTCAATAAGGTTCGTTTTAATAAAAACAGTTGATAATTCAATATTTGTGTGGTAGATGCGTTGCAATGGTCATTCTGTTTCAGCGGTGAGTCGGATTTCTTCAAAGAATTGCTCGTTATTAAAAGAGATGACAATTATTATGGCTTCTATCTTATTAACTGGAAGGACTTGATATTGTGCTTTAAAATAGAATAAAAAGGTAGTCTGTAGATAATGGTGAAATATCTTTATTGAATAGGCCTCGTTCAGGTATATGGCTTAATGATGAAATTGAGATTCAATTAGTGACAAATTGCTAGCCCATCGCCTAAAAGATTGAATCCCAAGTTTATAAGCCGTTCCCTTAGTCGCCTTTTACGGATTTTTTTTTACTTTATATACATTTAATAATGTCTAAGTTTTAACTAGGTTGCAAACCTTCGCCTAAATAAGAATCCCTAGTCTATTAACGTTTCCCTCGATTGACTTTTACAGTCTGCATCGAAAGAGAAGCAGCTGGCTCGCACTTTGTTATTTCTTCGCCACGAGAACGTCAGGGAAGCTAAATATCAAGTTATAGCTAAACTTAGCATCGCAAGGACAGCGTATATTCTTCGAAGGGTGGGAAGAAATGGTTTTAAGACATAATCCGCAGGGAACAAAGAGACTTGGACATGTTTGTTTCCCAATTTTACGCCTTGCCGGCTCCGAGAGAAATCTCTTTGGAGACAAAGAGTATTATTTATTTGGAGATGACATAGTTACTTAATGTTTAGACATTACTACTACTCATATTACGGCCTCATAGAACGTTCCTGTGGCGCAGCTGTAGTGCGCTTGTCTGTGACACCGGAGGTCTCGGGTTCGAATCCCGGCCAGGGCATGATGAGAAACGAGCTTTGTCTGATTAGCCTGGGTCTTGGATGTTTATCTATATAAGTATTTATTATAATATGTAGTATCGTTGAGTTAGTATCTCGTAACACAAGTGTCGAACTTACTTCGAGGCTATATTTATTTATTTATATGCTGGGCGATTCCCAGCACTAAAAAATGGACATGCGAAAAGATATACAAATGCCAGGTATTTGGTTACCAAGAAGGGATACCTACAATGTAGGTAGGTGCTACATACAAATAATCACGGCTTTATCTCTTACGGGGTAAACAAAGCTTGAAAACTCGAAAAGACTGGAAGGCCACGTTCAGCTGTATGGCTTATTGATAGAATTGAGATTCAAATAGTGACATGTTGCTAACCTATTGCCTAAGAAATAAACCCAAGTTTGTAAGCCTATCCCTTAGTCGCCTTTTATGACATCCATGGGAAAGAGATGGAGTGGTCCTATTCTTTTTTGTATTGGTGCCGGGAACCACACGGCACAAACACGGCACGGTAAAAATTTTGATGTTGAAATTAATGAAATACTTGTGAAATGACTCGACAGTTCTTTGCATTTACCTTCAGCGTTCTGAAATGAAATCATTTACTCCTTATGTTTGTTATATGAGTTTAGTGAAAGTAGTTTTTCGGGATGCGATTTTCGATTGTCTAAATTGAATCTTTTGCACAACAAAATTCGAAGTAGAGTACCTGTTTTCGTAGGATTTATAAATCATTGTACTTTAAAACTTGGGAGCTGCTCCAAATACAGGTTAAAAAGTATGATCATTTACTTGTCTACACTATTATTTGATATTCCTAATTTTCTGACCACAGTGCCGTGTGGTTCCCATACAATTTTCCCATGCAATACAAAAAAGCATAGGATCACTCCATCTCTTTCCCATGGATGTCGTAAAAAGCGACTAAGGGATAGGCTTACAAACTTGGTATTCTTTTTTAGGCAATGGGCTAGCAACCAGTTACTATTTGAATCTCAATTCTATCATTAAGCCAAATAGCTGAACGTGGCCATTCAGTCTTAACAAGACTGTTGGCTCTGTCTGCCCCGCAAGGGCGTAACCATATGTATACTCTGACCACATCAAGTCGAATATTTATGTTACCCAGTGGGAGTCTTTTGATGCTCACTGTACTGTACTTACATGTATGCAAAATGAATGGAAGTTAATTGCGTAAAACACCCTCCACACCTCGAGGCGAAACGGTAATAACTAATTACAAAGTTCTATGATACGGCCCATGATCACGGAAACCAGGAAACGTAGTCGAACATTCATGTATTTATTTCCACGTCTATAACCGTATTTTTTAAACATACTCAAAAAAATTAAATCAACGCTGCAACGCCGAATAGGTATATAATCTATATAAATAAACATAAAATTCTCTCTGGCTTCAGGCTTTGATGTTAAATAATTTTGTTTCTTACTTTCAAGTTTTCACGTTTTTTATTAATATAAGAATTCATCTGTCGTTTTTTCCGGCTGGGGTTCTCTAAATGGATAATAAAGATAAAATAAATAAAAGATTATGTAACATAAGTTCTTATTCATTGGCGTTTTACGATGGTCACTCTCTAATGTGCCAGGAACAATTCCGCATGTTTCCTTTTTCTTTGATCTTACAATGTTGTTGCCTAGACATATGCAATTAAAATGAAACATCCACAGTAAACATAATAAAATTATTTACATGTGCATTCAGTTAAAAATTTTGTATTTTTTATATTTAATTATAGGTAAAAATTTTATTTGTGATAGGCATAGCAAACTGTCACTATTTGAATCTCAATTGTATCATTAAACCATACAGCTGAAAGTGGCCTGTCAGTCTTTTCGGGACTGATGGATCTATCTACCCTGCAAATATAGACGTGACTATATGTATGTATATCAACAGTAATATAATAATTGACATATCAGCATTATCAACACATATAATAAAAGAAAATGTTCAATCAATATTATAATTAAATATACATATATAATTCTTCACCTAGCCAACTGTACCACACATCTAATTTGCGCCCCCATATATATATAAATTACGAGTTAAGTTTCATTTTGTGTAATCACAGGCAGTGTCAAAGGAGCACCTCATAACACTGAAAGACTGCGGAGTGTAAGTGACACTCTATATGATAATCAGTGCAGCGATCCGAGGAGACGAGGGTACGTTTCAATATGCATTGAGAAAAATGTTACTTTAAGTAAATAAACTACGTATAACCTGCGAAAATAAACGTTATTTTGAAGTTCCCAGAAACCTTTTCCTCCAGACAGGTTCCTTAATTATGCTTCTCGCACTTGGCCGGTTTTTTTATGGTGTCACATCAATACATATACAAACACTACACGCAGGCAGAGACTACATCTTTCCACTTTCCACGCTTCCTGCATACTCCTTTCGCTTCATCCATCATCACCGTTTATCCAAAAGCGAAAAAAAGATAAGTCTTATCCAAATTACTTATGGATCTAAAATCTTCTTAAAAAGTGAGTTTTAATTTCTTGCGGCCTCGTTATGTAGAAAATTTCACGCGTCGGTTTCCCGTCGTTACAAATACAAATTTTCATTTCAAAGAAGAGGAACATAGCGGAAGCATTGCATACCTGAGAACTGATGAACTCGCTGTGTAGGAGACCTAATTCATATGTATTAAAATTATTGTATTAATATACGATAACTAACGATTGATCGTAATTCATTGCACATTCAGAAAACTGAATGTGTAACTAAGCCAAACCCTTGGATAAATAACCATAATAATCTAAGGGTTTGGTTCCGCCAAAAATTTGTGGAGGTCAAACGATTTACCGATGTTCCCTATTCCAGGATCATGGTCACAGGCGCACCTCGGACTTCGGAGAGATGAGAGGTGAACACGCAATCGGAACTAACAAAATCAAAATCAATATTTTATTCAGAAAATGGGTCTTCGCTGGCACTTTTTCACTTCATTTTACATTTCAGTAAATTAAATTTAAGTTCTTCGCCACTAATGCCAAGAGAATAAAAATGATCACTCTTTTCATAATTTTATTATTATATGCCTTACGGGGTAGACAGAGACATCTCGAAGACGCTAAAAGGCCACATTTAGCTGTAGGACTTATTGGTGGAATTAAGATTGCTGGCCCATCGCTTTATATAAATTATAATCCCAACTTTATCTTTCTCCGCTTCAAAATGCAAAGATTTCACGGGAAGGGATCGTTAAAGCTCAAAAGACTTTATGAATTTTATAATTAATAAATATCCGTTTTTGATTGGCACGTCTCTCATGACTTGGCATCGCGAGTACGCAACTCCGTAATTACCTATTTCCCGTTTCGCCCGAGGCAGCTACTGTGCGCCTTAATTAATGCACTATGCTACAACCCGACATCAAACAAAACATGTTACTCGTCACATATTAAACCATTTTGTAAAAGGAACACCCAGCAGCAAAAGGCTATGGTTCTATAATGGTGTTCCATAGACAATGGAAAATTAAAAAAAAATAAGTATTCATTTACTGTTCAAAGATCTTTTTCTGACTGGCCAGGGTCGTGCGTGTTCAGGTAGTGAAAAAGTTGGTTGATCATTTAAAATTTCCGTTTGTATGTTTGTACTCGCATCACGCAAAAACTATTGCTACGATTTGAGTGTGGTTTCCTCAGGTGTGTAAGGCTTGGTCCAATTCAACTTAAAAACTACGAGTACATGTTCCGCACCCTTCAAAGAGGCTCAGGGGGTCAGCTTCCTTTCACTGCGAGCGAAGTCACGGGCAAAAGCTAGAATAATATACATTATAAAACCATAGATGTTTTATAATAGGCGATCGAAAATCAAAACAACAAAAAATAAAATTACTTTATTTCAGACCAGATTCCTAAATTTTAGTAACAAATGTATGTAATTTTATCTTACTAAACCTCCATTTTGTACTTTATTAAAATTTATATGGTTTCACATTATTCGTCGTTTGGGTAGCTAATCGAGTGATTTGAAGAACGAAATGATTTAATTTTACCTCCCCATTTCACTCTCTTATGTCTACAGCCATGACTGAGACTATATTTGTTGGGGCTTCTACAATATCGACTTCGCTTTATTGCCAAACTTTCGGTCTCAGTATAAAGTATTGTTAAAAATATATTTATGAATAAAAACCAATGGTATTTTACAATCATCACTGTTAAAAGAGTGCTCAAGCAAATGGATGAAAGCCATTCCGAATTAAGTAATATACTTGTAATCATAATTTCAATCATGTGTTACAATTATCTAAGTTAACTTTCTCGTACTTCTATTTTTTATCTGTAGGTAAAATTGTATAAGATACGAACTTTTCAAATCGGTATATTCTTATACTTAGATGGACAAAGTGGCGATATAACTAGACATAATGCGAAGTAAAAATATAATTAGTTGGACCTACTGCGAAATAGATTAGAAAAAACGTAAGCTCCTAAGATATGACCTCATGTGGTTAATCACTGAAAGATATGAGATCGTTCTTAATTCGTATCAACAAAAGCACACAACGGGGTAGACAGACCCACTTGTAACAAGACTCCAACTCAAGATGTTAAGGAGATTTAAAGGTTGCCAGCCCACCAAATAAAATAACAATCTCTCAAATACTTTATTTCAGAAACAAAAAAAAAAAGTCAACTATGCGAATCGAAAAAAAACACAATCAATTAAATAGAAACATATTTGTATAATGGCATGTATTGTAATTGTTGATTAAACATAGAGGTGAACCGATAACGCAGCCATTCCTCAAACATAAAACCTTGTTTACATAACTTACTTTTATAATTGCATACAAAAACATTCCTTTTTTTTTATTAGGAAAGGACGCTCTACGTTTATTAATCGATACATCTCTGATAACTACATCAACGTAATTTTCTCAATTTGAATTATATCAATATAATAATTTACGACGTTTTAAGAGCAGTCAATAAATAATTAAAAAACTAAATCTAATAAACTTTGAATCAAATGATCCTTTGATGAGCCACGTAGTTTCACACTAATGTAAACAATCCCTTAACAGTCAACACCTCTTATCATATATGCCACTCTCGACACATGAAACCATTATTTCATATTCATTAGCCAAGCTCAAACACGTAAATTCAAGCATCAGTCCCAATTTCCCAAGAGCGAATGCATGAAGACATCACTTTACACAGTTCCGTTTGTAATTGATCGTATTTCGGGGCCCAAAAGCCCTCGTCACGAACTATTAGTTATGGCGTCTCATCCCAGGCGTTCGTCATAAAATAACCTAAGTACAAATGAGAACCTATTTAATTTTTTATTATGTTAATACAAAATGATTCGTAAATTTAAAGTGTCAATATACACATAGGTACATACATTATAATCACTTCTCATTCCCGCAAATGATATATTTATTTATTGAAACTTCATTGCACAAAATACAAATGTATAGCACAATTGGCGGACTTAATGCTAGAAGCAGAATCTACCAGTCAACCATTGAGTCTGACGAATATGTTCAGGCAATGTGCATTTAGTGTCTGTATGTACAAAAACAATTTAATATGAACAATATTGTTCCGATAGATTCCCTGCAAAGGTTACGCAGGTCAGATGGTAGTCGCTTCGTGAAAAACCTGATTCATCCAATCCAAGGATAAAGGCATACCTCGGGCTCATCTCCAGAATGGTGAGGATGCAACCGAGATTAAATGCCAAGAGAAAGAATAATATTTTTCCGAGTCGCTATACTCTTAGCAGAATGATCGTTCGAGTATGGTTTGGTGACAAACTTAATATTTAGTTACTCTTGCTATCCGTAAATACGGTAAGTCCTGCCTAAATGTTCATAAAGTTTAAGACATTCTCCAAAATGCTTGTGGAAATTTAATGGTACAACATAATCTCCCTTAGGTTTTTCATCAAAATATAAATGGGCCACCACAAAAATAACACATCTGTACTTTATTTATTTTACGCATGAGAACCATAACTTTAAATATTCAACAGTAATAATATCGCATTTACTATGCTACATTAGACTATCAAATTTATGTTCTGAAGGAATCGCTGCGGAGGAGTTTAGTTGAAGTTATATGAAGATTTCGCGAAATAATCTTCTTTTACCTTAATATAAATTGAATCTTGAAAGGATGTTTAACAATAAAATATATTTCATTACGATTTTTTTGATACAGCGAAGTTTTATTTGAAAACAAGCATCAACCCGTGGCTTTGATGAGCCTCGCTCTAGTAACAATTAGATATTAATGCCTACGTGCCATTCTGATGCGTATACGTCAACGAGGAAACTGGTACAAACATAAAAAAAATCTTTCAAATTTATAACATTTGTTTGATGGGTATGGTTTGAAAATTTTATGATTCAAGGTATCGCTTATTGACGTCAAATAAACAAATATAATCGTAACTTACAATTAAAGTTACTACCGTTTCCAAAGTGTTCACCAAGGAGTCCCTAACTCACCCCTTACTAAGTATTACCTAAGCTAGGGACCTCCTAAAATCACATACTTACCTAACTTTATTTTCACAACGCTAGATATTCCTCTTAAGGGACTTCCTAGTAAAGTGCCTTTTTATAAAGAACTGTATCGTTCAAAATGACAAATAATTTTCATAATACAGTTTAAAGGCAAATTTAAGGGCTCACCAAAGTTGTTTGGTTAAGCAGTGGTGAAAACGGATTTTACTATGAGCCACTCTAAATGCAGCTCAAGTGACACTTACTTAGCAATCGTTGGTGAAAACGGGCATACGACTATTGTTATTGTTGTGAATATCTACAGGAAAAGATCAGTTATCTATGAAATACTTCAAAAGAGAAATTGTATCGCATGCATTTCAAGAAAGCCAAGTTTTCATTACATAAATTCACGACGATGTAACGTTATTTCTTTTGTGTTATACGAGTAATATTAATCCTTGTTAGAGCTTTACGTAATAAACAAAGAAAGAGCCTTGAAGTAAAGAGTACTTTGTTACGTAGAATAATATTTGAGACAAGGTCATGTTGAGATTTTTGTGATAACATTTATGTGGTATTAGGTATGCTGCCCACCCGGCTCCATGTTTTTACCTTTTACTTCCCTCCTCAACATGTTCATAATATATGTTTCTACTACATAATAATTTTTTTATGGGCAATAAAGGTAATTTGTATTGTATTGTAGTTTTTTACTTTAAAAAACTTAACTTAATGTAAAACTAGTGTCTGACAGCAACTGCGTCCGCATAAATTAATTATGCTCCAGAAATCATCATAGAATTATAATAGAGGTAAAAATAGTATAAATAAGATAATGTAATCTAAAACAGTTTTGCCAGTCGCATTGCATACAGTTTCATCCTCTTTTTGTCCAAAGTGTACTTTGTCTAAATCTACTGTGGGTACATAAATTATATAGCATTTTAAGTCAGCGCATGAGCTAAGTTTATGTCACACTATGCTTGTTACATATTTTTAAACAAAGTGTTTAGAAGAATTTAAAGTCTTAAATGTTGATGTTAAATTCAGAAAAAGTGTAAACAGAAAAAGTGTAAA
Source organism: Amyelois transitella (assembly GCF_032362555.1). Lineage (NCBI taxonomy): Eukaryota > Metazoa > Arthropoda > Insecta > Lepidoptera > Pyralidae > Amyelois > Amyelois transitella. The sequence goes on along the minus strand of NC_083511.1, from coordinate 3,223,599 downwards.
CCAATGGTGGGGGAAGACCCCCCACCATTGGTCTAAATTTCTAAAGCTCATCTGGTCTTCAAATGAATGCAAAGTCTGATATAATCTAAATATGTCTTTACGAAGAAATGATTTAAATATGTCTCTACGAAGAAAAAAAAAATCTAAATATATCTCTACGAAGACATGATTTATATGAATAGTGGAATAAAAAAATGGATACTTCTCCGCTGCTAGTAAGAGATAAATCAAAAAAAAAAAAAAAAGCATGCTTTCGCTGGCTTACTGTGAACTCGCCTCCAGTTACAATAGCGTGACTTAAGCAAGTTAGGGCGAATTTCCACTTCGTTTTTCGAGTAGTCCGTGTTAATTTAAAACCTGAGTTTCAAACCCTAGACAGTGACGTGCTGGCGTGTTGTGTAAACTGCTAGGGAGGGGATGGAACTGTCATATCGCAAAGTTGGCACGTTGCGTGCATATGAATAAATTTGAATGTTTGTGATGTCTATTAAGTTGTCAGTCTATTAAGTTTTTCGACCGACTGCGAAAGTTAGATTATGCTACTTTCTCGAATTTCTCTTTTTCATCATAGTGACATTAGTCCTGCCCCGTAGAAAGGCACGCGCGCCGGCGTTTTCTAAACCTATCGCTGTTCCATTTGACGTCATAATGACAAGGAAAAATAGGGATAGATTTTTCGCGCGATAAATGTAGCGTCGCTCGTGTCGTGGCACAGGGGCTGGTTACGTCTTTTACAGACTAGATCTTTCCATTTGCCACGAACCTTGCAGAATTTTTCATTCATTTATTTATCTGTAGTCCAGTCCCTAAATTATTAATATGTAGTGTATATATGTCGCTATTTCTGTACAGAGTAATGTTTCCACATCAGATCTCACATACTGTGGTATGGTATGCACTTGACACGGTGACGTCACGCGGTTGCGATCCAACATGCCTGTCATACAATGTGATTTGTACGGTATCCTATTTATTTAATATAGGTATTTTACCTCTATAGCCGTGGTTCGCGACACTCTAGAATATAAATACTTCTATTATTGGTATTTTAAATTCACTAAGTCAATTTGTATCCTCCAGCTTTAATATTGACGGCTTCTGTGGCGCACCGGTAGTACGCTTGTCTGTGACACCGGAGGTCCCGGGTTCGAATCCCGGCCAGGGCATGATGAGAAAAGAACTTTTTGTGATTGGTCTTGGATGTTTATCTATATAACTATTAATTATAAAATATACTATCGTTGAGTTAATATCTCGTAACACAAGTCTCGAACTTACTTCGAGGCTAACTCTGTGTAATTTGTCCCATATAAATTTATAATTTATTTATTTTTTACTAACGAAGGTTCCATCATTCCTAAGATGAACTATGTCAAATGCCATAACAATTAGTCCTGCAGCTATTGGCGTATGCAACAGACAGCACATAATTGTGGTTGTGCCGTGTGCACTTGACTTGCGTTAAGACGTGGTTGGTTAGAGGCACAGAGCACTGCAACCCATTGCGCTCGGCTTACCGCTGAGAGCGCAACGTTCCATACTCTGCTAAGATTATTATAGCATCACATAACAACAATTTGAATACTTTATCTTTTTTAATACGAGCATTCATAAGATATTGCGCCGTGTAGTTCCCGGCACCAATACAAAAAAGAATAGGACCACTCCATGGGAACGACCATGGATGTTGTAAAAGGCGACTAAGAGATAGGCTTATAAACTTTGGATTCTTCTTTTAGGCAAAAGGCTAGTACAGCTATAGCTACCTGTCACTATTTGAATCTCAATTCTATCTTAAAGTCAAATAGCCGAACGTGGCCTATCAGTCTTTTCAAGACTGTTGGCTCTGTCTACCCCGCAAGACGTGATTATATATATGTATGTATTCATAAGATATTTCATTAAGGGCGTCTTGCAAGCTATATTGCACGCTATGGTGTTAATATTTTTCATCAAAACTGCTGAACTGCCACGTATCTACATGTCACACATCTACGATGTCAAACGATTGGATACGAGTAGTTAAAATTTTAAGTTCTTTTTAAATCAATTCATAAACGTAATTATTTTTGTCCAAATATTAATGTTTTTTGTCCAAATATAATTGTTTTTGGCTGGAATATTAATGTACGAGTATTCATATGTATGTACGATTATGACTTTATGCATTACAGGGTAGGCAGAACAGTTTTAAAATGACTACGTGAGGCCACGTTTATCTGTATGACTTAATGATGGAACTGATATTCAAATAGTGACTAATTCGCCCATCGCCTAAAAGAAGAATCCCGAGTTTAGTAGCCTTCCTCTTGATTCTTATTCATTCTTGTATTAGTACTTATACAAGTACGCTCAACTAACATAACTTATCAGGTATCTCTAATGTTCTCCCACATTATATCACAAAAGGTAGATACAACATACCTAAATTACACCAATATTTCATATCTAAAGTTAAACTTGAAACTTAAGGCACAACACGTTTGCCTCTGTTTAATTATGGTGAAGTTATTACGAACAGTTTCAGATAAGGGAACTTTATGAAATGCTCTTGACTAATATTTGAAACTAGTTAGGGTTATTGGTGAGTTGCCTTTGGGAAATTACGCGTGCGGTAGCCATGTTTACTGTTGGAACAATTCACGTGGCGCAGTATAGAAGTTGTAGTGTTATTAATATGCGGTTTGTTTTCATGTGATAATAATACATTATGGAAGCGACCATGTCCATTTTCGATTCACCTTATTTTTTATTATTTATGCTTAAAATTTTGTCCGTAATGTAAGTAGTGTTAACCCGTCGGAGTCATGACAACAATTTCTTTGGGCTGTCGAGTCTTGCATTTTTTCAGCAAAAAGTAAACCAATCCAAATTTACAAACTCTTCTAAATTTTTAGCCTAGGAATTAAAACATAAATACAACAAAAATAATTACCCATTCTGGAAAGGGGCGTGATCATACGATGGTAGTGAACCCGTTTACTAAGAGAGAAGAAAAAAAATCTAATATTTCTATCGTCAGAATCTTACTCGATACCGAATAAGGTCATCTAAATTTTCGCCCTAACGGCTGTTACATTTTAAATTATTTGTTAGACGCCTGAACTGACTCTCTGGTACATGCCCAAATTGCTCGGTCCGCTTCACCTCGCACCCACCATGCCGTGAAACTTTTGGGAAACTACTGCGCATTTCCGTTTTGCCCCCTTGGCAAAATGGACTATAAATAAAACGCGACAAAATTACAGTTAGTAAAAAAAAATTTAACTTTATGCTGAAGATAATTTGACTTTCATAACATACGCATTTAAGTACATTTATAATAATAGCCGAAGCTTATTCGATGACCTATATATATTCAAAACGGTATGGTATAGAGAACAGTATATTTGCTGAGAACATGCTGAAAGAAAGAAAGAAAGAAAGAAAAATGTTTATTCGGTGCAATTTAAATGTACGATCGCGTTCATATCTGCAGTCATAGTTTTAAAATTCTTACGGGTTAAAATAGCGTGCACTTGGTTCCACTAGATACACACACACATGCATATTTAAAAAGAATAAATATTCCTTCAAATGAATACGGTCTTTAATACCAATGATTACTAAGTAAAACAGTTTATTATTCTATGACATATAACATAACAAAACAGAAAGAGACGGTAAATTGTCGATCGAGATATCGTCGTCTCTCATTATTTGCATAAGATTTGCCTATAGAGGGAAGCCTGCGACTGCCTGACTTATATCATTTCAATAAGGTTGAAAGTTTGTCTGCACACGACCCTAACATAGGTAGTAGTTCCTTTGAAAGTTATTGGGTAGAAATTTTATTACTTCGTGTGAGCAAGTGAGATCTAAGATATATGAGATAATCTCGCTTGCTCACACTCGCTTGTTCTAGTTACTAGCGTTACTTGGATTCCGAAGTTATTCAAAGATTTTTTTTTGTCTATTTTAGTGTTACTGACAATTTTTAATGTTTCAAGGTGCCATTTGAACTAAGTAACTGACTGACTAACTAACTAACTGATATCTAAGAATTACAATACCCGTGTCTTCAAACACGGAAATCAACAAGAAATATTAAACAAGAGGGAGCAAAATAAAACATTCAATAATTAAAATTAGTAAATTTTATTGAAACAGTTTACCTATAGTTTAATTTACAAATTGATGATTATATAAAGCTATACATATATAGTATATTTCACTAATTGTATCAACCACTTATCTCCTATTATTAAGGTTACAGCTTAATTATTCGTTTTCATAAAGAAAAGATATTGAAGCTGTCCTTAAAATACTATCTAAGTAATTAGTATCTACTTTTAATATAAATTGGCAGAACCTTTCACGCACTATATGGACTCGATGCACAAGGCAGTTGTCTTGCACAAATGATATTGTTGGCATATCATCAATCGGATAAATACACCGCACAGTTGGTAACATGGTTTCTTGCAGCACTTGCACATAATGAGCAGCTGTAGCGCGTCCTGCTATCCACACCTGTTCCCCAGGTCCAGCAGCACTCATCCAGCCCCACATATTTACAGATATGTGTCCAGACTCCATATTTGGCACAATATTTTTTTCTTCATATCGAGTTGCATTTCTTCGCCATAAATGAAGCCTACCGTGTTGTGATGACATAAACGAACTTTTCGTCCGTAAATATCGCTTTTTTCCAGTCAAAATCCAAATACTGCCGAGCAAATTCTAAACGTTTTTACTTATTTATTTCGGATAAATACGGCTTTCTTGCAGGCTGTCTGTGGTGCAGTCCCTCACGGTGCAAACTCGACGAACAGTAACCACTGATGTGTCGAACTGTTCCGCAAATATTCTGGTCGGTATGAAGCCATTATTTTCGTACTGTCATGTCACTGTGTTGTTTAGCGGGCGACTTTTTTTTTCACTACCCTCTTCTTGATGGCGCGTTACCCAATGCTTCGCCGCTTGTTGTTTATTGTGTTATTTGTGTGAATGTGTGAGTGATAGCAGCGGTGCAAGCTATAAAGTTTTGCGAACTATGACTGCAATTATGAACGCGACCGTACAATAGAACACCAACATATCATAATGTACAAGACAATGAAATATTAAAAAAAAAAGAAAAAAGCACCAAAAAGGTCTCCGCTCAGCATATGTCGCAGCGTGAGCTACAACGCTGGTCTTCCGCGGATGCCTTAAAACTACAAAAACACTGACGATACAAAACACAGAAACTAGAAATAAAAGGTTTTTTTTTTTTTTTTGTGCTGGGTGAAGCAATTTGTAATGTGATGTACCTACTTCAATAAAATAAAATATACTATTATATAATAAATAAATATAAATATAACAAAAAATTTTAGTAATTACTTATGGAGCTGCGATTTATGTCTTTTGAATATTAAGAATATGTCTTTTTAGTTTATTTTTAAACGTTTTTAATGTCATGCTCTTTCTGATAGGTGGTGGGATGTTGTTCCAACACTTGGTCGCAGCATATCGGAAACTACCCCTAAAAGCTGCGGTTTTATGTCTGGGATATATAAGGCGATCAGGGTCTCGACCACGTTTAGTGAACTTTAGTTTTTGGAATAAATAGGGTGGGCTTTCTTTCTTAATTACACCAAAGAGCAGGGCTGCAAAATGCAGTGTTCGCCGGGACTCCATCTTAAGCAGATCATTATTGTTCAAAAAAGGTGTTACGTGAGCTCTATGGGGGATGGCAAAGCAATACCTTGCACAAGAATTTTGAACCCGTTGTATGAGTTTTTTGGTACGAGCAAGCAAACACTCTCCTGTTACAACGTCTGCGTAATTTAATTTGGACAAAATTAACGCTTCACATAAATAAATCCGCGTTTCCGCATTCAGATAATCCCGTATGTGATAGAGAACTTTCAGGCGGTAGTAACAATTTTTTACAATCTCGGTGACGTGCCTTTCAAATAGCAGTCTACTGTCCATTACAACACCAAGGTTTCTGGCTTCTGCAACTTCTTTAATTTCAATTTCTTTCAGTTTGATAACGGGTGTATGACTCTTGATATTAGAGGATTGTGCGTTAGTGCTGTTAATCTTTAAATATATAGTTTAATTTCATCAAATATGGCGAGCATGTGCTAATCTCATAAAAAGTGTAATAAGTCAAAGTGCGAGGTTTATAATTTCAATTAAAACAATTAATTCAAACATATGAGATAAATAATTGAAATTCATTAATTTGAAAATGATGAATGAGCTTTGTTGGCAACTTAGTATTTAAATATTTTTTTCTACCTGTACAATATAAGCGATAAATTATTATACCGTTTTGCTAAAGGCTAGCTCTCTCTCCTAATTATTTGTGGAAAACAAACAAATGCAATTGGCGCTTTTTTCGAATGTACCCCGAATTCGAAATTGAATTCTGGTTAACTCCGGAGAAAATAGTTCCGAACACACATTTTTAATTCTGTTTGTGCGAAACTTTGATTAGTATTTTGTTTGTTTGTCTTAATGTGTTATCAAATTAATACACTACATATTAATTTGATTTAATTTAATAACTAAACTATTTTTTTAAACTAACAATGTGCGTTATAATACATACACGTTACACAGAGAGGACTATAGTATGTAAAAATAAGTAAAGTAAAAATTTATCAAAACTTTCTTAAGTAATAACTTTGTAACAGAAAATTTTAGACTAACAATAAGTCTAAAATTTTATATATTATAATGATACTTATAATATTACCTTAGTAAATAGTAATATTTTAAACATATATAACATATTGATAATAATTTTTAAAATCACATTGCAAAACATATTCTACAAAAGACGATTTAACGCCAATTTTTGAACACAAAACCCTTTCAAATAACACTAATTTGCATAATGTAATTAAACCCAACAAACCCAGTGACACACTCAGTTATCTCTAATTAATCCAACTAAACTTTGAAACTTTAGCACGTAGTGCACGTGTCCTTAATATTATAGAGATGCTCGTTATAATATTTAACAAGTTCGCACGTGTGCAAGCAGGTCAAGATACCACCGCGGCAATTTGGTGACGGCTTTAGATCACAGTAACAAAGGAGATATGCCTGTCAAGAAATAATGGAATAGAATGCAGTTATGACTGCCATTTTAAGATCGTCATAAATCACAAGTAATTGTGGTCGTGTTATATGTAAATTATACCTACTCAACGTCAATCTGTAAATTATTATTATACAAGTAATTGTACACAATATCAATAAAAATACCACAAAAAATTATTTATTATTCTTAACAAATATTAATGTTACAAAAAAATAAAATCATAAGAGTATTTTGAGTACAAAACTTCATAAAATTATTATTATTCGCTGATTGTATCATATCTCCTTTAATTTGTTATCTAAAATAGAAGTTAACTAAATAACGATGTCCGCAGAGTCTATAGTCACCTTGTTAGTACGAGAATAATATAGGTTTATGCCTTTACAAAATATAATACATTACAGTAGTTAAAAGCAACAGTTTTGCAATGGCTTTTTTGTGATATTACGAAAAAAAATGATGCGTACTATGCAAACTAAGAATTCTACATTAATGTAACTCATATTTTGAGTAACAACATGTATTTTATTCAAAACGTCATAATCTTATTTAATAATTCTTTATTTGGTATCTTCGTATTCAAAGTTTTAACTTTCTTCTAGGCTAATTAAATATGTGTAATAAGACCCGTATGTATTTATTCATTTATATTCTAAAAATTCAAAACTCCATGTATCAAATCTAAACGAATCTAGTTTCCGTCGTTAACGAAGTGAAAACGTCTCAAACGGGTCAAGATGTCACGTCTGCGCTAATCTTGTAGCGTAACTACGCCCCGGGGCTACGCCGTAGCCACCTTGCTACGATGACCTACGAAGCTACGAGCGTGGAACTTTTATACGCCATACGGTTCGTTTCACAAAGTTTCAAGAGAAATTAGTTTTTATCATTATGAAAAATAACTTTTAATAGGCTCATACTCGAGTTCTTATTTAAGGCGGTAGGCTAGTAACCTGTCACTATTTTTAAATTAATTGTCTCATTAAATTATACAGCTTATCTGTTAACCCCATAAGCAATGAAGACGTGATATATGTCTGTTTTAGGAAAATAACTACAGAATAAAGAAATACCTATACATTGACTATGTAAATTAATAATAAATTTTCATCAGTAAAAGATAACTCCTGGCAACAAAAAGCAAATACAAATAGCGAATTTATTTTTATACGTTTTGCTTGAAACATAGGTACATAATATAATATACATTACATATATTGTTGAGTAAGTTTATTCGTATGAAAACTGAGAACCTGTATTACCCGTTTTTTGTTTGATTTTCAATGTTCCAGAACTAGACAAAACTACATAGTACTTGTAATTCAGCGTTATATTTCATTCATTGCATTCTTAATTTCCGGAAATTACGCAGACTTTAAACTTTCCACATTCTGCGCCCGCATTCTGCACAAACTTGGTTGCAGTGCAAGCTTAATCAACTGTGCTTTCAAATATAAATAAATATATAAATATATACGGGACAAATTACACTGATTGAGTTAGCCTTGAAGTAAGTTCGAAACTTGTGTTACGAGATACTAACTCAACGATACTATATTTTATAATAAATACTTATATAGATAAACATCCAAGACCAAGGACAATCAGAAAAAGTTCTTTTCTCATCATGCCTTGACCGGGATTCGAACCCGGGACCTCCGGTGTCACAGACAAGCGTACTACCGCTGAGCCACAGAGGCCGTCAAAGCTCAACATTTTCGTTATTAAAATAAAAAGAGACTTCTTTCACGCTTTAATATAAACGCTTGGGAATATATTGTAGTTGCATGTAAAATTTATATTATTTTTGTCGCTTTTGTCCGCGAAAAGTACAGTGAAAAGTACATACGTAGGTAACACTATACGTATGCAAATTTCATGAAGATCCATTTAGTGGTTTTACGTGAAGGTAAAGACAAGTTTGTAAAAGAATAATTATAATAGAAAAGAAGTTATTTCTTCGCTACCCGACGAGCATGGAATATGGATTGCAATAAACATTAAATATGCCGTGTGGTTCCCGACAGCCATAGAAAAAGAATGGGACCACTCCATCTCTTTCCCATAGATGTCATAAAAGGCGATGAGCTAGTAACCTGTCACTATTTGAATCTCAATTCTATCTAGTCAAACAGCTGAACGTGGCCTATCAGTCTTTTCAAGACTGTTGGCTCTGTCTACCCCGCAAGGGATATAGACGTGACTATATGTATAAAAAATAAAGTGCGAATAAACCAAAGTTTTCACCAGCCACTAACGAACCTCTTCTCGTATGGCGGTTCACGTATATTTCCTTTCAAAGCATCTGGAGCACTCATTTACGTCTCCGACTGAAACTGGATTTAAACGCTAAAAGCACCAAGATCTTAAATGGTTTTCGTTAGCTAACGTTTAAAGTAACCTCAATGTTGATGAAGCTTCAAAAAACTGAGTAATTGCTTTGAAAATTTTATGTGATAAGAAATGTAGGAGTCGCACATAGAATAACACATGTCTTGAGCTTAATGATTAATACCTACATTAATAAATATGGAATAAATCGCACCGCCGTGTGGTTCCCGTCACCAATATAAATAAGAATAGGACCACTCCATCTCTTGCTCATGGGTGTCATCAAGGGCAACTAAGGAATAGGCTTATAAACCTATCACTATATGAATCTCATTTATGAACGTGGCCTATCAGTCTTTCCAGAATGCAGGCTCTGTCTTCCCCGCAAGAGATATAGACGTGATTATATGAATGAATAAATGAATGAATTACACAAATAACATAGAAATTTCGCATATATATATATATATAACTACGAGTCTCAAGAACATAAAAACTAAAGTTCCCGTGGGATTTATGAAAAACCTGTATTGTTGTGCAGGTGGCGCTAAATTCGTCGCTTTTTGTGTGTGGCGTTAAATTTACTGCTTTTTGTTGGTGGTGCTAATTTAATCTTTTTTTGTAGATGACGTTTCATTCGTTGCTTATTGTAGATGGAGCTAAATTCACGTAGACGAGGCTGCAGGTAAGAACAAGTAGTATTCTTATAAAAAAAGAAGAATTTTACACGATTAGGACTAACGTCATAACCATCATCGCATTGACGTCAAAGGACTATACCACGTTAATATGAAATGAACTCCAAACTAAAATCAAACTTGTCAATTAAACCCCAATTACGGATGATCGGAATAGTTCGTGATAGTTCGAGACAAATCGGGTCTCGATCAATGGATTGCCTTGATAACTTTGACTTGTCATTATTCACCATTGTTACCCATTGAGAGCCCTTGAATTAAAATTAATCGGGAAATAGTTTAATGTAACTATTGTTAGAGTTAAGTCGTAAAGTTATATTCGTCTATTCTGAGTATAGTTATCTACATAAGAAGCTTTTAGGGCGTCAATTGATGAGTCAGTCAGTCACCTACTAGTAGACTACGATACTGCTCCCGTGGCATAGCACGCGCGACGCCGTTTTTATCACGCGAAAAACTATCGCTGTTCCGTTTCAAGTCATTATAAAAACTGAAAAAGCGATAGTATTTCTGGATTGGGTATTTAATATTTATACACGAAGCGATACGATACCCGTGTTACCTCCGCAACCTTTCCAAGGCAACCTAACCTATATTCGATCATCGTAAAAGCTGATATAGACGAATGTGCCTTTCCTTTGCCTTGTTCGACATTCATGAGAAAGAGAGTGGTATTTTTTAAAAGTTCATTAATAATACAGGTATTGAACGCGCACGGGACGCACCTTTATTTTATATCTGACGTTCCGAATCATGTTACAGTGATCCATGGTTACTGAGCGACTCGCTCCGTCGAAACGGCTGAGATAAAAGTACGTTACGAGCTCGTTTTAATGTCCGTATTTTTTATAAATAAGTGTAAAGCAACAGTGCCCGGAATCGGTAAGATGCCCGGTTAAAAATGCGTGTAGCGCTAAATAAATAAATAAATATAAATAAATACATATGGGACAAATTACACAGATTGAGTTAGCCTCGAAGTAAGTTCGAAACTTGTGTTACGAGATACTAACTCAACGATACTATATTTTATAACAAATACATAAACATATATATATAGATAAACATCCAAGACCCAGGCCAATCAGAAAAAGTTCTTTTCTCATCATGCCCTGGCCGGGATTCGAACCCGGGACCTCCGGTGTCACGGACAAGCGTACTACCGCTGCGCCACAGAGGCCGTCTAAAAGGCACAAGTTCGAATCCCACCTCGGCCATGTACCAATGACAAATAGTTTAAATACTTACCGATGCTATTACGGTGAGAGTAAACATCGTAAGGAAACCTACACATTCAGGCAACTGGACGAGAAGCCATTATCGATCCAATACGGGTTAGGTTCCCCTGACAAGGTTGCGGAGGTCAGATGGGTGTCGCTTTGTGTAAAACCTGACTCATCTAATCCAGGATTCATGGTCAAAGGCATACCTTGGGGTCCTCTCCAGAGTGGTAAGGTTGCAACCGGGTCTAAAGCCTGGAGCCGGATCATACCCTTGTATAAAGCAACGCGAAAGTTGAAATCAGTAATTATGTTAGAAATCACACAATCTGTAGCGTCTTCTGTCAATAAATGCAATTTATCTCACGATACTATCGTAAAGTGAGTAGGAAGACCTAGACGAACGTATCTTGATCAAATTAAGGACGTCCTGGTAAAGGGTCAGGTCAAAAGTACCCGAAACCGCCGAGCTTGTATGAATAGAGTTATGAATGTGGATGAAGCGAAGGAAGTATGCAGAGATCGTGGCAAGTGGAAAGAGGTAGTCTCTGCCTACCCCTCCGGGAAAGAGGCGTGATTTTATGTATGTATGTATATACTATCGTAATAAAGAACAGTTTTGTCTAGCACCCAAAATATCTCTGTTTGCAATCAATTGGCCCTCCAGTAACTAATCTAATGTCAATATCCATTAATCCTAAACACAGCGGTCGTATGTCTCCGCGATTCATTGCTGTGACTGGTATGGATACGCTGTAGTAGATTTATACACTACACGACAATTGATAAACGGTATTACGGGATTCGCTTTGAAAGTATTGGACTTTCTATGGATAGGCGCATTGAGATCGGTTCCGTGGTTTTGGTGTGAAAGAAAGACAAACAAACACACTGCCTACGAGTAACATATTTTTGTAAATGTGAAAGTAACTTATTAGGCAGCCTTATATAATATTAAATTATATAAAGCCTTAGAAAAAATGAGGGTATATAAAAAACATACATACATATAGTCACATCTTTATCCCTTGCGAAGTAGACAGAGCCAACAGTCTTGAAAAGATTGAAAGGCAACTTTCAGCTGCCATACACAGCTAAATTTTTGACAATATAATGATGGAATTGAGATTCAACAATTGACAGATTGCTATCTCATCGCCTACAAGAAGAATCCCAAAGATGATGAAGGTGATCATATTCTAAAAGAGCCGGGTATCATTTATCAACCTATAAAGTTACTAAGAATGATAATTATATCACATATGTAACATATACATACATACATATACATATGGTCACGTCTATATCCCTTGCGGGGTAGACAGAGCCACCAATGCTGAAAAGACTGAATGGCCACGTTCAGCTATTTGGCTTAATGATAGAATTGAGATTCATATAGCGACAGGTTGCTAGCCCATCGCCTAAAAAAGAATCCCAAGTTTGTAAGCCTATCCCTCAGTCGCCTTTTACGACATCCATGGGAAAGAGATGGAGTGGTCCTATTCTTTTTTGTATTGGTGCCGGGAACCACACGACACATATGTAACAACTTTAAAATTCATTCTATTGACTGAAAAACAGTCGTAAACATTTGTCAACAGAACTGAACAGATTTCCCTCAAGAGTTAGAGTAAATAACGACTGCTCCAGTTTAATTGATCACATTTCGCTAACTTTATAATTCACTAGCGTTTACCAGAGCCTTCTGTCCCGTAGGAATTTACATAAACTCTTAGTTATTTTTATCAATTTTGAATGACCGGCGTACCAGCATAGTGGTAAATTTATGTTATTAGGGAATCCTTGGTTTGAGTTCGGTTTATATTTTATAGGCTGCGACTTTTCTCGGGGCTTGGTCAAGGGGATCACTTACATTTCCAGAAGTTACTTTTGTTACACCTACCCAAGGTTCATCAAAATCGGTCTAGTTATTATTGAAATATAAACTGATTTTTTTCTTTATAAACCTTCTGACTTATTTTCTTAACGTAAACATTATTTTGTAAGAACTGCCACAAGACAGCAAGCCTTAACCACTGACACTAATAATGGAACTATTAATAAAGTTTTGCCAAAGAGCCTTATTGTTCTCAGAATTTAATAATAATACCATCTTATTAATAACTTCGAGACAGAAGCCACAGAATTAATATTGTACTAACGCAATGCCGTAACGCAACAGCTTGGAAATTATTAAATAGAATGAAAATACTTGAGTTTTTAACCCCCTATTAAGAAGAGGGGTGTTTTAACTTTTCTTTTCTGTAACTTGGTCATGTAGGTGATCTTTCTTCATGCATACCAAATGCGGTTGAATGCCGTTTGCCTTGTGGTTCTCGGTACTTAGGACCATTAAATCTCTTTCGGATGTAGACTGATTAATAACTTTCAGCTGTTTGGCTTAATGATAAAACTGAAATTGACAGTGAATGAATACATAAAAAACATTGCCTTTCTTGCCGTAGAGTAAAAATTTAACACGAACAAGACTATATCGTTTTTTCGTCGCGTACTGCATACGCTCACAACGACATGTCAAGAGTGGCTCTTTAGAAAATAGCAAAGGTAAAGTAACAGAAGGTAACAAGGAGACTGCAGGAAGTAATTTCACACTCTTGCTGAGAACCTAGCGACCTCCCCTCATCCGAAGTACTGACATAGTTTCACAGTAACCCAGCGACAATGTCTTTATTCCGAACTCTGCAAGTTTAATTAAAATCGTACATTTTGGTGCTTATGAGCAGATTATGAGGAAAGTTCATGAATTAAGGTAGATAAGGGTATAAAACAACTAGATTGATGAATGTGTATGAAGCAAAAGAAGTATGCAGGTATAGTAGCAAGTGGTTTTACTACACTTATTTATGAGAACAGTTATTTTTCGTCCTGGTTAGTAAAGATTTGTATGTGAGACGTTTTAGTAAAGTAGATGAAAATTAAAATATTTACTCTCCTTTGTATATAACATACGTCTGCCGGCAGCTTCGCTCGCGTGTATTAGTAGTAGTATATTACAGTGAAGTCATATGCAAAAATCTTTTCTGTAGATTTGCAAAAAAGAGTAACATAAATCAATACCACACAAAGGTTCTCTGCTTAACCCAATGGTAGACTATTAGATAATGCTTTTAGCATTAAATCCGCCTATTGTACTTTACAAATTGTAATTGTTACAATAAAAACACATACAAAAAGCAAAATTCAGTAAGATTTATCCTCCCTTGCTACTTCATAAAACTCATGTAGCGACATCGTCGTACATACAATCGGCACATAACCACATAAGGCACACTATAAGATAAAGTTTAGAGATTAAGTTAGATAGCAAAACGCACGTCCTTTATTAGTATATAAGCAACCGATATATGTAAAATAGACACACTTAAAACCATTACGTGTTTCACTACATCTCCTTGCCGGACCATCGGCAAAACTCACATTAAAGTTATCTAGATACAACTGAATGTATTCAAATACATTGTCGCAGTCACAATCATTGAGAGTTCGACAACTTAACCATTGTGTTGTTAAAAAGGTTAGTCCCGGGAGAGGTAATCTTTTACAATTTCATTTTATTGCGCAACATTTTAAGGCTCAAGTCTAAATTCACTTTGACTCACAAAGTTCCGGTTTAGTTTGAGCCATAATCATAGAATTTAAATTAAAATAGAAGAACATTCTGCATTTTACAAGAAAATCCTTTTGTTACACGTGAATCTATTATCTTGGGAATTAATAAAATACTTTCGACTAAGTTAAAAATTTTATACTTTTTTCAACCATAGCAGTAAGGGAGATACACAAATTTCTACACATGAATTTTATAGGAAGGGTGGATAATGCAATGTTTAGTCTTTTAGCTTTTATTCCACCGTCACGGGAAAAAATAAAGACAAGATGATATATAAGAATTTTATTTTTGTTTTAAAACATTTAATTCTCAATTTCTTACAAATATTATTAGCTTACAAATTATTACAAAACAGGTTACAAGAACCAACTACGGTTTTTGGTAAAGGATTATATTCTCGAAACTTTAGAATAGAAATCTTTCGCAAGGATGTCGTATCATGCGACTAAGGTATAGGCTAATAAACTCAGGATTCTTGCTGTCGGCGATGGGCAACCTGTTAGTATTTTTAGAATAGAATAGAATAGATTTATTTTCAAAATTGGATACAAGGTATCACTTATTGACGTCACATAACTTAAATCTAATTATAACTACTACCGCTTCCAAAGCGCATGTGTAGAAGAAGCGGCGGAACAAACTACGTTAGAACAAAAAACGACGTCAATTTACAAATATAGATCTCTTAAATCTAAATCTTGGACGAATGCACATTGTCTACATTAAAAAACATGTATGAATGTAGAACTGATTATGTCAATACGAATATTTCGTCAAATAAAATAAATATAAAATAAAATATGTACATACTGTACAAATTATGTCAAGATCATGTCAAAAATACACAAGCATTTAAGAGGCCATTATGTCCAGCTCGGGCCACACATGTTTATCATTAATATAATCATCCGTGCTGTAATAGGCTTTCCTACAAAGCTCAACTTTAATATACTGTTTGAATTTTCTATCATTCATTTCAAGAACACTTTTTGGTAATTTATTATAAAATCTTATACAATTAATCAGAAAAGATTTCCCTACCTTAGCCAGCCGATGTGCTGGGATCGACAACTTGTAATTGTTCCGCAGTGATCTACTAGTACATTCACCTACTTTTTTGAAAGAGTCTAAGTTTTTCCTAACATGCATGATGTTATCGAATATGTATTGGGCGGGCAAAGTTAAAATATTTAGGTTTTTGAAAAAATCTCTAAGGGAATCTCTTTGTTTAAGACCGTAGATATATCGAATTGCCCTTTTTTGTAAACAAAAATAGTTTGTATGTCTGCTGCTGATCCTCAAAGCAGTAGACCATATGACATTAAACTATGAAAATAACTAAAATATACTAGCTTAGCAGTTGCCACATCCGTCAAATGCCTAATACGACGAATAGCGTATGCTGCAGAACTAAGCCTTTTAGAAAGTTTAATTTGAATCTCAATTCCATCTTAACCCATACAGCTGAACGTGGCCTTTCAGTCTTTTCAAACTGTTGACTGTGTGGACCCCGCAAAAGATACAAACGTGATTAAATGTATGAATTATGTAAATTTTATATATAAGATAATGAGAAGATAATTGTCAATGAACGGGGTACACAGACCGGTGATTTTTCCTTCTAACTTATTTTCATAAATTGAAAATTTAAGTGTTTTCGAAAAGAATATATTGGACGTTTAGCCGCAACCCCAAGGGCTAATTGTTCTTCTATTCCATGTTCCAATTTACTAATCTATGTCTGAAACAGAGAAACTTTGGAGCGAGATAATTATACAACTAGCTGGAACTACGTTTAACTCTTACCTCGCGAACACTTTATGTTTTAAACAACATTGTGAATAGGTATCACAAAAACTACTTAACCGATTTCGATACCCCGCGAACGTGAAAATATTTTTGCTTTTAAAAGGACACGAAACCGCCGAGCTTGCATGAAGAGAGTTATGAATGTGCAAAGAAAGTATGCAAAGATCGTGGCAAATGGACAGATGTAGTCTCTGCCTACCCGTCCGGGAAAGAGGCGTGATTTTATGTATGCATGTAAAAGGACAATATCCTTCAACCCGAAAATTACAAGCCAATTAACCAGTTCTATCCAAAATTAACATGTATTTTCTCGCTAAGGCTTTCCTCTTGTCATTACTACAGCGATCACATTCAATACCTCCACAGTATTGTTCGCATTTCCATTCAGTGCCTCTTCACTTGCAGCTCACTGCTGTACCAAGCTTATTGTGGAGGCCCACTGAATACAATCGACTAGTTAATTACAAGCAACCCAAAGGAAACACTATGTATACGAGGGTTATGACCAATTATAAAGTTTGTTCCCAACGCCAGTCAACACAGACCTATTACCGGTCCACTGCCTAGTTTAATAAGTCCTTGGAGACGGTGTATTTCAAAAATATGGGGGTTCAATTGAAACTGGTCGCTCGGTCGCCCTCTGTTTGAGTTTAGGTGAAAACCAGAACCGAAAGTTCCTCCTAAATAGCATGTTTGCGTTTTGTCACTGGATGTGAAACGTAGTTTTGCAATTTGCAAAATTTTCGCGGCGGGTTAGCCAACTTTGAATTAATAACGTTTTGTATCCTGTCTCTGTGTCTATTTATTTCAGCCATAGTTACTGAAACGACAGACAAATATAGTTTTATATATTTATTATTATATTTATTACATATTTTCCAGGTCTTAAAATCTTTGCCATTTTTATCATTCCATTCTTATAGTCCATTTTTATAGTCTTCTTCTTCCTCCTGGCTTTTAGTCCCGGTTGCATCCTTTATGTACATAACTTTCATAAAAAGTCATCGGTACATAGCCGAGGTGGAATTTGAACCTGTGCCTTTCTGCGCATCACGCATTTTAAGCGGGCACCTTACCTATTCGACCACCGACTCTAAACTAGTAACATATAATTCTTCATCCCTTACGGAAAATACAGAGTCAACAGTATCGAACAAGCTGAAAGTGTTACAAGGCTACAGGTTAACTCATTGCCTTAAAGTAATGCGTAATCAGTAGCTGTAAGCTACTTAAATATCCAAGAACACTTCAACCATCGACAATTTTAATTCAAAATGAACCAATTAAAAGCGTCGCTCATTAATTACCTTTATTATAGACACCAGCCAATAATTACACTCGGGGACAAAATAAACAGATCGCCTTCTACGTGTCAGCGCTTTAATTGGACCCATCGCAGCCTATTTTCTCCCTAATAGCTTTAGCATCACCTTGCCTTTCTTAATTATAGCAATGTTTATGCTGTAAAATTTTAATGGGAAAGAAAATTCTCGATTTGGAAATGTTTCTTTCTAATTCTTATTTTTTAAGGTACAGTTTTTTGTTACATGATGTTTTGTTCCATGGTTTAGTTATGCGTATGCCTGATGACTGATAGTTCTTAAATTGTATCCCAGTATGTCTACTGAACGTTAGGATAGGATAAGATCTGTGATTATCAGGGTAGGCAGCTCCAAGTCTCTAAAAGATTGGAAGGTATATAATATATACCTTCATATATTTAGATATACATAATTAGAATATATATTATATACCTATACTTTGAGATATAGTTAAAACACTTACATACAAATATAACATTGTTTTGAGTCTATTTAGTCTGTGTACCACGTAAGGGATTAAGACGTCCATATGTATGTAAGATTGATTAATTATCCAGGTCGCAAGAACCAATACAAAAACAATTAAAAAAAAAAATGTTATTTAAAATGCTCCCTCCTCCCTCCACATACATATAGTACCACAGTCAACTCACTTTACATACACAGTCTGGCACACAACATAAACATTCATGCAAACACAATTTCAAAGAAAAATTCGTGACGACTTGCAGCAAATGCATTCACCGTGCCCCCCCTTGTGAATACAAATGGGCATCTTCTGCTGAAAATAGGCGCGTCGGGGTCGCATATATTACTAGAACACGCTTAATATCTTAAAATGCGTAGTCATATTTTTAGGGAATAACAAAATAAAAGCACCCTTTTTGCTGAAAGTGGAGCATTCAATTATGCAAAGTTTTGTGCATTTCACAAGAATGAAGGCTTAGTTTATCAATATCTCTAAAAAATTCAGCAAGGATCAGATCATATATTGAAGTCAATTTATTTAGGTTTGCACACACACAGGTACCAGTCACAAAACTAAAAGCTCATGTTTATATAAATGTCCTAGAAGTTTTCGCCTCATGATTTTCCTAAAATAGTCCAAAAATGTGAATAAACTGTTTTTTGGCAGATTCAGAAAGCTAATCAAAGAATTCATGCATATAATTATTAAACCTGACGCATAAAAAGACCTTTGTAAATTAAAAAATAAATGACGTGGAAATCCTACCAAATGCGTAGCCCTAACCACTAATATTAGCACGCCTCATTGCTCCCTCCAACGTGCAGAACGGATTTCTGATATAGGAAGATATTTGATCATTAAACCTAAAACCTTATCGTATCCATAAAATATACGCCAGGGTCTTGTAAAGTTTTGCGTTATTTTAGAGAATAAAAATAACATTTAGTTTACTTTTTGTTTAAATGATATCGAATCTATCAATTTTAATGTGTATTATACTATCGCCAGCGGCATCGCCTGCGCGAAAAGCACCTTATGTCCTTTTTGGTAATCCACACTGATATATGTATGTGCATGTCATGATCAATGACGTTACTGTAAAAAGATACAAAAAAAAATACCTTTCCCATTTATAGAATTAGTAAGAAAGTTAAGAATAATATAAACCAGTTTTAGTATATGTATATCCAGACAAGCACCTTAAGCCCTTAGCATCTTAACTAACTCTTAAACAACCATAAGCATCTTAACTAACTCTTAAAACCTCAGAATGAAGAGACAACTTGGAGAAAATATTTTCAAACACAAAAAAATCCACGTTTTTAATTCCCGATAGAACTTTCCAACAATACGATTACTCCTAGTAATGAGTTTTAACCCTTTTAATCACTTGCCTTTCATTTCAAAAAAGATCAACCCCTCTCCACAGATTGATCAACGGTCTGCGTTCAATCGGCCTGTAATTTTTATGCCAAACATTGCTTTTAGTTTCAATTAATTGTGATTGAAAAAGCCATTGAAAATTCGAACGATTGGTTTGCATTTTTTATAACCGATTCATTGTTTTGAAAAAATGTGTAGGTGAAAATAGTTTTAGCAAAATCAATTAATATATACAATGCCGCGTGTTATCCGGCACTTTGGAATATCCATATCTTACCCTTTTACGACATTAATGTCGTAAAATGCGACTAAAGGACAAAACTTATAAACTTAGGATTCTTCTTGTGGGCTAGTAACCTATCACTATTCTCAATTCTATGTTTTAGCCCTAAAGCTGAACGTGGCCTTTCAGTCTTTTCAAGACTATTGCAAGGGATGTTAACGTGATTATATGCTCGAAGACGACTATTGGTGTTAGGATGCTGAAATTTGACATGTTTTTTTTGGGGATTGCTGAAAAGCATTATGTACTAAGGGAGTAAAAATACGAATTGAAACGAAAAAAGTTAGTTTCTACATGGTCGCACGAATTTAAAAGTACTGAGAAACTTTAATTTTCCAGACGAAAATCTATACTAATATTATAAAGCGTTCATATATATATTTAAACGCTTTATAATATATATATATATATTTATATATATATATATATATAAGAAGAGTTTGTTTGTTTGTTTGAACGCTTTAATCTCAGGAACCACTGGTTCGAATTTAAAAATTCTTTTTTATCGAGGAAGGCTTTAGGCTATATAACATCACGCTGTAACTATTAGGAGCGAAGAAATAATGGAAAATGCGAAAAGAACGGGGGAAAATATTCATCCTTGAGGGCTTCAATGATGGCCAAAATAACTACTCCACGCGAAGTCGCGGGCACAGCTAATAAAGCTATATACATATTACTTAACTTCCAAATAGGTCACTATCCTAAAGTTGCAGCATTGTAAATTAATTATTCTTGGCCTCGTTGTAACTAAGGTAAGGTTTGGACACGGGACGCCTTGAATTATTAACGAAGGTATCCCTTGGGAAATCACAAGTGCGAAATGGATAGACGGAGCTTCGGCACAGCAAATTTAGAACGGTCTCAATACGTTAAATGTTAGACTCAGACTTAGTTTGGTGTAAGTCAATTGAGTATACAAAACGTGTTCAATTTACTTTTGGTTGATACAATTTTTAAAGTTTTGGTGAGTTTTTTTTAAGTTTTGCCTTAAAAATAGCTATAAAAAAGACTAAACTCGACAAATTGAAAGAAATAGATACATTTTATATTACATAACTTATTGTTCAGTAATTTGCCAATGAGAAAATAATCAAAAGAAAAATATTATCACAACGTTTCAACTGTGTCTTAACGGATTTAGATAATCAGTTATCTTTTATACATTCAGATGATACTTACTAGCGGACCCTAGGCCAAAAGGGTGCAATTGAGAACACGCAAATCTTTGCGAGAGAGATAGAGATATTTAAAGTATATAAATTCATTCATTCACATAATCACGTCTATATATCCCTTGCGGGATAGACAGCTCAGTTCAGACAGACAGTTCAGCTGTTAGGCTTATTGATATAATTCAGATTCAAATAGGGACAGGCTAATATATAAATGTAATAATTATTCTACACAATATTTAGTGCGTCAACATGGACACACCATAATACCGATAGCTTTCCCGATCGGGGGATATAGACAAGTTCCAAGTAATACTGGAGTAATATACGCAAGTGGTCCAATATATACTCGTATCTTGTGTATTGTCCAACTGAACTGTGTAGACTAGGCCCGTTAATTTCGATCTAGCAGGTACTCCAACGAGAATTCAAAATAAGCCTCAAAGCACACCAAAAGCTGAGCTATCGAATTTTTCTTAAATACGGACTACAATTTTAAAAATTGCTTTAAGTTTCTTTTTATTTCACGTTTCTACGTCAATTAGATACAATAATTGTCAAAATAACTACAGAAATTATGTTGAAAATTCGTATGTAGGTGCAATTTGCAATTTGTTGCATTAGTAAACTCTGGCTTAGTAACTGGGCACACATTATCATTATCTGACATAAATTGGACAGCTATAGTTGCCCTGCTACGACGGCCGGACCTATTGTTACAAGTAGGTACAAAATATTCATGGCAGGGGCAAACCTGCATGAATTAGGTAATTCTAGCAATTTCGTTGACAGTGTCACTTTTTTGTCAACGCTTGTATACGACTACCCTATATAAGGTTCCGTGTGGACTATTACTCAAACTAAGCGCTATTCCGGTCTAAAGCTTCGGCACAAAGGCATAAAATTTTCATTATGTTTACTTACACGAAGTTGGCTGAGTTTGATGGCTTTCAATTAATATTCGTGAAGTATGGACTACGAGAGTAATACTTATGTAAGTTTATTAATAAAACCCCCAGAGATCCTTTCAATTTTGTTTATCACTCATCAGAACTCTCAATAAAAAATAACTGTGATTGACTTATAAGTCAATTAATTAATTAATATAAATATTAATATCAACATGAAATCTTAATCACTGACTGAAAAATTAAATTATTCAGATTTTCGAACTCTCGCTGAGGAAATTTGGAATTCCCGCTTTTTATTTCGTTCCGCCACCTATCTCAAAAACTTCCATCTTCATCAACCAAATACAGCTGATGATATTTTGACGACATTTTTATAAGCGCATTTAATCTTCAGCAATCATCTTAAAATAGTCGTTCGCTCACTTACTTAATTCGAAATTTCTCTCGAGAACAACTTCGCTGCCAGAGGTGGCACTTCATTTAATTACAAAAATTGATTCTTAAATGCTTACTGACATCTCGTCGGGATGTTCAAAGTCACAAAGGCAAGAGCAAAAAAAAACCAATGGCATTAACCTTTACTCTTCTTTGATTAGTCGAGGGTTCCAGCCCTTAAAGCAGGTTTCATTCAAATTGATGGCTTCATTGGTTTAACCCCAATAAGTAGCGAGATTAGGGAGTTAGGGACTCCAGAGTTTGCTCAACAAGCTCAAGTGGATTGTTTCCCTTAGATTTATTATTGATTAATCTGTGTAGCTACCTTTGGTTTGATTGCACACTATTTCGTTGGGTAACTCGATGTTGTTAATGAAGTTTTCCAGGACACTGATATATCATAATGCTTTGATCATCAGATTATAAATTATACTGCACATATATAAGTTTAAAATAAAATTTCATTTATTTCAGACAACAAAGATCCATATACAATTTTCAATAAAATCAAATAGATAAAATTAAATCAATATTAAATTAAAAATCAAATCGCAAACAAAATTTAAAAATAAAAATCAACCTATGCTTAAATTAATTAATTAACTTTAATATAAAAATACAAATAAAATAAGTTAAAATAAAATAATAATAAAGTTTAGCCTTTTAAAAACTTGATATACTCAAAATTAATCACATAATATAAATATAAATAAATTAATAGAAATAAATATATATACGGGACAAATTACATAGATTAAGTTTGCCTCAAAGTTAGTTCGAGACGAGAGTTACAAGATACTAACCCAATATTTTATAATCAATACTTATATAGATGATTTTCATCCAAGACCAAGGCCAATCAAAAAAAGTTCGATTCACGATATGCCCTGGCCGGGATTCGAATCCGGGGCATCCGGTGTCAAACGCACTACCACTGCGCCACAGAGGCCGTCATGGACCTCGAATCGTCTCTTTTGATTCTTTTATTTGATCACAAAGATTGTAAAATTTACACTGCCGGTTGAAAAATAAATGGTAAACTGCTTCAGGAAACTTTAACATTGAGTCAGAACCTACTCCTAACTGCATTAACTAGCTCTTTTTACCTCTTTAATCCACTGCAACTAAAAAATAAGAAAGACATTATTTGCTTCGCTTACGAATGGCAATCATTGCTATACATGATCTTATGGTATGCTGTAAGAATAGCTAGACATGATCTTCTGTCCCAGTGCTGCGACACATGTAAATGCAATATTGCATACGTCGACTGCATCCAATACGTTAGTGCATCATGCTAGTGTGATATTTGGCACCATAAAAGTATATAGTTTAAGTTTGGGGACACTTTTAGTGCTAAAGTCAATATTCCAAATGCAACTGAACTCAAATCATCATAAATTTTATGATTTGGATGTTACTGGGGCTCCTTTATATTGCAAAAGGCAGGTTTAAATTTATATTAGCGAAATGCCCGGTAATGTTAAAACGTCACTTTTACACATCTGTTGTTTAATTGATGATGAAATTTCATCATCAATAATTTAAATAAACTGTTGACTGTTTAAACAGTAAACACCTACAATAAAAATAATCCATACATATAATAAAACTGTAACTCAACTTAGTCTGTACATTGAAGATATTTAAGAAAAAAAATTATAAGGGGTCTTTTTAGGGTCAATAGAAGCCAAAACAATTTTTTTTAGAATTTTTGTCTGTCTGTCTGTCCGTCTGTCTGTCTGTATGTTTGTACGCGCATCACGCAAAATCTACCGAACGGATCTGAACGAAATTCGGCACAGATATAGTTAGTAACCTGGATTAGAATATAGGCTACTTTTTATCCTGAAATTCTATCCCAAGGGGATGAAATAGGGGGTGCAAGTTTGTATGGAACTTCGTCATTTTTGATTTGAATCGATATAAAAAGCTATAAATAATTATACATACATACATACATATGGTCACGTCTATATCCCTTGCGGGGTAGACAGAGCCAACAGTCTTAAAAAGGCTGAATGGCCACGTTTAGCTATTTGGCTTAATGATAGAATTGAGATTCAAATAGTGACAGGTTGCTAACCCAACGCCTAAAAAAGAATCCCAAGTTTGTAAGCCTATCCCTTAGTCGCCTTTTACGACATCCATGGAATCCATCCATACATATAATAAAACTGTAACTCAACTTTGTCTGTACATTGAAGATATTTAATCCATATCCATATCCATATCCATATCCATACATACAATAAAACTGTAACTCAACTTTGTCTGTACATTGAAGATATTTAAGAAAAAAAATTATAAGGGGTCTTTTTAGGGTCAATAGAAGCCAAAACAATTTTTTTTAGAATTTTTGTCTGTCTGTCTGTCTGTCTGTCTGTCCGTCTGTCTGTCTGTATGTTTGTACGCGCATCACGCAAAATCTACCGAACGGATCTGAACGAAATTCGGCACAGATATAGTTAGTAACCTGGATTAGAATATAGGCTACTTTTTATCCTGAAATTCTATCCCAAGGGGATGAAATAGGGGGTGCAAGTTTGTATGGAACTTCGTCATTTTTGATTTGAATCGATATAAAAATCTATAAATAATTATACATACATACATACATATGGTCACGTCTATATCCCTTGCGGGGTAGACAGAGCCAACAGTCTTAAAAAGGCTGAATGGCCACGTTCAGCTATTTGGCTTAATGATAGAATTGACATTCAAATAGTGACAGGTTGCTAACCCAACGCCTAAAAAAGAATCCCAAGTTTGTAAGCCTATCCCTTAGTCGCCTTTTACGACATCCATGGAATCCATCTCCATACATATAATAAAACTGTAACTCAACTTTGTCTGTACATTGAAGATATTTAATCCATACATCCATCCATACATATAATAAAACTGTAACTCAACTTTGTCTGTACATTGAAGATATTTAAGAAAAAAAATTATAAGGGGTCTTTTTAGGGTCAATAGAAGCCAAAACAATTTTTTTTAGAATTTTTGTCTGTCTGTCTGTCCGTCTGTCTGTCTGTATGTTTGTACGCGCATCACGCAAAATCTACCGAACGGATCTGAACGAAATTCGGCACAGATATAGTTAGTAACCTGGATTAGAATATAGGCTACTTTTTATCCTGAAATTCTATCCCAAGGGGATGAAATAGGGGGTGCAAGTTTGTATGGAACTTCGTCATTTTTGATTTGAATCGATATAAAAAGCTATAAATAATTATACATACATACATACATATGGTCACGTCTATATCCCTTGCGGGGTAGACAGAGCCAACAGTCTTAAAAAGGCTGAATGGCCACGTTCAGCTATTTGGCTTAATGATAGAATTCACATTCAAATAGTGACAGGTTGCTAACCCAACGCCTAAAAAAGAATCCCAAGTTTGTAAGCCTATCCCTTAGTCGCCTTTTACGACATCCATGGAAAAGAGCTGGAGTGGTCCTATTCTTTTTTGTGTTGGTGCCGGGAACCACACGGCACCATAAATAAATAATTCTTATGTTTATTATAATGAAAAATGATGATAATGATTAAAAAAATAGCATTTTATTGATTTAATTCATTATGCTTTGTTTATTGATTTAGTTCCCGTGGTTTAGGTATTTATTTTTTGACCACTCGATACGAGATGGCGCCTCATGAGAATTTAAGAAATAACACGATTGTAGCCGCCGGCAAAATTTTTAATTAATTAAGTTTTAATAAAGTAATTTTAGTTTCGCCAGTACTTACTTCCATTATTATACTTACCTTTTTTTGTCTTTAGAATTTATTCGTTTTTTAACAGCTGCGCCCCCGGGACTTTGCTTTTGTAGGAAAAATAAGTTATGTTCTATTCCAGGCATTATTCTTCCCGTGTACGTAAGTTTCATCAAAATCTATCCAGTTGAATTTGCATGATTGAATAGCATCCTCAAACACGCACTCACGTAGGCACATCTATTTTTTTGCATAATATTAGTTTATGTCAATGCAAGGCTCTTAATCTAAGCAATCTTTTTATGGAAGCGAAATTAACGTAGGCGAAGCCGCGGGCAAAAGCTAGTTACAATAATAAAAATATAACATGGCATAAATGTATATCAAATTAAATAATCCGGTTAAGATTACGTGTTAAAATGATGCAACCATAAATCAAATTAAGTTAGCCGGTTAAGATTTAGTGTAAGGCTAGTAATAATTTCTTACTTACCATAGCCTTAGACAATCCATAACCGTATAATGCAAACATGCATAATAAAGATACCTGAAATAAAAAAAAAAATATCGAACGATCAGCACAAAGCCGGCAAAAGGTACACAATTTCACAATGTATCAGTTTGAAGAATTTTTCAATGGTCCCATCTGGCGTATCACAAATTTTACGTCTTCTATTCACGCAGAAGGATCGAAATTGGAGTCTTATTCTCAAAGGATTTCCGCTACAATAATATCGTAAATTTTTAGAACTACATTGTAAATCTGTATGTATTGACAATTATTTTGCAGGCAAATAAAAATTGTTATTAATGTGAATGAATCGTAAGCACTATGCAGTAATCGTGAAAAGATTTAGTCTCTGCCGATCTCTACGGTGTGATTTTATGAATGTGCTATATTTGTTTGTATTAAAATGCAGTGGTACAGTCAGAGAAAAATTACTACATATATGTATAAACAAGCTTATCCAAGAATCGAACATTTTTTTTAAATTAAAGAGCTAACTCTGTTTAACAGCCGAACTAAAAATAATAGAGACGCCAGGAATAAGGTGTAGCACTAAGTAATCCACACCTATTATTGTAACTGACCGATGTCTGTTCATGAAATATTTTGACAGAAAATCGATTATGTGGGATCTGTTTTCTTTCAGAAGCCAAAAATCTAATGTTCATGTTTGTACCCACGCGTCACGCAAATAGTATTTCTCCAATTTAAATGCGATTTTTGGAAAAGTTCAACTTAAAAACTGATTCAAATGAATGATTTTGTGTTGTGAACTTGTCCAATTTTATTATAGTTTCTACCGGCATACCTCCTTTCATCTCAACTTTTACCTATATCGTATTAAGATATTGTTAAAACGTGTACATGTAAGAAAATACAGAATAATATTGGCCTTTATAATGTCTTATTTGTACATTTCCCAGAAAATATAAATTATTGAACTACAATGAAAATGCCACACTTCAATTTAAATTTTAAACAATTGTAACCGCATTTAATCTGATAATGAATTCAATCCATTGGAATATTAAATTATGCATCCAATTTTAACGTTTGGTAGGAAATTATAAATTTTTAATATAAAATTGTTAATAAATTTCCTGATCCTCTTGGCATGACAACCAGAGTTAATACTGTAATTAAATTAAAAATTTGTTTCATATAGATAGCAAGTCTATAACGTATTGTACAGACTCTAAAGCATTTGTATTGCAACATGGTGTGGTTAAAAATATTTTCTGTAAATGGTATTATCTCGGTGCGACAAAGAGTTGTTATTATTTGATAGCAGTCATTATTTCCATTAACCATAAATAAAAGGAGTGCCGTGAGGTTCCCGGCACCGCTACAAAAAGAATAGGACCACTCCGTCTGTTTCCCATGGATGCCATAAAAAGCGACTAAGGGATAGGCTTATAACTTGGGATTCTTTTTTTAGGCGATGTGCTAGCAACCTGTCAGTATTTGAATCTCAATTCTATTATTACAAACAGCTGAACGTGGCCTATCAATCTATATAAGACTATTGGCTCTGTCGACCCCGCAAAGTCTATAGACGTAACTATGTACCAAAGATATATTTTTTTTTATTTTATATTTTTATTTGTAACTACAAAACACACATACATATTAATGCATACTTACTAAACACATACCCAAAAGTATTTCTTGATCTTCCTTAACAGAAAAAGCAATCAGATACAAGAAACCTTATTTCGATCCGTTTGACACACGTCCTGTCAACCCTTATATTAGCAGAGCCCGCCCTTTTCAGCTCTACAAACCCTAATACAATTTCAAGTCACGCCCGATGTTTTTTTTTCTGAAGACTGTGTTTACCGATTGTTTGTTCCGTTTACAAGTTACCATAGTTGTTTTTAAACGATTCCTTTGTTTAATTTATTACTTATAGGTTTCTAGACATTTAAATAGGCCTGAAATTAAAAAAAAAAATACTGTCTAATTGCCCACTCCCTATGAATTGTTGTAAATTTTAACTCACTAGTTGTTAGTCATGAGCGACCATTTTGAATTTTTACAGAATTGTAAATATACCAAAAACCTTTTTACCGATTTTGATGCCTCACGAGCCTAAAAATCCTCGTAACAAATCCTAGTGACATTTAAAATTTCATCAAAATGTAACTAGCGGTTCGAAAGTTATTGTGTTACAAACAAACAAACATAAATATACACATAAACACACAAAAAAGTAGTAATTTTCACCCCAAGTTGATTGGCAGACGTCACCAGTGTCGCTCGCTTGGTCTAATGTTATTTCAATATCTATTAACTGCAAAGTTTCGTAAAACGTGATAAAAGTATGAAATTATATACACAATAAATAACCAAACTGAATCTTCTCTGTCATTGCTTGCATACCGAAAAATACAGGAGAGGTCATTGGCATTTTGCGTGAGTTAATTAAAATTCCGTTATTAACCCGGTTAAATATCATTTCAGCGAATGAATTAGCAATGAGTTTCATTACGAACATTTGATTTATAATTTACTACTCAAAGTTGAGCGAAAATCTATACATAAAATGTCTGTGCTTGAAAAATATTGAAAAATATTTCCAAAAAAAAAAAAAACGAAATGGTCTATTTAAGACCTACAGAAGACGAAAATTTAGTTTAGAATTTCTGTCTGCCTATATGTTTTTACTCGCATCACGCGAAAACTATTAATTACTACTACTATTACTCCGAATTGAATTCGGTTTTTTCCGATGTATTAGGTTTGGTCCAACTTAAAAACTGGTACACACAAATTCTCTCCCACACCCCTCGAAGGGGGCACCACAGTGAGTCAGTGTTGTCTATTAAACTTACCGTTTTTTATAATACGAAACGTCAAACGTAATGATCTTGTCAATGTAGTTTTCGTAAAGATTGAATAAGTCACAATACAGTTTTTGCACCTTTCCACAATTTGTTTGACTCAATATTCCTAGCAATTACCCAAGAAACCTCATCATCTTTCCAGTCAGCTTTCATACATTCTAAGGTAATTCTTACGGCGAACTAAGTCGCGGGTAACAGCTAGTTAGTTATATAAATGTACTAGAGCGTTCATTGAAATTACAGTTACTTGTATAATTTCTTCATAAATAGGTTTTGCTCAGTAAATAGCAGCATAATTACTTGGAATTCGTAATTGAAAAGCTAGAGTTAATTTAATAAATGAAAAACGCTTTAGACCATAGAATTTGTAATCATAATAATGTCATCCATACATATAATAAAACTGTAACTCAACTTTGTCTGTACATTGAAGATATTTAAGAAAAAAAATTATAAGGGGTCTTTTTAGGGTCAATAGAAGCCAAAACAATTTTTTTTAGAATTTTTGTCTGTCTGTCTGTCCGTCTGTCTGTCTGTATGTTTGTACGCGCATCACGCAAAATCTACCGAACGGATCTGAACGAAATTCGGCACAGATATAGTTAGTAACCTGGATTAGAATATAGGCTACTTTTTATCCTGAAATTCTATCCCAAGGGGATGAAATAGGGGGTGCAAGTTTGTATGGAACTTCGTCATTTTTGATTTGAATCGATATAAAAAGCTATAAATAATTATACATACATACATACATATGGTCACGTCTATATCCCTTGCGGGGTAGACAGAGCCAACAGTCTTAAAAAGGCTGAATGGCCACGTTCAGCTATTTGGCTTAATGATAGAATTCACATTCAAATAGTGACAGGTTGCTAACCCAACGCCTAAAAAAGAATCCCAAGTTTGTAAGCCTATCCCTTAGTCGCCTTTTACGACATCCATGGAAAAGAGCTGGAGTGGTCCTATTCTTTTTTGTGTTGGTGCCGGGAACCACACGGCACCATAAATAAATAATTCTTATGTTTATTATAATGAAAAATGATGATAATGATTAAAAAAATAGCATTTTATTGATTTAATTCATTATGCTTTGTTTATTGATTTAGTTCCCGTGGTTTAGGTATTTATTTTTTGACCACTCGATACGAGATGGCGCCTCATGAGAATTTAAGAAATAACACGATTGTAGCCGCCGGCAAAATTTTTAATTAATTAAGTTTTAATAAAGTAATTTTAGTTTCGCCAGTACTTACTTCCATTATTATACTTACCTTTTTTTGTCTTTAGAATTTATTCGTTTTTTAACAGCTGCGCCCCCGGGACTTTGCTTTTGTAGGAAAAATAAGTTATGTTCTATTCCAGGCATTATTCTTCCCGTGTACGTAAGTTTCATCAAAATCTATCCAGTTGAATTTGCATGATTGAATAGCATCCTCAAACACGCACTCACGTAGGCACATCTATTTTTTTGCATAATATTAGTTTATGTCAATGCAAGGCTCTTAATCTAAGCAATCTTTTTATGGAAGCGAAATTAACGTAGGCGAAGCCGCGGGCAAAAGCTAGTTACAATAATAAAAATATAACATGGCATAAATGTATATCAAATTAAATAATCCGGTTAAGATTACGTGTTAAAATGATGCAACCATAAATCAAATTAAGTTAGCCGGTTAAGATTTAGTGTAAGGCTAGTAATAATTTCTTACTTACCATAGCCTTAGACAATCCATAACCGTATAATGCAAACATGCATAATAAAGATACCTGAAATAAAAAAAAAAATATCGAACGATCAGCACAAAGCCGGCAAAAGGTACACAATTTCACAATGTATCAGTTTGAAGAATTTTTCAATGGTCCCATCTGGCGTATCACAAATTTTACGTCTTCTATTCACGCAGAAGGATCGAAATTGGAGTCTTATTCTCAAAGGATTTCCGCTACAATAATATCGTAAATTTTTAGAACTACATTGTAAATCTGTATGTATTGACAATTATTTTGCAGGCAAATAAAAATTGTTATTAATGTGAATGAATCGTAAGCACTATGCAGTAATCGTGAAAAGATTTAGTCTCTGCCGATCTCTACGGTGTGATTTTATGAATGTGCTATATTTGTTTGTATTAAAATGCAGTGGTACAGTCAGAGAAAAATTACTACATATATGTATAAACAAGCTTATCCAAGAATCGAATTAAATTAAGGAGTGGATGGCACGCAGGGATAAAGCAAAACGGCGATATAAGAGATGTCCGTCTGAACGTAATTTGCAGTTTTACAAGATGCTTCGCAACCGGTGTAGTCGTTCATGTCGTGACGCCAAGAGACGTTACTTCCACGAATCGCTTGTGAATCGAAGCCCTGCCGAGACGTGGAAATTTTTGAGGTCTGTTGGTGTGGGAAAATCCTCTTCTTCTACTTTCTCTCATTTTAACCTTAATGATCTCAATAAACATTTCTCACATCACCCTATAAGTTTAGATCCAACTATTAAATCTGCTACTCTCTCCAAATTATTAGATATACCCACCCCCACTTATCCTGCCTTTGAGTTTTCTGCAGTTCTTCAAGATGACGTTACTAAAGCTATTCAACATATTTCTTCTGATGCAGTGGGAAACGACTTAGTATGCTCCAAGATGATCAGTTTACTTTTACCCATACTACTACCAGTACTAACTCACATCTTTAATTATTCATTTTCATCGGGTACGTTTCCTTTGGCTTGGAAGCGGGCTAATGTTATACCATTGCCAAAAACTTCTAATCCTTCATCCTTCTCTGACCTTCGTCCTATATCTATTTTACCATACCTCTCTAAAGTTCTTGAACATCTTTCACACAACCAGTTTTCTTCATTTCTCTATAAAAATAATCTTATTAGCCCATTTCAATCTGGTTTCAGACCTGGACATAGCACAACCACCGCTCTAATTAATGTAACGGACGACATCCGTTGGGCAATGGAAAATAAGTCACTCACTTTGATTGTGTTACTGGATTTCACTAGTGCATTTAATTCTATTGACTTTGACGTTTTGTTGGGCGTGCTGCGGTCAAGTAATATCTCTCCCTCTTCCCTATCATGGTTTGATTCATATCTTCGCGATCGTTCACAGCTAGTCCGTGTTGGTGAGTCGGTTTCTGATTGGTGTAAACTTAGTGCTGGTGTGCCTCAGGGCGGTATACTCTCGCCGTTGCTATTTTCGGTATTTATAACATCAGTCTCTAAACTACTGACATGCAATTATCATCTTTTCGCTGATGATTTACAAATATATTGTCATTTTAAAGAGAAAGACTCCTTGACAGCCATTGCGGAGATGAATGCGGAACTTGATCGGGTTTCTGAATGGGCGAAGTGTTATGGTCTCTTGGTTAATCCTGTCAAATCTAAGGCTATGATAATTGGTAGTTATTATATGTGCAATCAAATCAACATTGATATACTGCCAAGCCTGTACTATAATGGTTCTCCAATTGAATTCACCAAATCTGCAAGGAACCTTGGTCTTACTATAGATTCAAACCTTAACTGGTCGGCCCATATTAAGGAGGTTAGTCGTAAGATCTACTACTCTTTTCATACTCTAAGATGCCTTCAATATTTCCTACCTTTTCAAACAAGGGTCTCTCTCATGCAGAGTCTGATTCTTCCTATTCTGGACTATGCTGATGCGTGCTATCTTGATGCCACAGAGGAGCAACTGGATAAATTGGAACGGTTACAAAATCTCTGTATCCGTTTCATTTTTGGCTTAAGAAAATACGATCATGTTTCCATTTACCGTA
Source organism: Amyelois transitella (assembly GCF_032362555.1). Taxonomy (NCBI): domain Eukaryota; kingdom Metazoa; phylum Arthropoda; class Insecta; order Lepidoptera; family Pyralidae; genus Amyelois; species Amyelois transitella. The sequence continues at coordinate 3,189,975 of NC_083511.1, read as the reverse complement.
CTAAGCTGAAATGGCTTCCCATTCGCTTTCGTAGAAATACTCGCATTCTCTGTCTTCTTTTTAATATTTTATTTAATCCCGCCTTTCCTTCCTATCTTAAAGATCGTTTCTCTTTCCGTCATTCGTCTAATTCTCCTTGCAGATCCCATTTGCGCACCATTCTTACTATTCCTACCCACAAGACTTCCTTCTACTCTTTCTCCTTCTCTACTCATGCTGTACGACTGTGGAATTCCTTACCGCATGATATTCGCGATTCCCAAACTCTCTCTTCATTCAAACGACGAGTTAAAGACTATTATCTCTCCAAATAGACTTATATATATTATATATATATTGGTATGTTTATGTAGTTTATTACTGTCATTTATTTAAGTACTAGCATGTATGTTTAGTTAAATATGTTAAACGTTATTTATGCACACGCCATACCGCTCTAAAATTCATCTTTCCTCTCATGGGTCTACTGGAAGAGATTTCTTGTGAAATAAGTAGCACCTTTGTACTAGAATTATTGTAATAAATGCTCCTGTATATAATTTTGTGTACATAAATAAATAAATAAATAAATAAATAAATAAATAAATAATCGAACATTTTTTTTAAATTAAAGAGCTAACTCTGTTTAACAGCCGAACTAAAAATAATAGAGACGCCAGGAATAAGGTGTAGCACTAAGTAATCCACACCTATTATTGTAACTGACCGATGTCTGTTCATGAAATATTTTGACAGAAAATCGATTATGTGGGATCTGTTTTCTTTCAGAAGCCAAAAATCTAATGTTCATGTTTGTACCCACGCGTCACGCAAATAGTATTTCTCCAATTTAAATGCGATTTTTGGAAAAGTTCAACTTAAAAACTGATTCAAATGAATGATTTTGTGTTGTGAACTTGTCCAATTTTATTATAGTTTCTACCGGCATACCTCCTTTCATCTCAACTTTTACCTATATCGTATTAAGATATTGTTAAAACGTGTACATGTAAGAAAATACAGAATAATATTGGCCTTTATAATGTCTTATTTGTACATTTCCCAGAAAATATAAATTATTGAACTACAATGAAAATGCCACACTTCAATTTAAATTTTAAACAATTGTAACCGCATTTAATCTGATAATGAATTCAATCCATTGGAATATTAAATTATGCATCCAATTTTAACGTTTGGTAGGAAATTATAAATTTTTAATATAAAATTGTTAATAAATTTCCTGATCCTCTTGGCATGACAACCAGAGTTAATACTGTAATTAAATTAAAAATTTGTTTCATATAGATAGCAAGTCTATAACGTATTGTACAGACTCTAAAGCATTTGTATTGCAACATGGTGTGGTTAAAAATATTTTCTGTAAATGGTATTATCTCGGTGCGACAAAGAGTTGTTATTATTTGATAGCAGTCATTATTTCCATTAACCATAAATAAAAGGAGTGCCGTGAGGTTCCCGGCACCGCTACAAAAAGAATAGGACCACTCCGTCTGTTTCCCATGGATGCCATAAAAAGCGACTAAGGGATAGGCTTATAACTTGGGATTCTTTTTTTAGGCGATGTGCTAGCAACCTGTCAGTATTTGAATCTCAATTCTATTATTACAAACAGCTGAACGTGGCCTATCAATCTATATAAGACTATTGGCTCTGTCGACCCCGCAAAGTCTATAGACGTAACTATGTACCAAAGATATATTTTTTTTTATTTTATATTTTTATTTGTAACTACAAAACACACATACATATTAATGCATACTTACTAAACACATACCCAAAAGTATTTCTTGATCTTCCTTAACAGAAAAAGCAATCAGATACAAGAAACCTTATTTCGATCCGTTTGACACACGTCCTGTCAACCCTTATATTAGCAGAGCCCGCCCTTTTCAGCTCTACAAACCCTAATACAATTTCAAGTCACGCCCGATGTTTTTTTTTCTGAAGACTGTGTTTACCGATTGTTTGTTCCGTTTACAAGTTACCATAGTTGTTTTTAAACGATTCCTTTGTTTAATTTATTACTTATAGGTTTCTAGACATTTAAATAGGCCTGAAATTAAAAAAAAAAATACTGTCTAATTGCCCACTCCCTATGAATTGTTGTAAATTTTAACTCACTAGTTGTTAGTCATGAGCGACCATTTTGAATTTTTACAGAATTGTAAATATACCAAAAACCTTTTTACCGATTTTGATGCCTCACGAGCCTAAAAATCCTCGTAACAAATCCTAGTGACATTTAAAATTTCATCAAAATGTAACTAGCGGTTCGAAAGTTATTGTGTTACAAACAAACAAACATAAATATACACATAAACACACAAAAAAGTAGTAATTTTCACCCCAAGTTGATTGGCAGACGTCACCAGTGTCGCTCGCTTGGTCTAATGTTATTTCAATATCTATTAACTGCAAAGTTTCGTAAAACGTGATAAAAGTATGAAATTATATACACAATAAATAACCAAACTGAATCTTCTCTGTCATTGCTTGCATACCGAAAAATACAGGAGAGGTCATTGGCATTTTGCGTGAGTTAATTAAAATTCCGTTATTAACCCGGTTAAATATCATTTCAGCGAATGAATTAGCAATGAGTTTCATTACGAACATTTGATTTATAATTTACTACTCAAAGTTGAGCGAAAATCTATACATAAAATGTCTGTGCTTGAAAAATATTGAAAAATATTTCCAAAAAAAAAAAAAACGAAATGGTCTATTTAAGACCTACAGAAGACGAAAATTTAGTTTAGAATTTCTGTCTGCCTATATGTTTTTACTCGCATCACGCGAAAACTATTAATTACTACTACTATTACTCCGAATTGAATTCGGTTTTTTCCGATGTATTAGGTTTGGTCCAACTTAAAAACTGGTACACACAAATTCTCTCCCACACCCCTCGAAGGGGGCACCACAGTGAGTCAGTGTTGTCTATTAAACTTACCGTTTTTTATAATACGAAACGTCAAACGTAATGATCTTGTCAATGTAGTTTTCGTAAAGATTGAATAAGTCACAATACAGTTTTTGCACCTTTCCACAATTTGTTTGACTCAATATTCCTAGCAATTACCCAAGAAACCTCATCATCTTTCCAGTCAGCTTTCATACATTCTAAGGTAATTCTTACGGCGAACTAAGTCGCGGGTAACAGCTAGTTAGTTATATAAATGTACTAGAGCGTTCATTGAAATTACAGTTACTTGTATAATTTCTTCATAAATAGGTTTTGCTCAGTAAATAGCAGCATAATTACTTGGAATTCGTAATTGAAAAGCTAGAGTTAATTTAATAAATGAAAAACGCTTTAGACCATAGAATTTGTAATCATAATAATGTCATTTATGGTATAATCGTTTTTATTCTAACGTGCCGTGTGGTTCCCGGCACAAAAGACCAAACAGAATAGGACTACTCCATCTCTTTCCCATGAATGTCGTAAAAGATGACTAAGGGAGAGGCTTATAAACTTAGGGTTCATCTTTTAAGCGACAGGCTAGCAACCTGTCACTATTTGAATCTCAATTCTATCAGTAAGCCTAACAGCCAAACGTGGTCTTTCAGTTTATTCACTGTTCTCTCTGTCTATCCTGCAAGGAATAAAGCCGTGATTATATATATATATATATATGTACATATGTATTCTTAACATAAAATGTTCCTTTACCCCGAACATACCGTCGGTACATTTCTAAAAGTATCAGTTTCATTGCCAACTACATTTTGGCGGGGAAATAAAATTATAGAGTGCCTTTTCTGAGGAGAGCGTAACATGGACGAGTCGCAGCCTGAATACTAAACGGGCTTAGGTATCGGTGACCTGAATATACCACAAATGTAACCACTTCTCTGAATAAAACACGTACAAACTCTTTACGTTCGAAATAAATTTTTATTCGTATCGGCGATGTAAACAGCTCTTATTGGGGTACCTTTTGAAGAAATAAGTGTTACTGTTATACGAATTTAATATTTAACGTTGATTTTCTGTGCGTCCGCGACAATCTATTACTTTTTTACATACATATATTCACGTCTATATCCCTAGCGGGGTAGACAGAGCCAACAGTCTTGAAAAAACTGATAGGCCACGTTCAGCTATTTGGCTTAATGATAGAATTGAGATTTGAATATTAATTTTACTTAATAAATTACTAATTAATCTGGCGGCGCGACATAGTCACTGCATGCTAAAACCCTTTTCTTATATGCACCAATCCAAAAAAAAATAGGATCACTCCATCTCTTTCCCATGGATGTCGTAAAAGGCGACTAAGGGACAGGCTAATCAAGTTGCGCTTCTTTTTTTAGGCGATGGGCTAGCAACCTGTCACTATTTGAATCTCAATTCTTCCTTAAAGCCAAATAGCTGAACGTGGCTGAAAGTGGCCCGTAGCTCTGTCTACCTAGCAAATGATATAGACGTGATTATATGTATGTATGTCGAGTGTTGCCAATAGAAATATACCTATTCCTAACATAATTTTATAGTAGGTACTGTTATATTAGCCTAACACCTAAATATGAATAAAAAATGTTATTGTAGAATCTTAGAATTATGTTTTTATATTGTTCTATTTAACTTAACTGTAATTGATTATAGTGAGCAATAAACTTACATTATTACTAGCTGTGCCCGCGACTTCGTCCGCGTGGAAGAGTTATTATGGGCATCATTGACTATGAATAATTTTCCTGTTATTTTTTTTCACCTTTTCCATTACTCCTTATAGTTGCAGCGTGATGTTTTATAGCCTAAAGCCTTCTTCTATAAATGGTCTATTCGATGCAAATAGAATTTTTCAATTCGGACCTATAGTTCCTGAGATTAGCGCGTTCAAACAAACAAACTCTTTAGCTTTATAATATTATTATGACCATCCTCTTGGCGTAAGCCCCGGCTGCTTCTTCACCACACTTGAGCGCTCTCTGCGCTTAAGACCACGTTCTTGGACTGGGTAAAAGTCATGTTTTTATACCAAACAACTGCACTCTGACCTCCATTATCTTTTGCAGAACCCATATTGGGTTACGCCAGTTACAGATCCAGTTGCCTGAATTTGCAGGTTTCATAACGCTAATTGCTATCTTGGTAAGAACATCGATAAGCAAAAATCTATAGCTGAAGAGTTTGTTTGTTTGAACGCGCTAATCTCAGGAACTACAGGTTCAAATTGAAAAATTATTTTTGTGTTGAATAGACCATTTATCGAGGAAGGCTTTAGGCTATATAACATCACGCTGCAACTATTTAGAGCGAAGAAATAATGGAAAATGTGGGGCTTCAATGATACCCAAAATAACTATTCGACGCGGACGAAGTCGCGGGCACAGCTAGTCGTAAGATAAGCTAATGTGTATTCTCGAAAAAGTGACATTGGTAAATAGCCGTGGTAGAATTTTAAGCCTCTGAACGTTGGCTCTGTCTACCCCGGAAGGAATATACACGTGACTATATGTATAGATGTGTAGCGGTATATACCGCTATATATGTACGAGTATGTAGAATTTGAACTTGTACCACCCTGTGCTTCTCGATTTTTTATTCAACCACTGACACTCCTAAATTTAATTTAACACTTCTATAGTTTATACACTTAATTATATGTACTCATGAATACAACGTGTATTTCAAATATAGTAGGGTCATTATTAATGTGTTATGTGGTGGATATTTATGGCAATTGTTGTTCGCAATGACATAATTGGAATAACTGAAGTCCCCAAGTCCCATTACGGTCGGTATTAATAAGTGTCGTAATGTCCTATGCAATACATTTAAGTTTGTTAACGAATATACCCTTTCATATATATAATTATAAAATAACAATTACTCTTTATTGCACCAAAATAACGTGATTTACAGAAAATTAATGTACAGTTCATGATGTATGAAGGCGGCCTTGTCGCCAAAGCAATTTCTTACAGCAAACCTGCTAGTGAAGATTTCACAAATTGATTTGGGTATACGATGCATATTAAAACAGATACAATATACATACACGCTAAAAGGAATATATATAACCTGTAATATATACAAATTTTAATAGTCCTATACAAAAATTTAGTTTAACCAGAAATTTGACAGCTTGTTACGGCCGTGTGGTTCCCGGCACCAATTCAACAAAAGAATAGGACCACTCCATCTCTTTCCCATGGATGTCGTAAAAGGCGACTAAGGGATAGGCTTACAAACTTGGGATTCTCTTTAAGGCGATGGTCTATCAACCTGTCACTATTGAATCTCAATTCTATCATTAAGCCAAATAACTGAACGTGGCCATTCAGTCTTTTCAAGACTATTGGCTCTGTCTATCCCGCAAGAGATATAGACGTGACCATATGTATGTATGTTTGTTACGGCTTGCTTATCGTCACAGCAAATATCGCAAACCTTTAAACTTTTTTAAGCTGTTTTTACGTATCATTTTAAAGGTTTTGAAATACACATACATAAAAAGAAATTGCTCTCACATTTTCTTATTTAGTTCGATTCAAATATAAAAGCTTTTAGGGTTGTGAGGTAGCAATGTATGTAAAAAGTAGGATCTCTGTCCACGGTGGATGCAGGCTGCATACAAACTACAAATAAATTCGTTGCGGTTCCTGCAATACTTTTGTTCACAGACTTATAAAAAAATAGACACGTAATTCAATCAAAACTAGCACACATACATACATACATACATAAAATCACGCCTCTTTCCCGGAGGGGTAGGCAGAGACTACCTCTTTCCACTTGCAACGATCGCTGCATATTTCCTTCGCTTCATCCACATTCATAACTCTCTTCATGCAAGCTCGGCGGTTTCGAGTACTAGCACACATACCTTACCATATTTATGTAAGCTTTCTTTTTTCTGCTAATATATTTTTTGGTATATAAATAATAATACTTTTGGTAGATAGATAGTTAGATGAAACTCTTTATTGCACTATAAGAGTAAAACATACAAAACAACACAAAATAGACAAGGATGGTATAAAGGCGGACTTATCTATACTAATATTATAAAGCTGAAGAGTTTGTTTTGTTTGTTTGTTTGTTTGTTTAAACGCGCTAATCTCAGAAACTACTGAACCGATTTGAATAATTCTTTCACTGTTAGATAGTGTATTTATCGAGGAAGGCTATAGGCTACATTTTATCCCGGATTTCCTACGGGAAACGTCAACAATGCAGGTGAAAGTTGAATGAGTCGGCCATCTGCGAGCTTTCCACGCGAACGCTGCGCAAACCAACAAAGATATAGTAAAACAATGTACTAAAGATGTGAAGTACTAATTTTTTGCCACAAAAAAGTCCGCGAGAGCATATATCTATCTCTTAAGGTTTACTTACAATAACCACTTTTATGTTCATTTTTTAAGATTATTTTTTCATTATAAACATAAGTTATTTTGAAACCAATTTTCTTTAATTCAGTATTAATCCTTATCCAAATAAATATGTTAATTACTTTCGGCTGTTCATGTAGACTAAAATTGCCATTTACAGTATATAAATCAGACGAATAGGTTTTGAGATATAGTCGTTATAAGCAATTTGCAGCGAAACATTTAATACGGCGAACCAGCGTTCTTTCTAATACGCGTGACCGCCTGACCGAGTCGCATAACAATTAGCAGCTATAATTGATAAAGCCGAGGAGGGTGTTTGCAAAAATAAATATGATGTCCAAAATTACTATTCCACGCGGACGAAGTCGCGGGCACAGCTAGTCGCTAATACAATCTCTTCCAGTTTTTCAATTATAATTCTTGGTAATATTTTTATTAATATTGAAAATTAAGCAACTATGTGCTTATCTGCTTTACATGGTATTTAAAGATCAACAATCATATAATAGTTTCACACTAGTGTATATATGTATATCCAATGAAAAGATGAAATAAGGTAGGTATTTCATTTTTTTTTTCATAATTACATCTGTACTAAAATAATAATTACATCTCAGCCTAACCGAATTAAATTACATACATACATATGGTCACGTCCATATCCCATGCGGGGTAGACAGAGCCAACAGTCTTGAAAAGACTGAATGGCCACGTTTAGCTATTTGGGTAATGATAGAATTGAGATTCAAATAGTGGCAGGTTGCTAGTCCATCGCCTTAAATAAGAAACCCAAGTTTTTAAGCCTATCCCTTAGTCGCCTTTTACGACATCCATGGGAAAGAAATGGAGTGGTCCTATTCTTTTTTGTATTGGTGCCGGGAACCACACGGCACCGAATTAAAGTGTTCTCAGTAAACGTGTTCACTGTATCATGTCTATTTTATTGTTGATCTGTGATTACAGTACTCGTACCAGTATTCGGGTGAGTCGTGCTTGAAAACCGAAAGACCCTGGTTTTTAATCCCGTCGCCGTCCAAATTGAGAGGGGATGAGTTCCGGACGTATTCTGTTTTCGAATATTTGAATTTAAACTCAAAATACTCGAGAGTAACTTATGTTCAAATTCACATTAGTTACGATAGATAAAATAAGGGTGTTATATAGGTTGACGTGTCTTCAATATATATATTTTTTTATTTTGGATTAAAGGTGATTTTCGTGCGAGACAAGCCGTTTAAGAGTTGTGGGGATTGAAAATGGTGCAGGAAGACCAAAAGTCGGCGAATATACTTGAGTGAAAGCTCATTGATCGGCATCGATGTTTTTGAAACTGATAAGAGCTTCTTAAAATACTCAAATAAAACTTTCATAATTTTTCATATTTCTACTCTAGATTACAGACAGAGGTAACAATTTAGTAGATTAAAACAAGATTCCACTTAATCACTCCACGTTCCAAATGAAAGACACTCGAATCAGAAGCAGACAAACGTTTGCAAACGAAAAATTACAGGAAGCGTTTTAAGGCCGCGTTTGAACGAGTGGGATGAGCGTATTGAGGGTCATCCCAAAAAGAGCAGAGGTAAATCCCTACTGGCCAAACAGCACTTAAGGATGTCCACTTAACGTGTCGAGAGGTGGACAGAAAGGCCTCGCTCCTAAAATAAATAGATGAAATTTCTTCCACTCAACTCTGAAGCGGATTTTGTCTGGAGACTATTCGTAGTGTGAGTAAAATAAATGTTGTTTTATTCTCTACTAGCTTGTACTCACAACTTCAAACATTTACAAAATTTGCGCCACCTACGAAAGGTTTTTTTGGAAATCCCAAGGACAGTTGTACCTAGATAAAAGTACTCTATTTTCTTCTCCAGATTCTTAATTTTTTGTACGCAACGTAATATTTCAAGAAGATTGGGTCAGTAGACAGACAATAAACAAATAACTTATTTTCGCATTTATAATATTGATTTGGATGAGGCAAAAATATTTTAAAACGAGACTAATGGCTATTCAAAATAGTTTATAATAATAACTGAAAAGCCAAATATTTCATATTCTGAGTATTCAAAGCAAACAATGACTTATTATGTAGGTACGTAAAGTTAAAATCAATATACACATAGGATAATGACGATAACAAAGAAAGAATTTACGAAAATTTCCACGATAGTAAACCACGATACCTACTAGTATATTTAACATATAAAAAAAACGTTACTCTGTATCAAACTGAACCTTTAGTATTCCATTCAGCTCCAGTTTTTTAAGTACCTCGTTATTTAGTTCCCCAAAGATTTAGTTGAACTCTCCAGTTAGTACACAGAGGCTTGTTAAACAAACGCAGTAAACTTGGAGGTTAACTCGCGGTACGTGACGTCATTCGTCGGTGTACGTCTTTCAGTTTGTTCTGGGAAATTTTACGAGCGACTTTAAGCGGAGCGAGCGTAAATATCTTAGCTTATGACTGTACATGCCAGTGCATGCCAGTGCAATGACTTCAAAAGTGGTGTATAGTACAGTTACTATACACCACTTTTGAAGTATGCCCTTAATTTAAACTGTTTATTTTTGGTTTGGAGGTGTAGGTATGTAGTTCTTATATACAAGTTTGACAGGTAAATGATAGAATTGAGATTGAGAGAAATGACAGGTTGCAACCCATTCGCTAAAAGAATTCCAAATGTATAATCCACTGATTTAGTTTATGCCAACCACGTATTATGAATATACACACATAATTAAACACGATACGATATATATGCGTAGAAATAATATTAGTATAAGCCGGTGACACTTCACGGAAATAAGGCTTGTGTATCGAATCGACAAAGGTTGGGAGTGGACATGTGTCGGAATGTTTAGCGCGCGGACATGTCAACGTGCGGATTGCGGTAGGGCTGTCAAATCTATTTGTTTAATATTGCGAGATATCTCTTCTCGCGGGAATTTGGGGAAATCATCTTTTCTTTAAAATAATCCTTCTTAGCGATCCCAGCGGTCAGTGCTATTCATTAATGTCAGTCATGTACTTTTCTAGACTAACGTGACTAAAAGTAACTTAAAAAATAATTATTAGTAGATGGAGGTAAAGCTTTTTATTCGAACAACTTATAAATAATAATTATAACGGCCAATCGATAAAACGAGAGGGAACAAATACACAAGGTCAGTTTGGCTTTCATGAAACTTCGGATGTTATGACAAACACATTCTTCTGTAATAAGCTTAAAACACATTTGAAATCAAAAAACGAAATCAAATTTTGTTTAGAACATTTTCCACATTTCTTTTTTTTATTGAATACTGTTCAGAATTTGAATAATTGTAAGCAGTTTTCTATACACACTAACTATATCAGCATTAGACGTACCTATTTATAATCTGACTGAGGTAGATATTTATTAAATAAATTTATGTTTCAATCACATCCCTAAATAACACAGGTCACAGGTCAGGGAAAGATAAACTGATAAAGTCGGCACATGCCGTCTCGACAAAACTTGATTTGAGAATGTACAGTACAAAATATTCTTTATCACATTCGACTTTAAACAGAAAAAGCATGATATCTGTTTACTTAGTACGAAAATAGGTTTGGCATTCTTACGGTGAGAGAAAACATCGTGAGGAAACCTGCACATTCAGACAACTTGATGTATAACCATGATCGATCCAATACAAGTTAGGTTTACCTGCAAAAAGGTTGCGAAGGTCGCTACGTGTAAAAACTGACTCACCCAATCCAGGATCAATGGTCAAAGGCATACCCCGGGCTCTTCTTCAGAGTGGTGAGGATGCAACCGGCACTTACGCCAGGAAAAAGAAGAAAGTAGGTTTAACGTGCACAAACAATGCTAGTTTTTTTTAAAATATATAATCAGCAAATATATGATAGAAACAAAGAAGAATAAAAAAGTTCCATTAGTTAATCACTCATGAAACTATAGTGTTAATTGTTAACACTAAGCTTAAATTTCTGTACCACATTTAAAAAAAAACACTATGCTTTTAAATTAATTTAAAGCTGCTCGGCAAGAAATCAAGCCACTTTAAAGTTCACTTTGCTAACTTCATAAAAACCTAGCTTCATCACTATCGAGGTCTGACACTGACTGAAGATCCACTAATCGCTCACCAGCCATCGTTCTATAGAAAAAGTAAGAAACAGAAGGTCATGATTAATTTGTACCGATTAAAAATTTACGCTTTTACTCTATTTTGTAATTTTTAAAACAATTCGAAATTAAAATTACAATTAAAAAAATAAATATATAAATGAACCTTTCTAAACATAAAACTACCTTATTAAACTAAAGTTAAGTTCCTATAGGTACCTACTACAATTAAAAAATAATCGAAATTATTATTAATATTATTGCTTCAATTTATTAAAATTTCTCCAATAATTTAATATTTATTTCCGTGTTATTTACCCAATCCAGAATCCATGGTCAAAAACGCTCACAGTCATGAGGAAGGAAGCGGAACTCCAGGAGGACTCATTTCAGTAGCTGATTCCGCCAGCTAACTTCTCTTCCCGAACAGATTGTAAAAGTCAGTCAAAGGGAAGGCTTAAAAACTTGAGATTCTTTTATATAGAAAAAAAACTACATAGTAACCTCTAACTATCTCTGAATCTGTTGTAGCTTCACGTGCCCCTTCCGATCAAGTAAAAAATTAATACAATTTAAATACCTCGAGGCAGCCTTCTGTCTTTCAATATACTGTGATAATATGTACTTGTATTTCGGTTTAACTGGACCGCTTAACTTTAAACGCTATCGGTCAACACGTTCTTTGAAGGAAGCCAACGGAAATCTTGCAGCTTTTAGTAAAGTTTAAATCCACGTTTTGAAAAATATATCTTAATCTATTTACTTCACTACAACATTATGTGAATTATTAAAAAATTAGCTTGTATCATTTAACTATATTTGAAATAACTTTCATCAAAAACTAATTTTATTTAACCTAGAAATAGGGTACTTTCTATCCCATAATTCTCACTGGAGCGAACCTACTTAAAGGTATAAAAAATCCTTTTTAAAATATTCTTCCAAATTCACACTAATACCTGTGCTCTAAATTAAACCCTTGCACACAAATTGCCTGAAATGTAACCCTAAAATCCCGCAGCCCCATTACACAGCACAGTCTACTGGTTATGTAATTATTCCCTAAATATTTAGAGTCCGGGACCACACATAAAACTCTTTAAGTTATGGCACTCGCCGCGACGGGTGTCCGAAAAGCCCACAAAATGCATGGAGCAAATTAAGGGGCTTAAAAAATTTATTCGATTTTATTTTGCATTTGATGTCTCTTGTCATACGATATTTTTTTTATTAAATATATATTTTAGACAAATTATATTGTATATATTGCGCCAAACGCCTTTATTTCTTTAGATTCCTTCCGTCCTAAGGTTAAATAAAACAGATTGCATTAGCGATAATAGTCTATCTATGTACCAATATATTTTTTGTAGTTCTATTTTTTTCTTCTACGCTATAAAGAGTTTATCTATCTTTATTTATTTATTCTTTATTGTAACAATTACAATTTGTAAAGTACAATAGGCGGACTTAATGCTAATAGCATTATCTAACAGTCTACCATTGGGTTAAGCAGAGAACCTTTGTGTGGGTGATAATAAAAATTTATAATAAACATACTTACTATACCATTTATACTATAAACCTATACTTAATATATACATATTTATACCCATAATGTACACTACACATACATACATATATAAATATACTAGAGGCCGCCCGCGACTTCGTCCGCATGGAAACCCTATCAATCCCGCGGGAACTCTGGGATAAAAAGTAGCCTATGTGTTATTCTGGGTCTTCAGCTACCTACATACCAAATTTCATGGTAATCGGTTCAGTAGTTTTTTCGTGAAAGAGTAACAAACATCCATACAAACTTTCGCCTTTATAATAGTAGTAGGATATATACATATATATATTTGCAGCAGATTACATACAGAGATTATTTACTCTCTCATGACTGGGTCAGAAACAACTGGACCACGTGCGACTTAAAACTGGCGCGGCTCGGAGAAGCTTGAACGGAATCGGGAAGTGCATTCCAAAGTCTGACAGCTGTAGCAGCGAAAGAATTTGAATAGAAACCTGTACGGTGAAAAGGTGTTGCAAGGGTCAACCTGTTAGAGGAACGTAGGATTCTTTCATGGGTGGAACTTAAAAGTTGAAATTCGGATCTAAGATCTTTCATTCAACATGTAATTTTTTGTGTGATTTGTTATATAAATAAACTAGAGGCCGCCCGCGACTTCGTCCGCATGGAAACCCTATCAATCCCGCGGGAACTCTGGGATAAAAAGTAGCCTATGTGTTATTCTGGGTCTTCAGCTACCTACATACCAAATTTCATGGTAATCGGTTCAGTAGTTTTTGCGTGAAAGAGTAACAAACATCCATACAAACTTTCGCCTTTATAATAGTAGTAGTATGACCTGATAAACTTGGGATTCTTCTTGCATGCGGTGAGCTAGCAACCCTGTCCATATTAGTTTAAATCTCAATTCCAACATTAAGCCACACAGCTGAATGTAAGTGGCCCTTCAGTCATTTCAAGACCGATGGCCCTGCCTACACCGCAAGGGATGTAAACGTAATTATATATATGTATGTATTACCATTGCTTTATTTATTTCTTTTATCAAAACAACACCACAACCATTTAGTTTGTACAATATACTTTAAATGGGAAATATCTAAAACATTTGACACGCAAATGTCAACAATTATACTTGAACTAATTGAGTTGCAATCAATTAACTTCAGTCGAACAAATTTTGCAACTATAATTGAGTTGACTGGGAATTTAATTGGCTGCAGAGTGTGACTATAAAACGGTGGTAACAATAAATACCTTTTTCACCTCATGTTTTTTCCTAAGCAATTTGGTGTGTGGTGTTTAATTTTTCATCAACTTATTGTACGTAGCTACTGTACGAGTAAGAACATTCGTTGATCGAATCAGAGTCGTGCTTGTCGTTCAGGTTAAAAACCTAAGGGCATGACAAGATTGATATTGAATTGGCATTAAGTCCACCTGTTGTAAATTTGAAAATGAAGCAAAATATTCAGCTATTTTAGCATACATACATATCGTTACATCTATATCCTTTGCAGGGTAATAAACCCAGCGTTCTTTTTACGACTGATAGGCCATGACTGACGACTTATGGACTAGCAACCCGTCACTATTTGAATATCAATTCTATCACCAAGCCAAAAAGCTAAACGTGGCCTATTTTAGCAAGTGGAAAGAAATCTCCATCCGTACCTACGGGAGTGGTTTATTATTTAATTTGAAACATATCTTGTAACAAGTATTTTAGTATTTAATTAGTTCAAAATACGCTGCAACTTTTGGGGCTTACCATTTTAATCCATGCACGCATATCGTAAACTCACCGGAGTTACGACGCCACCGTGCCTACTTCGGATCGCCACATTACCCTGTTTGTACAACAGTATAACCCTGGGTTTATGTACTACGCCACACACAAGTTTTACGCAGAATTCTAAAATAACGTGTTTAGTGGAGCAATAGGCGTAGGACAATTCATTCTCCTTAATAATACTAAGATTTACACATTATCAAAGCCGTGTGGTTCCCGGCACCACTACAAAAGAGAATAGGACCACTCCATGTCTTTCCCATTGATGTCGTAAAAGGCGAATAAGGGATAGGCTTACAAACTTGGAATTCTTTTTTTAGGCGATGGGCAAGCAACCTGTCACTATTTGAATCTCGGTTCTATCATTAAGCCAAATAGCTGAACGTGGCCATTCATTCTTTTCAAGACTGTTGGCTCTGTCTACCCCGCAAGGGATATAGACGTAACCATATGTATGTATGTACATTATCAATTTTCGTGTCTCTTTGATAGCACATTTTCAAAATACCTTGTGTCACATCATTTATAAATATGTAATATAAAAGCCAATTGCAAAACTTAATCAAAGGAAAGACTAATTAAATTCGATTCTTCTTGTAGACGATGGGTTAACAACATGTCATTATCCGAATTTCAATCCTAAACCATCCAACTGCATGAATGTGACCTTTCGTCTTGTCTGTTAGCTCTGTCTACCCCGCATACAAGTAATGTGTAATTATTAGTAATTATTAATTAAAATCTTAAACGATTGCTTTTTCTTGTCTTTGTAAAGTTTTTGACACTAACAAAACTACTTCAAATGATTACAAATTTGTTTGAATAGCCAAAATCTCTAAAATATCTGACTCATCAAAACTTGCCAAAATCCCTTGAAAATGTACTTACAAAATATTAGTTTTCTAAGAGCTGATTTCCTAAGTGATTTCGTCCATTAGCGCATAAGTTCCTTTTAGAATCTAGACAGAATAAGGCCGGTTTCCGAAAAGTTTTCTAACTAATAATAGTTACAGGCTTTACCTAATGGAAGGCGAAGGATTCCGTATTTCGCCAATTCGATTTGCATACATTCAGAAAGATGAAAGATGTTAGAAATACCATTAAATAACTAGTGAACTGTAAGGTCGAAAACACAGATACGGAAATAAATATAATTTGATAAATTAAGTGTAAACTTCTGCCCCCGTATCGAGGCTCACGAGACGCCGTTTTTATCGCGCAAAAAAACTATCGCTGTTTCTCTTTTTATTATGACGAGAAACGAGACAGTGATAGTTTTTCTAAATTACTGCAGGGGCTGGTGCATGCAGCAATTTTATAAATAAATGCTATCTGATGATGACTTCATAAGTTTGATTTTCAGGTACTAACACCTGTAAATAAAATTTAATATAAGATCGCTTATTCAATATATAAGGATCGTGGCAAGTGGAAAGATGTAGTCTCTGCCTACCCCTCCGGGAAAGAGGCGTGATTTTATTTATGTATGTATGTGTTAGTACCTACCGGGTGCATATGTTACTTTTCATTTCCATTTTTTTAAGACTACATTAGACTAAATACTATTAACAAAAAAATATTTCTAACATTAAAATAAGATTCTCTAAAAATTGTTAACGAAATTAAGGCACAGTAGCTGGTATGCTTTCTCGAAGGTCGTGGCGACAATATGTCACGCCATATTCCGTGCCAATTACACTTAAAACACTCAAATTGAAATAAGGGACACAAACCATTTGGATTAAATGCCTAATTGGATTGGTTTATTGTGTTTTTCACGTTATAGCTTCTAGGAGGTCGTCGTGAATTGTAGTGATAGTATATTATTTACGGAAAATTAGGAGTAATAACGTTTCATTATGATAATGTAAGTTATGTAATGTTATTATATTTATTATTAAAATGATACTTGGATGATGAAACTGAAATTAGCCTGATAGATAAAGAAATAATTATTTCAATTTGAAAACAAAACTCAAAGTAATTCAATGGGTACATTACTACCCATTGAATTACTTTTTGTTTTGAGATTCATATAAAGTAACAATCCGTCGCCTAAAAGAAGGATCCCAAGTTTATAAGCCTATCCCTTAGTCGCCTTTTACTACAACCATGGGAGAGAGATGGAGTGGTCCTATTCTTTTTTTTATCTTAACGATACTTGCTAAAAGTTCAAATTCTCTGGAAATATTAAGATTAAAAGAACAATAGTCTTCGTTCACGTACGGGAATATTTCCAACAATTTCTAGCGCAATTTCGAAAGTTCCAACAAAACCTTAGACCTCGGCTCATAATGTAGCCAGTTTATGAGTGCAGTTCGGCTGTACCAAACTCAGCCCTTCGAGATTCTAAGTGGTTTCTTCCATTAGCAAAAGTGCTACACAGTCATTTCAACTCCATGCTTTAATGATACCCGCGTTGAGTTTGCTTTTTAATTCACCCCGCGGGCATATAAGACGTGCTTGCTTTGAATGTGTGTAATAAATTGACTGCGAACTCTAATAACTTCATTACATACCTCTATGTATTTTCAAGCACGGGTTTTTTCAAACTTATTTGCACCGAAACTTGATGTTATAAGGAGTTTGTGAAAGTGTGTGTGTCAATTAAGAAAATAGTGACAGAAATGATACTTAATATAAGCTTGACTTTATATGGTCGCATTTCCAACTGTTGGAATAATACATGAAATCACGTCTTTATCCCTTACGGACTAGACAGAGCCAATAGTCTCGAAAATACTAGAAGTCCACGTTAAGTATATATGTTTTATGTATGATAAGTAGTAAATAACTGCCTTTGATAGTCTACATTTTGTGGAACTACATTACCAAGCAACGGGTTCCGTGGAAGAAAACGAAGTGCATGATTTAGTACGATAAAAATGGTTGACTGGTATAGATGTCGTAATGCAAATAAATATCAAAATAAAATCAAAGTATTATTTATATGCATAAAAATAGGTTAATTCTATATAACTAATTACTTCAAAACAGTTATACTTTAATTGTAATAAAAACTTCAACGGAACGAGTATGAAACTAGTCTCAAGGTAATTCCAACATAGAGAATTATTTACATTTTCTTTAAACCCTGAAAACATTTGCGGCAAGACACGATGCGACTTTTTTACTAGGATGAAAAAAAACGCAAAAAAATGAGACTTCAGAGACGTATTTACTTATTAAAGGTACTCGTACTTTTGAATTCAATATTTTTTTTCCTAATGTCTGGATTAACTACAAGCCCTGATGCAAGGTCTTTTTGGTTCCCCTAATAAGTGGCGTAACAGAGGTCAGAGAGTCTTGTTGTGTAAGTGCCAGACTTTCCTACGCCCCCCTATTGTGGTCATAAACGCACCTCGGGATTACTTAGGAGTACATGAAGATTGTGGAGCGAGGCCGGTACAAACTCCTGGCACCAATGTGGTAGGGGTTGGCACCGTGTGGTTTTGGTGAGTCTGAGTTCCGTCCGGTCTCTCGTGGCTGGGAAGGCAGACGAGTGTTTCCACACGCTAAAATAATTACAATGATGATCATGCCGTGGTCGTCATTGTGTTTACTCAGTCTGTTAAAATTCTGCATACTTTTTTAATTTCGCTCGTATTTTTCAAGTACTACGAGTATCTTTTACAATGAGGTCACGTTGCGTCCATTTAAAAGTTATAATACATTTTTCAAGACTAATTAGTGCGCTATATCCCAGGGCATTCATAGAGAAATTAGCTCGGAATTAACATGCATTGTTCGTTCTTTATACCTTGAAAGTGGAACGTACAAGTATAAAATACAAAGGATTTCTTTACAAATTTTATCAACTTGATTTTAGAGAGTTATATATTTTATTCTCAATGAAATAAGAATATTTTCTCGGACACGGACATATCTTTAGACAATTACACATCTTTTGTATGTCGGATATTTCATAACTCAAGATCTTCTTTAACAAAGAGCAAAGATAAAACTGATAATAATCTCAGTGAAATATTTGATGGATGGGACCTGGTCAAATTTAGTGAACAATTCAAGGAAAATCTGGATGGGACTAGAGCAACTAAACGTCGGATGTTTAGTTGCTCTAGTCCCACATAACACAAAATTGCCAAAATTGTAGTAAATATTCGTGAAAAAATAAAGTACAAACAATTCTATACTCTAAACATGAACTTAGAACCTCCAATAGAAAGAACAGATACGTTGAATCACCACGCTACGAAGGTCGTGAATCGAACAATAGTAATTTTATTCAATCAAAAGCTAACTTTCCGATTTCCCGTTGTAGAATCTTTCTACGCCAGAAGAGTCGGACGAAACAGGAGGGAAACTATCTTGATTTATCTTTATTCGGCAGCTCAATTTGTTTGCAATAAAGAATGCAAATTGCTAAATCCAATTCGAAATAGACGCTCAAATATGTAGCTGGAGTTAGAAAAATCTCTATTCGTGAAGGGGAACGCGTACAAGATACATAGTTTTCGATTTTGTGTTTTAGTGTAGATTTCTTACAAATATTACGTCAAATTCCAAACGACACTTTCGAGTGATAAATGTATAAAAATGTTGAATTTGATCACGCAATGAAAGCCTCTGTAATGTATTACGTATCAGTAATCATACAGCTAAACGTGGCTTTGAGTCATGTGACTATTGGCTCTGTCTACCCGGTAATGGATGGTATATGTGTGTCCTCATCTTAATCAAAAGTCGCAGCGCTGATACTCTCGATTGTTTATATAAAGGTTCTTAACTATTCATTCCATAATAACAACGTTCATAAACATAAGCAAGTTTATCTTCTGAAAATATGTTGCCGTTTATAACGCTATAACCCGTCCTATAACTTTGTACTCAAAATATCCACATAACTCCGAAACTTGCTATGCGAGCTGAAACACGATAAACGATACAAGATTATGCAACGGGCTCGCTTGGCTGACCCGGGGGTTGTATGGAAATAGGGTAACGAGTACATCGACCGTAATCTCAAGTTCGGTGCAAGATGAGATGGACATACACACCTACATGTATTCTATATGGAACATGTTGCTTGTTAGTTCTGGCATTACAAACAGTTCCATAGTATATTTAAAAAAGCCTGTTGGATCAAATAATTTTATTAACAACGTTGATTTGTCTGATAATTTTTTGTACTGAGCTTTGCCAAAGTTATCACTGAGCATAACAAATATTCAAGAAAACTTTAATAAAATCTTAGATCATAAAAATATCAGAACTTTCAAAGCACCTTCAATTTCGGTAATTCAAGTCTAGTAATCTCAGTTTTTGTACTTGGATAATAAAAACTTGGAAATGTAGGTCACTCGAATGAACATATTGATATTGTGTGACAATTTGTTCCATATAATGTGTGTATTTGAAGTGTGTTGATAGAGTGGGAATCACCAGATACGGGTTTTTATAAACTAAATATTTGGACTTCGGTGGCTGTCACATCTTCTTGAGCAACGTTATTTTAATAAAATATTTTACCGGATCAATATTCTGTTCACAGAAATACGTCTGCAATCTGCAAAGTTTGCAAATAGATACACAACTTTACAGAGACAGTAATTACCAATTGCCGTAGGTTCCTTAGAGCTCCAAGGAACTCGTAATTCCATCTTAGGACTTCAACTTGTATGCTGAAAGCGTTCACAAACATGAAAAGTCTGAACGTTACCAATGACATACATATTGTAGACATGTAATTCTTCCTTTTAATAATAACAATTAGCGGCACGAGTAAGAGCTGAGAAGGATGTGTGGAGTTTAGTAGGGAGACTGTGTGAATATCGAACGCTCTTTTCCGCGCTATAAGGCAATAATAAATATGTGTACCAATGGTGCCGTGTGGTTCCCGGCACCAATACAAAAAAGAAAAGGACCACTCCATCTCTTTCCCATGGATGTCGTAAAAGGCCATTAAGAGATAGGCTTACCAACTTGGGATTCTTATTTAGGCGTTGGGCTAGCCACCTGTCACTATTTGAATCTTAATTCTATCATTTAGCCAAATAGCTGAACGTGGCCATTCAGTATTTGCAAGACTGTTGGCTCTGTCTTCCCCGCAAGGGATATAGACGTGACCATATGTATGTACCAATGGTCTTAAAACTAAACCGCAGGCAAAGTGGAAGGAAAAGTGTTGGAAGGCGGCTTCAAAACATTAGGGCATAGGGTGCAACTGGAAAAACGAAAAGATGTGAGACAGAATTGCAAAAATGAGGAATAATTTCACACGTAACGTATCTTCAATAGTAAAAACATCAATGTTAAAAGTTCGAAAGCAACTTACATTTGAATAACTTTTTTCAAAGAGAAGATGTTAATTCACGTTATTTGAGATGAAACGTCTCGCTTTTAAGAATCTTTGAAACTTCACTAATTAAATCCTCAGTGTGATGATAATGTATCTCTAAATCCACTTTAGCACCAGACGAGTAGTGAAATGAAAATTTGCGATCGACAATTCACGCTGGATTACTTGGTTACTGAAGATGTGATGTGAACAAAGTATCCAGTGGATTTTATTGTTTGGATTATCTTAAAACATTAGGTTTCCAAGCCGCAAAAGAACAACTGGATCAATCTTTATAACCTTGATATGATTACGCTTACTGGTTGTTAAAAAGCTTAGCCACTCGTCCACATTTTAAATCTTTAGCTGCTGATCAAGCATGATGGTCGATTTAAAGTATCTTTGCCTGGTTTGTCATCAGAACGTCCCCGATTTGATAGAAGGGCGCTCGCCTCGTTATTGACCTGCCGCTACCAATGTTCCATTTACTCACCTTGTTTATCTACACAAGATAAATAAAAACATCGAAATCCTATCTGACCATCATTCGCCAGACATGAAGTGGAAGAGAGATAAGAAATAGGTTTATTGTTCCACCGAGATCGGAGTGCGGAATCCTTTTAGGATAAGGGGCCCAAAACGACACCATTTTGTCAAAACCTTTCCAAGGCTTGCCGGTGAAAATTTGATGTCGCTAGGTACTCCTAAACCGACCTCTTTGGACCCTTTTAAAAGATATTACGAAGTTTGTTCTTTATCTCTTTACACAATTGCGAAATAGGAATGGCTTTTTTCTAATAGGTTCTCTATTTCTTTGTATTTTATAGAATGATGTAAACTGTTTTTTTTTATTATTTAATTTATGTGTTTTAATAAATTTGACGGACGGCTAACATCGGATATCACATGATTATCTACTTTAAAAGCAAAAATAAAATAGACGTGCTCCGCATAGTATTAAAACAAATCTGGGTTTAAAAACAGTGACTCTACCAGTGCCTAAAAATATCAAACCACCACAACTGCAATAAAGATTATTAACACAAAATGAAGGAGAAGAGTGTAATGAAAACGTACTTTCAACAACAAACAAGGACAAAGGAAATTTAAATGAAAGCAGTTAACATTTAATCTAAAAATCTCGGAGTCATAATTCAAATAAAACGTTGATGCTACCCTCTGCAATTAGATCTTACAAACAAATCACTAGGCTGCTTCACTTTCGTCTTATTATGTCGTGATCAGAGATCAATATAGAAATGGATGAAACATAACGTGATCCACGCCCAGATACTTAGCGGTTCAAGGCGTAAATTACATACACACATAAAATCACGACTCTTTCTCAGAAGGAAAGTCAGAGACGCCCGCTTCATTATTGCATTCACATTCAAACTGTTATTGTGTGTAACTGTTGTTGTTTACTAGGTGTCCCCGTGACTTATTTGTATAAAAAGAGGAATACAGAAATGGAAACATTACATCATGATTTTTCTTGATTTGTTGATATGAATAGACGGGCTCACAAATATCATAAACTTTCATTGTCTATCAAACAAGCTGTTGTTAGTCAATGGCTTAGGCGCATTTAATTAAAATTCACCCTCTATCTCACAGGGTTTGTCGATCTTGTTATTAGCACATTCTTTAAGAGATAACCCCCCCTTGATATTACACCCTAACGGCTAATCTTGACCTCGGGATGTGGCGGATTAAATTAAATGGATCTTTGACAAAGATATTTTTGTAGCAGAAGCAGATATTTTTATCCAATTTCATACTGTAACACTTTGTATGTTAAGTATCGTTGCACTTTATGAACAGATTTAAATTTATGTCTTTTCTACACTGCATTGATAAACTACATTGATTTATACGTGATAAGTTACATTATGAAATAAATAAATGGAACCAAACATCATTCCTTTATTCAGTAGACCCACTTCACATGCATATAGGTAAAAACACCTAACCCTAATAAAGACATTATTTAACAAGCAGACTCTTAATTTAAAACGAAAACACTAATACAACTGCGTACAGCTCGAAAAATAGAGGTCGGACGTAATCCCACATTTCGTTTTCTGTGATTATGCGGGTCTGAGTAAGATTGATGACTGAGTGCGCGGCCGCAACCCACCGGATCCCGAGGATTATGAGCCATAAATAGCAATTCATACAACCTCTACCTTTGTACCCCTATGAAGACCCTAGGCTAGACTTAATTGGTCTGGAATTATGAAGATTGATAAAAGGATAATACTCTGTGTTTAGGATAGAATACATGATAACAGTGGAGCAGTCACTGTGTTCTTCTTGTCAGATGTTCGTGTTTTATTAATATGGCGGAATAACGGATGGACCTCCATCCGCTAATTCTGAATAGGACACTGATTGACTAACTGACTGACGTACCAACGTCTAGTGATTTGAAATTTTGCATGAAGGTTTTGTATGTGGTCTACGGCTGCACTAGCAGAGGATTTCGCGGAATTCCCGCGGAAAAGGAAATCAAATCAATTTTTCGGTTTACGTGAATGGAACCGAGGCTGTTCTCTAGTTTTCAAATAATAAGCTAACAAAATCTAAGTAAAATAAGACAAATTATAACATCTTCTATGCATAAACAAAAAAACATTCATAAGTAAGTTTTGTTACCATAAAATCAATTAAATACCTAGCATACATTTCTACCATACCAAAAATAACGGTTCAAAATGAAAAAAAAAGCTAAAATATTCTCGACAACTTGTAGCCGCATACGCAAATTTTCACGACTCCACTTCGAAACAAAATGTTTTTCAATTATTCAACCACCGACGCATGCTAATACTTTACAAGTTGGGCATTCCTGAGCCGGGCTTTGTTCGGTAGCTTCACATGTTTCACTTGACTGGGGCCTCGGATTACGGAGGCCTAAGCCTTATAAACGTTGCTTCAAATCGGCATTATTTAACGTCGGCCCCTAATTAAGGAACGGCCTAACTTTTCTTGACATCTCACTCGGGACGTGTGTTGCGGATAGATTGTTTGGACAGTCGATAGGCAGAAACGGATTTGGACGGATTAAGCGAACTTTGTTAGGGTAAGTTAGGTTTATCTGCGCGCAGATTTATTTGCGCTCTCTATGGATATGCTGTCCAAATTCATAGAATACAAGCCATTTTAGCTGTTTTCTATAAATTGCCGTTTGGTTACCGGCACCAATAGGCTTATATATTTGGGATTGCTCTTTTAGGCGACGGGCTAGCAACCTGTCACTATTTGAATCTCAATTCCATCATAAGGCCAAGCGACTGACCTGGCCTTTCAGTCTTTTGATGACTGTTGTTTCTGTCTACCCCGCAGGGCAAAAGGCGTAATTATATGTTATTATGTTTCTTCAAATTGGGACGCATAAGATTTTATTTTTATTTGAAAATTGTTAGTCGCAACGAGAATATTTACTCAAACAATTTCTTATTCGAGCAAACCAATAAAACTTGCTCATTCCGTGCATATTCGCAGAAGTAGACATTTTAATGTTCACGTGCAACCGTGAAAGAAACTCTTTGGGAAACGGCTGGCAAATTGAAAAGCCCGTCCTCTCATAGCTTCGTGGAAATAAAAACAAGAAAGAAATGAAAATGGGTTAAGCGTCCCCTGGGGGCGGGAGGGCCTTGAGATCGGTAGCTGAGGCACCGAGAGGGCTAGTTTGTAATGCCCGTCTCTAATAAAAATTTAGCAATGTTCGATTGAGATCGTATTGGAGTCATCACGATTTTTTGTACCGAATGTTTGACGGATTTTGTAAATAAAAATTAAGGCTATAAACAGAAGTTCAGTATGTGAAATGTGTTTACTTATTATAGTTCAAGTTTTGGAATGTACCAAGATAGTTTGATTCCCAGACAGACCAGACAGAGAGACAGTTACTATAATAATGAGTAAGGATATAAAAACTAAACTAAAATTGAATTTATAAATTGTGTAGACCCCCTGCAAATCGATCACCTGTGACAACGTGCCCAGAAGGCTGCCACGTTGAATGGCATGTTTAATCTTTGACCTAAGAAGTTTTAACCCCTTTGGTCAAGGGATTTCTTTATTTATTCTAGTAAAAATTAAACAATTACAAATGAAATGAACTTGTGCTACATTACTATTATTTTTTTGTTTGCACGCGAAATTTGAGCGTTATCCATTTTCTGGTTTCAGCTGTTCGTTCTCCCACAAAGTTAGGATTCAAAGGCTTTAATGTGTTAATATTATCAGGAAATAAGCTACAAAAGGTCCGTAAATTTGTCACATCTGAACGACTATCCCAAATTCCATTATTTGCCACCCTACGACATCCTCAAAATCAGATTCCATCTGATTTAATTTCTATTAGCGTAGGCATAAAATATCGAACATTCAGAAGTCAAATTTTATTAATTTCTCTTCATTGTAAAAAATAATCTAGAGATAGTAAATAATATATAAATAGTGATCGTAAAACACGATTGTGTTTTGTGATTAACTTATCATGATACGCGTGATTCTCAGTCTGTGAAAAATATTTTTCACTTTTTTCTTGAAATCTTATCATGGAGTATTTTACAAAATACTTTAGCCAACTCAGACTGCGAAAATAATCCCGAATAAATAATTTACTTATTATTATAAGTTATTTATGTGTGTTTAGTTATTTATTTGCCTAACTCATTCTACGGTTTGAATTTCGGTATCCTGCATTAACTAATAAGCTGAGATTAATGACTACAATAAATTGATTATCCTCTACAATTAAGTGACTTCCTTTTTAACTTCAGCCCAAAACTAAGACAAAGCAATACAAGGCAAGATAAATTTCCTCAAAAGCAGTTAGCGACCAAAGCGAACCCTAGGCCCGAAACATAGAAGCGGGAGTGGAACTAAGAACACGCATGAATGAAAAAGAAAGCAGGAAAGAATCATCCTCGCTTTGTCAGCCTATCAAGCTATACTTCTATACTCTCCAAAATTCGTGGTCTGTACGTATTCAACCGATAGGATTCCGACCCGGACGAGTCTTTGATCTAAATCGCGATGCCCGGCAAAAACCGAATGTTATTACCCTTTAAAAAGGCCTAATTTTAACATCAACCAAATGCCGTGAAAGATTCCTGTCCCCTAAATTTGATGAGAAAAGGACAAAGGGTAGACCTTTGATGTGTTAATTATTAATACGACGATATAAGGTCTTTTTTGTTAGTCGTATATGGGTGAATTCGCGTTTTTTTTCCTTGTTTAAATAAAACCATATTATTGAAACTGATGATGCAAAAACTTAAGAAAATGCAGTGCCGCAATAGAAAAGATAAGGACTCCATCTCTTTCCCATGGATATCGTAAAAGTCGACTAAGGGGTATCCCTTAATCCCAAGTTTATAAGCCTATGCTTATAAACTTGGGATTCCTCTTTAAGGCGATGGCCCAACAACCTGTCACTATGTGAATCTCAATTTTATCATTAAACCTAACAGCTGAACGTGGCCTTTCAGTCTTTTTAAAACTCTTGTCTCTATCTACAACGCCAGGGTTATACGTGATTATATGTATGTATGATAATCAAATTCGATCTATCCTACTAGTACCACTGAGTTATTCCTATAACCCTATAAGTATTGATAAATCATATATTTTTTAAAAAAAGGCAAATTGAATGATAAATTTATCGCTCTCATTACTTTAATAAACCACACGTCAAACAAATATGTAAGCCTATAGGAATATAATTTCTATTTTCTTGTTACTGTGTAAATTTCTATGCAATAAAGATAACATAACATAAAATCACGACTCTTTCCCGGAGGGGTAGGCAGAGACTACATTTTTCCACTTGCCACGATCTCTGCACACTTCCTTCGCTTCATCCACATTAATAACTCTCTTCATGCAAGCTCGGCGGTTTCGGGTACTCTTGACCTGACTCTTTACCAGGACGTCCTTACAAGATACGTTCGTCTAGGTCTTCCCACTGCGATAAGGATATTACAAACAAATATATCAAAGTTGTTGCCCATATCTGTCAATATTACGATAGACATTCATCGTGGCCTGAATCGACAGGACGCATCTCTATTGAGTATTGAGACCTCGTTCCGTTTACATCGGATAATAGCCTCGCAATGGATAATCCCAATATGGCCAATTTGCATAGTTGTTGGTTTTGTTGATTGCTGTAGGTATTGATCAAAATTATATTAACAGATCATATGGCTGTTTATTAGTATTACTTTGTTATTTAAGCACATACATATGGTCACGTCTATATCCCTTGTGGGGTAGACAGAGCCAACAGTCTTGAAAAGACTGTTGGGCCACCTTCAACTATTTGGCTTAATGATAGAATTGAGATTCAAAAGAATCCCAATTTATAAGCATATCCCTTAATCGCCTTTAACGACATCCATGGGTAAGAGATGGACTGGTCCTATTCTTTTTTCTATAGGTGCCGGGAACTATACGGTTTTTTAATTATATATAGTTGTTTAAGTACTGGTTATTATCCGCGACGTCCGCGTGAACAATGGGAACAGCGCAGCCGAGATAGCTTTTAAAAGGCTAATTTTTACCAACTTGCTTGATAGGTATATTAAGATCAAATTATAAATTTCAACTTATTATGTTATTCCAAAGTCTAAACTTTACTACTGCAAAACTTAACTTACCTTTATTTACATCTACACATCCTTATAAATTTTCGCAGTTATTTTATTAATGAGATAGGATTTTGATTGCTTGGAGGCCTCTGTAGCGCAGCGGTAGCGCTCTCATACATACATATTACCACGTCTGTAGCCCTTGCGGGATAGACAAGTCTTTAAAAAAACTGATAGGCGACGTTCAGCTGTTGTGCGCTTCTCTGTGTCATAGAATCCCGGCCAGGGCATGATGAGAAACAAACTTTCTCTGATCTGATGGATATTAATCTTTATAAGTATTATACAATTAAGTATCATTGCGTTAGTATCTCGTTACACAAGTACTTCGAGGCTAACTCAATCTGTGTAACTGTGTAATTTGTCCCGCATATATTTATATTTATCTATGGTCCTTGGTCAAAAGAGACATGTAAAGGCGTCTTACAGCAAAGGTTAGTGAAAAATCAACTCCGCAAAAAGTTTCCGATGTAAATTGTTAGTATGGATGGATACATGGACGAGAAGGAAAGTCGGAACGGTCAATAATCAACAAGGTCACGGTCACATTCTTTTTCAAATAGAACCCCTGGAAGATGTAAGATTACAAACATACAAACATAGATTTGTTTCGTATCGTACAGGTAAAAATTGAGCCATTGGTTGCCATAAAATTTTGCGTAGGTATTGACTACCGCATACAATTTAGTTGGTCTAGCTTTTCAAAAATGTTCTACATAAGTACGTACATGTAAACACGTTTCTATCCCTTGCGGGATAGACATAGCCTAAACTCTATATAGAATATCAAATAGAAAGATAGAATATCGATACATAGTTGTCTAGATAGAATATAGACAGAGTATCGATAGAATGTGCCGTGTTGTTCCCGGCACCAGTGCAAAACAGAATAGGACGGACCACTCCATCTCTTTCCTATGGATGTCGTTAAAGGCGACTAAGGGATAGGCTTACAAACTTAGGATTCTTTTTTTAGGTGATGGGCTAGCAACCTGTCACTATTTGAATCTCAATTCTATCATTAAGCCAAATAGCTGAGCGTGGCCTATCAGTCTTTTCAAGACTATTGGCTCTGTCTAACCCACAAGGGATATAGACGTGACCATATGTATGTATGTATGTATCGATAGAATATCAATAGTTGCATTATTGAGCGGCAACACTACTAGCTACCCAAGACATGTTAGATCCCTAGGCAATACTCGTATGTTTGGCTTCTGCAACTAATTGACTCCCGCTAAGGACCAGGAGTTAGTTTGAAAACTAGACAATGCGGTAGGTTTCCCTCCTACACAGGCTACCAACTTAGCTTTAGACCTGAGGTAAATTAGTTAACGTAAGTTTGACGTCACAGATTTGATACTGTGGAAAGGTCACACGGTCATGTTTAAACATCTTCTAAAAAGAACCTCTTGAACACTTATTTGTTTGGTTTTCACTTAGATAATGTAAAAAAATACTAGACGAGGGGGCGATTCCCGCGGCTTTTGCGCCACCTCCTCCGCCGCCCGCGTAAAAAGTAAAATAGCAATAATTCCCGTTCCCGCGGGAATTTCGGAAAATCCTCACTTGGTGCACCGCGAGACCAAATAAAAAATCTACAAGCCAAATTTCAAGACTCTAGACCCAACGATTTGGGCTGTGCGTTGAAATCAGTCTGTCATTCATTTTAATCTTTTATCAATTTAGATATCAAGTCGGCTGTTTAAAAAAAAGATATCTTAGTAGCGTAACTTTTGTCCATCCAGAGCCGAAAAAATACCTAGAAATGATATCTGTTCAAGACAGACATTCTTGAAAAAATTAAAATAAGCAAGAATTAACCTCAAAAAGTGGGAATTAGACTAAATAAATTGAATTGTAAAAACAAACAACCTTTAACCAGAGAAACATTCTAAAGCACTTTAACGTTATTATCCTCAGACATCAAGTCACATTAAATTCTTTATTCATTTTATTTTTGCGGGGTCACGGGCCACGGCCGGAATTCCCGCGATGTCTTTGATCTGAAGCGAACAAGAAAAAAAAACATGGAAAATGCACTTCAACTGTCTTCATAAAAGGGGAAAAATATAATTTATTCACGAGATAATTTTCTCCTCCCTTTAAAAGATAGACGTCGTTTGAAGTAGGGTGGCGAATGAATGTTTGCACAGAACCTGGCCTCACTATCTCTCGGGAGGACTTTGTCTTGTCCATTCCACTTTTTTTGTACTTTATATCGCTTTAGTTGCAACTGGCGAGGCAGACGCAATAATAAGGTTTTCGATTGATGATAGTTCAACCTTTTGTTTAACCTCGGATTATTTCGGATTTTAGAATTATTGTGTAGATATTTTTTCCTGATTATGTGTACAACACCATGTAGAGACTACGTGGATACTAAAGCGATATTGCATCCTCCTCGTTTAATATTAAAATACACCGCAAATAGAGTTGGCTGTCAATAACGGTAAGTTAACAAATAGTATTCAACTAGCCAAAAGAAAAATAAACCGGTATTAGCGCATCTCAACAAAAAGTTTCAATCGATGTATAACTTACAACAAAAAATATCTCTGGTCCAGTCTTCTTATGTGGAAAGGGAGATTACTAGATATATACCAACTCATTCCTAATAGTGAGAATTAAGATTTATGAAGTTTTATGGCGGTTTGAGATTCATAAGCGGTCTCCACATCACCAGTTTCCAGAAGACCCATTGTACGCATCCACACCGGCAATTGTCTTAAGACTTTTACATGGTCTTGAGAATAAAGGTCATACGGTGTGGATGGATAACTTTTATAATTCACCACTGTTTGCGCGCCGGCTCAAATACTTTCCTGCAGTGCTCGTGCCACAGAAAATTATAGTGTCCTTTTCTTACCATACACAGTTATACTGGTCTTAAAACAAATCTTATAATACAGCCCCAAACAGAAGCCACAAGAGAGCAGATAAGTAAATAAAAGCAGACGTAGATCGCCTTTTAATTTAATTAATTTTAATGTCCTTTCCTCTGAAAGAGTATCTATTACATTACCCGTAATATTTTCCATTAATTTAATCAGCCATTCACTGGAAGCAACATCGTTACCTTTCACCTGAAAAGGTTTTACATAATTCAATGTTGAGATGGCCTAAATGAATTGAAAACAGAATTATTCGTTGCTTTTTGAGTGAAATAGAAAGTGACAAGTTTTTAATAATATATTTTAGATATAAATAGAATAGAAACTCAAAATCAAACACATGATATTAAAATAAAGTTATGTTTTTTAAGAAACTATAAAACTATTAACATTCACCCGATATCCTAAACAATATTTATTAATCCAGCGGCTGATATAACAGTTCGTTGACACTAGTACCATGGTATACTCGTAGTTCCATATACTTATTCTGAGAGTTCCATGATAGAACTACTGATAATAATTAATAGACCTCGCGATAATTTTCAGCGCCACCTATTGAAAAACTTCTGTACTACAGTCATATATATTTTTGAAAATAAACTTAAAAAATTTAAGTAACCTTTCCTTTATATCCATATATACCATACACCAAATTTCATCAAAATTGCACGGACGGTTCGAAATTAAACGCGTTACAAAACTACATACAAAAAAGTATTTTACGGATGGGATAGACAATTACACCTTTCAAAAACGTTTTCATTACTTGGATTTTTTTATATTTTGATAACACAATATTCACAATAACTTACGATAGCAGCCAATCTCATAAATTGTTCAAGAAGTTTTAAGATAGGGTTAAAAATAAAAATCAAGACCAAATTAGGATTTAAGATAATTTATTACTTCATTTTGAAAACAAATGCAAGTAGAACTTCTATGTTTCATACAAACTTGAACAACGTGTTAACATAACGAGGATATTGCAAGCAATAAAATACAAAATTAGACAAACGCTGTAATATAATCATACATGTTGTTGTTTTTCTTCACAGAGTCAGATAACTTTACAAACAGACTTACTTCTGAACTTTATGACTTCAGGCTTGGATCAGAGATCCACATTTTGCCTGAATAAACAGGTTTCTACATGATCCGAAATACTTTTATTCATCAGTAATACTCACTGTTACAGCTTGGCAAGAATGTCCTGAAACGGAACAAAATTTTTTGCACACAGGCAATACTCGTTTATGTCACGTGACCTGAGTAGGTACTTGATGTGTCAGTCCATCGTCATTTCTGTGTTCAGTGAACGATTATTAGAGCTTTTTCCCAAGTTTTACCAACTTTAACTTGTGAGAAATAAAATATGTCTCATAGAAAAAGAAATACAGTTCGCAGTTCCGGTAGAGAAGTTATATATCATGTCTACAAACGTTGTTTAGCTAAATCCGAAGCTGGGACGATTTTATCCGATATCAGCAATATTTACACAAGAACAGCTGAAATGACCGGTACGTTGTGATGTTATTTAATCAACCACGTAATATTTGACGTATTGTATGCATAATATAACTCTCAAACGGGAAATAAAATTTATAAAATTTTGAGGTTATGTTGACATTTAGTTAGTTTTTACTTTATAATTTTCTATAGTGCTTTAGGAAAAATTTAATATTATTACATTTTTGCAAAAAAAAATTCTAGGCAGCAGCTGAGCAAGCGTTTGCGTCTATTTCTGCCGAAGCGTGGAGAAATTCTTACAGCCATGTCATGAAAAAAGATAAAGAATATTATGAACGAGGGCAGACGCTTTACGAAGACATAGACAGACTTGTAATAAACCTGCCAGATGACAGTAGTAGTATTAGCGATTCCTCTAACCTAGACGAGATTGAGAATTTTGGAGAAGGTACGAGCCAAGACACAGAACACTTCTCTGGTGTTGAAGTTTATACGAAAGTCTTCTGACTTCAGACTCTGATTAAATAAATTAATTCTTTAAATTTTGTTAGTTTTATTACTTGCTCTCTATACCTGGTAATCATCGTCATCTGAGTTTAGATAATTATCTAGATTAAGTATCCTGTGGTATTCCAGATGTTACCCGTGTACCAAATTTCATCAAAATCCATCCCGTAGTTATTGCGTGAAAGAGTAACAAACGTTCATTCATACAAATCTACATCCTCGCACACTTTCGCATTTATAATATACTAGCTGCTCCTCGAGACTATACTCGCGTATGAATATGGGATAAAAAGCCTATATGTTATTCCAGAAACTCCTTCACTACATGTACCAATTTCATCAAAATTTAACGGTTTAAGGTGAGGGAATAACAAACTAAATATATTTTAAAAAATACTCCATCTATCAAAATCATTTTTGTCGCAGTATATGGGGTGATCACATTACACGACAGTGGCGCCCCTATTACTGTCACGACCTTCTTGCCAAGCTGTGCTTACTAAATGTAACTTAATACGTTTCTCTTTTAATTAGGATAAGTTGACAAAACATAAAAAATAAAAATAACAGTTGGTCAACTCATCCCATGGGATGAATATCAATCAAGGTGTCTTAATTCAATAACCGTAAGAAGATCGGTTGGCATTCAACCTTATTCAACTTTCCTATGTAAGTTACATTTTTATTAAGAAAGATTGTATTAAAAATGATTTACACGGACGCAACAGAATTAGTACCCAATTAACCACTCGACAACCGATGCTCTTAACGCTCGAACGTTAAAATCTCAATACAATTACAAAAAAAAAACTGCTGTAAAACAGAATATATTTTTACAAAAATATAAAGCCTTGTTATCGAGGACAATTATTGAAAAAAAGAAGCGATCTAAACATACCGTAGCTATTTTAATCAAGCTTATATATTATAGGCCGATAACATTCATAATTTAATTGATGTCACATTTAATTGACGCCATATTTTTCTATGGTAAGCAAGCTTATTAGTTATCAATATTTGGCACATGCTTCGTACCCTGATTAGATTTTAATACTATGTATATAATTTCCTATTTACAT
This sequence comes from Amyelois transitella, assembly GCF_032362555.1. NCBI lineage: Eukaryota > Metazoa > Arthropoda > Insecta > Lepidoptera > Pyralidae > Amyelois > Amyelois transitella. The sequence continues at coordinate 3,156,262 of NC_083511.1, read as the reverse complement.
TCGTTATTCATTCATATTTCCATACAAAATATTGCAATTAAAATACTTTAGACTGTATTTCTTTTTTTAAATAACATCGAGGTAATAGCTCAAGAATAGTTTTGTTTATAAGGAATTTCTAATTAACAGCTTACTAATTATTATATAGGGTAAGATTCAATTCTGCAGAAGACGACTAAAGGACAAATAATGAAGAACTAGTAAATCAATAAATCCCAACATTTTTTGCTGGGATGGCAACTGACCTTAAAATCTTTGAAGACCTTTCGGGCCAATATCTAAAAATACAATCAGGAATGTACGATGATAAAGTAAATAATTGCTTGAACCCGAAACCGTACTACTATTAAATAAGATTTTTTTCTGAATCTAATTTTAAAATCTGTTTTATTTATCTATCTAATTTCTCTATTTAAATCTTTCGTGTAATTAATGAAAATTTAATTTCAAAAGATTCAATATGCAGATACCAAATAGATATACTTAAAAAAATAATGGTATTCAGACGAGAACTTCAATTACAAAAATAAGAGCCAAATATCCTGACCAAACAAATCAAAAACTTTTAACTTTGGGCAACGTCAAAGAGTCGAATTTCTAGTTATATTTCTTGGTTCAGAGACATTTCACATTTTTCAGCGGCACAGTGCTGCCCTCGTTTGATATAAATCATTAAATCACTTTAAATATTATCTAGTAATTTAATGTAGAAAATTTATAATTTTAGAATAGAATAGATTTATTTTCAAAATTAGATACAAGGTTTGATACTTATTGACGTCACATCACTAAAATCTAAATATAACTACTACCGATTCCAAAGCGCATGTGTAGAAGAAGCGGCAGAACAAACTACACTGCAGCATTTTCATCGGACGTCAATTTACAAATACAGATCTCTTATATATTCGTCTTTGTTTTAGATAAAATTATTTATTCCAAATGAGAGCAGCCCTGGGCGGTTGAAAAATGTAAAAGCCACTTTTAAATATGCGATAATAGAAAAAAAAAACACTTATTAAAAATAAGTTTCTACATATATTAGTAATATCTACTGGAGATAATATAAGCCTTAAATTCCAACAATTATTTAATTTCTCCTCATGCAACTTTACCTAATTTTTTCATAAGACTTAAACCTAATTTCTTAGAACATACCTTATTTGTTTAATTTATTACTAAACTACCCTACACAGCATTGGACCAACTGATTTTTATATGGTTCATAAATAAATAAATATTTTAGGTCAAATATATAACTTTTAATAAATATTACAAAATATATATATATACATATATTGGGACAACATTCCTGATTTTATTTGCGGAAAAAATTAAAGAAGTATTCTCGTAAAATATTTTATATCCACTTTTATTGCATATTATTTCTACCCTAACGTTACCTCTAAAACCTTGGTCCTACAAGGGATACTAAAAAGTTTTAAATCATTCAATACTATCAATTAGGCCCTCTGAAACCACTTTCGTTCTTAATTTAAAAACTATCGCGTTCAATACAATATCTTATAATTTACACAGGTTACAATTTAAATTGCACGACTGTGTATACAGCCGCCTGCAGAGTAGCATGCCTGTTCATACGAACCAAACCTGCAAGTTTGGTCTAACATTTGGGTAAAAAGAGCAGACACTAATGGGTAAAGTCGTATAAAACTGTACTATTTTGAAGTTTAGAGTGACCCCATGTTTTCTTGAAAATTAAACATTTTATTTACTACTTGCACTTTTTTTATTTAATTAGGATGGAGTAATAATACCTCTGCAATAATTAAAAAATAGCCATGCTTAATTTATGGCCACAATTAATATAAATACACTGATATTTATAAATCAGTAAAATAACAACTAGTACATGAATAATTTGTCTCCTAACTACACAGTGGTATATTTGAATTAAAAACAAAATTTTGGTCCATTTTTAGTTCAGAGTATTAACCAGATGCTAAATTAAATCCTAACAAAGTTCAAAAATTGCAGATGAGAATCGCTTCATGTTTCATCAGTAAACAAAACGGCAGGTTACAGCAAATAGAAATCTTCACAAAGTGAAAAGATCAAGAATCAATTATGATAGCAGCACTGATACGGAAATTAGTGAACAATATTCTCTTCATAACTCTTCAGACGACGAGTATTTTATGTGTGATGGACTAGAACAGTTTAACGATAGTACTGACTTAGAAAACATAAAATTTCATGATATTGAAATGACAAAAGTGCAAAATAAATGCATAAATATAGATTTAAGCCGTTTAGGGAGTGAACTAAATGTAATACAAAATGCAAGTACGGGACAAAATAAAATATGAGACTGATAACGATAAGGACCAAAAAGAAACGAGATAAGGCATAAAGGACTCTTTGAACCAAAAATCAAACCAAAGAGACAATAAGACGTACACAAATAAGAAAGGTATGATAGAAGAAATCAATATGCAATCGGGTTTTGAGCCGTCGTCAGAAATAATAACAGATAAAATTGAAACAGAAATATCAGAGTTGAATCTTCATATAAACGATAGTGTTCTGGTAAGGTATTGTGAAAAAAAAGCCTGGAGGTATTGGTTTTATAGAGAAAATCATTACACAGTACCGTTCCTAAAAACTAAAAAAAAGGCCAAAATTACGTTTTGTTCATACCAAAAAAAATGATCGAGACATCGTCACGGCAAATTTGATAGTGAAAAAAATTGTGTTGACTCAAAATACTGAAAATTCCAAGGAATTTTTCATTTGAAAGGATGACTACATTTATTTTGACGATTGAAGTGCATTTAAGAGGCTTAGTGCACTCAGTACTGCCACTTTTGTTACAAATTATTTAAGAAAAACGGAAATGTTTTCTATCATTTTAAAACTAAAGTTATTAAAAGATCTTTGAGGATATTTTATGAACCATTGTTTAAGAACTTGATATTTCCGTTTTTCTTCAAATAATCTAAATCCCTGAAGCAGCGAGTGAGCTAAGCACATTTAATTTTTAAAATGTCAAAATATTTACCTTACTATTTCACTGCTTATTTTTATGATTATATTATGATAAACGTTGAAGACACATTCTGTTTTTGTTGTGGGACATAATGGCTTGTTTGTAAATGAATAATTTATGATTACTAAAATCAAGCTTCATCTTTTGGTTTCTGATATTGTTAGTTTTGGTGTTAAAGCTTAGTTTGTTGAGTATGTCTCCTGAATTTTGGTTTTGAAGTATTTGTGCGATTTTGATTAATATTTGTTTTGATGTTTCAGACACTTTAGTTAAAAATTATACTTTTGCTTTTATAATTTTGGTTTTGAATTATTTGTGCGATTTTGATTAATAATTGATTCGATGTTTCAGACAGTTTTGTTAAAAATTATACTTTTGCTTTTATAATAGGAAGAAAGCCTGTTTTTAATAACATACATAACACTCATAGTTTATTAGTAGATTTTAATAACGTACCTATGAGTACTAATAAAAATATTAAAATAATATTTCCTTTTTTTAAACACCTAGCTGTATATGTACATGCACCTTTACTATAACACAATAACGCACTGGAACATTTCCAGTGCGTTATTGTGTGTATGTATTGTGTATTGTGTTTGTGCGCACTTGAACAGTGCGTTTTATTACATTTTTTTACGACCTTACCCAAATAGTTCGTCACGAAAGTAGACCACGCGATTATTTTCAGCGCCGCTTAATAAGAAAATTTTAAACTACAGTCATATATTTTAACATCATTATTATAATTTTGCAAACTATCGAGTTAAAAGCAATTTGTTTATACTAAAAACTAATTTTTGCCCTAGTTTATTGGTGGACCTCATTCATTCGCTCGGTCATACGGTCAAATCCGAATTTTAAAAGTCTGGTATATGCTGTATAGATTAATTATCCAGTGTTTTCCAAACGCATAGCAACCCAAGCGTCAATTGAAATATCTATATGAAAATCACATTAAGCATGACTTAGGCCAGTCATTCATTTTCATTTATATTCTCTTAAATTTTACTGGACCTTGCACCCTTCCTAATAATTTAGTACTAGTTATTTAGAAAAAACTCCCATTGATCTGAAGTTTATTTGGATCTGAATACATTGAGAGTATTTGATATCAACTGTCTGTATGGAATAAACAACTTTCGTTTGATAAACTCGTATTTTATAATAACGTAAAATATATCTATCCTTGTCACTGCAAACCACTTCGCAACTCAACCGCTGTAGCCAACTTCGAAATCTGCAAAATATTTTAAATATTTTAAAAATAATATACCTAATAAGAAACCTTATGGAAGATTTTAAGGATAATGCATAAAAATGTATTATGGCTGCTAGCCCAACGTCGAATAGAAGCTGAAATTTATAAGCAGCAAATACAACAGACTACATTCTTCTTTTTCTTTCTCTTGACGTTATTCCCAGTAACATTCTCCTCTCTCTAGACAGGAGCCCGGAGTGCGCCTTTTACAAAAAGACATTCATCCTCTCTCATCTCTGCATGTTCCCCGTTGCACCCTCCACAGAAGTGATTCGGGGCCCGGGGTCCGTCTGACACTGCCTTTCCCAACAGACATTATTTATGGTAAAACACATATTTTGAATGAATGTCTGTAACGCCATAACATTCGAAACGTTGATCAGATTTTAATCAAATTTAAAATGTGTATAGGATCTGTCAGTGGATTTATTAGTTGGACATGAAAATCCGTTAATTTTTTTTAGGCATTCCCATTTCAGTTAAAATTGAAAGTGTTGTGATACAATATAATTACATAGTTGGCATTACTTTATTTATTTGTCGCTCTGTTTGTCTATTATAAAAAAGAAAAAAGCTATCATCTTCCTTTTAGGTGACGTGAGCGCATTACGTAGCTACCTAGTGCCTTGTAAGTTTAAAGTGAATAAAATAAAGCATTTGTACGTTCATCAAAAATAAGTATTTTATTTAAAAACAACAGGTTATAGGCCCAAACACATAATTTGTTACGAATTAAATAAAAGTTGTCACTAAATCATTGCACTTCGACTAACCGGCAATTTGATGTTAGGCTGTTGTCACGTTGTGAAAGACTAACTGCATCGACCGACAGAGCCAATAAAACGCTTAAATCATGTCGCCATACGTTATCATTTTGTAAAAGATCTTATAAAAAATAATAAGATAATTGTAAGTTATAAAAGTTCAAGTGAACAACCAGCTGATGTTTTTACAAAACCTCTAAATAAGGAATTATTCATAAAATGTATCAAGAAGTGTGGACTAGAATACAAGTATTTTTTTTTGTAAAATCATATTTCATAATTGTATGTTGAGTAAAACTCTTATAAAAGTAATTATATTGAGAGGGGGTATTGTGATACAATATAATTACATAGTTGGCAGTACTGTGTTTATATGTCAATGTTGTCGCTCTGTTTGTCTATTATTTAAAAAAAAAAAAACAAGTCACATAATAGGAAAAAGATAGTTCTTTTTCCTATTATGTGACGTGAGCGCATTCCATACCTACCTAGTGTCTTGTAAGTTTAAAGTGAATAAAATAAATCATTTGCACGTTCATCGAAAAGACGTATTTTATTTAAAAACAACAGAAAGTGTTCGCGAGGTCTAATTTCGCGGCGAACAACTAATCTGCTCATCGCTTATATCAATCTATCAATCTTGTATCGACTCTAAATATCAATACAACTTACTGCAACTGGCTTCGCCTCGCTATATTCCGAGCAGGCAGAACGCCAGCAGGTTGGAACATCAGTCGTCGGCGTCAATCTCTTCATCGCTCATGTCCTCCTCACTGGTACAATCAGGTTGCGACGCCTGCGCATTGCAACGTTCGCACCAACACACGAATAGGTAGTTTTGAGCTAATTCCTGCAATCAAGGGGAATGTTAACAATTTAACGCTTGAATGAAAAGTGATTAATGAGAATGAAGCAAAGTTCTAAAATGACTAACTGGACTGTGCTGGACAGTTTAAAAGCAAAACATCTGAATATTAAAATCAACATTCTAAGAAAAAATACACATACATGAAAATAATCTACATATATGTATTGAGTAACACATATTTTAATCGCGCGGGAATTTCGGGAAATCTTACAGCATTTCATTTGATAATTTGAACTTCCTACGCCTAGGGGTTTCAGCTGTACGTTATCTGTAAGTCAGTCTCTTAGTAACAGAATAGTTTAAAATTGGAATTAATAGAAATAATAATAAGGATAGGAAAAAAATACCTTTTGCCTAGAGTGCCTAGACCTTTGCAGAGCACATTCGTCCAAATAGCTTATACATATTTCTTCTCCAGGCGCTATAGCCCTCAACGCTTTGAGTTGTATGCGATGGTTGCCATACGGGAACGATGACTCTGCATTCGGTTCACAACTGTGGTTACTTGCACTTTGCAGTTGGTACAACCCCGAGCCCTCTGTGTTCAGGAATGTTCCAGACTCTGCAAGTTAAATATTGCTGTTATATTTACACAACATACAATAAAATAATAAAGAAAATTAAAAAAAAAAACAATCATACCCTTTTCGACATACTGATAAAGCTTATCAATGAACAGATCCAACTGCTGCCTCTCATCATCAGACATAGTCAACTCCAGCACGTTGTTAACCCACATCGCTAAAGGGCTAGTACCGATGCCTTGACCATTAGTGCCAATCAGCGCCATTAGGGTACAGAATCCTTCTGGTGTTAGGAACTGGGAACATTACATCATAATTTGATAAGTCGCGAAGAAAAAACATAATGTGTGCCGGCTGCTTCTCTTCCCGTGCAGAATTAAAGTCAATCAAGATTTAATCAGAATTTGAGTCAATTAGGCCAAACAGCTAATCGTCACCTGTCAGTCTTTCAAGACTGCTGGCTCTGTCTACCCCGCAAGGAAAACAGACGTGATATGGATGGAATCAAGAGAAAGGCTACTAAACTGAGAATTTTATTAGCTGATAAGCTAGGAACCTCTCACTATTGGAATCTCAGTTCAATCATTAAGCCATACAGCTAAACCTGGCTAGTCTTTTCGAGGCTACTGACCTCTTAGGTGATAAAGACGTGATTATATGTATGTTATAAACTAATAACATACCTCTTTAGCATGATCACCACTAATAACGTTACTGGTCAGTTCTCTCAATGTGATGAGCTGATCAGAGAACTGTTCACCTAGTAGTTTATGAACTAACTCTGCATCTTCGTTCACTGTTCTGTGACAGAACTGTTTGATTTTGGCAACGGCCGCTGGTGGTTCCGGACTTTGTTCAATGTATGCTAATATCCGGACAAGTAACATTATGCTCGTAGTTTCTGGTGGATAGTGCATTTGTCTGAAAATAATGTGGGAAAGAACCATTTAAATGTTGCAAGAAAAACTAATTGTTTCGCTGATTAAATCTTCCGTAAACTACCTTGCTTAATTCCTAAACTTTTTCCTTTAGATTAAATCTGGTACTAAATCGTGGTGGAGATCAAGGTACGGTATGTTTCACAGATGAAAAAAAAATTACTATACCATAGTGAATAAGCAACTCAATTTCACTGATTAAAAAATATTTTAATAACAATTCTTATTATAAGTCATACTTTGCAGGAAGCTAAATCAGATACAGTGTGGGATCAAATGGACACCATTAAATTTTGGGAATCACACTACCCCATAGGACTGCACTAATTGTAATAGAAATACTTACTTCCACGCTTCCAAAAGCACCATAACTGGATGCTGTACATCACTAACATCATAACACAGCGATCTGTGATACGTCACATAAGCCTGCTGCTTACAGCCCTCGCAACAGTACAGCACTCCGCACTGGTCGCACGTTGTAATGTTCTCCAAGTTGGTCTCGTAACAGTTTGAATGTGGGAGCACAATGTCTGGCTTACAGGACAGACGCCTTACGTTTTGTTCAGGTGTTTCTATTGGCCTGGAAGACAGAAATTTATCAACTTAAGTTGGTTTAACACTTTATTATCAACCACATTTGCAAAAATAAAGAATTTAAATGTACAATGCACTTACAATTCTTTGATAGAATTCATGTAGACAGAAAAGAATACAAAATGGTATAGTATTTATTTATTACTTGCTTTGGCCCGCATTTTTGTCTGAGTGGTTTCCTTTTTCGCAATAAAAAGTAGAGTATGTTCTTTCATCTCCGTACCGAAGTTCATCATAATCAAATCAATGTAACATGTAGGTGTAACAGCGTAAGAGAGTCAAAGTAACATTCATACACAGATTTAACTGATTGAACATATTACGAGTATATTTTTTTCCATAAAAGATGGATGACAGAGTGATACAGGGCTTGCCTTGTTGAACTTTTAATAACCAATTTCGAATGTCCTACAAAAGGGAGATGGAAGGAGTACCCATAATTGTCGAAAATGCATAATGAGTGTGAAGGAAGCAGGAGGTCTGTAAGGATCTTAGAAAGTGGAAATTCATAGCCTCTATACCCCAATGGTCGACAGGCAAAGTGGTATGTATGTGTTTTAAAATAATTTATCATTAACATCACACGTCAACTGTCAATCATAGGGAAGAAAATTACATGCTCAGCCAATAGCAGTGAAGAGTCTAATTCACGATTACAAAGAATTCATAGATTGGAGCATAAATACAACCTCTAACTCTACATTGTCGGAGCAACAGTTCCCCTGGCATACCACCAGCTAGCCTGGCAGAAGATTTTTTCTTTGTGGAGGTCGAGCCTGAACTATCGCTCTTGCTACAGTGGAGCCATTTATTTTTAAGTTTGTTTAAAAATAATAACACAACTCCTAAAACTCTCTCTAAAAAACATTAAACATAATGATAGGGGTATATTTATAGGATAACCATGGTTCCCGGCACTTTAAATAGGACCACACTATATCTTTCCCATTGATGTCATAAAAAGCCACTAAGGGAATGAGTGACAAACTTGGGATTCTTCTTGTCAGTGATAAGCTAGCACTATTTGATTCTCAATTCCATCATTAAGCCATACTTGTCAGCTAAACTTAACAAGTTGGCTGTGTCTACCCTTATGTACATAGTTCTATATAATCAGGGACATTCCCAAAATAACCCGAAACTGACAAGCTTTTGTAAAGCTCGCCGAGCCCGAAAGAGATTTTATGAATGTGGATGAAGTGATTGAAGTATGGAGGGATCATAGCAAGTGATAAGATGTAGTTCCTGCCTACCCTACCGGAATCCGGGCGTATGTTCTTCGTAATAGATTCCTGAATGAGGTGTTAATATCTCAAGTCTCTGACCAATCATACATTTCAGGCTAGACTACATTTTAACATTTTCAAGAGGTTTAAATATAACCTAGGTACCTCATACAATGATCACAGGCCAGGTATCGGTAGGCGGCATTCCAAGCAAATTGACATGACACCAAAGGATCTTCTTCCAAAATGACATCACCCTCATTATAGTGTTTCGTTGCAAACAACCCTTTCCCCTGAAAATACGTACAACGTAAACGTTATGAATAATAAATCAATAAATATTAATTTAGCCAAAATATGTAGGAGAATTTCTGCTTACTTTCTTGCTACTCGAAGAACGTATTTCATAACCTGCCATGACACTACGCTCAATCAAACGTGGAAAATGCCTAGTTGTAATTAAAACTGATTATAATGAATTGGAAGTCATGAAAACACCATGGATAACCTAGGTATTTTTATTCAAATGCAAACCAACCAAACCCACCATTAACGCATGAGTGTCATTGTCAAGTCAATTACAAGTGACATTGACATGAACAATCTACCTATTTTTGTCATAAAGACCTATGTTATAGAACCTATGGAGAGACCGATGTTAACACATACGAATTTTTCTTATACATTTATCAAGAATTATGCTAGAGCGTTAACTCTTACCCGATACAACGCCATATATGGCTTCTAGGTTTGTTTATTTTTTTAAAACATATTAAAATTATTATTTTTTCTAAACCAACTAAGAAAAAATATTACAAAATTCTCCGTGGAACGGAATGTATTATTTGTTGTCTATGGTAAGGTCTATCTGTCAAGTAAAAGAAAGCTGCAAACCAATGAAGAAGTATCCTATGGAAATACCGTAATTGTTCAACTTGAATCAGAAATAAACAATATCTGTCTCTTTCTCACAACAGTGGTTTTAGGGGAGAAATAACGTTTACACTCTTTTATCAGCACCCTCTTCATTGGCTTCGATGTACTTTTGCTGCTGCACCGCCGTTTAGTTTACATGTGTGAAGTTGTCACCGTGAGGTTTTTACATTTCTCCGAGGAAATCCCGTGTTTTTCGACTTTTTACCAAGCTGTGCTAATAGTAATCGTTAATAAACTATAAAACAAAGTGTTCCATAGCATATTGTGGCTTATGCCAAAGCAAAAATAAGTCGAATTTAACCTTTCACCGGTAAATGGTTAACATTTGGTAAAATTATTGTCTATCATAAAGTGTTTTTAATGAAATGTGTTTAACCCTTAAATTGTTTTTGTCCGTTTCATGTGACATGTAATAAAAACGCACTAGAGATGGACGATATACATCGATTTATTTAAAACACTCGATGTATAGTTACGATGCATCGTATTAAACCGATGTATTGTTAATACTTGAACATCGAATATAATAGGGAACATGCAATAATTTTAGTTTTGATTTCATTTTAAAGAATTCCATGTAAAATAGGTCTTAACATATTAAAAAAATTGAAACAATCTAATTTATCGTAAAAAAATGCGGCTTTAAACTGATCGTTTAAATTTTCGCGCCAAAACGGACCTACACTTCCAATGACGTCACACGTGTCTGACACTGGTCGTGCTTGCCTTCGTTGATTACAGTGTTTCCACAATGAGGGGAAATTCCCCTTTTAAGGGGTAATCAGGGTCCAGAGGGGAAGAAAAAGGGGAAATTTTAGGTAATCATATATTAATTTTTATTATATATAAAATTATATCGACGGCCTCTTTGGCGCAGCGGTAGTACGCCTGTCTGTGACACCAGAGGTCCCGGGTTCGAATCCCGGTCAGGGCATGATGAGAAAAGAACTTTTTCTGATTGGTTTGGGTCTTGGATGTTTATCTATATAAGTATTTATTATAAAATATACAAAGTATCGTTGAGTTAGTATCTCGTAACACAGTCTCGAACTTACTTCGAGGCTAACTCAATCAGTGTAATTTGTCCCGTATATATTTATAAAAAATATATTTAAAAATTAAACTTTTAGTTACAACAAAAGTGCCAAAACTACAGCAAAATAATTTTTGAGGGGAAAAAAGTTCTGAAAAGGGGAAATCGGAATTGAGGCATGGGGAAAGAAAATTTTTATAGTGGAAACACTGGTTGATTATCATAAATTGCAAGTTTTCTCGACTTTCCACTAAGTTTTTTGTAATAATTTAAAATGGAATATCCATCCACATCAAGTGATTACAAGACATAATACCGAAAAAATTCGGATAAAAAGTCGTGTTGATTCATGTTTTGTGCCTATGTGTCCATCTACTTTAACAAAGTTTCTAAATGCCTGTGTAGATCATTTTCTCATACCCCAAATAGACTATAGTATAATCATTTGTTGTGCACTTGTTAATCACCTTTAATTAAAATTGAATAAAAAACAATATTTTCGAAGCATAGTTTTATTTAATAAATTTATGAAATATTTGAAAAACAAAAAAATGTGCTTATATATTATATATATCTTTTAATTTCGGAAATACAGCATCTATCCAGAATTTCTTTGCAATATTCATTACAGATACAATGCTGTTATCATACGGCACACAACATTTTGGTGTTATTTTATTGTATTTCACATAGGAAAGTATGGCAGCTTCGGTTGAAGGATATTTGACTTCTATTGTATAATTTTCAGTAAGCCCGTCAGGTGTTGCTCCAAAAATAGGATACTCGGCATTAAGAAGTAGTCCAGCTTCTTCAATTTCAATCTGAATTGCAGAAACAAAAATATGAATTATGTACTACAAAAGCCTTGAACCAAACATTACAAATTTCTTTTATTCATAATATTCAAACAAACAAAAACCACCGAACTTACCTTTTCTTTCTTGCTTACTACTTTGAGAACTTTTTTTTCTAGTATTTTCCCTCTACTCATCGCAATGGAAGTAAATTTTGAATGTTCTCCCATAATTGCGTTCAGAAGGGAACCATTTATAGTTCTACAGTGAGCGGCTTCATAAAGAGTTGAGCCAGTAATTCTGCCGTACCTGTAAAATAGAAAAATAAACTTATATACAGCTAATATGCCAATCAAGTTTATGTTATGTGAGTATGATAATGAGTTTATTTTGTCAAAATATTTTTTTTATTCATGGTATTTTAGTGATAAATACAATAAACAAAACTAAGTTAGAAGTCTTACTACTTACCTCAACTCAAACCACATTGGTGAATCACTTTGTTGTTTGGTGGTGGAAAATACCATATTTATATTATCAGTGGTCATTTGCTTTGATAATGCTTCAAGAAATGATTCTGGAGAGTCCAACTTTCCAATCAAGCTTGAACACACCTTATGAATGCTTGTCTTATTGAAAGTAGCGAAGAATACTTCCCTGACAATCTTTTTTATTGACAGCATCTACAAATTCTTATAAAATATCCACCTAAAAATATGCAGTTATTATTGTAACACACATTTAACTTCTTTTCAATCTTTTTAAATAAAAAAGCTGCTTACTTGAGAGAAACTGTGATTGACTGAAACTTAACCCATTTCTTTGGCTTTTATGACAGATTTTCCAGAAGCACATATAGATAATTTCGACTTCTTCCAATAGCATGTGACGGACGTAATTAGAGGCTGCTCAGACCTTCTGTGCACCATAGCAATAGTGCAGCAGCATGCTTGCACCCACCTGTATATGATAAAGTTTTAGTCATGATAATAAATACCTCATAGCATTTAAAATAATCTTCTTTATGAACAGTTTAATTATTCATTAATGTCGTAATACTTGACCTGCAGAAGCTGCACAATCTTCGCATTGGCAGGACAGAACTAAGCTTTGTGCTTCATTTATTACAGCTGTAACACGATAACCTTCTTTTCGTACTTTGTGCTCTGGAGTAACTCGACTTTTCACTGTACATAATTAATCCATCTCCATCTCTTTTAATTTGCACATAACCGATTGCGTTATCGCCGTAAGATTCTCTCGTTGAGCTAAATTATAACTGCTATGTTTTGTTTAGAAATTGCTGAATAAAATGCAAACAACGTTTAAAAACATTCATGCATACCGTACTAATTTAGTGCCTTTCATTTCTACACTTGAAAACTCTGCACTCACGACAAAAAATTTTTTTTTGGTAAATTTTTGGAATCTGTTTTATTAAATCTAACTTCCATTTTTATTAAAAACGTAAATAATACGTAAATAAAGCACTACTGCCTATTAATCGCAAAGTTAACTTCTAAAAGTTGACACAGCACGAGTGACGTCACTGAACGCTGATTGGTGTTTTGAAATGCGTTTCGTTTAACGTAATTTTAATTCGTAATAATTGCTAAAAATCAACATAATTTAAAATAAAAACGTTGAAGAAGTTCTTCTTTTATATTTTTTTAACATTTTATACGTAAAATTTTCATAAATATCATATTTGCATCTTCCCTATTATATACGGGAATATATAATTATATACGGGAAAAATTACACTGATTGAGTTAGCCTCGAAGTAAGTTCGAAACTTGTGTTACGAGATACTAACTCAACGATACTATATTTTATAATAAATACTTATATATATCGATGTTTTTCATTCGATGCATCGACCAAGCAAATTATGAATGGGCGCCGAACTAAGTCCTTTTTAAACGTATTGATTATACTATGAGTGAAACTACAGTGGGTTGCCAAATTAATAGGGACAGTCGAAAAATATTGTTTTTTTACACTTTATTGGTCCATAACTAATTAAAAACGTTGTTTTGAGTTATAATTATATTTAATAATATTAGACACACATCTTACAAGTAGTTTAAACAAAAAAATAACAGTCTTTGGGTAATTAGAAAATATTAGCAGGTATTACGAAAATGGCAATGAGATATTGCTAATATTTTGTCACATTTCCTTTAGCCTGAATGAGTGCTTCGATCCGCCTCGGCATACTTTCTATGCACTGTTTGGCACTTTCCTTTATTTTAGGGTTGTGGTGCCACACATTTATTAATTTTTCGATCAGTTTTACCTTGGTGGTTATCACTTCCTTGGCAATTTCCGCCTTGGTAATTTCCCATAAGTTTTCGATGGGGTTCATGTCTGGAGAATTGCCAGGCCAAGGTAAAACTGGTATATTGTGGTCTGCTAAAAATTTTGTTACACTCCTTGCTTTATGGCATGGTGCTGAGTCATGCATGAACATGAATTCCTCCCCCTCTGAGAACCATTCCCGGAGTTGCGGCAACAAGCGAGTTTCTAGGACCTGCCTGTATTGGTCCTGTCTCATGGTTCCCTGGACAATGTAGAGACGCCCAACCCCTTTAGCACTTATGACAGACCATACCATTATTTTAACAGGGTGTTTAACGCGTTCCACAATGCAGTCAGGGTGAAATTTCTCGCCTTGGCGCCGCCTGACAAAGTTGCTTTTGTCGGCAAGAATCTCAAATGTTGATTCGTCTGAGAAACACACCTGAAAAAAAATATTTATAACTTATATGAAAATCTTTTTAGATAATATACCATAATATTAATATAAATTATCAATTGACATTAAAACTGACCTTGCTCCAGTCTTCAACACTCATCAGACGGTGTTCACGAGCCCAAGCAAGTCGTTTCTTCTTCATCGCCTCTGTCAGTCGCGGTTTTTTAGCTGGGCGATGTCCGGTCAGGCCTTCCTCTGCCAACCTACGCTGTACAGTTCTCTTCGAAACTTGTATTCCAGACTCCTGTACCATCTGGGTTAACAATCCAGCACTTTTCTTCCTGTTTTGCAAACACATATCCCTGATTTTCCTATCGGACCGTGGTGTCGTAATCCGTTTTCTTCCGCATTTGCCTTTTCTTTTGGGCAAAAGTGGCTGATCTTGATCCAGATTTATTTTTATTTTATTTACTACCGACTTAGAAACACCAGCCAGTTCTGCTATCTTCCTCTGAGAATGACTTGTGTGCAAAAGAAGGGTTTTAACCTCAGATTTTTTTCTTGGAGACAAATCTACCCCTCGACCCATAGTGAAAGCTGTAAAAATAAAAAATTAATTAATTTCGTCCTAAAATCAGCCCCAAAATACTTAAGATTTAATAAAAATAAAGTAATACTTACTTGCAGTCAATAATAATTTCACAAAATCACAAAATAACTTTTTAAAATAATTAGTTACTTATTTTACTTTTACACGTGTGAAGGACTGCGCGTCTCTCCCGATAATAAAATATTTTTACAAAATAAACAAATCCCATAACACTTGAAATTTACTTTCAAGTTGATCTGTAGAGGTGCTGTGAACATAAAAATACATTCCAGGACCACTTACACCACTTGAAATAGCAGTCAAACGCGCCTGAAGAAAAAATATGATAAAAAATGTGACTGTCCCTATTAATTTGGCAACCCACTGTAAACGTTAAAATCAGTGCTGCCAATATAACAAACGCGCCTATCATTTTTCGGTAGCGGGAGCGGTTAGGCTAGGCTGAATTGGCTATGTTTCCTTAGCCGCGGAGCCAGTATAGCAAAATTTAAAGTATTTAAACCAACAAAACAAAACAACAATATGGCCGACCGAGTCTCTGCCTGCTGTGCTGTGTAAATGTGTATTGTGTTTAGATACAATTGTTTGAAGCGTTGCCAGACCGTACCAAAAAGTACGGTTTTCCGTACTATTCATCACACAACCGTACCACTATCGTACCTCAGTGCAGACCGTACCTTTTTCGTACCTTTTCCATATTAGTAGTTTATTTTTCACTACAACCTACAAAGGGTAAAAAACAATAAAAAATCGCCTTTTTATGTTTTGCTCAACATTCTGAATTTGTGTTCAAAAAACTTTTTTCTTCCAAAGAAATAAGACTTAGCTGTTTGGATTACATTCATTGCCTTTCTTACTAAGAAACGATGAACTTAAAAAAAAAAACAAAATATAGTCTGCGGTCTGCAGGACTCAAAGAATTGGCGGGACTATCACCAAATGTCAAATAGTCAATCTGAAACCGAGATCGAACTAAATATTTAAAGATAACTTATTTTCACAAGTATGATTAGAATTTGGTTTTAATATAAAGTATTGTGTTCTGTTGTTCGGATAATCACATAACTGATTGAGAAAACAATACGAATCTCGAGACGGAAGAAAAGTTAAGTCAAGGTAAGTTGATGTTGATGATGGTTTGCATTTTTCATACATACATACATACATACATAAAATCACGCCTCTTTCCCGGAGGGGTAGGCAGAGACTACCTCTTTCCACTTGCCACGATCTCTGCATACTTCTTTCGCTTCGTCCACATTCATAACTCTCTTCATACAAGCTCGGCGGTTTCGGGTACTTTTGACCTGACCCTTTACCAGGACGCAAACAAAAATCATGCATGGCAAGAAGGCAAAGTTGTGTGACTAAATGACAATGCTATTTCTTTTCTTATCACCACAGTCAAGGTGTGGTTTATTGCCTTTCATTCATTCTTATTAAATAGATACTGACAAACAACTTAAAATTTTGCAAACTATCTGTTCCGATCTGATGGTCAAGGGTAGAACTATATTTAATTATTTAATCGCCTTGGACGTTTGATATAATAAATTATTTATAGGTCGACCAGAAATATTGCAGACCTGTCAACGAGGGCGCTAATTATGCATTTTACACAATAACATTATACCCTAAACAGGATTGATAACTGATAGATACCTAGCGAAAAAACGACCCGAGCGAGATAGGTAGTACGGGGGCCGGCTGTCCCTTTTTAATAGGGCGACTTCATAGTCGCGATAGAGGCGATTTGGCTATGTGAGACAAATTAGAATTTGCTAAGATTATTTAACTTTGTAAATTTGGAATTGTTTTTATATAACATATGCTATAAAAAACATTAAATACTAAAAAGATGCTAAATCATCCGACGCCATGACATGATATGATTTTCAGGGTTACCATAAAAAATAAAAAAGCGAAATATAAATTTATATTTTCTTTTTGATTTAAAAATACATGCAAAGAAATTAATGCGATTGTTATTTGTTGACTTAACAATTGTTAAAATACCATAAAAATATAAGTGTTTCAATGAAATTTTTGAGTAGCCAAAACTGTTGATTAAAATAGTGTTCATTTTCGTAAATATATATTTTATATCAGTCCTTTTTTAGCAAAGCAACACCAAATAGGTATGTCATATTGAGTAAACTGTCAAATTGTCAAATATAATCAGACTTATTTTAGAAGATGTAAGAACAAGCAAGACCATAGAGCAACACTGATTACTGAATATTGTCGGGTTATGGTAACATTTTTTTTTAGCCTTGTTGCCAGTTATTTTTTTTTTGTTGCTTTTTTATCCGCAGTGTGGCAAAGTCTGCTATATTTCTGGTCGACATATAAAATTAATAATCACCACTAGCGTCAAAATGAAACAGATAAATTTGATGCTAAAAATCCTGTTTTTTTAATGTTTTGTTGGGGTTGCCATCTTGTGAATTAACAACCGAATTTAGAAAATTCCGGAGTATTCACGTATATCACATAAATTCATTTAAGTAATTGGCTATTTGATAGTTGTAACGATGAAACATCAAATATGTTAAATATGATACTTGAGATAGCTTGTAACCAAAGAATAATGGCACAATAGATATCGCTTTATAAGAAATTTTAAATATTTTATTTTCGCAAAATAGATTTGTCTTTTTTATCTGTGGATATATTGTGATACGTCACATACATCTCACAGAAAATGTCAAGCAAAACGTCACCTGTCAGTTTCAAACAGCGTTCACTGATTGGCGAGAAATTGTAATGTGACGTGACCGGCTGTTTTCGCGCGAATTTAAAGTAATGAATATTTTTTTGTAAATATTTTTCCGAAGGCTGGCACGTAGCCAATTGTATGAATGCATGTGATTCTAATATTTGATATTCAATAATACGAAATTATACTTTGTTTTAATATTTTTGTTTCATAACTTTCTTTTCTACCTATACTTACCTACATTTTTAATAAGAAAATTATTAATATTGTGAACGTATATACTCTGTAAACGGTCAAAGTAAAAGTTTGCGGAATGCACAGAACACAATGAATCAGATAGAAATGAAGACAATTGAAAATCTAAGTTATTTAAATTGTTAGAACTTTCATGAACAGATGGCGCCGTCACATGCTTATATCACACTAATATTATAAATGTGAAAGTTTGTTTGTTTGGATGTTTGTCCGTCAATCACGCTGAAACTACTTAACGGATTTAGATGAAACTTGGTATACAGACAGGGTATGAGCTGACTTGGGTAATAGGATACTTTTAACGCGGGCGGAGCCGCGGGCGGAAGCTAGTAGCTTATATATTTATATTGTTTCTATTTAATGTCCCTTTCAAACTAAACTATATATATGTACCTTACCGTACCTTTGCATGGAGCTGTGTGTGATGGATGGCATGTTTTTTGTCTAAACGCAGGTGTTGGAAAATGGACAGATTTATAACGAAGCGAAAACGTAGCCCTCCTGATAATAACAGCTCTCAAAATAGTAACCAGACTACTAAACAGAAATGTTTAAGTCCTAGCATACCTGGCCCTTCATGTACTGACGCACTAACAAAACCTACCCAGCCACAAGAATCAAATCATTCCAACGGTTTCAGTCTGCTAGACAAATCAAATCCATCTTACAAAAAAAAACCACAAGCCTTTCTTGATACTTGTAACGAAAATGAAGGAATCCAGATAGCAACAAGTAATGACGAGCATAAAAAAATTATTCCAACCAAATCTAAAAAAGCATCGGATAAGACTGAAAAACATTTATATGTTTTTAGCGAGAAATGGTTGGAAATTAAAGAACTCTCAGAGTGGCTAGTTTCAGACACAGTTAAAGGCACAATCAGTGCAAAATGCAAATACTGTCAAACTACGTTACCCAACCACAAGCCGCACTTGATACGGCACTCTGAAACTGATAAACACAAATCAATAATGAAAGCGATTAAATCCACATCAAATATTAAAGAATCATTAAAACCATCAGATGAAGATCTCTCAGCAAAAAGAGGTGAACTTAAAATTGCTGCAATGCTGGCTACAAATAATTTACCATTCCTCTTATCAGACACTCTAGTTAGCTTAATAGCGGACATTTGCCCTGATTCGAAAATTGCTCAGAAGATGAAGATGGGTCGTACGAAAGCAACAGCAGTTGTAACACAAATTTTAGGGCCCAGTCTTCGAAGTACTTTGCATGATTATTTAAAACAACTCGGTAATTTCTTTTGCCTAATAATGGATGAAACAACTGATGTTGGAACAAAAAAACAATGTGCGATGACAGTAATATATTGTAACAAAGAATTAAAAATAGAAACAGAATTCTTCGATTTGCTGGAAATGGCTTCAGGTACGGCTGATGACTTGTATAACGCATTAATACAGAGCGTTGAAACTAAAAAAATCCCACTAGAAAACTTAGTGGGATTTTCTTCAGACACGACGAACGTAATGGTGGGTGAATATAATTCTGTGTTCGCCAAATTGAAAGAAAGACTTCCTAATATAGTGTGTGTCCGCTGCTCTTGCCATATGATTCATTTGGCTGCCTCTAAGGCTTGTCTAAAACTGCCAAAATCAGTAGAAGATATGTTACGGAACATTGGTTCCCATTTCAACTGCAGCCACAATCGACAACAGAAGCTTGCAGAAATGCAACGCTTCTACCAAACAGAAATTCATCAGATTCTTTTGCCGGCAACAACTCGGTGGCTTTCTTTGAAGGCATGTGTCAACCGAACGCTGGAACAGTATCCTGCCCTGGAAGCCTATTTCAGACTTGAAATCGTGGAAGATCCATCCAGAATAACTGAAAGTATCATTTCCAGTTTGCGTAACCAGTTTACAAAATTTTATCTCGAGTTCATGGCATATGTGCTAGACCTGTTAAATGACTTCAATATTACTTTTCAGTCTGAATCGCCATTACTTCATAAACTGAAACCAGCCGTAGAAGGGCTCATCCGCACCATTGCAAGTAACTTCATTGATTTACATCACGTCAAAAACACGCCTCCTCTAGAGATCGAACATAAAAACCCAAGGTTGTACTTGCCTTTGGAAAATTTGTACCTTGGTGTTCTTGTGAACTCAAGCCTCAACGAGGTTGAAAATGAGGTTAGAATAGAGGACCTGGAAAGATTCAAACTAGATTGCCTGGCATTTTATGTTGAAGTTATAGAACAAATAAAACAAAGATTTATATTTACAGACCCAATTTATGACATAATCCAAATAGTCCAACCAAAAATTATGAAATCCTTTGATCCACAAATGATAAATTCAATTTTAAACAGATTTCCTTTTTTAGCCCCCACATATCTGAATAAAAATGCATTAATAAACGAATGGCGGGAGTACTGTTTATTAGATCTGACAAGTTTGGACGACAGTATATCGATTCAAATGAATGCTGCTGATTTTTGGACAAAAGTGTTTAAATTAAAAGACATTGGTGGCACAGAAAAATTCAAAAATTTAAAAATTCTGATAGTATTTCTATTAATTTTGCCTTTTTCTAATGCCTCAGTGGAAAGAGTATTTAGCAAACTAAAGCTGATAAAGACTGAACATCGGAATCGCCTCAATACCGAAACTATTGCCGCATTAATGGCTACTAGTTCATCTATACAACAACAAGGTGGTATAAAAAATTTTGAACCCAGCACTTTTATGTTAAATAAGAAGATACAGTACTCAAATTAATGTGATTTAGTAGTGAAGTGATACAACATGAAATTACCTCTTTTGTAAACTTTAAAAACTCATGATTTCGACATACCTAAATAAATGTTTATTGTATCTGTAGAGAAATATTACCAATTTTGTAGATTGAAATGAAAACTATTAACTTGCATTGAGCATGGGTGCAGGCTAAGTATTACGTATTTTGGAATGAAGTAAAGCATGTCTACAGACAGAATGAAACATATCCAAACTATTGAAGCTTCAAGCATGTATTAGCAAGTTATTTATTTATAAACTCGTGGTAAGTTAAATTATTATTTTACGAGCATTTTTCAACATTTCAGCAAAACCATACGGGTCGGGATACTTCTGCAAGAACTAGATAATAAAGTAGAATATTATTACCGATTGCCAATATCGAACAAATTCATTTGTAAATCAATTATATTATATCGCTTTTTTCTAACCTATGGTCGCAGACAGCCAACTCGAAGGAAATCTAGTTTTTGCAGAATCCCGACCCAACCGTACCTTGAAGTTGAAAACCGTACTTTTTCAGAAATTCAACAGTCCTTTTTTGGGAAATCATACTGGTAACACTGATTGTTTGCTTTGTTTTAAACTAAAAAGAAACTTTGATTTATCATCAGGTATGTGTATTAATAAATAGAATAATGTATTTAGTGATAACGGGTTCGAAATTTTACTGGTAATATTACATTGTTTTGTTGTCAAAAAGTAGAAAGTAATTAATTATTTTACGTTTTATACTGCGCGTGTATATAACTTATCAACATAGAAAAGAGAAGATTACGTTACGAAGCTTGCATTAATTTCACAATGTAATACAGTCCGCGAGGCTTAAGCTGAGCTTTGCATTTGTGTGAGTGATCACTAAAAGTAGGTCAGATAAAAAACTTTTAACTGTAGGTAGTGATTCCAAGTTATCGATACTATATTATCGATTATGATGCGTCATAAACATATTTGTATTCTACTAGGCAATTAATAGGTATTATTATAAATACCCCGTAAACCGTGCTATAAAGATTATTTTATTTAACTTTCAGTTATAATGGGACCTAAGAAAAAAAGTTCAGTTTGGCAGTTCTTTGACAAAATTGATGAAAAGAAAGCGAAATGCAAGCTATGTCAAAAGGAAATTAAGTCTGCTGGAAATACTACGAACTTACTTGGGCATGTTCGTAATGTTCATAAGGCTGCTTATCTGGAAATTCAGCCAAAACAAAATACATTAAAAGCAGTAAATACTACTGAAGAAATATCGAATCCTCTAAATACCAAGGTAACGCCTAACGATGACATTGATGATGGTTTACTTCAATCTGAACCGATTCCTAGTACAAGTGGCAGTGGCAATAAAAGATCCTGTGAACCGTTACCGAAAACCGTAAATGAAACTATTGATTTTGACTTGAGAAAACTCCACTAAATGAGCCTAAAAACTTGTTCAAAAGAAGCGTATTTTCCATATAATAAAAGCTAAAAAAATTGGATTCCAATCAAAACGGATGTATTTCTGCATTAAAATGTTGTCTTGGATTGTTTTAAACAAAACAGGCATATTTCTTCGACAAATATCATCTTTTATTTATTGTTCTGTTCAAAAGGTCATATTTTTTTTCATACATAACAACTTTAATAAAAATTGATTCGTTTGACTTAAAAACGGTATCGAGTATCGGTATGATGGCTGTACGTTGAATGTTATTGCCAATAGCAACACTGTAAAAAAAAAAGTAACTCTGCATCTCCAAATATGACACTGACAGAATATATTATTTTAACGTTCAAATTCAAATTCAAACTTTTATTTGCATAATATGAGTACAACAAGGTCTTAAATATAATGTATAACAGATCTTCATATTTACCCTTTCGGGTGTTGCAAACATTTTTATGTATTAGTAGACATACAAACTTATACATAAAGGTACCTACTTAGTATCACATTATAATTTTAAATCTAATTAGAATTGTTTAAACCTAGTATTGCACAATTTATATTTATCTGTTAATAGGTGCTTATTTATTATTATTGTAAATATTTATAATGTTCTAATGTTTTCAAGTTTACAATGTAAAACTATTATAATCCTACTACCTACTTATTTAAATTAAGGTACTCATCTATAGAATAAAAATTGTTTTGAAGAAGCATAGACTTAATTTTTTTATTAAAGTGAGTTAATTTATTTTCATTTTTTATAGAATTTGGTAGTTTATTATAAATTTTTATTCCCATATGAAATGGGCTTTGGTGGAGCATTTTTATTCTTGCAGGTTGAATGCATAAGTTATTTTTATTTCTTGTGTGATATGTATGTGTATCTTTTATTTGAGTGAATAAATGCTTATTTTTGTGTACAAATTGACATATATCCTGAATGTAAATTGAAGGTAGTGTTAGTAATTCAAATTTTTTATAATATGGTTTGCAGCTTTCAGTATTTTTTATTTCTGCTAATATTCTAACACATTTTTTCTGTAATATAAATACTTCATGAGCGCTACTGCTATTACCCCATAGCATTACCCCATACTTTAGCCAGGAGTAAGCATACGCATAGTAAGCCGATAGTGCAGTTTCAAGATTTGTGCAATGTTTTATTTGACATAGTGCATATATAAATTTACTTAATTTTGCTTTGACATTTTCTATGTGACTTTTCCAGTTAATATGAGAATCTATATGTATGCCTAATAAATTAAAAGTATTCACTGTTTCTATATCTGTTTTATTATATTGAATAAGAGAAGTATCTAATGGTGCTTTGTTTACAGATGTAAATTGCATTAGCTTTGTCTTTTTGTAATTTATTTCCAGGTTATGATCACTAAGCCATTTTTCAGCTATATTAAGTTTATCTAATACTATTGATTTTATATCTATATTACTATTATTATCATGTCCAATCAAAATTGACAGATCATCTGCAAAAAGAATACTAGTTGTATTTTCTTTATCAAAAATTTTTGGCAGGTCATTAATATATATTATAAATAGTATACATCCTAATACGCTCCCTTGAGGTATAGCACATGTTAAACTTGTTTCATTAGATTTTATTATTTCTATTGTATTATTGTGGTCATTGTAAAACGTTATTTGTACAATTTGTTTTCTATTTTGCAAGTAAGATTGGAACCACTGATATGCTCGTCCACGAACCCCAGATCCATATAATTTGGACAATAATATTTTATGAGATACTTTATCATAAGCCTTAGTCATATCAAGCAAAAGACCAAAGGCATGTTTCTTCTCGTTAATATGTCGTAAGGCGTTTTGAATATAATTGTACACTGCAGTTGTAGTAGATTTTGTTTTCCGAAAACCGTTTTGCCTGTCATCGAGAATTTTAAATTTTTCTAAAAACGAATATAGTCTATTGCTCATTGCTTTTTCAAATACTTTGGAAAAGGTGGATAAGAGTGCAATCGGTCTATAATTGTTCGGGTTTGTGGGATCATCTTTTTTATGTATCGGTATGACTGTTGATATTTTAAGAAGATCTGGAAATGTACCTTCTTGAAAACTTTGATTTATCAAAAGAGTAAGGGGTTGTGTAAGTTCATCAGCACAAAATTTCAAAAGTATTGTTGGTATTCCATCGCTACCGAAACTGTGTTTATTTTTCAAAGATTTAATTATATTTTTAATTTCTTTTTCATCAACTGAATTTAGGAACATTGTAGTGGTTGGAGGATTCATTACAGGGTAACCTTTGTTACTGCGTTGTGAAGTTTTAGTCTGTCCAATAGAAGCAAAATGTTTGTTAAAAGTATTAGATATTTTATAAGGATCTTCTGAAATTTTATCATTTATATTTATTTTCAAATTGGATTGGAATTTTTTTGTGGTTCTACCATATTTTGTATTTATAATTTTCCACATTGTTTTGATTTTATTATCACTTTGCTTCATTTTACGAATGTAATCATTTTTCCTTGAAATTTTTATACATTTTTTTAAAATTTGACTATATGATTTAAGATGGCTTCTAATGATAGGGCTATTTGTTTGGTTAAGAATTGTTCTCATATACCTTTTTGTCTTACAAGAGTTTTTTAAGCCTGTGGTTAGCCACGTTTTTCTTACTTTATTTTTTATTTTTATTTTTTTTACGGGTATATATTTATTTAAATTGGAAAGTATAATATTATGAAATGAACTATAGTTTTCGTTAATTGTTTGACTAGTGGTTATTATTTGTGTCCATTTAAGATTGTTCAATGAATTTTTAAAATTACTCATATTTTCTTTGTTAAATAATCTTTTTGTAGCATACCTAAATGTATTATTGTTGGAAAGAATTTTTTCATATTTTATTACTATATTAGTACTCTTGTGGTCAGAGAGGCCATATTCCTCTACAGTCACATTAAGTACATTTGACTCATTATTTACAAGTACTAAATCGATACAAGAAGCAGTTTTATCAGTTACTCGAGTTGGCTGTTTAATAAGTTGTTTAAAATTATATGAAGACCAAAAATTTAAAAATGTTTTACTTACAGAGTCATTTATATTAACTTTAATATTAAAATCACCGCCAACTATTATAGTTTTATTTTTTGTATTCAACTTATCAAGAACTTTAGTCATCTGTTCATAAAATACATTAATATGACGATCGGCTCTGTATACTCCTAATAAAATTGTATTAATTTTTGGTAACTCTATAGCACAAAGTTCAATTACTCCCTCTACAGAAAAACCAACAATATCTTTTCTCTGTATGTATTGAATATTTTCATTTAATAATATTCCAACCCCTCCACCTTCTTGTTTCTCTCTACATAATAACGATGCAAAATTGTATCCTGATATATCTATTGAATTACAAAAATATTTATTGCGCCATAGTTCAGATAATACAAGTATTTCAATATGTTTATCTAGAAGTAGTTGTTCAATTAAATGCACTTTGTTTCCTATGCTTTGTATGTTTTGAAAAGTTATTGTCAGGTTTTTACTATCTGTAGAGTGGTTAATTAGTTTTTTGAATTTTTTGGGCAAGAGTTAATTGGACATATATTATTGGAGGATAAATGCTTATCTAAATTTACATTTTCATTTTTATCTATATCTATTAACTTTTTATTTGCTTTACAGGGGTACATACTTATATCAGTGAGCAAATAGGAATTTAGTGACTTATTATTTTCTTTTCTCTCTTCTGTTGGGATACTAGTTGTATCACAGTTTTCCTGTCGGCATGTGTCTTGCTTGAATTCTTGTCCATTAATGTAAAGTTTGTTGTCTTTAAATATCGCATGTTGTCCATTTCTTCTGCTTTCTTCTAATATTTTTCTTAACTCGTTCCTTTTTATAACTTCATCTTTGTTTAGGTATTTTGTAACTGAAAGACCTATCTTGTAGAAGGATGATGAACATTGAAGTATATGTTTAGTCATTCTCTTACTTAATAATTCAATTACTAATGGTCTGCTGGTACTTTTGCCATAGCGGCCAATTCGGTACGAGTTTTCTACATAGCCCAACAGATTAACATTTATGACATTTTGAAATAAATAAATGATTCGGTCATGAGTTTCTATTTCAGTTTCTTTATGTGTTTCTGGAAAGCCATGTAGTACAATTTTTTTATAGTTAAGATCACCTGTGATAAATGTTTCTTTTTCTTGTTTTAATAACATTTTGTTTTTTGCATCGAGGTCTGAAATTTGTTTTCTAAGATTTATCGTTTCTATTTCTAAATTTTGAATTTTTACATTAATATCTGTAATCTCAGTATTCATTAATTCTTGTTTCACATTCAGTACCTCAGTCTTCCTATTTAAATCTATAGCCAGGTCAGTTACGGCTTGTAGTATTTCCTGTTTAATCACTTCTTTTAAACCTGTTATAATCGATGTTTTGTTATTCTCTAGCAATTTAGTTAATACTTCAACTGTAACATATTGCACAGATTTTATATCTTTATTAAAAGTTTTATCCTGGCTATTATCAATAAATGTGTCTCCTATTGAACTTAGGTTGTTGAAAAATGACTCTTCATCAGAATCGTTACAGGATTTTTGTTGTTTTTTTCTCAGTGTGATATTACATTCATCTTTACTTTCTGTACTCTCTATAGTTTTTGTTGTAGGTATAGTCACAAAAGGTGTTTTATGATTTGATGGTGTTTTATGAATACATCCTATGCAACGCCATTTCTTTTTATGTTGCGGGGTCAATGTATTATAAAATCGTTGTTCAGATACATTTGCGCATTTTAAATCATAATATTTTTCACATAGAGAGCATTTTAAAAATCGTCTATCATCGATTTTTTTCTTACAATTTGCACAAAGCGTCATCTTTATGTCAATATATTTTATACTATATTGACGTTATACTATATTGAGGTATTGACGTTCTTTTCAATTAATTGTGCAACAAAGCGTATAGATGGCGTTACTGGTAGAATGAAGTTTGTTCTTTTAATTGTTACTCTGTGCAATAGGTAAATTTATAGTCTTCATACAACTATTGAACAAAGTTGATAAAAGATGTCGTTAGTGACTTAACGATTAGCTGAGTGACCTTGGCATGGGTCTATAAGAAATGTTTAGCGTCACTTTTCGAAATATCTAATTGTTTTGAATTTCATAATTATTACCTTATGAGCCGAAGTTTCATAAACATTTGAGGATATTGTCGACACTACACTCCAGAAATTTTTCTTCTGATCGTTTTAATTGATATCTTTCACTATGTGGATATTCAAAATAGTAACCGCTACAGTTTAGTATTTTATCAATTATGTTCATAGTTTGGTACACAATGTTTGTGATAACACTTTCACTTATTGCTTTTAGATAGTCCTTTGTTCAAAACATAATTTTTATTACTATTTCGTCTGTTTTATATTTTTAAAGTTTTTTTTATTACAGAGAGCTTGTTTACGCGAGAGCAGCGCCCCCTTCTCCGATAATCTTTCCGTTCTATCTTTCGTTGCGAGTATTTCTATTTCGATGGTTGCGAGTAATGAAGTTAGTGAATTTTTGAAGTTTGGAAGGTATTAATAAGTAAAAATCATATTGAAAATGGATGAGCAAGGTTTAGTCGAGACCTTGAATGCTGGTTCAAGGAAAAAAAAGCGTAAAGATCGTTCGGAATATCGCAAAACGTAAGTGACATTCTAATGTAGGTTACTTCAATATCCTGTTTTCTTATTAAGGTTATAACTTATTAATTTACTTTTTCTTTGTATTTTTTCAGGACTTACACAGATAAAGATCCCTTGTGCATAAATTATAGATGTCCATGTAATCACAAGTCGCTAAAAACTTTCAAATGCAAAAGGTTGACATTACAAGATATCATAGAAAACAGAAAGTTGTTTTTTAAACGGCGTGGGAAGGTAGATCAAGATATTTATCTTTCTAGACTCTTAGCACCGTATGAGCCATTAAATAGAGGAAAGTCAAATCCAAGAGCGACAACGAAAAATCGAAAGGTTAGTTGCACCTACCATCTATATATAAATAAAAAACTGACAACAGTGTGTAAACAAGTGTTTCAAAAAACATTTGCGATTGGAGAAAAAAGGCTAAGAAACTTAAATGTTAGGCTGAGTCAAGGGGAAACACCTACAGAGAAGCGAGGTGGAGACAGGAAAGCAGCCAAGTCAAGAGAGAAAAAAGAAAAGTTAAGAGAATTCTTGAAAAAGTTACCTGCTCAGGAAAGTCACTATAATAGACAGAAAAGCAAGAGAATATATTTGTCATCTGAACTGAACGCTGCTAGATTACTCCGTATCTATAACCTGTCAGTGCCTGAAAATTTAAGGGTTTCCCGCACCATGTTCCACAATATATTTTACAATGAATTCAACATTGGGTTCAAATCCCCGGCTACTGACGCATGCAGTGTTTGCATATTGTGGACAAATAAAATAAAAAATGAAACCAACAGTCAACGAAAGCAAACATTGATGATTGAAAAGAGGGTTCACAAACTAAGATCCAATGTTTTCTATGAACTATTGAGAAAACCAGTTGCCAACAGCATAAGGCTGTGTTTTGATTTGCAGAAGGTATTACCATTACCAAGAACACCTATACAAGACGCATTTTATAGTAGGCAAATCAGTTTTTACAATTTTTGTATAACAAAAAAGACAAAAACCAACCTGACTTTTTTATATGGGATGAGACACAGGCTTCTCGTGGATCTCTAGAAATTGGATCAGCACTGCTGGCATACTTAACCAATTTAACTATTCCTGAAAATGTCACGTCATTGAATTTGTTCTGTGATGGTTGTGGAGGACAAAACAAAAACAGCCACATCCTACATTTACTAATTTACTGGTTAGCTAATAATAATAACACAATTGAAGAAATCACAATAACTTTCCCTGTGCGTGGGCATAGTTTCTTGCCGGCAGACCGCATATTCGGTAGAATAGAAAAAGATATTAGGAAAACACCTATTATTACACACAGAACAGGATACATAGAAATCATAGAGAAACATGGAAAAGTTCATGACATTGGCTTTGATTGGACTCTCAAAGATATAAAAAAGTTAGAGCTAAATTACAAAAAGCTT
The DNA here is from genome assembly GCF_032362555.1 of Amyelois transitella. Taxonomy (NCBI): domain Eukaryota; kingdom Metazoa; phylum Arthropoda; class Insecta; order Lepidoptera; family Pyralidae; genus Amyelois; species Amyelois transitella. Next base: position 3,126,716 of record NC_083511.1, on the reverse strand, counting down.
TCAAAAATTCAAACTGCTAAGAGAATTAGAATTAAAAAAGTTAAAGGTCCAGGAGGTCGTTTCAAAGATGTCAAAATTTGTGCATTTGAAAATTATCGTTTTGAATCAGGTCAAGAAGAATTTGAATCATTATTGAAACGTGGTAAACGACATCCTAAACAACTGCAAGAACAACCAACAGGCAAAGGTCTTTCTGAAAACAAAAAAAAAAGATGTCACATTATTATTAGTGAAACAATTTGGTGAAGATTGGGCCTTGATGGAAGAATTACAATGGTATAAAAACATTCTTCTGAATGAGCATAACACACTCAATGAGAATGTGGATGAGGATCATGATCATAACCATGACGAGGACTGTGAATGCATTTGCATGGAACCTGACATTGGGGACGTTAGAGTTTAAGGGATTGAATAATAAATTTTGTAATGATTAATGATAATTAATGATAAAAAAATAAATGATGTGAAAAATAATTTTGTATGTTTCTCATTATAAAGACTAATTTCAGCTCAAAGTAGAGGTTAATAATAAACATCAAAGTATTGCTCATAAGATTTTTTCTTTTGACAGAGTGGCAAAAAACTTCACTAGTATTTCTCATTATTTTATATTTCCAAAAAGTCCGTTCACAAAGCCTTATTTCTAAAAGTGTTAAATCAAAAGGGCATATTTCTAGAAGTGACAAATCAAAAGGCCGTATTTCTAATTTGTCCGATCAATAAGTCGTATTTCTGAACTAAAATTTTTAAAAAAAAAAGAAAAGGTGTATTTTTAAAAATTTTTTAAATGCATATAACATTGTAATCTTAATCTTCACAATGAGCTTACATTAATTAGATTTTAGCATTTTTATAATAGGGACTAGATGTTTTTTTCTGTTTTTGTAAAGTTTGTTTATCATAGAAATACGACCTTTTGAACAGATGCTCCTCTATACAGGCCGCCTTTAAAGATATTTCTTCTTACTCAGAATCGGGACTGAAGACAAGGAAACTGAACAACTGTTTATTATTTATGATTTGCAAAGACCATCAGCCTTTCTCGATAGTTGAAAATGAAGGCTTCAGAACTTTAATGAAAACAGTTGCTCCTCAATATAAACTCCCAAGTAGAACAACTCTAAGACGCTGGCTTGACGATAAATATGAAGTTATTTCAGGAACAATAAAAATAATGCTGTCCTCTATAGAAGATTTAACCCTAACAACGGATATTTGGTCGGATACCTTAAATATGAAAAGTTTTCTGGGCATCACAGCGCATTTCGGAATTGACATTCAACTATACTCAATCACTTTAGGCGTGTACGAATTGGATGAAAGACATACATCAGATTATCTTTCTGAAATTCTCTTAAAGGTATGCCAAGAATGGAACGGCTCTTGTTACTGACAACGCAGCCAATATAGTAAAGGCAATCGATATAGCGTTCGGTAGAAGGAAACATATCCCGTGTTTTGCCCATACTTTGAATTTGGTTGCTGAAGGCACAATGATGTGTACTGAGTGGAGGAACATTGTTTCTAAAGTAAAAACAATAGTGACTTGGTTTAAACAGAGTTGCGTTGCTAGTGACGAGTTACGTAAAGCAACTACTGCGGCTATAGAGTCTCCTGCTGGGGTAAAATTAATACAAAGCGTGGATACTCGTTGGAACAGTACATATTATATGTTACAAAGATTTCTAGAACTCCGTAGTGTCATAAATGATATTCTCTTCCGCCACCCCAGAGCACCTGCAATGCTCAGTGCATCGGATATATCTACTGTATCTTCTGTCATTGTGGTGTTGCGACCCTTGGAAGCGGCTACAAAAGAAATTTCGGGTGATAAATACTGCACAAGTAGTAAAATTATTCCCTTAGTTCATTGCATGCTCTCTAAAATAACTTCAGCTGTTATAGAAGATCCCGTAGCGAAGGAGGTGCAAAAACTTGCTATTAATGAAATAAATAAAAGAATGGGTTCTATAGAACATGTAAGTGCTCTTGCTATCGCAAGTATTCTAGATCCACGTTTCAAAAGAATACATTTCAATGATGCAATAGCTTGTTCGAATGCTGTTTCAAAAATTAAGGATTTAATGAAGAAGAATTTGCAAAGCAATGAAGAACCTGAGTCAGATTCTGACAAATCTGATAAAAATGAAGAGGCCTTTTCATTATGGATTGATCACCATAAGTTAGTGCATCGTAACTGGAAAATTAACAAATCTGAAGATGTTTTGTCTGACGAACTTTCAGTTTATCTCAGAACTCCTGTTGGAAGACTGAACGAAAATCCGTTAGAAATCTGGAGGGATTATAAAATACAATTCCCGAAGCTGTTTAAAATAGCTTTCAAGTATTTGACAATAGTTGGCACGTCAGTACCTTCAGAAAGACTTTTTTCACAGGCAGGGCTAGTTTTGACCGAACGAAGGAACCGATTGAAGGGGAAGAGATTGAGTAAACTTTTGTTTTTACATAGTATTGACAAAAAATATTGGGATATGTGAAAAAATGTTGGCTGTGTGAATTTGAATAAATATATTTCCTGCGTTTTTTTATACATATTTTTGTTTTAATTAAGGTCTAACTTAACCTAAAACACGTCATTGCGAAAACAATCGATTTTTAAGAAACATCGATGTATTTCTCAATACATCGTATTACCATCGATGTGACCGATCGATGCATTACATCAAAAAAAATATCGATGTATATTTTAAATGTCCATCTCTAAAACGCACACAAGTATGATTTGAGTTTACGCCCGCCGCATGTCACGTGATATACGCGTCATATAGGCTATCCTTGTCACACTCGCGCATTTGAATCGCTGTTTCGCTCGATGGATGAGTCGCGTCGATCATTTAGAAAATTTGCAACGGCAGACTACATTTGCAGGGGTGAATTTTTTTTTATTATGTAAGTATTTCCTTGTTTTATATTATTTTAATATTTATTTTAGATAGAATAATGATAAAACAATAGTGTTTCATAGTTTTTATTACAGAATTATTCGTAGTTTTTTTTCAATAACAAAAAAAATCTTATTGTCACTTATAACGGACATCGACGCTTACTCTCATATGGAGTAACTTTTTTGTTTGTCATTTATAACGGACATTGCCATTTACTCTCATAAGGAGTAACTTTTTTATTAGTCAATTATAACGGACAATGCCAGTTAGTACTAGTAGAATAAAAATTCGTATTGTTCTTGATTTTACCGTCACTTGTCCATACTTATAGTACTTATAAGTTTTAAAATTGACTATATTCATTTCAGCAATATGGCGAGGAGAGGTTGGCGGTCTAAGCAAATTCTTGCACTTTTACCTCCACCCGATTCTGAAGATTCAGAGGTTGAATCAGATGCTGATGAAGAGGGAAGAATACTAGCGCGTGAGTACTTCAGAAATAATTACGCTGACTCTCACACTTCTTCGCCGGTGAGAAGCATTTCACCTGATCTGTATAATCTCATGCAAGATCTCAGCGATGGTGAAGAACAAGAGGCAAATTCTAGGGATCTTATATCAGATAACCACGTAAACCAGCATGGAAATCCAACGCCTATGCCATCAGCATCATCTTCGGTAGTAGCTCCAGTTTTACCACCTTGCATTATACCGGAAACACCATCCACATCTTCAATAAGATCTCCGCTCACACCAAGTACAGTTACAACACGTCGCCGTACTAGACAAGTTGCCAATATTGAGTCGTCCCCTTTGCCACCTTTACCTGCAGAACCTGTTGCGAAAAAGCGCAAACTACAACAATTAGTATTTACATTTAAGAAAACTAAATATACAGGAGGCGTGGAAGTAGATACAAATGTTAGTTTTGCAGAACAGTATCAAATGCAATCTCCCCTGCAATATTTCAAAAAAATTTTTAGTGACGATCTGTTGGATTTTATTGTACTGAACTTAACTTAACTTTTACTAAATTGAACTTATATTCAGTACAACAACAAGGTAAATCTATTTGTGTAACAAGAAAGGAAATAGAAATAGTATTAGGGATCGAAATTATTATGGCGATTGTAAAGATGCCAGCTATTGAAGATTATTGGAGTACCTAATGATCTTAGGTTTGAGCCAATTGCGTCTGCTATGGGAATAAAAAGGTACAGATCCATCAAACGTTTTTTACATTTTTGTGATAACACAAATGTAGACAAGAACGACAGCTATTACAAAGTGTCTACCGTGATGGAACATATCCGGCAGGGGTGCCTCAAAGTGGAAGAAGAGAGATCATTTGCTGTTGACGAAATGATTATACCATACAAAGGTAAAAAAGCTGGCAACCGCAAGCAATATGATCCCAAAAAACCGCATAAATGGGGTTTTAAGTTTTTAGTTCGAGCTGGCACTTCAGGGATGGTGTATGATTTTTTTGCTTATGATGGGGCAAACACTTTTCAAGGTGTCCCATTTACAGAATGGGAACAAAATTATCTCGGGGTTGGAGGTAAAACAGTTGTCAGACTTTGCAAAACCATATCCAACCCGGTTCTTGCTACGGTTTACTTCGACAACTGGTTCACATCTTTGGAGCTGCTTTATTATTTACGTAACGAGATGGGGTTACTGTCATTGGGTACAATCCGCAAGGACAGACTGCGCAATTGTCGGCTGACTAATGACAAAGATATGAAGAAGAAAGGCCGTGGAGCATTCGAAGTTGTTTGCGATAATACAAAGAGATTGCAACAAAGTGGGTAGATTCGCAATGTATACACATTGCGAGTTCTTTCTGTGCCCAAGATCCGGTCGGAACAATAGAGAGATACGACAAGAAAGACAGAAAAAGAGTTTCTGTGCCATGTCCACATGTGATCAAAATATATAATACGCACATGGGCGGTGTCGACATTGCTGACATGTTGACTGCATTGTACAGAATACGCATGAAGACGAGGCGGTGGTATATGTCAATATTTGCCCAGCTTATGGATATTGCTCTCAATAATAGTTGGCTGTTGCACCGCCGTGATTGTGCACAGCTTGGAAATGAGAACAAATTGGCGCTGAAAAAGTTTCGCATTCAGGCTGCTCTTGCGCTTATAAAAACCAACACCAAATCTCATTTGCAAAGAGGGAGCCTTGAACCTGCATCTGCTACCATCACCAAGCCTTTCATACCCCGTCCCGTCGATGAATCACGTCTTGATTGTTTCGATCATTTTCCCCTTTATACAGCTCAGGGACGATGCCGTTTGTGTAAAAACGGAAAGACGATGGTGACATGTTCAAAGTGTGAACAAAGACTGTGTTTTACTGTCAAAAAAAATCACTGTTTTCTGTTATTTCACAGAATAAGTAATTTGTTTTGTTTAATTTTTTTTTAAGTTTATTTTTATGACCAAAAAGGTACAAAAGTTAGTTTTGTTAAAAAGTTTTATTTGTTGAGAGTAGTATTTGTTATATTCCAAAAGTTCCTATGTTCTGATCTCATGATTAGTTATAAGCCTAAGGTTTTTCTATTTACTTTTATATCTCTTTGTATTTTTTCATACGAGGTCTGGCTATTAAATAACGAGACTGCGCGTGCCGAAGGCGTCCTAGAGGGGTAGGGTGGAAAACGAATGCAGCATTGGATAGCTGGAAGTGTCTACTATTCCAGTATGAAAACACATTTTTGTCGCTGTAGTAGTATTTTTTGTGTAGAGGTTAGAAATGAACGTGTTTTTTTCTCGTGCCGGTAACGATGTGTGCCGAAAAACACGAGCAACGGATCAATGTGAAATTTCTCGTTAAATTAAAAAAAAACTCCGACTGAGTGCTATAAGTTGTTGAAAGAGGCCTATGGTGAGAATTCTCAATCTCGTGCGCGTGTTTTCGAATGGTATAAAAGGTTTTCTGAAGGCCGAGAGAGCACCGAAGATGACCAACGTCCAGGTCGACCTGTCTCTGTTTCAACTCCGCAAACAGTGACCAAAATAAATGAAATTGTGCGCGGAGATTGTCGTATGAGCATTCGGATGATTGCTGAGACTGTAAACTCCAATAAAGAAACTGTCAGAAAAATTTTACATGATGACTTGAACATGAAGAAAGTCTGTGCGAAGTTGGTATTGCACCAGGACAACGCACCTGCCCATAACGCGCTGTCTGTGAAGCGTTATTTAGCCGCCAGAGGCACTCCAGTGCTCGAACACGCGCCGTACTCGCCTGATTTAGCACCCTGTGACTTTTTCCTATTTCCGAAGATCAAGTCTGCCTTAAAAGGAACCCGGTTCGAGTCGATGGAAGAGGTGAAGCGAAAATCGGCGGAGCTCCTAAATGCTCTTACAAAAGAAGACTTCCAGCTTTGCTTTGACCAATGGAAAAAACGAATGGAATGGTGTGTGGCGAGGGAAGAGGAGTATATTGAAGGGGAGCATTCGATTGTAGAATAATTTTTAAAATAAAACTCTTTTTCATAAGCAGTCTCGTTATTTAATAGCCAGACCTCGTATATACCCAAACTGGCAATGTCCGTTTCATGTGACATACATACTGTGCTCAGTTTTATAGACTAGTTGGCAATGTCACTTATAAATGACATATAAAAAACCTGTGAAGATAAAATAAATTTATTTCTTTTTCATACATTTTGTCTTTATTTATCCCTAAATAGATACATAATTAAGAAAAACTCAAAAATTCTAATGTAAAAGGTTCTGCCAATTTAAGGGTTAAAAACCTATTACTTTTAATCTTCTTTGTTGTGTGCTTTAGAAAATTGTAATATTCTCTATATGCCGTGTGGTTCCCGGCACCAATACATAAAAGAATAGGACCACTCCATCTCTTTCCCATGGATGTCGTAAAAGGCGACTAAGTGATAGGCTTACAAACTTGGGATTCTTTTCTAGGCGATGGGCTAGCAACCTGTCACTCTTTGAATCTTAATTCTATCATTAAGCCAAATAGCTGAACGTGGCCATTCAGTCTTTTCAGGGATTCCAATCTCGATATACCGAGATCTCGGTATTGCGGATCCCGCGTCCTTTTCCACTCCCGCGAGATGCGGGATTACGGGTGCGGGATCCGCGAGATTTGCGGGACTGAAAAAAAATGTGCATACGACCTCTCGCGAGCGCGATCGCTCGGTGACTGTCGGTCGGCGGGTAGGTAGGTAACACACTGGCAAAGGAACTTGGCGCTGGCGTCGCGCGGCTGGGGTCGTGGCGGGGAGAGATGTGAACGAGCTAGTGTCATTTGTCAATCAGTTTCAATGTAAACAAAAACAAATAGGTTCATCTGCGTGAAATATTCTTAATAGCTCAAGTTATTAACTGTTTCGTATTTTCGTGATGTTGATTGATATAATAATAGTATAATTAAACATAAAAATGTCTAGTGCAGTTCAATATAGTGACTTTTCTGGTAGTTCTTATGTTTGGGAGCATTTCCTCAAATCTAATGATGGATTAACGGCAAAATGTAAACTGTGCAATATTATACTTAAAACCACCGCTAGATCAACCAAAGGATTACAAGTACATTTAAAATCTAAGCATCATTTAGAGGATTTAAGCAAAAAAAGGCTCGAAAATGCAGCGTCGTCATCAAGTGTTAGTACCAGTTCATCCTCCCATGTGTTATCTCCAGAATCACAGTCTAATCCGATGTCAAAGCAAATGAAGATCACGGACCATTTTCCAATTCAAAACAGCGCAAATTCACTACTTCGCAATTCGCAACTTAAGCCTTTTAAATTCATCTGAGAGCAATGATTATGAAGAGGCTGATCAAGTAAGAAACGACAATGTAGAGATTCCGCCGTCGTGGTGTTCTGATCATGATCTTACATTGCAACAGGAGTTAGAGTTAACTATATCGTCAGCATGTAATGTACTTTGCCCGTCACTATCTCGAGCTAATACACTTGAGTCCATTATAAAAAAAGAAATGACACTCTATGAATCTGGGGGGTCAATGGGAAAATATCTTACATTTACATATAAAGCCTTAAAAGGAATACCGCCGACAAGAGTGGAAGCCGAAAGGGCATTTTCTGCTGCTGGCTATATTGCTTCTAAAATACGCAGCAGTTTGGCAAATGACAGTTTAGATATGTTGTGTTTCCTTCGCAAACATTTTCAATTAAAAGCTTTAGCTGACAAACTAAATAAATAAACCAACTTTTATTTTAATTCGAAATTTGTTTTTTTAGTTGATATTTTATTTTTTTGGTGTATTTTATGAAGAAGATAGATTTCATGTTTTTTCAGTATTTGTTGCTGTATTTGTGAAGAATAAACGGTGTAATTTGATTGATCTCATACTTATAACAATATTTAAATAAATGCGGAGTTAGTGGATGCGGGATCCCGCAAATACCGAGATCCCGCGGGATTTAAAATTTGTAGTCCCACAAATACCGAGATTGAATTCAGGCTGCGGGATTGAAAGCCTTAGTCTTTTCAAGACTGTTAGCTGAATTGCATTTTTATGTAGAGCGACTGGCGATCGAATCCTCTCCGTTCCCAGTCGTCTCGTGGTCTTAATCGGTAACGCGCATATATGTATTGTACAAATTCAATTATTCTTTTGGCAATAAATCTCAATCAGTGAAGTTATTCGTTTCTCTCTAAGCCCCACCAGACCCTCCCGACACTGGTGACCCGCGAAAAAGTGAACAAAAGTGTAGTAGTGATTTCAGACTCAAAATTTATTGTGAAAAATGAACCCGCAAGTGCCACCTCAAGTTGACCAGCCTGTTAAAATTCCGGTATCACTACAACACACACAAAAATTAGGATATGGATTGTCTGCAATTAGCCTAACCAATAAAATTCCGGATTTTTGGACAGATCAACCGAGGGTTTGGTTTATTCGAACGGAGGCGCACCACAGAAAATGGGAGATGATTCTAAATTTAATATCGTCGTATCGAAATTGACTAAGGATGCCATTCAACAAGTATCCGATTTACTTATCGATCCACCAAAAAATAACAAATTCGAAAGTCTGAAGGCCAGATTACTACAAATTTACGAGGAGTCAGAAAACAGGAAGATACAAAAATTGATCGGGGAAATGGAGCTTGAGGAACAAAAGCCTTCCCAGCTATTGCGCCGCATGCGCGATCTCGCTAGGGGTAAGATTCCTGACGAAACCCTTCGTATATTGTGGCAACGGTTACCTATCACAAACTAGAATTCTTTAGTTACGAATTTGAAAATACCAAAAACGTTTCGTAATTTTTTTTATTTTCAATATTTTCATTTGACCGAAATATCTTATTCCATCTGGTTGAAATTCATCACATGCATGTCGCGTCTGAGAACAATGTCCGAAAAGAATACGACTACTTATTTGTTAGTAAGAGCGCGTACCTGCTTCATGCAGCAACGGTCAAAAGTACTTTTAACTGATTTTGCTAGTCAATAGTACTTTTGACTGGTTAAGTGCTAGTCAATAGTACTTTTGACTGGTTAAGAGTTTTGACTGTGACATATATATTTATATTATATTTAATGAATCATTCAAAAAATTACGGCGCTGTTTTTCGCTAACACTTATTATTTTTATAACTCTACAGGTTCACTTTACTTCGGCCTTTAGGGTCCTAATAAAATAGAAGTTATTGAAAATCAAATCTAGTTTGTGATAGGTTACCCCCAAGGCCCAAGGGCCACCCCGCCGCAACCTAAACCTACCTATAGCGCTCTGTCACAAGATTCAAATGTGATATAGAGTAATCCAAAAACGTAATGTTTAAATACATAGTGTTAATCTTCTAAAGTAAAACATTTAGCCTGGTAAAATAAATGGAGCAAAAACATTTTTTGTTGTGTTGCTGTAAAATTAATATTATTAATTATTTTTACGGTAGTTAGATAATAAACATCATTGTCTGTCTAAACATCTCATACACATATTGTTGTTTATCATTATTATTAAAATGTCTGATAATTTAGCAAAAGTGTATAAATCCAATAGAGGTGGATTAAAATTACATTATGAAGGATTCAGTTATTATAAAAACAAAGTGAACAATACTAAATTTTACTGGTGCTGTGATTCACGAAAACACTACATTTATAAATGTTGTGCAACATTAGTTACAGAAGTAAATAGTGCAAATGATATGATACATAATGTTTTAAAATGCAGTAATAAGCACAATCATGAGCCAAATCCACTTGATAAAGAAATCTCGGATTTTAGGCAAAAATTGAAAGAGGATGCAAGAACCGGATTAAAGGTATGCCAAATTTTGCAAAATAATCAAAGTGATTGCACTCCAGAATTTCTAGATCATTTACCTAGTCAATCAGCTCTTAAGCAGGTGATGTATAGAGCTAGATCAAAGGTCCCAAAAAAGAAAGAGCCCACTGATATTTTATTTGAAATAGATGAAAGTGAAATGCAAATAAATGGTCAATGTTTTGTCATCAAAGATCGGATTTACAATAATAATAAGCGAATTTTGTTACTGTCAACGAAAAACATGATGCAATTATTGCAACAAGCAGATTTTTGGGTCCTTGATGGTACATTTAAGATTGTGCCACACATATTTCAACAATTATACACCATACATGGTAATTTATCAGTAACAGGAAATAAAACAAAAACGTTCCCTTTACTGTATTGTTTATGCACAAACAAAGATAAGAAAACATACGACATGATATTTGAATTATTACAAGAATACGGAGTGGAAAATGATTTAGAATTTCATCCAAAAATATGTATTTTGGACTTCGAAAAGGCGGCAATCCAAAGTTTAAAATCTAATTTTGAGAATGTGATACTACATGGCTGCCACTTTCATCTCGGGCAAATATTATATCGGCAAGTTCAACAAAGGGGTTTAACACAAAGATATGCAAGTGATATAAAGTTTAAAACAGATGTAAAATGTCTTTTGGCACTGAGTTTTTTGCCTCCGAACGAGATTCCTATATATTTTAATAAATTACTCGTCAGTTATAAAGGTAAATATATAACTACATTTTTTACGTCTCATTTTTATACTTTGCTATACATATAACATGGCAAGTTTTAATTTTTACTATTGTTTTTTTTTTTCAGACGACGATGATATTATTTCTTTAGCCCATTGGTTTGAAGAAAATTATGTTAGTGGCACTTGCAGTGCCCCCGCAAGATATATTCCGGAATTTTGGAGCTGCGAGTTGATAAATACATTAAAATTGCCACGAACTCAAAATTCAGCGGAAGCTTGGCATCATCACATTAACCAAATAATAGATAAAAAATCTCCCGGATTTTATCACCTTATAAAAGAACTTATAAAAGAACTTATAAAAGAGACAATAATAAAGGAATCAGAGATAGAAAAGATGTTATGCGGATCACCGCCTGAAAAAAAAAGAAGAAAGTATATCATTAAAGATGAAAAATTGAAAAAAATAATAGAAATTAAAGAAAATCTTAATGAAATAAAATACTTGAAAGAAATTTCAAAAATAATTTGAATATTGTTATATATTAATTCTGCATTTACACAATTACTGTTAATTAAATTGAAGTTATTTAAAATCTGTATAAATAATAATTTAGAAGAAGTTACCTCTATTGTTAACACTTCTAGAAAATAAAGTTATTGTTACTTATATTATTGTTACTTAAATAAGTGTCATTTATTATAATATATTAATCCTGCATGTACGAAATTACTGTTAATAAAATAGAAGTTATTGAAAATCTGTGTGAATAATAATTTGGAAGAAGTTATTTCTATCATTAATACTTCTAGAAAATAAAATTCTTGTTACCAAATAAATTTTCAAATAAAAATTACATACTTTGATTTTCGGTAGATAGTTTTTTTTTTGAAGACGAAAAATATATTTATTGGATTTATATAAACAGAAAATATGGTAAAGAACCCATTTGGCATTTAAAACTTCGTTGTACCGTTTTCGAACAAATAAAAATCGAAGAAAAACAAATCTAGTTTGTGATAGGTTACCTGTGGCAACGTTATCTGCCACCAGCGGCGAGAGCTGTTCTTGCAGTGACGGAGAATGTGGATTTAGAGAATATACCTAACATCATCTGTTCCTTAGTCTCTTAGCGACGATATTTCAGTAAATGCTGAGACAATTGAGAATTACCTGAATTTTTCTGAAAAGGCTACCTGTTCATCAGGCACTACATTAAGTCACCAACATGATTCTCCCGAAAAAATTATGACAACAACTGAAAAGAAAAGAAACAAAAAGAGTCGTCCTCGGGATTGGAGCGTTAATAAAAATAAAGATCAGAGGGAGAAAGGTCAACCATATTTGGGCAAGAAAAAAGTTGACGATAAATGGCGTTTCGTTCAGATCAAGAATGAGAGAAAGATTAAAGACACATGCAACTGTAAGCTAAGTTCAAGAGGTAATACAAAGTTACAGTGTAAAGAAATACCAGAAGAAGGGCGACAAAAATGCTTCAAAGATTTTTGGAATATGACGTGGAAAGAAAAGAAAGTTTTCATCAAAATGTTGTCTATTTGTAAATAAAAACAAAGAAAGAGATCTGCTGGAACATCATCAAGATGAGAAAATTCTGTGGAATTATATCTCTCGGATAGCAAAGGGAACAGATGTCGGGTGTGCAAAAGAATGTTTCTAAACAGTTTGAGTGTTGGCGAATTGGTTATCAAAAAATGGATTATATGCGATGATGGCACACCGAAAAATATACCAAAAAATAATGTCAAGGCGGAGCCGCAGAAACAGTTACGAGGATTTTTCGATTCCCTACCCAAACTGGAATCACACTATTGTCGCAAGGATTCTTCAAAACTACATATATTTAGAACCACTACGGACATCAAAATCCCAGTTATACAAGGCTTATACAAACGACTTCTGCCCTCAAAAAAATGCTGAACCTTTAAGCATCGCCACTTTTCGTAATATTTTTGATGAGCTAAACTTATCGCAGTTTCGACCAAAAAAAGACCTGTGCGAAACCAGTCAGTCGTTTAAAACGAAAAATATTACAGAATCCGACTACAAGATACATCAAGATATGAAAAAAGAAGCTCGCGATGAATTGACAAAAGACATTTCCTCGAATAACGAAGTGTATACCATGGATTTACAGTCTGTGAGCCCGCAATCAAATGTTTCTTCCCTGTACTACAAAAAAAAACTTATTGTACACAATTTTACTCTGTATGACGTTAAACGAAACAAAGGATATTTTTACATCTGGAATGAATGTGAAGGAAAACTTTCAAGTAATGCATTTTCTACTATAATTGTAACTGCACTGGGAAAGTTCATAAATCAACACCCCATGTCTCGTCGTGGGTCTTCCTGCATTTCCGCCGTTAGGCGGAAATGTGGGGTAGCTGTTCAGGGATTGTGGCCCTCTTCAGCGGATGTCTACGCTGCCTGCAACGGCAGGCAGGTCACGAGCGTGGCCGTGGCGGCCACTAATGAGGTCTTCCTCTTCCTGCGGGGTCAACGGGCGCCGCGGGTGCGGCGCCTGCAGTGGTGTTCGCTGTGAAGATGGCTTCTCTCGGCGATGGCCAGTGTCTTCGGTCCGGCGGGCGAGCGTGGAGTGGCGCGATACCCACAAGGTGCGGGTGCGCCGACCTGTCCGCCCTGCCGAACATATCGCCGGCCAGACGCGAGATGAACGCGTCCAGGCCCTCCCATTTGAGGTCCCGCTGGATCGTCGCGTTCCTCACGTACCGTGGGGCCCCGACGATGTCGCGGAGACATTGGTTCTCTTGAGCACGGAGACGTCGCCTGTTTGTCTCCGCAACATAGGCGTACCACGCCGGGGCTGCGTACGTGAGGCGGGATCTAACGTAGGTCTTGTAGATCCCGAGCTTCGTCTTCAGCGGGAGGCTGGAGGAGAGGACTGGACGCAGTCTTCCCCTGGCCATCTTCACAGTTTGCACCACTGAATCGACGTGGGTCTTCAGGCGAAGTCCACGGTCGATCTTGACCCCGAGGTAGGTGACGTGTGGCTGCCACGCCACGTCCTTCCCGAAGAGCTTCAGCGGCGGCGGTGGGGCGGCGTACCCGGAGATAATGGCCTGCGTTTTCGCCACGTTCACCGACAGTCTCCACTTCTGGAGCCAATCTGGCAGGGCGTCAAGTGCCTTTTGGAGTTTCTTGGCGGCGTGCTTCGCGTTTATGGATTTCGCGAAGTACGCCGCGTCGTCGGCGTATAGAGCCAGCTTGGCTCCATCGGCGACCGGGATGTCGTCGGTGTACGCAGCGTAGCAGGCCGGGCTCAGGCAGCTGCCCTGAGGAACGCCAGCCCACCCCATGTCTGATGGGCAGGAACTGATTTTATACAGTGATGGTTGTACATATCAAAACAGAAATGTTGTACTGGCCAATAACGAATTGGCTCAACTTTAGCATGCAGCACAAGATCACTGTCGTTCAAAAGTTTCTTGAAAAAGGACATACCCAGATGGAGTGCGACAGTATGCATTCCGTCATAGAAAGAGCAATGAGGCACAAAAAGATAAATGTTCCAGCAGATTATGCATATTTGGCCAAAACAGCCTGCAAGAAAAGTCCTTATGAAGTTGAGTATCTTTATCATCATTTTTTCAAAAACATTGGTAATACCCTGACTTTGTACAAGTCTATAAGTACGGGGAAAAAGTCTGGTGATTCCGTGGTCACAAATCTGAGAGCTCTGAAGTATTCCGAAGGAAAGATTGTTTACAAGTTAAGACACTTGAGTACTGTTTAGGAAGAGCTTCCTATCAGGATTAAAAAAATATGCATCGTGCCATGGAATGATATACCTCCGCTGTACTCCGCAAGATTGCAAATTACAAAAGACAAATACATGGATCTCCAGGAACTGAAAACTTCAATGGAAAAAGTTTACCACAAATTTTATGATGATTTACTTCATTTTTAAAACGGTTTTTGATATTTTCTTTTATTTGATTAATGTTATGTTTGCTAACTAGTTTCTTTGGTATACTAATAATTAAAATAATGATTGTTTGTTCCTTAAAAATCGCATTAAAGCGTTGAGACTGATTTTGCCATAAAAACCTTAATGTTAACAATACGTATGATAAGTGGTTAACTAATTATATAAGTACTTTTTTTTTTATCGAAAGTGAAATCCTTTTTACGGACAACCCCCCGGGTTTGCTGCGGGACCGCTGCTTACCCGGGAGAGTGTGGGACTCCTGGCACGTAGTATACTAGCCTGCCCACTAAAACCCCTCCGTTCGCCCTTCTTGCCATTTTGAGGGTATCATGGGATCGCAGGCATTTCACCACGATACCCTCTGGCTGCCCGGCGCTTCTGTACCGGGAATCTTGCTGTAATGGGCGACCAGTAAGTTGCTGGCCGCCCTTTTCATCCCAGGGTCGGGAAGTGACCCTAGTGAGGCAGTAGGCACGCACGATAAAGTGCACGCCTTCTGCCTCCCGACCACGACGGTGTAGAGGCGCGTTCGGATCGTGTTCACGCGCCCTCTCAGCGGCCTCCTTCTCCAAGATGACGTACTCGCAGAAGGAAACCACTGCTTCCCATTTCCTCTCGCAGCACAGCATCGCAGCTACTACACTTTGCAGCGAAAGGTCTATATAAGTACTTACGTGAACATAGTTCACAACTGTGTTTTGTTTTTGATAAATTTAATAGATAGTTAAGAAACGTATTTTGTTCCTAAGACTTTTAAAACCTAATTTTGAGACTGATTATGCCTTATAAGTTAAGCTACTCGATTTAAGATTAGAAACTGTGTTTTATATCTGTATAACAGACATTCTATTTGCATTAAATAAATAATACTTAAGTTTTATCTGGCTTTTTTCATTATACCTATCGAAGAACTATTTAGTTTGTGGTAATACCGCGTAATTCCAATATCATTTTAAAATATTCAAAGATAAAAAATGCTTACTTCATTTTACATCTCGTAACTCCAAATAAAATCACGTAGAAAAGTTCATAAGTCCATTTTCTTAGATATTCACTGTTACTAAATGAAAAATAACCAGAAAAAAAAAATCAATTCCTTGTTCGATTTTAGTTCAAAATTCACGTGCACGTTAAAAAATAACAATTAATTATTGAAATAATTGGTTTTTACCTGCTCCTGTAAATTTATTCCTAACGGAGTTACGAAATCTGATAATTAAATCGACGATATGATTGTTTTTACATGAATAAGCTCCAAAACTACGGGTCCAATTATAAAAATTCTTATAATGCTAGAAAGCTGCGTTATCCCCAAGTAACTTATGTTATGTGTCTACCGTGGTCAAAGCCTGGGTGGCTATTGGTTTTCAATAAAAACTTTTAAGTTATAAAAAAAATACTTATAGATTCACAATTTACCAAACACTTAAGCCCATGTTTCTGTATTACCTACCTATTATTACTTGTAATCATGTCAAATGTTATATGGACAATTTTTTTCCCTTTCAGGCAGACTATCCATGCCAATTTGCATTAATGGACATAATAAGAACCACTGATCAACCATCAAGCACTATTGATCAACCATCATGCTCGAGTAATCCACATCCACGAGATGATCTTGAATTGGTATGAGCAGTTTGTGATGAAATAATTTTGGTTTGTCATTTTTTTCAGAATTTAATTTATTTTAATTTGATTAGTATGTATTTCATGCTGTTATAAATGTTTATAATCATGAGTACTCTCATCAATAATTAAAATTTTCCTAATGTTCCAGTATTCAGCACTCCAAAAATTAAAAAGATTAGTAGAAAAAGTGGAGAAACAGAAAAAGAAAATTAAATGTTTAAATGAAGTGGTCCGTCAACAAAAGATGAAACTTGACACCTTTAAAAATATAATAATTGAGTTGAAGCAAAAGAATTTTATAAATGTGGAATCAAAGGATTTTTAAGAGAGGCAGATTTTAAAATGTAAAGGATTGCCATTGCCAAAACAGTACTCCGAAGAAATCAGAAAGTTGGCTCTAACCCTGCATTTGTATTCTCCAAAAGCTTATGACTTTATCCAAAGAACGTATGAGTCCTATCTACCACATCCACGGACTCTCAGCAATTATTAACTTCATTATTATCTGAATTCGAAGTGATCAGTTTTATTTTATTTTTTAACTTCACCCACTATTGCAGCCCTTTGGGGAATTGATTTATTTACAAAAAAAGTAACCTTAATTTAAACTCGGGTATTTAACTACATCCACACCAAATTTCATCACAAACGGTCCAGCGGTTTAGCTATAATTTGTTTCATAGGGTAATAATTATATTTGATTTCCAAACACTTTTTATCAGAATGACATAGGTGATAGATAAAATATTGTTGGATAGTTAGGATTCCCGATGTAGAACCAAATCACAGACGTATTAAACTTGATAGTTACAACTGTGATTGGAAATAAACAATCTTAAGTCACTCATCCATCGATAAAATATTATTGACTAAATGAACAAGTGAACATATCTAGCATCTTTGTATCCGGGTTTGTTTATTTAGGTACCTATGCAAGAAAAGTACGTGCATAGGATAGTTCATCAGAGCTGCAAACAAAAATTCACACTTGTGGGAAAAGGACCAAAAGTAGTATTCAGATTGGGTTAAAAAAGCAACAATGGGGATTAAGGCGGGTTTATACTTATCTGACGTGTCGTGACGTGACGCGTCAGAACGGTATCGGTTTCATACATTGACACCCCTTTCACACGGCAGTCCAGTTTTGCAGGATCGGCTTTTTACGGTATCCTGCTAAACTGGACGCTGTGTTCACATGGCAGTTCAGTTTTGCAGGATTCAGTAAAAAGCTGGTTCCGCAAAACTAGACTGCCGTATGAACACGGTTGCATCCTGTTTTTTTACCATTCCTACGCCGGTTATCAGGTGAAATGGACGTAAATACTTTCCTAATTTTCTATTGGTATTATCGGCGTCGGCAGCGAAATAGAAGATTCTGGGTTCATCCTATTCTGACACAACGCTCGAATTTGGGTATTTTTCGGAATCTTATGAGCGATTTGAGAAGAGATGAGTCAAAATTTTTCAATTATTTTAGAATGAGTATGACCACATTTGACGATCTTTTAAAAAGGGTGAATGAAGATTTAAAAAAACATGATACAAATATGAGAAAAAGCATCACACCTGAAGAAAAGTTAGCAATATGTTTAAGGTAAGAATGAAATACATATTTAAAGTTTAATATTTATTACCAAACACAATAAGTTATGTATGTATGATATTTTCACAAGATGATCGTTAATATTAATTAAATATTAGTGAAATCCGGAAAATCAGAGCTCTGCGATTCAACTGATTGTGCAGATGGCGATGACTGAACGCTGTAATGCGGTGTGAAATAACCTGCTGATTGATAAGAGTTGTTAAAAGTAGATGGTTGTTGAGAGGACCATTGGTTAAAATTGCGGCTTTTTATATTTTGCAACAAACTTATAACACCTGCTTGAAATTGTAATATTTGATCATCGTTGAGTGAAGCTAGTGTAGGAAGTAAACTTTTAAAAAATGACAAGTTACGATCTTCATTCTGCGTATTCGGCTGACTTTTCATCTGGTGATCAATGAAACTCGCCATTTTTTGATCCATTACAGAAAGTCTCTGCCTTGGTAGTACACTTCTCTTAAGTCGTTTAGCACCACCTGCAGGATTTTCTTGTCCTGGACTTCCGATAATAGGTTCATTTTCACTTTCTTCATTTTGGATAGGATTTTCCGTATCACCCTCTTCAATATCTGCAGCTTTGTTACCGCCACTGTCTTGTGTTTCAGCCGGATCCATATTTTTTTTTAAAAACAACAACTGGTCGTGATAACAGTATTTTTTGGTATTAACTGCAGCAGATCCAGATTTATTTATTTTCTTTTTCGCATTTTAACTCCTCTTCCAGCTGTCTCTTATCTGATTCCATTTTTTAACGACCATTTTAGCTGAAAAAGAAAACATAAATTATAAATAAGGGCGGAGAAAGAACCTTCAACAGCTCCAGTATTAGGTATTCTGCTATTTTTTCAAATTTCAATAATACATTTATATTTTATTGTGATATATTAAAATATCTCATAATTATTAACATTTTAATATATAATAATAAATTATAAATATATGCAAATAACTAACGATATTGGTTGAAAATTTGTATTTTGTATTTAAAAATAAATAAAGTTCTCTCGCTCGACCAATAGCATTATCTATTCGAAGCGAGTTCGATCCCAAAAAATAACAGAATACCTCTGCTGGAAATTTAGTTGTACGTAATGTTAAAAAATATTACAGGGTTATTACAAAAAAGTTTAACTGACGTTTTTAACACAATGTTTAAAAAACGTACATAGTGATTTTTTTAAATATGTGTTTAACTTTATTATAATAACACTATATATGTTTTTAATTTGCAGGTACTTGGCATCTGGGTGTTCGTACATGGATTTGCATTACGCATATCGAGTGGGAGTCTCAACAATCAACTCAATAATAGTAGAAGTAACAAACGTCATATGGAATAATTTGCATCAGGAGTTTATGAAATTGCCCGACACAAAATATGAGTGGGAACAAATTGCTGACGCATTTTATAATAAAGCTAACTTTCCTCACTGCATTGGTGCAGTTGATGGGAAGCACATAAGAATGAAGAAACCAAGTCACAGCGGTTCTATGTACATGAATTACAAGAATTTTTTTTCCATTGTATTGCTAGCGGTAGTGGATTCGAATTATAGATTCACCTATATCAGCGTAGGCTCTTATGGCAAAGAATGCGACTCCTCTATATTCAAAGAATCTACTTTCTGGAAAAGATTAAATGATGGCAGTTTAGATTTACCAGAAGCTCGTCCTCTCTTTACAGGTTTGGAATCACGTGTTCCATTTGTGATAGTGGGTGATGAAGCATTTGGTTTGCATTATAATCTGTTGAGACCCTATGGAGGAACTCATTTAGATAAAAATAAAAGGATATTTAACTATCGATTAACAAGAGCCAGACGTTATGTGGAGTGCGCGTTTGGAATATTGGCAAATAAATGGCGAATATTTCATCGTCCATTGGACGTAAGCACCAGTACAGCTATCTCGATAGTTAAAACTTGCGCCGTGCTTCATAACTATATCATGCATAATGAAAGTTCATATGCGAACATTGACAGCAACGATTCAACGATATCTTTGGAAAACGTACGTAATGAGCCAAATACACGAGGTGGACGCTGTGCTAACACAATACGAACAGAGTTCACAAATTATTTTGTTTCTGAAGTGGGAGCTGTACCTTGGCAAGACGAAGCAATACAAGGATAAACGAAATAAATATAAAAACTTACCATAGCTTTGTCTTTCTTTTTCCTCAAGTTCTTGAAAGTCTTCTCTCAAAACAATGCAAACTTCGCGCCATGCTGCAGTTCGCAAGTTGTTATCTTTATAATTTTCCAGCGTTTTATCCCATAATATAGGCCTAATTTCAATTAGTGTAATAAGAAGTTCGGGATCAATATTTGTTTGCGACATTTTTCGACGAAACACAGCAATCTCGGCGCCGCGCAAAAGAGCAATGCGCGAGCGCTACACATGTGCGGGTGACGCGGCGGGCGCGGGGCGGGGGCTGCCACCACTCCACTATCCCGCTAAAAACAGTGTCCAGCAAAAAACCGCATGCTGGAAGCCGTGTGAAGATTGCTATTGAAATATATGTGTGATTAAACGGGATCCCGCTTTTTACTGGACTACGGATCCAGTTTCTAGTGACAAAACCGAATGGCACAATTCGACCGGATCGGTTTTTTGCAGGATCCCGCATGCGGGATGCTCGTGTGAACGCTAGCATATAAACACATTCGCCATCAAACGGGATCCTGTAGAAAACGGGATCCTGTAAAAAACTGGACTGCCGTGTGAAAGGGGTGTGAAAGGGGTGTTAGTATGGTAACGTTCATACTAGTAATGCGTGTTGTGTTGTGATGGCTTGTGTCGTGTCGCATCAGATACGATCGCGGTTGAATCAGAGCGGAGGGGCGGGGGAACGGCGACGTCACGACACGTCAGACATATGTACAAGCGCCAGTTCTGTGTTGTGACGCGTCATCGCTCATAGTCCTGCATATTCGTTGGTTCACTTTCAAATATGGACGAGTTAATTGAATTAGTACGACAATATGATGTAATTTATGATATAAAGTGTAAACAATATAAAGATCAAACTATTAGGACAGCTGTTTGGGAGGAGATAGGAGAAAAATTAAAACAACCCCGTAAGTAATCTTCACTGCTTTATTTAATTATTTATAGATCTACCTTGTGTATTGTGTATACTTTGCATTTGCCATGGAACTTGTCCTTCTGGACTTACAAAATAATTTTTAAATGCCTCGCGAACATGAATAGCTTCCTGAGTAGGATTTCTATTTAATGGTCCAATGTTTGTTAAGCCGTTACCGTCGCAAATTTCGCCTTCACCTATAAACATTTCTTCTCTTTACGGTGTATTTTGGGTTAAAAGGTTATGGAGGCAGCAAGCAGCGAGTACGATCTTGTCCACCATATTTGGTTGTACTTGTAAAGGTCCTTGAAATACTCTGAATCTTGCTCGTAATATTCCAAATGCATTTTCTACAGTGCGGCGAGCACGAGACAAACGATAATTAAATATTTTATTTGGAGTATTGTTGACTAATTTAGCTTTACTGTACGGTTTCAACAAAACGTTTTTAAGGGGAATGCTGCATCTGCCACAATAACGTGGGGTAAAGGTTCTGTATTTTGATGCAATGGTTTATTTGGTGGCAAGTTTAACTGACTATTTTCAAACATTTTTCCCATTAACGACTCTTGGTATATGCCACCATCACTATTGCGACCATATGCTCCTACATCTATCGTAACAAATCTGTAATGAGCGTCAACCAGCGCAAGCAGTACAATAGAATGCTCATTTTTATAATTGTAAAAGTTTGAGCCTGCATTTATAGGACATATGTGTCGTCTAGAATCAATTGCCGTCACATCCACTTTTTAAAAAAATAAGTAGAGGAAAGTAACTAAATGTGGGCTAGTGCTTTAATATGGGCTAGTAACAATTCTCGAAAACCTACAGTCGAATGACACAACAAACGACGATCGTCCATCGCATTCATTCGCTTTTACATCGCACTCACTCACTCTCGTCAATCGCGCGCGAGCTGTCGCCATTGTCAGCTGTTTTTGTGTTGCTGCTGTCGAAAAGTTTTCTGAGGTACGTATCAATGTGTTGTTTAATCAAAGAAAATTAGGTCTAAATACTGTAACCATGTGTTTTATTGCAAAATATAAGTTTAATTTTATGATTTTCGATCGATTAATTGCTTGCTATATATGATTTGTAAAGAACAAGATCAAATTTATTTTAGTTAAGAATTCCGAATATGGGCTATTACTATGGTCCTAAATATGGGCTGCTGTGGCTTCGGTCATAACTTTGTCTCCATATAAAAATGACCTTATTGCAACAAATAGGAAGAAAATTGAAAAAGAAAATAAAACAAAAGATAAGAAACCCAAGCAAAAGAAAAGAAGTTTAGGAAATAAGAAAGCCAAGACCAAGGAAGAAAGTGTAAGTGAAGAATATGTCCAATTTGATTCAGATAGTGAACCAGATGCCCCTATAGGAAGAGAGGCTCCTGATACTGCCGATGCAGCAGTCAGGAAATTTTTTCCGAAAACGAGGCAGGAGAACTGTGGGTAAGATGTTTAATGTGTCAGCTCTGGGCACATAATGACTGTGCTGGGCCAGAGTTTGACACTTGGATATGTGATTTTTGTAAGTAAATTGTGTGATTTCTTCCATCTACCAAAGTAATTTGATCTCTTATAAGGTAAATATTTATAATTGTTATTTTCGTAGAAGACATATTAAGTTTCTATTAGTAGCCCATATTTAAGTACCTGTTCCATATTTAGAATCTATTTTGATATTTTGTTTAATGCTCAAGATAATAATATATAATAATATTAAGAACATATGATTGTTACTTAGCTCTTTAAAAATGTATGTGTGATTATTTTGACCACAATAAATGGTTAATTTTTTAATAGTTTTTTATTTTTGAGGCAAATACAAAATGGTAGCCCATATTTGGTTACTTTCCTCTATTTGATCTCTATGGAATCGGTTTTTAATTTCAAACAAATCCAATAAACTATTCTTGTCTCAACCCCGCTACATCCCGAGCAATTTGAGTCTTTAAATTGCGTTTCGTTCTAAACTCCGCTACATCCATCACCACTCATTATTAGTCGCCGCCACATCCGCATTGACCAATCAGAACACTGCATTTGGAGAAAAAACTGTCATGGCGTATTGCGGTTCACAATGGCTGACAAAGCATTTGTTCTGTAATTTTGTGCTTTGTTTATTTAATTATAAAACAAACAATGGCTGATTTAACAATAAGAATTGAACCTGTTGCTCCTGAGCATGCAAGGAAGCGAGGCGTTAACAAAGAAAACTGGAAAAAGGAGAAAAAACGAAGAGAACTGTGAGTAACACTTTTGTCTGATTTTAGTATACAGGAGGTTTGTTTACAGAGGTGTCTTTTACGTCCCTACTTAGGGACCAGTAAAAGTCGGTGTTCCGTTCCGATTCAGTAGGTATTACAAAATTAACCCATATAGTTTCGCAATGTCAGTCTGTCTGTCTCCATACAAAAAGGTTTAGTTCAGTAGTAAAAAATAACCCATATAGTTTCGCAATGTCAGTCTGTCTGTCTTCATACAAAAAGGTTTAACTGTTTGAAAAAAAATTTTTTTTATTAATTTCAGATATTCTTCAAAACGCTTTCCAAGTGCTCCAAAATGCCACCACAAAAATAATAAAACATTTACCTGTTCTACATTAAAAATGCAAGACATAGCTCGTATGCACCGTAAGTTTTTCAAATTAAAAAGTAAAATAGATCAAGACAATTTTATATTACAACACTGTCGTTTCAACAAATGTGTGAGAACAAGACTGGTAGATCAATCTAGAGGCCCAAAAAATTTGAGCGTTGAATACTACGTAACTATAAAAAACCCTCACAAAAATGTGAGAGTGTGCAAAAATGCATTTTTAGAAATACTTACATTAGGAAAAGATAGAGTAATGGGGGTTATTCAAAGATCTTTTAAAGATGGAGGCAGTATCGCCAAAGAAAATCGTGGTGGCAGTCACAAAATAGCACTTTACGGAGATAAACAAAGAAATGTGCAAGAATTTATTGAGTCCTTCCAAGCAGCTGAACCACACTATTGTAGAGCTAAATCATCGGTAAGACTGTATTTACCTCCAGAATTGAATATAAAAAAAATGTGGAAATTATATCAAGATACAAATCACTTGCAAGTAAAGTCTTATTTTAGAAACATTTTTAATAGAAAGTATAACATTGGTTTTGGTTCACCCTTGAAGGATACATGTTCTCGGTGCTCTGAGTTGACAAGAAAAATTGAATGCGCCTCTACAAGCCAAGATAAACAACGACTTCAAACAGAGAAACAAGTACATACTTTAAAAGCCAAGGCATTTTACAATCTGCTGAAAACTGAGCCTGGAGATACTATTTTGCTATCATTTGACTGTCACAAGAACAGCGCTCTGCCGAAATTGCCTGATCAAGCAGCTTATTTTAGCCGACAATTTAATATGTATAACTTTACCATAGTGGTTGGAACTTCAAAATCCCCGTTAACAACGAATAACGTGCATTCCTATCACTGGTGCGAAAATGAGCATTCAAAATTTTCTAACGAAATAGCGAGTGCAGTATTTCATAAATTGACTACTCTGGATATTCCTGAAATTAAAACAAAATTAAAACTATTTGCTGATGGTTGCGGTGGCCAAAACAAAAACACCACTCTTGTAGGTATGTGCACCAAATGGCTCTCTTCACATGCGCCACCGCAAGTAAAGCAGATTGAAATAGTTTTTCCAATGGTTGGCCATAGCTTTTTACCACCAGACAGAATATTTGCGAAGATCGAAAAAGAAACCAAAAAACAGTCCATAATATGTAATCCACAAGATTATGTAAATGTTTTCAAAAAACATGCGACTGTTTACCATTTAGGAGAAGAAGTTGAAGTTTACAATTGGAAGGATGAAGTCTCAAAAACCATAAAACCCCCGGGAAGTTGGCATTTCAAATTTAACCCATCTAAACGATTTATAATTAGTAAGGGACGACAGAATGTGAGCATTCAAGGAGAAGAAAATTATCGGAATGAATTTAATAAACCAAAATATGTGACTAAAAGAGGAAAGAGATGCTCCGAAATTGAGCCTGCCATAATACGAAAAGGTAATAAAGTGAAGCTAAGCAAAATAAAAGATGTCACTAACCTTCTAAACAAACATTATGGTGAAGACTGGAGGACTTTAGACTTTTTAAAATACTACAAGGATATTGAAGAGACCAATGAAAATTTTGAAGAATGTGAGGATCTGCAATGTGTTCCTTTAGAAGAAAATGAAAATTTTATATAATTGTTTTTGGTTCAATGATCAAAATTTATAATAATACAACTATTTCCTACTGTTTTTAATAAAGTTACTCGCGTTACATATTAAATTTACAATGTTTTATTAGTGCCGTGTGGTTCCCGGCACCAATACAAAAAAGAATAGGACCACTCCATCTCTTTCCCATGGATGTCGTAAAAGGCGACTAAGGGATAGGCTTACAAACTTGGGATTCTTTTTTAGGCGATGGGCTAGCAACCTGTCACTAGTTGAATCTCAATTCTATCGTTAAGCCAAATAGCTGAACGTGGCCATTCAGTCTTTTCAAGACTGTTGGCTCTGTCTACCCCGCAAGGGATATAGACGTGACGGTATGTATGTATGTATGTATGTATGTTTTATTACTTTTAAGAACAACCTGTATAGTCATTGAAACTAATGGGTCTTGAGTACCAATATCCGCCACATCCATCACAGTATGTATCAAAAACCGCCAGATCCGTAACTCAATATCAATATCCGCCACATCCTTTATTTAAAAACACAAATTAATTTAAATTTCTATAATATAAACAAAAACTAAAATAGTTAGTTATGACAATCAGTTTTACTTATTTTATTCCAAATTAACACCAGAAAATTACCAAAGTAACAAGTACTGAGCAAAAAAGTAGATTTTTGAAAAAAATAGCTTCTTGGATTTAGCGGTCTTTGATTCTAGACGACACATATTATAGTTACGTGTTTTCCATCCATTGCTCCAATACAGTTCGGAAAATGCCATATATTTTCGAATCCTTTTGCAATTTCTCTCCACATTTGTTCTGTAGGTTGAGGCATTACAATAGGGGCTAATTCTTTCCAAATTGCGTTACATACTTCTTCGACTATTATCTTTACTGTGGCGAATCCCATGCGATAATTGAACCCCAAGGACCGAAAAGAGTTGCCAGTTGCCAAAAATCTGTAAATATAAAAACGCATAATTTATTGTTTCAGCGAATAAATGCAAAGATGACTGGGATAAATTACGAAATGCCTACATTAACGCATTAAAGCGTCGTAAAAATAAAAAAAGTGGGCAAGCCGCCGTTCTTGTTACGCCGTGGAAATATGAAGAACAAATGAGTTTTTTACAGCCATTTAAAAAATCAAGACCATCAAAAACAAATCTTATGGCGCCTCCAGACTCACCAGAATGTTTCGAATCATTAAATCTGATTGAAGACTCACCAGAACCTGAAAGTCCTCAAACAGATTACCGTCCAGAAACACCACAGTCTGGTACGTCATCAAATGGCACAAGGTCTAGTCGCAACAAAACAAACTTACAGGACCTATATGATTTAATGAAGTCTTCACATGATTTAAGAGTCCACAAGCACCATTCCAAGCAGCAGGACATGGATGAAACAGACTGGTTTTTTTTGAGCATGAGTAAAGCTCTTAAAAAACTTCCTAAACTAGATCAGACAAAAATCAAGTTAGATTTGCACACTGCTATATCACAAGCCGAAATACGTAACCTTCAAAGATTAGAAGAAATGAATGTGCCTCAACAGATTATTTCTCACACATCACAAATGGCACAACCGATCTTACTTCATAACACTGACGAAGTAAATATCTCATCATATTAGAGCACTGTAAACTTTACTGATATGTGATTTTATTTTTGCCTCATAAATATTGTACTTAAGAGATACCTACAAAATAATAAATAAATGCTTACCTTAAACATACTGCAAGTCTTTCTCTTGTTCCTATAGGCTTACGAAATCTTGTATGTATTTTCTTTACATCATCTTCAATTAAAGAATGTACTTGTTCAAACTGTGCTTTCGACAATCTGAAATACTGATGAAATTTTTCGTCATCGTTTTCAAGCACTTTAAAGAGACAATGAAACTCGCCATTAATTTCTCTTGTTCTATTGAGGGGATGAATCCAATGTCTTCTACTCTTTCTTTCTTTTGTTAATAAAGCCATTATCATAAATTGAATGTCTTCTTCATAATCTGAATCAGAATCTGAAGAATCGGACAACTCGTGGGAAAACATTTTAAAACGCGTCGCCTTTCCTAGAGCTACGGCTGTATTGATTCAAAATACCGTCAGAGGGCGTCAGAACACGACAGATAAATGTGAAAACTAGCCATCACGTCAGAACACGACACGTCACGACACATCAGACAAATATAAATCCGCCTTTACTATTTTTATTGTAATTCAGGTAAGTGTGATTTGAAATGTGGTGGAGGTAAAAGAGTTTTCGAGAACCATGCAGAATCTTTTAAACATAAGAATAATGTGAAAGGTTGGAGTGATTTACTGGTGTTTTTTAATGTTTTAACCCATTACAGCATAACGTCCGATATATTGGACGTCATTAAATCCGTGATAACTAATAATAATCTAAAAAAAATTGTAGAATTTTTATTTGTGAACGTAAGTATAATATTAATTTTACACTGGCAACACAGTTCGTAGTCACTAAGTGACATATGTCAACCACCATATGTCTTTTTAGAAAATGGCGGCGCGTGGCTGGTCTGTTTCGAGGAAAGGGTACATATTATGTACATACATACATACATACATATGGTCACGTCTATATCCCTTGCAGGGTAGACAGAGCCAACAGTCTTGAAAAGACTGAATGGCCACGTTCAGCTATTTGGCTTAATGATAGAATTGAGATTCAACTAGTGACAGGTTGCTAGCCCATCGCCTAAAAAAGAATCCCAACTTTGTCAGCCTATCCCTTAGTCGCCTTTTACGACATCCATGGGAAAGAGATGGAGTGATCCTATTCTTTTTTGTATTGGTGCCGGGAACCACACGGCACATATTATGTATTTTGTTTTATTTGCAAAAGAAACGCTAATAAAGTAAAAAAAGTAATTGTGTATGTTGATATAATGTGTGTCTATCTATTGATTCATTTTATTCCGTGTAAAACATGTTACTTTACTTTCTATGGTTTGCGCTTTGTCGCGGTCCGATATATCGGACGCTATGCATGGGAAACTACAGTATGGTGTTTGGTTGCTTTTTTCAGCTTGAAGGTGCATGAGATAATATCAGCTTTGGAATGTGAAGATGACGATGATTTCTCTCAGAACGTTATTTTTGTTGAGCCTCCTATTGAGAAGAGTGGTCAGGTCACTGATGAGGACAGCGACAAGTCTGATGATGAGCATGATGCCAACCTAAACCACTTGGGTCACACATTGCTCGATAGTAAGTGTGAGTTGCGACGCTATCAAGTAAGAAACCGCGATGTTATGCCGTCATCATCTTCAGGTATGGTGTTTTCAAATGCGGAGAACCCTCAAGTGTGTTCGTCTAGTGAAGAAAGCGACGATGAAGACAATCAACCTCTGGCATCACTCCGAACGCGGATTTCTCCTCCAAAGAAAAGTAAATTGAAGAGAACGTCATTATGGAAAAAAGATATGCCCAGTTTTTCATGCCCAGAATTTATTACACGACCTACATCTGATGAAAGTAAGAATTGCAAAGACCCCTTAGATTATTTCAAACTTTTTTTTCATAGTGATTTGGTGAAACTCATCGTAGATCAAACAAATCTATATGCAGGTCAGAAAAATAAACCGTTGTTAGTTACGGAAGATGAAATTTATGTAATTTTTGGCGCTATGTTACTTTCGGGCTATGCTAAATTGCCATGTAAAAGACTGTATTTCTCTAAAGAAAATGACGTGCCAAAAATTCTATCTGATAGCATAAGATGCAATCGATTTGAAGCAATATTGCAACATTTACATTTCAACGATAACACGTTTCTATCCGACTCTTCTGACAGACTTTATAAATTACGTCCATTACTAGATAGCCTTAGTGAGTCTTTCCGAAAACACTATGGGCTAGACGAGCATTACAGCGTAGATGAAAGCATGATTCCATACTATGGAAAGCACTATGCTAAACAATTTATTAGGGGAAAGCCGATTAGATTTGGCTTCAAGAACTGGGCATTATGTGCCAGTACTGGCTACATGGTCGCTTTTAGCGTCTACACGGGAAAAGCCACAGAAAAAAAAGATTTCGGATTGGGTGGGGATGTAGTCCTTAGTTTAGTTGAGCAAGGAAAGCTGCCATCAAAGAGTGGTGTAAAAATATATTTCGACAACTTTTTCACTTCTTTGTCGTTGTTGAGACATTTACGAGTATTAGGTTTTTACGCAACTGGCACAGTACGAGCTAACCGTATCGAAAATTGCCCTCTAAAGGATGTCCAACAGGTCAAACGTGAAGATCGCGGCTATTACGATTATAGAATGTCCGACGACGTGTTTATTTGTCGTTGGAATGATAACAACGTTGTGACGGTGGCAACCAACTTTGAGAACTGGGCCTTGACATCTGCTACTCGCTGGTCCAATGAAAAAAAATCAAAGATCTCGATTCCCCAACCTGCAGTGATTGCCAGCTACAATAAAAACATGGGAGGGGTGGACAAATGCGATCAAGCTGTTGCAAATTTGCGCACGAGAATGCGCATTAGAAAATGGTGGTGGCCAATCTTTGCTTATTTCATTGATGTATCAGTAGTCAATGGTTGGTTTCTGGCTAGAAAAAATGATTGCAAAAAGGAGACTGATTCTTTGCTACATTTCCGAAGATATATAGCTCGAAGTCTACTTATAAAACATGGAACTCCTCCTCACCAGGGACAGAAACCATCTAAACCCATGTCGTCCACGAGGTATGACGGGAAAGATCACTGGATCGTACCCATTGGGACGGAAAGACGATGTGCCAATCAGTGCGGTGGCAAAGCCAAATTCCAATGCCTGAAGTGCGACGTAGGTCTCCATCCCAAATGCTTCATGGAGTACCATGTAACAATCTAAACTTATTTTTCTTATTTTTTACTTTTTAATAATAAATATGTCAAAATATTCATGTCTTTTATTCAAATTATTTCATTTTATAGGAAAAGAGCATACGCGGTCATTGTGCACAGCGTCCGATATATCGGACGGGTCTCAAAATCATAAATATAGCTATACTTTATGTTTTGTCACTATAAGGGCTCTCTTATAATCCTAAATACTCAAAATATTACAAAATATTAGTTTTTTTTACTGTAATATACTTTATGCTGTAATGGGTTAATATTTTTTTATTATTTTCCAATAAAGTGTAAGAAAGAACCAAGTTCTATGTTCAGGATAATGTATACATTCCTTTATTATTGTCATTATTTAATTATCAGATGTGAAGGATTATATATCAGTTTCGGTATTCAGGATATTTTTTACTACAGCCAGAGCCAGCCTGCATGATAAATAAACGCGCAGTCCTGTTGATGTATTTATTTTTACTTCAGGTGCAATACTTCAACCTACTATTATTTCAATGTTGCCAAAGTCTGCATCAAAGTCATTCACAGATAAAATTAAGTCTGGAGAAATATAGATGGCATATTTCGTAGCCGTGGACTACAAACAATGCCCAGCAGTGCGATAAAAGCCTATGTTACTCCTGAAGATTAAGTCTATCTCTGTGCCAAATTTCATTCAAATCGGTCCAGTAGTTTTTGAGTTTATTCGTTACAAATGGTTGGGATTTATCTAGAACCGAAATATTAGATATAACCGCACAGTTCGTGAAGTCGAACAAACTTAAAACACTATTTAAAAATGATAGGCCAGGCGCTGATTGGTTTATTGCGTTTCGTAAACGACACAACTTATCCATAAAAAAACCACGAAATGTCGAATAAATTCGAAAGCGAATGACAGATCCTTTCGTCATCGACGAGTACTTCACGTTACAAAAAGAGACTGACTGCGTTGGCCATAAATGAACCTGAAAGGATTTGGAATTTAGACGAAACTTCTGTCTGCTTAGACCCTACAAAAACTAAAATTGTTGGTGGTAAAGGCATTCCAGCTACGAGAACTACAAAAGGCACTGGCAAAGGAAATGTCACGGTTTTAACAACAATGTATGATATACACATAGACAATATATGATATACCAGGTATCATCAAAATCGCTATGCCTCTGGCTCTTACACAGGCGAACATACAGCCTGGTTTTATGTAAACGCGAATGTATGTAAATCTCCGAACAGATTACGGTTGTATGGATAGATCCTGGGATCTATCCATACAACCGGTTCGGAGATATTGACTTTGCACCCTCTTTCGTAACCATCAGACCAAACCCTGATACTGAAGACAATATTCCTGCAGTACCGTCACCTGGAAGGACTAGACCAAATCCGAACACTGAAAATAAGGCTTCTGCAAAACCATCTCATACAACCAGCAGAACAGGCACTGAAGATATTTCTCCTGTAATAAGCAGACCAATCCCTGACAATCAAGAGGATGCTCCCATAGTACCTTTTTTTAGTAAATATTGCCTACCTTGACTGTATTCAAGAAGAAAATTTTGCTACTGAGAATTTTGGACCTAATAATAAAAGTCCACCACTTTCACCTTCTATATTAGACAATACACCAAGCCAAAATTTTAGCAATGTTCAACCATCTACTTCTGCCATACCATCAGTTTTTTCTCCTGAAATTATTCGGCCTTTTCCAAAAGCTTCCCAAAGAAAAACGCGAGTACCTAGAACCAAGAAGTCTACGATTCACACGGACACGCCTGAAAAAGAGGCAGTCAGGCAAGAATATGAAGCAAAAAAAAAACGACTGAAGGCAAAGGGCATCAAAAAAAATCTCAATGAGCCGAAAGGAAAAAGAAAAGGTAAAGCAACGAAAAGGAAATAATCACCATCAATATCAGATGAAGAAGAATATTTTTGGTTGGTGTGCCTTGGTCCATATTCTGAAAGTATGTAGGCCTGGCGAAAAATGGATTAAATGCCAAGGAAAGTATAACCTTTGGGCCCATGTAGACTGTACAAATGGTAGTCGGTATTATATTTGTCACAACTGTGATGAGTCGGATTAGATTAGTTGTCAAACTTACTTTTATAAATTTTCCCATGCTACATTTCTAAAAAAATATTTGAATTCCTGTTTAAAAGATTTTGAGCACGTTGTTATGTTTTGATATATCAAGGAAATCTTCGAAGAAGTGTCAGATTCGTTGTTCGTAAATTTCAAAAATAAAAACGAAATTAAAAAAGCGGTTCATGGTTTACAGCTGTCTCGAAATACTGTGATGCGCCGTATAGAAACAATAAGTAAAAATTTAAATGAACAACTACAAAAAGATAATGTGCGTCAGAATGGCTGGTTGTCTGTGGCTTTGGTCTAAGAGAGTTGATCCAAAAATTGCTACATAATTGCTTATATTTGCTACATTTAATAAATAATTGCTACATACGATATATATCTAGAAATAAAATATTTTTTTTGACCAGCCATCCTGACGTTTGGTTGGCTGGTCACATCCTAGTTTAACGCCAAGCATGCACAGTTTCCTGAAATGTATTGCGTCAATAATTGCTACATATTTACTTCATTTATATTATTTAGCTGTAACTTCAAACATGTGTTAAATGAAGGATGTAGCAATCATTTCAATTATCACAAGGAAAAAGTGCCTGATAAAATAATAAAGGCAAATACTCAGTTATGTAGATTTCGTTGGCTTAATTTTTTAGGCTCTGGTAACCGTGTAAGTAATACGATTTATGCAATAAAAAATATGCACCTACCCTCAATAAATCAAAGTATCAATATTGGAATTACAGAGTTGACTTGTTTAATGTTATTCTACACTATAAATAATAAGGAATAAGTAGATACTTACTGCTTCTTGAACCTATATTTAATTCGTTTTTTGGTGTTTGTGACGATGAAGAGAGGAAGAAAGTTTGTCGTGCCACTCGAAGAACAAAAAAGGGTTTTCTTGCAATACAAAAAGTATTTTCCAAGTAAGTCAGATTTACCAGCATCTACAGATCCACTGTTTGGTGAAATTAGTAATGCATTAGCCAATAAGATTACGACACAGGCACTGTACCTTTCAGTTAAGAAAAATTTTGATTACTTTTTTAGACCAAATGATGATATTTGCTGTGAAGAGCCAAGCACAATTACTTTAAATGATAAATGTGATAATAGAATAGAAAATAAATGCCAAGACGGCAGCAACAAATCGCTTGGAAACACATTAACGTATAATTTTTTAATTGATACGTATCAGTGGGAGCGTTTGCAACCAATAACTAAACGCATAAAATTAAATAAAGGATCTGAGTCTGTCTTTAGATTGAAAAATCTTTTGCCTAAACATCAGTGGGCTCATCAATTGCGAGAAAAAATTTGGGATGTTCATCCAACCGCACACAGTTGGACATTTAAACAGTATTCAATTTCTATGAACACCAATATAACGTGCACTGGATCTTGTAAACAATGTGCAGCTGATGTGAAAGTTATTATTAGCTGGCCTTCGGATAAAATTGCTCAATGCAAATGCATTATAACAAATTACGACGAAACATTTGTTCATACTCCAATAAGAAAAATAAAACTTTCTCCTGTTAAAAGAGCTGAAATAGCCGAAGAACTTAAATATGTTTCCGCTATTTCATATCGTAACTCAATGGCAAATAATTATAATTTAGATGTTAATTCAGATGAGCCTGAACCTACTCATTTACCAACAACGGGGTGCTTACGTCAAATAAAACACGAACATAAAAAAAGTTCACTTTTTCATCAAAACCAAATACTTTCTTTATGGCTAATGACCCAAATATCGCCTTACAAAGAAGCTATCAAACATATCTCTGTGTATCCATTTTATATTTATTATTGGGATCCGTGCCAAGATCAATATTACAAAGAATTTAAAAAAACGGGCAAGTTAATTGTTAGTATAGATGCCACCGGAAGCATTTTCAAAACATTTGGGCCTATAGATAATGTTACAATTACCAAACACATATTGTTTTATGTATGTGTAATGAAAACATATGAAGGTCACAGTAGTATCCCAGTAACCCAAATGGTACCAGAAAGCCATTCTATGGACACAATATACAAATGGCTGGAATCATGGCACGTGAGCAATCCAAAACCAGACGAAATCATTGTCGATGAGTCATCTGCGCTGATTGGTGCTTGCGTAAAGGCCTTTACGAAACATAACTCTACTAAAGATTATGCTATTGAATCCTACAGAAAATTAGAAGAAGACGAAAAAAGCGACGATTGCTACATTAGAATAGACACTAGTCATTTTGTGAAAATAATTTTTAATTTAACGTGTTTTAAGCACGTCGACAATAGGGTCAAATTATTTTATATTAAATGCCTGTTAGCTTTGAAGGAGTGCGTAAATTTTGAAAAATCCAAAGAAATATTGACTGATATCATTACAGTTTGTTTGAATGAACACGACGGCAGTAATAAATCCAATTCTCCTTCTAGATGTGAGTTGGCTAAGAATCGATTAAAGACATTGAATCAGTTTCAGACTCTAGATACAGAGATAGAGATTCAAGAGAGTGACAGAATAAATGATGTGCCTAAAGCTGAAAAGTCAGTATTCGAAAATAAAACTGATACCAAATTAAGTGAAGAGAACAGATTTTTTAAATGGTTGACCAACAAAGTTGAAACAGAAAAAATATTAATTACACTGGATACTGAAGATATAGGCAATCACGACAATTTGTACCACTATCCTGCTTTTATAGGAACTCTATCACGTTTACTGAATCTTTTTCCTTTGTGGTCAAACGTAATGAAGAATATTTATGATTCCGATATCGAGGCACCTACTTCTTCAAATGTCGAATCATACTTTAAAACAATAAAAAGACTGCTATTACACCTAAGCACAAAATCACACAGACTAAGAACAGATGAATTCATTATGAAACATTTAGAATTTTTAAAAGGAGAGATCAAGGTTGCACCGAGAAAATCGATACTGCCGAACATTACTCTAAAAAAAAATACTGGAGCTGATTTTCATACTAAGGAAAAGGAAATAAAAAGAGATTCAAAAACGTCTACGCAGAAGTCTAGCAAGGAGCCGAAGGAAGAGTTTACAGAAGATTCTATTTTTTCCGAGGATCCTACCTTCATCGAAAACTGGAAAGGGAAAGGAAATGTTACTAAAAGAAGAAAAACTTTGAAACCGGTTATTTTTTTGTCTAACGGAAGCAAGCTAAAAATTGATAACAAAAATATTATATTGAGGAATACATGCGCGATTGACTCGGTATGTCAGGCGTTAGCTATAGCATATATCGATGGCTATCGGATAAGTCAAATAATACATAAAAGTGAAAATTTATTCTGTAAACTAGTCAGACTCATGAGTGGAAGGAATACAGATGAAGTGTACAAAATAAGATCTGAAATGGCTCTAATCTATTTTTCAAAAGTTGAAAAAGAATCCTCTGTGGAAGTCAGATGTGAGTGCAATGTAAATAATATATTTGAGCGCATTTTGATAGACTGTATATACAGTGCAGATGAACGTGAACATTGTACAGAATCAGATTGTGTAATAAATAAAGTTCAGCGTAAGATACCTGTTCTACACGTTGATATAGCGTCATCCATTAATGATTTACAAGTATCCGCAAATACTTTAATTAATGCTCAAGAACTTACAGAATGCCGGCGTAGTCAATGTAAAGGTGTCAAATCATTTAGTGTATCTTTACGAGATCTTATAGCATTCGAATTCAATTCCGATCAATTTATTTCAATAGATGATCCACCAACATCTCTATTGTTAGAAGGATCTGAGTTCCATTTACTAGCAATAATAGAGTTCGTGCCTCCAATATGTGGAGCGCTAATTGGTCACTATAAAGCTCATTGTAGACGAAATTTAAAATGGATATGTTATGATGACGAATCGAAAAAAATTACGAAGAGTAAAAAGAAGCTAATACCACATTGTATAATATATGCGAAAAAATAATGTAAATATCAGATCAATCAATACCAAATTTAATATTTTTTAATTGTAATATAATTAAACTGAAACATAAGTACAACCCACATTTTGTTTTTATTTACGATAATGTTCTTACTATCCACTAACTTAACATGCCATTTAATAATTCAAACCGCCTGCTGTTCAGTAAAAAATACTGCATCTATTTGCCTATTTTATTTTATCAGGCACTTTTCCTTGGGATAATTTCAATAATTGCTACATCGTTTATTTAACACATATTTGAAATTACAGCTAAATAATATAAATGAAGTAAATATGTAGCAATTATTGACGCAATACATTTCAGGAAACTGTGCATGCTTGGCGTTAAACTAGGATGTGACCAGCCAACCAAACGTCAGGATGGCTGGTCAAAAAAAATATTTTATTTCTAGATATATATCGTATGTAGCAATTATTTATTAAATGTAGCAAATATAAGCAATTATGTAGCAATTTTTGGATCAACTCTCTTAGACCAAAGCCACAGACAACCAGCCATTCTGACGCACATAAAAAGATATCATCCGCTGCGTTGCTTTTTCGCTTCAATTTGACGAGTCAACAGATACTGCACAATTACTTGTTTTTATTCGGATGGTTTTCGAAGATTTCTCGACCAAAGAAGAACTGCTAAGTATGATTTCCTTAAAAGGAAAAACTCGTGGCCTTGATATATTCACGGAATTCAAAGCATATATTTGCCAGATTAAGCTACCCTTGTATAAACTAGTATCAATGACAACTGATGGAGCTCCTGCAATGATAGGTATTCATAATGGTTTTATTAGTCTTTGTCACAAAGACGAAGATTTTCCAGACTTCATTAGTTACCACTGCATAATTCATCAACAAGTACTGGCTAGTAAGAGATTAAACACGAAACATGTGATGGATATTTCTTTCAAAATTGTAAATTCCATAAAAGGAAAAGCCCTCCAAAGGCGGCTCTTTAAACAGCAATTAGATGAGAAGGAACCAGAATTAACATTGCACACGGATGTAAGGTGGTTGAGTCGAAGCAAGTTTTTGCAAAGATTTCGAGATCTATTGGACGAAATAATAAAATTTCTTGAAGAAAGGGGTGATGATTATCGGCAATTGCGTGATTTAGGGTCTCAGCACACATATGCGATCGGAAAGGGATCGTCACCGTATCGCCTCGAGCCGTTCAGAATGGTTTGTATTAAACTCCCTACTGCAACGCACACTAATCGGAATAATAACGTAATCGCCTCCCTTTGTTCTCACTAGTTCGATTCAGTAGTTCGATCGTCGAACTAGTGAGAATTTTTTTTCTCATTTGTTCGACCGTCGAACTAGTGAGAATGTTTGTTCTCACTAGTTCGATCCGTTAACTTATTATTATTATTAATCGAGAAGCAAGAACATTAAGTACCGATATAATAGATATTGGTCACAAATACATACATTGTATAGGTAATTATAAAATGAAAATCTTTTAGGTATATTTTGTAGGTATAATTATTATTTAAGTATTATTATAATATAGTAAACGTCAAAATTCGACTGCAAGTAAATTAATAGTAAACAATACAAACAGTTTAAATACATAATACAAATCATTGTCATATCACCCGGAAGTCG
Organism: Amyelois transitella; assembly: GCF_032362555.1. Classification (NCBI taxonomy): domain Eukaryota; kingdom Metazoa; phylum Arthropoda; class Insecta; order Lepidoptera; family Pyralidae; genus Amyelois; species Amyelois transitella. The sequence goes on along the minus strand of NC_083511.1, from coordinate 3,088,762 downwards.
TCCACTGGTATATTTCCTTAAATGCATCTATGCCTATAGCACTTAGGTATGTGCATAATAAGTTTAGTATTATAAATATTTAACTAAATGCCCCACCCCAGAAAGAGTGTGGTCATAGTTCTGTTGTCTTATTTTGAGGGTACATGATTTTTGTTATATTTTGAGGGTAGATGTTTCGCAAAATGGTAGTATTACGCTGTTCAGCTCTGCAGTAGCAATGTTTATTTCGTGGTGCCTGTTTATTTTACTGTTTATATTTTCGGAATAATGTCTAAAGAAGTGAAATTATTAAAAAGCGGTCGTGGAAGGATTCTGCAATTAGAAGGACATCAATATTATTCTATGCGTAAATACAAAAATGGCCACAGCATTTGGCGGTGTAAAAATTATAAAAGTTTAAAATGTACCGGTTCCGTCACAATGAATATGGTAAGTCTTGGTTATTTTATATGTACATAATGATAATTGTTGTACGTATATTTACATATTATAGGTGTTGTATGTGTATTTTTATTTGTAATAGTTTTAATGTACAAGCAAAATAATTCATGAATTCCTATATTTTTTAAACATTGCTTTTGTTTAAGGACTTCACTAATAATTTACAATCAAAACCCCACTGCGGTCAATGTAATCCAGATGAAACACGAAATACAGTCAATGTTATTTTAAATAATGCTTGCGAAGAAGCAGCTACGGGAAGAGAACCAGCTCCTAGGGTCTACAACAGAGCTTTAATTACATTAAAAAATCAAGGCCTGCATTTAGCTTCTAAGAGTGTACCTGAATTTTGTGAAATGAAGTCACGCATTTACAGAAGGAGAAATAAGTTAGCACACGTAAAAAAAATAAATGCAAAGACTGTTGAGGAAGTCGAAGTTCCTAGTACTTTTTCAGATTTCTTACTCGCTGATTACAGTCATAAAAAAATGAGAATATTAGTGTTTTGTTCAAATGATGCCCGAGAAATTATAAAAAAAATTAAACACATCTTTATGGATGGGACCTTTAAATCATGTCCGACACCTTTTCAGCAACTTTTTACAATTCACGGAGACATCGGCAGTGATACAAATAACACGAATGTCATCCCTTTGGTGTACGCTTTCATGAGTCACAGGACCAAAAAAGCTTACTCACTTTTATTTGATTTAATTGGGTCCCAAATTCCAGAGTGGAAGCCTGCTAAAGTCACGATAGATTTCGAAGAAGGCACAATGAAAGCGTTGAAAACATTGAATGTTACAGTCAAAGGTTGCTACTACCATTACGTGAACAGCTTGTGGCGCAAAGCAAAAACCCTGGGTTTAACTAAAGACAAACGCAACAGAAGAATAATTTCATTATGCGCCAACTTGGCATTGCTTCCAGAAAATGAAATTGTTTCAGGATGGGCGTATATTCAAAACGAAATGAAGAAGAATTGCGAATCTATAATTAAGTTTAAAGATTATTTCGATAAATACTGGATGAAGGGTGATTATCATAGAATTTGGTCGGTTTATGGCGAACGCCACCGAACAAATAATGCAATAGAAGGATGGCACCATAAAATAAATAACCTTGTAACGAAAGGGCATGTAAACCTATTGCAAATATTACATATTTTACGGGACGATTCCTTATTGTCTTCATATCAAAATGACATTCTTCAGAGACCTTCAACATCAAACAAACGTTGTAAAAGGAGAAAAACTGATTTATTCAATGACGATTACATTATTGATGCTCAAATGCAATTAATATGCGGAGAAATTGGTGTAGGGCACTTTTTAGAAAAGTTCTAAAACACTTCACTTATTCTTGCTATTTATTGGATAGTCTTGCCAACAGCATCACATAATGTGATAGGAATTTTAATTTAAATATGTCTTAGATATATAAGGGTCTGCCATAATGATTACTGGGTTTATGTAGTAAAAGGGATCAATCACAGTTACAGATTTATATGTAGCTTATTTCTACTGTTGGTCTATTTGTATACTTGACTACTATGCAATACTACTTTTAAAAGTTTAGAATAGCCAAACATAATCAAATTAATTCCAGTAAATTTCTGTGCTTTTCCCAAAACATATACATTTTATCCAGAACTCAAGGTCTGTTTAATTTTATATACATTATATAAGAGAGGCACATTTTGGTTTTTGGTCATTCAAAGTATGATGATCATTCATTTATCATCATAACACAAACTTCATAGCCACTGTTAATTCTATCACAGTTAGTTCGAAGGACCTTATATTTTTCTTATGAAAATTAAATACCAAAAAGCTCTAAATTACCTATTAAAATGCAGTTAGTTTTTAACCGACTTTAAAAAAGGAGGAGGTTCTCAATTTGACAGTATTACCCTATACCCTATTTTTCATCACACATTTGTTTGAGACCTTGTACGTTGGTCAGTTTCAGTCATCAATCTTTTCCAATCATTATACTTTGTTATGAGGACTGTAATTTCAATCTAACGGTTGTTATTTGCAGCTCATTGAAAGTGTATTGAAACTTATACAAAATTAAAACAATGAACTAGAATAGTTTTATGGCACAATATTTCTACAATTTCACTATGCAAGTCCAATATCAATCATGTATATTTTATCAAAGTTATGTTTATGAATGTTATGTCTATACCTATACCTAATTTTGTACATTTGTAATTTTGAAGCATTTTTGGCATTTTTTTAGTTTCTTTTTAGTTTCTGATTAAGCTTGTTGAGACAAGCAAGACAGAAAAATATTTTTCATCTACGTATTTGGCCAAAGACAATACCTATAGTTGTTCCTAAATATTATGTTTACAATAAATAATCTAATTATGCAACATTGTGATTTTGACGTTTACTATATTATAATAATACTTAAATAATAATTATACCTACAAAATATACCTAAAAGATTTTCATTTTATAATTACCTATACAATGTATGTATTTGTGACCAATATCTATTATATCGGTACTTAATGTTCTTGCTTCTCGATTAATAATAATAATAAGTTAACGGATCGAACTAGTGAGAACAAACATTCTCACTAGTTCGACGGTCGAACAAATGAGAAAAAAAATTCTCACTAGTTCGACGATCGAACTACTGAATCGAACTAGTGAGAACAATCCATCGCCTCGCCTCGGAACAGGCTCCGAACTTGAATTCCCGCGCTTACGGCTCATCGTCCCCGCGCTTACGTTTCTCCGTCCCCGCGCTTACGTCTCTCCGTACCCGAGCTCACATCTCTTCGTCCACCCTTTCCCCTTTCCCCTCCCGCGACTTGCCTGCTAAAGACGCCGCCATTCGCAAGGAGTATTTCATTCGTGTTGCGCGTATGTTTTATTTAAAATTTTAAGTTCGATTCAAACACAAAATAACGATGCAAAGGGAGAAACTTATTGAAGAAGTGAGAAAATATCCATATTTATATGACTTAAGTGATGCTAAATACAGCAATACTATAAAAAAGGACGAGGCTTGGAAACAAATAAGTATTACTTTAAAGCAATCTGGTAAGTACCTACTCCTATTTAATTATTTATTTAATGTTTTTCGCGTATGTAGGTATGTATGGGAAATAAAACAGTTGTGATTAATATAATTATAATGAAAAATTTAACTGGAATATCCATTAAGAATTAACATTAATATTTAAAGCTAAAAGCTACTGCCATGGAACTCGTCCGGTAGAAGTTTGAAAATATGTTTTGAACTTTTCACGTACATTAAAAGCGGTAGCCATATGGGCACCACTAATACTTGGTAATTCACTTAACAATCGGTCTTCGCCGAATTCAACTGTAATTTCCTGTTCTGTTCTGTTCGGTTCCTGTAAATTCATCTCAATGTTATATGTCCTCATCATATTGTGTAAAATGCAAGTTGTTAATACCACTTTATCTACAAACTTTGGATGCAATTTAATATTTTTGTTGTAAATCGCAAATTTTTGATATAAAATTCCAAAAGCGTTTTCAACAACCCTTCTAGCTCGTGATAAGCGGTAATTATATTGCCGTTCAGGATCTGATAGTCTCCGTGTATTTGAGCGAGGATATGGTCTTAATAAATATGTCTTCAATGGATTTCCATTGAAGACATATTTATTAAGATGCCACATGTATTTGTGGGAGACGAGGCATTTGCCTCGTCTCCCACAAATACATGTGGCATTGCATGATTAGTTCCTGGTAATGGTTTGTCACATGGAATATTGAATGTGTTTCTTTCAAGTGCCTTTCCAAATGTAGATGATGAATAGATTCCGCCATCGCTGTTTTTTCCATAGGCTCCTACATCAACCGCTATGAATCTGTATTCAGGATCAACTATAGCTAACAAAACAATAGAAAATGTTTTTTTATAGTTAAAAAACAACGATCCACTATTGGGAGGTGCAATTATATTTACATGTTTGCCGTCAATGGCGCCTATGCAATTCGGAAAGTTCCATTTATTTTTAAATCCTTCTTCGATTCCTTGCCATGTGGCTGTAGTTGGTTGAGGTATATGAATTGGCATTAATTTATTTATTATTGCATTGCACACATCTATTACTATCAAACGAATAGTTGATTCTCCTAAACGGAAGCTCGATGATAAATTAGTAAATGTAGATCCAGTTATGAAGTACCTGCAACAATAAATGTATATTTAATAAACGTATTATAATACGTCTATATGTTTATGTGAATGTGTGTGTACGTACTCCCTTTCACACATACATGTGTAACTACATGCGCTTGATATAGTTAACCATGATTTATTTTATTTCAGAATCTGAGTGCAAGAAAACTTGGTTAAATCTTAGAGAGTCTCACCGACGAGCTATGAAGAAGCGTAAAACTAAAAGTGGTCAGGCAGCCCCGACGACGAAAAAGTGGACCTTTGAAGATGAAATGAGTTTTTTAGTACCTCATTACAAAGAAAGAAATACGATCTCTTCGGTTGATGATGATGACGGTTCAGATCTTAGCAGTTTCTTGGGTAATGATGATTCACAGAACTCAATAAACATAATTCAGTCTCCAGAAAACTTACAAGCGGAAACTACTCCACTTTCGCCGCGTCCTGAGTCTTCTGCATCTTCATTTGCATCCAAAATTTCAAAAAAAAAAAAAAATCTTAATATTGAAAAAAATTCAGCGTCACAAACTTTAATGAAATATTTATGAAATCACAACGAAACCAAAAAAGAAGATGAGATAGTGTAGTGTAGCTATATCCGTGGCTATAGTATGTAAGTGTATGTCAAATGTATGTTATATATTACTCATCTTATTGTCTAATAAACCAGTATTCATTCAGCATTCGCCTCGTTTCATTGCTAGTACTCCCAACCTCATATGGCGACCCTAGCCAGCCTCCCGCGCGTTAGTGTTTATAAATTCCTTAACCATATATAGACTCGGTCACGATATACGAACTTGATCTTTCTTTCGTTGAAATGGCAGTACATTATTACATTCAGTGGCGTAATCAGTGCAAATTATCAACTAATAATAAAATATGGGATCCACAAACACCAAGGAGGAGATAGTTTTGGCCCAGAACGCTGCAGGAGGAACCAACAATGCTAATATAGAGCAGCTGAAGTTTCACGTGAGCACCACGAATATAATTCTGATTGCTTTATCGACTATGATAGCAGTGGCCCTGACGTATGGAATGTATAGAATTTATAAAAGATGTCACAAAAAATGGATTACTAATGAAATAACCAGACAGGCCATGCGTAGATCGTTTCTTATGCGTCGACGAAGAGAAGACAAAGAGGGAGACGTTTGAAATTGTTTACTAAAATATATTATATTAAAGAGAATTACATAAATGATCAAAGAATATATGAGCCTATGGAATTAAGTAATACGAGCGCCGACGTATCTATATTTCTACAGTGTTAATAGAAAGTGTTCTAAAATAAATAATAGTGAGTGAGCGTAAAGTTAAGTGATGTGTTATACCCCCCCCCTGTGGCCTTAGACTATGTAGATCTCTCTTTACTGCGGTTATCCCTTAAGAAGTGAGCAAGAAAAGCTTTTGAACTCAAATAGTGAACTTTAGCAAGATAGTTAAGTGGTCTAGCGGTAATATAAAAACATCGATGGCTGGTATGTACTTACTAAGAATTTTATTTTTAATTCTGAATATTTTCCATGTCTAATTATGTTATGGCGCAAGAGTTGATTTCATTATACAACAGTTTAGTAGAAATAAAAACATATTTAGTAAAAATAGGCCCAAGTAAAAGAGTAGGAAATACTGTTGTTAAGAAATTAAGCGAGGCAGATGAATTAGTACAAAAATTTAACGAAGTTGTGGGAATTATATGCGAGCTTAAAGAAATAACATTAGAAGAAAGTGTATTAATTGAAAAAACTAAAGAAAATTTTATTAAATTATATGAAAAAATACTAGATTTGTGTCAAGGGTGTTCGAATAAAGAGACAAACATGGCGAAATTTGAATTGAAAGTAGCATTAAGTTTATTGCCAGTTTCTTCAGATGACGAAACAAATATTAAACAATTAATTGACGGTATCGAATACTATCAGGCAGAATTAGATTTAGAGTCAAAAAATAAATTAATGAGATTTGTCCTAAAGAGTAGGCTTTCACAGGCCGCGAAACTTAAATTATCACCCAATTACAATAATATTGAAGAACTGATAAGTGATATGAAATTACATCTCTTGCCTAGAAAATCTTGCGCAGCAATCCAACGTAAATTGCAAAATTTTCGCCAAAATAATTTAACAATTAATGACTACGGGAAAGAAATAACAGATATGTTTGTCGATCTTACGATAACTCAATCTGGAGGAAAAAACGAAGATTACAAGATTTTGAAACCGATTAACGAAAAATATGCCATTAAATGCTTCGCCGACGGATCGAGAAATCGTAGGCTCAGCACAGTGATAACAGCGAGAAACTACGAGTCACTTAAAGATGCAGTTCAGGCCGCAGTGGATGAGGATACTACGGCTCCATCAACTTCAGGTGAGATATTCAACATAAATCACCACAATCAAAGGGGATATTATAACTACAAACCCAGAGGTTATAGAGGCCAGTCTTACCGAGGTAGGTCTATGTATACAGGTTATAGAGGAACATACGGTGCAGTAGGTCGCGGACGGGCTGTTTACCGTGGCCAGCATCAGACTGCAAGACGAGGTTGGAGAGGACAGGCCCAGCAGTCTTTCATGCGTGGTACGGCCAGTACGAACAATAGAGGCAGAGGTAAGCCTAACTTCAATAATCATAGAAGTCAGAGGGAATGCGCACATGTCAATGCATTCACAGAAACGCAGGATAATGAAAATGAAAATTTAGATCAGTTTTTTCGTGAATAACGCAATTTTATCATGTAATGGTCTATGTAACATAACATTAAAATCTATAAGCAACTATACCTACACATGGTTAATCGATACGGGTGCATCAATTTCAGCCATAAAATATAAACATGTTCATGAACATAATATTCCACTCCATATTGAGAACATAGAAGTCAACGGTTTGGGTGGCAAAGTCCATGCTATCGGATATGTTTATCTAAATTTGTACTCTGGAAACCAGATTCTGAAACATAAGTTTTTTGTTTTTCATTCCTTACCTTGTAAGACTAGTGGAATAATTGGTCAAGACTTTCTGAATAAATATAAGTCAATTTTAAACTTGCAGAATAAAACTTTATTATTATGGAATAATAACGTCAAGATTTCCTTACCATTAACTATTGAAAGTAAAAATATTACAATTCCAGCTAGGTCTGAATCTCTACATTTAGTTAATACAACAATAACGGAACAGTCGGTTATTTGCGCATCGGAGCTGACGGAAGGAGTTTTCATAGCTAGCGCATTGGTTAAACCATTAAACGGGAAAATTCCAGTTCGCATTCTCAATACTACCGAATCCGAGTTAACATTAGAGACACTTAATCTAAAATTGGAAAGCGTAGAAAATTATCAAATTTTAAATTTTGAGAAATCAATGGTAAATTCTGATAGAGTCAAAAAACTATTTTCGGCATTACAATTAAAACGACACAATAAAGAAGAGGAAACAACTATAAAAAACATATGTGCGAAATATTGCGATATATTTTATTTACCTGGCGATAAATTAACAACAACGCCAATTTACAAGCACTCAATACAACTAAAACCTAACGTTCAACCAGTGTACACTAAGCCTTACAGGCTCCCGTATTCTCAGAAACAAGAGGTAAATAAACAAATACAAGACATGCTCGATCAAGGAATTATTGAACCGTGTAACAGCGAATGGTCGAGCCCAGTTTTACTCGTACCCAAAAAATCTAATACAGACGAGAAAAAATGGCGATTAGTAATTGACTATAGGAAGCTTAACAATGTAATTCAGGATGATAAGTTTCCTTTACCAAATATATCGGAAATATTGGATTCTCTTTCGGGCTGTGTTTACTTTAGTCATTTGGATTTAAATCAGGGATTTTATAATGCAGAATTAGAGAAAGATAGTAGAAAGTATACTGGGTTCCTATCAGGACAATATCAAATGACCCGAATGCCAATGGGCCTTAAAACAAGCCCAGGCTCATTTTCGCGACTTATGACTATGGCAATGTCAGGCCTAACGTATGAAAAGTGTTTAGTATACCAAGATGATCTTGTAGTTATGGGACGTAATTTATCAGATCATAATAAAAACCTTATAGATATATTTGAAAGATTGCGAAAAGTTAACTTGAAATTAAACCCATCCAAGTGTAATTTCTTAAAAAGGGAATTACTATATTTAGGACACGTAGTATCAAGTGAAGGAGTGTTACCCGATCCAGAAAAAATTAAAATAATAAAAAACTACCCTATTCCCAAAAGCACAGATGAGGTAAAACGCTTTGTCGCATTTGCCAATTATTACCGAAAATTCATTCCAAAATTTGCCGAAAAAGCTCATAATTTAAACTTGTTGTGTAGGAAAAATGTAAAATTCAATTGGGACGAAAAATGTCAAATCGCATTTGACACATTGAGAAAATGTATCATGTCTCCACCCGTTCTTCAATATCCTAATTTCTCTGATAAAAATCAATTTAAATTACAAACTGATGCATCAGGCTATGCGATAGGTGCAATATTATCTAATGCAGACGGACGCCCCGTCGCCTACGCTAGTAGAAGCCTAAACAAAGCCGAAAAGAACTATCCTACAATAGAGAAGGAGCTCCTTGCAATTGTATGGGCGGTAAAGCATTTTAGGCCATATTTGTACGGGCGCAATTTCAAAATTGAAACGGATCATAAGCCGTTAATATACTTATTTAGTATGAAAGATCCCTCGAGTAGGTTGCTAAAATTTAGACTTGTACTAGAAGAGTATGATTACGAGATTGATTACATCAAAGGTAAAGATAACGCGGCTGCAGACGCCTTATCTCGGCTTTCGTTGTCATCAAAAGAATTGAAAGAGATGAATGAATGTGTAAGTGTGATGACGCGTGCTCAAGCAAGAAAGGAAGAAAGAAAGAATGAATTACAGGAAATCAGCAATAGTGAGAACCCCGACGTCCGGTCTGATCAGCCGAAGGTCGTGGAAACTCACATCATACCAAAAGAAGTAGTTGAGTTGAGATTTATAAAGAAGGCAGAATATGAAAAGTTAAAATTAAATAAAGTTGACTTTGAAAATAATATATTTACGTACGTAAAAGATAAAAATACATTGTATATTAACCCAGCTACTCAATCACAATTGTCTCGAGAAGCATTTGCGAGAGAGCTGAGGGAATGTTGTAATAAAATAAATATAGAGGAAATATACTTATTAAAAAATAAAAATACAAAGGTATTTATAGAAAAACTAGTAAGCGCGATAAAAAATGATAAAACTTGGAGAAACTTAAGATTATGTGTTTTAAAAGGTGTAGATCGTATTGATAATAAACTTGATAGAAAAGTGATACTCAATGACTTTCATCTTTTACCCACGAGTGGCCACGCGGGTATCAGAAGAATGTTCAATAATATCAAAAAATATTACTTCTGGCCAGGGCTAGAAAATGATGTTAAAAATTTTGTAAAGCGTTGTTCTAAATGCCAGATACAAAAATATACAGTACAGGTAAAAGAGCCTATGTCGATCACCTCTACTGCGCATACAGCCTTTGAGAAGGTATTTTTAGATCTAGTAGGACCTTTAGATAGGGATAACTGTAATTATACTTATATACTCACCTTACAATGTGAACTGTCAAAATACGTGTGCGCATATCCCCTTGTAAATAAAACTTCAACAGAGGTGGCACGTACATTCGTTAACAACTTCATACTTCAGCATGGGATACCAAGAGAGATATCATCAGATAGAGGGACAGAGTTCTTGGCAGAAACTATGAAACAGGTATGCAATATACTTAAGATTAACAAAATAAATTCGACAGCTTACCATCACCAAAGCATCGGTGCTCTGGAAAATACTCATAAGAGTTTAGCAGCATACTTACGTATCCAATGTGACGAAAAACCAGAAACGTGGAGTACCTGGTTGCCCTTCTGGTGCTTTGCATACAATACATCGGTTCATTCGTCTACTAAATTTACACCCTATGAATTAGTATATGGGAAAAAATGCAGTCTACCAAATAATCTTACAACCCTCGTAGACCCTCTGTATAATTACGACAACTACCCTCTTGAACTTAAGTATCGGTTGCAAGTCTCACAGACTCAGGCGCGTAAAAATCTAATAAACGATAAATATGTAAGAAAAAACAGATACGATAGGTACGTAAATCCAATTCGATACAAAGCGGGTGATCAACTTTTGATCAAAAATGAAACAGGCAATAAGCTTTCAAATCTTTATTTAGGCCCTTTTAGAGTTTTAAGAGATTTATCGCCAAATGTTGAAATAGAAATTAATGGGAAAATAGATTTAGTACATAAGAATAGAACAAAGCCATTTTATAGTTAAAATAAATATTGTAATGTAAACAAATGTTTAGCTATTCAAAGATCATTTATGTAATGTAAGTATGTTATCTCGTATTGCAATTATAAAAATGTATATCATCTATGTACGTATATCGTATTCCTTATAATAAACTTAATCTTGTAAGTGTAACTTGTAGTTGTATTGCGATTAGTACAGATATAAGCAATAAATATAACAAGTAGTAATAAGAAAAAAAAAAATGTTATAAGTAATAATTTTTTTTTTACTTCGCCATGGGAGGTGTAGTGTAGCTATATCCGTGGCTATAGTATGTAAGTGTATGTCAAATGTATGTTATATATTACTCATCTTATTGTCTAATAAACCAGTATTCATTCAGCATTCGCCTCGTTTCATTGCTAGTACTCCCAACCTCATAATAGATACATTTTTTAAGAGCATTGCGGCAACGGTTAAAAAATTTTCAGAATATAACCAAGCTATTATGAAAAGTAAAATATATAACGCAGTTTCGGAAATGGAGTTAAAAGAAATCGCAGAGAAACAAAGCTATTATAGTTATCGCAACCCTTACATTCCCCAAAGAGAAGATGACATGCCTCGAGGTTATACCACTCTAAATAACATTAGCCACGAGATACAATCAACATCTGGCGCTTCAAACATTCATGATTTTAATATTTCAAACTTAGAAGAAAATGGCGCGTCAAATGCTGACGATCTTGATACTTCAAACAATCTTTAATTTATACAATGATTGTATTTTTGTTGTGGCGCTATTTTTGTTTAATTACCATAATTTTTGGATTTAATAATATAGTTTTGTATAATAAAAAAATATGTGATTTATGGGTATTTTTTTTTACCTAAACTACAAAAAAGTTGCATTTACTAAAATACCTTACGAAATCACACAAAATATATACACACATACACCAGACATAAAACGTACATCCCCTGTGCACACCTGATCGCAAATGAGGGTTGCGTTCCAAAAGAAATATTTTTTATCGACAGAGGATAAAAATTAATCTATCTTGTAGTTTCGGAACCGAGTATTTTTTTTGTACACTTAAAAAAAAAGAACAATAGAGATAATACAAACATTAAAATTATAGTACAAATATTTATGTAGACCAGATTAAAAATTCCAAAAACAAATGCAATTTCTCACCTTAACGTTACAGCTAGTTTTTCTTCGGGCGATATTGTTTCTCTGAATGTTGTATTCTTCTTCCTTATACATTCATCTATAGACTGCAATATGTTATAAAAGAGATATTTCGGCATATGAAAATAAATATAAAATTTCTCTTCATCATCCATCAAATGTTTTTTTATAGTCCGAAATTCCCCTTCAGTACTCCTTGCTTTATTCATACTGTGTACCCAATATCTTTTTCTTTTTTTCTTGCTATTTTCTTTTTCCTCTTCATCAAGTGCTATGGCTATGATAGCCAACTCACGTATTGTAAACCAAGACATAACCGTGCGCTACACTTAACGTTTGGATTCAAACTGATCTGGTGCCAACCAGGTCAGCCAGGGGGCGGCGAGGCGTAAGCGCGGTGTCGCCTAGCCGTAGCCGAGTTGACGTACAGGCGCTGCTGATATGCTTTCGTTACGTGCATACGGTAGGTTGACGCCTGGTTGACAGCGAGGCGAAAGGCGTTACGGTTACGATCCCTTTCCGATCCCATATGTGTGCTGAGACCCTTAAGGTCATAGCTCATTAGAGCCACCCGGCACCCGACCCTCACCGCCTCAACTAGTGCGGTTGATATTGTTTGTATGGATTTCTATGGATATACGCTCATTACATCAACTCCGGATCGCCTCGCTCGCAAGTTGCCCACGCGCGGGCGGCGAGTGGACCACTCGGTGACAACTCGCAACTCGCATGCTTGCCGCACGTTGATCGCGCATTGCCGACGAGTGGACCGCGCGCTGCCTGCCAGTGATTCACTCGAGGGCGATGCGTTGGCAATGCGCCGCTCCCCACCCTCCCTTAATTCCCAGCCTTTCTTTCGAACGAAGCGGACGTATCGTTTTTACTTTTAAAATGAATAAAGAAAAACTTATCGAAGAAGTTCGTAAATATACTTTATTATATGATCTAAGTGACTCGAAGTACAGTGACAATGTAAAAAAGGAAGAAGCATGGACAGAAATAAGCAACATCTTAGCGGTAACAGGTAACGGATATTATTTATGTATTAAAAATATTAAATAAAAGATAGTACAACTCGTGCGAATTAACTGTGCACTCCGCTGGAATGCGACCCCTCTCCCGCTACCCCGCGCGGCTCCCCGCGTTCGCCGCAAGCCCGCAGTAGCGATAGCATCCTTGTTACCGTTGCGCGTCTCTCTTTGTAATCGTCTAAATACTGTTTAAATCTCCTGTTGTTATACTGTTTTTGTTGAGTTATTGCTGTGTTAAGTTTTGAATTGTTTTTTTTTTTGTTAAGTTTAGACTTTTTCAACGTGTTAGTGAAGCCAATTGGTTGTACCAACAACATTATGGGCAAGACAATTCATAGTGAGGCAAGGACTCTTATATTGAAGGTGTTGACTTTTTTTGAAAATGAGAAGGCAAATAAACGTTTTATGATTCCTGTAGACCAAGCTATAAAAAGAGCTTGTGCAGCTACTGGTGTATCAAAAAGAACACTGATGAAAATTAAAAACGAATCAAAAGTTGTACAACAAAACGACCCGTCATTGCCAAGTACATCTTCAAGTTCAGGTCCAGCAGCTATACCAAAATTGTCTACACCAGGCAAAAAAAGAAGGACAAGCGCCAAAAAGATCGAACTGGACAATTTTGATTTATGCGCGTTGCGAAACATCGTCAACAGTTTCTATACAGTTAGGGCTCCCGCACACGGGCCACCGGCCACAACCACAAAACGCCGCCACTGGCATATTTCCTGTAATTTTCATACATTTCATATGGACTCGCCGCACACGGTTGGCGTCGGTGGCGGCCACACGCTACAAATCGTCGCAGCCTGCATCTTGTGGCTCGCACCGGCCACTAAACGCCGACACAAAAAGCCGCCACACGCCACTCGCGCGATACCGCGCCCCTCTCTCCCTTGCCTCAGTTAACCTGTGTACGTCGACGGTAACGCACGCACATAGTCTGTAGTTCAGTAGATAAATATGGATATAGAATTATTTATATCAGAGATACAATCCCGTCCTGCGATTTGGAATTCAAAAAGTGATAGTTATAGTAATAGAGGAGAAAAAGTGAAGGCCTGGGAAGAAATCTGCGAATTGTTTGTAGGAGATTTTTCAAATAAAACTGCTAAAGAAAAGAACATTGAAGGTAAGTTTAATAAAATAATATAAAACCAAATATTTATATTCCATTTTCTTGCCACGGTATTGCTCCTTCATTCATAAAATAATCTTTTAATGTATCTCTTGCCGTAGACGCTCGTGTTACTGGCCAGCCTGTATTTTGTATATTTTCGAGTCCCACTATTTTCAAAGTGTGCCGAAAATTGAAGCCATCCCTTTTGCGAATAAAGTTGTGCAAAATGCAACAAGCTTTCACAATGTCTTCTGAGAAATGAACAGAAGTGTTTAATGGGCGATGTAATATTCTCCATTTGTTTGCTAGTACGCCGAAGGTACACTCAATGCAACGTCTGGCACGGCTTAACCTATAATTGAAAACTTTTTTGTCTAAGTCCAAATATTTTCCAGCATATGGCCTCATCATATTTTCACTGAGGCCAAATGCTTCATCACCAACAAATGTATAGTTCAGTGGTTGTCGATTACCGACCTGTCGTGGTGAGGGGATATTTAATGTCTTTCTGTGTATTTTATTACACAGTTCACTTTCTCTAAATATTGTAGAATCGGATGCTTTACCGTATGCCCCAACATCCACGAACGTAAAAAGTAAATTCGAGTCGCAAGTTGCAAGAAGTACTATTGAAAAAAATTTTTTATAGTTAAAGTACAGGGAGCCGGTTTCGAATGGATGAATAATTCTTATATGTTTCCCATCTATGGCGCCTAAACAATTAGGAAAATTAGTATTTTGAAGAAATCCGCTGGCAATTTCTTTCCACATGTCTTGGGTCGGTTCTGGAATACAAACGGCTTTTAAATAGTTCCAAATTAGTTGAAATGTTTCTTGTACTATTTTCCTTGCTGTAGAGGCTCCACGGTGGTAAGAGAGTTCAAAATCCTCAAACGAGCATCCAGTTCCTAGATACCTGAAACAATTTTTTTTTAAATAAATTAAATAAATTAATATTATATTGTTTTTTTGTTACAGTAACTAAATTACAGAGGAAATGGAAGAGTCTTCGTGACAGTTTTAATAGAGAAAATGCAAAAAACAAGAACGTTGCGAGTGGTTCGGCAGCAACAAGCAGTAAACAGTACATTTATTTCAATCATCTATCGTTCTTGAATTCCTTAAAAGAAGTGAGACCGCCTACCGATGTTACTAATGCAACTAATGATGCGGAAACATCTCGCCCGAAAATAAACAGAAACATTAATATAAAAAGGGCCGAAAAAACAGAAAATGAAATTCTCAGAACACTTTCGGAAAATTTAAAACGTAAACATGATCAAAGCGACCAAAATGACCCCGATAAGCAATTTCTGATGTCGCTGCTTCCACATGTAAAAAAAATTGACGAAAATTGTAAACTTGATTTTCAATCAGAAATATTACAGTTAATTAGAAAGTACACGCATAATCAAAATTATGAAACCTATTCGGCACAATATTATGGTTATTCTTCAGGAAATGCCAACATACACTCGACACAAAAAGCTTCTACATCTACCCAGCCTTCTCCACTTCATTCACATTATTCCGACAAGTCTATGCTTGACATGTCATACTCTACACAAAACGCTTCAACATCTATCCCGTCTTCACCTATAATTCAGCCAGAGTCATACTCTACACAAAACGCTTCTACATCTATCGCGTCTTCACCTATAATTCAGCCTTCTCCAACTCATTCATATTATTCTGATCAGTCTATGGACAACAGTTCTGTTATCGAAGACATGTTCCGTGATGATGACGAGTGATACCAAATTATAATAAAGACACAATTACTAAATACAAATACCCACGTGTTTTATTTGTTAACTAGCTATTCTCTAGTAGAAAAAACAATGCATAGTGAATATAAATAAAGTATAGATTATTTTATCATAGTGTTCTGTGGAGTTTTATGCTAGATAGTGATTATTTCCACTTACCTTAATGTGATAGCTAGTCTTTCCGCAGGTGCGATGCTTTTCCGCATGTTGGTATCGTGGTGCTTTAATCCAGCATATAATAGAGCATGTAGTTCCCAAAACGTACCTATGCTTAAACGAAAATGTTTGAAAAACTTTTTAGGATGGTTTAGAAGATTATCGAAATGTTCGTTGCATTTGTGTACATTCGTTAAAATTGGATGTATCCAATAACTACGGTTTCGTCTTCTACGACGACGTCTTTTTATCAAAAGTAGCGCAATTAAACCTTCTTCGTCAGAGTCCATTATGATACTGCACGCAAGAGTTAAAAAAAGTAGCAGCCACTGACCGCAAGTGTCGACCACCGGCCACAAGTGGCTGTCGCGCGCTTCAGCTACCTTTGTAGCCGCTTCTAGCTTCTCGTGGCGGCGTTTGTGGCTGTGGCGCGTGGCTTGTGTGCGGCGACCCTTAGAAAAGAAGTACCGACCTTGAAAAAAATATTGGCCGTTGCAAAAAGGGACTTAAATTTTCCGGGTAAGCATTATATTTGTGTTTTCACGAGCTGTCTAGTTTCCAATCTACATATTAAACACTCACTACTACATATCACTCACTACATATACGTGTATGTTCATTTGTCCTCAACTTATTTTAATTAGGTACTTGCTTGCTTAGGCGCTTGCATAATATAATAATAAATATATATAAACATCCAAGACCCAGGCCAATCAGAAAAAGTTATTTTCTCATCATGCCCCGACCGGGATTCGAACCCGGGACCTCCGGTGTCACAGACAGGCGTACTACCGTTGCGTTTTTAAAATGATCGCGTTAGGCAAAACGGATCTGTAGTTTTTTCGTTGTGTCCTTCACATGTACAACTCGTGCGAATTAACTGTGCACTCCGCTGGAATGCGACCCCTCTCCCGCTACCCCGCGCGGCTCCCCGCGTTCGCCGCAAGCCCGCAGTAGCGATAGCATCCTTGTTACCGTTGCGCGTCTCTCGTTGTAATCGTCTAAATACTGTTTAAGGGCGTGGACCCATGTCTACGGTGCGGCGCCGTTTGCCGTGCAACGGTACGGCACCGCCGCCGGCAGATGGCGCGGCGCCGTGCCGCGCCACGGCGTCGTGTACCGACGTGCTCATTATTGTGTTGTCAGTTGCATAGTGCGCACGTGGTAATTTTTTTTGCATAAAATGGCGGACGATTTAGATTTAGACTTTTTGATTTCACTAGTGGAAGCACGTCCCGTTCTCTGGGACAAGTCAAAGGAGGATTATAAGAATAAAAATTTAAAAACAGAAGGGTGGAAAGATGTCTGCCTAAATATTTTTCCATCATTCGACAGCATGGACAATAAAGAAAAAACGAAACTCGGTGAGTATATACCTACCTATTTATTTATCTTTTTAACTTAATAAAGTGAATACAATAAACATCAAAGTGAAATCAATGCATTAATGCTTAGTATTATTATGAACTTGCCATTTACACACACTCAATACATTTGGTGGGTTCGATCCGTGACCCAACTTTAGTTATATTTTGCTTAGTTGCCAACTAAGCGCACCGACATCACTATTAAAGTATTTACAAAATTCGTCTCTTATATTGACAGGATTTGTTAAGGAAACGTCATCTGCTGTTTGTGGAAGGTTCAAAAAACAGTCGTCAATACATAACTCCTCTGATTTTCTAACTCCATCTCGACTTACAACAAAATTGTGTAAAACACAACATGCTTTGATAATGTCGGTCGCAAAATTATATTGAACATTTAAGGGCCGATGAAATACTCGCCATTTATTTGCGAAAATACCAAAAGCACACTCGACATATCTTCTTGCTCGACTCAAACGATAGTTGAAAACCCTTTGTTCTTCTCTGAGATGCTTCCCTGGGTATGGACGAATTAGATTGTTAAGTAACGGTAGGCCTTCATCAGCGATAAAAACATAGGGAACTGAATTTTGGAGCCCCGGTAAAGGCTTTGGCGCTGGTATGGGAAGTCGATTTTGCAATAATAATTCGTATAGTTTTGAATTGTGGAAAATGGTGGAATCACATTCCTTTCCATACGATCCTATATCAACATATACAAATCTATACTTAGAATCCACCAGTGCCAGCAAGACTATAGAGTTAAAACTTTTATAGTTAAAAAAAAAGGGACCCACTGTGGGCAGGACTACATATTCGGATGTGTTTCCCGTCCAATGCCCCCATGCAATTCGGGAAATTTGTTTTTACGTCAAAATCCTTAGCTATTTTTTCAATTCGCTCTTCGGATATTTTCGGTATACTTTCACTTAAAAGAATGTCCCATATAGCACGACAAACATCTCGTACAATTTTTCCAATTGTAGATTTTCCACGATAATCTGTGAATTCCATATCTCTGAATGAATTCCCTGTTGCCAAAAATCTGCAAAAGAAACATTTCTTAAAATTTTACAGACCATTATAAAAGCAATTTTATTATCAGTTCTATTTTTATAACGATTGTTACAGGTAATGACGTCATAAAAAAATGGACTAACATTAAGGATAATTTTTTCAAATATACAAAGAAGGTAGAACTTTCAAAGAAATCTGGAGCTGGTGCTAAACGTATAAAAGAATATCATTTGTATAGACAACTCATGTTTTTACAAAAAAATGCACCAAATTTAACTGAAGATAGTATAGAAGAAGAATCTCAAACTCCGAACACAAGGTCAAGATATCAACCCTACAGAAAAACTACGCTAAAACGAAAACCAAGTTGCGATGAATTTGAGAAGCAAATCGTCGAAACTTTAGCTGCTTCTGAAAATCGACACCTGTCATTTTTTAAAGCCATTTTACCGTCTCTCAACAAGTTAAATGACCACCAGACCTTGCTATTTCAAAGCGGGGTTTTAAAGATTTTAACAGATTTCCATCAATCACCATTCCAGTCATATAGCGGGTACCAGACAGCAACATCTTACGACGCTAACTATAACCAAACTGCCCAACAACCACAAGCTACAATGTCTTATGAAACTAACTATCAAACAGCTTGTAATTCATCAAACCCAATTAGTATAAATCGTCGCGAAACATCACCAGTCTCAACTTTGGAAGACATCATGTCTAATACCACAGATACACTGGAATCCGAATACGATTTTTCTTAAATCATAATAAATACGAAAAAGATTACATTATTACTGATTTATATTATAATTTTGTAAGAAAACGGTTTTTTTATTGATTTTCTTCATTGTTGATTTTTTTTTGTTTGATTGTTATTGATACAAAGATTACAATATTATGGTTGCGAAAAGAAGTAAAAAATATACATTTGTTTAAATGCGTGAACTTGATTGTTTTATTTAAATTCTGCAAAAAGGACCACTTGACGAGTTAGCAATTTTAAAAGGCTTGGCGGATTGACACAAAACACAGACCTAGCTAATACATACGTATGAATACATCAAAGAAAATATTTCTATGATTAGAATATGTAAATAAGTTGAAATAAATTTCTTTTTTTTACCTTATAGTTAAGCCTAGCATTTCCATGGGCCCAACAGGTTTCCTGAACACGTATTTCTTCTGTATACGAGGCGCTATTTTGGTTAGCAGTTCTTCAAAACTTGATATAGACATTCTAAAATATTCGTAAAATTTGTCATCACCACATATTTTCAACGCTTCATATTTCCTCTTAAAATGATCTCCATCATGGTTCATTATAGAAAGGTATGGATTTACCCAATATTTTCTTTGATTTCGTTTTTTCTTCATTCGTCGACGTCTTAACAGCAACAGGAGCAGGATACGTCTTTTGCGGTCCATAACAAGCCAAAACTAATTTTGGTATAAGTGCTGAGCGTGTACGTGCCGGTACACGACGCCGTGGCGCGGCACGGCGCCGCGCCATCTGCCGGCGGCGGTGCCGTACCGTTGCACGGCAAACGGCGCCGCACCGTAGACATGGGTCCACGCCCTAAATCTCCTGTTGTTATACTGTTTTTGTTGAGTTATTGCTGTGTTAAGTTTTGAATTGTTTTTTTTTTTGTTAAGTTTAGACTTTTTCAACGTGTTAGTGAAGCCAATTGGTTGTACCAACAACATTATGGGCAAGACAATTCATAGTGAGGCAAGGACTCTTATATTGAAGGTGCTGACTTTTTTTGAAAATGAGAAGGCAAATAAACGTTTTATGATTCCTGTAGACCAAGCTATAAAAAGAGCTTGTGCAGCTACTGGTGTATCAAAAAGAACACTGATGAAAATTAAAAACGAATCGAAAGTTGTACAACAAAACGACCCGTCATTGCCAAGTACATCTTCAAGTTCAGGTCCAGCAGCTATACCAAAATTGTCTACACCAGGCAAAAAAAGAAGGACAAGCGCCAAAAAGATCGAACTGGACAATTTTGATTTATGCGCGTTGCGAAACATCGTCAACAGTTTCTATACAGTTAGAAAAGAAGTACCGACCTTGAAAAAAATATTGGCCGTTGCAAAAAGGGACTTAAATTTTCCGGGTAAGCATTATATTTGTGTTTTCACGAGCTGTCTAGTTTCCAATCTACATATTAAACAGTTTCAAAGTTATACAAGTAGGTATGGTATATGAGAAAGTATACATAAAATTACCAACCCGCATTGGGCCACCGTGGTCAGCTATGGCCTGATCACCCTTAATTTAGAGTAGCTATGTTGTTTGTAAATGTGTTGCGTGCGTGACATTTTTTTAACCTAACGAACTTTATTTTATGTTTTTCAGGTGGAATAACCAGCTTGCGGCTAATACTGGTAAACTATTTGGGTTATAAATTTAAAAAATGTAAAAATATGCGACATTTTTTAACACAAAAGCCCGACATCGTCGCTTGGAGGGATCGTTACCTGCGAAAGAAGAAAGAAAACAATGACCTCGGGGTGAATAAAAAACCGGTTACATACTTAGATGAAACTTGGATTCATTCCCATTATACCGTACGTAAATGTTGGCAAAACAGTAGCGACGCAAGCATTAAAAAGAATGATAATCCTGGGCAACGATGGATTGTTGTACACGCGGGCGGTGAAAATGGTTTCATTCCCGGAGCCGAACTTTTGTACAAATGTAAGAGCAATATTGGAGACTACCATCACGAAATGGACACAAAAAAATTTACGAAATGGCTGAAAGAAAAGCTTTTACCAAACTTACCGCCTAATGGTATCGTCGTCATTGATAACACGCCTTATCACTCGACGCAATCTGAAAAGCCTCCCATAAGCTCATCTCTCAAAGCCGATATGCAAAACAGGCTGCAAAGCAACAATATCAACTTTGACGAAAAAATGACAAAACGCGAACTGTATCATTTGATTGTCACTAATAAGCCTCCAAAAAAATACATTGTAGACGAATTAATGAAGGAGCACGGCCATGAAGTTTTGCGGCTGCCACCCTACCATTGTGATTTAAATCCAATAGAATACATGTGGAATTTAGTGAAGCAAAGGGTGGCAGACAAAAACGTTACTCAATCTGAGAGAGAAATCGAAAATCTGACGAAGGAGGCTATAAAGTCTATTACAGTTGCTGACTGGAAGAAGGAAATAAACCACATTGAAAGATTGGAAAAAGAGTATTGGGACAAGGACCGTCTCCAAGAAATAGAAGAAAGAGAATTTATAATTTCTCTTGGAGGCGAAGAATCCAGCTCTGAGAGCGAAATTGATGACGAATCTGACACCATGTCGGGAATTGAAGAAATTAATTATAGTAGCGAAAACGATTGAGTGAAATAAATGTTTTTATACTTACCTTATTTGTTTATTTATTTTCAAATATGTCAGCCTAAAAGCACTTATCCCTATAGAGACGTAATACAAATCCGGCTTTGTCAAACATCCGTGGAACGTGAGAGATCCGTCACGCGTCCACTCCCCGTCCCTTTTGCTCTTACTGCAAAAATAGCAATCGGCACATTTTCGGAAAGCTGGCGTGCTTCGGTACGATCACGACTATACCTCAGCTCGTTGACAGAATCGTTTTCTTTCAAATTCGCTTATATTACGCCTCTATGGGGATAAGTGATCTAAGCCTTCAGCTACTTTCCACATAAACCAATCCAATTCCACAAAAAAACAATGTCATGTCATGCGCACGCTATCTCTTTTGACGATTGCATGCATCTTAATTACGTCATGAAAAAAAAAATGATAATTTATATTTTTTATCATTTTGCTAATTTTTTTGCAAACGGTACTGTCCAAATGACGTCACGGCGCGAGGTGCACAGTTAATTCGCACGGGTTATACAACAGATTGGTGCTTAATTCGGTTGTCCCTTGTTTTGCATAATGTTCATTTAGTCTAATTTTAATTTGGTAACATTGCAAGCTAGTAATGGACAAAAATGATATGTAACCTACAATGTAAATCAAACAAGAGACCATATTGTTTCAAACGTTGTTATGTGAAACAAGGTACTTTCACATAATTCGTTATTAACTAGACATCCACATATATGACATTTGATGATTAGTGATTCATAAAAAAATTGATAATACGAGTAAGCAAATTAAGTATTCCATGGAAGCTGTCCAACCGATGATTTGAAATAAGCAGCAAACGAATCACGTATGTTAAAAGCAGTAGTGTTTCCACCAATGTGACGTAACTCATTGAACGCCTCCTGATGCAGGTTATGATGCGCTGGCCTGGGTCTGGAACAGTACTGTACTCTTCGTTACTTTCGATATTATAAGTTCGCATTACATTATGCAATATACATGTTGTCAAAACAACATTATCAACCATGTCTGGATTTAAACGAATATTTTTATTGTATATTTCAAACTTTTGGTATAATATTCCGAATGCATCTTCGACTACTTTGCGTGCGCGTGACAGGCGATTGTTAAATTCTTTTTGGTCCTGAGATAGTTGTTGAGAACGAGAATATGGCCTCATTATGTTCTTTTGTAACGGAAATGCCTCATCGCCCACGAAAACATGTGGAAGTGCTACGTTTGTCCCGGGCAATGCTTTGTCACTTGGAATATTGAACCTATTATTTTGAATTCGTTTTCGAATTTTTGAAGATGCAAAAATACCACCGTCGCTGTTTTTGCCATAAGCACCGATGTCAACAACTGTAAATCTGTATCTATCATCGACTATGGCCAAGAGAACTATCGAAAAATGTTTTTTATAGTTGTAGTAGAGCGATCCGCTGTTGGGTGAAGCTATTATATTTATATGCTTGCCATCTATGGCACCAATGCAGTTTGGGAAATTCCACCTGTCATTAAACCCTTCCGTAATTTTTTCCCAATCTTCAGCTGTAGGCGTTGGCATATAAACACTCATCATTTTGTCAATAACAGCTTTGCACACTTCCTTAATTATTGACCTAATAGTTGTTTCGCCTAATCTAAAGCTTGTAGATAAATTTCTGACTGAAGTGCCACTCGTCAAATATCTGAAACAAAGAAGTTTTTAATTTTGTATTACACAAAATAGGCTGTAAAAAAGTGAATTGTATTTAATTGACTATTTATTTTTTTCAGTACCAATGTGCAAGAAAACGTGGTCCAATTTAAGGGAAGCTCATCGTAGGGCTATTAAGAAAAAAAATACCAAAAGCGGTCAAGCAGCAGTCTCAGTTAAAAAATGGCAATTCGAGGATGTAATGAATTTTTTGACACCCTTTTATAAAGAAAGAGCAACTGTATCTTCACTACTCAGAGATAGTGATGATACAGAAAGTACCGTCAATGAAGATTCGCAGTTGTCTGCTCCCGATTGCCAATCGGATATTTCAATAATAGAAGATCGTCCAACATTATCTGAGTCCTCTACAAAGAAATCCAAGTTTTCAAACATAAAAAAGCCCAGAGTACTTGACGAAGACAGATCTTCTGCATCGTCATTGTTAATGAAATATATATTAAAAGAAAAAGATGAAAAAATGAAGATGATATTGACAAATTTTTTTATGGTATAGCTGCAACGGTGAAGAAATTTAATGAATACAACAAAGCAATTATGAAATCTCAAATTTTTAATATTGTTTCGCAAATGGAACTCCGAGAAATCAATGAAAAAGGAAATAATTACTACGTCAGTAATAATTATTCAACTGCAGGACCTTCTGGAAATTATTCAACGCCAGGACCTTCTGGATACAGTACTACAACGAATTATGATACAGAAAGGAATGCCACAGAGGTGAACACACCGGTCTTGACTGATACTGAAAAAGATTTACCTGATTTTTAAATACCGAAAAAGATTTACCTAATTTTTAAAAATGTGATTAGTAAGTACTTAATTAGTGACAAAATGATGTCAATATTACGAAAATAAAGGTTGATTTAAGATACTCTTACATTGTTTTACTTATACACACATACATACTTAACAGACTACACGAAAATTCCTGGTTTAACCGGTCTCCAGTCGTAGACCACGCGGCGTCCACCAGCGGCCAGCGCGGGGTCCACTGGGTGACGATGCGAGGTCCACTGGTTGACCGCGCGACGTTTATTGGTGATAACACGGTGTCCACCCGTGGACCACCTGTCGACAACGAGTTGACGCCGTGCGACGAGGCGGTGCGGAGTGGGTGCCGGGTGGCTCTAATGAGCTATGACCTTTAGACTGGCAATGTGATTTAGCTTTCTTGGCCGATTTTACTGGAAAACTGAGTACATTAAATCTGAATCTACAAGGCAAGAATAAAACATTAACAGAAATGATGAGTTCTATTGCAGCATTTCAAAGTCAAACAGCGTCTATGATAGTTGACATAGAGAAGAAAAAATTTGAACAATTTATAAACATCAAGGATCATATGGAAAAACATCCTACCTACAATTTCATTTCTGAGAAGTACACGACAGAAATTAGGGCAGTGATAGCAGACTTCGAAATTCGCTTTAGTGATTTCAAAAAAATTTTAAAATTGGTTCAATTCATCAGTTATCCGTTTAATGATTCCATTGATCATAGTGATATCTATGAATTGGCTACAAAATTCGCAGATATATTTCAAATGGAGCACATGATGTTACAAAACGAAATTATTAATCTGCGCTGCGACATATTTCTAAAAGCAAGGTCATCATCAGGTCAAGACTTCTGGGCATTGGTTTCCAACGAAAAATATACAAACTTGAAGAAATGTGTTGAACAACTTCATTCGTGTTTTGGTTCAACATATTTATGTGAGTCAGCATTTTCCTACTTAAAACAAACAAAAAATAAACACCGTTCTCGCTTGACAGACGCTCATACATTGGATTCTTTAAGGTTGACAATTTCCAACTACAAACCTGATTATGCTAAACTAGTGGAAGATACTGCGACGCAATGCTCACACTAATATATAGATAGGACCTATGAATGTTGATTAAACATCATCTGAGTTGATGATGTTTAATCAACATTCATAGACTTTCATTCCAAAGTATTAAGTAAGAGTAAGGAAACAATCTCACATGTGAAACAAAAATTGTAAGACTGTTTAATAAAAAATGTTTTATGATTGTGTACTAAACACTATGCTGTTTCATTAACGATTTCAAGAAGTATGTAAGTGGTAGATCGCACAGGGTTTCGGTAGTAAACAGTAGATTTTACGCCTAATCAAGTTGGCCACCCCTGTTGTAAGAGATTAAAATGTTCAAAGATTTTATTTCTTTTGTTAGGAAAGTATAATTTAGTTCATTGTCATATAAAAATAAATAAATATTCTTGCAATTTAAGTATTTTATTGGCATTTTAGAGTATTTTTATCTTATTTTGTGATCATATTACAGTATTTTCATCGTGTCACTATTGACCCCCAGTACTGTCACAACGGCCCTTGGGGTGGGTTCGGTTGTGACAACTTCCCTTCTTTTTTAAATTTCATTTTATGAACTAACCATTTGATTTAGATATATAACTTTCATGTTTATACGTTAAGCAATGAATAAACTTCATTAGAATACATTTTTTGTTCAGATTAATAGCATAATTAAAAGGTTATAGGCAATCATTTGAAAATTGTCACAACCGTACCCAGTCTACTGTTATATCGAAAATAACATGCTTTAAAATATAAAATAAAACTGCTGAGTTTCCTATTCCATTGGCGTCAATGCAATAGGAAACCGAAGCGCAGATATTTTAATGATATTACTTTCAGTTTGGATTGGACTTCCGCCGGGCAATCACTAATTTTCTTCATCTTTCAATATACTTTCTTTTCTAGTTTAATTAAATAGTTTTTTTTTTAAAACCAAATTCCGACCCTCTCCGTAACAGTGGTGTCAGAAGTGGGATGCCAGTGTTGATTTCGCCTTAAAAATTCCACTGGTATTCCGTAACGGGTCGCGTAAAAACTCAAAAACTAAAAAAAGAGACTGAAAAGTGAGTTTTTCTAAGTCCGCGTCATATTATTTGACTGTCCGTAATCCATCTGCGCGGTGTTCTCGTCCTAACTCTGTGAAACTACACCTCGTCAAAGTCGTCATCATCCCTCGAAGACGAGTCGCGACAGTAAGCCTTACTCTCTGTGAGCCTGCCGATCGTCTACCTCATCCTGAGGGTTCTTCATAAACTGCTGCCAAAAGGAGTCTAAGAGACTCTGGTCATCGCCTCACTCCTGATCACAACGCGTTGCGCGACGTGCAAACGCGTGGTCGCCGCACCGTGCTGGTGCGCCGCAACTCCCGCTGTTCCTGACCTGCTTCTCCCGAAGTCCCTATTGCCGACAACGTGCTAACGCGTCTACGTGCTCGTACTCCAAACCTGATCCTGTAACGTATTAATCAAGTGCCAAGAAATGCAAGTCAATATCCTGTTGTTCCAGCTCCTGTAAGTAAAGCATATTATTACCTGTTATTGCTACGTTTTTTGTACGGATCTAATAATTATCATATCTAATTTACATAGGGTAGACCGGGTGCAATTGTACCAGGGGACGACTGAACCATCGCAAATATCTTCTAAACTAAGCGTCGTAACTGTTGTGTGACTAAATCAAGCGCGCCAGTCTCGCGTGAACGTGGCACGAAGCGGGCGAGTGTCGCGGCGGGGAGAAATTTCTGCGCATCAAAAGTAAGTTTTTTGATGTAATATTTTTTAGTTATATTAGAAAATCTAAGCTGTATTTTTTTCTTGGTGATAGTTTAAACGCTTAGTATAATTGACGACAATGCGTTTTAATAGTTCTTGTGTCATATAGTGCTCGTATTCACAAGTAATTTACCTTTGTTGTCAAAATGGCCTTGAGGGACAATTGTTACAATTTCTTGGGTATGGTTGTACCGGTACAACTGTCCCCGTGGAACAACATTTTCAAAGCCACACGCGGTGCTCAAAAGAGAACAAAGTTCTACTGCTTTTAGATAACCACACATCGCACATCACCATATCTGCCCTGGAATATTGCAAAGAAAATGGAATTGTAATGTTGTCATTCCCACCTCACTGCTCGCACAAGTTGCAGCCCGTAGACCGCTCTGTTATCGGTCCGTTAAAAAAAGCAGTTAACTCTGCGTGCGATGCATGGATGCGCAATCATCCTGGCAAAACAATGTCTATATATGACTTACCATCGATTGTGGCCAAATCATATCCTTTGGCGTTGACTTCTACTAATATACAGGGCGGGTTTCGTTGTACGGGAGTATACCCCTTTAATAGAGATATATTCACGGAACTGGATTTCAGCCCTTCATATGTGACGGACAGACCCTTACCTGATCAGTACATTCAATTTCCTAATGTAGATGAAAATTTCGCCAGTGCACCAGCTGAATATTTGGATGCCACGACCTGTGAAAGAACCATGCCCGATCGAGACACTCAATTCGCCGATCCACCAGCTGAAGATTCAGGCCACACGACATCTGAAAGACCCATATCCAATCCAGTTAATTAATTCGCCGGTGCTACTGAAGATTCGAACCGCACGATATCTGTAATACCTGTTCAGACTAAACATTTATTTAATATTTTTTTTGCGGCGACACCTCCAACTCTCCATCATATTTGTTATAATCTTTTAACACATCTGATTCATAATCAATCGTCCTTAGTAAAAACAGCTCAACTTACTACCCATACCAGTTTTGAGAAAGATTTTCTTTGTGATTATGGTTCAAACAATGAATGGGCAGTCGATCCTCTCGCAGAGATAGAAAATCCAAATGATTCAGTCCCAAGTACACCACCACCTGTCACAGACTTTTCAGTTTTTGAAATAGCAGGCCCGTCAACCAGCAAAGCTCCGATGAAAGTATTCTCTCCGGAAGCAATTAGGCCATTTCCAAAGGCTCCGCCACGAAAAATGACAAACAAGGGTCGAAAGAAAAGAAAGTCCGCAATATTGACAGATACACCCGAAAAAGAATCTATAAGAATAGAACAGGAAGAAGTTGAACGAAAAAGAAATGCTAAAAAAGTAAAAAAAGACATAAATCGTTCCGAAAAATCTAAACTAAAAACAAAGCAATCTGAATCTAAGCAAAAGGCTGTTCATCCCAAACCAAAGGCTAACAATCCTAAACCTAAAACAAAGCCTAAACCTAAGAATAAACCTAAGCCTAAACCAAATACAAAGAAACTAAAGATTAAAGAAAAGACTGAAGCAAGTGATTTAAGTAGTGAGGAAGAAGAGTGGTTTTGCCTGGTATGTTTGGAATTGTTCGCTTCCAGCAGGCCAAATGAACAATGGGTACAATGCGTCCAATGCCATGACTGGGCCCATGAAGAATGCACATAGCAAGATAATTGTTACATTTGCCACAATTGCGAATCAGACTAATTTTAAGACATATCAGGTCTACAAATGCCATAATGTGATCTCTTTATAATTTAGGTTTAATTATTTTTATATGACTAGTCCAGTCCAAGTACAAGACTGAATTCGAATTAAACTT
The DNA here is from genome assembly GCF_032362555.1 of Amyelois transitella. Taxonomy (NCBI): domain Eukaryota; kingdom Metazoa; phylum Arthropoda; class Insecta; order Lepidoptera; family Pyralidae; genus Amyelois; species Amyelois transitella. The sequence continues at coordinate 3,059,678 of NC_083511.1, read as the reverse complement.
AAAGACTGATTAATATTTAAGGGACAATAGGGTAGTTGCTCCAAGCTGACATAGCTAATTAACATAGGTATCGTTGAGTATTAACACTATTTAATAAATATTAAAAAACAACTAGCAATTCAGCGCCAAAGGCAAAATGGTACAATTGTCCCCGGTCTACCTTGTGGATTCTATAATTTAATATTCTAAAAATAAATAATATATTAAATCATAATGTCTACGGAACCTAAGAAAAATGTGGAAGTAGCGTTGAGCGAACAGTTTCCTGTTAATGTGTTATGTAACTTTATCAGCTCTTACAAGGGTGAACGTGAAACTCTTAATGCTTTTCTTACGAATTGCCAAAACGCTCTAGATCTGGTATCGCCCAGTCAAAAGATCCTAATAAATAAATACATTCTGTCACGCTTAGAAGGTCAAGCCCAAATCGCATGTTCTAATAAAGTATTATACGATTTTAATCAACTGAAATGTTTTCTTAAACAAAACTTCGGTGAAAGAAAACATAGTCGTGCAGGCAATTATCAAATGAAACGGTTGCGCAATTCGCACTCCGTGTCGAAACTAGCCTCGCTGATTTACAATCAGAAATTTATAATTCAGAATCCTTAAAAAGGGATTTATCCGGTCGCATAGCTATGACCGAAGATCTGGCTTTATTTACCTTTTCTCTCGGATTACATCCCCAGCTCAGTAATAATGTTAGATACAGGAGCCCGAAATCTCTTAACGATGCTATTAATATCGCTCTTGAAGAAGAGAAAATTCATAATTTAATGTATAAAACCAACAGACCTAAATGTAAAATCTGTGGTAAACAGGGTCATTCCGAATCCGAATGTCGTGAAAAATATAAACGCACGGGTCCACCACGTAACTCTTCAGACCCTCAACCATCAACATCCAATAACTCAGGGTCATTTAATAACCAGCTTTTCTGCAAATATTGTAAAAATAAGGGTCATGATATTTCTCAATGCCGCAAAAGGAAATATAACAATGAGCGGCGTAATTTACAAAGTAATTCTAATAATCGTGACAAGCCAGCGGACATGCATCATATTACATACGATTCGCCGGTGCCGACACCCGAACCTTACCAAGAATCATGTGAACACGACCATGCTGATGACACTGATAACTCTTTAAACTAACTACGCGGATTTCGAAAACGTGCCGTCGTCATCCGGATAATCTAGGCACACGCACTTTCTCGCGTAAGTCCCAAAATTTAAATATTGCATCTCAACACGCTCCAAAGAGGGTTTCTATTTCGTTGAGTCATAACTCCAATTCATCTCAGCATGCTCTAAAAGGAGTCTCTGTTTCGCTGAGGCATAACTCAAATTCATCTCAGCATGCTCCAAAAGGAGTCTTTGTTTCGCTGAGTCATAACTCAAATTCATCTCAGCATGCTCCAAAAGGAGTCTTTGTTTCGCTGAGTCATAACTCAAATTCATCTCAGCATGCTCCAAAAGGAGTCTCTGTTTCGCTGAGTCATAACTCAAATTCATCTCAGCATGCTTTAAAAGGAGTCTCTGTTTCGCTGAGTCATAACTCAAATTCATCTCAGCATGCTCCAAAAGGAGTCTCTGTTTCGCTGAGTCAGCATTCTGCTACATCTCAACCTGCTCCTCTGAGGGCCCCCGTTTCGTTGAGTCAACAATCACCCTCGCCTGAGAGGTCTTCTATATCACAACTCCGTCCGTCATCCGGTTAAAAATATTAAAAATGTGTAGTGCTTACGAAATATTGAGCTGATTATATTTTATAAATAAGCAAATCATAACACAGCAATAACTTTACAATTTGATTAATTTCAGTGTTGAATAGATCAAAACTCAGTCTTCTAAAGAAAGCATTTTAGTAGAAACGGAAAATTCAAGACCAACGATAGCTAATGTCGAATTTGCCAATGAGAATGCGAACAAAGAAAATTTGGTAAAGTAGAAAAAATATGATTTACATTGATGAATGACATTGACTTATAATATTACCTATCATAGTATAACTAAATATGTTTTTAGGTAATCAAGAAGCCGTAAAAGAAGAGCCAACAATAACCTACCGTTTAGAAGGATATTCAAAAGAAAGGTACTACGTACTACGAAATATGGGCACAGGAAATGAAAATCATAGCACTAAGGGGCATTATTACTCTGCCACAACTTCATAATAGCTTCTACTTCGTTATTTTTTATTATTTAACTTCATAATAAACCTATTTTGTTTCAGTGCCAGCAACCTGCTGACTGCTTTGAATTTGAAACCGAACGCGAAGATGCAGTTTGTGACAAAAATGACTCCTTTGTCTTAGATGGACGAATTAATTGTTTCTCTTAGTCATTTCTTGGCATCTTTGCAAGCGATTGCAGATCACAGTGCTGAATCATTCGGATGCAGATTTTCAAATTTGAAATGCGTTGGCGAGACCCGAAAAGGTTTTATTTCAACTCTTCAACTGAAGTGTGATATTTGCAACGTAATATTTGATATAAGCACTGATGATTCCGCTTCTAATTATGATATCAATCATGGTGTTGTCTCCGGCACCATCAGTATTGGCTGCGGGCTCGAAAATTTAAACGAATTGATGGCCAACGCTAACATACCCGCTATGTCAAAAAGTTTGTATTCTAAAACTAGCCAAGTCGTCTATGACTGGTATCACAAAACGGCAGAAAAAGAAATGCTCAAGGTAGGAGAAGAGGAACCACAACATGCGAAAGACATTGGTAGCGTTTATAGCGAAGGAAATCCTATGATAGTTGTAATTGCTGATGGATGCTAGTCCAAATGATCATTTCGAAACAATTATGCAGCTGCATCCGGCGCGGCAGCAATAATAGGGCCTATACTGGAAAACTTTTATACCTAGGTATAAAAAATAAATACTGCATGATTTGTGCTCGAGCAGCCAATAAGCAAACCGAGCCCAAAGAACATACATACTATAAATTTTCACAGGAATTTCATGCAGCATGGAATCAGCTGCACTGGTTGAAGGCTTCAAACAATCTCTTGACACGCACGGTTTGATATATGAAAAATTGATATCAGACGGTGATTCCAGCACAATAAAAAAAATTTTGAGTAGCAACCCCTACAAAAATGTTAAAGTTGAGAAGATCGAATGTTGTAATCACCTGTTGAGAAACCTATGTAATAAGTTAAGACTTCTCATAAAAGACACTCAAATTCTGATCCAACAAAAAAACTGTTTACAGAGGCAAAAATAATGAAAATGAGGAGATACGTCGTACGTGCAATAAAGTTAAGAAAACATGCGCAGGTTTCACAAACCGAAAAGGTATTATACGCCATGCTTTAGGAGATCACATAAAATGTGAAGATCAGATATGCCCTGCAACTGATAAACTCGAAATAGATGTGACAAAAAACAATATTTTTTAAAAGATTTAGAGGTCAACACAGATGAGCGAGATGCTATTAAAAAAATACAATCAACAAAGTAGTAGCCAATACTGGATAGAACAAAGGAAAAAAAGACTAACCGCTTCTCTTTTCGGTAAAATCTGTAAAAGGAAAAACAGTATAAGTTGTGCTCCACTAGTAAAATCTGTAGGGACTTTAAGCTGACGCTGCAAACCTACCGACGACGTGCGGGCAGTAGCGCCAGTCGTTCCCCGCGCGTCTTGAGATATGGGCAGGCACATTGCATAGATTTTATGTTAGTAGCTATACGTAATATTGTGAGTTGTACCGTACATCCGTATAATCTGTGTAAATTGAATAAACCCGAACTTTCGTGAACCGCACTCCTAGTTTCTCTTGAACATTGCAACCCTTAATTACTGAACATAAGCATTCGTACAAATCCATAGTCAAACCGAAAGATTTATCTAAAGTTCCGTCGGTTGCGTATGGTAGAGGAAGAAAGTTCAAGGGTAAATCGGTGCCGTCCGAATCTTCGGGCCCACCCAATCCCGTGTTAAAACCAACGGAATATTTTGAGAGATGGGTATTTCTCATCAAATTTCGAAATTTTATTCCCGTGTCATTAGTTGTGAGTCATATGCATTAACTATGTAAGTCTATTATAACTATTTTTATTTCAATACACGCGGTCTATACTAATGTTGTTGAAAAATAAAACGTATTACCTCTAAAGAAAAAAAAGATATGGCTACTTTGTTACCCTTAAAGTCATTCCCTCACCTTGTCCCTCACTTCAAAAACATTGCTAAAATGCCTATTCACCGCAAATATATCGATATTCTTTATAATGAAATTATGCTAATACGTTAGAAAGATGTTTGTAATTGTCTATAAAAACTTACATCCAACAAACGAAAAATTTATAAAAACAATTATTTGATTTTAAATATGTCCCGCCAAATAAAATCATTCCCTCACCCTATTATGAATTATCGATTTCTGAACGTGTCGAACGATATTCAGGAATGCATCCTTAAGTTTTTAATACCTGGTAACACTCTCAAATGATTCAAAATGGCGATTTCTTCTCAACGGTAGGTAAGTTTGTGAAAAAACATATCATGTAAAAAATTATTAAGAGTTACATTTATGGCGATCATTACCTCACGTTACATGTATGTATTAAGTATTTAAGTATATGTGTATATTATTTGTCTTTTTTATACGTTTTTGGGAGTAAAATGTATATTCGAAATGGAACAAGTAAATTGAGGTAATGTGCCGGTGTTTTTGTAGCTTTAGTTAAAAATCGTCATTCCCTCACGGTCATTCCCTCACTGCATTTAGTAGTGAGGGAATGACAACTGTATGAGGGAATGATTTATATAATATTCTATGTTGTTTTTTTGCTTATTTCTTGCGACTATTTCATGATATTCAATTTAATACAGGTAAATGTATGTGAAAGAAAAATGGGACGAACAAAGAAGTTGAGTGATGCAGAAAAAAAATTAAGAAAAAAATAATATGATCGAAAAAGGCGAGAAAAAATGAAAAATAATACTGAATCTTTGGAAAAACTGCAGGAAAAAGAAAGAATAAAATATTTAAAGAAAAAAGAGAAGGGTCAGGTAAAATCTGTTATTCATATGAACGCTAGAGAACTTAGACAAAAGCGAAAACAATGGAAAGATTTTGTAATTTGCTATTTTATGACGGCCTCTGTGGCGCAGCGGTAGTACGCACTGTCTGTGACACCGGAGGTCCCGGGTTCAAATCTCGGCCAGGACATGAGGAGAAAAGAACTTTTTCTGATTGGCCTGGGTCTTGGATGTTTATCTATATTAGTATTTATAAAATTATTATAAAATATAGTATCGTTGAGTTAGTATCTCGTAACAAAAGTCTCGAACTTACTTCGAGGCTAACTCAATCTGTGTAATTTGTCCCGTATATATTTATACATACATACATACATACATATCATCACGTCTATATCCCTTACGGGGTAGACAGAGCCAACAGTCTTGAAAAGACTGAAAGGCCACGTTCAGCTATTTGGCTTAATGATAGAATTGAGATTCAAATAGTGACAGGTTGCTAGCCTGTCGCCTAAAAAAGAATCCCTTGTTTGTAAGCCTATCCCTTAGTCGCCTTTTACGACATCCATGGGAAAGAGATGGAGTGGTCCTATTCTTTTTTTTTTATTGGTGCCGGGAACCACACGGCACATATATTTATTTATATTTATTTATTTATTTTGTATGCAAAAATTGCAAATTTAGAAAAAAGACTGAAGAATGCAGTGAAGTTAAGTGAAAAGTACAAAAAGAGGTGTATGAGACTGAAAGAAAAAAGATACGACCCAGAATCACCTGCAAGTAAAGTAAATGTGCTCCTAAAGAATGTAAACGTTCCTGAGAGTGTGAAGAAGAAACTACTTGACACAATGGCCGTTTGGGCTCACTTAAAACCCATATTTGAGTGGATAAAAACACAAAATTTACCCATTTCCCGATTGCATATGTTGAGTGACGGACCTGTTAACCAATATAAAAATAAATTTATGTTTGAAATTGTGTGTTGCCCATCTGTCGCTCATCTATCCAGAAATCGCATACTTTTCGTGGCATTATTCTGAGCCCGGACATGGTAAAGGAGCACCTGACGGTGTCGGTGGAACACTGAAGCGGACAGCAGATAAATTCGTTGCTGAAGGCCTTGATATTGTAGACCTGAATTCATTGAAACCTATCCTTCAATCCAGGTGTCCTATTTTACTGTTTGAAGTTACCACAGCAGATATTTCACTGATGGATGATCTCATAAAACAGTCCAGTACTATTCCAACTTTTCGGGGAACACAAAAAATACGCCAGTTTGTATTTTTTAACAACACTCTACAGTGCAGAAGACTTTCATGCATAGATTGCGAAGAAGATTGTACGCACTATCATTTGGGATATTTTCAACGACACAAAAAGAATCGATTCACTAAGAGGCGCAACAAATCACCTGAAAAGTCAATGGAATTGGATATAATGAAGAATAATCACCAATTGTCTTTACCGTCGTCTTTGCGCATTTAAGATCATACCGGAATGTTCAAAGAAAATGATACAATTGATTTAGGAGATGAAGAATCTAATCTAATAAGTAAAGTTTTGAGTTAATTTTTCTTAGAATATAATATTTAAATGTTTAATTATAAAAAACAATACTTAATTTTGTTTATTTGTACATGTCTTTTATTATTATACAACAATAAATCATTCCCTCACTCTGTTATTCATTCCCTCATTTATTTATTTTTTTAATCATTATTTTTAGAGATTATATGCAAAAATATGGATGACCAATGGTGCTAAATAAATCTCTTAAGGCAACTTTATTGATTTCTGCAAAAGAAATATCTGTAGCTTATAGAAAAAAAAATTACAATAATATCTCAAATTTTGAAATTTGATAAGAAATACCCAGATACTTTACACCTGCATTGTTAGAGCAAATCTCTCTCGAATGACGAAATCAGGTAGCCAGTTGAAGCCTGTTTGCACTGAAACAGAAATAAGGAAGTTTTTTGGTGTGCATGGCCTAATAGGTTGTTTTAAGTTCACTAGAATTAAGTTATTTTGGAATCAACGCTTTAAGTTCGACCCTATTGCAAGTGCTATGTCCCGTGACAGGTTTTTTTTTGCTTCGAGTAAATCTTCACGTCGTTAATGTACATGCAGTAAACCAAGCTGAAGAACAGGAGAAAAATAAATTATTGAGAGTTCAACCTGTCATTGATGCAGTAGGTAATCGTTGTCTCCAATTGCCTCAAAATGCTGGGAATTATTCGGTTGACGAGCAAATGATTCCTTTTGGTGGACGATGCGCCGGACTTAAGGTAGTTGTGAAAAACAAAGCACGACCTGAAGGTCTGAAAAAGTTTGTTGTGACTACCTCTTCAGGGCTCGTTTTGGATTTTGAAATCTATCAAGGAGGTACTACTTACTTGCCCGATTTGCAGAGATTTGGACTATTTGGAGTAGGCCCATCTGTTATTTTACGTTTAGCGAGTAGTTTACCCGAGGGCAGTTTTCTATACTTTGACAGATATTTTACTTCTTTTTCTTCTACTTATCTTAAAATGGAAAGACAATAAAGCAGTCTTGATAGCTTCAACAGCTTTTGGTGCTGAACCTATTTCTGTAGTACCTAGATGGGAAAAGAAAAATAGACGGTACATTGATGTTAGTTGTCCTGTTGCTGTGGTAAATTACATCGCCCACATGGGAGGCGTAGATACCTGCGACGAACAGATGAAACTTTATCGGACTTGGGTCAAATCAAGAAAATGGACGTTGAAGGTTATCCTACTACTATTATAAAGGCGAAAGTTTGTATGGATGTTTGTTACTCTTTCACGCAAAAACTACTGAACCGATTACCATGAAATTTGGTATGTAGGTAGCTGAAGACCCAGAATAACACATAGGCTACTTTTTATCCCAGAGTTCCCGCGGGATTGATAGGGTTTCCATGCGGACGAAGTCGCGGGCGGCCTCTAGTCCTCCATATGTTCGATTTTGCAATTGTAAACTCCTGGATGGAGTATCGAGATGACTGTAAGGCCAACAAAATGAAGTCTAAAGATATTTTGGACCTTCTTGGCTGTCGACTATGTGTAAGTGACTATTTGCTGGCTGGTACACCACGATCTGCAAGACATGAGACATCTGAGCTTGCAGAAATGCCAATGACTTCTCAATACCGGCCAAAACCATTGCCATCTCTGGACAAACAGCTTGACTGCTATAACCACTGGCCGACTTTTGATACACTAAAACAACCGCGAGTTTGTCGCAACAGAAATTGTAACAGCAGGTCCCGCTGCCGCTGCACCAAATGTGATATTTATTTATGTCTAACGAAAGATAGGAACTGTTTCTATGACTTTCATAACCAAGATTAAATAAGTTTCAGCATATATCTTATTTAATTTTGATTGTGAAAAGTTTTAAGGCACCCTGATTTATCTTCTAGACGCCCTGAGGCAACTTCAGCTGCCAGAGCTTTGGTGTTTAATAAAGTGGCTGTGAATGGATTTTTTGACTTGCTTGAAGCAGTTATCGATAAACATGGTCTTAATTAACGTCGAACGTCGAAACGTCGGATCGAATATTTAACGTCGAAGAAACTGGCGTCAGTACCGTTCCAAAAAGCCAGTCTAGAATACTTGCACTAAAAGGACAAAAGCAGGTTGGTTGCTTGACGTCTGCTGAAAGAGGTCAATTGGTGACAGCAGAAATATGTTTCAGAGCAACAGGAACCTATGTCCCACCAATGCTTATTTTTGCTCTTAAACGCATGAAGAACGAGCTTCTTGATGGAGCGCCTGCTGGGTTTTGGGGAACATTCAGCAATAATGGATGGATCACTACTAACATATTTTTTGACTGGTTCAAATCTTTTGTTGAATTTACAAAGCCTACAAAAGAAAAACCGATTCTTCTAGATGGCCATGCATCTCATACTAAAAATCTCGAACTAATCGAGTACGCGAGGAAGCTTAATGTTGCTTTGCACGCACACTGCACCCACAAATTGCAGCCGCTAGATGTTTCATTTATGAAACCATTAAGCATCTACTACAGTGCCGAAGTCAAAAAATGTTTACGAGAGCATCCAGGACGCGTAGTGACTCCTTACCAAGTGGGACTGCTTCTTCAAAGAGCTTATCTACAAGTAGCAACTATGGTCACTGCCATAAATGGGTTTCAAAAGTGTGGCATATGGCCCGTAGACAGAAATGTGTTTACAGATGCGGATTTCTTGGCTGCAGACACAACGAACACTGAGGAAATTACCACCGACGATTCCAGTGTGGTTGAGAGACTACAGCAATTCAGCATACAGCATTTACTAATACAGCATTTACATCAGAACCTGACCTTTCGTCACTCTATGTCCGAACAGTTCAACATGCTAACAGCGAATCTTCAACAGAGACCAGAACACATGTCACTAGTGAGAGCACTTCCGCTGTTATTCAAGGGAATGGCGACTGTAGCGACCCTAACGTTTCGCTTATGCAGCGTACTACTAGGCAGACGCGCAACGTTAGTTAGCCATTCCCGTCTTATTGATTTTACTGTACGGTCGGTATCTCGGTATCTTAAACTGTGTATGTTTATTTGTGCCTATAAAAGAATAAACTCTTAAGTGAACAATATCTTTTAATTAAATCTTATATACATTAACATACAATCCTACATTGGTGACCCCGACGTGATGTCTGTGCCAGTGCCACCCCATCCACTAGACGCACTTGCACACAGTGCGTCTAGTGGAAATGAACAGATGGCGAGTACGTCTAGTGAATTAGCGGTCATAAGTGTTTCTTCTCAGATTCCAGAGTTCTGGGTGTAGAGTTGAGTAGATTTAATTATGACGCCCCCCCCCTGCAGAAAACAAATATGAAACGCTCAAAAATAGATTGTTGGTCGCTTATGAAGAAAAGTGCACAATGCCAATTTAATAAATTAGTAAAAGAGATAGATTTGGGGACTCAGAAACCGTCGCAATTACTGCGATGCATGGCGCAGTTAGCAAAGAATTCACAGGTGGAAGATGAGGCGCTAAAACGTTTATGGATTTCACGATTAGGCGATTAACACACTGCCCCGCACCACGCAGCGTAGCGCGTGAATGCGTGTTCGAACGTTGCTTGTAAGTATCTCCGTTTGTATGGAAAACACGCACAGTCTAACACACAGAAAATGCATCCACGCACGTTCATGCGGATCACGCGCATACACGCGGAGAAACATGCACCCCCGCGCGTAGGTGCGGGGCGAGACGCAAGGTATGGCACACCGAATCCCGCAGTCGCAGTGCCGCGCGTGATTTTGAATGGGCGTGACGTGTGTGTTTGAAAATGGATCTCGATATCGATCGATTTATATTTGAAATCGAAAACCACCCAGCTATCTGGAATATGAAATGTGATGAATACAGTGACAGAGCGCAGAAGGTGAAACAATGGGAGGAAGTAATAAATATATTTACTGATAATAATGCATCGGTTGAAGAAAAAAAAAAGAACGGTAAGTTGTTTTAATTTTTTTATTCATTACAAGATAATGATAGGTAAATTACAATTATGAACGCTGCAGCTAGTTTAAGCATATTTGTTTTGCCACGGCAAAGGGTCAATATTAACAAAAAATCAGCTAAATTATTCCTTGCATTACTGCCGCGTGTACCTGATAGAAGTCTAGCCCTCGGAATTTCGCACATACCCTCTGTATCACCATTGAATACTATTTCGTTGAAATTAACACCATGCCTTTCTCTTACGAAATTGTGAAGCAAACAGCACGCTTTGATAATTTTTATTGCCAAATTTACGTTAACATCTAATGGTCGTTGAAATATTCGCCATTTGTGAGTTAACATTCCAAATGCACATTCTATATACCTGCGCGCTCGGCTCAGACGATAGTTAAATATTCTTTTAGTAAAATTCAAGTTGGTCCCCGGATATGGCCTTAATATGTGTTCAGAAATGCTAAAAGCTTCATCGCCTATGAAAAAATATGGCAGATCATTGGGAACTCCCGGAATATTCGATTCTTTTGGTATATTAAGATTAAATTCCCTAAGTTTTTTGTAAAATATTGAATTCTGAAAAACAGTACTATCGCTACATTTACCATACGCACCAACATCGATGAAAATGAATTTATAATTAGAATCACAAATGGCTACTAACAATATTGAAAAAAAATGTTTGTAATTGTAATACAATGATCCTGTTAAGGATGGTTTGTAAACTCTGACATGTTTTCCATCAATAGCTCCAATCACATGAGGAAAATTTGCCCGTTGTTGGAAACCTTCAGCTATGCTTAACCACGCTTCAGTCGTGAGCTCAGGAAAACATTCTGCTCTCATGATGTCCCAAATGGCTGTGCAAACGTCTTCCACGATTTTTCTGATGGTTGATAATCCTATTCTGTGGCTGAAGTGAAGCTCAGTAAACGAGCAACCACTTGCTAAGTATCTGAAATATAACAGTTTTTTTTTTATTTTGTTTTAGGAACATTACTTCAAAAAAGGTGGAGAACGCTTCGTGATGGTTTTGTTAAACAACGGCGGGAACTAGCTACTACCAAAAGCGGATCAGCTGCTACGCATAAAAAATACAAATATTATAATCAACTCTTGTTTCTCTTACCAGTAGTATCAATGAATAAAACGCACAACAGTATGGCAAATCAAGAAAACAATGACCCAGTTGAAGAGCAACAGGGTAGTAACATAATTCCACCGAAACCAAAGAAAACCAAAAACAGTGACCCAACAGATAAAATTGGTAGTGAACTTTTGAACGTTTTAAAATCTACGTTGCAACAAAAGACTGATGAAGAAGATTCTGATCGACAATTTATGTTGTCATTGGTTGACGATTTTAAAAGGGTGCCTCAAAGATTAAAGCCAAGGATAAAGATAAATATAATAAAATGTATCTTGGAAGCACAAAGTGAGGAAGGCAATTTCCAACAAGTACAAGGCGCCGATTATTATGAATACGGCACTTATTCAAATCAATATGGTGGTTACTACACTAAACCTCACAGAGAATGTACGGAAAATAGGCGTCCAAGTAATCAGCCCTCCTCATCCAGTTTTAATCTACCAGCTGAAGAATATATTGAAAGAAACTTTCCCAATAATCAGCAATCACTTGTGGAAAACACCACATTGGCAATGGAAGATCAAATCTCTCCAATGTCCGTAAATACTCAAAATTCCGAGGAATCTGAACTTTTACCATTGTTCGAAAATTAACACTTCTTAATACGCTACAAAAAAAAACTTAAGATATAAGGTACAAAAGTTAACAAAATAAATATTACTGGGATCTCATAATTGTGATTAGCAAGAAGGTAGTTATTTGTGATTTTAGAAATTAAAGCTGTGATTAGTAGAGTCATTAAAAATAAGTAGAATATCTGTTTAGTGGTACTATCTAATTGTGATAAGCAAGTAAGTATCTAAACACTCCCAAGAATGAAAGCTGTGATTATAATAGTAGACTGATGTGTATTAGATAAGTACTAATTAATATTTTATAACAGTGACTGCAGTACAAATTTTGATAAATAAACGCACAATAAATCAAAATCACTAGTTTTATTCGTATATAATAGCCTGGGTTTAACTATAATAATATCGATATAGTTAACTTAATATGTATTTAGAAAATTGAAATTATTTACTTACCTCAATGTTACCCAAAGCTTCTCTTCTGGCGTAATACAAAGACGAAAATTTGTATCTCTTCCACTAATACCTACCTGTTCGAATTTTGCTGAGCAAATAATCAAAAGATGTTGTTGACATACGCGTATAGTTGAAGAACTTCTCTTCATATTTTCTAAGGTCCCAATAATTTTGAACAAATGACCCATTTAACCTTTAACTACCGTAGTGACGTCTCACAGACGTTGCCATACCTTTTCGCATTCATATTTTGGCCGGTGGATACACCCTCGTCCCTCACAGTACCTTCCCCCCTCCCTGTACGCTGTCCCGCAGTGTGGCGCCAGAGCGCGTAAGGTGCACACGTTTCCCGCCACGCTGCACTCGACGTCTCACGGACGCAAGGTCGGTATTAATGTTATCTTTTCTTAACGTCTGAATGATGTCTGCGCGGTGTTTATGAATTTTTGCCTTAACGTCTTGCAGTCGTAACAACGGTAAATATGCTATAATATTAATGATATTTTTTCAGATGTCTGAATCTGAGGGATCATCATCCAGAAAAAGAAAATGTCAAACTGAAAAGAACCGACATGTCATTCCTATAAAAAGTTTAGAAACTTCTGTACTCAGCGTGATGGAACAGGAAGATACAGATTCAGATTTTAGCCAGTTCGATGACAGCGATGCAGATCCTAATTTTGTACTCGAAGAAGGTGAGGATACGAATTCTGAGCAGTCGGAGTTAGAGGCTGAGGATATTTCTGACATGAACACTCAAGAAAATCAAAATATGGCTGGTGATGTTAACTTACTGTTACCCGAGGCTTCCATAGAATCAGGTATGGATGTTGAAGTTAATATTTCTCCTCAAAATATTGGCGACAGTTATTTATGCCTCAGTCAAGTACCTCAATCCGATGCTCAATGCCACACTCAAGTACCTCAACCCGTAACTCAGCCTTCCGAGATTCCACCACGCAACTACTATGGCCGAAATCGTTATAAGTGGTCTTCTGTAGAGCCAATTGCCCGTAATACGCGAACACAACTACACAATGTAGTTCACATGTCAAGAAGACTGGCACCATCAACATTTAATAATCTAACGGAGCTTTGGGAACTTTTTATAACAAATGACATGCTTACTTTAATTGTTACATTTACAAACAAAAAAATTGAAGGCTACAGAGCGAAATACAAAGATCAAGGTAAATCCGAACTTCGTGCAACTACTGAAATTGAAATGAGGGCCTTTTTTGGTTTTTTATATTATACTGCTGTTTTTAAATCCAATAGGGAAAATTCAGACTTCATTTTTGCCACTGATGGCTCCGGTAGAGAAATTTTTCGATGTGTTATGAGCAAGCATCGCTTCTTGGTTCTATTACACTGTCTTCGATTTGATGATGCTGATACACGTGCATCTAGATTACTTACAGATAAAATAGCAGCTATATCAGAAATATTACAGAAGTTTATACAGAATTGCCAAAGTAACTACACGCTTGGAACACACGTCTATATTGACGAAATGTTAATAGCGTTTAGAGGAAGATGCAAATTCATAATTTACTTACCGAGTAAACCAGCTAAATATGGAATAAAAATGCTTCTTTTAGTTGACGCTCGAACTTTTTACATTTACAACGCTTATATCTATTATGGAAAAGGGTCGGATGGAGAAGGACTCACTGAATCAGAAAAGAAACTGGGGGTGCCAACTCAAAGTTTGTTACATTTGTGCAAAGTTATCGAAGGTACCCACCGAAATGTCACCGCTGATAATTATTTTTCTTCAATTGAAGCTGTGGAATGCTTGACTGAGAGAGGACTTACATATTTAGGTACACTGAAGAAAAATAAAAGAGAAATCCCACCAGAATTTCAGGCCGCAAAGAATAGGAAAGTTGGAGAAGTATTATACGGATTTACAAAGGACATTACAATTATATCTTACGTTCCAAAACCGAATAGAGTTGTTTTGGTTATTTCATCAATGCACCATAATAAGGAGACTGATTTGGATACGCAGAAACCTGCGATAATCATTGATTATAATCACACAAAAGGAGGTGTTGACGAGGTAGACAAGAAATGTGCCAACTACTCTTGCTCTCGTAGAACTAGACGTTGGCCAATGGTTATATTTTATCGGCTGCTTGACATGAGTGGTGTCAATGCATATATATTATATAAAGATTGCGAAAATTGCGAAAATACAAAACCTATGAATCGAGGAGATTTTTTGCGCAGTTTAGCTCGCGAATTAGTTTTGCCTCAACTCAAGTTGAGAGTTTACAATGATAGAATTCCAAGAGAACTGAGGTTCACTATTCAAAGAATAATTGGAAAAGCAAATATGCCCCCCGCTCCTTCGACAGCTTCGACTTCAGGAGCCCTTGAAGTACGAAAAACTTGTGCCATATGCCCAAGTAAAATGAGAAGACGAACAAAATATTTTTGTTGTATCTGTTCAACACCTATGTGCCTGAGTTGCTGTAATCAGATTTGCAATGACTGCAAATAAGGTGCTAATTTGTATTTTTTATTGTTATTTCCTTTAATTTCCTACATTTACTGTTAAGTATTTGATAAAAGACTAATATATAAGACTTCATTATAGAAAATTAATGCAAGACTGATCGAGTACAAAGAATTACTTAGTATTAAAATATTGTTAAGTGATCATACAAAATAATGAGACTTTAAACCTTGTGATTTTTTTTGTAGTATATTTTAGGCTAGTTTTTCTCAGTATATCCTAATGTTTGAAGTTTAAATATTAGGAAAATATATGTTTAACATAGTTACTACTTTCTATTTTTGAAATAATGTGATTCAATGTCAGTGCCATTAAAAAAGAAAATTTTTGATCTCAAATAGTGTGGTTTGTGTTAAAACTTTTAGAATAAAAGTTATTCTTATTATATTTATATTATTTTATTTACCAATAGCCTTCTAATTCATAGGTATGGTCAGTCAAATCAGGAAAGGTAAGTTTTTTTAGAAAAACCGTTTTGAATATTACGTCTACCAGACACCACCACGGTACTTGTTTACCAATTTGGTCACTACGGTAGTTAAAGGTTAAAGATCTTGTTTGTAAATAAGGTTGTACCCAGTATCTTCTATGGGCACGATTTCTTTTAATTCGACCATACAAATACCAAACAGTTAGTATAATGGCAGCGTCATGAATAAGTTCCACACTATTAATCATTTTTATCAAGACTATCGTGATGCTCAGTACTGCACGACCACCACAGAGAACGGCGAATAAATGAGAGCCGCCGTGCGTGAATCTACAAAACACACCTACGCGCGTGAGTGCGCAAAAAACCCGCACGATGATGCAGATCTGCACTCCCGCAGGAACGCGCGTAGGTGCGTCGACACGCAATATGCAGCATGATGCGGGGCAGTGTGTTAATCGCCTTACCACATTAACAAGGACCAAAGTTCTTGTTAGTGTGATAACTTTAAGCCCCGGATACACTAGGGAACATTTTGTCCCGCAACATGACGCGCAACACAAAATATACGTGACGCTGCAACGTTGCATAGTGTCCCGCAACATGACCCACAACATTGTACGTGACGCGGGGCATGTTGCTTGCTCCCGCCTCGTGAGCGAGCGCATGTGTCCCGCGTCAGTGTTGCGGCATTTGTCACCGAGTATAGTCGCGTACGCAACGTGCCTTTAAAATGTCTGTTGTGTGGGGAAATGATACCGTGCTTTTGCTTATTGAGCTTTACGAAAGTCGTGACTTGTTATGGGATACTTCACACCGTGACTATCGAAATAAAATAAAGAAAAATGATGCATGGGAGGATATTGCCAAGGCGCTTAAATTGCCTA
Organism: Amyelois transitella; assembly: GCF_032362555.1. NCBI lineage: Eukaryota > Metazoa > Arthropoda > Insecta > Lepidoptera > Pyralidae > Amyelois > Amyelois transitella. The sequence continues at coordinate 3,043,162 of NC_083511.1, read as the reverse complement.
GAAAAGAAATAGAAGCCAAAGTACATACCCTGCGTTCGCAATTTGTCCGAGAAAGGAAGAAAGTGAAATCGTCAAAAACTACTGGCAGTGGACGAGAGGACGTGAAGTCCAGTGCATGGTTTGCGTATGATGCAATGAAATTTTTGCTAAAGGGAGCCACAACGTCTGGAAGCTTGGACACTTTGGACACAAACGTAAGTTATGCTTTTTTATTTCTAATTTATTTATATTTACTAGCGGCCCGCCCCGGCTTCGCACGGGTAGCTAAATTTATACATACTTAATTTATTAATTTAAACTTTCTTCTATTTCTATTTCCTTTTTTCTAGCCATATGATGCTGTATTTTTTTATCTTATCACTTATTTTATTATTATTTCACCTTATCACTACTAATATAATATGTATTATTTACATTAACTAAGATTTGTACACACCTCACCCACAAGACTTCACTTCTAAAAGGATTGACGTTGTTCAATAACATTAAAAGAAAAAATATAGTACAATACTAGTTTATTCATTTAAAAATTATTCTGCCAGGGAACACGTCCTTCTTCACTCATGAAATATTCAGCAAATTTGTTTCTTATTTCCATAGCAGATTCAGGGTAGCGTCGTCCCATAGCATTTAAATTCGACATATTAACAGAGCCAGCTTCTCTGCGCCAAGATCCTTCTAAAATATCGTGATCCACATTTTCAGAATCAAAAGTTCCATGTGGGTTGTACAGTGATCTCGATTGACTATTTCGCCTTAAAAAATTATGGAGGTATATGCACGCCATTACAACAAGTTCAGCATTACAGGGTAGGATGGTTATGGGAGTTCGGAATATACGAAATACAACACCTAAGATACCGAACACATTTTCGACAATTCTTCTAGCTCTTGACAGTCGATAGTTGAAAATGCGTCTTGTTGTACCCACGTCATGATTACCGGGATATGGCTTCATCATGTTTTCTGTCAGTGCAAAGGCGCTGTCTCCTACAAGTACGTAAGGCATATTCGGCCCATCTTGTCGTATTGGGTCTGGAGTCGGCCAGTTGAGTTGGTTATCAGCCAAAGCTTTATAAAAAGCAGTCTCTTGGAATACTCCACTGTCAGAAGATTTTTCTTTAGCACCACAATTTGCATAGATAAAATTGTAATTTGCATCGACAATACCCAATAGGACAATACTAAATTGTTCTTTATAGTTAAAATAGTCACTTCCAGAATTCGAAGGAGCTTGGATCAAAACGTGTTTACCGTCTATAGATCCAACGCAATGCGGAAAATTCCATATATTTTCAAAGCTTCTAGCCTTGGCTTTCCATTCATTTGCAGTAGCTGGGACCTGTAAAGAAATTATTAAACATTAAATACTATTTTTACGTACTAATAATTAAGGATTCATGTCTAACAGATGTTTGAAATAATACAATACGTGTTTTATAGTCTATCCTTATTATAATAATTGATTTAATATTTATATCATTAATTTTTCAGAGTCCACAAAGCCAAAACACGATTTCGTCTCCGGATGAAGATGTCGTTCTACAGTCTCAATCTACCGTTCCAGAATTTCAATCTCCTCATCAACTAGAATCGCAATCTACCATTGATCAAGCAGAGCAACCTACAACCCCTGCACCAACACCTTCATCGTCGCGACCAACTCGCAAGAGGAGCCACCCCAATGAAGATAGATTAGAGGAGGCTTATGAAGTTCTGCATGCTGCTAAAAACAGAATGATGTCCCGAGATGAATTCGATGTTTATGGACAGTACGTAGGAACTGAGTTACGTGCATTAAATGACGAACACAGTGTAATTATGGCTAAATATTATATTAATAATATTTTATTAGATGCACGCTTAGGAAAATACCGTACAATTTATAATAATCAAAGCCAGCCAGTTGTTCAACAGGGCTATAGCACTGCATCCAGTGATATTAGCCCCGAGCCTTCTGAAGAGCATATTATACAAGATATACTTGAAACTATGGATTCCTCGAACACTAATAGCATTGATGGCACTAATACTAATTAATTTACGTTGGTCGCTATATCCATCTCGTACTCTTTAAAATTTATTTTACTGAAGATTAAAATACAATTATAAATAAAATATATGCGTTTTCTTTAACTTACCTTTACACATATCTTCAATTTATTTATCAGTTCTTTACAAACTTCTGGTACTATTTTACGTATCAGTTGTTTTGACACTCGAAAAGTGTACGACAAAGAAGCATAAGAATCTCCAGTCGACAAGTACCTCAATGTAATGGCAAGTCTGATATGAGGACTAATAGCGTTTCGTAATATTGTATCCTGTTTGGCTATGGAAGATGCGATCATTTGCAACAAAGTTTCAAAATCAGATGATGACATGCGAGTAAAATTCACAAACGATCCGTCAGACATTCGGAGATCACTTAGAATATTTACTCTTCTTTCTCGTTGTAATAAGAAATTCCGCATCCACCACCTTCTCTTTCTCTTACGTTTCAACACACTCGATATAATTACTATGTACGCAGCACTAATAGCCACAACCTCCTCGGGCGACATTTCTATAAACACTGAGAAGTGTGGTCGACAAAATGTTCCGCGACATGTATCTCGGCACATTCCACGTAGTTGTTGAGCAACATGTTCCGCAACATGTTGCTCCATTTGTCCCCTAGTGTATCCGTGGCTTTAGGTTTAAAGAATTTATTCTCAAAAAAGATTACAAAAATCCACTTACATGAGAACAAAAGAGATAAAAGTTCTTAAAACTAAACAGCAGTCCCGTATTAAATTAAGGGTAATATCCAGGGTAAATTATACATTTTTTTTTTGGTTGAACGATAACAAGCACAAAGAATAAAGCAAAGAACAAACAAATACTAAAAACTAATTCTCATAGAGTGAGCAGTTTTTAATAATATAGTCACGTAACTCGGATTTGCAAGATTGTGGGGAGTTCTATATTTTTTATACGTGGAGGTAATTTGTTATGAGTGCTCCTTCAAAGGTAATATTTTTTTGTTTATGTTTGGTGCGTGCTCTCTGCAAAACAAGCAAACTAGGACGACGTAAACTACGCTTAGAGACTTGTGATCTTTTAATAAAAGATATATTGGTGTGAATGGTTTTACTGATGATCGTTTTTATTAAAATGCAAGTACTGTATAAATAAAGTTGTCGAATGCTCATTATGTTTGTCTCCTTGAATATTTTAAGAGTTGATGTTAGGTATGGGTAACAGAATAGTGCTTTAATTACTTTATTTTGAACCCTTTGTAGTTCCCTTATTCTTGTCTTGGCGGCACTCACTCACATAACTTTTGAAGCAGTTGTTTTTTAGCACACATAGGTACATGTTACATTTTACGCACATGGTGCGGCAGCGTGAGGTACGATCGCGTTCATATCTGCAGTCATAGTTTTAAAATTCTTACGGGTTAAAATAGCGTGCACTGAGGTTCCACTAGATACACACACACATGCATATTTAAAAAGAATAAATATTCCTTCAAATGAATACGGTCTTTAATACCAATGATTACTAAGGAAAACAGTCTATTATTCTTTGACATATAACATAACAAAACAGAAAGAGACGGTAATCAACGATGGCCGAACTGGGCCCGATAATTGTCGATCGAGATATCGTCGTCTCTCATTATTTGCATAGGATTTGCCTATAGAGGGAAGCCTGCGACTGCCAGACTTATGTCATTTCAATAAGGTTGAAAGTTTGTCTGCACACGACCCTAACATAGGTAGTGGTTCCTTTGAAAGTTATTGGGTAGCAATTTTATTATTTCGTGTGAGCAAGTGAGATCTAAGATATTTAGATAATCTCGCTTGCTCACACTCGCTTGTTCTAGTTACTAGCGTTACTTGGATTCCGAAGATATTCAAGGATTTTTTTTTTAATTTTTTTACTGACAATTTTTAATGTTTCAAGGTGCCATTTGAACTAGGTAACTGACTGACTAACTAACTGATATCTAAGAATTACAATACCTACCCGTGTCTTCAAACACGGAAATAAGCAAGAAATATTAAATTTATTTATATAATTTATTTAATAAAGAGGGAGCAAAATAAAACATTCAATAATTAAAATTAGTAAATTTTATTAAAACAGTTTACCTATAGTTTTATTTACATATTGATGATTATATAAAGCTATACATATATAGTATATTACACTAATTGTATTATCCACTTATCTCCTGTTATTAAGGTTACAGCTTAATTATTCGTTTTCATAAAGAAAAGATATTGAAGCTGTCCTTAAAATACTATCCAAATAATTAGTACTTTTAATATAAATTGGCAGAACCTTTCACGCACTATATGGACTCGATGCACAGGGCAGTTGTCTTGCACAAATGATATTATTGGCTTATCATCAATCGTATAAATACACCGCACAGTTGGTAACATGGTTTCTTGCAGCACTTGCACATAATGAGCAGCTGTAGCGCGTCCTGCTATCCACACCTGCTCCCCAGGTCCAGCAGCACTCATCCAGCCCCACATATTTATAGATATGTGTCCAGACTCCATATTTGGCACTATATTTTTTTCTTCATACAGAGTTGCATTTCTTCGCCATAAATGAAGCCTACCGTGTTGTGATGACATAAACGAACTTTTCGTCCGTAAATATCGCTTCTTTCCAGTAAAAATCCAAATACTGCCGAGCAAATTCTAAACGTCTTTGCTTATTTATTTCGGATAAATACGGCTTTCTTGCTGGCTGCCTGTTGTGTAGTCCCTCACGATGAAAACTCGACGAACAGTAACCACTAATGTGTCGAACTGTTCCGCAAATATTCTGGTCGGTATGAAGCTATTATTTTCGTACTGTTCCACCATGGATCTCCGCTGTGTGGCGTGTCGCTGTGTTGATTATTAGCGGACGACGGTCGCTGCGCGGTCGACTTTTTAGACTACCCTCTTCTTGATGGCGCGTTACCCAACGTTTCACCGCTTGTTGTTTATTGTGTTATTTGTGTGAATGTGTGAGTGATAGCATTGGTGCAAGCTATAAAGTTTTGCGAACTATGACTGCAATTATGAACGCGACCGTACATGTCGGGTGCCTACATTTTGACGCAAATTTCGCTTCAACATAACAAGGCAGATGCCCTACATTGTCTAGCCTCACCTCTGGTATCGGTTGTGAGAAGATGATATTCCGGAAAAGGGAATCATCTGCTGATCTATCGACATATGTTTTGAGTGTGATAATTTGTGACATTTCCAAAGGATGGACTCTATGAGCGGTCGTATTTTTCACAGTTTGTCGGCTAGTTATATTGGCTAGTTCTGCATTCGTGAAGTGAATAAAATTGCGAAGCTCATAGAAGCGTTGCCGGGTGATCGTCTCGCGAATAATCGGCACGCACAAATCTCTATTCCAGTAGAGCTTACCCTGAGGATACTTAGTGTCCCGATCATCAATAGTACACCCGAGAAGCATATCAATTCAAAAGAATTTGTATAACTGATCTAAGATCACGTTTTTGTATCGAGTACAAATTTGTCTGCTCGGCTACTAAATCCCTAAAATCATGCCTCAGATATTCAAAAAGCACATTTATTCAGAGGTGCCCTGGGAAACCAGTTCATCATCCGCTATATCTGGACTGGACCTCGGCATGACATCTTAGTAAGCCAAAACAATCGTGATGAACTTTGCACCAATTCTTCCGTATGTTCTTCAGATGGCTCCTCCAGCTGCTAAAGGTTTTGAACTTCTGGAGGCAAACTCTCGTCGTCATCATCTCCAGAGAAATCGAAATCACTTTCATTCAATAATCTTTCTATTTCTTCGTCATTGAGCTCCTGAAACATCCATACATACATTAAAAAAAGGTAATATAAGATACCGAGGTACACATATGTGTAACAGAAAAGTATCAAAGTAATACTAGTACAAAAAACAAAAAATCTTGAAACTTATCTTAGGCTGATATCATACTAGCTACTACTACTACAAACAGAAGACTGGGAAAACATTAGCAAAGGCTCTCTAGAAAATGCTGATCCTTTCCTAATTGTATAGGTGCAGTGGACGGCAAACATAATAGGATGATAAAGCCGTGTCATAGCGGCTCTCTATATTTTAACTACAAAAAGTACGAGTATTTCTCTATGAATTTGCTAGCCGCCTGTGACTCCAACTACAAGTACATATTTGTTGATGTCGGTTCACATGGAAAATGTTCAGATTCAACTATATTTGACACTAGCTGACCCGGCAAACGCTGTTTTGCCAATTATTTTTATATATTATTACGGAACCCTATTTTTTCCAAAATAAAATATAGTCTATGTTACTCGTGGGTAATGTAGCTTTCGAATGGTGAAAGAATTTTTAAAATCGGTCCAGTAGTTTTTGAGCCTATTCATTACAACCAAACAAACAAAGTTTTCCTCTTTATAATATTAGTGTAGAAGTGTAGATAAGCCAATTGAGAATGTAAATAAAAATATACAGTCAAAACCTATTATAGCGACATTGAAGGGACCGTATAGTTTCCGACGTTATACCCGATAGTTGTTATAAGCAATACATAGGTATACACAAGTATGTATGTAGTTATACTATCGAATAATATTAGTTTATGTTCACTTGTCCTCGATCGTTTAATTTTTAAAGAATTGTTTTCGAAAAGAGCTTTTTTCTCTATTCTTCCTAATCAATTATCGCAAAAAGTGTCAAGCGACATTTTTTGCGATATTGAGTTATATACATATTTGGAATCTGCCAATTTTTCTCCGTCGTTTGAGCTCACTCTCAAATTTTTCTGAGCATTTTTTTGGCGCTTGACACCCGCTAAAAAGGGTCTTATTTTGGCGATCATTGATCTAAACGACAAAGATTTGGGTAAATTTTTGGACCTGCCACTTAAACCTTTTTGACTTTTATCATAATTTTTGTGTCAAGGCCATACGCCTTGATTAGATTGCATCATACTTTTTTGAAAATCAGAGGCGATTGCGCCAATTTGCCTTTTAGCTTTTTATAGGATATGGTCGCTTGACCCATTTTGATTTCTAAGGTAATATTGAACTACGTCGCTTTGCCGTTTTTGTTTTCCATCGCCCCACACACGCATGTCGTTTGACACATTTTGCACGATGTAGGTAGTTATCGTGTTGTGTGCGCTACCGAGGCATGTTTCGCTCGCTCTCGCGCGCGTCTGCGGCGTCAGTCAAACGCCGGCGGTTAACGAAGTAAGTTGTATGCGTAGTTTTTAAATATAACTGAGTTGTGTGCGAAACGGCCGACCCGTAATTACTACGGTGAGTATCATCATAATCTTTATTTACGTTTTATTTACTGAATTAGTGCTAAATCAATTAGGTAATTTTAAGTAGGTTTTGATGTACCTTTTGTTGTATAAAAGGTTTAATGGGACATTTTAAAATTATACATATTAAAACAGCTTCGCTCACTTCTGGAGGCAAACTCTCGTCGTCATCATCTCCAGAGAAATCGAAATCACTTTCATTCAATAATCTTTCTATTTCTTCGTCATTGAGCTCCTGAAACATCCATACATACATTAAAAAAAGGTAATATAAGATACCGAGGTACACATATGTGTAACAGAAAAGTATCAAAGTAATACTAGTACAAAAAACAAAAAATCTTGAAACTTATCTTAGGCTGATATCATACTAGCTACTACTACTACAAACAGAAGACTGGGAAAACATTAGCAAAGGCTCTCTAGAAAATGCTGATCCTTTCCTAATTGTATAGGTGCAGTGGACGGCAAACATAATAGGATGATAAAGCCGTGTCATAGCGGCTCTCTATATTTTAACTACAAAAAGTACTCGTATTTCTCTATGAATTTGCTAGCCGCCTGTGACTCCAACTACAAGTACATATTTGTTGATGTCGGTTCACATGGAAAATGTTCAGATTCAACTATATTTGACACTAGCTGACCCGGCAAACGCTGTTTTGCCAATTATTTTTATATATTATTACGGAACCCTATTTTTTCCAAAATAAAATATAGTCTATGTTACTCGTGGGTAATGTAGCTTTCGAATGGTGAAAGAATTTTTAAAATCGGTCCAGTAGTTTTTGAGCCTATTCATTACAACCAAACAAACAAAGTTTTCCTCTTTATAATATTAGTGTAGAAGTGTAGATAAGCCAATTGAGAATGTAAATAAAAATATACAGTCAAAACCTATTATAGCGACATTGAAGGGACCGTATAGTTTCCGACGTTATACCCGATAGTTGTTATAAGCAATACATAGGTATACACAAGTATGTATGTAGTTATACTATCGAATAATATTAGTTTATGTTCACTTGTCCTCGATCGTTTAATTTTTAAAGAATTGTTTTCGAAAAGAGCTTTTTTCTCTATTCTTCCTAATCAATTATCGCAAAAAGTGTCAAGCGACATTTTTTGCGATATTGAGTTATATACATATTTGGAATCTGCCAATTTTTCTCCGTCGTTTGAGCTCACTCTCAAATTTTTCTGAGCATTTTTTTGGCGCTTGACACCCGCTAAAAAGGGTCTTATTTTGGCGATCATTGATCTAAACGACAAAGATTTGGGTAAATTTTTGGACCTGCCACTTAAACCTTTTTGACTTTTATCATAATTTTTGTGTCAAGGCCATACGCCTTGATTAGATTGCATCATACTTTTTTGAAAATCAGAGGCGATTGCGCCAATTTGCCTTTTAGCTTTTTATAGGATATGGTCGCTTGACCCATTTTGATTTCTAAGGTAATATTGAACTACGTCGCTTTGCCGTTTTTGTTTTCCATCGCCCCACACACGCATGTCGTTTGACACATTTTGCACGATGTAGGTAGTTATCGTGTTGTGTGCGCTACCGAGGCATGTTTCGCTCGCTCTCGCGCGCGTCTGCGGCGTCAGTCAAACGCCGGCGGTTAACGAAGTAAGTTGTATGCGTAGTTTTTAAATATAACTGAGTTGTGTGCGAAACGGCCGACCCGTAATTACTACGGTGAGTATCATCATAATCTTTATTTACGTTTTATTTACTGAATTAGTGCTAAATCAATTAGGTAATTTTAAGTAGGTTTTGATGTACCTTTTGTTGTATAAAAGGTTTAATGGGACATTTTAAAATTATACATATTAAAACAGCTTCGCTCACATCATGTTTTACTGGGGAAAGTGCCCAGGAAAACATAAGTGAGTAAAACCGTTTTATTATTATAAATCTATGTAACCTTTAAATAATCTTCGATGAATTTCAGCTAACTATGGATTCACAACGGCGGATATACTTTAAGAAAGAGATTATGAAAAACATTATGTCGGAACAGAAACGTAAAGATGCCATGGGTTCACAATCTAATCAGTCCACAAATGAGAATATTTATACAGAAAATTTTGTAGAAGACCATCACGTGACTATATTAGGTAGTCAATCCTACCACGAAATTCATTCAACCAGTGATATTTCTGATTTATATGACCACAGGTAAATTACTGTACTTACTTAATAGTCAGTCTCATATTTTACGAAAAGGTCACCAAAAATCTGGGGCACTTTCAGCAGTGGGTTCAGGGGTCTTACCTAGTATTGAACTTTTTATCCACACTAATATTAAAGAGGAAAAATTTGTGTATTTGTAATGTGTGGAATAAACTCAAAACCTACTGGAATCATCGAAGATTTTTTAAAGATCGGTAAAAAATCTTCGATGAATTTCAGCTAACTATGTCACAACGGCGGATATATTTTAAGAAAGAGATTATGAAAAACATTATGTCTGAACAGAAACGTAAAGATGCCATGGGTTCACAATCTAATCAGTCCACAAATGAGAATATTTATATTTATACTGAAAATTTTGTAGAAGACCATCACGTGACTATATTAAGTAGTCAATCCTACCACGAACAAACACAACAAATTCATTCAATCAGTGATATTTCTGATTTAGATAGACCAAATGCAACCTTTAGATTTAACTTTCCATGACCCACTAAAAACAGCATATAACAGAATGTGAATACTTCATGGTCAACTACCCAGGCACAAAATTACGGTATATGATGTTGTAGGCCTATATACAAAGGCTTTTAATAGAACCACAAGTACCTACTGAAAAAGCTATGAATGGCTTTAAGTCCGCTGGAATCTGCCCAAAACACTTTTGAAAGCTTTGGTAAACTTTTGCATCAGTCTCTTCTCTTGAACAACGGATACCGTCTGTGATACTGCCAACGAAAATATTTCTAATCCAATAGAATCTCAGGAAATATTAGAACTTGCCAATAATGATGCTCACTTTGACGATTTAAACAAAACAACACCTGCGTCTGCATTAGTGGGCGCTGTTAGTGAAGCTAGTGTAAATCAAAGTATAACAAGTCAAACTTGTCCATCTCCCTTGGTACCTCTTAGTGACGTAGCGCAAGAACCAAGTCTAAAACCTACTCATACAAAACGATTAGCAAAAAAAAAAACATTCCATTATTTTCACCAGCACACCGGAAAATGTAAACCTAGAACTAGATGGGGCACATTTGAACGCGTACGAATGTACCCCAACTGGTAGGTAGGTAGGATTTAGTGTGTTAGTGTGGTAGAGATTGTCTAATTTAAAAATGCACGCCCCTCCAGTGTATTTACGCTTCCATGCAAAGTCAGTGAACTTACGCACTTCATACAAATTAATCGACGTCATTTGTTGTTCAGTAACCGGCTAGAAACGAACGTGGAAGCACGTGTCGATTACACGCAAAGCACGGTCAGCATCCAAAATTATATATCAACATGTCGACGAAAAGACATATTCGTAGCCAGGTAATTATTTTCAATATGAATCACTTCACTTTTTTTAAAAGTCATATTATTTGAAAGAAGAATTCCTTGTTGCTTTTTTGTAAAATCTCTTTAATCATTGTAAACCTTTTACAATACATATTTTTATCTTAATACGTAATTTAAAACCATAATTTAATTATGCCAACTTCAACACTTACTGAAACTTCTCATTTGATAACTAAGCACCGGGAAATGCATGGTTTTATCTACAAAGAACTTGTTGAAACAATGTATTAGCGCTGATATTTTGCATGCAGATGCCACATATAAGTTGATTTGGCAGGGGTTTCCGGTACTGATAGTCGGAAGTACTGATAAAAACAGAAAATTTTACCCCATTTGCCTGACAATATCTATAAATGAACGTAAGGCTGATTTTAAAACGACGTTTCAAGGATTAAAGAGCAATCTTCTGTAAAGAGCAATTTTCGACGCTGCGGAAAGCATACAAAATGCATTTCGTGAAGTATTTGGAAAAGAAACGATTGTGAAAATGTGCTGGGCTCATTCTAAGAAGAAAATTTGCACTAAATTGGACCAAACGACAAAAAAGAATATTTGGAAACATATATTGGAAGATATTGATGCACTGCAATCGGCAACATCGCCTGAAGTGTTTTCTGCTGCTTCGAAGTTGCTGTGATTGGCCTGATTTTTATACATCGCAAATACATCTGCAAGCATCTGAAACATCTATATACAGAAAGAGTGAAGTTTTGTGGGATGTTACGGACATCCCACAAAACTTCACACTTCATTCAAATTATAAAAACAATAGAGCGAAACGTGATGTTTTACGAGGTCTTTCACAAAAATATCAGTTGGATGAAGATACTGTCAAAAAGAAAATAAAGAACCTTCGATTCGATTCCACAGGGAACACAATTGTCTCACTAATAAAAAAAGCGGTTCTGGATCTACCAAAGAAAGCAAAAAATGGTTTGCTTATGAATCATTGCAGTTTATACTCGATGTGACTGAACCTCGCTCAGGAACAGCCAGTTCAATTGTAAGTATTTCACTTTTTGGAAATAATTAGTAATAAAAGATTATGTAGTAAGAATGAAGATTAACTTAATTTGATTTTTAATAATGATTATTTAATTATAATTTCATAATAAGCATTGTCAAGAGGAAACATAAATGTCAATAAATAACTTTACTGATACATGTCCTGCCATTCCACTTTTCCTTGAGGTGTCATAAAATATTCTTTTAATTCTTCTCGAACAGGCTTAGCATCAATCGGGAGGTGGCCCAGGAACCCTTTGTAAATCTGCTAATCCTGTATCATTGCAAGTAATTTGTCTCCAAGTTCCATTAATAATAATCCCATTTTCTAAGTCCTCTGTATCAGAACTTCCCTGAGGAGTATAAAGTGATTGTGAAGTTCTACTTTTTCTTTAATAGTTGTGTAGATAAATGTGCATGCTTTGGTAATCGTTTCCACATTTTCCACTTTTAGTTGTATTGGTTTTCCAAAAACCCTAAAACAGAAGCCATTATTCCGAATGCATTTTCTACAATTCTCCTTGCTTTTGAAAGTCGATAGTTAAATATCCTTTCTGGTGATTGAGATAGTTGGCCAGCATATGGCTTCATGCAGTTAATAGTTAGTGCAAATGCATCATCAGCTAATAAAACATATGGAGTAGATTTTTCCCTCCCAAGTATTGGTTCTGGTTGAGGTATTTTTAATCTGTTTTCTTTTAGTTCTTTGTAAAATGAAGTACTCTTGTAAACGCCGCCGTCTGATATACGTCCCTGACACCCAACATGAACATATTGAAAACAATAGTTGGCATCCACAATTGCCATAAGAACAATACTGTGTTTTTTTGTAGTTAAAATATTCAGTTCCAGTATTGGCAGGACATATGATCTGTACATGTTTACCATCAATGGCCCCCTATACAGTGAGGAAAGTTGCACTTTATTTCAAAACTAGCTTTTGCCCGCGGCTTCGCCTACGTTAATTTCGCTTCCATAAAAAGATTGCTTAGATTAAGAGCCTTGCATTGACATAAACTAATATTATGCAAAAAAATAGATGTGCCTACGTGAGTGCGTGTTTGAGGATGCTATTCAATCATGCAAATTCAACTGGATAGATTTTGATGAAACTTACGTACACGGGAAGAATAATGCCTGGAATAGAACATAATTTATTTTTCCTACAAAAGCAAAGTCCCGGGGGCGCAGCTGTTAAAAAACGAATAAATTCTAAAGACAAAAAAAGGTAAGTATAATAATGGAAGTAAGTACTGGCGAAACTAAAATTACTTAATTAAAACTTAATTAATTAAAAATTTTGCCGGCGGCTACAATCGTGTTATTTCTTAAATTCTCATGAGGCGCCATCTCGTATCGGGTGGTCAAAAAATAAATACCTAAACCACGGGAACTAAATCAATAAAATGCTATTTTTTTAATCATTATCATCATTTTTCAATATAATAAACATAAGAATTAATTATTTATGGTGCCGTGTGGTTCCCGGCACCAACACAAAAAAGAATAGGACCACTCCAGCTCTTTTCCATGGATGTCGTAAAAGGCGACTAAGGGATAGGCTTACAAACTTGGGATTCTTTTTTAGGCGTTGGGTTAGCAACCTGTCACTATTTGAATCTCAATTCTATCATTAAGCCAAATAGCTGAACGTGGCCATTCAGCCTTTTTAAGACTGTTGGCTCTGTCTCATGGCTCATATGTATGTATGTATGTATAATTATTTATAGCTTTTTATATCGATTCAAATCAAAAATGACGAAGTTCCATACAAACTTGCACCCCCTATTTCATCCCCTTGGGATAGAATTTCAGGATAAAAAGTAGCCTATATTCTAATCCAGGTTACTAACTATATCTGTGCCGAATTTCGTTCAGATCCGTTCGGTAGATTTTGCGTGATGCGCGTACAAACATACAGACAGACGGACAGACAGACAGACAGACAGACAGACAAAAATTCTAAAAAAAAATTGTTTTGGCTTCTATTGACCCTAAAAAGACCCCTTATAATTTTTTTTTTAAATATCTTCAATGTACAGACAAAGTTGAGTTACAGTTTTATTATATGTATGGATTTCGGGCTACAGTTTTCCATTCTCCTTCATCCTTTGGTACGAGAAAAAAGAAAAATTATCAATTCTTTTTCACAATGACACCAATATTGAGGAAAATATTGAAATCGAAACAGATGATCATTCTCCTATGAGTATACGAGGAAATGAATCCCAAAATATTGAAGCAGATATGCGGCCACTTAGCATTCCCTCCACATCAACATCTCAACATTGTGCATATGAAGATCAAAAGAGGAAGAAGAATAAAAGGTCTTTACGTCAAACGGAAAATGAAAGAAGGGCTGAAGAAGCAGTATCATGAAAAATTCTATTAATAGGGATGATTGCAGTACTTATGGAGAATATGTCGGTTGTTGTTAACTGAGAAAGCTTTCATCTATATCTCAGACATATGTCAAACATGTAATAAATAATAAATAAATAATGTTAAAAAGTGTCAGGCTATAGTAGTTGGCAGTTTCTATCAGATTAATAATATTGACATTAACACCTTGCCACCGCTGATCTTTGACGGAACTATTATTGAATTTAGTACGATGGTTAAAAACCTTGGCCTACATATTGATACCAACTTACATTGGGATTCACACGTTGTTGCAACCAGTCGGAAAGTTTACAGTGTTCTGCATTATCTGCAACGCTTAAAACATTTTCTTCCAACAAAGACGAAGATTATGCTTACCCAAGCACTTCTTCTGCCTATAATTGATTATGCTGATGTGTGTTATCTGGATTTAACTGAAGAGCATCTCAACAAATTAGAACGTCTTCTAAACAATTGTATTAGGTTTATATTCTGCCTTCGGAAGTACGATCATATTTCTGAATACCGTTCTCAGCTAAATTGGCTCCCCATCCGTAACCGTAGAAATCTTCACATTTTATGTCAGCTCTATACCATTCTCAACAATCAGCTTGCCCCAGACTATCTTAAAAAAGACTTCCAACTATTAAGTTCTACTCACGAAAAAATCCTTCGTTCTTCAAATAAGTTAACTCTTGCTATCCCTTTTCACCGTACAGGTATTGCCTCCAATTCTTTCGCCGTTATGGCTGTTAGGCTCTGGAATTCACTTCCCGAGTCCATCAGGACATCCCCAAGTCGTTCTAGTTTCAAATCGCGGGTAAACGGGTTTTTCCTGAGTCGCGAGGGTATTTAATATCGCCTTTTCACTCATTTCGGTAATCGCTGCACCTATTTATTTATGTATATTGTTTATCTATTGTAGTTTTTATGTATGTATATTGTTTATCTATTGTATTTTTTATGTATGTATATTATAATTATTTTATTTTATATTTTGTGTAGGTATAAATATATTTATTTAGTTTAACCCCACATGAAGTTCTCTGTAAGACCCAATGGTTGACTGGTAGATAATGCTTCTAGCATTAAGTCCGCCAATTGTGCTATACATTTGTATCTTGTGCAATGAAGTTTAAATAAATAAATAAATAAATAAATAAATAAATAATGTGTTGCAGATAGCGAAAGCGACAAGCGAAGAACGTGGTGTTACAACAACAATAGTTTGTGCTAATAGCGCTAGTGGCATATATGTCCCTCCCATGTTTATCTTCAAAAGAAAAAGAATGAGCGATCTGCTAATTAAAGGTTGTAACAGCGACATGATAGCTACTGTTTCTGATTCGGGCTGGATTAATGAGTCTATATTTATTGACTTCTTGCGACATTTCATTTCTTGTGGGAAGACGACCAAAGATGATCAGTTTTAGTAGTACTCGATAATCACAAAATTCACATCAGCC
This sequence comes from Amyelois transitella, assembly GCF_032362555.1. NCBI lineage: Eukaryota > Metazoa > Arthropoda > Insecta > Lepidoptera > Pyralidae > Amyelois > Amyelois transitella. The sequence continues at coordinate 3,027,453 of NC_083511.1, read as the reverse complement.
TGGGAGCATACGCGCTGTTCCGAGAACACAATCTTCAAGTTCTTTCCCTGCCACCTCATGTGTCTCATAAAATGCAGCCACTAGATCTTACAGTTTTCGGTCCTCTGAAAATAGCGTACAATAAAGAGTGTGAGCTCTACATGGTAAATAATCCTGGTAAACGAATTACTCAATACGAGGTTGGAGAACTATTTACAAGAGCGTACAATAAAGTAGCTAATATAAGCAAGGCTGTTAGTGGATTAAGAACAGCTGGAATTTATCCTATCAATCCTGACACATTTAAAGACATCTTTGAAAATATGGCACATGATCTACCTGTAGCTGAACAAAGTTTGAATGAGTCCATGAACACTGTCACCAGAACTGTAACTGAAGCTGAGTAGAATTTGAATGTGTCATTAGCACTGTCAACCAGAGCCAAACATCAACGCAAGATTCCACTTCTATTATTGAAAATGACAAGGATTTGAGCGTTACTATCCATTCTACACCTCCATCCACTTCTGTACCTCTTGCAGATATTGTCAATGTACCTGTCATTCCAAAACCAGCAGCTTCTAAGCGACAGAATAAGAAGCATTCTCAAATTTTATCCAGCACACCCATAAAAATGCAACTGGAAAAAAACAGATAAGACAAAACAAGAGAAAAATAAAAAAAGAAAAAGTTCCAGCTAAAAAACGGCACATTGCAAAAGGAGTCAAAAATCTAGAGAAGACTTTACAAAACAATGGAAATCAAAACGAGTTTTATTGTATAATGTGCAATGAAAAATATGAATTCCCACCGAGAGAAGATTGGATCATGTGCTATATTTGTAAGCTCTGGGCACATGAAGAATGTACTGCTGGGGAGACTAGTGTAGGTTACGTATGTGACACTTGATTTCGTCGATCTCAATTACCCCACATCGTTCCCGTTTCCTCCGAGGGATGATCTCAATTACTCCATAGGATATCGGGTAAAAAGAAACGACAATGTTTTTTTTTTCTTTTATAATTTTTATAGATAGACAATCAAAGTTTATGTTTCAATTAAAGTTCATTATGTCAATGACGTTTTACTATTATTTTTGACCTTAGAAGTTAAGTGTTCCCAATTCCCCCACTTTCCCCTACTAAAAGGGCACATGTCACATTTTCTAACCAAAATATTTTTATATTCGATATCGCTGGGCAACACCTAATTACATCGTTTTGTGTCAGAATGGCTCATGTCCGATCTTTACCCATAGTTACAACTCTACAAAATTTCTGTTTAGTTCTAAACGGGCACTTGTCCATGGACATGAGCCTTTATAACAAATAATTTTTGAACGCACCCTACAAAATTGAGAGTGTATACAGTGGATGATGATGATGATGACACGTCACAACAAAATATTGTCTACAACTTTCAGGACTGGTTCCCACAGTTGGTTTTTATTATAAAACAAAGTTATCAAAAACTGCACAGCGTGGAGAATTAAAGGAAAAATTTATAATTTCCAAGTACCATCAATTTCAATTCAGTGCAGAAGCTCCACACCGTGTTGTAGCCAAAGAATTTACTGATGGCTTTAGGTCAGCAACATTTGACCTGCGAAAACCCAACATAAAGCCGATCACTCTACCCATTAAAAAAAAGTATACCGGTCCAGTTCCAATAGCTAAAAAAAATGACAGATTTAAAAACGTTGAAGGAATACATTCCCTGCTGAGCATATTCACTACTGGGAAACCATTTACAGTTGGCCTGTGGAGTAAATTTAATTATTTTATGTGCTAAATAAAAGTAATACATGCAATTTATTTTCTTTTATTTGTTAAGTCTTGATCACATTAGGTACTAAAGGGGCATACATATGTCCACTTGAAATATGATTAAGTACTAAAAGGGAACATGTCCATGGTTTTTTTATGTCATTTCTCTTAATTTATTGCAAAATATAAAAAGTTTTAGTGTTGAAATACCTTGTTACCTAACTAATAAACATAAAATAATTAAATCAACATTTATTTACATTCCAATTTATAAATATTTAGTTTTTTCTGTCTCCTGTAAAAATTTTTTTTTAAATATAGAGGACTTGTGCCCTTTTAGTAATTAGACATTCAGTTAGACCTTATCCAAAAAAGGCGATTACTGACAGTGTCTTAAAAAGAAAAGGAAGAGAAAAGGGACGATCAAGAATATACACTGAAACGCCAGAAAAAAAAATAGATTAAAAATCTTACGTAATGAAAAGAACAGGAAAAGAGAATTGCAAAAAGCAAAACAGCATGCAAAAGAATTGAAAACAGCGAAAAATCTGTTGGGATTAACTGAGCCAAAAAATAAAAAGAGAGTGACTTCTTTGCCTGCAGAAATAGATTCCGATTCTAGTCAAGATGAAGTCGCGATGACGAGTGATAGTAAAGTCATTGAAATGCCATCGGAATCGGAAGAATAGGTAATTCATGCAGAACCAGTTAATCCTGAACACATAAATATTGGAGATTTCCTGCTAATTAAGTTTGAGAAGAAGAAAACTATGATTCACTACGTTGCCAAAGTTGTATTTAAGTTTAATGTAACAGAATATGAAGTATTATATCTCAGAAATCATTCAAATTCAGAAAATAAGCAAGGACTTCTAAGTTTATATTTCCAATTGTGGAAGACAAAGCAAGTGTGGATGTTAGAGATGTAGTTTTGCAATTACCAAAACCAACTTTCTCCAAAGGCACATCTCGAACATCGTCGCTTATTCATTTTCAGTAGGTTTAACTCGATATAATATCCAGTAGATTGTTTTGTAATTTATATGAGAGTTTTTATGATTATTTTTGTTAAATTTTTGATGTTTGTTTAATTTTTTTAGAAGAAGATTGTTCATTTTGATAGGAAATTCTAATATTATATTTTCATTAACAATATTCAATGTTAAAATCTGATTACTTAGTAAGTATATAACTGATTATATAATTAAGTATATAATTTAATTAAGAAAATAACAGGTAATTTGTCTTGTTCTATGATGACAATATTGTTTTTTTGTGATTATGTTCCTTAAGTTACTTAAGAGACTGATCATGGCTAATCAGCACTCTTAAGAAAAAGTATTTTGCGATCTCAATCAATAAAATTGTTTTATTTCTTAATTTTAAGTAATATATAATATCAAGTGGCAAAGCTTTTTGGACAAGCTTATTTACAAGCAGCCACAATGCTCACGGCTAAAAATGGTTTTCGCAAATGTGGAATATGGCCAATTGATAAAAATGTATTCACTGATGCGGATTTCATAGCTGCAGAGACGACTTACACCGAAAATCTGGAAAAAGAAGACCAGCAATTCCTAAAGAAAATCTACTGAGGCCATCTACTTCAGATCACCTTGGACAAATATCGTGTGCAACTCAGCAAAATAATGTACCTTCTTCAGCCATTTCTTCTCAGACTGATAATGTTCAAGGTTTATCACAAAATACCGAAGAGAATGATCCAGAGCCTTTGATGTATTCAGAAAATGCTCTCAATTCCGTTTTGTCCACTGAAAAGATATTGCTAAACAGGCTACGTTCTCTTCCAATAAAAATGATGCCCCTGATGATCCTGAGCACATATTGGCCGAGCATTGGCCGAGCAAGCTTCCACGTCAAAATTTAAAGGTAAAGCAAACACTCCCGAGAGACAAATTAAGAGACCAACTTCTTCTTTTCTGGTAAGTCTTGAAAATGTTATGGCTATACCTAAGAAAGTAAGGACCCAGGAGAGAAAGACTAGGAAACGAAGGAAGACTGCATTACTAATTGAATCGCCTTACAAAAACGATGTCATGAAAGATTTAAGTATTAAAGAAGGTAAAAACAAGAAAATAGACTGATAATCAAAAGACTGAAAAAGAAATTAAGAAACCTGGAAAAAAACTGTAAACTAAAAAGACGACTCAAAATGAAAACTGTGAGAAAAAGCGTCAAACCAAAAGGTGCAAAAAAGAAGTTGAATTGGAAGATAGTTCAATCCAAGAGGATGATGGCTGTGCCTGCATCTATTGTGGGTACTTATACTCGGAGTCAACCGAAGGTTGGGTCAACTGCAGCGTGTGCCACGGTTGGGCGTGTAATTCGTTTTGCCCCACAGCGTTTCCCATCTTACCCCAGTTATAGGGCAAAACGGGAAAAGTTCTGTGATTTTGCATGTCTTAACGTTTAATTATAAGAGACAAATGTATAATTGTTACCTGTTTTGTCAAAGAATGTCATTAAAGAGTTTACTTTTCTTTGTATATCGAGTTTTGACTTAGCTGTCTCATCTTGTCCCGGTCTCCCCTACATAGGTCTGTAAAGCTTGGCGCTCATAACGTAAGTAATTATTTCACTTATGAAAGTTTGTGATACTTTTATTTATTATAAAACTATTTAATGTCACTAGTACACAATTGATAAAGCAAAAAAATGTTAGTAATGCTGTATCATACTATTACAGAAATGGCAAACAGACCCACCCAAAACCAAATGGCAAACCAAAAAAGAATTCTTATTTTTGCAAAAAAAGAAATAGTTTAATATTTGAAAGAATCGACAAGATTTTATGTCGACGGTACGTTCAAAATTTGCCCGAAGTGTTTCTGTCAAGTATATACAATTAATGCAAATATCGGCAGCAATGAAGAATATGTCAATGTAGTTCCTGTGCTTTGTGCATTACTCTCTGACAAAACAAGGTCTACATATGAAATTTTATTCCATATGATCAAGAGTCAGGTCAAAGATTGGAATCCTACGCACATTTCTATGGACTTTGAAGTGACTGCGATAATGGCCATTAAAGATTTATTTCCAGATGTTAAAATTGTTGGGTGTTAATTTCACTTCTGTCGCAGTTTATGGCGAAAAGCAAAGTAAATGGGAGTAACGTAACGGCACCAATCTTGGACAAGCATCTATTAATGGACAAAAAAACATTTAATTAAAAAAATAAGACCAGAAATTACGTTATGCGATCTGGCAACACTTTAAATAAAAGATTTATTCATTAGCTGTCAAAATATGACACTTCAATCTATTCGGCCATTTTGTGTAAAGATGGCTTAATATTGTATTTTGTCACTCCGACTGGTTGAAAATTCAAATCGTCGTCTACCGACAAACTGCAACCTTATAATGGATCCTTAAACTCTGCACAAAAAGACCTCAATGCCGAATCACCCAGTTGCGAACATCAAATAGACAAAACTCAATCTGCATTACCTCAACTGCAAAACGAGCCTGGAACCAGTTATGGTGAAAGTACACTTTCAAACCAAGGTAGTAAGGACCATATGACACACAAAACTCCTAAAAAAGATAGTCTTGATACAAATATGTTAAATCAACCTCAGAGAGACAATATTTTTATCATACGAAATAAGCACTATGGTATTTTCCACTGGGAAAACGTAAAAAATAAGTGGCCAGGGAAACCAGATAAGATCTGATACAATAGAAATGCCATTATTGAAGTTATAGATGCCCCAGTACTAACAAATAAGAGAGGGTTTTTATACCGTTAAAGAGATGAGCAAGTATCATATTTGTACTGTTTGATATACAGATAAAATAGAACCTGCTCCAGTATTTTTATGATTGTTAAAATTCAAAATGTGTCAGCTTGATTCATTGAGACCAGGGAAAATATCTGGAGATCCTCATGTCACCGATATCAGAGGATTGTTGTACAAACATGGACAAATTTATTACAAACTGCGTCATCCCCACGAATGGCAATGGCAAAAGAAAACCTCTACGACGAATCTAGAAAAATAGAAAAGTCGAAATATACCAGCTTGCAGTCGCTAAAAACATTCATGCATAAGGATGCATTATTTTTACGATGGGCTTCGTCATACATAACTGACTGACTGTATTTTTGTTTAGTTTAAAGAAGTTATTTTTTATTATTTTCAAGTGTTTTCAACTAATTAAAACTAAAGGTAGAAAAGTTCCTAATGATAGGTTGAATGAATGATCTCAATTAAAAGTAAGACTGATCTTGTGCCTTTCATACTTTATTACTTGTTTAACTATTTGATAATAAGCCACGGAATTGGCTATATTATTTTGTCTTTTATTCATTACTTTTGAAATTGAAATGCCAACGTATTAAAGAAAATGTTTTTATGTTGATTTTTCATTTTCATCTTTTTAAAATAAAGAAAATTTTAAATACAACACTGTTTTGTTTTTATTTGACACCAGTTTTAGCCTGCGATTTTGCACGCATTTTACCAGGAATGGTATGGATGAATCGATTTTAATAAAAATTACTAATATAAAGACTATACTATATAATGGTAAATTCATTAAAATCAATTCAGCCGTTTACACATTTAAGCACATAACTACATAATATGACATAATTCAACCTCAAATAATACCTTACATATGCTTCTTATACACATATCGTTAAAGGAGTCAACAAGCAAAACCTGGTTTGAGCATTATAAACAACAAAAAAATAATTTCAGCTTTCATCATAGAAGTCATAACTGTTTCTGTTATGCGAGACTAAAATAAATACTTTTTGCCATTTTTTGATAATTATCTTTTTATTGTTGTAGATAACATTACCGAAAAAAACAGTTTTTTTGTCGTCCTGAAAAGTTCATCAAATGCACATATCATGTTTGGCAAGCAAGCGCACCGACGATATTCAGTGTTTTATGCTAGTTACTGGATATTCCGTGTTTCTTGTTAGTCTTTGGTCGACGAGTTGTTACCTGTCACAGTCAACAGCTTGTCATTACTCGAATTGAAGTTAGAAGCGAATACTGTCACGCAATTGTTTTTATTTACTTTTTTTTTTAAACTTGTGTTTAATGTATGCCAGTTAAAAATGTTCAGCAGAGGCCGCTTATTAGTGAAGTGTGTACAAGATAACGACAAAAAAGTACCCAATAATATTGAGAACGAGTATGAAAATAGGTAAGTGAGTTATAATTAAAAATGTCGCAGTGAATAATAAAATTACATACAAAGATAAGATTTTAACTTCAGAATTTATCATCTGTAGTATTTTATACCATGTTCCGGTATTGATATAATACATAGGTAGGTACTCGTAATAAGTAACTTACCTGGTTTGATGTTTTGATGCCACCGATCTAAGTGTGGGCCACGCTCGGCTTTGCTGAACATGCGAAAGCGCTCCTACCCTTTGACATATATATGTATATACAGAAATCGCAAGAGCTGCAAAAAAAGCTCCTTTGAATTTTCTCGTTAAAGAAAATAGTGGCAGCAAGAAGGCTAAAATTCTTAACTACAAATTAATAGAAAATCACATTGAGTCGTTTCATCCAGTTATAGCTATAGACGTCATAATGCTCCGAATATTCGATATTTACCACCTGGATTAACTATTCAAAAACTCTATGACGATTTTAAGGCAAAGAATCCTAAAGTCGGCTCAAAAGAAACTTAAGTAAGTACTAAAGGATATGGAAGTCTCTTCAAAAACTCCACAATGTGATGTTTGCAGCGATTGTGCCTTGTATGAAAAAAATAAAGAATATTACCAAAAAAAAGGTGAAGTTGTACCTAACAAAGAAAAATAAAAGTATGAGCAACACAAAGCCAAGGCATCTGAAACGACAAATAAATACAAAAGTGACGCCAAGAGTGAGGAAAATCAAAATTAAAAAATTTTTTCCATGGATCTGCAAAAAGTTTTTCTGAATCCCCATATACCTAAAATCAAAGAAGCTTTTTTTATAATTAGATTACTTGCATTTAATGAAACATTGTGCTTCACTGAAAAATAATTGAAGTGAGATAGTGAAGAAGAAGTTTCAGTCTGCTTGTGAAGCAGCTGGCGTGCCATCAAATCTAAATGCCATTCTTGACTGTCCAACAAGATGGAATTCCACACATGATATGATTGGATTTGGTTTAAAAGTGAGAGCGGGCATTCACATATTGTGCAGTTCTGTCACCGAATTAAATGATTTTCAAATCACAGCTAATGAATGGCAGGTACTCGAAAAATTACATAAATTTCTAATAAACTTTAAACTTTTAAGTACAAAACTTGGTGGAGACAAATATGTTACATTACCGCTAGTCATTGTATCATTCAATCTCTTGCTAGATAAAATTGAATCCATGGTACAACAGTTAGATGAGAAACCTAATCGATCTGAAGTGGATGAAAGGCTCATTCTAGCTTTCCAAGCAGCTCGAGACAAAATGCTTAAACATTACAAGAAGAGCAACTGGATTTATTGTACTTCTTTAATTTTAGACCCAAGGCATAAGGCTCAGACTATTGACTTGACAATGTGGGGGAAGCAACTTAAAACAGAAATTCTGCGCAAGTTCAATGAACTTTATGAAGAATATAAAAGTCTACACTCACTGAACAAATCTCTATTTTCTTTTTCTGGTAATTCCAAAGTATGTGATGAAGATGAAGACGTACTAGACTTTGATAAACTCTATGAATGTCCCTCGACGTCATCTGGATCTTGTCTTCAAGGCTTAGTGATAGACGAGTTGGAGGAGTACCTGAGAAAACCAAGAACTGCCAGCTCGGAAGACATTTTAGATTGGTGGAGGACGCATGAGACAGAGTATCCGATTTTATCGAAAATGGCCCGTGATTTTCTTTCAATACCTGCAACTTCAGTACCTGCTGAGAGGTTATTTTGTAAAGCATCATTAGTAATTAGAAAACATAGAAATAGGTTAAGGGATGAGTCAGCCAGATGGTTACTTTGTATTAATTCTTGGTCAAAAAAATTGATATAAAGTATCATAACCTAATGATAAAGCTGTTGATTTGTGTTTTATTTTATTTTTTATTCAAATAAATGATAAATCGTAAAACTCTTTTATTAAATTTCTTATAAGTTGAGGGTTCAATCTCTTTCTAGACAGATAAGTATTGTTCTTTAAAATACAGTCAAGTTATTGTAATTAATTTGTTTTTTACATGTTTTAGCAAATGTAAGCTAAAATCATAAATGTTTATTAAGAAACAGTTACTTCCATGGAAAACGACATATATCGTAGGGCAGTTGATTTTTCGAATTTCTTATCAAATCTTCAGTTATTTATTAATCTGCTTGATCTTTACTACGGCTATGTTAATTCAAGCTCACAATGTTCCAATTCTAATACGTTTTTCTAAGATTTAAAGTAAACTTTAATAAATAGTAATAGACTAATAGGTAATTGCAAGACTTGCAAGACTCTTGCTGCAAGACCAAGACCAAGGCCAAGACTGGGAGCGCAAGACCAAGACCAAGACCAGGTGTATTGGCGCAAGACCAAGACCAAGACTGGCTAAGTCTCGTCTTGTTCTTGCATTTGGGCAACACTAATTGCGGGTCGAATCGACCTATTCAGAAACAGTGCTTGGACGATTCGCGGGTCGAATCGATTGTGGGGTGGAACGCCCAAAGACCCCGTTAGTGGAAGGAATTGCTTGTGGCCTTCTGCGAACAAAGCAGGCCAAACAAGAAACCAGAAAAAAGTGGCAGGAGTTCGCTGAGGCCACTAACGCCTTGGGTTATTAAAGATGGGCAGGCTTGGGCTAAGGTAACTTTAACTTTAAGCTAAGGTAAGCTAGGCTTCAGGCTAACTTTAAGGTTCTAAAACAAATCTCGGTATGCTGATGTTGTCAGGGTTCTCATCTTGCATTATTAAATGAGCTCGGTTTCACATATTGTGGAGCACGCAGCAAGCATTTATGATTTTTGCTGCAACATCAACAAATATCTCCAATGATTTTTGAGCATTCCAATAGTTCGCTCAACTGTGTTTCGTGCTGTCACATGCATTTTAGTATAATGCTCCTCTAGAGAACCTGCAGCAGCATCCATGATCAGCGTCATCATATATCCCCTTTGTGCATACCCAGAATCCCCTAAAATAGTAGTGTTATTTAAAAAATGTTAAATAATTAAATATGATTAATTTACCTATGTCAATATGAAAAAAAATATTTACCAAGTAAAGCCACAGATTCACCAGCCTTTAAGTATGGACGTGGAGTCTGACAGGCTACTTGATGTTTTCGATTTCTTAGTTTTACCTAGTTCTCCCCACCACCCGGGATTGAGCGGCTCAGTAGCTTTTGTTTTAGTCGTAAAACTGCCAACGAGGGAGGAGGTTGCGTCATCCGGTAAATATTTTGTAAGTAATGACCATCTAAATAGTGACTGGAGCCTGTGAGGCTACACGTCCATTGTTCCCCTATAACATATATTATAACGGGAATTATGTCTGTTTCAGATTTTTTAATTCAAAATGTCAGAAAACAATAAAGCCAGAACGACCATCGACGAGCTCTGTTCAAGGCCCAGTAACAAAAACTTTTCGGGTAGGAGATCCTTCTTTTGAAAAAGAAGTGAGTGAGTTATTGTTGGCTTCGGATCAATCTGACAATGAAGAAACTATTGAAGATCTTTTTATATTGGAGTCTGAATTCATTCAAAATCACGAAAGTGACAATGAGGAGGTTCAAGGACACGAACAGGACCAGAACCAGGACTAAGAGAAGAATCAGGTGATGATAGTTCGGACAGTATTCCTTTATCGAAGTTAGTAAAATCTAACTATTACTACGGTAAAAATAGGTATAAATGGGCCAAAACGCCACCATCGGCTAGAAAGCGTATCCCAGAGCTCAATATTATAACGTCTCGTGCAGGTACTTCAAAACTGAGACCTGAGGATAGTAAGCATCACTACAACATTTGGAATAAGCTTTTCGACGAAATAATGCTCCAATGCATTCTAACTTGGACCAATGTTAGTATTTCTAGCTACAGAACTAAGTTTGTCCGTTGTAATAGACCCGAATTGAGTGATTTGGATATGGTTGAACTCAAAGCTTTTATTGGTCTGTTATACTTCTCTGCTGTTTTGAAATCAAATGATGAAAACACGAGTTACTTGTTCTCTTTAAATGGCACAGGTGTTGAGATATTTAGGTGCGTAATGTCAGAGACAAGATTTCTGGTTTTGTTATTGTGTTTACGATTTGACAACCCAGATGATCGTGGAGAGAGGATGAAGACCGATAAGTTGGCCGCTATTTCAAATATTTTCAATAAGTTTGTGAGTAATTCTCAACAGTTATATGAATTGAGCGAATGCATCACAGTAGATGAAATGCTCGTCAAATTTCGAGGAAGAAGTCACATGATATCATACATGCCAAAAAAGCCTGGTAAATATGGACTGATAATTCGAGCACTATGTGATGCCGAAAACTATTATTTTTATAATGGGTATATTTACTCTGGAAAAGACTCGGATGGGATCGGATTGACAGAAAAGGAGAAAAAATTCTAGTTCCAACTCAGTGTGTCTTACGCCTGACAAAACCCATTCAAGGAACCAACCGTAACGTGACAGCTGATAATTGGTTTTCATCCATAGAGCTTGAAGACGAACTATCATCACGGAAGCTGACGTATGTAGGAACGCTAAAAAAGAACAAAAGGGAAAACCCGATTGAATTTCAGCCAGCTAAGAATCGAGCAGCAAATTTTGCTTTGGTCGTACGTGCTGCTCCTACGTGCCAAAGAAGAATAGAGCTGTGGTACTTATATCATCCATGCATCACAGTAACCAGATAGATGAAAATACTAAAAAACCTGAAATTATCATGTATTATAATTCAACTAAAGGGGGCGTTGATGAGGCTGACAAAAAATGTTCGAATTACTCCTCTAGCTGGCGAACAAGGAGATGGCCTATGGTGTTGCTATATCGTGTTCTAGACTTGAGTGCCATGAATGCCTACATTCTATATAACATTTATCAACCAAAAGCTGCCGAGAGAGGAGATTTCGTTAAAAAATTAGCACGTATGCTTGTGGTGCCTCATATGCAAAGACGTGTTATAAATACACGATTGCCAAGAGAGCTGAGGTTGACAATGACTCGAGTTTTAAGTGAATACATGGTTACAGAAGATGCTCAGGAGCAAGCAACCAATCAAGGAACCAGAAGAGCATGTGAAATCTGTCCTGCGAAAAAACATAGGCTGACTACTCATGTTTGTGTTAGGGTGCAACAAACCTGTGTGTCTTCAATGTTCGAGACCTTTATGCACTGACTGCCAATAAATTACTGATATTAGGGTGTTGTCATTTTTTTAAATATTTGCTATCTGAAGTAGGCTTCTTATGTTTTAAATTATATATACATTATAGTTTGAGAAAATAAAGACTAATTTTGTTATAAGAATAAGTTTGGCTGAGTTTTATACCTAAGATGTAATCTAAGTACATTTAAGAGTAAAAAGTGCCATTATTTTTGATTTTTGAATTTTTTTGAATTTTTGTAATAAAAGTTGATTATATACGCACATTCTTTTTATTGCTATATTCCTTATCTTTAATATATAGTACATTTTTAAAGGATTTTATATCAATTAACCCAAAAAAAAAGTGTTTGAATATAGGAGCCTGTGAGACTCCACGTCCACAGTTGTGTTTAGAAAATATTACCTCCATACTTAAAGGTTAATCAATTGTATGAGATGATCTTTTACTGGATGCTGGTTCCAGATAAAACTATCATGTGATGCACCTTCAAATGCTGCATCTACACTTAATATATTTAAGTCCGCGTCACAGATCATTAACAAAAATAAATAAATATGTAGTGGTAATATAAATAAGCTTATTATGAATTTAAGTAAATATATAAGAGGGATACATACCGTAAACTGCTGCAACTTTGCCAATACCCTTCAACTTTGCCAAAATCACTAACTTCAACATTATTTGAGAATAGCAACACATATTCTACTTTTTTAAATAGTAGAAATACGATTCATATGTTGGCAACCCATTTCAATATTTTCCGAAGTGGTAACACTGATACTTTTTTGTCACTCAGATTTCAAAGGTTACAAATTAAGACTGTGCAAATCTTTTGTTTTTTCGCCGGAATAACCGAGAAATTTAACTGTGCCAGTATTTACAAGGTAAGAAAATATGCTCTTTTTGCTGTTTATAATGGTTTTTGTTGTTATTGTGATCAATTCCAGCTATAAATGAAGACGGCAATGTTGCAAATGGTTTTTCGAATAACAGTACTACAAGATTGCCTATGGTTTGGGTTGTCACTCGGTAGTTATTCAACTTTCACTATGTGAAGCTTCAAACTAAACTTCTGCAACAAATAAATTATTATTTTTCATAGCAAGATTGTTTAAGTTTTGTTTTTTAACCTGTTATCAAAAAATAGGGGTGTTATAAGTTTGACCGTTCTGTGTGTGTGTCTGTATGTATCTCGAGAACCGGTGACCCAATTCGATTTTTTTTCATCTGATCCAGGTAGCTTAGGCATGCTTAATCAAAATCAGTTCACCCATTCAAAAGTTATTTATTTATTTATTTAAACTTCATTGCACAAGATACAAGTGTATAGCACAATTGGCGGACTTAATGCTAGAAGCATTATCTACCAGTCAACCATTGGGTCTTACAGAGAACTTCATGTGGGGTTAAACTAAATAAATATATTTATACCTACACAAAGTATAAAATAAAATAATTATAATATACATACATAAAAACTACAATAGATAAACAATATACATACATAAAAACTACAATAGATAAACAATATACATAAATAAATATGTGCAGCGATTACCGAAATGAGTGGAAAGGCGATATTAAATACCCTCGCGACTCAAGAAAAACCCGTATACCCGCGATTTGAAACTAGAACGACTTGGGGATGTCCTGATGGACTCGGGAAGTGAATTCCAGAGCCTAACAGCCATAACGGCGAAAGAATTGGAGGCAATACCTGTACGGTGAAAAGGGATAGCAAGAGTTAACTTATTTGAAGAACGTAGGATTTTTTCGTGAGTAGAACTTAATAGTTGGAAGCCTTTTTTAAGATAGTCTGGGGCAAGCTGATTATTGAGAATGGTATAGAGCTGACATAAAATGTGAAGATTTCTACGGTTACGGATGGGGAGCCATTTTAGCTGAGAACGGTATTCAGAAATATGATCGTACTTCCGAAGGCAGAATATAAACCTGATACAATTGTTTAGAAGACGTTCTAATTTGTTGAGATGCTCTTCAGTTAAATCCAGATAACACACATCAGCATAATCAATTATAGGCAGAAGAAGTGCTTGGGCAACCATAATCTTCGTCTTTTTTGGAAGAAAATGTTTTAAGCGTTGCAGATAATGCAGAACACTGTAAACTTTCCGACTGGTTGCAACAACGTGTGAATCCCAATGTAAGTTGGTATCAATATGTAGGCCAAGGTTTTTAACCGTCGTACTAAATTCAATTATAGTTCCGTCAAAGATCAGCGGTGGCAAGATGTTAATGCCAATATTATTAATCTGATAGAAACTGCCAACTTCTATAGCCTGACACTTTTTAACATTAACAGAAATGCCAAATCGATTAGACCAGTCTAGAACTCCATTTAAGTTATGATTTAGCTAATCAATGGCCTGTTCCATGTTATCAATATTCGTCTGTACATAAAGCTGCAAGTCGTCGGCATAGAAGTGATAGAAACAGTTAATATATAATGAAAGCAAGTTTATGAAAACTGAGAACAAAATAGGAGACAAAATACTGCCTTGTGGAACGCCAGCTTTCAATTCGCACCAATCTGATTCATCCGTACCGTTACGAACCTGTTGCCGGCGTCCATGAAGATAACTGGAGAACCAAGAAATCACTGAAGAAGAGACGTTGCAACGGGAAAGGGTGGCTAAAAGGATATCAATGTCAACAGTATTAAATGCGTTACTAAAGTCTATTAATACTAAAATTGTGACTTGTTTATGTTCCATGCCCGTTCTTATGTCTTCTGTAACTCGAAGAAGTGCAGTGGTGGTACTATGCGCCGGCCTAAAACCAGATTGATATTTGTTTAAAAGGTGGTTATCAAGTAGATGTTTTGATAACTGGTTAAAGGCAGATGCTTCTAGGACCTTCGATAAGAATGAAAGTATGGAGATAGGACGTACGTCATTCAAATGAGTAGGATCTGGGATTTTTGGGAGAGGACGTACATATGCCATGAGCCATGATAGAGGAAAGCGATTTTCTGAGAAACTGTTATTAATAATATGGGTGATGATAGGGAGGATATAAGAGAGGATTGGAATTAACATCACACGACTTATTTGATCTGGACCAACGGCATTAGAGGAGATGGAATGAATGATTTTGTATACGTCGTCTTCAGTTACAGCTGAGAATTCAAATGGCCTACCGTCGGGAGAAGGCAAAGCAAGAATGGAAGAGATCGAAGCTAATTTTATATTTTCATCTAAAAGAGGAACTGAGGAAAAATGATTGTTAAGCTCATTCAAAGTGAAAGGGAATTTTGAACATGATTTCTGTACTTTACCTATACCCTGAGAATTAAGAAATTTCCACATATTAGCTGGAGAAACATTTTCTATGTTGTCGGAGAAATATTGGCGTTTTGCATTTCTACAAAATCTATTGCAGAGATTCCTTGCAGCCTTATATAAGCACCAATTTTCGTTAGTACGATCCCGTTTAAACTTTCTAAAAACACGATTTCGCTTTCTCATGGCGATACGTACCGCCTCCGTGATCCATGGTGCAGGAGGGCGCTTTATTTTGATGGCACGTACGGGTGCATGTTTATCGTACAGTGTTAACACTTCATTATTAAAACTATATGTTATTGGCACATAGAAGTTAAAAGTCGGGGGGTTTTAATTAGAATTACAAATAATCTTATTTTCTAAACTAGGTCATATTATAAGGGGCCTTTCAAGTATTGCGTAAGCATAATTTTAGTCATTTTAATTTTATTAAGTAGGTATATGTAGGTAAGTATAAAAATCCATGATATGATACTTATTAATAGGTATTTACCTATTTTTAGCTGCCTACCAAAGAAAAAAAGGATGGAAAAGAGAAGTAGACGGAAGATTGGAGCGCGGCGATACGCTGATTATTCAGTTGAAACTTTAATGCTTGTTGTAGATTTGGTAAAAAGTAAGGCACTGTCGTCGTATGAGGCTGAAAAACAATTCGGCATTCCGAGGCGCACAATTTTAAATAAATGCCGAAATGAACACAACAAGGCGATAGGTCGACCACAGGAACTTACAGAAACTGATGAGAGACATATTGCGAACGCTGTCGAAGTATCTGCCGATTTTGGGAGTACACTTACATTAACAGATTTGAGGATAGTTGTATACAATTACCTCACAAAATGTGGAAAGACGGGTTTATTTAAAGGTTTTATGCCCGGTGAGCGATGGGCTCGCAAGTTTTTGGCGCGCCATAATTTAACACAGAGGACAACCCAAAATATCAAACGCAGTCGTGCATCAAAATCTGTCGAAGAAATGACAGCTTTTTATGAAAACCTCAAATCATCACTTAAAGATTTATGGTGCCGATGGTGTCAGTTTGGACCCCCAAATGCACGATATAACCACACAAAGTCCGGTTGGTTTGACATGGTTTGTTTTGACGACTGGTTTAAAACCATGATCTTACCATGGGCCGAATCACTTGAAGGGGTAAAAGTTGTAATTGGGGACAATTTAAGAAGTCGAAGTCATTCAATTGTGCCTAGAAAATAATATAAAGTTAGTGTTTTTACCGCCAAACGCAACGCATCTTACCCAGCCGCTCGACGTTGCTTTCTTCGGGCCGATGAAACGATGCTGGCGAAAAATTTTGCTTAAATATAAACTTACACATCAAAACTCAACCACAATAAATAAATGTGATTTTCCAAAATTACTGCATGAACTAATGGAAGAAATCCATATGAACCAAAGTAATAATTTACGCAGTGGTTTTGCAGCCGCTGGCATATTTCCATTTGATCCTTCTAGAGTCATTAAAAAGATTCCAGACGTTTCGTCAAATTCATCGAAAAGTTTTGATGGCTGTCTATTAGAATATTTGAAAAGCATGAGATCTTCAACTACTAAATCCAGACACAGTGCTAACAAGAAGTTACCAGTGATAGCCGGTAAATCTATATCAACGGAAGAGGCCGAAATAATTAAAAAAGGCAAAAAAAACGAAAAAACATAATACAAATACAGACTTGAACATAGCAAGCATCTCAGCACTACAGCAGCCTAAATCGTTAAAAGAAATAAGTACTACAATCATAAACAAATTCTTGCAAATTGAATACGAAACTGCAAACCCCACTATTATTAAAACGTCAACAAAAAAGAGGACTACAAGGAAAAAAACACAGGCTATCAATGTTCGTTCCTTGAGTCAATGTAAAAAAACAGATGACGAAAATTTACCTTTCATAAATTTAGATAATGATAATATCCCTCGTTGTCTGCAAACTTCAAAAACAATTTATTGTAGTAAAGTGCTGTGAAGCCTACAAGAGATCTAGGCATAAAAATTATATCAAATGAAATTTTAAGGCCAGGGCAGAAATTTTACTTACCACACTCTACACAAAATTCTCAAGCTCTGTATAGTGAGTTAGCAATAGCGGGGCCATCAAATAGAAGCACATATAATAGAGGTCCGAAAGATCAGCATGCTTTATCAGAAAACATTATTCTAAATAGTAAACAGGTAACTTTAAATAAATGATCAGTATTACAAACAACACCAAATCCGACAAATCAAGAAAACGTTAATTAACCAGAAAAAGGAAAAAAATACAAAGCAAAGAAAGTATCAGTATCTTCTGGTTCATTTACAAGTGTTTCTGATGAAATGAGTGAACATAGCGACTCCAGTATATTTCATGTTCTGGACAGCGATGGCGCTGATTCTGAAAATGTTCTTTTATGTTATTTAAAAAAGTCAAAACTGCTGCTAAGTTCAACAAATAGTAATAGTAACGCAAATATACCTAATTTGAATTATCTAGATGAGCTGATATCAGATGATACCAATAAACTGTCTGAGACAGACCGTGCACCGTATTCAATGGGTCTTACCTGTACTAATATAAATAAAGCTGCATGTCCCCTTACTTGCGAAACCAATCAACCTGAAACCTCTGATACCCAAGCGTCATATTCACCTATGATCCAAGATTTTATTTTCAACAGTGATACTGTATTGTCTGATAATTGTAGTGAGTCTGTATTCTTTGATAATGAACAGACGTCTTTAAATTTTACGGTGAATGATAAGGTTTTGGTATGTTATTATATGAAAAATAAATGGAAAAATTATATTGGAGTTATTTTGGCTTGTAATAATGACGAAACTTATGACATTTCATTTTATTGTACGATATGGGCTAAAGGCGAGCTTAAATTTAAAAAAAATAAGAAAATTGACAGAGACACTGCTGTACCAATAACCTCTATAGAAAAGATAATTCAAATTTATAAAATATCTGATAGTAAGTTACTTGTGTCACTCCGCGCTCCCTCACATCATGCTGCCAGCCAGGTTCAGCCAGGGTATAAGTTACTTGTATAAGGATTATGTAAAAGAAGTGCCGATATCTCTGGAACTATGACCCGCAGCGAAAAACTTCATATGACCTTAAGGGATGCTTTTGGTCGCCTCTAAGCCTTGGCATCATAAAAAATAGGGCTTAATAGGGCATAAAAAAATCGGCGAAATTTTTCTAAGTCCTGAGAACCATTGACGAAAAAATGAGTATAACTCCGAAAATATCGCATGCAGCGCAAAAGTTTATATGACCTTAAGGGATGCTTTTGGTCATACCTAAGCCCTGGCATCATAAAAAATTGGGCTTAATAGGGCAAAAAAAAAATCGGCGAAATTTTTCTAAGTCCCAAAAAGTGCGCACCCTTTCGTATACCCTAACCAGGGGGGTGACACTCCATAGTAACTTGACGTTTCGGAAAGATAGAGGTGCCCTCTGGACGTTGTCCCCAAACTAGTATCGAAAGGGATGCCCACAGTAAATCGTTGAGTTTCGAAACTCGATTCCTTCATCATCGATTTACAAACAAAATAATTTTTGGTTGCTTTTCTGCTGTATTAAATATAAATAAAATAATTTAAACATAATATATATATCACAATAATATAAATTTGATGTTTTATTTCTAAGAATATGACTAAACAAAAAATAAACAAATCGATTTTTTATAACTGTAATCGAGTTGATCTCGAGCATAACATGGGGGATGTCCCTAAAGTGTTCACAAAATGGCTACTGTTCTGTGCGTATGCGCTTTTCAATAGTATTTTTGTGTATTCTTCATTTATTTCGTTTTTTTTAACTCCGGTAAGAGCGTCAAGTCGAGCCCTCAGTGTTCCTTCGCCTTACCGTCGAGAATTTCCGAGAGGTTTTGTGTTAGTGCTAAAACTAAATAACGATAGGACGTTTGCGATAAAGACGCTTTTCATTTATTTTTAGTGTTTTTCTAGTGTATTTCAATATGCCTAGACTCTGTGCATTTGGGTGTTCGTCCAAGGGTAAGTTCAAACACACATTAGACAAGATTTGTGCATTACCTGTCCCAAACCAAAAACAAGTTCTATGTACATGTTATCTTTTTACGCTATACCTGCTATGAAATTTAGAAGATTGATAACCATTATTATAACCATAATAAAACCCAGAGCACAAAGGGTACTTACTTCTTAGTTTTTGTCACACAATATTAGTTGATGAGTTAGGTTACTTATAAAAATTTATGAAAAAAAAGTTTCTGTGTTCTCGTTTCAGTCAAATGTACAAATGTTATTCAATGATGATATTATAATAACCAATCACTGTTTAATATTTTCAGGTACAATAATGCATCGTTTTCCAGATGCAAAAAAATATCCTGATCGTTTCAAGGCATGGGTCACTCTGGTTGGTGGAAAACTTGTAACGGAAACTGATTTTGAGCATTTTAAGAAGAAGATGGTTTGCGATAAACACTTCACGCAAAACGACAAAAACAGGAACCATCGCTTAAACAATTCAGCAATACCTTCACTTTATTTATCGGGTCAGTTTCAACTCAATTATAATGTACTTTGATATTTCTAGTTCTAAAATGATAAAGAGAATCCGATCATCTATTTGAGACCATTTAATCCATTCCGAATTCAGATTACAAGATCGGAGCAAGTGCTTAATTTGTTTCTTTTACTTTTTAGGGACACCAATGAATGAGAGTGAAAGTGCAAGTGATCAAGTTACTGTAGAAGAGACAACACCCACACTTTGCAGTACTACTACTCATAGCGAAATATTGTTACCTGATAACATAGGTAATAAATTAATATAAGTTGTATATATATTTATTAAATAGTTTATTTTTTTAATATTACAACCATTTAATTATGTTTTCAGGCTCCCGCCATCAATTTTCTATAGCGGAGTATGTTCAAACAGAACACAATTATAGTGTTATCAGCAAAAGTAGAGATGACTCCAGAAAAGGTATGTAATATGATTTATATATTTTTACATCTTTTATAATAGTTCCATGTTTATCATCAAGTCACGCAAGTTATATTTGATTTAATTCAAATATTTATTCTGAAAAAAGGCAATGACAGGCTCTTTTCAATGTTCAATTGAAAAAAAAAAAATTGAATAAAATATACACAGTCAAATCACACAAATTCAGTAAGCCCCAATGTAAGTTCGAGACTTGTGTTATGGGATTCTAACTCAACAATACTATATTTCATAACATATACATATAAAAATACCCATCCAAGACCTAGATCAATCAGATCAAGTTCATTTTCCATCATTGCCCGACCATGATTCCGTTACGCCATGGAGGTCGTCGAATTTTTTTATCTAATGTATATGATTTGTCAAAGCTTTAAACTACTAGAATTTTGAACGAGACTAAGACTTTAATTTTAACACATTGGTTCTTTTCAGTACCATTGAAGGAATCTGTTCGACGAACTTCAAAAGTTTTTCAAAAAGACATCCGTATGCTGCGCTTGGAAATATCACGCTTGCGTAAGAAAACAACAACTTTCAAGGCGAGATTGGCTAATGCAGAAAAACTTGCTGAGAACACTGCATTTCAACAAGTGGCAGAAAAAATGTCGTCAACATCGCAACTATTTATGCATATGCAATTGCAAAATGTTAAAAAATCAAAAGGAAGGCGTTTCACTATTGAAGAAAAAGTTCTATGTTTGTCATTGTTTAAAAAGAGTCCGAAATGCTATAAACTTTTACATAAATATTTTACTTTGCCATCCATAAAGGCTATGCAACGATTAATTAGCCAAATAAAAGTATGTCCGGGGATCAACCCCATAATTTTTAAAAAACTCAAAGCTACTGTACTGGATATACCAGTAAATGACCGTCTTTGCAGTTTAATTTTCGATGAGATGTCATTAACACCACAAGTGTCGTATGATGCACACAAAGATAGTTTGGAAGGGTTTTCCACTAATAAGACGACTGAATTCGCTGACCATGCTCTGGTATTCATGATTAAGGGCATCAAAAGTAATTTTAAACAACCAGTTGCGTATTATTTTACGACAAAATTAAATAAATTAGAATTAAAAACTGTTATTAAAGAGGTAATTATCAATTGCCAAAATGCAGGCTTAATTGTAATAAATACCGTATGTGACCAAAGCACAGTTAATGTAAGTGCAATATCAGACATGGTTAGTGATACAAAAGCTTTATTTTTAAAAAATGGTAAAGAGTGGCGCCATGACGTTATACGCGTTAATAAACGGAACATTATACCACTATATGATGTCCCTCACCTAATTAAAGGTATTCGAAACAATTTATTAAATAAAGACATGTCATATGAAGTGGATAATGAAATATATGTAGTAAAGTGGGAGTATTTTCAAAAATTATATGCAGCAGACACTTCTTATGGGGAATTGAGGTTATTAGATAAAATTACGGAAGAGCACATTAACCCAGAAAAAATAAATAAAATGCGGGTAAAATGCGCAACACAAATATTTAGCCACAGCGTTGCTGTGGCTGCAGAACATTTAACCGGTAGGGGCAATTTGCCGATTGAATGTAAGCAATTAATTAAAATTACCTTATTATTGGACAATTTGTTTGACAGCCTTAATGTAAACTCTTTTAATCCTATTAATGGTAAAAAATATAAAGGTGCTGTCAGGCGAAATTCTTGTCATCACCAATTGTGGAGAAATGCAAAACAAATTTTGAAGACTATTAGATTTAGAGAAAAGAAATTTGTTGGAAACAAAATTAGATTGACTGAAAAAGTGGTACCATCTGTCACAAATTTTATAAAAACGATTGAGGGCATGGAAGCAATTTGGGATGTTTTGTCTAAAAAGTATGGTTTTGATACATTGTTTACTCGTAATTTTAATCAGGACCCAGCAGAAAACTTTTTTGGGAATGTCAGAAGTTTCGGAGGAAGAAATAATGCTCCTAATTCAGTTGCCTTTCAAGGAGCATTTAAGGCGCTTTTATTAAATAATTATAACTCTCCTCATTCTAATCGATCTAACTGTGAAGAAGACAATAACAAATGTCTGCAGTCATTACATTTTTTTTTAGATAAAGAAATCATTGAAACTTCTGATGTTCCTACTCATGAAGGAAATGTATTTTGTAATGAAGATATTTTTGATGTAGTCGATTTTAATAATGAAATAGACGCAGGTCAAAGAAATTATGTATGTGGATGGGTCTTGACTAAATGCTTAAAAAATGTTGCAAAAGGCTGTAAACAATGTAAAGAAGACTTACTTGATAACAAAAATGATAACGAAAGTAATGCATTCATAAAAGCAAAAGAATATGCCAACAAGAAATGGCTTTGTTACCCCAACAAATATACAGAACATTGCTTCCATGAAATACAAAATATAATAATATCATTTTTGAAAAAAGACGCACCAAAAACAAATGTAAAAAAAAATATATGTGCTTTTATTAACTTATTAGTTAATTTCCCATTTAAATGTCAGAGGCACAACGAAGTTTTAAAAGAATATTTCACTAATATTACCCTCAACGTAGTGTTACACAGTTGGTGTCGCTCAGTCAACCGAATTTTGAGTGGTAAAATAAAATATGAAGGGGAGGACGAAATTAAAACAGCTGCACAATTGTACTACGATAAACACAAACATTATAAAAATAAAAAATGATTAATGGTGTTAACTTGTTTTATTTTTTCTTGTTCAACAGAACCTATTAACATTGTTTTTTACTTTTGTCTGTGTTATTGTCCTATTTAAGTATTTCATATTAAACTTTTTTGAAATACCTAAACAGGATAATAACACAGAAAGTTCAGCAGTGGAAGTTCGAACAGTGTTTGCGTTCCTATCGACAATTTTCGTTAACTTTCAAAAATATAAATATTGTACAAATTTGTGAAAGTTAACGAAAATTGTCGATAAGAACGCAAATACTGTTCGAACTTTCACTGCAGAAAAGTTTTCACAAATTCAAAACATACCTATAAGTATAGGTACCTGTATAAATAAATATACCAATACTATAGGTAGGCATGTATAGGTATATCAACGGAGCTTTAGTTCAGGGGACAACGTTCAGAGGGCGCCTCTCTTCAATCGTGAAGCAAAAAATCAACGCGAGAGGGCTCTCTTTTCCTACAGTATTACTTTACTCTTTGACCCTAACCAAGCATTCATGGTGTGTAATAGGTACCTACCTACTTTATTGGTCTGATTAAAATTTATCGTTAATTTATTAGTCCATAACCATAAAAAAGTATAATTATAGAAAAAATACAAAGTGAAGCACACAGTAGGTACACAAAACATGCACTGCAATCGTAGATACACTTACCAAGCTTTCAGTAAATGTCCAGTAGGAAATTATGTCTTATTGTAATTATTAATTATCAATAAAATCACAAAATACAAACTTTAGGTTATCTTTCGATGACAACAAATTTAAGTGGCGGCGCGGGGCGGCCGGCAAACAAACAACAACGAATGAATGAATCTGACCGAAGATCCGATCTGATCCGTCTGGTCAAGCGAAAGCGAGTGAGCGAGATAGAAGTGGTGTAAGTGTAAAAGAGGAAAAGTACAACGTGTTGTTCCAATGCTAACGAAGCTTACCAACATGAAAAATTCTAAAACGAGCGTTTCGTTTCACGTTGCTTTTATTAAAAAAAATTCGAAGTGAATTCTACAAATCCGGAAAAATCACCTAAAAGTAACCTTTTCATTAGTGTAACCTAAAAGTAACCAATGCAGTTCAAAAATCACCTTAAAGGTTACAAAAGTAACCTTCTGGCAAGACTGGTTGATAAAATCAGTCAGTGCTACCAACACTACAACGTAAAAAAATTGACAGCTAGTTATGTGCAGTTACTTCAAAGTAATGATGTGCAAAGTCGACAAAACTTGTCGATGCTTTTGTTGGCGTATTGTATTTAGTCTAAATAATATTATTATAGTAAGAAGGCAGGCTATAGAAGAAAATGATATAAACATTTTTTTATTTTAGTTACAACACTAGTGCCAAAACAGCAGCAAAATAATTTTTGAGGGCAAAAAGTTCTGAGAAGGCGAAATCTGAATTGAGGCATGGGGAAAGCAACTGTTTATATTATAGTGAAAACACTGACTATTTATTGTGATAATCACAATAAGGAAATACATAGCACAAACTAAATAGAGATACTATGTACATATTAGGAATGGCGATTCTAACCGAAAAACATTGATTTTTAAATCGATTCGAATTGTGACCTGATGGATCGATCCTCAAAAAATCGGATTCTAAAATATCGATTTTCAAAAAATCAATCTTTTTTCAAATTGGTTTTTACACTGTAAGAATAAATCAAATTCATAAAAAACAAGACAAATGTTATAATAAACGATCTTTCAATCAAATTCTTTTAACAATTATTTTTATTACTATTATCATCAAAATATCAGATCAGGTACAAAACAAAACATTTATTTTCAAATCTTTTTAATCAAAAACAATTAGATAATTTGGCTTAAAGTTCCCAATGAATAATATCTTAACTTTTATAAACAACAATCTGTCAAGTCTACCGGGATCCAAGCGGTTCCGCTCATCACTTGCGATGTTTCCAGCAACTGAAAACAGGCGCTCACAAGGAACGGATGATCCCACAAAAGACCTACATACGTCATGGCTATTGACTGAACGTGATGATACATAGAGTTTTTTTTCTCTTGCCAGTAATGTATAGTATCATATTTCAGGTCCACGACTGCCTGCGATAAATAATGTTTAAATTTTTTGTGTAGATTACGGTGGTGGCGCATATATGCACCACAGTAGCTGAGAGGTTAAAGAATATGATAATAAACGTAACTTTTTTATTGATGAGAAGTGAGGCGAAGGAGACTACACATACAGCCATCTCGCGACGTTTTGAGTTATAAACCGGCAGCAATCTTGGAATACGGGCCTTCAACTAATTGTATGGTTTATACCAAAACAGAAAAAATCGTATCTCGATTTTAGGATGTCTGAGATCGATACACGAGATCGATTCAATGCATAGGATCCATTAAAAAGATCGAATTTTTCACTACAAGAAATCGATTTTTCGATTAATCGATCTCAGTTTGCCATCCCTAATAAATAGTAACTTTGTGAAAATAAATTGCGTACTTATACATTTTACTTGTAAAAAAGTGCAATGGCTCGTTTGGTGTTGCAAAGTGTAATTTTCAGTAGGGATGTGACATTGCTGATAAAAAATCGATTTTTATATAATCGATTTATTTTTTAAGTATGAAAAATCGATTAACAAATAATCGATTTTTCTTAAGAAAATAATCGATTTTATTATATTGATAGATTTTTTCCAAATTTTTCAATTTATGTCAAAATAAACGCCATATACATTATATCAATAGATTTATTCATTAAAAATAAACAACAAAATCAGTAAGTTCTTATACAGGGTGACACTTCTTCTGCCTATAATTGATTATGCTGATGTGTGTTATCTGGATTTAACTGAAGAGCATCTCAACAAATAAGAACGTCTTCTAAACAATTGTATTAGGTTTATATTCTGCCTTCGGAAGTACGATCATATTTCTGAATACCGTTCTCAGCTAAATTGGCTCCCCATCCGTAACCGTAGAAATCTTCACATTTTATGTCAGCTCTATACCATTCTCAACAATCAGCTT
Organism: Amyelois transitella; assembly: GCF_032362555.1. NCBI lineage: Eukaryota > Metazoa > Arthropoda > Insecta > Lepidoptera > Pyralidae > Amyelois > Amyelois transitella. The sequence goes on along the minus strand of NC_083511.1, from coordinate 3,001,376 downwards.
GCCCCAGACTATCTTAAAAAAGACTTCCAACTATTAAGTTCTACTCACGAAAAAATCCTTCGTTCTTCAAATAAGTTAACTCTTGCTATCCCTTTTCACCGTACAGGTATTGCCTCCAATTCTTTCGCCGTTATGGCTGTTAGGCTCTGGAATTCACTTCCCGAGTCCATCAGGACATCCCCAAGTCGTTCTAGTTTCAAATCGCGGGTAAACGGGTTTTTCCTGAGTCGCGAGGGTATTTAATATCGCCTTTTCACTCATTTCGGTAATCGCTGCACCTATTTATTTATGTATATTGTTTATCTATTGTAGTTTTTATGTATGTATATTGTTTATCTATTGTATTTTTTATGTATGTATATTATAATTATTTTATTTTATATTTTGTGTAGGTATAAATATATTTATTTAGTTTAACCCCACATGAAGTTCTCTGTAAGACCCAATGGTTGACTGGTAGATAATGCTTCTAGCATTAAGTCCGCCAATTGTGCTATACATTTGTATCTTGTGCAATGAAGTTTAAATAAATAAATAAATAAAAGACATTTAATTCAACTGCATAAATTTAACTGTTAAGTGTACTTATCTAAAGGATATTTAAAAACGTAAAAAGAAAAATATCGGTTCATATTTCAGAAAGTACGAAAAAAAAAAAAAAGTATCAAAATCCACGATCCTAAATACGTAATATCACCCCGGCCGGCGGAAAAGCGACGCGTAAGATTCAGAGGTCAACGACACAATGCATTCAGCTGAGCGATCTCGACAACTCTGCACTTTACTTGATCTTGATACTAGAAAAATAAATTATTTTTCAGACATTTATTTACATGTTTAGTTTAAAATTATTTTTGTAGTATTGGTCTTAATAAAGCGTGTGACGTATTTTTGAGGGTTTTTTAAATGTGAAAAATATGATGAAGTTTAATTTAAATAAAAATAGGCTCAAACGGCTCAGAAGCATGGGTATAGTCTATGTTTAAAAGGATGCAGTTGTTTTAAATGTCACCCTGTATAATCAACACAAATTAAAGTTTTTAACAATCAAGTTTGAAAAATGAAGTTTCAGCAACGAATAATGAATAAAATATCAACCGAATGTCGGTAACATACTGTTCATTGACTAATTCCAACTAGAGAATTTTGTTCAGTTTAGATGATTAATTTGATTAAATTAATCATCTAAACTGTTTTAAGAGCACAGAAAGAATGCACAGATGGCGTTAATGTAATATTATGGAGCTATGATAGTATTCTTTGGCAGTTCGCGTTCCGGGCTCAAAGCCAGAAGACAAAAACATAATTTCGGGGTGCATTTATTGGATGATTATAAAAATCGATTTTAAATCGATTATTAATGAAAAAAAAATCAAGTATAAAAATCGATTTTTACTTTAAAAAAAATCGATTTTTAATCGATTTTTTGCATAATCGATTTTTTTTTCACATTCCTAATTTTCAGTAATGCCTGTAGAAAGGATTTGCGAGAAACGCGTAATTTGCGTAGGATTGCTCGGTACGCCGATAATGCACTTGCTATGAGTGATGACGAATTTAAGCGAAATTATCGTGTCACCAAGGCATTGTTCCATTATTTATATCAAGAGCTAAAACCCTTGATGCAAGCTTCTAAAATAAGAAGTCATATCAGTACAAAATACAAGATAATTTTGTTTTAAATTATGCGAGTACTTTGTGATACAAACAAGTTTGCAAAAGTACCTAATTGCTTTATTAATTGGTTTTGGTTTACAGATACTAGTAGCACTTTCAATTCTATGCAACCGGCAGCTACCAACGCCTAGTAGGATGTTCACTAGGTACTCCCATGTCGCAGCAATCAGTATCTCGGGCATTGAGGGATGTGACAGCAGCATTGAATCACTCGACAATCCTGCATTAATACATAAAATTTTCTTAAACTGTTCAAGAACGCAATGTTATTAAAAGAAGGTATGTAAATTGTGTTTAAGACATGACAATTTATTGATAAATGTATATGTGTAGATAAATGTGTGTTAATATCTGTGTTTGTTGTAGGTTTAATGAAAAATTTCACATTTCTGAAGTAATAGGATGCATAGATGGCACCCATGTGGCAATAGTACGTCCTGCTAAAAATGTAGAAAGATATTTTAACAGAAAACATTTCTATTCAAGAAATGTACCATAAACTGCTGCAACTTTGCACGACATTTCAGGTTTTTCCTTAATATCTCTGTAGTGTTTCTATAATATGGGCCCATTTTTACATGCAGGCAAATTTAAGATTTAAGTCACATATCTTTAGGTTCAAAGTGCTTAAAATGAGGTTGGATTTCTGTCCAGAACCTGTCAAAGTTGTGATGAAATGTTCCAACTTTGCCTATAAGTCTATTAGAAAAAATATGTGCCGTGTGACTTGATTATAATTATAAACTCATAGAAACTGTAGGTATCACCATCAAGATGTGTAGAGCTTGACACAAATAAACATCCTATATTTTTTTCTATCGGGTAGGCAAAGTTGGGCACCAGATTTATGTGTTTTTAAATATTTTCATACAATTTTTAAGCATGTTTAGGGCTGTGCCAAAAAGAAAATGTGACGTCGAGCTAGGCCCCCGCATGTCCGTATACCCAGCAGGGCCCTTCGTCTGATTCGATTGAATACTAAAGTTTCACTTAGGTAATATTTTATACCTTCCGAATAGTGTAAGTAAAATAATTGTACCTCAACAGTTATGCGAGAAAATTGAATTAATTTCCAGCAGGGCCCTCCGTGGTTTGAAGGTCTTCAGACCTGTAGTGTATGTGCCTGTATAGCGGTGCATTAGTACCTTTAGATTATCTTCGTTTTCTTGAAAAAAAGTTATTAGTTTATAAGAAATATACCTACAAAATGTTTATAATGCCAGCAGGGCCCTTTTTTGTTTTGGGGGTTTCAGTCCAAACAATCATATTTCCTAGCAGCATTATATTTGTACTTTTCAAAAAACTTATCGCTTAATTCAAATAATGAATAATAATAAGTAAATAAATCAGATAAAAAAAATCTAAAAAAATAAAATTACTCTGATATCTAAAGATGGCTATACTTATTATTTGATTATTTATGTGATGCGACCAATGAAATAAAAATCAGTTTGTATGTTATACTAGCTGTTGCCAGCGACTCCACCCGCGTGGTCAAATGAATGAGAGGTTTTACCGCGGTAAAAAGTAGCCTATGTCACTCTCCAGTCTCCTAACTATCTATCTATAAAAAAAATCATAATTACCATAACATCGCATATACTTATTGTTGTATTATTTATGTGATGCAAGCAATTAAATAAAAATCAGTTTGTATGTTATATCAGGTACGTATATTAATATTTTCGAAAAAAAGTACCTACTCAATGATGAATTACAACAACAAATAAGTGTGATTGACAAAAAACAATAATAGTTGTAGCAATAGGAATTCCCAATCAAACGTTGTTCAGTGTGGGTTAATAAAGTTCCTAGTAGGAAAATTTACAGTAGGTAAGTATAAAAAACATTGCATTAAATACATTTTACCTAACACGGGTATATAAAACACAATGTACTTGTATTTTTTCTGTATAGTCACTATTGATCACGTTGTCACACAGGTCGTCATAACATTGCCACTGTTTATCTTTTCTTAAGCAGTGAGCTCTATAATGCCCGATGGTGGTGCCATCCCCGCAATACTGTATTGCGGAAAGTAATCTATAGATTTCATCTTTAATTAATAAGTTTTGGGGTATATCGGTTAATGCCATTGGAGGATGTTCGTTTAAATCAAATGATATGATATCTGAAACATTGTAGATCGACTTACGAATACCATTACAGTTCTTTTCGATGCATAACGTACCAATTTCGTGAAAGTAAACAGCCTTGTTTAAAACCGCAATTCCTCCTTTATTTAGCACGTCTGCATCCAAAGGAATCATGGCAATTAGCCGTTGGTGTTCATTTACATTACATTTTTCGTTGCTGCAAACACTTTTGCGGATTGCGCTGTAAAGATGTAGTAGAACAACCTTTTCAAATATGTAACATACGTTGCTTTGGCAATCTATAATAATAGGTCCCTTTTCAATAGATGTGACACCACCACTACTATTATAATGGTTTGATAATATCATGAGTCTACGGGAATCTATGTCAGATTTAAAATCATCGTTGATCAAACACCGAACTAAATGAAAAAAATCATTATTTGGGTTTTGAGCGCGAATATTAAGATAATCATTATCAACACACGCTACAGCTATAGATTGCGCAACAGAATCAAACGCACATGTATTATACAGTAAACGAGGGTTATTGTCAATTATATTATAGCCACCGTTTTTCAAAATAGTAATTCTTTTATTAATACAACTTTCACTCGTTACTTTATTTTGTTTTGTCTTCTTTTTTGGTCTTCCTCTACTTTTGGGTCTTTTTATCAACCCTCGCCAATTCTCACAATATCTTGGATTATTTTTAAACACAGATTCATCTGGAAAGGTGGTTTCGTTATCATTATTATATGTGTGTTTTAGTATTGCCTTTGATTTATCCCTAAATGTGCGTTTTTCTGTTGCTTTTAGTGTTCCCTTTGATTTATTACTTTGAATTTTGCTTATGTTTCTTAACGCCAATGTAATTACTCCTTTTAAAAAGTCGTGGTGCTCTACGAGGAAGTCATCAACTCGCAATCTCATATTGAAATTTTTCAACAAGAAGTTCTTTAAAATGTTAAAAGCACTTTCACAGTTACTGCTACTTGGTGTAAGGTTATCGGAATAAAAAAAACGACACATTACATTGGAAAACAGTGGAAGTCGCAATATGAGATGTTTAAGCACGTCAAGAAATTTCGGGAGGTAATATGGATTGAGTTGATCACCGTCATTTTCCAAGATCGATATTAGTTCATTACGTTCGATGAACTCGTTCAACCAACTGACGGGTTCATTTTGATCTATATCGCTAACTAAAATGCTACCAATCACTGCTTTTGTGTCTCTTCCATCTAGGTCTGTAGTATCATTTGCTCTTTCAATAGCTGCATTTCCACCATAAATTAAAACTTTTAAACGGTTTATTGCGTTTGAGCAGAGTGTAGAACTGCCATTTTTATCATCCCCTGCATATTGGTGCGTGGAAGTCAATATCAAATCCCATACTACTTCCTTCACTATTTGATAATCTTGGCACATTTTTATAAATTTTATACAATTCACGTAGAACCATTTTATATGTGTGTCGACTCCTTGAAAGCACGGGAGGTTCGAAAGTGTTTTGCAGAAATGTGAGGTGTCGAGTCTCACAAAGCAAGGCGGCACTTGTGAAGTTTGGTTTTCAAGTAATTTGAAGCAGTTGGATATATAATCTTTTGTTGTAGGACATTTCGCCAAAGCCTTTACTACAGCAGATATTAGTGCAGCCGAATCATCTGTTATAGCTTCATTAGGAGGCGTTAAATTAACAATCCACGACTCCAACCACCGACATATTGTTTCAGCTGTTTGACTCTCTGATAACAGTTGCGTTAATGGAACACTACTTCCTTGACTTGAATATCCAAAGCACATATAAAGAAATACATGCTTAGAGTTGTCTTGTCCTATGAAATGATCATCGCTTTTGTGTGCCCTCTCGACGTTTCTGCAAATTGATCCTGTCGCATCTAAAGAAACACTAATACGTCCTTCTTTTCGGAGAATTTTTTTGTAACATTCGATCTGTTCTTGCAGCCAATACTGTACGTAGAACGGTCGAGCCGAAACTTGTTTAATATAGGTTGAAAATGGTGTAATAGTGCTTAGCTTCACCAAACTTAATACGGGATTACTATGTAAAATGTTCTCCTTTCTCGTTTCAGATTTGATTTGACGTAACGTTTGTAAATTTGGAATAAATGGTGATTCACGCTCATCAGAAGAGAAATCGTTAGCCAACTCTGATTGAACTACAATAGCAGATTTGGAATAAAGACGTTTTTTCAAATCGCGCCTTTTTTCACTTGTCATACGTTTTTTTTTTCCAGGATTGTGTTTGAAATCTTTATCATAACCCTTCACGGCACAATGAACACTCATGAAATAATCGGTATTAGGTGTGGGTTTTATTATCACTTCGACGGATGCATGGCACTGGTTGCAATATCCATTGCATTTAATACTTCCAGCTTGATAAACTTGGTGATTTTTCATACACCAAATGCATGGCAACTGCGTATTTGACCAAAGTTCCTTAGATATTATGTCAGACCACTTTTGTGTTGGTAATTGTATTCGTCGTTGAAATATTTGATTTGGTTTTTGAGAATCATTTCTATGGGTATAAAATACCTGAGGTTCAATTTGTTGCCATTTGTGACAGTCCATTAAAAAGTCATATGTATCATAACTTTCACTCTCACTGCAGTCACTATTAGAAAATCTATCACTTTCCGATATGGTATAATCGTCTGTTAACTTCTTATAAGCAAACGTTGTTGTTGCACTGAAAAAGTGTTCATAGTTTCTTTTAATAGATAAATAAACTGCTTTAACCGTCATACGTTTGTTAAGTTGCCGCACAATGTCACTATAAACTACGTCACTGGGTGGCGGTAATGAATTTTTAAATTTGTCTTCAAACTGTTCAATCACTATTTTTTGTTCCATGAAACTAACTGCTGCTCTTTTACCTCTTTTCACAGGTATTTTTTTCACTAGCTTCTTTCTTCTAACCATTTTTATCACAAATAAGTTCTAAATTCTAAATGACAATACGTAATCTCACAAATGAAACTCTGTAACTGATGTGCGACATCCATACACTACGGTATCGGCAAAGTTTATCATCTACCCTCAATTTTTTATATTATTCAATTCTATATGTTTTTCGAAGATATTCAACTACGTACCTGCCTAAACCTTACTAATATTATAAATGCGAAAGTGTGTTTGTTAGTTTGTTTATGTATTATGTAGCGATGTTATGGTAATTATGATTTTTTTTATAGATAGATAGTTAGGAGACTGGAGAGTGACATAGGCTACTTTTTACCGCGGTAAAACCTCTCATTCATTTGACCACGCGGGTGGAGTCGCTGGCAACAGCTAGTATAACATACAAACTGATTTTTATTTCATTGGTCGCATCACATAAATAATCAAATAATAAGTATAGCCATCTTTAGATATCAGAGTAATTTTATTTTTTTAGATTTTTTTTATCTGATTTATTTACTTATTATTATTCATTATTTGAATTAAGCGATAAGTTTTTTGAAAAGTACAAATAGAATGCTGCTAGGAAATATGATTGTTTGGACTGAAACCCCCAAAACAAAAAAGGGCCCTGCTGGCATTATAAACATTTTGTAGGTATATTTCTTATAAACTAATAACTTTTTTTCAAGAAAACGAAGATAATCTAAAGGTACTAATGCACCGCTATACAGGCACATACACTACAGGTCTGAAGACCTTCAAACCACGGAGGGCCCTGCTGGAAATTAATTCAATTTTCTCGCATAACTGTTGAGGTACAATTATTTTACTTACACTATTCGGAAGGTATAAAATATTACCTAAGTGAAACTTTAGTATTCAATCGAATCAGACGAAGGGCCCTGCTGGGTATACGGACATGGCCCCCGCCACATAAAAAATAAATAAAAAGACTTGACATGAATCAATTGAGTTTAATAAAAATTGTGTCATTGCCAAGTGTCATTTTATCATAGAACAAAACGAGACAAACATAAAAATAATATCTGTAAAGTATAATGCTATCATTACCTAATTAACAGTCTCAGGTAGAAAAATTACAAAACTTAATCTAAATGTCACTAAACAATCATATAAATTTCACCCATATTTGAAATTGTTCACAAAATACAAATAAATGTTTCAAAAAACTAAAATGAAAGCAGCCTTTAGTTGTAGGTATACTTACAAATACAATTAAAAAATGGCACTGAAATCAGTCTTAATCATATTACAGGTATATCTAGTAAGTTTTACAGAAGTGGTCCTACCTTCCATATAATTAATTTAAAAACAAATTTAACCCAAAAATTGAATTTGTAAATCTATTTAAATTCAAAATATAAAACTAAATCAAAATAAGTCTTGAAACTATGAAACACAACAAAAACGTTTATAAGCTTACTTAAAAAGGAAACAGGTATTTCTATATTTATCAAGAAATAAAAGTTTAAAAAACAATAACCTTAATATTATGGTGAAACCAAAATCCAACTGAACAATATAACGAAATGTCATAAAAAATATAATTAATCACAAAATAAAAATATAAGCATAGCTGCCATCAATTGAAATAAAACATTTTATCTAAAACAAAGACGAAAATTAAAAATGTCTTAAATTAAACAATATCTATAAATTTTCTAAATTCAAGATTTAAAATGATTGTAGTTTTTCGCTGCGGGTCATAGTTCCAGAGATATCGTCACTTCTTTTACATAATCCTTATTTAGGGGGTGAAGGGGGGGGGTTTACAAAAAAGTGACCCATAGAAACGTCGCTGGCCAAGACCACGTCTATGCATTGGCGATGTAAAAATGGGGGCTCATCATGACATCGCAACCTTCGAAAATATGACTAAGTCCTGTGCACCCTTTGCTACAATAGCTCCGACGAGGCAACACTTAGAAAAAAAAATGATTTTTTTTACTTCTATTAAGACCTATTTTTTATGATGCCAGGGCTTAGAGGCGACCAAAAGCATCCCCTAAGGTCATATGAAGTTTTTCGCTGCGGGTCATAGTTCCAGAGATATCGTCACTTCTTTTACATAATCCTTATTTAGGGGGTGAAGGGGGGGGTTTACAAAAAAGTGACCCATAGAAACGTCGCTGGCCAAGACCACGTCTATGCATTGGCGGTGTAAAAATGGGGGTCATGTGATAACAATTGTTTCATTTTGGAAACTCGTCCGGAGCCGCTGGTGGGTATACCGTCTCAAGTCATGCTTGTCATGTTAATAATCTGCCATCGAATCTCAAATCAAATGTAAGACATCAAGACCGTGCTGTCGACCGTTGAGGAGTTCCCTCGTCCGGAGCCGCTGCTGGGTGTACCATCAAGTCATGCTTGTCATGATAATGATATGTAATGACTGAACCTAAACTCATATGTATTATGAAATTTGTATGTAAAGTGAATGTGGCAAGTGTTCGTAGCACTTTGCTACGAAATAAACATCGTCAAGAGCATCGTAGAGCGGTTCTCGTTACGGTAATACAAAACGTTGACGATTTGCTTAAAATTTAGTAAGTTTCAACCGATTTCTTTGAATTTTTCGTGTTGTCGTTTATGTCTTTTATATTAAATTTCGTAGTAGCTCGTTTAAGTCTTTTTCATTATTTAAATTTACTCCATTATTTCATAAGTTTTTTCTTTAGATCCGTTTTTATTACTTTAATTTTATTTTTAATTAGTTTCATTCCATTTTAGTATTTTTAATTTAGTTTAAGTTTTCTTTTTTAATTTCTTTAGTTTTATTTTTAATTACTTTAGTAACATTTTAATTGATTTTTATTTTTAATAAGTAGTTTAGATAATTAGTAAGATTGATTGCTTAGTGTAAGTTTAAGATTAACTTTGTAGGTATTGTTTTTATTGCTTTTTTGTTGTTTTTAATTGCTATTTATTGTTTTTTTTTATAATTTTTTTTTGTCTGCGCACTGTGCTTTTTGGTTTTTCTATTTACATTTGTTTTAAATTAATACCTATGGATATCAATAGGAAGGCACGCGAATTATTATATTCTAGGAATTTTAACTTTTGGAATTACGCGGCTTTGATAACGACCGAAGAAAGGGCGATCGAGGTGGCTAGGGCATGGTTTTTGATGCCTGGCGAAAGGGGCAATTGCCCGCGTTGCCATTTTAGAATGGCTGTGGAACCGCGGGCATCTTATAAGCTGGGATACAGGTGGCGATGCCGGCGAAGCGACTGTACTGGCGCAATTGTGTCGCTTTTAAAAAGTACAATTTTTGAAAAAAGTAAGTTATCTATTTTGAACACCTTACAAAAGATTAAGATAAGGTGACACAGGCGGCTATTGATGTCGGAGTCACAAAAAAAACTGCCATACAATTTTTTCACTACCTGCGGGAGGTGTGTGAAGTGGCCGAAGCCCACGACCGTGAAAGGTTGGGGGGTGCGGATGACGTAGAAGTTGACGAAACGCACTTATATACGAATAAGTACCATAGAGGTCGACTTCTACGACGTCAGACATGGTCTTTCGGGTGCATTAGCCGAAAGACTAAACAGATGCACGTCGAATTAATTCCCGACAAGACGCGACAGACCCTCGACCCCATAATAGCAGGCAACGTGCGTCGAGGGTCCTTTTTAATGTCGGACATGCATCGGTCATATTTCGGCGTGCATCTGCGGCTTGGTATGGGCGGCCACTTCACAGTCAATCATAGGGAGCAATTCGTAAATGGCACAGTGGACATCCCAGTGGATCAATCACTGGGAATGCCCGACGCTGGCTCAAATTTAGTGAGGGTCAAAATACACACAAACACCATCGAACGGCAATGGTTAGAACTAAAACGCCATTGTCGAACTTGCCGTAGCCAGCGACGCCTTCCGTGGTACATGGGGGAGTTCATGTATCGCCAAAATATTTTAAAAAGGCTGCCTACAGAGGCGGCAAGATTTAGAAGGTTTGTAAGGGACATTCACCGCCTGTATCCCGGCTTACGGCGGCGTGGCATCGCAATCAAAAACTGTCGATGCCGTCCGGAATGTCCACGTCGGCAGTAGCAGACAGTTTATTAAAACCATGTCGCCTATAAAAGTGCATTATTAATCAAAACCTATTTAAAATAGCGATGGGCGATTCTTGCTAAATATACGATCGACTGAATCGAAAATCGCGCGCTCGCGCATTCGATTGTCGATTTAGTAGTTCCTCAGGCTGATTATTCGAATAAGAATCGACAAACTACTAATTTAATTACTATCCATAATATACTACTATCTCTATACTCATCGCATATCAGCTAATATTCGTGTGCGTTAGGCGGCGTATTTTTCTGATTTGCGTGTGCGTGTGAATGTTAATAGGGTAATTCTAGGACAGATGGCCATAGAGGATAGATGGCCAATCGAAATAAATCGAAAACTAGCTCAGGGATGGCAGCACTTTACATTTAGTTCAACGACCGCTCCCGTACCGGTGACACTGTATACGTTTTTTGGGTGAAAAAAATACAAAAAACTGTGTATTTCTTAGTTTTTTTTTACTTCAGATGTGAAACTTTTTTGTGGATGTTTGTGATCAGTCAAATAAGGTATGTAGATAACAATAATAACCTATATTTTTAATGATTTTGTCGAAAACGTGTTCTTAACTAACAACTAACCTCAAAATGAAGTAGTGTGTTCATTGCAAATTTTAAAGTCGACGAGTGATGTTTGTTTCTATTACATTTTAGGATAGATGGCCAATTTTTTTGAAGGTGAGATGGCCATATGGCCATCTTACCTTATGAGAAAATCTTGAAGTTTGAAACGTATAGCAAACATTTATATGAAGATTTATTTATTTTCCCCACTAACCAAAAATTAGGTTAATGTTAACAGTTATTAAGTTATTTCTTAAAGTTAGTTGGATTTTATATTTAAAATGGATTTGGTGTGTATAAAGTCAACAGAAGCAGTTTTAATTAATGTAGTAAGTTTTTGTTAATCCAGATGCCGAATCAATACGTTCGCAAAACTGGCCGTGGCAGTTGGAGTCAACTAGATTTGACGCAAGCAATCGAAGCAGTAAGTGCTAGAAATGTATCCGTTCGACAAGCTGCTTTGGAGTATGGTGTGCCGCGAAAAACTTTAGAGAGACGTCTAAAATCTCAAAATTATATTAAAGGTCCTATGGGTCCATCATCTAGTTTTGGTAGCGAACATGAAAAGAGACTAGTAAAACACATATTGAATATGCAGAAACATTGTTTCCCATTAACACCTAAAGATTTAAGAAGCATTGCGTTTCATTTTGCTGAACAATTGGGTTTAAAGCATTCTTTTAACAAAAATAAACAAGAAGCCGGATATGTTTGGCTGCAGTCTTTTTTAAGTAGAAACCCTGAAATAACATTAAGAAAGGCAGAAGGTGTATCTATTGCGCGAACTCAAAGTTTGAACCGCACGGAAGTAAATGCATATTTTAATACATTAAGTGATTTACTTGAACAGTATGACTTATTTGATAAACCATCAAAAATATTTAATATGGATGAATCTGGTCTGCAGTTAAATCCGCGACCTGGTATTGTATTGGCTCAAAAAGGGTCAAAAGCTGTATGCTCCCAAACCTCAACAGAAAAAGGAGAAACTATTACAGTAATCGCTTGTTGTAATGCTGAAGGGGTATTCCTTCCACCAGCATGTATTATGAAAGGGAAAAATAAAAAACAAGAGTGGCAGGATGGAATGCCCCCTGGGTCAGTACTTTACATGTCTCAAAAGTCCGCTTATATTAATACTAATATATTTTTTGAATGGCTGAAAACACATTTCTTACCGCGGAAACCTCCTGGAAAGGTATTACTAATTTTAGATGGCCACACTTCTCACTGTAATTCGGTAGAAATGTTAGAATTTGCTACTGATAATGACATTTGCTTATTCACGTTTCCCAGCCACACAACTCACTATCTTCAAACCCTTGATAGGTCTGTGTTTAAGTCATTAAAAGCTTTTTACTATGAAGCATGTCGAATTTGGCTTAAACGAAATCCATGGAGACGTCTCACTCGCCTTCAGTTCGGAGAATTGCTGTCGACAGCTTGGAGCAAAGCAGCAACTTATGATAACGCTGTAAATGGTTTCAAAGCTACCGGTGTTTATCCATTTGATAGGAATGCTATTCCTGACTATGCATTTATTGGGTCTACTCAAGATAATTATATCCATGTGGACACAAATCAACTTGAAACTCCTAGAATCCATGATACAAGAATAAGACCTTCTCTGCCTGATATAGAAATAAACCAGCCGCGGCCTTTTGGGATTCAAACTTCTCGAAGAAGCAGCACCCCTTCCCTGCCTGACATAGAACCAAGCCTGCCAGGACCTTCTGGAATTCAAACTTCTCGAAGAAGCAGCACCCCTTCCCTGCTTGACATAGAACCAAGCCTACCAGGACCTTCTGGAATTCAAACTTCTCGAAAAAGCAGCACCCCTTCCCTGCCTGACATAGAACCAAGCCTGCCAGGACTTTCTGGAATTCAAACTACAAAACATACCTCCCAAGAACAAGAAAAAAGCACCTCTTCTACTACCACAGGAAAAAACAGTCCTTCTTTGTTGGATCATGCATCACTTTTTGAAGACCAGGCAAACACAATATTAGATAACGGAGATAAAAGTACAAGCAATGTAATTGAACTTTTGGAACATACAACGCCAATAAAAGACACAGATAAGTCAGCACCATTAGTTGAAATTAACGAGACTCCTTCAAAAATTTTAAATGAGTTATCACCATTACCACTTAAGGTCTACACAGCAAAAAAACATTCAAAGCAAGTTGCTACAATACTAACTTCAGAAAAACACATCAAGTACAGAAAAGAGTGTGAAGAAAAGAAAAATAAAAGGCAAGACAAGCAAAGTAAAGCACAAGCAAAAAACATAAAAGGAAAAAAAACTACTGTTAATATTAAAAATGAGAATAAAAAAAATAATTTACGTAAGAAAAAGATTAAAGATCAAAAGGATTCAACAATGACAGATGAGGAAGATCAGCCAGTCAAGAAGAAAATCAAGAAAGAAAAAAAAGAATTAAAGAAAAAAAATAGAGCTACGGCAAACCTAAAAAAGATGAAAAACCTTGAGGAATCTAGTGACATGGAAAATGAAATTCAGCCAATATATCTGGAGAGTGGTGATTCTTCCCCAATAGAATCTTGTATTGATGACTGTGTAGGGTGTGGTGACAATTATTATCAAACGGAATTAATTGAAGATTGGATCCAATGCATGATCTGCAAGAGGTGGGTTCACGAAAACTGTACGGAGTTCGATGACAAATGTCACCCGTGTGGCAAAATAGAAAAGGAGAAGGCAAAATCTAAAAGACGTGCCTAATTATCATATTGATTGTTTAAGGAGAGATGGCCACTTCTGATTTATAAAAAATATATGTTTAATTAAAGGCAAATAAGAAATTATTTTCATTCTGATTATTTGTTAAGCTAATTAATACGTATTAGTACTTTTTTAAAAACCAACAAGACTTATATCTTGTATTAAGAAATTGTCCAAATACGCTCCGAAAATAAACATGGCCATCTGTCCTCGGCCTAATTATCATATGGCCATCTTAGGTAAAATACCATGGCCATCTTACATTGATTAGTTTAGGACAGATGGCCAACCTAGAGTTTAAAAAAAATAAGTCTATTTGAAGACTGATTAGAGATTAGTTTAAGATCGATTGTTTGTTCAGCTGATTAATAAATATACTTGTTAAAAATCTAACAAGATTTTTTTATTTCATGAACAAATCTCCAAAATAACGTCCGAAAAAAAACATGGCCATCTATCCTCGAATTACCCTATAGCATGTTGTTGTTGATATGAAATGAAACAGAAGACAAATAATCAAGGATTTTTTTTGCTAAATAAAGTAAATGATATTGAGTCTACTGATCCGAGTCTGATCTGAACTCTGAATATTCATGCATGACTTTACAAACGATTTCAACGCGAAATATTACCATTTGTAAATCATATGATTAATCCACGCACATATTATTACAACCCACAGTGTTACAACCCTATTGAATTGACAAGAAACAGGATATTTTATTCTGATTGGTTGATAAATACTTTGTTCTGATTGATTATCGTGAAAATAAGAACATCCGGCGAAAATTAAAAAAAATAGAAGTCAAATTTGTTTTTCGTAAGAGTATTTTAATGAAACAAAAGAATATGTTAAAAGAGTGTTAATAAATATTGTTTTTGTTATTATTTTTGATTTATTACGTAGTGTAAAATGCTTCATTTATAAGCTGTTGAAATTGAAACAGCCGATTGTATTTTACCTAAATCCACTCATCCATCCCTGCGCACCCCGCGCCTACCGTTTCATTTTGAACTTTGAACGTAAAGTAAATATTATTATATTTCGTTAGTCCGTTTATTGTTTAAGAGCGAAGGTCACGCGCGTGGGCTAAGACCACTTAAAACAATGCCTAAAAAATCGTTAGTGTGGGAATTTTTTGATAAAATTAAAGAAGGGAACATTGAAAAAGTTAAGTGTAAACTGTGTTCGCATTCTGTAATATACCATAAAAATACAACTAATTTAAAGGATCACTTAAAACGAAAACATCCGATTCAACTGGCCGAGTATGAACAGGAAATTAGACCGCAAGAAAATACAGCTCCAGTAAGCGCTCCCGCACCCCGGCAGTCAGCTACTTTAGACTCGGAAACACCGAATGTGTCCTCGCCAGCAGCCCCACCAGCAGCAAAAAGAGCGCGACAATTGAGATCGTACGCGGCGACGAGTAGCAAGGTAGATAGAGAAGTTTTTGATAAGGGTTTAATCCGGATGATAGCTACTGACTATCAGCCTTTGTCTATCGTAGAAAACAAAGGTTTTAAAGAGTTTGTCAAAATGCTCCAGCCGAATTATGAACTGCCTTGTAGAAAGACTGTTTCAGAAAAGTTGTTGCCTAATGAACACCAAAAAATTAATAAAACTCTATGTAACACGATAGACAATATCTCCCACTTGTCTATAACTAGCGATATGTGGACTTCTGACAGCAATAAGAGTTACATAACAATCACCGGCCATTTCATCTGGGAATACGAATTAAAAAGCTGTGTTCTCGGGACTGAAGAAGTTACTGTCAATCACACTGCTATAAACATTGGGGAAGCTATATTAAAAATATTAGCCAAATTCCCCGGATCTCTCAGCAAAATCTCGGTGGTCGTGACAGATAATGCAAGTAATGTGAAAAAAGCAGTTACCGATCATTTAAGAAAAATTCATCACCCTTGCGTAGCACACACTCTGAATCTGTCTGTCCAGGAATCCATCACAAAATTCACGGCACTCCAAACTGTATTAAATAAATGTCGTGCATTACACGCTCATTTCAAACATAGCAACGTCGCAAGCTACAAATTAAAAGAAACGCAGGAGCAAATGGGATTACCAATATCAAAACTTAAAAAAGACATGCCTACTCGTTGGAATTCCATTTTGTTTAT
This sequence comes from Amyelois transitella, assembly GCF_032362555.1. NCBI lineage: Eukaryota > Metazoa > Arthropoda > Insecta > Lepidoptera > Pyralidae > Amyelois > Amyelois transitella. Next base: position 2,985,114 of record NC_083511.1, on the reverse strand, counting down.
GATAGAACGATTTTCAGAAGTAAAAATTCCCCTAACTGCGTCACTAATTTCATTAATAAATGCACCCGAAAATCTCGAAGCCAGTGAATGGGCAATAATAGATGACATCATACCGATTCTTAAACCTGTCCACAAAATTACTGAAGAATTGTCAGGCGAAAACTATCCTACTCTGTCGAGAGTAATTCCTTTAGTAAGAGGATTGCAATTTCTATTGTTAGCCAAAAATTCGACAACTGACATCGGAACTAGTTTAAAAAACAGCCTTTTAGAAGTTTTGGGCAGAAGACTTAGGTAACTCTGAAACTCATAAATCAATAGCTCTTAGTACCCTTTTGGATCCAAGATTAAAAAAAACTGGGTTTGGATTACCAGAAAATGCGGCAAACGCTCAAAAATGGCTCACTGAACAACTAGCAAATCAAATTGGAAACTCAAATTCGATCGCGGAAACTGTTGAGCACCATGTATCAATCGGAGCCGAATCAAACAATAATGACGAGGATGATCTGTGGAAATTCTTTGACCAAAAAGCATTATCACAAAACTCATCGACGACACCTACTTCTTCAGCTACCTTACAAATAAAACAGTATTTAGAAATGCCTTTAATTAACCGAAAAGAGGACCCTTTACGTTTTTGGGAAACATATTGTAAAACTTATCCAATTTTATCACAGTTAGCTATCAAGTATCTGTGCATACCTGCCACCTCCGTACCTTCCGAACGCGTCTTTTCTAAGGCTGGTATGCTATGTAACCAAAGACGAAATAGACTGGCAGCAAAAAGACTAAACGAGATAATATTTTTAAATAAAAATTTAGACCTACTTTAAACTAAATTAACAAAACTCATTTTGATGTGTATTTCATGGTCTGTGCCGTCGGCTTGACCATGTGAGATTACATCCTTCGATCTTCACGCGAACACACGTGCCAATGGCCCCCCGCGCCGTCCAGCCCCGCCCCCAACCCCGTCCCGCACTCCCCGCGTCTACGGGGGGGAGCGATGATACGCGTGCCATTTGTACAAAAATTTAACGACGAGTGTTCGTTCGAATATAACACCCTTAATCGATATTGAGTGTTCGACGGTGTTATTAATTTTGTGTTGTTTAATACGGATTGTCACAATGGTAAGTTTTTTTTTTTATTAGTAGGTATATGAATGCTTGTTTTCTAGATATCTAGTTGGAGATAATTTTTTGTATGTAACAATAGACGATCCGTCATAGATCGTTGTATTCTAATGATACTTTATTTTATTCTTTACACCATGAATGAATGAACAAAGTAGGTATCCCACCATACTTTTGGTTCATTCCTATCCGCGTGCCATTCAGCCCGGATGTTATTGAACTGAGTAGCTCAATAGTCACACCCCTGCATGAGCCATAGTTCATCCATACGAGCCGTACGGGTCCTGCCTACGAGCCGTACAGATCATCCCTACGAGCCGTACGGATCATTCCTACGAGTCGTACGGGTCATCCCTACGAGCCGTACGGATCATTCCGACGAGCCGTACGGGTCATTCCTACGAGCCGCACGGGTCAATCCTACGAGCCGTACGGGTCATTCCTACGAGCCGCACGGGTCAATCCTATAAGCCGTACGTACCACCACCGCGAATTGTACGGGCTATCCCTGCAAACCGCACGGGTGACCCTTTCGATACGGGTACCTTGGGGTGGTTGACATACCAATCCTACACTGACGTGATACCACAAAGTGTTAGGATCTCACTAACAATATATTTTCTTTCTTGTTATAGGCATCCTCTTCGCCTGAAATGGCGACCCTTCGGTCATTACTCACTTGGGAGGCAGACGACCCTGACGACAACGTGATTCTGCACCGGATAATTCGGCTTGTTAAAAACCAACTGCCAAGTGGATGGTTGGAGTGGAAGATTAGAATCTTGACCAAAGAGGACCTATTAGGGGGCGAATTGGACCCCCAGGTTTTGAATAAAATCAGGTTTGCAATCCCCACTGTCGGGCTAGCCAGAGCCTTCTTACCTGACCGCACTTCCTTATCAGAAAGATCCTTTAGAGATATTAAGGTGAAACTTTTGGAGTGGCCTTTATGCGTTGGATTAATCATTCACCCGATGTGTCTCGCTGCACGAATAAGAGGCTCAGCTGTCCAGAATGAGCTTATGACAGCTGCAATCACAAATATGAAGCCCCTTCTAATAAGCAGAGAGGCGGCTAATAGAGAACTCTCCGATCAGTCTGAAGACGAGGTTTCTTTGCCTTCTGCCAGATCTTCAGCGAAGAGCAGGAAGATAAGTCGCCTAGAAAAGGTTGAGAAGGACCAACAAGAGATGAAAGTCATGATGGAACAGTTCGTTCAAAGTTTCCAGCCTACTCATACGGAATCATATTCAGATGACGATAGCGTATCTCAATATCTATCAGAAGAGGAAGTAGATATTTCTCAACAGGCTGCTCCTTCCCCAAAACCATGGGTCCCTCCTACAGCCGACGAAGAGGAAGAGTTTGGTTGGTCAGCAACCACTAAGCAACAGGATCCGTCTATCCCAGCTCCTAAGCCAAACATTGCTGCACAGGGTTCCGAATGTCAGCGCTTGGGAGATATCAGTTTCAATCAGATAAGATATGCTGAAGTTCAGAAGAAACTACATGCTTGCCCGGTTTTCGCTCCTTTGAAAATCAATCCTATCCTAACAACCTATGTGTCATCTGCTGGACATGAGAATTTGGTGCGTACAGATTACGCTTTAGGTACTATAACGCATGGGTTACTACTCCAAAGAGAGGCTCTGTCTAACACTTTAAAAGAGCTAGCAACTAAACACCCAGCCATGAAAGAAGACCTAAAGAAAGTCTTAGGGGCGGAGTCACCCTTAAAGTCAGTTTCAGATGATCTGTTACAATATGTTTGTGGCAGAAGATCGGAAGTCATTGAACAGAGACGGAATGCGCTTCTCCCAAAGGATGAGTATCAATCATCTCTACTTAATGCAATTCCACCTTCCACAACCCATTTATTCTGCGAAAAACAACTAGCGGAATTGCTGAAACAGCCATCACACCAAACCTTTTTTCGGACCCCTTACAAGCGGCCACTCCAGCCTAAACATAATGGTTTCCGATCGTCAGCGCGACAAGCCAGGCCAACAGAGAAGGGACCGAAAACGTCAAGCGCCAAGTTCAATCGTCCACGAAGGACATTTGACAAAGAAAATGAAAACTCCAAGAAGCGCGACAGAAGTCAACCGACCTCTCGAAAGAAGGCATCAAAAGAAAACCCCGCTAAGGGACATTCATCCAAAAAGCATAAGAGCTTCTGAAAGTTTCAGTGGGGGGCGGCTTCAAAATTTTTTAGAAGTTTGGAAGAGGGGGGGGGGGGGGGGGGCGCCATCAAGCATCCTAAATATAATCAAGAGTTACCTCATTATGTTCGGAGTTATGAAGTTCCATAAGCCTGACTATCTTTTCTCTAAGCTGATATTTTTTCGATTTCGTGGTAGATCTGGGCCATGTAGGTCCACTCGCCCGATACTGTCAGTACAGCCACATAAAACCGTAGCCTTCGAGGGAAGTTTCCGCCACCAGGCAACGAGGTGCTGGAATGATATACCACCGCCTATACGCCTGCTTAGTTCTATTTATTCTTTTTAAATCCTTTCTACGTGAAAAACAAGCACTCGGTATACCGAAACGCTTGCGGTTGGGATTCTTCTCGTGAGTTTCGTTGCCTGGCTGGTTCTATGTGGTGAACTCATTTTTATTTTTACTTGTATATATACCTATACATATATTTATACTGTATACTTTTTATATTATTATCTACAACTAATAACAATTTACTAACATTTTTCGTATTTTCCTGTTTATCTATCTATACATACACATTCCCATAATCTTTTGCACATAAATTTATTATTTTATTGTTTCTTTCTTTCACTTTAGCGCCCGCACCTACTTCAATGGTGATAACTGAAAATCAGCGTTTTGCACTTCAGTTAGTGCAAAAATTCCGCTGAGTTATGACCTTTTCTACTTGCTGCAGCACGCAAATGCATCTCAACTGTGTTATTATAATGTTTTGTTTAACTCTGTATTTTGTGTCTGTAGCAACTGAATAAACGTTTTTATCTATCTATCTATCTCATTCCCTTCGTGAAACGACCCCCACTCATACCTTTCCATTCAAGAATCCTGAAGAAATTCACTACAAGATCATCGGATTTGGAAATTCATTCGCTTCTCCATCAGAAAGTTCTAGAGGAGACCACGTTCGAGTCTGGCTACCTGTCAACCATGTTCCCAGTTCCAAAGCCCAACAACAAAATTCGTCCTATAATCAACCTCAGAGGCCTAAGCGAATATTTGACACCCAAGAAGTTTCGTCTTATAAACCATTTCAAAGTACCTCTGTTTCTACATCAAGCTTACTTTCACGTTCCTGTAGCCGCCCGTCACCGAAGATTCCTCTCAATAGTCCATCAAGACAGAGTTCTACAGTTTACATGTCTCCCGTTTAGGCTATCGACAGCGCCTTTAACCTTCGCAAGAATATCGAACTGGCTAGCATCGTGCCTGCGGCGGATGGGTATCAGAGTCATTGTTTACCTCGACGACTTCTTGCTCGCCAACCAAGATCCAGTAAAACTGCAAAACGATGTGATCTCAGCAACACAATTCTTGATAAGGTTAGGGTGGTTAATCAATACAGACAAGTCTGTAACCAACCCGTCTCAGTCCATAGAATTCCTGGGGATAGAATGGGACACCAAGCGCAACACGAAGTCACTTCCAGAGAAAAAGACAACTTCCCTAGAAAGAGATTTGAACGAAGTTCTGAAAACTCAGTTATGGAGTTGGCAATCAGCAAAAAGCTTGCTAGGCAAGCTAAATTTTGCTTCGTTCATAGTGCCACTCGGCAGGCTTCACTCCAGAGAAATTCAGAGAGCAGCCAATTTGTTACCCGACGATCTCCGCAAAAAGAAGTTCCCAATTCCGTCAAAGGCACTTCAACAATGCCATTGGTGGCTCCAGAAAATCAGAGAGAAAAGCAGCATCTTCAAAGAAAACGAGACAATTTATATAACAACAGACGCTTCGGACAAGGGATGGGGAGCTCAGATAAACAGCAAACTGATCAGCGGACTCTGGGAGAGTCATCAATTCAGCTGGCACATCAACAGGAAAGAGCTGTTTGCTGTAATACAAGCCTTTTCTCACGCGAAGAGATTAATAAGAAACAAGAGAGTAATAATACAATCGGACAATCGTACTGTTGTAGCATATGTGAAAAACCAAGGCGGGACAAGATCAAAACAGCTGACACTGCTTGTCAGTCAATTGTTGATTCTGGCTCAGAAATTACATGTGGAATTAGTTCCCCAGTTCATACCCGGAGTTTACAACGATGTAGCGGACAGCCTGTCCCGCCAGAGACATCTTGCGGATTGGCATCTCTCAGACAAGGTGTGCAGCCTCATATTTAGGAAGTGGGGAGTCCCCGAGATCGACCTCTTTGCAACGAACAAATCCAAAGTAGTTCCAGTTTACGTGTCTCGAGATTTAAGGGACAAGCAAGCCCTGTTCATAGACGCATTCAGCAGGAGATGGGTGTTCAGGTTAGCATGGATTTTTCCACCCCCATCATTGATTCCACGAGTGTTAGCCCATCTGAATCGATCCGAGGGCACCTTCATTCTGATAGTTCCACGTTGGGACAAAGTGTTTTGGAGATCGGAACTGTGTTCTCGCGCCATAGACCGCCCGTTCCAAATTCGGAATCCGCGCCACCATCTGCGAGACCTAACAATCCAGAAACATCTACCAAACGTTCGTTTGGAGGCCTGGAGGATACGGGGTGATCAACCCTAACTAAGAGCCAAACCACACGGGCGGCGCGGCTGCGGCGCGGCGCCTGAGCGGCGCCGCTGCGGTTTTCTACATACAAAAATGCATTGTAGCCACATGGCGCCGTGCGGTGTGCTCCGGCGCCGCACCGCGCGCGCATCGGATTCGAGACGAGGCGGGGAGGGGTGTAAGCAGAGCGGTGCCGGAGCGGCGCCGCAGTTGTTTGTTTGCGCAGCATAGGGAAGGACGCATGCTGGATTAAGTACGATCACGTAACCTGTACCTATTAAAATGAGTACCAGTGATGAGGAAAATATTGACATGGACTACCTCATTTCTTTAGTTCAAGAACGGGAAGTACTGTGGGATAAGTTTCATGTGGATTTTAAAAACAATAATTTAAAAGCGAAGGCATGGGCAGATGTTACAAAAAATTTATTTCCAGAATATGATAGCTACGCTCCCGATCGAAAGAACAAAATTGGTGAGTCCTTATTTTTCTTCATACTAGTAACATGACTAAATTTTCTTTAATTGCCACTTCAAAGATCCTGTGCTGCTCATAAAATAGTTTGCAAATTCATTTCTAATGCCATTAGCTGCTGTCAATTCTTCATTTTGGGGTTGGAGAGAGTGAAACTCATCACAAATTATCGCCAATTTATCTTTTTGACGAACACCTTCCCGATCGGCCACAAAATTATGTAGGACACAACATGCTTTTACAATGGCAGTAGCAAAATCATAGGATACGTTTATCGGTCTGTGAAAAATGCGCCATTTGTTTGCCATGATTCCAAAAGCACATTCGACATATCTTCTTGCCCTGCTAAGACGATAATTGAATACCATCTGTATTACATCGAGATTTTTACCACCATAAGGACGCATAACATGTTTGCTTAATCCAAAAGCTTCGTCACCCACTAACACATATGGGATTGGTCTATTAAAACCACATAGTGGCTGGGGATCAGGCAATGGCAGCTTCTCGCAAATCATTAACTCGTACAGTTTTGAGTTTTGAAAAACAGTTGAATCGCACTCTTTTCCGTATGCGCCAATATCGACAAAAGTAAATTTATAGTTAGAGTCCACAACAGCTAGCAACACCATAGAAAAAAAAGATTTGTAATTAAAAAAGAGGGAGCCACTATTAGCAGGATTACACATGCGTATATGCTTTCCGTCGATGGCCCCGATGCAATGAGGAAAATTTGCTCTGACATCAAAATCAGATGCTATTTTTTGGAATCGGTCTGTTGTCAGTTCAGGGATGTTGTCACGAAGAAGATGTTTCCATATAGCTTCGCATACTCTCAATATCATACATGCAATCGTAGATTTCCCCCGTTTAAATTTGAATTCTAAATCTTGAATCGTATTTCCACTTCCTAGGTACCTGTAAAAAAAAAAATTAAGATTATTAGGACGACTAGTGCAGCGAAACTAGCGCCACCCGTCTATTTGTTCTTTTTCTTTCTGATCACATCATATTTTAAAAATCTAATTCCATAGTGCCCTAGTAAATGACTCATAGTATTTTTCGTATCAATTTCACAATTTTTCCTTTCAAAACCGCCGAGAAAAATTGATTATCGCCAAAAGTGGCCACTTTCGGCAGTAATCAATTTTTCTCTGAATTTACCGAAGGAAAAATGTGAAATTTATACCAAAAATACTATGAGTCATTTACTAGGGCACTATCGAATTAGATTTGTATAATATGATGTAATCAGAAAGAAAAAGAATAAATAGACGGGTGGCGCTAGTTTCGCTTCACTCTTCGTCTATAAAACAGTACTCACTCAGGGGTAGATGCTTATACAAAATTATATGTTTTTAAATCACCCCTTGAAAGTGACCACATACTGGTAGTTTGTAGTCACTTTTTAGAGGTGATTCAAAATTCGGCAATATTTTCCCTTATATTTATGAAATGCATTTCTGAAGTATTCGATTTAAGGCTCTAGTTACGCATCTATAGGACCTTAAAAAAAGACGCGATGAACCTACAAATATACATGTAATATTTGATTTTCATTTCAGGTAATACTGTTGTGAAAAAGTGGAAAAATGTCAAAGACACCTTTTTCAAACATTTGAAAAAAATTAAAGAAGCCTCGAGATCCGGCTCAGCCGCTAAAAAGCTTGCAAAATATCATTATTACAATCAGCTATTATTTTTAACCAAAATAGCACAGAATGCCACGGACGATAGTTTAAACTTAGCTGATGAATCGACCATGTGTTCTACAGATGATGTTCCTGTTCCTGGGCCGTCCCGCTATGTTCCTGTCACCCGGAAGAGAACATTACAATTGGATGATTTTGAAAAAGATACATTAGAAGCATTAAAAGCTCCTAAGGAGAAGGAGAATCGCCACTTGTCCTTTTTTAAAGGCATACTGCCATCTATAGAAGATTTTACCGAACTTCAGACCCTGACTTTCCAAACAAAAGTTTTACAACTAATCACGGAAATGCGCTATGGACAATCGACTCCACATTCGTCCTTTGCGTTTGAAGAGCAATTATCACACGGGTATCAAACCCGAAATTACCAAAGTACGGGTACGTACAGTTCAATAAACTCAAATTCTGCTGTATTTCAATCTCCAAATCAAGGTTCTGAAGTGTCTCAAAATAGCGAAGAGATTGAATATGACTTTGCAAACATGTAAGTGATAATATTGCCCTGAAGTTGATTTGAAAATCTATTATAATATATAAAACAAAGTCGTGTGTGTTACACCATTTGTACTTAACTCGAATAAAGCAAGTTGAAAAAATAAAAGATTTTCATTACTTACCTCAAAGTGATACCCAACATTTCTATTGGCTCCACTGGATTCCTCATATTAGTATATTGTTTCCGTATATGTGGCTCTAAGGATTGCAATAAACCTTCAAAAGTGGATACGCTCATTCGAAAAAAATTGTAAAACCTCTTTTCGTCTAAAACTAACTCTTGATATTCTTTAAAGAAAAAAAGTCCGTCACTATTCCTCAAGGCTATAAATGGACTGATCCAGTGTTTTCGTATGATTCTACGTCGATTTCTTCGGTGGCGAAGTAATAAGAGCAGCAGCACACGTCTTTCCCGATCCATTGTTATTACAGACTGTCGTACGTAGCGATGGACAACCCCTCATTATGCTACCGCTGCGGCGCCGCCGCGGCTCCGTAGATCGTTGCGACGCCGCTCTGCCCGTGTGGTCGCCAGCGCGGCGAAATGGCTTGCGGTGCGGCGCCGCGCCGCCCGTGTGGTTTGAGCCTAAAGACTGGTCAGAAGACGATTATAATCTGTTGCAAAAAGCTTGGCGACATTCATCACTTAAAACATACTCAGCTCCATGGAAAGCATGGGTATCAAGATGTCGTCTCCTGGGTCTTAACCCCAATAAACCGGATGCAGTAGCTGTAGCTCAATACTTATGCTTTTTGTTCAGAGAAAGAAAGCTATCGCCTAGCACTATAAAGCTTCACAAATCTGTAATTGCAACTTTTGCTGACCCATGCCATAAAGATTCTATTACTAATAGTCTGGTAATCAAACAAGTTATTAAAGCCATTGAACTGTCATTGCCCCCTGTTTCTAAGAAATAGATCTGGGATGATAAGACCATGATCACTTGGATGAGGGATACTACAATATGCTGCGACAGTGTATTCCAAGTTTCACGCCACTTAGCTCTAATATTACTGCTGGCTTCAGGGAGGCGCGTTCACGATCTCACACTCCTCAGGATCGATAGTGAAAATATGTCTATTGACGATTCATCAGTAGTCTTTTGGCCTGTGTTTGGGTCAAAGACTGATAACCGTACACATCGACAATCAGCGTGGAAATTGTCAAAGATTCGAGATGAGAAACTTGATCCTGTTCGATGGACAAATATATACCTTACTGTTTCTAAGGCAAGACGAGAAACAGGTAATAATCAAATTAATTCCCTGTTTATAACATCCAGAGGCCGCGTAGCGCCAGCATCTAAAACAGTAATTGCAGGATGGCTCAGAACAGCTTTCTCAGAGGCTGATATAAGTTTTTCACCTGGCAGTATTCGTTCCGCTGTTGCCTCTTCTAGAAAGGAGAATTTGGTTCCGTTGGATTCAATCTTAAGAAACGGCAACTGGAAGAGTGACCGTAATGTGATTAGACACTACTTTAAGGAAATAATCAGTATTCCTACCAAAGATGATTCCATTGACTTAAGTTTAGTTAATTCTAGTTTCAGTACTACCTGAAGTTCCTACCTATGCTAATTGTGCTTAAAGACTGAAACTTGTGATTTTGTTTTGTTCCTGTGTGATTCTATGTGATCTATATAGTTCAAATATAGACACTTTATTAGAAAATGTTTTTGTTTTAATTGAATTCATTACACAAGCATTTATACTACATTTTACGTAATAACAATACTAACCTATTTGCTTCACAGTACGCTTCCCCCCGCGTCGTCAGAACCCAAAAATGTCTCACATGGTCAAGCCGACGGCACAGACCATGAAATAACAAACGTTTTTCCCCCAAAGGGATGAAAACGATATATTTCATGTCTTGCCTAGGCTTGACCAGATAATTACTTGACGACTAGATCTCAAGGTACTGACAAGACCACGCACTGAGCGCCGCTCGCACATCGCTCCCCCCCCCCCGTAGGCGCGGGGAGTGCGGGACGGGGCTGGACGGCGCGGGGGGCCATTGGCACGTGTGTTCGCGTGAAGATCGAAGGATGTAATCTCACATGGTCAAGCCTAGGCAAGACATGAAATATATCGTTTTTATCCCTTTGGGGGAAAAACGTTTGTTAATAATGACCTCAATAATTGTGATTTTCCTTGGTGTCCTTAGTGATTATTTCAAATTTTTTAATAAAGAATTTTGAAATACAAGCTTGTTTTATAATGCTTTTTTTATCTAAGGGATGACAATTAATAAAATTTATGTTGAAATAATAATTTAAATGATGTTAAATGTTAATGCGTAGGTAAGTTAATCACAGCGCAAATCGTAAGAAAGCGTATAATTCACCTTAAGCAGACGGATATTCGCTCTTCAACGGGAATGGGTATCGTTAAATTTGTTTCTTGTTTCTCAATGTGTGGTCTCAAAATATTGACTAAGTTTGTAAATTTATCGTAATCTATTTTATAATAGTCGTAAAAAAATTCAGGTATGGATATAAATCAGCGCAAAAAGTAGTGAATTCACCACAAATACGTTTGTTCTTCCACATGTTATGAACACTATATTCCGCTTTCTTATTCTTCTTTTTACGTTTTCTTCTTTTTTAACTTCCGATATAAGTAATATCATTGCAAGATCAATGTCAACCATTTTACACACGTTTCAGCTACGAGAGTCAACTGGCAATGATGCCCTTTACTACTCGTCAAAGAGTGCGGCTTCCCTTTAGTTGTGAAGAATTTGCCGCTTCGATGCGCTTCGACTCTGCGCTAGTATAAATTAACCCTTAATATAATTATTATTAAATGCTCTAACACAATATTTTTATTATCACGCAACACATGTCTTATGAAAAAATGCCTTATATCAATGTGTTTACTTTTCGCGTGATAAACGCCATGATCTTCGGCTAGACAGATAGCGCTTAGATTATCCGCATGCATGCACTTACTCCATTGATGTTATACTAATTCTTTCAGCAAACTAGTCAAGTACACAGCTTCTTTCATAGCTTCTGCTAAACTCACAAATTCAACCTCACATGTAGATGTTGCCACAATTCGCTGCAAGTCATACAAGTCCAAGAAATACTTGCACTTCCTAGAGTAAAGACATATCCGGTAAACGATCGTCTATCGACCTCACAGTTGCCCCAATCTGCATCAGAATACCCTTGTATACAAAGCCCAGTTGGTTTATATGTTAAACCATGATTCAACGTACCTTTTAAATATAGATGGATCAGTTTTGCAGCTTTCCAATAACATTCATTTGGATTCTTCGCAAATTGTGCAAGCTTTGCAGTTGCATTTGCAATATCAGGTCTTGTTGCCACACTCAGATACATAAAAGCTCCGATAAGTTCTCTGTACGGAAAACGTTTTTCTTCCTTTATCTTTTCTTCACTTATCGTCAATTTTCCCGTTTCCATCGGAGTTCCAACAGGATTACACTGCTCCATAGAAAATCTTCCTAGAATTTTCTGTATATATCTTTCTTGTGACATGACATGTATTTTCATTTTTTTTATATCTATTCCCAGACAATACGTAGCCGGGCCAAAATCTTTTAATTCAAACCTTTTGGAAAGTTCTTGCTTGAAATTATTAATGATTTCTCTATCCCTCGATGAAACTAAAATGTCATCAACATAAACAACAAAAAGACATATCCATTACCGTCTCGCCTGTGATATAAACAAGGTTCACTTACTGTCGGATTTAAACCCTTTAAGCGCTTAAAACCCTTTAAATCCTTAAAACCCTTTAAGTTTAGTATCCAGCTTTATATTGCACTGTCTACCTGCTTGTTTAAGTCTATAGAGAGATTTCTTCAAAAGACAGGCATCATCCCCTGCTTTTATACTTTCAAACATTTTTCTAGCTCGCTTAAGCGGTCTACACACCAAAGCCGCTGACCCGGCGGCACGGATCGCCGGCCCAACCCGCCGGCCTTATTTTGTACAATCATGCCGCCGGCTTGCGCCCGCGCGGGCAAGCCGGCGGGGCAGCATGCCGATGCCGACGGCATCCCTCTCCACTCACTCAGTCAGTTGCCTTTCATAGAGTAGTGACGTATCACTTATTCATTCTCTGTTGTTGTGAAGTGTCGGCACTTTTATTTTTATCAACTAACCAATATGGAGTAGGACGATGCAACAGTTATAAAACTAATAGACCTCTATAAACCGTGACTACAAAAGCCGGCCAAAGCGTTACGACGCATTTAATGAAATTGCCAGTGAATTTGCTACTGATGTTCCGGAAATCGAGAGAAAGATAAAAAATTTAACTAGTCATTATTACCGAGAGAAAAAAAAAGAAGATAATTCAAATAAGTCTGGTGCGGGTACTGATGATATTTATCATAGTAAATGGTTTGCCTACAAATCACTAAATTTTCTGCGGAACAATAATGTGCCTACTGGAACCACCGATACTGTAAGTAAAGATATATTTTTTTTTTTATTTATAATCAGGCAACTAGGGCCCCATAGACATATAATTATAATATTAGTTTATTTGTGTATCTTTGTATTTACATTTTAACCCTTTCCCGGGCATTGGCAAAATAGTTGCCACTCAGGTAAAAAAAATGTGTTTGAAAAAAAAGTAATTGAAATGTTGAAGACTTATTCAGTGCCTTTAATAAAATCCATAATAAAAAAATACACAATAAATGTTGATTTTGACTAGAGATACTTATTTATTTTTTATTAAATTAAAGTAAAACGGGCAGTCTTTTTCGTCTTTTTTCGCAGGACACACCGTCGACGAGCCACGATTCACAATCGAGACGAGAATCACAATCAAATCAAAATGATTTACCACAGATGTCACCAGGAGATTCACAATCAAATCATAATGATTTACCACAGATGTCGCCAGAAAATACAACTTGGCAACGAAATAAACGTCCTAAAATCAACCCTAATAAAGAGTTGATATCCGAAGCATTGAATATTATGAAGAATGTCTCCCAACGACCAAATGTGACAAAAGATGAGGATGGTTTATTTGGAGATTATATTGCGGGTCAGTTAAGACAAATGGATCGACAAATGAAAGCTATTGTGAGACATCGGATCAACAATATAATATTTGAAGCCGAAACTGGCTATAGATCCGATACATTTACGGATTTTGCAAGACCAAGTAGTGTTTCTAGTTCACACAGTCATCCAGGATACTATACAGCATCTTCACTTCAACAGGCGGTTGTAAGCCCTTCTACAAATAACTTAACTTCTTCTGAATACTCTGCCCAAACAAACTCAGATCCACAAACAATTCAACCTTCGTCACTAGAAACATTTGCTGAAGAATACCTAGCTCTAAATCCTTCTGATAGTGTTATAAAGTAATCTTCAAAATATGTTATAAATATTTAATTTTCTTTTTGGTATAATAAAGGTAGCTATAGGTAGCCCCATTAAAGTTAAATTTAAAATTAGTGTTGACTATTCCCTTCACACGAGTAGAGCTTGACATATGTGCGTAAGGAATAGCAAGGTTTTAATTTTAGTTTAGTGACACTTCTACCAATAGTTAATATCATGTTATTGGTTTACAAAAACACATTTCTTATTTTGTTTAAAATTTTATTATACGAATCACAATAAAAGTGTATCTCACTGTGTAATTTACGATTTTAGATTTAATGGATAATACATGGAACTACTTTAATGATTAAAAATAATATTGATTATATGAGTTGAGTTATTGGTTATATTGCCATTCTAATCCTCCGACACTAGAAAGAAAATAATGAGTCATCTCCACTCTTGTATCCTCAGCGGACACTGTAGTATCCGAGGTTTGATTGTCTTCTCCTGACATATTATCTAAGCAACTGTCGTTTTCAAGATGTCTACGCCATTCACCGGGAAAGATTTCTCCTTGATTATTTTCAGTATCGTATTCATTTTGCTGAGTTGCAGCGGTTCGTTTGATATAATTAAATAAATGTATACACGCCAAAGTTACAGTAGTAGCTTTTTCTGGGATTAGCTGAATAGGTCTATGAAAAATCTTAAATTTGTGTTAACTGCCCAAACACGTTTTCAACTACTCTTCGCCCTCGACATACGCGATAGTTAAAAACCCTCTTAGATGATCCCATTGTGTGATTACCATCATAAGCCTTTATAATATGGGGTTGCAGAGGAAACGCGTCATCACCCAAAAAAAAAATACGGTACTGGTAGATTCCTTCCGGGTAAAGGGGTTTTATGTGGTATATTCAATTCATTATCATTTAACAATCGACATAATGCTGAATTATTAAAAACCCCACCATCTGAAATCCGACCCTGACATCCCACATTAGGCCTCTTTTCCATTACACGGTTTCTCGCCGTGAAAATCTACGGTTAATTCGCCGCGTGTAGGCACGGTCGTCAGTGTGGTATGGATCACTATATGAGCTTGTCGACATGCACGGTGGCGCCAAGGCACGGCGCCGCGGCCGCGTGCGCCGTGACTGCCCCTCGGCGCGCCGCGTCTACGCACGGCGTGATTTTCACCAGTGTTGTGTGGCAGTCTATCGGGGTGTGTCGACGGTGCCGGACGTACGCACGGATTCGTGACCGCTTATATATGCTGTTTCGCGATTTTATTATAAAATGAACATAAATCAAGAATTATTAATTACGTTGATTCAAGAAAGGCCTGTAATATGGGATAAGACCATCGACGATTATAAAAATAAGCGGCTTAAATATGATTCCTGGAAAGAAATATTTATTCATTTCCAGCCCACATTTGAAGATTTAAGTGGTGATGAGAAAAACAAGTTTGGTAAGTTACAGATATTTAATTATTAACTTTTTACTTATGCATAGTTGTTTTGATAGGAGAGGCGACCTTCGTTAGATACAAAATATTGTGCAAATCTGTTACGAACTTCATTAGCCGCCAAACTTCCGCGAACTGCATTCGTGATAGGTAACTGGATTAGTTCCGATTCTGAATCAAGGGTAGACTCATTTTCACTCGCATTGTGAAACTGAAAGTTTTCCTGCTTATGTATAAAATTTTGCAAAACACAACATGTTTTCACAATATCAACTGCCAAATCGATGGACACATTCATTGGCCGGTGAAAAATTCGCCATTTATTGGATAAAATGCCAAACGCACATTCAACAAATCTTCGCGCTCTCGTGAGTCTGTAGTTAAATGTACGTTTTAATTGATCAAGCTGATGACCACCAAATGGACGAAGCAAGTGATAATGCAAAGCAAAGGCTTCGTCCGCAACGAACACATATGGCAAATCGTAGTCAATTCCAGGCAAACGTGTTGCATAGGGTAGATTTAATCCGTTGTTTGTTAAATTTTTCCAAAATGGGGTCTCTTTAAACACACTGGAATCACACTCCTTTCCGTAGGCGCCAACGTCAACAAATATAAAGTTGTAATCGCTATCTACTACTGCCATCAAAACTATAGAAAAAAAATGTTTGTAATTTAAAAACATCGAGCCACTATCAATTGGCTTAATAAGTCTGATGTGTTTTCCATCGACCGCTCCTAAGCACAGCGGGAAGTTGGAAGATTCTTGAAATTTGCTTGCAATGTGTAGCCGACTGGCTACGAATGTAATGAAAATACCATCTAAAGAAGACTTTCTTTAGATGGTATTTTCATATATTCTTTATACAGTTCTAACCAAATGTAGTGGCATACTTCACGTACGATGCAACTTATGGTTTTTATTCCAATTCTATAGCTGTAGTATAGGTCAGTAAAGGTATCTCCTGTTGCTAGATACCTGAAATATAAAACCAAACGGTTCAGGTTCAAATACTAAAACCCCATTTTAGGTCGGGGTCGATTCAGTTTAGGTCGGGGGTTTTTATAAATTTTGAATTTAATAATTATTATTTATTTATTTTCATGGCAAATGGTGATGAAGAAGTGGACCAATATGAAAGATAGCTGGATAAAATATGACAAAAAAATTAATGAATGTAAGTCTGGTTCTTCAGCAAAAAAAAATAAGAAAATATATGTTCTATGATGAAATGATGTTCCTAAAAATAAATGTTGAGCATCGCAAGACCGATTCTAACATGACTGAACATGTTCATGATTCTAGCCTCAGTAATGAAAATTTTGATAGTGCAGTCCCGAATCAATCAAGCTCGGGATACACTGAACGGAGTGAGACGCAAAGGGCTAAAAAAAAAAGAAAAAATGAACTAAGTGAAGTTGACATTAGGTTTATGAAGTTTATGGATTCAGCAGAACGAGATGAGAAAAAGAAAAGCCGTAGTATGAACTTTTTTATGGGAATCGCTGATACAGTTGACAAGTTCAGTGATGAAAATATGATAGACTTTCAGTTTAAAGTAATTTCAATAATTAAAAATATTCAACAAAGACAGTGTACTCAGTATATACCTACATCAAGAAACCAATGGGATCAAGGCTATCAAGGATATTTAAGTGGTACAGCATCCTCAAATGCGCAATCGTCAACATATGGATATTCTACAGCTGCTAGATCGGGCTATGGAATAAGTCGTCCACAGACGTCTTCTCATGATTTTGGACACGGTTCTGGTTCAGAGCCAATCCACTACCGACCCGAATCACAATTATCTGTACATAGTGTAAATGCGGAAAGTATCTCGGCAGATTCTCAAGTTTCTATTGAAGACGAATTCGATTTTAGTACCGCACTTGAGTAGCATTTTCAGCGTAGTGTATTTTTTGATTTACTTGTTCTTAAATTAATAATTGTTAAAATTCAATTACATGTAATAATTTTGTTTGTGTGCAATAAACAATTTTAAACTAAAATATGTCATTTAATTTTGTACCTACTTACCTCAGAGTTACAGCCAATCTTTCTGCGGGCGATATACTCTCTCGCATAAAAGTATCTTGATGTTTTAGTTCCTGGGATAATTTTTGGAGCAAGTTGTCGAATGTAGTTTTCTGCATTCTAAAATAATTGTAAAACTTGTCTTCATCTTCTCTCAATTGATTCTTGACAAGTGTATGAAACGCGCCATATTCCTCCCTTTTTTCTAAAATCGGATGTATCCAAAACCTTACTTCCCTTTTTTTTCTATTTTCTTTTTCCTATATATGTAATAAGCAACTATAATCTTTTTTTTCGTAAGAAAATTCATGACGCAGCACGTCCTACACAGCCCGAGTAAAAAGCGCTACTAGCCAGTACTTACCAATGTCTCGCGCGGTGATTTTGCCGTATCATGTACAAGCTAGCACGTTTTTTCAACCGTACGGCTTACACACCGTACGTTTGAACAACCGTGTAATGGAAAAGAGGCCTTAGCGTACAAAAAGTTGTAATCAGCATCTACCAAAGCAAAGAGCACAATACTGAAATATTTTTTATAGTTTATATAATCACTTCCACTTTTTGGGGGACATTGAAGTTTTATGTGTTTCCCATCCATTGACCCAAGACAATTGGGTATTTGCCATCTTTTTAAATATTCATCTGCAATTTCTCTCCATCCTTCCTGACTCCTTGGAATTTTCACATAATCTGAAAGTCCTTCAACTAAAGCATCACATACTTCAGGAATAATGCTTGAAATAAGTTGAGGAGATACTTTAAAGACGTCGCACAGGCTACTAAAAGAATTTCCTGAGCTTAGGTATTTTAACGTTATTGACAATCTTTCTACTGGTGAAACTGCTTTTCTGTAATTTGTGTCTTGTTTAGCTATTTTGTGTCCAACAATATTCAGTAAATATTCAAAGTCGGTACTGGTTAATGACAGGAAAGTCTTAAAAGAAATGGGTTTGTATAGAACCAAGTCGTCTTCCCTTAAATCACTTAATCTTTGACAAGTACTGTATTTATTGCGACTCATTAAACTTGGCCTAACCCAACACTTTCGTGTGTTGAGGGATCCACCGATAATAACTCCACAAACTGCTATTATTAAATCACTGTTATCGTCCTCCTCCATGTCAATCTGAAAATACTACTTCTGAATTATTCGCAACACACACGTCCAATCTCTACGACTATTTGGCAATTACTAGAACACCACATGCCGCGGCTGTCGTGCCGCCGGTATTGCCGCCGGCAAAGTCGTTCGGCTTGGACATTCTGAAGCCGCCGGGCTGTGCCGCCGGGTCAGCGGCTTTGGTGTGTAGACCGCTTTATGCACTACAGTGTTTTTATTTTCCAAACTTACCAACTTTTCTAAGTTTTCTTTCAACAGCTTTGGGATTTTCAGACATGACTTTCTATTCTTGGTTTTTACACGTGTATTGACTTGATTCACTTAGTTGAACGCAAACCACGCATGTAAGCGGAAGGTAACGTCGTTTTAAGTAGTTTTTGAGTGAGTTTATTAAGTGTTTTCCTGAAAATGGCAGGTAAGTTACTTTTCTGTTCAGAGGTAGTAACCTTTTGTAGGTTTCTAAGTTAAAAATGATTGAGTGAGGTAAATTAAACAGATGTGTGTGTCCGATATAAACTAAAACATTCGATGATAAATTTAAATAATGTTTTAAAGTAATACATAATATTAGTAATGTTTTACACTCATTGTAGTTTAAGTTTTATTTTTCATTAATCAAAACAAAGTTACAAAACAAATATAAAAAAGGTTGACAATCCCTAATTTATTCTATTTCATAGAATATTCAGAAACGAACCCTACAGGCTTGATTTACGTAAAAAACTAGGATGGTTTTGTTCAGGATGATGCCGTGTCATCCGCAACGAATCGGTTAAATAAGCTTTGTTTTTTTCATTTGAACCAAAGCATATGGCGTCATATTCAATCATCTGGTCTCGCTACACGTTACAATAGTAATCCAGTATTTGCCCATAAAATGAGGCATATCGGTGCACTGGCATTTTTAGAGCCAACAGAGATTCCCGATGCGCTTGATATTGTGGCGTGCCGTTTGAATTAAGAAAACGAAGAACGATGTCTGCGCGCGCAAGACGCCTCTTCAGAGAACATCGCCGAGCCGACCGGTCACTCCACATATAGCTCTTGTTCATATCACATGTTGTTGCGTTTCTATATTAAACATTTCTATATTATACCACGTGATCTTAACTCACCTTCTCACGTCTTTCTCCGTCAAGACCATGTACGTGGTGCACTTGAACCTCCTTATGCTGGTCCCTTCCAAGTTTTGAAAAGGCAACCCAAGTTTTTCAAAATAGAAATCAGAGGCAAGACTACAAATGTCTCGATCGATAGATTGAAGCCAGCCTACTTAGCACGTGAGATCACAATTCCCACTCCAATAACTACTTCAGCGGAGACCGAAAGAAGATTAGAAGAGGAAGAAAGAAAGGGAGAATTAGAAGAGAAGAAAACTCGTAGTAGTACTGTTTCAATTGAAGTAAGTAAAGCTGTCTGTCCGCTATTATATGTGACTGTGTTGCTATAACAACGATTAATTAAAAATGACATACAAATAAGTATTGCAGTTACATACATCGCTGCTTTAAAAAGATACTCGTAGTTATCACATAAATATATATATCGATAAAAAGTTGATAGCGACATAATAACATAGGTATGTATAAGTTACATAGCCATTTGATTCAACTTCACAGAAAAATTGATGCACATGCCTTCGGAATTCAGTTTGCGCACATAATTGACCATATGGAGCTACACAACGGAGGCACGCCAAGTTTTATGCAAAGACAGCTATAAATATAATGACTTTAGTGATATTAGATTATAACCTAGTAATAAGTTTAAATAGACAATTTTATGTTCTAAAAATTACTCACAGATTTGACAACATATTAGCTTTAAATTTAATTATTATCTCAGAAACTTTTACTGTTAGATAGCCCGTTTATCGAGGAAAGCTATAGGATAGATAGTATTAGACTACACTAAATAGGAGCGGAGTATCAACGAATAATGTTCCAAAAACGGGGGGAATTCATTCGTTCTAAGAGTTTTCTTTGCAGCCGCTGCGTAAACAGCTAAACCGATTTTTTTGCGAAATTAGGCATGATCATGGAATAAGACCCGGGTTTAGGGATGAACGATATTCATCTATTTTTAGCTGGAACATATCGATGGTTTGACATCCATGTTATGACTTCAATATTATCGACACATTGATGTTTTATGAATAAATATTGTAGTGGAGCTAAGATTATGTATGTTACCTATTTATAAGACGAGGCTATTGAATAAATGTCAGTATTAACTCAACATTCGTTGTATCAATTAGCCACCCTACACCCGAACCTCACATGGCGACCGTGACAGTGTTTACATTCCTTTAACCATATAGAGACTGGAAGTGAACATTACATTCAAAATGTGTATTCGTGGACTTTGCCTATCCCCGTGCGGTGTTCTAATTGTGCCGAATTATTCACTTATTTTTTTTAATTTACCTCATCATGGGCTCTACAAACACTAAGGAAGAGGTCATCCTTGCCCAAAACGCAGCAGCAGGTGCAAACAATGCAGATATTCGGCAATTGGCATTTCATATGAGCGCAACGAATTAATATTCGTTGCGCTCATATGAAATGCTCATTTTGTTGTCTCTAGCTGCCCTGACTTTTATTTACTGCATTTTCAAAATATATCGGAGATACTACAAGAGATTAATTCTCAATGAGTTAAATCGAGATGCTGTGAGGAGATCATTATTCCGGCAGAGGACGAGACTGGCTGATAGACGTAGCCTAGCGGGAAAGAAAGAAGAAGACGAGATGGTATAAAAGTGGTGAAACAGTGAATAAAGTGCGCGTATTCGTGTTTTGCGTGTGTAGTGTATCTACATAGTCGTATATCTAAAAATAATATATAATCGCGGTATAGTTATAAAAGCAGTAATAAGTATGTATTGTAATATTTTTAAATATTTGTTATGGCAGAATTAGACAACTTAAGATTATTGTATTCCAGCCTTCAACAAATAAGAAAATATCTTATTAAAATAGGCCCAAGTCGTAAAAAAGGCCATATCATTGTGTCAAAGATAAAAGAGGCTGACGAATTCGTAGAAGAGTACAATACATTTTTAAATAAATATTCTGAGTTAAAAAGCACACTTGAGAGTAGTGTACTAAAACTTTAAATGTACCCAAATAGAGGAACTTTGTTGTGAATTTAATAATTTATATGATCAAATACTAGAATTAGGGATAGGTGTACAAAATGATTCCTCGAGGTCAAATGATTCCCCATCGTTGTCGGTAAATTACTAGTGCCATCTATTAGATTTATATGCAAACGTCTTCCCCGCTCCCCGCTCAGTCCCAGTGAAATATCATGGCGGTCTAAGCATCGTGCGCCGATTAATATAAAAAAAAAGAAAATTGCTGTGTTCAATGTAAGGTAAGCGTCAAATCAATGTTGTATTATTTGGATGGTGTTGTATTTCAGTGAATTAACGTTTTATTTTCGACTTTGAATCATAATCAAGTGTTGTTTAAGTGCGGTTCGATTTCGCTAAGGCGACAAATTGAGGTTACTTTTCAATAATAAAAAAAAAATTTTGTATTTGGGGTCAAACGATCCCTGCGTATGAGTGTAAAATGATCCCAGGATCATTTTACCCCTTCACTTTTGGTTTTTTTGAACATAAAAATATAATATACGTTTTTGTATGTTTATGTACGTGTGTATGTGTGAGTGTGTGTGTATATGTATGTCGAAATTTAAGTGTGTGTAGCATGTATAGTTTTTATATATCATTTGCAGATGCCGCGAAATTATCAAAGAAAGACAGACCGGCAAAAATGGAGCGAGGAGGCTATGTCACGAACACTCGAAGAAGTAAAAAAAGGCATGCCATATAAAACAGCCAGCAAGCAGTTCTCGGTACCTGTGATGAGCCTGAAAAGAAGAGCCAAAGGCAAAAATAAAGTTGCTGTTGGCGCAGTTAAGACCCTAGGAAGTAAACAAACGGTGTTTTCACCTGATCAAGAAAAAGAACTAATTCAGCACATAACAGACATGGAATCTAGGATGTATGGCCTAACCAAACAAGATGTACTTTCTCTGGCGTATCAGCTGGCGACGAAGAACAACATTAAGCATCCATTTTCAACTGAGAAAGAAAGAGCCGGTGTTGATTGGTTGAGAGGTTTTAGAAAACGGCATCCCGATATAGCTCTCCGAAGTCCAGAATCAACATCAGCAGCACGAGCTAGAGCCTTTAATAAACCTGTCGTTGATAAATTATTTTCTGTGTTAAAAGACATTCAGGAAAAACATCATTTCCATCCACACAGAATATTCAATGTTGATGAGACTAGCATATGTACAGTGCCAACAAAAAACACAAAAGTATTCGCTAAAGCTGGTCGTAAACAAGTGGCAAGAGTTACTTCGGCTGAAAGAGGTGAGACGACAACAGCGGTTATTTGTTGTTCCGCAGCTGGTACATTTTTACCACCAATGTTTATATTTCGAAGAGTAAGAATGAAGATAGAATTAATGGATGGTGCATCCCCAGGATCTGCTTATGCATGCAATTCAAGTGGTTGGATGAAACTTGAAGTTTTTGATCAATGGTTTGATCATTTTTTAGCTCATGCGAAGCCTTCGGCAGATGATCCAGTCCTTTTAATTTTAGATGGGCATTTGTCGCACACCAAAAACTTGAATGTGGTATTAAAAGCCAGAGAAAATCACGTCACAATTTTATGCTTGCCTCCACATTGCACGCATAAACTACAGCCCCTGGATGTAGGAGTAATGTATCCTCTCAGCGTCTATCATAATCAGGAATTAGAAAAGTGGATGAATAATAATCCGGGAAGAGTGGTGTCAGTGTTTCAAATTACAAAAATCTTTGCAGGGGCTTATCTTAGAGCAGCGGTGCCATTAAATGCGATAAATGGATTTTCTAAATGTGGAATTTGTCCTATGAATCAGGATATTTTCGGCGATGTGGACTTTGTGGCTGCAGAAACTACTGATATGGAAGCGGCTGCTCAAAACGAGGTTCCCAGTACTTCGGAATCTGCTTTAAACGACGCTGTTGCGGCCCAAGTTGATCAAACAGTTGCTGTTCCTGATCCACAACAACCTGAGTCGGGGGTATATGATACCAATACGACAGATACATTACTTATAAATGATTGTAGAACACCTTCACCACAAATCTTAGATTCAAATAGGACTCCAACATCATCACCTTCATTACTTTCGCAAGAATATACTCATATTCAAAACGATCCACCAGTGTCCCTGAATTCTACAAAACCTCAAGAGATTGGCACTGTCACAGCCTCCAAATCATTATTAGATTTACCATCAACATCTTTTGGTGTATATTCTCCACGAGACCTTCGACCTTTGCCAAAAATAGACGGAAAAAGAAGTAAGAATGTAAGAAAACGAAAAATAGATACAACGGTTTTAACTAGCACACCTTATAAAAGCTATTTAGAAGAAGAAACGCAAAAAAAGAAAGAAAAAGAAGAGGGTAAGAAATCTAAGGGAAAAGGAGTTGGCAAAGGAAAAAAAACGATTCAAGGAAACAAAGAAAATAAAAAACAAGGAGATAAAAGAAGAACAGTAAAAAACAAAAAATTGGAAGACGAGCAAGGACAGCCAGGAACTCTTATGAGTCAGAATCTTCTGTAGAAGAAGAGGACGCAGAGTGCTTGTTCTGCACGGAACCTTATTCAAAAGACGCTATGGGAGAAGGTTGGATCCGCTGTGTGGAATGTTTAAAATGGGGACACGAAGCATGCGCTGGACTCGATAGTGACGACGAAGATGATTTTATATGCGACTTTTGTGTAGATCGCCGTGGAAATATAAGGAAGCAATTAGATCTCTGAATAAGTTGATCCTTTACCTATTATTAAAATGTTTTCTAGTAGTTGATTTTAATAGACTGTTAATCATAGTCAGATATTTAAATTAGGTTTAGAAATGTTTTTTGTTGTGTTTGACCCATAAGACTGGGTTTCTTTGTTTTGTTATTGAAATTTTTTTGGTAGTTGATTCAACAAGACTATTAATCATAGTTAGGTATTGAATTGGAAACAGCCCGTTTAAAATTATTATGTTGTGTTCTTTTTTTATAACTTTAAGTTTCACTGGCTGAAAGACTGGGTTTCTATAGCTATATTAAGATATAAGATACTGATCTGACTAATTACAGGCATTATAACAGTTAAATGTCAACTGTGATATGAAAAAACTAATAAAGACTGATTAGAATAACTAATTTAGTTTATTTTTTTAATCTGGGGGCAATATAATCCTCGGGATCATTTTAACCCTACCCCAGGAATCATTTTACCCACCCCGGTGTACAAAATGATGATGATAGTAGAGGTTTGGAAAATCACAAATAAAACAGAAAATATAAAGCCGCCCAAAAAGAGTTGTATTCCAAAATACGGCCAATTAAATGAACTATCCAAAAGTTTTTACAGATTTACTCTAGCTTCAATACTTTGGCCACAATTAGCCTTCTCCCTTAGAGGGATCATTATGTACACCTTTCCCGAAACAAATATAAAAAAGGTTGACAATCCCTAATTTATTCTATTTCATAGAATATTCAGAAACGAACCCTACAGGCTTGATTTACGTAAAAAACTAGGATGGTTTTGTTCAGGATGATGCCGTGTCATCCGCAACGAATCGGTTAAATAAGCTTTGTTTTTTTCATTTGAACCAAAGCATATGGCGTCATATTCAATCATCTGGTCTCGCTACACGTTACAATAGTAATCCAGTATTTGCCCATAAAATGAGGCATATCGGTGCACTGGCATTTTTAGAGCCAACAGAGATTCCCGATGCGCTTGATATTGTGGCGTGCCGTTTGAATTAAGAAAACGAAGAACGATGTCTGCGCGCGCAAGACGCCTCTTCAGAGAACATCGCCGAGCCGACCGGTCACTCCACATATAGCTCTTGTTCATATCACATGTTGTTGCGTTTCTATATTAAACATTTCTATATTATACCACGTGATCTTAACTCAACTTCTCACGTCTTTCTCCGTCAAGACCATGTACGTGGTGCACTTGAACCTCCTTATGCTGGTCCCTTCCAAGTTTTGAAAAGGCAACCCAAGTTTTTCAAAATAGAAATCAGAGGCAAGACTACAAATGTCTCGATCGATAGATTGAAGCCAGCCTACTTAGCACGTGAGATCACAATTCCCACTCCAATAACTACTTCAGCGGAGACCGAAAGAAGATTAGAAGAGGAAGAAAGAAAGGGAGAATTAGAAGAGAAGAAAACTCGTAGTAGTACTGTTTCAATTGAAGTAAGTAAAGCTGTCTGTCCGCTATTATATGTGACTGTGTTGCTATAACAACGATTAATTAAAAATGACATACAAATAAGTATTGCAGTTACATACATCGCTGCTTTAAAAAGATACTCGTAGTTATCACATAAATATATATATCGATAATAAGTTGATAGCGACATAATAACATAGGTATGTATAAGTTACATAGCCATTTGATTCAACTTCACAGAAAAATTGATGCACATGCCTTCGGAATTCAGTTTGCGCACATAATTGACCATATGGAGCTACACAACGGAGGCACGCCAAGTTTTATGCAAAGACAGCTATAAATATAATGACTTAAGTGATATTAGATTATAACCTAGTAATAAGTTTAAATCGACAATTTTATGTTCTAAAAATTACTCACAGATTTGACAACATATTAGCATTAAATTTAATTATTATCTCAGAAACTACTGGACCGTTTTGAAAAATTCTTTTACTGTTAGATAGCCCGTTTATCGAGGAAAGCTATAGGATAGATAGTATTAGACTACACTAAATAGGAGCGGAGTATCAACGAATAATGTTCCAAAAACGGGGGGAATTCATTCGTTCTAAGAGTTTTCTTTGCGGCCGCTGCGTAAACAGCTAAACCGATTTTTTTGCGAAATTAGGCATGATCATGGAATAAGACCCGGGTTTAGGGAAGAACGATATTCATCTATTTTTAGCTGGAACATATCGATGGTTTGACATCCATGTTATGACTTCAATATTATCGACACATTGATGTTTTATGAATAAATATTGTAGTGGAGCTAAGATTATGTATGTTACCTATTTATAAGACGAGGCTATTGAATAAATGTCAGTATTAACTCAACATTCGTTGTATCAATTAGCCACCCTACACCCGAACCTCACATGGCGACCGTGACAGTGTTTACATTCCTTTAACCATATAGAGACTGGAAGTGAACATTACATTCAAAATGTGTATTCGTGGACTTTGCCTATCCCCGTGCGGTGTTCTAATTGTGCCGAATTATTCACTTATTTTTTTTAATTTACCTCATCATGGGCTCTACAAACACTAAGGAAGAGGTCATCCTTGCCCAAAACGCAGCAGCAGGTGCAAACAATGCAGATATTCGGCAATTGGCATTTCATATGAGCGCAACGAATTAATATTCGTTGCGCTCATATGAAATGCTCATTTTGTTGTCTCTAGCTGCCCTGACTTTTATTTACTGCATTTTCAAAATATATCGGAGATACCACAAGAGATTAATTCTCAATGAGTTAAATCGAGATGCTGTGAGGAGATCATTATTCCGGCAGAGGACGAGACTGGCTGATAGACGTAGCCTAGCGGGAAAGAAAGAAGAAGACGAGATGGTATAAAAGTGGTGAAACAGTGAATAAAGTGCGCGTATTCGTGTTTTGCGTGTGTAATGTATCTACATAGTCGTATATCTAAAAATAATATATAATCGCGGTATAGTTATATAAGCAGTTAAGGGTATGTATTGTAATATTTTTAAATATTTGTTATGGCAGAATTAGACAATTTAAGATTATTGTATTCCAGCCTTCAACAAATAAGAAAATATCTTATTAAAATAGGCCCAAGTCGTAAAAAAGGCCATATCATTGTGTCAAAGATAAAAGAGGCTGACGAATTAGTAGAAGAGTACAATACATTTTTAAATAAATATTCTGAGTTAAAAAGCACACTTGAGAGTAGTGTACTAAAACTTTAAATGTACCCAAATAGAGGAACTTTTTGACACACATATTTCTGTTCCTTCAAGATCTGAGTCTATACATTTTATCGATACGTGTGAAACTGAGGAATGTGTGGTTAGTTGTCGCACTAACTAACTGCAAGATGGGATCTTTATTGCGAGTTGTTTAGTAAAACCTACTAATGGAAAATACCTATTCGCATTTTAAACACTACTGAATCGGATTTAAATTTAAAAGAAGTATTTCCCACCTTACTTAAAGCCAGTGATTACGAGATGTGTATATTTCAGGAAACTAGTACTAAAGCAGAACGTGTTAAAAAATTATTAAATTCGATAAATCTTAATAACTTGAATAAAGAAGAGCGCAACTCAATTGAATCAATTTGTGCTAAATATTCCGATATTTTCTATCTTTCAGGCGATAAATTGACCACAACAAAATTATACGAACATAAAATAACTTTAAAACCCGGTGTTACTCCAGTGTATACAAAGCCTTATAGACTTCCGCATGCACAAAAAAATTAGTTAAAAAACAAGTTAATGATTTATTGGAGCAAGGCATTATAGAAACTTGTAGTAGCGAGTGGTCCAGTCCAGTTTTGCTGGTCACTAAAAATCTGACTCAAGTGGGGAAAAGAAGTGGCGCTTGGTCATAGACTATCGGAAATTGAACAACTGTATCCAAGATGATAAATTTCCACTTCCAAATATAACGGAAATATTAGATTCGCTTAACGGCTGTATATATTTCAGTCATTTAGACTTAAATCAAGGATTTTTTAATGTGCGTCTTGAGAAAGACAGTAGAAAATTTACATCTTTTTGCGCAGGCTCTCAACTTCAAATGCGGAGAATGCCCATGGGATTAAAGACCAGTCCCAGTTCATTTTCTCGTAGGATGACCATGGCAATGGCAGGTTTATCTTACGAAAAATTTTTAGTATACCTTGACGATTTGATAATAATGGGAAAAAAATTAATTGATCATAACAAAAATCTTTTACTTGTTTTCGATAGACTGAGGCACGCAAACTTAAAATTAAATCCCGCTAAATGTAATTTTCTAAAAAAAGAATTGTAAATGTAAAATTGTATCTCGGAAATATCGTATCGAGTGACGGTGTATTGCCAGACCCAGAAAAAATTAAAATTATTAAAAGTTATCCCGTAGGTTACCTATCACAAACTAGAATTCTTTAGTTACGAATTTGAAAATACCAAAAACGTTTCGTAATTTTTTTTATTTTCAATATTTTCATTTGACCGAAATATCTTATTCCATCTGGTTGAAATTCCGATTTTCGGTGGTTATATTTTTGAAATGTATATGCTTTGCATTGCAACCTAACGTTAAACCGATGATACTATTTCTGTACGTTTCATAAAGAAAATAATTATTTAAACTAAAAATTATTTTCGCTATTATTAAAATACAACATGACAAATACCAAATAAGTTCAATCATAATTTTGAAATCCAAAATGTTTATATATACAGAGTATATACTTTGTAGTTATGTTCTATTTGTGTGTAAATGAACTTTTTCTGATTGATCCGGGTCTTGGGTGTTTATTTATTTAAGTATTTGTTATAAAATATAGTATCGTTGAGTTAGTATCCCATAACACAAGTTTTGAACTTACTTTGGGTTTGGCTCAATCTGTGTGATTTATCCATGTATATGTTGCAGTCAAAACTCTTAACCAGTCAAAAGTACTTTTGACTAGCAACAAAAAAGCTTTTTGGGTGGTTTACAAAAAAAATACCTAACACTCGAAGGGTGATCGCTCGCTGCGCTCGCGATCACCCTTCGAACCTATCACATGCATGTCGCGTCTGAGAACAATGTCCGAAAAGAATACGACTACTTATTTGTTAGTAAGAGCGCGTACCTGCTTCATGCAGCAACGGTCAAAAGTACTTTTAACTGATTTTGCTAGTCAATAGTACTTTTGACTGGTTAAGTGCTAGTCAATAGTACTTTTGACTGGTTAAGAGTTTTGACTGTGACATATATATTTATATTATATTTAATGAATCATTCAAAAAATTACGGCGCTGTTTTTCGCTAACACTTATTATTTTTATAACTCTACAGGTTCACTTTACTTCGGCCTTTAGGGTCCTAATAAAATAGAAGTTATTGAAAATCAAATCTAGTTTGTGATAGGTTACCCCCAAGGCCCAAGGGCCACCCCGCCGCAACCTAAACCTACCTATAGCGCTCTGTCACAAGATTCAAATGTGATATAGAGTAATCCAAAAACGTAATGTTTAAATACATAGTGTTAATCTTCTAAAGTAAAACATTTAGCCTGGTAAAATAAATGGAGCAAAAACATTTTTTGTTGTGTTGCTGTAAAATTAATATTATTAATTATTTTTACGGTAGTTAGATAATAAACATCATTGTCTGTCTAAACATCTCATACACATATTGTTGTTTATCATTATTATTAAAATGTCTGATAATTTAGCAAAAGTGTATAAATCCAATAGAGGTGGATTAAAATTACATTATGAAGGATTCAGTTATTATAAAAACAAAGTGAACAATACTAAATTTTACTGGTGCTGTGATTCACGAAAACACTACATTTATAAATGTTGTGCAACATTAGTTACAGAAGTAAATAGTGCAAATGATATGATACATAATGTTTTAAAATGCAGTAATAAGCACAATCATGAGCCAAATCCACTTGATAAAGAAATCTCGGATTTTAGGCAAAAATTGAAAGAGGATGCAAGAACCGGATTAAAGGTATGCCAAATTTTGCAAAATAATCAAAGTGATTGCACTCCAGAATTTCTAGATCATTTACCTAGTCAATCAGCTCTTAAGCAGGTGATGTATAGAGCTAGATCAAAGGTCCCAAAAAAGAAAGAGCCCACTGATATTTTATTTGAAATAGATGAAAGTGAAATGCAAATAAATGGTCAATGTTTTGTCATCAAAGATCGGATTTACAATAATAATAAGCGAATTTTGTTACTGTCAACGAAAAACATGATGCAATTATTGCAACAAGCAGATTTTTGGGTCCTTGATGGTACATTTAAGATTGTGCCACACATATTTCAACAATTATACACCATACATGGTAATTTATCAGTAACAGGAAATAAAACAAAAACGTTCCCTTTACTGTATTGTTTATGCACAAACAAAGATAAGAAAACATACGACATGATATTTGAATTATTACAAGAATACGGAGTGGAAAATGATTTAGAATTTCATCCAAAAATATGTATTTTGGACTTCGAAAAGGCGGCAATCCAAAGTTTAAAATCTAATTTTGAGAATGTGATACTACATGGCTGCCACTTTCATCTCGGGCAAATATTATATCGGCAAGTTCAACAAAGGGGTTTAACACAAAGATATGCAAGTGATATAAAGTTTAAAACAGATGTAAAATGTCTTTTGGCACTGAGTTTTTTGCCTCCGAACGAGATTCCTATATATTTTAATAAATTACTCGTCAGTTATAAAGGTAAATATATAACTACATTTTTTACGTCTCATTTTTATACTTTGCTATACATATAACATGGCAAGTTTTAATTTTTACTATTGTTTTTTTTTTTCAGACGACGATGATATTATTTCTTTAGCCCATTGGTTTGAAGAAAATTATGTTAGTGGCACTTGCAGTGCCCCCGCAAGATATATTCCGGAATTTTGGAGCTGCGAGTTGATAAATACATTAAAATTGCCACGAACTCAAAATTCAGCGGAAGCTTGGCTTGGCATCATCACATTAACCAAATAATAGATAAAAAATCTCCCGGATTTTATCACCTTATAAAAGAACTTATAAAAGAGACAATAATAAAGGAATCAGAGATAGAAAAGATGTTATGCGGATCACCGCCTGAAAAAAAAAGAAGAAAGTATATCATTAAAGATGAAAAATTGAAAAAAATAATAGAAATTAAAGAAAATCTTAATGAAATAAAATACTTGAAAGAAATTTCAAAAATAATTTGAATATTGTTATATATTAATTCTGCATTTACACAATTACTGTTAATTAAATTGAAGTTATTTAAAATCTGTATAAATAATAATTTAGAAGAAGTTACCTCTATTGTTAACACTTCTAGAAAATAAAGTTATTGTTACTTATATTATTGTTACTTAAATAAGTGTCATTTATTATAATATATTAATCCTGCATGTACGAAATTACTGTTAATAAAATAGAAGTTATTGAAAATCTGTGTGAATAATAATTTGGAAGAAGTTATTTCTATCATTAATACTTCTAGAAAATAAAATTCTTGTTACCAAATAAATTTTCAAATAAAAATTACATACTTTGATTTTCGGTAGATAGTTTTTTTTTGAAGACGAAAAATATATTTATTGGATTTATATAAACAGAAAATATGGTAAAGAACCCATTTGGCATTTAAAACTTCGTTGTACCGTTTTCGAACAAATAAAAATCGAAGAAAAACAAATCTAGTTTGTGATAGGTTACCATCCCGTACCATAAAATGCCGATGAAACAAGACGATTCGTCGCATTCGCTAACTACTATAGAAAATTTATTTCTACAGACGATCGGCCTGATCAACCGAAAATCGTGGAAATTAATATTAAGCCGAAGGACGCAACAGAACTCGGATTTATAGACAGTAATAATTTTAATAAATCAAGAAAACAGAATAAGATAACATGTGAAAGTAAGATACTTATATACGTATTACAAGAAAATATAATTTTTATAAATCCAGCTTCTCGAACACAAGTTACGCGAGACGAATTTGTGCGAGAGCTGTGTAATTTCGCAAAACAAATAAATATAAGCGAAATATATTTTATAAAGAATAAATATACTGAAGAATTTGGATATAAACTAGCGAGTGAAATAAAAAAAATATAAACTATAAAGGGCCCAGGTTATGTATATTAAATGACGTCGAAAGAATAGATAACAAAGATGACAAAACCAACACAACGCTTACGTTCGCTATGCACAAAATAACGTCGACTACAGAAACGCCACGCCGTACCCGACAACTCCTATTCATCAGCGAGTTTACAACCGACATACGCCATGTGAGCGGAAAAAACAACATCGTAGCCAATGCCCTAAGTCGCATAGAAGCAGTATCGTTCCCGTCTACAATTAATTACGAAGAAATTGCAAAAGCCCAACACGAAGACACATCTGTACCCGACTTACAAAAACAAGACAACATCTGTCTCAAGAAAATCATCATCCCCAACACCGACGTCGAACTCTACTGCGAAACATCAACATCGAATATACGACCATACATCCCTGAAAAATATCGTGAAGAAGTATTCAAGAGTGTACACAACATCAACCACCCCGGTACACGCACAACACGGAAGAATGCATCTCAGAAATATTTTTGGCCCTCGATGAATAGCGACATCTCAAGATGGACGAAAAGCTGCATCGACTGTCAAAAAAACAAGATTCAAAGCCATGCCTACAGCGCAGTTTCGAAATTCCCGCCAACTGAACGTTTTCGACACGTACACGTGGACATCGTCGGACCGCTACCTACGACGCCTCAAGGTTATCGCTACCTAGTCTTTAATGCACCACACAAAGCAATTGGATTCACTGTCAAAAAAACCGGAAATAATAATAGATTACAATTAAACAAAAGGGGGTGTTGATGAAATTGACAAAAAATGTTCCAATTATTCATCAAATCGTAGAACCAGGCGTTGGCCGCTCGCAATTTTTTTCAGAATCTTGGATTTGAGTGGAGTCAACGCGTATGCTCTGTACAAGACCTGCACTGCTGTTCGTGATATTCCTAGAGCACAATTTCTTCAGAACCTTGCTTACAGTTTAGTTTTGCCGCACATGAAACGTCGAGTTTACAATGATCGATTGCCGAGAGAGTTGCGATTGACAATCGCACGCGTACTTGGTCCAATTTTTTTTTAAAACTTCGTGTTTACAAACGTGAGTATAACTATTTGTTTTACAATGTTTTTATAATGTAATTATGCGCATCTTTATGAGCCAAAATACATTTAAATTTCTAACCTATAAACGCCATATTGTTTTCTATTATCATTTTTGTTGACATTGATAGATATCAATCTAGCCTCGTGATTATCAAACTAACCCCTTTAACCTACAAAAAGTCTTTTTGTAGGTTTTGGATATGGTTCGTAATTATAAAAAGACCGCGGGTACCAATTATAAAAATTATACCGAAGAGACCTTGGAAGAAGCCATAGAGAAAATTTCAAATGACGAACTTACCATAAATGCAGCTTCAATACAATATAAAATTCCATTTGGGACCTTGTACAACAAATATAAGGGTCTACATGGTAGAACCCCGGATGGCCAACCTGTTTTCAACCATCAAGAGGAAGTCGCAATATTACGTGCTGCGGCCACATGTGGCGATTGGGGGTTTCCACTGACACTCCTAGACCTTCAAATGTTCGCTAAGTCTTACTTAGATAAACAGGGCAAGACGATCCAAAGGTTTGAGAACTACTTACCAGGCGTTGAATGGGCTGCAAGTATCTTGAAGCGACATAAAAGTTCCTATGGTCAAAGACTCACAACTAATATTAAGAGGTCTAGAGCGACAGTAGGGCGGACATCAATGAATAAATATTTCGACAACCTGCACCACGAAATAGAAAACGTACCACCTTCAAACATTTTTAATTACGACGAGTCTAATATGGCTGACGACCCAGGAAAGAAATATGCATTTATAGAAGAGGCGTAAAGTATCCTGAAAACGTTATGAATTTTTCCAAGAGTTGTACAACAGTGATGTTTTGTGGTTCGGCAGACGGCACATTATTGCCACCGTATGTCATATATAAAAGCATACATTTGTATGATACATGGAAGGAAAGGGGGATTGTAGCAAAACCGTGTTGCGAAGACCCATGCTGCAGCCGCGGAAGTAGGTACAATAGGACCGTTAGTGGTTGGATTGATACACCAACTTTTCGAGACTGGTTTATGACTTGCTTTTTGCCTCATGCCAATAGAAGGGGAAAAGGTGTTGATCGGTGACAATTTGTCGTCCCATATTGATGAAGATATACTAGCTGCTTGTGCAGCAAACAACATTAGCTTCGTTTGCCTAGTACCTAATTCGACACATCTGAGCCAGCCACTGGACGTAGAGTTCTTCCGACCATTAAAGTTAGCATGGAGACAAACCCTTGAACAGTGGAAACAATCAAACTTACGTACTGTAGCCGTACCTAAAGAAGCCTTCCCGAACTTATTAAAGCAAGCCCTGCAAAATATGGACAAAAAGCTGGCAAAAAATGTCAACGACTCACTTGCGGAAACATCTGCTATCAAAAGAGATTTGATAAGTAGTTTCAAAGCTACTGGTATTTACCCATTTGACAGAGAAAGGGTTTTAAGCTTACTTAGCTTATTAAACTACCTCGTGATTCTCCTTCTCCTGAATTGGAAAATACTATCCGTGACTCACTTACCAATTTTCTGAAGGAAAGACGGTTTGGACAACAATCAGAACCAACAAGAAAGAGGAAGAGATTGCTAGTTGAACCTGGGAAAAGTATCTCTACAATTGATGAACCATCGTGTTCTGAGAGTCAAAATGTTGAAGCTTTAGAGCCTAAACAATCAAGACTACAAACTTCGCCTTGTCTTCTGTCCATAGCCAATCTGCAATCATATCATGGAGAAAATGTGGATGATATCACTGATTGCGAATCTGAAGCCACGGAGCCAAGGAAGCCCGTAATAGGACAATTTATTTTGGCCAAATTTGCGTCTAAAAAGGGCAAAAAGTCCTTTAATTACGTGTGCTCCATTGAAGATATTTCTGAAAATAAACTGGTTATACAAGGCTTTAAGTCCATAAAGAAGACTAAGACCACGTTTCGTCAAGTCCAATTAATAAAGCTAGAGAATCAGTCAAAGAGCGTTCGATCAGGAAATGGTTTGCAGAACTGGAATCGTTTATTGCTGAAAGAAGATTGGAGGATATGTTGAAGATCCTGACCACATACTAAATGGCGATGAAACTGGAGTATCTTTGTGTCCATCCACAGGAAAAGTGTAAGCACCTAAGGGTTATAAAAATGTTTATACCGTAAAAAGGGGCAACGAGAAAGAAAACCTTACTGTTCTCATAACAATGACTGCATCGGGAAAAATGTGTCCTCCGTTGTGTTCCCGTACGTAAGACCGCCTGAAGCAGTGGTAGAAAACATGCCGGAAAGATGGGTCATAGGAAAAACGGAAACCGGCTGGATGCGTTCCGACGTTTTCTACGAATATATAGCAAACGATTTTAATAGCTGGCTCGATAAAAGCAATATAAAAAAGCCAGTAATATTATTTGTAGACGGACATAAATCTCACATGTAGAAGCGACTTTTGTGAAAATAATGACATTATTTTATACACCTTGCCTCCAAACTCCGATGTAAGTGTATTCGGCCTCTTAAGCAAGAGTGGAAAAAAACTGTGAGCGACTGGCAATCTAGACCGGAAAATCATAACAGCACGGTTACCAAAATCAACTTTTCTAAGGTGTTCAAAGAAGCACTTGATAAAAACTTAACACAGAGTATCAAAAACGGATTTCGTAAATGTGGATTATTTCCTTTCGATGTAGATGCAGTGAATTTCTCAAAATGTGTTAAAGATTTTCAAGAATAAATAAAGAATACGTCATTAGCCACAAGTGAAAGTGAATTAACAGAAAGAGATTTTATTGGTGCCTATAAAGTAATAACTTATATAAGAATGAATTTATTAAGGAACGGTGTTGATCTGGCAATAGTTTGCAGAGAAATAGAGCTGGCAAAAAATAACATAAAGGAGAAACGACGATCGACTTACCAAACTCCAAGAACTTCTACTGAAGTTGCTAGACGTTCTACTCCATGTCCGCTTAAACAATCCAGTACAGACAAGAGAACTGTTGATAATAACAGCACCATGCTTGAAGATATCCCATTGCCTGATGTCGGATCATTTGTATCCCTTAACGAAATAAAACTTATCAACTTTTTATACTTGAATTTACAACACCAGAGCGAAAGACGTATTTTGATGGAAATTACTACAGACCCCAATGACAATTTTAAAGACCAAGAATCAAGTTCTTCACCAACCGGCAGTATAACAAATAATTCAAAGATTTTTCCACAGAACAAGCGCACAGCGAAAAGACATTCAAGAACAATGCATCTTCAACACCAATTTCAAAAAAACATAAAAGACGTTTTACCTTTTAATGACAATGACATCGAAATTCTGATAGTCAACGAAGACGAAATACAACAAGAAAATTTAACGAATCAAGAAATCTCAGTTGATCCATTTGAAAAACATTTAATTTTTACTAATAAACCGACTAAATATAAAAACAAACATGTTATTTCAGCACAAAAATGGAGAGATTACTATGAGTCAAAGGAAAAAGAAAAGCAAAAAATTAAAAGAAAGCTAGAACGTGACCAAAAAAGAATAAAATCTGCGGAGTTAAAGGAAAGGGAAAAACAAAAACGCGAAAAAAATTTTTTTCTGCGTACCGACACCCGAAGTGAGCAGACGTGTCATTTGTTAATTCCGAGATTGTAATTACGCTGTCACACGATTCTGAACTATAATTAAAAATCATAAAGTGCATTACACCTATCGAGTTCATATAACATTGCTTCTCTGCGCGGATTCCCCACCAACTAGTGGGCACTGAGCAACCTACGGTGCGAAAAGGACAACCTACAGTTCGGCCTTATCCCGCCTATTACCTGAGAATCATCAGAGCGACGCCCCGTATGAAGTGTGCGTATAAGGTACGTACACAGTGACGAACTGAGCGTTTTAACAATAGTCCGCTTTGGAAATGAGTTTTATGGAAGGCAATAGCAGCTCGCAACCTGACTTATCGAAAATGGGCGATAGAGACTTAGAATCAAAAAATATCTCTTATCGAAAGAGAAAAGTACCAGATGATAGTTTTTCATTCCAATTCATCGAATTTAAAAAAGAAATTTTGGGTATCTTAAAGGATTCTGCCAAATCTCATAATGAAAAAATTGACTCTATTAATATGAATGTTTCTTCGATAAAAGACCAATTAACTGAGATTAAAAACACAACCCAGCACTTGATTGCGGAAAACGCCAATTTCAAAGTTCAAATCTTTAGCTTGACAAATAGCATTGATGCCACAAATGAAAAGGTAAAATCCCTAGAAAATGATTTTCAACAGGTCAAATCAAGTACACCGACAGCACCGCTGGCACAAAAAGCTATTCAAACCATGTGCAACGATCTAATTGCTGAACTCCAAGAGCGTGAAGAGCGGAAAAAGAATATAATAATAGTCGGTATTCCTGAACCTCACTGTGAAGATATGTCCGAAAAAAGAAAAGCTGATAGAGAGAAAGTACACGAAATTACATCTTCCATATATGCAGAGTGTCCAAAGTCAGACAAAATTATACGACTAGGCAAATATGATCCTAATAAAATGCGCCCATTGAAAGTTTGCTTTGCATCCCCTGATGTAACACTATCGATATTAAAGAACAAAGTAAACAATAAAGATGAAACAGTGAAAATTTACTCAGATAAGACTCCTTACGAACAAGAATGTATGAAAAATCTCAGATACGAGCTACAAGAGCGTGAAAAAAAATGGAGAGAAAAATCTTATCATAAAATATATAAAAGGTATACCTAAAATCATAAAATCCCAGCCAAAAAACTAATTACAAGAGAAAATACATTAAGCTTCACCAAAAAAGGTGAAAATTCAATAACCTATGAAGTCGTCGACAACTATTCTAACATAACGACTAAAGATAAGTCATTAAAATTTTTATACGCAAACGCATGCAGTCTTGTTAAGGAAGGAAAATTGGATGAGATTAGATGTATTATAGATTCATTTAAATCAACTATGCATGTATTAGTGGTAGCAGAAACATGGATAAAAACTGAACAGGATGCACAAAAGCTAAAAATACCAAACTATACACATTATTATAATTACAGAGCAAAAAATATGGGAGATGGTGGAGGTGGAGGAATTTCTATATATGTGCACAATGATCTAAAGCATGAAGTACTAGATGATCAACATGAAAATGGCAATCATTATCTATGGATACACTTGAAGAAGTTTTCTTTGGACATTGGAGCTATATATAAACCACCTTCTGCCAACACAACCAATTTCTTAGAAACATATGCAAATCATATATCAAAAAGGAAAAGAGTTCTTATATTTGGTGACTTCAATTTTAACTTGCTAAGCAACAAGGGATGTGTCAAAGAGTATAAAATGCTTTTACGAGAAAATGGAATACAAGTACTAAACAAAATACATAAGAACTATTGCACTCGTGTAACAGACAAAACAGCAACAATTGTAGATCACATTTGCACAAGCCTACAAAATAACACATTTCATGTCGCAATTATTGAGAATGCTTTATCGGACCACAGGCAAATTTACTTTGAGATGAGTATTAATAAACCTGAACGACCAAAACGAATGAAATACGAAGCAATCGACTATGTTAATTTGCGTGAAACAATTAAGGAGACCATGTCCTCAAATTTAGATTATAATTACGAAAAATTAGAAAGTGATATCATTGAAGCAATTTCGAAAAATAAAGTAACCAAGATGAAGGTACAAAACCAACCAAGAAAGGATTGGATTAACAAAACCCTAATAGCATCGATTAATGTAAGAAATATGCTTGGACATAAACTAAAACTTGCTCCTAATGACGATTCACTAAAAAATGATTTTGTAAAACATAGAAACAAAGTACATGAAAATATCCAATCAGCTAAGAATCTGTATTACTACCAAGAATTCAAAAATTGTAAGAGATCTCCTTTAAAAATGTGGCAACTCATAAATGATTTAGCAACCAATAGAAGTAAAAATCAATGTGCCCCCTTGAAACTAAATTCATCGGAAGGTGAGATTACAAATATTGAAGAAATATGTAACTGTTTTAATGTATTCTTTTCTACCATAGGGTCGGAACTTGCTGAAAAAATACCCAAACATTATCACAACGATCAAACTTCTTCTAGCACAGTTACCATAGATCATGCAGGATTAACTGAGCTAAGGCCAGCTACAATTGATGAAGTAATCCAAATAATAAATAATTTAAAAGCAAACACAAGTTGTGGGTTAGACGGAATAAGCACTAAAGTTATTAAATGTATTAAGGACTTAATCGCTGATAAATTAACATCATGTATTAATAAGTGTCTCTGTATAGGTTATTTTCCGAATTCTTTGAAAACAGCCAAAGTAACTCCTATTTTCAAATCAGGAGATAAGAAAGATCCCGGTAACTATCGTCCAGTATCTGTATTGCCTATTATATCCAAAATATTTGAAAAAATAATATACAACCGTCTTGATAAATACCTCACTTCTTTAGATTTCATATTTAAAAAGCAATATGGTTTCAGACCTAAGTCCAACACGCTGTCAGCCTGTGTTGATCTAGTTACCAACATAAAATATAATATTGATAACAAAAACATAGCACTAGGTATTTTCATAGACTTAAAGAAAGCCTTTGACACAGTCAGTCATAAAAAGCTTCTTAATAAATTAGAAGACTTGGGTATAACGGGAACAGCCTATAAAATATTTGAATCGTATCTGACGAATAGATATCAAATCGTTAAAATTGAAAACACACTTAGTAAACCTCAATTAATAACGTGTGGTGTCCCTCAGGGATCGATTTTGGGCCCATTATTGTTTTTAATCTATATAAACAGTATGCACGATATTGGATTGAAAGGTGATGTTACTTTGTATGCGGATGATACTAGTCTTTTTTACTTTGGACAGTACATAGACACATTAGTTGAACACGCACAACATGATTTAAATATCTTGCATACTTGGCTCCAGACAAACCTACTAACTATAAATACTACAAAGACCAAATATATAATCTTTGCTGCCAAAAATAAACCGATAGGCACGTATGATGAGTTACAAATAAATGGTGAAATAATACAAAGAGTAAAGAAAGAAAAGTATCTTGGTCTAGTTATGGACAGTCAACTTACATGGAGACCACATATTGATAAAATCCGGGCAAAGCTCTCATCCTTGACAGGGGCCCTGCGAGGTATAACAAAATGCCTTCCAAAGTATGTACGGTACACAATCTATAATTCTTTAATAAAATCTCAAATAAACTATTTAATTGAAATATGGGGAACAGCGAGTAAAACAGTCTTAGAAAAACTTCAAAGATCGCAAAATAAAATAATAAAACGTTTATTTAAATATGCCTATTTAACACCAACAATGACAATTTATAAAGAAACGAAGCTGCTCAATCTCCGGCAACTGTATAAATATAGCACATGTGTTTTAATAAGAAAGATTCTCACCAAAGATATACACTCGCACATAAACTTCACAAAAAAGATACAAATCCAAAAACGTATTACTAGACAAGCCAATAACATATATTTAAGAACTCCCAGGACTAACTATGGAAAAAAGAATATTATGTATGAAGGTGCACAGTCTTATAACAAATTGCCAAAGGATATAAAAGAATCGAAATCACTTTTCACATTTAAAAAGTTGCTAAAAAGTCACATATTAAAGGACCTCTCATAATAATGTGTATAAATGTATAAATATAGTATATACATATGTAAAATAAGTATAAAAAGCAAATTCTTATAATATATGTTAAATATTTATACTTGCATTTATATAAGTATGTAACGTTTTACTAATAAATAATATACTGTGATAGGGATATTGATATTGATACGTATAATTATAGTAATTTGAATTGTGTTATAAACTAATTATAGATCACTGTTAAATTTGCAAAAACATATCACTCGTTATAGAAATATGCTATTCCGCTACAGCTTATACACTAATGTACACGCCTTAATAAACAAGTGTAAGTAGTTGTCTTTAGAACACGAATGCAGTCTACCCTCTTTGTTACTTGCTCATTGATTTTAAGTTTTTAAGAGTATTTTATGTTCAGATGCTTGCTTCACATAAAAAATAATGAAATGTTTCGTTTAAAAGTTAATACCGAAATCCTAATTCTTAGCTGCATTTTATTTTGTTTATTGTTAAGTGATGTGTCATCAGTGATAGTTTATATAGTGCAAACATGTCCAGATGGCACGAAAGATATGTAAAATCTTATTGATTAGGTACGTACAATAGTTTAATTATATCTTTGTATTTTCTCGGTAAGTGAATTATGTAATTCTTTTGAGAAATAAATTCT
Organism: Amyelois transitella; assembly: GCF_032362555.1. NCBI lineage: Eukaryota > Metazoa > Arthropoda > Insecta > Lepidoptera > Pyralidae > Amyelois > Amyelois transitella. The sequence continues at coordinate 2,943,307 of NC_083511.1, read as the reverse complement.
TTAAACCTTAAACCTTTTCAAAAACGGATTGAAGAAAAAAATAAAAGAAAGGTGAAAGGAAGGCGAGCAGAAAAACTTAAAAACGACTGCAAATGAACAAACAAACGATGAAACAAAAGGCTTGACACAAAACAATTTAAAGAGATTAAAAAGACTGATAAGATAAGAGTACAGACTGGAGAAGACGTTATCTCGACAACGACATCACCCGAAGACGTTATCGATCGAAATGTTGAAGAAGAGGCTAATGAATATCGAAATTTTGAAGAAGAGGCTAATAAAGATCGAAATGTTGAAGAAGAGGCTAATGAAGAAGATGATAGAGAATATTCTATATTTTAGTTATTAGAGCTGTTGTCTATTAAACTTACCTTTTTTTTATAATACGAAACGTCAAGCGTGATGATGTTGTCAATGTAGTTTTCGTAAAGATTGAGTCAGTCACAATACAGTTTTTGCACCTTTCCACAATTTGTTTGACTCAATATTCCTAGCAATTACCCAAGAAACCTCATCATCTGTCCATGTGGTCCAAAATCGAACCGGATACTGCAGTTTACTATGGACACTCGTTCGGGTGCCGAGAACAATAAACATTCTTTACAATTTTGCACGAAATTGAACAAGCAATAGAAGATTTTTACAAATGAAAATATTGTTGAAATATCGAGTGAAAAATCAAAATGGCTCCTACTAAGGAACAATTACAACTTCTCTCTGTGTTGGAAGATACGGCTAATCTATTAAAAAAACGCAAATAAATTTGAAGAAATGTCCCAAGGCCCGTCTAACTAAAGGTTACGTAGAAGTGCGTATATTAATAATAGAGGATTATTGGAGATCTTTTAAGACTGCTCATCAAGATTTAATTACAATTACGCCTAAAGAACATAGAGAAACTATGAGTTATTTTCAAAATGAAGATTTTTTTGTGTATGAAGATATGTTCAACGTTCTACATGGCGATCTTAAGGATATGCTCTCATCATTATCTACGTTACCATCGGGTTCGGAATTCCACTCTGCAAATTCAAGCATAAATGTAACACAGAGTTATGTTCATTTACCTACCGACCTATAGTGGTAACTACGAGGATTGGCCAGCATTTGAGGATTTATTTCTTTCCTTAGTACATAATAACACCTCGTTAAGTGATGTTCAGAAAATGCACTATTTGAAAACTAGTATCAAGGGAGAAGCCGAGTCAATTTTGAAACATATTCAAATAACATCGTGCAGTTATTTACATGAGATTGACGATGATGAAAACGACTTACGTGTTACTTTCCTCAAGATTTGTGACCAAAATGCACAGCTCTTTAAAATAGATGACAGAAACATTTCAGACGTATCATTTGATCAAGTTGTCCTAAAGTTGGATAATCATGACTTGATTTTGAAGGAAAAGAGAATATTTTACCAGTTTCCTACTGAAGTAGACGAAAGATTCGATTGAAGATCTCACTTGAAACTGAATTTGAGAGTAGACTTTATTAATTAATAATGTAAAGATAGTAATATCAAAATGTTTTTAGCACTTGAGGTTTAATTTTTGATATGAATGTTTAAAGAAAGTTAGGTTTTCTGTTAATTTTTTTATAAGGAAATTTTGTTGATTTATGATGCGAAAATATTTTATTTAAATAATTTAAGTAAAATTACTTTTTTTTTTCAAATATAACAGTTCTCTGTCTCCTTTAACAATACCCTGTCATGTAAAAAACAGTACCCTGATGCCCGAAATATTCCCCTGTCATGATTTTTTGGAAAACCGTTAATAACTTGAAAAATACATGTGATTTCAGTAGGCCTCCTTATTTTACTAAAATGACCATTTATTTTCTTCGAAATAGGACACTTTTTTTTGGCAAATATTAAAAATAAGGGCTCAAACACATAAACACGTTACGACGACGCAACGTACAACGATGCGGCGTCGTTTCACGATACGACGTCGCATCGTGGAAATCTACGTCACGACGTCGTAACGTTAGAAACTCACGTTGCAATCCTGCGCAGTTGTATTCAAAATTCAAAGATGACGGATGTTATTGAAGTCGATCATTTAATTACCCTAGTCGAGCAGCGTCCCGTACTATGGGACAAAACATCTGAAGAATACAAGAATAAAAATTCAAAAACAACAGCATGGAAAGAGGTGTGCGAAAATTTATTTCCTGGTTTTCAAGAATTATGCAATCAAGAAAAAACAAAATATGGTAAGTAATATCCTATATTTTATTTAGTTGCCAACTAAGAGCTCCCACATCACTATTAAAGTAATCACAAAATTCATTTCTTATGTCGGTAGCTCTTGTTCTTGTTCTACCCTCCTGTGTGGATTGTTGTAGTTCAATAAAAGAATCATCAATTATCATATCTTCAAATGTTTCGGTTACTTCACGGTTTAGAATGAAATTATGTAAAACACAGCTTGTTTTTATGATATTTGTGCAAAGATCTAAAGAAACATTTAATGGTCGATGAAATACCCTCCACCTGTTAGCCAGGATACCGAAAGCACATTCTACAAATCTTCTTGCTCGGCTCAAACGATAATTAAAAACTCTGTTGTATCGTCAAATGTTTTCCCGGGTATGGGCGCATTATATTATTTGTTAACGGTAAGCCTTCGTCTGCAATAAAAACAAAAGGAACAGGCGTTTGGGAGCCTGGTAAAGGCTTTGGCGTTGGTAAAGGAAGTTGTCCTTTTAAAAGTAATTCATTCAATTTTGAATTATTGTAAACGGTTGAGTCACATTCCTTGCCATATGCTCCAATATCAACATATATAAATCTGTATTTAGAATCTACGAGAGCCAACAACAATACAGAATGGTAATTTTTGTAATTATAAAAAAGCGATCCGCCATGTTTGGGACTCCAAATACGAACATGTTTCCCGTCAAGTGCGCCTATGCAATCAGGAAAGTTGGCACTCTTGGCAAACTTCTCAGCAATTTTTGTTAGCCGCTTAGTAGTTATTTTCGGTATATTTTCGATCAAAAGATGCTCCACAGACTATTTTTACAGTTTTAGCAATAGTAGACGCTCCACGATAGCAGTTTAAATGCATGTCTTGAAAAGTGTTTCCTGATGCCAAAAACCTGAAATAAAATAAAGAAATAAATAAATGAAATAATTTGTAGTATAGGCATAACCCACACTTCAAATTAAAAGTGTATACATAAATAAATGTGAAATGTGAAGGTATGCATGTGTATATGTGTATCAGTGTGGTGCGTATGTGTGCGTGTGTGTGCGAGTGAATGTATTATTTATTTATTTATTTATGCATGTCTAAACATAAAATACTGTTGTTTCAGGTAATGCTGTGTTAAAGAAATGGACTGGTATTAAAGATAACTATGCCAAGTACGTAAAAAAACTTAAAGAAATAAATAAATCTGGAGCAGGCGCTAGCAAACTTAAAGAATATCATTTATATAAACAGCTCCTTTTTTTAAAAAGAAACGATCAAAACGAAACCGATGATAGTATAATAGATCTAGAAATAAACAATCAGGACACACAAAAGGAAAGTCCAAAAAGAAAATTTAAAAGTCCATCTCTACCCCAGTCATCACGAAAAAGGAGAAATGTCGATACATTTGAAGAAGAGATTATGGCAAAATTAGAAGAGCCCGAAAACAGACATTTATCTTTTTTTAAAGCGATATTGCCATCTTTAAATAAACTAAATGATCATCAAACGTTAATTTTCCAAAGTCGAGTCTTAAATATTTTAACGGATCTATACGAACAATCACAGCAACGTACCTCTATATATTATTCTCAGAGCAATTGTCCATCTTCGTACCAGGGTAACTATGAATCACAAAGACCCCAAAGTTCATGGCAAAGTTCTTACCACGGTGGTTACCAAACAGCCGGAAGTTCAACACAGTCTACCCGAGAAGCAGCACTGTCACCAGCTGCCCAGCAAGTCCAAAGCGATGAGAGCGTATCTAATGATTATTCGAATACATCACGTGAACCAATAGCATCACCCCTATCGCTTTACGATTTTTCTTAAAAAAAGGAATCCAAAGGTTTTACACCTTTGGATTCCTTTGTTGATTTAAAATAATGTTTAAGTTGATTTAATATCTGTTAATTTGAGGTGAAGCATTCTTTATTAATAACTTAATTTTCAAAAATTGTTGTTTAGTGTCGTTGATTTGTGAAATGAAAAAATATGAGAAAGTTGTTGTTTCATTTACCTTACAGTTAATCCCAGCATCTCGAGAGGTTCGATGGGTGGTCTGCCTCTGCCATATTTTCCTGCTATATGTGGCGTTATTCGATGAAGTAATTCTTCGAAACTTGATACACTCATTCTAAAGTAATCAAAAAACTTGTTGTGGTCTATTTTTAAGGCATTGTACTTCTTTATAAAATGACTCCCGTTATTCATGTTTGAAAGAAATGGGTGGATCCAATATCGTCTGAGTATCTGTCTTTTCTTTCTTCGTCTTCTTATTAACAGCAGAAGCAGAATGCGTCTAGTGCGGTCCATTTTTCGGAATGAACTAAAACACCAACGGCATCGTGCCGTATATCGTGCATGGCACATTACGTTACGATGTCGTGTTTTTTTACGATGCTCATCGTAGATTTCCACGACACGATGTCGTATCGTGAAACGACGCCGCATCGTTGTACGACGCGACGTCGTATCGTGTTTATGTGTGGGAGCCCTAAGGTATTTATTTTAACTAATAATTGTGATTCCACGCACCTGAATGTTGATGTTTGAAATGTCGATTTGTGTGTCTATATGAGTTTCTATATGGCGTTATACGCTGGCTATCGGCTACAATTTTTTTTTTTTTTAATAATTCAATAACTGAACAAATTTTCATTTTTAACATTTCTATTTCGATCAAACAAATATAGAATTAATTATCACAGGTATTCGTTAACACAAATGTCACATTTCAGGAGCGAAGTCGTTATTTTTTAAAATAATAAAACAAAATAATTATTTATCATAATAAGACCCATCAAATATATGTTGCCTTCTGTCTGATCCGTATTAATCCCAAAAATTTGCTAGGTACTCGAGAATTAGTGAAATTGGTGTGATGGCAAAATATATTTATTTATTATTTATTTAATTCTCTTTTTCATGCGAAATCTCTTACATTGTAGGTCATTAATCCATTCGAAAATCCGCTGCCGTCATGTTCGTGGGAGGATCAGAATTGGGATTTCCCGGGCATAGAAGAAAGCTTAGGAGCAATGGACAAGGAACCTCTGGAGACAAATGTCGTAATGACCCAACCAACTTCGCCGTTGACTGATGCTGGACTATATGGAATCTTTTCAGGAAACATATTAGACCAAATGGAAACTGATGATTCCGAAATAAAATTGAAATCTGAAGTAGACAAAATTGGACCATATATGGATTCTTCCAATGATGGATGGCTCCCAGGAAATCCTGAAATTCACTCGCCTGAACTACCTTTTATCAAAACGCCTAAAAGAAGTGATAGAGGATACGCCTATCAGCTACTTTGACGCAATTTGCGATTAAGAGTTATTAGAATTACTAAAACGCGCTTTAAATAATTACGGTGAACGAGAAAAGACAGTGAACAGAAAGCCACAAAGTAGGAATAACGCGTGGCAGCCAGTCACTTGTGAAGATTTAATAATATTTTTTGGCTTAATATTTCACATGGAATTTATTAAAATTATTAACGTTCGTGCGACTATTGGAAAAAAGACATTTATTTCCATCAAGCTGTATTCACTAAGACCATGTCAAGAAATAGATTTAATCTTTTAATTTTGAGGATGTTCAGTGCTTCCATAGGGCCAAATTCATTAAGCTATGAAAAAATACAGAATATGATAGACTTTTTTAATAAAAGAAGGTTAGTTATATTACCCTACAAGAAACCTTGTAATCGACGAATCGATGATGCTGTAGAGAGGCCGTTTATGTTTTAGACAACATAATGAAGGGAAACAAAAACAAATATGGTCTAAAATTCTATGCACTTGCTGATCAACTGGGGGTTGTTTTAAAACTACATTTATACGGTGGTCAGTCAGTTGCATCTGACGTTCTTGTAAAAATCATGTAAAGAAAGTGGTGATTCATTTAATGCAGGATTATTTAAATGTAGGTCACCATTTATACACGGACAATTTTTATACGAGCGTAGATTTGGCCGAAGATCTTTTTAATAAAAACACGTTTAGTACCGGAATTCTAAGAAAACAAAGAAAAAATAACCCAAAAACGGTAGTAAAAACTAAATTGTCGAAGGGTGGGATATGTATACAGCACAAAAATTATTATACTACATACTGTAAAATAGCGATGGGCGATTCTTGCTAAATATACGATCGACTGAAACGAAAATCGCGCGCTCGCGCATTCGATTGTCGATTTAGTAGTTCCTCAGGCTAATTATTCGAATAACAATCGACAAACTACTAATTTAATTACTATCCATAACTATACTACTATCTCTATACTCATCGCATATCAGCTAATATTCGTGTGCGTTAGGCGGCGTATTTTTCTGATTTGCGTGTGCGTGTGAATGTTAATATAGCATTTTGTTGTTGATATGAAATGAAACAGAAGACAAATAATCAAGGATTTTTTTACGTAAGAGTATTTTAATGAAACAAAAGAATATGTTAAAAGAGTGTTAATAAATATTGTTTTTGTTATTATTTTTGATTTATTACGTAGTGTAAAATGCTTCATTTATAAGCTGTTGAAATTGAAACAGCCGATTGTATTTTACCTATCCACTCATCCATCCCTGCGCACCCCGCGCCTACCGTTTCATTTTGAACTTTGAACGTAAAGTAAATATTATAATATTTCGTTAGTCCGTTTATTGTTTAAGAGCGAAGGTCACGCGCGTGGGCTAAGACCACTTAAAACAATGCCTAAAAAATCGTTAGTGTGCGAATTTTTTGATAAAATTAAAGAAGGGAACATTGAAAAAGTTAAGTGTAAACTGTGTTCGCATTCTGTAATATACCATAAAAATACAACTAATTTAAAGGATCACTTAAAAAGAAAACATCCGATTCAACTGGCCGAGTATGAACAGGAAATTAGACCGCAAAAAAATACAGCTCCAGTAAGCGCTCCCGCACCCCGGCAGTCAGCTACTTTAGACTCGGAAACACCGAATGTGTCCTCGCCAGCAGCCCCACCAGCAGCAAAAAGAGCGCGACAATTGAGATTGTACGCGGCGACGAGTAGCAAAGTAGATAGAGAAGTTTTTGATAAGGGTTCAATCCGGATGATAGCTACTGACTATCAGCCTTTGTCTATCGTAGAAAACAAAGGTTTTAAAGAGTTTGTCAAAATGCTCCAGCCGAATTATGAACTGCCTTGTAGAAAGACTGTTTCAGAAAAGTTGTTGCCTAATGAACACCAAAAAATTAATAAAACTCTATGTAACACGATAGACAATATCTCCCACTTGTCTATAACTAGCGATATGTGGACTTCTGACAGCAATAAGAGTTACATAACAATCACCGGCCATTTCATCTGGGAATACGAATTAAAAAGCTGTGTTCTCGGGACTGAAGAAGTTACTGTCAATCACACTGCTATAAACATTGGGGAAGCTATATTAAAAATATTAGCCAAATTCCCCGGATCTCTCAGCAAAATCTCGGTGGTCGTGACAGATAATGCAAGTAATGTGAAAAAAGCAGTTACCGATCATTTAAGAAAAATTCATCACCCTTGCGTAGCACACACTCTGAATCTGTCTGTCCAGGAATCCATCACAAAATTCACGGCACTCCAAACTGTATTAAATAAATGTCGTGCATTACACGCTCATTTCAAACATAGCAACGTCGCAAGCTACAAATTAAAAGAAACGCAGGAGCAAATGGGATTAGGTTTAAAGACTTTTATTCTCATTAAGACATAATTTACATCACTTACATGAGAACTTAAAATTATGACATACATTATAATTTGTTCGTTGTCACACTAAAAAAGAACAATACACAATTACCGGTCAAGTTTAGTAAATGGAAACAATGTGTTTGGCTAACTGTTTCTTAAATACTTCGAACGAGTTAATTTTTTTAATGTCAGAGGGTATCTTATTAAAAAGGCGCGCACCTTCGGTTGTTATTGTCGACCGGCCGTAATATTTTGTCCGTGCCTTTGGCAATATGATGAAGCTCGCGCGTCGAGTGCAGGGGCGCCCAACTTGTTTTCGCTCAGTAAAGTTTATGTTGGTGCGGACTTTATTGGTCATGATTTTACGGATGAGAATGCAAGTATTATATGTATATAATTGTTTAATAGTCATTAGTCTTGTTTCACGATAAATTTTATTAGTTGGTGTTCGAAAGTTATTATTAAGTAGCATTTTTATTATTTTATTTTGTAGTGTTTGTAATTTGTCTAGTCTAGTTTTAGCAGCACTTCCCCAAACTTCTATAAGATAAGATAGGTGTGGTTTTATTAGAGCATTGTAAATGGTAAAAAGAAGTTTACGTGGTATATATCGAATATTTATTCGGAGGGATGCATGGAGCGAAATAAATTTGTTTATTAATTTTTTGATATGAGTATTCCATGTTAAATAAGTATCCAATTGGAGGCCAAGGTATTTTTCTGAAGTTTTTTGTTGTATAGGTTTGTTGTTAATTGTAAGAGGTGTGAAAGTGGGTATTGGTTTATTTTTAGCTTTATAAATAATATAACTAGTTTTAGAGACGTTTATAGTAAGTAAATTATACTGTAACCAATTTTGAAGGATGTTAAGGTCATTTTGAGCTTGAGAAATTAAGATTTGGATTGATGAACCGTAATAAAAAAGGCACGTGTCGTCAGCATACAAAGTGATGTTACCGCTTAGTCCTAGTTCATGCATATTATTGATATAAACTAAGAACAGTAGTGGACCCAATATCGAACCTTGCGGGACTCCATAGGCAATTGGCAGTGGAGGACTTTGAGAGTTATTGTCTGTTTTGACAATTTGAAGTCTGTTTGTAAGGTAAGACTTGAACATGTTAAGCGCTTTGTCAGTTATACCAATGGATTCCAACTTTTTTAAAAGCAATTTGTAGCTAACGGTGTCGAAAGCCTTTTTTAAATCAATAAATACCCCTAGTGCGATGTTTTTTCTATCTATGTTTTGTTTTATTGTGGTAACGAGATCAATTGTTGCCGTAAGAGTTCCCAGGTATTAATTTGCGGTTTTTGTGAAGTTGGTTTGGGTAGTGCGTGAATATAATTAACATGAAAGTCTGTAGGAATTTCATCAGCGAGACAAGACCCTACGTTAGCGAAAAAGTTATTAAATACTTTACATATTTCATTGGGATCGGAGACTTCCAATGAATCGACAATAAGCTTTGAAGGAGCGCGCCTTTGTTTGGTCTTGTTATTTGTTAGTGTGCTAAGTAAATTCCATAGTTTTTTAAGCTGCATAGAGTATTTGTCAAATTCTTTTTTATAGTATGACTTCTTTGCTTTCCGGATTACGCTTAAAACTTGGTTTCTCTTAGTGTTGAACTTCTCCTTCAGATCTTCATCGTCTGGATTCTTTTTTAACTCTGTAGATATCTGGTTTCTTTCAGTGATTAATGCTATTATGTTTTTAATTATCCATTCTTTTTGTGGCTCATTATCAATTTTGGTCTTTATAATCTTGCTTTCATTTATGCATTGTTTAATTGAACTTTCAAATTCTGTAAAATCGTTATTTGGTTCTTGAAGTTTAGATTTTTCCACTGCCTTATAAAGTTTATTATAGTTGATAGCTTCATATTGTCTAATTGTCTCGTGGTTTTATTTTCTTGATTTCAACGTATAGCTGTCTGTGGTCGGAGAAAGATGAATCGATTGTTACCATATGGAAGTTATCTTTGTCAAGGTTGGTGCTTACATGATCTAGTAGGGAGTTTTTAGGTGGGCCTTTTCTGGTGTAATATTTCTTGGAGATCTTGTTAATAATTTTGTGTCCAGTTTGTTTTAAAAGTTGTTTGTACTGTTTAGTCTCGGTTTCTTTTTTTGTGAGTAGATCAACATTGAAATCACCAAAAACTATTGCTCTTTTTCGTCTTCTTAATTGTGATTCATATACTTCTAGAAACTGCTGGAAATTGGTGTTCCCTGGATTATATACGACTCCTACTTCAAGTGCATATTTTTCTAGTTGTATCCATAAATAATTATTACCTCCTATATACACGGACTCTGATAGCTTGTGTATTAGGTTGTTGTGAACATATATGGATACACCGCCTCCAGTTTTGTCTGTTCTATAATTATAATAGTGACTATAGTTTGGTAATTCATATCGTAGCGCTTCTTCTTCGCTTTGAAACCAGGTCTCGGTTAATAGAAATATGTGCACTGTGTTCGGTATAGCTTGTAGGATACATTTGACTTCGTCAAATTTTCCTTTCGTACGTATACTCCTGGCATTTAAATAAAAAAAGTAAATCGTGACTTGTTTTTTGGGAAATTTTGATAATCGTCTAGTAGTTCGTAGGTATTATGGTTTTCGGTTTGAGTATGAACTGTTGTAAGTGATGTATTTAGTTTTTTGACGTTTTTACGATTAAAGGCGTACCATTTACATATTTAATTGTGATATTGGTCTCACCTTTGTCTTGACGTTGCTTAAGTTCTTCTCTCAAGTTTTTCATAAGGTTCTGTTGTGTAGGTGTTTGGTCTGAAAACATTTTAAGGCCTCCTTGTAGTCTATTCCTATTACGAAGTAGTTTTTTAGCTGGTTCTACAGTTTCAAAGCAAATCTTGATACTACGGTGTTTATTTGGTTGTAGTGTACCGATTCTAAAAACCTTTGAAGGTTTAGGAATGCCTTCGCTTATTGTGGAAATAGTTTTGAGAACATCAGCTTCATCCCTTGATGACCTATCTTCCGGGGTGGATGCAATTTGCTCGGGTAGACCAACCAGCACAACATTCTTTTCTCTGTTGCTACGGTTTTGTACCTCTTGTATGATGTTTTCGCCAAAAGCTAGCTCCTTTTCCTTGGTGAAAGGTACAGTTTTCAGGTTGTGCAGGTCTGTTTCCAGAGATTGAATTTTAATTTGCATCGCATTGAGAGTTCAATCGTTTGACGATTTCATATCCGTGATTTGATTTTTTATTTCGGTTATGTCCTCTTGCATATTTTTTAAAATGTGCTCGTTAGATGTGACATATTTTTCCAGTAGGGAGCTGATATGAGATATTTCCGATTTCATTTCTCTTATATCGTCACCACATGAACACCCAATATCACAGGGAACTTTACGCTTACGAAATGTAATTGATGGGTCTGGGCTTACATTCCTTATTCTTGATAGGTCAGGTTGCGACCCACCGGTTGGAGACCTCTGCACGCTCATACTGCTCTCGTGACGTCAGTCGGTACTCCGGTGCAGCGTACAGCGTGAGGGAGCAAAAAATATCAACCGTACGTGTCTCGCGATGGTAGGGGTTCACTGCAGCGCAGGAGTGGAAGATCACAAAAAACTAAGCGCGTTCACACTATTTAGAGTTTTAATTTTTATTCTTTAAGGATTAAATTGTTTCCGTATAAATTTAGACAACTTTAAAAAATACTTATACACGTCTGCTCAGTACGACAACGAACGACGAATCTCGGGATTACCAATATTAAAACTTAAAAAAGACATGCCTACTCGTTGGAATTCCATTTTGTTTATGATAGAACGATTTTCAGAAGTAAAAATTCCCCTAACTGCGTCACTAATTTCATTAATAAATGCACCCGAAAATCTCGAAGCCAGTGAATGGGCAATAATAGATGACATCATACCGATTCTTAAACCTGTCCACAAAATTACTGAAGAATTGTCAGGCGAAAACTATCCTACTCTGTCGAGAGTAATTCCTTTAGTAAGAGGATTGCAATTTCTATTGTTAGCCAAAAATTCGACAACTGACATCGGAACTAGTTTAAAAAACAGCCTTTTAGAAGTTTTGGGCAGAAGACTAGGTAACTCTGAAACTCATAAATCAATAGCTCTTAGTACCCTTTTGGATCCAAGATTAAAAAAAACTCGGTTTGGATTACCAGAAAATGCGGCAAACGCTGAAAAATGGCTCACTGAACAACTAGCGAATCAAATTGGAAACTCAAATTCGATCGCGGAAACTGTTGAGCACCATATATCAATCGGAGCCGAATCAAACAATAATGACGAGGATGATCTGTGGAAATTCTTTGACCAAAAAGCATTATCACAAAACTCATCGACGACACCTACTTCTTCAGCTACCTTACAAATAAAACAGTATTTAGAAATGCCTTTAATTAACCGAAAAGAGGACCCTTTACGGTTTTGGGAAACACATTGTAAAACTTATCCAATTTTATCACAGTTAGCTATCAAGTATCTGTGCATACCTGCCACCTCCGTACCTTCCGAACGCGTCTTTTCTAAGGCTGGTATGCTATGTAACCAAAGACGAAATAGACTGGCAGCAAAAAGACTAGACGAGATAATATTTTTAAATAAAAATTTAGACCTACTTTAAACTAAATTAACAAAACTAATTTTGATGTGTAGTAGTGATAGTAATTCAAATAATAAAAAGCCTTTTAATTCTTTAAACTCGATTCCACTCGAGGAGAGTGCCGCTACTTTTAATTTAAATAATACTCGTATTAATGATAATATATTACTGTATTCCTTCTTCCATTGCATATTTACATTAAAGAAAAGTATAAATTCAAGCCAAGCCGCTTTTTAACGTTGATGTGACCCGAATAAGTACGGTACTTAAAAAAACTCCTAAAGTTGTTACTACCAAAGCTTAAAAAAAGTAGTGGCTAAAATAGTGTCAGCAGATCGAGGGACAACAATCACCGCCATTATGTCCCTCCAGCATTTATTTATCCGCGAAAGAGACCAAAAAATTATTTGTTAGATGGTGGCTCTGCACAAAGTATTTGCATGGTGTCTGACAGTGGTTTCGTAAACACGGAGCTATTTGTTAACTGGTTACATCACTTTAAAGATTTCAGTCATCCTTCAGCAGACGATCCCATTTTGCTGCTATTATGAGTATATAACCACACATCCTACGTTAGCTTAAATGTCGTGAATTTTGCTCGTGAAAACAATATTGTGATGCTTACACTTCCACCACATGGAAGCCATAAATTACAGCCTCTTGATAGGAGTTTTTCAGCCCTCTAAAGTGTAAGTACGCTATAAGATGTGACAAATTTACGTCAAAAATGCAGGAAGCGGTATTGGCCAACAGCAAATGGCGCGCTTATTTAACGAAGCTTACAAAAAAGTGGCAAAACTAAAAGAGCATTGCATACCTACAATATGGCCTACAAATAATCTATCTCTATGCCTTATTTTCATATCCTTAACTCTTTTATTTTACATGTAGTGAGCTCTTAACTACCAAAGTGCGCACACTTGACCCGAATGACTCTAAGTACTTTTTTTGGCGGGTAGCAGTTAAATTTAAAATACGCATTTTTTAAGCTCTTTAAATCTAAATTGATTAAAAATAATATTTGTAGTTTTTTAAGATATTATTTAATGAATAATAAAAGTAATAATTAATTTACCTGCTTGCATATTGTACTCATATGAAATCATTGCAAAAATCAATAGCACAAATGATGGAGCATTTCAGGGTAATTTTCTTAAAATTTTTACATAGTTCAATGATGAGTGTCCCAAAACTTGTCTCCGTGCAAAAATGAAACACAAATTACAAAAAATTACAAATGTGTCATGTAGTTCCCGGCACCGATACAAAAAGAATAGGATAGGACCACTCCATCTGTTTCCCATAGATATCGTAACAGATGACTAAGGGATAGGCTTATGAACGAGAGATTCTTCTTTCAGGCGATGGGCCAGCAATATGTCACTATTTGAATCTCAATTGTGTATTGTTAAGCCAAACAGCTGAACGTGGCATATCAGTCTTTTCAAGACTGTTGGCTCTATCTATGTGACGTGATACTAGACGGGAATTATATGTATGTTACTTGTTGAATTACTATAGTTTCCTGACCCCATGACACTATGACACGTGCGACGCCATTTTTATCGCGCAAACAACAATATAGGTGACCCGCTTCACGTCATAATAAATAGCGAAACAGTAATAGTTTTTCGCGCGATAAAACGGCGTCGCGTGTGCGATGTGTTATGGGGTCAGGAAACTATAGTAATTCGTAAAATTGACCACTTGAGCTGGATTGAGTTCCAACAAAACGATATAGGTAAAAATCAGTTAATTCATACCCTCCAGTCCTTATCCAGAATAACGCCAATGGTGGTTTTGGCTAGAAAAGCTAGGCTTCCTGGGTGGTGATCGCACATCTTGGCGTTTGTTTTTCAAAATCAGCTGAGGCAAATGTTCCGTACACTTTTACCTCTTCTTCTTATTTTGATACAGCTTCTAAACTACTGACTAATGTTACTTTTGATTGTGTGATGACACCTTCTTCTCAAGCTTTAACTCCGACAAGTATTGCAATTACTGAACCTAATTTTATATGTGATATTGGTCGTATAAGAGCTTTTTTTAGTTAAAAAAGTTTGGATAACATTACGCCTATTTTTGATTTCAATTTGGAAGATAAAACCAATACAAGTAGAGATTTCAGAATGACTTCTTCTGGCTCTCCGGTATTAAGTGATGGGCTGTTTACAGCTTGAATGATACAAAAAAAACCTTAACATTAAAAAAAATATAAGTAATACTTGGAGGCATATGTTTAAAAATATCATGTATGTTATGAGACTTACAGAACCATCCTAACACATAGTTTAACATATCATTTGGCTATCCGAGAACTGATACCTACAGTGCTTGTGATGAATTTACAATAAAAGCAAAGTCATTGAAAGCTGAAGAAAATGTTGTGGAACTGATTGAACAATACAAGTCATATAAAAACAATTTATAATTTTACATCTTTTATTTGAAAAGGTAAAAATAGGGCAATGTTTTGATAGTGACAACACTACGTAATTCATTCATGTCCAAACGCGTTAGTTTAGGATCGACGTTGGGACTCTGTGTTCTTTTTTGTTTTTAATATTGCAAAAACCGACAGCACTAAGTTTTTACATTTGACCTGCAGCAATATCTGTCTTCTTTTATAAGCGTCAGCTTTTAATTTAACTATACACGACTTAGCAAGCCATAAGGCTACTTTTTACATGTGGGACGAAACAATTGGAGCACGTGGAGCAAATCAAATTGCATCTTGTTTGTAGCATTTTTGCAATAATTTGCCATTAGAAGTAAAAGAGGCAGTATTCTACTCTGATACTTGTGGAAGTCAAAACAAAAATGGCATTGTTGCATCAATGTTTTAAGTTTTACTAAATAATAACCCGACGCTGCAAACAATTAATCATAAATTTCTTATAAGCGGATATTCACAAATGGAATGTGACTCTGACCACGTAATAATTGAAAAGACTAAAAAAAGGACACAGATGAAAATTAACTACTTACATGATTGGGTTCAACTGGTAAGATATTGTAAAATAAAAAAGAATTTGACGTCGTTTTTATGACTCTGGACGATTTACTGGACTTTTCGGAGATAAAAAAAAGAAAGACCATTGTATTAAAAAAAAATGATGATGCAGGAGATGAGTTTCTTTGGAATCCCATTAAATGGTTGCAATATAATAAAACTAGTACTGGGATAATTTTATTTAAGCATAGCTATGACCGCCAAACAGAATTAAAATCAATAAACTTAAAGAAAAGAGAAAAGAAGTCAGTTCTGGAATCTTTCAAACTTTCACAGATTTCTACCCAGCCACAACCAATAAGTGCCGAAAAGAAAAAAATACTTATTAGATGTGTTAGATTTGATTAATAAACCTCTTAGAAATTTTTATAAGGAACTAAAAACTAACAATGAAGAGCCTACTGATCCGGACCTTGACGAAGCTGATCCTGATCATGAAGATGACGACTAATGATCTTATCATTCATGCTCAATTTATAAATCATTTATGACAAATTGTCTCCAGTTTTTGATTATTTTCGATTATTATTAAGCAATTTTTTTTAAATTTTCTTTTAATGTTGAGTAAACATTACCAACCCTTTTTTTGTAAAATTTTACTTTTATTCTGTTTATGTATCCTATCCTGTTACAGATAAAAATGGTTAACATATTTTATGTATTTATTAACTGTTTATAATTATCACATAAATGTTGTTATTTTTATTAATTGGCATCGAATCAGAAAGGTTTTCTAAATAGCTTTACAAATTATCCTCTAGTTTAATTGTCTTATTTAATAGTTCCGGATGGCCCGGGGACTTTTCCGGGGATTTGCCGACGACGAGTATAAAAAACAGTATTGACAAATTTTATTACAGTAAAAATCTGCCTCGCTACCACAAGCCCCAACATTTACATACGTGAAACAATAATTAGCATCACACATTGCTAGTAAAATCTATACTTATAATAAATCTGTAGAGAGGTCAATTCTGTACATGGAATATATTTTCAAAATAACTATCAGGGGGTGATAAGTGATCGATACTGAAGCCAAAAATGCAATCAGTAAAATTTTTGTCTGTCTGTCTGTCTGTCTGTCTGTCTGTATGTTCTTTATAGAAACAAAAACTACTTGACGGATTTTAACGAAACTTGGTACAGTTATTCTTCATACTCCTGAGCAGGTTATAGTATACTTTTCATTACGCTACAATCACTAGGAGCAGAGCAGTGAAAGGAAATGTTGGGAAAACGGGAGAAGTTACTTGATTTTTTAAGATTCCGTCGCGTGTGCAGCCTTAATGGTTAAAGCTACAGCGAAACCATGTATAACGGAAATATTCTACATAAAATAATAAAAAAAATATCCCAAGACAGCATAAGTCTATCTTTTATGGTTGACTCACAATAACACGTGTAATTCCTAATAGCTTGGCAGTTCGGAGATTTCTGATTATATTTCTTTACTCTGATGTTTATAATACCAATAACTAAATATTACTTTTCAATAAAAAAAGAATCATCGAAATCGGTATAGAAACACCAAACTTACACGTGAAATAAAATACCCTAACAAGCCATCGCGCGTAACTACTGAATCATGATATAAGGATTATTTTTGCGTAACGGTTGCCGCCCTCGACGCGGCTAGCGGCGGCAGAGTATAAAAGGGGCAGGAGGCGAGCGCAAGCTTCATGACCAAGGCAGCCAGGGGGAGACTTCACGCAGTTCTCTCCTCCAGCCTCGCCCTGAGGACGAAGCTCGGGATCTACCAAACGTACGTCAGATCCCGCCTCACGTACACGGCCCCGGCGTGGTACGCATTCTGCTCTGAGACCAACAGGAGAAGACTCAGAAGCCCAAGAGAACCAAAGTCTCAGAGCAGTCGTCGGAGCCCCTCGCTACGTGAGGAACTCGACGATTCTCAGGGACCTGAAGTGTGAGATCCTAGATATTCGAGAGGGCGGACGCGTCATCACACAGCCACCTGCGTGGCATCGCGCCGCTCCGCGCCCGCCCTCCGGGCCGTCGGGTGAAACCCTCCCCTCGCTGCCTTGCGGCACACGTCGTCGACCAGTGACGACGCCGCCGCCGATGGGAACTCCCAGTGTATGAAGACGTGAAGACCCAGGCCGTCACGGCCGCCCCATCGACCTGCCTACAGCGACGATGATGCCATTAAAGAGGGCCAAAAGCCCTGACCAATCTACTCCGACTCCCTAAGGGAGTATGGGAAGTCCCGACGACGGCAAGATAGTATTGCACAGGCGTTTCAACTTTATTTTCATTTCTTTTTCTTTTGTAAGTTGTAGGTACATATTTCTGGTTATAATTCTATTAGAATATTTTTTTTAGTTTAAATAGGCACTTAGATTTATCTATACTAATATTATAAAACTGAAGAGTTTGTTTGAATGTGCTAATCTTAAGAATTACTGGTTCGATTTGAAAGATTATTTTTGTGTTGAATAGACTATTTATCGAGGAAGGCTTTAGGCTATATAACGTCTAGCTGCAACTATTAGGAGCGAAGAAATAATGGAAAATGTGAAAAAAATCGGGGAAGGAGCATCCTTGAGGGCTTCAATGATACCCAAAATAACTATTCCACGCGGACGAAGTCGCAGGCACAGCTAGTAATTGAATAAAATTGCTTATGATTGAAAAATACGGATCCACTTTCTGTTGGACTCGTGATTCTTCCTAGTTGACAGCTAAAATGCAAATCTGACATTCTTGACCCAGTAGGAAGGTATCTGCAACAAAAATAATTGTGTTTACTTATTAAGTAAAGAAGTTTTTTTTAAAATAGTGCAAATTGACGAGTCCAAATTTGGCACAAGAAAATATAATAAAGGACGTCTTTTAGAGGGCCATTGGATGCTTGGCCTCATTGAGGATGGGTCTGAGGATCTGAGATTGGACGTGTGCCTAGACAACGTACGTTCTGCAGAGGTGTTGGTGCCCCTCATCCAGAAACATGTTGAGTACGACCACTATCCATACAGATTTTTGGAAGGCGTACGATTGTCTGGGTGAATATGGTTATATTCATCAAAAGTTAACCATTCAGACCCCGACAATCCATTTATTGCACCCGATGGCGTCCACACTCTACGAATTAAGGCGCAGTGGAGAGTGGCCAAAAAATTTTACCGCAGCAGTAATTATACGAATTGTAAAGATTTCCCAGACTTAATTGTGGAGTTCCAGTGGAGGAGGAACAATTTTAAGTGCAAGAAAGACCCATTTTTAGAAATTATTGAATGCATTAAATACATATGTTTATAAAATAAAATAGATGTTCTAAATTTTGCATTTTATTTCATCCTATACTTGTAATTGTTGGGGGTGGAGGTCGAGGGGGTTACGGGGAGAGAGTTCCTTAACTCCCCTTCACCCCTTTCATCCCTTCTTACTCTCCCCCCCTTGCCCATCTGGCGGTTAATGACTTTAGCACACTTTTTATATGAATACTGCAAAAATTCCTAAAAAAAAACTATAGGCTTCCGACAAGGGGGGGTCACGGAAGGCGGGTGTTACTAAAACTAAACATACCGTCAAAGACATATCCATAATGACATGGATGGTATGCATAACCAGTTACAATTATGCAAATCTGATTTCAGGTATGGAACGATATGAAATGTCGTGTAAGAACGGTCGTGTCGTGTCGTGTAAGGTATGGAACGATATGAAATGTCGAATTCAGATGGTATTGGTAGCAATATGGGTAAATATTTTTGTGATACCCTAAATCAGTCTTTTATAAAGTACTGCATGCCAAATGCATCTTTTACCCAAATTATTGAGAGAATTAATAATGTAAACTTAAATAACAAATCCACCATAGTAATATTAATTGGTGATAGTTTCAAAATTGGCAGGAAAGATATAATTAACTGTTTTGAATCTTTGAAAAACATTAAATGTTAACCAAATAATTTTGTGTGCTATTCCATATATGAGTTGCCAGTCTCCAAAACTTAATAAAAACATTCAACTACTTAATAATTTTATGCATTCGTTGACATGTCGTCACAGTGACAAATTTGTGTTTTTTGACACAAACAATTTCATAGGTGATAATTTTAAGATCAATGATAGAATATTTCTATCCAGATACCATAAGAACAAAATTGCTACATTGGTAGCTAGTAATACAAATTTTTGGACGAGTTTACATTGTAAGCGAAATATTAATTATAAGTTGTCTACAGAATTGCCAACTCTGTGTGATGGTAACTCTGTAGACTTGACAGTTAATTTAAACTGCACACTCAGACAACGGGAAACCCTCGAGGGTTAAGAATTATCCATCAAAATATACAAGGTCTTCCCGGCAAAGAATTAGAAGTACAACTAGTTTTAGAAGAATTAAATGTGGACATTTTATGTTTGACTGAGCATTGGCTCATGGAGGGGGAGATGATGTTCAGCCTAAACAATTATAATATTGTGAGCTGCTTAAACAGAAAGTCTGCAATTAGAGGTGGGTCTATGATATTTATCAAATGCGGTCTTCGCTGTAAAGAGCGAACAGACATAACCAGACTTTCGGTTGAGCGGTGTGCCGAAGTGACCTGTGCCGAGCTAGAACATCATATAATTGTTTGTGTGTACAGTCCCCCAAACAGTGAATTTAAACAATTTTTAAAAATAATGGATCAAGTGTTACATGTTACCTCAAAATGTAATAAAAAATTAATTATTTGTGGTGATTTTAACATTGACATTTTAGTTAAATCAACTGCTAGTATACTATATATAATATGTATTTATAATATTGCTAGTATCAAATTAATATCTTGGCGCAAGCGTTTTGCGTTATCAGTTTCATTGCATGACAAATAACAGATATTAAGTTGGATGAATCACTGTATAGCCACATTGAATTGTTTATTTTACTAATGTCACATTTCTTATTTTGTCCGCAGAAAGATCAAGTGCCCTCGATGACAGTCGAAGAATAATGATGCGGATTGAGGAGCTACGTGCCGGCACGGATAATATGCTTGCCAAGACTGCGCTCCTGTAAGCCGAAGCTGCTAAAGTGCAGGCTGAGGCAGCCAAAATAAGCGCTGAGGCAGCCAAAATAAGCGATGAGGCCCATATGCTTGTAGCGCAGTCCGTGAACAGCCTGGTACCGGCATGTCGGCAGTATTTAAGGGCCTAACCAGGACGCGGATGACAACGGTTAGTTTTTTTGCAAGTTGAAGTAATTAAGCTTAATTTAAACACAACCGATTCATGGTCTATGACGCACCTAGCGCGTTATAAAGAAACCTTCAGGGAGGCCAATGACGCGACAAGCGCGTCATTAGCAAATTGTTGAAATACTATTTTTAAACAATTTAAACACAAAAAACCTTTAAATTTATATAAAAATGAACACATGATAGACAACAATATTTGTGGCTGCTAGATTTTATAGGAAAATTATAAATAAATAAATATAAATATTATATAGATATAGACGTGATTGTATGTATGTATGTAAATATATACGGGACAAATTACACAGATTGAGTTAGCCTCGAAGTAAGTTCGAAACTTGTGTTACGAGATACTAACTCAACGATACTATATTTTATAATACATACCTATATATAGATAAACATCCAAGACCCAGGCCAATCAGAGAAAGTTCGTTTCTCATCATTAATTTTTTTTTTACACAATTTTATTTATTTTTAGGTGTTAGCCTAAACACTGTCCGAAATATTGAAAAAGAAGGTGCTAGAAATAAGGGCGTGTTTTCTACACCAGGAAAACATAGAAAAGGTCATCCAAAAATGGTTTGGGACAATTTTGATTTGTCGGCCAAAGACAAAAGGTCCATTTTTTCTACGAGGTGAAAAAACAGGTAAATTTTTTTTATTTATTATGTTATACAAACATTTTCATAAAATAATTGAAATTGGCTCCTTGGTGTAAGTGTGAGAGCATTACACATAGAAAAGTTGTTTTCGAATGTAAATAATTAAGTTTTTAAATATTTTTTACATATTGTTATGCTAGACGTCGTTATTGATGGCAGTCGTTAAGCTATGACAGTCAGATTCCTAAACGCAGCTTAAAAAAACTGACACCAGTGTTGGCCACTTACATATCCGAGAAATAACATATTGTATCCAAATCTTAAATGCATAGCGTATCAAAAATGAAACAGTAACTTTATGCCTCTGCCAAAACAATATTGAGCTAATTTCGTTTGCCCAACAAACCCCACAAACGGGGTTTTAAATTATTTGTTATGTGTTCTTTGCAAGGATTTGCCTATCAATTTGAGATTTATTCTGGTAAAGTGATTCATGATCGTCTTTCAACGGAGCCAGCACTTGGTGTAGTCTCTGATACGGTTGTTAGACTAACACGAGGTGTACCTAGAAACTGCAATCATATAATTTACTTCGACAATTTTTACACAAACATACCACTTATGCATTATATCACTCAACATGGAATTTATTGTCTCGGAACCGTTCAACGTAACCGACTAGGAAAGAACTGCAAATTACCTTCAAAAGCTGAGGTTATGAAAAGTAATATACCAAGAGGTGATTACGTTTAAAACGTCTCCAGTTACGAAGGAACACCAGTGACCGCTGTTAGCTGGAAAGACAATAAACATGTAATTCTCCTCTCTACGTATGTTGGAGCAGATCCTATTGAGACAATCGAAAGATACGACAAAAAGAGAAAAAAAGTGGTGTCTATTCCTTGCCCAAGACTGATAAAGGAATATAATTCACATATGGGTGGGGTCGACTTAATGGATAGTTTTTTAGGTCGATACCGCATACACATGAAAACCAGAAATTGATATTTGCGAATCTTCTATCACCTTTTAGATATCACCGTTATAAATTCCTGGGTTCTGTATTTAAAGGTAAATAAACAAAAGGGAATCAACTCAAAAATCTTATGGATTTGGCGGTTCATTTTTCGATTTGGCTGAAGCTCTATGTAAATATGGCACATATAAAGAGAACAAGAGGGGAAGACCTAGCTCAAGCATTGAAGAAGCAATAGCCAAAAAGAAAAAAAAAAAACTATTATACCAGCGATGCCACCTAAAGATGTTCGTCTTGACAAAGTTGGACATGAACCAATTACAACTGACACAAGGAGGCGTTGTCAGTATCCTCAGTGTAAGCTCTTGAGCTCTATAAAGTGTTCAAAATGTGACGTAATACTTTGTTTTAAGAAAAAATGTAATTGTTTTGTGTTATTTAATAACAATTGAAAAAATATTCGTTATAGGGTAAAGTTAATATTTTTTCACCATGTATTGCATACTGTTTCATTTTTGATACACAACCTTTTTCCAGTAAAAAAAACATGATATATGAATTTTGTTTTTTTTTTATATTTTTCCGTTAAAATACCCATCAACCTGAACAAAATATATTTTTTCCAATTAAATATATTAAATCATGCATTTAAGGGTTGAGTATTTGTTATTTTAGGTGCCTACTCTTCGTAATCTGCTACATGTTATTAAAGCAGATTGAAATTGGATGTTAGTGAAGTAAAAGAAAATGTGAGCAAAGGCAAGCGGTACATTATTGTACATGCTGGCAGTGAGAAGGGATTTGTTCCGAATGCCTTATTGATTTTCAGCGGAAATAATCAGAATGAAAACTACCACTCTGAAATGAACCATTCCAATTTTACGAAATGGGTTAAAGATAAATTAATCCCAAATCTCGCTGAGGCTAGTATAATAGTCATGGACAATGCGGCCTACTACTCAGTGATACTAAATAAGCCAACAAGCGCAACTAAAGTTGCCGAAATTAAAGTATAGCTTGAAGACAATGGCGTGCTGTTTGAGGACTCATTGCGCAAGCCGGAGCTTTTAACATTAGTAAAACGCCATAAACCGGCCTCTTTATGAAAAAGATGAGATTTTAGGAGAATATGATCACAGTAGTACGACATCCACCTTACCATTGCAATTTAAACCCAATTGAATTAATTTGGGGGATCGCTAAGCATAAAATTTCATCAAATAATGTGTGGTCAACTGATATAAAAGTAAAGGTTCTCTTATTAACTTTTATTCAGTAAACTATGAGTTTGATCATTACTAACTTTAATTTTGTTCTAAATGTTTTTTGTAGATGGCAGCTCAGCAAGCATTTGAAAGTTTTCAGCAAGCATTCTCTGTGGAAAATTGGGTAAATTCATGTAGACATGTTATGAAAATTGAAAAGGAGTATTTTGAGGGAGGCAGAACTTTATACACCGATATAGAGCAATTAGTCATTCCTGTTAATGATGGCAGCAGCAGTGAAGAGTCATCAGAATCCTATTATTCTGACATAGCAAGAAAATCAACCAAAGATGCTGTCCTCTCAGGTGAAGAATTTGATTCTGATTAAATAAAATCACTGATAATCAACTGAGATTTTTAAATCCTACTTACATTATAAATGCGAAAGTTTGTAAGGATCTGTGGACGTATTTGTGTGTTTATTTCTCTTTCACACAGAAACTTCTGGACGGATTATTATGAAATTTGTTAAACGAGTAGAATATGACCTGGACTAACATATAGGGTACTTCGTATTGCAAAATTTTCACGGGAACGAAGCCCCTGGACGGAACTAGTATCATTTTAACTAGTGATGGGACTCGAATCACGTTTAATTCGAATGATTCAAATGATCGCAGTCATTACCCCATTCGGATTGTATTATATATGGATTCGATTCATTGATGATTCGAATTGTCCAATTGATTCGATAGTATGATGTCATTGTCAAGATAGACTAACAGTTTATAACGGACATACAATAAATCAGTTTGTGATGGCGTCATCATGCGACCGAAGCTCGAATGTGTTTTATTTCATAAATTCCTATATGAAACATTGTGTCAGGTGAAAACAATGTAAATAAAGATCCTTAGTGTTGTATTTAGTGGAAAAAACAAAAAGAAAATAATATTAGTAACAAAATATCTACCTATATGTACTTCATAGTTGGGGCAGTTTGAGGTTGGCTAAGCGGTGTTAAGAAATAAAAGATGGTGGAAGACAACAAAATGGAAAAAATAATGGTAGGATCAATAAAGCCGCCTGTGGGATATAAAATAATTGATGGAAACTCGTGGAAAAAGTATAAGCAGATATTCAACCTATATTTAGTAGCAACAGGGTTGGTAAAAGAGGATGAAAGGAAAATTGCAGTTTAGAACACAGAGAAACAACATCAAATATGGTAAGTATGTATTAATATAAATTTTCTAAAGTACAGTCAAGTGCATAATATTATAAATGTGAAACTTTTTATCATTAAAAAATGGCACTGTCTTGCCAAGGTACAGCACCATCATTGTTAAAGTAATGACAATAATTACCACGGATTCTTATAGCTTCCCTTGTACTATTCCTGTTGTTCTGTGATGTTATATTTTCAAAAGCTCCGCCTGAAGCATTTTGTCCCTAAGTACCAAGACGATGACCACTTCTTTGACATTCTTCGTCTATAAAACCTGGTGGGGTGTAAGGTGAAGTTACACCCCACCAGGTGAAGTTTTCCAGTTGTGTAAAGCACATGATGTTTTCACTATAACATCTACCTTGTCTATACTTGTAGTGATTGGCTTTTCGAAAATTGTCCATCTGTAGTTATACAATTTTTGTTCTCTACTTAAATCATTACGGTGAGGATACGGTTTCATCAAATAAGGTTTAAAAGGAAACGCTTCATCTGCGACAAGTACTGCATTACTTGGCAAATTTATGGTATTCTCTTCAATAGTCTTCTTTAAAGTACAATCATTAAATATTCCACCATCAGAGTTTCTACCTTTTGCTCACACGTCAATGTATGTGAAACAATAGTCGTGATCAAGACAAGCTAGTAACACAACACTAAATGTACTTTTATAATTAAAAAAGTCTGATCCTGTGCCAGGGGGACATTTTACGTTTATATGTTTTCCATCAATGACACCAACGCAGTTGGGAAAATTCCATCTCATAAAAAAGCTCCTTATTATTTGATTCCATTCCTCTTCAGATCTTGGCACCTGTAAAATAATTAAATAAATGTATGTTTACAGAATAATACGTCCCTGGCATCACAAGAAATAGTCTTTGAATAATTTGAAAATGAAAATACGAAAAATATAGAAAATGTTATAAATTCAAATATACAATTCGTCGATGATGTGCTTCCGTTTCCAATGTCTAAAAAAACAACTAAAAAAGCAGGTTACATAGAATCGGCCTTAAATAAACTGGACAATATTGAAAAAAGTCAAGACTTGAAAAAAAAGACGATGATTTGGACAAATTTGGAAAATATGTTTCGTCTTCATTGCGAATTTTGAATACCGAAAATAGCATACCCCAAGTAGCACGAAAGTGCTGTATGACAGCAACAATACGAGTGCATTAGCTGCTTGAGCTTGCTGTACAACGGCGTAAACAGCGCATCCTCTGCTAATATAACTCTAATTTGGGCACAAATAATTCAGCACATAGCTGTGTTAGATATCCAATCATAAAATAATTGGATTATATCGACATTATATAAGCATTTTTTTGTGTAACAGCTACCACAACAGCTGTACTTTGGGTCACGTGTTACTTTTTAGACAGCTCTTAATATAAAAGTGAACATTTTTTACACTTTTATAGAACTTATTGTGACTTATTATAAATGTTTTAAAGGGTAACATGCAATTATCGTTAATGTTATACTTTTTATCGTACAAGTGACATGTGTGTTCCGAGATTTTATTATATCAATTAAGTTAAGTAAAATCTTTAATTTCTTTGCTATTATGTTCAATATCTTATTGGGAAAGTAGATTTACGTGAAATACTATATGAATTTAGGCCAAAATTTTCACGCGCTCTCTTAATTCAATGAAATACTTAAAAAACTGTATCATAAATAGGTAAAAATTATAATATGTTTTTTATTTTGTAATAATAAACCTTTAAGAAAAACTGTTTATGTGTAATTCAATTTAAATATAATTCAATTGTAGTCGATATCTTCTAGAATTAAATAAAATAAATTTAACATTATTCAATATCACATTGTGATAATGGCGGACAGGCTAGTGATCACTTTTCACGGGCGTAGCCAGGGGGAGGGTTCTGGGGGTTTAAACCCCCCCCGAAAAGTTAAGATTAACATCTCATCCATTCCCATTCTTACGCTAAGATAGGTATGTGGTTTGGTTGGATTCTATCACCCGGCCCGCGCTTCGTCACACACAATCGTTTAACCGATCGCATTCGGTAACCTTCGTATATTTTCGTGCCGTTTCGTATCCCACGCGCACGCACTTGTCGTGTCGTGTTCATTTACCAACGATCATCGAGTGAGAGTAGTAAAGCAGAGGACAATAATTTACAGTGACTATTATTAGAGGTTATTTTGTCATTTTTGTGATACGTAAGTAGATTTATAATTTCCACTACTTATTACGTTTAAAATAGCAATACTAATAAAATGAGAATTAATTAATTATTAATTCTCATGGATGGGTGTACTTATTGCTGGTTAGATAAATAAATAGATAGTATTTTTTTATTATTTTAGATTACGAGAAAATGGAGAAAAAGAAAAGAAAAGGCGATAAACTTAAAGGTATGGAGTATTGGAAAAAGTGGTGTGGTTCACCGGCTACCCGTAAACAAGAGAATTTGGGACCAACAACTAGTTTGCATGCTGACAATAAAATTGTGATCACAAGCGAGCCTTCGACTTCATTTACGGTATCCAATGTCGAGACCGAGTCGGTGGTGTCGCCAGCGCCCTGTTTTATACCTACCACTACCGACCCTTCACTTAGCCTAGAACCGACCAGCAGCAGCACCAGCTCATCTGTTACGTCATCTTCACATTCTTCTAAATTGGATGTTGGTTTTTATGCGACTGAAGACAATATCGAGAATGAATATCTAAAGGCCCAAATTTTAAAAGAGCCTTGGACTCCACCTCAAGATTACAAGTTTCCCATTTCTACAAAACGAAATTTGCGCTTTCAAATGAAATGGATGGAAAGATTCCCCTGGTTGGCATATTCTGAGTATAAAAGTGGAGCATATTGTAGAATTTGCGTCGTAATGAGACGTTCGCTTGATGAAGGTAAAGGGGGCCATCAGCGGGTCGGCCAGCTTGTAACCGATCCTTTTTGCAAGTGGAAGAATGCATTAGAAATATTTGAAACTCATGCAAAATCAGGATATCACAAACGAAATTTGGAACTCGCAGATAACTTCCTAAAAGTAATGTCTTCTCAGGTTGTTTCAGTTGATGAGCAGTTGTCTTCTGAAAGAAAAAGACAGCAACAAGAAAATCGAAAAAAACTAATCCCCATCGTAAAAGGAATAATTTTTTGCGGCAAACAAGGTATACCTTTAAGAGGTAAAACTGATTCGGGACGGATTCACGTTACACCGGAGTCTGAACAACCACTTCAGAATGAGGGTAATTTTCGAGCTCTATTGCGGTACGCAGCCGAATCTGGGGATAAAGATCTTTCGGAGCATTTGATCACTTCTCAGAAGAATGCCCTTTACACGAGCCCACAAATCCAAAATGAAATAATTGACATTTGTGGTGAAATTATTCAACACAAGATCATTAACGAAGTAAAGGAAGCTATTTTTTTTTCGATTCTCGCTGACGAGACAACTGACATTGCGCGTATGGAGCAAGTCTCATTGTGCTTGCGATATGTTGATTCAAAAGATGCGAAACAACATAAAGTTAAGGAGATGTTTTTAGAGTATATTCCAACTGTTGACGTGACAGGATCCGGTCTTGCAAATCTTATAATTACAGCTCTGAAAAAGCATGGACTTGATTGTTCTCATGTGGTTGGTCAAGGTTACGATGGAGCTGCAGCTATGAGTGGGTATTTGCACGGTGCCCAAGCATTTATTCGTCAAGACTGTCCTCTTGCTCTTTATGTACATTGTAGTGCACACTCTCTCAATCTCGCTATTGCCGACTCATGTTCTCAAGCAGAAGTACGAAACTGCGTTGGAATCGTACAATCTGTTGGTTCCTACTTTAGACATTCGGCTCAACGCACTGCTGTTCTGAAAGAAAAAATTAGGGATTTGTTACCGGCTGATCATCAAAAAAGCTTGCTTGCAATGTGTGAAACACGGTGGGTTCATAAGCATGAAGCCGTTATAAGATTTAAAGAAATTTATTCAGCGATTGTGCATGCTCTCGAAGAACTCCAATCTAGCCACAATAAAGAAACATCGCAACAAGCCGTCCAAATGCTTAACACACTTCGATCTTCGAATTTTGTTATGTGCCTAGTAATTCTTCAAAAAGTTATGAGCTATACATTGTCGCTGTCAAAGCAACTGCAGACAGTTAACGCAGACCTCATAACAGCATTCAGCCACGTTGATAATGTTATTAATGCTTTGCAACTTTTAAGAGACAAAGTTGACGAAGAGTATCTCCATCTATATGAAGAAGCAAAGGTGTTGCTCGAAGAAAATGGTGGTATACTGCTTATGCCACGTATTGTCGGAAGGCAGCTGAATCGCTCAAATATTCCTGCGTCGGATATATCCACGTATTATAAATTAAATTTATTCATCCCTTTTCTCGACCATACAATACAACAATTGATTGAGAGGTTTATAAAACACCGTAAAGTAGTATCGGCACTATCTTGTGTGTTACCGTCAAATTTTGCGACCAGTTGTGAAATTGAAGAGGCATTTTGTATGTATTCGACAGTGCTGCCCGAAAAATGTTCATCTGTTGTCAAAGCAGAACTTGAAGTGTGGAAAGCAGCCATGACTCTCACATCCCCTATTCCAAAATCAGCTCTGGAATGCTTAGATAACTGCGACCAAAAACTATATCCAAATATTTACACATTGTTGCAAATATTGGCGACCATACCTGTTTCCACTGCTACCCCAGAAAGGACTTTTTCAAGCCTAAGAAGACTTAAAAACTACTTGAGAAACACAACAAGTGAAAACAGATTGAATGGCTTGGCTCTCATGAACATTCACTATATGATAGAAATTGACGCGAATGAAGTAGTGGATATATTTAAAAAGAAAAACAGAAGATTAATTCTGTAATGCGTTTATAAGAGAAAGGCATTTTTTTATATAGTCGATACTGTACCACTGCTCAAAAAAGAACTTCCCAAATTCTCCATTTTCTTATGAATATAAGGATTATTTTATGTACTTTTGGTCTTTTTATTTTCTTGAACCCCCCCCGATACCAAAACCTGACTACGCCCGTGTCACTTTTAGTTTTATTTTATTGGTAGATGCTGTATAAGTGTTATTTGTGCGAAATATTGAAGCACATGTGATAAAATAATCAGCCATGAAACGTTAAAACTAGTAACAGTGGTTACAAAGTGGTTCACATAAATGAGATAGCCAATGATCTTTTAAGGTTCCTTTGTGTTTAGACTACCAAGAAGGTATTGGGAAAAAATTGGCATCATTAACGGTACAATTAGACGAGACAAAGAAATCATAGAATTAAAACAGATGCAACAATGTGATGTTACTTTGCTGCAAGACGCATCTCAGGAAGAACGAGAAAGTTTCAGCCTAAAACCTATTGATAATGCAGAAGAGTTTGAAATGTTTGAGTTAAGTTTGGCTGACAAATCACACAAAATTCTTTTTTTCAATCATAAATATGTGGGATCCGAATTTCACTGACGATCAAATGTTGAAATTTTTCAAACTTGTTCTTAGAAACGCTACCAAACGTAAATCTATGCAGGGCTAAAGAGAGTCAACAAAAAGAGTTCGCACTGCCAAACTGCCTGAAGTAAAGGTTGGCGGAGATGCAGGTGGAGATGGCGCAGAGCCTGAACCAGCTCTGGCTCTGGTCCTGATGCCTAGAATCTTTCATTGTGTCAAAAATGTTTCTGTGTAACGATATTTCTTTTGATGAATATTTTATGGAATATTTTTTAGCTCAACTAATGATGGTTTTTTTATACTTATTTCTCTTATGTGAATTACCTGCAATAATGCTATGTTGTACAACTGCCAGTACCGATGTCAGATCCTTTAGCAACGACGTTTTATTAAAATATGAAGACTGTGTTTGATTTAAGAATAATATTTATCTGGTTTGTACTCTCGTTTTAATCGAAAGGTGAAAATAAAAGTTTGATTTTCAGTTCGCGTTTCCAACTTGCTTGTGGAAATTTATAAAATTTGTGATCACAGTTTCTTCAATTTTTTTTGCAATTAACTACACATCAGGTATCGTGACGCATGTTTGTTTATTTAGTTTTGAAATGATACGTAAAGTAAATTTTGCTACTCAAACAAAAGTGACAATTTGTCTGCCACCGAATGTTCCTTTTTTGCCACAGTGCGCGCCGTCATCGATTCGTGGTTTCCCTACCGTACTTTGCACCCAGCGAATAGCTCGTCTGATCTTGCGTGCGCTCTCCGTAATTAATGACACCATCAGAGACTATAACATTAAAAGGCGAAACGGAGACGATGAGATCAGGGACAATATCATCCAGTTCCAGAAAACACCAGAGCGAACATCATCGAACATAGATTTCCTATCGATAAAATAGGTGGGTATGTTATAATATTTTTTTCTCACTTTTGTTTAACAAGGAACGAAACTCGGCGAAGGCAATGGCTACGATAATATTATCTTCCGACTCTAGCGAACATGATTCAAAGCATCAACTTTTATAAATTAAATCTGTTATAAAAATTTACCTTCACATAAGATTCAGATATTTCGGTAAAAAGACAACAGAAAAAATCTCTAAAAAACTATTTTAATAAGATTATTTTATTTCGCAATGAATAAACATACATACAATTCTGTATGTCCATTAAAGACCGATATGACTCGAGATATATCATATATACATAAGTGTGTGTACTGATGGGTAATGGAAAAATTTCGGAAAGAAATCAATAGAAAAATTTCCAATATTTTTCCAATTTTTCAAATATTTTTTCCAATTCGGAGAGTCAACCGAGATCAACAAAATAACTACAGGATAACATTTAAGGTTTTATTTGTTCTTTTTCTTGAAAACTTCTATAATTTGTTGCACAAGATAATAGCGTTCACCACCAGTACATCGGTCAAATTCATGCGAGATAAACTTACAAAACATTTAATTTGAAATTCGAATATTCTCATTTATTTCTTCCGCATTGTTCTCTGGTTCTGTCATCACTGCCACTTCGCGAAACTGTTATTCTGAATTTATAGACAAACTGTTGTTTTAATGGGGATGGAAGTTATATCAGCGCCACTAGCGGTCAAGTTTGGCAGTTTTCTTCTCCATTGTGTTTGATTCCCAGTTAACATGTTTTGCTTTTAAAAATAAAATATTTATGACGGTAACGTTAAGAAATATCTTAACACACACCAGAGAATTCCAGAACATAGATCACATACATATTACGTACCATAAACTAAAATCAACTCGACAGTCAGTGTTGCCACATTAGCAGGGGCGGCTCTAGGTCGTGTTGTGTGCAACCTGGGCGCCCCCTATTCCTGGATTCTGGGCGCTTTTACACTTTAAATACGTGAAATAAAGACACCGTTGTGGAAAATGGATTGACTAATGTGGCAACATAGACTGTCGAGTAGAATTTAGTCTGTGTTACGTAATACGTATGTGATCTATGTTCGGATAATATTGAAGAGCCCTGTTGAATGTGAAAGACCTATATCCACATAACGAGTACAATATTATTGCGTTGCACGGCACATACATTAAATTTATTGGCAGATGACGTTCTAAAGACCCTTAAATGCATATTGTATCGAAAACGATACTTACCGTTCAAACCGGATTTTCGGAAATATTTGAACGAATATTTGATCGAATAATTAATTTTTGAATGAATTCATATTTTTTGTCGAAAAAAAAGAACATGACAAGTGACAGTGACGTTTATTGCTTGATGACACTTTTTGAACGGAACCGCACCATTAGTTTGCAAAGTGAAATTGCATTATTTTTCTCGTTTCATCAATAATGATATAGTGCACACGACACGCTGCAAGTGTTGAAATTTGTCAAACCAGCAATGCAAACGTTGGCAGTACATGAACGAGTACAGTTATCGTCAGAAAACAAATCAAAGTTAGATGAAAGGTTTTGGACAATGACAAACGAAGTTGCTGCAATTGTAGAACCAATCGCTGTTAGCATCTCCCAACCAGAAGGTAACGATTGTTAATTACAGAAAACAGTTCATGTGTGGAATACCTACCTTAAAATTAAAACTAACAGAAATTTTGGCTCACACCAATATTCTCAATGAAGATTAAAAGCAGTCTGCTTGAAAAATTAGAATCCAGAAAAGGAACAGACGTAAAATCTATACATTTTGCTGCATGTTTGCTAGATCCCAAGAACTGTGGTGATAATTTAAGTAGTGAAGAAGATGCTGCTGCAATGAATTTTATCGATGAACTAGCGACTTACTTAAATATCGAAAATATTTAAGTAAGTCGCGGACGTATCCGATTTTAAGTCAAAATCGATCTTTTGGAGCAACCGGCTAATGTGGTCGCCAATAAATAATGTCACCTCACTTTCTTGGTGGCAAGGCATATGTAAATGCACGAAACTAAGAAAAGTGGCTGAAGTTATTTTCACAGCTCCTGTAACGTCTGCCGCGTGTGAACGTTCTTTTAGAACGATAAGTCGAATTCACACAAAGAAGCGTAATAGACTGATAACGGAACGAGCTGAAAAATGGCTTTTATTGCATATAATTGGAATGTCGAAAATATAAATAAGAATGATTTGTATAATGTTAATATTCAAGAGGACGATATCAACCCACCAACTGAAGATATACTGTTTGTAGATGCAGACAATGTAAAAAATGTTGATGACGATTTGTTTTATGATGATGAAGATTCAGATTTTGATTCAAATTAATCATAAAAGTAACGTTATTATTTTTAAACTAATTCAATTTTTAAATTAGCCGTTCCAAAGTTGAGCATTCGCTCCGTGAAGAGCAAAAAGCGGCTCGCATACTTGGTGCGTCAGAACGCTCGAAAGATTCCACGCAGGATCCTCAAATGCTGTATACAACATCGCATCGGATGACGAATCCTGGATTTATGTGTATGAGCCCGAAACAAAAAACTAGTCTCGAATCAAAATCGTTCACGGAGTAATACAAAAAAAATGTGACAACGTTTCCATGGCCTCCGGGAAGAACTAGACAACTCGACATACATGATTTTTTTCCTTTACCTGTACGTCACGTAGTAAAAAATTGACAGCTCGATACGTTCCCTCAATCAAAAGAAAAAACTGTTTAATTCATCGGTATTAATTCGTACTACAAGGCGAAGATAGACTCAAATATACCCCGAAGAGTATTTCTAAAGCGATTGGCTGTTGATTTAGTCAAACCTTACCAACTTACTAGAGCCAGCGTACCTACATTACCAAGACCGCTGCAAAAACGTCTAAAAAAGCATCATGACATTCAGGAGCCAGAATGTTTCTGATGCAGGAAGATCGCAGTCATACAAAAGGTGTCATGTTTGTACTAGATCTAAGGATAGAAAAACTAAGACTGAATGCTCTAAGTGCCACAAACATGTATGCAATGATCAATTGATTGTAGTCCTTGAAAATTGTATTGAATAAGACTGATACTGTAGATTCTTTTTTTTACTGTGACCCTTTATTTGGTACCTATTGTTAACATTAAAATAAAAAAAATCTATACGTGCATTTAATTTACTCTATAATAATTTTGCCATTTATATGGTAACATCATATTATTCTGAAGTAGAGTAAATTTAGTTCATAGTACTGGCAACACCGTGTGTCAAATTAGCGAGTGACAATGGCGGCGAAGCAACGCGCTCTGCGGATTCTGCATGTAATTATATGTTTTTGTGTGTATTCTGTGTGTTTTTAAATAATATTATATTTGTATTTTGTTGAATAATGTATAATCCGATATATCTTATATTTTTCAAGCCAAACCACGGTTGGATAAAAGTGTAATCAGGTGTGTTACCCAAACGTTATGTATACTTAATATATTTCGGTGGTGGGAATTTTAGTTATAAAACTGTTTGTTAAGCATGCTTAACAAAATCGCATGATGAGACATTGTGAATCAAATACATTTTGGGTTTTTCATTCAGCCATGATTGTTCTTTCGTGCTTTTATTACGATTGGTGTTTTTTTAACTAACTTTATATGGTTCCGTTTGTTCGTATCGAAAATATCTTAACCCTTAGCATGCAATTAACATTTACATTTAATTAAACTCTTGGATGTTAGACGAGAAATTAAGTTGTGCCTTTGCCTGTTTATAAAATTAATAGTTAACACTTTTTTACGTAGCTTTGTTGGATGGTTTGCGCACGTATTTATTAAACGGTGTAACAGTGCAGAAACATTGTTTTTTATTTTACTGTTTAGCATGGCTTCTTGCAACCATTCAATTTATTTTCAGAACTCGCGTTCGTATCAAATATTGGCTCTCGTTCCTGAGGTAAACGCTCCATCAGACGTAAGTGGCGAGTCGGAACCTGAAAATGAAGAAGCTCTGCTAGCTCATATTGGAACTGAATCAACTGATGCCCCGTCAATTGACTCATCGCTTGAAAGGATTCTTCTTTGGAGGATGACCGGAATTCCTCTCCATCACTACTAACTAATATAATCAACACAGCTGATGAACAAGGTTATGATCATTCATTTCCATCCATCAGTTCTTTGCCAATAATATCTCCATTGTCGAACATTCCATCAGTCACACCGTCATTCATACTCAATCAAATAAGTGGCTCACCTCAACAATCTCCTCAAAACGTTGCTCCATCACAGCAGTCTCCACAAACTATAGCCTCATCACCACATCCAACACGTGCTCTTAGGAGACCAAACATTGTTCGTAGACCTCGTCGTGTTGTCAACAAGAGAATAGCATTACATTTTCAATGGACAAAGAGACATTTCCAACATCGTGCAGAACTAGAGCCAGATGTTTTTGTAAGTCCACTACCAGATGAAAAATTCCCACTAGAATATTTTAGCGACTTTTTGTCTGACGACATTTTAGAAGATACTTGTCAATTTACAAATATGCATGCCGTTCAGACAACCGGCCGATCTTTAAACTTAACTGTTGACGAGATGCACGAATTTTTTGCAATAAATTTGATGATGGGTGTGATGACTATGACTTCGTATCTTGATTATTGGAATACCGAAACACGCTATCCATTGATTGCAGATATAATGCCACTGAAACGGTATCAGCAAATACAGAGACATTTACACTTCGTAGACAATAATCAAGTTAACTCTGACCCCTATTTCAAAATACGACCTTTTTCTGAAAAAAATCGACAAAACTGCCTAAAAGTCGAAGAAGATAGTCGATACAGCATTGACAAAATGATAATTCCCTTCAAGCAAGTAGTGGTACCCATCAATTTTTTCGCAGCTTATTAATATATGCGTAAATAACGCGTGGTTGACATACAGGCGTGATAACAAAAGAAGAGGAGAAAAAAGTATAAGGGCCTGAAGAAATTTCGGCTGGAAATTTTTAAGTCTTTATTAAAGAAAGGAAAATCAATGAAAAATATCAATGTGGAAGATTTGCCCACAGCTGAAATAATACAAAAGCCAAAACGCTCTAGATCTATCAGATGATGTGCGTTATGACAAAATTGACCATTTCCCTCCACATGGTACAGAGTTGTTGAGATTGGATGACATTCAATCCTGGTAAAGATATTACCATATAGAATGTTGCTGAGTTTGCAAAACATGGATATTACTCCGCCTTTAACATGCAAAACATTGCGTCGGGTTTCAAAAGTACAAGAATTTATCCAATACAAATATTTTTAATGATGATCATTTTTTGCCTTCTGAAATCAGTAATCGTCCATTAGAGTCAGAACCAGTACCAAGCAGTGTAACTATACCACCAATACTTGCAGACAGCCACCAAGAAGTCAATAGCGATAAGCGTGAGTCTCCTGTGCTACCAATATCCTCAGATATGATATCAGATAATGAAGATCTTGGAATGCCAACAACTGTATTGAATACAAACTTAGCACCTGTTACAATTGATCAACATCTGTTCAGATCACAATGTTGTTCAGTTCACAAACATTGAGTCCAGAAGTAGTGCGTCCATTTCCTTAGGTCCTCTGTAAACAGACACAATTAAAGAGAAAAGTAACAACTAAAATCATTACCTCAACTCCCGAAAAAGACAGACTGCTGGCAGAATCCTAAACAACCTTGCTTATTATAAAACAGCATATCACAGACGTGTCACATATAAAAGATATTTTTAAAAACTATCTTTTACATGTGAGTCGGAAAAAAGTAGAAACAATCCACTGTTTAATATTTTCAGGCACAATAATGCATCGTTTCCCAGATGCAAAAAAATATCCTGATCGTTTCAAGGCATGGGTCACTCTGGTTGGTGGAAAACTTGAAATGGAAACTGATTTTGAGCATTTTAAGAAGAATGTTTGCGAAACTTAAACACTTCACGCAAAACGGCAAAAACCGTAATCATCGCTTAAACAATTCAGCAACACCTTCACTTTATTTATCGGGTCAGTTTCAACTCAATTATAATGTACTTTAATATTAGTCATTCTAAAATTGCGTTAAAGCGTCGATGATTGGGTGTTTTACCGTATGCAATTGCAAAATGTAAAAAAATCAAAAGGCAGGCGTTTCACTATTGAAGAAAAAGTTCTATGTTTGTTATTGTTTAAAAAAAGTCCGAAATGCTATGCTTTTACATAAATATTTTACTTTGCCATCCATAAAGGCTATGCAACGATTAATTAGCCAAATAAAAGTATGTCCGGGGATCAACCCCATAATTAAAAAAAAACTCGAAAGATTCTGTACTGGATATACCAGTAAATGACCGTCTTTGCAGTTTAATTTTCGATGTGATGTCATTAACACCAATGATGCACACAAAGACAGCTTGGAAAGGTTTTCCACTAATAAAACGACGGAATTCGCAGACCATGCTCTGGTATTCATGATTAAGGGCATCAAAAGTAATTTTAAACAACCAGTTGCGTATTATTTTACGACAAAATTAAATAAATTAGAATTAAAAACTGTTATTAAAGAGGTAATTATCAATTGCCAAAATGCAGGCTTCATTGTAATAAACACCGTATGTGACCAAAGCACAGTTAATGTAAGTGCAATATCAGACTTGGTTAGTGATACAAAAGATTTATTTTTTAAAAATTGTAAAGAGTGTCGCCATGACGTTGTACGCGTTAATAAACGGAACATTATACTACTTACCTAATTAAAGGTATTCGAAACAATTTATTAACTAAAGACATGTCATATCAAAATGGATAATGAAATATAAGTAGTAAAGAGGGAGTATTTTCAAAAATTATATGCAGCAGACATTTCTTACGGGGAATTGAGGTTATTGGATAAAATTACGGAAGAGCACATTAACCCAGAAAAAATAAATAAAATGCGGGTAAAATGCGAAACACAAATATTTAGCCACAGCGTTGCTGTGGCTGCAGAACGAGTAAGGGCTGTTAAAGGAGTAAGAGCTGTTATCGGTGTTCCTAAGATTAAATTGAGTTTCGTGTCGACTTACCAAATATTTACATACGGAAGGATCGTGTATTGTAACCTCAACATCACTGGATCAAGGTACGACATTATATACCATCTCACAACGTAAATATCGCAATAAAAACACTTGAACAATTTTGGCGAAGGCAATAAACGGGATTATTTTAAAAATTGAATCATTTTGTTTATTGGAAATAAACCAATTAGAGCAGATTAAGCGTATAAACCACAACCCACAACATTTTCGTCACAACCGGCTTTCTGTCTGTCAAACAAGTGAAGTGACTTTGACATTTGGATGAAATTGACATAAGAATTGACATTATATTATATTATATATATAGATGACAGAATAAAAATATACAGCCAAGTGCAATATATAATTTAATTGACAAAAAGAATAATTTCATAAGTATAATTACAGTTTTGTCTTTTAAAATGGATAACATAACAATTAGAAAAAAATTACAAAGATCTATATCAGAAACGGACTTAACAAAAATGACGATGGAATGTAATAGCAATATTTTAAATTCTACTATTATGGACACTACTATGTATAGCCTGCAGAATGTAACTACAAATGATACATCTTATATTGAAGACTTAAAAACAGAATTAGAAAATGTGAAAGAGAAGCTAATAATTGCTGATTTGGAAATAGAAAATTTAAACACAGAAAATATTAAAATGAAACAAAAAATACATGAACAGGATAAAAAAATGGAATTACTAAAAAAGCTTACAACTCATAGTATAACTGAAAATAAAATTATGTCTACGCCAATCAGAAGGAAAATTTTAAATATTAAAATGCGTACGTCAAGAATATCACCATTACATCAGGACAGAAGCGTTTTGGCCAATACGCGTAACCCAGGAATTAAAAAAAAACACGAAACAGTCAGTTTTGAAAATGATTCCCCAAGCAAAATTAATTTAAGCGCACATGTAAAGCAACCCACAATTAACACACGTTAAACGCCAAAAAGGAAATGTGGATTTTTGTAAAAAAAAAATTTTCTTCAAATGGATGTATTTCATCAAATTATGTATGTATACTGTTTATTATAAGAATCTGCCGTTGGGTTCCGTAAATAAGATGAAAAAACCTTTTGAGGTCACCGGTGCCCCCCGTGGCGCTTTAAAGTAATAAAATCACTTTTCGTTACGAAGGCGCCACGCCGGTCACCGCGTCGCCCACCCGCCCCCTCAGTACTGCGGTAGCGCTCATGAAGCGAGGTTGCATGTGCACAGTACATGTTCGTTGGTGTAATAATTCACTTCAAATACATTATTAGTGTAATATTGTGTGTGCAATAGTGAATATTAATATTATAAAATAAACATTACAATAAATAGGTACCTACTTAAAATGGAAATGTTTGAAAGCTCAAATTTTCAAGAAATACAGGTGGACATGGAAGATTTTGAATTTACACAGGAAGATTTGCGGGCATTAACATTACTTGAGACTAGTATTGTTCAGCCGTCTATACAAGATAGTCAATTAGATCCACAGTCGTCGGATTCAAACGAAGAACAGTTGCACATTCCAAAAAAACGGAGACGATTAATTATCCGTAGCGACAGTGAGAGTGATTCTGATTCTATTAGAAATTACGTGACAAGCAATATTACCACCTCAGACCGTATGTCAAAGAAATGGTCACGTCCTAGGCGTCAACAACCGTCTATTATGCCT
This sequence comes from Amyelois transitella, assembly GCF_032362555.1. Classification (NCBI taxonomy): domain Eukaryota; kingdom Metazoa; phylum Arthropoda; class Insecta; order Lepidoptera; family Pyralidae; genus Amyelois; species Amyelois transitella. The sequence continues at coordinate 2,903,444 of NC_083511.1, read as the reverse complement.
TTTACGGAAACTACTGGTATGACTAAAGAAATGTCTAATAAATTAAAAGACGCAGACCCGGGAGCTTTTTATAGTCTTTTAGTGCATGATGAAAGAGCTATGGCAGCTTCCCATACATCATTTTAGGTCATGTCTAAAGTTAGCGTCTACGAATGAAATATATCTTGCCTAATAGAGCTTATTTTCTGGATCTTGGTGAAAAAAACTATATAGCCGTATGACTTCAGGTTTTTGAAATATACTGTTTTGAAGTTTTGTAGGTTATGTCACCATCAACCTTAATATTAGTTTATGTTGTATCAAATACTTTACTACGGAAACTGAGTAAGGCATATTATTCACAATTACGCATGTTAAGCTACAGCACTTATGGTTAGGTACCATTCGTATCAGTGACTACAAATGATATTTAGGTAAGTATATAATGTTAGCATGCCAGTTTGTAAAATGTTTGATTACCATATAGGTATTTATTATAGAAAATTGGTTTGAGGTCTCTCTTATGTATGGTTATGGTAGGGAAAAGTAGTAAATGAAAAACAAGATTTAATTTTACATTATTTTATTCCTCTTCATTCTCTAAAACTAATACATCATCCAAAAATGCTGCTGGTGCAAAGACATTTGGTTGGTATCTTGCCCATCCCAAATACCAAACTATAGTCATTACGTGAGCACAGCATCCAACGGTACGTCGACCAACAAGGCAACTACAGCAATATTCAGTAATACCAGTCCGCCCAGGTATATTATTTTCTATTAAAACATAGACATAATATTGTTTACGGCTTACATGCCTCGATTTTATTCTACCTCTTATTAAAGTAGCATCATCACTGCCTCTAAGATCATATTCAGATGATCGCACATGTTCTCTACTCACTTCTATCCTGTATCCCCCATGACTTCTAATATGTTCCCCATAGTATGACCGGGCTTGCCTAATCTGGTAAGTTCCAAGAGCGAATAATATTAAATCTCTCTCTTCCATTACAGGGAAATATGAAATATTATTTCTATCAGCTGTGATGCTTTCAAAGAAGGATGTGCGTCTATTCATATTTAATTCATCAATTTTATTTGATAAATTATTTTCAAGTGTTTTACGTTCTCTTATTATCTCTAATATTTCATTTACGTACACATTGTCTTGAAATCGAACACCAAACCTATTTAATAGAGCCGCTGCAATTGAAAAAAGTTCACATAAGTTAGGCAGAGCCAAGTGAAAGTATTCTTGTCTAAATAATTTAAAATTAGTTTTGAAATGACCATTTACAGCCTCTACTACCCATCTACACAGTGTTACGCAGCGACTCTCATTGGCTTGAGCTGTAGTAAGTTGGCGTTCTCCTTCTAAAAGTGTATCTGGTGTACAAGTTCTATACCCACATCCTTCTAATAAACTAATACTATCCCTGAAACCACGGTCTAAAATGAACACATCATCTTCTAAAAAATATGATCTTAGAGCAGATCCTTCTGAAAAGAGGCTTTTCATAATATCAGCATCTGATGTAGTTGCCTTGTATGGGCCGAAAATATCAATAATATAACCATCACATGCTACAATCAAGAAAGGTTTAACCAAGTTTCGGTATTTATGTAGGGAATAAGTTTGTTTTTGGAACATGTAATTGGAACTTTTATGAATATAAATGTATGTACCATCACAAATAACAATGGCATTACTTCCATTCCCATATAAACCTTCAGGGATTGATAGAGAGTGTTGACGCAACTGGGGGCTTAGACAAAGTAACATTTTGAAAACGATGACGAAGTTCGGCAATAAAAAAATGTATGGGATGACATAAGCCTTCGCTAAATCACGTGATCGATCGAGATCGATAACAAAATTGGTAGACAATGTTTACATTCATGTCGAAAACGAAGCGAAATCGTCAATTAGCGAATTGTTTATTCGCCTATTTCAATACAAATGCGTAGCCAAGCGGCACTTTTGACGTTCGCTTTCTCTTCGGGAGCGATCGTTCGATTCGACATGTGTTCGCCATAATAACGAAAGCTTGGGGGCTGTCGACAGTGTTGCCACCTTGGTGGTTTTTCCACCAGAACTGGAGCCTTTTTAAAGCCTTTAGAGGATTTTTTTAGTAACATAGCGGTTTTATTCTTTTTAGTGGTTTTTAGCGGTTTTTCAGTATGGAATCGGCAACACGTTTTGTCAACAGAGTGTCTGTGTCACTGTCATATTGACAGTGATACTGACACTCTGTACAACACACCTGATTTACGCTTATGTACTTTACCGGGGCGGGGAATCCCTTAGCACAATGAGAATTTCATATTGTTTTATGCTTACTCTATAGCCGGGGAATCCCGTAGCGCAATCGTTGTTAGTGTTTTCTTTTAACTTTGACATTCTATGTATCGAATTTGGTGAGTGCTGTTGAAATCTTAAAAAGTTTGATAAAGTCGTTTGTTAATTGGTTACAGTGTGTGAAGTCGTTATCCTTAATACTATCCAACAATGGAAATTCCTTTAAAGAAAAAAAACTATGCACAAAAGTATAGAAAAGAGTGGGAATCACATGCCGAATTCATATCCTGGCTTAAACCTTTGGTTGGTGATGATACGAAAGCTTTTTGCACATATTGTAAAGTAGAATTACTAGCAAAATTAGTAGACTTGAGAAGACATGCTGAAACAAAGAAGCACAAACAAAAAATGCAAATTATATCCGGCAACCAGATTATACAATTCAAGCCTGATGGTGAGAAGATTTCCAACCCAAAATCGCGCAAAGCTGAAGGAATGCTCGCTCTTTACATTACAGAACATAGCTCAGTTTCCTGTATTGATCATCTGACAGACTTAGTGAAATTAGCTTTCCCTGACTCCAAAGCAACGGATGATTTAAAAATGCATCGTACTAAGTGTACTGAAGTTATTAAAAATATCTTGGCACCACATTTTACTGAAGAACTAATAAAGGATATAGGGGAACAAAAATATAGTCTCATCATTGATGAGTCAACTGACATCAGTACGTGCAAGCAACTTGGTATTGTAATCAGGTATTTTAGTAGAAAACTAAAAAAAATTGTGTCTTCGTTTCTGGCCCTTGAACAACTTGAAACCAGTGATGCAATTGGCATTGTTAAAGCCCTTCTTTCTTGTGTACAAAAATATGGACTAAACAAAAATAAACTGGTTGGATTGGGAACAGACAATGCGTCAGTCATGACTGGCATCAATAATGGAGTGTATAAAATCTTAAAAAATGATATACCTAATTTAATTCTTATCAGATGCACTTGCCACTCTTTACAACTTGCAGTATCGCACGCTTCAGAACATACGCTACCAAGAAATATTGAATTCTTAATTAGAGAAACGTACAATTGGTTTGCCCACTCTACAAAACGTAAAAATGAATATCAAGAAATTTACGAAACTATTAACTGTGGTGAAGCGCCATTAAAAATTCTGCAGGTATGTGACACACGCTGGTTATCCATTGAACCAGCAGTGCGAAGAATTCTGGCACAATGGAAAGAACTGACTTTACATTTTGGGCTTGTAAGTAATCGATGTTACACTGCAGATTTATTATACTCCATGTACAAGGATGAAACTAATTATTTATATTTGCTATTTTTGCAAAGTGTACTTAACGATGTGCAGATTGCATTGAAAAGCTTTGAAAGCGAAAGTGCAAATCCTCTCAAATTATTAAATGTACTGATTACACTTTTACGTTCAGTTTGCAACAGAATACTGTTACCGAACGCAGCAGTTACAGACAAGGATTTTTTAAATATTGATGTTGACCGAAACCTTAACTCGGTCCCATACATGGGGTACCTCTTTGAATCGGAAAGTAAAAAAACATCCTTAACAATTGATACTATATCAGCCATAAAACGTCGCTGTATTGAGTTTAATGTGAAGCTAGCCAAGGAAATTCAACAAAGACTGCCACCCAATTATAATGTGCTGGAATTGATATCAAAATTAGACCCAGAGACAATACTCCGCCAAGGTAAGGACAATTCCATTTCAGAACTAGCTGAAGAACTTGGCTATACTGCTCAATACATTGACAAGATATTGAATCAGTGGCACAATATCTGTTTTAACCAGTGGGAAAATACAAAAGATGTTATAAAATTTTGGGTTGAGGTAGATAATTACCGAAACGCAGCAGGTATAAATGACTTTGAAGAACTAGTTGATCTAGCCATATCTGCGTTATCATTACCCCAATCTAATGCGGGTATCGAGAGAATTTTCAGTGTGATGAACACCGTAAAAAGCAAACTACGAAACAAGATGGCTGATCCTCTACTAAATGCGATAATTTTTATCAGAAATAGATTAAAAGTTATTGATGCAAAATGTTACAATTATGAATTACCAAGCGATGTTATTGCAGCTATTGGAAAAAACACAAAGTACTCTTTTAAAAATCAACCACATGCGACAACATCTGCATCGACGTCGGCGTCGACGTCATCGACAGTAGTTTCGGCGTCAGTGAATTATGAAGATGTTATGGACGATATAACTTTTGATAATCTTGAATTTTAATTTCAATGTAAATTGCAGACCTCTTTGACAGGTCTGATATATTTCTGGTCGAACTATACAACTGGTTTCTCTTGATTACTGTACTGATTATTTTCAAATTAATAACTAATGAACATAGTTATGTTGTTTTATTTAATTTCCTATACTATAGATAGGGTATACTACCCGTCGGAAATATCTGCGGAGTGCGGACCTCGCTGCAATGCTCTACCCCTCGAGGTTTTTTAGAAATGTATTGTTTTTATTTGAAACTTATTCTAAGGCGTTGTATAAAAGTATAAAAATATATAGGCACATAAAAAATAGATTCCTTTTTTTTACTATCTCTCCAGATTGCATGAAGTCATCAAGCCAGGTCCGCAGGTATTTCCGACGGGTTATACTAATTATGTTGAAAATTGTAATCTTAAATGTGATATTTCAATAATAATTTGGAGATATTTGGTGGATTTTTTGCGGTCCAAATTTGTGAAATCTGGCGACATTTTACTTTTGACCTAGCGCTTTATAAAAATCGAAGGTGGCAACACTGGCTGTCGATATCGCTACAAAATGGCCGAAAATTACAGTCAGCTGTGATTTGTATACAAGGGCTACGTTGCGTTAATACAGTTTTATTTATATAAAAATGCATTCTTTACGTTTATTGTGGGCTGCACATAATGAGAATACCTGGGTGAGGCGTCAAAGGCGATTTTCATCAAGAAGACATATGGAAACGATTGAAGATATGCCGGAATTGTTGTTTATACAACATTTCAGGCTTGATAAAAAAACTTTTCGACGATTATGCGACGAACTAAAAAGATATACTGGATTGAAAGGATCCAATGAAATTTCCCTGGAAGTGAAGGTAAGAACTTTCATAAGGATTAACCTCATAGGGAAATAAGTATACTTATCTCTAAACTTAGAATACTTATAGAAATTTCTATAGTCTAATCCTATAAAGAAAACCACACGAGTATGCAGAGACATTACTGTGTTTTTCAGGTACTGTGTACTCTAAGCTTTTTAGCCACAGGGTCATACCAGAGAATTGTAGGTGTGGGACAATATTTGACACAGCGGACTACAAGTCGCTGTGTCAGGGAGGTTGTGAATTCTTTAAATCACAATTGGATGGTCAGCAGGTGGATAGTGTTTCCACAAACACCACATGAGAGATCTTTAATCAAAGAGAAGTAAGTGTATTATAAAGATATAAAACCTTTCTTAATATTTGTCACCTAGGCCTACAGCCAGTATTTGTTATGAAATTGTTAACATTTCCAGATTCCATAGAAGACATAATTTGCCTGGAATTATTGGGTGCATTGATTGTACCCATATAGCTATAGTAAGACCAGACGAGGATGAATATTCATTTTTTAATAGAAAAGGATATCATTCATTAAATGTTCAAGTGGTAAGAAACTAGACTTAATTTTTATTATCAAAACACCTAAATATACTACTACTCTTTATATGTTGTGCAATAAAGTGTTAATTCAATTCAAATGGCCTGAATATACCTGTCAAAGGTATCACATATCACATGTAAATAAATATATAGGGACAAATCACACAGATTGAGTATCATATAACTTTTTATCAATTGTTATATCCCCAAAACAAATTGTTTTGTATATTTTTTCCCCAGATATGCGATTTCGATTTAAAAATAATTAATGTCAATTCAAAATTTGGTGGTGCTACACATGACTCCCACATATGGTCCGCTAGTCATGTAGAGACTTTCATGCGAGGGCTTCATGAAAGTGGTGAACATGTTTGGTTATTAGGTATGTAAGACATTTTTTCTTATATTTCATTGCAAACCATAATAGATAAAAAACTTATATGGAATAAACATATGTAAAGTATTACTTTTAAATAATACATCTACTTCTATAAACTATTGGAAATCAACTCAATTAAATTAGTATTCATTGTTTGCCACCCAAGTATACATTATAGTTCTTCAATTTATTTTGAATAAAATATTTATTGAGTATGTAATTTCAGGGGATTCTGGATATCCACAGCGACCTTGGTTGATGACGCCTATACTAGATGCTGAACAAGGGTCTCAAGAAGAAATATATACCAGATGTCATGTGCAAGCCAGATCTCGTATAGAACGATGTTTTGGATTACTGAAGGCTCGTTGGAGGTGTATGCTTCGACACCGTGTTCTTCACTATCAGCCTTACGTGGCTAGCAGAATTATTAACGCATGTTGTGTATTGCATAATATTGCAATACATGCTAAACTACCTGCTCCAACAGATATGCCAGCTGAGGCTCTTGATGATAGTGAAGATCAAAGTATACAGCATAACACCTCTACAACCAACACTAATCAAAACGAGTTAATTCGAGGAAGGGCTATGCGAAATTATCTAGTCAGTAGAATGCAGCATTCTACTGACTAGATAATTCTGTCTGTATATATGTAAATAAATAAGTATAAAATTTTGTTTACTTAAAATTTAATGGTTTCATTTTATTTAAGCTTAAGTATATTTTTTTAAGTTAGTATCAAATGAAAAAGAAAGTAATAATAATAATATAACAATTTTAATAAGTATCCAGTCTTTTAACTTATCAATATACTTATCTACTTATTTTAATATTTAACATATTTAACAATAATAAAATCAAAAAATATATTCATGTAACAAATTATTAATCTTACAAATATAATTGTATATTCTATGACTAATCTAGAAGAAGCAGTCTTTTAATTTATAATTGTATATTCTATCACTAGTCTAGAAGAAGCAGTCTTTTAATTTTGTAATCAGTCTCAAACTGTAATAAAAATATATAAATAAGTTTGATGAAGCTTATGATATAAAACATTTCTTAGCTAAAATTCTTAGGCAGATTTAGGGTGTTACGTAATAACCGCAGTAGAGACAACAACCGCTCAATATTTCGAGTGAGCATCTACTCATTGCTCAGTGGTTCTGTGTTGTCTCTACTGCGGTAATAGTCGAGCCAAGCTTGTGCGATGCCGACGAGCGAGCTAAACACTAGGTTACGCTCGTGCTCCACTTCCAGCGCTCTCGTGTCTCGCTCGTGTCGTTGCAGGTTACGAGCTTCCTCTATTGCCAGCGCTCTCATATCCCGCTCGTTTTGCTGCCGGATTCGAGCTTCCTCCAGCTCCAAGCGGCGTAGTTCCACGGCAGAAAACTCTTGCGCCGCTCGTTCGAACGGGGTCGGAGCCAGCCTGCGGCGCGCGCGCAGCCGCGGGCGGCCGGAGCCCGCTGACGCGGCGGAGCGCGGCGTGTCCGGCGTCGCCGCCCGCGGCCGGCGTCGGGCCGGCGGCGCGCTGGAGGCAGCTGCACGTCTCCGAGAGCGAGGAGTGGCGGGCGCGGGTGACGGCGCGGGCGGGGGCGGGGGCGAAGGTAGCGGCTGTGAGTCATATGTGCCAGGTTGTGGCGATACTGATGAAGGCATTTCTGTAAAAGACAAAAATAAACTTGTTTCATTATTAAATAGTTATAGTAACTAGCTGTTTTGGGTTTGATATCGAATGCAGATCACGCCATAAGTATTCTTTAAAAAAAATATTCAGTGTACTATCTTAACTTTTCTATTGTTTTTTATTATGTGTATAAATAGATACTCAAAAAACTAAAGTAGCTATTACACCCCATTTGTTTAGATATATATTTTAAAATTAGGATATTTGTAAATAAGTTTTATAAAAAATTGTTAAATTGACGTCTTTGTAGAAAAGGCTGCGGTGAAGTTTGTTGCGCCGCTTCTTCTTCACCTGCGCTTTGGAAGTCGGCGGTAGACTTAGTTATAAGTACATTTTTGACGTCAATAAGAAATGTATTGCATCCAATATTGAGAATAAAGATTTCATTTTCATTTCATTGATTTTCATTCAATACTAAAACATATACAAAACTGCCTTATTTATGAGAATTTCAGAGCTAGATTTTATTAATTCACTATCAAAACGACATACCAACAGCATGATCCACATATACTGGATCATCTTCTTGGGCAACAACTGCAGATGATTGAGAGGGTGCAGGTGCAGAAGATTGAGGTCTCTGAAAAAGTTATTATGGTGATATTTATTGAATATGTAGATACTTAATTAAATAGTATACTGTTTTATCTAATTATATATGTGTAATGGCTAAAATTTTTAATTTCTAATATTCAAGTACAATATTTATTCAACAAGATTTACCTAGTTAGTATTGATTTTTAGCTAATAATTTTGTTACATGAGGTACTGGAAAATAAGGTTAATACATACACTAAATCCAAGCTCTTGTATAGAGTCTTGTCCTTCCACTGCTGTTGGGCCGATAATACTGCCCTGCTAAGCGCAAAAGCGGTATCTCAAAAAAAATCGTAAAATTGATTTTTATGCCATCGGATAGCTTTAAAAAATACGCATCTACTGGACTAAGCCATTTAGCACTATCTTGTTCAAAACGTATGAAAAAACCTTAAGAAAGATTTTTCTATCTCAGTTTTACCATATATCACTAAGGGTGTTAGAGGTATATTAATATTACGTAGGCAACCAGCCGCAAATTTAAATATCGCTAAAATTCTTAAATAAATACACAACTTTTGCTTAGCCGATAAGCGGTAAGTAGGATGAGTAAAATCAGTAATGAGTTACCGCTATAATGCTTAGTATTTTAATGCTTGCATAATACGCAAACTGTTTTGAATTAGTGAGATACGGTTGCAATAGCAAAATTAAATTAGCCCTTATGGTTTTACTGGATAAGATCGAATTTCTAATACATTTTACAGTGATTTATCCCTGCCCTTGGCAAATTCGTTCGCAAATTCGTGTCATAACTTGTTTGTTTTTGTTGTGAAGAGGTCATGATATTTGTGCAAAATTGAGAAAAAAACTGTAAATTAAGGTGCTTAATGGGGTCACTTCATACATTGACATTCAGGTAAGTCCTATTAAATATTATTTTAGCATTTTGTAACCATAATCATTGCAAAATTAGAAATTTTGTGTTAAACTTTCTTGCGGTTGGCGTGCGCGCCCTCGTACGCATTCGTACTTAGCAAAATTGACCTTGATCTACCAGAACATAAAGTAAATTATTTTTAATCATATTTTCCCAGCCATACGGTTATTGTTGTTCCGATGATAATAAGTTGATTTGCACTTTACATTACGTAAGTGCAATATTTTAATTTATTTCCCAAATATATAATTTGTATTATGTTTGTTAAAGATAACTAAACGTTTTTGATGAATAAAATAATTCAGTTATACTTATTAAATATTGTTACAGATAAACCATGTCGCAAAGAAATACGAAAATGATGATGCTTTTAGCACAAAAAAATAAGGCGTTGAGGGAAAAGTTTAAGGAATCCAAACAATTACAACGTAATATTAAAACGATCGATCCCGACTTTTTTCCTACTAGTGATTCAGATGATGATCCCGCATTTTCAAGATTCAACAGTGCTGATCAATTACTAGCTCCGATTCTTCCTTCCTCAAATGGTTTCGACTTTGAAGATTCACATTTTTTATCGGGTCCGTGTACATCAAACGTTGATTATTTCGCTATGCATCAGGATGATCAAAACACAGAAATCGGGAATAACAACAAATCCCCTAACTCGTTGATCACATTGACAACTGTGCCAATTATTGAACATAATGATTTAAGTGACATATCATCGCCAGGCTTTTGTTTTAATACACACAACATACACAATGTTTTTAATTGCGGTAATCCAGAACCTTTGATCACAGATACTATTGAAGATCAACAAAGATCCTGTATTTTTCAAGATGCAGGGGCCGAAACAAGTTCTATGGTCGAAAATACTGATTTTACTGACCAAAAATTCAAAAATACTGACCAAATACTGACCATTTCCAAACCGTTTTTCGGGTGAATGGTGTGAAATAAAAAGCTTATTTTCAGTTATTGGCCTCCACCATCCCCATAGCCAACCAGCACCGCCTTTTTATTGTGTTAAAAAACTTTTTTTATTGTTAGTAATTGTTATTGTATTACAAGTGAGTCATGCGCATTCGTGCAAAATTATACATATAGTGAACACTAAAATCAAATGACTATGAGAAAGAAAAAAAGTACAGAGAAGTTCCATTAAAATAAACATAACATTTAAAATTAAGTTTTCTTAAAGAAGTTTGTTATAAGTGTTTTTTTCTTCTTATCTACGATTTTTTGTATTTTTTCTTCCTCTTGTATTTGTTGTTCTTCTTCTTTTCTCTCCTTTACTACAGTTTCTAGCAGAGATTTTGCCATATTTACGGAAACCATGTCTTTTTCTTTGATTCCGCCCTTCAACATGGCATTTGCATTTTTAATTAATCTGGAAATAATAATTAATTACATTGCGAAATCGTGCATAGAAATAAACACAAACAAACCAATTAGAAACAATCACAAAGCGTGCTATATCTACCTGTCAATTGTCTCCCTCTTAGTTTTTTCTTCTTCTCTTATTTTTTTAGCGTTGTCTCACCTTCTTCAATAATCGTCTTAGTTTCTTCGTACTTTCTCTTAAGTTCTTTTTTTTCTCTATCAAGTTCCTCATTTCTTTTCTTTTCGAGCTTCTTTATTTCTTCTTTTTGCTTCTGTTCTTCACAATATGTTTTATATCTTATATATGCCGTTCTGGCTAATTTCATCAATTCAGGTGTTAAAGGGACTAAATGAATCTTGTTTTCGTACATGTTTTTTTGTGCCGATTTAACTGTCAAATGCGCATCAAGGGTCCTCTGACACATGTTAGCCCTTTCTGGTGTTAAAATTCTACCCGAACATGAAAAGCCCCTTTCCACATCTGCATTGCCATGCGACAGTGCTAATGCGGCCTTTACAATGTGTTCCAGGTTGGGGAACATTTTTTCTCCGTTATCAAAGGTCCTTTTAAAAATATTGCCCCAGTAAGTTTCAATCCTTTGTTCTTCTTGATTTCCTTTTTGATGTTGCATTAACAAAAGACATTCGTTTGTTAGTGCCGTTTCTTCAAACGCAACCGGCAAAGTGTTTGCAATTTTTAAAAAGTCTTTATGACACGTTTCTGAATTTTGTTTTTTAGGGTTCAATATTGCCAAGTATTTTATTAAAGAATAATCCATTGACGTTTTTGTTAGCAGATGTTTGCAAGCGGCGACGTAATGATTTTTTACTTTGTGTAAAAATGTTACTCTATCACGTTCTTGAGCGGTCTCCAATAATTCTCTGATTGAATCTTCTAGCACAATATCTTGAAGAGGAACGTAATATTTTTCATTTAGACCTTCAACTGACGTAGGCGCGCTTTTTACACAAAACCGATTAAAAATGGTTCTCACGAGTTTCTTTAATTCTTCATGAATCATGTGAACCAATGGCTCTTCACGCTGGAAGAAACCAGTGACTTTCACGAACATCTTTACACTGGACACTACAAACATTATTTCTGCTTTTGCTAGCTTTTGATTGATGAAGTTATAGATGTTTTTAAAGTTTTGGGATGTATTAGTCTGTTTTTTAGGTAGATGTTTAGTGAAATACTCAATTATTGCAGGCCATTGCTCTAAAACGCGTTCAGCAGCAGGCCCCATAGTGAGCCAACGTGAAGAAACGTGCTTAATGAAGCGATGGTTTGGCAAATTTAACTTGTCTTGAATAATTTCATATTCTTCCCAGCGAGCAGGCCAACCATCGAAAAAGTTGTGAATTTGAAATATAAAGTCAGATACGCTTTCACCAAACTCCATCAAAGCCTTAAGAAAGGCATTGTGTACAGTGTGAATGTTACATGTTCCTATATCAGCTAATTTCCGTCTGCCCAACAGAATTAAAGAATCGTTCATCAATCTTGTAACCGCTTTATTCACATTGGGCCCGTCACAGCCTAGCATCAGAAGCCTTTTGCGGGATAGTTGAGCGTTGTCCATTGCTTCATTCAGCTTAGAATAAATATCCTCGGCGGTAGCTTTACCAATGAAGAAAGTTTCTAAATGTGTCGTTATTATCATTTCTTTAATCGGAGACCAATATTTTATGGCCACCTGAAGCTCCTTTTTTGATGCTGCATTGCAGGTTTCATCGAAACATAGCGAAAAATAGGAGTCTTTGTAGTCCTTCATCATTTCTTGCCTAAAATATGGAGCTATAGCATCACAAATTAAATATCTTGCTTTGGTAGTAGACATAGAAAAATCTGATGGTAGTGAATTTGGAAACATAGCTGAAAATAGTTCCTTTATAGAATCGCATGAGGGCTCTATTGGAAAATCAGAGACCACCATTTTCATAGCCCACAAAATTTCTGCTCTTGTGACCCCATCTTTGACACTATATAATTGTACACAACTTCTTTGGCTATTTTCAGGTTTAGAAGTACTTGGTTGTTCTTCGATGGGTTTTTCATTGGGTCGCAAACTTGTCATATGCAATTGAGATGCTGTCAACTTTACTTTACACTGTTCCTTGTGTTTTTGTGTTGATGCGTGTTGTTCGATAGCTTCAAAGCCCCAAGCAATCGAAAACTTTTTAAGACACACAAAACAAAAAAAACCTGTATCACTGTCCTCTTTTTTTCCCCACTCACACACAATATGTCCATTTTTATCTTTTTTTTAAGCCAGTCTTCATTAAATTTGCACTTACCCATAATTACTTGTTTTGATATGTATAGAGATAGAGTCTATTATTTTGTTAGTGATAAATTAAAGCACACACACAGGCAAGGTACACACATTAACAAATCACCAGTATGAAGCTGTAACAAACATGCATGAGTTAAATTACACAAAATTAGAACAAAGAAATACTGATTTAAAAAAAAATATTAGTACATAAGTATTTTTTTTTAAGTCAGCTGCAATATATACTACGTAGATCAACCACATACACTTGGAACAAAAAATTTTGTGCCCAGTGTATATAGAGCATGCAAAGTGCAAAGCAGCCCTCAGATATCATCAGTCATCACTGGGCAAATCGAAAAATACTGACAATACTGACCGATTTTCAAAAATACTGACTTTTACTGACCAGGTCCAAATATACTGACTTTTACTGACTTTACTGACCTGTTTCGGCCCCTGAAGATGATACAGAAAAAATATTGATAACTGCTTCCGATAATACTATTTGCACTTCTGAATCTCTTAGGAATAATTCAAATGTGATAAGTGTTCAATACGAAAAATCTGTTGAGAATTCATCTCAAGGACACGAAGTGACACCAAATGATAATCTTAGGGACACCGAGAATCTGACACAAAACGAGATAGCTGATCCCTCGCTCTGTTTGGAAGGGTCTTCCACAGGGCTCTGTACTTAGTCCCATATTGTATAATTTATATACTTCTGACCTAGATCAGTCTGTCAATTGCTTTTGCAATATTCTTCAATATGCTGATGATATAGTTCTTTTCGCTTCTTCGGACTCCTTTGATGACATTAGCCGTCGTTTAAATTCAGCTCTTTTTTACCTCAACACCTGGTTAGAAGACCATGGATTATCTATCTCCCCGCTTAAATCAAACTGTGTCGTCTTTACTCGGAAGAGATCTTTGCCCCTATTAACTGTTTCGATTAATAATGAAACTATCCCTCAAAAAGACAACTGTAAATTTTTAGGAATTACCTTAGACTCCAAACTAACAGGTGTTACTCACTTAAACCATGTTGTCCAAAAAGCTGAAAAGGGAGTTAATGTCATGAGGTCTCTCTCTGGAGTCCGCTGGGGCTCCCATCCCTATAGTCAAAAATTAATTTATAATGCCCTTGTACGTAGCCATTTTGACTACGGTGCCTTCTTACTAGAACCATGCAACAAATTAGCTTTGGCGAAATTAGACAAAATTCAACATAAATGTCTCAGAATTATAACCGGTGCTATGAAATCTTCTCCGACAAATGCCCTTCAGGTTGAATGTTTGGACCCTCCTCTTGTATTAAGGAGACAATTTTTAGCTGATAGATTTCTTTACAAAACAATCCAATTATTTTCTCATCCCTTATTAGAAATACTTAACTCTCTATCAGACTATTGTCATACTTCTTCTTATTGGGTTAACAAAGATCACCCGCCTTTGGTTAAAAGCTTCGATAAAATAGATAACCTTCCCCACCCAGTTGCCCAATTCTCCAAAAATCCTATCTTTGATATTGACTTCCTCCCTCTCATCTTCCAACCTAATGTTCTTCTAAACATAGGACTTTCCAAGAATCTTCCTGGTGCTGATAGGATATTCAACCAGATCATTTCTGAGAAATGGTCTGATTGGACCCTCATTTTTACGGATGCTTCCAAATTAACTCAGGACTCTAATGTTGGTGCAGCAGTTTGGATACCTAAATTCAATCTTTTATTAAGTTTTAAATATTTTTCTAAATCCTCTATATTTACTGGAGAATCCATTGCTCTCTTTGAAGCTGTTCAATTTGTTTTATCTCACAATTTGGACAAATCACTTATCCTCTCAGACTCTTTGAGCTGCCTCCAAGATATTTTGAAACGACCCTTCCATGCAAAGGATAACTTTCCAATTACCCTGAAAATAAGAGAAGCCTTATATAATTGTCAATCTTCCAGTATTAATGTAGTTATTGCTTGGATTCCAAGCCATTCAGGAATCAAGGGTAATGAAACAGTAGATATGTGGGCTAAACAAGCTTCTACTTCAGGTTCTGACTGCCACAAATTTCATTACTCTCGAGACCTTAGACTTCTAGCTAAACCACAGTTAATGACTAATTGGAATAGACAATGGCAACATTCTCGTCAGCAAAAAGGTGTCTGGTATGGAAATATCCAACCTAACTTACCCAAAGTCCCTTGGTTCTTCCGGCATCGAAACTTGGAGAAGTGGGTAACGTCAGTTATAATCCGAATGCGACTTGGCCATGTATGTATCCCTGTCTTCCTCCATAAACTGCGAATTAGAGATACTTCTGTCTGTGAATGTGGCCTGGATGAAGGTAGTCTTAATCATATAATTTTCAACTGCCCCAAACTTGTGGTCCATCTTCGTAACATAATTCCGACGAACATTCCCCATCTAAATTTAGACATTAATTCATTTCTTTCTCTTGTCCACACTCGGTTCTGTTATATTATTGCAAAGTTCATAACTAAAAATAACCTAAAACTATAGTTCCCATTACAGTATTTTTTTTTTCTCTCTCTCTCCTACTTCCGAAATCTCTTATTAGGTATATGCCTTGTTTTACATAACTTTTACACCTTACACACTCACTTCACATTATAATCATTAACTTGTCTTCTCTTTTACTAACAATACCTACTTGTTGTGTTTGTCTTTTTGTGTTTGTACATTTGTTAACCTTCCTTTCAGATTGTATACCGTCCAATTTCGTAACTTCGTGTCTCTTCAAACCATGACATTGGCAGAATCACCGAAAGTCCGGTGGAAGCCATAATATAGAAAAGAAAGAAAGAAAAGAGATAGCTGATGGAAATACACATAATCTTACAACTTATACTAAGGCCGGTACAATTAGGAAAAGAAAAAAACACGACCAACCTCTCAAAGTCAGAAATGAAGTGAAAAAAAGTGAGATTAGAGAGAAACATAACGTTAAACCACCCTGTCCTGCTTCATGCAAAAAGCAGTGTATCCAAAATATATCGGAAGAGCAGCGAAAAATTATAAATGAGAGCTTCTGGAGTTTGAATGACAAAGAGAGGAAGGCTTATATGCTGCATCACACCTCAGCTAAATCTGTGAAACAAAGAACAGTAACAAGATTTGAATCAGAGGAGTACAGAAAAAAAGTAAGCTACAGTTATTCACTTAAGGACGTGCTCGGTACAAAGTATGGAGTATGTAAAACCTTCTTTTTGACAACTTTGGGCTACAAATCATCTAATGACAAACCTTTACATACGGCTTTGGCCAATTCTAACGACACGGTTGCACCACCAGTAGACAAAAGACTGGGAGCTACTCCTCACAATAAAATTGAATCTACTCCTATTAAGGAACATATAATGAGCTTTGAGCCGAGTATATCTCATTACAGGCGTGAACACGCTCCCAATCGCTTATACTTACCCAGTGATTTGACAATCAGTGCGATGCATAAAGACTTTTTAGAAAAAAATCCGTCTTGCAAAGTATCTTACGATAAATATCGAGAAGTAGTCGCAGAATTAAATATTTCTTTTGTAAAGCTTGGCCACGAAGAGTGTGAGGACTGTGAAGAGTTCCGTTTACACGATGATACACATACCAAAGAAAACCTTAAAGAAGACTGTCTAGGTTGCACGAAGTGGAAAAGTCATAACAAACGGGCATACATGTCCAGAGAGCAGTATAAATTAGACAGTGAGCTAAATGAAACTGATACTGTTGTATATTCTGCTGATTTACAAAAAGTTATCATGCTGCCCAGGATAGACATGTTCAAAACTGCTATTTTTACTCATAGGATAGTGGTTTACAACGAAAGTTTCGTGCCAACTGGTCAAGGCCGAAAAGATTTGAGTGTTTTTCCTGTACTATGGTATGAAGGGTTGTTTGGACGTTCCAAAGCCGAAATTATAAGTGCATACTATCAATTTTTTATTTTTCATCGGGATAAAAAAAATATCATACTATGGGTTGATAATTGTTCCTCCCAGAACAAAAACTGGACGTTTTTTTCTTTCTTAATTTATATTATAAATTCTAAGGATATCAACGCCGACAAGATTGTCATCAAATATTTTGAATCCGGCCACACCTTTATGTCAGCTGATAGTTTCCATCATAGGGTAGAGCTGTCCATAAAACGCATGAAAAACAAAATTTATGATTTCGCAGATTTTTCTCAGGCAGTTAGCACTGCAGGAAAAAATGTAAAACTTAAAGAGATGAACATGCAAGACTTTTATGACTGGGATGATTATACCACACAATATGCACTGTCTCGAATTAAACCACGTCCATATGTCAGCGAAATGGTTGAAGTTGAAGTTAAAAGAGGCAGTTTTGATATCACCTACAAAACAGGATTCGATCAAAATGCAATTACTGCTAGCATTATAGGAAAAAAAATTTTAAAAAGTCATGTCTTGCCTCCACCAAAAAAGAAAACTGCTCCGGAAGGAATTTCAAGAAACAAAAAAGAAAATATTTTGAAATCTTTTCAAAATATAATACCACAAAATAGAATGTCCTTTTGGAGAGAACTCCCTACTTTTGACTAATAAAATTCCTTCCAAAAACCGTTTGTTTTTAAATATTTTTTTATGTAATTTCAAATTTTAATAATAAAAAAACGTTATATATATACTTTAATTGTTTTTTTTTTCAAATAATACATATTTTATTCGATAGAAAATACATTCCTTTTTGTATACACACATGTTTGAGAAGAGCTAACGAAAAAGCGGTATCTCAATTTTAATTCTATAGTTTACTAAGCGGTGTAACCGTATCTCATGAATAAAGTACATTATTATACATTTTTGATAATTTAACTAATGTGATAACAAATACACCCTATATAATATATAAATAATATTTAACAAATAAAAAAAACTATACATAAAGTATATATATAACTATTTTTACATAACTTCAATTATCTCAAAACTCGCTTTCTTTGAGTTACCGCTTTTGCGCTTAGTTGGGCAGAATAGCCAGAACCCTTTCCTCCAAATGCGACAAGGATTTCTGGCTAGCCGGTCCACCACCAGTCCCTCTGGCATGTTGCCGCAAGGTCAGACCTTTTTTCTTAGTCTTTGATTTTAAATCGGCCCATACCTTTTTGGAATTATCAGTCATAAGTATGCATACAACCACATAAGTTGAAAATTGGTAACTCCACTCTTCAAATACGGCTATTGGAATAGAATTGCTAGTCATTACTTACTTTTTTCCACTTGTCTGTTGTTTTGTGGACACCACCACCAACGGAATTTAATATATTAGTAAGATCAGACCATAATTGGTCTGACCGTACTCGACCTTGTGCCCCTGCAACAGGCCTAGCCAGGTCCCCATGACTGTAACATAAGTAACGGTTCAATACACAAATGCTTCATTGTTATTATCGCGTCATTGTTTACATTAGCGATTGAAGTGGTACCAAAGTTTTGTACGATTGAATTTAAAAGAAATGGTAAAAATAACTTGGATTTACCTACCTTTCCATATATTCCAGTAGAGTTGAGAGTTGTTCGGGACTGGCCCTTACCCTAGAATCCATTTTAACACTAAAAATAAAAAAAAAATAACTATATTTATTTTGAACAGTTACAATCACAATGATTCTATTTAATTTTGAAGAAATCTACGTAAAAACTATGTAAAAACACTCTAATAATTTAACACTATCAAAGTTTTGCTATAAGATTATTAAAAAGCGTCAAGAATTAATAATATCAATTAAAAACGACTCACCACACTCACAGTAAACACTCACTTAAACTTTAGAATAATCCCGCTTTGTTTGTTCCAATTTGACACTGACAGCTAAATTTTCGTTACCATAGCCAATATTTGTTTGTTTATCGAACGATCCGTTCGACACAACGATCGCGACAATTGCGTTACATTGGCTAGGAAATGTTTATCGTTATCTCTAAGACGAAAAAGAACTTCGACATCGTTTCGTTAAGAAGCGATACTACATTGTCTAAGCCTCCTGTTCTCTTGATATATGATTGATGCCTAAATTGGAAGGAACAAAGTCTTGTACAAGAATTTCACGCACTTTATGCATTAATGTCTCCATTGTTCTTCTTGGCATTCCAATTAATAAAGAGATTCTTTCATCTGAGTCTCCAGTTCTCATTTTAATTAACAGTATGGCTAAACCCACTGTCCCTTTTCTAATTTCACTCAATCGAGGCATTTCTTCTAATAGTGTACGGAATTGATCCTTTGTATACCCAATCCAGTAGCGAAATAGCTGATCATCCATTTCTAATGGGTTTTCAAAATCTATTGTCACATTTAAAGAATTGACAAATGAAAAAACATGTGCTATTTGATCAGCACTAAATGTTTCAATGGAGTTATCAGCTTCGAAAAGTGTACCCCACAAATTGCTATTTATATGATCATCGCATATACGAGCTAATTTAGGTATATAAAACCTATGATCTTTAATCAAAAGAGCACGAAAATTATCTGATATGCTTCTCAGTGTTGTTTGAGGGCAATTGAGAAAAACACACCTTTTATTGTTGTTTGCAGCTCTTTTATATCCAGGTATTAAAATCGTTTGTGTGATTGTTTCATCTTCCACACCCTCAGGTCTTCTTTCATTTAAATCAGAAGACTCCTCCCGATCTTGTGAAATGTCTGATGCAGATTGTTGTCCATGTTCACTGTCCACATGATGCATTCTACGTACTTCTCTTTGAGTTCTCAGCCAACATGCATGACATACTCTATTGGTAGTTGTTACCTGAAAATATATTTTTTTTATAATTTGCAGTTGAAATAAATAGTACTTCTACCATATCCATGTGTAATGCAGATAAAGCTGATTGTAGTAGCTTTTTATTCTTACATATTAATTTATTTCAAGAATTATTTTATTTCAAGTAACAAGACTCATAATTAATTTTCAAGTAAAGTACATTGGGTGTGTTCTTAGGCAGGCAAGTTTAAGACTTTGGAGCCTGAGTATTTGTATGCAAAAATCTAACATCAGTGTTGATCGCTCAAGAAAAAGAAAATCAAATATTTGTTTTATTTACCTGCCGTGGCGCTACTTTGTTCTTGATTATGTCTATCATAGATTGATGGAGTTCATTAGGATTGTCTCTTAGTATCCTGTCACTTTGCCTTTGTGTAATTGAACAACCGCAAAGAAGGCACACATTAGTGTGGCCCCTCTGACTAGATCCAGCTTGTTCTCCATCACCACTGGTAACTTCTTGTTGCAAATTATCATTTATTGCAAATATCAAAAGATCTCTGCATGCTTCACATACGAAGTCATTCTCATTCATCTGGAAGAGAAACAATTACATTAATTAAATGGGTGACTATAATGAATACTTCTTAGACTAGACATAAGCCGTAAAAAGCCAACCTAGGAGTTTTCTCATAAAAAATATATACAGATCTCTTCTACTTGATTTTTGAAACAAATTAATTATACTTAATGAAACAGACAACTTCAAGTATATACCTACATACATGGAAAAGGTAAGATACCCACAAGCTAAAAAGACATACCTAACATTATACATATATATATTATAAGTAATAATAAAATACTTACATCTTTTGGATAGACCCAACTTGCGAGTAAAGCTGTAACTCGGGGATTCAGGTCTAAAGCCGGATAACGGCGTAGTCTATTAACACATATGTTGCAGTTAACACACAAAATACGTGTATCTTCAAAGGATCTGCCACGGCCACGTCGAAGTCTACTCATTTTGGCAGAAAGTATGTATGCCGGGTAGGCAGGTACACAAACAATATCCGGATAAGCACGCACAAGTCACAGATAGGCAATATCAGAGTCCAAAATAGCAATCCAAGTCGTATTCAAAAAAGCAAAATCAGAGTCCTTGGGCAGTCCGGGTCAAAAAAAAACAGAAGACGGGGAAAGCTACGAAAATACACAGAACACAACGAAACGCGGGCGCAAGCGAGTGAGATGTGTGAAATGAAAACTCAAATCGGAAAGAATGAAAAGAAATGTCATTTTTTTTGACAGCTCTGATTGGCAGCCTTTTAGCTAGCTTCCTGTCCATCAACGGTCAAGGAGGCTTTATTATGGCTGCATTTCATTGCAAAGCTATCTAATATGAATTTATAAAAAGCAAAAACAATAGACTTGTTTATATTGAAAATCTGTTAAATCATTCAATCAAGAAAAATAATATTGATGTATTGTAATACACACAAAAAACATTTTTAAGGCTGTCAACACTGTGACAACAACAAATGGCGAGTTCTATAGAAAATCAAATAGGTATCATAATAGCTATTTTTAATTATCACTCTTTTATCTAGCTAGTTGTGAAATGGTATTGATATTTTGATAATTTATTGAAAAATATTTTATGATTTTTGGTATAGCCGACATATATAGACGCTTTTAAAACCTTGACCTAAAAATCTGCCATAGCTCTTTACGACTTGATTGCAGAACAGACCAACTTATTTGCCTTACAATCTTGCGAATCCAGAAATATAAAACCTTCATCAAGATCTCATGCTTGGAAACCAACTGACAAACATGAAATTAAACGTTTCTTTGGACTTATTTTATATATGGGTCTTCTAAGACTCCCAAAGCTAAGTTATTACTGGAGCAAAGACAAAATATTAGGACAATCATTCCCATGTACCATCATGAGCCGAAATAGATTTGAAATTATTCTACAGTATTTACATTTCAGTAATAACGAAACAGCAAACAAAGATGATCGAATCTTTAAGATAAGGCCGATTATAGACATGGTCAATATTACATTCCAAAAATTTTATTCACCAAAAGAAGACGTTTGTGTAGATGAAAGTCAAGTGCCATTCAGAGGACGTATTGTCTTTAGACAGTACAACAAAAGTAAACGCCATAAATATGGTTTGAAGCTTTTTAAACTATGCACTATCCCGGGGTACACCTGCAAATTTTCATTGTACAGCGGTAAAAATATTGACACAGTAAACACCACGCCTACTAAAGTGGTAATGACTCTTTGTAGCCAAATATTTAACAAAGGGCACACTTTGGCAACAGACAATTGGTACACAAGCTTAGAGTTGGCTTACAATTTATTGGAACATCAAACGCACTTGGTTGGAACTATTAGGAAAAACCGAAAAGGTTACCCAATAGTGTAGTAGAAGCCAAACTTCAAAGAGGAGACTTCATTGCTATGGAGAACGAGGACGGTATTACCGTTTTAAAATGGAAAGATAAGCGGGATGTGATGATGTTGTCTACTAAACATTCTGATAAAATGTCAACAATCATCAAAAAGGGCAAACAGGTTACTAAACCGAAAATGATTTTGGACTATAATAAGTCAAAGGGATCTGTCGATATGAGCGACCAAATGTCGTCGTATTCGTCTCCCTTGCGCAAAACTGTAAAATGGTACAGGAAACTTGGCATTGAGATCTTGTTGAATACTGCCGTAGTTAATGCATGGATTATGTTTACCGAAACTAGGAACACAAAAATGTCCATCATAGAGTTTCGAAGGTCTCTAGTAGAGTATCTAACATGTTCGTCAGATTCTCAAGAGAATGGGTCAATGGTCACGGTATCAAGACCCAAACGATTAAAGCACGAGTTGCAAACAAAATCTGGAAAAGTTAGGAATACTAGACGATTTTGTGTACAGTGTTACAAAGATATGGTAAAGCAATTTGGACGACAACAAGCGAAAAATAAAGCTAAAAAGGTCAATACTTTTTGTGCTCAATGTGATGGACAACCACATATCTGTTTAACTTGTTTCAATAAATTTCACCGCTATGTGTAGTTAGATATTATTTTTAGTTATTTTTTCATCATTATTTTTACTTCAATCAATTAGCAAAGTTAATTGATTGAAGTTTTTTGATTGTCAGTAAGTACCTACTTATTTTCGTAAAATTATCTGTTCTGATTTTTTATCTCTGGAAAATGTTTTTTGCTAAGTTCTAACGTACGTAACGTGCATACGTAACGTAAAGTAACGTGCATTACAATAATTTTAAGTTTTAATTTTAAATATAAAACATTTATCATGAAATTAAGTCGTTTTCTTACTTATCCTGAGGAGTTTGTCCATATTTCATTATTTTTTAAAAGTACCTGTGACCTCTTGAAAAGGATTATTCTGGAGCGCCACGCCGGCCACTCGCATACACAAAGTAAGCGATACGCGTGACCGGCGGCCCAAAAATACATTTTGAATATGCCTTTCGCTTGAGGTCACCGGTGACCCCCATGGCGCAATAAAGTAAACCAAATGAGGTCACCGGTGACCCCCATGGCGTTTAACGTGTTAACTACACATCAGGTATCGTGACGCATGTTTGTTTATTTAGTTTTGAAATGATACGTAAAGTAAATTTTGCTACTCAAACAAAAGTGACAATTTGTCTGCCACCGAATGTTCCTTTTTTGCCACAGTGCGCGCTGTCATCGATTCGTGGTTTCCCTACCGTACTTTGCACCCAGCGAATAGCTCGTCTGATCTTGCGTGCGCTCTCCGTAATTAATGACACCATCAGAGACTATAACATTAAAAGGCGAAACGGAGACGATGAGATCAGGGACAATATCATCCAGTTCCAGAAAACACCAGAGCGAACATCATCGAACATAGATTTCCTATCGATAAAATAGGTGGGTATGTTATAATATTTTTTTCTCATTTTTGTTTAACAAGGAACGAAACTCGGCGAAGGGAATGGCTACGATAATATTATCTTCCGACTCTAGCGAACATGATTCAAAGCATCAACTTTTATAAATTAAATCTGTTATAAAAATTTACCTTCACATAAGATTCAGATATTTCGGTAAAAAGACAACAGAAAAAATCTCTAAAAAACTATTTTAATAAGATTATTTTATTTCGCAATGAATAAACATACATACAATTCTGTATGTCCATTAAAGACCGATATGACTCAAGATATATCATATATACATAAGTGTGTGTACTGATGGGTAATGGAAAAATTTCGGAAAGAAATCAATAGAAAAATTTCCAATATTTTTCCAATTTTTCAAATATTTTTTCCAATTCGGAGAGTCAACCGAGATCAACAAAATAACTACAGGATAACATTTAAGGTTTTATTTGTTCTTTTTCTTGAAAACTTCTATAATTTGTTGCACAAGATAATAGCGTTCACCACCAGTACATCGGTCAAGTTCATGCGAGATAAACTTACAAAACATTAAATTTGAAATTCGAATATTCTCATTTATTTCTTCCGCATTGTTCTCTGGTTCTGTCATCACTGCCACTTCGCGAAACTGTTATTCTGAATTTATAGACAAACTGTTGTTTTAATGGGGATGGAAGTTATATCAGCGCCACTAGCGGTCAAGTTTGGCAGTTTTCTTCTCCATTGTGTTTGATTCCCAGTTAACTTGTTTTGCTTTTAAAAAATAAAATATTTATGACGGTAACGTTAAGAAATATCTTAACACACACCAGAGAATTCCAGAACATAGATCACATACATATTACGTACCATAAACTAAAATCAACTCGACAGTCAGTGTTGCCACATTAGCAGGGGCGGCTCTAGGTCGTGTTGTGTGCAACCTGGGCGCCCCCTATTCCTGGATTCTGGGCGCTTTTACACTTTAAATACGTGAAATAAAGACACCGTTGTGGAAAATGGATTGACTAATGTGGCAACATAGACTGTCGAGTAGAATTTAGTCTGTGTTACGTAATACGTATGTGATCTATGTTCGGATAATATTGAAGAGCCCTGTTGAATGTGAAAGACTTATATCCACATACGAGTACAATATTATTGCGTTGCACGGCACATACATTAAATTTATTGGCAGATGACGTTGTAAAGACCCTTAAATGCATATTGTATCGAAAACGATACTTACCGTTCAAACCGGATTTTCGGAAATATTTGAACGAATATTTGATCGAATAATTAATTTTTGAATGAATTCATATTTTTTGTCGAAAAAAAAAGAACATGACAAGTGACAGTGACGTTTATTGCTTGATGACACTTTTTGAACGGAACCGCACCATTAGTTTGTAAAGTGAAATTGAGAATTTTCAATCAACTGCAATATTAGTGAGATTTTGTATTGTTGCCTGAAAAAATACATGAAATGGATGGTAAGTTTACCAATTACCTTGGGAGAGCAATATTTTTAGAATTCGTAAGTTTTATTTACCCCAAATCATTATTTTTCTCGTTTCATCAATAATGATATAGTGCACACGACACGCTGCAAGTGTTGAAATTTGTCAAACCAGCAATGCAAACGTTGGCAGTACATGAACGAGTACAGTTATCGTCAGAAAACAAATCAAAGTTAGATGAAAGGTTTTGGACAATGACAAACGAAGTTGCTGCAATTGTAGAACCAATCGCTGTTAGCATCTCCCAACCAGAAGGTAACGATTGTTAATTTCAGAAAACAGTTCCTGTGTGGAATACCTACCTTAAAATTTTTGGCTCACACCAATATTCTCAATGAATAAAAAGTGCCGTGTGGTTCCCGGCACCAATAAAAAAAAAAAGAATAGGACCACTCCATCTCTTTCCCATGGATGTCGTAAAAGGCGACTAAGGGATAGGCTTACAAACTTGGGATTCTTTTTTAGGCGATAGGCTAGCAACCTGTCACTATTTGAATCTCAATTCTATCATTAAGCCAAATAGCTGAACGTGGCCTTTCAGTCTTTTCAAGACTGTTGGCTCTGTCTACCCCGTAAGGGATATAGACGTGATGTTATGTATGTATGTATGTAATAAAAATACCTCCCCTCCGCCTCCACCTGCCCCTGCCCCTCAAGAGGAGAATAAGATAGATAATATAGAAAACTACTTGAGGGCGCTGGTCGACCGAGTAGAGGAGAACTCCAGGACCCTACAGGAGCTGAAGGGATCGATCGGCCAGCGGTCGGAAGTAGAAGGTAGCACGAATATGCAGGCCCCAACCTATGCTCAGGTTGTGGCTAAGGCGATGGAACCACCCGTCACCTTACACTCCGTAATTGTCGATGACAAGGAGGGAGTGGAAACAGGTGACGAGGTGCTGGATCGAATTAGAGAAGTGACGAAAGACGACGGCGAATGGATTAGAATAGAAAGAGTAAGGAAAACGAAAGATAGAAAGGTAATAATAAGTTGTGTAACGAAAGAGGGCAGGGAGAAATTAAAGAAAAAAATTAATGACATACCTAAATTGCAGGTGAGGGACATCGACAACAAAAACCCCCTCCTTATTTTGAAAAACGTACTAAAGAAAAATAACAATGAACAGATTACAGTAAAACTTTTGGAACAAAATGGCAAATTATTTAAAAACGTTAAGGAGGATGATAAACAGGTTACAATTAAATTCAGGAAAAAAGCTAGAAATCAGTTATTAGAACATGTGGTTGTGAGTGTCCCTCCCAAGATGTGGCGTGCAGTGGTCGAGGCCGGCTCAGTGCGCATCGACATGCAGCGGATCCAAGCGGAGGATTATTCTCCGCTGGTCCAGTGTTCGATGTGCCTGGGCTACGGCCACGGCAGGCGCCACTGTAGGGAGAAGGAGGAAAAGTGTAGCCATTGTGGTGGACTGCATCAACGGTCAATGTGTCAAGGCTGGATGGCGGGAGCGGTCCCATCGTGCCTGAACTGCCGGGCGGACAGAAGTACGGTGAGCTATGACCACAATGCTTTTAGTTCTGCCTGTCAGGTCAGGCAAAGGTGGGAGGCTCTCGCCAGATCCAGAATCGCTTACGCGTAAGCAAGGGTCTGTTGTTCTCCCGGGCGTGGCGCGGCACACCGATTGTAATGTTAATGTACTCATTAAACGGCACAATAATATAGGCATGTTGCGACACGCCTTTGGAGACCAATAATAGAGATTCAGCTTACGTGACGAAACTAAAAAGGTGACTCCGCATCAGTGAATGTAATATTCGCTGGCGCGGAAACATGAAAGGCGTTTTTAGAAAGTGACACTTATCTCGTTAAATCATTAGAATTATAGAGAAATAAAGTTAATTTGGTTGTGAGATAATAATATAGTAATAATATATTCTATGTTTAAAAGAATACCCTCTTGACTTTGAGTAGGATTAGTTGTATACAAATTTAATAGTTTTAGAGAGTGTACTCAAGTTTTAAGGAAATATTTTATACAATTTTATTGTTTTAAGACCTCAAGATTTTAAACAAATTTTAATTATGCAATTTTATTGTTTTACCCTTAGAATTTTAAAGTAACACTAGCTATACAATTTTACTATTGTAAGAAAGTTTTTAAAGTAGTATTAGTTATACATTTTACTGTTTATAATAATGACTTTAACAATTGACATAGCAGTAAAAATTTACTTTGACAAATATGGACGAATAATTAGGATAGTCGTCACTAGCAAATCATGCTATTGGCGAGAGTAATGAATTCATATTCGATTAAATTCGTTTATTGCCGGTATAAAATAGATAGTGAAAGAATAAAACATAGTGTTAATTTGGTTATAAAATGTAAAAGGATAAAGAAAGATATATATGGTATATTAAGATGTAATAAGATATAACAGATAGTAAAAAGCATAAAAGACAGTGGTAAATTGATACATAAAGATGTTGTAAAATTCAAAGATAAGATTATTAAGATTTAACATTGTACTACATTAATTAAAAAATAGTGTAAAAGAAGTAGACTTTAAGCTCAGTACAAAGTAATGCAATAGTTTGTTCACATACTATTTAAATAACCAAGATTGTAAATGTCTCTGTCTTCATGCAGAGAGTTTCATGCAATAAACTCCCCCTGGGTGCGGTGTAACACCCAGGGGACAACTTAAAAAAAAAAAAAAAAAAAAAAAAATATTCTCAATGAAGATTAAAAGCAGTCTGCTTGAAAAATTAGAATCCAGAAAAGGAACAGACGTAAAATCTATACATTTTGCTGCATGTTTGCTAGATCCCAAGAACTGTGGTGATAATTTAAGTAGTGAAGAAGATGCTGCTGCAATGAATTTTATCGATGAACTAGCGACTTACTTAAATATCGAAAATATTTAAGTAAGTCGCGGACGTATCCGATTTTAAGTCAAAATCGATCTTTTGGAGCAACCGGCTAATGTGGTCGCCAATAAATAATGTCACCCCACTTTCTTGGTGGCAAGGCATATGTAAATGCACGAAACTAAGAAAAGTGGCTGAAGTTATTTTCACAGCTCCTGTAACGTCTGCCGCGTGCACGATTTTAGAACGATAAGTCGAATTCACACAAAGAAGCGTAATAGACTGATAACGGAACGAGCTGAAAAATGGCTTTTATTGCATATAATTGGAATGTCGAAAATATAAATAAGAATGATTTGTATAATGTTAATATTCAAGAGGACGATATCAACCCACCAACTGAAGATATACTGTTTGTAGATGCAGACAATGTAAAAAATGTTGATGACAATTTGTTTTATGATGATGAAGATTCAGATTTTGATTCAAATTAATCATAAAAGTAACGTTATTATTTTTAAACTAATTCAATTTTTAAATTAGCCGTTCCAAAGTTGAGCATTTGCTCCGTGAAGAGCAAAAAGCGGCTCGCATACTTGGTGCGTCAGAACGCTCGAAAGATTCCACGCAGGATCCTCAAATGCTGTATACAACATCGCATCGGATGACGAATCCTGGATTTATGTGTATGAACCCGAAACAAAAAACTAGTCTCGAATCAAAATCGTTCACGGAGTAATACAAAAAAAATGTGACAACGTTTCCATGGCCTCCGGGAAGAACTAGACAACTCGACATACATGATTTTTTTCCTTTACCTGTACGTCACGTAGTAAAAAATTGACAGCTCGATACGTTCCCTAAATCAAAAGAAAAACTGTTTAATTCATCGGTATTAATTCGTACTACAAGGCGAAGATAGACTCAAATATACCCCAAAGAGTATTTCTAAAGCGATTGGCTGTTGATTTAGTCAAACCTTACCAACTTACTAGAGCCAGCGTACCTACATTACCAAGACCGCTGCAAAAACGTCTAAAAAAGCATCATGACATTCAGGAGCCAAAATGTTTCTGATGCAGGAAGATCGCAGTCATACAAAAGGTGTCATGTTTGTACTAGATCTAAGGATAGAAAAACTAAGACTGAATGCTCTAAGTGCCACAAACATGTATGCAATGATCAATTGATTGTAGTCCTTGAAAATTGTATTGAATAAGACTGATACTGTAGATTCTTTTTTTTACTGTGACCCTTTATTTGGTACCTATTGTTAACATCTAAATAAAAAAAATCTATACGTGCATTTAATTTACTCTATAATAATTTTGCCATTTATATGGTAACATCATATTATTCTGAAGTAGAGTAAATTTAGTTCATAGTACTGGCAACACCGTGTGTCAAATTAGCGAGTGACAATGGCGGCGAAGCAACGCGTTCTGCGGATTCTGCATGTAATTATATGTTTTTGTGTGTATTCTGTGTGTTTTTAAAGAATATTATATTTGTATTTTGTTGAATAATGTATAATCCGATATATCTTATATTTTTCAAGCCAAACCACGGTTGGATAAAAGTGTAATCAGGTGTGTTACCCAAACGTTATGTATACTTAATATATTTCGGTGGTGGGAATTTTAGTTATAAAACTGTTTGTTAAGCATGCTTAACAAAATCGCATGATGAGACATTGTGAATCAAATACATTTTGGGTTTTTCATTCAGCCATGATTGTTCTTTCGTGCTTTTATTACGATTGGTGTTTTTTTAACTAACTTTATATGGTTCCGTTTGTTCGTATCGAAAATATCTTAACCCTTAGCATGCAATTAACATTTACATTTAATTAAACTCTTGGATGTTAGACGAGAAATTAAGTTGTGCCTTTGCCTGTTTATAAAATTAATAGTTAACACTTTTTTACGTAGCTTTGTTGGATGGTTTGCGCACGTATTTATTAAACGGTGTTACAGTGCAGAAACATTGTTTTTTATTTTACTGTTTAGCATGGCTTCTTGCAACCATTCAATTTATTTTCAGAACTCGCGTTCGTATCAAATATTGGCTCTCGTTCCTGAGGTAAACGCTCCATCAGACGTAAGTGGCGAGTCGGAACCTGAAAATGAAGAAGCTCTGCTAGCTCATATTGGAACTGAATCAACTGATGCCCCGTCAATTGACTCATCGCTTGAAAGGCTAAATATATTGGATTCTTCTTTGGAGGATGACCGGAATTCCTCTCCATCACTACTAACTAATATAATCAACACAGCTGATGAACAAGGTTATGATCATTCATTTCCATCCATCAGTTCTTTGCCAATAATATCTCCATTGTCGAACATTCCATCAGTCACACCGTCATTCATACTCAATCAAATAAGTGGCTCACCTCAACAATCTCCTCAAAACGTTGTTCCATCACAGCAGTCTCCACAAACTATAGCCTCATCACCACATCCAACACGTGCTCTTAGGAGACCAAACATTGTTCGTAGACCTCGTCGTGTTGTCAACAAGAGAATAGCATTACATTTTCAATGGTCAAAGAGACATTTCCAACATCGTGCAGAACTAGAGCCAGAGTTTTTGTAAGTCCACTACCAGATGAAAAATTCCCACTAGAATATTTTAGCGACTTTTTGTCTGACGACATTTTAGAAGATACTTGTCAATTTACAAATATGCATGCCGTTCAGACAACCGGCCGATCTTTAAACTTAACTGTTGACGAGATGCACGAATTTTTTGCAATAAATTTGATGATGGGTGTGATGACTATGACTTCGTATCTTGATTATTGGAATACCGAAACACGCTATCCATTGATTGCAGATATAATGCCACTGAAACGGTATCAGCAAATACAGAGACATTTACACTTCGTAGACAATAATCAAGTTAACTCTGACCCCTATTTCAAAATACGACCTTTTTCTGAAAAAAATCGACAAAACTGCCTAAAAGTCGAAGAAGATAGTCGATACAGCATTGACAAAATGATAATTCCCTTCAAGCAGGTAGTGGTACCCATCAATTTTTTCGCAGCTTATTGATATATGCGTAAATAACG
Source organism: Amyelois transitella (assembly GCF_032362555.1). Classification (NCBI taxonomy): domain Eukaryota; kingdom Metazoa; phylum Arthropoda; class Insecta; order Lepidoptera; family Pyralidae; genus Amyelois; species Amyelois transitella. The sequence goes on along the minus strand of NC_083511.1, from coordinate 2,872,172 downwards.
CGTGGTTGACATACAGGCGTGATAACAAAAGAAGAGGAGAAAAAAGTATAAGGGCCTGAAGAAATTTCAGCTGGAAATTTTATAGTCTTTATTAAAGAAAGGAAAATCAATGAAAAATATCAATGTGGAAGATTTGCCCACAGCTGAAATAATACAAAAGCCAAAACGCTCTAGATCTAGCAGATGATGTGCGTTATGACAAAATTGACCATTTCCCTCCACATGGTACAGAGTTGTTGAGATTGGATGACATTCAATCCTGGTAAAGATATTACCATATAGAATGTTGCTGAGTTTGCAAAACATGGATATTACTCCGCCTTTAACATGCAAAACATTGCGTCGGGTTTCAAAAGTACAAGAATTTATCCAATACAAATATTTTTAATGATGATCATTTTTTGCCTTCTGAAATCAGTAATCGTCCATTAGAGTCAGAACCAGTACCAAGCAGTGTAACTATACCACCAATACTTGCAGACAGCCACCAAGAAGTCAATAGCGATAAGCGTGAGTCTCCTGTGCTACCAATATCCTCAGATATGATATCAGATAATGAAGATCCTGGAATGCCAACAACTGTATTGAATACAAACTTAGCACCTGTTACAATTGCATCATCAACATCTGTTCAGATCACAATGTTGTTCAGTTCACAAACATTGAGTCCAGAAGTAGTGCGTCCATTTCCTTAGGTCCTCTGTAAACAGACACAATTAAAGAGAAAAGTAACAACTAAAATCATTACCTCAACTCCCGAAAAAGACAGACTGCTGGCAGAATCCTTAACAACCTTGCTTATTATAAAACAGCATATCACAGACGTGTCACATATAAAAGATATTTTTAAAAACTATCTTTTACATGTGAGTCGGAAAAAAGTAGAAACAATCCACTGTTTAATATTTTCAGGCACAATAATGCATCGTTTCCCAGATGCAAAAAAATATCCTGATCGTTTCAAGGCATGGGTCACTCTGGTTGGTGGAAAACTTGAAATGGAAACTGATTTTGAGAATTTTAAGAAGAATGTTTGCGAAACTTAAACACTTCACGCAAAACGGCAAAAACCGTAATCATCGCTTAAACAATTCAGCAATACCTTCACTTTATTTATCGGGTCAGTTTCAACTCAATTATAATGTACTTTAATATTAGTCATTCTAAAATTGCGTTAAAGCGTCGATGATTGGGTGTTTTACCGTATGCAATTGCAAAATGTAAAAAAATCAAAAGGCAGGCGTTTCACTATTGAAGAGAAAGTTCTATGTTTGTTATTGTTTAAAAAGAGTCCGAAATGCTATGCTAACTTTTACATAAATATTTTACTTTGCCATCCATAAAGGCTATGCAACGATTAATTAGCCAAATAAAAGTATGTCCGGGGATCAACCCCATAATTTAAAAAAAACTCGAAAGATTCTGTACTGGATATACCAGTAAATGACTGTCTTTGCAGTTTAATTTTCGATGTGATGTCATTAACACCAATGATGCACACAAAGACAGCTTGGAAGGGTTTTCCACTAATAAAACGACGGAATTCGCAGACCATGCTCTGGTATTCATGATTAAGGGCATCAAAAGTAATTTTAAACAACCAGTTGCGTATTATTTTACGACAAAATTAAATAAATTAGAATTAAAAACTGTTATTAAAGAGGTAATTATCAATTGCCAAAATGCAGGCTTCATTGTAATAAACACCGTATGTGACCAAAGCACAGTTAATGTAAGTGCAATATCAGACTTGGTTAGTGATAAAAAAGATTTATTTTTTAAAAATTGTAAAGAGTGTCGCCATGACGTTGTACGCGTTAATAAACGGAACATTATACTACTTACCTAATTAAAGGTATTCGAAACAATTTATTAACTAAAGACATGTCATATCAAAATGGATAATGAAATATAAGTAGTAAAGAGGGAGTGGCATAACGCTCACCAAATGCGAAGTATTCGGGAAAAAGTGCTCGGGAATAAGTTAAAACAAACGGTTGCTAAGCAACGGAAACCAAAGATAAAGTAATTAAAGTTTAAAGTATTCATTACTAGTTAACTATTATTGAGACGTCAATTTAAGGTGTGTGTAGTGTGAACCTGTGTATTTCACATTAATCCATACTTAATTTGATTATGATGTCTATCAATCTACCTGTTCCCGAAATGAGTTATTTTTATTTCTTTATTTTATTATGAAGACCATCAGCCATACATAGATAATAGGTACCTACTAAGTAATATAAGAAACACTTGGTCATTTAAATGTCCTCTTCAATAGCAATTGGTAGCAAAATATTCTAAATCTGTGGTTTATTTACAGCGGCTAGGTAGCGTAGTGGTAGTGTAGGGGTAGTGTAGAGATAGTGTAGGGCTAGTGTAAGGGTAGTGTAGAGGTAGTGTAGGCGTAGTGTAAGGGTAGTGAAGAGGTAGTGTAGGGGTAGTATAGAGGTAGTGTAGGGAAGCGGGAACAGGAAAAACTAAACCACGCGGGCGAAGCCGCGGGCGGAAAGCTAGTCTATATAAAAATGAATTGCTGTTCGTTAGTCTCGCTAAAACTCGAGAACAGCTGAACGGATTTATCTTATCTTGGTCTTGAATTATTCGTGGAGGTCTAGGGAAGGTTTAAAAGGTGCGAAAAATTCGAATTATTTTTCAAGCATTCCATTTCCCATACAAACGTTTTCTAAATAAAATGGAGAGTCAATTTGTAATTTATTACCGCTGCATAGGATCTAATATCGCGTTCTGAAACTCAACATAAGTGAAAGTGAATAGCCACCGTACCCACCTAGCGCACAGGCTCGCGCGGCAGCCTCGCGAGCCAGATGCCTCGGCTGGTGTGGACGTGCCTCGGGCTGCCTCGGGCGCACGTTTGCTCGGCTGAGCGCGGCTCGACCCCGAGCCAGATGTTGTCGGTAAACTTGACGCGCTCAAAGGTGCCTCAGTGAGCGCTGTGCGTTAGGTGGGAACGGTTATGTTTTGGCTCGCGCGCGATGCTACTTCAAGTTTATCTCTTGCCGTGTTTGTTTCTTTCTATAATATTGATATCATGGGCAGTCAGGAGGAGTCCATTCGTTTAATACAATTGTACAGCACGTACAAAGCGCTTTGGGACCCCAAAGATCCAAAATATTTAAACAAAAATCAGCGGGAAGACAGTTGGCGGCAAATATCTGCTCAAATGAATACTCGTATGTCTGTCAAGGAAGTGAAAAAAAAAATGGATTCCTTGTGTGGCTCATATCGTCGAGAGAAAAGCAGGGAGAAAAAAAGCCGCATATCAGGTTCAGGTATGTATTTTTATTATTATTACAAGCTTTTATTTAACTTGCAATGTCACTATGTTTGTTCGGGTGGAATTTTGCAACTCAATTTTGAAGCAGATATCTTCAACCGATTGAGTTGAGATTTTGTATACACGTTTAGTTTGGATGACAATGCATGGTTAGCTATATAACGTCATTCTAAATCCAAAATGGCGGAATATCCAAGATGGCGGACTAGTTATTTTTAATGCACTCCTACAATATGGGTATCAAATGAAAGGGCTTGCTTAGATTAACTCGAAAAGTTAAGTGATGTCACTCTAAATTCAATATGGCGGACTAAGTATTTTATGCTTGCTTATGAGATGAACAGGATGAGAAACCTTTCCAGCGATAACTAAAAAGTAAAAAATAAATTAAAAATAAAAAAAACGTTTTAAAAAACAAGCTTTTATTTAAATGCGCTATTAAAACTAAAATAATCTTTTCCTTTATAACACTTACTATCAACTTATAACGTCATTACACAATTAATATGATATAAAAGCTTGTCGCGAGATTTACTTGGGTAGGTATTTAATAAATACCTAACTTGATCTGATTGATTTTAATTTTAAAATTTTGAAACTAATTTGACACGAGATCTTAAATCTCGCGGCAAGCTTTTATATCATATAAATTGTGTAATGACGTCATAAGTTGATAGTAAGTGTTATAAAGGAAAAGATTTTTTTTTAGCGCATTTAAATAAAAGCTTATTTTTTTTAAAAGGTTTTGCTTTTAATTTATTATACTTAAAAACTTAAAAATATGAACTTACAAATTATTTGATGAAATAATTACTTATTATACTAACTTTGTATACTACTATACTTTGTATACTATTATAGTTTCGTCACGTCTGTCTGTCCGTCCGGACTCGTGCTCCGCCGTTTCTGCACCGATTGTTACGAAAATTGGTGGAGGAATGTAAATTGAAGATACAAAAATACTTTTTTAAATTATGGAAAAATATATTTTAATTTGCTCTGTTTCAGGCGCTGCAGATGTTTACAATTCAAAGTGGTTTGGATATCCTTATTTCGATTTTCTTAAAGATAAAAATGAAACTGGTGACACTCAGGAAACGATTCCGAATGTAAGAATTATTAACTAAGCATAATAGTTTTGAAATGGTATAGAACCATTAGTTATAAAATGTTCTGCCAAGTGCAACCGTATTTCTTTTGCGTTATTAGAACTACGCCTTGGAATCGCTGCAATTGGTGCGAATGTCACTTCATTTATTTCATTTCTCCATTGGCCAGGAATCAGTACGCCATCAAGTTCTCTGTCAAACAACTCCGGTGAAATATTATTAGCTGAAGTATTTTTCCGGATGTATTTGTACAAATATATAGCTGCTAAGACGACCTTTGTTGCTTTATTTGGCTCTAGTAAGATAGGTTTTCTAAAAACGCGAAATATGGCACTTAATATACCAAATGCATTCTCAACGACACGTCGAGCTCGGCTAAGGCAATAATTAAATATTCTTTCTTTAGAACCATTTTCTGGGTTGCCCTCAAATGGTTTCATGGTATATTCGTTGAGTGCAAAGGCTTTATCGGACAAAATAAAATAAGGAACTTTTGTTAAATATGGTATTTGCAATATCTTCTCTTTAGGCACGTTCAATTCTTTCTTTTCTAGCTTTTTATACAACGTTGTGTTTTTAAAAACACCACCATCAGAGATTCGCCCTTTGCTACCAACATTCACATACAAAAAATTGTAGTTAGCATCAACTAATCCAAAAAGCACGATGCTTGGAAATTGTTTGTAATTATCATAATCAGTCCCACTGTTAATCGGTGCCTGCAACATAACATGTTTTCCATCCATCGCTCCAATAGCGTGGGGAAAATTCCATTTATTTTCAAATTCTTTTGATATAGCAAGCCACTCTTCTTCTGTAGATGGAATCTGTAAAAAAAAATTATAGAGCACTCAGCATGACAGGACCCTCGGCTGTTTGAAAGTCTTCAGACTAAAAGTATTTGGCCCCTATCTGTGGTTGTATTAGGTACTATACACCACTCCGTATTTGGCCCCTTTTAGGGTCTCAGCACACATATGGGATCGGAAAGGGATCGTCACCGTATCGCCTCGAGCCGTTCAGAATGGTTTGTATTAAACTCCCTACTGCAACGCACACTAATCGGAATAATAACGTAATCGCCTCGCCTCGAAACAGGCTCCGAACTTGAATTCCCGCGCTTACGGCTCATCGTCCCCGCGCTTACGTTTCTCCGTCCCCGCGCTTACGTCTCTCCGTACCCGAGCTCACATCTCTTCGTCCACCCTTTCCCCTTTCCCCTCCCGCGACTTGCCTGCTAAAGACGCCGCCATTCGCAAGGAGTATTTCATTCGTGTTGCGCGTATGTTTTATTTAAAATTTTGAGTTCGATTCAAACACAAAATAACGATGCAAAGGGAGAAACTTATTGAAGAAGTGAGAAAATATCCATATTTATATGACTTAAGTGATGCTAAATACAGCAATACTATAAAAAAGGACGAGGCTTGGAAACAAATAAGTATTACTTTAAAGCAATCTGGTAAGTACCTACTCCTATTTAATTATTTATTTAATGTTTTTCGCGTATGTAGGTATGTATGGGAAATAAAACAGTTGTGATTAATATAATTATAATGAAAAATTTAACTGGAATATCCATTAAGAATTAACATTAATATTTAAAGCTAAAAGCTACTGCCATGGAACTCGTCCGGTAGAAGTTTGAAAATATGTTTTGAACTTTTCACGTACATTAAAAGCGGTAGCCATATGGGCACCACTAATACTTGGTAATTCACTTAACAATCGGTCTTCGCCGAATTCAACTGTAATTTCCTGTTCTGTTCTGTTCGGTTCCTGTAAATTCATCTCAATGTTATATGTCCTCATCATATTGTGTAAAATGCAAGTTGTTAATACCACTTTATCTACAAACTTTGGATGCAATTTAATATTTTTGTTGTAAATCGCAAATTTTTGATATAAAATTCCAAAAGCGTTTTCAACAACCCTTCTAGCTCGTGATAAGCGGTAATTATATTGCCGTTCAGGATCTGATAGTCTCCGTGTATTTGAGCGAGGATATGGTCTTAATAAATATGTCTTCAATGGAAATGCCTCGTCTCCCACAAATACATGTGGCATTGCATGATTAGTTCCTGGTAATGGTTTGTCACATGGAATATTGAATGTGTTTCTTTCAAGTGCCTTTCCAAATGTAGATGATGAATAGATTCCGCCATCGCTGTTTTTTCCATAGGCTCCTACATCAACCGCTATGAATCTGTATTCAGGATCAACTATAGCTAACAAAACAATAGAAAATGTTTTTTTATAGTTAAAAAACAACGATCCACTATTGGGAGGTGCAATTATATTTACATGTTTGCCGTCAATGGTGCCTATGCAATTCGGAAAGTTCCATTTATTTTTAAATCCTTCTTCGATTCCTTGCCATGTGGCTGTAGTTGGTTGAGGTATATGAATTGGCATTAATTTATTTATTATTGCATTGCACACATCTATTACTATCAAACGAATAGTTGATTCTCCTAAACGGAAGCTCGATGATAAATTAGTAAATGTAGATCCAGTTATGAAGTACCTGCAACAATAAATGTATATTTAATATACGTTTTATAATACGTCTATATGTTTATGTGAATGTGTGTGTACGTACTCCCTTTCACACATACATGTGTAACTACATGCGCTTGATATAGTTAACCATGATTTATTTTATTTCAGAATCTGAGTGCAAGAAAACTTGGTTAAATCTTAGAGAGTCTCACCGACGAGCTATGAAGAAGCGTAAAACTAAAAGTGGTCAGGCAGCCCCGACGACGAAAAAGTGGACCTTTGAAGATGAAATGAGTTTTTTAGTACCTCATTACAAAGAAAGAAATACGATCTCTTCGGTTGATGATGATGACGGTTCAGATCTTAGCAGTTTCTTGGGTAATGATGATTCACAGAACTCAATAAACATAATTCAGTCTCCAGAAAACTTACAAGCGGAAACTACTCCACTTTCGCCGCGTCCTGAGTCTTCTGCATCTTCAGTTGCATCCAAAATTTCAAAAAAAAAATAATCTTAATATTGAAAAAAATTCAGCGTCACAAACTTTAATGAAATATTTATTAAATCACAACGAAACCAAAAAAGAAGATGAGATAGATACATTTTTTAAGAGCATTGCGGCAACGGTTAAAAAATTTTCAGAATATAACCAAGCTATTATGAAAAGTAAAATATATAACGCAGTTTCGGAAATGGAGTTAAAAGAAATCGCAGAGAAACAAAGCTATTATAGTTATCGCAACCCTTACATTCCCCAAAGAGAAGATGACATGCCTCGAGGTTATACCACTCTAAATAACATTAGCCACGAGATACAATCAACATCTGGCGCTTCAAACATTCATGATTTTAATATTTCAAACTTAGAAGAAAATGGCGCGTCAAATGCTGACGATCTTGATACTTCAAACAATCTTTAATTTATACAATGATTGTATTTTTGTTGTGGCGCTATTTTTGTTTAATTACCATAATTTTTGGATTTAATAATATAGTTTTGTATAATAAAAAAATATGTGATTTATGGGTATTTTTTTTTACCTAAACTACAAAAAAGTTGCATTTACTAAAATACCTTACGAAATCACACAAAATATATACACACATACACCAGACATAAAACGTACATCCCCTGTGCACACCTGATCGCAAATGAGGGTTGCGTTCCAAAAGAAATATTTTTTATCGACAGAGGATAAAAATTAATCTATCTTGTAGTTTCGGAACCGAGTATTTTTTTTGTACACTTAAAAAAAAAGAACAATAGAGATAATACAAACATTAAAATTATAGTACAAATATTTATGTAGACCAGATTAAAAATTCCAAAAACAAATGCAATTTCTCACCTTAACGTTACAGCTAGTTTTTCTTCGGGCGATATTGTTTCTCTGAATGTTGTATTCTTCTTCCTTATACATTCATCTATAGACTGCAATATGTTATAAAAGAGATATTTCGGCATATGAAAATAAATATAAAATTTCTCTTCATCATCCATCAAATGTTTTTTTATAGTCCGAAATTCCCCTTCAGTACTCCTTGCTTTATTCATACTGTGTACCCAATATCTTTTTCTTTTTTTCTTGCTATTTTCTTTTTCCTCTTCATCAAGTGCTATGGCTATGATAGCCAACTCACGTATTGTAAACCAAGACATAACCGTGCGCTACACTTAACGTTTGGATTCAAACTGATCTGGTGCCAACCAGGTCAGCCAGGGGGCGGCGAGGCGTAAGCGCGGTGTCGCCTAGCCGTAGCCGAGTTGACGTACAGGCGCTGCTGATACGCTTTCGTTACGTGCATACGGTAGGTTGACGCCTGGTTGACAGCGAGGCGAAAGGCGTTACGGTTACGATCTCTTTCCGATCCCATATGTGTGCTGAGACCCTTAGTGGTATACATTCAGTCAGAAAAGTATCGGGAATGGATTATTTATTTATGGTTCCAAATTCAAATTTTTGTTTTTTTTGTTGTTGTTAGATTGGCACAACTGTTTTCCATTTTGGCGCGGAGTTTGAGTTGCATCTGTTGTTTACATTAAATACAGTGCTATTTTTAGTTATATCATATCTAGTGTGTGTTGCTAATTTCATAATGAATAAAAACATCGAACAAAGAGTTTGTCTTAAATTTTGCATTGCCAATGGAATATCGTGTTCGGAGTCACTGAAAATGTTACAGAAGGCTTACGGTGAATCGACTTTATCAAAAATCGTGCTTATGAGTGGTACAAAGCGTTCAAAAGCGGTCGAGATGTGATGGAAGATTTGCCTCGCTCTGGTAGGCCATCAACGTCTGCAACTGAAGTTAACATCGCAAAAGTGAAGGAAATAGTGACTGAAAATCCTCATTCAACTTTGAGAGAGATAGCCACCGAACTTTCTGTATCTCACGAGTCGATCCGTACCATTTTAACTAATAATTTGGGTATGAAACATGTTGCCGCTCGGCTAGTCCCAAAAGACCTGAATTTTTTTCAAAAACTCAATCGCATGAGAGTCGCTGAGGACATGCTAGAACGAGTCAATTCCGACCCAACATTCATGAAACGCATTGTTACTGGTGACGAGACGTGGGTTTACGAGTTTGACATGCAAACTAGTCAACAAGCTTCGGAGTGGCGCCTTCCAACTGAACCGAAACCGAAAAAACCACGCCAAAGTCGTTCAAAAGTCAAAGTCATGTTGACTGTTTTCTTTGACTATCGCGGTGTTGTGCACTCGGAATTCTTGCCGGAAGGTCAAACGGTAAATAAGGAATATTATTTGAGTGTTATGCGGCGTTTAAGAGAGCAAATCCGACGAAAAAGGCCAGATTCTTGGATTTTGCACCATGACAATACACCTTCGCACAAGGCCATCATTGTGAACGAATTTTTAACCAAACACTCAACAAATACCATCGAGCAACCACCATATTCACCAGATATGGCTCCAGCCGACTTTTTTCTTTTTCCTAAACTCAAATTACCACTTCGTGGCACCCGTTTTCAATCGGTAGAAGACATAAAAGAGAATTCGCGGCGAGAACTGACCTCAATTCCGAAAACAGCGTTTAAAAAATGTTTTGATGATTGGATTATTCGTTGGCGTAAGTGTATCGTTTCTAAAGGAGCATATTTTGAAGGTGATAAAATAAATTTGGATGAATAACAAACAGTTTGTGTATTATTGATCTTTTCCTGCTACTTTCTTGACAGAGTAGTATTAGGGGTCAAATACTTTAGTCCGAAGACGTTCAAGCAATGGAGGATCCTGCTAGAAAAATATTTAAGATTTCGCTACTAAGGTACTATTTTTTTAATTAAAAGCTTAGCTTCCAATCGAATTAAATGTAGGGTCCTGCCACATTATATAGACATTCACACTGCACCACGAATTGATCTATTAATTAAAATAATGTTTTCAGGAGGTGATACCGGAATCTTCACAAACTTCTGATGGAGAGAGACACACAGAGACTGAAAACGCGCCGACCCAGTCGCAATTGTCGGAGGCTAGCATTGAGGAAGCGCCACCACAACAACAAAAAGACCTAGCCTCGGGAACTAGCATGCCTTCACCATCAGAACCTGCTCGTAAAAAAAAAAACGAAATAATCCGCAGAAAACACAGCCACCGGAAAATTCGGCAGATATCATGCTTGCAGAAGCCCTTGAATGCTTGCAAAAGTCTTCTAACGACATCACCGATCCATACTTTTCATTTGGAAGACACATAGCCAATGAGCTAAGAAAATATGATCCGCACACATTAGCGTGTGTTAAGAACGCTATCAATAATATAATTTTTGAAGCAGATATAGGGAAATACACACCACAACAAATTAATAAAGGATACTATACATAACAGTACAGTAATTCCTCTACAATGGACTCATCTGGCACTTCATTATCAGCATCACATACCGCTACGTCTTCTCATGCCATAACACCATCACCTAATGCTAATTTTGAATTCGACAATATCACTGAATTGTAATTAAAATAAACATGAATGAATAATTCGAATATTTTTTTTTATTTATTTACCTTTATTTAATTACCTTTATTTACCTTTACATAATCACTTAAGGCTTCAATAATAGCGTCACAAACTTCTGGAACTATTCTTGAGATACTCTGCTTCGATACTCGAAATAAATATTGCAAGCTGCTATAAGAATCTCCGGTTGCTAAAAATCTTAAAGTTATTAAAACCCGTTCATTCACAGTGATTGCCTCTCTATACTTTGTATCGCACTTTTTGATTTTATCAGACAACAATGAGCACAAATTTTCGAACTCTTGTACGGACATTCGTGTAAAATTATGTACAGCCTGATCATATATTAAATCTCTAAGTAATCTATTTCCATATTGGTGGCGACGCTCATAAATTTTTCTAATCCAGAAGCGTCTAGGTTTTATCTTGATACGTGACTGTTTTTGTTTTTTTAAACAATAAGCAGCTAGGAAAATAGCTGCAGCTGAAAATACACGACTGTCCATTTCGAATACTCGCGGACTTGTGATGGCTCAGCCTGCCTCGCGAGGCGGCCTCGTGTAAATTGGACAAAACTACTGAGGCTGCCTCGGGAGCCATCGCTCGCGATCCGGACACCGAGGCTGCCGCGCGAGCCTGTGCGCTAGGTGGGTACGCGGCTAATCGCGAACGCGACAAACTTGCATAGTCTCAAAATACATAGTACATAAATAGTGGTCGGCTTCGAGAAACTCAATTTTGAGCCAACTTCAGTTGTTAATCTGTCCGATTATTTTTTTAGACTATATAGAAATCGAAAGATAAATCTTAAGTTTTGTCACGAATTAAATTATAAAACTTAAGTTAAATTTCTGAACGCAATCATAATAATTATTTGACATTAGATTTGACAACCAACTAATATGTCAATCCATCCTGTCGCATTTCAGAGCACGGAAAAAAGTATTACGATATCCCTTTCAGACCGTGCACTCACTTTCGTGAGTGTAACTTTTTGATTTTCTATGGAGTTTACAAAGAACGTTAAGCGAACGGGGACGAGCTCGCACGCTTGTGAGTGTAGTCTTTTATACCTACAATTTTTTTCGCGGCAATAGCCATTGTCTCTTTCGGTCAGTTCGCGTCCAAGGCCGCGCGAGGTGAGCGTGTCGTGACCTGCTGTCGTATGGATATTATTACTTTATTCTGGTGAGTTATATTCGTATATTTTTTTGTTTTATTGTGTTTAAAATGAGTGCAAAATAGCTCGTGATGATAAAAATTGTGATTAGTTGACTTCGTTTTATTGATTTTGGTTCCGCCAAAGTAAGCCTCACTAACGTGAGGGTTCGGTCTGAACTTTGATTTTTGTAGCTAGTTTTATACAAATAAAAAACAGTATTTTTCTCAATTTCAGGCATTTTTTTCTAATTAAAAAAATACTAAGACTAGAAGAAACTTAGCACATGACGATGATGCTGTTTTGGCCGCAATAAATGATTCGGATTTCGGAGAAGACTCTGATGAAGATGAGAACTGGGTGCCGCCAGGGGAAGAGCCTGATAGTCCATCAGATGAAGACCAAGAGGATGATGTTAGGGCTCCTGTTGTGGCAGCACCAGCCACTACAAATACCTGGACCAAACGGTCTTTTCGTGGAAAGCCTATGCCATCAGTAGCTTCATAAATGATTCGGATTTCGGAGAAGACTCTGATGAAGATGAGAACTGGGTGCCGCCAGGGGAAGAGCCTGATAGTCTATCAGATGAAGACCAAGAGGATGATGTTAGGGCTCCTGTTGTGGCAGCACCAGCCACTACAAATACCTGGACCAAACGGTCTTTTCGTGGAAAGCCTATGCCATCAGTAGCTTCATCTATGGAAGAGGTATGCATTTTATTTATAAACCTAGTTTTTCGTAACTGCATGTATCTACCTACTTATTTACACAAATGTATTAATATTTTTAGGTAAGGTCGCCTTCTGAATACTTTGAAAAGTATTTACCAGAAGATATTTTTGAGAAGTTTGCACTGTACACCAATATATACTACCAAACAACTAAAAACGAGACACTAAAACATCCAATCACCGCAGCTGAGGTAAAGAAGTTCTTTGGTGTTAATGGTATTCTTGGCTGTGTAAAATATCCCAGGATCAAGATGGCGTGGCTTCAGCGTTTCAGGTTGCCATATATAACAGAGGCATTGACCAGGGACAGGTTCTTTCTGATTAGGACCAATTTACACATCGTTGACAAGTCAGCAGTTGAGGCTCAAGAAAAAAATCGTAATCGGCTATGGCTTGTTCAGCCACTGATTGACTCGGTGCGTAACAGATGCTTAGAATTGCCCAGGGATCATGGTACCTATTCCATTGATGAACAAATGGTTCCATTTCTCGGAAAATGCCCAGTAAAACAATATGTTCCTGGAAAGCCCAGACCAGTGGGCCTGAAAAACTTTGTTATTACATCGTCCAGGGGCTTGATTATAGATTTTGAAATATATCAAGGTAACACTACGCCCCTACCCAATACTTCACTTGGTCTAGGCCCATCCGTTGTACTCAGATTGATATCAACATTGCCTAAAGGTAGTTTTATATTTTTTGATCGGTATTTCACAACTATTCCCCTGATGGAGAAATTGATTGATGAGCAAATCGATGGCACTGGAACTTTGATGACCAACAGATTCAAGGGATACACATTTAAGAAGGACTCACAAATGAAGCGAGGGGACTATGAAGAGGTAGTGAACGCAGGAAGAAATGTCTGCGTAGTTAAATGGAAAGATAGCAAACCTGTGTTGATGACTTCCACGTGTCTTGGCAGTCAGCCTTTGGTAGAGGTAGAGCGATGGGACAAAACAAGTAAAAGTTATATCTCTGTTCCGTGTCCCAATATAGTTAAAAAGTACAACGAGAACATGGGCGGGGTTGATGTCAGTGATCAGATGTTGGAAGCATACAGGTCTTGGCACAAATCACGGAAGTGGCCTGTAAAAGTATTCATGCATCTCTTCGATATGTCACTAGTTAACTCTTGGTATGAATTGAATATCGTAAAGCATCACTATCGAACAAACAGAAATACATGGATTTTTTAGATTTCAAGCTGACTGTGTCTGATTTTTTGCTGGGTGGAACAAGTAGGAAGAGGCAACGTGATCCTACGGATGATTTGGCTCAGATGCCTAAAACATCACATTACAAACCTGCTACAATACCAACAATAGACAAAAGACTTGATGGCTATAATCATTGGCCTATTGTGGATACGATAAAAGCCCCGCGATGTTGTAGACTAAAGGGTTGCAACAGTCGGTCAAAAGTGAGGTGCACAAAGTGCGATGTTTATCTTTGCAGTACCAAGGATAACCATTGTTTCTTTAAATTTCATAATGAAAAATAACAAGGAATTCACCCCTCATTATTTTTATTTAGCTATATTGATGAAAAAAAGGTGATTTAAGTTACGTCCAAAGATAAATGATAATTAAGACTGAGATAATTGTTCCTAATAAGAAATAAATGTTAATTTTGTTGATTATGTCTAAGAAAAAGACTGTTTAAATGTTAAATAAATAAAACGGTTCCTTTAATTTGAATTTTGAGGCAGATTTTATTATGATTAAAGTTTAATTTTCTATATTAAATAGTTTTATTTATCAACCCTCACGATCGTGAGGGTACCACCAGCACTGGGCCCGAACCCTCACAATTGTGAGCGTGCTGGAAAACCTATTTCCCATTTTCCTTTAATTTTTTCACTAGCATTTTCGTTTTCAGCTACCCTAAATTAGCTAAAAACATTACCTTTCTTTGTGAAATACTTTACCATGTGGAGTCAGGTCTGAAAGGGAAAGAAAATATCTATCTTTGTGGCTACGTGCGCAAGAACTTTACTTTTTTATTAGTGACTTCTTTATGGCGGGTGATGAGTTCAATTGGGTTCGAATGGAAAAGAGTGAACAAGAGGAAAATAATAATGGAGAGAGGAGATATTGCTATCGCCAGATATACATTTCTGGAATTGGCAAAAGAAATAGAAAATTGGGACAACGTCGTCTTTATAGATGAGACATGGCTGAATGCCAATCACACCGTCACTAAAATGTGGACAGATAGATGGGAAGGGAAAGGGGAAAGACTTATTATTTGCCATGCTGGAAATTCAAAAGGATTTATACCGAATTGTCTTCTGGCTTTGAAATCTAAAAAGACTAACGAATATCACGAAGAGATGAATTCAGAAAAATTTGAAGGATGGTTTATGACTTTAATAGAAAATCTTAAAGAACCCAGTATTATAATAATGGACAACGCGAAGTACCATTCTCGACAAGTTAATAAACCTCCAACGTCACAAGACAACAAAGCCACTATAGTGGAATGGCTAAATAACAATAACGTGCCCGCCGACATGACAATGCTAAAAGAAAAACTGTTGATTCTTCTTAGAGAGCATAAACCACCGACACCCACATATTATTTAGACGAGATGGCCAAGGCGCATGGGCACCGTGTATTAAGATTGCCTCCGTACCATTGCCAATACAATGCAATTAAACTAATTTGGGCACAAGTTAAAGGTAAGTTCAACAATTAATTTATTAATAACAATTAAAATTTATTAATTCAATTTTATTATCTACTTGACTATTTGTAAGTGCTGCTTTGAAGTCTATATAGGCTTTATACAACCTCGTAACGCCCAAATACCTTTATAAAGGCAGACCTACACAATAGATTTTTAATTGTGTCTTGTTTTCTGGGCGTTACAGACAACAACCATTATACTACAACCTATATAAAAGAAATTTTCAGTTTTAATAATTTTAGTTCTCAGCTTTCTAGGGAAACGTAATTCAAGAACCAGAAAATGAGTTTTATTTAAGTCTTGGACTTGCAAGCTAGTTAAGTCAATTTTTAAGGACTTTTTTATCAATTAGCATTATTTCAATTTCAGGATTTGCTGCAAAAAACAACACGTCTCCTCCATTGACGGCGAACAAAATGTTAACATTATTGCAAACTGCCTGCCATCACGTCACCGGTGAAAATTGGGCGAAAGTAGTTGAAAAGACCAAAAATACAATAGTAGAGGACTGGGAGCGGTACGTCAGAATAGATCGGTGGAAAAACCAACTCATAATAAATGTCGGCGAAAGCGACACGGCAAGCGACTCTGACAGTGATTTCTCAGATAGTGAATTAAAAAAAATACTATTCAAATTTTGTTTCATTTTACCTAATAACCACTGTGTAAAACATACATTTAATAAAATGCATTTATGAACTATAAACTTTCAATTAAATACAAAAACACAAATCATATATTTTAAAGCTTTGGTAGTAATCAAATCGATTTCATTTCCATATAAAGTATTATCGATTACCAGAAACTATTGAAATTATTTCATTGTAGAACATCTCTACAAATTGTCAAAATCGAACTGTCACGGGGATCATCTTAGGGGTTGTCCATTAATCACGTGAGGCTTCAAAGGGGGGGGAGGGGTTTGATAAAAATCACGAAAATATCACAAGGGGGGTGGGGGGTAGTAGTAAAATATCTCGTGTATTTATTTTTTCGTCAAACGCGCGATTTTTAAACAAATATTAAGCGGCACGGCGCGGTCTTGACTCGCCGTTGCCAGGCAAAGAACGGAATGTGCGTCAGAATGGCTGGTTGTCTGTGGCTTTGGTCTAAGAGAGTTGATCCAAAAATTGCTACATAATTGCTTATATTTGCTACATTTAATAAATAATTGCTACATACGATATATATCTAGAAATAAAATATTTTTTTTGACCAGCCATCCTGACGTTTGGTTGGCTGGTCACATCCTAGTTTAACGCCAAGCATGCACAGTTTCCTGAAATGTATTGCGTCAATAATTGCTACATATTTACTTCATTTATATTATTTAGCTGTAACTTCAAACATGTGTTAAATGAAGGATGTAGCAATCATTTCAATTATCACAAGGAAAAAGTGCCTGATAAAATAATAAAGGCAAATACTCAGTTATGTAGATTTCGTTGGCTTAATTTTTTAGGCTCTGGTAACCGTGTAAGTAATACGATTTATGCAATAAAAAATATGCACCTACCCTCAATAAATCAAAGTATCAATATTGGAATTACAGAGTTGACTTGTTTAATGTTATTCTACACTATAAATAATAAGGAATAAGTAGATACTTACTGCTTCTTGAACCTATATTTAATTCGTTTTTTGGTGTTTGTGACGATGAAGAGAGGAAGAAAGTTTGTCGTGCCACTCGAAGAACAAAAAAGGGTTTTCTTGCAATACAAAAAGTATTTTCCAAGTAAGTCAGATTTACCAGCATCTACAGATCCACTGTTTGGTGAAATTAGTAATGCATTAGCCAATAAGATTACGACACAGGCACTGTACCTTTCAGTTAAGAAAAATTTTGATTACTTTTTTAGACCAAATGATGATATTTGCTGTGAAGAGCCAAGCACAATTACTTTAAATGATAAATGTGATAATAGAATAGAAAATAAATGCCAAGACGGCAGCAACAAATCGCTTGGAAACACATTAACGTATAATTTTTTAATTGATACGTATCAGTGGGAGCGTTTGCAACCAATAACTAAACGCATAAAATTAAATAAAGGATCTGAGTCTGTCTTTAGATTGAAAAATCTTTTGCCTAAACATCAGTGGGCTCATCAATTGCGAGAAAAAATTTGGGATGTTCATCCAACCGCACACAGTTGGACATTTAAACAGTATTCAATTTCTATGAACACCAATATAACGTGCACTGGATCTTGTAAACAATGTGCAGCTGATGTGAAAGTTATTATTAGCTGGCCTTCGGATAAAATTGCTCAATGCAAATGCATTATAACAAATTACGACGAAACATTTGTTCATACTCCAATAAGAAAAATAAAACTTTATCCTGTTAAAAGAGCTGAAATAGCCGAAGAACTTAAATATGTTTCCGCTATTTCATATCGTAACTCAATGGCAAATAATTATAATTTAGATGTTAATTCAGATGAGCCTGAACCTACTCATTTACCAACAACGGGGTGCTTACGTCAAATAAAACACGAACATAAAAAAAGTTCACTTTTTCATCAAAACCAAATACTTTCTTTATGGCTAATGACCCAAATATCGCCTTACAAAGAAGCTATCAAACATATCTCTGTGTATCCATTTTATATTTATTATTGGGATCCGTGCCAAGATCAATATTACAAAGAATTTAAAAAAACGGGCAAGTTAATTGTTAGTATAGATGCCACCGGAAGCATTTTCAAAACATTTGGGCCTATAGATAATGTTACAATTACCAAACACATATTGTTTTATGTATGTGTAATGAAAACATATGAAGGTCACAGTAGTATCCCAGTAACCCAAATGGTATCAGAAAGCCATTCTATGGACACAATATACAAATGGCTGGAATCATGGCACGTGAGCAATCCAAAACCAGACGAAATCATTGTCGATGAGTCATCTGCGCTGATTGGTGCTTGCGTAAAGGCCTTTACGAAACATAACTCTACTAAAGATTATGCTATTGAATCCTACAGAAAATTAGAAGAAGACGAAAAAAGCGACGATTGCTACATTAGAATAGACACTAGTCATTTTGTGAAAATAATTTTTAATTTAACGTGTTTTAAGCACGTCGACAATAGGGTCAAATTATTTTATATTAAATGCCTGTTAGCTTTGAAGGAGTGCGTAAATTTTGAAAAATCCAAAGAAATATTGACTGATATCATTACAGTTTGTTTGAATGAACACGACGGCAGTAATAAATCCAATTCTCCTTCTAGATGTGAGTTGGCTAAGAATCGATTAAAGACATTGAATCAGTTTCAGACTCTAGATACAGAGATAGAGATTCAAGAGAGTGACAGAATAAATGATGTGCCTAAAGCTGAAAAGTCAGTATTCGAAAATAAAACTGATACCAAATTAAGTGAAGAGAACAGATTTTTTAAATGGTTGACCAACAAAGTTGAAACAGAAAAAATATTAATTACACTGGATACTGAAGATATAGGCAATCACGACAATTTGTACCACTATCCTGCTTTTATAGGAACTCTATCACGTTTACTGAATCTTTTTCCTTTGTGGTCAAACGTAATGAAGAATATTTATGATTCCGATATCGAGGCACCTACTTCTTCAAATGTCGAATCATACTTTAAAACAATAAAAAGACTGCTATTACACCTAAGCACAAAATCACACAGACTAAGAACAGATGAATTCATTATGAAACATTTAGAATTTTTAAAAGGAGAGATCAAGGTTGCACCGAGAAAATCGATACTGCCGAACATTACTCTAAAAAAAAATACTGGAGCTGATTTTCATACTAAGGAAAAG
This sequence comes from Amyelois transitella, assembly GCF_032362555.1. Taxonomy (NCBI): domain Eukaryota; kingdom Metazoa; phylum Arthropoda; class Insecta; order Lepidoptera; family Pyralidae; genus Amyelois; species Amyelois transitella. The sequence continues at coordinate 2,852,893 of NC_083511.1, read as the reverse complement.
GAAATAAAAAGAGATTCAAAAACGTCTACGCAGAAGTCTAGCAAGGAGCCGAAGGAAGAGTTTACAGAAGATTCTATTTTTTCCGAGGATCCTACCTTCATCGAAAACTGGAAAGGGAAAGGAAATGTTACTAAAAGAAGAAAAACTTTGAAACCGGTTATTTTTTTGTCTAACGGAAGCAAGCTAAAAATTGATAACAAAAATATTATATTGAGGAATACATGCGCGATTGACTCGGTATGTCAGGCGTTAGCTATAGCATATATCGATGGCTATCGGATAAGTCAAATAATACATAAAAGTGAAAATTTATTCTGTAAACTAGTCAGACTCATGAGTGGAAGGAATACAGATGAAGTGTACAAAATAAGATCTGAAATGGCTCTAATCTATTTTTCAAAAGTTGAAAAAGAATCCTCTGTGGAAGTCAGATGTGAGTGCAATGTAAATAATATATTTGAGCGCATTTTGATAGACTGTATATACAGTGCAGATGAACGTGAACATTGTACAGAATCAGATTGTGTAATAAATAAAGTTCAGCGTAAGATACCTGTTCTACACGTTGATATAGCGTCATCCATTAATGATTTACAAGTATCCGCAAATACTTTAATTAATGCTCAAGAACTTACAGAATGCCGGCGTAGTCAATGTAAAGGTGTCAAATCATTTAGTGTATCTTTACGAGATCTTATAGCATTCGAATTCAATTCCGATCAATTTATTTCAATAGATGATCCACCAACATCTCTATTGTTAGAAGGATCTGAGTTCCATTTACTAGCAATAATAGAGTTCGTGCCTCCAATATGTGGAGCGCTAATTGGTCACTATAAAGCTCATTGTAGACGAAATTTAAAATGGATATGTTATGATGACGAATCGAAAAAAATTACGAAGAGTAAAAAGAAGCTAATACCACATTGTATAATATATGCGAAAAAATAATGTAAATATCAGATCAATCAATACCAAATTTAATATTTTTTAATTGTAATATAATTAAACTGAAACATAAGTACAACCCACATTTTGTTTTTATTTACGATAATGTTCTTACTATCCACTAACTTAACATGCCATTTAATAATTCAAACCGCCTGCTGTTCAGTAAAAAATACTGCATCTATTTGCCTATTTTATTTTATCAGGCACTTTTCCTTGGGATAATTTCAATAATTGCTACATCGTTTATTTAACACATATTTGAAATTACAGCTAAATAATATAAATGAAGTAAATATGTAGCAATTATTGACGCAATACATTTCAGGAAACTGTGCATGCTTGGCGTTAAACTAGGATGTGACCAGCCAACCAAACGTCAGGATGGCTGGTCAAAAAAAATATTTTATTTCTAGATATATATCGTATGTAGCAATTATTTATTAAATGTAGCAAATATAAGCAATTATGTAGCAATTTTTGGATCAACTCTCTTAGACCAAAGCCACAGACAACCAGCCATTCTGACGCACATAGAACGGAGGCCTCACGCGCATGCGCCGCGCCGCCGCCGGCCGCCAGTTATTCTCTTGTTTTGGCGCCGAATACATGCGTAAACCGTTACCGTTTTTCATTAAAACAATGTTTAAAGTAGGTGATCTGTATAAAGACCTTTTCGCCGAGTATAAGAAAGGAAAAAAACCTAGTATTGCTCAGAAAGAATTTAATGAGATGTGGGCTAATGCAAAACAAAAATATTCTACAAAACAAGAATTTGTGAAGTGGGCGAATGATCTTCTAGCAGATTACCGCCGAAAGCACCAAGCAAAGAAGTCTTCCAATATTCTCTATTATTGCTCTAATTCTAAAAAGGTAAGCTATTAAACTAGTATTTGTCTGTTTAAGGGCGTTGTCCTAATAAATACGACTTCATCTATAGTTTACTAGCTGTTGCCCCGCGGCTTCACCCGCGACTTTTTTCATAGTAACTTTCATTTTTGAAAAAAAAAGTAGCCTATGTTTGACCCCGGGTATCAAACTATTTCCATACCAAATTTCATAAAAATCGGTCCAGCGGTTTAGCCGTGAAGAACGGACAGACAGACAGACTTTCACATTCATAATATTAGTATGGATTTGTAATATAAATGTTATTGTTAAGTCTTCCAACATTTTAGATAGGTAATTTAAGGAAAAAATATAGATAAAATATGTATAGCGTACTTTAAGTATTACTTAAATCCAAAAGATTTTTTTTTATTTTTACATTATAAAAAAGTTATTCAAAAAATTTCTAGATTTTTAATAGTTTTAGCTAGTCATTGGCGCACAGGAATGTCATTCCATAAAAAATGCTGAATAAACATCACGTGGCCCATATGCCTACATATCACCGATCGCTGAACTCTAAAGAAGTAGGTGTATTGAGCTGAGAACCATGTCTATGAGGCATGGGTTTATCTAACGTAAAAAAACAAAATAAACCGTAAGTCGCGGTGGTGGTTATAAGGTGAAGGTTATGTTACTATTGTTACACATTTTGCGCCTGTTTATATACTAATATCTTGTCGCTTTGTGAAAACTTACAACTATTTATGGATCATACCTACATATAATTATATACACATTATTCTAGTGAAAATGCGAGGATTGTGCATGGTTTGTGTGCCGTTTCGAACTCTTATTTTAATAAAAGAAAAAATAACATTACTGGACATGGTTAATTTGTTTGCACGATATTATCTTTACTTTCACGATATTAATTAAATTATTAATTTTCAGAATGCCAGCGAAAATAATTCTGTTTTGCCAATGACATCCAATGAGCCAAATCTACCTGTAAAACTTCCTACGCCTGCGATATGCGTCTTACCGATCGGTACCGAAATTACTGACGAAGGTAATGTCACTACTAAAAGCACCTCAACAGGTAATAAACATACCAAATTCGCAATATCAGTAATTATTTAAGCAGCCAATTATTTATTCCTACTAATCTTATAAATGCGAAAGTCTGTCTGTCTGGTACGCTTTCGACGTCAAAATTTTAATGCGCGAAATTTTTCCAAGCGTGATATAACCTGAAGTCTACGCGAACGAAGTCGCGGGCGAAAAGCTAGTATTATTATAATTCTAATTAAGAATTTCAATGTTTTCTTGTTGTTTAAATGTCGGTCATTCCAGGTGCTCGGAAACGTAAAGGTGAAGATTTGGATTGTAGCAACGAGAATTCACCCGATACACCAAGTACAAGCAGCTCTATACTGCAGCCTGTACGTGCTACTCCTGCACAGGATAAGTTGAAGAATCAGATTTCTCTTCTTCAAATGGAATTGGACTTAGCTGTTCGTCGTAGGGATTTTCTGGGCGAAAATGAGACACGTGATGTGACGAAACTGCGCCGAGAAATTGATAAATGCACAAAAGAACTACGGAAGAAGGAACAACATATGCGTCACTCCCAGTCACATAGATTATCAATAAAATCAAAGATTAAACTTGCTTGCAATCAGAGTCCGATTGTAGCTGATCTTCTTAAGGCGCGTTCTGCCCCAGGTCGCCCACGCCTAGAAGAGCAACAACCGCAATTGCTAAAAACTATAGTCGATTTGGCTATGTTTGGTGCTTCTGCGGAGGAACGGCGTCGCTCAGAAATTGTTCGCAGTTGCCGAACACTTACTGACCTCCATGAAAAGCTAAAGGAGCACGGATTTCAAATTTCGAAGAGTGGCACGTATCTTCGATTGCTCCCTAGAAATTATACCACCTTGGAGGGTAAAAGGCATGTAGTCACTGTGCCTGTCAAATTGAGTCGCCCTGAGGCAGATCACCACAAGGCTCATGTCGATCAACATTTTTGTGTCGCCACAATAAGATCCTTGGAAACGCTGGCATCTATTCTCGGGCCAAAAAAAGTGTTTTTTTTGTCTCAAGACGATAAAGCCCGGGTACCTATAGGTTTGACAGCGGCAAATAAACAAGCTCCTCTCCTGATGCATGTCGAATATCGTGTCTCATTGCCTGATCATGATTGGGTGATTGCTACAAGGCACAAATTGATCCCTAGTGTATATGCTGGGTGCATCATAAAAGGAAATGACATGGGCCGTGCTGAAGCAATTACTTATTCAGGGCCAACATACGTGGCGATTAGAAGTGGCAAACATTCCTCTTCGACAGCTTCCACTCATGCTGTGGACTTCAATAAGCTTGCTACACTCAACAATTTCAAGGAAATTATGCGGGATGAAGAAGGACGCCTGAAACCAGTTGTTCTGATTTCATCTGATGGAGGACCCGATGAAAACCCGAGATATCCAAAGGTTATTTCCCATGCCATACACCACTTTGTCAAGCATGATTTAGATGCAATATTCATTTTTACGAATGCACCCGGCAGAAGCGCATTCAACCGTGTTGAGAGAAGAATGGCGCCTTTAAGCCGGGAATTATCTGGACTCATACTTCCGCATGATTCTTATGGAACTCATTTGGATGAACAAGGGAGAACAAAGGATCATGATCTCGAAAAAATGAACTTTCAGAAGGCTGGAGAAGTTCTCGCAGAAGTATGGAATAATATGGTTATCGACGGCCATGACGTCGTAGCAGAGTACCTTAAGCCCGATGACACTGCTGAAAGCTTTGTTCCAGACTTGCCTTCTCTGCAGTGGTACAGCGAGCATGTGCGAGAGAGCCAGTATTTGCTTCAGGTACATTAGTAAAATCTCATTTATTATTATTTTATCATTTACTTTTCTTATCTAATATGATTAAGATATCTTAATATCATTACCAGGTGGTAAAGTGTGATGACCGCGCTTGCTGTGGAGATTTGCGGAGTTCTCTTCGATCTATTCTTCCTGAACGCTTCGTTATTCCTCCTTACCCAATTTTGCAGTCGTCTAGTGGTCTATATATTCCGAAGCCTCAAGAGCATGATGGCAAGACGTTTGCTACATTTCTTCTGCGTCGGTCTCTTGGAATCACCCCAACGCATGATGGCTTTAACAAATTGCCGTATGACCTGTATTGCCCTAGTCTGCAAAAGGATCGTCGGCAACTTTTGGAAAGGACGTGCCAGTGGTGTGGATTGTACTTCTGTACAAAGAAGAAAGTTAAGGAACATGTAAATTCATGTCACAAGCAACCTAATCCGAGCAGCAGTAATAGCGTAGAGATGCACAATGTTCGTCCTTCACGCATCCTCACGCGACGATCAATCGGCAGATCGAAAGAAATTCTGTGCGTTGTGCGCGAAAATGATGACACCGAGTGGCTTGATGAAACCGATGTTGATTTTCAACAAAGCACAGTACCAACAACTGACCTGCAAGATGCTTATCCAGTTGTTAGTGTTGAAGAATGTCTTGCTAATCCATGGTCCGAGGACAATATACATTAAACATACTCATAACATGTTTTTCCAATGATTACACTCTTCATTTCTATTATTGTTATGGCAATAAAAAAAAAACTTGCAACCTGGTGTAGACATTTTTATTATGGTCCTTAATTTCAGAATAAAATAAGATTATAGTTTGTACCTGTATTTAAATTAAGATAATATTCAGAAAATTTTAAGATTTTTGTAGGTACTAAAATACACGTGATGTTGAGAAGGGGGAGGGGGGGTGGTCTTAAACCTCACTACGTATCACCAATGGGGGAGGGGGGGTTAAAAAAAGGGTAAAAAAAGATCACATGATTAATGGACAACCCCTTAGTAGAAATGAACTAAAGGGAAATGCTGCAACGACTATGAAATCCCTAACACCATTGTAAAATTAATTGGTACCAGAGAGTCATATCAATCGGAGATTAACGATGATGACACGAACGAAAACGACTCATCTGAAGATGACGTATTACAATAATTTTTATTTTTTAAAATTTCATTGACGTCTTTAAAAAAATAGATAAGTATTATTAAGTATTTTGTTACTTAATGTGTAATTTTAATGTTATTTCTTTAATAAAATCTATCATAAAAATAATGTTTTCTTTCGTTATGACCACAAATCTGGCAGAAATGTTATGTATACCTGAGGTTACTAGATGATTACGATGCCTCCTAGTGGACGTAATGTGGATTCTATTGTCACACACAGGATTCCTTTTGAATTCAAATAATAATAAATGCTGCTTATTTGACTTTTAAGGTTTTATATTTTGCTGAGTTTCTCTGATTAGTTTTAGATTCCAGAGAGAAGTGTAGTTACAAAAAGTGAGTTTAGGCTGCTCAGCTTCATGTCTCCCACCATAGGTCAATACACACACTTATACTAATGTGTACATACATAGATTTTACTATTCTACCATATACTATAAATAAAGTTAAATAGTGGAAAATTTAGTATTTTTTTTTTGATGGTGCGTTTTTTTTAAGTGGATTTCTAGTGGTTTTAGAGGTCGATTCTAGTGGGGAGCTTGATACGTCGTTGGCAACACTGCAGCCAGTTGAATTTTTGACTACCGTTGGAGAGGTGATTTTCAGTAACTGTGCAATACTTTTTTCGATTATGGCGAAACCAAGAAAGGTAAGTCGTGGAATTTTTTTGATAGAATAGAATAAAAAAGAATAAAAAAGGGTAAAATAATATGTGGGGAAGATATGACCATAACCTGTTGAGTTGAACTATTTGTGGGAACTATATTTCCTTTGCCTGTTCAAATTACCTTATTTTTTTGTATACTAGCTTATTTACCCTCCTATGTTCGTGTGTTTTAACATAAGCAAAATTTAATTAGAAAATACGCATGGTTATGATTATTTTACATAAATGTAACTGAAGTTGAGATTTGCAGTAGGATATTTTTTTTTACTTTTTCAAATATCTTTTAATAATTAGCATTTGTTACTGTTTTTTTTATATAGAGGCCGCTCAAAGATAAACAAATAGAAGTTATTCTGGAAGAATGGGTCTCTTTATCAGAAGAAGAAGATAAAGAGAATGAAGAGTGTGCAGCTTTAGACTATGTTTCTAAATCAATGGATACGTTGTTGGATCAAATACAAGATCTATCAACCAACCAGTTGTTACAAATATTAGAAGATTCCAATGAAGAGATACTAGCCCATGGGTCTGCTGCCGATCAGGACATGCTACTGCCCTTATATGTTCCTTCTCAAGCCTGTGATTCTGCTGCCAATGAGATACTGCCATCTTTACCTGAACCCTCACAGCCTATGGTACTGCTGCCAATGAAATGCTGCCGCCTTTACCTGTTCCCCCTCAAGCCGGTGGTTCCGCTGCCAATGAGATGCTGCCACATTTACCTGTTCCCCCTCAAGCCGGAGGCTCCACTGCCAATGAGATGCTGCCATCTTTACCTGTTTCCCCTCAAGCCGGTGGTTCCGCTGCTAATGAGATGCTGCCGTCTTTACCTGTTCCCTCTCAAGTCGGTAGTTCTACTGGCGATGAGGAGGTTCTGCTTCCTATGCCTGCTCATGCTGATGCTGTAGAACATGATATTACTGTATTTCCGACATATTCTCAGCTACAGTCCCGAAACAGAATATAGACAACTGAAGTTGAAAATTGGGTAGAACCTAAATTCAGTGAAGGTTTGCACCCAACAAAAGAACACAATCATAGGAGCACTCCAATACAGTATTTCAATAATATTTTTCCAGATTAACTTTTTGAAATGATTGTATTATGTACTAATAAATATGCAAGACGTAGCAAGTTTTGGAAAGATACTGACGTAAATGAAGTCATAGCGTTTCTTGCTATCGCGATTCTAATGGGCCTAAACCCTTTGCCAGACATTGAATTATATTGGAGTTCAGATCCATTGTACAACAATATACAAATAAGTGGTACCATGACTTGCAAAAGATTCAAAAAACTTCTGGAGAACATACACGCATGTGGTATTACAACCCATTTACCCCGTGACCACAGTGACCACGATAAATTACAAAAAATAAGACCTATGCTTACTATACTAAACAGGACTTTTCAAGACAATGCCACCAATTCACAAACTCAGTCAATAGCCGAGAGTATGATAAAATTTAAGGGGCGTGATAGTAAAAAGCAATACATGCCAATGAAGCCCATAAAAAGAAGGTTTAAAGCATGGTGCCGTTGTGACTGAAAGTGGATATCTCTATCTGTGCGACATATACGTAGGCAAAGATAATAAATCCAACGAAGAAGGGCTGGGTTACAGAGTTGTAAATAAAATGACCAAGGAATACACTATTGACCTTTGATAACTATTTTACTTCTGTAGCTCTTATGGAATGCCTTCATAACAGAGGAATTTTCGCGATTGCAACTGTTCGGATGCAACGAAAATAAGGATTTAGCTATTCAAAAAGCTCGAACTCCTGAAGAGTTTACTTCCGTGTTTGCCCTCCTTCAGCTGTAATAAAATGGAAAGACACAAAAGATGTTTATGTAATTACTACTGCTATTGGCCCTAAAAGAACTGAAACAATACAAAGAATCCAAAAGAATGAGCAAAAAAAGAACATGCTGTGCCCATCTGCGATAGCAGAATATACGAGACATATGGGTGGAGTAGATCATTTTGATCACTTCCGAAGTTCGTATTCCATAGGTCGCAGATCTAATAAATCCTGGTTTAGGTTGTTCTGGTTCCTTTTTGAGAGTGCTGTGATTAATTCGTATATTTTGTATAAACACATAAATGAAACCCGCCAAAACATTCACAGGGATTTTAGATTGCGATTGGCTAGAAGTTTGAAGTCTCAACATTTGACACTAAAAAAACAAGATTAAGTTATATTCAAAAACAAAAAAGGCGGAGTTTTTGGTGTGCCTGACGAGATAAGACTGAGCCCGCAAGGACATTTTTTGAAATTGTCGACTTTCAAACGTTGCCGATTCTGCAGTACACGAAAACAAGAAAAGCGTACCAATTACATGTGTGTTTGTAAAGTTACATTATGCGTTGATCCATGTATGAAAGCGTTCCTAGCTTCTTCTGGTTCTGGGGCATAAATATATTTCATTTATACATAAAAAAATATAATAATTACATTTGATTTGATTGATGATTATAGTACAAAGTAATAAAGTTGTTGTTTCATTTCAAACTCTTTACAAAACAAGAGTAAATAAGTAAGATAAAATACTTAAATATATAAAATAAATAATCTATGAACAGACTAGCCTTCACTATTTACATATAGATATACCTAGATTAGAGTTGTCTCTACCCAGGCAATGGGATTATGTTTTCCTACGTCATTTTTTTAGCTATTTCAGTGTTTTTTCAGTAACTTGTTGATAAGGAATCGGAAAGGGCGTTATTTGAAGCCTAAATCCATATATAACACTTAATATACAGTAGCGGTTTATCGGGGCCTGTTTAAGGGTTAAAAAGGAAACTAATGAAATTGTGGGTAAGTGTTTAGAACTATCTTATGGTTTACTTTTATGGGGTAGCGCGGCTGATATACAAACTATTTTTATAATTCAGAAAAGGTCCGTTCGCGCAATTTACGGCTTAGGACCAAGAGACTCGTTAAGACAACTCTTTAAGAAAATAAACATACCTACAGTAGCGTCCCAGTACATTTTTGATCTTATAATCATTATAAGATCAAAAATGTACTGGGACAAAAGAGGTATTTTTCCTAACATACATTATAATATGTTAGGAAAAATACCTATACATTAAAAATACCTCTTTTTTTCAAAAAGTTAGTGCTACAACTGATAGAAATTTACGTAATAAACATAAATTAGTCATGCCGTATCATAGGCTTAGCAAAGTCAGTAAATCATTTATGGGGAACTGTATACGATTTTATAATAGGTTGCCGGAGTCTGTTCTTGATATGCCCAACCGAAAATTCAAAGAGTATGTAAAGAAAGTACTTTGTGAGAAGGCTTATTATAGGACTGATGATTACCTTAATGATAAAACATCTGGCTTGAGCTTGGCACAGGAACCTCGTAATGAATTGTAGTTTAATTTGAACTTAAATCAAAATTCAGTACACTCTGTACATAAATCTTTTTAAAATTGGCAATCCAATATAAATATATGTATAATTGTATATATTAAATATTAAAATCTCATATATGTAAATATATTAATCTGAACAATGTATTCTCTCACCAACATTCTATTCTAAGTTTAAGTACTTGTCCACGTTGACTCGCGGGCGCGGTGGCGGGCGCGGTCACGAAATATCAAACATATGACGTGTTTCCGAGTGTTCACGTACAAAACGCACGTGCGGTCTAAGTAGCGAGCAAACTAGCGACTGGCACGCGCGGCGCGCTCGCGGCAATTTCAGACGCGTGAGACGTTTGTGTGTGTTCATGTCAAACTGGCGGCGGCGCGCGCGATTCACTCGCGACGTCAGGTAAGTTCAACCAGTTTGATCTTGTCGCTAGAAACGATAGCACGTAATCATGTCGTTCAATACAGAAGAGTTTATTAGTGCTGTTCAGGCTAGAACTCCTATTTGGCAAAGTAAACACAGTCATCATATGAACAGAAATGTTCTCAATAAGCTATGGAAGGAAATTGCTGGATTGTTTCCTGATATGGAGGGTGAGTAAATGAAATACTTATGTTATTATTTGCAGGTATTTTAAACTTTTTATTTCCTGAAGGCTACTAAAGATACATTATACAAAGGCGACTTACGTGTATATTAAACGATTATTTTCCCAAAAATATTTTGTGAATAGATTCCGAACTTGTTTAGCCCGATTTGATGGATTGTTGTTTCTTCCAGTTCTAGTTTGTCGCCTTTGGTGTCGAGTTGGAGTTGTGAACTCATTATCACAATCGTAACCATCTGTATCAATTACAAAAGGTTTTAACAAAACTCGCCATTTATTGCATAAAATTCCAAATGCACACTCCACGGTTTTTCTCGCTCTTGACAATCTATTATTAAAATTTTCTCTCTCTTGATTCAATGTTCTTTGTGGGTATGGACGCATTATATATTCTTTAAGAGGATAAGCTTCATCGGCTACTATAACATATGGAGCTGTAGTGTTAGAATTGGGTAATGTTCTTGGTTCCGGAATATTAAATGCACCTCTTTCGAGTAACCGGTTCAGGGACGAGGCATTAAATGTACCGCCGTCGCTTTGCTTTCCTCTACCTCCCACTTCAATACGTCCAAACTGCCAATGCAGTTAGGAAAGTGCCACATCTCCTTAAAATCTGAAGCAATATTCATAAGCTGGTCTTCAGATGGCTGTGGCATGTGGACATTCAATTTTTTTTTTTCCAAATTGCTTCACAGGTACCATAAACAATCTCAGCAACAGTACTAACACCCATACGAAAGCTATATGCCAAAGATCGAAATGCCAACCCAGTGGAGAGATATCTGAAACATAATAAAAAAATACAATTATAATGTAAAACTTAAATGTATTTACACTAATCATCAACACTAAACAATATTTCTGATTTTACAGAAAAGGCTTTAAGGAAAAAATGGAAGAACATTCGGGACCAATTTATGAAAGAATTTAAGAAAATTCCAGTTTCTCGTTCTGGTGATGCTGGAACAGATCAAAACACGTCAATGTAGCCATATTTTCAAATGATGCTGTTTATAAAAGATGACATTACCCCAGAAATAAATGAAGGCAATTTAGATGAAACTACTGATGAAAACTGCAATAATAATGATGATGATTATGAGCGGTCCTCAACTCCCCAATCCATAGCTGGTGCATCTTCAAGTACACAATATACGAGCACCAAACGTAAATGTGCACAAGATGTAAGACAGGAATTTATGGAATTGGAGAAGAAAAAGTTGGAATTATTACAAATTAAACTGTCACAAAGCAGCGAAAGACAAGAACAAGATTGCGAAGATCTGTTATTTTTTAAAAGTTTGTTGCCGTATGTAGCGACATCGTCGTACATACAATCAGCACATAACCAGATAAGGCACACTATAAGATAAAGTTTAGAGATTAAGTTAGATAGCAAAACGCACGTCCTTTATTAGTATATAAGCAACCGATATATGTAAAATAGACACTTAAAACCATTACGTGTTTCACTACATCTCCTTGCCGGACCATCGGCAAATTGGTGACCCCGACGAACAGCAAGCAACTGACCAAGAAGAAAATTCGTCAAAACAGAATGTACACCTCGGCACAATTACCCTGCAAATCAAGCAACAACGCACAAGAAACCTTCACACCTTCTACGTAAGATGCGAGTGCTGAGTAAGGAAAAAATCGGCGACGACACCATAAAACTCCTATGGTTGAGGCTTTTACCGCCATCCGTAACCACGGTCCTGGCTGTCACAGAAAACATGGACGTCAACAAAATGAGCGAGATCGCCGACAAAATATTAGCAAACTCACAGATTACAGAAGTATCAGCCGTGAATCAAAACAAAACAAATGACGACACAATGACGTGCATATTAGCGCAATTAGCAAATATGCGAGTAGAACTGAATGCAATTCAGCAAGGTCATCGACGCAGCGGTCAAGATTATTACAATCGTCAGCATTATCCATTAAGGTCAAGACCAAGAACAAACAGTCGGGAAAGAAGACACCTTTGTTTCTATCACGAAAAATTCAGAAAATACGCGAAGAAATGCGTAAAACCTTGTGATTGGAAACAGGAAACTAACTCAGGAAATCAGGGAAACTAATTCAAGCATCCGCTGTTTAATTTAATTAATTTTAATTATATAGCGATTAATCAGTGGCGCCATCTCTACGCCACTCGCTTCTCCATCATCATCATCTCCAATCCTCAGCCATCACTCCTCACTCTGCAAGCAGTCTCACAGCAAGCCAGCAACTGGGTATCGCAGCAGGTCCATCGCAGCCGACTCACCGAGCTTCCTGGTCCTGTCTCCACCCGCACTCACTCTAAAGGTCTTCGCACATTATAACAACTCACCGGCGCACACTGGTTCGAAAATCGTATATGGTGAACTTAGGGATCAAAGTGCAGCTATCACGCTGATTTTTTTTTTACATACTCCTTTTAACAATAGCTTTGACTTTTGTTAATAAGGTTTTTGCTAAAAAGTGCATTTTCATATTTAAAAAAAATACTGTTTATTTTTTTGTATGGAGAAAAAGTAATAATCATAAAAATCTTTGAAATGGTAATACTGTTAGGCAGGGCCTAGTAGGCGTTATAGTCCGCACAATTCTCAACATTTTATACCTTGAAGTCATATTCATATGTCTGCCGCTTTGGCGTCCACAGCGCTTGGAAATTTTCCTTATTAAATATATAGGCATCATAAACTAAATTACCGTACCCATACTACGTGACCCGTTCAGAGGCGGATGGGTCAGTCTTTTAAAATACCGCACTTGACCATAGGAGGGGGGGGGGGGGGGGGGGGGATTTCATCATCACGTACACAATATCGCAGAGAGAATCAGAGGATCACAGAAAAGGAGGAGGGGCGGGGATAACAAAATGGATCCTTTTATACGTAGTATGGGTACGTTCCCTTATCTTATTAATATAATATATATATTAAATATAAATATTCTAGATCGAGTATAATAAAAATAGTCTAGACAGGAAACATTGTTTTATATTTTGTAGATCAAGTATATTAGTTAAACTGTCTAGATTTCAAACAAAAATGGACAAAACAAAAATGTTTGCATGTTTTAATAATATATCGTCACAGAAAAATTATTAAAAATGCAACAGAGAACTTCGGCCACTTTTAATATTCTTATACGTCTATTATTTAGTACCATACATTAAAAGTGACTGAATGCCAGACAGATTACCAGAGCCCTCCCCTCCACTGAAAATTATACTACTTAGATTCCATAGCGCTCTTCCATCCCCTCCACTAAAAAAATACTCGACTCTCATTGGTCGAGCCCGTAATCTCGTCCAAAGTGTGATGCATGAACAGGTAGAAATTATATAAAAGAGGCGCGTACGATAAAAAAATCAAAGGGATTCGCCAGTCGCTCCACAGTGAAGAACGTGTACGAGCCGCTCACAAGTTTTCGCATCGTTTGGGGGAACGGATCATCACGCGCCCCCCAACACCCCGCAATTCTTATTGCGTAGGAGGGGATAGCTCCCGGCGAAAACTACTGCCAGGACTGCGGGACTGATTTGCTCGCACCCCCCTAGTAGCCGGCCTCCCACCAGCGGGTCTCACCGGCGAAAAGGGGTTGGGTAGTCGGCCCCGTTGTTCCTTCGGCTGCACGGGAGCGACTCCACTCCCGCGCGTCGTCCGGGCTCCGAAATGGAGCCCCCCCCCCGGGAAGGGGTAGGTGCGGGTCCCCCGCACCCCTCCCCCGACATCGCCCTAGCGCATACGCCACCAGCGGCGTATGCTACGCCGACGGGCGTTTTTCACGCGCCCGCCGCCGCCGTCTCCGCCGCTGCTGTCGCCGCGGCGCTAACTGCCGCCGATGCCGCCGCCGCGGCCCCCGCCGCAGCAGTTTCGACGACGACGACCGCAGCAGCATCTGATGTAACTGCCGCCGTCACCGCCGCCGTCACCACCACCGTCACCGCCGCCACCACCACCGTTGCCGCCACCGCGGCCGACACCGTTGCCGCCGCCGCCGCCGCCGCCGCCGCCACTTCTTCCGCCGCCGCTGCCGCTGCCGCCACCACCGCCGCCGCCAGCGCCGTCACCCCGGCCACCGCCGCCTCCGCGGCAGTCAGGACCGCCTTCGCCGCAACCGCCGCCCTCGCCGCCGCATCCACACCCGCGCCCCTCGCGTCCCTGTCCCCAAAGGGATGGATGAAGAGGGACGCGGAGATTCTCGTCCGGCTAGTGAAGGGGAACTGGCTGTCGCCGGGGCTGGCCCAATGGATGGCCGTATACCTGCGCCTCAAAGAGAATGAGGTGCGGGGGGTCGCCCCGTCGGTCGCCGACCTGACGGCGCTGGACTCAGCGAGGCGGGGGGTGATTGCACTCCCCCCCGTCGATATGGGAACGCCGAGGGGGAGGGTAATTACCTCCCTCCTGAAGAGGCCGGCCAGCCCTGATGAAGAAGGCCAAAAGAAGAAGCCGCGCGCCATCAACATGGGGGAGGAGGAGTCCCGCTCCTCCACACAGGAGCCGTCGTCGTCGGGGTCTATGGCGGACCTGACGGTGACGGAAGCAAGCCGCCGCCCCCTGCAGCGCGCGGCTACGATGGCGTCGGAGCGCGGCTCGGAGGCCGCCGCCGCCGCCGCCGCCGCCGAAACAAAGATGAAGCCTCCGCCGGCCGGGAGATCGGCGATCCCGAGATGGCAGTCCCGGGACCCGCGCCGCGCCCAAGCGGGGGCGGACTCAAATCGCGCGCCCGCCCACGCGTCCGCCCAGGCGCCCGCCCAGGCGCCCACACAGGCGGCCGCCCACGCAGCCGCCTGCCCGCCCGCCCAAGCAGACGCCCGCCCGCCTAACCAGGCGCCCGCCCAACCAGCCGCCCGCCCGCCCAACCAGGCGCCCGCCCAACCGGCCGCCCGCCCGCCCAACCAGGCGCCCGCCCAACCAGCTGCCCGCCCGCCCATCCAAGCGGCCGCCCAACCAGCCGCCCGCCCGCCCAACCAGGCGCCCGCCCAAGCGGCCGCTCGCCCGTCCGCCCAGGCGCCCGCTCAAGCAGCCGCTCGCCCGCCCGCCCAGGCGCTCGCCCAGGCGCCCGCCCAGGCCCCCGCCCACGCATCCGCCCAACGCGCGCCGCCCTCGCTGGCCGCTCCCGCGGTATCATTTGCCCGGGTAGCGGCCGGCACCGGAGCCCCGCTGCCTCAAAGGAAAGGGGCACAACGGGGAGCAGTGCCCCGCGCCCCGCCCACCACCTCGGCACCCGCCGCCTCCACTTCAGCCACAGCTGCGGCCTCCACCACGGCTGCAGCCACCGCAGCCGCCTTCACCGCCGCCGCCGCCGCCTCAGCCGCCCCGCCGTCGGCACAAGCGCCCCGGGAGCCGCGCTACCCTCGTATCTGTGTGGACCACCTACCCAATTGGGTGGCCCACTTTAAGGAAATAAGCCGCCTTCTGGGACGCTCGCCGGCCGCCGTCGCGCGCGGAAGAGGCGTCCACTTCACGCCGAGGGACGGCAACGAGTATCGAGTTGTCCAGCGCTACATGAACACGCTGGACGTGCAATGGCACTCATACTCGTTGCCATCAGACCGACCGTTGAAGGTGGCCATCCGCGGGCTGCCGCCAGACACCGAGGAGGCCGCATTAAAAGAAGATCTGGAAGAGAAGGGCTATGAGGTGGAGGCCATCAAAGCCATCCGGGGCAGGGGAGATCGCCCTGGATGCGTTTTCTTCACCCTCCTGGCACGGACTCCAAATTGCCAGGAGGTGTACACCGTGAAGGAACTTCTCCACTGGCCAACATTGAAGATCGAGGCGTGGAGGGGCAAACAGGGACCCGCCCAGTGCCACCGGTGTCAATTGTTCCGGCATTCGTCGGTCAATTGCCACCGATCAATCGTCTGCGTACGCTGCGGCGGGCCCCACAAGGCCACGGAATGCGAGCGGCCCTTGGACCAGCCCGCCACCTGTGCGAACTGCGGAGGACCGCACCCGGCCAACCACTCGTCCTGCCCGGTGCTGCGGCGCGAAGCAAGGAACAGACGGGCTGGCCCAGTCGCTCGCAGCGGTACCGCCCCCACGCCCCGAAACACCACAACCGAGGCAGCGGAGGGTTCTTTGATGGCCCCCGCCAACCCACCGACCGTCAGGGGAGCAGAGCTCCCGAAAAAGAAAAGGAAGAAGAAGAAGAAGAAGAATGCCGCCGCCGTGAGCTCTGCCCCCGTGGCGGAAGAAGAAGCGGCCGTGCCGACTCCCCCGGCGCCGCAACCCACTCCCGCGCCTGCCCCGGCTGCACCGATCCCACCAGAGCACTTTTACGCGCTGGTGCAGTCGGTGCAACAGATGCAGGCACTACTGGCCGCCCTCGTCCCCGCGGCCCCCCTCAGAGGCGTACCCACCCCTAACCTCTAATTATGGATGGTACGTCTCTGAGGATAGTGTATTGGAACGCGGGATCGCTCCAGGGGAAAAAATTGCTGCTGACCAACTTCCTCCGGGAGCAGCGCATAGACGTCCTCCTCGTCAGCGAGACCCACCTGCGGGATGACCAAAAATTTGGCATCCCGAACTTCATCACTTACCGAAAGGATGAGAAGAGCCCGGTCAATGGACAAGCCTACCGGGGACTTGCAGTGTTGGTGAAGCGCAACGTTATCCACCAGCCCATCCCACACGTGGAGTTCCAGACGATGTACGCCCTTGGTGTGCTCGTCAGCGTCGCCGGCCGCGAGCTGCGGCTGTTTGCGACCTATATTCCGCCAGGGATCACACTCAAAACCAACGAGCTGTGGTCCCTCTTGAACACCACCACGCCAACGCTTGTGGCTGGCGACTTCAACGCCAAGCACACAGCCTGGAACTCCACGAAGATCAACCGATGCGGAAGACGCCTTCACCAGGCCGCTGTGGACCACGACTTCGAGCTGTTGGGGCCGGACGAACCCACTCACACCGACACCAGGGGAGGCTCCGACATCATCGACATCGTGGCCCACAGAGGGCTGACAGCGCTGCCAACACTGCACGTCTACCCGGACTTGCCATCAGATCACCGGCCGGTTCTTCTCATCCTCCGGGACCTTCCGGCGAGGGTCTCGCTGCCGAGGAGAACGTCCAAAATCAACTGGGACTACTACGGAGAGGAAATTGAAGGCGACAAGGCCAGTGTCGCCTTCAAGAGGGTCTCCACCAGTGAAGAGGTCGAGCTTGCGGCGAGTGCTATCACCCACAGCATCCAGCACGCTCTCGATGCCGCACGGATGCCCGTTCCGGCCACCGCCAAACCCGAGCCGCTCCCGGCGCACATCACCGCGCTACTGGAGCGGAAGCGAAGAATGCGGAGGCTGTGGATGAGTACTCGCTGCCCAACACTCAAAGCCGAACTCAACAAGCTGGTGGAGACCGTAAAGGACAAACTACAGGAGCACGCAGCCAGATCGTGGGAGAACCACCTCATATCGGTGGGCGGTGATATCCCCTCCGTTCACCGCCTCTGCCGGCAGTTGTCGGGTGTGCCACAACCCGTCCGGCCGCTGCTGGCAGCCGATGGCCTCCCACGATTTAAGGCCGAAGACAGGGCTGAGATCTTCGCCGAACATCTGGAGCGTCAGTTCACGCCGAACCCGGTCGTGGACCAGGCCCACCACGACAGCGTCGTCGAGCACCTTCGGGAGTACCTTGCGGAGCCAGTGCCGGAGCATGAAGACGCGGTGTTCTTCACCCCCGGCCAGGTCAAGAGGATCATCCTGAAGCTGAAGCCCAGGAAAGCCCCGGGCGCAGACAACGTCACGAACGAGGCGCTTCGCCACCTACCGCCGGGATTCATCACGGCGGTGACGCGCCTCTTCAACGGCATTCTGCGCTCGGGCCACTACCCGAACATATGGAAAACCGGAAGGGTGATCCTCTTGCCCAAGCCGGGGAAGGACCTCCGCATGCCTGAAAGCTACCGGCCCATCACGCTCCTCAGCGCCCTCTCGAAGGTGTTTGAGAAACTGCTGCTCGGCCTCATGCTGCCGCACATTCCACCGCGCGCCGAGCAGTTCGGGTTCCGGCCTGAACATTCTACGACGCTCCAGATCGCCAGACTCCTCGGCGAAATCTCAGTCGCCGCCAACCGTAAGGAGACCGTGGCTGTTGTGCTCCTAGACAACGAAAAGGCCTTCGACAGAGTATGGCACGAGGGGTTGCTGTACAAACTGTCGAAGAGCCCCATTCCAAGAAGAATCATCAGGATTGTGGCCTCCTTCCTGAACGAGCGGAAGATCAGGGTGGCGGTCGAAGACGCCCTCTCAACGGAGAAACCCGTCCGGGCTGGCGTTCCTCAGGGTAGCTGCCTGAGCCCGGCCTGCTACGCCGCGTACACCGACGACATTCCGGTCGCAGATGGAGCCAAGCTGGCCCTCTACGCCGACGACGCGGCGTACTTCGCGGTATCCATGAGCGCGAAGCACGCCGCCAAGAAAGTCCAAAAAGCGCTAGACGCCCTGCCAGATTGGCTCCACAAGTGGAGACTGTCGGTGAACGTGGCGAAAACGCAGGCTCTGATCTCCGGGAACGCCGCCCCACCGCCGCCCCTGACGCTCTTCGGGAAGGACGTGGCGTGGCAGCCACACGTCACGTACCTCGGGGTCAAGATCGACCGTGGTCTTCGCCTGAAGACCCACGTCGACTCAGTGGTGCAAGCAGTGAAGACGGCCAAAGGAAGACTCCGTCCAGTGCTCTCCTCCAGCCTCCCGCTGAAGACGAAGCTCGGGATCTACAAAACGTACATCAGATCCCGCCTCACGTACGCAGCCCCGGCGTGGTACGCCTATGTCGCGGAGACCTACAGGCGTCGCCTCCGTGCTCAAGAAAACCAAAGTCTCCGCGACATCGTCGGGGCCCCACGGTACGTGAGGAACGCGACGATCCAGCGGGACCTTAAATGGGAGGGCCTGGACGCATTCATCTCGCGTCTGGCCAGTGACATGTTCGGCAGGGCGGACAGGTCGGCGCACCCGCATCTCGTGGGCATCGCGCCACTGCACGCTCGCCCGCCGGACCGAAGACACTGGCCATCACCCAGAGAAGCCGTCATCACAGCGAGCACCACTGCAGGCGCCGCACCCGCAGCGCCTGTTGACCCCGCGGGAAGACCAAATTAGTGGCCGCCACGGCCACGCTCAGTGACCTGCCTGCCGCTGCAGGCAGCGATGAAAGTCGCTGAAGAGGGCCACAAGCCCTGAACAGCACCCCACATTTCCGCCTGACGGCGGAAATGCAGGATGACAGGATGGAAAAATCACTACCAATTGAACTGTTGAAGAAGATACATCTCCATAAAATCAGTGACGCTCTATTATCATCTACATACCATGACTCGATTTGAAACCAACTTGGACTTCTACATATTTCTACGAGAAGGCGACCTCAAGGATTATAAAAGGCTCCATCAAGCGATTTTGGCTGGTATTCCACTCAGTGTTTGTGACCAAGATTCTGAAGAAATATTAAAGTTTTCAAGATCCATCACTGTCAACTTGAATCGCAGATGGACCGCGGCAAACAGAACTCAGAAAACATTTATGAATAAACATATGGGCTGGTTAGAGGAAAGAATCAAGTGGCCTGTGTGCAATAACCTGAATCTCGCGAAGATTTTTGAAGATACCATAGAGGAAGAAAATCAGCTACCAGAGCCTACAGATTACGTCACTCCATCCACATCTTCTGTTACAAAGGATATGAGCACTTCTACAGAAAGTCCGGTCAGAAAACCATTTTCTGACCTGGGAAACAAGCAAAAAAAAAGACGGTCAGGTACATTAACTGACTATACAGCAGATGAGTTGTCTTTTGCTCTCGTCTCTAACCTGAAATCGGAAGGAAAAATCGACCTTGCCCAAGTGATTGGGCACCTTATGAAAAACCCAGAACGAGCACACGAAGTTCAAACATATTTGTTTCACAAGGAGAAGAAGGAAACTCTCGAGGAAGATCAAGCTTTGGCCCTTGCTACTTCACTGGATTTGTCAAAATGGAGATATTTGACGCTAAGGGCTTTCTTGACAAACTACGAAGGTTCTGCACAGCTTCCTTCGTACTACAAACTGTTGAAAGCTAAGAAGAAATGCTATCCGGATACGTCTGATATTGAAGTAACTGAAGATGGAGCAAAGGTGAAATTGCAGTCATTACTGAATTTGACTGTACAGAGGATCCTGCAAGTTGTTGGCGAACCTCTAAATCTCCCAGATGGACATCTAAAAATGACCAGCAAATGGGGATTCGACGGATCTTCAGCACAAAGTAATTACAGACAGAAAAGCGGGCAACCTGACTTCGATGATTCATCAGTATTCATGACGAGTCTTGTGCCATTAAAGCTTGAGTCTGACAATGTGCTGATCTGGGAAAATCCAAAACCTTCTTCCACGTTTTACTGTAGACCAGTGAAGTTTCAGTTCGCAAAGGAAACCAGCGAATTCATCAAACAAGAAGAAGCTGCGATGAAAGAAGAAATCCGAAACCTGACTGTGTCAAGATGCGGGGAAGTCGAGATCAGTCATGATCTGCACATGACGATGATTGATGGCAAGATAGCTACAATCATCACCGATACTCCATCTGCAGCGACTTGCAATATATGTCTGGCAAAACCCAGTGAAATGAATAACTTACCAGAAGTATTCTCAAGACCAGTTCGGGATGAGGTGTACCAGTACGGACTCTCTACACTTCACATGTGGATCAGAAGCATGGAGTGTCTATTGCACATATCGTACAATATGGACTTCGAGATGTGGTGTGCACGAGGTGAAAATAAAAACCTCAAGAAAGCAAGGAAGGATTTCACGCAACAACAATTCAAAGAGCAGATGGGACTCTTGATAGATATTGTTAAACAGGGCTTCGGAACTACGAACGATGGCAACACTGCAAGAAAATTTTTCAGAGAATACCAGAAGAGTGCACAGATTACGAAGATTGATGAGAATCTCATTAGGCATTTCGCTGTGATCTTGCAGGTCATATCCTCTGGGAATGCCATCAACATCGAGAAATTCCGGGAATATTGCAGAGAGACAGCTGAACTTTTTGTACACCTCTATCCATGGTACAATATGCCAGCAAGTGTGCACAAGCTGCTCATACATGGGGCTGATATTTGCCGACATTTCTCTTGTCTGCCTATTGGAATAATGTCGGAAGAAGCATCCGAAGCAAGAAATAAGGAATTTAGAAATACAAGGGAGCAACACACTCGGAAAATGGGAAGGATTCAGAATAATGAAGACATTCTTCATAACTTTTTAATAACTTCGGATCCATATATATCACACATCAGGCCAAAGTATGCAAAATTCAATAATTTAAAATTATTTTCAGAAGCTATTGACTTATTAGAATCAGCGGTAGAGGAAGAAGCAGAAATGGAGATCGACGAAGTTTCAGTGGATAAGACAAATCCTTTGGAATAATCATCTCTTTAGTGTGCACAATATCACAGCTCTTTTCAGAGCTTTACAACAGCTCTTTTCAGAGCTCTACAAAAGCTCTTTTCAGGGCTACCATCTATATCTTCATATTTCTTGGGCAACATAGTCAATATCTAATGTATAAAATTCTCGCACGGTATAAATTTTGTGTGCTTGTCGCAAAGGTCTTGCTTTAAAAAGATAATCGTTTCATCATTAATAGTATGAAATTTCATCTCAATCAAAAATTTCATCGTAATCCTGACCTCCCCCCCAGCCTTCGTATGATCAAGTACGGGTATTTTAAAAGACTCCCCATCCGCCTCTGAACGGGTCACGTAGTATGGGTACGGTAATTTAGTTTATGATGCCTATATATTTAATAAGGAAAATTTCCAAGCGCTGTGGACGCCAAAGCGGCAGACATATGAATATGACTTCAAGGTATAAAATGTTGAGAATTGTGCGGACTATAACGCCTACTAGGCCCTGCCTAACAGTATTACCATTTCAAAGATTTTTATGATTATTACTTTTTCTCCATACAAAAAAATAAACAGTATTTTTTTTAAATATGAAAATGCACTTTTTAGCAAAAACCTTATTAACAAAAGTCAAAGCTATTGTTAAAAGGAGTATGTAAAAAAAAAATCAGCGTGATAGCTGCACTTTGATCCCTAAGTCCACCATATACGATTTTCGAACCAGTGTGGCGGCGACTCGACTCTATGCTAGACATTGAAATTAAAGCCCTGTATCATATGTTCAAGGTTCAATTTCAAAAAATGATTATAAAGTAGTGTACAACGAGTGGCCTACGCATCGTACACTAGAGGTCAACCCCGACACGTTTGTCACGCAATGACCATACGTCGTCCACGCAACGACCACACGTTGTCCACGTAACGACTATGCGTTTGCGACTGACGCGTGACGGGCAACCATTTGCCAGCCCACCCGTCCGCCCCGTGCCTTCCCCCCGCCCGCCATCATTCACTATAGAATCGAAGGACGGAGTGCACTTTGGCGGTACACGGTGATTTTTCGAAAATCATGCAGAAAGAAAAGTTGATAGAAGAAGTGCGAAAACATCCGCTACTATACGACCTTAGTGATCCGAAATATAGTGACGTACATAAGAAGGAAAAGGCATGGAATGAAATCGCTATTGTATTGTCGCAACCAGGTAAGAATTTTTTTCTACTCCGGTACATTTATCTGTTAATTATATAGTCCCGAACACCTATATAAAAGCTAGTCTTATTCAATTGCAAAAAAGTCGATCTAGTCTTTTTTGCAATTGAATTTTGCAAAAACTAACTGTCATATGTGACTATACAACTTCCCGCTCTTAATTATGCGGTATTGCTGTGTTTGTTATATTTAATCCCTAGTCGTAGAAAAAGTTTTGTATGCGACGTTGCATTAACACTCACCACGCCACTCACCATTTTTGAACCCTCTTATACAACTATTGCATAAAATACTATTAACATAATTAATTTCTATTTGTGACGTTTTCAGTGTTGATATTGAGTTATTGATTTTGCCATAATCTACAGAAATTCAACTATCGAACAAATAAATATGTGTGATTCTAATAGATATTAAAAATAATGTTAAAACTTTTAAGTCATTTCATTAAAGTACATTGTTGAGAAAATTTAATTCAACCTGTTACATCCAAAAAGTATGTAGGTTATTGTACAGTTAACAGTACCTACGATTTTCTACTTGGACACTCCAAAAATCTTGGTTTATCGTAAAAATTAGTTTTTTTCACATACAGTAATATAAAATCCCAGAATTTACTGATATAAAATATTAAATCTACGTCATATATATATTTTATTTTTAGTTTGGGTTTCTGTATGTTATAATAAAGTGCCTTACGTATATTTAATATAGGTAATCAGTAATAAAATCCCACCTTAGTATAGAAACTTGTTTAATATTCTTAATAAGCCAATAATATTATAACCAACTTCTTACGATTATTACATATTAATTATCCATGATCTATATTAAATGCTGCCACGGAACTCGTCCTTCGGGAGATTGAAAATAAGTTGCAAACATATCACGAGTTTCAAAAGCAGATGCCGAAGATTCACTTATATCTTCTGGAATTGTACTTAGATTACTTAGTAATCTCTGTTCATCATCATTATTGGCCGAACTCTGCCTTGTGTTGAGTTCATCATCGGATGTTATATTATAACACCGCATGACATTGTGTAAAATACACGTCGCAAAGACCACAATATCAACATATTTTGGGTGTAAATGCAAATTCTTATTATAAATTCCAAATTTTTGATATAAGATGCCGAACGCGTTTTCAACTACTCTGCGAGCTCGCGATAAGCGATTATTGTATATTCTTTCCTTTTCTGAAATGCCACTTGAACGTGGATATGGTCGCAATAAATTCCATTTTAAAGGAAACGCTTCGTCGGCTACAAAAACATGTGGCATTATTATTTCAGTACCAGGTAATGGTGTGGCAGTTGGAATATTAAATGTATTCATTTCAATCGCTCTTCCTAATCTTGACGATGCCAAAATTCCGCCATCACTATTCTTGCCATAGGCCCCTATATCGACAGCTATAAATCTGTATTTATCATCGACGATAGCCATGAGGACGATAGAGAAGTGTTTTTTATAATTAAAAAATAGCGAGCCGCTGCTAGGAGGGGCAATTATGTTTACATGTTTGCCGTCGATGGCACCTATACAGTTTGGAAAATTCCATTTTTTATTGAAACCATCTGCGATTCTTTTCCAGTCTTCGGTAGTAGGTGTGGGCATGAACTTCCCCTTCATTGTATTTATAATCGCATTGCACACATCTTTTAATATCGACCGGATGGTACTTTCGCCTAACCGAAAGGTTGAACTCATAGTCCTAAATGAACAGCCACTAATCAAGTACCTGAAACAACCAATTTTTCTTTATATTTATATTATTTTGTTACAGCGTCAGAATGTAAGAAGATATGGCAAAACTTAAGGGAATATCATAGAAGAGCCATTAAAAAGAAAGCAACTAAAAGTGGTCAGAGTGCTAATACTAATAAAAAATGGCAATTTGAAACTGAAATGTCTTTTTTATTACCACATTATAAAGAACGGTCTACAGTGACGTCAGTGGACAACACAGATGATGGTGATGATGAAAATAGCTTATCTGCTGCGGAAATTCTTGCCAATGTGACTAATAATGAAGAATCTCAAGACTCGTCAATTATCTCGGAGCGTCCTGAATCTTCGGTGTCTATGTACAATTCATCTAGATCAGTGTTTCCTGACATTCCAAAAACGACAAAACGAAAGAAATTGCAAGAAACAAGTGCATCGGCGGTTTTAATGGAATATTTATTAAAAAACAAACACGATGAAGATGGAAAGCAGAATGACGAAATGGATAAATTTTTTTTAAGTATTTCTAGCACAGTAAAAAAATTATCTACCTATAATCAAGCACTTTTAAAGTCAAGAATTTTTAATTTAGTTTCGGAAGCTGAAATACAAGAACTGCAAAATAATCGAAACTGTTACTATGATGATTTTTTTGCACCAGGAACTTCTGGCTACACAACTCAAAACCTAAATGCAGGTACTACCGGTAGTAGCTACACAACTCAAAACCTAAATGCAGGTACTACCGGTAGTAGCACCGCTAGCACCCAACAGCAAAATACAACGCCTATGGAAGAATCGAGGGTTGATGGTTCTTCTTAACACAATTAAAGTAAAATTGCTTTGCTTTGATTTATCCTTTAACTTGATATATAAATAAATACATATAAATTATAAAAAAGTTTCTTATTGCTTACCTTAATGTCACTGCCAGCTTTTCTTCCGGTGATACAGCTTCTCTAAATCGCGTGTTTCTTTTGTAGATGTCGTCCTCAATAATATTAAGTATATAATAAAACAAGTATCTCGGCATACGGAAATAGATATAGAATTTTTCTTCGTCATCTAGCAGACGTTTCCGGATATTCCAATATTCCCCTTCTGATTTCCTTTGTCGCAACATATCATGTACCCAATATCTTCTTTTCCTGCTGTTTCGTTCATTTTCATTATCAAATATAATAGCTATAATCGCCAGTTCAGTGAATGTAAAGTTCGACATTTCATAAGCAACACGACTTCTTTGGACAAAATTTAACCGAAAACTGAGGTTAGACGAGTTGTCTGTTGAATACGCATTACCCACTCGTTGGCACCGCGTTGGCCACTCCTTGACACCGCGTTGTCCACTAGTGACCATTGGGTGGATCAACTAGTTGACTACTCATCTAGAGTGTGAGTAGAGTTGCTGCCGCGTTGGCGTGGAGTTGTTATAATGTGCGAAGACCTTAAAGGTCATAGCTCATTAGAGCCACCCGGCACCCGACCCTCACCGCCTCAACTAGTGCGGTTGATATTGTTTGTATGGATTTCTATGGATATACGCTCATTACATCAACTCCGGATCGCCTCGCTCGCAAGTTGCCCACGCGCGGGCGGCGAGTGGACCACTCGGTGACAACTCGCAACTCGCATGCTTGCCGCACGTTGATCGCGCGTTGCCGACGAGTGGACCGCGCGCTGCCTGCCAGTGATTCACTCGAGGGCGATGCGTTGGCAATGCGCCGCTCCCCACCCTCCCATCATTCCCAGCCTTTCTTTCGAACAAGGCGGACGTATCGTTTTTACTTTTAAAATGAATAAAGAAAAACTTATCGAAGAAGTTCGTAAATATACTTTATTATATGATCTAAGTGACTCGAAGTACAGTGACAATGTAAAAAAGGAAGAAGCATGGACAGAAATAAGCAACACCTTAGCGGTAACAGGTAACGGATATTATTTATGTATTAAAAATATTAAATAAAAGATAGTACAACAGATTGGTGCTTAATTCGGTTGTCCCTTGTTTTGCATAATGTTCATTTAGTCTAATTTTAATTTGGTAACATTGCAAGCTAGTAATGGACAAAAATGATATGTAACCTACAATGTAAATCAAACAAGAGACCATATTGTTTCAAACGTTGTTATGTGAAACAAGGTACTTTCACATAATTCGTTATTAACTAGACATCCACATATATGACATTTGATGATTAGTGATTCATAAAAAAATTGATAATACGAGTAAGCAAATTAAGTATTCCATGGAAGCTGTCCAACCGATGATTTGAAATAAGCAGCAAACAAATCACGTATGTTAAAAGCAGTAGTGTTTCCACCAATGTGACGTAGATCATTGAACGCCTCCTGATGCAGGTTATGATGCGCTGGCCTGGGTCTGGAACAGTACTCTTCGTTACTTTCGATATTATAAGTTCGCATTACATTATGCAATATACATGTTGTCAAAACAACATTATCAACCATGTCTGGATTTAAACGAATATTTTTATTGTATATTTCAAACTTTTGGTATAATATTCCGAATGCATCTTCGACTACTTTGCGTGCGCGTGACAGGCGATTGTTAAATTCTTTTTGGTCCTGAGATAGTTGTTGAGAACGAGAATATGGCCTCATTATGTTCTTTTGTAACGGAAATGCCTCATCGCCCACGAAAACATGTGGAAGTGCTACGTTTGTCCCGGGCAATGCTTTGTCACTTGGAATATTGAACCTATTATTTTGAATTCGTTTTCCAATTTTTGAAGATGCAAAAATACCACCGTCGCTGTTTTTGCCATAAGCACCGATGTCAACAACTGTAAATCTGTATCTATTATCGACTATGGCCAAGAGAACTATCGAAAAATGTTTTTTATAGTTGTAGTAGAGCGATCCGCTGTTGGGTGGAGCTATTATATTTATATGCTTGCCATCTATGGCACCAATGCAGTTTGGGAAATTCCACCTGTCATTAAACCCTTCCGTAATTTTTTCCCAATCTTCAGCTGTAGGCGTTGGCATATAAACACTCATCATTTTGTCAATAACAGCTTTGCACACTTCCTTAATTATTGACCTAATAGTTGTTTCGCCTAATCTAAAGCTTGTAGATAAATTTCTGACTGAAGTGCCACTCGTCAAATATCTGAAACAAAGAAGTTCTTAATTTTGTATTACACAAAATAGGCTGTAAAAAAGTGAATTGTATTTAATTGACTATTTATTTTTTTCAGTACCAATGTGCAAGAAAACGTGGTCCAATTTAAGGGAAGCTCATCGTAGGGCTATTAAGAAAAAAAATACCAAAAGCGGTCAAGCAGCAGTCTCAGTTAAAAAATGGCAATTCGAGGATGAAATGAATTTTTTGACACCCTTTTATAAAGAAAGAGCAACTGTATCTTCACTACTCAGAGATAGTGATGATACAGAAAGTACCGTCAATGAAGATTCGCAGTTGTCTGCTCCCGATTGCCAATCGGATATTTCAATAATAGAAGATCGTCCAACATTATCTGAGTCCTCTACAAAGAAATCCAAGTTTTCAAACATAAAAAAGCCCAGAGTACTTGACGAAGACAGATCTTCTGCATCGTCATTGTTAATGAAATATATATTAAAAGAAAAAGATGAAAAAAATGAAGATGATATTGACAAATTTTTTTATGGTATAGCTGCAACGGTGAAGAAATTTAATGAATACAACAAAGCAATTATGAAATCTCAAATTTTTAATATTGTTTCGCAAATGGAACTCCGAGAAATCAATGAAAAAGGAAATAATTACTACGTCAGTAATAATTATTCAACTGCAGGACCTTCTGGAAATTATTCAACGCCAGGACCTTCTGGATACAGTACTACAACGAATTATGATACAGAAAGGAATGCCACAGAGGTGAACACACCGGTCTTGACTGATACTGAAAAAGATTTACCTGATTTTTAAATACCGAAAAAGATTTACCTAATTTTTAAAAATGTGATTAGTAAGTACTTAATTAGTGACAAAATGATGTCAATATTACGAAAATAAAGGTTGATTTAAGATACTCTTACATTGTTTTACTTATACACACATACATACTTACATATATACCGGTCAAAAACTAAATTGTTATTAAAATGACACATGGAGCATACCAAGAGGTAAAAAAAACTAAAGTAATAACTTTATTTACTTACTTTAAAGTCACAGCCAATTTCTCTTCGGGTGTGATCGCTTCTCTGAATCTTGTGTTTTGCTTAGATATGGAGTCTTCAATATGAGACAGTATGTTATAAAACACACTTTGCGGCATATGATAGTAGGAAAAAAATTTTTTCTCGTCGGCTAGCAAATGCCTACGAGCTGTCCAATATTCGCCCTCTTTTTTTCTTTGTTTAAACATTTCGTGCACCCAATAAGCTTTCCTTTTTCTCTTGGGTCTTTCATTTTCTTCTGCATCAAGCGCTACAGCTATGAGTGCCAATTCACGGTTTGTAAAATTTAACATTATGAAGCGCACGTGTAGACGTAGTGCCAATTGTTAACAGACTACACGAAAATTCCTGGACTAACCGGTCTCCAGTCGTAGACCACGCGGCGTCCACCAGCGGCCAGCGCGGGGTCCACTGGGTGACGATGCGAGGTCCACTGGTTGACCGCGCGACGTTTATTGGTGATAACACGGTGTCCACCCGTGGACCACCTGTCGACAACGAGTTGACGCCGTGCGACGAGGCGGTGCGGAGTGAGTGCCGGGTGGCTCTAATGAGCTATGACCTTAATCGACTTCAGCGACCGACGCATCGACCGCAGCCCACGCCTGGATCTCTTCGACGGCCGCTCTTCTCTCCAGCGTGGCAGCTCTGCACGATATCTTCCGGCGCCAACAAGTCGACTTCGCTCTCTACTGTCTCGACTCACCGCAGACTACGAGCAACGCAACGGCTCACTCCTGACTCACTAGGACTTCGAGCAACTTCCGACTCACTGGAAGACAACTGGCACTCATGACGGACGCCAGCGCTACCTGTGTTGGCGCAGTTCTACAACAAAAAAAGGGACGCATTTGGGAACCATTAGGATTTTTTTCAAGAAAACTTAAGTGATGCACAACAGAAATATTCAACATTCGATAGAGAATTACTCGGAATATATATGGCAGTCAAACATTTTCAAAGATTGATCGAAGGAAGAGAATTCACGATTTTTACGGATCATCGACCTTTGACTAAGAGCGCATACAGACGAACGGCATGGTGTCGACGGCAGGGTACCACCGCAGCCGTCGACGTGTCGGCGGCAGCAGTCAATACGTCGACGGCTGCCGCCGATAGGCGGCAACAGCTGCCGTTGACAGGCGACGTTTGCAGTATTAGAATGCCGCGTACTAGTAGTCGTGGTATAGGAGCCAGTTGCAAAATGGATTCCGAGGAAGAAACACTGTTATTGCTTTTACTCCGCCGCCGTCGCCGACAACAACGAAAAAGAAAGATACGTTCAGTGTGGGTTGAAGAAATATTAATGTATAGAGAACAAGAGGGAGATTTTTATACACTCTATCCACGTTTACGAGAGAACGAAAAAAAATTTTTCAATTACTTTCGTATGGGCGTGGACCCATGTCTACGGTGCGGCGCCGTTTGCCGTGCAACGGTAGGACCAGGCCACAACTGTGCGTTGCGGCGTCGCATCGCAAAAATCAACGACGCCGCACAACGCATCGTGGAAAATCCGATGCGCTGCGCAACGTACAAATCTGCGATGCGACAACGCGTTGCCGTTTAGTCGGTGTCCATACTTTGAACGACCTGCACGTGTTTTTTAAGCGATATGGCGGAGTACGATGTCGACCACCTGATATCTTTAATTTACGAACGTCCCGTCCTTTGGGACAAAACTATATCACAATTCAAAGACAAAAATTTAAAAACAGAAGCATGGAGGGAAGTGTGTACAAGTTTATATTCAAATTTTGAGGAGTTAAATACTGTTGAAAAATCAAAAATCGGTAAGTACTTATAAACATTTATATTTTCGTTAACTGCCAACTTAGAGCTCCAATGTTACTATTAAAATAATTACAAAATTCGTTTCTGATTATGTTAGCTTCCGTTCTACTTTCATGTGTTGTTTCGTGTAAAATTTGCAAAGAATCGTCAATAATCATTTCTTCAAACGTTTGTGCGCCATCTCGATTCAATACAAAGTTGTGTAATACACAGCATGCTTTTATAATGTCTATTGTGAAATCGTAAGAAACATTAATGGGTCGGTGAAATATGCGCCATTTATTTGCGAGAATGCCAAAAGCGCTCTCAACATATCGTCTGGCTCGGCTCAAACGATAATTAAAAACTCGTTTTTCTATCGATAAAAACTTCCCAGAATATGGGCGCATTATATTATTTGTCAGTGGTAATCCTTCATCCGCCACGAAGACAAAAGGAATTTCTTTTTGAAAGCCAGGTAACGGTTTTGGCGGAGGTATAGATAATTGACCTTTTTTTAATAAGTCGTATAGTTTTGAATTTTGAAAAACAGTGGAGTCACATTCCTTACCATATGCACCTATATCGACATATATAAATTTGTAATTCGTATCAACAAGTGCTAATAGAACAATGGAATTATAATTTTTATAATTGAAAAATAGGGATCCACTGTGATCCGGGCTCAATATACGAATGTGTTTTCCATCTAGCGCTCCTATACAATTAGGAAAGTTGGTCTTTTTTTCATACTCTTGAGCAATTTGTTCCATCAGCTCTGTTGTAATTTTTGGTAATTCCAACCTTTTAAGAATGTTCCATAAAATACGACAAACAAATTTTACTATTTCTGTTATTGTAGATTTTCCACGATAATATGTGAAATGCATATCTTTAAAAGTATTTCCCGTCGCCAGGTACCTGAAAAAAAAAAACAAAATAAATCATTATTCTTCATATTTTTTTAGGTAACGATGTCATAAAAAAATGGAGAGGAATCAAGGATAATTTTACAAAATACGAAAAAAAATTAAACGAGCAATGTAAATCCGGAGCTGGGGCCAAAAAAATTAAACAATATCATCTATACGACCAGCTCCTATTTCTGAAAAAGAATTTTCAAAATAAAACAACATCAAGTCTTGACGATGAAGAAATAAGACCAAGCACCTCAACCCAACAAAGCCAGCAACCTGTCATGCCACGTTACCAGCCTGCATCGCGTAAAAGAAAAATTGACGAAGACGAATTTGAGAAGAATATTATAGCTGCTTTAAAAACACCTGAAAGTAGACATTTATCTTTTTTTAAAGGAATTTTGCCATCATTGGAAAAATTGAATGATAATCAAACAATAATTTTCCAAAGTCGTGTCCTACAGATATTAACTGATTTACACCAACCATCATACTATCCCAGCCACTATCAAACTTCACAAACATCCGTCCAAGCAAACTATCAAACATCTCAAACAACTGTTCAGACTGGCTATCAAACAGCTCAAATGTCTATGCAGAGTGGCTACCAAACATCCATTCAACGCAGTGCCTTCCAAAGCGGATGCGAAACATCACCGGCGCCTATGCAATCGTCTCCACAAACGCCAAGGAATGATGATGTAAATGAGCCAGAACAAATTAATTTCGATGAGGAACTAACAAATTTGACGAATGACACACAATCGGATTACGAGTTTTGAATAACACTAAATTGTGAAAATGATTAAACAGTATGATTATAGTATAAATAGTTTATTTTTTTCTTACCTTATAGTTAATCCCAGCATCTCCAGAGGTTCGATGGGTTTTCTAAATATGTATTTCTTTTGTAAATGAGGCTTTATCAAACTAAGAAGCTCTTCAAAACTTCCTACACTCATCCTAAAGTAATCGAAAAATTTAACCTCGTCCACTTTTAGCGCCTCATATTTCCTTTTGAAGTGGTTTCCATCTTTATTCATAATTGTCAGTAATGGGTGCACCCAGTACTTTCTTTTCTGTTTCTTTTTCTTAATACGCCTTAACGCAAGCAGAAGTAGAACACGCGCAGTGCGATCCATGTCTCACTAGAAACTGAAACGTTGGTTAGCGTCTTTACGTACGATGTCGTATCCGATGAAATTTTTGCGTTGCGACATCGCATCGCATAGCTGTGCGATGTTGTTTTTACGATGCGACGCCGCAACGCACTGTTGTGGCCTGGCCCGTACGGCACCGCCGCCGGCAGATGGCGCGGCGCCGTGCCGCGCCACGGCGTCGTGTACCGACGTGCTCATTATTGTGTTGTCAGTTGCATAGTGCGCACGTGGTAATTTTTTTTGCATAAAATGGCGGACGATTTAGATTTAGACTTTTTGATTTCACTAGTGGAAGCACGTCCCGTTCTCTGGGACAAGTCAAAGGAGGATTATAAGAATAAAAATTTAAAAACAGAAGGGTGGAAAGATGTCTGCCTAAATATTTTTCCATCATTAGACAGCATGGACAATAAAGAAAAAACGAAACTCGGTGAGTATATACCTACCTATTTATTTATCTTTTTAACTTAATAAAGTGAATACAATAAACATCAAAGTGAAATCAATGCATTAATGCTTAGTATTATTATGAACTTGCCATTTACACACACTCAATACATTTGGTGGGTTCGATCCGTGACCCAACTTTAATTATATTTTGCTTAGTTGCCAACTAAGCGCACCGGCATCACTATTAAAGTATTTACAAAATTCGTCTCTTATATTGACAGGATTTGTTAAGGAAACGTCATCTGCTGTTTGTGGAAGGTTCAAAAAACAGTCGTCAATATATAACTCCTCTGATTTTCTAACTCCATCTCGACTTACAACAAAATTGTGTAAAACACAACATGCTTTGATAATGTCGGTCGCAAAATTATATTGAACATTTAAGGGCCGATGAAATACTCGCCATTTATTTGCGAAAATACCAAAAGCACACTCGACATATCTTCTTGCTCGACTCAAACGATAGTTGAAAACCCTTTGTTCTTCTCTGAGATGCTTCCCTGGGTATGGACGAATTCAGGGGCGTAGCTACCGCCGTATCTGCCGTATCAATTATACGGGGCCCCCGAGCCACGGGGGCCCCAAAGTGTGTAAGGAAAAAGAAATAAAAACTTCCTAATTTATTTTATTTTACAAATGACAAAATTCTATAAAGCAATAACTTTTCATCCCGCCTTAAGCGTGCGTTCAAAAGTTGGCAACACTCTACATCGTTATGGCGGGCTGCGGGACTTCCCCGTTTTACTTACTTCATCTGCAACTCAGCGGGGAATCCCTCAATAATAAAATCGATATCACGATGTACGTGTACGTCCATACTCTACATTTGATGTTAAACCACGGAGTGCAGTGCAGTGTTTATTTACGCGTTTTATGTAATTGTGCATTACCTACATTGTAATTCAGTACAAACAATATTGTTCTTCTGGTTTAACAATATTAGAAGCGATTTGTAAAAGAAATGAGTGAAAGGAAAAGAGATTATCCCAGCGGTGGTGAGAAAAGAAAAAGTAAACGGAAAAGGGAAGAGGTTATAAAAAAAGTGCCCAAAATTTCTTCATTTTTTCAGAGACAAGATACTGTGAGTGATTTAGATTGGAAAGGTAAGTACTACCCAACCCATTTATTCGGGGTTCGTAGTGATTAACAAGGAAATCTTTTAATTTCGGTCTGTCAATCTGTCCGTCACAAAAAGTTTATTTTTAGATTCTTCTGAAGCACGTTCTGCGTCGAATATCCATTCGGAAATAGAAGAAAGTCAAGCACATACTTCATCGGATGTCCATCCAGAAATTGAAGAACACCAAGTCAACGATTCTGATATATTTGAGGATTGTAATATAATTTCATCAGATAGAGGAAATTTCGGTGACAATTTATCTGAATGCGAACGAAAAATAATTTTTAAATTGGGTCCATTTAAACCACAAGGACCAATTCCAAAAGATCCAGAAAGTAACCGACCTTTTTCGGCCTATTATTATTCATATTTCAATCAGGCAGGCATAAAACTTGTAAGACCAATGACCATGGTTATGTTATTCTAACGTTTTAAACAAACCGTACTGTCACTTCTGTTGGTTATTAGCAGATCGTCAAAACAAATCGAACTCCTCTGCTTGGGTTAACGGTGTTTCGGTTAGAAGCAATTTTACGCAAACTATACTTGACCATGAAAAGTCACAGCAGCATATGAATGCCTCACTCTCTTATAATAATTGGTTGCAAGGAAATACCATCGATACTCTATTGCAAAGTGAAATCAATAGTAAAATTACATTCTGGAGAGATGTACTGAATCGTATTATTAATGTTATAATTACTTTAGCATCTTGTAATCTATCTTTGAGAGGGCATGATTCTGATTCTGGAAATTTTATGGCAATTTTACGTTTGCTATCTAACTATGATGCAACTTTAAAAGAACTTCTTCTAAAACCGAAAGGCGAAATAAATTATTTAAGCCCTACGATTCAAAACGAAATTATTAGTTTGCTTGGTACCACCGTTAGGAACAATATTATCTCAGAAATTAAAAAAGCTCCATTTCTGACAATAATTCTGGATACAACACAAGACTTGTCAAAAATTGACCAACTTTCTGTAGTTTTTCGATATATCTCGGTTACAGAAAATGATGATAATTTGCCTAAAGAAATAAAAATCTGTGAGTCCTTTTTAGGATTTATAGCAGTAACCGATTGCAGTGCTGCAGGTCTGAAAACTGACATTTTAAATTTGACTAAAGAATATGGAATTGATTTGACTAAATGTAGAGGACAGGGTTACGATGGAGCAAATGTTATGTCGGGTGTTTATGGAGGATTACAAACCCTAATAAAAGAGCATGCTCCAAATGCCGATTATGTTCATTGTGCTGCGCACGCTTTAAACTTAGTTGCGAGACACGTTCGTGAAGTATCGACTTTTTTCGATAATTTAGAAAAAATATATACTTTTTTTGGCAATAGTATAAAACGCTGGGCTATGCTAAGTGACGATCCATCTGAAAAATATTTGATTACCCTTAAAAAGGTATGTCCAACCAGATGGTCTTCTAGGAACGATGCTTTATTATCGGTAAAGAAAAATTTTTTACTTATCATGAAAACTTTGTACCAACTAAATTTAATTTCAAATAAAAAAGATGAACGTGAAGAATGTAAAAATATAATTAATATTTTAGAGAGTTATAATTTCTTAGTGCTCGTTACATTTTTTTCTTCACTATTTGAAATTATTAATCCTATTTCTAAAGCTCTACAGCATGAAAATAATGACTTACAGAAATCTAGTATTTTATTAAGTAATCTTTTAAATAGACTGTGCCAATTAAGAAATCAGATTTCATTTAATAGTTTGCTAAATGAGTCCAAAGATTTAGCAAAAGAGTGGGGGGTAACAACTGTTTTTAAAAACAGTAGGCGAAAGATAACGAAGCGTTTTTTTGATGAGTTATCACAAGATGAGAGAATTTCCGACCCGGAATCCTATTTCAAAGTCAATGTATACTATTGCTGTTTAGATATATTAATTTCTCAAACTAAAGAAAGATTTCAGAGCCTTTGCGACCTGAGTAGTATGTTCGAAATATTACAACCGGAGAACGAACGAAGAGATATTAATCGCTTCCGAAAAACTGTCGGTTAAATACAGTAAAGACATCTCAGTTAATCTTTGTGACCAATTAAAGGCTCTAAAAACATGCTTAAAATCTGAAATTCAAAAAATTTATTCCATTAAAGAACTCATTGAATTATTGCTACTAAAATTCAATAGTCTTGCATCTAGTTTTCCCGAGGTAATCACAGCATGCTTTTTATTCTTGACCCTTCCAGTTACAACCGCAACTGCAGAAAGAAGTTTTTCAAAATTAAAACTGATAAAAAATTACTTAAGAACTTCGATGGGACAAGAACGGCTGTCAGACCTCTCACTATTGTCCATAGAGGTAGAAACTTTAGAAAAACTAAAATCATCATCAGCCATAAATGATTTAATAAATCAGTTTGCCGAAAAAAAGGCAAGGCGAATGAATATTTAAAATTTGATTTTTATTTGTAAAATTAAATTTTTAAATTAAGGTTAAATTATGTTATGATAAATAAATATTTCTTTTCACAATATTTTTTTTCTTTTGTGAAAAATCTTTACCCCCAAACAATACAAGGGCCCCCAAACAATTTTTTATACGGGGTCCCGCCAATGCACGCTACGCCACTGGACGAATTAGATTGTTAAGTAACGGTAGGCCTTCATCAGCGATAAAAACATAGGGAACTGAATTTTGGAGCCCCGGTAAAGGCTTTGGCGCTGGTATGGGAAGTCGATTTTGCAATAATAATTCGTATAGTTTTGAATTGTGGAAAATGGTGGAATCACATTCCTTTCCATACGATCCTATATCAACATATACAAATCTATACTTGAGTCGTATAGAATCAAAGGCGGCTATCTGTAAATTTTGGTAAAAATAAGTTTTGACTATGGTAACATTTAAAATTTTGAATGCTTCTAACGTATACATTGATTTACTATCAAAAATGGATATCTTTCATACAAAATACACGTCAAATCCGAGTTCATTTTCAAATACGGCTATCTGTAAAGATTCAAAATCAAACATGGCCTTCTTCATCCGTCAACCAATCACAGCCGTCGATTTGCCGCGCGACATTATGGCGGATCACAGTATTTTGCACAAATAGTGTTGAGTGATTTTTATTTATTTATTACAGTTTAAGTTTGTGTTACTAAAGATATTGACTGAAATTGAAATAATGGAGTCTAATCCTAGGTTGGTTACTAATCAGTTTTCTCGAAAACGACGCAGAAATCCCGAAAAATGGCAAAGAAATGTTGCTAAAAGAATGAGGTTAGTATTGTTACTAGGGCTGTGCCACAATCTCATTGTAATTTAATATTTTATTTATTAAGAATTTGGATTTCTATTTATAATTTTAGCTAAATAATTTATAATTTTTACTATAACAATAAAATGGATATCATAAACATCATCTACCAAGTATTGTTTATCGAGATAAAGAACTTACTTATCTATTTTAGGTATTCTTCTAAATCTGCGCCTGAACGAGTCTGTAACCATTTATCAAAAGCGCTACAGTGTGCAAAGTTGACAATGGACCAAATCATGAAACTGCACCGCAACTTTTATGCACATAGTGAAAAAAAAGAGCAAGACGCACTTATTTTAAAATATTGTTCGGTGCAAAGCACAGCTTATAAAAGACAAGGATTTAAAGGACAAAGACAAACTGCCACAAAATATCACGTCATTTTGGATAAAGGAAAAAAAATACCGATTTGCAAAAAATTCTTTTTGTCCATATTTGGTGTAACGAAACACCGAGTGGCATATGTAATGAATAGATTTTATTACACATCCGAGTTTCCTACCGAAAAGCGTGGTGGGAACCACAAAGAACATAAATACTATGCTCAGAAACAATCTATTCACGCATTCATTCAAAAATTAAAGTGTGTTGAGTCACACTACTGCAGAAAAAGCAAATTCGCAGAGAGACAGTATTTACCATCAGAGCTCAATATTAACAAACTGTTTATAATATATAAGAGCAGTGAATTTGCAAATTCTAAGGTAAAAAAGTCGTATTTTCGTTGTATTTTTAACAAATTTTACAATATCGGTTTTGGATCGCCAAAAACAGACGTCTGTTCAATGTGTTTACAACTAACAGAGAAGTTAAAAAATGAAAGTGACCCGCAAAAAAAGAACGAACTGATAACTCAAAAACGAGTACATACGTTGCGAGCAAAAGCATTTTTTGAGAAATTACGTGAAATATCTGATGGATTGAAAGTAATATCCTTTGATTGCCAAAAAAATCTGCCCCTACCTAAATTGCCCGATCAGAGCACGTATTACAGCCGGCAATTATACTTATACAACTTCACCATGGTGGAAGGATCTTCTACTCTTCCATTTTCAAAAGAACGTATTTTTGCATATGTATGTACTGAAAACGAACATAATAAGGATTCTAATCTAGTTTCATCGGCAGTCTACCATCGTTTAACCGAAACAGATAAAACTAATATCGACACTATTCGATTGGTTGCTGACGGCTGCGGAGGCCAAAATAAAAATAGTATTTTAGTTGGTACGTGTTGTAGTTGGCTGCTAAAAAACAATACTATTAAAAAAATAGAAATAGTGTTTCCAGTGACGGGGCACTCATACATGCCAGCAGATAGAGTATTCGGAGTGATTGAGAAAAAACTGAAAAATCTTGAAGTAATATTGCACCCCAACGAGATCAAAGACATAATCACTGAAACGGCCACTTTGGTGGAATTCGGTAAAGATTGTCCTGTTAAGGACTGGAGAAAGTCCGTTAAAAATGTCGTCAAACAGACAACATCGTGGCCTATGAAGTTCAAGGAGTGCAAAAGGTTCATTTTAAAACGGTCGAAAAAGCCAGGCAGTGTCCTGGTTCGAGGAGAACTTTTCTATAAAAGTGATGTTGCAGTAGCGGCCAATGTATGCCAAAAGGGCAAGAAAATAAGTATGATTGAGCCGCAAACTTTACTCAGTGGTGTACCTGTAAACAAAAATAAACTGGAAGATGTAAATAAGTTGCTAGTTAAACACTTTGGCCCTACGTGGAAGGAGTTACAAACTTTGGCCTTTTATGACAATTTATTTATGTCACAAGAGTCTCTTATTGCTTCACCAGAAGAGCAAATTCAAGATTATTGCGAAGAACCATTAGATGATGCCTGTGATCTTCGTATATAAAAATCATAGAGCATTGAATCACCGTGTCGCTCGCGCGCTACTAGAGGCGCCTTTGTCGACAAATTCTTTAAAAAGCAACGTCTCAGTGGGCGTCACCGTTTACCCACACTAATTATTACAGAAGTAATGCATCTGAATAGTCTAAGCTGACAGCCAAACGTCGCATTTTGGAATTTAATGATAATGACCCTTGACTAACTTTCGTCTCTAGTCCGGCCGCGCGCGAAGTTCATTGCTCTGTGATAAAAATGCACGAAGGTCACCGGTACCATCTAATTTTATTACTTAAAAAACATTGCATTAAATTTTGTATTAAGTTTAAGAAAGTCATTATTTCATTTTCATGTTTAAAAAAAACTAAGTACCTACCTATTTCATTTTAATTCACTGTAACTTAAGTATAAAGTATAAAATTAAAATATCATTTCTTTCTAATTTTGTTGTTACGTTAATTTTATCCAGTTGAAAATTCTAATTTCATTTTTATGTTATTAAATTCTAATTTCATTTTTATGTATACAAAAAAAAAACTTAATTTTGTTGGGAATTAAAATTTCACTTGTTTTAATTTTGTTGATAATTAAATATTATATAATTTACTGCTTGTTTGTTAACATTTATTGATAGTGATATTGTTATCCGAACCACTATTTGAGTAACAATATCACTAACAATACCCCAGTGGTGTCAAATAAAAATAATACTTACTCATGATATTGTTTAGTGACAACCCTTATTTTACTTTTTTTTTATTAGTATCAAACATGGCTATTTGTCATTGGCTTGGAATCAAAGGTGGCTATTTGTCTATATCTCAGGTTCAAATACGGTTATTTTCAAAGTTCAGTATCAAATGTGGCTATCTGCACAAAATAAACACCTGCCGTATCTAAACATTCAACTTTAATACAGACTTTGAGTTAAATTGTAAATTCTTTAATGATAATTTTGTCTTGCAAACAAAAATTTTGATGTAAAAATGAAAAACAGTCCTAAAGGGTTTATTTTTTATATTGTCACTTTTCAGCCATAACTCAGATAGCCGATTTTGATCCTACACGACTCACTTAGAATCCACCAGTGCCAGCAAGACTATAGAGTTAAAACTTTTATAGTTAAAAAAAAGGGACCCACTGTGGGCAGGACTACATATTCGGATGTGTTTCCCGTCCAATGCCCCCATGCAATTCGGGAAATTTGTTTTTACGTCAAAATCCTTAGCTATTTTTTCAATTCGCTCTTCGGATATTTTCGGTATACTTTCACTTAAAAGAATGTCCCATATAGCACGACAAACATCTCGTA
Source organism: Amyelois transitella (assembly GCF_032362555.1). Classification (NCBI taxonomy): domain Eukaryota; kingdom Metazoa; phylum Arthropoda; class Insecta; order Lepidoptera; family Pyralidae; genus Amyelois; species Amyelois transitella. The sequence continues at coordinate 2,811,956 of NC_083511.1, read as the reverse complement.
CAATTTTTCCAATTGTAGATTTTCCACGATAATCTGTGAATTCCATATCTCTGAATGAATTCCCTGTTGCCAAAAATCTGCAAAAGAAACATTTCTTAAAATTTTACAGACCATTATAAAAGCAATTTTATTATCAGTTCTATTTTTATAACGATTGTTACAGGTAATGACGTCATAAAAAAATGGACTAACATTAAGGATAATTTTTTCAAATATACAAAGAAGGTAGAACTTTCAAAGAAATCTGGAGCTGGTGCTAAACGTATAAAAGAATATCATTTGTATAGACAACTCATGTTTTTACAAAAAAATGCACCAAATTTAACTGAAGATAGTATAGAAGAAGAATCTCAAACTCCGAACACAAGGTCAAGATATCAACCCTACAGAAAAACTACGCTAAAACGAAAACCAAGTTGCGATGAATTTGAGAAGCAAATCGTCGAAACTTTAGCTGCTTCTGAAAATCGACACCTGTCATTTTTTAAAGCCATTTTACCGTCTCTCAACAAGTTAAATGACCACCAGACCTTGCTATTTCAAAGCGGGGTTTTAAAGATTTTAACAGATTTCCATCAATCACCATTCCAGTCATATAGCGGGTACCAGACAGCAACATCTTACGACGCTAACTATAACCAAACTGCCCAACAACCACAAGCTACAATGTCTTATGAAACTAACTATCAAACAGCTTGTAATTCATCAAACCCAATTAGTATAAATCGTCGCGAAACATCACCAGTCTCAACTTTGGAAGACATCATGTCTAATACCACAGATACACTGGAATCCGAATACGATTTTTCTTAAATCATAATAAATACGAAAAAGATTACATTATTACTGATTTATATTATAATTTTGTAAGAAAACGGTTTTTTTATTGATTTTCTTCTTTGTTGATTTTTTTTTGTTTGATTGTTATTGATACAAAGATTACAATATTATGGTTGCGAAAAGAAGTAAAAAATATACATTTGTTTAAATGCGTGAACTTGATTGTTTTATTTAAATTCTGCAAAAAGGACCACTTGACGAGTTAGCAATTTTAAAAGGCTTGGCGGATTGACACAAAACACAGACCTAGCTAATACATACGTATGAATACATCAAAGAAAATATTTCTATGATTAGAATATGTAAATAAGTTGAAATAAATTTCTTTTTTTTACCTTATAGTTAAGCCTAGCATTTCCATGGGCCCAACAGGTTTCCTGAACACGTATTTCTTCTGTATACGAGGCGCTATTTTGGTTAGCAGTTCTTCAAAACTTGATATAGACATTCTAAAATATTCGTAAAATTTGTCATCACCACATATTTTCAACGCTTCATATTTCCTCTTAAAATGATCTCCATCATGGTTCATTATAGAAAGGTATGGATTTACCCAATATTTTCTTTGATTTCGTTTTTTCTTCATTCGTCGACGTCTTAACAGCAACAGGAGCAGGATACGTCTTTTGCGGTCCATAACAAGCCAAAACTAATTTTGGTATAAGTGCTGAGCGTGTACGTGCCGGTACACGACGCCGTGGCGCGGCACGGCGCCGCGCCATCTGCCGGCGGCGGTGCCGTACCGTTGCACGGCAAACGGCGCCGCACCGTAGACATGGGTCCACGCCCTATGTCAATCGCTTCTTTTGATGAGTTAACAACTATCTTGAAAGCCTCAATATCTCGCCAAGACACCGTGATGCGGAAAAGTATACCAGCTGAGCAAAGACTCGCCATGACATTAAGGTAGCTCATTTTGTGGATGCGTGACGCTTGCGCACTCTCCGTCTATTTGCAGTCGACTGACAAAATGGCGGACGAAACACGCAAGAACCGCAAACATCGCCACCTGTCGGCGGCAGCCGTCGATGTATTGACTGCTGCCGCCGACGCGTCGTCGGCTGCCGTCGACAGATGGCGACGGCTGAAGTAGACTCTGACGTTTACAACTTGCAGTTCGTCTGTATGAACCCTTACGTATTCTCTCGAAAATCTTCACCTAACGATACACCACGAAGAATACGTCAATTAGATTTTATTTCACAGTATTCTACCAATATTCAACACATAAGTGGACGTGACAATATTGTCGCGGACACATTATCACGTATAGAACAGATAGATATGCCATCACCAATCAATTACGCTGAATTAGCAAAATGTCAACTCAGCGACCAAGAATTAATAAGACTTCGTGACAATAAGAAATCATTATTCAGAAACATCAAACTTCCGGGTTCTACGGAAAACATCAGTTGCGACGTATCTACTGGAAAAAATCGCCCTTATTTACCGGAAAAATTTCGAAGACAGGTTTTTGATGTCATCCACGGTCTAAGCCATCCTGGGAAGAAAACTACAAGAAAGTTGATAACGCAAAGATATTTATGGCCATCATAGATATGAACAAAGACATTAACAACTGGTGTAGATCATGCATAGCTTGTCAAAAGTCAAAAGTACAACGCCACACAATATCACCGGTCGGTAAATTCATGCCATCGCAGCGTTTCGAACACCTACACATCGATATCGTCGGACCGTTACCTATTTCTCAAGGAAAACGATATCTAATCACAATTATAGATCGCTGTACCTCATGGCCGGAAGTATTTCCCGTGGAAGACATTACAGCCGAAACGGTGGCTCGCGCACTATATGAGGGATGGATTTCAAGATTCGGATGTCCAGTACGTATCACTACAGACCAAGGACGACAGTTCGAATCAAGAATATTCGAATCACTTTCACAATTTTTGGGAGTACATAGAATTAGGACAACGCCTTATCATCCACAATCTAATGGAATGATAGAAAGGTTCCATAGAACTTTAAAAGCAGCCCTCACAACCAGGGAAGCCAACGCTAACTGGGTGAAGGAAATTCCCTCCGTCTTACTCGGTTTGCGTAGCTGTGTACGGGATGACACAGGATACAGTGCGGCGGAAATGATTGACGGAACACCCATCACTCTCCCTGGAGAATTTTTTGAACCATCACACCAAAATTCAACGTACGAAGAATTCATCAAAAGTATCCAACGGGACATTACACACATGACGTCAATTCCAAAACGCAAAAAACATAGTGCAACCATTTTTATTCACCCTGAATTGAACAAATGTTCGCACGTATTTGTGCGATGCGATAGGTTAAGGAAAAGTCTGACTCCGCCCTATGAAGGGCCATTCCAGTAATCAGCAGAACGGACAAAGCATTTATAGTTAAAATAGGAAATAAGGAAAATACAATATCCATAGACCGATTAAAACCCGCATTTACGATGAATAGCGAAACTATGTACGTGCCAATCTCAGAGAACGCACAAAACAATTCAAGCACGTACATCACGAGAACAGGACGAGCCGTCAAGCCAGTCGTACGATAAAAATAGCTGATTCAAGCAAATCATCCATATAAATATGAGATCACTCACGGCAATTAGAAGGAAAACATCATTCACCGTCAACAAATCAAGAATGGGCACACAAAGTTCCAAGGACCAGATCACTTACAACACGGACAACTGCCTCAACCAAAACGAGGCAGACCAGCTCAGGAGCCTCGTCTTAGAAGAACTACGATGGACGAGGAACATCGCCATCGGACAGATCATAATCTCTCTAGGAATCGCCCTCTTATACGGAATAATGAAGACGGTAGACAAAAGAATACGATCAGCAACAAAAAATAATCAGCATAAGTGCATCGGGTGACAACAAACATTTTTTATCAAGGGGGGAGTATATGTAGCGACATCGTCGTACATACAATCAGCACATAACCAGATAAGGCACACTATAAGATAAAGTTTAGAGATTAAGTTAGATAGCAAAACGCACGTCCTTTATTAGTATATAAGCAACCGATATATGTAAAATAGACACTTTAAACCATTACGTGTTTCACTACATCTCCTTGCCGGACCATCGGCATGCCGTACATGAAAGACTTATCTCCTATGCAAAAACTACGTGTTAGAAACAATATAACACAAGTTATTATGGATGAAATGAATAGTGGCATGACTCAGTCCTACCATGGATACAATACATACGATTATAACACAACTAATTATGGAAATTAAACTTTGTATTATTGATAACGATAATGTAAATTACTTAAATAAAATAATAAAGAGGAACTTTGTTTGAATTTGAATAACTGCAATATGTACCCCGATAAAAATGATAAATTTACTTACTATGAAAATTCTTTTTTTAAACTCACCTTATAGTTACAAATAGTCTTTCTTCGGGCTTTATACTTTTATGAAAATTTGTGTCTACTTTTGAAATATCACTCCTTATTGAATCCAGTATGTAATCAAAACATTTGACACTCATCCTGGTATATCTTTTGGATGAGAGGATGGAGAGATGGAGATCTTTTGGAATTAAGGTGAATCCGTCTAAAACGCAGGCAATCATAATCGGTAGCCCTTATTTTGTTTCTCGTATTGATTGGAGATTAGTGCCTCCTCTTAATTTTGATAATGTGGTAATTCCTTTTAGTGACAAGGTAAAAAATTTGGGTTTAATATTCGACAAAACTTTGTCATGGTCGCATCATATTAATGACGTGAGCAGGAAAATGTTCTTAGCATTCAGTTCGCTTAGAAGGTTACGTAATTTCCTACCTGTTGATACTAAAATTGCGCTGACACAATCTCTTCTCCCTCTCCTTGATTACGCTGATACTGCTTATCTCGACGTCACTGAGGAACAGTTAAACAAACTCGAGCGTCTTCAAAATCTTTCTATTCGTTTCATATTTGGGCTTCGCAAATATGATCACGTTTCTTCTTTCCGTTCGCAGCTGAAGTGGCTTCCTATCCGACTCCGTCGCAATTTGCATATTGTGACAATGCTCTATTCGGTCTTATTTAATCCGTTTTCTCCATCTTATTTAAAGGAGCGCTTCAATTTTTATAGCGATGCCCAAGGCGTCAACCGCAGTCTGCGTAGCACGGTTACCCTACGACTAAGACTACCGACATCCAACACCAATTTTTACTCCCACTCTTTTACTGTACAAGCTGTCCGTCTATGGAATGCTCTCCCTGTCGATATCAGGAAAGCCCAGACTATTAATAGTTTCAAAAATCTCGTTAGGTCTCATTATCTTTCTACTCTATCCTAAGTATATGTTATTATTATGTATTTATCTGTATTTATGCGTATTTGTATGTATTTATATGTATTATATATAGATATATATTCTGTATGTATTTTATTATATTCAAACATTTATTTATTTTGCTCTGCGCCAACGCCGATCTCCTGTTTGGTTTCCTTCCACCCAAAGGTTGACTGGAAGAGATTGCATTAGCGATAAGTCCGCCTTTGTACCATCTATATCTGCTTTGTGTTGTTTTGTATGTTTTACTCTTATGGTGCAATAAAGAGTTTTATCTATCTATCTATATCCAAAAAATCTTGAAGGATGTTCTCTCAAATTACCATATAAAGTATGAAATTCACCATACCGTTCTCTTTCTTTATTGATTTCGTGGACACCAATTCTAATTTTTAGCATCTCCCATTTTAGGTATGAATTTTCGGTTAAAAATAAAAGATCGTCGTCCATATTTACGACCTCTGACAATACGTCACACTCGCGCGAACGCCTGGCGGTTAATGTGAACACGAACTCGCAACGTTTCCCGCGCCCGCGCGTAGCTACGTGAACAAGCACTAAAGCTACAGTTACACATGCTCATTACTAGCACGAAAGCATGCCACTATTGAGCAATTGCTACTTAGTGGTATGTGTGTCGAAACATTGCTAATAATTAGCATGCTAATTACGAGTATGCTCAAAAATCGACGGCCGTGCGATTTTTGGGCATGCTACCTGCGGCGCGGGTGGAAGGGGGCGTGCTTTTAGCGCGTGTAAACAGGTTTGCTTATTGAGCATGCTAGTAGCGATCAGTCGTTCACAGTAGATGCGCGTGCACAATTTCTCGCCAAAAATGTCTCGCTGGGGCGATGAAAAAACGTTGAAATTTGTAATTTTATATCGGAACAACGAGTGCCTATGGAATCCGCATATACCACAGTACAAAAACAATATTGCAAGAAATAATGCATATCAAGATTTATTAACCAACATGGACGATCCTACTTTGACTGTGAAAATTATAAAATCAAAAATCAAGAACTTGAGGTCCGTTTACCACAGCGAATTAAAAAAAATTGAGAATTCCAAGCGATCCGGTTCTGGTGCCGCTACTGTGGACAACCCATCTATGTCCTGGTTTCACGAAATGCATTCTTTCCTTGGAGACACTGGCGATTACAGGGACCCTATTTCTATGGAATTGGTGAGTTTTGGTTTACAATACTTAAATAAAAATGCACGTAACTGTTAGTAACACACAATTATTTAATATCATAGAATAAGTAGTACAGCATTTTCTATCTAGTTATTAATTTAAATCATATGACCTTGCCACGGTACCGCCTCTGTAGTTTCAAAGAGCTGCGCATAGGTGTCTCTTATCGCTCCTGCCTGTCGAGAAGCGTGGTTAGCGTAGCGTGTAGGTGGTAAGCCTTCCAAAGCAGTCCGTAGTTGTGCCCTCCATGATCCTGGTACCACAACACGTTGTTGTGTATCTTCAAAGTCGACGCATCTTTGCGTGATGTACATATCAGATGTTTTCCGAAGCCAATTGTGTAAAGAGCAGGCAGCTAATGTAATTCTATCGACATTTTTGGGGGCCATATCTATGGCATCCATAAAAACTCGAAATCGTGTCACTAAAATACCAAACGCATTTTCAACGATTCGTCTGGCTCTCGATAAACGGTAGTTAAATATTTTTTCTTTACGCGTTGGAGTTGTTCGATAGGGCTTCATAAGGTATGACTTTAGAGGAAAAGCAGCGTCTGCCACAATAACTGATTGGTCCGGAAAATTGAGAGAATTATTTTCCAAAGCTTGTGCTAAATTAGATTTTTGATAAACACCTCCATCAGAAGCTCTACCATTAGTCCCAACATTTACGTATGAAAAACAATAGTCATCATCAACTAGTGCCAGAAGTATGATGCTATGAGCGCCCTTGTAGTTATAGTAGTCAGAAGTATCATCAGGGGCGAATATATTTATATGTTTGCCATCCAACGCTCCGACACAACCTGGAAAGTTCCATTTAGTTCTAAATCCATGTTCAATGCGTTTCCAATCTTCAGAACCGGGAATCTGTAAAAAAAACAAATAAGTATTTTATAAACTTAATATATTTTTTTTACAGATACAAGACAGAGACGAGCCATCGCAAGATTCACAACCAAGTGACGCTGTTTCATATTCAAACTCGTTGACGCCGCAATCGATGAATGTGTTATCACCCTCTCCTAGTCCAACTACAGAAGATCGATCACAATCGCGTTCATCTAATAACTCATCAACACGACGTAGAAAAAGAAGCTTACAAGAAGAACCCATTACATATGCTCTCGATCGTTTACAAAATATTAGTTCTGCTATAAATGCACCGCCTAATTACGACGAATTCCATTATTTTGCTCAAAATGTTGCAGCTCAATTGCGAACTCTACCATTGTACGACGCATTAGATGTACAACATGAGATCCAAACAATTCTGACTGCAGCAAGACGTCGACGCCAGTACCCAAATTTGTCTCCCTTTACACAAACAATGACTTTCATACCTCCCAGTACAAACACAAATACAGTCACTTACACACCTCCTACTACAAACACACAGACAATGACTTTCATACCTCCCAGTACAAACACAAATACAGTCACTTACACTCCTCCTACTACAAACACACAGACAATGACTTTCATACCTCCCAGTACAAACACAAATACAGTCACTTACACTCCTCCTACTACAAACACACAGACAATGACTTTCATACCTCCCAGTACAAACACAAATACAGTCACTTACACACTTCCTTACGCGTTATCCCAATCAGATTCTACTGTCTCTGAAGAAGATTTGTTGAACAAAGCATGGAAAATGTGTTAAAGTTAAATTTAGTTTAGTAAGTTTTTAATCTAGATTTTAAACAATAAATACTTGATTTAAACTAATAATCACTGGTTTACTTTACTTACCCGCATATAATCCTTCAGAACATTGTATATTGCATCACACACTTCAGGTATAAATAGAGATATAGTAGACCTTGCAACTCTGTGAAGTGCTTCTAATGTGTATAACGAATCTCCAGTTGCTAGATACCTCAATGTCACTTCCAGTTTCACTTTTGGTGGAATAGCATTTCGCATGTGTGTATCTTGTTTCTTTATAGCGCTTTCAACTTTAGATAGTAACTCGTCAAACTGATGCGGTAACATGCGCAAATGATTTTTGTAACCATCAATATCTTCTTCTCGCATTTCTACTAGCAATCGAGTACTTGCTCCAAGTTGTTCCCTTCTACTTAGCCAATCACGGACCCAAATCTTCCTATTCCTTTTACATTGGTTTTTTCTCTTTCTACCTGAGAGAAGTCTTCGGATGCATTGCAACGATAGCAAAAGAATAACTTTATTAAGCTCCGTACGGATGGTTGTTTCATCGTCCATGGTTTTGTTTGAACTAACAAAGAGCATGCTAAAATCGCATTTGTGTTGGAGTGTTTGCTTTGAGCATGCTTATTTAGTAGCATACTTAAAACTAGCATGCTTATTGCTAGCAAATGTAAACAGTTCATAAGCATACTCATATTAAGCATACTAATAGCACGTTTTTTAGCATGCTAGTAATGAGCATGTGTAACTGTACCTTAATTGATATTGTGAAGTTGACGTTGTAGTAGAAAATGCTGCAGTGCAGTTTGTTACCGCTTCTTCTGCACTGACGCCTTGGAAGCGGCAGTAAACTTAGTTTTAAGTAATTTATTTGACGTCAACCAATGTTGTTAAACCATATGTTTTGACAATTATTAAGCGATATGAGGTATCCTATAACTCCTGGGAAAAAATACCGCGTGCAAAACCAATAACTGAAATCGATAACTTTGGCCAAGGAGTTATTAAAAGGTGCATTCATAACTTTCACATCTATATTAATAATTTCGTCAAGGGGTACGGTAGACTCGATCGAAACCTTATATGAATAACAAAACATAAAAAAATATTGATTTCGAGTCGACAACACATATCCGCAAAATTCGGATTATGGAGTATTTCGTTAAATTCTAATGGCACTGATAAACAAACCATAAACCACAGTCGCCATCTTGGGTAGTTAATAAACGTTCCGTTTCATACGCCTCGCCTTCAACACATCACGTGCGTCGTCGCGCCAAAGAAGTAACCTACACAAAGAACTGTTACTCATGGGACAGTGTAAAACGAAACGTCATGCGTTCCGTTTCATACGCCTCGCCTTCAACACATCGCGTGCATCGTCGCGCCAAAGAAGTATACAAAGAACTGTTACTACTCATGGGACAGTGTAAAACGAAACGTCATGCCGGAAACATTGAGTGAATGAAGCTAGGAATGGAGTGAATCTTATCAAAATATAGTTTTCTTCAGTCGTTGACGTTTCGCGAAAATATTGTTTTTGACACATTTTTATGATAGGTAGGTACTCTTTGTAATGTATATATTTTTGCTGTTGCATTGCCAAAGAAATTAAAGTAATTTGAACTGCATTTCATAGTGATTTACTTTGTTTGAATTATACATCATGCCGAAAATCGTAAGTATTTCATAAAATCTGTCATTGGTCGTGTCTTTTGACTTCGTTTAGTCTTTTGTTTTTGTTGATACCTATATCATTTTGTTAACAGCCGAATCTCCTTGCATTTGGTAAACATTGTCACAATTGTGGAAAGTGGATACAGCGAAGGGCTCTTCGTAAAGATGGTGAGTAGTATTTTAGTAGGTATGTAGGCAGGTTGTGTTTTTAAGTGAATTTTGTTATGTTTTCTTTCTGAGGTGTGAATTGTCAACTTATGTGGGAAGTCCCCGGCATATGATGCAAAATTATCAGGATTCCATGGCGATTGTGTGCAAGTATGGTAAACCAGACCTATTTATAACATTTACGTGCAATCCGAATTGGCAGGAAATCTTAGATAATTTACAAGGCACTAAAAAAGAACATAGACCCGATTTAATTGCCAGAATTTTTAAACTTAAATTGGAGGAACTTTTAGATGACATTACAACTCTGTTAGATGGTGGTAGAACAGCTCACTCGCGATTTAAAATTCCAATTAATTCAGATGCAGATTCTACGTCTCATATGTCGTTAGGGTCACCAGCAGCTAAGTTATTGAAGGAAACTCATTTAATCATTTGGGATGAAGCACCCATGACTAAATGTCAGGATATTGTTGTAGTTGATCGTCTCCTTCAAGATATAATGAAAAATAAATTACCTTTTGGAGGCAAAACATTGTTATTTGCAGGAGATTTTCGACAGATTTTACCAGTTGTAGTTAATGGATCACGAAATGATATTATAAAAGCTTCAATTAAGCACTTTTCAATGTGGCCAAACTTTACTCAACTCCAATTGACTCATAATATGAGAGCATACGATGATTTAGAGTTTGCTCAATGGGTATTAAAGGTAGGCGATGGATCAGCTAATGTAGATGGTGACGACCATATTGAACTGCCTCAGCGATGCATTGTAGATAATTCAATTTTAGACCATATTTTTGGTGTTTCCCTTAACATGAATGATTATAAAAGTTATTCAATGAAAGCTATCCTTACTCCCAAAAACGATGATTGTTTTCAATTGAACGACCAAGTTGTCGAAAAAATCCCCGGCCTGCTTAAAATTTATGAGAGTTCTGACGCTGTGGTTGAGGACGATCATAATGATGTTTTAAACTATCCTGTAGAATACCTAAATTCTATAACGCCTGCAGGACTACCACCACACATTCTAAAATTAAAAGTTGGTTGTATAGTAATGCTTTTGAGAAATTTAAACCCGACTATTGGGTTGTGCAACGGAACCCGCCTTATTGTTAGAGCGTTAGCTTCACGTGTCATTGATGCCGAAATTATTTGTGGTAGCCATGTGGGAACCAGAGTTTTTATTCCTCGAATTCGTCTCCAGCCATCTAACAGTCAACTGCCTTTTAAATTTAGTCGGCTTCAGTTTCCCATTCGCATAGCATTCGCTATGACAATAAACAAAAGCCAAGGACAAACTTTCGACAAAATCGGTATATTTTTACCTAATCCTGTGTTCACCCATGGCCAGCTCTATGTTGCCTTCTCTCGAGTTCGAAGATTCGATGATGTAAAAATTCAAATTATCAATACCACTGAACAAGGCTTGAATGGTGATAAATATTTAACGAAAAATATTATATATAGAGAAATTTTATGATAATCAACCTGTGATGTATAAAGAGAATAGTCCTTTATAAGTACCTTTGCCAAATTCTTGGATAAGTACTCATTGTAAAATTACAATTTACATACTTCCTAATCTTATTTTTGATTTAGCCGATTTGAATAAAGAACAACAATTTCATTTTTTAGTTTTAAAATTAGTATGTAGGTACTTATCTACCTGCCAAAGTAGAGAAAAAGACTGAGTGCTTAAAACAAAAAGGCTTACAAATAATAAACCTTAAAAATTATATGTTTTGTTATGTTAGTTTATTGCCTTTGCCAAATTCTTGGATAAGTACTCATTGTAAAATTACAATTTACATACTTCCTAATCATATTTTTGATTTAGTCGGTTTGAATAAAGAACAACAATTTCATTTTTTAGTTTTAAAATTACTAAGTAGGTACTTATCTACCTGCCAAAGTAGAGAAAAAGACTGAGTGCTTAAAACAAAAGGCTTACAGATAATAAACCTTAAAAATTATATGTTTTGTTATGTTAGTTTATTATACTAAACCTTAAACATTATATGTTTTGTTATGTTAGTTTATTATACCTTTGCCAAATTCTTGGATAAGTACAAATTGTAAAATTACAATTTACATACTTCCTAATCTTATTTTTGATTTAGCCGATTTGAATAAAGGACAACAATTTCATTTTTTAGTTTTAAAATTAGTAAGTAGGTACTTATCTACCTGCCAAAGTAAAGAAAAAGAAAGGCTTACAGATAACAATTTACATACTTCCTAATCTTATTTTTGATTTAGCCGATTTGAATAAAGGACAACAATTTCATTTTTTAGTTTTAAAATTAGTAAGTAGGTACTTATCTACCTGCCAAAGTAAAGAAAAAGAAAGGCTTACAGATAATAAACCTTAAAAATTATATGTTTTGTTAAGTTATGTTAGTTTATTTTGTATGTTGATTTAAAATAATAATTATTTGTTTAAAAACTTTTGCAGTTTTTATTTACTATAGGTATTCATTGTGTTTACACAATGAACGAAGCTATACGAATCTATGCCCTGCTTATACCTTTGATATTACTTGAGAACCTATGACTACAGAAATATCTACCTACATTTTGCACCTAATTAGTATTATTATGAGTCACATTTCACCCGAGCGAAGCCGGGTTTTCATCTAGTAACTAATAAAGAGCTTCCAACAATTGAAAAACTTAAACAAAAATTACAGGAAGATTTTAATTTTCAAGGCTCTAAAACAAGTCTTCGACAGATAATAAAAGAATTGGGTTTTAAATGGAAGAAAACAGAAAATAACAGAAAGGTTTTGATAGAAACTACAAACATTCGATTCAAGCGAATCGAGTACCTATGCATGGCATGCGATAATTTACAAAGATGAATTATACGTGGATTCATCACACTCAAACCTCAAAGCTTGGACGGATGGTTCAACAAAGGGCCTTAAAACGCCAATTTCTAAAGGACAACGCGTGGTCATCGCACATGCTGGGTCCGTGGCGGGCTTTGTTCCAAATGCGTTGCTCACTTTCAAAACTGGAGGCAAATCAAGAGACTATCACAACAACATGAACTACGACAACTACGAAAAATGGTTAAGAACCAAACTTATCCCTAAGATTCCACCTAATTCTGCTGTCTTGGTTGATAACGCTTCCTATCATAATAAACAGTACTACCTTGCACCCACATCAAACGCTGATATGCAAGTCTGGCTGTCTGAAAAAGGTATTGAATACGATGAAAAAATGTTAAAACCGCAGTTATATCAGCTAATAAAAACACAAAGAACAATTTAAAAAGTTTTCTATTGACAAGATTTTGTCTGAAAATATCACAAAATTCTGAGACTGCCTCCGTATCACCCTGATCTCAATCCGATTGTGATGGCTTGGTCTATAATCGAACAGTATGTGGGTAGTAAAAACGTTAAATGGAATCTTAATAATGCTATTGAGCTTGTTAAAGAAAAAGTTAATCTAATGGGACCAAGAGAGTGAGAGATTTTGCGTAATTAAACCAAATCTGTAGAAGAATACGTAAAAAGTGACCACATTATAGATCAGTCTTTCCCAAAGTGGGCGATAACGCCCCCTTGTGGGCGCTGCAGGTCTCAAGGGTCTCAAGGTAAGAGACCCAGAAAGAAAATGGGGGCGTTGTGTAGAGGCGGGGGGGAGTGATTTGTTATTTTATTTAGCTAGGAGGCCTCTTAAACAACGAATTCAAGAGCTCTCGACTCACAACAACAACTTGTGAACATCAACTAATATGAATTAAAAGATTGCTCAAACTCGGTTCTATATTTCTCTCCGCGTAGCGTAGTATAATTATAAACTACGTACGCCGTAGTTCATATATCTGTGCTATTTTATTGAATGTAGAAAAAATTAAAATCATGTCAATCGGTCGCTCCGTTTCGTAATGAAAGTAGACACAAACAAACAAATGAAAAGGCAACAGACACACTTTCGCATTTTAATAGGTGGTAATAACTATTAAAATGCGCACAATTCGGGTTATTTAACAAAAACGTGCATTCCTGTATCAGTCGGCTGGTTCATTGAATACTTGTTCGGACTTGTTGAGTACCATTGAGCGTCGAATGAGATAAACGAGTTTATGCATGTTTGTTTTATTCCTGTCGGTGCGTATTGCTTAAGCATTCCTATATAAACAATGTAATATTTATTTTATTTTCATTTGTGGTTTCGCGCGCATTAGATGAGTAGTACTTACGCCTCCTTTACACTACTCGCGAAGTGGAATGTATTTCTCAAAGCAAAACAATGTCGGAAGTAAAAAAGAAGAGACGGCAATACAGTGCGGAATATATCAAATTCGGATTTATTGAAAATCCCATAAACCCATCGTCGCCTTTGTGTCTTCTATGTCTAAAAACATTTTCGAATGAAGCAATGAAGCGCCAGCCCTGAAGGCTGCAAGATCATTTGAATAAAATGCATCCAGATAAGAAAGACAAGAATGTAGCATATTTTCAAGACTTAGAGAAAAAGCATAATACTCAGCCAAGTGTAGCAAAACTATTTTCGGCGGCTGCTAAGCAAGATGACGAAGGACTTCGAGCTTCGTACAATATCTCTTTGTTAATTTCTCTTTGCTTTCAATCTCTTTGCTGATCAAAAGCAAATGCGCTAACGACTTTCCCAGCATTGTTGGGACAGATATAACTATGGATGAAACATGGGTCCACCACTTCACGCCAGAAACAAAAGAGCAGTCGAAGCAGTGGGTTTAAGCCGGTGGTTCAGCGCCAAAGAAAGCGAAGTCGATTGTGTCTGCTGAAAAGGTCATGTCAGTGTCTTCTGGGATGCGAACGGAATTCTGTTGACTGATTACCTTGAAAAAGGCAAAACAATTACTGGGCAATATTACTCCAACCTTCCTGACCAGCTGTATGCTAAAATTTGCGAAAAATGGCCTGCGTTGGCGAAGAAAAAAATCATCTTCCATCAGAACAATGCACCCGTCCACAAATGTGCTTTGGCGATGGTAAAACTCCGTGATTTGGGGTATGACTTGCTCGATAATCCCCCCTTTTCTCCGGATTTGACTCCCTCAGACTTCCATTTATTCCCAAACTTGAAAAAATTCGTCTCTGGGAAGCGTTTTTCTTCCAATGAAGAATTCAAGAGGCAGTAGATGGGTATTTTTTCGGGCTCCCAGATTCTCACTTCCAAGAAGGAATTACGATGTAAGAGAAACGCTGGACCAGGTGTGTTGAAGTCTACGGAGAATATGTAGAGAAATAAAATAACTTTTTAATTGAAATCGTAGTTTTTCATTGTCAGGCCGAGAATTTTTCACCCCGCCCTCGTAGTAGATCACTGCGGAACAATTATAAGTTGTCGATCCCAACACATCGGCTGGCTAAAGTAGGGAAATCATTTCTGATTAATTGTAAAAGTTTTTATAATAAATTACCAAAAAGTGTTCTTGAAATGAATGATAGAAAATTCAAAAAGTATATTAAAGATGAGCTTTGTAGGAAAGCCTATACAGCACGGAGGATTATTTTAATGATAAACATGTGTGGCCCGAGCTTGACATAATGGCCTCTTAAATGCTTGTGTATTTTTGACATGATCTTGACATAATTTGTACAGTATGTACATATTTTATTTTATCTTTATTTTTATTTTTTTGACGAAATTTTCGTATTGACATAATTGGTTCTACATTCATTCATGTTTTTTAATGTAGACAATGTGAATTCGTCCACGATTTAGATTTAAAAGATCTATATTTGTAAATTGACGTCCGATGAAAATGCTGCAGTTTAGTTTGTTCCGCCGCTTCTTCTACACATGCGCTTTGGAAGCGGTAGTAGTTAATTAGATTTAAGTTATCGTCAATAAGTGATACCTTGTATCCAATTTTGAAAATAAATCTATTTCCTCTAGAGTACATCTGTTCTTTACATAGAACGTTAAAAATTTAAAAATGTTACGCTTTGATTTTCACTGGCAGCTCTGTACTTTTCTGTCCCCTTATGTTGTGTGAAAAGTTGTTCCTACCTTAAATAAATTACTTGTAGAATTAAAGAATGACATCAATTTTGTAGGGGGCCGAACGACTTTGTGGAAAATTTTAAAACAGCTTGGATTTCAGTACAAAAAATTTGGTTCGAAGCGGAAAATAATGGAAAGACACGACATATTTGCATGGAGACGCAAATATATCGATACCATGAGGAAATATCGTATAGACGGACGGCCAATAGTTTTCTTAGACGAAACATACATTCATGCATCATATGCAGTGAAAAAATGTTGGCAAAAAGATGACGAGGACGGAGTACTAACAAATGATTCTGCTGGAACGCGATGGATTATTGTTAATGCAGGTAGAGAAATGGGATTTATTCCTAATGCTCAATAGATTTTGAAATCACAGAGTAAATCCGGAGATTACCATGACGATATGAACAGAACTAATTTCATGAAGTGCCTTCAGAGAAACTTATACCTAATTTGCCTCCAAACTCCTTAGTCGTCATGGATAATGCTCCCTATCTCACCGTACAAGTGAATAGAGCACCTACTAGGAGTTCGTCAAAACTGCAAATGCAAAATTGGATTACAAATAAGGGATTGTCATATTTACCAACAATGTTGAAAGCAGAACTCTATCAAATTATAAAAAGCACAAAGAAGCACCAATTTATGATGCTGACCAATTATTGATAAGTCACGGCCATCAAGTGATAGTGAGTTTATGTGGAGCCTCTTAAAGAGACGAGTAGCTTCTAATAATGTCGGACAAGAATCTGGGAATATTGTAAAACTAACTAAAGAAGCTTTTTTATCTATAACCCCCCATGATTGGCAAAAACAGTGTCAACACGTCAAAAATATAGAAGATAAATTTTGTGAACGTGATAGTTGTATGGACAATGTTACTGATAGTTTCATAATTGAAGTAGGAAACGATAGCAGCACAGATTCGGATGCGACAGATAGTGATTTGTCTGGAATCGTCCCTGTGGACCATAATTACTCTGTTAGAATAAATTAAAATAATAAATAATTTCAATTTAGAACTGTGTCTTCATTTACGATTTCCTTAGTTTTATAAATGTGTGTTATTTAAAGAGTGACTGAGATTTCTCACCTCTACCTACCTCTTTGCGGATAAATAGACGTGATGGTAAGTCTTATTTAAAATTACGCAAGTAAAACGATATTAATCTGTTAGTGGGTAAATACATGTTTAGATAATGGGTATCTAAATACATGTGTAAAAATGCCAATTCAGAAGTCAGGGGACAACTTACAGTCCGTTCACAGTTATTTTACCTCTGACAGATGTCATTTTATCATTTCTGCATATTGGTACTCCTGATTGAGTCGTGCGTAAGCAGTTCAAAGTGATGTTCCATATTCAGAGTGATATTTCAGCTGGAATCATGCCGAAAAGGAGTCAGAGTAGTGGGAGAAATATTTTATTAGCAGTTCGTGCATTTTATGAGCGTGAAAAAGAGAATAATGGCCCTGTAATTCCTTTTGCAAATGTTCGCCAAAGGGTGGCCGCCATGACAGGTATGTAAAATAGGGGAGCCCACATATAAACATTTTACCAATTTCCCATTTATATATCTATCCATATTATGCATTTTAATATTATAAACGCGAAAGTCTGTCTGTCTGTTCCCTCTTCACAGCTAAACCGCTGGACCCATTTTGATGAAATTTGGTATGGAAATAGTTAAATACCCGGGTTCACACATAAGCTGCTTTTTTTTTGGAAAATCACGCGGGCAAAGCTGCGGGGCAACAGCTAGTTTTTTAAATAATTGAGCTTCATTGACACAACAGTAGGGAAGGGACTTCTTAGTTTAATAGTGAATACACGTATAAAATAAAATACATTGCTTTTCTGAAATAGCAGTCAGACTAATGTACCTTTGCTTAGATTATTTAGTAATGGATAAGTTACAGACAAATCTTCTAACAAAATTTTCTGTTATGTTGGTGAGGGGCATTCCGGACCCAGGGTATTACTACATATAAATAATTTTTGTTGTTACAAACGCACACTTAGAAGAAACCGCAACACTAGCACACTGATACGGTTCACAAAAAACAAATGTCGTGTCACTACGTTGTGGGATATAAACAATGGTCATACTTCCTCGGCGGAGTAGAACGCGTAGGAAGACTCATCCTTTACTAAATGATCGAAGTACCTTTATTATAATGTTACAGTGTAACAGTTAAGCCGCGGTTCCACTGCAGCGCACGGAGAGGCTACGCACGTGCATCAAGCTTCGCTTTGCAAGAAAATATATGTGATTGTATCCACTGCAACCCACGGACACGCTACGCACGAATTGACACGCGTAGCTAGCTAGGATATGCGCGCTCGTGGCTCAACGTTGGCAACGCCATGCACGCTGTACACGCGGTACACGAAAGCGGGGCGGGATAGTCGGGTGGGGGACGAGACGGGCGGGGAAGCGACGTCCGCGCCATTTTGTCGATTCCTGTTCTCTGTTGCGTACGCACGTATTGACAGTACTGTGTTCCTTTTTATTAATCAGCCTTAGATTCGTAGCTTTTGGATTGATTATGGAGTACTTTATAGAAAAAGTTAAACTACATCCCTGTTCATGGAATCAATCATTTCAGTTCATCAAATGAACGATATATCCTACAGAGATATCGGTAAAAAGGATTTGATTTGGGCACGTATAGCCAAGGAATGTGAAATGGCAAATGGTGAGTAAAATTTTTGTTTGTGTATAATAAAATAAAATATTTACATGCATACCGGATTATGCAGATGGTTGGTAACATATTTATTATACATACATTATATAATACTTTATTTAATAATATATAATAATTTACAGTTAATTTTACAAATTACTTTTTAAATTGTGACACGGGCTTGTTGCCAGCTCAAAACATTAATATGATTAAAATAATAACAAAATTCTTCTCTTATAAAGAAACTGTCATTGAAACTTCTAAACCCCGAGTGTCTTATGTCTAAAAGTTGGTTTTCAATTGAAGCTGCCGTTATATCTGCATTTGTTACTGAATCATAGGTGAGACCATGTTCCATTAGATAATTATGTAGCACACAAGTTGCCTTAACTACTCTTATGACGGTATCTACTTTGCACTCAAAGGGTCTTTTGTAAACTCTCCAACGCACACTCAGAATTCCAAATGCATTTTCTACCACTCGTCTTGCTCGACAAAGACGGTAATTAAAAATTCTTTTGTTTTGTGTTATATTGTTTTCTCGGGGAAATGGTCTCATCAAATTACACATTAAAGGAAATGCTTCATCTCCGATAAAGACATATGGAACTTCGATGCCGCCTTCTACAAGTGGTTCATCAGGTGGAAGATTAAGATTATTACCATATAACTTCTGTCCAAAGTTGCTTTCTCGTAATATTCCCCCATCACTAAATTTTCCTTTAGATCCAATATCTATCATTATGAATTTTTTTTTGCTGTCAGCAACCGCCAAAAGCACAATCGAGTGATCTTTAAGATAGTTAAAGTAATCTGAACCACAGTTTGGAGGTGCTTTTATTGTCACATGTTTGCCGTCAATAGCTCCAACACAATGAGGAAAGTCACAAGAAATTTGAAAATTTTCAGAAATTTTTCTCCACTTATGTTCATCTTTAATTTCTTCTAGAACTAATGGTTTTAAACAATCCCATATAGCATCGGTAACTTCATTGATTATCCTTCCTACAGTGGTTTTGCCGATTCTGTAACTATAAGCTATGGTTTGGTATGAATCTCCTGTTGCCATGTATCTGTAACATACATATTTTTATATTAAAGGTAAAGAAGCGAAATCCCATTGGAAAAAACTAAGAGACAGCCATAGAGAAGCTCTGCGTCGACGTAAAACTTCCACGGGCCAGGCAGCACAAAAATTGAAGCCATGGAAGTACGAGGCTTTAATGGAATTTTTACTGACACAAAAAGAAAATAACGAAACTTCTTCAAATTACTCAAGTCAGTTACAAGAGACAAGTCAAGATACTCAAAACAGTTCGGATACAAATACGAATAACGATTCTATTGAATCGCCTGCCCCGCCTCCTGATCCTCCACTCGCAACATCGTCTACAATTCAATCTGAAAAGAAGAACAGCATGCAAACGGAAATAACAGAGATTCTTCGGATCCGCGAGAAAAATCGAGAGCAAAGACGAATAGAAAGAAATGAAGAAAGAATGAGACAAATTGATTCAAATCGACCACGAGATGCATTAACTGATTTATTCGCTAGTCTTTGTCAAAAGACACGCGATCTTCCAAAGTATTTACAATTGAGAGTACAACGAGAAATTTTTGAAACAATTACTCGTGCTGAAGAAGAAGCATTGTCCTATGACTCAGTAAATAATTACTACTGCTCCACGCCATCTACCTCGTCTTCTTATGGATACACAAGTGCCACAAATTATCAAACCACCAATTTACCTGATGCTAGCCCCTTGCCCGATGTCAGCACCTTACGTGATGTCAGCACACTGGCTGATACCAGAACACTGCCTGATGCCAGCACTCTGCCTGATGCCAGCACCGTACCTGATGCCAGCACCGTGCCTGATGCCAGCATCTTGCATGATGTCAGCCACTTGACCGATAATAACAGCCAGCACCTTGCCTGATGCCAGCCACTTAACAACTGTTTGAAATCACTTTTTAAAATATGATACGACTTACCTCAGGGTGATGGCAAGCCTTTCAGCAGAACTTATACATTCTCGATAAGTAGTATCCATTTTTTCAATTTTTTCTTTAATCATTTCATGTATAATTTGAAAATGGTGTCGTGATAGTCGATAATAATCTTCAAATTTTTCATTACTTAGTGTCATAAATAACGTCTTGTATTCTCCGTGATTATTTCTGAATGTAATATGATTTTCTATCCAAAAACGGTGTTTTCTTTTTCTTTTCCTTCGCAATTCACTTATTAATAGATCATCGATCTCACTTTCGAATTCATCGTCTGACGAACTGTCTAACAAACTCAGTTCCAATGTCATTTTACAAGATTCACGAAATGCGTGGTATCCACAAGGCGTATGAGTCAAGACTGTGCTGTGCTATAGTCGGACATAGTCGTGAGGTTATATTATTCGTGTATAGCGTGTGCTGCAGTGGAAACGTTGACCCACGTTGTTAAACAAATGAATACGTGCGCAGCGTGCCCGTGCACAGCGTGCGCTGCAGTGGAACCGCGGCTTTACACACATATCTCCGCGGCCGGGACGAAGCCGTCCCCGCGCGCCCGTTACCCGCCGTTGATCGTGGAGCAACTCCCGGACTGGGCCCATCATTTCAGGGAACTGAAAAAGAAGCTCGGTCACGCGCCGAACGCGCACCCCTTTGGTAAGGGTGTGTGCTTCATGCCGCGCACGGAGGAGTTCTGCGCGATCCAGCGGTACCTGGCGAATCTAGAGAAGGAGCAGGGCCTACAATGGTTTTGCTATTCTCTTCCAGCCGAGCGGAGCCTCAAGTTCGCCATCCGCGGGTTGCCGGTAGACACGCCGCCCGATGCAATTATGGAGGAGCTGTGTAACCTAGGTTTCGACCCCGAGTACGCGCGCCCTATTCGCGCGCGCCAGGGACGACCGGGTTGCATCTTCTTCGTGCAACTTCGCAAGACTCCAGAGACCACACCGGCTATATTCGAGCTGACGGAGTTCCTCTGTATGCCCGGAATCAAAGTGGAGGTCTGGCGAGATAAGCCCAGCCCAATGCCACCGTTGTCAGCAGTTTAGGCACAGCTCACACAACTGCCACCGGCGCGCCGCCTGCGTCCGCTGCGGAGAGGAGCATTTCGCTAGCGAATGCCCCCGCCCGCGCGTCGCCCCCGCTACGTGTGCGAACTGTAACACCCCTTTCACACGGCAGTCCAGTTTTTTACAGGATCCCGTTTTCTACAGGATCCCGTTTGATGGCGAATGTGTTTATATGCTAGCGTTCACACGAGCATCCCGCATGCGGGATCCTGCAAAAAACCGATCCGGTCGAATTGTGCCATTCGGTTTTGTCACTAGAAACTGGATCCGTAGTCCAGTAAAAAGCGGGATCCCGTTTAATCACACATATATTTCAATAGCAATCTTCACACGGCTTCCTGCATGCGGTTTTTTGCTGGACACTGTTTTTAGCGGGATAGTGGAGTGGTGGCAGCCCCCGCCCCGCGCCCGCCGCGTCACCCGCACATGTGTAGCGCTCGCGCATTGCTCTTTTGCGCGGCGCCGAGATTGCTGTGTTTCGTCGAAAAATGTCGCAAACAAATATTGATCCCGAACTTCTTATTACACTTATTGAAATTAGGCCTATATTATGGGATAAAACGCTGGAAAATTATAAAGATAACAACTTGCGAACTGCAGCATGGCGCGAAGTTTGCATTGTTTTGAGAGAAGACTTTCAAGAACTTGAGGAAAAAGAAAGACAAAGCTATGGTAAGTTTTTATATTTATTTCGTTTATCCTTGTATTGCTTCGTCTTGCCAAGGTACAGCTCCCACTTCAGAAACAAAATAATTTGTGAACTCTGTTCGTATTGTGTTAGCACAGCGTCCACCTCGTGTATTTGGCTCATTACGTACGTTTTCCAAAGATATCGTTGAATCGTTGCTGTCAATGTTCGCATATGAACTTTCATTATGCATGATATAGTTATGAAGCACGGCGCAAGTTTTAACTATCGAGATAGCTGTACTGGTGCTTACGTCCAATGGACGATGAAATATTCGCCATTTATTTGCCAATATTCCAAACGCGCACTCCACATAACGTCTGGCTCTTGTTAATCGATAGTTAAATATCCTTTTATTTTTATCTAAATGAGTTCCTCCATAAGGTCTCAACAGATTATAATGCAAACCAAATGCTTCATCACCCACTATCACAAATGGAACACGTGATTCCAAACCTGTAAAGAGAGGACGAGCTTCTGGTAAATCTAAACTGCCATCATTTAATCTTTTCCAGAAAGTAGATTCTTTGAATATAGAGGAGTCGCATTCTTTGCCATAAGAGCCTACGCTGATATAGGTGAATCTATAATTCGAATCCACTACCGCTAGCAATACAATGGAAAAAAAATTCTTGTAATTCATGTACATAGAACCGCTGTGACTTGGTTTCTTCATTCTTATGTGCTTCCCATCAACTGCACCAATGCAGTGAGGAAAGTTAGCTTTATTATAAAATGCGTCAGCAATTTGTTCCCACTCATATTTTGTGTCGGGCAATTTCATAAACTCCTGATGCAAATTATTCCATATGACGTTTGTTACTTCTACTATTATTGAGTTGATTGTTGAGACTCCATGAGACTGAGAGAAACATTGTGTTAAAAACGTCAGTTAAACTTTTTTGTAATAACCCTGTAATATTTTTTAACATTACGTACAACTAAATTTCCAGCAGAGGTATTCTGTTATTTTTTGGGATCGAACTCGCTTCGAATAGATAATGCTATTGGTCGAGCGAGAGAACTTTATTTATTTTTAAATACAAAATACAAATTTTCAACCAATATCGTTAGTTATTTGCATATATTTATAATTTATTATTATATATTAAAATGTTAATAATTATGAGATATTTTAATATATCACAATAAAATATAAATGTATTATTGAAATTTGAAAAAATAGCAGAATACCTAATACTGGAGCTGTTGAAGGTTCTTTCTCCGCCCTTATTTATAATTTATGTTTTCTTTTTCAGCTAAAATGGTCGTTAAAAAATGGAATCAGATAAGAGACAGCTGGAAGAGGAGTTTAAATGCGAAAAAGAAAATAAATAAATCTGGATCTGCTGCAGTTAATACCAAAAAATACTGTTATCACGACTAGTTGTTGTTTTTAAAAAAAAATATGGATCCGGCTGAAACACAAGACAGTGGCGGTAACAAAGCTGCAGATATTGAAGAGGGTGATACGGAAAATCCTATCCAAAATGAAGAAAGTGAAAATGAACCTATTATCGGAAGTCCAGGACAAGAAAATCCTGCAGGTGGTGCTAAACGACTTAAGAGAAGTGTACTACCAAGGCAGAGACTTTCTGTAATGGATCAAAAAATGGCGAGTTTCATTGATCACCAGATGAAAAGTCAGCCGAATACGCAGAATGAAGATCGTAACTTGTCATTTTTTAAAAGTTTACTTCCTACACTAGCTTCACTCAACGATGATCAAATATTACAATTTCAAGCAGGTGTTATAAGTTTGTTGCAAAATATAAAAAGCCGCAATTTTAACCAATGGTCCTCTCAACAACCATCTACTTTTAACAACTCTTATCAATCAGCAGGTTATTTCACACCGCATTACAGCGTTCAGTCATCGCCATCTGCACAATCAGTTGAATCGCAGAGCTCTGATTTTCCGGATTTCACTAATATTTAATTAATATTAACGATCATCTTGTGAAAATATCATACATACATAACTTATTGTGTTTGGTAATAAATATTAAACTTTAAATATGTATTTCATTCTTACCTTAAACATATTGCTAACTTTTCTTCAGGTGTGATGCTTTTTCTCATATTTGTATCATGTTTTTTTAAATCTTCATTCACCCTTTTTAAAAGATCGTCAAATGTGGTCATACTCATTCTAAAATAATTGAAAAATTTTGACTCATCTCTTCTCAAATCGCTCATAAGATTCCGAAAAATACCCAAATTCGAGCGTTGTGTCAGAATAGGATGAACCCAGAATCTTCTATTTCGCTGCCGACGCCGATAATACCAATAGAAAATTAGGAAAGTATTTACGTCCATTTCACCTGATAACCGGCGTAGGAATGGTAAAAAAACAGGATGCAACCGTGTTCATACGGCAGTCTAGTTTTGCGGAACCAGCTTTTTACTGAATCCTGCAAAACTGAACTGCCATGTGAACACAGCGTCCAGTTTAGCAGGATACCGTAAAAAGCCGATCCTGCAAAACTGGACTGCCGTGTGAAAGGGGTGTAAGGGCCCGCATACAGCGAACTACGTGTCCTGCCCCGTGTACCGCAAGGAATTGCGGAACAAAAAGGCAGGGACCGTGTTGCTGACCGCCCCGAACAGTCGCGCGCCCGTAGTAGCGCAGCCGACCATGACATTGATGGCCGAACCGTACGCCCCCACGGAGCGATCCGGTAAGCCCAAGCGACGATCCCGATCGTGCTCAGAGGAATGGCGACACTACTGCCTCTCAATGGATAGGTCCGCCTTACGGGTCATCAGTGGTAAGGGAGCATAACGTGGACATCATACTGATCTCAGAAACGCACGCACGAACGTGCCGCAGACCAACTGAAGCTCGAGACTGAAGAAACGGGGCAAGCCTACCGCGGGCTAGCCGTACTTGTTAAAAGAAACATAGCTCATCAACCGATACCACATGTGCAGCTTCAGTCGCTCTACGCACTGGGCGTAGAGATCTGTATTGATGGCTCTCCGATTCGGGTGTTGGCACTCTACAAGCCGCCGCACTCTTCGTTGAAAGTGGCTGACGTCCATCTCCTACTGGACTCGCCGCTACCGACGATTATCGCTGGCGACTTCAACTGCAAGCACATCGCCTGGAATTCCACGCACATATGCACCAGTGGACGCCGCCTCTTTGATGACGCTGATAGGAAAGGTTACGAGGTGAGAGGTGCTGAGGTTCCGACGTATTACCCCAGCCATGCCGCATACTCGCCAGACGTAATCGACCTGACGCTCCTGAGAGGCTTCCCAGCTGCCACCGTAATCACTACAGATGTGCTGGAGGACAACATGGAGTCTGACCACCATCCTGTCCTCGTCACAGTGGATGCAGCCCATACAGTAAGGCCTACCCCTCCCCCCAGATTTCGTATCTGTTGGGACTCGTTCAGCGCGCATGTAGAGCAACATCTTGAATCCAGACCGGTCGGCGACACCGCAGATGTAGAGCAACTCGCCTCCCACGCGTGTGAGGTGATGCAGGAAGCCTTGCGTCTCGCTACGACAGATAGAGTGAGTACCCGAGTGAGCCGTCCCCTCCCGTCCTACATCAGAGAGATGATAGCCAAAAAGAGAGTCCTGCGCAAACGATGGCAGCAAACCCGATGCCCGTCCCTCAAGACACAGGTCAATTCTCTATCGGAGCGAATCGCTAGGGCCCTGGAAACAGAGTCCAGCGACAGTTGGTTTCGCACGATAGAGCAGGCCAGTGATGATTGGACGTCCATCCATAGACTTTGCAGGCAAGTCGCTAACAAGCCTCTACCCACCCGCCCCCTCTTGGCCCCCGATGGCACTCCCCGCTATCGCGCCGATGATAGAGCCGAAATTTTCGCAGACAATCTCGAACAGCGTTTTCGACCGAATCCCTCAGCTCAGACACTGAACACGCTGAAACGGTTCAGAAGCTTCTGGACGACTACTTCGAGCGTCCCATTACCCCGGACGAAGACCCCATAGTCTTTTCCCCCGGCCAAGTCTCGAGAATGATTCTCAAATTGAAGCTACGCAAAGCCCCCAACGTAACGACGGCATCCCCAACGAAGCGCTACGTCACTTACCACCGCGAGCGATCGCGGTACTGACGCGGCTATTCAATGGAATCCTACGTACCGGCCATTTTCCTTCCAACTGGAAGATCGGTAAGGTCATCATGCTTCCCAAATCAAATAAGAACATTCTGCTTCCAGGAAGCTACTGTCCCATAACGCTGTTGGCTACCATCTCTAAGTTGTTCGAGAGGTTGCTATTGCAACATCTCACAGCTCATTTGACTCCTAGAGACGAGCAGTTCGGCTTTCGAGCCGGCCACTCTACCACGCTCCAGCTCACAAGGGTGCTCCATCACATGACGGCTGCTTTCAACAAAGGGGAGAAAACCGTAGGAGTGTTCCTTGACATGGAAGGAGCGTTTGACCGCGTTTGGCATCCAGGTCTAGTCTACAAGCTCTCCACCTCTACGACTCCTCGTTGAGTCGTTAAGACCGTGGCCAGCTTCCTTTCAGATAGACGAGTCGCTGTCGAGGGCGCTACATCAAGCGAACGTAAGATAGAGGCAGGCGTCCCGCAATGGAGTTGTCTCTCTCTTAATTGCTACTCTTGGTTCACAGATGACATCCCTGTCGAACGAGGCTCTCATTTGGCTCTACCCGGATGACGCGGCGTATTATGCGTCGAACTGTAAGACTTTTTCTTTATTTTTAAGGTTTATCTGAGCAAGAAATCGATTGCATTTTAAATGAATCCGAGTTTGACTTTTCCGGAGACGATTCAGATGGAGATCCTGAGTTTCTGCCACCAAACTTAGAAGAGACAAAGCAAGATCGTCGCAATAGTGATTCCAGGAGCTCAGCTGATGACACCAGTATATTTACTGCTCAAACAGCTTCACCAGCATTTTCGGATGATTTAAGTGGCTTGGCAGAAGTATTGTCCACACAAGCAAGACCAAGAGGAAGAGCCAGAGGAACATCTCGTCGCAATCCGTGTCTACGCGACAAATCGCTTTAAGAAATAGGCAAAATAATACTGACGTTCAAGATACTTGGATACATGACAAGTTGGATACAGTAATAAACGATTTGATGCAGCCATCATATATAAATAAATATACCGAAAATTGGGAATGGCACCAATTTTATGATCAATAGATGACGATATTCTGAACACAATCGTAGATTGTACCAACAGGACACATGTTTTAGAAACTTGAAAATCGATGGGGTTGACTCTAAAAGAACTAAAAGTGTATATTGGAATTACAATGATCATGTCAGCCATACAGTATCTGTTGTAAATAAACGAGATTTAAATAAATAACCATGAGTTTAATTTTTAACAAAAATGACAGTTAATTAATAACATGTACCGCCTTCACGTTAATAGCCTATCAGCTTATCGTCCCACTGTGGAATATGATAGAACAAACGCATATCAAAAATGACTTTTACCACTGACAATTAATATAAAGATACCTAGGTACATAATTTAATAGTTCAAATGTTGAACTTCATTATTATATACCTTATTTTCTATTGCATACATTATAAGTAAATGTTTTTTTGTATCAAAATTCAACTTTTATGCATCTTCGAATTTCGTCGAAGATTTTAATTTCGTCGAATGTTTTAACACTTACCCACGTTTGCCCACGCTTTGCAAATGTTATTAAATTAAAGTACTAATACTTGTTTAAAACATATAAAAAAATTAGCTGCTACTTCCTGCTACTTACGAAGAAAATTAAAAATATCTACAAAGTACTCTTCGTGGGAACAAAATCAACAGTTGCGGTTTAATTGGTTGACGAGTCTCAATGCTTTGTATGTATATTTATATATTATGTGTATACTTATCAATTGAATTTATTAAATTTGATAATTTGTGGTTCCATTTCCTTTGAGAAAATAGATATTTGAAATAATTCACACGGTACTAAATAGTATAAAAATAGAAGTAAAAAAAATATGTCTTCATTACAAATTCAGTTTACGTTTCGCAAAGTCCGCCAATTTTTTTATTATAAAATGTCTACTTTTAAATGTTCTAGACGAGAGCTAATTATATCTTACATAGAAGGCGGAAAAACAATTGCCGCACTATCAACATATTTAAAAGAAAAACAAGTTTCTGAAGACAACCTATGCTATATTATTGGAGATTTTCAAAAGCATATTATCCCTTCGTTCAACAAGCGTTGGCAAGAAGCAAACGAATTAAGGATAAGTTTTTAAAGAATAACATCAAATGGTTGGATTCCGAATATTCCGTGATGATACCGGATTTAGAAAATATGACCGACTCTACACCGTCTACTTCTTCTGGAAAACGAGGAAGACCATGTGTATCATACGGTGACTCTTCTGAATCGAGCAAAAAAAGAAAAAATGCTATTTTGCTTAATGAATATGGTATAGACCACATTCTTGATGCATATCTGCAGGGACTGCGTTCTATAGGAGAAGGAACTGAAGCCACAATAGTTGAGGAACTGAGGTTGGCTGATACTGAAAAAAAAAGTTTAATCGTGAATCAGATTAATAATAAAAGCATAATTAAAGAGCTAAAAGACCAAGAAGCGCTAAGTGTTTTCATCGACTTGGAATTGACGAAAGCTCAATATCTCTATCTCAGGAATGTTACAAATAAAAGAAACTGTCTTATATTTCCTCCATATTATAAAATACAGGAAATGAAGCAGAGATGCTACCCACCACCTTCAACAATCGAAATCACGAATACCTATGCAAAAATATTGAAAATTCAAGATCTATTAGATCACACTGTAGCTAGAATTTTATGTATTGATTCGGTTTACAAGAATGGGCTAAAACATTTATTATTATATAGTAAATGGGCTTGTGATGGGTCATCCGGACAAAGCGAGTACAAGCAACCTCTTCCAGAAGAGTCTGAACTAATTTCGGATGAAAATTTGTTCATAACTTCTTTGGTGCCCATCAGGTTAATTGATGCAGATTCTGGCGACATTCTTTGGCAAAATCCAGTGCCTTCATCTGTTCGTTTTTGTCGGCCAATATCAATAGAATTTTCCAAAGAAACACCTGAAAAGACAAAATCTGTTGTTGATGAAATAAAAAACCAGATACAAAATTTGACTCCATCAATAATAAATAAAGAAGGCTTGGGAGTTCAAGTTAAACATGAGCTTTTTTTGACAATGATAGATGGAAAAGTGGCACAGGTTTTAACTGATACGCCTTCTAGTTCTACATGTACTATATGCGGCGCTACTCCGATTTAGAGAAAGTAAAAGTCAAGCCTGAAAATAAAAATGCCTATCAATACGGACTATCCACTTTACATGCCTGGATTCGTTGCATGGAAATAATATTACATGTATCATATAATCTATCTTTCCAAACGTGGTCCGCCACAAGTGAAGAAATAAAAAGACTCAATAGTCCGGTCAAGTTAGCATCAAAAATAGGGGTAAGGTTACATTAATTCGCACCTTCCTAAAAATTGGCATGATTGTTGGGAACCCTATTATACACAATTTGTTAATTATCCACATCAATCCGGAGTGTGGAAAAAATTTATTCAAGGTCAAATGTTGCAAAAATCGGTTTTTTGAGTTTTTCAACTAAACGGTAAGTTTTATAATAAAAATAGTAGAGACAATTTTGCAGTATTACCTATCGGACAATTTTCTGAAGATGCCCAAGAGTCCCGAAATAAGGACTATAAAAAATTTCGTCTTCATTCACGAAAATGTTCCCGAAGAGCAACAAATGAGATGTGTTTCATTCACTGTTATATACATCTGATCCGTATATAACGAGCATAAGAAAGCCATATGTAAAAAATGTAAAGGAGTTAGATGAAGATACTCTACATCTATTCAAAGTTCACTAGCTTATAACTTAGACAAAGTAACATTTTGAAAACGATGACGAAGTTCGGCAATAAAAAAATGTATGGGATGACATAAGCCTTCGCTAAATCACGTGATCGATCGAGATCGATAACAAAATTGGTAGACAATGTTTACATTCATGTCGAAAACGAAGCGAAATCGTCAATTAGCGAATTGTTTATTCGCCTATTTCAATACAAATGCGTAGCGGCACTTTTGACGTTCGCTTTCTCTTCGGGAGCGATCGTACGATTCGACATGTGTTCGCCATAATAACGAAAGCTTGGGGGCTGTCGATATCGCTACAAAATGGCCGAAAATTACAGTCAGCTGTGATTTGTGTACAAGGGCTACGTTGCGTTAATACAGTTTTATTTATATAAAAATGCATTCTTTACGTTTATTGTGGGCTGCACATAATGAGAATACCTGGGTAAATAAGTATACTTATCTCTAAACTTAGAATACTTATAGAAATTTCTATAGTCTAATCCTATAAAGAAAACCACACGAGTATGCAGAGACATTACTGTGTTTTTCAGGTGCTGTGTACTCTAAGCTTTTTAGCCACAGGGTCATACCAGACAATTGTAGGTGTGGGACAATATTTAACACAGCGGACTACAAGTCGCTGTGTCAGGGAGGTTGTGAATTCTTTAAATCACAATTGGATGGTCAGCAGGTGGATAGTGTTTCCACAAACACCACATGAGAGATATTTAATCAAAGAGAAGTAAGTGTAATTATAAAGATATAAAACCTTTCTTAATATTTCTCACCTAGGCCTACAGCCAGTATTTTTGTTATAAAATTGTTAACATTTCCAGATTCCATAGAAGACATAATTTGCCTGGAATTATTGGGTGCAGGGTGGGTGAAATTTAGCTGTCAGTGTCAAATTGGAACAAACAAAGCGGGATTATTCTAAAGTTTAAGTGAGTGTTTACTGTGAGTGTGGTGAGTCGTTTTTAATTGATATTATTAATTCTTGACGCTTTTTAATAATCTTATAGCAAAACTTTGATAGTGTTAAATTATTAGAGTGTTTTTACACAGTTTTTACGTAGATTTCTTCAAAATTAAATAGAATCATTGTGATTGTAACTGTTCAAAATAAATATAGTTATTTTTTTTTATTTTTAGTGTTAAAGAATGGATTCCTAGAATCAAGTAAGGGCAAGTTCCGAACAACTCTCAACTCTACTGGAGTATATGGAAAGGTAGGTAAATCAAAGTTATTTTCCATTTCTTTTAGATTCAATCGTACAAAACTTTGGTACCACTTCAATCGCTAATGTAAACAATGACGCGATAATAACAATGAAGCATTTGTGTATTGAACCGTTGCTTATGTTACAGTCATGGGGACCTGGCTAGTCCTGTTGCAGGGGCACAAGGTCGAGTACGGTCAGACCAATTATGGTCTGATCTTACTAATATATTAAATTCCGTTGGTGGTGGTGTCAACAAAACAACAGACAAGTGGAAAAAAGTAAGTAATGACTAGCAATTCTATTCCAATAGTATTTGAAGAGTCTTTGTGATTATAAATTCTTTCTATGGAAATTAGATATTTAGTTACATTTAATAATCTTTTCTACATATTACATGCCAAGCAATTTGGATGTGGATCTGGTATAGATAAAGTCACAAGTTACAATCTGCTTTGATGTGCAAATCAAGCACCTAGAATATCATATATTATTATCAGATATGTGCAAGAAGATGTAACAGGGATGTTAGGAATTTTTCGGTCCAGTGGAGTTACCAATTTTCAACTTATGTGGTTGTACGAGGGGTGATCCAAAAGTAATGATAATCAGTTATTTCTAGTGCACAAAGAAATAAAAAAAATATGTCAGCCACTTGCTCAGTTATCCACTAGTTCAGGTAAAAAAAATCATATAAATAGGTCACGATTCCCGGGAGCTACATTCATTTGAATACGAACAGTCAAGGAGTGAACATCAAAATGGACAAAAACGAAATCAGAGCCGTGATTAAATACCTCTGCTTGAAAAAAATGTCTACCAAAGACATACACAGCGACCTGGTGGAAACATTAGGGGACTCTGCTCCTCCATATTCTACAGTTGCACGCTGGGTTAAGGAGTTTAAGCTGGGAAGAACATCGACGGAAGACGAACACCGCGAAGGACGCCCATCGACCTCTCTCACTGAAGAAAATGTGAAAAAAGTTGAAGAAGTTATATTGGCAGATCGAAGAGTGACTATTAGGCATGTAGCTGAGGTCACAGGGATCTCATATGGCAGCATTCAAAGAATCCTTACGAACGAATTGCATATGAGAAAGGTCTCCGCGCGTTGGGTACCGAAAATGTTAAACGACGAGCAAAAGAAGAAACGAATCGACATGTCAAGAGCAAATCTCGAAAAGTTCCAGGCAGACAAGGAAAATTTTTTGTCACGTTTTGTGACCATGGACGAGACCTGGATCCATCACTTTGATCCTGAAACAAAACAGCAATCGATGACATGGAAACGAGCCGATGAACCGACGCCGAAGAAATTCAAAATGTCAAGCTCAGCGTGGAAGGTTATGGCGTCTGTTTTTTGGGATGCTGAAGGAATAATCATGGTGGACTACTTGGAGAAGGGGGCCACTATTACAGGCTCTTACTATGCAGAACAAATAAGAAGATTGCGGGAGGCTATTAAGGAGAAAAGGCGAGGCAAACTGCGGGCTGGAGTGCTGTTCCATCAAGACAACGCACCGGCTCACAAAGCTGCAGTTGCCATGGCTGCCATTCAAGAAGCGGGCTTTGAGCTGGTGGAACACCCACCTTATTCACCAGATCTAGCCCCCAGTGACTTCTATCTCTTTCCTCGACTCAAGGAACACCTCCGGGGCAAGAAATTTGACGATGATAGCGATGTGATGGCCGCGGTTGACGAGTTTTTTGAGAGTCAGGATAAAGAATTTTTTTCTAAAGGTATTTTAGGTTTAGAAAAAAGATGGACTAAATGTATAGACTTGCTAGGAGACTATGTTGAGAAATAAATTTATTTATATAATATATTCATTGTATTTATTATTGATTATCATTACTTTTGGATCACCCCTCGTATGCATACTTATGACTGATAATTCCAAAAAGGTATGGGCCGATTTAAAACCCAAGACAAAGAAAAAAGGTCTGACCTGCCAGAGGGACTGGAGGTGGACCGGCTAGCCAGAAATCCTTGTCGCATTTGGAGGAAAAGGTTCTGGCTATAATCGGCCCAACAGCAGTGGAAGGTAGTGATATGTGTGATTTAATTAATGATTGACGTAATATTTGTTGATTTATGTATCTACTTGTATATATTCGACACAAATGTATGTTTGTTGTGAATAAAGAAAATAATAATAAGGACAAGACTCTATACAAGAGCTTGGATTTAGTGTATGTATTAACCTTATTTTCCAGTACCTCATGTAACAAAATTATTAGCTAAAAATCAATACTAACTAGGTAAATCTAGTTGAATAAATATTGTACTTGAATATTAGAAATTAAAAATTTTAGCCATTACACATATATAATTAGATAAAACAGTATACTATTTAATTAAGTATCTACATATTCAATAGCCGGGTCCACACCGGACGATCCATCGCGCTCCGATCGCGCGCGGTAGCAGCGCGATCCAAAGATGCAGGCGGTGTGGACGTGCCGCGCGCGATCCATGCGCACGTATTGGAGCGCGCGCTCCCTACCTCGCGCGATCCGTGTGCGGTCGGTTTTTGTGCCAGCCTCAAAGGTGCCTCAGTTGCGTGATGCGCGCGGTGTGGACGGTTGTGTTGGTTCGCGCGATCCACCTCGCCATGGACATCTCAGAAAGTCGCCGTTTGATATCGCTTTATAAAGAATTTAAATGTTTATGGGATCCCAAAGATTCTATTTACACCAATAGAGGTGTTAGAGATGATGCTTGGCGTCAGATTTCTCGTGAAATGGGGAATAAGTCGATCGAGAACCTAAAGAAAAAAATGCGATCTCTGGCGGGAGGCTACAGAAGGGAGAAACACAGAGAAAAGCAAAGCCGTATAACTGGATCCGGTAAGAAAACAAAGCTACTTTTTATCTGTAGGTATTAAAATTATATATTTTATTATAAGTAATTACATCATAATATTTACTGTGGATTTCACGTGATTTCGCTTTTTACATTTAAGCTGTTAGAAATACACGTGGTTATTTTAATGAGTAACTTGTTTATTTCAGGTGCTCAAGATACATATAAATCAAAGTGGTTTGCGTATGATGACTTCGACTTTATGGCGGATAAAAATGAACCCGGAACCACACGCGATACATTGGAACATGTGAGCTATTAGTTTACTGATATTCATTTTGCCAAACTATTGTATGGTTTGTAACAAAGTGTCTTGCTAAGTGGGACCGTATTGTAGTGGCATTTTCTGTTGCTCTTCTTGGTACGACGGCCATCGGTTGTAGCGATTGTGATGGCGGTTCATTTCGCCAGCTTCCAGGTATTACATCTCCATTCTCCTGTACTGTATCAAACGTTCCTGGCGATATAAAGTTAGGATTACTGCGTAAGTAGTTATATAGATGAACCGTTGCCAGCACGACTTTAGTCGCAGTTTCTGGTTCCAAAAGCATAGGTTTACGCAGGACTCTGTAGACAGAACTAAGTACTCCAAACGCGTTTTCAACTACTCTACGTGCTCTTGACAGTCGGTAGTTGAAAATTCTTTCACAAGAACCCCTTTCCCGTGTACCATCGTATGGTTTCATAGTATAATCATTAAGCTGAAAAGCTTTATCACCTAGTATATAATAGGGTACCTCAATTTTATAGGGAACTTGCAATATCTCCGGTGGAGGAATATTTAGCTCTTTTTTTTTCAAGTTTTTTATATAAATTTGTGCTTTTGAACACGCCTCCATCTGATATTCTGCCTTTAGTCCCAACATTCACATACAGGAACCTATAATTTGCATCTACTAATGCAAAAAGAACAATACTAGGAAATAATTTGTAATTATCAAAGTCGTTGCCACTATTAAAAGACGATTGTATAGCGACGTGTTTGCCGTCCATCGCTCCTATCACGTGTGGGAAATTCCACTTATTCTCGAATTGCTGAGAAACTGTACGCCATTCTTCTTTAGTTGACGGCACCTGAAAATAAAGGAGATCTTAATTATAATATAAAGCTGAAAATAAGAATAAGCAGTAAATAGTAATAATAATTGTTGTTACAGGTAGAATCTGATACGACTGAAGGGGAACTTGAAGTTAATACTACAGTGAGCGAAAACGAGAACAGTAACATTACTAGTGACACACAACCGGAGAGAGCCAACCACCACACAGATCAGAGTAGAGAGCAGAATGATCAGAATGCACAATCCAGTGTCCAAACAACAAACAAAAGAACAAAAAAAAGAAAGAAAACTACTTCTAATAATGCAGATGACATATCAGATGAAACTCTTTCAGAGGCTTTCCAACTTCTGCAACAATGTGCTCAGCCACCACAACCGGAAACTGATTCTTACATTGCTTTCGGGCAGTATATATCTACTGAATTGCGGAAATATGATGCAGTAACATTAGTTAATGTCAAAAATGCTATATGCCAAGTTATTTTTCAAGCTGACACAGGAAGATATGGGGATAGCAATTATGGATATTACACTAATTCATATCCTGGCACACAAATAGGATCCACTTCATCACAGTCCCAGTCTCTACAACCTCAAAATTATCCAGCTCCAATTCCACAGACATCACTGTCTACTCATCTAGCCTCCAATTCATCGCAGTCCCAGTTTCTGCAACCTCAGGATTATTCACTTCCACAGTCACCACCGAATTAAATAAGTACCTACATATATCATGTTTTCAAAAAATAATTAATAATTGTAAACATGTTACTTCTTTAAATTATGATTGTAATACACTACTTTTTTATTGAGTAATAAAGTATGGTTTTACTTACCTTTACATAATCATTTAACAGGTCAATGATGGCTTCACAAACTTCAGGAATAATTATCGATATAGACTGTTTGGAAATGCGGAACAGATACTGCAAACTGACGTACGAATCTCCAGTTGCTAAAAATCTCAATGTTAGTAATAATCTTTCCTTCACAGTAATGGCATCTCTATAATTTGTATCATTCTTTCTTAGCTTGTTATTTAATAATGAACACAATATCTCAAATTGATTAGCATTCATTCTTGCAAAATTGTGTTCACCTTTATCTGACACTAACTCTGCGTACAGCTGAGTCCCAGATTCCAAGCGATTTTTGTAAATTTGTTTCACCCAAAACCGTCGTTTTCTTTTTTGTGATTTTTTGCGCAAGCATTTAAGCAAAATAAAAGTTACTGCTGCAACGGCAAGACGCCGCCGTTGTACGTGTGACTCCATATCGAACAAGAGTTAGAC
The DNA here is from genome assembly GCF_032362555.1 of Amyelois transitella. Lineage (NCBI taxonomy): Eukaryota > Metazoa > Arthropoda > Insecta > Lepidoptera > Pyralidae > Amyelois > Amyelois transitella. Next base: position 2,775,282 of record NC_083511.1, on the reverse strand, counting down.
TGGCTGAATCACGGATCGCCTTAGGATCGCTTGGAGCGCATATTTGGGATCGCAAGTTTCCAAGAGTGGATCGGCCTAACACGATCCACGATCCACGCTCCGCGATCCTGGATCGCGGATCGCGGGATCGATGGATCGTCCGGTGTGGACCCGGCTAATAAATATCAACATAATAACTTTTTCAGAGACCTCAATCTTCTGCACCTGCACCCTCTCAATCATCTGCAGTTGTTGCCCAAGAAGATGATCCAGTATATGTGGACTATGCTGTTGATATGTCGTTTTGATAGTGAATTAATAAAATCTAGCTCTGAAATTCTCATAAATAAGGCAGTTTTGTGTATGTTTTAGTATTGAATGAAAATGAAAATGAATGAAATGAAAATGAAATCTTTATTCTCAATATTGGATGCAATACATCTCTTATTGACGTCAAAAATGTACTTATAACTAAGTCTACCGCCGACTTCCAAAGCGCAGGTGAAGAAGAAGCGGCGCAACAAACTTCACCGCAGCCTTTTCTACAAAGACGTCAATTTAACAATTTTTTATAAAACTTATTTACAAATATCCTAATTTTAAAGTATATATCTAAACAAATGGGGTGTAATAGCTACTTTAGTTTTTTGAGTATCTATTTATACACATAATAAAAAACAATAGAAAAGTTAAGATAGTACACTGAATATTTTTTTAAAGAATACTTATGGCTCGCGACAAACATATTGAAAAGTTTTTAGCAGATCTTCCAAAGATGCCGTCGCATTACTGTCGTACTAAAACATCACGAGAATATTAGGAACCAGTTTTCACAAACATGACACAGCTTTATAAGAAATATAATATAAAGAGAATGGTGAATTAGAGGGTAGAGAATGCCCTGGCCGTAAATTATTTGACAAAATATTTTTGAAACTCAATCTGAGCCTATTCCACCCAAAGAAAGATCAATGCGGTGTTTGTTGCAGTCATAAAACTGGAAACATTACGGATGAAGAACACTCTGAACATGTTCTGAAGAAAGATCGAGCCAGGAAAGAGAAAGATACTGACAAAGGAATTGCACAGTCCGAAGCTTGTTACGTGTTCATACAGGATGTTGAATCCGTAAAATTGGACCCGTATCTTCAAGCTAGTGCAGTTTACTATAAAACTAAATTATGCGTCCATAATTTTACACTATACAATAAAGCAACTAAGGAAGTAATCATAGCTGGGCATTAACTCGTTAATCCGTTAATCGTTAATTAACGAAGTTAACATTTTGATTAACGAATTAACTTTTAAGTTAACTTTTAAAAATGTTAACGGACACGTTAACTTCCGTTAATATGCAGTAGTCCGTTAATAGTTAATCTAATGCCTACTATTTCACCGCACGGACAAAACTAGATATATTTTGCCGGCACGTGCGAGTGAGAAAACTGCGAAGATATTTTTTCGTTTCATCATTTCATTACTTTGCGCCAGTGCCGCCAGTGCTTAGAGTGACGAATGTTTTGTTTGTTGTTATTATAAATTACTGTCAGTGATCATTTGCGTGTTGATAAAGAAGAGTGAATGTAATTTAGTTAGAAAAAGTGTACTTTGCAGTGTAGTAATTAAAACCATATCATGGAAGACATGGAAACGGATTCCAGCGGTCCTGATGTGAATCCATGGCCACATTTGACTGAGTATGTGGAATTTGTATCCAGATCGGGCCAGCAAATAGGTACTTTTTGAGTGTAAGCGGTGTTTGCCGAATGACACCAAAATAAAAGTTCATTTATCAAGCCTGAATAATTTGAAACAACATGTAAGAAGGGTACAACAGGGTCGACAGCTGAGCATCGGGGAATCGTTCGGGATTGCAGCTACTGGCAGCGGTGTACCCCAAGCCAAAGTGGACAAATGTATAGTAAATTTATTTGTTTCAAACATGATTCCTTTACATGTTGTCGAAAGCAAGTCTTTTGGTGCGTTGATAAAAACGTTAAACCCGAGCAAAAATTCAATTTCAAGAAGAACTTTGGGTAGACGCATTACTGACGAACACATTAAATAGAAGCAGCACCTGATAGAGTAAGTAACTAAAATAAATACCTATTTTCTATTTATTTTTAACAGATAAACGTCGCCTTACGTATACCTACGTAGGTATAATTTTATTTGAAAAAAGTTCAAATAATTAGAGGTTCATAAAATAGGTTTGCATGCATATACATATGTATATAATTTTCATTTATTATTAGTGTCATTTTTTACGTGATGTGTTTATAATTTTAATTTCAGTTTACTTGGAAAAATTCATTGGGTGGCAACGACGGCTGACTGTTGGTCAGCTCACAACAAAAGTTATTTGGGCATGACAGTTCACTGGTTAGATGCTATCACAAGAGCCAGAATGCATGCAGTATTAACGTGCGTACGCCTAAAAGGTCATCATACATACGACATCCTGGCCCAAGCAATGATAGATATTCACTATGAATTTCACATAGATAAAAAAATCACAAGGTCAGTTAAGTCTATTTTTATCTCAAAATTATATCTAGAGGTAGTAATCCTGAAGTATTTATTTTATAGTAAAAAATAACATTGAATTATTAATATGTATGTATTTATTTTTCTGTCAACCATACACGAAAACTGCACATTGATAAAGATAATGATAATGATCATTATACATTAGTTATTATTATTAATTATTTTTTTTCGGAATGTAATGATCTTTATGATGAATCAGCCGTAGGCTACCTTAAAAAGCAGGCCTTATTTTATTTTAGGACTACTACGGATAATGGCAGTAACTTTGTAAAGGCATTTGTGCAATTCGGCTCGGAGATCGACATACTTCCAGAGTTGCCATCATGTGATTTAGAGTCTGAGTTTGACCCTGATATTGCCAATCTTCTAAATACAAACTCAGAAGAAAATGATGATTTAGAATTTATTTCAGTAGAAAACATACTGAATGCTCCTGATCGTCTCCAGTGCAATGAAATCAATGAACACATATTAGAAAACTTTAATACTTTGCCAGTTCACATGAGATGTGCTGCACATACGTTCAACCTGGTCGCTAGCAAAGATGCAGATGCTGCTCTACAAATAACTGTTTTCAAGACTCCCTACAGAAGTGCCTTATCCGAGGCACGTACTCTCTGGAATCAGCAATCACGTAGTACGGTAGCAGCAGATAGCATTCACGCTGAATTAGGCAGACGACTTGTCCTTCCAAATACGACGAGGTGGAACTCTCTGTATGATGCTATTGTCGTTCTCAACAGTATATTGGAAACAAAAAGGCCTTCTCTTTACAGGGTTATGACTCAACTAAAAATTATAACTTTCAATGACCAAGATGTGACTGTAATGAAGGAGTACGCAAACGTAATTTCATATACGTATATAGTTTAAATTAACGTTTTAGTAATGTTATTTTTTTTCCACATTATATCAATACTTATATTAAATACAGGTTATGGCACCTGTCGCGAATGCCCTCGATCGTATCCAAGGAGAAGCTCAAGCATATATCGGATCACTACTACCGACGATTGCAGCAACTGTCTATAAATTAAAAAATATTAAATGTAAGGGCCTAGTAAATTGCACACCTTTAGCCAATGCCTTATTAAATGGCATAGAGAAAAGGTTTGGTCCACTCCTGAATGATGAACAGTGCCTACTTGCCGCGGCATTTCACCCAAAGTTTCGGTTGATATGGCTGGAAACGTATGACAGCAGTAGAGTGGATGCAGTAAGAAAGGGTATGGAAAAAAAGGTAGAAGATGCTTTAAGACAAGAAGCAGCGGAATATTCGAAGGACAGAGATAGTTTAACTGGCGGAGGGAGCAATGCGAGTAACAACGATGATGACGAGGAGGAAGACTTTTTCAATTCTGTGACTCAGTCTATAGAAAAACCAAAGAGCTCCAACTCTTTAAAGAGTAAAGCGCAAAGTCTCGTTAAAATGTGGCTGGACATGAAATCAATAGACTCGTTCAACTATGCTGCATTCCTCGGGGAACAGATATTTATAAATCTATTTATTAAATACAATACTGCTATACCCTCAAGCGCTACAGTTGAACGTCTGTTTTCCACGGGTAAAGACATTTTAACACCAAAACGAGCGTCGCTGTCAGACGAGAACTTCAACATGTTAATGTTCATGAAGGGGAATATGCACCTTATGCCCGACGATTAAATTACACATTTGAATTATACAAGTATTTTGTTTTATTCCTAACCTGTTAACTTCCAGAACCTAAACCAACAAGTTTTATAAGTTCACTAACGCAACGATATAAAAATGGCCATAAAAAGCCTGGAAAAAGGCCATACTCACATGGAATGTGACTCGGTACACAGTGCAATAGAGTGCAAATTAAAAGGTAAAGAAATTTACCTTCCACAACAATACATGGCAATAAATAAAATTGCTAGGAGTGATCCTTACGAAGCTCGTCATTTGGACTATAACTTTTTCACAGACTTTTCGAAAGAATTGATTTATAAATCTATACGTCCTGGTAAAAAAGTAGGTGACCCAGTCGTCACAGATATACGTATGCTAGAATACAGATCAAATGGCACAATTTGGTACAAAGTTGATTTTGATAACGAGCTACAGCCGTTACCACATCGTCCCACGCCAATTAACGACATTAAACAAATAAATCGCCTGCAGAAATTGTACGCAGCTAGAAAACCAATTACAAAGCGGAAGTATCAAGTAATGTTATAAAGATTTGTTAATTTTCTTGAAATATTTCCTAATAAATTACAAAGCGGAAGTATCAAGTAATGTTATAAAGATTTGTTAATTTTCTTGAAATATTTCCTAATAAAAGCTTTTCTTTGGAAATCATCTTTTATTTAATATCTTAATCCCTAACATTTCCGCAAACAACACCGCCTAAATCTAATAAAATATTAGTCTACACAGCTCAAGTCATAAAAAACAATAAAGTAAATTGTCAAAATAAGTATCCTACTACTATTATAAAGGCGAAAGTTTGTATGGATGTATGGATGTTTGTTACTCTTTCACGCAAAAACTACTGAACCGATTACCATGAAATTTGGTATGTAGGTGGCTGAAGACCCAGAATAACACATAGGCTACTTTTTATCCCAGAGTTCCCGCGGGATTGATAGGGTTTCCATGCGGACGAAGTCGCGGGCGGCCTCTAGTAAATAATTATTTCTTAACTGTTAACTAGAGTATGTATTAAATTATAAGAGGAATAATGCCCAGATTTTTTAAAATAGACAGTTTTTTACGTCTCCTGTAACGTTGGTAAAAATGACTTAGGCGGTGTTGTAAGCTAAGGGACGTTATAAATGTATTGGTCATGATGACTGTTACTTATGGCATCAAAGGATGGCACATCTTAATTTTTCTGATTTGAATAAACTCACCGAGTGTGCAGAAGGCATCACAATGAGTAAGAATAATTTGAATAAGGTGTGTGAATACCGTCAAGAAGGAAAACAGTCCAGGCTGCCGTTTCCTAAAGCAGGCTCCAGAGCAACAAAGCCACTGGAGCTAATACATTCCGCTCTATGTGGGCCTATAGAAGTGAAGTCATTTGGCGGAGCTCAATACATTCTTACCTTTGTGGACGACTTTACCAGGAAAGTATTTGTTTATTTTCTTAATTGTATAGAGAGAAATGACCAGGAGGAAGACATTTTATGAAGGTTAAAATATTAATATAATTGTTATTGTGATTTAAATTGTTAAATCACAATAACATCTTTATTGAAAGATGTTGATTTTCATGAAAACTGTTTTTTTTTCGTAATATTTTTACCTGTTTCTAGATTCACAAAAAGTTTATAGGTTGTACTGTATTTAAAATATTTTAAAGAGAAAGATTATTATTTTGGGATTTTTGTAAGTTTGTAACGAAAAAATTTATATAGGGAAGCCCGGCAAGAAGCATAGTGCGGGTAAGAAGAATAACTGTTATTTGCGAAAACCTATAATAGATGGCGCTTCGATAATTTTACTCATCGTTTCAAGTGCGATAAGCGACGCCACAACAGTTTCAACAAAGCGATTCGCGGATGCATTTGTTGTGAAGAAAAAAAAGAAATATCGTTGTTTTGTTACGATTTTTGACAAGATTTGTACATCAACAGTTTGTAGTAGTTATTAGTTATCAATGAAATATTTTATTTAGCGAATTGCACGTTTATTTAAGGATTTGTCACACTGGATGCGTTCTGCGGTCTCCGGTCAGGTCAAAGCGAACGCAGCCACTGGAAATGCACTAGTCCGTGGCATTGTTTCTTCAGGTGTCTGCATTTCAAACAATTCATTTTTAACTCGTAAATAATTATGTAAGCAACATGCTGCTTTGACAACATGGACCGTTGTGTCAACTTTTGTTTCAAGAGGTCGAAAGAATGCTCGCCACTTTTGTGCTAAGATACCAAATGCGTTTTCGACGATACGTCTGGCTGAAGATAGACGTTTGTTAAAATTTGCTTTCTCACTGTTGTTCTCTACCTGGTTCTTAGGAAATGGTCTCATCAAATATGTTTCTAGTGCAAAACCCTCGTCACCAATAAAAACATGAGGTGAATTAGTTGTGCCACCAGGCAAAGGCTTTGGAGGTGGAATATGTAGTTCATTGTTTACAAGTTTTCGATAAAACTCAGAATCTTCGAATATTTTGCTGTCGCTATCTTTTCCATAGCTTCCCACATTTATGTAAGTAAATTTATAATCAGGGTCAACAACTGCAAGAAGCCCAATGGAAAACTTTGATTTATAGCAGTAAAATAGTGAACCGCTTCTTCGAGGGCATTTTATGGTGACGTGTTTCCCATCAATACTACCTATACAATTTGGGAATTTCCACTTTTGGCGATAACCAGTTTCTGCCATAATCCATGTTCTTTCGGTAGGTGTAGGTATATAAATAGGTTGCAATATTTCCCAAATGGCTTTGCAGACTTCGTTTATTATACTATGCAAAGTAGAACGACCAATACGGTGAGATAACGCTATCATTTGAAACGAGTCTCCAGTGCCCAAATATCTGAAAAAAATAATTAAATATATTCAGATTTCTTGCATTGTATATATTTATTGACTGATCGTTTATTTTTTCTTGCAGGTAATGAAGCAAAAGGGAAGTGGAGAAATTTAAAAGATTCATATACAAAATACAAAAAAAGTATTACAACAACAACGGGCCAGGCTTACAAAAAATATAAAAAGTGGCCTTGGTCTGACTACATGCAGTTTTTGGATGAGTTGAACACACGTCGTCAATCAGATGAAAGTTGTACTTCTCAAGGGTCTGACGTAACTGGAGGCAGTGAAATCGAATCTGTAGATATGTCTCGTCCAGGAACATCTCATTCAGGATCATCAATGTCAAGTAAAAGAAAAAAACACGCTGATGAAGTCGGTACGATGATTGAATATTTTGAAAAAAGGAGACATGACACAGCTGTGGACCACATCGATCAGTTGTTTTTAAGTTATGCTAACACATTTAAACACATGTCAAGCTGAAACTGAAGAGCTACATTCAAGGGACACAATTCTAGCTAGAGATATCAATTCAAGAACTTCTTCAGCCGAAGAGATCAATGCAGAAACACCTCTGACCGAAGATGTCAATGCAGGGACACCTCTGACCGATGAGGTCAATGCAGAAACACCTCTGACCGAAGAGGTCAATGCAGAAACACCTCTGACCCAAGAGGTCAATGCAGAAACATCTCTACTTAGAGATATCAATGCAGGGACACCTCTGACCGAAGAGGTCAATGCAGAAACATCGATATATATCTATAGTGACGAAAGCATTGCTCAATACTTAAAATTTAATGAAAAATATGCTATGTAGAATTAAAGTACTTTACCTTAGACACACAGCAAGCCTTTCTTTTGTAGTAATCGCCTTTCGCCAGTTTGTATCTTTTTTTTTTATTTTATGGCAGATTAAACTATGCAGTTCTTCGAACAACGCTGGGGCCATTCGAAAATATATGTAAAAACGATCTTCATACGAATATAATTCTCGACATAAGTTGCTGTATTCTCCACGTTGTTGTCTCACTAAATTCAAATCGTGTACCCACACACGTTTCCTCTTTCTGCTATGCAACCATAATAACACAATATTTTCTTCTTCCTCGGTAATCATTTTCCTCGGTTAAAACCCAATAATAAAAACTGATCACTAGCACCACTACAAGTAACTGAAATAAGATGGCTACTGTTTGGCCTGCCCGCACCGCCCGGAACGTGACCAGTTGCCCTGCCCGGATCGCTGACCGATTGCTCTGCCCTGACCGCAGACCGATTGCCCTGACCGGTAGTGTTGTTCATACATGATGCGGGCTGCGTTCGTTTTGACCTGACCGAAGACCGCAGAACGCATGCAGTGTGACAAATCCTTTAAGTATTACTTGTGACCGTTGCTCTTTTGTTTACCTACTAAAAATATTTCAAGTCTTGACGTGTTTTTAAAATGATCGCGTTAGGCAAAACGGATCTGTAGTTTTTTCGTTGTGTCCTTCACATGTACAACTCGTGCGAATTAACTGTGCACTCCGCTGGAATGCGACCCCTCTCCCGCTACTCCGCGCGGCTCCCCGCGTTCGCCGCAAGCCCGCAGTAGCGATAGCATCCTTGTTACCGTTGCGCGTCTCTCTTTGTAATCGTCTAAATACTGTTTAAATCTCCTGTTATTATACTGTTTTTGTTGAGTTATTGCTGTGTTAAGTTTTGAATTGTTTTTTTTTTGTTAAGTTTAGACTTTTTCAACGTGTTAGTGAAGCCAATTGGTTGTACCAACAACATTATGGGCAAGACAATTCATAGTGAGGCAAGGACTCTTATATTGAAGGTGTTGACTTTTTTTGAAAATGAGAAGGCAAATAAACGTTTTATGATTCCTGTAGACCAAGCTATAAAAAGAGCTTGTGCAGCTACTGGTGTATCAAAAAGAACACTGATGAAAATTAAAAACGAATCGAAAGTTGTACAACAAAACGACCCGTCATTGCCAAGTACATCTTCAAGTTCAGGTCCAGCAGCTATACCAAAATTGTCTACACCAGGCAAAAAAAGAAGGACAAGCGCCAAAAAGATCGAACTGGACAATTTTGATTTATGCGCGTTGCGAAACATCGTCAACAGTTTCTATACAGTTAGAAAAGAAGTACCGACCTTGAAAAAAATATTGGCCGTTGCAAAAAGGGACTAAAATTTTCCGGGTAAGCATTATATTTGTGTTTTCACGAGCTGTCTAGTTTCCAATCTACATATTAAACAGTTTCAAAGTTATACAAGTAGGTATGGTATATGAGAAAGTATACATAAAATTACCAACCCGCATTGGGCCACCGTGGTCAGCTATGGCCTGATCACCCTTAATTTAGAGTAGCTATGTTGTTTGTAAATGTGTTGCGTGCGTGACATTTTTTTAACCTAACGAACTTTATTTTATGTTTTTCAGGTGGAATAACCAGCTTGCGGCTAATACTGGTAAACTATTTGGGTTATAAATTTAAAAAATGTAAAAATATGCGACATTTTTTAACACAAAAGCCCGACATCGTCGCTTGGAGGGATCGTTACCTGCGAAAGAAGAAAGAAAACAATGACCTCGGGGTGAATAAAAAACCGGTTACATACTTAGATGAAACTTGGATTCATTCCCATTATACCGTACGTAAATGTTGGCAAAACAGTAGCGACGCAAGCATTAAAAAGAATGATAATCCTGGGCAACGATGGATTGTTGTACACGCGGGCGGTGAAAATGGTTTCATTCCCGGAGCCGAACTTTTGTACAAATGTAAGAGCAATATTGGAGACTACCATCACGAAATGGACACAAAAAATTTTACGAAATGGCTGAAAGAAAAGCTTTTACCAAACTTACCGCCAAATGGTATCGTCGTCATTGATAACACGCCTTATCACTCGACGCAATCTGAAAAGCCTCCCATAAGCTCATCTCTCAAAGCCGATATGCAAAACTGGCTGCAAAGCAACAATATCAACTTTGACGAAAAAATGACAAAACGCGAACTGTATCATTTGATTGTCACTAATAAGCCTCCAAAAAAATACATTGTAGACGAATTAATGAAGGAGCACGGCCATGAAGTTTTGCGGCTGCCACCCTACCATTGTGATTTAAATCCAATAGAATACATGTGGAATTTAGTGAAGCAAAGGGTGGCAGACAAAAACGTTACTCAATCTGAGAGAGAAATCGAAAATCTGACGAAGGAGGCTATAAAGTCTATTACAGTTGCTGACTGGAAGAAGGAAATAAACCACATTGAAAGATTGGAAAAAGAGTATTGGGACAAGGACCGTCTCCAAGAAATAGAAGAAAGAGAATTTATAATTTCTCTTGGAGGCGAAGAATCCAGCTCTGAGAGCGATATTGATGACGAATCTGACACCATGTCGGGAATTGAAGAAATTAATTATAGTAGCGAAAACGATTGAGTGAAATAAATGTTTTTATACTTACCTTATTTGTTTATTTATTTTCAAATATGTCAGCCTAAAAGCACTTATCCCTATAGAGACGTAATACAAATCCGGCTTTGTCAAACATCCGTGGAACGTGAGAGATCCGTCACGCGTCCACTCCCCGTCCCTTTTGCTCTTACTGCAAAAATAGCAACCGGCACATTTTCGGAAAGCTGGCGTGCTTCGGTACGATCACGACTATACCTCAGCTCGTTGACAGAATCGTTTTCTTTCAAATTCGCTTATATTACGCCTCTATGGGGATAAGTGATCTAAGCCTTCAGCTACTTTCCACATAAACCAATCCAATTCCACAAAAAAACAATGTCATGTCATGCGCACGCTATCTCTTTTGACGATTGCATGCATCTTAATTACGTCATGAAAAAAAAAATGATAATTTATATTTTTTATCATTTTGCTAATTTTTTTGCAAACGGTACTGTCCAAATGACGTCACGGCGCGAGGTGCACAGTTAATTCGCACGGGTTATAATACATATTTTAACAGTATTTTAACAACTTTGATTTTAGGAAATCATTAAAAAACATTATGGTGACTATTGTTTCAGATGGTGTTTAATTTTAAACGCAAAAGTAATCGTGCAGCATGGTCAGAAGAAACACTCCATGAAGCAATTAGAGCTGTAAAAGGTGATGGACAATCTATAAATACAACCGCGAAGAAGTTTGGGATTCCATTTACTACGTTACAGAGACACGTGAAGACGGGGACTTATTCAAAGAAATTGGGTAGATTCAGACCAGTTTTTAGTCCAGAACAAGAAGTAGAGCTGTATTTGTATCTTAAAAAAATGGATAGTGTGTTTTTTAGGCTTTCTCGTTCAGATTTTTTAGAATTAGTGTATGAATATGCAACCAGGAATCATATTTCTCATCCATTTAAAAATGGCAAAGCTGGAGACGATTGGTTTGCCGGTTTCAAGCGTCGACACCCAGAAATCGTACTAAGGGCGCCAGAGCCAACATGTTTAGCAAAAACATGAGGATTTAATAAGCCACAGGTGGAGTTATTTTATTCCAATTATTGGAGTTTAATAGAAAAAATATAATTTCGATGCAGCTTCAATATATAATATGGACGAGACTGGTATAAAGACCAGTACATCACATCCACCAAAGGTTTTGTCTATCAAAGGCAAAAGACAAGTCGGAGTAATATGCAGTGCAGACAGAGGTCAATTAACAACTGTAATATGTTGTTGTAATGCAGCTGGAACGTTTGTTCCACCCTTTTTCATATTTGCGCGCAAAAGTATGCAAGAACGACTTCTAGATGATGCCCCGCCAGGCTCACAAGCAACCGTGAGTGACAACGGATGGATAAATGGGGAAGCTTTTTTAAATTGGTTGCAATTTTTTGTTGAGCATGTCCGTCCAAGTGAAAACAAAAAAGTGCTACTACTGCTCGATAATCACGAGTCACACATTTTATTCAGCCTTAGAATTTGCATCAAAAAATAACATCATCTTTTTGTCATTTGCCCCACACACAACTGATCGGATGCAGCCTTTAGACGTGGCTGTGTATGGACTCCTTAAAAATATTTCGAGCAAGAGTTAAATACCTTTAAAAAAAGACACCCAGGCCGTATTGTAAACCAGTACGATATGGCTAAACTATTTGGGGGAGCGTATATCAAATGCGCTTCGATTCAGAATGCAGTGAATGGGTTTAAAAAGCCGGGAATTTGGCCTTACGATCCAAATGTTTTTGAAGACGAAGATTACGCTCCATCAACGATGACCGACCGTCCTGAACCATCCTCTTCCGTAACTGTAGGCCCTGCACATGATGCAGATTCAACAATGGGCTTGGATCCTTTCAATGACACATCGTCTACTGTAGCCGATTATACTTTAAATGATTCTCCAGCAACAGTAACCGCAAAGGAGGCACTACCTGAATCTTCTACACAGTCAGTCATTACAGATATAGACTGAAAAGTCTACTACACCTTTGCCTAATTTCAATATACTGGAAGTAGAATCGGTTCATTATCATCATCACTAGGTGAAAATCACCCAGTAACTGCAGCGAGCCTTTCGCCTTTTCAAATTAGACCTATTCCAACGATGGCTCCTCCTAAAACAGGCTGCAAACACAAGAGGCAGAAATCAGAGGTGTTGACATCTACTCCCGTCAAAGCTGAGCAAGAATTAAAATTTCGGAAGGCAAATAATAAGAAGACCAAGATTTCAGAGTTAGCAGGCCCCAGCAAGATTAAAACTAAAAGATCCTCAGTAAAACCACAAAGGAAAATCCAGAAACCAGATTATTACTGTTTAGTGTGCACTGAAAAATATACTGAACCACCAACAGAAGATTGGATTCAATGCAGTCAATGCAGGAGTTGGGCGCATGAAGTCTGCACTTCTTATTTAGGAGTTGGTAGCTATTTCTGTGATGAATGCGACGACTGATTTTAACTAATTCACCAATATCCTTTTTGTCCTTAGGGTGTATCCGTTTTGCCTGGCCCCACCGGATAAAACGGATAATTGATACTTTTTGTTAATGCTCATAATTAATATAGAAATTGTTAAGTTTTTAAGTTTTTGTAATTGTTTTCCAAAGATGATTAACCAAAGTACAAATTAAAAATACAAAAAGTTCTATTGATTATTAAATTGCAGTTTAATTTACATTTTCCCTTAATATATGCGTCTTGCCCTAGCTTCCCCTATGTAATAATTATCATTGGCCACTATCATGAGCACAAAACCAACACAATTTATACTGAAGCTGTCAAAATGTTCTTTAACAATTTTGACTTTAACTAGCAATATAAATTGTACTTATCTGAGCTCATATAGAGATACAGATTTTTTTGTATTGATATTTAGCAATTGGAATAAAATACTTTTATAACATGGTACCAACTGCGAGATTCACTATTAGCACACAATTTCTACATCAAAGACCTATCCCAGGAAGTAAATCAAATGGATTGAAAGTCGAAATAAAGTGTCTGTTGAATTTACTGATACGATTTTCACCAATACCTGACCAAGACCTGGATACCATATGTCCCACGTGGCTTGAGGAGGGAGATATCCTTACTGATTGTACTCTGAAGGGTACTAGTACAAAACATTTCTGTTTTACACAATTGAGTCCAAATGATGATGGCTAGACTTATTAACTCAAAACCCTGACTCCACAGTGGGCTGTTCCAAACCACCACTGCCATCCCAGTGTCTGTCTAACTTCTTCCAATTCAGAAATGGTCAATGCCATTCCAGACCTCACTAAATGTGGTTAGTTCCAACATTATGGAGACTCACTCTCCTCTCATGTGCCAGTGAAAATTCTCTTCTTGCAACTGAACATGTCAGGCAGTAAGAAATAAAAGAACAAAGTATCACCTTTTTTTAAAGAAACCAAGAATTTGTTGAAAGAAAATCCAGAATAATTGCATAATGCTCTCCTTAACACTTTTTTCTACAACAAGTGAATCATACCAATTTAAAAGTAATCAAAGTGAGACAAAATACTAAAAATAAATCATCAATATTATTATGAAAATCTGATCATGCCACATATTCATAATAATTGTTTTCCATACCCAAAGACTATGCCGCATCAAGATAAAAACAAAACAAGCGTTCAATAAATAAGGTCATACTGCTATTTTACCACAAGATATAATGTATTAACATCCAAGAGCAATTCCCGCAGCATAAAGGAGGATGCAAGAGAGAGAGAGAGATAAAATGAATTGAAAATATTTTGGAATGTACACTACTTGATGGAATCATAAATTGCTGACTGCGAATCCAGTACATAATAGACCATTGTGGGTTTTTTTCAAACTGGAAATCAAAAAATGAATAAAAGTAAGTTTCAATATAATTATAAGGTCCTAAGAGACTAGTTTCCAAGCCAGTTATATATAAAGTTCAAAATTGTTGCCCTACTAACATGAGACTAGCATGAATCTAGATAATTTAAGTGAATTCTGGTCTTTGTAATAGACATGTGTTGTTCCGGACCGTAATAGTTCTCGGAACTATGTCCGGAGGTGGAATGATATTGGTCCAATCCAAACTGATTGGCTTAGTCGGTCCACAGTTCCTAACATATCCGCGACCTATATACTACGACGACGACGACGTCGTCGTCGTAGTTCCATATCCAGTTCGTGGGTAAGTAACGCGCCCTGCATTGAAAATTTTAGCGGAACTAGATAGTTCCGCGAACATGATAACGGAACTAGTTCCACAGTTCCGATGAACCGTTCCAGGTTCAATCCGATCCTGAACATGATTGGCACATGTCTACTTTGTAACACTAAAGAATTCTAAAGCTAACCTAAACATTTTTATCACACTTTTAGTTATTATCATTTACTGTGCTGAATGAACTTTTGCGATGAAATGACAACAACCACCGATACAAATTATAAAGAGAAATAAGGTTTGTTTTATTGTATGTTTGGAACGGATGAACTCAAATATTAGGTACTGGGCTGATTTTCATAAAACTACGCACTCACGCTTTTCTTGATTTGAACAAGTTTGATTCAATAACCTGCGAGATAGGTACCTACGTTTTAGTAAAATTTGTTAGTGTCTGACTTGTCTTCGCTTGGCTTCGCTTTTAGTTTTATTTTACTCCATGTGCCCACTTCTGCCTGCGGCCTACGTACTAGGAATGTGAAAAGAAAAACGATTACGGAAAAAATCGATTAAAAATCGATTTTTTTAAAAGTAAAAATCGATTTTTTTACTTGATTTTTTGAAATTAATATCGATTTTTATAATCATGCAATAAATGCACTCCGACATTACGTTTTTGTATTCTGGCTTGGAGCCCGGAACGCAAACTACCAAAGAATACTACTATAGCTCCATAATATTAAATTAACGCCATCTGTGCATTCTTTCTGTGCTTTTAAAACAGTTTAGATTATTCATTTAATCAAACATTCTCTAGATGGAGTTAGTCAATGAACAGTATTTTACCGACATTCGGTTGATATGTTATTCTTTATTCATTGCTGAAACTTCATTTTTCAACCGTAATAGGCTATTTGACAAAGTTCTAAAAACTATCTTAGGGTATTTATTTGTTTATAAGGAGCCCTACAAAAATACTTTTCTGCCTTTATTACAGCTATTTTATTAAAAAATCGAAAAAGAAAATGCAATATTCAAATATGCCGCCAAAACGCGACTTTTAGCAATATGGCGGCCATGGCATGCAGTGACGTAAATTTCGTGAAAATATCATACAAAGCTTGTTGGTGTTTCGAAAAGTTTTGATTTTCTCTTGTTTTATTTAACTTGTGCCACGTCATATGTGTGAAAATTATTAAAATGAGTTCCTATAAAGTTGTGCAGTGCCTCAATGCACTAATACAACAATAAAGTCTCCTACGAAACTGTTTTTTTCTATGCCGATGGATTTGAATATTCGCAAGAAGTGGTTTCAGATCATGATCTAAGATCAGTGGTTACCAAGATATACTGACATTGATGTTTTCACATTCCTCAGTTCGACATCATAGAAATCTGGATTGTCTTTGAAGAAGACGCCAACCATTATTGCGTCCACTTTTGGTAGGTTTCGACTGTCAGCTTTCTCGAAATTGGTTTCCATTATTAAATACCTATGTTATCTGAGTAATCCTGAGCGATCAAACACTTATAAAATCTTGAAAAATAATAGCGAACACTAAGGAACGGTACGATCTACAGTCTGTTTATGGATAATTGACGTCATAATAGAAATAGCCAATCACGTTCGTTTTTAGTCACGTGACAGCTGCATAAAAAAACCTAATTTTCTGAGACGAATTTTGTTATAATAATGCAATATTTTTATCTCGTGTTATTACAAATCGCTCCAAAAAAATAATATTAAGACTGATGACATAAAAGAAATGTATATTTTTATTACAGTCAAATAGCCTATTGTAAAAAACTTTAATTTGTGTTGATTATAATCAATCGATTATTTATCAATCGATTTTTCATACTTAAAAAATAAATCGATTACATAAAAATCGATATTTTATCAGCAACGTCACATCCCTACTACGTACGCCAGGGCTTTTTAACATTACCAAATTAACACTAAAAATAAATGTTAATAACAATATATTCTTATAGTTATTACTGACACCGTTATAGAACGATATAGATAATGTAATCGTACAACGTCATATATAACGATAACAGCTACGATACCTATATCTCGTTATATAATATAATTAACGTTAAGAATAACGATACCAATTAACTTTACAAACAGCGATATCAATTAACGTTATAAACCAAATCTATACCAAAGCATTGTAGCCAATCTGTACCAAGCGCTGACACTTGCGTTTCTTTTAATTAACGTTAAACAGTCTTAATGATACCTCTTACCGTTAATTTTACTGGTAATGAGAAATTACCCAAAAATATCGTTGCCCATCATGACGGTGTATTTGTAACGGTAACCCTGTCTAACAGTAATAATGATACCAATTTTTTAACGCTTATCAAGCCCTACGTACACTGCACTGACCGGCTGACTGTCCGCCTTTTGACATTGACAGGCAAGGCAACAGCATCAGGCATGAAGCTTGAAAAAAAGCCTCTTGCTTACAATTTCTTTGCTCGTGGCTGCTACGGGCACGGGCATACGGGTGAAAGCAGCTCTCAATGTGACAGCGACAGATATCCTTCTTTAAAATAAAGGCTTGTGTTTAAACGCCTACCAGAAATGCACCTATATTACTTCCAATAAATTCGAAGTGCCTGCCATAACGGATAAATGCTCACCAAATTGTGTAGGTATCACAAAATATTCTAGAAATAAAGCTATTTTGCTTTTTATTACATTCTATAAAAATAAATACACACCTTTAAAGTCAATTTGAGTCCAAATTTTGTAAATTATCGCTAAGGAGATGTTACCAATATTTTATTTTATTACTTTCATTTTAGTTATCTATGCTGAGGGAAAAAATTACAGTCAACCGCAAATATTTTTTTCATACCAAATATAATATTGATTACACCAAACACAAGTTATTACATAATTAATGCATTATGCATTTAATTATATATTTTTATGCAGTTACATAATTACTTTGTTGTCAATTATTGCAACACATAATGACTAAGGTATACAATGAAACAAACCATTGGAAGATGAGGAAATAAAAAATCTAAATTAAAACAGAAATTTTATTAAAGTGTTCATAAGATTAATTTAAGAATAATCAATGGCACTTCAAAAGGAACACAATAATTACAGTCTTATACAATCTTATCTTATAAGATTAATTTGTACTTAAAAATGGCTTGTGTTTAAACGCCTACCAGAAATGCACCTATATTACTTCCAATAAATTCGAAGTGCCTGCCATAACGGATAAATGCTCACCAAATTGTGTATCACAAAATATTCTAGAAATAAAGCTATTTTGCTTTTTATTACATTCTATAAAAATAAATACTTACACACCTTTAAAGTCAATTTGAGTCCAAATTTTGTAAATTATCGCTAAGGAGATGTTACCAATATTTTATTTTATTACTTTCATTTTAGTTATCTATGCTGAGGGAAAAAATTACAGTCAACCGCAAATATTTTTTTCATACCAAATATAATATTGATTACACCAAACACAAGTTACATAATTAATGCATTATGCATTTAATTATATATTTTTATGCAGTTACATAATTACTTTGTTGTCAATTATTGCAACACATAATGACTAAGGTATACAATGAAACAAACCATTGGTAGATGAGGAAATAAAAAATCTAAATTAAAACAGAAATTTTATTAAAGTGTTCATAAGATTAATTTAAGAATAATCAATGGCACTTCAAAAGGAACACAATAATTACAGTCTTATACAATCTTATCTTATAAGATTAATTTGTACTTAAAAATAATCAATGGCACTTTATATTTTACGTATATATTACGTTTATATTACGTAATCTTAGCTTGACCATAATATATTTTGGATTTTGGTTACATAATTTGATTACAATAAAGCAAATTTGAACTGTACATTTTGGTATCAATGTTACTGTTTTAGTGAAACAATATTTGGTGAGCATTTATCCATTTTGGCAATCAAAAAGAATATTTGTACACAACGTACGATTATTCTGACGGGTGTATACTTATTTTGAAGCTTAATACGTTTTACTTTGGGAAACTAAGTATAGATTGATTTTAATTTATATGGAGTTAATTTATTTTACTGGGTACTAAAATTTGGAAAACAAAAGCTATTTTGGTGAGCCTTTAAATTGTACCCCTTAAAAATAATCAATGGCACTTTATATTTTACATATATTTTGGATTTTGGTTACATAATTTGATTACAATAAAGCAAATTTGAACTGTACATTTTGGTATCAATGTTACTGTTTTAGTGAAACAATATTTGGTGAGCATTTATCCATTTTGGCAATCAAAAAGAATATTTGTACACAACGTACGATTATTCTGACGTGTGTATACTTATTTTGAAGCTTAATACGTTTTACTTTGGGAAACTAAGTATAGATTGATTTTAATTTATATGGAGTTAATTTATTTTACTGGGTACTAAAATTTGGAAAAGAAAAGCTATTTTGGTGAGCCCTTAAATTGTACCCTAAAATAAATGACGAAATGTTACCAACTCTTATTAAAACTTACCAAAAGAATCTTTGTTCCTCGTAACAAACCTCCTCAATTTACCTAGTCGTTCGCCACCTCTTGAACACTTTAATTTTTACAGAGTGAATATCTCAAAAACGATTGAACTGATTTTGTTTGCCAACGAACTTAAAAATTCTATTGACAGATTCTGCATATTTGCATATACTTCCATAAAAAAAAATATACATATATTTTTTATTTATTATTAAAATCTTATATAAATAAATAAATCTGAACAATGAATTCTCTATTCCGTGTGGATCCCGGCACCAATACAAAAAAGAATAGGACCATTCCATCTCTTTCCCATGGATGTCGTAAAAGTCGATGGGCTAGCAACCTGTCATTATTTGAATATCAATTCTATCATTAGCAAAATAGCTGAACGTAGCCATTCAGTCTTTTCAAGACTGTTGGCTCTGTCTACCCCGCAAGGGATAGGAACAGACGTGACCATATGTATGTATGTATTCTCTCGTTCACATTCTATTCTATGTTTGGATATTTGTGAAGTTGACGTTGTTGAAGAAAATGCTGCAGTGCAGTTTGTTACCGCTTCTTCTGCACTGACGCCTTGGAAACGGCAGTAAACTTAGTTTTTGGTAATTTATTTCACGTCAACTAATGTTGTGAAACCAAAAGATTTGACAATTATTAAGCGCTATGAAGTATCCTATAATAATGAATAATACTTTTTCATTTGAATTTGCATACATTTTAAATTTCATTCAAAGCAGCGGTTCGAAAGTTATCGCCTTACAAACATACATACAAAAAAAATGTTTTTGCTTCTAGCTGAATTATTTTCGCTCGCTTGGTAAATTATTATCTTATATATAAAATTCTCGTGTCACAATGTTTGTCTCCGTACTCCTCCGAAACGGCTTTACCAATTTTAACCAAATTTTGCATGCATATTCAGTAGGTCTGAGAATCGGCTAACATCTATTTTACATACCTCTAAGTGTTAAGGGTTGTCCACACTTAAATTTTTTTTTAACTACAAATAACTTAAAAATATTTATATGGCAAAACAACGTTTGCCGGGACAGCTAGTTTTTATATAAAAAACAACTTTATTCAATGTAATTGCTCTATTTTCTGACTGTTACTACAAGTATTATAGAGAAAATTGACTCACTAATGCGCAAAACAAGGAAAAAGAAAGAGATATTTATTTAATTTTGAAGAAGTTCTTATAATTAAAAAGTGCTTTTACAGAGTATAAACTGTTTATATAAATTTGTGTTAACAAAATTAAAAGCATTTATTTACTATAACATAATTAGAATACAAACTAATAAAATGAAATAATGCGAAATAAAACAGAATAATAAACCAAATCTTTAAAAAAAATTATAATAATTAATACTTTATCAAAAAAATCTCTATGCACGGAGCAAAAAACTCAGGTTTCATTTCCTTACTGGATGGCAACCGCTATCCCTTGCGCGAGATAAGAGCCGGCCCTCTTGTCACCATTTTATTTAAATATACTTACATCTTAAAAGCTCATAAAGTATTTATTCACCAGAATATATTTTATTTAAAAATACATTTATTCACACCACATTATAATTTTATTAGTCATTAAGTTCAATAATATGTTTTGATCGTCTAAGATTTGGGTAGATGCATCTAGAAACTATAAATGAGTAGTGATTTTCTTATGATGATTTTCAACTTGACAAATGGTATCGAACATGGGCAGAGTCTTCGTTTCAGGTGTAAAAGTCAACAGCAGAGCAGATATTATAGCAGTAGATGCGAATAGAATCGAAGGTAAGGCGTTTAATGTGGACACCTGTAAAGTAAAAAAAATCATTTTCTAAACGGTAGGAGATTAAGATTTGTCAAATCATAAGAGGACGATTCACATATAATTGGATAAATCTGAAGAGCATACTCGCGTGTAAGGTTATATTTTCATACAACATACTTTTGATTTGATTTGTAATAGATTTCTATGAAGTTTTGCCTCTTTTGTTATAATAATAAGAGTTATAATTTTTTCAGCAAACGAAGCTAAATTATATAAAAATTCAGGTGACTCTTGAGTTTATCTTGAACTTATTCCATTCGGAATTTAAAAAAGAAACCAGTATAATTTGCATTGATCAATGCCAAGTCACAGATATCGCATCAAATCTACCTAATTGGGGTTGGCAATTATGTATTTCCGGTGAGATTGTGAAAAAAAGCAAAAAAATATTTTAATGTGTCAATCAATATGAACAACATATATACCTATGTCAATTTACACTAGTGTCACCTGTGTTTTCCGGGACTTAAGAACAGAATAACTCTATCTTTTTCATGTGTACTCTTGATATCAACAAACAATTAGTAGGTACTTTCATATAATTAAACAAGGTGAAAACTATGACTGGACCCCTGAGCAAGGATTTATAGGAGGTTCATTAATGATATTTAAATGGGATGTAAATATCAAAATAATTGTTGGCACTTATTTGCTTTCTCTGGGTAAGTATTAAATTTTATATAACTAAAAATTACCACCCGAAAGTGTCGTTGACAATCCTAGTTGCAAACTAAATAGAATTATTGACTTACCAGCAGAGGTGTTAAAGGGGCCAGCATGCCTCCAATCCTAGCAACTGTATTTCCAAACCCAAAAAGGGAACCTCGCACACTGGTCGGGAATAGTTCAAGGGCATAAGTGTAAATGCCAGTAAAACACATCACAACACATACTTTACCCAAGAGAAATAAAAGAACCTTGAGCCAAGATAAGGCTGAAAAAAAAAGTAATCTTAGGAATTACATTTTTAAATGTTATTTCTATTTAAAAAATAATACTTTTTGATAAAAAATAAATTAAATCTAATAAATCGTGTTTGCTTCATAGCTCTTTTGTTATTATTCGTTGAATATTCTTGCATACATACATATAATCTCGTCTATATGTCTTGCGGGGTAGACAGAACCAACAGACTTGCAAAGACTGAAAGGACACGTTCAGATGTATGGCTTATTGATGGAATTGAAATTAATATAGTCTACATGTTACCTTCGCCTACAAAAAGAATACAAAGTTGAATGTTGAAATAATATTTTGCCTCTTATTAAAACATTTAACTTTCACAAAATACTTACACAACGGGGTATATGTCTGCGCTATTAGGAACATTGCCGTTAAAATATAGGCGCATTGCAATGAGATCTTTCGTCCAAGTTTGTGAAAAGCAAAATACGCTATCAAATCTCCCGGAAAGGCTGTTAAGGCGGCTAAAATGAAATTCACGTATTTGTTCCCTGGCAGTAGTACCGAATTTACCACTAATCCATAGTATAAGAAACTTGAAGTGAAAAAGCACACACATGTTACTGCAAGCCGTGTCATTATCTCCTTTGATTGTATTATATCTTTAAATTTCTCACTTTCTTTTTGTAAAGTCACATTGAACGCCGATCTTATATCTTCATCAGTCATTGCATCTATTTCTTCAGAAGTAGTATCAATTTTATTCATTTGAACTATCCTTTTCAAAGTACTTTTGACTTCATTCATTCTACCTCGCAGCATTTGCCATCTTATACTTTCTCTTAGAATGAAAAAGTACAATAAGAAGAATACCATAGGCGTATATACGACCAGCAATAGAAACTTCCAGAATTTCAATGTCATAGCTAAGATTGCGAATAAAACCTCTCCCAAATATACCGCATATGAGAATATTACGCCGGCTAATACTCTTTTGCTTTCTCCTCCATCTTCTATCACTGAAAATAGGAATAAGAGAAACAAAATGATTAAGACAAGACAAGAAATATCGGGTATTTATAGAGACAGGTGGAGAAGAAAAGACGATGGTCGGATCTTTTGAATTCCATGAAGAATTGATGGATTGGAGGGCTTTTGCTCAACAATGGGACATGCATAATTAAGAAAAAATGCCATCCAATTCATCTAACTTCTTACACATAGCCAAATTAATTCGTCTTTTCCTTTATGGTGCTACATAAAATGTAATTGATGTTTGATTATATTTTTTGGGGCTTCCCTTGGACTTATATTATTTTCCATCAACACAAAATTCCGAATTATTCAAACAGAGAAAGAAATTAGCCTCTGTACGAAATATGTATCGAATCTTACAAAATTTGTTCTGTGTATGAAGTTTGTGAAAAATAATTTATTTATCGCTCATAGTACAACAATTATACTGCAAAATGTATTTAACTAATTGCTTCAATGACACGGAGAGCTACATCTGAGAGCCAAATTATAATTATAAATAAATATAATCTAGAATTAAACGATCTTTGTACCCGCCTTGATATAAGACATTATATACAATAAGATGCACTTTTGTCAACGATAAGATAATTGTAGCATCTTGAATTATTACAAGGTCTTGTATTTCGCCTTTACATTACGTACCTATGCATGTAAATACCATTACTATATTAATAACATTATTATCTAATAATAGCCAATTCCTTTAAATTGATCAGTTTTTGAGTAATAACATTTGGAAATAATTACCTACCTCTGATATGGGACTTTCAAGTCGCGCACTTATTTTGGAGCTAGCTCAATTTGTTTGTAATTTTTTTTCGGTTTACAATTCGTGTGAATATAAAATTATTTATATTTATACAGTGTAACATATAAATTGTGCAAATACCTACGGCTTTCAAATCTATTTTCGTCAAATCATATTTCGTCTCGACTGCAATATGAGACATGACTTTGTTTTTAACAGAATTCAGAGTTAATTTTGCAAGTAAAAGCATATGTTTTTAAAACATACATATAAATACTTAATTATAATATATAGGGATATAATTCAGGTTACCTGAAAATTATGGTTTACATACAAACATAATTATATATAATGGTGTTTCTATCGTAGTACAATTCCACTCTTGGAAAGATTGTAAGACCATGTTAAATTGTACTTCTACGGCTTAATGATGTAATTGTATCATATTGCTAGCCCAAAATTATACTTTTATCGAATAACTCTTGCTTTTTTATAAGATATTACCAACAGTATCCAGTTTATTCAATTATTTATTAAAATAGATGTTGAAAAAAATATTTACAAATTGAACTTACACAAAACTACTCCAACTGTATAAAGTCCGGATTCGAGAAGAGATTCTAAAAACTCAACAGTCACGTACAAATAATAGTTTTTAATGAAAATTTTCAGCGCTCCTATGCATCCTCCCATCGCACAAATAATGATCGTTGGCTTTCTTCCAAATCTGAAATCGAACAAAGAGTTTAAAAAATATTTTTATTAACTTCTCAATTTTGTCGTATTTATTAAATTTATAAATTTCAATGCATTAATTTAATATTATCAATAACCCTTTATTATTTATATAATATATCTACATATTATCATGTGGTTCCCGGCACCAATACAAAAAAGAATAGGACCATTCCATCTCTTTCCCATGGATGTCGTAAAAGGCGACTAAGGGATAGGCTTACAAACTTGGGATTCTTTTTTAGGTGATGGGCTAGCAACCTGTCACTAGTTGGATCTTTATTCTATCGTTAAGCTAAATTGCTGAACGTGGCCATTCAGTCTTTTCAAGACTGCTACCCCTACAGGCTCTGTCTACCCCGCAAGGGATATGGACGTGACCATATGAATATATGTATGTACATATTATCAATTGTTTCTTATAACAAACTTACTTGTCGCCGATCCAGCCAGTGAACACCATCGATGCGATCATGCCAGCGTTATGCATAAAACCCACCATTGTTGTTTTCCATTGTTGACATCCTAAATTGAGCTGAAAGGATATAAGTATCACCTAGTCACATCAAAACTATTCCTTTATTTTTCATTGTTCTCTCATTTAGTTTTAAAATGACAACGTGCGATTACGATAGGTACTTTATACAACCCAATACTTCTCGTTTTCTTAGTTCGTCCTATCAAATCAAGCTTGCGTTTAATTATTCCAAGAATTAATACAATTCGAAATTTTAATTATTTGAAACCATTTTCAGTATTGTATTTTGTTATTAGTATTATATACGAACTTATTATTACACATTATTCCAGCATAAAATGATTGAAGAACCGTTTGTATCGAATGGATTGTAATATAAGGATCAACAAGTGGGAGAAACGGAAAATTTTGCCCTTGATTTTACACACATTGAAAGATATTTTCATTGATTTTATTAAAAATATTATGTCATTCATCTATATAATACACATAGTTTCCTTATAAAGTTGTCCATGACAAACAAAATATGACAAACAAATTAAATAATTATCACGTCTGATCCGGTAAGTACCTACTATTGTTTTGTTTAGTGCCATTGTGTCAAATTATCACGCTCCCAGGAAGAGAATATAAGTCTATGAAATGTTTCATTTCCATCACTGCTCAGTAAAATTCATGCACTATCGGAATGAGTGAAAATAAAAAGTGACTAAAATTTGGAAATTATGTTCAAGTGTGTTCCAAAAGAGCATAAGGGAGCACAGCACTATTAAATTATTTCTTGAAATTTCACAGGAACTTGAAACTAGGGCCTGGGATGTTTTCCACTGAAATATATTAGCCTGCAGTAATTAATTTTGTATTGTTCCAATGTAGCTTACCGCAGAAAATATTGAATTGTCATTTGCATAAACCCACTCTTCACATCTTTCAAAATTATCTTGAAATGTATTTCTGGAACAAACATAATTATTGTTTTCGTACGTGGACTGATTAAGCACCGGTTTGTAACACCTCTTATCCAGTTCAGCTGGCCACCATAGTGGAGTAGTTACTTCGGGATCAGCACTTTCACACTGAGGTACTAAACACCTGAAATCGAATAAAAAAAAAAAATAACAAATTCTTAATACAATATATCATCTCATCTTAAATATATTTTAAAAAATATATTTTATTTGTTTTTCTTGCTTGACAAAAACCTTATAATTAAGGTGCCTTAAATTTTATTTTAATCCAACTAAAATAAAATTAGGTCAAATAAATGCTGTTAAATACGCGTTTACAATTTTACTCGTAAGAACACTTAGTACTTAAGTTTGGTAGTTTCGTGTACAGTATGCTAAATGCCGCCTTAAAATGGGGAAACATGTAACCATGTATAGTTCCTATTTTCTGTTGATAAACAAAGCAATAGCTTTTTCAAGTGGTTTTTGCTGATTGAGATCAATTGGGGTGAATTGGCAATACAGATCAATTAATGTGGACATGGGCCTTTTTTCAGTAATCATAAAAACGAATGATCGACAATCATATCTTACTACTACCCCGTGTATATATTATAATTGGGTGGCATAATTTATGTGTTACGCTTTACAGTCGGTTGTTTTGTCGATTTCTCAAAAATGAAAACAAACTTTTTTTTAATAAATTCTGAATCATCATCATAGATGTATTCTATATTAACTTCGTTGTTTTTGTATTTTAATTGACAAGTTTTATGTAAAGTATCTGGCTAAATTCTACTTACTTAATTGATATAAAAGGCAGTTATCTTATAGTTTTAATAATAGATAACATCAGTAATTATTAAACTAACTATACATTAAACATAAATATATTTATCTATCAAAGTCAAAAGTAAATCGTAAATCGTTTTATTTAAGCAATAAGACTAAATAGAATGAAATCACTGGTTGGAACCTTGTAATTCTACATATTAGTATAAAAGCAATCCAAGAAGTAAACTTTTCTTTTCATATTCGCAGTAATACGCTGTTGTGAAAATCATAGCCATTTTAGCTTTATACTTGTCACCGTAACTAGTGCAAAAAAGGAAAATTTGTCGATATATAAAACTCGCTAGTTCATAAAAATTCACAGACAATCTTTCGCCCCTTTTTTATCCTCTTCTCCTCCTTTTTAGCTTCTTGCTCCAGGGTTATCTCTATTTCTGTACGAAATTTGACCAAAATCAATTCAGTGGTTTAGGTGTGAAAGCGTATCAGACAGACAGAGAGAGTTACTTCTTTAGATTACTTAATTTGTTATTAGAAGGGAAGAAAGTTCAAATTAAATTATATCAAGTAATACGATCTTAAATATTTACCTGTGATCAACTTCTTCAGCAACAAACACATAATTAACATGAGCCATGGATACCGTAACAAGTGGTAAACACACAAGTATATATTGTAAAATTTGGTATTTCCCAAATTTATCAATTTCTTTGGAAATATCATTATTCGGTTTTGTTGCAACAAACACCACCGTCATCGTTTATTTAAAAATTTGTAGCAAGTTTATTATAAATGTACCTATGTTTTTCTAGTTATCATGTGATAATATTCAAATTTTGAATAAAAGACGATACGGTCGCGCCGGTGCAGAGCTTCCTAAACTTTAATCCCAAAAGAGCACGCTACTTTAACAAAATGGAGTTGCTTCAACCGCACGTGGTAGCAAACTGCTGGATATCAAACCAGATTATTTAAAATAAGACATAGTCTGTCTGCTTTATGTACTACATGTACGCTGGTTGATACGTCACCATAATGGCAAAGATTCAAAATCTTAGTAGTTATCGCGTTGTAACGTACTATTCACACAACACAACTAACTGACATCTCAATGAGCTAGCTTACCATTTTTTACTTGACGACCAACACGAGGATTGAATTTATCGTCTCTATATGGGATAACATTATGTTTATGAGAAATATATGCATCACGTTTTAATTTTTTACACGGTAGACAGTGTCATTAATCTCGAAAAGACTTAAACCACCTTCAGGTGACTGTGTCTCTTCAACATTATTATTGGGGCGATCACCGTCGTATCTATTTTTAGAGCTTGAGATCCACTAACTTTATAAGCACTTAATTACTTTAGATATCTCGTCTTGGAAACTAAGACTAGCACAAAACTAGCAACTCGGAACCAAGTTAGAATATGTAATTGTATTGTTTATGTTTACCTATATATACAAATCACGTAACCGAGGGACTGACCGACTAACAGACAACACACAATCCAAACTTTTGAGCCTTAATTGAAATTCGACATGTAGGTTTCAATCTACTGTAAAGAGAGTTTGTTCTGATACTATTTCATCTAACTAGCTTCTTATGACGACCACCGAGGGATACATTTACCTTGTAGTACCTTGATGTATTCCCGGAAACCTGATATGAAGCTATGAATGATGAAATGTTGAATATCTCAATCAAGAATTTCTTCCTATGAAAATTTTCAGTAAAAAGGACTTGGCCATATTTACATTCAGATAATAATAAATTCATCTTTCCGTAATTAACTCAACTTCTAAGATCGACGATGGTCAAATCGGTAAGGTTCCCGGTAAAAATGCATGATGCGCAGACAGGTTCAAATCCCACCTCGGCCATGTACCAATGACATTTTTCAAAGTTTTGTTCATAAGTTTGAATACTAACCGATGCTCTTACGGTGAGGGAAAACATCGTGAGGAAACATGCACATTCAGGTAACTGGAGTTGCAACCATGATCGATCGAATACGAGTTAGGTTTACCTGTAAAGGTTACGGAGGTCAGATGGGAGTCGCTTGATGTAAAAACCTGACTCACTTAATCTAGGATCCATGGTCAAAGGCATATCCCGGGCTCTTCTCCAGAGACGTGACGATGCAACCGGGACCAAATCCAGCACGCACCCCTTCTCTAAAACGGATTGAACTCTGGACGTATGTTTAGAAACAATAAGGAAAAGAAGTGAAGTAAGCAATAAATTCATAAAATAACAGACCAGACCTCTTTTATTCTAATTTCTTTGGCACGAACATTGGTAGATAATTTCCTCAAATTTGGGGTAAATTAAGGTACATTAAGTCAACTGATTCTAAGTACCTATATAATTACAATTATAAACAAAAAATTTCACATAAGAAGTCTTTTCTCTTTATCACACATAAGTTATAAAATAGTAGTAATAAAGTATGTAAAATGTTTTATTTTAACAGGTATATATCAAAATGTTATATATAACATAGACATTGAACAATCCAATCGTTTGATACCTTTGCTTAAAAAAACTTTCAGCAAAAGTGACATTGACAGCGGCTAATATATTTATTTGGCGTGACAACTAGAAATGGCGGTCAGCTTTTCTAATAAATAAATTGAATATTTGCATTTATTTCTGTGAAAATGCATATAAAACAGGTAAAATGTAGTTTTCTTTTCAATATATCATTTATTGATTATCAAATTGAATACTTGTGTTTTTGTTATGTTAGTGATTGAACGTGTGGCGGTTTGTTATTGTTTGCAGGTCATCATCCAAGGATTTAAGAGTTACAGGGAGCAAATTGTGGTTGAACCGTTTGATAAACGACACAATGTAGTGGTTGGACGTAATGGTTCTGGAAAAAGTAACTTTTTCCATGGTAAGTATGTCATTATTCATATGCGTATTATACGCACTACATCAATATTACCATATCAATCAGATACTGAATGCTTGAACATTTGGCATAAATGTTATAGAGATAATAACTTGTTATAGAGAAAATTTTGTAATGATTCCGTGTAGGAATATAAATAAAACTTCCTGAAGATATGTATATTTCTACATCATCACCTAAGAAGATATTTAACCACTATGGTTTAGATTTGTATGAAAAAGGGGTCATTTGTCTCTGCACATATTCCTCATTTAGAAGTTTTAGCCATGGGCTAAACGTCAGTAAAAAATACATCCCTGTTAAATAAAACCATGTTTTATTTTTTACAGCCATCCAATTTGTACTTAGTGATGAGTTCTCTCATCTCCGGCCAGAACAAAGACTTGCTCTTCTCCATGAAGGTACTGGGCCAAGGGTTATATCAGCTTTTGTGGAGATTATATTTGACAACTCTGATAACAGGATTCCAGTAAGTTGTTCATAGTTTTACTATTAAATTTCTTAAAGCTTCTTTATAATTACCAAGTTACGTTACCGTTACCATGAATGTTCATAGTAATTATTGTAAATCTCTTCAGCCAGTGTAATTTATTAAAAAAATGTAATCTTTGGCAGCAACTCTGATTTCAAGAAGAATGATGTAGCCTAAGAAATATATGTTACTAAAATTCATCTTTCTTGTAATTTTGACTATTTTTATATTGTCTGTCAGTCAGTTCGTCAGTTTAATGTATAGACAGGGGAAGATCTTCTCCTGTTCCTTACACAGTCCTGGCTACCTTTTGTGTGTATGTTGATGACTACTTTCAGATTGAAAAAGATGAGATTTTCCTTCGTCGTGTCATAGGATCGAA
Organism: Amyelois transitella; assembly: GCF_032362555.1. NCBI lineage: Eukaryota > Metazoa > Arthropoda > Insecta > Lepidoptera > Pyralidae > Amyelois > Amyelois transitella. Next base: position 2,744,839 of record NC_083511.1, on the reverse strand, counting down.
GAAGGATCAGTTCTTCCTTAACAAGAAAGTGGTGCCACGCTCTGAAGTTCTCAACCTTTTGGAGAGTGCAGGCCTCTCAAATTCCAATCCTTATTATATTGTAAAGCAGGGCAAGGTAAATAATTATTTTAACTACTTCATAGTTATGTAAATAGATAATATTTTCTTATTGAAGAGTTGGAATTGTAATATTAATTTACAGTTTAAGCTATCATTACAATGGAAATTCATTGTTACCTAATCAGACAAAAGTTATAACCATATACCAACTACAATTAATTTTTTTCAGATTAATCAAATGGCTATTGCACCAGATTCACACAGATTGAAGCTGCTGAGAGAAGTAGCGGGCACTAGAGTGTATGACGAGAGGAGGGAGGAATCGGTGGCTATACTCAAAGAAACTGTTGGCAAGGTCTGTATGGTCAAATTAACTTGACATATCTCTGAATTGCGTGGCCCTCCCCCATTCCCCCCGCACTGTCACTTAATTTGTCTGGCAAGAGTTAGCGGCGTCATAAACATATAGCATGTAGTTAATGCGACCGCATAGTAGTATACTTTTGAAAATCAATGTCGAATATTTGTTCCTAGCTTTTTAATTGCATTTTCACCTTCAAGACTTCCAATATTTACTTTTTAATTCCTTTGAAATCAGGTTCTGGAGTAGAAGTAATACTTCCTTTTCAAGCTTTAACTTCATCACGGTGATGCGATCGGCATTGAACCTTATGTGTAACCAATATAAGTTGCAATTTTTATACATACATATCGTCACGTCTTTATCCCGTACGAGGTAGACAGAGCCAACAGTCTCGCTAAAGCTGATTGGCCACATTTAGTTGAACCGCTGGAAGATGGAATTTAGATTTGGAATTTAGATTTTCTAGATGTAGAAAAATATCGGGAAAAAAAATTACTTTAAATTTCGCACACAAAACGTTAAGAGTATTGAGTGCATATTCTTTCATCCGTTTTTATATTTTTATGTATATATATATATACAGTGGAATCCGGTTATAACGACGGTCAAGGGACCAGTGATATTACGTCGTAATAACCGGAAGTCGTACTAAATAATCATTTTTTTTTTAATAATCATATACAAAATTTATGTACATACGTATTAATACGTATTAAGGTGACTACATACATACATACATAAACTCACGCCTCTTTCCCGGAGGGGTAGGCAGAGACTACCTCTTTCCACTTGCCACGACTAACAGACAAAAAAAAACATTGAATTAAAAATATTTATTTATTTCACATATAATAATATGCATACATATACGGTACAGAAGTGTACTAAGAAGGAAAAGAAATGAGATTAATCAATAAGTAAATAGCAATAATAAGACTCCCTCACGCGTTTAGGTTTTAAAACGTTTGCGTTAAACAAAGGTTCTATTTTGTGTTTATTCTTTTTTATTGTGGATATAGTCGAGTGATTTACACCAAGTTCCTTCGCAATAGTTACATTCGACTCGCCAGCTTCTAAACGTTGTAAAATAAAACTTTTTTCTTCAATAGAGAAACTTTTTCGCTTAGCCATTTTAGTACGCGCACTCACTTGTCACCCGCAAATAGGAAATGTAACATAAACAAAACAGACAGTCCGCGATGCATGGGCTAGGTAGGTGCGCGGGGCGGGGATAGCTTCTATTATGTACCTATAACTTAGATTTGTTTGTAAACACGTCGACGCACGTCGTTATAACCGGACAATGTGCGTTGAATTCCGTCGTTAAAAGCGGTCGGTCGTTATAAGCGGAGTCGTAATAAACGAATGTACTTTCATAGTGGCTCGATACGAAACCAAACATGTCTATAGTTGCGTCGCTAAAAACGGTTGGTTGTTATATGCGAAGTCGTACTAAACGGATTCTACTGTATATATATATATGTACTATTTTTCTATACTTCAGTTTTTATTATATTAATTTTTATTTTTTTATCCAGGTGGAAAAGATCAATGAATTCCTCCAGACCATAGAAGAACGGTTGAAGACGTTGGAAGAAGAAAAAGAAGAATTAAAGGAATACCAGAAGTGGGACCGGGCGAGACGCGTTTTGGAGTTCATAATACATGACACCGAACATAGAGAGAACAAGAGAAAGCTTGAGGAGGTAATGTTTAAAAAATAATTACCGTAATACATACATACGAGATATATCAGCTTCCCACTCTTGCATACTTCTTTTGCATCATCTACAGTTATCAATCTTTTCGCACTGGATTATCTATCTTATGAACTGAATGTCAGGTAATCTGATGCACTCATATGTGTTAGGTAATTAAATTTAAAACTTCAGTGGGGCTACTCATTTGTCTTTGTCTCATCAGGGCCCTCTGGTATCCACATATAAGGTATATTCTAAAAAGAAAAAGGGAGAAGATAAAATATATGCTTTACCAAAGTATATCTATTGCCGTGTGGTTCCCGAGACCAATAGAATAAAGAAAAGGACCGCTCCATCTCTTTATCATGGATGTCGTAAAAGGCGACTCAGAGATAGGCTTATAAACTTTAGATTCTTCTTTTAGGCGATGGCCACTATCACTATTTGAATCTCAATTCTATCATTAAGCCTAACAGCTGAAAGTTGCCTATATCTTTTGTTGGATTTGTACCAAGGATATACGGCTAAAAGGCAAGGGGTATAGACGTTATTATATTTATGTATGTATGTAAATAATTTGTTTCAGTTGGAGAAATTGCGTTCAAACAGCGGTAAAGAACAGCAACATTACGCCGACATGGTGAGAGAGGCGCAGGACCACGTCAGGGAGGCGAACAGGTATGATAAATAGACTAGCTTCTGCTGGGTACCTCGCTTATGTGGGAATTTCAAGAAATAACAAATCCCCACGTATCAGATCCATCTGAAGTTCTAAATCTGATATTTTATTTAAAATCTGTCCAGTTTTTGGTTTCTTTCGTTGTATATAAAAGTGCACAATATTTTTGTTACTAGTGAAAATGCTGCGCTGTAGTGTGTTCCGCCGATTCTTCTACACATTCGCTTTGGTAGTAGATACAATCAGATTTAAGTTATATGACGTCAATAAGTGATACCTTGTATCCCAATTTTGAAAATGAATATATTCTATTCTAGTAGGGATAAAGATTGTTATCACAACTTTCCATTTTGTCATGATCACTGGCGGATCCAGGATGCATACATATAATCACGTCTATTTCCCTTGCGGGTAGGCAGAGCCAACAGTCTTGAAAAGACTGAAAGGCCATGTTCAGCTGTTTGGCTTAATGATAGAATTGAGATTCAAATAGTGACAGGTTGCTAGCCCATCGCCTAAAAAAAGAATCCCAAGTTTGCAAGCCTATCCTTTAGTCGCCTTTTACGACATCCATGGGAAAGAGGTGGAGTGGTATTACTATTCTTGTACTGGTGCTGGGAACCACACGGCACTTACTACTTATATAGATAAACATTCAAGACCCTAAAATAGATAGTGAAATTGTTGTGGGATTTAAAATAAATTTAATAGACAAAGGTTGGAACCATTTTAATGCTACGTTTACTGATTCCATTGCTGCTTAGGTTGGGAAGATCAGACTTAAAAATCACGTCGTGCAAAAACCTGACTTACCTTATCGAGTATCGTAATCGTAGGCGCACCATGACGATTGATGTATTTATTGTTGAATATTTTATTCTTACATTAAGCCAAACAGCTGACTTGTGGCCTTTCAGTCTATTCGATGAATGTTGGCTCTATCTGCCCCGCAGGCGACGTAGACGTGATTATATGTTACTAGCGACCCGCCCCGGCTTCGCACGGGTGCAAAATTATAAATGTTATTATACATAAAAACCTTCCTCTTGAATCACTCTACCTGTTACAAAAAACCGCATCAAAATCCGTTGCGTAATTTTAAAGATTTAAGCATACAGACAAACAGACTAAAATAGCGACTTTGTTTTATACTATGTAGTGATGTAATGTTTAATTTTAGGAAATTGAAAGAAGCCCGCAAAGATGTGGCCGCGGCTCGCGAGGAAAAGGATATACTGTCAACGGAACAACAACAGTTGTTGCGAGAGAAGACCAAGCTGGAGCTCGGCATCAAAGATCTGACAGACGACGTCGACGGCGATAACAAGTCTAAGGTATTTATAGTATAAAGTTGAATTTCGCTCGGCGGTAATCAAAAATTTAAGTTTGTTTCCCGTCTTCGTAGGAATGATTAATTTAGTATGTATAGAACTTTATTGATATTTTTATTATTAGGTATGTTATGTAAAATGTGTTGATTTTATTGTTAACTAGAGGCCGCCCGCGACTTCGTCCGCATGGAAACCCTATCAATCCCGCGGGAACTCTGGGATAAAAAGTAGCCTATGTGTTATTCTGAGTCTTCAGCTACCTACATACCAAATTTCATGGTAATCGGTTCAGTAGTTTTTGCGTGAAAGAGTAACAAACATCCATACAAACTTTCGCCTTTATAATAGTAGTAGGATATGCATCCATAATAACCGGTTTAAATGAATTTATTTTTTTTTGTTTATTATCAATAAAAGTATAATCATAAGTCTAGTTTCAAGGTCAATGCTATATTTGTACAAATCATCAAAATCAGTGGTTTTGCACAAGTAGTACTGAACAAACTTTCGCATTTATTATATAAATTTGGGATTGGTATGGAAATAGAATATCTTAATTTCTGTTACCGTGGAAAGTTCGGGGTATCATACTACATACTTACATCACTAGACTGCACGGAACGCAATGGAAATCTTTGTCATTTAATGGTCTTGTGAATGTTGAATAAAGTTAAATACACTCGTTTAGATATTTATTTTACGTTTTTGTTAGGAAAGGGCCGAAGCGGAACTGGAGCGTCTCCGCCAGCAGATTTCGGAAAAAGAACGCGAACTAGAAGAATTGAAGCCCAAGTACGAGGAGATGAAGGCTCGTGAGGAGGAATGCACCAGAGCGTTGGCACTGAACCAGCAGAAACGACAGGAATTGTACGCGAAACAGGGTCGCGGGACACAGTTCACTTCCAAACAGGATAGGGATAGGTGGATCGAGAAGGAATTGAAGTAAGTTAATGACAAAACAATTATAGACCGCCAACCAATGTTGTGAAACCAAAAGATTTGACAATTATTAAGCGATATGAAGTATCCTATAATAATGAGTAAAAATTTTGAATTAAAATTTCAATTAATGTATCAACATACCTATACCAACAACGGCAACAAATAAAAAATTAAGAGAGAAAAGATATGAATGAATAAATGTTTTTATTTGCTTTGATTAAGTTTAAATGATATTAAATTACATATATTTAGTTCTGATGTGACGTTTAGGTAAATCTTCACAAAATTAGAGAGATAATAAAACAATCCATAGAATAACTACAACATTTATTAGCGGACTAGTTTTACAACTAGGTGACCCTCTCTGTGAATGCTCCAGAAAGGCAGCGATGCGCGACGAGTGGCGAAGGATTGTGAAGCGAGCCACTAACCCTTCTGTACGACCACGACCACTCTGACAAGAGTGTAACGCATAAGAAGAAGTTTAACAATATTTAAGAAGTCGTGGGTTTATCTATAGACACAAGATCCAGTAGTAGCCGCCAGAAGATAGCGAGCTACGTCACTGGCATCTAGATGATTCCACAGATTTTAAAAGACTGGAACCATTTAAATTATATAGCCATTCCTGTCTGCTTAGGTCTATCGCTACTCGGTTACTAGACTGGAATAATCTAAAACATTTAATAGCTAAATAGCTGAATGTCACGAACGTTCAGTCTTTTCAAGACTGTTGGCTCTGTCTGCCCCACAACGGATATAGACGTGACCATATGTATGTAAGTATGTATTTAATAGTGGCCTTAAAATTAAGTATGTTTAAAGTTAAAGTATTCATATTCATGTATTTGCCAACTAAGTGTAGGTATGCCTTTAAGTTAATTACAGTCGTTTTTGCCATAAAGTTAATTACGGTTAAAATTAATTACAAAACATTTTACAGGTCCTTAAACAAACAAATCAAGGATAAGAAAGACCACGAGAACAAACTGCGCGAGGACCTTCGCCGCGACGCGACCAAACTGACGGAACTGGAGAAGCGGATTGAAGAGATGACGAAAGAGATGGAGAGGCAGCGGGTGGCCATCGACGAGCACAACAAACAGTACTACGAGTGCAAGAAGAGGAAGGATCAGGAACAGAGCGCCAGGAAGTCAGTATTGTTAAACTTTATCTGACAACTGGAGCATCGCCGTGTGGTTCCCGGCACCAATAAAAAAAAGAATAGGACCGCTCCGTCTCTTTCCCACGGATGTCGTTAAAGGCGACTAAGGCTAGGCTTATAAACTTGGGATTCTTCTTAGGCGATGGGCTAGCGACCTGTCACTATTGTTTGTCACTATTGATGTCGTAAAAGGCGACCAAGGGAAAGGCCAATAAACTTGGGTTTCTTGACTATTTGTCTCAATGTCAAACTGAATCTTTCAATTCAATTTAATCATTAAACCATACAGGCCACGTACAGGCCTTTCAGTATTCAATACTGTTGGTTCCGTCTACCCCGCACGACGTGAATTAAGATATAGAATAGACTTTCGGGAGTAACATAGGCTTCTTCCGAGACTAACATTTTCCTTTGTCTGGATTTCCGTAATAATTAATACATATAACGGCAAAGGCTGTAAATATTAAAAAAAATCAAATCAAATAGGTATTTTATTTTCATATTGTTTCCAGCGAGCTTTGGCGTAAAGAAACTACTCTCACTCAAAACTTGTCTTCACTGAAAGACGACTTGGCCAAAGCTGATCAGGCGCTTCGTTCTATGGCGGGAAAGGTAATCCTACTCATATTATATACCTAAATGCGAATATTTCTGAGTATGTTTCTATGGTCGAAAGTACCTACCCGAAACCGCGGAGCTTGCATGAAGAGAGTTATTTTATGTATGTATGTTTGTTACTCTTTCACGCAAATCTACTTGCATTTGCACTAAGAGACTTATAAATATGTAGCGATATATTGTAAAACACCAGTTTCTATGTTTGTATGTATGCGCTAATCTCGGAAAGTTGTGGCTGTATCCTGTTTGAAATGTTGGAAAGAGTGTTTTCTGTGAAAGTCTTTATTTAAGGGATATGCTTATAAACTTGAGATTCTTTTAGGCGACAGGCTAGCAACCTGTCACTTTATATGAATCTCAATTCTATCAGTAAGCCAAACAGCTGAATGTGGCCTATCAGTATTTTTAAGACTGTTGCCTCCGTCTACCCCGCAAGGGATATAGACGTGATTATATCTATGTATGTATGTCTTTATCTATTAATGCTGCCCGTGAGAACTCGTGTCAAGAATTTATTCAATAAATAAAATCATTTTCCAGCCAATCTTGAACGGCAGAGACAGTGTACGCAAAGTATTGGAAACATTCCAAGAGCGAGGCGGCGAGTGGGCCAAAATAGCGACGCAGTACTACGGACCCGTCATAGAGAACTTCACCTGTGACAAGACTATCTATACGGCTGTCGAGGTAAGCTTCAAAATGTATCGGGCAGTGTAAGTGGAATCTATACTAATATTATAAAGCTGAAGAGTTTGTTTGTTTGTGTGAACGCGTTAATCTCAGGAAATACTGGTTCGAGTTGAAAAATTATTTTTGCGTTGAATAGACCATTTATCGAAGAAGGCTTTTGGCTATATAACATCACGCTGCAACTACAAGGAGCAAAGAAATAATGGAATATGTGAAAAAAACGGGGAAAATTATTCATCCGTGAGGGCTTCAATGATGCCCAAAATAACTATACCACGCGGACGAAGTCGCGGGCATAGCTAGTTCATAATAATATAATACCATATCTCACTCTATAGCCCAGCAATCCGGTCCAAGTAGACCAAGTAAATCCCTCCCTGGCATAGTTCCTAGTCCTATAGTTTGGCAGCTGTAGAGGGCTGTCCGTTGGTGTATCCCAATGGTTCATCAAGGGACAGATTTCGATAGCGCAGTCATCTCGCTTTAGCACAAAAGGTACCAAAGGACGCCTCCTAAAAGACCGGGTCCCTATGGGGCCGTGCACATTTTATATGTACTAACACTATATATGTATATATGTGGTAACTCATAGACGTGGAAAAATAGGCAGACAAAGTTTAACCATAAGGCAAAATGAAGCACTAAAAAATGCCGGTCTACTGTATATAAACATACACGCCTCACGCACACACTCCCCCCAATAGTGTGACAGTCAGCCGCCGCATCTCATTTTCATTGAGTGCGATCAAACATGCGTACAAAGCCGCCATTACGATGCTTCTTTATTTTAAACGCATGCTACGTTTGCCTTTTTTTTTCTAAGTCTATGTGGTAAGTATCCATAGTCGAACGAGTAAGGGATAAAGACGTGTTTATTACAAATGTATGCAAGTATTTTCATTTACATTATATATTTGCAGGTGACAGCGGGTAACAGACTGTTCCACCACATCGTTGAGTCGGACACGGTGGGCACCAAGATCCTGAAGGAGATGAACCGGCAGAGTCTGCCCGGGGAGGTCACTTTCATGCCATTAAACCGGCTGCAAGTCAGGGATATGGTGTATCCTAATGACAATGTGAGTTGTTTGTTAACATATATACATTATATTAAATGACGCCTCTTCCCGGGAAGGGTAGGCAGTTGCCATTCACCGAATTAAGGTCCTATTAGAACCTGACTCACCCAATCCAGGATCCATGGTCAAAGGCATACAGGGCTCCTCTCCTGAGTGGTGAGGATGCAACCGGGATTAACGTCAGGAGGAAGAAAATAAAATGCACATTCTTAAAAAAAAAATATTCATATAATAAATATTTTCATAGATCGTAATATTGACTCAACTACTTAAAAGTAGTTTATTCGAATGAAATGTGATATTGCTTATATGAATAAATTGAATCGAAATTTTAAATTTTACTATTTGTTTCCAGAATGCAATAGCCATGGTGCAGAAGTTGAAGTACGATCCAAAATACGCAAAGGCAATGAAGTATATATTTGGCAAAACTCTCATCTGTAGGAATCTAGAGTGCGCCACTGAGCTCGGAAAGCAATTCCATTTGGACTGCGTCACTTTGGAAGGAGATCAGGTATATTTATCACTAGCCACGCTTCGCGACTTCTCTCCCGTGGGAACTTCGAGATAACAGTACTTATTATGTTATTCCAGTTGACATTCGGCATATCTTAATTAAAGAAATAATTAATTTAAATATAAACATTTACTGAAAATTACAAAATAACGGAAAATAATTTTTACAGATTTCTTGTAGGAATTTTTAAAATGTGGGGTAGTTTTTAACTAATATTAATTCCATACAAACAATTCTCAGGTATCGTCAAAGGGTTCGCTAACTGGCGGTTACTTCAACCAATCACGCTCCAGATTGGAAATGCAGAAGACTAGATCGGAACTGATGGAACAAATCACATCACTGGAGCAAGAACTCAGCACGTTGCGACAGGAATTAAGCAAAACTGAGACGAGTATAAACAGTATAGTTTCGGAGATGCAACGCACTGAAACTAAACAGGGAAAAGCTAAGTACGTATTGTTAACGTTAGAATATGAGGATATACAAAAAAAGCTTTATATATTGAATGGTTGGGCAGATTTCAATTTTTAATTATCTCAAAATTCATTCTCTGTTTTTTATGATATACACAAACCTTTTGCGATTAATAAATAAAAGTATTTTATATCAGAATTATCTGATTTACATAAGCAATACTTATTAACTATATATATAGGTTGGATGGTACTGTATGTTTTATATATTTAATATTATTTAAAGTAACAGTTTGAACAGTACCCAAAACATACATAGCATGATTATACAGACTTCTGTTTTTATGTAAGGTTGAGATGGGTTTGCTTAAAAAAACTAAATAACATGAATATAAAAATTCAAGTAAACTTCGTTCTAAATGTATTTCATTAAATTTGATTTACTATGTCTATGATTGTTGAACATTTATTCCAGTGCCGTGTGGTTCCCGGCACCAATACAAAAAACAATAAGACCACTCCATCTCTTTCCCATGGTTTTCGTAAAGGGCGACTAAGGAATAGGCTGACAAAGTTGGGATTCCTTTTTAGGCGATGGGCTAGCAACCTGTCACTGTTGAATCTCAATTCTATCATTAAGCCAAACAGCTGAACGTGGCCTATCAGTCTTTTCAAGCCTGTTGTCTCTGTCTACCCTGCTAGGGTGATATAGCCGTGACCATATGTATGTGTGTTTATTCCAGAGACATATTCGACAAAGTGAAGGCGGACATCCGGCTGATGAAGGAGGAGCTGGCGTCCATCGAGCGGTTCCGCGGGCCCAAGGAGCGCTCGCTGGCGCAGTGCCGCTCCAGCCTCGAGGCCATGCAGGCCACCAAGGAGGGCCTGGAGTCCGAGCTGCACCAGGTCACTGCTCCATCCGTCTTTGTGTTCTGTCTGATACATACAGGGTGACTTTTAATTCAACTGCATAAATTTAACTGTTAAGTGTACTCATCTAAAGGATATTAAAAAACGTTAAAAGAAAATTATCGGTTCATATTTCAGAAAGTACGAAAAAAAATAAATGTATCAAAATCCACGATCCTAAATACGTCATATCACCCCGGCCGGCGGAAAAGCGACGCGTAAGATTCAGAGGTCAACTACACAATTCATTCAGCTTAGCGATCTCGACAACTCTGTACTTTACTTGATCTTGATACTAGAAAAATAATTTATTTTTCAGACATTTATTTACATGTTTAGTTTTAATTTCTTTTTGTAGTATTGGTCTTTAATAAAGCGTGTGACGTAGTTTTTGAGGGTATTTTAAATGTGAAAATGATGAAGTTTAATTTAAATAAAATAGGCTCAAACAGCTCAGAAGCATGGGTATAGTCTATGTTTAAAAGGATGCAATTGATTTAAATGTCACCCTGTATAATAAAATTGAAACTGATCGATGTTTGTACTTGAAAGACGTACATATGATGGTGATAATGACAAATAGTCACGTCTATACCTCTATTCTATTAATGCTACCCGTGGAAAGCCGAGGCCAATGTCTAAGTCAAAGCCGTGATATGTAACGTTCTTAAGTCTAACAAGACTGCTGATTTCAGGAACTGATGGAACAATTATCGACGTCGGATCAAGGCAAAGTGGACGAGCTGAACGACGCTATTAGGAGACTGACGCAGGAGAACAAAGAGGCGTTCAGTGCTAGGATGAACCTTGAGGCCACAAAGAATAAACTGGAGAATCTGTTGACGAACAACTTAATTAGGTTGGTAACATTTTATATCTATACTTATATTAGAAAGCTTATTTGTTTGTTTGAACGCGCTAATCTCAGGAACTACTGGTTCAAATTGAAAAGTTCTTTTTGCGTTGAATAAACCATTTATCGAGGGCGGCTATATAACATCACGCTGCAACTATAAGGAGCAAAGAAATATTGGAATATATGAATAAAAAACGGGGAAAATTATTCATCCTTGAGCTTTGTTTTAATGATGCCCAAAATAACTATTACACGCGGACAAAGTCGCGGGCACAGCTAGCTATTTATGTTTTTCATACTTATAAAGCTTTCTCGAGCAATTATGGTAAAGTGATTTGCAGGTATGTTGATTTTTTTGATTGATTTAGTTGGTTTTAATAACATTAAACTAACAACTGTAAACTAAAAGATTTCTGATATTTTCCAATTGTCTCATTAATCTTGCATCACAATTAATTTTCTGCACATTTGTAGGTAACTCTGTCAAATAAATTTTAGAATTGGTGTCAAAATCGTTAGTTACGATGTTCCATTCCGAAGTACTTTACCACTTCTATAGTTTTATTTTATTTTGATATTATGGGAATCTATTAAGCTTACATGAAAAACCAATTGCTTCTAAACTTGAAACTCGATAGACGCTGCATGAAAAAAGTCATGAATGTAGATGATATGTATTTGTTAACAGGCGTAAAGACGAATTAGTACAAGCACTGCAGGAGATATCTGTAGAAGACCGCAAGCGGCGGCTCGCGAACAGCAAATCCGATCTGTCCGCTTCGGAGAAACGCATCAGGCAGATCAACAAGGAGATGGAGGAGGTGGAGAAGAAGGTGCAGGCAGCTGTGAAGAACGAGAAGGCTTTGAAACTTGAACTCGACAAGTGGCGGAACAAGGTGATATGAATTTAGCATACTATGGGAATTATTGTGGGCTAAGCTTGTAATATCGGAACCAACACTGACCCTAATGTGTTACCGATATCAGATGTAGTACCTGTAGGTACAGCCGGTACTGGTATACTTTAGCGGTCAGTATCGGTACTATACAGGTACTAGTACCGGTACCAACCAAATATTCGTGACAATGAAATTAATAGCACAAGGAAAATAAGTAGGAAATGAATTTAAGTAATTTTGTTGTTTTGTCATCTTTCACGGAACATAATGAAGTATCTAAATTAGGTACCGGTACTCATCTGAAACACGTACACGGGTACTGAAATGGATGGAACCTTTAAATACCGGTACAGAACCGATGTTTGTGGTACCGGTTCCGGTATCAAGCCTTGGTCACGGGTAACTTAATTTATAATTATTTATATGAGTGGAAATAACTGTTCGAATGTGATTCAAGGAAAAAGAAGCTCAAGACAAAATGGAGGAGGACGCCAAGGGGCTCGAGAAAATGGCGTCCAAAGAAGTGTTGCTACAAGAGAAAATACAAGAGTCGTTGGACAAAATCGCCGCTTTGGGAACGTTGCCGAACGCGCCCGAACTACACTCCAAATATCAGAAGATGTCATTGAAACAGGTTTATATTCTTCCCCAGCTTTATAGAACGCCAATAAAAATTTGAAATAATAATAGTTTAAAAAAATTACGGTAATTTTTTATAGTCATTTGGGTTTAGTTTATTATTCGCTTTTTACTTCTTCCTCCTGGCTTTAGTCGGTTGCATCCTCACCATTCTGGTAAGGAGCCTGGGTATGCCTTTGACCATGTAAGCTGGATTGGTTGAGTCAGGTTTTTACATGAAGCGACTCCCGTCTGACCTCCGCAACCTTTGCAGGTAATCCTAACCCTGATTAGATCCATGCACATCCAGTTGCCTGAATATGCAGGTTTTAAGGTAAAGTAGGTAAGGTAAGAGCATTGGTTAGTATTTAAACTAATGTCCATAACTTCGCAAATATTCATAGCTGGAATTGCTGGATGCTGGATTCGAACCTGTGCCTATATGCGCATCACCCATTTTAACCGAGTACCCTACCAATTCGACCATTGACGCTTTTACTCTTATAAATATAAATGTTTGTATCAGCTTTTCAAAGAACTGGAGAAGGCCAATCAGCACCTAAAGAAGTACAATCACGTGAACAAGAAAGCGTTGGATCAATTCATCAGCTTCTCGGAGCAGAAGGAGAAACTGTACAAGCGGAAAGAGGAACTGGACATTGGGTGAGTTTGGTTAAATTCCAATTTATTATTATTAATGCGAAAGTTAGTTTATTTGTTTGTTTGTTGTCTCTCATATAATCACGTCTATATCCCTATTACGGGGTAGACAGAGCCAGAAAGTAGTCTTGAAAGACTGATAGACCACGGTCAGGTCAGGTTGTTAGCCTATCGTCTAAAAGAAGAATTCTAAGTTTATAAGTTTATCCCTTACTCGCCTTTTATGACATCTATGGAAAAGACATGAAGTGCTCCTATTCTTTTTTATATTGGTGCCGGGAACCACACGCCAATATAGGATCATGGTTACACATCCAGTTGCCTGAATGTGCATGTTTCCTTATGATGTTTACTGTATCGTGAGAGCTATCGATTAGCAATTAAAAATTTTTTTAAATAGTAAATAATTTCGATAAAAATAAATATCTTTTACACATATGGCACTTTATTTTTCTTAATGGATTAAATAATCGATCTTAAGCAGTTTAATAAAATAAATATATACCTACAATACGTAAAGTATGACTAGTCCTTAGTTTTATTTATACTATCTTCGAAATCAAATATACTCTTAATCATTTTATTGAATATTCTTTCTTTGTTATCTGCTGCGTATAAATAGTCTAAGTGGTTATAATCACCCACATACTCATCGATTATCACGTCGGGCAGATGACTCTTTAGCAAATTTACATCATACGGGTCAGATATCCAATCTTCACTACTATAAAATAATCCTACAGGGATTTTTATCTTACTTAAATCATAATCAGGAGGCGTATCTACGCCATAACGCAAAGAATTCACTTGCTTACCGAAATCGTATCGGCAAAATCTCTTCGATTGTACTAATTGTCCGTAATGCACAAATTGTAGCGTGGACGAGCCACTGAACATGTGTCCCAACATCACAGGCATCATGGTACCGTTCACAGACCTCCAATCAGTACCGACGATCATTTGCAACAAATCGTTGCACTTTATACTCAAAATACTGCACACATACGCTGAAATTTTGTTAAAAAACGCCATGCTGGGAACGTAGATATTCAAATCCGATATATAGTAGCTCAGCGTGTGAATTCCAGGCGACATTATCCGTATCAAAGGAGATCTGACGTGCGTCATCCAAGCTACTGGCGCCATCGAAAACATCATTTTGATTTTCTCATTGTATTGAGGTTTCATAGAGTTCATTACGTAGAATGTGGTCGTTCCCTGCGAGTGGCCGATGTAGTATAAGCTAGATTTTCCAGTGAGGTCCAATATGTAATCGATCATCTTCGGCGTGTCGTATATACCTATTTCCTCCCACGTGAATTTCCAGAACTCTGGCTGCGATGAGTTGTAAAACATGTGCGAAGGAGCGTGCTTGTTCCCCCTCGCATTTCCCATCCACACGTCGAACCCTTCATCAGCTAAAATGTAACTCAATGCCCGATCTGGCCCTTGAATGACCCAACTGTCAGACGAGTCCAATATCCCATGCATTAGGAATATGGCTATATTATTTCTCGCCCCATTCCTGCCATGAGGAATTCTATGGAAGTTCAAAATGTATCCATCGTCAGTGACAACTGTGTGTTCCTCGAAAGGGTATCCATATTTCTTCGCCAATTGCGATATATTTAAATACGCGTCCTCTGCTACGGCCACAGATAGATTGCTCTGTATATGAGTGAAGTCTTCCGTCGAAAGGATACTAAATATGTCGTAGAAATTATTCAGTAAACTTGCGAAATCGCCTATACCTCCGACTACCGTATCTAACGAAGGCAAAAAACTTAGTTTCGCATTCGCGCTCCCCGCGTTAGCTGTTGACACGACACATACAAATATATAAATAAAAAAATACATTTGCGTGTCCGTCTGTATCGCGCGTTAAAAACGAATCGAGCCGCGACGTTTCGTTATTGATATTTATATACAATTGTTGTAAATACTAGTATGTGTTTCACCCCATTTGCAATGGCCGTGAGATCTTGACACCATTGGATAATGTTTGCTGGTAATGACATTGTACATCGGCATCGTTTATCTCTCGATGACTGATTGATCTAATGACGCGATGCTTTGAACATTTTGGTAATATTTATAATTATTTTTATTATTGAGTATTATGGTTGTTTTTGTAACACAATAACACGGGATCAAAATATTGCTGGATATCAAATGTTAATACGCTTAAAGTAACTAACAAAGCATGAAGTTTAAACAACTGTAAGAGCTCTCTTTAGTATTTTTATTTTTAGTTATTTTATTGTTATGAACCACTGATCTATTGTCTTTTTTATTAGATTAAATTCATTTTACTCAAGCGAACCCAATGAGCATATCGCTCAGACTAGCGAAAGACATTTGACGGCCGCTCCATTATTACCCTAAACCTCGACTTTGCCTTGTTTATGAATAAAACATGAACTCTAAACCATACTTTATGTCGAAAATTCATGTTTCAAACGTACACATCATAGGAAGTAATTTAAAAAACAACTATCGTAGTCTGTACTTGTCAGAAAAGCAATGTTTCGCTCGAGGTGAAGAAGACATTCGACTATGCTTTTAAAATAAATCATCTGATTCAAATGCATTCGAAAATATTATTCTGATGACGTAAATAACATTCTATATAGCCTTACCACTAATTACTTAATTATAAGTCCAGATATTTGGGTTTTCACAGATATATCAGCTATCTAAGTATTTTATGTATTTTTGTCGTAAGTAATCTTATATAAATTAACGCTTAGGTATATATACTTTTCTTTATTCTGGGTCTAATACTTTCAATAGGGTACTTTGGAGAACTATACGTAACAGTGGAAAGGAATTAACTTAAAACATCAATGATCAGATCATTGAAGTTTTTTTAGTAAATTCCTTTATTTAAATATAACGAACCGCTTTATTCCAGCGGCGAGAAGATTCGCGAACTGATTGAAACGCTCGAGCACAGAAAGTTGGAAGCCATACAGTTCACGTACAAGCAGGTGACGAGGAATTTCACCGAGGTGTTCAAGAAACTAGTGCCCCAAGGGAGGGGGAGCCTCATAATGAGGACAGGCACCGATGAGAGCCAGGAGGTGAATCCTGATGTGAGTATACTTTCTACCAACGAGGTTATATTACTAAACGTAGGCGCCATTGTTTGGGGCACGTTCTTTGATTTGATCGGCCCTCAGTCTTCACGTACAAGCAAAGTGATGAAGTGTACGAAGGTGTACAAGAAACTAGTGCCTCAAGTGAGAAGCAGCCTTATCATGAAGACCGGCACCGATGTGAGCCAGGAGGTGAATCCTGATGTGAGTAGGTATATAAGATATAACTTTATCGTCAAATTAAACCACAACATAGTACCTACCTTTAACATAAGCAACAACACAAACATTTTTTTCGAACAAGGATATTGAAGCGGGCGCCAGGAATCAGGCTCGACTGCCACCAAATGGAAGATCTTCCGTCAGGCTGGGTGTTATGGCCGCCGCGGCTCCGACGATGTTGACTCGGAGGATTTATGCTGCAATCCGTGGAAATTTTTAAAATCGTGATTTACCATACGCGCTTTGAATGTTTGAGATGTCGTCACAGATTTTTTTTGCTGTATTGGCTTAGCGCGTCGTATTCTTGTTATGATTGGCTGATGGCGTGTGACGTTAATGATGACGCCACAATACTTTTATAATGGCCTACCTATGTATCCTATTCTTTACTGTAGTGTTTTTTTAAATGATGTAGTCTCTGCCTACCCCTCCGGGAAAGAGGCGAGAATTTACATACATACATATGGTCACGTCTATATCCCTTGCGGGGTAGACAGAGCCAACAGTCTCGAATAGACTGAATGGCCACGTTCAGCTATTTGGCTTAATGATAGAATTGAGATTCAAATAGTGACAGGTTGCTATCCCATCGCCTAAAAAAGAATCCCAAGTTTATAAGCCTATCCCTTAGTCGCCTGGCAGTGCCGTGTGATTCCCGGCGAGAATTTATGTTGTGTTATATGTCATTGGTGTTCAAAATCGTCTTCCTGCTAATGCAAAAAGCAGATAAGTGCAGGAATTTTCTACTTTGAACTGCGTTTAATCGCCGTCTAATGTGAGTGCCGTTTAATTTGCCCGCGTGACCTTGGCGCCGGGCCGTGGAGAACTGGGCTAATCTAAATGCCCTTTTTAAACAAACTAATGACCGGTTGACTTTGGGCTCCTTAACATTTAGGTCACCCTACACGAGTTTTTATATTAGGTAAATATTGTTAATACTTAGACACAAATAAGTATTTATTGTCTAATTATTTGTAGCGTGTAGTTCCCGGAACTTTAGACTAGGACCACTTTCCTTCCCATGGATGGCTTAAAAGGCGACTAAGGGAAAGGCTAATAAACTTGGGATTCTTCTTGAAGTCGATGGACTAGCAACCCGTAATTATTTGTATCTCAATTCCATCATTGAGCCATTCATCTGAAAGTGGCCTTTCAGTATTTTTAAGACTTTGCTCAGTGTCCCTTTACCCCGCAAGGGATATAGACGTGACTAAGAACGTTAGTCTTATTTATTTATTGAAATTTTTTGTCGGCCGCATAACATGCCTTTGAGTCCCGGGTTCGATCCCTGGTCAGGTCATGACCGGATCCTTGGATCATAGATATTTATTATAAAAGTATCTATTAGAATACTGTTCGAATAGTATCCCATAACAAACTTAAAGTCTCGAACTAACTTTGGTGTTAGCTCCATCGTTGTAATTTATTTTGATCACTTGCTACAATTCCTGCATACTTCTCTCGTTTCACCCACATTTATAACTCTTTTTGTGCAAGCTCGACGATTTCGGGTATAGGTATGCTCTAGGCTTGATTAGACCTTTTACAAGTACGTCACAGAAATATGCGTAAACATGCTTAAAAGGCTGGACTGGTTTTTATTAAGAACATTTGTTAATTAATATACCGCTCAATTTTGTGTTATTAACGCTTAAGTAAATGACGTGTACGCCAAAATAAGTCTTAACCCGGAAAACTAAAGAACGGTTTTCATTCGAACATATTCATTAATCACAAACTGATGACGCTGTTTAAAATGTAAGTAGGTACATACGGAAAAGAGGAGAACTCTTTCTCGGAGGCATAGGCAGTGACTACATCTCTCCGCTTGCCACAATCCCTGCATGCTTTTTTCATATCATTCCTTAAATGTAATATTCCTAATTCAAAGCTTACCTGACTAGGTTTCATAGTTTTGATGCAAATTGTGGGACCGGTTTTGCTGACATCGAGGGCGTCTGGTGGGTATTTGAACTAGAAAATGTTAAATCGTGATAATTAATCCATACATGAATTTTACGAATACATATTTTTTTAAAGGACACGTGGTTCGTATAAACCTCAATTCGCCTTTGTTCTAGAAAAGGCACTTTAAAAAAAATCCGAATTTGGGCGACCGAGCGTAACAAAACACAAAAAGTATTTTTTTTTGTTGGTTAACGATGAATATGTGATGATTTATGTTAATTTTATAAGCTACTAAGACTAACCTCCGAAGAGCCGAACGTAGACTAAAGTTTTTTTCATTTTTTTTTCAGCGTGCTAACGCTGATCAGTTCACGGGCGTGGGCATAAAGGTGTCATTCACGGGCGGCGAGGGCGACATGCGGGAAATGAACCAGTTGTCCGGCGGTCAGAAGTCATTGGTCGCGTTGGCGCTCATATTCGCCATACAGAAGTGCGATCCCGCGCCGTTCTACTTGTTCGACGAAATCGATCAGGTGATTGTTTATTTATTTTTAATTTAATTTTTGGTTTATGGGTTCATCCGCGGTAAAATAAAGTTCCGTTCGAGTGGGTGTTTTCGGCATAAAAAAGTAGTCTCTGTTTGACATCCTGTAATTTTAATTTTCATTTGGATGCTTGTGCGGATTGTCAATCAAGGGAAAGGGTATAAACATGAGATTCTTCTTTTAAGCGATGGGCTAACAATCTGTCACCATTTGAATCTCAATTTCATCATAAAACTACACCGTGGCCTTTATGTATTCCAGACTCTGTCTACCCCGTAATAGGTACAGACGTAATAATATGTATGTATTTATTTTGTTTCCAGGCGCTAGACGCGCAGCATCGTAAAGCGATAGCGAACATGATTCACGAATTGTCTTCCTCCGCTCAATTCATCACGACCACCTTCAGACCTGAACTGTTAGAGCATGCTCATAAATTCTACGGAGTCAAATTCAGGAATAAAGTGTCTCACGTGGATTGTGTTACACAGGAAGAAGCCCGGGACTTTGTGGAGGATAGCGTTACGCACGCTTAGATCAAATTTTGATACATTTTTCAAGGAATAACAAATGTCAGGTTTGGGAACTGATGAAACGCTCCCTGAAGATTTACGAAGTCAAGATTTTTTAAAGATTTTATATAGCCCGACCAAAATTATTACAGAGTTGGCAAAATGTACACAAAAATTAAGCATAACCCGACGCTTTTATTAAGTCTGTCTTCTTAATGGCTCTTTTACTATTCATCTTTTAAACAAAAGTAATAGTGGACTATTGTCAAATCATTTCACTCGATAATGAAATAACTATTTGGTGTTGCTATATAAAAGAACTACCGCCCTCAATAAAAAAACAACGGTCTTAATTTGTGGTCAAGCTGTATAAAGAATTTTAAAGATGGTAGATGAACGCTGCCATGGAAGATGCCGTCGAGTTAGAAATGGATTCTTCATAATCATAATCCTACTAATATTATAAATTCGAAAGTTTGTGAGGATGTCAGTATGGATGTTTGTTACTCTTTCTCGCAAAAACTAGTGAACCGATTACGATGAAATTTGGTATGTGGGTAGCTGAAGACTAAGAATAAAACAAAGGCTACTTTTTATCCCAGAGTACTCGCGGGTTGATAGGAATTCCATGCGGAAGAAGTCGCGGGCGGCCTCTAGTAATTAATAAAACCAAAATGGCGGTGATCCACGCACGGGCTTAAATATCAGGTCGCAAGTCCCCAGTTTCCTGTATTGATTTACAGTTGATAAACGTGCAGTGTATAATGTAAAACTAAAGTAAGACACTTTGTGGAGGATTATAAGTATACCGACACAGTCTGGGGATGTTTTTTCTGAAAATTAGTTATTTTATTTTTAAATTTCAGATATGCACCTACATGAATCCGACATTAGACAAAACTTGTGTACGTTTCAAAATTGTGACTTTTAAATAGGGAGAGTTGTGGTGCTTGTCAAGTACATAATCCTAAGTTTGATAGACATTACAAGATTTTAATTAAAAAATGTACTCCATGTAAATTTGCATTTTCGTAATTTATTTAACGAAATGGTGTTGCAGTAATAAATTTTCGTGACAATATAATGGCCGGCCTTAATTTATTTCTTAATGAATAAACTACACTATCAAACACTACAAAACACAAAAATTAAAGTTTGACATTAGGATTTTGATGTGAAGTAACAAGTGACTGTCCTGAAGTATATTTCGTTTAGTTTGATTACGAATTTCCCCATTCTTTGGCACAACTACAAATTAATAGAATATATACCTAGTTAATATTTCCATATGTAGGCTTATGTTAGTTTTAAGTTTATAAAATATAAGAGTTATTACAAAACTCATTGGACATAAGTACCACGGCAAGATCGTGAAAAACGTAAAAATATTCGTTTTATTTTTTCGTAATATGTTAATTATTTTGTCTTTATAATTTTGTAATTATTGTATTTGTTTATAGTGGTTTATCAAGTGACAGCTGCACTTACACATTGGACAATATAAATCTGTAGAGATGATTATAACAATATGATTTTAAAGGAATGCATAAAAAAATGGGAACCTACAAAATTAATGTTTGTTTCAAATTGGTGACACAATTTTTCTGAATTGTGGTAAGCATCACTTTTTATGCTTTCATAAGATAAAGTGGTGCGTGTTATTTATAACTGAATAAAAATTCCATTTTTATAAGAAAATCATAGCTTTTTATTTTATAAGATAACCGAAACTATCATAACGAAAACGAATGTTTGAAATGCTGAAAGTTCGAATGAAGTATGATTAATAAGTACGTATAAATATTTCTATTATTTTAATAAGAATTTATTTTCGTAATATTTGATCAAGTGAAATTCTATAGACTCATTTTAATTTTACATAAATACATACATATCTACCATCACGCCTGCTCCCATTGGGGTAGGCAGTGACTATAGGTTACGATTACGGATGAGCGGACCCTGGGTTTCGCAGCAAAACGCTGACGATCTAACCGGGAGAACGCTAGGACGAAGAAGGAGACAATTATTTATAAATAAATAAAACATGCACATTTAGAAGTAAAATATTTATTTACAAATCAGATTTTGATTTAATATCTTCTCCGCGTAATATTACAGATAATACTATTGCTTTTCGAAAACGTTGACTACGCAAGTAGTTAAGTAAACCTTTCTTTACAAATACATTTACTATATGAAAACACTGATGGAAGTTAATTTGTAGTGAGTATACTCAAAAATATACTTAATAATATATTTTTACATTTAATTTTAATTCAATTTGGTTATTCATTGTTATAAGAGACCCGCTTTTTTATCTTGTCACCACACTACTAGCGCCATCTCTATGTGAGATAGTATATCAGTTTATCTATATTTAATACATGACGCCCCAGAACTAACGATATCCAGTAATATTGTCATTTTACAAGGTATTCGCTACTGCTGTAGATTACCGACAGGTTCGTCGATAGTATGCAAGTATTTGACTTTGTAACAATCCTATGCGTGTTTTTCTGTACAGTAAGTACAAAGAGTTAATTAATAATTTTAACAATATTCTTTGTTCATCTAAACTACTTAATTGCTTTTAAAATATGTAAAATATTATCATACCTTAAAAATAAATAATTCATTTAGAAATATCAATAAATACATATATATTGTCTACTTAGAAAGATATAAAAATCTTAAAATTACCTTCCTCTACTTATTCACCGGTCTCTCATTATTCTATTTTTCTTTGGAAACAAGAGTTTTCATTATGTAAAGTTTTCCTAATTCTTTTTTCAGCTTCAAAGCTAAGGGACTTTATGTTTTTAATTTTACCTTAAGTTTCTTTTGAATATTATTCTAGTTATTTAAGTTTTAATCGCCTCCTACGACATTCACAGGAAGAATTAGAAGACTATAACTAAAAACGTACTTAACTTCGTTTGACAAATGCTATCTACCTTTGGCCCTTATTTATATGTAGTTAAATTTATTTGATATAAAAATTTATTCCTAATTTCAAACACGCTGCGGATCACACGAAGATAAAGGCACACTGTCGTAATATGTAGATAAAGCGCAGACATAAGTGAAAACTTACGATCAAAAATTACAACAATAGTATACTGGTATGTTAATTATTCTTTATCATTATTTCTAGTATTCCTGTTAAATTTACAGAACGCTTATTAGAATGTTGTAAGTATACAGTGCATATTAAATGTTCCTATCGAGACTTCAACTTACAAATTATATTTTATTTAAAGGAAGATTTATCGACATCTAAAGTTTAAAAAAAAGTTTCTATGTATAGATATTTTCATAGAATTAATAAAAGATAATTTCATTTGAAAAACAATTGAGCAATTTATTTTTTCAAAAAAATCTTTTATAACTCATAAAATTACTCGAATATATAGATTTTTATCCAACATACAAAAATAATTACACTAAAAAGATAAAAGAAGGTTACAATCATTCTCTCTGTATGTTCGTTAGAGGCTGTAACTATATTTACAAGTTGATTAAAAAGTCCCTGAATTAATACGCTAGTACTTGCATTATTCTTTATACATTTTTTCAATGTCTAAACATTCCAAATTACAATTAAAAATATTTATTTTGTCAATTTATGTTCATTGTACACATTTTCATTAAATATCATATCACCTTCCAATTATACCTTTAATTCTCAATTCAAAACTATGTAAAAAACACAAATCTTAACCTAAAAATGAGCAAAAGAAACTAATACTATAACATTCTCAGCGGGACCGCATAAGGCGAGTTCCAGTCTCTTTCGAAAACATCTTGCAGTTCTCTCCTTAGGTCGTAACTCGCATTTCTATACCCGTGTTCGTCTTGAAAGACGAAAGCGACGCCGGCGGTGTCGGTAAAGTAGTCGCCGGACCAGTTTGACGTGCCAATGTAGGCGTGTCTATCTGTCACCATATATTTGTTGTGGTTGACCCGCGCGAACGGTATTTTGTCCTGATCGGGCGTAGAGGGCACTAGGAAACGTTTCTGTAATCAAATAATATACTAAATTTAATGTTTTCACATTCAGCATTATTATTTTGCGGTTTCTATTATAACGTTTGAATTAATTATAATATTTTTCTATCCTTTTATGCGCAAGATTATCGACGACATTTCAAAAGGTCATTTCAGGATAATGTTTAACTTTATATTAGTTTTGAAATGAAACGACTCTATCAGCTATAAACTTCATAGAATGAAAAGTAATAAACATTTAATAAAATTTTAGTGTTGATTAAAGGTTTATGGTCAGTATAACTACTCTTTCACAGCTTAGTGCAGCCGTGAAGACATTGTGAGTCATACAGATTTGAGCAACACAGCAACTAAGTAGATTCAAGTAATAGCGATTTTGATTTTCATTATGTCATACCTTACCGAGTACCTTCAGAATACGTCATGCAACGTAAAAGGAGCATTTACCATGATCCAATATGGGTTAGGTTTCCCTGCAAAGTTTGCGGTGGTCTGACCGGAACCAGTTCGTGGAAAAACTTGACCCAATGAAGGCTCATATCATAGTCCGGCGCACCCTGGGCTCATTTTCAAAATGGTCAGGATATAACCATGATTAGCGCCAGGAGGAAGGAGTACCTAAGTCTGCCTGTACCTATACCTATACTCACCACTAAGAGCTGAACTCGAGGGTACGACTGCGTGAGGGCGGCCAGAGATCTGAGGAAGTAGTCCTCCGAGGGTCTGGAGTGTTTCCACAAGCTGATCAGCATTTTCACTTTCACTTTGTGTTCGAGAGCCGCCCTTCTGATCGCGTCGTCTATCTTAGGCCAGAACCTAAAAAATCACATACGCATAATCACATATTTCATACCTTAATAGAATAAATAATAATGTTTATTTGATTTTCTGCTCGTGGTGGTACTGGTTCAAAAAATATCCTTTGCTATTCAATGGGGTAATGCCGAAAGTGGAATGGATAGCTTTGAGCCGGGTACAATTTAAGTAAAGAGCATTTAAAGAGAAAAAAAAGTAAACTGGATATAATTTTTTTTTTCTTACATCAATTTCGGCGTAAATTCAAGCGCCGGCGCATAGTCCATGACAGATATGTAGACGAACTCCTCCGCTGACTCTATAATGTTGACGATCGCGTCATCGTCGTTGGTGCGACCCGTCGGGCTGAAGGGGGGCGGGGAACTCTAAAAACATATTTAGTTGGTGTCTAACATTGTATGCTACATTGATCAATGTTATACAATCTAATACCATTGAAAGTAAACACCACTTGCTCAAATTCAAAGTGGAAAACATTAAATAAAATGGGTACACAAAGTTAGAAAAGATTGATAATCTTTTTTTTAAATTAGTAATGATATTATTTAATAGGCATAGGCTGTAAAAAAATTGTAAATGTACCTATAATAGGTATGGTTGATACAATAAAAAACACTGTCCATGACAAATTACAAAAGCTCGCAAGGGAATGTTATTGTACATCACATGATATTAGTATTTTCTTATGAATCTGCTTTCTCCTGGAGTTAGCCACGGTTGCCTCCTCAATCCTCAAATCACTGCAGAGTAGCCTTTGACCACGATACTAGATTGGGTAAGATAAAGGTCATTTTACACGAAACTACTCCCGTCTGTCTTATGAATATTTTATTCTTTCGTAGTCAGGAAAGCATTTTTATAAATTGTGTTTTGTACTTCCTATCCTACTAACCTTTTTGGACAGTTAAATGGTAACCGATCATTTATCAACTCAAATAGACAGTCAACACATCGAAAAACAGCGTCCTTGACACACTAAATACCTGACGGAAAAATAAATTATCATTTGATTTAATCACTTCGCCTTTCAAGGGCGTCAATCGTTGGATATTAAAAAGCTATATAGTATCATCAAATACATGTAGGTCTTGTCCTATTAATTATAAGATTTTCCTTGACTCTTGAAAGCAACAAGAAAAAACTATTAAGCCAAGAAGTGATTTATTGTATATATGGCCTACGTTTTGTTAATACCTAAAGCTCCCAAAAGTTTTCCAAATGATATGGCAAGTTACTGGTTTATTTAGGTAACTAAATAGGTACACTGAAAAAACATATAAAAGTATATGGTCTGTATATGAAATCTCATCTCTTTTATTACACGTCTATACTTAGATATCCATTTTCTTTACTTCCAAAAAATCCTGCTAAATGCACCTTTACACCCAGTAAGTAACGTGATATTTTTGCTAACACCAATACCACCATGATGATTGATTTATCACAAAATCCTCATCATAGCTTTATCATTATCTAACCGTAATCACTAATAACGACCAATAACAATTTCATCGCGAACATAACGCTATGAAATGGGTAAAAATGTCGGACAGACCATAATGCTCGCTCTACAATAACCATAAAAGGCTAATAGGCTGGGAGGCAAAGGTCGAAACACTACAGTTATGGCTATAGTATGCAAACTAAGGGAGTAACCGATCCAAATGTTGGATAGTCCGCGGAGGCCTTGACCTGGGGGCCTGGCGCTGTCGAATCTATATCAATTTGTACGTAGTAAAAGGTTTTTGTAATGACACTTACTACGACGAATTGTAAACAAAACTGTTACTATAACAAAACAATCTGCTTATCAAACAAATAAGCTAGCAAAAACCTTCCTGCCTGTTGCTCTTAAGGCCTTTACTAATTTTGATGAAATTTAGTATGCATGCATGCATACTCATAACCAGTTAAATCTGTGACCCAGATCAAACATATAAGGCTTCTATTTTCTGGAACGTCACACGGGAGTAGAATGTTATTATCCTAATGATCAAAAAGCAACACACAATGAGATGAAAAGGATAACATCCACGAGGGCTGCAAATAGACAGTGCCCAAAAAGAAGACAGTAGATGCAGTTGAATATCTCACACAATTTTTATGATAGACAAAGCTTAAGAAGAATCATATCACGAATCATTATAATACAACAAAGTGTCGACAAAATAGCTGAGAACTGTAAAAAGTAGGAAACAGCACAATAATTGTAGTAACAATTGTATTGCGGTGTTGGTTTGATCGGCGCCCCGCCTTCCCATTAGAGCGATATCAAGAGCCCACTATTATACGCGCGGGTAGGGTTGCCAGGTACACAAGTACATACATAAAATTACCCCTCTTTGGATCACCGCCTCTACGGAGGGGTAGGCAAAACTGCATCTTTCCACTTGTCGCGATCTCCTCATACTTCTCTCGCATTATCCACTTAATAACTCTCTTCATGCAATCTCGGCGGTTTCGGATAGTCTTGACCTGACCTTTTGCCCGATTGTCCTTAATTTGATCCAGGTACGCTTATGTTGTCAGGTCTCTATATATACTTAATAGCTGGAAAGACCTGTGTATTTAGCCTAACTCTTTTCCTTCTGGCATAACTCCCTTTACCACCACATCCTCACCTCTCTGTATAGAAACCCGGGGTAAGTACGCCTTTTAACCATGATCCCGGAGTGGATAAGCCAAGTTTTCAAATGAATTCTGACCTCCGCAACATTTTCAGGGGTAGGCAGAGACTACCTCTTTCCACTTGCCACGATCTCTGCATATTTCCTTCGCTTCATCCACATTCATAACTCTCTTCATGAGTAGGTATACCCTGCATTGTTGACAATTTGATGTTTACATACCTAATTCATGACTTACTACACGTGCAAATGAACATTTTTTCGGCTATTATCTAAACCATTGGTGGTCGCCAGCCTCACAAAAGCTGTTACAAACGGGCAGACAATCAAAAAGCCTGACTGCGGCTGGCAACCCTGCGCGCGGGCCACGTGCGCGACCTTCGAGCCTTGCCTCAATTTTTCAGGCGATACTCGTACATAATTCAGCGGTGAGCCAGTGTGTTGCCAAATTGAGTCATCATGAAACACTTCGTGTGTGTGAAAGTCTTATTCAGACCGACGTGACGTGAGACAGAAGTGGTTATTAAGTTAATTATTTACATAACGACTTTTATAATGTTGATATGGAAGCTTTAATATTTTGTTTGAAATAGATATTATTGTTTGAAATACATATGTTTGTTGGAAGAGACATTAATTAATGGTGGTCTGGTGACGTCGACTTAGAATTATCGTATACTGAACGTCCGCGAGAATCTTTAATTGACTGTTCCCTAGGAAATTTCAGGATATTTTCTATGAGTTCTCATCAATACTTATTAAGGTACATACTTAATTTATCGCCGCTGAACGTGGCCTATCAGCCTTTCAAGACGTTAGCTCTGTCTACCACGCAAGGGATATAGACTTGATTATATGTATGTTTGTGTGTTCTAGACTCTATTACAAGGTGTTATTATATCTATACAGAACTAAATCTATTGAGAAGTTTAGGTTCAAGTCAAGTAAGCTTAATGTGTTTAATATCGTGACGTAAACTACAATAGGTTCAAAGGGAACTTCATAATAAGGGCATTGGGGAGGCGGGTGCATTAAGTTACAATGGCAACACCCGCGAGGTACACTCAGCATAACTAATATTCCATATACAGATAACCATATTATAAATCAAAATTAAGGTCCCCCATAAATTACTACAGGTGTCCTGTTCCTGTCCACGAGAACGACTGGCAACTGTATCTGTAGCATGGCACGCGCGACGCCATTTTTATCATGTGAAAAAACTATCACTGTTTCGCTTTTCATTATGCCGTAAAACGGGACAGCGATAGTTTTTCGCGCAATAAAAACGGCGTCGCGTATGACATGCTGTAGGGTCTGAAGTAGCTTCGTAAGAAACGGGATAACATTGTTAACAAAATAATTACTGTTTACTATACATCTATTCCAATCTCGTATAGTGCTTTGGACAAAATGGTGTGCTGAATAGATTTAGTTATAATTTTTATAAACTCTAGATAGAAACTATAACTTTTTGTAATTAAAAAAAAAACTGTAAATTAACATAGCTGGAAAAATATACTAGTACTTCGTCGCGAACATTACAAACGTATTTTTTCTCCAAGTTGATGAAAACTCAGAAGCTAAAAATATGAAATTGTTGGGAGCGTTGCTTTTTTGCTTATTAATATTTCTAAGTTTTAGCCACGGTGAGATTAAAATTTAATAGAAAGAACCTTGAAGTTGAACCCGCTTTGTATCTCGCTGCAAGGTTGTTAGGTTTCAATTATTTTATGTGCAGCATGCAACATTGTTTATGAAAGCCCTTTCAGGAGTATTTCAGTGCGCTTGCAAAACTTACACGAAACTAGTATTTAATTAAATTTGTATCTATTCTTTAAAATATTATAAGATAAAAAATAATTACATAAATTTAAAACAGCACGGAAAACTGGATAACTTTTACTTTGATAATTTTTATTTTTAGTTTGTTCTTCATAGACGTCACGACCTTAAAATACTTAATCGATTGGAATATTTTTAAACCATCACTATCAAATTTATCATTTATCACAATGAAATAGGTCAATCCGTCAAATCGACAAAGTGGGCCAATTTCCGTGTAATCGAGTTATGTTTCATCCACTTTTCGCCGATATAACCCATTGTTACAGCCGAGGCAGTTAGACTAAATGTCATCAATCATTAAAATGGCCATTCACGATACGGATCACCACCACATAACCTTCCCCCGTAGACGTAGAAATTAAGGAAGACGGCGTTATACTATTCGGCAAAATGAAGCACATAATATATACGTACACAGCCCAATGTCTCACGCACACACTCTCACAGTCTCTCTGTGTTACAGTAGACCGCCATTTTTTTATTTTGTATTTATAGAGTTCTACGTAACTTGATATGCGGTTGATTGTACGTAGGTATGTTTTCTTTTAATTAATGTTTAAGCTAAGTTTGGACTGTATGCTTAACCCATGTCGTAAACCTGTTATCTAAACGATGACTCAGATTAAGTATACAGTTCAAAATAGACACAGAGATGACAATTGGAAAAACAATGCAAATACAACGTTCTCATCTCTCTGGAAAGGAGGCAAGCGTCTGCCTGTGGTCGCGATTCTGAAGTGGGTCAGATTTTTACACGAAGCAACTCCTATCTGACCCTTGAATCTTTGCAGGGGATCTAATCTGTAGGAAGTATAAATCCTTTATTTACTAATGGTCATATATGCATCCAGTTGCCTGAATGTGAAGATTTACTCATGACTTTTCCTTTACAGCAATAGCTTAGCGATCAAACCAAGTAGGTACGTAACATCTTTCTGCGTTACACCTTTACTTCATTGATATAGTTGGTATTAAGAGAAAACTTGAGACACATCCTCTACACTCGTATAAAACCAAAAATTTTTGACGGCCTCTGTGGCGCAGCGGTAATACGCTTGTCTGTGTCACCGGAGGTCCCGGGTTCAAATCCCGGTCAGGGCATGATGAGAAAAGAACTTTCTCTGATTGGTCTGGGTCTTGGATGTTTATCTATCTAAGTATTTATTATAAAATATTGTATCGTTGAGTTAGTATCTCGTAACACAAGTCGTGAAGTTACTTCGAGGCTAACTCAATCTGTGTAATTTGTCCCGTATATATTTATATTTATTTATAATTGTTGGTTTTGTTTGGTTTTATATGAGCGTAAAAGGGTTACACTCATATAAAATTCAATTCTTTCTCCAGCGCAACGTTATGTTCAAATACCCATAACCCCGGTCGTTAAAACCAGACGAAGGTTTTAAATTGCAATAACGCGAGTGGTCCCCATATAATGCTTAGCTCCCTGGCCTTGGATGACTCACTCCGGTTCAGAGTATGGTGCATTGCTTTTACCGCAAAATATGTTTATACACTATACCCATACGGCTTAGAATACACTGCATATACATAAATGTATCACCGAACTTGTAACTTGATCTGTTCCTGATTCACGACCACTAAAAGTAAAACAACCTGGACAATAATCACAGTTCTATTCAACATGGGGTGCCAATAGTCTCGAAAAATCTGTTCGAATAAAATACATTAGAATTGAGAACCTCCTCCTTTTTTGAAGTCGGTTAAAAAAGAAAACAATGTCAGAACGATATTTCATTCTGAATCTCTTTTATATGTATAAGTGGGTTAAGATAAGTCTTAAGTCCATCTTAACTGAAATGAACGTCGTTAAGGGTGAGATAACCTTTTAATGATCATCAAAGCAGTTTATATTGACTTCTTAAAGGAAAGATAGACTTAATGTACGACAAACGAAACAAACAAAACATTAAAATGACCCAAGTGTAAAATTTGCCGTGACATTGATGAGTATATATCCGCCTTAATAAACAACTGTTGCGTGGCCGTAAGTACATATGTACTTAACAAACAGTCGCCGATGAAAAGGGATTACTTGTCAAATTATTTATTTAAACGACCTTTGTTCATGTTGGAGGGCAACGCTGTAAGAAAGGACGTCACGGGTAGCTTAGATCGCTAGTTTTACCTTTAAAATTGACGTTAAATGATTTGCTTATTGATCTAAATATATATTATATTTATTTTAAACTACAAAAACTTAATACATTGCCCTAAACCGACGAGCTTCCTACGAAAATACATCTTTCCACTTGCCGCGATCCCTGCATACTTCTTTCGCTACATCCAAATTCATAACTCCCTTCATGCTAGTTTTGACTGTGAAAAAAAAATTATAATATCCTACGTACATACATACATATGATTACAACCAACAATCAACCAATCCAATCCAATAAGAGCCAACAATCTTAGAATGCCACGTTCAGCTGTATGCCTAAATGATAGAATAGAGATTCAAGGTGACAGGTCACTCATCGCCTACAAGAAGAATCCATATATATATGATCACGTCTTTATCCCTTATGGGGTAGACAGAGCCAACAGTCTTGAAAAGACTGATAGGCCACGTTCAGCTGTTTGGCTTAATGATAGAATTGAGATTCAAATAGTGACGGGTTGCTAGCCCGTCGCCTCAAAGAAGAATCCCAAGTTTATAAGCCTATCCCTTAGTCGCCTTTTACGACATCCATGGGAATGAGATGGAGTGGTCCTATATCTTTTTTTTGTTGGTGCCGGGAACCACACGGCACAAAAGAAGAATCCCGAGTTAATTAACCTTTTTTTTTTGTCACTAATATTACTTACAGTAATGAACGCTCCGTAGTTGTGGTGGGAGTCAGACATGTTGATGGGGTGTTCCATGTTGATATCAGTGCTGAGCTCCGCAGGCCAGCTGTCCGGAACTGATGCATCCGCCGTGCCTAAACTCCAGTACACCTGATGAAGAAAAATGTCAATTCAGTATAAAGAACCTATGTAATTAGTGCCTATAACTAAAACGCAGGTCTGAAGATGTGAAAAGTGTGACATACGTTTCCAGCCCTCATATTGCTGTTTCGCTTTTAATTGTGACGTGAAACAGGACAGCAATAGTTCTTCGCGCGATAAAAAAGGCGTCGCGCGTGCCATTTTCTCCACAGAAAAAGATTATGCGCTTGATGGAATTTGTGCAACCACGATCATCAGTTCGCTCTCCATAGGTACACAGGCATACATATCACATATACGATTTTAAGTATATAAAATACGCACCGCGTAATTTAAAAAATCGAAATATACAAGGTGATTTTGAATTGGTGAAGGAAATCTTCACAGCATGTTTGGATGAAACTGAGTAATTTTTTAAACAAAATATCTTATTTTGTACACTTTACAATTTTAAATAATCAATAAACTTCCTCATTTTTCGTGATAAATTCGCGTGACTTTAACCACAAAAGGAGCCGCACGACTCCTTTCTAAGACCATGTACAAACTGAAAATAACACTAGTCTACAAGGTTCGGGCAACAGAACACTGACCTATATCACGATGTAGCACTAGCATTACTGATTACAAATATGCTTACCAAAATCTGTCTAGACGTCTGGTTTTTTTTTAAATATTTTTTTTTATAATTTACCCGCATACAGGCTAAGATAAAAATGTAGATGATAGTCAACTATTTATTTGAGGGTATCTTTATAATTCATATGATATGATAGATAGACAAGTATAAAATGAGGGTATCTTTATTTTTCTTATGACACTACTACACAACAAATACTGGCTTTGCGTATTTTCTGTAATAACTTGGTTATATTTAAAATTTGTTATTAAAATGAGTGAAAATTCTGATAAAATAAGTTGTGTGAATTCCCCTGATACGTTTTGCTTCATTTGTGGCAATTTTACACCCGTAACTCAAAGGAGACCAGTAAGTGA
This sequence comes from Amyelois transitella, assembly GCF_032362555.1. Classification (NCBI taxonomy): domain Eukaryota; kingdom Metazoa; phylum Arthropoda; class Insecta; order Lepidoptera; family Pyralidae; genus Amyelois; species Amyelois transitella. The sequence goes on along the minus strand of NC_083511.1, from coordinate 2,711,801 downwards.
GAATGTTAAAGTGATGTACGAAGCGTATTTCGGTTTTACAATTGGTCACCAAAATAAAAAATGGGCTCCTCATATTTGCTGCATTACTTGTGTTGCTAGTCTGAGAAAATGGATGACTGGCAAGCGTTCTTCGATGCCGTTTGCAATGCCAATGATGTGGCGTGAGCCTACTGATCACAGCTTGGACTGCTACTTTTGCTTAACTAAGACCAGTGGACATTCCAGGAAGACGAAAATCAATATTGTCTATCCTGATACTTCTTCATCTACAAGACCTGTTCCGCATGGCCAAGAATTTCCAATACCGGTTCCACCACTCGATATTGCTTCCACTAGTGCAGATTGTATCAGTAGTGCACCTTCAGCATTTGATCCAAATTTTGTGATAAGTACTAATGAACCCCACTTGATAAATCAAGCTGAACTTAACGATTTAGCCCGAGACCTTAACCTTACAAAAGAAAACGCTGAACTTTTGGGCTCCAGGTTACAACAATGGAATTTATTAGCAAAAGAAACAAAAATAAGTGTGTTTAGAGATCGTAACAAACATTTGTCTACGTTTTTTACTTCTGAAAACAATGTCTGCTTTTGTACAGATCCAGATAAACTAATAGAAAATTTAAATATTTCTCATCAGCCCAATGAGTGGAGATTGTTTATAGATTCCTCTAAATCGAGTCTTAAGGCGGTTTTGTTGCACAACGGAAATACAAAACCATCGATTCCTGTAGCTTACGCTTATAATATGAAGGAAACTTACGAAAATATGTCCCTTATCCTTAGATCTATAAACTATGATCGTTATAAATGGCAGCTATGTGGAGATTTAAAGGTCATAGCTTTGTTACTGGGTCTTCAGGGAGGTTTTACCAAATTTTGTTGCTTCCTTTGTCTCTGGGACAGCAGAGCAACTCAAAAGCATTACATTGTCAAAGAATGGCCTAATAGAGATTCTTTTGAACCAGGAAAAGAAAATATAAAATTTGTGCCACTTGTTGATCCCAAAAATGTTCTTCTGCCCCCTCTTCATATCAAGTTGGGACTAATAAAAAATTTTGTAAAAGCTCTGAACAAAGAAAGTACTGCTTTTCTATATTTAAAAAGCGTTTTTCCTAAATTGAGTGACGCTAAACTGAAAGAGGGTATTTTTGTGGGTCCGCAAATAAGAAAACTGATGAAAGATGAAGACTTCGAGAAAAAGTTAAATGACACCGAATTACAAGCTTGGAAGTCATTTCAAAATGTGGTCACAAACTTCTTAGGGAATAGAAAAGCAGAAAACTATAAAGAACTTATAGAAAATCTGCTGAAAAGCTACCAAAAAATGGGCTGTAGAATGTCGCTGAAAATTCATTTTTTGCACTCACATCTAAGTTTCTTCCCCGAAAATTTGGGAGCTGTGAGTGATGAGATGGGTGAAAGATTTCATCAAGACATTCTTACGATGGAAAAAAGATATCAGGGTCGATGGGACTCCGCAATGATGGGCGATTACTGTTGGTTCCTTACAAGAGAATCAGATTGCGAATATAAAAGAAAATCTCCACATTCAAAGGGAAAAACAACTTTAGAATAGATTATATACATTATTAATAATTTTATGTGTTTATTTTTTATTAATTACAATGATTTCTTGCTATTTTATATCTCGGTTTTTTATTTTTTCTGTAACAAATTGTACAATTAATAAAGAAAAAAAAAAAAAAAAACCTGACGTCTAGGCAAAATTCTAAGCTCAGATTCGAATTAAGCGTGGTCGTTTTACCTAGAATATCATACTCTGGTCTCTGTTGCTCTCCTTAACTTCAATTTTGTTGGGTAGTGTAATTAGTGATATTAAAGCTGTAGTTACGTGCAAAGCGGTGGCTGTTACGAACTTGATTTTCAACTAAGTTCGGTACGTGGGCACCGTATTGTATAACTTTCAATACCTTTAATAATACCACGACCAAAACAAAGGTTTCCTTAACTTGCACATGAAAGGGTTGCGTAACCTTAAGTTTAAGTTATTGCAATATCATTGTTGGATAGTTTGTTAAATGTCAGAGATTATAATGTAGTCCGACTAAGTCGTATGTAACAATCTTGCGGCACGCAAACAATTTACATAGAAAAATACCTATTTCATAGAAGTGATGGCAAATTTTTATTCGGACACAAATTGACGCCGATAATTATTTTCAAAGAGCTTGCAAATTCCGTGTTGATATTTATTATACATACCTAAAGCTTTATCCTTCACGGGGAAGACAGCCAATAGTCTGAGAAAGGCTAAGACCGCGGTACCTAGGTATATATTAAATATTTTCATATTATTCTCTATTGTACGTAACAAGTACAATATAAAATATTAATCTTAAGAAAAGGTTACGCAGATGGCGGTCTTATCGCATTAATGTGATCTAATTTTGAGAATTACTGCCGCTTTTCAACTACGTAATGAAAAATTTTGAGAAGATAGGTCTAGATAGATAATTCTACAAAAGATATTTTTAATTATTTCGAAAATATAAATTATTCAACAAATTTCAATACAACCCGGGCTCCTCTGCAAAATGATTAGGATGCAACCGGGACTAAAAGCCAGGAGAAAGAAGAATAATAATTGCAAAATTAAATGTTTTAAACCCTTTTAAATTCGACCCTGAGATAGACTGAAGTGGTTCGATTCGTATGATGCCTTACTAAGTAAGTATACATATTTCTTTGGTTCACTCTTTAATCATATGAGTATCGAGTATCGTATCAAAGAACTTTAAAAGCCGTTATATACATCAACGATTAATCAGTCGCAACACCTACAATTAATTAATCCATGCCTTGTCATGGAATCGATTCCTATATCGATTAATCTATTTTAATATCGGGATCGTGTCGAAATGCAAATTTAATTAGAGCTGCATTCGTTAATGGCCAGTTAAAAATAAATGTCGCCCCACAAGGTTCGCCCTTGGGTCCGCCCGCCCTTGGTTAACTAATATAGTTTATTATTTTTGTCGAACAATATGCACTAATGCATAGTATTGAGTTGATGTGGCATTTTATTAATACATAAGAGCAGAAATGTACCATAGTAAACAAGAAAGTGAAAAATAAATAAATCCATTGATTTTTCTCTACATAAACGTTCAATTTTTAAATTTATTTATACACACATACATAAAATCGTACTTCTTTCCCGTAGGATTTCTTTATTTTATACACAATTATAATTTTATTGATGTACATGTAATCAAGGCTTTATGTCTGATGGCATAATAGTACCATATTATGTTGATTGACACAGAAACACAAAAAAATTATTTGCAACCTTAATGCTAACCCGTGTAATGTTTAAAAAAATATATAGGAAAGCGTTAAAAGAGAATATCACACGTGAACGAACTATAATGTGCAGAGCCAGAGCTGTTGTCAATTCTATAGCAGAATATATACTTGCTTGTCAATTCTATCGCTAACTACAGCAGAATAATTGCACTAAGGAGTGCACCCGAGCGAATGAAAAGTGAAATAAACTGCAGCTGTTAAGGGAGGGACCTTTTAAGTTGATACGTTTTCTGAGTTATACATTTTATTGTGCATAGAAAAATAAAACGCCATTGAAGTAAATATAGACAGTGACATTTCAGCTTTCCAAAAAGAACATCAATTAGAGGGAGGGAACTTTTAAATACTTTAGCCCGCATATCCGCCCGCGTTTTACTTGAATTTACAAAAAAAGTTGTATATGTCTTTTACCAACGTTTCAAACATATTGGTAACATATCATGGTGGTCTCCTCAAAGTCGGTCCACTAACAAGAAATTTCGCATTTATAATATTAAACAATTCAATCTAGGTTAATTCACGTCGTATATTTTTTTATTTTATTTTTTTAACGAAAGAGCATCCGCCCAATATTACATTTAAATCACATTCATAATTTTCACGAAAATTAAATAAGTTAAACGAATTGTGTAAAGTGAATTGTGAAAAAGAAATTTTAGTGATATGTTACTATAACTTGACTACGGCTACAACTTGACAGCAAATAACAAATACCTAAAACATGCCTTTTTAGTACTTACTTCAATAAAAAAATAGCAAACATTTCTGACAATCCCAAAGGGCGCGCAGTTCCGCCCCTTCAATATGAAATGTTCATGAAATTGCATTAATAAAAGGAAACAAAACTGAAAGTGTATTCGCCTTGGATACGAGTGTTCAATATTGTTGTCCTTGCTTCGATACAAACACAGTTCTTGACATTCATACTAAAACGGGAAATATTTTCTTTGTTTTAAGCTAACTTCAATGAAGGTTACAAAATAATATGCATACGTTGAATGGATTACGTATACTAGACGGAGACGTTTTAAACCAGCTCCAGAAAAGAAAATGTTTTTGAGTTGATTATTTTCTTTTTAGTGGCATGTTTTATATCTATGGGTTGAAATATCAATTGGTTATTATTGACTATGGATGGGTCATACCTATCAGAAGGTTCTGTATTTAATTCGATTTCTACTCAGAACAAGGAGTAAAATATATTTATTGATCTTTACTTTTTTTTTTATTCTTAACCATTATATGTTATTCTCTTTATTATTTTCATATGTGTTAATAAATGCCAAATTTAGTTGTTTCAGCAAGGCTGATGTGTCCGTTTGTCAATTTTCTGATAATTTTATAAAATTTAGATAAATATTGATTGACTAGCTTACCCGTTGGTTCGCCCGCGCGAATTTAACGCTATCATGTTAGTAGAAGAGAATACAGGTTTTTCGCAAATCCCAGGGGAAGTTCTTAATTCAAAATCTACATCGAAAATCTAACTTATTGCGAAATTACAAGGAACACATACACAAAACTTACTTTCGCATTTATAATATTAGTTGGAATTGGGATAATATGTTACAGGTACCTACTAAATAAAAACATATGTCTTGCCATTCGCTTCACGTTTTTACAAATCAGTAAAGGTTCACTTACTTTTTATTGGATAAGTACGGGGCCTCTCAGGATAAATGGCTCCATTCGATTGATTCGGACGCATTCATTCGAAGGTAATTTACCCAATTTGATCGTTTTTTTTAAAGAAAAAAGCGACGACTGGTATTTTTAAAGCTTAGGTTTTTGTCGGTAGCGTGTAGCAGATTTGATTGATTGATCAGATTGATGTAGCTCAAATATATTACATCTTATTTGTGTTACACGAAATTTCCCAACGTAACTTAAATTCGCAAAGTGATTTCCACAGACTTGTTTTCGCCATGACCTGTTTTACTTCTTGTTTGTTTCCGGAAAAAAACCATGTCAATTAAGATCAAAAGTGGAATGCCCGGGCATTGACCACTGATTGTTTTTTTAACCCCGCCTATGAAAACATGGGAGTTTTCGAACTGAAAGTGTTTTCGGTAGTTCACGAAAACAATAACAATCAACAAAATGTTTCGCTGGCCTTTTACCAAATGTTTATCAAATCCAAACAGCGCATGATTATTTATTATAGGCTAAGCGCGCACAAAAAATTTATTCGATTTTCAAAGTGGTATTAGAAAATTAAAAACGAAAATAATGGTGGCCAAATTCCACAAACATCTGAATTTGTGGAACTAAATTTCGATGACAAAGCTTTCTGTCATCGAAATTTAGATAAACAAAAGAAAATTATTTGCGAATAACTTTACAAAGACAGAATTTACATTGCGCATCTCTGATGTTTTATTAAAATGTAAACAAATAAACAATGAACTATGTATGTCTCACATAGCGAAAAGTTCAAAGCACGAATCAAAAATGTTTATTCGTCTGGCAATAAATATTGTTGTAAAATCAAAGCGCCTCATAGTACAATGATAAATGAATGTAGATATTTATTCAAAGAATTAATTTAAAAATAACAGCCAGGTATTACCAATACGCTTCGTCCAAAAAAACAGAGCAACAATAATAAATGTATACATGTTATCTGCCTACCCTCCGGGAAAGAGGCGCGATTTTATTGATGTATATTTAATTTCAAACATTTCACCTTTGTACAATTTAGCCCACAGCCAACTCGTTAAGAATTGTAAATATTTGCTGACATATAAAAATAGCCGCTGTAACAATGCAAGCTAATTACACACTCGCAAATGAACGCGGGTTATTATGCACTAGTGGAAACAAAGAACAGAAAATATAGGTAAGTACCTAAGTATCGTACATTAAAAGTGTTTTTCTTCGTAAATTCTATATATAAGTGTATCGTTCCCTTATATTGTATCGTTAAGTCAGTATCGAAAAAAACATAGGGAATTTACTTTTACTTTGGGACATTGTAATGTTTTCTTGTAGTTCTTTTATTACAAAATGGCGCGTGCTCGCTTTCAAACTGCGCTGCTTCCAACCTGCTTTTAGTGTGCTCGGGCCTTTAGAAGATTGTTTTATAAGTACATATTACGGCATCAAATTGCATAAGAACCCGTGAGATGATTTCAAACGGATAATGTAGGTTTATTTATACTACTAGGGTACTTACATCAAAGATTTTCCCCAGGTCGGTGGCCAGACAGGAACAGTTGTACGCCACGATTCCCAGTTCCTTGACCTGTGGATATTATGTTTGTTGAGTGCCACACCAAGTAGAAACTTTAAAACAGAAAAGCTACTCGTATCATTGCAAAATCTTCATTGTAATTACATTCATATTACATCTTTATCCCTTATCTTGAAAAGATTCAATTTAGTTGCATGGCTTAACGATGGAATTGAGATTCGTATCTGACCTCCGCAACATCATGGACACATCCAGTTGCCTGAATGTGCAGGTTTTAAATTTCAACTTTATTATGTATAGTCGCCAAATAAAATGGTTTTTACATACGGGAGAACATGCTTAAACTAAAAAGGGCATCATATTTCCCATTAAGCTTCTGAGCTATGAAAACAAGTGAATAGATTTACCTGCGTCAAAGATCTCCAATCCATGTTGGCACTGCCGATATAAAAATGTGTTCTATCTACAATCCAAAATTTCGTGTGCAACACTCCACCGCCGAGTAGCTTGGAGAAGTTCAAACTTCTCACCTGAAATTACACAAAAGGTTAAAAACCATTGAAATTAAATAAATAAGTTAGGTGTGCATCATTTCTTATGATATTTTTATCCTTAGTATTCCATCAAAGCAGATTCAACATACATACATATGGTCACGTCTATATCCCTTGCGGGGTAGACAGAGACAACAGTCTTGAAAAGACTGAATGGCCACGTTCAGCTATTTGGCTTAATGATACAATTGAGATTCAAATAGTGACAGGTTGCTAGACCATCGCCTTAAAGAAGAATCCCAAGTTTGTAAGCCTATCCCTTAGTCGCTTTTTACGACATCCATGGGAAAGAGATGGAGTGGTCTTATTCTTTTTTGTATTGGTGCCGGGAACTACACGGCATTATTCAGCAGATTCAAACTGCTAAAAATTAAAAAAAAAAAAAGAAATTTTGAGTGATGTTGCTAACAAAGTATCTGATGCAAACTAAAAAAATTTATAAAACATACACACCTGTGCAGCTTTCTTCTTTACTAAGTATTCTGTGTCTATATTAGGGTATAACTTAGTGGGCCAATTTTGAGCAATTTTCAAATTTATATTTCTTTTTGACCCGGCAGCATATAAAGCTTGGAACACTTGCTCACCCTAAAACAAAAAAAAAAACTGTAAAAACACACACATTTGCGTTTCCATCCCTTACAGGGTAGATAGAGCTAATAACTCAGACTCAAACGCCACATTTCGCTGAGAAAGATTTAGATGATAGTAACCCATCAGACGAAAGCAGTGTGTAGGTTGAGATATATAGATAGGTAAATAAGTAGTAGTCTCAATATTTGTTTCATTTACATGACCCAATGACAACCTGACATACGTGGCGACCGGGCCACTCGTTATTTGATGCGAGTACATTCCATAGACATATAAGGACCGATGATAATTTGAGAATGTCTGCTGATATTGCCGTGTTTCAGTTTGGTTGCAATTTTATGCCTCGAAATATTTGAAAATGGGAGATGCTCTTCCTAATAGGAAAGAAACGATTATTGCCTGGAACTCAGCCAGCGGATAAAACAAAAATAATTTTGAGTACTAAATAGAATATCAGTAGGACTAATGCTACTTTTGGTTATTGCATTGACATTTCTTTTGGGAGCAGTAAACTATTTTACCTACTGAATACAAAATATCATGAAAGTTAATCCTGCAACATTTTAAAGAATTCCAGTTAATAGATTCTTTTTAATCACAGAAGTCCATGTGAATGGAACAGAAGCAGCTGGCACGTACTATATTATTTTTCCACTACCAGAATGGAAGTTGATCTGTATTAAAATTGATTGTGATTATAGGCAGACTCGGCGGACTCTTAGGTACAACAGGAAGGACGGAACAGCACATTCCAGAAGTATGTCAATGTTGATGATGCAATAAATACATACATAAACACACACAGAAATTCAGATAATAGTGAGTAACACATTGGATGAAAACAGATTTCTTTTTTAAAATCAAAGCTAATGAGATAAATTTCACATTTGTTATAAATAATGTACCAATTATGAAATACTCACCTCTATGGAGGAGTTATATGGATACTCTTCATTAAACCTAAGACTCCAATAATAGGAGGCTATTTCTATTGTAGTTTGAGCTTCGTCTATGAGATCCAGCCACACATTTTTAGTGGCAATGTGAGTCATGTTCGGAGGGTACATGTGTCCCTCCGGAATACTCTCGACTAATGACAATCTGAAACAAAAGTTTCTTATTATAATTTTATTGTTATTATTTATCAATGCCTTGTCAGTTTAATAAGCTTAAAGTATATTCTTAGTATGTTTAAGACTTTTTGTTAAAAAATTGTAGATAAATCAACTCATTTAAGCATTATCTGCATCTGTTTAGTCTTTCAATATCACACATTTTTCCTGGTGGGGCAGGTAGAGACTACATCTTCTTGTACCATGTTTCCTACAAAAACTACGCTAACAAAAATTTTACAAATACAATTCATACATACTCAGTTATCAAGTCCACCAATGTACATTTTTATTTGTGCAATAAAGTTATAAATAAATAAATACTAACCTACACTCATCTGAGCAATGCAAACTAACTGGAGCATTCGGTGGCACCAACTGAACAACATTTGGCTGGTCAAGCAGCGGTACCAACACCACCAGGACTATCAACACTATCACTATTGACACAGGGATGCACGATGGCCGACACCATATGCTTCCTTTTTTTCTTCTACGAAACAAAAATAGAACAAATGTTAGAAACAGAAATATAGTTTTTTTTTTAAGAAAGTAAACAACTGAAAAAAGTTCTTTTTTTAAACTTCATCAAACTGATTTACTTTATTACAAATTATAACTTATTAGCTTGTTGGCTATTTATGTATACAAATAATAAATTAGTTTTAGACAGCAGGTATATTAATTAACTAGAGTGCTTGTTTAAATAGGAATAAATGAAGAGACACTCACTTGTCATTATAACTGTTTCCATTTTCATCTCTCATCATAAAAATCTGTTCCCACTGCTCCAGCTCCTCATCAGACGAGGAAGCGTTCCCCACACTCCCAGATTCTAGCACGGTCTGCCGACAAACAAGTTTATTTGCAAAAAATTTTAGGTTACATTACCGATACAGGAAGAAACGAGAAACTCTTTAATACATTGCATACTTGAAAAACAAGATATAAGTATATAAAATCTTGAAGCTATTTACTAATTCTTGGTATATATAAATAAAAGGTAGGTAAGTATTTTGAGCAATGTTTCGATACTAACTTTGAAGTACAGCAATAAGCGCTTAATAACTTCCATAGTTCACGTAAACCAAATTTAATTATAGGGTCTAATGTGTAAAGCAATGACAGTTTTTTTTTTTACTTGAGCCGTTATTACTTATTATATTAAAACTTAACAATTAACTGGCAAAAAAAACTAGTAAGTAAACTAAAACTAAAACAAACAAAACACTTCTACTTTACTTGTGTTTGACATTGACAAGTAGAAATTTTTTCTGTATTTTTTTTTCCAAGATCATCCAAGACCAGACCAAGTCTGGGACTTACCAAAGTTTAAAAATAATGTCAACGTCGTGTTCCTCAGTCATCGTTATATTTGACTATGATTTACTAAATTAGGTAGGTAAGTATTAGTTTATTGTCAACATTTTCCTTCAGGGTATGATCGTAAAAGTAACTTTCAAGTTTCTAAGGTGGTGTAAAATTATAAGTAACAATACCAAATAATTTTAAAGAGGTAAGTGGGAGTAAAGAAGTAAGAGGGAAATATGTGAATATATAAACAGGCGAAAGTTTAAACAAAGTTATTAAATAGCAAAAAAGAAACACAAAACTTAACTCAAGTATTATTTTTAGCCGTCACACTAACCATTTAGATAAAATCACGAAAGCTACATCAAAACAAAGTAACAAAAAATTAAAATCAGTTCCAACACTTATTAAATTTTTAATTAAACTGTCACTAACACAAGCACAACAAGTAATATAAAACAGCATTTTCGTATATCCTGGAGTTCCTATACACCGTGCAGGCGCATTAGTGGCAAAAATATTACTGCAAAGAGATGACGTAGGCAACAGCCGCATTGTAAAATGCATTTTAAATACTAGGTTAGTACAGACTAATCACTAATCAGGACAATCGTAAATCTAACGTCAGAAAGGCGTTTTGTTTTAGCGCTAGTAGCCTTAGTTTTGTAGTACGTAGATAGGTTTTAACTGAATGTCGTTAGTTTTGCCTAATTGACCTGCGCAGTGGTGTGGTGGCAGTAGGAAAGTCCTTGCCCTTATCCTTTCTGTGAATGCGGGTCATACAAGTTACGAATATAACAGCATTATTTGTTGCAGTCGACTAGAATTTCGCCTTTATTATTTTATACTCAAGACAGGCCCATATACAGTTCATTGGGTTATGGGCTGCTTCATTATGTCGCTAGTATCTAGATACTTACACTTATAACAGAGATACCTAACTATATCTATATATAGCGATGGTAAATATAACACAAAGATCGGTTAATAATATGGGAATTATTTAATGCATGATTTATTAAGATAAATCAACAGCTTATAAACTAAGGTAAATTGTGAGAAGTGGGGTAACCTAGTTAAATATGTACAACGTGTTCTACGTGCAACAATATTATTTACTGGTACGTTACGTAGGTGTATTCCTGCTACCACTATAAAACAGTTGATCCAAGAAAACTAAAAAATAAAAGTAGGTCTACTAGTACTACCTAACCTACTTCAACTTTTACCGAAGACCGCGTGACTTGCATGCTCATGAATGCACAAAATTACGTTTGCTTATAAAAATCTATCACATTAAAAATGAGGCAGATGATATTAGCATGGTATAAGTTAGTAACATGACCTTTTGACTATACTAGGTAGGTACTTACATCGCAGCGAAAACAACAAACCGGCATGACATCATCGTTTAATAATTTCTTGATATTAATCTATGTTTTTATGATCACTACAATCACAACACACAACGTCGACGGTGTTAGGTTAACGTAACATAAATAAACCCACCTTCAGGGCAGAAATCGCTGTAGCCTCGCTCGCGTGTCTCGTGTCATACCAGCAATGTTATTACAAAGTATAATGATGTGAAATAATTACAGGTTTGAAGCACCTAGTCTGTCGTGCGGACGCTCCAAATGTTTACGGTATACTGTGACAAAATTTCGGTTATGATTTAGTTAAAATATCGCAGTCATTAGAGCTTGATAGCGCAGGAACGTTCTACCCTTTATAAGCACCATTAAATTGACGATTTCACCAACACTGTTATAGTACCTAAAGTTTGTGTTGTAGGTAATAAGACTAAAAGCTTTTTCGTGTCATTGGCGGACTCTGATTAATTTAGAGAGAACAAGTACGTATATGAATCAAGTAATTTGATTTGCGGACCTTTGGAAATGAGAATTTAATTACATGCCAATAGCAGTCCAGTTCATACTTAGGTACGACTTAAATAAATCAATTAAAGACAGCGACTTAAGTTTATTTTAAACTAGCTTTAATTAATTAGTAACTAGCGACCCGCCCCGGCTTCGCACGGGTGCAAAATTATAAATGTTATTATACATAAAAACCTTCCTCTTGAATCACTCTACCTGTTACAAAAAACCGCATCAAAATCCGTTGCGTAATTTTAAAGATTTAAGCATACAGACAAACAGACTAAAATAGCGACTTTGTTTTATACTATGTAGTGATAACCAAGTCCATTTTGTATCGATGGGATAGTGATAAATAATATATTGTTAGGTAGGTTCTTAGATGAAACTGGCACAATATACCTACAGAAAAACAAAATTTTTGTGAGTTATTTTAAGGGCCAATAATATATAAGTAAATATATAAATATTATATAAGTGTACCTATTTCAAACTGGCTGTAATTAGGTAGTCGTTAATTTCACCATTCATTACGGAACTTTAAAAATAAACTGGAAACAACGGTAATGAAAACTTTATGTTTTCTCGGGAAGAGGAAATCAACTATAAAGAATTTATTGACTGTAAAACTCTTCAATCTCTTTGGAATCGAATTTGAAACCTCCGTCGTACGTAGTGCAGTTAAAATTAACTGCGTCGAGGTTTTAGTCAGTACTAATTAAACTAATTGTTTGGTCCGTTTATGCGCTGCTTTAAGTTAAAGTTTCATTTTAACTGTATCCTTAACTTGACATAAAACTATCTATCACATATACATATACAAAATCACGTGTATATCCCTTGTGGGGTAGACGGAGCCAAAAGTCTTGAAGACTAACCACGTTCAGCTATTTGGCTTAATAATGTATCATGCAGGTATTATAATACTGATTTTTCAGTTGATAATACTAAAATATAAGGTTATTAGCTTATTATCATTCCAGGTTCAGGCTGTAAGGCTCTGGAATGCTCTTCCTGAAATTATTAAGAGAGCTCCTAGTCGCTCTGCGTTCAAACATCCTGTGAAGGGGTTCTTTCTTTGGCAGATTAATGATGGGTCATCCTAATTTGATATTTTATGTATGTATATGTATTTATAGTGTATATTATGTATCTTGAATTGTACGCATTTTTTTTGTAATGTATGTATTTTGTCAGTATGCATGTGCACTTTATCGCACCACCAACTTAAAGTTTTTTCTGTTTGGTCAGCTGGTTGACTGGTAGAGAATGCCAAACGGCATTAAGTCCGCCTTTTGTACATTTTTGTTTTTTGTGCAATAAAGTTTAAATAAATAAATAAATTAGCATTTAAAACCCAAAATTGAGAAAATAAATTATGTATTAATAGAGTTTTAGGAATTTTCTGTAGGCTTCGGTCCCATGAAACGTTACGTCATTAAAAAAATTCTCACTGGTTTCGGCTGTACTTAGACTGATGTGTTGCTCACTGTAGCCTTTTATTATCGCAAAAACGTAAATAAATGTTTAGTTTAACAACGAAGGGTATTCATAAAGTCTTTTAAGTACCTATATCTATGGTTATTTTTTTAATATTCTCCTTATTTAAATGCCTGCTCGAAGTACAAAAATGTATATGGCCCCGTGTCGTAGTCGTAAAGACGAAAGTGCCCAATAAAATCAGTGACCTCTGCCCGAGTCGTTGGCAACAGAGCTTTTATAGCAGTTACCTATTTGGAATGCATGTACTTTGGCTTGGCCGTTGAACTGTTTATGCAAATTCGTTGTAGATAATTGTATAATATGTATATCAACTGAAACTAAAGTTATAGTTGCACATACATACGTATAATCACGTCCTTATCCCATACGGAGTAGACAGAACCAACAGTATTTTGAGAAGTGTATACAATATGTAATAATAACTTTTTATTGCACCACAATAAATATTATAAAACATAAAAGCAAAGGGCTATGACCATGTGCAGCTTACAACCATTTCAAAAATGGCGTAGACCATATAATGAATGGCGTAGACCATATAATGAATAACGTAGACCATATAATGAATGGCGTAGACCATATAATGAATGGCGTAGACCATATAATGAATGGCGTAGACCATATAATGAATGGCGTAGACCATATAATGAATGGCGTAGAAGCTCGAAGTTAGAAGACATGTTTGTTTGTAATATCTTTATTGAACCGAAATGTTTACTCATCGGCACTTGTTTTGAACATACATACATTTTGAGTCTCAGCTATATCCCTTGTGGGGTAGACAGAGCCAACCGTCGTTAAAAGACGGAAAGGCCACGTTCAGCTGTATGGCTTTATGATTAAAATAGTGACAGGTTGCTAGCCCATTGCCTACAAGAAGAATCCGCAGGTTTATAAGCCTATCCCTTCGTTGCCTTTTACGATATTCATGGGAAAAAGATGGAGTGGGCCTATTCTAAAGTGCCGGGAACCACACGACACGCGACAATTACACAATACTTGGATTGATACTTTATAACATTTGTTATTTTCCAAGGCAACGTGCTAAAAAAATATGTTTTTTTAGCATAGCATATCCCGGGTACATTGTCTCCATAAAAACAGTCAGTAATTTTATCAAAATGTAAACAAATTGCTACATAATGTAGACGATAAACAGCAAAGCAATGATGAACGTTGCGTGCGATTTGAAAATAAACATTACCGGTAACGACCCAGTACCGATTGTGAAATGGCGATTGGCGGTTTATGATTTTTAAAGGGAATAATGTATAAAAGTAATGCCAATTAGGAACATAAAATTAATTACCTACATATGCCGTGTGATTCCCGGCAACAAATAGGAAAAAGAATAGGACCACTCCATCTCTTTCCAATGGATGTCGTAAAATGCGACTAAGTAGGTATGTAAGGTTAATGATTTAGATTTTAAAGCTGACATTTTCAAGCCAAATTTACATTAGCCAACTACCTATTATCGTTCTCAGTCTGTGCATATAAACTTAACAAATTTACAGAACATACATACATACATATGGTCACGTCTTTATCCCTTGCTGGACAGACAGAGCCAACAGTCTTGAAAAGACTGAATGGCCACGTTTAGCTACTTGGCTTTGAGATTCAAATAGTGACAGGTTGCTAGTCCATCGCCTAAAAAAGAATCCCAAGTTTGTAAGCCTTTCCTTTAGTAGCCTTTTACGACATGGGAAAGATGGGAGATGGAGTGGTCCTTTTTTTTCGTATTGGTGCCGGGAACCACACGGCAATTTACAGAACATTCAATGAAATCATCGCCTATTTATATCGATTTGTTTTTTGAATCAACTTGATTTAATACAACGTTCTCGTTACTCGGAAAGGTAAATTGCCATAGTTAGCCATTAATGTATTGTTTTTCTTTCTGTCGTGCCGTCGTAATTATCATTTATCACGCCATCGACGAGTTGAAAGCTATCAAAAAAACATTGATCAGAAAAAAAAATAAAAGCAGTAAAAAACTTGTGAATCATCCTTATTTAATTTCACTAAACTTCACTAGCTTTAAAACAATAGTAGGAATCTTAATTTCATCATCAAGCAATACAGCTGAACGGAGCCTTTCAGTCCGTACAGTCCTTTCAAGACTACCCTGTACTATCACTGTCTACCCCTGCAAGGCCTATGGACGTGATAATATGCATGTCTTCTTATTAATATATTTTTTTTTTAAATAAAAACAGATGTAGTAACAGGAATAGAAAAGGGTATGTTAAGATGGTTCGGTCATGTGGAGAGGATGAATGAAAGCAGGTTGACTAAGCAGATATACAAGGAGAGTGTGGAGGGAAGGGTCGGAGTGGGAAGACCTAGACGATCGTATCTTGATCAAATTAAGGACATCCTCGTAAAGGGTCAGGTCAAAAGTACCCGAAACCGCTGTGCTTGCAAGAAGAGAGTTATGAATGAATGTGTATGAAGCGAAGGAAGTATGCAGAGATCGTGGCAAGTGGTAGTCTCTGCCTACCCCTCCGGGAAAGAGGCGTGATTTTATGTATGTATGTATGTTTGAATTGAATTGAATTAAACACAGATACAAAATCATTTACTACGAGTATAATACCATTGATACTATTATGCCACATTCAGATTACGCTCTGTGAACTTTAGATCCGTGGTTGCCCGATGCGCAACTACCAGTCGACGCAGTTTTTTGTGACTACCCTACATAGTTCCTTATTTTAATTTTTGTTTTATATACGCTCGCTGTCTTGGTATACTTATGTACGAGTATATAAAAAGTTTCTCAGTAGTAAGTGAATTGTTAATTCTTACTGAGGAAATAAAGTTCTTTTAACTATTCTTCTTTGTCGTTACCTTTTCCCACTCTTTACGTGGGCACGGCACGGTTTTTCCAATTGCTTCTGTCACTTGCCATCTCACTGGTCACTCCTTTTTTACTCATACTTTCCTTTACGCTGTCCATCCATCTCTTTTTATGTTTTCCCCTGTTTTTGAAACTTCTATGTATGTATGTAATAGTGAGATATATATATTTCGAGTAATCTGACTCCATTAACACATCGAGACCTAATCTAGAAACATTACTAATTACCGGTTGACTGAAAAAGATCTTTTCATGGGATAAATCCGCCGTTGCAATAAATTTAATTTTCCTTACATAATTTCCATTTCTATAACTGTGTAAATTTCTGTGTAATAAAGATATTAGAAACAAAAAAGGTAGTGTAACATAAAATGTAAAAACTACTCTTACAATACAAATACATTTTCATTGGTTTTTAATTTTTAAGGCCGTCCACGATTAGATTTTTTTATTGGCAAAGACAAACGTCTAATTACTTATTATGTAACTCGCAATATATCAATAACGCAAGATATTTTTATGATGCCTAAAACCAAGTTTATTTTAATTGCCCAAAAAATGTCGGTAGGTAATAACAAAGCAGTATAAAAAACTGATTATGATGATTTCTTTATTGTTGCACGGTGTGTCGTAAGAGGCGACTAAGGGAAAGGCTAATAAACCTGGGATTCTTCTTTCAGGCGATGGGCTAGCATCCTGTCACTATTTGAACCTCAATTTCATCACTGACCCACACAGTTGAACGTTTCAGTTCTATCAAGACTACTGTCTACCCTGTAAGGTTACGTCTACATCAGACTTGATTATATTTATGTATGTATAAAATTCGAGCGTACAAAGTATGGAACAGCAATTTTAAAATATTCTATGATCGTACCGAATTTTACAGCCCTCGTTTCGAGCAAGGCCTGCGAAATTCAAATATGTTTGGTTGGTGGATTACTGTTGTCATGGCAACGTGTGTAATAACAAAATTACGCAAATAAGTGCCGAAATTGACCCGTGACCTCGCACTGGCCAAATCATATAAATCGGAATAGTAACATAATTCTATGGGCCGAAATATCAGCCTTGAGCAATGAATGCGTTAAAAATGACAGTGCGTTTTTAAATGTTAACCAAACATCTACGTAACGTCATCATCCATAAATAAAACCACGTCTTTATCCCTTACGGGGTAGACAAAGGCAATTGTCTCGCAAAGAATGAAGGGCCACGTTCTAATGGAAATGAGATTAAATAGTGCGACAGATTGCTAGCCCATCGCTTAAAAGAAGTATCCCAACATGGGACACCGTACCGTGGTCAAAATTTACTTTATACTTCATTGTACTACTTCTACCAAAAGCGCAACTGTAGAATAAAAATAGAATCAGTGGAACATCTTGAACTAAATAATGTCCATCAAATTAAGCCGAAAAGTAACAAAAGCTTTCGTTCGTAGACTCGTAGCGGTGCTACGGCGTAGCATCGTAGACATACTTCAGTTGTTTGTATATTTCTAAAATTTATAGGTCTTTGTTAATCGTAAACTTGCGTGCTTTGCTACGAGGACTGAGGTCGTGAAGTAATTACATAGAAAATTGTAATGATGGTAAATATTTACTACCGATCGTAGTACACGCACGGCTAACGCGGCGTAGGTGATGCTACGGCGTAGCGAAGTGCTACGAGACAGCTACGATAATTTTATCAAATGATTCTGGCAGTTTATTTTTAAAAGTAATATTCACGCGTATACTGTATAGGTTTTTTTGTGGATTCGACAGATGTTAAACACATATAAAATAGCTAGTTTCGTCCGCGACTTCGCCCGCGTAAATAGTAATAATATTGAAAAATTTCATAGAGACTAGTGCAGTGGTTTTGACGTGAAAGACGGACAAACTACACTTTCATATTTTTAATATGGATATACTTCATACTTAATTTTTTAATAATGTAAATAAATAAATAAATATATTTAATATTTTTAGTATGGATTATACTAATAAAAAGCAAACACTTAATCCGAAAATTTGTCTGTCTAAGGTGAAAGAATTACCATGATCGATTACTTATTTCCGAAAATTAACTTTTACAAACAAACAATCAAAATTAACTTAACCTCTTTATAACAATCGTATAGAAGCATACAATTTTGTCTTAGGGCGAATTTTCGTGTATTGTACCTACCAATATTATAGAAAAGAGGAACATAATACCTCTTTGTTCGAAGTCGGTACACTAACGGAGTTCGCCCTACTCAGATAACAGTAACTTAAAGCATTCTGTCAGGCACTATCTACTAGGTAAAGTTACAAAGCCAACACCCCCCACCCCCCACCCTTCAGTCTTGCAAGTTTTCCCTTCGATATAATGTATTATTAGTATGATAATGTAATTAGAAAGATAATTTAAAAGGCGACTAAGAGATAGGCTAATAAACTTGGGATTCTTCTTATAGGCGACTAGCTGTGCCCGCGACTTCGTCCGCGTGGATTAGTTATTTTGGGCTTCATTGAAGCCCCTCAAGGATGAATAATTTTCCCTGTTTTTTTTTTCACGTTTTCCATTACTTCTTCGCTCCTAAAAGTTGCAGCGTGATGTTATATAAAGCCTAAAGCCTTCCTCGATAAATGGTCTATTCAACACAAAAAGAATTTTTCAAGAATTTAAGAATAGATGAGCTAGCAACCTGTCGCTATTGGAATCTCAATTCTATCATTAAGCCTAATAGTTGAACTTCAGTCTTTCAGGACTGTTGGCTCTGTGAAGTACAATGAGGAGCAAAGGATATAGACGTTATTATATGAATGAATGAAAGGTATTGAATCAAATGAATGTCATCCTATAATCATTGACATATCTCGACATCTTTGTTTTATATCCGATTGAGAGGTTATGCTTATTCTCATTCAGAACGACGCAAATTCTACATTCCCACATTCAAATGCAATTCAAAGACATTCAGAAACAATAGTTCGTTACGATGTATCTAGATTTGAGTATACGCCGCGATAAGTAAGGGGTGAGACAGGAAGGAAATCCTCTTGACATGTAAATGTTTTCTACATATATATATATACCACGTCTTTATCCCACGCGGGGTAGACAGAGTCCACAGTTTTGAAAAGACTGATACGCCATGTTTAGCTATTTGCGTTAATAATGACTTCTCTAAAATTTTACGCCGATGGCACATTAAAAATGAGATGAGATGGCGAAGATGAAGCCTTTAAATTTTGCACGTGCCGGAACCTAAATAATTCTTGAAATATACTACGATGGGCTTGCGACTATTACACTATTACACTAACTTGCGCCTCAACCGTCTAAAACTACACATTAACTGGGTTTCGTCGTAAATTCTGATAGCGAAACAAATGGCTGTATTATATATAACTACAACACTAACCTTTTACTACAGACAATAAAATACTTATGTGGAATAACGTCATGGGGTGCCTGTGTCACGTCAATAATATATTAGGTTAATTTTTTTTGACTTAACAAATTTTTGCCAAAGATCTACTTATATCAGGTTATACTGGCATCATCGGCGGAGGAGTTACAGGAGATGGTAAACTGTATGCATAAAGCTTTAAAAGAGAAAAGAATGAAAGTGAACGTAAGTAAAACTAAAACACTGGTTTTTGAAATGGAGAAAGAAATGACAGCATGTAATATTTTGATTGGAGGAGAAAAAGTTGAGCAAGTGAAAGAGTTTGTATATCTAGGATCAAAGTTTACATCAGATGGCAAGTATGATAGTGATATTGAAAGGAGAACATGGTGGATGGAGCTTTGCATGCCTTTATGAGCAGTCAGAAACTATCCAAAAAGGCTCGACTGGCTGTGCATGGGGGCGTGTTGGTCCCGACATTAATGTATGGGAGTGAAAGTTGGGTATGGCAAAAGAAGCACGAAAGCAGAATAAATGCAGTGGAAATGAGAGCGTTAAGGAGTATTTTGGGTGTGAAATTGAGTGACCGGATAAGGAACAGCGTGATAAGGGAATGTTGTGATGTGAAAGAAGATGTAGTTATAGGAATAGAAAAGGGTTCGGTCATGTGGAGAGGATGAATGAAAACAGGTTGACTAAGCAGATATACATGGAGGGTGTGGACGGAAAGGTCGGAGTGGGAAGACCTAGACGAACGTATCTTGATCAAATTAAGGACGTCCTGGTCAGGTCAAAAGTATCCGAAACCGCCGAGCTTGCATGAAGAGAGTTATGAATGTGGATGAAGCGAAGGAAATATGCAGAGATCGTGGCAAGTGGAAAGAGGTAGTCTCTGCCTACCCCTCCGGGAAAGAGGCGTGATTTTATGTATGTATGTATCTACTTATAGGAGGTTAGGATTCATCGACATTTACCTACCCACAATTTTATATCAGCGAATCGGCCATTTTGAACCTTAATGAATTATGAAATTTTGAACCATACTTAAGATTAAGTACTTAATGAGAAGGACATAGAATTCCTTTTCGAACCACAAAATGTACTTTCTCCTCAGGTTTTATAACGAACGAAATGTGCACGATTATGGCAATTAGCAATGGACTTTAAAAACAAGCCATTAGGCCCCTTAAACCTTAAATATTATATTACTTGAGTGACCACCCTATACATTGTAAATACTCTAAGAGACACTAAGCATTATGAATGACCGCAACACCCTACGTACAAGACCCTTGTCAGTGTGAAAGCCTACTCAAAGATTCTCAAAGGATCAACACAACAAGAAACGACGTGAGAGAATTTCGTAGAGCTTACTTCTTCGAAAACATATTAACGTTAACTTTGGCACACGATTTTGTACAAGAACAATTATTAACTTTCTAAAAATCATGAAAATAAATTGAATATAACACCTCTTTTAAAGTTAAGACATGTAGAAAACCATTCATGAAAAGCCCAAGTAAATTTGCTAGGGCTAACCAAATTAGCTAGGGCCGTACTAAAACCGGGCCTAACGCCCCTTGAAATTGGGCCACGGCCCACCACATAGCTTAACAGACGTACCTACATATCTATACTAATATTATAAAGCTGAAGAGTTTGTTTGTTTGAACGCGCTAATCTCAGGAACTACTGGTTCGAATTGAAAAATTATTTTTGTGTTGAATAGACCATAGGCTATATAACATCACGTTTTAGAAGTGCAGAAATAATGGAAAATGTGAAAAAAAAAACGGGGAAATTATTCATCCTTGAGGGCGTCAATGATGCCCAAAATAACTATTCCACGCGGACGAAGTCGCGGATTCAGCTAGTTTCTAATAAAAATAAATTATTGAAGCTCATCATTCGCCCATATATTAAATTGTAGTTATATATTTTTATAAGAAATCTTATGCTTGACTATCTATTGTAAGCAATCTGACGGTATTGAACTCGCTAACCAATAACAATTATTAGTGTTTCGAAATAATACCAACAAAATTGGTAAAGATCATTAACAAATCAAATTGAGTTAGTGTGAATCACCAATCGATATCAATTTCAAGATAGTCATCAGGAAATTGTTCTGAAAACTGTTTCCTAATAGTATCACAGTATTTCCCCTCTTATGTATTGTCATGAGGAATGACAATTCAGACACCTAAATGTGATCATGATCGAAGTAGTGTTAGATTCCCCTGTAACCTAGGTCTAAACTACCGTTCATTGATAGACTACTAAACTAAAAACTAAGAGGTTTTCAATTCATCGCCATCTGTTGATATCAATATTAAGACTTTTACTACATAGTCTATAACAAATTCGCTTTTCGCATGTTCTACGTGTTTTTAAGCTTTCTTCTCTTAAACCAAACGGATTTTGATGCAGTTTTCACTGTTACATACGCAACCTAATTTCACAGATTATACATAAAACGTTCAAAGGACACCGTGTGTGTGAAGACGCGATAAATATACAGGTGAATTTGCAAATGACAAATTAATAAATCTGATAGGAACCGCTCTAAAAAAAGGATAACAAACTCAAAACGCTGACACAGATCTGAAAATACATTCTTTTAAAATAATGCACTATTAGCTATAAGTGAATACAATTGGGACAAGGCCGTAGGTAGCGGCCGCGGCGTCTTCCTAGTAAAATCGATAAGAAACACCAAAGTACATAGTGAACATTAAAATAAACATCAACATAACATACCAACTCAAGAGAAAGCAGCTTGCGTTTATTTCGGCGACCCCAATACAACAAATTGCACTTAAGTTATCGTTTATATCGACCGAACTATGCGATAGGACTGAACGTATAATGCACGGCTATGCATCTTTAACTGCGAAGGCAAGGGCGGTTGGTATTGGATATAAAAAGTTTTGATTGACAGGCGTGACCTACGGCAATCTATTGACGGTTAGGTCTCGATTGTGATTTTAACCTACGTTACAAAAGGGCGTCGGTGATCTAATGGAAAGGATACATACATCCTACTACTATTATAAAGGCGAAAGTTTGTATGGATGTTTGTTACTCTTTCACGCAAAAACTACTGAACCGATTACCATGAAATTTGGTATGTAGGTAGCTGAAGACCCAGAATAACACATAGGCTACTTTTTATCCCAGAGTTCCCGCGGGATTGATAGGGTTTCCATGCGGACGAAGTCGCGGGCGGCCTCTAGTACTTACATAAAATCACGCCTCTTTCCCGGAGGGGAAGGCAGAGACTACATCTTTCCATTTGCCACGATCTCTGCATACTTCCTTCGCTTCATCCACTTTCCTAACTCTCTTCATGCAAGCTCAGCGGTTTCGTGTACTCTTGACCTGACCCTTTGCCAGGACGTCCTTAATTTGATCAAGATACGTTCGTCTAGGCCTTCCCGTTCCATGGAAAGGATGCCGTATTTAAAAAAGATTCATATGCGTATAGATGCACAAGTTTAAATCCCACCTGGACCATGCACCAATGACTCTTTTTCCGAGTTATGCATATAAATTTCGAGTGCTAACCGATGCTGTTACGGTTAGAGACAACATCATGAAGAAACCTGCACATTCAGGCAACTGTATGTGTATCCATGATCCAATACGGATTAAGTTCCCCTGTATAGTTTTTGGAGGTTAAATAGGAGTCGCTTCGTGTAAAAAACTGAATCACCCATTCCGGACAAAAAGGCGCGCCTCGGGCTCCTCTCCAGAGAGGTGAGAATGTAACCAGGAGTAACGCCAGGTGGAAGAAGACAAAATAAGAAGTATATATTGCGTTCACGAATGTTAGTCAACTCATCGTGTCAGTTGAATATGCTGAGGGTCCTAAGTTCGATCCCTGTGCGATAGTAAACTCGTAATATTTGGCTTGAGTTTTTGGGTGTGTTGTGTTTCGTTCCATCGATCCATGAAACAAAGCCAAACAAAGAGCTTTCGATGAAATTTGTTAAGAGTTGAAAAGAAAAAGATTTAACGTACATATTATGAGTTCAAAAGGCTTAAGTTTATTTTTATTGATTTACTTGCAATGTTTTTTCTATAAATCATCAAACTGAGAGCTTTTACTATCTACTTGTGTTTCAAAATATTTTTTTACATTGAAACTACAAAGGTATAAAACCTATGACAAGTTTTCAAGACACCTCGTAATCTTTTGAAAAAGTTGGTAATTAAACTCTGTAGGAAAACAAAGTATCTCCTAATTTTGCTTTGCTGTTCTGTAAAAAAATATTTTCGTCTCGAAAGAACTCGCTGAATACCTACAATAAGTCAATTTTTAAGAAAATAAGTAAGTACACGATCAAATATTTAAATGATTACAGATGAAAAGTCATACTCGTGTTATATAGCTACAAGAATAATTTATTTGGAAGAGGCATTTACAAATTTGCACTAGTTAACGTCTGGGTAGATATCATAAAAAATCATCATAATCATGTAATATATTTTAAATAACACATAATTTATATTTTAACATACGAAAATTTTAATTACAAGAATCGACAACAAAAGTGTCATATTTCCCGCCATCGGCATGTGCAATATAACCTAAACAAAAGAAACTTTGAACAACTTCACTCACCGAGAGTCCCGGATTGCAGCCCGACGTTATAGAATTCTTCCTGTACTTGGGGACGCAGACCTGCATCGAGCTCTTCCCCTGCTTAGGGGGCCCGGCACAGCCGTACTCATCGCTTCTATTATTCCTCGTCAGGTTGATGTTATTAGTATTGTTTACTTTCACCAATATGTTGCAAGTCTGCGAGGCGATTTGGAATAACCCTTCCTCCAAGTTCCTCTTGTTGTGGTACTGACGGTTGAAGTGTAAATAGTCCCACCAAGAAGGCATGTTCGCCGAGTAGGAGACGTCGCGTGGCGAGTATCGCGTGTCACCGCCGCGACGACCGCCCAACTCTGCTGAAGAACGCGAGCTGCGATCCGGACTTGCGCGTTAAAAACTTTACTTTTGGATAAATGGTACTGGCGATAACAAAGGCGACTTTGTTGGTGACTTGTTTGTTAAGAGTTTATTATATTACGTTAACCGTAACGTTTTTCAACAAAAAGGTGTGTGTAGATTGCTTACCTTTATTTTCTCATCTTAAGTACCTAAAGAAATGGACTATAGGTTTCTTATATGGTCTAGGGATGCATTAAGAGAGGATTTTATATAAAATTAACGGCATTTTTCATTTTACGCATTTTGAGCCACGTTTATCTAATATCTTTATAATTTAGCTTACCTAACTGACTGTCATCGGTGAAAACCTCACAAAATGCCGCAATCATTTGAGACAGATACGGCGGATATTCTTCAATATAATAAGGTATATGGAGAAGATACTCTACAGCGAGAAACGAAAGCACTGACGCTAGAAGCCGAAGATGTCTTCCCAAGAACAAAAGTGTCTGTAAGACCCGCTTAATGATCTAAGCAGGGCTGTATTGTAGCGCCTTAAAAGAAATTAACATTCTGATGTACGACCCTGTGAAGAGAATTCGTGATTGGGCATTTTCCCACCCGACTGTACGTTCCGCAGGTAGAAAAATTAATAATTGAATAGTGTTATATTGACTTTTGAATGAGACATTTTTGTCGTAAATAGTAGGTAGACTAACCTTGTAGAGTTTGCTTAGACAAACTCGCGCTTTGGGGATTAAACTACGTATTTATGCCTAGCAGTCATGCAATAGCAGAAAATTTATAAAAAGAATAAAAAATATGAATTAAATACTAATAAATTTATTCATAAATTTTTGATGACTTCATTAATTAATTTTAATCATCTTATTGACTGACTTTACTCTCATCCACATCTCATGTGTTCCTATTTTCAAACTAGGCCGTCATTTACTCCAAGCCCCAAAGGGTAAGTTTCACACTTTTTGTAACATCAGACAGCATGTATTGCCCGCTTACATGCTGCAAATTTGGGGGACTGCTTATTCTTTTAAATTTTATTTATAATTTTCTACAATGAACCATTTAAATTAACATAAAATGAGTCTTTTAGTGTCAATATACAGATCTTTTACTAATGTGAAAGTTACATAAAATCTTTTAAGAGTTAAATTTTACTATAAGATTGAAATTCTTTACAAAATAAAAGCATTTTGATAAAATTTTACTTCTTCATACCTATTATTGGTAGGTATTTGAAATAGATTCCAATTATTCTGGCTTTTAAAATGATCATCATACTACAAGTCTTTGACAATATAAGTGCTATCAAACTATGTAACTCGCAGTGTTAAGGTATGACCAATGCAGATCTAGATTAGAATGTAGCAGATTGATTGGGTTAGGATTAATATTAATCTGATTTCAGGAACTGCAGAACAGAAACTGCTTGTAATAAGAAGAAAATAATGTACAGAAATTTTATTCCACTTACAAATATTACTACAAATTATGTTGTACTTTCAACTTCTTTCATTTCAACATCATCAGACATGGGCTCCACATCATCAGGTTCGTCCAACAGTGCTTGTAACTGATGTATAGATGTCACCAATACGTGGAACTGTTTCTTTCTCAATGCTAATCTGCTCTCCAATTGGTGCTTCGTAGCCTCTAAGCTACTCAGTTCCGTTTTCAAAGTACTCAAACGCTCTAATGTCTCCTTCCTATCTGGTTGTTCACTGATAACTTTGGCTAACACATCATATTCTATACGGTTCTTACGCACTGTCTTGGCCTGTGCAAGATCTGCCTTACTTTTTTCAATGTTCCCTTTAGCCACTTCAATACCAGTTTCAAGTATTTTTGATAATTCTTCATAACTTTTTAGCTCAGCGGCCATCATTTCAGAACCAAGCTGTGATTTTGTCACAGCAAACTCACACTGAGCTATTTGAGCAAGCATTCTGTCATGTGTTGCTTTACTGAAATTAAAAAAAATATTGTAAAAGAACTACTAACTCCCTCAAAGGCGCAGCAATGATACTGCTATATATAGTACATATTTACTAGGTTATAAGTAAACAAATTCTAACCTCTCTTCAGGTTTGTCATCAGAACTGTTACACCATTTTATTAAGGTTTTCAATAAAACATTCAGCCTTCTGTCATCACCAGTACCATCTCCGTCAATAAGTAGTCTTCTTCGGATAACATCTTCTGTAACAACAGAGAAACAAAGTCATTTTGTAACAGACGATACAGGAAAACCAGTCATGATTATGATTTATATACTTCATCAAAATTTATTACCATCAGCCATTCTGTTTCAGACCTAACTGTAATGAATGTATCTACAATTTAAGGTTCAAAATTTTTTTGTAATATTTAATAATCGTTCAAAATTTCAAATCAAAACAAAGAAAAACAACAAACAGAAATTATAGCTTGATGCTTCTTGATGCAAAGCAGATGTCATATCAAATGTCAATGTCATGTGTCAAAACAAAATGACCCTCGACATAGTTTTTCTGAGATTTACTTCAGATTCGGACACAAACGTATATAAGCCGTTAATGAAAACGTGTGAGCGTACCCCGCGTGCCAATGTTTAGTAATGTTAAGACTCGCTAGTCTTAACTATCTATATACAAATACCGTCTATTGCGAGGTAGACAGAGCCAACAGTCTTAAAAATACTTTTTATTTTGACACTATGTTTGCCGTGTGGTTCCTGGCACCATTAGAAAAAAGAATAGGGCCACTCCATCTCTTCCTCAAGGATGTCGTAAAAGGCGACTAAGGGATAGGCTTACAAACTTGGGATAGGCTTATAAACTAAATGTACACGTTTAGCTGTTTGCTGCTGTCGCCTAAAAGAAGAATCCCAAGTTTATAAGTCTTTCCCTTAGTCGCCTTTTACGACATCCACGGCGAAAGAGTTGGAGTGATCCTATTCTTTTTTCTATTGGTCCCGGGAACGGTTAAGTATCTAATGCTTAAGTAACAGTAAACTGCAAAAATTTCACGAAATTGTACGACCATCCGTACTTGTCAGTGACAGTGCCGGCCGTTGTCAGTATCATTGAAGAGTACGGATAGCGTTGTACTAAATGTATGCAACAATATAATTTTTCATTGACACCGATGGAACTAAAGCATGGAACGTGCTGACACTGATATGTGCGGATTAGCTGTAATAACGTTCTGAATTACATTTATATGAATGAGACACTTCTGTATTCATACGAAATCGCCGTTTTTTATTATTTTATGATTTCAAGAAACTATGAATATTGTAACTGGTTTAGCGAAAAGGGTTTCTAGGTTTTTTTAGGGTATAATTGTAAAATCTCCTTTCCATTAAACGTGTTACTAAATTCCATAATTGCAGCATGCGGTATTTGGTGTTAGCCTGTCCGAGTGAGAAAGGAAAAAAATAAACAATTCTGTGTTTACATCAATAGTGTCAATGCCAAACCGAACTGACAAAAATATAGTACTGCCTGACGTTTGCTTTGCTTTAGTGGCCGTGTTCGTCTTCCTGCCCTGTGCAATTTGTTTTTCTACTACGAAATATGGACATGTTTATTAATTTTGCAATTCCAGAAATAATTACTCAATTATTAAAAATCTAACCCAAATAATAACTACATAATAAGTCATGGAAGGGACAATGTTCAGTGAAAAAGTCGAAGCTTATTTTTCTGAACTAGGGCGATGGTCAGTATATTGTATTTCTTTTTATAATTTTAATAAGTTCTATGTTTTCTTTTGGTCTGAATGTTCACGTTACCTTTTATGTTTGTAGGAAAGTTTGGCGAAGTATATTGTTAGGGCAAGTGCTTTCTCTTCTACTGAGTGGGAAATGTATTTTGACGACACTGCTTCAAAGTGCTACTTGGCAGTTTCCGATTTCAGCCCAACAAGTTATTTCGTATGTTTTTCTGTTCGTGCTATTTACCCCTGCGACGTTCTGCGATGGACTAAAACCAATGCAAAAGTAAGACATCTATTGATATTTCTTATGTTCATCCTTCTGATTTCTCAAATGCAATAATTACTCTAAACCACTATAATTTACTAAGAATATTTTTACTGACTCATAATTGAATAGTATTGTTTTCCACCATCATAAAAATGCAAGCAGTATATGTATGTAAATGCTCCTAAAAAAATTATATAAAAACCAGTTATGAATTGACAAACAACAAAACATAAACTATAGGCTTCCGGCAAGGGGGGGTCACTGGAGGGGCGTGTTACCCCCTCCCCCATCCCCCCTCCCCATCCCTCTCCGGCGGTGGCCCGTTTCAAGAGTTTTACCCCAAATGCCAAGCCATTATTCTACCTGTTTGCTGAAATAAATTATTTATTTAAAAAAGTACTATACAAATAAATATTCTGTAAAAAATTTAAGCCTCTACCTACCTGTTACCATTATTATTGTTGAGCCAAAAATACTAAATAACACACACACACACAACAATGTACAATACCTTCTTAATGTAATTTTTTGTGTATTTTGTTAAAGCAGCAACGAAAACACAATTTGTGAAAATTTCAGCTTTCTATCTATCACAATTTATAAGATATATACATATAGCCTGGTGACAGACAGACGGATGGACAGACCGACAGAAGAGGCTTAGTGATAGGGTCACATTTTTACCTTTTTTAAAAATATGAATTGCCATCAAAAGATTCATGTTTATTTCAGAGGATGGTGGATAGTCGTGATTGCTTCCATAATAGACGTGGAAGCTGGTTACCTGTTGATTCTCTCTCAGAGATACACGTCCGTGCTAAGTTGACAGCTGCTCGCGTGTAGCGGTGTAGGCGCAGCGCTCGTCGGCGGCGCTTGGCGCGGACAGCGGCTTGGAGTGGCTCATGTGGCCGGGGCTACGTTGGGACTAATGGCTGTTGTTTGCGTGGTCTGGGCAGATGTTGAAGGTGCTCCTACTGATGGTATGCACTCTCAACAATCATTTTTTCTATTTTAAGTTAGCAAAATAATTTAAGTTAACGTAGAAAAGTTCCTCTTTTATACAGACAGTAATTTGTTGTCACAAATACTAAAAGACCCTTTCTGATAGCTCAATCAGGAGCTATTCAAGATTTTTTTGATTTCATTGTCTGTGCTCCACATCACATCTGCTTATAGTCAACAGGACTGATTGTAAGATCAAGAAAAAACTTCACTGACCATTAGGGTGTCCCGAAAAAATTTTTTTTTTATTTCTTTAGTGCAAGACATCTTAAAAGTTGCGTAATTAATCGTAGATTACTACAAAAATATAAAAAAAAATATAATACGATATCTTTAGGGTTCTACCGACCGTCAAAGTTTTCAGAAATTGGCATTTTTGTGGCAATCTTGCATTCTTGGTAATGAGCGTAAAAAATAATAAATATATAAGTTTTGATGTTTTGTTATATGCAATACACACAATACATTGATTTACAAGTAAAAACGTGATACTAGCGGCTTCGAATTTGTCAAGTTTCAACCTGCGGATGCATTCAAGTTTCAACTTATTTCAAGCATTTTCATGACTCAACTAGCTAGTGTTTCCAACAAGTCTAAGCGATTTTTATTGCTTTTGAAGTAAATAAGTTATTGCTATAGTACTAATAAGGTGATATTAATAATGAGTTCGAGGCGTAGTGATACTAGATGTGATTTATTGGGACCATACCAAGAAATTAATGACCGACAGCTATCAACTATAAAAGACGTGATTAATTATCAAATTCTGAAGTCTCAATTGCTGAAGTCGTATTACGAGAAGTACCTCAATTTAAAAAGACACCCCAAAAGCAAGCAAATAGACAGTTTTGAAAACAAAAGTTAAGTTATTTTTAGAATTATCTGAGAAGCTTTTTGACGTTGCTGCTTGTAAATGTAGCTGTAGTTTCTACAGCTTTGGCTGTCGTCGGCTTGGTTTCTGCCGAAGATAATACTTGGTTGTCGATAAAAACAAAATTCACAGAGCTGTATCTAAATTTCGTACAGAAGCTTCCAAAAATGTTAAGGGTATTGATATAAGGGGTATTTATTTTGATGGTCGAAAAGACAAGACCCTGTTAAATGGGAAAAAAGGAGATCGTTACCATCGTAAAGAAGTTTTAGAAGAGCATATTTCAGTTTTAGCAGAACCAGGATCAAATTATTTGGGACATACAACGCCAAGTCGTGGCACTGCAAAAGGAATTGTTACTTTAATCACAGATCTATTAGAAGCTCATGGTTTGACTTTAGCTGATGTGATAATATGCTTTGGATGTGATGGAACTGCGACTAACACTGGTTGGAAGGGTGGCGTGATACAATATTTAGAGCAGTATTTGAATAGGCCGTTGCAGTGGTGTATTTGTATGCTTCATGCCAATGAATTACCCCTCCGTCATTTGTTTTTAACCTTAGATGGTTGTATTTCGGGCCCTAGGGAGTATTCTTGACCTCTTGGAAAACAATTAGTTGGTTGCGAAAATAAAGCGATGGTGTCTTTTAGTGCGGTGGCGAACAATTTACCTGACTTGCCAATAGATGTTGTGGATGAACTAAGTACTGAACAAAAATATCTTTATGAGATCTGTCAGGCTGTGTCAACTGGATCCTGTTCTCGTGAGTTAGCAAATCGTCAACCTGGTAAAATGGCACATTCAAGATGGCTTACTTCTGCGAACCGTATATTAAGACTTTACTTGTAAGTACTGTTAATCCATCAGAAAATTTGATATTACTTGTAAACTACGTGGTTAAA
Source organism: Amyelois transitella (assembly GCF_032362555.1). Lineage (NCBI taxonomy): Eukaryota > Metazoa > Arthropoda > Insecta > Lepidoptera > Pyralidae > Amyelois > Amyelois transitella. Next base: position 2,680,361 of record NC_083511.1, on the reverse strand, counting down.
GTATATGCTCCTATGTGGTTTTTAATCAAGCAAAAGAAATCTTTTTAGGACGGTGCCATATTTATCAAATGGATATTTATGGATTTTTACCCGACAACCAGAGTTCTATTGTCGATTCTGTTATCAAAAGAAACGCTTTTTTGCGCACCCAGAAAAACTTCTTGTCAGTATGTTGTTCGATGAGAGAGAAATCAGCTCGCTCTCGCAGCTAGGGGTGCGAAAAATATTAAAAGCTAGAGAAATTTAAAGCACTAAACGCAGGATTTTTAAAACACCAAAAGTGAACATTTCTGCTAACACCGATATTATTGTGTGGCATGAATGTCAGGTTACACCGCCGCCACACATATTTGTAAAGAAGACCTTCAAACCATGACAGAATTTCTGGACTTCCCTTGTCACTCACAATCTGTTGATAGATGTGTTAAACTAGTTACAGATGACTCTCAAAGTGTAATGGACGCTTCTTCTAGAGATAGATTTACACGAAACAGGTTACAATCTCGAGCAGAAATGCCAAATTTTGCACACAAGAATAAATTTTATTTTTAACTGTCTGTTTTAATTTACAGCTTCAGTTTTGTTTCGGTTGTTTTCTTGTACCTTATTTCACTGTTTTTAATAAATATAACAACTTAGTAACTTGATTTTTATTTTATTTCAGGTGTATAAGATCATAATGGTAAAATATAAAATTTTGTAAACTTTCAAGTGTGGTAGAACCCTAAAGACGACACGCAATTCAAATATTTTTACTATATTTGTATAGTCTATAGAATTACGCAAATTTTGACACCTCTTGCAATAGAGTAGCTTAAAAAATTTTTTTTTTCATACAATGACGGGACACCCTACTGACCATATTCCATAATCTTTTACAATTAATGAATAGCTATATTGGTTACTATGGTAGGAACCCAATTTTTTCTAGCAACACAGTATTGATCTATTTGTCAATTTGCAGGGAGAAACCAACTGGTCGGAGACATGCTATGTCTGGGCGGCTCTCTGCTGTATGCCATGGTCACAGTTCTCCAAGAAATGATGCTCAAAACCTATTCTTGCACTGACTACCTCTCATCATTAGGTATTATTGGAGCCACGCTGTCAGCCGTTCAAACATTCTTCTTAGAATTCCATGAGCTGATTGTTTTTAACTGGTTGGAAATGGACACCCTGATTCAGATATGTGTCTATTGGTTTATACAAACAATATTTCAGGTGTTACAATGTTTGATGCTTAGAGACGCCGGATCGATTATTCTACATTTGTCATTCCTGTCAGCCGATTATTACACTCTCATCGCTGGGATGTACATTTTTCAGTTTAAGGTATGTTTCTATTTTTTCTTAAGTATTCACACATTATTTGCCTTTGCTGAACCAGTTAGTTATTTAATCAGGTAGTTAGTTAATCATTTACTGTTTTCTCAGCACAGGCCAATTTGAGCACTATAAACATTGCAATTTCTATATCAATAGATAAATATAATGATTTCTCATTCTAAATGATGAATGAAATTTGGTCTTAAGATTGTCACTTCATTTCCTGTTATTAGTTTCAAGAATAGTCTAGATCTAAACAAATTCTCCAGCTCTTCAGTTATTATTGTGTTAGCAAAATATATAATATGTTAACATTCTGAGATCCAAACCAAATTAAAAAAAAAAAATTAAAATATTACCCCACCAGTTCCACGCGCTGTACTTCCTGTCGTACCTGCTGGCGATGGTGGGGGTGTTCCTGTTCAGCAGCCGCGCGCGCGCGCCGCCGGCCGCGCCGCCCGAGCGCCTCCCGCAGCTGGTCAGCGACGCCGTGCACTCGCACGACAACGTGTCTATGTGAGTGAGCCTTTAACCTTTCAGGCTAGCATGCCACGCGCGAAGACGTTCTCATCGCGCGATAAACTATTGATGTCCCGTTTCAAGACTTTACCTAACTACCTGTACCTGTACCTACGCTAAAAAAAAATGCAAATGTGGGCCCGCTCAAAGTTGAAATAAATTGAATTGAAACACGGGCCCGCGGACGAACTGCTCTGTCACCGCGCCGCAGTGTAGCCAATTTGAAGAGATTCTTGTATTGCAAGTAGGCGTGGGCGCGCTTTCAAACTGTGCTGCTTCTGATCTGCTTTTTGTGTGCTCGGGTTTACAGATTGCTTTTTATAATCTGGCTAATGTCAGATTATAAACTTTTGATGGAGAAACTAAACAACTGGGTGTGTAGCCATAGTCTAAACTGAGTTAAGCTCCCCTTAAATGTTACAAAGGTCAGAAGGGAGATTTTTAACATTTTAGGAGTTTGTGTAAACACCTGATTTATCCATTCATTCATAGTCACAGGCTGATCCAGTGCTCTTCTCTTGAGAGGTGAGGACGCAACCAGGTCTAAAGCCAAGAGGATAATGAAATTTAGTTACTCTTTTGATAAAAATCAAACTTCTTTTTACAGGGAATATACAGTTCCGACATTGGATTGCATACCGATTGAAGGTTTAGAACCGCCGATGAGTCGGGACACAACTTTCACTTCCTTCCTTGGCGGCCCTCAAACTGTTCCTAATGGTAGCCTTCCTTACCACAATGGAACACAGAACACAAAAGACCCATGTTAATGTAGCTTTTTAAAGGATATAGACTATTATAAGACTTATTAGAATACTCGGCCGAAATACTTGTATTAACTATTAATGTTAAATGTTTTAATTATGAGAATTTTGAGGTGAGAAATGAAAATTTCATATGTCAAAATATTTTTTTTTTATATATAAAACTATACTCAAATATAACTAAAATCACTTACAATAAATCAATTTGATTTTAACAAGGCCCTTACATTTTTGTATCGTTAACTAAAATTTATTAGTTTTATTATCACCAATTACTATGATTTTATCCTAGTTAGATCTGCACCCTAATCTATTCATTGTTTTGATGTAATTAAAATAAACATTTTTACTATAATAATAGAGATAGTCCGCTAATAAAATTTAGACATTCCATAATCAAGATAATGTATAATGAATTGGTTGAATAGAAAATTTTATGACAAAAAATATGTTAAACATCTTGTTTGTTCCATTGAGTCTTCACATAAAAAAACTTGTGTAGAAAAAGGCAATGATGAAACTTTCTCCTAAGTCAGATTTGCTCATTTTCGTCATATCACATCTACTTTTAGATGTTGTTGAGCTTGCAATAAAATAATTTCTCGAATAATATTTTTCCCGTTTTTATATAATATATATATTTTAATTCTATCCTTTGATGCTTTACTCACTCAAGTGAACTATAGCAGATAGACTATAGATATTGAGCCTTATATGGAATCTCAAGTTCCAGCCACTCTCAACTAACTTTCAAAATAGCTCATTAATGTATTTTATAGATAAATCTTTGCGATTATGTGAAGGCTCAATTAGGCTAATTTTATCTTCATGTTAGTTATTACATTACCACCGTTAGCACAAATATCCTAGGGATAAAGTTAACTATAGTAGCGCACAACTATAAAATAGTTTTAATAAATAAAATAAAAAGAAAAATATATAAAAATGATTGTAATCAATTTCTTAAAAGATTTAATAATGGAAAGATTAATATCTACGACGAACGAAAACTGCCACATACTCGAATTTTTACTAAATTTCTTAAACCAAATAATTACATTATAACAATTTGTACGGAATTTTAATCTATGAGAGGTATTTATTGGAATTGTATTAGATTAAAATATAGAATTATTTTAGCATCGCAATAAGCGTTAACTTGATTAGTGTTTTGGTCAGAGAAATAATTTTCGACATAATTAAAATAAAACTTTGTTCGAATATAAAATTATAACCATAGATTGATACAGATTAATTTTAATAAAAAAATATAATAACTAAATATGAATGATACTTAATTGCCACTTCAAAATATTTCTCTAATCAAGATCAGTCTGTTAGCTGTGATTATTTTTATTGCATTTTTTACAGTGATAGTTTATTGAAGATTTTATTATTATGGCTTCGAGATCTCAAATTAGATATTTTATTGTAACTTAAATTGTTAAAACTTATGTTGTACTTAAATATTATGACGCTCAATTATTAATAAATAAGGTTAAATATTACCTTTTTATTGTTCAATTAGAAACTTTTTTTTTATATTTGCAATAATTCTGGCATGGAGGCCATGATGTATTGCTATAATATATTATGATTGTGTGTAGTAAACCAATCAAAGTTCTTCATTCAATGGAAACATACTCTGATTGGCTTATTTCTGTACATAACTGTACCCCTCCAATTTTGATATATATATAAGAAATTCTTTCGCGAATTCATCCTATTCAATATCCTAAAAAATTGATTCTCCACTGTTAAGTAATTTTGGATTTAATTTAAGGTTAATTGTTGATCTGCGTGTAACTTTTGGAACGGTTGTGTTAACTTGTAATTGATAAAATTTACTAAGCTATGAATTGTTGTTAATATAGATTACTATACCAAAGGTATTTCTGTCGCCTACTGTAGAATTGATTTCATTCTGAATGACGCCCTATAGTACTAGGTTTATAGTTTGTATCCAAAGTCATGACGTCTTCGAAAATTGTGTAATATGTATTTTAAAATTGATAAATATACAACATTTTCAGGAAACATGTTGTTTGAATAATTGTCAAATTGGTATAAGTATTTATGATAAAATATAGCATCGTTCAGTTAGTAAATATATAACAAAAGTCTCCAACTTACTTCGAGGATAACTGAACTATGTAACTCCCATATATTATTTATTTATTTAGTATATATTGGTTCCGGGACATTCCCTCTTTTCCTGTGGTTTTAGAAGCGTACTTAAAAATACAAGGCGGAAGGCAAATTGAGCAAGTGCGAAATTTATCCGAATGTAATTCAACGTGCAAAGATTGGAAGGATAAAGCTAATAATGCAATTTTTTATACACTGAGAGAGAAATGCAAATAAAATTTCTTGGTATTTGTAGCTTTACCAATACATAGTTATATTTTTTTCACGTAGCAGAAGAAGATAAATGGGAAAAGTAAAATAAGAACAACATTTTTAGCGTCAAGTGATTTTATTAATATAATTTAATTTATCACAAATATTTAAAGGTCAAAGCATTTTATTGGAGGACTAAAGTTCAACTATGTGTTAAAGTTAATTATTTCTGAAATCCCATCTCTTATCTTCAATATTGACACACCATGTGGAAGTCATATCGTTACTATTCGCTCGCAATAACGGATTATCAAGCTTAGTTTTCGCTCGCAATAACGGATTTTCAAGCTTACTTTTCGCTCGCAATAACGGATTTTCAAGCTTAGTTTTCGCTCGCAATAACGGATTTTCAAGCTTAGGTTTCGCTCGCGATAAGGAATTTTCAAGCTTGACAACGGGTTTTCTGGTTCGGAATGTTCATCCGGATTAGGATGCCGATCGGGAACGGGAACGCGATCCGCTCTTCGACCGCGATCTTGACCGGGACTTGCTTTTAGCTGGGCTGAAATTTTGAACAATAACGTTAGTTTTTGTCCTGGAATTTTTTTAATAAAGCTTCACCATAAATATATTGACGCTCGCGATATTGCAGATTTTAATATGAATTACAATATCGAGCTGATTAAAAATTACATGAAAATAGTTAACAAAACTACTAAGTAGAATCCAAGTAGTAAACTTAATAACTTTTAAAAAATAGGTCAGTTTTTGACAGAAGTGCATAATGTCAAGTCACCTCACTATCACTCAATATGCCTTAACTAGCGCCCTCATTGACAGGTCTGCTATATAATTTATTAAGCTTTTATAACAATAAACAAAAAGAGTAATATCTACCTGTTTGAGCGAGATCGGCTGTTAGACGGGCTCTTTGACCGAGAGCGGCTTCTGGACGCGCTCTTTGAGCGGGACCGGCTCTTCGAACGCGATCGGCTCTTTGAGCGGGATCGGCTCTTCGAACGTGATCGGCTCTTAGAACGCGATTGGCTCTTTGAACGTGAACGGCTCTTTGAACGTGAACGGCTCTTTGAACGCGACCGGCTCTTCGAACGTGAACGGCTCTTCGAACGTGATCGGCTCTTCGAACGTGAACGGCTCTTCGAACGTGATCGGCTCTTCGACCGCGATCGGCTCTTTGAACGCGATCTTGACCGAGACTTGCTTTTACCGGGGCTGTAATTTTTACAAGAATTGCATAGTATTCAAGTAGAAATAAATTTTAATAGCTTAACATTCAATGTTAAATGTTAACCTAGCCTTTATCTATGATGAAGACAAGGTATATATAGAAAAGTTTATTTGTTTTACCATTAATAAAAAACAGACACAATATAAAATAATAATTGCCTTCCTGATGATACTTTTTACACTTTTGTGCAAAATCACTGATTTTCAGATGTAGTAGTAGTGCGAGCGCAGAAAAGAATATGCAACATATTGAAAACGCGCCTCGCGCACACGGAAAGAGTACTGACTTCGCCTCTCCGTTTCTAAATGGTTAACTGTACCTACAAAGTTTGTTGCAGTCGCATACTACATATCTGTTTAACATAAGTAAGTACCTGGGCGACCGAGCTTTTTGTTGACTGTTTCAAATGAAAAAGTTTTTCGTTTTTGTAGTCAATGCACACAAAAACTATACATTATTCAAACGCCTATTGGCTACGTCGATAGGGACAACGAGGTAAAATTTGTATGTATCCTTACTTGTCGCTATCCGAGGCAGACATAATCCTTTTCCTTCCCTTTTTGGCCGGGCGTTCACGGCTACCACTGCCGCTACGACTTCTGCTACGACCGCTACGGCTGCCGCTACGACTCCTGCTACGATCGCTATTACTCCCGCTACGACTTCGGCTACGGGATTTCCGCGAATGGTCCGAATCAGATTCTGAAGTGGAAATAGTCTCTTTGGAGACGATTTTGGCGCGTTGTTTCGCACTGAGCTTCTCTTCAGCCGCTTTGGCCTTTTCGCGACGACCGATGCCTTTCTCTTTCTGTTGAACATAAAATATATGCGTTGTAATCTTATAATAAGATTATTATAATATGTAGCAATTGTATAGTCTGTGTATTAACTATACACCTTGGATCGACAGAAGTCGATCGATAATTATATTGATAGAAATAATGACAAGAGTGCAAATTCGATGATTGATGAATTGTGCACTAAAATAGGTATCGCCGCGGCGTACGTAAATTATTGACACAAGTAAAGTACTAAGTGTAAATCAATAGTACCAAATTGACAATCATGGTCAAACAGGGCTACCCAGGTGCCTCTCCAGAAGGTGAGGATGCAGTCTCAGATAACTCCAGGAGGAGGAAGAAGAGTAGCTATCGTCGGTCGCTGCCTACCTTCCGGCCCCGCTTGCGCGGCGGGTCGCTGTCGTCCCCGGAGCGCGGGCGGCGTCCGCGGCCGCTCTGCTTCTCCCGCTTGCGCTTCTTCTTCTCCCCTTTTGGTTTCTCCCGCCTGGATAAAGAAGAATCTATATTATTAATATTATAAACAGGTTTGTGAGTTTGTATGTTTGAGGTGGGTAATCTCTAAAGATACTGAACGGATTTCAAAATATCCTTCGCCATTAGACAGCTGCATTATCTGAGATTACAATAGAGATTCCAATTTGTTTTCCAATAAGAAGTTTTCAGATAAATTAATAGTGATCTGGGAAAAGCCTTTCCTTGCGTGCGCTGGCCAAACTGCTGATTATTTATAGTTATATGTACTACAAAAATAAAGGTTCTTAGTAGATCTATAAAAAAGTCCGCGACATAATCATAAGGTATTTTATAAGTTAAAAAAATGTAAATTTAAAGGTGCATCATTGCTCATCATCATCATTGCCGTGCTTGCATGAAGAAAGTTATGAATGTGGATGAAGCGAAGGAAGTATGCAGAGATCGTAGCAAGTCGAAAGTGGTAGTCTCTGCCTACCCCTCCGGGAAAGAGGCGTGATTTTATGTATGTTTGTATGTATGTATCATTTTGAGAGCTATTACCAACTACACAAAATCTATCCTGTGTTAGAGCCAGTATAGGTTATTAAACAACTCCCTCCCTTGTCCCCTCTCTCTCCCCGCTGCTGCTTTCTCTATTATTAATCATCTTTGAAATTATTGATTTTCTTTCTTATCTGTGCCTTGAAAGATCAGTCAGTCAGTCACCTTTGAATTTTAAATATAGATTAACTCACCCTAAAGAGTTATGAATGTGGATGAAGCGAAGGAAGTATGCAGAGATCGTAGCAAGTCGAAAGTGGTAGTCTCTGCCTACCCCTCCGGGAAAGAGGCGTGATTTTATGTATGTTTGTATGTATGTATCATTTTGAGAGCTATTACCAACTACACAAAATCTATCCTGTGTTAGAGCCAGTATAGGTTATTAAACAACTCCCTCCCTTGTCCCCTCTCTCTCCCCGCTGCTGCTTTCTCTATTATTAATCATCTTTGAAATTATTGATTTTCTTTCTTATCTGTGCCTTGAAAGATCAGTCAGTCAGTCACCTTTGAATTTTAAATATAGATTAACTCACCCTAAAGAGTTATGAATGTGGATGAAGCGAAGGAAGTATGCAGAGACCGTGGCAAGTGGAAAGAGGTAGTCTCTGCCTACCCCTCCGGGAAAGAGGCGTGATTTTATGTATGTACTAGAGGCCGCCCGCGACTTCGTCCGCATGGAAACCCTATCAATCCCGCGGGAACTCTGGGATAAAAAGTAGCCTATGTGTTATTCTGGGTCTTCAGCTACCTACATACCAAATTTCATGGTAATCGGTTCAGTAGTTTTTGCGTGAAAGAGTAACAAACATCCATACATCCATACAAACTTTCGCCTTTATAATAGTAGTAGGATGTATGTATTAACTCACCCTTCTTCCCCCCCTTGGCCCCCCTCACTGCTGCTGTCACTAACATACTCGTCCCGTCTCCGTCCGCGGCCGCCCTTGGGCTTGTTCTCCGGCGGCATATCGGCGAACAGCAACGCGTTCTTAGTCTTCTCAATGTATTCCTGACGTTTCTGCAACATCTCCACGGTACTCTTCTGTTGTTGTTCCTCGCGACGGCGGCGTTCCTCTTCCTGTAAATTATATAGAAAAAAATAATAAACACTTGTAATAATCGCTAGAGATAAATCATTATTCTGTATTGATTTTGCGCGAATGAAAGCGGACATCAGAATTTAAAAAAAAAATACTTTGGATGACCCATTGATGCTTTTTCATATGAAGCCAAATTATTTTATTTAAGCACTTTTTATTGTTAGGCACTTATGTAAATTTTTATAAAATGCTTATTAAATAAAGCGTTTTTTTATTATTATATTATTACATATATACATATACATTTACGGAAAGACGGACAAATTTGTCTGTATCGAACACTTTTACAGCGCGATTTCGACTGTATAGTATACATACCTAGTACGTCAACAACTTGACCACAATTCAATACGCACCTGTTGCTTTCGGAAGGCCTCCCTCTGCTCCCGCTGCCTGTCCCTGAGGGTGACCTCCTCATCGTGCAGCCGTCTCGCTCTCGCGACGTGCCACTGCGCCTGTGAGAGCAGGTCGGCGCACGTCCTCGCCTCCGCCGCCGCGGCCGCGGGCTCGTATCGTGCCCTTTCCGCCATTTCGCCGGCGCCTTCCGTTGAGGATAGACGTAGGAAGTACCTGTTGCAATAATAGAGATGTTAATTTACATACATATATACATATAATCACGTATCTTTATGTGGCAGATAGAATTAATATTCTTAATAAGACTCAAAGGCCACGTTCAGATGTATGGCTTAATGAAGGAATTGGGATTCATATAGTGACAGGTTGCTAGTCCACCGCTTAAAAGAAGAATTCCAAGTTTATAAGCCTATCTCTTATTCGCCTTTTACGTTATCATGGGAAAGAGATGGAGTGGTCCTGTTTTTTTTATTGGTGCCGGGAGTTTCACATATATAAATACATAATGACTTCAATATCCCTTGCCGTGTAGACAAAGTTAACAGTATCACAAAAAATCAATAGGTCACGTTCAGCTGTAAAGAATTGAGATTCAAATAGCTCATCGCTTAAAAGAAATTATATATTACTAACCCTAGATTTTAAATTACTGTAATATGTATACTAACAAAATTTGTATGAGTCCAGATGCTTGAAATAACGATTATATAAAGATTATGTGTATAAATAATAATAGGTAGACAGAGCCAACAGTCTTGAAAAGACTGATAGGTCACATTCAGATATTTGGCTTTAAGATAGAATTGAGATTCAAATAGTGACAGGTTGTTAGCCTATCGCCTGAAAGAAGAATCCCAAGTTTATAAGCCTACTCCTTAGTCGCCTTTTACGACATCCATGGAAGTGAGATGGAGTGGTCCTATTCTTTTTCTATTGGTGCCGGGAACCACACGGCACATAACGGCTTTATAATATCAGTATAGGTAAAACAAAGCGGGCGCTGACCTGTGCGAGACCTGCAGCTCGTGCACGGCGCGCAGCACCACGTCGAGGTGCTCGCGCTCGGCGCGCAGCACGGCGGCGGCGCGGCGGCGCAGCGCCAGCGCGGCGTTGTACAGCAGCGCGGCGTCGTGCGGCGCCACGCGGCGCGCGCGCAGCAGCGCCGCCCGCGCCGCGCCCGCGCGCCCCGCCAGCGCGTGCGCGCGCGCCGCCCACGTCAGCCACTCCACGTCGTGGTGCATGCGGAACTTGCGGATGCAGTTCTCGTACTATATACGGGACAAATTACACAGATTGAGTTAGCCTCGGAGTGAGTTCGACACTTGTGTTACGAGATACTAACTCAACGATACTATATTTTATAATAAATACTTAATACTTATATTGTAGATAAACATCCAAGACCCAGGCCAATCAGAAAAAGTTATTTTCTCATCATGCCATGGCCGGGATTCGAACCCGGTGTCACAGACAAGCGTACTATCGCTGCGCCACAGAGGCCGTCAATGATATCTAGGGTTAGTTAGCTTATACGGAGGCCGGGGTGCGGTTTTGCGACCATAAGGCAGTTTTTATCGCTGTTCCGTTTTACGTCATGATAAAAAGCGAAACGGCGATAGTTTTTGGGTAAGTCGGATTTTTACACGATGCGACTCACATCTGACCTCAGCAAACCTTTACAGGCGAACCTAACTCATATTGGGTCATGGTGAAATATTCAGTTACCTGAATGTGCAGATTTCAAAATCAAATCAATTTTTTATATGGCGCGAAAATATTTGAGCTGTTGAGTCAATCAGACCGCACCATTTGAACTCGCAAATTGAACTGTCTACTATTGTACTACTATAGCAGGAGTAATTTTGTTTTTAAATTTAAACCTGTAAGTAGGTCCTTGAGAAACATTACTTCAAGACATTAGGCATCATAATCCATTACATAGTTTGCAAGATAATAATGATGATGTTAAAAACATAAATATAATACATTAGTTTTTCACTAGATGGCGCTGAAATAATCGTGAGATTCATGTTCGTCACGAACGACTTATATCATAAATGAAGAAGCAAGTTTGTTTGTTACCTCTTTACAGTTAAATCACAGAAACAATCTCCATTTTATGTAACCATATGTGGGAAAGGGCATTAAGTTTATGACAAAATCTTGTAAATCCGGCGTCCTTGGAAGACCAGCGTCGGGGTGTTGTAAAATACCTCGACACAAGCTGAATGGACGTCGGATTAGTATTACAATTTAGGCAGCTGTTTGTTTTTACTTTTACTAAATACTTTAGTGTAAGATATATTTATGTTATGCTAATTAACTTTTATTCATTCATAAATTGTTCCGCCGCTTCTTCTACACATGCGCTTTGGAAGCGGTAGCGGTTATAATTAGATTTAAGAGATGTGACGTCAATAAGTGATACCCACATACACATGGTCATGTCTACATCCCTTGCGGGGTAGACAGAGTCAACAGTCTTGCAAAGACTGAATGACCATGTTCAGCTATTTGGCCAAAAATTGAGATTCAAATAGTGACAGGTTGCTAGCCCCTCGCCTAAAAATGATCCCAAGTTGTTAAGCCTATCCCTTAGTCGCCTTTTACGACATCCATGGGAAAGAGATGGAGTGGTCCTATTCTTTTTTGTATTGGTGCCGGGAACCACACGGCACTATAAGTGATACCTTGTATCCAATTTTGGCAATAAATCTATTCTATTCTATTGTAATGCTCACCATTTGTATAGCATTGATGTACTGCTTCTGTTCTACGTAAATGTGAGCTATATTCATCCACACGTCCGGGAAATCTGCGGTCGCCTCGCGCACCTGAGCGAATATATCGCGAGCTTCGTTCACGCAGCCCTGAAACACTTCAATATCTAAGACAGATACATACATACATATGGCCACGTCTATATCCCTTGCGGGGTAGACAGAGCCAACAGCCTTGAAAAGACTGAATGGCCAAGTTCAGCTATTTAGCTTTATAATGGGATTAAGAATCAAATTGTGACAGATTGCTAGCAAATTGCTGACAAGAAGAATGCTCATTTTTATTAGCCAATTCTTAGTCAAGGCGACTAAGGGATAGGCTAATAAAAATTGGCCATCCATCGTCATCCATGTGAAAGAGATGTGTGGTCCTATACTTTAGCGCCTGATACAGTAGAACTCCAATTATCCGAATTAATGGGGACCGGGACCCATTCGGATAATCAAATATTCGGATTTTTTTTAAAAAAAATTGCCATTGGAGAGAATAAAAGCTACGTTTTGATATTGCACTATTTTTTTATTGAATTAAATGAAAGAGACATGAAATTTTCACATGTTTTAAATATAAATAAAATGTACTTATGTACAAGTTTAGAAATAAAAATCATTGTTTTTTAAACATCTCCGTCAATGTAAGCTGTTTTGCGGTCTTCAACCGTTTTCAGATTGATTGATTTGATTCGGATAATCGGCGATTCGGATAGTCGGAGTTCGGATAATTGGAGTTTTACTGTACCACATTGCACAGTAAGTATGAATAAACAGTTAAAACATAGGTACCTTATGAGCCAAAACGCAGCCTATCCCATTGGCGGCCCATATGTTCTTGGGGTCCGTTCTCAACACCTGTTTGTACATCGTCAAAGCCCTCTCCTGGTGTCGTTTCTCCCTTTCCTTGTCCCTACACGGCTGGTGGAGCGTCTGTAGCCAAACGTTACCTGAAATTATAAACAAAAAAATATATGTAAAATTTTAAAACAAAAAAATATATGTAAAATTTTTACAAATGTTTTTGCCGTGCCCTGTGGTTCTCGGCAATATTAGAAAAAGAATAGGACCACTCCATCTCTTTCCCATGGATGTCGTAAAAGCCGACTAAGGGATAGGCTTATAAAATTGGGATTCTTTTAGGCGGCAGGCTAGCGACCTGTCACTATTTGAATCTCAATTCTATCATTAAGATAATAGCTGAACGTGGCCTATCAGTCTTTTCTAGACTGCTGGTTCTGTCTACCCCGCAAGGGATATAGACGTGATTATATGTATGTATGTAAAATTTTGAAATTTTGCCTACCCCTCCGGGAAAGAGGCGTGATTTTATGTATGTATGTAAAATTTTTAAGGTATTTATTAAGTGCCGTGTTGTTCCCGGCACCAATAGAAAAAAATAATAGGACGGGAAAAACATAGCAGCAACATGCGACCTTATCACAGAAAGCAGTCTCTTCCAGGTAATCCTATAAATTGTATATAAAACTTACAGAGTAGACAAAATGCTTTTTAATTACAGAATTCAGGAATTAAGGACGTCCTGGTAACGACGAGCTTGCATGAAGAGAGTTATGAATGTGTATGAAGCAAAAGGAGTATGCAGAGATCGTGGCAGGTGGAAAGAGGTAGTCTTTGCCTACCCCTCCGGGAAAGAGGCGTGATTTTATGTATGTATTCAGGAATTTGTTTTTCTAAAAATTCTTTCATGATTCGAAATTCAAATTCAACGTCAAGAAAGCAACCAAAATCTTACCTAGTGCAATCAAAGAGTATGCGTCATCAATGGTTGAAGAATTCTGTATGATCCTTTCGAATTTCTTCTGCCCTGGTCCCCACTCCTGTTGGGCAAGGTGGAGGTTGCCCAACAATGACCACGTGTCAGGATGTTCAGTGTTGACTTTCAGGGCCTCCTTGAACCAATCGGAAGCTTCGTAGATTTGACCCTTGTCGCGGGCCATACAACCTAACCTGTGAGATGAATTTTAACATTGTTACGAACTCCTTAGACTGTTCCGAACTCCTTTGTAGAGGACAAACATTTTGTAATTTAAAATAAGAAAAATAAGAATAATAAATGATAGTCTGTTTTGAGCGTGCATCATCTTTTCTTTACCAGCGTAAATATTTAATTATTTTCAGCATATTTCCTATAAACATATAAGCGCGTACATATAGTCACGTTTATATCCATTGCGGGTTAGACAGAGCCAACTCTTGAAAAGACTGGCAGGCCGCGTTTAGCTGTAAAGCTTAATGACAGAATTGAGATTCAAATAATGACAAGTTGCTAGCCCATCAACTACAAGAGGAATCCTAAGTTTATTAGCCTAGATTTTTAATGACATAATTGAAGAGAAATACGTAATGTTTTTTTGCCATAATCATTTCAATATGGACTTTTACGTTATAGAATATATACTATAGTACGACTTATGTATGTTGTATTATTAGCAACAGAAATAACAAAAATTGTTTTATAATCACATATGTGTAGAAAAAAAAAAACAATATAATTACCTTAGATAGCAGTCAATATAATTGGGATGTTCCTTCAAGATGTCTTTGTAGAGTTTCTCGGCTTTATTGTAAATACACAAAGCCTCGTTGAGACGAGCCAAGTTGTACATTGTAGTGACTGCAATTGAATTGTAATATTGGGCATCTAGTGTTTCCGCATCAGCTTTTTCCCTGTAAAAAAAAATACAATAAAACAATAACATATGTATACAAAAAGGAGAATAGCTCCATATCTCTTTCCCGTGGATGTCGTAAAAGGCGACTAAAGAATATGCTTAAAAAAATTGGGATTATTCTTGTAGGCGATATGCTAGCACAACCTATCACTATTTGAATCTCAATTCTATTATTAAGCCAAATAAGACTACCCCACAAGAGATACAGACGTGACTATATGTAGGTACATATATATTTCTATCATAAGAGCATATACCAATGCGATTGAAAAGCAATATAAAAGATAACTGATTTCGTCAGCGGAAATTTACAGTATGGGTCCTTCTCCACATTACCTGTATCTAAAATTTTATATAGACTGTTTCAATGGTTTTGAACTCAAAGACGGACACAGACAGACAAACTTTCACATTTATAATAACACAAGCGACCCGCCCCGGCTTCGCAGCATTTACACATATATACGATCCTCTTGAAACACTCTATATATTAAAAAAAAACTGTATCAGAATCCGTTATGTAGTTTTTTTATGATCTAAGCATACATATAGACAGACGCGGGAAGCGACTTCGCTTTACCTTGTTTAATATTGTGAATATCATAATAAGTAGTATGAGTTCAGTTAGTATCTCGTTACACAAGTCTCAAACTTACTCCGAGGCTAACTCAATCTGTGTAATTTGTCCGGTATATATTTATTTTGAGATTTCAAGCCTAATGTACTTGTAATAAGGTCGTTATTATATTTAGTTTATCGTTCGGTCAGATTCCGCGGTAGAACGTATATTTTCGATGCGGCTCATAAGTTATAGTACTGTATCTATGTAAGAACAATCAACGAACCTCTCCAAAGCCTCCTCAAGGTATTTCATGGCCTCATGGAGGTTGCCCAGTCGATAATGTAGGGCTGCCACGTTGTTCAGAATCTCGGCAGGTATGTCCGCGTTCACTTTCTCCTTCAGTATCTTCATAGCTGTGCTGTACGCGTTTAGGGAGCCCTGTAAAGGTTGAAGTTGTTAGATATCATATGAATACCAGAGTAGGCCCGCAGAGCACGAAAAATTCCTGTAATTGCTGTTCCCGCGGGAATTTCGGGAAACCCTCTCTTAGTGCACCCCTAGTAAGTCAAACTACATGCAAAATTTCAATGCGTCTCTCATTTTTCATGGTTATACTACATAGTGTATAATAAACAGTAGACCGCACGCATGAAGAGTTTCGGTAGCGCTCTTTTTCCTGGATTGCTATAGAAGTGTTAATTAATCTGCCTGATTAATAATGCATACATTTTTACTCTTAAAAATTTTCTTATCTGTTTTGACATTGATTAGCAATTTTTAACTGACTTCAAAAAAGGAGGAGGATCTCAATTCGACCGTATTTTCTGCTTTATTAATATTAATATTTTTATATATTTTATACATTACCTGTAAATCATTCTGTTCCAAAATCTGTGCCAACTCAATCCACGCTTCGACATCGTCCGGGAACTGCTCCGTGACCTTCTTGAGATGCTGCCTGGCTATGTCCCGTTTGGACTGGGATGCCGAGTTGGCGTATAGTGATCCCAATATCTTCATCGTCTCGTAATTACCCGGTTGAGCCTTTAAGACTTTCTCGAAGCATTGGGCAGCCTGGATAATAATTAAAATGTAAAAAACAAGTTACATTTTACAAATTAACAATCTCCTTCATGTCAAATTTTCATGTAAACTTATTGTTCCATTGTGCACCAAGTTGCAATTATATGATTGTAGTGTATTACAGTTGAATAGATAAGTTTATTTTATTGAAGAACCATAAAAATAAACTTACCGTCCTTAAGCCTGAAGCACTATGGTGGAGGGTGCAACTGGGATCACACAAAGATGAGAGAAAATAAAAAAAAACTGAGATCAAAAGTAGACATTGTTTTTCTACCCGACCACAATTATTTTTTAATACATTTGATTTCAATTTGGGCTTAGAAAAAACTTTAGATCATATAAACCCTAAAATTTTAAGGATAGGCTTTCGAAATCAAACACTAATAACAACAAATAACACCACTCACATTTTCAGTGTCACTATAATAAATATAAATCTGTCCCAATCTGTTTCAAAGCAAGATTAACAACAATTAACTTACATTTTCCGTGTCGCCTCTGTAAATATACATCTGTCCCAACCCGTAATGTGGCAGAACGAAGTTCGGCGGCGCGAACTGCGTGGCTTGGTAGTAATACTGGAACGCCTGGTCGCAGTCGCCCTGAGCATGGAACGCCCGTGCCAAATGGTGGCAACTCTCCGCTCTCATAGCTTCATTTTCTGTGTTGTGGAACGCGTGGAGCGCTAAGTGCTGAACTTTGCTGTAGTCCTGATATAACAAGAAAATCCTATTGTACCTTTATGGCTCAATAGAGAAAAAAAAAACAATGAAAACGTCATAGACGTAGAAAAAAAGAAAACTTAAAAAATGTAAAGCATCGTTGTGGCGGTGTTGTATGCATGTGGGAGTGACAGAAAACTAGCCATTTCGTAAGATAATCTATGACGTAATGGCGGCGGCCTGTCACACTATGGGTGAAAGTGTGTACACTAGGCCGGCAATACTATTGGTGCTGCATTTAGTTGTATTTAGTAAAACTCCATCTGACTTTTTTTCTATGGGAAAAGTAAATACAATATTGATCTGATCATTATGGAAATTATTTCAGTGATTTCATATAAAGCTCACTGGATCTCTCTCAACTGCAAGCCAAATTCATTGATTTCTGGACTAATGAAAACAAAAAACAACTGACCTTCTTAAAAAAGAAATGGTTTGCCAAATGATTCAACACCATTGGGTTCTTCGGATCAATGGCATATGCTTTTGACAGCATTATGACAGCCATCTTGTTTGACTCATTCTCTTGTAAGTTGAGTTTGAGAATGGAGAGACCGACCAGGGCGCCAACACATTGCGGGTCTAATTGAAGGGCCCGTTCAAAGGCCATCCTGATAAAAGAAAGATGATATAAATAATATTAATTATAAGAAAAAAAAATATACAAGGAAAATTATTGTCATGCAGATAATATTTAAAGGTTTCTTTAAAGCAAGTGCAAAGATGAAGTCTCTGCTTTCCCCTCTGGGAAGTGGCATGCTTTTTCTATATCAAACTTTTTTATTTAGATTATTATTTTAAATCAATCATTATATCATTCCCACACTTCCAAATTGCAGAGTAAATTTTTTAAATTCAAATTTAGAATAAAAACAAATACAGAATATAAATTTAAAGAAAGGTTCCACTGGCAAAGAATTCCTTGTGGCATTAAGTGACCTGTTGTACATTTTATGTGTATAAAGTTTAAATTAATAATCATCAACACTCACCTCGCCTTTTCTTGATTATTTAACTTCATAAAACAATGTCCCATGCCTAAACGCAATGCGGCTGGGCTGTCGGGGTTTGTTCTCAGCGCCTTCTTATAAAATGCTAGAGCTCCTCTATAATCCTTACGGTTGAAGGCTATGCACGCTTTGCCCAGTAAAGAGGGAACATTGTTCGGTGATTGGTTTAGTACGAAGTTAAACTGAGCATCGGCTTGTTCCATTTTGTCACCTTCAAGAAGACAGAAGTAGGCTCGGCCAAGTAGGTGGTTCTATAAAAATATTATTGGTAAAATATCATTAGATAATCAATAACTACCTGTCACTAGTTGAATCTCAATCTCAATGATAGAACATAAAGGCAAAAAGCTGAATGTTGCCTATCAGTCTCTCCAAGATTGTTGGCTCTGTCTACCCAGAAAGGGATAAAAATGTGACTATATGCATGAATCAATATAGCTCCATGCCCTTCTGTCTTTTCAAGACTATTAGCTGTGTCTACTACTAATTATATGTATGTATATAAGTAGGATTATTGGTGAAGGGGGGCAAGGGACATGGAAGCTTGAAAACTAATGAAGAAGGCCTACATCAAGGGACAAGCTTTCTCTTCCTCCTGGGTTTAGTCCCGGTTGCATCCTCACTTCTGGAGGCCTGTGGTACGCCTTTGACCATGGAAGCAACTCCCATCTGACCTCTACAACCTACTTTGCAGAGGAACCTACCCAGTATTGGATTGATTTGGTTGCACACATCCAGTTGCCTGAATGTGAAGGGTTTCCTCATGTTTTTCTTCACCAGAAGAGCTTCGGTTAGTATTCAAACTAATGTATATAACTCCAAAAATAGTCATGTGTACATGGCCAGGGTGGGATTCGAACCTGTATTTTTGTGTCACATGCATTTTAACCAGGAACCTTCCTGGCACTCAGGAGGATAACAATGTCATTTAATTTTGTTTAAAAGTGTAATCCCCACTATTACATAGATATACTCTTTATTGCACCATAAGAAAGAGAAAAAACCTGAACATACCTGATCATACATAATGATTTTATCTGCCATTGTGTACAATAGTGTCGCTTTGGTAAACAATTCTTTCTTTTTGTCTTTAGACTTCTCCTTGTTTGCTTCCTGTACATAATATGCAGCCAGCATGTCGAGTGCTCGCATTTGGTCTCTCTCAAAATCTCTGTAGTCAATATTGGCATCCACTCGGGATGCTTCCAATATCTTGAGGAAGTCATCGATCTTCTTTTGTTTATAATATGCAAGCTGAAAATATTAATAAATTAGCCACATTAAATGTTTGTCAAATAAAAATAAATTTCTTTCTGAAAGCATCTATGAGCTATAGATAATGTTTTTTAAAGGTCTTCCCAACCACTAGGCACATTACTACTTTAAAAAATTTGATAGTTTTTAAAATATAATCATTATAGGTATTTCATATAGCTAAATGTGGCCTTTCATTCTTTATGAGACTTGTCTCTGTCTACCCCGTAATGGATAAAGACGTGATTATATGTATGAATGATAATGATAATATCGTTTAGCAGACACGTAACAATCTACATTTGTATGGTAGAAATTGCAAATAGGTTAGATTTACTTACGGCGACATTGATCCAAACATTAAGTTGGGATCTTTCCTGCTGTAATATTCCCAAGACTTCATCTCCGGATGGCAATTGTTCAGGATCTAACTCGATCACCTTGAAAATTCACAAAACGCGTAAATATACGAAAAACATAACGAAACTATGCAAGTGAGCGTATATTCACCTCATCCGTGCTCATCAACGGAATTTCAAGCGACATTTTGAGTGGCGCTTTCTACATTAAGTACAATAAAATTAATCACAGAATCATGAAGAAATGAAAACAGAACAAGCAGAAAAACCGTCACCGTGTGCACTTCTTGATCGAATCAAATGTAGATAGCAAAGCAAGACGGAGTCTCGTCGCGTCGGTCCGGTCTCCACTCCACTACAAACTTTTTGCATATATAAATAAGTGCCTAAATCACTTGCACACACACACATACTGACATGACAGTGACATCGGTCACTTCGCTTCGCTTCGCTTCTACTGTACTGGTAGGTACTGGTACTGCAGGTACTTGTTACTGGCTGGCGTCTGTCTCACAGATATTTTTATTGTGTCTGTCTGAACCTATGAGTCTGATCTGACTGAGTAGTATCAGTTTGGGTCTTACTTATATATCTTAAAATACGACAGAAAGTAATATATTAATCTATCAAATTGCTCATATCAAAATGGAACTTTAATTCAATAGAAATGGAATAGATCAGGCAATCAATCGAAACGTTTAAAACATAATCGCATCATTTGAAAATGATTTTAATAAAAGAATTCGCAATCGCGTGGCGGTCACATGAACTTTCTTCTTTCCCGTATCCCGCTAGGAGCGGCCAGCAGCTAAGTTTTGACCAAAACAAAAAAAAAACGAATGACGATTTTCAAGGGTTATAGATTCCCTGGATTTATTCAGTACTGCATATCGATTTAAAAAATCAATCATTTGGGCTTGATTAATCTATTTCAGATCGCCTTCTCTACTCTTGTTTGCAGTTGCGGTTCCCGGTGTTCGGTTTTGTATCAAAATTGTTCAAAAAATATAAATAACTACCTATTAATTTTAAGTTGTACGTGCGTGCACAGTATTATTTACATAATATTTTAAGTACCAGAAACTGATATAAGTATTTTATCTGGTATCGAACTAATTATTTACTTTTGGTAAGATGTGCAGCACATCAAGTAAAAGGATAACATACAAGCGTACTCGGCCAAATCCACTGTTCCAGGAATGGCTCGAAGAATTACACGATGAAGCCAAGGTAAAGAAAAGTAAATTGGAACCAATGCTCAAAGAAGCTTTAGATTCTATATCAAAATATCCATTGCCCTTACAAACTGGCGCCGAATGTGCCATTTTAAAAGGCTTTGAGAAAAAATTGTGTTTGTTTCTGGATAAACGGTTAGAAGTTTACAACCATAACAAAAGTTTTAATTCTGTGAGTGAATCTGAAAATCAAACCAATAATTTAAATAGCAAGAAAAATCACACACTTCGAGAAGCTGTAGTTACAGTCGAAAATATTGATAACATAATCGTAGGACTGCCGAAAAAGTCAGCTTCCACAGCCAGTAAATCTAGTAATAACTCGGATAAAACTTACAGACCATCTTTTAGATCTGGTGGTTATGCTATCCTTGTAGCTTTGTTAGGACAATTTAGAGATGATCCCAATCAAGGATTATCTAAAGAACAGTTAATTGAAAAAGCACAACCATACAGTGAAGAATCATTCCTTCGGCCGAAGCCTGATACTTTTTACACAGCATGGAACAGCATCAGTAGGCTAATAACTAAAGGTTTGGTTCAGAAAAGTAGGAATAATAAAACAATAAAATATATGCTCACTGAAACAGGAGTAACATTGGCAATTGATCTTGAAACAGCATCTGTCGGTTTACCTACAACCAATGATATAATTTTCAATAGCAATGCTGATAGTACTGAAATACCAAATTCACAAAGCAGCACAATTAACTTGGATAATGCTAATTCTAGCGGGAGCCAAATTGAACTGAAAGCTGGAACTTTTGATATCATATTATTAATTGATAAAAATGAAACAAGTGGGTGGGTATTTCTTTTATAAGCGTTAAAGTTTGTAACATTACATATTACAATTTATAATATACATAGAGATTCAAACATTGTTGGGATAGATCCTGATCAGGGATTGAAAATAAGAAAAAAATTAATGTATTATTAGCACCGCATCATAAAAACATATTCCACTAATGCACCACAACAGAAATAATTTGTAAGACATTTTGAAAGTAGATAGAATACCCTTTATTGCACATAAACTTATAAAGTTATGTTAAAGTTATGTATAAAAGGCAGCCTTATTGTATTATTCAATCTCTTCAAGGGAACTACAAATATTGCTGTTTTAAAGATGCCACTGAGCCACACATTGCAAATAGTGTGCATGTTCATTTAAATCAATATGGATGATATTTGTTCATTCTTTTACTACTTCTCTACTTTCTATACATACTGATAACATTTTGTATAATCAATATAAATTTCTTTATTTTCAGGGTGACTAAGACTGATCCAACAGTAGCTCAATTCAATAAATACCCAGCACTTAAACATGAATACCGGAGCTTAAAAGTTGGTGATTTCACCTGGGTTGCTCAAGACAAACAGAATAAGGACATAGAACTAGTCATTCCTTATGTGATAGAAAGAAAACGAATGGATGATCTTGGACATAGTATTAGAGATGGAAGATTCCACGAACAGAAGTTTAGATTAAGAAAATGTGGGCTGAATAATGTTATTTACTTGGTGGAGAACTATGGAAAGAATAAACATGTGGGGCTGCCGATACAGTCTTTGATGCAGGCCCTGGCAAATACAAGGGTACAAGATGGATTTAATGTGCATATCACAAATTCTTTGAGTGAAACTGTTAGATTTTTGGCTATGTTGAGTAAAAGACTGACTATAGAATATACGGTAGGATTTCATCATGGATTTTATATGATAGTTTTAAAAGCCAACTTTAAGCCATAAAGTAGCACATGGCCTATAGGTCTTTTTAAGACTTCTGGCTCTGTCTACCCTGTAAGAGATAAATATGTCATTTTAAGGAGCCCTTTTACCGGTCAGGACAACTACAAGCATATTACCCTGACAGATTTACTCGCATTCACTAATTATTATGGTTAAGATGGCTCTCATTTTTCATTTGCTATGTCGCTAGAAAATTCACTCAAAATCTAAGATACTAAAAGCTAACTGAGCCAGAGAGAGAAATAAGGATTAAATGTAGAATGCGAAAGTGATAATGGAAAATAAATTATTGTTGAAGAAAAATACTTAAATAAAATCACACCTCTTTCCTGGAGTTGTAGATAGAGACAACATCTTTCCACTTGCCACAATCTCTGCATACTTCTTTAGCTTTATCG
Source organism: Amyelois transitella (assembly GCF_032362555.1). Classification (NCBI taxonomy): domain Eukaryota; kingdom Metazoa; phylum Arthropoda; class Insecta; order Lepidoptera; family Pyralidae; genus Amyelois; species Amyelois transitella. The sequence continues at coordinate 2,657,044 of NC_083511.1, read as the reverse complement.
ACATTCATACGTCTTCATGCAAGCTTATCCACTTTGGGTACTCTTGACCTGACCAATCAAATATGAAAAAAATATTATTTATTTTCAGGACAAAAATCTCAAAGGTTGCGATGGAGAACCATATGCTGAAACACTGATGACATTCAAATATTTCAGTGCGACTTCTAAGAAATCGAAGCCACTTACTGTCACGGAAACGTTCATTAAGTTGCTTCTGCAATTAAAAGGAGTATCTGTTGATAAAGCTCTAGCTATTACTAAGGTGTTTAGTACTCCCAGGCTGCTCATTGAAAAATACAAGGAGTGTGATCAAAGAGAAGGCGAATTCTTGCTTGCGAATTTGAAGTATGGGGAATCAAACCGAAGTGTTGGTCCTGTTGTGAGCAAAACACTTTACCAATTGTTCACTAAGTCATTTTAAGTGTATGTTACGTTAGTACGTCGTAACATACAAATGCCATATTACTAACATAATATAAAGTTTTCTATGTGGATTTACTGTCTCATATGGATTTTGATTGAATGAAAAATGGGGTAATGTTTATCTATTCACTGTTGTTATGATCGATTGAAATATGCTGGCCAAACATATTTTTATATTAATATATTCAAAGTTCGACAAAGCAATACATACTGTTATCTATATCTTTAAGTTTGTTTTTTATTATTCCTAAATCCTGATGCAACTGATTTTGATCCAGCTTTCGCTTTCATCATGAAAGAGACTTATCAGGGACATGGTAACTTTTGCAAAGGAGACTAAGTCTTATAACTTTTGTGGAGGAGTCTGTAACTTTTTAGGTTCTCTACTTTCTCCTAACGTTAGTCCTGGTTACATCTCTGGAGAGCGGGGTGCGCCCTTTGATCATGATCTCGATTTGGGTAAGTATTTTTACACGATCGACGATTTGCAGGGGAACCTAACCCCTAAGTTAGTTGGTAAAATAGATAAAAGTTCTCATTTCGTCACCTTTAACAACATCGCGGGAGAGAGATGGTGGTGGTCCCATTCTAATAAAGTGCTGTGAACGACATGGCATGTTAGAGGATAGTAAGCCTTTAAAAAAAATAATGATTTTTGGTATATACCTTTATTAACGTAACCATTGACTGTGACATGAGATTAGCATAAGTATAAAGTAGTAAAGTAGACGGCACAATCTTATAGTTGAAAACCATCTTGATCGAATAATTATCTGTATATATTTCAGATTTAAGAGCACTTTAGGATGGAATCATCTTTCTTCCAGTTTACAAATAGCGTGCTAAATAACGAAAAGAAAAACAAAATATACATACTTGTTGTGGCACAAAAAAGTTTTTAAGGAAATGCTTGAGATTTCAAGATAATACAAGTTAAGAATGTATGGCGCCGATAAATATGATAGTCGCAGTAACCATTTATCTTCTTCAATTATATAAGTTTTCAATAAGCTTGATTCAATACATAGATTGCGAATCAACTGCATAAATATCGATGCCATACTGTACAGGATTTCTTAGTCTAATGATATCTGTAGAATGTTATAATAAAATTTATCAATAAATTTGAGATTCATTAAACTTTGTTATGCCAAAACAATATAGGTAGGTACTACTTTAGACCCTTATTTTTGTCATCACATTGCGTTGCCTTAGAGTAACACTTATTAACATTTATAATATACTACCTACATTTTTTTTAAATCAGTGCTGATAATCTAAAGATACGTAAAATTCAGTGTAATAGAACTTTAAACCAGACTTTACTTTTTTAGAAATTCAGAAAATGGCACAGTAAAATCTGCGACAAACTTATACTAAAATTGCACAAAACATTACAAATAAAAGTTATCCTTAATGTTATATAATTCTCGAATGGTTTGTAGGGAAAGAAACATATTTAAAGATATTCAACTAACGTCAAGAAAACTATACACTTTTGATTAACATCAATATAATTTTATGTATTTTACAAATTATCGATGCAACTTAGTCATTTACGACACTACATTAAAACACACAAGTGAGATAAACGTCAAAATAAAAAAGAAAATATTACGCAAAATAGGAAAAAAAAATAGCTACAATAAAAAAAATCGTCAAATTCGAGCAGGCAGTAACTTAAACTATACCCTTCCACCAAATCAATGTAGCTAAAATAAGACAAATTTTTTTTTTTATTAACCCTGTTTAGGTTTTAATTACAGTCCTTCGAGTTATGTCCTCCACAACTAGGAACTAGGATAAACTCTTATCGAATTTAAACATAAAATGCGTAAGGAATTATGACATTTACAATTAAAGAAAATATTTTTATTTTTGTATCGTTTATCTTAGTTCCGACCTGTCAAGTTAAAATAACTGAAAGGTAAAAAAATATTCCGAAACTTAGATAAAATAGTGCACTTAACATTAAATAGAGAGAGATATATTGACTTAAAATTTAAAGGGTGTGATAGTTTCTTTCGGTTTGGTTCTTGTAGTATTTGAATCCCATGAAGCCAATCGCAAGAAGGCCAAGGGTTAGGATGATTCCACCGACGAAGCTGGCACCGTCAAAACTGGAAACAGAAAAAAAATATTTACGTTCGTTGGCACTAGTATCATGGTACAGTTCACATAAAGTCAGGTTTCCATCCATGTTGAACTGTATGGCTTAATGGTGAAATTGAGATTCAAATAGTGACAGGTTGCGAAACCATCGCCTTAACGAAGAATTAAAAGTTTATTAAACTTTCCCTTAATTGACAATTTTATTTTTAAGTATTATAAAATCTGTTCTATTGTCCCTTCTGATATTATTTCATTTCATTGGTTGCGCTTGACCTTGGAGACGGTATTCATGGTAAGAATTTAACTGCTAGTTGCAAACCCACCAGAATTACTTTATGCTTTTCAGACATTCATGAAAATACATATTATATGTATGTACAAGCATGTATGCATAAGATATATTTGTTGGAGCCATAGTTTTTAAAAGGCAGAAAGATATTCCAGAGGAATTATTAAAGTTGGGTCAAAAACAAAAGCTTAACAACTAGTAAAATTATAGCTCTTATTGCAACAAATCAATTACTATTAGACAGTGTTTAACTAACTAAAAACTATAGCCTTTACATTCATAATAAAGAGGCTTAAAGCGGCTTGGCGTCACTTTGAGGACTCAGAAAGAAGAGACAGAATGAGCATCAAAACTAAAAGGAAACTGTCAAGCATGACCCCGCACAGGCTATCACATTCCAAGAATATAATGTTCCATAAACATGACATCATATTGCAAAACAGTATTCTGCTTTGCATTAGCTGATAGTTGATTTGATGTATAAATGCATATATTGCAAATGAACATATTGCTTTTATGGTTGATATGCACATTTGCATCCTGTTATCAGCTTCCCGATAATGAGAATGAGAGAAGTAAATAATATTTTACATTTATTTATGATTGACAACTATTAATAAACATTTGGGCCATGTTTCCGGCACTTATGAAGGGACAACATCACTTTTATATGGATGTTGTATTAGGGCACTAAGGGAATAAACAAATTCATCTACTGCAAGCTTACATGCTGGTCTAGAGAAGAAAAATCATAGTGTACTAACTGCTTCTCTTCCCATTAATATTGTAAAGTCAATTCAGTAAAGGATGGTCTATTGTCCATATCTGAATCTCAAATTATTTTAATTTTTTGTGTAACAAGTCATTTAAATATTAATTTCCTACCAATTAAGTCTACCTGTTGTAATTAAGAAATTAGTATTGCATAATAAATATAACCATTACACTGATTTGAATATATTTCTAATATTGAATGATAGTCATAATTTTGCCATTAACATGCACATACATATATTTTAGAATCAATGTGCTGCATAATATTTTACATCATGTGTTTGATATAGACCCGCTAGAAACAGAGATCATGTATTAAAATGTATCTATCATGTCATACCTGGCAAATTAGTGCTCTATTCATGCTGCAACAAAAACCTTCTCAAACTGTAGGAAATTTGAGAGCCATAGAGTCAACAACTACTTACCCTCTTGCTTGAAGTTTAGGCGGCTCAATAGTCTTGGGTGTGACCGTTGACTTGTGATCTGGTTCTGGTTTCGCAGTCTCAGGTTTAGCCGTAGTGCTTGTTGTTGAAGGTGTCACTACAGGAGCATTGCTCGATGGAACCGAAGAGGTCGGCATTGTTTCTGATGCTGCCTTCTCTGTTGTATCTTTTGGAGGAACATCTTTAGGTGGTTCGGTTGTTGGTGTAGTATTTTCTTTAGGAGCTGTCTTGTTGGCAGGCAAAGTATTGTTTGTGGTTATCGCTTGCGGTGGTTGAACTGGTGGTGGTGAGACTTTATTGGTTGGGGCTTTGTCTGTTATTATGGCATCATGCTTCTCCGGTTGTAGCTGAACACCTATTGAGTATGATAGATTGAATTAGAATAACTCTCTTTCATATGCAATTAATCAGATATTATGATTTTTACTTTTTAGCAGGATAAGCAACATTTTCATTGTATTTCTTACTTTAGTGCCTTGCATTTGATGTTTGGCTTGTTAAATATAATAAATACATATTTTTTATTTGATGGGGCTAGCAACCTGTCACTATTGGAATCTCATTTCTATCATCAAGCTGAACATGCCTTTCAGTCTTTTCAAGACTGTTGGCTCTGTCTACTCTACAAGGGATATATGTATGTAATACATAGTTATATAATATAAATGTTAATAAAGTAAGATGCAATTAGTTTGGAAGACTACTTAGTTTGTTGTGTTGATCAGACATTCACTGATAAATTTCAGGATATCCTTAGTTGATACATAATAAAGATATATATTGATTGTTTATCTCATAAGAGGTGAAAGGTATAACTGTGAAACCCAGTTTAAGTATACATTATACTGCATTTTTATACTGCTTGATAATCATACACAGGCATACCTATAGCTGGAAAGCAGACCACTCTTCATATAATTAGCATTCTGCCAATTGATACAAGATGAACAGACTACTAGTGATAAATCTATACATATAATTAAACAGTAATTACTAAATAAAATGGTCGTATTGGTAAGAAAAATACTTGTCACAGGATAATATTGTGGTGGCTAGTTAAAATATACGATGGAAATTTCGAGATGAAAACGCTAAATTCATATTATTACCTACATTCTACCACAGTATTTTTCAATCAAGACGCAATAACTACGAATGAAATTATAAAATTATGATGTTGAATACTCACTGGGACTTGCTTCTGGCGTCGTGGAGTCACTAGTACACATTGAGATAGACAGCAAACAGATAAAAATTACTTGCTTCATCTTGAATTTTCCTAATTTTAAAATAGTATTTGAAGAAAAAGAATTAGACTTCCTCAAACGACACGCAATAAAATGTTAAAACGCTATGCACTTTTTTAGTTGATTGACAAGTCAAATGTCAAGTCAGTATTGCCAACTTGGATAATATGTTTTTAATGTTCCCCCGCCGTTTTTAACATTGCGAAATACACGCAATGTTATACAGTGGTACAGCTATTTTCGTTAAAATTGATTTATTTATTTTTTATTTCGCACACATATGTACATATGTATCTTGAAAAGAGACAACAATAGGTATAAAAGGCCTTGGTAATAATAATTTCAGATAAAATGATGCTTTATTAATTTAGAAGCTATTCGAGCGTAGAATTAAAAAAAAATTGAATCTCTTTTTAATTTGTCATTTAAGTATTACAATGATTAGACCAAAATTCTTTACCTATTTTTTAGAACGAGCATTTAGCCGCTTCTGCCTAGATAACGGACTTCTCCTTAACGGATACATTTACATTGGAAATGCCTCAGAAACATATAGGTAGGCAAGTACAGGGCTTATTTTTAAATAAAAAAAGTACCTACTAAGAATTTACTCATAATTAAGAAAAGTTATATTTTTATCGCAAGGAGTTGCAGCATAACATAATTCTGTTAAGGCATTGTGTACAATATTTACTATAAGTAATGCTGTTGCTAATGTTCCCCGATTGCAAAACGTATAAAAATATAAACGGAACCACCAAGCTTCGGTTGAATTCCAGAAGTTTTAAAACTGTGATTGTATGGCTGAAATATTACAGTAATAACAGTATACAAATATACAGTAGGTTGTTAAATTAAAAGGCATAACTAGATATGGGTCATTCTTTTGTTCGGTTAAAAATTAATTCGGTTGAAATTATATTTAGAAATAGAGAAACGTTAATTTGCAATTCCTCTATGGCGGTGTCATACTGGCGTGTTGTTGTCGCGTGTCGGTAGGGCTGACAACTTATTAACATATTTAAAAAAAAAACTTTTTTTCGGGTACAGACGGCATAATAATCGGGTAAATTTTGGGATGTTCTGACTTAAAGTCGACATTTTCGTTGACAATGCATTTATTTTTGCGTGACTTGCACTTGCCACATTGTAAAATAAGTCTGCACATTACCTACTTCCTGAAACCTTTTACTATAAAAGAGTTATATTTTTGTAAAATAAGACACACAGGGGTAAAAATCGATTAAGCCCAGATTCCCAATTCTGGGAATCGATAAACTGAAAAACTGAAAATTCGTTTTTCCCACATTTCCACTCGAAATCATTTACCCACATGAAATGGTTGTAACGCTACGGTAATTGATGATGTGGTCAGAACGATTGGTTTTCACGTCGGAGTACCTAAGTTCGATTCTTTGCATCGAATAGTTTTATTTTTTGTATGATTTTACCGATATGGAAGACTCTTATAATTGATCTTATAATGTATGTTAGGAAAAATACCTCTTTTTTTCAAAAAGTTAGTGCCACAACTACTAGAAATTTACGTAATAAACATAAATTAGTCATGCCGTTTCATAGGCTTAGCAAAGTCAGTAAATCATTTATGGGGAACTGTATACGATTTTATAATAGGTTGCCGGAGTCTGTTCTTGATATGCCCAACCGAAAATTCAAAGAGTATGTAAAGAAAGTACTTTGTGAGAAGGCTTATTATAGGACTGATGATTACCTTAATGATAAAAACATCTGGCTCGAGCTTGGCACAGGAACCTCGTAATTAATTGTAGTTTAATTTGAACTTAAATCAAAATTTCAGTACACTCTGTACATAAATCTTTTTAAAATTGGCAATCCATAAAATATATATATATATATATATATATATATATATATATATATATATTTTCTTTTTTCAATATTAAATCTCATAAATATATAAATCTCCCGTGAACAATGTATTCTCCCGTCCACATTCTATTCTAAGTATAATTTAATATTGTGAAGTTGACGTTGTTGATGAAAATGCTGCAGTGCAGTTTGTTACCGCTTCTTCTGCACTGACGCCTTGGAAGCGGCAGTAAACTTAGTTTTTAAGTAATTTATTTGACGTCAACCAAGTTGTTAAACCATACGACAATTATTAAGCGATATAATAATATCCTATAATAATGAATAAAAAATTTTGAATTTTTGAATTTTTGAATTCTTAATTAGACTTATACATTATGTACGCGAAATTTCAAGAAGATTAGTTAAGTAGATAACTCAGAGAAGAGAAAACATACAAACAAATAAACTTGCTTTCGCATTTATAATATACATACATAAAATCACGCCTCTTTCCCAGAGGGGTAGGCAGAGACTACCTCTTTCCACTTGCCACGATCTCTGCATACTTCCTTCGCTTCATCCACATTCATAACTCTCTTCATGCAATCTCGGCGGTTTCGGGTACTTAATATAATGCACTCGAAATCATTTACCCACATGAAATGGTTGTAACGCTACGGTAATTGATGATGTGGTCAGAACGATTGGTTTTCACGTCGGAGTACCTAAGTTCGATTCTTTGCATCGAATAGTTTTATTTTTTGTATGATTTTACCGATATGGAAGACTCTTATAATTGATCTTATAATGTATGTTAGGAAAAATACCTCTTTTTTTCAAAAAGTTAGTGCCACAACTACTAGAAATTTACGTAATAAACATAAATTAGTCATGCCGTTTCATAGGCTTAGCAAAGTCAGTAAATCATTTATGGGGAACTGTATACGATTTTATAATAGGTTGCCGGAGTCTGTTCTTGATATGCCCAACCGAAAATTCAAAGAGTATGTAAAGAAAGTACTTTGTGAGAAGGCTTATTATAGGACTGATGATTACCTTAATGATAAAAACATCTGGCTCGAGCTTGGCACAGGAACCTCGTAATTAATTGTAGTTTAATTTGAACTTAAATCAAAATTTCAGTACACTCTGTACATAAATCTTTTTAAAATTGGCAATCCATAAAATATATATATATATATATATATATATATATATATATATATATATATATATATATATTTTCTTTTTTCAATATTAAATCTCATAAATATATAAATCTCCCGTGAACAATGTATTCTCCCGTCCACATTCTATTCTAAGTATAATTTAATATTGTGAAGTTGACGTTGTTGATGAAAATGCTGCAGTGCAGTTTGTTACCGCTTCTTCTGCACTGACGCCTTGGAAGCGGCAGTAAACTTAGTTTTTAAGTAATTTATTTGACGTCAACCAAGTTGTTAAACCATACGACAATTATTAAGCGATATAATAATATCCTATAATAATGAATAAAAAATTTTGAATTTTTGAATTTTTGAATTCTTAATTAGACTTATACATTATGTACGCGAAATTTCAAGAAGATTAGTTAAGTAGATAACTCAGAGAAGAGAAAACATACAAACAAATAAACTTGCTTTCGCATTTATAATATACATACATAAAATCACGCCTCTTTCCCAGAGGGGTAGGCAGAGACTACCTCTTTCCACTTGCCACGATCTCTGCATACTTCCTTCGCTTCATCCACATTCATAACTCTCTTCATGCAATCTCGGCGGTTTCGGGTACTTAATATAATGCACACATATATATATGTGGGAATGGGGCTCAACTTGATGCAAACACTTTTCAAACACTCAAAATCTTTATTTTTTCTTCTTGACAAACCAACAACGACAAATCTTTTTTTCAGATCCTCTTTTGACATTGACATCTAGTCAGATGTTAATAGACATAATCATATCCGACATTGACAATTAACTTTAGTGTTGCTATACAAACTACTTAAGAATTACTACAAAAAATAACAAAAATAAATCATAATTATTCCCACACGGTCATCCTGTTATTCATCTGACTCAGATGAATCATCTTCCAGTGAGATCCAGGGCTTCATGTAATCTGCTGAGGAAGTTGTATTAAACGGACCTTCACTGTTGCCAATCTTCCTCACAGAATAGCGATCGTTTTGATTGCTTTTAACAATCTCATACGGTCCTAAGTATTTTGGATATAGTTTACTTCCTTGTGCGAATTGGGTCCTCTTAATCGCGACCAAATCGCCTGGTTTATAGGTATTGGCTTTCTTTCGCTTCTTATTAAATGATTTCACATTTTCTTCCTGCGTTTTTCCAATGGATTCTTTTGCCTTCTGTCTGAGCTCTTGTCTTTTCTCGTTAAATATTTCTATATCTTCTTCATCTATTAATTTTTGCAGTTCTATGTCTTTATCCTTCATTTTTGTACCAAAAAGTAATTCGAACGGCGTCATTTTAATAGCTCTTTGATATGTTCCATTTAGACATCTTTGAACATTGGAGACATGGCGATACCATTTATTAGGATCATCAACACTTAGTTTGCTTAATACCGCTATTATGATCTGGTGTATGCGCTCAACTTGACCGTTTCCTCTGGGTTGTCCAGTAGTAATCGTATAAAGTGCAATATTCTCCCTTTTGCAATATTCTTGGAAATCTTTTGATGTAAAAGCAGCGTTTCGATCCGTAATAATTCTTTCAGGTGCACCAAACGTTTGTTGTTGCAGCCTTAGTTTCTCTAGAGTCTCTTCAGTAGTCAGCGTCTTGACAGGATAAATCCATGTGAACTTCGTATACGCATCTACGACAGTTAAGATGTATTTATAATTTTTGGAAGTGGATGTCATTGGCCCCAAATGATCTACGTGATACGTCGACAATGGGACGTCTCCTTTGTCGATCGGATGTAAATACCCTTCCTTTTTACCAGCTTTGTGTGATAGAATAATGCATTCAACGCAATTATTTATTGTCTTTTTAACCTTTTCTGTTAAGTTGTCTATAAAATATTCTCTTTTAATCAATTCTTCTGTTTTTACAGTTCCAAAGTGTCCTCTTTCATGATTCTTCCTTATTATTTCATATTGCATTTTCTTTGGCACAACAATCAGTCTGTTTCCATCTTTAATCTTATATAAAATTTCGTTTTGTAAAATATAGTCTTCGTAATTCTGTGTCTCTAAGATATTTTTTATTAGTCTTATATGGGCATCTTCATTCTGAGTTTTTCTAATACGGGCTGTAGTTTCAGTGAGTATAAGGCAAACAGGATTTCTGCTTAAGGCATCTGCATGTTTCATCCTTGTTCCTGGTCGGTGTTCAATCTTGTAGTCATATTCTTCTAAAAGGAGCGCCCAGCGAGCAACTCTCGGAGGTAAGTCCTTTTTTTGCAGCGTCATAGTTAAGGCAGAACAATCTGTTATAATTTTAAATTGTATTCCTAATAGGTAGACTCGAAATTTCTTTATGGCAGCGACTATGGCGAGAATTTCTAGATAGTAACTATGATATTTTCTTTCTGCAGGTGTAGTTTTCTTACTCATGTAGTGTATAGGATGAAATTGGTCATCTTTAGGGCTTTTCTGTAGAAGAACAGCTCCATATCCATCGGCGCTGGCGTCGGTGTGTAGCTCCGTTTCTAGATCGGGATTGTATATTCGGAGAACTGGTGAATTACACAAAATCTGTTTCAATTCTATAAAAGCTTTCTCACATTTCTCGTCGAAAATAAATACGGCATCTTTTTTTAATAAGTCCGTCATCGGTTTTGCAATCAGGGAATAGTTCCGAATGAACTTTCTGAAATAGCCAGTCAGGCCAAGAAATGACTGTACAGCTTTCACGTTATTAGGCTTCTTGAAATGTTCTACAGCTCTTATCTTCTCCCGAGACGGTCTGACCTCGCTGTCACAGATGATGTATCCGAGATATTGAATTTCTTTTTTTAGAAAGTGACATTTTTTCCAATTAAATTCTAAAGCGTATTCTTTGCCTCTTTCGAGTACTTTTACTAGTTTCCTTATGCCTTCTTCTTCCGTAACAGCAGGTATTATTAAGTCATCGAGATAGGTTAGAAGAGTACCGTCAATAATAAAATCGTTGAAGATATCATTAATAAACCTTTGAAACACGGATGGCGCCGTACATAAACCAAACGGCATTCTAATAAATTCGTATTGGCCTTGAGGTGTGACGAATGAAGTATACTTTTGACTGTCTTTGTGTACCTTTACGTGTAGGAAGCCGTTTTTGAGGTCGAGGGAAGTGAAAACCTTTGCTTCCTTTAACTTATCAATCTGATCTTCTATTATTGGTAGTGGAAATCGTTCTTTAATCACTTTCTTATTTAATCTTCGGTAATCAATACACATTCGTCGAGAACCATCTTTCTTATCAGCCAAAACCACGGGACTGGCAAAATCAGATTTGCTAAGTTTGATTATGCCACCATCTAGCCATTCTTTCACTTGCGCGTTAACAGCAGTCATCTCCAAAGGTGATAGTCGTCGAGGATTTTGATATACTGGATCTTCATTTGTTAATATTATTTTTAATTCAACTTTACTTTCTTTCTTCATTTCATTTGGTCTATATTCTTCACACATCTTATGAACTTTTTCTTTATATTTAGAATCTTCTATGTCGTAAATCCGGTCAGTATGTTTTTCTTCTGTTAAAAGCGTAAGGTGGGTTATCTTTTCCATGAAAATTCCTTCTGGGGTAAAGCAGACTTCAAAATCATGTAAAATAGGGTTTCCAATTATTATGTTTACTGGTATATCATTATCCTTGACCACGTGAAACTTGATGTCTGTAAAGTATTGATCAATCTGTATATTAGCTACAAACATTCCTTCGGTATAAACTTCGTTTTTTGCTATTCCAGTTATGCACGTAGATTCAATCTTATAGTCTTTAACATCTTCTTTAATTTTCTCAAATTCTGATTCTTTAATTAGGTTTATGTCACTTCCGGTATCAATAAGGGCTATAACGTCTTTGCCATTGATCTTTATATTTTTGTACGGAACTTTATCTTCTTTTTTATTTATAATATTAAGAGTCTTTGTCTGTTTAGGGCATTCAGTAGATTTGTGGCCAAAGTCATTACATTTAAAACATTTTACTCCTTTCGAGCAATTGGATGACACATGATCTAAATCACCACAGTTATAGCATCTATGAACGCGAGTCTTCTTTCGAAATGAAGTATTTCCAGATGATTGGACAGTATTAGTTGAATTTACTGGCTTATTAGAACTCTTTTTTTTAAAGTCACTGTAAATTTCCAACTTCTTGCGAAATTCTTTTATGTCCGAGGCTCCATACAAAATAGCTTTATTAGTATCCAAGTCACGAATACCATCAATCACATATTCGATCAATGCGGCATCTTCAACCTTGCCATGAAGCGCCAATTCTTTCATAGACAGAAAGTACTGCTGATATGTCTCCTCATTTTTCATTTTCCGCGAAGCAAGTTTTTTATGCACCACTGCGCTATTAATCTTAGGGCCAAATTCTTCTTTGAGTGCCTTCTTTAAACCTGTATAATCTTTAACTCGTCCCAAAGAGCGTAAAAACAACTTCGCTGTTCCATCTAAAAGCCGCTTCGCATAGATTAACTTTTCAACTTTAGTCCACTTCATAATCTGTGCAGTATCTTCAAACTCATCAATAAATGTCTCAATCGGGTAGGTGTCATCTCCGGTAAAAATAGTCATAGATTTCTCCAAGTCCTTAAATGAAATCTTAACTTCACACTCCTGTTCTTCATCTTCACTTTCGTACTTATCATCTTTCTTCGGCGGCATTGTTGCTATCAAGCTAGAACTCTTCAAACTTGAATTGCTCTTTAAATTGCGTCTTCTCTTGGTAGTCGTGCAAAATGATGGCTTATTTGGACTCATTTAGTCTTTCGTCTTAAATAAATCTTTAATCCAAATTCCAAAAAAAAAACTACCATTTTAGTATAATTATTTTGTAGCTTGCAACATTTTGTTTGAAGTGAAGTCTGAACAGTTCGTAGGGTCGGTAAAACAGTAGAGGTGTGATTCGTACCTATGTTCAGTCCGGACCGGCAAAATTGTCGGTAAAACAGTCCGCGTCCACGGCGTGGCTTGCAATTTTTTAATCTCGTCTTGCGTCTTCGGCTAGCATCAAATTTTACACCATCCCGGACGAGCCCCCAAAAAAGATGTGGGAATGGGGCTCAACTTGATGCAAACACTTTTCAAACACTCAAAATCTTTATTTTTTCTTCTTGACAAACCAACAACGACAAATCTTTTTTTCAGATCCTCTTTTGACATTGACATCTAGTCAGATGTTAATAGACATAATCATATCCGACATTGACAATTAACTTTAGTGTTGCTATACAAACTACTTAAGAATTACTACAAAAAATAACAAAAATAAATCATAATTATTCCCACATATATATAATCACATCTAAGTATATCAGACAGAGCCAACAATCCTAAAAATACTGTTACGCAACGTTCAGCTGTTTGGCTTTGATAGAATTGAGATTCAAATAGAGATGGGTTGCTAGCCTGTCGCCTAAAAAAAATCCCAAGTTTATAGGCCTATCCCTAAGTCGTCTTTTGTGACATCCGTGAGAAAGAGATGGAGTGGTCCTATTCTTTTCCTATTGCTTCCGGGTACCACACGGCATAATATAATGTAGATGGGATTATTTCAATTTCTACGGTATCAACCCTAAAAGTCGTGTCATGTCATACCCTCGGCTAAGCCTCGAGTCGGGTATTATCGCACCTCTATTTGCGAGGTAAGCCCAAAAGGCTAGATTTTGATTAATTAAACCACACTACCTTACCTTGTGTGAAAGTTATATTTGTTTGGAATCAAAGAGCATATTTATTTATTTATAGATTTATGTTGATCAAGGGAAATAAGAATAAAACTTAAAATAAAGAGAAATTCAGTACAAGGGCACCACTTATTTTTAGAGAAATTTCTTCCTGCAGGCCCATGACAGGAAAGTGTAAAGAAAAACATTGGCTTGTGTACATAATAATTAAGATATAAACTTACATAAACTTACTCATATTAATAAACCTAAAACAATTTTGTTATAAAACCATGAACAAATGAGATAAGTACGATAACCATTAAAGAAATAGACAGGGCACAGTATTTTTTGTACCATCTTAAGAATGTAAAGAATAAATTAACTAGTTTAGGTAGAGATCATGGCCAGTGGAGTGCTCTGCCTAACCCTTTGGGGAAGATGGGTAGGTATTAGACTGGTATATGAGTGAATTAATTAATGACCCTCTAATGTAAATAATACGTTAGTAAGGAATAGGACTCCACTCTTTTTGTGGATATCGTAAAAGCTTCCATGCTGTTCTGGTACAACCATCGCGCAAGTTGTAAAATACAATCAAGGGAATTGTTAATTTTTCTTTTATATTACCTAAAATCGTTTTAAAACCTGCTACTAGCTCTGGATTTCACAGCCAATATTAAGCCATTCAGATATATTTAGAATTCGAGTTTCACGAGTATTGACTCTGTCTACCTCTTAAGGAACATAGACGTGCGTGACATGTAAATCTATGAACTTTTTATTGTTTATTTTAGCTTCCCTCTATTAGTATGAAGGCAAGTTAATACAACAAGTGAACCACACAAATCAATCACCTAAAAGGTTTTAAAGGGTCCGTTGAAAGCCGGAAATGTTTAAACCTTTAGTTAACATTTAGGGATACAGTGATGAGATTACCGATTTGGACGTTCGTAATTAATGGGGTCCAGAAACTGATAAAATGTTAGCAACTTTAATTTATTACCAGCTGGAATTTTAAGTAGTAACTTTGTTAAACTTTTTGAGATTTTTTCTTTATCGTATCTAAAGAGGTCGTCTTGGTGAAATGCTTTTATTTTCGCCTTGATATTCGCCTTACCTTTGTAGTTCATGCGTAGAACAAAATGCTTTTTAAATTTAGATTTTTCGTTCATTGTCTAGCCAGCTGAGGACTTCTAGCTAAAATTTAATTTTTAAAAATTTAAATTGAATATTCATTTAATGCCTCATTTCTGTTTATGTTATACCATATAAATATTAAATTAAAACACGTCGTATTATGTAACTTACATATTATTAAAATTGAGCCCGTTATATGGGTATCAAGGGATTTTGTATTTCATGGTACGCAAACAGGGAAAGATTAAAAATATATGCCTTCCTTTTGAGGCATTATGATGAGATATTAATATTAAAAGAAAAAATAAGGTTAGAAGTATGTTATGTTCTAAGTAAGAGAATTGAAAAACTGTTTATTTTTCTGGTTTATTTTGATTTTTTCACCCGTACATTCTAATACTATAAATCTGAAAGACATAATGTTTGTCTGCCTTTTATCCTTATAGTTAAACAGCTTGTTGAGATTGATGCACTTTTTCAGTCATTCATTCATATAATCACGTCTATATCCCTTGCGGGGTAGACAGAGCCAGCAGTATTGAAATACTGGCCACGTTCAGCTGTTTGTCTTAAGCATAGAATTGAGATTCAGATAGTGACAGGTTGCTAGCCCATCGCCTAAAAAGAAGAATCCCAAGTTTATAAGCCTATTCCTTAGCCGCCTTTTACGACATCCATGGAAAAAAGATGAGGTGGTCCTATTTTTTATTATTATATTGGTGCCGGGAACCACATGGCACTTCAATACCTAATGGATGAACTTTTTGTATAAATAAATAATAAATATATTGTATGAATGTATTCGCGGAATGCCACTGAAAGCGAAACGCCAAAAAATAATTAAGTTAACATACACAGGTACATATAAATTAATAGAAATAAGTAGGTATACATAAGTACCTAACCACGGGGACTATTTGGTGGGAACTTGAACGCCATGTTGTTTGTGCTGTAATATGTTTCCCAAAATGTGTGTTATATCGACTATTAATGATTTATCAGTATGGTATTTATCATGGACAAGCATGAGCGTTGGAGAGTGTTACAATAACGGATTTAGTGACTTTTGATGTTGATCAAAAATAGCTGAGAAAGGCGAAGTAAAGCACACAGCTGTTACTCGACCATTATACGCGGAATATTTTACAACGAAAACGTAGTTAATCTCGACAGTGGCAGGAATGAGATTGCCACAAGAAACAAAGAAGTACACACGGCTCAGGAGGTGTCTAGGCTACCTCTCAGAAACCAATCAAGGCGATGTGGCACAGCTTTCTCTTGAGCCCACCGTACTATGTACGTTTGAAATATCATCTACATAGAAATCTATAAAACATCAGATTAATACACTGTCATTGTTGTGTTTATTTAAATCTACTTCCTTACTTAAATAATATACATTTATATGAACAGGATTATTCGTTACACGAATAACTTTCTTTAAAGGACAGCAGCTATCCGAGATCTTAAAGAGTATAATACTCTTATAGGATAGTTGAAAAGTTTGTCCCGACTCAGGGGATCAAGGGTATTATATTAGTTCTACGGTCTCAAAAATTGTTAAGAAACAAGCGTCTTAGTACTATGCATACGGTCACGACTTTATTCCTTACAGGGTAGACAGTCTTGAAAAGTAATGTAAGACTAGGTTCACCTAGATCTGTTATCAAAAGAAAAGAAAAAAAGCTATATTTTTTCTTTAGTAGGGAGTAATATAAAAGTAAACTAGGCAAGGATCATAAATTGTCAATTGAAAAAATATCTTTTTCTTTTTCCTTTAAATATAATTTATATATGTACATACCCGCTGTTTCGCCCGCGTGACTCCAGTGCCATCTACAAAAACGACGAATTTAAATTTAACACAATCCAACAACACAAAGCGACAAAATTAGCACCACACACAAAAAACAATGAATTAAACGCCACCTAGTTACAAAATTTAGCGCCACCTAAGTATAAAGACGGTTCTTTCGCAAATCCCATGGGAACTATAGTTTTTACCAGGATGAAAGTTACCTATATCTTTCTGCAGACTCTTAACTCTACATATACTATATATAAATATATATATATATATATATATATATATATGATATTTCAATAAGATTACTTCAGTAGATAACCCATGAAGACGTAACAAACAAACAAATAAATTGCCTTTCGCATTTATGTTATTAGCTGTTGGGATATTAAGAATGCTCTAACCGAATTCTTTAACCTAAATGTAATAAAAATGGTCATAATTATGCATTATTTGCCAAATTCGTGGCAAAGAAACTGCGCGACAGAAAAGAATTAAGTAATGTTAATTTTAGGAAAATGTAATTTTTTCTTTATTGAAACAAATGTTATATACACAACAGCCCTCTCTTAAATTATATTACGTTTAAGGCTGTACATCAAAGATATAAAATGTCCAATTATGGCTTATTTTGGGATAGGCCCTACTGAAACTCATGTACTTAAGTAAGATTTAAGTATACAAACTAATATACGAGGAATCCCAGAGGGTGTGAGAACGGGTTTATTTTGTTAGTAGGAAATTTGCCCGATGTAAGTAAATACATGCATACTCGTACATACGTATATTTAGTCACGTCTATATCCCTTACGGGGTAGACAGAGCCAACAGTCTTGAAAAAAATGAAAGGCCACGTCCAGCTGTTTGGCTGAATGATAGAATTGAGATTCAAATAGTGACAAGTTGCTAGCCAATCGCCTTAAAAAAGGATCGTATGTTATTCATTGGAAAGAGATGGAGTTTTGGCGCCGTTAACTAAAGTAAAGAAACTATATAAAGTCAAATCGGTCAAGCTTTTTTTTGCAGTCGACTGTACTTATCTAAGTGCTTGATTGCTAGAAGTAATTTGCTTAATACATAAATATTATTTATAATTAAGTCGATACTCTAAGACATAAATGTAAACGTTATTATCGCATGAGTAACCATAGACAAAGTTTGACTTAATCCCCGACTTAATCACAAATAGCATTCAGTCATCAAAATGCAAATTAATCTCTACAGACATGTGGGATTTAAAATGATTGTATTTCTAGAATTGTATGCATATTTTGCAAATAATACTACGTATTTAAACTTATGCGAAGGTTGTTGAACTTCCATAGAGTAATTTTGAAGTAAGTACATATTAGTCATTCTTTTTTTAGGGTACCGTACTTGAAAGGTTACGGACCCTATTACTAAGCGTCTGCTGTCTGTCTGTCTGTCCGTTTGTCTGTCACCAGGCTGTATCTCATAAACCATCATAGCTAGAAAGTTGAAATTTAAATTTAACACAATCCAACAACACAAAGCGACAAAATTAGCACCACACACAAAAAACAATGAATTAAACGCCACCTAGTTACAAAATTTAGCGCCACCTAAGTATAAAGACGGTTCTTTCGCAAATCCCATGGGAACTATAGTTTTTACCAGGATGAAAGTTACCTATATCTTTCTGCAGACTCTTAACTCTACATATACTATACATATATATATATATATATGTGATATTTCAATAAGATTACTTCAGTAGATAACCCATGAAGACGTAACAAACAAACAAATAAATTGCCTTTCGCATTTATGTTATTAGCTGTTGGGATATTAAGAATGCTCTAACCGAATTCTTTAACCTAAATGTAATAAAAATGGTCATAATTATGCATTATTTGCCAAATTCGTGGCAAAGAAACTGCGCGACAGAAAAGAATTAAGTAATGTTAATTTTAGGAAAATGTAATTTTTTCTTTATTGAAACAAATGTTATATACACAACAGCCCTCTCTTAAATTATATTACGTTTAAGGCTGTACATCAAAGATATAAAATGTCCAATTATGGCTTATTTTGGGATAGGCCCTACTGAAACTCATGTACTTAAGTAAGATTTAAGTATACAAACTAATATACGAGGAATCCCAGAGGGTGTGAGAACGGGTTTATTTTGTTAGTAGGAAATTTGCCCGATGTAAGTAAATACATGCATACTCGTACATACGTATATTTAGTCACGTCTATATCCCTTACGGGGTAGACAGAGCCAACAGTCTTGAAAAAAATGAAAGGCCACGTCCAGCTGTTTGGCTGAATGATAGAATTGAGATTCAAATAGTGACAAGTTGCTAGCCAATCGCCTTAAAAAAGGATCGTATGTTATTCATTGGAAAGAGATGGAGTTTTGGCGCCGTTAACTAAAGTAAAGAAACTATATAAAGTCAAATCGGTCAAGCTTTTTTTTGCAGTCGACTGTACTTATCTAAGTGCTTGATTGCTAGAAGTAATTTGCTTAATACATAAATATTATTTATAATTAAGTCGATACTCTAAGACATAAATGTAAACGTTATTATCGCATGAGTAACCATAGACAAAGTTTGACTTAATCCCCGACTTAATCACAAATAGCATTCAGTCATCAAAATGCAAATTAATCTCTACAGACATGTGGGATTTAAAATGATTGTATTTCTAGAATTGTATGCATATTTTGCAAATAATACTACGTATTTAAACTTATGCGAAGGTTGTTGAACTTCCATAGAGTAATTTTGAAGTAAGTACATATTAGTCATTCTTTTTTTAGGGTACCGTACTTGAAAGGTTACGGACCCTATTACTAAGCGTCTGCTGTCTGTCTGTCTGTCCGTTTGTCTGTCACCAGGCTGTATCTCATAAACCATCATAGCTAGAAAGTTGAAATTTTACAATTATCTCTTTAACAACAAATACTAAAACTTAAAAAAAAAGGAATGTTTTGTATTTTTTTTTCGCTTCAAATTTTCACAGATTATTTAACTATTTAGTTAGGATATTGACGGTCTCTGTGGCGCAGCGGTATTTGTCCCGTATATATTCCGTGTATAATAAATAAATATTATTTATTTATATATATGCCAGTATTAATTATAAAATATAGCATCGTTGAGTTTGTTTCTCTTAATACAAGTCTCGAACTTCTTCAAGGGTAACTCAATCTGTGTTATCTATCCCGTATATATTATTAATGCCGTGTGGTTCCCGGCATCAATACAAAAAAGAATAGGACCACTCCATCTCGTTCCCATGGATGTCGTAAAAGGCGACTAAGGGATAGGCTTATAAACTTGGGATTCTTCTTTTAGGCGATGGGCTAGCAACCCGTCACTGTTTGAATCTCAATTCTATCATTAAGCCAAACAGCTGAACGTGGCCTATCAGTCTTTTCAAGACTGTTGGCTCTGTCTACCCCGTAAGGGATAAAGACGTGATCATATGTATGTATGTATGTATGTATTATTTATATTGTATGGTTTGTCTGAAATCGATGAAACTCTTAAATGAACTTGTCTGGAAATCATCATAAAACAACTTTTTGATATGTTAAGCATTCGACTCTCAAGTTAAACAACCCGGTCTGTCCTATGAACTTAAAACTCACAGAAAACTGGGAAAGCGATTTAAAATTATTCGATTTCTATTCAATATTGAACGGAAATTATTCATTCGTCGGTTCTGAGTGAGTCGCTCGATTCTAAAATAGCAACTTCAGGTAATGTTGAGTATCGATTGAGTCGCTGAATTGAAATAAAGTTATTGAAACGAACTCTCACTCGATTATTTGGAATGAATTCGTGATTTATTACATTTCAGGAAAACGCTTTGAGACGTGTTCACATAAATAACTTGAATCGCTATGAGAGAATGGTAAATGACTTGGAGTTATTTTAATATTATGAGTCACTAGCTTTCTTCCATGGTGTCGCTCGCGTTAAAGTACCATATGTCTTTTTCTGAACTCGTTATTGCTTATACCATCCAGTTGATTGAAGATGTAGGTTTCTCAACAATGTTTCCTCACGCATGAGGTAACTAACATCTTAGCCGCAATAAGTCTTCTGTTAGGCCTTCTTCAGAGATCTATCTTATTTAACTTGCCATGCCTTACCTATTCTTAGTATTTTACCTTACCTTGCCTTACCTCTTTTTTACGCTGGCTTAAGTAACAACTAAAAACAGCACAAAGAAGAGATTCGGAGAAAGGGATACATACATACATACATAAAATCACGCATCTCTCCCGGAGGGGTAGGCAGAGACTACCTCTTTCCACTTGCCACGATCTCTGCATACTTCCTTCGCTTCATCCACATTCAGAAAGGGATATTCATAGAAATAACGTTCAAGGTGATATTGGAAACCAACTGGATATTCCGGTACTAATACTTAACGTGCCGCAAAGGCCTGTTAGTTCTCGAATGTTAGTATTAGGCATTTGCCAAAACCGCCTGGACCGACTAAGGCTAGCGAAATCCAAGCGTTGGTGTTCATTGGTCCGGTGTGTTCTCAGCTGAAACATGATCATTGCGTCTGAGCATCTGTACAAGTAAATTGTTTGAACTCTTGGGATTTATCGGTAATTTTCATAAATAAAAAAAATTATAACGAGTAGGTATATTCAAAATTGTATAGCTTCAAGTTTTTTCTATGTTGCAACCTCTATATAAACGATTGTTATACACGTAAATGTTATTAGCTTTCACATTTTTACTAACGCTGTGAAATCCAACTCCACTTAAATCTCTTTCGGATTAAAGCAATGGACACGAGTTAAACCCCGGTTTTAACTTTGGATGCAAGTTTTTAACTGTAGTGGCTCCCAAACTGTTTTTATTTTTAGAACATAAATATTTTCAAGTGATAGTGGTAATGCTAAATTGATGCTGAACAATATTTGATTGCATAAAATTATTACATACTAGAGGCCGCCCGCGACTTCGTCCGCATGGAAACCCTATCAATCCAGCGGAATCTCTAGGATAAAAAGTAGCCTATGTGTTATTCTGGGTCTCCAGCTACTCACATACCAATTTTCATCGTAAGCGGTTCAGTAGTTTTTGCGTGAAAAAGTAACAAACATCCATACTGACATAGTCACAAAGTTTCGCATTTATATGTTAGGAGGATGTAGTAACAGGTATTTTATTTTGTAATGTTACTAAATTGTTCAAGCGAAAACTAACATATTAATAAGGGCTCCATTAAATACGAGTATAAATATAAAATAAAAGTCCCTCTGTAAGGATTAGCAAGGTTGCTCGCAGTATATGTACCTATAGTAACAACAGTCTCTCTCTCTTGTATCTCTATTTAACTAATCTCTATTTTAACATCACAATATAAATTATAAACACATTTGAGTGGTTGGAAAAGACCAGTTTATGTAATAAGGTTTAATTAATAAAAACACGAGCTTGTATGAAGAGAGTAATATCAATTTGGATGAAGAGAAAGAAGTATCCAGGGATTGTGGTTAGCAGTGGAAAGTTATCCTTTGCCTACCCCTCCGGGAAAGAGGCGTGATTTTATTTGTGTTAAAAATTAAATCCAAGCGTTAGTATAAAATTGGTTTGATCAGTAAATGACTTATTTATTGTCGTTAAGTGTTGAATTTTTATTTGGAGAAACACTGTTCTCGAGTCTTTTTGTTCTCTTTGCTTAAACTATTATCTGTCTTAATGATAGTTCTTATCTGAACGGGACAGGATAGATTTCGCTAATTGAAGTTTTTAAACTCTAATTAGTCTCTGGATCTAGGGACAAATTCGAAATGTTTTCTGGAAGGGAATTACTGAAAGGAAAAAGGAATTAAAAAAATATCAAGTACACAACTTATTATCTACGTCATAAAAATTCAGACATTTTACATGAAAGTAGTGTATGTAGTATATTCTTGGGTACTCTATTATATTCCATAAGATTTGAAACATATTTAAACAGAAATAAATAAAAAAAATGTGGGGAAATTTCTTTTATTTCCTATTTGAAGATGATCTAATCTTTAATCTTTTCATGCCGGCTCTTCTATTAAAAGGTAGGTACTGTTAACTTTTGAAAATAATCACGGAACGAAGTTCCGGGCAAAACCTTAAAAAGTTGAGCAAAAGTGAACAGTTTTTATTCTGGCTAACAGATAAAATAATACAAGATACTTATGTAAAAATACCTAAATAGGTGCCAGAAATGTCATCATCTCCATTTCTGGCACTGGCATTATACATATATGCCGTGTAGTTTTCGGTACCAATAGAACAAAGAAAAGGACCGCTCCATCGCTTTTCCATGGATGTCGTAAAAGGTGACTAAGGGATAGGCTTATAACCTTGGGATTTTCGTTTAGGCAATAGGCTAGCAGTCTGTCTATATGAATCTTAATTCTATCATGAAGCCAAACAGCTAAACGTGGCCTATCAGTCTGACTACCCCGAAAGGGATATAGACGTGGTTATATGTATGAGTATACATAAAGTTAGCGCTGGTCTTCCGTTGGTGCCATTACCTAGCACTCAATATGTCTCATTTGCAACGACTGAGCGAAACTTTGTTTGCGTAAGTAGATTCAGGGGATGAGCACAAATCTATATTCCTATTTCACACGAATAGCTTCGGAAATATATATTTTGAAGTGGAATAGAAGTGATTTGGCTACGGATTGAAAGGATAAATGTTTCATTTTGTTTGTTTTACTAGAAAATTGTAATAACATAGAAATGTAGGTTGTACGTATTGCCACAGGATAGTTTAATAGTATTTTGAGTTATCTTCTAAAACTTATACGTATTTTGTGTTCAATAATGAACAATGAAAAGCTGAATTTACTTTCAAGATTTTTAAAATTTAAGGCTCTATATCTCAACTTGATCACAAACTTTTTTTTTGTGTTCTATATAAGACTTTTCATACATACATACATACATAAACTCACGCCTCTTTCCCGGAGGGGTAGGCAGAGACTACCTCTTTCCACTTGCCACGATCCCTGCATACTTCCTTTGCTTCATCCACATTCATAACTCTCTTCATGCAAGCTCGGCGGTTTCGGGCACTTTTGACCTGACCCTTCACCAGGACGTCCTTAATTTGATCAAGATATGTTCGTCTAGGTCTTCCCACCCCGACCTTTCCCTCCACACTCTCCTTGTATATCTGCTTAGTCAACCTGTTTTCATTCATCCTCTCCACATGACCGAACCATCTCAACATACCCTTTTCTATTCCTGTAACTACATCTTCTTTCACATCACAACATTCCCTTATCACGCTGTTCCTTATCCGGTCACTCAATTTCACACCCAACATACTCCTTAACGCTCTCATTTCCACTGCATTTATTCTGCTTTCGTGCTTCTTTTGCCATACCCAACTTTCACTCCCATACATTAATGTCGGGACCAACACGCCCCTGTGCACAGCCAGTCGAGCCTTTTTGGATAGTTTCTGACTGCTCATAAAGGCATGCAAAGCTCCATTCACCATGTTCCCCGCGTTCACTCTCCTTTCAATATCACTATCACACTTGCCATCTGATGTAAACTTTGATCCTAGATATACAAACTCTTTCACTTGCTCAACTTTTTCTCCTCCAATCAAAATATTACATGCTGTCATTTCTTTCTCCATTTCAAAAACCAGTGTTTTAGTTTTACTTACGTTCACTTTCATTCCTTTCTCTTTTAAAGCTTCATGCATACAGTTTACCATCTCCTGTAACTCCTCCGCTGATGACGCCAGTATAACCTGATCGTCGGCATAGAGCAGACATTTGACGAGTAATTCATTCATCCTTAATCCACTTTCAGACTCTTTCAAATCTGTCAAACAACTATCCATAAATAGGTTGAACAGCCACGGTGACGCAACACATCCCTGCCTAACACCTTTCTCAATCTTAAACCACTCAGTGTGCGCTCCGTTTATCCTGACACAAGCACTCGAATCCTCATATAAGGATTTCAGTGCTCGTATCAAGAGACTGCTCACCCCATGCATAGAAAGTGCTGACCACAATTCATTCCTCTCAACTCTGTCATAGGCCTTTTCCAAATCCACGAATGTGCAATAGACTTTTTGACTCTTGGCCAAAAACTTTTCGGCTATGCACCGCAAAGAAAAGACCTGATCAGTACATCCCATTCCCTTTCGAAATCCCGCTTGAGCATCCCATATTTTGTCATCAGTTTCATTCCTGACTCTATTAATCAATACCTTAGCATACAATTTGCCGACGACGCTAAGCAGGCTTATACCACGATAATTTTTGCAGTCCAGTTGTGACCCTTTTCCTTTGTAAAGTGGCACAATAACAGCCTTACACCAATCTTTTGGTACTCGGCCGCTTCTCCAACACAAATTGAAAAGGCAGTACAACTGTCTAGCTACGACGCCTTTTCCTGCTTTAAGCATCTCGACCGACACTCTATCATACCCGGCAGCCTTACCCGCTTTCATACTCTTAAGTGCTTCCACAATTTCAAACATTTCAATTTCGCCTTCTATCTCATTCTCTTTTTCTTCGCTATAGCAGAACTCTTTCTTATTTTCTTCCTTTTTTTCAAATAAACTCTCAAAATAGTCCTTCCATATCTTTAGCACACATTCTTCTCCTTTCACAACGCTACCATCCTGGCATCTGATCCTTTAATAATTAATAAGACTTTTCATTATATTTTAATATCTTTTTCTTACATTTGACTATTTTAAAGTTTTTTTCTTTCTTGTCATGTCTGGAAATAAAAGGTATGTATCTAAATGTGGATGTGAAAAGCCTAAACTCAGACAGAGACCTTCAGAGTGTTGAACAAATACAACTTGAATACAGCGCAAACATTCACAAAGTGAAAGGTGTTATTCCAACTAATATTATAAATGCGAAAGTAAGTTTGTTTGTTTGTTTTCTCTTTATGCGTTACATACTAAACCAAACCTCTTAAAATTTGGCGTATTATATTAAAAATCTGGAGTAGGACATAGGACATTTCGTCCCGGTAACAACTATATTTCCCATGGGATTTGCGAAAAATCCGTTTCCCTTTATAGGTGGCGCTAAATTTGCGCGAGCGACGCTGAGGGTAAATGCTAGTGACACGTAAAAATTCAAGTAAAAATGACGGATGGCGGGAAAAATATTCGGACCAATCAAACGCTTGATTTCCATTTCAATTGGCCGAGTGTCGGCGATCGTCCGACTTTTCATTAAATTCATCTGATCCCGCATTGATGGGATACACGTCATATCGCTTTCATATTTTGATTGATTTTCAAAAACAGTTAGAAAGATTTTCGGATTTGTAATTTTATAGATATATGATGTAGAGTTATTTACGATAAGACATCAGAAAGATGCGGTATTGAATGAGTAGGTACATACATACATATTATCACGTCTATATTGGGGGTACCTTGCGGGGTAGACAGAGCAACAGTTTTGCAAATACGGATTAGTTTTGATCTTTAATTAAAGTAATGCTGTAATTTCAAATTTCTTTACACTCATTTTTAACATACTTATATTAAACAAATCTTCATTATACATATGTAATGACTAATGTGATACAATAGTATGGGCGGACTAAATCTAATGTAAAAGTTTAGCTTCGGTAAAAAGTATAAGTTCTAACGGAATCCCACAAAGATAATGTTTAACTGTTTAAATAAATCTCCCTCGCACAATTTAAGAGCTTTTTCCGTATTTTTCGCTCGGCAACGTAATGCTGTATTATTATTGTATAAATAAATCACGAGGAAAGAACTCAGAACAAAGGGCTTTTGTTCGCGAAACTAATAAATTCCTATAGAATTTTTAATATGAGTCCTTTTCCGTAGTATTATAAATTTTGGTGAAGTATTTTATTATATTATTATCATAATGGAATTAAGGGTTATTTTATGATGTAGGAGTTTCTTACATACATAAACATGAATTAGGTCCTAAGTTTATTTTTTTTGTATTTATTTTTATAAGATATAAAGCCTTAACAATAAATATCAACCAATTTATTATGTCATCAAATCAGAAAGGCAAGGAATGTTTGCTTAGTTTAGAGAATATTCGGTTTCAATTGCTATAGTTATACTGTTATCACTTGATATCTTATTATAAAAAAGAGGTGTACTGTAAATTTTAAATTAACGAAAGTTTATACAACCATGTGCGCTCTTAATTAAAACTTGTATTAAAATTCAATATTCAGTGTGACTTTGTCATAACTTTCAGTACAGATAATTGTCTAACTCACCGCTTAACAATTGCTTAAGTAAAGTTTTTCAAAACCTACATATTTTAAAATATTTCGAGATTAAACTGTATTTAAGATTCATTTCAATTGCATTATTAACATTCATTTATGAAAATTCTTTTACATATTTTCTGAGTGTGACGTCATTTATTTAGCAGGTCATTTTATTTTATCATCGTAAACTAATTACTCTTCAATTTACAAACTATTAATTAAGTAGTGTATTTATTTAGGTTCCCTTCCTATTTCTTGAATCAACTAGTATTATTTTCATAGGAAAATACAGTTACGAAAATTCGTTTGGTCAATAACGGCACAAGGACGGCGTCACAAACTATTTATATAAATATGAATGAAAACATTCCAGCTTTCTACTTTTTCTTACTTCTTCACTAAAAAGTGTGGAGCGTTCTTAAAAAGGACCTCTTTGTTTAAGAAAAGAAAGTGATAGGTCAGAAAAACGTTAACTTAGCCCATTAATAAAATAACAAAGTCAGTTGGCAGCCCTGAGTATGGAACAGCTGTTTACAAACCTTGGGTGCAAAGCTTCCTAAGTTACATTCCGAAATACACAAATGTTTGAATTGTTTCATTCTCAAATTAAACTTGTTTGTTTATACTCTGTGTAGCATAAATGATGTTTGAGAATAAACAACTAAGTTAGGAGAAATATTACGACAAATTTAAATGGATAAAGAATTTATGTAAAATGAACAAGGATATAAAAAGGAACAAATTGTAATTGTAGCGCCAAAGTGTTTTATAGTTAGAGAATATTCCAAAATGGCATTAAACCACCTTTCAAATGTATGGTAATACTTCGTTTTACCAGCTATACTTTTAACTGATCTCTTGAATTTCTGCGACAGAAATTCAGATCAGTTAAAAGTATGAGACAAATGATAACGAACACAAGGTATAAAAGTCGAAGATCTTGGAACACCCGATGGCCCCGCTGAAAGGAATACTTAGTTCTGACACCATAACAAAAATCATTTGGCCACGTGAACAAAATTGTGGGCATTAGCTAGTATCTAATATAACGTTAAAATTGTGGAAAGTAATATGGCATGTTACTCAATATTTACAGGTAACAAATGAAAGAAAAACATTAAGACCGCATGCAAAAGATGTGAATACTTCGCAGCAGTACCCTTATATCTGTCTTCCTTAAATGGCATGCCACTGAAATATTTTAGGAACATCGGCATTATGAGGCCATTACCTTGAGAGTTGAAACAAATTGTATTATAACGTAAAGAATGCGTAACAAATGGGGCGGAAAGGGAAGGCTTAGCAGTTCATAGTTAGAGCCGACCTTGGATTTACTGTTCACGAAATTATGCCCTTTATGTATCTATGGGTGTGCCAATAATGATAATTCACTCGAAAATTTCCCAAAGAAAATGATTCTTCAAGACCGTCTGAAATGTTACTTTTGGTGGGGATTTTTCATTTGTGCCAAGAGCTTTAGCTTAGCTGGATAGCTTTTTTTATCGCACTTGTAAGTGGCCAGCAGTGGTGTCAGTTTTTTTCAGGACACCTAGGCACTGACATAGCGTTATGACTGTCATCTAGTACTGACAGCCGGCGACGGCAACTTACCTTCCGAAGGACAGAGAGGAATTCGATAAAATGTACGTCACTTGCCGCGTTCAGCTGGTTAGAATTGGGATTGAGATAAATTCCGTACTAGCTGCGCCTTGTGGATTCGTTCCCGTGTGTATTTTGGGATAAAAATATTATGTTACTCGTATTTCTCGGTTCCAAATATTATCAGAATCCACATCCACATAAACTCAACACATATATAATACAAAATCTTTACAATGTTATTTCAGGTTATATTCTATCCGTAAATATGCTAAATTTCAACAAAATCCGTTAAGTAGTTTTGTGTAAAAGAGTAATAAACACACACACACATCTACACATCCTTACAAACTTTCGCATTTATAATATTCGTAGGATATAAGAAGAGTTTTAAGACAATTTAGAATATAAGTTATATTAGCTTAAGATAAGAGAATTAGAATTAGAAGGTCTCACTTCAGCGAGATTCAACTCCAACTTTGCGGTTTTCCTGCCCCCGTCTATGAAACACGCCCTTAGAATTTGGGCAACGCGCCGATGAGTAATGAATACTAATCGGTGACGTGACCTGTCTTCGAAAAAAGGGTCGATTCAATTGAAAAGGTCAATAAATGTCTTAATGCTGGCGTTATCACTTTTGTGGTGAGTGTCTCTGTAAAATAGTAAAATTATCTTGTAGCCATAGCAAGCATAGGCACATTTAGTTAGAAAAATTACCCCTCCGGGAAAGAGGCGTGATTTTATGTATATATGTATGTATTATTCTTTCAAATATGTATTTTGCCAAAAGTGGCATTAAACTTCTTTTGTAAATAAACATAAGAGTCGGGAGTATGAAATGTGCGATTATATTGCGGTAAGTTTCGTCTCGTCACCATGAAATTATGAACGAGAATTTCAGTTTTTAGGGTTCCTTGGAAATATAATAAAATAATATCATTCAACTCTCTTTCCACAAAGTAGGACGTGATTATGACGTCCTACTTTGTGGAAAGAGAGTTGAATGAATAATCTATTAAATTTTTTTATTAAGGAGGTTTTATATATTAATTTTTTGTATTTATTTAAATTAGGTAGTTCGTGTTTAAAAAGGATTATTATATTGTTTTAACACCTGTTAATCGAAAATCTCAGAGAGTTGAAAAAAAAAACTAGTAAATATTTTAATATAGAGCTAATTTTTAAAATGTCTTCAATAAATGAAATGTTAAATGGTGGTTATACATACTTACTTACCACTTATACGTAAACGATTGCACGAACTAAATAAGTACTATAATTAAAAATAAGTGTGCGGAACATTCATGCCACGAGTTACTCTCATACTTTTCAGTTTTCTTAAAAGCATCGCTCTTGATGCGATTTTTCAACTTCTTCGCTCCACTCCACTGCTTTTAGCAATGGAGGTAGGTTACGTACAACCTTACTCAATAAAATGCTCTCGCACAGGAGGACCTCTTATCTCGGTAACGGAAGTTAATTTTAGAAAGAATTTGTATATTTTTAACATACCATGTGATTCTCGTCGCTTTATTATAGGACCACTCTATCGCTTACCAATAAAAATTAAAACAAGTGATTTTAATCGATTAGAACTTGAATAACTTACTTAAAAATAGCTACTTTAAAAAATCTCGCTTCATATTTTTTACCATGGATGTAGGAAATGCATAAAATCGATTTGGAGTTGTGTTTTGAAATATGGACGTGGTTTTATGTATGTATGTATGTAATAACTTCTGATGCAAATAAAGAAGGAGAGAGATGAAATTGGGGATTATCTAGCGATAGATCAGCTCAGAGTATGCAATGTTTTAATGGCACTAACTATAAACGGCCGATATCTTCTTCATAATCCAACAAAATCATCGAAAGGTGTTGTAATCGTAACACTAAATCAACATAAGTTTAATCCCCTGTTGGAACAAGTAATAAGGAAAGCGATAAACAATTTGCGGGTTTGGCTCGCCGCCTGCTCGACTGGTTTGGAGCTGATCCAAAGTGCCTTTACCCAGTGTAAATCGGAACATGTGTTTATTGATATTTATTCGATCCAAATCGTTGCGTGTCCTCCAAGTTATACTTTGTCCGGTCCTTGTCTAATTCAAAGATGATTAGCACAAATATCATTCTTCGCCGCATCAACCACGATTGATCTGGCCTGCCCCTTCTACTTGGACCAGGCGGAGGTGGTTTAACCAGGTATTTGTTCCCCAGACGGGCTGCAGGCTTCCGCAAGACTTTGCCGTACCAGCGGAGGCGGCATTTTTCATTTTTGTCTGATGTGTCAAAAATTCGGCTTAAATAAAAAATCTTCCGAACAATCGTAAAAAATCCGTTCAATTCTCAAAGCGTACGAATAATGAGACGTCGGCGCAGTACTTCTCTCTGCTCCAGTAAAATCAACGCTCTTTTCGATATTGTGAACTCGACGAAGTGTACAATTCCGCGGCAATACCTCCGGTTCGGAATTTAAAATTTAACGGTGGCGAAAGGAGATAAGGACTTTTGTAAAGGCGAAAAATGGAACAACAAATTCGAACATTCCATTTGAAATTCAAATTTTATCTGATTTGTATTCCTATGTATTTGATTGGTTAAAAAATGATACAAGCGATGACTCTTGATGATGATGATGATGTTCTTATTTTGAAAATCGTTTTTCTTTGCCCGTGATAATACAAAACCCGTAAAACAGCGCACTTTTTTTATAAAATCCTGTTAGCACCGTTTGTCGGTACCAATTTAGTTGAGCTAGAACTTTGTGCAAAGCGCGAGCTTAACTAAAATGGAAAACAGTGAAAAATGTTTTGTGTCGAGCGCAATAATCCGACAGTCAAACATTGGGATCATCATACTCTATGATTGAAACAATCAACTTACTTAAATGGTTGTATTTCAATATAATGTTTAAAAAATATTTGTCTTCCAGAATTATATTGAATCCACTGCATTTAGAGATACTACATAAAAGCACGCCTCTTTACCATAGCGGTAGACAGAGATTACATGTAGGTATACTTCTTTCGCTTCATCCACATTCGTTATTCACTTTATGCAAAGTACTTGCTAGGAAGTCCGATTTGATCGTGTACTCTGGTGTTATTAAGTATAAATAATTAATTGATTCGGTATTTAAATAACTTATTTTTTCTTTATTAAAAGACATACGTAAATATATAAATATATAATATATAAATTCTACAAGATTCCGATAAAAACCGCAAGGGGTTTGTGCACAGAGGTAATATCGTTAGCAATAACAGTATCTGTATTAACTGGTTACAGCTACCATATCAGGCCGTTGTATATAAACAAGTTTAGAACTACATAAGTAATAACTCAACGAAAAAAGTACTAAATAAATTTAAAAGAAAATAAAAACGAAACCGTCTTGTATTGATCACACATTCTATGAAACTGAGACAAAAACAAAAAAATCTGAGAAAAGAAGTGAATTCTGCCATCGTATGTAGCATGATACGCGCGATGCTGTTTTTATCGCGCGAAAATCTTCCACTGTTTCGCTTTTTAATTATGACGTGAACCGGCATCGAGCGATCCATGCTACAGGTGGTATTAGTATCAGTTCCGTGTATATTACTGATCCTAATAGTAAAAAAAGTTTTTTAAAATATTTTTTAGAAAAACTAAAGCGACACACCATTATAATTTCAAAGCAAGGGTTGTCACAACATGGTTCGTAATGTCCGTATCTTTTGCCACATTACTCAGCGAAGTAACCTTCATGCGACCCTCGGTCCTCTGGGGATATGTTCACGTTATGAGTTTTCCGCAGTGTCACACGTGTAAATGTTTCTACGGAGTCACATATTGTATGTCAGAACACGTTAAAATGTTTTGTGAAAGTTGATTGCGGCGTGATGTATCGGTTTTGATTAGTTACGCGAAATTTCATGAAGAATGGTTTAGAAAATGACGCGAGAAGAGGTAACAAACAAATTTACTTTCGCATTTGTAATATTAGTTGGGATATACATATTTATTCATGCGGTTTCGAAAACTGCTCTAAAGATTTTGTTGATTATGTAAATAGGTACACACAGGGGCAAGACATTTACCTAGCTCTAAGATAATTTCGGCGCCGCCCGCGGAACTGTTGGTTAATAGTCAGCGTGCTTGCCCATCACGTTGGCGTTCCAGGTTATATTCTCAGCTATATATACAGTATTTGTTCTGTTCGGAAAAATATATACATTTTGTGTGCATTGCCTAAAAACAAAATACATTTTTGTAGTTTTCCTGATGTCATCTGAAAACAACACCGCTCTACTTTGTTCTCATAGGTTTGTGTAACAGGAATAATAGATTAGAATTCTAATAAGTACGACTACAGAAATTTCATAGTACAGTCATCATCCTCTTCTCGTTGGCGATCGCATCTTCCCACATCTCTCTCGACGGAAGTCCGTTTTCTCAATGACCATGATCCTGGAATGTTTAAGTTAGGTTATTACACGAAGTAATTCCAGTATGACGTCCTGAACCTATGCGGATTTTTGGGAGAACTTAAACCATTTGGATCACGGTTATAATTAGCCAAGGGGAAGGCATAAGGTGACAGAAAATACACGTACAAATAACCTCCATATAATATGTAAGCTGCATCGATCACGGGTGTCAATCCTTCTTCATTCCGGGCAACTTCCATACAGGAATTCGACGTCACTACAGAACAGAGATATGAAATGGAATAGATAGGTACAGTAGGTGTGTCAAATCGTGTGGCAATGGGTGAATAACAAACTTTTTACTATACATTTTATTTGACACTATATTGAACGTTGACAACCGAAGTATATATAAAAATGTGTATTATGCCACATTGAGATGGATCAGTTTTAGACGATAAAGTTTGGGCTAAATAAAGATTAAAGAAAACACTGCCGTTTTTCGTGGTTAACGAACTACTAGGGTAGCTAACAAACCAGTTTACGAAACCGAGTCAAATTGTGACATTTAAAATGAATGCTGTAAATCGAAATATAAATAAAATTATATCATTTTTATATCGAAATAAGAACTCAGCAAAAAAATCACGATATGCTGGGTTTTTATAGATATTAGTTCTAGCTGTATCTATTTCGTTCTACACCTATGGATTGGAATCTTACAGCGTCACCCGCCTTTCCTGAGAACTATTCTATTTACGACGGACTGAATTTTTTTGCTGTGAATGAGCACATATCGCTCATTTGGTAGAACATTGACGGAATTGCATTTTATTAAATTTTACAGGAAAGCAAGTTTAAAGTTTGTGGAGCCATATCACCTTGATTATACAAGTTTAGCCAAGTATTTTATTCTTAAACTGTAGTTAGGTTGATATACTTATATATTCCGTATTTTTTTCGTCAAAAAAACATAATTTTAGGGTCTATATAGTCAACTATAACATAAGATACCTACAATTCCGTCATTGTATCCCTAAGGCTTAGTAAATTCTGCAGCGTGGCCATGAATATTGTTATGCATTTATGACAAAATAAAACAACGCTTTATCAAAATCTTGAAGAAAACTTATTTATTTAAGAAGAAAACACTAATCAGTCTTTTTGTAGTAGGTAGTTTAAACTTGAGCTTTTACTTACTTACTAATTAAACTTTGAGAATCATTAAATCTTATGTACTTACTAAACAATAAGAAATGGTAGTTAAATCACAGCTCAGTAGCTTATTATAACTTGTAATGTTAAACATTTTTATCACTTTTATAATACCTACTAGGTAACTTATGCATTGAAAATACTCTCATAAAAAGAAGAATAGTATCCAGGTATAATATTTTTTTGAATCAATTCTCGTAAATCGTTTTTTTTTTTATAGCAATAGGTATCTTACTACGGTAAGCGGGTTTTAAACTTATATTTTGAATTTCTTTTGTTGGACTCTTGGATCTCGCTCTCACAATTTTTGTTTCCACTTCTATCCAGTCTTCATCATATCCATTTTTGTATTTGTAAATTTCGCCATCCTTTTGAAATTGAATTAATTTTATATCATTCGTTTTAATTGTATTTCCTTGAATGTCTTTTGTAGTATTCAGTCCAATTTCTTCAGTCAAGTTTTTAAGATCGTAGAAATCATCGTAATTCATTTCTTTCACTTTAAACGGATTTCCTATTTTCTTTGCAGACCTAATAATCTGAAGGTATTGTTCGGGCACATAGATTGGTCCAGACTTCTTTGCCCTTTTAATAGCCTTTTCGATGATTGAGTGAGCAGTATCTCCCTCATTTTGGGTATGTCCTCGAATTAAGAATTTATGAGTAATTGTGTTAATTCGTAAACTCTTGACAGCATATAAATACATCGAAAAAATGAATCTGGAAAAGTAAAAGTGAAATTCAGTTTACAATTAGGTATTTAATTGTTGAATCTCTGAATGGGTAGTAATAAATAATACAAATAGTAGAAAGTATTTAACCAACCTGTTTTTTTGTTGTCCTCCACAATTGTCAGTATAAAATACAACGTCAGAATTAGGATAATTTTCGGATATATTTTGTAAGAATTTGTACACGCAGGATCCAATCTCAGTTGATCATAATATTTCTTTCTCAGTTACATAGATAGTAATGTTTTTCAATTAAAATAACTCATTAGGTACTTACGTAATTCGATTAAAATATTTTTTGGAGCAATAACGACTTTACTGCCAAAAATTATAAAATTTCGTCTTTATTTCCGCCAAACACACACAAAATTTGGGACAACATCGACGTACTTACATCAATACCGTCATTGTTGACCCAGAGGAAAGAAAAAAAGATGTCATTATTACCTTTCCGTCGATGTAGCACCAAAACACGTCATCACTTCACGGAGCCCCCCGCGCAACTGACCGTTACGGCGATGTTGCCGCGAAATCTTTACGAAAGTTCACTAAAGAACATTGACGATCACGCCATCTCGCGAAAAATAGTCGGAAACTGATTTCTGTCTTTGTTTCTCCAAACGTATTTACCACTTACGAGCCGTTTGTCATACTTAACTCAATTTTGAAAAAAAGTGCAATTCCGTCAATGTTCCACCAAATGAGCGATATTTGTTACAGTAAAAGGTCACGCTGTTTTCTATTTTAAGACTAGTACAGTGTAACTGTATCGAAAAGGTGAAATCTTGCATATATAAGTAAGTATATACATACATATGGTCACGTCTATATCCCTTGCGGGGTAGACAGAGCCAACAGTCTTGGAAAGACTGAATGGCCACGTTCAGCTATTTGGTTTAATGATAGAATTGAGATTCAAATATATTATATTTTATTCTTTTTTGTATTGGTGCCGGGAACCACACGGCACAGTAAGTAATAAATATACATATATTTACAGTGTTAGACGACAAGTATAAACATATATTTACAGTGTTAGACGACAAGTTACTCGTATAAAAAAAGTAGTTGTATTACAAATTTAGCATCTTTCCTTTTTTAGCGTTAAGTACTTCCATATTTTATGCGGTGACGACAGGGTGCGAATAAGTTGAAGTTGAAACCAGGGTGACCAAGATTTCACCCCAGAAACCTATCAAAATGATATTACCAGCCCACATGCTGTTCTTAACAAGTTGCCATATTTTGTCAAGGATTTTGTCGCCTTCCCTATTATTGTTTACTCTCTTTTTTAACCCCAGACGGAAAAAGAGAGGTGTTATAAGTTTGACGTGTCTGTCTGTTTTACAGATTATATTCTGTCAAATTTCTCTACAGTAAATAGTATAGAGGACCTTTATTGTAATATTTACCAAAAATATACTTTTATTGCCTATTTATCATAAACATATGAGACCTTTTGTGGAACAGCTGCACATAATATGGCATAAACTGGAACTATAATTCTAAAAAACATATAACCCAAATTACTTTCTCCTTAGCATATGCGGTTCTGGAAAACGCGACAAAAATGTTTGATTCCCCAAGTTTAAGACAATTTTCAGAAGTGTGTCTTGTGGTTCCCGACACTCTCGAACACATACTCCGTTAGACCACTTTCCCGTGGTTAAAACTGTCTAATCACCATTCTTCTGGTGTTATTCCCGGTTGTGTCCTCACTTGCAAAATGCATTATACGGTTTTAATTAAGGTACCTTAATCGATGACTTAACCCGACGCTCCTACGAAAAATACCATTTATTTCTGTTCCTACGGGAATTTTAGAGGTTCTTTCCTTAGCAAATATCTTCATTATAGTAACTGTGCATGCTAAATTTCAGTCCAGTGTAGTTATGTATGTAGGCTGTGCGATGATAGATCAGGTAGTCAGTCGCCTTTACGTTTTTATACAGGGTGTCTAAATCGCGTAACATATTAAAGGACATATAAAATCATGAACAAATACCGAGAGCGGGGGCCATATGTAACGCGAATAACCAGACACCCTGTATAGGTAATATTATGTAACTTACCAATTCTAGGAATGTGGTACATGGCATGCGATAGTACATAAGTAAAAGTAACACACCGAGCGTAGTTTATTGGACCACAAAACCAAAGATCAAGAAAAAGGGTTCACATAAAAATAAAAGTGATTCCGTTCGGCAAATCCAGCGTGGGAATAAACAATTTTCTTAAGGGTTTATGGGGGTTAATCCCAATTCACTGTCCCGACCATTCGATAACTATATCTCTCACGATATGTTTCTGATATTAGGCCTGTACATATGTTTAATCTGTTATGTGTTTACAATACATTTAGATTCTT
This sequence comes from Amyelois transitella, assembly GCF_032362555.1. NCBI lineage: Eukaryota > Metazoa > Arthropoda > Insecta > Lepidoptera > Pyralidae > Amyelois > Amyelois transitella. Next base: position 2,619,540 of record NC_083511.1, on the reverse strand, counting down.
GTACCTGTATCAAATAGCAGGTGCCCATCATCGGCGCGACTTGTGCTTACAATAATCATGAAAACCGAATCTTGGAAAAATTATAGCCCACAGAATGCTTAAGCACATAATAAAAAAAATATATTTAGATCAATAAAATGATATAAATATTTTATATTCTACTAGCTTTCCGCCCGCGGCTTCGCCCACGTGTAATTCGGTTATATATAGCGTTTTTTAATGATCTCGACAGGGCTTTTTCTTCCACAGGCTGAAATCTTGTTACAACTGGAATTAAATATAGCCTGTGTTACTCAGGGATGATGTAGCTTTCTAATGGTGAATGTTTGAAATTGATTCAGTAGTTTCGGAGTTTATCGATTACATGTGTAAACAAACAAACATATAAAAAAATAGATTGTTCCTCTTTATAATATTAGTAGAAAGTTGTCATACAAAGTCTTTTTTTTTAAGGATGGGAAATCATCAAATGACCTCTCCCGCTCTGGGTGGAAAGGAAGGGAGTGTCAGACTTTTACTGACTAAAACCCACCTCGTTCCTTCAGTTGCCCTTTGCGTTCCGGGGCCACGGTATCTCGTTAGAACTTTCCCGCAGCCCCGGCTCAGTTTATCCCGTTTCCCCCCCTTGGGGGTTGACATTTCAAAAATCCCTTTTTAGTGCTCACTTATGTTACTAAAGGAACCTCTGTTCAAAATCTCAGACTCCTATACCGAGCGGTTTCGGCTGTGCGTTAATAAATCAGTCACCCAATCGCACCCCTAAATCACGATTGGAGGGTAGTTTGAAAAAACTTATAATGTCAAACATATTTACTTGCCTATGTACGCGTTCATGCCAAGTTTCAAGTTTATAAACCCAAGGAATAAGATTTTTCATAGAAACGTTTTTACCCCTTTTCCCCCCCTTGGGGGTTGAATTTCCAAAAATCCTTTCTTAGTGCTCCCCTACATATCCCAAGGAACCTACATTCCAAATTTCAGCTGTCTACGACCAGTAGTTTCGACTGTGCGTTGTCTGTCAGTCAGTCACTCAGTAACGGAAGAGTTTTATATATATAGATTTCTGCAGTTTGATCAGATGCCAATTCCTATTCAAAAATGGAACCCATACAGACATATAATCACGTCTATTTCCCTTACGGGCTAGACAGAGCCAACTATCTCGAAAAGAATGAAAGGCGTAGTTTGTTAGCTTTTCTTTTGATTAACGTACACACTATATTTTTTCTTGCCTACAAGATCAGTTTTGAAAAGTTCCTTGTTCCTGTTATAAAAAACGAAAGAGTCATATTTCAGTATCTTACCGTTATTATATTTGCTATCTTTAGTTTCTCCCATCCTAAGGTTGACTGGAAGAGATTGCTTTAGCGATAAGTCTTTCAATAAATCACTACATAGTATAAAACAAAGTCGCCCATTTTGTCTGTAGTCCCTTCGTATGCATAAAACTTTAAAACTACGCAACGGATTTTGATGCGGTTTTCACTAATAGAAAGAGTATTTTCTCCGACAGGTTTTTATATATAATTGAAATACATTGAAACTATATTAGCTGAGTTATAGCGATTTATGTCCAAGAAGTCAGAAAAAAAATCTAATTGAAGATTGCATTTGTGCGTGCGCCGCTTATACCGTTGGATACAAGTAAGAACAATGTATAGCAAAAACATTGGTCTTTATTAGTTCTACAAAAAAGTCCGCGATGACATATATCCAGCTTTTTTATTTAAGTCACAAAAACTACTTTTCTGTATTAAAAAAACATTTAATTCGTTGGGTGATGTTTAACTGGTGATATAACCAATAATACATATATCCTTATCAAAATAAGTAAGTTCATCATCACGAGCATTTAATTTAGATTATTTTTGCAGTTTACAGTGTGTTATTTAGACATATAGTTTAGGAGATATCACGATATTAGTATTGCGGCACGGTACGGGCCGGCCGCGGCGGCGGGGGCAGCGTCCCTATAAAAACGGTACATAAAAAATAAATAATATTAAAAAGTAGGTACTACGACTTTGATCTATACATATAAGACAAAAAAAAATCTGTACATTACTTAAATATTTTTTCCAAAAACTGATAGGGGGGGCGATCAAAGAAGAGTCACAGAAACCAAAAAACATTTTAATATTTTAAACGCGGTTAAGGGAAAGAGAAGTTATTGTGAATTGAAAATTAGTATCCAATATGTGTTGGTGCGTTGACTGTATTTGTCGAAGTAGCGGGATACACGCAAACGAAGTTGCGCGGGTCAGCTAGTAAATATATAAATATGAATATATACGTGACAAATTATACAGATTGGGTTAGCCTCGAAGTAAGTTCGAAACTTGTGTTACGATATACTAACTTAACGATAATATATTTTATAATAAATACTTAGGTAGATAAACATTCGAGACTCAAACCAATCAGAGAAAGTTCATTTCTCATCATGCCCTTACCGGGATTTAAACCCGGGACGTCCGGTGTCACAGACAAGCGTATTACCGCTGCGCCATAGAGACCGCCTTTATACCTCATGACCTGATTTTTTTCTGTTTTTCTAATGCTGTAATAAAGAGTTTATCTAAGTATCTATCTATTTATCTTTGACATTCTAACAGTGAATGGCCTTTTAAGGTTACCCGTGATTGAAATATATAATACAGCGCATAAATACCGGTATTTACCCAGAACTTCCCATTTTACGTAACGTTGACCACATTTTCCCAATACAAAACTCTTTGTTGAAATTGAGAAGGGTTCTATACTGGCAGGTATTAATACAGAATAGTACATCGTCAGTCTTTTTTATCAATGGACCAAGGATCACAATTTAGTAGAACGGACGAGATCCATATTACGTTAAAACTTTTAATTAAATTATTGACTTCGAGACGTTTTTCACTTGAATAATATAAAAGTTGACCATGAAACAGTAAGTTACAAGATTACGTGTGTATGTATTTAAAGATATAAACTATAATTAAAATGGTGCAAATGAATATTTTTAATAACAGATTAGCATGTTAAAATTATGAAGATATTCTTGTCTTTTATCTGGAAAGATTTCGACTAATATCTTTCCCATGGATGTCGTAAAAAGCGACTAAGGAATAGGCATATAAACTCCCCAAGGCATTCCCCTGATGATGTCAGCAACCTGTCACTATTTGAACTTCGATTCTATCATGGAGCCATACAGCTGAGCGTGGCCTTTCAGTGTTTTTAAGCCTGTTGGCTTTGTCTACCCCGTAAACGATACGGACCTGACTATATTCAGACGGCATAAAAGTTTTAATAACGATGAAAAAAAATATCAGAAAATATCAGTATATCGTAACTTCAGTTTTTGCATAAACCTGATCGGAATTTGACCTCCTTTTCACCATCGAGGCACTGAGACAAAAGAGAAGAAATTTCAATCGCGCATTCCCGCTAGCTCTTTAATCTAGTGGTAATTTTCCGTGTGGTTCCCGGCACCAATACAAGAAAGAATAGGACGTAAAAGGCGACTAAGGCATAGGCTTACAAATTCTTTTTTTAGGCGATGGGCTAGCAACCTGTCACTATTTGAATCTCTATTCTATCTTTAAGCCAAATAGCTGAACGAGGCCTATCAGTCTTTTCAAGACTGTTGACTCTGTCTGCCCCACAAGGGATAAAGACGTGACCATATGTATGTATGTAAGTACATACCTGGGTTAAAATCCAATATACAAAAGAGGACACTAATTGACAGCATATCAACGCATAGCCCAATCGGAATCTAAAGATTTGAGATTTGATGTGGTCTAAGGGTTCAATTTAGAACATCTTCCAATATAATAAAAAAACGGTACTTTACGTGGTCTAGGGGTTTAATTCAGAAGATATAATGAAATAAAAAAAAACAATTGTCGTGGTCTAGGATAGGAAAAGTTGTAGACAGGAGCCTTATGCCCAACAGTTGATCGTGGAAGGCTATTAATGATCTCAAAATAATTTTGATTTGGTATTGAAATTATTTTATCCTTATCATAAACGTCTAAACAAAAACAGTAACAATCTAAGGTACATTAAGTAAGTACAGCATATCAAGGGACCCGAATTCACTGCAAATTCGCCTCTATTACCGCGCCAGAGAGTTCTTTAGTAACTTGATATGCGATTGTCTGTACCTAGTTATAAATGAATTTCGGAGTAGGTGTATGGACATTCTTTTCCCGACAGTACATTAAGCCTCCCCTTATAAGAATTCCTGCACGATCAACGTGAGATATAACAGAGTACCTGCGAATGCCTTCACGTATTGTCCCTTATGGAATATACAGAACTACCCCTTATTGTCAACTTGTGAACCGCTGGAATGCCTGTTATAAAATGGTCAAATATACCTATGAAAAATCATTTTTGCCATTTACAAATTGTTATTACTTAGCTTATCTTAAAATTTAAAACATAGTCTGGTAAAGAAGAAAAATTCCCTAATAGGTTGTAAACGTTAATAAGATTCTTATTTTAAGCCATTGGACTAGCAACCTTTTACTATTTTATTCTCAAATAGATTATTGAACCAACCGCAGCTGAAAGTGGCCTTTGAGTCTTTCAAGATTATCGGCGCTATCATTCCCGTAAGGAAGGCTGCATCTATTTCATATATAAATATAGTTAATGTTTCTGCATGAAAAATAAAGACAGAACACACAAACTCTTTAGTGCACCATAAGAGTAAAACAAACAAAACAGCACAAAACAGATAGAGATGGTACAAAGGTGGACTTATCCCTAATGCAATCTCTTCCAGTCAACCTTTGGGTGGAAGGAAACCAAACAGAAGATTGGCGTTGGCGCAGAGCAAGATAAATAAATCTATAAACATAATGAAATGCACACAGAATAAATATCTATATATAATACATATAAATACATACAAATACTAATATAATAAAGATATACTATTTAAAAATAATACCTCGAGAGAGTTGAGTCGCTCGGTGACTACGGATCATTGAAACATAATTCGAAACGTTCGAGATAAAATAAAAGTACGTTACTTGCGCGTTTAATACCTGTCTTATTTATTCATAGTATAATGCAACGCGAACGTTTAAAATCAGTTATATAAATATAGTATACTGTGACCTACTGGCTACAAGGTAAATATATTAGAAGGATAAGAAATATAAGTGACTCTGGTGCCGATGGCTCTTCAGGGTATTGTTATTGTAACATGATCGAGCAATATCTAAAATATCCGATAAATTCCGATGTTTATCCAAGCCCTAGTTTCTGATATAGTCGGGCAAATTTCAGCAAGAAACGGGCCAACATTGTTTGTTAATTTGTTTAGCGATATAGGAAGAAATAAGAGAGAAAAATAATTATTGCCGTGTGGTTCACGGCTCTTTAGAAAAGGAATAACAAAGAATAGGATCACTCCATCTCTTGACCATAGGTATCATAAAAGGCGCCTAAGGGTAAGGCTTATAAACTTGGAATTTTTTGGGCGCTAAAAGGCCGCTTATACGATTTGCATCTTCATACGGTACTGCCTTCGAAAGATGGCGATTTACATACAAGGCCACTTAGGAGATAGCTGCTCGGAACAAGAATCATTGATGATGACTGATGCGGAACCATTGACGAAGATCAGCGAGCCAAGATCTCCTTCTGCGGCCTGCTCTTCTCTTTCCTTGAAACTATCTGGTTCCAACAACAGGTGTCTCAGAAACCTAGTATTGGCACCTAGATCTCCACAAAATACCTGTTTAATTAGGTAGGTATAAAAAATCTGTAGGTATATTGTTGGAGAGTAAACAAAGCTATTATTATTACTACTATTTTCTTGTTACTGTGTAAATTTCTATGCAATAAAGATATTACAAACAAACAAACAACCTATTTTTTGTTTCAAATTCTCAATTTGGAAGTTAAGTGAATGTGTATCGTTTGATGACTGAGAGTTAATGATCGACGTTAACGGGGAGATTACGGGAGTTTATTACTTAATTGGCTATCAACCGCCGAGAATTGAAACCACTACCAATGGTATAAAAACGCTGATTTACTGAAATTCGTTTATTTACCTATATCCAACCATAAAATTTGCCTCAAAAATGTTTTCAGAAAGATAAGAAGTACATGTTTCTCCCAAAGGTCTAGTCTCGGTAAATTCGGTCAAGTAATTAATTCGTTAACAAGAAAATACGGATGTTAAAAAAGAATATACTTTTGTATAAAAATAATTTTGTGCCACTAACGGTCACCAATCCAAGTGGGGACTACACCCGGCATTGCTTATCATGCGTAAGCGCTTCCAACATTAATGCGAATTAGGCTATCGGAGAACGTTCGAGTTAAAGGCACATCTTGCAATGCTCTTAGAACTGTGGTAGTATCTAAATCGTTAATTAGGGGAAAGCGTTACGATGATTGGTTTTCGCTGTAGTATCTGCCTGCAACCTTACTGCAGACTTTGCATTGCTATACGTGTAGATTTTGTATCGGTTTAACTCTGGAATAGACTAACATTGCACATTTTGAATTATACGTTTTGTATATACATCACGTTTTTGTCCAAACAGACCCAACAGCCTCGGAAATTCTAAAAGGCCACGTGTAGTTCGATGGCTCAGTAATAGAGAAATTCAATGATTCAGGTTGCTAGTCCATCGACTACAAAAAAAAAACCATGTTTACTAGCCTTATTTATTTTAACAATGCAAATAAAGGGAAACAGCTGTCAGGCTTAATTTTTTTTCTACTACTTAATTAGAAAAAAAGCTTTAATTAAACTAATTGAAGATGCCTTCTCCCTTGCAACCTTCAACTGCCGTGGTAGTTCTCTACACTTTGGGATATGATCCATACATCTCTTTCCCATGGAAATCATAAAAGGGGACTAAGGGAAAAGTCTCATTTATCTGGTGACAGTTAGAGGAAACTGACTATGTCAATAAATCAATAACTTTTTAATTTCAATAAAAGCACAGCCTAAACTAAGGTAATTTTAGCATAAACAACAAAAGTATGTAAAAAAGAAGTTCTTTTAGATTATCATATTGTTCCCAGGATACCATCAGTATAAAGAAACATACAAATTCTTACAATCCTTGCCGAAACGACGCCTATTTATACCGCCGGCTATGCGTAACCCTACCTTACATTTTTTCAGATGCACTACATACAATGCTCGTTGTGTTCAATGTGGAAAATAAGTAAGAAAACAAAACGAGTAATATATAACGAGATTAGGAAAGAGATTGCCTGTTTTGTCACAGGCTCGGTTCTCTATGCATGAATGATTTTCTTTCCTATAATCCTATATGAAATTTGGAAAACTTACCTGCTGCGAGGCAAGGTATTCGATTTTTATAAATATCTAAAGGTTAACGATGCGCAAAAATGTTGAACATATTTCTGTATATTGGAAGCATACTGTGGAAACTATGATTTACCTGGAATTGTGTCCATTAGTGCGAGATAAAAGGTAAGTCTCTAACATTAAGTTCGGAATGTGTTCGGATACATTCCGAACTTAATACATACATACATACATAAAATCACGCCTCTTTCCCGGAGAAGTAGGCACTTAATGTTAGAAACTTATATAAAAAATCGCTTACATTCCGAAGTAAGGTAAGTTAGACTAAGAATTTGAAAACTTTTTCAGAATATATTATCAGCATCGTTAGGCAAGGGCCCGTGGTCCATCAGGTCCATTACATATATGGAGTGACTCCCATCTGTCAGGTCGGATAATAGTTGTGACAGTGCTTTTGTATAACCGTCTCTTACTACATCATGGAAAAAAGAAAGTTTAAAATTTTTATTTTTTTTTACAGATAGAAGAATCTTTTAATGACTCAGTTCCACAATTTCATTAAATATTAGACAAAGGAACGGAAATGAAAGAATCTAATCTTTATAAAGTGACGTGTCTAAAATGAAGATAGCGGTCAAATTAAATATGGAGGTTTTAGGGTTAAAATGTCCTCAAAGAGTTTAATATGATCCTACTGGCTTTACGCCGTACTCCGAGCGGCACAAGCAGAAAACTGCGTGTCACGGAGTTGAAAATGCTGTACTGGATATGAGTCCCGGTACCCTTCATATTCATTGTATAGCAAATAGAGCGGAGGCGACTACGCTGGGGAAGGTCACGATTTGCGGAAGCCTATAGGCTATCTGGTCACAGGGCCCGGGTAGAAAAGGCAGACCGAAGAAACCTGGGTTGACATCGTAAAAGATGATATGCGTGCCAATAGTTTGAAAACTTAAATCGCCGCAGACCGGAAAAAATTGAAAGATTAATGTAGGAAATCTGACCCCAGGCCTCAGCTTACTATGGTGATGCGTGCAACTGGGATTGCGTTAAGATGATTGAGAAAGTGGAATAGATGCTAAATTCCGTTTTTGAGTGATTGACTGACAGACAACGTACATCCGAAATCGCTGGAAATTTGAAATTTGGTATATAGGTTCCTTATGTGGTTAAGTTCCCGAAATTCACGCAGGAATGACAATTAAGGGGTTTGTATTTACGCAAGCGGAGCAGCAGGCGTTAGTACTCGTATAAATTTATACAAATCTGAACGGAACCTACAGTTTGCAAAGGATATTCGCACTTGGCAGTTTTATCGAATAAAAAAGTAAGTTTAACTTTATGAAATAAAAGCCTTCTTGCAGTCATGAAATTAATATTAATGGGTGAGGTACCACAATCACTTACTGTAATGAGCTGAAATGTTTTTATCAGAATTTTTATGTTTAATGTCGAATAGAATACACACATGTAAAAATTATAAAATAATAACTTAGCCTATACTTGCTGGCTAAGAGTCTCTCATCGAGACAAACACAAGAACAGAGCGTGTGAGAGAGAGAATTTGGTGCAGGGAATAAATATTGAAGATGTTTAGCGTCGAAACAGGCGCGATAATATATGGGAGATTTTGTTACTTATAAACTAAATTCTACCCCAAATCATCGACAAATTTTTGCCAAAGTCAAGAAGAAAAATGTAAGCATATTTTGAATTTTTCTTTTCACTACCACAACGTTTAATGCGTTTGCCTTAATATCAATTGAAAACTTGATTGAAATGGTAATATTTTATAAAAATTACCATAAAAAATTGTTAGTATCCCTTACAAAGAGGAAACAGAAAAATGGAGGACAATAAATAAAGAGATATTGTGTGAAATAATCGAGCCCCGAGGTTCAATTAAAATCATGAGATTGAAATTATAATAAGAAACAAAAATAACCTACAGCCATTTGTATCCTTAAGATTAAGTTTAAAGTCAATGTTTATATTATAGAATTATTTTCTTATGGTAAATTAAGAATTTATTAGCACCAATTTTAGTTTTTCCATTGTACAACATTGCGTTATTTTAGTCTCACTGAACTATGCAATGTGGTACCTCTTTCTCGAAGAGGCAGGCAGTGAGAATACATCATTCCACTTGTTACGATCCCAACTTACTTTTTCAGCTACAGTCATAAATCTCTTCATACGAGATTTTTTCGTCACTTTAAGGCCAGGTCAAGAGTACCCTAGTCTTGACCTGACCTTGTCTCCGATTTGATGAGGTACGTATTTTGGAAATAATAATTATACTCCTCCTTAGTTAATGATAAAAAATATTATATTTATATTGATATCAAATTCTATGGAAAGTTCCCGAATGTCGGGTCGCCTTTATTTTTCATACCTTGGCAGTTTTAAAACTCCTTGTCTCTTGTCATTTCTTGGGTGAAATTTTAATTAATAAGAGGATTAGGTGAATTTATTTTATGAAAAGAATGCCGGGGAGAGTCTTCTGTTATTTTGAGATAAATTAAAAAGTTAAGTATGTTTTGACATTTATTTTAAGGAGGAAGTTATCAATCGTGTATTTAAGTGGCTTTGATTCTTATTTTGAACGTGTATAACGTGCGTTATTTTTCGTAAAAACTCATTTGTGACTGTTGTTGAGTTCCATTTTTGAAATTGTAATCTTTTTATTTTGAGCGCTGACATAGACAAAATAGCGCTAAATTTTGCGCCGAAATGTTGACAGCACTAAGTCGTTTAGTATTAACTGTAGATTAAACAATTTGGGGAATCCTTCCTGACATATTTGATTCGCTAGTTATATTTGTTCTTTAATCGCCACATGGAAAATCCATTAGAAGCCAAAGAGTAATCCTATTCTAATCTGACTTAAACCGCACGGCGCAGTTTAAAAAGTATGAGTATAATAAATTTATGCCTTTAATTGATTGCATTAGGGATCGCTCCCGAACCCGAGATCAGTTTCCGACAAGACAGGAATATTAAGTGCCACCCTAATTAAATGGCGACTATTTATATTCTACATTATTTTTGACGTTTTGTTTTCAATTTGTGGTTTCCGTACTTTAGAAGAAGGCCACTCCAGTTTTCCCCATGGATATCATTAAAAGGCGAAGAGTAAGAACATATATTAAGAAGATAGCCACTGCCCTGATAAAAGCCGAAGACAGAACAGCTTGGAAACAGCTCGTAAGCGAATACGTCAAGGCGTCCGTCAATCCGTCAGGACGGACATGACCTTCAGTAATGAAGAACATGATGAAGAAGAAGAAGTATATAGACATATTCATCTTATGCAGCTTTTACCATGATCCAATAAGGGTTAGGTTCCGCTGCAAAGGTTGCGGAGATAAGACGGGAGTTGCTTCGTGTTTAAAACTTGACGTACCCAATTCAGGTTTGAAGGCTCCAGGAAAGCGAGGATACAACCAGGATCAACCCCAGAAGAAAGATTTACATTATGTTCGACATTTCGGTTCTAAAAAAAAACATCGAGCAACTTTTAGGGTTATTTATTTTGCCGTCGCTAGCCGTTGTAGGTTATTGGAATTCCAAAAGTGCCTCTATTTTGCTATTCGTAGTTCAGGCACTATATGGATACTATAGTTCTGTTTTTTTTTATGGAATTCTAAACCTATTTTGGTTTGCTGTTTCTTGTTTGATAATTAACATGATGGCTTGATTTACTCGAATCGCCTATAATTTTTAAGTACATAAATATTATCAGGAGTAAACAGTGTTGAAAAGACTGAAAGGCCACGTTCAGCTGATTAATTATTATCAGCCTTATTTGTTCGATAAGAAAGTTAAAGCTGTTTTTTTCCACGGGGCTAGCTTGGTACACGCGACAACGTTTTTGTTGCGCAATAAACTATCGCTGTTTCGCTTTTTATTATGATGTGTAACGAGACAGCGATAGTGGTGTAGATTACTATGTTTCCATACAATAAACCACGTTAGAGGTTGGTTGGTTTTTTCTGTTGACCTGACTCCCAGGCGATAATAAAGACAGAAGAAGATACTACTGAAATTTTAGAATACATTACTATCTTTCGTCGTTCGTATAATAGCGAGCTAAATCGCTGTAAAGCTAAAAAGTTGTATGTACTTAAATAAGTATTGATCGACACCTTTATATGTGAATAGAACTTGAACCCTGACAGGGCCCTGGGTAAGGTAACTTTTCAATGGCTGAGGTTAAGGGATGGTTCTCATTAGAGCGGACGCGACGGGCCGATCATAGGCAATTTTTTTTATTATATCCTAAAACAACAAATTAAAAAATAAGAACACAAATCGAACAGAATCATCCAGATTCATTCAGCTATAAAGTAACGTTAGATACTTACTAAATCATGATCAACTATAAAATTGTTTTAAAATAGAGATGAGAATGAGTAAAAAAATAAGGTTCAAAAATGTATATTTCAAACACAATAATTTGTTCATATAAAGTTGTATATTTTTAATTTTTTAATAAGACTGCAATATCTATGTTATCTATCGTATTCAGAACGGTGAATTTTCCTTTTAGATTTCCAGTATAACTCGGTATCCACTTGAATGATGAGAATCATCCTTAAATGTTGAGACATTTGGATGCTTTTAGTTTTGACTAGTACTCAGTGATAAGGGTATCTAATTACAGTAACGGGATTGGGATCGCAGCTAATTGGAATTCCGATCTAGAAAATTATTCAGGTATACGATATTGCTTTTTCAATTTGTTGGTAATTATTGACTATTACATTTTTATAAATGTAATCTACTAGTTGCATAGTATTAGTACTCTTGCTCTGACCAGAACGTCCCCGATGATGATAAATGACGTCAAGTAATTTTTCCATATCTGATATTTTGTTAAACATGGTTTCGCAATCTCGGCGATTTCGGGTACTTTTGCCTTTACATTTCGCTAGGACATCCTTTATTTGATCAAGGTACGTTTATCGAATTGAGATTCAATTAGTGACAGGTTGCTAGCCCATCGCCTAAAAAAAGAATCCCAAGTTTGTAAGCCTATCCCTTAGTTGCCTTTTACGACATCCATGGGAAAGAGATGGAGTGGTCCTATTCTTTTTTGTATTGGTGCCGGGAACCACACGGCACCCAATGATACCGAATTTTATTTCGTATTTAGTCTAAACTACAACATATTTTATTTCATTAAGTTTTTGATTAAACGTTGGTTGCCAACTAGTAGATTTCCCTAGTGATGGCCGAGTGCAAATTGAAGCTGGATTTAGAATATTTATTTTTTGCTAGAGAAATACTATAAACTTAAATAAAATTATGCCTCTTTTCCGAGGAGGGGGTAGACAGAGAATTACTTACCTGCGTACTTCTTTCGTTTCATTCACAATCATAGCTCTCTTCATTCTGTTTCGGGTAGTCTTGACCTGACCTTTCGCCAAGACGACCCTGATTTGAAAATGCTAACGTATTTTATATAAACACACTGTCACGCCTATTTCTCTAATTGTCTTTCTGGTATATTTTTGGTCTGAACCAACTTAAAAACTGATAAGTATATAAAAAATTATCGCCCTACTCTTCTCAGGTAATACAAGGTGTCAGCTTCTTTATTGTTTTATTGTCAGTAAACTATAAATGTGTTACAGCTGACGAAGTCGCGGACTACAGCTCGTTTAAAGATAAGTAGATTTATTTTCTGCCAAGGAAATAAAATTATCAGATTTCCGTGTTTCCTACTTATTTTGGGGGTAATTGAATCGAGCCAAGTCTCCACAGAATAATAACCCATAATTCAATTGGTATTCATTATTTTCGAAGTCCCTTATTACGAGTGAATAAATCAAAATCAGCAATAATTTGAATAATCGAATTTCCTTGGCTTCTTTTTCGGTCAAGTTCGAGTGTAGGTTTTCCCTTTGCCTGTATTTTGCTTGCCATTAGTTTGTCGTCAAGAACAAAACTTTAAGATAAAAACTATGAAGAGTGATTGATTAACAGAGGCTGGGCGACCAAAATTCAAATATATTGATTTAGTTTAGGGGCGGCATGATTTCTCGAAATTCCCACGGAATCGGATGGAAACATGGATTTTTTGAGTACAAAATCGCAACATAAAAGAGCTCTTATTTATTTATTTTTTTATTAGAATATCAACATTTTTTAAAAGATCACACACAGAATTGAACATAAATAAATTTATCCATAGCAATGGGAATTGCGGACGAAAAATGTAATTTGTTTCCCGTATCGGAATTCCTATTATCATATTACGGCCCCAATGTTTTGATACATAATTCATAAAATTGATCTCTTCTTTTCGATGTTCCATTTTAATTTTATGATGTTGTATTAAAAAGCAAAAATATTTTATTGTGTACACAGCTAATTCACTCTGTCCATTTTTCTGTCGCGGTCCTACTGAAAATTTTTTGTGCATAAATAAAAAATAAATGTAGGCAACATCATGAATTATTCGTTAAATAGTTACAAAATTTTCCAACAAAAAAAAACTTGTAATAGAGTACTAGCCCATCGCCTAAAAATATCCTGAGTTTATGATCCTTGTTTAAATTGACTGCCCTGAAAAAAATACGTAAGAATCTATTCTAGCGTATTTTTTGTAATTTTTTGGCAGCTGGTGCACACAATGGTTTTTCCATAGGTGGTTCCATGTTATATTAATTTTTATACCATTATTCCGATGGGCTTATAACCTGTCACTAATTGAATCTAAATTCCATTATTAAGCCATAAGTTTAACGTGGCCTTTCAGTCTTGCTATGGCTGTTGGCACTGTCTACCCAGTGGTAATAAAAACGCGGTCATATGTATTCAATATCAGAATGGAATTTAATTTTGGTTACCATTTTCAATACCCGAACGAATTGGATTTAAAAACATTAATTTATTAGGGCCAAAACATTCCCCGAACTTGCGATAACGCTTCCAGTTTGAATAGGGGTAGCAATCAGAGGGTTATTTATTGGCAATACAAATCACATATACAAAAAATAATCAATTTCGTAACCTTTGTAAAGCGCCCTCGAATAAATCCCTAAAACGTGAGCATTAACAAAATGTCAAATACAGTATAAATCTACGTGACGTGGTAATAAATAAAGTTCACCATCATCGTAGTTGGTCAAATCGAAGGCGTCCTGGTGAAAGGTCAGGTCAGGATAAGAGTACCCTTATCTGGTCAAATAATATGAAGAGAGTGATGAATGTAGATGAAGCGAAAGAAGTATGCAGGGATCGTGTCATGTGGAAAGATGTAATCTCTGCCTCCCCTCGGGAAAAGAGGCGTGATTTTATGTAGGTATGAATAATCATCATCTTATTATACTCTTATAGGTACTGGAATTTCCTTTTTGAAAATTGCGTTTTGTCATCGAAAACGTATAACATTTGTGTGATTTGGCTACACCCCTGCAATTGTAGCATCTGATTGCTGTGATAGAATGAACAGAGAAATTTTACTTGGCAAATAATCCAAGATTATGAAAAGTGCTTATCTTCGTAAGGGTAATGACACTTATTATTCTGCGACTAAAGTCTAAAGTGCCATAATCATTTCACTCAACGCGTCTGTCATATCTTCACTTATCTTTTGTTTTCGCCATAAAAGTACTCAACGGAATTCGGAGAACACAACATTCATGTCAGTACCTACATTTTTGCTCCATAAAAAGCATTACATATGTCACTTAGCGTATAAGTATGAAATATTAATCCCTTTTATGATACATATCACTCGCCTACGTGATTATTCTTCATGGAATAAGAAGAAAATAGAAGTAGGTAGTACGTGTCAGTCACAATAATAATCAACTAGATAAAAGAAAATAATAATGCCACTCAATTATGTGTACATATGTATATGATGCCAAAATAACTTTATGAAACTCTCTTACTTTACTTTTATGATACAACTTATCTCCTTGATTTGAGTGAGCTTACTTAGTAATAAGAGTGAGCTTAGTAATATATGTAAATGTCAAAGATTAGCAAGTTGAGATTTAGTATTAGTAAAAAGTAAACGACAACAATTCTGATGTGTATTTTCTGGCTCTGATTCTTCTATAGCTCAAATTAAGTAGTTACTTACAATTTGGGGGAATTAACTTATTCTACTTAGATGATGTCAAACTTATTAAATGGATGGATATTATTTACAGGAATGACTATGTGATTTGTAGTTCTGTTACTCATTATATGAATTTTAATATAATCGGTAACACACAGAAAAAACAATCTACGTGGCTAGGGCTAGTTTTGTAATAAATATGTCGTCATCTTAAGTACTTACTTATCCTAAGATAAAAGTAATGTAAATACATGCATGGTACTTATATTTATTAATTACTCTACCAATAATCTACCCAAAATATTTACGGAAAATATCAAAAGTTCCAGTGGTTAATTGTTTTTGCAGTCGGAATGCAATTATAGTACCTATGTGTGATTTTTTATTTTGGCAAAATTGCATCGAAATACAATTTTTTTATATCACGATACTGTATAAATTTAATGTGACGAGCTTGAAGAGTTTCCTATACGACTTGGTGCGGGCCAGCTTTTAAAGCTACTAAACAGATATACAGTTAGACAGATAGTTGTATATTAAAAACTGATAGAGTTGGCGGTAATGGCGTGGGAACTCGATGTCCCGAGCAAATATTGCCCTTAAATATTGCCCTCCAATGCGTTAATTGCTTAAACATACATACATATGGTCACGTCTATATAATATATCCCTTGCGGGATAGACAAGAGCCAACAGTTTTGAAAAGACAGAATGGCCACAATCAGCTATTTGGCTTAATGATAGAATTGAGATTCAAATAGTGACAGTTTGCTTGCCCATCGCCTAAAAGAAGAACCCCAAGTTTATAAGCCTACCCCTCAGTCGCCTTTTATGACATCCATGAAAGAGAGATGGAGTGGTCCTATTCTTTTTCTATTGGTGTCGGGAACCACACGGCATGGAACAATAGATTATATATACCATATACCACTAAGCCGGAGAGCTAATAGTAAATATTTAAAGTAACGTTTGACTTTATGAGGATTTTGATTAACTAACCGGCAACGTTATATTGGAAATACTTGGGACCCAATCACAGTCTTCCTAACATATTGCAAACTTTAACCACACAAGATATATCAGTGTTCAAATCCTCTCATATATTACAGCTGTTAAGATTCAAAGGGGATATATTATGCACCCTTGTCAAGGCTGAGGGAGTTTCATCTTGGGAAACTAATTACATGTACACAATGCGAATTATGTATAATCAAGTATACAATGTCATCAAAGTGAGACAATCGAAATTCTATACTATACATCATACATACATATAGTCACGTCGATATCCCTTGCGGAGAAGACAAAGCCAGCAGTCTTGAACGATTGATAGGCCACGTTCAGCTGTTTGGCTCAATGATACAATTGAGATCTAAATAGTGATAGGTTGCTAGCCCATCGTCTAAAAGAAGTACCTATCCCAAGTTTATAAGCCTTACCCTTAGTCGCCTTTTACGATATTCATAGGAAAGAGATAAAGCGGTCCTATTCTGCTTAATTATATGTATGTACCAAATGGCAATGATTTCATTTTTTATGATAAATATTTATTTATAATTCGTATGATAACTATAATAGATAACGGCAGTTGTTCAGGGAATTATTGACGGATGAGCCTCAAGCCGCGACTCCATTGATTAATATCACATCCATCAAAATGTTCGCTGCAGCTGATTACTAAAGCCATTGAATTATAGTCAAATTGTAGGAAATTATACTATCATTACAATTATATGGTGTTTTATTGCCAGGAAACACATGATTCATTGATTTTTCATAACAAGAACCTCAAATTTTCTTTGGGTCTTGCCTTATATCTGGAATTTTGTCATTCACTATTTATACTAGCGACTTCATACTAGCGGCTACTCACGGGTGCAATGCTGATGATGAACCCACAACAAAGGTGGTAAAGTAGTAAAGTATCACTTTCATGATACATTACCTTTACCAAGTTGCATATAATATCCTCTTTGTCCCTTACGGGGTAAACAGTGCCAGCAGTCTCGAAATGACTTAAAGGCCACGTTATGTTGTATGCCCTAATGATGTAATTGAGATTCAAATAGTGTCAGGTTGTTAGCCCATCGCCTAAAAGAAGAATCCCAAGTGTATGATCTTATCCCTCAGTCGCCTTTTATGATATTCATGGGCAAGAGAAGGAGTGATCCTATTAAGAAGTGCCGGGAACCACACGGCATATATATTTAGTACATTCTCTAATGAAAAGAAACCAGGAGTTATGCACAGGTGAGAAAAAAATGTAATTATTCATCAAATGTAAATTATTAAATGTAAAGTTATGTAAATGTAAATTATTCATCAAAAAATGTAATTATTAATCACATTATATTATATAAGTAACGAGTGTAATACAGTATATTGTATAATCATAAAATTGAACATAACGTAAACAATTATGTTATAGAATATTTCTTCTCAGACGATCCCGTCTTTTTCTAAAATAAGCCTTATAATCATTTCTGGTTGTTTTCTTACAAAGCAAAAACATTGCCTGCGGTATCAGTCGGAACACGAACATAAAATATCCAATTTCAGTCACCCAATTATCAGGGCCCAACATTATCATCGAGAAATATAAAAATGCTCCTGAATCGCAAATAATCCCTACACCAATTAAAGACATAGCATGAGTAACATTTCTCTTTTGATTAATACGTTTATCAGTTCTCAACATTATTGTCACAATGATATAGATGAATATAAAAAAGTTTATCATCAACATAATACCAAAAATGAAACATTTCACGATCAAATTGTAAAAATCATCAAGACTCATAAATTTTGTGACCAGAATTTTCTCAATGATGACCGATAAGACGAACATAATGATGGCAAAAGCTGTAACTTTACGTTTTTCTGCGGTGATTCTTCCAATGTGTATTACGACTAATTTCACGTACGCAACCAAGGACGCACTGAGGGAGCAACACAGGTTCATTTGGAACAAAACACCGTTCGTCACTATAAATGTTTCGAACATCCACGGGTACAATAGTAGAGACAAAGTTATAAAACACAAGTGAACTGTTCCTACGATTACTTGACTCATACTGATGTAGTGTTGCAAAGTCCGCCATTTTGTTATCAAGAGCCAGGTACACAACAGGGATATTGAAAACATAAGAGATATAATAGTGGATATAACTACGTATAGTGTTTTGGTGTCCATCACTTTTACTGATCTTTTTGTACTGCGCCTGCTGATTGTGCGCAGCAGTTATTCTACTAACAAATAGTTGTAAATAATAACGTTTAACATTTGTGATAACATTGATTAGAAACTAATAATAGATTTGGTTTTGCTTAGCGGATATTTGAAACTTTCTGCTGTTAAGTCTTGCATTGCACTACATATGTAGGTTTGCTAGATTAATTATAAATAATTTCTAAGATCCCTGATTGTTTGAAATATAAATTATGTCAATCTGTATACGTCTACTTCGGTTGCATTTTGTTGATATCATGAGGTCCTTTGTTCTTTAGATAGTGACGTACACTAACTGACCACATTAGTTATTATAATACATAAGTTCTCGTATTATGAATGTTTACAAAATAGTATTAAGGTTTCCTAAAGTTGGCATGGTGCTACCGAATGCTTGAAATTGTTGAAAGTTTCATTATGGGGCAATTGATTTCATTACATACATTATCTTATTGGTAACAATATATTTGTTATATTGTAAAAATACTAATAAACAAATCCGGGGAACAAAACTAATACACAGACAATTTGTATTATTTTAATTAATGGCTGATTTTTTAATGATTGGTAAGTATGGGTTGTTATCAATATATATATTACGTAATCATGGTTACTTCCAATCAATATGCGCATTATTATTTTGCGACAGTTGTACATTTGATAGAGTTGGACCGAAACAAAAAATGAAAAAAATTTTTTTATTAAGAATTGTCTTCAAGTAAAAGTGTCCAGTGAATGAAAACCTATGGCGGTCCTTAAAGCATGCAGAAATTCAAAAGCGGTAAAGTATACAAAGAACATGTTTTATTTACATATCATTAGAACCTTAGACGAATATCGTTGATTATAACGCTCTCCTATAATAATAAACGACCCATATTGACATATAACAGTTGATCATATAAGATGTGACGAGAGCGAAGTCTGCAAGAACTGCTGGCGCTGGTCTAGTCACGTAACCTAATATCACGATCATTCTTAAAACTGTGTACAACCGGAACAAACTTATCCCCAGATTAATCGGTGGATTTGTTGTAATATACAACGCTCCAACTATCCAGTAAGGTGCCAAGTTTTTTAGCTCCGTAAAGTATGCTCGCCTTACGATGTCTGGATTGGCGAAGATTCCTTTTCTGACCCATGTCATAGCAGCCATAGGACTCAGAGCTAATAGCTTGATTGCCAGCAACGCAGCATGGACCATATACGTTCTAGCTAATGGATAGTCCAGAGAAATCACCAGTGGTTCATAAGAAGTAACGAGACCCATAAATAGTTTTCAGTTAACTGCTCGTAAAAATCATTATAACTTGATTTACTGTTTTGTGTAATCACAATTAACATAAAAATTATAAAAAAATGTAAAATAAATCGAAAATCTGCTAAAGATATCATAATTTATGACATTGTCATAGATGTTTTTAAAGCAAAGACCGAAGACAATAATGTATACAGCCTTGTTTGATATTTCATTCGTCCAATATCTTTTTCACCCCACTATTGATATTACAATGTAAAATTATTCTCATAAGAATATTTTATTATCCTAACGAGATTCTAACATATTTGAAGAGATTTCAAAACTCGCTGTGCTGTTAATTTGACAAAGCCCCAAATACTAATGTTGTTTCCAGGGTTGATGAAAGTTAGCTAAACTTCCTTGTAGCAGTAGTATATGCTAGTTCAACGAATTTTACTAATTACAAGTCACTGAATGCAAGCTGTTCTGTCAGGAGATGATCTTTGGGATTAGTGTTTATATAGAAGTTGTATGTAGACTTCACAATAGGCATCTATTTTTATCTAAATTTACTTCTGATTTGCGGTTCGGTCAAGCTCTGGTCGCTTCGGAATCACCTTCGCAGTAGTATTACTATTAAGATACATTACAAGTAGAAAATAATTTATTGAATAAACCACTTCACAATTTAATCAGATAAAGCAATAAAAAAAAGTTCATCGAAGTATTATAGAGCTTGCCTGTAAGTGTACACAACCCAGCCGCCCATGAAACATGTTATAGCAAACGACACGAAGAACGCTGTCTTTTTCACCATCCTTGGTACCTTTTGGACGTCACTCAAAGCTGCAACAAATCTTGCCGCCACGTAAACCCTTAACAGCATCATAGCAGTCGCCTGTTCTGGTGAAGTTGTAATGTACAAGCCTGCGAGAAGCCAAAATGGAGTGAGTGTCTTCAGATCACTTAGTTGACTCCTCGCCGGATCGCATATATAATCCTTCAAAGGTATAATAGCCAGCAGTTTTAAGGCCAATACTGCAGAGTAAAGGTAATAACTATTCATTAACGACATATTTATTGATTTTTTTTTGGATTTCATACTTTCTTTTTCACCATGATTTGGTTGTAATGACGTTAAAGTGACAGATGTGGTTATAGACAATAAATTCATATGCTTGGAATTGATAGAGTCTTATTATGAATGACAAAGATAACTTATACCTGCTGAAGGAAACCACAAGTGAGGAAGACCTCCTTACCCCTTGGGAGGTGGTATGGTATTCTACCAATAAGTTTTTAGCTCTACGGAGATAAAACATTGTAAGGAATCTAGCATAATCAGGCGGATTGTTTAGTGTCCCTGCAATGTTGTACTGGTCAGATGGGTGTCGCTTTGTGTAAAAACCAAACCTGAATTACTTCCTCTAGGATGGTGGTCACGGGTAGATCTCGGGTTATTCTCCAGAGAGGTGATGACGCAACTGAAACTAATGCTAGAAGGACAATAATAAGTGGAGAAATCCACTGAATGGAGTCATTTAGGTTTTATATATATATTTAGGTTTATATTTTCGTGGTTTTTATTTAAGAAATATCTTAGAAAGATCTTTGTTACTCGACAACTACCTACACTATAGTAATTTTCAAGGCAATAATGTACATTAGGAAAGGATAATGTACTTTATTTGAGTTTGCGTGTTACCACCACCTTAGACCTCATATTGCTTAGCATAAGGTAGGTTGAGATCAATCGCAACCAAATAAAAATTAAATTAAAATAAAAAATATCCAACACAGAACTAATAAAAGTCATGGATTTAAAAGAAAAATAATCTATAAATACTGATTAATCATTTAATAGACGTAACTATCAAATAGCCTTCCTGTAAGTGGCCACAACCCAGGCACTCATGAAACAAGTTATAGCGAAGGACAAGAAGAACGCAGTCTCTGATGCTATCCTCGGTATCTTACGAATGTAACTGAAAGCCGCCACAAATCTTGCTAACACGTAAATCCTTATAAGCATTACAGCTGTTCGCTCATCCGGAGAAGTCGTTACATACAAACCAGCGACGAGCCAGAAGGGGGTCAGATTTTTGAGATCACTTATATTTGCACGCTGAATCTTCACAGGATCGCATACCACGCTTGCGAGTGGGAAAAAGGCTAATAGTTTCAACGCTAGTACGGCAGAATAGAGGAAGTATGTTTGTGTCAGTGAAGATTCTTGCATTTGAATTAATATTTTCGGATTTTATTTAATTTATATTTTAATTTTACTTTGTAGCAAAATTCTCTGCTGTCTGTGATTGTATTGACGCAAGGGTTAGACAAAGAGGTCATAGATAAAAAATGACAATAAATATGTGACAAGCATAGGGTAGGTAAAGTACACCAAGGTAAGATTATTAAAAGTCTTTATTTAATATTTAAGCTATTTACACGTGAAATGCAAATTCGCAATTTTTAACATGTAGACTTTTTGGATCCAGAATGGAAGGTATGTACAGTTGGTGCGATAATATGAAAAGAAATAAAACACACATATATATATACACCAATCTAGAATACCCGCGCCAATTAGTAGGATTAATTTAGATTTATACTTCGTTCAAAATCGGATCAAAACTTCAGATTAAAACATTCTTTACGTTAATTTGAAGTCTTTTGACTTAAACCTTCGAGCTTTGTTTCGACCTATGGGTATTCTGATGTATATCTCAATGTTTGACGGCCTCTGTGGCGCAGCGGTAGCAGGCTTGTCTGTAACACCGGAGGTCCCGGGTTCGAATCCCGGCCAGGGCATGATGAGAAAAGAACTTTTTCTGATTGGTCTGGGTCTTGGATGTTTATCTAAGTATTTATTATAAAATATAGTATCGTTGAGTTAGTATCTCGTAACACAAGTCTCGAACTTACTTCGAGGCTAACTTAATCTGTGTAATTTGTCCCGTATAAACCCAAAAAAAAGATAATAAAAAAAAAAATATTTGTGTCTGTGATTCATTATTTATAATTAAGTGGACACTCTTAGCTGTGGACTACAAGAACTAAGTAAATATTCTGTTATATTTGCCGTTATTTTTTATTTAATAAATTCCATGAGACTTAGTATCTCGGTGAGGGTATCTGCAAGGGTTTGCAGATAACCTCAGTTCTTGATCTGAGTATAAAAAATATGGCAAGGGTCGATCGGCTGATAGTGGTTTCTGCCGAAAATCAAGGATGTAAGTATAGTCAGATAGCTATCTGACTTTATTTTTGACCAAACGAGTACTTTTAAATGAACTCGGGGAAAATATTTTTTTGTATGTATGTTTGTAACGCCATAACGTAGATCTAATTTTGTTTAATTTTAGAGTGAATATCGGATTTGTCAATAGAATTTTTAAGATTTAGGGTTATCATAATCGGTTCAGTAGTCGCAAGGTCTTTGTTCGCGGCAAACAAATATGTAGTAAAATAGATCAAATAACAGATGAAAACATTCCTGCATATACATATTTTTATGTCATGTATCCGAGAGTCGGACCAAGTAAGAATGTAATATCACTTCCTGTTTCTGACGATATAGGCATATACCTGCCTACACACATATTTGCAGAACGAATCAAACTCATGAATAACTAACGAATTGTGTGTAGCGACTTGTAATATTTGATTTAGCGATACATACATAGTTCCCGGCTACATTCGTCTCATCATAGCTGTTACCGATTTCGTCATCAGCTATTGACAGTCACACTTACCACTTTAACATACATCACGCCTTTTATTATTTCTTACAGACAGAGTAAACCCTCTTGTAAATATTACATTATATATTTTATTGTGTGACAGGTTACATGGCGTGTTGTTTAGAAGCCCTTCTCATAGATTGACGACTTTAAGGAAAATTAAAAATAAAATTAAAAATGAAATGGTTTGTGAATGACCTCACAATGTTTTTGGAAAACGTATCCAACTAAAAAAAGCTCAACTTAACGCGTATTGGTTGTACTAGAAATTTATTTTAGTATTATGTTAAGTATTACGACCATTATCACCTTTTGGTTATTAAGTCAGGTTTAAAGACGAAACTACACCCATAAACTTACCCATATTAAATCAAGGTTACACAACCAGTTGCCTGAAGGTGCAGGTTTCCTCACGGTATTTTCCTCACAATGGTTCGGGCATTGTTGTTCTGTGCAAAAAAAGAAACATTTTTAAAGAGGCTTTTGACAATCCACAATCACAATGACAACCCCAACAGGAAACCCTACTGTTTCTATATTTGAATACAATCATGTTTGAATACACATATGTATGTCCCATGTTATATGCAAAACAAATGTGATCTGAATTGTCGGAATCTGGTTTTCCCTAAGCATAACATTTACAGAGACAAGGTTCGGCCAGCCCACATATTATTCTATACTAGCTGTGCCCGCAACTTCGTCCGCGTGGAATAGTTACTTTGGGTATCATTGAAGCCCTTAAGGATGAATAATTTCCCCCGTTTCTTTTCACATTTTCCATTATTTCTTCGCTCCTGACAGTTGCAGCCTGATGTTATATAGCCTAAAGCCTTCCTCGATAAATGGTCTATTTAACACAAAAATAATTTTTCGATTCGGACCCTAATGGTTTTTGAGATTAGCACTTCAAACAAACAAACAGACAAACACAAACTCTTCAGATTAATAATATTAGTATAGATCTGTGAGCCAGCCGATGCAAGATAAAAGTATCATCATAGAATCGAGGTTTTGTGATGTTATTATCATTTCGCTTTGGACAAGTATCGGACCGAAAAAAAGGCAAAATGTGTTATCAAGGGTTTTGGTATACCTTTTAAGATCAACGCACATCTAGTATGTATCATCGAATACAAATAAGTACAATACAAAACCTCTTTATTTGACTCCACGAGTTATATTTTCTAAACTATATATAATATTAAAAAACTTGCGATTTTTCTTTGGTTAAGGTTGGTAAGCTGTCACTATTTGAATCAATTCTATCAAGCTGCGGCTCTGTCTACCCGGCAAGGTGTGAATGTATTTATGATTGATACAAATCACCGAAATCTTGAAATCTCCTCTAAGATAATAGAAATATGATATAAACACCTAGGCATGGGTGGAACGAACAATTAAGGATTACTCCCAAATATAAACTGCGTTCAAAGCTTTTTACATTATTTGAATTGCAAAGTGGGCCGCCGTAGGCTCTCAGATTTTCTCCATTTTAAAACCTTTATTATGAAAGAAATTGCCTAAAATATAATAGGTTGCGACACGAGAGTAATAGCTGTTTTGATGAGCAGGGTCCAAGTATGGCGTCTTTTCTTAAATATTACCTCATTTTAAAGAATATGGAATGAGTCGTTGTCAGACAGGTCACTACTTTTGGATATTATTATTTTAAATGTAAATATATTTTAAGAGAACGCTTTAACGGTGGATGATGTCGTTTTATGTACAAAATGAGAAAATGAAACTAATATTTGTATTTAAAAAAAATATTGAAACTGTATGCCGTGGTTCCCGGCACCAATACAAAAAAGAATAGGATCACTCCATCTCTTTCCCATGGATGTCGTAAAAGGCGACTAAGGGATAGGCTGACAAAGTTGGGATTCTTTTTTAGGCGATGGGCTAAAAACCTGTCACTAGTTGAATCCCAATTCTATCATTAAGCCAAATAGCTGAACGTGGCCATTCAGTCTTTTCAAGACTGTTGGCTCTGTCTACCCTGCAAGGAATATAGACGTGACCATATGTATGTATGTATGTAATATAAATATATTTTAAGAGAACGCTTTTACGGTCAGTCGGTGGATGATGTCGTCATTTGTACAAAATGAGAAAAAGAAACAAATATTTATATATTTAAAAAAATATTGAAACTAGATAGGTACTTAGTGAAAAAGAGTTATTTGCCCAGATTATATCACCTTATTAGATACAAAAGTTCATCCATAAGGTTGAAGGGAAATGTTTTACTTTAAACTTTTTTACCTTCACAGAAATAACATATCTTCCTATTTGTACACTTATTGAGTTTTTCATCGTGACTTTAGTGAAAAGTCTCTTATTTTCTAAATGGTTGTTATTTCAGAAATATTAAACTTCAAAGAAGTTAAAAGCAAGTTGGCATTAACTTTGATCAAAAGCGCAAAAGTGTATTTGTGGACTATGACACAATAAACATCCTCCTATCGTGGCCAATAAATCCTTAGGGTCTGACCACACTGAACACGATCATCTAATGCATGTCATCGCGGCGTGATTATTTATTACAAATAATTTTTTTTTAAATAATACATACATACATACATAAAATCACGCCTTTTTACAGAGGGGTAGGCAGAGACTACATCTTTCCACTTGCCACAATCTCTGCATACTTCCTTCGCTTCATCCACATTCATAACTCTCTTCTTGCAAGCTCGGCATATTTTCGTTTCGGGTACTCTTGACCTGACCCTTTGTCAGGACGTCCTTAATTTGATGAAGATACGTTTGTCTAGGCCTCCCCAATCCGACCTTTCCCTCCACACTCTCCTTGTATATCTGCTTAGTTAACCTGCTTTCATTCATCCTCTCCACATGACCGAACCATCTTAACATATCCTTTTCTATACCTGTAACTACATCTTCTTTCACATAAAAAATAAAAAAAATAAAACGGGTTAAAACACACTACATTTCATTATTCTACTGGAGTCTGAAGGAACCCAGGGTTCGCGATTGTGACCACGATCCTGGAGTGAGAAGGTACTTCCTTCTGATCTTCACAACCTTTGCAGGGACCTAACCAGTATTGGTTTATGGTTACACAAAGAGTGTTCTGAATGTGCAGGTTTTATCACGATATTTTCCCTCATTGCAGCAGGGGTTAGCCACACAAATTCAACTTTGTATTTATTTCAGTATACATTTAGGATATGAACCTACCATAGCCTTCCTTCCTTCTAAGACAACATTAAAATATATAAATACATATAATCACATCTTTAATCCTTACAGACAGAACCAACAGTATCTCAAAGACTGAAAGGCCACGCTCAGCTGTTGATATTCAAACAGGTCGCTTTCCCATCGCCTAAAAGAAGAACTAAATGCAAGATTTTCTTAAGACACACTTAGTGAGAAACAAGCTTTATCTGTTCGATTCAATCGTGGAAGTTATGGTTTCCTGTTGTCGCGGCGAGTTCAACTGTCTTGGACATCTTGGCAGCAGAACTGTGATGTTTACTCAATAAACAATTATACATTTCTATTATGCTATATAAAATTAAAAAAAAAGAACCCGGTATATTATTTATCTGTGGTGATTTTGGCAAAGAACAAAATCACCATAGATACATAATATACCCGATATTATTTATCTGTGGCGTGGGAATCTCTCAGTGCACCACTAGAGCACATGGAATTTACATGTCAAATTCCAAATCAGAGCTGTGCGTCGATATTATTATGTGCTCAAGCCGTCATATATATTTATGTACTAACTGTTGTCCGCGACTTCGTTCGCTGTAGAAGTTCACTGAAAATCTCAATAGATAAAAACTGGCCCCTTTATTGCCCCTTAGAGGGGTGGGGGGAGAAATTTTTGTTTATACATTACATACATATGGTAACGTTTATATCCCTTGTGGGGTAGACAGAGCCAACAGTCTTGAAAAGACTGATAGGCCACGCTCAGCTATTTATAGAATTAGCTATAGAATTAGCTTATTGATAGAATTGAGATTCAAATAGTGACAGGTTGCTAGCCCATCGCCTAAAAAAAGAAACCCGAGTTTGTAAGCCTATCCCTTAGTCGCCTTGTACGATATCCATGGGAAAGAGATGGAGTGATCCTATTCTTTTTTGTGCCGGTGCCGGGAACCACACGGCACTTATTTGTTTACCAGTTTATAATTTAGACCATATAGACATTTCAAAAAACCGCATTCAAATCGGAGGAATAGTTTTCGCGTGATGCGAGTACAAACATATAGACGGACTGGCATGCAGACTGGAATACTTAAAATCAAATTTTTGGCTTCCGTCAGTCATATAGAGACCATGAATTGGGGTTTTCTCCCAAAACACACCGATTAACGAATAACAAAAGATAATACGCATTTTGAATGAAATACACCCAAAAGTAATATGTTAAGACCATTTAGACGCGTGACAAGGGTTTTGTTGCTCAAATATTTAAGAAATTTTAACAAATAAAATAGCTTCCGTTACCCGCATCTTCATTTGGGTTATCCAGCCCCGTTCTGTTTTTAAAAATAGAAGGTATTTCCGTTATTCATCTTCACGACCTAACTAGTATCTCCTGGATTTAGCAACCTGTCACTATTTGAATCACAATTCCATCATTAAGCTAACATATGCGTGGCCTATCAGTCACTTCAAGACTGTTGGCTCTGACTACCCCGCAAGGGATATAGTCGTGACTATATGTATGCATGTACGATCTTATATAGATAAATAATTACAAGGGTTATAGTTTTTATTTCATAGTAGGTATAACAAAAATTAATGCAACACACATTTTTTATTGTAGAATAAACAAAACTTAATTCAAACGAAAAGCTGAACGAGGCCTTCAGTCTTTTTGAGACTGTTGGCTCTATCTACCTCGTGAGGGATAAAAACGAGTTGTATTTAATGCATACCAATTATAATACTGGACATAACATGATTTTTGTATCTAAATAGAATTTATCGTTTGTAAATAAAAGCAAAGTTCTACGTGTATTAAAATTACTTATTTCTAAGTGCTTGCAAAGTCGTTAACAATAAAAAAAATCGTATGAAAATTTGTCACGTCTTGAGTAAAGCGATTCCACAGGCAAGGATGTAACACTTAGATTGGACAAATATATGAACATGTGTATGGAAGATAAGCTCGCATATAAATTAAATTGGAACTTAAGCTTTTAATGGATTCTGGGTCCACTTAAACCTTCATTTTAAATACACGGCGCAAATATAAATTAACGAATGATCCGATTGCTTATGAATATTGTATGAAATGGGATGTGAAAAAAGGTTTTTTTATTTGGTACATTCCAATTCAGCACCCTTTGATATGTTTTGCTTTTTTTGTTTCTTGGGTATAGGTATTGTAAATTCGACGGATTGTGAAACCAAAAAATAGGTATCACAATTATTTAGTGATGTTTGAAATACAAAATTGATGCGAGCCATATTCCAATTTTGCTCACATACATACATACATATGGTCACGTCTATATTCCTTGCGGGGTTGATAGAGCCACCAGTCTTGAAAAGACTGAATGGCCACATTCAGCTATTTGGCTTAATGATAGAATTGAGATTAGTCGCCTTTTACGACATCCATGGGAAAGAGACGGAGTGGTTCTTTTCTTTTTTGTATTGGTGCCGGGAACCACACGGCACAATATCTTATTGCTCACATATGTAGATTTAAACCAAAACGGTAAAGTTTTAGAAAATATTTGTCCGCATAACGTAAGTACCCTTTTGTTCTGAAACTATTCCGTAAAAGCTTCCAGATTTACTAAGCCATATCAAAGGAACTAATTTCCTCTAATGAATTTTCTGTAGCTACATTAATTCACTTAAGGAAGACTTACGACTACGGAACCATAATGAATAGAGTCATGCGAAGAAAAAAATGTTAATATTGTTGGCTATAATGGCTACTTAGTCGTCTAAGTAAGGGTTTTTCACGAGATCAAAAAAAATGTAATAAAAACAGAAGGAAGACTTCTAAATTTAAATCTAGTTTTTTTTTTTAAGTTTCTTTGTATTCAACATTTAGCAGATGTAGTAACAATTATAAACATAATGGTACTTACTAATAAAACTTTGGGTCCAAATGGGAAACACGATATGTAGGTACTCATATGAATTTTGCTTTTTTATTAAAAATGCCAAAGAAAATGTAAAAAAAAGCAGATGGCAGACAGCTGACGTAGAATCCATGTAAAATCCAAAATTAAGTTATTTAAGAAGTGCCATATGGTTCCATTTAGGCATTTTGGAATAGGACCATTGTATGTTCTTCCTATGGATTAAGTAAAAGGCGACTAAGGGCATTCTTTTTGTAGGCGATGGCATGATTTAGCCATACAGCTGAACGTGGCTATACAGTCTTGTCAAAACTATTGGCTCTGTCTACCCCGCAAGGGATGTGAACGTGACTACATGTATGTGTGTATGTATGAAGTTACTCTATCTAGGGAAATAAGGCAATTTTGTTCACAATTTCGCGGACAATTTAACATTTTTTAATGTAACCTAAGTGGTAATGCTCCACACATTACGCTCCACATTCCTCTTATCTTTATTGTAAACTGGCAATGAAACGATGTATGTATTTGCCTGTACTATGAAGATTTTTATTTGAATCGTTATTGATATTTAACTGTTGAAATTGTAATATTAACGAGTAAATCTTAATATTGCTTGTCTTAACGTTAAAGTTACATGGTTTAGCAATATAATTAAAACGACGTTTGAGTTGTTTTGTTTAACAACATAATTATGAAAAATGCATTAAAATCCGCCAAGCAGATCTTAAGGTTTTTTTTTATTTTATTACAATAATAAATAAATAATTTATTTATTTCTGTACCAACTTAGATCAAACATATTTGTGACCGGGATCTCCTTTTAAGTAAGTAATTATCAGTGTTAGGGAAATCCCGCACTTCAATAACAACAAGTATTTAATTACAAAGGCAAATAAACAGAATATAAGCAACAAAATATCCGCTAGAGTGTACACTTTCAACCCTTATTTATACAATTCATTGCGCATGCTGTAACTGTTACTAGTATAAAATATTAAAGTTTTCTACTCTTTGTGTCTTCCTTTAAATCTATTTCAACAAGACTGTACCCGTTAAACCCGAGTAAAACATTGTGCGCGTCAACATCTAAAGTTTAATTGCTGGAATCCTTGCAAATCCCACCAATTTGAGCATTATTGTGCAGACTCAAAACAGATTACCGCCATCGCGCGACACTAGCGCCACACCGCGATTAAATTATGTAAACGGGGACGAGCCAATCCCCTTTATTTCCTCCGTTCGTTCGCAGATTTGAACGCCATGTTTCTGAAATTTTAAAACGGTCGCATCGCAATATTGGATACTGTAAACGAGGAAAATGTTGTGCATCTTTAATACTTGTAAAAAATAAACATGCGCACATATAATCACGTCTTTATCCCTTGCGGGGTATATAGAGCCAACAGTCTTAAAAAGACCGATACGCCACGATCAGCTGTTTGGCTTAATGATAGAATTGAGATTCCAATAGTGTCAAGTATAACAAATTTCTAAGACTATCCCTTAGTCTCCTTCTACGACATCCATGGGAGGGATGGAGTGCTCCTAATCTTTTTCTATTGATGCCGGGAACCACACGGCACCATACGACCGTACATCCGTTCACATAAAATCGCGCTACTTACCTGGAGCAGAAGGTATAGCCCACAGAAATCGGAATAATGCTAGTCGTTTGCCGCGAATACATATATACAAAATTGATAATATCTCAAAAACGAACGAACTTAAAAATTCTAGTGACAGATCCTATACACATTTTAAACTTAATCAGACCAACGGTGCAAAGGTTAGCGCGTTAGAAAAAAATGTGTTTTTGTCTCAAATTGATTGTTAGACCTCATTCGCTTCGTTCAATTAGTCCTATAAAGTTTCAATTTTTGTGGCAGAGACTACACTGTCGTTTCACAAAATTTCTTTATAGATATAAAGGTATATGTAGGTAGCTATGTCAACTAGATGTGATCACATGCACCATTATCTTAATGCAAGCTCGCCAGTTCTGCTTATCTTGATCTGGTTCAGTAAGACGTTGTATAATAATAAAACTTGGAACTATCTTATGACTAACTAAAAGCTCAAAATATCTAGGAATTTCCAACTTGAGGCGATCTTCTATCGCTCCATTGAGCTTGTTTATAAAAGTTAGACCTTCCAAACTTCTCCAATAATACGACAATTTATTCATTTTCACTTTGACACCGAACTAGGTGTTATTTTGATAACATCGCGCCGTAAAATCTGCAGTGCTTTAGGAACTTTTTCAATTTTTCCGGCGTATACGGTGATAACAGTTTTTCTGATGAAAAAAGTTGGATGTTTTTTTTTTTGTTGACTTTAGTAAATGAGTGTATGGAAAATGACTGATGGAAAAATTCTGATATATACAGTGACGTGTATGCAGACTAAGTAATATTTGTTGAAAATAACAGGTGAAGGTTATCAACTCCAATCAAGTTATCGGGATCGTCTTCAGAAAGGCAATAACGCAACTGGGATTACTGCTAGGATAGTAATAATAAACTATAATGACTATTTTCAAAGTTATGTACATCATAAAAAATGCAATTGGTGCCGTGTGGCTCCCGGCACCAATACAAAAAAGAATAGGACCACTCCATATCTTTCCCATGGATGTCGTAAAAGGCGACTAAGGGATAGGCTTACAAACTTGGGATTCTTTTTTAGGCGATGGGCTAGCAACCTGTCACTAGTTGAATCTCAATTCTATCGTTAAGCCGAAAAGCTGAACGTGGCCATTCAGTCTTTTCAAGACTGTTGGCTCTGTCTACCCCGCAAGGGATATAGACGTGACCATATGTATGTATGTATGTAACTTTGAATATTAACAGATGCTCTTACGGTGAGAAAAAACATCGTTTACCTGTAAACCTGTCTCTTCGTGTAAAAACCTGACTTACCCCATCGAGGGATCTATGGTCAAAGGCATACCCTGGGCTCCTCTCGAGAGAGGTGAGGATGCAACCTGGACTTAAGCCAGAAGAAGAAATAGTAACAATTAATTATCTTCTACAGAACGTTGCTTATCTTGTCCTAACCAGAATCTTGAGGCAGGAATATAACCACAAGACCATAGAGGAAGCTTGTGCCGAGTGGTTCCCAGCACTTTTAAATAGGACCAATCCATCTCTTTTCCCGTAGATTTTCTGAAAGGGGACTCAAGAAATAGGCTCATTCATTTGGTTACGACCCTTAGAAAGGCTAATAAACTTGGGATTCTTCTTGTACCTGATGGGCCAGCAACCTGTCACTATTTGAATCTCAATTCCATTTAGCCGTAAAGTTGAACGTGGCCTTTCAGTATTTTCAAGCTCTGTCTACTCCGCAAGGGATATAGACGTAACTATATGTAGGTATGCATGATATAATGATACCTGTATTACCCTCCACAAATTTAATCAAGATTCAAGGTGTTGATTGAGGCGTCAATAGGTAGACAATAGACAACAAACTGAATTAATTAGTTTTAGTTAGCAATTAGTTTAGTTGTTGGAGGCTGAAATTCAAGAGTTAAGTTTTTAAAATACGTCTACGACGTATGGTCACGTCTATATCCCTTGCGGGTAAGACAGAGCCAACAGTCTTGAAAAGACTGAATGGCCACGTACAGCTATTTGGCTTAATGATAGAATTAAGATTCAAATGGTGAATTGAGATTCAAATAGTTGCTAGGCCATCGCCTAAATAAGAATCCCAAGTTTGTAAGCCTATCCCTTAGTCGCCTTTTTACGACATCCATGGGAAAGAGATGGAGTGGTCCTATTATTTTTCTAATGGTGCCGGGAACCACACGGCACCATTAGAAAAATATTTTTATAATAATCTCTCTTATTACGGCGTGTTAGGTTTCATACTAGCTATGTATGTACCGGTGCCCTAGAACCGAAAGTAATATTCCAATAATGATACCAACATAACCGTAAGACTTCCACTGCTGAATATAGGCCTCCAATGTTTCCCTACGGACTTCACCAGATCATGGGTCTATTTCAATTTGGATGTAATGAATAATAAGTGCCGGCGTAGTGAAAGTGCAAATCGTCCGAAACTATTTAATAACTTAGCAACGTTGCTTACCTCCTTACCATTTTTTTTGCAAACATGTTATTTCTGTCTTAAGCTCAGAAAAGTCCAAAGATTACTTCTTTATTTGTTTTTGCTAAATTTTTATTTTGAAAATTACGAAAAAAAAAATTTAACACAAAAATGGAAAAGTGTAAGCAAAAAGTTGGGTACCTAATGTTATTTCACATCGGTAAAAGTCGGCCAAAATTCTGGCTACATTTGGAATACCGCCAAATACTTGCGTCATGCCAAAATGAAAATTGTATTTAAAAATTTCTACTTCAATTCTACATGCGCGTGTTTTTCACCTGAGATAAAAGTTGCGGGCCGTAAATAGTTTTAAATAGCTCGAAACCAGTAGTTACCAAGTTATTTTACAATCCATACTAATATATATAATAAATAAGTATAGTAATAAAGACGAATATAAATAAATTAATATAAGGAGAAACATAGGCATTTTTTTCCGAAAATTATCACGCATGTGAGTTAGTTGTTTTTACTATTTATTATGTAAAGAAGGAAAATTATTATTTTTTTTTACCGATGTCTTTATTGGGTATCCTGCCAATAAAACTATCTCATCTTTGCATGTTCACGCTTGCACCCTTCACCGCTATTTGGGGCCTAATTTCCGGCACTTTCTTTCTCAAATTTCTCAGTTCTTTTTCATCCTAAGTTATAAGTCCTTTACCTTTTATATCATCTTTCGCCACGTCCATTCAGAATTTCTTCGGATTGTCCTTTCGACCTGAGCTAATAATATCCATAGTTTCCTACCTATAATATAAAGGCAAACATTTTCAGTAACGTATTTCGTTAAACCATGCTTGTAGGTTGGATTAATATGCCCATTTTTAAATGTATTTCAATGAAATTCAAGTATACTCATAAGAAGTAACGAAATAATGTAGAACTCAAATAAAACAGATTTATTGAGGGTAAAATAAGATTTAGTAAAAATTTGGTATCGTCGAAATAGTAAGTATTTCATTTCACATGCAACTTACTTAATAGCTAGCTCAATCTATGATGTATCCCATAAAAATTTATGCATTAGTTAGCTCTTCCTTTCACGAATTCGGTTAATTCAGAAGACACACGAGGTTTGGTGGCAAAAAGCGACAATGCATAATGTAAATGTACTGGACCTTACCCTATATTAATTCCGTACTGGGTTAGTCTAATGAACAATTTAATATGGATATTCCCTCGTTTCGTTAATTCAATTATCTGGGAAGATAATCCCTAACGTAAGGGTTTGTTATACTGAAATTCAATCTAAAGATTAGTGTTCATGTGTGTACGTAAGTGTTAATTACCGTTTCGAGCTCACAAAATTCGATTTTAGGATTAGCCGATCACTTGATAATGGGCACAGTGACGTTGTTAAAGATTAAATAATCGGGACGATCTGATTGAAGTAAGTGTCGGTAGGTAGATTGATGTTAGTTATAAGGTATCTAACTCATCTTCGGCGAGATGATCGGGTTCGAATCCTGCATTAACGATTTTCTTTTGAATATGGTATGAATTATAATTGAAAGCTTACCGATGCCTTCAATGAGGAAAAACAGGGTAAAATAGGATATTACTTAAGTAGTTAGTAGTAAGTCATATTTTCACACAGAGAGCGCAGAACACACCATCATAATAAAACGTAGAATAATATAAATAATCCTCTTCTACTATACCACAATAAAAACCACACGATATTAAAACAAAAACATGAAGATTGAAGATG
Organism: Amyelois transitella; assembly: GCF_032362555.1. Taxonomy (NCBI): domain Eukaryota; kingdom Metazoa; phylum Arthropoda; class Insecta; order Lepidoptera; family Pyralidae; genus Amyelois; species Amyelois transitella. The sequence continues at coordinate 2,584,029 of NC_083511.1, read as the reverse complement.
TCTACGATAAGAACTAGAAATTGTGACGTCACACAATTTAAACTGTCTATTGAAAAACTTGGAACACAGAAACGGCACAAACGAACATAATGCTCACGTCCAATTGTCCGCACTCTCAGAAAGCGGTCTCTTTGTTCTTGTGTGCAAGTTACAAAGCGAGTGGAAAGTGTGGAAATACCCTTATACTGGCAACTGTTATTATGCGAGATGTGCCAAGCAAAATGTCTCGTGTGATTATTTGAATAACATATTTTCGGGAGACAAAGCAGAACAGTGAATAGGTTTCATTTTTTGAGCATGCACCACCTTAGGCCTTAACTTGCTTTATTTGAAATTATTTAAAAATCTATGCATATCATTGGTTAAACCAATAATTTACATACGGAAGGCCACTTCAGCTATATGATTTGATGACAGAATTCCGATGCAAATAGTGACAGGTTGCCAGCCCAGCGCTTAGAAAAGAATCCCAAAATTTTAAAGCCTTCCCTTGATAAACTTACAATCTGCACGGGAAGAATAGCAGCTGGTACACACTATATTTTACTCCGCTGCCACACTAGCATGGAAGCTAAAACCTTATAGAGGAATCTTAAAGAAAACACAGGTGGGACTTGCATAATCATCGCAGACTTGCATAAGATTTTTCTTAATTTAATTGTCTTTTACAATATCCATGCTTAAGAGATGGTGACACGCGTGGTTCCTTTTAAAGTGAACAATACATACAAACGGCCTTATTTATTATCCTATGCTCACTGCAAACTAAAACTATTAATAATAATGCGTTTTATCTTGCTAATGTAAGTAAACATTCATGCTCGACCGATAAATGGCCGATTGATTGACGCATTCACTTGTATGCAACTATGCCAATGAACTGGCCATATTACCGATAATGTCATGCTATCTCTTTATAGTGTATTCTCCATTATTTTTCGTCACCGATGATTAGCTTTGAAGTTTGGAGTCTCTAGATTTTTTTTTTGTTTCAATTTCTACTCCCGATTTTGCAAAAAATGTTTACCACTTTGTATGTTTTTAAAAGTTCGACATTTACTTCTTTTAGTGGGCTTTCGGGAAAATAATAAACTTATCGGGGATCACTATAAGTATCATTTAAAAAAAAAATATCCGTAGAAAGAAGAATTTTCAAAATAAAACAGCGCCATTTTGAAGCGATTCATAAAAAATACCTACTTTCTAAATTTCACCCGTACCTATAGTATTTGTATATTTCGAATAAAATAACTATGACATACGGATGGACGCTCTAATATTAGTATCTAGGGTGTGCGTATATATATAAAAGTATAAAGCAATTTTTATAATCTTTTCGCTAAGTTTCAGCTTTAAGCAAAACAGCATTTCTAGATGATGATTATTTTCTAACGCCAATTTTTTTTTGTTTCCTATTAACAAGTGAAGAAACACGCAGATTGATCTTAGCAATCACAATATATGTTCCAATTGTATTGAAGAATCTTGTGACATAAAATAGAATTGCTTAGGTTAAAATATGTTAAACTAACAAACTGGAGAAATGTTTTAAAAACAGGGCCCGTAATAGATTGAAGAAAAAAAAAATTAAGTTCTTTAAATATTTTTTACTTTTAAAAACATTAATAATAACTTATATATAAATACTCCTCTTCTAAGCGACTGCCACATAACACGATCACAGCCACAATCACTGGTTTAAATTAAATAGTTCTAGCTTAAGATGATATCACAGACTCCGAGTGAATTTCTTTTTCTTTACATATTTACTGGTACCGGTCCCGGACTCTCGCGAACATTTCCGCGGTATCAACTTTGTTCGCGCCTTCATTCTTGCCGAAGAATGTCATCCTTGTCGTCTTGACCAATCCCTTGCCTGCGTCAGGTGATTTCCTCCAATAAACGGTCTGCACGGCATGTCTGCCAGCGATATAGCGCGTGGCTGAACCGATGATTTGTCTCTTGTCCATTTTTTCTTTTTAAATTCGAATATCGAACTTTGCGAAATTACTCGGAGCGAAATCCGAATTTGAAATAAATGGTCGCGCTGTGGCAGGCAGCCGTTTGAATGAATTGATAGGGCGCGGTTGGTTGTTTTATATGGCGGGGCCACGTGCGACGTAAGTGAATGATAAAGGATCACACGCGATTTTATGACGTTTCTGTATTTGTTTGTATGAGTGTTTTGTGTAAACTTTGCACTTTGCCAGCGCGTGCCGGCAGATACCATTTTATTGGCGATCGTTGGTGTTGAGTATGCAAATATCGACGTGGAAATTTTATGTATAAACCTTTTTCACATTTAATAAGTGAACTCTAATTTTACATATCACACGGTTTTTTTGGTATCACTTTCTCTTTGGAAATTAAAAATATTTGGTCATAAAATAAATGACAAAATACATTTTATTTAAAAGCTAAAATACATGGTAGTATTTGTTTTAAAAAGCAACATCTATAGTATTACATTTTTGCTACTTTCTCAATAAACCGGGTATAAATGGTAAAGCTAAAATAAATTACTATTCTATTCTATTCAAAAAATCAGGGTGTCAAAAAAAAAACGACAACCCCTAATACATCAGAAAAACCGCGGCAAAAAGTTAGTAACAAATAGACATGATCATTTATGATAACTTGTTTGATTACGACAATGTATTTACTCAAGTTAGTAAACATTGTCCTGGTTTTAATTATATACTTCATTAAATAGTTAATCTCTGCTCTTTATCTCGCTAAACCAGTAATAAGGTTATTAGGTGATATGGCTTGTGGTAGCACAATGAGTTTGGATTAAGGATAATTTTCAAAAATTTTATATTAACAAGTAACTATTGCATTAATCGGAGGATGAGATGCTCCAAAGATGATATAAATATTTAGGATACGCCCACTACCTCATACAAGCCTTATCTGTTTTTCGATAAAGGATTTTGTGCCAAATAAATTAACCTAATCTGACGTACTATAGTTATAAATGTTGAAAAAGACTTTTAACCTAACTCACTTATATATATCTCACAAAAAAAAGAGGTAAGAAATATGGTTAATTTAAAAAATAAACTAAATAAAGAATATTTCAAATAAATTGATTCAGTTTTATCCAGCGATATAAAAGTAAAGAAAAGGTAGCGAAGAAGAAGACAGAATGAAAAAGTTACGACATATTTTTTTAATAATTTAAATCAATGATGAAAAAAATGAAGAATTAAGTGGGCAAAGATATAATTATAAAATTGTTAGAATTGGCATATAATCTAAATTAATATCATTCAAATATGGCGTGATTGTAGCAAAAAAACATATGCAGAATTGTATCACTCACGTTTCACTAATAATGATTCTAATTTTAAATTTAATTAAGATCTAGAGCTACAACAAGTAAACTTAAACTAAAACTTTATTGATTTGGTAATTTAAACTAAATTGTTAACATATAAGATATATATATATGTGAATTTTGAGCTCAATATACTAAAACTAGTAAAGTATAGAACGTAACAAAAAAAGTATACAATTATGGAGTGGTTCCCGGCACTTTGTATCCATGGAAAAGACGACTAAGGCGTTGTAGAAGGCGACTAAGGCAGTAGTTAATAAGCTTAGAACTGTTTTCGTAGGCGATGGGCTAGCAACCTGTCGTTATTTGAATCTCAACTTGTTACCGCTTTTTCTGCACTGACGCCTTGGAAGCGGCAATAAAGTGTTGTGAAACCAAACGTTTTGACAATTATTAAGCGATATGAAGCATCCTATAGGTAATAATGAATAAAAAATTTGAATTTGAATTTGAACTCCCGAAGTTACACCTCTGTGCGTTAATATTTTTTTTTCGCCGCCCCAAAGAACATTCGTTGACTGCATGTTATATTATGTCACATGTTGATTCCCCGCGGCTCCGCTTGATAAGTGAATAATTCACAAAAATTTCCGTTGATGTAAAATTAGGTACCTACATACATACGATGCGTCATTAGCTCTGTATCAACCTTTATTTTTATATCTTTAACCTATTGGATGGCTTTTAAAACGCGATTGATATTGTCTTACTAATTGATACCCGCGGGTCTGCTCGCGTTATTTAAAAGAGAACACTTATTGACTGATATATCGACTTATAGCCAAACCGCTAAAGATTTGAATATATTATCTAACGAACTTCTGGTAATTAATATAAAATACATACATATATATATAATCACGTCTATATCCCTTGCGGGGTAGACAGAACCAACAGTCTTGAAAAGACTGATAGGCCACGTTCATCTATTAGGCTTTAAAATAGAATTGAGATTCAAATAGTGACAGGTTGCTAGCCCATCGCCTAAAAAAAGAATCCCAAGTTTATAAGCCTATCCCTCAGTAGCCTTTTACGACATCCATGGGAAAGATATGAAGTGGTCATTAGTATTCTTTTTTCTATTGGTGCCAGGAAGTACACGGCACATTAATATAAAATGAATAATTAATTGCTTTCAACATTGCAATATTAATTATTACATTACCTAATATAAGCACTTTGTGAATTTCCTAAACCAATTTAAAAAGCTCTAATGTAAGATCAGAAAGAGGTCACGTACCTAAATCTAAGTCAAATATAGGATTCTAAACACCACTGTCCTTATTATAAGCGTGTTGTATATGGTTACTTCAGTATGTTATTTATTTAAGATAATTTCTATTGTTAAATGAATGACCTCGTTGCGATCAGACAGACTGTCGTCGTCACTAATTAATGTGCACACTACGTGACCATATGGTCACGTCTATGTCCCTTGCGGGGTAGACAGAGCCAACAGTCTTGAAAAGACTAAATGGCCACGTTCAGCTATTTGGCTTAATGATAGAATTGAGATTCAAATAGTGACAGGTTGCTAGCCCATCGCCTAAAAAATATCCCAAGTTTGTAAGCCTATCCCTTAGTCGCCTTTTACGAAATCAATGGGAAAGAGATGCAGTGGTCCTATTATTTTTGGTATTGGTGCCGGCAACCACACGGCAATGTGTGATAACAAATCAGCCATATAAGATTTAAAAGAACATGATGTGTTATCAGATCTTAACGTTTACCGTAGACATTCTGTCTGGTATAAGACTGACTTAATTGTTTTAATTTGAATGTAAATCTCAGTAAACGGTAAAGTAATAAACATTGTAATGTCCATATAAAATTCTCGGAAAATAAAGCTGTTCACGCATTTAGTTATACGCGCATATATATATGTATATATATATATAAGATTAGCGACCTGCCATCTGAATTCCCTAGGGAAACATTTTATATATTCCTATGAATCTCCATTCTATCATTAAGCCAAATAACTGAACGTGGCCATTCAGTCTTTTCAAGACTGTTGGCTCTGACTGCCATGCAAGGGATTTAAACGTGACATAATTGAATGCCATCAAATCGTACGCCGCATGCGATGTCTTAAAAATATAGGAAAACTGCTAAGAAATTACATTACCTTCAATTAGGCATTACATCGAGTATATCATTTTGATCTTTCTTGCTATATTTCAAGTTAATTCTAATTTGTTTTTGTTAAATTACAAATAGTAATTTTATACTTCTAAATAATTCTTAACGTGCTTCTAACTAGTGCGATCTTAATACAATAAGTTAAAAATCCAGTGTGTACAAACCTTAAGTAATTTTATTTGAGCAAATAAATAAATGAGCATCTATCCTGGCATTTCATGCTAGTTTGTATAATTAATAACCGTAATTAGGTCCGCCATTTTATATAATGCTAGAAACAAAATTTGTATAACCAGTACAAATATTAGCATTACTTTTGTACAGTAAACACTTTTTTATGACATATATAATATGTGTATCGTGACAAATATCAGTGTGTCACGTTATTATGATATCAATTGAGATGATAATATGTTTATAGCTCTATTTTATGTATGTATGTATGTATAGTTCTATTAATTTGGTCTGTATGTAAAGTGTAGTTTCAAGCACGATATTGGAATAAATTGGAATATATTATCGCATTTTATTTAAATGCATATATAACAATAACAATAGCCTCTATTCGAACTTTAGTTTATACAAGACTAGAGGCCGCCCGCGACTTCGTCCGCGTGGAATCCCGCGGGAATTTCGGGATAAAAAGTAGCCTATGTGTAATTCTGGGTCTTCAGTTACCTACATACAGTTACAATTTCATTGTAATCGGTTCAGTAGTTTTTGCGTGAAAGAGTAACAAACATCCATACCGACATCCAGACGTACTCACAAACTTTCGCATTTATAATATTAGGATATTCAATAAATTATATTTAAATGCCGTGTGGTTTCCAGCACCAATATAAAAAAGAATAGGATCACTCCATCTCTTTCCCATGGATGTCGTAAAAGGCGACTAAGGGGTAGGCTTATAAACTTGGGATTTTTCTTTTAGGCGATGGGCTAGCAACCTGTCACTGTTTGAATCTCAATTCTTTCTTAAAGCCTAACAGCTGAACGTGGCCTATCAGTCTTTACATGACTGTTGGCTCTGTCTACCCCGCAAGGGATATAGACGTGATTATATGTATGTATGTAGATAATAAATTATAGTTGTGTGTCCGTCTGTCCCTTGACAAAGGCCTCGTCCTACCTCTTCCATATCTCTATGTTACGTGCCTAAACTGTCCAGATTGCACCTGCAATCGCATATATACATACATATATATTATCATGTTTATATCCCTTGCGGGGTAGACAGAGCCAACAGTCTAGAAAAGACTGTATGGCCACGTTCGGCTATTTGGCTTAATGATAGAATTGAGATTCAAATAACGACAGGTTGCTAGCCCATCGCCTCAAAAAATAATCCCAAGTTTGTAAGCCTATCCCTTTATCGCCTTTTACGACATCCATGGAAAAGAGATGGAGTGGTCCTATTCATTTTTGTACTGGTGCCGGGAACCACACGGCAAAATTTTGTAATAAATTTGAATAAAGCGAGAGAAGTATGCAGCGATCGTGGAAATTGGAAAGATCGTAAGAATACTTATGTTTCATAGGGGAAATAATTATGTTTAGTGGGATATCCATCAGCAACGCTAGTCAAGAGGATAATGACTAATATTGATATCTTTCCGATACAAAATTATGATTGGTTGTGTTATAACCGAATTCTTTACGAGGCTTTTGGGTTTAACACGTTTCAATTTTACGAGTTGATGGGGTTGGAAGAAACATAAAATTCGACATTCATTAGTAGACATTACTTTAATAGATTTTAAAAATGTTATTTTTATGTATTTGAAAGAATTACAATGTACTTGAAAGAATTTATTCTTTAAATAATTTTAGATACGGACTCTATTTTTAAGAAAATTATGAGTTTTATAAAAATACTGATATATATCCATCAGGTATTTATCAATTACAAGGTATAAAAAGCCAACAGTTTCGAAAAGACTGAAAGGCGTTCAGCTGGATGATATAATACAAATATAATTTAATACATACGGGATAAAATACACAGACTTAGCCTCGAAGTAAGCTCGAGACTTATGTTACAAGATACGGAGTCAAATGTTAGTATTTGTAACACAACTCTCTCTCTTTCAAGTTTCATAATTTAAACATTATTCGAATCTCTACATTTTAGTAGGAACGGAACGCGAGGAATGCGAGACTTCTAGTACACCAAAAATCATTAAATTCATTTATAATAAACATAAACGCGATAAGTGCCTTTGGGAGTGGCGATAAACTTAGATATAAGCAATAAATTATTGACGTCAGTACGTGGTAATTGTATACAAGTATGATACCCTGGAAATAAACAAATTCAATACTAAAATATACTGAGCACACGTGTAGGTTTGAATTTATTTTATTTGGTTCTGCCAAAACCAAATACATATATTCTAATGGAGTCGCTTTAAATGTAATTGACTTTATTTGCTACGAATTTGAAACATTAATTCATTAATTTTTATACTAGCTTTTCCCAGCAGCTTCGCCCGCGCAAATTGACGCAAGACGACTTTAAATTTAACGCCACTAACATAGAAGAACGAAATAAGCACCACCAACGAATAACACAACGAATTAAACGCCACCCAAAAAAATGCCGGATTTAGCGCTACCTAAAGAGAATGTAGGTTTATCGCAAATCCCACCGGAACTTTAGCTTTTACTAGGATGAAAGGTACCCTACGTCCTTCTTGAGACTCTATATTTAGGTACGTAATATTTCAAGAAAATTAATTCAGTAGATAATTCGTGAAGAGGTAACAAACAAACTAATAGTATAATATAGAGTAATATATATTAGTTGAGATTGGGATTAGTTGGGATAGTTTGTATTGAAATTGGGACAGTATTCAATATGTTATGTAATAAATACTTCTACATCCGAATAAGAATAATCTAACCTATGCTTTTTAGTTAGGCAGATATTATTATCTTATACAATTAATCAAATATACCTAATTAAATAATATACACTAATATTAATTATTTTATAATAATAAAAATTGACATTGACATTGTTAGCTTGTTATTGTTGCGATGTTATCCGACTACTTACAACTTACGAATGAAAAAAATCCTGAACAATTTCCCTTTGTAGTGGCTCAAGTGAAGTCGACTAGAGTAGACTTTTTCCAGCTATTGGCACCAGGTATCCCATATTAACATCAAATTTGCTTTCTTCTTTTCACCATCGATGTTTTTCCGCCATAATGCAGTGGGTGCACGGGTAAATAGACATTCCCAGTGGACCCCACCGGTGGGTGTCGTTGGTAGCTGAACGGGTCGCGGCGGGAGTTTACGTATTTAAATACATATATAAAAAGAGTTTTATGAATACTTGTGAATTAAAACAATATGCTTATCAATTTGAAAAGGATTATTATGATTTATACATACGCGCTCGCTGCATTGGAAAATAACCTATTTTTTTGTCTATAAAGGTTTTTATCTATACAATAATAACTTGACCTTTGCACCAAATTAATTGCAGTGGAATAGAGTGCCTTTTGTAGTCTGACTCATGTCCTATCTATCACCTCTTAAGGTGAGTGGTTTGACGTATTATTTTTTATACTTTTTAGATTAAAGGCATAATCAATACGATGGAACATTGCAAATGAAGTCTCTAAGATTTGCTGTTACAAAAACTCTCATGAAATAACCGCTATCATCCTACTATCCTACTAATATTATAAATGCGAAAGTTGGTGAGTATGTCAGGTTGTCAATGTGGATGTTTGTTGATCGTGGTCTTTCAGTGTTTTCAAGACTGTTGGCTCTGTCTTCTATATGATACAGACGTGACTATATGTATGTATATAGATGGATGTACGTCTCTTTGTTTTAGTTTATCTCCCAATCCAAACCAATTTATACCACTTGAAAGAGTAAACAAGCTTTGGCTTTATAGAAGCTTAAGTGTTTGCGAGCTTTTTTATCATGCTGATCTTGGATAAAATTCTTAGGTAGTATAAAATGATGTAACAAATTGATACCTTTCAAGACTTGCAACACTTTTTTTTTGTGTAGGTTAAAAACGATGATGAAATAGTTTAGATGTCACACATGTAATCGCAGAACGATGAACCTGTCATGTACTTATTATTATCAAAACAAATACGTAATTACCAGACATAATAAAAAAATGCTGATAAATTTGTTATGAATTTTCCATAGCGTCCGGTTCCGCTAATGGAAGCCTAGGTATTTGAAGCCTTTGAGGCGTAGTGGAAGCTCTGAACCACAAGGTCCCGCGTTTGATTCTTGACTAAGTCATTATGTAAAAAGGACTTATCCTGACTGTCAGTTCAATTCCGTTGAGTAGTTTCGAAGTTATGACGTACCAGACAGAGAGACAAAATTCCTAAATTGATTTATTTTTTATTTTTTGTCTATCTGTTTAGATTATGTTACTCTTTTTTAAGCGCTTAAAATTTATTGTCTGTTTTAAAAAAAACTAATAGGGAATTAGTTTTTTTTTAAAACACAATAAATTTTTACTGTCTTATTATACGTATTAATTGATGATTACAATGAATAATTAAAAACTAATTTATCACGAATGGTAAATTCAGGGAAGTAGACCTTCTAAAATGACTACAGAACAAATAAAAACAAGGAAGTCTACTTTAAATGATTACACCAGATTAAATATGGTCACTGATCAGACATGATATCATTGTTTTTATTTTAGAATTTATCAATATAGGTACATGTAGTTTACCGTTTTATCTTTCATTTAAATCTTATCATAATCCCTAATGCGGACAAAACAGGCTGTCTATCATTATGTAGGTATTATAAAGTAAAGTCCGTCTATATTCTCTGTCTGTATGTAAGCGTTAATCTCGGAATGTTGTAAACGGTTTAAGTTCTCGTTTGCAATGTTGAAAAAAGGTTTTCGGAAGACGGTAAATATCTATAATTTACATTTATAAAAAATGCTTCTCATGCAAAACCGGGCGGGTCACTAGTACATACTTGCGGAGTAGACGGAGCCAACAGTCTTGAAAGACTGATTGGCCACGTTCAGCTGCTTGGCTTAATGATAGAATTGAGATTCAAATATTAACAGATTGCTAGCCCATAGCCTAAAATAAGAATCCCAAGTTTATACGCCTATTCCTTAGTCGCCTATTGTAGACATGATAATTATTCTATGTACTTACTTATAGTGGTATACTCTTTCTATAATGCCCACAATCGTCAATATTTGTTTTAATAAAGATTTTTGATTTATATACTTTGGTATTATAAATCTTTAAAATAGGAACTGTGATAGCTAATTAGTATGATTTGTTTTGAAATAAATTTTAATGACACTTACGTATGAACTATTTACGTTTGTAAGTTAATAAAAAAAGATAAAAGAAAAAAATTAAAAAAAAAAGCTTATCGTTTGTGATAAACTTCTTTTTTTATTCACGGTCAATGTCAGCCATACAGAAATGAACTTTCAAGCGGATATAAACAATTTTATAATGTACTTAATTGAAATTTAATTTTAAAGTTCATCTATTTTTATTAACACAAAACAATTTTCCAAATTACAACTACTATAATTATTTAATTATAAAAAAAAAACTATTCTAAATCACAGACTAAAAATATTATTATTTATATTCTGGCCCCTAGGACTGATTTTAAATAAATTGCGTATTTTTACCTATTTAATTCAGGTTTTTTTTTGGAAAATATTTTTCCTCTTCCCACTTCAGTATGGGTGGAGTTTTTTGTTGGACCTAGGATCGCATTTCATGCTCTCCAGGTATATTTATTGTATGTAGTCTCTGTAAGTTTATATAAATGTATAGTTTATGTATGTAGTTTATTTATTATACACTAACATCTGTCAGTTATGCTGTCCACCCGGTTCCACCTTTCACTACCTAAAGCAAGGATTTTTGAAGGATTTGGCTGGAAGAGATTGCTTAGCGATAAGTCCGCCTTTGTTTAACATATTCGTTATGTATGTTTCTACTACATGGGCAATAAAGATAATTTGTATTGTATACCTACTTATTATTCGCTGCCTGACCAGCATATAAGGTAAAAACTTGTCATCCTGATAAATTTGTACTAAATGCTTAAATGAAACATAAAATTCGGTTAAAATTGTCAACAACATCAAATTGTTTACACGAAAAATAAACATTATTATTTGATACCATAAATAGGAACTACAGAACATTGAGATAAGAGATAAACAGCATTTGTTTGCTATACCGGCAAAACGGGACATGATAATTGCGCAAATACTATGTTAAAATATTATGATTTGAAGCGTAAATTACGTATTCAACGACATGCATGTAATCACGTCATTTTCCTTTACGGGGTTGACAAAACCGACAGTCTTGAAAAGGGTTATCGATCTTAAAGCTGAATAGTTTAATTTTCTATATTTTCCTTCATGCTCAAGAAGAATATCCTTTTCTGAAAATTCTCACGGAAGCATTGGTCACGTATAATATACAAACAAAGTCAAAAAAATCTTGGTGAAAAGGATCATTTTGGACTGCTTTCCATAGAGGTGAAGATGTGTGTGTAATTTACGCCAGGAACAAGAAGAATAACGCACGAAATCGAAGCCTGAACGAATATAGAGGTACCACAAACAATTTAAACCTATTCTGCATACACATAATTAATGTTATTGTTAAAGTGGACACTATCAGGTTTCCCGTACTATTCCACTAACGGCTGATTCACATCACTCAGTACAAGCGTGGCTTTGTGCACGTTGCTATACACGTTGTGATCGCACGTGGATTGCATTGACACGTCGTTGTTGGGACCCTTTTGTTCATTTAAAGTTAAGGCAAAGGAATTTTTCTGAGCTCACTTGATGGAATGTTAAATTAGTTCATTTTTATTAATATTATAAAGCTGAAGAGTTTGTTTGTTTTAACACGCTAATCTCAGGAACTTACTGGTTCGAATTGAAAAATTCTTTTTGAGTTGAATAGACTATTTATCGAGGAAGGCTTTAGGCTATATAACATCACGCTGCAACTATAAGGAGCAAAGAAATAATGGAAAATTTGAAAAAAAAAAACGGGGAAAATTATTCATCTTTGAGAGCTTCAATGATGCCCAAAATAACTATTCCAGGCGGACGAAATCGCGGGCATAGCTAGTATATTATAAGGTAGAAATACAACTAGCGAATCATGTTTATAAACAAACTTCTTTCTAATTCTTCACCTTCTTTGTCGTTCAATCTTGGCACAGCGGTCTCTCCACTTGTATATGCCAGGTCTATTTTTTATAATATCAGTCCACCTGATTGGGGACAGATCCCGCTTATAAAAACAGAAAAAAAAACAACTCATTTTACTCGTACTTGAATCTTATATATATATGCACAAGCGCATCCTATTCATTTAACAATAATACCTCACATTATATATTAATATTATAGTATAATGCAACGCGAAAGTAAAAAATCAGCATCCTATCACAGAGGAATCTGATTAATGGCGTTATCAACGAGGTTTCGAAATTTGAAATTTGGCACATTGGTTCTTTATGTGGTCTAGGGGTGCACTAAGATGTAGGATTTTCCGGAATTCCCACCAAATTTTTCTTTCAACGCGGGCCGAGCCGTAGTATGAACATATATATTCTGATTTTAAAATAAATATTATCCAGCACCGCCACAAAAAAGGTAGTTCAAAAATCTTTTATCTCTCTTATCGAGTGTAAAATACCGCTTCCCGATTGCTTTGTGGCGCGCCCTCGTTGTACTTGACCCAGAATTATGAACTGATAGACGTGCACTTGACATTGTACTATATGCAGCGAACATAAGCTTTATTGACCGGATAAGGTCGTTTATTAACACTGGAGACCGAAAAGATATTGTTAATTTTGTAAAATTTGAGTTACGAACATTAGTTTAAGTGCTAACCGATGCTCTTAAGGTGAGGAAAGGGGGTGAGGTTTCCAAAGGAACGGGAATCGTCAAGATGTTTTTGTTGAACAGGCGAAGCCGCTGGCTTATTCTAATATTCTTCTAAGGAAGAAAAAACTCGTTCTGAGGTCCGGCCTGTAAGAAAAGTTGGAATAAAAAGAAAAACTGTTACTAAAGTTCAGCGAACTCTCCTTGGCCGGAACGAAGTTCCGGCCTTTAGATGGAAATCGGTTTTAATTTTTAATTTCTAATCCAATCGGAGCTCAGTCATCTCATATTTTTTAACTTATTTTGAAAATCAGTGATCATTTTTATGGTTCTTGTGAAGTCATTGGTCTTTCGTAGATTAAATTTGAACTTAAATTCTTTAATGTTTGGTACGTATAGTATGTATTTAAAGTATGTTTATAAGTATGTATATACTCGTACAGTATGTAAAGTATGTATTTCGTCTCAAATCCATAATTATCTAAAAGATTTAAAGATTATATTGATATTAGATTAGACTTCCGATGAATCTGCATCTGGAAGAACCGCCAAATAAAATACTGGCACTCCAGGCTTTGTACCTGCAACTGGTTGAGTAGGTATGCTCGGTTTATTCTCCGGAGGTCCGAGGTGCAATCCATGACTTATATACTCGTATATCATTTTACCCGTTTCTTTCACTTCATTTTGAGATTGTGTTTCACGTGTCAAATCGGTATCTTCAAGCGTAGAATAAGTCAAAGATGGGACGGGATTATCTTCATCTGTTTTGTGTGATCTGCTCATGATAATATACTCTAGAGATTTCTCGTCAGAGGGATTCCAACATGGTCCAAAGTGGCTCATTACCAAGCCAGGCCGTCTCATTCGGTTCATCAGGAGGTACCAATCATTTTTGTACGTCACACCGTCGCTTCCGCATACACACATTTTGCAGTGGTTCCATTGTTTTGGTCTTGGTAGTGTTAATGTATGGACTATTTGAAGCAGCATCAGCGTTTGCAGGAGTTCTAAGTCTGCGAAGATTTTAAAGTTCAGTTATTTAACGTAAGAAAAAAAAGATAGGGCTGCGTCTGTCACTACGTGTCTTAACAATTCTTTAATACATATCATAGTTAAAAATCTTCATCAGTTTTCAAACCATACAGCGAGAGAAGACATTAGTGGAGAAACCTACACATACAAGCTGCTCATTTTTTGGTAAGTAAAAGTGCCACAAAGTTTGGACGACACTCGTTCCCTGTAACTTTTATCACCATTGTATCTCCCACTGGATCTTTATACCCAGGGAAAGTAACTGGGCCGAACAGCCGAGTAGAAATGATCGTATTAAAAATATGAAACAAGTCTCGAACTAACTTCCATCGTCCATACATAGTTAAGTATATTTATATATTATTATGCATACATACATACATATGGTTACGTCTATATCCCTTGCGGGGTAGACAGAGCCAACGGTCTTGAAAAGACTGAATGGCCACGTTCAGCTATTTGGCTTCATGATAGAATTCAAAAAGTGACAGGCTGCTAACCCATCGCCTAAAAAAGAATGCCAAGTTTGTAAGCCTATCCCTTAGTCGCCTTTTACGAATTACATCCATTATTGGCATACTAATTATAGAAATCATACCGTTTATATGTGCCATGTTTATTTCATCTAAGGCAAATGGGTATTCTGTAAAACTTGATTCGATTTTATATATTATATTATTCCTTTCATATCTTAAGAAATGTTTTTCAAAATGTTAAGTTTGGTTAAAACATATGTACATATATGAAATAGACTTACATTTCCAAACCATGTAAATTTCCGCCAGTGAATTGTTATAAGTGCGATGGCATACAATATTAACGGAGCTCAATATTTGTTCGATCATGAATGTGTGCGTTCCATTTCGCAACTAAATCAAATTAATGTTTGTAAATGTTAATGAGAACATTTGCCAATTACTGAGACTGATTTTTCAAATGAGTTTCGATGTATGTCATTGATTGGCTGAATTGCCAGAGTGTGAAGAAATTTGTACAATTTTAAACAGCTTTCCGCGAAAGAGTACCCGAAACCGCGGAGCTTGCATGAAGAGAGTTTTGAATGTGGATGAAGCGAAGGAAGTATGCAGAGATAGTGGCAAGTGGAAAGATGTAGTCTCTGCCTATCCCTCCGGGAAAGAGGCGTGATTTTATATACTATGTATGTATGTTTCCGCGAAAAAAATTAGTTTCGTTCTTAGAGTATCGACTTGATATGTCAATGATTTAGTTGTAAAAATATATTCAATTTACATAAAAGGAATGTAATTTCATCGTAATCGGTTCAGTAGTTTTTGCGTGGAAGAATAACAAACATCCATACTGACATACTCACAAACTTTCGCATTTAGGTATAATATTAGTAGGATGTTATCAGAGCTTCGTACTGCTAACTGAAAAACACTGAGTTTTTGGGATCACTTCCTTGTCCAATTGTCCATCTGCATCTCTGTAAAGTCAAGACCCTTTTCTCAGAAATGTGTAAAGGTATCAAGTTTAATGTATAATTAATGCTAAGTACGGTATATTTTCTATTAAAAAATATCATCACCGTTTGATATATAATATTTAACTTTATTGTAAAGTTCGACCTTTGATCATTTTTGTATTTTAATTATCTAATTTGAATTTTCTATTTTCTAATTTGAAACTTTCAATGTCATTAAGGTAATCGGTAATGCCTTTTGTCCTAAACCTTCAAAATTGTGTTTCTAACGAAATTGATCTCAATCTAACCAGCACCCATAACATTCACGGCAATAATATAAAGCAAAACCGAGATAGTTTTTCACGCGATAAAAACGGCGTCGCTCTTGTTATGCTACGGGGAGTGAAATGTACAAGTAATGCCTCGTGTTCACCATTTTTTCAGCCGTATGTGAATATATTTAAAAATATAAACACAAAATTCTAGGCCAAAGTGTGCAAAAAAAAACTTAGTTTAAAATTGAGTTCCGTTGTAAAAATAAATTTGTGTGTGGAATTTTTTTGCGGAAATTTAAACGGATAAAATTTGAACGAGTAAAAATTGTGCGCTAGACCGTTTATTTTTCGTTGTTATGGAGATGGAATCGACAATACGCTCCGAATAACTTAAACCATCACAATTAAAGCGAGTGTTGTAAAATGTTTCTGTGATTTGCTTGTTAAAAATGATTGTAGACAATTTTCACCATCTAACTTTATTTATTTATTTGTTCAAATGAAAATAAATACTGTATGTACTTAAATATTATTTTAATTTATCAGCAGGCTGCGCCAGATGCGATTTTTTGCCGCAATTATTAGTTGTTATTGCTTGCGTCCAAAAGAAAAGTAGGACTTACCATTATCTTCTTATATATATGTAACTAAGTCAACTTAGATTCCAATTAAAATCAAACTTTACTACTCTAGTTCTAGAAGTAAAACTAAATTGAATTTCTCGGTATGCACTTAAAGACATGTTTCTCTAACCACGACCACTTTTATTTGCGTTTTATTTTTCAGTCGCTGCGGGAGTGGTCGTTTGGGAATAATTGCTGAGCACGAGATAGATTATGCCGGTGACGCTATCAAAATACCGAATGACTTTTACCAACTTTTAAATAACTTTTACCCGAAGCTTCACTTTTGCCAGAATATAAATATATTCCTTTATCGGACGCCTTATGACCTTGGCTCAGTGATTATGCCACATCTTAGGGAAATCATTGCAGTGGTTTCCATAATTATTGTTTTTTTGTCAGACAACTAGCTTTTAACACCAGCTTTGCCCGCACGATTTTAACACCACCTACAAAAAATACAGGTATTTCGCAAATTCCACGGGAACTATAGATTTTTTATCGAGATGAAAAGTAAAATGTCTATGTCCTTCTTAATTACTTATATAAACGTAAAATTTCAAGAAGATTGATTTATTAGATAACGCGTGAAGAGAACACGTATAAACAAACTTACTTTCGCATTTATAATATTAGTTGGGATAAATATATGTCACGTGACTCGTCAGAATCACGAAACGAAGACTACGACATCCTTGGGATAGAGTAGAGATGGAATGGTCTGGTCTAATTATTTTATAGTGCCGGTAACAACATGGAACTCTTTCTTCAATTCTGCCCAACACTGAGTTAAAACACATTTTTCTTTGTCACGTTTTACCTTATGTTACGCCCATAGACTAAAAACTTAATGGACTAAAGACGAACTAAATCCAATGGATTTCTTGCCTTTTTTTAATAATTTAATTTAGTCAGATATTGTAATGTTTATTATGACAAATGATGACAAAATATACCCATTAGCGTTTATCTCATATAATATAATAAAATATACATACATACATATGGTCACGTCTATATCCCTTGCGGGATAGACAGAGCCAATAGTCTTGAAAAGATTGAATGGCCACGTTCAGCTATTTGGCTTAATGATAGAATTGAGATTCAAATAGTGACAGGTTGCTAGCCTATCGCCTAAAAAAGAATCCCAAGTTTGTAAGCCTATCCCTTAGTCGCCTTTTACGACATCCTAATCCATCCAAATGGAATGACATCCTATTCTTTTTTGTATTGGTGCCGGGAACCACACGGCACTCTACGGTCTACTTAATCTTTAATCTATAGTTACGCCACTCCATTCGCTTAGTCGTTCCGCCTGATATAATGTTCACTCACTCGTTCACACGTTCTTTCATTCACTCGACGTCTAACAGTGGTTTGCACTACCGGTGCTCGTTGAAAAATGGGGGTAATAACGTTATAAAATTGGGAAAAATCACAGGGTTACCAGCTAGCCTCGGTCGAAATACCGACAAGTTATTTTTACCGGCAGATAGGCCTAGCGAATTGGCGTACAGATTGACAAAACCACAATCGCATAGCTATACAGGTATTTTACATACAAACTGTAAAATCGGTTTGGTGAAACATCTGAGCTGGCTGTTTTATTGTTCGTATAGAGTTATATAGAGCATAGAGCTGGTGCCTTTAATAATACCTTTTTATTTGCTTGAGTAAGAGATGCCTTTTTTTCAGACTAGCTGTCCAGTGTTCACTTGTTTTTGATTATCTGGTAACATTTAGGCGTCACTTGATTGCTTGATGATAATGATGGATATTCCGCTTTGGGAACGGCATTTACAAACCTTGCAATTAGGGTGTGCAATATTTCTAGTAAAACAATAGCGCCGTGTGGTTCGCAGTATTTCAGAACAGTTAAACCTGTATTAGATCGATCATGGTTACACATCCAGTTTCCTGAATGTGCAGTTTGGGGAAAACTTGTGAGGAAACATCGGTTAGATTTCAAAGTAATGTACTTAACATTCAAAAATAGTCATTATTAGATACATGGCCGAGTTGGTAATCGAACCTGTGCCTTACTGTGTATTAAGCATTCTTAACCACCTTGCCGACTCGACCACCAACGCTCGACATCTGAACGTGATCTGCCAGTCTTATCATAACTGTTGGCTCTGTGTTACCCGCAAGGGATGTAGACGCGATTATATGTATGTGTGCAATATTTTGTCCGACTAAATTATTACGGTAGGTCCTACCATACATGCGGAGGATACAAGAATAATTTGGGGATACTCTGACATATTATAGCTGTAAATGTACAATTGTTCTGTTATTATAAAAGCAAACTCGACCGCGGGAACAAACCAGCTTTCAAAATTTCAATAAAGCCTTGTTTTCACTTGGAAGCCCCGCCGCTCAAGTCGCAAAAGTGACTTAAAAGACAAATAACTCATAATTAATTAGGCACTCAATTAATTTCAAATTCACTCCTCTCGATGACTAGAATTCTGTTCATTATAATATTATTTAGAAACGTCCGAGATTTAATAAAGGTACCTACATTATGTGAGCGTTAAATCTTAAATTTTTATAAATAATATTACTTAGCTGATATTTTACAAACTGCGGAAATTTTCCAAATTGCTAAAAGGTCAAAGATGAAAATGTATTTTTACCAAGAAAATATTATTTTCTAATTATGAATTCAATTATTAAAAAAAATAATCTAGTTCGGTAATGTAATCTTTAGTAAATACATTATAATTATATCATTAAAATCATTCACCTGGCGATAGTCTCAGTTATATTCTTTTTTCAAAGCCCAGGGTCCGCCTGGGTCCACGTTCCAGAAGTAAAAAAGCTACTCCCCGTCTAACCTCCTCGCTGAGGAACTATCAAGTTCACATTGGATGATGCATGTTTACACACCCTGTTGCCTAAATGTGGTGTGCATTTTTCTAAAAATATTCTCTTTGCTGTAACAGCATCAGTTACAAAAATATGCATACATATAATCACGTCTATATCCCTTGCGGGGTAGACAGAGCCAACAGTCTTAAAAAGACTGATAGGCCTAGTTCAGCTTTTTAGAAATATACATATATATAAAGCTGAACTAGGCCTCTCTAGGTATTTAGGTAGGAAGAGTTACAGTACAAAATTGATAACACGTTTGAATCTGCGCACACACAATGAAATGCACTGCGTTATCCACCTAATAATTTCTTTAAGGAAGGATTGTAAAAATCCTACACTACCGTAAGCCTGGTAAAAACCTTATTATATTAGTATAAAGTTTTCATGCATATGAAAGAGTCTCATATCTGTTATACTCGCCTTTTACCATCTGCATAGTCAACTTACTTTCATTCATCCTCATTACTTGACCATCTAAGCATTCTCTTTTATATTCCTGCCACGTTTGAGGCTTAGACTAACTTACCTTGATTAAATCAGGGATGTTTTGGTGAAAGGTCAAGTCAAGAGCACTGACAAAGACAATGGCCAAACTAGTATAAAAATAAATCGAGATGAGATCCCTTTTCCGATATATATATATACTAGCTTTTGCCCGCGGCTTCAGATTTTGATGAAACTTACGTACACGGGAAGAATAATGCCTGGAATAGAACATAATTTATTTTTCCTACAAAAGCAAAGTCCCGGGGGCGCAGCTGTTAAAAAACGAATAAATTCTAAAGACAAAAAAAGGTAAGTATAATAATGGAAGTAAGTACTGGCGAAACTAAAATTACTTAATTAAAACTTAATTAATTAAAAATTTTGCCGGCGGCTACAATCGTGTTATTTCTTAAATTCTCATGAGGCGCCATCTCGTATCGGGTGGTCAAAAAATAAATACCTAAACCACGGGAACTAAATCAATAAACAAAGCATAATGAATTAAATCAATAAAATGCTATTTTTTTAATCATTATCATCATTTTTCATTATAATAAACATAAGAATTAATTATTTATGGTGCCGTGTGGTTCCCGGCACCAACACAAAAAAGAATAGGACCACTCCAGCTCTTTTCCATGGATGTCGTAAAAGGCGACTAAGGGATAGGCTTACAAACTTGGGATTCTTTTTTAGGCGTTGGGTTAGCAACCTGTCACTATTTGAATCTCAATTCTATCATTAAGCCAAATAGCTGAACGTGGCCATTCAGCCTTTTTAAGACTGTTGGCTCTGTCTACCCCGCAAGGGATATAGACGACCATATGTATGTATGTATGTATAATTATTTATAGCTTTTTATATCGATTCAAATCAAAAATGACGAAGTTCCATACAAACTTGCACCCCCTATTTCATCCCCTTGGGATAGAATTTCAGGATAAAAAGTAGCCTATATTCTAATCCAGGTTACTAACTATATCTGTGCCGAATTTCGTTCAGATCCGTTCGGTAGATTTTGCGTGATGCGCGTACAAACATACAGACAGACAGACGGACAGACAGACAGACAGACAGACAGACAAAAATTCTAAAAAAATTTGTTTTGGCTTCTATTGACCCTAAAAAGACCCCTTATAATTTTTTTTCTTAAATATCTTCAATGTACAGACAAAGTTGAGTTACAGTTTTATTATATGTATGGATATGGATTCCATGGATGTCGTAAAAGGCGACTAAGGGATAGGCTTACAAACTTGGGATTCTTTTTTAGGCGTTGCGTTAGCAACCTGTCACTATTTGAATCTCAATTCTATCATTAAGCCAAATAGCTGAACGTGGCCATTCAGCCTTTTTAAGACTGTTGGCTCTGTCTACCCCGCAAGGGATATAGACGTGACCATATGTATGTATGTATGTATAATTATTTATAGCTTTTTATATCGATTCAAATCAAAAATGACGAAGTTCCATACAAACTTTCACCCCCTATTTCATCCCCTTGGGATAGAATTTCAGGATAAAAAGTAGCCTATATTCTAATCCAGGTTACTAACTATATCTGTGCCGAATTTCGTTCAGATCCGTTCGGTAGATTTTGCGTGATGCGCGTACAAACATACAGACAGACAGACGGACAGACAGACAGACAGACAGACAGACAAAAATTCTAAAAAAAATTGTTTTGGCTTCTATTGACCCTAAAAAGACCACTTATAATTTTTTTTCTTAAATATCTTCAATGTACAGACAAAGTTGAGTTACAGTTTTATTATATGTATATGGAAAAATTTGTTTTGGCTTCTATTGACCCTAAAAAGACCCCTTATAATTTTTTTTCTTAAATATCTTCAATGTACAGACAAAGTTGAGTTACAGTTTTATTATATGTATGGATGGATATGGATTCCATGGATGTCGTAAAAGGCGACTAAGGGATAGGCTTACAAACTTGGGATTCTTTTTTAGGCGTTGGGTTAGCAACCTGTCACTATTTGAATCTCAATTCTATCATTAAGCCAAATAGCTGAACGTGGCCATTCAGCCTTTTTAAGACTGTTGGCTCTGTCTACCCCGCAAGGGATATAGACGTGACCATATGTATGTATGTATAATTATTTATAGCTTTTTATATCGATTCAAATCAAAAATGACGAAGTTCCATACAAACTTGCACCCCCTATTTCATCCCCTTGGGATAGAATTTCAGGATAAAAAGTAGCCTATATTCTAATCCAGGTTACTAACTATATCTGTGCCGAATTTCGTTCAGATCCGTTCGGTAGATTTTGCGTGATGCGAGTACAAACATACAGACAGACAGACGGACAGACAGACAGACAGACAGACAGACAAAAATTCTAAAAAAATTTGTTTTGGCTTCTATTGACCCTAAAAAGACCCCTTATAATTTTTTTTCTTAAATATCTTCAATGTACAGACAAAGTTGAGTTACAGTTTTATTATATGTATGGATATATAGGAATTTTCACTCTCTTCAATTTTTGATAAAAAATGTATGTAAGAATGGTGGCAAGTCTCTCTCTCTCTGTATTCTGTGGTCTCTGCCCACCCCTCCGGGAAAGGGTTACGATATTATGTTTGTATCTTTATCATTAGTATCGTAGGGTGAAAGGTCATAACCCAACGTTTTCTAGAAAATCCCTAATCCACATCGGCTCGCCTCCGTAGTTCGTAAATTGTTTTTCGATAGACGAAACACCTGCAAAAACGATTTAGACCGTTCAAGAGTAAAATGTTAGCTGACAGATAAATAGTGCGATTTATTTAGTCTGTGCGTATTTCAAGGTTTTTCTACGTGACTTGGAAAGGAAGGCTCTTTATTTGATTTGCTTTCAAATTGTTTTATGTTTGACTTTTACCATTGCGTATTCTAATTGCATAATGTTGGCATCAAAACTGCTGTGTTTAAAGTATTTATGATTGTGCATCAAGTAAATGATGCCAAAAAAGAAGAAGTAGTGTAAAGCTATATTAACTGTAAAATAATTTAAGTTATGACGTATTTTATTGGTACTTATTGTTAAAGTATTCGAAGCAATGAGGGAAATATATGGACTTTGAATCCAAAAATGGCATGTGCGCAAAAAAATTATATATTTGTTTGCAAGTAGCCAGTTATATTTCGTTCCTTTGCAAATGAAGTTTTTATTGATAACATTTTCACTTAGTTATTACCATGCTCACTTAGGTATGTATTCAACCTGTTTTGTCGGCTCAGTGTGGACCTTCCATAGACAATATTGCAATGTAAATCGAGCCTGATTTATGTATCTAATTTAAACCTTGTCCGAAGCAAACCCCCTTGAGGTAAGTTTCGCAATCGTGCAAGAACTTTCTTTTATCTTCAAAGGCAACTTGCAAATAAAAGATTTTTTGTTTCCTTTTACGTACAAATTATAAGGTATTTTCCTTATTCTTAATTAAAATGCGAGGAAAACTTCAGTATTGTTGGGACTTTGTGTTTAAGTTTTCTGCAGTTTTATCTCACTTTTTTCGGTCACAAAGTCATTGTTCAAAAAAGGTTGTTTTATAAGAACCAGGATCTAAGACAACTAGTTTTTCGCTACTATAATATCTAAACTAGCTTGGAATATTTAAGAAATGGTTTCCTAGCCTGGAATATTTAAGAAATCGTTTCTTGGTGATGATGCTATATTTTAATACGTATGTATATGACATATTTATTACCATAAAATCTCTACTTGGCCATACTACTAAAATTATAAAGATAATTTTTTTTAACATTTTTGCTTTTTTGTATCTTAAAAAACACCAATTCTACTGCTCCGATTTGGATGATATATGCAAAAATCCATCAGGAATAACGAAATCTACTTATTTTGGTAATTCGTATGGGAGAGAAACCACGCGCAGAAACCTAATTGACATAAGAAATTTCCATCTTGATTGAGGATCGAATCCAGGTAAAACAGCTTGTCACCAAACATGGATGTAAAACTTAACATAATATTTATTTCTATAATAAGATTTGATTTGTGCTAACTGCTAATCTGATTTGACTCTGTGACTAAGTTAAAATGAGTCAAAGTTTTAAATTAAATAAGGAAATGCCGCGCCCCCTACACAAACACAACGGTACGAAATTAATTCGGAATGGAAGATAATTAGTTTTATTATCCGCGGGTAGGCAAGAGACGGGTCCCTATAGGCCCATTTGAGTTATTAAGGAAATTCTGTGTTAAGTAATATTAGAGGACGATTTTATAATCCTCTGATAATGCTTAATTGGAATAATTGTCATAATATTTTTATTACGTGTCGTTTTATTGTGTGCCGTGTGGTTCCCGGCACAAAGAATAGGACTTAAAGCCAAATAGCTGAACGTGGCCTATCAGTCTTTTCAAGACTGTTGGCTGTGTCTACCCCGGAAGTACTATGTATTCATCAAGGTAAGGTATTTATAAATCAAGGTTTTTATCCCATAAGGGGCTTATTCAGATGTAGAAGGTTTACAAAAAGCCAATAGTTTCAAGGTAGCGTTAAGCTGAATGTCTCTATGATAGGTTTTATATTGAGATAGCGACAGGTTGCTAAAATTAAATTAACTAAAATCTCAATACACCAAAGCTTTAAACATATATAACCCCTGGTAGTGTAAAAAGCGTTTTATAACACGCCGGCTTTGCCGAATACCAAATGTAGGATTCCGATATTAATCAAACCTCTAATTTGCATGCTAATTACATGTTCAGATATTTTGTAGCAAAGTCTGTGGTATTGACAGGTGTGATTGATTAATCAGTGTTAACTCTAGACCTGTCGAAACTCAGGCAAACTTGGTACTTGTAAGGTTTACACCAAAGTCTGCTTTGTGTTGGGGTGAGTAGAGATGAATTTTGCAAATTGAATTTGTTTGAATATGTAAATGTAAGAATCAACAATTGTGTATTATCAAAATAGACAAAAACATGTACAGATTACTGTTTCAAATGCCATGATCACTGAATATAATATATCGTCTACAATACTCTCTTCTTGCAAGATTGTTAGTACTTTTTACCTGACCTTTCGCAAGGATGTCCCTGTTTCGGCCAAGATACTTTCTTTTAGGGATTTTTTTTTCGTAAATCGGTAATAAGAATATTCTTAATAAAAAGTTGAACAAACATTTAGCGGTCCAAAAGAAAGAAGTAAATGCCGACACGTGTTGAAAACGGATTCTTCTAACATGATTTTAAACGTCCGAGATAAAAGAAAGGTGCGTTACGTGCGCGTTTAATACCTGTAGTATTTATAAATAGTATAATATAACACGAAAGTATAAAATCAGTTAAGAAAAAAGTAATCATAAAGCAACATAAGATTTGGTCGCCTCGAATAAAAAAAGATATAGAAAATCTTTGATACATACGTGCCTATTTCCATGTCTTTTTATGAAACCTTACGTAAGATGGTAAGATCTATACAGGGGGTATACTGAAACGAAATGAAAGACCTCATTGAAATTGAAACCAATCACTCTTTGAGGGAATGCGAATGGGAAGGTTTAATTCGCTTTTTCGACTCTACATCTGATATATTGACGCTTTTGTGTGTCTATTTAAAGATTTCGTATTTAGAGTTGCCTGAAAAGCGTTGATGGCAGCCGCGAATTAAGATGCAAATTGATTTTCTATATACATATATACATGTGGTCACGTCTATTTCCCTTGCGGGGTAGACAGAGCCAACAGTCTTGAAAAGACTGTATGGCCACGTACAGCTATTTGGCTTAACGATAGAATTGAGATTCAACTAGTGACAGGTTGCTAGCCCATCGCCTAAAAAGAATTTGTAAGCCTATCCCTTAGTCGCTTTTTACGACATCCATGGGAAAGAGATGGAGTGGTCCTATTCTTTTTTGTATTGGTGCCGGGAGCCACACGGCACTTCTATATATTAATAATAATTCGAATCACCCACAATGCCCATAGTGACTATGATCCAATATGAGTTAGGTACCCTTGCAAAGGTTGCCGAGGTCACTTCGTGTAAAAACCTGACTCCATTCAATCCAGGATCATAGACACGAAACACGCACCCCATGGGTTGGGTACTCCCCAGAAAGGTGTGGATACAACCTGGACTAACGCCAGGAGGAAGAAGAACGTTCATAGTATTGATAATTATTACACGATTATGCTACAAACTTCACCAAACCTAGGAGGCATATCGTCAGTCCCTAAATAAGTAATTTGGATGAAATAAGCCGCCAAAGAGAAGAAGGACCACTTTCCAAGGTACGCCTGGTATATTTTTTTTTTACTTTCGCGTTGCGTTATTCTATATGTAAATAATACAGGTATTAAACGCGCACGTAACACACCTTTATTTTATCTCGGACGTTCGAATCATGTTACAATGAATGGATAAAATAAAGGTAAGTTACGTGCGCGTTCAATACCTGTATTATTTACTAGTTGCGCCCGCGACTTTATCCGTGTGGAATTGAAAATTGAAGCCCTCAAGGATGAATAATTTTCCCCGTATTTTTCACATATTCCATTATTTCTTTGCTCCTTATAGTTGCAGCGTGATGTTATATAGCCTAAAGCCTTCCTCGATAACTGGTCTTTTCAACGTAAAAAGAACTTTTCAATCCGAACCAGTAGTTCCTGAGATTAGTGCGTTCAAACAAACAAACAAACTCTTCAGCTTTATATAAGTTTAGATTATAAATACCACACCAGTTAGTTCTGATGAACGTTGACTATTATTTCATAACTCAAGGGCAACGCAAGGGCTTTATAAAATGTTTATGTATGTACATATATATTATATGTAACGGTAATCACGTGCTATACATTAAATTTCCCTAACAACGCGTAATCGAGACCCGGGCTCGATTTCAATTCGATTTGAAGGCAATAAGTTCCCCTCGTTAAGCAGTTCCAATCAAAGCTGTACTTCGTGTATCGGAACGTAATTACACATTCTCAGTTTTCAATTCAACAACACCCAAGTAATTGCTATTGTAGAATTTCACATTGAATTTCATTATGTAGTTTACATCCACACACATATATCCTTTGCGGGGTAGACAATTGCCAATAATCAAAGTCGTAGGGTTGAAAAGCCAAGTTCTGTTTAATTGTATAATAGCAATTGTCATTGTGTAATATACATACAAAAATAAATGAATATATACGTGTCGAAAATACAGAGTAAGTTCCAGACTTGTGTTATGGAATTCTTTAAAAAATACATGTAAGTTCCATGCTTATCAGAGAAAGTTATTTTTACCATCATGATCTGACCGGGTTTTGTCCCCGAATTGAGAACCTTTATTTAGTTAAAATGGCACTATAACGTGTGTTTTTATGCCTAATGGTTTTTCAAGAACTGCTCTGATATTCAAGAAATGCCATTAGGATTCTTGATAAATATCGCGCGCAGTACAGCATAAGGCAAGTATGACAATGAAAGCGTTAATATTCTCGTTCTTATGAGTAATTTTGATAAAGTGGTTCAGTTAATTTTCATAAAGTTCAGTCTGATATTAATCAGATCATCATCATCATCAGTCATGCTGTCCAATCTCTTTCAAGACTGTTGGCTCTGTTTACCCCGTAATTGTGACAATATATACAGGCATAATATACATAGGTAGACAACAACAGACCTTTTGCTAGAACGTCTCCGATTTGATCATAGAATGAAGTTTAAAAAAATATTGGGTAATTAGATGTTCACAATTATAACAAGTTGTGGGTGCCACTGCTTGTTCTAGTAGATACCGCGTTCTCTATAACATTATTTTTTCATGTGAAACTAGGAATGTTCTTAAAGTCTTTAGTTATTTTGTATTTTATTGCGTTAAGAGTTTACCAGGCCGTCTCTCACTACACTTGTATTTTCTTGGTCACCAATGATCTGAATAAGGTCCGTATTAAAACATTATGACACAAAATGAAGTACAAGTAATGGGTATATTATGAAATTACGACATAACTAACTCCAAGATGTTTAATATAATTTGTATTGTGCAACCTCTTTTCTGTTTTGTTCAGAATGTGTCATAACTGGCCAGTTACAAAAAAAAGAAAATTTTTAAAGTGTGCATTCGATTATTTTTTACAATGTTATATATATAATTGACATATCAAATTGTTTAAAAACTATTGTATCAATAAGTTTAGCGGTTTATTACAGTGCATATTTAAAGTTAAACGAAAGTGCAGTTTTACTTCATCCCAAGATCATCTTCAGCTTACTTTCTATCTAAGTTTATAGATTAGATATTTATCTTATCTAAGTTTATCTAAGTTTTACTTTTTATAGAGTGCTTTACCCTCTTTAACATAGGATAAAGCTGAAGACTGATGGAAAGTATATAACTGACGAAAAATATTGAGGAAAGTCTTCATCTTTCCTCAATAACTTATTATGAGACTTCTCATAAACTGAAATAGCATTTTGAAAGGAAAGTCAAACAATATATAATTGTATAAGGAAATGTTTACTTTGAATCTACATATATTTTTATATTTCGTGTGTTATTTTTCGTCGTTAGCCCCAAAATATAAACGGTTCATAATATTGTCTTTATATTATCGCTTCTCTTTTGAAGTGTGCTTTCTTTATTTACATTCCACTGAGAGCAATGCTGCGCTAAAAATTTCGCCTGCCACATTTCGAATTTCATAAACTTTTTCAATAACCAGCATTTGAGTGGCTTTCAAATGTTTTTTCCCCCGATTCGTTGGTTCCGCATGGTATTTGTAATTATAGCCTTTTTACTTTTTTATGTAGTCTGTGAACATTGTTTCAAAAATAACAAATTATATTTTAAGCAATACAGCTGAACGGGGCTTTTTAGTTTTTTGAAGACTGTTGGCTCTGTCTACCCGTAAGGATCGCGGACGTGGTTAAACTTGGAGAAGCACAAAATCTTTTTCATATACTCATCATCTAGTACTAACAACTTCTTGATATTGTGTCTCTAGGCTCTGTCTACTTAGTAAGCGATAAAGACCAAATATTAAACAAATCGATGAGCCGCATATTAATACACTTCATTATAATTACGCTACACATATTGACATTCATTAGTCTAAAATAACAACATTAATTTTAATTAATTTCGAAGGGAGCTCAGCCGATAATGAGTTTCACGTCAAAACGCACAATAGTGAATGTATTTCAAACTGCCAAAATTACTTGTGCAATGCAGTTTCACCACACTACCTAACATGCTGTAGGTAATCGCAAAATCTGTAATTTAGTTTTAAAACAGGAAATATAAAGTAAAAGTCAATAAAGATAGGGAATTCAATAAAAAGAAAGGCTTTTAAACTTGGCATTCTTCTTTTAGGCGATAGGCTAGTAACCTGTCAATATTTGCCTGACAGCTGAGCGTAGTCTATCAGTCTTTTAAGACTGCTGGCTCTGTCTACCCCGCAAGGGATGTAGAAATGATTACATAAATTAATGAATGAATGGGACAGTTATACAAATTGAGTAAGTCAGTCAGGCCAGTCAGAAAAAGACCGTTTCTCATCACGCCTTAGCCGGAATTCGAACCCGGAACTTTTATGACAAGCACTACTGCTTCGTATTCACAGCCCGTAAAAAATTAACATACACGACGAAGAAATCCAGTAACGAAATTTTAAAATTCCCGGTTAAAAGATATTTTATTTCTTTAAAAAACGTGGAATATATCCAGGTTTTCCAGCTCGGGAACCAAATCCACGTGCATTAGCATAACGACGTCTCTGCACAGATATACCTACCTGCATTTTTTGTGAGTTGCATACTCTTAACTATATCATGTGATTTTTAAATATGGCGACTGGGAGTGACCAAAAAGAAATACATTTCTGTTTTTAAATATTGACGCATTTACATATATTATAATTACGTGGATATCTCAAGAATATTTGTTAGAGGTGGTCGAAAGGATGTGATTAATACAATTTCCATACCTATATACTCATTTACGCAATTCAAATAAACTATCATTCACAAGAGGTCTGAGATTTTTCTATCAAATTCACTATCCACTTCCACGAAGTTGAGTCAAATGTACTTGTTTTGTTTCATCAACATTTATCACACTCTTCATACCAATTGTTTGGTTAAGGGTACTCTTGACCTCAACTTTTTCCAGGACGTTCCTGTTTCAAACCTTAAATAATGCTGATAATATGTAGATAGCAACAGTTTATGCATATTTTGTCCCGTAATGTGCGAGCTCATTTGGTCCACCGGCTGCAGTGAACGTGCAAAGCCAATGCAACTTATAGCATTTCTGATGTGCGTTGATAATGATGGCTACATACATAGACAGAGATTAATGATAAAATTGATAATTAAGAAAAAGCAAAATTTTAAGTTTGTCACATTTAAGTAAAACCTCTAAGGTAAGAGATAATTTAAAAATTTAAAGAATAGCGAGAATCATTATTAAGACTTGTCTTACAATTTTTAAGAAGGGCGTGGGTGCGATAGGTAGCGATAGGTAGCGAGCTAAGTAGCTAGTAGCTAGTAGTTGGTCTTTGGTGGTCAAAACCAAGGTTCTTTTTTAAGGCCATTGACCCTGATACTTACACAACTTCATTGACCTTAGAGTCTCTACATGACTGTTGGTTCTGCCTATCCTGGATGTAAGGTTTATATAGGCAAAGAGCGATGGTTGGGTCGTTTATATATAAACTAAGTGAACCAACAAGTCTAGGCAAAGTCTTAACAAAGTTATACCTAGATTCGTTTTGAATAAGAAAATAGATTCAATAAAAAGTAACTGATTTCGTTAGCAGTGAAATCAACAGCATAACTCGACATATTTCATCAAAGAAATACAAAAATCAGCCGCAGTCAGCTTCATCAAATTCCCAAAATTCTTTTCTTGATGTTTGGGTTTTTTACTAAAGTCTTATAATAAGTAAAAGTTATTAACAGTCAGTTTAAGCGTTTATGGCTTGGAAACTCAATTAGGCGCAGCTTTAGATGATAACCGTGATTGAGTTGTCAAAAGTTTTTAACTGAAGAATAATTTGGTAACCTGCAACTAATTTATTTACCCCTCTTTTCATAGCCAAAGGCGAGATTTTGAAATATTTTTTATCGCGTCATTAATAGCGTTCAAATTGTTTTAAGGCACGTCTTTAAACTGGTTTTTAAAGTTATTATAGTATTAGCTGCGTCTCGTCATATTGCTCTTTTGGAAATTTCGGCATAAAAAGTACTTATTATGTTGTTTCAGATTATATTCTAACGGTGTACCAAATTTATTCAAAATACCTTCTGTAGATTTTGCGTGAAAGAGTTACAAACATACATCCCCAGATCGGTTCAAACTTTCTTATTTATAATATTAGTAGGAAAAAATAAGATTTGAAAATTTCAATTTAATTAAAATTCCTCGTGTCTTAAAAACGAACTAATGAAGAACCATTTAAGACCAGCACCAACAGAGCATTATCACTTGTCGTACCAAAATGAAGATTTCCAATAGAATATTTATACGAAGCAGTGTTTAAGTAAATGCTGTTTAACATGAAATGTCATCATTATTCACCATTTAAGATCGAAATATATATTTTCCTGAAATATTTATATAACTTTTCTTCGAATATATAACCGTATAACATGTAAATTTTGTTAAGTAAATTAATTATTTTGTTGATACAAATTTGTCATAAGCTAAATATCTCTCAGGGTCAAAACATTAGATCGTAACTTTTCATTGGTGGAATTACGTTATCTCAATTTCCGGAACATAACCCAAAGCTGACTTCACAATTACACAGAAGGCATTCACGATATTCGGTTATTGTGACCAAATTTACTGAGTACAGACGCCATGTAAAGACTGCTGATTGTTAAAAAAACAGTTTAAAAAAATATATTAAAATAACTTTTAAGAATCAAGTAAAGTAAATAATTTCTCTTCAAAATATTAGTATAAAGTATAGCTTCATATTTTTATTTTGGTTTCTTAAAAATAAAACAGTAAAAAAACTCACTTCCTGACTTGATTAAAATGTACAAATATTTTAATGGGATTTCAAAATAAGCCACCTATTTTTGTACAGTTCCGCCTACGTAAGACCTCTCAATCTAATCCATTTATCAAATTTAGTCATTCTTTCAAAATGGAAAATGAATAATAAAAGTTAAATTTCTTTCTGAAGCTGATTTGAGAACAAAGTTAACACAAATATCATCATAGAATACGTTGGATGCAGGTCACTGCAACAGAGCCAGGTGGAAGTCGAAGTCAGAGGAGGCCTGTGTTCAGCAGTGGACATCCTACGGTTGAAATTATGATAAACAGTATCCAAAATTTATAAAGATTTTGGAAATCGTTACAGTGCGATGGCAGAGCACACGACTAACTTTATGCTCTGTAGTAAGATAATTTTTGGTAGTAAGATGAAAGTGCATGAACTGATCTCTGCTTCTGTTAACTGGCTGGGAATTGAAGTTTGATCCACGCAGGATTAATGCCATATGAAATGATCATGATCCTTGTTGTATCCTTAGCGGAATTATTTCAGAGCTCCTGGTTCACTAACTAAAGTAAAAGATCAAATATAATGAATCAAAAATAATGAACCCCAAAACTGTAATCCCTTGCCTCGTTTGACCTTTTCAATTCTACGCGGGAAAAGTAACAGCTGTATGTTTTGTTTTTTTTTTTTCATTACAATTTCAAAGATTTTCAATTTTTCAAAAGAAAATATTAGAATAAATCTAGGTTGTAAAGTTTTATGTGGTTCATATCGCGGCTTGGACTCCAATTTACTCCGCCGTAACCGTTTGTGACGAATTATGAGTGCGATCCGACGTTTTTGCGGCCCGGTCGAAATTTATTTCAATGTTAGACCTAAAATATGAAAAATGTGATGACTCGAGTGATAAAGCAAAAAATCACCACATTCTCCTTCTACAAAATGCGTAATGAAAGTTTTGTTAAGTCTCTTCCTATCTTTTTATTTATTAATTTTTGTTGTACAATTGTTTTTAAATTACGATAGGTATAAATGAACTAGACACAAAGTGCTAAACCAAGAGGAATAATTGAATTACTGAATCGATAATTTATTGCGACTTTCAAAAAATCCAATCACGCTAATCCTAAGACGCACAGATTAAACTCCAGTTTTACTTATAATACAAAAAAGATTTTCTATTGCCCAACTGGGTGTCTCTAATGAGATTCAGATCCAAGTAACCTTTTTGATCCCAAGGGTCCATAAATAAAAGGTGAATGAGATTTTTCCGCCGTTCCTACTCACGTTACAAATTAAGTTTAAAAACGCTAAGGACCTTTTGGGACTCCATAGAGTTTTTGGGCTCGTTAACTTTATTGCTTTTCACAATAGCGATTGTCTATTGTTTTCCACTTACAACAAAAGGGAAGAGTTATGAGAACGTATGCAATTTTTGTTTTTGACGGCCTCTGTGGCGTTGTGATAGCGCGCTTGTTTGTGACAGAGTAGTAGACGGGTTCAAATTCCTCCCAGGATGATGAGGAAGCCATAGTGAGGAACAAACTGTTTGTTCGGCCTGGGTCTTGAATGTTTATCTATATAAGCATAAATGATAAAAATATTGTGTTGTATTAGTATCTCGTTACACAAATCCCGACTTACTTCGAAGCTAATTCAATCTGTGTGATTTTGACCCGTAAATATTTAAAACTTTATTGCACCAAAAAAAATGTACAAAAGGCGGACTTAATGCCGCTTGGCATTCTCTACCAGTCAAGCAGTTGACTGAATTTTTTTTATTTGGTGGTGCGTTTGGGTACGAGTAGTAAGACAATATTTATATATATATAAAGATTACAAAAAGAACCTTTATACCATATTTCAAGTCTAGACGCAGCAGTTTTGGGATGCGCTTTTTCAGTCCGCCTCTCAGACTAAGCAAAGAAACTGTTTCAGATATACATATATCATTTTAATTTTAATAACATTGTAGTATAGTAGAATGCCTAGTTCCGCATACTATATTAAACATTCAATTTAGCGGAAACCCATATAAATCCAACCCGGGCTTAATGCCAACTTTGGCAAAGCTAATATTTTGGAAGGAGTAAAAAACATTATATAAATGTTATTTCTCACGGATTTACTAATATTTCAGAAGATAACGCCTTCGTGGTCCAGTAGTTATAACTAAATCAATTTAAAAAAATATTATTAATTATGGGACATCTCGAAGATCACTTAAGTGTCATATCTTTTGGTTTCACAACATTGGTTGCCGTAGAATAAATTACTTTGAAATAGGTTTGGTGCCGCTTCCAAAGCGTTAGTGCAGAAGAAGCGTTAATAAACTGTACTGCGCCATTTTCTTTAATAACGTCGACATCACAATGAATGAGACTTTGAATTTGATAATTTACAGTCGTGAGTTCAAACCTTATTAAAATCCTGCTAATTTATTTAGTCTGAAGTCTGAGACTGAATAGGACATTTTCAGGTTTAAGTCACCTGACTGTTCGACGTCGCGATTATTAATTTAATGTAATAAAAGTTACAAATTTGTTTGCTTAAATTATTTTCTCAAATTTTGGATACATTAATAATAAACTGCTGTTTTTATTGAATTAGTATTCAGTTTTGCAATGTTTTTTCCGAGTTCCCGTACCATTTTTACATCGGAAGTACCTACTCGATTTTAGAAAGCTAAAATCAAGAGTGCCGTGTGGTTCCGTTACTTTACTATAGGACCACTTCATATCTTTCCCACTGATATCGTAAAAGGCGACTAAGGGAATTGCTAATAAACGTACCGTGGGATTCTTATTGTAGGTGATGGGCTCTGTCACTATTTAAATTTCAATTCCATCATTAAGCCATAGTACAGCTGAATGTGGCTTTTCAGTCGTTTTGGGCCTTGTCTACCCCGAAAGGGATACAGACGTGATTATATTTATAGGGTAGACAGTTGTAGTAGTAGTAGGGGATTATATACACAAAATCTAGGTTCTAAAAATGTAATTATTCAGTTTTCTCACAACTATATGAAGAGTAAAACGCGGTATAAACACTTGAAATTCATTTTTCATAAAGTTCATACGGGAGTGGTGGGTGAGTGCTTTACCGCATAATTTTAAAGTTAAACATTAAATAACTAACTAACTACCTAAGTGTTTCTCTAATAAAAAGTGGTTAAATGTTTAAACATTTCTGTCTGTTAGTATCCATAATATGAGTCACATCTATCATGAGTGTCATCGCCGTGTGGTTCCCGGCACCAATACAAACCTAGAACGAAAGCTGGTTTTTATTAAATTTACAAAAGGCTTGAATTCTGCAGTCTTTAAATTTAACTGTTAAGCCTTAAAAATACTTTCAACTTCGCCATTTGTCGCAAATCCCAAGAGAACAGTATTTTTTTTATTTTATGAATGATACCTACAATGTAGGTTTTTAGTAGACAATTCTTTGCGTGCATTATTTGAAAAATATTTGTTTTACAGAAAATGCATGTGTATGCTTAGGTGACGAATAAACTCTCATCTTCCATTGAAATTTTGTTAACTAGTAATAAAAGTTTATTGCAGTAAATGAAAATGACAAGAATTAAGTATTCAGTAGGTAAATTTGCTAAAAACAGCCACAGACAGTACAAGCCTAGTTGCACAAAACTTATACCTTTTCAAGCGCCTTAATTTAGTTGGAAACACTTTTAATGCAAATATACGACCAAGTTATGCGAGTATTAACAGGCTTTGCTTTGAAACCAAAATTTTGTTCATTATATTTAGAGCTCTTTTGCATCATTTCTCACAGTTTTAACAGTAATATTGTGTTATTTTTTGTTTTGTAAAGATAAAACACGTAAAATGCATTTACTTTGAGAATTTGCGTAATTTTTATTTATGTCTGTAGGTACATACTTGTGACTTTGAGTATTAAACATTTTGTTTAATATAATTAACTAGCGTTTTACGTGGGGCTTTATTCGAGTGGAATTTTTTAGGAAGATAAAGGTTCTTCTGAATGTGTGTCAAATATCATGAATTTTGGCTGAGGAGTTTTCGAGTAAATAAAAAGAAAAAATGTTTTCTCTATAGATAAGTAGTGGACATAAATAATAAGATAAATATGCTTTGCTAGTGGAGAATAATCCCCCACAGGTTTTTAAAAATACAAAGCAAATTCACGAATTAGAACTTTTGCCTAAATGATGTGAGAAAGGTTAATGAAAATTGCACACATACATATGGTCACGTCTATATCCCTTGTGGGGTAGACAGAGCCAACAGTCTTGAAAAGACCGAATGGCCACGCTCAGCTATTTAGCTTTATCGCCTAAAAAAGAATTCCAAATGTGTATGCCTGTCCCTTAGTCGCCTTTTACGACATCCATGGGAAAGAGATGGAGTGGTCCTATTCTTTTTTGTATTGGTGCCGGGAAGAATGTCAAAAAGTCTTAAAATGGCCTTAAAACATATTACGACGCAGATAGGACAAAGTGGAATGAGAAATGTTGTAAAGCGGATACCAACATAAACTTAAAAACATTTCCTATCACAGAATTAAATACTGCAATTAATTATTAAATAATTCGGCGATTTATCACAAGTGAATCAAGAGAAGTGTCTCTCTTAGTTTGCAGTGAGTTGGCCCTTTGTCTAGATTCAATGCTCATTATGCGGTTTGCAATAAAAATAATGAACTAATTTATACGGGAACCATTTAAATCTAGATTAATTACGTTCTCTTGTATCTTAAATAGTGAATAATTGTTGACAATATCCGCCGTTCCAGTACCGTGTGGTTGCCGGTACCAATAAAAAAAAAGAATAGGACATCTCCTTCTCTTTTCCATGGATGTCGTAAATTGTAAATAAGGTATAGGCTTATAAATTTGGTATTCTTGTTTTTGGCGATGGGCTAGCAACCTATCTGTTTGAATATCGATTCTATCATCAAGCTAAAAAGCTCAACGTGGCCTCAGTGTCAATCAGTGTTTCAAGACTTTTGGCTCTGTCTACCCCACAAAGGATATAGACGTGACTATATGTATGTATGTGATGATAATATTTGATTATTACGTAAGTCGGGATAGACAGAACTAAGGCAAGGTTAAGTAGAATGGCCTAACGAGGCTGGAAACACAATGTTAGCACATTGCAATATTAAAATAAGAATTTAAGTTCATACATCTTTCCCTTGACTGCCTTTTACAAGAATACAAACTACTTTTGTCACTACAAGACATAAAGTAAGACATAACAAAGTACACATTTTTGCCTGCACTGGGAATCGAACTCAAGAATACGCTGCAACAGTTTGCCACAATACCACACCACCCTTCGAGGTAATTACTCAATTTATATATGTATTTATTTTTTTAAATGATTTCATACAAAATCGAGTTATTCTTCTTTATAAAGAATTTAATTAAATTCTTAAAATAAAAAAAAAAGTCTTTGAATGTCGATGGATTTAATCGAATTCTTTGGATCATCGGAATTGCATCATTGGAATTTTCAAGGGAATCTTTAGTTACGTTTTGATTTGGCGTTTGAAAATGTTTCATAATACTAGAGATAATTTGGCGCTTTTTATGTGCTTTCTTATCGATTACACTATTCTTTCGTTCATATAATCACGTCTATATCCCTTGCGGGGTAGACAATGCCAGCAGTCTGGAAAGACTGACAGGCCGCGTTCAGCTGATAGGCTTAATGATAGAATTGAGATTCAAATAGTGGCAGGTTGCTAGCCTCGCGCCTAAAAGAAGAATCCGAAGTTTATAAGTCTATCCCTTAGTCGCCTTTAACGACATCCACGGGAAAGAGATGGAGTGGTCCTATTCTTGTTTTATTGGTGCCAAGAACTACACGGCACATACATAAAATAAAAAATTTTAGGTTATAGAATGTCAAATATATTTATTTACAGTCTTAAAGCATACATTTAACGCGAGATATAGGTACCTAAGTAAATATTTGTATACGTACGTTTACGTAAAATGTTCCCGAAATTAATTTAGGTATTCCAAATTTCCAACATGCACGTGGAAAATACTAATTATCAAGTTTACTAGCTCGCGAAGACCCGCAGATTCGTAGTAGTCACTTCACCTGCATGTTCCTATTATTTTATTTTGTTAACTCACTCGGAGTGATACTTATAAAATAGATAATATTATCTTTTAGTTCATTTTTTTTTATTTTGTAGTAGAGTAGGCGACCATTCCTGGAAGAGTTTCTTCAGCTGGTGCATCTTCTCATACCAGCGTTCGTTTTGTTTGGGCGAAGCACATATAATCACGTCTTAATCTCTTGCGGGGTAGACAGAGTCAACGTTTTGAATAAATGACGGGCCACATTCAGCTGTTCGGATGAGTGATAGAATTGAGAATTAAATAGTGACAGGTTGCTAGCCCATCGCCTAAAAGAATAATCCCAAGTTTAAAAGCCTATCCCTAAGTCGCCTTTTACGACATCCATGGGGAAAGAGATGGAGTTATTCTTTTTTTTCTATTGATGCCGAGAACCACACGGCACATACATAAAATAAAAACTAGGTAGGCGAGGACTACATTTACTTGACCGATCCCATCATACTTCTTTCATTTTAAAATTTTATTTCCCTCTTTTTCTACCACTTTCCTAAAATTTTATTAACACTGACAATATATATTGGTTATTTATATTAAACTACGTAATGCCAATGTAACTAAAGCTATTGTAACAAGAACAAAACTCTTACTTCAGTGTTATTTTACAGCAACTTATTATTTGGAAAGGAAACAACTGGAATCCTATTTCAAAGCAGTAACTGATTTCAGCAAAGAACAAAGAGCAAGTACTTAGCAACGTAATTAAATAGAACATTGTACGGCAAATGATAGTGTCCTCTCAAACTTTGCCCTGGCTATTTGAGATGAAATTTTAAAGTACTTTCAAAGACCCCAATAATCTAGCCGTTTTGAGAGTGTCACTTCTGCAGAACTGACACTCAGTTTAAGTCTATATAAGTTTCTTTCATATTATTTTATTTACATACATACATATGTATAATCACGTCTATATCCCTTGCGGGGTAGACAGAGCCAACAGTCTTGAGCGGACTGATAGGCCACGTTCAGCTATTTGGATTTAAGATAGAATTGAGATTCGAATAGAGACAGGTTGCTAGCCCATCGCCTAAAAAAGGAATCTCAAGTTTGTAAGCCTATCCCTTAGTCGCGTTTTACGACATCCATGGGAAAGAGATGGAGTTGTCCTATTCTTTTTTGTATTGGTGCCGGGAACCACACGGCACTATATATTATTTTATTTAATGTTTAAAAGTGTAGTTAGAAAAACAACGGGTACTCTGACTGTGCTAGCAGAACTAAAAGAACTGATACCCATTGACATATTTTTTCTATGCTGACAACGAACGATAGTCTTACGATTTTATGATCAGATCATGTGTCCTGACGAGAGATTTACATTTTTTTACATATCACAAAAAAT
The DNA here is from genome assembly GCF_032362555.1 of Amyelois transitella. NCBI lineage: Eukaryota > Metazoa > Arthropoda > Insecta > Lepidoptera > Pyralidae > Amyelois > Amyelois transitella. Next base: position 2,544,451 of record NC_083511.1, on the reverse strand, counting down.
GCGTAATGACACTAAAGAAGTTTTCACTTTAGAATATCGTGGGTACAATGCGCAAAGCTGATTGAATTTGTTTCTATTATCCAGACTATGCTAAGGTTACCTGCGTGGACGCAGAGGTCAGAAAGAGTAGGTTTGTATCGAACCCCGGGTGCCCAGGGAAGACTCAATTAAGACCAAGGCCAGGGAAATGATGGGTGGTGACTACCAAGACTAAATAAGATTTGGTGACTTTTTTGGTATTGAGAGCTTTTTTCTTAAAAGTCAAAATTGTGATCAAGATAGCTATTGGCTATATATGTATACTGAAGAATGTTAAGCAGAATTTTCTCGGCCATACCGCTGTCTGGGAGGTCGTGAACTAATTTTATTATGATCGGGTAAGGCGCGCCATTTATAACGTCTTTTATACGTTCTGACTGCAGAAATGAACTACAAAAGTTTTCTTAAATTCATCTTAACTTTTTGTAAAAGGCGTGAATTAACTTATACCAAATCACAACGGAAAATTTTAAACACATTATTTTCTCAGCCATGTTCTTATATCTAAATAGTTTTTACACACCCATTACGCATAAAATTTGAACAATCAATAGTGTGGGTTTGTATTATATTTACAGTATAAAGTTTTTCTATTTGAAAGCTAAAATTTCACTCCAAACTATTTTGCAGGAGTTGCGAACCTTTTCGCTCCCTTTTCAATAACCCCATTTTAACTCTCCCCGGGAAAGTACAACAATAATTCCCGAAATAAACTGTTAACTTATTGTTACCCGATATTTATAGTCCGACCAACCACAGTCCACAGCTACCTTGACTTCGCTACCATTTTATCGATGAAACAGTTGTCAAAATACAGAGATAGATACAAATAGATACCGCAAGGCAAGCGCATTTAATTTGCACCGATATATCGGTAACCGTAGTTAGAAGTATAGTATTAAACTTTCTTTGTAATAACTGCGTTCAGCTGAACGTAGCCTTTTCGAGATTTCTGTCTGCAAGGGATAAAAAGTGTTATACGCAGCTGCTGCTAAGCGTTAACAAATATATTATTTAATTACAACAACTTATTTATTTATCTGTCCGTATATATTATATATTTATTTAATCATACACACCATTAAATAAAGTACAAGTAAACGAAAATGATTATAGTACGACTTGAAGTGATTTAGTTTGCTGTTGAAGTGGTAGTCATGCCTATTCCGCAAGTTAAATCTTTTTCTTAATCATTGACGCGAAATATAATACTACTGGTGTACGACGTTTTTTTTTAATACAACAAAAAATGTATCGAAAAATAATATATTGTCGTGTCTAACATGATTCATGTCTATGGCGATGAACTATTCCCCTGACGCAAATTAAGGTAAAACTGGAATTGAATGTTATTTAATTTGGAAAATTCGTCTGCAGGGAGACAGCTGTTTGTGACTTGTTTTAGTTTTAGGAATTCAATTATGGAGGTTACCTTTATCAGCTCTGATTGCGTTTAATTTAATTATTCTTACTAGAGATACAAAGTTAAGGAAGTTCAAAGTACTACATGTTTACATCGATTCCAATCGAGCTGTGTTGATGAGATACTATTGCTCTACATATTCATAACGTATGTTTCAACTACATACACACATACATACGGTATGTATTTTTTTATGAGCAATTTAGATAATTTGTATTTGTACTATCACCGAGTTAATAAATTATCTGTCAGTATTTAGTAAGTTTTATGCATACCTTAATATAAAAGTTCGTTTAGAATTTACTGCAATCTTGAAGAATATTCGAAATATTATGCTATTTTTGAAGAATCTTGATGCTTAATTAATTGAATAATTCTTGTTAAACTTCTGTAACCTTTTTGAGATCCAAACCACTCTCTCCTCTTAACTGGAAGGGTAGGCAGAGACAACATCTTTCTATTTTATCTTTTGTTATCGAAGCTTTGTTTAATATCCAAATTAAAATATTTATGCTGCACATTCTTTAAGTTCTATTCTAGACTTGCACCGGCAGAATGCAACAAGGTATCTTAAAATCGACAATATACGTTTATCAAGAGCAGTATGCCGAACCGATATTCAAATGGGCCTGGTCGTCTCATGCTTTCATCGATGCATTATTCAACAAACCGAGGGCAATACCTCAATTTAGAATTTATTTTACCGTTGTGAGAAATCCATGCTGCATTTGAAGATATTTTGTACAGTATGTACATATTTTATCTATATCTATTTTACATAATACTTATTCGTATTGAAATCACGTCCACGATATAGATTTAATAGATTTATATTAATTTGTATATTGACGTCCGGTTAAAATGTTGCAGTGTAGTTTGTTACGCCGCTTCTTCTACACAAGCGCTTTGAAACCGAACATTGATATAATTAGATTTAATTACCTTGTATCCAATTCTGAATCCTTCTTGCGATAATTTTAGTATGTGTGAGGAAATATGCATTATTTCCGTTTTCGGTTAAGGTGTTCGATTTAAACAAGCGTGATGTACAGTGGACCAGCAGATACTCGTAGCTGTGACACCTCGCTTTGATTGGTGCATGGGCGGTGGCCCAGGTATCTCTTGAGCCGTGTGTACAAGTTCGAATGGACCATACTGCGGTCATGTAGCAATGTTGCCTAGGAGTTACGTAGGTACATTAGTTTTATTTCTAACCAACGCTGAACAAAATCTTCCCGAAGAAACCTTCACATTCAGGCAATTAGATTTGACACCAATTAGTAAAGTTCGGAATATTTGCGGAGCTCAATACGACTAAGAAGATATGTTTCTATCATAAATATACAAATAGGTTTTACCTGTTTTCCTGAAACTATGAATTCAAAGAAACCAGAGCACAAAGGAGGGTTGTCTTCTACATATTTGGTGCAATATGAATGGAGAAAATATATTTTCAAATGCACATGCAATGTTCAAACCTCAAAGGATTTGATTGATCGTAGAAAGTAGGTGTCACTGCATCTGTTGTTAGAGTTTTTCATATTTAAATGCTAATGTCAGCTTCTTGGTCTTATTGATTCCGAATTATTAAAAGTTGGTATTCTTTCTTTGCCGTGTGGTTCCCGGCACCAATACAAAAAAGAATAGGACCACTCTATCTCTTTGCCATGAATGTCGTAAAAGGCGACTAAGGGATAGGCTTACAAACTTAGGATTCTTTTTTAGGCGATGGGCTAGCAACCTGTCACTATTTTAATCTCAATTCAATTATTAAGCCAAATAGCTGAACGTGGCCATTCAGTCTTTTCAAGACTGTTGGCTCTATCTACCCCGCAAGGGATATAGACGTGACCATATGTAAGTATGTACTCTTTCTTCCACTGTGTGTTGCCGATTGCTCTTTTGAAATAAAGAATAATATGTACATAGTTATAGTAAAATGATTAATTTTAAACTTGGGCGTTGCATTATACTATTTAAGTATAACTATTTACTACAGGCATTAAACGCGCACGTAACGTACCATTATTTAAGTTCGGACGTTTCGAATTATGTTAAAAATATCCGCGGGCACCAAGCGACTTATATAAATGTACAGAATATAAAACCTTTGGAGAAAAAGATGTAACAATATGCCAGGAATAGCGTATAGCAACGTCTATGAAATATTTCGAACATTTAGCAGCAAGTCGATGATATACTGAACCCTCTTTTCCATATATCTATGTAACGTTCGACCAACTCAGCACTAAAAAGTTATTTACAACTTATAACGATTCAAGCGTGCTTCTGCAATAAAATAATAATGGCACAGATGTTTATCCTCAAATTTATTGTTTTTTATTGTAGGTGTATTTGCCGGCCAATTATTATTATATTAAACCACGATGTGATTAAAACATTGTTACTAAAACTGTTGGTATAAAGTTGCATCATTTATGAAGAAATAATAAGTTGTTACAGTTGGGTAATTTTTATTAAATATCTTTATGTGTTTGATCTCATCTACCTGATAATAAGATGAAAGTTTTGGCCAAGCTCATACGAGTATTACATTACCTTGAATCTGTAAGTTGTAGTTTTCGATGGTTATTTTGTCTTTGATAATGTAATACTGGTTTTTATTTTATTATTTTTTTAGTACCTACAGGTGATAATATGATCATATTTCAGATTCGTTATTTCGGATTACATAAATGGAACAAGATGCGGCTATAATTCCGTACTTTCGTTATTTTATCCCTTTGTCGAAACGTTTCAATATCTCGCCCATAAAAAACTTCAATAAATATGAACTGACAACGAAAGTAATATTTCCCTATTTGTATGACAAGTTTTTTTCCTAGGTATTCGTGTAAGCGCCACTAATATTAGGTAAGTAAATGGTTAATTGTACAATAAAGGAGTACATTACTAATATTGTTTTATATAGTGAAGTACAAAGTCGGATTTATCCCTAGAGGGATCTCTTTCAGCCAACCTGACATTAAGGTAATATTGATTATACCTACTTTGATTTGATTGCCGTGTGGTTCCCGGCACCAATTCAAAAAAGAATAGGACCACTCCATCTCTTTCCCATGGATGTCGTAAAAGGCGACTAAGGGATAGGCTTACAAACTTGAGATTCTTTTTTTAGGCGATAGGCTAGCAACTTGTCACTATTCGAATCTCAATTCTATCTTAAAGCCAAATAGCTGAACGTGGCCTATCAGTCCGCTCAGGACTGTTGGCTCTGTCTACCCCGCAAGGGATATAGACGTGATTATATGTATGTATGTATGTATGTTGATATTGATAATACCTACTATAATATTTTGCACTAAGAGAGGTCTGCCGTGTAAGGTGTTCTAAAAATTCTATAGTCAATTTCTTTATATACTAGGTAGAATAAAGGTTAACAATCTTGATAAATCTATTTTATTAAAAAAAATCTGGTTAATAGAAATAAATTAATTCAATATGGCACCTGTTATTCTATTTTGCGTTACCGTCTTTTCATCAAAATGACTTTTTTTCTGTATCTACAGTAATAGACTAAACATATATCAGTCTTTTAAAGACTGTTGGCTCTGTCTACCGCACAAGGGATATAGACGTGACCATATGTATGTAAATTAAGAATAAGACGTTTTCTAAAGCGAATCATACGGAACAAGTAAATACTTCTTCTACCCGACTAAAGTGCGGTTAACTAGGTGGATTAATGTAAAACTACTAATAACCCGGCCAAATTGTAACGTCAGAACTATTTGAAACTAAAACCGAAACGCTAATAGTCGAGTTCCAATGGAATGCTTTCGTGTGCAATTTCCAAAACCACAAACAAGAATTCTCGACTAACCCTAGTTTACTTGTTAGTTAGGCTGATCTAAATATAGCTAATGATTTTTACATACACACATGTATAATCACGTCTTTATTCCTTACGAGGAAGGCAGAGTAAAAAATTTCGATAACTATGCAAGGTAACGTTAAGCTATATGGATCATTGATGGAATTGAGATTAAAATAGTGACAGTGGCTTACTTATTGCCTAAAAAAAGAATTCCAAGTTTTTTAGTCTTTCCCTTGACTAAATTTTACAATTTGCACGGAAGAGAAGTAGTTGGCACTGTTACAGATATAAAAAATTCTTATTTTCATTAAATTACCTACATTTATTACTCACGGAGGTTAGATGCGAATCGCTCGTGGTACATTATCTGGTTTTCCACTCCAATGTTATTTGTGAATGTCGATAAGGCATTTGCGTAGAAACTGGAATATTGTAGGACTATTTTTTCGATTTATGGTGGCATTTTTCTTATATTCCCTATCTCTGTTACCTTTTGGTAAACCTCCGATTTATAGAGATGAGATAAGACTTCCAACTTATATTATAAATGCGTAAGTTGGTATGTTTGTTTGTTACCTCTTCATGAGTTATCTATGTTCTTGAAATTTCGCAAATATTTATTTAAAGCGGCTAGATAGGTCACTTTCAAACCGGTAAAAATCATAGTTGTCATGGGGTTTGCGAAAAAAATATGTAACTTTTTTGCAGGTGGCGTGGAATTCGCATTGACAAAGCTGCCTGTGAAAGCTAGTAATAAATATAATCGGGCATATATTATGTTTTATCATCGATCGTGAATAAGCTCATTGGATTTACGTGAAATGAAAATTCTGGGCGGACTCCTTTCTCCTAGCAAAAATCTCTGTTACATCCTTGACCATGGATCTTGGATCGGGTGAGCCAGGTTTTAACACAAAGCAACTTCTTTTTTTTTTTTTTACGTGTGGAAAGACCTTCGTCTACCCGGCCGGCTACGGGAAGCCGGACGGGTTATGTGGGGCTTGAACCCACTAAAACCACACGGTGCCATCGCCTACCGCTTCATTGCCAGGAGTGTGAGCTGCCCTCGCTCATATTCCTGACGCGGCGGCCGCTTCCACGGCGGCCTCGGCTCGGCCGCTCTCCACGGAGCGGCCAGCGGGGTGACCCGTCGGCCTTCAATTCTACCCGCTAGGGGAGGGCGCGCCTGGCACAAGCGCGCCTTCAACCCAGGGCCGTTTCGCCAGGCAGCGGAATACCATTGCAGGGGACCTAACCTAACCCATATTGGATCAAGGTTACCTACACATCCAGTTGCATGAATGGTCCACGAAGCGAAGCGAAGGTGCATCATATGGATAAATAAGGATCTGTGGCGCAGCGGTAGTGCGCTTGTCGGTTTAGTCTAGGAATGACAATGTAGTCTATTATTGACCGATTCGTGAAATATACAATTCTATTAATGACTGATTCTAGCAATGACCGATTCTATAAATGACTGATTCTACATAAGACTGATTCTGTGGCATCGGAGGTCCCGGGTTCGAATCCCGGTCATGACATGATGAGAAACGAACTTTCTCTGATTTTCCTGGGTCTTGGATCTTTATCTATATAAGTATTTACTATAAATATAGTATCTTTGAGTTAGTATTCCTAACACAAGTTTCAAACTTACTTCGAGGCTAACTCAATCTGTGTAATTTGTCCCGTATATATTTATGGATGATATTTTGTTGAAATTTTCCATTTAGACATCAATTGTAAGACCAGAGTGCGACAGACTTACGAATTAGAACGGACATGAAATAAGGCCTTTCTGATCGTTACAAGGATCAAGGTTGACTTACGAGTTTCCATTACACGGGCTGTGTCAAGATTCACGACGAATGGTTGACAATGAAATTTATAGGGCTTAACTCGGCATTTCCTTTGATGTTTTACGCGATTTAGACATCCATTGCTGGGTTATAACGACGAAATGTTCGAATGCTCATGTTCACGGGTCTGTTCGTGCACATCGTTAAATTCTTTTTTTTTTGTTTCTCGGGATTTTTTATACTAAGTGCTGTCCTTAACTTTTTTGCACCTCATTTGTTTTGACGTTTTGTTTCTCAATTATCATGAGTTCACAATAGTGTTTTATGTATATAAGTACCTACCTTAATATTTATTGATTAATAATAAAATTTAACTTAATCGAATCCATTTTTTATGCATATGCTGGATATGTCTTGATGTTTTTTATATTAATCACTTCCTTGTTACATACATACATAAATAAAATCACACCTCTTTCCCAGAGGGGTAGGCAGAGACTACATCTTTCCACTTGCCACAATTTCTGCATACTTCCTTCGCTTCCTCCACATTCATAACTCTCCTTGTTACAATAAAAACTATTATGTAGTACTATCAGTTAGATCATTTATTTTGGGTTCCACTAAACTTTCAGCACGAATTGACGAGGGTTACACAGTAATGGTTCAAGTTAGAGTAAATATGATTTCTGTGTAAATAAATACATGCAACTAAACCAGGCCAAAACCTCTCCGAACGGCCGAACTATTGCTTTAGAAGTGTTAACTGCAGTACATAATAGTTTAAATCTGACTATAGTTCTTACGCCTATGAATTTAGATTTAGATTTTGGACGGCAGTGAACTCGATAAGAAGTTAAATAGATTAGGGTAGGCGGAAATTTGTCACAGCTCAGAGGATTATCATGTGACAATTTGACGCCTGTGTCGTCATTAAAAGTGGACCCTTGTCACAACGTCAGCCTACATTAATTTGACGACAGGTGTCTGCGAAATTGATTAAAATAATATTCTCATTAACACAGTGAAATTTGACATAGATATCTGAATAATGACTTTGTCCATTTCGATTAGGTTGGTTGGTGATTTCATAAGTGATTAAGTATTTCTTAGGGTTCCGTAACTACATACATACATACATATGGTCACGTCTATATCCCTTGCGGGGTAGACAGAGCCAACAGTCTTGAAAGACTGAATGGCCACGTTCAGCTTTTTGGCTCAATAATAGAATTGAGATTCAAATAGTGACAGGTTGCTAGCCTATTGCCTAGAAAAGAATCCCAAGTTCGCAAGCCCATCCCCCAGTCGCCTTTTACAACATCCATGGGAAAGAGATGGAGTGGTCCTATTCTTTTTTGTATTGGTGCCGGTAACCACACGGCACAACACAAGTTCCGTAACTATGTTGTAAAAGTGGGATACTAAGCCTCCGCTGTCTGTCCGCTTCTCTCAGTAGGCTGTATCTCCTAAACCGTGATAGCTAAAAAGGTAAAATTTTCACAAATTATGTTTTTCCGTAGCCGCTATAAAAATTTATTAAAAAACATATATATATGAAGGACCCCATACAAGAACGTGTTTTCTTCGTATTTTTTTGCTCATTATAAAAACGGTAACATGGAGACGCTTAAAACTTTTACAGAATACTTGTATTACCTTTCAACATAAATAATTAAATAACAATAAAGTAATTAAGAGTGTCCCCTGTCATACAATGCTATCAATAAACGAAATTTTAAAAATTTTTTGGGTCGATTTTATAAACAGATAGAAACGTGAATATAAAATATAAATTTACCTGGACTTTACTTCAGTAGGAATTCCCAGAAAAAAATAATCTTTGTTTGCCGACTCCGAACTTTTAACGAAACAGAGATTTTTTTTTTATTTTTATGCCAATATAGGTAAGATAAAAGTAGACATTGTAATTCCTTGAAATACTTTATTGAACTCAGGTAACTATAGCAAATTAACCGTCGCATTCTTAACGGTATGTACCTATTAACCAGAAATAATCTAGTATGCATTTACCCGGGGATAGATTTTGCGGCTTTCTGTCTTAAGACCCGAACCCTTTCAATCCTTTTCGAATACGCCAATGTAACATAGAAGTTCAGAAACTAATTAAAAACCCACACATTTTCATAACCAAAAGGGCATTCTTCAGCTAATATGGTAGAAAATACATTCACGATGTAACTTTTAAAGGTCATCATTGAAAATTAAATCTTTTCTAAATAAACTTATTTGTGAAGTCATTTATCAATGTGGATACTTATAGGTTTTTACGTTTCACTTATTCTTATTAAAAAACGCCTATTGAATTCCAAGAGCAATGATTGCCAACCGCTGAACCGAGAACTATGTCTTTGACCCTTACTTACAGTAATGGAGCTAATCTGATGGTAACATAACTAAGCCATGTTTAGCTGAATGACCTTAGAAATGAGATTACAGGGTGAAATCTAAGGTGCAGTTTACCACACAGGACGCCATTAATTATAGAGTTTGCGTCATTGTTAATTATACGCGAATTTGGTATCACATTGCCCTTTCATTTTGACCATTTCGAGAAATTTGGTCTAATATCTAATATCGAACATACATATAATCACGTCTATTTCCCTTGTGAGGTAGACAAAGCCGATAGTTTTGTAAAGACTGATAGGCCACGTTCAGCTGTTTGGCTTATTGATAGAATTAAGATTCAAATAGTGACAGGTTGCTAGTGGTTAGTCGCCTTTTACGACATCCATGGAAATGAGACGGAGTGGTGCTATTCTTTTTTTTTATTGGTGCAGGGTACCACAGGGTCCTAATATCGAAGCATACATATTATCAGTCATATACATATGAATTTTTACAAGAACATCCCCAATTTTGTCAAATTGCATACTTTCACATCCCAACATTTCTATTTATACTGGCCTTAAATATTCGTCAAGTTAACCTACTTTTATTCATCATCCAGACATGACCAAACCATCAAAGCCTACCCTTTCTATTCCCGCCACTATAATTGTCTTGTCCTCCATAGTTGCTATATTTAACCGTATATCAATCATTTCCCCAAAACATACATCAATATTCCTAATATCCTGATTCCTATCGACTACCATTTTGTCTTCACGAAATGGTCGTCGAATGCCATCAATGTATCATATTGATGAAGTGCTATTCATTTGCTGATGAATCAATCAAGCTCATACGAACGGATTATGGGATCGTTTGCAAGAGGAATGTGAGAAAGGATCAAGTTTCTAGCATGAATGAAATTGTTAGAGGTATAGTAAGACCATTAATCTATTAATTATGGGTGCCGTGTGGTCCCTTAAGTATAGGACCACTCCATATCTTTCCCGCAGATGTCGTTAATGGGAGGGGTTAAATAAGTTCGGGATACTTCTTGTGGGTGATGGGCTAGCCTATTTTTGAATTCCATCGCAGGGCTATGCAGCTGAACGTGGAATTTCCGTCTTTTCAAGATTGTTTGCTACCCCGCAAGGGATATAGACGTGATTATATGTATGTTTTACTATGTTTAATTTACTTAAATTTTATTGCACTATTACAAAGTGTCTGCAGCTCCGCCGGCATATAATATATACGGGACAAATTACACAGATTTAGTTAGCCTCGAAGTAAGTTCAAAACTTGTGTTACGAGATACTAACTCAACGATACTATATTTTATAATAAATACTTATATAAATAAACATCCAAGACCCACGCCAATGAGAATAAGTTCTTTTCTCATCATGCCCTAGCCGGGAATCGAACCCGGGACCTCCGGTGACACAGACAAGTGCACTACCGCTGCGCCACAGAGGCCGTCAAAAAATGAAAAATTCTTTTGACTTCTGTTTCCGCGGGAATATCATGAAATTCTCTCTTGGTGACCCTCTGACTATATAAGGATACAAAAAAACGTGTTAAATTTCACGGTCCGAGACTCAACGGTTTGGACTGTACGTTTTAGATCGATTAAGAGGTTTTTTAAACTTTCGCATTTCTTATATTAGTTCAGATGGGATTATTACGAGTGCTTTAGGACTAAAAACAAGAAACATTTATCTTTTATTTAATTAGTTTTGCAGAACAGAAATATTTTTGAATTTAATCTGTTGATAGTTTTTATCATAAAAACAGTTAGTGTTACTTTGCAATGAAAGACGTAAAAAGCCTTTAAACGAAACTAAATTTCCTCTCTAGAAACAGAGTTAAGAATAAATGTGTACGTAAAACTTTGGTCAAAAACGCGCGGTTCGTCCAATTTATGATTTCATTTTGCAATATAAATGGCTGGACTTTTTCAATGTCCGGATTTGAATTTCATACTGGCAACCATGTTTTGTATATAAATTTACTGGCAACATGGTTTCTGAGAATAATTCAATCGCGGCTTGCTTGCTCCCAGAACTGTTTATGTTTTGATATATTGTAATACACTTGGATATGTATAATTATGAAGAAATAAAAAAAAATATTAAAAAATATTTAGCCCGTTGGTTTTTAGCCTATAATATCATTGTAACATGATACGAAATGTCCGAGATAAAATATGTTACGTACGCGTTTAATAAATACATACATATAAACACGTCTAAATCCCTTGCAGGGTAGACAGAGCCAACAGTCTTGAATAGACTGATAGGCTACGTTCAGCTGCTTGGTTTAATGATATAATTGATATTCAAAGAGTGACAGGTTCCTTACCCATCACTTTAACGAAGAATCCCAAGTTAGTCGCTTTTTACGACATCCATGGGATACAGAATATATACTAGCCGTGTACCTACTAATTTCCTTAAAATCCGTCCAGCAGATTTTGCGTGTAAGAGTACACAGACACTCTTCCTGACAAACTTTCTCATTTAGAAAAATAGTAGGTAAGGACGTAAAAGATTGAAAATAATCTCTGTATGTAGCAAATATGTATGTATATATGTACCTATGTATATATATATATGTAGGTATGTGTAGTGTAGTTGATAGGTAATATATATATGTATATTAAGTATAGGTTTATAGTATAAATGGTATAGTATGTTTATTAAACATTATTAATATCACCCACACAAATGTTCTCTGCTTAACCCAATGGTAGACTGTTAGATAATGCTATTAGCATTAAGTCCGCATATTGTACTTTACTAATTGTAATTGTAACAATTTAGAATAAATAAAAGATTGGAAAATCTCCACTTTATATTTAACATTTTCCAGAATGTTCTTATTTTAGGCCTAATTTTATAAGATCAGCTACCTGTTGCGTACCCTAAATTTATTATAAGCCATCATTTGGTCCCGTCGTGAAATGTTTTCGTGAATATTATTGCGAAAATACGTTATTTTCGGTCTACGGAATTAAATATTTAAGCCTATTAGGCTTATATTACTGTTCTCGGAAGTATTTTTATAAGTAGAAATGTTCATATTCATAGAATTTTTCGAAATACGTCCCTTTGTGATCCGATGATGGTATTAAGAGTCAAACAAATATACAGTTTTATAATTTGAGTATACATACATACATATAGTCACGTCTGTATCCCTTGCGAGGTAGACAGAGCCGACAGTCTTGAAAAGACTGACAGGCCTCGTTCAGCTATTTGGCTTAATTACAGAATTGGGATTAAAATAGTGACAGGTTGGAAGCCTTCTTTTAGGCGATGGCCTGAAAGAAGAATCCAAAGTTTATAAGCCTATCCCTTAGTCGCCTTTTACGACATCCATGGGAACGAGATGGAGAGGAACCACACGGCATATTTTTTTTAGTATATATTTTTTAATACTCATATGTTGAGTATATTTTATACTAATCTCTTGTGGCAAACAGGGTACAATCAGTGCCTGCCATTGATATAAATATTAGAGAGTACTTATGATTATACTTGGGAGTATGATGTCCAATGCGCATGGAGATACGTCCATATCCTATCTCGGCCTATATCACTGAGTTTTTTCTGAGTTATGTACATTAATTTGAGTGTTCATTGATGCTTTTACGGTGAGCTAAAACATCCTAAGGAAACCTGCTGCTGTGAGAAAAGCTGATGTAACCAAATTCCAATATGAGTAGGTTCCTTTGAAAATGTTGAGAAGACTAAATGAGAGTTTATTCGTGTAAAAACATGACTTACCCAATCTAGGCTCATGGTCAAAAGTGCACCCCGGCTGCACTTCAGAGAAAAGGAATATTTATTTATACATACATACATATAGTCACGTCTATATCCCTTGCGGGGTAGACAGAACCAACAGTCTTGAAAAACTGAATGGCCACATTCGACTTTTGGCCTAATGACAGAATTGAGATGCAAATAGTGACAAGTTGCTAGTCCATCGCCTTAATGAGGAATCCCAAGTTTATAAGCATACTTATACGAGTATATTAATATTTATTTATATAAGGTTACAAAATAATCTATCTACTAAGTAACTTACAATCTGTACCCTTGGAAGAGAGGAGTCTTCTAACACAGGTATTACATACTTAACAAGAGACTTCAAACACTTTTGTTATTTACCATATTGTAAGTTAATGAATAAATATTTTTTTCATTTTCATTTCATTTTCAAATAATCGACCCAATTTAATAACGGTAACTTGCACAAAATGGTATTCATTGAAATCAACATTAACTTAAAATAAGTATCTATATCAATCAATTAAAGATCAGTTGACTAATATTTCGATGACTAATTTAAGACGAGAATGTGATACAGTTACCTAGCGGAGGAAGTCTGAATCATAAAGTTATAATTTTAAAGGTCATCTCGTATCGTCGAAGTTGCATGAAGAGGTGAATTTGGATGTAGCGACATAAATTTGCATGGACCATGGCAAGTATGTAGCCTCTGCCTATCCCTCCACGCGAGAGGCGTGATTTTATGTAAGTATGCGATTTCTCCACACGATCGAATCACAAAGGTGTGAATTAAATTTCTTAAGCATTGGGTTTATAGGCATGGTGGGCTTCCTTCCATGATAAATTCCAGAATAATAAATATCTATCCTAAAAACTTCTATATTTATGTATATAAAAAAAGACGCGGACTGAATGATTGACATGAAGATAGATAGATACATAAAACTGTTTATTGCACCATAAAAGTAAAACATACAAAACAGCATAATTTAAGTTACAAACTAGCTTCCCCCCGCGACTCCGTCCGCGTGCATGTCGGTCTTCACGTGGATAGTTTATTTCTCCATTTTGAGACATCTTATAAATATCTATTGGACCCAATTACGGCTTGGCCTATAATAATTAGGAAGATCCCTCTATTGAGCTACTGCTGTTGAGTTCGCGTTCTGTAGTAAGTAGTCTGGTCAATTTAGACCAAAAAATAAGAATGAAGCTACATTAATTCCCATCAAGCTGAAAATAAGTATAATTGTTTACGGAAAAAAAATACCCAAGGTCAAAGGTAAAAAAATGGGTTTTTCACAATTTTCTTCAAAACGGTAAGTTTTATCGGAAATTTACCTAAGAAATAGATTGTAGATCATAAGGTTATCTATAAAAAGGAATCAATAATTTTTTAATAAAGCTACCGTATCTGAGATATAACGATGCAAAAAGTTGCAAGCGTCATAATATGCATAAGCACGTCTCGTATATACTCTGTGTAGCAGTAAAATAAGTAAAAATATTGTTCTGTCGGTAATTTTAACTTGAATTTAAAATATAAAATATACATAAGTATAATGAAACCAAGTCCCTTCATTTATACTGTAGTGAAACCTTGAGACAACATCTGTCTCTCTGTACGTGGCTAGGGTCATATACCTGCTTTATCTCAGAATGCTCAACACATGAAATACCGTTAGTCTTTAATAATAGTTGTCCTTGCGGGGATACCGTTGTCGGCTATGGACACCACGGCCTCTCATGCCCTTAGAGTGCCGGCCGTTTAGGGCGCCATGCCGCCCTAAATGATATAATCCTCCGTGCTCGTGCCACCATCCATGTTCCAGCCGTTCTAGAACCAAACGGTCTGGCTCGAGATGATGCCAAGAGACCGGATGGTATGACTTTGGTACCCTGGAGATTGGGGCGGCCTTTGGTGTGGGATGCTACTTGTGTCGACACACTTGCGCCGTCTCATCTTCAGGTTACTAAATCTAAGGCCGTTCTGCTTCAAATGAGGCAAAAAACCTCAAAAGGCGCAAATATGTAGTTATCGGGATCAAAGTTTACATCAGATGGCAAGTGTGATAGTGATATTGAAAGGAGAGTGAACGCGGGGAACATGGTGAATGGAGCTTTGCATGCCTTTATGAGCAGTCAGAAACTATCCAAAAAGGCTCGACTGGCTGTGCACAGGGGCGTGTTGGTCCCGACATTAATGTATGGGAGTGAAAGTTGGGTATGGCAAAAGAAGCACGAAAGCAGAATAAATGCAGTGGAAATGAGAGCGTTAAGGAGTATGTTGGGTGTGAAATTGAGTGACCGGATAAGGAACAGTGTGGTAAGAGAATGTTGTGATGTGAAAGAAGATGTAGTTACAGGAATAGAAAAGGGTATGTTGAGATGGTTCGGTCATGTGGAGAGGATGAATGAAAACAGGTTGACTAAGCAGATATACATGGAGAGTGTGGAGGGAAAGGTCGGGGTGGGAAGACCTAGAGGAACATATCTTGATCAAATTAAGGACGTCCTGGTAAAGGGTCAGGTCAAAAGTACCCGAAACCGCCGAGCTTGCATGAAATTATGTATGTAGTTATCGGTAATATCTATACTTTTGAACCTTTTGGGGTAGAAACTCTGGGACCGGGGGGCCTATCTGCCCATCAGCTTTTCCGACAATTGTCGAAAAAGCTAATTGAGGTATCTCTTGACCGGAGGGCTGGAAATTATCTGGCTCAGAGAATCAGCATTGCCATTCGAATTGGCAATGCTGCCAGCCTTCTGGGCACATTCCCGCATGTTGATACTATGCAGGGACTGTACAATTTATAAATTAAATTTTAGTTTGTAGTCATCTTTTTTCTTTCTTTTTATAAGTAGTTTTAGTTTTAATTTGATTATTGCATTGAATTTGATAATTGTAATCTCTATTATTGTCCTAAGATGATTTTCTTCACTTAGGGTTATTCTATTTTTTTTTAAATAATAAATGCGAAAGTTAGTCTTGAGTGCCACTGCGTAGTGAAAACACGTGTTTATTCTAACCTATTTCAGACTTTTTCAAGTTTAATTATAAAAATGTTAAAAAAAAACGCGCTAATAGTACACTACCTCAGAGGTGGCAAGGAAACGGATGCATGACGCTTGCAACTTTTTGCATCGTTATATCACAGAAACGGTAGCTTTGTTGAAAAAAAATATTGATACCTTTTTTTATAGATAACTTTATGATCTACAATTTATGTCTGAGGTAATTTTCCGATTTGAAAAACTTACCGTTTTAAAGAAAATTGCGATACACCCATTTTTTACCTTTGACCGTGAGTAAATTTTTTTCCTTAAACCGGAATCATGGGGAATTTTGAAATAATGCTTTTGATTGTGTTTTAAATAATTATACTCATTTTCAGCTTGATGGGAATTAATGTAGCTATGTAGTATTTTTTAATAGTAATTAGTAGCGGCCCGCTTGTGCAGCAAACGGTTCAAGCCAAAGCCGACTTTAGGCGCTACAGGTTACGGCGCTAAATCCACTGCGGGTAACGCAACGTGTGTTCGCGGTTCTACAGAACAACGTCTATGGATAAACTGAAAAATTAAGATTTTTTTTTCTTCGTATTTTTTCGGGATAAAAAGTATCCTATTTTACGCCCAGGATAATAAGGTATAATTATACCAAGTTTCATCAAAATCGAACCGTTAGTTTTCACGTGATGCCTGAACATACAGACAGACAGACAAAAATTTTTTTAATCACATTTTTGTGTTTGGTATCGATCCAGTAACACCCCCTGCTATTTAGTTTTTCAATATTTTCAATGTACAGAATTGACCTTTCTACAGATTTATTATATGTATAGATAGATATAGATAAGTTAACATACATATATTTAATCATGTTTATATCCCTTGCGGTGTAAACAGAGTCACAGTCTTGGAATAACTGAAAGGCCACGTTCAGCTTTTATGATAGAATTGAGATTCAAAAGTGATATGTTACCAAGCCTTCACCTAAAAGTATCCCAAAATTATAAGCCCATTCAAGTTATCTGGGTATCAAGGTATATACTAGGTATATACATGATAGCCCATCTAAGTCGCCTTTAACGACATCCATGGGGAAAAGGTGGAGTAGTCCTATTCTCTTTTCTATTGGTACCGAAAACCAAACACACAAAAAAATAAGCTTCTTCCCTTTTTTTAACCATTTTATTATTCAAGTTAGTGCCTCATTTTATAAGTGAGAACATCAGATCTCAAGTGCTAAGTTCACTAAACTAACAGTAAAAGGCTTAGTAGGACACGGTTACGCCCGCATGACGGCTACAAGGGATAGTCCCTTATCGTCATATATCACAATACATACGTTCTAAACCTAGAAAGCAGGAATGCAGCCTTAGTTGCTAACAGAATACTCTGAGTCACTGAACTTTTAAACTATGAATCATGTTTTAAAAGATTTGATTTTGGAACCACAGGATAAGGAAAAATTAATGGAAAGAGAGCAAGAGGAGGACTAAGAATAAAATATGTTGGTCAAATGAAGGAAGTATTAAAAGAATCAACATAACAACAGATAAAAGAGAAAAAAGTTGAATGGAGGACGCTCCATTGAACTCCACCGACAAGAGTTAGCTCTTTTTAAGAAGAAGGAGATTCAAATGTGACAATTATTTGATTACCATTATTTAGGATACGCAAAAAAAAAACAGGGTTTATGTATATATGTGTTGTTTTTATTTTTTTCTTTCATCCAAATCCTTGTTGAAAACAGTTATGTACCAATTAACTTTAATTTAGAAATATTATGAAATAATTTACCACTGAAAGTAAATTTACCACTCTTTATTTTGGTACTTGCATGATTTCCATATTGTTGTGTGTGTGTGTATGTGTGTTTTATTCTTATTTTATAATTCTCACTTCTTATGTGTTTATGTGTTCAGTAGATTCATATAAACTTTTTATATATCAACCGATCTACTATAAATAAGGGAAGATAAAACTCCAAAGATTTCATTTTTTGAACCGGTTTTTTTTCTTTATAATGATTAATAGGTACATCTCATTATTTAATAGATTATTGGAAATTTTTTGTTCACTATTAAGCTGTATATCTTAATAAGATTAAATAATCTTAGTTCCATCATTACGCCATACAGATGAACGTGGCCTTTCAGTATTTGCAAGACTGTCGGCTCTGTCTACCCCGCAAGGGATTGGATATTTGGTATACCTAGTTCTTCCACTTTTATAATCCAATACAAAGGAACTAGGTCTTTTAGAACAAAAAAAATATTGTTTAGTTTAGTGAAATTATGATGAAATTTTGACGAGGAACAGTCATCGCTGTTAGTAGAGGGTCATATCGGAATTTTGACTGTGTCTTACGTCAAATGAAATAATATGGTAAAATTTAGAATCCTCCTATTTTAAAGTCGATTAAAAGTTACTGACGGGTTCTAGCCGACAGCGTAAAAGAACCCCGAGCAGTTCCTTGACGGGCTTTTATAATTTGTATCTTAAACATCTTCCAGACTAGAAATGGAAGCTATTGTTTATATAATACTTTACTTTCTATTATCAATACAATGTTGATAAATATTTTGAAGATTACTTTTTCGCCACGCCAATGGCCCAGTGCCAGCTTGTTTGACTTTGGGTGACATTGTCCATATTCGATCCTATTCATGTCAAGATGACTAACGATGTTGTTCTGATTGATTTGGGTCCTAGATGTTTATCACATATAATCACGATACATACTTACGGAACAGACAGAGCCAACAATCAAAACTGGAAAAAAGTAGAAGACCACACTCAGCTGTAAGGATTAATGATGGAATTGAGATACAATTAATGACAGGTTGCTATCCCATCGCCTCAAATAAGAGTCTCAAGTTTGTGAGCCTTACCTTTGATTGACTTTTACAATCTGAGAAGAGTTCCGGGAAGAGAAGCAGCAAGCACATATTAGCTAATGTTTCTTTGCAACCAGACCTAGCGCTAGGTGAACGTGTGCCTATTAACTTAGTCGCCTTTCACGATATCCAAGGGAAGGACATAGAGTGGTGCTATTGTGCCGGGAACCACGTGGCACTATATAATAGTATACAGGGTGACTTTTAATTCAACTGCATAAATTTAACTGTTAAGTGTACTCATCTAAAGGATATTTAAAAACGTTAAAAGAAAAATATCGGTTCATATTTCATAAAATACGAAAAAAAAATAAAGGTATCAAAATCCACGATCCTAAATACGTCATATCACCCCGACCGGCGGAAAAGCGACGCGTAAGATTCAGAGGTCAACGACACAATTCATTCAGCTGAGTTATCTCGACAACTCTGTACTTTACTTGATCTTGATACTAGAAAAATAATTTATTTTTCAGACAATTATTTACACGTTTAGTTTTAATTTCTTTTTGTAGTATTGGTCTTTAATAAAGCGTGTGACGTAGTTTTTGAAGATTTTTTTTAATGTGAAAATGATGATGTTTAATTTAAATAAAAATAGGCTAAAACGGCTCAGAAGCATGGGTATAGTCTATGTTTAAAAGGATGCAGTTGTTTTAAATGTCTCCCTGTATAATGAATGGGAACTACAGTAGGATGTCCTACAGTCTTTAAACAAAAAACATACAATGTTATGTACACTGGCTTCGCCTCCCACGTCGCTATTGGTCTTGCGGACGTAAACCTTGACATTGACCTGAACATCGTATTGTACACAAAAAGTTATGCGCAGAACAGTACCGTCTCGGCTATTAATATGGTTATAACGTCATCATTAATATCTAAACAAATAAACTATGTATTTTGATTTTAATCAAACATTTAAATTCATAGCTAAATATGGCCTTTTAAGTTTTTTTCGAGAATGTTGATTCTGTCTCGTAAGGACCATGGGCTTAATTCATTTAAATTACAAGAAAAGATATTTTGGAAAAAGTAGAAAGAAATATAAAAAATAGCGTGTATAATGTATGCAGTGGCGGCGCAAGGCCTATCTAAATGTGGACAAGGTGTCATTCGCGACACCCTCCAATGGTGTTAAAAGGGCTTATTAAATTAATATATTTTTTAAAAACATTCATTTAAAAATATATAAATATATACTTACGAGACAAATTACACAGAATGAGTTAGCCTCGAAGTAAGTTAAAAAACATTTATAATTTAAAAAAGATTGTTTGATTGATGGTGTCGTATTCTTTTGGACTGGGTTAAATTTCTGAATTAATTATGTGTGCAAAAGAGTAACTTCTTCAATAATAGAATAAGTACCTACTACACTACTTAACACAAGTGTTTTTATTGCAAGTACATACGTTAGGAAGTAAGTACCTATCATAAAAAAATTACGATTGCTTAGTATTGTGGTTGTTAGCAGTATTCTATGTAACAAATATAAATAACCTTTGAGAAAATTAAAAAATATGCGAAAAGTGAATATTTTAAAAGTACTTAACTTGAACAGATTCATTTCCCTAAGAAATTAAGGAATTTTCAAGGAAATCCCACTTAACCTCCGATTACTTGATAACAACTGGAAATACCTAAGTATGGTTACCACAGATGGATTACTCGTAAGTTAAAGTTATACTCGTAGATACGTCTTTGCAGTAATCACGGAAACTATATTGTTTGACAACAGCTCAATATTTTATAGTATTAAAAAAATGTGTCGTGTGGTTCCCGGCACCAATAAAAAAAGAATAGGACCACTCCATCTCTTTCCCATGGATGTCGTAAAAGGCGACTAAGGGATAGGCTTACAAACTTGGGATTCTTTTATTAGGCGACAGGCTAGTAACCTGTCACTATTTGAATCTCAATTCTATCATTAAGCCAAATAGCTGAACGTGGCCTTTCAGTCTTTTCAAGACTGTTGGCTCTGTCTACTCCGTAAGGGTATATAGACGTGATGATATGTATGTATTAAAAAAAAGAATTTATTTATTTAATAGGCTGTTTGTAAAAACATATTGATTAAAATTAAAATTTAAAACATTTCACATTTTAAATGATTTGTTAATTCAGTTTTCGAATAAATTTAAAATGGAATTGAAATATTTTAAAAACAGACTCAGCTCAGCATATTCTGTCAGAAATAACAATTTTGTTTGAAATATCTCGTTCTCATATTTGGTCAATGAATGACTGCACATTATCGAAATTAACATAACATTTCTCCATTTATATAAAGGCCATATCCAGTTACGTTAATGTGAAATAGTGTACAAGTTTCATTGAAGTCCGAGTCAATTTTCAACAAAGCTTTTTTTATTCTTTTACCTTAACTACTAGACCACTGGCATTTTAATGAACGATTGTGTTATTATAAGACCTATTTTTGCCGCTGTGGTATTATTCCTAACTCTGAACTACAGGTATATCATAACATACATACATAAAGTCACGTCTATATCCCTTGCGGGGTAGACAGAGCTATCAGTCTTGGAAAGACTGAAAGGCCACGTCCAGCTGTATGGCTTAATGATGGAACTTAGATTATTTAAATACATGTCTCAATTTTTTTTTGAGATAACTTCAACTCAGGATTTGTTCCAACAAGCACGATAAAAACTATAGTATGCAAATTTATTTGTTTGTCATCACTTCAATGTTTATTTTTTTAGCGTGAGCGAAGCCGTAATAAGTAATAGAACTTCAAAAGCCAATTTTGTTAAGAATTTGTCCCTTACATATGGATAACTAATTGAGATGAGCATTTAAATAATACCGGTTACCAGCGCGTGCCAAGCGTTATTCTAAAACCAGTTTTGATATATCAAATTATATTTAAATTAAATTAAGTGACTTACCTATTATGACGAAACAGGTGATTCCCTGTACTGTCAAGGTCGGCGGTCATAAACTTTAACAAGCTGTAAACTGTGTTGTAACGGTCGTTGACCTGTTTGTCAAAATATTTAATGATGATTTGTGTGACATATATGACATATACGATTTTGTCATACGAAGAAAAACGTCTATGTCATACGTTCGTAAAACATAAAAAGTAAAAAATAAGAAAAAAATCAGAAGTCCATAGTATTTTTAGAACAACAAGATGTTCGGTAGCCAATGAATTCGTTATATTTTCATTTTATAAATTAGGCAAATTATATCCCAAGTTTATTAACAAATGGTATAAAAATTACAATACATTTCTTATAAATTCTTTGACCATAACTCACTACCATCAATATTGATTGCAATATTTCTCATAACCGTTAAATTACTCAAGGTTACATCAAATGTAGAAAATACGGTGTAATAGGTAAATCTTTGATTGGCTTTTAAATAAGTTATCCTCGTCAATCTATACAACATATTATGTAAAAGTTATGATTATTCAAATCAAACAATCTTTTTTAAATTATAAAGGATTTTGATAAAAGGCTATCAGAAGACTTTCAGTCAAATCTGAAAGTATTCTGGAAATCCGTAAGGTCAGCCCGAGGAAATACTATAACCAGAGAGCTGACTAGGATCAGATGCCAGGATGGTAGCGTTGTGAAAGGAGAAGAATGTGTACTAAAGATATGGAAGGACTATTTTGAAAGTTTATTTGAAAAAAAGGAAGGAAATAAGAAAGATTTCTGCTATAGCGAAGAAAAAGAGAATGAGATGGAAGGCGAAATTGAAATGTTCGAAATTGTGGAAGCACTTAAGAGTATGAAAGCGGGAAAGGCTGCTGGGTGTGATAGAGTGTCGGTCGAGATGCTTAAAGCAGGAAAAGGCGTAGTAGCTAGTCAGTTGTACTGCCTTTTCAATTTGTGTTGGAGAAGCGGCCGAGTACCAAAAGATTGGTGTAAGGCTGTTATCGTGCCACTTTACAAAGGAAAAGGGTCACAGCTGGACTGCAAAAATTATCGTGGTATAAGCCTGCTTAGCGTCGTCGGCAAATTGTATGCTAAGGTATTGATTAATAGAGTCAGGAATGAAACTGATGACAAAATATGGGATGCTCAAGCGGGATTTCGAAAGGGAATGGGATGTACTGATCAGGTCTTTTCCTTGCGGTGCATAGCCGAAAAGTTTTTGGCCAAGAGTCAAAAAGTCTATTGCACATTCGTAGATCTGGAAAAGGCCTATGACAGAGTTGAGAGGAATGAATTGTGGTCAGCACTTTCTATGCATGGGGTGAGCAGTCTCTTAATACGAGCACTGAAATCCTTATATGAGGATTCGAGTGCTTGTGTCAGGATAAACGGAGCGCACACTGAGTGGTTTAAGATTGAGAAAGGCGTTAGGCAAGGATGTGTTGCGTCACCGTGGCTGTTCAACCTATTTATGGATAGCTGCTTGACAGATTTGAAAGAGTCTAAAAGTGGATTAAGGATGAATGAGTTACTCGTCAAATGTCTGCTCTATGCCGACGATCAGGTTATACTGGCGTCATCAGCGGAGGAGCTACAGGAGATGGTAAACTGTATGCATGAAGCTTTAAAAGAGAAAGGAATGAAAGTGAACGTAAGTAAAACTAAAACACTGGTTTTTGAAATGGAGAAAGAAATGACAGCATGTAATATTTTGATTGGAGGAGAAAAAGTGGAGCAAGTGAAAGAGTTTGTATATCTAGGATCAAAGTTTACATCAGATGGCAAGTATGATAGTGATATTGAAAGGAGAGTGAACGCGGGGAACATGGTGAATGGAGCTTTGCATGCCTTTATGAGCAGTCAGAAACTATCCAAAAAGGCTCGACTGGCTGTGCACAGGGGCGTGTTGGTCCCGACATTAATGTATGGGAGTGAAAGTTGGGTATGGCAAAAGAAGCATGAAAGCAGAATAAATGCAGTGGAAATGAGAGCGTTAAGGAGTATGATGGGTGTGAAATTGAGTGACAGGATAAGGAACAGCGTGATAAGGGAATGTTGTGATGTGAAAGAAGATGTAGTTACAGGAATAGAAAAGGGTATGTTAAGATGGTTCGGTCATGTGGAGAGGATGAATGAAAGCAGGTTGACTAAGCAGATATACAAGGAGAGTGTGGAGGGAAAGGTCGGAGTGGGAAGACCTAGACGAACGTATCTTGATCAAATTAAGGACGTCCTGGTAAAGGGTCAGGTCAAAAGTACCCGAAACCGCCGAGCTTGTATGAAGAGAGTTATGAATGTGGACGAAGCGAAAGAAGTATGCAGAGATCGTGGCAAGTGGAAAGAGGTAGTCTCTGCCTACCCCTCCGGGAAAGAGGCGTGATTTTATGTATGTATGTATGTATGTTATGATTATCTATGATTAAAATAATATAGAAAATTCCTTCCTCAACAAAACAGAACAGTTACACATCAAGAAAAAATGCAGAATTACTCTCCCGACATCCTCTTGCGATTTTCGTATTTAAGGCCGCGTGGTCAGTTTCGTAATCATTCGTTGTTTCAAACCGACGCGTTCCACACGTCGAAATGAACAAAATAATCTTAGCCTTCGCCTCTGTGTTTGTGATAAGTGTTGTGGAAATGAAAACTGTATATTACTATCCACCGTTCGCTGGACCTGACGTCATAGTTTTTGACGGCCCAACCAATTATCACGAAACACACAAGAATGACGAAGAAACTCGCACTGAGAAACCTAAAACTGATAAGGACACGTCTGAAAATGAAATTGACGTGGAATTCGGAGACCTTTTTGATGTGAGATCGTTAAAAGACGAACCGATCTGTCCGCCGGGCTTCCAAAAAATGGGGAGCCTCTGCTTTCCCAAGGATTAATTTGTGGAATAAAACATTGATTGAAATCAATTGGAATCCAGTTATGTTGAAAATTGTCGTCCTGTGAAGTGACAACATCAGAAATTCGTTCTAGTCTACAAATTTACTGTTCGAGAGTGAAATTCTGTGGTATTTATTCAGTGATTAAGTGATTAGTTTTAAGTAATGCGGTGGGATTTTAAGTTGTTTTGACATTAAAGTAATTGCCAAGCTATCATTTTTTATTTATTTATAATTGTTTTCAAGTTATTCTCTCGTAATTTAAATATACATGTGACTTCTTTTAGAGTAAAAATTAAGTAGTTTGAGTACTTTAACTAATAACTTAATGTCATTTGTCTTTATTAATTTACCGCCTATAATTTATTATTCAATGTACTATACTATAAAATTGCCATCATTTGACACCTATAGCCATAAAGAACATCTGCGTTCTTAGTTTTAAGACTTAAGAATAAGGAAGTTATATATGGTATTATTATTAACTATAAGAATCAAACATAACGTTAACATGTTTTCAAGGACAGGTATAGTTGCCTAGATATAGTCTGTTACATACATAATTTGAAGGCTGAAGTTACTATGAAATGTGATGTGTAATTTTTAATTTTTAGCACCTGGTAACTTTGCAAATGTGACATGATCATGACCTGTATTCATAAAAAAAAACATGAAATAAATAAATATTTATTATAAGACATTTTAATTTTCTCTTTGCCTTATTATAAAATATCTAAACAGAACTTGAGAATTTTTTTATTGACAAGAATTAAAAAAACCATGCATTCACAAGACATACGTTAGAATCAAAAATTATGTTGAAAATAAACATAACAATCAATATTTGAATTTGAATTCCATCATTAAGTCATACAGCTGAGCGTGGCCTTTCAGTCTTTTCAATAATGTTGGCTCTGTTTACCTTGTAAGCGATAATACGTGATTATATATATGTATAAAAGAAAACACAGCTATATTGTTTTGCATTGTCTGAGTATATTGACTAGGAGCCCACGGAAAAAATGGATAATGTCAATACAAGATCATTCAATATTTTATTAGCGAGCAAATACTGAGGAGTCAAGGTTACACCAGTGTGTAACTAGGAAATATTTTTAGTACTTATGATTCATTACCTAGGTTGGATAAAACAAATGAATTTTGTAAGAATTTGTCAAATTTTTTTCAGCTGATTCAGTTGTGCCGTTTGGTTCCCGGCACCAATACAAAAAAGAATAGGAGCACTCCATCTCTTTCCCATGGATGTCGTAAAAGGCGACTAAGGGATAGGCTTACAAACTTGGTATTCTTTTTTTAGGCGATGGGCTAGCAACCTGTCTCTATTTGAATCTCAATTATATCATTAAGCCAAATAGCTGAACGGGGCCATTCAGTCTTATCAAGACTGTTGGCTCTGTCTACTCTACATATGTACTTTTGTATGTTTTTTCAGCTGCTTTTCTGTTTCCATGACCTATATCTTTCCACTTGCCACTTTGCATACTTCTTTCGCTTCATCCACATTCATAACTCTCATCATGCAAGCTCGACGGTTTCGAGTACTCTTGACCTGACCTTTTGCCATCCTTAATCATCATCCTTAATTTGATCAAGGTACGTTCACACGTTTACATCCACAATCTTCTTGTTTATTTGCTTAGTCAACCTGCTTTCATTCATTCTTTCCACATGACCAAACAAATAGTAGTAAAGTAATATAACTAACTAAGTAATATAACTATTAAGCCCGAGTAGCGTAAGTACTATAAATGATTTTGATAGCTGGAACACCCGATGGGGAACCACGATAGTCCAGTTAAAATGTAATACATACATACATACATATGGTCACGTCTATATCCCTTGCGGGGTAGACAGAGCCAACAGACTTGAAAAGACTGAATGGCCACATTCAGATATTTGGCTTAATGATAGAATTGAGATTCAAATAGTGACAGGTTGCTAGCCCATCGCCTAAAAATTATCCCAAAGTCGTAAGCCTATTCCTTAGTCGCCTTTTACGACATTCATGGGAAAGAGATGGAGTGGTCCTATTCTTTTTTGTAATGGTGCCGGGAACCACACGGCAAATGTAATTAATAAAGAAATTACGCTTTAAAAAAATCATTCAGCCACACGAAGTCGTGGGAATCAACTAGATTGCGATAAGTTTTATTAAAAACCCATGTTTAATTGAAATAATAAATAACTACCTAATAAATAAAGTAATGTACTCACGGATAGAATTATGTATGCCTTATTATTCTTAGCTTGGCTTTAGTCCCGGTTGCATCCTTTCCATCACTTTAGAGAAGCCGGGATATGCCTTTGATTTGGTTCCTGGATTGGGTGAGTCAGGTTTTTATACGAAGCGACTCGCCTCTGCAAACTTCGCAGGGAAACCTAACCCGTATTGGATCGATCATGTTGAACATCCAGTTGCATGAATATGCAGGTTTCCTCACGATACTTAGCATCGGTGATGATCAGGTGAAATAGCACGAAACTAGTGTACATAATATTGAAAATAGTCGATGGCTATGGCACATGGCTGAGGAGGGATTTGAACCTGTGCCCTTTATACACAACACGCATTTTAACCTTTCCGATTCGACCACAGACGCTCTGTGTAAGTGTGGTACAAATAAATGAGAAATACCTAGAATAGAATCATGTCTAATTTGTATGCAAGATTGCCACCCCTATCCTTTTCATCGTTAGCAAAGTACCACATGAAAGCAAAACGTATTCGGTTAGCCTATGGCTACACCGCTGTAAGAAATTAATAAAAAAAATACTTAATTACTCAAAAAATGTACCGTATAAGGTTAAAAATATTAAAATACTTAGTTATTTATATTTTTTTTTTATTAATTTCCTGTTTAAGCTGCTGACATTTTCTTTGCTGATACAAAACGGATGTTATATAAACTAGTCATTTCATCGTTATGGACGTAGAACTAATTATTTCAATAGGAATATTTCGTCAAATAAATAAAGATAAAGATAAAATAAAATATGTATCAGGTAACCTCATAGTACCTCACTTGTAAGCCCAGCTTAAGAGACACCTATTTGTTATTCATTACGCTCAAACGATCGGTTCGAGATGAATCTTCGTAGAGATTAAGTGCCAATAGAGAACTGGAATAGAACGCTGTTCCACATATTTAGGAATAGTACGTGAATGTGTGTTCTAACCGTTTCAAAGATGCAAATACATATCTTATCAATCAATCTATACCAAAACATGTAATAACAGTCGAAAAAGAAAGTAGTAATTTATTTAATGTTCCACAAAAAACAAAAGACACCGCCCAGTATTACCTATTTTAATAACTGTTACTTTAATCATTTTAATAATTTCTTCAATTTATACCTACAATAAGTTTAATTTAAAAAGCAAACTCTTATAATTTTTTTTTTATCCCAAGCAAATTTCAGTCACGCCTCTACTTTATTAGTAAATCTAAATTGACTAATGACATTTAAACACGGAACAGAACCTTATGGTCATAGTAATAAAGACTTGGATTTTGTATGAAAATCCCTTCAAATATCTTAACTTTGTTGCTGGCGAAATGGGCACATCTGGAGCAGTAGGTACCATAAACGCAAATACAGGATGTTCATACTAATAGCTTTATTACAAGGTATTTTGGTTGTTTTTCCAACGGTTTAAAAAGTAATCCCTTTGTCATAGCAGTCTCAATCTTATTTGGATGAAGGGAGTACGTGATTTTCACAACCTTTGAGATTTTGGTTAGGAGCCTAGTTGTTATTAAAATTTAATGATATTTATCCTAATCTTTACTGCGCTCACCTTAGAAGCCGGTCGAAGAAATGGGAAAACTCACACCAACAGTGTCTTGTGGTTATTGGCTCTGTCTACTTAAAAAATAAAGACAGAGAACTAAAATGTTAATGTTAGGTATCTGTGTATTGTTACCCTGAAAGAGATTTCTTTTGATATAAGCAGAACCTATGTAATTTTATTTCTTGTGTTTATCATTCTTGAACTTTTCTGAGTACATAAATTAGTAAATAAATAAATAAAATGTAATATTAAACAAATTGACGGCCTCTGTAGCGCAGCGGTAAAACGCTTGTCTGTGACTCCGGAGGCCCGGGTTCGAATCCTGGTCAGGGCATGATGAGAAACGAACTTTCTCTGATTGGTCTGGGTCTTGGATGTTTATCTATCTAAGTATTTATTATAAAATATAGTATCGTTGAGTTAGTATCTCGTAACACAAGTTTTGAACTCACTTCGAGGGTTACTCTGTGTAATTTGTCCCGTATATATTTTCTTTGATTTAAATTAATATTTACGTATTAATATCATATTGTAGTAACATTAAACCATCTGCTTTATAAAAACAAGAGCAAATCTGTAAAAATAACAAAATGAAAAATTTTCAGGCGACCCAAGGAATTAAGTCTTGACAACAACAAGACAAGAAAATTACTTTATTAGTCAGTTGAGTAAAAGTTACGCTTTTGGCCATTATTTCTTATAAAATAAGAAATAATGGCCAAAAGCGTAACTTTTTCATTAACAAAACCACTGCCCAGACAGCGCGGTTTAATGAATTTAATAATTGTACTCATTTCTAAAGCCATGCTAAGCTAAACGTGGCCTTTCAGTCTTTTCAATGCCTAGTGATAGCTCTGACGTACTCGCAAGGGATAAAGACGTGATTATATCTATATAATAGTATATATGTACTTATTTCTATATATTCTATTTGTCTTCGTGTCGTAAACAAAGCCTACAAAAGTATATTTCAGAATTGTACCGCGTATTTTCTTCAAATGGTATTAAAACTAAGAGCCAATAAAATGTTATAGCTCTAAATATGAATGTGTCATAAACACTAAGCATTTGAATGTATATTTTAACATTAACCTCATTGCCGACTTAGATACTGGGTCGATATTGTAAACTCCCCTTAATCCACGTAAGTAGCTGATCTTTGGTAACCAGATACGAACATTTCAGTAAATTATTTGGTACAACGAGTAAAGCCGTGTGGTTCCCGGCACTAATAGAAAAAATAATAGGACCACTCCATCTCTTTCGCATGGATGTCGTAAAAAGCGACTAAGGGATAGGCAATACAAACTTGGGATTCTTCTTTTAGGCGACGGGCTAGTATATTGTCACAATATGAATCTCAATTCTATCATTAAGCCAAACAGCTGAACGTGGCCTATCGGTCTTTTCAAGACTGGCTCTGTCTACCCGGCAAGAGATGTAAGTAAATGGAATTAACACTAGGGGGTAGAAGAGGAGGAGGTATTTCTAGCGTCCTTGTCAAATTTTAGCTCTCTAGGAATTTATGCAACGTGAATGTCTAAATTTACCTAACATTCGTTAACTTGTGTCAGAATGTTAGTTAACTTTAACAACTGGTGTTTACAGTCAGTTTAAATACTGGTTCCAAGAATCATGGTGCGCGCAGTCTACACACTCACACACATAATCACGTCTATATCACATATATGCGGGGTAGACAGAGTCAGCGGTCTTGAAAGACTGACAGGCCACGTTCAGCTGTAAGGCTTTATGATAGAATTGAGATTCAAATAGTGACAGGTCGCCTAAAAGAAGAATCCCAAGTTCATAAGCCTATCTCTAAGAAGCCTTTGACGAAATCCGTAGGAAAAAGATCCTATTCCTTTTGTATATTGGTGCGCGGGAACCACACGGCGCAATCTACAATAAACCTTATTTCAAACAGTAACATTTACGACTGGTCCTGCTTTTAAATAAAACAACTTAATGGAACTGTCGCTTAACATTTGATGTCAGTGTACATTATTTTCAAACGCAAAGTTTGATCCTTGAATTAGTACAGTTGGTAGCCTTACCCTTATAATTGTTTTATAGTTGCCACATCGAGAGATCTGTGGTACCCTAAATTTAATGAGAAGGGACCGGTATGATGAGTTCTAAGTTTGAATGATAGGACGAATGTTTTAAGTTTCATGACAGATAGTTTGAATATAGAATATCGTCAAACTACATGACCATTATGTACATATACTATTTTATTATTATAATTCATTTACACATACATTCATTCTATCACGTCTTTATCCGTAGCGGGGAAGACAAAGTCGACAGTCTTGGAAAGACTGAACGGCCATGTTCAGCTATTTTGCTTAATGATAGAACTGAGTTTCAAATAGTGACAGGATGCTAGCTTATCGCCTAAAAATAATCTAAGTTTGTAAGCCTATCCCTTAGTCGTCTTTTACGACATCCATAAGAAAGAGATGGAGTGGTCCTATTCTTTTTTCTATTAGTGCTGATAACCGCACGGCGTTGATTCTTGTGTGGTTATTTAAATATCTCGTATAAATTATATTTATTAACTTACAATAAAAAGAAATCCCTAATCAAATGCGTTCAGGATAAATTCCGTACGTATCTGCGTTGGTAAAAGCAATTTCTCCTCAATTCCCATTCTCATGAGAGTTTCAGGAAATCTTTTCTTACTTGTTTGTTTCGTTTTATCTACTTAAACTTTCGCGTTGCATTACATGTATCAGGGGGATTCTATTTCACCAGCGTATTTTTAGGGCTGCGTAGTTACCTTTCAGTTTTTTTGAGACTGTTGCCTTTGTCTGTAAACGTCTTAAGGAATAAAGGCGTAATTAATTTATGAATGTGGTCCAAATTGTTCGCTAAAACGGAAAAGCTAATTCGCTTAATCCTTTATAGTTGTATCTTGGTCGTCTGTCTGTTTGTATGTCTCAGCATTTAAAACATACATACACACTTTTATGTCCCTTGGGGCGTAGACAGGGTCAAGAGTCTTGAAAAGACTGATAGGTCATATTTGGCTTAATGGTAGAATTGAGATTTATATAGTGACAGGTCGCTAGCCCGTCGCCTTAACGAAAAATCCCAAGTTTATAAGTCTATCTCTTAGTCGTCTTTACGGCATCCATGGGAAAGACATGGAGTGGTCCTATTATTTTTTTCTATTGGTGCCGGGAACCACAAGGCCCTTGGTATACGGTATGTAAGTAAGCATAAGTTGATTATTTACTGTGGTGTCTGGCAAAGACCATTATAAATCTGTTCATTAACCTTTTGAACGCCGCAAGTAAAATTATGATTCTTGCCCACGTCGCCACGACCAAAGTTTTTGTCCATTTGAGCTACTTCAATGATGGGTTTATGAAACAGATTCACTAACGATTTTTACTAAGCCATAATTGACATAAGGTGACGTTGGCGTCTTGGCAAAATTTCTAATAGACGCCTAAAAGTGTCCATGGCGTTCAAAGGGCTAAGAGTCCATAAATGTTAGTGTGTTCTTCAAAATTGGAACCTCTGACTCACTAACCTTAATCAGGCTATACTTACTTACCAAGAAGTTACATTAAGCCACACAGCTCAACGTGGCTCTTCAGATTTTTTTAAGCCTGTGCCTCTGTCTACCCCGCAAGAGATAAAGACGTGACTGTATGTATGTACATTCACATACTCATACAGTCACGTTTGTAAGTATGTATGCAAGTTACACTGCATGCATTAGGAGTGTGGTCGAGTGGGCTTGTTAAGATTAAGAGCTCCTTAAGGTACCTGAGTTAAAAGCTATTGGAAATTGCGGTCGTGTCTGAAGCTCTGAGATATATTAGTTTAGATACTCGAGTTTCGTGATTTTTGGCTCTGACTGACCCGTATGGAATGATGATGTGATCCATGTACGTGTATCTGTTCATTATTACCGATTTAACCTCATAATTATTTCTTTTCTTGTTCAGTTTTTGTGTTAAACCACTTGGTAAAGAAAAGTATTTTATGTCAGCTCTATAACATTCTTAATAATAAGCTTGCCCGAGACTGTCTTAAAAAAGACTTCCAACTATTAAGTTCTACTCACGAAAGAATGCTACGTTCTTCAAATAAGTTAACTCTTGCTACCCCTTTTTACTGTACAGGTTTTGCGTCCAATTCTTTCGTCATTATGGCTGTTAGGCTCTGGAATTCACTTCCCGAGTCCATCAGGACATCCCCAAGTCGTTCTAGTTTCAAATCATGGGTAAACGGGGTTCTCTGAGTTGCGAGGGTATTTATTTCCCATAAGCCTTTTCACTCATTTCGGTAATCGCTGCACCTATTTATTTATGTATATTGTTTATTTATTGTAGTTTTTATGTATGAATATTATAATTATTTTATCTTATATTTTGTGTAGGTATAAATACATATATTTATTTCGTTTGACCCCACATAAAGTTCTCTGTAAGACCCAATGGTTGACTGGTAGATAATGCTGCTAGCATAAAGTCCGCCAATTCTGCTATACATTTGTATTTTGTGCAATGAAGTTTAAATAAATGAATAAATAGAAAAAACATGGGTACAGTAATCAGATTGTTCAATGTACTCATGTAAACCTACATACAACTTTACACCAATAAAATTGGTAATTTACCCGTGTCAGACACCTACTAATTTAAACAAAGTTATATTGTATTTAGCAGTGTGACCGTCGTGGAAATAAACCCCACACTAATTAAAACTATGAAACACTTATCTAGATCTGGGCTCAGCTGCTTTAGAAGTGGGTTCTTTGTGTAATGAGCCAGACTGTACTAAACTCACTGATTATAAACCCCTGTTTACATCTACTAAGACTGTGGACTAAGAACAACTCTTGCAGCTGTAAATAACTCGTGTATTCACGTGTTTATATCTTGTGTTTAATCTGCCTTGTGGTGCGGTTCCCAGCACGTTGTTGTTTGATTATATAAACATCCTAATATATATAATCACGTCTTTATCCCTACCGGGTAGACAGAGCCAACAACCTCGAAAAGACTGTAAGGCAACGTTCAGATGCAATTGAGATCGTATAGGTTAGGTAAGGTACGAGTTGCCAACCCAAAAAAAATGTATGAACATTTCTGACGTTTACAATCTGCGCTGGAAAAAAAAAGATGAGAGAGCGAAAGAGGGAGAGAATGTAACCAATGAAAATTTTGTAACGCAAAGAGGAGAAGAAGAAGTGAGAACATATCTCGTTTCTAGTTATTTTATTTACTTCTTCTATCACAAATATTAGAGATATATTGAAAGTATACCCTGCGTAAGTACCGTGTGTTTCCCGGCAACAATAGAAAAAAGAGAGACCACTCCATCTCTTTCCCATGGATGTCGTAAAAGGCGACTAAGGGATAGGCTTACAAACTTGGGATTCTTTTTTAGGCGATGGGCTAGCAACCTGTCACTATTTGACCGTGGCCTACCAATCTTTTTAAGACCGTTGGCTTTGTATACCCCGCAAGGTATAAAGGCGAGACTGTATGTTTGTTTATAACCAAGCGATAAATGCAAAAGTTTATAAGGATGTGTGGATATGTTTTTTAGTTTTGCATGCAAAATGAAATGGTCAGATTTTGGTGAAATTTCGTCTACGAGTAGAAGAATGTAACCTGAAATATTAAAAAAGGTACTTACAATCGCGCAATTCTCAGGGAAGCGAAGCCCCGGAGCGCAGCTAGTGTCTTGAGAAAAAGCATTACGGTTTGTATTTTTGTGCGATGTCGACAATCTTGCGAAAATTACTGATTTTTCAACTTCATTCCAGTTCCATTTGTACCATTCTCTGGATTTAAGTGGATTTGGAACAGATTTTAAAGCGCTTTAAGTGTTTCTGTTTTGTTAAAAATGTTAAGTGTTTCTGGAAAAACTATTATTGTGGCAGTCCTGGATTCGATTCCTGACGTGAGCAGATAACATGTGATTGATTTCACATATTTTTCTAAACCAGCGGTCTTTCTTCATTATAAATGACATTTAAAAATGAGGTATAATTAACTTGTATTGTAAGGATAAAAATAAAATAAAAAACACCAAAAAAAAACAATCAATTATGTTTTATTACAGTACGATCCAGAAGAATCATTAAAAATGTTTACGTCTATAATGTAATATCCCTTTCAAATAAGGGCTCAAATTATTTTAAAGGGATATACTGTAAAACTATTTCATCTTAAATGGGAACAAAATTAATTCCTAACTAGAAGAAAGGGATCTTACAACATATGTATACTCGTAGTTACAATATTAAAAAAGTTTAAATTAAAAACAAATATTTTAACAACGGTAAGTAGTTTAAATTTTTACACGTCTGCTTGGATACTCTGCGTCTAACATTGTATTGAAATAATTATTTTACACTGAATAATGCTGTAATATGAAACTTTGTTCACTTCAAACGTCTTCAAACTCCCCTAATAAAAATTTGTAAATAGGCTGTCAAAATATCACTGACGGAAAAATTGTGCATTAATTACAACTAGACATTTATAATGCCCAAGTGTTTAAGTTAAAACTTACGTTTTTAAACTTACAAATTAGTAAGCATAAATTTTATTATGGCAAACTACAACTGGATGTACGAGTAACTTGGTTACCTTCAGAGTCTATGCTTTGGAATATGTGGTCGATCTACTTAGATATTGTAAATTCCTTAGTGAAAAATAATAACCATGCAAAATTAGTTTGAATCACTACAATGTGTAAGACCCCTTGTGTAAAATGATACAGAAATGTATGTAATAAATGTGATACAATTATTTACATTAAAACTGAGATATGTATTTACATCTTATCATGTTACATTTGACGATTTCGTTGATTACATCTATTCATTAAATTTAAATTCGTTTTTCATATAACTATTTACATACGAATAAACTATCTACTGTGCCTTGCACAAGGACATTTTACTATGTACACTTTTAGTATACAATAATGCATTATTACTACTATTGAAATACCCGCTTTAAAATGTTATAGAACTGTACACAAAAGATTATTTTTTATATTGTTTTAACTCTCTTAATACGTAAACCTAAATAGAATATCTACCTAAGTTATCTTATACATATTATAGGTTACCGAAGGATTCAAGAATTTTATAATTTGAGCAAATCAGCGGCCTTCAAAACTCCAAGCGAAAACTACACCGTTTTGGCACAAGTACACTACGGCTTTATAAAAAGTAGTTTTTTGAACGCCCTTCTGAAATCCATATTGAAAATAGTATAGATGAGGGGGTTCAAAGCTGAATTAACGTATCCGAGCCACGTTATGAAGTTTATGAACTTGTTTGATAAACAACAGCTCGCGCAGAATGGGATCACAAGATAAATCACGAAGAAAGGCAGCCAGCACACTACAAACACTCCCATTATGATTCCGAGAGTCCTGGCCGCGCGTCGCTCCCTAGTTAACGAGATGCGCTGCTTCTCCTCAATGAATTGGTAAACAGTGTTTTGTTGACTCGGCTTCGCTCGCTTCGGAGGCTTACTCGCCGGCTCGTTTGCTGGCAACAACTCATCCTCGTGTGTTTCTTTCGAATTACTTTCGGACGACGTATTCCTATTCTCTATATTTTCTACCACATCTGTTACAGAATTCTCGTTGGACAAAATTGGAATGATAAGTTTGTTTTGTGACTTGTCGTCCTTGCTCCAATATCGCTTTTTGGGTTTCTTCTTTGGAGTCAGTTTTCTGGTTCGCTTTTTCTTTTCACTGTCGGACACCAGATGTGTTACGCCGTGATGCTCGTTGTGATTGGCTTCCGAGCTCACTGAGTCTTGGTCATTTTGGTCGCTGTCTTTTGCGGCAAACCTATTCTGACCGGAGGATATAGTGCTAATTTTTGTTGCCTTAGCACGGTCTCGTAGTCTTTTTTTGGTGGCCAAGTATATTTCGAAGTAAACTACAGTCATAATAATTAGAGGAATGTAGAAAGATCCAGATGACGAAAAGACGACAAAGCCTGGTTGTGAAGTCAAGCGACATGGCGTGTCCGGTTCAAATACGTCAGGCCAATCATTCCATCCTAGTAGGGGAGGGGAGCTAATGACTAAAGAGAGTATCCATACTATTCCGATCATTAGCAAAACCCTTTCCAAAGTTCTCTTTTGTGCGTAATTTATGGGATCCGTAATGGCCCAGTACCTGTCGAGGGCGATCGCGCACAGGTTCAAGATGGATGATGTACAGCACATTATGTCGCACGTCAGCCACATTTTGCACACGTAAATTCCAAACACCCATTGTCCCAGGATCGAGTAAGCGACGTTGAGGGGCAGTACGAGTATAGCCACAGTGAGATCTGCAACTGCTAAGGATACTATGAAGAAGTTTTGAACTATCCTCAGAGGTTTGTACGTAAAGACGCTCAAGATGACTAGGATGTTCCCAACTATTGTCGATATGATTATAAGGGTGAGTACTATAGCTGTGCAAATGGCCTCCCATTCTGGGACGGCCAGGGTGATACCGAAGCTACTCGGGTACTTAGGGTCATCTGCGACGGCGCAAATGTCTTTATCGACGTCAATTGCATCATATATTTCGGTATAATTTACTAAAGTGTAGTTGGTGTCGAATTGTGTGGATGCCTGACCCATTTTTGTGATGTCTTCGCTACATTTCACGTAGCATTATTTTTAAGAGTATTAAACTTAATCGCATTTTCGATTTTGGAATATTTCGACACAAAACGGTGGTAACATTTTTTCGTTTGTTCAGATGCAATTCCCAGAAGACTCATCCTCTTATATGCCATTTTTCTGGAACAAAAATAAATATTCTATTGATATAATGTTGATGTATTGCATATTAACACGATCAGATCAAATGATTTAAATCTTTTTACTGTATAAGAGAATCACAAGTATGGTTGTTATAATCCTCAACAGGTGGATAACATTTGAAGTTAGTTTCGATGTTTTAACTTGCATTATTACTTATTTGATGATTTTTATAGGCATATTTTAAATTAACTTGATGGTAACAACAAAGTTACACTATAACCAATAGATGTACCTACGAGTATTTAATTATACGTTTGTCACTCAATCCTAGGTTTATGTATATTTGAATGGCTCACCCGCTGTATGGAATATTTTTCAAAAATCTCCATTTATGTAGCATTCTGGATATTTGATGCGCAAAGAAATCTGAAACAAAGAAATATAGTTTTGTAAGATAACTCAGAAAACAGCTATTGTCAGTATCATCCATACAATCACGTCTTTTTCCATTACGTGGTCGATAGGGCCATCAATTTCCAAAAGACTGGAAGGCCACGTTCAGCTGTAGGAAGTGATTTTTTATAATTCTGTTTCCAAAAAACTAAAACCCTTAAACCTAAGTTCTTTATATCTATTTTGTAACTCCATACTGGTGAATTATGTACCTCAAACCCTTCCGTGATTTAGGGAGCGGTCGTGGCTAGAATTTTGACGATATGGGCCGGCACGTTACATGTATCTTCCTTATGACCTAATTCTGCGTAATGTTATCGACTGTGATTTTTGTTTGGGACGATTGCAGGGAAATTGAGGTTTGTGGTTGGTAAAATAATATTCATTATATATAAAAACTTGCACTATACGACCGCATGATATACAAAGTTTAAAAGAAAACTGAGAGTAAAAAGTTAAAATAGTAAATTTCTTATAAACTAGTAGATTCAAAGCTTTAAAAGCGAGTGCTGTAGATCAATCGATTTAGTTTAGAAAGATAAGATTAACTTATAATCCCAGGATAGTCAAAAAATAAATGGAATTACGAGTACTTTTATTCTTACACGAGACAAAAAGTATCCAAAACGAGAACATTTCCAACAATCGCGAATATAAAATCAAAGTAGTTTGGAAACCGTCGAGTTTACAACAATATCCGTCGAACTCGCCACTTAAGGGAATAACATTCTGTCTAGTTGAGCTCTTTGTGTAGGAAATTGAAAACCAGGTGGGCACTTCTGAAATAAAAGGCGGAAATAAGAAAACAGCGGTCACTCGCCGTCACAATCTGAAATCGTGGCGCATGTCATAAACTTTCTTCAAAGTTATCATACAACAATACATACATACATAATCCAAATATAAGTAGCAGACAGAGCTATCAGTCTCAAAAAGACTCAAAAGTCAGTCTCAAAAGGCCACTTTCAGCTATATGAGTTAATGATAGAATTGCGATTCATATACATGACAGGTTGATAGCCTTAAAGAAGAATGCCAAGTTTATTAGACGTTCTCCGGATTCACTTTTATTAGCTGCATGGGAAGTGTTTAGATCTTAATTTGAGAACTGCTTCTTCCTGGCTTGAGCCCTGGTTGCTTCCTCACCCCTCTGGGGAGGAGCCCGGGATGTGCCTTTGACCATGGATCTTAGATTGGGTGAGTCAGGTTTTACACAAAGCGACTCCTTTCTAAGTGAAACCTTAGCAACGGCATTAACATAGAATTCTGTAAGCTAACAACCTTCGAAAGCAGCTAAAAAAGATTATTTTTTCTCATTTTCTTCTTGTCAAATTTAAGAGCTAACTCTTGTTGAAAACAAATTTAAATCAGGCATAACTAACTTTATTTTACCTAAAAACTGTGACTAATTTATTTTTATAATGACTTGATTAATAGGAGAGTAATAAGATCAGCTCAGATTTATCTTAGTTTTATTACCCAGTGATTTAGTGGCTTAAGCGTTTTCCTTATTATCCGGAAGTCGGGGGTTGGAATCCCGCAGGAAACATACTTCCTGGAGTTATTCGCAGCAGCTTAAGATAGGAGTAATGTCTGCCGTGTGATTTTGGGCTATAAAATAGAACATGAAATAGAGGGGTAGACAGCGGTAATATCTTTTCACTTGTCACGATTTCTGCATACTTCTATCGATTCATTCACATTCATAACCCTTTTCATGAAAGCTTGTCGGTTTTCATCGGCACAACGATCCCGATTTGATCAAAGATTAACTTATAACGATACTTTGTAACGTTAATTCCTTAGCGTATACTTTCTTAGCCTTGGGCCACACAAGCTTTAGAACTTAAAGTTATACTACAAGTTAGTGCTTTTAGCTCAAAGCTACTTTTAGCGGTAGTACTGTGAGTGACATGAAGAACATTGAACGGAAGATAAAATCTTTTCAAATCTTAGAGCTAAAAGCTGGTGAAAGCTGAAAATAATGGACCATTTAACACGACATGTTGTTGCAAATATTTTCACAGCATATAAAATAAAGATTTTGTCTTTAGCGGGCTCTTTAGTCTTGTCTTTAGCGGGCCCTTTAGTCATACATTTACACCCTTTATTCAATCACGCTTCTTTCCCAGAGGAGTAGGCAGAGACAATAACTTTCCAGTTGCCACGATCCCTGCATACTTCTTTCACTTCATCCACATTCTTACTCTCTCGGTGCAAACTTCTCGGGGACTGAATTTTCGTTAGGATGTCGAAGCCCCAAATTAGTAAATTATATTTTTATTTAATCTGCTATGATACATATCACCTCTTTATATCTTTAAGGCTAGACAAAGCCATTAGCCAAAAGACTCGCAGGCCATGTTAACCTGCACGTCTTTAATAGAAATTTAGGAATAAGTTGCAAGCTCAACGCCCAAAATCTTAACTACTTACTTATCTTTATTTCCATTGACACTTTGGGGAAAAACACATACCATTTTTGTTTCTTTTTGTTATCACACCGTCTGAAAGCATTATTCTATCATATTTTTTTACTTCTTATTTCAAAACTTCGCAAGTTTGGTATACACAATATGGGGCTTCCATTAAATCCTTTAAAGTTTCTCCCGTTCCCTCATTTCCCAGCTGCGGACTGGGAATTCTTTGCGGAACTTTCTTACGGAATCCTATTTTGCTCGGATCAATGACACCGAGGTCTGTTGTTTTCGAATATTTGCAGATTTATTAAACTTTCCTAATGAACAAAATGGTAAAAAACGGAGCGAACTTAATATATAATAAGAAGGTCCACTTTGAACTTTATATATCGATGGCTCCCAAGTATACTATCGTATGTCTTAAAATGTAACTTTACAGGAGAAGCGATTGAACGTGTTAGAGTGTGTAGTTCCTGTAAATTTTAAGCTAGACACATGATTTTTTTTCTACAATTTTTTGAAGTATAGTGTATATGAATATAATAACATTCATTTATAAATATGTTATAGTTTCTGAGATATTGTTGTTAGGATACTTTAAGTTGAAACGAATTTTTTTTTTAAATCGTAACTTATCTATACAATTATTTACTTCGTATAATTTGTTGATCAAAAAATCGTATCTTTCCTTTACGAGTATTTACTTTGTATATTTGTCAACAAAAAATGTTGTATGAGTTACTTACTGCTTTTTACGGGAATATAAGATTTTTGTTTATGCACGTATGTTGGGATATTATATTTAAAACTTATTTAAAACATAAATTTCATTATGATAATAGGCAGTTGAGTGTAAGGTATTAATTTTGTGCATAATAAATTATTACACCAATTAATATTTTTGGAATTTTTCATCATAATCAAAGAATCAGAGATTATTTTATTTTCATACTTTTAGAACATAATAATTGCACATAAAATAAACATTTTCTCCAGAATTAAAAAAATAACAACTAAAATTAATTATCTTGATAAAGTAAAATAATATTTCTTGATGATTTGTGTGTTTTTAATGCAAACAATATGCACAATATAGAGATAATATATTATTATACGATATATAATCACGTCTATGCGGGAATATACTCTTGCGGGGAAGACAGAGCCAACAGTTATCACGGTCAACCGCTTGGCTTACATACATACATATGGTCACGTCTATATCCCTTGCGGGGCAGACAAAACCAACAGTCTTGAAAAGACTGAATGGCCACGTTTAGCTATTTAGCTTAATGATAGGATTGAGATTCAAATAG
Source organism: Amyelois transitella (assembly GCF_032362555.1). NCBI lineage: Eukaryota > Metazoa > Arthropoda > Insecta > Lepidoptera > Pyralidae > Amyelois > Amyelois transitella. Next base: position 2,502,716 of record NC_083511.1, on the reverse strand, counting down.
TGACAGGTTGCTAGCCCATCGCCTAAAAAAAATAGAATCTCAAGTTTGTAAGCCTATCCCTTAGTCGCCTTTTACGACATCCATAGGAAAGAGATGGAGTAGTCCTATTCTTTTTTGTACTGCTTGGCTTAATGATAGAATTGAGATTCAAATAGAGACAGGTTGCTAGCCCATCACCTAAAATAGGAATCCCAAGTATATAAGCCTATTCCTTAGTTAAAGTTATGTTGAACTGCTGGAATAATTGAACTATTGCAAAGACTTATTAGGTCATTTGATAGAAAGATATGGGGAGCACATAATCATAAAGTGGAGGAATATGGGTACTATCTTGGAGTCGTCGTCTTGTATTTGGTCATGTATTGGGATTCATCTAAATTATATTTATAGAGAAGTTTATTAGGCTCAGAAGAAAAAACATTTATTTCTTTTATGTTTATCCATTGCACTACTTCACTGTTAATATTTTCAGACCAATTTTTTAAGCTCAAAGTTGATTTATTATTCAATAACTTGGTATGATCCATCTCAAAAACATTATAAGGTTTTCCATCTTGCTTAGCCCATCGCACTTATGCAAACCATTCTAAAGGAGTATAGATATATTTAGGTATTATTGGCAGTTCCTTTAATCAATGCATAAACACTGTCTCCTTCTTGTTATATATATATTTTTCCAAAAAAATCCAAATAAAAAAAACAATCATTACACGTTGTTAACATGTAAGCTGCATAATCTATTCTATTCCGGTTTACCCTGTGGCGCTAGCTAACCAAAACCTAGATTCGACTGCCCCTGCCATTACTTCTTTAAATATGAAATCGGACAACCAACTTAAGACCGCGCAAAGAGCATAAGTTTATGTCACTATCTAAATACAATTTAAAATTATCTTTTCGAGTATAATGGGATTCTACAGGTTGGAAGCATTTGATATGGTCACATACGCTTTTCCTGGCATCAGCAGATATTTACATGGATAATTTTAATGCTTGCCTCGGTTATCAGTAGCAACAGTACCTGTAGAAGAGTCTGTCTTCTGTATTACTGTGTAAACAAATTGTTCACTGTTCATCAGCGTAGATAAGAACTGTTTTGCAAACTATAATGTAATTTCATCTGTACTATCTGACTCGGGAATATAAGTACCTGGTATATAAGTATTGATTACCCCAATCAATACTTAATACTTATATACCATATGGGTATCAATATAAACTCTTCGCTTAAGATTTTGGTTTACTAGATTATATACATAAATCCATCGTTTATGATGATTACCAAATTTCCAGAAAGCCAAAGCAAAACTGGCTTTTCTTTGGTCAGTTGATATATTTTTGAAACATTTTAATCGACATTTACACGGTGATTTTATTTCTTTTTTCGGATTTTGTATACCTTCACGAGTCACGTACACCTTACCAAGATTTTTTTTATTTTTCTTTTTGCATATATCCATTCATTCTTATACTGTCTTCTAATAAATGTACTGTTTCTAATGGTCCTTGTCTGTTTAGTTACCTTTTTTATTTCGGGAGTAGGTGTAACATCACTCAAATATGTTAACGGCGTGTTTGCTAAGGACGTCGAATAGTTTGATCACCAATAAAGTACGGGCAAAAATCATGCCTATTTATTCTACATTGTTAGTTGTATATTCAGGGCAAGACGGGTACTGTGTGTTTGAAGACTTTGGTGAAAAAATTGTTAAGTACTCTATGAACAGGGGAATGCTGCAAGTGATCAATTATAGTTTCAGGTAAGTTGCTTAAAATGTTTCCTGAAAATATAATAACTGATAAAATCTACTATTGTGATATTTACATATGTCAATAGTAGATTTAAAATATTAGTTGTAACAATTGCATCAAAATACCGGTATCATATTCATTTTAGAAAGTGTGTCAATTTCTTATAAATCTGCTTCTTCTGATAATGATGAGTATAAAAAAATTTGAAATAGCAAGTGATTAATTCCGTAAGATTTATAAATGGCCGTTTTTTTAAATAAAATGATACATAAGATACATATTTATTTTGCATCTAATACGTAAACAATCTTAACTAAACATTACTATCAATAAAAAAATATAATTAAACAATGTAAATTGTAGTAAGTGTAAATGCTATAATAAATATTTCAATATTAACCACGTAAAAAATCGTATGTATTGCATACGATAAAAAAAAAGTTTTGATGACAATGTAAATAATAGTAAATGATACTTACGATACTTGTTCAATGCAAATGAATAACGTAAACAATCGTGTGTTATATTTACTATAGTTTAAGTTTTAACTATTGGCAAAAAATAAGCAAATACTTGAATATTACAAATTTCTTGTCAGTATACTTACTCAGTACTCATCCAGTTTCTTCTACATTATTATTGAGCAACGCCAAATTTTAGGTAATAGAAATTGATTAAGAAACAACAGTGTCATTTCTTGCCGTTGTCGTTTTTAATGCAATATCGCATAATTTTCGACCTCTAGCGTGTTGTTTTGAATAATCCATCCTATACTTATTACGCATTCTTAACATACATCAATTTAGTTATTGTATTATGTGTGAAATCTGCAGACGCGCTGTACGAAAATATCGCGCTTCTTTGCAGCGTACCAAACCGCAAGTAATCGTTACGATTGCCAACTCCGCTCCTGCCTTCCCCGTAGCAGATCGTATAAGACATTACGACGGTATACTATGCAGGAAACGGCAACATACTATTATATACGTGTGAAAACTTTTTAATTTTAAATGATAGATTTTTTTTTGTTTGTGAATTAGATAGTTTATAATAAAATATTTCGGAAATACTAATAAAACGAAAATGGCTATTTTGTGGATTACGATAGTATACGTAGGAGCCATCGATATGTGAGTTTTAGGTTGGTTTCGACTTCAGTTTCTATATTAAAGTTACTCCAGTTTGGTAGCGAAGAACAATAATTATCTGCGCCAGGTACTCTTCCTGCTCTGGCAGCATCGCACGCGCGACGCCATTTTTATCGCGCTTAAGACTATCGCTGTCCCGTTTTATGTCATAATAAAAAACCATAGTTTTTCGCGCGACAAATAGAACTAATTTATTGATGAAATTTTGCATATAAATAGTGTCAGGTACGGAAAAGGAAAAAGGGTAAAATGATCAGGCAAAGACCTCTCTTTTTTTAAGTCGGTTAATAATGCAAAACAAATTCTGTTTTGCGCCTAATTAATTGCGAAAGCATCATACGTCTTCATGAAGTCGCGTCTTCATAAAGATCAATTAATTTTGTTGCTTATGACTTCGAGTAACTTTGCTTTGTTACATCGGTACTGACATTACCGATCTTATTAATAAGAATGATTGACGAGTACGTAATAATACACTCTAATAAATTAATATCGAAGCTAAGTTTTCCTACACTCTGTCAATGCCTAGTCCACTATCATTTCAAATAAGTAGATTTGTTAAAATAAATACACGAATTCTTAGAATTTTATAATATGAAAATCCTTTGGAATATTCATACATATAATTATGTCTTTATCCCTCAAGGGGTAGAAAGAGAAAAGATTGAATGGCGACTTTCAGCTTGATGATGTAATTGAGATTCAAATAGTGACAGGTTGGTAGCCCATCGCCTACAAGATATATAACAAGTTTATTAGCCTTTCCTTCCTTATTGAAATACAAGTAGGATTTTATTGATAAATATAATACATTAATACTTTGGATTATTGGTACAATAATTTCTTTGAAAATTTTGTTGTCCATTACACAATTTCAATGCGTTCGTAATATTTTGACTTTCAAACTCGTGACACCATTCATTACAAGTTAATAATAAATGATACAGATTTATAATATTAATTCCAAGATTAGTCAGTGCTTGGCAGCATTCCCGCTGTTTGTTGTATTAATTTCATTTTAAATATCTTGACTTTTCCATGGATTCGTGCAGTAACTTGCCAGTCACCGCAGTAATGTAAAGGCTTTTGTTTATGGGACGCATATTTTGTGAAATAAGTCCCGATGTCCGGAGCCGATAAGAGTTGAATTTTCGAGTGAAATATCGTGTTTAAATGTAAATAACCACAAGGAACTATAATGAAAACGCACGGTACGCATATTAATTTCGTATACTCAAAACGTGTTAGCAATAAAATTCTATTCGTAACGAACAATCAAATGAAAACCAACTTTTAGAATGACGTCCGTCCAATTTACGTACTTTTGTTGACACGCTTGGGACCTAAATTATGGCAATATATGCACGGCTGAACTTCAAATAAAATGTAGTTTTAATATTGGACAAACAACAAACAAAGAGTAAATGAAATGTTAACTAGGTAAATTCTGCTAATTAACTATTTGAAGCTAATTACATTTCGTTGTATATTCAAACATATTTACGTATTTATAAAATCACGCCATTTTCCTGGAGGGGTAAGCAGAGACTATACAAACTTTGATTGATTAAACGACTTACCTTGATCAAGTCAGGGACTTTCTGGCTAAAGTCAGGTTTTAAGAGACTTTAAGCCGACGAGCTTATATGAACAGAGTTTTAATTTTGACAGCGAAAGAAGTATGCAAGGATCGTGGCAAGTGGAAAATCTGCCTACACCTCTAGGAAAAGAGCAGGAGTTTACTTCCATGTAAAAAAATGTAGTATTTCAATATTTTTGGCTTTGTTCAATATTTTGACTGTGTTTGTTTTGTAAGATTGTGTTGAGTGACTTGTTTGTTTGGGTATTGTATGCACGATATTTACATGTAGTCTAAACAGTCGGATCCTGGGTAAAATCAAAAGCAATTTCAGGCCGATTTTGTGAGGAAAAGTGAAGCATAAAAAGAAAAGGATCAATGTGAATTGAAAAACGAAACTAAGTAAACTAGCTTCATCCCGATTAAATCACACGATACCAGGACATAATAAATTATTTGATTTCCTAAAATTTTGTTGTAGAGTATTTTAATACCCGAAACCGCCGAGCTTGCATGAAGAGAGTTAAGAATGTGGATGAAGCGAAAGAAGTATGCAGAGATCGTAGCAAGAGATAGTCTCTGCTTACCCCTTGTAACGGTCCAAGATATTTGCACACGTTATTTCATTCTCAAATATTTTATCACAAATATATTTTAATATTTAAATCAATTTTATAATATTCTAATAATATAGTTAATTCAAATAGCTGAACGTGGCCGTTCAGTCCTTTCGGGACTGTTGGCTCTGTCAGGTCGCAGGGGCTGTGGACGTGACCATATGTATGTATATTTAATTCCGCCGTGCAAGGACAAAGGGCTTGCTTGACAAAAACGTGTGAGATGCTAATTGGTTAATAAGTTGGTGGCGTCTTAGTTAGGGCCACGCCCATATTTTAACAAAAGCAAATTGGAAGTTTGCTAAAGGATCATTCGGTTTGGATCAGTCGAGATCATTCGATTCGGGGCGAAGGTTCAGTCGGGACAGTCTCGGTCCGGGAGCTAGGGAGTCGGGATCATTGGCAGTCGGTCAAAGAGTCGATCTCAATCGGGAAGAGTCGATGGAGCCTATGAGTATCGGTTAGGGATCGGGATGCTGCATCCGTGGGGTTGAGTCGCGAACGATTGGGACGGACGGAATCTGGCCAGATAACGGGGTAGACAAGCCTAAAACGCGATAGGTTTGCGCACGCGCATGCATAATAATTACGCGCGGGAATCGATTTCGATATTAACTTAAATTAATATAATTTTATTCGATAAGTGATGAGTGAAGTGGTTCCTGGGAGGCGGTTCCTGGAAACGGGTGAAAGAATTCCATTATTTTTATTTTATTATTTATTTGAATTCGAATAATGAAATTGATATAACTATGTGTTGAATCTCTTGCTTGGGTTGAAAGTTGATCCAAAGTCAATAATATATTATCTACTGTGAAATTTGAATATTTCTGGCTTGCTTGGTCTTGGGTGAAATGTTCTTTGGAAAATTAATATTAATTAATTATTATTAAAAAGGATGATTTCCGGATTTTGAGAGCTATGATCTGATCTGATCAGTGAAACTGGTCGTCCGTAATTCTTCGAGGCAAAGCAGTGGAGTTGGACATAGATTTAGATTATACGCAATCAAGTCTAGAAAGTCTTTTATCTGTATTATTCTCATATGAGATCATCTCAGGGGAAACACCCTTACAACTTTTAGTGAATGAAATATTTTCACTTATTTTATACAACCTATGGTTTTATATGAGAAACAATCAGACACTTACCTACTTTTGTGATCATTTTGCCAAGATTAACCAAGTGAGGAAATACATTTATAACGTATGTATTATTTAAAGCCATGAATGCTTTGGATATAACTATCAACTACTTATATTTACCACATAATCTTTAAATCTTTAATTCATTAATATGCAGGGTCTATTGAAGGCCGATTCTATAAATTACCTTCGTTTATTCGAATCCAAAATAAGTAATGAAAACTTATTGCAATAAGGTTTTATCATCTAATATTCGCCTATCTAGGAATTACGCCTATTCTTACTATTTATTATCTAAAATGAATGACTACCCCTTTTGATGACTGACTGGACTGTATTGTGTATTCTCCTTCGGAGATTTGATATTACCTTTCCTGATGACATATCAAATATTAAATTAGTTAAAAATATTAATTCAGCTCATTGCAATGTCAAGCTAATGCTGCATTGTAGAATAAGGTAATATCGCTTGGAGACACTTTGTCTCTCCTCTCGTCCCTTGACAGGACTTTGACTTACTTCGACAGTATTGACATACAGACTTCAAGGTCTCTTTGAATTTTATTGACTTGAGAAAATATGAATGAGCTAGGGGGGAGGATTACCCCGTCTGGAGTCGCGATCCACCGGTAGCGACGGGGAGGGGTCGCTGCCTATACCCGAAAGCTCAAATGCTGCAAATATGTATTTCTGTATTTTCATATTGAATATAAATGTTTGCCTATACCCGAAAGCTCAAATGCTGGTAATATGTCTTTCTGTGTCTCTTACTTAATAAAATACGTATATTGCCTATACCCGAAAGCTCAAATGCTGAAGTGACGTCATTCAGTATTTCAATACTTACCTAATATATGCCTATTCCCAAAAGTTCAAATGCTCATGCAAATATCATACCATTCTGTAATTCCATACTTAATAAAATACGCATATTACCTTTAACTAGAAGCTCGAGTGTTGGAATCAATTACATATATGCTTTTCCAATCTGGATAAAAATATTGGAAAACTTGAATATTTAATTTACTCTCTATTTACCTACATTATAAGTTCCTATTTACATTTTTTAGTAATCAGACAGAGTTAGGTCATATAGGTTCACTAGGGTTGTTCTAGGATATGTAGACTTCGTAGAGTCTGAGGTTATATCGGCTATACAACCAGGGAAATACCACTATGATCACGTGCTATTGGCCATATTAAGAAATCACAATAGGAAATAAGAAATACGGAAAGTTAAGGGTCCTTAGGTTTTACGTTATATATTTATTACGTTGGTGTCGTAAAAAGAATGTATTTCATTATGATAGTATTTTATTTATTTATTTGTTAGGGCGTTGCAATTTGGTGTCGTTTGTAAATAGTTACAAATATTAAATATTAAATAGTAATTAATAAATAGTAAATATAATTTTAAATAATTTTTAAATAAGTATTTAATATTAATAGTAGAGGGGAGGGGGGTCGTTACAATTTGGTGCCGTGACCAGGATATAAAAAAAACACGTAGTGACTAGGATATCAAAAAAAAAAATGTAGTGACCAGGATATAAAAAAAAACATAGGGACTAGGTTATAAAAAAAAAAGTAGTGACCAGGATATAAAAAAAAACGTAGTGACCAAGATATAAAAAAAAACGTAGTGACTAGGATATAAAAAAAACGTAGTGACCAGGATATAAAAAAAAACGTAGTGACTAGGATATAAAAAAAATGTAGTGACTAGGATATAAAAAATGTAGTGACTAGGATATAAATAAACGTAGTGACCAGGATATATAAAAAACGTAGTGACAAGTATATAAAAAATAGGTTATTTAATTAGAAATTTCGTTTTATTAAAAATATAACGTTTATACAGTTTTATCTCAGATTTGTTTCCTAAATTGTTATAAAATAAATATGTAATTAAAATATTGTTTTTAAAACGCTTAAAGGTTAAATATTATTTCTTTTATTATTTTTATTTTAGCTTGATTTCTTATTTGGCCAATTAAAGTGGCCGAGTACATTTAATATGTAAATCGGTCACAATTTGTTGCCGCGATGTGTGATGCGAAGTCTACATAAAATATTTCATTTATCTTCTTATTATAATAATCAAAACCTAATTAATAATATCTTCTAATTAATAATATCAAATAAACTATTATATCTTGTTCGTTATAAAAAAAAAACTTACTGTTTTTAATAATTAATGCTTATGTTTTCGGGAGCGAAGGTTCGGGCAAGATCGTAGTCCATTTATTTCTCAGGAGTATGATTCTATAAATCGTTAATATTTAAGCAAGCTTGCAATTTGAAGCCATGCCTACAACGGGAACAAAGAAATAGTTCATGTGGGTCTTATCACATGGGAATGTTTATAAAAAACAATAGGTCTGTTCATGGGCCGGTTCTTAGATTTCAGCGGGATACAAAAACAGAGTCAAGTTGTACCTCGACATCTTTATGGTCACCTCTCAGCGTGTGAAATAAACAAAAAAGGGGCTGACTAAGTACTAGAGCTCACTTTTCGTGTTGACGTGTAGAAGTATAATAGTTTGACTAATTTATGACTACAAGTGTTCGTTAGAAAAACATGACGATAAGAAAGAATTGACGATCGATATGGGGTCTAAACAAAAAACTAAATTACGTAGCCCAAATCAATGTTGTAAGTGGAGTGCTTATTTATGACGTTGCACATGTTTTCTTCCGAAGTTAGGGTGACCAAATTTTAGAAAGAGAAAAAAATATGTCCTAGATTTAGGAATCATTATTGAGAACATTTACGTTTATTACGTAGGTAATAATGATAGCAGAATAATAATTAGTTTTACTTTTGATTTGGAAAATTTACCAAATACATAGTTAAATAAAAAAAATATGATTTTATTTTACGACTGTAGAATTTGGGGTCGCGGGGTTTATACATATATATTAATCAAATTAGTTACAAAAAAATAGTTTAGAAAATTAAATTTAGCTTAGTATTACTTTCAGAGTTTAACAGTCAGATAGCTTGGACACCCTATTATAGTTAATTGAATACGTCTCCGTTACGTCTGTCTCTTTGCAGGGTGGATGGAGTCAGCGATCTTGGGCGAACTTAGAAGTTTCGTTTAGATGATAAGCTAATAGTTAACCTGATTATTATATTTTTATTAATAAAATGATTTTTGATTATATAATTAGAAAGGTGGAGGCAGGTTATCTGTTCTTCTTGGTACTTATGTGGTTACTAGCGCGGGGTCGAAAGATTTGGATACAGAAGTATATTTGTGTTATACGGTTATTCGAATTTGTCGTTGCGGGGTGGACAGAGTCAGCATTCAGTTATGCTACTATGGGTTAAAAATACTTTTCTAGTAGAGAATTAAGTTAATTGTAATTATAGATGGATGATTTTGTGTAAGAGTGGTTTTAGTGAAGTTCAATATGTCCTCCAAATTATTATATTTATAATACTATACTGGTGTGGGGTCGGGATTTTTACAGTCCTGTTAATTCATGATGGAATGATGGCGTGGGGTCGGACATTAAAGTGTTTCGTTCATCCTGGTGTTGAGATGGTGACGTGGGGTCGGACATTATATGTACGATACTTGAGAGTAGATAAATGTTATACAATTAATTTATTTTCTACACCTTGGTGTTGTAGTAGTATCAGAGTTTGCTAACCTATTTTAAAGAATCAATGAGATTAGATGAATTTACGTAATAAGTAGGTATTCATTTAATAAGTCATCAAACGTCGATGGTTTTTACATGTGATAAAGATACAGTGTTTTATTTTAATCACTAAATATTAAGAAATTGTTTCATTTGTAAAAGACTAAGTTTAATCATATTGATTAGCGATTCAAATTAATATGTATGTAATGTGACAAAATAGTTCTCTAGTTTAGGTTTATCAATTGTATGACTAAATAATTAGGTAGTGAAAAGGAGTACGGTATGAATATGGTAGGGCAAAGCTAGAAATTAAAATAAATCTCTGTAAATTATTACAGATATATAAGTAACTCAAACTCGGTCGGTTACATAGGTAGGCATGATTGAGAGAGAGATTTCTAAAGATGAGAGAGAGACTTCCACAGATGAGAGAGAGTTTTAAATTGATCTAGGGAATGGAGAATATTTAAGATTCAGTACTTGATCTTAATAGTTTATCATACCAAGACGAGTGTTAATAATATCGAGTAGAGAGAGAAGCAGTAGAAAGCAAATGACAGGTTGAGAGAGATTGGTAGATACAGTAAAGGTATTTTACATAAGGAGTATTTAATTTAAGAATAAATTATGTGTTAGTTGTATACTTAATAATACCTAAGGAATGCTAATGCCAAATTCAGCTTTATTATCATATATGTAAGTACTAGTCGGCTGATATGTTAATACCGAGTTCAGCTAGTATTCACGTATGTTTCAATTTCGCCCTGCAGTCATTCTTATACCTATTGGAGAAAAAAAAATACTCGTAGAGTGTAATTCTAGCTGCCTCGTAAAGGATAAAGACGTGATTTATATTTGGACGTATGTATATGTATTTTGCTTTTAACAATTTTAAGGTTATAATGGGTAACTTACTTAATTTATTATGAATAATTATATTTTGGGTTAGTACTATAGGGGTTAAATAGGACAAAGTGATTATGGAATGTGAAACGAATGGGGTCGTAAAAGGGTGTACTTTTATTTAACTATGTATGTAAGTGCGGCTTAAACTTAATTTGATGATCTGGTGATGATACAAATATGTAAGTTTTGAGGGAAAAATCAGTTACATCAATCATAGTCATATCATAGTCTAAAATTGGTTAAAAATCATATAAGGAGTTTGAATTTAGCAGAACATTGGAATTGATTTGGCAAGTTGCGTCAAGATATTCGTAGTTAAAGTAACTGTCATTACAATTAGAATAAGTGATTAGATGATTGTACATATCTAGTGTAGTCTCCTACATCCATACTAGCACGATAGTTGAAGTACCTATTAGGAAAAGAAGTTATCTGACTGATTATTATAAGGGAAGAATAATAAATAAGTAATCTTTGTGAAGGTTTATCTTTTTGAAATATAGATTATTAATAAAGTCTGAAATACATTTAAAAAAAAAATTATCTACCGACCGACGACATGATGGATTCATATTCATGCTAATTATAATAATATACCTATATCTATGGAATCGATGGGGTATCTAATTAAGATCAACAGTTTATATCTAAAAATTTACATTAAAAAAAAAAAATATATATGGAAAACAAATTAAATAGTATCATACCGATATTTCAAAAAAGAACAGTAAAAGAAATGATAATCTTTTGAGATTGAAATAATTTAAGTTTGTAATAATGTTTGAAATAATTGAAGTAAAACAAAGTGTTGACAGATTTACTGGTTTGGTGGAGGGGTAATTAATTGAAACATTTTATAGTGGTTTTTATGTTGTAAATTTTTGTATAATAATTTTTTATCGTAATCAGGTTACGGTTGTGACATATTCTCAAGTGGCGAATGGTGACTGATTTGAGGTGGTGTTAAGATAAAAAAAAAAAAGGTATGAGAGGGCTTGGTTTATATCACATTGCTGAGCTTGATTACACCCATATTATTTACTCAAAGCAAAGAAGTACACTACACAATGAATTTGGTACAGTGGGAATTTGGAGTTAGGCTTACATAAAAATATATGCTTCAAAATAGAGGTATATATTACATCCCGGTGTTACAACAACTGTACGAAATTCCTCACTGCACAAAAAGCTAAGACGATAACTAGTACACTGCACATGCTCCAAGGAAGTGTTGGGGTTGCTCTAAAGTTTTGAGAAAACTTTTAGTACATGGGCACCTTTGTCTCACCGTTATATAGATTTGACCTTGATTCGTGGGAATGTTACGTAATCAATTCAGAAATAATCGGAAGATTGGATTAATCTGAGTGGATAACCATTACTACTAGAGTTGGCAGTCTCACACCCTGTTTCCTATCAAGATCATTGTCAAAATCTGGTTGATCGAGAATGGTCGTTCATTGCAAAAGTAAGAAGCTCAAAGCTTGCTTTGGTGATTTCTGATATTCCCTTGGTTGAAATACACCTCACACTGCTTTTTCACCCACACTAGGGCATACATATTTCCTTGTGTTTGAGAAAATAATATTTTGTTGAATATTCTTCGGTAAAAAAAAAAAAGAAGAATACATGTTATAATGACCTTATGTTCAAAACATTTGAGAATTGTGAGTGGTGAAAATTCTACTCCGGTTTCAAGGACGTTGCCTTTCCACCTGTGTATAATTTTGGGGTCGATTGTAACGGTCCAAGATATTTGCACACGTTATTTCATTCTCAAATATTTTATCACAAATATATTTTAATATTTAAATCAATTTTATAATATTCTAATAATATAGTTAATTCAAATAGCTGAACGTGGCCGTTCAGTCCTTTCGGGACTGTTGGCTCTGTCAGGTCGCAGGGGCTGTGGACGTGACCATATGTATGTATATTTAATTCCGCCGTGCAAGGACAAAGGGCTTGCTTGACAAAAACGTGTGAGATGCTAATTGGTTAATAAGTTGGTGGCGTCTTAGTTAGGGCCACGCCCATATTTTAACAAAAGCAAATTGGAAGTTTGCTAAAGGATCATTCGGTTTGGATCAGTCGAGATCATTCGATTCGGGGCGAAGGTTCAGTCGGGACAGTCTCGGTCCGGGAGCTAGGGAGTCGGGATCATTGGCAGTCGGTCAAAGAGTCGATCTCAATCGGGAAGAGTCGATGGAGCCTATGAGTATCGGTTAGGGATCGGGATGCTGCATCCGTGGGGTTGAGTCGCGAACGATTGGGACGGACGGAATCTGGCCAGATAACGGGGTAGACAAGCCTAAAACGCGATAGGTTTGCGCACGCGCATGCATAATAATTACGCGCGGGAATCGATTTCGATATTAACTTAAATTAATATAATTTTATTCGATAAGTGATGAGTGAAGTGGTTCCTGGGAGGCGGTTCCTGGAAACGGGTGAAAGAATTCCATTATTTTTATTTTATTATTTATTTGAATTCGAATAATGAAATTGATATAACTATGTGTTGAATCTCTTGCTTGGGTTGAAAGTTGATCCAAAGTCAATAATATATTATCTACTGTGAAATTTGAATATTTCTGGCTTGCTTGGTCTTGGGTGAAATGTTCTTTGGAAAATTAATATTAATTAATTATTATTAAAAAGGATGATTTCCGGATTTTGAGAGCTATGATCTGATCTGATCAGTGAAACTGGTCGTCCGTAATTCTTCGAGGCAAAGCAGTGGAGTTGGACATAGATTTAGATTATACGCAATCAAGTCTAGAAAGTCTTTTATCTGTATTATTCTCATATGAGATCATCTCAGGGGAAACACCCTTACAACTTTTAGTGAATGAAATATTTTCACTTATTTTATACAACCTATGGTTTTATATGAGAAACAATCAGACACTTACCTACTTTTGTGATCATTTTGCCAAGATTAACCAAGTGAGGAAATACATTTATAACGTATGTATTATTTAAAGCCATGAATGCTTTGGATATAACTATCAACTACTTATATTTACCACATAATCTTTAAATCTTTAATTCATTAATATGCAGGGTCTATTGAAGGCCGATTCTATAAATTACCTTCGTTTATTCGAATCCAAAATAAGTAATGAAAACTTATTGCAATAAGGTTTTATCATCTAATATTCGCCTATCTAGGAATTACGCCTATTCTTACTATTTATTATCTAAAATGAATGACTACCCCTTTTGATGACTGACTGGACTGTATTGTGTATTCTCCTTCGGAGATTTGATATTACCTTTCCTGATGACATATCAAATATTAAATTAGTTAAAAATATTAATTCAGCTCATTGCAATGTCAAGCTAATGCTGCATTGTAGAATAAGGTAATATCGCTTGGAGACACTTTGTCTCTCCTCTCGTCCCTTGACAGGACTTTGACTTACTTCGACAGTATTGACATACAGACTTCAAGGTCTCTTTGAATTTTATTGACTTGAGAAAATATGAATGAGCTAGGGGGGAGGATTACCCCGTCTGGAGTCGCGATCCACCGGTAGCGACGGGGAGGGGTCGCTGCCTATACCCGAAAGCTCAAATGCTGCAAATATGTATTTCTGTATTTTCATATTGAATATAAATGTTTGCCTATACCCGAAAGCTCAAATGCTGGTAATATGTCTTTCTGTGTCTCTTACTTAATAAAATACGTATATTGCCTATACCCGAAAGCTCAAATGCTGAAGTGACGTCATTCAGTATTTCAATACTTACCTAATATATGCCTATTCCCAAAAGTTCAAATGCTCATGCAAATATCATACCATTCTGTAATTCCATACTTAATAAAATACGCATATTACCTTTAACTAGAAGCTCGAGTGTTGGAATCAATTACATATATGCTTTTCCAATCTGGATAAAAATATTGGAAAACTTGAATATTTAATTTACTCTCTATTTACCTACATTATAAGTTCCTATTTACATTTTTTAGTAATCAGACAGAGTTAGGTCATATAGGTTCACTAGGGTTGTTCTAGGATATGTAGACTTCGTAGAGTCTGAGGTTATATCGGCTATACAACCAGGGAAATACCACTATGATCACGTGCTATTGGCCATATTAAGAAATCACAATAGGAAATAAGAAATACGGAAAGTTAAGGGTCCTTAGGTTTTACGTTATATATTTATTACGTTGGTGTCGTAAAAAGAATGTATTTCATTATGATAGTATTTTATTTATTTATTTGTTAGGGCGTTGCAATTTGGTGTCGTTTGTAAATAGTTACAAATATTAAATATTAAATAGTAATTAATAAATAGTAAATATAATTTTAAATAATTTTTAAATAAGTATTTAATATTAATAGTAGAGGGGAGGGGGGTCGTTACACCCTCCGGAAAAGAGGCGTAATTTTATGTATATATGTATGTAGTATTTTAATTAAGATCGTTCGCATTTCAGGACTGGTATCACAGAACAATTTCTTTAATTTCAGTACATTAATTTGTATCGTAAATCTTTGACCCGGTATAGCATTAGTTAACATGGACAGTGGGTTAGGTTTAACTTGACTGTACGTTGTGACGTTTGGTCTCTCCGTTTACCTCCACAGGCCATTGTTAAAACGAGCCCCTTCATACATAATGGGCGGCGTAAAACTCCTCTTTTTGTTAGTTCAAGGAGCTGTGCAGAGCTACGGAAATTGGACGGAAGTAATTATTATCCTGGTGCTTTATTGTATACCTAGAAAGAACTTGAGCAGGCTTGAATTAAGAGTTTATATATTTGTCTCATATTTTCTAAGACTCTTAAGACGGCGTCTTGGGAAATATTGAGTGGAATTTCTCAAGCCATGAAACAAATATTTGGTTATGTATCGTTGTCACAGCAGAAGCATACATAAAGTTCGTAGCTTGATCACGTTGGATGGCAATTCTTCCAACCCAGGTACGGAAATCTGACCTTTTGATAAAATATAAATAAATAAATATATATTAATGGGACAAATTACACAGATCGAGTTAGCCTTGAAGAAAGTTCGAAACTTGTGTTACGAGATACTAACTCAATGATAATTTATTTAATAATAAATATTTAAAATACTATTATTACAATAAAATCTCAAAGAGTTCCTGGACAAATGGATCCCACTTGTCTCTCTCATTTTTCTCTCCTCCGCAATCTTTGCAGAGGAACCTAATCCATTTTGGATTACGGCTGAACTTCCAGCTGCCTGAATGTACAGTTTTCTTCACGATATTCCCGTTCACCGTAAGAGCCTTAGTTAGTAAATAAACTAATGTACATAATGGTCGTGGCAAGTGGAAAGAGGTAGGCAGAGGCCTACTCCTCCGGGAAAGAGGCGTAATTTTATGTATGTATGTATGTACATAACCCACGAAAAGAGTCATGGGTACATTGCCAAGGTGGTTTTTTAATCGGGCATCTTAACCGTTTAACCTCTATCGCTCTTTTTAACCCTGTTAAAATTTATAAATTTTTATTCTTACCACGTTATTTATACAATCAAAAAAGTTGGTTGGTGAACCGAAAACAGCTAGCTTTTGACTACGACTGTACCCTATTTTCTAGACAAGATTAGATTTATCTAGACTTATTGTTCTCACATTATTGTAGGTGTTATAAATCGTCTCAACCTTTTAGTAACAGGTGATATATTGTATGCCTTACATCCATTAACTTCTTACTAGATTTTACGCATAAAATGGCAAGCCAGCTACCGTCTATTGTTCTAGAATAACAGACTAACAATAGCTGAGCGATGAATGAATAGGGCCTATGTACAATGTGATTTCTGTGTCAGATTCGTTTACTTAGCACCCGTGTGTATTCACCCCTATTAAGGTAGAACTAGGTAAATTTCAATGTGTTAGCGTATATGATATGCGAACACTGAATTAATTAGCTCCCTCATTATGAATAAGTCTTGCAATCTCAGCTGTTGATTTCACAGATTCAAATTCTATTATAATAAAATCGTGCACAGATTTGACAAAGATTGTACTTAGAATCGGAATAAGATGAGCGAAAACTCTTCGAATTGAGATTAAAATAGTGACAGGTTGCTAGCCTATCGCCTAAAAGAAGAATCCCAAGTTTATAAGCCTATCCCATAGTCACCTTTTACGACATTTATGGGGACGAGGGGGAGTGGTCCTATTAATTTTTTATTGGTGCCGGGAACCACACAGCACACACATATTGAATGTAAATAATATAAAGATAACTTTTACAATAAAAATGAAAAAAACCATATTCATAAACTAAACCTTATTACAGAAGCAACAATATACACAAAACAGGAAACACGGAAACATTGGTCGGCCACGGTTGTATGGCCTAATGATGGAATTCAGATTTAAAAAGTAACAGGTTCTAGCAATCTGTTACTTTTTAAATCTGAATTCCATCACATCGTTTAAAAAAAAATAAGTTTCTCAAGTAACTGTCCTCTTAGGTATTCCACAGTTGACTGGAAGAGATCCGTAAATGAGATAAGCCCACCTTTGTTAATTTTGTCTTACCAATTTACTGAATTTTGTGTTCTTTTATATCTACAATATAGATATAACAAACAAACAAGAAACCCAAGTTATAAGCCTTTCCTTTGGTTGACTTTTATGTAGTCAATATAGAAAGCGCAAGCAAAACGGAACTAGCGTGATCCCTAACCCCCCGGAGATCAAATGTCCATTAAAATACCCCATGCGTGCTACAGCCAACAAAAAACAGGGCCAAGCCGTGTCAACTCATGATTTTCATGTCACCAAAACGTTTACAATATGGACATATACATACGTGACGAGAATAGCTCGTGTTTGAAAAGGTTACCACGCTATTGTTAACTATATTTTTAGGATTTCCTCAAGAAATGCCGTTTCCTTTTCAATTCAATGTATGTACATACATACATACATACATATGGTCACGTCTATATCCCTTGTTGGGTAGACAGAGCCAACAGTCTTGAAAAGACTGATAGGCCACGCACAGCTATTTGGTTTAATGATAGAATTGAGATTCAAATAGTGACAGGTACAGGTTCAATGTACATATTTGTCGAAAAGTATTTTCAACGCCTTTAATTTGTTGTACTGTAACAAACCGGTCTTTTATTAGATCTGCGTAAACTAATCTTTGTATATTTGATCATCGAGCTTCAATGAGAATTATAAAATCCGTCAATTTTCTGCTGATGCTAATTTTATACGGACTTGCACACATTACATAGTTGTGTTCTGAGGAAGATCTTGGAATCCGCCTTTCGCCAGAGTCTACTAGTATTTTGTTAATAACAACTTGTAGAAGTAGGCAGTGAGATTTACTATTTAACACTATATCTGCATACTTTTTTTGCTTCATCCACATTATTGATCGAAAACATTTCACAATTTCCACCTTGAGCTAGATGAAAATATGTAAGCTTTTAACCAGATTAACCAAAACTCCCCCAAATTGATCAACGGTTGCTATCATCTTGTTAAAATGTACTTTGGTAATTAATGTTCATATCAATTAATTTTTCGTCAAAGGAATTTTTTTTTCGGTTATGCCTAAAAGCCCTGAAGGCGGGAGAATCACTTTGGACGAAGAATTAACTTTTTCATAACCTTAAAATTTTCATTGTTCAATCACAAAGAGTCGATAGAATCCATCAATTCACTCTAGTTATTGTTCTGAGAATTCAATGCACTAAAAATTATTATTTATTGCAAATTTGCATAAATAACTGCAAATAATTCTTCGCTTAGAGTTAATTGCAATTCTTACTCCATTTTGAGATTATAAAAAGGTCTATTTTGTTTCCAACAAAATGTTTTGAAATGTATGTATTGTACCTTGTTTCAAAATACCATCGAATAAGTTGATAAACAAAAAAATACGTACAGGAAATTTTCAAGAACCTACACAGACAAAGATAAAAATAGTGAAATATCAAATGCCGTCAAGAAACTTTCAAATCTCAAATAGTCAACTTTTCTATGAGAGTCGGGTAAAACATCAATTTAACTTAAATTACGTTTACATCGACTTAGAAGATAAATTAAAGCCTTCCGGCAGAACGTTCTGAGGGTTTTTTGGACTCTTGATAAATCGTGAACAGAACAAAACTCAAATTAGGGAATTTGTAACTTGACCCTCGGTCCAATAGTGTGGGGCCATTATGGGGAAATTTAGTGCCGTGTTTTGTCTTAGAATAATGTTGCATAATATTTAACTAGAGTTAAATCAGTGAGCACCTTCTTTAAAATAAAGATGATGTGAACATGGCCTGTTTTAAAGTTGCTTTAAAAAACTAAATAAATCTCGCCAAGGTAGCTTTCTGACCTCAATTCAGCTACAATAGAATAGTTAAGGATCACTGACTCAAGATATTACAGTTTCACCGCGATCAGTGATCACAAAGCCAGAATTGAGAGTGTTCATAGTGATATTGGGCAGCGTCCAATTTCTGAATTGTTATGGTAAATTACACAGTAATTAAAGCACCTAGAAGAATTGATAAATATGACAATAGCTCTATATTAAGGTTTGTGAATCAATCAATCATTTGACTCTGTGAGGTATTATATTTTATATTATGTGGAGTGGATATTCAACCGACTTCAAAAAATGAAGAGGTTCTCGATTAGACTGTATGAACCTACCTCTTTACATTTTGTCTGCTTGACTAGTAGGTACTTTTAAAACAAACAAACATAAGACAAAATATACAAAGTTACTTTCGCGTCAAAATTTGTAAGAAAGAATAATTTAAATACCCATGTTGATGAAAAAATATTCAACAAATATTTTTTTTTTACATTTCTAATTCATTTATTTTATAAGCTCGAATAAAATCACATTAGTGTTCTTGTAGCTTATGGTGAAAATGTGAGCGAGTGCCTCTTGAAGTATTAGCATCATAATCTCGCCAAGAAGCAGTCCTTTTGGCTGCTAGCCACGTCGGCAATTCTGAATAATTTACAGATTTAAAATGAAATACAGCAAGCATGTGTGGTTATTTTTAAATCCCTGGTCGTTTGAAGTCTTAAGTTACTTCGAGAAATTATTTGTATGTTGGTGCAATAAATTTGATAAGAAACAGTAATTTTAAGTGCAAAAGAATAGACCAAATTTTTTTTTAAATACAGTACCATCGTCTTTACATCACACGTTTTTTAAAAGATAAAGTAATTTGAAAGACGTTGTATAAAACGCTATTCAATGAAATTCTATTCTAATTTAGTATCAATAAAGACTCTGATTGATGTTTGAAGTGGTCTTAACTTGTTTCTAAGACCTTCCATGATACTAATAGACATACTTTGATCAATTTGGGCCTCTATTAGTCAACTTATTTGTAATTGGCTTGAGTTTTTCATACAATTAGCGGCCGTAATGGTTCTTAGGAAGGCTACGACGAACTTTAGAATAAACAAGAATGCTGTTACTTGAGTTAGAAATGTTGTCATGTTGTAACTTTTTACATGCATGTTTCATCATCCGCGAGTAGGATAGTTGGTAGGTAAGGTAGAACCAACAGCTATTGAAACATTAATATTGAACTCTATTTTTGGCAAAACTAGAGAAAATCCGTGGGAAAAAGTATAAAATCCCTCTATTCTACTACCTCTTCTTCCCTGGATTGGCATGTGCGTTCATAAGTTAGTCAGTCAGTGTATATCATTTATCAATAAACAAATCAAGTTAAACAATAAAAACATCTAAGCTAATACAAAACAAAAGCAATATATTTTTGATACAACCACTTCATTTTATATTTATCCTGATCCAGAAGCACAGTTGTTCAGCCTCTACTTGTCAGTGGCGCTTTGAAACCACAATTCCTATATGCTAATCTATGAAATTTCAATACAGCTTGTATATAATAGGAAGCCACGTTCTCACTCCGGTTAAGCCTTGGTTAACAACTATTATTCGGCTACAATAGGCGGCTTCGGCGACAAAAGCGCCTATATTGCGTTAGAGATACAATAGTCACTTCAATAGATTCCCCATAATGCAGTAAGGTAACCATGGCTAACGGAATTTGGTAAACAATTCCATGGAATCTGGGATAAGGATTGTTCAATTTATTAGTAACTAGTTGTGCCCACGACTTCGTCCGCGTGGAATAGCTATTTTGGGCATCATTGAAGCCCTCAAAGATTAATAATTTACCCCGTTTTTTTCACATTTTCCATTATTTCTTCGCTCCTAAAAGTTGCAGCGTGATGTGATATATCCTAAAGCCTTCCTCCATAAATGGTCTATTCAACACAAATATAGATTCTAAAACTAATAATGCTGTTTATTTTCTGTTTGTGTGGGAATTTCGACGTATCTTATCTTACTTCCGACAGTACTTATTATATTATCATCCATCAACGTTACTTTAGTGAAATCTAAGTAATTCTTTAACGATATTGGATCCTTTAAGACTAATATATTAATGTCATTTGCCCCATGAGATTATGGAATGAAATTGTCTCAGTTCTCTCGTTAAGGGATAACCAAAGTGGGATAAATAGTATTTTAAAGGTCAACAAAATTGTGATAAATAGTTAAACCATCCACGCGAAGACCGACATCCGCGCGGACGGAGTCGCGGGCGGAAGCTAGTACTAAATATGTTTTCAATCGCTTCCAACTCAAACTACAATTCTAGTTTTCATTTTGTAATAAACAAATAGAATGTTTCTGAATCGTGAATTCCAAAAATTAAACCGGCTAATATTTATATAGGTAACAAATTCGTAACACTATTAATTCGTCAGACTAAATAGTTCGTAGAAATAGTATTATGTGTGTTAATAAATATTTCCGCTACATATTTCATGATTGACAATATAATAAATACGATGGCAAATATTGGGCTGTATATCGATGTTTTCCTCGGTGGATATGGTATTACCGACCTGTCAATTTACGGTTAATATTTTCTGCTTAATATCAACGGTATCGACAATATGTAGGTAAGTAATACTTTTGAATTAGGTAAGGATAAATAATAAGAGAAAATAGAGGGTCGGTGGTCGAATGTGTAAGGTGATGCGCTAAAAGGCACAGGTTCAAATCCCACCACGGCCATGTAGCATTTTCGAAGTTGTGTACACAAGTTTGAATACTAACCGGTGTTCTTGCGGTGAGGGTAAACATCGTGAGGAAACCTGTTCATTCAAAGGCAACTGGATGTGTAACCATGTCTGATTCAATGCGGGTTTTTTTTTTAATTTATTTTATTTGTTTTCACTTTAAGTTTTTTTGTCACTTGTGTAAAAATAATTTTCTTTAGCTTCCTGGTTTGTGTGCTATTTGATGCATCTTCAAGCCAGGTTGCTGATGTTTTTGTTATGTGATGACGCAAATGGTTTATTCAATGCGGGTTAGGTTCCCCTGCAAAAGTTGCGGAGGTCAGATGGGAGTCGCTTCGTGTAAAATCCTGACTCACGAAATCCAGGATTCATGGTCAAAGACCTACCTAAGATCCTCTCCAAAGTAGTGAGGATGTAACAGGAACAAAAGCTAGCAAGCCGCGGAATAATCGCGTTTCTTTTTTATAATGTCACGATATCCAGCACCCTTAGGATTCTTATCATATCACAAATTAATTTGTGTCGTATTACGAGTAAATAAAGCTGAATAATTAATAATAACATTTAACCTACACAATTAACCACAGGCAGGCTTTGTCTAGCATGAGAATTATAATAATACTCGTATACCTAAATTAAAGTTTACGGGAGGCAATGTTAACTAAAATTGGTTTATAACCTCATTTGTCTGATAGTGATTAATATTAATTTTGTAAATGAATTGGCGAGTAATATAAGGTATTTACTAAATCAACAAATAAACGAACGAGTAATAGAATAAATTATTATATCGTTGAATATTATAAATTGTTACAAAGTCATTTTTTACGTAGGATTATACAATCACGTCTATATTCCTTTAGGGGTAGACAGAACTGACAGGCCGCGTTCAGCTGTATGGTTTATTGATGGAATTGAGATTCGAATAGTTTCAGACGCTAGCCCATCGCCTACAAGAAGAATCCTAAGTTTTTAGCCGTTTCCTTAGTCGCCTTTTACGATATCCATGGGAAAGATATAAAGTCAAAGTCTAAAGTGCCGTGAACCAATTGGCAAGGTATAATTCGATTTCAATGGAAGTGCTCAGTACCTACGAGTACTAACTAAATAATATTTCACAAATAATCACAAAGATTATAGTAAAAAAATGGCACCAAAAATATAAGTCGGTAAATAAATAAATATTAGTCACTTAAATAAGAAAAAAAATAGTTTACCAAACCTAGATATTGTATCTTTTTGCGATACGTATTCTCATGACTATTTCTACTTGTTTTAATACGTTAATTTTGATCAACATTTGATTGAAAAACAGCTAGCATGAGGTTAGCATTTTTTCTCTATCAGACTATCATCGAACTACTACTTATAATATTTTTTATCTGTAAAAAAGACTTAATCCCAACTATAGAAGATTGATTGTACAATGATACTAATTACCCGTTTCTTTTTGCCTTCAGATACAAATCCAAGCACTCAATACAGTCATTAGTCAAGTTGCGGCAAATCTCTTACATTATTTAGATATTTATTTTGTTTGGTGTTGTAAGACTCTGTTTTTATTTATTTATTTACTCTTTATTGTAACAATTACAATTTGTATAATACAATAGGCGGACTTAATGCTAATAGCATTATCTAACAGTCTACCATTGGGTTAAGCAGAGAACGTCTGTGTAGGTGAAAATAAATAATTTATTGTTAGTATTATTATTATTCTGTTATAATGTTTGGATCCGTTTTATTGTTTTTACTGATGTTAATTATCAATTACAAATCTCTCTTTAGACAGCATCTTCTTTGTTCATATTCTTTAACAAAAGAAAGTTAGCAAAAAGGTGTTTAAAAATTTAACTATCCCTGTTCTCATAAAGCAAAGCTAGCGTGAGGAGAAATATCTTAATATTCTTTTGTATGTCCAGCCATTTATGTCATGCTCCTGCGCAAAAGCCTCCTCTATCACCCATGACATCCCTTTCTTTTTTAAATTTTTACCTAACCTTACAATCAAATTGCAATTTAGCTTTTTAAACAAATTTAAATGTATGTAATGTATGCCAGGTAGTTCTGCATAAGGTGTTACAGTATGTTTTACATAGTAGTGTCTTTATATAACAACTAGCTTTTACCTACAAAAGCGACAAAAACGCCATCTACAAAAAGTGGGCCGTGTGGTTCCCGGCACCAATAGAAAAAAGAATAGGACCACTCCATCTCTTTCCCATGGATGACATAAAAGGAGACTAACTATACTAACTTACAAACTTGGGATTCTTCTTTTAGGCGATGGGCTAGCAACCTGACTACTTATTTGAATCACAATTCACAAACTCAAATCACAATCTTAAAGCCAAATACTAGTAGCTGACGTGGCCTGTCAGTTTTTTCGAGACTGTTGGCTCTGTCCAACCCACAGGGGATATAGACGTGATTATATTTATTTTTGTATATACAAAAAGCAACAAATTTAACGACACTTATAAGAACCGACTAATACGAATAAAATGATCTATTATCCCAAAACACTGCATTAATTTAACTCTTACCGTCGTCAAAAATATTCTCCTAAAGCGTCGGATTCTCTTTGACAAACTGTGCCACGTAACTTTCACAATGGACTGTTTGCTATCCAGTTGAATACAGTTGCATCCGAAACAGTTGTTTTGTCTTTTTGTTTATTCTATAACTGTGTCGCTACTGGAATAGAAGCAAAAACGACTGGGCATTCAGCGTTTGTGACAGATGAAAATGACAAAGTTCCTTTCTTATTACTTGTGGAACGAAACGAAGATTTGTTAAGAACTGTTAGCGAAACGGGTTTAAATCAGATTTCTGTGTGGACGAAATGAAAATTAATTTAATAGAGAGTGAAGTTAATTGTAGTAATATAATGAAGTAATTTTGAGTAATCCGTTTTAACCATTGCACTGGAAAGTGTTATGTCATTTAAAACTAAAAGTGTAAAAATAAATATAAAAAATACTGCAACAAAGTGTACTTTGTGTTGCTTTACAAAATGACTTTGTCTGCCAAAGTCTTGAAGAGTTATGTAAAGAATGCATTACACGAGGGTCCCGCGTAAGTGATAGTCTATTCATAAGTTTAAATGTAATTACGAAAGATTTTTTTAATTCTTGCTTCTACCAGTTATACTATCGATATCAGTCATTTTATTTAAGTTTCGCGAAAGTCAAATAACCCGAGATAAAGTAAAGATACTCAAGGAGCTGACACTTGATCCCGCCATTAGCGAACTAACTCCATTATCTCGCAATCAAAATAGACGAAATAACAAAATGTTCCTTCGGGATGTTGATGTTTGGATACGAGACCTTTTCGTTAGTTATAATTTGGAGCGCGACGTGTAGTTACCAATGCATTTATTTCTTAAAATCAGACATTTGCATTATCTTAACTGTCTGAATGTTAAATTCTGCCTCTTTTTTTGTTTTTAAAGTTTTCATTTCTTCTTAATAATAATATATTAAGTGTATGTCTTACCCGTGTCTGTAAGTACACATATATTTATTGCTTTTGTATTTATGTAAGTTTATTTAAAGAAATATATTTATGTACCTACGTCTATTATGATTAGGTGACTATTTTCCTAAATATTCTCTTGTTACCCCGCACAAAACACTCCTTCACGAAATGGTCTTGTTGCCTATTCCATGCGTAGGCCTTGTAAGCTATTCTATGTCTTAAATCCTTTAAGTTTTGGTTTAGCTTTGATCTACTACCCCTCTCCATATAAAACAACAACATTTTATATACCTATATTAAAGTACCAAATAAGTTTAAATTTTTCTTTAAGAAATAAGTATGTGATGTATGTATTGTAAATGTGTAAGTTTTCCCCGGGTCTCCAATCCGTGGTTATATCGTAAATGCGTTATGTCGTGTGACTGTGGTTGATATAACTTTAGTAAAAGTCAAAACTTATTCTTCTTTCTTATTTTCTGATAAAACTTTCATGAAACTTGTTATTTTCGCTGTATATATTTGTAACGGTATACAGGCATTTAAAACCTAGTATTATTTGAGTACTACAAGTTGCCATTCATGTGATAATATAATAGATTTTTCTAAATACGAGGGAATGAATCGATGATTGATTTGTAAATAATAGTAAATATTCTCTTATTTTTTCAATAGAAGATGCTGACTCAGGTTTATGTTAACTTTTTATGTCAATTGCCTATTATTACTTATTATTTTCCACGAAAATAGTTTAAAAATAACAAAGTTTAAAGTAGTAGCAAACACACAAACTAATATACACTGTCAATTTTGCTTAATTTTTTAAATTGGATTATGTAATTTATACATTTACATTGCTATTCCAAGTTTATGTCATGCTTGGAATAGCAAAATAACAGATCAAACAACTTTTAATCAACTAAAATATTGATCAAGTAAAAGTTAAACTTAAAAGCTTCGGGAAGAGTAATCTGAAGGTTTACGGTCCGATATCAAAGGCCTTTCAGAAATACAGAAGAAATCATCAAACCAGAAAGCTTTCGATGACTTCCCGCGGTTTCTTTGTAGAGCCGAGACAGCCATTTTGTAAAGTAATTGAACAGAAACAAAACAATGCCCATATTTTGATTAAACCATGAAAGATTGATGAGTTTTCGCCACTCTTGGAGTTATGAAATTGAAATATTAATAACAATGTTCCGGATTATTATTGTCAATGTCTCGATTTGTTTGAACCGGGAAATTATAATAAACATTGTTTTCTATTTTATATACATACATATGTCTAACAATAACAAAAAAAAAAACATTTGATATATTTCGGTACAAATTACAAAACTATCAATATTTTAAAGTTTTCATTACTACAATTTTTGAAATTGGGCACACAGCTTTAACATTGGGAAGTAACAAAGGCTATTTCTTTATGTTCTTGGTCCTTGATTCCTGGATCATGGTCATAATGGCGTACCCCGGGCTTCCCTCCATAGAGATTATGATGTAATAGGGCCAGGAAGAAGAAGAAGATTAGCTTTAACAATCTGCGCGTTACGAAAGCGCTACCAGACCAGCCCCCGTAATATGGCGCGCGCGACGCGGTTTTCATCGCGCGACAAACTATCTATGCCGCTTCACGTTCACAATAAACAGGGAAACAGCGGTAGGTTAACGCGCGATAAAAACGGCGTCGCACGTACCATACTAAGGTGGCAAGCTATCAGAAAATAGTTAGGTCGAAGTAGAAATTAAACTATTTCGATGATAATTAAAGTCTTGGACTAAAACTATTTCGATGACAATTAAAGTCTTGGACTAAAACTAATTCGACGATAATTAAACTCTTGGACTAACTGATTCACATAATGCAACGTATCGATTACTGCTATTCTTATCCCTGTTTAGCTCTTGAATAATTGAATTAAAATCGAAGTCAGACGGGCTGTTTCAATATGAAAGGTTTCGAGGTCTATTGTTGTGGCTTGCTTTAAAATTCCAGTTATTGCAGTGTATAATTTTTCTAAGGAATAGGTTATGGTCAAAAGCAACATTTTTATGAAGATTTTATGCTTACGGGGTAGACGAATTTGATTGTCTTGAAGGTAACAGGTTGCTAGCCTACACCAAATTCAAAAGTATTTTCCCTTGATGGAAAGAGTATTTACTCTTATTTACAAAATTACAGACACTACTAAGTGTATAAGTTGAAATTGGAAATGATTGTTAAGAGAAGCAGCACTTATTAAGAAGACATCCTGCAAATCCCAGAGGACAGATTGCTATTTTACGGAGACCAAGCTTATAAACTTGAAATATCTTTGAAATTATAAAATCTATTTCTGTATCAATACTGAGGAGTCAAACTCAACTAGCGACAAATGAACACCAGTGTTTCTCAAACTAAGTTAGCACCCACTGTGAGTAACTTGTGACATGTCCAGCTTGTTTGCATATTCATTAAGTGGTGCTCAAATAGTTTGGAAACTCTGCACTGTCAAAAGATATTAAGTTACGTATGTAATTTGAAGTTGAAGTGCATTTTGGAAGTGTCTTAACTATCTGGTGGAGTCAGGTTTCTATTATAAATTTAATAGGAAATTAGGTGACGAGAAATTACAACATTTAATACTTGGAAAGATATTTTTGTTTGTTTTTTAATTTGAATAAGAAGTTGTGGTTGTGTTAGCAAAGAAAAAACTAAGCTGCTTATTTTTTCGCTCAGAATTTAAAAGTGAATCAAGTGAAAGGCTTCTCGGAAACTTAAGATTTTTCTTTTAGGCGGTAGGCTTGCAGCCTACAACTATCTGAATCTCTTTTTTATGTAAAAAGCCATTAAAATTAACCTGGCCTTTAAATCCGTGTGATAATGAGTGTGCGTAAAGAAAGTGTCTATGACCTGATCATATACACTTTCTTAACTATATTCAACTATTAAGAGTTCCTGAAACGGAGATAAATATTTACTTATTAACTATAAAACCTTTACATACATTCAGTCAGAAAAGTATCGGGAATGGATTATTTATTTATGGTTCCAAATTCAAATTTTTGTTTTTTTTGTTGTTGTTAGATTGGCACAACTGTTTTCCATTTTGGCGCGGAGTTTGAGTTGCATCTGTTGTTTACATTAAATACAGTGCTATTTTTAGTTATATCATATCTAGTGTGTATTGCTAATTTCATAATGGATAAAAACATCGAACAAAGAGTTTGTCTTAAATTTTGCATTGCTAATGGAATATCGTGTTCGGAGTCACTGAAAATGTTACAGAAGGCTTACGGTGAATCGACTTTATCAAAAACTCGTGCTTATGAGTGGAACAAAGCGTTCAAAAGCGGTCGAGATGTGATGGAAGATTTGCCTCGCTCTGGTAGGCCATCAACGTCTGCAACTGAAGTTAACATCGCAAAAGTGAAGGAAATAGTGACTGAAAATCCTCATTCAACTTTGAGAGAGATAGCCACCGAACTTTCTGTATCTCACGAGTCGATCCGTACCATTTTAACTAATAATTTGGGTATGAAACATGTTGCCGCTCGGCTAGTCCCAAAAGACCTGAATTTTTTTCAAAAACTCAATCGCATGAGAGTCGCTGAGGACATGCTAGAACGAGTCAATTCCGACCCAACATTCATGAAACGCATTGTTACTGGTGACGAGACGTGGGTTTACGAGTTTGACATGCAAACTAGTCAACAAGCTTCGGAGTGGCGCCTTCCAACTGAACCGAAACCGAAAAAACCACGCCAAAGTCGTTCAAAAGTCAAAGTCATGTTGACTGTTTTCTTTGACTATCGCGGTGTTGTGCACTCGGAATTCTTGCCGGAAGGTCAAACGGTAAATAAGGAATATTATTTGAGTGTTATGCGGCGTTTAAGAGAGCAAATCCGACGAAAAAGGCCAGATTTGTGGAAAGAAAATTCTTGGATTTTGCACCATGATAATGCACCTTCGCACAAGGCCATCATTGTGAACGAATTTTTAACCAAACACTCAACAAATACCATCGAGCAACCACCATATTCACCAGATATGGCTCCAGCCGACTTTTTTCTTTTTCCTAAACTCAAATTACCACTTCGTGGCACCCGATTTCAATCGGTAGAAGACATAAAAGAGAATTCGCGGCGAGAACTGACCTCAATTCCGGAAACAGCGTTTAAAAAATGTTTTGATGATTGGATTATTCGTTGGCGTAAGTGTATCGTTTCTAAAGGAGCATATTTTGAAGGTGATAAAATAAATTTGGATGAATAACAAACAGTTTGTGTATTATTGATCTTTTCCTGCTACTTTCTTGACAGAGTAGTATACCTCGCAGTTCTAAACCGCAGTCGAATATACTCATCGCATTCTTCAATTTTGATGAAAATTCGTATCAAAAGATATTATTCTGCTCACAATAAGAAACATTGAGTTATATTGTGTGGAAACATAATAACATTCGTCTTTGACGTGTCATTTTTCGCGACACGCCTTTGTGTACGAATATTTTGTACACACAAGTATCAATAAATGTGTATAAAATATATAGAATGCAGAGATATAGTCCTGAGGATGAACTAGCATTTCTTTCAGCAGTGGCGATTCATTGTATGTAAAATTATATCATATTTCGATTTTGGCATAGACGTAGAAAAAAAGGCAGACGTAATGTGGCTTGAAAAAAAGTGAAGCATCGTATCATGTATGAGTGACAGAAAATGAGAGAGATATGACGGATCTATGACGTAATAGCGGCCGACTGGCACACTATTGGTGAGAGTGTGTGCGTGAGGCGTGCTTATACAGTGGCCTTTTGGTGAGGAGTGGGGCGTGTATATACTTTTGGCGCTTCATTTTAGCCGTTTAGTAAAATTCCATCCGCCTTTTTTCTACGTCTATGGATTTTGAATAATAAAATTTTAGAACCAAATTCCCGCAAATTTGATGTCTGCATGTATGTTGAGAAATGATTTCAACACGTTAAAAGTTAATTTTCATGAGAATACGTCTTTTGAGATATTTACAAATTTGTGAAATAAATTGTTATTGTAAGGTCTAAGTTCGCGGCGAACGGTAATTTAAGGTACAGGTATACATTTATGACCTACTATGACGTGTAACAAATATATCCATGCAGCGATAGAGGAAAAATAATATGTGACTATAGTTATTGTTGCCAAAATCCCGACCAATATTGGGATTCCTTATATCAGGTTTCATCTTACACTCTTCTGTATCTACTCGTGTTTCACAAATATGAATTTCCGTTATTCCTTTCAAATAAGAATAGTATGTATTTGCGAGATAAAGTATTTGAATTTCAAAAAGATAAGTGCAATAGTAGATATTCATTTTGGTGTTTGACTGCCTCTATGGCACAGCGGTAGTGCGCTTGTCTGTGACATCTACATTCCCGGGTTCCATTACCGGCTAGGGCATGATGAGAAACTATTTCTCATTGGCCTGGTTTTTCCATATTATAAGTATTTATTATGAAATATAGTATCGTTAAATAAGGATCTCGTAAAATAAGTTTCGAATATACTTCGAGACTAACTCAAGCTGTGTAATTTGTTTCGCATATATATATTTATTTATAGTTAGGCTTTTAATCACAGAAAAAAAAATATTAAAATTTCTGGTCTGCTTGGTAGCGAAGTTACAATTACAACAGTGTGTGCCAGATGTGTCTCCTGCTACGTAAGTACACGTTGGCGTAAAAGCCAATATTGTTGATAATTACATCTTACGAGTACAGGCGTCGGCACATCGTGTGTATGTTTTGCTCTTTTTTGGTTACTGGTTAGTAGTAACAGTAAAAAAATAAAAAGATTATGTTGTACCATCTTCCAAAGAAATAAAACTACTGTGTAGTCTTTTCACAAAGTCAGTTCGATATTGGAATGCCATCTGAAAGCGAGTACACCATATGTTTGATGCGAGGAGAATTTCAGCAGAAATATGCCTGGATCCATGAAAACATATATTTTCATGACATACTCGCAATATTCTATACCAAAAAAATAAAAATAAGATACAACAGAAGTGCAACTTTTAAAATTGAAAGTACTCAGAAAAAGAAATTCGATTTTAAATGTAAGCGCATTTTTTAAAAAGTAAATAAATAGGAGAATAAATTAAAACAGACCTTAAATGTTTTGTGATCACTCATAGAGACTGCCGCAAAAAATTGTAGGTAGCTATAATATTTTACATTAGACTAGAGTAACAAGAACTTTACTTTGTAACTTTATCTGCATTTATTATCAAATATTTAATTTAACTAACGAGGTGGTGAAATAAGTAAAAAAATAAATAAAAAATTTAATACTTTAAGTAAGCTCAAGATTTAGGATATGGGATACTAACTCAATCACAATTGTTTAATCCTTATATGGATAAGCATCCAAGACCCAAGCTTATTAAAAAATAAAATAGTTTTTCATCAATTCAAATAAATTTCGAAGTAAGTCCTTGTAATAAAACTTATTCTGTGCGCTTGACATTCTACGCCTCATACCTGAAACTGACCCACTTTTACACATTTCACTCGTATCGAAAACAAAGTTCATTCCGACTATATTGCGTGTCTATTTTGCGTCGATGACTTTTTTATTTTGTGGTCGTTACTTTTTTTAACTGGGACTGAACACAATTTTCGTTGCGCCCATGTATTTTTGTGTGGAAAAAGTAAACTTTTTTTTTGTAAAAAAAGGCCGTGGTTGATACGATTTGCCAGAAATAAAACCAAAATAAAGTATTTTACGTATTTCAAAATAGAAATGGCTTTTTCTGAAATAAGGAAATAAAATATACGTATAGATTTATTTATACTTCCAGGTCCAAGATTTTCTTTTTATAAGATGGCCCTCTAAGATGGATTTTCACTAGCTTTCACATGCGGCTTACCCCATGAACTTTTCCGTACTTCACCCTTTGCTTAAGCAAAATTTCATTAAATCTTAACTGTGAAAAGTACTGTATTTTTTCGCATGACATCATCATATTGGTCGTAGGACGTCCAATATTCAGCCATTCAAACCTATATTCAGCATATAGGCTTCCCTCAAGGACTTAAAATGTATTTAGGAATTAAATGTTCCCGAATTGAAATTGAATAATTATTTCGTTCGCACTAGAAACCGCTTTTATTTATAGAACATGTACATTTGTGTAATTGAATATTTGATTAAGTCATGTGTTAATTACTCCTGATTACTAATCAATTTTGGTGAGCAAGTCAATAATTAACTTCCTATTACTTTAAGTAATTTTTTATATACAACATATGCAATTTTTAATGGACAATTAAGATAATTTGTATTTATAAGTAAATTAAACTCCATTTTTAAGCTACGATATCGACTGAAAATATTACGAATGCAAAAGTGAGTCAGCGTATAGTTATTTGTTCGTTTGTAACGTCATAACGTTTTATCGGCGCAATCAATCACCCAAAATGAAATATGATTCTCATGGACTTGAGGAATACCACGAAAGAAGTCGTAGGTAAAAGCTAGTGACAATAGAAAGATCAACTAGTAGACGTAAGCCTCGAAACTGGAGATGAAGCGAAGTTAATATTTAAATAGAACATATTTTAGGTAATAATGATTTAAAGATGTATTAAGGATTCATTCGATCGTAATTAACGGATATATATCTTACTGAATTAAACATCTCTGCTCGAAGAATTTTCAGTTATACTAAAAATAATGTTTGTTTTTCTAAAAAGATCATTTATATCAATTTTCTTATAAAAGGCAAAAAGCTATAGAAGAAAAATGGTTTATTTATTCACTTTGTCTTTTATGTTTGCCATACACATAACGCCCTCTCGTATCGGTCGATTCTGACATGAAATATTTAGAGTACAGAAATGGTTACACATAAAGTATTTCTGCAGTAAGTACGACCACCGAGTAAATATACATATATTTAGGTCTTTATACCTCTCGTGGTAGCTAGAGCTAGCAGTCTTTTCAAGACTGATTGGCCACGTTCAGCTGTTTGGTTTAATGGTAGAATTGAGATTCAAATAGTGATAGCGTTGCTAACTTGTACCTAGCCTTTTACGACATTCATGGGAAAGAGAAGGAGGGGTACTATTCTTTTTATATTGGTGTCAGGAACCACACGTCACAGCCTTGTACAGATAAAAATATTCTGTTTTTGTTTTATGCTTTTTCTATTTGGCGCAATATTGTATTTTTAACTTACTTATAATATTGCGTCCATTGGAATCATAATCATTATCTGTGTCTGAGTGAAGAAAGTATGCTATGCAGTGATCGTGGCAAGAGAAAGAATGTCGTTTCTGTCTACCTGTCTATGAAAAAACAAATTTAAAATCATGTTCTAAAATTAAATAGGTATTTCATTCTGTGCTATAATTATTTTGCATCTCCCTTCATTCTAGGAGTTATTAACAATACAGTCCATTAATCTAAGTCCCGATTGGAATCGGTACTACGCCGACGCAGGAATCGGGATACGAACCTGTATTGTTTCCCCGATGACTGGAATGTTGCGGATTAATACTCAAGAACATTTTTCAATTCCATTTCTGTTGGAAGAGAGACGAATTAACTATACAAATAACACGATTGAATGACACTGGTCATATAGATGCATACATTCGGGCAATAGATATTTAGATACATACATACATATAGTCACGTCTATATCCCTTGTGGGGTAGACAGAGCCAACAATCTTGAAAAGACTGAATGGCCACGTTCATCTATTGGGCTTAATGATAGAATTGAGATTCAAATAGTGACAGGTTGCTAGCCCATCGCCTAAAGAAGAATCCCAAGTTTGTAAGCCTATCCTTTAATCGCCTTTTACGACATCCATGGGAAAGAGATGGAGTGGTCCTATTCTTTTTTGTATTGGTGCCGGGAACCACACGGCAATAGATATTTAGATAGATAAAGTCTTTATTACACCAAAAGTAAAACAGAAAAAAACACAGGTTATGAATTTGAAATAGGAAGAAAATGAAGAAGAAAATTATGAAGGTTTTTATGTACTGAAAATGAAAAAGGTGACCCATGGTTTCACCCCCTTAAATGACTTGTGACTCTGTCTACCCCGTAAAAGGTAAAGTCGTAATATTTTTCAAGGGATAAAAAATTGCCAGGCGGTTCGATGTCATACAACAGACATTAACCCTGTTAAATCTTAAAACAATTGTTTACGAAATTAATTTTGTATATTAACATACAAATAACGTTGACACACACATAAGCCGCATACAAACGTTTCCAAATATTTATCATGTAAGTACTATTTATTTAGGACTACCCCATATCTTCCCGTTGATGACGTAAATGGTGAATTAGGGACAAACAGAGGCCGAACAGGTTGTATAAACTAACAAAAGGTTCGGTTTGCAATGTGTATTTTTCAAGAATATTGAATTAACAAGAACAACATAGTACTGTATCACAGATATTGTTTTAGAAAGTGTTTAATTAATTACTTAGTTAACTTTACATGTAAACCCAAATCACGTCTGTATCCCTAACGGGATACGACACAGTCTCAAAAGTTTTGTTATGGCTTATCATTAATTGAACTTCAGACTATCTACTAATTCATCGCATAAAAGAAACCCATTTTAAAAATAACTTGGAATTCTTCTTTCAAGCGATGGGCTAGCAACCTGTCACTGTTTGAACCTCAATTCTATCATTAAGTCTATCAATGTCTTTCAAGACCGCTGGCTCTGTCTACCCTTCAAGAAATAAAGACGTGATTATATTATGATGAATAAACATACATACATATACATAATCACGTCTATATCCCTTGCGGGCAAGACAGAGCTAACAGTCTTGAAAAGACTGATAGGTCACGTTCAGCTATTTGGCTTTAAGATAGAATTGAGATTCAAATAGCGACAGGTTGCTAGCCCATCGCCTAAAAGAAGAATTCCAAGTTTATAAGCCTACCCCTTAGTCGCCTTTTACGACATCCATGGAAGAGAGATGGAGTAGTCTTATTCTTTTTTTTTCTATTATATGATGAATAAATATTTCACAAAAACAAACAAGTTATATAATTTACCTACCCGTTTAACTTTATAACAACTAATGGTATCTATTTTACCGGTCCTGGTTTAACCATTAGCCTGTCAACTTCTGACACGTTATTTCCTCACCACTTTCTTATTTATCATGATTCATTAACTATGGACCTGAATTATTATTTGGTAAACTATGTCAGGTTATATTAGGCCTTAATGTGTTTTATTGATGTTTTTGTATGACAGTTTGGTCAGTGTTTTCGTGTTGTGTTTAGTAAATGTATTTTAGGTAATGTGGCCAAATGGCGTGGATGTCATAAAACATTCGCATGCCCTTGAATTTGATGACTACTTCAACTACCTGGTTAAAATTTGGTAGTAGCGTAATGATTTTGTAAAACGAAATGTGTGCTAACGGTCTAGAGCTTAAATTTGCTGTAGACCAGAAAAAGTTGACGGAGATAAGTACATACCGGCGGAGGGTGCAACAAGATGAGGAAGAAAGAGAATGATTTTCAAAATAAAATTTTATCAAAGATTATAAAACCCCTAAACATTTATCTGAGGGTTTATTAAAATATTTTCTTTAAAGCCTTTGTAAATGATAGCAAATCCAGTTTTTATCATGCAATCCAGTGGTTTTGACGTGAAAGATGAGTAAACAAACACATAGTTATACTTACACATTTATATATGTATGTGTTCGCTTTTTAAGAAGTAGAAGTCTCTACTAACTGCTACCTGTTTGTTTATCTGGAAGATTGGTAGAGAATGCCAAACGGCATTAAATCCACCCTTTGTATACGTTTTATTTGTGTAATAAAATTTTAAATAAATACCTGAAGTGAAAAACGAACAGCAAAGAAATCAACAATGTTAGAAATATAATTTTTATCTATATCTTCATGCCATTATGCGTACAGCAAATTTGTGACAAGCACAACAAAGGCGACGGATAAGGCGCGCTGTGTAACTTTACTAACAAATCGATCAAAATGTCAGTCTTCATTCGTGGTACAAAACTTGTACCACAGACATAGATTGATATAGATAAAGCAATAAAAAAAACTACACCTCTCGAGAAAAGGTAGACGTGATTATATGTATGTATGTCTTGGCTAGGGAACTCTGTGCCTACAAATACACAATCCGAACGTGATCTTTCAACCGATCATGAAGTCAAAAGAACAATAAAATTATGTATTGTACATATATTCCATATATATAAAGCCTTATTCGAAAAACTTATAGGTAAATTTCACAGATATTGCTTAAAATGGGTGCTACTGGAAATTGCCCAAAGATAAGAGAGAGAAAGAGTCGTGGTTCCGTTTGACAAAGGTATGAGAACAACAATCACGCCAGAAGTCAATGTACGAGCGAAACCAGTAGTAAACGCTTTTGTTCTGTCGTTTTTATCATTGTGTTTGACAAGCATTAGTGTTATTGCTTCAAAAAGTTCTGAAATAAATCATGTAACGCATTCACAGTAATTACTAGGTCATTATTGACCGAACCATAAATAGAAAAAGTAGGTAGGACAGAATATGATAACTATGTAGATTAAGAAAAGCTTTAAGGTTTATTTTTGTGAAATTATGGAATAAACATTTGATAAGGACAATAAACATAATAACACTGTTGTAGGACACTCGGCTTAAAGTAAACTTACAATTTACCCAATGTGAGAAAGAAACAAATTGAGTTTTACACGACTGACGAGATAAGTATTCAATATTTTGTAACAACACATAAGTATTTTGTTCAATAAGTATTTAATTATATAAGTAGTGTGTGTAAGTATTTTGCCGATTCGTTTTGCAAAAGTAAAACAAACCTTTAATTATAAAACTGGGTTTTGTTGTCAAAGGCACGTGTTGTAATTGCAATTGAATGTTGATTTAACAATTATTCATGTCAAACCACAACCTTTTCACACTACAAAATGTCATTTGTCAAATTTACCGGCGGCGTGGGCTGAACGTGCTAAAGCAAAAGCAGTTAAAAATAACCATTTTAATAGTGCTCATTACTTGTTTATGTATTTTGGAATATCACTTTTTCTAAATGCTGTTTATGCCTATGAAACACAGGATCTAGCTTCAGGTCCAAAGTGTAAGC
Organism: Amyelois transitella; assembly: GCF_032362555.1. Classification (NCBI taxonomy): domain Eukaryota; kingdom Metazoa; phylum Arthropoda; class Insecta; order Lepidoptera; family Pyralidae; genus Amyelois; species Amyelois transitella. The sequence continues at coordinate 2,465,204 of NC_083511.1, read as the reverse complement.
GAATTCGTAAGGTGGTGTAGGTATTCACATTAGTTTTTGGGTATATAGAAAAAAAACCTTCACCAGAGGGGTAGGCAAAGACTATATCTTTCTAGTGGCCACTCATTGGACTGGATGGATGGACTAAATTCTACAATAGGTCGTAAATTAAAAACACAACGACCTAAAAAACATAAAATCGATACCAAACATCCGAGTCCCGCATCATTTTCCATCGCGGAGCAAATCAGACTGGATACCGCCTTTCTTCATATTTTATTAAAACTAAGTTCATCTAAATATCAACAACCAAATAAAAACAACAACACATCTCTTTTCGGGAGAGGCAGGCAGATTGATCTTTTCACCTACTTCAATTTTAAGTAGCTGTCTCCAAAGTACTTTTGTATAATAGCTACTCGATTCCATAGCGATAATTCCGATAACATCCTCCCTCAACTCTCTGGGAGAGGAGCGCCTTTTGACCATGTTCGTGAATTTCAGGCAATTTTTACACAAAGCGACTCTTGTCTGTCCACCGCAACCTTTCCAGGGAAACTTTTCATATTGGGTCATGGTAAAAACTGCACATGATGAAATTCTATTCCCCTAATCCCCATTCACGGGAAGGTCACGAATGTCATGAAAAACAGTGCATGGTCCTTAGTACCTACCGGAAAAAAATCAGCTGCGCTTTTCGGTACGTGGTCTCCACTCGAGGACTTTTTAGCGCGTGAGGACGCTCAAGTTAAGGTTTAATTCGTAATAGCAGATTGAGGCAGATTTTAAAGAAAAAAAAAAAGCTTTTTTTTAGCACTCTCCAGTAGGATTATTTCCATGTTCCCATCATTATCTCGATCCAATGCTTGAGTGCACAGCTGGCTCCGACACACTCGATTTTGTAAGACGATCTTTTAGCGGTGCGTCGGGGTCGAATATCGATTCGTTCGCTCAGAATCGAACTTTCAATCAGTACTGTGTGACTGGATTTGTTTTTCTGATTTTTTAAGAGACTGTTGAAATATATATTGTAATATAATGATTCATTTAAAATCGAATAATTCTTATCATTTTGATTTCTAGTTTATATGACTGTTTTATAATATTTCGATAGAACAAAAAAGAATACAATTCTTTTACAACATTACATGATAACATCGTAGTCAGAAATCGTGATTATCCTATTAATACCCAGTTAATTCAATCGTAGCAAATAAATCGTAGTACCTACAAAGGTGCATTTCAGTAGTTGCGCTTCTAAATGGTTACGGTTAGAGGAATACTTCTCATTTTGCTTTAAAAATAAACGTAGCCCCGGTTTTAACTAGTATATTGAACAATTTTTTCCATACGAATATATAAAATGTGACACGCGATTTGAAATTTTCATATGTGCATATTTCAGAGCCGTCTGGGCTGTAACACACATATATTTCAATATATACAAAAGCATCCAAATAAATATTCCATTTCCCTCAGACGTTGGCTGGTGTCCAGATTTGGAAATCTCCAACGGTTGCGGAAGTCAGAATTTTATCAGCATATCTTACTTTTTCATATTAGACTTGGCATCTTGCAAAATTTATCTAACAGACAGTGCATATTACGTAGGTACCTATATTGTTTTTTATGATCTTTTTGTTTTAGTATTTTATTATTGTTTATTATATAATTATATTAAAACTTTTATGTTAAAGTACAAAATAAAATTTGGATCTTTTTTATGAACTCAGAATAATTAATACAACATCTTATAAACCGTCTCATGAACTAATTATTTTGCCTAACGAAAATCAATATATTTTCAAACATCAGTGCCGTGTGGTTCCCGGCACCAATACAAAAAAAGAATAGGACCACTCCATATCTTTCCCATGGATGTCGTAAAAGGCGACTAAGGGATAGGCTAACAAACTTGGGATTCTATTTTAGGCGATGTGCTGGCAACCTGTCACTATTTGAATCTCAAATCTATCATTAGTTTTTACCGGTATCAAAGGTATCCTATGTACTTTTACAGACTCTTAATTATATATACGTGATATATTAATAAGATTAATTCAGTAGATAACCCGTGAAAAAGTAACAAACAAACAAATAAACTTACTTTCGCATTTATAATAATATTTTGGATTGCATTCCGTAACAGTTGTACAAATTCGGTAAACGCCACGTCGCGCCTCGGATCCATAGTGTGGGTTTGACATAAAATTAGGGCGACAACACGCTATTTCCCGGTCGTAACATTACGACACATTACTGCGTTCATCAACCGCCTAATAGCCGTGAATAACCAAACCACACGCGTGTTACATTGTTGCCGAGAGATCCGCGCCAGCTTCGCATGTATGTATAAACCTTATTCTTCTAATAGCTCTGTCTATTTATTAAAAAAAACTGTAGTTTTAAAGCTATTGAAGCAATAAATATGAGAGAAAAATTAAAACTTAGATACGATGGAAATAAACTGTATATGAAGTAAACTGCACTTTGGGTAGATTGAATTATGACCTTTAAAAAAGACAATAGAATTTTACTTTTTTTTATAACTGGCCAGTTGTACACATTCTGAATAAAATAAAAAAGAAGTTGTATATGTATTTCTAATTAGATTAACCATTAACACAGTAAGCGGGCGTCTTTGTTATATACAATTTTACACCGATTTCTGTTATATGTTTTATAAAGCATAAGGTTCTAAGTTGGTATATATGCAATGCAAACATTATAAAGTTTTCAAGTTGTGTCCGTTAAAGTAGTAGAAAAAAAACGCAGATAGCATTTCAATAATTGCGTGATGCCTTCTATAAGTAAATCTTCTAGTTAGTGAAGGTGACCTTTTTAGTAAAAGACTCTTAACCTGGGCGTTTCCAGTTGCACCCTCCACTGTTAGGTTTCAGGGCCACTTCATTCGGTCTTCTCATACTCTGGTCTAGGTCGTCTACGTTTGGTGAAAAATGCGTGAGGAAGCTTTCTGTATTAAATATTTTTATTCTTTTTTTAAAAAGCTAACTTATTGGTAAAGTTACGTACTACATTTTCTCTTCTTCCTGTTAATAGATTTTCTGTCGTCAAATCTCAGGTTTTAATTTTGATTTCTTCATCAATAGAGCATTACTTTTTCTCTTATTGTACTTTATCTTTTAACAATGTTTATTCTTCCTAATTCTGAGTCTATGCTTACACAAAATAAAAGTCGTCGCTCAACAATTTAGCGTACACGTATTATTTCCATTACGGTAGCACAAAGCTCACATACAACCAGCACTCGGTTAAGGCAGTGTAAGACTTTGAGCTAAAGTTAATTGGCTGTAAATTGACCGCAATGGTCGCACGGACCTAGTCGTTGGTGCAAAATTAGAGTACATAGAAGTAACATGATACAGATTCCTAAATTCAAATGACATTTGTCGGCTTCTGTAGCTCAGCGGTAGTGTGCTTGCCTCTGACAGACTAGATCCAGAGTTCGAATCTGCAAGGACGTGATGGAAAACGATATTTTTATGATCGGTCTGGTTCTGAAATTTATCTATTTTAAGTATTTATCACGAAGAAAAAGCACAATCGTGATTTATTTAATTTTTACACACTGTTACGTAATAAGATTACTCATTATTACATATTTTTTTTACCTACATATTTTTTTATCATTTTAAAATATTTTTGCTGACGCAGTTAATTATTTCTGTTAAGGCTTAATTCTTACGCTTACAATACTTGAAGTTTAAATATATTATATTAAGGTACTTACTTACTTCCAATTTAATGGAAATAAATGATTGCTTTCCTTCTGTTTCCTCTTCACTTTATGCCATTGAACAACGTAGCTACATCTGCTGCGTAAATAGAATTCCTAATGCATGAACTTAATTGTGCATTTACGCTTGTAATTTCGTGTGACATTAACGTTATTTAAGTCCTTTGTCACAGTTCGCAGCATTTGAATGTGACATAAAATAATGTCACGTAAATTATAGCACTTTGAATTTGAGAACAATACATTATTTATCACGTATCATAGCGTGTAACCCATGCATAAATACTTTATCATAAACGTCAGTGTTTTTGTCCGTCTATCACGTAAAACGACTGAACCGACCTTCATGAAATTTTGCATGTTTAGTAAGAAGTACGGATAAAGACATTGGATACTTATCACGCGGACGAAAGCTACTTATTTACATTATTTAGATACCGTGACTTCGCTTCCGTGATAACAAAGAATGCAATGTTGCTCCTAAAGATCTAGTCTATATCAGCGATTAATCACTTTTTGTCTAGATTATTCGACGTCGCTAGATAATGAAATTCATATCATAATCTGTAATAATCCTTTACAAAAAATATTCCTTCTCATAAAAACGTGATTCCAAGTTTTCTCTGAGCATTAATAATTTTTCTACTTATATATTCATTAGCGATATTTATGTAAGCTAAAGTAAAAAGGAACAACAAAACGTAATATTTTCCTTGCAAAATATCTGGTTTTCTGTCGTAAAATACAACGCTGTAAGCTGACATTAGTAGATTAAATCATAGTAAGATGTGGTGAAATTGATTTATAGTTGATGGTCATGACAAAATACAGACAGGCGACAAAAGCTCGAAAAGAGAAGCTGAGGTACGCCTTTGACCAGATGACCCTGGATTGGGTAAGTCTGGTTTTTACCCTGGCCTCCGCCGTAACCGAACCTATTTTGAACCACTGTGAAAGCTGCATTTAATGAAAATTTCTATTCACTCAGCCTTATTAGCCTTATTAAATAATTTTACGACATCCATGGGGAAGAAATCGTACTACTCCAAAATGTCAGGAACCATAAGATCAAATTTGATATTAGACAGATATTTCTTGCTTTGTTAATAAAACCCTAAACACCGTTACACTGTTGTTAATGTTATTTAAGGTCGATTATATGATTGTACAATATTATAGTTCCAGGGGTCTAATAGCTCCCAAATCACTTTATGGGAGTCGATTCACGTACTATAATACCGTCACGTTCAACCTTTTTGGAGGTCTAATGGCCCCCTTGAATTCCTGATGAACAAGAAAAACTGTACGGAATAATTGCGTTCTGTGTTATATAAATATAGATAAATAATAACAAAAAAAGTGTAATTTAACACTTTATTAAGAGTATGCGTTTAATAAGTCAAATTTAGTTGTGAAAAGATTGATGAGGTAACTTTAAATAAATAGTTGTTTGTGGTCATGTTATGGTTTCGCTTTTTAATGTGACAGAAGACAGGAAATGTCTTTCTTTAGTTTGTGCTTATGAATTAATGACATATACCGAAATAAAATGATTTTATTTCATTAAATACAACATAATTAACGGTAAAATTCATCTTCCTGTTCTCCTGGCTTTAGTCCTGGTTGCATCTTCACCACTTTGTTCTGTGACCTCACATCCAGTTGCCTGAATGTGCAAGTTTCCTCGCGATGTTTTCCCTTACCGTAAGAGCATCAGTTTATATTGAAACTAATGTTCATAGCTTCGAAAATAGTCATAGATACATAGTCGTGGTGGGGTTCGAACCTGTGCCTTTTTGCGTCACACACATTTAAACTGGTTATCTTACCAATTCGACAAGCGACGCTCTTTTAAATCAACTATTAAACATTAATTGACATTTGTTAAAATCTTGATATCATCTTAATACAAAACAAGGACAAATCTTCTTCTCATGGCTAATATGGAAAAAACTTCCGACGCAATAACAAAACAAAACTTGTACATATTGTAGACATTCTAGGCTACCTTCTATTACAGCTACATCTAGGACGAACAAAGCGGGATCTAAAAACATTGTAGCGAAAACTGGGCAATATTTCACCGGCCAAGACGTGGCTTCGGGAGATAAAATTCCGTGCCTTCTTTATTAAATTTGTAGAAAAAAAAAATAAGCTGTATAAATAAATTCCGCTGCCTTTCTATTGGATTGATACATGGGTTACCTGTCTGGAAAAAAAGACCAATACTCGTGGAAAATATAGAAAGTGACAGCCCCAATGATTCCGAACCATTAAAATAATGGATTAAAATTTATAACATGCAACAATGAGTCACTTTGTTATTTGTGTTTTGAAATAATGTTAGCAGGGTTATTTTATATAACCATCGTTTTTTTAAACTTCGTATCTGATTATAAAATATTAGCTTAGTACGTGGATTAAAGGAACTATTTATAATTGCACTTCTTTAACCTAAATAACAGAAAAGCAAGCCAAGAATACACACCGTTTACGCATTATTGTGTAGACAGACATCGTCACGTCTCTTTCCCTATCTGGGCAGAGACTTCATCTTTTCACTTGCCACGATCCTTGCATACTTTTTTCACTTCATTGGCTACTTTTCTCAAGTAAGCTCGTCAGTTTTGGGTACTCTTAACCTGACCTATCGCCAGGATGTCTCCTATTATTTTATATTATGTAGAAATAATAATTACCTATTGCAATTAATGTTCACTTAGGTGAACATTTCAAATTCAAATAAAATGTGATGGAAATTGCAAATTGTATCTTCCATTGATATAAAAACTATAAAACTAGTTTTAAATATGCTTTTCTAACTATCAAGAAATAAATTAAATATAACTCTGCTTCTTGTTGTCAAATGAGACTGTCAACAATAATTCTTAAGTTATTAAAAAATCGACAAAAATTTATTACAACGACGAGTTCGCGTTCAGATTCCAGAACAAATTTACTCGTTAAAAATTAGTTCATTTTTAAAACAGTATCAAAGCTTATAGACTTAAATATCTATATATTTTTTCAGTAACATGAGAAGCAATTCCCATGGAATATCAAGTTTCAAAATGAAACTTAAGTATCAGTAATATATCATTTTATAAACGTGATAAATTGTTCAAAACAACATTATAAACGTTTTTTACTCACATAACGAGCGAACTTGTACTGCAAGACTACAAAGTTCAGTTCTAACTCGGCAACAAGCTAAAACAACTTATTTTATTGTCCCAAGAAGGGTTATGAGGCAACAAATGTTACATTTCCTAGCTGTTTCTCTTTGTGGATCATTTCTTTCCATTTTGCTACAGTTTTTTAATAAGAAATAAGACGTAGAGGTAGGTAGTGCCGTGTGGTTCCCGGCCCTAATAAAAAAAATAATAGGACCACTCTTTCCCATGGATGTGAAGACGACTAAGGAATAAGCTTATTAACTTGTGATTCTTCTGTTTGGCGATGGGCTAGCAACCTCTTAGTCTATTATTGAGCCAAACAGCTGAACGTGGCCTATCAGTCTTTTCAAGACTGTTTGGCTCTATCTACCCCGCAAGGGATATAGACGTGACTATATGTATGTAGAGGTGACTGAAAGGGAAAGAACAATTATAATTATAAAAATTTAACATGAATCTTAGGCTGAAAATGTAAACGAAAATTTTTTTTTATAACAACTCGTTTTTAATTGAAAATATGATATAATAATTGAGATGTTTATACTCTTTTTGTATTGTTCAAGAGATACATACATATCACGTTTATATCCCTTGCGGGGTAGACAGAGCCAACAGTCATGAAAATGACTGACTGAATGGCCACGTTCAGCTATTTGGCTTAATAATAAAATTGAGATTCAAATAGTGACAGGTTGCTAACCCATCGCCCAAAAAAGAATCCCAAGTTTGTAAGCCTATCCTTTAGTCGCATTTTACGACACCCATGGGAGCGAGATGGAGTGGTCCTATTCTTTTTTGTATTGGTGCTGGGAACCACACGGCACCAAGAGATATCGGTTACAGAAATAAATTGGAGCCATTCACATACCGGCCAAAGGTAAGGTTGTTGAATGACACACTAAAAATGGTTAGGTCGTAAATATTGTTGAGCCAGTGCTTGGAAAATCGGGAATTTTGGGAATTTTGGTCTCTCTATATTTTCCTATATATACTGTCAGAGTGTTTCACCTTTAGGAAGTATAGTTGCAAAGTTAGTTATTCCTACAGAAGGTAGAAGGAGAAAAGAGGAAAGAAATAATCAGTTTAAAATTACTATATTATCTAATCTATACATATAATAAAAAAGTAAAAATATTTTGTCTGTGACATTTAGTATTTTTGACTGAAATGGATAGAGGGACACTTAGAATGAATAATAGAAAGCAATTTCTTTTTTGTCTGTCTTTCTGTCAGTATGTTCACGCTTATCTCCGAAAGTACTGACTGAACCGATTTACTTAAACTTTCACCAATTGCTTTGTTTTAACTCAGAAAAACATTTAAAGTGTGTTTCATCAAAATCGGTTCACTTAAAAAAAAGTTAACGTCATTTGAATGAACTTAAGGTATGAGTTTGCCTGCAAATAAGTTACGAAATTTAAAATTCAAAGTCATTTATCATTGTACGACAGCATTATACCTATAACATATAAATATAAGTGAAAATTAGTTTGATAATATCCTGGTTTTGCCGCACATAACATTAAAAAAAAATATAGTAACTCATGTTACTCCTCTAAGGTTCGCCATTGTAATTTGTTTGTACAAAATCAGTTCACCACATTCTAGTAATGTGATATTTTACGACGTGACAATAGCATCAGATACAGCCATTAAACAGAGGCAATAACTTATACACTATCATAAATATTTGATTGGCCATTATATGTCTTGCAAGCTACAACTGTGATGTGCTGAATGAACATATCATATAATCACATCTATCTCCCTTGCGGGGTAGAACAAAGACAACAGTCTTGAAAAGTCTGAAAGGCCACGTTCAGCTGTTCGACTTAAGATGGAATTAATATTCAAATAGTGACAGGTTGCTACAACATCGCCTGCAAGAAAAATCGTAAGTTTATTACGATTTCCCTTAGTCGCTTTTTACGATATCCAGGAGAAAAATATGTATTGGTCCTATTCTAAAGTGCTGGGAACGACACGGCACTCGAACATAATAAATTGAGACCATTCGCATTATTATTGGTTAACATTGCTTAACTTAACACTTTGATGCCGTTGTCTAAAATATAATTTAACATTAAAAAATAAAATATTTCAGCAACAATAAAACAATGAGATCTTTTTCCCGGTACTATTGTTAAAACTAAAATTCCCACTCTTGTCACATCACTAGCAATAACGAGCTTGGATTACGCTGATGCCGGCAAAGTGACGGTTTGAGAGATAACTCGTATTTTCAACGTTTGAAGCATGGCCGCCGTTTTATAGCGTCTGCTTACTTTGTCTTCGGAACATACATACATACATAAGATCACGCCTCTTTCCCGGAGGGGTAGGCAGAGACTACCTCTTTCCACTTGCCACGATCTCTGCACACTTCCTTCGCTTCATCCACATTCATAACTCTCTTCTTGCAAGTCTTTAATTATTTAATGTCTACGGAACAGTACGAAATAATTTGTAACATTTACTATAGTTTTCCGTTTTCGAACTATGAAATTCCTGTTTGTTTGTGTGTAGTAGACGATAAAAAAAAAGAAAGCTTACAATTAATGTATAGAACATTCCCAAAGAAGGTTCTCATCATGCGGATATAATACTGACAGGTTTGACTTGACTGATTTGGCCACATTTAAAGAAATAAAAAAGCATGATTTCTGCAAACTTATTTTGCGTCATCATCATTAAAAACTCACTTTATGCAAGCTCGTCAGTTTCGGGATAAATTTTCAGGGATCTTAGCAAGTAGAACGATAGAGTCTCTCCCTACCCTTTCGGGCAAGAGGCGTGATTTTATCCATACATATAATAAAACTGTAACTCAACTTTGTCTGTACATTGAAGATATTTAAGAAAAAAAATTATCAGGGGTTTTTTTAGGGTCAATAGAAGCCAAAACAATTTTTTTTAGAATTTTTGTCTGTCTGTCTGTCCGTCTGTCTGTCTGTATGTTTGTACGCGCATCACGCAAAATCTACCGAACGGATCTGAACGAAATTCGGCACAGATATAGTTAGTAACCTGGATTAGAATATAGGCTACTTTTTATCCTGAAATTCTATCCCAAGGGGATGAAATAGGGGGTGCAAGTTTGTATGGAACTTCGTCATTTTTGATTTGAATCGATATAAAAAGCTATAAATAATTATACATACATACATACATATGGTCACGTCTATATCCCTTGCGGGGTAGACAGAGCCAACAGTCTTAGAAAAGGCTGAATGGCCACGTTCAGCTATTTGGCTTAATGATAGAAAAGAGATTCAAATAGTGACAGGTTGCTAACCCAACGCCTAAAAAAGAATCCCAAGTTTGTAAGCCTATCCCTTAGTCGCCTTTTACGACATCCATGGAAAAGAGCTGGAGTGGTCCTATTCTTTTTTGTGTTGGAGCCGGGAACCACACGGCACTATAAATAATTAATTCTTATATTTATTATAATGATGATTAAAAAAATAGCATTTTATTGATTTAATTCATTATGCTTTGTTTATTGATTTAGTTCCCGTGGTTTAGGTATTTATTTTTTGACCACCCGATACGAGATGGCGCCTCATGAGAATTTAAGAAATAACACGATTGTAGCCGCCGGCAAAATTTTTAATTAATTAAGTTTTAATTAAGTAATTTTAGTTTCGCCAGTACTTACTGTTTCACCACATCTTTAAGAAGATTTTTTTTTATGTATGAGAAGATTTTTTATGTAGGTAGTTTGACGCACCCCGCATCGGCGACGGTTGCCATGTTCCTCAAAATTAGCAGGAATAACACACATATAGCAACGTCAGTACTTACCGTTTCACCATTGATTTAGTTCCCGTGGTTTAGATATTTATTTTTTGACCACCCGATACGAGATGGCGCCACATGAGAATTTAAGAAATAACGCGATTGTAGCCGCTGGCAAATTTTTTAATTAATTAAAAATTCGTTTTTCATTGATTTAGTTTCCATGGTTAAGACATTTACTTATTTGGAGAAAATAACAGGGAATCGCATTATAGGTGGTACCACTGTATTATTTTGTGGTGATTTCCGCCAGACTCTACCCGTAATAAGCCGAGGTACTAGAGCTGATGAAGTAAGCGCATGTCTCAAACGATCCATACTCTGGCCTCAGGTTAGGAAATTAAGTCTAACACGTAATATGAGAGCTCAGTTGGGTGATAATCCTCGAGAGCAAGAATTCTCAGATGTGTTATTAAAAATCGGTAATGGTACGTTGCCTGAATCGAACGGGTTTGTGACTCTGCCAGATAACTTCTGTCAAGTAGTCACTTCGGTGGAGGAACTTATCCATTTCGTTTATGGGGACTTATCTCAAATAATTCATCACGAGGATTCTTGGATATGCGAGCGAGCAATCCTAACACCCAAAAATGAGCAACCAGCTGCTAATAATTTAAGGATTTTGGAAAAAAAATTATATACCAATCCATAAATACAGTTTTAGATAGTACCGATGCTACAACTTATCCGGTAGAGTTCCTTAATTAACTTTCGGCATCTGGACTGCCCGCGCATACAATTGCACTAAAAGTAGGCATTCCAATTATGTTGCTACGCAACTTAACGCCGCCGAAACGTTGTAATGGGACTCGCCTTAAAGTGGTGTCGCTTCATAACAATATTATAGAAGCTAAAATTCTTACTGGTTGTGCAGCTGGTGAAATTGTTTTTATACCGCGCATTCCCCTCATTCCCAACAACTTTCCATTTCAATTTAAGCGTGTACAGTTTCCAGTGGCTATATGTTTCGCGATGACAATTAACAAATCGCAAAGTCTTGGAGCAGCCGGAGTCGACCTCAGGACGAATTGCTTCTCACACGGACAGCTCTACGTCGCTTGCTCGCGGGTCACCAGCTGTGACAGTTTATTTGTGATGTCTCCAATGGGCAAGACAGCAAATGTTGTATACAAAGAGATACTTTAACTTTCCATTATTATACTTACATTTTTTTGTCTTTAGAATTTATTCGTTTTTTAACAGTTGCGCCCCCGGGACTTTGCTTTTGTAGGAAAAATAAATTATGTTCTATTCCAGGCATTATTCTTCCCGTGTACGTAAGTTTCATCAAAATCTATCCAGTTGAATTTGCATGATTGAATAGCATCCTCAAACACGCACTCACGTATTTTTTTGCATAATATTAGTTTATGTCAATGCAAGGCTCTTAATCTAAGCAATCTTTTTATAGAAGCGAAATTAACGCAGGCGAAGCCGCGGGCAAAAGCTAGTGTATTTATATAAAAATTATATTATACAATACGATTAAGAAGATGCGTTGATTTTGTCTCATTTGTTTTGCTGTAATAATGTGGATCAAAAACGTTCAAATTTCTGTTGTACATATCAGCATCATGATGACATGACAATTAATACGAAACCCCTTTCATTTCAAACTTCCTATTCCGTTCCAACTGGCCATAAAGAAGGCCTTACAATCTAAATACGAAATACTGAAGGCGCTCAAACTTCAAAGGTCATTGCAAACTTCGGACACGAAGTTGTGAAGCCATAAAATTTGAGCATCATTCGAAATTTGAAATCTTAACGAAATCAAATCTTCGGATCGTTCCGGCTCGTGCGGATCAAAGGATCGAGAAATGACTACCTTAACGTTGTAAAAGTTTTTTTTAATATTACATGTATTTTTTAATTAGTGATTTGTAATCAAACTTCAATCAATCAATACAAATGTACAAGCTTGATAGACTGCCTGATGCTAGTAGACAATCGATGTGTAAAAATACTGTGTGGATATTCCTCATACGCGCATGAGCACGTTCTCATGAAGATTTTGAAATTTTTCACGGAAATGGAAATAAGCGCGATATTTTGCATTAAATTAATCGAAAGCCCCGGAAGTGTGCTAGTTTAATTATATTCAGGTATAGTTTAAGACCATAGTTTCAGATTTAAGATTAATTCAGTATAAACTTTTAATGCAATACAAATAATAAGTATTATTATCTATTACTGTCAGTAACAAATCTATTAAAAGCAATTCAATACTTTTCTGTCCTCCTAATAATATTCCAAATGGTTTTTAACCCAAGGGTCAAAGGTCATTACAGCCTCTTAGAGAGCGTAAAGTCGAAACCCGAGTACCGGACCTGAGTTATTGCCGTTCAAAATTGGAAGAAGCCGGACCAAGATGGATGGATACTCTTAGGCTGATTCCAGAGTGACGCCGGCAAAACGCGCAGACCAGTACCCGTTCTTGCACTATAATATTTTTTTTATTAACCGAACAAATATAGAACTAACTTATTTTAAAGTTTGGCGTTGCATTTTAGTATTTTTAAATAATACAGGTATTAAACGCGCACGTAACGGAACTTTATTTTACGTCGGACGTTATGGTTTCTTAAACGCACGTTTAAAATGCGTTATTATGAAACGCGGATTCTTTCTAGTGTAATAAAAACTGCGCGCGACTGGATGGCCCGGTCCAAACGCACAACTCTGAAATCAGCCATTAAGGGTAACCTAAACCCAAGCTAACGATGTGAACAACTTTAATTAATATTTTTTGCAAACTTTCAACTTTCCGGAATTACAGGAGTCAAATACTGATTAATGAGCGTGTTGTCAAAGAATTTAGAGTTAATATATAGTTTTATTTGTGAAAATATCTTTATTTGTGAAGACTTTAACCGCTCCACCGCCGTTACTCTTTACTAAGTTGTCAATAAAATATTACATTTTCACATAGATGGATAATAAATTTTTTTCAAGCCACACTATTACTGTCTGTAATAGTCTGGCTTGAAAAAAAATTATTCATCGTAATGGCGGCATTGTAGGCATGTGTGAGTGACAGAAAATGAGATAATCTATGATGTCTCTATGACGTAACGGTGGTCAACTGACACAATATTGGCGAGAGTGTGTGCGTGAGGCATGTATACTATATACTAATGGTGCTTCATTTTTCCGTATAGTAAAACTCCGTCCGCCTTTTTTTCTACGTCTATTCAATTTCACTTAATATATACACGTGTGTATGTAAGTGCAACATTGAGCACGGAAGTTTTTGGTGTTTTTTTTTTACTGAAATATTAAAAGCGAGACAACACAAATAGCCGGTTCGTCCGAATGGTCACTAAAATGAGTTATTGCGTTATGTCACGTAATTTAATCACGCGACCGCGTTGTGTACTGCAAATGTAATTTAAGACTATCCCTGTGTTTGGTTTTATTATATTTTTGCTGTAGTATTATGAAATTATTTTGTAATCGGCGGATTGTGATATATAAAGTATATATAAAGTTTATATAATATTTGACCGCGCGAGGTCAAATATTATATAAATTTTGTTAATAAATTCTGGGTAGACATAGTAGTGGTGCCGTGTGGTTCCTGGCACCAATACCAAAAAGAATAGGACCACTCCATCTCTTTCCCATGGATGTCGTAAAAGGCGACTAAGGGATGACTTACAAACTTGGGATTCTCTTTTAGGCGATGGGCTAGCAACCTGTCACTATTAGAATCTCAATTCTATCATTAAGCCAAATAGCTGGACGTGACCATTCAGTCTTTTCAAGACTGTTGGCTCTGTTCACCCCGCAAGGGATATAGAGGTGACCATATGTATGTCTGTATGTATGTAGATATCATCCGCCTGGAGTTTATTTCTGGAGAGTGAATAGGTAAGGTTCCCTGCATAGGTTGCGGAGATCAGGCAACAGGCTTCGTGTTAAAACCTGACTCAGACAATCCAAGATCATGGTCATCGGCATACCCCGGGCTCCTCTCCAGAGTGGTGAGGATGTAACCGGGACTAATGCCAGGGAGATGACGACGAAAAGATGATTATAAAGTTGATGTGCCGCGTGATTTACAGTTATTTTCAGGTTATGTTAAATCATTTGATTAAATATCGGAGTATTAAATAATGAAACCTGTTAATAATAAACGTAGGGCCTGGCCGCCCGGCGAGTGTCGACGGCAAGAGCGATTCAGTCGAGATTGCCAGTATGTTTAGGGAGCATTTTAGAGTCTCGTCATCAGTTGGTCATGCTCTTAATATGTGTAAAAAGGAGTCTATCCTTCAGTCACATTTTTCAGCTGCCGAAGTAAAACAGGCAATTGGGGGAATGAAAGGGGGTAAGTCGCCCGGCCATGATGGACTAAGTGTCGAACATCTGAGGCACGCAGGTGTACACCTGCCGAGAGTCCTGTCCATGTTCTTCTCGTTGTGCATAAGTCACTCTTATTTGCCACCTGACTTGATGAAGACAATTGTGGTGCCCATCGTGAAGAACAGGACAGGGGATATCTCTGATAAAAATAACTACCGGCCGATTTCCCTTGCAACTATAATTGCTAAGGTACTGGATGGTGTTCTTGACTCGCGATTGGAGCAATACTTAAACCTTCATGACGCGCAATTTGGGTTTAGACCGCACCTGTCAACGGAGAGTGCAATTACTGTGCTCAAGAATACTATTCAATACTATACAAGTCGCAAAACACCGGTACATGGTTGTTTTCTGGATTTTTCCAGAGCCTTCGACCGAGTGTCGTATGAGGTACTGTGGAGGAAGCTAGAGGCCAGAAATGTGCCGGCTGAGATATGTAATATATTTAAGTTTTGGTACCAAAACCAAATAAATGTGGTAAAATGGTCCGACGGCATTTCAGATGCGTACAGGTTGGAGTGCGGGGTGAGACAGGGGGGCATTACATCTCCCAAGCTCTTCAACCTGTATGTAAATGATCTCATAGTGGGACTTAGCAGTATGAGGGTAGGCTGTAGTATAGACGGTGTCGTCATAAATAATATAAGCTATGCCGACGACATGGTGCTGTTGGGTCCGACTACGAAATCAATAAATGAGATGTTGAGGGTATGTGAAAGTTTCGCGGCCGAGCACGGGCTTGTTTACAATGTGGAAAAGTGTGTATGCATGGTCTTTGGGGTCGTTGGAAAGTGTCCCAGAAATACACCTCCTATGTTTCTATCTGGAAAGGAACTAAAAATAGTAAAAACTTTTAAGTATCTGGGCCATGTACTTGCCGACGACCTTAAAGATGATGACGACATAGAAAGGGAGCGGAGAGCGTTGGCGGTCAGAGGTAACATGCTGGCCCGGAGATTCGCCCGCTGTGGTGACCAGGTTAAAATAACCTTATTTAAAGCTTTTTGCCAGGGCTTCTACACGGGTGGTCTGTGGGTCCGCGGCACCAAAAGGTCGCTGGATGCTCTCCGTATCCAGTACAATAATATTTTTAGAATGTTATTGCGACTCCCCAAGTTCTGTAGCGCCTCTGAAATGTTTGCTCAAACAAGAACAGACGGGTTTCACGCTGTTATTAGAAAAAAAATGGCGTCTTTGATAAGGAGGATAAGGTCGAGTGGCAATACCATTCTAAGAACTGTGGCAGACAGATACGACTCGCCTATAATAAGGCATCTTGTGCGGGGTACCATGCCGGTGGCCCTACATGCTCAACTTTAAAGATTCTAGTAGAATTAAGTACTAACCCTTTTATGTTATTTTATATTATTTTGCAGATTTATAATTTTATGTATTACTAACAAACTGGATCTTTGTAATCTGATATTAATAAATGAATTGAATTGAATAAATGGATTAAATTTCTCCGAGTATTTAAAATAACCTCATGTTCGGCAAAATAATTTTAGTGTGCCGTGCGGTTCCCAGCATCAATAGGAAAAAGAATAGGACCACTCCAACTCTTTCCCGTGTAAATTGTAAAAGGCGACTGAGGGATAAGATTATAAACTCCAGATTCTTCTTTTAGGCCATCAGCTGCAACCTGTCACTTAAAATCTCAATCGTATCAATAAAGCCGAGCTGAATGTGGCTTATCAGTTTCGAAACTGTTAGATCTAAGTTAAGCCAAACAGCTGAACGTGGCCTATCAATCTTTTCAAGACTGTTGGCTCTGTCTACCCCGTAAGGGATACAGACGTGATCATATGTATGTATGTATGTAGATCTACAAACGGGACCCCGTAAAGGATAAATAAAGACGTGATTACATACATTACGTAACAAACATAAGGTACTATCACACTAGTGTTCTAAAGCCAAATTACACTACTCGCTAGGTAACTCAAACGCCCTAACACACAGCCTTTGTCCGCATCTCTCCAAGGCATTTCATTAGAGGACTTTTAATATACATGAGTATACCTTTGTGACGAAAATTAAACTTTATGTTTGTGTAATAGCGCTTTTAACACGTTGGTATGTTTTTTTAAGGCCGCAGTGGAATAGTCGTTAAAGCCGGACGACATGGCAAGGGCCGTAGGTTCGTTATTTCGCCACATAGAAAAATACCTAAGTGCCGTGTGGTTTCCGGTACGTTAGAATAGGACCACTGCATTTCTTTGGCATGGATATCGTAAAAGGGGACTAAGGGAATAGAAGCACGTTGATCTAGAGCAAGCTTCCATGCTGTCCAGAAAGCGAAAAAAAATATAGTGAATGCCACCTGCTTTTCTTATAAAGCCATTCAAAAAAAGGCTTTTATAATTTGAATTCTTGTAGGTGATACATTCATACATATAATCACGTCTATATATATAGTAACTAACAGTCTTGAAAAGATAACTTTATAATTTAAGTTTAAAGAATCATTTTTAATTACTGCCTTTTTTTAACCCCCGAAGAAAAGACAGGGGTGTATAATAGTCTTGAAAAAATAATTTTCATAATTTAAGTTTAAAGAATCATTTAGTAATTAATGTCTTATTTTAACCCCCGAATAAAAGAGAAGGGTGTTACAAGTTTTTACTGCTTAAACGCAATTCAATCTTCGCAATTTTGTGCAATCATATTTCAATTAACTAGAGCTATGCAAATTGAAAATCCGTTAAATTCCAACAATCCACGTTTTGATTAATTTTCAACTTCAGAAACAATATAATGAACGTTAAATCAAAATTATAAATTGAAATCTAAGAACTTCGTTAATTTCGAAATCTGAATATTTTAATTTATGAATGAACTTCCCACTTTTTAAACAATATAAAACAATAGCATCCTGGTTGGGTAGGCTATATTAATTTATTTCTTGTGAAAGTATGCCTTCAGACATTGTGAAAAAATTCAATACTATATAAAAGTAATTGTAATAAAAAAATCTTTTACAACATTAGGAAATAACAAAAAAATATGAACTACCGCTTCCGTGTTACCGTTATTTAACCGTTTATTGTGTAAACAAAATACTGAGATAAAATGAATGAGAAAATTCTTTAATTGTAAGGTTAAATAAATAAAACTTCTTTTGTTAATTCCAGCCATTATGTACGTTTACTTTAAATCAAATATAATGAAACTTCGAAAAAATATTTTATTACTCACCTACTTAATATTTCGAAGTATCTTCATTTTTCTCTAACACTAAACTAATCACAATTCACAAAATTTTCAAATTTCAAATTTAGAATTCGATATATATTTTTTTACTTTTCAACATTTTCACGTTCGCACTAATTTTATTTCAAGTCCATACAGATCGAGTCCGAAGTTCGTAGCGGGTCTACGGGTCGTAGCACCGTAGCGAGCGCGCTCCGTAGCGGACTAACATCTACTGCCGCTACGAATCGGCTACGCCGTAGTAGCAGGCGTGCTTGGTACTTTTCGAAGGAATAAAATCAAAGTTTATGTATTGATACTTATTAGAATAATCTCAACTTTGAAAGGATGGTTTAAATTTAGATTGTAAAGTTTTATTTTTAGAACAATAATTATGAAGTAGTAATAAACAGGCAAAACCAAACCAACTATCATTAAATTCCAATCAGAAAATTTATACTTTATTCGAGATGAACAAAAAAAGTCTTGAAAATATAAGTTTGGACCACAGTCTGCCTCATAGACGCAATTACGACAGTATTTAAAGTTAATAGAATAATTGCCATTGTTTACTCTAAAACTAAATAATATTATTATAAACGAAATGGTTGTTTATAATAATATTATTTAGTTTATTTAGTAAATTTATCTCTTCGACTTCATAGAATATTTCACACCCACGAAGATCTCTTAGAAGGACAAAGCTATCTATCAATTCACGTGTACAATATCAAAGTTCCTTGGTTTATTCAATGCTTAGCAATAACTTTTCCTTACAGAATATAAACTTTAAACAACGTAAGCCCTTAACAGGAATATCCTTCGTTATAACTTTACTTAACAAAAGGGCTTGATTCAGAGAATTCAATGTCGAATTAAGAACTATATTGAATAGTCATCTTAAAGTCTTCCCAGAGGGAGAACGCTGAAATTATAGAAATAAAGGCTTCAGATCTTCCATACATTTATATATTTATATTCATGCAGTTTTATTTAAGTATGACGCTGTGTTTTTTCCAGCATTTTAGAATAGAACCACTTTCTCTTCCAATGGATGTCGTTCAAGGCGACTAAGGGATAGGCTTAGACACAAGGTGAACACAGATAGCAACTGAATGCCATTACTTTATAACCCATACACATGATGTCTATATCCCTTACGGGATAGACAGAGCAAACAGTTTGGCAAAATTGAACGGCTACGTTCAGCTGTGTCATAATGATGGAATTTAATTCAAATAGAAACTTGCTAGCGCATAGCCTACAAGAAGAATTACAAGTTTCTTTTTCCAAGGCCTTTCTCTTAAAGAACGCAAGCAAAAATTATATATTTTAAAAACAAATAAATTACTCGTTATATAGGTACCTGATTTTATATCTCTGTACTCCTTTTTATTTTTATTAACTGAAGCATTGTGTGATTTCAATATCACCAGCTTCAAAAGGGATAAAGTTTTAATGATGGTTTTTCAGAGAAACGTGTATTCAATTTTTCTGTCACTAATCCGTTTGTAATGAATTTTATTCCAGTATATAAACGTAGTACACGTTTTAAGTATCAGTAATATAAACTGACAAAATCCTCATTACAAATAAATTATTTTAAACAATACAGGTTGTCTGGTAAATCACGTTACATATTAAAGAAAATAGTAAATAAATAAATAATAAATATATATGGGACAAATTAAACTGATTAAGTTAGCCTCGAAGTAAGTTCGAGACATGCATTACGAGATACTAACTCAACTATAATAAATACTTGTATAAATAAACATCCAAGACCCAAACCAATCAGACAAAAGTCTTTTCTCATCATGCCCTTGGCCGGGATTCGAACCCGGGACCTCCGCAGCTCCAGTGTCACAGACAAGCATACTACCGCTGCGCCACAGAGGCCGTCATAGTGAACAATGAACTCGCTTTATATAATACAAGCTGTCCCGGCAAACGTTGTTTTGCATTTTGTGGGTATGAAAAATCGATGTTGGCCAATTTTCAGACCGATACTCAACATGCTCACAAAATTTCATGAGAATCGGTCAGGCCGTTTCGGAGGAGTACGGGAACGAATATTGTGACCCGAGAAAATAAGATAAAACCAACAAAATACTCAGTACACGTAGTTCAAAAGAAAATAATAAAAATAATCAAAATAGTGTACGAAGTGTCAGAATGTTTGGACACCGTGCGCTCGCTACTCGTACGACTATCCAGCGAGACGGCTCGCCTCCGGCACCGCCGCGTTGTCAACTCGCCATTGGAATTCGTACCACCCGTGTGTTTCCACACATTTTGTTTTTGTTAGATGATTAGATTAAATTTTACATACATACATATGGTCACGTCTATATCCCTTGCGGGGTGGACAGAGCCAACATACTTGAAAAGACTGAATGGCCACATTCAGCTATTTGGCTTAATAATAGAATTGAGATTCAAATAGTGACAGGTTGCTAGCCCATCGCCTAAAAAAAGAATGCCAAGTTTGTAAGCCTATCCCTTAGTCGCCTTTTACGACATCCATGTGAAAGAGATGGAGTGGTCCTATTCTTTTTTGTATTGGTGCCGGGAGCCACATGGATTAAATTTTAACCTCCTTTATTTGGAATATTTTCTTAAAAACTTGGAACGAGATTCGCATACTGAGTGCCAGTTTCAATATGTAACGCGATTTACCAGACACCCTGTATAAGTATTTTTTTGTTGATAAAGTTTCAATGAAAATACTACTACTAGAATACTTTACAAACAATTCGTCAGTATTTCTAGCGCAATAAATATCTGTAACTCTCAAGGATATTTAATAAACGAACAATCTCCTTGAATCTGATTGTTTTCATTGGAAAACAAACAGTTCGTTGTTTATGAAGACATTTTACTTTATATTACGTTCTAAAATTAGCTGTTTATCTTTACTTTCCTTGCAAAGTACATAAACAAAACCGTAAATACGGTTAGATGGCTCTTGGCCATTTTTCAGTGATCATCAAAAAAATAAATGGTAATCACATTAATTAAGCCCAAGTAAATTCGTGATTTGAATCATGAATCACTGACCCATGTTTTTCAGAAATGAAAAATGAAATATAATTTATTTAGCGGCAATATATAGCCGTATAACCATACGGCACCAATATGAAAAATAATAGGACTACTCAATCTCTTTTCCATGGATGTCGTAAAATATGACTAAGAGATAGGGTTTTAAACTTGGATTCTACGTTTAGGCGACGGGTTAGCAACCTTTCACTATTTGAATCTTAATCTTAAGGCTTAATGATAGATTAAGCCTAACAGTTGAACGTGGCTCATCAGTCTTTCAAGACTACTGGCTCTGTCTACACCGCTAGGGATATAGGTCTGATTCTATGAATAAATGATTGAATATAGACATACATTCAGTCAGAAAAGTATCGGGAATGGATTATTTATTTATGGTTCCAAATTCAAATTTTTGTTTTTTTTGTTGTTGTTAGATTGGCACAACTGTTTTCCATTTTGGCGCGGAGTTTGAGTTGCATCTGTTGTTTACATTAAATACAGTGCTATTTTTAGTTATATCATATCTAGTGTGTATTGCTAATTTCATAATGGATAAAAATATCGAACAAAGAGTTTGTCTTAAATTTTGCATTGCCAATGGAATATCGTGTTCGGAGTCACTGAAAATGTTACAGAAGGCTTACGGTGAATCGACTTTACCAAAAACTCGTGCTTATGAGTGGTACAAAGCGTTCAAAACCGGTCGAGATGTGATGGAAGATTTGCCTCGCTCTGGTAGGCCATCAACGTCTGCAACTGAAGTTAACATCGCAAAAGTGAAGGAAATAGTGACTGAAAATCCTCATTCAACTTTGAGAGAGATAGCCACCGAACTTTCTGTATCTCACGAGTCGATCCGTACCATTTTAACTAATAATTTGGGTATGAAACATGTTGCCGCTCGGCTAGTCCCAAAAGACCTGAATTTTTTTCAAAAACTCAATCGCATGAGAGTCGCTGAGGACATGCTAGAACGAGTCAATTCCGACCCAACATTCATGAAACGCATTGTTACTGGTGACGAGACGTGGGTTTACGAGTTTGACATGCAAACTAGTCAACAAGCTTCGGAGTGGCGCCTTCCAACTGAACCGAAACCGAAAAAACCACGCCAAAGTCGTTCAAAAGTCAAAGTCATGTTGACTGTTTTCTTTGACTATCGCGGTGTTGTGCACTCGGAATTCTTGCCGGAAGGTCAAACGGTAAATAAGAAATATTATTTGAGTGTTATGCGGCGTTTAAGAGAGCAAATCCGACGAAAAAGGCCAGATTTGTGGAAAGAAAATTCTTGGATTTTGCACCATGATAATGCACCTTCGCACAAGGCCATCATTGTGAACGAATTTTTAACCAAACACTCAACAAATACCATCGAGCAACCACCATATTCACCAGATATGGCTCCAGCCGACTTTTTTCTTTTTCCTAAACTCAAATTACCACTTCGTGGCACCCGTTTTCAATCGGTAGAAGACATAAAAGAGAATTCGCGGCGAGAACTGACCTCAATTCCGGAAACAGCGTTTAAAAAATGTTTTGATGATTGGATTATTCGTTGGCGTAAGTGTATCGTTTCTAAAGGAGCATATTTTGAAGGTGATAAAATAAATTTGGATGAATAACAAACAGTTTGTGTATTATTGATCTTTTCCTGCTACTTTCTTGACAGAGTAGTACACGTACATATAAGTGATGAAAACAGTGATGTTTCTTACATATTTAACCTAGTCAGCATTAACAAAGTACAATTACATACATCCATATCCATACATATAATAAAACTGTAACTCAACTTTGTCTGTACATTGAAGATATTTAAGAAAAAAAATTATAAGGGGTCTTTTTAGGGTCAATAGAAGCCAAAACAAATTTTTTTAGAATTTTTGTCTGTCTGTCTGTCTGTCCGTCTGTCTGTCTGTATGTTTGTACGCGCATCACGCAAAATCTACCGAACGGATCTGAACGAAATTCGGCACAGATATAGTTAGTAACCTGGATTAGAATATAGGCTACTTTTTATCCTGAAATTCTATCCCAAGGGGATGAAATAGGGGGTGCAAGTTTGTATGGAACTTCGTCATTTTTGATTTGAATCGATATAAAAAGCTATAAATAATTATACATACATACATACATATGGTCACGTCTATATCCCTTGCGGGGTAGAGAGAGCCAACAGTCTTAAAAAGGCTGAATGGCCACGTTCAGCTATTTGGCTTAATGATAGAATTGAGATTCAAATAGTGACAGGTTGCTTACCCAACGCCTAAAAAAGAATCCCAAGTTTGTAAGCCTATCCCTTAGTCGCCTTTTACGACATCCATGGAATCCATACATATAATAAAACTGTAACTCAACTTTGTCTGTACATTGAAGATATTTAAGAAAAAAAATTATAAGGGGTCTTTTTAGGGTCAATAGAAGCCAAAACAATTTTTTTAGAATTTTTGTCTGTCTGTCTGTCTGTCTGTCTGTCCGTCTGTCTGTCTGTATGTTTGTACGCGCATCACGCAAAATCTACCGAACGGATCTGAACGAAATTCGGCACAGATATAGTTAGTAACCTGGATTAGAATATAGGCTACTTTTTATCCTAAAATTCTATCCCAAGGGGATGAAATAGGGGATGCAAGTTTGTATGGAACTTCGTCATTTTTGATTTGAATCGATATAAAAAGCTATAAATAATTATACATACATACATACATATGGTCACGTCTATATCCCTTGCGGGGTAGACAGAGCCAACAGTCTTAAAAAGGCTGAATGGCCACGTTCAGCTATTTGGCTTAATGATAGAATTGAGATTCAAATAGTGACAGGTTGCTAACCCAACGCCTAAAAAAGAATCCCAAGTTTGTAAGCCTATCCCTTAGTCGCCTTTTACGACATCCATGGAAAAGAGCTGGAGTGGTCCTATTCTTTTTTGTGTTGGTGCCGGGAACCACACGGCACCATAAATAATTAATTCTTATGTTTATTATAATGAAAAATGATGATAATGATTAAAAAAATAGCATTTTATTGATTTAATTCATTATGCTTTGTTTATTGATTTAGTTCCCGTGGTTTAGGTATTTATTTTTTGACCACCCGATACGAGATGGCGCCTCATGAGAATTTAAGAAATAACACGATTGTAGCCGCCGGCAAAATTTTTGATTAATTAAGTTTTAATTAAGTAATTTTAGTTTCGCCAGTACTTACTTCCATTATTATACTTACCTTTTTTTGTCTTTAGAATTTATTCGTTTTTTAACAGCTGCGCCCCCGGGACTTTGCTTTTGTAGGAAAAATAAGTTATGTTCTATTCCAGGCATTATTCTTCCCGTGTACGTAAGTTTCATCAAAATCTATCCAGTTGAATTTGCATGATTGAATAGCATCCTCAAACACGCACTCACGTAGGCACATCTATTTTTTTGCATAATATTAGTTTTTGTCAATGCAAGGCTCTTAATCTAAGCAATCTTTTTATGGAAGCGAAATTAACGTAGGCGAAGCCGCGGGCAAAAGCTAGTAATGACATAAACCTATACAGGGTGAATATATTTAAAATTATTATTGTCTACATAAAATCCAATTTCTTCATAAAATAATTTTCGAAACAATTGCATCTTTCGAGCCTAGTTAATCCACTATTGTTCAGTAACGCAAGAGTTTAATATACATTGATGATGATTCTTCATTGACTGATTGATGTAACGAAATAAGTTATATATTTTTTTTAATGTAAAAACCTGACATTTCCCTGTCGAATGCCGGAAGAAACCATTATTTTTTTGGCCTGCCCCTTCTACCTGGACCCGGCGTTGGGGGCATGACCAGATATCTGTTCTCTAGGTAGTAGAAAATACCATACTATACACGTACATTTAATATGCTAAAGCTGTTCTATATTCTTCCAACGTTTATTTTGAAATAAATCTGGAGTCCATTCCCTTGAGCGACTTTTTTGATCTGCGTGGGAAAAACGCATGTGACACATTACATCTCCCTTATTCACTGATCAACATGAAAGAAAATATATAAAACATATAAAATATGTAACAAAAATCCTGTCCGATGCGCCCAACTTATGTAGGGTAAAATATATCGGTTCTATTTGATGGTGTCTTGAAGAAAAAAAATAATAAAAAAAAAACCTATAAAATCTTTGCAAAAATATATAAAAATATATAATTCAATCATCATAACAGCACTACCGCAGTTTAATTTTCTACCAGTAAGTTAATTTAATTGGTTAGTATTCCTGAATCTTCCTTCACATCCATTTCATTTCTATTTCTTACCATCACGTCTATGCTGGTACATCCCCTTGCGAGGTAAACAGAGTCAACAGTCACCAAAAGACTAAAAGGCCACGTTCAGCTGTTTGGCTTAATGATAGAATTATAATTCAAATATTGATAATGACAAGTTGCTGGCCCATCGCCCAATAGAGGAATCCCAAGTACATAAGCCTGTCCCTTTGTCGCTTTTTGCGACATCCATAGAAAAGAGATGGAGTGCTTCTTTTATTTTATTCTATTGGTGCCGGAAACCACACGGCACTTAAGGGATGATTTATGTACGTTTTTAGAAAAATATATAATTAAAAGGACCTTGTACGTATTTGTGTTTCAATCATTAGCATAGAACTGAATTCCCCTAGCACCATTCTGATAGACAGTAAAATGCAGCTCAGGGTGGACATTTTCTCATTAACAAAGCGTTGTCATAGTAAAATAACAGAAGTATGCTGAAGACTTATACATTATAACTAATACAGATAATCTAATCTAAGGTGTTAGAACAATTGTTTTAGTATATTCTTTTTAATGTAAACGCAGATGTTTAGGATTTTATGTATGTTCTTGTTTATTGTGTTGGGTTGGAACATAAAAAAATACTTCACAAACTTGACCTATGCTTACATAATTTTCTTATGCTTCAATAGCTTGATCATCTGTAACATATATTTTTATGACACCACGTAAATGGTCATTGAGTAGTTGTCCTTCTGTTTCAATTTTACTATGTCGTCGCGACCCAGTTGTGACGTCACGAGAAATAAGAAAATTGTTTTTTTTCTGGGTCATGCTCTCTGTGCTGCACAAATTTTTTTCTTCGGAGCACAAAACACGGTTTTGTTAAATCATGAATGTAGATACGTTGCTGGCCTTTGATGGGTTAAGCTCGTACTTAGTTCCTTAAACTGGGTGCATTTTCGAGTGTTTGTGCTCCCAGTTGCACCCTATTTCAGGGCCTGTGGTTGTTTTGAGACATCTGTACCGGTTTGCACCGTCCTCAGTGTTAAGACCATTAGCATGTATATCAATTTTCACGACGTCCAGCTAGGATTCATCGACCTACTCCTACTTGGGTCCGGCCAAGGTGGGATAGCCATACTTTTGTTAATTGAACTTTATAAATATAATATATTGGTGCCGTGTGGTTTCCCGGCACAATGAAAAAAATTACAGGACCACTCCATCTCTTTCCCATTGATGTTGTACAAGGCGACTAAGGGATAGCCTTATAAGTTTGCGATTTGTCTTTTAGGCAACGGGCTAGCAACCTATCACTTTATGAATTTCAATTAAATCATTAAGCCAAACAGCTGAACGTGGCCTATTAGTCTTTTCAAAACTTTTTGCTACCCCGCAAGGGGTATAGACGTGATTATATGTATGTACTTTACAAAATCTAGTTTTTTCAACAACGTCTAAATACACGCATAGTTAGCAACAAAAACAATATCTTTAACCTTTCAGAAACGCTAACATCAAAACGTTGGACCCTGCTCTCCATTCACTATTACGGAACAAACGACAAAAACGTCGCTCGCCCAAAATTCCCTCATAATAAAATAAAAGGTAATTTTAAAGCGTTACTAAAGGTGAAGTGATTTCGCTCAAACACCTTTTCACTTACAAGATCCGCTCATCATTATTCATAGTCCATTTCAACCGCTGCCGGCGTGTTAAAATGGCTGCACCTTACTTAATGCAATTTTGTCTGAGGAAGTCGTTTTTATTTTATGAAAAGTTTTCGTTTCTTTTTTATACAAGTGCTCATATAAATAACCAATTTGAAATTGTAGCTAATTCCTATTTTAGCTATTCCGGGAATTTTTTAACTATATTTAAGATAAACGCATAAAATGAATATTCGATGTAATTAAGTAACTCGGGGCTGAAATGTTTATTTTTCGGAGAACCTAGTTTTGTTGGATGTTTTTTTTACTTTCCAAATTGTATGTTATAAAAATATTTGTGTTCTATTGTCGTAAAAAGTATCTATTGATTTTAAAATTCTCTCTTTAGGGTAAAGTACCAGTTTAAGTCGCACTTGGTTAGTTTTATTTTATAATTTACTTCCGGCACGTAGTTTAAAGGTAATAAAAAAGAAAGGAAAGTAGTTCTTTCGTGGAAGGAGTTAAGATCTACTTACTTGGCCAGTTTTATTTTCCTTTTTCCTGTGAGATTCAACATATACCTATATATGTACTGTATTCACATGCTTCGATGTTCATTCATCATTCTTATTTTTCTAGAAAGAGAACAATATACGAGTATTGCTACTGGAAATATTATTTAAGTGCTACTGGAAATATTAAGTAAGTATTATGACTGGGCATGACTTGCAACCCAAGAGCCAAGAATCTTTGAAAATAATTCAATAGTGCTCAAAGATAACGATTAACTGCCTATACGATTACATATAGTGTTGATAGAAAAAAAAACAACATACGGCAATTAATTCTGAAATCTGGATGTTCAGAAGTACCTTTCATTATTCTTTTGTAGATTGGGATAAAATCGTCACTTTTTGAAAGTGGTGCTTTTTTATGTAAATGGCGTTATTTGTAATTGCGTCGCATTTTGTTGATCGCGCTAAATTCACGCGGGCGAATCTGCGAGTAAAACCTAGTGTCCTATACACTAATATTTTCCTGAAAATCTGATTGGGATTTTATAAAGGCTATCTGGTTAACCCGGTTCATTTTAATTAGCAATGCTGAATCAGATAAAATGGATTGGAATCTATCATGTAATTGGAGGTAACCAATTCGTTGACGTTTTAATTAATGAATATTCAAATTTACCTGTCGTATGCTCATTTATATTTTGACCTGATTGCAATAACGGAGGGAAATGTGTGTTTCGTTATTATTCTGAAATTCATCCCGTTGTTACACGATTTGACTCTTTTACTTTATAACCTTAATAATATATCGTATCAATCCTACTTAGTATTTATAAAGAGAGAGAAAAGAGATTTAGTCGAATTAAGAACCTCCTTTTTGAAGTCGGTTAAAAATATTCGTATTTTCGTAATGTATAACCATAAGAACTACTGAATTTCGATGTTAAATGGCAAAGATACAAAATAATCCTTCCGGTATTATAATAATGTTTATGAATATGTCAAAGGATCTTTATTGTAGTTTTTATTTTCATTTATTTTTAGTTTATTCTTGTTTTTATCTCAATAATACAAAATTATTTTTAACCATTGTTGTTATCTTAATAACAACAATTGTATCCTTCCTTAGGACGATATTTTCTTAAGGAAGTATATAGGCTATTTTAATTCCTGGAATTTCTAAGTGTATTATATAAAAAAAAAACTTTTTTAGAAGAAAACAAAGTAAAACATCAAATGATATATTTGGCATCATAAAAACAGCAAGGGACGATGAACTTTTCAGATTCCTTATTCCAAGTTTGTTTGGTAAAATACACTGAATCATTATTTATCCCGAGTTACTTTTACTAATAAGAAATTGGACGGTAACAAAAATCCAAGTTGCAGGCATTTGTAAGTAATCACTGACTTCATTATTTTATGGAATCTTCAACTGAGTTAAATCAACTTTTAAATATTCCAACAAAGATTTTTAAACTAAAGATCTTACAACTAGTTAACGCAGTAAAGTATTACGTTTATGACTAAATATTTTGAATGCTAATCTTCTGTTTTCTAATAGAATTCTCAAATATATTAAATTATATTTACAAACATATATATCAGGGCGCCCACATTAAATTCTTACTTTGTTTTGGGTGTAAACCTCAGAAAATATCCAAGAAAATAAAGTACAAGTGGGTAAAAGCGCTAGGAATAGAATTTAGTAGCCACAAGAAAGTATTAAAAAACAAGGCTTATCTGCTGACTGGCCCGAAACACTTTAGACAAGTTAAATGTGCAATTTATTAAGTGAATAGGATTAATTGAAACTAATATTATCTTTGAATTAAGTCGTAGGAACATATTAGTCGTATAACCGACTACCCGACCACAGCCTCTTCATTATATGTTATTGTAAACCTGGTTCTCTAGTTTATTTAAGTAATTTTGTTGTTTATTGCTAACAGATGCTCTAACGAGGAGAGAAAACATTGTGAGTTTTGGGTTATAATTGTGGGTTAGGTTCCCCAGCAAAGGTTGCGGATATAAGACGGGAGTCGCTTCATGTAAGAACCTGACTTATCCAATCCAGGGTCATGGTCATAAGCGCACTTGGGCTCCTCTCCAGCCTCTCGTCTGAAACCAGGAGAAATACATACACACATACATAAAATCACGCCTCTTTCCCTGAGGGGTAGGCAGAGACTACCTCTTCCCACTTGCCACGATCTCTGCACACTTCCTTCGCTTCATCCACATTCATAACTCTCTCTTTCATACTAGGAGAAAGAAGATGTTTATTTATCTAATCTAGTAAAAAATATTTATAGTCAATGTTTTTGCGTGACGTATTGCGGAGATAGTCTCTGGAGCTATATAAACACGTTGACTACACATTCGGCCAGGACAATAACTGTATAATTTATTTGCATAACCCGAGCTATTACGTTGCCAAAACGACCACAGTAACCTACTTCTTTTTCAGTCATATTTCAGACGCTGTTTTCGGATAAGTACCTATTTTTAACTGACTCTAAAAAGGGGTTCTGTAAAATAAGGGGTTAGTGCGAGTTTTACTCGATCAAACGGTTCGAATAAGTTAACTCGAATCTGTATGGAACTGCATTAGTGCCATCGCGTTACCACTAGGTGGCGCTGATTAAATCACATACAACATACATACATACATAATATTACGCCTCTTTCCCCGAGGGGTAGGCATTAGGTAAAAACCAGAGATCGGAATAGTTAGATTGATTTTTTGTACTTGCATCATGAATTACCATAGAAAGCATAACATGGATAAGCCTCTTTTCCAGGATTCCATTTCAGTACTTCTTACACTTACAGTAAACTACATTGTCTGCGGGTAACATAGGACTACAATTTACGTGAACGAAGTTGAGGGAAAACAGCTACCACTAATATATTCTTCATCCCACTTGTAAAAATTCCGGAAAAAATCTTAATAATTTACAAATCCCCCAATCCCGGACGGAGGCATGTCCATATTAATATATACGTTTCAGTTCATTGACCCCAATTCAATGTACCTATTCCAATCTTTAGTAATCCCATACAAATTAGCGTTTATTTGCTCGACTCGTTTGATCGAGTAAAACTCGGACTAACCCCTCAGTAAGCTACTTAATTTTCAGGCATATTTCAGATTTCGAATTAGTACCTATTTTTCACTTACTTCAAAAAGAGGTTCTGTAACCCGACCCGTATTATTATTTATTTCTATACAAAGGTAACTAGTTAGTTTAATTTGTATATTAAATTACGATTTCACAGATGTTTTATTAGCTGTTTAGTGTAAGATTATAGAGAATTTGATATGTTTTTATTTAACATAGGGCGAGCATCCCTTGGCCTGGGTGTCTTTTCCATAAGACCTAAGATCTGAGACCACAATCTAAAATAGAGTAAGTCTGGACGTTATTTCACACACCAGTGTTTAGTCATGTGATGGCAATATTGTCGTCAGAGTCTTTTAAACTATTGCTTGAGGTGAAAATGATGATTCCCTTGGTTACCTTTTACATCGTGGCAAGTGCAGAGATGTAGTCAATGTTCCCTCAGAGAATAATTTATGTGCCTACCTCTAACATCTATTCAGTGGTTATTTCTAAAGTATCGGCAGCCACACGGTACAAGGGCTGATTTTCTTATTTATTTATATAAATATAAGGAAAACATCAAGGAAAATAATACAACTAGAACTCAGACTAAAGAAAAACTTTGTACAAGGGCAATACTCTAAAGAAATTTCATCCAGTAGGCCCACGACATGCTGGTATATATTCGAAGACCAAAACTCTGTTACATAAAAAACAGATTTCCAGCAAACCAAACAACAAATGAATTCCCCTTGCTCTCAAAAGATAAGTTTCCCCTAGCGCACAGAAATTTTCCTTCACAAGACTTGAGAATTTCGGCGGAATAAGTAAAGCCGTTTCCACTCGCAACACGAATCAGCCTTCAGTCATGCAGATGCAAACCTATTTATGATGCACGCCGCCTTACTGATGTCACTGCGTCAGACATTTCTAAGACGCCTCTGGCATGTAAATTGCAAATGTGTTTATTTTTAATGTTGTTAGTGGGATTTGTTGGTTATGTTTCTATATTTTTAAAAACTTAAGAGAAATGGCACATAATATTGCACATATATGCGTTTTATAATAGCACATATAGGAGAGTCCACAGCTGATGAAACATGACTAGAGAAAAAAATTGTTTGTTTATCAAAAAAGAAGGTGTTTTTGTTTGACTCATACGTAATTTGTTTTACCTCGTCGAGAGTTAATGTATATTTTTTTTAATTTATTTTATAAACTTTTTCTGTCACTAGTAGGTACTCGTGAAAGAAAAAGTTTACGTTTAAGTTTTGATATACCTATATCCGATCGCTCACTCATGCAATCGAAAACCTATTTTTTTTAAGAACCTTACTATTTGGACTTAAAATATCGAGCTCTGATCAAAATTTAGTAAGTTTTTAATAATGCAATCAAAATATGAATACTCGTATTCTTCTCAGAGAATAATCGTTTTAGAATACAGATTCATAAAGGCGGGCGGTATTTTGTTTTTGAAATTAATTACTTTTTTTTTCTTGCCGTAGCACCCCATTAGGTAATCATTAATCATGTTTTGCGACTTTAGATTTTGTTGCGGGTCGAGGTGACAGTATAACCCTGACTAGGTACCTGCCTCCCCTAGCCTCCCCTTCACTTATAGGGAGTCCCGAATTCCGCTCCAGTAGAAGTCCGCCCCCCCCCGCTGGTATATGACGTCAACGGCTGCGGACGCGGCAGTGAGGCCAACAAAGAATCCTCGGATGGTAGGTTGTGTAGAAATGGGGTCATCAACCTCTTCCAAAAGCCTATGTCTAATTTCACTTGATTGTTAATAAAACTACTATACGTGGGGTCATTGACCTTACTCACTGAGTGTCTATTCACTATATGATCACTAAATATTGAGTCTCTCTCTCTAACCAAAGTCTATGTCACTTAATAAAGTCTGAATTACTCACGGTTTAATGGTTCAGTCACTGAAATCCAATAGCACTATCACTAATTGGAATACCTACTCACTATGTTCAAGTCTTATTAGAAACCACTAAACTAATTGAAGAATTAAAAAACGAAAACAATACACACAATTTGTCCGTCCACTAACCACGCACAACACCTTATACTAATTTCCTAACACTATTAAACTATTACACTAAGAGGTATTATTCCGACTTAATTTCTTGAAGACTTTTTCTTTCTTGAAGACTTTTTCTTCCTTGAGGACTTTTTCTTTCTTGAGGTCTTCTTTTTCTTGATTTTTCACTTTAAACTGGAACAATTGCACTACGACGCCCTCTGCCGCCGATTTTACTATTGTAAGTCGGAGTAATACCTTAACGCGAACCTCAAATTTCGTGACGATTTCTGGTGTTGTGCATAGCTTCGCTTAGGCGATATTTATTAACTTTTCTCAATTTTACATGATATAAACATAATAATTTCCATTTTCCAAATAAACTTACAAAAATTCTCATCATATAAAATAATTTACAAATATCACAATTTCTTTCTCAAAGAGATTTTAACAAAAGTTTGTCTTCAACCTATGCTTTCATCAAAATTTCCTGTCAACTTTTAAATATTTCTCGAATATACAATATAAGATTCTAATAAATTCTAAGTTATACAAAAATACATATATCATACTTTCTTATTACAATACTTTCGTTTCTATAAACAATATACTTTTCGAGAAATTTACTTACATTTGTTGACATCAAAAAACATAATCCAATTATTGACCTTGTGTCCTTGACTTTTATGAAAATAGCGTTATCACTTATCTATGACGGTCTGCGTTATCGTTTATCAATTAGGTTTCATAAATAATAATAACAATATCTAAAATATGCCTCTAAAGTGCTCATTCGCTTTCTAGTGTACTATCTAATGCAATTGACCGTCGTAGTGGGGGTATTGTTTGATCTCGCTTCTTTTGTTCTATACAATACAATACTTAATGAGTGTGCTACAATATGACAATGTTTATTGAGTGTGCGCTATGTTAAATTTAATGTGTCGCTAACAAACTCTCCCTCGTGCTGCGCACAAACTCTTGAAGCGACATCAAACGTTTCTTATTCTACTTATGCTATTACATCTTTGCTATAATGTCCATGCACTTTTATTTCACTTTTACTTTCACTAAATTTCACTTTTGCTCTGCTTTGTTTTCACTATTCACTGGCACTATCACTACTAGCTTCGAAGCTGGCCGTCGCAGAATGCCACCACCGGTAGCCACATCAACGACTCTGTTCCGGTCGTCGGGGCCCGGCAGCGTGCGCACTACCCTCCCGCGAGGCCACGTGCCTCGCGGTAAGGCAGGATCCAGGACTGCTACGATGTCCCCACATCGGATGTCTCGGGTTGGCTGGCCGACGTTCCTCCGTGGCAGCAAGCCAGGAAGATATTCTTTCAGCCAGCGAGACCAGAAGTGGTCCGCTAGCCGCTGCGAAGTCTTCCACGAAGGTTTTCCGACAAGATCGGAATCGGAGAACGCGCCCAGCCTAGGCGCGCCGCAGGATCGCCCAATGAGGAAGTGGTTGGGCGTGAGTGACTCTGGATTGGTGCAGTCTTCCAGTTCGGTGAGAGGTCGAGAGTTGATAATGTGCTCGACCTCAAGCAGAAGAGTGTGTAGCGTCTCTTCTGAAGGATTCTTCTCTTTGAGCACGGCCGTCAGTGAAGTCTTAACGGACCGTACCAGTTTCTCCCACGCTCCTCCCATGTTCGGAGCACCAGGCGGTATGAATTTCCACCTGACGCCAATGTTGTCCGCGGCTGCCTCTACCTCTTCTTTCTTCAATGCTTCTACAGCTTCTTTCAATTCTCTGTTGGCACCCACAAAATTAGTACCATTGTCACTATAGATTACTTTTGGCATACCTCTTCTCGCGGCGAATCTTCTCAGGGCCATGATCATGGAGTCGGTTGACAGCGATGTAGCCAACTCTACGTGCACTGCTCTGGTTGTGAGACAGGTGAACAGTGCGCCCCATCGTTTTTCATGTCTTCTCCCAATGGTAATGGTCATCGGTCCGAAGTAATCTACAGCTGTGCAAGTGAACGGGTGACTGTTGTGAGACAGTCTTTCTGGAGGCAGATCTCCCATCGGTATCGTCGTCGGCATGGACTTTCTTACTTTGCACCATTGACAGAGGTGCGCGATTGATCGTACTGCTGCTCTTATTCCCACGATCCAGTATCTTTGTCTTAATTCGTTGATGACAGTAGCGTGGTTTCCGTGATGGAACACATTGTGGTAATGTTGGATAAGCAGTCGTGTTATCCAATCCCGTTTATCTAATACTATCGGGTTCTTTTCTTGTTGTGTTCCTTCGACGGCGTTAATTCTTCCTTTCAATCGAAGTATTCCGTCGATTTCGACTATATCTAAATTATGCAGCTTCTGACTTTTCGTTAAATGTTGACCTTTTCTCAACGTAGCTATTTCAGCTTTGAAACTTTCGTCTTGATTTCGTCGCATCAATAGTGCCTCTGTTTTCGCTAACTGATGCGTTTCCAACGGAATAAAGAGTTTTTGTTGCTCTTTTGCAATCTTTTTTAGAACAATTGGAGCCTTCTTCCTTTTCCTGTTCTTCCTCCATGGTTCATCTTTCTTAGTCGCGTTGACTTTCTCTTTTTCTTGCTTATTCTTTGTTAATATTTCGACGAATTGAACCACTCTTGCCGTGGACCTTAGGAGTCTATTCCAACTTGAGAATCTTTTCGGATCTGGCGTAGAAAACTCTTTCTGTCTCGTTGTTGCTACTTTTTCAATCTTCTTGTCCTCTTCGTGCGGTTCTCTCTTGATTTCTTTCGGCTTCGGCCAATGTTCCTCAGATTGTTTTAAGAATTCAGGCCCTTCAAACCATCTGTGTCTTTCGTTGAAGTTTTCGGGCACATCCCTGGTTGCATCGTCAGCCGGGTTTTGGTTTGTCGGTACCCATCTCCAATCTTGTGGTTTCGAAAGTTCTTCGATTTCGGCCAAGCGATGTGCCACGAACGTCTTAAATGTCCTCGGGTCTGATTTGATCCATGAAAGAACCGTCGTTGAGTCTGTCCAAAAAGTCTTTTTTACTACCGTCAGATCCATTTCTTTTTCAATTGCGCGCGCTAGTCTGCAACCTAACAATGCTGCTTGAAGTTCCAGTCTTGGAACGGATATCGGTTTTAGAGGAGTTACCCTGTTCTTTGCTGCGATCAACGAGGTTTTCGCATCTTCTTCTATCGTTTTCCAATATGCTGAGGCTGCATAGGACGTTTCGCTTGCATCCGTGAAGACGTGTAGCTCTCCCTCGGTGTGGTGAGGAGAGATGCATCGTGGTATTGTGAGCTCTTCTATTGTCTTCATGTGTTGTAAGTATTTACGCCATTCGTCTTCTTCTGATGCCAAAATCTCGGTGTCCCATCCAACTCCGCTTCTCCAGATATTCTGCATTAGTTTCTTACCTTGAATAAGAACTGGAGCTATTAATCCCAAGGGATCAAATGTTGACATGATTGCGCTGACCACTTGTCTTTTCGTAGGGGTCTTTTCTCCTCGTAAAATTTCCCTTGGTACATTTCTCATTGCTACTCGAAATGAAAAGCAGTCTTCTTGTACTTTCCATTTCATTCCGAGCGTTTTCTCTTCTTGCTGACCAAGTCCTAATTCCTTTTCCAAGCTATTGTCTCCGTTGATCCTTTTCAATACATTAGGACGGTTGGATGCCCATCCTCTTAAATGGAAACTTGCTTTCTTATGTATTTCGTCGACTGTCGTGGCGACTTCTACCGCATGTTCTTCTTCCCAAAAACTTTGTAGATAATCGTCCATGTAATGATTCTTTTCTATCGCTTTGATGGCCTCATGGTGCCCTTGTCCGTTGTCTTTCGCGTTTTTGTTTTTCACAAATATTGCTGTACTGGGTGATGAGGCCGCTCCGAATATCACAGTTTTAAGACGATACTCTTTCATTGGTCCTGTCCTGTCGCCTCCTCTCCATAAGAATCGCAAACTATCTCTGTCGTCTTCTCTCATAAGGATTTGCAGGAACATCTCTTTAATGTCAGCTACGACTGCTATAGGACCTTGACGAAAGCGTATTAACACACCCCATAATGATTGTAGCAGATCCGGTCCAGATAAGAGCGCGTCGTTCAGACACTTCCCATTGGATCTTGCTGCTGCATCAAATACTATCCTTCTTTTCTTTTTCGTTGGGTGAGTGACGGCGAAGTGCGGTAAGTACCACAATCTCGTGGATGTACTATGTTTCGGAGCTTCTTCTGCGTAGTCTGAATCCAACAAATGTTGTATCTGTTTCTCGTAGTCAGCTTTCAGTTCAGGATCTTTATCCAACTTTTTCTCTAAGTTTCTCATTCTGCTTTCCGCAGTTGATCGATTGTCTGGAAGAGTTTCGTCTTCCGCTTTCCAGATTAATCCCGCTTCGTATTTATCGACAGCAGCTTTTCGCACGACTTCTTCCAATTTCTTTGTTGCTCTCTCTTCAATGTCAGACGATGGCTTCCTTTCAGTGACACCTAGTGCTTCTATTGCGAAGTGTTCTTTAATTATGGCATCCAAATTGTCGTCTTGACTTTTCAGATGCGCACATCTCATAAACTGTACTTGTTTCGTTATCCCACCATCGCAACCGTGTAATACCCATCCCAGCTTCGTGAATGAAGCAACGGGTTCGTCCTTCTTGCGTTTCCTAGTGTGTCTCGATACGATCAATTCCCAATTGTCCTGACCTATTAACATTTTCGGAGGCGTGTCTTCGTAACATATTTTGTCGATAAGAGGCTTCAGGTGTGGACAGGCTTTCAATCTCGCCCTATCCACTGTTTGCGGTGACAACTGGATTTCTTTAATTGTTCTCACGTTATTTATGTTCATTTTCTTCCGTTGGTGGACGCCTTTAATCTTCAAATTGATTCTTTCAGAATCCGTGTTTCTTATCGTATTTCCACCAACTGTTTCTAGAGCAAGGATTTCTTTCGGTCCTGTGGCTCCTATTTCTTTTGCTGTAGCTTCGTCCAGCAATGTGACTGTCGAACCTTCATCCAGAAGTGCTAATACTTTCACAGATTTCGTTGGCCCGTATAGCTGTACGGGCATTATTTTCAATAGCGCTTGTGGTGTTTTCAAAGTGTTGACAGTTCCAGTAACACTAGCTTCTTCTTTCCTCTTTTCATCTGTACTGTTTTCTTTCTTATATTCCTTATGAAGAAGCGCATGGTGTAATCTCTTACATTGTCGGCAGGGTCTAGACCTGCAATCATCTTTTCGATGTCGTCCTCTTAGGCAATTGAAGCAAACTTTTAACTTTTTTACCATTTCCCACCTTTCGTCGATACTTGCGTTTTTCAATTCTTTGCATTCCGAAAAATAGTGATCTCCTTTGCATTGAATACATTGAATTCCCCTTCTCATGGGTTGTTCAACTGCTACGTGTGCTGACTGCCTCTTTGGTTGTATCACTTTCTTCTTTTCGTTTGATAGCAGCACAACACTTCTATCGGCTTCTTTGTTCAGGAAGTTGGCTAGTATTTCGAGATCAGGTTCATCTTCGTCGTATTGTGCGATATAATCGCACCATCTAAATTGAATAAACGCTGGTAATTTTTCCGTGATTTGTTTCACTATTTCCGGTGAGTGTAGGTACTTGTTTTTCTTTAACCCTTTGATACTTGTCACACTGTTGTTGACTTTACATGAGAATGCACTAAGTTCTTGTACATTTTCACTTACACGAGGAAGCGCCCTTAATTTATCTAATTCGGCTGTGACTAATAAGTCCGCTCTACCGAATCTTCTCCTTAATGCTTCCATGACGTCGTTGGGTTGAGAATCCGAATACAATATATTTTTCACTGCTTCTCTTGCTTGTCCCACGATGCTTTTTCTTAGTCGAGCCATATTCTGAACTGCCGAAAACATAGTAGATGTTTCGGTGTATACTGTTAGGAAAGCTAGCCATTCTGCACTATCTCCATTAAATGTTGGTAACTCAAACATGTACTTCGGTGGCAACGGTTTGTGTTTCGAAGTAGCTTTTTCGAATGCCGCTGCTATAGCTGAAGCGAGGTTGTTCATTGGTAGATCCTCATTTCTGTTGAATGGAACTTCCATACATGACGCGTTGTCTTGTGTGCCAGCCATCCAACTTCGTACACGATCCGCCCTGTCCTCTGGTTCCTCTAGGTCGGAATCAGATTCTTCCTCAAGAAGTTTCGCCTCTGCTTCCCTTTTCGCGGTTTCTGCTTTTATTTGTTCCAATTTGAGTTCCGCAATTTCTTTTTCCAATTGAAGTTTCCTTCTTGTTTTCACTGACTTGCTTGTTCCTGCTCTCTTGCTCCTAGATGGGGAGCGCGTTGTCTGCGTAGGCTCGCTATCTCTCGGTTCCATTGGAACTAATGTCATCGTGCTTCCCGGTAGTGCTTGTTCTCGCGTTCCAGTTTGCATGCTTGTGTTTGTGGAGTCCTCAGTTCCACTTGTAGTTCCTCGACTTGTAGGAGTTCTATGTGTTGTGCCTGTTTCTTCACTTGTTGTAGTAGGTGGACGTAATGGTTCCATTTTGCCTTTCTGGCTTCTCGTTACTGGCATTTTGAAAGGTATTGAAGATCCGGCTCGAAGGACCACGCCTTTGTTGCGGGTCGAGGTGACAGTATAACCCTGACTAGGTACCTGCCTCCCCTAGCCTCCCCTTCACTTATAGGGAGTCCCGAATTCCGCTCCAGTAGAAGTCCGCCCCCCCCCCCCGCTGGTATATGACGTCAACGGCTGCGGACGCGGCAGTGAGGCCAACAAAGAATCCTCGGATGGTAGGTTGTGTAGAAATGGGGTCATCAACCTCTTCCAAAAGCCTATGTCTAATTTCACTTGATTGTTAATAAAACTACTATACGTGGGGTCATTGACCTTACTCACTGAGTGTCTATTCACTATATGATCACTAAATATTGAGTCTCTCTCTCTAACCAAAGTCTATGTCACTTAATAAAGTCTGAATTACTCACGGTTTAATGGTTCAGTCACTGAAATCCAATAGCACTATCACTAATTGGAATACCTACTCACTATGTTCAAGTCTTATTAGAAACCACTAAACTAATTGAAGAATTAAAAAACGAAAACAATACACACAATTTGTCCGTCCACTAACCACGCACAACACCTTATACTAATTTCCTAACACTATTAAACTATTACACTAAGAGGTATTATTCCGACTTAATTTCTTGAAGACTTTTTCTTTCTTGAAGACTTTTTCTTCCTTGAGGACTTTTTCTTTCTTGAGGTCTTCTTTTTCTTGATTTTTCACTTTAAACTGGAACAATTGCACTACGACGCCCTCTGCCGCCGATTTTACTATTGTAAGTCGGAGTAATACCTTAACGCGAACCTCAAATTTCGTGACGATTTCTGGTGTTGTGCATAGCTTCGCTTAGGCGATATTTATTAACTTTTCTCAATTTTACATGATATAAACATAATAATTTCCATTTTCCAAATAAACTTACAAAAATTCTCATCATATAAAATAATTTACAAATATCACAATTTCTTTCTCAAAGAGATTTTAACAAAAGTTTGTCTTCAACCTATGCTTTCATCAAAATTTCCTGTCAACTTTTAAATATTTCTCGAATATACAATATAAGATTCTAATAAATTCTAAGTTATACAAAAATACATATATCATACTTTCTTATTACAATACTTTCGTTTCTATAAACAATATACTTTTCGAGAAATTTACTTACATTTGTTGACATCAAAAAACATAATCCAATTATTGACCTTGTGTCCTTGACTTTTATGAAAATAGCGTTATCACTTATCTATGACGGTCTGCGTTATCGTTTATCAATTAGGTTTCATAAATAATAATAACAATATCTAAAATATGCCTCTAAAGTGCTCATTCGCTTTCTAGTGTACTATCTAATGCAATTGACCGTCGTAGTGGGGGTATTGTTTGATCTCGCTTCTTTTGTTCTATACAATACAATACTTAATGAGTGTGCTACAATATGACAATGTTTATTGAGTGTGCGCTATGTTAAATTTAATGTGTCGCTAACAGATTTTATTTGTTTTCGTATAAAAAGTCCAGTCTGTTCGAGACTGTTTGGTTTTGACTACCCCGTTACGTATAAAGGCGTTATATTATATGTATATAAGTATATAAAAAAATCTTTTCTATCTTGCATTCAACCGAATAACATTTAAAGAGTTTTTAAGTAAGAGTCTCGTACACTTAGTTTCTAACACAAAACTCGCTAACAAAATGCCCAGGGAACAACTAAGGGTATTACAATTAGCAGTAAATTCATCGTCATGTCCGGGGAATAGTGACCGGGAGGTCAAAGGTCATGTAGTTAATTAGGAGAAATCCTTATTAAGCCGTTTATCAATGTGATGGTATAATTTCTTTTGAGGGTCGGAGATAGTGCTAGTAGAGGCTATAATGTATATATATATATAGTATATATATATATATATATATATTAGCTTATATATTATAGCTTTTGCGCGCGTCTTCGCTCGCGCACGTTGTCATTCATCTTGAGAAGGAGAGGCACCCCTTCTGTCAATACTTACTTCTATTCATAACTAGCTGTGCCCGCGACTTCGTTCGCGTCAAATAGTTATTTTGGGCATCATTGAAGCCTTCAAGGATGAATAATTATCCCCGATTTTTTTCACATTCTCCATTATTTCTTCGCTTCTAATAGTTGCAGCGTGATGTTATATAGCCTAAAGCCTTCCTCGATAAATGGCCTATTCAACACAAAAAAAAATTAATTCGAACCAGTAGTTTCTGAGATTAGCGCGTTCAAACAAACAAACTCTTCAGCTTTATAATATTAGTATAGATGGCTCTAGGCGTTATTTGTTTAGCTTTTACTCAAGTAAAAACACTATCAATTAAACTACTTTGTTTCAATAACAAGGATTACAATATCATATCTTTCATGTTGTTCTTTAAACGCGGCAATAATATAAGTTTTTAAAATCTGATTAATAAGATGATATACGTCGCATATCGTTACGTTTGTTTAAAAAGCTGTCATCTATTACGCTTTACGCTTTGTTTTAAAGTTCAAAGGTTACGGGATCTTAAGTCAAAGGATAAAAGGAAAGGATGAAAGCCTTCGGCGACGATTATATGGTCTTAACCTGTAAAAGTAAGCCATTTTGCGAGTTCATACATGCTTTTTATGTTTGTTTGTTTTGTATCATATATGTTACCATTTGTTTATTTACGACAACGGTTGTAGTACACCTCTTAAAGTATTTTGCAAAGAATTCTTATATATAAAATATAATATTTACAGTATTCATTTCAAATATGACGGAAATAGAAAAAGTATAATATAGGCAAGTAACTTAATCTGTACCAAGTGCTCTGCTCACCGAATTACTATTCACGTCTTTATAAAATTAACACAATGCAATTGAAAACATGAAAACATGGAATTAAAGTATTTTGGAAATATAAATGAATTGGGAATAAGTATTGGATATTTTTGGTAATATTTAGGATTTGGTACAAAAAAGGTTTAAACTTTAACTTTTTAAAGGAAAGTTGCTCTAACAAATAATATGGTTACACGTTTTACTCTAACATGCTTAATAAGATTTAATTTATTTTTCGTTCAAACATTAACCCTCTTTTGGACACTTCATTTCAGAAAATCCATTCGTATCTCAGCATTACGTGATAACATTAAGATTGCGTCCAAGTTTCAAGTTTGTAACTTCTATGGTTTAGGTTGGACTCAAATGAATCAGTCTTCTTTCTTTTATTCTTTTATTAAAATTGATGAACTTGTTCTAAACGTTTTTCCATTACCCGGATCGTCCCTGTCCAAGCCGTATCACCTTTGACATAATAAACAAAAAATGAGTCAATCTCGCCCAGTTTTTCATCCCAAAAACCTTTGATACCTGATACCTTTGAAAGAAAGATGATTGAATAGCATAATAACTGGTCTATATTTTTACTCCTTTGTTATCAACAAAATATTTGAACCCTGTTTTCCGCATATCACAATAACCCTTCGGAATTAACTTCCCTTATCTAAACAGGGTGGTTGGGTCAGTATCGTCGGGATAGAGATACCCTTGTCTCAGGGATCTATTTAAAATTAATGAGTATCTTTACCCATAAATAATACTTAACTTATTCAATGCAAATGTTTTATTAGCAACTTCTTAGTATTTTATTAGTGTCTTCTATGTTGGTCTGATTGCCGCGAAAAAGTATAGTTCGTGCCAGCTGCTTCTTTTATCATGCAGATAGTAAAAGTATGTCAAGGGAAAAGCTATTAAATTAGGGATTCTTTTTTTCAGCGATAAGATAGCAACGTATCACTAGTTGATTCTCAATTCAATAATCATTAAATTCAATAACATACAGTTGAACGTGGCCTTTTTTTAGGACTCTGTCTACATCTTAAGCGATAAAGACGTGATTGTAAATATATGCACTTAAGATTATATCAGATTCAATATTCTAAGAGCCTGTTTCTTCTTGTGAATTATTTTTAGATCGAAATTGCCCACGTTAGTATTTCTCTATTAACATAAGTATATTAGTCAAATTCAAGAACATAAAGCCGTAGAGCCGCAGACAAATCCGCAAATGTAATTAAAATTGTATATAGAGGGAAACACTT
This sequence comes from Amyelois transitella, assembly GCF_032362555.1. NCBI lineage: Eukaryota > Metazoa > Arthropoda > Insecta > Lepidoptera > Pyralidae > Amyelois > Amyelois transitella. Next base: position 2,421,735 of record NC_083511.1, on the reverse strand, counting down.
CTCTGATGACGTACTTTTCAACATAGAGTGCGCATTTAAACCAAAGCAAGCGAATGCGAACATAGGTAGCACTGATTCAGTCTTTTAATGACTGTTGGCTCTGTTTGCCCCGCAGGGCATATAAACGTGTTGTGTACTCTCTCTCTCTCTTTGTTACTTTGCAGCCCGAATACCGCCGACTTAAACCTTATCTTTATGTTTATCATACTCTGCGATTTTCAGTATTTTGAAAATTTTTATTATGGTTAATTATCTATGGCTATTAATCTAATAAGTACCTGGGTAACCGAGCTATTCTCGGTGAATGTCAGAAAAGCCATTAAACGCAGTAAAGTAAAAAGAAAATAAAACAACAAAATTTTTTTAAAAACAAATATTTTATATATATCTATAAATAGTTAATATTTTACATGTAAATTAATATTTTTGTAATGACCGATAAACGCCGAATACCTCTCTCATTTACAATGCGCGCTCGTTAAGACATGGTACAATTTACGCTACACCCGCGTACATATATTTAAATAGTGATTAACATAAGCTTCCGAGCATAACGTTTGGCAACTGAGCTCCCCAGTATTTGGGAGTTTAAGTGACTGAAACAACGCGGGAATCTTACTTTCCAACTGAGTTAGTTTCGCGTAGGTATACTCGTAGTCTGTGTAATGAAGGCATTATGAATCTAGACCACTGAAAACGGAGATGTAGTATGCAAACTCAGATTGTTGCAAAATTTCAATTCAATATTTCTCAATATAGGACATGATGTATTACGTAATGACTTTAAAACTACTTAAAGCTTCTGCTATTAAAACGCATTCCCAGTAGAAGATGTATTTCGAAGTGTCATTTTTTCTATAAAAACCTTCTTCACATGCCATAGCAAGCTTTTTTAATTGCGCATTGTTATTCTAATGTGTACTGTACAGTATTATTATATGGTGCAAAATTGTACAACAACGTCAGATAATTTGGATGTCTTATACGGTTATACAATATTGTTACTTAATCTGTACGAGTGTATGTTTTACATTCTACCCCTTGTAATACATACAATTTTTGTTGTCATCGATCCCTCTTGACCTCATTATAAACGTTTTCCCTCATATCGTCAGTAAATATTCCCTACTTTCCTCAGCATGTAGGTCGCATACATCATGGTACGTTCATATATGCCCAGTTTAAGCTGGCTTAGAGCTCATTCTTGGAGTATAAGAATTCTTTGAAGTTTAATATACGAGCTTCGCTAAAAATATTTATTACCAAAGTTACTTAAGAATGCTCTTTAGATACACGATAAAATAATAAGAGATAAGACAGAAGACTTACTCTTAATTTACCGAAGCGACGAGCTTGCACTAAGAGAGTTATGAATGTGAATGAAACAAAAGAAGTATGCAGTGACCATGGTAAGTGGAAAGTGGCAGTCTCTGCCTACTTTTCAATGAACTCCACTTAATATTATGATTATCTATTGTTTTAAAAAAAAATTGCTTTCATTTATATGGTACTAGCGACCCACCCTTGCTTCACAGGGATAGCACTTACTTGCCTCAGAAAAGACATCAAACATGAATAAAATCCATCCACAACTTTCCGCGATTAGAGAGAAATGAAATAGGAAAACTTAACTTTATAATATGTTGTGATAGTGATGAAGTGCCGTGAGGTTCCCGGCACCAATACAAAAAAGAATAGGACCACTCCATCTCTTTCCCATGGATGTAGTAAAAAGCGATTCAGTGATAGGCTTGGGATTCTTTTTTTAAGGCGATGGGCTAGCAACCTGTCACTATTTGAATCTCAATTTTATCATTAAGCCAAATAGCTGAACGTGGCATATCAGTCTTTTCAAGACCGTTGGCTCTGTCTACCCCACAAGGGATATAGACGTGACCATATGTATGTATTGATGAAGTAATGATTTCGCCAGATTGCAGCTGAAAATGTTTCAACGCTTAACTGGCAAAAGTTCAATAGTTTCAGATCAAGTCCGTTCAACAAGTCTTGAAGTTGGTCGAAGATCGCATCAGACTGGACTAGGTTTAGAGCGAGGATTAAGTAATTTTGACTTCAAAAGATACTAAGTTTGAAGCACTGATGCGCTTGGAATTAAATTGGGTTTTGCTGTTGCTTGTCATCGATTGAGCTTTGGCTAAGATTGAAAAAACAGATTCAATGGAGATTCGTTCAATCTTGGAACGTATCACTATGTCTTAATACTTAAGATCAAGATTCAAATAGTGACAGGGTGTTAGCCCATCGCTTAAAAAATAATCACAAGTTTATAAGCCTTAGTCGCCTTTCACGACAATGGGAACTGGAGTGGTCCTATTCTAAAGAACCGGTACCCCACATGGCACTTTAGAACATACATATTACAATCATAGCATTATTTTTGCGTAGTCGGATGCCGTGATGATGTGCCGTGTGGTTCCCGGCACCAATAGAAAAAGAATACGACCACTCCATCTCATTCCCATGGATGTCGTAAAACGCGACTGAGGGGTAGGTTTATACACTTGGGATTCTTCTTTCTATCTTAAAGCCAAATAGCTGAACGTAGCCTATCAGTCTTTTCGAGACTGTTGGCTCTGTCTACCCCGCAAGGGATATAGACGTGATTATACGTATGTATGTATGTAGTCGGATAAATATGTAGGTGAACCCGGGGGAGCACCCCAGGGCCCCCATTAGCCGCGACCCAATGGCCGCTCATTTGTGACAGCTGCTCACCGTTATCACAGATCGTGGGACACTAATTACTTTTTCATATCCAATAAGAAATTGCCGTGTGGTTCCCGGCATCAATACAAAAAAGAATAGGACCACTCCATCTCTTTCCCATGGATGTCGTAAAAGGTGTCTCTCTGTCTGCCCCGCAAGAGATAAAGACGTGACCATATGTATGTATGTATAAGAAATTAAAATGAAACAACACTTGATTTATTGGTAAGACTTCTCTATACGGTAAGCAGTCACCTGCTAGGTTTTCTTCATATGTTATATATATGTACATATAGTCACGACTTTATCCCTTGCGAGGTGAACCGACTTGAAAAGACTGAAAGGCCACGTTCGGCTATACGGTTTTCTGATGAGATTGAGATTGAAATAGTGACAGGTTGCTAGCCCATCGCCTATAGGAATCCCAAGTTTATAAACTTATAAATTAGTCGCTCTTTACGACATCCACGGATTCCTATTCTAAAACGCCGGAAACCACACGGAATTTTTTGACTGTATGAAAATTCAGCCTTACAAGATATTCTTAGTTTAGGTACATGTTAAGTCTCATTATCATATAGCTTTTATTTCTAAATGATAAATTTGTTACATTAAGCATTTATAAAGATCTGTGCTTACTCTACTTCTACATCTTAATCACAGATAACCAGATGCCACAGGCAAGAGGTCTTTTCAATAAAATTAACTGAAAAGGCTATATACATGAAAACGGTGACTCTTTGAAGTAGGGACGCAAAGCCATACGAAAAATAAATAGGAATCTGAATAAAAATCCGGCCAAGTGCGAGTCGGGCTCGCGCACAAAGGGTTCCGTACCGTCATCATGTTTGTTACTCTAATATTTATTTTTAATATTCACGTTTCTACCGGTTCATTGAAATTTTAAACGTCTACCGTTATCTTTATTAATATTGAGCGAAAGAATTAGAAAAACAAACGTTTTTAATATTCGTTTTTATTTTAGTATTTTGTGTTACAGCGGCAACGGAAATACATAATTTAAAAAAAACTGCTTTCTAGGTTTCACTGTTTATGAGATACATCCTGGTGACAGACAGCCAAAGCTTAGTAATAGGGTCCCGTTTTCGACCATTTAGAATAGATGTATGTAGAAGTCGCGGCGGAACAAACTACACTGCAGCATTTAGGTACGGAACCCTAAAATGCGTGTCAAAGATTCAGTCACCGACAAACATATGTAATGACGATAATAAATTTATTTGATTTCCGATTCAAAGTAGTGAAGTTGTAAGCAAATAAAGCTGTTATCATACCTAATAATTAATGGCAATAAATAGTCCTTTGAGGCCAATACACATGGAATTAGTGACGTGTTTACACACTAAGCTAATTATACTGATGTCCGAACAATTAATTTGTGTGCCGGCGACATAAATCCACTGTATTGTTACGTTTAGTAATTACACTAAATTAGTATTAAATTAACTGTTCGTAATGATGAAATACTGCTTTTGACAAATCTATTAACTTAAAGTAAGGAGAATTTGAACTGACTTTAGCCTAAGTATTTTGAGCTCTTAAAGTTAAATATTTGGAATAATATTACTTTTATTAAACATGCGAAATTATGTCTGTCTGTATGTTCCGCTTTCACAATTAAACGGCTGTTCTGATTTGAATGAAATTTTGTATGTACATAGAATATACCTTCCGGATTATTTTGTATGGAATTCCAAATAAAAAAAAAAATATTTTTTCACCAGATCTATTTCATCATAATTGTACAGTCATGCATAGCATCAACTTGCGAAAAGAATTCTTATTTTTTAAGTCTGTCGTTTTCTTTTTTTTTTTTGCATAAACTTCAGCAAAGTACGTACTCATGTTTATCTACATGGAAAAAACGCCTATATCCTTCATTCTCCAGCCACTGAAGCGAGTGGGAACAGTTTTTTAAGATTACATAAGTGAGTAAGTACACCTTAACCTATCTGTAAGGACGCAAAGATTCCTCGTTGAGGTAAAACGGGGTTCTTAAATTTTATCACCTGGAATGTAACTTAAGTTTGTAACTTACTGATGTCGAGTTATGAAATTTGGATTTTAGAACGAAAAATTACTCATTCGAATTATCTTAGCCTTTATTTGTTTGTTATAAACTTTGAAACTATACAAATAGAAATAAGGGCTTTTGTCTGGAAAAAAAGGACAATAAGCCAAGAACGGAACGGAACAGCTAAATCTATTAAACTATTTCTTTAAAAAGCAGTTTGATAAATCAATTACCTATATATTTTTTTATTGTTTGCTTTGATTCGACATTGGTCATGATGTAAACCTTACAATAAATATCGCTTTATAAATTAACGATATTTTACGAAAGTAAGAATACACACGAAATAGGAGATATTGTGTTTTTATCTTTTACACGGAGTGAAAAATGCCAATAATCACTAGAGTTGAAGTAACTGATGGGATTTAGATCCAGAAACAGTGACAAGTTATCGGCAGTAGGAAATCTTAAAAGCGATTGAAGAAGATTTGTAAAGAAATTCACATACCCTTAATAAGTCGACAGTACCCTAAGAGATAAGAGACATATGTGGATGAAGCGAAAGAAATATGCAGATTGCAAGTGGATAGTTGAAGTCTCTGCCTGCCTTCGAGCGGAAGACATGTTTTTGTGTAAGTATGTATGTATGTTAATTCGCTTACGTAGCACCTCAAGAATTTTTAAATTGTTGGAACGCGTTTTAGATCTCGTTATTTTATTTAAGGACGTCCTGGTAAAGGGTCAGGTCAAAAGTACCCGAAACCGCCGAGCTTGTATGAAGAGAGTTATGAATGTGGATGAAGCGAAGGAAGTATGCAGAGATCGTGGCAAGTGGAAAGAGGTAGTCTCTGCCTACCCCTCCGGGAAAGAGGCGTGATTTTATGTATGTATGTATGTATGTGTGTATGTTGGAACGCGTTTCAGATCTCATTGTTTTATTAACATTGTCTGCAGTTCACGTCTGTCTTCTTTGACGGTTGTATCTGAGCGTTCTCAGAAATAGTCTTATCTCAAACAAGGTATGTTATTAATTTTGGCATCAAGTTGTTTGCTTTGTTCGTCAACATATTGTTTTGTTTGCAATACTGCAGGTGTGCACACAGCCCTCCCAACCCCTTTGATCCCTGTTTCAGTGCTTGAAAATTATGCAGTACTTAAATTTTAGCACGTAAATTTAAATTCCAATAATGAGAAACGTTCTGGAATTCAAACAGTATTTTCACCATTATATCAACCTTAATTTAATATCATAATAATATAGCGTAAACGCATATCGTTTAAAGCATAATTGAAAATGTTTAAATTTTTCCTATATATTTGAAACCTTATTTAAAAGCTTTATAATTTCAAATTGAATTAAATTCAAATTGAATCTCAGGAGCGTTTAATAGTAGCTCAGAAAAATAATTTATTGAAAATCTTGCTCAAATATCTGTTATCACGTTTCTCTATAATTTGCTAAACCCGAATGAAGAGAGAATTTCCTGAAATAACCCCCATATCACTATATAGAAACTACATGCTCTCTATAGAAACTACATGGTAAATTCTAAAGCTCTAATCCCAGCAGTGTGGGCAGTGAATTTCCTCTTTGATATAATGAAGATTTAATCTATAGCGCCTCTGTCGTATTTCGTGTGTTCCCACACTTTAGACTGCGACCACTTTCTCACTCTTTCCCATGGATGGCGTAAAACGCGACTAAGGGATAGCCTAATAAAGCCATAAAGCTGAACGTGGCCTTACAGTCTTTCAAGACTGTTGGCTCCGTCTACCCCGCAAGGGATATAGACGTGATTACATGGATGTATGTATCTATAGCGACACTCTGTTTTTTAGCTACTCTATTGTCAGGAGTCCGACGAAAACAGCTAAAGCAAATATCGTTGCAATTTACATTAAGTATTATCCGAGAAGTTCATTATCTGACTGACTCGTTCATTACCTAACTTCGGTTAGGTGAGATAATGAACAGAAAGTAAATAAAACGTAAATGTTATGGTCTGAGTTAATCTATTTTTAGAAAAAGTATATCACAATAAGTAGACTTATTGCCAAATGTATTATCGTCCATTCTTAAAAAGAAATCTTTAGTAGAGGTGCAAAATAAAATTGTCATTTTCTGTAACTTTATATGTATTGCCTTTTAATTCTGGTGCCACTTCTGTTATTATATTAGTTATGAACGTGGATGAAGCGAAGGAAGTATGCAGAGATCGTGGCAAGTGGAAAGATGTAGTCTCTACCTACCCCTCCGGGAAAACGGCGTGATTTTATTTATTATATATGCCACTTCTGTTTTTCGCTACTCTATAAACAGGTGTCGGACGTAACGGCTAAAATAAATACCGTGATTGCAGTTAACATTAACCACTAACCGAGTAGTTTATAAACTGCACTGACTCGTGCATCACCTGACTTCAGCAAGGTGAGGTAATGAGCGAAAAGTTTTGGAGCAAATTTCGCTAGTGACTTTGAGTAATGCGTTTCATCTGTAGCAAAACTTCTAGAAACGAGGTTAGTTTCATTACGTTAGTTGAACGAAATTCTTTCGAGTAATGTAGGTATGTACTACGTGTTGATGTACTTCCTAATCTCAATTCCATTAAAACGGAATAAGCTAAGATTGGCATTTGAGTCTTGAGAGTATTGGCTCCGTCTAACACGTAAATGATGCAGTAGTTACCCGAATTTGTAGGACACATAATTGCTGATATTTTTCTATCGCTATTACAATTATTTATACAATAAGGACGAAGTCCCAATCAAAAACTAAACCCGTATCCATATAGGTATTCCCGATTGTAGAAAAACTAATGTTAAATAATGAATTACCTAATTTTTATGCCATACCTATACATAATTACGTCTTTATCCCAGAGGCAGAGCTTACAATCTCAAGAAGTGTAGGTGTAATAAAATCGAAGATATTCTAATTCAAATAATAAACGATTACTGCAATGGAGAATATACTTGAAATCTGAGGCAAAATTGACCACATTACTGGAGTTAGTTTAACAAGCTGTCTCAAGTCTTACAGTAAAAATCTACGACAATACAAAATGTCAGATGTTAAAATCACCACATAACCACTGTGTTTTGTTTGTGTCGTTTTTTTTTTGTCTCTAAACCAAAAGACCTGTTTTCGTTCGTCGGTCAGATCATAATGATAAACAATTTTAAAATATGTACAAGATTAGATTTTTTCTTAAGCTATCCTTAAATGACAAAAAATATATTTAAAAATAAATGTTTTTTTTTTTTAAACAATAATGGTTTATTATATATTTGTCTGTGGCTTCATGCCATCTTTTTTTCCCCGCGACGCTTGCATTAGGTTTTATCAAATGAAAATAACCAGATGTGAAAAAATAAATGGATTAATACTACCGTATTTATCTTTTCTATGCAGACAACCGGTGTAATCCGATTTTGTTAATTGTGAAATACGTCATGGCGAGTTAATTAATCATAAATTATCGCACAAAATGCGGTGCACTTTCCTTCATCCGAGATACTCAATCAACTCTCCATTGAGTTAACATGAAAACAAAAACAAATAGAAGTGGCGAGTGTTATTTTATTTTTATTTAACGTTTATTTACCTTAAGAGATGGTAATAGATACCTACATACATACATATTAAACGGCCACGTTCAGCTGTTTGGCTTAGTGATAGAATTGAGATTCATATAGTGACAGCTCGTCGCCTAAAAGAAGAGTCCGAAGTTTATAAGCCTATCCCTTAGGCGCCTTTTACGACATCCATGGGAAAGAGATGGAGTGGTTCTATTATTTTTTGTATTCGTACCGGGAACCACACGGCACAAATTTGAAATTACAAACATACATATCTACATAAAATCACGCCTCTTTCCCGGAAGGGTAGGCAGAGACTACCTCTTTCCACTTGCCACGATCTCTGCATACTTCCTTCGCTTCATCCACATTCATAACTCTCTTCATACAAGCTCGGCGGAAATTACAATTAAATTTGAAATTACAATCTTGAAATTACATATTTTATATTCCAGTACCAAAGCATCTAATCTAAACCACCTCACGGCATCTCGACGATTGCTTAGCCCGAAAATTTTCTCTTTTTTTAATCTGTAGCAAATGAACCGAATATTTAAACATTAAGGTCGAATGCTTCTTGTAATGATCAGCCTTTGAGAACACCAATTAAAGCCAACAAACATCTGTAGCGGAAGGTTTGTTTTTAACGTTGATTGATTGTTGTTTAAACTTAGCTACTAGAATTTCGGGTAAATAACTGTATTAGTTATTTTGTAAATATATTTATAAGTAAGTAGTAGAAATAAACAAATATAGTTGAAAAGTTCGAAGTTTGTGGAATGATATATTTTATTTTTCATTTATTTTAAAATGAATACCATTACCCCGTTGTGACGATAAGTCCTTTAAAAATTAAGTTAATTGTTTCAAAATAAGTTTTAAATAGATGCCTCTATTTAAAACTTATTTTAGAGATGCCTCTATTTAAAACTTATTTTGAAACAATTAACTTAATTTTGTAACAATGTTTCTTTTTTTCCTTGTAAGCAAAGTAAGCTTATTGTATTATTGTAAGCGAATTTCAGTCAAATACATGGATTCACAATTGAATATTTTTTCAGAATTTTACGGCTAATTCTTACTGGTTCAAGTGAATTTTAAAAACAATATTAGATTAGTAGGCCTTTAGAAGAAACCAGATGTCTTAGATAGCTATTTGCATAGATATTACATCAAGATAAAAAAAATTAAATTATAGGAAATAACAATAGAAATATTTAAAGAGAAAGTATTAAAAACACAAGTTTAGCTACATTGTGTTTATTTTACAAACATAACTGAATTCCGCATGTATATACAAATTGTTTACAAGACGCAAAATTAGGGTTGCAAGTGGTTCTTACTCGTATATCGATTAAAATTGGCGCTTTGTATCGATATTTGAAACCTACGCATTGTTTTTAGAGACGCGTGAAGTAAATCACCCAATAAAAGCGTTTGCGTTTGAGTATCTTCGATATGATTTGTCGAATCGATGGAATGATTTTTTTTTCTTACTTGATAATATTTTTATGCTTATCGATATTTTCCCCAAATTATATCGATATTATCACATCGACATTATGAAATATCGATGAAACTACCAATGTTAAATATTGTCGATTCCAACGTTAAGGAAACCCCTCGCAAAATAGCTTCCCGGTAAACATGCCTGAGTATTTATGTTTGCCTTTAAACTGCGGCGTACGAAATAAAGGGAAGACCTTTGAACTGAAATCGATTTACATACGATTGGGCTCAAGAGTACAGGCAACATCAAAAGAGAAGTAATAAAAATAGTTGCTACAAAGTCGCTGAGTTATTTTGTTTGGTGTACGGTCAAGTGAAAAACTCTTTAAATTAGTTTACATATGTATATACTCCATCACGCCTCTTTCCCGGAGGAGTAAATACTACATCTTTCCCCTTGCCACGAATTCTTTGCTTCGCACATAGGTACATCAATCTTTTCGATAAAAGGTCATCGGTTTAGAGTACTCTTGACCTGACCATTCTGAAATGAGAAATTGATAAATGAGTTCCTGTAAAATTTGAAAACTAGGGACTAAGTCGCATCATAATGGGCTAAATATTACCTCATATCACGACATAATGAACCCTTTATTATAAATTATGAGGTAGTTTAAGACCAATGATATGATACCATTTACTTATTACCTCGAGCATACACTTGAAGTTACTGAAAATGAAATTAAGAATACGCATTACAATGTAGGAAAGATATAGAGAAAGTATGCAGTAGATATCGATAATGTTGAAAATATAATACACAACTTCTTAGGGCGATTGTACTGAGTCAGTAGAAAACCACACAATAAGGAGTTAATGTTCTGCAAGTAAATTATTCGTTAAAAGTGCTAAAACTGTGTGTCCCTATTCCAGTCGTTTTTGGAATTTTATCTCAAAATTCGTTTTTTATTTTATTAAGGTAGGTCCAACAGACATGTACCCTACCTACCTACATGCAGATTGTAAAAGTTAACTAAGACAAAGGCTTATAAAATGGGGACTTTTCTTATAGGCGATGAGTTAGCAACCTGTCACTATTTGAATCTTAATTCCATCATTGGGCCATGCAGCTGAACATGGCCTTCAAGTCTTTTCAACACTGTTGGCCCTGTCTTCCCCGTTAAGGATAAACACGTGATTGTATGTATATTTGAGACTACTACAGCATAAATCTATGCTATTCTATAGCTAGTCTACGTCATGACGTCACGTCAAATATCATCGGTTTTTTTAAAACAAATTTGATCATACCTTTTTTTTTGCTCATCTACATTCATTGATATGCACGGTTCAGGACTATTCTAAGATCATTAGATCTATTGGCTTTTTCTTACAACAGAAAGACTTTAACGTATGTAAATTAACAATTCATCATTCCAAAAATAAACATACCTACATCAGGAAACCATACATCACAATTTAAACATACAATATTAAGAAATATTTGCAGGCCATTACAAAAACTGACCGTTGGGAATAAATCTTTGTTACACGGAAAAGAAACTGTCGGAAGACAGATGGGTGCGGGCAACGATGGGCGATTCTCGTTTATAAATACAATAGCCGTTTGACAGAGAAGAATCACCCTACAGACCGCGAGTGAGTAGGCGATCTTTGGAAAATTTTATGAGAAACCATCATTATAGAAATATTATGAGCGACGGTGGTCGAATCGAAGTTAAAATGCGTAATGCGCATAAAGGCACAGGTTCGAATCCCCACCTCGACCATGTACCAATGACAATTTTTGAAGTTAAAACGATTGAGTTGTATAATTAACATCTTATTATCTGTATTATTAACTTGTAATATAATGGACTTGGTGAAATTACACAACTAGTGGCTATAACCAGAATTGTTGTTTATTGTATATATTATAATTATATGTTTATTGTATTGTGTTGTATAACTAGTTCTACATTCATTCATGTTTTTTAATGTAGACGATGTGCATTCGTCCATGATTTAGATTTAAGAGATCTATATTTGTAAATTGACGTCTGATGAAAATGCTGCAGTGTAGTTTGTTCCGCCGCTTCTTCTACACATGCGCTTTGGAAGCGGTAGTAGTTATAATTAGATTTAAGGGATGTGACGTCAATAAGTGATACCTTGTATTCAATTTTGAAAATAAGTCTATTCTATTCTATTGTGTTTTTCGTGTAAATGTGTGAGTGACAGCGGTGACCGCATGCTATAAAGTTTTACGAACTATGACTGCAAATATGAACGCGAGCGTACGTTAGTTTGAATCCTAACCGATGCTCTTACTGTGAGGGAAAACATCATAATATCAATTGAATTCATTCTACCCTTATTTAATTTCCAACAGTACATTATGACTTGTTCAGATTGGCAAATATTTCATAGGGGAATCAAAACTCGCCGTTTCTATTGAAACGGCCGTTTGTAACAATAAGGGCGCGTACACAATAGATGCAGTTCATATCAGCTGAAATTCAGCGCTGTATTTACAAACCATTGTTTGTTTATATTTCAGTCAATATTTTTTTAAACATATATTATAACACGGGTATAATTTATAATTTAGTATTTATATTTAGAGGTACACTTGTATTCACATCTTTTGCTTTCAAAGGCTTAGACAGAGCCAAGATTCATTAAATTCCAGATGGCTTGATTATCAAATTAACGTCAGGTCAGAACAGGTCTCCGTAAAAATCTATACATTTTCATCGTACATGGGTTGAGATAAACAACACAATTAATAAGTAGATAAAATAAAGTAAATAAATGAAGTTGACAAAATGTGATAATTACAATTTCTAAACTATACTAATAATAAATCTACAAACATACTATACATACATATATATAATCACGTCTATATCTCTATATGCGGGGTAGACAGAGCCAACAGTCAAAAGAAACAGAAAAGACTGATAGGCGACATTCAGCTGTTTGGCTGAATGATGTAATTGAGATTCAAATAATGACAGGTTGCTAGCCCATCGCCTAAAAGAAGAATCATAAGTTTAAAGCATATCCCTTAGTCGCCTTTTACGACATCCATAGGAAGGAGATGGAGTTCACCTATTCTTTTTATTTATTATTAATAAAACTACCTAATTAAAATTCTTAAACTTAAAAAAAAATATTATTCAAGTTTGACCCCTTATTAGGGTTCCAATTACATTAATATAAGCTAATATAGACAATAAACTAGGGCAATGATTTAGCAGTGGTAAGTTAGATAAGGCTCGTTACGCCCACACTTTTATTATTTTAAAAGAAATTATTTCTATTTTTGTATTTTTGTTTGTAATATTATAGTCAAAACTACAAGAGTTTGACGAAATATAGCATAAAAGTAAGCTTAACTTTTATGTGGTACACAGAATAATCCTTCAGGAATAACATAGGCTATAATTTCAGTAAATTTCCACGGTAGCGAATTGCAATTGGGACTAACGCTAAAGTCAACAAGTATTTAGACCATAAAAGTAACTAAATTAATTATATAATTTAATTCCAAATCGAATAGTGAAAAAGTAGTATAATTTTGTTATCTTTTCAACTTTTTCAGAATCCTTAAAGATAACAGCAACTCTATTAGAATGTCACTTTCATAAATAACTCTCTTTAATTTACTGCATTGTAAACGCTTATTAAAGTACCACGTGGCACTTTTCATTACCGCCTCATCTAGTAAAGGCAAGGGGAACAAAGCAATTTACCTCGCGATATGGTCGTAAAGGGACAATGTTACAGTAGAATAAGAACAGATACCAAGCTTTTATTTAGCAATGCCGTGTGGTTCCCGGCACCAATACAAAAAAGAATAGGACCACTCCATCTCTTTCCCATGGATGTCGTAAAAGGCGACTAAGGGATAGGCTTACAAACTTGGGATTCTTTTCTAGGCGATGGGCTAGCAACCTGTCACTATTTGAATCTCAATTCTATCATTAAGCCAAATAGCTGAACGTGGCCATTCAGTCTTTTCAAGACTGTTGGCTCTGTCTACCCCGCAAGGGGTATAGACGTGACCATATGTATCAAGATTCAGATTCAGATTCAGATTTATTTATTGCAAGTCACAAGTTATAAGTTGTTAAATAAATAGTAGGTACAAGTGACGCCCTGCAAGGGCACTGCAAACATGAGGGCAACTAGTTGCCACATTACTTACAAATTAAATTTGATTTACAGATTTTCGCTTTATTTGTAATAAAGAAATCAAAGTGAATTGGTAGGGAATTTATCGTCGAAAAATTCAGAAATATCATAATAACATTTACCTACGAGTAGATTTTTAAGATCTTTCGCAAATATAGGGATTTTTTTAATATTTTTTATATAATTCGGGATATGGTTATATATTTTTATAGCCATATGATGAGGGCTGGAAGAAACAAGTTTCATTTTAGTGATTGGTCTTTCTAGTATGTTGAGGTCTCTATTATTTCTTTTGTTTCTATTTATCCTTCGTATATACAGAGCCTCATGCTTCCTCACAAATTTGCATGCTTCTAGAATATATATAGATGTTAAGGTAAGAATTTTATGTTTTATGAAATATGTTCTGCAGGATGTCATCTGGTCAATATTTACGAGTATTCTAACGATTTTCTTTTGTAGCGTAAATATATCATTAATTGTACAAGAGTTTCCCCATATAACTATGCCATATGACAGTCTGGAGTGGGCATATGCATAATAAGCGGCAAGGCAGGTTTTTAGGTCAGTTACCCGTTTAAGTTGGTGTAATGCATAAGTAAAAGATGAAATCTTATTTTTTAGTTTCTGAATATGTGGTTTCCAAGTCATGTTGGTATCTAATTCGATCCCCAATAAGGTCGCCGTGTCGACTGTTTTTAAATTAGTATTCTTATAATTAAAATCCAACTGCAATGGTCTTTTTTGTGATGGTTTAAATTGTAGTAATTTAGTTTTATTTAAATTAAGTTCTAAGTTATGTGTATCCAACCAATTTATTATAATCAATACCAAGTACCAAGCTTTTATGTTCCAGTTGAAACACGATTGGGCAACCAAAATATTTTGCTGCTGCAATGTTATAAGCTCCAACGCCGAAAAGACTTTAATCATCACTACATAGTATAAAACAAAGTCGCCCATTTTGTCTGTAGTCCCTTCGTATGCATAAAACTTTAAAACTACGCAACGGATTTTGATGCGGTTTTCACTAATAGAAAGAGTATTTTCTCCGACAGGTTTTTATATATAATTGAAATACATTGAAACTATATTAGCTGAGTTATAGCGATTTATGTCCAAGAAGTCAGAAAAAAAATCTAATTGAAGATTGCATTTGTGCGTGCGCCGCTTATACCGTTGGATACAAGTAAGAACAATGTATAGCAAAAACATTGGTCTTTATTAGTTCTACAAAAAAGTCCGCGATGACATATATCCAGCTTTTTTATTTAAGTCACAAAAACTACTTTTCTGTATTAAAAAAACATTTAATTCGTTGGGTGATGTTTAACTGGTGATATAACCAATAATACATATATCCTTATCGAAATAAGTAAGTTCATCATCACCAGCATTTAATTTAGATTATTTTTGCAGTTTACAGTGTGTTATTTAGACATATAGTTTAGGAGATATCACGATATTAGTATTGCGGCACGGTACGGGCCGGCCGCGGCGGCGGGGGCAGCGTCCCTATAAAGAGTCACAGAAACCAAAAAACATTTTAATATTCTAAACGCGGTTAAGGGAAAGAGAAGTTAGTGTGAATTGAAAATTAGTATCCAATATGTGTTGGTGCGTTGACTGTATTTGTCGAAGTAGCGGGATACACGCAAACGAAGTTGCGCGGGTCAGCTAGTAAGAAATAAATAACTTCAAGAATTTAATAGCCTTCGAATTTTTACTTACACCAGTTTGGCTTAGTTTGATTTTTATCTGTTTCATCATTCATTCATTGAATGATTCAGATCATTGAAAATACTGAATCGCTTTTCTAAAAGTCGCCTAATGATTAATCACCTGGGTAATCAAAAACAAACAAGACTGATTCCACATTTTTTGACCAGAGTGGAATGATCTAATGATGACATGACATCAAATCATTTGGAGAAGAGAAATATTTTATGTACGAGTAAGTTCATAATAATCGTATTTAAAAATAATCTTGCATTTGACTCTGTATAAAATTTATTCTTAAAATGGTGTCGTATCGCTCATCTTGCTCGTGAAAATACGCCACATGCATTAATTAATTTGTGGTTTAGGTCAATTTTGTATTTGAATGTGTTAATTTTAACATATTTTCTTAAACGCACGTGTCTGTCTATCAACTCGTTCGCGTTGTATTCTGACAAAATATTTAAATGGAGTTCACATTTCACAATGCAAAAACGGTTTTTCGTTACGTTACGTGTTATTTTACGGTTCGTTAATTGACGCAGAACTAAACCATCTATGAATATTTGCATGTTCATTAATTAGTTTAATTTGAGTTCATTTGGCCGGGCAAAATTATTTTGTAAATAGTCAGATTCAATGCTGGTCTAGTGGCGATATTATTTCTGTTGTATGAAGCCAGTTGCTTCCCTTCCTTCCGTGGTGATTTTGAAAGTCAATCAATGGAAAGCCTAATTAACTTGCGATTCTAAGAGCCGATAGACTGGCAACTTAGCACTAACTTAATCTCAATATCATCACGTTGAAAGTGGACTTTAAGTTTTTCGGGACTGTTGGCTCTGTCTTCCTTGTAAGGGATAAAACGTGATTAATATATGTAGAAGATAGGTTATTTTATCGTTTATAAATCTACAAACCGATGACGTAAAATAAAAACCTGATGCATTTAATGAACCAACAAGATACATTTGATGAAGTCTCGAAAATTAGTTTGGCTTAGTAATTAAATTTATATTCTGAGGCACGCCAACGAGCTTTAATTAAAATAAATTGGCACCTGAATTTTCCTCAAATTCAGGTGTTTATCACAAGTGGCACTTTCACACGATAGCGTAAATAGGAACGTTGGAAGGCGTACTTTGATCTAATCAGGGATGTTTGGTGAAGAGTCACGTTAATAATTCCCAACCGACCGAGCTAGTACATAGTTTTTGGTCGATATTTAACTAGTTGAAACAACAGACTACCTATTTTTTAACTAGTTTAAATGAAAATACATACATACATAAATCACGGCTTTTCCCCGGAGGGGTAGACAGAGACCACATCTTTACAATTCCACTTTTTAAATGATTATATTGGTCGTTAATTTTTTCTGGTGCATCCGATTCGCGTCAGTAGCGAGCGCGAACCATTCACGCCGTCATCCAGTTTACGCATAAACCGTCGAGTAGTTTATCTGTTCACGATGATGAATATTATCTAGTTCCTGTATTGTTTGCCGGTTAATTGGAAGAGATCTCTTCATGAGATAAGTCCGTCATTGCAAGTGATTTTTTTCTATGTACTATTTTCTTGTAAAACTGTGTAAATTTCTATGCAATTAAGATATTACACACAAACAAACAAACAAAAAAACGATTCGTTTATTCAAAGCTCACTTTTACTGGCGAAAATCTTGCTTTTAGTGTCGGTCGAGTCGTAACACCACGCCCGCTGGAGATACAACCAGGAGTAGATCCAGTAGAATGACGATGAATTATGTGCTTTTACCATAATTAAGTTTTCCGTAAACCGCATTCAGATGCAGCAACTCGTGAAAATTTTATTAAGTGCAGAACTTTAACTGCGACTCGCAAACCAGACTTATTTACATTTAATTGGATGATAGTCTCACTTTTTTATTTATGCAAATTATAATTATGCAAATCAGACTTTCCATTTAATTATAAAGAATTTTCGCTCGTTTCCGGCACATAGCGCCATAAATTGTGACACTGCTTTAAATATGAATACCTAATTATATTCTAAAGAACTTCATAAAACATTATTTCGCTTTATTCTATCTGTGTAAACCATTGAAGATGTTTTGCTGAATTATAAACATTAAGATAAGTGTGATGCATATGTATTGTAGAGTAGTTTTCATGTATACCAAACTACATATAACAAAAACTTCCCTCCTGTAAAAATAAGTACCTACAAATTTTTATGTAGCTTACATTCTTTGGTTTTTTTCAACTGCTTATTTTACGAGTAATCAATTGAAATAGCAATGAACAAAAATATTAGTATTGTTACTGTTATTTTTACCACTTAAATACTCTAGTATATAACGATCGCCTTCCACCTAAGTGGGAATGGAGAATTATACAAAAACATAGTGAAAAACTTCTTGTAATATATTTTTGTTTTACTGTGTATATCCAATGGTATATAAGAAACAAGTTGCCTTATTCCTGCATGTATTATATTAGGCATAAGCAATTATGCAATGACATTAGGCATTTCATTGGACATTTATAGTTGACCAAAGTAAAAAGACGGAGCAGTCGTGGTCAGACATGTTACTTAACCTCATTGACCAAGATGTTGGTCAGGGCTTCTCCTCTATCTATATATGTACTAAAAAGCACCCGCAGCTCCATCTGGTTAAAATGAAAAATCCCTTTAACTTCTGCCCCAGGGAATTTCGAAAAATATATTCTTGATCTATAATACATATGCATCACACTTATCTTAATGTTTATAATTTAGCAAAACATCTTCAATGGTTTTCACAGATAGAATAAAGCGAAATAATGTTTTATGAAGTTCTTTACAATATAATTAGGTATTCATTTAAAGCAGTGTCACAATTTATGGCGCTATGTGCCGGAAACGAGTGAAAATTCTTTATAATTTAATAGAAAGTCTGGTTTGCATAATTATAACTTATTTCGTAGCGCAACGCTGTTTTTATCGCGCGACAACTTCATACACGTCTTAAAAAGCGAAACAGTAATGGGCATAAGAACCTGCATTTCAAAGGAGATGGCCCAACTGAAGTATGGACGACTGCCCTGGAATGTATACACAAAACAACTATTCTTATATAATCTTGAATCACTGTATATTCATATTTTGTATGAAAAAAGTTTCAGGAACTTGTCAAATGTCTACAATCTTAAAAATAAACTTCCTCATCTACTGGCTCAATTAATCAACTAACTTCTTATAAAATGCTTTTGCTATAAGTTTTTATTCAGGAGTTTTTACTGTCGCATACACATTACATCACTTAACTAGTCTGGTGCGAACATGAATCAACGTACCATTGCAGTTTGTATTTATTTGTGGTTTACCCGGTTATTTTTTATATTACAGAAATATATATTTATTTGTAATGTATGTGAGAATTCGATCAACACAAACAACAGCATCTATTCAAATACACTCTGAACTGAACATATAGTAGATTTTTTTTCTAAATATTTATGCTGAACTAAATGTATAACTAGTTGCAACAGATATGATACAGAAAAAGAAAACAAAAAAAAATATGATTTACTAATATTTTCAGGAGAAAAAAGTACCTATTCAAATAAAAAACATTGTTTCAAAGTGCGATTCATTTATTTGGACTGCAATAAACACATTTAACAATATTTTTCTAATTAAAAAATATAGAATGTGCCAGCTGCTTCTCATCCTGCGCAGATCGTAAAAGCTGGTCTAGAGAATGAGTCACCGTGGATTTATGACAGGCAATGCGACAAGCAATCCATCACTATTTCGAATTCTTGATTTAACTATACGCCCCACCAACTTGATAAATGTGACCTTTGTGTTTTATGGCAACAGGTCTGTCTATTCCCCAAACACGTGAGACTATCATGTATGCTAATCCTAAAAATCTTACCTGCTTTATCCCTTAGGCTATACAGAATCTAAGGCCATATTTAGCAAGATCATGAGGCGTATAGTTAAAAACAAGAAATCAAAATAGTGATGGATTGCTAGCAGCATCGTCTATCATGATACACCCATTTGATTTAGGTTTAAGGGGCTCCCTTATGTGAAACTAGTGCCACCGTCGACTAAAAATCATTACTCAAAACAAAATAAATAAACAATTATAAATATAATAAAAAGCTCAACGAAACAACGAACGGAAGAATGAACGAGTGACATCTGAGCGATGTTCAATTCAAATGTAACTTCGCGTCGGTCTGACCAGTGTTGCCAGATTATAAAATCGATTTGTAATAAATATATATTTTTATCGATTTAAGAAACACAATCAATTCCAAATGTACAGCAAACAAATTATTTTTAAAGTAAAATATATAGATTGTTATTAAATATACCTAAACATATTGAAGCGATCCCAAAATAACGCTTCTTACTAAGCGTATATATTATACATGTTCATAAATATCGATTAAATCGAAATCAGTAATCGTAAGGGAAGTTAATAAAACCTTTTAAATGGCAACACTTAACTCGTTGTTGTCAAGGAAGCCATGAAAGGAAGTGAAATAAGATTAAGAATCTTTTATTATAGAAAATCATTTTGACAAGTTCTAGGAAAAAAATTAATACGTGATAATTAATAAATTAATATTTCAGTATTATAGGAAAATACAGTTTTGGGCCATCTCCTTTAAAGTTTTTAGACTCAGCGATTTGGGATGCGCGTTCTCTGTCAGTCATTCAATAGCAGAAGAGTTTGGTAATAAATTGATAAAAAGTTAAGGAACATCAAGAAAAAACATTGCTTAAGTTAAGTTAAAAATAAAAATTTGCTCCGCTCTCCATCAGTGGGTAACAGTCCTTAGTGTGTTACTTTGTTAACAGCAAACTTTTAGTATTATATGCCGATAGCGATCAGCAATCGAAATAAAACAATTGGATATGCTCGCGTGAGTTTATGCGATTAGCAACCACATAAATTTTAACATTTACAAGCGAAATAAAAAGTTCCGTATAAAATATAGTTTTTATAGATCTTTATGGTCTGTGAGAGATATGTTATACCATGTGGTTCTCGGCATTTTAGAACACATGCAGGCATATTTTTTTTTTAACTTTTCCATGAATATCGTAAAGGTCGACTATGATTTGTATATGTGGCGAAATCTATACGCCACAAATCACAAGAATAAAAAATAGAATCAAGCGACGCTATCAGTCATAAACAGCGAAAAACCTAAATCGCGCAAGCAAAGATTTCACGGATTGGAGCTATATATACAACCTCCGAAACAACATCGTCGGAGCCGCGGTTCCCCAGGCATAACACCTTGCCTGGCGGAAGATCTCCCCTTTGGTGGCGGTCGAGCCGAATCATCGCTCCCGCTATATATACATTCTCAAATACGATCCCTAAATACTGTCCTTTATTTACATTCATAAGTCTCTAATTTTGAAGTAATACAGAAAATTCGTGACCGACAACACAAAAGAGAAGGTGTGGCGCTTTACAAATTTCAAACTAGTTATGATTCACAGTTCCAACACGAAACCCTAAGTAAACACTCGTGTAAGCGTAAAATAAAGTGAATTGGCCTTGTTACCCTCTGTGGCGCAGCGGTAGTAGTGCTGTATCAAAGCGCTTACTTGTGACACGTTACAGTAGGTCCCAGGTTCGAAACCCGGCCAGGGTATGGTGAGAAATGATTTCTTTTTCGCCTGTGTCTGGGATGATTATCTACATAAGTATTTATTATGAATCGTTATTATTTATGATAACTATTATCGTTGAGTTGATCCAATTTTGCACAGGTCTCTTGGGAGAACTTCGTGTAAAACCTGACTGACACATTCGAGGGCAATGGTCATGAAGGCGCACCCCGTCCTCTCCAGAAAGGTGAGGATTTAACCGGGACTAATGCCAGGAAGAAGATAGTTGAGATCCTATCTCGTAACCCAAGTATAGCACTTACTTCGAGGCTAATTCAATCTGTGTAATTCGTCCCGTGTTTATATATTTTTAAGGTTACCTTTATAAGGACTTCGCGACTTTCAGTAAAAACTGCTAGTTTCCCCAGTAGATTGAAATTGCGGTGGTCTTGGCAATCGTAAATGAATAAAAAAAACTATTTAATTAACTTTGTACCTAAATATTTATCTGATGCTAACAATTTCTCTCTTTGTCTAAACATCGTGGGTTAGTTAGTTAGTTAGTACAGGTAAACCTTTTAAGGCCACGTTTTCAATATATTTTCTTTTTGCTTTTTTATTGAAAATTTAAGTTAATAGGATGCCTCAAATCACACACATTTGCCTCGAAAATCAAATAGTTGAAGTAATTAGGGAACCAAGTCGTGGAAATTCTAAATCTTAGCAGTTCACATAACAAAATATTATCCTGTTCTTCTGTTTTAAGTGAGTCCGATAATAGGAAGAAGCTACTCTTAATGATTCCATTATCATCAGCTGCTATTTATTCAGCATGTGAAAGTGTCTATCGCAAGCTTCTTAAAAAATTTCAAAGATTAAAATAACCCCGAAAGACCTAATTTATATGTTTGTAAAGACTAAACTCAAAAACTGTTGAACCGATTTTAATGAAATTTTGTACACAGGTAAAATCGACCTTTAGAAATAACATACCATTCTTTTTCCAAAATACCCACGGGATCGAAGCCCCGCTTAAAAGCTACTGGAGCAGAACAGTAAAGCTAGAAGCAAACTAGAAAATACGAGTTTCTGAGCTTATAAGATCTTGTATTTATATTTTTCGCCTCTTTAGCGCAGCCTCAGATACGCATTACATTTCGTTTATTACATGCATCTCTCTATTCCACCAGGTATAAGACCATACGGGAAGTACAAAATACTTAATCTATCATATTACTCATTGAAGTGATCTTTTGATAAACTTCAACACTTTTAAGGACTCCAACTGAATAACTCTTTATATAAGCTTAATAATTATCCTACTAATATTATAAATGCGAAAGTTTGGATGTCAGTATGGATGTTTGTTACTCTTTCACGTAAAAACTACTGAACCAATTACGATGAAATTTGGTATGTAGGTAGCTGAAGACCCAGAATAACGTAAAGGCTACTTTTTATCCCGGAGTTCCCGCGGGGTTGACAAGGTTTCCATGGGGACGAAGTCGCGGGCGGCCTCTAGTTGAAATAATAAAGCCAATCAGTCCCCGTATCATGCCACGCTCGACGCCATTTTCATCACGCGAAAAACTATCGCTGTTTACCTTTTTAATTTGAAGTGAAACAGAGACAGGGCAGAGATAGTTTTTCGGGCCACAAAGTTTGTTTATCATGATTTTCATCATAACCTGACCCCAGGATCTTACCCTTTGCCGGTAGATTAATATGGTTAATATGCACTTCGTCCTATTTATAATGTTTAAATTGCCACCAACTTTACTAAGAAAATTTAAGGCCAGAAATAGCTGATGTATTGTCAGAATAGTTTCACCAAAATTTCTTTATTGCTTAAAGTTTATCGCCTAAGAATTCAAGAGCACATTCAATCGACCTTTCTTCCACGCCCTACAAAAGCCGACAATACATTGCGAGTTTGAATGAGTTAAAAAGAGGTCCCGAGGGATCGGGCGAGGTCTATTAGGATTTCTTTCACCTTTTTATACGGTCCCATACGTATCTTTATTGATGAATTTGATAAATAAAAATCCCAAACTAACTTGTGATATTTTTGGGCGATTGACTAGAGACCTATCACTTCTTGAATCTCAATTCCGTCATTTAGCCATAAAACTGAACGTAGCATGTCAGTCTTGAAAAGACTGTTGGCTCAGTTCTCGTAAGGGATAAAGACGTGATATAAGTACCTTAATCTATATCCAATATTGCAATAATTAACAGCTTAAACGGATTTTTGTAAAACAGCTATATTATTTTTATCAGCTTATGCGGAAAAAAGCGATTTTTTCACAAACAAACAACTCATTTTACTACTGTGAAAGACCGCCAAAAAGAAATCTTAATTATGTTTTGCTCAAATTCGCGCCGGTAGCACAATAGCGAAACGGAACTACAGAGATCGTGAAATAATAATGGCAAAAGCACATAACCACTGCTTTAACAGGAGTTTCCTTTAGTTAACTATTCTTTATAATCAGTACAATACTCAGTAAGATTTCTCCTGGGATAGCCCGGATGCCTGCAGTAAGCCTTTGCGCGTTATCCACGGGACAAGAAACATTTCGTGGAAAGAAATTTATAGAAATTCGTTTGTGATCAAATTCAGTCGCTACCTTTGTACAATTAGGTGAACAATTTGATGTCACGACTATAGCTGTACTGAATGTACATACATAGATAGCCATATACGTACAAAAAGAGCCAACAGTCTAGAAAAGACTGAGAAAGACCACGTTTAGCTGGAATTGAGATTCAAATAGTGGCAGGTTGTTACGAAATATCAGGTTTTATATTAATTAACTTAATCATACGTTCTGATATACGAGTATACCCTCTTTACTCTACGGGTTACAGTTCGTTTCTCATAAAACCCTGGCTGAGATTCGAACCCGGGACCCTTGCTTATAGCATAAATTTTATTAAGTTTTTTTACTATTAATTACCAATTTTTAATTAACATTAACTATTAATTTTAGTTTTAAAATATAACTAATTTCTGAAATCTACAACTCAAATAAGTTATACAACACAAAAGATTCCAAAAATAAGGCCAATTTTTTTTTTTTTTTACATTCTAAAGTTGTTTTTGACACGGCCTTGTAATGCGGTATAAAAATCACGCCATAATTTATCTTATGCTCAAGTTTTTCTTTGAACTTTTCTTGTCATATTTTATGGCGGAGAGCGATGTTCATTTAAACTTTTCTTTGAAATTGGCACCGCCAGGCTGGATTGCCGTCTTTTCGTATTGAAAATTGTTTATGATATTACGTGGCAGGTAACAAAATCTCTAAAGCAATTTGTAAGTATCAGAATGGATTCCTACTGGGAATTTTGTGGGTTTTTTTGATTTTAGTTTTATTTGATTACTCGAAAGTTCTAAATGTCCTGGAAATGTAGTTTCGGTGGCTTTCATTAAAAGATTTTCTTAGTATTATTATTCCATCAATAAGCCATGCAGCTAAACGTATCTACTAAGTATTTTCATTTGGCTCTGTCTACGCCAAGGTAAAAGTAAGAGATAAAGACGTTATGTTTTTGTGTAAAGCATTCCTTTAGTTAGCTGCACGTCAATATTTTACGTAATATTTCTCTATAGTTTCCGAAAACTTATACACATATGGGTAACAAAGTGACCTTTCTAGGGGTGAGAGATCCATCTTTCCAATACGACCAATTTATCCGAGAGCCATACATCTTTTCAGTGCAAGGGAATGGCGAATAAGATCAGAAAAGGTTCAATATATATCAAAAATAAATTGGCATCATTTTATCTTCAACAAGCGAATCAAAATCTTCTGTTTAAGAAATAAGAATGTTTTTTAATCTCAACTTTGATTTCAACGGTATGTAATAAGATTGTTTTTCGATACATTGAGGGTTGTTGGACGCTTCGTCAATGTTGTCACCATGTGCAGTTTTCATGCTGTGACCCGTAATTTTATAGCTTTTTATTACTATCTTGTTATGATGAACCGAATTAGATATAGGTATTTTATTTTTGTACCTTATTTAACATCTCTATTGTAGTACAAAGAGGCATTTCTGTCAGCTAAGTGGAGGACCTGCCTCACGTCGACGCGTTGGGATCTTTATTTTATTTGTTAATATTAAATTTATTGATTATTATTATTAGTATTTATTTGTATTCTCTTTGTTAGTTTAACATATAATATATAGTGTACCTATAGTGTTTGGTATAATATAGATTTTATGAAATTGATAAATTGTGAAGAAAAAATAATAATTGAAGAAACAATATTGGTTTTATAAAAAGTATTTTTAATTCAATATTGGTTTTATAAAATTGTGTATTTAATTAAATAGTACAAATTCTATTGATGAGATATTTTAATAAACACAAGCGTAGCGAAAGAAGTATGCAGAGATCGTGGCAAGTGGAAAGAGGTAGTCTCTGCCTACCCCTCCGGGAAAGAGGCGTGATTTTATGTATGTATGTATGTATGTACAAGCGTAGCCATCTACGGCTTAGCTCCGTCTACCTCGTGTCTGTAAGAAATAACTTTTATTTCAGAATAATCCACGAAAATTTGATTGTATTCCATTAGTAACTAAATTATTTGTTTTGCAATACTTGACACAGCAACAAAACATTTGTTTATCATACGAAATTTAAAAAAATAAAATTAAATTCTGACGACAATATCCTTTATTTGTACTGTTGAAACTAATTTTATCTCGCGACGTGAATCTATAAAGGCGAGGTATAATTCAATAAAAAACGAAAGAACAATAGAAACGCTGAAGAATTGGACGATTGAAAACCAACCAAATATTTGAAGACAATCAGAGGTTTGTTTTTATTACGCGATTGGAATGGAGATGTAGGACTGAGATATGATACGAACGGATTTCCTCAATAAAAATGTCGACTGAATTGTCGATTCCACTCCAAATCGAGATATGATTATTCAACTTACCTAATATTTTTAAGTATAATAATAACTTATATTAATATATGTACAAACATATTATCATGTCTATATCCCTTACCGGGTAGACAGAGTTTAGAATGATTTCGGTCTTTACAAGGCTGTCGGCTCTGCCACTTGACTCGTCACGTTCAGCTTAATAAAATTATAATTGATTAAGCTTCAATACTTAAAATAAGTTTAAAAAACTATTCTTAATTATAGATACAAACATACATACATATAATCGCGTATGTCCCTTGGGTAGACAGAGCCAACAGTCTTAAAAGACTGATAGGCCACGTTCAGCTGTTTGGCTAAATGATAGAACTACGAGTAAGATTCCTCTTTGCTAGCAGATGGGCTAGCAACCTGTCACTATTTGAATTTAACCTGTCACTGTTGACTGTCTTCCTCGCAAGGGATATAGACGTGTTTATATGTTTGTATGTATGGCCCTTTTTTTCCATTAGTGCCGGAAACCACACGGCATATTCTTAAAATATAAAACACTAATTTAATGAACAAAATATATAGAAAAACATTGGAACAAATTACCTTAACAATACCTTCCTACGAGAGCTAATTAATCCTGTCTGAAACTTATCATCCCTATGATTCCAGACATTATTTGTTTTTAGTATACCCAAATTAGTCCCTATAATGCCTTAAGTCTTAATTAAGCCACCTTCTAAGACACTGGAAATTAATTGATTCATTGTTTTGTTCGAGAAACCTACGACGTTTCGACGTTAATATAAACTTGAGTACCTTAGTAACAGCTTTTAACGGCATCTATTTTAATACCCTTATTGTTATAATATTAAACTTATAAAACGGATATTAGAACCTATTGTTCATAATTAAAGAGCGTTCAAAATTATTATTTTATACATACCCCCATTCTTTAGATCTTACGGGGTAGACTGAGTATTGAGTCACAAGTCTCGTTCACTTCTATACTGGTTTGATAACGACAAAACTAAGTGTGTACTAATACGTGTTTTCACTATGAAAGCATCGGTGGGCGAATCGGTAAGGTGCTCAGTTTAAATGCGTGATGCGCAGAAAGGCACAGGTTCAAATCCCACTTCGGCCATGTACCAATAACTATTTTCAAAGTAATGTTCATTAATGAAAACTGCCCGAAGCTGTTACGGTGAAGGGAAACCTCGTGAGGAAACCTGAACATTCAGGAAACTGCAAGCAAAAATCCAATGCGGGTTAGGTTTACCTGCAAATGTTGCGGAGGTCAGATGGGAGTCGCTTCGTGTAAAAACCTGACTCACATCCATGTTCGAAGGAATACCCCGGTCTCCTCTCCAGAGAAGTGCGGATGCAACCGCCAGATAAAAGCCAGCAGGAAGACCTACTAAAGCCGGTGACAAAAAATTGTTTCGTTTTATCATATCAAATCATTATAAACCCGTTGAAAGCAGCAAGTAAATGAATAATTAGATAACACGGCAGAAAAATTACATACGATCCAATTTACATAATATGAGCAAATCCATGGATTTTACTAGTAGCATATAATACATACGAATCTACGCCTGGCTATAATGAATTCCCGGGGAACAAGCACAAAGAGGCACTAATCTAAGGATTAGTGCCAGTTCCCGACTTTCCTTCTTTCAATTTTAATTGCAGGCGTTTGCCAAGTCAAATTAAAATGTTCTAGCACTTTCTCCTTAAGTCTTATTGCGAATAAAAAGAGTATTTAAGTGCCGTTTCTTTTGTCGAACATTCCTATTGATTATTTGCTAGTGGCCAGTTACTAGACTCGTCTTCTTGGTGTAGAATGAAGTAATATTGTTTATACTATATATGGTAGGCAGAGATTGCGTCAGTTTTTATCTTGGCACGAGCCATATAAATCGGAATAATTACTTCTTTCCACAGCATACTTTTTTCGCCTCATCTAAATTCATGATTTTCTTCATGCAAGCGTTCTTAATATCGTTTTATTTATATCTAATGGACATACGTAAAATCATATTGTAATCTTTTGATAAGAAAGAATAACTCAAATTAATGTCGGTGAAGGTTATTAAATAGGTATATTTATTGAGCCAAGCAGTTGGGAGTGGCCTTTCAGTCTTTTGATGACTGTTGGCTCTGTCTGCCCCGCGGGGGATGTAGACGTGATTATATGTTTTGTTATTGCTACTCGTATCTGGGGGCTCGGTACTACCCCGCCAAGTCGAGAACAAAGCAAACACTGCCGTACCATCCTTTACTGAACCTTTTCGCCGCACTTTCAGGCCCCTATTTGAGAACGTCTGGATAAGACCAGAACGCAGAAATTTTCATCATTCGCTAAGCTATAATCACATCTTTACTAATATTATAAAGCTGAAGAGTTTGTTTGTTTGTTTGAACGCGCTAATCTCTGGAACTACTGGTTCGAATTGAAAAATTATTTTCGTGTTGAATAAACCCTTCATCGAGACTAATAACATCACGCTGCATCTATAAGGAGCGAATAAATAATGGAAAATGTGAAAAAACGGGGATAATTATTCATCCTTGAGGACTTCAATGATGCCCAAAACTATTTCCCGCGGATGAAGTCGTGGGCACAGCTAGTTAATATGTTGTGTGACTTACGTATAAAGCATGTTCAACAGCCAGTTATATAACACTAACTATATTAATAAAGAAATCGCAGTAAGGAACCTTAGACTTTGCACGACTTTGTCTAGATTTCATTACTTTTTAGAGACAAACAAGCAACTCCATCGTGACGTGCTATTTTTTTACAGAATGTTTTTGGTGGGATTTATTTTGGTTTTTTCAATTATTTTATTTACTTACATTTATTTTCGGCTAATTGAATGTATCTAATTGAGTGTCAATTACGATAAAATTGTTTCTGATTCGGTCGCTTTTTCTAAGAATCGCGTAATTGTTCTTTGAACGAATAGCCAATTAATAATATAAGTTTATTCAGTTGATTGAGTATTCATTAAGTTTTAGTTATGTTTATTTCGTTTATTACTTTCATTTCTTATAAGCCATTTACAATTTACTAAGTTATTGTCCAAAGTTGTGTATCTTAAGAGCATTGGTCAGGACATATATTCTTACTTATAGTCACGCCTTTTCCTGGAGAGATGGGTTCTAATGTACTGTACATAACTTCGATATAGTCATTGGTACATGTCCGAGGTGGGATTCGAACCTGTACCTTTCTGCGCATACATACATACATATGGTCACGTCTATATCCTTTGCGGGATAGACAGAGCCAACAGTCTTGAAAAGACTGAATGACCATGTTCAGCTATTTGGCTTAATGATAGAATTGAGATTCAAATAGTGACAGGTTGCTAGCCCATCGCCTAAAATAGGAATCTCAAGTTTATAAGCCTATCCCTTAGTCGCCTTTTACGACATCCATGGGAAAGAGATGGAGTGGTCCTATTCTTTTTAATGGTGCCGGGAACCACACGGCACATCACACATTTGTTTCTGCGCATCACACGTTTATTTTTACCAAGCACCTTACTGATTCGGCCACCGACGCTCTTCACTAAGCAATGGAAAGTGATTTGACATAATATTATTTAAAAATTATGATGCGACATAGTCATTGACACAACATATTTTTTTCAGTCACCACAAAGCCGTAATGCTATTGGAATGGAGAAATTAATGACATTGAACTGACCACCAAATTTATCCTTCCAAAGCACACGTTCGCTCAATACCATAGGGATTATCTATAAGCTTTCTTTATAAAATAAAAACACTACAGGAGATAATAGTAATATTTTTTTTTAAATAGTAACTAATAAAATATTCTTCCATCCTCTATCTATTTCTCATTTAATAATAAATTTTAATTGTCAATTTTTTTTGTGTGGGTTGTAATTAATGTGGCATGTTTATCTGATAGTGCTTTTCCTAATGAGTGATAAAATGCGCCTTATGATTATGTTATGACCCAAGTGTAAGGGAATCCGAAAAGGCAGAAGACTCGTTATTTTTAATTGAAATAATTAAAACAAAATGTTTTCACAAACAATATATTTAAAGAATATTTACAATAGTATTTTTTTAGAATTACAATAATAAATACATTAAGTGCTTTAAAAGATATTGTAATTATGAAGAAAAATTGAAAATCATACTATTATATTATCTGCAAGTCAAGATATTCCACAAATGGCCACATCTGTGTTTACTATAACGTGGCGCGGTGTCGAAGTTAAATTGCGTTCAGCCTCTTAATTATTTATACTGATTGTTATTCTGACCTAGCCCTGAAGTTGGCTAATGTTTGCATAATTCGGAAAAGAGCTTAGCGTTAATTACGTCGACCGGCGTAAACTCCTATTAAAGGTACGGGTGCGTGGGCGAGTGCGTACATTATTTAGTTTGGCTATATTTCGGGCTGAGTGAATCTTGTACAGCGATCAACTTAATTTTTTAGTGTAGGTGTTATTCAGCATATAAATCTTATAGGAATATTTCATTCAGACTTTTCTAGCCTGTTGGCCCTGTCTACCCCGCAAGGGATAAAGACGTGGTATTTTTCCATTTAAATGAGGAGTCTTAAGAACTTTTACAGATTTATTGGGCAGCAAGACTTTATGAAGTCAATAGGTATTGGATAACTATTTAGGTTAAATATAGTATGTGGCAATAATCATAAAATTCGTTGTCTTATAAACGAATTTTAATATTAATTAAGATTTCCAAAAAAATAGGGAAAGATCGATCCGCCAATAAGAGCTATAGAAAATGGAACAGCCAGTTATAAGCAAAATTAATCATCCTACGTATTTCGTTCTAAATACAAGTTTTCAGTCTGCACACCTTCAAAACGATGCTACATTAGAGAGATGCGGCGAGGTGCCGCCTCAAACTTGCGAATAACTTTGCGTTGCGATGTGCAATGTGCATCACCCCAAAGCGACATAATTGGAAAACTAAATGCTACACTGATTGGACGTTACGGAAGTTGCTTTAGTTTTTGTACATACATATAAACCGTTTTGTAATATTTCCTATTGCATGTATAATTTATTGAGGTTTTTCTTACTTACAGTGTTTACAATTTCGGACTTTGTTTTAGCATCATATTTATTAGTATTCCAAATTCGGACTTGGCCGCCCTAAACAGACCTGGCGGCGGACAATCATCGCAGAGGTGAAGAATCTAGGGAAGACTTGGAGCAAAATAAAACGCGAAGCTCAAGACCGAGCGGGATAGCGACGCATTGTGGATGCCCTCTGCCCCAGCTAGGGGACATAGGACCTTAAGTCAAGTAAGTCAAATTCGGACTAGAATACATTCAGTCAGAAAAGTATCGGGAATGGATTATTTATTTATGGTTCCAAATTCAAATTTTTGTTTTTATTGTTGTTGTTAGATTGGCACAACTGTTTTCCATTTTGGCGCGGAGTTTGAGTTGCATCTGTTGTTTACATTAAATACAGTGCTATTTTTAGTTATATCATATCTAGTGTGTATTGCTAATTTCATAATGGATAAAAACATCGAACAAAGAGTTTGTCTTAAATTTTGCATTGCCAATGGAATATCGTGTTCGGAGTCACTGAAAATGTTACAGAAGGCTTACGGTGAATCGACTTTATCAAAAACTCGTGCTAATGAGTGGTACAAAGCGTTCAAAAGCGGTCGAGATGTGATGGAAGATTTGCCTCGCTCTTGTAGGCCATCAACGTCTGCAACTGAAGTTAACATCGCAAAAGTGAAGGAAATAGTGACTGAAAATCCTCATTCAACTTTGAGAGAGATAGCCACCGAACTTTCTGTATCTCACGAGTCGATCCGTACCATTTTAACTAATAATTTGGGTATGAAACATGTTGCCGCTCGGCTAGTCCCAAAAGACCTGAATTTTTTTCAAAAACTCAATCGCATGAGAGTCGCTGAGGACGTGCTAGAACGAGTCAATTCCGACCCAACATTCATGAAACGCATTGTTACTGGTGACGAGACGTGGGTTTACGAGTTTGACATGCAAACTAGTCAACAAGCTTCGGAGTGGCGCCTTCCAACTGAACCGAAACCGAAAAAACCACGCCAAAGTCGTTCAAAAGTCAAAGTCATGTTGACTGTTTTCTTTGACTATCGCGGTGTTGTGCACTCGGAATTCTTGCCGGAAGGTCAAACGGTAAATAAGGAATATTATTTGAGTGTTATGCGGCGTTTAAGAGAGCAAATCCGACGAAAAAGGCCAGATTTGTGGAAAGAAAATTCTTGGATTTTGCACCATGATAATGCACCTTCGCACAAGGCCATCATTGTGAACGAATTTTTAACCAAACACTCAACAAATACCATCGAGCAACCACCATATTCACCAGATATGGCTCCAGCCGACTTTTTTCTTTTTCCTAAACTCAAATTACCACTTCGTGGCACCCGTTTTCAATCGGTAGAAGACATAAAAGAGAATTCGCGGCGAGAACTGACCTCAATTCCGGAAATAGCGTTTAAAAAATGTTTTGATGATTGGATTATTCGTTGGCGTAAGTGTATCGTTTCTAAAGGAGCATATTTTGAAGGTGATAAAATAAATTTGGATGAATAACAAACAGTTTGTGTATTATTGATCTTTTCCCGCTACTTTCTTGACAGAGTAGTACATCCAAACATACAATCAAATAGTAAATGACTGATGTATGTACTCGAAAGATATTTCCGAAACATCAGGGAATCTATATAAGTCTAACAAAAGTCAAAAATATGACTTTTAGAATTTCTGTCTGTCTGTATGTTTGTACTTGTATCACGCCAAAATTATAGCTCTCTATTCTATCACTTTTCTTATATGTGTTAGGCTTGATCCACCTTGAATACTGGCAAAAAAAACTCCGCTCTAACTTTGTTGTATTGATATTGTCAATAAACTTTAACGGTGAACGAAGTCGCGGACTACAGTTAGTTTCAAATATTTCCACACAGTCTGGACACCCAAATACTGTCCTTAACACTAACGATTTCCACACTATCTCACTCTTGGCAGATAAAACTCCGTCGGCTCGCGAGATTCAATTTATCCGACAATGAGAACCACCGGAAAATCGATACGGCACAATGCCTCCTGATGATGGCAATTTGCTCTCACCGAGGACCTATTATGAATCCATAATAAGATGGCCATCGATCTGCCGCGAAACAGCTGTAGGTGAACCGTTGTTTAGTCTATGGCAGTATTTAAATTTGTCGGGTTTTAGATAAGACGTTTTGTTTTTACGGGTTTTTGTTTTTTTTATTCTGGGTGTTGGAAATGGGCCTAGTGCCGCATGATGTTCTCTAAATGGCAAAAGGGTAAATCGGTTTTTATTTTTCTAAGTTATGTCGAACATTTTCTTGAGAAGCTTATATACTTGGAATTCCTCTTATGGGCGATGGGCTAGCAACCTGTCACTATTTGAATCTCAATTCTATCACTAAGCCAAACAGTTGAACGTGGCCTTTCAGTCTTTTGATTACTGTTGGCTCTGTCTACCCGGCAAGGGATATAGAAGTGGTTAGTAGAGGAAAAGTGTAGTGTCTTCCTACACAAATTGTTAATGTCAATAGTAAATAAATATATACAGGACAAGTTATTCAGATTGTTACGAGATTCAATGAAAAGAAATATACATAAACTTGGAATTTTATTTTAGGTGTTGAGCTAGTAACCTATCACAGAATTTTATTTGCCATCCAGCTAAATGTGGCCTTAAAGTCTTGTGACAATTAAATGTGCAGTAAAGTAGATAAGTGAAATAAATATATACGGGACAAATTACACAGATTGAGTTAGCCTCGAAGTTAGTTCGAGACTTGTGTTACGAGATACTAACTCAATGATACTATATTAGAGTAGGCAGTAGTTGTTCGCCGCGAACTTAGTCATTGTAAACACTTTCAATTTTTACAAAATTGTGAATATATCAATTAATTTACTATACTCAGCCCAATACCTACATTCGATTTACATAATACATTAAATCTCCTGACTTTCTTACACTTATTCAGGAATTCTTCAATCATTTTTCGATAAGCAAATGACAGACGTTTCTTGGAATTGCGTTTCGTTTCATTAGAGATAGACTTCCTTTATTACAAAAAGCCTTTTGTTGTTACGACGTAAATTCTTAAAATGAAAGTTCCAAACTTGGGATTTATCGAAAAACTGATACCAAGGATACGTACTATAGGAAATATTTTATTTAAGAAAGTAGCAAATATACATACATAGAAAAAAACAAGAACATTCTTTTTTGAAAAATTAAAAATTTGGTAGCCGAATGTCAGTTTCAAGTTAGGTTCGAATTCCACTGCAACCATATACTGAATACTATATAGTAACTTTTACACACCTAAACCGATTTTTATGTAATTTGGTGCAGAGTTAGAGTCGATCTTGAGGAAAAACATAGGCTACTTTTTTGTGTGAAAAAGTAGCCTATATAAAAAAGTGGGAGAAGGGGGTTGAAAGGGGGGATGAAAGACTGTAAGTGAACTTTTACGGCGAACGAAGTCGCGGGCAAAAACTAGTTATACCGTTAAACAACCATGTTTGTACTTTCGTTTTATGACCAGGTAGAATCGTATCGGAAATCGGTACATCATTTGAAATATTCAATCCCTTAACAGAAATGTGGTCTTTGATTTCCGCTCCAGAAACTACCGTTCAATTTAAGTTCATCGAGATCACTGATAAGTAAAAATATAGATCAAAATCTAAATAATTTATCATGTGACATACATACATACCTACGTATTATCACGTCTATCACGGGGTAGAGCTAACAGCTCGTTCAGCTGTTTGGTTAATGATAGAGATTCAAATAGTGACAGGTTGCTAGCCCGTCGCTCAAAAGAAGATTCCCAAGTTTATAGGTTTAAAGGTATATTTTATCATGGGAACCGCTGAGATATTGCATTCCCTGCCCGCATCTCTCTTCCCCGATTCTCTACCATTTGAGGATTTTCAAAGCAAGAGTGAATAATCACTATTTCAGCTTGCGTCCACGAGCTTAAGCCTCATCTTGCTTACCATCAGGTACAGCTAAATTGAGGTAAGACGTACTCAAATCTATTTAAAAAAAATATCTCTACGCAATTAAAAAACGAACCATTAAACTGGATTAAAAGTACTCAATGGTCAATTAAGTGCCGTGTGGTTCATGGCACCAATATAAAAAGGATAGGACTTCATCTCTTTGAGAGATGAAGTGGTCGTATACTATAAAAGGTGACTAAGGGATAGGCTTATAAACTTAAGATTCTTCTTATAGGCGATCGGCTAGCAATCTGTCACTATTTTAATCTTACTTCTACCATTAGGCCTAACAGCTTAACGTGGCCTGTCAGTCTTTCGAGGATGCTGGCTCCGTCCACCCTGTAAGGGATATAGACGTGATTGTATGAATACAAATGAATGAACAGTCACTTAAGATGAAACGCAGCAAAATTAGCAAGCTATTTTTCTGTGTTTCAGAAACAAATACATACATACATACACAATTTTAGCTTCCTACGCGCCGCAGTTTCGGGTAAGTATACGTTGTTCAGTCATTCACTTAGTAACGCAAGAATTTTATACATTTGATTAAACATGTTGTTGCCCCCGAAATAATTTCTTAATTATTACCAAATTAATTATGGAGTATTGACGTCAGTAATATATCACTCGCATGAATAAATACGTCATTGAAATTCAACTATGAAATATGAGCGTGGGTGGCAAACCTGCGATATCTATTTATTTATTTAGTCCTTGGGCTGCCAAGTGTTTTGTGACGTTTCTAACTTTTTCCCCTTTCTCAATCGCGTTTCTACGCAAACTTGGTTTAAACGATCGGTAAGCTATAAATAAACAGCTTGGGAATAAATTTCAATTTAAATATGTATACAAGGAACTTTGACGTATGTATGTTTGCAGAATTTGTCCCGTTATAAGCAGGGTTAAGCTTTCTAGAAATTAATTTAGATCTGACGACATGTCGATGAATCAATTCAGTATTTTGGTAACCATTTTTTTATTTCTTATATTATGGTTATTTGAATGCAATACCTGGGTGACCGAGCGGAGCTCAGTGATTTTTTTGTAAACTGTTTCATGTTTCCTTTTGTAACTTAGCAATCATCTTTTAAGAGAAAATGTATTTTTTTAATATGGGAAAACTAATTTTCCCAGACGTGGAACCTAACTAGATCGATTTTTGTCTCTGTGTGCAAGCGTCTCTAAGCGTTTATTTGTACGTGTACAGACACACAACGATTAATTTGCGAAATAATCTCGTTACAGGGCTTGATCAATGTAAGATAATTTAATTTTAACTTGGGATTCATTTTTGGCGATGGGCTAGCAACCTGTCACTATTTAAACCTCAATTTTATCATTAAACCAAATAGCTGAGCGTGCTCTATCAATCTTTTCAAGACTGTTGTCTCTGCCTACCCCACAAGGGATATAGACGTGACCATATGTATGTATGTATCAATTTAAGAGTTTAATTTACATACTTATTTAATTTAAATAAAAACATGGAAAAAGGGCGCACCCTGGACTCTCATCTAGAGAGGTGAGGATGAAACCGGTACTGACGCCATGACGAAGGAGCTTAAAATAGAAATTTGTTCACGGTAGTCGAATAAAACTCGCGACTTAATACAATTACAGTCACCTGGAGAGCTTCAGTTCTACTGAATAATGTATTTGGATACGGCGAATTTAAAAATGGAACCCATTAAC
Source organism: Amyelois transitella (assembly GCF_032362555.1). Classification (NCBI taxonomy): domain Eukaryota; kingdom Metazoa; phylum Arthropoda; class Insecta; order Lepidoptera; family Pyralidae; genus Amyelois; species Amyelois transitella. Next base: position 2,384,743 of record NC_083511.1, on the reverse strand, counting down.
AGGGATTTACCACGTCTCCTAATGGATTAGATACGTAAAAGCGACAAGAATTTACCAGTTTTCTTCACCTGCTCGAAGCAATTCCACTTCATACATACATTTAACCACGTCTATTTCTCTTGTGAGGTAGTCAGAGCCGGCAGTCTTTAAAAGACTGAAAAGCCACGTTCAGATTGAATTGAGATTCGAAAAATGACAGTCTATTGCCTACAAAAAGAATCCCAAGTTTATTAGCTTGTACTTAGCCAACGTACCACTTACTTACTAGCTCCCTTGGTCGCCTTTTACGACCGACGAAAAATAGAATGGATAAAATTATGTATTACCATGATAAATGCTAAAAACAGCTCAAGTACCTTTTATAATTTATTTGGACAAGTTCGTTTTTCATAAGCTATTTATAGCCTTTCCTACAGAATTGTAAATAAAATCTTATTGTAACTTCACCATCGTTAAAAGTGCTTGTACTCTTTGGATTCCCTTATAACAAAGTTTATTGTAAACATGTTTGGATACCTTCGACCCTACTTCATCCCGGGAGAATCTGAAGAGTCATGCTGCGTAGAGCAAACATTCCAGTACCAAAATGGTATACGTTCGGATAAAAATAGACTTACCGTTGTTGCTCATAAGATATTAGATTTTATAAGATATTAGATTTTGATTGATAGTAATTTTGTATTTAAAAGACAGAAAAACTTTAATCTACTTTTATGTGGGTGTTGAATAAGTTTTTTTCTTTTTAGTCCACATTAACCAAGTCTCTTTAGTTGTAATGACAGCTCGGGTCAATAGTAAGGTACATTAGTTTGAATACTAACCGATGCTCTTACGGTAAGGGAAAACATTGTGAGGAAACAGACAAGCAACTGAATGTGTAACCATGATCGATCCAATACGGATAAGGTTTACCTGCAATAATTGAGAAGGTCTGATGGGAGTCGTTTCGTGTAAAAACCTGACTCACTCAATCTAGGATCCGTGGTCAAAGGCATACCCCGCGATTCTCTTCAGAATGATGAGGATGCAACCGGGACTAAAGTCAGGAGGAAGAAGGCAGCTCAGGTCAATTCCCTTAACCAATGAGCTAGTATGAGGAGATAGAAGAGAAGAAGAAAGACATTGAATCGAGGACCTTCTGGCGAAAGTTCAGATCGAGAGTGGTTCCCTAAAATGAAGCGAAAATAATGTCAAAATTAGACGAATTAAAAGGACAACGCTGAAATTGTCAAAAGGAAAAAACTGTAATCTCTGCGACCCCTCCAGAGAGACGCGATTATGACGTATCCAGTTCACAATAAAAATGTCATTATACGATAAACGTCTATATTAGCAACTCGACATAGCACAATGCCGCTTGTACCAAACTTCGTCGGAAGTGTGTTACGAAAATAGATTTTATCAAAAATTCTTTTTTATTGCTTTCTTATTGTGTGCCCCATAACATGTATCATTTCTTGCAATGATATACGAGGACATAAGAAGTAAAAAGTGGGACATAAAGTTTCCGTCTGAAGTGTCACCCGGCTCATAACATATGGTTAACATCGCTTTTTGTGATTGATATACTCTGTAAAATGTAATATATCTTGCTCCCAGAAAGGACATTGTGTATTAACATATTAGATTCGGAGGCTGGCACATTTTACCAAAGCGTTAAAGTATTGTCACATTTAAAATATCTATTAGTATTGAATGTATTAAAAAAAATGTAGTTAGTCTTTTAAAAATAGAAGAAAATTTATATATTTTTGCTCTTCATGAGCAGACGACTCTGAAGTATCATATTTTTGTGATTGTTGCCTCCAATTTGGCATATCAGAGCAGAGACCCCTCAGCGTATGAGGTTTAACATGCAGGAAAAGAAAGTATGGACTAAAAAGAGAAAACTAATCTTTCTTCGTCATATTAATATTGGATAGGTTTATAAGCTTGAGATTCATCTTTGAAAGGCAAGCAATCTGTTATCATTTAGCAATACAGCTGAACATGGTCTAGGCATTTTCAAGATTGTTGACTCCGTTTGTTAACCTCGAAAAAGAAAAAGGCGCGATGGCACATATGTAAATTTATTGGAATGGACGATACATAATATTACGTACAAATTTTAATGTAACTTGACTAAACTTTCATAAGGAGACATTTCATTTTCATCTTAAGGAGACGTATAATTATTCCGTAACTTAATTGTCAAACTTTACTACAAAGTATCAAGTAACTAAATGTAAGTTAAACTTGACGTTACTCGTATCAAGAATTTAATCCGAGAGTTTTCAAATTGTTTTAAAGCAATATTGTCACTCACAGGTGTTCTGGAAGAGCTATAAGTTTTTAAGCTGTCATTCTAGATTTAATCCGTAAAATAACAATGGACTGTAGTTGAAAGATATTCCCGAAAAATCAAGGGGGGGTTCCATTTATGACCAATAAAAGCCAAGCCCTATAAGGGGGCAGGTGTTTTGACTTTTAGACTTATATAGACGTTTTACGGCTAACGAAATCGCTGGCAATAGCTAGAGTTAACAAAAGTATTTTTGTAATACAATTTCGTAACCATTATATTACAATATCTGTTCATTCTCCGAAAACTATCTTTAGTAAATCGATATCTACAAATGTAAATCTTCCGCCGAGAAGCCAAAAACAAGCAGTTATAATGGAATGGAATTGGAGATGCTATTGATATGAATCGGTATTCAATTGAATTTCCACTCAATGGACCCAAATATCGATTTGGACATAAACTGATTGTGTCGTTAAGTTAGTGTAATTTTAACATGCGATATAAATGTATCTTTTATTTTCCTGTTCAAAATAGCTGGCTTGATTTTGAAATTCAAGAATTCAACGGATGGTCTGGTCATAATCAATGAAGTAAGTCTGGGCAATGTCAGTTCATTTAGGTTAGTTTTTAACTGAACTTTCACCAGCTAGCTTCCACGTTAGTTTTAAATATATAAATTAAATTTCTGGTGAAGGGCAAAGAGTACTTTTCATCCCAGTAAAAATTATAATTCACGGGAAATTTGTAAAAATCTGTATTCTTTTGTAGGTAGGGTTAAATTCGCGCGGGCGGTATGAGTTAGTCACAATACAAAGGAGTAAGACAAGTTTCATACCATTTTCCTATTTTTTAATACTGTCACTGTAAATCACAAAGCTCTGATGGCACACTGGCACTTTGAAATATTAAATTTAATGAGTAAAGTGATATTTTAAAAGCCGTTGAGTGCTTCATATAAATTTACACTAACTGTAAATTCCCGCCAGTTGCAATCATCGTCATTAGTTCTAGTACTATGCATTTTGCGAGTCATTCAGCCGACATGCATTTGGCTTAATATGACCATTACTTACTTGCAAAAAACTGTTTTTAGCTTTGGTATTTTTGTATACCATATAGGCATGTGTTTGAATTTTTTTTTATTTGCAGGAAATATGTCTAAGAAGATCGTCTATGTCAGGTATGTAAATAAGGATAGGTAAAAATACTGGACACCAAAAATAAAGAAAATATATATTTTGCTTAATAAAATATACCTACATAGAAGCAATAATAAAATTAAAAGAAAAATTATTATGTCATTAGATTTTAGTTAAAAACATAGAATTTGTTACATAACAGTTAGTATTTCTTAAGCAAAATTAGCAGAAAAATTAGGAGTCGACATGGCAAGATTAATTTATATTGTGGATGAAGTAAGTATGCAAGGATCTTGGCAAGTGAAAAATGTAAGCTCTGTCTACACTTCCGAGAAAGAAAAGCCATACATAAACTGATATAAGGTGTCAAATAGTTTTATTCGTATCACATACGTGTAAAAGCACCCTAACATACTACATTATGCATTCAAATACAACTGGATAATTAATTACACTTTGTCATTAACCAAACAATAATAAGTATCCTAAATTATTACTAGGCTATAAGAGACTAGCGACCCGCCCCGGCTTTGCACAGGTGCAAAATTCGGAAAAAAATATACATAAAAACCTTCCTCTTGAATCACTCTACCTGTTACAAAAAACCGCATCAAAATCCGTTGCGTAATTTTAAAGATTTAAGCATACAGACAAACAGACTAAAATAGCGACTTTGTTTTATACTATGTAGTGATGTGCTGCAGGAAATAATAAATTGACACTTTACATACATACATACATACATAAAATCACGCCTCTTTCCCGGAGGGGTAGGCAGAGACTACCTCTTTCCACTTGCCACGATCTCTGCATACTTCTTTCGCTTCGTCCACATTCATAACTCTCTTCATACAAGCTCGGCGGTTTCGGGTACTTTTGACCTGACCCTTTACCAGGACACTTTTACGAGTAATATACCACTTTTACCTTTGCCCCGCCCGCTCGAATGTAACGCCACCTACAAAATAATACAGGTTGTTCGCAAATTCAATGGGAACCATAGTTTTAACCGAGATGTAAAAAGGCCGCTGTGGTCCTGGGTTAAGACCAAGACTAATCATGGTTGTTGCTTTTAGATGAATCCCTTAGTCGGCGCTTAAGTGCTCTCTGAGTCGCCTATAAAATATATATGTATACGCCGTATAAAATCTCGGGAAGAAACTAATGCCTAAACCTCGGAAGCACAGGCTATAGTAATAACACGTCTTTTTTCTGGAAGAGTAAACAGAGACTACATCTTTTCACTAACTACGACTCCGCATACTTCCTTTGCATTATTGAGTACTCAGACTTATTATTTTCGTCAAAATCGATAAACTGACAAAAAGCTTCTAAAAAGAACATAAATGTTCCATCAATATCTTAACTTTGAATGGCCGCTTACAAAAATAGAATTGTATACAATTTTTCGCAAACAATTTCTGTTCCCGATTGATATTTTTTTCTCTTCTCCAGGTGCTTTGTCTGGTGAGTTTCACAGGCGGATTCAAATATAACAATAGTGATAAATTTTAACACTTTTATAGTCCAGTTTGCGTGGTTACAACATCCAGTTACCATGTAACCATTATTTCATAAATAAAGGAGAGATCAGACGGAGGTCACTTTTCATAAACACCTGACTTATTATACTTTCCACTCCAGGTGTGGAACGAAACTGGACTAGGTATTACTACAAGACCACACAATGATTTTTTTTTTTCTTTTCTAACGTTTACAACTAATTTTATAATTACTGGCCAGTGTATTTTAGAAAACACTGACCAGTAAAAATAAAATCAAATAGTGTAGAACCTGGACTATTACTACCTACAAGACCACACAATGAATTTTTTTTTCTCTTTTCTAACGTTTACAACTATTTGATTTTATTTTTACTGGCCAGTGTTTTCTAAAATACACCAAAGCCAGTGTTAATTTAAAGTTAGAATAAACTTAACGTATAGAACCACGAACAATTTTTTACAAACATATTGTGTAATAGTTTTTCAATTGGTTTTCACTCCGGCACAGCACGAAAATACAATCAAAAAGTTAAAAACTATAAACGTTACATACAAACGATTCCACTGGACGGAAATTGAAAACGTAACAATACAAGTTTTCGTTATTCATTTGAAATTCCTTTACGTCAAAAGATGATAGATTAGTTTCGTCCTGGTAAAAGGTCAGGTCAAGAGTACCCAAAACCGCCGAGTTTGCATGAAGAAAGCAATTTACTTGAACACAAAAAATATTAATAAGTCTTGGGTCAAAAACTAAATAGGTGTCATGTGATACTAATAAAAATTCGTACGAAATAAAAAAAATATGAGCGGTCCCCTAACGCGACGTATTTTGTATAAATTATTACTATACATATGAAGGTACCTTTAGATTGAGTTCCTTTTATTATTTCTTACTTTTTAAAGGGAACTTAATTGTTTTTAATTTTATATCTTATAACGTAACCAAAAACGACTTAACGAATGAACTTACGCTTACAAAATTGAAATAATAAACTTTTTTTCCAAGCAGTACTACTAGTCAAGGAATTGAAACAGAAATGGTAATTTAAACAATTTACTGCCTATCCGTCACTAAAAGTCCGTAAAAAATTAAACGAAATGAGTGTCTATCCATTCCTTTATAGCTATTTAAACACGGTAAGTTTAATAACCTGGAATTTACCTAGACCTATTATATTATTTATAGACTTATAATTTGCTCCCAGGCTAATAAGATTATCGCTTTAGGGCAAACTTAATAATATAATAGGATTATTACTTAACTAGGTGCTACCTGCGGCTTTGTTCACAGGACAAACTAGGAATCTAATACACTACCATCAGAGAAAAAAATTAAACTTCTTTTACTTCGACTATGACAATGACTATTTTCAAAGTCATGTACATTAGTTTGAATACTAATCGATGCTTTGTCGTTGTGTTAGGTTGAGGAACCCAACCCGTATTAACTATTAAGAAGACCAGATGGGAGTCATTTTGTTTAAAAAACCTGATTTACCCAATCCAAGAACCGAGTCAGAGGCACACCCAGGGCCCCTTTCCAAAGTGGTGAGGATGCAACCGGGACTAAAGCCAAAGGAGGAAGAATACATACATACATACATATGGTCACGTCTATATCCCTTGTGGGGTAGACGACAGAGCCAACAGTCTTAAAAGGACAGATAGGCTACGCTCAACTATTTAGTTTAATGATAGAATTGAGATTCAAATAGTGACAGGTTGCTAGCCCATCGCTTAAAAAATAATCCCAAGAGGAAGAATACCTTATCATTAAATAAAACATAAATTAACTGATTGCAGTCCCATAGACTTAACTTACTTAAATTTGTCTACAAATTCTGTGACAAACTAAGCCAAGGGAACACAAGATTTACTATTTGAGAATGGTACAATAGTGGGTGGAAGCTCGCACAAATCCTGGAGACCAAATATACATATATCTCAATTTAATTGCAAATACCTCGTCCAAAACATTGCTGAAGAAAAGTGGAGGATATGGTATATAAATATTGACCTTGAAAATGTTGCCGACTGTTTCCAACCTAACGAGCCTGGAAATGAAACGATTCGATTGCGATTTCAATTCCAGTTTAGATGTGGGGTGTGTTTGTGGGTTTCGTTTTCAAAGACAGAACCGAATTCCATTAATTCATTGATTCTCATTGACTTAAGGCCATGTTTATATTTTTATGTCTGAAAACAATTTTCAATCGAAAATGTATTTCTACTAAATACCGCATCTAAATCAAATTAGCACATTCCAGTTTTAGAATTAATACGGGCTTCATCGAAGCAGGTAATTACGTTCTTAAACATCACAATGTTACACCCGGCGACGTGCGGAAATGTTAATTTAGGATTTCCAAAATCAAAATTTATGGTTTGAAAATTTACAATTTGAACACGTAAGGTTTCGGATTGACACAAAATAGTTTTGATAAATTATAAGGTTTTCGGCACTGTAGAAAAGGACGACCCCGTCTAAATATCTTTCTTATGAATATCGTTAAAGTCAACAAAGGGATAGGCTATTGGGATAAACTTGCGATTGTTCTTGTAGGCGACGGGCTAGCAACCTGTCACTATGTAAATCTCAATTCCACCATTTAGCCATACAGCTGAGTGTGGCCTTTCAGTCTTTTCGAGACTGTTGGCTCTGCCTACCCCGCGAAGGATATAGACGTGACTAAATTTTTGTATGTAATACAATGTAATTGCTACAGCAGTTCGCCTTATTTGTTTGCGGTGGCTACTATATTCTTTATTTTAAAATTTGTTTAAAAAATTAATCAGTTTTTATGAACAAAATTGGGCTAAATAGAACGTGATATAAACTTAACCATAACTGAAACATAGTTCAGTTTCAGAGGAAATTGACTATTTGTTAACCCAAAACTGTACAGATTTTGTTGTATATATGACTAATGAAATAGCGCTGATTAAAAGTTCAACTGACTAAACTCACTGAATAATTTAATTAATTATTGTGATTAGTATGATCAAAGTGATTCATCATTCATGATTAAACATGTTTTTGATAGTAATTTAATGAAATGCAACATGCATTTAATAGTAATGTAATGAAATGCAACATTGACATACCGCATGTAGGAATTTTTAACCGCCTTCAAAAAAGGTCGTTCTTAGTTTGACCTGTATGTATGTTTGTCCGCGATTATCTCGCGTTTCGCTAAACCGATATTGATGCGGTTTTCAAGCAAACGTTTATTACAATGGGTTAGGTCCCCCTGCAAATATTGCGGAGGTCAGGCGCAAGTCGCTTCGTGTAAAAACCTATCTTACGCAATTAAGGAACTCTGTAAAAAAGTAGCACCCCAGTGACCAAGAGGTGAAGACGCGCCCAGAGGGGTTAGTGCGAGTTTTAATCGATCAAGCGCATCGAGCAAGTAAACGGGAATTTGTATGAGATTCGATCAGCGTCACCTAGTGGTACCCACACTCCATACAAACTCCCGAGATTAATTCCCGTGCAAGTAAACACGCGTTTACTTGCTCGACGCGTTTGACCGAGTAAAACTGGCACTAACCCCAGGACAGACGCAAGGTGAATGAAAAAGCATGGATTTCAGAGCACTTAGATACTGGTGCCGTGTGGTTCCCGGCACCAATACACTCTTTCCCATAGATGTCGTAAAAGGCGACTAAGGAATAGGTTTACAAACTTGGGATTCTTCTTTTAGGCGATGGGCTAGCAACCTGTCTCTATTTAGATCTCAATTCTATTACTAAGCCAAATAGCTGAACGTGGCCGATTAGTCTTTTCAAGACTGTTGGCTCTGTCTATCCCGCAAGGGATATGACGTGACCATATGTATGTATATATGTATGTTAGATACGAGTGAAATGTATAATAAATACCATGAATATCAAATTAGTATGGAGAGAGAAAAAGAGTATTAGGAAATACTTAAAATCGTATCTCTTTCCCAGGTAAAGATAACATCTTTCCACTTGCAATGATCCCTGTACACGTCTCTCAGTTCATCCACATTCATTAATCGCTTTACGCAAGCACATCGATTAGAGGTAATCTTGACCTGACCTTAAGCCAGGACATAACTAAATTTCTATCTACATACCTACTCCAATTATTGTCAAAACTTTGCTCAAAGACTTACGTCAAGGCAACTTTCTTCAGCAATGATTCTATAAGAACAATCTTATGATTTACTTTCGCTAACATTATTAAAAGAGAATGTCTAATTATAACTTTGCTGTTCTTGTTATAATATGTTACAAGAGAATATTGGATTCGACACACGACGTTAGTCGCTTAGGGTTCGTTTATATTGGGCCTGGCTCGGTGAAATTATTATAAAGTAAGTATATTTCTTCTATAGTAGTGCCGTGTGGTTCCCGGCACTAATACAAAAAGGAATAGGACCACTCCATCTCTTTCCCATGGATGTCGTAAAAGGCGACTAAGGGATAGGCTTACAAACTTGGGATTCTTTTTTAGGCGGATGGCTAGCAACCTGTCACTATTGAATCTCAATTCTATCATTAAGCCAAATAGCTGAAATTGGCCAGTCAGTTTTTTCAAGACTATTGGCTCTGTCTACCCCGCAAGGGATATAGACGTAACCATATGTATGTATGAATACTCAAAGAAGTAACTGGTTATAGTTGTGCATACGTCGGAGAGCGTCGGCAGTTGAACATTGTTTGGCTTAATGATAGAATTGAGATTTTATTTACGACATCCATGGGAAAGAGATGGAGTGGTCCTATTCTTTTTTGTATTGGTGCCGTGAACCACACGGCACCTTCTTTGAGTATCCCCACGGGAATTAATCTCACAACAAACGCTAATTATAAATCCTTTCGCTCACGTGTGCCAACACCCTTACATCTCGACTGCGCCCAATTAGTACTGGAAGTTTCAATTTTCCGCGTCTGTATTTTATTCGCAATTCCCCTTGTTATCTTCAGCTGAAGTTTTTATCCCGCCTTACAGTTCCGCCATACGTGACTTCGCTGCTACTTGAGTTTAGTGCAGTAAGTGCACTCGTATAGTTTAGTATTTGAATACTCGTTAACTACATCGTCTTAACCTATAAACTTTTGGGTCGTTAACAGACTTACGTTAGACTAGCTGTGCCCGCGACTTCGTACGCGTGGAATAGTTATTTTGGGCATCATTGAAGCCCTCAAGGATGAATAATTTACCCCGTTTTTTTCACATTAGCCAATATTTCTTCAATTATAGTTGCAGCGTGATGTCTTGCCTAAAGCCTTCCTCGATAAATGGTCTATTCAACACAAAAAGAATATTTTTATTCGAACAAACAAACAAACAAACTCTTCAGCTTAATAATATTAGTAAAGATGAGTTATGTTAAATGATTTTTGGATTACCTTAATTATAAAAGAGAAATTGGATGTCGAAGAAAACCCTGCTCTGACACCATTTGCACGCTTAACCTAACCGACATTAAAGGCAGATGTCGACCGCCAACCGCCGACACGTGGCGCCGCGGTGAAACTGCAGCTTTTTATTTATTAATTTCAACTCACTTTTACAAAAAAAAAATAAACATGTATCGGTTGTTGTTTATTTCTTTCAACCTGTTTATTTCTTTCTAATATGTTTTTTCTATTATATTTTCTTACTAGTATATGTTTTATACATATGTATTTGTAACTAATCTCTTGGCTCTGTTTACGCCACAAGGGATATAGACGTGACCATATGTATGTTACATACATACGGTCACGTCTATATCACATGACAAGTAATTAAATTTTATGACATATTATTTTTGGAAATTCTTCGGCTATTATATTCTTACTATGCGTACTTCTATAATCCTTTGGAGAAGGCCTTAAGAAGAATAACACAAATACTATTAATTGATGCTACGACGGTTAAAATACAGGTTAATTTAAGAAAAAATAATCACTTTGTAAAACGATGAGGTGCTATTTTGGTTACAGAATGGAAGTAACTAAGCCTTGTTATACTTTTGGTTGGGGAACCAACTTATTTTTGCAACGAAGACTTGCAAGAATGAGGCAGAATAAACATTGTTTGAAACTAGTTACTGCTACAATGCGCTAGTTTTAAACTTATGTTTTAGTTTACAAGGATTCTGTTGGCTTTCTTTGTGACATTTTCCAAGAAGAATTATATTCTTTAAAATTTAATAATTTTCTTCTGAAGTGAATTTAATTTTCTTCAACTACCTACTCAGGGAGCACGCGGTTAAAGAAATAAATATGGTTTTATTCTAAATCAGCTTTTGCTCGTGGCATTTTCCAGGATGAATCGTACACTTTATTCTATTGAGACTATTCATTTAAATTGTATAAAAATGTGTTAATGTGAAGAGGCATCAAAAGTTTGGGATCGTCAAATCGTCCGTTCAAAAAACTGCTTTTTGGAACATAACCTGTTCACTCTGGTCGGTATTCTTTCTTAACACCGCTCATTTACCGTGCACCTTTGTTAACGATACATCTATACTAATATTATAAAGATAAAGAGTTTGTTTGTTTGAATGCGCTACTTTAGGAACGAATTAAACAAATATTTTTGTGTTGAATAGACCATTTATCGAGGAAAGCTTTAGGCTATATAACATCATGCTGCAACTTTTAGGAGCGAAGAAATAATGGAAAATGTGCAAAAAAACGAGTAAAATTATTCATCCTCGAGGGCTTCAATGATGCCCAAAATAACTATTCCACGCGGACGAAGTCGCGAGCAATGTTAGTTTAAAATAAAGCACGAAAAATGCCCAATACCTAACCCGATACGTAAGTTTCACATGTTAATTTATAATTTCTTGCAATAAATCATTCGAGATCCTAATTTGTGTGATATGTTTTGACATATAACTTGTTGTAACTATGTTTTGTCTGTATTTATGCGCTAATCTCGGAAGCTTGTGGACGTATTATGTTCCTGTTTGAAAGAGGGTTTTCTGAAAAATCGTTCTTTCATTTAGAGAATGGGAGAAATAGAAGTAGAATAATAGGTAAGTACTAGAAATAAATAATTGCAAACACCTAGGTGTTACAGTTTCAAATCGAACAAAAGAAGTTTACGACAAAACGCTATAAAACAGGTTAAAAATACACTGCTAACGTTATTTATTAACAATATGTTATGCTACGAAGTTATACAGAATACACAAAATGTTTGACCCGTCACTTGCTGGAACTATCGGATATTGAAAAAGTTTCCTATCCCTTAAACCTATCGCATTACTTACAAATAAATGTTTTAGGTTATTATATTACCCTACAATGAAATATTGCGTATTCAGAGTTCCACTATAAAGCGTTGGATATCATCATACAATCTAATTATGTCTGTAGAATATGTAATTATATACTGATCCGTCACGTCTATATCCCTTGTGGGGTAGACAGATCCAAAAGTCTGGAAAATACTGAAAGCCATGTTCAGTTGTATTGTCTCATGATGGAATTGAGATTCAAATAGTACAGATTGCTAGCCCATCGCCTACAAGAGGAATCCCAAGTCCATAAACCTATCTCTTCGGCAATAAATAATTTCTGATTTATGGAAAAAAAACAGTCGTGCTTTGCAAGATCGACCCAATGGATTTAAAATTGATGCCGGGATGAGTGGACCAAGTGAGCAATGTTGAAAATTGGACCCCGGGCCTCAAAACGATAGTAAAGGTTAACGACCACTACATACAAACGTAAGAGAAAAGTGAAAAGAAAGAACGATTCCAACTCAGATCCCTCTCCCGTATGAATCAAACCATAACCACTGAACCACTACGCTCATTAAACAATATCAATTCCAACAATGACATTAATTGTTTCTGCTCCTAAAATTGCCGTTGCCGCTTGAAACAAATAAACAAATTATTGTATTCCCGAATCCCTCAGGGTTCGTCTCTAAGGTCGCGATGTTATTTTCGTCATTCCTTTAATTCCAGGTGACGGGTTCGGGGAGCACCTCTTTTGTTTTGCAAATTACAGCTGCTCCCTGATATTAATATTGTTTTAAATAAATTGTGGTAAGAATGCCTTTCCATTCTACCTTTTTGTCGCTTCTGCTAAGAGAATTACGAAGTATTAATGAAATTGTTTGGTAGTGAAGAGGGAAAAATAAATTGGAACTCCCGGGCGATGCGCTAGCAATATGATTCTATAAAAATATAGTGTTTAGATGGTCTTGCTTATTTCCAGCTCTGTTCGTAAATATGTATTTATATACATTATTATGTAATAACAGTTAAGTTATGCTTCTTTCAGGCGATGAGCTAACAATCATACATACATATAATCACGTCTATATCCCTTGCAGGGTAGCTAGAGCCAACACTCAGCCACGGTCAGCTGTATGGCTAATAAAAACTTATAAGAACTTTGTCAAGAGCTTGTAAACTCAATCATTTAACATTGCAGCTAAACGTAGCCTTCGAATGTTGTCACTTTTGGCTTCATCTTCCCCGTAAAGAATCTGATCGTGTGAGTAAACGTAATACAAAACAGCGAAAAAATAACTTTAGTACTTAACCTTATTAAAAATAACATAATACCTATATTGTAAGAAACGGAAGGTGTAAAGTCGTCTGAGTAAGTCGTTTTACATTTCCTAAGAACTTGTGAGTAATCCCTTTACAGCTTTCTTGGATCTAGGTAGTGTCCGATGCCACACGAATACTAATGAACAAAACTCAAGTTATATTCTAGACATAGACCTCTATTTAAATACTGAACTGAAAAAAATAAGCTTTAACTCTTATACTTTTTGCTTTAGTTTTTAGACTGTTAGCGAAAGAAAAGCATAAATTATGCTAATTAATTCACTTTAAGTGCTTATGCAACTTACGATTATGAACTTGGGATTCATCTTTATGGTGATGGGTTAGCAACCTCTCACTATTATTAAATATATATAATTTCCATGCCTAACCCATCCAGCTCAAAATGTTCTGTCTGTTAGCTCTGTCTGTCTATAAGGGATAAAGATTCTTAATAATCAGCTTGCCCCAAACATTCTTAAAAAAGACTTCCAACTATTAAGTTCTACTCACGAAAGAATCTCACGTTCTTCAAATAAGTTAACTTTTGCCACCCCTTTTCACCGTACAGATTTTGCCTCCAATTATTTCGCCGTTATAGCTGTGAGACTCTGAAATTCACTTCCCGGGTCCATTAGGACATCCCCAAGTCGTTCTAGTTTCAAATCACCGGTATACAGGTTTCTCTTGAGTCGGGAGAGTATTTAAAACATAGCACAAGCCTTTTCACTCCTTTCGGTAATCGCTGAACCTATTTATTTATGTTTTTTGTTTATTTATTGTAATTTTTTAAGTATAGGTATATAATAAACATAATGACAACAATTTTTTTTTATATTTTGTGTAGGTATAAGTATACTTATTTAGTTTTACCACACATAAAGTGGTCTGTCAAACCAAATGGTTGACTAGAAGATAATGCTTCTAGCATTAAGTCCGCAAATTATTATGATTATGATTATAAATTAAATAAAGTCGTGTGTAGTAGGTATATACGTGTGATTTGACTAATATTATATATGTATGTTGGCGCGCAAAGTGGCGGCGGTTGGAGGGTGAGCGAGTAATGAGTTTTAGACAACGCAAAATATAAGTCCAGTGAAACACTGAAGACAGAGCCTGATAGGTGATTTACGCTTTTAAAGTTATACAAATGTACTATAATAATAAAATATATATTTCATTGCAATTGCAACAAAGGTTATTGAACTAATTGAAAACTTTGGTTTATACCAGTTATTTTTAACTCTTTCTTCAAAAACTGTTTTAAGAATAAAAATTCTGATCAAACTTCTTGTTTGACTCAATGGTATTCGATACCTGCCCAGATTTAATTCTTGAACTAACTTAGCAACAACCAAAAGATTTGCATAATTTGCGGATTAAAAAATATCAACCGTAAAGATTTATTTTTCATTCATATATACTGTCTAGGAATATTTTAAAAAGGGTCATTGATTTTAGGGCTTAAAATGACAACGCTGACGAAAGACATTATATCCAGTTAATGTGTTGAAGACAACTGCTTATTTTGCTCATACTCAATAGCTTTAATGCTCTACCTCATTACGAATGCTATTTATTTGAGTTTTGTACATTTCTAAAGCCTTTCTTCTCTGAACTACTGATCCGATTATTCACATTTTCCTGAATTCCATTGTTTTCATGTTGATATGAACTCTATAAAGAGTATATAACACACATAATACGTCTGTATTCCTTACGGAATAGCCGTTACCAGTATACATACATATAACACGTCTTAATCCCTTGCGGGGTAGACAGAGATCAGAGAGCTGAGAATATGTTCAACATTTCTACTTTATTGGTACTTACATATATCAGCATCGTCCGGCCCCCGTATGGCACACGCGACGCCGTTTTTATCGCGCGATAAACTGGCGTTGTATCGCTTTTTATTATGACGTGAAACGGAACAGCGGTAGTTTTTCCCATCTTGGCATTTGTCTCTGTTGCGTCTTTTTGCGTTAATAGACGCGCTAAAAAGTGAAGGAGTAATTTAGTATAAAAATTCGACACACCTCTTTTGACTTTTCTCTAGAAAGGTTAGTACTGTGGGCTCAGGTCACAGCAGTGCCACTTGATTTATTTATAAGGCCCAGGTATCACTTGAGCCGTGTGTACTCATGTTAAGCTCATAAAAATCTTTATTTTTACACCCGAAACAAACAAAGTAACCTAACCTTGGTTACTCTATACTTACTTACCATCGTAATAAAAAATAAGTTTTACGTCAACTTGGAAAGTATCGTGGACAACACACAATATACTCTAAATGTAAATGCACAGAACATTTTACTGGACAACCCTTTGTATCTGTGTAAAGAAACGTTCCATTTAAGAGAAACTAGTTTAAGTACACTGATAAATGTTTTGTTCTGTGCTAAGTTAGATAAGTTTTTTTTTATTGTTTTTTTTTTATTTATGACTTTATATTTGTACGCCACTTTGGCAAAATACAGAGCACATTAATTGTAATTGACATCTTTGTATTTACCTGTATTTACAAATAAATTATTTTGATTTGATTTGATAAAAGGTTTTTAAGTAATTGAAATAAGATCGCAACATTTTGTTCTTCAAAGAAACGTTAAAAACCTTTATTTATATTGTGTAGTTAAAAACAGAATTATATCAAACAGCAATAACAAAAGAAATGGAGATATAATAACAGTATTAATGTTATCATAATATCTCAAATAACAAACAAAATTCGTTTCAAGCCATATAATTTATTAATTTCGACGAAACAGGGGAATATTAACAAGGTAAAATTAAATATTACTTACCTAATTTTAAGCGGGAACATAAAATTCGAGGTAATTAGAATTTGAGACGGCAAGCGTGAAATGAATATTCGTATTTTCAATTCCGTATATTTTCGAAAACATTTACAGTTTACAGCGTACTTAATTATAAATCCTATATTATGTTTAAAGTAAAAAAAAAAAATAATAATAATTTAAAACATACATTTACATGTAGGAGTAGGCAGTGACTTCACATTTCATCTTGCCACGATCCATGCATACTTCTTTCGCTTCATCCACATTCATAATCTCTTCATGCAAGGTTGTCGGTTTCGGGTGTATATCTTTATATATAACATTTTTAAACGTTCTATACTTTTATTTTGCCCTCATCAACCGGAACATATTAATGCACCAAATTATTATACCACTTTGTTATAATATTGAAATTATACATTGTAGCGGAAGAAAAGCTACAAAGTTGTTGAGGCGTATGTTGTTCCTAGCTATGCCCGCGACTTCGTCCACGTGGAATAGTTACTTTGGGCATCATTGAAGCCCTCAAGGTTGAATAATTTTCCCCGTTTTTTTTCACATATTCCATTATTTCTTTGCTCCTTATAGTTGTAGCGTGATGTTATATAGCCTAAAGCCTTCCTCGATAAATGGTCTATTTAACGCAAAATTTTTCAATTCTAATCAGTAGTTCCTGAGCGCGTTCAAACAAACAAACTCTTCAGCTTTATAATATTGGAATAGATTTGTACAAACATTTTGTTATTTAGCAGTTTTTGGTAAAACACCGAAATAGTAAAAAACAGTTAGTAATTCAGTTCTTTACTAAGGCGATTTCTCGAAGCATTCTAATTGTCTGTTCCATGCAACGAAATAAAACTGTTTGCGATAACAACGAACTGAAGTAGCCGAGCTATTCATTAGAGCATAACATTGTTAGCTTTAAGTCAGCAAAAACGATTGCACGTTTCGTTGTTCAGCTACTAACTGGGAACAAATGAACAACTTATGTGTTTTGATCTCTTGCTGAATTTGTAACTTGCAGCAGTTATAATATTAATAATAAATATTAAATATATACGGGACAAATTACACTGATTGAGTTAGCCTCGAAGTAAGTTCGAGACTTGTGTTTCAACATACATACCTACATAAAATCACGCCTCTTTCCCGGAGGGGTAGGCAGAGACTACCAAACTCAACGATATTTTATAATAATTATAAATACTTATATAGATAAACATCCAAGACCCAGGCCAATCAGAAAAAGTTTATTTTCTCATCATGCCCTGGCCGGGATTCGAATCCGGGATCTCCGGTGTCACAGACAAGCGTACTACCGCTGCGCCCCAGAGGCCGTTATTAACGAATATTATACCATCCCGTTGTAGACAAATTTTGGCGAGGACGTACACTTATTGACATAGGATTGAGATTATCCTACTTAGGTACTTTTACATAAGTCGATTGTGCGTTATTTGACCTAAAAAGTGTCTTATTTCCGTACTGCGTTACAACTCTTATGCACAGAGAAAATATCGTTTGCGGAGGTCCTGACAAAACCTGACTTACCCACCCAAGCTCGTTTATGAACACATTTCTAGAGTACGTAAGTCAGGTCAACTCGAGGTCCACATATGATTACGGACCTTGGGCTCCACTCCAGAGAAGTAAGGATGAAACCGGGACTCACGCAAGGAGTTGTAACTTGCATGGACACACATACATACATACATATGGTCACGTCTATATCCCTTGCGGGGTAGACAGAGCCAACGTTCAGCATGGACTTGCATGGACATTTTCACATTTATAATTTTCTATTTGCATATCACCGAGGTCGAATTATTTTTTTTAGGTCGCTGTTTTTTTTTAAGCATTAAGAATACGAATATCACGCAATACTGACGACCCAAAATAAGTCATGTTTAGGTGCATCCATTAAAATCATGAACCATACATACGTGTAAAGATAATTTAAAATCCATAAAATATGAAGCTTTTCGTTCTATTAACTGAAAGTTGTAGTGTAACACGTAAAATTTATAAGGCATCTATAATAGCCTGTTGAATGAAGTAATTAAGTTAATTTCAAATAAATTCAAACAACAATTTTTCGACCTGATTTAGGTTTCCTATTAAACTGGATATTGGACGCAAGTCTCTTCAGGTATAACATATAATCACGTCTATATGTATGTAGACAGAGCCAACAGTCACCAAAAGGCTGTAAGGCTACGTTCAGCTGTTTGGCTTAATGATAGAATTGAGATTAAAATAGTTACAGGTTGCTAGCCCGTCGCCTAAAAACGGAATCCCAAGTTTATAAGCCTATAGCTTAGTCGCCTTTTACGACATCCATGGGAGATGGAGTAATGAATGGGAACCACACGGCACCAATATAAAAATAATAGGTATCAGCTTCAGTAGTAATCAAGTATTAACCAGACTTACTAACTGTCCGCGACGTCGTTTTCATCGCGCAAAAAGCCTTAGCTTATTCGCTTTATATTATGACGAGAAACATTCATTTCATCCTTTAGCCATGGGAAAATATTAAAAATCTACCTCTTATATCTCTATAAAATGAAACGGAGTCTATCATAGGGACTTAAGGGGCAATTCTGAATAATCTCCGGTTTCTGATCGGCTTTCAAAACTGATTATAATGTGTGGCTTCACTCGTATGCATCTAGCTTTTCTGACAATGAATGAAGATAACCAGTGAACATTCAAACTTCAAGATTGAATTATTAAACTGGACAAGTTAAAAAGAACCACTTTAAATATCAGTGGTAGATTCCCGTAAAATTCGAAATTATTTATTAATTTCAACTTTATTGTACAATAGTGCCGTGTGGCTCCCGGCACCAGTACAAAAAAGAATAGGCTCCTCATCACTCTAGCACTCCATCTCTTTCCCATGGATGTCGTAAAAGGCGACTAAGGGATAGGCTTACAAACTTGGCATCCTTTTTTAGGCGATGGGCTAGCAACCTGTCACTATTTAAATCTCAATTCTATCATTAAGCCAAATAGCTGAACGTGGCCATTCAGTCTTTTCAAGACTGTTGGCTCTGTCTACCCCGCAAGGGATATAGACGTGACCATATGTATGTATGTTTATTGTACAAAATACAAATGTTTAGCGCAATAGGCGAACTTGATGCTAGAAGCCATTACTACCAGTCAGCCATTGGGTCTGACAGAGATCTTTAGGTTATAATTTCTATGGTAATCAACTGATCATTATGGGATAATCTTTTACGAATACCTTAACCAGTCTACGAAAGTTTTAATTTTATTGCCTTTAATTAAAATATTATTACAGGCTAGATGCTAGAGACATGTTATTTAAGAAAATTGCTTCAATCACAGAAACCATTACAATTAATTATTTTCTTTAACCCTAAAAATATCCAAATATAACAACTTGTCCAATTTGTACCTTTTCATAACGTTATTCATTTATTCCTTATTCAAGATTTTTTTTAATTTTTGGTTTTCTTAGAAACAATTTTCTTTTTTTAGGTCAAACTCGTTTTGTAAATTGCGCCTACTCTTCTAATATTTCGAAGTTTTATAATGTTATTCAAAGTCTCTCATGGTGACTAATAGTTAGATACTTAAAATTTGGAATTTCTAAATATTAAATATGAAATTCGGGTATTGAGTTACAGTCAAAAATTATCATATTCGCTGACATTTTCACATTAAGAACACTATAATGTTTTGCAGTTCTTATAGCCTTTCTTTTCCTATCAGAATACAAAATATATTACTTCTTACTGTAGGATAATGACTGACAGACAATACCTTCGTAGAAAAAATGCTCTCTGTAATTATGTATCTTCACAAGAAATTATTTTCTGAAAACGAGTAACGGAATCATGATCCACGCATAAACTTACAGGCATAGCGTAAAATGTTGAGAGAGAAATAGCCTGTTCATAACTGATACAGAAAACTGTAGCTTACAGTGAATAATTCCGGGAATTTCATAAAGCTATCAGCCAACCAGATAGCAACAAGAATTCGCACTGGATGAAGCCAATTCTGACCAAACGCCTGAATGCATTCCATTAATATAGCTTCAATAGTTTTGATAGCTGCCAGCTGCATTACAGAATTGTGAGAATAGCAACATTTTGTAAACAATTCTCAAAGTTACTGTTACCCCGTCGTTTTCAATCCTTTATTTTTTTTAAATATTAAGTAAAATTCCATTAAATGCCGTCTGCTGGGAATTTCTTCCTGAGATATTTTAAATCTGAGAAAACTGGATTTAAATCTGAGCAAAAGTTTTAACGTGATGCGAGTACAAACATACAGACAGACCGACAGACAGAAATTCTAAAAATCATATTTTGACCGCTAAACACAAACAACTGAATGTGGCCTATCAGTCTTTACAAAACTGTTAGCTCTGTCTACCCCGCAAGGGACATAGGCGTAATTATATATGTAATTACGCGTATGTATGTAAGTATATATATGTATGTATATTTTGGGTTTTATTGGTCTCATATCCCCAGATATCGATGTTTAATAATCCAAAGAGGTATATAATATTTGGAACGGAATTACGGAATTTGAAACATTTACACCAACACCCGTGTTATAGTGTTAGCGTTGGATGATTCACATTCCATTATACTGCATTCCGAACAAATAATTCAATCTGTCAGCAAATTAAAACTTAACTTCAGCCATCATCATTCCAAGGTTGGGGATAACCACATGGGTGATGTAATCAATCACGAGGTTAAGATAAGCGGTTTTAGCCATCAGATAAGTCCAAGTCCTGTAGTAACACGAGATGAATCTATACTATAATATTATAAATGCGAAAGTAAGTATGTTTGTTTGTTTGTTTGTTTTCTTTTCACGCGTTATCTACACAACCAATCTTCTTGAAATTTCGGATAGATATAGTTCAGAGAATGGAGAAGAACATAGGGTACCTTTCATCCTGAAAAAAACTATCGTTCCCGTGGGATTAGTGAAAAACCTGTGCTCTCTTACATAGGTGGCGCTAAATGCGCGGAGTGAATTTTGAATCAATGGATATACAATTTGGCAGAATGTCAGATTATGACTTGGAGACGTCTGCTAAGAATTTATAACTTTGCAACATGATCACTAGATGGCGCTAAATGCGCGGAGTGAATTTTGAATCAATGGAGATACAATTTGGTAGAATGTCAGATTATGATTTGGAGACGTCTGCTAAGAATTTATAACTTTGCAACATAATCACTAGATGGGGTCTGCTTTACGACGATTACAGCAGACACATACAGATATTAGTTTGACCACATTTATAATGAAGCACTGATTAAAATTACAAACAAGGTTATAGCAATGTCGGGAAAGATACTACAAGATTTTGGAATGGTAAGCCCACAAAGAGTATATGAAAATGACTTAGACGACGATATAGTTCGGGAATTAAACTATGATATTACAGTATTACAACAGCAAGTCAACGAGTTAGTCCCTCAACTACTTCCAGAACAGAGTCAATTATCAACGAGTGTTAAATTAAATCGAATCAGGAAATGGTGCACTCTTTTTTCTCGATGCTCCAGGAGGTACTGGAAAAACCTTTTTATTAAATCTTTTATTAGCGTCCATTAGAAAAGACCAAAAAATTGCTGTTGCTGTTGCTTCTTCTGGCATCGCCGCCACATTACTGAATGGCGGCCGCACTGTACATTCTGTATTAAAATTGCCTTTAAATCTTGCACGAGAAGAATCCACTATCTGCAATTTCAGTAAAAACAGCTCACGTGGTATAATGCTGAAACAATGTAAGCTTTTAGTGTGGGATGAAAGCAGGATGGCTAACAAAAACGAAACTTGGAAAAGGCCTTAAACAGTACTCTTCAGGATTTGAGAGACAGTACAGATATTATGGGAGGAATGGTAGTTTTGCTTGCAGGTGACGTCAGGCAGTCTTTGCCAGTGATCCGAAGGCTTACGCCGGCAGACGAAATCAAAGCCTGTCTAAAATCGTCCAGATTATGGCCAGCATAATCTCTACAATGACGCAGATGCGAGACATTATGCAGATAATCTAATAAAAATTGGCGATGGACTCAGGCATATAGACAGTGAAGGTTACATTTCGCTCACTCAGGATTTCTGCAGTTTGGTAGAAAATGTGGAGGAGCTCATTGCCATAGTTTATCTGGATCTGCAATAGAATTTACTTGACGATGCCTGGCTATGTGAAAGAGCTACTTAGGGTATTTCAATTAGGGCACAATATAATTGGCGCCACTATTTAACATGTGTAGGTAAAGGGGAAAGTGTAATACATACATACATAAAATCACGCCTCTTTCCCGGAGGGGTAGGCAGAGACTACCTCTTTCCACTTGCCACGATCTCTGCATACTTCCTTCGCTTCATCAACATTCATAACTCTCTTCATGCAAGCTCGGCGGTTTCGGGTACTTTTGACCTGACCCTTTGCCAGGACGTCCTTAATTTGATCTACTGATTTTCCTTTTCAATTTAAAAGGGTACAGTTTACCATAAAGCTAAGTTTCGCTATAACCATAAAGAAAACCCAAGAGCAAACATTGCAAGTTGCGGAAGTGCATCTGGAAAAGCCATGTTTTTCCCATGGGCAGCTATATGTAGCCTGTTCGCGTGTATCCAGTCCACAAAATTTGTTTATTTTGAAGAACAAACAATGTTGTGTATAGCAGCGTACTAAAATAATTCTCAATTTACATACATACATACATATGGTCACGTCTACATCCCTTGCGGGGTAGACAGAGCCAACAGTCTTGAAAAGATTGAATGGCCACCATCAGCTATTTAGCTTAATGATAGAATTGAGATTCAAATAGTAACATGTTGCTAGCCCATCGCCTAAAAAAGAATCCCAAGTTTATAAGCCTATCCCTTAGTCGCCTTTTACGACATCCATAGAAAAGAGATAGAGTGGTCCTATTCTTTTTTGTATTGGTGCCGAGAACCATACGGAACAACCAATTTTATACTCTCATAACAAATTATCACAATCTCATTCTAATATGGAGAAAAAACTGTTTCCATGGGATGCCACGCGGGCGAAGCCGCGGGTAAAAGCTAGTAATAAATAAAATACATATTGGACAAATTACACAGATTGAGTTAGCCTCGAAGTAAGTTCGAAACTTGTGTTACGAGATACTAACTCAAAGATACTATCTATATACTAATATTATAAATGCGAAAGTAAGTATGTTTGTTTGTTTGTTTGTTTTCTTTTCACGCGTTATCTACACAACCAATCTTCTTGAAATTTCGGATAGATATAGTTCAGAGAATGGAGAAGAACATAGGGTACCTTTCATCCTGAAAAAAACTATCGTTCCCGTGGGATTAGTGAAAAACCTGTGCTCTCTTACATAGGTGGCGCTAAATGCGCGGAGTAAATTTTGAATCAATGGATATACAATTTGGCAGAATGTCAGATTATGACTTGGAGACGTCTGCTAAGAATTTATAACTTTGCAACATAATCACTAGATGGCGCTAAATGCGCGGAGTGAATTTTGAATCAATGGAGATACAATTTGGTAGAATGTCAGATTATGATTTGGAGACGTCTGCTAAGAATTTATAACTTTGCAACATAATCACTAGATGGGGTCTGCTTTACGACGATTACAGCAGACACATACAGATATTAGTTTGACCACATTTATAATGAAGCACTGATTAAAATTACAAACAAGGTTATAGCAATGTCGGGAAAGATACTACAAGATTTTGGAATGGTAAGCCCACAAAGAGTATATGAAAATGACTTAGACGACGATATAGTTCGGGAATTAAACTATGATATTACAGTATTACAACAGCAAGTCAACGAGTTAGTCCCTCAACTACTTCCAGAACAGAGTCAATTATCAACGAGTGTTAAATTAAATCGAATCAGGAAATGGTGCACTCTTTTTTCTCGATGCTCCAGGAGGTACTGGAAAAACCTTTTTATTAAATCTTTTATTAGCGTCCATTAGAAAAGACCAAAAAATTGCTGTTGCTGTTGCTTCTTCTGGCATCGCCGCCACATTACTGAATGGCGGCCGCACTGTACATTCTGTATTAAAATTGCCTTTAAATCTTGCACGAGAAGAATCCACTATCTGCAATTTCAGTAAAAACAGCTCACGTGGTATAATGCTGAAACAATGTAAGCTTTTAGTGTGGGATGAAAGCAGGATGGCTAACAAAAACGAAACTTGGACAAGGCCTTAAACAGTACTCTTCAGGATTTGAGAGACAGTACAGATATTATGGGAGGAATGGTAGTTTTGCTTGCAGGTGACGTCAGGCAGACTTTGCCAGTGATCCGAAGGCTTACGCCGGCAGACGAAATCAAAGCCTGGCTAAAATCGTCCAGATTATGGCCAGCATAATCTCTACAATGACGCAGATGCGAGACATTATGCAGATAATCTAATAAAAATTGGCGATGGACTCAGGCATATAGACAGTGAAGGTTACATTTCGCTCACTCAGGATTTCTGCAGTTTGGTAGAAAATGTGGAGGAGCTCATTGCCATAGTTTATCTGGATCTGCAATAGAATTTACTTGACGATGCCTGGCTATGTGAAAGAGCTACTTAGGGTATTTCAATTAGGGCACAATATAATTGGCGCCACTATTTAACATGTGTAGGTAAAGGGGAAAGTGTAATACATACATACATAAAATCACGCCTCTTTCCCGGAGGGGTAGGCAGAGACTACCTCTTTCCACTTGCCACGATCTCTGCATACTTCCTTCGCTTCATCAACATTCATAACTCTCTTCATGCAAGCTCGGCGGTTTCGGGTACTTTTGACCTGACCCTTTGCCAGGACGTCCTTAATTTGATCTACTGATTTTCCTTTTCAATTTAAAAGGGTACAGTTTACCATAAGGCTAAGTTTCGCTATAACCATAAAGAAAACCCAAGAGCAAACATTGCAAGTTGCGGAAGTGCATCTGGAAAAGCCATGTTTTTCCCATGGGCAGCTATATGTAGCCTGTTCGCGTGTATCCAGTCCACAAAATTTGTTTATTTTGAAGAACAAACAATGTTGTGTATAGCAGCGTACTAAAATAATTCTCAATTTACATACATACATACATATGGTCACGTCTACATCCCTTGCGGGGTAGACAGAGCCAACAGTCTTGAAAAGATTGAATGGCCACCATCAGCTATTTAGCTTAATGATAGAATTGAGATTCAAATAGTAACATGTTGCTAGCCCATCGCCTAAAAAAGAATCCCAAGTTTATAAGCCTATCCCTTAGTCGCCTTTTACGACATCCATCGAAAAGAGATAGAGTGGTCCTATTCTTTTTTGTATTGGTACCGAGAACCATACGGAACAACCAATTTTATACTCTCATAACAAATTATCACAATCTCATTCTAATATGGAGAAAAAACTGTTTCCATGGGATGCCACGCGGGCGAAGCCGCGGGTAAAAGCTAGTATTTTATAATAAATACTTATATAGATAAACATCCAAGACCCAGAGCAATCAGAGAAAGTTCGTTTCCCATCATGCCCTGACCGGGATTCGAACCCAGGACCTCCGGAATCACAGACAAGCGTATTACCGCTGCGCCACAGAGGCCGTCAGTAATACCTCATAATATACCTCATCGACAATCACGATGAGGAAATACAATATTGAAGAACATGCACATTTCAGGCATCGGAATCCTATATCTGAGCTAAGTTAGAGTTGACGAATGTCAGTCAGAAGTCACTATAAGTTGAGAATTCTCTGACTCTTAGGTTGTGGTTACACGACTGCCCAACACGCTCTGGCAGACTGCTCAGATGGTGGGCGGAGCGACAAGAGTTGGTTGTGATCCTGGGGGATAGCGATCGGTCGCGCCGGAGGAGCTTTAGTGTTATGGATTCGTTTGCCCGGTAGAACCGCAGCTCTCCTTGTTCCAGAGATGCCCCTAAATAGCGACAGGAATAAAGAGATTGCAAGAATACGGTCTTTACTATTCCACTGACATTCAAAAAAATTACATTAAAAATAAGAGAAACATTTTGGTCATCCCCAACATTAAGTGCGGTAGGCTGGCACACTCGGTACCAGGAGTCACACACTCTGAAGACCCGGGGGGTACTCCGTAAAAAGAACTTCCCCTTTGATATAAAAAAAGGTTATGGTTACAGACGGACTTTAGTCCGAGAAAGGAATGAACCGTGGACAAACGCTAAGAGGACTACTTTACAAAACAATTCTTAAGTTATATTCCATTTCATTTAATTAAAATTTTTGGACCCTTATTATATGTACCTATATATAACATAAAATTTCATCATAAATTAACATTACTTAAATGACATATTTGTACAAAAATATATTTTATCTTTTAAAAAATCACATGTTCATATTTCTTACTTATAAATTTATATATAAAATATACAATAGGTAGGTACGTTATTTGTTTCTTTTTAATCTTTTTACATTTTTTTTGCATTGTTTTTGTACTTTAATATTACAAACTTTTACTTACTTGTTCTAGAAACGTTCAATTTTACTTTTTTAAACCAAAATTTTTTTTTTTCACTTAGTAACATTACGTTTTCAAGACGATAGTTTTAAATTTACAGAAATGTCTTCTAATTGCTTTATATAGTCAATTGACTGGCAATTTTTCATGAAGCCACTGCCTTTTGCCCTCGTTGAACTCGGCTGCGGTGTGGTCAGTGCCTTCCAAGATCCATTTGGTCGTTAGAAGTCCTTCTACGCCTACTGGACCTGTAAACACGTACAAAAAATGTTAATGATATTTTTAGTAAGTGTTTGGTTCATCAATTATAAATATTTTTGGAGTAAGAAGTAATAATATATTGAACTTTAAAATATGAATTACTTATAAAAGTTAATAAACATGTTATAATTTATTGATATACAAAAAAAAAGTTATAATTTGAAAAGATTGAAGTCTATGAAAATTATAACTAGAAAAAATCACTAATAAGCCACAAAACAAGTGCTTAAGTACATATGTAGCACCGCTTGCAGTGAAATGAAATAGTAGTAAATAATATAATTTAAATAAGTAACTTTGTAAAACTTTTGTTTTAATAAAGTTATTTAAATTTTCATCTCATATGGGATTGTAATTACGCAATTTGGTTTAAAAAAATAATACTTTTTTGAATTAAATGTAAGTACATAATTTGTATAGCCAATAACAACTGACCCGTATACCCGCTGAAACATTTTACATTTTAAATGAAACGACAAAAATGACATTTGTTTTTATTACAGACATCATGAAGCGAGGAAGGAATAACATTAACCGTATAATTAAGATGGGGTGTGGTTTTATTCATTCCGTTACCTCATCATCTGTTAATGTATTCATTATTGTAAATTATTTCAGTTATTTATCCTTGTTCGAAACAAAACTATGAAACAAAGGAAAAGTTGGGAGAAGAATATAAAACGTCATTACTCATTGTTCTTTGTTCTTTAAAAATATTGTGATGCAGTGTTCTGTATAAGATGCGGATTTATTAACTTTCTTGTAACCATCATTAATAAAAAGAACTAAGTTTTAAACTCGAGTTTGGATTATTACTTTTCTTTAAGAACTGAAATATATTTTGTTGTTACCAAATAATGACTACCTAGAAATTAAGATTTCAGTGGCAGGACTAGAGAACCAAAATGCCGCCTATATATAAAAAAATCTTAATTCATTTGAAAATAAGTTTAATTTTTTAAAAGGCTGAAGTGCGTGGAAAATCTGATATCGTCTTTTAATTAAAATTGATCAAACGACAATTCTTAATCGAGATTCATTTAATGACAGCAAATTGATCGCCGCTGCCGATATTCACCTTACCATCAGTTAATTTAATCGTAAATTTACAGTTTTTTTTCTAATTTTACAGTTAATTATAATACGTATCATCGTATGTTTTTTTTTTCTTTTAAGGAGCACTTCGACCTGTTTACCTATTGTGGTAAGTTAATTAAGGACACGCTTCGCAATTCAAAAGTCATGTATGAACGAAAATTTATTACCTCTTGCGTGAATCCTGGCCGTAGAAATACCAACTTCGGCGCCCAATCCGAAGCGGAACCCGTCAGCGAAGCGGGACGACACATTGTGGAAGACACACGCGCTGTCCACGGAGTTTAGGAAGCGTTTCGCCATTTCACCTGAAGAATTAATATTAATCAGATTTGCATACGGAGTCAAAAAAGGGTGCGCTGTAAGAAAAAGCAATTGCGAGAGCGGGGCATTCGTATTATGATTCAGGTCGTGTAACATTGGAAGAGCCATGGGTGGTGGTGGCATAGTGTTCAAAATTTGGTTAAGAAGATGCATGTATATTAATTCTCATACATACGTTTAATTATGTCTATAACCCTTGCTGGATAAGCCGAGCCAACAGTCTTGAAATAACTGAAAGGCCACGTTTAACTGTATGGCGTAATGATGGAATTGAGATTCAAACGGTGATAGGTTGCTAGACCATCGCCTACGAGAAGAATTCCTGATTTACATAATTGCCTATCTCTTGTGCTTTTAACGACATCTATGGGAAAGATATGTAGAGGTCATATAGTTAAGTGCCTGGAACCAGACATCACTAAATAAATATTGATAATCCTACTAATATTATAAATGTGAAAGTTTGTATGACAGGATGTCAGTATGGATGTTTGTTACTCTTAACGCAGGCGGCCTCTAGAAAAATATAAATTCTCAGATTGGTAACTTAAGTGCCGACGAAGAATCTGATGTTCCAGGGATTATTATACGGTATATTTCATGAGTGAACGGTCACGACTTGAAGGTCGTATAACATTACGAACAAAGTTTGTTAAAGGTTATTATATTTCAACAATTCATAGATAAGTTTATCTTTTCCAAACATCTGGTACAGATAATTACTACAATATAACACTTCAACCACCTTATCACTACTTCAATGCTACTATCCAACATACTTGTAACACGTGCCTTAGATTTATATACTAAATCCAATATTTACACATCTATTAAGTTTTTCACAGATGACTCTTTTATCGCAGACATTACCTACTAGCGTGCACCCAACAAAATTCAAACAAAATATTATAATTATATCAACATTGACAATTTCTATCCAGATATTTGCCTTGAAATAATAGAGTAATTATTATCTTTATTGAAGATATATATAAAGAATACACTACTTTTTATAGTGCGATCTCAAATCTTACTTCATAAATACACGTGCAAATAACATGCAAATGCAGATAAAAATCATACCATTTTCTGTGATGATGACGTCTGTATGTGAACTTCCGTATTTGTGAATGTGGTCAACGGCTTCGTCAAAGTCTTGGACTACTTCAATACAGCATTCCAAAGATCCGTATTCATGTCTCATAGTCTTCGCTGGTGTAGGACCAAAAGTTAGATGACTCGCTAGTTTCGGACCGGCGTGAATCTTCACACCTTCTTGTTTAAGCATATTGCAAATGTCAGTGAACAGAGAGCTATTAAGATGATCCTCGTGAATTAGAAGAGTTTCCATTGCATTACAGGCGGCTGGGTAATCGCATTTAGCATCGCGGATAATCTTAATCGCTTTCGAAGGGTCAGCGTCTTTGTCCAAATAGACGTGGCAAATACCTTCAGCGTGACCAAGCACAGGTATGTGTTGAGATTGCTTCTGAATATTTCTAACGAGATCTGATGAGCCTCGTGGAATAATAAGATCTATGTGTTTCTCCATAGATAGCAGATCACTGATTTCCTCTCTTGTAGAAACTAGAGAAATAGCATCATCTGCACCAACAGTCCTTAGTGACTCTTTTACTAAATCCATTAAAGTCCTATTTGAGTGAGCAGCTTCCTTACCACCTTTCAGTAAAAGACCGTTAGCCGATGCCATTGCTAAGGCAGCAACTTGTGGTAGTGAATCTGGTCTAGATTCGAATATAACTAATAGAACACCAATTGGGACAGTTACTTGTTGAAGTGTCAAATTTTCTGCTAATTTAGTCCTTCTCAAAACTCGTCCTACGTTCTCGTAACTAGAATCGGCTATTTGTTTTAATCCTACTGATAAGGTCTTTAGCTTTCCTTGACTTAAAGCTAATCTATTCAAGAGAGGTTTAGCTAATCCTCCTTTAGTTGCCTCACTAATATCTTTCGAGTTCGCTTCTAAAATTAAATCTTGTTTATCGACTAATAGGTCAGCAAGCGTATGAATAGCTGATGCACGCTCCGAAGGGGTCAGTTTCTGTAAAACTCTACTACCAGTGCGTGCTGTAACAAAAATTTCGATGTATTATCATGTCTACGACCAATCTAATAAATTGATATAAATATATTAGAAAAATATACTGTTACCATTTTCAGCTAATACATCAACTGATGTGGAAGAACTGGTAACGTGGTCGGTAAAGAAAGTGCCTACTTTTCTGCCGCTAATTATGGTTTTGATGGCTTTCTCTTGCATACCGTTGCAAATAACAACACTGACTCCGCGAGCCATAGCCCAGGTTGCAGCATTAACTTTAGAATCCATGCCACCTGTTCCAACCTAAAAAAAACACATCATTTAGGGGGCATTTCGTAACTTGGAATAAAAATGAGTATATCTGGGATATTGACTATATTGTGAACATTTCAATTAATTTGTCAGTAAGTAAAGCCTATAATAATGGCCTCAAATGTAAAAATGTTGCAGAATATTTTTAAAACTGCTATTATAATATGTTCTTCCTCCTGGTGTTCGCTCTGGTAACATCCTAACTTCTCTGGAAAAATACTTTAACCATGATCTCGGATTGGGTAAGTCAAGTTCCTCCGCTACTCTCCTCTCTTCTGTCATCTGCAACTTTTGCAGGGTAAGGAAATTTAATCCATATTGGATCATGGTTAACGCACTTGACCTTACAATATTTTTAGGCCTCACGAACATTACCTTAGATTTCTGCCCAAACTGGACCTGTTCCTTGGAGGTGTAAGTGTGCATCATCCTAGCGCCATCTTCCCACGGGGGCTTGTTATAGATTCCGTCGACATCGGACATCATGATCAATAGATCTGATTGTATTTCAGCCGCCAACAAAGCTGATAGACTGTCGTTGTCTTTGATGCCAATTCCCTAAATCGAAAAAAAAGAATTATGCAATGTAAAAACACCAATAGTGTTTTATTTTGTTTCTAGAATATTTTTTATCTAAGCTGAAATCTTTGCGTGTTCCAGGTTGCGCTCTCTATAGCTACGTTTTACGATTGGGATCCACATTCCTATATTTCACTCTCCAATTTTCCCCGGTTTCCAACATTCATATAGTTGACTTAGCTGTAATCCATATCATCACTACATAGTATAAAACAAAGTCGCTATTTTAGTCTGTTTGTCTGTATGCTTAAATCTTTAAAATTACGCAACGGATTTTGATGCGGTTTTTTGTAACAGGTAGAGTGATTCAAGAGGAAGGTTTTTATGTATAATTTTTTCCGAATTTTGCACCCGTGCGAAGCCGGGGCGGGTCGCTAGTCAACTAATATAATAAATGCGAATGTAAGTTTATATTTTTGTTTGTTATCTCTTCACGCGTTATCGACTGAACCTCTCTTCTTGCAATTTTGCGTAAATATAATTAATGTCTGAAGAAGGCCATACGGTATTTTTCGTCCCGGTAAAACCTGTAGTTCCCGTGGGATTTGCAAAAAAAAACCTATATTACTTTGTAGGTGGCGCTAAATTCGCACGAGCGAAGCTGTGGGTAACAGCTACTATTCTTTATATATTGAATCACCATTACAGCAAAAACTCCCACGATTTTCACTAAAGAGAACGAATTTTGAAATTTAATCTCAACACATTTATCTCGCGATCAAAAGACGAAAGATATCCGGTTCAGTGTAATGCAACTGCTTTGAAAATAAAGCAACCCCACGTTCAAGTGGTATCTTTACATACAATTGCACTCAACCTCGGGCGTTCAGTATTCTAACAAATCCGATTTTCTGTAGCGCTTCCATGTTTGCCCAGAACTTAAACTTTATGTACTTACGTAGCTCAAACAAGCAGCTGTTTGATTAGGATCCATCCCTCCTTATTATTTTATGTGTAGTTTTGTGAGAATCTAAGTTTGAAAATGAGTTGAATTAAATTTTAGAAACTGGTGGGAATGTTTAAATTACTTTGTACTTTATGTCAGACTGCTTTGTACAAATAAGCATTCGAGGTACTATTTATAATTACAATAGAAAATACGAGCTCACAGTATATTTGGCAAACTTTAAACGCAGAATGATCAAACAGGTCTTTCAACTCAATTTCTAAAAAATTCTCAAAGGATCAAGCTAACATTTTATTTTAATAGTCAATACAAATGCTTCGCAAAATTAGTGATTTCTTAATCTAATCAGTGTACTGTTAGTCTGATCTTAAGATGTAAGATTTAAAACGGACATACATATATCTGCAACGCAATTATGTGCGATCACTACAAAAATTTACTCTAACTCCAAACATTCACGGTAAGAACAAATATTTTCTATTACAACAAAAAATTGCGGTAACTACAAAAATTAACTAACCTTCTTCCCAGTACCAGGTACCACAGTATCATCATGTATGTACATTGGCGGACTGACGGCATCATTGGTGTTCACTATCGGCACTATGTTCAGGGAGATCAGCTCGGATAGCGTGCAGAACAAGTTCTTCCTCGTCTCCTCGTTGTAGAAGTCGGGTTTCGTCACAAGAACCTTAGAGAAACGTAGAAATGGAATTCGTACTGGTAAATAAAATATTGTTCACGATTTTCTTACGTTGAAGTCAAGACTTCACAAGTGATTTAGGGATTAACTAATAACAAAAAGAAATCCCAGATGTAGGAAAATGAAATATTTCTGATGAGAATATGAGTTTTTATTCTACACACAAATAAATATCTGTAATTAGCAACATGCTTCTTCAAATTGCTATAGAAGTTCAACAATAGGCATTTGAAAAGAAGATTTCGCAAAAAAAAGCAATTTAAAATTTAACAAAATTAGTAAAAAAAAATATGAGACGCGAAACGTCTTGCTCTAATCGGCGATCGTAACTGTTATTACTCAATTTCTTATTAATATCGACAACTGCATCACGGCGATCATAATTCTTTTCACATCTCTTTTAAATTACTGTCACTTACTAAGTAACCAATATTGATGCAGTTCTGTGTAACTTACATGATAACAAGTTCCGATATTGCATCCTGAGAAATATACTCGGGAGATGAAACTACATTGTAACAGCGTAGATCCTGAGGGATTCTTAGAATGTATATGCATACTCGTACATGACTTATAATGCTTGGTGCAACTTCTTAACATACTGAGTTTATAAGACGTTTGAGAATATATTGGCATTTTATTTTTATAAGTATGATTATTTGCATTACTTTTTTCTTTATGGCCAAAGAATTTCTGTGGAATTTTTATTCATACGAGTATAATTACGGTTGCGTAGTATTACGAGCAGGTCTTGTCACATTTCATTATTTAATTTGGTGAACGAATTCTCAAAACAGAATTAGAAGTATTTAGATATCTGTGGTTCAATGTGGAATATATTACCTACTAGCTGCCTGAAGCTGCCTTAAAAACTAAAGGCAATAGCTAATGGACAAGTAAATTACACTGTGAGGATTTTCATTTCCTTAATTCAGTGGTTAAACATTTATTTGTACATACATATATACATATAAACACGTCTATATCGCTTGCGGGCAAGACAGAGCCAATAGTCTTGAAAAGACTGACAGGCCACGTTCAGCTGTTTAACTTAATGATCGAATTGAGATTCAAATAGTGACAGGTTGCTAGCCCACCGACTAAAAGAACAATCCCAAGTTTGAAAGCCTATCCCTTAGTCGCCTTTTACGACGTGAGATAGAGATGGAGTGGTCCTATGTTTTTTTTTCTCTCGGTGCCGGGAACCACACGGCACATCTATTATAACCTAAAGAATATGCGGTCAAAACCACACAATTATTTGCCTTGGAATATACCTACTAGAAGTTTAACTTTACATTATGTTTTGAGGCATCTCATCCATCTTGGGTACAATGCGAGGGTGCGCTTTGTTCATCTTGAGTTTTTTTTCATATTAAACACCACGAAGAATGCACACTTTATCACGTTGAGAGAAACTGTTTCTTACACCAATATTGTTCAAGTTTATTTTTTCGAAATACTAAAAACAATAATTTTAAAATATGTCCTGTCATTTTATAATTGTTCATTATGACATCTTTTTAGAGCTTAAACTTTTACATACTAGAAAAGCTTAAAAATTTTAACTATCGACCAAAATTCATAGGTGTTTCAGAACTGCAATTCCGACATTATACAAAATTGGCTATCCAGAAAATCGCTAACTAAAGTTAAATACCTGAGCAATTTTGACGTTATACTGGGAGAACATGGCATCATACATGGACATCAACTCCGACTGGCCCACGGCAGCTGCGGCCCGAGGGTCCAAGATACTTCCAGCATCCTACAATTAAATATAAACTTTACATTAATACAATGAGGAGCGTTTTTAGTCTAATAGGTAAGGTGACCGGTTCAAATGCGTGACGAACATAAAGGTTCGAATCCCATCGCGGCCATATACCAATGACTATTTTTGAAGTTAAGTAAATTCGTTTGAATACTAACCGATGCTCTTACGGTGAGGGAAAACATCGTGAGGAAACCTTCACATTCAGGAACTCAACTGAGCAACTGTATGTGTAACCATATGATTCAATACAGGTTAGGTTTATCTGCAAAAGTTGCGGAGGTTAGACGGGAGGCGCTTCGTGTAAAAACCTGACTCACCCAATTCAGGATCCATGGTCAAGGGCTAATCCCGGGCTCCTTTCCAGAGTGGTGAGGATGCAACCGGGACTAAGGCCAGGAGGAAGAAGAATGCTTCCATGCTAGTCTGATTGCGAAAAAAAAACAGTGTGTGCCAGCTGCTGCCTTTTCGTTCAGATTGTAAAAGTCAATCAAGGAATTGGCTTAACTAAGGTTTTGAACACTTCTACTATTTACTTTAACCTTTTATAATACTATTTCTATTTTAATCATCATCAAAGGTTAACTGGAAGTGATTGCATTAGCGATAAGTCCGCCTTTGTACCATCTCTATCTGTTTTGTATAGTTTACTCTTATGGTGCAATAAAGAGTTTTATCTATCATCATGCGGCCATCCAATTGTTTGTTTTACTATTTCTTGACGATTAACTTAACAAATTTTGCTGATTTTTCTTTCGGAAATATATAATAAATACTCGGAGTATTGAGAAAGTGTACCTTTCATCCTAGAAAAAAGCAATATTAATGAAAAACGTTGCGAGCAAAAGCTAGTATTTAAAAAATATACCGTACAAAATATCCGGTATAACTTTTTTTTGTCTAGCATAACAATGCATAATTTTATAACAACAGTCGGATGCTTGCAGACACCAGTTGTAGCTACTTAGAAAAAACATTTTGTTTTAAAAGTAGTAAAATAAATTTTAAACATTGGATAGTGTCTATTTATCTTTTCTTATTTCACTAGAGATTTGCCTAGGGCTTTGCTCTTGTGGGAAGTTTCAAAGAAACTAGTAGTAAGCCGAATTATTCCTATCAAAGAGTTTATATAATACATTTATATATTGAAGACATAATTGTATTTCAAATAAACGACAAGCTAATAGATATGAAAAAGGTTACATTGTACCGATATTTATGACTAAAAAGTACAATAAAGATCGACCTTTGACGATGATGGAATGGAAAACTTTTAAATCGACAAAGTAAAAGCTTTTTAGAAACTCTGTCTTTACAAAAGAATCGCAATAATACTAAGTATTGTAGTCATATCTCTTGTGTATCTCCTTGTAGGCGATGGGCTAGCTACTTGAACCTAACTTTAATATTTCTCTGAACATCAATTCCATCATAAACTATACATCTAAACCTTATACCTCGGAATTATGTGGCTATTGGCTCTGTCTGCCTCGCAGGGGATTAAGACTTTATGAGTTTGTGTGTAATATGTAATAAAAGTGCATGTATGATAAAAGATAAAAAATATATGTTCATTTTGTCGAAAAAAAAAATCATCGAAGTTTAAATCATTATCCAGATATCGAAATATTATTTTCGCCAAAATATAACATATATAAAACGTCTTGAAGATTTATTTTACGGCTTACAACTATCACTATAAATTTTTATAGACCGTTCAATTGCAGACGTTTTATGTATTTTGGGGTTTCAGATATAAAATAAATTGATGTAATCTCTATTCACTGACATGAAATTAAATTTAAACTTCTAGTTTATTTTGCTATTATTGTTGAAATTAAGGGAGGTTTATGTTTAGCAGTGGACGTCCTACGGCTACGAAATAATGATGATAATGTTAAAATTTTCATATATTTTATTTTGTTTCTAAACTTCCAAAATATTTTAAACCAATTATTGTAGGGCCATGTCGACGTTGAAACTTTAATCGCTTGACCTTGCTTGTTGAGAAAGTCTACGTTATGAAAAACTCATATAGCGTCGCCTCAATTTTTACACGTCACGTATTTATCCTTTACAGACAAGACAGAGCCATTTGTAACAAGACTCAAAAGACACGATGAAGTGATAAAATTTAGATTAAGCTATAGAAACTGTGTTGCCAGCCCATCGCATCGTCTAAATGAAAAAAACCTTATTTATATCTCTATGTCTTTTTCCTCGCATTCACACTGGCATAGAAAATATTTTTTTAAATTAGTCAAAAGAATAATACTTACTTCTCTTGTGTGGTCGGTGGTAGACAAAGTTTCCCTCATTGAGAGTGACATCAGTAATTCCTGGGTCAGTTTCTGCCTACCAAATGCTACCGCCCCGCTGGTCACCATGATGCATTCCCGGCCCTCGTGATGGCATTCTGCTACCTGGAATAATGTAACTTATTAATAAGGATAATATATGAATGTGGATGAAGCGAAAGAACTATGCAGAAAGATGTAGTCTCCGCCTAATGCGGAGAGAGAGAGGCGGGATTTTATGTATGTGTATAATCAAGGTGGCTTTTTAACACCAGTCAAATATCTGAATTCTACATATATACATATGGTCTATATATTATATATATTTAAGTTATAATTCTAGTTTACTTATAAGAAAAAAAAATCCGATATAAATTGACAGTTTCTTATGATTGCCAACTTAAATTTCGACTTTTCAACATAAGCGTCTGCTGATCGCCAATTTATCTGCGATCGCAAAACATATTTTCCAAATGTTTTCATTTCTTAGGGGAAGTGCAAGTTTTACTCCGTGAAACGCGTAGAGAAGAAGTATGCAGAGATCGTGGCAAGTGGAAAGAGGTAGTCTCTGCCTACCCCTCCGGGAAAGAGGCGTGATTTTATGTATGTATGTATGTATGTATGTAAACGCGTAGAGCAAGTAAACGCGAGTTTGTATGGAGTTGCATTAGTACCATCGCTTTACCACTAGATGGCGCTGATTAAAACACATACAAATTGATCTGAATCTACTATTAGAATTTTCAAATAGTTCTGAATTTTGAAGAACTAAATTAACCATTGGAAGACTGACTGATCGACCAACGCACAGTCAAAACTACTACCTTATTGTTGAAAGCTGGTAATAGATATTTCTGACAGCTAACACCGACAGAAAGGATTTCTGAAAATTTTTCCACACAAAAGGGAGTTAGACCACAAAACCAGGAAAGTATTAAAATTATATTCATAAAAAGTTTAATTTAAAAAATCAGACTATATCGATTTTCTTATTTTTATGTTAATTAAAATGGATCATCACAATGGATTAGGAACAATGACATTATTTTTCTGTGACCTTTTCGCTATAAACAAAGGCCAAAGCCTTAAAGCCTAAGCTAAGGTAAACATTGAAGAAATAGGATTTACAGGGTCCTTTTGACGCAAACGAGAATCTATTATTAGGAGGGCGGGACAAAGGATTATTACACAAACTCAGTTTATGTTCTTTTTATTTCTGATTTTGGTATTTTCACATGGATTTTGTAAAGAAGGTTTTATTTGGATGTTAACATTTATTTTATACATACATATAATCACGTCTCTATCCCTTGCGGGGTTGACAAGAGCCAATAGTCTCGTAAAGTCTGAAAAACCACGTTCTGTTGTTTGGCTTAGCGATAGTATTTAGATTCATATAGTGACAGTCATGAATCCCAATTAACATGCCGTCGTAACATCAATGCTTTATACATTTAAAAACACATACATATATATATAATCACGTCCTATACCCTGCGGGATAGACCGAGTCCACTGTTTCACAAAGACTAAAATGCCACGTTAAGGAATATGTCTTAATGATGCAAATGAGAATCAATTAATGACAGGTTGCTAGCCTACAACCTAAGAGAATCTCAAGTTTATCAGTCTTTTCTTTTATCGCCTTTTACGACATCCATGGGAAAGAGATGGATTGATTATATTCTTAAGTGCGGGTAACTAGAAATATATATACGGTATGTGTGACATTGCACCTAAGTTATAATAAGGTATGTCATAGTTTCCTGACTTAATGTCTTCCTGCGGCCATGATATAGGATATAGGAGGTAAATGCTGTAAAATGATTTGCGAAGTTTAACAGTCAGCTGCCTGTCTGAAACCAGCCCGCCTTATGAATTTTAATGCACCAAAACGAATCAACAGATTTTTCTGAAATATAGCAAATAGTATTTTAAAGTTACTCTTTGGCTGTAGCGAAATTTAAACAAAAGGTCTCAATTAAAAAAAAACAAACTAACCAAATAGTTTTAGAAATAAAAATATCATTGATGATACTTACCAAAGCCCTATTGATAACTCAAAAATAACTGTTATCATAAGCGCTATTACACGAGGTGTTCTCGTAATCTTGTTTAATCTTCTGTTATCTGTTATCTATGCTTTCAATGCGACTGCGGAGTGTCTGGCAGCTAATATTACGGCCAATTAGTAAAGTACTCTGATACCAGGGTACCAATGGTCTTGGATAAAAAAAATGTCGTAGAACAAGCTGGCCGTTTATTTTGAGTGTTTCCGCGTTGAATTGAAACAGTCTTTCTTATGGTGCTATTCTAATCTGTTATACTGATATTAAAAATCTTTATTTTTGGCATAATACAACAACTGACTGAGTTGAAATTTAGCTTTTAAATTCTAAATAAATAGTACGTACGCCCGCACAAAAATATAGCTATATTAAACTTGTACTCATAATGAAAAATATCTTTTGTAAAAATAAAACTATAATTTTTTTTAAGGAACCAAAATATATAAATCTCTTTTATTTAACAATTCAATTACTTCCTTAATAATTTATATCAATGAAACCAGTTTTCAGGTAAAACAAAATTCAACTAAAATTTCAATTCAATTTGTCGCTATAAAGAGGGCCTTCTTTTCAGTTTCAATTCAATAAGTCATTGAGAAAATGAAAATGTGTTTCGGAAAGAATTTAATTAACTTAATGGAATTTGAGACAAGATACTTTTCAGGCCATTCACTTTGCACATTATGTTTCTGACCTTTCTTTGACACATTTTGAACTTTGTTTAAAAAATAATTTAAATCATTAATGAAAAAAATGTTTTCTTACACATTTGCACTTTTTCGGTAAGTACGTTAAGTAGCTAGAACCCAAATCGACCTCAGCTACCTACATACATACACATAATCAATCGCCTATATACCTTGCGGGGTAAACAGAGCCAAAAGTCTTAGGTATAGCTTTAGCCTTAACACGTAACTTATAGCTAATCAGATTTTCCCATTTATAGAATTGGCACCTATGTATGTATAATTATCTATATAAGTATAAATATAGTATCGTTGAGTAAGTATTTTGTAACACAAGTTTCGAACTTACTTCGAGGCTAACCCAATCTCTGAAATTTGTCGCGTATATATTTACTAGCGACCCGCCCCGGCTTCGCACGGGTGCAAAATTATAAATGTTATTATACATAAAAACCTTCCTCTTGAATCATTCTACCTGTTACAAAAAACCGCATCAAAATCCGTTGCGTAATTTTAAAGATTTAAGCATACAGACAAACAGACTAAAATAGCGACTTTGTTTTTATACTATGTAGTGATTATTATTAAGTATAGATTCCAAG
Organism: Amyelois transitella; assembly: GCF_032362555.1. Taxonomy (NCBI): domain Eukaryota; kingdom Metazoa; phylum Arthropoda; class Insecta; order Lepidoptera; family Pyralidae; genus Amyelois; species Amyelois transitella. Next base: position 2,344,280 of record NC_083511.1, on the reverse strand, counting down.
TACGTACCTGTTCCACAATAGAGGCTAGTCTTCCCAAGGCGAGGCCGTTGCCGTCCTCCCTAGTGATGACGGCACTTCCCAGCTTCACCACCAGTCTCCTGGCATACTTCAGCTGCGACCTGTCGGTGAAGGTACGCTGCTTGCGTTCATTGCTGGCCAAGCTTCGTTTGTCTACATTCAGACCCTGGGAACAATGATTTATATAAGTAATTGTACACAGAAGTAAATTACAGATTTAGTTGACAACTTAAGTGCATTTGACCTCAATCTGCGTGATGGTAAGCAAGATGGGTCTAAAGCGGTGCGCGAAATCTCAACTAAAGTCTTTTCACACTCTTGCCTTGAAAATCGCCAAGTTTAAGATTATGCTTACAATAAAATTTTAGATTAAGTTAAATAACTACATAAAAAATAAAACATCAGCTTCAATGGAGCAAAATGTTTTACTTACTTACCAACTTACCTTAGTAAAAGCTAACGACTACATTCTTACATTATTCTACATGCCTACGTCAACAATGATTTAAAAAAATACATAAAAATATTGTATTCATTGTTAATGTTTCACCTGCACCAGAATACAACGAGAAAAATATTTTTAACTGAAACTTTACCGGCAGTACTTGAATAACTTGAAACTGTGCCTTTTAGAAAAACTCAAAGAGCATTTGTTAACATTCTGCTTATCAAATTAATTCTACACACGAACACACCAGAACGCAGTTATTTTTAATTGCGCAAGCCGCGGTTCTTTCTGTTTCATATATATATTTTTTTTTAATTTGAAATTAGTTTTATGCCAGCGTGTTTTAAATCGTAAATTAAATTTTGGAACTTTTCATCTCGAGTGTACAAAGTTTGCAATGCTTTGTATGCGTGCATTATTTTTTTAACCGCAGTCAGTGCACTGGTTAATATATTCATAGACACGTACTCTTGGATATAAAAATAATAGATGTACAGTCTTTTTTTAGGTTTTGAAATAATTCGCTTTAGGTCCATCTTTAATCGTATAGGAACAGAAATTCTGGTACTATAATCGTCAATATCATCTTGTGAGAGAGTAAAAACTTTTTTGCAAATAAGTAATTTTACCTAGAGCATTACTAGATTGGGTTAGGTTCTCCGATCAAATCCCTAAACACGAGTATGGATTGCAATTATCAGATTACTTCTCAACTTTAAACCGTAATCATAACCGGTGTCTCACAAACGACAGGAAAATTAAAACTTCCCCCTTTAATTAAAATAAATATTGCCATGAAAAAATACAGCTCTTATTCTCGTCCTAGATTGGGTAAGTCAGGATTTTACTCGAAATGATTCCCGTCTGACGTTCGTAATCTTAACATTGGATTGGTAATTCCCTTAATCACCTTTTACGACATCCATGGGAAAGAGATGGAGTAGTCAAGTGTTGGAACACTTATTCTCGTGAATATAAAATAAAATATGTACATCCAATTTCCAACATAAGCTGTTACTAGGTACTTTGATCGCATATGATTCCAGTAGTATTAAGATTTTTGAAGAATCAATTTTCTAAGACTTTTTAATCCACTTATGGAAGCATAAACTGAACGTCTAGAATATTGATATAAGCTCCGTATTGCCAGCTAAACACAATTTAATTTCCGCAAGTCTATCAAATACGATGAAATGTCTTAGTTTTGACATTTAATGTATTATGTAAGTAATTAACTTCAAGTCTTAAGGCAATCAATTATTGCCTTTGTTATTCCGAAGAAACATACATATATACATATAATCACGTCTACATCCTTTGCGGGGTAGACAGAGCCAACAGTCTTGACAATACTGATAGGCCACATTCAGCTGTTTGGCTTTATGATAGAGTTGAGATCCAAATAGTGTTATTCCGAAGGCGTCAGTATTAGCCACAGATTATATATTAATTAGATACCTCGTGTCTGTAGATCATTTATAGCGCGAAATGTCACGCTTCGCTCGATTGGTTCAGTTTTATGAACACATACATAACTACTAATAAGGCGACTAAGGGATAGACTAATAAACTTGGGATGTTTATTTTAGACAATGGGCTAACAATCTATCACTATTTGAATTTTAATTCCGTCATTAAGGCATTCAAATTCGATCAATAGTCAAACATGAATTCCTTATAGCTTACAAAATAGAAGTCTCATATTTTTGTGACATACATGTGCTAAATATAACCATTACATTTCCGTTTCCTGCCTCACATACTAAAACCGCCTTTTTTATTTTTAAAACGATACTCGTACTTATTACAATCTCAAGTTGTTGACATCTTGACACCTTACACATTTGTAAAATGTGAGGTGGGAAATAAAAAAAACGAGTGCAGCCTGAGGGACTGTGATAAAGGTCACAGGTCATGACATACGCGATTATTACATTCCTAAGGCGACGGAACAATATATCATTCCGCTACAGAAATTGGCTAAGTTAAGTTTTTCTTACCTATCTACATATTATTTGTTTTTCCTTTGTTTGTATGTAATATCTTCATTACACAGAAATTTACACAGTAACAAGAAAGTAATAGGTACATAGTTATAAAAGAAACAAATCACTTGCAATGGCGGACTTATTCCATGAAGGAATCTCTTCCAGTCAGCCGGCAAACAATAAAGGAAATAGATAATTCCTTTTTTTTGTTATTGACAATTTGAACGTCTGATAATATGTCTTATGGTAATGTCTAATGTAGTTTAATGCAAACTCACAGTATGTATACATATTTTGAACTTTGATTGTTATTTCAGTCTTGAAAATTTTCATTCCTGAAAAGTCCTTTAATTTTTTGACGTGACGTCATATTTGTCAGCAAGTCATTGCGGTTTACCACCGTTAACTTGTAAACTGTGTTAAAAATACTACTACTACGAGTAAATTAAGACCACATGCCATTTTAGGCTGTTTTGCTTAATGATAGTGACAGGTTGGTAGCCTGTCGCCTAAAAGAAGAATCCCATGTTTATATGCATATCCTTTAGTCGCCTTTTACGATATCCATGAGAAAGTGATGGATTGGTCTTTTTCTATTGGTTCCTGGAACCAAACGGTTTTCTTCTAATTATCTTATAATTGATTTAGTCAATACTTAGTTCTTTCATGAGAAACAGCAGTTACCATTTGCTGACATGAATATGTCTCGCAACTTATTAAAAAAATAAAAAACACGCCCATTCAAATATGAAATTTCTCATAAACGTATTAAAACACAGTTCACAAAAAGGTAAACTTAGCCAATTATACAACTGCGAAAGAGCACACTTTTATGACACCGACTTCGTATGAAATCTATTCAAAGTCGGCTTTAAGAAATAAATCCAGAATAAGGTATAATTTTACTTTCATTTCGTGTGGAATTATATAACTGCATATCAAGCTACTTATATTTTAAAGAAGTTACATACACATATAACTCAAATAAATATGTAATTAATCTTGAACAGTTAATTCTTTATAACTCTTTATAAACCTGCCTGCCTCTCCGGGCAAGAGTCGTGATTTTTATGTGATAAAATTACATACTTTCCGTTGTTAGAAACTACGCATTGTATTTTCTCTTCAACTGATTAATAAACATGGTCACCGATTAGTTTATTCTTGGAAATAAACAAATATTTTCTCAATAGAGTAAAAACATTCAAAAAAGAACAAAGGGACAGATACACATAATATAGGTAACACGCAATTTGAAAAAAGAAAATACAAAAATTTCGCGCCATATTTTTTTTATTTTAGTCTATTTTATTTTCTATTCAGCCAGTATTAGCCCTACTGTTTAATACTGGCGTTAATTGAAAGTCACTGTATTTTTTTAATATTTTATTATTTAGTAAGGTTCTTTAAGTTTTTTTTCGTAATACTTATAATTGAAAACTTGCTTACGTAGTACGTAGGTAACCTGTAAGAAAATTATTTAAGACACCCCGATAGAGAAATACCTTCATACTTTATACGTTGATGTTGCTACGAATAAAATATGAATTTAATTAAATATATTAAGTACTTATGTAGTTATCTCAAGCAGTGAAATCTGTTTACATATGATCTTTAGGTATATATGCTTAAGTAAGTGATTATTTCAAGTCAGAATTGAAACACTGCTTTTTCTATGATAACTTTTCTATATATTCCATGGTATATTTGAACCAATTATGAACCAATATAAATTGGGTTTCCCAGGAAACTTGCGGAGATTATAAGGAATTCGCTTCTTGTTAAACACTGACATGCCCAATTCAGGATCGCAGGCAAAACGTGTAACCTAGGCTCCTATTCAGAGGCGAAAACGTACCCATCACTGACTTAGTCAGATCAGAATTACGGATGCATTTGTCATGGCAATATTTCCCGTCGTTTCTACGAAGCTTAGCCAAGCCAATTGTACCAGAATGCTAGTATTTCAATAGCGTCTATTTCAGCTAAATTGCTCGCACCGACGACGTATAAATAACAAGTTCCCTGGAATGCCTGTTTGCATACATATTGGATCGCAGACATGTCGCAGGTGGCACCTTAGAATTAACAATTTGATTATAGGGCGTGTAATACTGACGTTGGTTTAATTTCGGTATTGTTAGCAGTTGCTACATCCTTCCAATAAGACGATCATTCTATTATGTAAACACACATCATGTATTTAACACTTTGGGTAAAAAAGGGGGTTTCTTTTGACTCTAGAGCGACTTCGCGGTCTTCGCCCAACGCTAGTCTGTCGTACTACGCAGCGATTAAATTTAAATAAATATAAATATTTATGGGACAAATTACACAGATTGAGTTAGCCTCGAAGTAAGTCTGAGACTTGTGTTACGAGACACTAACTCAACGATACTATATTTTTATAATAAATACTTATACAGGGTGACTTTTAATTCAACTGCATAAATTTAACTGTTAAGTGTACTCATCTAAAGAATATTTATAAACGTTAAAAGAAAATTATCGGTTCATACTTCAGAAAGTACGAAAAAATAAAATAGCATAATCCACGATCATACATACGTCATATCACCCCGCGACAAATACCAAAAGCGACGCGTAAGATTCAGAGGTCAACGACACAATTCATTCAGCTGAGTGATCTCGTCAACTCTGTACTTTACTTGATCTTGTTACTAGAAAAATAATTTATTTTTCAGACATTTATTTACATGTTTAGTTTTAATTTCTTTTTGTAGTATTGGTCTGTATTAAAGCGTGTGAAGTAGTTTTTTTGAGGGTTTTTTAAATGTGAAAATGATGACGTTTAATTTAAATAAAAATAGGCTTAAACGGCTCAGAAGCATGGGTATATTCTATGTTTAAAAGGATGCAGTTGTTTTAAATGTCACCCTGTATAGATAAACATCCAAGACCCAGGCCAATCAGAATAAGTTCTTTTCTCATCATGCCCTGACCGGGATTCGAACCCCGGGACCCCCGGTGTCACAAACAAGCGCACTACCGCTGCACCACAGAGGCCGTCGTCTTCTGATAGGAGTTGGCTGATGCCGCGTGCGACTGCTACTCCTCGCCTATACTTCCCTGTTGCCAGTTAAAAAAAAAGAATTTGCAAGGCAAGAGTGAATAAGCACTATTTGAGCTTGTGTGCACCATCTTAGGCTTCATTTTGCTTACCACCAGACAGAGTGAGGTTAAAAGCACTCAAATCTATTATATTCTGGGAACCTCACGGTATTCTATCAACTCACTGTCACTTATTCCGGTTTCACCCTCTCTTCGGAAAGCCCTGGGCATCTCTAAGATATAAAACGAAATACACACCAGAAAAGTCATGTAAGTAAATACCATTTATGTTATAAAAATATATAAGGATCTCGACCATTAATCAAGAGCTAATTTATCTATATTATATGCGGGCCTCCATATTTTGTTGTAGCCGCTGTCCCAGTTATATAAATCCCCACGGATAGACGTGTAAATTATTGAGACGCGTGTGTTGGAATGTTTGACGCATATTTTTTGATGACACCTAGATGGAGATCTAAGTGTAGGTAGGTATAACTAGATCAGATAATCTCCGTGATCCGAACAGCGTAACATTAAGTTGGATCATGGTTGAGTTTCTTTGTACATACATACATTATCATCACGTCTCTATCCCACGCGGGGAACAAAGACTTCTTGAAAAGACTGAAAGTCCACGTTCAGCTTTTTTTTTCGTTCAAAATATATCGTTTTCTCATTACTTACATAAGAACGTATCCCTGTATCTTATTACCTATTCCTCAGTCTTGCCTATACCACTTACAACGAATGGATTCGCAGTATCCAGTCGAGCGGACGAGGCCAAATGGAACAAAATAGAAATAGAGGGACCATTCGGAAATTCGGGGGCCGGAAACGTTTAGCCGAACGGAGGACGCTGGTTCAATGATTTGTAAACGTACTGTGCTATAAATCCATAAGAATACATACACATAATCAGATCTACAATCTGTCTACCCCGACAGAGTATGCTTCGTTTGCCAACTTTAGCTGTATTACATTGATATTTTTAGGTTATATATATATATAGAATTATAGATATAAATCATTTTCCGTCATGACATGACCTGGCTTTTAGTACGGCTTTGACCATGGATCCTGGATTAGGCGAGTCAGGTTCTCACAAGAAGCGACTCCATCTGACCTCTGCAACCTTTGCAGGGGAACCCAATACCTATTGGCCTGATCATAGTTATCCATCCATTTGCCTGAATGGGCAAGTTTCCTCACGATGCTTTCTCTCACCGTTAGAGTATCAGTTAATATTCAAACGCCGACGTTCACAATTTAATTTGTAAAAAACAAAAGATCCCATGGATCACAATGCGCACCTCAGGCTCTTATCCTGAGAAGTAATTTTTGTTTAATATCAGTTACCGTGAGTTCATCAGCCTGGAGGAAGAAGAAAGTAAACAATAATTACCCAAATCTTTTATTTTATTATACTTTACATACATTAACGATCAAATGGCCGTAGAAACTTTGTCATAAAAACAATATCCGAGTTCCTATTATAAAGTTTCATAATAAGTACCATAAATAAAATTAATGAGCCGTAGAGAGCCCCGCATTCGGAAAGTAAATGGGAAACTGTGACGTTATTTTTTTTAGAAGAGACATTTCGAGTTTGAAATATTGTATTCAATTGCCATGAATTTTAATAAAAAAAATATGCTATTCGTTTTTTTAATTTTCATTCTCATCTTTATTTGAGTACACTCGCGGTACCTACCGCCCACGTAAGTAATTTCCCTACCCGCGAGAATTTAGGGAGAATTCTTCTCAGTGTATCACACCTCTATCTAAATGATTTTCTAGATTCAGCGTTTTGGGCTACTTGGTTAGTCAATAAGTTAGTCAATGTCCTCTTTTATAAATTAAGAAGATTGCAACTAAACAATATTATTGCCTGTCGAATCTTTAAAAAAACTGAATGGTAACACAACATATACGGATGGTGCTACATTATAAGAAAGAAAATGTTGCCAGTTTTGTAATATTATATTAAGTACTAGCTGTGCCTGCGACTTCGTCCGCGTGGAATAGTTATTTTGGGCATCATTAAAGCCCTCAAGCATGAATAATTTTCCCCATTTTATCACATATTCCATTATATCTTTGCTCCTTATAGTTGCAGCGTGATGTTATATAGCCTAAGGCCGCCCATAACTGCCGCAGTGACATTACCTCCCTTGTTTAGGGTTAATTTAACTTACAATAGATTATGTGGTTATCCTATAGTACAGATAAATCGGAAGGGGTAGGCATAGACATCATATATATACATCCTTCCAATTGCAACAAACTACATACTCATTTGGCTTCATCCACATTCATCATTTACTCCATGCAACCTTTTCAGTTTAGGGTTTGTATGTATCAATAATATTTTTATATTTAAATTTATTTATTAACATTACGCTTATTAGTAAACATCTTGGAATCAGTTTCGTATCTATTCCCATATTTTTTTAAAATGTTAATTAACGCAATCTACAAAAATAAAAAAATACAAATGGCGTAACATACTTGCATCAGCTTTTAGGCATGACTCTGGTCAGCCATTACTGCGAAATATGTGCATTTGTGCCAACATACAGATGCACATTCATGATGCACTCAATGAACGTAATTGATACAAATGGAACTATGCAGTGGTCGCGACACGTGTATAACCAGGGTGTTATATTAACAGTAGCTATACACTATAGAGTCTAGACTTTATATTTTACTATCCTTTACTAACAGATTCGCCCGCGCGAATTTAGCGCCATCTACAAAAGAATACAGGTTTTACGCAAACCCCACGAGAACTATAGTTTTTACCGGGATAAAGGTTAACCTATGTCCTTTTTTGAATTATATGTATGTACGTGATTCGAAAATATTAATTCAGTAGATAACCCGTGAATAGGTAACAAACAAATAAACTTACTTTCGCAATTATTATATTAGGAGGCTATATTTATATTATATGCTAGTCTGCAAAAGAAGATAGTGAACCGAAAAACATCGTATGCTTGGGTACGGAGTAGCTATACACTGTAGTCTACTACCTCCTAGCGTTGGGCCTGGTTACATTGTCACTTCTCTGGAGAGAAGTCGGATGTGAATTTTTTGCCATAGTCTTGGCTTGAGTTAATCCGGTTTTAACGCGAAATGACTCCCGACGGACCCCCGCAATGTTTACAGGGGAAACTTATCCGTTTTGGAACATGGTTATGGAACATTTCCCATTTCCCATAAATCCTCGGATAATCTACATCTATATGCGACGTGGTTCCTGGCACCAATCCAAATAATAATTGGACCACTCCACCTATTTCTCTTGGATGTCGTAAAGAGCGATTAAGGGATAGGGTTATAAACTTGGGATTCTTTTTTTATGCGCTGGGCTAACAACCTGACACTATTTAAATCTCAATTCTTTCCTCAAGCCAAACAGCTGAACGTGGCCTATCAGTCTTTTTAAGACTGTTGGCTCTACCCCGTGACGTGAATATATGTATGAATGTATATTATGACATTAATTTGGATTTCGTTATTTAAATTTAGTAAATTCAAAAGCACGTTACAATTTTAGTCATCAATACCTGTTCGTCAAAGCTTGGTCTCTGTACTATATCTACATTACACTCGGGTGCTATGCGAACATGATACACTTTGAGCTGCACTCTATAATAACAGAATACCCTCTTTGACATCCATAAAATTTGTCCTTATCAGAATAAAAGTACGTACATTGTTTATGTCTTCACTGATATATTAATTCGCGGTCATATTTTCGATGAAAATTATATCAAACGTACCTATTAGCGTAATACTCAACTGTAAATGAAAAGTTATGTAAGTATTTATTTGTTTTTTTTTAGACAGAACCAAAAGGAATGTCCTTGCTTAGGTTATACTTGTAATATAAAGTTAATCAAACTTATGTTGTTTCATTTTATTTTTTAATACACAATGAAAGACTGCCTATTGTAATAAATTAAAATTAACATCAATATTGTTGGTGCCGTATGGTTCCCGGCACCAATAAAGAAAATAACTAAGTCAACTCTATCTAGTTCCTATGGATGTCACAATACCAAGTTTTTAAGTCTATCTCTTAGTCAACTCCATAGGAACGAAATGGAGTAGTCCTATTCTTTTTTTTTTATTGTGTCGGGACCCACACGGCTCCGTTAAATATAATATAATTTATCATCAATGTGCCGTGTGGTTCCCGGCACCAATACAAAAAAGAATAGGACCACTCCATTTCTTTCCCATGGATGTCGTAAAAGGTGACTAAGGGATAGGCTTACAAACTTGGTATTCTTTTTTAGGCGATGGGCTAGCAACCTGTCACTATTTGAATCTCAATTCTATCATTAAGCCAAATAGCTGAACGTGGCCATTCAGTCTTTTCAAGACTGTTGGCTCTGTCCACCCCGCAAGGGACATAGACGTGACCATATGTATGTATGTATAAGTAATTACTCTATCAAAAAAGATATTTTTATACCACCTTCTAAGTATCTATAAAATAGGACAGTAACAAGGGAACAGGTATGATGGATGCGTGTGGCGAAGCCGCTCGCTGAATTGAGATAAATGGCTCTTAACCCACACCTTACTTTTACAGGGTACTATAATAAGACTCGTTCATACTGTATATAAATGTTTACGTCAAATTTACAGGACAAATCATACTGATGAACCTAGTTCCGCAGTAACTTTGGGACTTGTATTGTGGATACTAATTCAACTATATCATATGTATGTTTTATGACATACCTACACATTATCACGTTCGTACCTTAACGGGGTAAACAGAGCCAACTGTCTCGAAAAGACTGAAAGGCCGTTCAGCTGGACAGCTCAATGCTGGAATTGAGATTCAGACAGTCACACGTTGCTATTCTACCGCCTAAAATAGTAATCCCAAGTTTATAAGCCTTTCTCTAGTTATGCTATAATTAATATTTAAAAATATAAATATCTAAGATCCGGGAAAATACCTATACGTATCAACCAGGTGGTAGCTACCATGAAACAACCTTCTTACTTATGAAATACAATATGAAAATCTGAGTTTAATGTACGCACTTTAAAAATAAAAGAAATACTAAAATGGTTCATAATAATGGCTTCCTTGTCACATAGTACACACCCAAAATAAGAGCCTACATAATCCAGTACTCAGGTCAACAATGATGGCTCTCTAAGGTACTTTCAGAAAATTTCACATTGGGCAAATTAGGCAGTAAGAAATTGGTATTTTATGATATGTTATCATCATTTCGTCAGTGGTTTCGCCTGGGCGGATGAAATTCCTGCGTCCAGTTAGATTAATTTAATTTATTCATAATTTAATTACACAATATAAAATGTACAAAAGGTGTACTAAATCAACTTACAGCGGCTGCAGTCAGTTCTTATTACTTGTGATGACATCAAATTCAGATGCAAAGATCTCCTGATATGAGACTCCTGTTTAAATACTGTTCTTTTTATTAACTTGCGATTTTATGTACGGCAAAATTGTCTTAAACACTAATTATTATTTATTAGTTCAATTCCTTTTTACGATCTAAGGTTGTAACGGTCGAGTCAACTCACCTACTGCACTCGACCAGAGTAAACTCTGTGTTTAACTGACCGTAACATTAATTGTTATATTATTCAGCTTCTTCCTCACTCAGTAGAACTTGACGTAACTAAGTAATAGGATTGTTTATGAAACAAACTCCTTACTTATGAAATACAATATGAACATCATGAAATAAAGATTTTGTGTACAACAATTTAATGACGCCATTTTCCCAAAAAAAGTTCTTTATTTTATGAATTTTGTTTATCATGTTATTGTTAACATGTTAATCGTACCGTATAATATTATTTTATGTTCCTGTAAGCTATACTGCTATCAGGCTTTAACCTTATTCGTTCAGTTGATTTAAAAAAGAGTGAAAAACATACTTACTATTATATTACAATCATTATTATTTATTCTATTAAATTTAGTATAATGAATGAACAAAACATATAATTGTATTCATTTGATGAGACTTATCTATATTTGGTTAAATTTCATTCAACCTTTTTATTTATATAGACGAATGGTCAATGTCCATTGCCAGACTGATAAATAAGTACCTACTAATGAACCAGTTTTAAATTTTGTAATACCAAGATAATATAAGTTAAAATATATGACATTTTCAGCTCAATTTGACCATAATTACAATCCTATGGAAGTACTAAAGACGTATTTCTTATTGTTGTTTTAAATATAAGTAAGCCATTTTAAAGATGAGAGTTAAATAAAAAATATTGTGGAGCTTTCAGTTAAACTTAATATACATTTATTAAAAAAAACAGCGATTTTATAAATTGTATACTTAGAAGTAATAACTATAGGAGAATAAGACCAAGTAGGTGTTCACACCATAAATTCATAGAACCGGTGGAATAAGATTTTAGTGCGTTAATTTTATATACAGAGATAGCAAGTAAAAAGAACCTACCCTTCCGAGAAAGTGGCATTATTTTTTGTATGCTTTTTCTTAAAAGACAATGGTCTTACCTGGTTCTTCCGAACTCCTGTGATGAGCTTGTCATAGCCCACAACCGTATAAAACCTCCTTCCACTAACTTCCTTAATAACCCGGCCACCCAAATGTAGCATGTTAAAAAAAACTAATTAAAAAAAAGAACTAAGAACTAAAAGAAGTGTAACTACAAATAAAAAAAAACTGTTTAAAAAAAGAACTTGTTTCACATAACGCGAGTACAGACGGCCAGTACTTATGTTATCTAACACTCAAATGAGGACTTATCATCAGTTGTAATAATAACGATTGTTGTTCGTATTCGAGGTAAATAAATATTAGTAAATTTTATGTAACAACTAATTATGTCATCTTGTTCTTATTTTAATTGGCGTTATGAGAATTTTGTGTCAGCAGTCAGAGCCTTTTTAAAAAAAGGTAAAAGAGATCTATTCAATGCCATAAACATTAATGACTTATTTGATGATAAGATATTTTAGTGTTACTGGTAAAAAAAATAAAAATAACATAACATAACAAATAATCACGTGTATTTACCCTGCGGGGTAGACAGAGCCAACTGTCATCAAAAGACTGCAGGTCACGTTCAGCTGTTTGGCTTAATGATAGAATTGAGATTCAAATAAATAATAAGTAAGTAAATGCTTTATTATTCAGTACATTACAAATAAAAACAGAACAGTACAAAGGCGGGCATATCCCTAAGTGGGATCTCTTCCAGCCAACCTGACAATAAGAGAATCATATACAAAATTGATTATAATAATTATTAAAAAATAATAATAAAAAAATAATTCTTGTACTTTATTCACAGTACTGATAGCCATCTAGAAGGCACCTTCTAACAATCTTTAAATTAATCAATTTAACTAGTTACCTTAGTTGTAGTATGTATTTACTTGGGAAGGTAAACCAGTAGGTACATTTGATTAGTTGCATAGCGTCGTCACAGATGCTAATATACATACATGCAACCTGTTTGTTGCATCTGTTTAACGTATAAATAAACAAACCATGTTTGCTATACATTTGCATGTGATTTTAATTATCATGGCCCTTTTGAAACTAACGTTATTCAAGTTAAGGTCTTAACTTAAAATACCAAAGACTTGACAGATCACGCAATCATATCGCGTTTTAATCCCTTACAGGGTAGACGGAGCCAATAGATATAACTAGTATAATGTAACTAATTAATAATATATACCGTATATTAAATGCCGTGTGTTTTCCGGTACCAAATAAAAAAAGTAGGACCACTCCATCTATTTCCCTAAAAAGAGACGACTAAGGGAATAAGCCCTTTCACTCAATTAGTAGGAACTCTTTGGGAAGGACGTAACCGCAACAAATACTACAATGATGATATTTTTCTTATAATAAAATTTAACATGAAATATGACGTCTGTCAACCCGCTAATCACATTATCACAAATTTTAATGAGTACCCGTGACCTTAGTTTTTTATCACAAAATAAATAGTCTACTCGCTTCCCATTATAGTCTTCCTGACGGCATATGTTTTTTTAAATTACGTACCGTGTAGTTCCCGGCACATAAGAAAAGAACCGCTTCATATCTTTCACATGGTTTCGTATAAGACTCCCTTAGTCATCTTTTACGATAACCATAGGCTTACAACCTTGGCATCTTTCTTGTAGAAAGGCGATGAGCAAACAACCTATTATATCTTAATTCCATCATTGTACCATATTGCTGAAAATGGCTTTACAAGTCTTCTCAAGACTATTGGCTCTGTCTACCCCGCTAGGGATATAGACGTGATTATATGAATGTATGTGTTTTTAATAATGTATTGATCAATTTAGGGATTTCGACGATTAAGTGGAAAATATATTTTATTTTATACAAATAAGTATTTTTTTTTATTTAACTATTAGAATATTTGTACTTTGTTAACGTAATACGTTAGTGTAATGCAACGCGAAAGTTTAAAATTCAGTCATACATTTTATGCAATGTTGAATATAAAGAATCAGTTGAAAATTTAATTGTAAATGTCGATATCGCTATTGAACGTTCATTTAGCTATTATTCCATTCATTTGGTACGTGAAACTTGATTCAAATACATTTTTGAAACAAAAGCTTTTTGCATTCATGACGAGAGAAATGTGAATTGATGAGTAGTTCGTAATTTTAACAATTTATAAAAAAAATTGATATTTGGCGCAGTTATTTTTTAACTCTGTATCGTTTATAGCTATGAAACATTTATGTTATTTAATTATATATGCAACTACATATCGAAACAATAATTAAAACCCTTTATCTTATCTATATAACATAATTATGTTGAAATCGATTCGAACTACATAACGCAATTTTAAAGTAGATAATAAAATGATCTATGATTATTAACTAATAATCCGTATAATTCGATTTAGATAGATATAAATGTTTTATTTACCTAAACAATAAAGATAGATATATTTTTGTATTTGTTTATAATTGACTCAAAAACTTTTAATCTAACAAAGTGCGTGTGGTTCCCGGCACCAATTAAAAGAATGGGACCACTCCATCTCTTTCTCATGGATTTCGTGAAAGGCGACTAAGGGATAGGCTTACAAATTTGGGATTATTTTTTTAGGCGATGGGCTAGCAACCTTGAATCTCAATTCTATCATAAATCCAAATAGCTGAACGAGGCCTATCTGTCTTTTCAAGACTGTTGGCTCTATAGACGTGACCATATGTATGTATGTATGAACTTTTAATACATCGCTATTGATAAAATTTGGCACAGAGATAGAATACATCTTCAGAGCCATCCAGCTAAACGTAGCCTAAGAATTTGGAGACCATTGGTTCTATCTGTTTCAAACATGAATAAAATCCGTCTACAATTTTCCGAGATTAGTGCCTACACACATGCACGTTAATTTTGAAAATAAGTCATAAGTAAGTGCCTATCAAGTATTTCTGGCATTAAATTTCTATTTATTAAAGGTTAAAGGATATTATTCCACCTCACTCGTTTCGTAAATACCCCAATAGAGAAAATATTACAGGTAAAATTACAACGAATTAAAATTAAAACCTATTTAGATTAAGTAATTTAGGCTCGAATAATATCCCAGGGGTAACGTTAACTTCAGAAACAATAACAATTAAAAGTAATTAACGCTAAAATTAAACTTGGAAGTTTTATTCCCTAATAGTGCTTAATAAATAGGAATTAACTGTCTACCGTCCGTGGTCGAACGTTTGAGGTACCTGATTTAAAAAATAATGTTGAAGATATAAATTAAACAGCGGCTGAGTACTGATGACTCTCTGAATAATGTACATTAGTTTCATTGCTAACCGATGCTCTTGTGCTGAAGTCATAGTAAGGAAACCTGCGCATTCTGGCAACTGGAGTTATAAATCTTGGTCAATATACTTAAGTTAGGTTCCTGCAAAGGTTGCGGAGGTCTGGTGGGATTTGCTTCGTGAAAAATCTGAATGCGCATAGATCATGGTTTCATGTATTCGCTTGAATATGCAGGCTTCCTCACGATTTCCCTCGTCGTATGAACACCGGTAAGTATTAAAAAAACTGTAAAATTTTACAATCTGGAATGTATGTGTATTTATTATAATGAGATAAACATTTTGTTTGTCTTTTTTCCGCAAATATCTTAAAAGTCGCTTATCAAATGACCCGGAACATAAATAATCAATGGTTATCGCTTCAATCAATGGTAATGATTTTTATAAATAAAAATAATGGTGTCAGTTTTTTTGGCACATGTGCGAAACATTGAGTGCTTTGCGATTTTCTAACTTCAATAATACTTAAACCTTCAAAATTAGGTTACATTTGGACTTTAAAAATTATATAATATACGAATCGTAGAACAAAATAGAATAACGAGTAGAAGGTATCTTTCCACTTTCCACGATCTCTGCATACTTCTTTTCTTTTCATCCACATTCACCTCTTCATGCAAGCTCGGCGGTATCGGGTACTCTTGACCTGACCGTTTGCTAGGAAGTTCTTAATTTGATCTCTTATCTTACTTTTATTCATTCTGTGCCCGTATCCAAATCCTTCTTTAAACGCAAGTTTACCACGCATAGGTAAATAATAGTTATCCAATATGTTGCAAAAGTTGTAATGTTGAAAAAGTTGGACCAACTCGCAAGTGGATTAATTTTATATTTCTTTCATATAATTACGACGAAGTTAACTAACTGAAATATTTTTTATTTGAATGTGTTTATTATCTCTCATTAAAAAAATAAATAACAAAGTAGGCAACTTACGCCTAAATTCACCCCTTGGACAGTGAATTTCCTCGCGGACAGATGTACCTTGCCCACCAATTTATTTCTCACCCCACTTTTCAAACACAAAGAAAACATCGTTCAACACTTATCACGATTATAAAAGACAGACACAAATTTTCCACTGCTCAAATTACAATAAAACAGCGTTTGATTACTTGTTTTATGTACAGAGATATGTATTTCTAAGTCGATATTGTAACAATTACTGATGTACTTTACATTTGCTGTTCGCGTGGTGTCAACGCATTTACATCGTGGCTCGGAAATTTCGTCCTACTCCAGATTGTTCTAAAAATAGTTTTGTTAGTGCTCTTTATTAAATATTCGCAATAAAATATCTTCGCTTTTGATAAAAAAAAATATCGCGTATCTTTATGTATAAAACTTATCAGAAACTAAATTAGGTGCTCGATAAAAACGCGTTTAGATAATATTTACTTAATTAGGTAATATTTTTTATCTGAACTTTGAAACTAATTACGTTGATTTCTAAATGCCGTAATACTTATTTGATAACAGCATCTTTTTAATTGTAAGTAAACAAAATACAAGATAGAGAACATTCAGCTAAACCTGAAGTAAGTATAAGACTTTTATCATGGGATAACTCAACGATATTATATTTAATAATAAATGAATTAACATTTTACAGATTAAAAAAAATTCAGGCCAATCAGAAAAGTTATTTATCTTGTACAGGCCGGGATTTTAACTACAGAGACCATCACAACTTTATGTTGCGGCAAATAATCCGGGCCCAATATTTGTGGGACAGGATGTAAATAAAAATATACATCTGACGTATGATGTGATAAAGAGCAATACCTAAAGTATCTATAATACTATAACATAAACAGGAATATCAAAGTTCAGTAATAATATATTGTTGGATTCGGTAAACAATATAACATAATAAATAAATTCAAGGGCATACATAAGGACAGATATATATCTGATATGATAAGTAAATAAGTACCCCAGAAAGGTAATCCTACTAGGTCATGACGGTTATTTAAGTTTATTGAGTCTAAAAGCTACCAAAAGCAAATTTTATGCTAAAACCACTGATAAGGTGATCATTCATGATGCCAGCCAAATCGAAAAGAACCGTGGAGTTTCTTTCTTTTAAAGAATGAAAAAAATCTAAATCTGAGTCAAAGAAAAGACGTAATGGTAACCAAAAAAACTTTAATCGAACAAATGGTTTTTTAACATACATATAATCACATATAATCACGTCTATATCCCTTGCGGGGTAGGCAGAGCCAACAGTCTTGAAAAGACTGATAGGAGATTCAAATAGCGACAGGTTGCTAGCCCATCGCCTAAAAGAAGAATCCCAAGTTTTGAAGCCTATCCCTTAGTCGCCTTTTACGACATCCATGGGAAAGAGATGGAGTGGTCCTCTTCTTTTTTTTATTGGTGCCGGGAACCACACGGCAAAACATACAATGTGTTTTTTTTACATTAAAAACATAAACCTCTTATAGTTGTGACGTTAAAATAAATAAGTAGCGACCTCGTTAAATGTGAACGGCAAAACAAACATACAAATTGGCTCAATTAACCGCTCACGTCCCAATGATTGCGTCCGTGCAATGCAAATGCAGTTTTATTAACATTGCAATATTCTGCATTAGGTACTATTTATAATAGATTAGCGACGTCAGTCTGCTTCTTAAAGGTAGCATTTGTACTCGTAGATATAAACCTGTCTAAGAAAACCTTCTTTCCAACTTACTAAAAGCAGGAAAAAAATCCGTCCACAACTTTCCGAGATAAGCGCATACATACAAACTATTGTACAGGGATCAACACAAGTGGGAATTCCTGAAAATCCTTTATTAAAAATATGCCTACGTTATTGTTTTGTATACAAAGTGATATGCAATTAATTTATCCTACTAATATTATAAATGTGAAAGTTTGTAACTGTGTCAGTATGGATGTTTGTTACTATTTCACGCAAAAACTACTGAACCGATTACGATGAAATTTGCTATATGTAGGTAGCTGAAGACCCAGAATAACATATAGGCTACTTTTAATCCCGGAGTTCCCGCGGGATTGATAGAGTTTCCGAGCGAACGAAGTCGCGGGCGGCCTCTAGTTAACAATATATCTCTCTCATATTCATGTGATGCCAGCTTTACCTTCTCAGTTAACAATATTTCGGGTCCAACCCCGCAGTATGGCACGCGCGACACAGTTTTTATCGCGCGAAACAGCCGAACGTGGCCTATATACAAAGACCGTCTGCTCTGTCTACCCCGCAAGGGAAATAGACGTGATTATATGTATGCATGTATAAAGCAGCGTTTGTTTTTTGCACGGCGTCACGCGTGTCATGCTACGAGGGTAGAAATTTCGATTTTCAATGAGATTTCTAGCAACTAAAATTCAGTTTCTACGACATATAAATAGCTGTACAAAATATAGACATTTATATAAATTCTTGATCAAAATCAATGGTATAAGCTTTGTTTTCGTGAAAACTGAGACATATACCTAACAAGAGATATCAGACTATAATTACTCATACTACAAGATGTAGGTAGGTATGTATGAAATTATAGAACCATCAAATTAGTCTGACTAGTATATCCAATCTCCACAGTTCACTTGTTATGGTAATCACTTGCTTCGCTTGACTTAGGTATAAACAGCTTTCATAGTACCTAATAGTATTTTGAACCAAGGAGAGGATCATTGGTCAATTGGTTATGATACCTAGATATGAAAGCGTGATGTAGGATGCATTGTAAAGAAACCTACAATTGAAGCATGGATATCGTAAAATTCGACTGAGTAAAAAGCGCATAAAATATCGTCAATAAATTTGCAAACCTGAGTTATCCAAAATCGTGGTCATAGTCGGGCCCCGGGCTCCCCTCTAAAGATAAAGGTCCAATCGAGGTTAACACTAGAAAGATACAACGCCAGAGGCATAATTAAGACTTGTCCACATAATGCCTCCAAAACAGTTGTCAAAATCATCGAGTTACATACATACATACATATAGTCACGTCTATATCCCTTACGGGGTAGACAGAGCCAACAGTCCCGAAAAGACTGAATGACCACGTTCAGCTGCTCGGCTTGATGATAGAATTGAGATCCAAATAGTGACAGGTTGCTAGCCCATCGCCTAAAAAAAGGATCGCAATTTTATAAGCCCATCCCTTAGTCGCTTTTTACGACATCCATGGGAAAGAGATGGAGTGGTCTTATTCTTTTTGTTTTGGTGCCGGGAACCACACGGCATGGCATCATCGAGTTAATCAGTCCAAATACGTGTACGTATCTGAATTAAGTATAGAATTTATGAATAAATTAAGCAACCCTTCAGTTCGTTAGCCGGGACTCGATATGAACACCGACCACAATTTCGATGTGAAACTACCCACATAATTTACAGTTCTAAAATTACACAATTAATCAAACCTATTACTTATCTAGCGTATAAATGAGATAATATATTTAACAAGCCCTTTGTTTCGTCAAATTATTGATAATGCTATCAATTTAAGCCTTGATGTAACTTAATATAAATTTAACCTGCATAACATTTAAATTACTATTTGAATCTCAATTCTATCATTAAGCCAAACAGCTGAACGTAGCCTATCAATTTTTCCAAGACTATTAGCTCTGTCTACCCCGTAAGAGATATTGATGTGACTTTATGTATGTTAGTTAAAATAAATAAATTTTTAGTCATATGTTTTGGTTACACAACATTGGTTGACGTCAAATGAATTACTTAAAACTAAACTTTACTGCCGCTTCCAAAACGTCAGAACGGAAGAAGCGGTAACAAACTGCACAGCAGCATTTTCTTCTTCGATCGAAGGATATCATTACGGGTAAGTGACTATAAGACTTACAGGGTGCAGGATGCTCGCTTGAAAAATTTCACGTAACAAGCAAGATGTTCTTTGCACCTACGAAAACTACCTGAACGGATTTCAAGCAATCGCAATTTCTGAAAGGAAATGATTCGCTTCCGCTATTTCAGGTTTCTAAGATACGATGATATAATTAAAATGATACATACATACACATAGGCATGTCTCTATCCCATGCGGGGTAGACAAAGCCCACAGTCTTGAAGAATTGCCACGTTCAGCTGTTTGGCTTAATAATACAATTGAGATTCAAATAGTGATAGTTTACTAGACCGTCGCTTTAAAAAAGAAACCCAAGTTTATAAGCCTATCCCTTAGTCGTCTTTACGACATAGGTACCTACATGGGAAAGAGATAGAGTGGTCCTATTCTTTTTTTTGTATTGGTGCCGGCAACCACCCGGTAATTAAAATTATGATGATAGAATCCGAAAAAATATAATGTATTAGTAAAAGGTCAAGTTAAGAGTAGGTTATGGTGGGATCATGGCAAAGATAAAGTCTCTGCCTACTCCTCCAGCAGGTACTGGTACACAATAACGTTTTGATCACATATCTTAATAAAATTGTGAGCTCTAAAAGCTCTTTAACAAAGCTATACAACAATAAAGATATTGCGTGCATATAACAATGAAGTAATACCTAAGTAAAGTAAGGAAGTAAAAAGTGCGATGCATAAGGACGACATTTGGTTCATCAATAGATAGTTTGTTTGTTTGTTTGTTTGTAAACTCTTTATTGCACATAAAAATAAATAAAACAAATTGCATTGATAGTTTTATATTATCAAATTTAAAATGAGAACCACTGAAACTAAAAAAAAAATTATAAATTCCTCTATGTTAAATTTGCGTTTAAACTATCATATTTTTATTTAAATCTTAGCCTCGGCACTAAAACTGCTATGTCGGAGCAGGAAATAGCTTAGACTTTAAAGATGCTATAAAATGCAGCCGGCCATTTAGCGGATTATGCAGAGCGGAGATAGACATTGTGTGCCCGCATGGCGGCTAACTTTGCTCACAGAATGCATTAACATCGGCTCATAAAGTCTGGCTACTTTTTAATCAATTTAAAAAAAGAAACTTCTCACGTCTATGGTTTTTGATATCGATAACTTCAAAGCTAACTGGTGTTTTCTGCACTAATATTATATAGAGTTAAACTTTGATTGTATGAGGCCCAAAAACTACTGGAGCGATTTTATAAATTCATTGTATTGAAATGATTAATTTTATAATTTATTCACATTTTTTTTTAAATATAGGCAATGTGCGTGCATTCTTCCACGATTTAGATTAAGAGATCTAGATTTGTAAATTGACATCTGGTGAAAATGCTGCAGTGTTGTTTGTTCCGCCGCTTCTTCTACACATGCGCTTTGGAAGCGGTAGTAGATATAATTAGACTTAAGTTGTGTTGACGTCAGTGAGTGATACCTTGTTGAAAGTCCAATCATGAAATCCACCATCCGATTTTGAAAATAAATCTATTCTATTATTTCTTACTACAACGTCCATAGAATTAAAGACAGAGTCGCGTTTCGTCTAAATCCAAGCAATAATTGAGATGCTAACCTACCTATTTATCACCTTGAAGGTCTACCCTGCCTATTCTGAGATAAATCTGAAACTTAAACTTAATTCCGCACTCATTCCTTACGTTATCATAACGAAGAAAAAAGTCAAAATATGACTGATATTATTATTTTGACTTTTTTCCTGTTTCCTATTTGACCTGTCACAATTTCGCCAAAAATAAACATAAATTTGAAAGTGAAATCAAAGTTTCCCAATAAAATGTAGTGAATTTCAATGAATAAAATTGTAAACGCGTCTAAAGGAAGACCTTGTTCGTGTCCCGACCACAAAATATGCCATGCTTGCTATCCGGGGAAGCTAAAGTAATTCTCTCGTTTATTTACACATTTTAAATAAATACCGATGTACTTTTACGTTGTCGCCAAATATAAAAGGTAAAAACAAGATTGGGAATGTCGGTTCAACCCGACGATTCATGTTAGATTTAAAAAAACTACTATACTTTTGGTCAGAATTAATGTTCAGAATCTATGAGGGATGATTTTCACAGACAATCAAAGCAACAACTTTTAGTTTTGGCTTAAAACATAGTTTTGTTTTGGAGTTCAGGGTGCTACATATTTTTTACCCACAAAAATCTGATTTCAATGTATACCTACAACTAACGCCAGGCCTGAATTAATTTGAAAAACTATAATATGCATATTACTGAATTCTTTCGTTGTTTCAGACCCCGCATACAAGTCAAACAATCACGCAATTCGCCCATTCCCATCAGAGTTGAGCGTTTTACCGAAAGACAAGGCCGACTTATTAAAATAAGAGACAGTTTGTCAAGTTTAGTCAACAGACCTCCGAAAAAGGACACTTCTGATCGCAAGTGTTCCAGCGATAACATTAGCAATTGGTACAAAAAACATAGAGCCGCTAGGGAACAGAAATCACAAGAGAAAAAGGAACGAAAATTGTATGAAAAAGAAAGGATTGAATTACAGAAGGCGCAAAAGCAATTCGAGAAAAATCAACAAGCTGAACAGGAGAGAATCGCGCGGGAACAGAAAAAGTTAGAAAATGCACAACTTGAGGAATATAATCGATTGCAGAGAGAGAGGGAAAAGGAATTATTGAAACAGCTACAAGAACAAGAAAAGTATTTAAAAAGCTACCCACAGTTACGTATGGAAACAGAAACGTCTTATAAAGATAGTACAAAAAATAAGAGGACTGTCGATAGTGCAAGTAAAAAATTATATAAAAGCAATAAGTAAGTACAGTAAGCTTATTCGGTATTCAATCCATATAATCTACTCAACTTTTTTTTTAAATACTTATGTCGTAATTAAGTAATTCTCAAATATGTTATTAAGGCGGAAGAACGTTAAAGTCATGGCAAAGTTTTTACATGTAAATAACGCTTACTAAGAGACCATTTCAAGATATACATAACCACGCCCTTATCACTTGCTGTGTCTGTCTACCCCGCAAGGGATAAAGACGTGGTTATGCCAACAGTCCCAAAAAGACAGAAACACCACGAGATTCAAATAATAACAGGTTGTTAGTTCATCGCCTAAAAGAATCCCAAATTCATTATATCATCACACACCATCTATGAGGATTATAATAAATCTAAACCGAATTCCCGTTTTTTAAATTAAAATTATGTAATTTCCTAACAAATTTCTTGTTTCAGTCACCACCGCCTTTCCTGGACTGACAGGTTTTCCCACTGGTTCTACAGGCTTTGCTGTCAATTCTACTGCTACTTAACGTGTGTTTTATTAGTTTTGTTTGTTCTTATTTTCGTAATATAAAATTATAATAAGCTTATTATGACATATCATGTGAACGTGTTATTAAACTACTAGGACTCAAAAAATCGATATCTTTTTTTTTTAATAATGTCTTTGTTGTTTTTAAGAACGTATTAACGCCAAAACTTAATCTATTGATAGCAATTCGTTATTTTGATTTAAGATTCTTTAAAACTTCTTTCATCATTTGTTCTGGTCAAAAGTACCCGAAACCGCCGAGCTTGCATGAAGAGAGTTTTAAATGTGGATGAAGCGAAGGAAGTATGCAGAGATCGTGGCAAGAGTGGAAAGAGGTAGTCTCTGCCTACCCTTCCGGGATATAGGCGTGATTTTATACATACATACATAAAATCACGCCTCTTTCCCGGAGGGGTAGGCAGAGACTACCTCTTTCCACTTGCCACGATCCCTGCATACTTCCTTTGCTTCATCCACATTCATAACTCTCGTGATTTTATGTATGTACATATGTTCAGATGATAGGAAATATATAAACTAAATTTGCTCATTGCTAAGAAAATTAAACAGGTGAATCAAAAACTACTTATATAAAAAAGACTTGGGTCATGCGAATTTGGAACCCACGATTTTCGTGAAAACTCCTTAATCACGGTACCAAAAACAGGCTGTAGGATGATATAAAATGAGATGTCATAAAAAAGATATATATCACTTCCACGAGGCATTCATGAGACAACTAAATGGTCACGTATTGACCTCTACGAAGCATTTGAATTACGATAATTAAAGCCCATAGTAGCTTAAAACTCGAATTAATTGCTATAGATAACATAATCGGTCAGTATTCATTCATTAATTAGGACATTGATAAATAAAACAAATCGTAGATTCAAATAACTATAATATCATATGTAATATTTGCGCGGTACATTATTGTACATACAGTGGGCTGCATGATAAAGTATACTACGTTATGCTTTCCTATGTACAGTCTATAGAATATAGCTTCATCTTTATGACAGAAGTCGAATTAATACATTTTCGCACCTACGTCATAATCCGTGCCGTGTGCACCATTAAAAAATTAATAGGACCACTCCATCTCGTTCCCATGGATGTCGTAAAAGGCGACTAAGGGATATGCTTATAAACTTAGGATTCTTCTTTTAGGCGATGGACTAGCAATTTGTCACTATTTGAACCTCAATTCTATCATTAATCTAAAACAGCCGAACATAGCCCATCAGTATTTTCAACTGTTGGCTCCGTCTACCCCGCAAGGGATATAGACGTGATTACATTTATTTTATGTATGTACGTCATACTCGTAGTTATCTTAGAGGATAGACTTAAGTATTAAATAAAATAGTTATCGTTCAATCCTGTCAGAGAGATCAATTATTTTATTGACTGTAGTAACATCATCTTCCTGGCGTTTGCCCTAATTGCTCCTGGTTCTCCTTCCCAAGGTAGAAAGATTCAGGACAAACCCCTAGGTCCGCCCTTTACTACGATCCAAGTGTTGCCAGCCCCCGTAACATGCGCGCGCGACTCCGTTTTTATCGCGCGAAAAACTATCGCTGTCCCGTTACACGTCATGATAAAAAGCGAAACAGCAAAGTATTTGCACGATAAAAACGGCGTCGCGCGTGTAAAAATTCGGGAGCTGAATCATGAAATCAGTACACACAGTACAAATATATTTGAATGTTTTAGCAAAAAAAAAACGACCGAAGAACAAACGTCATTGGCAAATGACAATCGAATGGCAGATTTGTATTGGACTTTACGCTTGACAGCTTAGTGTTGCCATTTGTGTGAAAGGCATTTCAAAATATATTTGCTTGCCATAGCATTAAAAATCTGTTCTCACCATAAATATATTTTTTTTCTATCACTGGTAATCCTTAGATCTATAGTTGTGATATACAACTAACAACATATATTGTAACTTGTATTATTTTTACATTACATACTTAAGTGGAAAGGTCATTCCTGTAAATTTTTGCTATGCTGCAAGAACCAGAAACAAATTAATTAATAACAGGGGAATATTCATTGCAGACACAATTTTAGTAGACGATATTTAAATGAAAACAAAAACATAGTAACACTACGTCAATGTAGAGAAATTAGCCCCAGTATTCCCTCTTAAATAACAATTTCAAGTCAACACTAAAAATATAAACAACTTGTCCGAATCACATGATAAATAAAATACTCCTTAACCCAAACATCGAAGTTGTTTGTTAGAGAGACCAAATGAGTTTCAATAAATTCTAAAGATACTTTATTAGGTATCAATTACTAATTATTTTTTGCTATAAACTATCATTTTAAAAATATAAAAAAATATTTTATAAACCAAATTATTATTTCAATAAGGCAGTAGATCACATTAGTAATTATTCCTAAAAACGCCGATATATACAGTTCCCAACAAAAATGACTTATCAAACAAACATTTCGTTAAATACAGTTAGAACGAGACCGCAAAACAAAATGGCCGCTTGACAGGTCAATTCTAATTGGCGCGAAATTCACAGTTCAGTTTCCCTTATTTGAAACACTTCTGATTCTAAAACGTTCTCCTTTTCGACCATAGACTTCTTAACTTCCATAGAGGCATCATCTTTACTACCATAACGTTTGCGACTCGGACTTTCCAAATTCGCAAGATTCTTTAACGGAGATCTGGTCGGCTCTTTATCAACTGCTAAATTGCTGATCGATAGAGTCAAATCGGATGGAATATTGCCATCTAAGCAATACATGAGTGATTCCGTTATCTTTTCCTCCGTGTCACTCGATTTGTTTAGAATCGATAGATCAATTGGTGTCGCCGTTAGCACTGATCGACTAAGGAGGTATTCTCTGAACGGCTCAGTTAGAGATTTTATTTTTTGTTCGTTCAATTCATGTGAGATCTTGAATGTCGGCGGTAATTCCTCGGTGCCGCAGAGAGTAGTGTTGAGGTCTTCCGTTATGTTTGGTCTTTCGTGGCTAATAACAAATCGAGTGGTGTGGGTTCTTAAAGGACTGATTTCAGCGTTCGAAGTTGAGCGGCCGTCGAAAGAAGTTTTTGGTCGCGGGAGTGATGTGTTTGATCTGAAAAATCAAAGATATTAAAAAAATATATGGTCATTCAACGCAATGGTCTCAATAACACACTCTCAAAGCGAGAAACACATATCTCATAATCCGAGAAACACAAGCTCGCGCTTTGGCTGCTCGCTCTCCGGCCCATTGTCCCGTTGTTCCAACGTTATGATTTGTGGCTTACGTACAACCAGAAAGACATCCAAAATTAAGTTTCTCACTAACCTTTTTATCTTCTTCATCTCTCGATTACATCCTCACCTCTCTGGAGAGGCACGTAGGCTCACTTCATGTCCCTCACTCTGGTGACATCTTTGGCTCATAATTTTTTTGGTACTTTTGAATACGTTGCTTAACTTGGCCAGATTAAATTTCTCGCTGTTATTGGCATGTGGCGCAGAGAGTTAGCCAATACCAACTTGTTTACAGTGAGAAAACCCAGCTCTCACAAATACTATATTACCATTTACCTCTCATAATACGAAGATCTGGATACGTCATCGTCAGAGGACACAAAATCGCTGTCGTTCTTCGGCGACATGGCCTCGTACACCGGCTCGGGCTTCGGCCGCTCGCTCTCCGGCAGGCTGTCGCGTTGTTCCGACGTGATGATCAGCGGCTTGCGGGAGCGTGGCGTCATTATTGATTCCTATGAATTTTATTTAGAGTCAGTTCTATGAAATACTAATGTAATAATTAATAGTAGGTACTAGTTGACGCATATATTGAACGCGTGCGATCAATTTGCATAAATCTTGGGTATAAACATATATGAATAATATAAAAAAATATAAAGAAACCGTTCAAATTACAACTCACAACTTCAAAATCCTTAAAACCGCATTTAAAGAACACATTTTTTCAGGCAAATGAAAAAGTATGAATAAAACAAATCGGTTACATTCCCCTGTTAGTTAATGTCGGGGAAGAATGAGAAACGGAAAACATTATTCTACTTACTTGAACTTCCCATTTTATAGTGCCTGAAGACAGGCAACCGTTAAATAGTCAGGACGATGACAATTCATAAATTCAAAATGCATTTAAGTTAGAAAATACAATCACATAGCAAAGCAAACGAAACGATGCATGAAAACAAAATGCACATGACAAACAAACCTGCATAGCCTTCGACAATTTCTGAGTAGACTTCGTAATAGGGGACATGGAGGCTCTTCTGAAATTCACTGTGAAAGGTGTACTGCATTCCTCTTCGGACATCGCCTCAGAAAAGCCCGGGGTACTAGTCAAATAGTGTAACTTCATATCGTCGCTATCATCCGAGCTAGACTTCGTTGGCGTGCGAATTTGCTCTTTATCGTCAGGGTGAGAAAGGTCGTTTTCTGATCCGGTGTCTTGTTCGTCAAAACACGAAACGCAAGATGTCGGCGTGCCCCTAATAGCGGCTCGCTTCTGATACTTCTTGTTCAAATTCTGCGACGCTGAAAGTATCTTCGAACGGAAAAGTCTCGTGCGTTTTTTCGTATTTTTAGGCGTTTCCTCGGCGTCTAAAACGCTCAAATTTGGTTCAGAAACAAATTTAGGACTGTGTTTCTTGGATTTATTTAATGCACCATCGGAAAGAGTGCTCTCGTTGCTCGCGTCCGACTCGTAATCGTCGTCCAACGATTCGGAACTGGCTATTTTGTTCGCAAGATTTTTCAGTACAATATTTTTGTGCGAAACATCGACTTTACTGTCGTCCGTGAAACGCAATTTCCCTTTGCTCGATTTCTGTAAAGATTGCATGCTTTTAGCACATGATGCGAAAGTTAGGTGAACACACGATATGAGACAGAGGTAAGTTAAGGCGATCGTATTGTTAGTCACAATCGAAAACGCATACAGAGTAGGCTTTTGACACAACATTACATTTATATAAGAGAGTGGTGTTATTTTAATAAAGGAAAATATTTTAGTACAGTCAACAACACGTCAAGTAATCATTAAGCAACTTTCAGGATTACAATCAGTGAATTTTTAAGAGATGATATATGCTGTTGACTGTACTTTAGAAATTAAACAAACATTTTAGCATTAGTAGCTCAGAAAGGAATGAAATTAAATATCAAAATAGCATCAATCTTACCTCTTCGACAGTATTAATGCTAGATCCGGACCCCTTTTTGGGCGTCTTATTGAGGAGGCCCTTGTTAAATATGTGCCTCTTGATGGAGTCTCCGAAACTACGCGAGCCTGCGACTTTGCCCGTCCTCTGTATTTGGATGGGAGTACCTGGAAAATTATTATAAGCACATCGATTTATTATCCCACTTATTATCCCCACTTTGCATGTTGCGATTTACCAAATCTTATATCATAAACTTATAGCATTCACACTGAGTGACTGATGTCACATTTCATCTTGTGAAATAATCTTATTTCCTCGAAAGCATACACAAATATCTTTGCACACTTCATTCTTACTCTTTTAGGGATAGACAGGCTCAAAAGTCCTAACATTTTAAATCCAATTAGGCTCAGAATAAGAGGATAAAAAAAAACAAAAAAGACAATTGAGATTTTGATAAAGTGATTAACTATCTAAACATTTTTAACCTTTTCCTTGATTAAATCAGGCATATATTGTTATTTTTTTTAACTCCAAGACCAGCAAAGATACTTGCCATATCCATTCTGCCTGTTGAAGTGCTTGATAAGCCGTCTCTTGTGTTGCGAGGCGGGCAGAGCCTGTATGTGCGCGTAGAGTTGCGCGAGCGCAGTGTCCGTGGGGTTGGTCGCGTTCTCGGCGCGGGTTCGATGCCGGTCCACGAACGTGTACACCGTGTTCGCTGCGGTTCTAAAAACGAAGATTTTTAACTTCATTGAATAATAGAGTTCTATAAAGATTAAAAAGATTAAGTAACTAGAAAGAAAGAAAGAAAGAAAAATCTTTATTTGGCGCAAGATGCTTTTGAAGCAACTAGGTATGTTAATCTGAAAATAACCCTTAGAAAATAACAAATATATTAGAAGTGATTGTCATCTGAACTCTTAGGTAAGAACGTGAGCGCCATCTTTTGGGTGTGTGGTTCCTGCTTTAGCGTCATGTATTGGCCAGTAATATGCACTCGCTAGGTGATTTTCACACATAAAATCACGTCTATATCCCTTGCGGAGTAGATAAAGCCTAGTCTCGAAAAGACCAATAGGCCACGTTCAGCTATATGGCTGATTGATAGAATTGAGATTCAAATAGTGACAGGTTGCTAGCCCATCGCCTAAAAGAAGAATCACAACTTTAGAAGCCTATCCCTTAGTAGCCTTTTACGACATCCATGGGAACGACATGAAATGGTCCTATTCTTTTTTCTATTGGAACCACACGGTACGCACAGGTAATTTTCCATGGTTTTATATAGGAATGAGAAATGAGATAAATATATTTTTGTCCTCTTTCTCATAAATACTTACTTGCCGTGAGGTTCACAGCACCATTACAAAAAAGAATAGGACCACTCCATCTCTCTCCCACGGATGTCGTAAAAGGCGACTAAGGGATAAGCTTAAAAACTTGGGATTCCTCTTTTAGGCGATGGGCTAGCAACCCGTCACTATTTGAATCTCAATTTTATCACTAAGCCGCTAAGCTAAGCTGAGCGTGGCCTATCAGTGTTTTCAAGACTGGTGGCTCTGTCCACCCCGCTAGGGATATAGACGTGATCATATGTATGTATGTACTTACTTGTCAGTAATACTCTCGTCCAGGTCGACATCAGGCGACAGGAGTCTCCGTTTCTCCCGCGTTGTGAAGTACGCGGCGGCGTCAGTCGCCAGCCGCGCCGGCGCAGCGAACACGCGTGAGCAATGGCGGATCATGAAACTGATGACCGGGGCGAGTGCTACGGCTTCCGTGTGGAACGTTTCTGGTGATAACTGGAGGAGATACATACATACATACACATAACATAAAATCACGCCTCTTTCCCGGAGGGGTGGGCAGAGACTACATCTAACTACTTGCCACGATCTCTGCATACTTCCTTCGCTTCATTCACAAGGTATTACTTATTGACGACACAGCACATAAATCTAATTATAACTACTACCGCTTCCAAAGCGCATGTGTAGAAGAAGCGGCGGAACAAACTACACTGCAGCTTTTTTTATAGACATATATAGATATACATCCAAAACCCAGGCTAATCAGATAAAGTTGGTTTCACATCATGCCCTGGCCGGGATTCGAACCGAGAACCTATTGTGTCACAGACAAGCGCACTACGGCTTTATGATTTATTTCTACTATATTGTACTTAATAAAATCAGGCGGACTTAATGCCAATGGCATTATCTAACAGCATTGGGTTAACCCAGCGATACAACGCTGTTAGATAATATAATAGATTTAGTTAGATAATGCAGAGAACTTTTAATTCCAATAAGTTAACAACTAACCTTTCTCGGACACAGTAAGTGAGGAGTGAACATGGTAGCCAGTGTATCTGGAGACATGCGGTTAGAAGCTTCGTTGTCGGCCACCAGACGGAGCAATGTCAGCAATCTCTCCAAGAAACTCCGGTGTGACGGGGCCAGTAGAAGTAAGAGCAGTTGCAACGCCGTGAGGAGTTTGGTTTCAGACGACTCTGCGTTTGGCGGGTATTGGGCTGCGGTTGCAAGAAAGAACATTCATATATACAATCAAAATTTTATCCCTTGTGGCTTAACTAGCTGTGCCCGCGACTTCATCCGCGTGGTATAGTTATTTTGAGCATCATAGGAGGATGAATAATTTTAAACCCTCAAGGATGAATAATTTTCTCCATTTTTTTCACATATTCCATTAGTTCTTTGCTCCTTATGGTTGCAGCGTGATGTTATATAGCCTAAAGCCTTCCTCGATAAATGGTCTATACAACGTAAATAGAATTTTTCAATTCAAACCAGTAGTTCCTGAGATTAGCGCGTTCAAACAAACAAACTCTTCAGCTTTATAATGTTAGTATAGATAATGGAATTGAGATTCCAAAAGTGATAGGTTGCTTGCCTATCGCCTAAAAGAAGAATCCCAAGTTTATTAGCTTTTCACTTGATTACCTTTACCATTTGCTCGAGGTGTGGCTGATGAACCATGTTTATTTTTCATGACCAGCATGGAAGCTTGCACTAGATGAATGTGCTCCTATTTCCTTAGTCGCCTTTTACAAAATCCATGGGAATGCGATGTAGTGGTCCTATGCTTAGTTGCTGGGAACCACACGACAGAAGAAAGCTTATAATAGTTATCAACAGCACTGTTGGTTTGAGGCCTTGTAGTTCAGTTCTCAGAAAGTAGAAAAGAGTATATTCTCTTCTTGTAGATTTCATAGAAGTAAATGTTACTAGATAAGCACTCACAACAGTGATTACTGGTGCAGTAAGAAATCCTTGATGGATAGAGAATAGAATACACTTTAGTGTACAACAAAAAAATATATGCATATGCCACCAACAGGCAATTATTATTTTTACATTTCTATTAAAATGGACTTAATATTTCCGTTTTACAAAATATGCTTGTGTTCTTTACTTTTACTTACTAGCCAAAGTGCAATATGTCTGATAATACTGATCCATCAACAGCGGCTGAGGTAATTCTGCTAAGAAACCCTTGAGGACTGAAGCACAGTCATGAACAGAGAACCGTCCCTCCTCCAGCTGCAAACTAGAGCCGGTGAGGAGCAGCTGACGTAACTCCTGCTGCCGACTGAGAGAGCCAGTGCGTCGAAATATACCTTCTTGTGTTACATCTGTAATTAAAAACAATACATAGCATTAAATTTTTGAGTGTGTTTTTTATTAAAGTTGTATTTGTTATTTTTAGTTATTGTTAGCCCTGGCAACTTTTATTTTAGAAAAAAAGTATGTGAAATTTCAGGAATATCAAGACTATGTTTTAAAATGTAAAATGCTTGTAAAATGTCTATAATAAAAACCCTAAGGAAATATCCCAGAGGGTTATGTGATTCCTGCATACTTTTTGTACACCATATCCTGCATACTAGCATTCTCAACCTGACCTTTAAACAGATTGACTCTGATTTGGTCAAACCATGTTTGTCTAAGCCTGCAAATTCCAACATTCCCAATTACACTCCCCTTATAATAACACTAGAGGCCGCCCGCGACTTCGTCCGCATGGAAACCCTATCAATCCCGCGGGAACTCTGGGATAAAAAGTAGCCTATGTGTTATTCTGGGTCTTCAGCTACCTACATACCAAATTTCATGGTAATCGGTTCAGTAGTTTTTGCGTGAAAGAGTAACAAACATCCATACATCCATACAAACTTTCGCCTTTATAATAGTAGTAGGATATTACATTTTGCCATACATTACATGTTGGTCTCTTAGTGAATAAGTAGTATAGTGTATGAGAGCTGCTGTTTGTGTACATTCTCTCTCCATGCGGATTGAGGAAGTTAATCAAGGGAAGGGCTTATATACATGATACTTTGGGGATCATAGAAATTTCATTATCCATATTTCTATAGATGTATGTGTGTAGTAAAAAAACTATTCAATTAATTCTTGTACTTGGTAAAACCAATAAACAAATGTTGTGCACTGGACATTTGGGACACTGGATCCATTAGGATCCAGGATGTCCCAGAGGTATCACCTACAGGACATCCTAGATCCATGTGATCCAATGTGAAACACTATATTTATACTCACTTTCTTGTTTAGATAGAAAATCTATCAATTCATTTAGCCTCAATAATCCATCTTCAGTTATGGATGTACCATCAGATTTGGCATTATTATTACTATTTTGACTAGAATTTGAACCAATATGTTTGGTTTTCTTGTGGAAATTCCATCGGAATTGCTTTGGTTTATCTGTTGAACAATCAACACTGAAAAAAATAATATTTATAATTGACAAAAGAAAACTTTTTATAAATTATCAAAAGAGGAAATGTGATTCAGTTTTACTTACTCGTCAGTATTAATATCAACTACGAATGATAAATGCATGCGAACCAATGTAAAGAATTGGTCTAAATTTTCCTTTCTCAGCTTTTCTATCAGAGATAAATCCGAGGAACTCATTTTCTTTTATATCACAAGGCAGTTTTTTTATTTCTAGTTTTATTTAATAAATGTCTGCTACAGAGTTCGCATATTATTACACAATAATTGACTTCAGCTGAACGAAGACCACTTCAAAAAACATCGTCATTTTTAAGACAAAATATGGATTAATTGGCGAGAATAATTAGAAAATGCAAATGGAAACAAACATTGTATTCAAACGCCATTTGACACTACACAACGGACAGACGAGCCAACTGAAAGTACGTTTTGAACATTGTCTTGAAATAAAATTATTTATTAATTAAAATAATAAGATACTTGTGATATTTTTCGTACATTAATGCAAAATAATAAGGTGCATAAAAATAATAAAAAAAAAATCCAAAAGGAACGCACAAAACACATTAATACGAACCAAAGAGAATTTATCCGCTACGTTCTTAATACGAACAAAACGTTCTGACACACTGAAGGTCTTAATATGACATTATTTTTTTAAAGTAATTATGGCACAGGACATAACTTTTTCGGATAATGGGTTTTAACTGGTGGCGCTTAGCTCTTTGCAGCAATGTTATACATAAATCTTTGTAAATTCCCTTATTCACCTTTTACGACATCTATAGGAAAGATATGGGGTGGTTCTATTCTTAAGTGCTGGAAAACCACAAACATATAAATATACAGTAATGTTTTTAAATGTGTGGAAAAGTGTTTTCCTTGCCATGCCACGCACAATTGCAGTTCGTAAGACTTAAGTCTAAAATGGAGGCAAATAAATAAAAAATACTTTGAAGATATTAACTTATTTTCCTTTTATCAAATAAACTTACATAATATTTTACAGATTTACAGTCTCCCAAAGTAGATACAGTCTTACATTGACCCAGATATGGAATAAACAAAATTTAAA
This sequence comes from Amyelois transitella, assembly GCF_032362555.1. Taxonomy (NCBI): domain Eukaryota; kingdom Metazoa; phylum Arthropoda; class Insecta; order Lepidoptera; family Pyralidae; genus Amyelois; species Amyelois transitella. The sequence continues at coordinate 2,309,661 of NC_083511.1, read as the reverse complement.
TATCTTGAGAAACCTTTATGTTAAAAATAAGCAGAGTAGCATTTAGAGCTTCCCAAAATAAGTCATTGGATACATATTATTTATTTGTGTGGAAAAAAGGCAATGACTCAATTTAAATAGAGAAGTCTCTTAAAATGCCCAATGATAATCATAATTTTAGATTGCTAATAAAAGTCTAAAACATATCATCATGACCTAATTCAGCCAGTAAATTTAATCCCCTTTCTTTCAATGCCTTAGAAAGTAATTTTTGTTGATCAACTTTTGAATCCTGTTCTCGTCTTTGAGCATCAAGTATATCATCCACTGATACTTCCGTTAGTGGTAAATTCTCTTCTTTTTCTCTGTCCTGCAAGAATGAAACATAACATTAATCCTTTGTAATTGCCTATTAACCCATGGCATGCCCTAAGCTAAAGTTAGTTCATGAGTCAGGAATTGAGACACAGGACGGTTAAGTATATTGAAACTTTATTATTATTATATGTATACTTTAAACACACTAGCAGCTCATAAAGCTGATGCATGTGAATTTTGATGCTTGGAGATTTTTTAAAGTTTGTCTAGCCAATTCTTAAAACAATTGACTGTAGGAGCAGTTATGACACTTGTATGAAGCTTGTTCCAGTCTGTAATAACATAATTAGGGAGGAAATTTTGGAGTGGATTCTTTTTTGGCTTTCGTGCGGCATAACTTTATTTAACATATAGGTACAATCAGTGCCATGGAATGTGTTATGTGGTTTCCAGTACTTTAAAATAAAAACAACTCCATATTCTACCCATGAATGTCATAAAAGATGACTAAGGGATAGGTTTATAAACTTGGGATTTCTTTTCGGCGATAGGTGATAATATTTAAATGTCAATTCTATCATAAAGCTCAATAGCTAAATGTGGGTGTGTTTATCAGTCTTTTCATTACTGTTGGCTCTTTTCTTCCTTTACTTGGGATATAGACATGACTAAAGTACTTATGTATAGGTACAATCATATTCAGAGCCTGTAAACTGTCTTTGCTTTGATCAATTTACCTACAATTACGCCATCAGTAAATAAGAAAAAACTCAATATAAGTTGTACCTCACTAGGTGGCACTCTAGCATATAACTATAACCTAAATTAAAGTCCTTCTGTGACATATAATAGCAGAAAAAATTTTATTTAATAAATTTAAGTTATTATGTTAAATACTGTTTACTAGCTTTTAATATGATGGCTTAATGAAAATGATGATGATTGCAGATGGATAGACTCTCAATGAAATTGCAACACCTCAATTTGTTTTTAATAGGAATTATACAAAAAATTATGAAATCATTGTATACTTACTATCTCACCCAAAAGTACAACATTTTCGCCTCTAACAATGAATATTCCTCGAGGTATGTCCCCATACTCTTTACCAACATGAATCCTTTCAATAGTTTTATGTAAAACTAAATTAGCGAACTGGTCGACGCAGCGCAGGTAGCCAATAAGGGTTCGACCATCACGCAGCAGCACCATAAGCTTTTCTTTATGGAACACAAATAATTTAAAGATTATTACAGAAAACATTCGACAAAACGTGAATAAATAAAATAACTTTTCACTAGAGACATACTATCTAGTTCGTCCAGTAAATGGGCTGTTCCTGCCAATGGGTTTATATTTCCAGACATTTTATTTGTTATTATTTTAACAGAGGGAAGTACTCAAAACAGAACACTTCGAAAAGTTCGAACTTCGAAAACAAACAATGTATGTATGAGATGAACCCGACGATACATGACATGACATCCCAGCAGACGAAGACATCCCATAAATGACTGACAGATTGACAATAACATTACAAAAGCTGAGCTGTTGGATTCAAGTTTTTTATCGTTTTTTTTTTAATGGTTTCTACCACACTCAAAATATTGTAACACTTAAGGAAGTGGCATCCCACTTCAAGTCCCTGAGGATCGTCGAGTTCCTCACGAAGTGCGGGGTCTCCGACGACTGTTCTGAGTCTTTGGTTCTCTTGTGCTCTGAGTCTTCTCCTGTTGGTCTCAGAGCAGTATGCGTACTACGCCGGGGCCGCGTACGTTAGAACTGCGTGAATTCTCCCCCTGGCTGCCTTGGTCTTCGCCACGACGTCTCCGATGTGGTCTCATTGATTGATCTTGGAATGAGTGTGAGTGTTATTGGTATTACAAACGTCAGAGTAAAGATATAATTATAATCAGAAATCTCCGAACTGCTAAGCTATAATCAGTCTAATTGTAGCGTAATGAAAAGTATACTATAACCTTCTCAGGAGTATGAAGAATAACTGTACCAAGTTTCGTTAAAATCTGTCAAGTAGTTTTTGTTTCTATTGTGGCGACATCTCTACGCCACTCGTCACAACATCCAATCAAACAACTACTGTCAATCATCGCGAAGAAATTGACGCGCTTAACCAATAGCAGCGAAGAATCTAAGACGCGATTTCAAAGATTTCACGGATTGGAGCTATATATACAACCTCCGACACAACATCGTTGGAGCCGCGGTTCCCCAGGCATAACACCTAGCCTGGCGGAAGATCTTCCCTTTGGTGGCGGTCGAACCGAATCATCGCTTCCGCTACACTATAAAGAACATGCAGACAGACAGACAAAAATTTTACTGGTTGCATTTTTGGCATCAATATCGATCACTAATCACCCCCTGATAGTTATTTTGAAATTATATTCCATGTATAGAATTGACTACTCTACAGATTTATTATAAGTATAGATATAACCAACCAATAACCAATCAGCCTATTATATAACTCCATAATCTCGGCGATACTACGCCTAGTTAAGCCTCGTGCGTCCGTAACTTTGACACTCGGGTTACGTTTCAATTACATTTGTAAGCTTGTTTAATGAAAGTTTTGGAGCCACTGACGTGAATCAGACACAGACGATAAAAAAATCATTAAACAAAAATGGCGGCAGTAAACCGCACCGTCTGACTGACTATTCCTTCTCTGCTGTGCTGTTTTCCAGCGTGTTATTGTTACCAACCTTTTTGTCTGAAAAGAATATTTAGTAGATTTTGGCCTAGTGCTATGTGTTTCTGTGCATTGATATTACAAGAAAGCTGAATTAATCTCGTGTAAACAAACACTCGACATGGATCAAGACGATGAAATCAAATCTGGTTATTTGTTATTCCCTGCCGGGGGAAATATGTTCAACAAATTTCCCAAAAAGGTAAAAGCATACATTCTATTTGTAATTTTCATCTTTGTTCAGTTATTTATCATGATAAAGCTATCTTTAATCACGTAGTACATGCCCCTTACATTTTCAAAATGAGTCACACAACGCGTATTTTATAAAAGCTTACCGCTCAGTATCCTCTACATAATTTTGTAATGGAAAATTAATTAAGAATAATACTCTTAAAATTGATGATATTATTTTTATTTTGCAGAAAAACTGGCAACAGAAATATTGCATCTTGTTCAATGCAAGCAAACAGGGAATTGAACGGCTAGAAATTTATGACAATAAAGACGAGGTTAACACTGGTGCCATCCCCAAGATTATAACTCTTGAGAATTGTATAAAAATAACACATTCTAGTCCAAACACTATTACTATTCTTACTAAGTCACACACTCAACAAATCAGTGCACAATCAGAAACAGAAACCAAGGAGTGGGTGCATGCTCTGCAAACAGTAGCATTTAAAGGCAGAGACTCTTGTCCTATAAGTTGTGATGAAGATAATGATCTATATTGTTCATCCGGAGAAGGAATATTCTCTGTGAAAATGTGTCCATCTGAGGCTTCTACTAGGTGTGGATTTGAGCCAACTAAGTATCTTCTACTCTTAACTTCTAACACCATTGAATTGAGAGACATAAGTGATAATAAATTATATGCTACATGGCCTTATAGGTACATTAGGCGGTATGGTTACAGGCAAGGTAAATTTACATTTGAAGCTGGTCGAAAATGTGATACTGGAGAAGGAATATTCCACTTGGAACATCCAAATCAATCTGAAATTTTTAAATGTCTTTCATTGAAGATGAAAACCATGAAGCAAATGATAGGAAGTGATAATTTGAATAGCCCAGAGCATGCCGAATTTAACATCCAGCACAGTGCTAATTTATTCCCTGGATCTAGAACACCACTTATCGCTGCTAGACCTGATGACTTGAACTTAAGTTCTTTGTCTTTCAAAACAAGCTCAGTGTCGTCCAGTCAACAAAGTAGCTGCACTGAAAGAGATACTGCGCCTTTACTGATGCCTAAACCTGCTTTGAAACCTAAGCCACAAAAACCACCTCGTAAGATCATCAATCTTCCCAAACACATTACTAAAGAAGTACCCAGTTCCACAGAAGACAGTAGTTTCAGCAGGTATAGTCATTTGGACAACTATGAGCCTATTGATCAAGTGAAAAGGGAACCAAGTCCGTCATCAGTGCCATATGATAAGATCGAAGTGAGAACTGAAGCCTGGAAAACATTAGGAATTGATGAACCTGAACATATTGAACACACTCCTAATTTAGGAGACAACCCAAATTGTATCAAACTTATATCCAGGTCTCAGGATAATTTGAACACACCTGGTTTGATTTTGATACCTAGCCCGGTAGTGGACCCTGAGGATGAAAATTATGATAGATTGCAGTATTTTGGTTCAACAAGTAAATTAAATAAATCATCGAGATATAAGAAAATGGAAGCGCGCCCCACAACATTGGCTTTGGGTGATCCCAAGAGTAAAGACACTTGGAATGATTATGATGAGGTGGAGAATGTCATGCAGACTGCACGGTTGGCTGATGATTCACATTTGGGATATGGTATGATCAGGAAACCCAACCCTCCAGGCCCTCAAGTACCAACAGCGGCTCAGGTCCAAGCTTTGCAAAATCAAGTAGGTTTAGAAGAAGTGAATCATAACAGTTGCAATGGTACCGACTATGCTATTGTAAGTCGTCCGAAAAGAGTGTGAGATTACTCAACAAAATTAAGACTGAAAGTGTGTGCTATAAGTTACCGAAGATGGTATCAGTATTTTATTGGCAGTTTTCGAATTCTTGTTTAGTTTAAGAGACAATGTTTTAGCCAAGTTGTAAAAAATATTCCAAAATGAGACTGTATTGCATTCCTTTTTTTTTACATTCTACTTATAATTGTAATTAAGATAAACTACGAAGTGTACATGAAATTGTATATTTTATCAACGCACAAGTGTTTTATGCATATAATGTCATTATGAAAAATGTATTATTAGTGATTATTGTGCCTTATAAGTGTAAAGATTTAATGATATACCAAGATTGTGCCAAGTTTCAAGAATCTGTATCTTATTTTTAGAAGTGCTTAAGTATAGCTGTGAAGATGTGCCTTAAACCTGTGACTGTTACAATGATAGATATATTGAACTCGCTCAGTTTTAGGCTGGTTTTGTGATATTGTATATGATAATAATTATATCAAAAATTATTAAATTTCCAGTTTGATAAATCCATGTAAGAAGGTGGTTCTAACTCTAACTATATGTTTGTGCATCTAAGTTTGCATAAATATTTTATTGCTCAAGTAAATATTTTACCACAATTTCATGTTAACACAAAGATGCAAATGTATAGTCAGGAACATCATTTTACAGACAGACATATCTCAGTGACTCGAATATTTTACTTTATTTTATACTTATCCATTGCCAGACTTTGTTTGCTGTAAGTTGACTAATATAGCCCCTTAAATGGGTGGGTGGGATAGATACATTTTTGTATAATAGATTTAAAGTTGGACCAAGCCCAATACATCTGAAAAAAACCACATCCAAACTGGAGAAATAGCTTTTGCATGATGTAAGAATAGATAAATTTAAAAAATCGCTGGTTATATAAATCCCTCATATCAATTGTTTGGCAATATTTTTAACTATGATTTTGTTATATGTATAGATTATTTGAATATTTAGAATTCGTTGCATATAAACAACATGCTGTAGAAATCTGACAACGCAATATATTTTTTGTAACCTGGCCATATTTTTGTGATTATGTAATTTGTATATGTATTGAGAGATGATATACTATGAATAAATCATTTAATCATTAAACATTTTATTATTTTACAAACACAAACTAAACCTAACTTAGAATTAATAAAAATAAATTAGTTAAAGTATAACAATAATCTGGAAATTTGTTTGAATAGACTATTGGAGCATCTACACATTTATAAAATCATACCTCACTGTTAGACAGTTGCTTTATTCATTTTATAAATGCATTCATTCATAGTTATAATAGTCCATGAAGGATCCTCACTCAGGGTGATTAAACTATAAAGTGCAAGTTACATTAGTTACTGAAATAAGAATACTAATAAGTATGTTGCAATTTAAAAAAAACAATGCTACTGAAATATTGCCAATCTGTTAAATATTCATATTTACATTGGAAATAAGTTACATCATAGTTGCACATGTTTTTAAATCTGGCGCCTTAGACCACTCGGCCAACCTGACTTTAGTTGCACATGTTAGCTCTTCAATAATGGAACATCACAGTCATCTTTCTCCAAATTCTTCAACATCTCAGTCGCTATGTATTCTAAATCTGGGGACAAGATTTTTTGCACTGTTTCTCCTTTTTCTGCTGCTATGTCTTCTATATTCTTTTTTCCATTCATGTCTGAGAACCAATTTAAATTATCAGCTATCAAATGTTTGTTTTCACAACCATCACAAATAACAATTACAACACCCTTGTAATAAGCTAGTTTTGTAATGAATTTTGTATTCCTTGTATCGCATTTCTTGCATGTAAACATGAGCTGAAATTTTCCTTCATATTGGTTGGGCGCCGTTGTTAGCGGGACTCCAGTCAGAGTGGTAGTTGATGTGCTGAAACTTCTTGGAGATTGTACTTTTGGAGTAGAAGTAGAATATGAAACTACAGGGAACCCTAGACGCCGTCCAAAATAAGAATTTCCTATGCTTGGAAAGAACACCATGTTATTCAACAGTCGTGGTGTATGATATTTTACTATGAAGTCTATCAGTGTTCTGTGCGACATTTTGTGCAGGTGCCACTGTTAACGCCTTTTTTTCCACGATGAGATGTGATCAGTCTGGTAAATGAAATGTAATAATTTGATGATGAAATACTTTTTGAAAACAGCAAAACCACCACATGAAACTATCTCATACTGTCATGATAGAACTGTCAACGTCAACCAAATTATTCATCATTTGACAGTGATTTTTTTTAGACAGTAATAATTCTTTTTCGGCAAAAATTGGTGTACCTACTGCTTAGTTACTACACACTACATAATTCTAAGAAAGAATTTTTTTTGGACGCTAAACCTAAATTAAATTTAACATCTAAAGAAACAAACGAAATGAAATTACAATTTTCATAATTATATGAGATGGCTGTTTAAGTTTTCTTTCTTGGAAACGTCAAATTTCAACCAAAACAAAACAACATAATAATCCATGAAATGAAACACATACATAACCTAACCTCATTTCATTTATATTTTAGTTAAACAAAAAATGGGAATTAAGGGCAATTAAATTTTTGTGTTGGACAAAATTGTTCGATATACCTACATGTAAAACATAAAATTTTATAAGATATTAACATAAAATTTTGAAGAAATGGAGTCACTTTGGTGTATTCCCCAATTATCCGATGAAATAATTACAAACAATGATATTTTTGATCAAACTAAGAGTGTCGCTGCAGGTTAGTAATTTACTTCATATTTGCTTAAGTAGGTGTATAATGTTACATACTTTACCTCGAATTTGAAGTCGTACGATAACTTATTTGACTATAATTAACTTTTATGATTATATTTCTGTTCACAATTCAGGTACTCAGATTAAGTTTTAACTGTGTTTCCCCATACTTATTTAAAAATAAATAACGTTTATCTTAATTGTAATGTAATAAAATTCACTCATACATACATACATACATAAAATCACGCCTTTTTCCCGGAGGGGTAGGCAGAGACTACCTCTTTCCACTTGCCACGATCTCTGCATATTTCCTTCGCTTCATCCACATTCATAACTCTCTTCATGCAAGCTCGGCGGTTTCGGGTACTTTTGACCTGAATTAGGGAATTCAATGTAATATGTATGGTTTTTACAACAATTACAAAATAATATTTCTGTTCCACGTCTGCCTGGTGGCGGACCCTGGGTTTCTCTCCAGAGAGAGACTATAACAAGACAAAATCAAGAGGATGATTCTGATTTACATTTTCAATACTGTTGCTATTATCAATCTCATAGTTCTGAGTTTTGATCTCAATTCTATTATTAAGCCAAACAGCTGAACATAGCCTATTCGTCTTTTTGAGGCTGTTGGCTCTGTCTACCCTGCAAGGGATATAGATGTTATTATATGTATGTGAATAGTTCTTACTGTTTATTCAAGAAGGCTTAAATCAAATCTGCTGTCTCTTACTATTTGTTACACCTCTAGAGTAAGCCAGGGAGGGAAAATAAGGAACAATGCGAATGTCCATGACTTACTATGTGCTCCATTATTTTTTTCAGATATTATGTCAAGACGTGTTACGCTAACACAGATAGTAGAAAATTTATCCGGAGTCCTCACACACAAGGAGCCAGAGAATAGAGAAAAAGGAATGAGATTCTTCACAACCCTACTCAAAGATCTACCAAACGATTACTTAACAGAAATAGAAGTGAAATTCATATCTAAATTCTACATAGACAGATTAAAAGACAACCATAGAGTTATACCACCAGTTCTAGAAGGTTATTTAATAATAATAGATATGAAAAATTATAGTATGAATAGTACTGGCGAATTTTTAACCATACTTTTTAGGGAGGTTCCCTGCCAGTCCCAGTTGAGGGCTGATAGATATAATTATTACATGATTATAAAGAAACTGATTGAGAGAGATGTGGATTGTAAGTAATTGTTTTTTTAAATATTTTGTTTCGAAATGTTAATCTTTAGTAGTATTATAGAGCTGTTTGAACGCGCTAATCTCAGGAACTACTGGTTCTATTTGAAAAATTCTTTTTGCGTTGAATAGACCATTTATCGAGGAAGGCTTTAGGCTATATAATATCACGCTGCAACTATAAGGAGCAAAGAAATACTGGAAAATGTGAAAAAAGAACAGTGAAAATTATTCATCCTTGAGGGCTTCAATGATGCCCAAAACAACTTTTCCACATGGACAAAGTTGCGGGCACAGCTAGTTAATTATAAAAAACAATGTGCAAAAAGAAGTGTTGGAAGGCCGCCCCCCCCTGGCAGCCAGGCTGGCCCTGATGAATTGAGGTACAGGGTGCATAAGGAACTATAGTTAAATAATTTTTATTTCTTGTGCCTATAGACACATTTGTTTTTCAATAATATCTGTTTAATGAGGACAAAATGTAAACAGACTATTTGGCTGATAAGCCAGTTTGTTTTAATAGATTATTTCATCATCCCACAATCAAAATAATTAGAATATTATAAACTAACTTGTTTCACTAAACACAGTTAAAATTATCAATGTCATCTTAGCTGTTCTTTGATTCTGTACCACATTACATTGGTCTAAGGGTTAACTTTAGTTTGACATCTGAACTACAAATCTGTTACTACATAATATTAAGTATGGGTATCATTTAAGCTATCACCAATTTAATTAGTTTTGTGTTTCTTAAATAATAGGGTTTGTCCTCAACATAGTAGATCTGTCACCAAAATGTAGTCACCAAACAATGCAAAATCAGTTCCACAATAAATCACCTAAAATCCTGAGATATAAGGTCTAGTACCAAATAAATGTTTTTGTATGTATTATAATAGGTGTGTCCTAATAAGTATTTAAGCAAACTAATTTAAAGAGATCACCAATAAATCATATTATGTCACTAGAAAATTGCATTAAGTTCAAATAAAAAATTAGGGTTGTCATCATCGTTTCAACCAAAAGATTCTGCTAATTAACTAGACTCCCAAGGTTCTAAATTTCCACTGGTAGTATAAATTATATTTAAATAAAATTTTTAGCAGAGTAGTAAATAAAACAATTAAAGTTAAAATAATCAAAATTTATTGTTGAAAATAATTACCACTGAACAATCAGCGCTGGTTTAAAATAGCTGGCTTATGGCTAGCAGAATAGTAGATAAAACACTTAATTAAAGTTAAAATAATCAATAGTTAACTACTACCCATCGTTGAGGCCGGATTGGTCAATTTTTAAAGCGCGCCAATTTGTCTCCGCCCCTTTGATCATTTTTTCATTAAAATTATAAATTGATGTATTAAATTGGTAACGAATACTATTAATTTAATATCTGAACGAAATAAAATGTTACTACTGTATTGGTGACAAAATATCAAATAAAAAGGAGTCGCAGTCAGGGATCGATAATCGATTTATTTGGTGACAGATCTACCATTCTGAGCACAGAGCTATTATTTAAGTAACAAAACTATTATTATAAGAACGAAGTTTATATTCATGTAATTCAATATAATTTTATTGGTTATCGATCTCTTATTTTACACATATATTAACATTAATTTGATAATTCATACCTGGGAACAATTTTTGTTTATCTGAGAACGAAAATATTTCGTAGCGATAGATCTATTTATTAGGTGATACAACTTGATGACAAATATAAATTTTGGTGATAGAAAATATAGTTCCCATTAAGTATTATCTTAGTTCATACTATGCTGTAAAAAACTGTTAAAAATTCATTACTTAATATTCTTTTGATCTGCTCTAGAACTTTTTAGTTTCTCTTAGTTCTTACACCTAGTTCAACCAACAGGAAAAAGAATATGACTACTCCATCTCTTTCCCATGGATGTCGTAAAAAGTGACCAAGGAATATGCTTATAAACTTGTGATTCTTCTATTAGGCGATGGACTAGCGACCTTTCACTTTTTGAATCTCAATTTTATCATTAAGCCAAACAATTGAACATGGCATATCAATCTTTACAAGACATTTGGTTCTGTCTACCCCACAATAGATATAGACGTGATTATATCTATGTATGTAACACCTAGACGAGTAAATAAATGAATAGTATGTTACAGTTCTCAATAAAAATCAGAGGTCTTGATTTCCTCACTCACCACCCGTTGCCAAACTTACAAAAATATCTGTTAATAATAATGTTCATATTGATAATGCCATTAAGGGAAAGGGTGATAACTTGGGATTCTATTTTAAGGCGATGGGTGAGCAACATTGAATCTCAATGCCATCATTGTGCCACACAGCTCAACAAAGCTATATAAAAAGAGCCTAGAGTTTCGGAAAGACGAAAGCTACGTTATTATATGTGAACCTCCTCTGAACCTCTTGTCAACAACAGAATATCCTGATGCCCTACAAACGTTACTTTTTGTACCTACATACAAATGTCACGTCTATAAATAATAATATAATAATATTCCCTTGTGGGGTAGACAAAAGTCTTAAAAAAAACTGATAGGCCATGTTCAGCCGTTTGGCTTAATGATAGAATTGAGATTCAAATAGTGACAGGTTGCTAGCCCATCACCGAAAAGAAGAATTCAAAGTTAGCCTATCCCTTAGTCGCCTTTTACGACCTCCATGGGAACGAGAGGGAGTGGTCCTATTCTTTTTATTATTGGTTTTGGGAACCACACATCACAACTAACTTTTCTAATTGCAGATATGAAAACCTTAGGTCCAGATTTCGTCTATGGTGTGATATCGGCAATGGACGGCGAAAGAGACCCTAGAAATTTACTATTCCTATTCCATTTCTTACCAGAATTCCTTGTGAACATCCCCCTAGGCCACTTAGTCGAAGAAATGTTTGACATCATATCGTGTTACTATCCAATTGACTTCCATCCATCTCCTGATGACCCTGCAGCGGTGTCCAGGGAGGATTTGGCTGCGGCTTTGTGTCCATGTCTGTCTGCGGTGCCTGAATTCGCTGAGCATTGCTTGGTGTTGCTGGTGGAGAAGTTGGACTCTAGTTTGAGATTGGCCAAAGTGGATTCGTTGAGACTCCTTGTAAGTATCTGAATTTGTTAGAAAATATGTATGTTAATTTACTATATTTTTTCTCAAAGGATTTTCTGGCGTCTGTTATGGTTGTATATTTATGTTGTACTTTTCTCTGAGGCCGCGTCGGGGTACATCCTACGATGGTGTCCCAAAAATGGAGTAATCATCCAAAAAATATCATAATACCGTGCCGTGTGGTTCCCGGCACTATTACAAAAAAGAATAGGACCACTCCATCTCTTTCCCATGGATGTCGTAAAAGGCGACTAAGGGATAGGCTTATAAACTTAGGATTCCTCTTTTAGGCGATGGGCTAGCAACCTGTCACTATTTGAATCTCGGTTCTATCATTAAGCCAAATAGCTGAACGTGGCCATTCAGTCTTTTCAAGACTGTTGGCTCTGTCTACCCCGCAAGGGATATAGACGTGATCATATGTATGTATGTATGTAATATCATAATATTGAGATTAACCTAATGTTTCTTGTGTGTTTCAGGCACAAAGCTGTAAAACTTTCAAACCAGAAAGTTACGTACCCTTTACAAAAACTCTGTGGTCCTCGATACAAAGAGAAATAACGCATAAAACTGACGATGAACTGAAAATGGTCGCGCACGAGGCATTGTCTGCTCTTGTCGCGAATTTAGCGACATCGGCAGACACAGATCAAGCGTTTGAAAATTTCGTAAAAGGAATTATTATTTCAATGCAAACAGCTATTGCAGAGTCCAAAACGGTCGCACAATTTGTTCAAGTTGCAAAGGTTTTGCTTACTACAGCAAACGCGTCAAGAGCGTCGTGTATTATGATACTGAAGTCTATGATACCAGCAACTATAGCGTATTACGGTTTTAAAACTTCTCCTAAATTGCAAATAGCTAGTTTGGATTTTTTATCAGATTTGTACGAATTGGGCAAGCATTGGGATGTATTGTCGGAACTTGAAAATGAAGTTAAAGAAATACCAGTGTTATGTTTAACCGCTGTTAGTAAAACGACCAAGGAGTACCAAATGGCCGGTTTTAGAACTTTGGTCAAAGTGCAAAACGTTTTGGATAGTAATTTAGTGTTGCCATTTGTTGAAGTTCTTACGCATAATATTCAGTACAGTCAAGACAGTGATTTGCTTGCAGTTAGCGTGGAAACTGTACACGCTATTGCAAGAAAGTATCCTGAGTTGATAATGAATTTAGTAGTTATAGGAAAATGTGACTTGGAGAATTTGACGCAAGACAAAACCGGTTTACAGAAAAGGTTGAATTTGCTTACCAACTTAGCGAGTATTGATGAATTTACTAAAGTGATTCTAGAAGAAATGCTTAAAGTTATAACGAGTAACGACGCCGAAGCAGATAAAGTGGTTGAGGCATTGAGTGAGAACATGTCGAATACTAGTTTGTATACAGACGAGAAATTAATAAAAATCGAAAGTGATCATGGATTAATAGATTCTATAATAAACTGGCTTCTCAAAGAAATACAGCGGCCTCACGAGTCGTTGTCACATGGATTTAATTTGATAGCGAATACGATAAGCAGTTTATCGTGTGAGAAACAATTGAAAATGTTAGCTAAACATAGTCCAGATCTTTTAGAGAAATGTAAAACAGAGGAGGTCTATTACCATATATTACAAAGTCTGTATATTTCATTGCATCAGACAATTTATGAGGCCAAATTTGAAGAGATATTGTCAATGAGTTTGGATTTAGCTCTGAATAGTGAGAAGGAAGTGATCAGGACAAAGGCTTGTATATTAGTGGCACATTTCTTGAACAAAGCGGAGTCTGGGCAGAAATTTGAGCTTTTGTATGAGATTCTGAAGAATTACTTGAGTAGTTGCAGTAGGAACAAACAGGAATTGTGTCCGCGCCTCATAGTTCTTTACAGTTGGATAACTAAGGCGTTGATAATGAGAGGACATGATATGTTTGTGTTTTGGCTCCAAAAGGTGAGTGTTTCATTAAGTTTTTGTTGCTGTTACTGGTAAGTAACCTAATAAAATGTAGGTCACCACAGACATTATCTGTTGTGATGGCCTCTTGTTCAATTTATTTGATTCAATACCTTTTGAATATCTGTGCCTTATAATTTTAGTTGGCAAATAAATGAATTTGATTTTATATTCATGCCCCTATAAACACGGTCTTGGTAAGTCAGGTGTTTACAAAGCGACTCTCGTCTATTTTCTGCTATCATTGCAGGACTTTTAGGGATCATGGTTAATCTAGTAATTGAATGTGCAGGTTACCTCACGATAATTTTCTTTATTATAAACATATCGATTAGCAAACAATACAATGATTATAATAACAAGTAATATTTGAAGCTTGAACTGCGAGAATAGCTAGAGAACGGATAAATACGTTTATAAACGAAGGATACGTTTATAAACTTGGCATTCTTCTTTTAGGCAATGGGCTAGTATTCTGTCACTATTTGAGTCTCAATTCTATCATTAAGAAAACCAGCTGAACGTGGCCTTTCAGTCTTTTCAAAACTGTTGGCTCTGTCTACCCCGCAATGGATATAGACGTGATTATATGTATAGCTAGATAGAACTCTTTACTTAAACATCCTTTCTCCAATTTTCAGATAGTATCCACACTATCGACACCGGAATATTGTCATCAAGGCTCCGACGCAGTGCGCCTCATCATGACTGACTTCTCAGAATGTCTGAACACGAAGCATCATTGCCGCGTCAGTCTTCTATACAAACAGAGAATGTTCCAGACGTTCTCGACGTTAACTGAGAAATTGACGGTAGTTGAAGATTCGAAAGAAGCGTTCCTGTTGAGTTGGGCGTATGTGTTGAATGGAGTGCCCAAAAGTGTACTTAAGAACCAAGTTATCAAGGTAAATAATTGTGATGATTTTAATTGTAATATTTTTAGGCGATTCGAAGTTGCCAACTCGTTAACTAAAAAACTACTAACCACAAAATGTGTTTATAATATTTAAATTTGTGTATTTTTAAGCGTGTGTTAAATGTGTTAAAATATGTTTAAAATATTACGACCTAAATAAAGAGTATAAACTTGGGATTTTTCTTTTATGCAATGGGTTATCAACCTGTCACTATTTTAATCTCAATTCAATCATTAAGCCAAACGGCTGCACGTGTCCTCTCAGTGTTTTCAAGACTGTTGTCTACCCCGCAAGAGATATGTATGTATGTTTGTACATTCTCTTCCTTTCCAGATTACGCCAGTAGTTATAGACGCCTTGACATACGACAACAAGGATCTGTTAGTAGTTATGACGGACGTCCTCAGCTATTTTGTACAATTACAACTGCCTTTAGTCGCCGACAGCTTGCAAACCGTGCTGCCTAGGCTGGTCAATCTGACCAGATATGCTAACTCTATGGTAAGTCATATATATAATATACAGTAAAAATATTTTTACTGTTGTATTATTTTTTTTTTATAGTTATATTATATTATTAAAAAAATAATTTATAAGTATATATATATATATATATATATATATATATATATATATATAAAACTAGTAACCGAGTATGAATTTGAAAAATAAAGAAAATTGTCTGTTTGTATGTTTGTTTGTTCACGCTTATCTTCGGAACTACTGAACGTATTTTAACGAAACTTTTTTTTTTATATTTTTCTGTCTATTTTAGCCAGCCGGCCAGTATTTGGCATCCTCATTTTAGTCAATTTTTTCGTAAATTGTCCATGGCGACGTTAGGATAGAACTTTCCCATCGATTTTTTATTATGTATATGTATGTTATCAATATTTGATTATTTCAGGACGTAAGAATAAAAAGCCTCCAATGCCTCTACGACATCGCCAATTCGTACCGAACAAGCCTGCTGCTACCGCACAAGCAAGACATATTAATTGATTTAGCGCCATCTCTTGACGACAAGAAGAGACTCGTCCGCAATATGGCGGTCAAGGCCAGAACCAGGTGGTTTTTAATTGGCGCCCCTGGAGAAGTTAAAGATAATTAATTGTTTGTGTTAAAATTGAAATGTATTGTATTTTTTTTAAATATTAAAAGAAAGAAAAAAATTGAAAATAGCAATATCCTACATTAATACTGAGCTTCTGTTTTGTGCGCACGATGTACTAATATAAATTAAGGAGCAGAAAACATACAAATAGGCAAAAATATACTAATAGGTAAACCCTTTTATTTGGCGATAAAATAGTATATTGTGATACGGCAAAAAAGTTTTTAGTTTGTAACCTATTGTTAAGAAATAAACAAGCCCTTAAGAATATTCCAATGTTTTTTTCAAATTAGTCGTTTTTTATTAAATCTTTTGGTTGCACTTTTTCTACGTTACAAATTCGTTTCTAATATATATTACTTATTTGTTGAAATTCTTGTACTACTATTCTTTTCAAAGTTTATATTCCTATTAAGTGTTGCTATAATCAACAAAATATTGGAATTCTTTGTAGTATATATAATATACATTGTTATTTAATGACGAAATAATGTAAAAATTACTTGTATGTTCTGATCTGAAGAATAATTTAACGCACCATGCTGTAAGATGTATGTAGGTATGTATGTCCATACATTGTATTTTGTTAAATTGTGAACATATTGCAATAAATTATATACATAATTTTAGCAATTGTTTTATTATAAGTTTTAATTAATTTTTGTTCCTCTTTTTGAGACCTCTTCAATAAATCCTGGATTGGGTGATACAAGTTTTTACACGAAACTACTCCTATCTGACCTCTGCAACCTCAGCAGGTAAACCTAACCCGTATTGGATCGATGGTTACACAATGCACATCCAGTTGCCTGAATGTGCAGGTTTCCTCATGATATTTTCCCTCACCGTAAGAGCATCGGTTAGTATTCAAACGAATGTACATAATTAAAAAAATACTAAAAAGTATCTAGCTAAAATACTCAAAGATTCATAAAATTGGGTCATCGTCGTCCAATATTATCCTATTTAGGGTAAACCTGTAAAATAATTCCAGAGATAGGTCCGAGATTAGGACGGACAAATCCTGCCCACTAACAATTTGATTTACATTTGCATAATCCGTTATCGCAGTGGGAACATTTGCCGCACTTTAGATGTTAATGAGGGATCTTGGTAAGTCAGGTGTTTACAAAGCGACTCTCGTCTAATCTCTGCTATTATTGTAGGGGTACCTAACCCTTTCTGGATCATGGTCATGGTGAGGAAACGGGTTTCCTCACGATAATTTTCTTTATATTATAAACATATCGGTTAGCAAACAATATACCGATTATTATAACAAATAATATTTGAAGCTTGAAGTACGAGTATAGCTAGACCAAGGAATAGGTTTATAAACCTGGCATTCTTCTTTTAGGCAATTGACTAGTAATCTGTCACTATTTGAGTCTCAATTCTATCATTAAGAAAACCAGCTGAATGTGGCATTTCAGTCTTTTCAAAACTGTTGGCTCTGTCTACCCCGCAATGGATATAGACGTGATTATATGTATAGCTAGATAGAACTCTTTACTTAAACATCCTTTCTCCAATTTTCAGATAGTATCCACACTATCGACACCGGAATATTGTCATCAAGGCTCCGACGCCGTACGCCTCATCATGACTGACTTCTCAGAATGTCTGAACACGAAGCATCATTGCCGCGTCAGTCTTCTATACAAACAGAGAATGTTCCAGACTTTCTCGACGTTAACTGAGAAATTGACGGTAGTTGAAGATTCGAAAGAAGCGTTCCTGTTGAGTTGGGCGTATGTGTTGAATGGAGTGCCCAAAAGTGTACTTAAGAACCAAGTTATCAAGGTAAATAATTGTGATGATTTTAATTGTAATATTTTTAGGCGATTCGAAGTTGCCAACTCGTTAACTAAAAAACTACTAACCACAAAATGTGTTTATAATATTTAAATTTGTGTATTTTTAAGCGTGTGTTAAATGTGTTAAAATATGTTTAAAATATTACGACCTAAATAAAGAGTATAAACTTGGGATTTTTCTTTTATGCAATGGGTTATCAACCTGTCACTATTTTAATCTCAATTCAATCATTAAGCCAAACGGCTGCACGTGTCCTCTCAGTGTTTTCAAGACTGTTGTCTACCCCGCAAGAGATATGTATGTATGTTTGTACATTCTCTTCCTTTCCAGATTACGCCAGTAGTTATAGACGCCTTGACATACGACAACAAGGATCTGTTAGTAGTTATGACGGACGTCCTCAGCTATTTTGTACAATTACAACTGCCTTTAGTCGCCGACAGCTTGCAAACCGTGCTGCCTAGGCTGGTCAATCTGACCAGATATGCTAACTCTATGGTAAGTCATATATATAATATACAGTAAAAATATTTTTACTGTTGTATTATTTTTTTTTTATAGTTATATTATATTATTAAAAAAATAATTTATAAGTATATATATATATATATATATATATATATATATATAAAACTAGTAACCGAGTATGAATTTGAAAAATAAAGAAAATTGTCTGTTTGTATGTTTGTTTGTTCACGCTTATCTTCGGAACTACTGAACGTATTTTAACGAAACTTTTTTTTTTATATTTTTCTGTCTATTTTAGCCAGCCGGCCAGTATTTGGCATCCTCATTTTAGTCAATTTTTTCGTAAATTGTCCATGGCGACGTTAGGATAGAACTTTCCCATCGATTTTTTATTATGTATATGTATGTTATCAATATTTGATTATTTCAGGACGTAAGAATAAAAAGCCTCCAATGCCTCTACGACATCGCCAATTCGTACCGAACAAGCCTGCTGCTACCGCACAAGCAAGACATATTAATTGATTTAGCGCCATCTCTTGACGACAAGAAGAGACTCGTCCGCAATATGGCGGTCAAGGCCAGAACCAGGTGGTTTTTAATTGGCGCCCCTGGAGAAGTTAAAGATAATTAATTGTTTGTGTTAAAATTGAAATGTATTGTATTTTTTTTAAATATTAAAAGAAAGAAAAAAATTGAAAATAGCAATATCCTACATTAATACTGAGCTTCTGTTTTGTGCGCACGATGTACTAATATAAATTAAGGAGCAGAAAACATACAAATAGGCAAAAATATACTAATAGGTAAACCCTTTTATTTGGCGATAAAATAGTATATTGTGATACGGCAAAAAAGTTTTTAGTTTGTAACCTATTGTTAAGAAATAAACAAGCCCTTAAGAATATTCCAATGTTTTTTTTCAAATTAGTCGTTTTTTATTAAATCTTTTGGTTGCACTTTTTCTACGTTACAAATTCGTTTCTAATATATATTACTTATTTGTTGAAATTCTTGTACTACTATTCTTTTCAAAGTTTATATTCCTATTAAGTGTTGCTATAATCAACAAAATATTGGAATTCTTTGTAGTATATATAATATACATTGTTATTTAATGACGAAATAATGTAAAAATTACTTGTATGTTCTGATCTGAAGAATAATTTAACGCACCATGCTGTAAGATGTATGTAGGTATGTATGTCCATACATTGTATTTTGTTAAATTGTGAACATATTGCAATAAATTATATACATAATTTTAGCAATTGTTTTATTATAAGTTTTAATTAATTTTTGTTCCTCTTTTTGAGACCTCTTCAATAAATCCTGGATTGGGTGATACAAGTTTTTACACGAAACTACTCCTATCTGACCTCTGCAACCTCAGCAGGTAAACCTAACCCGTATTGGATCGATGGTTACACAATGCACATCCAGTTGCCTGAATGTGCAGGTTTCCTCATGATATTTTCCCTCACCGTAAGAGCATCGGTTAGTATTCAAACGAATGTACATAATTAAAAAAATACTAAAAAGTATCTAGCTAAAATACTCAAAGATTCATAAAATTGGGTCATCGTCGTCCAATATTATCCTATTTAGGGTAAACCTGTAAAATAATTCCAGAGATAGGTCCGAGATTAGGACGGACAAATCCTGCCCACTAACAATTTGATTTACATTTGCATAATCCGTTATCGCAGTGGGAACATTTGCCGCACTTTAGATGTTAATGAGGGATCTAGGTTTTTTAGTTCGTTCTGCGTCACGTATTTATTAGATTATGTAACATTTGAACTTAGTTTTTCAGTGTTTATCTTTTTTTTTTGTACTTATTTGCATTGTAACTTGCCTGTATCAGTAATAGTCAATCAAAGCAAGTGATAAGACTTATGAAATTGGAATTCTTTTATAGATTTGCTAGCACACATAGTCAAGTTTCAGTCATACTATCTATACTAATACAGCATATATACGTAGTAGGTAGGTAGTAGGTAGCATTTATACGTAAACCTTGAATCTCTGTTCTCTATAAAAAAACTGCATCAATCCGGTGTGTTTTAAAGATCTAAGCCAACATTCAAGCAACTGCTATAAACTATGTAGTGATTATAAATGCGAAAGTGAGTTTGTTTGTTACCTCTTCAGAGTTTTACTACTGAAACGATCTGCATGAAATTGTGCATACATACAGTGTTGACTACCTATGAGAAGGATGCATGCTACTTTTTTTTCTATTTAATAAGAAATCTGAAACATTAAAACGATGTAGTCGTTACTACGTATCTAATTCAGAGGAAGTCCCTTGGCGCGACATTATAGCAATCTAGCGTTGCGACAGTTTAATTTTCTCTTGGTTATTTCTAGAACCAACCAAAAATAAGGCCATGATTATAAAAGAACTACCTTTTACCCGCAGCTTCGCCCTCGTGAATTTAGCGCTATCTACAAAAAGCGACGAATTTAGTGCCATCTATAAAAAGCGACGAAATTAGCCCCACCTACAAAAATCAAAGAATTAAACGCTACCTATAAGAGATTAAAATTTTTTCGCAAATCCTACGGAAATGTAGTTTACGTGAGATATTTACCGAGATGAAATGTACCCTATGTACTTCTCCAGACTCTTATACGTGATATTTGAAGAAGATTAATTCGGTAGATAACTCATGAAGAAGTTACAAACAAACAAATATACTCATTTTCGCATTTATAATATTAGTTTGGATAGCACCTTCACAATCATTTAAAACTACCTTTTGCCTTTAGCACCGTCGACATTTAACAAAAATTTCGGAATTACCGTTAGAATTTAAAAAAAAATAAAGGATGCCTCTTTGCCTGTCATAAACAGTAAGCCCTGACTACTAAAGATTATATTGCATGTAGGTTCCTTATGTGGTCTATGGGAGTGAGAGGTGTTTACTTGAAATACACATTAAAAAGGATTATAGCCATGGGAGTAGGTACTTTAAATGACAATACAGACATGCATATAGTCACGTCGATATCCTTTGCGGGGTAGACAGAGCCAACAGTCTTGAAAAACTGAAAGGCCACTTCAGCTGTTCAGCTTATGATGGAATTATAGTTCTGAATTGAGATTCATATACATATGTATGAATTAGTTTTGCTATAATATAAGTTTGTATGAATTATTTTTGGGTTTGTCATGTCGTGGTAAATTGTAAAATTCCGGCAACGTATATCACCGCGTTAGCTCGAAGATTAGTCCCTGGGCGGCTGACAGGGATTCTCTGGACCTCTCAGGGGATTAGGGAACAAATCCTGCTTGCTGATGATTCAATTAAAATTTGCATAGTCCGCCGGCCATTTAGCAGAATTCGCGTGGACGGCATTTGTTTTAAACAAAAGAAAATCAGAGCAGTTTATATATTATACATAGATGGTTTTAACCGTTGACAAAATAACAGGGTGTTGTTGTAAGTTTGAGTTCGACGTGTCTGTCTGTGGGGTATTTTCTGATTTGTTTGTTTGTGATTTCTTTATAATACAATACATACAAAAGAAAAAAAAATACAGTTAAAGGTTTTGATTTTTATTTTATTTATTGGTACGGTGAATTAAGTTGGATTTGGAGTAGGTATTTCTTCGGTATTTTTGATAGAATTCGATTCATGATGGCTGTTGGATAACATTCATCACGATTCCCTCAATACGAGTATCGATTATAAGGTATTGGAGTAGAAGAATACTATATACGAAACACTATAGCAAAAATATGCCATAAGATTAATAAATTATATATTTTCTCATTCTGTTAAAGAATTCCATGGCAATCTTCTTCCCTCTGGATTTTAGCCACGGTTTTATCCTCACCACTCTGGATATGACTTAACGATGGACCCTGGATTGGGTGAGTCAGGTTTTTACACAAAGCGACACCCATCTGACTTTCGCAACCTTTGCTGGTAAACCTAACCCGTATTGGATCGATCATGGTTACACATCCAGTTGCCTGAATGTGCAGGATTCCTCACGATGTATTCCCTCACCGTAAGAGCATCCATGAATTCCTTGGCTGTGTTTCAAAATATTTTAACCACATTTATAGACGTAATTGAAAATTATGTATGTAAAAGACGCAGTATAAACTTAAATAAAATATAATTTGTCATCACATTAAAACTTAAAGCATAATATAGACATAAGGAACCTATCACTCTAGAAAAAGGACCCGATTTGAGATAACAGGCGGAGACGTGGGATAAAGGTAGTAGTCGTAGCCAGAGGTCTAGCCCACAATCAAAACCCTATAATACTGTATTTAAATTGACCAAAACTATTTAAATTCAAATTAATTTGTCATTAAGTGTAATGATTATTAATTCCACGCTAGTGTTCTTAATTACAGCTGTAATAGATAAATGATGAGACTTTGATGTGTCCCGCTGGAGTTGAAGTACTTAGTCTGGATACTAATTTAAATATCCTATGTATTTCTGATGATCTGTTTATTTTGATGTAATTGTAAACGCATAATAAAAGGTATTCAAGAAGAGATTGTGAAAAAATCGAAGCGTCAGATTCATGGTTTCATTTTTATTCAATACTTCTATTGACCCTAAAAAGACCCCTTATAATTTTTTTTCTTAAATATCTTCAATGTACAGACAAAGTTCAGTTACAGTTTTATTATATGTATGGAAGTAGTCAATAAGTGAATTTTGCAAATAAATATTACACTATTCTTCTCGTTTTGATACGAGTATAAAGAATTCCGTAAGGTTGGCGAACTTATATACAAACCAAATTGTTTCCGTGCAATCAAAGTGTCGTGTGGTTCCAGGTATTAATAGAAAAAGAATAGATTTTCGTTAAAGACGACTAAGACGCTTATAAGCTTTTGATTCTTCTTTTACGCGATGGCGATGGGCTATTCACTATTTGAAGTTCAATTCTATCATTAAGCCAAACAGCTGAACGTGGCTTGTCAGTCTTTTCAAAACTGTTAGCTCTGTCTACCCAGCAAGATATAGACGTGTTGATATTTATAAATGTATCAATTCACGCGTCATACATACATACATAAAATCACGCCTTTTTCCCGGAGGGGTTGGCAGAGACTACCTCTTTCCACTTGCCACGATCTCTGCATACTTCCTTCGCTTCATCCACATTCATAACTCTCTTCATACAAGCTCGGCGGTTTCGGGTACTCTTGACCTGACCCTTTATCAGGACGTCCTTAAAATTTGATCAAGATACGTTCGTCTAGGTCTTCCCACTACGACCTTTCCCTCCACACTCTCCTTGTATTCACGCGTCACTCCTTTTGATATCTGGTATACCACAAGGTTAATACTTTAGCGAACTTATATGCAAACCAAATCGTCTCCTATTTTAATTACAGCAACATAGTTCGGTTCTGAAAGCGGGGCAGGCTCACCGTGCAATAATCCGAGGCCTAGTTTTGCCGAGTCAGTGAATAGCGGGGTTAACTCGGGTTACAACGTTAATAAACCTCGTTGAAGCTTATTTTTGTTCAGTGAATAGATTTTCATGTAGGGTGTTTTGATGAAGCTAAAGGTTTTGCCTATAAAACGTTCTAAGTAATCCTGGCTAGGTTCGTTTATATTTTTTGTATAAAATATTAGATTATTATTTTTAATTTATAATGCGTTATGCATAGACGAAGAAAAAAAGGCGGACGGTGTTTTACTATACGCCAAAATGAAGCACCAAAAGTATACCCACTGTGTATAAAAATTATATATTTCAAGAGCATAACACAAGTCCTAAATCTACATGCTAACTCAATTTGTATAATTTGTTCCGCATAGGTAATGAAATGAAACACTCCAAATTTCTACAAAGGCGATGTAAACGGTTCTCTGGTTGGTGGACTTACCCCTTGCGGGGTAGACAGAGCCAACAGTTTTGAAAAGACTAAAAGGCCACGTTCAGCTATTTGGCTTTAAGAAAGAATAGAGATTCATATAAAATGACAGGTTTCTAGCCCATCGCCTAAAAGAAGAATCCCAAGTTTATAAGCCTCTTCCTTAGTAGCCTTTTACGACATCCATGGGAACGAGATGGAGTGGTCCTTTTTTTTCCATTGGTGCCGGGAACCACACGGCAAACAGAGTTGGCGGACAGAGAACCTTTATAAATTTGTTAGCAAGAGCTCCGGAGGTACCCGACGTGGGGTGATACGGAACCACTGGACTGTGGATGAAAGCATTGAAGAACCCTTATAGACTGGGGAGCTTCAGTAGGGATAAAAATGCATTTAAAATATTGGGAATATGGATGTTTGATACACTGAAACTTGTTTTAAATGCCTGTCTAATAATCATATGTAAGATCAATAAAAAAAATTACTAGTAAACAGCAGTATCTAATGAAAATAAAAAAAATATTATTCAAAAAGGTGGAATTATGACGAAAAAAATCGCTTTTTTTTTATTGCACCGCAATAAATTACAGTAAATTCACATGTATTTCAAAACCTCTCTCAAGAGTAAATTATTTCTAAAATAGTAAAAAAAATTATCCCTGTTATGTATGAAAGAGTGCTTAATTTTAACAAATTAATATTATTTACGAGATTTTTATTAAAATCTGTTTATTTTTTTGTACGTTTGCCGTGAGGGCACAGAATTTAATACGAGTAGTTCTAACTCAGTAATGGTTGCAATTGCAACGTTGCGCAATATAAGAGATGAATGGAACACGTTTCCGCTGCGTTATACAGGGTGCTGCCAAGAATAGCGATCCTCCGCGTTATACAGCGTGTTGCCAAATCGCAGGCGGCATTTAGAGCATTTTGTGAACGCGTGTGTAGGTGGTTTATTGTGTTTAATCTCGTGGAACAACTATTTGTAAAGTAAAAGAATAAGTAAATAAGGATAATGAATGACGGAAGCTAAGAAATTCAGTTAACTCAGTAATTTCTTTCAGTAACATATGTAATGTATAGTCTAATTCTACAAAGGCTTAACTCAATAAAAGAAAATTAATTCTTAATCAGTTTTTCTATTGAGCTTAGATTATTGGAAATCCCTAATCATTATGGTAAAAAATATGACAAGTGCATAAGATTTAAATAAAAATAAAATTGTTATATCTCACATTAAAAAAAACACTTAGCCAATTACAAATTCAGTGCTACGAATGGCGTAACTGCCTACGATTTACGATGCTACGAGTGCTACAAAATGCTACGATGATAATATTTGTTATATAATACAACTTTTGCTACCGTGTAAAATACATATACGTACATACACATGATTTGTTTCAATTATAATTAGATTTAGTACATGTAAGCTTAGAATGTCTATGGGAATGGTTAATTAGACCACAGTATTCGGATAAATTATAATACGTTTACTACGATTAATCAACAGCATATATACAAAGGTAAATTGTGAGAAGTGAGGAATCATTTTATGGTATACATTTTCTACGTGCAATAATTTATAATATTATTTTCTACCATAGTAAGAACACATAGGTAATTGATAATGACCGCAATATTCTCCGGCAAAAATTAAACTCCATGCATTCAAAGGCTAAGGCTTTGGAATCCAAAAACGGATTCTTAAAAAGAACCGGATTTTTTAGATTTCACAAGCAATCGCAAATAATTCTCTGGGTGGGTATCAAATAACCTCTCACTATCTCCTGGGCTTCTGGTATAGCTAAAGATAACAGCGATCTGTTGGTTTAGGACACACTCCATGACGACGCTATAAGATAGCTATTTATAGGAGCACTTCCTTACTTAATTGAGTGTTCAGAGCCGGCTTATATTTATTGTGACAAGGTTTAATTAAAACGTTGAAAATACAACTCTCTCTCTCTCTCATTATGGCGTGTTCCCAGTTGCACCTTGTGTTCCAAGCTTCGAGGTCTGGGGTCCGCTGTTAATAATTGTAAGTAAAAAAAATTGTAAAACGAGAGAGCGTCGGTGGTCGAATCGGTAAGGTGTCCGGTTAAAAAGCGTGATGCGCAGAAAGGCACAGGTTCAAATCCCACCTCGACCATGTACCATTGACTATTTACGAAGTATGTACATTAGTTTAACTACTAACCGATGATCTCACGGTGAGGAAAACATCGTGAGGAAACCTGCACATTCAGGCAGGCCTGATTGTGCAGGTATCCTCATAAAATTTTCCCTCACCGTAAATTTACCGTCGTCATTACAGATAAGAAACGTACTGTAACACAATGTTAGACCTCGGAATCTTAAGGCAAAACCGAGTTTTCCTGAAAGTCGGGCAAAGAAAATACTTGCGGAGCACAAAAGAAGCGAGGTGGGCGAACAACAATAGGCATAAAGAAACAAAACAAAATATACCGACCCACTGTAGTGGCGCGTGCTTGGAACGTGTGGTTCACAATGGTCCAGTAACAAATGTTTTTTTTAACACATACATACATACATCAAATTACGCCTTTTTCTCGGAGGGTAGGCAGAGACTACATCTTTCCACTTGGCACGATCTCTGCATATTTCCTTCGCTTCATCCACACTCATTACTCTCTTCATGCAAGCTCGGCGGTGCGGGTACTATTTATTTTTTATGTGAACATTTGTTTTTATTTTGTTGATTTGTACGAAGCATCTGTACGTTTTCTACCTTAACTTTTTGTAAATATTTTTTTCATTATTGGATTGTTGATTGGAAGATATCTCTAATTGAGATAAATCCGCTTTCGTATACCTATTTTTATTCTATCTTTAAGGCGTTTTGTTCTTTCTCGTTCAATAAAGCCGGATTTACATTACGAAATTAGTTGCATGATTTTGTTTTACAAAAAATACGCGCATAGCATGAAACTACTCCAGTTTCACAAAAGTAATGCATGCATTGTAAAACTGAACGTTTACACATAAAATTACTGGTCAATATTAGTTTTATCAAACTAATTTCAAGCCACTAATTTCGTAATGTAAATCCGGCTTAAAGGTATTACAAACAAACAGACAGTCTGTGTAAAGGAGTAGGTTTCTCTTGGATTGTGGTCCACAAAGAGAGATCAATCGGGATAAACGAAAATGAATTCGTTTTAATTATTAACATAATTATATTTAATCGATTCGTTCAATTCGATCAAGTAATTTATTTAACGGCAACTAATGTTTTCAAACCGAAATTCGAAATGTCCCATAATAAATAAAATTTTTGATATCGTTTTGGTAGCACGAGTTCTACAATCACTCAATTTAAAAAAAAACTGGAAACAATCGGAACTTTTGGGAACTATCAAACATAATGTCGCACTAAGTTTATTAGTGTTCAATTGAAGTCGTTAATCGCATCTCAACTCGGCCGAGTCACTCGACCAATGTGAAACAGCTTACAGCGTTACTACGTGCAGTTTTTACTGAGCTCTTCTTTATGCAACTAGAAACTCTTACAAGATGAGATTGCAAAGTGAATTATGAGTACCTACTGTAACAATAATATTTTCTATGAAATGATATAAAGGTCTCTAGGAAAATTTGAATAATGTTCAGTAGTGTTAATAATATTGGGTGAGGATATTATTAGAAGGGGAACTATTGTTTTTAAATATGCGAGGAATCGATATAGTTTAAAGTATTGTCTTGAAGTAATGTATAAAAGTGTCATAAGCAGTGTAGATAATGTAAGAGTAATAATTTATTTATATATATATATATATTTATGTACATCAAGGAAAAAAGTAAGAATAGAACTTAAACTAAAGAAAAAATTTGTGCAAGGGCACTATTTATTTCTAGAGAAATTTAATAAAGTTTTTTGAAGTAATTGTATTGGGCTATATTTTTGCGAGCGTTTCGTACAAAACTACTGAATGAAATTATATGCGGTTTTATCGCTGTATATCTTAATTACAAAACTGTCATCTTATCAATATTAATTGATATAACATACATGCTGCTTAGAACTGAAACAATCACGCCTCTTTCCTGGAGGTATAGGCGGAGACAACATCTTTCCACTTGGCACGATCCCTGCATACTCCTTTCGTTTTATCCATATTTATAGGTCTCTTTATGCAAGTTCGTCGGTTTCGGGTACTCTTGACCTGACCTTTTGTCAGGACGTCTCAGATTTAATCAAGGTACGTTTTTTTATTAAGTAAAGTAATACTTAGTCATATATTAAACACATATTAGTATTCAAACTACACAGACAGGCCATACACTGTAATTTCGTTACCATTTGTACCCCCGCACAACAAAGTCGGTTGTCATAACACGGACGTCACGAATTACTCGCATTTCCCGGCGAAGCCCATCTTCAGTTCCCCTTGTATCGTCTATGGTATAGTAAACAATTGTCAGAATGTTAACTAATTAACAAGAGAGGTGAACGGGATTACTTCCTTCTGGCTTTAGTTTCAGTTGCAACCTCACCACTCTGGAGAAAACCGAAAGAGCATCGGTTAGTATTCAAACTAATGTACATAACTTCGCAAATAGTCATTGGTACATGGTCGGGGTGGGATTCGAACAAGTACTTAGGAGAAGATTCTAGAAATTTAACCGACTTCAAAAAAGTAGGGTATCAAATCAAGGCGGTTCTCTTTTCACAAAAGTTAAATGCTGTCTTTGTTTGACAAAAATAAATAAAAATTATTAGATAACAATTAATATTTGAATTTGAAATGTTGCAGCATAAGTAGTATCTTAATTGAAGATCCGAACGTTAAAATAAACATAACCTTCTGGTTTTTATACGATTCTGCAGCAGTACTCTGTTTCGCTTCTTGAGGAATGCGTTAACAAAATGGCCGATCGTCGTCGTGGTGATGACAAATGCTTCACATATGTACGACGTGTGTTTATTAAATATCTCAGGAAAGAATAAAGTGACTATTCTCTTATATAGGTAATATTTTTTGTTATTTAAATATTGTTTATACTTATACGTAGTAATATAATCACGTCTATATCCAATGCGGGGTAGACAGAGCCAACAGTGTTGAAAAGACAGAAAGGCAACGTTCAGCGTGGCTTAATGATGGAATTGAGATTCAAATAGTGACAATGTGAAATCCCAAGTTTATAAACCTATCCCTTAGTCGCCTTTTACGATAACCATGGGAATGATATGGAGCAATTCTATTCTAAAGTGCCGGAAATCACACGGCATCATACGCTAATAACGGTTTATGGTAACTACCTATCTAGTAACGGTAAGACAGAGCCAACAGTTTTGAAAAAACTGATTGGTCACGTTCAGCTGTTTGGCTTAATAATTGAATTGAGATTCAAATGGTGACAGCTAGACCATCGCCTAAAAGATGAAACCCGAGTATAAGTATATATTTATTAAAAAAATATATATTACTAGAGGCCGCCCGCGACTTCGTCCGCATGGAAACCCTATCAGTCCCGCGGGAACTCTGGGATAAAAAGTAGCCTATGTGTTATTCTGGGTCTTCAGCTACCTACATACCAAATTTCATGGTAATCGGTTTAGTAGTTTTTGCGTGAAAGAGTAACAAACATCCATACAAACTTTCGCCTTTATAATAGTAGTAGGATAGGATAGTAGGATTATACAATATACAGTTATGAAGTTCTGCCGTTGTTATCTCTTTGTAAAAAAACTTAACTAATTATATTAGAGATTCATTTGTTTCGGAAACACTAATCAGAGGATATCCGGGCCCCTCCGGGACTCTTATCAATGGACCCTGGGATTTATTGGCGACGGGTAACCCACCCGGAATATCTTAATTACTTTATGACACCAGTGGGTAGGCTGTCAACGATAGACATAGATATAGTTAGATACTCACTTATCTGTACTCAAATCGAACTCCAAACTTCAATATAATGTCCTTGTGGTTCTCGACATTTTAGACTAGGATACTAGTCTGTATCCCTTGGGTCTTGAACAACAAAAAAAATCTGTAATCTTAAAAAGACTGACAGTTCCCGTTCAGCTGTTCGGCTTAAGATAGAATTGAGATTCAAGTACATAGAAACAGTTTGCAAGTCCGCTTAAAATGCGTGATGCGCAGAAAGGCACAGGTTCAAATCCCACCTCGGCCATATACCAATGACTATTTTCGTTAGTTATTGGCCTTTCAGTTACTACTGATACTTCAAAGGTTTTTTATTTTGGTATATTTCCACGGAGCGACATCCCGGGCAAAAGTCGAGAAAGCTTAAATTCCCATGATTATTTCAACCAACTTTTATTTATATTTTATAGTTGGATAACATAGTATGAATACTTTGGCTTTATATGACGATCACTAATGACGTCAAATGTTGTAGTTTCACCTTCACCTTTTTCACCTTTCTGTAAGTGAATTGATTTGCAGGGTCTATCTAAACTTATGTCTGTGCTGTCGACTGATTAATAAATGTATAGCTTCAGTTTATCTTAGGACAAGTTTACGCACGACTTGACGTGGCACAGTTTCTGTCCGCAAACTGCTTGTGAAGGGTCGTGGGATTCAACCCTGTGGAAAACTTGTGTTGTTCTTGTTTGTTAGTCATGGGGATTCTTACAACTTTTTAGTTAAGAAGATATCAATGGTTTTAATATTTATTTGCTTCAGCGTCCGTATTGATGATTAAATTAGCTTTTTAACCAGCCAGACAGCGATACTTTTCCGCGCGATAAAAACGGCGTCGCGCGTGCCATGCTACGGGGACTGGATTCGACTTTATAATAATATTAATGCAAAAATATACTTACAAATCTACATGGATAATAAAAAAAAACTTTATTATATCAAACTTTTGGTTTTAAGTAAATATTTTACTTATCACCAATTTATCATAGATGAGGAGAATTATACAATTAAGAATTTATACTAAACTGAGTGTGTAACTTTCTCCAGGCGCACTCGTAGTTCGTAAGTAACTTCTTGTACTAATGGCACCGAAAATTCAGGATAGTCACCCACACATTGTGGGAATGTGATTTACTTGCTACATAAACCATTGCTTAATAAACCAGATTATCAAAATATTTGAATAAGTTTTGTAGCTCATGGGAATTTATAAAAATTAATACATCAATGAAATAAATATCAATGAAAAAACATCATTGATTCTTTTTTATCAGGCAGATTAGAATAAAATATTAAGAAAAAAAAATGTTAAATTGAGTTAGGTTTCTACACGAAGTGATTCCAGCTTGACACCTGCTACCTTTGCAGAAGAACCTTACCCGTATTGAACCATGGTTACACATTCAGTTACCCGAATGTGCAGGTTTGCTGACGATAAATTCCCCGCCTTAAAAGTATCAATTAGCACTCAAACTTATAAACATAACTCAGAAGAAGGGATGGTTCATGGCCAAGGTAGGATTTCAATCGATGTCTCCATGCTCTTCACGCATTTTTAATCGGGCATCTTATCAATTACACTTTTTTTGAGTTAGTCCCGGCTGTCATCACTAGATGGACGTAGTATCAAATCCTTTAGGCTTGAAAAATCTGACATCAGTGTTTGCCTTTAAGACACATGACAAGATATAAAAACAATAAATTCGACCATTCGGCATTAAAACACCATGTGGTTCTCAGTTCCTGTATATGGTGTGTGGACTAGCAAACAGGCTATTTGTTGGAGCCCCGCTAATAAAGACTGCACACGTGTTGGTAAAAGTGCGTGCTCATAAAATGCTGCACAAATCGATGTGTTGTGCAATTTTGGGAAATGGCTCTTTATCGATGTTGTGTTGTGAATGCAATAACAGGATGAGCCGACTCAAAATGTATTTGTATTGTTGTAGTTACACGTAGGTACATTACGTTGAACGTTTTATCCCTTGCTAGGTAGATAGAAGAAGACAACAGGACTTATAAAACAAGTCTACCACCTTACACCTTAAGGTGTTTACCGTAAACTTTCCCAAAACGTCATTGTTCAAATTATTAGAACAGAAATTTTTTTTTCAGTTTCAAACTCCTCGTTTTACAAAGGCGGCAAAGTGATCTAGTACAGTTACCTAGTGCAGCTTTTACCATTATCCAATAGGGTTAGGTTGTCCTGCAAAGGTTGCGTAGGTCAGACGGGAGAGAGAGACGCTTCTTGTAAAAACTGGCTTATGCAAAAAGGTCCATTCCTGGCACACTGGAGAGGTGAGGATATCACCGGGATTAAGAAGATTTATTGCGATCCAATAAAATTACACTAGTTTTTCGCCGCGAACTTAATATATGAACAAAACTTACACGATTTTAATGCACCACAAACAAAAATTATATCGATAGATCAGGTTCTATATAACTTAAAATTTTATCAAACTCAGACCAGCAGCGTTCAAAAAATTGCCCAGTACAAACATACATATGTCCCAAGTTTATTTGCGTACCTCGCTCGCTTCGCTCGTTCGCTCGCTCGGCTAATTAAAATTGCAGCATTTTACGGCCCCCGACACAGCAGACACATCATAAGTAATGGCGTCCACAATAACTAGGATCCTGGGCCACCGCTCCATTGTATTCTAATGCTTTGTTGATATTTCATTAAGGACATGAGGGTGAGTTGAACATTCAACCTGTATTGTATGTTCTTAATGTTGGTGATTGTAGATGCTGGTATGTTTTTGCTAATGGTGAAAAGAGAAGATACAGGAGTAAAATTACTATTTATTGTTGTCAAAATATAGAGGCTTTTCGCCTCGAAATTAGATTAAGATTAGATTAAATTTTATCAAAATCAGAGCAACTGTATGAATGTTCACGCGTAGAATAGGACCACTCCATCTCTTTCCCATGGATGTCGTAAAAGGCGACTAAGGGATAGGCTTGCAAACTTGGGATTCTTTTTCAGGCGATGGGCTAGCAACCTGTCACTATTTGAATCTCAATTCTATCATTAAGCCAAATAGCTGAACGTGGCCATTCAGTCTTTTCAAGACTGTTGGCTCTGTCTACCCCGCAAGGGATATAGACGTGACCATATGTATGTATGTATGTATGTAATCTCTCCAAACTGGCTTTGTTATCATGCGACTCCCGTTTCTTCCTCGCCAATTTTTCATGAACACAATCAAGCAACACATGTGAGTGAAATTAACACAACTCGCAATAATTATGTCGGATTGAGGAATACCAAGTAATAAATTGACATGAAAACGGATGATATTAAAGTTCGTTTCAGAACAGTTTTCATTTATTTTTTTTATTGATGTATCACTTATCACTTGTTTGTATAAAAACTCGTGGTAGGTACGATGAATATGATTTACGCTTTTGTTTTGTTTCGGTATTGTCATGATAAAAATAGTAATAAATAAATGAATGAACTAAAGGAAATAACGAAATGAATTGAGAAAAGCCTGTGGTTTATCGTCTCTTTTATTATTTCAAGTTTACTACATATTTCCTAAAGAAAGGGAATCTCACATCTTGTCTTTTGTCTAGGTATCTTGTTAAGGTAAAAGATCAGGGATTTGCCTATGACCTCGATACAGATTTTCTACCATAAATAATGAGTGTTCAAAAAACGACAAAATTTTTCTAAAATATTGCCATTGCGCTTCTCTTGCCTTGTCTCGGCGGGACTACATCTTTATATTATCATTCTTTACGTTATAATTATCATATATCCACCCTACCTCAGATGTCAGTCTCCAACAAGATCATTACTTGCTGAAGATCAAAAAAAATATGTAATTTAAATTGTTTTTTAAACTCTTTGCAAAACTATTGGCTTTATCTATCCCGCAAGAGATATACATACATTCATACATATAATCACATGTACTTATGAATGTATATTTTTTTAAATACTCTTTTCTTCGATAGTTTGACTAACTATTTCATAAACTTATCCAATAATTTGTTCTTTAATATTACAATTAAATTACTCTTATTCTTCGTATGTATCTTTCAATGAACATAAGACTTGTTTAATAAGATAGTCTCTCACTGAAAATGCTTCAATTCCATTATGGAATGAGAATTATTTATGCAACCTTCGCAAAATGTAAAACAGTGAGGCAACGCATACAAAGACCTTTTGTTCCGATGCAGTTAATGAAGATTTTGTTGACGTACTGCTCCTGGCAGCCCCAATTGTTCAATGCTATGCATTATACAAAAGGCAAAGCAATAAAACGCAATGGAATTGGGCGCTTCTATTCAAATTACGAACATTTCTGTCTACGGTTAGGTATATAACGCATTGTATGTACAGAGATTGAGCTTCATATAAAATTACTAATTCTAATTTCAAAAAAGTTTGTAAATAGGATATGTATTTAATAGAATGAATCATTTGTAGCGGTTATGTTTTGGAGCCTGTCACAATACAAACCAATATATTATTTGTTAGTATCTTTTTGAAATCGAAAATATTATGTATGTTAGGAAAAACTGAGACTCTTTAAAAAAAAAAGATGGTGAATGTACCAGTAAATCTTTGCGGAACGACTAATTACGTTTCAGCTTTGTCCTTATGTTAATTGAATTTCTTTATTTAAGAAATCAGCGATCTCCATAATTTTTTAGTACGTTTCATGTGAAAAAATCTCACCATTTGGAATATAATATAGGAAAAAAAAAATTAACACACAAGAAGTGTGTTAATTTTTTTATGTATGTAACTTGATTTATTTCTACACTCTCATTGCTTTGTCGATACATTTCGAGGATGTTGGCTTGGTAAGCTCCAGAAATAAATTAAGATATTTACCGTAAATAGCTGTTAGATGTAAGCAGGTAGATGACTTTATATTACACATATAATCACCTCTATATCCCTTGCGGTGTAGTCAGAGCCAACATTCTTGAAAAGACTGATAGGCCACGTTCAGCTATTTGGCATTAAGATAGAATTAAGATTCAAATAGTATAATACTTTTCATCATATGCTTGTTTCAATTCTTTAACTGTTCCGCCAAAAATCTCCTGTATGCACAATGGAGGCAAAATGCAAATAATACATCAAGCACGATTTGATATGAACCTTTCAAGCTAAAATGTTTATTTAGTAAATCAGAAGGTACACACAGACTAAACAAACGAAAATATCTACCAGGCAATCGTATAAAGTAATAGAAAGTTACGTCAAACAAAATAGAACAAGAGCTAACCCAGGGGAGCCGCCATGTTTTTTTTTCGACAATTCTCTGAATACCCAAATGGTCTGAATACGTTACTGAATAGAGTATATAATCTGTGCTGTAGTGTGTTTTTGAACAATACAGAATATTCAAACATTATTATCATGTCTTTATACTTTGCAGGGAAGAAGCCAACAGTCTTGTAGTCAAGAAGACCGAATTGAGATTTAAATAGCGTCAGGTTGCAAGCCCATTCAAGTTTAGTATTGGTGACAGTTCTAAAGTTTTTAATACATACTAAGTAACATACTGCTAACTTGGGATTCTTCTATAGGCGATGGGCTACCGACCTGTTACTATCTGAATCTCAAATCCATATGGTTTAACACTATACAGTTGAACCGACGCTCAGCGGTTCGTTTCAGTTTTTTCGAGATTTTAGGTTCCGTCTACCCCGTTTTCATATAAATTTGTTTGATTCCTAACTACTTCACTAGTCCTTTAAGTACAACTAAACGAGGCATGAGTTTTATAGCCTATCTAACTTATATTTTCCCATGTGATGTTCTTGTGGTTGCCTGAAAGATGGAGATTGATATAAAGCTGTAATTTTTATGTGCAATACATTGATTCAACCAGGACTAAAGTCAGCAGGTCGATGATATCCACGCAAGAGTTGAAATATTCTTTCTACGTAATGTGTACGTAATCATGTAAGTACAACTAAACGAGGTATGAGTTTCAGAGATGAAATGTACTATTGTTCTTAGTCCGAAACCCACATAGTATAATATGTAACTAAGTTCTTCATGTAAGTACAAGTAAACGAGGCATAAGTTTTATAGTCTATTCAGCCGGCTCAACCTAGCCAGTTCTAACAAGCTTGAACGCAATTACTATTGCGGGACATTCTATATTCAGTATCGGGATTAAGAGATAAAAGGTTCTATTAAAGATAATCAGGTTCTTACGTAGGAGCACAGGATAAGGTTTAGAATTAGTATTCTAGTAATTAAGGGAAACATGTACCGTGTGGTTCCTGGCATAAAAGAATAAAACTACATGTTTCTGCCAATGATGTTGTGAAAGAGAATAAGTAACAATGGAATTTCAACTATCAGCAATCATAATTCAATATTGGTAAAATTCTCTTGTTTATAAGATCACTGAGGTCAGACAGGAGATAATACCCTCGCCCATCTGACCTCGCGACCTGACACGCGACGCGGCGAAAAACTACCGCATTCCCGTTTCACGTTACAGATAAAAGCGTAATAGCGATAGTTTATCGCGCGATAAAAACGGCGTCGCGCGTGCGATACTGCGGAGGCTAGTGATCAATCCAGATTTTTAGAAGCCATCTGGGACAAAGGACGTCGCGAAAACTATTGCTGTCCTGTTTCATGACATAATTAAAAGCGTTACAGCGATAGCTTTTTCGCGCGATAAGAATGGCGTCGCGCGTGCTATACTCAGAGGCTGGTGATTAATCCTGATTTTTAGAAAGCATCTGGGGCAAAGGTTATTAGGATGAGGATGGTAAAATAAAAATACAAATATTACGGTAAGAAGCAAAATAGAGAGAAAAGATGTTACAAAAACAATGCAATAATGTTGTTGTATTTCCTTCACAATTCACTGAAACAGAACCTGCGAATCATCTCAAGCTGTACATCGGATTAAAACTTTTTTACCTCTATTTAGAAGAGAAAATCTGAAGGCAGGGCTGCCTCGTTTTTTGAGCTTCAAGCAGGTCTATGAATGTGCTTGGTCTGCCATAACACTCATTATAAATGTGAGAATATAATTTATGGAATTAATAAAATTTTATATTACATACTAGCTGTCCCGGCAAACGTTGTTTTGCCATATAAATATTACATACATACATACATATAATCACGTCTATATCCCTTGCGGGGTAGACAGAGCCAACAGTCTTGAAAAGACTGAATAGCCACGTTCAGCTATTTGGCTTTATGATAGAATTGAGATTCAAATAGTAACAGGTTGCTAGCCCATCGCCTAAAAAAAGAATCCTAATTTTGTAAGCCTATCCCTTAGTCGCCTTTTACGACATCCATGGGAAAGAGATGGAGTGGTCCTATTCTTTTTTGTATTGGTGCCGGGAACCACACGGCACAAGAAGAATTCAAGTCTTATAAGCCTTTCCTTTAGTAGCCATATAAAATATCGTAAGAAAAGATATGGAGTTGTCCTAATTCAAAGAGAAGGAACCACACGGCCCTTTGGAATTGGATAAATTTCGCAATATAATTGTAAGTGTAGATACTTACAATTATATTGCGAAATATATTCAATTCCAACACGTAGGTATTTGTGTACAATAACTTATGTATATGTTTCCCTTTGCAAAATATAAGTTTCAATATGAGATTACTCCGGCAACCCTACAATGCTCGAAAATATTTAATCTGGCATTGTAGCGTTGAAATTTACACTCAGCTCGGAAAACTAAGCAGGTGGAGTTGAATTTATTCGAAAACAAAAGCCATTTGCTCGGCATCATGTGACGGGGCAGTGCCAGTCTGAAACTTATCGGTTTTGGTGACACTCGTAATAGTTGCGTTGTAAATTATATAGGTAGGTATCTACTTAAATATTAAGAAGAGTACTTTGTAGTGAAAATTTTATAATAGTAAAGGGTATCTTTATCCAGCTATATTTAAAAAGTAATCTGTTATATTAACACGTAACAGCTTGGATTTGTGTTATCCTACGCGGGTAAAACCGTTTGTATTCTAGTAATAAATATGTAGATAAACTCATCATCAGAAAATGTTATTTTTCATTATACTCTGACCACACTTTTCATCCACATTCTCAAAACAATGATTCTTGTGTGATTTACGAAAAACTTGCATGTCTTTTACAGGTGGCACTATACTTATTCATGTAATATCTAGTATATATACACACAATCACGTATATATCCCTTGCGGGGTAGACAGAGCTAAAAACTTTGAAAAGACTGAAAGACCAAGTTCAGTTTTATGGCTCAATGATGGAATTGAGATTCAAATAGTGACAGGTTGCTAGCGGATCGACTAAAAGAAGAATCCCAAGTTTATTAGCCTACCCTTTTGAAGAAAATGCTGCAGTGCAGTTTGTTACCGCTTCTTCTGCACTGACGCCTTGGAAGCGGCAGTAAACTTAGTTTTTAAGTAATTTATTTGACGTCAACCAATGTTGTTAAACCATACGTTTTGACAATTATTAAGCGATATATAGTATCCTATAGTAATGAATAAAAATTTTGAATTTTGAAAAAAATTTGAATTTGAATTTTGGCGCATGTTACGACATCCATGGGTAACCACACGGCATAAAAGCTAGTATTTATATAATTTGTAAACTTGCAAATTTAAAGCCAAATTTGCAACTTCACAGACTCAGATTGTTAGACTTTGGTCAGCTTAGAATATTCTAGACGGAGTTCAAACTAGTAGAAGTTCGTCTATAAATTAGATCAAGCAGTGTTGCCAGAAGGCATTCTGACACATACTTTACCACTTAGTTTGATTAAGTGTTTGTTTGCTTCTATGACATAAGGTGTCAGGATTCGATGCTTTGCGGGGTAGATAGAACCAACAGTTTTGAAAAGACTAATAGGCCTCTTTAAGCTGTTGGGCTTAATAATTGAATTTTCAAATAGTGATAGGTTGCATGCCCATCGCCTTAAAGAAGAATTCCAAGTTTATAAGCCTATCCCTCAATCGCCTTTTAAGATATTCATGGGAAAGAGATGGAGTGGTCCTATTATTTTCATTTGATGTTAATTTTTTTTAATGGAAATAAATAATTATTTATTTGGTCTGACCTTTTAAATTAAAACTCAGAAGTCCCAGCCCTGAATCCCCGTTATTTTCAAAAGGAGAATTAATTTAAACTTAAAATAACTTTGATGTACGCACTCAATACTAAAACAAAAGAAATTTAATAGCTACAAAGCAAAATCATAATAAAATTGCTGCATAAAAATTTCAATAATTCCGCTCGGAACACTTAGATAAAATCCTAATGCAATTTCAGCATAAATTCAAAAGAGGAAATATACAACCGCTCCCCTTCCTGAATACACTGACATGTCTTTGATCTGAAGAATACAAATACAGCTCTGACAAACAATTAGTATTAGAGGTATATAATATTTGGTTAAGGGCCGGTGCACACTGCATATTTTTCGTACAAAAACAAAATATTCGGTTTTGATAAATTAATTAGATGTATTATAACTTAAGTAAAGTAATACTGAAAAATGGTGATTAAATATACATACATAAAGTCATGTCCGCCCTTGCGGGATAGACAGAGCCAACAGCCTTGAAAACACTGAAGGGCCACGTTCAGCTGACTGGCTAAGTCATCACTTAGCCTTAATTCCATCGAATTAAGTTTAAAAATATGACATGTTGTTAGCCCATCGCCTAAAAAATGAATCCCAAGTGCATAAGCCTGTTCCTTAGCCGCCTTTTACGACATCCATGGGAACGAGATGCAGTGGTCCTATTCTATTTTTTATTGGTGCCGGGAACCACATGGCATATTGGATTGTATCAGAAATTTTTGAATAGTCGTCCAGCGGTAAAACGTGCCGCGTAAACGGGCACTAAGGATAAACTGAGCAGGGGAGCGAAACACCCCGCCTTTTTGTTTTCCTATTTGTGGAGAGGCATGCACTCTTTTGACCGATTACGGGGAAAATAGGGGGTTAGGTGAGTCAGGAGCGGAGTATAAAGCTTATTTCAACATCCGGCATTATTAATTTAAATGATACATAGTTATATTCTGTGGACCGTATAGAAAAGAATACAATATCAATGCGGAATGTACCTACTAATAAAATTATCCTTCTTTGTGACCTGTAGGATTTTTCAGGACGTTGATAAAACAAATTCTTTATTGGAACCTTAGAAAAAACCTTATCAAATGTTCATAGAATTTGGGAAATTATCTGATCATGTCTATATCAATTGCCTTGGGTAGACAGAGACAGTAATTTTAAAAGACTGATAGGCCAAGTTGAGCTAATATAGGCTTATGATAGAATTGAGATTCAAACAGGGACAGGTTGCTAGCCCACTCCTAAAAGAAGAATACCAAGTTTATTAGCCTAACCCTTAGTCGCCATTCACTACATCCGTGACACAGAGATGGAGTGGTCCTTTTCTTTTTATATTGGTGTCGGGAAACACACGGTACAACATTACAGAAAATTCAAAAAATGTAAAAAGCAGACATTAAAATGAATTCATAGAAATTTACATTCGCAAAAAGCAATGAATAGAATCACCCTAATAAAATAAATGAAACTGGTTTTTAATCAATTTTCAGTAAACAAATCCACTCCCAACGTAAATATTTTACCCTTGAGCGGCAACAAACTGAATATTGAATCTAAATCAATTCAGAATTGATTCTCTGGAGTCCAATAGGTTTAGGATTTCGCTAGAATTAATTTTAGACGAAAGTTGAACGAATTGCGATGAAAATTACCCGATATAAAGTACAAAATTGATGGCCATTTCATGAACCTCTTTGGGAAAATCCTTAACAGTACCTACTTTTTTAAATTAACTAATTAGTTAATCAAGGTTTACTTATTAGGCTCATAGTTTGATATTCTTCTTTAGGCAATGTACTATAGTATAGCTATGTCAGTAGTTATATATCTTTGAATCGTAGTTCCATCATTAAGCCACGTAACTAAATTTAGCTCATGTATCTTGTTTATGAATTCAAAAACATTTGAAAGAACCTAAAAAGTATTTACTAGTTATACATATATATAATCACATCTACATCACTTGCGGGGTAGACAGCGCCAACTCATAATCGAATTGAGATTTAAATAATGACAGCTTGCTAGCCGTCGTTTAAAAGAAGAATCTCAAACTTATAAGCCTATCTCTTAGTCGCCTTTTACGACATCCATGAGAAAAAGATGGATATTCTTTTTTACTATAAGAGCCGGGAACCACTCGGCAAATTAATATACGAGTAAAACCAATACATAATTCACACAACAAAAGACTTAAGGTACCAACGATTGAAACGCTCTAAACATAGATACGGTTAATACAGTAATATAAAAGGGATAAGGGTCTAGTTATATTGGATCCACGTATCTCCCTAAGCTTAAGCCAAAGCCAAGGGTGGCAGTGATACCTGTGATAAGGGAAGCTTGGTTATCTATTTTATAGTTTATTTATTTTAAACTACTACAACAACCTAATCGATAATTTTATAGGTAACTAACTGTCCCGGCAAACGTTGTTTTGCCATATACTCGTAAATAATTTTTAAGTAATTTCTAGTTAAAAAAAAATGTTAACGGTGGACAACCCTTACCACTAAGGGGTATGAAAAATAGATGTTGGCCAATTCTTAGACTTACTCAATATGCTCACAAAATTTCATGAGAATCGGTCAAGGCGTTTCGTAGGAGTAAGTACGGGAACAAACATTGTGACACGAGAATTTTATATATAAGATGTAATTAGGTAGATTTTACTCATAAAATTCTCCCTATGAAGAGGTTTCCCCTTATATGTATCTAAGTAAGTGAATACTTTATTTTAGTTGACAATTAACTGTCTGATTTATTCATGTATTTGTTTTATTTGTTTTTGTGAAGGGAAACCAATCTACATTATTATTGGCAAAACCATAGTAGCTACTTTTGTGCTGTATACACTTCGTGGGGAGAGGCTGGTGTACTGAGATACAAGCTCTGCTTAGTTCAGACACCAGTCTCTCACAATCTTAAATAAGTTAAGCCGTGTAAATTTTACTATAAGTCTGTGAAATTTGAATTTTAATTTGAAGATAAGGTTACCTGCACGAATTAGCGCCACCTTTAAAAGAATACAGAATTTTCAGACATTTTTACTTTGTATTAAATCACTTTGTGATCTTGATATTTGTACCTTTCCAGAAATTTGCAACGGAACTTGAATAAGGCTTTAAATGCTTATTTTTGTACTTCTTAGGTCTTTAAATACATACATATATTTACGTCTATATCCCTTGCCGGGTAGACAGAGCCAACAGTCTTAAAAAGACTGATAGGCCACGTTCAGCTGTTTGGCTTAATGATAGAATTGAGATTCAAATAGTGACAGGTTGCTAGCCTGTCACTATTTGAATCCTATAATCCTATCCCTTAGTCGCCTTTAACGACATCCATGAGAAAGAGATGGAATGGAGTTTTTTTATTTCATTCAATTCAAATTACATGACATTACATTCAAATGTTAAGGAGACGCGGTGAAACAGTTCAAATGACATTTCGTATAAAAATGAAAGGGAAGGGCTGACTCGACTCCAGTCATAGATCAAAAGAGTCATGCGTCATTACAGTTTGTTTGTCTGTATGTATGTACACACGTTTTAAGCCGCGCAATTAGACCTTTTCTGGTTTTGACATGGTCCCTACTATTGGTGTAACGGAATTTCAATAGTTTCGCTACTAACTCGATTTTAAGGCGTACGATAGAAAATGTATCTTTGTTGTATAGCAGGATTTCGGCGTGTTTTGTCACGTAAGTAATACTAAACTCGAATGCGCACGCGGCTTCGTTCGTAAAAGGAAACTCAAATAGCCGCGAGAATTTTTAAGAATTCCTCTTAATGTGCACCTCCAGACCATATGGAAATAACATACTGAATACTAAATCTTCAGTTCCAGCGGTTTGGATTGTGCGTTGATAATTAATTGACTGGTCAGTGTTATCTTTTATAAAGATTTTATAGTCACTATAAGCTTATAAATTTGGATATTTCTACAAGGTCATGAGCTAGCAACCTGTCACTATTTGAATGTTAATTTCATCACTAACATTTACAGCTGAACATGACCTTGCAGTCTTGTCAAGACTGTTGGCTCTGTTTACCTCCAGAGGGATAGAAACGTTAAAACGATGTTTATAGTTAGTTAATCCATAACACAAGTATCGAACTAACTTAAATATAATGATGTCAATTATATTTATTTAATTGAGAAAACTGCGAATTCGCATTTTTTTTTAAATTTTTTGCGTGGTCGCACAAAATGAGTTCCAATAGTAGGGGTTAGTAGTTTTACCGTTTCCTGAGGGTGCCATCTTGCGCGGCTTAAGGATCCCTCACTGCAGCTTTGGGGATTTCCTCCTACAACGGCCGAGATG
Organism: Amyelois transitella; assembly: GCF_032362555.1. Classification (NCBI taxonomy): domain Eukaryota; kingdom Metazoa; phylum Arthropoda; class Insecta; order Lepidoptera; family Pyralidae; genus Amyelois; species Amyelois transitella. The sequence goes on along the minus strand of NC_083511.1, from coordinate 2,266,143 downwards.
GTTTTTTCAAGAGGCATTTGTTGCTACTTTGTTGCGCGTCCATTTAGCGAAATAAATGACCCGGCTACATACATTTTTAAACAATGGATGTAATTGCGCAGCAGTGCTTTGATGAAGTTAATTTTGTTTCGGTTTATTGTATTTACTCAAGATATTTTGCTTGTATTTTTAGACGACCGCTTAGTTGCTTTTATAAATACACACATACTTACATATGGTCACGTCTATATCCCTTGCGGGGTAGACAGAGCCAACAGTCTTGAAAAGACTGAATGGCCACGTTCAGCTATTTGGCTTAATGATACAATTGAGATTCAAATAGTGACAGGTTGCTAGCTAATCCATCGCTTAAAAAAGAATCCCAAGTTTGTAAGCCTACCCCTTAGTCGCCTTTTACGACATCCATGGGAAAGAGATGGAGTGGTCCTATTCTTTTTTGTATTGGTGCCGGGAACGGCACACGGCACGGCACTTTATATATTTGCAGATATAAGTTGTTTTCACCGTAATACCCAAAAGTATTTGGATGTGTGAAATAGGTATGTATTTGTATTCGTTAGTTTTATGAAAATGTTTGTTCTGAACTTTATAAAGAAGTCATCATGGAGATAAGCGTAACTTTTAATGGAGTGAATTAACATTTAATATTTTTTTAAGTACAAATGCTTAAGAGTATCAATCATATAATTTCACCTAGCTATCTATTTTTGCCAATATAAAGCCTCATCCACCTAAACTTCCTCCATTATCTTCACTGATTTTAACTGGCAACAAATATTGAAAAAAAAAACGAAGTACTTTCTTTGCTATTTCGTTCTATTTTTGTTTGCTAAAGTAAATATTTTAATGGATTTAGGGATCGCGTAGCTTAATCTACAAACACTCTCACTGAAACGTTTTTGGAATAATAAAATCTCCAAAACACGTTTTTTAACGCGACATTTTTTGATGACCAAATTTCGTAATCGCGTTACCGCCCCGAAGAATTTCTTTACGAGCTAAATCACAAAATAATCAAACTTTATAACTCTGTTTTAATTTTCTAGTGGGCGCGTTTATTCGTTTTCGTCTTTGTGATGGCTTGAAAGATATTCCGGGATAAATAAAAACTCAATAAAAGGGATGTGAAAAGATTCGGAACGGAAGAGTTCAAATTTGACCTATTTTTTTGACCGGACTCTGATAAAGATTTACGCGATACTTATTTAATACATCCTAAAAAAAATGTGTGCCGTGTGGTTCTTGGCACCAATCCAAAAAAGAATAGGACCACTCCATCTCTTTCCCATGGATGACGTAAAAGTCGACTAAGGGATATGCTTACAAACTTGGGATTCTTTTTTAGGCGATGGGCTAGCAACCTGTCACTATATACTAATGATATCATTAAGCCAAACAGCTGAACATGGCCAACCATTTTTTTAAGACTGTTAGCTCTGTCCCCGAAAGGGATATAGACGTGATTATATATATTAATGTATGTACATAGTAGGATAAAAATACATACATCTAAATTACAAAACACATTTTTGATAAGACTTTTTACTAAGGCGACTAAGTGATAGGCCTATGATTTTGGGCGGTAGCAAAGATAGCATTCTTCCTTTTATATTACTCCTGATTATCAATCCTACAAAGTCACAATTGAGAGGAGACACTTATAAATTGTTTAATATTGTTCAATGTAAATGCAATATCAATCCGATTCGCGGTTTGCTGTTATTTATTGGGGCCCGCTCTGTAATTTAATTGGCTCAATGTTCTTGCTTATAAAGCGGAATGGAAATTTTGCTCGCCTCTCAATATACCATTCCCTAATACATACGTACATATTGTCACGTCTATATCCCATGCGGGGAAGACAGAGCCAACGGTTTTGAAAAGACTGAAAGGTGGAAGGTGATTGGTTGCTAGCCCATCGCCTACAAGATGCCAATCCCAAGTTTATAACCCTATCCCTTAGTCACCTTTTAGACATCCATGAGAACGATAATGGAGTGGTTCTATTCTAAAGTGTCGGAAACCACACGGCATTATTTATAATACTTGGTTTTTCCTAACACTTCCTATCACGTCTTTTGCCTTAAGGGATAGGCAGAGTTAATAGGCACGAAATTCAAAAGCCACGTTCAGTGTTCGGATTAATGATGGAATTGAGATTCAGATAGTGACAGGTAGCTAATCTAGCCAATCGCCTTTCCTTTAGTTGACTTTTTAACTGACAACGGCGAAGGAAAAAGGAGGGTTATACAATCCGCGCTCGAATATACACATTCGCTTTCGCGATAAACAAGGCTAAACTTTAATAGACTTAATAATAAAAATCAAGTCTTGAAATAAACAGACATACCGTATTATAAGTCGCAATAGACGGAGGTAAAAATCTAATACAAATTTACCCAAAACACTTACCTACAAAACCCGCCATTCGTTTCAAAAAGAAGCCCCCATAAGCCTCTTATTTGTTGTAATGAAATGTATGACAGACAAACAAAAAATTAATGAAAATTCTCCTGAGTGCCTCCCTAATCCCTTTTGTTGGTCTCTCCAGAAAAGCTGAGGTAAATGTGTACACAAATATGTATTTGCGACATTGTTTCTTTTTTAATGTCGTGTGGTTCTTGACACGTTAGAATAACCTTTTGAAAAAAATGGTGATACAAAAAGCGATCAAAGGAGCATTTTTGTAAGTTATTAGAACAATTTTTGGAGAGTCAATAAAAATTTTGTATGAAAATTAAGTCTGTGACTATTCGCTCTGTCTAAACCATAACGAATAAAGAATAAAGACGATATAAATAAAAACACAGATGTGAAGAGAGCCAAATTGGTAGATGTGGATGTGTAAAAGATTATCCTTATGTAAATCAGTGAAAAGACCAGATAAATAAGAAAAAAGTCTTACTAATTTTACAAATGCTAATTTATAAGGATGTGTGTTTGTTACCTTTTAACGCAATATCTACTGAACAGATTTTGATGAAATAATGAGATGAAATTTTTGATGAAGTTGAGATTATTGAAGAAATTGCTGCAGTGCAGTTTCTTACCGCTTCTTCTGCATCGACGCTTAGAAAGCGGCAGTAAACTTTATTTTTTTTTAAAGTAAATTATTTAACGTCAACCAATGTTGTAAAACCAAAACATATGACAATCATTAAGTGATGTTTGAAATGTCCCATAATAATGAATAAAAATGTTGAAATTGAGTACCTAATTAAAAAAATAAATTGGATTTGATGGTATTTTCCCTAACCCTAACGTACCCTAACTTTTTATCCTAAAATACCCACGGGAGTGAAGCCGCTAGTTGGACAAAAAAAGACAAAACATGATTTACAAAAACACAGGTCTTTAGAAAAATGCGAAAATCCTATTATAAGAAGAAAAAACTAACATTAATTGCATGAGGAAATAGTTCAACATCCATTATAATCTTTATTCCCGCGAAACAGATCACATATTGCCACACAATTTTTTGCCTGCATGAGAAATTGAAAGGTTAGAAAAGGATTCTATTAATGATTGTCAAACCCTCAACAAAAAAAAAAGAAAATCGGCCAAGTGCAAGTTGGAATGGTATGTAAAAGGTTCCGTAAAAAAATATGTAAAAGAAATTATGTTAGTTTTTTCTTTATTTATTTACCAATTCATGTACACAGAAAACATACAGGAATGACAACAACATGAAATGAATGTACATAGGTTTTCTAAAGAAATCTCTTTCAACAGAACCGAGACAGGAGACATAATATTTGATATATACATACATATAATCACGTCTATATATCTTGCGGGATAAACAGAGCCGTATAGTCTAGAAAACACTGAAAGGCCACGTTCAGCTGTATGTATGCTGTTAGTAGGTATCCTTTAAATTAGGACATAGCTTCTTATTGATATATCTACGCGTTTGTAAACATAATACGAATAACGAAATTATAGAAGCTTCTTTATGGGTCCCGCTTTGAGGTACCTACGGAGCTCTAAAAGCACTCACAGAATTGAATACGCTGCATTCAAAAGATAAGTCCACATGTGAACATTTATGCATCAATAAAACTGAAAATTGTACAAGTCACTCAGGTCATAAATTTCAGTTTATTTTGAGCCCTACAGCGATAGGAATAAAGGACGGTATTATGGGACGTGTGTGGTAGAAGCACATTGCGTTATATGGATCGTGTTTGGTGTTGGAATATAACCTATGTGGTTAACATTTATACCGTCCGAATTTTTCTGCATTCGAGTCATCCTAATTATTCATATAATTCCAATTAATATTGAAGATGCAAAAGTATATTTTCTCTCCAAAAATATAATTTACATTACTTTCATGTACGAATAGTCATTGATTCTGAAAACTGCTGAATCACGCTAGCAAAGTTTGTACGAATTGGAGTGTAAACATTGACAATTGGAGGCAAATCGCAAATGTTCGAATATAGTCTATTTAGAGATCAATCAATTCAAAAGTTATTGAAATATGTATAGTCAATGTACAAAATGAAATTTCTGTAGGTACATTGTATATATTTTCACATAAAAAAAAACAAAATTATATGATGAAGAAAAAAAATGGTCTTTTATTTTATTCAAGAAATCTTATTTATATTTTCAGTTTTTTTTTTTCAATAAAGTTTTATTCCCAATTTAAAGGTTACCTCTCAGACACGTATTACAGTACCGTGTAAATGAGACCAGTAGTAGGGTCAGTTAGAATCGTTATTTATATCTTCCCAGCGCCAGTACATCGAGAGGTAACGCGGCCCAACCCCACTTTTTGTATGAGAAATATTTGTTCAATAGTTTTAAGGGAGTTGGTGTTTTGCTAGCTCGGTGCTACAATGGAATTCAAACTGTTTGTTCTTGAATATATTGAAATAAGTATATTCTCGGCCTGGTTGTATAAAATAGGTTCTTTTTTTTAATTTTTAAATAATTTTCTCATGAATATCAATCAATACAAAAAAATAAAGAAGAAAGTTAATTAAATAAAAAAAAAACGGTAATGGAGAATTAATAAAAAATAGTTTGTTTATTTTTTTTTTTGTAATTGTAATTGAAAAGTCACCTCACAGTACACACATATTACAGTAACGGTACTGTAATATGTCCTAAGATGATTTTCTTCACTTAGGGTTATTCTAATTATTTTAAATAATAAATGCGAAAGTTTAGTCTTCTCTCCAAAAATTTCATTTAAAATACTTGCAAATACAAACGGTAACTGATTCGTAAAAATTCTAAATCGCGCTAGCAAAGTTTGTACGAATTGAAGTAAAAGAAGTTAAACATTGGCATTAAATCTCCAACGTAATTCAGCCTGCTTAAAATACTGATTGTATTTTTATTTTTATTTATTAATATCAATCAATACAAATATATATATATATATAAGTAACGAAGTATCGTGAAATTATTTAATCAGATAAAATTTAACAAATTTTTCGGGTCACGTCTGTCACTGGCCGGCGCGGATAGCCGTCATTTTCATTTCAACGTCGCAACTTTTTGTCGCTGACAACAGTTTCCAACTTGGAGATTACTTTCTTGAAAGCAAAAACTTTTCCTTGGCCTCAACGAGATAGAAAAAAGAATTACTTGAGTTACGGTTTTTATGTATTTTTAAGAGGGACTTATTAACAGATGAATGGAATGCCAACATGTTTCTTTCTGTGTGTCCTTTTTTGGGAAAAATCCTAAAAATTAGCTCCGTATTTTGAATGGGACTCAAAATTATTGACCGAAAGTTACTTAGTAATCAACAAATGTGATAAAGGTTTAAAATTCGAAGTTAAACATTCGTGAAAACGTTTTTAAATAAATTAAGGTAAAAAAAATCTACAAACCATTTTGCGTACTTTCTGAATGAATTAATTATCATCGCCATCTTTTTCACTTTCTAAATCACGACACGAATTTTTAACCGGGCATCTTACCGATTCGACCATTGACGCTCTTCTATGCCCAAATGCCCATCTTCTATCTTCTTCTAAATATCATGAACGAGGACACTGACTAACATATCAAAGCACAGCCTAAAACGCTGGGTCAAAGGATTTAAAATTTGGCATGTAAATTCCTTATGTGGTCTAGGGGAGAACCAAGTGAGGATTTTCCGAAGTTCCCGCGGGAATAGAAATTATATAAACACATGTGATGACGTCTTTATCAGGTATACAGGTATCTTTTGAGTCGCGAAGGTATTTAAATAAATAAAATAAATAAAATAAATATATACGGAACAAATTATACATTGAGTGAGCCTAGAGGTAAGGTCGGAACCTTTCACCTCGGTTAAAACTATAATTTCCGTGGGATTTGATAAATAACTATATTCTTTTATAGGTAGCACTAAATTCGTCGTGTTTGTATAGATGGCGCTCATTTCACCCGTCGAAGCCAGTCTTATATAAAATAGGTATATCATGGTATTATGACATGAATCAGGTCGATAATAATACAAAACCGATGTGCCTTCAGGGGCTGGGGGTGGAATTTTTAATAACATCCGAAGGGACGTAGGACAAAATGACAATGGTACGCCCGTCAGCCATCCCTATTGTTGTATGCCTGCCATCAGAAATATGTACGCAGATACGTGTTCTATAATACGAGTAGGTAGGTATATATTATAGAACACAATCTTTTTGACATAGTTAACGTTTAATAAAAAAAAAAACCTACATTCATACATGAATATGTGCCGTTTTAGGCGATGGGCTAGCAATCTGTCACTATTTGAATCTAAATTCTATAATTTAGCCAAACAACTAAGCGTGGCCTATCAGTCTTTTTCAGACTGTTGGCTCTGTCTACCCCGCAATAGGACCACTTCATCTCTTTCCCATGGATGTTTTAAAATGCGACAAAGCTATATATAAGCTTATAAACTTGGTATTATAAACACTATTTGAATTTCAATAGCTGAACGCGGCCTATCACTCTTTCATGACTGTTGGCTCTGTTCACCCCGCAAAGGATATTGACGTGATTGTATGTATATATATAAATAGATACAATCAGCCTAAGGCACCAGGGTTAACCATGACCCGTAATGGTAAATGGTTGATGATAAAAATCGGAACAAATAATAAAATCAAAAAGCAAAAGCAGCCTTTAAAAATATATTTTCCTACAGTATAAATATTTCAGATATCCACAAACTAACCGGTACTTCGCAAAAGTAATTTATTAAGCGAAAAGCATTGTCTAGTCCAGCAAATGGGTCACTTTTTCCTCTCTGTCCACCGACTTCAATTAAATATAACGTTAGACTTGATATTTGGTGATACCGTAAATTTATTTCTTCTTGGTTCAACACTCAAATCAATACAATACAAATTACCTTTATTGCCCACTAGCTGTGCCCGCGACTTCGTCCATGGAATAGTTATTTTGGGCATCATTGAAGCCCTCAAGGGTGAATATTTTCCCCCGTTTTTTTCACATTTTCCATTATTTATTCGCTCGTAATATTTGCAGCGTGATGCCTAAAACCTTCCTAGATAAATGGTGTATTCAACACAAAAAGAATTTTTCAATTCGAACCAGTAGTTCCTGAGATTATCGCGTTCAAACAAACAAACAAACTCTTCAGCTTTATAATATTAGTATCGATAAAAAAATTACATGTGCAGTAGAAACATAAAATAAGAATATGTTGAGCAAAGGCGGACTTATCGCTTCAATTAATCTGTGTGCCAACTTCTTCTTCTTAACCATAAACATTGTAAAACAGCATTAAAGAAAGAGGTTAAAAATCTTGGGATTCATATAGACACTTCCTTAAAGGTTTATATTTTGGCAATCAGCTAGCAACGTGCTAAAAATAATCAAGATAATTTTTATGAATGAAATAAAAAATAATAATAATTAATCTATAATTTTGATACAAATTCAAATCTATTAATAAATTAGTTACATTTTTATATTGGTCCATTTCTTTCCCTTGGATGTCGTAATAGGCGACTAACGGATTTGCTTGTGTACGCTAGTAACCAATCACTGTTTGAATCTCAATTCCATCATTAAATTAACAGCTGAACGTGGCCTGTCAGTCTTTCAAGATTGCTACCTCTGTCTCCCCCGCAAGGGTAACAGACGTGATTACATGAATGAATGTTAAGTCCAGTGCATTTCTAGTCTATTCAAGTCAGACTTTCTATCTCATTTTCAACGGCGCAGTTTTAATTCGTTGGAATTATTTTATGCAACTTCTAACTACAGCTCTGACCTCGGAAAAATGCTGTTGAATTCGTACTTATCTTTTAAATGGTTTTCATTTAAAATAATACTAAATTAAAATTACTTGTTTGGTACAGTTTTTTGATATAAACCATAGAATTTTACTTTATTACGTTGTAAGAAACTTATGATATTTATTCCAATTTCAAACATAATTCATTTATTCATTAATATAATAACGTCTATATTATACCTTGCAGGATAGGCAGTACCGGCAGTCAAAGAGTAAAGACTGACAGGCCACGTTCAGCTGTTAGGCTTAATGATACAATTGAGATTCATATAGTGGCAGGTTGCTACCCCATCGCCTATAAGAAGAATCCCGAGTTTATAACCCTATCCCTTAGTCACCTTTCACGACATCCATAGGAAAGAGATGGAGTAGTCCTTTTCTTTTTTATATTGGTGCCGGGAACCGCCCGTTTTTATTTTATTCTAGGTATACATAACATAAAAACATAAATAAATATTATACAGGACAAATTACACAGATTGAGTTAGCCTCGAAGTAAGTTCGAGATTTGTGTTACGAAATACTTACTCAACGAATATATTTTATAATAATAATAAATACTTATATAGATAAACCATCCAAGACCGAGACCAATCAGAGAAAGTTCGTTTCTCATCATGCCCTGGCCGGGATTCGAACCCGGGACCTCCGGTGTCACAGACGATGCGTATTACCGCTGCGCCACAGAGGCTGTTAACATGACCATTGGAAACAGCATTCCAATGAAACCATTTCAGTCATTGATCTAAAATCCATCTCATTTCGTAAGAAACATTTGAATGCCCCAATCTTTAATTATCCCCGGCCCATTAATTACGAGATTGCGAACGGTGTTAGAAATGTAAAGCAGACGAAATGAGCTCTGGTGGCGAAGGCTCTCAGACAGGATATAAATTAGCGTCAAGGGAAATCTTTCTTCACTATTAAACAGATTTGAATTTACTCTATCACAGTTTGAGGTGCAACTTTTTTAATGCGAGTACTTAGTACTTATATATAGATGTATATATATGAGGCCCAAGGATAATTAATTGGATATACATACGGTGCACCTGATTTACTGCTGGTTAGAAAGAAATCGCCTGTTTCTCAAATCCACAGGCTTCAATAGGTTTTTTATATCATTAGACAAGCTTATAATGCTCGTAATAATACAATTTTATTAACAAATTTAACATGGGGAACCTACTTTTTAGAAAACTATATTAAACCAGTGGCAAGGGAAATCTCTTTTCTGATATCTCAATATCACAATTTGAGTTAATAATAATAATAACCAAAATAACACTAATAACTTTAAGCCAAATAATAATTACAATAACGCTTTACTTGTTTTCTCTTAAATACTACAGCCACAACCATGTTGCAATTATTTCACAACTATTATGTTTTATTATATCTGAATTTAAAGGCATAGGAAATAACGATATGACATACTACATAGCCATAGTCTGAAGAGGGAACACATATTTTCTACACATCCACATTCACATAATGCTAGAGAAAATATAATATTTGTACAGTTAAAATGATTTCTAAATGCGATTCCGCAGATGAACACCCGCCATTAGAATGCGCGTGGTAGCCCCGGCTTATCCGGATTACGTTCCTCTTCGCGACTATTCCCTAATCTCCAACGTGGTCCACTTGAGGCCCGTTTTCATGGAATTTTCGGCGATTCCAGCTGTTTATACATACATACATATAGTCACGTCTATATCCCTTACGGGGTAGATAGAGCCAATAGTCCCGAAAAGACTGAATGGCCACGTTCAGCTGCTCGGCTTACTGATGGAATTGAGATCCAAATAGTGACAGGTTGCTAACCCATCGTCGTCGTCATGACAAGTATGTAAGCCTATCCCTTAGTCGCCTTTTACGACATCCATGGGAAAGAAATGGAGTGGTCCTATTCTTTTTTGTATTAGTGCCGGGAACCACACGGCACCTGTTAATACCAGCTGTTTATACCAGTTTGGATTCATGTTGGTCTGGTTGTAAAAAAATGTAGGTAGGTATGTGTATGCCAGATGCTTCTCATCCAGCACATATTGCATAATAAATAAGGGCGCGAGCAACCTGTCTATTTGAATCTTAAATTCTAGCTGCCTATTCTGATTTCATTGTCACGCGTTTAATCAGCGCCGGTTATACGCGCGAGGTTACAAGACTTTTTTCGCTGCTCAATGGCGCGTCTCGCCGGCGTCATTCTGAAAACAGCTTTAGATGAAGCCTTAGTGTTTTTCCGAATCTATTGGTTTCGTTGTCCTCGTAAGGTATTAAGAAGTGATATAAGTAGGAAAAAAAGAGACGCCCTGCTAATTGCAAAGATCAGCAATTTCAGCTGTTTCTATGGAATTTCCAATTCAGTTTATTTAGATTCTTTTAATTCTCAAACTAGATAATAATGTATTATTGGTTGTCATCCAAAATTACTTGTGTAGCTGCCTGTCAATATGCCTAAATCTAAATAACATCATGAAGCCGTTAATCTGAACGTCTTTTCGAGACTATCTGACTATTATCTACCCCATTTAAAGAACAAAGACGAAGTATATGTAAACACAATGAAATAGAACGTCATCGCCAAATACATATATTACCTCTTCAAGAAATCTTAGTAAATATGGGTTGGCGGTAAATAATAACTCGGCATTATTCCCTAAATAAAATCAATTCCGTCGTTTCCACGACACAGACTGATAAATAAGCGGAGGACACAGACAGTAACCGATTAGATCAAGCCACTACAGGCACGTACTATATTGGATAAACGTCAAACTTGACGTATGGCTGCGTACAATACTCCGTCTTCCTATATACGTGGGCGGTGGTACAAGTTATAAGATTTCATCCAATATCTCCCTCCTGCCGTAAGTATCCCGAAACCGCCGAGTTTGCATGAAGAGAGTTATGAATGTGGATGAAACGAAGAAAGTATGCAGAGATCGTGGCAAGTGGAAAGAGGTAGTCTCTGCCTACCCCTCCGGGAAAGAGGCGTGATTTTATGTATGTATGTATGCCGTTAGTACTAGTTATATTCTCACTATTCTAGTAAAGAGAGGGTGCATCTTTGACAATGATCGGATCAATTAAGTCAGGTTATACGAAACGACTACTATCTGACCTCTGCAACTTTTTGGAGAAAAAGGTCAAAGGTCCAGTAGCCTAAATGCGAAGGTTTCTTCACGATGTTTTCTCACACCATAAGAGCATAAGTTAGCACTTAAACTAATGTCGATAACTCCGTGAACAGTCAACTAATTTAGTTCATCTCCCGACATTTGACTTGTGCATAAAGTTTAAAAGAGAAGCTAGCTCAGTTTGTCGGATGTCAAATTAATTTATTTCTCCTACCATTTATTTGAAACCAAATTAAGCAAAAGAATCATCAAAAAAAAAAAGGCAGCATATATAAAAATAATATGTTTATAAAAATATTATGCAAAATACTGGTACCTAAATTAGACACTGCCCTAAGCCTTCATTAAGGTCATATCGCTTGTAACTTACGAACCAGAGATTTTCCTATCTCCGCAGCACAATTACTTGATACAGGATTGCTATCGTGATCATATTACCTGACGTTAATGCTAACAACTTATTTGATTGTGGCATGAAGTCAACTATTTCGACATTGTTTGACTAAGTCAGGAGTGTAGCTCTTAAATTTGATGACTCACTAAATTTGGTCTTCTTATACGAGCATTTAAGGGCTAGCTCTTGTGGGTGGCGTTAAGTGGAGCCTCTTTCATTTACATTCGGTATGTTCATTTACATAAGGGTAGTTAATTTGTTGTAAAAGTAGTCTCTACGTCATAGGGAATACTCGTAGGGAATTTCTCAAAACTAACGAAACGACTACCATTACAACTACTCGTAGGCCCTACGGAAGATAGTAAAGACTGTAAGTAGACTGTTGCACTTGCGACAATGATCCTTCCGAATATCTTCTATAAATCTTCATTATAAATAAGTCAGAATCTGACTTCTTTATGCTACTTTAATAATAAGACTTTTTACAAATATCTGAATGGGATAAGTTTTCATTTGCAATGATTATGATTATTAATATTTTCTTTTTTTTTTCTAATCTATGTATTTTTTCTTTAGCATAAACAGCTGAACGTGGTAACGTTTTAGTCTTTTGATGACCGTTAGCTCTGTCTACCCCGCAGGGTATACAGACGTGATTATATGATTTGTTATGTTTAGCATAAACTTGTTAAACTTTTTTAATGTTCTGAATCTAAGTCTAGAATATCAGTTAGGTAGGTATTTCGAAAATAAACATTCCGAACTGCAGTAATGCCACCGCTGTAATGTAACCCGCGGCGACCCAGAACCGAAAGTTTAGGTGTAATTAAATTCAGCACAGCATACCGCAGCCCGGAAATTTTGTCACTACTGCGTTTGAATGCAGTCGTGAAACTAGCGCTTGCGATCATGGTTTGGCTTGATAATTAAGCTCATTATTTATTTATTAGCTTCAAAAGTAACCTACGTCTATACGGTACACAATTTCGTGGATATCGATTCAGTGGTTTTGATGTGAAATACGGGCAAACAAACATAGGTACTTTCTAGTTCCTGTCCCTTCTTGAGATCAGTCCGCCATTGCAAGTGATTTAAATATATCTTTTAAATATGTACTATTTCTTAAAAACTGTGTAATTTTCTGTGCAATAAAGACAAATGTAAACAAACGAACTTTTAACAGTTCATAATTTTGGAATGAATTGTTGATTATTTGACTTAATATCCCGATTACGATGGCTAACGGCTATGAGGGCGTTATTTCAGATTGTATGTTCGACTAACTGGTTGATACTAAAATTTGTTTAAAATAAATAATTCCTAAAATAACTTATTTTTTTGGTACCATATCAACCATAAATAACTATGCTCACTTACCAAAAAAAAATATAACAGAGTATGAAAACAGTGACGTGGACTTAAATTCATGTTTTCTCTTGTTGTTAGTTTTTAAGTTTATCTAATTTTAAATAAAGAGAAAAATGGTTTCGTCGAAAATATTCGTATATATTTAAATTTTCTTAATAATACAGATAAGATGAAAAGAGTGTGCTCCAAAGAAAATGTCTGGAATTCCGTTTTATAAGCAACCGCGAGGAAGCCTTTCAAAGAAAAAGTATAGAATAGGGCGTTATATACTTTTATTAAAAATAGATTTTGCATTAATACAAAAACTAGTATTTTTGGAATTTCAGGCGATATAGGTTTCATAAATCTTACTTAGGCGGCCATCCGCAAATATTTGTTAAGCATTGCCAGTCGATTTCCTCAATCTGGCTTCGACAAAGGGATATTATGTGGCGTTTTCAAAAGAGTATCATTGCAAATCATAAGCAAATTATTTAAATTTTCGAATAACTATTAATTCAACAGACCTTCCAAAAACTGGCTAGTTAAGCGCCCTTTCAGAATCGGAGACGTATTATTAAGCGCACTTAACGTCACATATAGGTTTCATAAATCTCACATCGACTTTAGGCGGCCATCCGCAAATATTTGTTAAGCATTGCCAGTCGATTTCCTCAAGCTGGCTTTGACAAGGGGATATTTTATGGCGTTTTCAAAAGAGAGTAGTACCATTGTAAATCATGAACAGATTTTTTGGGGGACGCAGTCGCTCGCACTTTCTTTCAAGTTTTGCTTTACGACTCGACTCGATTGCAGTTTTATGGGTTATGCTGAGTATTTTCTCAAGTTGTTGGGCGGAATGTCTGTATGGAATTAGGTACCGAGAATATAATGTCAGCAAAAGACGTAGTATAAATCAATTTGTGAGGGTTAAAGTTTGTACAAATATTTTTTATTCATTTAAATTTGTTGCAAACACAAAAAAAACGTAATGCATACATATATATATTACGTATGCAATACATTTAATCTTTATCACGTCTTTTAACCTTCCGGGGTAGATAGAGCCAGTCTTGAAAATACTGAAAGGCCGCGTTCGGCTCCATGACTTAATGATAGAATTGAGATTCAAATAGTGACAGATTGCTAACATGTAGAATCCCAAGTTTATTAGCCTTTCCCCTAGTTGCCTTTTACGACATCCGTGGGAGAGATATGGAGTGGTCCAATTCATAAGTACTGGGAACCATACCGTTCAAATTTGTACAAATATTTTTTATATAAGTTTGTTTATAAAAAGGTTAACGAGAACTCCTACTTACTATTTTCATTATGTTTATGAATTAATTATTTGAATATATTGCCATATAAATAATACTTGTTATTTTTACACACTATCTAATAAAACATTAGATATATATTTTTCTATGAGTAGAACACAGATTCCATTTCCATGATGAAAATACGCGAACTGTTGCTGTAATACGCAGAATTATTAAATGTGCTCAACGTAAAAGTTTATTTTTAATTTTCCTGTTAATATCTAGTACAGTATACAAAAAAAAAATACTGGCAGCATTTCTCAGAAAAACGCAACGCAAAATTGATGGTGAACGGGCACGACGGCGTTTAATCCAACCGGTCTTAATAAAAACTTATTAGTACAAGAAAACTTTAATTTTGCAGAATGCTGCAACTTGCTTATCTTGTTACAACAGAATTAACATTCTTGCGCTAAATGAGCTGCAGAGGTTGGAACTATTTTGTAGCAAAACCTTATTTCAAAGTTATTGTTTCTATCTATACCTACCTACAGATACCCAAATTATAGTCATTGACTTTATATTTTGCGATGCGAAGGGCTGGCAACCTGACACTATTTGAATCTCAATTCTATCACTACTATGCCAAACAGCTGAACGAGACCTTTCAGTCTTTTCAAGACTGTTGGCTCTGTCTACCCCGCAAGGGATATAGACATGATGATATGTATGTATGCATGTGTGACTATATATTTTTAAATAATATTTAGTAAAAAGATATGTTTGTCATAGGTAATCTATTGGACTGATTTTGATGAAATTTTATATTGACATGATTGCCTGTTTACGGAAATTCCGGTATGAAATGTAAACGCATTTAACAATTAATAAATTTGTTTCCGTGAATTTTCAGAAAAAGCTTATGTTACTAATGTCCTGAAGGTCACTTTCTGGGAAACATCAACAATTATTTAAACAGTCTTTAGAAACAGAAATATTAATCACTGCTCTTTATAACATACTTATGGAAGTATTACTTTATACATATATGAACGTAAAGTGATCCTATAATGTGTTTGGAAATACAATGTGAAAGTCTTCCATAAATGTTGCTTATTTCTGAAAGAATCGTCTTTGAAGAAACATAAGATTTTTTACAACATTTGTGTCCATATACTATCTTGATCAACCCTCAGTAAGTGCTTAGGTACACAAAATTGAGCGGTTTTAACCATAATATTATTCGGAACCTCTGAACACGTCTCAAATCCCGAAATTTCCTTAAATCCGCACATCTAGCGTGAATATTTGATCAATAAGGCTTTATATAAAATGTTGCTAGTAAAACGCCTTATATTTTCGTAAGAGCCGATAGGGGCTCAGCCCAAGATTAGGTTTTGGGGAAGCTTTTAATATTTACATTTTTTATGCTGGCAACACCGTATGCTTAGGGAATGGAGCTTTTTGGGAATAAGATTTTGCGAATGCATTTTTATGGAAAAAGGCAGGGGCTTACCCGAGAAAACACTGTTTCATTCATGAACCGATTTTTGCATTCTATTTTGCTACCCGACTGTTCTAGAAAGGGTGTTCTGTTGTTGGCAATTTCAGGCAGGATTCTTCTTTATCCTAAGATTTACTCCTTCTGCGCCACTCCCAGGATCTACCTGTTTTTGATCTAGTAGTTAATCTAGGTCATCTATTGCATTCTAGGGACAGTAGAAACCTAATTAAATCATGGTATCAAATTTAGTTGTCTGAAATATTCGTATTCTCTTTATAATGTAATTACTTAAGAAATGAAAAATATAAGTTATAATAGAACATAAATGTAATAAGTAAAGACTTAATTCACCTTTTCACCCTTTGTTATGAATGCAAATGTTCAGAAATGTTAACATCAAGTCCAGAAATCAAATTAAACAAAAAACAGAAGCGTAATTGTAACTCCGAAACAAAGGCTATTTTAAAACAACCTGTCAATTATGAATGTCACTCAAAAAAAGAACAAAAAAAAATGTAATAAAGGTCATCAATTACAGTCTGTTGAAATTTCGTAAGTAATTAAGAGTGCACTCCCATTGTTCATTTGCCAGCATTATATTGTACAAGGACCATGTACAGAGTACTTTGGGAAACAGATTCGATGTCAATATTATACATTAGCTTGTCTTCTTTACACGCTTTATATTCTTCTTTGTCCGACTGCTGTAAGTCCAGCTTACATTGCCACCTCGTCGGGAAGGAGTCCAGGGGAAACCTGTGATCGTAATCCTGGATTGGATAAGTCAGGTTTTAAAAGACTGCCGACTGATCTCCATAACTTTTGCGTCTAACTCATATTGCATATTGGATTATACTTACACAACGAGTTGCCTTTAAGTGCAGCAAGTTTCCTCACGATTTTCTCTCCCTCAGTCATTTATTGAAACTTTGCACAAACATAGTTGGGAGTATTGCTGTGGATGAAGAGATCTTATCGAATCGATGTGAATCGATTCACTACATAGTATAAAACAAAGTCGCTTTCTCTGTCCCTATATCCCTTTGTATGCTTAAATCTTTAAAACTATGCACCGGATTTTCATGCGGATTTTTTTCAATAGATAGGGTGATTTAAGATGAAGGTTTATATGTATATTAACATTCATTAAATAGTAGAAAAACACTGTTATTTTTGAAGTTTCTAATGTGATATATACTTATAATATCTAATATACTAATAATTTGTACACATTGAAAAGGTCTACAGAAAACTCCGCGATGGTATATGTCTATCTCTCATGGATGTCCCACAATAAAAAAAAAATTGTTAGTTACTATTTACGACAAATAATGGCAAATTTTGAACCGATTTTGACCAATACAGCATTAATCCTTATCCAATTAAATAGCTTAAATACATTGTTGATTTAATATATATATATCTATATGGATCTTTACAGCACAAGATTTAAATGAACATTTTCGAAGATATTACGGATTAAAAATAGTTTACAATAATTTGGAAAGGCTTACTCTATATTCTCTCGTTACTCTGCACAGATTATGTCTGGATCGATGGCTCGTTCACGTAGCCTCGCTGTCGATGCTTCATGGACAATTTACGTTGGTCCGCTGCCCCCACAATATACCGCACAACACGTATGCTTTTCTATTCTGCAAATAATACACAACGTAGCCATGGAAACAGGTAGACAGGGCGTCTGCGGCTACCGTGCGATAAAATAGGGACGTTTTGATGGTATTTTGTTAGTATAGCTATGTTTTCAGGACTAAAATGTAAGTTCCAACCAATAAGTATTTTGTTTTGATTTACATCAATTTGTTTGTTTGTAATATCTTTATTGCATAGAAATTTACACAGTAACAAGAAAAAAGTACAAAGTTATAAAATAAACAAATCACTAGCAATGGCGGACTTATCCCATAAAGGGATTTCTTCCAGTCAACCGGCAAAACAATAAAGGAACTAGATAATTCAGTAAAAAGCGGCAAGTCACTGTATTTTAAGCAACAATATAATAATATACTAACAGAAATACATATAGTAGACATACTATCCACTAAATATATATGTATAAACTTATTTATACCTAAATAAACATACATAAAGTAAGATAAATTGCCTGACGTTCGATCTAGGTGCTCAACTGGACAGGAATTTAAATACATCAAAGTACATATACATATATAGTCACGTATATAATATATCCCAATTATGACCACATATGCTAAATGTAACCAAGCCTTAAGAGTCATAAACACGATAAAATTAACACTAAACTCCGATAACAATAAGGCTTTAGCGGTCAGCGGTTGCAAACTTGAATTTTAAGCATGCGAAGTTAGCAACGCGTGGTGGAGCTAAGATAACATTGACGTAGAGGAGATAAAACAATGGCATAGTTACTTACGTTTGTTTTTCATCATGAGTGCCGTGTGGTTCCCGGTATTCCAATACAGAAAAGAACAGGACCACTCCATCTCTTTCCCATGGATGTCGTAAAAGGCGACTAAGGGATAGGCTTACAAACTTGGGATTCTTTTTTAGGCGATGGCCTAGCAACCTGTCACTATTTGAATCTCAATTCTATCATTGAGCCAAATTGCTGAACGTGGCCATTCAGTCTTCTCAAGACTGTTGGCTCTGTCTATCCCCGCTACGTCTATATCCCTTATATATATATATAAGGGATATAGACGTGACTATATGTATGTATACATTATACTTACTCAGAAATATCAGGTCGGTCATCGAACGGTTAGGAAGTCGATTGCACAGGTTCAAATTCTATCGCGGTTAATTAGTAATCAATGATCTAACGGTAAAACAAAATATTTACAAATACATAACTTATTACTACTTATTATTATTATTACTAGTACATTTCGGCAACATGTAGTATAACCATGATCAAATATATAAGTTAGATTACATACATATATAATCTATATCGCCTGCGGGGTAGACAAACAGCTTCGGCTTGAAAGGCGTATGGCTTCATGATGGAATTGAGATTCAAATAGGCACATTACCTACAAGAAGAATCCCAAGTAAGCCTATCTTTTAGTCGCCTTGTATGACATAACTTAGGGTAGAGTCTAGCAGAGCATTCTGATTTGTTTTTGTGATGTACATTTTGATTATTTTTTTTATTTCACATTTGAACATTTAAATTTTTTGACATGGAACACATTTATATATATTTTTAATAAAATAAAATATGTTCCTTTATTATATTTAGAACATGTTTAGAATTTATGAAAATATTAGTGTAATTTATGTAACATTTCAATACAATGTACATTGTTCAGAAATAAATGAAATGAAATGAAATTTGACTTTGCACTAAACATCTACTCTGCCTCTCGTGGTCTATTAAGAACACTCCTGAACAGTTATGTGGCTTAAAGTTAACGGTTAGAGAATGCCTAAGCTGTGTTTATGAGACATCTAGAAAGCAAGGCTTAGCTGGCATAGATAAGGTTCTGATTAAAAATAGAAATTAATTAGACTAACTTCTATTGTATTACATAATAAAAAAACTAGTTACTCGTACATAATAACATTTACAGCGCGTATGCTAAATCGAAATGTTAAAGTAAGCCTATCCTTAGTGAATAAATCTATCCCTTAGTCGCCTTTTACGATATCCACGGGAAAGAGTAGGAGTGGTTTTATTCTTTTTTGATCCTTAGTTAATAAGTCTATCCCCTAGTCGCCTTTTACGATTTTAGAAAGAGTAGGAGTGCTTTTGTTCTTTCGTATTAGTGCCGGGAACCAATTGTAGCCACTTTTCCTACAGGTGCGCTCGACCAATAAAATTCAGCAGTCTTCGCAACCAAAACAGGGTTATTTCGATCACAATCATCATGCCAGTAAATAACCCTCGGATGCAATTAGGGGAGAAGCCGGCAGTGGTCTGGCCGCGCTCCAAGCCGGCTGCCAAACGTCCCGGCATACCCCCCCCCTTTCCTGCCAATAGCGCAGCCAAAACAACTTGAATAATTTGTGTTTTTCCACGGCGGTTTCTACAACACATTATTGAAATTGTTGTTGTAAAACTTAGTTGTGTATGTACTGGCAAGGAATCGAATTTTTTTTTGTTTTTTTTATTTAGTTTCATTTGTTTCAGTGCAGCGAGTTTAGTGGTTTTTTCATTAGAGTTCATCTGTATCGAAAATCAAAACACATTAAAAGAAAATTTACATTGGCACCAGAATTTAAAAAAGAAACAAAAGCGCGGTTTCGCTTTTCACAAACAAAAGACGGTGTTAGTTACCCGCGTTCTTATTGTGCACGTCATCATGGTAATCCGACAGTTCGTAGATTTTCTTGAAGATTGTGAAGCTATTTGCTTAACCAACTTTTACCCGCGCGAATTTAGCGCCATTATCACCGTACTGATATTTTCGTAGACAGATCTCGAACAAAGTTTATATCTGCATATTTTCGGTACCTTTATTATCTTAACTTAAACAAGAAATATTAGAATTCTTCATTCTATTATTTCTTATATACTTACTAGCTTTTGCCCGCGTGTATTTAGCGCCACCTACAAATAATACAGGTATTTAAAAATCTCTATCTGTTTCAGTCAAAATATTAAATTTACAGACAAAATATTTTTACTGTTTTATTATAAGTATGTATAGATATGCGAAATTTCAAAAATATTAGTTTATAAGAATTAACACGTGAAGATTTTAACAAACTCACTTTCGCATTTATAATACAAAAATTTAATGAACAAATAGTAAACTATCTAGATTTCTGCACAAAACTGGATGCAATTAGGGTTGAGCGGACAGCGGCGGTCTGGCGGACGTCCAGCCATACAACGTGTGGAATCTTGTCACGGAAACGGGTGAGGAATTGCGCTAAGTCGACAACGTCACCAACGTTTTAGTGCTTATCGATTGTATAGAGTTGGTGTTTAATGATGAACCAATGTATAAGTTTGTCACTTGAAAAAAAGGGGAAATAAGTCGGGATAAATAAACTTGTGATACTTGAAATTAAGAAATCTGTATTATCGCACTGTATTTAACACTATTTGTACTTATTTACTATTAAATATAAAAACATGCACTCGTGAACTATTGTGTTGTATTACAATTTTGAATTATTTTCATTAGGTTCCATTATGAAACAAACCATATTCAATTTCTCTAACTGGCCAGTGATATGTAAGGAGGTTTAGTATTAAATTTTACAAACATTCTGAACAGTTGGATATCCATAAGACAATTTAAAAAAAAGAACATTCTCTCCTCTTTAGAAAGTGAACGGCGTAATCTTATACATATATAAAATTATCGTGTCACAATGTTTGTCTCCGTACTCCTCCGAAACGGCTCGACCGATTCTCATGAAATTATGTGAGCATATTGAGTAGATCTGAGAATCAGCCTCTATTTTTCATACCCCTAAGTGTTAAGGGTTGTCCACCCTTAACTTTTTTTTTTAATTAGAAATTACTTAAAAATTATTTATATGGCAAAACAACGTTTGCCGGGACAGCTAGTGATTCTACATATCTCTCACCGTCAGGGACGTACACATATATCTGTATGTACGTATTTCTCTCTCATTTCTACGTTCCCAGTTGCACCGCTACAATACTTCGGAACCTGTGGTACGCTTTCCGACATTTTTCCTTCCATTTATTCCTGTTCACAATGTCTTCAGTTTTAAGACCATTGGCGCGCATATCATCTGCGACGTCAAGCCAAGTTGATATTTATGTATGTCAGAAACAAAACTTTTTAGACAGCCTCTGTGGCGCAGAGGTTTGTGTCACCGGAGGTCCCGGGTTCGGATCCCAGTTATGGACATGATGAGAAACGCACTTACTCTGATTTCTCCTTAGTCTTGGATGTTTATCTATATAAGTATTTATCATAAAATATAGTATCGTTGAGTTTATATCTCGACAAGTCTCGAACTTAATCCGTGTAATCTGTCACGGATGAAAAAAAAAAACAAAATTACCAGTAGCTATATATAATAGCAATTTTAACTGTAAATACGCTACGTTATTCATTCCAAATTGTTATCAACGGACTACGACAAGCAGCGGGAATACTAATTCGGTTTTACGTCCACCGCTCGCTTGAATAAGTAATGGAAATGTGAAATACTAGTAAATCCAGAGTTAAATCTAGTGGGACTTTTTGTAATTTACAGCTGGTGTCGATTGAGAGAGAATTTATTGCACGTTTAGTGTTTGTTGAAAAAAAAAAGTTAATGTATATTTATGAAAAAAAAAAAAACATTAAAAGAAGCGCCAAAAATAAACTAGTGTCAGGTGAAAATATAGCTGTTATGTTTATCAAAAATATATTAATGTTACCGGACTTAAAAGGTCGATCGTCTGCCCTTTCTTATTTTTAGATAATACAAAAGTTCACAAAATCGTTGCTAATCTTGAATGTAATTGAATTAAAGAGCTTCGATTCCTTTTCCGTACCACCATAAAGGCGTGTGTATGGGAGCCCCCTTAGTAATTATTTCACTAGTTTAACTATTTTTTTTTTAAAGTTATCTAACATACTTGATAAGTCCTCCTTTGCTTAACATATTCATAATATATTTTGGTATTTAATTGATATTTATCGCATGTAATTTTATTTTGTAATAAAGAAGATAATGCACGCCTAATTAAGCGACCCCTGCGTAATTTGAAGTTATACCTTCGTAGGCGATATAGCTTGCAGTTTATACTCAATATTCATTTTCCGGTTAATCTGCAGGCAGAAACAGGTAGATAAACATATAGCTTGGGTGCAGACTCGCTTTACCTCGCCAATTTTGCTCGCCGCGGGCCATAGTGATATTGGACTGGAATACCTAGCAGATAGGAAATTTAGGGACCCGGGAAATTTGTGTTTACGTAGATTTAGTTGAAAGTTTTTACTAAAATATAAATACTCTATGGATGTTAAGCAGGGTTTATGTTATTGCATTCACATATTAGGTTAATTTTTTATTGTTTACTTTGATTTATTCATTTCTTTAACTTTGTACACGTAAAATGTCTAGTGGTCTTAACGCCACGATGCATTCTTCGCCAGTCGAAAATTTGGATCAAACTGAGATTGATGTGATTGTACTAACTGATGTGATGTCGTAATAAATTATTTTCTTTCTTTCTTACTTTCTTTATTCTGTATGCATTAACACTAAAATATCAAATGCACTTAAGAATAGGACCGCTCCATCTCTCCATCTCTTTCCCATAGATATCCTGAAATACGACTAAGGGATAGGATATTAAACTTGCAATTCTTCTTTTAGGCAATTGCTTAGCAACCTGTGACTGTGTGAATCGCAATTCCATCATTAAGCCATACCTACAGGTAAACGTGGACTTTTAGTCTTTTGCAAAGTCATTATGTAAAATATAAATTTAATTTAAAAAGAAATTGTAGGCGCAAAATGAAAAAAAAGCCAATCAACAAATCCTAAATCGATTTTATAAACAAAATATGAGGTTATGAATATACGAGTATCTATGTTTTTTTCTAGATAGAACTGGATAACATTCCTGTATTTTCAAGTGATCCTTTCAATGGCTCAAAAATCCATTTGTGCGATGGAAAAATCCAGTCAACTACGAGTGTTATTGGAAAAATTGTGGAAAACTGGTGATAGCTAAAATTCACGATCACTTTTAATTGGATTTGATAGAAAGACTGTCGAACTGTAAAAGACCTAAAACTTTTCCAAGACTTTTTTGGGAATTGGTATTTTTATTTTTGTTTAGATACTTAATTGATTTATGCCGAAAATACATTTATATGGTAATTGTCGTAAATGAATCACTTTATCAAATAGTATTTGATTATTTAAGATGTTTTTTTTTAAATATTAGCCAGTAAGATTATTTATTGATTTAAGACTAATATTTTTATTATAAGACATAAAGATTGTTTATTTTTATTTTAGTTCGTAAAGAAAAGAAACTCAAGCGGGAGCAATGTTTCGAGCTCGTCGTCACGATGTTTTCTCTCAAAGCAAAGTGACACAGATATTAAAAATCCATAGAAATGTCAAACTACTATTATAGTTATTAAGGGCATGTGACCCAAATAAGCCAATCTAGCGTACTGGAAATAGACCGGTTACCTAGAATTAAGAAGATTTGATACGTTATTTGACATGGATCCTAGATTGGGTGAGTCATGTTTTTACACGAAGCGACTCCCATCTGACCTCCGCAACCTTTGCAGGTAAACCTAACCCGTATAGGATCCATGGTAATAAGTTAGTAGTGTACAGATAATTATGACCAAAAAGGACACCCTGGGCTCCTCCAAAGAGAGGTTAGGATGTAACCAGCGAAGCTAGCATGGCCCGCGCGACGTCGTTTTTGTCGGGATCCCTTTCATTCGACTATTTTTTTTTGTCCTATTTTAGTTTGGCATAACGAGTTACGCATACTATTTTTTGTCATATTAGTTTTTTGGCATAATTGGTTTTGGTATACCATTTCAATAGGCATAAATATAGTTTAAGACTAATTTATTTTTTGCGCGGAGCAGATGTAGTGTAATGCGCTATAAGGCGAGTATTTCTTAGGTTAGGTTAGGTTATGCTAATAGTAGGTATGCTTAAAGAAATATGCCTAAAAAGTTATGCCAAATAAATAATATTATTCGTAACAATTATTGGACTAAACAAAGGTATGCCATGTAAAATTATGACACAAAATTTTATGCTAATAGATAGAGAACCGTTTTTGTCACGCGATAAACTATCACTGTCCCGTTTCACACCATAATATAAAGCGAAACAGCAATCGAAGAGAGAAGATATGTAGAACTCCTGACTTTAAAATCTTATCCAAAATCGTTCGTGTTCCTTGGTTCAGCTTGATGAATAAGTGAATACATTGTCCAGTGATGACTCCGGGCAGGTCAATGTGTTCCTCCAAACTAGATCGTAAATAAGAAATGCTGTGTACAGTACAGCCGGCTCATACGGAATTTTACGAACAAAACAGTGTAAATATATATATTTTACTTGATAAATTATATAATTCTTACCAAAAATATGCCGTGTGGTTCCCGGCACCAATGAAAAAAAGAATAGGACCACTCCATCTCTTTCCCATGGATGTCGTAAAAGGCGACTAAGGGATAGGCTTACAAAATTGGGATTCTTTTTTTAGGCGATGGGCTAGCAACCTGTCACTATTTGAATCTCAATTCTATCATAAAGCCAAATAGCTGAACGTGGCCATTCAGTCTTTTCAAGACTGTTGGCTCTGTCTACCCCGCAAGGGATATAGACGTGACAATATGTATGTATGTATGTACTTACCAAAAATATGTACAGTGGCAATGAAAAGTATCTAATCTTCGTAATGAAGGCATATCGAAGTTAATATATTTTCTTTGCGGTCCATGAACCGTATTATCCTATGTTTCTTAGATACCATCGGATAGTACCGTGTGGTTCCCGGCACCAATAGAAAAAGAATAGGACCACTCTTTCTCGTTCCCATCCAACTAAGGAATAGGCTTATAAACTTGGGATTCTTATTTTAGGCGATGGGCTAGCAACATGTCACTATTAGAATGTCAATTCTATCATTAAGCCAAATATCTAAACGGGCGTATCAGTCTTTTCAAGACTGTTGGCTTTGTCTACCCGACAAAGGATATAGTCGTGACTATATGTATGTATGTATGTAAGAGAAATATGCACAAACAGGTGGTAACAAGAAGGGAACAGAACGATTTAAAAGTATGTTTTGCAGGCATTTCATAAATAAATACTCTTGTCACATCAAAGTTAAGTATACAAAATCGAGCTATGTATGTATATACAGGTGTGTCCTAGGGTTGAAATACTTTAATGATGTAGTAACCCTAAAACTGCGACAACCTACTGTAGAAACAAATGAAACTGGCAGACAATTCCGACACAATTGCCAGTTAACAAAAACGCGACATGTTAAAGTTAACGTGGGCGCGCTTCAAGCACTTAATTAAATGGGACGTTTTGAGAAAAAGCGGAATTCTTTCATTTGAAAAAAAAACAGTTCAAAATTTTAATTGCAGGAAGAATGGGATGATATCGTTAGCACGTATCTATATTTAATAATGTAGGTAAGTACTAAATAATTCTGTACATGAAAAATGTCATGTCTGTCAATGTCAATCAATGTCTGTCATGAAAACCATGAAATCGCACCTCTTTCCCGGAGAGGTAGGCAAAGACTACATATTATTTCATGAGCCATCAAAATTTTCTTCGCTTCATCCACATTCATAACTCTCTTCGTGCAAGCTGATCGGTATAGAGTAATTTTGACCTTACTTTGACTTCATCGAACTAAACAAGGTACGTTCGTCTAGACCTTAATATTTTTTAGTATAATCCAATTCTAAGTTATTTAATTTTGCGCTGTGCATTTGTATGAAAAATCAATGAACAACAAAAGTTTTAACTTTAAATCGCTTTTAATTGAATGCTCTTCACTGGACCGTTCTTATTCAGACAGATTTAATCTCGAAATGCCACAGAAAAAGGCGAAGTTCATTTATTTTGCGCTTTGCATCTGTGACATTGGCAAAAACAAACGTTGCTTGTGTAAGTTTTAACTGCAAGGGATCGCGCCTTAATTAAAATATTACTTCGGAGACAAAGCGAAATGCCAAAAAGATTAGCGGTCTGTGACAGGGTTAATTCAGTTGAAGCAACAGTATTAGATACTTCAACTCATGTATATAATTGACCAGTGTGATTTTATACGAATTAATCTCTTTATTTTCTTTTTTATTCCTGACAATATTTAAATCCCAATTCTGCCATCAAGCCATACAGCTGAACTTTTCTTTCAGTCTTGAAAATACTATTGGTTCTGTCTACAGGGGTAGACAGGGACAGGGTGTCTTAAGGGCAAGGCACAAAGTGGTAATTATTTGTATGTATATGATTCCAAGTATTTTTATATTAACTTGATAAGTAAGTATTCTTTTAAAAACAAAAAAGAAACGAATACACAGATATGATATTATTTCATGACAGAAGACGAAGAAGCTGTTTTAAATAACTTAAATATGCCTTGAATATCCCTTGAAACAAAATATTAGGTACTTATCGATATCAATACTACGATAACAGAATATTATTTTAGCAAATATTTACTGTATAGTCACTGAAGTCCATTCAATAGATTTTTCGTAGAAATATTGTAACAAATATTTAATTTCACGAACTTTCACACTTTAATAAATTTTTACTTAAAAGTTTTTATGATTTAGGGTCATACTCAGCAGCCGCAACGGGTATACAGGAGAACACAGGAAAAATGTTTTTGGCGCGAACAACTTCGTGCCATTGTATAGAGTTTAAAGTTCAACGTGTTCTGAATATTTCATTGTAATAATTGTGATGTTCTGAAATTTACTTAATTGTTGTAGAAATGAAATGGCGTCGTATGAAAATTACTTAAGAGGAACAAAAGAAAAGTTTTGTATTGTTGCTAAGCTTAGTTAATATTCTCAAGTATTGAACAAATTTGTCGTAAAATAATATATAATGAAGTACGTGATTTACATTTTTATACTTGAATAGATAATTGAATAGTGAAATATTTTTCTATAAAAATATTTATTATAAAATATAGTTTCGTTGAGTTGGTATCTCATAAGTTGCGAACTTACTTCGAAGCAAACTCAATCCGCGTAATTGGTCCCGTATATATTTATTTAATTATTCCGCAATAGATAAAAGAGGAAATTGTAAAAGAGGACGAAACAAATGATTTAATTATTTTCTAAATATATTGGGTTCATCTCTAAACTCATTCTTAGATCTTTATCTTCACACGTGTAAGTGGGAGACTCCACAATCCCAAGTTTCAAAATTAAATGATATATGGTATACATGGGGTATATTATTCCCAGTTTCCTAGAATATTACAACCTTCTCATTTGTTTCTGTAGACGAATGAGTAAGTAATCTCGTATGAAGCAACTCCTCACTAGATTTTTTTTAATTCTAAAATCAAAAGAATGATTTAGTCGTTGTTTTTGTTTAAGAGGTCTCTTATCGGCAGTGTTAAGAGGAAAATTCTCCATTTCTTTTTTTTTGTAATAAATATTTTTATTTACCGGTAGGATGTCTAAATTTTTATTAAGCCACCTATATCGATTATGGATGTACTTGTCGCTTCATACAATTTTTAGGTTTCTCTTAAATTCTTCAGTAAACGAATTATACTCAAGATCAAGATAACCAAAAATTTTGCATTAATTAATTAGAATTATCGAACCTTTAAATATCCATAATAAAAAATATCCTTTGGATCAGATATCAACCTGCGGGGTTGTTCACGATCGTAGCCAAGCCTTATGTCTTATATCCCTCCCTATCTTAACCAATAAATAAGAAAGAGAGGGAAGATAGGTCATGAGATGAATTAGTCCCAAGAATGGCGATTCCTCCGACCTAACTCTATGTTGTATATTACATCATGTGGAACAATATTGTTGCTGCCTGCCCATTCGCCGAGTAACTGCGTGTGAGGAACTATGCCCATATAAATTCTCGCCTTTGGTAGTAATTTACGTCGGCCCACTTGATTTATATAACCTAGCTTAATCATCTGTATTTAATTTATTATTTTCACGAGATTATATTTCTTCCTATTTCTCAGCAAGATGTATAAGGAAAGCATCATTAATTAGTGAGGTGCAAATAAGTGCATATTATTTTTTACTTTCTCGAATTGGTCACCAAATTATCTACAAAAATATGAAAATACGACCTTTAATATAGTCAGTGATTCCATATTGTAGGACCGCTTTGTATATAAAAATGAAAAAATTGTAATGACGTTACTTAGGCATTCGCTATAAATACCTATACTAGTGATAAGCAAAAGAAGTATCCAGGAATCTTGGTAAAGCAAATCCTCGGGCAAAAAGTACCATCAACTTATGTCTTTCATACAAATGAAAATTCTTTCAAACAAGAAAAAATACCTAAAAATAAAGCTCAATAAACAAACCATTTTAATCTGCCCCTTTAGTAATGATTCTTCGGAAACCCGCCAATTAACAGCCGTGGGATAATAGATTTCGGGATTCGGGAACGGCCTGATTTATCCCGGGACGTTCATCTTAAATCCTGACTGTTTCTTGTTCTTGAGTGTTTAAAACATTATTCAGAAATGAAAAGTGTCTGTTTCGTACCATAATTCTGCACAAGTTCTGTCTGGAGAAAAATAATTAAATTTCCAAAAAAAAACAAACTTTACTTTAAAAAATGTGAAAAGTGAAGTTAAAAAAATATATAGGTACTTAGACTAGCATTTATATGAAGATTCACACGCGTTCACAGTCGTTTATCGCAACAGCACGTGCAAATTTTCAAGATAAAATTAAATAAATAAAGATTAACAAATAATGGTTTCACTGGTTTTTATGTACAGAGGAAAGAAAAAAATCATTGTTTATTTGGCCACACATTACATTGTCATGTTAAATCATTCACTAATATCTTCTTCGTCTTCCACAACCTATAATTTTATAAATTAACTTTTTTCTTGAAAAGTCCTGGCCACCTGTACTCTTTGAACCTCTATCTTAAAAAAATATAGTTCCATTTCAGAACTGAAGGGTTCTACATTTGAAACGTACCATCTTCACGACGTTCCATTACACGTTAAAATGAACCATTTCTATTCGCCCCAGCGTTCGTATCTCGGAATAAAATACTACATCGGGACTATTACTGGCCATGTGCACGCTTTTATTCCCTGATAATGTATGGGGCGGCTTTCAGGAAATTGAGAACGGAATTCAGATAATTTTTGTGATATTTTGCATTGTAATTGAGTATTTGCGACACATTTTTTGGTATTGAGTTTGTTATATGATTTTTAAACGGCCGTTTTCGTAGCATAGTACTTACTTTCTAAATATTTTAATTAAATTTTAGGCACTCTGTTAAAAAATGTCTGAAGCAAAATGCACAGGCAATTTCTAATTGCTTGATCCTTATTTCTTCATAATAATACTCAAATTTTATTTTAATTTTATTAAAAGGCAACGCAACGGACGTTAAGTTATAATGTTACAAGGCTTCATTATTAACTAATAGTATTCTAACATAGCATCCTAAGGGTGTATGCACAATTGCTTTAGCTAAGTACGTAAAACAACATAACGTAAAAAAGAAAAATTTCATTTAAATTAACAATAATGCAGGCATGTCATTATAATAATTTCTATAAAAATCTATCCAGACTATACTAGACTAATTACAAAGAAAATTTGTTTTATACTTGTACCTAGTTCCTTCATCGTAACTTCCCTTCGTTAGTCACAGAAATATTAAAAAATGTAAATAATTTTTTTAAGATAAATGCAACTCTGCGGTCGGGATACCTGGAGGCCCAAAATACAGGTTCTACCTAGTTTAGGCTCCAGTCCACTCCCTATGTTCCTTGTTAATACATACATACATATAATCATGTCTATGTCCCTTACAGGGTAGACAGAACCAACAATCTTGAAAAGACTGAAAGGCCACGTTCATCTATTTGGCTTTTTGATAGAATTGAGATTCAAATAGTGACAGGTTGCTAGCCCATCGCCTAAAAGAAGAATCCCATGTTTATAAGCCTTTCCCTTAGTCGCCTTGTACGACATCCATGGGAACGAAATGGAGTGGTCCTATTCTTTTTTTATTGATGCCGGGAACCACACGGCACCTTCCTTGTTAATAGTTGTAACCATACTGTATTTTTTTGTGGAAAATTAAAATATTTTATCATGACATTTCCCCACTCGGGAATTGACCCAGATTCCTTTAAATTTACCTGTCTGTCACTTCGCATTTCATTACAGAATGAGTTATGTGATAAGGCTGACAAGTCACGTAATGACATATAAATTTCTACTCGAGTTAAGCAACTTTTGTGCGACAGTGTGTTAATGGCTGGTAGAATTTGATTTGTAAAGTTGTTTTGAATTTAAAATGTCATTTTTTCAGTTCTATTGTATTGAAAGATATTTTTAATTTGTACTATCAGTAACCGGAAAAAAATTACTGTCAGAGAAAATTTCACAGTTAATTTAAACATTTTTTTTTTACCCGACTCAAAAGGTCGCTGTGATTTTAATTATAACTTGTTTAAATAATTAAGAAATTTAGGTAATTAAATAATTAATAAAATTAAGGAATTTACAATTTTTTTAGGTATATTTTATTATTCTAAGTTTTAGACTATTTCAGCAATTACATTTTACAGAAATAGGTGCTAAAATTTAAAAATGATTAAAATATTTCTGAATTTCATACTAAATAAGATTTTCGTTTCCAACAAAAAGGTACACTTGTGCGAATACAAATAAATCCGATTGTCAGACTTGAATACTTAATTTATAATGACACGAGCGAAGATGGTGCTTGACGACTAGTAATTATTTAGTATACGACCTCTTTTCATGAGGTTCTTCTCACAAAGTAGAATAAAATATTTTCTGTCACAATGCTTTGATTTTGGGAACTTAATTTAACACTACGAGTATGTGAGTTATGCGTTCCTTTTGTATGTATATTTGTAATTATTTATTTTTTCCAAGTAGTTAAAGTAAAATTTTTGAAAGAAGAATTTCTTATTAGCATTAAGTTAAGATTTAATATATATTATACAATAGGTTATATATAAGTTAAGGACAAATTTCATCAATGGATAAACCTCTAGCTCTTCCACTTAAGGCAGAATGATCTCATAAAGATTTAGTTCCTTTTTGGAGTTATAAGGTTTCGTAAAAACCACAATCAAATTTAACGGATCTTTAACTCAAACGATACCTACATTTGTAAATATATATCGGCCTTACTTTTGAAAAATAAGTAAATAAACATGGAAAAGAGAACGATAAATATTTAAATCCCCAGTGTGGCTGGCGCGGAATTCACGGAATCTATCAATTTATACGATTTTCTTCAGCAAATTCCGCCCACCAATAAATTAAACCGCCTTGATTTATTCGCCAAGTTCTTAATGTGAAAGGCTGGAACACACTAGCGCCATTCTAGAAAATAATTAAGTGTAGATCTACCCTAAGTTTTTATTTGAAGAAACTTAAATGTTTTTAAGATAGAAGATATATATAAATGAGGATAAAGCAAAAGAGGTATGCAACAAACTACAACGGTACAAATTGTAATATAAAGCTAGTTACACGATCATTCAATGTAATCATCGTTTAAATTCGACTAAAATACATATCACCCCAAATAACTCTTTTATAATTGGGCGCTGAAACTGTCCCATCGTGCCTGCCTGAATAAACATGAGTAAAAATAATAGATATAGTCGGATAATGGCTAACTTAATAAAAATAATGAATTTCGACAACAATGAAGGGTTTTATAATCAAGTTACTTTAAAACAAACATTATGTATGTATGTTTTAAAGTAACCTTTGCGGGGTAAGAGCCAACAGTCTTCGAAAGGCTGAAAGGCTGCGTACCTACATATAGAATTGAAATTGAAATAGTGTCAGATTACTAGCCCCATCGCCTAAGAGTCCAAAGTATATAAGCCTGTCCCTTAGTTTCCTTTAAAAACATCCATGGATAAGATATGTTCTTTTGTTTTAAGCATGCTAATCTGTAGCAAACAGATTTTAAAGATAAACAGTCTGAAAACTATTGTGTTAAATTGTTTGTAAGAGCTATTGCTCACTGTATACAATCAACAACCTAGATCACCATCAAGTTACACCACAAACATCACACCTTTTCACATTCACTAGCGAAAAAAATAAGGGTTCCAATTACGAGACAATAATCGTCAAAATAAACCATCGTCGGCCCGAGTCACGTGTCGTACCGAAATTTGCGCCATAAATGCTACTTTATATTAAGTCGTAAATTCAGACAAACATCGCACGAGCCAATTCCCACACTTATTTGTCGCAGAACGGCCTTCCATAATAGGGACGCCAGATTTTCGATTTTCTTCCGGATAAGCGCATGGCCGCAAGTCATAATGAAAAATTGGCTCTTTGACAAGCAGACGTACGAAGACTTGGAATTCTTTGAGATTTTCTTGAGACTGGATTTTGTTATATACTTGGGAAATAACTTTATAAAGACAATTTTATCTTTGTATACGGTTTATCACAATTAAAACATACTTTAATCATTTCAGAAAGCTACAATATTATTTTGATACTGTTTCATTTAATTTTTTTCCTTGATGTACAAGGAAAAAAATAAAAATAGAACTTAAACTAAAGAGAAATTTAGTACAAGGGCACTACTTATTTCTAAAGAATTTTCTTTCAGTAGGCCCACGACAATTAAAATGGAAAAAAAAATACATTGGCTTGTGTACCTTTTATGATTCAAAAGCCTATACATTCCCTTTTCTCCAGTGCAATGCCGCGACCACTTCTATCTTTTTAGGACGTAATCCCATTCAAGGTTTCATTTTGACCCACGCGGCGTATTCCCCATTTCCCCCAGCAAATCTGGCCACATTATGGCACACGCGTCGTATGGACACCACCCGTTTAACCTCTAGAATGGTCTACGTGACGTCACCTTCCTGACACAGTACAATTTATTGCCAAACGTGGCTTCATAGTATGGCACATTTTAACTGCAATTTTCTCAATGAAATGTGTTTTCATAAAATGTATTAAAAAAAAAACAGGGTACAGATTACTGATGTCATCTTAAACTTTAACTGAGGGTGTGCTGGTGACTGTTATTCAGCTTACCAGATTCTCACAGAGTCAGGTTTTTAAGTTACTATCAGTACAATATTCTTCCAAGAATGTATGTACAATAGGAGCAAATAATCCCTTTTTTATTTTAACAGTTCAGAGTCAATTCTAGACACAGGTAAAAAAATATATAAAGAAAGTGCACATTCTCTCACGGCGAATTCTCATTTGTTTCAAATCTCGGGTCCGTAAGATAGCAATGATTTTGCGGAGAATTTAAAAGCTTAACTCTTTATTCAGATGCTATTACCGTGAGGGAAACCATCATGTGAAAACCACCACATTCAGACAACTGTATGTGTATCGATCCAATATAGGATAGATTCTTCTGTTAAGGTTACGGAGGTCAGATGGGAGTCGCTTTGTGTAAAAACCTGGCTCAACAAATCTAGGACCACATACCCCAAGCTCGTCTCCAGAGTGGCGAGGATGCAACCGGGATTAATGCCAGGAGAAAAAAATTAAAGAGAAATTGTTTCACAAGAATGAGGTATTTATTTAAAACTTTATTGCACAAAAAAAATGTATAAAATGTGGACTTAATGCCGTTTGGCATTCTCTACCAGTCAACCAGCTGACCAAACAAAAATAACTTTAAGTTGGTGGGTGCGATAAAGTGCACATGCATACTGACAAAATACATACATATGTAGGTACATTACAAAAAAATGCATAAATTCATTAAAGATACATAATATACATTATAAATACATATACATACATAAAATATCAAAATTATAATAAAAAGGTACAATGCAAAAAAAAATACAACAATCTAACGATATCAGCTCTCGTACATACCAACATGCGGGTTGCTCACTGCAGATTAGAACTATTGATTTCCTTGCTACGGACCTTTACAGAATTTGCTTTTTTCACACAAATTTCTCTTCGCATACATTCACGACGACTACAAGCACTTTTAACATCTCCCTTTTTCTACACATCCGCAGTTTAGTCCCTATAAGTTTAATGAGGCCTGCCCTCTTCCACCCTTTCAGTCAGATCTGTTTTATAAATACCAACTCACGTGAACCTTTTCACAAACCTTTTTTCGGCGAGACTCTAGCAGCGTAGAAAATATCGTCAATAAACAGCAAGCCCAACGCATGAGTGGTCAAAAGCCGTAACTACATTTTAAAATAAGCTCGGCTGGAAACATTTTTGTACTTAGTATAAGGGCCGGGTAGGGCTCCGGTGTAGTCCGCTGGTCTTTAATCGAGTTCCATATGGTTAATTATGCACAGTCGTTATACCTGCAATTATGTTAGGAGATTATAGAGGTAACGTGACAAATGGTTTTACGGCGTTGTTAGTAAGTTGAGACTTGTATTGCGGTCGCCATGAGTATAGGGGTTGCTAGGGTAGTTATGATCTTGGTGAATTATTTGTATGGAATTCATAATTATGGTTGCCATGGTAGTAATTTATAATAGTGGTAATTTTACAGGTTCAAGTAGAAGTTAGGTTGTGTGTTTTTTTTAGTCTTCGAGTCCATATGAGACTGTATGCTCAGTCTACCCTGTAGGAGAAATGTATGTGTCTTTAATTTTAATGATTTGACTATTATTATAAGTCTTGTATATTTACTATTTGATATATTTGATTATTATTAAAACTATATTTATACTGGATTTGTAGTTTTCTTTAATGTAACATCGCTTGCTATCTTTGGTCAGAACGTTTGTAATAATTTTATAATAAAGTAAATTGCTCAAGTATTTATATCATTAATATAGGATATAAGTTAATCAACACACATATTTTATATGCAACAATTCCCATAAAAATCGTAAAAGAAAATAACAAAAAAAAAAATAACGAGTTATAAACGAAAAAAAAACTTTCTTATTCATCGCAATACGCTTATTATTTAGGCCACACGCCAAAACAAAAGTACCTTATAGAGATTATCAAGAGTTACGGTTAGCATCGGGAAATTAATTATGAGAAAAACATCGGCTAGATTATGCCGGCTTTAAACGCGTTTGGGACTGGGTTTTGGGGTACATTGATAAACGATCGGACGAAAGCGGACATTTGAGGGGTTGATATAATTATGGCACCTTATCGGGTTTCTGTCCTGGAATTCTTTAATTATAAAATATCTTTAATTTTGTTTTTGTATTCTTCAAAATATAATGTATAAACCGCAATATAATTTAAAAAATCATGATGACAGTCAATACATTTTATGTTTTAAAATCATGTGTGATTTTAATGCCGTGTGGTTCCCGGCACCAACACAAAAAATAATAGGACCACTCCATCTCTTTCCCATGGATGTCGTAAAAGGCGACTAAGGGATAGTCTTACAAACTTGGGATCATTTTTAGGCGTTGGGCTAGCAACCTGTCACTATTTGAATCTTTTTGAATTCTATCATTAAGCCAAATAGCTGAACGTGGCCATTCAGTCTTTTCAAGACTGTTGGCTCTGTCTACCCCGCAAGGGATATAGACGTGACCATATGTATGTGATTCGAAATAAGAATCGCGTAAGGATTTCGGGTTAAGTTAAGTAATAATTAGATTTATCAGATCTGCGTTTTACCATACATGCCGACCACAGAGGCAAGCACGACATTAGCCAGACAGTGCACGGCTCTGTATACACAGGGGACGTCAAAGCAACGGTCATTACTGAGCTGACAGGTCCAAATATAATGCGGACGTGAAGGCCAGACAATGGCGGGCAATTTCGGTGGATTGATGTTGTGATCCTATCATACAGGAGCAAGGTAGCTGTTCGTATATTAGTATATACCTACATATATATACATATGGTCACGTCTATATCCCTTGCGGAGTAGATAGAGCCAACAGTCTTGAAAAGACTGAATGGCCACGTTCAGCTATTTGGCTTAATGATAGGTAATGAGATTCAAATAGTGACAGGTTGCTAGCCCATCGCCTAAAAAAAGAATCCCAAGTTTGTGAGCCTATTCCCTTAGTCGCCTTTTACGACATCCATGGGAAAGAGATGGAGTGGTCATATTCTTTTTGGTATTGGTGCCGGGAACCACACGGCAGTATAGTATATACCTATGTAGTAATATGTATGTGGGATTGACAGATTTTAGTAATATGTTAGATGTGCCGTGTGGTTCCCGGCACCAATATAAAAAAATAGGACCACTCTGTCACATTTCCCATGGATGTCGTAAAAGGCGAATAAGGGATAGGCTTATTAACTTGGGATTCTAATTTTAGGCAATGGGTTAGCAATCTGTCACTATTTTAATCTCAATTCTATCATAAAACCAAATAGCTGAATGTGGCGTATGAGTTTCTTCAAGACTGTCGGCTCTGTTTCCCCGCAAGTTAAAAATAATTAAAAAGAAAACAAATAATGATACCTTGGTTCACATTAAAAACCTCAGCTTAGCCTTATGAATAAAAAAAAACTACTCGAACGGTATACCTATTTAAAAAAATTTTTTTTCCATAATTACTTCAACATCACACTTCTACAGCAATAAAACGTGTAAACCTCACAATTTGAGTCCGCCATTAAATTCTCGAATTAATAATTGCGATTTCAATGGGCGATTTCAATTCGGCAAGATCGTTGCGTCCGCTATCGATAGCGAAATGAATGGAAATAAATCGTACTGATTGGGATCGTATCACTAGAGTATAATAAACATATAGAGACTACGATGCTTTCCGCCGGACGGCGGTAGAAGGAACAAGCCGAAGAAACATGAAACGATAAGAGAGAAACGATGCTGTATTTAGTAAGAAAACGATAAGGGAAAAGTATAGCTGAAGAATTTGGCGATTCTCGCTCAAGGTTGTTGTTAGTCCGAAGAATTGCCATCAAGAGTCGCGTGATGATGCTGTCGCAAAAATTGTTTACAGTAAATATCCGCTACACCAGACATACTCGTTCTGTAAAGGTACAATGAAAAATTGTAAAGATGGATACAATGTGAATTGGAATTCTTTGTTTTCAAATATTGCTATAGATTGAAAATGAAAATATAAGGCTATCGCATCTAAAACATTCATTCTTTCTCTCTTTCTAAAATAAAATACCTATACCTCTGTACTATCGTGGGATTACAGATTAGTCTTTGCAGTTATTCTACTCTGTATTCGCATTGAAGTCGTATTGCAATACGTTCTTTATTGCAACTGATTGCAAAGAGATTCGGGTGTAATTACTGAAATTTTGGGTGAATGTTGAAAAGCTTTTAAATAATGAATTTAAAAACAGTAAGACTAAATAAATAAAGACTGATTTTTGCAGCTGAGGATCATATTTACCAATGAGTCTTTTCTGAGCTATTTACATTAATTTTATTACCAACCGATTTTCTAACGGTGAGGGAAAAGTCGTAAGGAAATAAATACACTATCAGGCAGTGTAACCTTGATACAATATGGGTTATCTGCAAAGTCCATAGAGAACAAATAAAAAACAGTCGCTTCATGGAAAAACTTGACTTTGGTTAGTCTCCGATTCAGGATCGTAGTCACAGACGGACTCCAAGCTCTTCTCCGGTTAAGATGGAATAGACAAAGTTTGAGTAAGATAATAACTATCATAACCTTATGTAGGTACTAAATAAGAAAAAAATATTAGAAAAAAAAGAGTTGATTCCCTTAAAATTGTTTCGTCAATATTCTACGTGAAAATACAGTCTAATCAAGTCCTCGGTTCAATCCTTCGATCCAATCTACCAACCTGGATTAATGTACGCCATCATTCTCGAACAATCTGATTAGATCAGTTCCGAGCAACAATACTTAATGCCACAACGTCCTAACTAACGAAGACAGCTCCTCGACTAACAACCTTTTCAAAATAAGTTTCTCGCAACAAAAGTCAGTTCCACAACGTTGTATCTATAGAAATAATCTCGTCGACCTACACCTTTTTCGAATTACAACTTCGACGTAAAACAATACTTAATTCCACAACGTTCTATGTTTTATCAGACAGCTTGAAGACAGAAACCCTTTTCAGTCAAGCACTTGATAGTGTTAGAGAATTTCGTGACTTTGAAAACGATGCATTTAGCATAGAGTAACGAAAGACTTGGAACCTTTTCACAGTCAGATTTGCGACTTATTAATGAAGCTATTCAGGTCCTCAGCAACTTGTTACCGGGAAACCAAATAACAAGGTGAACTACCAAAAGTACTTAATATTTTTTTGGTGTTGTTGAGAATTGGTTAGTTTATTGTTGTCGAGGGTTGGTGGTGATTAAAGAACGAATGAAGTTGCCTGTGTTGCAATATTGTATCTTTTTTATTACAGGTAAAATGTTTCAGGTAATATTACAGACCGCGTGTTTCCCGGCACCAATAGAACCACTCCATCTCTTACCCATGGATGTCGTAAAAGGAAACTTAGAGATAGGCTTATATCTTTAAGCCAAACAGCTGAGCCTTTCAGTCTTTAGGAAGACGACTCCCATCTGACTTCCGCAAATCTTGCATGTAAACCTAACCCGTATTGGATCGATCATGGTAACACATCCAGTTGCTTGAATATGCAGTTTTCTCACGATGTTTTCCCTCACCGTAAGAACATCGGTTAGTATTCAAACTAATGTACATGTCTTCGAAAATAGCCATTGGTACATGGCCGAGGTGGGATTTGAACCTGTGCCTTTATGCGCATTTCGCATTCTAATCGGACACCTTACCGATTAGACCACCGACGCTCTGATGCACAGGTCATAAATATGTTACATACATACATTTGGTCACATATATATCCCTTGCGAGGTAGACAGAGCCAATAATCTTGAAAAGACTGAATGGCCACGTTCAGCTATTTGGCTTAATGATAGAATTGAGACTCAAATAGTGAAAGGTTGCTAGCCCATCGCCTAAAAAAGAAATCCCAAGTTTGTAAGCCTATCCCTTAGACGCCTTTTACGACATCCATGGGAAAGAGATGGAGTGGTCCTATTGTTTTTTGTATTTCTGCCGGGAACCACACGGCACAATGTATTATTAATATAAATGTGTTATTACATTAAATTTTAAAACAACCCATTACCATATTTGGGAACAAAGAGTAATGACAACATTTCCCCCGTTGATAATAAAAGTTCGTAGCTTTTTATAGGCGACGTCACACAACACGGCATCCGCATTAGATTAATGGAAGTTTAATGTATAGTATAACCTGATTAAATGTGAACATACTGTCTCAGGGGATGTGTTCTGGATCAATCAGTATAATTATTTATGAATTAACTACTTATCCTGTGGGTCTTATTTATTGTTAATTAGTTTGAAATTATCATAGTTTCCAAACATACATAAAATCACGATTCTTACTCAAAGTATGTAGGATGAGCCTACATAGTATATCCACTTGCCACGATCTCTGCATGCTTCTTTCGCGTTATTTCTTCATGCAAGTTCGGCGGTTACATTTAGTTTCAATTTTAGCCTAAATCTGAATTTTGACTTAAAGCTATCTATGTTCTTGATCATCATAAATCTAATACATAATATGAGTCAAAAAGCACACCCTTGGCTTAGGAGACTGTTAGCACCAGGAGTAAAAAGGTTTGACTTTTGGCTCTGTCTTCCTTGTAAGGGATGATATGGGTTTTTACTATAGTTGAAATAGAAATAAAGGCAAAAGCAGACGCAGATGCAGATGCACAAGCAGAAGCAGAAGCAGAAGCAGAAGAAGAAGCAGAAGCAGAAACAGAAATAGATTATGATTGACTAAAGGTTGAGATTGTAATATCTAAGTCGTATTAACAATCTTTTTTTTTCTTTTATATTAACGTAAAGATTTATGATATTTTTCTCTTTTCTATATTTCCCAATTGCTAACACTTACATATTTAGTTAACATGAAACTTAAAGCCACCACGCAAAAACTATAACAGGTATCGTAGGTATATATATATACATATATGTATATCTTTGTCATCTCCCAAATCCCAACGGAACCAACCATGGCTTCCCTTAACACAAGCGACAGGATGGCTCATAATTCGCAGAAAAACCTCGAGCGCCCATATAAAGACCTCGGGGAAGTAAAATGGAGCGCGTCCGATGTAACACGATTTTGCTCTTAGCGTCTCATAAACGCGCCTTTTGTTAACACGACTAACGCCGTGGTTAGATTTTGAAGTCACACGTACCGATATGGTAAGTTTTTGGGTGTTAAACCTATTTGTTTGCATGAGGAAGCAATAATACTTTTTTATAGTAAAAATTAATTAGAATAAATGTACGTATATTTGTAGCGAAGATTTGAGGAAGAGGAAAATCTTCCGCCAGGATGGGTGTTGTCTCTGGGGAACCGCGGCTCCGACGATGTTGAGTCGGAGGTTGTATTTATTCTCCAATCTGTGAAATCTTTGCTTGCGTGATTTAGATTCTTCGCTGCTATTGGCTGAGCGTGTCATTTTTTTCGCTTTAATTGACAGTTGGTGTGTGAAATTAGTGATGTCACCATATATTCAAATATCGGACTATGAAGCCGCGATGATTTGCATTAAAGTCATAAAGTATCAGTCTTAAACTATTTTATGACAGTATTTCAGTAATTTTTTTTTATTCCAGCAATGCCTCAAATTTATTGTCAATTTTTGCCTACATGCGTGGGAAAAGTTATACTCAACATTTTACAAATAAAAAATGCACATTCTCCTTTGATTTCAGAACATTTCAAGTACTTATTCAGTTGAAATACCTAGCCTGTGACATACGTAAGAACTTCAGGTCTTCAGTTTCTGTATAATCTGTGGCTCCATGTCAAAGCCCCGGCATATCTGTATCTCCTTTCAGAGTGCATTCAGCTGAGCTACTTATCGGTTTGGACGTAGACATAGATATAACTAGATCCGTTGACATGACCACAATTAGGCGGGTTTCGTATGGCAAAAGGGTGAACAAGATACTTCTTTTTGACAGTAGTGATTCTTTTTATCCGAAATACAGTAATTTTATTTGACCGGCTAATTGGTGCAGTGGTTGTGTTTTTGCCTCTGAACCAGGTTTGTTCATAATGGAAAATAAACCAGGCATGAGTCATGGATCTTCCCATGGATGTCGTAAAAGGCGACTAAGGGCCTATAAACTTCAGATTATTCTTTATGGGCGATGGGCTAGCAACCTGTCACTAATTGAATCTCAATTATATCATTAAGCGTAACTGCTAGTTTTGTCTACCCCGTGGGAGATATAGACGTGATTATATGGATGAATGAATGAGTCTTGGATGTTTATCTGTGTAAGTATATAATTGTTATAAAATATAAGTACCATCGTTGGGTTAGTATTATTTGGCACAACTAATTTAGGGCTAACTCAATCTATGTAACCGGTAAGCATTTATTTTTAGCTATTATGCTTAATTGAGTATTTTAAATCTAGCGAAAATGTTTGTCGTAATACAGCATAAAGACCCTGTTGGCTACACAGAAAATATAAGAAAAACACGATCGCTTTTGAAACAGATGGAAAAACTAGCGGTATCTAGTTAAATCTATGTCAGTGGTTTATACTGACGTCGTCTTCTGATCTCA
Source organism: Amyelois transitella (assembly GCF_032362555.1). Lineage (NCBI taxonomy): Eukaryota > Metazoa > Arthropoda > Insecta > Lepidoptera > Pyralidae > Amyelois > Amyelois transitella. Next base: position 2,223,947 of record NC_083511.1, on the reverse strand, counting down.
CATCAAAGATACTGAGCATGTTGATACCGCTATTGTAGATACGAAGGAATTATTTCAAATTCGCATAAATTGAAACGTTTCTGGGAAGCAGACTTTATATAATAAAAGTAATCCAATGGTGACAAGACTTTCATTACAACATTGATTTGTAAATTTGAATAAAGAATGAATTTTTGCGCAGAACATTATGAAAGTTACCATAAAGACTTTAATGAATTAGAGAATTTGAACCTTTTCTATACTACGAGTATATTAATATTAAACTAAGATTTATGATTGACAATACAGTGAAGAAGAAATCATATCCTAGTCGGATTGTTGTTACTTTGACAGTTATCATCACTTTTATCATTGATTTTATTTTTTATATCTGAAAACTTGCTTAACTTTTGTAATATAATTTTGGCTAAGTATTAGGTATGTGGGACCAATGTAGAAAGACACAGAATCAAATTTACTTTTTATCTAGAAAATCAGGATAGGAAAGCTACGGTCAAAAGTTGGTATTCAATATTTTAAAGAAAATAAGGTAGAATTTCTAGGAATTCCTCTGAGAATGACGCTCAAGGTAGTAAAATATAAGCAGCCTAAATCACTCAAGCGCAAGTCACGTTTGGGACTAAGGAATAAAATGGCAAGACCAATTTCTGTAATGACTATTTCCAATTTTCTTTAAGTGGATATAAAAGATGCATGCTCCCCAGCGGTCTTCGAAATTGCTGGAAACGTATGAAATACTAAGATAAAGTTTAACATAAATTTAAGAGATGTTTTAGCAATTAATGGTAGGCAGCTTTAAGTTAATAAATACAGAGAAGCTTAGATTCTAAACAGCTTGAAGGTTTTTAAACCATATTTTGAAATAGTTAAATTCGCACATGTTGTAAAATAAAAAAGAGATTTGTTCTTTACTTGATATAATAACAGTAAAGTTGATTTAACTTTGTCAATGATTATTTATTATTTATTTATTTACTAACTTATGTACACAAAAAACATCGAGACTGATAAACACAAGAAACAAAATCACAAAGGTTCTGATTATTTCAAAAGAAATCTCTTCCAGCAGACCCGAAATAGGAGATATGATGTTACTATCAAATACCGGACACGTAGCATAAAGATTAGCATTAACTTTATAACACGAGTTTCGATTGACAATTTTGATTGCAAAAAAAATAAACGACGCATAAATTGAATAAAAATCACACAAAACGTAATTGGTTACCACCAGCTGTGAGCAGATTATTGTATTTCCATTGGCGGAACGTGAGTCCAGATTTCAATTTGATTGGCGCAAACGACTCGGCTTATTGGGCTCATTAGTACACGAATGCGCTGTTTCTTTTTAACAACATTTTTTCAGTCAATAAATTGCGATATAAATGTTTATTTGGACATTTGATTTTAGTTGATGTTAACGTTAGGAATAGTGCAGATATGTCGAGCAATAAGTCAATGCTGTGTCAGAACATGAAGTCTTATTTTATGTCAAAACAAAATGTCAATTTTTGATGTGAGGGGTACCGAGTAATAAATTTAAGGAGAAATTATTTGAATTATAAAATATTTCATTTATACTAAGGTAAAGCTAATATTATAATCCTGTTCCCATATCCTTAAGCGCCCTTTTAACGTACTTACCACAAAAGTAAAAAAAAAATGTCTTTTAAAATTGTCCGTACATACATACGAACATAATCACATCTATATCCCTTGCGGGGTTTTATCGTACCTAACCGATTTGAAAGTTATGTAACCTAGTATTTCGGCTTTTGAGCGAGAAAATTATCACTGAGCCAAGCGGCCGTTTGTATATAATGTATTGATATTAGACATAGTAATCTGTAAACTCGACCTCAAAATTTCCCAGAGGAGTGTCCGCTTGCTAGACTGGTCATCCCTACTGACCTATCTATCACTTCACGCGGATACCTCAGAGCAAGACAGATTGATTTTATTGTTCCCAAACTCAGTGGCAATGGACACACATTTTATTAAACCAGCTGCTTTGCGATGTGTGGTGTAAGTTTTATACCGTGAAAATCCTGATTTAAAAAAAATCTCGTTTTCTTAATATTGTACAGAGAGCCACATAATTATAGAAGTACCTTCCTCTTGTAAACTTATTAAATGTTGTATACTTGTATATGTGGCCCACTATACACTAGCTTCAGTTCTTAACTATGCAGTTATTTTCAATATCGAAATACCTAGTTACAGTTTGCTAATTACAAAAGTTGGGCGTGGGAATATTTTCGCGGGAATTTCTTTTCAATACGATACCCCGAAGTTGGAGGCATTGTTTAGTTCGTAATTAGTAAACTTTGATCGTAATATTTTCGACGGCGCCCTGATTAGACCTCGTTCGGAAATTGCTTGCTCATTTTTCGGTGTATTTTGGGAGTTTAGCGTTGCGAGAAAGATCAAATAAGTTATGCACTTTGTTTTAGAAATAAATGATACAACGTCGGGATATATCAATCCTAAATATAATGCAATGGAATTATGTTTATTTTTTTAGAAAATGAGTGTTCCATTACGTTAATAAAGACTAACAATAATAGTTTTTTTTAATAACCTAACGTGTACAAACGCAATTTGTCTACGTATTTATAAGAAAAGTTACTTGATTTACTGGAAATATATTTAGTTAACTCGGCCATAGATAGAACCACTGAATTTATCTTTAGGTTCATTAGTAACAAACAAATTTAATTTTCATACCGAAACGTCATTCCCCAAAGAGGCATCTACATTTTCATCGGGAACTTTCAAAAACTGACAACAAAAAAACATTCAACATTCAACCAATTCCCAAAGTTTTGCGTCGAGGAAAACAAAAAAGTCTTTTAATTTTGATCTCGAGTTTTGAATTACAAATGGCGTCACATCGGGGAGACGAATTAATTCGTTGGAAATCGTAATTAAATGGGAAATAATTTCGGTTTTGGCGACCACTCAGACATTCAAATTTTGATTGTTTATTGGATTTGCGAGTGACGTACACAGATTGGCTAAGTTAAGTTTTTGTTACGTCCTTTTATTTTTTTGAAAGTAAACACTGTAACTCAATAAAATTATTTTTTTGCAATTGCAAAAAGCAATGACGTTTTAAAATTTTCATTCATGAAAAAAAATTCTTAGTCATAATGTTGGCAAATTATTAGATAACATTTTATTTTTACAAATAGAACAAAGAGTAATTAAATTTTATATGAGTTTTTAATTTTTAAAAGGTTTCTTAAAGTTTGTTGGTAGGTACAGTGTAGTTGTAATGGATTACTCCATCTTTTTCCCGTGGAATTTGGGATTCTTCTTCTAGTTGATGGTAGCAACCTATCACTAAAAAGCTGAACTTGGCCTGTCAGTCTTTCCAAGACTGTTGGCTCTGTTTACCCCGTAAGGGATATAGATGTGACTATATGTATGTACATAAACTAATATTCAATCCTACATAAGAGAATAAAATAGTACATATTCGCGCAATATAATAAAAGTAAACTTAACGAATTGATGGATTTTCGATATTTTTCCAGCTTCGCGGCGCGAGTGGGTTTAGCTTCGTCATACTAATTATTCGTTTGTTGTTCCTGTGACGTGCGCGATGATAAAATATTTATGGGCTGTGGAATTTTCCCGACGATTAATGACTTTCGAGTTTGAGTTTATTTGTGTGTAAATGATCCAGCTAAAAATTTATTGAACTTTAATTGTTAGCATTATTATGTATATGTATGTAATTACGTATATTTATATTCTTAACAAAATTGAACCAATTTGTTGATGACTGAATTTAATTTTTCGTTATCCGCTCTTTTTGTGGTAAAAGAGCTTTAATTTTTTTAAATAATTCCTTTGGGAACCATTTATGTTAAATGCAACAAAATAATTGAGTTAACTTTTTTCCCTCCCGAAAATTAATTGTTTTGTTTTACAAAATGACGGACAGTCTAATATTTCAACTCCATTGGGGAAAAAATAAAGAGTTAATCAACAGTATACCTTTAACGAAAAGGATGATTCTCATTAGAATGGGCCGAGTACGTGTGTACTTTACGCACGAAATAATTACGAGTATAAAAATTTTTGGGGGCGTTCTTTTCGACGGAGCGTTGAGCGTCTCCGTGCGGTTCCAAAAGAATAGGACCACTCCATCTCGTTCCCATGGATTTCGTAAAAGGCGACTAAGGGATAGCCTTATAAACTTGGGATTCTTCTACTAACCTGTTACTATTTGAATCTATTGTAATCATGTACGGTATAAATTGATTCTTACGAAATTTTTGCAACTTGGCAAAGCCGTGGTCAATTCGTGCCACGTGCAGGGCCGTTCAAATGAGAATCATCCTTTAAGCGGTTACGTAAACTTTTTCATGAGCTAGGTACAGGTGATTTCATAGATTTAAGAGGTCGTCGCTCACTTTTGGAGTAAATTGAGAAAATCTTTGTTTTGTACGGAGCATTCACTGAAATAGACAACACATTTATGGTTTTATCCAATTAACTATAGCTTTTGCCCGCGGGTTCGTATATATTATTTTTTATCGCAAATCCCACGGAAATAGTAAGTTAGTCGGTAAGAAAGATCCTTCCAAGTATTTCTTACTATGTGTGTGCGAAATAATGCATGATGATTACAAGATGAACTTTTATATAGGATCTTATTTAATTATTTATTTATTTACTCTCTTATTGATATTTGAGATACTAACAATAATAAAATGATATCAAGCGATCGCGACATAAAATAGGAGGTATATATAATGTACATACATTCATACATATCATCACGTCTATATCCCTTGCGTGGTAAACAGAGCCAATAGTCTTGAAAAGACTAAAAGGCCACGTTCAGCTGTTGGGCTTAATGATAGAATTGAGATCAAAAAGTGACAGGTTGCTAGCCCATCGCCTAAAAGAAGAATCCCAAGTTTATAAGACAATCCCTTAGTCGCCTTTTACGACATCCGTGAGAAAGGGATGGAGTAGACCTATTCTTTTTTCTATTGGTGCCGGGAACCACACGGCAATATAATGTAATAGTAAAACATATTTTTACTCTCATGTTAAAACCATGACTATATTCTGTTGTCCATTTTTAAGAGGTCATGTGACCATGTACCTTGCAACCCCAGGGAAGAATTTAATTAAGCATTTTTCGAGTTGATTAAACCGGGGCAAGGTCTTAATAAACAAGGTGCCGTGTGATTGGTCGAGGTCTAAACGGCTTCATTGTTGTCGTGATGGCATTTGATTATTTACATACATACATACAAACATATGGCCACCTCTATATCCCTTGCGGGGTAGACAGAGCCAACAGTCTTGAAAAGACTGATAGGCCACGTTCAGCTGTTTGGCTTAATGACAGAATTGAGATTCAAATGGTGACAGGTTACTAGTCCATCACCTACATGAAGAATTCCAATTTCATAAGCCCAAGCCCAATCCCTTACTCGCTTTTTACAGTATGTTAGTCATTGTGTTCTCTATTTACATAAAAATATTTAGATTTATTAAACACTAGTCGTTCGTCGCGAACTTAGACCAGCGAACACTTATTTATATTTTACTTACATTTTATAAAATTGTGAATATCTCAATATTTACTAACTAGCTGTGCCTGCGACTTCGTCCGCGTGGCATAGTTATTTTGGGCATCATTGAAGTCCTCAAGGATGAAAAATTTACCCCGTTTTCACATTTTCCATTATTTCTTCGCTTTTTATAGTTGCAGCATGTTTTATAGCCTAAATACAAAATTAATTTTTCAATTCGAAACAGTACTTTCTCAGATGAGCGCTTTCAAACAAACAAACCCTTCAGCTTTATAAAATTAGTATAGATAAATAAGTAGGTAGGTATATGAAGATATAACAAGCAACAAATATCTCTTTATCTTCCGCCAACAAAATTGAGACGTTAAAACGTTTACATCGCACTTTACGGTTTTAATCTGAGCAAATTTGAGAGAGGATTTAGTATGCGCGTGGACCAAAATGGCTGCCAATTAATTTCACAAAACGTCCTATAAAGGCGCTGTAAACGTGTATTACAAGAAGCTGAATTACAAAGTAACTTTATGAAGTTGTATTACAGCTTTGTAGTTTTTACGAAATTGCTAAAATTAAAAGCTGAGTAAGTAATTACAAGTTATACATACATACATAAAATCACGCCTCTTTCCCGGAGAGGTAGGCAGAGACTACCTCTTTCCACTTGCCACTATCTCTGCATACTTTACATTCATAACTCTCTTCATGCAAGCTCGGCGGCTTCGAGTACTTTTGACCTGACCCTTTACCAGGACGTCCTTAATTTGATCAAGATACGTTCGTCTAGGTCTTCCTACTCCGAACTTTCCCTTCACACTCAGTTAGTTATCTTGCTACAGAATAATTTTAATCGGTAATTATGTTTATTAATAAGGTATTTATGCACGTGCACATAGGGTCAAGAGGGTCGAACTTTGATATGACATATGTCTTACTTTTACTTTGCGGTAAAACATAAAGTTAAAAAGAGAGAGAAGAAATTAATGAAAATATTATTTATTCACAGAACGCTCTGAAAAGTCATGGCAAAAGGGAGTCTGTAGATAAACTCCAGGTCATTATAAAATACACACCTATGTGGCATTTTTTATTTACGGATTAGATGAAGGTAAAACTTACAGGTGTAGCGTGTAAATTTTACCTTTAGCTAAACTGAAGAAAAGATGTGAAATTAGACGTAGGTTCGTATACTATTCATCAGAATGTATAATATCCTATTAGCGACTCGCTCGCTCGATTTCAATGTATATATTTTGCTAACGGCTCAAAAATAGAAAGCACAATAAAAAATGCCTCTTACATATTTACAGGAGTTTGCTATTACGTTATGAACAACGTCTCCCGAGTATAAACTCAATATTGAGTTCGCAATAATGCGTAGCCATTTTATGCGCTCGATGTATGGAATTCTCATGTTTATGAGAGCTGCTATAAAATTTTTAGGTTATATTAAAAGTTAATGGTGTTATACTGTGCACAGAAAATTGTTTGGATAAAGACGCGGGCACATTCACACTTCACATCTACATGTAATATTTACTTAATCACCATTGTATAAATATTAAAAGTTTTTAACCCTAAATTATAAAGATGACGTCAATTTTACTCTGCCATATTGAAAAAAAAATCTGCTTTTATTTGTCGAAATATATTTTACTAATTAAAGTTATTTTTTGTTAATTCACCATTATGTTCATATATTTAATGCTATGATATTGAAACATAAACATTTTTATCCTAACGGGGTAGGCAAAGCCAACAGTCTCCACAATACTGGAATCTCACGTTCAGTTCGTTCACAAATTTCAACTATGTTATGCGGTACAAAAGGCTATAAAATTACATTATGAAGTTAAAACATGAGGGAGGTATTCAAAACTAATGAAAAATCATGTCCCTACAGAGCAGGATAGTTGTAAAATACGATAAATTGTTTCCCATGTTAACTACTGTAAGTTACAAGAGGTAGCGGAATTAAAATTATAATTCTTGCTTCACAATCTAAAATTTATAACGCAATATCTAAGTAGGTAATGATTACAAAATTAAACTACTCATAAAATTAAAGGTGCTGTGCAGTTTCCGGCACCAATAGGAAAAAACATAGAACCACTCCCATTCTTTCTCATGGATGTCGTAAAAAATGCGACTAAGGGATAGGGTTTTGCACTTGGGATTATTCTTAGACGATGGGCCAGCAACTTGTCACTATTTGAATCTCAAAACAGCCGAACGTGGCCTATCAGTCTCTGTCTAACCCGTATGGGATAAAGTCGGGACTGTATGTATGTATGTGTACATACTGCATATTGATTTTTTAATTTTGCCCATGTTATGCCTTACATTTCAGCCCATTTACATACATTAATATTATATGCTTGGCCAGAGAACGCTATTACTATAATTAAATTTAATCAGTCTATATTTATTTAATCAGTTACAACCTAAATTCTCTGGAGAGAATCCCTTGTTTTGCCAATTGACCATGATTGGTGAACTTTCATTATCGCTCTCGCTTACAACTTTAGACTAACGTACTAGTAACAACAGGGCACTAACCGTCGCGATATATGACATCGTAAAGCAACAACGCTAAGCTTCATTGTTGCCGTAGGTATTATTGTTGGCAAAAACAAAAGTTCATTCTTTATGTTTTTATCGTCAAAACTGTGGTTCATTCGTCTGATGTTGGCATCGTTTATAAAATGAATGAACTCAATTCAAATTGGTGTCCAGTCCGATCTGTCAAAATTTGTTTATTTTATAAAGAGGAAAATTTACCATGACATAAATTGGACATTAGCTCTCGTATTGATTTGCAATTGCATGATTGCCTGACAGTAACTTGATTGAAGAAGTTGATTTGTAATTTAGTTGTACATGTGATTTCTATTAAATTTAAAATTTTCTATATTTTAAATGTAATAGAAAAGACGAAAGCGTCTTTAAAAGCTAGTGTCAGAGTGATTGCGGCAAAAATTTGACATGCATGTTTTAAGATAATGGATGAGATGGAAGGAAGGAATCCCAAAACTCTCAAGAGAACAAGAAAAAGATTAGATTTCCCTGTACTCTCGACGATAATCTATCAAAAAATGAGAGGGGTAATAGTGTCTTAACTTCATTCTGTCCGTAGAAAACACACATTGGAAACTTTCAACAGAAAACAACTCAAGAAAGTTGTAAAACTAGTGAATTTCAGGACGAACAGTTATTGGGGGTAATAAAACTAATCGCGCGGGCGACCCCTGGCGGTGTAAACTCACCTCCGATTCGGAAACTTTTGTTTTACGTACAATTAAGTGTTACGCTAACCGTCCCGAGGTATTCAGAAATTTAGGGCGGAGGGGCATCGAGTTCACATTATTTCTGAAATTCCATTCAGTGTCAGATATTGATCAACAAAGGATACCTTGTATCTTTTGATATTGATGATTGAATGATATTACTAATTGACGACAAACGGTTATTAAACTTACTCAAATTTTAGTACACATTACGGAGTACCTGGTCCCTTTAGCATCTATATCACACAGCATCTATATAAAAATGCTGCAGTGCAGTTTGTTAGCGCTTCTTCTGCACTGACGCATTGGAAGCGCCTGTAAACTTAGTTATAAGTAATTTAATTCACGTCAACCATTGTTGTTGAACCATACGTTTTGACAATTATTAAGCGATATGAAGTATCCTTTAATAATTCAGTATAAAATTTTGAATTTTGAATTTGAATTTGAATTTTGAATTTTTGACATGATCCAGATCTCCCATTTTTTTCGACGAAAGAAAATGCTCATCCGTTTGAACAACTTTTGTAAAGACGTCTTTTCTATAATTCGGATGATTTAGCTGGTCTATAATCGTTCTGCATCAGGTGATCCAGATCTTTGATTTTTATACGCTAACAGAAAATGCTCATCAGGTTAAACAACTTATATTATAACGTTATTTCGATATTTCCTAAAGTTTAGCTGAGTTGTTATGGTTCAACAGCAGCTGTTTTAGGTTCCAGAATAAATTAGGCTATATAACAAAAAAAAAAATTCAGCCATTCGTGCAGAAAGAATTAGACCGACCCCTTGACAGCCTCGGCTGGTACTGGAAATTCCAGACCAATACGCCGTGTAAGGGCCGTGCTGCGTCGCGTCGCATCCTTTCCGCTTCGTTTCATTCACGCACAACACATCCAAACGTCTTTCATCCATCATCTGGCATACTTCCTCAATCTTATCCTTCATTCCTCCTCTTACATTCATCGTCGCAAAGCGGCTTTCAGCAGACCGCATACCGCTCCCGCCGGGAACGAGACGTGATGGGGTGCGGACACCATCGCCGCCATTTATATGCTTTTTAAGGTTCATAATGCGATTCCCACGAGACGCTAGGGAAAAATTTTGTCCGCCCCAGCAGAGCCCCGCATGCCAGGGTAAGGCTAGCCATTACCTGGGGGTCGCCCAACCCCATGGCGGAAGTGGCACGCTCGAGACTAGGCTCGCCCCTAGCCATGCATCCATCGGCGCGACCTTAGATTGGCAGGGATTTACATTAAAGAGGAATCCCAAGTCTATCCCTTAGTCGGCTCTTACGACATCCGTGGGAAAGAGATGGAGTGGTCCTATTCTTTTGTAATGGTGCCGGGAACCACACGGCAGAACCAAAACTTTATTTCTAAAAAAAAAAAATTTTATCACTTTAATTACAGTTGTACGCCAGACTTTAAGCTTGTTGTACCCCACACTCACCCCACATCGTGAAATTCAGGGTGTAGGTACTGTTACACGATACTTTACATAGATAAGATTGTTAAACACTTCGTGAGCCCTTTATTATACTTGCAGAGTCGAGAAAATTTGCTTCAAATTAGGTAGGTCTAAGTACATCGAAATCTTCTAAGACAATAGAAATGCCATTGTATTTAAAATTATAGGAATTAGGTGTCACAAATTTAAGTCGTACGCGACGAAAGGTTTTTCAACATACATGCATACATATTATCATATCTTATCCCTTGCGGGGTAGACAAAGCCAACAGTCTTGTAAAGACTGATAAGCCACGTTCAGCTATTTGGCTTTAAGATAGAATTGAGATTCAATTAGTGACAGGTTGCTAGCCCTTCACCTAAAAGAAGAATTCCAAGTTTATAAGCCTAGCCCTTAGTCGCCTTTTACGACATCCATGGGAGAGAGATGGAGTGGTCCTATTCTTTTTTTCTATTGGTGCCGGGAGGTTTTTCAAAGCTTCAAGAACTACGAGTTAGGATAAAATAGCTCAGAATATAGTCAGCTTTTCTTTTCCCCGAATCTCGTCCAATTAACACATTGCCGGCTGCTCATTCGGCATTGTAAAATGCCTAGGCCAACTGTGAAATGAATAATATTTCATGCATTATCCAGGCTTCGTATAGCCTTATTTTGTTTTCGCAGTTGAAATCCTTTATACGGACAACCCCCGGGTCTTCACCCGGGAGAGTGTGGTACTCCTGGCACATAATGTACCAGCCTACCCACTAAAACCCCGCCGTGCGCCGTTCTTGCCATTTTGAGGGCATCATGCCAGCCATCAGCATCATCATCATCGCAGGCATTTCACCACGATGCCCAGGAATTTTATTTAATGTCAAGTTATACAGATTGCCGTAAACATGTTTACCAAATCAGCTTTTAATACTAGATATTAAGATATCATTTCGCATCCTATGAGTGCAAGTCACATGTAATACTGTGAACTAATTTCCATTTGCCTACGCTAACAAGCATGATTTAAGCCTTAAGGGTGTATAAAGTTACCAAAATCTGTCTAGACACTAGATTTTAATAATTTGTGTACTTATCAAAGTTTGGCTCTTGCGATTCAATAATTTGATATTTTAAACGAGAATAATTTAGATGAAGTCTTTTTTTTGTATAAAACAGCCGACTACAAAAGTTTTGCCTAAACAGCTGAGAATATAACGAGAAATACTTTGCGATAAAAAAGAGACTGAAATGATTAGTTAGCAAAATTTCATTGAGTAACTTAAGTATTTCAAAAATATCCGTTAATATTGTCTTCAGTTAATCATCATCTGATATCAATATTGATTCAATATCGTAAAACAAATGCCGCTCACAGCCAAACGAAACCGCTAATAAAGTAATTGCAAAGTACCATAGCTAGCATAGCATAGCTTTCACAGGCCTGATTGTGATTATTATAGTTTCACATAGATATAAATACGAATAGATCAAAGAAATGTTTGTGTAATGCCTTTAGACTCAATACTGGTAATATAATATTATATTTTTCATCTTCCTGGTTCCGATTAATTTTGAATTATATTTTAATTTTGGTGATTTTGAGTATATATTTTTTATTCTATATTATTAAAAGTATACGTAATAATTGATAAATAAAACGTAAAAATTGACATAGGCATCTACACTTACCGATGTTACGGTTACGGCAAATTCTCCTCTGGCAAGAAAAAGAACTATCAATATTATGTCTATGATTGAGTGATTTTGTATGTTTATCAAAACTAATAAGAACATTTTTTATTACCCTATTAAAGATTAAGATAAGAAAAACAGAGATGGACATTAAATTTTACCCTTTGTTAACGTCATCTTAACGCTTAAGAATTAAAAAAAAAAGAAGTCATTAAATACCTTTTTCAATACATAACAATGAATTTTATTTTTATAACATTCACTCATAAACCTTATTATTGATTTAATAAGTAGGTGTGATTCGTGATCTATGTTTATATTGGTCTATGTGAAGTACCAATGTAACGATTACAGTAAATGGGCAATGAAAGCGAGCACCATTTGCCAATTGATGGGGACCCCGTCGGTGCAATAAAAATAAAATAAAAAAAAAATAAAAATATTTTATTGGGTAACAAAATCATTACAAATAATAGTAATTGCTGGGGCCTCCTTTTAAGCGAAAAGGCTTGTGCCAGGAGGCTCCGCTCTTCTTATCGCTAGATTACATTGTCACCAATATAATATATAAAGTTTTTACATGCTATAAATTTGGAAATAATATAAATAGAAAAATGTATAAAAGAGAATATAGTTACACTAGCTATAGTTACGTTATACATTGTTACTGATGAATGTCTCCAGTTCATCATAGGTTTGATTTCTTAACCATGTTATTAACATAGATTTGCACTCATAATAGGATTTGTTATATATATACAGTGTTCTATTAATTTTATTATATAAAAGGGAAGCACGAGAGTTAAGCTGCACCCTTGCAAATTTTGTATTTGTGTGCGGAATGTCAGCAACGGCGTATCTTCTTCTTCTCCCTGCAGTGTCAGATTTAAAGGATAAGGTTTTATGTTTACCATGAAATGAGTTCCAGAATGTACAATTTCCTAACAGGAATGTGCCCATAATGGCCATGTAATTGGACGAGTCATTGATATCCTTTTCATCGTTAAGAAAAGACTGCATCGAAATTAATGTAAGTTTAATTTACAACTCACTTGGTGATGGAAGGTTCTCATTTTTTAAATCAATCGTTTTCTCTGATTTGGTCTGATCTGATCTCTGACTCCGTAAACATTGTTCAGATTTCTGTAGTTTTTTTTATTTGATAATTATATACTTAGTACTAGTTGGCCTTCAATATAATCCACTAGGTATATGGTAAGTATCAATATTCCTGGCCAGGGCACGATGAGAAACGAACTTTATTAATCGAACTGGGTCTTGGATGTTTATTATATTAATTTAAGTATTTATTATGAAATATAGTATCTTGAGTTAGTATCTCGTAACACAAGAATTTACTTCGAGCTAAACTTAATCTTTGTAATTTGTCCCTTATATATTTATTTATTTGACATTTGGATAAGGTGATGTGAACTTGGTTAAATCGAAGATATTTTGTAAGTTGGTCGACTTATACTAAGAAACTTGTTAAGCCTGATTCTAACTCTTGACATGTACTGCAAGTCGGTACAAGTTCAATCTGGGTGGCATGTATAGCATGATACGTTAAAATGGGTTAAGCTCTTAATTTTCTAATTACAAAATTGTAACATCAAGATAAAGACGTCCACATAGGCCCTTAATTAATTGAACCTATCCAATCTTCGCCAGGAATTCAGCGTTTTTATCTGACGCTTAACGTCACTGGTCATCAAAGAAAACTGATTCTTTGCACCGCGCACTAAGGTTAAAAGTTACGATAGGTTTCTTTCCTTTTAATTTGCAATTTTCCGGCTTACTATTACAGAGGGATTAAGTTCCAGCTTCGGATAGAATCTTTAATTTCCTCAGGGCGTTAAGGATCTGTCACACCGGCTGACTTTTGGTCTGGATGTTTTTTTTTTGTTTGGTTACTTACTTTCTTGTCGTGAAAATCTATGAAAGTAATAACGTTGTTGGCGATGTTCAAAAACGTGGTGAAATAAAATACTAAATCGCGCAAGAAGTATTTCTACGAATTATAGTATAATTTAATGCATTGCATGCAAAGGTATTTGTATAGTCCATGTGGTTACGTACCACAGTGGTTCTCCCGGCAGTCTCATGGACTTTTTTTTGGTAAGTATTGGAGGGGAAATCCTTTTTACAGACGAAGCATGGCAATCGGAAATAGGACAAATTATTACTTAACAGTTTCATTTTATTTTATTAAATCATACCAGCGTGATAAGCCCTTTATTGCCGACTCAATGATATTCGATTCATATTTAAAAGAGTGAGATGGAAGACTAGTTTTTTCTCCACTTCTGTATAAGCACTCCCAATGGAAGGTCTGTATTGAATGTCACATAAATCACCTGGGATAGGGATCAAATTAAATACGTATATCCCTTTTTACCCCAATACCAAATTGACTTAGTTTTGGCTTTTTTATTTAGTGATATACATATATAGCCAATCAGAGCGTCATATCGGTGGTCGAATTGATAAAGTCGCAAAAGGGCACAGGTTCAAGTCCCACCTAGGCCATGTACCAATGACTATTTTCGAAGTACCTAATGTACATTAGGTTGAATACTAACCAATGCTCTTACGGTTAGGGAAAACATCGTGAGGAAACCTGCACATTCAGGCAACTGGATGTGTAACCATGATCGATACAATACGGGTTAGGTTTACCTGCAAAGGTTGCGGAGGTCAGATGGGCGTCACTTCGTGTAAAACCTGACTCACCCAATCCAGGATCCATGGTCAAAGGCATACCCCGGGCTGCTTTTCAGAGTGGTGAGGAGGCAACCGGGACTAAAGCCAGGAGGAAGAAGATACATATAGTCACGTCTTTATCCTTTACAGAGCTAATAGTCTCGAATAGACTAAAATGTGTGGTTCTTAACTTTGTGGTTCCCGGCACCAGTACAAAAAAGAATAGGACCACTCCATTTCTTTCCCATGGATGTCGTAAAAGGCGACTAAGGGATAGGCTTACAAACTTGGGATTCTTTTTTAGGCGATGGGCTAGCAACCTGTCACTATTTGAATCTCAATTCTATCATTAAGCCAAATAGCTGAACGTGGTCATTCAGTCTTTTCAAGACTGTTGGCTCTGTCTACCCCGCAAGGGACATAGACGTGACCATATATATGAATGTATGTAGACTAAAATAACACATCAATGTTCCATCCATCTGTATTGCTTAATAATGGAGTTGAGATTCAATAACAAAGATCAGATTTCTATACTTCTTTTTAGCGTGTATATTCTGGCAGATCATGTTAACGAGGACCTGTTTGTCTAGACACATAATTCATAGCGTTATCATACGTTTTCTTCAGTTTTTGAAAGATGGTAGGAAACCTGACACGACAATTACTAAAGAAATTTCTATACTCGTAATTTTACTAAAAAAAATATATCTTTATTATTAAGTAAATATATAAAAAAGTTTGAGAGTAAATAAACTGGTACTTCGTGCGTAACAAACGCATCATTGAAAAAGGTTTCACCAACAAGTTTTAATCAAAATCCATACGAATACTGAAAAGGGAAAGCGAACAAAAAAAAAATACATAACATAGCAAAACTTTTCTATGGGATGTTCTTTACTTGTACAAAAGTATATTCCAAGTTTAAATAAAGACCCCTACTACTAGTACACGATTCGAGAGTTAAAGATTCTAATTATGAAACATTTTTATGCATATTCGGCTTTCAAAATAATCCCATATCCCTGTTCTAATTCAAATTTCCCGCCAATCATCAAATGCAACGCCATCTGCACGGAAACACAAGGAAATACTGTTTCGCGCGGCGTCCGCTAACGGCGCATTGGAGCTTCTCAAAAAGTATTTTTTCATTTTAAGCGAAACTAATAGAAAATATAAATTTTCTACATTCAAATCTTCTACATCTTATGTATAAAATTCTCGTGTACAATGTTCGTTCCCGTACTCCTCCGAAACGGCTTAACCGATTCTCATGAAATTTTGTGAGCATGTTGAGTAGGTCTGAGAATCGGCCAACATCTATTTTCCTAAGTGATAAGGGTTGTCCACCCTTAACATTTTATTAACTAGAAATTACTTAAAATTTATTTATATGGTAAAACAACGTTTGCCGGGACAGCTAGTAAATATATATGATCATGTCCATATCCCTTGTGGGGTAGACACAGTCAACAGACTTGTAAAGACTGAAAGGCCACGTTCAGTTGAATGGCTTAATGATGGAAACGAGACTTAAATATTGACAGGTTTTCTCCCACAAGTGAATCGAATTCGAGAACCACAAGTAACGAAGAAAATAACTTTATGAAAGGAACGCGGGGGTGCAAGTTTTCGTTGTCGCTCGAAACGAATGAATTTACAAATGTATCGGTGTTATTGTGATGCCCCTAATGGAGTGGAAGGGAATGGGGGGACGTGTGTCTATATGACAATATATCGTATATTTTCAGATAAAAATACAATAGAATTTAAAAGTATTTAGAATGAAATTGGTGTCAATATCGTTGTTGATATTGAGAAAAACATTTTGTGCCAATTAAGTAGGTATTTCTCCTCTCGCGTAGATTGTACAAGTCAATACTTAAGGCGTGATTCCCAGGACGAATAGAAAAATGAAAAGAACCATATCTTTTCCATGGATGTCGTAAAACACGGTTAAGGGATAGGCTTATAAACTTGGGATTCTTCTTTTAGGTGATGGGCTAGCTACCTATTTGAATCTCAATTCTGTCATTGAGCCAAACAGCTTAAAGTGGCCTTTCAGTCTTTTCAAAACTCTTGGCTGTGTCTACAACGCAAGGGAAATAGACGTGACTATATGTCTATGTTTTTGTCAAATACTTAAGGTTATAATATGTATATAGAATATAATCAGAAAGCATCAGTTCAGCATCATATTTATCTATTTTATCATTTGTGTATTTTTTTTATCATTCTTAAATTGACACCGGATTATTTCTCTGTTTGCTATTCTCTAAAGGTTGACTGACAGAAAATGCTATTAGTATTAAGTCCACCTTATATACTTAGGAGGCTCAAAAAAGTTTTAAGTAAATAAATATATACATACACGTGTATATTAGAATTTCATCACTACATTTTTCATTAGCCATCAGCAAATCTAACGATAACTAGGTAATCTAAAAGCACGTCAGCCCCCACGGGGGGTAGCGATGTATCTTCCAATAATCAGGAGACAGGAAATTGGATCGGCCTGTGAATTAAGTTAACCCGCCGATGGCACCCGCCGGCCATTCGGGTACACGCGACTCAAAAATAGTGGAATGTTTTTCGAGAGTCAAAGATTGATGAATCGATATGAAATCGTTCTAAGAGGCGAAATAAATGTAACTAGATTGTCGAAAGGATTTACCTGGCGGTGCATAGAAGCGTGTTGGTCTTAACACTAATGTGTGGCATAAACAGAATAAACACGGCGGAAATGAGAGGATTATGTAATCTTTTATATATAACATAGATGTTTATGTAAATAAATCTATTTCTAATCCTATTCCTTAAATTGACTGCCCATTGTCACTTTTTGAATATCAATCCTATCATTGAGCAAGCTGAATGAAGTCTTGGAGTGCTTTCGAGACTGTTAGGCTCTGTTTAACCCATTTGGTTTATTGACGTGACTGCTCAAAAAAAGAGGGTTTCCAAATAAGTGAGTAAAAAGATTGATGAGTGCGAATTAAATATTTTTACCATATCTTTATTTCTCATAGTGTAAACTGAGCCAATAGCTCTAACATCTGTCTATCCACGAAGCGCAATATGTATTGGTATGATCTTTATTTCGAAAGTTACAGAAAGACACATTTTACATATTTTTATCATTTACTGAAAAAGAGTAAAGTATGAGGGACAACAGTTATCAAAAGATTGAAAGGCTACGTTCAGCTGTTTGGCTTAACGATTGAATTGAGATTCAAATAGTCACAGGTTGCTAACCCATCGGCTAAAAGTTATCAGATGTTTATTATAAAGCAAAATAAACGTATAAAAAATGAAACACTCCGAAATCAAGTAACCGGTAAGGCAACCCATTGAAAACATGGAAAATCCATCAATATCCCAGCCGACACAAAAAGTAGGGAAAATTCGCAAACAAACACTTATCTCGATCACACTTGTTATTGATCACTGCGTTTTAAATTTGTACGCGATCAATCATTTTGATGTTGAGTTGTTTATTTTTTATTTTGTTTCACTTCGGCCGCCTGAATGATGTTGTGGAGTGATTCGCTACTGGGTTAATATCAAAATGTTTGTAAAAAGTCAGCCTCTATGTGGTGGTATGATAGCGCTTGCTTCAGAGCCATTGGGTTTGGGTTTCGGTTTTTTTTTGACAAATTACACAGATTGAGTTAGCTTCAAAGTAAGTTCGAAACTTGTGTTACGCGATACTATCTTAACGAAACTATATTTTATAATAAATACTTATATAGATAAACATCCAAAACCCAGGCCAATCAGAGAAAGTTCGTTTCTCATCATGCCCTGGCCGGGATCGAACCCGGGACCTCCGGTGACACAGACAAGCGCACTACCACTGCGCCACAGAGGCCGTTAATCAGACAAGAGTGTGAACCTTCTCCGGCAGGAGTAGCCTACGAACGGTTTGATGACAAAATATTATGGTATTGGAAGATCGTGCGACAGAATATTTATTGGAGAAAAAATTCAATTTTGTTGACAATGATTTCATCGAACTTTTAAGGACCAAATTTCGAATGTCTTAAAAAAATGGAGATGTTAGGAGTACCCGTAATCAAATATGCATGAAAGAGTGTGGAGTAAGCGTGAGAGGTCTATAAGGATCGTAGCAAGTGGAAATCCATAGTCTCTCCATACCTATTATCTACATCTATAGCCTTTGAGAGGTAGACTGAACCAGCAGTCTTGAAAAGACTAAAAGGCTACGTTCAGCTGTTTGTTAAAGATGGAATTGCTATTTAAATTGTGACAGGTTGCTAGCCCATCGCCTACAAAAAGAATCCCACGTTAATTACCGTTTCCCTTAGTTACCTTCACGACATCTATGGGAAAGATATGGAGTGGTTTTAATTTAAAAAAGTGGGAAAGGTTTTCCAGTTTGATCCTTGAGCTCAGCAACTCCTGTGCACTTAAAATGATGATGGCTTGCTGTTAGTATAGAAGCGGCTACCGGGAACCACACGGCGCTATAGCACACCCATAAGTTGAACCACAAGTGCAAAATTCGCATCATGCAAGTATATTGCACCATTGGAAACCTGCCAATGTAATTTTGTGCATTATTGCAGTCGACACGCGCTTATTGTCATAATATGCCTACAGGACTATTTTGTAAATTTATAACCAAAACGTGTAAATGCAACGCGAAAATAAATCAACTATAGAATTCTTCCATGTAGTTTATTTATTGGTGCCGTGTGGTTCCGGCCACACAATACACACACACACACACACACTATGAAAACAAGAATAGGACCATCACTTTTCAATTGATGTCGTAAGAGGCGATTAAGGAATCGGCTTATAAATTTGGGATGCTTCTTTTAAGCGATGGGGTTTTGTGCGAGTTTTACTTTTTCAAACGAGTTGAGCAAGAAAACGCAAATTTGCATGAAAATGAATTAGTGCCATGGTGTTACCACTAGATGGCGCTGATTAAATCGCACACAAACTCGCGTTTACTTGCACGATGCGTTTGATCGATTCAAACTCGTATTAAAATTGTAAATCGGGCACCTTAACCGTTCGACCAACGACAAACTAAGAAACTATTCGTGTATCTTGACCTAAATAATGTGGGATCAAATGAAAATCTATATTATTTCACACATGAATGCACAAGTGGAATAATTGTGAGATCCATTTCACGCGTTGTGGACACAATTTTCTACTTCTTTAACTTACGCTCAGAAGATTCATAACCAATATTTTTCATATGATTACAGAATTACGTTTCGCTAAAGTTTATATAGGTACATGCATGCATACTGCATCTTAAGGGGTATACAGTGCCAACAACTATAAGGCTGAAAAGCCATGTTAAAGTGATAACTTAACGATTCAATTATTAGAGAGTAATAGGCCAATCTGAAGTTAGGTACTTCTATTTTGTAACGTACATATTTGTATGAAGCAAAGTAACCGTGTAACATTCATTTTCTGATTCAGTATTTAATTTATCTCCTTTTTGACAAAGAAGTTATAATTAATTTAAAAAAATAAGTAACTATGTGTAAAATCTACTAACTGTACCCCTGAGAGAAAAAAAGAACCCTTTTTTAATTAAACTGAAGTAAGTCATTTAAAACAATAATTAATTATTATTTGTGCCCATCACAATTCTATCCTGTTTTAATTAATTCGTACCCTTTTCGCAAATTATAAACGCCATAAATAATACGAAATAATATCATCAATTTGATCTATAATTAAAGAGAAATGAAGCGACAAAAGCGAATGATAGAACAAGTGCGTTCGGAATTAATTCCTTGGGGTTACCTCTTGTATAACGAACGCAACTACGTAAATACTCGGAGGTAAAGCAAATTGAGCTTTAAGTGTTATTCGTAAGTGTGTAATATTGCATGTTATAAAAGCTAGGATGGACTGAAAGAAGGAGTTACTGGAGAGGTATAATTTTAAATAAATAATCCGGGGTGCAAATAATTATTGAAGGGGCTGAGATATTTTTGGCGCAGCGCCGAGTTAGGTGTCTGGCACATAATAAAATATGTTTCCGGGGGTGAATTACGGCGCTCACTTTTTTATTGTTTGGTATTTCTGTGAAGGAAAATTTAATGCCAGATGGTTGAGGAAATTATGCAGTTGGAGAATCTACGAAATTTTTTCCAGTTATTTGGAATTTCATCTTTGTATCTACGTAACTACGAACGTTTTTGCATCATCATCATCAATGATTTTCGAGATTAAGAGTAAATTTGGGCAGTGCCCAGGATGAAAGCGTTTATTGTTTTCAGGTTTCATTGCAATCCGTACTCATGTCTTTATCCATTACGAGGTAGACAGAGCCAACAGTCACGAAAAGGCTGAAAGGCCACGCCAGAAGACTTCTAAGTTTATAAGCCTTTCTTTCGTAACCCACCTCAATAAACAGACAGACCAAAAAATATTGGATTATGTATCGATATACATAAATACGTAAAACCTCACAATTTTAATTATTTATTGTCTTAAGGAATTAATTTTTCTACAGATTTCATGTTTCAAGTACCGTATAGATCAAGATTTCTTTTTGCTAAAAGTTAAATGTGTAGTGACAATGATAATTCGGACTCGACCGCCAAAAAATGGATGATTTTCACCTGGTAAGGATGCAGATAAAACAAACACCCCTTTTGTAAGTTGAGTCGGAGGTTGCATAATATATTTACTGTCTCCTCTTGGAAACTTTGCTTGCGCGATTTAGAAGCGAATTCTCTCACAAAATAACTTGTGGTTGCCTGGAAGAAATTGCATAATGCGATAAGGCCGCCTTTTGTTCATTTCCCTAAAATAAGCTTAGAATAAATCAATTGTTATAATAACTTATAATTTTAACATACATACATACATACATAAAATCACGCCTCTTTCCCGGAGGGGTAGGCAGAGATTATAATTTTAAGTGTATTTGAATCTCAATTCTATCATCTAGCCAAATAGCTGAACGTGGCCATTCAGTCTTGTCAACACTGTTGGCTCTGTCTACCCCGCGAGGGATATAGACGTGACCATATGTATGTATGTATGTAATTTTATGTGCAAAAAGGGTATTCTATCTATCTATCAATATAAAAATTCAGATAACATATATACATATGTATAACGCGTCTTTCCCAGAGGCGTAGACAGAGACAACAAATTCATATAATCCGTCAAAATGTCACATCAAAGTGGCGATTGAGGTCACGGGTTCTGATACCAGGTAAATCCTGTAAACAAGGTAACACCTAACTAGACCAATCCGGTTTGAACTAGATTACAGCGGCCGAGCGGCGGCGGAGACAAAGGCGATCAACACACTGCCCCGCACCACGCAGCGTAGCGCGTGAATGCGTGTTCGAACGTTGCTTGTAAGTATCTCCGTTTGTATGGAAAACACGCACAGTCTAACACACAGAAAATGCATCCACGCGCGTTCATGCGGATCACGCGCATACACGCGGAGAAACATGCACCCCCGCGCGTAGGTGCGGGGCGAGACGCAAGGTATGGCACACCGAATCCCGCAGTGCCGCGCGTGATTTTGAATGGGCTCGACTTTTAATTCGACCATACAAATACCAAACAGTTAGTATAATGGCAGCGTCCTGAATAAGTTCCACACTATTAACCATTTTTATCAAGACTATCGTGATGCTCAGTACTGCACGACCACCACAGAGAACGGCGAATAAATGAGAGCCGCCGTGCGTGAATCTACAAAACACACCTACGCGCGTGAGTGCGCAAAAAACCCGCACGATGATGCAGATCTGCACTCCCGCAGGAACGCGCGTAGGTGCGTCGACACGCAATATGCAGCATGATGCGGGGCAGTGTGTTAATCGCCAAATTGACTTACGTCGTGCCCGCACCTCGATATAATGTAGATTAATCGACTTTTATAGAGACTTCGGTTAAGGTTTCTTCGTTTGCGGTATCTGTATTAAAATATGTATATACTAGCTGTGCCTGCGACTTCATCCGCGTGGAATAGTTATTTTGGGCA
Organism: Amyelois transitella; assembly: GCF_032362555.1. Taxonomy (NCBI): domain Eukaryota; kingdom Metazoa; phylum Arthropoda; class Insecta; order Lepidoptera; family Pyralidae; genus Amyelois; species Amyelois transitella. Next base: position 2,201,246 of record NC_083511.1, on the reverse strand, counting down.
TCATTGAAGCCCTCAAGGATGAATATTTCCCTCTTTTTTTTACATTCTCCATTATTTCTTCGCTCCTAATAGTTGCAGCGTGATGATATCTAACCTATAGTCTTCCTCGATAAATGCTCTATTTAACACAATGAGAATTTTTTAATACGAACCAGTAGTTCTTGAGATTAGCGCGTTCAAACAAACAAACAAACAAACAAACTCTTCAGCTTTTTAATATTAGTATAGATATAAACATGAATTATATAAATAAACGACGCGATTCTAAAGGTAAAAAACTATTAATAAAACAATCGGAATTAGTTTGAGTTGAACGTTGCACCCATAAAATCAGAATCAAATACAATCCGAAATAATAAATATGGTAACATTTTATCTACATTATAATCAAGCTGTCAAATAGCTCTTAAGTTTACTGTTCCAAGTTTTTGCTTGAAATAAAGCTATGGTGCATTATTATTCGCAGAAGTTAAAAAATAAAAATAAAAAAAACACCTATAAATCTGATAGCGATGCTGTGCGTGTTTTTCTAAAATCATAACAATGAACTGCTTTTATCATATAAATAAAATAAAGATTTTATACACGCAGTAATGTGTTTGTACTTGTATAACTTATAAAAAAAGATCTGAATACGCTGATTATGTAGTCTATACTTTACTACAAAAATAAAAGTCAGTGTACACTAATTAACCTGTATTATATATAAAAAAAAGATCTGCATACACAAATTAATCTGTGCTATAATTGATTTCAGCAGTAGATGTGGTTGAACGTCGCGATGTACGGACAATTTGTCGCGCACTCAACAGTTACATGACACGCGTGGTAGCTAATTAGTGAGTATTAGGGTATGTATGTATGTATGTGTTTGTTTGTGAGTCCATCGAACATCAATATTTTGACATAGGTACATACAATATAATGTGCAATTTACACTTTACAGGTTCAAAATCTTCCCTTGGCTTCTAGGCCTTAATTCAGAAAAGATTTCATTCATTCATACAAAATGACGTCTATATCCTTTGCGGGGTGGACAGAGCCAACAGTTTTGAAAAGACTGAAAGGCCACTTTCAGTTATATGGATTAATAATGAAAGTGTAATTTGAATAGTGACAGGTAGGTAATAGTGCTAGCCCATCGCCTAGAAGGAAAATCCCAAGTTTATTAGCTTAGAAACGAATGATTGGTATATAGGTCATTGGTATCTCGATGACCTTCGTATCTAAATGACTCTTAAGCTCTTAAAATATAAAAACATCATGAGGAAACACATTCAGGCAACTATTTGTGTTATCGTGATCCATATGAGTTTGGTTGGGAACAAAGTTTGTGGAGGTCAGACGAGAGTTAAAAGTTAAGTGTACAAACCTGAATTACATGTACACAAAGCAGATATAGATGGTATACTATTCAGGATACCATCTATATCTGTTTTGTGTTGTTTTGTAGTTTTGTATAATTTACTCTTATGGTGCAATAAAGAGTTTTATCTATCTATCTATCATGGTCACTGACGTACCCCTCTCTAGAAAGGTGATATAGCAAGGGTCATCTTATTTATCTATATCTAGGTATAAATACTTCAGAAGGTGACTTAGTACAAATAAAAAAAAATCAACTCTAATTGCTCATTAATCTCCACAAAGACAGAATCGAGGGCGCTCGCAAGACATTTCAAACCCCGAGCTATGGTTCTCAAAGCCATGTCAACAGGAGTCTGTATTCACACCAATCTAGCCCACGTGAATGGCTGAAAAGGCCTTTTGTTAGACCTTGGTGCCTGGAGCAATCCACTATGATGGAATTTTTAATACCTCGCCGTTTTGTGTTATGACAATTTTCGTTTATTGTCGCGACACAATGTGTGCCTGAATGTTAATTGAGCATTAATTTCGGACTGCATTGGGTACAGTCGCGGCCGCATAAAATCTGTGCATCAGGTCAGGCTTATTTTACATACACACATGTAATCACGTCTATATCCCTTGCGGGGTAGACAGAGCCAACAGTCTCGAAAAGAGCGATAGGCCACGTTCAGCTGTTAGGTTTAATGATAGAATTGAAAGTCAATAGTGACAGGTTGCTAGCCTAAGAGAAGAATCCCAAGATTGTAAGTATCCTATCCCTTATTCGCCCTTTACGACATCCATAGGAAAGAGATGGATTGATCCTGTTCTTTTTTGTATTGGTGCCGGGAACCACACGGCAAGTACTTATAAATAAGGAATTTGTCTTAGATGATGATAGAAAAAGTGTAATAATAAATCATGTTTTATTTCATGAAATAATGCTCAAATAAAGAAAACTGTCTCATGAAAATAATCTAAAACAAATCAAATTATCGATACTTCATTTAGTCACAAACGGATAGTAAGTGAATTTGAAACATCAAGTCCTCCTTTTTTGAAGTCGGTATCCAATAATACCCACGCTCACCTCTAGAGTATAAGAAGAACTTTCAATGTCACTATATTTCGTTTGATATTTGCTAAAACCTTTTTATTTTTACCGCTTGAAATTTTCTGGGCGGATATTTATGCTTTTTTATTTCATTTCCTGTTTATTTAAGTACCTATGTATGTGCATGTATACGTAATAACCTTTTGCTTTTGTCATCGAATTCCTGAAATAAGTATTATTCATAATGGATTCTAATGGAATAAAATATGTAGGAGTCGTATTTTTGTTTCATTTCCAATTTCTATTATAATAGATGTTTAAGTTAATTTGGAAATGAAACAAAAATGTTATAGGTTTATATAATAAGTTTAAATAAAAAAAAAAAAACGAAAAAGGCCACGTTCAGCTGTATGGCTTAATGATAGAATTTAGATTTAAATAGTGACAGGCTAGCCATCGCCTACAAGAGGAATACCAAGTTAATCACATAAACATCCATGGCAAAGAGATGGTGCAATCGGATAAAAAGAAAAAGGTTATTTAAATACCTAGGTAAAAATATGAGATCTTACGAAAGCGCTTTTGTAAGTCGAAACTCGCAAATCTGAGTTAATATTGCGACGCGTGTTCATGTTTCAAAAGGAACCGAACTAGTATCTGTTACGTACATGTGCCTTTTGATAAACATTAAGAAAATTTGCCTATCTGTTTTATTGCATGTAATGCAAATTTGTAGCAGTGCGAGAGTAAGAGATAAAATTAATTTGAAACTCCTCGCGTATAAGAAAAAAAAAAACCCAAAATAAGAAAGTATTGAGCAACCATATTTCTCGAAAATAAAATTTGAATTTATTTATCACATTAACGAGTTTTAATTATTTATATCCTAATTTTTGTAATTATAAATGATTGTGCTTTTCAATATCGAAAAAAAGGCATGTCTTAAAAACCATCTCAACAATTTTCACTTGCTCAATTTTAAGAAAACATTGCGTTTATCAGTTCGTTGACCCTCTTTGACCTCGTTTGACCCGTCTTTAATGGCGTTTGCAAAATATGCTTACTCATAAAGGAATCTGCTGGTTTCTCGTCGGCGCCTCTGATGTTGGCTTTGATGAAAGGGCCGACAGATGCCGCGCCGGGCAACGAACTGGGGGACTATCAACAAACTGACGAATGAAACGAGTGACACTACGCAACTGTAACAAATATACATACATACATATAATTACGTCTATATCCCTTGCGAGGTAGACAAAGCCAACAGTCTTGTAAAGACTGATAGGCCACGCTCAGCTATTTGGCTTTAAGATAGAATTGAGATTCAAATAGTGACAGGTTGCTAGCCCATCGCCTAAAAGAGGAATCCCAAGTTTATAAGCCTATCCTTAAGTCGCCTTTTACGACATCCGTGGGAAAGAGATGGAGTGGTCCTATTCTTATTTGGAATGGTGCCGGGAACCACACGGCACCACGACAAATAAAAGGTATAAAATCATATGTCAAATAATAATTATTAATTAATTTCTGAAAATTCTCTTATAACTATAATTTTAATAGTAATAGTTACCTGATCTTGTAATATTGTTGTAATCATAAAAATAACTAACACTCGCTCGTTTGCTTGAAAGCTGTGTTCACCTGTAATGTGGCATGCTAGCACATAAATTGAATGTTACTTCTTAATTTTGTTCATGTAACCTGTTGGTGTACTTAAATAAATAAATAAATAAACTGGTTCATGAGATCTCAGTCGAGAATTGACGTGTTCGGTTCATAGTACGGTACAAATTTTTCTCATGGTTCTGAGTGTGTTGTGCTCGTTATCAGTGTGTGTACTTACATACATATATTCACGTCTATATCCCTTGTGGGATAAACAGAGTGTCTAAGAGGTTATTATATTGAGCAAGCGTTAAGCATAATCCGTGCAAATCTTCCGAACCCGCACCAAATCGGGTGATAAATTGTAATACGATTCTTCAAAATGTATGCGACTAGTTTTCTATGACAACATTCGATCGACAGCAGAATAATCGCCTCAGGACCACGGCATACCGTTTGTTAAAATTACATCCGCGATTATCACGCGTAATCGCTTGTCGCGATTAATAGCAATTGCGACGATTAGGCGACAATGCGCGCGAATAAGTCGCAAGTTTTTGCGATGCGACAATTTATGAGATAATTTTAATCGCTCATTAATGCCGTGTGGTTCCCGGCACCAATACAAAAAAGTAAAGGACCACTCCATCTCTTTCCCATGGATGTCGTAAAAGGCGACGAAGGGATAGGCTTACAAACTTGGGATTATTTTTTAGGCTATGGGATATGGGCTAACAACCTGTCACTATTTGAATCTCCATTCTATCTTAAAGCCAAATAGCTGAACGTGGCCTATCAGTCTTTGCGAGACTGTTGGCTCTGTCTACCCCGCAAGGGATATAGACGTGATTATATGTATGTATGTATTACTATGCCATATATGTGATTATTGAGACATAAGTGCGAAATAATCATTCAAATTGTTTTTAAGTAATTAGAAATACCAATAGTTGTTTGAGTACAAAATCTATTCAAAAAAAATATGTCTCGCAAATAGACCTTAAATGTTTTATTTTGTGATTTCAATTAATCAATGAAATCAGTGGTTACTATAACAAACACAGACTGTTTTGAAACATACTAGTTTAAGAAAGCCAGGAAAGAAATTAGGTTATTATAGTTTAAGCCCACTCCGCTTAAAAATAATTAGGTAATTAGGTTATTACAAAATTTAAAAAAAGAATATTTAACTATCTAACTACGTCTTCTTAGTAGCGTATTCATTATATCGCCGTCATATTAGATTCCAGATACAAAAATATATATTTTTTAAAATATTGCTATTCCTTATTGCGTAAATTAATACGTTGTTTACTTGACGCTTTAGACGTCTTACGTCACGGTTCAATGACTCGAGACTTCAAATCGTTAATTTCGCCCGATACCCCATCCTGTAATACGATATTGGGGAAGTTTTTTGCTTATTAAGTTACTTTGAAGGGTTGCCCTGAGATTTCCTTAAGGATTTATTTTATGTACGCTCGTGTTATTTTGCGTAAATTGAGGCGGATTGGCAAATTACTAACCTAAATCCAAATATTTTGATCAATTGTTTTTTTCTATAGAAAATAGGCACCTTAATAATTTTCATGATTTTTTGACTACGATTTTTCAGAACCAAGACTTGAAATTTAACTTTCGCACGAGATTCGGCGTGAAGGTAGCTATCCTTCATTCTTCGCTGGATTCCACACTTTAAGTACCTATGCAAAGACAAAAGAAAGAATAACAAACAAACACATTTTCAAATCAATATGAATATTTGAGATGGATAATGAAATAAATCTATTGACGTCCGATAAAAATGCTTCAGTGTAGTTTGTTCCGCCGCTTCTTCTACACATGCGCTTTGGAAGCGGTAGTAGTTATAATTAGATTTTAGTTATGTGACGTCAATAAGTGATACCTTGTATCCAATTTTGAAAATAAATCTATTCTCTATATAATCCCGCCTCCGAAACTTAATATTGAAAATTTACTTCACTTATTTTTCACCAAAAATTGGCACCAACTTTCGCCATAACGTCGTAGTTATCGCCTTTTCACACTTAATAAAGTGCTCAGCGAATGTTCCCGACTTACAACTTGTATTATCAAACTGAGCACTTGTACGAACGAGTGTCATAATGAATTAAGAGTTAGCTAACAAACTCTTAACTCCGAGTTTCTGATACTTTAATCTTTAATATTTTCCGATTGAAAAGTCTAGACATTCCCCGAGGAAACTTTCGTCTAAGTCGTTTTGCACAGAGCTGGAAAGATAAAGGTAGCGGCCGGGTAATCTGCGCTCTGTGTTCCCTTCATGCTGTCTCTTTTGTTTTATCAAATTTGGGTGCAGATAGAAAAGGTAATGCTTATGAAAGCAGGTTGACTAAGCAAATATACAAAGGGAATATTTCGTCTAGGCCTTCCCACACAGGATAAGGATGAATGAAAGTAGGTTGACTAAGCAAATATGCAAAGGGAGTATGAATGGGACTGGTGATGTTTGAAGGCGTTGGCGAATGTACCATGATCAAATCGGGAACTTTCTGGCGAAAAGTCGAAGCACCAAGCTTGCATGAAGAGAGTTATGAATGTGTGATGTGAATGAATGAAGCGAAAGAAGTACATATGTAGGGATCGAGGCAAGTGGAAAGATGTAGTCTCTGCCTAACCCTCCAGGAAAGAGGCGTGATTTCAACTATGTTGGGGACAAGTAGTAAAATGCGTGATTATGAAAATGGAAAAGTTGATATGTTTTGTTTATGAATTACAACAAGGTATATTACCTTTATTAAAGTCACACCAAGCCCAGCAGACAATGGCTAAAAATGCCATTGATTTGAGAGTATTACTTAATAAGATAAGTATATTGTGTTAACTTCGGGTAAAAATTCAACTGATTAGTTTGCGGCGTGTATTATTTATTTATTTATTTATCTGGAAGATTATCGACTAAATTTACAACACAAACAAAAAAATAATTATTATGAACATTTAAATTTTTTATTTAATAATTCATTTTAGAATTCATAAATATATATTATGTTAAATGCCATGTGGTCTCACTAAAGAATAGTACCACTTCATCTCTTTCTCATGGATGTCGTACAAGGTGACTAAGAGATAGGATAAACTTAGTTAGAATTCTTCTTGTAGGCGATCCGCTAGCAACCTTTCACTATGAATCTCAATTCCATCATAAAGCCATACAGCTGAACGTCGCCTTTCGGTATTTTCGGGACTGTTGGCTCTGTCTACTGCACAAGGGATATAGACGTGATATATTATGTAGTAAGTTAACATATTAAAGCTGCCATCAGTTTACTTGTAATCAATAGAATTTTAAAGCATCACTTTCTTTTCCAATAAACTTGATCATTAAACACTTATTCTATAAAACTTTCTTTATTACCAAGTTAATGGGCTGATTGCGAACAATAAAAAAATAAAACGTTTCCGGGTTCCTCTATTGGGCGTTGGTACGTAAATATACCATAAAGTTTACACCTCCCCCTAAGCCGCAACAGGCGATTAAGACCCCCATATCATTTCACCCCCTACAAGTTGCTATCAGCCTTAGAGGATAGAAACAAAGAGATGTGACAAATGAGCATCGTATTGTTTGGCACGATCTTGGAATTAATTTAAATTTAAAGCATTAACAAACCATTATGTTTTGGTTAAACATAGTATACAACTTGGGATTCTTCTTTTAGCGGTTGGCTAGCAACCTGTCACTATTTAAATTTCAGTTCCATCACTAAGCCATGTAGCTAAACGTGGCCTTTCAGTCTATTTTAGAGTTTAGACTCTGTTTACCCCTGCGGTCTACCCCGTCAGGTATAAAGACGTATATGTACGTAGAATAAATGAAATCATTTTGAAAAAAATACCTTCTTAAGTGCTTTCAACATTTGTTTGCGTCGCCTCGATAACTTATTCGTCGAGTTTAAGATGATGTATATTGATGTCGTAAAAGGCGACTAAGGGATAGGCTTACAAACTTGGGGTTCTTTTTTAGGCGATGAGTTAGCAACCTGTCACTATTTAAATTTCAGTTCCATCACTAAGCCATGTAGCTAAACGTGGCCTTTCAGTCTATTTTAGAGTTTAGACTCTGTTTACCCCTGCGGTCTACCCCGTCAGGTATAAAGACGTATATGTACGTAGAATAAATGAAATCATTTTGAAAAAAATACCTTCTTAAGTGCTTTCAACATTTGTTTGCGTCGCCTCGATAACTTATTCGTCGAGTTTAAGATGATGTATATTGATGTCGTAAAAGGCGACTAAGGGATAGGCTTACAAACTTGGGGTTCTTTTTTAGGCGATGAGTTAGCAACCTGTCACTATCTGAATCTCAAATATTTATTATAAATAATTTAAATTTAATATCTTCTTTTTTCTATTATCAACAGAAACCTCCTTCAAGTTGATATCAACCAAGTTTGTAATGGGAAGTGCAATTATTTACAAAGATTACAACGAAGCGTTAAATTTCGTATGGGGTAAGCATTAACACTTAATGTGATCTGGTTGTGTAACAAAAGGTTTGTTTTGGTTTAATTAGCACTATAGTTTATATTCAAGAGATAACTGCACTCGTGATAAAGAGGATCACTCAAAAGATTTAATTCCTATCTACTGTTTTGATTTTGACAGTGATAAATTTTATTTTATAATAGGTACCTAACTTATCTACTTTTATTTGATAAAATTATTCTTTACATAATCTCAATTGATGCTATAATAAACACATTTTTCTACAATTCTATTTAAGGAAATTTAGGCACCAGTTCCGTGCCGTGTGGTTCCCGGCACCAATCCAAAAAATAAAATAGTACACTCCATCTCTTTCCCATGGATGTCGTAAAAGGCGACTAAGTAAGGCTTACAAACTTGGGGTTCTTGTTTAGGCGATGAGTTAGCAACCTGTCACTATTTGAATCTCAATTCTATCATTAAGCCAAATAGTTGAACGTGGCCATTCAGTCTTTTCAAGACTGTTGGCTCTGTCTACCCCGCAAGGGATATAGATGTGACCATATGTATGTATGTAGGCACCAGTTTGGCATTTCTGCGGCTTAACTTTTTAAGTTGCTACATGTCGACTATGCGGAGTCATGGAGTGTTTTTTCTTAAGCCGAAGTTTCTCTTGTAAACTTTTAATATCCTTCCAAAGCCAGGAATTTATATTGGGAGCGACCACAAGGCGCACTAACATTGTTTTATGGGGAACTGAAGATTCCTTGGCATTATTGATTTTTTCTAACGATACATACGAACCGCACTGGATTATTTATTTGAGACATTTTAGTGTTTTATGTTATTTTTTATTTGTAAATAAAACGTTAAACTGTATGTACTTATATGAACTTATATCGTTTCTTGAAAGTTATATTTTGTTGCTATTAGTAGAGATTTGTAAAGAATTTTATACTTTTATTAAACTTTGATACACTATTGTTTAAGTCGTTTATTTTCTTAATACGTACATACATAAAGTCACGTCTATATCCCTTGCGAGGTAGACAGAGCCAACAGTCTAAAAAAGACTGATAGACTACATTCAGCTGTTTGGCATAATGCTAGAATTGAGATTCAAATAGTGACAGGTTGCTAGCCCATCGCTTAAAAGAAGAATCGCAAATGTATAAGCTAGTCTCTTCTCGTTGTGGTTCCCGGCACCAATAGGACTAGGACCACTCCATCTCGTTCCCATGGATGTCGAAAAAGGGAAAGAAATGGAGTAAGTTATAAGACTTTCCCTTGACAATTTTTTTATTATTTACAATCTGAAGGAAGAGAACGGCACACATTCCAGCATGGCAGCTTGGATTCGTCTCCATGATAGGATAACGACTTCCATTGGAAAAAAATGAAAAGATCTTATTCTAAACCCGAAAACTGGCACGAAATAAATGAATGAATAAATAATTCCCCGAGCAATAAAAACAAAGTTTCGTACATATTTTCGTATTCAGCGCATAAAAATGCGGAGTTCGCAACACGTTTCGTTTATAGCGATAATGGCGCGCCGAAATTCAGCTGAATTATGAACTACTTGGCGACCTGCTTTTGCGCCCTTAGCCCAGTTTCGTTCGGCTTGAATCATGGACCACCACCATTTTTAAATGTAAATAAATGTATCTTTACATTTATCTTCATTTAAAAATAAATGTGTCTTTACATTTATTTTCATTTAAAAATGTTGGTGGTCGACGCTTAAGGTGGTGTATTAAAAATGTCAGATCGGAGGAAATCTCACCGCGGCAGTATTTACTAAATCGATGCCGCGGCCATGTTCTTTTTTTACTTATGTACCTACATTAGTTTCATTACTTGCCGGCACGTGAAAAGTCTGAGAGAAAACTTGCATATTTAGACAACTGGATGTGTACTGTGCTTAAATATAACAACCACTGACTGACTGACCTCATCCAGGATCCATGGTCAAAAGTCAAAGGCATACCTCGAGCTCCTCTCCAGCATGGTGAAGATGCCACCAGACTAAAAGCCAGGAGGAAGAAGAAAAAAAAAACAATATCTGATAAAACACTTTATTATGAAAAAACAATAAACAAACGCGTTCTTTGGCTTCTGTACTATCGCGACTGCTGGCTCTGTCTACCCCATAAGGGACAAAAATGTGATTGTGTATGTATATTTTAAAGATTTTCCAGATTGGTGTTCCTAAAACCTCTGGTTTATATTAAATACGGGTCATTACTCCAGCAAAAATCCAAGGAAAAACACATCCTCCTTGAATAAATTATTTGGCCGGAATCGCACAGGATCTGCCGACCCTTAAAATTATTTAGGAGTTATTAATGCGTCCACTCAGGGCGGAAATGTTTACGCAAACTTTAATGTATTAATTTTTCACCGAGGTACCTTGTACCTAATACCAACGAATTTGTTGAAGGACGGTTTAATTTTTGATTTTGGAACATGTGGGACTATTTTGTCCGAGTAGACCCATGGGACAAGTGACACTAACAAAATTGGTACAGTGATCCCACTGTGGAGCAACTAGGACGGAAAATTTACATACATACATACGGTCACGTCTATTTCCCTTGTGGGATAGACAGAGCCAACAGTCTTGAAAAAAATTAATGGCCACGTTCAGCTATTTGGCTTAGTGATAGAATTGAGATTCAAATAGTGACAGGTTGCTAGCCCATCGCCTAAAAAAGAATCCCTAGCCTGTCCCTTAGTCGCCTTGTACGACATCCATGGGAAAGAGATGGAATGGTCCTATTCTTTTTTGTATTGGTGCCGGGAACCACACGGCAAATTTACAAAGTACTAGCTGGTCCAAATCGGTTTAGTGGTCAAAAGTCTCGCCAAGACTAAAGGCGACGTTCTGCTGTACGGCTTAATAATGGAATTGAGATTCAAATAGTGACAGTTTGTTAGCCTAGTAGTTCTACAAGAAGAATCGCAAGTTTATTGGTTTATCCTTTAGTCTCCGTTTTACTACATACATGGGATAGACATGGAGTGTTCTATTTTTAAGGGTCGGAAACCACACGGCATCCTATACAAATCTTTTATAATATTTTCCAAAAACACAGTATATATACACAATAAATTAATGGATCGGCAGGAAAAGGCAAGTGGAGTAAGAAAGTTTCTTCACGAACACCAACAGAGACACTCGTAAAAGACAAATACACGAAGGTACGACTTCCGAAGTCGTCACCTAAAAACTTTTTTCGTAAACTGTGTAAAGATGGCCATTCACTAAGGATTTTTTACGCTATTCTTATTCTTCCTTCTGGGTTTAGTCCCGGTTGCATCCTCACCGATCTGAAGAAGAACCCGGGCTATTTATAGTAGATTGGATGAGTCACTTTTTTACAAGAAGTGACTCTCATCTGACCTCCGTAAACTTTGCATGTAAACCTAACCCGTATTCGATCCATTGTTACACATCCAGTTGCTGGACAGGTTTCCTCACGATGTTTTCTCTCACCGTAAGAGCATCGGTTGGTATTTAAAAGAGCCAACCTAAAATCTAGAATGTATTAAGCTGGTTATGAAAAGGTAAATTCCATTTACGTAACTAGTTATTAAAAAAATTCATCTTCGAAACTGGGATTCGACGTTACCCGTCTACACTCGTATACCGCATACATTCATGCTTTTACTGATATATCTTACTCTGTCAACCTCTTCTATTTCTTGCAAATGAAATCGCGGGAAAAATGCTGTATAAAAATAAGTTCCGGTGCACTTAAAAATAAAATCAGATTGTACGTGCATGTCGCGCTTTAAGAACTTGTGTCACTAGGTCCTTACAACTCAAATATCAAGAGGGACGCCTCGGCGGCTGTTCTTTACGGTCTTCGCTTCGTAAACTTTTTAATGGGATAAAAAAGCCAAAACCCCTGTTGAGGTTTAGTGTTTTAGTTTTTTTTAAACACGAGTTTAGGAAAAAAATATGCAGATCAGAAAAAAGAAGTTTCATTAAAAAAATTCAACTAGTTAAATTGGAAAATTTATCAATTTTTTACAGCTGACCATGGTGGCTTTAGAGTCTTCTCTATATTGTTAGCTCTGTCTACCCCGCAAGGGATAAAGACGTGACTAATAGGTATTGCACTTTATTTCTTCTTTATGATACAAGAACGGGTAGTTTAATGAATTTCAAAAAAAGGGTAATAAGTAATGAATTAAATAAAGGATTAAATAATAATATTATACCAATTTATTCAAACTGAGTTAGCCTAAACTAGTGTATAGATTTTGAGATAAGATTTTTTAAACGAAAAGTAATAACATGATATTCATAAATTTTCTGATCATTATACATCAGTATTACCACTTTAATTATATTTTTTTAAAAATAAATTTAAAAAAGAATTACTTCATGTAAACAAAAAAAAAAAACATCACATGCACCCGCCGTAATTGTAATAAAAAAAATATACCCGCATTCCCTAACTGAGCAATAATAAAAAAATTCTATCCTTCATATTATAAGGCATTTCTTTAATACACATTTCGCGGAAAACGATATAATAAAACGTATCATGTATCACTAAGTTATTTTGATTTTATTTATGGTTCACTCCCTTTCTCGGTTGCTTCGACATAGTAGAAGTGATGCAGAATGTCAAGATGAGTGAATTGTGTGTCTGTATGTGGCTCATGTCATATATATCACATGCCGTTTGGTTCTTGGCACCACATAAAAACGAAAAGGACCAGTCCATCTCTTTCCCGTGGATGTCGTAAAAGGCGACTACATAAATTGACCTTAATAAATTGTATGAATTAATTGAAAAGCTTATAAACTTGGGATTATGCTTCTAGGCGATAGGCTAGCAACCTGTCACTATTTGGATCTCAATTCTGTCATTGAGCCAAACAGTTGAATGTGGCCTATCAGTCTTTTCAAGACCGCTGGCTCTGTCTTCCCCGCAAAGGATATAGACGTTATTGTACATCACATGCACACGCTTCTTGCGCACAGGTTGACACGACATCTTCCCCTTGTCTCTGTATTTTCTTGCAAGTTTATTTATTTAAACTTTATACATGTAAAATGTACAACAGGTGGACTTCATGCCACAAGGCATTCTCTGCCTGCAAGTTCGCTGGTTTAAAGGACACTTGACCTGACCTTTTATTAGTACGATCCCGATTTTATCAAGATAGACTTCATTATAGAGGTAAAACTATTGTATAATTATGTTTTCTATGGACCACATAGTAGGAAGTTACTTAAAATGAAAATGACAGTAAATATACCACTGTACCAAACCCAAGTCGTGTTCAAAAAAAATTATGTGTTAAAATATATTTTTAAAGGACAACATTATTTTTTCTATATTTTTATTGTAAAAAAATGTTGTCCTTCTGTTTTTATGCGTTCTTCTGTATTTAATCCCTTTTCACCCTATCCCTTATCATTAGGTAAGCCGTCCCAACCTCCAGGTTATTGATCTCACATGGATCTCCAGGTTGAGGGTTTGTTTGTAAGAAGTTAAGAAAATACATTGAAGAAGAGGATATTAATCCTTACTTTGCATAAAAAATTGTGTTAAAAAATTATATACTTGTTTTGAGGCGAAAAAATTTTTTTATGTTCATTTATATAAATATTTGTTTAGCACAGTTGTCGCATTCTCGCCTCTGATCCAAAAGATGGAAAAATTACTCTTTCTGATTGGTCTGAGTCTTAAATAAAAATTTATCTATTTAAGTAATTTTTTTATTATAAAATATGGCATCGTTGAGTTAGTATCCCTAACACAAGTCTCAAACTTACTTTGGGGCTAGCTCAGCCTACTTAATTTGTCCCGTACATATTTATATTAATTAAAAAAGGAATGTTTTTAAGGTAAACTCATGTAGTGGTAATAAATGAAAGCAGGTTTCCTAAGCACACATAAATAAAATAATGATAAATTAATATATACAGGACAGATGTCCACGCGGTATTATTTCCTACAATAAAGCGAAACCATTGTTTTATTTGCTCCATATAAAATAAGCCTATTTCCTTTGACAGGTAAAACATTTCAAAGAAAATGTATGCTTCAAACGGGCACTTATCAGCGGTTATCCGATATCCTGAAACATCAAAGTGAATCTTGAGGAAACGATATCTTTTTCTTTTGTCTCATATGATATTGAAAAGATTTATAAGTTATTTTGAATTGCTTAAAACATAGAAAAGAAATATTCTTAATAAGCATAAAGAACAATATGAAAGCATAGTGTATTTTAATGTATTTTTTTTTACAGTTTAAAAGTCAAATACAATATTAAGCCCTAAGAAGAAGATAATAATAGACAGTATAAAGAGTACATAGAAGATTTCCCTAAATTCCCACGAGAGCGGGCAAACGGGTCATCGCGTGAATGATGTCGAACGCAAAGGCTGTATATATTGGGTCTATCGCCATTAGGGTTATTAACGATATAGTGTAACGTAGTTTTAACCCCAAAAAAAACCTAATCTCGTAGGGTTTGCGACAAAGGACAACGTGCGAAACCGCGTGAATGAGTAAGTTATTACAAAAATAAAATTAAAATACAATAGATGAAAATAATAAAGAACTTTATATTTAATTATATACTTAATAATACATTTTTTATCACACATAAATTTGTTTATTTATTATCTTTGTAGGATAAAAAATATCATTGGGCATACCTCTTTTAATGTCACATCAAAACTATAACATCCGCTTCCGTAGGAACATGAGTAGACACGAGATTGACGGCCCTTGGGGCCATTCCCGTTACAAATATACAACTAGGGTCGGTTGTTTTGGGGAATTTTATATATAGATATATGTATATATCTAATATATGCCGTGTGGTTACCGGCACCAATACAAAAAAGAATAGGACCACTCCATCTCTTTCCCATGGATGCCGCAAAAGGCGACTAAGGGATAGGCTTACAAACTCGGCCTTCTCTTTTTAGGTGATGGAATCAAATGAATGGATATAAGAAGAAACCCCAGGTTATAAGCCTAAAAACATACAACTACACTGACTAGTTAACTAATATAATAAAACATCTTTCGTGGATAAAAATACTTTCTGACCTACAAGAAATTTCCTCCCATAAACTTTCAAAATATAAGCTTGCAATATCCGTGGAGATTAAACTAATTAATATTTGGAGCTGGCATTAAAATTGCCATAGCAAAGAATAAGTTTCGAGCTTATTGCTACAAAACACGTATTTACGAGTCTAAGCCTGGATTTTTGGATTTCGCAACTTTGAATGCGATTTTCATTTTGCTTTTGACGATTGTTGATTCTGAAAGTTTTACATCGTATTGTTATGTTATTGTTAAATGTATTTTTGTGCTCTAAAATAGGACCACTTGTAAGGGCTGCAAAGCTTTGGAATTCTCCCCTTTGACACTAAAAAAGCACAGACCCTCAATATACATATTTAAAAATAATGTATTTAAGTTCCTGTCCAGTTGAGCACCTAGATCGAACGCCAGGAAATTTATCTAAGTTTATGTATTTTTATTAATTAATAAGTTTATACATAAATAATTAGTGGATATGTATATGTCTATTATCTGTATTTCTGTTAGTATATCACTATATTGTTGCTAAAAACACAGTGACTTGCCGCTTTTTACTGAATTATCTAGTTCCTTTATTGTTTGCCGGTTGACTGGAAGAGATCCCTTCATGGGATAAGTCCGCCATTGCAAGTGATTTGTTTCTTTTATAACTATGTATTTACTATTTTCTTGTTACTGTCTAAACTTCTATGCAATAAAGACATTACAAACAAACCACTCCAATATAAGCGTAATATAAACTAAAATATGAGCATAGCATTACTGTATTTTTCCTCTCTTCTCCCTGGCCTTAATCCCTGTTACATCACTGGAGAGGAGCCTGGGTCCCGAAACACTTATGTGCAGGGTGCAACCGGGAATACGCAAAAAATAAGAAAGAAAAGACATCTCTGGAGAGGAGCCCGCAGTGCGCCTTTTTGGTCGTGATCCTGGAATGGGTGAGTCTGCTGCTTTCGCAAGCTTTTTTCGGTATTTATGCGGAATAAATTATTATAATTGAGCTAGCCCCAAAAAAAGTTCAACACTTGTGTCATGCAGTTTTATTAGTATATATTTCGAAATCAGTCCAACAGTGTTTGAGTTTATTATTTACAAACAAAAATAAAAATCATTTTGTCCTAATCATATTATTACAAACATACAATCTACATCCTTTACGGGACCGACAAGGCCACGTTCAGCTGTTTGGCTTAATAATAGAATTGGGGTGACAGGCAGTCCATCGCCTAAAAGAAGAATCCCAAGTTTAAAAGCCTATCGCTTAGACGCCCTTTACAACATTCATAATAAAGAAATGGAGTAAGTAGTTCTGTTTTTTCTATTGTTACCGGGAACCACACGGCACTAGCAAGTGGAAGGAATTATAAGATATTTTTTTTTTTATAAAAACAAAACCAGCCTGTTAATCTCTAGTCTGTGAAGTGCGAGTCTCGATATTCCGCCTCATTACATCCGATGACGGGGTATATTCCTCATTTCCTCGCAAACACAGGTAAGTGTATTTTTGTTAGATAATGGAATATAAACCTAACGGGGTGATGTGAAAAATGTGCGTTGGAAACACATTTTTATCGGGAATTTTCATTTTTTTGTTTATGCTCGATATATTGGCCATTTTGGATGCTGTTGATGTGTTATTTATATCTGACAGGAAGGGAAAAAATGTTCAAAGGTGTTGGTAGGTGAAGATCACGATATTGGAAAAGTCTAGAAATAATATTCTATAAGCTAACCTAATAATCAGATTTCTGTGTAGATCAAACTAATCAAATTACATCTTATAGATACCTCACTATCTAACATATTCGTTTGAGTTCGATGTTTATATATCTGTTATGAAGTGACATCACAGCGCTAATTTTCAGGCGGATTTCTGTCCTACTGCATACATACATACATACATACATATAATCAAGTCTACATCCCTTGCGAGGTAGACAGAGCTAAGAGTCTCGAAAAGAGTGACAGGCCACGTTTAGCTGTTTGATTTAATGATAGAATTGAGATTCAAATAGAGCTAGTATAATAGGTTGCTTGTCATCGCCTAAAAGAAGAATCCCAAGTTTATAAGCATTTCCCTTAGTCGCCTTTTACGACATTCGCGGGAACGAGATGTAGTGGTCCTATTCTTTTTTTTATTGGTGCCGGGAACTACACGGCACTACAGACACATGACAGACGTATTATCAAGAACAAATTAATATAAATCAAGAAGTCGCCGTCAAATTCTTCACGTTGACACATCAGGCGACTTCTTAAAGAAAAAAAAATCTACAAGATATAGTCGAAATATACAAAAACAGCATAGCAAAGCACGCAGCCAAGTTATTAGCGCCGTCATAAAGGCCAGCACGGTTCACTAGACGCGGCGGTGTCTCGGAATCTTGTTACGAGTCAATATTTTACGTGGGAGCAACGGACCGTCTTCGGGTGTGCTCTCTTTAAGCCTTTTTTCTGTTTCTTTGTTCTGATATTGGTATATACATACATACATAAAATCACGCCTCTACGCCACGCCATAAAATCAAGGCAGAGACTACCTCTTTCCACTTGCCACGATCTCCGCATACTTCCTTCGCTTCATCAACATTCATAACTCTCTTCATGCAAGCTCGGCGGTTTCGGGTACTTTTGACCTGATCCTTTACCAGATATTGATATATTGTCACGTCTATATCTCTTGCGGGGAAGACAGAGTCAACGGTTTTGAAGAGACTTATAGGCCACGTTCAGCTGTTTGGCTTTATGATGGAATTGAGATTCAAATAGTGACAGGTAGCCCATTCCCTAAAAGAAAAATCCCAAGTTTATAAGCCTATTCCTCAGTCGCCTTTTACGACATCCATATGAACGAGATGGAGTGATCTTATTCTTTCTTTTATTGGTGCCGCTAACACACGGCACCTATATCTTATATCTATATTTTATATATGTTTATATCTTATATATGTATGTATATCACATATATAAGAAAATAGCTGATCTTTGAAATAGTTATACGCTTATCCACCGTATTATGATATTACATTGACGAAAAGAATCCACGATAAATTAAGACGACATAATAAACCAAAAATGAAAAATTGAAATAATATAACTACTTCTATATTCTTTAACATTTCGCCCGTGATATTGACATTTGAATTAAAGTAACCTCTGAAAAATATTACTGAAATGTCAGTATCTCATTTCTTAGCTGTCAAATATCGTAATAATATCTCTCGGGACGACTGAGAAGGTAAGAAGTGGCACGTACTCTCCCAAAGGTAAATGACAGACGCACAGACGAGTTTAATATTATTTTGTCTTGTAGATATATCTATCTAGCTGATCATATCGGATTGAATCGATACTATATTATAATGTGGAAGATACTTCAAGATAAGAAACATTTGACGGCCTCTGTGGCGCAGCGGTAGTACGCTTGTCTGTGACACCGGAAGTCCCGTGTTCGAATTCCGGCCAGGGCATGATGAGAAAAGATTTTTTTTTGATTGGCCTGGGTCTTAAATGTTTATCTATACATATAATTATTTATTATAAAATATAGTATCGTTGAGTTAGTATCTCGTAACACAAGTCTCGAACTTACTTCGAGGCTAACTCAATCTTTGTAATTTGTCCCGTATATATTTATTTATTTATTTATCCATACATATAATAAAACTGTAACTCAACTTTGTCTGTACATTGAAGATATTTAAGAAAAAAAATTATAAGGGGTCTTTTTAGGGTCAATAGAAGCCAAAACAATTTTTTTTAGAATTTTTGTCTGTCTGTCTGTCCGTCTGTCTGTCTGTATGTTTGTACGCGCATCACGCAAAATCTACCGAACGGATCTGAACAAAATTCGGCACAGATATAGTTAGTAACCTGGATTAGAATATAGGCTACTTTTTATCCTGAAATTCTATCCCAAGGGGATGAAATAGGGGGTGCAAGTTTGTATGGAACTTCGTCATTTTTGATTTGAATCGATATAAAAAGCTATAAATAATTATACATACATACATACATATGGTCACGTCTATATCCCTTGCGGGGTAGACAGAGCCAACAGTCTTAAAAAGGCTGAATGGCCACGTTCAGCTATTTGGCTTAATGATAGAATTGAGATTCAAATAGTGACAGGTTGCTAACCCAACGCCTAAAAAAGAATCCCAAGTTTGTAAGCCTATCCCTTAGTCGCCTTTTACGACATCCATGGAAAAGAGCTGGAGTGGTCCTATTCTTTTTTGTGTTGGTGCCGGGAACCACACGGCACCATAAATAATTAATTCTTATGTTTATTATAATGAAAAATGATGATAATGATTAAAAAAATAGCATTTTTAAACGGTTTTATTTAGCTCACCTGAAATTTTGTATACACTTTGGATTTTGGTGACAATATAATTATGTTTATTCATTATCATTATAAATTCAAGATGGCCGCCGTTACAAAATGGCGGATAATTTAGGTTTCATTAATCCCATCAATATGGGTATCAAATGAAAGGGCTCAACAAGCAGAATACAATATACTATAAAAAATTGAAATCCAAGATGGCGGCCTCTACAAAATGGCGGATAACTTAGGTTTTATCAATCCCATCAACATGGGTATCAAATGAAAGGTCTCAACAAGTAGAATACAATTTACTATTCAAAATAAATGTACTAAAAACCAAAAAATAAAAAAATAGGTAAAAAAACTTTTAAAGTTAAACGGTTTTATGTTAAACATACATTGCAATGTTTAATATAAATGTACTAAAAACCAAAAAATAATAAAATAGATACAGTCGTGGGAATTATAAACATATGCATAGACTAGACTAAAATAAAACCGTGGGGCACGTCATAATAAAATAGATACAGTCGTGGGAATTATTGAAATCCAAGATGTAGTACTTTTATCATAAGTTTTGTCGATTAAAGACAAACTACGAGCAGTGAAACGATTCCTCGCTAGCCAGCAAAATAGTAAGTAATTTGCGCACCGTCTGCGGGCCAACTGCCTAACGACGAATTAAACGATTATTCTATCGCACATTAAGTCTATAATTTGTAGACAATTGGCGTGCCCCACGGTTTTATTTTAGTCTAGTCTATGCATATGTTTATAATTCCCATTGTTTATTGATTTAATTCATTATGCTTTGTTTATTGATTTAGTTCCCGTGGTTTAGGTATTTATTTTTTGACCACCCGATACGAGATGGCGCCTCATGAGAATTTAAGAAATAACACGATTGTAGCCGCCGGCAAAATTTTTAATTAATTATTAAGTTTTAATTAAGTAATTTTAGTTTCGCCAGTACTTACTTCCATTATTATACTTACCTTTTTTTGTCTTTAGAATTTATTCGTTTTTTAACAGCTGCGCCCCCGGGACTTTGCTTTTGTAGGAAAAATAAATTATGTTCTATTCCAGGCATTATTCTTCCCGTGTACGTAAGTTTCATCAAAATCTATCCAGTTGAATTTGCATGATTGAATAGCATCCTCAAACACGCACTCACGTAGGCACATCTATTTTTTTGCATAATATTAGTTTATGTCAATGCAAGGCTCTTAATCTAAGCAATCTTTTTATGGAAGCGAAATTAACGTAGGCGAAGCCGCGGGCAAAAGCTAGTTTGACATAAATTCAAACAATGTAAAACTTGCACCACCTTAAGTCTTATCTTGCTTATCACCAGGCAGATTAAGTTCTCATCTCATCCTGTTGGCTTTAGTCCTGGTTGCATCCTCATCACTCTGGCAAGGAGCCCGAAGTATACCTTTGACCATGGATCCTGTATTGGGTGAGTTAGATTTCTACACAAGGCGACTGACCTCTGCAACCTTTGCAAGTAAGCCTAACCCGTATTGGATCGATAATGGTTACACATCGAGTTGCCTTAATGTGCAGGTCTCCTCGCGATGTTTTCTTTCACCGTAAGAGCATCGATTAGTTATTAGACAAATTTACATAACTTTAAAAATAGTCATTGGTACATGGCCGAGGTGGGATTCGAACCCGTGCTTTTTTGCACATCACGCATTTTAAACGTGCCGTGTGGTTCCCGGCACCAATACAAAAAAGAATAGGACCACTCCATCTCTTTCCCATGGATGTCGTAAAAGGCGACTAAGGGAATAGGCTCACAAACTTGGGATTCTTTTTTTAGGCGATGGGCTAGCAACCTGTCACTATTTGAAACTCAATCCTATCATTAAGCCAAATAGCTGAACGTGGCCATTCAGTCTTTTCAAGACTGTTGGCTCTGTCTACCCCGCAAGGGATATAGACGTGACCATATGTATGTATGTATGCACGCATTTTAACCAGGCACCTTACTGATTCGACCACCGACGCTCGAAAATTAGTATCAAAGCTTATTCTGTGGTGACAATAGCAATGAAATACAATAACAAGAGAATTGCCACGCAACGTTTCCGATACGGATGACGCGTCTGGAAATCCCGGCTCCTATTGATTCCCGGAAAATCCGGGATAACCGGGAATTGAGTGGATCCTTTCAATGAAACGCCGTCAAACAATAACATAAATGAGTGGGGATTTAAACAATCGTAAATGAACGCTGTGTTTGAAATAACATTAGAATTTCAGTTACTTCTGTTTAATTATTTAGGACCTGGGCGACCGAGCGGCGCTCGGTGGACGTCACTTAAACCATATAACTTTTATAAAAAAAAAGAGAACCGCCTCCAATCAATCCTAACGCTAGGTGCTAGCCAATTGAACCATCACGTACAGCAATCGAAACGTCGAAACTATCGATCCCTAGTAGCCATTTTTATAGGAAAGGAATTTTGGGTGACAATATGGCAATAACGAATTTGAGAAAATTCGTAAAAAATCAATTTTTTACTCCCGTATGTACTTATATTTGAATGAAATCGTTAGAGCCGTTTTCAAGAATGCGAGTATAATAAATATTGTAGGAATTCTATTAATTCTAGAAAACCCGGAGAGCGAAAGCCAAGGAAAAGTGTAGTTATATTTTTTTTAAATAATTATAACAAAAATATTTATATACACACATAATATAATCACATACGGGTCAGACAAAGCCGACAGTCTTGTAATTTTTTTATGGAGGCCGCTATTGAGAACTATTTCTATCAAACATAGCTCTGAATAAAATTAAGATCAAAATAGGTTCACATGAAACTTATAACAGCCCATTATTTTTTCTTAAGGGAGTTAAAAGCATATTATTATGTTTTATGCAACTGTCACTACAATACTTTCCATTCCTCGTTTTTTTTTTAAATTCTAGTTTCCCGAGTGCTTCACTGTAGTGCAAAACCTTCCGATCAGATACATAACAATGAGGGTTTAGATCGCACCCCGTTTTACGAGCGGGGGCTAAAAATGTCGCTACTAGCAGTACGTGGAATAGGTACGAGTAAATGTTGACTACTATGTAATAAAGCGAAGGGAGTATGCAGAGATCGTGGCAAGTGGAAAGAGGTAGTCTCTGCCTACCCCTCCGGGAAAGAGGCGTGATTTTATGTATGTATTTATTATATTTTAAGATTGTTATAGCAATATCTTCACTACATATAATAAAGTCCCCCAATTTTCTCTGTATATATGCATGCCCTAATTTCGGAGAGATCTGGACGGATTTTTGAAATGTTACAAAGAGGGTTTTCTGAGGTTCATATTTATAAATGCTACCCGTGTAAAGCTCTTATTATATTGAAATTCTGGTAGGGATAGAGATTTCAAATTTAATATGTTCCTTAAGTGGTCTTAGGGTGTACTAAGAGAGGATTTCCCAAAATTTCTGTAAAAATATTTACATATATATTATTACAAGTTGTATTTGTAAGGAATTTTCGAGGCAACATTAATGCCTGAATGTTGCCTATACTTTGCGTGTACTACCTAAGTTCTCCCCTTACCTACCACAGACCTTAGATGGTACAAAAAGATTGGGACTCAAATTGCCAAAAAATAAAAAGGAAAACAAAATAAATTGTTCCACATCTAGAAGCAGCATTTTAGCCGCCAGTAATAAAACGGGCACTTAAATTTATCGCTTCTGGCTGTAATTTGAGAATGGCTCAATTAGAGTGATAACGTATATACGACATATGCCTTTTGTATATATTTTGCACATAAATACAAAAGACATAGGTCAGTCGATCCAGCGCAGTAGTATAGCCAAAACTATTCAAATACTTTTGTTATAGTTACGCTAATTTTAAGTCACTACAATACTGAAAAAAAAAAGAAAAACATGTTATGTCTGCGACGTAAAAATCCAACGAAAGCAATATAATTCCAAACTGAACCTATATACCTAATTCGCAGTGGGAAGCCTCGAAACGCAAAGGTACGCGGTCTCCGTTGACACGACCGTAAAAGTTCAATATCCCGGCGTATCGGGGTAATTGTAAAATTCCCCATCCGTGTATCGCTTTAATTCTCTGACTAGGCCAATTTCCGCAGCTCAGTTCGCTCCCGTTGTGCCGTGTGACGGTGGGTTCTAGAAAGGAGGAGTAAACGGTTAGTTGAGAAAAAAAAGAATTTTAATTTGAAAGAGGCTTTGGTAATAAACTTTTAACTTTCTTTTTAGATTTCTTTTACATTGCTACTCCAATGTATTTGAGATCTTTGTGTCATGAAAGCAAATTATTTTTTTTTAACATGGGCTTTAGGTGAAGAGAAATGGTTAAAGATTTTCTTTATGTTATGACCTCATAACGGGTTTTTTTTTCTCATTAACACAATTTGTTTGCTTTATTTAGTTTTATATGAAGTCGAATCCTACAATATTATTGTTAAACGTAGTACCCAATTAGTTTTATGACCTATATAAACCATATTTACAGTTGTAAATCGAGATAATTTAGAGGGTGATAAAAATGGTTTATTGCATCAAAACAACTTGCACGGATCACCTCAGGGTAGTACTTTTGGTCAATAAAAATCTTTTAATGAATAAAGTCACCTATATATGAACACAAAATTTATTTCGCACGCTTCCGCTTATGCCTTATGCCACCATTCACGCTGACGTGGGCCACAAGAAATTGAACCGCCCTCCCGTTCAGCGGACACGCTAACTACTACGACTTTACTTCTAACAAGTTACTAGAAAATGGGATTTTTCTGTAGACTCCGCGGGAATAGACGGCGTGAGTCCGTCAATTGGCGTTTGGTCCGACTTGTGTAATGGCGTGGCTTTGCGATTGTTCATAACGTAAATGTATGTAACTTATCAATTAAAATATGCCTTCTTATGAGTGAGAATACGAGCTTAGACAACAAATTTTTGTCATAGCTTGATCTTGTCTTGTCGGATATGGCTCTTAACTCATTTCGATCTTAAAACTAGTTCAAGACACCCCCCACATATTTATTGCCGACCTCTAAGACGTCATTATAAAACTGTAAAGCTGAATCTTTATATTTTATTTTCCCGTGCCGTTGCCGTGTGGTTCCCTGCATTTTGGAATACGGCTACTCCATATCTTTCTCTTGGATGTCGTCTTTAATCTGAATTGCATCATTAATGGCTAATTAAAGTGAATGTGGGCTTTCAGTTTTTACAAGACAGCTGGCTCTGTCTACCTCGCAAGGGATATAGTGACTTTATATACATATGTTTCATGGGTCAGCTGGTCAAAAATCAGAACTGAAAAAACATAGCCAATTACGTTAGTCTGAATGGATTAAGTATGCATAAAGTTACACAATTAATTTAAGCATGACTGTGTATAATGAAGCTGTTAATATTTCAGTTATCCTTTCAGAACGCTGGCTGTTCGAGTAATGGAATTTCAGACGAGATAATTATTACGGACAGTGTGGCTCCCGGCTGATCCCACTTTTCTCATGGACGTCGTAAAAGGCGACTAAGAGAATAGGCATATTCATTTAGTGCAGCTTTAACCATGATCCAATATGGGTAAGGTTCCCCTAGCTTAGTTTGCTGAGGTCAGATGGTATTTTGAAAAAACTGACTTACACAATCCAGGATCAGTGTTCAAAGGATTTATTATAGATCGGGGGAATATCCTGTCCCATCTTTACGTGTTCCCAGTTGCACCTTTCACAGAAATCCTTCACGAATTTTCTATGTTCATTATGTACGGTCTTCGGCGATCTTATTTTAAGTCAATTGACTTCTTGCGAGGTCTTCTTTCACAATGTCTAGCCAGGATTTTCCGGGAGATTCGGGTGACATTTACTTTTTCTCATTTTATAGAATTAGCAAGTTTCAAATTCAAGATTTTAATTCATTATTATGGGACATTTGAAACATGAGTTAATTAATAATTGTCATATCTTTTGTTTTACAACATTGGTTGACGTCGAATAAATTACTTTAACCTAAATTAACTGCGGCTTTTAAAGACTTTTTTCTTTAAAGTTTCTTCAATTTGAAACATGTGAAAAATCAATCGTGTGGACATTGTATTAGAGCTGATGATATTTATTTCAAATTTTACAAATTTATTCAAATATAACAGTGATTGAAAATGAAAGGCTGTTTCCAAACTTCATTTCTTTCCATGCAAAATGACACCTGGGGAAGACCTCAGTTCAAGGGTCGGGATAATATTGAGCGGCGAGATTATTAAAAAACTTTTTCTGACAAACTTGGATTGTCTTTTTTGAAAACCTATTTACTAGTGGCTCGGGAGGGCTCTTGTTTATGGGATATTTGACGGATCGACAAACATCTACGTAGCTTATGTTTGCGGTTTTGAAATCTATGAAAAATAAAGGCGAAAGGATTCAAGGGTATCCTAAATTGATGAGATTGTATGAAGAGAATTATCAAAACAAAAAAGCGAAAGCTATATCTGAATATTGCGGCCAGTGAAAGATTCAGCCTCTGCATATGCCTCCGGGAGAGAAAAGTGATAGTGTTTAAACGGTATGACTTAGTTTAATAACGTCATTCATTATTATTTCATCATTCTCCTTTCAATCTTTCGTTCTAATGGCTTCTTTACTGGGAAAGAGACCAAAGTCTGCGTTAAACCACGATCTGGGAGTGGATTAGTCGTTAAATTTGCCTAAAAACGGCTTATTTGGATCATCAACAGCCAGATTAGTCCTCTTGGCTTTCAGCCCGGGGTATGCCTTTGACCATGGATTCTGGATTAAGCGAGTCAGGTTTTTATACGAAGCGACTCCCGTCTGACCTCCGCAATTTTTACAGGTAAACCTAACCCATATTGAATCGATCATGGTTACACATCCATCCATCCTGAAGTTTCCCCGCGATATTTTCCTTAACCGTAGGAGCATCGGTTAGTATTCAAACTAATGTACGTAACTTAGATAATTGTCATTAGTACATGGCCGAGGTGGGATTCGAACTTGTTTCTTTCTGCGCATCACGCATTTTAACCGGGCACCTTACCAATTCGACCACCGACACTCTACTTGACTATATGTATGTATGACGGTACCCGGCCGAAGTGGGATTCGAACCTGTGCCTTTCTGCGCATCACATTCAGCATTTTAACCTAAGCGATTTGACCACCGACCTCGATCAACACATTCAACTGTGCATCGACTAAAAAAAGTTTAATCCATTGCGAAGCAGTAACCACATGAAGAAACTTTATATCCAGCTAGACAAATATAGGAAGCGTTTCTTTTCTACTGCGATTTAACCGCGTCCTATTTATCCAGTCTAAATGTTGGTTTAGTGGTTAACGGCGTCTATTTTAAACCTAGTTTATAGTGGGTTTAAGATGGATTATTTACTTTATGGATGCTGTTTCAATACTTAAAATTTTATAATTACTAGTTAATTCTGCTTCAACTGGTGGATTTCTTTATTTAGTTAAAAGAGTTGGTTTAGATTTATTGAATAAGTATTTTAATTTTACGATATTTTTGTAACTTTTTAACTCAACAACTATTGGACTGTTTAATTTGGAACCGAAACTTCCAGGAATATATTAGACTATTTCTCATTAAAATTTGTGGCTGCAAAGTCCAAAGGAAATGTCTAGTTATTTTAATATAACTAATATACTTAATTTAAATAAGTTAAAACTTATCTACATATTATAAATGAAGACATTGTCCCGATTCCTATATGCTACAAACATTTCTGGACCAACATTTTTATGTAACTATATTTCATACAAGTTAAATCCTTGACATTTCACTAACAGTTGGTATCCTTGCTACTCGACTCGGAAAAGATCTATAAATCAAATCGTTCCATAAAGTCTATGTTCAAATTTTATGGGTTGCTGATAAAATGTTGCATTCAACTAACCTCTTTATTTTTCTTTGGAAAATTTGAACTGTAGACGATGATCACAAAGATCTTAGTTAAAAAGAGTACCTTGTGAAATGGCAAATGCCATGACTAAAAAAAATATCTTTAGGTAGCCAAGAAGATTTATATTACGAGTACACAAACAATTATCACATCACACCTGTGAATTTGCGGGGTACTAGTTACAATATTCAAAGAACAAGTTCAGCAAGACAAATATCGGATTGAAAATCAAAGATAAAAGTGCCTAAACATCCCAAATTTAAAAACCTTTGTTATTTTTTTTTATCTGTGCGAGAAGAAAGATGGCAGGACGCTTTTTTATTGCTACGAGACCAGCATTAAAGCAAAGATATTTAATCAAATCTTAAATTTAAAATTCGAACTTTAAAAACAAAAGCAGCATTTTACAGCCCCTGGGAGACCGTTCTATCTGTCATTCGGTGTTCTGTGGCCATGATCAATGACGGAAAATTAGCGGCGCGCCCGCCGACTGCGATTTTTCACTTGGAAACTTTTAAAAGCATTCACATTCGTTGGGAAATACCCGTTTGTAAGTAGCTCCTTACTCGTTGGCACGGAGTTTGATGATCGTAATATGTTTTGTGAGTTTGGGTGAATTTGATGTTTTACAAAAAGGGGCATCATTTCGCAATTGATTTTATACATACATTCATATAATCACGTATATATCCCTTGCGGGCTAGACAGAGCGAACAGTCTTGATTAGAGTGTTAGGCCACGTTCAGCTTTTTGGTTTAATGAGCCTGTCGCCTAAAAGAAGATTCTCAAGTTTATAAGCCTATCCCTTAGTCGCCTTTTACGATATCGACGAGATGGAGTGGTCCTATTCTTTTTTCTAATGGTGCCGGGAACCACACGGGAATTAAATAAATATGAAAGGGGAATTTCGGAAAATCTTGGAAAGAATTTTGCGCAACGAAAACATTCACAACTTTAGACCCAGAAGTTTGGGGAGTTCGTTGATATGTCAGTCTATCAGTTTCCTGTTTAATATACTGAAGTATGAAATTAGATGATTAATTAAGTTATTACTTATGTTAGAAATACATATGAACCCCGACCAGTCACACAGATCAGTGTTGTGATTCAGAGATGAGTATTTACCACTTTGCCACAGAGAACTAAATATATAGAGTTAAGCTTTCAAGTCTTAGAAAGTATAATAACTCGGTCCATTATGAAAGCTGACCCTATTAAAATTAAATCACTAACAAGCACACAGATTCTGAGCACTAATGGTATGCAAAAGTATTTCCTTTTTTTTAGAGCCCTCATTACTTTGAGCTCCAGATTTTTGCCGCTTCGATCTTTTGGTTTTGCTCCAATTTAATCATACTTTTTTATTTTATGTACTGTTAAATGCTCTTTTTGAAAACGTTGACTTTTTCGTTTTTGAATATAAATTCTTTGCTTCCTGAAAAAACTGAAATTATTACTTTAAAAATCTACAGATGTTTAATGCATAGTGCATTTCAAATTTAGATCGTGAACTAAAATAATAAAATAAAACAGACGTTTCCAAAAACAATTTCGTTTATTTGTAAAAATCAATCACTCAATTTGTCACATATATAATTGAGCAGAAAATTGGTTAGACGCAAAATTAACAAGGGGCAATAGTAATGGAGACATGAGGAATATATCGAACTTGCTTCCTTCAACTTTTAACTAGTTAGATGAATTCGAACTCAAAGCAGAATAATAGTCTGCCTTCACTACAGAAGATATAGAACGATAATGGTTCTGAACGAAATGAACGAACAAGTTAAAGAGAAACTCCTTGCTGAGCTATTTTGTTCTTTTCATTTCACTCTAAATTAGAAAAACGTTTAAAATAATCGTGTATAAAACCATAACTTTAGTATCTATATATCGTATGCCTACTCCTCCGGGAATGGGGTGTGATTTTATGTATGAATGCTTAAATAATACAATCCGTTTACTTCGTTAATTTAAACAAATGGAAGGCAACATTTTTATAAAGATCATGTTTTTTTTTAAATATTACTTAGGACATGAACCAATGTCTATATTCTAAATTACGTGCATTAGTTTGATTTCTAATTGAGCTGAAGAACGCTAAGACAAAAAGGCAAAGAAATGTCTCAATATGGGTTAGGCTTTGTGTAAAATACCTGACTAAAGTCACTTTAGATTCTACAAAGGAGAAGACGCAACCAGGACTAACGCCAGGCGGACGATTATATTACATACATACATACAGTCACGTTTATATCCCTTGCGTGATAGACAGAGCCAACAGTCTTGAAAAGACTCATAGGCCATGTTCAGCTTTTTGGCTTGATGTTAGAATTGAGATTCAAATAGTGACATCCGGCGATGGGCTAGCAACTTGTCACTATGTATTTAGAATATATATACATATATATAATTAGAATAGAATCCTAAGTTTGTAATCCTACGATCATTTATAAGTGAAAATTATATTTTTCTAATTAGATAAATGATACTGACAATTAGTTAAATAAAAAAAAATGTCATAACACTATCACCATGACAATAAAATTGTATCACGAAAAATGCTTCAAAGAGCTCCTGTTTGGAATATTTCAAGATTTTCCCTTTATAAATCCAGCCTCGGTATTGATATTCAACACAGATATTTCGCCAGGAACGTAAAGGTGCGAAGTATGTAAAACTGACGGCGGCACAAAGTTGTGTAGGTTCGTGAATTTTTCAGGGGCAAAATTGTGTTGTAGTAAAAACATCAATAGACTCTTATTCTCTAGAATTGTCATTAAACTTATAATTTCTTAATGTGGTCGTGGAGCGCACTTGTAGAAGATTTCCCAAAATTCCTGTGAGAACTCAAATTATTTATGGAATATTGTTATTATTATTTTACATAATTACAACATTGATTTATAAGATATTATTTATATTACAACATTTTATTGTTATTAAACTAAAAAAGTTTGCGGGTCGGTTCGTGTACAACAACAAATTCCATAAATAATTTGAGTTCTCATAGGAATTTTGAGAAATCTTCTACAAGTGCGCCCCCCGACCACATAAAGAAACTCTAAGTTTAATGTTATTTCTAGAGAATAAGAGTATATTGATGTTTTTACTAAAACAATTTTTTATCTGTGGCGCAGCGGTAGTGCACTTGTCTGTGTCACCGGAGGTCCCGGCTTCGTATCCCGGCCAGGGCATGATGAGAAACGAACTTTCTCTGATTGACCTGGGTCTTGGATATTTACCTATAATAAGTATCTCGTAACACAAGCTTCGAACTTACTTAGAGGCTAACTCAATCTGTGTAATTTGTCCTGTATAAATTATTATCTATGAAATGAGAGCGAAACTAATTAAATCTAATTTGCAATTTCATACCGTATACATTCCACCAATAACAGGTAATCGGACGTTAACGACAACTGCCTGTAATCTAGGCTCGGTAATGCCGGTAATCGTTTGTTAATTTGGACATTTGTACACAATCATTGCGATTAGGGGCTTATATTTTATTGTGCTCTATATATCGGTTAGCAAATGAATATTTTAGTATCAAAAGACACATGACATTTAAAAACAATTCCGACATTCCGTATTATTTTTTTCAATAGTAGAAGTTTTTAGACAAGTGCAGAAAAAAACGGCATTGGCAGCGAGAATAAAGTAGACTTTAAAAAAAAGTAGATCTATGTACATACATGAAATCACGTCTATATCCCTTGCGGGGCAGGCAGAACCAACAGTCTTAAAGTACCAACATTAGTAACCGGTTGCTAGCCCATTACCTACAAGAGAAAAATCCTAAGTTTATAAGCCTATTCCTTGGTTGCCCTTTACGACATCCATGGGAAAGAGAAAGAGTGGTCCTATTCTTGATCTTATTTTTTCTTAATGTTCCCGAAACCACACGACATAAAAATCATCACACCTGTCTCCCACTGGGGTAGGCAGAGGCTATGGATTTCCACTTGCTACGATCCTTACAGACTCATTACTCTTTTCATGCATATTCGACGATTACGTGTACTCCTAACGTCTCCTATTTTTAAG
Source organism: Amyelois transitella (assembly GCF_032362555.1). NCBI lineage: Eukaryota > Metazoa > Arthropoda > Insecta > Lepidoptera > Pyralidae > Amyelois > Amyelois transitella. Next base: position 2,169,368 of record NC_083511.1, on the reverse strand, counting down.
ACATTCGAAATTTGGTCCTTGAAAGACACAATACATATATTTGAATTAATATTCACACAATATATATTATGTGTAACGTGCCGTGTGGTTCCCGGCACTAATACAAAAAAGAATAGGACCACTCCATCTCTTTCCCATGGATGTCGTAAAAGGCGACTAAGGGATAGGCTTATAAAATTGCGATCCTTTTTTTTAGGCGATGGGCTAGCAACCTGTCACTATTTGGATGTCAATACCATCATTAAGCCGAGCAGCTGAACGTGGCCATTCAGTCTTTTCGGGACTATTGGCTCTATCTTATCGTATGTATGTATGTAGAGTCGAATGAATATTTGTTTTTATTTGATTTTGTACAAAAATACAAACATAAATGACGCCTCCTTCCCGGAGGGGTAGGCAGAGACTACATCTTCCCACTTGCCACGATTCCTGCATACTTATTGTTTGTATTTGTTTACAGGAATTCCTAAAGTTATGTATGTATGTATTTTGTGTATTACACAGTAAATGCATATTAGCCAAGGTACGGCTACATACACACTACGGCAACCCACGCCTCTAATGTCGGTCCTACAGCCTTCATTTAGTGAGCATTGTGTTCGTAGGGCTGCCAAAGAAGGTCATGTTAATTCATTTACATTTTTTAAAAAAGGAAAATTCTTGAAAAAAATTTTTTTGTCTTCTTATAATCAAGTAGATATATTAGGGGTTTAGAAATGTTTGAAAATTGCACGACTTCAGGTGAGAATGAAGCTTAATTACATTTTTATGGGTAATGAAGATTTTTTTTCATGTGAATTTAAAGCTGATTAATCTTTTTCTGTTTTTTTATAATTTAAGTAACATTAGCCACGGTCTGTTACAAATTTAGAGCTTCCTATATTTATATACATGAAAATCTCACCAGAAAAAAAAAAACACTGATACAAATTATAACACAAAAGCACTTTCTTTGGATATCTAAGTGTGTTTATCTCTATGTCTGTATGTATGCATGCTTAGATCTTTTAAACTACACAACGAATTTTGATGCAATTTTTTTTTATTGAGAAAAGTTTATATGAAAAAATGCTATCCGAGCGAAGCCGGAGCGGCTCGATAGTTAATTATAATACCTTCGTTCGGGAAATAATTATCTGCCATCCCTGTGGTACCGGATTATGTTCCCCTCACCCCAGTTCGGAGGATTCAGTAATGAGAGGAATTATGATTTTTCGTCCGAATATCGCCTGAGCAGACGGTCATAAGCGGTCTCTAGTATTGGGGGAGTTTCTTTGTTCCGTGGATTATCGTCAACAAGTTTTATGGCGATCTTTCTTCAATTTCCCTTTGTTTTGGGTAATTTTACCACAAAATGATAAGATGATACATATGATATAATCACGTTCCCTTTACGGTGAAGACCGAGCTCACGATCTGAAAAAGACTGAAAAAGACAACGTTCAGCTTAATGATGGAATTGAGATACAAATAGTGACAGGTTGCCAGCCCATCGCCTGCAAGAAGAAACACGATTTAATTAGGTTTACCCTTAGTCGCCTTTTACGACATGCATTCAAAGATGTGGTCTGGTCCTGTTTTAAATAAAAATATTGATGAATGAAGCTAAAGAAGTATACAGGGCTGGTGGGAAGATGTAGTCTCTGTCCACATCTTTGGGAAAGAGACTGTGATTTTACGTATAACTGCGAAAGGCAACGAAATACTAGCTTCAAATACTCAGTCCACGAGACTCGTTTGACAATTCAGATCAGATATTTTAAATTGAACGTGAAATAAATTCAAAGCAGTCTGTTAACCGTGGAGCCATGAGTAAATTAAATAAACCATAGATGGGTCACTTTGTATAAAGCTCATCTAGTAACTTAAAGATTACCTTTGTTCAAAGCTTATATGTGTGTCTTTGAAATTTAAAATGCCGTGTGGTTCCCGGCACCAATAGAAAAAAGAATAGGACTACTTCATCTCTTTCCCATGGGTTACTTAAAAGGCGACTAAGGTATAGGCTTATAAACTTAGGATTCTTCTTTTAGGCGATGGGCTAGCAACCTGACACTATTTGAATCTCAATTCTATCGTGAAGCCTGTTGGCTCTGTCTACCCCACAAGGTATATAGATGTGACCATAAGTATATATGTTGAAATTTAAAAGTATCTGCGGTTCGGTTGCGATTTTTATTATTTTGATACTATGCATTTTCTTTCACTAAATCTATGAAATACCCATCAGAAAATATTATACATCGATCTTAATCATACCATGACCGGAATGTGTCCTAACCTAACAGACTGGATAGCCCATACGTGTAGCGCTTATACCAAAATAAAATAATAGTAAGAAATAATTTGTATGAAAAATAATAAAATTTGTAAATCAATTAAGATAAATCCTTCTCTAATAGAACTTTAGGAATTCCTGTAAACAAATTCAAATTATAGCTTGCATGAAGAGAGTTATGAATGTCGATGAAGCGAATGATGTATGCAGGAATCGTAGCATGTGGGAAGATGTAGTCTCTGCCAGGAATCCGTCATTTATGTTTGTATTTTTGTGTAAATTCAAATAAAAACAAATATTCATTCGACATACTCGGTGCATTTCTGTGCGCTCAATAATTTGCAGACACGGTTTATCAAAATTTTAGCACAACCCTTTACTTGTACAGTCCTCAATAGCTCTCCTTACATCATTTATCATAATTAAAATTTATTATTCCGCTTTTCTGTGCCGCTGTGTTATTAATTATGAATTAATTATGATTTAGAGGAACGTTGGAAATTGTTTTAGAATTTCGTTTAAACTACTTGTTAATTATACTTCGGTGAGTAGGTTGATTGATGTCATTGGTTCATGATGAATGTCGCTTTAGAAATTGATGCCGAAAACAAAACAGCGGCAGCATTGCAGGGTTAAAGTAAAATTTTCATACAACGTAAACATACATACTTACATAGTCACGTCTATATCCCTTACGGGGTTGACAGAGCCTTGAAGAGACTGATACCACGTTCAGCTTTTTGGCTTGATGATAGAATTGAGATTGAAATAGGGACAGGTTCCTAACCCATCGCCTCAAAGAAGAATCCCAAGTTTATAAGCCCTATCCCTTAGTCGCCTTTTACGACATCCATGGGAAAGGGAAGAAGTGGTCCTTTTCTTGTTTTTATTAGTGCCGGGAACCATACAGCACTACAACGTAAACAAACTTTCAAAATTTAGCCAAATAGAGGGAGCATTATGGAAACGAATAGGAAGATCCTATCGTTTACATATTTTTTATTTTGTTCGGACTGCGCAGATCTAAATAGATATATAAAGAATTTTAGTCTGACAGCAGACAACCATGAAATAAATGGCGGAGTTAATTTCGAAATCACATCTCTCACTATTTTTCATCAACCTGTATTTCATGGAAGTAATTGTAATTTAATATGCTTGTTTTACTGCGAGCTGTAATTACTATATATGTATTCTGTGGTAACACCAAACCGCCATGAAATTTTGGGATGAATCAGTTGTGTCACGTCCTCGCCTGACTTCTTGACAAAGTAAATCAGGAAACATCACTAAATTAAAGATTACATATACAAAAAGTATATAATTAACATTATTTATTAATTTAATCCTACTAATACTATTATAAATGCGAAAGTTTGTGAGTATGTCAGTATGGATGTTTGTTACTCTTTCACGCAAAAACTACTGAACCGATTACGATGAAGTTTGATATGTAGGTAGCTGAAGACCCAAAATAACATATAGGCTACTTTTTATAAAGGAGTTCCCGCTGGATTGATAGGGTTTCCATGCGGGCGGCCTCTATTGTACAAATTTATGTTATATAAAGTGTCTTATATAGTCAAAAACTTATTCCAGCAAAATATAATCAAAGTTCAAATTACACAAAATTTACTTACGAGAGTAATGCTAACTTAACCAAAATGAAATCTTTTCAACTGAGTAACTCAACCCTTTAATAAAACTCGTTCTAACGTATTTAATAGGGTGAGTTTTACTCGGAACAGGTAAGATTTGCTCATAATATATTCATTATCAAACTGGGAGGGTGGCGTGGCACCCCGCGATATTCATGCAAGCCTATTTATCACTTTCGGATAAATAAGCATTTGGGTTTCGTAGCTGGCTCTCCCTGTTAGTCTAAGAGCTTGAGTCTCATTTTACTCGTACATTCTATGATTAAAAAGTTAATTTTTTTTTGTAAATTTTTAGTTGTACATAACTATTGTGCCGTGTGGATTCCGGGACTTAAAATAGAACCCCTCCATATCTTTCTCATGGATGTCGTAAAAGGCGTCTTAAAAATGTAGACTTATAAAATTAATATTCCTCTTGCAGGCGATGGGCTAGCAACCCGTCACTATTTTATCTCAATTCAGCCATACAGCTTACCGTGGCTTTTCAGTCTTTTCGAGACTGTTTTCCCTGTCAACTCCGCAAGAGATACAGGCGTGACTATAATATGTATGTATCAACTTTTTTCTTAAATTAAAAATATTATGTATTACATAAAAATAGTGGTCGTCTTATATCAAAATATGTTTATCGATGAAAATGACATTTCTATTGTCTATGACATACCACGCTCCACAATTTCTTTATTTTATTTTGAGACTTTTTCAGAACAACTAAAAAACAAAAAAATAAAATATTGATTGGCTTTCCAGGTCCTTTATTCATAAATATTTTATTTGTGCTTAACAAGTTTCGGTAAAACATAACGACAATTAAATCAGCCTCCCCGACTACCACAATGCTTTACCACATATCACGCGAGGCGTACGTCAAGCCATCAGTCAGGACGTTCCGATTTACACGAGATAACTCAAACATGTAGTAGACGCAGGAAATTTCATATTTCTTGTAACAATATTCTAGAGCTTCATTGCATTTTTTTTGTGCAAAACAAGTTTTAGTAAAAAAAAAATAAAAATAAAAAAAACAAGCCATACGCAATTTAACTGTGTTCTACTGCTCAAGCCGTTTTATTTGATATCCATGTTGAAATAACAAAATCAAACATATCCACAAATATCAACTACTAAAAAAATTTACCATGTTTAAAAAAAATTCTTAATCGGATCATCCATTCCTGAGCTACGATTGCACAGACAGACACTTCACATCCCGTCGATTTTTCGTCGGGGGTTAAAACTATACCCCTAATCAAATCAGCGAGCTCCCCGACTACCACAATGCTTTACCACATATCACGCGCGGCGTACATCGAGCCATCACTCAGGGCGTTCCGATTTACACGCGATAACTCAAACATGTTGCAGACGCAGGAAATTTGATATTTCTTGTTCTTCACATCATATTCGGTAGGCGCATCTATCTTAAGGTTCATCATATTACGTAAACAAGAATGGGAGACGAGTCGATAAAAAATAAATTTTGACAAGAATATTTAATATGACATTATTTTAATTTTCATTTAATTTAAATTTTCTGTATTTTTGCATGCCATGACTGGTTAAATGCGCGAAATGTATATGCTTTGTAACACCTATAATCGCTCGTTGACAAAAATGCGTTTTTTTTTAAAGCATTTCCAAGAATATATTTGCCGATTATCGGCTTTACTATAAATTATATTTTTCACAATTTTATGTAATGTGCACTTATTGTATCGATCGATTATGTACCATATAAGACAAAATAAAGTCCATTGACCAAAGGTTTTTAAACGCCACAAAAATACACGTTTTTAAAATTCCGCTCAAGAAATTTACAATAACAATAACACGGTCTCTGTTCAAGTCAATAAACACAGGCAAAATTGAACAAGACAAGGAAACTCGTTTCGATAAACAAATCAAGCGGAACTTTGCTAATATTTCGGATGCTTAACTTTGAACCTTAACTTAATTACAGCCAAATCTACTTCACGATGGAATCTAATTACCCTGCCTTTCAGAATTACCCTGGGCGGTGTCGAGAGCTCTCTCACGCCAAACATGTGCTCATAATTTGCACGTTAGAGCTCGGAGAGTCCTTGTGACACTCTGAATTTCCCCTCGGCTTGTAGGGTAAAGACGCGTACTTTAGGATGGTTAAGGTACGCAGATGTTGTCGGTCCTTGAAGAGTTTCAAACGATTTGTAACTGAAAAGGATTTGGAGTAACTTGTTTTATGAAAATCAACCAAACAGTATTTAAAATGTAGTACAATATTACCATGGTACAGTGAACGAATTTTCATATTATTTATACCAAAGGGAACATGTTATGTATTTAAAGATTGTGTGAGTAGCAAATAAAATTGTGTAATCCGACATTTTATTTCGGCGACCATCTTATACCGATTTTTATCAAACATTGTTAAAAACACGTCTGAAATATGTTTCAACCGATCGTGAGCTTCGATGATACAGACAGTCACACACAAAGACAGATAAATACACAACTTATAACATCCAAGCCTTTTTTTTTAATAATTTAAAAACTCTAAACAGAAAAAGAGGGGAAAAAGAAATACATACATCCATAAATATGGTCTCGTCTATATCCCTTGCGGGGTAGACAGAGCCAACAGTCTTGAAAAGACTGAATGGCCACCTTCAGCTATTTGGCTTAACGATAGAATTGAGATTAAACTAGTGCTTACAGGTTGCTAGTCCATCGCCTAAAAAAGAATCCCAAGTTTGTAAGCTTAACCCTTAGTCGCCTTTTACGACATCCGTAGGAAAGAGATGGAGTAGTCCTATTCTTTTTTGTATTGATGCCGGGAACCACACGGCACCATTAAATTATTTAAAAGAAATACATACATAAGAAACTTCATCTAAATTCTGTACCTAACATGGCGGACGATTAAGTTTTCCAAGACAAGCTAAGTCACTAAACTTTACTAGACAACTTTCAACCGCCGGATTTGAACAGGTTTAAACACTATCCAGCGACATGGACCCAATTTATATTAAACAAGCCCTGTAACCCTTGTTGATTTGATTACGTGCTATTAATAACGAAATGAGGGTTGTAAGGCGAAGGCCGGGTCTATAACAATAGAATAGGAAGTAATGCATAATTCATAGTACATTTCATTTTGCGAGTAATACTCGTACATCTCAGGAAATTAAAATAATGTTAAAAATTAAATGTTTTGTATATTTAACTTTGCAAGTCATCAATGTTGTCATGCCAGGTAATGTAACAGGTTTAGAACACTTGATTCATACATACATACAATCACGTCTATTTCCCATGCGGGGTAGACGGAACCAACAGTCTTTAAAAGACTGATAGGCCACGTTCAGCTGTTTGGATTAATGCCCATCGCCTAAAAAATGATCCTGAGTTTGTAGCCTATCCCTTAGTCGCCTTTTACTACATCCATGGGAACGAGATGGAGTGGTCATATTTTGTTTTTTATTGGTGCCGGAAACTACATGGCTCTCGATAAAAAGCATTTTATTTATATTTTTTAATTATGAGGCGACAATATTTTATCAGCTAAGTCTTAAAAAGACTCAGATGTCATATTCTGCTAGACGGCTTACTTATGTAATTGAGAACATAGTGACAGGTTACTAGCCCATCGCCTTTATGAAGCTGATTATCCGATAAGAAGTCGCGTGATTGGATAGGTATTAGTATTTAAAGATAATAAAAACAAAAAAAGAACTTTAAATTCTACTTTCTTTCCATTTCCGCTTATGTGCTTACACAGATCTGATGTTACCCTGAATGACAGTCAATGCGACGGCGCATCGTCATGCACGGCTGACCTAAGCCGCCCTGGTACTTAGTATAACAGTGTTTCTCAATCATGTGTGCTATTTCATTTCAAAGACCCATCCTACTGCACAATAACAAGTCAGTCGCAAACCTCTCAATAGATATTTCATTTGTAACTCGAGACCGCGTAGAATGAACATAAAAATCCCGATATCTCCCGTTCCCGCGGGAATTTACAAAAATCCTTTTTTAGCGGAAGCCTACATCATAGGAACTATCTGCATGTCACATTCCAGCTCGATCGGTTTAGTAGTTTGGGCTGCGCGTTGACAGATCAGTCAGTCAATCAACTTAAAACAATAAAATAAAATACATATATATAATGTACATTTAATTTATTATATTATTCGATTATTTTTACCCTGTTCATGATTGGTTTATCTAATTTTATGTTTTTGCTTCATGTGTCTGTTTTGTGAAGTTGTTAGGTTGAGAACCGCAGGTCTAGCCTATAGCGAGTCTAGACGGGCTATTCAGACTGCCCATAAGCCTCTGAATGTCTGTGCGCATTGTTTCAAAGCATTTACGGATATATACGGTTCAATAATCTGAATTAGAGTATTTTGTTTAATTTACACTCATATTAAAAAGAGATAAAATATATTTTCAAAAGAATAAATACGAAAATATTTTCATCTGTTTTGATGAAATCGGACCTATTTATAGACCACCTTGTAAAAACGGTAATTTTTTCCCCAGAATTTCCAAGGAGCAAAGAGAACTTACATAAAGATTGCATATGTATTAGCATAAAGTTAGACTTGTTGAATGATGATCATTAGAAATTGATTCTGGGAGAAAGAAAATAATTCCTTAGCTAATTTCTTTGTCGCAAGCTCCGTTATCGTTACAATGTTTAAGAATTTGTACGGAGAGAAAAAAAAAAAAGTGAATTTCCCTTCACAATATGCGGTACAAAACGTAGGAACATTTGCACAATGACAAAATCGTGAGGGGATGATTGCCGACACATTTTCTTGTATGAGGAATTTAACTCGAAAAATATGTGGGTATATGAGTGGTTTGTTATGACATATCTCATGGATATCAGCTTTCACGATTGTGTTATAATAGAATAGATTTATTTTCAAAATTGGATACGGTATTACTTATTGACGTCACCTCACTGAAATCAATATTAGTAGATAGACAATATTTTTAAAACCATAATTAGTGATGCGTGTGTAGTGTTATTTTTAAAGCATCGTAGAAGTGGTTACGAGTACAATAGAAGGATAATGAACAAATAACATTATCATATATAAAGTAAAAAATTGGTATTTTCTTAGTAAGCGTATTTCCTTAATAAGAAGGAATCAAGTGAAATCGTCTCATAATGCTCCCCACTCTTTGAGAAAAAATATTTTTACATTCTTGGAATCATTTTAACTTAGTGTATAAACGAATACATGAAATGTATCTTATTTATTATTTGAAAGTTAAGCTTTTACCATTAATTCGTGGCCAGACAGACTACACAAAGTTTTTATTTAGTCTACGAAGTAAGTACTTTTAAATACTATTTAGTGGTTCGACACTAAAATGTCGGAGAAAGCCATCAAAGCGGCTTCAGTTGTTTATTAGTCTAGAAAAATACTTTGTAGCGCCAGACTTCACTAATACTAAGTACAAATATTTCAGTAGGTTTTAGAGTACGAGAAACGTGTAATATAAATAAGTTTTTATAAATAATTTACTTAAGCAAGTATACTCGTATCTGTGTGTTTAAAGATGGATAAGATTACCACTTGTATGGATATCGTAAAATGCGACTTAGGAATAAAAAATCAGAAAGATTATGTATACTCATACAACTGTTAAAGTATATTCTTTGGCATTTGTCTGAGCCTCCGTCTCTTTTTATCTTTTTACTCTTAAATTTAGAGAGAGATAAAAGACTTATGTCATATTTCGTGAATATTATGTATATTCACGAAATATGACATATTTCAAAAGAAAAGTGAATGCTTAACCCTTTCAACGAAACGGTTTTTATCTCAACATCATCATAACATTATAAAAATAAAAAAATATAAGAGACGCTACAATTTCGACACCCAAACCTAACGATAAATGACACCGGAGAATATAACTAGTCAATAAAAATTCTACGTGCTCGCGTACCGGTCACGTCGGGATTGGGACCCCTTTGGTCTCAATGGGACCAATTAGGGATACGCGAGGCATGAAAAGCCGGGCCAGTTCTGTTTGTTGCACAGATACGAGAAGTTAAGACGCCGCGCCATAAACAATAGCGAGGTCTTATATTTTATTGCGACGTTAAAAAATAAATAAATAAATTGTTGTGTTTTTGTAAGCTCTAAAATTAAATAGATTTACAAGGGGCTGCAACACAACAAATGTGCTTTTTGACCAATTTTCTGTAAGTAAATAATAGAACTCTTGAGTGAATAATTATCGCAGCTGACACGTTTTTATGTGGCTCCTCTTAAAGCTCACTTTTGTGATTAGTTTATATCTTTACCTTTTTTTCTTTGTATGTATAAATCGCAATTCCAGAATTAACCTAGTACATTTATAAGTACATTGCCTTGCAAAAAATCATTTAGACAAATGGTTAAGACTAGCTATAGCCTGGGGTTTTACCGTAGCGGAAGCCTGAACTGAAAACAGATAATTAACATGCAAAATTTCATCAGCTAGACATATGTTTCGCATTAAGATTATTATAATTAATTGTAAACATTTTTTTGTTTCCTTTTAAATTCTTACCCATTTAAACCCAGTCATTTTTTGAATTCATCACCTCCGTCTTAACTTTTTTACTTTTGCCGGGTCTTAGGATCGCTGAAAGGACGTGTAATGAGGAGACGAAATATATTATGCACTGCCCTCTTTTGAGGAATCTTGAAACGCTAACCGGACGTATTCATACTTGACTTGGAGCAATGGAGTGAATATTTTTGTATTTTGGATCCTACTAAAGGTCTGCGCACATTATTGTCGTTGCTCGAAACGCAAGTTGTTAAATGTATCACTTTATACCGGGGCGTTGGTGGCTGATGTGTTACAAAAAGGGTGCCAGTTCTAAAACTCGGAGGATCAAATCCTACCTCCGTGTACTGACTCTTTTTTGAGTTACGTAAAATGAGTTTCATTGTTAATCAGTGCTTTAACAGTGAAAAAGACGACGTTAGGAAACCTTCATTATCAGGCAACATATGTCCAGTCTCTGCAAGGTTGCGATGGGCTAACAACCTGTCACTATTTTTTAATTTCAATTCCATCGTTAAGCCTAGAGGCCTTACAGTCTTTTCAAGACTATTGGCTCTGTCTACCCCGCAAGGGAAAAAGACGTGATTATATGTACTTACGTATGTAGAAACTTCCACACTCCAGGATCAGGATAACAAACATATGTAAGGGATAAACACATGATATATGTATGTGTCTGCGTACAATTCACGTCACTAGCTATAAATTTTAACGTCATACACCTTGGGGCAAACAGAAAATACATTACACTCCGCCAAGTCGAGTCAATATTAGCTTGGCCAGTGTATAACCACCCTTATTCGAAGTGTGCGATAAATAAGAAACTTATAACAAGGTAACTTCGAAGGTATGTTTATGACATTACCGACTTTCTGATATAATTTTTAGGAAGGATCAGTGACAAGTATTTGCAAGAGTATATTCTTTTTCTTTGTAAAAGATACAGATCTTTTTCGTATTGTCAAATCCTGATTTGATGTTATTGAGTCAGTGTAATGTATACAGGAATTTTAAATTCAGTATTTGGACGCCCTTTCTTGAAACACAGAGTCAGACAGTTTATGAGAAAGTGCGTTAAAGAAATTTCATTAAAAAAAATAGGTAGTTACTTTTAGGGACACGCTACATACATTATTTTTTACAATGTAGTTGAGAAAAGCGGCTAGATAGATACTTTTACTATGTTTTTTCGTTTTTCTAATACAAATCTAAATGCGATACAAGATTAAGCAATTTCAAGATCATAAAACTGGGCTTTAATCTTCTTCTCTAAGTATACAATAAAGGCTAAATTCAGCTTTTATTTCGCCATCAGTACGCAGCGTCCGAATTCAATTATTTATTTTTATTTCTGTACGTTTTGTACTTACCTGTTTTTATGGCACTCTTCGCGTAAAAGCGCGTGACTCCTGATTTTATGGAACTCAGAGTTGGTAAATTTTTGGATGAGGTATTTAATTGTTAGTAAAGGTACACAATATACTGAGGTGCAGGAAATCTCGAATGCCCTGTCTCCTGAAGGCTTTACTTCTATTGTTTGAGTGCCGTGTGGCTCCCGGCACCAATACAAAAAAGAATAGGACCACTCTATCTCTTTCCCATGGATGTCGTAAAAGGCGACTAAGGATGTCGGGATAGGCTTACAAACTTGGGATTCTTTTTTGGGCGATGGGCTAGCAACTTGTCACTAGTTGAATCTCAATTCTATCGTTAAGCCAAATAGCTGTACGTGGCCATTCAGTCTTTTCAACACTGTTGGCTTTGTCTACCCCGCAAGAGATATAGATGTGACCATATGTATGTATGTATGTTTGATTATCCGGTATTCCATTTTGCCTGTTTACAGACGGGGATGGATGTGGCGCGGCCAAACGATCGAGCTGGTAGGAGGTAAGCACACTGCTGTCTTCTTGCTTGCCTTCTGCCTCAATGGAACTATCTGGGTCTTGGCTGGTGTGGGGCAGCTAACAGCTTACTGGCCGTCCGTAATAGAAAGATCCCCGGTAAAGTCGCGCCGGGGAGCTAGGCATCATGATTGATGATGATGCCTTCAAAATGGCAACATGGCAGTGACGTGGGGGTTTTAGTGCAGTAGGTTGGCAGTAGGTAGGTTACATGCTAGGAGTCCCAAACTAACCCGGGAAAAAGGTCCCTACCTACTACCTTTGAGATAAGCAACTAGGTAGATATATGTACCTACCTTTGAGATTAGCTACTAGGTAGATATTCATAAAACCATTTGAAATTGATTGCGATTCCCAAGACTGCTTTTTTTTTAATTTATAATCTATAAACCTTGTTAGTATTAAACCGAGCTTGACGATTATACCTTGATCAAGTCGAGGATGTCCTTTCAAAATACCATATCAGAAGTACACTAAACCTAACTTAAGCTTTCATGAAGTGAATGATGCAAGAAGAATACAGGGATCGTGGGAAGTAAAAATACAGTCTCTCTTGAATAGAACATCCCCGATTTTAATTCAGACAAGACTTCTGTAACCGTTCAGTTCACTGCCAAACTGAAGCGACTCTGATAAGCGATACGCCTTTCAAGACTAAGATGATCCATAGGTCAAGCTATTTGCTTTTTTATTTATTTTCAGTAGTTTTATCGAAAATTCTGCCCCCATAGTAAAGCACGCGCGACGCCGTTATTATCGCGCGAAAAATTATCGCTGTCCCGTTTCACATCAAAATAAAAAGCGAAACAGTGATAGTTTTTAGCGCGATAGAAACGGCGTCGCGAGTACCACGGGGGCTTTTGACAAAAAATTTATTAGAACCTCAATTGCTACTAGAATATTCGCAGCTTCGCGTAAAGTTCGTCGGTCTGAAAGTACAGCATTACGGATGCACCCTCCCTAAGCAGGCTTTTATGAAATTAGCCGGCATTTGTAAGGAAAATGTAGTTCCTGAATTTTACACCAGCACCCAATCAGCTAAGTGCAAAGACTTGGATATATCTGGTCGACTTTGTGAACAGTTTCGTCAAATTCATTGCAGCTTCATTGTCTGGGATGGTACAAATTATTTATTGATACAATTTTCTTCTTGCCGTACAGTTCTCTGTACTTTAGAATAATACGGGACTAATTACGCAGATTGAGTTTGGCTCGAAGTAAGTTCGACACTTGGTTAACGAGATGCTAACTCAACAAAACTATATTTTATAATTAATACTTAATACATAAACATACAAGAGATAGTTCGTTTCTCAACATTTCCTGCCCGGGATTCGAACCTGGGTCCTCCAGTGTCACAGACAAGCAGACTACCGCTGCGCCACAGAGGCCATCTATAAATTCTAACTCAATGGGACCAACCTATATCTTTTCCATGGCTGTCGATGACAGACAATCAAATTTATCTATTGTAAGCTTCCACGCTAGTCTGGTTGCAAAGAAATAAAGAGAATCAAGAAGCCAAGCGAGGGAATGACTGTACAGAAGAAAACACATAATGTGTGCTAGCTATTTCTCGATCAAGGGAATGACGTATGAACATGGTACTCTTCTATTGCAGGCTAGCAACATGTCACTATTTGAATCTCAATACCATCATTACATCCTGCTTAACTTGGCCTTCTAGACTTAAATCTATTGGATCTGTCGACCTTATAAGTAACAAAGAGGTAATTACATACATACATACATGTACATGTAACATCACATATTTTATCCTGATATTCTCGGAACTTCAGCTAATTATTCCTTCTATATGTTCCCGTACGTTCCCTAGGGGAGTTAATCTTGTGGAAAAACTATCCAACAGCGTGTGTTGGTAACCTTTGATGTTGGTAGAGAAATAGTCGCTATGGATTTACTGGAGTAAAATATTATTAGGGGCAGGGTCAGGTTGCGGAAGTGTATTGAAAATTTGTTTGTTCGACAGAATAAGGTTGGAAGCTTCTGAAGATAAAGGGGTCTAAATGAACAAACATATTTTCTATTACTTTTTTCTTTACTGGCCTTTTACGGGAGCGTCTTTGGCGTATCAATTTCCAAATGTTATGTATTGGTAACACTACAAGCTTTAGCTCATAGCTCCGCTTGGTCTTAAATTCACATTAGTATAAAAATCTAAACATTTATAACATAAACCTAAGGAATATTTATTTTTATAATTTGTGTGCCAAAAATTCGGATGCATATTGTCAGTCATAAGTATCAAATTAAATATTGACCATCTGAATACTCGTACGAAACAATAGTCGTAATAATAGAAAATACTATGCTACTCACAATTTAATTTGTATTCTTCTTATAATATTACAATTCCTTACAAATAAACGAAATCGCTATATGATTTAGGATAAAACATTCTACCTTTGAAATAACTTAAATAAGATGAGTGCATAAGAAATATAAATACTACGTACGATAAAACGTTAAAATGGATGAGCTCAAAGCTCTTCCTTAATATTTTATTTTTTTTATTTTCGACCAGCATCTTTTAAAAAAAATCTTTCAACGTAATCGACTTACCATCTGTCACGGCTCAATCTAAGGGCCTCGATGCACGATCTACAAAATTTGTCTGATTAAATCAGCGACTAGGGCGACATCTAACTTCTTCCCATCCAAAAGTAATTACATTTGCCCACGCGTTTAAGCATGCTCAAGGAAATGTGCAAACGTCGCGTCTAATTTTCCACCCAGTCGAGGGGCGGCCTTATTTAAATAAGAATTTAAAATTGGATTCCGAATCCGCTGGGACAAGAATTCATCGGTAGAATATTAATTTGTTGACTTTAAAAATATATTGGATGGGTTGTTTATTTTGCTCTTCGTGTTCTGTTTGTTTGAAACTAGGATTCTAAATTCAAAACGGGTGTTTTTTTAATGGATAGCGAGAAGTTTATCCATCGAGTTTACATACATACATAAAATCACGCCTCTTTCTCGGAGGGGCAGGCAGAGACTACCACTTTCCACTTGCCACGATCTGTGCATACTTCCTTCGCTTCATCCACATTCATAACTCTCTTCATGCAAGCTCGGCGGTTTCGGGTACTCTTGACCTGATCCTTTACCAGGACGTTCTTAATTTGATCAAGGTACGTTCGTCTAGGTCTTCCCACTCCGACCTCTCCCTCCACACTCTCCTTGTATATTCATCGAGTATATACAATCTTTTAACTCCCTGTAAAATGTTTGTTTAAAAAATAAGGTTTTAATCCTGTCTTTCACAATGTTTTAAAATTCAAAACTTATCAAAACTCAAGAAGCCTTGTTTACTTGAATTATAAACATAACATATTATCACATCTATATTTACATTCGCCTGAAAATTGCATGAATGTTTTACATTATTCATTGTTCACAATCTTAATCTTAATATTGCCCGAACCACAAATATTTGGTGCTATACTCAAAACCAACATTATGCATTCCGTCTGCGTTAATGTTGTGTGCTCTATTTTCCATCCCGTTAATTCTTGTTTAGGAACCATGCCGTGTGGTTCCCGGCACATATAGAAAATAGAATAGGATTACTCCATCTCTCATCTCTCTCCAGTAAGTAAAAGGCGAATAAACTTATATACTCGGGATTTCTCATTAAGGCGATGGGCTAGCTATCTGTCACTATTCGAATCTTAATTCTATCATTATGCCAGAAGCTGAACGTGGCCATTCAGTCTTTTCAAGACTATTGGCTATTGTCTACCCCGCAAGGGATTTAGACGTGACTATATGTATGTATAATATTTTGTAGGAAGTCAAGAAAGGGTGCGTTGTTAGAAGGAAACGTGAGAGCAGAGCACTCCATTTATGATACGGCTACAATAACCGGAAGGTTGGTGGAGTCATGGGTGGTTTACGATAGCATACATACATACATACATACGGTCACGTCTATATCCCTTGCAGGGTAGACAAAGCCAACAGTGTAGAAAAGACTGAATGGCTACGTTTAGCTATTTGGCTTAACGATAGAATAGTTTAGTTTACGACAGTTCACTTGTAATTCATGTATTCATCATCTTACAGTATTAACTCATCAGTTAAGGGCACTCTTGATATGATCGTTGACCAAAACTTCCCTTTAGATAGCTTAAAACTAAAATTAAACCTAAAAATAGCTACCAGAAATACATGAGCGCTTATAATTATATTATGATGAAGCCACAAAGACTCTCACGGCTAATCCGCTTATGAGGCCATTACTTACCGACTCAGATATTCTTTTTCGACTCACAATAATATTAAAGAAATATTATAATACTCCTATATATATTGGTGCCGTGTGGTTCCCGGCACCGTTATCAAATTTCATCGTAATCGGTTCAGTAGTTTTTGCGTGAACTAGTAACAAACATCCATACTGACGTCCTGATATACTCACAAACTTTCGCATTTATAATATTAGTAGGATGAAGCTAAATGACAATATTTTCATGTCACTAATGACTTTATAACGACGTGCTCTTGATGGAATAAATTACAATATTAATTACTGAAAGGCATGGAAGAACAGAAACATAATAAAAATGTGCTCTGCAAGATTACAGCAAGATATCTACTGCTTAATTTATAGTCTGCACATAATATTAAAACAGGGTTGATGGCTGATGAAGTGATGAGGCCAAATAGTCATCAAGTGAAGACCACATAACAGAAAGCGCAGCGTAAGACGGCCCCTCGCGATATGAATAGAATAGAATATATTTAGTGCCGTGTGGTTCCCGGATGTTGTAAAAGGCGACTAAGGGGTATGCTAATAAACTTGGGATTCTTCTTTTAGGCGATGGGCTAGCAACCTGTCACTATTTGAATCTCAATTCTATCTTAAAGCCAAATAGCTGAACGTGGCCTATCAGACTTTACAAGACTGTTGGCTCTGTCTACCCCGCAAGGGATATAGACGTGATTATATGTATGTATGTATGTAGAATAGATTTATTTTCAAAATTGGATACAAGGCATCACTTACTGACAATGTTATGGTGAAATCCGCGGGGAAAACTTTGGATGCAGGACGCCTATAACACAGCGAGTCATTGGGAAAGGCCTATGTTTAGCAGTTGACGTTCTACGGCTGATGATGATGGTGAATAGTAACACTAGAGAAGTCTTGTAAATTTTGAAACTTCGTAATGTAATAAGAACTAAATCAGTGATAAAAAATACAGTCAAAATATAAGATTTATACAGGGAAAGTGATTCCTTTGTTTAAATACATTGTTCGAATTTAGTTTAATGAATTTTGTGTAATTAAGCAACAAATTTAATACGAGTATTGTTTAAATATTCGTATTAAGTTTCTTGCTTAATTTCTTTATTCGTTAAGTATCGATATTTTTTTCTAAGTTATGATTTTTTAAGCTGTTAGAAAATGTGCTATAGACGTTTTTTATTAATATTTTCAGAAATAGATAGCACAAGAATAAAAAAATAAACCAACAACGATTTTACTTTCAAGGCAATGCCTTACAAAAACGAACTATAAAAGACAATGGCCGAAACACTAAACATAAAGGTCCGGACACATGGTCAGTATACATAATCAGGCTCCATAGACTTTCACGAGTGCAAGAAACCGCTGGGGGTTTAATTCCGGGACTAATGTACCTCGTAAAAGTCATGAACTAAAGGTAAGTTTGCATGACAAATATATTTTTCCTTATATATATATTAATATATATTAAAGTACGAACATATAATCACGTGTATATTCCTTACTGGACAGAGCCTACAGTTTGAAAAGACTAAACGGCCACGTTCATTTGGCTTCATGATTGAATTGAGATCAAATAGTGACAGCCCATTGCCTACAAGGATATCAAATTTATTAGCTTTTCCTTAGTCGCCTTTAACGATATCCATGGAAATATATGGAGTGGTCTTCTAAAGTGCCGGAAACCAAACAATGAGTGTAATGATGTAAAATCTTGAAATTTTGTTAATTTATCTTCAGTATGTACACAGCTTTACTGTACTCTTTGCGGGGCGGTCACCATCACAAAGAATGGATTCAGGTTGAGTACTGGCAACTTCTGTGACTTCATCGCCTGTGAAAATAATATTCTTTTTTATTGTTATCATGAATGGGAACGTTAAAGCGACACTGGATTATAAAAATGTATGAACATTTTTTTGTAGTGTTATTAGCTATTGTGTTACTTTCAATAAAGTGGAACGGAGCGTAATAAGATGATTCCATTGAGAATTGATTGTTGATAGATTTTTACGTAAATTTAAATTTATTATCGATATAGTCTGGTAAAGGGTCAGGTCAAAAGTACCCGAAACCGCCGAGCTTGCATGAAGAGAGTTATGAATGTGGATGAAGCGAAGGAAGTATGCAGAGATCGTGGCAAGTGGATAGTGGTAGTCTCTCCTACCCCTCCGGGAAAGAGGCGTGACTTTATGTTATGTAAATATTGCTTGCCATTTTTATGTAATCTATAACTACTATAGGTAGTTGCGTGGAAATACCGAGTCGGTCAACCGGGTTCTAGCTGAAAACCAGTGCTTTGCTAATCTCCAGCAAAAAATCCGCCAACTGTCTTGAAAAGACTGAGATAGCCCACGTTAAAAATTTTTGGCTTGATGATAGAATTGAGTTTCATATATTGACAGGTTGCTAGTCCATCGCCTAAAAAATAAGCCCAAGTTTATTAGCCCATCCCTTAGTCGCCTTTTACGACATCCATAGGAAAGAGATAGAGTGGTCCTATTCCGTTTTCTATTGCTGCCGGGAACTACACGGCATAAGTATTTATATTGTTAAATTTTTGACAAAAATTCTGTTGTCACCGTTAAAAATACACTGTCTGCTTTTTGGTCATTTTTCATAATAAAAATCAGTGGAAGTCCCCCTAGGGAGCTTTTATTGTGGGGTAGTGGTAGTGGGAGTGAAGGACAAAGTTTGACTGCTCTTTATAGAGATAGGCCTTTGAGCTCTGTGTTAGGTTTCAAAACTTGGGAACTGACATTTTTTTTGTGAGACAAATTGTGGTAAATCCTTTTTCTGTGCTTGTTATTTGTTTTATACCTTCCACAACTATGCTTCGGGACTCGCGGGCGGCCTAGAATTTTTGCATCTGAATAAATGGTACGGTTTTTATATTTACAATGCGAATGTAAATTAAAATGTTAGAATTGAAAAGCCTAGATTTCTGGTTAAGAGTAACGAACTGACGAAGTTGCATGAAAAGATTGATAAAGGATCATAGCTTTAAGTAGTCTTCGCTTACGTAAATGAGGCCAAAGATCTTTATATTTTTTTTTATAATATATGTATTTCAGATTTAAGCCATACTTGAGAAATACTTACGATAATTTTACACAACGTAAGAATACCAGGCAGCATCATTACGACTCATCGTAGTTAATGGCCTTATTAAAATTTGGATTCAGTTAGTACTTTATCGGACCCACAAAGAACTTAAACCAGCGATGCTCTCACATGTAACACTGATTTCACACAATTTTCTAACACACCGCTATTGGAATTTATCACCACCCGATCCATTTACATACATATAATCACGTCTATCCCTAGCGGAGTAAACAGAGCGAACAGTCTTGAAAATACCTATAGCCCACGTTCAGCTCTTTGGCTTAATGATAGAATTTTTTTTTTGATAAAAAAAAGAAAAAAAAAATTACATTTACCAGGTTATAAACCACGGCAGCCAGACCGCCCCCGATCCGACGCATTTTATTTAAAGAAGAGAAAGTTCCACGTCGGCGGTCACCCGTAAACATTTACTTGAAAGGTTTATTGATGTTGAGACCTGCTCGGTTTACACGACCGCAATTTATGCTATGCATCACATTAGGTACGTGTTGTTTATTTTATGGCTGGATTTTATCAGGATTTCAGGCAATATTAACGAGACCATTAAAAAATTGTGTTTTAAGCACTCCCTGCATCGTGTAGTGAAAGAACTAAAAACAGGAATATAATTATTTTCATCATTTTAATTGGATGTGGCAAAAAAAGGTAATTATTTTATGTAACTTTAAAAAGGAATGCACCAAATTTGTTTCAATTAATGTACGCTAAAAATTTGCAGATTTCATGTCCAAATCTGGACTTTCGACAAACTACATACCTACATGAACATTTAACATACTTTACATTAACCGACTAAATTGAATTATCTCCAACATAGACAGCAGTTTCTCAGCATTCAATACGTCGTTATTTGGCTACGTACAGCGAGTCTAGCGTATTTCCTTTGAGACAACATTTGCATTCACGGCAACTGTTTAGCAGACCCGCGGGATGCACCATGCATTCATACATTCAAAGTGCATGTATGCAGCTTTGAATTTTTGAACAAGATAGAAATATTAATGATACTTTGTTAAACACGAGTGTACTGGTTCATTCCAGTACTGTAGAATAGGACCACTTTTCAATAGATGTCGTAAAAGGCGACTAAGGCAAGAGGCACATATATCTAGTGCAACTTTTTCTATGCAATATGGACTAGGTTTGCTTGCAAAGAAATATTAATGATACTATGTTAAACACGAGTGTACTGGTTCATTCCAGTACTGTAGAATAGGACCACTTTTCCATAGATGTCGTAAAAGGCGACTAAGGCAAGAGGCACATACGACGTATATCTAGTGTAACTTTTGCTTTGCAATATGAACTAAGTTTGCTTGCAAAGGTTACGGAGGTCAGATGGGAGTTGCTTCGTGTAAAAACCTGAATCACCCAATTCAGGATCCATTGTCAAAGGATACTCCTCTACAGAGATGTGCAGATGTAACTGCGATAAATGCCAGAAGACAGGTTATTTGGTTATTGTGCCGTGTGGTTCCCGGCACCATTATAAAAAATAATAGGACCACTCCATTTCTTTCCCACGGATGTCGTAAAAGGCGACTAAAGGATAGGCTTATAAACTTGGAATTCCTCTTTTAGGCGATGGGTTAGCAACCTGTCACTATATGAATCCCAATTCTATCATTAAGCCAAATAGCTGAACGTGGCCATTCAGTCTTTTCAAGCCTGTTGGCTCTGTCTACCCCGCAAGGGATATAGACGTGACCATATGTATGCAGACAGGTTATTTATAAGTATTTTTATTGTCAGATAGTTTTCTTCGTACAAAAAATTACAACTTTAGTTAGCTGTGTAAAGTTCTAAAAACATTGTAGTTGCCACGTTGAAACTTAATAAAAATGTGCTTTATCCGTAATTTAAAATAACCAGGTTGCTCATATTAGCAATAAACCAAAATCGTCTTTAATGTTACTCGCTTAAGATACATTTTAAATTGTTACAATGAACTCAGGTGTTAGTATGAAGTTCAAAAGAAATGATAATGATGTCCTTACAAAGATGACATCGTTTGAAAGACATGAACGAGGCTGAATAAACCATTTCAAATTAGACGAATTGTGTATTTTTGACACCTGACTTCTTGTAATTGATACTATTTCATCTTAAACTGTTTAACTTAGGTGACTAGTGATAAAATTCTTTAGTTATAGAAAAATGTGTTAGTTCATCTTGTTATAGTGATTTCTCATTGGCTTTTTTATTGGAATTCCTATAGTTCAGTGCATTTGCTCGGAGTCTTTCATAGACATCAATAATTCCATTGTTATTAGACTAAGTATATTATGATAAAGTTACAACACGAAATAAGTCTTCAACAAGTTGCGTTATGATCCCATTTTTTAACATACATACATATAATTACGTCTATATCCCTTGTGCGGTAGACAGAGGCAACAGTCTTGTAAAGGCTGATAGGCCACGTTCAGCTATTTGGCTTTAAGATAGAATTGAGATTCAAATAGTGACAGGTTGCTAGCCCATCGCCTAAAAAGAATCCCAAGTTTGTAAGCCCTTAGTCGCCTTTTACGACATACATGGGAAAGAGATGGAATGGTCCTATTCTTTTTTGTATTGGTGCCGGGAACCACACGAAACACACCCATTTTTTAACTTTCACAAAATACAACATTTTTCAAGCGAGTCTGAGCCATTCCCGCTTTGAACAACCAAAAAATCTGTTTTACACATTCAAAATCACCTTTAACCCAAAAAACTTCGACAGCAATTCATTAGAAGTGGCATCTTTTCTCGTTCCTTTAAATTCAGAATGCGAAAATTCTTGAGGAGCGTGTCAGGAGTATAACGGACATTTCCATACAAAACCATTGAGTTTTGTTCACTTTTACGGCGGAGACATAAATCTCGCGGGCTGACAGCCCTCCAGGTGCCACCCCACTTTCAACTCTGAATACAAATGATAATGAACACGGGGTATCTGAATCTTGTCAGTGGTGGACTACGCACTGTCTGAAAGACCGCCGCGGTTTTAGAAAGAACCCATATTACTGAAATATTTTATTATTGGGAATTTGAGTACGTTTTACCTGCAAACTGCCTAATTGTAAGCAAAATATGGTAGAGTGATTTACTAAACTTTTTTTTATAATAATTATTTTAAGTAGTAGTAGAACTCTCATATTGTGACAAAGCCAACAAATATTAGTTTACATCGACATCTTGTTGTCAAGCCACGTTCAACCGTATGGCAAAAGTAATGGAATTGAGATTTAAATAGCGACAAGTTCCTAGCCCATCGTCTAAAAGAAGTATCCCAAGTCTATCACATAGTCGTCTTATACGACGTCCTTGGAAAAGAGATGGAGTGGTCCTATTCCAAACTGCCTGGAACCACAAGGCATAATTTTCTTCAACTTAAACTTCCCCACAATTTATCAACCCTTATATTACTTTTTCATGAGCCTTAGAAAATCTTAAGGTTTTTCTGTACAGTGCGTAATACACAATACGTATTTTGTTTAAATGTGTTTTGGAAACGAAAATATACATCCTAATGAAGAGGCACGCGACGCATGTTGATGAGTTATATGACGGTACGCGAACATGACGAATTATTATTGGTATTATACGTTAAATCAATTCTATCATTAAGCCAGACAGCTTATAGTGGCCTATCTTTTCAAGACTGTTGGCTCTGTCTACCCCGCAAGCGGATCTTCGGAAACACATATCACTTTTATAATAAGGCAGACAGAGCCAATTGGTGTCTCAAAAACCACGTTTAATTGTTTGAGATAATGACAGACATGAGATGGATAGTATTGGAAAAAAAGCGGCAGATAATAAAACTGAAAAAAAAACATAAAGAAGTTATTTTCTTGAGTCATTCTTATTTTTTTTTTAATACTGACGTGCCAAGGTTTTTTCAAAAATCGAAATACAATACTCAGACGCGAAATCACACGAAGACAATAGCCAATAAACAAAATTATGATGGACAGACGTACAAACATAATACACATAAATAAGCTTACACGGACAGGTGTTATTTGCTGTTGGTTTTTGTGTTCCTCATTCAACATTGAACCTTATAGTTTACAAAATAAAGTAGTTGACTTGATTTTTATGATTGTAAATTTAAAGTTTGCGCGATGAAAGGTGGGCAAAGCCGCTCTTGATTTGTGGGCCTGAACAATACGAGATGGTTTATGGTTTCCTCATACAAAAGAATAATGTTTGCTTCGTGAATGTACACACAGGTAGTGTGTATGAAAAATATATATAGCTTTAAAATACTTAACTTGCGGTGGCGATCAAAAATAAGCCTTTATAAGGTGCCCCAATACAAAAAAGAATAGAACCACTCCATTTCTTTCCCATGGATGTCGTAAAAGGCGACTAAGGGATAGGCTCACAAACTAGGGATTCTTTTTTAGGAGATAGGCTAGCAACCTGTCACTATTCGAATCTCAATTCTATCATTAATCCAAATAGCTGAACGTGGTCATTCAGTCTTTTCCAGACTGTTGGCTCTGTCTACCCCGCAAGGGATATAGACGTGACCATATGTATGTAAGGTGCCATAATAAGAAAGGAAACCCTTATTATTTCTCAATGTTCGGTCTCTCTTTGTCCGAATCTTGCTAACACATCATTGATTATACATAATATCAAGCCTTTTTCCCGGAGCGGTAGGCAGAGACTACATCTTTCCACTTGCCACGATCTCTGCATACTTCCGTCGCTTCATCCACATTCATAACTCTCTTCATGCAAGCTCGGCGGTTTCGGATTGATTATGGTTAACTGAAACGCCTTACGCCTAAAAGAAGAATCCCAAGTTTATAAGCCAATCCCTTAGTCACCTTTTACGACACCCATGGGATAGAGATGGAGTGATCCTATTCTTTTTTCTATTGGTGCCGGGAACCACACGGCGCCAATAAATAAAATAGAAGAAAATAATTTAACAGAACAGTTTCTTTTACGCAGTAGAAATAAAGACAACTTTATTAAAAGTCTTTAGTTTTTTATTGTTTTGTATTTTTATATCATTCGGTAATTTATTATAGATTTTTATTTCCATTCAATGGGGACTATTAGGTATAATAAGATATGGATAATAATGTTACAAACATATCAATTCTTGATGGTAGTAAGTAGGTATATAATGAGTGGATGCTTTTTTATTCTCATTTATTCCATTGCATATGTCTTATATATTGACTAGTCTACATTGACATACCTAGAACATCTAACACCAAACTATTGTCCCTTTGCAGACTACTTGAACTACAATTACAGTGAGTGTTAACTCAGCTAATTAGTGCGAGTGGTCAGTCTCTAGTTATTGCTAATTGCTTGCAAGTTTAGTTAAACATGTTCTCTAGTAGAGAGTAAATATCTAGAGGACAGAAGTACCGAAATTAACGTTCGTGAACTTGTATCGTAAGACTTTTTGGGTCTTATCTTTCCCTTTTAACCGACTTTAAAAATTGAAGGTACTTATTCGACCGTATTATTACTACTTATCAACTGAACTTATCTATATCTGCTTTGTGCTGTTTTGTATGTTTTTCTCTTATGGTGCAATAAAGAGTTTTATCTATCTATCTATCTTAAATAATTGTATGATTTATAGCTGTGAGATGTAGAATTCCATTTGAAGCCAAACAGCTGAACGTGGCATATCGGTCTTTTCAAGACTGTTGGTGCTATCTACCCAGCAAGGGATATAGACGTGATAATATGTATGTATGAGAAGTAGATTAACAGTTTAAAAGCAGATTATTTTTATTTGGCCGTGTGGTTCCCAGCAGTTTAGAATAGGACCGTTCCATCTCTTTCTTAGAGATTTCGTGTAAGGCGACTTGAATTTCGTCCTGTACGACATTCAAGATAAAGATATGATATTTCGTCTTTTACGACATCCAAAAGAAAGATATGGAGTGGTCACACCGTCAAAAAACCACAAGGCAAATATATACTCATATTGTAATGTAATACTTGTTTCCGGAAAGTTACGGCTTGTCTACGATCGTTAGATTCCTTGGTTAGTAAGTTCAGTATCTTCTTGTGACCAAGATCTTACTGAACTAAGGAACTGTTGTACCTACTGAGATAGTAAGTACCATCAAATTAACCAACCAACTTGTACAAACGCGATAAATCCGAACTGATTAGGAAGCCTTTGATTCTGTTTTCTTATCAAAAATCTCTTTGTCTGATGACAAATTAATTTCCGTGTCTATCAACTTTGGTCGCCTTTTACGACAACAATGAGAAAGAGATGGAGTGGTCCTATTAAGGCAATAAAAACATGAGTGTGCTGGAATAAAAAAAAGGTATAAACTCAGTGATAATAATACTATATACATAATATTGCGTGACACGAAAGCAATCAGTGTGGTACTGATTAATTTGTTTTAAATAATAAGAGTGCATACTTTATTAAATTTATATAACTCTCCTGCAAATTAATCATCAAGATAATACGAGGAAGCTAATGTTGTACACTTGTATAGTAACCCAATTGAATATAACCCTTCCAAAGAAAATGTCATGAACACTCAGAACCTGGCTTAGACATTGACACGCTTACGATGTGGTCGGATTATCAGCGGGCGGCGTTTTGTTGAGGAGTGGAAAGGTTTGTTTGTTTGTAATACCATTATTGTACAAGAATGAATGAATGAAAAATTTGTTTGAAATAACTCAACGTAAACAAGAAAGAACAAAATACATTAAATTTAGAAATATATACATGGAATTAGGAATCCAGTAAACCACACAATAGTACACAAGAAATTTTTTTTATTTTATTTTAGGTAGACTAAAAAATTACACAGTTGATGATAGAAGAGAGAGTAGTAGCTCTTATTTTGAATAAACAGGTCACAATACAATGGCCAGGGTAATCGTAATTAAAATCAATACCATGAAGGTTTAACAAATTACATACATACATAAATCATGCATCTTTCCCGGAGAGAGAGAGAAAGTTGACTAATATGTTTTTTTTATTAGATTGCATTTATTTATTTAATTTTATTGTAATAATTACAATTTGTAAAGTACAATAGACTGTACATTATCTAACAGTCTATCATTGGGTTAAGCAGAGTACCTATGTGTGGGTGATAATAATAATGTATAATAAACATAGCTACCTACTATACTATAAACCTATATTAAATATATACATACTTATATGTATACTATATGAAAAGATACATGCAGGGATTAATTTATAGTTTTAGATAATTTCTATCATTAAGCCAAATAGCTGAACGTGGCCATTCAGTCTTTTCAAGACTGTTGGCTCTGTCTACCCCGCAAGGGATATAGACGTGACCATATGTACTATGTATGTATGTAAGTTGAACCAAATATTTCATCAGCTAAAATAATTTTCACTGAGGAATAACACTGACACCACACCTTACTATTTTCAAAACCTGATATCATGTAACCCTAAGTCTAAATTTCAAAGTTATTCCTTTTGATACCCAACGTACTTAATTAATTTGGTGACTTAAGGGAAATTTTGGAAATGAAACATCAAGTAATAATTGTGATTCTACTCGTAGTACTATTTAACTTTGAAACAAGGAGTTGAGAATTGAATAGAGATTCATAAAACTGAGAGATGATGGCTTATATAACGTAATTCTCACCTAAGTCCCTATCGGGTAATGTAAAATATACAAACACACCTCACATAACCACCATCACAATGTCTTTTACTTTTTAACACAAACTGAGTTAGCCTCAAAGTAAGTTCAAAGCTTGTGATACGTACAAAAAAAAAATTTTCATCGTGCGCTGGCCGGGATTCGAACCGGAGACCTCTTCGATTCAGATGCCGTTAACCTCGTTTCTTTTACGGGGTAGACAGATACAGAAAATACTCAAAGGCCACGTTGGTTGATTTAAAAATGAAAGTGAGATTCAGAGATAGAGGAGTAATCCCATGTTTATAAGAAGGAGAAACAGCTGGTATATATTATGTCTTTTTTTACTATTAAGTAGGTACACGGGTATTTGTAACGAATGCAAACTGTTTGTTCGTTTTGCTGACCTGCAGAAGAAGAAGAAATATCAGTTTTCCTTATATTTATTTTTTATATCATTTCCTTGCCCAGAACCACCGAGCTAGAATGAAGAGAGTAACGAATATGGATGAAGCAAAATAAGTACACAAGGATCAGGGCAAGTGGAAAGATTTAGTCTCTGCCTACCCTCCCGGGAGAGAGGAGCGATTTTATGTGTGTATGTTCTTTATGTACCACGGCACTTGCGAACACTGTCGGCTCTTGCCTTTTCCTGGTGGCTTTTTAAAATAGTTAACAAATCATTTAATGTTAAATAATTAAAACTTTGGTTAATTGCTAGACGAAAACTCCATTTGGTTACAAGCAAAATGTTTAGAAGGCTTCTTTCATTACACCTAATGGAAATGTTGCCACTTTCAAGATTAATCCCTATATTTGTGTAGTAAATGCGTCCAAAATTTAAGATGACAATTTGAAGGAAATATTTTAGGAGCTTCTTAGCTGCTGTCGAGATAAATATGTTAAATAAACATTCTGTGAATCATTGAAATATTTACAATTTTACAAATATTTAGGTTTTAACAACTGAATAACAACTAATAGGGAATGTAAAAAATTATTAAACAATATCATGTTTTTTTACTGTCTTACACAGACGAATATAGACTAGAATATAGACTTACTTTAAAACAGACGAATATATTTTTTCATATCATTGTCAAAATAAGCTTACTACTTTTATTATATATTGTTTGTTTCATTCATACCATAGCAAACATGAAACACTTACATTTAACTCTGTTTTACTTACAACCTTTCCTTTGTCTTACCTCAAAAGAATGAACTCTAAACATTATTTGTTTGTTCAATTTTCCTTATCACAATATTCTATAGACCATCACAGTTTTCACCCTAAATTGTTCCCTTCCGTTCGCATTAGATTCCCCTTTTCAAATTGTGCGTAATACCCCATCGCTGTCATATCGTAAGCTGCTTTACATTTATCAAAATGCATTATTTGCAAGTTTAAAGAAGTCGATAACATGCGCCTCAGCGTCTGTGGTACTTTGTTACGGCTCAATTAAGTTTTTGAATTGAAGAAAGAAGTTATCAAAATCCTTTAAATTATCCCTTGAACTATGCAGGCCTTTCCAAAGAAAAGATCAATTAATTCAAACAATAAGTTTTTGTTACAAATTTGCCAAACCTACGGTTCGGTAAATTGAAATTAGGAACGAAATTTTCAAATTAATTAGGAACATGATGCATTTAACCACAATAAGTCGTACGAACTAACAATATCAAAATTAGAAATATTAAAAAGATTGTTTTTCACCGCCTGCCGTAAAACTAATCATACTTCTTGAATACAGATCCAGAATAAATTACCTCAGTCTTCGACTTTTGTTCTGTTTTACATTACGGGGTTCGTTACCGAGATAAAATCTTTAATTTCCTATTTGCCGTCAGTGTCATTCGTTTTCAAAGGTCGTTCGGAACTGCTCGAGTGTGTATTTTAAAGGGTTTGATATAGGGATGGCTATTAAACGAATGATGAATAGATATAAATTTTTTGTATTAGTGCCGTGTGGTATCCGGCAAAACAAAAAGTATGTATTTATGTACATAAATAAAAAAGTTAACATATGAAAATATCAATTTATAAACTATTGTCTATTTTATAACATTATAAACGTCCAGTCGTCCATATTGTCCAATTATTTTCCAAAACATTAGTAGAAAATTACTATCTGTGGTTTTAATTCCGCGTAACTAATTATTTCGGAAATGTCAGTGAAAATAAAGCATCATTTGGTTGTTTAATATCAAATACATTACATTAATTGTTTTGTTCATTAGTCGTCTTTGTACAAATATTTATCACGTTTTTCCTTTACCGTGTAGACAGAGGCAGTAGTAAAAGTAATACACGGCTTAATTACATATATTGTTTCCCTAAATAGATTTGTATTACTGATTGAACGATAGTACTTTATTCAATAACAACATTTTTAGACAAAACAATAATATTATGACCCACGTCCATCTGAAAGGTTATACTGTTGCATCAAATTAAGATAATAATTCGTTAGTTATCAAAGGATTAATTATCTGAAATATAAATTTTATCTTTTGGCTGGATAAAAGGTTTGTAATTAATAATATTAAGTCAATAATAGTGTTGATTCCTCAACTAATTTGCTTAGCGATCATTGTCAAAATAATAATGTAAATAACTTTAAAAATACCCAAAGGCTTACATAATTAATATGTTATAGCAATTCTAAAATCAAACAAAAGAAAAAACGATTTAAAAATCGAACGGATCAAATGTTTATTTAATCTGTGACTACTCCCAACCCAAACGAATTAAGACTGCAAAATTCGAAGAAACTTTAAATTTCGAACCGATCAAAGTTCGGTTCAAAGCAAAAAGATAAAGGCGTGCACAGACGAGACCGAATGTTTGCCGGAAGCCGCTTCCGTTCGATCGAACAACATTATTCATAGTGGGGCCCACGAGTGAAAACTTCGGCCGATACACGAAACTTGGAATCGGCTTGCTTTAGTTTACGGTAAGGATGGACATTGATTTAAAACATAATAAGATACTGGACAAGACTTATTTTCTTATCCTTATATCTGAAAATCTTGGAATATATTCCTGGATGGTCAAGTATTGATTATGTTTCATATGTTCTGAAATCTGTGTAATCAAATCTGTGTAAAAAAATTATATTTAATGTTTTAGATATAATATATATAATATATATATACATATGTAAAAATAATACAATATTAATCCGTTTTAGAAAAACAAAATGAGTAGCTAAATAATATGAGTAGTTTTCATGCAACCTGATCAATTTAGGATACTCTAGGACTTGACCTTTTACAAAACCGAACTTATATCAAGTCCTTCCCATTCTTACGTTAAAATTTTCAGTCTAGTATTTTAATGTCGTTGGGTCAGAATATTGCGGGACTGCGCTTTTTGTGGTTAAGCCGCTTAAATTGTGAAAGTTTATGAAAGATTTCATTTATGATTGGCAATTGAGTTTAAACAATAAATTTTCCATTTCAATTATCTGTCTTTACTTTTTCTCAGTTTCGCTTATTGGGAGTTCTTGCTGCACAAGTTGTGTTGTCCCTTTAATCTCTCTTTCTACATTATTTACAAGAAAAGATGGTAAAAAGAAAAGATGGTAAAACCGTTTTCCTTATGGAAATTGTGTGAAACATTGTACAGGATTTTGCGGAACACATCATATTTTTTTTTAATTGGTTATGATTTTACTATAATAATACTACTAATATTATAAATGCGAAAGTTTGTGAGTATGTCGGTATGAATGTTTGTTACTCTTTCACGCAAAAAACTACTGAACCGATTACGATGAAATTTGGTGCGTAGGTAGCTGAAGACCCAGAATAACATATAGGCTATAGACTTTTTGTCTACTTTTTATTATATATGTATTATATTGATAAAGTTTTCATGCGGACAAAGTCGCGGGCGGTTTCTATAACAATTTTCCATTTTGAATAGAAATCAGTTGATAAGATGAATTAATCATAATTCATAAGTAAACGCTTTCAGCTGAACGTGGCCTTCGAGTCCTCCTTAGACCGCTGGAAAGATGATAATTGGATTCCATAACATAAGTATGTTATTGATTGACACAATAATTAGTACTAAACCACAATATTGCGGCGCCATTCAGATACGTCGATGATTCAATTCAAGGTATTTTGCAGTCGAATTAGATAACTTCTAAAACTAAGATCTTACATTGTTATTTTACAATCAAGCAATAATTTTTAATATTTATTTTATATACATACATACATAAATCACGCCTCTTTCCCGGGGGGGTAGTCAGAGATCACATCTTTCCACTTACCACGATCCCAGCACAGTTACCTCCCCCTGTCTATTTGAATCCCAAAATCCATCATAAAGTCATACAGCTGAACGTTGCCTTTCAGACATTCCAGAACTCTTGCCTCTGTCTACTCTGTAAGGAATAAAGTTGAATTATGTATATGTTTCTTTGTTTATTGTCCCGAAATAAAAATAGTCCGAACAATTACGTCCCCAGAAGACTCGTATCGTTCTTTTCAAAGAAATTAGGACAATGTCGTAAAAACAAGGAGAATAAATCGCTCTTGCTTGGATTTTTCACGTGGCTTAGCCAAATCTGCGACTTTTAATGTGGCCCGATTCGTCTCGTGGGACTTATTTTATGTACTTTCACATAAATTGTCTTGTTTTTGTCAAAGATTGCGTTACGGCGCTTTAAAAAATGGATGTTACACTCATGACTGTGTTTCCTAATATTGTAGTAATTAATGTCGTGTATAAATAAAACCGCTTGATATACTGTAATTGCATTTATTTGGCAATAGTAGAATCGTAAATGATTTAAATAAGTAGGCTTATTATGTAAAATAAAAAAAAATATTCATTACACATAATTATCTTCTTCAATTCATGGAAATGGATGTGTATTTGTTTAGGTATTTTTTTAATTTGTGTGTTGGTCGTTCCCGACATTTTTTTATGGATGTCGTAAAAGGCGACTAAGGGAGCTTATAAACTTGAGATTCTTCTTGAAGCCGATGGGCCAGCAAGCTGTCACTATTTGAATTTGAAATTCATCAGTAAGCCATACATGCTCAAAGTATGTTTGAAAGTATGTAGGTATGTATATATTTTTTTAATTTTTAATCCAATAAGTATTGCGATTGGTCTTTGTCTTGATCAAATTTTGTACATTATCTTAGTTTGTTCATAAGATACTCCTTTTCTCCTTTTTTATTTATTACGAAATCAATACACCCTTATATTAATTTTAGGTCTTATCGGAAGTGTGAAAATTAAACTCCGTCGTGTTATTTAAGAGTTTTATTACTGAAATCAGAATAATTTACATTGTAAAAAATACACATACTCCAATAATTTACGCTAAGGTTAACATTTCGCTTTCATAATAGCTATTTTACAGTTCCAACTATAGCTTCGGTTTATTTAGCCTAAAACTTTTTTAGTTTAACATCTAAATTAATAATAAGATCAATTCATCCATATTTCTTTACTTTCATTTGATATCTTCTAGTTTTGAGAGTATAAAATAGTTATATTATTGCATAACTTTCTTTTTCAAGAAGCATATTTGACTGAATAGTTTGATGTCTAAAACGTTGGTAACATAGAAATTTCTTTATAGTAGAAGTGATATTGATTTGTATTCCTGTGTGGTAAGCTTTAGAACAAAAAAAAAAGATTGCATAGAACATTATTTTTCTCTCCAATAATAAAGTTTAAACCCTCAAAAAGCTATACTTTTCGAACGATCGACTGGATATGTATGAAGTGATCTTTAATTTCATTAATCAAATAATTAAAATTATTGAAACCAATATTCTCAACTCTCATGTTACTATCTGAATCAGTTTCATGGGACTTAAGATCATCAGTTGAAATTCTTTGAAGTACAAAACCGATATAGTAATATTTAAAAGCTTCATATTTCTTTGGCATAAGCAGACATTATATAATTTGTGATTTGTAAACTGAAAATTGGGATTACCTAAATGTAAGTCAGGAACAACTAAATGTGTCCCAATGGCAATATGGACCGCCAATACAAGTGATGTATTATATTTTTTTTGTCTTCCACTGTACCTAGTGTAGTTTCAAAATTGTTGTTAACTTTTAAATGGATAAAATTAATTCTCACTTCTTAAACATTGTCAATTGACATAGATTCTTACGTTTCAATACTTAGTTGTAAACTATTTGAAATGTATACAATAAATACAGGTCCATATCTTTGTAAATTAGTCTGAATTGCACTAAAGCGAATTGCGTCATCAAATAAAACATATAGAAGGTAAGCTATAATCTAAAATACTGACTTATCTATTAGAAGCTTTTTTACATTTAATCTTTATTAAAAAAAATGTTCTTTGGATTTCACATCGACTAAACAAACTACACTTTATTGAGTTTCTGTCACTTTAATTCTTAACTAAACGATATGTATGTTAACTATTTTAGTCTCAAGAGAGCAGTTTAGTGTTGTTTTAATTATTACAGCTATGACAGATAATGAATTAATTGGTATTTGGGGAGAAATTGTGCAATAAACTTGATTGAAATGTAAGTTAAGTATGATTTGACAAAACAGTTAATTATGGTTAGAAACGAAATTTGTACAGTAAGAAATACTGCTCACTGCTTCTTCAATCTTCAACAAGGGAATCGAAATAATGCAGTGATCAGATTTCCGTGGCTAGTCACGGAAATTGGAACACTGATCTAAATCTAAATCATGAGCATGCACAGATGTAAATCATGACCATATTTTGCCATAGGCAGAATCAATGTAAACCTCAAATACTGTTAATCCGTAGTGATCTGCGCCGTGTAAAAAATCACCATGACCTCTTTTAGAATTAAAAATTTTGCTCTAATAGTTTTTTAGTTAAGAAGTTTATATAATCTGTGAAATTAAACAATGACACTTTCTATTGAAAACTAATATAAATTTAATTTTACAGCATAAGACACCACTTCATTTTGTACTAGAGCTGAAAATGTATTAGTGTTTCTAGATTTGAAAAATCACATTCATTAACTATATCTCCTAAATATATGGAAAAGCGTTTGGCAGGTTAAATAGGATAAACTAATATCTACTTAAACATAAAAAAGTTTTGAATTTTTAAATCTTCTGAAGATAATTGGAGATTTGAGCAAAATTAATTTGCAAGCAAATTAAATTTTACACACTTCAACTCACTTCATCCTTAGTCCTAACAATTGACAGAGAAATCAAAATAACTTCGAACAAGCTCACTTAGATACAGCGATAAATGATAAAAGTCTATCTAATCCAAACATTCACAGTCATCTCTTACTAAATTTATTTTTTACAACAATTTTATTGATTACTTTCTTTACACACCACGAATTTACATCCAAACGAAGGATCAATGAAATTAGAATTTGAAACGAACTGATACTGGACGGACAGACAAAGATGGTAAGAGTATTTCATGGAATATAAAAAGAAATTGAGACGTGCTTGCAAAGATTCTCAAACTGGCCTCTAATAAACGCGTTCCAAGAAAGAAACTAGATAAACATAAGTTTTAAATTTGAAAAAGGAATTACGTGAGATTATTCCGCCAGTCTTCTTGCTTCTGTTGCGTTGTGCAGTTGGTTGCACACCATCTTGATTGCATGGTGGGTGGGCAGGGCGCCCCACCGGGTCGTTGGCGGCGAATAATTCTGCGCGTGCGCACCACTGATCCTACGCAGCCACCGTCACTGCGGCATGTACTCCATTCTCCCCAGTCTGACACGCGGCAGTCTAGGAGTCCTGAGAATGAGAAGATATAAAAAAAATGCCTGATTGCAGTTTTTGAGTATAACTCTAGGTTAGGTAGAGGTTTTTACACCTCTGACACATTTCCAAACTAGACTAGATTAAATCATAATTTTAGCAATAAAAAATTAAGTTTCTTTTTATCTATAATGTGCCTTACTTGCTCTTTTCCGCTTCCTCCTCTCAGCGGGATCAGCGTTGTCAGCGCGGAGTTTGCGTCGCCTTCGGGCTCGGTACCGCCTCGCCAAACTTCGCATGGCGGATCTCTCACTGGCTGTGGGCCCTGAAGTTGGTAGCTCATTGGCTGAACGAGGCTCTTCTGTCGTATTGGCTGTCGTGTTCGTCCTATGAAATAAAAAAAAAATTATTCGTAGTTGGGTAATAAATTGAAATTTTTAAATTGCGTTCCTAATTCAAAATTTTGTTCATGTAGACTACAAAAGATTGGGAACAATTGGATTGTGATTGATAGTGAAATTAGATAAATTTTAGCGTGGTGGTTTTTTTCTGCTTCAATACTATAATGGAGTTACTTATCTGAATTAAATTCTTACCTAAAATTATATCCCCGGTTCCACAGCTATCTAGGGGCATCGTTATATGGTATTGTTAAAATTGTGTTTGCCATTATCAACATGTGATCTAAATGTGTAACTATCTCTGTTTAAAAATATAATAGGAATTTGTTATTTTTAAGTTAGTAAAATAGAATGCGAAACAGATTTTCAAATAAAATTAAAAAAACTCTGAAGATGTGACACTAAAGAAATTTACTAAAAGTAAGCATAACTATCAAAGATCAAGATAATAAAGAATGAAAGTAGAAGTTCTACATTTATACATCAAATTACACTCTTAATTCTTACGGCAAAAAACTTACAATGTATAATAAGAATAAGCCCCATCAGGCGTGGTCAGGGCACCGTCGGCGTAAATCTTCGGCGCTTCGTTCCTCTCGACTTCTTCAGCTATCGACAATGCTCGGTTCCCGTCCAGCACATCGATGCTGTTATGACTCAGTTTGTCAAGCTGGAGAACATCATAGCGCCGGTCGTCGCTGGAACGGTGGAACACTTCCGAGAGCTCATATTCGCGGAGCTAAAAACATACATACATACATATAGTCACGTCTATATCCCTTACAGAGCCAATAGTCCCGTAAAGACTGAATGGCCACGTTCAGCTGCTCGGCTTAATGATGGAATTGAGATCCAAATAGTGACAGGTGTCTAGCTCATCGCCTAAAAAAAGAATCACAAGTATGTAAGCCCTATCCCTTAGTCGCCTTTTACGACGGAAAGAAATGGAGTGGTCCTATTCTTTTTTGTATTGGTGCCGGGAACCACACGGCACTATTACCGATTTAAAGGTAGAAGAATGTCAAATATATTTACAGTCTCAAAGCATACATTTAACGCGAGATATACATAAGTAAATATTTGTATACCTACGTACGTTTACGTAAAATGTTCCCGAAATTAATTTACATAACATACATAAAATCATAAAATCACGCCTCTTTCCCGGAGGGGTAGGCAGAGACTACCTCTTTCCACTTGCCACGATCTCTGCATACTTCTTTCGCTTCGTCCACATTCATAATTCTCTTCATACAAGCTCGGCGGTTTCGGGTACTTTTGACCTGACCCTTTACCAGGACGTCCTTAATTTGATCAAGATACGTTCGTCTAGGTCTTCCCACTCCGACCTTTCCCTCCACACTCTCCTTGTATATCTGCTTAGTCAACCTGCTTTCATTCATCCTCTCCACATGACCGAACCATCTTAACATACCCTTTTCTATTCCTGTAACTACATCTTCTTTCACATCACAACATTCCCTTATCACGCTGTTCCTTATCCTGTCACTCAATTTCACACCCATCATACTCCTTAACGCTCTCATTTCCACTGCATTTATTCTGCTTTCATGCTTCTTTTGCCATACCCAACTTTCACTCCCATACATTAATGTCGGGACCAACACGCCCCTGTGCACAGCCAGTCGAGCCTTTTTGGATAGTTTCTGACTGCTCATAAAGGCATGCAAAGCTCCATTCACCATGTTCCCCGCGTTCACTCTCCTTTCAATATCACTGTCATACTTGCCATCTGATGTAAACTTTGATCCTAGATATACAAACTCTTTCACTTGCTCCACTTTTTCTCCTCCAATCAAAATATTACATGCTGTCATTTCTTTCTCCATTTCAAAAACCAGTGTTTTAGTTTTACTTACGTTCACTTTCATTCCTTTCTCTTTTAAAGCTTCATGCATACAGTTTACCATCTCCTGTAACTCCTCCGCTGATGACGCCAGTATAACCTGATCGTCGGCATAGAGCAGACATTTGACGAGTAACTCATTCATCCTTAATCCACTTTTAGACTCTTTCAAATCTGTCAAACAGCTATCCATAAATAGGTTGAACAGCCACGGTGACGCAACACATCCTTGCCTAACGCCTTTCTCAATCTTAAACCACTCAGTGTGCGCTCCGTTTATCCTGACACAAGCACTCGAATCCTCATATAAGGATTTCAGTGCTCGTATTAAGAGACTGCTCACCCCATGCATAGAAAGTGCTGACCACAATTCATTCCTCTCAACTCTGTCATAGGCCTTTTCCAGATCTACGAATGTGCAATAGACTTTTTGACTCTTGGCCAAAAACTTTTCGGCTATGCACCGCAAGGAAAAGACCTGATCAGTACATCCCATTCCCTTTCGAAATCCCGCTTGAGCATCCCATATTTTGTCATCAGTTTCATTCCTGACTCTATTAATCAATACCTTAGCATACAATTTGCCGACGACGCTAAGCAGGCTTATACCACGATAATTTTTGCAGTCCAGCTGTGACCCTTTTCCTTTGTAAAGTGGCACGATAACAGCCTTACACCAATCTTTTGGTACTCGGCCGCTTCTCCAACACAAATTGAAAAGGCAGTACAACTGACTAGCTACTACGCCTTTTCCTGCTTTAAGCATCTCGACCGACACTCTATCACACCCAGCAGCCTTTCCCGCTCTCATACTCTTAAGTAAGTGCTTCCACAATTTCGAACATTTCAATTTCGCCTTCCATCTCATTCTCTTTTTCTTCGCTATAGCAGAAATCTTTCTTATTTCCTTCCTTTTTTTCAAATAAACTTTCAAAATAGTCCTTCCATATCTTTAGTACACATTCTTCTCCTTTCACAACGCTACCATCCTGGCATCTGATCCTAGTCAGCTCTCTGGTTATAGTATTTCCTCGGGCTGACCTTACGGATTTCCAGAATACTTTCAGATTTGACTGAAAGTCTTCTGATAGCCTTTTATCAAAATCCTCTTTATACTCTTCTTTCTTTCTAATCACAGCTTTCTTAACCAAATCTTTCATTTTCTTATATTCCTTACGTGCTTCATTCACATCTTCATCTATGACCTCTTGCATTCTTAAGTTAGCTTTTGCTGCTAACAAATCCAGCCATGCTTTCTTCTTTAATCGCACAAGTTCTTGCACATCTTTACTCATCCACGCATTTTTGTGATTTTTTCCTTTCCTTCTTCTACTTACACCACACACTTCAACAGCTACTTTCACAATTCTTTCTTTAAATTCCTTCCATCCATCTTCAATATCGCTCATTTCCTCTAAATCTTCAAATTCATCCTTCAGTCTATTAATATACTTCTTACCTACATCCATATCTTGCAAATTTTCTACTTTTACTCTTTCCAAAGCGCTGGTTTGCTCCCTTACCCTGTGCCGCCAGCGATTGAAGATACCCCTTATCCGGGATATCACCAGTAAATGGTCCGAGTCAATGCCAGCACCGCGATATGCACGGGTATCCAGCACTTTGTTCTTCAATCTTTCATCTACAATCACAAAGTCTATCATACTTTTTAAAATACCTTCCACTCTTGTGTAGGTGTGGATCTCTTTATGTTGAAACATTGAGTTCGACACAAAAAGATCCCACTCTAGACAAATTTCTAATACACTTCTTCCATTATCATTCACCTTTTCGTCACCAAACGCACCAAGCACCTTTTCATATCCATCACGCTTTACACCCACCCATCCATTAAAATCACCTAACATAATAATCTTCTCATTTGGCTTGGTAACTTTCAATACTTCTCTTACACTATTCCAGAACTCCTCGTTTTCGCTTTTTGCTGATGTTGTACCCCTCGAACCCACATCCCAAGGTGCATAAACACCTAGAACGAAGATCCGAGTGATTCCAACTTTCAGCCTAATCCATAGAAGACGAGGGCTGACACACTCATACTCATTCACGCACTCAGCCATTCGTGCAGAAAGAATTAGACCGACCCCTTGACAGCCTCGGCTGGTACTGGAAATTCCAGACCAATACGCCGTGTAAGGGCCGTGCTGCGTCGCGTCGCATCCTTTCCGCTTCGTTTCATTCACGCACAACACATCCAAACGTCTTTCATCCATCATCTGGCATACTTCCTCAATCTTATCCTTCATTCCTCCTCTTACATTCATCGTCGCAAAGCGGCTTTCAGCAGACCGCATACCGCTCCCGCCGGGAACGAGACGTGATGGGGTGCGGACACCATCGCCGCCATCTAGGTGCTCTTTCAAAAAATTTGCATCCATGCGATTCCCACGAGACGCTAGGGAAAAATTTTGTCCGCCCCAGCAGAGCCCCGCATGCCAGGGTAAGGCTAGCCATTACCTGGGGGTGCCCAACCCCATGGCGGAAGTGGCACGCTCGAGACTAGGCTCGCCCCTAGCCATGCATCCATCGGCGCGGCAGACCTTAGATTGGCAGGGATTTACATTAAAGAGGAATCCCAAGTCTATCCCTTAGTCGGCTCTTACGACATCCGTGGGAAAGAGATGGAGTGGTCCTATTCTTTTGTAATGGTGCCGGGAACCACACGGCACGTCACGCCACAAGGCCGTCATCCTTGATCAGTATCTGTGCGACTTGGTATCTGGTCTTCCTCCTGAGGCCAAATTCCAATCAACTGGCCAATATATTAACAGTGCTTTCAAGGCTTCATTTAAGATCTAACCTTTATGAATTGAAACGTAGCGATTGGAGGCAATCTTCTCAAATGCGGGTAGAAGAAGGATCCCGCAGGATGCGACGGGTATTTGGAAGTGATTCTGTACGCCACCCCTTGTGGTGCCGTCGGCCAGTTTGGTGCTGTGAAGGTGAAGCCGTTGTCAGTGCCTGCGTCCAGGGGATCCACCTGATAAACGTACATTAGAGAATTGTTATATTAAAATTCGTTTTAATAAATGAAAAAAGGGTCACCACTTCTATCTGGGAATAATCAATGGTGCCGTGTGGTTTCCGGCCCTTTCGAATAGAACCACTTCATATGGATGTCCTATGGATGATGTAAAAAGTGACTAAGGGATAGGCTTATAGATTTGGTATTCTTCTTGTAGGCGATGGGCTAGCAATCTGTCACCATTTAAATATCAATTCCGCTGCGTGACTTTACAGTATTTTTAATACTGTTGGCTTAGTCTGCTCCGCAAGAGATTACGACTTATGTATGTATTTTTTTATAGTTGTAATATCAAGTCCGTATCACACTAAATCCTGTACAAAGTTCCTAAAACCTCGACCTTCGAAGAGAAATCTAATTTATTTCACCAGGCATTGACTTTTTCGCCACTACTTTCAAATAAATCCAAATTTTTACTACAGTTAATTCAAGTATTAAAATTTGAACTTCGTAATTATTATTTAACACGTCTTTTTTTTTTTATAAAAAAACAATTACCTCTATGGTTATGCTATCCAGCCAGTTTCCATCGACACAGAGGTCGAAACCGTCGATTCCAATGAACCAATCGGGAGACGGGATCATTCGCGCCATCACGGAAACCTGGAACAATATTTATGGTTATAGCGTATTATGTTTTTGGCGTAAACTTTGTTATAAACTTACTGCTTTTTTAATTCCAATAATATTCTCTTTTAGCGAAGCCTATATAAAAGTAGTAAATTGATGTAATTCATAACTAAAAGTAGAATAATTATGCGTTGTAAACTTCCATGTTGCTTCTTCGTACATTGAAGGTATTAAAAAAAACAAAGTTAATGCACTCTCGATGAGATTACAAATTTTATCTAATATTTTGTTTATCTGTTGATTGGCATAGACTACTCAAAAGATTCTAGAATCTTGAAAGGTTATAATATTTTTAGGTTATAAGGTAAAATATAGTTCATATTATTGTTGCCGGTATTTCAAAAACTTATTTATCTAGATTTCTAGATAGATTTATCTAGTAGAGCCGACTGGTTTTATAAACGGAATTAGGTCACCTAAGCTGCGCTAGGCATCTCTCGGAAAATGGGATTTGTTTTTTATTCGTCTACGGCTTTGATCGTTCTAATTAAAATCATGAAATCCTTGGAGAATTTTTTTATAAGCGAATCTACGAGTTTTATGAGAAGTTAGTTAACTTTCCTTTGAAGTATTTAATTACCACGAAATGTTAATTTGTTTTAATTGAAAAAAAAAAATATGAACAAGTTGTCATGCCCACGATGGTGTCTTTTTTTTTATCCAGTAGTTTATATACTTATTATCTGTCCCTTCAAACGTTGATTTGCCATATAAATGATTTTTTAGTTATTTCTAGTAAAAAAAAGATGTAAACGGTGTACGTACAACCCTTATCACTAAGGGGTATGAAAAATAGATTCCAATTTGGCCAATTCTCACACCTACCCAATATGCTTACAAAATTTCATGAGAATCGGTCAAGCCGTTTCGGAAGAGTACGGGAAAGATCATTGTGACACGAGAATTTTATATATAAGATACGTATCAATAATTCTCATTGCAATTGGTGGTGTCAAAGTAACACAACTTCGTTATGACAATTTTATGCATATAGTGTGGCGTAGTCGTCTGATTTCACACAAATATTATTCCAAACCACATTTAATGAAAAAAGGTTTGGTCATTCTTCATCCTCCTGGTTTTTAGTTGCATCCTCACCACTCTGAAGAGGAGCCCGGGGTATGCCTTTGACCATGGACCCTGGATTGGGTTAGTCAGATTTTACGCGAAGACGACACCCTGACCTGCGGAGGTCAGATGGGAGTTCATGTAGAGGTTGCGGCATCTTTGCAGGATCGATCATAATTACACATCCAGTTTCCTGAATGTGCCTGTTTTCTCACGATGTTTTCCCTCACCGTAAGACTTTGGACTTAACTTTACTTCTTATAAAATATACCTTGGTAACGTTGAGTAGATATCCCATAATACCATACTTGAACTGACTTTGGGGCTGATTCAATCTGTATTATTTATACCTTATGTTCTTGCTTGCTTGCTTGTTAATGCCGTGTGGTTCCCGGCACCATTAGAAAATAGAATAGGACCACTCCATCTCTTTCCCATGGGTATCAAAGGCGACTAAGGGATAGGCTTATAAACTTGGGATTCTTCTTTTCGGCGACAGGCTAGCAACCTGTCACTATTTTCATCTCAATTCTACTCGTATATCATTAAGCCAAACAGCTGAACGTGGCCTATCAGTCTTTTTAAGACTGTTGACACTGTCTACCTCGCAAGGGATATAGACGTGATTATATGTATGTATGAATGTATGTTCTTGCTTCATTTAAAAGTGAATACAAAATGTGACAATACTGACACCTCATGGGCTACAAATCAATACGTCCGGCGAAACCCGTTGGCCCGGCCCGGCCCGGCCCGGCCCCGGTCGGACCCGGTTATAAATTAATCCGTCAGGTTCAAACATTTCACAACCGTTATGTTTACGTCAGGCGAAAATGAAACAACCAAATTGAAATCTAGGAGACATTTTACAATATTCTTTATTATAAAACTGTAAGTGGTTAACGTGTCAGTCTGCTACATCCTCCATATTGGGTTCAATTTTATCAAAGAAAAAAATCATTATTTATTTGGTTTTTGTTTTGGCTGTTTTAACTAAATGGTCTGTGAATGAATGAATACTTATAATAGAGGGGAAGGAAGAGAAGCCTGGGTTATGCCTTTGACCATGGATCCTAGATGGGGTGAGTCAGGTTTTTACACGAAGCTACTCCCATCTGACCTCCGCAACCTATGCAGGAGAACCTAACTGTTTTGGATCGGTCATGGTTACACATCCAGTTGCCTGAATATGCAGGTTTCCTCACGATATTTGCCCTCACCGTAAAAGCATCGGTTAGCATTCAAATAAATATACTCTGAATGAATGAATTCGGAGCTTCAGGTAACGCCAAATGCTAGGTATTTATAGTAGGTAATATAATAAAAAGAAATGATTAGTATTTTTATTTGTAACCAATAGACTCAAACACTACTCGACTCTATCTATTTTTATAATAATTGTACAGAAACATACAAAATCATCAAAATCCATACGCCACTTTACATATTACCCTATTTTACATATTATTACGCTATTTTCATATTATTTTGCTATTTTACATACATATCAATTAAGC
This sequence comes from Amyelois transitella, assembly GCF_032362555.1. Classification (NCBI taxonomy): domain Eukaryota; kingdom Metazoa; phylum Arthropoda; class Insecta; order Lepidoptera; family Pyralidae; genus Amyelois; species Amyelois transitella. The sequence goes on along the minus strand of NC_083511.1, from coordinate 2,125,663 downwards.
AACCAGATCCCCTCAAACTCTGTTGTTCTCTCATGGTACTAGATTATATTGTAACTTAATTGATTACGAACTATTTATATACGCTGCTTTTTAAAATCCCACCAAACAGAAGTCCGGCGTAAAAACTAGTGTACATATAATAAAATAAAAAAAATCCTAAAACAGATTTATGAACTGTTAATGAAAACATCCTGTAACCTGTTTATAGCCTCTTTCCCAGTTATTATTAATCCGTCAGATGCATTCGTCGACCATCATACATTTGTGGTTGCCTCCGGCTAAATTTACAACGGAATTGAATTTCCGAAGATATATTTAGCCCACGACAAAAATAGCGGTGTTATGTGTTTAGTAAATGTGTTTTAAGTCGATAATTTTTGTTTTTATTCTAGACTCTAGTTTGTATTGATTACTCATTATTTGTCGGCGCGATTAATTAGAGCGTTGTAAGGTGATTTATTTTTATTGTTTTTTATTTACTGGTGTGTGTGACTTGATTTCATGGAACTAAAGATGTTTCTGATTTACATCTTCTTTCTGTCGTTTTGTCCCAAATGGGTCTCCCCAAGGGGCTATATTACTACGATACACGGGAACTGTCAGGTGATCATATTTAAACTCATTATCTATTTTGCATAATTGCGTCGAAACATTTTAAAAGTACATTGAAATACAAATGGAACAACAAAAACAATAACAAAATGCGCAATGAAATAAACAATGGAAATAACAGGCAGCAGTAAAACAGGCGATGCAACGCCAGATAAAATTCCCTTCGGTGTGGCTCGCTTCCAGCCAAATTTTAGGGTTCCGTAGGGTTCCTTGTTCACCAGGGATCTTTTTCCAGATACAAGGCTACATCCCTACCTCTCACTTGATGGACTATAATTATCAAAGGGAAATCCCAAGTAAAGAAAAAATTTATGCTAACGCGAATTTTTTTATATTTTCCTCGGACTCTGCAGATAATTTATTTGATGTACCTAATTGATTTGATTTGAACTTTAGCCCTTGATCTGAGAAAAAACCCAAGGAAAAAAATTATATAGCGAAGGTCGATCGCAGTGTCCACCATAAAAACAGTAGTACCAACTTAACTTTTGTTTCCCCCCAAAAAAATTGTACCTGTGATGTGTAAAATTTTTTTTGTGGACTCTATTAGACTTGAGTTTGTAGCACTATAAAATAAAGTCTATTTTAAAAAAACGGATCTCTTTCTACAAGTGTTCATGTTTATAACAAAAGCTTGAGCACTGGACTTGAGCAAAAGACGATAAGCTCTTAGAAAAAGAAAAGAGGTTGATTGAAATTAAACTTACCTCCTTCATCAAAGACTTATAGCTATTCATTTAAATCTCATATATTATATCTCTCTCATCTCTGCGTGTTCCCAGTTGCACCCTCCGCAGAAGTCTTGCAGGGCCCGTGGTCCGCCTTTTATATTATATTCTCATAAATTATCTGAAGTACCAAAAATAGACCTGCGGAACACGATGCTCCAATTACCTTTTGTTTTTTCACGAACACCAAAGTCTGACGTATCGTAATTGTTCGCTCTCTCGAGTTTAATTAACGATGAAATACGATATTTTCGTCGATTGTTTGCCGGGGTAAAAAACATCGCTAGCAATTATGGGCCTACAAGTCAGGTAAAATTGTTTTTGTGCTTGTTTGTTGAAACTTTTATGTTTTCAGCGGATCTTTGTTTCGGAAAATTTGCCAGTTTCAGTGAGCATTGATAGAATGGGACTTGAAATAATGGACGACCTCATTGTTTGGAGAAGCTAAGTACCTAAGTGAACGTGGGTCATGATTCAAGGAGGTTTCGTCTGTTGACAGGGTACTCTGTGTTTCCCGCTGCATAAAGCAACGTGTATTTTCAGCCACCATAACTATGGAATGGTTAATACAGATAGTGGCTGATGTTTCTGAAATAAAAATTTGCAGCTAGCAGCACCTTAATACTGTTTATTTTATTTATTTATATCTATCATCAAGTTAAGGACGTCCTGGTAAAGGGTCAGGTCAAAAGTACCCGAAACCGTCGAGCTTGCATTAAAGTTATGAATGTGGATGAAGCGAAGGAACTATGAGATCGTGGCAATTGAAAAGAGGTAGTCTCTGCCTACCCCTCCGGGAAAGAGGCGTGTTTTTATGTATGTATAGATAATTTACTTATGTGCTTCTTTTATTGTATTCCTATGTATGGTAATTGAATTTATTTTATGTACAACGTAGGTAACTATTCCACCATTTTAATGACGACAGTTCGGTAAAACATGTATGTAGGTACCATATTTGCAAAATATCATTTGCGTGGAAATTTTATTCTCATAATTGCCGGCTTTGTCTGATATTATCGAAATTATAGTCCATTACAATTGTTTCGTGTATTTATTTCTCGTTTTATTCACTATCGGAAGAATATAATCCGCACGATTTATAATGTTAATGACGGGTAATTGCGGTTTTGAATTGTGGGGGTTTTTAATCTGTTCATGGAAGCTTTTAATATCTTTTTTATTAATTTATTTATCAACCAGTTCTGTTAAATTACTTCTTCTTTCTAGCTTTAGTCCCTTTGGTACCTCATCACCAGAGGAGCCCGAGGTAAGCCCTTGACCATGGATTCTGGATTGGGTGAGTCAGGTTTTTACAAAAAGCGACTCCCGTCTGACCTCCGCAACTTTCGCAAGTTAACCTAACCCGTGTTGGATCGATCATGGTAACTTGTAACCTATATTTGACAAATGTGAAATGAATTATGAATCAAATTATTAAATTTACTATCAAATACAATGAGATATCCTATAGTGAAGACATTGATATTTTTATATTTTAGTTAATTCAAAACAGATAAACTCAACATTCACAACACCACATATAGAACAAAGTGTCGGAAAGTTATTTTAGAAATTAATATAATTACACGCATACATTTCTGTTAATAGGGAAATTTACCTTTATTTATTGTATTGTCTGTTTCGCATACTTAGCTAAACAGTTGTGCATACACCCTTAGGATGCTAAGTTAGAATAATTTTATTTAATAATGGAACCTTGTAATATTATTATGTAGCGTCTGTTATTGTTTTTAAAAAATAATAATAATTTGTCTTTAATATATTATACTAGCTTTCCGCCCGCGGCTTCGCCCACGTGTAATTCGGTTATATATAGCGTTTTTTAATGATCTCGACAGGGCTTTTTCTTCCACAGGCTGAAATCTTCGATTTACGTGATTCTTTTTTTGTTCGGTAGAGTATACTTTCAAGTTGGTCCCGTTGTTACCTTGTCAGGATCTGATGATGGTATTCCAGGGAAATCAAGGGCAAACCTCAAATTTACAGGCAATTACGTTTTTGACAATTTCATAGATCTGTTTAAGTATTTGCGTCTGATAGTCATCATCCCATGTGAATGAGCTGATGATGGAAGGTACAACTCCTCAACGGTTAGGAGTTGAAAGAAAATTCTTACGAAGTTATACGTACATGTGAGGCTATTAGGTTGACCTGATAATAAAAAGTAAATCTCATTAACGTTAAGAATTTAGGTGAAAATGGATGCGGACAAATTTCGTCTCTTCACTTGTTTCCTTTTAGCTGTTTGTATGGGTAGTGTTAACACAAAATAGGGATTTAAAGGCGTGATGTTATTAATGTTATGCATGTATGTACATAATTATGTATGTTATTATGTATGTTAAAGAGACGACTGAAAGTTGTCATACAAAGTCTTTTTTTTTAAGGATGGGAAATCATCAAATGACCTCTCCCGCTCTGGGTGGAACGGAAGGGAGTGTCAGACTTTTACTGACTAAAACCCACCTCGTTCCTTCAGTTGCCCTTTGCGTTCCGGGGCCACGGTATCTCGTTAGAACTTTCCCGCAGCCCCGGCTCAGTTTATCCCGTTTCCCCCCCTTGGGGGTTGACATTTCAAAAATCCCTTCTTAGTGCTCACTTATGTTACTAAAGGAACCTCTGTTCAAAATCTCAGACTCCTATACCGAGCGGTTTCGGCTGTGCGTTAATAAATCAGTCACCCAATCGCACCCCCTAAATCACGATTGGAGGGTAGTTTGAAAAAACTTATAATGTCAAACATATTTACTTGCCTATGTACGTGTTCATGCCAAGTTTCAAGTTTATAAACCCAAGGAATAAGATTTTTCATAGAAACGTTTTTACCCCTTTTCCCCCCCTTGGGGGTTGAATTTCCAAAAATCCTTTCTTAGTGCTCCCCTACATATCCCAAGGAACCTACATTCCAAATTTCAGCTGTCTACGACCAGTAGTTTCGACTGTGCGTTGTCTGTCAGTCAGTCACTCAGTAACGGAAGAGTTTTATATATATAGATTACTTTTTGTTAGCTGACCTCTTACTTATTTTTACGTTGGTAACATTAAGAGATAGAATAGTGAGTCTGCGGTACGATGTAAGACGTTATAAAATGTATTTAAGAAGTCCAATAAAATAAGAAGATTTACGATATAATTCCGCACTGTTTTACTTTCATTCCCTCATATATATATTAAATACTCACTCTAGAATGATTCCCATCGACAAAGAACTCCGCTTCAGTCCTCCCCGCGCCCTGCTGCACCGCTGGGGCTCCAAACACGTCCATGGTCCCCGGGGCCGAGCCCAGGGTATCCGACCGACCGGACTCGGCGAACTGTCTAACAGCCGGAGAGACTCGACGACCTAGTCGGAAGAGGACGTACGATCGGTCGTGAGACACACCTGTGGACAAATACATTACATTACATAAAATCACGCCTCTTTCCCGGAGGGGTAGGCAGAGACTACCTCTTTCCACTTGCCACGATCTCTGCATACTTCCTTCGCTTCATCCACATTCATAACTCTCTTCATACAAGCTCGGCGGTTTTCGGGTGCTTTTAACCTGACCCTTTACCAGGACAAATATTTATAATATAAATAATTATTTTGTTACTACAAATGTGCCGTGTGGTTCCCGGCACCAATACAGAAAAGAATAGGACCACTCCATCTCTTTCCCATGGATGTCGTAAAAGGCGACTAAGGGATAGGTTTACAAACTTGATGTTCTTTTTTAGGCGATGTGCTAGATTTTTAGACTTAAGTTAAATAAAATAATGTTTCAAAATTTTTTTTAGAAACATTTCATATTAATTTATTTTCTAAACTCAGCCACAGATATCAAAAGTTTCTTGAGACAAATTCGAGAATGAGTACGGAAACGGTATTCACGTGTAATCCGTGGCTACTTTTTATAAATCTTAATAACCTTATTATTTCATGAATCACACTCCGTTGAAAATATTTCATTCACCAATTGGGTAAGAGCCAATAATAAATAATAAAAAAGATTATTTATTTATTATTTATTTATTTATTATTTTATTATTTTAAATAGCATCGCTGTCATGGCTTGGTAAGATTTGATCAAATTTTGTGATGTGTTAACTTTTAGAATTTGACCACAGTACCTATTACATATACTTAGCTTTGGTGTAAGTAAACATTACTACTTACTTAACAGTATTACTTTCAACCTTGACATTGGCAAAATCATCGTTTTGTTGAAAACAGGAGCCATAGCATTAAAAAGTGAAGTGAATTAGAGTATAACTGTAATCATCTCTTAGTGCAAATTTAAAATATCTTTGCTTTAGCGGTTTGGGCTGTTGATATGTGTTGTCAGTCAATTAGTTAGTAAGTGTGTTGTATTTAAATACATACATATGGTCACGTCTATATCCCTTGCGGGGTAGACAGAGCCAACAGTCTCGAATAGACTGAACGGCCACGTTCAGCTATTTGGCTTAACGATAGAATTGAGATTCAAATAGTGACAGGTTGCTAGCCTATCGCCTAAAAAAAGAATCCTAAGTTTGTAAGCCTATCCCTTAGTCGCCTTTTATGACATCCATGGGAAAGAGATGGAGTGGTCTTATTCTTTTTTGTACTGGTGCCGGGAACTACACGGCACTTTCCGAAATATTTCAGAACCTAAAAATGAAACCATTTTGAAAGGTCGCACGATGAAGTTACGTAAATACCTACTGTTAACATATAACTTGTCAGAAACACAAAAGCGTTTTTAATTATCCCAGCATTTAAGGTCCGAGGCTTCGCGAACTTAAAAAATAAAGTGCACAACTTTCTTAATTGTCTACGCGGCGGAGAAAATATTTTAAAGGGGTCGATTCGGGCGAGCGCAGTTAAAGTTTGGAGCAAAGGACTGCAAACTGCAGCTGCTAAAAGTTATTTTTCTAGAAATGGTGCATCGTCTTTCTTGTCGCAATTTTGTGTACGCTCATTATCTTCGTTTAGAAAGGTAACTTTTGTATTTGAACAGTTGAATAAGATAAACGAGCGTGTTTCTTTGTATTTTACAAAACGTTTGATGAGTGAGGGTTTTACCTTTGAGACTCGTCCTGACTTTTGTCCTGGTGGTATCATCTGTTTTTATGGTTAATTCATAAGACTAGTCATATGTGATCATCGAGACAAAGAACTTCATGAAATAATAACGAAGAAAACAAATGTTAATAAATAAATATATACGGGACAAATTACACAGATTGAGTTAGCCTCGAAGTAAGTTCGAGACTTGTATTACGACTTAGTAACTCAATATCAATCGATACTATCTCTACATAGTATAAAACAAAGTCGCTATTTTAGTCTGTTTGTCTGTATGCTTTAATCATTAAAATTACGCAACGGATTTTGATGCGGTTTTTTGTAACAGGTAGAGTGATTCAAGAGGAAGGTTTTTATGTATAATAACATTTATAATTTTGCACCCGTGCGAAGCCGGGGCGGGTCGCTAGTATTTTATAATAAATACTTATATAGATAAACATCCAAGACCCAGGCCAATCAGAAAAGTTTTTTCTCATCATGCCCATGAGGCCGTCAAATGTATGTGTCAATTCCGCTAACGGCAAGGCCGCATATGGCCGCAAGGCCGCTAATGGTAAGGGTTGTAAACTTGAGATTATTCTATTGGGCAATGCCTAAACAATCTTCATTAAACTGCCACCCAGCCAAGTCTTTTCGAGATTATTTGTTATGTCTTGTCAGCAAGGAATAGAGACGTAAAAATTATACAAGTATGCCGATAACCAATCAGGTGATAAGTGGGTGACTAGACACTAACAAACTTATTGTTTTGAGGAATCGCGTAAAAATAGTAAGATTGTTTACATAACCATGACTCATGAACCAGGGTAGTGAACTCGGCGGATGCCAGCTGGCATGGTTACAGAATCATTATTACTTTTATTTTCTAGTTTCGTGACGGGTGTAAATTTACATTTGGAAATATGAATGGACAAATGCACTGCCTGATTTTGCTGAGAACAGGGAAAAGTAGGAACAGAACGGAACTGTACAGTACAGGAACAGTAGGTATAAACATATACAATCTCTTTCTGGTATGTCAAGCTGCTTTTGAAGAATATATGTTAATATGCCTCACACGTGTGACACTTTGTCTAATTCTTTCTCGACATAAATCCAAAAAATTCAATGACTTCTTTGACGTGCCAGTGCGGTCTCCCTGGGAAACTTTCTTCAGCGCCTCTCTTCACAGCCCGGGAGCCCGGGCCTTCACCTTTGGACTACTTCAACGCTCACCAAGTAAAGTAGCTCGCTACCTGTTGAATCTCGTGTCTATAGCTTAACCCACGCCCTCTTAAAAATTGTAAAACAAATCCTTATAAAGGTTCGAGTTATTCTATGAATTTTTTAATTATATTTATCTGCGAAGTTTCACCTAAACGTCAAAGAAAAATATAGATTAGCAATACGAGTAACGATATGACCAGATATTTAGTAGAGATGAATTATTTATGAATGAGCTTATATTTCATTTCTGCATGAGTCGTATCCGATATTTAGTTTTGAAACAAGACCACGATACAATAAAATACGTACAAAAGAATAGTTTACAAGTTGAAACTACACCTCAACAAGTTTCGAATCGAAGAACTAACTTTTTTAACATGCTTCTCTTTCGTATAAAAATATTCTTTATTATTATTAAGAAGAAAGGTACTTAATTATGTACGTACAAATCACACTCGTGGATTATTTACCGGACTGGAGTGAATAATACGTCTACTTTAAGAAGTACTCTAAATCACGGAAACAATTTCGTCCGACCAATTAATTCTACTTACTTGGACACTCCCCAGACGGCAAAAAAAATGCCTTATATCCTTCTCGTATGTTCTATCAAATCTTTATATAGTTGAATATCACCCTTATTCTCTAACGCATAAAGATTAATTAAATCTTTACGTCTAAAAACCTGCACATTTCTTCTTAGTTTCTAGTGAAGGTGTCAATAAAGTGTAATTTTGTTTGGAGGTTACGTTTTTAGGCGTGACAGCACCTTCTTATTCCAGCTAACGATAGTAATTAGGAGCCACCTTAAACTAATGGTTTTGTTTTTCAGTGCTGAACCTAGGAGGTCCCTTTGTCCCTTTTTACAGGGAAAAATAAATGTTAATGAGAATTAATTTTAATGCTGTTAATTATAAGAGACTTTCGTTAGAATCTTAATGAGGTAAATATTTAAAATTGTTTGTTGTTGTTTTATAAGTATAATGTTTTCAAATCTCTCTCTCTCTCATTCTTGTGTAAGTTTTATAACGTTACATAGGATTAAGCTTCTGAATCACTTATGAAAGCATTTATGTTTATAACAGTTTTCAAAAATATTGCTGAAGTTATAACACAATCATTAAAAATACATAGTGATTGGAATTATTTCGAAAAGTATCTTAAGGAAACTTCCACATTCAATTATCTGGATGTGTAGAATATATGTATATTTGAGATCTAAATAATAACGATACCTACATAATATATGTAGCGGGAGCATTGATTCGGCTTGACCGCCACCAAAGGGAAGATCTCCCGCCAGGCTAGGTGTTATGTCTAAGGAACCGCGCGACAGACGATGTTGTGTTAGAGATTGTATATATACTCCAATCCGTGAAATCTTTACTTGCGCGATTAAGATTTTTCGCTTTTTTTTACTGATAACGTCGCGTGACTTTGTTTTTGTGACTTTTGGCGTAAAGATGTCGCCACATACATATACGCAAAAGTACTATATTGGGTGTCAACAGGGAACAACAGCCTGATTTCTAAGATATATATATATATACCAGCAAATATATATTTATATAAATACATAATTAATATATTAAAAGTAGATAAATACCGCGTATTCGTTCATTAAAATGTGACCTTCGATACTCACCATTATTCTGTATTCTTAATTTCATAAAAATCAGTTCAATAGCTCATCCCGATATTATAATTATTATATCACTTTGAAACTTATATAATTCCTATTTGGTTCCGATACCGATAAAGATAGTTCCATTTTCAGTAATAAATTTCAGCATAAGCCCTCGGCCTGGGTCATGCCGTTGTGGAAATACATACGTTACTCATCAATCATGTTTATCTAAATCTTACCAAGATCAGTATTGGATGTTTGTTCTACACATTGGGAATTAAGGCTGATTTCTCACTATTTATCTTTCATCTTTTTCATTATAATAAGGATTGAATAACCAATGCAACAATAATACGTAAAAATACGAAAGCCACAGCACCTGGGCGACCGAGCCAGAAAATTACCCATTTTGGTTGAATACATACATAAATAATAGTCACGTCTAGCGGGGTAGGTCCTTTGCGGGGTAGACATAGCCAAAACACTTGTGAAGACCAAAAGTTCCGAAAACCACACGGTACGGGTGAAAATATGGAGAAAACTAATTTTCTCAGATGTGGGACTTAATTTCAATGAGTCTCAAATCGAAAAAAAGAGTCCTTTAAAAATATTTATTTCTTTCACGGAACTAATCTTCCTGAATTTTCTAATATATGTACTTCTAAGTTCATTTCTTCTATAGGTAGCGTTATTTCTATTACCCTATTAACCTAAATAGAATTGTATGTTATTGACGAAGTTCCGTGACGCATGAAATAAGGCTCTTTGCACACTTCACGGCTCTAAATACCGCGTAGAGGTTCTATTATTTTTTGTCGAATTTCAGTATGAATAAAAACTAAAAGATCAAATAACTTGTACGGTGTAAATTATGAGTTCGAATATAAAATAATAACTAAGTAAAGCAGTACTTTTTTTTAATACTTGTTTAACTGGTTCCCGTAATAGTTTGAAAATATATTCGGGTACCAAGTCAATCCTTCTAATATTATAAATGCGAAAGTATGTCAGGATGTCAGTATGGATGTTTGTTACTCTTTCACGCAAAAACTACTGAACCGATTACCATGAAATTTGGTATGTAGATAGCTGAAGACCCAGAATAACACATAGGCTACTTTTTATCCCAGAGTTCCCGCGGGATTGATAGGGTTTCCATGCGGACGAAGTCGCGGGCGGCCTCTAGTATTATAAATGCGAAAGTTTGTGAGTATGTCGGATGTCAGTATGTATGTTTGTTACTCTTTGACTTAAAAACTACTGAACCGATTACGATGAAGTTGGGTATCAAGGTAGCTGAAGACCCAGAATAACATATAGGCTACTTTTTATCCCGGAGTTCCCGCGGGATTGATAGAGTTTTCATGCGGACGAAGTCGCGAGCGGCCTGTAATACTTTTTATGTTTCATGCTGATTTAACAAAAAGTTTATTATAACAAAGACATATTACATAACATTCTTATCTGCCTTATTAAAATACCTGTGTTCCTACGTTATGTAAATCTATACTAATATACTATTTCAAATGTAAACGTCTGACTGTCTGTTTGTTTTGATGAAATTTTGTATGGAAATTCCTATTTAACCAAAGTCCCGGGAAAAGCTAGTACACAATAATGTAACTTTGATAACGATCCGGTCTCGTACGGTTACATTAGCTACCGGTCCGGCTGCCGGCACGTGTATAAACACTTTATATTGTTTACAAGAATGCCATAGCGAAGTTTCGATATGATCTCTTGGCAAAATATTGATGTTACTGTTGATTTGCTATGTTTAGTTTTAGTAGGTTTGTTCCTTACGTTATTATTGAAATTGTGCATACATACATACGTAAATAAATATAATCACGTCTATATCCCTTGCAGGGTGGACAGAGCCAACTTTTTAAAGAGTGTTGCAAAGACTGGTAGGCCTCGTTCAGCTGTTTGGCTTTGGCTGTTTGAATCTCAATTCCACCATTAAGCTTAATAGCTGAACGTGGCCGTTTATTCTTTTCAAGACTGTTGGCTCTGTGTACCTCGCAAGGAATATAGACGTGTCCATATGTATGTATTTATGTATATTTCTCAAGAAGTGATTCAGTTTTCATCGCCGCATTATGTATTGTTACGTACGCCTACTCCGACGTCTGCGGTCGACCGCGTTCTTCAAGGATCGATCACGCTCAATTGATCGAGATAATAGTCGATTCATTGATAAAAATCTTTATCAAAATAATCGATCCGAACTAATTCGACGAATGATCTAACAGATGGAAGGAATGAATGACTGTCCCATTTTGTGGTTTAGTTTATTTCCAGACAAGGATTTAATTTTTGTATTTTATTTAAATTTCAATTACATTAAAGATTTCATGTGAATGTGGCCTTACAGTTTCAAGACTGTTGGCTCAGTCTACCCCGTGAGGGATAAAGACGTGACTATGTACGTACATACATACATAGCCCAATGATTTTAAGCTAAGCAAGGATTTTTCTGAAATTCGCACGGGAACAATGCTCGAAACAAAAGCATGTTATATAATTTACCAAGTAGATTTTAAAGTAATCCGGCTAAGCCTACAAATAGTGGGTCGTCTAATAATACCATAGACCCTTGTTAAACATTTACGTTCAAAGCTTTACTGGATTACACTGAGAACTTAAGATGGTACAATATTGGTAATGGATTTATTTCAATTAGGATATTTTTAAATTGATCAGTTTTGTAAGTAAACTCATGTTACATACATACAAACATATAGACGACGTCGGGTGGTTCTCGAAATTTTAGAATAGGACCACTATATACCATATCTATCCAATGAATGTCGTAAAGGCGACTAATGGAAAGGCTTATAAACTTGAGATTCCTTTTGTAGGACATGGGCTAGCAGTATGTCACTATTTTAACCTCAATTTCATCATTAAGCCATAATACAGCTGAACGTGGCCTTTCAGTCTTTTCTAGACTGTTGGCTCTGTCTACCCCGCAAGGGATATAGATGTGAAAATATGTGTTATTAAATAAGTATATCATAAAAAAAATACTAGTTTTGTTCGAAGTTAACGCCATGACAAACAACGCTCAGCGGGGTAGGTGCTTTTATTTATTGCCTACAGTAAACGAGATTCGTCTTGACAAACAAACTGATAGATAACTTTGTGAGGCAAAAAGTCGACAAGTCGGGCTTTTCTGTGATGTAAACAATAAATAAAAATGGGTTCAATGTACTATTTTATTGATTGAGTCTTTAATTTGAAAATATCGTGAGAAAACCTGCACGTTCAGGCAACTGGATGTGTAACCATGGATCCAATACGGGTAAGGTTGCGGAGGTCAGACGGGAGCCACTTCGTGTAAAAACCTGACTCACCCAACCCAGGGTCTATGGTCAAAGGCATACCCTGAGCTCCTCTCCAGAGCGGTGGGAATGCAACCAGGACTACAGCCAGGAGGAGGAAGATAAAATATAAATAAATACATTTTACGGAAGAAATTTTACTGATTGAGTAAGCCTCTAAGTGAATTTGACATTTGTGTTATGAGGTACTAATTGGACAATACTTTATTTATTATAGTATATCTATAATAAATTAAGTATTGTTGGCCGGGATTCGAATCCAGGACCTTCTATGTCACAGAATATAAGCCTTATTTTAAACGATCAAGCCGCGTTTCGACCATAGTTAATAAATATAATAAAACAATAATTAACTCGTAAAGGCAACCGGAAAATTCCTTGCCGTAATCAAAGAGATTTCGGTCGAAAGTTCAAAGCTTTCATTAGATTTTATGAGATTTTCTGTTGAGAGATCTCTGCTCATTTATCTTTCGTGTAATTGTATTAACGACCGTTTGAACGAATTTCAAACAGCCATTATCAAATTGTTTTAAATATAAGCAAGTAATTTTGATGCTTTTCTTATTAAATATACTTAAATATAGTAGCTATTACCCGCGACTCTTGTCTTAAATGTTTTTAAATTTTTAATGTATATTTTTTTCAATTTTCAGGCTTTATTGAAAATTGAAATAAAATAAACATTAAAAATTAATATAATGCAATGTTTCATGTAAATCCGTTTAGTAGTTTTTGCGTTGAAGAGCTTTCGCATTTATAATATCAGTAGTTGAAGATATTAAGTAAGATTAACTAATTTCTCCCGAACTTTGCCGAGCTATGCCGAAAGTGTGGCCTTCGAGTCTTTTCCATTTTATTGGCTCTGTCGGTCCCGTAAGGATGAGGTGTGGCAGCACGAGTGTAACAATTGTAACGATGGTACCAAAAGTCAACTTTAACAACGTTAACAAAAATAACATAAACCGAATGAAATTCTTCCCTACATTTACCGAAGTCATCGATTGCTTGTATATCGTAGATTCTGTCACGTAATAGTGTTGTTACATATTACCATTTTGTTACTATCGACAATTGTCTATTTTAATGCACATATCTGGCAGATGTCCAATGAACGCGTAGGGCGCACGGCGCTCCACTAAATTAATATTTGGCAGTACGTTTCGGTGTATTATTATATTACTCACATTTCTATTTCCAATTGTTGTGAAAAATGTTGGCATTTGTCACAAGCAGGTGTGATATTTGCTTGTGTCATGATTAAGAATTTACATGTTTGTTAAATTGTACCATTAGTCACGCTATACGAGGTTAATTAATTTGATTTTTTCTTATTAATAGGATCATTTAATCATGGTGAAATCTAAGAATAGACTAATTGATTTTTTTTTTCCTATTGAACAGACAAAAATACACGTTCAAATTTATGTTCTAATTTTGACTTTGGATAATTGTGAAGTCGACGTTATCGAAGAAAATGCTGCAGTGCATTTTGTTGACGCTTCTTCTGCACTGACGCTTTGGAAGCGGCTTATCTTTAAGTAATTTATATCACGTCAACCAATTTTGTGAAACCAAAAGTGATGACAGTTATTAAGTGACTTAGAATGGAATATTGAAATGTTCCATTCAAAGTAAAAAATATAATAATAATTTGAATTTGACATTTGAATTCATTCTATGGTTGGATATAACTGCTGTTGCTAATAAAATAACTCCCGCCAATTTTATTTTAATGAAGTATTATTGGTAGTTATCATAGAAAAAAAAAAACGATAAACTTTTAGAATTACTTCTTATTTATTCTATAGAAACTGACAATGCTCTAAGCATAAAAAGACATGCATAATAACACTCGTTATAATGACTGCATTATCGCGTGTCATTGACCTTTAGCCTTGTGCATATCGACTGCATTTTATCATGTCGCCACGATGCTCGCGTCTGCGAAATGAATCACAAATTTTGCATTGAAATGCAGATGTAATATTCAAAATATAGCATGTTTCATATGAATAAGATATCTTAACTCAAAACAAACTTTATGTTAAATATATTAAAGCTTCTTTTTTTGTATATTTCAAAATTGAATTTGAATTTATTTTAAACATTTATTCTACCTCAAAAGCAACAAGATGTGTTATTGAGGGGTTTCTTACTGAAACTAATTAAAAACATTTCACATTCATTAGCTGTATCAAGATTTTGCATAATTTGTATTCAGATTCAGTAGTCATTTTGTTTCGTAATAAAGTTTGAGCAACGCAAAAGCTATTGCTAAAAGTTGCTCTTCCCAAAACTTATTCTCTACATCGAAATCCTGTTTGTGATAAGTTTCCGCTGGCACACGTTTTCTGATAAAAGTAAGTTTCCCGACTACTTTAAGAGTTAATTTATACCAACACAATTTATTCATGGCTGTTATTGCAAGTAAATTCGTACAATGAGGGAAATTTACTCGTTTGAAACTTGGGCTAAGTTTCAAGAGTCCCGAAACTAAAAATGAGTGCAATATTGCAATTGTAATTTATTGGATTGGATGTTTTGATCTTTAGAATTCTAAATGATGCAGTGGCTCATTGTTGTTTTATTATTTAACTAGAGTACTCCCGCGGTTCTGCTCATTTTAGAGATGCCAAAATTTTAAGGTCTCCAGATCCAGCGGTTTGGGCTGTGCGTGTGTTGATGTCAAACAGTCAATCAATCAGCTTCCTCGTCCTTATTTTTAATTTAAAGGATCAGTTTTTAAGAGTGTAGTTTACTGACAAAATTTTCCAATGAAATTTCTAAAATTTGAAAGCTATAGGGAATAAGCTAGGTGTGACAAGGTAGACTATGCTTTTATAGAAAAATTGACGTTTCTGGTAAACGTTTTCATTCATATAGGCAAACATCTATTTAACAGTTAAGTACAGTAAAAAAAAAACTTACCATAAACTTTCGACCACTGCGCCGGCGGCCGCCAATCAGGATAGTGCTTCGGGAATTTCTCTCTTGTCCAATACGTGTGCAACACCATTCGATACACTGTCATTTTGTCCGGATTACACGAATCGGTGTCACCGGGTGACAGCGCGGCCACAAGGGCCGGCAGTAGTAGCACGAATATAAAACGCGCCATTTTATCGACACCGACCATCGACATAGTCACAACACTAGCTGGATGACGTCATTGCTTGCTGTCACAACATGTCACCTTAGTTGATATCTGTAACAAAAGGAGAAATAGATTAATCGATTTTATAAGAAAAATGGGTCGTCAATACGTGAGTTAGAGGTTCAGTCAATACGAAACTAGGTCAGAAAAGGTTATTGCTTGCAATGACATATAAAATATCTTTACATCTAACGGGGTAGGCAACCTAAACGCTAACAGGACTCCTCTCGATTAGCTGCATGACATGGGATTAAGATTGTATGTCTTTGACATACTGTAAAAAATATTAGCCTCTAAATTTAGTTAAGTGGCAATGAACAAGGTTGCTAGCCCTTCGCCTGAAAAACGCCTAAAACTGTCACAATTTGAGTCTTAATACCATTCTTCAGCCTTACATTTTAACGGGGCCTTACAGTCTTTCCAAGGCGGTTTGCTCTGTCTAAGCGTAAGGGATAAAGATGAAATTTCATGTTTGTTAAATTTTGAAAAAAGACTGATAAAAAATTTGAGTAATACCTATCTCTTTTATAATTGTAATAACACAAGTTCACAGAATATCCAAAGTCATGTGATACACTAACACAATTATTATTTCTGAGTCAACGCAGAATTCGTGGAAATAACGATTGTATCACACGTTGCGGAACTTTTTCCACTTTCATGTTTTATTGTTTCTTGTTTCGACGAATTTATGATGTAATAAATTACACCCAGTTTAAATAATTAGTAAAAACGATATGCTTTGAATAAATATTATGTATAATATGAATGTCACCAATGTCTCCTCGGCAAGTCTGGGTATCTACTTACATAAAAAAAATGTTATCCTACAATCAAGTGCTTTTTTCCATAATAATAAACTGTAATTGTCTATCAAAATAGTATGTTTGGTTCCCGGCACTAATAGAAAAATGAATAGGTCTCCATCTCTTTCCCATGGATTAACTTGGGATTTGTGTTTTAGGCCATGCGCTATCCTACCTGTCACTATTTGAATCTCAATCCCATCATCAAGCCAAACAAATGAACGTGGCCTATCAGTCTTTTCATGACTGTTGACTATGTGTATCCCTCGAAGTATAGACGTGATCATGTTTATTTTGCAAATTCTGTTATATGTAAATGTGAGTGTAATGAAAATTCCAGTATAGAAAGGTTACCGCCTGACTAATTCTTGAACGCGCAGCCTAAACGCCATACGGACATATTTCACTGGAAGAGTGAAGGAGGGCTTTTAGAATTTTCCAGCAAGACGATTTGTTGTGCGAAAGCTAATTAATATTATAAATGTAAAAACACCTTTCACCCTAACAGTATCGCATTACGTCTGCAGACTCCATCAAACACTCTCTAAAACTGCCATATATCTCGTTACGTCTTAATAAATTAGTCTGTGTGTTCGTCACATTCGCCGAGGTCATTGACCGTACTATTTCGGTAACTTTGAGGTGAGATATCGTTTGTATAAAGACAAGGGTGCTATTTTTTTTCGTATTAGGTGACCGGTCGTCACTATACTTCTATTCGTATAATTTGGCAGTGGTAAATTATCTCAACTACGACAACATTGCTTACTACATTATAACATTTGTAGCGTGAGCGATGATTCGGGCTCGACCGCCACCGAAGGGAAGATCTTCCGCCAGGCTAGGTATTATGCCTGGGGAACCGCGGCTCCAATGATGTTGTGTCGGAGGTTGTATATATGTAATGGTCCAATCCGTGAACTCTTTGTTTGCGCGATTTAAACTTTTAGCTGTTTATGACAGATAGCGTCGCGTCCAATATTCATCTCACCTGTCTACTGGAAGAGATTTCTATTTAAATAAGTAGCACCTTTGTACTATAATTTCTGAAGTTAATGTTCCTGTATATTATTTTGTGTACATAAATAAATAAATACATGCTATTCTAAATAGATGAATGTTTTTCCTCCTAGCGTTAAATCTGGCAAGATTCTCGTCTCTGGAGAGGTGACCGGAACGCTCCTTTTTAATCATGATCCAGGATTCAATTGGGTGAGCTAGATTTTAACGCGAAACAACTCCGCAGGCTTTGCAGTAGAACCTAACCAGTTTAAGATCATAATGCACATTCAGTTGCCTGCATGTGCAGGTTTGTCATTATCCACAGTCTAAAAACTATTATGACTTTAAAACGAATGGTTTTCATTCAATAATAAAAATCATACGTTTCGCCAATTTTGAGTGAGTCATCGAATTCGAGAATAGCGCTCCAAGTTTGTTGAAAGACTTCCAACGTGACCGACAGGACGGGCGATTCTTTAGAAATTTCTATGTTTAACTTTTCAGGTGTGTGAGGCGGAAGTGGAAACCACATGCACAACCTCTACTTCCGTTGGTATTATATTTGGATTTCGAATAAAGTATAATTTTGTAGCAATAATAATTGTTATAGTGATGTGTCTGAAATAGTTAATCATTATTTTTAGGTTAGCCAGGCACATCGTATGTTATCTTAATATTTCAATAATATTATAGATATATTTTAAATTTCTCTCAGAATAAGCAGAGACAGTTAATTATCATTTAGTGGCATTAAATGGTATAAAGAATTTTAAACTGACTTCAAAAAAGAAAGTTCTCAATTCTACCGTATTTTTTTTTAATTACAATTCTATCATCATAATCGCTCAACTCCAGCGGTGGCGTACTATTTTGTTATCTGTATTTCTGATAAAGTTATTTCTTAAAACTCTTGCTGAAGAAAATTAGATAGTTTCAAAAAAGGTCCTATTTCTCCCAGTAATTTAATAAAAATATTAAAAATAAAACTAAAAAAAGTGGATTTAACTAGTAAAATTTTGTTTTTATTGTTTCACCGTGACGCATGTGGATGTCCGCTACAAACTGACGTCCATTCATTAATGTCCATAGTTTTAAAAGTGTCCATCACTTCGGAGAGCAATACCCGTTGTTCACGAGTGATTAAACTGCATTGTTGTGACACTGTGTAACGTACAAAAACAAACACGATTTTACACAACTCAGATTATATACAACTTGTAAATATATAATAAAACTAGACTAGGCCGCCCGCGACTTCGTCTACATGGAAACCCTATTATTCCCGCGGGAACTCCGGGATAAAAAGTAGCCAAGCTGCCTCTGATTCTGGATCTTCCTGAATCCAATGATTGTTTTAAAATTTGTAAATATTTCTTTTTATATGCAATTAAAAGTTTACAAACAAAAACATAATTATATTATAAGAGCCTGGAGACGGATACAGGGTACCTTCTAGCCTTGACCTAGTCTAGACCACAGTTGCCGTAGGATTTGTACTTATCACATAATGCAAGTTTTTCACATGCATTATATTATAAGTTTACTTTATATAACATATTTCAAAATAAAACATCCAACCGTTTATAAATACAGCTGATACAAGCAGATAAATCCTCCTATCTGTCTGCGATCCATTTTCTCTAGGGATATTCTGACCCCATGTGGACCTCATAAATAATCTCCCCCACGCACTGACAGGTTACAGACGTTTTTTACCAATATTTCGCCGATATTTCAAAGGGGCACGAAACGCCTACGTCATGCAGCGGGAATATATTTTAATCGGCGATTGAAGGGTTAACTTAGTTTTCTTCGTGAAAAGATAGGGAGAAATTGATGACGATAAAAAATGTTTTTGCTTAGTTTTTAGTATGTTTATGACTGGTAGCGTTAGTGCCATTGATAGTAAATATTTTTTAATAAAATTTTTATTTGCACAGAGTCGCTCGGTGACCACGGATCATTGTAATATGATTCGAAACGTCCGAATTAAAATAAATATACGTTACGTGCGCGTTTAATAGCTGTATTATTTATAAATAAGGAAATGCAACGCGAAAGTTAAAAATTAGTTAAAATATTCTGTTTTTTAAAAACCGAACGTAAAAAGAACGTATATTAAAGAAAATAAAAAGCAAGCCAAGTTTTAATTAATTTTAAACAGTGCAGACATTTACTTTTTAATATTTGAAAAGCTTCAAACATATACCAAAAACTGCGTAATAATATAATTACGCAAAGAAAATCACATTATTCACATACTTTTCAAATCTCTTTACCATAAACGAAACAAATGTGAAATCTTTCGGAGTAATTAATTAAAACACTGCGTATCTAATAGAATTTACGTTTGGGAATGTACCGGAATCGGGAGGTGAAAAGCAAAGTTTTCAATGGAATCACATCGCGAGGCTGTTCCGCCGGTAATCAGAGGTAATACGACCAGATAAGTTAACGAAACTGCCATTCAGGGCTGAACACGGAAAGGGCGAAGGGCATGACTTGAATATTTAGTGCGCAAATGGTAAACTTTAAAAATTTATTTATCATTCGTATATTCCTAAGTAACAAATTTTGGTACTATAAAAGATACTATAGGCGTTTCGGAACGTGCTATAGCTTCAGGTATAATTGTTTGCTTAATTGGTTTGAACTGGTTTTTTTTCTTTCTATATACACCAGGATATTACAGAGACAAAGAAATGTGTATTTTTATACACTTTTTTTTCATAAGATATTTTATTTTATGTTTTAGTACTATACAGCCTGTGTTATATTCTTCCGAGAAATAGGTGTTATCATGAACATATTACATGTTTCTTGCAATAAAAGTTGCAAAATTTTCAATACTTTTGAATAATATCGTACAAAGGCGCTTAACTCGCTGTACTTTAACATAATTATTTGGAAATATGTTATGAAGACTATAAAAATAGATTTTCTAAAAGCTGTATACTTCCGCAATCAAAATAATTATCCTCATCACGGAAAATTTAATCAACAAATTACAACACACAAGTTGCAACCCCGACACGTTTCTAGATCGAAACTCGAACTATCGATTAAACAATTCCGCAATTCTAACGGACGTCGAACCCGGGAACTTTGTACAAGTTCCCTTGTTTTTCATCGCCCCAGGTCCTTGGGGACCGATAATTCTATTAAGTTATTGTTTTACGGCAGTTTGCATAACGTTTTCCAAACTTTATGATACTTGCGCTGTTTTTTTTGTTTTTGGAGAAATGCGGTAAGTTATATTATCTCTCTTTACAAATGTATCCCACATTCGTAAAGAGATTATTACATTTTTTCACTTGTCACGATTCTTGGTGCATATCTACTTCTTGCTTCATTCAATTTCCCTAGTCTTTTCATGATTTAAAATGACATGAGCTTTTCTCCAGAACGTAGCTAATTTGATCAATATATATTCGTCTTGGGCGTTCTATGGCAGTAGCATTAAATATGAAATCAAAATAATTATATCAATTACGGAGTGACGTAAGATAACGTACGGCTAAAAAAAGGCCGTAGGAAGCTGAAATTCAGCATGTATGTTCTTTTGGAAAGTCTTCCCAAAAAACAACTTCTTACGTCAAGTTATTTTGCTGTAGATACCTACTGGACGAACTGAAATTTTAATGTTCGAAAACTACAATGTAAGAATCTCAGTTTAAGACAAAAAAACTCAAATAACTAAGTTAAAAGTAGGAAAATTGTCAAAAAAAAACTTTCTTTCCCAACACTTCCATCAAAATAAATGTCGTGATAAAACTCACAATACCTTTCTATTTCACTTACAATAATAGATTCCCGTCAACCAAAATACTTTTGTCGGCCGCTGTCTCAGAAACCTTTTAAAGAAGCAAAATGGAAATCTTTGTCCTTGCATCATCAAAGAGCCCTTTGTATTGTAGGAAGTACTGGCTGGAAAAACAACAAAATAAAACGAGTAAACTTGAGATGGCCCTAACTTATAAAAGTTGGTCAATTAATTCCATTAAATAGAGAGAATGGACGGTAACTGACTGATTTTGTGAGTAGATATTTATTTATATATGTATATATAAATATAAATATAAATATATAATAGATATTTATTTATATATACATATATAAATAAAGAGCGGTTTTAGTATTTTGTATATTGGTGCCAGGAACCACACGACACAAATTAATCCAATATATAAGGGTAACAAGCATACGCTGCATGTCTTATTAGAAATAAACAAATTTAGTTAACTTTAAAAGGCTCTTTTGGCTCTGTTATGGGTCAGTTTAAATTTGGAACTGGCAAATTTAAATTCAGAAATGGGCTTCATAAAGTTTTAAACTAGGTCACTTCGGACGTGATTGAAATTAACTGAAAATTAGAGATATTTCTACCAAAATTAAAGAAAAAAAGATACCTATATGGATAGATTCGTTTCTGCTTAGGGTTTTCCTTTCTGTGGATAGTTCTGAAAGAAAAAGGGTAATGATAATGTGTTAAAAGCAGGGCTGGCAAATAGGTAATGATATTTCGAAACGTTATCGACTTTTTAAAAAATCTTAAGAACATTTTGTTTCGTTTTCAAAGGAGCTGAACCTTAATTTTTTTTTATTAAAATGAAATATTGAT
Source organism: Amyelois transitella (assembly GCF_032362555.1). Lineage (NCBI taxonomy): Eukaryota > Metazoa > Arthropoda > Insecta > Lepidoptera > Pyralidae > Amyelois > Amyelois transitella. Next base: position 2,103,480 of record NC_083511.1, on the reverse strand, counting down.
ATTCATCTAGTGGTTTTGGGAATTTCTTTATATTAATGGCATCATTAAGATATTCAGAGAAATATATGTCCTTCGAGTCTTGTGATTATTAGTTCTGTCTGCCCCGTGAGGAGAAATTACTTAATTTATACATGTGTCTAGTTTCAGCCATATATTTTTTCTTTTTCAGAAACTTTGCCATTTCATATTCTAACGTGCTTGAAAATACCTAAAATTCCTTGTAGCTATACCAATTAAACTCTCTAAGGCAAGAGAGTCCGCAGACCAAACTTACAACCCGCCAAAGTCCTGAATTATTAAAACTTCATTACACGCTGAAGGCTGCGCTAAGAAATTCACAAAACCCTTTGAGGCATTTAATAACTGGCCTTGTATAATGCTTATGTTATCTTGATAACATAGTCTGAGCCGTGTGGTTACCGACACTTCAGAATAGCACCACTTCATATCGTTCCCATGGATGTCGAAAAGGCGAATAGGGGAAAGACTAATAAATAAAGGTGATGCGTTAACAACCTGTCACTAATTGAATCTCAATTCTATCATTGTAAATGCTGGTATATAGACATGATTATATGATTATATGTAACATAATCTGTCCTATGTGTAAGGCGGTAAGGAATTAAAATACACAACAATTAAATCACCCCTCTTTCCTGGAGGGTTAGGTAGAGGTAACATCTTTCCACATTTTTAAGGGTAAGTACTCTTGACTTGACATTAAACTAGAACTTCCTCGATTTGACCAAGTTCGTTCCCATTTGAACTTCTCTTGTTTATATGCTTAGTAAATCTACTTCTACTTCATCCTCTAAACATTCCTTAATTATCTCAAGCATTCCCATTATTCTTATTCCTGTCACTATTGTTTTATTTTTGATCATAACATTCCGTTTAATATTAAGACGCATAAGATTATGATTTAGAGATCTAATTTTTATCTTCTCTTATGCTCCATTTTTAACCAGATTTACAAGATGGTCAGAAGAGGTGAGTTTAAACAATTTTTCTTCAAAATCAAATGATTTTGAATGTAACATAACAAACCGTGTTCTAAGTAAAAGGCCATGACTAATAAATCCAAAGTCATTAGTGACATGGATCCCTACGTCATATAATGTCGGCGGTAAAAGCCTTGTCGTGTTCCCGGGGGAGCAAATAATTTGATTTCTGTATCGGCAGCCGGGGATAAATTAAAGTTTGATGCTAGTGGACCTTTGAAGCTGGGATCAATTTAATAATTGTAATATGAAAGGGCAGTTGGGTCAAAATTGATTGATTTGATATTTATATTACAATGTTATATAGATACATAATACATATATATGGTCACGCCTATATTCCCTGCGGGGTAGACAGGGCCAACAGTCTTGAAAAGACTGGCCACGCTCAGCTATTTGAATTGAGATTCAAATAGGGACAGGTTGCTAGCCCATCGCCTAAAAAAAGAATCCCAAGTTTGTAAGCCCATCCCTTAGACGCCTTTTACGACATCCATAGGAAACAGATGAAGTGGTCCTATTCTTTTTTGTATTGGTGCCGGGAAAATTAAAGGATTAAACCTAAAAACATATAGATTAAAGATACATAGATGATTGATTAGATTTGGTTTGTAATTAGTAGTCAAACGATTAAGATATCCGAATTAAAAAGCGTGATGTGTGTGAAGTGACACGTTTAAACATCCAATGACACTTGTCCAAGTAATAAATCTTTGAACAAGTATGATTGGAAACCGTTTCTTTTATGGCGAGGGAAAACATCGTGAATTTGGCTGTCCACCTGCATAGGTTGCGAAGGTCTGTCTAGAGTCGCTTCGTGTAAAAACCTGACTTACCCATTCCAAGGTTATGGTTAAAATGTCAAGAGGTAAATACTGGAAAGCAACGATCTACTACAAAACTGTATGATGTAATTCTGATTCAGATAGTGACAGATTCTTAGCTAAGATCGCGTAAAATAAGAATTCAACTTTTAAGAGCGGTCCCTCAGATTGCTTGTACAATTTGCAATATGCAAAATGTAACGTTAATTACTAAACAATAAGAATGAATTTAAAACTGTGCGGCCTTGAAGTACTCTGGCATACTAACCCGAAAATGCTCGGGTTTATTTCAGGAATTTTGAGTCACAAACATTTTAACGAACTTTATTACGCGGCTGGAAGGTGACGAGAATGAAGGTATTTTTTTTTAATATCTTAGCAACAGAAAACAAAACATGAAGATTTGTAAACTGTGAATATTTTTCGAATAGGATTTTCATATATAACCAAAAGTAAAAAATCTGACAGGTGCTATTTTGCTTATGTACGGTCGCGTTCATAATTGCAGTCATAGTTCGCAAAACTTTATAGCTTGCAGTCACCGCTGTTACTCACACATTCACACAAATAACACAATAAACAACAAGTTGGGTAACCCACCATCAAGAAGAGGGTAGTGAAAAAAAAAAAGTCGTCCGCTAATCAACACAGCGACACGCCACACAGCGGAGATCCATGGTGGAACAGTACGAAAATAATGGCTTCATACCGACCAGAATATTAGCGGAACAGTTCGACACATCAGTTTACTGTTTTATGTTTGCACCGTGAGGGACTACACCACAGACAGCCAGCAAGAAAGCCGTATTTATCAGAAATAAATAAGCAAAAACGTTTAGAATTTGCTCGGCAGTATTTGGATTTTGACTGGAAAAAAGCGATATTTACGGACGAAAAGTTCGTTTATTTTATGTCATCACAACACGGTAGACTTCATTTATTTATGGCGAAGAAATGCAACTCGGTATGAAGAAAAAAATATTGTGCCAAATATGGAGTCTGGACACATCTCTGTAAATATGTGGGGCTGGATGAGTGCTGCTGGACCTGGGGAACAGGTGTGGATAGCAGGACGCGCTACAGCTGCTCATTATGTGCAAGTGCTGGAAGAAACCATGTTACCAACTGTGCGGTGTATTTATCCGATTGATGATATGCCAACAATATCATTTGTGCAAGACAACTGCCCTGTGCATCGAGTCCATATAGTGCGTGAAAGGTTCTGCCAATTTATATTAAAAGTACTAATTACTTAGATAGTATTTTAAGGACAGCTTCAATATCTTTTCTTTATGAAAACGAATAATTAAGCTGTAACCTTAATAACAGGAGATAAGTGGATGATACAATTAGTGTAATAAACTATATATGTATAGCTTTATATAATCATCAATATGTAAATAAAACTATAGGTAAACTGTTTCAATAAAATTTACTAATTTTAATTATTGAATGTTTTATTTTGCTCCCTCTTGTTTAATATTTCTTGCTGATTCCTGTGTTTGAAAACACGGGTATTGTAATTCTTAGATATCAGTTAGTTGGTTAGTCAGTCAGTTATTTAGTTTAAATGGCACCTTGAAACATTAAAAATTGTCTAACACTAAAATAGACAAAAAAATCCTTGAATAACTTCGGAATCCAAGTAACGCTAGTAACTAGAACAAGCGAGTGTGAGCAAGCGAGATTATTTAATATATCTTAGATCTCACTTGCTCACACGAAGTAATAAAATTGCTACCCAATAACTTTCAAAGGAACCACTACCTATGTTAGGGTCCTGTGTAGACAAACTTTCAACCTTATTGAAATGACATAAGTCTGGCAGGCTTTCCTCTATAGGCAAATCTTATGCAAATAATGAGAGACGACGATATTTCGATCGACAATTATCGGGCCCAGTTCGGCCATCGTTGATTACCGTCTCTTTCTGTTTTGTTATGTTATATGTCATAGAATAATAAACTCTTTTACTTAGTAATCATTGGTATTAAAGACCGTATTCATTTGAAGGAATATTTATTCTTTTAAATATGCATGTGTGTGTGTATCTAGTGGAACCACAGTGCACGCTATTTTAACCCGTAAGAATTTTAAAACTATGACTGCAGATATGAACGCGATCGTACATACATGTAGTCACGTCTTGCGGAGTAGACAGAGCTAGGTAGGCCTCGTTCAGCTGTATCTTGCTTATAATCATTTTAAATTTTTATCCTCAATTTTTTCCAGTTCCAGTCAATGAAATTGTTGAAAATCTTAAAATCATTTTCTACCGAAACCAAAATAAAGCCGGCCTATTTTTGTTAAAATCAGGGTGGCTTTTGTAAATAAACATTTCCCAAACGGGTCACTCTTAAATTCTCTTTAAACCTCAGGCAGACCTTTGATGTCGGGATTTTTAATAAACAGGCCCTCTTGTATGCTCAACTCATGCACCAATAAGTTTAACGCGCGTGCGCAGTCTACATATTTTGACAAAAACCTTCCTTTCATATACTGAACTGGATATAGTACCGGCATTTACACGATTCTTAGATTGCTTTGCATTGACACACATTATATATATTGCACATACAGAAACCTTTAGATAATATACAGAATATAAACCCAGAAAGCCTAAAGTCAAAACTCATGTTCTCTATAATCGCGTTTTAAAATCGAGACTGAGCCAGTAAAGAAAATAAACATTGTATTCTGAATAAGTCTACAAAAAAAAAAAAATACACACACACAAATTGAATTGGAATCTCTGTTCCACAATGTCAAAAGAATTTAAAAGAATTTTGTATTTTTTGAAATTCAGGTGTGTATAGGCAAAGGAACACGCTTGTTCAGCCAAGCTCGCTCGACGTTCGTTTAAAATAGATGTGAAATAGGTCATCGTACGTTGACAAACCACAGTCTCCGTTGACCAAGATATAATAATATACAGCCAAATTCATTATAGCCATTAACCGGTAAGAGATAAGATTCATTTTGAGTTTTCCACGGAGATTTGGCTTTTGAGGTTATAATTGTTATTGAAGTTTGTGGCTCCAAATCAGTCTTCCGTATCGTTATTTTGTTTGAAGTATTTAGCCACTTGTTAGTTTTGTTAGAGCTTTTTAGTTATTAAATACGAGGAACTTAGGAAATGGTCTCTGCAACATTTGAATAATTAAAATAAAAAAGAGAAATTCTATTTTATATAACAAGTCAAATTATATTAACGTCGCACTGAATACATAAATATACAATACCTTACAGTCCTTACAGTCTAATAGATGAATGTTACAATACCTTACAGTCTAATAGATTGTAATAAAAAAAAAAAAAACAAAATAATATAAAGAAAAACATAATCGTTTATTCTTAAATCCATATCATATAACGAAACTAAAATTTAACCACAAGTACTCGCTCAGAACTCGCTCATGCGACTTTTAATCGAGTACATTTTTCACGCCCCTCGATCCACCTCTGTTTGTGAAGTCAGTCGCATACATGATTAATTTATGCAGTGTTTTAGACATTTTTTTTCTCATAATACACGATCCTAGGTCCTGATTTATTGAGTGTTTTACATGAGTTATGTACTGAGCTATAAAGTTAACTTTCTTTTTAATATTGTACTCGATTTTATACAAGTATATTGAACAGACAAATAAATATATGTATAGACAATAATGCAAATACAGTCATTTGTTATCGTATTTTTGATCTTTACGGGGTAGAAAAAATATTATTTACAAGATTCTAAAGCAGCGCTACTAGTAGGTATGACACGCGCGACACCGTTTTTATCGCGCGAAAAACTATCGCTGTCCCGTTTCACGTTATAATAAAAAGCGAAACAGCGATAGTTTTTCACCCGTAACGCGCTTATCATACTGGAAAGTTTAATAATTGAATTGATATAAAGAGACCTAGACAAAGAACTAAATAGTTTTCTATCAACAAAATAAGCTTATATTATAATTATTTTTACCTAATCATACTTAGGTTCGCTCCTAATCAGCTGTAATTCATAAATAATTCACCCTTCATAAATAATTCTTCTTCTAAATATATAGGTCACAACACTCCCGAATTCTTCGATATCAGTGACCATACATTACTGTACCGCTTACGCCCAGACGTTCCATATACATGAATACTGGTGGATTATATAGGAATTACTAGCTGTCCCGGCAAACATTGTTTTGTTATATAAATATTTTTTAAGTAATTTCTAGTTAAAAACGAATTTAATGTGGACAACCCTTATCGCTGTGGTATATAGAGTATGAAAAATAGCATATGCTTACAAAACTTCATGAGAATCGGTCAAGCCGTTTCGGAGGAATACGGGAACGAACATTGCGACACGAGAATTTTATGTATAAGATATATTTGAACCTTTTATATTTGTGTGGTAGAAAAGCAAAAAAACATGGCGGGAGTCATCTTTTTCTTTTCCTACATGGATTGTTAAAAAATTATCAAGAAAAAGTTTTACGCTCTGCTCCTACGGTGAGGGAAAACATCGTGAGGAAACCTGCACATTCAGGCAACTGGATGTGAAACCATGATCGACAACGGGAACTCGATCCATTACGGGTTAGGTTCCGCTGAGGAGGATGCGGAGGTCAGATGGGAGTCGCTTCGTGTAAAAAACCTAACTCACCCATTCCAACATACATACATATAACAACAACAATACAACCGGGACTAAAGCCAGAAAGAAGAAAAATCAAGAAAAGGTTAAAAAATTAAAATTCCTTTAGGCGATGTGCTAATAACCTGACTGAATCTCTGATACCTAATTCTATCATTGCGCCATCCAGTTAAATTATGCATATAAGATCCTTTTCAATTTATCAAAAAAGGTTACAAGCTATCTTATTACTTAAAGTTATTACCTCTTCCAATCTTATTCGATTCCACAAACAAAAACAAAATTAACAGTAATCGTACGTGCCTTAATCAGTATAATTTATTCCCTTCTCATGTTACAAAGTGCAGATTGCATTATGCACTTACAGGTGCAACTTCTCGAAGAATGGTGTCAGAGGCACGCCGCGAATAAATCTTCTCGGGAGTGCGGGGAAGATGAGATGGTGCAAGGTAAAAGAGGTGAGCGGGAATGTAGCGAGATTTTTTTTACATACGGTGTTTAGGTGTTTAGCGGCATGGAATACAATTTTGTTTGGTATGGAAAGTGGGAGAGAGTGAAAATGGAAACACGCAAAGATGGAAAAGATTGAGAGAGATATATTGAGAGATATATTTTGACGGCCTCTGTGGCGCAGCGGTAGTACGCTTGTCTGTGACACCGGAGGTCCCGAGTTCGAATACCGGCCAGGGTATGATGAGATGAGTTTTGGAAGTTTATCTATATAAGTATTTATTATAAAATATAGTATCGTTAAGTTAGTATCTCGTAACACAAGTCTCGAATTTACTTCGAGTCTAACTCAATCTGTGTAATTTGTCCCGTATATATTTATTTATATATACAGAGAGAATATACATTGAGAGACATATAATTTCAACATTTTTATACTGACTTTATGGTCGAAGTGGTGGGTATTACGAATTAGGGAACAAATAGGATTAATTAATTATTTAATTCAAAGAACTTGCTGTTTAAGTTTACATTAGATGGATACTGGTGAAAAGTAACTTTGTGATAAATCTAAAAACAAGCATAAGCTGCTTGATCTTACAATTACCACAGTTTCTTATAATGTTTTTTCATTTGGCAAGTAGGAAAAATGATGGTTATACCAAAAACGTTATTTAATTTTTAAATTATACAGTTAATTTTTTTGTCAAACAATACCGACCGATTTTTTACAACTTGGACCAAACACTTTATCCACACCCGTCTCGCCTTACTTTATCAAAGAAACTCCCACTATGACGTTTACGAGTATAATGCTTTCGTGGAGCCGCTTATGCTTTCTGCAAATATGTAGTTTTCAGTTCCGAGCTTAGCACTTGACGCTTTTGATATATATTTACAACTTAACTACTTAAAGGTGCGTGCACCATCTTGTGATTGCCATTTGATATTGTGTTTAAAGATATTGTATATCGACATTAAACTGCTTGATATTTGTTCATGACAAAAGGAAAATTGTTTGTTTTCATTAGTGTTTTCAAAGTGCGGTACCTGGGCGACCGAGCTGAGTTTGGTGTTTTTGCCATGAAAAGCGAGAACGCTGACCGCTACATCAACAATTGCGCTCGGGCGACGCTGAAATTATCTTATATGACAAAACAAGATTTCGGACGAAAATATAAGATAGAAAAAATCCCCGAAGTATGACTCAACTAGATTGATGTTCCGCTCCTGTGTTAGAGCCGTAAAAAGTTTTGTAATGTAGATCTTTTATTTGGACCACTACATACATAGTCAAGTCTTTATCCCCTGCGGGGTAGACAGAGTAAGCAGTATTGAAAAAAAAAAGCCACGTGCAGCGTAATATCTGAATGATGCAATTGAGATTACATAGTGTGGTGTTGTTAGCCCATCGCCTACGAGAACAATCTAAAGTATATTAGACTTTCCCTTAATCGCCTTTTAAAGAAAGAATGGAGTAGGAATAGGAATTCAAAAGTGCCGGGAACCACACGGCACATATTTGGAGCACTAGTAGAGGCAAATTTTAATTAGATATTTTGCAAAATATTTAATGTAGTGAAATAATATGGTTGTATTCTTCATTCACACAGTTATCTATTGATTTATTTTTCTATACCTACATACATCGTCTTAATGTCTTGTCATGTCAATAAAAGCTTTTTCGAAATGATACTAAATATTACATCAGACGAATATTCTTTACGTCTTCTTTATTTCTTCGACAGTTACTTACTTCAAATGTACATGATTATTGTGTTATAACAAAAGATTTTTCATGTTACGTCGATAATGTGTCGTCTTTGATATTAAATCGTTCGTACGCTTATGTTTTATACATACATTATATTTATTTAATCTTTTTCATAAGTTATTTTTTTACAAACTACATACCATTAATATTTTAAGTAATAATGTCAATTACACGTAGAAATATAGATTCATAATTTTTGTTTTCATTTTTTTATATTTAATTTACAATTACAATTATATTTAATTTACAACTTTAAAACGTGATCGGATCCGCGTGTATTATTTAAAAACATATTATTTTCATATTATATTGTTCATGTATGTATGCAATTAAACATTAGCTTTATTTTTTTTTAACTGAATGTATAGACGGCGTTCTCGAAAATTCATTTTTATGTTGTTTTTATCAGTAAAGACCTGGAATTGGTTTTAAAATGTTTATTTTATGAGCTAATGATTAGAACATATACTGTTGCTCATCCAAATTTTTATAAATAAAATACATGAGGGCGGAAACACATGTAAATCTTAAAAATGATGATAAGTATATGTTTGAAATCTTTATACCGAGTCAATACACACGTACGACCCACAACATTTACCATATTCTGGAAACGTACAGCGATTTACGTCGCGTACATGCAAATTTCAGGGCTCATCAGTGTGCGCTTCGCCTTAAAAAAACAATTCCTCAATTGTTCGTCTCGCAGTTCTGAAACTGCCTACGAATAACCCACTTACCCTGAGAAGATAAACATAAAGCGAGGTAAGCGCTGAAATTGATATTTCCTCGAGCGCTTCAGCAGTTCACCCGCTACGTTTTACAGCTAAAGTCACTTTCAATTTTCGACGTGAAGCGCTTTATGGTTTGCTTCGATCGTGACGGGCATAAACCTCAAGAGAATACCTCCACTTGTCTCCATCTATGCAAGCCGCGAGATTTGCCAATTCTCCAAATCCGCTTCTAACAAATTTCAACCGTATAACTCCGCGAATAAAGTTCACTCTTGATGGATGAAAAATAAGATTTCTTAATCTACGAAGGCAGGTCCAATTTTTTACTTTACAGATGTTACCTTGTTGCAAGATGCTGTAAAACTTTACATTTTATTACTGAAAGCTCTTCAGATTACAACTTGTTTGAGTGGTGATCTTGTTTTTTAAATGGGTAACTTTTCTTGTGCAATTTTGTTATAGTTTACACTATTTTTATACATATACTAACATTGGCGGGTCGTCGCTCCCTTGGAAAATTCGATATCTGTGTTAAATTCGGTGAAAATCAGTCTACCTGTCTATTTGAATTTATTCGTTACAAACATTCAAATATAATTTTTTTTTATTATTTGTAAATACATAAAAACAAGGCAATCGATCTGTTGGAATTATACCTAGGCTTTCTAAACCATATGCGTTCAAAGATAAGTCATAGTGCCCAATCAAAGAAATCAGTATTATATTAATTTGTCCTGATATTTTGGTTAAAACAAACTTTATTTACTATGATATTATATAAAGATAAATGTAATATTTAATTTAGATGGTGTTGTCACCGTTGATACTTTTACAAAATGGAGGGATATTTTTTACGATTGACAAAACAATTGCAATATATACCTACGTAATTTTTGTCAAAACGTTATTGAAAATGCTTTGTTTCGAATTGGTCCTTTGTTTCATTTTTGTTTGTATATATGAAATGATTTTTAACCGCATTCAAAAAAAGAAGGTTCTCAGTTTGATCTGTATGTATGTGTATGTCTGTCCGAGATTTTCTCGCGTAATGCTGAACAGGTTTTGATAACTGTTTAAAATCTACGAAATTTGGTCATTGGAAAGGAGTTGTTAATAATATTTAATCTTTCTGAATTTCCATAGGAACAGAACAAACAAGGTATAAGTTGGCATCAACAGGAATCATTATTAAATTATAATAAAAAAAAAATTATATTATTAAGATAGGGAGTTTCACATTATTTTACTAACAGAATAAGTATACTGAAAAAAATATGAGGTTTCTTCTTAGAAAAAGTACTGTAGTATGTCGAACGCAAAGTTCCAGGTAGACACGAATATCTTCTATTTTTTCAAAAATGGCAACACATGTATAAAAATCCGACTTAATACCCTTTACAAGACCTTTCATAAAATTGCATTAACGTTTTCGCTAGAAAAATTCATTTTAAATTCCGAATCCGTGGAATTTTCGCTTCATTTTAAATGAAGCTATCCACAGTTAAAATTTAAATTAAGAACTATATTATCCCTCTTCATTTCATTCGGTGAAAATTTCTTCATTCGTTTAAGCCCCTTAAATAGTTCTTAATTGATTTTTAAACTAACCACAATCATTTGAATATTTAATTTTAATATGTACCGTGTGGTTCCCGGCACCAATTGAAAAGAAATAGGATCACTCCATCTCTTTCCGTGGATGTCGTAAAAGGCACCTAAGGGATATGCTTATAAACTTGGGATTCTTCTTTGAGACGATGGGCTAGCAACCTGTCACTATTTGAATCTCAATTGTATCATTAAGCCAAACAGCTAAACGTGGCCAATCAGCCTTTTAAAAACTGTTGGCTCTGTCAACCCCGCATGGGATAAAGGCGTGATTATATGTATTTATTTAATTATTTAAAACTTTATTGCACAAAAAATAATGTACAAAAGGCGGACTTAATGCTGTTTGGCATTCTCTACCAGTCAACCTTACCTACATACAACCTACATAATATAAGTTGGTGGTGCGATAAAGTGTAATTTAATGTATGTGCAAACCTGATCTACCTACCTATTCTAGATTTAAGACCAGAACGGCCGCTACGAGTGTAATCAAGGTACGTTCATACTTACCTTCCAACCTTTCCAATTACACTCCATGTAAACTAGCGCAGTTAACAAAAACAAAATACATTCTTTGTGTATGCATTACTCTACTAGCCTAACAAAAAGGCTACAATACCGTAGCTACGGCCGCTACGAGTGCTACGAGCGCTACGATCACGTAGCACCGTAGCTCGTAGAGTAAACATCCAAGGAAATTGTATGAAGGCTGAAAAGGGAATGTAATATTTATACTGGCATAGCATAATGTTGTGCGATTTGAATAAGTAATTGCTTAGTTTATGAGGGTGTAACAATTTGTTTGAGCTATGAATATTCAAGCCTTTTTAGTATTGCGGTAATAGGAACGTTTTATTTTTTTGCAGCTTTTTTTGTATTATCAGTTGAATTAATTCTAAGATTTTAATTAAAAATTTTGTATTAAAAGACTAGTTACGGTATAGAATAGGGAACTTTTTGAGGCCAAATTAATAATTATAAGCAATTTTTACATAGCTATTTTGATCTTTATGATTAAACAATAATGATTGTTTCTGAAACAAAATGCTTTAAATATTTATAAATTTTAATGTTTACTTTCATGATTGTTTACAAACTTAAATGCTCTAAATTTTGGTGAGCGTTGCCTTTTAGGTATATATTTTTTATGCGTCCCGCACTTTTGCTAAAGGTAATATTTCCGATTATAATTCATGATTCTTGATCATTATTATAAAAATTTAAAATATGATCAACAAGAACAAAATCCACACTGAAACCTCGTTAAAAAATTCAAACGATAAAGTTTTTAATCCGGAATTAAACATAGAAACAAACCACTCAAAGCCGAGAAGCAACAATAAAAGAGTTATATCCGCCCCAAGGCCTCTGAAAGACAATTTTCAGTCACCTTACCCACCTGAAATTGGCACTGAAACGATTGCACTTACCGTATCTACAGCTACATAGCACTCGATATCCGTATAGCGCACAAAGTTTAATTAAAAACACAGTCTAATACGTCCCAGTATGGTCGGAAGATCGTTAAACCCACGTTTTCATCAATTTTTCATTAAAGTCCCGGCGAAAACACGCCTGTATCGTGATGTTTTGATATTCGAACGCGGAGAACACGTCTGGACGCCACGAGCTCTCGGGCGAAACTAGGAGCTCAGAGTAAGCTACAAACCCGAATTGAGCCTGATAGAGACAGGGATATGTGGAAGGGAGACAGACGAGGGTGCAGAGGTGCGCAGGAAAGAATTAGATGTTTATTTGGGCTACATGTAATGGGATAACAGAAGCTGTGCGTGAGGTATTCTAGTTTCAAGTATGTGAGGCTTGATTAGTTTCAGTGTTGGGGAAGTTCTTGTTATTTCTGTTCGCCTAGTACTTTTTTAGGATCACTAACTTTTCTTAGTTGGTTTTTGTTAGGTTATTTTGTACATGAATTCTCCTATAATTTTTTTTATTTTCCTTGGTACAGAGAATAAAAATTGCTCAATAATTCAAAAACACTGAAGTTGTAAATTTCATGATTTAAAAATAACTTTTAAATGCAAAAAAAAAAACAGTATTTTTGGTTCCTTAGGGTATATCTGGGTAACCACTTTAGAGGTAGAAATACAACAAAATGCTTTCAAAGCACATTCGCTTTACCTACGTTCTTTTTATTATAGCCACGGCTTAGGAAACATGCACACGCTTACTGAGAAGATACCACTTTTTTATCTCTGCCGGGGTAGACAGAACAAGGTTTTATGATATTATTTAAATTCGCTTTGGCGCAAAAGGAGCCTAATCTACTCCCAAAGTTTTACCTTTCTTTTGATTGACTTTTACAATTAGCTCAGGATGCTATTCTTTCACTACGAGAAAAATCTTGCATTAGATCTGTTAATTTCCTTAGTCACTTCATACGACGTCGGCAGTTTAGTATCCCGGAGTTAAAGTTAGTTAGTTAGTTTAGAGCCCGTACGTGTATCAACCAAAATCGTAAAGAATTATAAAATCGTGAATATGTCTTGTATATATCTTGTAGTATGTATTAATGCATTATTATGAAATGTATGTATTATGCAGAATGCATGTGCACTTTATCGCACCACCAACTTAATTTTTTTCTGTTTGGTCAGCTGGTTGACTGGTAGAGAATGCCAAGGGCATTAAGACCGCCTTTTGTACATTTGTTTCTTGTGCAATAAAGTTTTAAATAAATAAATACATATGTAACAAGAGAAATAATGAAAAGTCGTCTGAGGGAAACGACCGTGGAATCATGTTTACGTACAAAATATTCCATCAATATTGAGCGCTTGTCAATACTATTATCTTTTGAGGATTTCAGCATAGGTTCTTTATTTTTCAAGTCAACAAATTCTTGGATTATTCGTTTTGTGCGAGATATTAAAGCGGAGAAGAAAATGATTGTGAATCTGTTTGCAATAACGCTTTAAATGTTATTTTTGGTTCATTTTTGTTAGATTTTTTCGTAACCAATAAATTTTGGGACGAAAAATTATTTTTTGTACGTATGTTTGTAATGCGATAACCTTCGAACCGTTCGTCTGATTTTGATGAAATTTAAAACTGTCAATGGAATTTTCGTGGGGCATCAAAATCGGTTAATTAATTATATTGATATAGATTTCTTGCCAATATTTTTCTGGTACAGACGTCAGTCGGGTACTATTTTGTTATCATACAAAATATATATAGCAGAGTTTAATTATACTAGCTTTTGCACGGGACCTCGGCGCCTCAGGAATAGTAGATATACTCCTTTCTGTGCCTTTGTTTCAAATGTCATATTATATCCTGTTAAATACCTCCAAAACATAAGAAGCGCCGGAACAAAGCCCCGGAGCGAAGCCCCGGACAACATTCTATATTCCCAGGTAAGTAGTTCAAAAGTTGAATAAATGGATATCTCTTGGATAGGCATGTATCATCTTCGTATTCATCGTCACTTACCATCAGGTGCCATAGAAGACAAAAGCCTAAAAAAATTAAAATTAAAAAAAAGCCCAGACTATTTACGTCCCCTTTAAAAAGTAAAACATAATACAAGAAACCCAATCTCAAGGTATCTTAGTATGTTTTAAGTAACAATTTTTGAGCCGCCTTTCAGTCTCCCTTCATGAGTTTTAACTCCCACGCGACTCACCTTCAATAATTAAAAAAACTAAATTGAAATCGCTTCCTCAGTTTGTGAGCTATGACGACGCAGACAGACAGACACGTCAAAATTATAACAGCCCTCTTTTCCAGTTGGGGGTTAAAAAGGAATAGTTAAGTAGCTATAACTGGAACTCCACGCGCAGTAAGGTAGCATATCATCATAATACCTCATTACGTAAAATTTCGTCTTAAATTAATTATGACAAGTACGTGACACGCGTAAGGAATCACTTTTACAATGCCATTAGTTAGGGAATTAGGGAAGCTATTATATTTCCTGGTTATAAATAGATGAAGGCCTATTCTGATATTTATTATGGCACGTCATTAGGTATTCAAATTACCAGATTAATTTTCTCTTAAAATCTTAAAACCATATTTATGGTTATCAGTGTTATTTGTCCCGTATATATTTAAATAAATATATACGGGACAAAAAACACTGATTAAGTTAGCCTCGAAGTAAGTTCGAGACTTGTGTTACGAGATACTAACTCAACGATATATTATATATTTTGTAATAAATGCTTATATAGATAAACATCCAAGATCCAGGCCAATCAGAAAAAGTTATTTTCTCATCATACCGTAGCCAGGATTCGAACCCGGGACCTCCGATGTCACAGAAGCGTACTACCGCTGCGCCACAGACCATACAGTTCAAACTTTGCCTTTCAGTCTTTGTGGGGCTGTTCACCCTGTAAAGGATAAAGACGTGATTATATGCCGTGTGGTTCCCGGCACCAATACAAAAAAGAATAGGACCACTCCATCTCTTTCCCATGGATGTCGTAAAAGGCGACTAAGGGATAGGCTTACAAACTTGGGATTCTTTTTAGGCGATGGGCTAGCAACCTGTCGCTATTTGAATCTCAATTCTATCATTAAGCCAAATAGCTGAACCTGGCCATTCAGCCCTTTCGAGACTGTTGGCTCTGTCTACCCCGCAAGGGATTTAGACGTGAACATATGTATGTATGTATGTACGTGATTATATGTATGTATGCAATATACTTACGTACGAGAAGTTTATCAAAACGCGTTGCGAGCCTTAATAAAACTGGTACAAATTCATACATATTAAAAGGTTTAGCGACGTGGCCCGGAATTTTATTGCCAAAATAAAACGCGGCCACAATGAATCGAAATGGGCCGTATGATTCTCGGCCCAATGTCAATTTATGTCCTTCCGAACTTGCGATCTCTTTGGAAGTGAAGTGCATATGAATAAGAGTGAAAGGTGCCGTGTGGTTCCCGGCACCAATAGGAAAAAGAATGGGACTACTCCATCTCTTTCCGTGGATGACGTAAAAGGCGACTAAGGTATCCCTTAAGCCTATCGGCTTATAAACTTGGGATTCTTCCTTTAGGCTAGCTTTATTCTAGCAATCTGTCACTATTTGAATCTCAATTCTATCATTAAACCAAGCAGCCGAACGTGGCCTGTTAGTCTTTTTAAGACTGTCGGCTTTGTCCACCCCGCAAGGGATATAGACGTGATTATATGTATATATATGTATGTATATATGTCTCTGAAAGCCGATAAGCCGGAAGGTAAGCGAATCACTAAATGAGGGTTATGTTTTCTCGCTTCGAACGTTTAAAATTCTCAAAACGTCAGATACTTCTTGCTGATAAAATTTTGCTAATTTTATAGTAACTATATAATTACATAATAATAAATAAGATAGCATGACCTGACCATGACCCATAGCCGCAATTTTAATTCATTTTCTTCTGAATTAGAGTTATTTTTTCAGGGTTTATTTTTATGTGAATTTTAACCCCTCTTCGTATTAGTCATTTGGTTTAAACCAGTATACAGACACTGCTCATAATTAGCCCAAGTTTGGTAGCCCAAAAAAAACGAAGGCTCTGCTTGACTAGTAAAGTAATTAGAGTATTCAATTAATTATAATTATAGTGTATGTATATACAATAATATTGTTTTGTTATACATTCACCAGGCACTCATTATCAGCAGACAACGATGTATCCTCTCGAAGACATTTCTATTTTAGTTTGGATAATTGTGAAGTTGACGTTATTGAAGAAAATGCTGCAGTGCAGTTTGTTAAAGCTTCTTCTGCACTGACGCTCTGGAAGCGGCAGTAAAATTAGTTTAAGTTATATGTATTATGTTGTGAAACCAAAAGATCTTACAATTATTAATAAAAAATAATAATTTGAATATATTGCTATTGAATTTTCAGAGGGCAAAGGACTTAATAAATATACAATTTCCAAGGTACAAACATTTTGTATGTTAACATAAAAAAGGAGGAAGGGATACATATTTCATCCTTTACTTTTTCGAATAGCCTTAAACTCTTACATACATACATAGGGCCACGTCTATATCCCTTGCGGGGTAGACAGAGCCAACAGTCTTGAAAAGACTGAATGGCCACATTCAGCTATTTGGCTTAATGATAGAATTGAGATTCAAATAGTGACAGGTTGCTGGCCCATCGCCTAAAAAAGAATCCCAAGTTTGTAAGCCTAACCCTTAGTCGCCTTTTACGACATCCACGGGAAAGAGATGGAGTGGTCCTATTCTTTTTTGGATTGGTGCCACACGGCACTTATACTCTGACCCTTAAAAATTCAAATAAACGCATTATTATGACTTTTCATCAGATCAAATTGAGCAATGTAATCGTTACATCAAAATAAGCCAAATTGTCATTATGGCTGCCGAATGACAAATTGTCCCAGCATTGCTAGCTATTGTGTTGCCAACAATTTGGGTCCTTTTTAAATAAATTTTCGATGTTAAGCGCAACAAAAGGCGTCAGTAACGACTTTATCCAATAAATTGATCGGTTCGCTCCCTTTGCAACTTCGACAAGTTAAAAGGTTTCTACTTATGAGAAGTTCTTTAATATTGTTAGCTTCAAGACAGTCTTTTTATTTTTAAATACATACATCCATATGTCACGTCTATATCCCTTGTAGGGTAGTCAGAGCCGTCTTGAAAAGACTGATAGGCCACGTTCAGCTTTTTGGCTTAATGATAGAATTTTTTCGCTGTTTTGACTGGTAGCGTCGCATTATTTTATTTGTAACTTGTGGCGTAGACATGTCCCCACAGGGTTAATCATAAAGCTACAACAGGAACAAATCGATCGACATGATGACAGAATGCACAGACAAAGGGACGGATGGTTTATGTAGTGAATAGGTAGCCATTGTTCTTTATGAATGCGTAATTTTTCTCTGAAATCCTGCAATGACTCAAAGCGGGATGCATTAGAGTATTTTAAAATAAAATTCGTTTTATAAAAGTCTAGTTTTGTTCACGGCTTTGTACGGTTATTTGATTTTGACTTTCGAGTTTATTTATTTATTTAAACTTTATACACGTAAAATGTACAACAGGTGGACTTAATGCCACAAGGCATTCTCTGCCAGTCGAACCTTCGGACCAAACTGAGAGGTACACGGGTGGTGCAATGAATTTAAAAAAAAGAAATAATAATAAAAATATGAATAATAGATTACTTTAAGTTTCATCGAAAACGGTTCATTAGCTGTAGCCAATCTCTGATAGTGGTAGGCTGATTCGGTCTCCTCTACAGATAGGTGAAAGTACCACCCAGACTTAAGCCAAGAATATGACAGCCACTTATAAACTAGCGACCCGCCCCGGCTTCTCACGGGTAGCATTTATACATTCATATTCAAAGTTTTTACTAATTATTATGGGACATTACAAACATTTAACAATTGTATTCCTTTTGGTATCAAAATATTGGTTGGTTAATTTTACAGCCGCTTCCGAAGCGTCAGTGAAGATGAAGCGGTAACAAACTGCACTGAAGCGTTTACTTCAATAACGTCAACTTCACAATTATACAAACTTAGAATTAGAATAGAAATGTGGACAAGAGAAATACATTGTTATGATTAATTGATTTAATTGAAATATTAATAATTTTAAATATTATAAACCTTCCTTTTGAATCACTCTAACTATAAATAACTGCATCTAAATTCGTTGTGTAGTTTTAAAGATCTAAGCTTACATACATACAGAGAGACATCGCGGGAAGCGACTTTGCTTGCGGTGCTCAGAAATTTAACATTTTACACATTCATATAAACACGTTTATATCCCTTGCGGAGTAGACAGTGCCAGCAGTCTTGAAAGACTGGAAGGCCACGTTCAGCTATTAGGCTTAATTATAGAATTGAGATTTAAATAGTGACAGGTTGCTAGTCCATCGCTTAAAAGAATAATCCCAAGTTTATAAACATCTCCCTTAGTCGCCTTTTACGATAACCATGGGAAAGAGATTTAGTGGTCCTTTTCTATATTGGTGCCGGGAACCACACGGTTCTATTCAACTATTCAAAACTTTAATTTTAAAAAATCACACCAAACCTACTCACACAGTCTTGTGATGAAATTTTGCTATTCAGGTGTAAACAACCTTTTTGGAGAGAAAATAACCAAATAAACCTCCACCGGTACAAATAAAAGTATGAGAAGTACAGTGGCTAACACATTGAAAAAGTGTGCCCTTTTAAAAGTCGTTATGAAGTAGCAAGCTCGTCGGTAAAGGTAATAGGTACTCATAATAATTATAGGTATCTTTACATACATACATACAATCACGTCTATATCCCTGGCGGGGTAGACAGAGCCAGTAGTCTTGATAAGACTGATGGGACACCTTCAGCTGTTGTAGGCTTTGATATGTATCTTTATTTCCTTAAAAACGTAAAATATCATTGATGGTTTTGTCTAATCTGGAGCACACCAATATGATTTCTTAATACGTACTTTATTTCTTGTTATTTGCCGTGTGGTTCCCGGCACTAATACAAAAAAGAATAGGACCACTCCATCTCTTTCCCATGGATGTCGTAAAAGGCGACTAAGGGATAGACAAACTTGGGATGGGCTAGCAACCTGTCGCTATTTGAATCTCAATTCTATCATTAAGCCAAATAGCTGAACGTGGCCATTCAGTTTTTTCAAGACTGTAGGCTCTGTCTACCCCGCGAGGGATATAAACATGACCATATGCATGAATGTTTCTTGTTTTGGCTACATCAAAACGTACCAAAAAACGCGAAGGTGGTACACTTGTCTATGTCGCCCACTGTACGAGTCACAATATGCTCATAACAGCCAGTCTCCAGGGAAATCTGCCCAGTAGTGTACATTGAGTGTGGAATGTGCTGGCTGATTTTTGAACTGACCAAATTAAAAAGCTGCGGAAGCGTTTCAATTTTTAAAATGTTCGCAGTTTGAAGGTGATTAGGATCTACCTACGATGAACACGGTTATTTTTTTTCGCGCAGAACAGGGTTATGATTAAATTATATATCATTGTTTCTCCTCTTGGATTTCACGGGTCTATACACCCCGGTTTTTTGAGAGGCTTGCGTGAGGCCCTTTGGAGAAGTTAATGTTATGTTATTCTTCTGCCAAAACAATAGACGATATGTCCATGAACAGGTCTCGGCAGAAGGTGGATCTATTACAAAATAAGGAAAAGGATGATGGGTTATGGAGTTGACGTTTGGATGAATTTAAACTGGGCTATTGCTGGAGAAGTTTGGACACCTGCCATAATCATGAATACGTGACTACTATGTGGCAGGTGGTGACTCGCCACTCACTAAATGGGCCCCTCAAATCAGTCACCATGATAAGCAACAAAGGGGCAACATCGGCGTGGGTGGCTAAGGTTGTCGAGAGGTGAGACTACGGGGCGTGAAATCGTGGTGATCCAGTCAGGCACCCCAGGCGTTATGACATTTTACACTTCCATCCTTCGAGCGTATAGCTCTCGCGACTCCACTCTGACCGGCCGGTTAAGGCAAGCCAGAGGTAGGGGTCCTGTCCGTCATCGGTTTCCACTCCGACCCTGGCTAAGGAAGATCGGAGGCGAGGAACAGGGGCCTCCCCTGGGAGCACTCAGGTCCGTGGGGTCGCTACTCCCCAACAGCTCGCCACAAGCTGCCCTGCGGAGACTGATTGCACTGGGAAGGTGACCCAGGGGGCGATGGGGTCGTCATATCCCGAGGCCTGATTATTATGTTTTTCTGTAAAATAATAATATCATTTACCTCATATATATAACACATAGACAAATAACACAGACTGGGTCAGTTATTATATTACATTTAAGTTCTCAATAATGAGAGTCAGTAGGTTCATTAGGAAGTGATTTGAAGCAGTTCATAGCAGCAAATGTGAGATAGAATATCATGTAAATTACTAGTAAATTGAAACCAACATGTAGTAAATTGTAATATCAATGATTGTATAGAAACAGAGCTTTGTACAGTTCTCTGCACCTTAGTTGATCTAAGGCTCTACCAATTTTCCAGTAACTATACCGTATAGTTGTATCGTATGCTGATACGAGCCGCATAATGAAAGGGTTCCAGTTCATAGACATACATAAAAACATCTCTTCTTCTTCTTCTTCAGCCCATATTCATCCACTGCTGGATGTAGACCTCTAGTAATGCACGCCATTCTCCACGGTTTTGTGCTTTTCCCATCCACCTCCTTCCAGCAATCTTGCCCAGATCGTCCGTCCATCTGATAGGTGGTTTACCCACATTTCGGCGACCAGTTCTGGGTCTCCATTCCAGTACCACTTTGCCCCAGCGGTCGTCTGTGGTGCGGCATATATGGCCCGCCCATCGCCACTTTACACATAAAAACATACATATAGTCATTCTTTATCTCTTGCAGAGCAAACAGTCTTGAAAAGATTGATAGACCCCGTTCAGCCATACGGCTTAATGATAGAATTGAAACTTAAATAGCGACAGATTCCCAGCCCATCTTATAGCAAGAAGAATCTCAAGTCTATTAGCCTTTTCCTTAGTCGCGGTCTTTGTGACTGTTGTTAGCGATTACAATTTATCTCTGTAGAATCATTGTTTTATACCACCAACACACAAGTACGGTCGCTCCAGCAACGCTAATTGAATGAAGCGAGTGTTTACCTTCGTTTGTTTGCCAATAGTTAATTCTCCACGGCTCCGTCGGCGTTCCAAAAGCTAATGATAGCTCATACTTGGAAAATTGATGAGAATCCACCAGCGCCTTCTCATTACGGGAACTGTTAAATACATACATACATAAAATCACGCCTCTTTCCCGGAGGGGTAGGCAGAGACTACCTCTTTCCACTTGCCACGATCCCTGCATACTTCCTTTGCTTCATCCACATTCATAACTCTCTTCATGCAAGCTCGGCGGTTTCGGGTACTTTTGACCTGACCCTTTACCAGGACGTCCTTAATTTGATCAAGATATGTTCGTCTAGGTCTTCCCACTGTTAAATTATCATTAAAATTCATCTGGAATTATATAAGTAAGTATGTGCAAGAAGACACCCGTGTATATAATATACTTGACTTATTGATGGACTGACTGACATTTCAATGTATAGCCTAAACCGGAATTTTTAGGCATATAGGCTTCTCATGTGGTCAAGGGGTGCACTAAGCAAGGTTTTTCTGAAATGCCCGCGAGTACCCTAGAATCTGGTAAAATGGTAATAAAATAATCTTAACAGCTGTCAGTATTATGTTATTTCCTTGATACTATTCATATAATATAAATTTTGGATATAAATTTCAAAAGTTATATCTAATACATTGTAAAAAGATAAAATAACAACGTCGTCAAAAAATAAAGGTATAAATTACAACACCTTTGCTGAAAACGCGCCAAAGCAGGGAATCCAGTTGTAAATTTGTATAAATTATTGTGAAGTTAAGTACTATAAGATGTACCAAGTTGGCTTATGCATCGTATCAATTCATATTTTTCCTACTTTTGTTTCTGGGACTACATTAAAATGATGGTTTAAAATGTATTTGTCTGAAATAAACAGATTTCATCACGATGATTTCCCTCAAAATAAAAGCTGGCGAAATGGGCTAGCATTCAGTCTACTCGGAAAACTCTTATCCGTTCTAGAAGAATAAGTATAATAAATATCGCATACATATATACATGAACTAGCTGTGCCGTGTGGTTCCCGGCACTATTACAAAAAAGAATAGGACCACTCCATCTATTTCCCATGGATGTCGTAAAAGGCGACTAAGGGATAGGCTTATAAACTTAGGATTCCTCTTTTAGGCGATGGGCTAGCAACTTGTCACTATTTGAATCTCGGTTCTATCATTAAGCCAAATAGCTGAACGTGGCCATTCAGTCTTTTCAAGACTGTTGGCTCTGTCTACCCCGCAAGGGATATAGACGTGATCATATGTATGTATGTATGTACTAGCTGTCCCAGCAAATGTTGTTTTGCCATATAAATATTTTTAAGTACATTCTGATTAAATAAAATGTTAGCGGTTATCAACTAAGGGGATCAACAACAACCCTTATCACTAAGGGGTATAAAAACCTACTCAATATGCTCACAAAATTCCATGAGAATCGGTCAAGCCGTTTCGGAGGAGTACGGGGACGACCATTGTTTAATATATAAGATTTAATACATAACCTTAAAATAACATTCCAATATTTGAATTTCAAAACGAATTCCGCAAATCCACTATAATATTCCTCGGCGACGTGGAATTTAAAATGGCGAATAGGGCAACATTAATTTAATCTATCGTAGTTGAATCAAATTCTCACACGCCCCGCGCCCATCCGTCTACATCATGTGGCGCTTGAAAATTGAATCCGATGTGTTGGTATGAAAGTTTATTCTGTTAGCAATAGCGTATATTGGAACGACAATTCAGGCAAATGGATTTTATGTAACGTCGTGTTGGTATGTCTCGTGAAATTTACTATTTAGATTCGATTTAGAGTAAATTTTTGTAGATATTTTCCATTTCATTTCTAAATATATCTAGATAGATGTCTAATGGGTACGTTGTTAAAACTTGTATAAGATGAAATAATATCTAGCACTAGCTGTGCCCGCGACTTATAATGAATAGTTATGATGGGCATCATTGAAGCCCTCAAGGATGAATAATTGTCCCCGATTTTTTTCACATTCTCCATTATTTCTTCGCTCCTTATAATTGCATCGTGATGTTATAAAGCCTAAAACCTTCCTCGATAAATGGTCTATTCAACACAAAAAGAATTTTTCAATTCGAACCGGAAGTTCCTGCTTCGCGTTCAAACAAACAAACAAACTCTTCAACTTTATAATATTAGTATAGATTAAATTACTTTTTTATGGGAAATAGAATAGAATATCCATTATCGTACAAATATACCACCAGGCAGATTGAAAAGAAAAATCCCAAGTTTGAAAAAACCTTTCCCTCAGTAGCCTTTTTGTAGCCTGACAACTCCATCTCTTTCCAACGGATAGGGCATCCGTTGGAAAGAGATGGAGTTGTCTTATTCTATTAACCATTGTTGCTAAGAATGAAGTCCAAAGCATGTTTATATTCTACAGCGACTGTTTTGATTGTATTTGACTGTATTGACTGTTTTGACTTGATTGTATGCTGGACTTGAAGTTTCACCAAAATGTGTCGATGAGTTCAAGAGATATTTACTTACGTCTAGTTATTATATACATACATATAATCACGCGTTGCTTATGTATATAATATATATTGTAATATAATAAATGTCAATAAGATTGCATGAAGAGGCAACAAACAAACAAATAAACTTACTTTCATAGAATTTTCTTTTAATATTTTCATACATATTAGTTTCAATTCATATAGGTAATCTATCCCGCAGTTCATAGAAAATTTTACCAAACACCTCGATTAATTTAAGCAGAAATTTCAATTTGCCGTGTGGTTCCCGGCACCATTACAAAAGAATAGGACCACTCCATCTCTTTCCCACGGATGTCGTAAGAGCCGACTAAGGGATAGACTTGGGATTCCTCTTTAATGTAAATCCCTGCCAATCTAAGGTCTGCCGCGCCGATGGATGCATGGCTAGGGGCGAGCCTAGTCTCGAGCGTGCCACTTCCGCCATGGGGTTGGGCGACCCCCAGGTAATGGCTAGCCTTACCCTGGCATGCGGGGCTCTGCTGGGGCGGACAAAATTTTTCCCTAGCGTCTCGTGGGAATCGCATGGATGCAAATTTTTTGAAAGAGCACCTAGATGGCGGCGATGGTGTCCGCACCCCATCACGTCTCGTTCCCGGCGGGAGCGGTATGCGGTCTGCTGAAAGCCGCTTTGCGACGATGAATGTAAGAGGAGGAATGAAGGATAAGATTGAGGAAGTATGCCAGATGATGGATGAAAGACGTTTGGATGTGTTGTGCGTGAATGAAACGAAGCGGAAAGGATGCGACGCGACGCAGCACGGCCCTTACACGGCGTATTGGTCTGGAATTTCCAGTACCAGCCGAGGCTGTCAAGGGGTCGGTCTAATTCTTTCTGCACGAATGGCTGAGTGCGTGAATGAGTATGAGTGTGTCAGCCCTCGTCTTCTATGGATTAGGCTGAAAGTTGGAATCACTCGGATCTTCGTTCTAGGTGTTTATGCACCTTGGGATGTGGGTTCGAGGGGTACAACATCAGCAAAAAGCGAAAACGAGGAGTTCTGGAATAGTGTAAGAGAAGTATTGAAAGTTACCAAGCCAAATGAGAAGATTATTATGTTAGGTGATTTTAATGGATGGGTGGGTGTAAAGCGTGATGGATATGAAAAGGTGCTTGGTGCGTTTGGTGACGAAAAGGTGAATGATAATGGAAGAAGTGTATTAGAAATTTGTCTAGAGTGGGATCTTTTTGTGTCGAACTCAATGTTTCAACATAAAGAGATCCACACCTACACAAGAGTGGAAGGTATTTTAAAAAGTATGATAGACTTTGTGATTGTAGATGAAAGATTGAAGAACAAAGTGCTGGATACCCGTGCATATCGCGGTGCTGGCATTGACTCGGACCATTTACTGGTGATATCCCGGATAAGGGGTATCTTCAATCGCTGGCGGCACAGGGTAAGGGAGCAAACCAGCGCTTTGGAAAGAGTAAAAGTAGAAAATATAGATGTAAGATATGGATGTAGGTAAGAAGTATATTAATAAACTGAAGGATGAATTTGAAGATTTAGAGGAAATGAGCGATATTGAAGATGGATGGAAGGAATTTAAAGAAAGAATTGTGAAAGTAGCTGTTGAAGTGTGTGGTGTAAGTAGAAGAAGGAAAGGAAAAAATCACAAAAATGCGTGGATGAGTAAAGATGTGCAAGAACTTGTGCGATTAAAGAAGAAAGCATGGCTGGATTTGTTAGCAGCAAAAGCTAACTTAAGAATGCAAGAGGTTATAGATGAAGATGTGAATGAAGCACGTAAGGAATATAAGAAAATGAAAGATTTGGTTAAGAAAGCTGTGATTAGAAAGAAAGAAGAGTATAAAGAGGATTTTGATAAAAGGCTATCAGAAGACTTTCAGTCAAATCTGAAAGTATTCTGGAAATCCGTAAGGTCAGCCCGAGGAAATACTATAACCAGAGAGCTGACTAGGATCAGATGCCAGGATGGTAGCGTTGTGAAAGGAGAAGAATGTGTACTAAAGATATGGAAGGACTATTTTGAAAGTTTATTTGAAAAAAGGAAGGAAATAAGAAAGATTTCTGCTATAGCGAAGAAAAAGAGAATGAGATGGAAGGCGAAATTGAAATGTTCGAAATTGTGGAAGCACTTAAGAGTATGAAAGCGGGAAAGGCTGCTGGGTGTGATAGAGTGTCGGTCGAGATGCTTAAAGCAGGAAAAGGCGTAGTAGCTAGTCAGTTGTACTGCCTTTTCAATTTGTGTTGGAGAAGCGGCCGAGTACCAAAAGATTGGTGTAAGGCTGTTATCGTGCCACTTTACAAAGGAAAAGGGTCACAGCTGGACTGCAAAAATTATCGTGGTATAAGCCTGCTTAGCGTCGTCGGCAAATTGTATGCTAAGGTATTGATTAATAGAGTCAGGAATGAAACTGATGACAAAATATGGGATGCTCAAGCGGGATTTCGAAAGGGAATGGGATGTACTGATCAGGTCTTTTCCTTGCGGTGCATAGCCGAAAAGTTTTTGGCCAAGAGTCAAAAAGTCTATTGCACATTCGTAGATCTGGAAAAGGCCTATGACAGAGTTGAGAGGAATGAATTGTGGTCAGCACTTTCTATGCATGGGGTGAGCAGTCTCTTGATACGAGCACTGAAATCCTTATATGAGGATTCGAGTGCTTGTGTCAGGATAAACGGAGCGCACACTGAGTGGTTTAAGATTGAGAAAGGCGTTAGGCAAGGATGTGTTGCGTCACCGTGGCTGTTCAACCTATTTATGGATAGCTGTTTGACAGATTTGAAAGAGTCTAAAAGTGGATTAAGGATGAATGAGTTACTCGTCAAATGTCTGCTCTATGCCGACGATCAGGTTATACTGGCGTCATCAGCGGAGGAGTTACAGGAGATGGTAAACTGTATGCATGAAGCTTTAAAAGAGAAAGGAATGAAAGTGAACGTAAGTAAAACTAAAACACTGGTTTTTGAAATGGAGAAAGAAATGACAGCATGTAATATTTTGATTGGAGGAGAAAAAGTGGAGCAAGTGAAAGAGTTTGTATATCTAGGATCAAAGTTTACATCAGATGGCAAGTATGATAGTGATATTGAAAGGAGAGTGAACGCGGGGAACATGGTGAATGGAGCTTTGCATGCCTTTATGAGCAGTCAGAAACTATCCAAAAAGGCTCGACTGGCTGTGCACAGGGGCGTGTTGGTCCCGACATTAATGTATGGGAGTGAAAGTTGGGTATGGCAAAAGAAGCATGAAAGCAGAATAAATGCAGTGGAAATGAGAGCGTTAAGGAGTATGATGGGTGTGAAATTGAGTGACAGGATAAGGAACAGCGTGATAAGGGAATGTTGTGATGTGAAAGAAGATGTAGTTACAGGAATAGAAAAGGGTATGTTAAGATGGTTCGGTCATGTGGAGAGGATGAATGAAAGCAGGTTGACTAAGCAGATATACAAGGAGAGTGTGGAGGGAAAGGTCGGAGTGGGAAGACCTAGACGAACGTATCTTGATCAAATTAAGGACGTCCTGGTAAAGGGTCAGGTCAAAAGTACCCGAAACCGCCGAGCTTGTATGAAGAGAGTTATGAATGTGGACGAAGCGAAAGAAGTATGCAGAGATCGTGGCAAGTGGAAAGAGGTAGTCTCTGCCTACCCCTCCGGGAAAGAGGCGTGATTTTATGTATGTATGTATGTAGAAATTTCAATACTGAACATATACCTAAACATAATAATTTGATCATAACGAACAAGAACTGTAATTTCCTATTAATTAGCAATTTAACGTAATTGCTGAAATGAGAATGTCGTCGTCATTATTATCAGACTATTATTCCTATCGCCCCTTGTCTTCTCTTAATTAGATTGTATTTAATTAATGAGAATTTCCATTTCGTATTATACTCTTAGTTATATTTCTTTTTTGTTAATTGAGAAATTATGCAAGAAGAAAAAAATTGTAAAGAAGCTTTAGAATTTCCTCAATTTACAAACATATAGTCTCGTCTATATCACTTGTGGGGTAGACGGAGCCAACAGTCTTTGACAGAATGATAGGCCACGTTCAGCTGTTTGGTTTAATGATAGAATTGAGATTCATATAGTGACAGGTTAGCTAGCACTTCGCCCAAAAGATGAATCTTAAGATTTTTTTTTTATTATTTAATAACATGTATATGGATATTGAGCAAATTAGTTATTAGTATTCTTGTCACAAATTACTACAAGCCCATTGTTAAGAGGAACAATAGATACATGTTTTCACGTTTGTCTGGAATAAACAAGTTATTATACTCGAGACTACTTGTGTCGTAGGTTTAGCTCTTACCTACATTTACTATCAGTCTGATTAAGGGAAAAGGCCAGATTGTAATGAAATGAGAGGAAGAGCGATCAAAATGCTGTTTTGAACATATTAAACATAATTAAGACGGTGCCGTGTGGTTCCCGGCACCAATGATAAAAAGAATAGGACCTCTCCATCTCTTTACCATGGATGTCGTAAAAGACGACTAAGGGATAGGCTTACAAACTTAGGATTCTTCTTTAGGCGGTGGGCTAGCAACCTGTCACTATTTGAATCTCAATTCTATCATTAAGCCAAATAGCTGAACGTGGCCATTCAGTCTTTTCAAGACTGTTGGCTCTGTCTACCCCGCAAGGGATATAGACGTGACTATTTGTATGTATATTATGTATAATTAAGACTGTATTACATAGAAGCACATAAGCACAAGGAACTTCACAAAAAATATTAAATCCAATGTGCATCGTTGACAGCTGTGACAATTGTTTAAGTTCTGAAATTGCCTGAAGCATATTACTTACTATCTCTACTTCAATGCAAATTAAGTATCCTTGGAGTGGTTTCTGTAAGTTCAAATATATTATTGTCCATTCGCTATATTATATCGCTCAATTTTTTTATAATTTAATTCTTAAAAAGAAAATCCGTCAAAAAGATTCTTCTCATGTAGCTAGTAGGTGAGAATTATGAAGAAATTGTATTATTATATAATTTAATAAGCTAAATAAGGCATTCAACACATGTTCACAACCATATGGAAGGGGGAAGTTATGATTTTTTTGCTTTTATTAAAATCCTTTTTCCAGCATATGCTGACATCTTGCTTTATTTTAATGGTTAATGCTCTTAATATATAAGAACAACTTAATCAAGCTCAATTGTGATATGAAACACAAATAGTATTGTGCATGCCAACTCTATATTGAACTTAACAGAAGCAAGCAAAGGAAGTCTTTGAGTACAACAAACCTCTGCGATAATATCTTACACTGTCTTGTTCTAGTCACACAATAGCGGTCAACGCACCTAGTGAACTTAGGGCACGTTAGACTGTCATGCCATGCGCAAAATGTCAACTACGCAAAACGACAACTCGTAAATTGTGGTAATATTTATTTTTCTCGTTATCATTTTCTTTATTTTTTACCGCATTCAAAAAAAATTGGTGCTTGTCAGTATTAACTATGCGTGTTATATAACATTTTTTTATAAAGGAATGGATGTTTATCTATATAAGTATTTATTATAAAATATATATCTACTATATTGTTGAGTTAGTATCTCGTAACACAAGTCTCAAACTTACTTCGAGGCTAGCTCAATCAGTGCAATTTGTCCCGTATTTTTATTTATTTACTAGCTTTTGCCCGCGGCTTCGCCTACGTTAATTTCGCTTCCATAAAAAGATTGCTTAGATTAAGAGCCTTGCATTGACATAAACTAATATTATGCAAAAAAATAGATGTGCCTACGTGAGTGCGTGTTTGAGTATGCTATTCAATCATGCAAATTCAACTGGATAGATTTTGATGAAACTTACGTACACGGGAAGAATAATGCCTGGAATAGAACATAATTTATTTTTCCTACAAAAGCTTTTTCCTACAAAAGCAAAGTCCCGGGGGCGCAGCTGTTAAAAAACGAATAAATTCTAAAGACAAAAAAAGGTAAGTATAATAATGGAAGTAAGTACTGGCGAAACTAAAATTACTTAATTAAAACTTAATTAATTAAAAATTTTGCCGGCGGCTACAATCGTGTTATTTCTTAAATTCTCATGAGGCGCCATCTCGTATCGGGTGGTCAAAAAATAAATACCTAAACCACGGGAACTAAATCAATAAACAAAGCATAATGAATTAAATCAATAAAATGCTATTTTTTTAATCATTATCATCATTTTTCATTATAATAAACATAAGAATTAATTATTTATGGTGCCGTGTGGTTCCCGGCACCAACACAAAAAAGAATAGGACCACTCCAGCTCTTTTCCATGGATGACGTAAAAAGGCGACTAAGGGATAGGCTTACAAACTTGGGATTCTTTTTTAGGCGTTGGGTTAGCAACCTGTCACTATTTGAATCTCAATTCTATCATTAAGCCAAATAGCTGAACGTGGCCATTCAGCCTTTTTAAGACTGTTGGCTCTGTCTACCCCGCAAGGGATATAGACGTGACCATATGTATGTATGTATGTATAATTATTTATAGCTTTTTATATCGATTCAAATCAAAAATGACGAAGTTCCATACAAACTTGCACCCCCTATTTCATCCCCTTGGGATAGAATTTCAGGATAAAAAGTAGCCTATATTCTAATCCAGGTTACTAACTATATCTGTGCCGAATTTCGTTCAGATCCGTTCGGTAGATTTTGCGTGATGCGCGTACAAACATACAGACAGACAGACGGACAGACAGACAGACAAAAATTCTAAAAAAAATTGTTTTGGCTTCTATTGACCCTAAAAAGACCCCTTATAATTTTTTTTCTTAAATATCTTCAATGTACAGACAAAGTTGAGTTACAGTTTTATTATATGTATGGATTTACTAATTTATGTACACAGAAAACATTGAGACTGATAAACACAAGAAACAAAATTACAAAGGTTCTGCATACATACATACATACATAAAATCACGCCTCTTTCCCGGAGGGGTAGGCAGAGACTACCTCTTTCCACTTGCCACGATCTCTGCATACTTCTTTCGCTTCGTCCACATTCATAACTCTCTTCATACAAGCTCGGCGGTTTCGGGTACTTTTGACCTGACCCTTTACCAGGACGTCCTTAATTTGATCAAGATACGTTCGTCTAGGACTTCCCACTCCGACCTTTCCCTCCACACTCTCCTTGTATATCTGCTTAGTCAACCTGCTTTCATTCATCCTCTCCACATGACCGAACCATCTTAACATACCCTTTTCTATTCCTGTAACTACATCTTCTTTCACATCACAACATTCCCTTATCACGCTGTTCCTTATCCTGTCACTCAATTTCACACCCATCATACTCCTTAACGCTCTCATTTCCACTGCATTTATTCTGCTTTCATGCTTCTTTTGCCATACCCAACTTTCACTCCCATACATTAATGTCGGGACCAACACGCCCCTGTGCACAGCCAGTCGAGCCTTTTTGGATAGTTTCTGACTGCTCATAAAGGCATGCAAAGCTCCATTCACCATGTTCCCCGCGTTCACTCTCCTTTCAATATCACTATCATACTTGCCATCTGATGTAAACTTTGATCCTAGATATACAAACTCTTTCACTTGCTCCACTTTTTCTCCTCCAATCAAAATATTACATGCTGTCATTTCTTTCTCCATTTCAAAAACCAGTGTTTTAGTTTTACTTACGTTCACTTTCATTCCTTTCTCTTTTAAAGCTTCATGCATACAGTTTACCATCTCCTGTAACTCCTCCGCTGATGACGCCAGTATAACCTGATCGTCGGCATAGAGCAGACATTTGACGAGTAACTCATTCATTCATTCATTCAAGGTTCTGCTTATTTCGTATATAATTATTATTTATTTATGTAGAGTATACATGTTGACATTTTGCGAAATGTCCGTAACGTTGTTCAAATCTAATGTATACAACACCTCGCTTGGCTCCCCGCTACGGATTTACGTGCCAGTCATCGTCGTAGGGAAGATCTTGAATTTCACTCTCGATTTACCCTTACTATAGAATCTAGTTGTTAAAAACAATAACAGCTTTTTTTTTTGGGCAAATTTGAATAATCTACTTACTATTTCAATCTCAATTCTGTATATCTATAAATAGTATATATAGCGATTAAGTATTAATAGGGCAACTGAACGTGGACTTTTTGAGACTATTGGCTCTGTCTACCCTGCTTTCCCATGTGTATTTATTATGAACCGGCAGTCTTGAATGAAGAGCAAAGCGAAAAATATATTATAACTAGAAGACGCCCGAGACTCCGCCCGCGTAAAAAATTAAAAATCACTATAATTCCCGTTCCCGCAGGAATTTAGAGAAATCGTCTCTTAGTGCGCCCATTTTTGTTTTTGAAGGGTAATTCCTTTAAACCTGGACTGCCTCCCGGATCTTCACCCGGGAAAACGTGGGACTCCTTGCATCTAGTGTGCCAGCCTACCCACTAAAACCCCTCCTGTGCGCCCTTCTCGCCATTTTGAGGACATCACGGGATCGCATAGCATTTCACCACCCATTTTCATTTAGTTCACTCCCTAGACCACATAAAGAACCTGCACGTCAAATTTCAAGTCTCTAGACCCAGCGGTTTGGGCCGTGTGTTGATATGTCTGTCAGTCACTTTCTTATTTTTATTTTATTTATTTATTTATGTACACAAAATTATATACAGGAGCATTTATTACAATAAATCTAGTACAAAGGTGCTACTTATTGCGAAAGAAATCTCTTCCGGTAGACCCATGAGAGGAAAGATGAATTTTAGAGCGGTATGGCGTTTTATGTATGCGGTATGGTATTTTTTATATTTAAACTAGCTGTCCCGGCAAACGTTGTTTTGCCACATAAATAATTTTTAAGTAATTTCTAGAAAAAATAAATTCACTAAGGGATATGAAAAATAGATGTTAGCCGATTCTCAGACCTACTGAATATGCATGCAAAATTTGGTTAAAATCGGTAAAGTCGTTTCGAAAGAGTACGGAGACAAACATCGTGACACGAGAATTTTATATATAAGATTAATATTCAGGGATCATGATGGTCATCAGGGAAAAGTGGAATTATGCAGTCTCTACCTACTCCTCCGGGAAAAAGACGTGATTTTACGTATGTATACTCACTCATTTATTTATCAAAACATATTGAATTATTTGTTCATACAAATAATTCATTATTATTTTATCACGGGAAATTTTCACGGGAACAAAACCCGATACAATTGTTAGTTTACAACACCATGGTATTTTGTTGGTCTGTCATTGTCACGGCTCACCAAACAGACCCAAAACTTTGCAGACACCACGCGCCCTTCACAAACCTTTATAATCTCACTAACTATATTATGTAAATGATAATAATAAATTATATATAAATTATAAATATAAATTTATTTCATTTACTTATTTATTTCACGATTTATCTAAACAGTTTACATAATTTAACAGATATTATATAGGTTTTTTTTCATACTTATAGAAAATTACTCTATCTTCATAAAGGGCAGGCGGTAACCGCTTATTTTTATGTGCCTTTTTATGCATGTTGCTCCAGTCTTGATCTGCTTTTTTATTCCTCTCTCCTCAGAATCACTACATAGTATAAAACAAAGTCGCTATTTTAGTCTGTTTGTCTTTATGCTTAAATCTTTAAAATTACGCAACGGATTTTGATACGGTTTTTTGTAACAGGTAGAGCGATTCAAGAGGAAGGTTTTTATGTATAATAACATTTATAATTTTGCACCCGTGCGAAGCCGGGGCGGGTCGCTAGTAAAAAATAAAACATAGTTTATACATTATTGTTCCCCGTGTGGTTCCCGGTACTTTAAAGAGAATCACTCCTTATCTTTGCCATGGATGTCGTGAAAGGCAACTAAGGGAAAGGTTAATAAACTTGGGATTTTTCTTGTAGGCGAAGGGCTAGTAACCTGTCACTATTTGAATCTGAATTCCGTCATTTAGCCATACAGCTGAACGTAGCCTTTCAGTCTTTTCAAGGTTTTTGGTTCTGTCGATCCCGCAAAGACGTGAGTATTTGTATGTATGAATATAGTTTGTACATTATAGAAATTCACAAACAAAAATGTCTTAGATCCATCGATAAGCGTGTACAAACAAATAAAGATCTTTTGTTTCCAAAATTTTGTCCTGTTACTATTTGCTTAATCGACACAATGTTTAACTTTTAAACACACACACACACACACACATTTCCTGCTGTTTTATTACCTTTATTGAAACAAAGTGAGTTCCGCTAGTACCGCCACAGTGTACTGTACACACAGATCCGCCAGTCATCACCCTCCGTGGACACTGCACTGTGACGGATCACATAGATTAATCTACATACCACAGAGTAAGCGTTTACTGGATATGAATCTCAATTCTATCATTAAGCCAAACTGCTGAACGTGGACTGATAGGCCACGTTCAACTGTTAATGATAGAATTGAGATTCATATAGAGTCAGGTTGTTAGCCCGTCACCTAAAAGAAGAATCTCAAGTTTCATAAACTTGAGATTCTTCTTTTAGGTTATCCCTTAGTCTCCTTTTACGACGTCCATGGAAAAAAGGTGGATGGTCCTATTATTTTTCTATTGGTGCCAGAAATCACGCAGCATTTATACTCCATAAGTGATAATAATAATTTAATGACAATGTGTGTTGTTTAAATGTAAGCTTAAATTCACATACGGTATCTAGTTAGTTCTATGTCTGTGCCGAATAGCATACCGTTGTGAGGGTTGTATTGAGTTAATTTTACTGTTTTCACGCTCGAAATACTCCTTTGATTAATTATTCTCGAAAATAATTATTTGTGGTACCCTCTTGTACTGATTTTAACGGGGATAAGACGATATATCGTTAATCATAAAGTAAATGAATAACACTTTAATATTACAATAGTTAGGATTTTTCTTAGAAAAGTAATAATATACTAGAGGGTGTTATCGCATTAAGGGACATGGTTCTCTTACAGAGATAGCTTTTTAGTGTAAAATCGGATTTTGGTCACACGGGCTCCTCTCGAGAAAACTGAAGACTTAACCAAGACTACAGCTAGGAGGAAGAAGTAATTACAGGAAAGTTCCGTCCAAAATTATTTTTATTTATTCATTTAAATAAATTATGCCGATAATACCTTGTATTTTGCCATATCTACCTACTGACAAATAACAAGCCACTGAAAACGACTGAAAAGTGTGTATGTTTTAAATTTTGATGTGAAATCGCATTTCGAGTATGAAAAGTAAAAATTTCAACTTGTAACGGTCGGTAACTATGTAACTATCAAATTCCATTTTTTCTTGAACCCTCAAATACTGAATCGCACGCATCGCTTTATCTATTCATGTGATACTTATCTTTACAGACAGAACGATAGTTGAAATGAAATTTGTCGTGACGAAACTCAGTAAAGGCGTAACCTTTGACATTGATGGGACTAGACCATGTGCAGCATAAATGCGAATGATGTTAACGCTCATATATAGTACTTAGCGAACCGTGGGGTTGCCGGCATCAATTAAAAAAAACACTAGGACCACTCCATCTCGTTCCCAAAGATCGTCGTCGTAGAAGTCGTAAAAGTTAACTAACTTGGAATTCTTCTTTTAGGCGATGGGCTAACAAATAATCACTTTTTTTTGTCAATTTGAATCTCAATTCTATCAGTGAACCAAGCAGCTGTGAACGTGGCCTATCAGTTTTTTCAAGACTGTTGGCTCTGTATACCCTGCAAAGAATATAGACGTGATTACATGTATTTATGAATGTATACTAAGCATAGGTAGTACCTAAGCATTTTTTTTTTTCAAAGATGTAAGAATAGAAAGAGTATGTGACAATGGTATTTTGTTTAAGTTATTAATTCAAATGCAGTCAAATCAATCAAAGTAATGGCTAATAAACTTGGTATACTCTATGGCCGAAGGGCTTACAAACTGCCTTTTAGTCTTTTCATGACTGTCTGCTTCGTATACCCGATAGAGATAAAGACGTGATAAAAATTATGAATATACTTATGCAATTTAAGTCCTTCCTTTGACCGAAAAGGAATTCTATCATCAATAACGTAAAAAAAATCGCATCGCGTGTAAAATTTGTCAAGTATGGCTAGTAGTATCTATCTATATCTATGTCTGTGGGAGTTACGATAAGAAATCACAAAGTTTCAGTTAGTGAATGTTATTTATGCAGTTGTTTGTGATATAACATGCAAATGAGTTTGGGGTTGATGTAGGATTGAAATGTAATTTTGAATTTTTATAACGACGGATATACCTCTATATTGGTAGCCTTCGAGAATAATTGACTTTCGATTTGTTTCTGATATTTTTTTTTAATTTTAAATTAATAACCTATTTAAGAATATTTATTATTCATACTTTAAATTAAGTAAGTCTTATATTATACTGTTTACAAATAGTTAAAGGTCTTAAAATTGTAGCGCAGGTGCCACATCACCAATTCTAAAAAATCACAAACCTAAAATTAACATTTCGTAGACACGCAACAAAGGAACGCCCTTGCATTTTTTCAAGCAAATGATACTTCAACTGTTAAAATTTATGAGTTTCTTCGACCCCAGCCGTATCGATTCCACACAAAAGCTAAAAAGACAAAAGTCAATTATGTAAAACGCGAAACGAATGCGGGACATTGCTTATGCTAAATGCGCAAATTAATCTTGCGTTCTCGTCGACAATATAAAATAGTAAAGTACAGAATTGACACTGCTCTTTGTGTGGTATTTGTTGGCAGGACAATGGAGAATTACAGCCGAAGTAATCAATTTTAATAAAATCAAGCCGTCAAATTTTGTTACATCCATATAACGTCTATATCCCTTGCGGGGTAGGCAAAGCCAACAGTCTCAGCAATTTGCCTTTAAGATAGAATTGAGATTCAAATAGTGACAGATTGCTAGCCCATCGCCTGTCACTATTTGAATTTTAATTCTGTCTTAAAGCCAAATAGCTGAGCGTGGCCTATCAGTCTTTTCAAGACTCTGTCTACCCCGCACGGGATGTGGACGTAATTATATGTATGTATGCAACGGCCTCTGTGGCGCAGCGGTCGTACGCACTGTCTGTGACATCGGAGGTCCCGGGTTCGAATCCCGGTCAGGGCATGAGGAGGAACGAACTTTTTTTGATTGACCTGGGTCTTGAATGTTTATCTATAAAAGTATTTATTATAAAATATAGTATCGTTGAGTTAGTATCTCGTAACACAAGTCTCGAACTTACTTCGAGGCTAAATCGATATGTGTAGGTAATTTATCAAAAAAAAAATTATATTTCTATAACAGTCGCACTTCTGTACTTTTTGTATTTACTACCGGTCCGGACGAATCGTACGTGAGGAAAAATCCGGATCGGCGGAAATTCCAATTATTCGACGGCGATGCTGAAATTTTCGCGCCGATACGGCTCGATTTCAATCGTCTCGATGGAAGTTAACGAAAATATTTACCTTCTGTGATTTTTCTTCGTCTTATGCATAAAGTCACCGAAATTCTGTCATTAGTGAGAGTTTAAAAAGAAATATGCGGAAATCGCGGTGATTGGAAAAATATGTTTAAAAATGTGTGTGTGTGTGTGTGTTTGGAGAAAGATGTTAAAAAATGTGTTAATATTTCACACTAACATTTTAGCTTTAAAGGTTATCGACTAAAATTAATATTCCATTTTAATTTTAAATATCAAATACCAACTGACGCAATCATAAAACATTCAACTAATACCGAGGGTAGGTTCAAAATTGGAATTCAGAAGGGGGATTAAAAATCAGGAGTGTCCAAATAGTGTCGAGTAGTGTTGCCGAACTATCGATAGTTTGAGTATCGATAGTTACTATAGCTGATCCCCAGAAATCCGCAGATATATATTTTACTCAGATGGAGTATAATAACGATATTACAATCAATACCGATATCGATAGTATCAATATCTTCTGAGGCATTAGCCGTACTATTTTTAACGTTAGCGGGTACAACTTTAACCGTTATGTGCCCAACAATGGCGGGTAAAATACAAAACAACAACTAAATCATATAACATTAAATATAATTAAAAAAAAAATAAAGAAAATGCAATAAGGAACTTGTCTTGAAATTTCATTATTTTTTTTAAGTGATAAACAGATCGATCGGGACAAAGCCTTTTTTTTACAGAACGTTATTGGTGGGTTGTATTGCCCTTTAACCAATAGCTATATTACCTATATATATAAACATACAACAGCTTCATCAAACACTTGCTTAAACTTCAGGATCGTCAGATTATCGATAGTGACAACACTAGTGGCGAGGGTTTGCTATTAATCTTCTGAGAGTTGTCCGGTGTCCGGCCGAGCCGGGACAGTCCCGGACACGCCGTAAATCTTGTACACCCGTGTCGCACTCGCTACGCATACGAAAAAGATGGAAAAAGTCCATGAGAAATTGTATCGGCGGTTATACTGCTGACACTGGCCACTTATACATGAAATACTTTGAAATAATAAATCATTGATGTGGGAAATTGGTATGCCACGTATGTATGTCTATGTCGCGTATGACGATTTTTATGGTATTAGCCAAAGTAAATTTTCTTGTTTTACGTTTAACACAGTGCCGTGTGGTTATTGGCACCGATAAAAAAAGAATAAGATCACTCTTTTTTCCCCATGGATGTCGTAAAAGGCGACTAAGGAATAGGCTTATAAACATGGGATTCTTCTTTTAGGCGATGGACTGGCAACCATTTGAATACCAATTCTATCATCAAGCCAAATAGCTGAACGTGGCCTATCAGTCTTTTCAAGACTGTTGGCTCTGTCCACCCCGCAAGGAATATAGACG
Organism: Amyelois transitella; assembly: GCF_032362555.1. NCBI lineage: Eukaryota > Metazoa > Arthropoda > Insecta > Lepidoptera > Pyralidae > Amyelois > Amyelois transitella. Next base: position 2,064,431 of record NC_083511.1, on the reverse strand, counting down.
TGACTATATGTATGTATGTAACTAAAAAGAATAAAAAGACTTGATATTGAGGATCTTGCTTGAAATTAAGGTTCTATGAATTGAGATTCTAATAGTGACAGGTTGCTCGCCCATCGCCTAAAAGAACCCCAAGTTTGTCAGCCTATCCCTTAGTCGCCTTTTATGGCATCCATGGGAAAGAGATGGAGTGGTCCTATTATTTTTTGTATTGGTGCCGGGAACCACACGACACTTTAGTTTTATACACAAATTACGGGTCTCCTGGAAGAGATAAGGTCGCCTTTTGCTGTTATGTTTTTTTAATACATGATTGTCAATTTGCTGTAATTTATTGAGGTGCAATACAGTTAAATTGTGATGTATTGTACGTACCCCTTATTGAATAAACTAATAGTCTCAGTCTGACTCGAAGCCTGTATGAAAAAATGTTACCATTAGTGTTCATAGCCTTTATAAATAAACAAATGAATATATACGGGACAAATTACACTGATTGAGTTAGCTTCGAAGTAAGTTCGAAACTTGTATAACGAGATACCAACTCAACGATACTATATTTTATAATAAACACTTATATATATATAAACATCCAAGACCCTGGCCAATCGGAGAAACTTCGTTTCTCATCATGTCCATGTCGAACCCGGGACCCCCGGTGTCACAGACAAGAACACTACCGCTGCGCCACAGAAGTCGTCAGAGCCTTTACACATGGACAAGCCCTTATGCACTACCTGAGTGCATAGTATTACTCCATTTATTCACACAATGTGGACTACACAGATTGATGGTGATTGGTTACAACCGCTACCAATGGTTGAAAGGTGAGTAATGTTCAAAAGGACTGCCTCATTGGCATTGGCATTTTGGAATACCGTTACTAACAACGTTATATATATTCATATTTTTTAATGTAAACAGTGTGCATTCGTCCAAGATTTCGATTTAAGAGATCTATATTTGTAAATTGACGTGCGGTGAAAATGCTGCAGTGTTATTTGTTCCGCCGCTTTTGCGCCGTGCCGTATAGAGTATAGAAACACATGCGCTTACGAAGCGGTAGTAGTTGTAATTAGATTTAAGTGATGTGACGTCAATAAGTGATACCTTGTATCCAATATTGAAAGTAAATCTATTCTATATTAATCATGATTTTATCCCTAACGGAGTAGATAAAGGCCATATTCAGCCAAAATCTGCGCGCGAAAATCTGACGTTGTTTGCATTCAGGTATAGGTAAGTTAATGTTATTATATAGGTACCTAATTGTATAGAATGCAATTTGCACGTATTTAGGTATGTCTACAATTAAATCCCGACGTAAACGTTTAACGATTAATCCAGTTTTGTTTAAGATGAAAACGTTACTGGCGTTTTAATGCCGATAAACTTTAAAGAGCCGTTTAACGTAGAAGAACTAATTAGTTTCGCAGCGGCTGATATGAGGAAATGTTCACATTGTGTAAGTTTTCAGCGATTACATTTGTCCAGAAAGAAATTCAAACGGAGTCGTAAAAAAAATTCATTCATGATGATAAAAACATAAAAATAACATTTTTTCTTAAATATTTTAGGTATGTAACAATTAATTCCACGTTTAAAATAAAATGCAAAAATTAAATATACACCGAAATATTATAACTATAAGCCTTTTCACATGACTCCGATTTTGTAAAGGTTTTAATTATAACTCTACCAATGTAAGTTACTTTTATCCATACGTCCTTAATTGCTAAAAGCTAATGTATCTAATAAACAGACACAATTTTCTTGAATCAACAAGTATCAGTTTATAATTAACTATGTACATTAATGCCGTGTGGTTCCCGGCACTAATACAAAAAATAATGGGGCCACTCCATCTCTTTCCCATTGATGTCGTAAAAGGTTACTAAGGGATAGGCTTACAAACTTGGGATTCTTTTTTAGGCGATGGGCTAGCAACCTGTCACTATTTGAATCTCAATTCTATCATTACTCCAAAAAGCTGAAAGTGGCCATTCAGTCATTTCAAGACTGTTGGCTCTGTCTACCCCGCAAGGGATATAGAACCTATGTATGTACTTTTCGGGCTCCGTATAATTATTTAAATTAAAAAAATAAAGAAAAGTGGCATAATTAAACCAAAATAATTGATTGAAATTAATGAATGCATGAAAATAATATACAATTAAACTTAACATTTAAGCCTATTTAAGGTTCGTGAAACCGTGTCGTGTGGTTTCCGCCATTTTTTGAATTGATCTAATTCGAATCTTTCCCATGGATGTCGTAAAAGACATCAAAGGGATAAACTTGACATTCTTTTTAGTAGGCGATGGGCTAGCAAGCCTGTCACTATTTGAATCTGAAGTCTGAAAATCTTAATCAATTCCATTAAAAACAAGTAAAGCTAAACGTGGCCGTTCAGTCTTTTCAAGACTTTTGGCTTTGTCTACCCCGCAAGGAGTATAGACGTGAATATATGTAAACGATAACGAAAACAGATTATTTGATCCCCCATTTTAGAAGAAAAATACGAGTATCCCACGAAATACCAATTTTGTTAGTGAAATCCTTTCAAATATTTTCAAACAGTAAGCGGCTTTTCTTTATCCAAAACACAGACAAAATTTGCATTTTCTACGCCCTTGGAAAGTTCATTCACCTTTTTGGCTTCAAATGGTGAAGTTTGTGCACCAGTAATATAATTCTCATGTAGGTAAGTTTTCCATCTATATTTTAAATACAGAGACGGATTAAGGTTTGTTTTAAAAATAATTTGCTTTTACAGCCATTTCTGGTATACTTTTTGAAAATAAGTTGCTGTATTTACATTATGGCTTGCTTTTCACACGATGGAACTATTTTTCAGAATAAAAAAAGTCATGAGCTTTTGGCCTACTTGCAGTCAACCGTCACCGAATAAAAAATTATACATATATATGGTCACGTCTATATCCCTTGCGGGGTAGACAGAGCTAACAATCTTGAAAAGACTGAATGGCCACGTCCAGCTATTTGGCTTAACGATAGAATTGAGATTCAAATAGTGACAGGTTGCAAGCCCATCGCCTAAAAAAAAAACCCAAGTTTGTAAGACTATCCCTTAGTCGCCTTTAACGACATCCATAAGAAAGAGATGGAGTGCTCCTATTCTCCAATAATAAAACATTATCTATGACAAAAAATATGACATAACTTTCTTTCCTAGATTAGGTAACTCTAACTATCACTCTTAAAAATTACAATAATCTATAATTATTTTCACGAAATAAAAAAAAATAGGTACTTTTTCAAATCCTCAGTTCAACCCTGTGCGTTAAAGTTTCATTCACTTAAAAGTAAGTAAAAATAACTACATCTGTCTGGGAGGACGATGCCCCGAAACCCTTTTGGGGACAATAAGCACCTGAAGGGTTACTCGATACCCATCCTCAAGTGAACTGAAAGTCGAAGGAAATTGAACGGTTCTTTAGGGAATACGCACTATTTTTGTTGTCTGTAAAATTCTTTGCTTTTGCCGAGAAAAAGGTGGCTTGGCTTTATAGGTGCACCGGTACTTAAATCTTTAGTCAGAATAATAACTTATTTATGTATAGAGAAGTAATTTGTTATGTGTCGTTTTTTATTTAGCTTTTCACCATGGCTTTACTTCTGTGGTAAAAACGTAAGCAAATTATTTAGCTTGATTGATGATTAAACTTGGAATTCCTCTTTAAGGCGATGGGCTAGCAACCTGTCACTATTTGATATCTCAATTCTATCTCTAAGCCAAATATCTGAGCGTGGTCGTCAGTCTTATTAAGACTGGTGGCTCTGTCTACCCCGCTAGGGATATAGATGTGATCATATGTATGTATGTAAATTATTTAGCGGAATTCGCTTTCCATAATCTATATGCTGAGTAATGAATAAGAAGTCAGTCACTTTCGAATTTCATGTCGGGATACCGACTACTTAATCATTTAAATATAAATATATTTACGTGATATTAACGAACTCCAAGGACGAATTTTTAGAAATTGCCCTTAACAGGAAACTGCATACAGAAACTAATAAAAAAAAAACTACACTAAAACAAACTTTTCCTTCAAATAATTGGTTTGGATAGCTCACTGTTTCAAAAGTGTGTACAACACAGAAATCTGAATACCTAATATAAAATAATAGAAATGCCATATTTTAAAGAAAAAAAAATTAAAAAAAAAGTCACGCAGTTTTGTGCGCTGTAGTAAACTCACAAATAAGACGAAATCGTCATGGTGACTGATGGATTACCCTATGTTCGGACGATATTTTCACATAGAATTAAAACTTTATACCTAGTGACCACGGATCATTGTTTTAAATGAAATTGCAACGCAAAAATTTAAAATTTCTTAATAATGATTGACTTACCACTTCTATTGTCTCATATTATTCCGAATTCTATGGGCACGTAATGGAATATGATAGAACTGAATAGACAGATGTAGTAAAGTTTAATTGAGTTGCACGTTCGCTGAGCCAGCATTTTGTATCGTACAGTTGTTAGCTTACTTTTTGGTAGCATCGTTATTTCTGTAAGCTTTTAACTCCAGCCAGTTGTCTATTGTTTGATACAATTATTATACTATGAGTTCTGTTTTATTTGAATAGTATTTTGACAGTTTATTTTAAAACTGTTCTCTAATATTTAGTTCATTTGTTTTAAACAATATTGTTGTGCCGTGTGGTTTCCGACATTTTAGAATAGAACCACTCAATCTTACCCATGTATGTCGTAAAAGGTGACCAAGGAAATGACTTGGCATTCCTCTAGTAGGCGATGGATTAGCAAACTGTCACTATTTGAATTTCAATTCCATCATAAAGCCATAGAGCTGAACGTGGTATTTCACGACTGCGCTGTCCCCTGGCACAAAACACACAGTTATGAGTAGTCTTATTTATTTCATACACATAAGTATCTAACTTATAAAAACAGAGGGATCCAGCGGAAAGTTTCATCGTCATGGCGTCTCTATTTACCCCTCACAGCTGCGTTTCCCCTTCAATCCTGTCCCCTGGCGAGTGCTCGACAAATACCTGTCATCCATTGTACTCCCTTATAAATTAACGTGGCAATCCAATATACTTCAGTCTGGAAAGTTGAACACTGTTTGACTGAGATATTGAATGTTTATTTTGTATGCGACGGAGAACAATTGTGATAAAGTGTTGCGACTGTTATTTTGTTTTTGTTCTATAAAAAATTATGATCAAACAAGAAATATTTCCTAATTTACTAGGTAATAGAATAGTCTAATATGAACATAACATATAATCACGTCCGTATCCTGCGGGGCAGACAAGAGCCAACATTCATTAAAAAACTGTAAGGCCACTTTCAGCTATTTGGCTTAATGATTGATTAAAGAATATTCTGATATACCTGAGAATCCTCTTTAATGCGATGGGCTAGCAACCCGTCACTATTTGAATCTCAATTCTAGTCTAATATTTATTACTCTCAAATATTTTGATAAGTGGATAACCACATTAAGTGCCTATTCCAGATACATGATATGCGTTTAGAGATCATGCCTCCCCTGGATAATCTTGGTATAAAACCATCGCTGCAAATAATCAATTGTATCACATTATCATTTCAATTTAGTTTATTTAAAAGGCGGTTTGTAAGTACTTATTTTATTTTTATGATATAAACATTGGTTAATTAAGACGAATCGGTTTTTGTGAAACACGGTTTGAATCCCACTGCGAGCATCAATGACTCTTTTCTGAGTTACGTGCGCACGGCTGAATGCGGGGCGGACAGGCAATATTATTTAAAGAAAAGATAAAAAAACATACATACATATAATCACGTCTATATCCCTTGCGGAGTAGACAGAGCCAACAGTCTGGAAATGATTGATATCCACGCTCAGCTGTTTGGCTTGATGAGAGAATTGAGATTCAAATAGGGACAGGTTGCAAGCACGTCGCCTAAAAGAAGAATTCCAAGTTTATAAAACAATCCCTTAGTCGCCTTTTACGATATCCGTGGGAAAGTAGTACTAGTAGCTGTAATCGAAAATTTCAAAAACTATTGGACCGATTTTGATGATATCTTGCACAGAGGCAGACAAAAACAGGCTTCTTTTACTTTAATTTTGTTTTCTTATAACATATGTTTAACTTTTTAATCCATTAAGCATTTACAGAAAGTATTAAAAGCACAACAATTTATTCTGAATGTTTATGTTTTATAAATTAAAGTCACTTAATAAAAAGTCCTAGCAAATAAAAGTGCATCTACCAACATTACTTAATAACACCCTAAGCTCATTACCCTGGCAGGAGATGTCTGCAAACATCCCTCCGGTTCCATTAACTAATTGTTAATTACCTCCCCTGCCTACGCCGATGATGTCTTGATGGAGTTTTTTTGGCTCCGAGCCATTCGAATAATAACCAATTTCTTTAATAAACTTCTATGTTACCGCTTTATTTTTTAAGATATGGTGAGGGGATGGCTTAGTCGAAATGTGATGCGATTTATGTTTGCTTATGCCTAGTTACATAAATCGCATCACATTTCGACATATATATACAATCCTCCTAATGCCTGTGTTTTTATTATTATTAACTTTACATTTTATTTATTTCATTATTTAAGAATTCAAAATAATTCTTAATTTATAATTCAAAACTTTATTCATTATTATGGGACACTTCATATCACTTAATAACTGTCATATATTTTGGTTTCACAATTGTTAACGTCCAATAAAAGACCTTTTGAAGATACGAAAGAACTACCTTGAACTAGCCTGGAGACTGGAAAAAGAATTCTTTATACTTGTATTCTTATATATTCTGCACTCCGACCGACGGCGCGTCGTTTAAAGTATCAAATTCGATTGGTCCCGAAGTGCAAGGTAAATGTTCCTTAGGGCTCGTGCAGAGAGTCATCGACTTCGTACGATCTCGGTCGTTCCCATTACGTGAATTATTAATTTTAACGCTATATATGTTTTATATGCATTCTAAATGAATTCAAAATTATTTTAAAAAAAACTTTGTCATCAGACAATTATTAACGCAGCTGCCAAACAAATAAGGTTCATGACACGAACAAGAAGCTCAGTTGTAACGTCATACTTAAGTAGCGTTTTGTAAGGGGCGTTTTGGACTCGTCCAAATAATGTGTGATTAATATACGAAGATATTAATCTTCGTATATCTCAGGTAGTTTATGGTTTATTGATGCCCTTTTTTGACCAATGCATTAGTTGTTTTGAAATTAAATACCTAAACAAAAATTTGTCATCATGTCTATCATACACGTTTAATCTAGTCGGCACGATCGAAGTCGTACGAAGTCGGCGGCACGCTGCACGAGACCTTAAGGATGAAACTCCATTGCTACTGTTTGCATTCGCCACCTCTGGGGCGTGTCTAGTCGTTGTTGTGGCGGGATTTCTATTTTTTATTTATTGCAGCAAAAGATTTGTATTTCCCTCCCGCCATTGGAAATGAATTGAACTTTCTACGAGTCATTCCAGGAACAGTTTGAATCAATTATGTACACTTTACCGTCGTTAACTTATAGTGTGCATTTTCAGTTGTATTTATGGCTACTAAGAGAATACTCACATTCATCTAATGCAAGTTCTGCGCTGGTTAATTTGTGAAGAAAGAACAGTGTGTTCTAGCTCATTCTTCTCGGTTTGTAAAAGTGAATTACCCTCGAAGGCTTACCCTCGAATCCGATCTTATCTTTATTTAGCTAGAAAATCTATTCGTTGATAAATAACTGTGGGATTAATAATCCCGAGTAAACTGGTACGAGTTTTACTCGATTGAACTAGTCAAGAAAGTAAACGTGAATTTGTATACAGTACAGTACAGCATTAGTGACATCGCATTACCACTAGATGGCGCTGACTAAACCACAAACAAATTCGGTTTTTAAATCTCGCGAAGTATTTTAGTAAAGTACCTATAGTAGAGTATTTTCGACAAAAATATATTACTTACTGTTGTGAAGTAACTCGAGTACTCGTACAGTAAGTCTCAGAAAATATACTTTTAGGCAACGAAAAATCACGAAGAAACAAAAACAAATACTAACCCTTTGTCACTGCACAAACTCCTTGCCCCTGCAGCATTTTATTCGACTACTGTGAGAGTTCTCATCATACATGGAGTGCGCACATAATCGTTGAAGAACAAAACTGCAGATTGAATGCATTTTTTCACTATCATAAATAAATCTGTCGTAAAAGGCGACTAAAAGATAGGATTTTAAACTCGGGTTCTTCTAGGCGATGGGCTAGCAACCTGTCACTATTTAAATCTCAATTCTATCAGTAAGCCAAACAGTCGAACGTGGTCTATCAGTTTTTTCAAGATTGTTGGGTCTGTCTACCCCGCGAATTATATAGACGTGACTATATGTATGAATGTATAAATAAATCTTAACGTTTAGTAATTAGTCTACGAATGTCATAAATAAGAACAGTCTTTTGGACGGAAGATGGTGACAGGTAAGAATGGGTCTATTTTTCATCAGATAGAATTTAAGGGTTTTAACAAATTTAACGAATCGGGATTATATTTACATTTCTGACTAACCTACGTACCGTGTGGTTCCCGGCACCAATACAAAAAAGAATAGGACCACTCCATCTCATTCCCATGGATGACTAAGGGATAAGCTTACAAACTTGGGATTCTTTTTTAGGCGATGGGCTAGCAACCTGTCACTATTTGTATCTCAATTCTATCATTAAGGCAAAAAGCTGAACGTGGGCATTCAGTATTTTCAAGACTGTTGGCTCTGTCTACCCCTCAAGGGATATAGACGTGACCAAATGTATGTATGCATGTATGTACTAACCTACGTTTCTCACCTGGATAATATTATAATGCACGCTCTTTAGAAACAAAACTTATCCCATCCGCTAAGTGAAAAGGTAATCCTCAGTATTTCTTGGGAACACTTTGTTCTGGAGCGGAATATATTGGAAAAGTTAACAACAGTTGCATTTGTATTGTGCTGAAGTTGAGAATCGGCGAAGTTAAATTGGAGATCACTATCGCCTGACGATTCGAATCTAGATCTGACTAGATCTTAAATTGAAACACCTTTTCTTTGCCTAGAAAATGTTTAAGTTTCACAATGGTTATTTGTATAGTAAAAGTTTATTAATATTTTGCTTTATTTTTCTTTGATTGTTATTTGTATTAAATGTTTGCCAGTTGCTTTTTTTCTTGCTAAGATTGTGTAAAAATCAATTAAGGGAGAGGCTTATAAAGTTTTTTTTTTTTGGGCGATGGTCTAGCATTATCTGAATCTGAATCGAAATTCCATCATTAAGTCAGCCCCGGCTCAGCTTTTGAGTCTTTTCGAGACTGGTGGCTCTGTATACCCCGTAAATTGTTGATACTCAAATATTATAACTTTTGACTAGATCATGGTTAAATTTGGATAAACGATAGGATTATGATAATAAAAAGAAGATAATTGTGTTATCAATAACGTGAGATTTGAAACCAAGACTTCTAGGACATAACTTAAACAACTCGACCTTAATTCAAAATGCAAATTTAAATTAAATTTAAGAAGAGCAATTTTAGCAAAGTTAAAAAAAAAATACTTTCAAATACCAAATAATTTTTCAGAAATAAAAACTTTCAAAGCGAGTCTCTTACAGGACCCGCATTATAAGGCTTAAACTCCACAGCTGTGTTGAGTAAAATTAATTTATTTCTATGTCCTCTATGCAGTCAGGGTTGACATAACGGTAAATATTTATAAATTTTGCTCTTCTAAATGAATAATTTACATTTTAACTTTTCAAAAAAAAGAAAAAGTCAAGTTCAAAAAAAAGTCTTTACTCAAAGTAAATGAATAAGAAAGGAAAAAAACTAAAAAGTTTAATTCCGGTACCGGGAATCGAACCCGAGCCTCCTGGGTGAGAGCCAGGTATCCTAGCCACTAGACCATACCGGAGATGTGAGATGTTGTGAAATTTCGGTATAGAAATAACAAGCACATTGTCAACCGCTGGCTAAATTTAAAAATAGACGATTTTCAAATTACGTACTTTTTCTATAAAAATATTTAAGAACTTATGTAGGAATTGCATTTTATTATTATTCAAATGTAATGAACATAGATTTTGAATAATTCTTTATATGCTCCTATTACTACTTTGACATGGTTTCATAGTTATGAATCGTTATTTTCACAGATTGTTATTTTTAAACATAGTGTGTTAGCGCTAAGAAAAAAAAAGAACACCGCTTTCTGCTTCGTTATATTTCGGCGTGTCACTTTAGGAAAGACATATCATACATATATATATAATCACCGTATACATCGGAAAAATATTTGGCTATCCACGGCTTCACCCGCGTAAAGTCAATTTCCGTTCCCGTGGGTATTTCGTAAAGTCCTCTCTCTCCCCTAGAAGATATAAGTAACTTACTTGCCAAATTCTAATTTTCTAGGCCCAGCTGTTTGAGCTGTCTGTCAGTCACTCACTCAGTAACGGAAAAGTTTAATACATAATTTCAATATACCATTTATGGCAACCCTAACACGTTCAGTTCAAAAACGTGCGCTTGACAGTAAAACAAAGGCTCTACGTAGACTTACGTAGATGAACTAAATTCTTCACTCGCAAGACCCATTGAAATTCAAGTGAACATTAAGTTCGAGAGTCCGCTTTATGTTCTTCTGTTATTTTCTGTGTTATTTAATCTTCTTAATTTATTGCACAACCGTGACTCTGTATAGTACTCGATGGAATACTGGGTTTGAGTTTTAGCGTAGGGAACAAAAATTAACTGTCACATGTTAATATATTTTCACTAATATTATATATAGTAGGTATCGTTGAGTAAGTTACACAAGTCTCGAACTTAGCATGAGGTTAACTCGATCTGTGTTATCTGTGCCGTATAAATTTGTTATTATTTAAACATAAATTATGAATTGCTTTTCACGGTAAAAAATGTTACCCAGGGATGGGCGGACATTCACGGATTGACTGTGTGAGGAGTTCCTATTCATATCCGTGATAAAGAAAAAAAATCTAAATGTCTAGGTCTAGGTAGAAGAGAGAGACCGAATAAATCCTGGCTAGATACTGTGTAGAACGATATGCGAGTAATTGGACTTAAAAATGAGAATACCAGAGACCCTCTTCACCCCGGGCCCCTAAGGAAACTTGAGAGAGCAATAACATAACCTCACTTTTTAAAGCTAACCCCGTAGCATGAAACGCGCGACGCCACTTCTGTATAATAATAAAAATCCGCGCGATAAAATATCTCTGGTACGCTATTGATTATGTCGTAAACAGCAATAGATTTTCGCGCGATGAAAACGGCGTCGCGCTTGCTTTGCTATGGGGCTGGAGTAACCACTTATCATTAAGAAGTCTGCATGCTTATGAAAAAAGAGGAAGGTAGATATTGTGATATGTGTAAACCTGTACCTAAGTACTGGTAAATATCGTTCTCAGCTGCACTCAAAGTACTGGTAAGGAGCTCATTCAATATTTACTATTGTATACCGCCACTCTTGCAAGGTTTGGTTCAAAATAAAAGACGTAGCGATTATTTAATAAAAAAAATTAACTTATTAAAAATCTCTTTTCATGTATTTGGTTTGAGTCAGAGGACAAATCAAATCTTCATTAAGTGCGATAAAGAATAAATGTGACTTGTGTTTGTGTGTGACTTTCCTGGATTCCCGTTCAAAAAGTGTAATTATTGTGGGTTCCCATTCAAAAATGTGTTTTATCAATAAAATACAATCTACTATGTCTATATCTATAACCAAAATTATAGAGAGTTGTATGTTAATAGTTTTGTTTGTAAAAAAAATAAATCAATTACTACTATAAACGAAAATGAATGTCATCTGCCAAATTTAATTTTGTCCATTTTTCGAAATGAATCCTCCGACACTTATAACCTGACCCATAGATATTTTTGAAATTCTCACTTAAGGTAAGTTTCTTACGATCTACTATAGTGTTAAAAAGTTTATTGATAATGATAAAAATACTCAAATAAAACATTTGAAATATTGATTACAATTTTAACAAATTAAAAAAATTCTACTTGAAAATATTTGTCGAAATGGCTGGATTAGGTAAAAAATAAAGCATCCTATTGAGACTTGTTTAGATCTAGTTGGGAAGGGAGAATATAAGAAATAAGAAGAATAAAGAATTTTTGTAATTAGCCCTTCTACGATAGTTAAAGCGCTTAAGAGCTTTTCCACCAAACATTCCCACGGAATTGATAAATCACGTTTATCAGAAAAAACTTACTCATAACATGAAATTCTTGTAAAAATGTCAAGAGCGAACGATTTCGTCGCAACCGTTCCATTTCACGTAGCGTGTATCAGTGACAATAGCTCCCACAGCCATACAGGGTCGTATGAGACGATGCCAGCTCACTGCATGTTTAGACTTTACATCCATTTAGCTGAAACCGAACGTCGATATGCAGAAGGCGGTTCGGGTGTGATCACATTGGTGAAAAAACAGCGGTTTGTAATTTGCAACAATTTAACGTTACTTGAGACATTGTTGACTTCTATTTTATGGTTTGCATGTATCTTTTCTCTTATCTGTGTTGTGTATTTTCAGTTGTAACCTCCACTGCTATACTTTGGGGCGCAAGCGCCTCTCTCCAACATTTTCGTCATCAGTTTTGAGTCCATTTACCATTATATTTATGATAAAAGCACATTTTTCACATAACGTGCGTAATTTTTTGGGGACATATAAAATAGTAAAAAAAAAGTAAAATCCTTTAATTGTTTATGCTGTGCATGCTGTGTTAGCTCCGAGAAGGTTGGCAGCTTCGTGTCATATTATGTATGTTACTCACCTTGTTTGTTGTTCAGCCAAAGAAATAAAAAAATATATCTAACGTTATTGAATTTTTACTAATGCCCACATTGTTCGTATACATAGTTTGGAAGCCTACTCAGGCAGGATGTATAATTTCAGCCCCCTGCTGGGCCGCGAAAGTCACACTCATGTACAGATGTCACTTTGTGTATTTGTCTTCTACGTAGGAATCGTCGCCAAAGACGAACCCTGATCTCTAGAGAAAAGGGCCTCAGGACTTTACCAGAATTTCAAATATTTTACATACATGCATACATACATACACGTCCCCTTCATATCCCTTGCGGGGTAAGCTGAACCAACAGACAATCCAAAAGACTGATAGACAACGTTGGGTATTTGGCTTGATGATAGAATTGAGATTCATATAGTGACAGGTTGCTAGCCCATCGCCTACTATGAAAGAGATGGAGTGGTCCTATTCTTCTTTCTATTGATGTCGGGAAACAAACGGTATCAAGATCTTTAACAAAAAAATTTTTGACTAAATTTATCTGACATGTTTAAGCAACAAAGCCTCTGTCTATCCCACTGGCTTGCGCTAAAAGCGTTCAAGCACTTCGACACTATGCTTCAAGATTTAAGAGTGTGAGAGCTGCTCCTTGTCTCTCCACAAAGGCGCAAACGGCTATAAGTTTATATTGGTCGAGTTGAATAGACGAGTAAAAGGGCGAGTTACTATATAAAACAATTCTGAAATAATAAAGAAAAATAACGGTTATTTAAAGAAAAGAGTACTTTTTAGCACTATTTTTTATTAATATCTGTAAATAAAATCTTGTTTATTTACTAATCCACTTTAGTTAATCCATTCTGTATATGCCAGTTATAAATATCTGTATCTGGCTGCCGCAGAACAAACATTTTAGCAAACTGTGGTCAATCATAATATCTTTTATGTTATAAATTTTATTATGATCAGTAATTGTAAAGTAAATCATTTAAATTTGATTCTTTTATTGACAAAATGCTTAAATAATAATTATTAAAAAATATAAAAACTGCCCAAATGTGAAACATTTAGCCGTTATAGTTCCGCCTCCGAGTGGGAAGGCTTTATCTAAACGACTGAAAAGTTACTTAGTTTGTACACTCACTCGGTTATTGTTGCTAGTTTCGGAGTAAGTTTGCTTGATAATTTTTCTTAATTTTCTGCACTAAAAAGATATAATAAATATACTAAACTTTTGCTACGTTGTATGATAATCGTTTACCGCCAATCTCATGAAAATGGTACCCCTTTTTCGAGATGAAAGGTTACTTTTATTTTACTTGTTATTTCTGTAGAAAATTTTAAATAAAGATAAATCGCAAGGAAAAAATAAATAGCTGAACGTGGCCTGTCAGTCTTTATAAGACTGTTCGCTCTGTCTACCCCGCAAGGGATAAAGATGTGATTTTATGTATGTATGTAGTTAAAAACTAATGTATATGTATATACAAACCTTTAAAACACTACTAGAAACAAATCTAACATACTTTCAAATAATGTAAATCCTAAAGTTTTACCCTTACTTATTTATCTCTCTGAGACTCTTTGCATCCATAAGAGATAAATACCAACACGTTATTTCACTTAAATGCTCAATTACTTGGATACTCAATTTCACATGAATAATTTCACAATGTCTAAAGTTCGCGCCTCAAACCGATCCTTAAGCTAATTGTACACAAGAACGAGATAACTTTGCTATCAGTGCACATTAATGCAGATCTTCTGTTTACCAAAATGGCGGTAGGTAAATCGCACCCAAGGTAATAGAGGATTTATAACTCTACCAAAATCCCAAAGACCGCAGGCCTATGGAGCAATGGATAAGCTGAAGCGTAAGCGTTTTACGAAGTTCGTAGAACAAATTGACAATAAATAAAAGATAAACCGAATATTGTATTTATCTATTAAATTTAATTTTGTATAATTTGAGCATGTAGTAAGATATAAAATTTCATTGAAATTTATATATCTGTTCGTTTTTAGCATTAAAATCGGAATAATATTAGTCATATAATATAATTTTTTATGGTTTCTAGTTTGTGTATACTAATGTAAATATCGAATTACCTGACGTTAGAAAAAACAGTCTCGGCCAGTAACTGGATTTTATATATAAACCTTTAGTCATCGGGCACATACATACATATAATCATGTCTATATCCTTGCGAGCTAGACAGATCCAACAGTCTTGAAAAGACTGATAGGCGACGCACCTAGTTAATAATGAAAAAAAAATATAATAATTTTATTCTGTATGGAGATATACAGAAAAAGTCTTTCCATGTACAATGTTCCTGAGAAAAAGCTGTTTAACAATTTATTGGCATAAAAAAAATTAAGGAATTTAGTTTATAAATTTTCTCCATTCTCAATCTCTCTTGCACTCAAAAAAATTAATTAAGAAATCGCTTTTCAATTGGACCATAATTACTCTACCATGTTTATATAGTAACAGTTAACCGCTTAATTAAACTTAGAAATGTAAAGTATTTTGGTATAAGGTGAAGCTGAGATCCCGAATGTTTTGACAGTTAAATTGCTAATTTTGGTTAAAATATAGATGTACTTACAAGCTTTCTACATTCATCCATGTTTTTTAAAGTAAAAAACAATGTGCTAAGAATG
Organism: Amyelois transitella; assembly: GCF_032362555.1. NCBI lineage: Eukaryota > Metazoa > Arthropoda > Insecta > Lepidoptera > Pyralidae > Amyelois > Amyelois transitella. Next base: position 2,048,917 of record NC_083511.1, on the reverse strand, counting down.
TGTTAAATCATGGACGAATGATTTAGATTTAAGAGATCTATAATTGTATATTGACGTCCGATGAAAATGCTGCAGTGTAGTTTGTTCCGCCGCTTCTTCTACACATGCGCTTTGGAAGCGGTAGTAGTTATAATTAGATTTAAGTGATGTGATGTCAATAAGTGATACCTTGTATCCAATTTTGAAAATAAATCTATTCTATTCTATTCTACTATTGTTAAATGTTTTGTTCCCGGTACAGATCATCGGTGGTCAAATCGGTAAGATGTCCGGTGTACGTGATGCGCATAAAGCCACAGGTTCGAATCCCACCTCGGCCATATACCAATGACTATTTTCAACGGCCTCTATGGCGCAGCGGTAATATGCTTGTCTAATGACACCGAAGGTCCCGGGTTCGAATTTGGTCAGGGCATGACGAGAAACGAACTCAATCTCTGTAATTTGTCCCGTAAAATTTAAAAAAATAATAATAATAATCGATGCTCTTACGTTTAGGGAAAACATCGTTGCACATTCAGGCAGTGAATACGTAATCATGATCGATCCAATACGGGTTAGATTTATTTGCAAAGGTTGCAAATGAGAGTAGTTTAGTAGAAAATCATGATTCACCCAATCCAGGATCCATTGTCAAAGCCAGGAGGAAGGTAAAGAATAACTGTTCTATTCTTTCTCCAGGATTTTATTAATTATGGGGCCACTTTTTACAGCATACTACCTTGTAGTTTTTGACACACTAGTATCGAGCCACTCCATGGATGTCGTAAAAGGCGACAAAGGGATTGGCTTATGAACTTGGAATTTCTTTTGAAGGCGATGGGCTAGCAACCTATCACTATTTGAATCTCAATTCCATTATAAATTCTTTTAAAACTGTTGGCTCTGTCTAGACGTGACTATATGAATGAATGAATGAAAATTAAGCTATACTACTACTACTATATTGTAAGCTAAAAGTATAATGATATGTAGGTTACATATCGTTATACTTTCAGCTTACAACAGCTGGTGCAATCGGGTGAAAAGATAAATATAAAGTCAAAATAACATTACGCAGAAAACAACAAACACAAGTTGAAACTTCAACAACAGTTTTGCAGGAAAAGTACATGCCAACTTGCACCACTGCATTGCAAATCTAAGTAAATCTCTTTAACGTGCCATTTGAAAATGCACTTTGTGAGAAATTTAAAAAGTGCTTGTAAATCTCTCAGTATTGGTTTGGTATTGACGTGTTTTCGTAAAGGACATTGTCGTTTGTATTATTTCATTCGGCTTGTTATAAGACTGTGTTTTATTGGAAGAATAGAAAATATGTGAGAAGAGAATTGTAGTACTTTTCTTCCGTCTGTCGTACTAATCATCCTTAATAAGGTCCCTAGCCACTACTAGTCAGGCAAACACGTTAAAAAGAAGATTAAGAGATATAGGCCGTTGTTTCTCTTCATGTCACACATCACACTGCCGTGTGGTTCCCAGCACCAATATAAAAAAGAATAGGACCACTCCATTTCATTTCAAGTGGATGTCGTAAGAGGCGACTAAGGGATAGGCTTTTAAACTTGGGATTCTTATTTTAGGCGATAGGCTAGCAACCTGTCACTATTTGAATCTCAATTCTATCATAAAGCCAAACAGCTGAACGTGGCCTATCAGCCTCTTCAGGACTGTTGGCCCTGTCTACCCCGCGAGGGATATAGACGTGACCATATGTATGAATGTATAAAGTACTGTATCCTACATTCGGTCCCTTGACACTACTTAGTCAGGTGACACGTTGAAAAGATTTTTTTGGAAAATAAAGATTGTGCCGTTGTTTCTCTTCATTAACTATTTTACCAATGTAATAACAAAATTGACCTGAAAACATTCGTTACATTATTTTACCTTTCGTACTAACGGGCCATCACTTAGAAGCTCCTTAGCGATATTAAAGGCATCCATTATACGTAAGTAACTACACAACAAAAGCGAGGAATAATGGTCAGACCAACAAAAAGCTAGTTATTTGTATTTACGTTTCGGCCCCAAAGGGAAAAGTAATTTTCTATACAAAAACCACTGGTTCGATTGTAGGAATCATTTGGTTCAGTGATACTCGTTTTGTTGTGGTTCACTTGGTACGTTATACTTTGACCCAGAGCTTATTTAAAAATGGCGCGGCGTATTGCTATTGAAATACAGCGCGGGATTGCTGTTGCGTGATTTTAAAAATTAAATTTTAATAATAATTGTTTTGTTTTTTAGAATAGTTTTTTTTTATTTATTTAATATTATCAGATATAATTGTACTTAAGTTATGTTTTGTTAACCATGGATTACATATTACATTCTTAAACGTTATATATATTGCTACTATTTGCCCGCGGGAAAAGTAGTCATGTCCTTCTCCGTAAACCATACTATATGTATTCAAAATTTCATTAAAATCGGTTCGGTGGTTTAGCTGTAAAGAGATAACAAACAAAAGTACAGATTGCATAAAGAGAATAATGAATGCGGAAGTACCTAGTCCCTGCCTATCTCTCCGAGAAATAGTAACATAAAATATATCTATGTTAAAGCATAAGTTGGTAAGAATGTGGGTTTTTAACTCTTTCACGCAAATATTTTCATGAAACTATGCATGTTGCTAACCCATCGCCTATTAGAAAAAGTAATAATATAAAAAGAATAGCTAGTAAGTGACTCTCGCGCGGGCAGCTTTCTTGCACAGCTTAAAGCTATTGCAATACAGCGCAGGAACAGGCAGCAGCCTGTGTCATGGAAAATAAATATTACTTAGGTTTGGACCTCTTGGTAGAGACTAAGAGGACTAGATAATATATTTTTTTAGTTTATACATAGTTTAGGAATTTTACTTTTTTTTTAAATTAGGTTGATTTATTATAAGTATAGTTAAGGAATTGTAATAATCACATTTTGTCAACATAATATTATTAATCATCATTTTTAAGCTAGTGAATTATAAGAATATAGTTCAAAGCGGAACAAATCTGTTGCCCTCAATGACGGGCAGTAGTCCTAAACACCAAAGCGGTCCAGTAGCCGTGACCAAGCATACTTTCCTTCATTATTTACCCGCGAAAATCATTCTTTTTTTTAGCTACTACTTATATTAGCTAAAGATAGTCTGTTTAGCAAAATAAATTCTACTAATGATGTTAAACTCCCATGCATATTGAAATATTCAGTCGAGGAAAAGGCTTAATACCTTAGGATTATAGGCGATGGGCTGTCTCTATTTGAATCTCAATTCTATCATTAAGCCATACAGCTGAACGTTGCCCTTCAGTCTTTTCGAGACCTCTGGCCCTTTCTACCCCGTAAGAAATAAAGACGTGATTATATGTATGTAGATAGACATTACTATTTTGTTTTTGTAAATGATTAAAAACTTATAAAAATTTGTTTTGGGAAAAGTTTCAAAACTTTCTTAACCAATGCGGACATTGTGACAGGTTGCTAACTTATCGCCTTTAAGAAGAATCTTAAGTTTATGAGCCTATCCCTTATTCACTTTTTACGACATCCCTGGGAAAATGATGAAGTGGTCCCATTCTTTCTTCTATCTAACACACGGCAAAAATAGTTATGTGAATGATACAGAAATATATTGATCACACCCTTTTTCCTATAGGCATGGGAAGGTAAGTTTTTTTTCACTTACCATGACGTCCTCCATTAAAACGGCCCTGGTTTTATTAGAGCACGTTAAATTAATTATAAATAACGTAAGCGCGAAGAAGGGAAAAGCTAATCCTATTGATATTTTAAATGCGAAAGTTTGTATGTCAGGATATTTGTTACTCTTTCACGCAAAAACTACTGAACTGATTGCGATGAAATTTGGTACGTAGGTAGCTGAAGACCCAGAATAACATATAGGGTACTTTTTATCCCGGAGTTTCCGCGGGATTGATAGGGTTTCCATGCGGCCGAAGTCGCGGGCGGCCTCTAGTTACCTATAAATAACGTAAGCGCGAAGAAGGGATTATCGGAAATCCCACGGCAACAAAACCACAGGCAAAAGCATATCTATACTAATATTATAAAGCTGAAGAGTTTGTTTGTTTGTTCGAACGCGCTAATCTCAGGAAATACTGGTTCCAGACCATTTATCGAGGAAGGCTTTAGGCCATATAACATCACGCTGCAACTATTAGGAGCGAAGAAATAATGCGGGGAAAATTATTCATTCTTGAGGGCTTCAATGATGCCCAAAACAACTATTCCGCGCGAACGAAGTCGCGGGCACAGCTAGTTGCCTATACATAACATAAGCGCGAAGAAGGGATTATCGGAATTTCCCACAGCAACAAAACCACAGGCAAAAGCGTATATGAAATAAGGAAGACGCACATCTGCATCAGACGGTTCCATTACAATATAATTCAAATCCCTTTGATATCACATATGAGGACGCATAATGGAAGATTATTGAGTACTGCTAATAATAGATGAGGCAGTAAATCAGTGTAGTTATTTCATGCCTATATTACGTACAGAGTATGTGATATCAGATCCATCGTTATTACTTATCGTTGTGACATCGTGCCACTCCGGTCTCCCCGGCGCCGTACTTCACAGCCCGGGAGCCCTATAAAGGCATGTGCGTATGCGCCGGTCCACGCCTTTGTACTCATAAAGGTGCATACATATATAAGAGTCAATTATTGATATCAATTTAGAAAGGATTTCTAGTTACATAAGTGAATTATGTACATTTAAAGAGTTCAACTAACATATCTATCGACTGGCAGCCGAAACCACTGAAAGATTTTTTTCGAAATATTAAGTTGAGCTTATCTTTGAATTTAAAATGGAACTTAAAACAAAAAAAAAAACATCTAATAGCGAGAAAAAACTAAAAAAAAGAACGAAACGAAAATTAATAATAATATGATTTCTCTGCTTAACTATACTCTGTATAATGAAAGAGCCGAGGAATGCGTTGTCTAAGAGTATGTATGTACCTATGTACTTTGTAAGCGTCCACAATCTAGTGAGTTGTGGACGTAAATTCGAATTTTGAAACCAGAATTAGCACATACATACATACATATAATCACGTCTATATCCCTTGCGGGGTAGACAGAGCCAGTAGTCTTGACAGACTGATAGACCACGTTCATCTGTTAGGCTTAATGATAGAATTGAAACCAGAGGTAGTACATACATATAATCACGTCTTTATTCCTTGCGGGGTAGACAGAGCTAGCACTCTTAAAAGACTGATATTCCACGTTCATCTGTTAGGCTTAATGATAGAATTGAAACCAGAGGTTGAGTAGCTTTTAGTAATTAAATTGATATTCTTAAGCAAGTACACTGTGAACGGCCAAGTTTAGTTAAAAAAAAACAAGGGCATGGAACAGCATCAGCTTATCGCGCGAAATACTGCTGTTTCGCTTTTTATTATGACGTGAAACGGGACAGCGATAGTTTTACGTGCGATAAAAACGGCGTCGCACGTGCCATGGTACGGGGGCAGGTGGACTTAAAGCTATATGACATACGTAGTTGACAATACTTTCAAAATTAGAATACATACTTACCTAAAAAAAATTCAAGGGTTCGTACCACCTGAGACCTCGTTTCGACCTTCTACCTTCCCATCAAGCAGATTGGGGTTAAAACCCTCTAAAATTATTTATAACTAGCGTCCGCCCACGACTCCGTCCGCGCGGAATTCGGTTTTCGCGTGGATGGTTTATTACTCCATTTTGCGATACTCTGACAATAACATCTTATAAATCGAAACCGATTAGTTTACATACAGATAGACACTCAGACAAAAATTTTTAATCACATATTTTGGTTTGGTATCGATCCAGTAACACCCCCTGCTATTTATTTTTTCAATATTTTCAATGTAAAGAATTGACCCTTCTACAGATTTATTATATGTATAGATAGGGCTTTTATTTTTCCAATAGATTTTATCCTACAGTACCTCAAACTGTGCGTAATCCGAAACGCACTTAAAAGCCTAGGAGCCCCGCGTTTATTTCGTTTGATGTCACTTCCACCTGGGCATACAAAAAAGTCAGTTTGAATATCCGGTTGCAAAATAAAGTTTGTACAGAAGAAATTTACAGTGACAATATTAAAAAGGGCGTGGGTTTATAGCTAAAGACACGAGATCCAGCAAGTAGCCGCTACAGGATATTGGGCAACTTAACTTGCTGCGCGCTGTTTTAGACCAAAGGCGTAGACCCAGGGAGCGCGCACGCGATATTTAGGGCTTCCGGACTGTTACATATATACACACCCTTACACAGACTATCTTTTCAGTCGTCACGATCACTGCACACTTCTTTCGATTCAACAACATTCATCGTTTTCTTTATAAAATCTCATCTATTAGAAGTACTTTTGACTTGCCTTCTGCCAATAAATGCCCGATTTTATCAAGGTACTATCGTAGGTTTTCCCCTTCTAATATTTCCATTCACACTCCTTTTTTTAAATTTAATTCTTTCTCGTTTAAGCTAGCTTAATCTTTTTTTTTTAGTCTGCTCTACTCATGGTTCTTAATCTAACTTTTGGTAGGTATTTAGATATTCTTATTCAGTTACACACATTATAAAAGAAACTTAAAATTAATTTAAAATAAATATATTTACGAGACAGCTTACACAGATTGAGTTAGCCTCTAAATTAGTTCGAGACTTGTGTAACGAGGTATTAACTCAACAATACTATATTGATATTTAGCATATTTAAAAACGCTTCTGTAATTTACATATTTTGAATATCCACCTGTCTCTGACACACCCCACTTAGGCAATATTCTGTATCTTATCGGCAAAATGTAATAATTTGATGCTACATAACAGTAAATACGTGTTTTAAATAAACTTATATTTAAGTTATATACATAGGTACATGTTCATTACGTCTTCATCCCTTACTTAACTAGTACCTACTACGAGGCTAATTGAATCTTTGTTATTCGTCCCGAATATATTATTTTTATTTAATTTTTTTTATGAAGTAGACACCGCCAACAGTTTTGAAAAAACTGAAAGGCCATGTTCAGCTGTATGGCTTGATGATTTGAGATTCAAATGAGATTTAAATATTGGCATGTTTATCGTCTAAAAGAAGAAACCCAGGTTTATTAGCCTTTCCCTTGATCTACTTTAAAATCCCCACGGAAAGAAAAGCAGCTGACACACACTATGCTTTCTCTTCGCTACTAAGACAGCATGAAAAATTAATAGGCACTTCTTTAAATAATATTTTATCCTTAAACTCTACTCTTGTTGCTGACCTTACCATCGTAAATCAGGTACTAAACAGAAAGTAATAAAACAAGAGAATACACCAATCCGTTGACGGGCCGGGTCGCGCCGGTGCATCGTCAGCGGTTTCTGTAAACTGTAATCCAATATGGTCCTGTTGGAGAGCATGCCAATTGCTGTATGGTCTAATTTACAAGATGATCACAGCTAGCCAAAACAATAATTTTTTAGCTTATAGAATTGAGTCAGTCCAGACAAAATGTAAGTCTCTGACTAATTTTGACGGCCTCTGGGGCGCAGCGGTAGTACGCTTGTCTGTGACACCGGAGGTCCCGGGTTCGAATCCCGGCCAGGGCATGATGGGAAAATATTTTTTTCTGATTGGCCTGGGTCCTGGATGTTTATCTATATAAATAATTTATTATAGAACATAGTATCGTTGAGTTAGTATCTCGTAACACAAGTCTCGAACTTACATCGAGGCTAACTCAATCTGTGTAATTTGTCAAAAAATAATAAAAAAAAAATTAGATCAATATCAGCTTAATTATTTAATTAGTTTATGTCAGCTTTCAACTTGCCACGATCTCTGTATTTTATACTTATAACACTTTTTCCACAACTATCTTTATACAAGCTTGTCAGTTTAATTAATTCGTATTTCGGGAAATACATTTTAATGCCCGTTTTCACCAACGATTCCTAAATTTTTAAGTGTCACCTAAGCAGCATTTACGTTTAGCCCTTAGTAAATATTCGTGTTAACCATTATTGTGGTGAAAAATAGTTATTTAAATATCTCATTTGAGGAGGCCCGAAGCTTAAGTAATACTTAGTTAGGGGTGAGTTAGGGACTCGTTAGTGAAAACGGGCATTAGTGTAAAAATTCGTATCATGTGTTCTAGAAAAAAAATTAGAGAGATGCATGTTTCGCTCCTCTATTTATTCCTCACCTAGTAAAATTCCTCATACCGTGTAATTCGAGATATTATGAGCAGACAAATAAATCGCTTGATCTCAATAACTTACGCCACGCATTAAAATAAGAGCTGTAAAATATTTCCAGTTCTGCCAAGTTTCATTTCGCCATTTTCGCTGAATTTTATAAAATAAAATGGCGTTGGTTGATAAAAATCTTTTCGAATTAATAAGTTGGAACTTGATTTTTGATTAAATTTTTACTAACATTATTATAAGTTACAGTGAATCTTAAAGTTCTGCAAACATCTAAAGATTTCTAATATCTTGAATGATGGATTTGTAATTTTAAATAAAATAACTTTGAAAAACTCGTATCTATTTTAAAAGGGAAAGTATGTTTATTTGTTAGCTCTACTCGTTTTATCTACTTGACTCATAAAATTTAACACACACATTAATTACGAGTAGAACTAAGACTTAACTGAAACTGTAAACACTTACGGAATTATTAACGCACGCATCATTTAAGAATTTTCGAAAACATTTAACTAAAGCTGCCGAAGTAAATTAACAAGAAAAATTAATAAGCTCGAATTATATCCGCATTCAATTATCGGTTTAATGTACTCCGTGCGGTACACTCTCTCGGGACCGTGCCAATGCATAAATTATCCGATTGTCCATTTTAATTCCTCCTGGGGGACTCCGTTTCAATAAAACAACGAGTATTTATCGTCCACTCAAGAATTTTACATTTTTGGGGATGATATTATTACCTAAACTCACGTAATATTTTTTTTAGTTTGAAATCTAAACCTTTGTCACAGGTTTAAATCCGATAAGTAAATGTCGATAGCTAGAATCTAGAAACAAATTCGGGCCGATAAGAAAGGGTATAGAATTAGGTATTTAATAGGTATATGTGAAATCTATGATCTGAAGTTTAAAAAATAAAGGTTCCGTTCCATACACCATTCATAAATCACAAGAAAAAGCATCAAATCATAAAGAAAACAGTGCAATATTATTTATATTTTATGTATTTAGTTTCGTGGAACAACCGTTAAATATGAGAAATGGGGAGCGCCAAGAGAGCGTGACCGAAAGAGCTTAAAGTTTCAGAAGTAAGAAAGTCTCAAAGCTCGTAAAAAGTTGACAGTGCTTTCTCTTAATTAACTAACAAATGGCTTCGCGATACACAATGGCTTAATCAAACCGCATTAAGATAAGGAAAACAAAGGACTGTCGCACGATGGTGCAAGCCAAACGCTGAAGCGGTTTTCTAACATACATACAAATGGTCACGTCTATATCCCTTGCGGGGTAGATAGAGCCAACGGTCTTGAATGACTATATGGCCACGTTCAGCTACTTGGCTTAATGATAGAATTGAGATTCAAATAGCGACAGGTTGCTAGCCCATCGCTTAAAAAAGAATCCCAAGTTTGTAAGCCTATCCCTTAGTCGCCTTTTACGACATCCATGGAAAAGAGATTGTTTCTTGTATTGGTGCCGGGAACCACACGGCACATTATTTACAGTTTTCTTGTACATTTGAAACAAGAACATTCTGAATACTTTCTTAAAAATACGTCAAGTTCTTAGAATATTTCACCGCCTCTTAACTAAAGTTTAAAGTGCTAAATAAAGTTATCAGCCTCCAGGTGCTAGTCTTAGTTGCATTCTAACCTCTCTGAAGGGGAATCGAAGGCCTATAGGTAAGTTGGGTTTTTATAGGACTCCCGTATTCCGTCGCCTTTGCAAGGGAACCTAACCTATACTGATCATGATTACATCTAATTGCTTGAATATACAGGTGTCACGATGTTTTTCCTCGCCGAAAGATGTCGATCAACTATCAAAATAATGTACTGAACTCACACAATTGTCATTGATACAAATTATTCGCGGCTTGATTGGAACCTATCTATAAACCATCCATTTTTTTAAAGCGTGGAAAGTTCTTCTAACCGGCCGGCCACGGGAAGCCGGACGGGTTATGTGGGGCTTGAACCCACTAAAACCACACGGTGCCATCGCCTACCGCTTTGTCGCCAGGAGCATGAGCTGCTCTCGCTCACATTCCCGACTTCAGTACCTTAACTTTTCGACTACTATCTTCGTCATTGGACCTCTTATTTGATAGTTTCCTTGCTAAGTTTGAAAGTCTGTGATCGCCATTATAGAACTAGGTCAAATCACAATTATTAACGCCTGTCTCTTATTCCCCAGTCCCCATTTTAGACTGCCAAGGGTCCTAATAAAAAGTGACAGGATAAAATGATTTATGGGATAACTAGATAAAGGGAGTGCCAAGTTTAGTCGACTTGCTTCACAGAGATAAGACAATAATAATAGATTTGTTACTTTTGTAACTTGAATGAGGGCGTTAAAACATACTTTGCTTATTCAGAGGTATTTTTAATTTATTATTTTTCCTCTTTGGATCAACTCCGGCAACATCACCTCTCTGAAGAAAAGACTGGAGGGCGTCATTCATCATGATCCTGAACAAGTTAACTCTGGTTTATACATGAAGCGAATTTCTTCAGACGTCAGCAAACTTTGCAGAAACTAACCCATGTTTTATCATAGTAAAAGCTACACCCGATGAATGTGCTTTCCCTTAGTCGCTAACACGACATCCATGGGATAGATAAAGTGGTCCCATTATAAAGTACAAGAACCACAAGGCACATGATCAGTATCGTTTTATGTTGCATGCGTATTCAAATGAGAAGATGGATAGGTACTTTTAAATTATTGCCCCTCCTGGCGGTCAACCCGGATACATCATCTCCCTGGAGAAGAGACTTGAGTGTCTCCAATCCAAGATTGATAGTGAAAGGTGCACTATCAATCTTGGATTGGAAAAGTCAGATTTTCAGACGAAGCGTCTCCCGTATAACCTCTACAAACTTCGGGTACTGAACCCACGTTGAATCTGGCAGAAGCTGCACTAAATGAATATGCCTATTCCCTTAGCAGATTGGATCGTCCCATTTTAAAATGCAAGGAACCACACGGCACTTGGTAATACTCGTACCCTTTGCTTATTCAAAGGTATTCAAATTAGGAGATGCCTACTTTTAATTTATTGCCCACGCAATTGTGTTGAAGCTTTAAACGTGAATCTGTTCTTATTTAAATTTTCAAGTTGACGGAGCGGAATTTATGAGGTTATGAATCTATTTCAAGTCAGTAAGGGTTTGTTTAACGTGGTTAAGAGATAAAATTATTATTTGTTTGTTTGCAATATTTTAGCTCCCGTGTAGTTTCCGGCACTTTAAATTAGGACCAGTTCATCTCATTCCCATGGATGTCGTAAGGGTGACTAAGGGAAAGGCTGGGATTGTTCTCTTTGGCGATAGGCTGACAACCTATCACTATTTGAATCTCAGTTCTATCATCAAGCCAAAAAGCTGAACGTGGCCTATCAGTCTTTTCAAGACTGTTGGCTCTGTCTACCCGCAATAATAGGATAGATTTATTTTGAAAATTGGATACAAGGTATCACTTATTGACGTCACATCACTTAAATCTAATTATAACTACTACCGCTTCCAAAGCGCGTAGAAGTAGCGGCGGAACAAACTACACTTATATAGACGTGACAATATGTATGTTCCATTCATAGTAAATTCATATCAATGTAATTAAATTACACATGTAAAATTATGTTTGTATGTCGACAGAAAATTTAGCGTAATGGACCATCAGGCTGAAATTAATATTTAAATGTATTCATCAATACATTAGTTAAATAACGACTAGGCGCCAAAATGGATGTCGTATTAATTTTCCGGTGATGAGAGTAGATGCGATTTTGAGGTTACATCCCCGACGCCATATTGAAATTACGCGTACGTCATCAACGCTGACGCTGTGAAATTGATCGTAAAATTTGAAATTACTAGAGATATAATTGATAGTTTGGCAGCATATGTATATGTATATACAAAAAAAACATGGCTCTTTCCTGTAAGGGAAGGCAAAGACTACATATTTTCACTTGCCATGATCCCTGTATAATTAACACAAGACAAATAACACAGATTGAGTTAGCCTCGAAGTTAGTTCGAGACTTGTGTTACGAGATACTAACTCAACGATACTATATTTTATAATAAATACTTATATAGATAAACATCCAAGACCCAGGCCAATCAGAAAAAGTTCTTTTCTCATCATGCCCTGGCCGGGATTCGAACCCGGGACCTCCGGTGTCGCAGACAAGCGTACTACCGCTGCGCCACAGAGGCCGTCAATAACTCTTCGGTTTGGGATACTCTTTCGCCAGAAAGTTCCCGGTTTGCTAGACACCATCATTATAATAGCAGTCTACGCTGATGTGAGCACTGATGTGAGCCTAACGAAGTCTTGGGAATCAAATGTATGGCCTTGTCGCCTGAGGTCGGCCTTACATACATAAAATCACGTCTATATCCCTTGCGGGGTAGACAGAGTCAACAGTCTTGAAAAGACTGGTAGGCCACGTTCAGCTATTTGGCTTTAAGATAGAATTGAGACTTAATTATTAACAGGTTGCGAGCCCATCGTCTAAAAGAAAAATCCCAAATTTATAAGCCTATCCCTTAGTCGCCTTTTACGACATCTATGGCAAGGAGGTGGAGTGGTGCTATTTTTTTTTCTATCGGTGCTGGGAACCACACGGCTCGTCTTTGCTAGAAGGAATAGCCAAACTTAAGAAACAACTGGAAAAACACAAAAAATGGGAGCGATATACAAATAATAGTATCGTGTGGTATTTGGTACTTCATAATAGAATCCGTATATTCCAAGTCTTTTTTACAACTTTACAAAGACATTTCAAATTGGTCAACATATTTTCTCAAAGTTATCATCTTTTAATTCTGACTTAGTATCGTTCCGTATCTGATCGCTTAATGACCACAGTGTAAAACTGATAAAGTCGAGTGTTGACCAAAGAATCTCACTGAAATGTGTTTCAATGCTTCCTATGACAAACCCTCATTAATTAGTCCAATGAAAAGTAACTAACTAACTCACAGCAGACAATCTAGCGGCACGGCTAGGCAATGCATAGAAAAACAAGCAACTAATCAAGCCCCTAATAAAATACGATGTTTTTGGAGTCCCCAGGGAGCGCCCGGGGATCGTTCGGCCACAAATTGGTTCTCGTTAACATTGGGATGCGATTTCCGAATTTGTTAGCCTAACAAGCCGGTCCCACAAAGTTTAGTTGGGAAGTAAAATGACCGGACATGCCTCAATTAGCGAAAAGCGAGTTATGAAGATTTAGCCGTGATCGGATGTGTCTGTGATTTAGGTTACCTAGATCAAATTAATCACTAGTTCTACATTCATTCATGTTTTTTTTTAATGTAGACAATGTGTATTCGTCCATGATTTAGATTTAAGAGATCTTTGTATATCGACGTCCGATGAAAATGCTGCAGTGTAGTTTGTTCCGCCGCTTCTTCTACACATGCGCTTCGGAAGCGGTAGTAGTTATAATTAGATTTAGGGGGAAGTCCCGTAACGCCGGACGGCACCTAGCGCCGGACACTCGTACTATTCAAGCGAGTATAAATCAGTTCGATTCAAAATACAAGTGAAAGGGGTGCTGGGGCATACAGGTACAAGATCACGCGCCGTGCCTCGCCAGCGACGCACACGGCCGCGGCAGGCGTAACCATTTGCTGTTTTAGGCTCGAAATCACGGCGTCACCTAAATATCAATGTAAGTAATTCTAGTATATTTATGCATTTACATTTGAGTGGTATTCAAAGATAAAATCAGTACTCGATTATTATCCGTAAAATGGTAGAATATTATTACATCTTTTAAACAATTTTAGTAGGTACCATCTAATGAACGAAAATGTGTGTCCCTTAGCACCGGACACTAAGTCGTCCCTTAGTGCCGGACTTACTGTCCGGCATAAGTCATAATTTTATAAACATTCCTTAAATATTTTATGTTTTATTTTTAAATAACCTCAGGTGTCCGCCACTAGGGGACTTCCCCCTAAGTGATGTGACGTCAATAAGTGATACCTTGTATCCAATTTTGAAAATAAATCTATTCTATTTTATTCAAAGATTTACAATTGGTACCCTAACATTGTCAGGAATGAATGTGCAATGAACGTATTTGTGTACATAGTTATTGGGTTTTCTTAAACAGTTACACAAATGAGTTCAAGGTGCCGTGTGGTTCCCGGCACCAATAAAAAAAAGAATATACATACATATAATCATGTCTTCGGGGTAGAAAGAGTCAGCGGTCTCGAAAGACATCGTTCAGCTGTATGGCTTAATGATAGAATTGAGATTCAAATAGTGACAGCAGCAAACCGCAAGGAATATAGACGTGATAATATGTATGTAAATAATAGGTGCGACGCAAAATAATGACAAAATATGCACCTGTGATCTAAGACACCGAAATTTTTTTGATATTATTTAAAAATAAATTTAATTTGCATTATTTTCTAATTTTATCACAGCTTAGCGTAGCCTTCAGTCCTTTGCAGACTGTTAGCTCTGTCTGTCTCGTTAATGATAAAGACGTGATTATACTATTCTTTTTTAGACAATCCTCGTTTCCATCCAAATTTTAACAATATTGTCTTTTTACCTATTTTTGTGCGTCCATTCTATTGCTTCTTAGTCCAACACAAACATTTAGCGTGATGCGTATCTACAAGTTTCTTTGGCTACTTATTTTAACTACGTGCCTTCACCTCCTAACTACAGCATGTTATCCTCTTAACTCTTTCACAAGTTTCAGATAGATCTAATGAACCAAGCCTCCAAATTGAATACTTTGACGTGTCTTAATTCCGGAATATATTATATATATAATCGCTTCTATATTTCTTGCGGGGTAGACAAAGCCAACAGTTTTGAAAAGACGGTAAGGTTACGTTCAGCTTAATGATGGAACTGTAAATCAAATAGTGACAGAATACCAGTCAGCCTACAAGAAGAGTTCCAAATTTATTACCTATTCAATAAGACGCCTTTTATGATATACTTAATAAAAGGTGAAATCATAAGTATTTCATGAAAATAAAAAATTAGATTCAGATAGTACCTAATAGGTTGCTATATACATATATATAGCCTAATGCATAAAATAAGAATACCAATTTTTAAGCCTATAAGTAGTTTATTTTGTAACCGGCATGTTAGCTAACCTACGTACTTAGTATCGCAAAATTACATACCAATTTACATTTACATAACTAATTGTAGTAAAATTATTATCCTATCCGCTCTCATGAACGCGACAAGTACAAAAAGTGATGCCCAAACATTGCATCGGACATTGTATGGACATTTTGAATGGCGCATGTAATATCAATTTGTTCACAACTACACTGAAATGAGAGTACACACGGAATAAAATGGAATAAATATAAAATTTTACTGCATGTAGATTCGTGATGTTTATCTCTTTTGCAACGGTTTTTATTTGGGATTACATGAATTGTTTTGTTTTACATACATACATAGTCACGTCTAAACGTCTATATCTTGCGAAGTTAACAGAGCTAACAGTCTTGAAGAGACTAAAAAGCCTAAAGACTTGAGACGTAGTATTTGGCTGAATAGCTTATGATGGAATTAAAATTCAAATAGTGACAGATTGCTAGTCCATAGCCTACAAGAGGAATCCCAAGTGTAAGCCTATCTCTTAGTCGCATTTTACGACATCCATGGGAAAGTTTATTGAGCCGACGCTATTACAAGTTTATTAATTTAAACATTTTTGTATAAAATATTGGATTTTGGTACTACCAACCAACTATTAGTCAGTCAAGTTCACTTGTATTCCGCATAACGCATGTTCAAATCACATCCATAATAATATTATGCACAGATAATAATTAGATGAAACATTGAACATTCCATATTCATAAGGAATAACACATTTGTAGAACAAGAACATGCATAGACCGGCTCATTTTCAACCCATTACACCGAATTTTGGCACGAAATCCGAGCCACGCTATATCGAAGTATTTTACATACAAATTAACGTCTGCGACTCTGTTCGGTGTAGTCTTGTTTGAATTTAGAATGAGTTTTATGAATACTGGCTGTATACACTGTAGGAATGGTCTTTATTATTTTTTTCAGTGGTTTGTAGTTACTAGAGGGCGGGGTCTTTAATCAATACATTTTAAAACATAGGTTATATCAAAATTTATAGCATCTCACACTGTGTCCAAATATTGGAAATTGTTCGTTGACACTAGCACCATGGTACAGTTCCTTAATGGAACTATTAATAAGTAGTCTCTGCCTACCTCTCTCGACAGGACCAATTTGACAATATAGTATACAACTATTTTTCCTTTACAATTTCATATACTAGCTGCATTAATATGTTCCACTCATTTTCACTTCATTGCGTTACGTTATATATTGATTATTTATTAAAGTTTATTCCACAGTCCACAACTTAACCGCATACATTTATTTACTTTTATCAGTAAACCACAAGCATATCTTTTTTAGACAAAACAAAATCGTATTGTATTTTAAGTTATATAAACTATAATTAATTTATATAGGTAACAATAACACCATTACATCTCTTTTCAGTATATATCACAAGACGACTAAGGGAACAAATACATTCACCTAGTCTAACAACTAATTTTGGTTAACATCACATTTAGATAGAGTTAATAAGTATTTCTTTTGATTGTTCTCAATACAGTTTACACGAGAAGTAAAGAATAATTTTGCGTATATCTATACTAATATTATAAAGCTGAAGAGTTTGTTTGTTTGATTGTTTATTTGTTTGTTTGAACGCGTTAATCTCAGGAACAACTGGTTCGAATTGAAAAATTCTTCTTGTGTTGAATAGACCATTTATCGAGGAAGGCTTTAGGCTATATAACATCACGCTACAACTATACGGAGCGAAGAAATAATGGAAAATGTGAAAAAAAAACAGGGAAAATTATTTTTGAGAGCTTCAATGATGCCCAAAATAACTATTCCACGCGAACGAAGTCGCGGGCACAGCTAGTTATATATAAATTTCTCGTATCACAATGTTCGTTTCTGTACTCCTCCGAAACGGCTTGACAGATTCACATCAATCTTGAATCTCATGTGAGCATATTGTGTAGGTCTGAGAATCGGCCAACATCTATTTTTCATACCCCTTATTGATAAGGGTTGTCCACCTTTAACAATTTTTTTTTAACTAGAAATTACTTAAAAATTATTTATATGGCAAAATAAACGTTTGCCGGGAGAGCTAGTTCTTATATAAAAACGGCAACAATTTTAAGAAAACTCAATGAAAATATGTACCAAGCTAATCCATCAACCGTCAGGATTAACATGTAATTGAGTACAAACAGGGTGCCGTGAACGTGACCATACAGCCTGTTAGAAGCTCAACCTTTTTCTTTATAACCGCCACACTGAGTGTTGTATTCAGACTGTAAACCTTCTGTTTGAAACGTTACTTTGTGGATTTGTTTTAAAAGGTTTCGATCGTTTCTGATTTGCGAGGGTAGTGTCTTTTTTTTTCTAAATATTATGTCACTTTATAAAAATAATCTGTTAATTTTACTAAAACACGTAAATAATATAATTCTAGAAAGAGCTAATAGTTAGAAGCTACCTATAGTTGAATTTTAAAATTTGCCTTTCTGTCACACAAAATCTGACTCACCCAATCCAGGATCCATGGTCAAATGGCTACCCCAGGCTCCTCTCTAGAGGATAAAGGAGGCACACACTACTTTACTTATAATCATAGAATGAAGAGGCCTATAACTCAGTATTAATTAATATTTGAACTATTAAAGATTAAGAAGTGTTTTTAATAAAGATTTTTTATTTTTAAAGGATTCTGTCAGTGACTCAATTACTCAGTAGGTACTGGATATTTTTACATCAAAATTTGGGTACCTACTAATTATTATTGTTGTATCATATTATTAATACGATAACCAAAACGTAGACAAACAACAACAAACTTAAACCATAACAATAACTATAACATGCTGTAAATCAAATCTTCAGGTGATAAAAAAAAGATTTTGCCCTATTAAAATTTTTCATACTATCAAAATTCGCTTCAAATATGTATAATCATTTCTATATGCTTGGTTATATTTTTCTTAGGTAATAGTTTTTTTACATATTTACCTGACACATTATTCATATGAATCTTTCTTTATTTAATTATATTTTAATTATAGAATTTCTCTGTTCGGCAATTCACTCAGCAATAATTAAACAATTCAGCAATAACGCAATACTGCCATTACAAGATCATTGCCATCTCCTATCTTCAGATTACTCAAGATCCCTCGTAGCCACATTACAAGATAGTTAGGCAAAGTTTGGTCAGGAAAGTTGTTGAGAACTCTCGACCTATAAGTTGTGTCGTTAACCCTATAAACTGTGTCCTTTGCACAGAGTTATGTGGTATGACAGGCCCAGTCGCCGATATAGGTTGAGGGTTAAGAGAGTACGAAGTAAAAATTTGGTGGATGTGCTTAGCTATGTGATTTAGCTACAATATATACAGAATATCATTAAGATAAGATATGAGTATTTTTGTTTGTAACGAATAAAATTTCAAATTCAGCCGAATTAATTAAATTTGTAAGAGAAAAGATGCAAGTTTAGAAGCGCGTAGCATCGCATTTACATACATATACATATAATCACGTTTATACCCCTTGCGTGGTAGACAGAGCCAACAGTCTTGTAAAGACTGATAGGCCACGTATCGCATTTAATTGACTTTTACAATCAACTAAAGAAGATAAGCAACTGACAAACACATCGTTGTTATTTGTTTAAAAAAAATACCAGATACCATCATTCCTTAGATTCAAATTAAGCACAAGTAAGCTTTTATAAATACTATTTCTCATACTTTAACCATATTAGACAAAGTCCGTTTGTTTGTAACCTGTTGACACTTAATTTTCGTCGCCTATTTTCATGATTTTTTTTTATTACATTACACACTATAAATAAGAAATACAAAGGACTTTTCTATAAGGTCGTTTTATCGGAAAAAAGTACGATTTCCGAAAGATTTCCGATTAACGACGTATACATGGAATATGCTAGTTATAAACATTTGTTTACCTTCTCCATTTCATACGCATCTTCGCTTCGCAAGTTGTTTGAGTAGGGACGACGGAGAATTATCTCAGAGTGGCATACCAGTTTAGATTTATAATGTAATGAGGGCTGCCCCGAATAGCGTATGTAATGGAGTATTTATAGCCGAAACGAAAAACAGATTTCTATTTCATGCCAAGTTAGTTGCTAACTTGTTATAACTGGATGTTTGATGTTATATAATCCAATTTTGAAAGTAATATTATCGTTCTACGAATAGTTGGTTTGTTTGGTTACATTGAGTTAGAAACTCTATTTAGAAGACTTAATAACTTAGTGTCCGTCAGTATGAATGGGCACAAAGCGTAGCAAAAATTGAACCCGACATGGGTTCAACATTGCTTCCTTATTGTTTTTCTTTGCTTCTCATAAATAAAAAATATTTCCATCATAAATGAAGAAATTAAATACTTTTGAATGACTGTTCATTCTGACATCAGAATGGCCGGTCACCAGCCGTAGTGTATTTTCTACGTGGAATTAATTAAATTGTCATAGGCCAATGATGTTGTTGCCCGTTTATTTCTTTTGAATCGAATTTTTCATAATACCGGAAAAGAAAATAAAATACGCCCCCAGTTCACTGTATCAGATCATCGTGTTGATGATCGGCCTTGTAACTTCCTGATGATCCTTCATTATTTCCAACAATACATACATACATACATACATAAAATCACGCCTCTTTCCCGGAGGGGTAGGCAGAGACTACCTCTTTCCACTTGCCACGATCTCTGCATACTTCTTTCGCTTCGTCCACATTCATAACTCTCTTCATACAAGCTCGGCGGTTTCGGGTACTTTTGACCTGACCCTTTACCAGGACGTCCTTAATTTGATCAAGATACGTTCGTCTAGGTCTTCCCACTCCGACCTTTCCCTCCACACTCTCCTTGTATATCTGCTTAGTCAACCTGCTTTCATTCATCCTCTCCACATGACCGAACCATCTTAACATACCCTTTTCTATTCCTGTAACTACATCTTCTTTCACATCACAACATTCCCTTATCACGCTGTTCCTTATCCTGTCACTCAATTTCACACCCATCATACTCCTTAACGCTCTCATTTCCACTGCATTTATTCTGCTTTCATGCTTCTTTTGCCATACCCAACTTTCACTCCCATACATTAATGTCGGGACCAACACGCCCCTGTGCACAGCCAGTCGAGCCTTTTTGGATAGTTTCTGACTGCTCATAAAGGCATGCAAAGCTCCATTCACCATGTTCCCCGCGTTCACTCTCCTTTCAATATCACTATCATACTTGCCATCTGATGTAAACTTTGATCCTAGATATACAAACTCTTTCACTTGCTCCACTTTTTCTCCTCCAATCAAAATATTACATGCTGTCATTTCTTTCTCCATTTCAAAAACCAGTGTTTTAGTTTTACTTACGTTCACTTTCATTCCTTTCTCTTTTAAAGCTTCATGCATACAGTTTACCATCTCCTGTAACTCCTCCGCTGATGACGCCAGTATAACCTGATCGTCGGCATAGAGCAGACATTTGACGAGTAACTCATTCATCCTTAATCCACTTTTAGACTCTTTCAAATCTGTCAAACAGCTATCCATAAATAGGTTGAACAGCCACGGTGACGCAACACATCCTTGCCTATCCTTGCCTTCCAACAATAATTAAAACAATTATAAATTAATATTATTTTTAATCGATAGTATTGGAACAACCGCACGTCATGATCGAATTAAAACATCCTCGAGCCGAAAGATAAGCAAATTAAACCCGCCCCGGCTAGCAGCCACAAAAGACCGGTTAATTGGCAATTTGCGAATATTTACAATACCTACCGGACACCAATTAATATCGATGTAAATGCTTCCATCTGTCAGCAGTTTAGGCGATTGATTGAATTTGATTTGTGGCTTTTGTGGTTGATTTTGTTAATAAAAATTTTAATTAAATACAGGAAACGATTAAATCTCCTTTAAGTATTTATCCTTTACCGGTTACATAGAGTCTAAAGTCAAAATACTCGAAGGTGTAGGGTGAACATAGAAAAGCACACAAACAGAAAAAATACTTATGGAGCCACTATTGGACACAATTCAGAATGGTGGGACTTCGGGAAATCGTCGCGTGGATCAATGATGCAATTGAGATTAAGAGACAGTGACAGTCTTGCCTTAAAGAAGAATCCCAAGTTTATGAATTTTTTCGTTGATTGGTCTATAAAATGTGTAAATGTGTGAGTGTATTAAAAAATAAAATATTTGTCATGTAAACGATGTTGCAAATCCATGGCCTACTTTGATCTTTAGGGACATTATGAAACTCCGAGTTACAGAGCCGTGTTGTATGAGAAATTGCATTGTTAACACCGTAGCAACTTTACTCCAAATTTAATTTTGAGTGCGGTTCTTTAGAGAATTACAAATCTCACCATCGAATTATTACACGACTTAAAATGCAGCAGTTAGTATTTTTGTCGCTTCAATCTTACTTATCGACTTAGTATTCTGGGCTCAGAGACGTGAGGTACAACTGTCATCTTCTCGTTAACTTACTTTTCTATACGTTATTTAGTTGTGCCCTGACCTGCTTAGGTTCGGACGCATAGATCGATAAGATACAAATATGTATATCTGTGGGTGCCAACAAGAGTATCCGCTTTCCAACTTACATGAGTTATCTCTCATTATTCTCTCGTCGCCCTTCCCTCATCTTGGCGTGATTCCACTGGCTCATTCTGCTTTTATTTTTTAAGCCTAAGATCCGCTCATTTTTTCGCTTTATTTACCAACAAATATGATTTTAATGCTGGCAACCCTCAAATATTTTTAGTAAGTCACATAAAAATATAAATTTCCTTACGGAATGCTAGCGGAAAACATGGTGCCTTTTAGCGGAATTTTCATAATACATGTGCGGTTGTAATCTGGTACTTTTAATTTGTGGCCTGAGGCTGGAATATACAAGCCTTTTAACTTTTTACTTTAAAAGCCGGCTTTTCAAAGGATTTTCAGCAATTTTTGCGGTTTGTTGGTTGTGGTTTTCTTTACTGACGGACAAAAGTGACAATGACATGTGAAATGGCGGCATATTCGTGTTGAAAAGATAATATTACTTCTTCAATTATATAGCTAGCGTCTGCTTGTGGCGTTGTTTTCAGTTAAATTGTGAGCTACTTTTATTCTGATGTTGATGAAAAATTTAAATAAAAATAAATTATAATTAAAATTAATCAAATAACGCATATATATGTATAGAATTAAGAGTCTGGAGAAGGGTTTGAGTATCATTCAAAATCCCGGTTAAAACTATAATATAATTCCCACGGGATTTGCGAAGAACCCATATTATTTTCTAATTGGCGCTTAATAAGTCCCTTTTTGTAGGCCGCGTTTTAATTCAATGATTTTTATTTTGATTTTTATTTGATGAATTTAAATTCATTGAATTTTGTATATAGATGGCGCTAAATTCACGCAGACGAAGACGCTGGTAAAAGTTAGCATTAAATAAGTTTAACCAACAAAATTTAATAACATCCAAATTCACTTGTGCTTTTGGCAGTGTAATCGATTTACTGCGCTGGACTGGCCAACTTAGCACTTAACTTCAAGTTAGCCTCACTTTACCTAACTTAAATCTTAAGTTACCCTGAATTACGGCCCTCAACGTGCAACGAGTTAAGTTTTCGTCTTAAGCAGTTTACTTGCATAAAGTAGAGAATATGATATATTTCAAACTTCCCGCTTTTGCTAACGAGGGTTCAGATATTTAAAAATTATCTTAATGTACAAAGTTTTAATGAGTAAATGAGATTTTTTGTTGAGGGCGCTGGTGAAGCCTTGCTTATAATTTGGATACATGTGTCTTAATTTATTTAATTCGAAATAATTTGACCATACAATATAAAATTTTATATATTAGCCTATAGATAGTTTTAAATTTGGAAAATCCTACGATGAATTGCCCTGGCCAAAAGTCATAAAAATATACGTATATTCCTGTTTACCCTGCAAGAGATATAGACGTGAGTCTATATCTCTTGCAGGGTAAACAGAGCCAATATAAAGTTTTATGCATATAAATATAGTCTCGATAAGACGGAAAAGCCACGTTCAGCTGTATGGCTTCACGATAGAATTGAGATTTAAATAGTGACAGGTTGCTAGCCCATCGCCTACAAGAGGAATCCCAAGTTTAAAAGCCTATCCCTTAGTCGCCTTTTACGATATTCATGGGAAAGATATGAAGCGGTAGAAATCATTAGGAGAGGCCTATGTTCTACAGTGGACGGCTAAAATGATGATTAAAAAAAAGGAAAGATATGAAGTTATTCTTTTAAAGTGCCAGAAACCACACGGAGAGTCATAAAAAACATAAAGTTTTCTCATTTTTCCATAATGCTAAACTTTAACCAGAAATGCAACTTGAAAGTTTTTTAATATCCGAATCTCCGGCGTATTTATTTGATAACTGACCGAGAATATCAATAGTAGAGAATGAACGATTCAAAATTACGGTACCTATATTAATCTTGTGGTTATTTTTCAACTTACTTTTTGAAGATAAAGTTTTATGCATAAAAATAAATAAAATGTGTTTATTTATGGTATGTTAATTATTTACAGAATCCGCCACTTAAGAATAGGACAAGATTTTACGCTAATCTAGCAAATGAAAAAGGGCGTGTGTTCAAACTGCTTCTCTTCCGCGCATATTGTAAAGGTCAGTCAAAGGAACGGCTTTTAAATACGTGATTCTTTTTCGAAGCAATAGCGTAGAATTATTACGAGTAATAAATTTTAACATTTTAATGGCGTATATCAACCTTCAACTTCAAACTGATAGGAGGCCTTTGAGCTATTTGGCTTAATGATAGTATTGAGATTCAAATAGTGACAGGTTGCTAGCCCGTCGCCTAAAAGAAGAATCCCAGTCTCTATGAAAAAAATTATAAAAAGAATTCAACACACTAAAAGTATAATAAAATAGGTCAGAGATTTGCAGTAATCGAGTTTAGAGTTTTAAAATACACTTATCCTTTCCAACGGCGTCGAGCCACATTCGTTCTAAAGTCGACAGTCGGGAAAGCGATTCCCGTGTATTTATTGGGATTGACGCCACTGATACTTATTTATTTATTCGAAAACCATTCAGTTTCCAGCGTTTCAGAATGCAACATATTTATTGACTAACTCTAGAGCACAATCTAGGAGTAGCCATTTCTATTTTCATCTCTCATAGTTCCCGGATTAAGAATAGGTTCACTCCATCTTTCTATGGATATCGTAAAAGGTGACTAAGGTAATTGTACATGCAAGCTTCCAATCTGGTCTGGCAGCGAGGAAAAAACAATGTGTGCCAGCCGGTTCTCCTCTCGTGCAGATTTCAAAAGCCAATCAAGGGAAAGACTACTAAGATACACTAGGGATTCTTTTTTTAAGGCGAAGGACTGGCAACCCAAGTTCATCAAAGAAGCCAGCCAAAGATGACCTCTCAGTCCTTTCGGGACCATTGGCTCTATCTACCCCGTATGAGATAAGGACGTGACTTTGTTTGTATGTAAAAGTAAGAAATCCAATACCATAACTAAAGATAATGCGAATTCAAAATAGAAATATTTAGAATTGCAAAGACTATGACGTCTATTGAAAATCCGTTCAAATTATAAAGACGATTCTTCGAGAGCCTGTGAAGATAGAAGAGGCTCTCGACTTCCCTAGCGCTGAGATGGAATAGGATTAATAATTTTCAAAGCTGAGATAGAGTAGGATTTATTAATACTCAATGTTTATTACATTAAAGTGAAGATGTACGAAGTATTGATTGCATTTTATTGGTTCCAAGATCATTGAAATTATCATATTCTAATCTAACATAACTCTCCAACTGATGACTATTTTTTGCGTAATTTTTCTACTGTTGCGTGTGGTTCTCAGTACTTTCCATATAGAATCCATATCTTTTTGATATCGTAAACTGTAGAAATCGGAATGTTCTTTCTAAAATAAATTTTTAAATAAGTTAATAAGTAAACGATAATAATCTATATTGGATTTGATTTTAAACTTTGTTCGGTCAATATCGTCCATTTTATTCAATTTTGATATGACTGTTCCAGATATTTATTACGAGTATAATCTATTTTCTTCCACTTTAAGCGATTTTTTCGTAGAGATAAGATAATAACCCACCTGAACGTGACTTTTCAGTATTTTCAAAACTATTGGATCTGTCTGCTGATTTGATAATGATGAAGTTGTATACATTTGTAAGATAATTTTCCGAGGTAACATATATAATAGAAGAGATAACATAAAGATAGAGTTATTTTCAAAATTGTATACAAGGTATTAAATTAAATAAACTAATTATATCTTAATCTTAAATCGAATTATATCTACTACCACAACAACAACACATCAAACTACACTGCAGCCTTTTTATCGGAAGTCAATTAACATATAGTTCTCTTAAATCTAAATGACGGACGAATGCACATTGTCTACATTAAAAAACATAAATGAATGTAGAACTAATTATATCAATACGAATGTTAGTGATAGATTACAGACGGTAGATTTAAATAATACAAAATCGAAAGGAGCGACGGTAAAAATTGGGGTACCGCAAGGTTCCATTTTGGGACCTTTTCTCTTTCTGATATATATCAACGACCTGCCTTGCATGATTGAGAAACAGACTGGCATCGTGTTGTTTGCAGATGATACGTCACTAATTTTTAAAATGAACCGCCGTAGCGAAATCTGTGATGATGTGAATAGCACTTTAGCCGCCATCTCTAACTGGTTTACAATCAACAACTTACTGTTAAATGCAAATAAGACCCAATGCATTAAGTTTACACTTCCCAATGTGCGGCAGGCAAATGTGGATATTAGTATAAGTAGTAAAAGATTAGATTTTGTTGATAGTACTACTTTCTTAGGAATAACATTAGATTCAAATTTGAAATGGCATGCTCACATTTTAAAACTTTCTAAAAGGCTTAGTTCTGCAGCATACGCTATTCGTCGTATTAGGCATTTGACGGATGTGGCAACTGCTAAGCTAGTATATTTTAGTTATTTTCATAGTTTAATGTCATATGGTCTACTGCTTTGGGGATCAGCAGCAGACATACAAACTATTTTCATTTTACAAAAAAGGGCAATTCGATATATCTACGGTCTTAAACAAAGAGATTCCCTTAGAGATTTTTTCAAAAACCTAAATATTTTAACTTTGCCCTCCCAATACATATTCGATAACATCATGCATGTTAGGAAAAACTTAGACTCTTTCAAAAAAGTAGGTGAATGTACTAGTAGATCACTGCGGAACAATTACAAGTTGTCGATCCCAGCACATCGGCTGGCTAAGGTAGGGAAATCATTTCTTATTAATTGTATAAGATTTTATAATAAATTACCAAAAAGGGTTCTTGAAATGAATGATAGAAAATTCAAACAGTATATTAAAGTTGAGCTTTGTAGGAAAGCCTATTACAGCACGGATGATTATATTAATGATAAACATGTGTGGCCCGAGCTGGACATAATGGCCTCTTAAATGCTTGTGTATTTTTGACATGATCTGGACATAATTTGTACAGTATGTACATATTTTATTTTATATTTATTTTATTTGACGAAATATTCGTATTGACATAATCAGTTCTACATTCATACATGTTTTTTAATGTAGACAATGTGCATTCGTCCACGATTTAGATTTAAGAGATCTATATTTGTAAATTGACGTCCTATGAAAATGCTGCAGTGTAGTTTGTTCCGCCGCTTCTTCTACACATGCGCTTTGGAAGCGGTAGTAGTTATAATTAGATTTAAGTTATGTGACGTCAATAAGTGATACCTTGTATCCAATTTTGAAAATAAATCTATTCTATTCTATTCTATTCTAATGAATGTTTCAGTTAAGGCTAATTTTTACTTTTGGAACGAGAAAAACTTATTTTAATAAAACATAGGTCGAGCTGTACACAAAAGCTAACATACCTATTATTACTTTTCATCAACTTTTCCTGCCTCGAGTACTACACGTAATCTTCTAAGCTTACAAAAACAAAGTAACAGATCAAGAGGCCGTATCGCGGCGCTGTCACAAACAAACACACAACACCATCAATCAGCGTGTTACGGCCATAGAAACATTTGCAAAACGCTAAGATGTTTATCACAAGAAATACACGTGTTTTTCTCGAAAATTCTTCTTGCTCTGTTAAACTACCGCCATTTGTTTAAATGTGTTTATTAGCGAATGGATAGCGTGGAGGAAATAGCTGTTATTTGGTATTGATTTTGGTGAAAAAACATTTATCAATCGTCAGTGCAATTTTGAAATTTCTTGTTTTAGTGTATGTGACTTATGGTCTGAGTTACATTTTACATACTAACATATGACAAACATACATGCATATAGTCACGTCTATATCCCTTATGGGGTAGACAGAGCCAATAGTCCCAAAAAGACTGAATGGCCACGTTCAGCTGCTCGGCTTAATGATGGAATTGAGATCCAAATAGTGACAGGTTGCTAGCCCATCGCCTAAAAAAAGGATCGCAATTTTATAAGCATATCCCTTAGTCGCCTTTTACGGCATCCATGGGAAAGAGATGGAGTGGTCCTATTCTTTTTATTGGTATTGGTGCCGGGAACCACTCGGCACTAACATATTACTTGGTTGAAATTGGGTTTTGGTACCTTAGTTAGACACTAAAAGAGCATTCCCCAAAATTTCTACGAAAACGGGAAACGAAAAATATTCCTTCTTTTACGCGGGCGGAGTTGGGGATCTGTTCTTTCATATATTAATTGTTCTAGTTCATTTTCATATTTATGTATGTTACGCTTTCACACCTGAACCTGGATTTTCAGGATTTGATATAAATGTTATGTGAATACAGTTAATTCACTGTGGACGAACAAAGTTTCTGAGCAGAGATGGCCTATTCCAGGTCAGGTCACTTATTTAACCTTTTCAACGTATCTTACTTCTAGCCTTTTAAAAAAAACGGAACCCAATTTTCGAGATTGTACAAGCATATGGTCGTTTTTTAGATAGAAAAATTCTAAGATTGCTCCAGTCACAATTTTATCACGACTCTTATGATAATAAAAACTTTGATACTATGCAGTGGAAACTTTACCCGTTAGTTTAACTGGATACTGCTGATTTGCGGATTAAAGAATGCTAATAAAAGTTAATGAAATACCTACTTAATACAGTTGTTACTTTGTAATTGTACTTAAAATAATAAGTTGTTCAATTTTCTTAGTATTCGGAATATTATACACACACACACATAAAGTCCCGTCTATATCCATTACAGGGTAGACGGAGCCAACAGTCTTGAAAAGACTGATTGAAATAGCGACAGTTTTTTATGATGTTTTTATGACGATATACCTTAGTCGTCTATGAAAAAAAATGTAGTGGTCCTATTCTTTTTTTTATTGGTGCCGGGAACTACACCGCAATATATACATACATATATCCCACATATTGAATGTCTATGTTATTTATAAGTTTTTCCGACAATTTCTTTTATGTCGCTAACAGTCTTTTTTTAATTTTTATAACAATTTATACTCAGATTTGTAATCTACAGAACTACTTAACTAATTTAAAAAGTACAAATTACCATGAAAAGCATAGTCTAGTTATATTGAAGAAAACACGGAAGCGTACTCTACTTTATAATATTTTCAGGGATGTTCGCGTAAACTTTACTTAATTTTGGGCCTATCAGTTTTTTCAAGATTGTTGGCTCTATCTACGCCGCGAGGGAAAAAGACGTGATTTTATGTATGTATAAACACGAGATATAATAAAATGATGCAGAAGTCATCGGCACGCATACGGACCGTCACCAAAGTTTATTTCTGTCGAAGAGGAGCGTGAATCCAAAATAGAAAAGTCTTCTACACATCCGCGAAGTCGGTGCACGCACGCGGCACATCTTAAACTCAAGATAAACATTCAAAATTTAAGACTAAACGTTCGATTTTCAAATTAAAAGTTAAGACGCGTCCGGTCACTATGAATACTTGGCTACGAATGGCCGCCATTTTGTTTTTATCGATATCATGGCTTAGTTTTTCCATAGGTTGTGACGTGAGTGACGTGGCTGTTTATTCTGTGAAATTGAGCATGTTATGGAGTGAAAAAAGGTTCCCGAAGGATTACCCTACAAACCGGCCCAAGGCGCAGTGGTCGCCCGTATTCGGTTAGTAAAAATTTAAAAAATAAAAACAATTTCAGATTCTTTTTAGATTAAGATTATTACAGGCATAATTATGGCGTTTATTCATTGTCTGCAAAGCTTTTATACAAACGTTTTCCGCTTTCATTTTCATAGTTGATAACTTGATCGTGGAAATAGTTGGAACCCGATTCCACGGGAAAGAACTAGGAGCAATATTACAAGTATAAACAGTCAGCCAGCCAGCCACTTCCCCTATATGACTGAAGAAAGAGATATTAATGCACTATTAAAATACATGACGTATAGTGTGATCAAAACTAACATATTAAACCAAATTGTCTGACCTAATTTCAACATGAATCAAGCTGGACAACTGAACATATATTTAAAAGCAAATTGTATATTTCTAGACCACACGACCGCAAAAATAGCGAACACAACATTTCCATTTGGCACAAAATGGCGAGTTAAGAACTTTTATTTGCGTAATTATCGTGAGATATATCTCGAGACAATGGTCGAGAAAAACAAAAGAAAAGTTGAGAATAAAGAATTTCCTCTTAAGGCTGAAGTTCCACTGGGACTAAAATTATATTATACATGTTTTCATTCCGATTTGATTTTTAACATAAACACGTTTAATCCAGTCGGTCCGAGTCGGTGCGACCGAGGTCGTTCGAAGTCGTGTACAAGACACGTTTTATCATCTCTTTCTTTCTGATATTCAATTTTGATAACCAAAGAGATACAAATAGAGAATACCTAAGACATATGCCTTATCAAGTTTCGTGTATCAGAGGGTTGATCGAGGGAATGAAAAAACATAGTGTAGACAGTCCAAGATCCAACATTCAAGGAAAATTGGGATTCTTCTTTTATAGTGATCTTTCACTATAAATTCTGTGTATGAATTTATGCCAAGTCTAACTCTGAATTCTATCATTACACTATCCATGGGTTTTCTAGGCAAGAGCGAGATACATACATACATATACTCACAATTATATCCCTTGCGGGGTAGACAGAGCCAATACAGTCTTGAAAACATTGAAAGGCGACGTTCGGGTGCATTTTGGAATCGAGATTCAAATAGTGTCATATTGCTAGCCCACAGCCGTAGAGGAATCCCAAGTTCATTAGCCTATGTTATTCCTTAGTCGCCTTTTACGACATCCATGGGAGAGCGAGTGGTTCTATTCCAAAGTGTCGGAAACCACACGGCAAAAGACCAAAATGTTTGTATATTACAGCAGATGGAAGTGTAACAATGTTATTGAAAGCAATTTCCAGTTATATCTAAGAAGTTAAAAATATTCTATAGCACATCGCTCTGTTTGTGGAGTACAAGCATAAAGAGTTTGCTCTTATCTCTCGTAGTTAGTGACGTTTCGCGGCTTTTCTCGTAACAGATAACGCACATTTATATTATTTGTCCTAACTGGCTTTTGTTCAAGATGTTATTCCATTTTTTTTTAACAAACGCATTGCGTAAAGACACTTCTTTGCTTTTTCGATAAAAACATATCATTAGTATAACGCGCATTAATCTAAATCTTAATATGTATAAAAGGGCACTGACTGATTGTTTGACTGACATACCAATGCACAGCTTAGCCAGCAAGTAATTTCGTAGAAGCGGACTCAGGAGAAGAGAATTAAAATAATACACGGTGTAACCAAATGTGTATGGATCGCGTAAAGATAAGGTAGAGTTCTTAGGGAAGTGTGTAGAAGAACAATACATACATAATATAATCATATCATTGTCCCTTGCGGGGTAGACAGAGCCAACAATCTCGCATAGTCCAAATATCTATAAAAGACAAAACCCAGCTGTGTAGCTTAATGACGGAATCCATCGCCTCAAAGAAGAATCTCAAGTTTATAAGCCTATTCCTTAGTCGCTTTTTACGACAATAATGGAGAAGAACATTAATGGAGGATATCCCAAAATTTCCACGGCGACGCAGAACAAGCGGGACATTCTTTTAAGTGGACGGAGCTGCGACCAAAACCTACAATACAACATTAAGATAGGTATTATGTATCTTTGAATTTATGTATTATGAATCTTTCATTAGTTTTAAGTACGTCTTGCATTTAAGCAAACTTACGGTACGAAATATCTGTAGATATCACAAAAATACAATTTTTCTGACAAGTCGTGCAAAAAGCTTTCCCAATAAAATTTCCTCACCAAAGCATATTAAGACAAGGGCATACCAAATTCAATATAACTAGATAGTAGTCGTGACCAGAAAGCGGAGCGGAGTTGTCTCCATTATAATAAGAGTGGACGATATTGAATTATCTCAGAGGATATAAATCTTAGGGCGTCGGTATTTGAAAGGCATTTGTCCTTTTTCCCGCGCAAAAAATCCTTTTGTCTGTTTTCAATCAAAAGGAAGGTTGGCAGGGTTGGCAAACATTTTACGAAATTGGCACCCTAAGTGTTATATTAGGATCTTCGCATCGATTTCGGAATGAATTGTTGGGGTTTTTTTGTGTTCGTTATTTAAATTTTATGTTTTTTTTTTTCTTTTTATTTTTTCTGGTTCAGTTTTAAATTAACACATTTAACAGCACCGATGGCTGAGTGGTTTGTGTATGTGACACATTAGCTAGAGGTACGAGATTCGAAACCTTTTGCGGTAATATGTATATCAATAAATTTCGATGCGCGATGCTCTGACTGAATGAAATAACCTAGATTGGATAATGGTTACACATTATCCAATCCAGGTTATGTCCCGTCACTTCCTCCCGGACCTCTGCTACGAGTAGACGTGCCACAGTTTACGTTTCAATTTATTTAAATACATATTTTTCTTGTTTAAACTAAATTTAATTGATACACAAAATAGGAGTGCATAAGCCACAAGGAGGTGAACCGAGCTACTAATGAGTGCAGTGTAAACATCTTACGGAGTGAGACGACAACTACGCAAACCACCCTGGTGCGGTGAGATAGCATCTTTTTATTATTTCATCTCCTTGCTACGCATCAACAGCTCAACTTATTGTGGACGGCAAGTTCTTTTGTTCAAAAACGTCGATACCTCACCAGTTTACGAGACACCTTATATTTATTTGCTTCGTTTCTGCGGGCGGTTTATGCTAGCCTAGTATCGCCTACTGGTCATCGTACACACATTCACACCTCCACGAAGCTATGCATCGTTCGCCTGTTAAAAAGCAAAGTCTAGTCTACGGATCTGCCCCAGACGTCAGTCAACACCTCGAAAGCCCTGTCGAAGACTCGGTCACTTTCCGTTCTACCAAAAGGCGACGCTGCGATTGCGGCTCTAATTATGAATCTAAATTAGATGCGTTCATCAATTCTCTCACCGAATGGAAACTTTCTACCTAAAAAATTAAAAAAAAAACCTAAAATTAATCTAAACAATACGTCTCCGGTGATAATTGTAAATTTTTCACGTTTTAATTCAAATGCTTATAAACTTTTAAATCTTCTTTTAGGCGATGGGCTAGCAACGTCACTATTTGAATCTCAATTCTATCATTAAGCCAAATAGCTGAACGTGGCCATTCAGTCTTTTCAAGACTGTTGGCTCTATCTACCCCGATATAGACGTGACCATATGTATGTATGTACTAATAATTTATGTTTTTTGTCCGCCTCGGTAAGCTACAATCATCAATGAAATTGCAGTCGTAAACATGCACATAGCCAGGTAACTTTATATAAGTAGAAGGTACAGTAATAGAATAGAATACTTTAGAATATAACTACTACAAATATATTTCGCATAGATGTCGTTAAGGCGATAAAGGGATAGACTTATAAACTTGGGATTCCTCTCGTAGGCGATGGGCTAGCAACCTGTCACTATTTGAATCTCAATTTCATCATAAACGTGGCCTTTCTGTCTTTGCAAGAGTGTTGCCTCTGTATACCCCTTAAGGGATATAAATGTGACTATAAGTATACATAAATGTATGTAGTACAGTAATATAAAGTTCAATGTGACCTTTGATCTTAAAAAAAATACTATTCTCGTGAGATTTGCGAAAAAAGACAACGTAGGTACGTGAGTGAACTCGCGGGAAAAAGCAAATTTTTATTATATTTTTGTGAAATGGTATCAAAGGTATTTCATTCTATTTGAACCAGTTGTATCAAACAAAAAATACCAAACATTTCTACCCTCTCCATATCTATGTGATACGTAATTGGATTGCTCGGTTATCATAGTGAAAGTGTTTCTTTTGTGGTTCAAAAAACCTATTTTGTGTTTTCTATGAGATTGTGGTTTTGTGGTAATTCAAATTCCAATACGATATCACGTTTGGCAGATATTGGTTTTCGCTATTTACACGAGGCTAACTGTTAGGGAAAACATCATAAGGTGTAACCTTGATCTAATATGGGTCGGGTTTCCTCACGATGTTTTCCCCTATCGAAAAAGCATCGGTTAGTATTCAAACTAATGTACATAACTTTGAAAATAGTCATTGGTACAAGGCCGAGGTGAGATTTGAACCTATGTCTTTCTGCGCATCACGCATTTTAACGATTTGATTTACCGATTTGACCACCGACCCTCTATCTCAACTAACGTTAACTCCACAAGTGCCGTGTGGTCCCCGGCACCAGTACAAAAAAGAATAGGACCACTCCATCTCTTTTCCATGGATGTCGTAAAAGGCGACTAAGGGATAGATAGGTTTACAAATTTGGGATTCTTTTTTAGGCGATGGGCTAGCAACCTGTCACTATTTGAATCTCAATTCTATCATTAAGCCAAATAGCTGAACGTGGCCATTCAGTCTTTTCAGAACTGTTCGCTCTGTCTACTCCGCAAGGGATATAGACGTATGTATGTATGTATGTAAGTTAAATCCACAATAATTTTTATCCACCTCACCGAAAATAATGTAATAAACGCGTTAACCCCGAGGGGCATCAGAAATGAATTACAGTCTGGTTATCAAGCCGCTGGTTATTAGATTTTCAACCTGGGTCTAGGCGTAAATTAGTTAGCGCTCGGCGGAGGCGATGTGCCATTACAGCAATATACATATAACATATATACTATATGCTACGTGGCTTTATGTTTGTCTAGTTTGTCTGTTAAAGATTGGCTAGGTTATATTATGCCTGCGATTTCGTAAGTACCTATGTATGGCTAAGAATAAAATTATTATAATGAATTGTACTTATAACTGAATTGAAATGTGCACGTATTCGACTTATTATCTATCACTTCAAATTTAAATCTAATCTTTTATTTATTTTGTATTTCAGTATTGCATGCTGAAAGGTAAAATGTAGCGATACTATTTATAAATGTATAAAATCCCTGTGTTCTTGATACATACAGTGACAGGTTGCTAGCCCATCGCCTAAAAGAGAGTCCCAAGTTTATAAGCTTATCCCTTAGTCGCCTTTTACGACATCAATGGGAAAGAGATGGAGTGATCCTATTTTTGTTTTCACTTTTTGTGCCGGGAACCTCACGGCACATTTTTTTTCTTTATATTTATTTTTGTTGTATGTTATGCCTGACTCGTATTGGAGCATTAATAAAAGGGTAAAAATATTATTTCAGTCTGCATTTTCAAACCTACTCAAAAAAGATAAACACATTTTTGGAGTCTTACTACACAGATTTAACTAATAAAGCAGTAAATTGAAACATTGAAACTAATTTGTTTAATAAATCCTGAACAAAGCCTTTTTCTTACGCAGTTTTATTTTTATGTTTTAATAATATCTTAAAGCCCAATAAAGCGCAAACGCTTTTAAAGGTACACAGTTCATTCGAGCGTTTCTCTATCGTCTGGCGGGAGGACTATTCTCATCACAATTTCTATGCAAACAAATATAATAAAGTAGTTAATTATAAAACAAATTTAAACATTTCTACTTTTCGAACATCGTAATTAGAGTCACTCTTTTTAATAAACTTTAAAAAAATGTAATACGAGTATTGAAATTTCAAAATAGCTGAATGTACATACTTTGTACATAGCATACACGTAATAAACATATATATTTATTTTTTTCTTATGTTATCCATCGTCTGTTGAATAATTTCCATTGTTGAATCTTAAAAAATTACGTTAATAAAATTGTGATTGCATTTCATCACCTAGGTAAGTATCAATAAAAAGTCCTGGTCAATACCCCACACATTGGTTCAATAGTTTGATAAATTATTAAGAGGTACTCGTAACAAGCAATTAAACTGACCTCCGCATTTATAATGGTAATATGAATTTTATAACACAAATATAACAAAAGTCTTTAATAATAACGTACCAAAATACTATCCCTAGAAAACAGACGAAAAGGTTATTCCGGAATAGCCCCACCTACCTTTAGCCTTTATCGACTCATTTTATAGGCCATTTGGCTCAGAATAACCCAGTGAGATATGCAAATAAAGCGTTTCTCTTTTATACGTTTATTCTAATTATGGGGGAGAATTGTTTCTGCAATAACCTGTTTGTAGATAACGTCTACTGTTTCATAGTTACATTGATTTTACGCCATTGTTGAAATTTCTCAAGGGTACCCGAAACTTTAACCGAACCCGAGCTTGCTCGAAGAGAGTTATGAATGTGGATGAAGCGAAGGAAGTATGCAGAGATCGTGGCAAGTGGAAAGAGGTAGTCTCTGCCTACCCCTCCGGGAAAGAGGCGTAATTTTATGTATGTATGTATGTTGAACTTTCTCCGTCACATCGTAGTCTATTCGCGATTGTAAAATCTCAACTGAAAATTCTTCGTCCGCTTAATAAATACATAAATAAATATTTTTATTAAAATTCTCTGTTTGTTTGTTTGTAATATCTTAATTGCATAGAAATTTACAAAGAACAAAGTTTTAAATAGTACAAAGTTATGAAATAGGTAGGTAGATAGTAATAATATTCTCTTGTAGGCGACGGGCTAGCAACCTGTCACTATTTGGATCGTAATTAATTATATTTAATATTTTTCTATTTATTTATTTTACCAAACTTATTTTACCTTTATAAATTTTTTAAACTTAATTTTGTATACATATAGTGTGGAGTACAGATAGGTATTTAAGAGAGAGAGAGATTTTTTAGATAGAGACATAAGATAAAGTTATGTACATACATACATACATTTCGCGTGGGAGGAGCCGCGGGCGATTGCTAGGTAGACAAAAAAACAAAATCATAGTTAGACTCAAAATTTGTTTCAAAAATTAAAAGAAAAAACCTTATTTACGTATGCATTATTACCGTACCTTTCGCAAGAATGTTTATTTAAAAAATATCAATTTACGTATGCATTATTATTACCGTACCTTTCGCAAGAATGTTTATTTAAAAAATATCAATTTACGTATGCATTATTATTACCGTGCCTTTCGCAAGAATGTTTATTTAAAATTAATAAATAAATATCAAATTTTTCAGGCCAATCCCACAACAGCTCTTACAGACTATACCACGTGGATGAAGTAGCCAAGGAAACTGTACGAAACTTCGCCCAATTCGGCAAAATAGACGACTTGGTGACCGAAGGTGATGAAGACCAGAGAGTGTACGACCAGTTCTCAGCACCAGCTTTGAGCAACGGCACTGGAGAAATGACCAATTTGGTATTTGTCGATGGAACCCATAGTCTGGTAAGTTATAATTACATACATATAATCACGATTGCCATGCCATTCTGTATTGATGCCGGGAACCACACGGCATCAATACAAAAAGAATAGGACCACTCCATCTCTTTCCCATGGATGTCGTAAAAGGCGACTAAGGAATAGGCTTACAAACTTGGGATTCTTTTTTATAGGCGATGGGTTAGCAACCTGTCACTATTTGAATCTCAATTCTATCATTAAGCCAAATAGCTGAACGTGGCCATTCAGTCTTTTCAAGACTGTTGGCTCTGCCTACCCCGTAAAGGATATAGACGTGACCATGTGCGTGTATGTGTGTGTGTGTGTGTATATATAATCACGACTATATCCCTTACGGGTTAAACAGAGCCAGCAGTCTTAAAAAGACTTATAGGCCACGTTCTGCTGTAATGATAGAATTGACATTCAAATTGTCACTATTTTTGGTTGCTTAAAGAAAAATCCCAAGTTTATAAGCCTTTGGCCTAAGACTTTGACTATTCTTATAGATAAAGTTCATATTGAAATAATGAAAAGGCGAGAAAACTAATGATGCTGACGTCAAACATGAAAAAATTAGAGGTTTTATATCTTTGTCATGTGTTAACAAAGCATTTCAAAGAATTTCTGTAGGTAAGTATATCTTTGTATAAAATAAATTATATTTTTAAACATTTATTTCGATTCTCCCACAGGTATCTCTGATGAGCCGGCTGATCCCGTCTCCCGACTGGTTCATAGGGGTGGACGGGATAGATTTGTGCGTCGACTCCGGTTGGTTGGACCAGATTACATTAGACGTAAGCGCCAACAGATTGCATTAAAATAAAATCTAAACGTTTAAATATAGATTTTATTTTTAAATATATAGAGAACTTATGCGTAAGATATTTTTTTATTTAACTCACAATTAACATAAGCAGTCTAACCAAGTAGCCTACAAAAAATGGTAAATTCATTATTTCATTTATTATTTTATTTATTTTCCTATACATAGACGGCCTCTGTGGCGCAGCGGTAGTACGCTTGTCTGTGACACCGGAGGTCCCGAGTTCGAATCCCGGTCAGGGCATGATAAGAAAAGAACTTTTTCTGATTGGTCTGGGTCTTGGATGTTTATCTATATAAATATTTATAATAAAATATAGTATCGTTGAATTAGTATCTCGTAACACAAGTCTCGAACTTATTTCGAGGCTAATTTAATCTGTGTAATTTGTCCCGTATACATATATTTATTTATTTATTTATATTTATTATTTATTCTTAAACATTTCCTGCAATTATAAGAACACACAACAAAATCTGTATGCTTACAGGCATCACTAATTAATTTTTTTTTATATTTACAATATTTCTCATATTTTTCTTAGCTCCGCCCACTAGACGCAGGCGCAGCCAGCGGCCTCACTTTCACGGCTCCCCGGTGGACGACGACACCCCCCGAGCCAGTCCGAAAGCAAGGTCCCAAAGACCCGAACCACCCTGCATCTGGCTTCTACTACCCAGACCTTAAGGAGCTTCCTACAATTGCTACTGTCGAGTTTTCTAAGGTACTTGTGTTGGCAATGTTATTTATGTTTTGTCAAATGCAAATTAATTTGTATAGAAAATACTTCTTATTGTCACCTGTTTTTATCTTTAACGGGGTAGATTAAGTCAACTGTGGCAAATCACGAATACACTTTAATTTCTGAGAGTTTAATGAAAGAGTATAATAAATTTAATCTAAAAATACATGCTTTGCATAATAAGAGTACCTATATGAAATACGGCATTTTTAAATTTGAATTTGAGTTCATTCGTTCATCATTCATTCGTTCGTCGTTTAGACAGACAAGGATTTAGGTAAACATCAAATGCTTGATTACAAAAAAGCGGTAACGAATAGTCGAATTACGAAACTAAGTATGCGATCATGAAAATGCTATCAAGAATGAATACTAGAGATAGTGCGCAAATACAGGATTTAGTTCTAATTAGCTTCATTAAATTCACATAATTGCTTGGTCGAATGGAATATGTGTACGGCTAACCTGCTTTATGTATCTGATATACCGATTGCATGCCGATAACATAATTAGGATCAAATTACGTGTTAAATTCAGGTTCGAAGCTAGAATTGTTTGGTAATAATTCGGGAAATTTGGCATTATTAAAGCGAATATCTCGTGTCAAACTAATAATGTCTTTTTAAATATTACATTGTTACTAGAATTTTTTGAAGGTTTTCCTTAAAGACTTTTTGAAATTTATATATTTTTTGTTAATCATCATCGAAATTTATGTACACGTACAGTTAATGACAAAGGTATTCATTTATATAAAAAAAAAATTTACAAATGTTTAGGTACTTGGGATTCTTCTTTTAAACGATGGGCTAGAAATCTATCACGATTTGAATTTCCATTCCATCATTTAGCCATACAGCTGAACTTGGCCTTTCGGTCTTTGACTCTGTATAGCTTTACTATAATAAGAAATAATTTAATTTCTAAACATAAAACTTACGTGTCCATCGGAAAAATTTTAATTTCAGCCATTGGTATATTTTTTGTTTTAGATAGAGGAGTATTCTATTAAAGATCTAAATGAACTAGCAAGACGAAAACTGTTATCTCTTTTGCTATTGAAAAATAAATACAAGGGCTTCCCTAGAGTTAAGACCACAACTGCAGCTAATATAGAACAAGCGGAAGAAGATAGAGATTACGATGAAAATGTAGAAAAAGAGAATGTTAATAAACTGAAAGACTTGGAAGAAGAACCATTTGGTACACCTAGACCCAATATACCAGACAATAACGTGATTGTTGTGACCAGACACACCACTACTACCACAACAACGTAAGTGAAGAATCTGATCAATTTAAAAATTCAACCACCTGTCCAGACCTCTAATTATTTAGTAGTACTCGTATACTATTTCCCAGGGCTAAGTTTTTATGGAATTTTCCAGACACAAAAGAAGCCTATAAGGTGGCTCCGTGCACGACATTACATTTAACCTCGAAAAATAATTATAATTAATTTATATAGCAGTTATTATATAGTAGTAGTAGCAGTAGTGTAAGTGAAGTGTTTGTCTTAAACCTTTACGTTTTAAGACAAACACTATCATTAGAGTGTAGAACATTTCTTCAAATCAAGTCCTTCAAACTTTTTCTCTAGAACAACAGAGAGCGAATTTGATAGTGACCTACAAAGTATGGATGACGTTGTACTAGCTGTAGCCAAAGGTCGCAAGCTAGGGTTGGGAAAACACCTGCCCAGGCATTTTAGATCACGGCTGCATCATGCTGTTAACAAGATTCAACGTAAGTATTCTATCGATTCGAACCATTCATTTTTTCTTTTACAGTGTTGAAATCTCCATTCAATATTCCTTTAAAAAAGTTTTACAACATTAATCGTAAAAAATAAAATGGATGCAAGCGTTTTGAACTCTCTACATTATACTTTCTTTTGAATCTAATTTCATTATATTTTTTTTTTTAAACTAAACAAGTAAAAATGTAGCAAAATCTTTTGGTCAAAAGGAAGTCATGTTTCACCATTGAAATATTTTAAACATATCAACCATAAGTAAAAGCATAGGGTGGCTTATACCATAACACTATAACTGAAGCTATTCACACCCTGGTCACCGTTATTGTTACCAATGAAGTTAATTTTAACGTTAATCATAGCAAATCTAAAACCAATGTTACGGTGCAACCCATACTAAGTCTCAATAAATTTGAGAGTTTGCCAACTAAGGTTTCAAATCCGGATGTCTGACTGCATAATGAACCGGGGATTGAATCAATACATCCGCAAATGAGCGCCTTTCCAGGTATTTCAGGTCACGTCTGCGCCACGCCGTAAACAGAATCCAACGTGCGTACTAATTTCACAGGCTGTTTGCTCAACAAAATTGGAATATTGAATGGAAATTAATTATTAAAAGATTGATTGAATCCCTTTGAGTTTATGAAATTAATAAACAGAAATTTAAGTGGAAGACTCTATTATTAAAATTTGAGCTACCTAGGTTTTTTACACGAAGTGACTCCCGTCTGACACCGCAACCTTTTCCGGAGACAGAGACAGGAGATTACTTATCCAAATAAATAAAAAAAAAAACACTTTTTTAGAAACCTGTGTCTAAAGGGTTTTTCAAGATATTCCCTCGCTGAAAGACTTTTGGTTATGTTAAAGAATTGAAGATAAAAGTCGTTAAAACATTTACTTTACACTTACACGTTTACCCAATAGGTACTACAACAAACTTAACTTTTTTCTTTAATCTGTCCTCAGCCAATGACTGCTTAGTATCAGAATGGAGTGACTGGACTCCTTGCTCAGTAACCTGTGGTTTTGGAGATCAGTTTCGATCCAGAACCATTGTGAGGGAGAAAAAACGCGGAGGCAGAGACTGTCCCACTCTAAAAGAAAGGAGACACTGTGGTAACGTCAACTCCTGCGCACATATCGATTATTTTGAATGGTAAACATGTATAAAGGCAATAGTGATAAATAAACGAAAAGCGAATTCTGTCTTAAATTTAGTTTAGAATTTGAACCTGACATTAAACTAAATGTTGTTGGAAAGCAAATAGAACTCGAAGCTCTAAAGTTTATCTGTGAAACTGAGTTGGTTGTTACAAATAATTTACACAAACTGTAAAGTTTTTTTTTCAGAGTTTTACTGTAACAATTTATTTTTAAATTAAGATTCTTAAGAGGTGACTCAACCTGTGACCATGCGAGCGAGAATAATACCCAACCTCTTCATCCATGAACTTGTTTTTCTTTTCGGGTAAACATGACAAAACCATTCTTAGTTTGAAGTCGTGAAAATAAAAAAAAAATCATGTGAAAATAACACTGAAAAATATGAGTGTCAAAATACTGTGTGTCATAGTATCGTGTGGTCCCCGGCACTTAAGAATAGGACCACTCCGTCCACGGATGTTGAACAAGGCAACTAGGGGAAACGGGGATAGGCGATGGGCTAGCAACCTACTCGTATATCCCTTAGGGGTAAACAGAGCCAACAGTCTTGAAAAGACTGAAAGACCACGTTCAGCTGTATGGCTAAATGATGGAATTAAGATTCAAATAGTGACAGGTTGCAAGCCAATCGCCTGCATGAAGATTCTCAAGTTTATTGGCCTTTTCTTTAGTCGTTTTAGCGACACCCACGGGAAAGATATGGAGTGACTACAAGCCTGTTTACAACACTATAACAACTTTCCTATCTCTGAACATAATTACAGTTGGTTTAATATAATTATTAAGTATATTAATGTTACTAATTTGATATATCTAAGAAACATACATACATATGGTCACGTCTATATCCCTAGCGGGGTAGACAGAGCCAACAGTCTTGAAAAGACTGAATGGCCACATTCAGCTATTTGGCTTAATGATAGAATTGAGATTCAAATAGTGACAGGTTGCTAGCCCATCGCCTAAAAAAGAATCCCAAGTTTGTAAGCCTATCCCTTAGTCGCCTTTTACGACATCCATGGGAAAGAGATGGAGTGGTCCTATTTTTTTTTTGTATTGGTGCCGGGAACCACACGGCATCACATCTAAGAAAAAAAATACTGAAATAGTTATTTTCTTAGTAATTTTCATAATAATAAATGTGTGAGCGAAGCGTATTTTTCCGTTATGCGAGCAGAGAACTCTTGGACATCGATCGAGGACCAGCTCCGAAGACCAACTATTTGAATAGATTGTAACTGTTGGGGGCAAATTAACTGACCCCATGTTATTTATACGTAAACTTTTTATTGCACAAAAATAAATCATTATACAATACAGTACATGTAATTAAATAATAAATATAATAGCGGACTTATCCTAATTTCTTCCAGTCAACCAAATTACAGTAGGAAATTCAAAAACAAAAAGCAGAGGGTGCATTATAATAATTATATTTTTAATTAACATACATAAATATAAGTAGGGTACATACATAAATATAATAGGTACACTCGAGTATCAGATGTATCAGAATACAGTCCTTTGAAAAATAGTATTTAGAATAGAACTTTATATTATTAAAATAAATAACCTTTATCAACTTCATTGCTATATTTCATGTAATTACATCCATACATATGAATTGGATCGTTTGGATTCTTAGACTAATAAGCTTGAGATTAGTGTCACTAGTCCTATGGGCCTCATGGGACAAAATCGTCTCACTTGTCCCACCAAGAGACAAGTCTATTACTTTGACAAGTGTATTTCTACCAAGGGCAAGCACTATTGGAATCACAATTTCATCAGTAATTCATACCGCTGAACATGGTCTTTCAATCTTTTCAAGACTGATTTGAAACTTTCGCGTTGCATTATACTATTTACAATTAATACGGGTAGGTAACTGTATCAACCCCTCAAGAGATTCATGACTATCTTATATATAAAATTCTCGTGTCACAATTTTCGTTCCCGTACTCCTCCGACACGACTTGACCGATTCTCATGAAATTTTGTGAGTATATTGAGTAGGTCTGAAGATCGGCCAACATCTATTTTTCAAATCCCTCAGTGATAAGGGTTGTCCACCGTTAACATTTTTTAACTAGAAATTACTTAAATATTATTTATATGGTAAAACAACGTTTGTCGGGACAGCTAGTATGTATGTATATATGAGTGTGATTTATATTTAAACACTGCGAGCGAAGTGTTACAAAAATATTTGGTGATCCATTTAATTCTTTACCTTCGACGTCCTTCTAAGACCTACTCTCATCAGTATTCTATCCGGCGTCTTCTCAAAATCAAGGAGTATGTGATTCGATTTCTATACACCACGGTATCTGTATAGAGATGATTTCTGAATTACTTATATCTATGGTGATACGTTTCAGTTGTATGCCTAGTTATGTATATAGTCTTGTCGTTTGAAGATTAAAGTATCACAATTTCCTTCGAGGTTGTTACCTCTCATAGTAAGAGATAAGTCTCCTCTCAGAATATCATAGACATTTAAGACGATTTATGTCGTGTTTCTGAAAATTCCACTGAATTTTTAGATAATGGATTTGTCACATCAATGATCCCTAAAATAAGGACATCACAGTGCAAGGACTGGCAGAATAAAATCTTAAACTTGGTTA
The DNA here is from genome assembly GCF_032362555.1 of Amyelois transitella. NCBI lineage: Eukaryota > Metazoa > Arthropoda > Insecta > Lepidoptera > Pyralidae > Amyelois > Amyelois transitella. Next base: position 2,004,613 of record NC_083511.1, on the reverse strand, counting down.
ATTTAAGGTCAAAGTTTTGTAATTTAATAATGGTTACTATTTTAGCGTATACCGTAGATACATTTGGCAATGTGTTTTTTAATTTCTAAACACCTCAAAATTATGTGATACAATGAAAGCCAGGGTTTTGGTTGAAATTAAGTTGGGAGAAAAAGCGCAACTTAATTTGTCACAACATCGTCCCGACAATAAAATGGCCTCTCAAACATTTAACGCCAGTGATCCTCAAAGGCAGACACTTGCAGACCCGGGTGCGGAACTACATAAAATGGAATGGGAGGTGACCGGAAAGAAATAAAACGAAAGGTCTCTCGCCCCGGCAGTAAAACTAGTCTTGGATGGATAAAAAAAAACGGAAAGGAACACGGAATGGCTCAGCAATGTTCTCGAGATGTGTGCTTGAGATTTGAATAAATAAAAATGGGAAACACATTTTATTTTGAAGTAAGGTACTAAGGGAATAGGCACATCCTTTTAGTGCAAGTTTAAATGCTGGTCTATTAATGAATAAAGAAAAACTGTAGTGTGTGACAGTTGCTTCCATTCCCGTTGAGATTATATACATACATATAGTCATGTCTATATCCTTTTTGGGGTAGACAGGGTCAACGGTCTTGAAAATAGGCACTCGAATAAGTTTACCTTAGTTTACATGGAAGATAAGTGGACATTTAAGAATAGGTACGAATATTCCAGAAAAGTCCAATGAATAATGGCGACTGCTCCCAAACCCATTGATCAGGGACAGTAAATCGCAGGGGCTCGATATCAAATTCCTATTATGAATAATTCCCTACTTTTCTGCTAAATGGAACGAGAAATATTTGAACTAACTTTATTCGTTTCTGCAGAATAGGCACTGAAGTCAATTCATGTGGTATACAGTAGCCAAAAATCTCGAAAAGACTGTAAAACCACTTTCAACTAAATGGCTTTACTAATTTAAGAACGCGTGAGTATATCTGAGCTCATTGTACGTTTCAGCAAGGCTGATATGTAGAGTTAACATTTATCTAACGTGCAAGTGCTGTGATTATCTGTTTTAAATATTTGATCATGCTGGTTTTGCAAGTTAGAATTACGTGTATGTTCACCTAATACACTTCCTAATAAGCCTTATAAACTAATAATGTCAGAGAGCAAAATAATTACGTATATTTTGCTTGACACTTTGTTTGACACACTTGGCTTATATGGCACGATACTATATTTTATAATAAATACTTATATATATTAACATTCAAGGGCCAGGAGAATCAGGGATTCGAACCCAGGATCTCCGGTGTTACAGACAAGCGCACTACCGCTGCATCACAGAGGCCGATGATGAACAGCTTTTGATACCAACTTACATACATACATAAAATAAAGGTAAATACGTATAGGTGGTACTTGCAAATGGCTTTGAAGGTACTTAGCTTATTGACTATAAAATTGTTTTAAACAGCTGTAACTTTTCTGAATAAGTAAATATAAGTGAAAGGCACTTCGTTGCAAACTCTGCCAGTGAAAAACATAATGAGGATGACTAACATCATTTAGCTTTTGGTCTTTTGTTTACTTGACGCAAATGGGTCAAGAGTGGCTGAGCGCAGTCGCATTTTGCAATGCAATTTTTATTCTTTGAAAACTTTGGCATTAAGGAGAATAATGGTTTCTGTGCCGTGCGGTTCCCGGTATCAATATATAAAAGAATAGGACCACTCCATCTCTTTCCCATGGATGTCGTAAAAGGCGACTAAGGGATAGTGTTACAATCTTGGGATTCTTTTTTTTAGGCGATGAGTCCATATTCTGAGCTCTGTGAACTCGAGACCTTTGGTTCAGAAGCTATAGGAAATATGCTGAAAATAATTAAATATTTGCGTTGGCAAAGAAAAGATGATGCACGCTAAAAAGTGTCATTTATTTTTCTTCTTATTTTTCTTATTATTTTTCTTATTTTAACTATATCTGTGCTGAATTTCGTTCAGATCCGTTCGGTAGAATTTTGCGTGATGCGCGTACAAACATACAGACAGACAGACGGACAGACAGACAGACAAAAATTCTAAAAAAAAATTGTTTTGGCTTCTATTGACCCTAAAAAGACACCTTATTTTTTTTTTTCTTAAATATCTTCAATGTACAGACAAAGTTCAGTTACAGTTTTATAATATGTATGGATTACAATATGTTTGTTTTAGAAAGGAGTTCGGAACACTCTTGAGGAGTTCGTAACAGAAGCGTACCCAACCCCCCACACAGACCAAATATACAAATACCTAGAGTATTTCAGAAGGACCCGTCCCTTTTGCGCAAAGAACACAATAACTGATTTGAATACACTGCCACAGAATACAAATCAATCCGTAATGGACGAAGACGGGACGTGGAAATGTTATCGCCGGCATCAATTATTGTTTTCGCTCAATGCGTTTAGATTTTCAATGAATGGGCACGATGACTTATTTTTATTTTGATGTTCTTTATTCCTGTGCGATTTGCGACAGACCTGTATTCTGTTGTAAGTGGCGGTAAATTCGTTGCATTTTGTAGATAGCGCTTAAATTACGCGGGCGAAGCTACGGATAAGAGCTGCTTTATTATAAAATTAGTATTGTTGACTTAGTAAGTATTGCATGACACAAGTGAATGAATGGACCCCGGATGAAGGTCTTCGACTTCGTCACATTTGGCTTTGTCTGTCCCGTAAGGGAGAGCGTAATATGTAAATTCGTGTGGTTCGAAAGAATATGACCACTCCATATCTTCTCATGGATGTCGTAAAAGGCGACTAAGGCAAAAGCAAATAAACTTGGGATTCTTACGGGCGATGGGCTATCAACCTGTCACTATTTAAATCCCAAAACATACAGCTGTACATAGCCTGTCAGCCTTTTCAAGACCGTTGGCTCTGTCCACCCCGTAAGTGATATAAACGTGACTATATGTATGTAAGTCCATAAAGTATCATGAAAGAAAAATAAATAAAACATATTATGTACATAACACTCGTTTTCCGACGCAGTCGGGTAGAAAGACAATTTGCAAAGGGCGCCAAGTGTCTAATAGTGAAATCGTCCAGAAAATTGTTATTTATGGCTTGTGCGAGCGGAATGCGTTACTAATGCAAGGAATTGCAGTAATTACGAAGGCTAAATGGGTTGCAGTTGATTGCGTTATGATCATTGATATTCGGATATTGATTACCTATGTGGTAAAGATGAGTTCATACTGTGTCCCGGCACTTTAGAATAGGTCCGCTGCATATCTTTCCCATGGATGTCGTAAAAAACGACTAAGGGAAAGGCTTATAAACTTGGAATTCTTCTTTTAGACGATGGGTTAGCAACCTGTCACTATTTGGATCTCAATTCTATCACTAAGCCGAACAGCTGAGCGTGGCCCATCAGTCTTTTCGAGACTGGTCGCTCTGTCTACCCCGCTAGGGATATAGACGTGATCATATGTATGTATGTTCTGTCATTAAGCCAAACAGCTGAACCTGGCCTATCAGTCTTTTCAAGACTGATAATTTGTTTACCTCGCAAGGGATATAGACGTGATTATATATATGTGTATGTATAACAAAGGCTTCTTTTACTCCTCAAAATTTTACTTACCAACAAAAGCGGTGTGAAAAACTGTATTAAACGCTTGGATTTCAATTTTCCGGTACATTAGATGGTGTCCGTGGAACTACGGCAGTGATTGATTCCCGATCCGATGCAGGGGTTTACTGAACTTAAATATATATATAATAGAGCCTTCAAACTCAGTGCCGTGTGGTTTTGGCACATTAGTATAGGAGCAATCCCATAAAAATAATGCGAAAGTTTGTGAGTTGAACACTCCACCTTAAAGTTCACCTGACCATTCGTTTGACCCGTCTTTTCATAATCTTTCGTCCTTCCAAAGTTAGACGAAGTTGCTAGAAATTTACCCGACCAACTGTTTTCAATGACAATGAAATAATCCATTCCCTTTCAACATTCGTCGACAAAACTCAAGGAATCATCATAACCTGAGCTCGTAAAACATATATCTAAGAAAAAATATACATAAAAAAAATTCCAACTCAGCGGCCCAAAGGTTGATCGTGTCGGAATTACGACCAATATCTTGCAGCTGAAGTCGAAATAAAGGCACGGTATTTTATAGAGGGTAGAAATTACTTATTGAAGTGTCCTTGGATGTTTTCAAGGATAGAATTTGGGTTTCCAATTGATAAGCCGCAATGCAAAAAGATAAATGTGATTTATTGGTTTTGAAATTACTAATATCATAACAAAACGTAAACTTTGGAAAATTGCTCTCACTTTTGGATACAAACACACATATAACCTTACTTAGATGACAGAGCCAGAAGTCAGGTTTAGCTGACAGGCTGCTAGCTACATTATCCAAAAGAAATATCCCATAATAATATGATACTCGTATGAAAATTTTGTAGGTATGTGTGAGAAGCACTTCGCACTGTTATTTTTTTTATAACAAACTGGCTTGAAAGATTTTGACAGAAAGTTGCCCTAAAAAAAGGAAGTAGAAAAAAAAAACAAAAGACGATAACTACAAAAAAAAACATGATTATCCCATAACACAATTTTCTGAATACCGATAATTCCTGTACCAGGGTCCTGCTTCCCCGAAACATCTAAAACTAGATCCGGCTGGTCATAAATCAATCAATTGTGACCGCTGGAGGGTTGAAAAAAGATGAAAGGTAAAGCGCGAGTCGGAATTTAAAAACGAACTAAACGCGGCTGCTAGAATGAACTCTAAGAAGCAGACCAGTAGGTCTAAATACAAATGTTGACAAAGCGTAATGTATTTCCTTCTCTGTCTTTGTATCCCTGAGGACAAAAGATACAGAAAAAGAAGAGCTCATCCCTTCCCTTCTCTTCTTGTTTGTAACTTCTGTTAACGTCAGATAAAAATAAAATGGTGGAAACACCATTATTAGTAAACGTCACTGAAAAAATAAAATATGATTTTTGTATAAGAGATTGAGATTGAGAAATATAGAAATTGATTACATACATAGTAACCACATCTCTTAAAATCAATCTTGAAATGACTGAATAACCATGTTCGGCTGTATGACTTAATGATTTTGATATAATATATTTATTAAGAACAAGGCATAACAGTGTCTCTCTATACTTTTGCTTAAATTAAAGAGAGAGAGGAAGGAAAAAAAGATTTGAAAAAATTGTTAATAACCCCCATATATTGGATTTATTATTGTCCTAAGTTTTCAATCCTATACTTGGGACTCTCAATTCTATCATTAAGCCAAACAACTGAACGTGGCCTATCAGTCTTTTCAAGACTGTTGGTTCTGTCTACCCCGTAAGGGATAAAGACGTGATCATACATATGTATGTATGTACTTGGGACTGTCTACGCCGCAAGGGATATAGACGTGACTTTATTTAAATAATGTTGTACATACATTTTATTGACACTTCTAAAGGCGCTTATGATTGCGGAACCCTAAAACGTCCCTTGGTACGGAGGCGAAAAATTGCGGACGCCCCTCCGCGGATTAAGTTACGCGAAAGATGTTTATTCTTGAATGCTATGGACCGTGATGTTTTAATTTTGCACGATAAGTCGTACATACATACATACATAAAATCACTTTCCCGGAGGAGTAGGCAGAGACTACCTCTTTCCACTTGCCACGATCTCTGCATATTTCCTTCGCTTCATCCACATTCATAACTCTCTTCATGCAAGCTCGGCGGTTTCGGGTACTTTTGACCTGACCCTTTACCAGGACGTCCTTAATTTGATCAAGATACGTTCGTCTAGGTCTTCCCACTCCGACCTTTCCCTCCACACTCTCCTTGTATATCTGCTTAGTCGTGCCTACCAAAAACTAGGTATTAAACACAAAAATTACATTTCAGTTTTACCTTTTAAAAAAAAATTACGTGGCCTATGAGTCTTCAAGACTGGTGGCTCTGTCCACCCCGCAATGGATATATACGTGATTTATTTCAGCTGTTAGCCCTAATGATAGCAATGAGATTCAAATAGGTTGCTAGCCCATCGCCTATAAGAAGAATCCCAAATGTATAAGCCTTAAGCCTTGGTAATGCAGTTCTAAAATGTACACACCTACCATAAAATAAGTGATAGGTATTTTATGCAAAAACATAAAATACCTATCACTTATTATCGAACCCGAGCCTCCTGGGTGAGAGCCAGGTATCCTAGCCACTAGACCATACCGGAGATAGTTGGCGAGATAAAAATATTGAAATGTATTCGATAGGGTTCTACCTCCACCTCTTTGTTCCAACCAATAGTAAATTTACAAAAATGTCACTTCTATTTATCAACTACCTGTGCCCGTAACTTCGTTTGCGTGCGGATTGAAATAAGTTATTTACATAAAAGGTTTTTGTATCTAAAAAAGTCTTTTCTTCATCAATTTAACAAAGCAGAAATGTTGATAAGATTTAAATTATTTCCAAAATCTTACCTTTTTTCATATCAATACTACACTTTAAGTGCCAAAGTCTGTCAACTGAAAAGTAAGAACTTACAGTTATAATTTCTCGCCGCGCACAAAGATAAACTTTATACAATATGAGTACCTAGCAAATAGGGTATGACAACGGTTTCGAAAACTCAACAACTAAATATAGCTTGAAAGTGAAAAGGGGTCAGATACGTTCATAGATAGAATTAGAAACGCGATATGAGAGGAAATGAAAAAATATTGTTTTTCAAAGGAGGGAACGTGTGATAAGATTAGGTATGGAACGTAAGTTTCCATGGGAATAGAAAAGACGTTTTGCCATAGGAATATTTTCTTTCGAATATAAGGAAAAATGGAACTTCATACTTGCCATATAGACGTTATGCGAAGAAATAAAAAGGCGACTAAGGGATAGGCTTACAATCTTGGGATTCTTTTTTAGGCGATGGGCTAGCAACCAGTTACTATTTGAATCTCAATTCTGTCATCAAGCCAAAAAGCTGAATGTGGCTTTTCGGTCTCTTCAAGGCTGTTGGCTCTGTCTACCCTGTTGGGATATAGACGTGACTATATGTATATATGTTGATCTGGTTCATATCTATCATTAAGCCCATCAGCTGAACGTGGCCTATCAAATGTCGTAAAACGTAGATGTCGTAAGAGACGATTTAGAGTATACCTACATATCACAACCAACAACCAGAACAACTTACATACATATAATCACGTCTATATTCCTTATAGTGAAGACAGAGCCAAAAGTCTCTAATAGACTGAAAGCGTTCAGCTTGGTCTTTCCCATGGATATCGTAAAAGGCGACTAAGGGTTAGGCATGGGATTCCTCCTGTAGACGATGGCTAGCAATCTGTCACTATTTGAATCTCAATTCCACCATGGCGCCGTAAAACTAAATGTTACTCGTAAATTGAAATATTATCCAAAATACCAAGGCACAAAACATTTAGCCTCATCATTTAAAATTGAATAAAATTGCGGGTGAGTTACGACGCGAAACTTGTGCCATTAGCCAAAAATAAGGCATCCTGGGAGACATCAGGGCGCCACATTTCGGTGCGCCGTGGACTCTTGTGAATAAAAATGAGTTTTTGACATGTGTGGTGCATATGAGATTCAAAATATTATTACCAAATGTTTGAAAATTCATTGCCATACAAAATTATATGGAAATATTATATTTAACTTTCCATTTTTTTTAGAAAACAAATGAAGTATTTACACCAATATATAAAAGAATAGGACCACTCCATCTCTTTACCATGGATGTCGTAAAAGGCGACTAAGGGATTGGCATACAAACTTGCGATTCCTCTTATAGGCGATGGGCTAGCAATTTGTCACTATCAGAATCTCAATTCCATTTTAAAGCCATACAGCTGAACGTGGCCTTTCAGTCTTTTCAAGACTGTTGGCTCTATCTAACCCGCAAGGGACAAAGACGTGACTATGTATGTATGTTGACCTGACCTTCCCCCAGAACGGTGTAAGCACTTAAAGGACATCAAATTCACCGGAGTACTTCAGCTTTGATCGCCCCAGTAAATAGCTTTAGCCATATATCGTGCAGAACGAACTTGTTTGCGACTATCGTAAAACGGGCAGCCATTATTACCAACCTGCGACGCTTGCTGGAAATATTACACTTGTCATAACAAAGTTGTGTGGACAACAACGTTGTTTTCTCTATACTAGTGTAGCGTGACTTGTGTTTTACAAACACATTTATTTTATTACTTACGAGAAAAGAAAAATACAACTCTTTCTTATTCATACATACATACATACATATGATCACGTCTATATCCCTTGCGGGGTAGACAGAGCCAACAGTTTTGTAAAGACTAATAGGCCACGTTCAGCTGTTTGGCTTTAAGATAGAATTGAGATTCAAATAGTGACAGGTTGCTAGCCCATCGCCTAAAAGAAGAATCCCAAGTTTATAAGCCTACCCCTTAGTCGCCTTTTACGACATCCATGGGAAAGAGATGGAGTGGTCCTATTCTTTTTTCTATTTGTGCCGGGACCACACGGCATTTCTTATTCATAAATTGTTTAAATCATTGTTTTTATAACTGCATTACTTATATACTTAACCATTCTTTACACACACTCACATCTTTGTTTGTTCCCAGTTGCACCCTCCCCAAAGCGCCCCGAGGACGTCCCTCCAATACTTTTTGATTGATTCGAGATTGGCTTATAAAATCAGCAAGAGAAATGGCACAGAATGTGTTTTTTTTTCATCATAGCCAGAGCATAAAAGCTATTAGATTGTGACTTTACCAATTAGGTGTCTTCATTTTGCAACACGTCGTTCTCTGCACAGTTAAGACTACTTACTAGTACTTAGAATATTGTTTTTGGGCTTGATCAATAAATTATTTTTAATGGAAAACAGGTTTCAATGGTGTATCATTTTGTTTTACCTCCTTGCTGGCTCCTACCGGCGTACAAATATCTGATTCCATAAACCAATAATAATTATACAATTGATCATTTAAGAAGTCAACCGTAAAAAGTTGTAATAAAATTTTTTTGCAAGAAGATTATGGAGACTTTTTGATGGTACCTACTCACATTCTCTCAATCTGTGTGATTTGATTCAACTTAACATTATACGAGGGAATACCTTAAACCTTCTAACTTTGAAGTAAAAACTTACTATACTAAAAACAAAATCTACAAACAATGAAACAAAATCGTTTAATCAAAAGATATATTCATGGCTATTATCATAGTAAACAATTGACGTATATTTTTTAAATATGGTACACGCGATCATGACAAACAGATTTAGGAAATAGAAAAATCTCTCAAAAAGGAAGGCAACTGTGGTGGCATTGCATCTAAATAATCGAATTCAGGCTTTTTTGTTGTATTGTCGTCAACTGCTACCCAAGATACTATTTCAGTCAACTTTTGAGTTTCAATTGTTTCCAGTGATGGAACTAAATCCACATTCTTATTGCACAATCCTGATATTTCAAGCAACTCATTAGATACTGTATTATACCTATCCTTATGGAATGGACATTCATAATCAATAACATAAAAACATTGTTTACTTCTTTGATTACTATTAACAATATTGTTAAACTTGCGTCGCTTATAACAATCGTCACAAGGTTTAATAATTAAATGAGGCATTGATTTATCACTACAATTTTCTTTTACATTCGCATCAAAATCCACTCTTTTATTTAAACAGTTATCCATCTTACAAACCGTACCTTCCTCTTGTTTGTTCACATTAACTAGGCAACTTACATTATCAGTGACCACATCTGTGGTATACCAGTCGCTCTTCATATTTTGCAGTTCCCCACAAATACATTTGGAAAAATTACAACAGTCATCAAAGGGATTAGCTTGGCATGTTGTCGACACTGCTTTATTAGAAGGATTTTGAACGGTTTCTATGACAGGCCCTGATGAAACTGTTTCTACTAATTTTGTTTTCGTATTATTTACCTTGTTTTTATCATCTATGACCACATAAATATTTCCTGATGGACTTATTTTTAGAGATCCGTATTGACCTTTGTGATTATCTTGTCCGTTTAATATTATAGTGATTCCACCGGACTCCGTTCTTTTAATAGGTATCAAACTATTTGAGTTTCTCTTTATGTAAGTCCCTAGGCTATTTATAAATGTTTTCTTTGATTCTTTGCTTAATACCACGGAGAGCCGGCCAGAACTTGTTTTCTTTAATGATCCTGACTCCATAACAAAACTTTCATGGTTTTCTATTCTAGATTTATTAAATATAGAAGATTCACTATTTGATCTAATTTGTGAAAATTTTCCTTGATTTTGATTTTTATTAAATTTTTTGTGATTTCTTGGATGTTTTTTTAACAACTCTAGTAGTTTTGCAGAAGAAATAGAATCATTTCTAGATGATGAACGTTTTATTGAGTCAAAGGCTGGACCACTGACAACTATTTTAATGTTTCCTGAGAATGACTTTACTAAGTATGCATTACAATATTTTTCATCTTCATCATTAAGGTTTATAATGTAGTGACCGGATGGTGTTTTCGACAATTTCCCTGATCCTAAAATATTATCTTGAGTGATATCTTTAAGTGTTTCTTTGTACTTTCGCTCAAATTCTTTATCAACAATAACTAAATAATTTTCAGATTTTGTCAAACTCAAGACTGCCGGAGGACTAATTATATCATTATTTGCTCCTTTTACCTTAATCTTAAAGTAATCGTTTAAACCATTTACGTGGGGTTTATTTGCCATTAATTTATCTTTAATTATCAACTGAATATTATTAGAACTTTCTTTTATTAGAATATTTTGAGGCTTATCAGCATTAGCTTTAGTAAAGTCGAGTAAAAATGTCTCCGAATGAGATAAATGAAGTGAGCCAATATTTTCTTCATTAAGATTTTCCTCTATTATTTTTATTTTATCCACCTCTATAGCGATTCTGTTAGAAGGAGTTCTTAAAATCTTTGCATTTACGTATTCAAAATTTCCATTATTCCCAACAATTTTTAAAGTTATACCATTTATTCTTTCTGCACAAATATGTTCTAGACGTTTCATAATGTCGTTTTCTGATTTACTTTTCTCTTTGCTTTGCAATTCGGCTGGGGTTTCGTTTTTATTTAAAATTATATTTTTTTTATTTAGTACCTCAATAGACCTATTTCCATCCGGTTTAAATCCATGTGATTTGATATGTTCAATAAAGTTTTTATTTACAACTAGTGACATTGAACCCATAGGAGTCCTTTTGATTTTTATTTTTAAGTCATTATCTGATATGTTTTTAGGATTAAAGTCTAACGTATAATATCCTGCTTTATCTTTTACTAAAACTCCTTCAGAACTTTTTGGGTTTTTACTAATTTTTCTTTCTATTAAATGAAAAAAGTTATCATCCAGTTCTATCCCTAGCTCCCCAGTCGATGTCGATACTAATTCAGTACAGTAATCCACAATATCCCCGTTCTCGTTTACGATTGAAATTTTCCATGTCGCTAACGGACTTGTTGTTTCACAAGAACAACTGTTAGTTTTACTATCATCTGTTTCATATATCTTTTTCAGTAAAACATCCTTTTCTTTTGTCGTTTTTTCGGATCTAACGGAGATTAATTTTAAACCTTCCTTTTTAATTAAATCTCGTTTGGTTCCAATTCCTTGGCAAACATTTTTACAAGTTATAGTAGATGCTTCTGATTTATTTTTGATTCTAACTGCTTCAGTTTGTGTAATTTCTGCAATATTATTAACAAACTGTACTTATAACTGAACTAAGTGGAAAGTTTTATACATAAAAATACGTGAGAGTACAATACAATTATAATATATTTCTGATTAATCACTTTAATTTAAGTATTTTTGATATACTATGATAAATAGGTATAGAATATTTACTTATTATTGTTGCGATTATTATTGTTGCGATAGATAGTGATTTATACACTTTGACAAAAATCACTATCTATCGCAACAATAAAGTGCTTTGCCAAGCATGGTATAAATTATAAATTCGCACACACGCATCGTTAAACTATATTTGATTTACTTAAGTAGGTACTTACACGTACGGGCTTACTATCACACTTGAATAAAATTAAGGAATAGTTTAAAATAGATATATCGCTTATGATAACCAAAAACTTGTGGCAATTCTGATAAAGATGTATCATTGATCATTCATTCAAAGATTTACTACTTTTCATAATAGACTTCATAACAGCATCATATTTTACTCCATTTTGCACAATATGTAATGTTTTATGCTCATTGGAGATTTACTTTTCATTTTGTTGTGAAGTTCGTATTTTTTGTTTTGTAGCATATCTTGGCATTTACTCAATACACATCATAGAAGTAAACAGAGTTGATTTCACTTTCATTGATTGTAATGTTGCTTTCATTATGAGAAACCAAAAGCTTCAATATAGATTTCAATGTCATCAACTCGATACTGGACGAATGATTGTTAGCTCTTACGTCAACTGTAATGATATCTTTGACTATTTGATTAACATCTTTACGTACTATCCGCCCAAAAAGAACTTCAGAATTGCCAGAACATTTATTTGATTTACACTTTTTAAAATGAATATTGCTTGAATAATCTTTAGTCTTGATATCCTTTTCTTCATTACATTTAGCAGACGTTTCGTTGGATATTAACGCGAACTCTACTTTTTCAGAAATATTTAAACTAGTATAATTGCTACTACTGTCCCGTTTCTTCTCGAATGTGACCTAAGACCAAATTTTACATGTAGAAGATTATACTTCAACATGGTGGTTTGCACAAACTACAAAATGAAAACCACCATGTTGTTTTTCAAACTTTTTATTACATATTTATAACAGATTACAATAATACAAAAACGCAAATCTAATGAGACGTTTTTAAGAAGGATTCGTCACTCATAATAGTATAACTTACTTTTTCGATTGGCATAACTTCTGTATATCTTCCCATGACTTCTTCAATTATGCGATCACGCGGATGACTCTCTATATCTAAAATGATTAAAATTGTCTCTGTATTTGTTTGAACTTAATCAAAAATAATTTATTACAATAAGAATTGATTGAAGAATTGTTGTACTCTCACGTTTAACTAAGTTTCTTTATACCACTTACCTATTCCTAAAGCATTTTCCTGGAAATCCTAAAAGACAAAAGAAATTAAGTTATTTTAACCTGTATTGATATGATATATTATAACGATAGGATTTTATAGTAATAACATCTTAATAACTCACTGATTTTGAAAGAAATGGTCTAACTTTTCCCAGATCTGAGAGTCTTTCAGGACCAAGAACACATTGCGCAGCTCTCATGTTCTTCGAGAAGGGGCATGATTTTTCCCGACAGGGTTCTGGTGTCCATGGTGCTACTTCTGTTCCAACTAAGCTATCCACACCACGCATTGCACAATCAGTACCACATGTTACATTCTGTTTGTGTGGGCATATTATTTTTTCTCTCTGAAACATTAACAATAGGTTTAGAATCTCATCTAATATAGTTGATACTATAAGGCGCTTATTCATGATTGAGTACTGCTTTTGTGATCACAACATGCGGAGTATTGGTAGTATCAAATTTCTTATTAACTAAATTAAAGTTTAAGGAAATAAAATCTTACTTTTGCATTATCTTCTTTATCTTCAGGATCTTCTGGACAAGGTGTAGGGTCTTTAGGAGGTGGTGGTGCTTTCTTAGTACACACACATACCTTGGGACCTCCTGGACAGTTACATTCACTTGCACCACCCCATCGAGTGCAAGGATCCTACAATTTTTGTATTTTATTTGTTAGTATTTATTAAAACCTTAAACTCTATTTATAAAAGGATTGTTTTATTTATATTAATGTAATGTATCACAATAAATGTTGTAAGAGATTATACCTTTTTGGCAATGGTTCCTTTATCGACTTTCGGCGGGCGTGACACTTTAACTTGTTTCAAACAAAGCAATAATTGTTTGTAGGTTTCCGGTTCCATCTAAATAAATAATTACCTTTTAGTGAAACTGAATTTAATTTAAAATAATTAACCAATACAAATTAACAACTTACCTCACATCTCGTTTTCACAGCGCCACCAATAATTGTTAAATTCAAATTCTTCTTGACCACAGTTAAAATAAATTCTTGGAGAATTTTCCTAGTTTCGTCATCTATCTTACCATTTCTACTCTTTCTCAGACACTGCATTACTGTTTCTGCCAAACTCTTACCCTGACATGTCTTAACTTGTCTTTCCAATACCGTATACATGTTTTCAAAAACATTGTCCATAAATTTCTGTTTTACAGACATACAGACGCATACATTCGTAGGATCTGCACTGCACTGTTCGCCTTCTATGATGCAATCCCTTTCTTCAAGACAACGAGGACAATCAGTACAGAATTTTCTGACATCCGATGTGTCAACACATTCATGGCATCTTATACACCTCACTTTGAAATTTGCAATCTCTTTCTCCACTTTTAGTATTTCATCGTTGATATTGACTTGTTTCTTTTTACATTTATCTTGACACTGGTCACAAGTTTGGCGTAACATTTCAATTTCAAGAAGTAAAGCTTCTTTCTGCAATATCATAAATAAGACTCAAATGATTAACTCAATAATTTTATAATTTTATTTTTTTAAGAAAGAGAAGCTGGAAGTTTTCTTACCTCTGCTTTTAAATCTTCATTCTCTAATTTCTTTTGTAGCAACACTCGGCATATTTTCTGCAAGTCTTCTCTGGCTTCTTTTATGTAATTATTTCCTTCTAATTCTTTTTGATATTTGTGATTCTTTTCTTCAGATAATGTCTTTTGTGCATTCATTATTTCATTATTTATACCAGCTACAATTTTCTGTAAATAAATAAAAATATTTTTAGTCATAAGTTCATTTAAATTTACTAATATAGACGGAATCATGGTTTTTAGGATAAATCCACATCATTTTATTAGTACTTACATCTGAAGCTTGTTTCTTGGTACTTAACGATTTATGTGCCGCATCTTTGTCTTTAGCGCCATTTTCAATACGTTTCTTAAAATCTGCTATTTCTGTCTTCATGTTTTTGATATCGTTTTTCTTCTGATGAGTATTTTCCGTAATTTCTTGTTTACATTTATTAACATTATTCAATTGGAATTCCAACTCTTTTTTACTTTTACGCCATTTAGCTACTTCAGCTTCTGCTAATTTCAGCTGAAATAATTTTAACTCTATCATGAAATCATACTATAGGTAAATCTTGTTTTAATTTACGATTTATCAAGATTTTATCACAAATAAATATATGTATATACTGTGTAATGTGTGAATTATCACACAGATTGAGTAAACCTCGAAGTAAGTTCGAGACTTGTGTTAGGAGATACTAACTCAACGATACTTTATTATATAATAAATACTTATATAGATAAACATCCAAGACCCAGGACAGTCAATGAAAGTTTGTTTCTCATCCCTGGCCGGGATTTCAACCCGGGACCTCCGGTGTCACAGACATGCGCCCTACCGTTGCGCCACCAAGGCCGATAATTAATTTATTCTAATAATTTATGTTAAAAATGAATACGTACGTCTTTCATGAGTTTCTTCTGGCGGTCTAGAGATTCCGCCACTTTCTTTTTATAAGACTCCTCCATACAAGCCCACATACAATCAGCCTGCTTTAGCAGCTTGGTGCCTTCCTTCTCTCTATGCTCCAAATGCTGGATTTGCTCTTGCAATCGCTTCTGAGCTGCCATCAAATCGCTTACCCTTTCATTGCATTTTTTATCAAACGATGCAGCCTTTTAACAGACAGATACGAAAATAATACATCCAAATTTGAATACATTCTACAACCTCGCAAAAGTAATGTTACTTTTGAAAGTAAGTAATTAGTAATTGCAGTAAGTAAGAGTATTGTAAGATGTGTAATGAATAAAAATCTAGAAAGAGCAAAAAGAAAATTTTGCGCGTCTCCACAGAGTCATTTGAAATTGTACGTTGAAAAAGTGAAATTAGAGATACCTACGTAAACCCCCATTTTACAACTAGTTGTTGCAAAATAACATGATTTGTCAGAGTCAACACGTAATATATAAGTATTTAGATCTCTAGACGTAAATGACTAAACTTACATCCTTCAAACTGCACAGTACTTTGCTGAGTGGCAACACGTCACTGTTATTCTTCGACAATGACCTGGATGAACAGCATCCCTCCTTTTGCCGTGGCTTTGACTCCTGTGACTGCTTACAGCATCCACTAATGAGCAAATATTTATCAACCAGGGTAAAGTTTTTGAGTTTATGATGTTTACCAACACGAGCTACTTTTATTGCAACCATGCGAAAGGAAATGGTTGTATAAAAAGAAGAAAAAAAAATACCGCTTCGATGACTGATGATTATGACCATGTTACGAATGAAAATGGCCAGTTCGATGATGAAATGGATTTGCTAGATTTTCATTAACCTCCTGTTAGGAAAAGAAATGGTGAAATAAAAAATAGGAGATCTGATAAAAGCAAGCCTTCAGTCGAGCCCCAATCTTATGCTTAGAGCCAGTAATTTTATAAAGATCAGTCCTTACTCCCTCACATTCTCCAACGCTTCCTTTTTCCTATCATTTTCGTTCTTGTCCATTCTATCCGACATGTAGCAGGTTACTCTGTGGGGTCCAAACGAACTATGTTTAGGAGACGGTCCCTGCAGACCCATCCGTTCTTCTACTTCTTTCTGGTGAAAACAATACAAGTTGAGGAAAATTGGTTTAAAAATTTAAGGCATTGTCTGGGGTGCAGTGGGAGCAATGTTTAGGCTAGGTATAAAATCTGGGGAATCATACCACCGCCATTTTGAATCTTTGCTTTTACTTCGCTGTAATTGGCTGATTTCTTGTTGCATAGATATGTCGCTAAAACTGCAAATAGGTAAACCTGACTGAAAAAAATACCCTGTATAAAAAAAAACTTACAAATTGCTGGCATGTAACCTATCTTTCAATTCGTCTCCCACAGTTAAGCAGAAATATAGAATGAGAGAGCAGTTAAATAGATATGTACCTAAGACTTTTTTCAGCCATACCTTCAAATTACAATCTGGATCATCCTTGAGAATATCCCAGAATTCACACATAAGTTTGATAGCTGCATTCTCGTTTTGCTTCGAGCAGCTGGCATCAGACTCCCGAGCCAATCTTCTGGCAGACAACTCTTCAATTAGACTGTCCAGCGCTTGGTAACGCCTTTCCAAACATTCGGGTATATCAGGCATTTTTATGAAAATTAAAGTACCTATATAAAATAGTTTGCTTAGGTATAGTTTATCTTTCTCATAAATCTTTTAGTCATGGTCTGCAGGAACGCAGTAAATTTATTTATTTGTAACGCTAGAATTTTGACATAATTTTGCAAAAAGTAACAATAATCACGAAAAATTTTATTTGATATTTTCATGTTGAGAAAAGAAGTAAAGCACATCAAAAAGAACAAGCAGCCAGTACTTTATGATATCCAGGATTTACAGCATACAGAAACCCCCGAAATAGGCTGAAGAACTACTTATCTTCTTCTCTGCAATTGAAAGTGTTGGCAGGTTATAACAAAGTACATTTTCAAGGATTCCTCTTACTTTAGGATCGTAATTATTTTTTCAAGTATTTGTAACGTTTGACTAAAGTGTAATGGAAAAAAAAAATAACTGGCACTGTAACGTCAATGTCAAACAGACAACAAAATGTCTTAATAATTTCCCGGACTCAGTGTTTACTTTTGATCAAAAGCGCAAATATTACAAATACACATACAATAACGATAAAATTAATTTAAATTGCTTGTTATCAGTACAAAATACGTAAATTTACGAAGATATACGTATATAATATTCACATGTTAAATGCCGTCTCATCTTAGAATTTGATAAGAATATTGAGACACTGATAAAATCGTTATCTTCCTACTTCTCGTCTGAATGAAATAGTCTACAAATAACTACAGCTAAAATGAGCGAATATGGACCGGTATTTTTTATTTATTATACTATTTTAACATATTTATTTGACTTCAAATAAATTTATGCACTGGGTAACTGATCATGATTGGTTTTTGTATTAACAATTCGTAGACAAAGATAATGATACTGCTAAATGCCTAATTTCCAACACCATTTTTCTTTACTACGTATTTTTTTAAGATACCTTAATAATCTTACAGGAACATCCAAGGAATTTAATTCCGGAGCTATGCAACCAATTCTACCATTTGGGATGGGTTACTGGCACAGGAGGAGGTATTTCGATAAAGGAAGGGTAAGTTCTGCCTATCACTTATAATTAAATAAAATGTACCCTACTAAAAGAGCTTTAAATATGGAAGTGAAAAGTTCAAGAAATAGGGGAAGACCGAAAAAGAGATGGATGGACGACGTAAAGGATAGTATGAAGAGAAAGGGAGTGACCAGTGAGATGGCAATTGACAGAAGTTATTGAAAAAAACTAACATACTGTGCTGACCCCACGTAGAAAATGGGAAAAGGTAATGACAAAGAAGAAGTACCCTATTAATATTAACACATTACAATAGGACCTTGCTATGTATTTCACTAGATACAACTAAAAAGACACTTAGGCCAAATACATACATTGCAGTTTGATAAACATGTCTTGATTGATATTTCTATTTGCTACCAGACCAGTACAGAGGCTTTCTTTCACTTAGTGCTGCATCTGTGATCCAAACTAGATTTAGTTTTTTTAAGATAGATCATGTGGCACCCAACACTTTATAATAAGACCACTATAATAGGATTAGGATAGGCTAATAAACTTGGGATTCTTTATTTAGATGATGGACTAGCAACCTGTCTCGATTTAAATCTCAATTCCATCATACAGCTGACAGATGACATGGCCTTTTGAAGACTGTTGGCTATGTCTACCCCTCAAGGGATATACATGTGATTATAAGTATATATTCACAAACGCCAAATGGAACTTGATTGTGTACCTGTCTTCCTTATACCAAGATTATTGTCATACAATTTGGGTAAATGTAATGCAGATGCAAATATTAATTTCAGTCCTAAATATGCATTTAGGTTTTGTATATACATGGTTAACAAATAATCTTAATGCATTGTTTTATATTATTGGTTTAAAGTGAGAAAATCTACATAGCCCCGTCGGGAGTGCAGAAGGAACGTATGAAGCCGGATGACTTGTTTGTGCAGACCATAGATGATGAAGACTTGGAACTGCCACCTCCTGACAAGAAGTAAGTATATGTATAATTAAGTAGTTTATTTTGATTTAAAAGAACATGAAAACAAATATTCAATACAAGTATAGATTGAGATATTGAATCATATATATCATGGTTGCAAGAAGTTTACCACTTACTATTTAGTCTGTCATAAGGTCTCACAAGATCTCTTCTTGAGAAACACTACACACTCTACTAAATAAATGCTTCCCCAATGTTGTTTACCTATTGATGTTTTAGATTACATTTTGCCTTATTTTTCACTGCCTTAGATTTTATATTGAAGTTTGGTTACCAATGCGGGTCTAGACTCAAAACTGTGCAAGAGCAGCCTTACTAGGCATTTGTTATATGAAGCAACTAGGCTAATTTGGATCATCAGTGTGCGAGGCACATCAAACTGTTTGGCTTTTCACTCTTTATTATTAGGACTACATCCCAAAGGGAACACGATTATCAAGCTTTAAAAATAGAATCTTTATTATATCTATATAAGTACTCGTATTTATTATGATATAGTATTATTGGATTAAAATCATATAACACAAGTCTGGTACTTTAATTTATGACTAGCTAAATCCTCTTAATGTCAAGTTGGGTGGAAGATATCCCACTTAGGGATAAGCCTTTATACTGTACTACTGTTTTATATTTGCAATGTACTCCTTAATTGAAAAATAAAACATTTGCTACCTAAATCTGGATGATTAGTAACAAGAAGAAAATATGTTATTCCACAGATTAAAAAAAAGCCAATGCACCCCGCTGTTCATGCTGGCGTACAGAGAGCGCGGCGCGGGCGCAGTGATCCACACGCACTCGCCGCACGCCGTGCGCTGCACCTTGTTGTACGACACGGAGTTTGTGATCACGCATCAGGAGATGATCAAGGTAGCTTCCCCCTTCAAATTTTCCTATTTCGCTGTCCTTTTGACAGCCTCCGTGGCGCAGCGGTAGTGCGCTTGTCTGTGACACCGGAGGTCCCGGGTTCGAATCCCGGCCAGGGCATGATGAGAAACGAACTTTCTCTGATTGGCCTGGGTCTTGGATGTTTATCTATATAAGTTTTTATTATAAAATATAGTATCGTTGAGTTAGTGTCTCGTAACACAAGTCTCGAACTTACTTCGAGGCTAACTCAATCTGTGTAATTTGTCCCGTATATATTTATTTATATTTATTTATTTGTATTAGTTCTGAAGCCGCTATTAGACTGTTAGATATTAAGACTGTCTTAGTCATAAAACGAATAGTGTAATATGAGTTAGACTCTTAATTTTTACTGCAAGACCTATCGACGAGTCTGAATAAGACTATAGATATAACTGAATAAGTGTAATATGAGTTTTAGTCCCTAGTACCTACCATGCTTTTATAGGCGTGTATAGCGTCCGGATGGACTTGTTGCAATTGGTCAAATCTTTGCACCATTTTTTTAGTTTTACAGAAATGTTTTTTAAAGAAATGAAAAATATAAATATCACAATTGGCGGACTCAATGCTAGAAGCATTATCTACCAGTCGACCGTTTAATTAACAATTCATTCCAGGGTATAAAAGACGCAAAACTGGGCCGCTATCTCCGCTACGACGAGAAACTGGTTGTGCCCATAATAGAGAACACTCCTTTCGAACGAGACTTGGCTGATAGTTTGGGTGAAGCTCTCAGAAAATACCCTGGCACCAGCGCAGTGCTGGTGAGAAGGCATGGTGTGTACGTTTGGGGGGACACGTGGCAATCGGCTAAGACTATGTAAGTTTAACTTTTTGTATAAAAAAAAAAAAGACATTACTTTTAATTGCCGTGTGGTTCCCGGCACCAATACAAAAAGAATAGGACCACTCCATCTCTTTCCCATGGATTTCGTAAAAGGCGACTAAGGGATAGGCTTACAAAATTGGGATTCGTTTTTAGGTGATGGTTTATCAACCTGTCACTATTTGAATTTCAATTCTATCGTTAAGCCAAATAGCTGAACGTGGCCATTCAGTCTTTTCAAGACTGTTGGATCTGTCTACCCCGCAAGGGATATAGACGTGACTATATGTATGTATGGTACTTTTAAGAGTCCTAGCCGAAAGTATGGGTAAGCTCTCAAAATTAATTAAACATTCAGTAAGCGTTAGTATCCCCCGCAAAAGGGGTGAAGGAAAGACTGACCACGTTCAGCTGTTTGGCTTTATGATGGAATTGAGATTCAAATAGTGACAGTTTGCTAGCCCATCGCCTAAAAGAAGAATCCTAAGTTTATAAGCCTATCCCTTAGTCACCTTTTACGACATCCATTTAATACACATAAAAATTATTATTTTTTGAATAATCAACGCCGTGTTTACTCAATTCCATATATTGTTTATCTACAGGACAGAATGTTACGACTACCTGTTCGAGATGGCAGTGGAAATGAAGAAACTTGGGCTGGATCCCGCTTTGAACCCGGAAGTAAAGGAGAATGGCAAATCTTGATCATGAATTATGGTGAGAAACATTCATTGTAGACTTTATTAATGACCTTAATTGTTACTGGAAGAAAATACTGCTAAATTCTTATTGGGTACATCGGAGTGTATCGCCTGTTTGTTTATTTGTTTGTAATATCTTTATTACTAGTTGTTGTCAGTGATTTCATTCGACTTAAAACGAAAACTATGTTACTAAATATATACATACATACATACATATGGTCACGTCAATATATATATATAATAAATAGATTCGTAGCGTGGTCGAACTATCTATAGTAAAACTATGCTCGAATCATCTACATGTTCACATATAAAACAACTAAATGTGCCGTGTGGTTCCCGGCACCAATAGAAAAAAGAATAGGACCACTCTATTTCTTTCCCATAGATGTTTTAAAAGGCGACTAAGGGATTGGCTTATTAACTTGGGATTCTTTTCTTTAGGCGACGGACTTGCAACCTGTCACTTTATACGAATCTCAATTCTATCAGTAAGCCAAACAGCTGTCGTGGCCTATCTGTATTTTCAAGACTGTTGGCTTTGTCCACCCCGCAAGGGATATAGACAATTATATGTATGTAAAACTAAATACTCTTAATTTTCTTGTTTCAGATTGTTATAATGTTGGAATTAGGTATAGTTTGATATAATTCAGTTTTGTTATTATTTCTCGAATAGTGTATTTTTTTCGAACTTTGTTACTTTTTTTTTATTCTATTGTAATTTTCAAATTATTTTATTTTTTCAAATTGTGCTAAGCAAATCATATATTCACGATTCGTAAAATTTTATCAGTAACTTTACTTACATTGTAATTTTACTAATGTTAATGCTTAATACGTAAGTCTATTTTTTATAAATAAAATCACAAATGTTAAACAGAAAGAACGCAGTTTTATTTGTCTCACTCTTGCAACAGTACAGTGACTAGACTATTGGAGAGATCATCGCATTTTTTGTCCTGCTCTGACAGATTGTCTCTGTCCGTTCTCACCTTCTTTCTACTTATCCCAGTGACGCTAGACGTACACTTTTTCAATATCAATTGCTTAAATTCTTCCAATTCGGCTTTAGATAAAAAATTTGTATGAGAAAACTCTTCGTCCAAAAAAGGACTTTCTTTCTTCGCCATTTCATACAAGGAGAGTAAATCTAGCGATGTTTTATTCTTTTTAGTGTATATAGCCTGGTTGCGTTTGAGTATGCGCCTTAAGTCTTCCAAATACGGTTTGTTTTCCTGTATCTTGCCGTCGATTATCTCGATTTCCTTGCGATTTAGTTTGTTTAAGTCCTCTTCGCCAATGTCGAATTTCTCTTTGAGTAGGAGTAGATTATCTGTAATTATATAAAGAGTAATTATTACTAATAGCACTATTATCCGCGTGAGCGACCATCACGCAACAAAAATCGTTAGCCTGTAACTAACCTTTACTACCGTCTTTTCCAACTTTCGCCGTTGGTTTCACAGCGAAAAAAGCTCTAAGCTTCTGTTTAGGCTTAGCCGTATTGTTCCCCTTGTAAATGTCGTACTCGATGCAAACAACTTTCTCTACCAACTGGCGGACTTCCACGTTATTCTTCTTCAATTTCGAGTACTTTTCAGCGATTATTTTCACTCTAGGTATCTCTGATATGTGAACGTTTTGGGGGAGCGAAGTGTCTGATTCCAATTTTTCTGTTAAATTAAGAACTAGGTGAACATGAAGGAATTGACAAACTTTTATTCCCAAGAAGAGTTTACGTTAAGGAAGAGACTAACTACATCTTTCCACAAGCCACGATCTCTGCATACTTATTTCGCTTCATCCACATATATAATTTTCATTCAAGAGCGTCGATTTTTGGTTCTCTTGACCTGATCTTTCGCCTAGACATCCCATATTTTATTAACGTTATAGTAATAAGGTGATACCCACACAACGTGTAACAAGCGCCATAAAAACTTAGACCGCGATTCAGAAGTAGATATGTCAAGGTTTTGTACGTAAACCTATTAACCTTCGTGAGTTTAACAGAGGAATCCTTCCCAGCTTTAAAAATTGTTCTTAAAGACTTCAGAAATGACATGACGTGATCTCTAATTGCCGGGAACAACACGACAAGTAAGTATATAAAAATGTTGAATACTGTACCCACCTTTGTCATCTTTTATGTATTTATCAATCTCATCAGCATTGTCAATGTTTTGCCAACCAAACTCATCTGATCCTAACTCTGTAGTTTTTTCCTTCGGATTAACATACTGTGAGCAATTTTCAACCTTAGAGCTGTTGCCACAGAGCACTTTTCTTAGTTCTTTCAACTGGTTTATAGTATCAGGCAATACTGGGTCGAAGCCGTACTGTTCAAGGATTAATTGTTGGTACTGGAAAATAAAATAGTAGCAAATCAGTAATCAGTATTATTCGAAGATTACGGTAAATTTCTTTGTAAATACTTGTTATTTCTTTGTTATTACACGTGTGCAAAGATTCTCATCTCTGTGAATCTATGAATCATACCTTGCAATGCAGCTCCAATGATTTGACAATGACAATCTTAAAGAAACTTGTTATATATCTTTACAAAAAAAAGTATAATTTACAAGCTGTCTTTGATGGACCCCAAGCTTTGAATGAAACTGCTGATAATAACTGTCGGCTATCGACGTACACGCAGTAAGAGTAAGTTCTTTACTTAGCTATTAAAGTTACTTAAATCTTCCTCAATTTCTAAAATTTGTTTATAGTTAGTTCCGTATTAATACAATTTGTGCTTCTTTAAACCACCAAATTCAAAATCCAATACCTAATTTCATCAAAACATTCATTACCTGGTCCTGCTGAGTTTCATTCTGCTGTTGTCCAAAATCTTTGCAATCTGGACTAACAAAGCAGCATCTGTTGGTCATAGGTTTCACAGGCTTACCCTGAGACCTGGCTTTGGGTGCTAACACTTCTTCAATATCATTCTTCTTGAAAGGCTCACTCTTTGCCAGATTATCAGCTAGTGCATTAAACCTCGCTGGACCCCTACCATATTTGCGTTGATTTCTGTTCATTTTTTAAGTACTATTCATATTCAACGGAGAATTTCGATCATCGTCATTGACCAATTTTTTGTTGACTTGAAGTTGACTATTCAGTGTTTATTGAACAATTACGTCATGATAGACATTGTCACTTAGATTATTCAAAATTTATGTTCTTTATGATTGTGTGATCTTCTTTCCCTTGTTAATGGTTATCCCTATTTTTTATTTTTGTTGTTTGACAGACGCGGGTCTCTTACTTTACTGGGCTTCTTTAGGACTATAATATCCGCTTCCCAGATGAACCGCTTCTTGTTATGACGACTTTCTCAGATAGACTATTTCCCGTATGGTACACTTCCTTAAACGACATGATTCCAAAATATCTTTCTATTCCTTTTAGACGTCCAGTTTTCACTTTCTATCGGTAATTTAAAAGTCAACCAAACCGGTAGGCCAATCTTTCTACCAGTGGTGTACTGGTTCGGGCATATTGCAAATTTGCAAGGACGTAATAATACTATAGTCCATATGAGTTCTTATCTAATTGCTTTAGGTGTATTCAACAGAATCAAATCTCAGAAATCAAATTCTAATAGTACAGGTACAATAACTTTTTTGGCATAAGACTAAACACTACTCGTCAGTAGTGAATCTGCTACCAAATAATACAAAGAAATAAAACAACAAATATGTTCCATAAATTTATAAATTTATTGAGACTGTTCATTTCTGATCCTCTTCAGACGTGGTCGGTACACTATTGTGACAGTGGGCTTATGTCCGGACTTCAAAGCACCTTCTATTATAGTTCGCATGCTCAGCAGAATTTTGTCACAGTTGGGTAGGCAAGTCACCACCGCTACACAGCGGGACGAATCTATGATCTTCTGCACTGGTCTACCGTCTATCAGCAACTGAAAAGAATTTTATCCAAAAAATATAAAAGAGTACACTGACTGACCGATTGTTTGACATATAAATGCACAGCCCCTGATGCCAGAAATTTGAAATTTGGCATGTAGGATTTTTAGTTTTATGTGGGCGGAAGTGCTATTATTATTATTTCATTTACATTCAAATTGGAACAAGAAATATAATAATTATAACCAAGACTGAATCTTTATAAGATAAAGAATCTCTATGAGGCCTACAACCAATTGTAGGTTGTACGAGTTTGTACCATGCTTATCTATCCATGATGAAATGCGAGATTCTAATGCGAAAGCATGACCTCTAAATGAATATGAAAAATCATAGTTCTAAAAATATTAAATTTTCACCTCATATCCTTGAACGCCTTCAATATTCTTGGGCTTATTCCATTTCACCATGACAGTGTGATCCGACACTCTCCTGCCGCTTAAAGATTCAACCTTCAAGTCATCACATCTGCATTTTGGTTTCTGCAATAAATAATGAATAGCATGTACATATAAGTAAATAAGCCTACTGCAAACATCTAGCACCTAGCACTGCTTCACTCCAATGAATGGTATCGAATAAGACAATTGCCGTTATCGAGTTGGTGATTTCATCCAATCAAAAATTAAGGGACAGCAAAGCAAAATCTTATATTAAGGGTACTTTTTCTTTGGGTTTTCAAAAAAATCTTTTAAACGCAAAAATAGCTTTGTCTGTCACCAAGAGCCACTTTGGCATCGCTGCTGGCAGAGATGCCTTGATTCTATCACGATATAATTAACTCTTGAAAAGCCAAAGGTTCTTCACTCCCAGACCCCCTCGATACTTTTGCTCTTATTACCGGAATGTCCAGTCGGTTTATAAGGTCTACCTACTAAGTTATGAAAATCCTGCAGCTGGTTATTTTAGCAACTTTTACTTTCAGTTCTAATCGTTTATTTATTTTGATACAATGTGAGATCATAATGCTAAATGCACCTTACAAGGTGTAGCTTACCGTTATCTCAAAAGTCCGACTTGAATGTGTGACTTTGGAAAACCGGAGGATGTCCAGTTCAGCACTTTTGGCTTTATTCTTTGGTTTTTGCTTTTCATTCTCATCAATTAATGTAACCTGAGAGAAGAATTTATTTTTATAATGTATGATATAATGTATGACCAATACGCATTCCGCCGCCATTTTTGCTAATTTATGTCTTGGCCAGTGTTATATGGGGAGAAACAAAAATATCTACTAGAAGCTTGTTTTATTTTACCTCCAAATCATTGGTGTCGGATTCTTTGTCCACGTGTGTAGTTTTATTACGAGGCAATGAAGCCGCTGATCTAACTTTGTCCATCTTGTTGACCTGTTTGTATAAAAAAAAAAATAGTAATTTGTATCTTCTTGTAGATCACATACATATAAATATATACTATCACGTCTATATCCCTTGCGGGATAGACAGAGCGAACAGAGTCTTGAAAAGACTGATAGGCCACGTTTACTTGTGTGGCTTAATTAGGATATTTGCAGAACATAAACATCTAAATTATTAAAATTACAATGAAACTAAAAACAGGCCGTAAATTTTTCCAAAATGTTTGCTTCTTTTTTGCGATGCGTTTTCTATAATTTCCGCTTATAAATAATCAGACAGACTTGATTATCCCGCGAGGGATATCTTTATTCTTTGTTTTTATTATACAACACCCTTCCCAATTTCTCTAGCAGTAAAGCTGGCTATACACGCACGGATATGCCCGCTATCTGCCCGTCGGTAGGGCCCGCTGTGCACATCCGTGCGTGAATGATGAAAATAAATCACGGATTTGCCCGGATTCCCGCTACTCGTGCTTTGATCAGATGAGCACGGACTCAGGGCGGGCAGAATTTGTTTTCTCATTTTAAGTAACAGTTAAGACAGTATAGAATAGAAAAGATTTATTTTCAAAATTGGATACAAGGTATCACTTGTTGACGTCACATAACTTAAATCTAATTATAACTACTACCGCTTCCAAAGCGCATGTGTAGAAGAAGCGGCGGAATAAACTACACTGCAGCATTTTCATCGGACGTCAATTTACAAATATAGATCTCTTAAATCTACATCGTGGACGAATGCACAATGTCTACATTAAAAAACATGAATGAATGTGTAACAGTGGCCCTTAAAATAACGGATGATACGATCTACCTACATAGTAAATACATGATGCTTACTTCAGTTTTGTCAATAACAAGCAGATCCGTAGAAACTTGAACAGATATCGGCTGGGTTTCCAATTTTGCAATTTTTTTGTGAAGTGGTAAACCGTCAGAACTTCCGTGGTCTTGGTAGTTGCTTAAGTAAAAGTTTTTCTTATTCACTGACCAATCTTTAGATGAAGGGACATAATTTTCCTGAAAAAAGTTAGGTATTTACGTAGCTGGGTTATTATTGGACAATAAGACAAAATAGGACAATGAACCAGTCTATTTTTTCTATCAATAGAAACGAAAGATACTAACTACATGAACACAGGTGAAACCGTGATAACAAATAATTCGTTACCTCTGATTTTAAAATGTATAAGTCTTCAGACATTTCAAAAGATCTGGTGCATCTGCTTCCATGTATAGATGCTGTTTCTACGTATTGTTTTATTACATTTTCTTTGATAACATCTGATAACTGAGCCGTTAAAATATCAATTTTTTGTGAATTGCTTGTCTCTGCAACATTGTTGTTTAGTACAAGATCTGACTTTGTTACTCCATTTGACTTTTCAAATAAATACATGTTTCTTTTTTCATTTTGCTGTAGTTCTGACGATATTAAATTAGGCTTATGTTCTGATTTTGTACTTTCTAAGTTTTGATCTCTTGAATCATTAGTATCTGTATTATTGGCGTAATCAGTATTTATTATATTTTCCTTTTGATCCGGACCTTTTGATAACAAATGAATTTTCTGAATATGTTCATTTTGTTTTGTCTTCCAGTCGGAGTCAGCAGAAATGATTTTATTGCTAATTGGTGTATGATTAATGCATGCTTTCTCACTAATATTATTGGACTCATCATTTTTACCATTCACTGTATATTCAGAGGAGTAATTATCGTAACTGTTGCTTTGATCCTCGATAATAAGATATTCAAACTGCCTGTTATTCATGTCCAATTTACTGCATATGTTAAGCTCGTGTGATGGTTTTAATTGTTTGGCTATACCCTGAAAATCCTTATTTGCTTTATCGTACTTTTCTAAAAGTTTTTTTAATTGACCTGAAAAATCTTTTTCTATAAGTGTTTTACGGACTCTAATCAATTTGATTGCAAGTAAAATGTAAATATTTATTATTTAGTTCCAATGGGATGTTATAAATATACTTACATGTGTTATGAGTAATGGTGGGTATATTAACACCATTGTAATATTGTTTGTGAATACTTTTAGTTAAACCTGAAAAGAGTTCAATATTGTGTCCATAATTGGTAATATCATGAGATTCGTATGTACTCGTATCGCAGATGACTTTTGACTTATTTATGTCAGATGAAATCTTAAAAGAATTTTCTTTCAACTCATCGCTTAATTTGAGAATATCTGTTAAACAAGTTTCTAATGTAGTTATAGAACTTCTTGCTTCATGGTTTGATGAAAATGGACACATTTCCATTTTTAGACATTCTTTAGGATATTTTGTAGAAAAGAAAGGACCGGCTGCATTCTCTGAATTATGGGTAGTTTCGCGTATATCCTTTTCCTCTTCTGAGTCCAAATTGAACCGTTCGTATTTTTTTACTACTTCCTCTTTGTCAGCGTAATTTAAGTAAATTGGTATTTTATTTAAAGTCTTAAATCCCATTGAAAAATCATTATGATAATTCTTATCACAATAAGCAATGTCACATGGTGGGAGTATTTTATCATCCAAATTATGGAAAATGTTATATGTATTAGCAAATATACTTTTATTACTTTCGTCTTTTTGTCGGCTATTGCAATTTTCCATAAAGCGGTTGTTATCGAAAGTAGCATTTATACAAACTTTCTGATTAAGTTTATTTTCCTGTGAAGATCCAGTTAATGGAAAATTTGCATTGTTACAATCATATGAATCGACAACACAGTTGTTGTAACTGATTCTTCCAATTGATTTAGAAATGTGACCCAGTTTTGGGCCCGTGGAAAGTTTAGTCATTTTTTGACAATTTATGCAGTCACACACATCACAAACACATTTTGGATCATTTAATTTGCCATATTTGTTTTCATCTGAGCAAATTTCACATTCACAAGATTTGCAAATACAGCTATTTCTTTCAGCAAATTTACTATGAGATTCTAGTTGAGGTTTTGAAATTGTTTCAACTGGCAGTTTCTCGCCTTCGTTTCTGCAAGCAATGCATTCACACTCTTCACAGCTACATGCTTCTGTAAGAGTTCCCAGTGTTGGATAATTTGAGGACACTGACGCATACATAGCTATTGTATCATGGTTGTATTTGCTATTGTACTTTGGATAAACTGAAGCACGCCGAATATCATAATCATACGAATCTTTTTCAACTGGTTTGAATATAGCTTTACTTGGCATCTCACAACGGCAATCATCTGTACCACCCGCTCCTCTACAACGTTGATCAAGACATTGTTCACAGCCGCAGCTTCTAGTCATCCCTGTTGACATTTCGTGTGTCAAATGGGACGACAGTGAAAAGAAATTTCGTTCACACTCCAAACAATGGCAAGTCGAACACGAACAGTTGTTGGCTTGATGACTTTCTGAAACCCTAGCTGTAATATAAGTTCTAGGGGGCATGCATTTAATACAATCACAAGGTTTACAATCACACAACTGATTCATTATTCTTTTTGAAACACCCAGATCCATTTCTTTTGGTTTCTTTTTATAAAGGCAGTTCGACTTTGAGGTATTACTAAAGTTTTGAAAAAGTTTGCAATCTTCACATTCACATGGTTTACAATCGCATACTCTATCTAAGTTAAGCGATTTGCCAGCAATACATTCACACACTTTACAGCTGCAAGCCCTATACACATCTTTGATTCGTTTAAGAATTTCGTTTGATAGATTAGTTTTCATTTTGTTTTTAGTTATAGGAATATCTTGATTTATAATATTATATGACTCTTCAAATTCTTCATATGGCAAATTCATTATTTGCGCACTTAATTTTGCAGTACCAAGATGAAGATCTTTATAAATGTAATCAATCAATGCATTATGAACTTCTGTGACTGGAGCGTCAATTTTGGTAGCAGAGGATACATACGTTTTGCTTAAATTTCCGTAATATTTGCTATCACACGGTAATAAAGATTTGATAGAGGATATGGAAGTATCATTTGTGACTTCCATGGTGCATGGAGGATAATTACATCTATTTGTTGCTGCAGATTTTATATCACTGGAACATACGTTCCTTGGAACCGGAAAACTAGTTGCATTAGTCCTGAATGTATCAAATTTTTTCGTGCATTTAATGTGATCCTCAAAAATATTCACCGCGCTTCGTGATTCACAATTTTTGGTACAACAACTACATTTTGAGTCTATCTCAGTAACCGTTTCAGTGCTCGCTGTTTCTGTAATTTCATAAGTTTCGACATCTTTTCCACAATTGCTACAACTGAATTTTTCAATTATTTTACGAGGTATGGCATCTAACTGTCCGTGAATATTTATCTTACATTTGCTACAATTAAATTTTGTTTCACTAGGTATGATTTCGCTATTATCAGCATCAATTCTATTATAGGGCTCAGTATTTATTTCATTATTCTCCCAGTTATTTTTTTTACACATACATTTGTGTATATCATTGATGGCTGCATCTATCCTGCCGTGGGGACAAATATTTTGCACATAGTCCTTACACGTCAATTTTCTCTTATAACATTTTTCAATGCGTTTTCTTACACTGTCTAAAGATGTTTCAGTCTCTTGCCCACAAATTGTGCACCTTGATTTCCCCATGCTTATTTTTTCTATAGATGTTAGTTTGGTAATGTTCAAATTGTCATGGATATCGGGGTTTTTATTAAAAATATTTTCTTTGGGATTAATTTGTAGTGTATAATTATTGAGTTTTGCTTGGAAGCCACTTTCGCATTTAACTTTTTTGGACTGCGTGTGTTCTGTAGGATAAGATTTATTTTCACCAATTTGATTTTTGTCATTCCTTCCACAAACATCGAAAGTCTTTTTTTCAATTTGCGTAGTTTCTTTGTTGATCGAAACAGCATTTTGGATTTTTTTAATATTTTTTAAGCAACCCTCGCACACAGAGTTTTTAGTACTCATAATATCCATAAGTTTTGAGTAAACTACATCTTTATTTATGTTTTGTCTACAAACTTCAGACGCTTTTCTATTGATTTTATCTCTGGGTTCCTTTATTATATTATTTGTTACATGTTCCTTGCACACTACATTCTTCACATGTTTTGAATTTTTCCGGCATTGTGATTCAGTCCCTGTCGCAGACTTTGGCTCATTATTAATTTTGTCAGCTATCGTTTTTACTTGTTCAGATACTACGTTATCAATTTCAATTCCACGTTTGCATATTTTGCACACGGGTTTTGTCGTATTAGTATTACTTTTAGGTGCAGGATTAAAATAATTTGTAGTGTTATTGTTAATTATTTCATTTTCACGAGTGCAAGTTCCACATGGAAAATTATCTTTGTCTTTTTCTGATTGTGATATATCACAAGTACTAGTATCGGCATTAATGTTACTTTTTTTTAAAGTTATATTTGTAAAAAATATGCATGTTTTAGATACTTTATCGTCATCGTTATGATTTGTCGATTTTTTTGATGTATAACAACGTATTGTATCACACTCGTAACAAGAGCACAAAGGTGTTAGATCATCTTTAATTGATGTTTTGGGCATTTCTTCGTTGGCAGACATTGGGCGTTCCATATTGCGAGGTACAATATTAATTACTGTGGTCACTCCCGTAACTACATTTATGTTTTTTAGGCCCTTTGGTCGAGGATCGGGAAGAAACAGGTAATATAGATATCAAGCTTCGGCAGCATGGGACCTGTGGGAGAAATTTATAATTTAATCTTAAATACATACGTTTGCTACCTTTTATCCCTTGCGAGGTAGTCAAAGCCAACAGGTTCGAAAAGAATGAAAGCCTTTTAATATCCTTAGTCTTACATATACTTTATTGGAAAGCATTATGAAGAAAAAAAAAACTAGTTGTATGATGGAAGATGATTTTTAGACACTACATGTAGATACGAGTAACATTACTGTGCTTTTAATACACATAAATATTCTCACGTTTTTATCTCTAAAAACGTGAATAAACAGAGCCAACAGTCTCGAAAAAACTGAAATGCCACTTTCTGCTATTTATGGTTTTATGGTGAAAATTGAGATTCAAATAGTGAGGTTGCTAGCCCATCGCCATCATCGCAAGAGGAATCCCCAGTTTATAAGCCTTTCCCTTTGTCTCCTTTTACGACATCCAAGGGGAAGAAATGGAGTTCTATTTTTAAAGTGCCGGAAACCACACGGCGGAAAAACCTTCTTGAGCATTAAAGAGCGTAAAGTATGTGGAAACAAATATTCACTTTTCTGTTAAATTTTTTCCCCCGGCTCGTCACGTATTACTTACTTTAATCCAATATAGATGGTACTAAGAAGTGTTTACAAGTGTATCATTTCCATTTTTTGTGTGATTTTTATTATTTTATTTCTTCATGATTTAGATTTTTTTCAAGCCGACATTGACATTAATTTACTTTTCTGAAGCTAGATCTCTCATCTATGCTTCTAATTTTAAATGTCAATAATATTGTCAACTCAAACCTTACTTCAGTTTAACTGATATTATAAGTTGGAAAGTAACTCTATGACGCTTTCACGCCTAAAGCACTAAACCGATTTTGATGAAATTTGGTACAGAGAGAGAGTTGACCCTGTGTATGAACATAAGCTATGAATTATATAATTATTATAGTACTGATGGTTGTGTGGACACAAAATCAAACAACACAATAAATCAATAGTTACTTTTAATCAAAGAAATTCATTTTGTTCGTAAATAAAACGATTCAATAAGAAAGTTACAATTGTGTGAGCGAATGTTAGAAATGTTACATTGTTTCGTCAAAATAAAACTCGAAATTGCTATGTACAACAATAAAAATACAATTTACAAAATCTATTGGCACGGTTATGACGAGTAATATAACGATGAAAAAAAAACACGTTTAAATTCGATATATCGATAAATTTAATTTTCGAGATGTAGATACGATTGTTCGATATGCGTTCGCTTATGATTACAATAAGAGTATTATTATTATACAAATTATTTACATTCGTAAAAATATTTGCTTAACTAATGAAGGCACCAGAGTGAGGTCGGTGGAGGTATAAATCTGAAAAGATAAAGATTTGTCAAATAATTATACGGAGACAAGTAGGTATAACATCAAAATGGGCTTTATTATTTTGCCTTTAAATTCAAACCAAAAATAGCCGATTCCGTAATTGGTAACGAAAGTAAAAAAATTATAATAAGTAAAGCCCAAAGAATTCGGAATGCACCATCAGTTGTAATTAAATAAATATATACGGGACAAATTACACTGATTGAGTCAGCCTTGAAGTAAGTTCGAGACTTGTGTAACAAGATACTAACTCAACGATACTATATTTTATAATAAATACTTATTATAGATAAACATCCAAGACCCAGGCCAATCAGAGAAAGTTCTTTTCTCATCATGTCCTGACTTCTTTTCTCATCATGCCTTGGTTTAAATGATTGTACTATAAATTGAAACACACGCTTATTTATATAAGTTACTCCCATCAATATCTTAGCGTTGAAGGATGATTGTACCAGAATCAATATTAGTAATATAACATCCCTCTCGTGTTCCCAGTTCAGTCTTTGCACTTCAAAGACTCGACTCTATTTCAAGCCCATAAAATTGTACAAATATACATACATACATACATATCGTCACGTCTATATCCCTTGTGGGGCAGACAGAGCCAACAGTCTTGAAAAGACTGATACGCCACGCTCAGCTATTTGGTTTCATGATAGAATTAAGATTCAAATAGTGACAGGTTGCTAGCCCATCGCCTAAAAGAAGAATCCCAAGTTTGTAGGCCTATCCCTTAGTCGCCTTTTATGACATCCATAGGAAAGAGATGGAGTAGTCCTATTCTTTTTTGTACTGGTGCCGGGAACCACACGGCACATTGTATAAATATAACGAATAAAAATAATAATATCTCACATAAATTCGCACGTGAGGCTCTAGACGTCCGTGCTCCAAACTATCGCATTTGTACCCAACGCACAAGATGGACAATTCTGAAAACAATGACAAAATTAGATTAAAAAAATACTTAAAAGATATAAACTTATAATATTATATTTGTAGTAAAATAATAAAAATAAAAAATACTAAAAGATATAAACTTATAAATTTAAATTTGAGAATTTTAAATTTAGAAAAAATATACTTTATGAGATTTCTCAATTAGATGTTATAAAATATATAGATAAAAATTAGTAAAAGATAATAATAAATTAATATGAGATTTTTATTGAAATCTGTAACAAATGAAAAATCTGTTTTTGTTATTACTGATTTTGACTGTAATTTTTATTTCTAATTTCTGAATCCTCAAATGCTCACAACATTTAAGTAATAATGCAGTTTTAATTGCAATTGCCATTCATTCAGTTCCCTAACATCCGTAATACGTAAAGAGAAGTGTTTTTTTTATTGTACTGGAAACAAAACCGTATTCAATTATCTAGATATAAATGGAGGTATGTAAAGTAAATATACTTACAACAATACTTTCAATGGCGTTTGCTAACTGTTCCTCCATAATCTTAACGTCGCCATGATCCAAGACTTCCTGTGGGCAATATAAAATAAAATTAATAAATCTACATTTTGGTGATAAATATCTCTATTTTGTCTCATAAGTTTTAAACCAATACACCATAATTATTTTTTGCTTTCGATAAACAAAGCAAATATTTGCTAAATGTCTCACTTTGAAATTTTTACAGTGCACTCTATTATAGAAATTGGAATAATATAAGGCAAAAGGAATGCCATTGTACTTGAAAACACATGCGAGAAACGATACAAAGCTATCAAATAAATCTCAAAATTGAAATTTAATTATGACATTAAAGTGCCACAACTAACTGTTGCAACGTCACATTAACTACTACTTACCACTTCTATAGCTTTATATGATTTCAATTTCTATGGCATTAATGCACTCTTATTAGCTACGGAGCTCGGAATTCGCTTTTCGATTACAAAAAAAGCAAAGCTAATAAAGTACTCGTAATAGAATACAAACCTCCTGACACAATTTAACGCTATCGGCCAGGTCCGGCAACGCGGCGCAGAGCCTGGCGGCGGCGCACGCGCAGCTCACGGACGCCAGCCGCGCGGCGCCGTGCAGCACGCCCGCGTTCCCGCTCAGCGAGGCGAACTCTCCTCTGCTGGCAACACCGCCCTTGTATGTCATTGACGAGACCGCGCGTTGCCATTCCTAAAAATTGGTGGCAATGATAATTTGTGTTTTCCGCTTGTTAAAATAAATGATATTGATCGTTTGATACGGATTTTGAAAGCCTCTTAGGCGCTGACAAGTTGTCATGTGTTGTGTATATTATTGAATAGATGAAAAATATATTAGAGCTCAAGTACACGGTGTTGTTTGAAATGAAGGCGACATTGTGTCCATGTTTATTGACAAAATCTTTTGTTATTTTAATCTCGTCTACGTCAAAGTCCATACCTATTCTGTTTATGTAAAATGTTTGCAAAACCAAAATATCTACGTCACATTCGTATGTGATTTGTAGACAGTATTTTTTCAATTGTTTACTCTTTTCAATAACTACCTAAATTGTTTGGTTTTAATATTAACCACAACCACCGTTGGATCAATTAGTATAGTGAGAAACATTTCAAACTCTAGGCTGTTAACACTGTTTAGTTGCATGAGTAGATAAATTAAAGAAATTGAATAATTAACGCTTTACCATACCTCTGTATCAGTCTTAGCGTCCGCATCCCCAATGGACCTAACTAGCTCCTTAGATATCGCCATCAAAAGGTAATTAGTAATTTTCGCTTTGGCTTCACCATTCACTTCCCTTCCTTTCGCCGGAGTGATTTCCTTGCACAATCTCGTTAAATCATCATCCACCGTATTGTGTATCCTCTCGAACAAATCCTCAATAAGTTGACTGACTAGTTGACTCCTCATCGAAGGGCAAGAACATCGCGCATCAGACGTTATGTAACTCATGCTATGATGCATTCTGCCGTAATCTACTTTTTTAGGTACAGCCGTGTATATTGAATATCCTTCATCAACGTATTCTGTTCTTTCTGGTTTCAATTCCACACGAGACGCATGATAAGTTTGTCTCATCGTCTCGCTTCTCAACTCTTCCAATTCTTCAGTTTTTATGGACAATTCGTGACTTAAAGTCTTTATTTTCTCGTCGCATTTCCTCTTGCATTGGGTCAATGCTTTTTGGGTTAGTGCTAGCTGCTTTTCCAGAGATTCAACCTGAGAAAACACGTCTCCTTAAAACGTCTTCTGTATCACTTCATGCATATTTACACGGCACATGTGGAGCCTCTTGCAGCATGCAACTTCGTGAACCGAGCGTTGAAACAATACCGATAAAACGCGTGGGATCAAGCGGAACGTGCAAAGCGTTTGATGGAAATTAATCGCATCCAAATGGCAAGAACAAAACCAACAACCAACAAACATAAGCAAATACGTAACTACACATTAATAAAATTAATCTTAATTGGCCAGTGAGTATAAAAATATTTGAGGTAAATTTTTGAGAACCAATTTTGATATTTTTAATATTATTTATATGAAAAGTAAGTAACTCTTAAAACAAATTTTTATTAATAATTTTCTTTGTCAATTTTGTTAACCTTATTCACACCATGGCCATCAAAAATTAATTGATTATTACCCTTGATGAAATAAATTTATTTGTATCTAAATCTTAAATTACCGGCTTAAAACTAAGCAGTCTACAAAAACTCATATTTAAAAAAGAACTTCCAATAAATTTATTTCATTTTGCGGCAGCACCAATCCCACCAAGGCTTGAAAAGCTTCAAATTGTATGTATGTTAACCCGAAAATATTTTGAAAATCATACCTCTTCCTTCAACTCGCCGTTAGTAACTTCTAACTCTTGGTTGTTCTTGCTGCAACGTGTCAGTTCTTTTCTGATTGTTTCTAAATCACCTAAGAATTGAACTTCAGTTTTCTTAGCGCTTTCCTTGTGACATTTGAAATCATCTTCCAACTGCCTGTTGGTTCTACGAAGCTGTTCCACTTCTTGCTACAAATTGTTATACATCATTAGAAATATACAGGGAGCGTGACAAGTGAAAAGATGTAATCTCTGCCGGGTAGGCAGTCCGGGAAAATGGCAAGATTTTATGTATGTAAATATCATCATGTAGGTTTATTAACTCTTAGTTGTATTTTATCCTCCTTACTATAAAATATTTACAACACTACATCTCACACAATTACAGACTACTAAAAGCAAACAAAAGATTAGGGTTAATTGCTTATTGCTATTATAATCCTTTTTACTAACCTTAAATCTTTTATCTACAGTTTGAAAAGCAGCCTCAGCTTTCTTAGCATCAGCATCGGCTTTGGAAAACATAGTTGTCAAATTTGAATTCTTCTCTATGAGGGTCTTTTTATCTCTTTCAGCTTTCTCCAAGGCCACCCTCATACCAGATTCCGATTCTTCTATTTGTTTGATCTTTTGTTTCAGTGGTTCTAAACATTTTTTCCATTTGTCGCGTTCGCTCTCCAAACACTTGACCTGAAAATGTAAATTACAAATATTGTTAAGACACTTCTTCTTATTTACGGATTATAGGAGATGTGCGTGTATATTTTTTGGTATCACAAATCGGTTTGTATAATCGGTTGTATAATAAATAAGACTGTAAGACTTTTATTAATAAATAAATAAATAAATTGCTCAGAAAGGAATGTACTGACATTCACCTATGACTATTTACCATTCAATGCGACTAGTAACATATTTCACATTTATATACATTTATTGGCAGAACTTTATAATAAATCCATATTTGTTCTAGTTAATTACTCTACAATATTCTTCTCAATTTCCGTCTATCTCTTATCTATATAATAAAGTAATTTACACTTTTAACATCTTCATCTTTGCCTACCTTACATAAGCCATTCTATCAAATTATTATTTATCTAACTCTTAAATGCACCTCCACCGCCTGCTTCATCATGCACATCTCTTAATACGCCAAGTCTCTTTCTTCCAGTTCTGCAAT
Organism: Amyelois transitella; assembly: GCF_032362555.1. Taxonomy (NCBI): domain Eukaryota; kingdom Metazoa; phylum Arthropoda; class Insecta; order Lepidoptera; family Pyralidae; genus Amyelois; species Amyelois transitella. The sequence continues at coordinate 1,965,560 of NC_083511.1, read as the reverse complement.
TCTTCAGTTCTTGTTCACTCATCAGTAAAGCACTATTTTAAATTCCTTACCTGTCCCTTCAACTGCGCCTCCACAGCTTGCGACTCCTCAATCTTCTTCTTGTACCCTCCCTCCATCTCCGCCCACATGTCATCTGCTTGAGTCAACATCTCTAAGTACGCTGTTTCTCTTCTTTCTAATTCTGCGACTCTACTCTTCAACTCTTGTTCGCTCATCAGCAAGGCACGGATCTTACTGCCCATCGCTGGATCTGCTGGTTGCTGGAAGGGATAATTTTAAAAATAAATATTAGATAGAAAGTAAATACTTGTTATAAGTCGAAATAATTAAAGGTAAAAATATAAGTCATAAAATTTTTGAAATCTACCACAACTTTACTCTCAACATTATTCTTATCACTAAAACAATTTTTAATATAATTAATGTCATCAAGAAATAAGATCATGTCATAAAGACATTACAAAAAAATAATGTTCTCAAAATATTTTTAAACATTTTTCATTTCAAAAGATGCAACACCAACTAAAACTGAAATATTTTCTCTTCTAAATCTTTTAAGGGCTTCTGACGTGGATCTAAGGCCATCATAATTTTACTCGATTTACATTGTGAGAAAATCAAATCAACCACTGTGAATCTAACCTAACAATTTCATCAGAGGTATGGTCATGGTAAAGATTTTAACGAAGTTACGTATGAGCGCAATCTTAATACGGTCTACTTGTGAAGTGTACCATACAAGATCTCGGAAAGTTTAGCGTTCTATCAAGATAATACTTGCAGACTTTCCAATTTCGCTAATTTCTACTACTTATCTTTTATCTATTAACTGTTAAAGAATTTACAAGATGTACAATTTGTATAGGGTGTAACGGAAAGGGGTTAAAAAGCACAGGATCCAACTAAAACCTATGAAAATAAACAGCTTTAATGTTGTACTCCCATAGTAAATTCATCTAAAGCCTATCGATACTTTTGTATGAGGAACATTTTTTTTCGCATTTCACCTTATGCTCCTTGGGAAAAGTTGTTTGATTTCATGTGCTGATTTTGTCCTGTGCGGATTGATATCCCTTTCCGTTACATCCTGACACAACAGTCATTTATGATGACGCCGGATTCGCTCCAGCGAGCACAAAATTGTGACAATCATCACAACAAAAATCATAAATACAAAATTTATTTTTATCTGCATTATTAAACAGTGCATTAATAACTACCTGTCCATCTTCATTTCTAGCATTGATCTTCTTTTCAAGTTCAGCTATCTTCTCTTCTAATTTAATCTTCTTAGCTTCTGCTCCACAGCTCGTAGCAACAACTTGTCTTTTCACTGTCTCCAATTCTTCTTCCAGCTCTTTCACTTTCTTCTCGAGTTTTGACGTTACACTGGATGCATCTCTTTCTATTTTCTTCTTCTCGGCTAATAATCTGAAAATGTAAGAGAAATTATTTCATTTAATTTTTTAACTTGATCTTTTCTTTCTTTTTGTTATCTTATAAATAAGGTTTTTATTTAATAAAATTACAAACCAAAAAAATAATTGCAGCTTAGTGATTTGTCACTAAACAACTTTTGGCAGTAAATATGATACTCATTTATATATAAATATGGCCCAAAATACATGAATCGATAGTTCTAATTTACCCAACAGTATTTTCAGGTCATATCGATTCAAAAGCGATTTTAGAGACAATGCATTAACAATGAGCTATGACCCAGTTTAGTTTGTAATAGGACGGCAGTATGTTCTATTAATATTTAAAATCTAAAAGCTGTGTAGAGTTCAGTTTCAAACATTTATATAAATCAAAACAATTCGTTTCGTATCTTCATGTGTTTTTTTGTTACACCCTCGGTTCAGTCGGACACAAAATATATTCTATAACCAATCGTTTTGTGTTTTAGAGAGTTCTCAGTTGCTGCTGTTTTTTTAGATTCGCTTTCCGCATTTCGTACTTTGTCTGGTTTTAGGCATTTCTTAGCTTTCAGTCCAACCACAAATAATTTCTGGCGTTAACATGCCAGGATCCGTTATTACCTTATTACATACTATTCCGAATATTTATAGATAAGACACAATACTAAACGTATTTCATAACAAAATGATCGTATTGTTTCAATTCACAATGCATTACACAAGAAACTAAACGAAGTCTTTGCTACTATCAAAAAAAAACTAAACTTTGATACTCACTTTGCCACCTCATTCTGTAATTGCTTCAAATTCTGCGGCGGCTCCGTGTTCATATCGTTCCAAGCCACCAGAGCTCCGCATTGACCCTTATTTCTTGATTCTTCTCTGACCTGAGATATGAACGCCTTGGTCTCTTGACTGTACGGTGCCATGCGACTTATTAAAGCCCGCTGGAAATCAAAAATGAATGACTAAAATTTTCAAAAGCAGTATATTCGGTTTGGATTTTACAATAAATATACGCGATATTTTTCGAAAAGGACTTTAAATTTTCAAATGTCTGGTAGGTTTGCGATCAAAAAGATTCTTAATGAGAGGACTTAAATAGATTAAAATAAGATCTTACCTGCCCTCCCATGGACAGATTAGCTCCTATAGCTTGAACCACATTCCATGCTATCAGCGCAGGGACAGCTTTCTCAAGTTTGCTTAATCTATTTTTCAGCTCAGCCTGCAAATAAATTCAGAGTTTATAATATATTTAGAAACGTTATTATATTTTTAGATAAGAAACTGTAATGTATTTCCGTTTCTGAATTCAGCTATAGTTGAAAAGCATAGGTTTATAAACATAATCTTCGTTTAACAAATATTTGTGAAAATGATGACTTTACTTAAAACGCATGCCTTTTGCAAATTGCTGAATAGTGGGAGTAACTACTGAAAGTAATTTTACCGTTATTGAAAAATATTCTGGAATCATTCATACAAGGCTAATAAAAACCTCTTGATCAACTTGTGTAAAATCTAAAATACTATTGCAAAATTAATACTGTTTAAAGCTGAAGCTGAAGTCTTACCTCTCTTGATTTCAATGTGCATTCCCTTTTAGTGAGTTCGCCCATCAGCCTTTCGGCCTGCGCCCGCGAACACTCCCTCTGCTCCGTCATGTCTCTTAGTTGAGCTGAACAGAGCTCATAGTCCATCTCAAGTCTACAATAGTTTTTAAACATTAAAAAAAATAACAATAACGTGGTAAAGGTTCTTAAATGGCAAATATTAAACAATACAAAACATTATACATCAAAAAAGCAATAATTCTTTATTAGCTATGAGGCCACTAATAACCACAAAATCTATATTTAATATTAATCTAACCAGATCTATCCAGTTAGCAAGAGATTTCAACATTCACGAAAATTAATACTACTACACTTAAAACCTTCATGCGCAATAACAATTAAAATGGTATTTATAACGCACATAAAAATTTGCTTTCAAAGATCTTTCGAAACCTTCTAATAATTAGTTCATAGTTTTACTTTAAAAAACACGCCAAGGTTCAGAAAATACTTACTGCTGCCAATGCAAACGAGTATCATTTTCAATTTCTTCTAATTCACAACATTCCTCTTCAAGCGTCTCATATTTGTCTTGGAGTAATGACAACTGCGATTCGAGATCCTAAGAAAGACGAATTATTTGTTAAATAAAAAATCAGCATTAATTAAATCTTAAAATTTAAAGATAATTAAATAAAAAGTAAAATAAGTTTACCTGTATCCTATTTTCAAGCAAATATTCTTTCTGCAACCTCTCCGCTAGCTTAGATTCCTTCACGTCCTGTGCCGCCTCATAAATAGAGATCTTCCCCTCCAAAAACTTTAGCCTCCTCTCATAATACTGCTTATGTTTTTTGCCTAGCTTCACACACCTGCACTCCAGGCCATCTCCTTCTTCCTTACTATTTAAACTCCTATTCCTAACACCTTGCCTCTCGAGTTTCTCCCTAATACTATTCAGTCGTTGTATTTCAGTGTTGAGTTCACCAGTACATTCGAAACTCTCGTTCACGTCTGTCTGTGTGCTCCTCGATTCAGTTTCGGCTTCCTCAAAGATTCCACTCTCTTGTAAAACGTTGCTGGGTTTCCTTTCTTCGCTACAGAGACTCTCAAGCGACTCGCATTTGTACCCTTTCTGCTGGTATGGTGTGACGGTGGCGATTGCTTTTTGAGTTTTGTGCGATAGAATGTCAGTTTCGGATTTTACTTTTAGATCACATAATCTCTTCGGTCTTGCCTGCAATAACAATAAATTGTTTTTTGAATTTGATTTAAAGTAGCTGTAACATGATTTAAAAAATGACACTGACAAGATTAATCAAGTAGTTTTCATTTACTATTTATGTCATTTTAAGAGGTGCAATATCAAAAGTTTTGTATGTTATAAGAATAGTGTAACGAACCTGATAACATTCGTCTTCGCTAACCGAACTGCTCAGCGCTTGGTAATTATACAGCAACATGAGCACTTGCTCCAAGCACGTCCTGTCCTCAGCCGATGCTGCGTTCAGAATCATCTGTTCCAAATGGTCCTTCACCGGGTTACTCTTCAAAGAATCACTGGATTCCGAGTTTCTGTCAAGTATATCGGCCAGGACTTGTGCTTTCGCGAAGTCTTCTTTAAAATCGTCATGCGGGGTGCCCAGATGCCGTCTGGTGTTGCATGGACTGCTTGGCGTGTGTGGTGATTTGTAGCCGGAGTCCATTCGCTTGAGTTCAGGGGACGCCGAGTCTTTGATACGGGATCCTGGAGACACGCAGCCTGAATCCGAGTCGGTCAGATTGTCCCTGGCGCCCTGAAAATTTAGACTCTGTTAATGAGATGACAAAAGAAAATGATTATTGTTTAGGAAAACTATTACTTATTCAATTCGATTTCTTCTATCGTTTGCCAGAATACATCATTATGACTTTTAATAAGAAAAAGATACGGAAAAAAATATCATTAAATTTTACATAGGTAAGCCAATAAAAAAAAAATTGGTTCATCTTAATTTTTAATTTAGTTATTGAGATTAATTTTTATTTTTACATTTAACTGGCCTCTATCGGCACAATCTTTGCAAACACGGAACACTTAAACATAAAAAATCATATGGATTATCCGTTCTGCGTAGTTATTTAAGGAAATGCTTATAAATGAATTAAAATTACATTATTATTATAATTATAAATTAATGAAACTACTGGCATATATTATTATTTTATCATGTAGACAACGAAAATCACCCATTCATTTCGCTAAGCCTTTCATGACAAATCGACTAAAAATCACACACAATCCCGTTGTAACAATAACTAATTGAATTACTTCAACTATTACTTGTATCGTTAATTAGAAAAATGCTTTGGCCTTCGTGGCGTGCACGAAACTGTTTGAAGACAATTTTATGGTCTTTAGTTAGTTACGGCGGAAACTAAGACCATTGTTGTGAAGAAATAAATGGATATTTGTACTTGTAAGCAACACAGTTTAAAATTAGCCGTGTTCATTACAAGTTAGTTTAGTTAATGAGTTAAACGGTGCTTCTTATAATGCAAGAGATAAAGAGATAGATATATAAAACTCTTTATTGCACCACAAGATTAAAACATACAAAACAGACATAGATGATACAAAAGCGGACTTATCGCTAACACAATGAGAAAAACTTTTCAAATTAATGAAAATGTAGGATACAACGTATACACTAATGACCTCATTTTTAGAGAAATCAAAAAACATCATAAGAAACATTCACTAATTCTGTATATAAAAAGCAAAAAAGTCTTATGGAACTTGTAAATTTTATTACCAATAATGCGTCACCAAAAATTTAGACCGAAAAAAAAACTAAGTCAAGCCAAATCCTCTGACTAATCTGACCAAACATGTCTCCAGTAGTTTATTACTATCTAAATCACGATTATAGCAGCCTGTAGGCAAAATATCACCGTCACAATATTATTTTAAAACCTCTAAAAGCTTCCATTGTTCATCGATAAAAATATAAGCGTTTGACAGTCTTTTTTACACCGTTATAAAGCAGCTAGTCAATAGAATACAAATAGGTGTTTGTCTGAGAAAGTCGTCTGTTATGGTTGGTATGAGGTGGGCGAACTACCACGATGACCTTATCCGTACCTCAGATTATATGAACCTACATCCGTAAGGCTTTTTTTTACGTATGGAAATACCTTCGTCTACCCGGCCGGCTACGATGACCGGACGGGTTATGTGGGGCTTAAACCCACTAAAACCACACGGTGCCATCGCCTACCGCTTTGTTGCCAGGAGCATGAGCTGCCCTCGCTCACATTCCCGACTTCAGTAAGGTAGCTTAACTTTTCGACTACTGTCTTCGTCATTGGACCTTTTATTTGTAAGTTTCCTTGCAAAGTTTGAAGGTCTGTGATCGCCATTGTAGAACTAGGTCAAACCACAATTATTAACGCCTGTCTCTTAATCCCCAGTCCCCATTTTAGACTGCCAAGGGTCCTAAAAAAGCTGCTCTCGCTCATATTCCCGAAGCGGCGGCCGGCATGCAACCTACCTTCAAACCGCATAAATCCGTAAGGCTACCATAACTTTATTCGGTTTCATAAATAGAATACAACTGCCAGTGAATCACGCCTCTTTCCCGGAAGGGTAGGCAGAGACTACAACTCTCCACTTGCCTCGATCCCTACATACTTCTTTCACTTCATCAACATTCATAACTCTGTTGCAAGCTCGACGTTTTCGGGTACTTTCGTACCTTTCGCTAGGACGTTCGTAATTTGATCCGTGAAATATTTACATTGACGCAATATTTTCTTTATCTTTGGGCCAAAGGCTTTTAGTAACCGACTGCCGTATAGATTCCGGAGATACTTAAAAATAGGATCACTCTCGTCACAATCCCGTGTGACTAAAAGAATAAAAAATTGTACCCAATTATATACCAATACCCAACGGCAGTGCCGTGTGGTTCCCGGCACCATTACAAAAAAGAATAGGACCACTCCATCTCTTTCCCATGTAAATCGTAAAAGGCGACTACGGGATAGGCTTACAAGCTTAGGATTCTTTTTTAGGCGATGGGTTAGCAACCTGTCACTATTTGAATCTCTATACTATCATTAAGCCAAATAGCTGAACGTGGCGATTCAGTCATTTCAAGACTGTTGGCTCTGTCTACCCCGCAAGGGCCATAGACGTGACCATATGTATGTATGTACCCAATTCAATGACATTTATTTCGTCAAAAAAAACACGTGTGGGTTGAGGAAAACATGGTCACGTGTTTCTTGACATTTTCACTTGTGACACGTGTTTTGTTTACCTCGTTATATAAGAGTATACCGATGAAAAGTCGCGTGGAGGTGTGGAAAGTCGTGTCACGTGGAACCTACCCCTATTACACGTTTTCTTTCTAGCTTTCTACTATTTCTTTTTTATTGAACGTTGACATATGACACGTGCCGTGTGGTTCCAGGCACCAATATAAAAAAGGACCACTCTCTTCCCTTTTACATGGATGTCGTAAAAGGCGACTAAGGGATAGCCTTATGAATTTGGGATTCTTCTTTTAGGCGATTAGCTAGCTCCCTGTGAAAATTTGAATCTCAATTCTGTCATCAAGTTGAAAGTATACTTTACTATCAGTCCCTACAAGACTGTTGGCTCTGTCTACCCCGTAAGGAATATAGATGTGACTATAATGTCTTGACATATTTAAACGTTTATTACACGTGGCAATAGGTTTGATTCACTAAGGACTTGTCTGATCCTATGTAAAATTTTATAATCAAGTCGTATTTTTAGTGTTTGTCATGTCATGACAGATTTTCACTATCAAATAACAAACACAGATTTCCCGAGCAACTTTCCAACTTTAAAATGTTAATTTTTATATGTTTGTAATCTCGTCACGTTTTTCTGAACAACGTTCTTGTTATTTCGCTCACAAATAGTTCAAAGTACTAAGGAGAACTCGAGGAAGCTACATTTACAGTACACAGTACAGTAGAAAAAGGGTATCTTACTACAACTAATTAGTACTAGTAGGATTTGAGATAAACTTCAACGTTCATCAACGAAGCTGTGAGACTCAACTCAAGCTAAAAGTGATAAGCTAAAATGCACTTAAGTTTAAAATGTCGACAAGTCAAAATTTTCAAACATATCCGGTGGGCTTTCAGTTTTCTCAAGATTGTTGGCTCTGTATACTCCGCAATAGATGAAGACGTGATTATATAATATGTATATACATATGTAGTGCCGTGTGGTTCCCGGCACTAATACAAAAAAGAATAGGACCACTCCATCACTTTTCCCATGGATGTCGTAAAAGGCGACTAAGGAATAGGCTTACAAACTTGGGATTCTTTTTAGGCGATGGGCTAGCAACTTGTCACTATTTGAATCTCAATTCTATCATTAAGCCAAACAACTGAACGTGGACATTCAGTCTTTTCAAGACTGTTGGCTCTGTCTACCCGCAAGGGATATAGACGTGAATGTATGTAGGTTTATATGTATAATCTCGAACCATAGCTGTATAAATATTTCCATTGAACTGCTACATTACGTATCATCATAGCAACCTTGATAGGTGACGTAATAGTCGAGTAAAGAACAGAGAACTATGGTAATTGATACTTGCACGACCACAGTAATGTAAATAATACGTATTTATGTGTATAAGGGCCACTGTCCTTCTATGCAACTGCGGTGATAACATACAAAGCGATATTCACATACTTACTTAACGGTGCCGTGTGGTTCCCGGCACCAATAAAAAAATATAAGAATAGGACCACTCCTTCTCTTTCCCATGTGTAAAGGACGAGTATGGGATAGGCTTATAAACTTGGGATTCTTCTTTCAGGCGATGGACTAGCAACCTGTCACTATTTGAATCTCAATTCTATCATCAAGCCAATTTAGCTGAACATGGCCTATCAGTCTTTTTAAGACTGTTGGCTCTGTCTACCCTGAAACGGAAATAGACGTGCCTTTATGTAGGTGTGTATGTTTCTTATGTTTCACACACACCGGTTTAGTAGAGCAGTGTTTTAGTAAGTCCCTACCTATGCGCCGTACAAGCAATTTTTCTAATAAAATAACTATTTGTTACCTTTATTGCTTACTAGCTGTGCCCGCAACTTCAACCTCGTGGAATGGTTATTTGGGGCATCATTGAAGCCCTCAAGGATAAATAATTATCCCCGTTTTTTTTTCACATTTTCCATTATTTCTTTGCTCCTTATATTTGCAGCGTGATGTTATATAGCCTAAAGCCTTCCTCGATAAATGGTCTATTCGACGCAAAAAGAATAATTCTATTTCACCAATAGTTCCTGAGATTAGCGCGTTCAAACAAACAAACTCTTCAGCTTTATAATATAAGTATAGATTATTTGTATTGAATGAAAATGATGCTGTTTTTAAAATACCTACATAGACACAAATCCATATAATTATAAGTCTTCATAGACTATCTTTCAAAGAACGTCTCAACAGGTGCCTTATATGTGCAACACAGGATGTATTTAACTATAAATCTAGCTCAGGAAATAGTCCATCTAACAAGTACTAAAACTGGAAGACCATGAATGTGCAACATATCTAGTACAATAACATCACGGTATATGGCACAGTGCCAATATTGCCTCAAAACCGTAAAGGTACCAAGTTCGATTTCCAGTCAGTGTTTAAAAAAATTGTAAGGTTTCAAGAATTAATTATTCTCACATTATACATATATTTCTTTGTATAATTTAATCATGGACTGCTTATTTGGCGAATATGAGTAGGTAGACTCAGAAATGTGAACTTGTAATATGTTTTATTCTGATTCAATGCCTCTACTTAATCAACTATCTAATTCATCAAAGAGCACTGTTGAATTATTTTTATTAACCCTGTTAATAAATTGGATAAAAACTTTATTTTTTTTTCACGGAGGTGGTAATTTTACATACATATAGTTACGTCTATATCCCTTGCGGGTTACACAAAACTAACAGTCTTCAAAAGTCTAAAAGTACATATGGTCTAACTAATATTTTTGAACTAAAGATATTATAAAAATAAAGGTTAAGTACAAGTACTTACGTATAAATATTCTAAACATTTGACATACAAAACATTCGTGACTGATACAACCTTATTCTCTTCAAGACGCTAAAGACATTTAAGTTAATATAGAACGTAGACTTTACTTAGGTATTCTAATTTAATACCTAACATTAAATGCGAGTACTTTATTCAGTACTAACCTTGTAAACTAGTTATGTACCTACGCACACTCGTTCAATTATCATTATTTCCTTAGGAAAATATCATTTCACAACATAAAAGAACAGTTATTTTCCTTAAAAAAATATCTGTTTTTGATACAAAGGTGCACAAGTAGAAAACACAAACTTATAACACCCTCCTTTTGGTCAGGTTAACATATGTAATAGGTAGTTCCCGTTTAGTTTAACAACAGTTTGTCTTTCTAACAAAGCTAACTAAACTTTAAATATAAACTGAATTACCAATCTACCTATCTTTTTAGATTATCAGACTTAAATTTGGAAAAAACAAATGTTAATTGTTTTTCACATTTTCCTGAATTGCCTTGAACTTTACAAAACAAATTAAGTACTTTATTCTATCTACTTACAGATTACGATGATACAGCCTTATCGCAATCATATTAATTATCATATCATACGTCAAAAACACATATCATTATTTAGATTTTTTAAATTTATTATCGTAAAAATTATATCAAGTATTAAATAATGTTTTTTTTTTTTTAATTTACTTACTACTTAATATATCTGCGAGAGCGCCAAAAGGTTATATATTTATTAAAAAAAAAAACTCACCTTGGCGAAATCCACATCGATGGCCAGCATTATTTATTTTTTGTTTAAATTCACTACACTTCACTAACAACCACTTGTTCTCGATCGCAATTCACTCTCACCTTATCGGGGTTCGCGTCCTCCAGTTCTAGAAGCCTAAACTCCATTAGTTCGAGTTGGTCTCTGGCATCTCGGAGCGAGTCGGCGAGTCGCGCGCACTCTCGCTCGGCGGTCGACGCGCGATCTGCCGCGGCTCGGCACTGGCCGCACGACTGTGGACGAGGGTGGCAATTAGTTTTGTTGTAAGGCGGACAATAAGTATTCTACTTAAACTGAAACACTTGTCTGCATTAGTTATATCATTTATCGTTAGATTAATTCAAGCATAATATGCGCTTTACACATGGTTTAGTTATACATAAGACTTTTATTTAATTTATTTATACTTTATGCACGTAAAATGTACACAAAGCATTCATCAGGCAGACATCGGTAATCTCAATGGACTAGATAGATTTTATCAAAGTCCACTATTGTTCATTAAATAAATTTAAACAAATTATCCAAGAAAGAAGTTGACTAAACAAATAGACTTAGGAACATGGGGAGTGGGGGAATGAGAACTTTAGAATGATTCCCCTCCGGGAAAGAGGCGTGACTTTTATTTCATAAAAAATCGCGATATTTAGTCAAAAATTTACTTTATCCAAAAATAATATTTACTCGTCGAAACTACGCGCGAGCGTCTCATTTCGTATCGCGTCGTTACACTTTTTATTGATGAACATTTTGTGATTGTCCGTCTTGAAGTCCGGTCCGGTCTCGGGTCAATAATAAACCGATGATTTTCCATGAAGTTAATAAAGTAAGTTAATAAAGAAAAAGAAGACTCTTGTTGTCTACCAATTTTGTGAGTACATAATGCTAAAGAAAATCTAAACATTTTATGCGACCTGGCCACCCTACATTAGATTGAAACACAATGCATATGACGCAATGAAAGCGCCAATAGTTTACTGGGTGACAAAATGTTTACAATGCAATATTATCTGGCATTTAGGAGGCTGCAACTTCAAGGTTGAGATTCTTTCATGTAAATAAGATCATTTTACTTCTCATAAGAAAAAAAATGAAATGTGAAAGCACCCTACGAAAACGTTCAAAAAATAAACAAAAGTTAAAATTAATGTTATAAATAGGAGACTTGAACTGGACTGAAAAGATTAACCTAAATTAGGAGGTCTTATATCTATGGCCGTGAGAACACAAAGAGAAATAACTGTAAATATGTAAATACTCCTTGATTTTAATAAAGTAATTAACTAGATGCAGAGTTTGATCAATCAGATTTAAATAACAATTTCCTGCATTTTGTGATACTGGAATTTTGTGAAATCCACTTATCAAGGCTCTACGCATTAGGCGTGGTCCATCCTGTTGCAGAGATACGAATATGAAACCGCTTATAAAAGAAAAAACTAAAAAACCAGACGCCTATGCTACTAACTAGTGTCAGACAACTTATTAAAAATGGCTTAATTTTTTTTTATGGCACTCACATAATCGCGACTTCAAATGCGTAGAGGTGTATTTAAAATTCCTTTACTTAAAGTTTAAACACAAAGGTACAGCTAAGAATTAATTCATATATAAATTACCAACATAGACATATAATTCTTTCCTATTTATGTAAATGGTATGGGTGTCATTAAAACATCTATTTAAATTAAAGATTCGAATAAATTAAAGAGGTTGTAGTTTAGCAAGGAAAGTACACTTGACACGCTTTTGAAATTCACCGAGCGAAACCGTGGCACGGTGCTAGATTATATATCTACCTACATATCTAAATAATCATCTGTAAGACTGTGTAGGCGACTCTTAAAATGGTTATGACTATGTTTGTCTCTTTATTTAAGGACGTTGTTAACAGTGGAGTATCACATTTTTTTATACTACCTCGAGTGGGTTTGACGATAGATTGAAATTAAGACTGCTTATTGTTTAAATTAAGCTTTGGAAATTATACATACAGATAGTCACGTCTATATCTCTTACAGGGTAGAAGAGCCTGCAATCTCGAAAAGACTAAAACGCCACGTTCAGCTGTATGGCTTCATAATGTAACTGAGATTCAAATAGTGACAGGTTGCTAGCCCAAGCCTGCAAGAAGAACCTTAAGTTTAGCATATATCTCTTATTTTTTTAAGCCTATATCCCTTAGTTGTTTTTAAATATATGAGTAAATAAAAAACCATTGAAACAAAATCTCGTTTTAAAAAACTCTCCATTGATTCATCCACAAAAAAAGCCATACAGCTGAACCTTTCTTTATGTGCCATGTGGTCGTAAAGGCGACTAAGGGATAGGCTAACATTTTCATTTAGCCAAATAGCTGAACGTGGCCTATCGGTCTTTTCAAGACTGTTGACTCTGTCTACCCCGCAAGGGATACAGACGTGATAATGTATATGTATGTATACAAAAAAATATTTATTCATTCAATTTCCTACAAATCTTATTGCATGGTACTTAATTTATACATTCATACATACATAAAATCACGCCTCTCTCCCGGAGGGGTAGGCAGAGACTACCTCTTTCCACTTGCCACGATCTCTGCTACTACTACTTTTGGCCAGATCCTTTACCAGGACGTCCTTAATTTGATCAAGATACGTTCGTCTAGGTCTTCCCACTCCGACCTTTCCCTCCACACTCTCCTTGTATATCTGCTTAGTCAACCTGCTTTCATTCTTAATTTATAGTTTGCTTTAAATAAAGTACTTACCATGCACGCATGCATTTTATAAATAATTCATTCATTCAATACACATCTTACTCACCCACATATCGTTGAGCGGCTGCGGCGACAAAGAAGCGGGTGCTGAAGACACCGCGGAGTCCTCATCCGACGGCGCCTCCTGTGAACATTGGCGGATCAGGAATCTCAACAGCTTTTGATGCACACAAGTTAAAAAGATTTTACATACATACGTACATACATATAATCACGTCTATATCCCTTGCGGGGTAGACAGAGCCAACAGTCTTGTAAAGACTAACAGGCCACGTTTAGCTGTTTGGCTTTAAGATGGAGTTGAGATTCAAATAGTGACAGGTTGCTAGCCCATCGCCTAAAAGAAGAATCCCAAATTTATAAGCCTACCCCTTAGTCGCCTTTTACGACATCCATGGGAAAGAGATGGAGTGGTCCTATTCTTTTTTCTATTGGTGCCGGGAACCACACGGCAATAAAAAGAATTTATTGTTTTAATATATACGGGACAAATTACGCAGATTGAGTTAGCCTCGAAGTAAGTTCGAGACTTGTGTTACGAGATACCAACTCAACGATACTATATTTTATAATAAATACTTATATAGATAAACATCCAAGACCCAGGCCAGTCAGATAAAGCTCTTTTCTCATCATGCCCTGGCCGGGATTCGAACCCCGGACCTCCGGTGTTACAAACAAGCGTACTACCACTGCGCAACAGAGGCCGTCTAAATAGGACCACTCCATCTCTTTCCCATGGATGCCGTAAAAGGCGATTAAGGGATACGCTTACATGCTTGGGATTCTTTTTTTGTGCGATGGGCTAGCAACCTGTCACTATTTGAATCTCAATTGTATCATTAAGCCAAACATCTGAATGTAGCCTATCAGTCTTTTCAAAACTCAAAACCACTATTAGTATACTTTTATATTTTTATAAACTTTATTGTAAGAAAATAAGTATAAAAGCGGATTTTATGGCACGCGCCCCGGGCATGAAATTGACATGGGAGCCATGTTAACTTCATGATAAAAAGCACTTAATATGTTATATTAATACTAAGTTTTATTCTACCAAAATTCATAAAATCCATCCATTAGTCGGGTGAAAGAGTAACAAACATTCATCCACACATCCTTACAATCTTTCGAATTAATAACGCAAGTAGGAATACTATGTTTTAAGTAGGTACATATGTATATAAACTATCATGTAATATCTAATTACAGTTCTTGTAGATGTAAAACACTAGTTGAAGTGGTTAGCCAACTTTGCATATTACGTGCTATGTAGCATCACACATAATAGACGTGTTGTAATTCCTTCCTTATCGCCGGGGTTAGAGTAATCAACTATATTTTTTATAATTGGCGTTGTGTCAATTATAATTTACTAGATTTTATCCCGCTGATTCTCCCCTTGAATTTAGTGCCTTCTACAAAAAGCGACAAGTTTAACGTTATCTACAAAAAAGCGACGAAATAAACACCATTTATAAAAAAGGACGATTTAAGCGACGAATTTAACGCTACCTACAAAAGGATGCCGGTTTTTTGCATTGCAAATGGAGGAGATCCGACTACGCTAGTAAAGTCACGTTTTGCAGAAGACTTTAGGCTATCTGGGTAATAAATGTCTGGCTAGCCTCTGCCGGGCCCGGATGGAATGGGCAGACAGAACCTTCTTCGACTTCTTCTCCGACTTTCGACTTGACATCGTTACAGATAAATAAATATATACGGGACAAATAACACAGATTGAGTTAGCCTCGAAGTAAGTTCGAGATTCGTGTTACTAGATACTCGTACTAACTCAACAATACTACCTATATTGTTTAATAAATACTTATATAGATTAACATCCAAGAACCAGGCTTATCAGAAAAAGTTCTTTTCTCATCATGCCTTGGCCGGGATTCGAACCCGGGACCTCTGGTGTCACAGACAAGCGTACTACCGCTGCGCTACAGAGGCCGTCTAATGCCGCCGCAGATGATAAGCGTGATAACTGAAGACGTCCGCAGGCCGGACCAGAGTGGAAAGATTAATGTAGGACCACAACTATGGTTGCGTATTCTCGGTGTTTACTGGCCTGAGAAAATCTCCAACGTAGACCTGTGGGAACGCTGCGGTGAGACTCCGATCGACCAGCAGATCAAACGCCGCAAATGGAACTGGATCGGCCACACGCTCCGAAGGGACCCCGAACACATACCGAGGCAAGCCCTAGACTGGAATCCCCAAGGAAAGCGTAAACGTGGCCGCCCTAAACAGACCTGGCGGCGGACAATCATCGCAGAGGTGAAGAATCTAGGGAAGACTTGGAGCGAAATAAAACGCGAAGCTCAAGACCGAGCGGGATGGCGACGCACTGTGGATGCCCTCTGCCCCAGCTAGGGGACATAGGACCTTAAGTCAAGTAAGTCACAACTATGGTGGAGGGTGAGACTGAGCAAAGATGAGACTGAGAGAGATTTAAGCAGGAAATCATTTTCATTGAGCAACACAATGGATAAAAATATCAAATAGACATATTGTTCAGATAAGCCCTATGCTTATCTGAACAATAACTTGATAAAAATTATTGATTTTTTTCGGCAGCAGTGCCTTTTTTTAGCTGTTCCATGATCCACATAAACAACGGGAAATCAAATTACTTGTTTTTAAATAAAAAGTACTTTTTAAGAGTCGAAGCGAAAACTCCTCTATCAACAATGCTGACATTTAAATTGCTTAGGATTTACATACATACATAAATATAGTCATGTCTATATCCCTTGCGGGGTAGACAGAGCCAATAGTCTTGAAAAGACTGATAGGCTACGTTCAGCTGTTTGGCTTAATGACAGAATTGAGATTCAAATAGTGACAGGTTGCTAGCCCATCGCCTAAAAGAAGAATACCTAGTTTATGACCCTGTCCGAGTCGAGATGAAGAGGTCCTATTCTTTTTTTATTGGTGCCGGGAACCACACGGACTTACTTACCCTATAAAACGTCTCCTTCCGATGCTGTATGTCCGTCTTCAGATCTTCACGATTCGTTTTCTCTATACCCTGTAACAAAAGAAGGTACTATTTTTTAATGCGTTTCTGACAGATTAAAATAAGGTGGTGTGCTCAAAACAAGACAGACAACGGAAATCGGAGACGTTCTGGTAAAATGTCAGATTGAGAGGTTTATTTCGTTCACTTAGCGAACCTGTTTCATACTTTATTTTAGAAAATTTTGATTTCAATAGTGTCCGTCCATGGTCGAATCGATAACGTGCCTGTTGGAAAAATGCTTTGTTTGTTTGTTTGTCATATCTTTATCGCATAGAAATTTACACAGTAACAAGAAAATAGTAAGTACATAGTCATAAAAGAAACAAATCAAATGCTTAATACGCCATGGAGACACAGGTTAAAATCCCACCTCGGCCAGACCAATCTGATGTACATTAGTTTAAGTGCTAACCGATGCTCTTACTGTGTGGGATAACATCGTGAGGCAACCTGCACATTCAAGCTGAATGTGGATTGTTCACGGTCAAAAGTCACACCCCGTGTGCAGACGTGTACTCCAAAGAGAAAGATGTCTTAACACATAAGACTTTGGCCAAAAAATCAGAAGACAATAGCAAATTCTGATTGTAAACAACTTCTTTGAATACCGTGACCTAATAGCCTCTACTCTTATGAATCATGTCACGATTCATTATGTTCGGACAAGAAGTCAGGTACCAATGGTTGCCCGAGGCCAACCATCTGTCGTGAAGAACTTTCTCAGAAAATAATTACGATTGATTAGATCACAATAGCCATCTTCTTTTGTTCGAAAAATCTGATTAGTTAATTAAGCTCTTAGCGAGACTTTATGATTAAGCCTTCTAAATGCTTATAATCCCAAGTTCCCAACACTTTTTTGGGTTGAGAATTGCAAAAAAGAGATATTCAAGTTTTATTTCAAGAATTTTTAGGTAAGTGAAATAGCTACAAATGAATACAAGTAGGTACCTAACTGGTAATTACTATAAATACAAACTCAAAATCTGCTCAGATGGAATTGGAATGCATTATGTTTCTTTTAAAACCTCAAATCTTATCTTAATGTATTAAAAAGGTAAAACTCTTTTCATTTTGTATGTTTGTTACGAGCAAATCTCTTTTGAAGCAATTGCTATTCTACTTTGTCAGGCGTATTATTTTGGCCCGTCGTCTTTATTCTGCATTGCTGTTCAATTTTCACAGGCGTAAAACATATCACCATTGACTCTCAAGATATGAAATGGATATTTGTTATTTAAAAATTATCTGCCTACCCCACCGGGAAAGACGCGTGATTTATGAATGTGTAATGGAAAAGTTAATTGATCTATTTATATACATACATCACAACTCTTCTATACAACATTACATGGACAAAGGCATACACTGGGGTACTCTCCAGAGTGGTGAGGATGCAATCGCGACTAAATCCAGGAGGAAGATAGAGTTGTGGCGACATCACTATTGTCACACATCAACCAATCATCGCGAAGAAATTGACGCGCTCAGCCAATAGCAGCGAAGAATCTAAATCGCGATTACAAAAATTTCACGAATTGGCGCATAAATACAACCTCCGACTCAACATCGTCGGAGCCGTGGTTCCCCAGGCATAACACCTGGCCTGGCGGAAGATCATCTCCTTGGTGGCGGACGAGCCGACTCATCGCTTCCGCTACAGTGTAAACAAAAATGCAAAATACTCGTAACTGCACTCCAGATAATGCGAGCCCACCGTTCACCGCTTGTATAACCAAAGTTGTTCAAATGAAACAAAATTAGCACATTGAAAATTAATTAGCGTCAATCAAAATTAAACAGCAGCAAATGACTGTTAAACACACTATTTACAATTTGTAAACCCATTCATATGACCATTCAAATCCGATTTGACATATACAAAATTACGCAATTACCGTGTATTCATTTATTGTAAGCGTAAGTGGAAGAATTGGTAATCATCAATCAAATCCATGGGAATTACAATCAAATAATTGATTACGAATCATAATCGGTGTAGAATCTGCAAATTGGTGTGATGTAACAGTGATTATTGGATTATCATTACTTGTACTGACATTGTTAAAATTCGGGTCAGTGGACAGAACATGTAATTTAAATAAGTCTTTCATTTAATGATCTTATCATAACAACTTACTTATGATTTTAAATGGTTTTTATTGGAATAAAATAAGGTTTCATTTTTTTAACATTTATTGACACGGGTACCATGATACAGTTCCATGATGGAACTACTTTTAATAATTTTTATCACAAGTCCCATTTGACCACGACATCGATAGTATTTATTCCGAAATCTTTTTAATCTTAAATACTTAAGTCTTAGCCAATATTTGGCCCAATACTTATTGGTTATAACTGCTGTTAACAATTGAAAATTACAGTCGTTAAGAATAATATGTAGCTTAATTAAATTTATAAATAACGTATAGGTAACATTATTGCGTAAAACTGAATGATAAGGTTTCCTCATTGGGACATTTAATCTTTTTTCATCAAATACTATTATAGTATCCACATACGAAGAATTAAAAAATATGGTCCATTGGCAGACTAACCCATAAAAACTGGTAACACTGATTTATCGTCATTTTATAGATAATCTCGCTGAAGGGCCATAAAAAGTGTATATGCATGTTATACACTCATAAACACTTTAACACCTGGCCTATTACGTTATGCAACTTGTGAAGAAAACTGTTTTTATTTACGAGATAACTATAAGTGTGTTAGTATTACTTGACGCCATACTGATGAATGACAATATAATTTCATCGCCACATCATTTAAACAAGTCATTCATTTAACACAAGTCTTAAACTTACTTCGAGGGTAACTCAATCTGTGTTTTTATCCCGTATATATTTATTTATTTATCGCCAAGGTAATGCTTCTCTTTAGGGCGATGGGCTAGCATGCCATCATATCTATTTAACTCAAAATCTATCATCACCATAGTAAAATTTTTAGCGAGCGAGGCTAACACGCTATCCATACCATATCGATGAATCTCTATGCCTACAATAAAGTTATTTGAAGACTATTAGCTCTGTATTAGGACCACTACATCTCGTTCCCATGGGCGGCGTAAAAAGCGACTAAGGGTTAGGCTTATAAACTTGGGATTCTTCTTTTAGGCGATAGGCTAGCAACCTGTCACTGTTTGAATCTCAATTCTATCATGGCCTATCAGTCTTTTCAAAACTGTTGGCTCTGTCAACCCCTCGAGGGATATAAACGTGATTATATGCATGTATTAGCTCTGTCTAACACGTAAAGGATAAAAATATGATATGTATTACATAGTGATAGACAGATTATGTATGTACATATGTTAGCTTTTAGCAGTCCTACTCCATCTCATCTTCCCGTAAGAGCTAGCCCTTGTCGATAGTGTTAATTAGAGCGTCCTTCATTCATACGATTTCCTACTCCGTGTCTGCGTGTTCTCAGCTCTTAAGAATAAGAACTCTTCATCTCTTTTCTAGTCAATAAGTCAGATTGGAGCCCTTCAGTAAATTTTGAAGTTTATTGGACAAATTAAGCATTGCTACCAGCCTTAATAGCCTAGTTTTTGTGGCATTGTAAAAAATATGTCAAACGAGACTTGCTTTTCATCTTATTTCATATTCTTTATATTCTTCTTCTTTCTCCTGACTTATTCTATAGAATGCTGGTCTTAGGACCCCGGGACTACTCAATAACTAGATACATACATACATACTAGTCACGTCTTTATGTCCTCGTGGGGTAGACAGAGCCAAATCATGAAAAGACTGACAGACAACGTTCAGCTGCTTATTATATATTTCATACTTTCTTAATAAAAGTTAATTTTTAAACGTAATCGTACATCATTACAACATTTACATTTTTTTCTTATTATGATTTACAATCTAATATAACCGTCATGAATTACATCGATAAATCAATATTACTTATCGATTTCATCTCGCGATCAATCGATGTATGTAGAGCAGATACGATTCTAAGATTTGGATACTCCGTACACCCTCTTGCTTTCTATTGAATTTCGCTGATCCAAATAAAAATAAACACGTAGTATTATCCACCAAATGTTCATCAAAAATTTGACAGTAGTTTATTCGCAAAATACCATACATACTTCGTCAAACATATATTTTATTTCGTAAAATTATATACCATTGTAGCGACATGCAAACTTGCTGAATTGCATTTTTATGTAGAGCGACTGGCGATCGAATCCCCTCCGTTCCCAGTCGTCTCGTGAACTTTATCGGTTACGCACATATATGTATTATAAATTATTCCATTGGCAATAAATCTATCAGGAAGTTATTCGTTTCACTCCCTAAGCCCCACCAGCACACGCGACACTGGTGACCCGCGAAAAAGTGAACAAAAGTGTAGTAGTAATTTCAGACTCAAAATTTATTGTGAAAAATGAACCCACAAGTGCCACCTCAAGTTGACCAGCCTGTTAAAATTCCGGTACCACCGCCCGCCGTCGCCGGTACTTCGACCATGGCGGACACGGAAGAGAAATTAGGATATGGGTTGTCTGCAATTAGCCTAACCAATAAAATTCCGGATTTTTGGACAGATCAACCGAGGGTTTGGTTTATTCGAACAGAGGCGATATTAGCACCACAGAAAATGGGAGATGATTCTAAATTTAATATCGTCGTATCAAAATTGACTAAGGATGCCATTCAACAAGTATCCGATTTACTTATCGATCCACCAAAAACTAACAAATTCGAAAGTCTGAAGGCCAGATTACTACAAATTTACGAGGAGTCAGAAAACAGGAAAATACAGAAATTGATCGGGGAAATGGAGCTTGGGGAACAAAAGCCTTCCCAGCTATTGCGCCGCATGCGCGATCTCGCAAGGGGTAAGATTCCTGACGAAACCCTTCGTATATTGTGGCAAGGTCATCTGCCACCAGCGGCGAGAGCTGTTCTTGCGGTGACGGAGAATGTGGATTTAGAAAGTTTGTGTGACATTGCCGATAAAATCCAAGAGACGACTCGGCCTGAGAACGTCGCCGAGGTTTCCCAGGTCTCATCAGATCAGTGCGACAAAATTATGGCAGAGATAGCCAAAATAAATGTTCGGTTGAACCAAATGGATACGAGGTCAAGGTCAATCCAACGCGACAGAGGTAATAAACGTTCATCATACCGTACGCGCAGCGCTTCCCGGCAGCGTACACCCAATAGCCCCGATTGGCTCTGTTTCTACCACTACCGATTCAAGAATCGTGCCAAGAAATGTGAGAAACCATGTGCTTGGAAAACTCCGGAAAACTAACGAGAGTGCAGCCAGTGGCGGAAGTCTGCACCGTTTTGCCATCCCACCGCCTTTGCGTAACAGATTTAAATAGTGGACTACGTTTTTTAGTGGATACAGGTGCTAACGTTTCGGTGATTCCACGCAAAAAAAAATCCTTTAGTGATAGTGAGTGCTCGGATTACAAACTGTATGCAGCGAACGGAACAGAGATAAAAACGTACGGCTCTCAAACTTTAGTGTTAAATTTGAACCTAAGGCGTTGTTTTCGTTGGACATTTGTAGTCGCGAATGTGAGTCAGCCGATTATTGGAGCAGATTTTTTAGAACATTTTAAACTGCTTGTGGACTTGAGTGCACGTAAGTTAGTCGACAAAACTACCAGTTTAGGCGTTATAGCGTCGCTCGTGTGTCACAATAGTGAACTTCCGATAAGTACAATAGATATGCAACAGCCGTTTTCGGATTTATTACAGCGATATTCAGAGATTACGAAGCCATTATCGTTTAAAGAACCAGCTAAACACACGGTATACCATCACATAGAGACAACAGGCCCGCCTGTTTTTGCAAGAGCGCGACCCCTTCCACCGGATAAATACAATAAGGTAAAAGAAGAGTTCCGTATTATGCAGGAGCTGGGGATTTGCCGGCCTTCAAAAAGTCCTTGGGCCAGCCCACTCCACGTCGTGCCGAAGAAAAACGGTGAGTTGCGACCTTGTGGCGATTATCGTAGACTTAACGCTATAACGATTCCCGACAGGTACCCTATTCCTCGCTTGCAGGACTTTACATATCTTTTAGCAGGAAAGAAAATATTCTCTAGTCTTGATATAAAAAGAGCCTACCATTTTATTGAAATCGCGCCTGAGCATGTTGAGAAAAGTGCAGTTATTACACCTTTTGGCTTATATGAGTTTCCTAGATTAATTTTTGGTTTACGTAATGCAGCACAGTCATTCCAGCGTTTTATGAATAATACTGTACTACACGGTCTCGATTTTGTATATTGTTATATCGATGACGCATTAATAGCTAGTAGTGACGCAATCACCCATAAAAAGCATCTAGAGATAGTATTTCAAAGATTTGTAAAGTATGGTATCTGTATCAACCAGGCTAAGTGTAATTTCGGCAAAGAAAAATTAGAATTCCTAGGCTATCAAGTATGTACTGAGGGGATACGACCTTTGGAAGACAAGGTTCAGGCAATTAAAGATTACCCAAAACCGGAAACAATTGCGCAATTACGTCGTTTTTTGGGTATGCTCAATTTTTATCGAGCTCATCTTCCAAACGCCGCATCTTATCAATCCGAACTTAATAAGTTTTTACACGGTGCTAAAAAAAATGACAAAACTGTCATACAATGGTCGGACGTAGCTATAAGAGCTTTTGAACAATGTAAGGTGAGTTTACAAAACGCCTGTACTTTGTTCCATCCAGTAGCAGACGCACCTTTAGCACTTATGACGGACGCCTCAGACACATGTGTTGGTGCAGTATTGCAGCAACACGTGGGCGGTACCTGGAAGCCGCTAGGTTATTATTCCAAGGCTTTATCATCGGTTCAACGTAAGTATTCTACTTATGATCGCGAGTTACTCGCTATATATATGGCTATAAAACATTTTAGGAACCTGCACGAAGGAAGGTCTCTCATCATATACACAGATCATAAGCCGTTAGTTTACGCATTTTCTAAAATAGGTACCGATAGGGAGACACCTAGGCGAACAAGACAACTTATTTATATTAGTGAATTTTCTACCGACATTCGTCATATTGAAGGTCCAAACAACGTAGTAGCCGACGCACTAAGCCGCGTAGAATCAATAACGTGTCCCACGACTGTAGATTTCGCAGCGTTGGCAAAAGCTCAGTCCCACGATGAGTTTATAACAAACAACGGATCGGATAACATTCAGCTGAAACACATTTGCTTACCTAACTGTAACTATAATTTATATTGTGAATTATCAACAGGCAATGTTCGTCCATATGTACCAAACAAATTTCGTAGGATAGTTTTTAATAGCGTACATAACCTTAGCCATCCGGGAATAAGAAACACACGTAAATTAGTTAGTTCAAAATTTTTCTGGCCAACCATGAACCGAGATGTAGGTTTGTGGACAAAAACATGTATTCAGTGTCAAAGATGTAAAGTCAACAGACATACTTTGTCTCAGCTACAACAGTTTCCTGAATGCGATAGGTTTGAACATATTCATGTAGATATTGTTGGTCCTCTTCCAACAACAGTGGATGGTTATAGATATTTAGTAACGCTCATAGATAGGTGTACAAGATGGCCTGAATGTTTTCCAACTAAAGATATAACAGCTGATACGGTAGCACGTGTAGTTTACCAGGGTTGGATAGCACGTTTTGGATGTCCACATACGATAACTAGCGACCAAGGTCGTCAATTCGAAAGCGATTTGTTTAACCGCCTTATGCGTTATATGGGTGTGAATAAAACAAGAACTACACCATATCACGCACAATGTAACGGTATTCTGGAACGTTTCCATAGATTTTTTAAAGCTGCTCTTTCAGCTCGTTTAGATAACACTTCTTGGGTAGAAGAGTTACCAACTGTAATGTTAGGTCTTCGTGCAGCACTCCGTAGTGACAGTGGAGTAAGCGCTGCGGAAATGGTGTACGGCCAAGCGTTAAGGTTACCCGGAGATTTTTTCGACACTACGAAAACTCAGGTATGCAATCCCGAAACATTAGTTGAAAGGATTAGAGATACTATATGTAAATACAAACCTGTGTCGTTTTCTCAACATGGCTCACGGACAATTTTCGTTCATCCTGATCTTAAGACAAGCGAATATGTTTTCATTCGTAATGATGCAGTTCGAAAACCTTTACAACCGACTTATGACGGTCCATATAAAGTCATACAACGAGGAAGTAAGGTATTTGTAGTGAGAGTCAAAGACAAATTAACACGTATATCTATAGATAGGCTCAAACCCGCGTATGTACTCCAAGACGATGATTTAACCGTTACGCGGAGAAGCAATTTATGCCCTGTACCACTGGATCGTGAAGAAGGTACAGACGAAAGGTTAGACGTATCTAAGAGTATCATGCCACAGAGAAACTTGTCAAGCCCTGTGCAAATAGAACACAGCACAGAAGGTACAAATACAGATACGCATCGTATAACGCGTAGAGGTCGCATCGTTAAAAAACCCGTTCGTTTTGTTCATTTTCTAGGTTAGTTACAAAAACATATTTGTAATTTTGTTTTATCTAATACGTGTAGTTTGGTAATAAATATATAAAAAACCATACATGTTAATGCTAATTCGATAACTGTAAAAATATTATTTTTGTGTAACAGTGTATTGTATTTTTGTGTAAGTACATACAGTTTCTTTTTTGTAACAACTTTATTTTGTACTTCATGGTTCTTTTCTATAGCAATTTTATTTTGTACTTAACTTTGCAGAGTCAGTAGGTACTATGGAATGTAACTCCATAGGAATGATGTGTTTGTAATTGTTCATGTGTAGATTGATATATCAAATTTCATTACTTTGATTTTAAAACTGTCTGTAAGATGCACTGTTTATGAACTTAAGTATTTAAGTAGTATAAAGTGTGTCATGATCATAGTGCATTTTGTGTATGAAACTAAAGTATATATTATAATTTTAACAAACTTTTATATATTTGCTTGATTTTGCAAATCGTGTTAATGTTTTTTTACAATATTATTCAAAATTTTGTATACAACCATTTTTTTTTTTAAAAAGGGGGGAATGATGTAGCGACATGCAAACTTGCTGAATTGCATTTTTATGTAGAGCGACTGGCGATCGAATCCCCTCCGTTCCCAGTCGTCTCGTGAACTTTATCGGTTACGCACATATATGTATTATAAATTATTCCATTGGCAATAAATCTATCAGGAAGTTATTCGTTTCACTCCCTAAGCCCCACCAGCACACGCGACACCATCATGTTAAAGAATTAAAATTTTTTTTTCTTTATATAATTTAGACTTTTTTGTATACGTCATTCATTTTACTTTTCTGATCATTATCATTGATTCCTTGCATACATACTCATACATGCGATCTTTAACATTATAACCTACCTTAAAAGTTTACTAGGTTTAAGTTTATAAACCATCGAGCGAGCATTATTTTTAAGCTTAGTTTAAAAGAATCTGAGATCAAAGCCCGAGGCTATCGTTAGTATCGATAAATTACGAGTATCGATAAAATCTACTCGATTGTAAATTCTAATGTTATCGATGCTAGGCGCCAAACTTGTAATATTAGAGAACTTAGTTTTGCAATACCTGAGACTGGATTAGTTTAGCTTATTTTATGATGATTTCGAAATTGAGTGATAATGATTCTCAACAAAAATTGACTTTACTTTCAGTTAAGTGTTCTAAATTATAATTACACACTGTTTTAGACTTTAAGTCCTTTATAATAAGACTAGTGGTTGAATCACCTGATTTATCTGCTATGAGTGCAGAATGTGCTTTCGCTATTGTTCTATAATTAACGGGGGATTACCCGCGAAAGTGCAAGTACAGCACGGAATCTTTGAGAACCATAATTATATCAGATTATTATGCTACGTATTGTTGAACTTTGAACAAGTTCAACATTGTTTGCGTTCATTAGCATAATTCTCATCAACTTTTAACGCCATTTTACCGACCTTGTTCTTGAAAATATTTTTTTTTAAATTATATTTTTAATTGAATATCCTAAAGATGTTATTTGTGCTAACTTTCATAAATTTTAATTTATTAATTTGGCAACTTAGTGAAGGTAAATTACTCTTTTATTTAATTAAAATTAAAATCAGGTAAAATTGAGAAATAACTGGGAACCTACATACTTAAGATAGATCTTAGGCCACCATCAAAATAACAGACATAATCCTACTACTATTATAAAGGCGAAAGTTTGTATGGATGTATGGATGTTTGTTACTCTTTCACGCAAAAACTACTGAACCGATTACCATGGTGAAATTTGGTATGTAGGTAGCTGAAGACCCAGAATAACACATAGGCTACTTTTTATCCCAGAGTTCCCGCGGGATTGATAGGGTTTCCATGCGGACGAAGTCGCGGGCGGCCTCTAGTAAGGTATATATTCCATTGAAAAGCTTCACGAAGCCATATCGCTTCAACAGATTAAATTAATGCTGAAAGCATTATTTAACAGTCAAGATTAAAAAAATATACAAGGGAATCTGCCTTTCATTAAATTATATAATGTTGGCTTTAAAGAAGATTACTTTATATACATATTTCCGTTAAAACATTACAATTTCAAATTCATTGTCTATATTATGATCTCATAATACCTACTTATTGATATACTTGTGTGGATAGTGAAGAATAAGAATTTATTGTGCCATTACCTACAGACGAAATACTCATAACAAATTTGAATCTAATCGACACTTTATAAGTATCAAAACTATTGACCAATTAACGCCTCCGCAATCACCTACGGATGTTTCTCTAACTTCCGGAAAACATTATGAGAAAAACTAGGCTCTATTTGTCAAATATAATATTACATGGGAAATATACTATGTACCATATACCGAAGCAGTGTGGGAAGCTGATGCTGTCATGTTCTTTCGTATGGTGTCCAGCATCAATACTAATAACTCTTTTCTGAGTTTAACATACATTTGATGACTAACCAATTTTCTTAAAGTGAGAAAAATCTTTTTTCTATTGGTGCCGAGTGGTTTCCGGCACAGAATAGGACCACTCCATCTCTTTCTTATGGATGTCGTAAAAGGCGACTAAGAGATAGGCTCATAAACTCGTGATTATTTTTTTAGAGGATGGGCTGGCAACCTCTCACTATTTGAATCTCAATTGTATCATTAAGCCAAACAACTAATCGAGGCCTATCAGTATTTTCAAGACTGTTGGCTCTGTATTCCCCGCAAGAGATATAAATATAAATATATAAAGGCAAATTACACAGATTGAGTTAGCCTCGAAGTAAGTTCGAGACTTGTGTTACGAGATACTAACTCAACGATACTTTATTTTATAATAAATACTTATATAGATAAACATCCAAGACCCAAGCCAATCAGAGAAAGTTCTTTTCTCATCATGCCCTGACCGGGATTCGAACCCGGGACCTCCGGTGACACAGACAAGCGTACTACCGCTGCGCCACAGAGGCCGTCATAAGACGTGATTATATGTATTTATGTACCCTATAAAAATAAACATGATAGAGACCTGCATACCCAGATAAATGGATGTGTAGCTACATTCCAGTAAAGGTAAGATTTCCCTGCAGTTCCTTTTTTTTAGCAGAAGCCACCAGAACTAACGTCAGGAGGATGATGTACAGGGTTTCATTATATTAACGAAGTCATTAGTTCTAAAATAATTGTATTGAGTGGATTAAAAATAATTACGAAGTCAATAATACTATTGAGTGGATTCAAAAGGAGATTATTAAGTCCGCAATAATGGTTTTATGGCACACCTGATGTGGCCAATTCAAAAGCCACCCAACAAATGCAATTAGGTTTAGGTTCACCCATTCACTATGTCCACTCCATTATGCACTGTCCTTGTGTGTCTACTATTTGTTGCATTTTGTAGGTTACAGAGTCACCCGGAGCCCAAGCCATGTGATTTTTAACTGAAGGTACTGTTCTAGGGAATGCTTAGATAGTTTGGTCATGTCGAGAGGATAAGTGAAAGCAGGTTGACTATGCAAATGTACAAGGGGAGTATGAATGGGAACGTTGGAGTGGCTTAGACGAACGTACCTTGATCAAATCGGAGACCAATGGCCAAAGCCAAAGTACCAGAAACTGGGCGTTCATCTTTTTGAATGAATGGTACGTTTTTTATGACGTCTTTTGTAAGTACTCCAAACTAGGTTTGTGTGTGGAAAATAGATTGGATTGAGGCATTTCAAATTTGACATATTGGTTTCTTATGACGACTAAGGGTACACTAAGAGAGAATTTTCCGTAATACCCACGGGAAAGGAAACGGGCAAACTCAAGTGAATTTATACAAAGCTTGGACTCCATGACCATCTTTCCTGTACTTCGTCAGCAAAACCAAACTGCCCCAGTTCTCATGACCAGCTGTAGGAAGTGTAGTATTATTGTTTATTTTTATAGCATGTATTTATATGTTTTTACATCCGCTATAACGACTTATCGATAGTCGCAGCTAGAGCAAATAGCGGAATGTAAGCATTTGAAGAAAAGGATGTAATCAAACTTCTTTTAATAAAATTTTTAAATCTATTATTATCAGTTATTTATAAATTCTAAGCGTCAAATTCTCGATATATATATAAAGGCAATATTGTTTCGTATTTGGTACGTCTTATTAAATTTACCAACTGAGATCAAAGCCCGAGGCTGGCGTTAGTATCGATAAATTACGAGTATCGATAAAATCTACTCGATTGTAAATTCTAATGTTATCGATGCTAGGCGCCAAGCTTGTAATAATGAGTTAGAGAACTTAGTTTTGTAATACCTGAGACTGGATTACTTTAGCTTGTATTCTGATGATTTCGAAATTGTGTCATAATGATTTTAGACTAAATTGATTTACTCGATTCAGTTGTATTGAGATTAAGTGTATCCAGTTTAAATGAAATCAAATCAAATCATCTTTATTTTTGTGAAAGGTGTATGATAACTATATTTACCTTTATTATTCACTAGCTGTGCCTGCGACTTCGTCCGCGTGGAATAGTTATTTTGGGCATCATTGAAGCCCTCAAGGATGCTCCTTCCCCGATTTTTTTCACATTTTCCATTATTTCTTCGCTCCTAATAGTTGCAGCTAGACGTTATATAGCCTAAAGCCTTCCTCGATAAATGGTCTATTCAACACAAAAATAATCTTTCAAATCGAACCAGTAGTTCTTAAGATTAGCACATTCAAACAAACTCTTCAGTTTTATAATATTAGTATAGATAAATCTAAGTGCCTATTTAAACTAAAAAAAATATTCTAGTAGAATTATAACCAGAAATATGTACCTACAACTTACAAAAGAAAAATAAATGAAAATAAAGTTGAAACGCCTGTGCAATACTATCTTGCCGTCGTCGGGTCTTCCCTTACTCCCTTAGGGAGTCGGAGTAGATTGGTCAGGGCTTTTGGCCCTCTTTAATGGCATCATCGCTGCCTACGACTGTAGGCAGGTCGATGGGGCGGCCGTGACGGCCTGGGTCTTCACGTCTTCATACACTGGGAGTTCCCATCGGCGGCGGCGTCGTCACTGGTCGACGACGTCTGCCGCAAGGCAGCGAGGGGAGGGTTTCACCCGACGACCCGGAGGGCGGGCGCGGAGCGGCGCGATGCCACGCAGGTGGCTGTGTGATGACGCGTCCGCCCTCTCGAATATCTAGGTTCTCCCACTTCAGGTCCCTGAGAATCGTCGAGTTCCTCACGTAGCGACGACTGCTCTGAGACTTTGGCTCTCTTGGGCTCTGAGTCTTCTCCTGTTGGTCTCAGAGCAGAATGCGGGATCTGACGTACGTTTGGTAGATCCTGAGCTTCGTCCTCAGGGCGAGGCTGGAGGAGAGAACTGCGTGAAGTCTCCCCCTGGCTGCCTTGGTCATGAAGCTTGCGCTCGGCTCCTGCACCTTTTATACCCTGCCGCCGCTAGCCGCGTCGAGGGCGGCAACCGTTACGCAAAAATAATCCTTATATCATGATTCAGTAGTTACGCGCGATGGCTTGTTACGGTATTTTATTTCACGTGTAAGTTTGGTGTTTCTATACCGATTTCGATGATTCTTTTTTTATTGAAAAGTAATATTAATTTATAAGAATTACAAATGAGTGTGAGTGTTATTGGTATTATAAACATCAGAGTAAAGAAATATAATCAGAAATCTCCGAACTGCTAAGCTATTAGGAATTACACGTGTTATTGTGAGTCAACCATAAAAGATTGACTTATGCTGTCTTGGGATATTTTTTTAATAATTTTATGTAGAATATTTCCGTTGTACATGGTTTTGCTGTATCTTTAACCATTAAGGCTGCACACGCGACGGAAGCTTATAAAATCAAGTAACTTCTCCCGTTTTCCCAACATTTCCTTTCACTGCTCTGATCCTTTTGATTGTAGCGTAATGAAAAGTATACTATAACCTGCTCAGGAGTATGAAGTATAACTGTACCAAGTTTCGTTAAAATCTGTCAAGTAGTTTTTGTTTCTATAAAGAACATACAGACAGACAGACAGACAGACAGACAAAAATTTTACTGATTGCATTTTTGGCATCAGTATCGATCACTAATCACCCCCTGATAGTTATTTTGAAAAATTATTCCATGTACAGAATTGACCTCTCTACAGATTTATTATAAGTATAGATATTCGAAAGACTGGGCTTGCGTTGTAATTTCCTTAAATTTCCTCTTTATTAAAAAAAAACAAGTTTCTCTTAATCGTATAAACCGACATTAAGACAATAAGAACATATTTATATACGATGCACTTACGTGCATTAAATATTTCTTTTCGTTTTCATCAGGCAAGCTGCCGCCATAAGAAAACACCACGTCTACTCGCCGCAGAAATAGATACTATATTTCCTTTATGTGCCGTGTGGTTCCCGCAATTTAGAATAGGACCACTCCATATCTTTCCCATGGATGTAATAAAAGGCAAGGCGAATAAACTTGGGATTTTTCTTATAGGCGATAGGATAGCAATCTGTCACTATATGAATCTCAATTCCTTCATTAAGTCATACAGCTGGTCGATGCTTTTCGGTCTTTTCATGACTGTTATCTACCCCTCAGGGGATAAAGACGTGATTAGATTTATGTATGTCCTTTATATGTTCTCTTTACAGATAAAAAATAGGAAATTTAAAGCTGGAATTGCGATCCTAAATAATGAGTAAGCGAGAAAATTATAAGATACTGTAGAAAGTGGCATACAATTTATTTTGAATAATATTAAAACTTAAAAGTACACGAGTAAAATCAGATGATTTGCAAAAAAGTATTAGGTTAGGCGAAAGTCCGATCGTACTGATGAGTATCTGATGATTATTGAGGTAGATACAGAGATGAATCACACAAATCTGAAGGGCAACATAGTTCTAATGCTAACAATGCGCGAAAAAATTCCAATTAATTGCATTTAGATAGCTAACGGCAAGAAAAATTCACAATTTTTAATTTTTCCTTCCTGGACTTAATGCCATAAGGTATTCCCTACTAGTCAAACTTTTAGACCATACAGATACATACATAAAATCACGCCTCTTTCCCGGAGGGGTAGGCAGAGACTACCTCTTTCCACTTGCCACGATCTCTGCATACTTCCTTCGCTTCATCCACATTCATAACTCTCTTCATGCAAGCTCGGCGGTTTCGGATACTTTTGAACTGACCCTTTACCAGGACGTCCTTAATTTGACCAAGATACGTTCGTCTAGGTCTTCCCACTCCGACCTTTCCCTCCACACTCTCCTTGTATATCTGCTATTGTAACTGTCTATAAACAGATATTGTAATTTGGGTGCATTCTTCACTCTTATACTTCGGTTTCCGGATCCTCTTATAAAATAAAACAGAATGTTTTCAACTCAATTACAAAAATACTTGACTCTTATGACCTAACATCAAAAACTTATCTAGTATTAATCGACGAAGACAATAGCAGTTCATATATCAGTCTTCAAAATCAGGTGCATTGCGAAACATGTCCATTCTAATCCATTCAATATGGACAAGGAACCTTTGACCTACCGTTCACTGGGTGAACGGCGTGTGTCATAGTCTAGGAACATACGTGTGCTAAACTTAGGTAAGAATGTAAGAAGGGATATTTTAGTAAGGCTAATAGTTTAGGCTGTGATAATCGCTAAAACATTTCAAATCAAAAGTTAAAACATTGTTCATTTTTATTATTTAACTATGTATTTTATTTATACTCTCCCGGAAAAGGGCGTAATAATTTGTATATATGTTTCCTATAGTAAGCTTACTTACCGGATCTGACCTTTGCCAAACGAAGTAAAAATTTGTTAAATCTTATGGGTTAAAGAAATCTTAACTTTCGACAGGAAACCGCAGATTTTAATTGATTTACACAAATTAATTGGGTGAAAAAATGTTTTAAAGTTGTATTTATATTGCACTAAAATCCATCGAAAATGTATGTACATTGGGTGTAATAAATATGAACGACTTCCGATTCTGCTTTGAGAATTGAAAGATTTTATCGATTTATTTTATCAAAAACCGGTTACAATAACAAAATTGTTTTATATTACAATCATTAATATCGAAATTTCAATGAATAATTATTGAGTACTCCTTTTTAATAGACAAATGTCTTTATTTTACAGTTCTTACATATATGTAAAATAAAATTTTAAAGATATATATTTGAGTAAAAAGAAGAAAAGAATATATACATTATTTATCACGAGACGCATATTTTACGTCAACGTCTAATTAAAACGCCGTCAGTCTGTCTAGAGGTTAGAGCGGCAGACGAGCGTCTGCGCTTGCGCGGCTATAGAACAATTCGTTCGTTATTTTGGGGTGAAACGGCCAAGCTGAGTCACACATTCGCATGTAATAAGATTGAATCTTAAGCCTGACGAATGAGTATAATATTCTTAAAATTACTTTCTGAACCCTTCGAAAAACGTGCGCAAGATGTCAACAATAAAAGAGAAAATATAAATCATTACAATATCGACAATTCTTTTAAATAATCTGTCATCGCTTGCAAAGACAGTTAATCTTAGTAAGTAGCACAGAGCAGTAAGAGCCTCTTTGATCTGCTATAAGTAGGCACAGAGGCCGAATATCCAAAACTGAAATGCAAGTGGCCAGCTTTCACCACACCACAATGCATCGGCGATGTTCTGAATGGATTACACGACTATTCGATTGCGCAATTCGAGAGATCGATCGTATCGTATTAGTTTTCTAGTCTTGTGGTCAGTAAACAACAAGATGCGTGATCAAATTTTGAACGTTTTTTAAAGAAGGAGACTTAAAAAATTCACGTGTTAGGTCGTAATTGCTGAAATATGAAATAAGAAACGTAAAATACTTATTGATTTATGCATATATATCAAAGTTTCACCGCCAATTTCAAAGGAATGATTAAGAGATATAACTTACACGCTAAGTTAAAAAGACTGCACAACAAACATTAAAACATAAACTCGAAAAAAAACTGAAAATTCACATGAAAGCAACGCCTCTGGTAAAACAAGTATAACATAATCATAACCTGTCCTACCAGGCCCTACACTCATAAACATACAGATCATACAATCATCGATCGCTACTATAATTACAATAATTTATACAAGAAAGTTGATCTATAGTACAAACAGACTTTCTAGCCATTGAAACATCAAACCAATTCTATCACATTATCGTGTCATCGGTTACGAGATCGCAGGTGTCCCACCCACGTGGGGTGAAGTGGGACACGTCCCACTATCGCCACTTTCCCAAAGGCCCGATCGGCCCCGCGAGGGTCAAAAGCCACGCTCGATTCGATTTGAATCCATTTATGCTGTATTGTGGGAAAGTGAATTAAATTACGATATTTTATCTATAATTAGTTACCTACTTATCACTGACACTTGTTATTAATTGTGATTTTATCTTCACGGTATGCTCACAAAATAATGAAAGTGCATTTTATTTTTATTTTGAAGTATGGTATTTATTTCAATGGGCACAAAGCTCTTTACTATGAAAGATTTGCCTTATAAACGCATACCCTAATACTGTATAAGTTCTGTTTGAATTTGACAAACCAAAAAATTATAATATCTTCTCAGGGATCAATCTTAATAACTCTCTTTTTTAAAGGGATTTCAGTGAGAGAAGCACAAAAGCTAGTTAACAGCTAAATGTAAGATCTTCCTAACTGACCTTACTTTTCATCACAACAAATATGAATATTTTCATAATTACCGATTTCTCGCGTGGAATTACACACATCAACGGATGCCATTGTATAATCAGCCTAGTTACAAAGTGTAATGGTCTTAATTAATTTGCCATACACGGTTATAAGCACCTTTTATGTCTCGCAGATGCGTGTTAAGAGATGGCGGAAGACATGCGCGCTAACTGCTAATAGTGACACCAAACTTTAAGTACGAAAAAGGAAAATAAATACAAATACCATACTAATATATTTGAATAATAATGTTTTTAGTTTGTAATTTAGAATAGTTTTTTTTTATTATTATAAAATAATTTATATTAGTGTATATTATTTAATTAGGTATATTTGATTAATTGTATAAGATAATATATAAAGTTTTTTGTTATATCATGAAAAAAAATATACTAATATAAATGGGAAAGTCTATTAATCTGTTTCGTTTCTACTGTAAAACTGCTGAACCAATTTTGATGAAAAAAAATGGACTTCTTCGCCGTGGAGAACAGCCCGATTTCCTCCTATGACCACAATCCAGGCGTGTCTGAGTTAGGTAATAACACGGAATAACTCTCGTCTGACCTCCCTGACCCTATTATCAGGGGAATATAAACTAGAAATAACCATGCTTTATCTAGGTGTATGTTAGATTAAATAAACAATTTTCTTTTTCAGTTTTGCTGACTTTAATGACGTTCACATGATGACTATAACAATTACATGAGTTTTGTTTTAAAACGTTGTCAAAGCAATTTACGGATTTCTTAGTCAATATCTTTATTTTACCTTTAAAATAAAATTTAAAAATACTACTAAAGTCGAGAAAAGTTATACTATTTCTGTCTAATTCCATCGTAGAGCTAAACAGCTAAGCGTGGCCTTTTAGTTATTTTATGACTGCTGGCTCCGTCTCTCCACAGGGTATAAAAACGCGACTGTATGTATGTATGTATATAAAGTCGAACAAAACAAAAAAAAAACTCACAGTCGTACCTTACAACTGAGATAAAAAATATATACACATATGTATATAGCGCAATTTGGCAACCCTTCATGGAAATTTCTTCAATTACTCGGCGCGGTTTACAAATACGAGCTATGCAGGGATTCTTGCGGTTTGAGACACTGCTGAAATCATTTTCCTCACGTGTATCAGATTTCTAACTGGCTTTTGACCGGGGCTTCACCCTCATGGGAATTTCCTAAATTCCTTCCTTAGCAACCTACATCATCATAACTATAACAGCGACATATAATTTGCCTTGAATTGATTTGACAGTCACTATTTCGTGAATTCCATCATAAAGCCATTCAGCTAAACAGCTAAACGTGGTCTTCTAGACTTGAGACTATTATATCTCTCTATCTATGTAAAGGATAAACATGATTTTTTATTGCATTAAAATATTTGGTGTAGAACAAATTATCACATTATAAAAACATAAAACTGTAAGGCAAAGAGATATCGTTTTTTTTTTAACAAAATCATCATTAACATGGCGTCAGTCTTACAAAAAAAGGCTGTGGGTCAAATTTTAACCTTCAATTTAAAAATTCTGAACACAAACCTAAACTTATTTTACTATAAAAATTAAGAAAAATACTTCATTCGCCTCGGGTTCCGAACAATTTAAAGAATTATTTTAAAAATGATATTCTAATAAACAAAACGCGTCCAGTAAATTAAGTATTATATAACAATAAGTATATAAATCCTTAAACACTTGGTTTAATAAAAGTGGGCCTTATTTATGTATTGTTTCAGTCAATTGTCCAAAAATTAACCATTTTTATGCACTTATTTTGCTGATTAAGAACGATGATAACGTATATTGGAAAAGATAAATACGTTAACGTTTTTTGGCTCCGTAATAAAAATAATAATTTCTCTTAAGTAGTTAATAAATAAAAATAATAAAAAAATTAAAATCGACGATACTCGAATATTCACCTAAGTTGAACCTTCAAATTTTGATCCCTAAAACTGTGTCGAGTCAACAAAACAAGTTTTTTATAGTTCCCTGAATGAACCCGGCTCAAACCGGTTCCGACCGGTAAGGTTCAGGGACTATGCGACATGATTTGGGAGGTAACCCGAGACTCTAAAAAAAGTTTAAAAAAGGAATAACGATTTGTAGTTCTTCGAACTCTTTTTGCTTGTCGTGTTATGTGTTGTTCGATCTATGAATGAATTTATTTTTTAATTTTTCATAACAATATTCCAACGAGTAGTAAATACCTATTAATAACACAAAATTATGTAACTTGAACTTTTTTCTACTTCTATATTCAAAGCAGATTTGTAAGATGCGTACGAAAATGACAGATTTGTAAAGTTTTTCCGCTAAGCCAGCGTAAAAAATAACATAAAATTAGAGTATGAAATGGAGACTAAGGAATTAATCCTTAATCGCCTATTACGACATCCACGGGAAAGATATGGAGTGGTTGATTGAAAGATTTATACATACAAACATACATACGTATGGTCACATCTATTTCCCT
Organism: Amyelois transitella; assembly: GCF_032362555.1. NCBI lineage: Eukaryota > Metazoa > Arthropoda > Insecta > Lepidoptera > Pyralidae > Amyelois > Amyelois transitella. Next base: position 1,928,181 of record NC_083511.1, on the reverse strand, counting down.
TGCGGGGCAGACAGAGCCAACAGTCTTTAGAGGACTGAAGGGCCACGTTCAGCTCTTTGGCTTAATGATAGAATTGAGATTCAAATAGTGACAGGTTGCTAGCCCATCGCCTAAAAAAGAATCCCAAGTTTGTCAAGCCTATCCCTTAGACGCATTTTACGACATCCATGGGAAAGAGATGGAGTGGTTCTATTCTTTTTTTTATTGGTGCCGGGAACCACACGGAACTCTCCCACACACAACAACAAATAAACCCAAAAATATGGACAGGTTCCTCACGACTCCACTTGCTACGGTAAGTTCGCGAGGTGTACCATTTAACCCAATGCTCCACATTCCCAAACACGTAAAACCTGATCACATGTAGGGTTATTAAGGGTAAGCTGCGCCGGAAACCACACTCGTGACGTGTAAATGATTGGCTCGATCGCCTCATAATGACCAGGTAAGTTGCCGTTTTCTAATCTTACAATAAAGTGTGTGAAACAAGTCGCCTGCAGTTTATTTATCATATGAGGTACATAATAAGAATGTCTCTCTCTTAAATCGTACACTCAGCTTTTTTATAGAATTAATTTTTACTAGATATCTTTGGAAACACCAACACAATTTTTCAGAGGCTCTTTTGCCTCTGAAAAATTGTCAAAACGATAATGTAATAATCGCAATAAATAGCAAAACATCAAGGATTTTAATATGGGTTAACTGAAAAATATTTATAATATAAAATAACGACCTAAATTCATACAAAATAAAAAAAAATTAATAAAATATTTATATATAACTGAGACTCGCGTTAATTTTTTCGTAGATCTAAATCAACTAAATTTTAAAAGAGTTTATTAAAAATTTAAAAGTCAAAAATAAAATACGTATTAGGTAAGTACCAAAAACTGAAAAGATTTAAAGAAGACTCCGTATAAGAGGCGTGTTTTCGAATGTATAAAATAATACTTCCCCTTAATCGATTAACCGTCATCGAGTATACGATTCGCGACAGTCCGGTTCCAATGATAAATTATTCGAGTGACGTGTAACTACCGATTAATTTACTACAGATATAATTGTTGTTGTAAATCTTGACAAATGAAATTAACTTTATTAATATCCTTAATATCACGCCTCTTTCTTTGAGGGGTGAGCTGAGATTAAAACTTTTGCTTGCCACGATCCCTGCATACTTCTGTGTCCAAATTCATCAAAATTTTAATGCGACCTCGAGTTTAGGGTAACCTGAGCTGGTTGGTCCAATTCAAATTATTATTATAAATTGTACAAAAGGAAAACTTAATCTCTTTCCCGCTGATGTTGTAAGAAGCGTCTAAGGAAATAAGCACTTCCATCTAGTGCTGCAAACATTATTTGAAATAGGTCAAGTTCTTTTGGACACAGGGTCATGAACACCGGACCAGAGTAAAAGCTAGGAGGAATAAAAATAAAACTATAACGAGGATATTCAAAATGTTTTACAACCAAAAACCCACTCTTCATCTTATCGGTCACCTCAAACGTTTAAAATGTAAGAGAAATTTAAAAAATTACTAGGATTGTCAACTGTATTTATATGACTGGAACCCAGAAGGTCGTGCCTACACATTTTTTTCAACAAACGACGATTTATTTATTTTTTACCAGTGTCGCCTTTTTGTCTGTTTCGGTCTAATTAACTTTTTAAAAACAGTTATTGTTGTACAAAACTTTTCGTCATTTCCTAGGACGATCCTAAAATTTCGTGAAAGTTGGCAACCCTAGTAGTGACTCAGAGGAAATCTCGTTAGTTTGAGAGTTCCCACGAAGTCCTATCGCAACTCTTTACCGTTTCATCTTAAGCTGATTGTATACTAACTTCAAGATTATTCAGCTATAAAGTCTGTTTATTTTATAGATATCTAGATAAAATAATTTAAAAAGTTTATATGTTTTGCCATAGGCATACAAAACCAGATTCCAAATAGTAAAATTGTTCTATCGAAATTTTCCTTTATTCCGTCATTTATTTACTCGATTCTGTTTTTTTTACATATGACCCCTTTAATAATTTTTATTTCTTCAGGTGCACGTCAAACTTTTACGAAATTACAGAACAAAATCATAAACAGCACTCCTTTTATTGGACAATTTTGTAACGATTCTATCATTTGACTTTACCAAAGCATAACCGATGTATCGGTATATCATACGGCACACTAAAAGCGAAACCATTGATTGCATAAATCGCTTACTCGATTCTTGCCCGATTTTATATCGGTTCGGTCATTTGATTTGTTTCACTTCTAAATTGAGTTCAAGCTCTTACACGCCGCTCTGTAATTGAATATATTTTTTAAATAAAATAGAATTTCTTTTTTTAAACCGAACCCACTTAAAAAAATATAATGAATCGATTAATAATACAAATTTCACCCTTACTAATATTGTTTAAAAATTAAATGTAGCAGTTAAAATACAACGGTAAAACGAAAACTCGTTCGATATTTAAAATAACGAGAAGTAATTGGCTGGTTACAAAAAGTGGACAGTAATTGCTCTTAAAAGTAATACAGAACAGCTGATTCTGTTTGTTTTTCTTTTTTTTTTGCAGGTGCATCGACTTCGAACAGGTTATGTAAGTAGCTTGACAATTATATATGTATGAGTACACTTATAAAACATTAGAATACTACCCGCGTGTTACAAAAACTACGTAATTTTTGTTCCCAAAAGACCAAACTGATATGCCAAATGTTTTATGTCTAGTCTAGACCTAGCTGGTTGGTCTGTGCCTTGATATGACCTACAGTCGTCAAACAATTATTCAGTTTCTTTTATAAAGGAGAAAAAATATAAGAAGAAAATGAAGTTCACTTAGCAACTAGAAAAGATAGATTATTTAGATGTGTGATTTCTGGCAGTATAAAAAAAAATGCAACAATTAATGATATACAGGCAGTTAACCGCAATTCTTTTTTTTAACTATTTACATAGGTACACATTAACATATAATCACGTCTATATAGGTACCTTGCGGGGTAGACAGAGCCAACAGTCGTGAAAATACTGACAGGTTATAGGACGTTCAACTGTATTCAGCTATTCCTTAGTCGCCTTTTGCGACATCCATTTGAAAGAGATGGTATGGACCTATTATTTTTTCTATTGGTGCCGGGAACCACAAGGTACTTACATGCATGGCACGGAACTATTTACATGCTGTCTACAAAACCGAACCTAGTACTTTAAAGCAAATGTGTTGCAATAAATACTATGAATTATTCATTATCAACGAATTATGAAAATCAACTGATTCATTTATTCATTATCACAGTCGTAATTCCGAACTATTAATCAAAGGTCCGAAACTCAAAACTTCGTCCATGCCGGTCAGAACATTATTGTACTTATTGGCTTGGTGGCCTCTTCTTGCACCTTTTATTACACCCATCGACTTAATATCTTAATTTATAAAATGCAAAGGTGACCGACAGTCATCCGTCAAAAAAGGAATTTAATTAATCACCCTTTAATATGTTTAATAGAAATAAAAATAGGCTCAAACAGCTCAGAAGCATGGGTATAGTCTATGTTTAAAAGGAAGCAGTTGTTTTAAATGTCACCCTGTATATCAAAATAAACTATAAAAACAATTGTTAAAGGAAAAAAATGCACTGCTCTCCTTAGAGGCGAGGATGCAATTAGGAGTTAAACCCATAAGGAACAAGACTATTTTTATTGCAATCTCCCGCAGGCTTCAGAACCCAGGCACATTTTTTTTAATATCAATAAAGGGACAATACAGTGAAGCAAAGCAGAACAAATCACTTGGTCAATGACATTGATTGATAACAGTGCGCAAACCGCTTTGAAGTATAAATGAAGTTTAGTCGATCATTTCGATCTCAATGCGCCTGATAAGTCTTATAACATGTTTTGAATGATGGAAAGTAGGCTTCGATCAGATGTAAAGTTTGGCATGTACCTACTTGACAAGGCAAATATTGAGGACATGGGTAGATCTTGCTGAGTTGCTGCCTTTTTGTATTGCTTTATGTTATTTAGAACAATTTTTCTGTTATTAATGTGGGTGTGTGTTTTGCAGCTACAAATGCTTATTTAGCAGGTATCGTGACGATGTTTTCATTACAGTCAACATCGATTAGCATTCAATTAATAAAATAATATCTTCCACTCACAACGCAGCAGACGAATCAATTTTCTTTTTAATATCAAATAACAATTACCTGATCAACACGCAGTTTTCTGCTGAGCTCTGTGGCCCCGCACTCCATTCTTTGTGTCTGAAACAATATCATGATAATGTCAGTTTTTATTTCTTCGATTAATTACACAATGACACATTAGACATTACAATTTCATTACATTCAAGACAACATACTACATAGTCTAACAAATTTCTGAGTATACAAAATCAAAAGATTTAGCTAGCCCCAAAGTAAGTTAAGTACCAAGTTCATCCGTACGTATATTTTCCGTCGGATCTCTTGTGTAACGGATGGAAGAAACGTACCAAGTACACACATCGCAAATCGCAAAAAAGACAAACTCGGCCACATCAAACGAAGATACAGGAAAGCAATTCCTAGATTGTGGCGCATCCGCAGCGGCACATGCGATTCTGTATCCGCCTGAGCACGGCCGAGATTTGAACTTTATGACGTTGTAATACAAAACAGGAAAGCTTGCAGCAAAAACAACCAAACATCTGACCAGGAGCCACTTTCTATAAATTAAGACTTTATAACTGAAGAGAAAGAGTCTAAATTTAAATAGAAATGTGATAGTTTGCTTAAGGATGGAAAGCTCAGTCAAATGAGTAATGAATTGTCGGGATGTCACTAATGGTGGTCAAGTGGAGATTGGTATGCGTTTATGTAAGATAGCCTATAACGTATGGTAATTTGAACAAACTTAAGATAATGAGGTACGTGAGTAAAAGGTAAGATCTCATCAGAAATTTCGCTATCTATGAAAGAAGATTGCTTTACACGTCAAGTTGTGCATAATAACTTATCGAAATTATATATAAGTACTTTGAAACCAATGATTTGGAAAAATTTGCTGTTAAGGCTACTCGGAATTTAAAAACAGCTGTAAAAGGTGCCGGGTCCTTTCTTTTTTAAAACCAAATAAAATTTAAAAATTCACACTTTCAAAGGAACCCAAAACTTATTTGCGTAAATCTGATCTTAATAAAACTCAAGACATAATAAAATATAGTATTGCAACTAAATTTGACTGCGTGACTAAGTGATAAAAGTGGACACCAAAACGTACTAGCCGATGCTAACAAAGCAGACACTATCCGTTTTTTACAGACCATCTTTATAAAACTAAATGGAGCAGGCAAAACCAGTTTTTTGGCCAGTGTCAGTGACATTAGTTGTATTATTTATATATTTTGTTTGACATTTACTTTGGTACGATCAGAAGATGTTTTTATTAAAACTACTATAAAACTTTTACTATTAAAAAAAAATTAAAAACCGTGGGCTTTTCCTTAAAACAAATACATTTTGGACACGAAGATAAACCGCCAATGCAACACCCACCATACAACATGTATTTGATTCAATAAGTAGCCTATGTATGTTATAGAAGATTTTCAATAACAACATTAACTTTATTTAAATCCAGTCTATAAAGTGGACAATGTTAACACTAAACTTATGCACGGTCTTAAAGAATGTTTAACAAGTCCGGTACAAGACAATTCCTGGATTAACAATGCAAAATAACTTGTCCAAGGACTGAGTTGTAGAAAACAAGTTTACTATTGAGTATCGGGTTTCACTTACATTGTCATACCACCATAACTTCTTACGTAACAACCGGTGTGGTTTACAAAAGGGAAACATGTTTAGTGTGTTAATATTACACCTACAAGTTGGATTTAGTTGTGTCATGATGTCGATAAAGATATCGCATGCGAAGTATTGGGAGCCGTCTCCATCCGAGCTGCAATCGGATCATTTTTAAAAGTCCCCACAAATAAATTTTCCAAAATTGAGTTCATTATTTAGCATGCTTACTTAATCTTAGCATTTGCAAAAAATTAGTTCTTTGTACTAGGTACTTTTTGCTTTTGACATTCACAATGAAGCTAATTTAACTGTTTCCATTTATTTATTAATGCAAACATCTGTTCTTAGGTTCTTACCATTACTATAATAACTTCGCCATATGTATTCATCAGCTTTCAATTTTCTCGGTATAACACCAAAAGTAAGATGTTTTCTGATTTCATAGAAACATACATAAAATAACGCCACTTTTCCGAATGGGTAGGCAGACTACATCTTTCTACTTGCCATGATTCCTGCATACTTCTTTTGTTTTATCCACATTCATAAGTCTCTTTATGCAAGCTCATCATTCTTATTTCATCATAAAACGAAATTAGTACTATAAATACCAGTGACTCCTACTGAATGTACACGTGACGAGTCCTTAGATGCCTTAAGTCTGTAATTACAATGCGTCGCGCATATATCGTAAGGATTTCGACCACACAAAGACTCAATACGTCCCCTTGATGGAAATCTAACTTAGTCATTGGCATTTCCATTTGAGTTAACACCCTAATATTCGCAAACGCATTCTAAAAAAAGCATCATCATCATCATTCTATAATCATAAATTTATTAATAAAAATCTTATAGTAACAGACTTACTGAAAGACAATAAAACAACAAGAATACCGGACGTAGGAACCTAAAATTATTAGAAGATATCCCAAAATATTCACCGAAACGTTAAGAAACTAGAAACTTATACTAAACTTTTCACATTACGCGCGCGATGATGCGGGCATAATTTAGTTACTTTAAAAAAAACCTGTGTTTGGGTTAGCTTATATAATAATGTTCAGTAAAATAATCAAAAGCATTATTGAAATCTAAATTTAAAAAAAATAGCATGTGCAAAATAACATTAGACATTGATGCATCGTAATTTCTTTTTACCATTGAAAATTGGCTCTTTTGAAAAACCGAGTCAAACAAATTAAAACCACGCATATTGTCATTATTGGCTATTTGGCTACACATTTCATCATGAGCGTAACAAATGCAATAGTATCGTTTTCTCTTAAATTGAATTATACAATATTAAGTTTATAGTATATCAGCCGTAATGGCAACTAGTGCATGACATCAAGTTACTTTTGCAGAGTCTGTGAACGAATGGACATCCAAATTGTTTTTTTTTTATTGAGTACATACCTAGTACCGTGTGGTTCTAAGCACCAACAGGGAAGAATAGGACCACTCAATCTCTTTACCATGGATGTCGTAAAAGGTGACTAAAGGATAGTCTTATAAACTTGTGAGTCTTCTTGTAGGCGATGGGCTAGCAACCTGTCTCTATTTGAATCTCAATTCTATTATTAAGCCGAAGAGCTGAAAGTGGCCTATCTGTCTTTTCGAGACTATTGGCCTTGTCTACCCCGCGAGTGGTATAGACATTTACAAACAGACACATTTTACTATTATATCCCTTATCTACTACAGACAGATACTATGGCTATAATATTTAACATAAATGGAAATAATGAAATGAAAAATTTAATCAAAATGAACTCAAATTAAAACTAAAACGACTTATAAAACAGAAAGAAAAAAAAAATGATAACAAACTAAAATATAATTCACAAATTGTACAGTCACTGCAGCATCAACTTGCGAGAGTTTGTCTTGAAATAACCTCGGGTATATTTCTTCTGTACTATTTTTTTTTATTTCTGAGGCTTGAGGCGTGAAATCTGAAAATCAATTGGCGGTCCCAATTGGAAAGGCGTGGTGCCTTATGGTCCTCTCGCACGCAACCGTTTCGCAACACTTTATCTGAAGATACCATCTGCACGGTTTTACGGTAGAACAGTATAAAAAGCAATTTAACTTTGCTTTTATTAACCTGGAGATGCAAAGATTTGTAGGAGCAGTGTTGTTGGGTAAATTGGAAGATACATGTTATTACGTCTATATCCCTTGCGGGGTAGGAAGAGCCAACAGTCTTGAAAAGACTGAAAGGCTGTACTATGCTCAGCTGTTTGGCTTAATGATAGAATTGAGATTCAAATAGTGACAGGTTGCTAGCCCACCGACTAAAATGAGAAAACTTTACAAAATTTATAAGCCTATATTGATGACGTAATAATTTTAGGAACAAAATTAAAGTACCCATTGTCTCTTGAATATTTTCATCAAATTTCATAAAATTTCGTCCAGTAGTATCTCCTCTCAATGAATAACCAGTTGAATTCTCAGCTGTTGTTATAAAATTTAGGACAAATCCGACTTAACATATACTAACAGACGACGAGGAACTGGCATCAATAACATACGCAAGAACAGAAAAAACCTGTTCCGAGACGAAGACACCTGAGCACACATCTCAAATGCACACTTCCGTTCATTAGCATAGTGTTACGTGCATTATAGAACGTATAAATAATCATAAATTCACAATGCATTGTAAGATTTCCGGTGACATTATCATAAATAGCTGCTAATAGCTTTCAACCTATGGATACAATGCTTTCAGTAATATAAAAACAGTAAATGGAATGTTCAAATTATGATTTACAACAAAGTCCACATCATTGTTTTTTCCGTTGATTAATCTTGCATATCCGTTAATATTAGTTCTTTTGTTTCAGTACCTATTCAAAGTTGTTATCACAAAACTGCAATTAATTCGAGACCTCACCTAAAATAAGGTTGTCTCGCTCTCAGTTTCGAGATTATTTAATATATTGTAAGTAATTTATCTATTAAAAATAGAACCAAATCTTTAAACGAAATATATATCAATAAAATAACTGCCTATTTTACCATGCATACATACATACATACATACATATGGTCACGTCTATATCCCTTGCGGGGTAGACAGAGCCAACAGTCTTGAAAAGACTGAATGGCCACGTTCAGCTATTTGGCTTAATGATAGAACTGAGATTCAAATAGTGACAGGTTGCTAACCCATCGCCTAAAAAAGAAATCCTAAGTTTATAAACCTATCCCTTAGTCGCCTTTTACGACATCCATGGGAAAGAGATGGAGTGGTCCTATTCTTTTTTTGTAATGGTGCCGGGAACCACACGGCAATTTTACCATGCAAGAGATATGAAATTTGACGTTACGTAAAAAACTAAGTTTTAAATTTAGATGTTTCTGTCGTAACAATTCTGTTTATTGCCTTAGATAATAATAGATTTTTATTAGTAGCATCTTGGTCATGTGATACAAACATGGTCATAAATGAAATAACCTTTAGCCCTTATATCACCTGACACAATCGAATGAATTTCTCTTTCCATAATGACGCAAGGTGACGAAAACTGAATTACATAAGGAAGAAAGCGGCCGCACCCGGGCCGCAAATATTTCTTATTGCCAGGAAAAATAATGTATTACGGCTTGGTTGATGAAGATGTAAACATTTTATATGATATTATTGTCAGGTAATAAATAGTTGGAGATAATTATAATGTAGCCTTTTCTGCAATTCCTAAATTTATGTTTCGTTAAGATCTTATTGAATGCCAAGTCGAAGAAATCTTCATGAAATTCGATATAATTCTTTCTATGTCAAAGAGTATAAATCCATTCTTAGGTGATGTTATCAAAACATTACAATTGTTAAATTAAAGTAATGCAATGTGAAGAAATATTATAGTAACGATAAAACATAATAATGAATAAAATGACGTAACGCACATCACTAAACTCGAATTATATTCCAAAAGATCAAGAATCATTAACGAATACTCAAATTATAATCATGGGATGCTTTCCACTAAATCCCATCATGTGTTTGCTTTCTCACATACTGACCATAAGAAGTTGAATCGTATCACTTTGTAATAAAGTTGCAACTGGAGCATTCCACTGAATCTTACGGTTAATCTTCAGTCATGATTCGTAATGCAGATTTATTAACTGCTTTCATTTAAATTGATATTGATGGAGGCTATATATCTGTTACATAACAATAAGCTTTGTATATCTAAACATATTTACTAATTTATATAAGGTAACGTCTTAGGAATAAATAAGGCATGTTTAAATTGTAGGTCGATAGTAAAGTAGATATTTGTCAACTTAACCAGGCAAAATTTTGTAAATTCGTATTATTCTCATAAATTTATTTGATTTATAATTTTACACGCAAAAAGAGATACAGGTAAACTTAACGAGAGGACGAGTTTAAACACTTCAATCAAAAATCACATTAAATCATAACAAATTAAAACTAACTTAACAGTAAGACCCAAAACACAACAAAAAAAAGTCTACAAAAAATATAGAAATCTATATTTTTCCCACACTACTTTCGTAAGTACCAATCAAGTTTGAAGGCTTGACACTATAATACGCCCACAAAAACCATTGAAAGGTTTTCCATGTAGTTCTAGTTTGAGAACACTAAGTGTCACACCAGTAGTTTCCTGTTGCTTTCTTTACTTTCCCTTACTGTGTGTTACATTGTTTTTTCTTCGTTCAAGTCCTCCAGGTCACAACTGTTGTCAATCAAATGCAAAAGAAAGTGAAATCATAAAACGAACGAAATTGTTTCCTTGAACTTTCTGTACCACATTGGTCTTGGTATTCGGTCGAAATTTTATATTCGTTATAAAAATGGACAGCCTTTAAATAAATCTCTACTATAAGCGGTAAAAATCCAATGTTTATTTACAATTTTAATAATGAAATTTTAGTAATTAACTAACATTTCATTATCAAAATGTTAATTAATATGTTGTTATGCTATCAATTATATTATTATTTGCAAAAAATAAAATACTTAGTAATAATAGCAAGTTTTAAATGCTAATAGATTTACCTTACATATTTGACACAAATAACTTGATTTTATGAGTTCCCGTGATCGTCGAGAGCATATGAAAAGCGTAATAAGTGTAAAGGAAGCAAATAAATCTGTTAATATCTTGGCAAGTAGCAACCTATAGCCCTAGTCAACCCATTTAGGAAACAGGCATCATGGTATTTATGCACGCATGTGTGTAATAACTTGATATCATACAATTAACATCAGCGTCTGTAAACATAAGCAGGTGAAAGTGCATCTGTCCATCTTACATATCGTTTGTTGCTAAAAACAGACACGCATACACTAAATTGCCTACAATTATAGAATTCCCAACGAGAAACATCTTGATGTTGCGAAAATTGGTATACTTAATTGGCGAACATCTGTAATTCATTGTTAGATAAAAAAGTGACAATGAAGATGTATTAAATGTTTTAATTTAAGATATGATGACAATTTATTTTTCTTTACTCTTAAAAATCAAAGCATGTGATTTATAGGAGTAAATATTAATCCAGGTTGCGTCCTCGCCTCTCGATTCAATTTATTTCCAAATTAATATTTGAAATCAAATCCGTTTACATAATCCTACTATGTATTATAATCGAAACAATCATATAAAAACATAAAATAAGGTTGACAAAAACATATAAAATAATTAAAAATTAACATTAGTAAATATCTTACTTAGCTGATTAATTTTTTTTTTAGAATACTAAAATCAGGTCAACAGTTCCTTGCAAGTAAATGCCTTTACTACATAGTAAGAAATACTAGTACACTGTCAGTAATTACAAACTAAGATCAATTGTTCTTAGAAGAAACCGTCAATTTAATATTGGTAAAGGTTATGCTTTCGTAACGGTAGTTAACTGATCAGTCATTAAAAAATTAAGTCACGTATGCGAAATGTCAGGTAGTTGTTCACCTTTAGATAATTTAATGAGTTTAGAGTTGAACATCCAACATTTTAAAATATCTTGTAAATTTGTCACCACTATTTTATTTTAAACATAGAATTCGCTGTTTGTCAAAATTTTGTATAATCTAAATGTATAATTTTATGTAGACAACAAATATCAAAAGGAAAATGTACATCTTCACAAAGTTGTTATGACTAATACATTACTAACAATGAATGAATAAGGTCAAAACATCACAATTTAAAAACTAGTTCAAATGTCACATAAAAATGATTTAAATCTTACATAAGCTGAAATTATTAATACGATGCGTAACAGTACAAAAGAAATATTTAGAGTCGATGAGCACAGCATGACATGGCATTAAAATACAGTTAGAGAGTGAAACACTTTCTACGCAGCAAGCAATGTTATCAGAGATGACTGTCATCAATAGATCGAGCAATAAGCATAAACTTGAGCTGGCAGTGTTAATGATTATGATGTAAAAGCCACTGTGACTAAACAAAATTAAGTAGGAGAATAGGATAAAAGTAATTTTAAAATGTTTTCCAAATTGGTATACAAGGTATCGCAAATTTAACATAGTTACAGACAAAGTTTAGAGAAATAATTGATGCAACGTGAAAAGACGTGATGCTGCTTAGTTAAACAATAGGTTAGACTGATCTGTCGAAAAAAGCAAGCTAGCTGTTGAAAATTAATTAAATCATAGAAATATTTCAAATAACTCTTCTAAAAATCTTAAAAGGCATATCATCTACTCAATAAAGGCAAAAGTTAGAAACCAACGATCATCTATGATTATATACCAAACTACAAGATATGATGGAACTTTTCGCAAAACACTATTTGGAATACTAATACTTAAGTTAAAATTCCTAAACCAGTTGAAAGTCGTACCGCGTCTCACAGCTATCAAATGCCTTCCCCTTTATCAAGTTACGGGAAATATAAATATACACTGATATATTCCTCTTTTCTATGACCACATGCAACTTTATTATCATTCATAACGGTTATACAAAAAATAAATAAACATTTTATTAAAATCTTCAAAATAAGAATGGCTTGTATTAATACATTTGAGCACGCTGGGTAGGCAGAGACTAAATCTTTTTACTTGCAACGATGCCTGCAAACTTATTTGGCCTATATATCAAACTTATCAAGCAAGGCCTTCGGATAAGGTTAGTTTTGACTGTAGTCCGATTCAAATTCAAAGTATGAAAAATGGACTAAAGTTGATGGTTTAAGAAATAAGGTCATACCGAAAAAGAAATTGACAGATATGCCATTGATACAAAACAAAACAAATTGGAAGAAAGTAAAAAATAAAAAGACACAGAGTTTGAAAAGGTAACGCGGAATAGACAAACACAAAAATTTTGCAACACTTAACAAATTCCATAGAACAAATAAATGCCGACGACACAATCAGCGATTCTCAGCACACCATGTGAATTTGGAGACGTGATAGTATTTGACATTTTGTTTTCTACACGCAAATTGTTTGGACGTTTCGTATAAGTTCATTGTACGCTTGTGGGTGATTTGGCCTTTGAGACAGTTAAAACAATGGATTTTGTTGCTGATAAATTTATATGTAAGAAAGTCTGTAATGTTATCTATTCTAAAATTAACGTGCGAAGCGTTATTATTTGAATATGGTTTTCATTGAGTTACATCAAAAAAGCCAAAGAGATAGTGGGTAATCAATCTGATAATAATTATAAAACCAACTATCTAATAATTTCTTCCAAAAAAAACATTTTATTATTTCATCGAAAGATCATATAACATTCAATCTAATATTTCTATGAAAACCATTACGGAAATTAATTCAAACCACCATCTTTTCCCAAAACCTCATCTGCATTTGAAAGAGTTGCATCCTTTAAAACAATGGAATGACAATAACTGAAAGCGAAACATAGATGTGTTAACAATAGACAAGTGTAATTCCCGATAAACATCAGCTTCGATTATGTTGGCCGTCGTCCGGACTGTCTAGGGCATCGCATATCAATGATTCATATCGCCAAAGAGTAACAACATTTTCTAGAGCGCGTCAACATCCTCCTGGCGTTAGTCTCTGGTGTGTGAACCTCATTTTTGTTACAATCAAAATGTAAAGTCAGTCTTTGAAAAAAAATTATATGTTTAAAATAGATTTGTCATCTTCGTTCTTCTCTTTCTATTGCAATAAAAATAAAATATTATTTCTATTTTTCAATTCATAGCTCTTATTACATCCTACGAGAGTGCACTTAAGAGAGGAGCCCGGGATCCGCATGTGACATCATTGTAGAACTCACTTATTCGATTTAAGACTTTATTATGATCTTTTAAAGTACTTAGTAACATACATATACACGTCAAATCACGTCTCATTTCAGGAAGGATAGGCAGACTATATCTTTCTACTTGCCACGACATTACAAAGTTAAGACAGGAAATAGTCCTTTTTAAATTAAAATAATATTAACAAGAATAACAAACAAAGAATCGTATCATAAGCATATAGCGTATCCGTTTGAATTTATTAAATGTATGTAATAAAAATTTAAACCTACGTTATTTAAAAAAAAAAAGTCTTCGCGTTCTATATGTTATACAAACTCTTTGCTCCGTTCATATGAACAAGACAGTTACAAAGCCTACGACTATTGAATATTTATTGTTTCGTATGGAGTGTGAATGAATATTTTCAAGTTAATTCTTGTATGTGACTATATTTGTAAATGTTGAGGCAGGAACCCGCACATAGATTAACTGCAGAGTATGATCAATTAAATTTGAATCTGCTTACATTTAAGAAAACTGAAAGAGACTTATAGTGCACTTAAAAATTAATTAAGGTTCATTTATTAAACTTTTTCCGTAAATACTTAGATGAAAACAACATCTGCACACTAATAATAAAGAGAAAAGGTTTGTATTTTTGTATGTTTATAACGAATGAACTCAAAAACTACTAAACCGATTTTACCATGTTTATGCAAATAAAGAAATATTATTATTATTTATTTGACGAAACTTGGTATTCAGATAGAATAAACATTTAGAAATAACATAGCCTCCTTCTTTTTCCGGAAATTCCCACGGGAGCGTAGACCCGCGCACAAGCTAGTATTTGATAAAAAACCGGTCGAGACAAAACATTCATACTAAAACATCGTTATCATCAAAGTCCAAAAGGAACTTTACATAACCAAGACATGAAAAGAACTAACGACCATTAATAACACATTGAAAAAATATTAATGTATACCACTAGAAAAATCTAGTACACAACACAATACAACAAATTGTACGTTGGACAATAAATAATAAGAAAGCTAGCATAATCATCAATCACTGTAAAAATAAACATATGAATTTATGATTTTGAATTTGCATAATATATTGCATGTAACTGAGAATTATGCTAATCCCAAATTGATAGCTGCATCCCACGTGTAAATGAACAGGTTAAAAATTGTGGAATGGTGTTGAAAATAGCACATTAATTGTTATCTAAAACTAATAAAGATAGGGCTAGTTAAATAATGCTATCAAAAGGTTCTGTGGGTCCATGAATTTTGGTGAACCACTCCATATTTTTCTTGTGGATATATGCCTACTAAATTGAGGAAAAAAGTTAGTGTGAATAAATGTGAATACATACATATAGTCACGTCTTTATCCCTTGCGGGGTAGACAGAGCCACCAGTCTTTTCAAGACTGTCTGGCTGACTGGCCACGTTCACCTTTTTGGCTTAATGATAGAATTGAGATTCAAATAGTGACAGGTTGCAAGCCCATCGCCTAAAAGAAGAATCCCAAATTTATAAGCCTATCCTTTAGTCGCCTTTTACGACATCCATGGGAAAGAGATGGAGTGGTCCTATTGTTTATTTTTATTGGTGCCGGTAACCACACGGCCTTAACATTTCTATAAAATCTACGTTATAAGAGAAAACTGAAATTGGGAATTTGTGTTAAGCAAATGCTAGGTGCGGTACTCGCCATGTGGGAGACATCACGTCAAACAATGTGCCTTGACGGAACTGGAGATTTCTAAATACTCGGTCTCGGACTTTGTGGAGAAATTGTTGGTGTTTACGTTTACTCTTTGTTCTGTTAGAATTGTTTCCCTACATTTGCTTAGAGAGCTTGAGAAATTTCCTATAAGTCACAAGTACAATGCACTATGTAAAATACAAAGCTCCGAATTCACAAATGTATGGAAAATAGTCATCTCTAAGAAGTTTTTATGAGTAAACTTAAGAATGATTATCTTGTTTCATACAATACTAGCTGTGCCCGCGACTTCGTTCGCGTAAAAAAGTTATTTTGGGCATCATCAAGAATGAATAATTAACCCGATTTTGTTTCACATTTTCCATTATTTCTTTGCTTCTTATAGTTGCAGCGTAATGTTATATAGCCTAAAGCCTTCCTCGACAAATGGTCTATTCAGCACAAAAAGAAAAAAAATCCAATTCGAACCAGTAGTTCCTGAGATTAACGCGTTCAAACAAACAAACAAACAAACCAATAATCTCTTCAGCTTAATAATATTAGTATAGATTAATTTCATAAATGCAATAAACATATTCCTTTTATACTACGCTGAAAGCTGAAGCTTATTTGCGGCTTCTGATTGCTACATAATTTATTATAATACATTTTTATAAGACTGTAGTTTCGACAATAAGGTTTTTTCTAAAGAAATACATACATACATATGGTCACGTCTATATCCCTTGAGGGGTAGACAGAGCCAACAGTCTTGAAAATACTGAATGGCCACGTTCAGCTATTTGGCTTAACGATAGAATTGAGATTCAACTAGTGACAGGTTGCTAGACCATCGCCTTAAAAAGAATCCCAAGTTTGTTAAGAGACATATTTAGAGTTATGTTTTATATTGATATCAAATTGACGCCTCAGAACTCACAGATTGATCTAGGCATCAACGATTCAGCGTGGAGTCGTGACGAGGGCCGTGTGAGCGCGGCGGTCGCACGGTATCGCATGGGTATTAAGTTTTCACTCACACGCCCGTGATCTTCTGATCCATAGTCAATCGTTGCATATTTTACATACATTTTTTGCCGTGTGGTTCCCGGCACCAATACAAAAAAGAATAGGACCACTCCATCTGTTTCCCATGGATGTCGTAAAAGGCGGCTAAGGGATAGGCTTACAAACTTGGATTCTTCTCTTAGGCGACGAGCTAGCGACCTGTCACTATTTGAATCTCAATTCTATCATTAAGCCAAATAGCTGAACGTGGCCATTCAGTCTATTCAAGACTGTTGGCTCTGTCTACCCCACAAGGAATATAGACGTGACCATATGTATGTATGTATGTTTACATACAGGTTTGAAAAAAAAGTAAATACAATTTTATATAATACAACATTTAATAAATTTTGTATGGCTACTTAAACTTCAGCTTATGTTATGTTTATTTGGATGGTTTTTTGTATATATAATGTTACCTTAATTTTTTTATATCTTACCTTCCCACTACTAACTAGATTATTAGTTTATCATAGACAGGACATTAGTACTGATTAGGGAAGGGGCAATTGGTATTTTATAGTATGAAAGTAATCATAAGTATTTATACTGCTAGTTATAATACTTAATACAGTTTTTGAATGTCTTAATCTAGTCCACTAATTTCTTTGATTTCTCGGCTTACAATTTCAATGATGAATCACAAAAATTATCTTATATTGATATCTTAAATTGTTTTGCTTGATTCACTCAAATTTCTTTACAAATTACCTCTTATTGTTATTGGCCCTTCGGCTCGAACCGCTTTGATTGTGATTACTCCTTATTAGGTGCTATTGTGTCGTATCGTCTTTAGATTCACGTGGGAGATACGTCTATACTCCACAACGGGGTTCTACATACATACATACATACATAAAATCACGCCTCATTCCCGGAGGGGTAGGCAGAGACTACCTCTTTCCACTTGCCACGATCTCTGCATACTTAACGGGGTTCTATTGCCTATTTATTAGAATAACAGTATTAATATTTATTCCGCCCGAACAGTCTTAAAGTATACTAAGTAATTTCAAACCAATGTTTTCTTTTAAATCTCCTATAACAAGTGAAGTACTTTCTTAATGTCTTATTTTTTTTTAACTGTCCATATTTCGCAATTATGCAGGAAAGCTTATTTAAAATGTAAATCTATGAATTAATTCTATAGATTTAGCTAATTTCAATTTAATAAAAACTACTTATCTGACTTTTTACAGAATATAACTATTTCCTAAAGACGAGTTGTATGTTTTAAACAATCGCAAGAAACCGGTCACTTACTTTCTAGGTCGGCATTGCGAGACAGCAACAATTAAATTATTATAGTTTATGAGAAATAAAGAAATCATTGTAATTGTGCTTGTTACATTTATAGCATTTTTTTCTTATCTGCTCATGAGAAACTTGTCTGTTATTTGTAGGAGATAAAATGTGTAGAGTAAGTATAAATAAAAGTAAGTCTCGTTAATAAAAAAGATTCCGCATACGAAAATAAAATTGCAATCGTGAATGCAGAAAACTTAAGGTGGAATCTGCATTCATGAATACGTGCATACACATAACCAGATCTTTATCCCTTACGGGGTAGACAAAGCCAACGGTTTCCCAAAAGCTAAAAAGCCGCGTTCAGTTAGGCTTAAAAATTGAATTGAGGTTCAAATAGTAAAAGGTGCTGGCCCATTGTCTAAAAGAAGAGTCCCAAGTTTATTAGCTTAACCCTTAGTCGTCTTTTACTACATCCATGGGAAAGAGAAGGAGAGATCCTCTTCCAAAGTGCCAAGAACCACACGGTTTATTGCGGTCATATTGCGGCACGGCAATCCTTGCACACTTGCACCAAACTCTATTCCGATACATTTTTGTTTCCATTGATATTTTTTTTTATTGAATGCCGTGTGGTTCCCGGGACCAATACAAAAAAGAATAGGACCACTCCATCTCTTTCCCATGGATGTCGTAAAAGGCGACTAAGCGATCGGCTTACAAACTTGAGATTCTTTTTTCAGGCGATGGGCTAGCAACCTGTCAATTTAGATCTCAATTCTATCATTAAGCCAAATAGCTGAACATGGCCGATCAGTCTTTTCAAGACTGTTGGCTCTGTCTACCCCACAAGGGATATAGACGTGACCATATGTATGTATGTATGATATGTTTATGAATGAGGACTAAGGCCCCCATAGGCTTCTCAATATTTACCTATCACGTGCCGGACGTGGGAAGGGCAAATAAAATACCAGCAAACAACTACTTCCTAACTGCTTAGTAAAACATCTTGTCGACCATTCATCGGTACAAGTGTAGAAACAGGATTCCACAGATATATTCTGGGTCACGCACATTTCAACTCTGTCAAATAAATGTTATTTACTTCTCTTGAATTGTTCTCCAGTCATTTATTTTACAATTATTACCACACTATTTCGAACATTGCTTCATAACATTAAGATTTTCTAAATATACTAAGTAGCAGTTTGTTACCGCTTCTTCTGCATTGACGCCTTGGAAGCGGCAGTAAACTTAGTTTTAAGTAATTTATTTGACGTCAACCAATGTTGTTAAACCATACGTTTTGACAATTATTAAGCGATATATGTATAGTATCCTATAGTATAATGAATAAAAATTTTGTATTTGAATTTTTTGAATTTGAACAAAAGGAATATTAATAATGACCTGCCCTTCTGGAAAATTTATATTATGATAACCTAATCGAGTCACTATTTCCAGAGCTTTTTCTTTATGAATCTTCCGTTTTTATAATTTCTCTGGAGCTTTCATATACGAGTATGTTTGTCTGTAGGTAGAAAAATAAATATAATTAACGGTTTTTTTTGTCAGTGGGTAGTTACATGTTTAGATAACTCTCGTCCGAGTCGTGAATCGCCCTTTATTCATTTCTTCACACCTAAGAAGTACCGACCACTTATCACTCTCTTCCAAAATTTACGACGAGGTGCTAGTTTTGAACTTCAATTTTTGAATGGGTTTTTTATTATTTGTTCATTTGTTATGAAGTTCTCTTCGATTTTAAACTCGAAACCTTTACTTTTTTTACTATGTTTAATATTTTATTAATGTAGTCAGACTGACATGGAGACCTTAAAAAAAAATCCTGTGATCCTGCAGATTTTCAATACATATATACATATGGTCACGTCTATATCCCTTGTGGGGTAGACAGAGCCAACAGTCTTTGCATATTTTCAAGTATATAAAGTAAGTCAATTTCTAGTTATATCATCATCTAGAGCTCAATCATATTTTAGCTTAAACTTTACTCAAAGAGATTGTAATCGATAGTTGTAAGATGACCGCGGTTGCGCAAGAGTTGCAATAACTTGAGGTGAACATACGGACAAGACACGCGTGATTGAGAATACAATCTGTCTGTGTATAATTGAGATGATTAAATTCCAACTATGATTTAATAAAAAAAAAAAATATGAAGTGTTTGCATGAATGTGCATAAAAGTTTTCTCACACTTAAATGTGAAGTACCGAAGTTTGAAGGAAATGAATCATTGATGTAAATGATACTTTTAAAGCTGGAATTTTTTTTGTTAAGTTTTTAATTGCTACGCTGCCTGCTTGACAACTTTGGTTCATAATATCTTCGTCTTGAAACTTATTATTATTTAAAAAACTTTATTTATAAAGCTAAATAAACTTTGTGTACTACTACGTATGAAGTCAAATATGTTTTTTAATACATTGGAGATTCAAAAGTTTGGTGCACTATTCGTTGGTGCGTACTGTATCTACATACATATAATACTTTGGTGGTGAGTGGTCTTATTGTAAATCTCATTGTAATTTAATTCCACTTCATCTACGCTTCTCTATCACTTTATCTTCGCGGTACTTATCGAAAATTTATACAATCCGGTTATCATACATATCAACTTCAATAAAACAAGGTTCTAGAAGTATATCAGATTCACTATTAGACAGACTGGTTTATTCGTTCCCACGGTCATTGACCTAGACTAACCCACTGTCCTTCATTCATCTCCACCGGTAGTTGTTTCATAATTAGACTCTTTTGTCAGATCTCTTCACGTACTGTATTAATTAAAGAGATCTTGCGGAATAGCAAGATAGTATCGACAATCTTTCGTTATTGCATTCTCATCAAATAATTCTTAACTCGTGAGCTACTTCGGTTAGTTTAAACTTCGCTGAACCGTTAATGTTATATATACATACGTACATACAGAAATCATGCCTCTTTCCCGGAGGGGTAGGCAGAGACCACATCTTTCCACTTACCACGATCCGTCGAGACCTTCCCACTCCAACATGTTATATATTATTGGTATTTGAATTCTGTGAAATATTCAGTCCAATATTTAGTCCATCGCCTAAAAGAATCGCCTAAATTTATATGCCTATCCTTTAGTCGCCTTTTACGAAATCCATGGGAATGAGACGGAGTAGTCCTATTCTTTATTTTTTATTGGTGCCGTGTGATTTAAAACATGTCTATAAATACAATTTAGATAAATCTATTGAAGATGAAAAAAATGTTTTGACTTTATAACAAGAAGAAGCAAATAACTTTATGGACTTACTTTTTAACGTTATCAAAAAATCTTATGAAGAAAGAGTTGCTTGTAAATAGTGGTCCCTTTCTATGCAAATATAAACAATGAGACGCCATGGTGGTCTAATGGTAAATGAATCTGCCCGCATTACAACTACCGCAGTATTGTTAACTTCTGCCAAACATAAGATCTTATAATATGTACTTACATTTATTTAAGTGTGACATTTATTTCAAGTAGTGGGTATGGTTGGTATTCCAAGACATTTTTGATTCAGATTTGATGACCAGAAGAAAGCACCAACAAAGTAAAGAAAAACTCTATGATAAAGCACAATTTGACAGAAAAGCCTGTGGAACGAACTGACTCGGACCAAAACAAGAGAAGGCTTGGTCAAAAGATAAAACTGAATTGGTAATATGTATAGTAAGAATCACCTACTGGTATCATCGAAATAACACGGTTTCAGATCATACATACATTCATATAATCACGTCTTTTTCAATTGCGAGGTAGATAGAGCCAACATGGGTTAATGATAGAATTGAGATTCAAATAGTGACAGGTTGCTAGCTCATCGCCTAAATGAAGAATCCCAAGTTTATAAATCTTTCTTTTAGTTGCCTTTTACGACATCCATGGGAAAGAGATAGAGTGGTACTGTTCTTTTTTAATTGGTGCCGAGAACCACACTGCACTTTGAGAACACCATTATATAATCTCTCATTATTTAAAGTTGGTATTGAAGCCGAAGTTTGTATAGTCCTAAGTGTTCATTACATCACGTGACATTTGATATTTTATGTTGATAACGGTTCAAATAGTTGTTAGTGGCATTGTTACTGCTTAAACCGGATATCAATATTGGAATTGGTATAATGCAGAGTTTTATTCGATTATCTCTTTTCTTTTCATTGTTTTCAATATTAGCTTCAATATGAGCATTGTGTATAAAATAAATCTTTGATTTGAGTTTTAAGCTCTATTTTCGAGTTCTTAATATTAAGAAGTCAAATAATAATGTTTATTTGCCTCTTTACAAAGATCAATGCTTAAGCTATATTAACTACTTATAGCTAAATGGTTATTAATGATACAAAATATTAAACAAAATTTATAAGACATTTGCATAGTGCTGAACCCTTACAGTCAATTGTACGATGCAATTTTCTTGGTGACAACAGAAAAATACGTCCAAAATCTATTTCATCACTCTTGGCGCCATAAGGCCCGGTTTCATAACTCTGATAAGATTGTTAATATTACATTAACTTCACTTCCATGTAAATATGTATAATGAGGTTGATTTGCGCAGCCCACATGTGAAACTAATTTTTTTTATCTTTGTTTGAGTAATGTTTGGCAACGGATATTATAATGATACTGTAACATAAATTTGAATGCAATTTTAAATATTTAATTTTGTTTCTGTTCAAGGTAATAAGAAAAACTTAGACAAAACAGTAATTTAGCGTACGATTTAAGTTTATTGCTGCAAATAATTTTAGCTTTAAGGTTATGCATAAATACATACATACATAAATCACGCCTCTTTTCCGGAGGGGTAAGCTCGTCGGTTTCGGGTACTCTTGACCAAACCTTTTGCTAGAACATCTCCGATTTGATCAAGGTACGTTTGTCTAAGTTATAATTCAAGTCACAAAGGTTATAATTTAAGGAATTTCTTATCTGGGATTTAAAATTAATTTTAATCCATTGACGCCATCAGAATATCGTCTCCAAAATATTCTCTATTTAAATCAAATTGTTACATGTACCATACCACTTGTATTAATCACTTGCGACTTGCCTATCTTCCACCCAAAGAAGTTTTGTGACCGTTATTATAATCTGCGGGTTAAGTCAGTCACGTCACTTGCCTGATCTAAATAAGAACAGGTGTTTCCGAAGACACCTTAAAGCCATCACGTATCAGCCGGAAGAGATAAGGTTGATAGGGATTAAAGAAATTGGAAAAAATGTTAACTCCTTCTTAATTGCCTTAGAACAGGGTCATGGTACTCAAAGAGGTCATAGTAATTAAAAACAAAACGCGGAAGGTAGAATCCTCATTTGAAATTACACAACTATGTGTACAACCGTTTAGCATCACAATTGGACCCTAGGATTGTTTCCATGCATTTCTCACACGACCATACAATTATATACACTTCACAGCCTCAGGAATCACTTATTAATAACTATTCTAAATTATTTCTTACTCTTGGGAAATCGTTTTTCTTAGTACGACCTTCTTTTAAGACGCCTCCAGCCTTTGTTATTAGCCCATGGTTAAAATGTCAGTTATTGTAACGATGGGATCTCATCTTTGTTACAGCAACTGATTTGTATTGTATTCATATTATGTCTACTTCGTGTATTCAATTCATAAAGAAATATTTTTCTCTTTCCTGGTTTCAAACTTACATATAATCGCGACTATATAGTTTTAAATAGACGCCACGTTCAGCTTTATAGCTAAATAATAGAACTGAGATTCAAATAGTGACAGGTTACTAGCCCATCGCCTTCTGGTAGAATCCCTTATTTATAACTTTCATTCAATTTTTTAATCAATAAAATTCATTGATAAAATCAAAAACAAGTACTTCCCAAACTTTAGCATACATTTTATTCGTTTCTCGGAAACTTTGTGTTGTATTATTCATCACACACCAGTAATCGTTAAACCTATAGATTTGGCTTCATATTTCCTGTATTCAAGTACATTTTCATTTGTATTGTTATTCAACGGACTTTCTCGATACGTAATACGAGTCTGCTATGAATAAAATAATCACAAATGCATGTCTATCGTAATATTCTTTAGAATCATTAATTTAATGGACAGTTAAAAAGTTACGACATACTGGACAGTTGGACATGCATGTTCATTTATTGAAATGCAGCACAATGGTATGTCCATTTTTTTTAATAAACGAAGAATCGTCAAGAATTGAATATCAAAGATTTTTATATTTAATAATACACAAATAAAGAAATTCATAAATTATTTGACGGTTTATTAGTAGTGAATTAGGTAATATTAAAAATAACGCTCATACAGTCATAAATTTTATTATTTTTTTCCTAAATATATGTGTTCTCACAAAAATATTCAAAATACAGATATGAATAATCGAAAATGAGCTGAAACATAATTATAACTTTTCTACCTTAATGAAACATCAGGACTTACGATTAATAACGCTATTGAAAAAAAAAACAACTTTAAACACACTGATAATTCATAAAAGTAATGATCGACTAACTGAAAGGTGTTCAAATTAATTGTTACTAACAAGGTGTCCTATAACTGTATGACTTCCGCTGGCATTCTCAATAAAACATGAGCACACGCCGACCACGATCTGGTCTAGTCAGTCAATTAATTAGGCAGATGCGTGATAGTTTGAGAAGCCGTGACTGAATAATGTTTGTAATTCAGCATAATGACTGGGTAAGCTTGTTCTATTATTGATCTTCGAGCACGTATTACACCTGCACTGAAAATAAATGTATAAAGCGGATAGTTTAACTAATGTCTTCCTCTTCTTTCTTTCTGCATCGTACATACATACATACATAGAGTCTATATCCCTTGCGGGATAGACAGAACCAACAGTCTTCAAAAGACTGAATGCCACGTTCAGCTATTTGGCTTAATGATAGAATTGAGATTCAAATAGTGACAGGTTGCTAGCCCATCCCATCCTAAAAAAGAATCCCAAGTTTGTAAGCCTATCCCTTAGTCGCCTTTTACGACATCCATGGGAAAGAGATGGAGTAGTCCTATTCGTTTTTGTATTGGTACCGGGAACCACACGGCATCTTTCTGCACCGTGATATTCAAAACTTCAATGAATGTAGATGCAATATCATAAAATGGCGAAGAACGTTATCGCGAAACTAGTCAATGCGAAGCCTAACTAACAAACAGCCTAACAAAGTGCGCTATTACGAAATATTGTTATTAAGTACTACCAGTTATCAGACCTCACATCAGATCAGCTGCCATCCGACCTAAACACGTCATCAGGTAAGATCGTTAACACTAAAATAGTATAAGTTTTAACAAGTTTATGAGACTTTTTAAATCATCCAATCTGAGGTTGGTCCTTAGGGTTATTCTAGCACTTGGTGCCTTAAGAGTTTTGGTTTATTTCACGTCAACTGTGCCCATTTTAAATCCTTTGGTATAACATTACATCTACAACCAAAGAATTTAAACATTTGTTTGTTTGTTCGTAATATCTTTATTGCATAGAAATTTACACAGTAACAAGAAAATAATACATAGTTATAAAAGAAACAAATCACTTGCAATGGCGGACTTATCCCATGAATATATCCCTCTTCCAGTCAACCATTTTATGCACTGCACAATAGTGGTCGTATGAAAGGCGTGAACGTAGGTGATAGGAATCTAACTTCAATTTACATATCCCGCCACACACAATGTGGCGCCACAGTCGCTACAGTAAGCCTTAATCCAGGACGAATGACTATGCAATCAGCAAATCTGCATCATTCACCTGATCCTGGAAAACTCTGCAATTCCTATGCAAAGTACTGATTAAGTCAACTCACTATAAATTGACTTTCTCACATTCGGAGAAATGTAATTATGTGCATGCTGTGATTCTTAGTATAGTCTAGAATCGTGACGGCGAAATTAAATTGATATAAGTAATCTTAAAATTAAAAAGATCTAAAATATAACAAACATTTTGTGTTTTCCGAAAAATATATTCTTTTTGATCTTCAATGAAAGCAGAAACAATAATGCGTAAGCAAAATTTCAAAAAAGTTGCAATACAGAACACTAATCCACACTAATAATAAACAGAAAAGATTTGTATTTATGTAATGAAAAACTACTGTACCGATTTTTATGAAAAACAGGTATAGACCTTGAGGTATACCTAACATGAGCTACTGTTTTTCAGTAAATTCCCACGGGAACGAAGCTCCACACAAAAGATTATTGTACGTAATAATTCTAAGGTCTTAATGATATCTATCTTATGACAATCCGACAGGACTTGAAGCATTAAGTTAATTATTTATACTTATAATTTTTAAATTTCAAAGTTACCCGTAATTTAGTTTCAAAAATCACAATTAATTTCAAACATCTAATAAATTCTTCGTATTCCTATCTATACTATATAGTATTATAAAGCTGAAGACTTTGTTTGTTTGAACGCGCTAAACTCAGGAACTACAGGTTCGAATTGAAAAATTCTTTTTGTATTGAATATACCATTTATCGAAGAAGGCTTTAGGCTATATAACATCACGCTGCAACTATAAGGAGCAAAGAAATAATGGAAAATGTGAAAAAAACGGGGTAAATTATTCATCGTTGAGGGCTTCAATGATGCCCAAAATAACTATTCCACGCGGACGAAGTTGCGGGCACAGCTAGTCATTCTATATTATCCTTTGGAGACTATTACAGAAGATCTGACCGGACGTTCAAAATTAACTTAACTATTTATACTTGCAATGCTAAGTGAAGCTATTAGTACTGATCATCAATATTACGAACAAGTATTATTGCCATGTTATTACCTTACCCGGGAATAAAGGAACAGGTGCCGGTTTTGTATGGACTTAAAACACGATCCCACGCAATGTTCAATACCCTGTTATAGCTTTTGCCCGTGGCTTCGCACGCGTAATGGTGTTATTTTTCGTAAATCACGAGGAAACAGTGTTTAAGTTGTTACAATACTCACATACGAGTACGCTTTTATTCCGGTCACCAAAACATTAACTTGGAAATTTACCTGAAACAAAAAGTTAATAAATTATAATTTAAGAATTATGCTTTTCAAACAACTCAAACAACTTTTCAACAAGAATCTGACTTTCTTGTACTGGAAAAGAAATCTTAAGAAATGAGTATATATAAAAACTTTTAATCTAAAAAAGTATTTTATATAAACTCAGTGCAGAGCCGTGTGGTTCCCGGCACCAATAAAAAAAAAGAATAGGACCACTCCATCTCGTTCCCATGGATGTCGTAAAAGGCGACTAAGGGATAGGCTTATAAACTTGGGATTCTTGTTTTAGGCGATGGGACAACCAGCCTGTCTAGCAACCTTTCACTATTTGAATCTCAATTCCATCATAAAGCCAAACAGCTGAACGTGGCCTATCAGTATTTTCAAGACTGTTGGCTCTGTCTACCCCGCAAGGGATATAGAGGTGATTATGTGTATGTGTGTGTATTAACTCAGTCTAACACCAGAGTAGCCATCCTCCAATCACTTGATAAACATTGTCTAAGTAATCATTCATATTACAATTCAATTAAGCATCGTATGCATTCACCTCCATATTGACACTTCATCAGGTCATCGGGTCAGAAACAATGAACGCTAATACAATGCATATTCATTGCATTGCAGTCTCCTTTTCTGACTTCGTAATTGTTAGCTAAATTGAACTGAAGAACCACAATTCCTCAAAAACCTCAGGCCGTGTGGTTCCCGGCACCAGTACAAAAAAGAATAGGACCACTCCATCTCTTTCCCATGGATGTCGTTAAACGACGTTGCGACTAAGGGACCTATAGGCTTACAAACTTGGGATTCTTTTTTACGCGATGGGCTAGCAACCTGTCACTATTTGAATCTAGATTCTATCATTGGGCCAAATAGCTGAACGTTGCCATTCAGTTTTTTCAAGACTATTGGCTCTGTCTACCCCGCAAGGGATATAGACGTGACTTATGTTTGTATGCATGTATCCACAATTTTACATACACACACATACAAACCTTTATCCCTTACCAAAGACCTAACACCGTTTTTTCTGAAAGTCTTAATGATAAAATTGAGATTCAGTGATAGTGACAGGTAAAATAGGAATCCTATCGCCTAAAATAGACACAATCAACACAATTTTTTTTTGTCATTCTTGTTGAATGAACTTTAGGAGAGAAATCAATCAACAACTATTGATTAGTTGGATTTCCCTGCTTAATGACATGGTACTCAAACATAACATTACAAGAACGACGGCAATGCTGCCAGCTTTCTGGGTAAATGGGTCTTTTGTAAATTAATGTGTTTTTCTTTCCTTTTTTCTAAGTAGTTTAAGCTTTAGTTTTAATTTGAGTTCATTTTAATTAAGTTTTCTATTTGACAGCTGAAAATAAAATTAATTATTCACTTTAATGTTATTGATTCTGCCTTTAGGTAAATCGATTAAGAAGAACGATAATGAAATATAAGAAGTATCACAAAAACAATAAAATATTTAAATGTGTTGTACAAAATTATATCATTTAAAGTTGCAAAATTAATTCTACATTTAAGATCTCTTAAGACTTTATCAACGTAATGATCTGAACCACATTAAAATAATTTTATGATAATGTATGCGTAACTTTTAATCGTGGGCGCATGTCATGGCGAGTCACATGTCGTTTGATAAATCAATCGATACTAATTAAAAATTAATTGCGATATTTTAATTTTTAATGTAAACTTGTTCAACATTTACCACCCAAATCTGTTTCCCAAATATAGAATATCTGCTTGTCCGCAAAGTGGCTAACTATTACTTGGGAAAAAATCTTTCGGTTTCGGCCAAGAAGAATAAAAACACGTCCAGTAGACTAAGCCAAATACCAATTGGGCTAAACACGTAGTACATAGAATTTGGAAGGATAGTATACTAGAAATAAGTAATAGTACTCTTAAAGACTTTAGTCTAAGCTATTAAATGCTGAAGTTTTGGAATATTTCAATGGTCATTTGTCATTGGTACATGGCCGAGATGGGATTTGAACCTGTGCCTTTCTGCGCATCACGCATTTTAACCGGGCACCTTTCCAATTCGACCACCGACGTTCTCATCCTTGTTGCATCGTTCCATTGTGTCCATTTTTTAAGTAAGTTTTAGTCCTTAGACTTCTTAGTTGTGTCAATAATTATATTTAACTATCTATCCCGGCAAACGTTGTTTTGCCATATAAATATTTGTTATTTCCAGTTAAAAAAAAGTTAAGGGTGAACAACCAAAAATAGATGTTGGCCGATTCTCAGACCTACTCAATATGCTCACAAAATTCCATGAGAATCGGTCAAGCCGTTTCGTAGGAGTGCGGGAACGAACATTGTGACATACATACATACATACATACATAAAATCACGCCTCTTTCCCGGAGGGGTAGGCAGAGACTACCTCTTTCCACTTGCCACGATCTCTGCATACTTCTTTCGCTTCGTCCACATTCATAACTCTCTTCATACAAGCTCGGCGGTTTCGGGTACTTTTGACCTGACCCTTTACCAGGACGTCCTTAATTTGATCAAGATACGTTCGTCTAGGTCTTCCCACTCCGACCTTTCCCTCCACACTCTCCTTGTATATCTGCTTAGTCAACCTGCTTTCATTCATCCTCTCCACATGACCGAACCATCTTAACATACCCTTTTCTATTCCTGTAACTACATCTTCTTTCACATCACAACATTCCCTTATCACGCTGTTCCTTATCCTGTCACTCAATTTCACACCCATCATACTCCTTAACGCTCTCATTTCCACTGCATTTATTCTGCTTTCATGCTTCTTTTGCCATACCCAACTTTCACTCCCATACATTAATGTCGGGACCAACACGCCCCTGTGCACAGCCAGTCGAGCCTTTTTGGATAGTTTCTGACTGCTCATAAAGGCATGCAAAGCTCCATTCACCATGTTCCCCGCGTTCACTCTCCTTTCAATATCACTATCATACTTGCCATCTGATGTAAACTTTGATCCTAGATATACAAACTCTTTCACTTGCTCCACTTTTTCTCCTCCAATCAAAATATTACATGCTGTCATTTTGATTGAACATTGTGACATGTGAATTTTATATATAGTTATCTTATATATATAGTATATTTTTCAATCTTTGATTGAATATAAAATCATTCATATTGAAATATATACATAAAATGATACTCTACAGCTCAATGACATTGATAACACTGTAATTGATTTACACAACGAATTGAATACATTTGTTGAAACTGCAGATGATTCGGTGAATTACTTGATTTGAAGGTTGCAAATTATTACTCGGCTACAAGGTTTGTAGAAACATCTGTATAAACGAAGCAAATTAAATTCAAATCTATTATGCAGGTTACAATAAAAGAGTTATTTTTATTTCTTTTGGATGCTCGGTTGTAATTTAAAATTATTTATACAAGCCAAAAACTACTCGTAATAACAGTACATAAGCCTACAATTAATATTAAAACTTTATATGTACCAAGTTAATAAATTTGATTATACTACCACATGCTCGTACTTACTTACAGAGATGTACTTATAGCTCTTGTCATTGTTTTTTTTTTAAATGGATGTCGTAAAAGGCGCCTAAGAGATAGGCTTATAAACTTGGGATTCTTCTTTTAGGCGATAGGCTAGCAACCAGTCACTATTTGAATCTCAATTCTATCAGTAAGCCAAATAGCTGAACGTGGTCTATCAGTCTTGTCAAGACTATTGGCTATGTCTACCCCGTAAGAGATATAGACGTGATAATGGGTGCGTTTGTGTGTGTGTTATTAAAACATGAAAAAAAGGTACATAGCTTATAGATTAAGATTCATTAACTCATTGCACTATCTTTCTCAGCAGTTTTGATATACTAGTAGCTCCTATGGAGAACTATAACGTTAATAATGTAATTGGAGGCGATGTTTTATTTTCTAGCTATATCCGTAACGATAATTGCAGTATCAAATCTACGATAGCTACACCAACAGATTATGTGAATGATATCTGTCTACCCGACACAACTTCCGATTCAAGTCAAGCGGCTGACTGAACACAACAAACACAATCATCAAGAATCAATTGCGTAACAGATAATCAAACAATTAGATCAGTAGATAATAGAAATCAATTGAAAGTCGCTCCTTAGACGGCTTTTGGCTACAGGCTATGAAACCTGCCAGCTGTGCTAATTTCATTCATCAATATGCATTTATTGTTCTGATGACCATTTTCGATACGCCAATGACAATGCGACTACTCCATAACTTTACCGTGGATATCATGGGTACTTTCACCAAATACAAACATGATCTTCGCTTTACTCCCCTCCGTAGAGTGACGGAAAGCTGTTTGAAGTGGCATCGTGTAATAACCTGACTAAGCCATTCCTCGATAACATATCAAATCTTGACTACCACTGGGATAGACGCTAATATCCTTGATTCTGAATAACAATATCGTACCGAGAAAATACGACGCAACTTGAAGGAAAATCATGAAGTTTAAAAAGTGGATGAAGCGAGAGAAGTAAAGGAAAATCTAATACCAAAAATAAATCAACAACCGCTGTGTCTTTTAACGCCTATGAACAACCTTGAGACTAACGATCGTCAACCTAAAGAAACTTGATTAACGATGTGTCAATACAATTGAACCAGGATGAGTCTTTGTAGCCAAAAATGGCGATCAGCATATATGGAAGCTGGGCCTGATATCACGTCTAAAATTCGCAAGACAAGTCTAGAATACGACCTAATGATATTTAATAAAAAAAATCTGCCCACAGGAATGTAATTATATTAGTTTGTTTACTTTATATTTTTGTATGTTGTTTTGATTTTGTTGCGTGATATTTCTTTCTTATTCAAATAAAAATTAAAACTTAATTTTCATCAACAGATAACTCTCTTTCCCCTAGGGGTAAGCAGACACTTCATCTTCCCATCTTCCAGGAACCCTGCAAATTTCATCCACTATTACACATTCAACCAATTATTTGAAATTTAGATGACATTAAGCAATATCAAGATCATCAAAAGCTCTAACGAGAATAAAATTCTAGTTGGTATATAGGTAGGTAATAGTTCTTCTATACGTAAAACAGACTGCTCAGAGAATAAATTTCACTTGCAGATAGAAACCAAGGTAGAAATTGCACCGGAGGATGCGACGATAGAAAGTAAGGGAATTAATTTTAAATTAGACGCGAGGCTGCATACACAAAATATTAATAGCACAGAATTGCCCGTTTTTGTCCTCATTCTATTGTTTAATTAATTATTGTTATTACTGTAAAATAAATTAAGGTTACTACGATTTAGGGAACTCTTGACCTAACTTTACACAAACATCCCTGTTAAGTTCTTTCAACATAACATTCCCTATTCTACTTCTGTCACTTTATCTTTCAAAGTTGTTCTTATTGTTTTTAAAACTGTTAGACTTTCACAACAACAAGAAGGCTAGCTATATATCTATGGTCTGAATATTTTATGACACGATAGAAATTGAAACTGTAATCACTGTCGGGATTTACAACTGCGTTTAATAAATAATATTGCTGAACGCACTATAGTGTTCAAATAGTTATGCAACTTGTTTAATATTTGTTTATGAAGAGGTATTTGTTAAAAATCGAAATAAAATCTTATATTTCAATACTAATCGACATTTATTTGGTATTTGTCTGTTGGGCTTCGTGGATCCCAGGCAGGGAACCTTCTGGAATCACATAGATTCTCATGAGTCTATTCTATTTTTTAAATATTAACCTACCAGGCTCCTTACTCGTGACGTCTTATACGAAGGGTCCAGCCTGAAAAACCTTATTCTTTATGGCTGGGTAGCATGTATTAGAGGGTCTGCACAAGGATATTTGTGTCGTCAATTTACGTACTAATAAGTTATAAAAACATCAAAATAAAAAAGAGTTGCTAACAAATCGGCAAGCATTAAAACTACAGCACCAGATTACACATAGCAAGTAACTCCTAGTTAAGTAACTCACAGTAATCTCTTTGCGATTACTCACCAAGATTTAGTTAGGATACCGTTATGTGACAGTCACGAAGCCCCATCTTACCAAAGCTAGAAGCCTGCTAGCCCATTTAGATGTAAGTTAGGCTAAATTAGCCTCAGTTTGCGTGATAACATCGGGATTCAGTGGGCGTAAGTACTTAGATTTAAGTTTGATCGATTAAGTTAAAAGGTGCCCTTATAAAGTACGAACAACATGTAAATTATATAACTTTTAGCCACTGGTCAAAAAGTAGAAGCTATTTATAGAAGTTTCTTTAAAGCAGTACACTGACTAAGAAGATGGAGGACTTAATTTAAAATTTACTTGTCTTGGGTACTAAATATTCTTCTTTCTCTTGGAGTAAGTCCCGATTATCGGGGCGCCCAGATTGCGTCTTTTGAAAATGATTTGATCATGGTCAATTTTATGTAAAGTGAGTTCAGTTGATTTTAGTAAGCATGTATCATAAGTACTTAAATGAGAAATCAGTCACTGACAAATTATGATCTTATACTCTCAGATTCACACATAGCTTGTCAAATACCATGCAGATCTGGTTTCGATTAAACTCCCAAGGGAATATTCCCATGACTTTCTCATAAAGACTGAGACGAATCTGTCTAATCATTGGAGACAATTACTTACAAGTCACGAGGTAATCTAAATAACAACAAAATCTTCAGTGGAGTGCGTCTGTCGGCGCTCACAAAGTTACTTGGCCAAGGTTTGCCCGAGGCTAGGCATAAAATATCTAAAGTACAGAAATAGTAATACATCTAAAATATAGAAGTGCCGTGTGGTTCCCGGCACCAATAAAAAAAAGAATAGGACCACTCCATCTCTTTCCCATGGATGTCGTAAAAGGCGACTAAGGGATAGGCTTACAAACTTGAGATTCTTTTTTAGGCGACAGGCTAGCAACCTGTCACAAAAAATTTATTAACTTTTCCGAAGAATGACTTTTACGATCTACACGAGAAGTAAAGCAGTTATATAGGTAAAAGTACTGCAATTATACAAATACAATACAATTATACAATAAAAAATAAAAACAATTATATAATTATAGAAAGGTTTTGTTTAATATTAGTACATAAACCTTTCTGTACCTTTTTAATTTATGCCCAAGCCGTGATCATCCGACCAAGAAGATCTCAATAGACGCTGAGAAATGAGGCGACGCCTTGAGCGGGCAGGAAATTGAGGGAGCTCTTATTTAGAAGCGTTGGCACCTGTTACTGCAATTCTTTACTAAGGTTTATCATCAGTAAAATAATCGGAATATAAAAAAATATTACCAAAATGGCCGAGATATGCTCATATAAAGTATACGTATCTACTAACTTTAATCGGTTTATTATTTTTCACGACTTTAATTTGCACTTATATCGCATTATAGTAACCGCTCGATTAAATTTAAGTAATTTTCGTCCTTTTGAATCTTTATCAAACAAGGAGTATGAGAAAATTTTATGTCAACTAACCTTAAATTTTTTGGAAAATGGTCACATCACGCCCTTTGCCATGTTATACTTAGATTATTAATGTTATTCATCACCCTTTATGTATTCAACACATTAACTTGCGTACATTTTCTCTCGAATCTTTATCAATAGTCCAAACTAGGAGAATGGGATTTTTTTTTTTAATCACGTACTTTTTACTGTCCATTAATTCAGCAGAATAAAGAAATAAGCAACAGCTAAATTAGATGTAACATCTTACTAGTAGTCAGCATAGATGCCGTTGTTGTGTTATAATCCTACTTTGCTTAAACTAAATACCTCAATAAGATAAGCGCGAGACAGAATCAACAAAATACTAGCACAGACTGATTGATGGTAACAAAACAAACAAACATACACAATAACATAAACCTGGATCTCACTGTTTACTTTCTACAGATTTCGCTGCCGGCCCCTATAAAGGTTCCGTTGATTCTATTTCAATAAGATAAATATCAATCAAATACAATAACATACCGTGTGCCGTGTGGTTCCAGGCACCAATAGAAAAAAGAATAGGACCACACCATCTCTTCCCCATGGATCTCGTAAAAGGCAACTAAGGGATAGGCTTATATAATTGGGCTTCCCCTTTTTTTGGCGATGGGCTAGCAACCTGTCACTATTTGAATCTAAATGCTATCATTAAGCCAAACAGCTGAACGTGGTATTTCAGTCTTTTGATGTCTGTTGGCTCTCTCAACCCCGCAGGAGATATAGACGTGATTGTATGTTAAAAAAAATGCATTAATCTCAGTGAGCGACAGACAGACAACGTACAGTCAAAACTTTAGGGCAACTCTGAAATTCATCTTCTCATGGGATCGTATTGTAAGTAAAAATGGTTGTAGTTTCAATATACTATTTGAAACAAATGAATTTAAGGCTATAAATCAAAAATATTAGATAAAAATCCATACTAAGCGAAAAACATTATCGTTTTATTGATTGAAAATAGTTTTTTTTTTGTAATTTCAGACAAACAGATTAGCATTCATTATTATGGAAAAATTTTGTAATCTATGAGTGACTCATACCTGTTTGGATTTAAAAATTCAGACTGTGTACAGGTAGGCGGTGTAAAGACGTGAGTCACCAAGTCAAGTTGAGGTCAAGATCATTCAGAAACAATAGAAATCATGCATTTGCAGATAATGACTTTTGATGTGGTGTTGAGACATGATATGGGTAGGTGCCACTTTTATAAAAAAAGAATGTAATCTTTTGTATCGAATGTAATTGTTGGCGGCCTCTGTGGCGCAGCGGTAGTACGCTTGTCTGCGACACCGGAGGTCCCGGGTTCGAATCCCAGCCAAGGCATGATGAGAAAAGAACTTTTTCTGATTGGCCTGAGTCTTGGATGTTTATCTATCTCAGTATTTATTATAAAAATATATTATCGTTGAGTTAGTGTCTCGTAACACAAGTTTCGAACTTACTTCGAGGCTTACTCAATCTGTGTAATTTGTCCCGTAAATATATTTATTTATTTTTACTGTAATGTAAATTGCAACAGTTTGTAAGTATGTTGCATGAAATATTCTTCTTCTCTCCTGGCTTTAGTCCCGGTTTCATCCTCTTCACTCTGCAGAGGAGCCCAGGGTATGCCATTGACCATGGATCCTTGATTATGTGAGTCAGGTTTTTACATGGATGACATGTTACTGAAGCTTAAACAGAAATGATTTACATGAGACAATACTTTGGCTTGTACTATAATATTATTTTGTTAAGTCACTTATGTGTCTAATGCCCATTATAATCCTACCAAATAAAATCGTCCGAGTTTCACGAAGCTTCAATTGCATTTCTACCATTTCCAGATTTCAAGTCAGTTCTATTCTTAATAATGAAAAAAATATAGTAATACAAAATATTATGGCTTCTTTCAAATGTGAACATTTCAGGGTAATTGCAAATGTTATGCTGGCCATAGTCGACCGGCAAAATGTATTAAAAAAAATATATATTATTTTTTTTTTACAAAAACCATTGAGAACATCATATTTGATTACCTTGGTCCTACATAACACAAAATTGTATGACCCAACGGAAGACTGCGTGGCCCGAAACGCACTTAGCCAGAATTTTCACAAAATTTAGGTCAACTAACCTCACTTTTTTTCTACAAAGGTCACACCACGCCCTTGTCACATACTTGGATCATTAATGTTATTATCTCATCACCCTTCATGTATTCAACACATTAACTTTCGTCCTTGACATGTTAATTTAATTAAAAAGCATATTATTTTAATTATCTACGTTGGTAATTATACTTTGATAATTAAATTAAGTAACATTTAATTCTTATTTTGTAATTATTGTATAAGTCTAAATATACATTTTACTGGTAAGTAATAAAATATGTCATTACCCACAACACAAATCGTTACACACATAAATGTATTTAATCTACATCTACATCCCTTGCAGGGTAAACAGAGCCAACAGTCCTGTCAAGTCTGATAGGTCACGTAAAGCTTTTTTGTCTAAATGATAGAATTGAGATTCCAATAGTAACAGGTTGCTGACCCATCGTCTAAAAAGTTTATAAGCCTATCCCTTAGTCGCCTTTTCCGATATCTGGTCTATATTCGGTGCTGGGAACCACTCGGCACTTATACTGAGTGGAAATGGTCTTACACCAAAAGTTTACAACCAGATGAGCCTATTCTGTTGACGTACAAAAATGGAAAAGGTCAAATAACATCTCGACAACTAAATTAGAAGTGCACATTCAAACCTTTACGTTCCTTATTAAGAAACCGTTCATCTTAAGTACAGCACGCAATCTCTTTATTTGGCTGGTAAATGCCAGAGGCCCTTGTTATAAGTATTTGAAAACAGACCGCTACAAATATTATAATTTTCTCACGGAAAATGTTTAAAAATTAACCTGAACTGAAGCTTGCATGGCAAGAGTAATGAATTTGGATGAAACTAAAAAATTGTACAGGACTCATGGTTAGCGGGAAGATGTAGTCTCTGCCTATCCCTTTGAGAAAGAACAATGATTTTAAAACTTTAACCTGGGGCTTTTCTTTTTTATTTATTAAGTGAGAGTGCACCGTGTGGTTCCCGGCACCAATAGAAAGGACCACTCCATCTCTCTCCCATGGATGTCGTAAAAGGCGACTAAGGCGTAGGCTTATAAACTTGGGATTCTTCTTTTAGGCGATGGACTAGCGACCTGTCACTATTTGAATCTCAATTCTATCTTAAAGCCAAACAGCTGAACGTGGCCTATCAGTCTTTTCAAGACTGTTGGCTCTGTCTACCCCGCAAGGGATATAGACGTGATTATAGATATGTATGTATGTACATATGAGAGACAGGCCTTTGTCAAACTTTGTAGACACATAATCTAATCAAAACCGTTCCAATAGTTTTTGAGTTTTAGATTACATTGACATAGATGTTTAGAAAGTAACATTTAATTTCCTCCATACGGGCACGGGTAACCAGCATTAGGGCCATGTGATGGGTCATGTTCCTAAAAAGCCTATGTCCCTGCAAGAGGGACATTAAGAATGCAAAATGCCTTGCTCATAGATACCGATAACCACTCATAGCCCACGATAATAGCACTTCGTAAGCAGATACATACCGCTTATTACGAAATATCAGTCATCAGTACTTGATTCTGAGTAAACATGCTTTAATTATGCACTTTACATGCTAATAACATGGGCGGCGACCGTACAAAGATGCATCTGTAGATGTTTTTTTTTTAAAGTTTTGTTAAACATATATGCAAATACTGTCGTTTTAACTATATGGTTTATGGGATACGGCATTATACCTGTAAATACAGTTACGGACTATAATTCTTTTTCTTTATTGACTGACTGAGTGACTGATAGACAGCACTCACCTGAAGCTACTGGTTATAAAATACTAGATATAAAATTCTAGATATGAAATACTAGATTTAAAATAATAAATATAAAATACTAGATATGAAATACTAGATTTAAAATAATAAATATAAAATACTAGATATGAAATACTAGATAAAAATACTAGATATAAATAGTGTGTAGGAAATTTAATCTAAATCCAATTGAAGCTTTGTAACTAAGCAGAAAACCTTAAGTTTATAAAAATTTAGACATGACTTTTCGAAAACAATCAATAGAAGAACAAATACATGTTAATTATAGCTTTAAAAATTCCAAAGCTGCCTAAAAGAATCGATTGCTTATAAGATTTTCTGACCGCGTACCTCAATCACGTAAATCACTTCGAAGTTACGTGGTAATTCGGTACTCATCGATTTGTTTGTTATTCTGTGTGCAAAGCAGTTTACATTCCCGATGATGTTTGCGAAATCCGAATGAAAATAATCGTTCGGACGTGACGAACGGGCACGATTCGATTGTACCTACATTGCGATTCTTTAGATTTTGTGTAAATAATCATCGAAATGTTATTAGATTCTATCATTGACATCGTATTGCGAGTGCATACTAATAATAATAGGGAATGGGAAGGCCAAGACTAACGACTTGATAAAATTGAAGACGTTGTATGTGTGAGAGTTATGAATGTGGATGAAGCGAAGGAAGTAGGCAGAGATCGTGGCAAGTGGAAAGAGGTAGTCTCTGCCTACCCCTCCGGGAAAGAGGCGTAATTTTATGTATGTATGTATGTATGTATGTGGTGGTCTAACTTGCTTCAATAAATTGATAAACGTGTATGATGCGAAACAAGTATGCAGTGATCGTATCGAGTGAAAAGGTGCGTGTGTGTGCATTGAAAAAATCTAATCTAATCTAGTGTTATTTTAACATGTTTAAGAATACGTAACGATATTAATTAAAATTAATGCTACCCGTCCAGTAAATAGACGTGATCACAAATTATATGTAGCGACCTGCTAAAACATAGAGGATACAATATTATTTATATCTAACATCAGAAATGTATTTCTTAATAGAAAATAATAATATTATTTCTATATTTCATCGATTAATAATGGCGAAAAAAACGAAAGTACATGGGTTGAAATCCCTCGGGAATGATACTTTTACTAATTTTGAACCACATGATGGCCATTTTTATCTTATTAAATTGAATAAAATAATTTCTTTTGCTTTACCCATTTCGTTAATAATTGCCGTGTGGTTCTCGGCACTTGAGAATAGGGCCACTCCACATCCTTATCCAATCCCAAGGATGTCTTAAAATGCGTCTTATTGAAAAAGGCTAATTAACTTGGGATTCCACTTGTAGGCAAAGGGGTAGCAACGTCACTATTTGAATCTCAATTCCATCATTAAGCCATGCAGCTGAACGTGGGCTTTCAGTCTTCGCGAGACCGTTGGCTCTGTCTACCCCGCGATATGTATGTATTTCGTTAATTAAGGTGAAATCACAATAAAAATGTCTGAAGTTACCTTAGGTAATGTGTTCGACTCTGCTGCAACGCATTTTTTCTAGAACTCTCACCTGGAACAAAAAGAATGTAATTAAGTACTCGTATATCATGCGTCCTCTTATTACAAAGGATTACCGCAAGAATATAATTTTACGCCATTTTATTAAACTGGTTAACATTTTTACGTTAGGGGTCCTTGGCATTTTCTCTTTGAGTCTTTGTATTTTCGAAAAAAATTACTCCTTCTCCATAAAGCGAATATTCTCATGCAATAAAATTTGTATTTTTTGCAGTGGGATACGAATTCAAATAACTCGCACACTATTTACTTAAACTTAGGTCTGTACTTGTTTGTATGCACATTGAGTTGCTCAAAATCGTTAAATTTCCTTTATAGACCGCCGAGATAATCAAAACTTAATACTGGCTACAAACACGTTAAAAAAAAAACAAAAATGCTTCAATAATATTTAAGTTCCTGTCCAGTTGAGCACCTAGATCGAACGTCAGGCAAATTATCTTAGTTTATGTATGTTTATTTATTAATAAGTTTATACATATATATTTAGTGGGGATATATGTAGGTATTTGTCTATTATTTGTATTTCTGTTAGTATATTATTATATTGTTACTAAAACACAGTGACTTGCCGCTTTTTACTTAATTATCTATGTAGTTCCTTTATTGTTACCGGTTGACTGGAAGAGATCCCTTCATGGGATAATTCCGCCATTACAAGTGATTTGATGTACTATGTTCTTGTTACTGTGTAAATTTCTATGCAATAAAGATATAACAAACAAACAAACAAACTTCACCAAACTTTTGCGACTTCAGCTCAACTCTTTGGTGAGCAAAAATAAAGTTGCCAGTATTTAGACAATAATTAGCTGCAATCATTATAATGGCCGGCTTCATCGTCGGACTGTCTGCTTGTCCAACTGTGCCACATACCCAGGTGTTGCTTTCGCAATGGTATGTATAAATTGTTTTTTTTTTCGGCATATTCTCGTGCGTTACGCTACAAAAACTGTTATATTCGGAATTCTTCCGCCTACTAAGGCAGGAACAAATTTTGTATTTGTGTGTAATTAAAAAAAAACCTGGTTTATAAAATATATATAATGAATATACATTCACCATATAAATGCCGTGTGGTTTCAGGCACCAATACAAAAAAGAATAGGACCCCTTCATCTCTTTCCCATGGATGTCGTAAAAGGCGACTAGGGGATAGGCTTACAAACTTGGGATTCTTTTTTTTAGGCGATGGGTTAGCAACCTGTCACTATTTGAATCTCAATTCTATCATTAAGCCAAATAGCTGAACGTGGCCATTCAGTCTTTTCAAGACTGTTGGCTCTGTCTACCCCGCAAGGGATATAGATGTATGGATCACGAGTCACTTCAAAATAAACGCTACCACTGTGCTAAGAAGGCTCAATGTCATACGAGAAATATAATTATAAGCTCATCTTAACATTAGAAGGCAAAAGTATGTTGCAAGTAACTTTTTCCAAAAATAAAAGTACTAATAGGTATTTATAAATTATGTGCTATTAACACCTAAACGTGAATTGTTAGACATCGAAGTGAAGTTACCGACGCATTGAAGCCTGATATTGACCTGCGTTACAAATTGCGAAATAAAAAATTAAGAAACTTATCGCAATTCAAAATTCGCACAATACAACTGCAAGTGAAAACCTACGCAATTAAGTGCTTGCAACTGATAACACCTTGGACACAGTATACATAATCGTGTCACCGAATCACAGTGTTCTAATGGATACACTGATATTTCTGATAAGATCATAATTATACTATATCATACGTGTGAGAATTTCGGAGCATTTGGCAATATTGAGGCATTTTAATGGCAATTTTATGTAGTTTTATGATAAAATCAAATGGTATGTGGTTTTGAAGGTATTTCGGTAATATTCACATAGCTATCTCACGCACTGTCATAAATACATACTTTTAATTAAGGACCTTGGAAATAAATTAAGTATTCAAGACACTACGCTAAAGGGTTGTCACTGTTTAAGAAACTTGGCATGACTGATGCGATTTCTTAGAGATACATAGGTACTCATGAAACGATGCCGACTACAGGTTATTTTTCTTAAAGTTAATAATTATTGTTAGGGTATAAAAAATGTGAATTGGACAAAAAGCTTAATTGTGATAATTGAATTCATTTAGAAGTGTGTGCATTTTTATCGCCATTGTTCATTAAATATGATTTTGAATTAAATATGGCATACTTTTAATTTTGACTGTACCCGTGATTCTGAGTTATCCAATTCAGATACGTAAATTGTACATCGTGATTTCCACACATTGGAAAAACTCAAAAACCACGTCACAAACATAACTAAAGATGATAATGTCTATCTAATCTCAATCGTCATCACTAATGGCGTTGGCAGAGTAATATCCGCATTCGCAAAGACGCATTAATGATGCGGATAAAAGTAATTGAATTAAAAATATATATATAATTGTATTTTTAATAAAAGGTCCAGATAAGAAATGTAATTTCCTTAGTTCACAATTTGTAAACATTCTTTGTAATTTTTATTAATTGAATTGACGCGGATAATCCACAATTGCGAATTAAGGATCAAGTTACAAACATTTGCAACAGCCCTAGTTAGCAAGCTACATTGTGACAAAGCGGTCATAAAGTTTTATGGCAAGTGCGAGTCGTGTGCTAAGCACCGCGATTTTGCGTGAGAACATTGTAATGACACAAATGACCTGCAATTTCTATCAGGATTGCTGCAATATGTAAATATTACAGTATATAATTATAGCTACATATACTGTACTAACATACATACATATGGTCACGTCTATATCCCTTGCGGGGTAGACAGAACCAACAGTCTTGAAAAGACTGACTCCCCACGTTCAGCTATTTGGCTTAATGATAGAATTGAGATTCAAATAGTGACAGGTTGCTAACCCATCGCTTAAAAAAAGAATCCCAAGTTTGTAAGCCTCTCCCTTAGTCGCATTTTACGACATCCTATTCTTTTTTGTATTGGTGCCGGGAACCCATACTAACATAACAAAGAGATAAAGTTTGTGACTTAAACAATTTTTTGTTTGGAAGGGCTAATCTTCGGATGTACTTAACCGATTAAACATCCCAATCCTCCCTCTGGGTTGGTGTGAAACAATTTTCATGATCAAATACTGCACCCTGGGCTTCTCTTAAGAAAGCTGAGGCTGTAACCGTCATTAATACTAGAACGAAGAAGATGATACAGAGAAGAAGTCAGACTCGTGAACTTGATATAAATGGTAAGCTAAATAAATATATACGGGACAAATTACACTGATTGAGTTAGCCACGAAGTAAGTTCGAGACTTGTGTTACCAGATGCTATAACGATCAACGATACTATATTTTATAATAAAGACTTATATAGATAATTATCCAAGACCCAGGCCAATCAGAAAATGTTCTTGTCTCATCATGCCCTGGCCGGGATTCGAACCCGGGACCTCAGGTGTCACAGACAAGCGTACTGCCGCTGCGCCACAGAAACCGTCATAAATACAGGATATAAAATTCACATCT
The DNA here is from genome assembly GCF_032362555.1 of Amyelois transitella. Classification (NCBI taxonomy): domain Eukaryota; kingdom Metazoa; phylum Arthropoda; class Insecta; order Lepidoptera; family Pyralidae; genus Amyelois; species Amyelois transitella. The sequence goes on along the minus strand of NC_083511.1, from coordinate 1,884,526 downwards.
TCAGGAAACTTCAGGTTTTAAAAATGAAAAAAGAGTATTCAAAAGGATATGCTATAAAGATGTAGCGGGAGCGATGATTCGGCTCGACCGCCACCAAAGGGAAGATCTTCCGCCAGGCTAGGTGTTATGCCTGGAGAACCGCGGCTCCGACGATGTTGTATCGAAGGTTGTATATATTGATCCAATCCGTGAAATCTTTGCTTGCGCGATTTAGGTGTTTCACTGCATTTGACTAATAGCGTCGCGTGATTTTATTTTTGTGACTTGTGGCGTACCTATAGATGTCGCCATCAAAGATAATAAAAAAGACATTAGCAAAATTTCTTAGTATACTTATTGCAAATCCATCACTGTATCCTCTGCCTTTTCCTAGGGCTTTTACACACTTACTTAACAGACGCTTAAGTTAAGTGCTAATCTATCACTCATGTTAGATCATCAATCACTATCACGATGGCTAACGAGGTGTTTTCTTATCTCCGGAAGGCGCAAAGTAGGACTTAAAATATTAAATGAATTGCAATTTTTTATTATAAGTACAATTTTATATATACATACGTATAATCGAGTCTATATCCCTTGTGGAGTAGACAGTGCTAACAGTCTTGAAAAACTGAAAGGCCACGTTCAGCCTTAGGGTTCCTGGCACCAAGAGAAAAAAGCATAGGACCACTCCACATCTTCCATCCCATGAATGTCGCAAAAGGCGACTAAGGGATGGGCTTATAAACTTGCCAAACAGCTGAACGAGGCCTGTCAGTCTTTCCAAGACTCTTGGCTGTGTCTACCCCGCAAGGGATACAGACGTGATTGTATATATGTATCGACAGCGAAACCGTGAGAAAAAGCTAGTATTACTAGGCCGTATCATCTAGAGCTCAATAACCTTAAAACAAGCAGAACTGCTCTAAAATCATTACCATACCCAACTAAACATAAATCATCTAATAATGTTACCAGTTTTTCGTTCAATGGACGGAAAGCGGACAGCGAAAGTTGCCATGATCGCTATCAGAGCTGATAAGGCTCCAATCGCTTCTTATATGGCAACACCGAGCCTCCATTGAACTATAGAAAGCTTTGTACATGATTTTATTTATTGCACTTGTTCGGAAGAACGATTGTGCTGTGGGCGAATGTCACTTTCAAATCTTTGAAAATATTAATGACGAATTCATAGAAATTTTTTGGATATTTCTTTTGTTTTTAGTTTAAGTTTAAAGTATTGAAACGATGGAAAAAGGTAACTTAAATTATGAGCCTATTATTTACTTATAACGTAATATAATCTATCACGTAATTATCCCATAGGGGGAAGTAGGTATTACGACACTTTCAATGCCCCTACAAAACTAATTTAAATTTTAACTCAATAACTCTTCTACACTTATTACTTTGCTAGGGTCATAGACATTATAATCCACTAGAAGGATCAGAGTAATTATGACAACGTCATTACCTTACCGTATTTGGTCGCGATATATTGCCTAACAACTTGTATGTAATTTCCTGCGACCAACGCCTAAGTCCTAAACCTGACATCCTGGGAGAATTACCATGTTGGGAGTTAGGAAGTACTTTTAACAAGACGCAAAGTTAGTTTGAGATCATAAAAAGTAAAATATAATGGTGTAATTTCCGCGACGATAAAGATAAGTGCCGTGTGGTCCCCGGCACCAATACAAAAAAGAATAGAACCACTCCATCTCTTTCCCATGGATGTCGTAAAAGGCGACTAAGAAATAGGCTTACTAACTTGGGATTCTTTTTAAGGCGATGGGCTAGCAACCTGTCACTATTTGAATCTCAATTCTATCATTAAGCCAAATAGCTGAACGTGGCCATTCAGTCTTTTCAACACTGTTGGCTCTGTCTACTCCGCAAGGGATATAGACGTGACTGTATGTATGTATGTATAAAGATAAGCTTCCTGCACATTCTGGCAACTGGATGTGTAACCATTAACCCTGCAAAGGTTGCAAAGTTCAGGTGGGCGTCGTTTCGTGTAAAACCCTCACTCACTCAATCCAGGATCCATGGTTAAGGGCGGACCTCGGGCTCCTCTCCAGAGTGGTGAGGATGAAACCCGGATTATAACCAGGAGAAAGAGTAAAGATAAGCTCCATGATGGTTTGCTGGCAAAAAAAAATACACAATTAATGCTAGCTTCTTCTCTTTTTCGCTCAGACTGTAAAAAGTCTTGTAATTTTTTTGGTCTGTCTATATTAAATTGGATAGAGACGTGATTTTTATGATGCAGGCTTCAAGAAAACCTCTACTACCTAAAACAAATGCCACCTTTTTCATTTACTGTCTGTACCTAACCTACGAACTCGCTCATTACCTCACTTTTAATAATAGTAGTGCTGACATAACTTTCCGTTAACTCTATTATTTATTCCTCACCATTACTGAAGTTTAATTATGGATTACTTCCAAAATAGATTCAGCCCTAAAGCCATCAACCTTATTAAAATCAATAACAAAATAACGTAACATTATTATAGTAATACTTTAAGTATGGTTTAACGATAAACTTATGTAACACGATTTGCAAACATGATGAATATGTATGGAAGCAATTTTAAAATGATTTATGATGTAAATTCTGACTTAGCAGTTAATTTTACTTTTTTTTATTCAGTAATTTTTGCATAATTTGTCATAAACGAAAGTACAATATGCCAGAATGGAGTATCTAATAGTTTAATATTTAGATAATAAAATATCGGTATTATTAAAAACCAGAGTATCGAAAAAGCCTAATGGATGAGCCGTTGTGAAATAACTGTCTCATAAAGTGCATCACTTGCTTCTCTTTCCACGCAGATTGTAAGTCAATTAAGGGAACTTAATAATTTTGGTATTCTTAAATGGCTATAGTTTAGCAAACATCATGAAGCCACTCAGCTTATAAACGTGGCCTTAAAGTATTTTTACTTGAAAGTCAAAAATTACTTTTTTCAATTGTCTGTTCAAGTTATCGAATACATACGTATTACATCAGGAGCATAAAAAGTACAATTCATTCATAGACTCATTACGAGTCATAGAATTATTACCATAGAGTGTGGAGGTAGAACAATAGTCTTAGGCGCAGCATCCGACCGGATGCACGCTTCAAGAGGTATGTTGTAACAACGCAGTTTATGTTCTGACGTGACAAAATATGTTACGGCAACCGCTTACTATCAGGTTGAGCTCGATAGTATAAAAGATATGACCAAAAGCAAATATTCTTATATAAAAGAGGAAAATGATTGAATGATATAAAAGAGTGTGGTTCCCGGCACCAATGCAAAAAAGAATGGGACCACTCCGTCTCTTTTCCGTCGAAGTCGTCGAAGGCGACTAGGGGATGGGCTTGCGAACTTGGATTCTTTTTGGGCGATGGGCTAGCAACCTGTCACTATTTGAATCTCAATTCTATCATTAAGCAAAAAAGCTGAACGTGGCCATTTAGTCTTTTCAAGACTGTTGGCTCTGTCTACCCCGCAAGGGATATAGACGTGACCATATGTATGTATGTATGAAAATGATTGACTGACTGACTGTCATATCAACGCACAGCGCAAACCGAGATTGGAAATGTAATCATTCCATCCTCCGTAGTATGACACGAGTGACGCCGTTTACATCGCGCGAAAAACTATATCTGATTCGCTTTTTATCATGGCCGGAAACGGGACAGCGATAGTTTTTCACGGTATAATAACAGCATCGCGCGTGTCATGCTATATAGGCAGATTTGATATGGTATGAGCTAAGAGAGGATTTCCCTAAATGCCCGTGGAGATGGAGGTAACAAGATTTTTTGTTTACACGGGCGGAATTGCAGGCATATAGTTAATTAAAAATAAACGAGATAAAATAAACCTAAAATGTGCAGTGTTGAATAGAATATTTCTAAGGTATTTCCCCTTTGTACGGTGAACTCCGGATATAGCTATGCCACTTCGCCTTGATTGGTCTATGTGGGGTGGCCCAGGTGTCTCCTGAGCCGTGTGTACGATCTATGAAGAGAACTTTTATAATCTATTAAAAAAACAGCTCTATGAATGAATGCATCATAGAATACAGTAAGTGTCAATCTTTTTGTAACCCCAAGTGGAACTTTACCGTACCGTAGTTAATAGACCGAGGAACTAACGAGTTTTTATGAGCTTTTGTTACGTGTGTTGTATATGTAAATATTACGTTAATAACTGGGTTAGTCCAATAATTATCGGACTTGTTTTAATTCGTAGCGGTATTCTTGTTATTATCATACACTAAAGCTATTTTCCACTCATTACCCACGAATTTAATTATAACTTTACCAGAAATATACATACATACATATCATCACGTCTATATCTCTAGCGGGGTAGACAGAGCCACCAGTCTTGAAAAGACTGATAGGCCACGCTCAGCTGTATGGCTTAGTGATAGAATTGAGATTCAATTAGTGACAGGTTGCAACAAATGTTGACAGAAATATAACATACCTAAATAACAGTTATTATTTTCTGTGTTCTACGTAAGGTGTGATTCCTGTCACAAAGAGAATAGGACCACTCCATCTCTATCCCATGGATGTCGTTAAAGGCGACAAAGGAATAGGCTTACAAACTTGGAATTCTTCTTTTAGATGATGGGCGCTAGCAACTTTTCACTATTTGAATCTCAAATCTATCATTAAGCCAAACGGCTGAACGTGACCTATCAGTCTTTTCAAGACTGTTGGCCCTGTCTTTTCCGCAAAATATTTTATTATATATATGTACACACATACATATATATAAACATGATTATATGTATGTATATATGTACTTAAAATGTTACGTTTTGACCGTTCAAAATCCTTTTACAAAATCATCTACTTTTCAAAGATTCGAAGTATTTCTGTAACAATTAGCCTAACGACATGCGTAACACAGCTTACAATAAAAAAAAAACAAAAGGCTTACGTAACCGTAGACAGTAAACAGTTGTCATTATGCATAATCTATTAGTTTTGTCAAGTGCTCGACGTTACTAGTGAAAAATTAAGTGTGCTTTACTCCTACACGTAATTGTTGGTCTAGTTTCGTAAAAACTGGACTAAGTGTGAGTGAGGGAGTGAGTGAGTGAGTGTTTTGTGTGAGGTTGGGCACTGATCTACTCGTGGTACCTACATATATGACACATACATATAATCACGTCTTTATCCTTTACGGGTTAGACAAGTCTTGGAAAGATTCAAAGGCAAACAGTTAAGGAATTGAGATTCAAATAGTGACAGGTTGCTGGCATATCGTCGAAAAGAAGATTTTGAAATTGGAATTAAAAAAGGCAACGCTGCCAGCCTTCTGGGCTCACTCCCGCAGGTTGATGATAATGCAGTGACTGTAAATTTAATTGTAGTTTGTACCTAATCACCTTTTTTATAAGTAGATTTAGTTTTTACTCATTAAAATTTTTCTCATAATTTATTTTAGGACCATAATATACCTTAGGACCATTATATTAGGTAAATAAGGTTTTTACTTCGTATAAAAACCTTATTTACCCAATATCATGGTACTAAGGCGCACCCCGGGCAGTTCAGAGAGATATATCTGGGATTCACAAAACGTGGAAAAAGTTAACTTACCGTCTTTCCCAATAACGGTAATTTCTCTAAGTGGTTCCAATAACTTACCTGGAAAAAGACAAAAAGTATTTTGTTAATATGATTTACATTTGCTTTAGTAAGTAGCAATGTATCAAATATATTCCATAAGTACAGTGAGGTATATATAAAAGTATACCAGCCCCTGTAGCATGGGACGTTTTATTTCGCGCGAAAATAAAACGTCATGATAAAAAACGAAACAGCGATAGTTTTTCGTACGATACAAACAGCGACGCACATACCATGCTACGGAGTCTGCATCGAGCAGCAGCATAAAGAAACTGTTAAATATACCTTATATATTCGGCTCACTGTACATAATTATCTTAGACATTCCATACGTCTCTAGAACAAGAACTGTTATAAAAAAAAAACATACTGGCAATTTACAAAACTAGAACAATGACTAAACAAACAATTTGTTTTACAGTTAATTAATTAAAATTCTCAATGAATGAACTCCGAAATTATAACAATGCGACCGTTTTTAGTTTCCCAGTGTTGCCAGTCTAACCGTTACTGAGACAATGTTGCAATAAAAAAGCATCGATGCATTGTTTCGTATGCTCCATTAACCCTAAGACGTAGTACCGCTATGATCGACTCTTATATAAAAAACGTAATGTTCTGGATATCATCTGGTTTATTAGGACTTAAGTGTCACCTGCATTTAAAGTTCAAATTTTTATACCAGCATGGCAGTAAGGAAACACACTTAATTAAAAAAGGTATCGTTCTCTGATGAAATTCATAAGTTTGTACACATTTCGTACCCCTTCGATATCATTTATTTCTTTCTTTTCGCTTCAAATTTTAAAAATATATTCAAATAATAAAAGTTAGTAATTGTCGTGTTGTTCAATACTATATAAATAAATACGGAATCAAAATCTGCCGATTCGTTCGTGGTAATGACCATAGTGTCTTAAATACCTATTAATAACTCTGTGTCATAGATAAAATACTCCATCTCACTGATTTTGGTCAGGTGTAAAAATAAAAGACTAATATAAATTTTGTGCAATATGTAAACAATATTATAATGCATCTGACCTAGTGAATAATCCGTTATTTTCATTAATATTGATGTATTTCACCTTTGCTTGTTTGTCAAATATTTATTATCTTATTTTTAAGGCCAAACCAATAAAATTTCACAATTATGTCATCGATAGCGTGAGGTTTAAAACTATTGAATGTAAACTTTAAAAAAAAGAATGTGTTTTTTTATATTTTGCATCAATATCTTCATATTTCAGACAAAAAGCTACTTAGCATGTTTAAAATTAAATTTAAAATGATCGTTACATTTGATATATATTTATTTTTATTTTTAAAGAGCACGTCGTGTCATTCATTAATTGAAATTGTAGAATATAAGATACTATTTCGATTTCTTTGCTCGGAATCCATAAACAATCATCATTAATCATACTCGTATTATACAAATTGATCTCATACAAATCACGTTGAACTTGATAATTTATGCACGTATGCGAGTACGTGTGAAGCAGTCATTAAGAAATTAGAAAATTTAACATATGAGTAATAAAAACTTTCTGTTTTGCGTTCTGATGCGTCGTGCTGTAGGTCCATAAAATTATATAATACCCTTTTACTTTATATAAGGCCTGCAAAATATGAAACCGAATATTTTACTGAAGCGTTACTATAATACAATATCTTTTTAGTTATATTTTAATCTCCATCTCATTACCTAAATGTTAAGGTTATAATAATACATATTATGTCAACTTTGTATGAATGTTTAAAAAAAGCAGTTTTGGACCAAAATGTTATAAGCGCCAAGAAATAGTGGAACAAACACCATTACCGACTTTTTGTAACAACGACAATTTACAAAGATAAATCTTTTTATCCAAAATAATAACGATTCATATAAAAAATTAACAAACACAAATTAAAACCAACTGTAATTGAAAAAAGACGCGTTCCAATAAGTTCAATGTGATATTTCCTTACTGGGTATAATGCGCACGCGCCGTGTAACGGAACGTCACATCACATTGGTCACACACCTGACTCCGCGCCCTGTTGGATTCCGCATTTAGTTCCGGTGGATTCTTATGAAAGAATGGCATTTGATGAGGAAAAGAGAAAGGATCGTCATTTTTATGGCGTGAACGCAAGGCAAGGAGTATTTAGAGAGAAACTGTCAGAAGGTCCGGTAAGACGGTGTGACACGCAAAGATGAGAGAGAATAAGACAATAAGTAAGATAAGCTTGAAGTTAAACAGTTCATCAAAGAAATAGTAAAAAAGACATACATACATATATTCACGTCTATATCCCTTGCGGAGTAGACAGAGCCAACAGTCTTGTAAAGACTGATTAGGCCACGTTCAGCTGTTTGGCTTAATGATAGAATTGAGATTTAAATAATGACAGGTTTCTAGCTCTCAAATTCATAAGCCTAGCCCTTAGTCGCCTCTTACCACATCCATGGGAATGAGACGGGGTGGTCCTATTCTTTTTTTATTGGATCCGGTTACCACATGGCATAGATGGACAAAAAGACGTAGATGGAGCAAAAAATCTTTTTTTTTATTTTCTGATTATTTAAAATAGAAAGAAATTTAAATAGGTCGTTACAGTTGCGACAAATGACCATATCAAAAGTGCTTTAAAAATAAATTAACTTGAGAAATGCATAATGCAATCATAAAATATCAACATAAATCACGGCTAAAAGCTATAATAGTAGGTACTTAACGCTAAGAGCAAATGTTTACTCACAGCCATAAATAGTCAAGTCATTAACATCGGTACAGATGTCTACCATCATTGGCCAATGACCCGAAGTGACATTGAAATTACAACGAGATTGCTGACATCTTAGATAACCGTCGTACAGCTTAATTAAAAACGCATAAAAATTGAGTCTTTATAACGAACGTAAAGATAATGATCGTTAAAGATGTAGTTTGAAGCAACTGATGACTGGATACTAAAACAAGAGAAGAGTATGATATAAAAAGATAAAAATATTCTCTGAAAAAATAAAGGAGAAAAGTAAAATGACCACATGGAAAGGTTAATATCATATCAATTTTACACTGCACATAATGTAAAATAATCAGAAGTATCTGGACGAATTTAATTAATTGTATCGAAAAAATATAACACGAGCGTACATTTTGTAAATTTTATACTATACGAAGACAAAGACAGCATGAACATTATAAATTACTTACATTTATTTTATTAAAAAAAATACATACAATATTCTGTCCATAACCACAAGGCACACACTTCAATAAAATTAAATTCAATAAAATTATGCAAATATATTTAATTGGTTTGTAGTAAACTCTTTTCAACGTTTCAACAATGCAGCTTTTACAGTTAAAACTTAATCTCTTTCAAAAGCCTTAAAGCACGCACCGGCACGATAACATTTATCAAACTTTGACGAACAACGCTCATTTAGCCCGAGAAAATCATTAACTTCTATACAACGTTACGGTATTCTTTGCCCGCTTCACATTGATCGAGTCAGAGTGAATTATGTGAATTTATGTATGTGAAGAACACAAGAACTGTCATTGAATTGAAAATATTATATTGATATTAAACGCAGTGAATAATTAGTTTATGCTACGTACATACATACATATGTATAATCACGTCAAAATCATTTGCGGAATAGACAGAGCCCGCAGTCTTGAAAAGCAGTATTTAGGTCACGTTCAGCTGTTTGGCTTAATAATAAAATTGGGATCAAATAGTGACAGGCCGCTAGCACATTGCCTAAAAGAAGATTCCCAAGTTTATAAGCCTATCCCTTAGTCGCCTTTTACGACATCCATGGGAACGAAATGGGAGTGATCCTATTCTTTTTTTTTTTATTGGTGCCGGGAAAGACACAGCACCAATAAAAAAAAATATGCTACGTACCTACCTACGAGTATAATTTACGGTTAACACCAATCAAGTAAAATTAGATCCTCCGTAAATCTAATATTGGGTACTCCAATAATAATTGATCTTCATTGGAAGCTTCCAAACAGGACATCTTAGTTGTCAACAACAGCTGATTACCACTTGTCCGTCAAAGACTGGCCACTAACTGTACCAATTGGGTCTAATGCTTCACCTCACACTTTCTCTTCCCAATAGTCGGACAAATTGTCGATAGCCAGTCACATAGTACCACATTATGGAAGTCATAATGGACACCTGACTCGATTTCGAAACAACTGCCAACTGTTTGTGGTTCTTTAATTTGCCAGAAGTATCCGCTACATAAATGATATATCATTTGTAACAATATAAGTTTAGTGATAAAAAAATGAAAATAGTACTGAATGCCTAAACTTAAATTGTTACAAATGATATATTATTTGTAACAAATTGAGTTTAGTGATAAAAAAATGAAAATAGTACTGAACTCGTAAACGCAAACGACTAGTTGGTATAACCTATAAACATTTATGGATTCATAAATTATAAAAGAAAATCAAGGCCGGGTAATTATAAGCAAACAGTAATTAACAGTGCTGCAACAATGAATCTTGAATGTGTTCCTACTGTAAAAGCAATATTGCATACGTACATACATATCTTTATCCCTTGCGGGGTAGACAGGGCTAAGAGTCTTAAACAGACTGATAAACCACGTTCAGCTGTTTGGCTTAATGATAGAATTGGGATTCAAAGCCATAATAACGTAAACAATATCATTGATCATAAAACTTGACACACAAGTTTAATTCCCTGTCATTACGAGTGAGCAATTTGATGAGCAATTTTGGCAAATTCTCATGCCTATACTCGCGGCCGGTTAAAACGATTCAACTCATTTTATTCTGTGTCACGACCACAAGAGTCTGTCTCAAGACAAAATTGTCATTGGCATATTGTAACTGTAAGCAGTCTTATTCAAATTATGATGATTCTTGGAATAGGGCTGTTGCAAATTTTGCAGGATACGCATCCGCTGAATTGTTTCATTCACCGTCTAAGTAGCTTCCTTGACTTATAAATACCTTAAATTGATAATGTGATACACGTTTTTAGTATGAATACCGATCAAGTTTAACATTTTAGGGCCCTGCAAATCTCAATAAATTGATAGTAAACCTTTCTGATATAATTTCCATACAACGTTTTATGAAACTATAAATATGTAAGTGTCTTTTATATGTAAAGTAGCACAGACTCATTTACGCTAATTGTTGGCATGGAAAACGTTTAATAGACAGTGAAATGTCATGATGATGATGAGATATTACAAGGAAAAGTGGTGTCGTTAATATTGCTAGCTTCTGCGGTAATGACTCTGGAGAGCTCTGGAATCGTTCCAGTTTCAGATTTAAAAGGATTTGTTAAGTACATCTTTAAAAGCTCTTGATCTTATTGTAATACTCTTGAATTTTAAAAAATATCATCTCTGTCTTATGCTTAACTATTCCTGTTGTTATCAATCTTATGTATTGTCAATATTGAATGAATATCTGGAGCAATGAGACATGAATCCAAAACCGGTTCTTACGAAACCAAATCTGACAGGTCACAAGCATTACGTGCATTGTATTCAAATTACCAGTATTTAGACCAGCACTTGGAGTTACTTCACTTCTAATATTTCAAGGTCCTATGTGCTTATGGGAAGCCAGATGATGTATCAGTTTTGCAATAGCTATGCTGAATACCGATTAATTGATTTCGAAATTATTCAGAACTTCTTGATTCGTTGAGGTTTATTAGTTCAAATGGTTTTGCGTGCACGTTTCAGCCTTGTTCTGAATGTGGTGGTTCGAGGTTTAGTATTTTAAAATTAAAGTCTTTCTAAACGCTTTTAAATCTGCAAATATTTAAAACGAATCAGCATTATACGATATACCTCATTTTAATATGACCTTTCAGTTTTATGATCGATCCGGGTAGGTTCCTCTGCACAGGTTGCGGAGGTCAGACGGGAATCCCTTCGTGTAAAAACCTGACTCACCCAATCCAGGATTCATGGTTAAAGGCGAAACCCCGGGCGTCTCTCCAGAGTAGTGAGCATGCAAGTGAGACTAAAGCCAGGAGGAAGAAGGATGTCTTTGTGACCAGTTCAACAAATTTTAAAAAGTCATATTTAGTTTCATACATTGTACTTCTATTGTATTGTTTATGAATGATTGTTCTAATCGTCTCCGATCATTCACCCAAAACACGATCCAACATTTGATCGACGGTCACTTTCACCCGAGCGTATCTAGATTATATTCTATTTTCAAACATAATTATTTCTTTCGATTGTTGCGTCACATCCAATGATGTTCAATTTTCCGTTTGAAAAAGGAATTGTTTTTTTTTTTCATTGTTTTAGTTAGTATTATGGTCATTATGTTATCCGTTCCATTTCACAAAAGTAAAATTATCGTCATTAAAAGCTACAATGTTATTTTATAGTTTTGACAGAAATGGATCAAATTAGTTATCTCCACCAGCAGTGTGGTGGCAAATGATTAAAATGTCGGAATGCTTGATCGTGAGACTGCATCAAGGTTGCTATTGATCATTGGTGACATTCATCGATTAATAGATTTATGCAGTTATAATTGCTATTATATTGATTTATGTTGTGTTTATTATGCACAAGGCTCAACATAATCAAATTCTTTGTAACATTGGCATTTAAAAAAAGATATTTTGAAATAACAAACAAATATCACTTGTACATACTTAAATAAACATTAGTTTTTATTGTTTGAAGGATAAATATCTACAGTAATTTTAAAACAAATGTCATAATACAAAATTTGTTATTCGCTTTTCATGGGGTTGTATGTTTTTTAATTATGCGTTTCTTTTTTATAAAACAATATTAGGTACATTAAATTAAAAAAAAAATCAGCCACTTGTGGAATTGATTGAATTTAATAGATATCTAATAATAAGATTTGCCTTCTTCATCAGTAGGCCCACACAAAATACCAAGTCATTGAACCTTTGAAAATAATCGACGACGGTTATAAAAACAACCTTTGTTATATTAATGGTATTTTGAAAAACTCATTATTAAAACTAAAATAGAACTACGTCAATGAAGACTGATAATATTAGTAATCAGAAATGTTACAGTGATAAAATTGATTTAAAAAGTAGTTAGTACACAAACATTTAACTTATTTTACTTTTCTTTTTGATAGTTCAGTGTTTTTATAAATACCATGATAAACAAAATGAAAATATTTTAGTACAAAAAACGTAAGTAACTTTTCAATAAAAAATATAAAAATCATTGTCCTTGGAAGTTTGAGCTAGGTTTTTAAATCTACATTTAATTTTAGATTGGCGAAGGTTATAATGTCTGTTTGTTTCCTTGTCTCTGTGTACTAAAATAAATCTACAAATTGTTACCCTGAAACATGCATTCATTTTCTTAGAAAGCAGATGACCGCAGGAAAGACGTATTTTCTGATCTAGATACCATTAGGATTAATAACATAAACAAGACATAAATAAAATCATAATTAATAGTCAAATTAAAACTCTTAATAATGATGGCAAACTACATTTTATAATTACTTATTTATCATACGAGTGTAAATAATAAATAAATCAAAAAAACATTTCTATTTACCATAATACATAACATAAACTTATCTTAGTATAGTATTTCCAGTTATTATTAAACACACTTTTAAAAATATCTGTAACAAGTATCATCAAATTAATTAATTAAGATACTAATTTATTACGAAACCTTATATCAATTATGTTAAAAACATTATAAATCAATATGTCCAATGTAATTAAAATTTTCTCACAATTACAATATTACAAGAGTTCAGATTAGGAAAGTGAAATAACGGGCGAGTCATGTGGCATTGCGCAATTCCGCGTGGCATAAAGTATGAAAAATAAGTAGAAATAATATATTAACGTTATTTTTGTTTGCAATAAAGAGTCAGAGTCATTAATTACTTGAATATAGTTAGTACAATAGGCCTTAACGATCTAGTCTTATAGGATAATGATATCATCGATGTGTTGCCTTGCGAAAACAGGATATAGTCTCTGCCTACCACTCCGGGAAAAAGGCAGGATTTTATGTATGTACGTATGTTGCCTTACAAATTTTATGAATTTCTCATTTCAGCAACTGAATAGTAAGTAATATTATAAAGCAAGGTATATTGTTAAATTTTTTGCATATGGACTTTTCACTTTTCCATTCAATTCATTTGGTTCTACTCGCTCAAAGTGAACTTTTAATCAACGCAATGTTATTAATATCGGATGGTGTACACTCACGCCTTGCCCCACGTAATGTAAGCCGGTGTATTGTAATATAATATTTTACGTAATGTATTTCTGTAATATACAAATTGTAGATCGGACGTCCGTCAAGATTAATTTTACGTTTCAGATAAGTCAATCGGTAATTTGCGTTATCGATATCCTACAGTGTGGCCGCGGTGAAACAAAAATAATGACTCATATATTAAACTTTATTAAACAGCATCCACTGCTATAAAAAAAAATATTTTAAACTTTATGCACGTAAAATGTACAACAGGTGAACTTAATGCCACAAGGCATTCTCTGCCAGTCGAACTTTGGACCAAACTGAGATGGATTTACGGGAGGTGCGTATATCTACACGAAGCTGGTTTTTTTTTACTATTAAAATTAAAAGCCAATCATATTACGTACTAATATAAAATAAAACCAAAGTACATACCATATTATTTAGAATTTTAAAATTTAATAGGCATAATGACTTGCAGGCCACCGATGATATTGTGATGTAAATAGGTAGAGATAAATAAATAAATTCATTTATTTTCCACGCATGAACAACTTGTTTCTTTTCAAGCTGTAAATTATGTTAATTTCGAGTCAAACGTTGACCAACATTGGTCACTTAGCTAATGCAAAAATAATTTATGCAAATACGAGTATTTGCAATGTGATATTTAGGTTAAATGTCAATTATCCACTTTTCATATAAACGTGTCTTTATCATCGATACACGAGTGGAAAATTATTTCCATCATTGGCTATTTATAATCTGGGTATCCGTCCAGATGCAAGATTGACCATACGTGGGTTTTCAAAATGAAAACCAGGCAATACTACGAGTACATCAGCAAAATTCTATCTTGTTACAAAGTACGGCACTGTGCAACATAATATTGGAAACAACGTCAAAGACGAGTCTGATTAGAAAAAAAATCTAGACCAGCTAAATCTTAACCGTTTCTAATTTAATAGCAAATCTATAAGTACACCTGCAATTACAAAATAAAACTACAATAAAATTACTATAATAACTAATCACGTAACAAAAAAATACATTTGTTCGGAAAACTGTAATGTAGAATTAGTTTCAAGTGATTAGCGTATTCAAAAATGTTTTTCTTGGGAGCTCACAAGCCTTTCAGGGTGGGCAAGGCGCTGCCCCCTAATTTTCTTACGCCCATTAAAGAGTCTTAAACAAACAGACATACATGTCTACAATATGACGGATGAGTGACAGTTTCCTATAAATATACCAGTGATTAGCCAATCATGGGTGAGAATTACCTGGAACGTAATGACAGTCTGGTTCTGCATGATGACCACTTCCTGATTCCTTAATCATCAGGTCAGCGGTGGTATAATTGAGGTGCTTTACAAATTATGTAAGTGTTTAATGCTTGGAGCATTCTTATTCTTGCCAGTCTTGCTTTTAATAGGAACTTTGTTCTTTGTAGTACAAATCAATTAAGTATTCCAAGAGAAATAAAAAAAGCTTTTAATATGCATAAGGATAAAAATATGTTTTTAATTATTCATAAAGAAAATGTTGTCGTTCAATTTAGCAATTTTAATTTGCGAGCATAACCCACCTAAAATCACTGTGGCTCAATTTCTTAAGCAAAAATACAAGTAATAATTTATTGGTTCATCAATAGTTTGTCCAGCCATTTTTTGTCATTCGTCCGTGCGTAAAGAATTCGCGACCAATTTTCTCCGTCGGTTAACGACTATAATAAGATGGAAGATATAAACATAAAGGGTATGTTAAGATGGTTTGGTCATGTGGAGAGGATGAATGAAAGCAGGTTGACTTAGCAGATATACAAGGAGAGTGTGGAGGGAAAGGTTGGAGTGGGAAGGCCTAGACGAACGTATCTTGATCGAATTAAGGACATCCTGGTAAAGGAAAGAAATTTTAAAAGACTAATAGTTTTCTTATGTGCTCTTGGGGTGCTTTGGTATGAGGCAGCAAACTCTTGAAATTAAATCGATAGAAATACAATACAAAACGTTTCATGAGAGAAAGTTAAAATTAAACCTTTCCTTTTATTTAATATAACAAGACAATTAATAAAATTATTTATTGATTTAATAATAACATCACAGTTAATGAAATTGTCTACGGTTTGGCGATAAGTGGAAAGTGGTGTAACCCGCTGTTTGCAGACCGTGTTTACCATAGATATGTGTTTAACAACTTTCTTACCTGGTTAGTGCTTGACAAGTGCCAACAAATTATAGGTCCGGAGGCCATAAACTACTCTACGTTTGTTGCTGGTTGTGTCACGCGGTTCTGGTACTTCTGGTTCCTTTGTAAATTGGGGAATAACAAGTGAAGAAATAACAGTTTGGTCGTTATCGATATTTTGTCTAATGGATGAACGTGGTCTGAAAGATAGCTCCACTTATAGAACGCAAACATTTAAGATAATGTACCGGAAAATACCATTGTACATTAATCTCAGTTTGGTCCAAAGTTTCGACTGGCATTCTCTGCCTTGCGGCATTAAGTCCACGTGTTGTTAAATGAATAAATAAGAAATATTTTATGTCTAAAAAACTGAAGAGTTTAAAGTATTTTGGCTTCTGCCTGGTATCATTACAAAAAATGTCTTTAAATTTTCCTAAGCCATTTTTCGTATAGAAAAGAGAATGTTGACCTCGATTCCTTATCTTCATTATGCGACAGAACAGCTTGAGCAATCAAATAAATGTAATATGCACTCATACACAGCAATACTCTAAACGTTGTCGCAACAGACACATTTGTTCGCGTAAAAGTTGTTTTATCAATTATCGCTTTTATGAAGTCAATGTTGTTGCGATGTGCTAGCAACCTGTCACCATCTGAATCTCCACGTTTTCCTCTGACCAACTGATATTTACTTGTTGTATCATTAAGATTATTTTGTTTATATTTTATTCCCGTAGTCACATCTACATACTTGTCAATTCCATCATTAAGCCATCCAGCTTAACGTGGCCTTTCAGTATTTTCGACACTGTCGGCTCTTTCTAGCCCGTAAGGGATAAAGACGTGAAATATGTAATTTATTAATATTACAATAGTAAACAACTACGAAATGGTGTACTATAATTTTTAATCTTTACATTTCAAAGAGCTCTTGGCCGTTGTAAATTTCAGGCAGTAGTCGTTATGTGCGTGATTTGAAAGATCATTAGCAAGAGAAATTTTAATTTAGAAATTTGGTCAGTCACGCTATTTATTTTCTATATTGAAAATAATTCTGGCAACAGTCTTTGCCAATTTATAATACTGCTATATTTTTCAAGGTACTCGTAGTAAGTTACTAGCTTTTTCCTGCTTCTGATTTTCGCTCAATTAGGAGTTTCCAAAAACGACAGCTGCCTTTGTTACTCCCGAATGACTAGTGGGTCCTATATTCACTGAGTTTGTGTGTATTTCAGATTAATGTTACCTAAACATTGTTGCTTTAAATTTCTTCGTTGGTCCACTGGTCTCAGTAATGTGCCTAATCTAAGCCTATTGCTTAATATCCATTTTGGCTATTGCTATCCATCATACTCCTGCCTGATCGCCCTGACTCGTCCAATTACTATGATGGATGGAGACAATGCACCTGCATTCATCATACAGTGTAATTTTAACACCTGCTACCTTGAAAGTGCAAGGCTGTATATTCTAATAATACTATATTTGTTGATGTCATGAATTTTACCATAGCATGATCTATTGTATACAAATGTATACAAATGTATACAATACATATAAATTATAATCTATACATAGATAATAATATTTAATCAATTTTTACTGGTATTTATAAATTAATTATGTTATATGGAATGTATGGGAGATCGTTGAATGTTTTTATGACTTTGTAAATAAAATTTCATTAAATGTAACTTTTTGACGGTTGACTTTTGGATTGCTGCGCCTAAAAGGGTCCTTAATTGTTACAATGATATGTAAGAATATGACCTGTCACTTACATTAAGAATGCAAATAAAGTAATGAGTATTAAAAAAAATAAAGTTAGGTCAGGTTTCTTTGGAAACATAAAATTTACATATTCTCATTTAAAGAAAAATAGTTTATTTAGTTTACTGATCTAATAACCATATCATATGACATGTTTGCATGCATATCATATAATCTTTCGCTCGTATGTACCACATCATCACCCGACCAAATTATCACTATTATTGGTTTGTACTGTACATTTTAAGACAAAATTAAAATAAATTTTCACCACAAAAGACCGTTATATACATGTTTAGGGCGATTTAACTCAATTTTTAATGGCATTATCTGAAAAGCTTAAAAAATCTCGGTACAATAGTTCGAAAATTCATTGATCTGAGTGTTTTTTTTTTCTATTTGCCTTCAAAGGTTTATTTATTTATACATACATACATACATACATAAACTCACGCCTCTTTCCCGGAGGGGTAGGCAGAGACTACCTCTTTCCACTTGCCACGATCCCTGCATACTTCCTTTGCTTCATACATACATACATACATACGGTCACGTCTATATCCCTTGCGGGGTAGACAGAGCCAACAGTCTTGAAAAGACTGAATGGCCACGTTCAGCTATTTGGCTTAATGATAGAATCAATTAATAATGAATTAATCCTTTGCTTCATCCACATTCATAACTCTCTTCATGCAAGCTCGGCGGTTTCGGGCACTTTTGACCTGACCCTTCACCAGGACGTCAGACGTTATTTATTTATGTTCATATATATATATATACAGGAGCATTTAATAAAGTAGTTTTAGAACAAAGGTGCTACATATTTCAATAGAAATCTCTTCCAATAGTAGAAGTAGTTTATTTAGGTTTCTTAATGTCATAACACCAAAGTCACAATACATATATTAATAATATTTAACCTAATAATATTAACTCTATTAACTCTTCCAACTTCCAGTAAATCGGCGGAAATAATTTCAATCGCACAGGTTGCGTGTACGCAATCCTGAATTTCGATTCTACCGAGAATCAATTGGAAATCGGACATACTCGAAGTAGCAACTAATTAAAATCAGTGCATTATTAGTATAAATTTCTTGCGTATAGTTTGCTATTGCCACGCTTCGTAGACTTGTTTAATTAATGAGTTTAAGAGTTAAATTTGGAAGATTGATAAGATAAGTGGAAAAAAAATATTCTTTGACTTGCTCTTAAAGAAGATAACATAATAAAACTGCAAGATGAAATATTTCGAACTAGCTGTTGCCACGATTTCTTTTGCCGCAAAACTTTATTGACATTTTCAACACATAAAAGCTGACCCCCTGTATAGCGTCTTAGAGGAGTGGAAGCGAAATTTGTTTAAACCACTTTTTAAGTCGGAGCGAGCCTAACACATATCAGTAAACCTCATTTAAATAGATTTCTTAGTAATATATTTTAACTACAGACATAGGTTAGTTACTGATGTATGAATATTAAGATCATGGATGTATCAGCCGGATACAATTTTTCTTTGTTTCCGTCATAATATTTTTTTTCGTCATAATCGTTATTTTTATCTTAAAGACTAAAATACAAAACATACAACATAATTGCGAATGAAAGTCATATGCTATTATTTAATTCGTATTTGGTTAGTACACCTAGACTTTTGAGCAAGTTCAGGTTTCGTTCCAGCTCAAATTTTCAGAAATTAAATTCTATACTCTACATACTGCTCAGAGTATAGTCTTAATCGATGCAGTAATTTTTGAGTTTGTCAAAGTAACAAGAAATTGTCTTTAATATAGATAAGTATGGTTAACATGAAACAATCTTATAAAAGCCTTTATTCATAAAGTGTCATCTTATATATAAATTCTCATGTCACAATGTTCGTTCCCGTACTCCTCCGAAACGGCTTGACCGATTCTCATGAAATTTTGTGAGCATATTGAGTAAGTCTGAGAATCGGCCAACATCTACCCCCAACCCCTTAGTGATAAGGGTTGTCCACCGTTAACATTTTTTTTAACTAGAAATTTAAAATTATTTATATGGCAAAACATCGTTTGCCGGGACAGAGTAGTTTTAAATATATAATATCAATAAAATCGACATATAACAGTATCGTAAGTGGATGCTGGAGCGTTGCAACCAATCGGCCACGGATGCGTCGCGCCGTTATTTCACGGTACTTTGATGTTGCTTCAAGTCTTACTTCTATTGGACTAGCTGCTTTGTGAGTATCTGTGTTAGTTACCACTGAATCTTAATGGTAAGGGTCATCTTATTTATTAAGTGAAACACTTTATTGATCATTCATTAATCTTGTATTATTATTTATAGGTAGATATATTATTTTTATTCCTTACTACATAAGGTGTGTGCCTAACGCATAAATTATTGAACTGGCTGTTTTAAGTGTATCTATTTAAGATACATTTAGTAAAAGTAATCTTAATTATTAAGTTTAAAACTTCGCTGCGCCTTGAAGAAGCTACAACTAGTGTAAGTTACGCTAAAACTGTGAATTCTATCACTAATTGTACAAAAGGAAAAAATGTCAATCTCATAACTGTTACACGAGAAGATAACGACGTGGAATTACTTAAAACAGTAACAGATTCAAAGTCAACAACCGCGCACCTTGGGTGGTGAAAAATGGCCGTCGCTAATTCACCTAACATCCGAATCCGATGGCGATCTGAATCAAGCGGAAACAAAAATAGACGCAACTTTTATTGTCATCTTAGTAATCGAATTTTCTATTCTGTAAAACTTTATACTTTTAATGCTACTGAATCATAAGGTTGTCAGATTCTTTCTTAAGCAGAAACTTTGGTACCAAATACGGCAAGAGTGGTCTAAGGACAAAGTGACAATGATTACTACACAATGTGAAATGAATGCAGTTATTACATGAAGCTGCCAAACATTGATAAACAAAGCAAATTCCAACCGAAAATTAATTATAGAATGCTTGATGCTTCAAAAAAAGTCAAATGTTGCAACACTATCATCAAAATATGTTACACCTTTCAACAAAATAATTAAAATTCTATAGTATTAGTAAACAAAACAGATCCCACCAACAACCGCTCATCAATTGGTCCATTGAATGCAAATAAACAAACGATTATAGTCAACAAGATGTAAAAAGAACAACAAAGGTGTGTTTTCATACATTTCCGATGGCAACAATCGCTGTTGACGAGGTCGTGTGTCGAAGAGTGAATGGTATCCTCAATGGTATATCTAACGTTATTGTTGTACCTACTGGTTCGCATGTCGTTATTATCAGCTACAGTGAGATCCAAATGAGTATCATTGTAGATATAACAGACTTGCCCAATACTCCGTTCGAAGTTAAATTTAATGATTGCATTGGAATTTGGATGTTTTTCCTAACTTGAAGTAGAAAAACTTGATGTTAACGTATCAATGAATTAGAGAGGATATCGTGTACTGAGTTTTCTATTCTCGTGTCTCTAATAATTTCGTGGCTATGAGAGTACGATAAAGTTTAAATTTAGTTATACGAGTAATGCATCCCGAAATTGTTCAGGAGAAAAATTTCACTAAAAGTGTAACTGTGTGGCTAACATGCCATGTTTAAGACTGATTGCTCACTAAACATTAGAATTTTTTAATAAAATGGTTGTTCTTTATCGCCTCTATTATATCTTAAATTATACAACCTAATATTTTTGTTCAGATTTCGATAATTGAAATAAAGTAAACCCCATTTTTTATTACTTACTTATTCAAATCATAAGAATTCTCAAAATAGACAATCAATATAAAGAAATATCAATTAAAATGTAAATGACTCTCTCCTTTGAATGCCAATACAAGAGTCTTGTGATGTAACACTGCATTTTTCATCTACACCCTTAATTAATAATTTCTTATCTTGCCAGCTTATCGTGCACATGTCTTATCACGGTTCTTTGACGTTTAATATGGCAGGAGAACTTTCACTTATTTCCGTATGCTTAACAAGACTTGGCATATGATCGAGTGTATTCGATTTATTGTTTACCATTTAATCGATCATCAGTTCTTATCTTTTTACTTCGGAGCTAAGTCGATCTATGTCATTTAACTCACAGTAAGAGTTAAATAAAGGTATTGTAGGAACTCTTACAAAAAATTATTACATTAATAAATTTTTAGTGGTATAGTTATTTCGTGATATTGGTCATTGCCACCAAAACAAATTTATTTACAAACAACCATAATAAAAACCTGTTCTTCTTCTAGTTATACCATAGAGTAAAAGCTTATGAAAGCACAGACAATCAAGGCGAGTGCTTTAGTCGGCTTCAGAGTAGAAAGTTCTTTACGATTCTGTTGCGACTGACTGGATGTATACAATGGATTGTAGATGTGTCAGGTTTATGGTCATATTTATAGCGGTAACCGCTTTACCTGTACGCATATAGGTCATTTCATAAATTAAAGTGACTTGTTAGAGACTAATAAACAAGTTTCTATAGCGGATTTAAAAAATATTGATAAAACTACATATTTAAAGGAACGAGACAAATTGAAAGACAAAAGTAATCCCCTTTGGGAAACAGGCATTTTATATTGTATGTTAAAATAGAATTTAACGGATTACTCAGCTTAACATCACTTGGTTATCTGCGACTCTGTCTACGCTGCAAAGAATATAGATGCTATACATGCATAGACAAATAGTCATAATGATGTGGGCATCGAAAGAAATATATTTTCGGGAAATCCTATGAAGGCTAACTCCTGGGAACAGTAATAATTGGCAAAATATCAATAAAGAGAATTATAACTTTTATATTAGTACGAGTACTTTACCTTGTTATACGCAGAAGTAAGTTTTATAGCCAACAACGCAATCCCCGTTTACGAGTAGAGCAGAATTTTTATGGATATGAGGTTATCCAATTAGAAATTTATAAATAACACAAACTATTCCTTAGTATGAAAATCCGTGCGTTAGGTGTGGATTTTACAAAATGTACATTTCTTTATATTAATGAGAGACAAGACAAATGGAATTTGTGCAAATATATAGGCGAAGTGCCGTGTGGTTCCCTGCACCAATAGAAAAGAATAGGACTACTCCATATCTTCCCCACGGATGTCGTAAAAGGCTACAAGAAGAATACCAAGTTTATTGGCTTTTTGCCTTTAACGACATCCCTAGGAAAGATACAGAGTGGTCCTAATTCTAAAGTGTCTGGAACTACACGGCATTATAGCATGTAACTTTACTGAATAACTTCAATGTAGAGTAATCCAGTTAGGTGAGCACTCACTCTGCTTGCAAAAATTATGTGCAACAACTGGTACTCATTTTATTATGTTAAAACATTTATTTATCTTGCTCTGCGCCAACGCCAATCTTCTGTTTGGTTTCCTTCCGCCCAAAGGTTCACTGGAAGAGATTGCATTAGCGATGGGTCCGCCTTTGTACCATCTCTATCTTTTTGTGCTGTTTTGTATGTTTTACTCTTATTTTTTATTTTGCGTGAAAGGGTAATAAACATCCATACTGACATAGGTACTCAAAAACTTTCGCATTTATAATATTAATAGGATTTGCACGATCAAATTTTTTTTTCAAATATTTTGAAATATGTAAAAAAATATGGTTATATTCAAATTTTTGGCTATCTTTGAAGCCAACAAAAATATTTGTAGAAATGCTCATGTCGTCACACATACATACGTGTATAAACTAAATTTAAGCCTATCTAGCTAACATTATTATATCCATACGTTACTCGTAACATGAGTATTCGTGGTAATAAATTGCTGCCCAACCCATACATTAACTGTATAATTAAATGGGAATAATTTTAACCAGACACATGGTATATTTGTGAGGGCAATTATCGCGATTATTCTGAACCTGGCACGAAAATTGTTTCAGTCAAAATACATTCGGGTAATGACACAAATGGTGCGATTTCGGGTCAAGTTGGGAAAAGGTTTACATTTAGAGACCATAATACTCATTTATTAATGTAGATTCAAAACTACACGTACTTAAATAAAACTTAGTATTTTTTGTCGTAAGTATAATAAAAAAAAACTGTCAGTAAAATTTATCGATACGTCAAATCAGCAAACTACAGATCAAGCGGGTCAAGTGCATGAATTACGCACTTAAAAATTTGAACTTGAATGAAGAATGACAAAGTATTCAAAGTACTTTCATTTATTTTTTATTGAGACTGAACAATTTCGAGAGAAACTGGCACATTAAAAAAATAGACAGTAGGTGGTTTCCAAAAAAACAAAATCGAAAAGAGAATAATTTAAATACTTCACTTTTATAAATCGCTAATTTATAATTAAAATTTCTTTATCAAGTCAGTTCAAAGAAAAACATTTTAGATATACGAGTGTATATGTACCGGTAAAATTTACAGTAGGCAAAGTCATTATCGCAAAAAGCCGTATCATTTTACTGTTTTTATTTCCTGTCAAATACCTAACTTGGTAAATATTATGTTCTACTGTTCGCTGGTATTGTAGTAAATTGATTGTTAGTTTTTAATCATCGACATTACTGTTGGTTAATTTAATTACCTACGTGCAATGCGTGTGTGTAAATTAGGTTACTGGCAGTTTCAACTTCATTTTTAACTAGACGATATTATCTATTACTTAATAATTGTGCCGATGAACTTTTCATAATTATTATCAAGTTTATAAGTAATCGAGTATTATGTTAATTACTAGGAAAATTTAATTCTATAAATTGAAATATATCCTATACATAAATTTGTATGAAAGTATTAGATCTTGTTTACCTTTCGAACTGTGACATGCTAAATCACAAATCAACAATAAATAAGTTATTGGAAATCAATCACATATGTATATTATCTGAAATTAGAATCTAAGACTAATCCTGTTCCACCTGTGATTAACAAGTACAGTTAGACACAAGAAGAGGCGGATGTACTTTCTCTAGTCGCCACTGATTTTGCTTATAATGTTAAGTAAATAGAAACAATAAAAGTTAAAGTACTCACAGAGATAGAAAGTAAATCCGAAATAAGTCACTGCTTGCTATACGTTAGATCACGATTCCACAGTCACTGAGCTGTTTAAAAAAAATTAAATTATGTCACTTCAGAACACCAACGTCACGAAACACTTTTCAATTCATACGAAAAAGTCAGTCACACGGTCGATTGTACGTTAATTCAAAATTGGAATGCCAAATTGACAGTTGGGAGATCCAAGATGGCTGACGCGTGCGCACCGCGCGGCTACTTGAGGCAGTCTGGCTTGGCTCTATGAACTTTACGCCTGACGCCGGGCGACCACACCGATCCATGGTAATCACTTTTTATCTCGATCCCACATCGTTTAGAATATTGTAAACTATGAACTAAACCTTGATGCGAGCCGTGTGTGGCCAATAATAAACCCTTCAATTTCCCATGGCACTTAATGCGTCAATAAATCTTTGTCAAACAGCAAGTGTTAAAGTAATTAAGGATTGTGTTAGGTCAAGGCACAAATGGAGGAATTACATACATAAAATCACATTTTTTTCCCCTGGAGGGTTGGGCAGAGACTACATCTTTCCACTTGTAACTATCTAATAAGATTTTCGGGAACTCGTTTTCATTGTGCTTGTCTGTCAATCTAATATCTCTGAACTTTGACTCGCTGAGTACTAAACTTACTTTGTACATAAACTAATGATAAAATTCGCTAATTTAAATTGTATTTATGTTATTCTATTTAATTTCACGCCTTTTCTTATAGTTACATTTAGTCAAATTTACGAGTTGTCAATCTAAAAATAAACTATACTTAATTTGAGATAACTATGCAGAAATCAATTTTCAAGAATTAGTAGAGCAATTCCGTCGTTTGTTTTTGCTGGTTCATTACCACAATACCATGTCTACGGTCTGAATGGTGGATCATTGGAGCGGTGAAGAAAACAAACTCAACAGCTGGTCAAATAGTCCGCTTTCGGTCGCATACGTGGTATTAACTATATCGGTTTTAATGAAGTTAGTTCGACTGCAGGAGACACTATGATGTTTTGGATAGATCTCACAGGTGTAGATTTGAGTGTGTGAGTGTAATCTAGTATACCATAACACAAGTTACGAATTTATGTACTTTTACTAAAAACTTTAACCTACATACTCGCGCAAGTTTAGCGCCAGTTACACGGGCGAATTTAACGCCACCTACATTCGCGAATTTTACGCGGTGTACAAGAATACAGGCTTTTCTTAAATACCATGTGAACTTTATATATGTTCTATATAGACTTTTAAAATACTCAAAATTTCAAGATTCAATAGATAAGCTGATTCAGCAGCGTCAAGAGACAACAAACAAATAAACTTACTTTCGTACTTATAATATTATGTAGTTGGGAATAACTCAACGAAACGATTTTTGATAAAAAAAATAATCTTTATACTCAACAACCATCAATCATAATACAATACATTCTATAAACAGCTTGCATGAAGAGAGTTATGAATGTGGATGAAGCGAAGGAAGTATGCAGGATCGTGGCAAGTGGAAAGAGGTAGTCTCAGCCTACCCCTCCGGGAAAGAGGCGTGACTTTATGTATGTATGTATGTATAACCATCTAAGACCCAATCCAAAAAGAATACTCTCGTTTCCCATGTAATCTGGGATCAAACTCAGGGCCTGTGATTTAAAATCAAAAATTATATCACTGCGCCAAGAAAGCTGTCGGTTCAATTAAAATTTGTCCCGTCCGTCTATTATAGTTAGCTCTGTCATCACATTTTCCTATCCATATAAAGAGAAGTCATAACAAAAAATTCAAGAAAGTAATTCCATAAAATACGTGACGTTAATAATAATAAGCGATGAAGACATTAGTATTGATCACGCGATCACTGATCGATCGGATCATCCAGCGGTTGATGACTTTCTGCTGCATCTAACTTTTATAAACAAGTCACTTTTTTTGTATCAATCCATGTATCATAATTATTAATAATCTGCCAACGAATCAGTAAAAACCACAAAATTTAAATTAATTTGTTTTCGTAATATAATATGTCAATAAGTTATCACTTAAGGCTTATATAGAGCCAGATGCATTCCATGGTCAAAGAATAGTGAAAAGTGAAGATATTGGAGGAATCAGGATAAAAAAGAATAGGAAGAAAAAAAACTTAGATAAGAGTCAAAAACCTCATAAAGACACATAAGGTCACGTTCATTTGGATGGCATAGTGATAGAATTGAGATTCAATAGTGACAGGTTAGTAACCCATATCACCACATATATAATCTGCGAAGGAAGAGAATCACACTAGCACACACTATGCCAGCATATATGCTAGGACGAATTAAAGGACATCCCGTCACAAAAAATACACTATTTCTGGCAACAACTTTATTCTGTTGTTATTTGTTGTTTTCTTATTTTTTGTTACAATATATTTGTTAAATCTAATAAATAAGTGCTTATACTTTTTTTGTTACCAGAACAGCATTTAAGCTTGTATCATCTCTTAAAGTCAAAATTATTGTAATAATCACACAACTAACTTTGAATACTATTACGCACCGTTTTTGTCAGACTTTCCCAACTCAAAATGCATTGAATAACCCCACAAGATGTGTCAATGACTCTTGCAATACCAAAGATGCAGGTGGTAAAGTATTTATTAATAGAAGACTTAATCCCGCCATACTGGACGAAAATAGAAATGTGAGGAAGGAAGACATTTGCATTGAAATGGCAAATACTAATTTATGTTTCCACACATATATACAACATATACAACACTATATTATGCATTGAAGAATTGTTTATAGAAAGGGAATTAACAGCCGTGCGGTTCACAGTGTTTAGTGTTGATCACTGTATCTTCTCTTATTTATTTATGAGACCAAAAACATCACGGATTAATTTCTCAACGCTTGTAGGACTATATGTCTGCCTACAAGCGTTTAGAAAATAATCATTTTACATTGCAATTTGATGAAATTCGTCAAAGTAGGTAGAGTACAAACGCGAAACTTGTAGGCGACTCTTCATGAATTAAGAATTTTCAAAGGCCTTGCCTTAGTCAGGCAGGCAACTAACCTAACTAAGGCTTAAATAACTTAAGTACTCGTATCATGAGACCGTTGAAGAAAAAAGCTGGAAATGTATGAATATTTTATGCAAAATTCTTAAATGATCGTAATGTATAAAATATAAGATTCATAACATATCATTTAAGATTTCTTAAAATTTTTGAAATCAGATCTGAATCAGGAGACGGCAAAGCTAATAAGTGTTTTTCACATTTGTATAATAGGTAGGTATGTAAAAAAAAATTAAAATCTTTTTACATAGCCGTTATTATTAATTAAAA
Organism: Amyelois transitella; assembly: GCF_032362555.1. Lineage (NCBI taxonomy): Eukaryota > Metazoa > Arthropoda > Insecta > Lepidoptera > Pyralidae > Amyelois > Amyelois transitella. The sequence continues at coordinate 1,856,306 of NC_083511.1, read as the reverse complement.
TTCCGTTTGAAAACCCATTTCTCATAAACTGTTGTATAATAAAATCGCACTTATCAACAAGCGATAACCCATTGTTGTAACTGTAACAATTGCAAATGGTCGTAGACCTTAATTTGCTTGGTAAGTGGAACACGCGAAATCTTTCTATCATGAGGTAAAATTGCGGTGTGATAATGATAATAAAAATTAATGATTTTAAACATTCGCGTTTATAAATAATACAGGTATTAAACGCGCACGTAACTTACCTTAATTTTATCTCGGACTTTTCAAATCATGTTACAATGAGCCGTGGTCACCGCGAGTGACTCTACGTGGTACTTTAGAAATAAGAATGAGTAACAAAACATAAAGAGAATTTGTAAAGACAATAGTGCGCTGTAAAGATCATCTATTGCAGATTTTACGAGTACCATCAGCCAATATGGGTTAGGGACCCGTGTAGAAGTTGCGTGGTCAGACAGGGATCACACTCCACCCTCCAGAAAGGTATTTACGGCAAGATGAAAAAGAAGACTGCCGAACGACAAAAATTATTTAATACTATATGAATACCGTGCCGTGTGGTTCCCGGCACCAATACAAAAAAGAATAGGACCACTCCATCTCTTTCCCATGGATGTAGTAAACGGCGACTAAGTAGGCTTACAAACTTGGGATTCTTTTTTTAGGCGATGGGCTAGCAACCTGTTGAATCTCAATTCTATCGTTAAGCCAAATAGCTGAACGTGGCCATTTAGTCTTCAAGACTGTTGGCTCTGTCTACCCCGCAAGGGATATAGACGTGACCATATGTATGTATCAATACTATATTGACCAGATCAATAGTCGAATACTGTCCAATGTGAAGCCAAAATGATAGCATTGTCTTTTTTTGACTTCTAGTTTTATGTAGTTTCCAAATATCATTATAAGTTTATTGATATGTCTAGGAACACAACACAAGCAAATTACATTTACAGGTAAAAAAAAAATTATGTCCGTGTGGTTCCCGGCATCAATACAAAATAATACCCAAGGACCATTCCATCTCTTTACCATGGATGTCGTAGAAGAACTTATAAACTTGGGATTCTTTTTTGGGAATAGGCAACATGTCTCTATTTTAATCTCAATTAAGCCAAACAAGTGAACGTTAGTCTTATTAAGACTGTTAGCTCTGTCTACCCCGCAGGAGATATATATACGTGATTATATGCATGTATGTAAAAATGAATGAGATTCTTCAATAATGAATGAGAGTTTAAATCAAATCTAGATGCATGCCCCTAATAGCCTCCACCTGTGTCCGAAACATTAATTTAGTTCTCTAAAGGCAATAATTTAGTGGAAATATCTGGCATTCCTCGGGGCACGGACGCGACTCGAGTAGCTATGCCCGGGGCGGTTCACACAGCATGCATCGTTGTAAAAAAATTCGTTTCGGAATACCAAATTTGTTAAATAAGATCGTCTTTGTGTGCCGTGTGGTTCCCGGCACCAATACAAAAAAAATTAGGACCACTCCATCTCTTTCCCGTGGATGTCGTATAAGGCGACTAAGGGATAGGCTTACAAACTTGGGATTCTTTTTTAGGCGATGGGCTAGCAACCTGTCACTATTTGAATCTCAATTCTATCATTAAGGGATATAGACGTGACCATATGTATGTATGTATGTAAGATCGTCTTTTGAGTATACGGTTTTAAAATGTAAAGTTGTACAAATGGGTGCCCTTTTTATTATCCCAAGTTAAATTATCCCATCTTTAGAAGATTTTGACTGACTAGTCGACGCTCAGGCCGCTAGGTTTAGAGTTTGAAAATGTGGCTTGATCGTTCCTTGTGTAATTCTCGTAGATTCCTTAAAACTTAAAAGGTGTGTTAAGGCGGGAAATCATTGTGTTGTTAGTATGCAAGAGAGGAGAGCGTTATTTTATTAAAATTCAATATACCTACTGTTATTTAAATTCAAATTTGCTAGATACTGTTGGTATTAAAAGGTAGTCGTGAAAATGCATTTTTTATATTATTATTTTTTTTAATTTTTATTTTTCATATAACTGTGTACATATACTCGTATTTTTTTCTTCACGTATATTTGAAAAGCAACTCAAATATAATAGCTTCAAAGGAAACATATATAAGTTAATACTTATTTACGTTAGTATGGTTTACGTAATCGTAAAATATACTGATCCCTGATAAATTGTGTAGGTGCCTACTTTGTTATATGGTAATAATGTGAAGCCATAATACGTCAAGTGTTGGGTTTCATACAAATTTAGGACATGTCGAAAATTCTGTAATACTACGTGTTTTTTTAAAATAATATAATATAGTATGTTTGAGGAATAATAATGATTATTGGCTTACCGAGCAAGACAAGTATTACATTATTTTAACTACCACTTAAAATATTTTTAGAAAAACTTAGACAATTCTTTCAATATCAGCCGAAACCATTCTCATTTTTATTTCTTCTTTCCGAAACTGTTTACTTAGTCTACCCGATGAGAGATTTGCGTAAAAATTATAATTTCGGTCTAATCCTAATTATACAAAAATAATGTGAACAATATGCGAAACAATCCATCATGGTGGAATCACTTAGTTCAGACTGTGGGGAACGTCTCTGTGTTGGGAATGACCAAAAAGGTCGGGTTTATAAATGATTCTTTATATCTAATGCCTTTTTTTAAATATTGTCTTTTTCATTTTGTCAGTGGAAAAGTAAAGACCATATATTTGCAATCTCTTTTTTATGTATTTGTCCATGCCGGTACATAAAAGCATTTCTGGAACAAGTAGAGCTTCGAGTCTACCGGGCACAAAGAATCCATAACACTGCGCATTCTTTTACGACTTGGCCTGATTGGCCCTGAAATAACTACAAGTCTTTCCTTCGTATTGTAAATTAATCATTTCTTTTTTTAAATAAAGTTTCTTTCAAGCTCATACAAGCTCAAATAATGCTTAGCTCTCATTTCCAGGGAGATTAATTGAATCATACCTGATCATTTTGCTGAGAAGCCGCCGCACGCGCCGCTTCTCGCCTAAGTTGTATGATCACCCGCTCTTTCGATTTAATTTCCTCCAGCTGAGAACAAAAAGTGCCTTTTAAAAATATAACATTAGTACTACGAGAACTTGCATGAAGCGAGTGACAGTTGTGAATGAAACGACAGAATTTTGCAGTGATCGTGGCAAGGAAAGAACTATAGACTTTGCCTCCGGGAGAGAAGCGTGATTTTTGTATGCGGACCACATACAGGACATAATATTTATACTTATAATTCAAATTTAATTATTGTCTGAAACACGCAGTGCGAATTGACGCTAATTATAAATGTGACACTTTGATTAAATGTGACTCCAAAAACATGATTCTAAACAAATTTTAGTTTTTTGCATTCGTAATTTCGCTTCGTGGTACCCTGAAATTATTTTCATAGCAAATACTCTTTGATAAGCAAAACTTTAGGCTTCTGAAAATATTGCGCCTTAAATTCTCCTTACAAGATCATCACACGTGTTTATTTGCTCACACATTTCCAACAGGCTTACTCAAAAGCAAACTTTAGTTTAGTTAAACACGTTTATATATATATGTATATATCAGCAAATTCTATTCTATTAATCTGCCTGTGTGGCGCAGCGGTAGTGAACTTGTCTGTGACACCGGGGGTCCCGGGTTAAAATCCCGGCTAGGGCATGAAAAGAAATGAACATTAACTCTACTTTAATTTCTTAAATATACTGTTTTCGTAGCTAAACACATATAAATGTTAAATAAATATATACGGGATAAATTGGCTAAAGTATGATGATTTCCTTAATATACTATCATCCTACGCCTATTTTCCAAATCAACATTCCATTTTGGTACTTAAAGATACTGGAAGAAAGTTCAAAATATAAATTAATCCGAAACTGATCCTCAGAAATGAGGGTAAGATTTATGTGACATCCACATGACAAACAGTAGTAAATTATACAAAAATAAATCCGAGTCTACATTTGATCATCCCACTAATTTGTTGTTTTTTATTAGAACTAATACCTACATATGAATTTATAATTCGGTTGTCGTATTAAGAAATGAAAAGTGTAAGTATATTTACAAAAGTTAAACACTAAAATTTAATTCTGAAAAACTACCTAAGAAATAAATATTTTTGGGGTGTCGTCGGCGTCAGTTATATATAATTTTATGTTGTTGTTGTGGTCATAATAAGCGCTTTCTTTTCCAAGATAATCTCTTAAGTTATAAAACCCTTTTGCTAATTCAATTTGATGTTGATGTTGTGTGACAGACAACCCCACCGGAGAGTTCTTAACCCCTTCTGAACGGATTCAGCCTTCTAGAGAAAGTTACCAAAAGTTAGCCATCTCTTATGCTATAATACATCTTGCTTTATTTAAATCTCACCAGCTTATGACACTGCGCGCGCGCATCCCTTCGCGCGGCGTTTTCCAGTGCCGCATGTTTGGCCGCTTGCGCACGCACCTCCGCCGCGCGGGCGCACTCCGCCGCCTGCGCAACCTGATGAGACAAATTATAATAATTATTATACAGTACGAGTATTATGTAGGTTTTACAGCATTAAAGTGTATTCATGATAAACATTAAATTAAATTTGGAAATATAACAGAACCCGCAAGCGTATGAATTTCGCGTGTCACAACACTATAAGTTCAAATTTTTTAGAATTTGTTTCCTCAATATCTGTAATGTGGAGTAACTGTCACTACCAAAGATCAAAACGCCTTGCTATATCGAGTTTTATCTGCAAAATCTTCCAAAAAATTGGTCATTTGTAATCATTTAAATAAGTAAGTAAAGCATGCGCATAAAATTCACTACTTGGTGTCATATAAATATTCACTTGTAACAAAATTTCTTTGTAGAAGTCACACCTTGCTACGGGTCTACAATACTACTACGAACATCAAAAATTTATATTATACACGAATGAATACGTCCAATTTATTCTTTGTTGACAATTAATTAACGTTGATTACTTTCCAATTTTTAACTGAAATAGTTGCCATGCCGCGGACCTTGAAAATGTCAACGGCAAATGACATGCCAATGTTTTCCTTGCAACCGCTAATTGACATGTTTTTATACGCAAACAATGCCGGCTGATAGAGCCCAAGTTAATGATGTTAACGTATTAGAGGTCTATACAGCAGTAACTGTGCAGTTCGCGTTTAAACTTCAGTGAAAACACGCGAATTAATAACTGTCTCTCCTTATAATCCTCTATAAAATATGTGTATCGTGTGAAAAAAGCGGCTCAGGAACATCCGAAGAAGATAAAACAACTCGTGATCGATCATAAACCGCACTTTTTCGATCACCTTAAACAAAACTTCAATGTTTCGGAATACCTATGTCATGAAGACAAAACATCTGCGATTACAAATAATACCTAAGATGCTGTTAGTCCTTCTTCTAACTTTATTATTACAAAGAACCACGTGTATTAACACCTCCAGCATTTTATTTCAAAACGTCTTCAAATACCACGATGAAACACACGAAAAGGCCGAATATGCAAACGAAGTTGTCAATAAGATCTACAAAGCGTTCAAGCAATGGTTCTTTACTATCACATTTTGTGAGTTTACATACTTTGAAAACAGAGTTCTGAAATACACAGAAAATATGGGTGATGGATACCCAGTACTGCTGCTAAATGGATGCCCAGATAATAACAGGACAAAGGTTAAGCCAAGAATAGACAAACATGGTCAGACAGCTTATGTAATAACATTTGATGCATTATCCATTGATGTAAGTGAATACGTGATACACGCTTTAGTTAGAACTGGAGTTTTCAAACCAAGGAGTGCAGTTATATTTGTCATTAATGTTCCTATTGAAATAGACAATTACTTTTTCTATAATTTGAAGACACATTTCCAATCGCTATGGAGTAGGAATGTAGCTAATTCAGTTGTAATTTTTTGGTCTGGTAGTGTCAAAGTTTATTCATTTAATCCTTTTTCTGATGAAGTGGTTGATATCACTAACGTGGACAACATTAGTCGTTTTCTGTACAATCGATATAATAATCTCTTTGGCCACGAGTTACGGCTAAGTGTGTTTCGAAAGATATACATTTCTGATGAAGCTGGACCAGTGGACTGCAGCTCAAGGCTCACTGCCACTGTTGTAAAAGAATTAAATGCGACATGCAATCCATTATTACCTAGAGATGGGAATACCGTTGGTGACCTCTTAGACAATGGAACGGCTACTGGAGTGACTGCCGATTTAATGGACGGCTTTACTGATATGGAACTAATGTCTCGAATTCTTCAAAACACTTATTACGGTTATATAGATACAACATATCCACTATTTCATGATGAACTGTGCTTTCTGGTCGAAAAGGCAACAAAACAATCGGTTTTTACAACTATCATGAAACTGATATCATTCAAGATTTTTTTTATATTCATCATCAATGTTATCGTATTGATGTTAATCTCCATGTTAGCTCGTGGGGTAGAAGAGAATATATTCAATCAAAAATGGTCGAAAGGAGACACGATTATGACTTTAATAAAATGCTTTATAAGGCAAACTGTTGACATAAAATTCAGTGGTCTCGTGTCAAGAAGTATGATTTTAATTATTGTGATTTATTCCTTAATCATCGATTGCGTCATGGATGTAAGTGTAAATATTTCTGTTATTTCTCTTACTTATATTATATAAGAAAGCAATTACAAAGTGTCGCTATAACAATCACTCGTAATGAAATGACACTTCCTTGTTCTGCAACTACAATAATATTAAATATTTTATCGTTGTATTAATTTACTTCCTAAAAGATTTTCTTTTCATTGCAGGGAATCATAACATCGGCTATTACATATCCACGATACAAACCAGAAATAAATAGCCGTTCCGACATAGAGGCCGCTAACTTAACCCTCGGGATTCACAACAGATACATCAGAATGTTTAGCAAAACTGAATTTTCGCCTTTGAAAAATAGAATTGAAGTTCTGAATGACAAGAAAACTAAAGAAATTATTAACAAAAGACTGCTTCAATATGCATTGTTGCTTAAGAAAACTGAAGCCTTATATATTAGCAGAAATCCAAGAAATATGAGGAATGACGGTAGACCCGTATACCACACAACCAATGATTGTCCACTACCGTGTTTTATAGTTTATGGTCTTCGATATGGGAGCCCTTACCTTGATAAGTTGAACAATATCTTGCATCGCTTGAGTCAAGGAGGCATTCTTGATTACTGGTCTAAGTCAGAGGAGTACAAACTTACCCAAAACTTATATCGAAACGAGAAAGAGATAAGACCACTCAGTTTTGAAAACCTTCAAGAAATATTTTATGGTTGGTTGTTCGCATTATTTGTTAGTTCTTTTGTTTTTATATTAGAAGTGTTCTGGAAAAAGCCCACGAGAAAATCAACAGTATTAATTTAATACGATTTCTAAAAAATAATTGATTTTGTTTAAATATTGGGCCTACTGTGAAAGGATGAAGAACATGTCGATTGTCGAGTGTGTAAGTAGTACAAAATACATTTGGAAGATCTGAAAGCTCATGACGAAATTAGGATCTATCAAAAGTTATGTTATAAAATGAATAAATAAAATTACCTTGAGTTTCTCTTGAAGCCCCTTATTAGCGGATTTTAACGCCTGTATTTCTGTTGTTAATTTCTTTAATTCCACTAATCTATTATTGACATGTGGATCTTCGTTTGTTTTATCAGGCTTTGGAACTCTCAGCTGTTTCTCTAAAAATTCCTCTTTCTTTTTGTACTCAGTCTTTAAGTTCCTTAGGGCTCCTTCGTGTTGTGCTTTCAGCGCTCTGACTTCGCTCCGCTCGACATCAAGCGCTTTCTTCAAGGTTGCATTATCAAGTCTTAACCTTTCGACGAGGGACTTAAGTCTGTTAAGGAATGCCTCGTCGACGGTTCGCTTGGGTTCCTCGGAGGATAAGAGGCTGCTGGAGGTCGAAGTGTCGGTGGCCGCCATGTTGTGACGTCATCGGCTCGTGTTCACAGTTCGGGACGTCCCGAGCGTCCGCGGTCTTTGGCCTCGTACTGTTTCAGCACGGATCGCTTTTCTGTCGTTTTCTTAGTTTCTTTTGGGTGATGAGCCAATTCTGAAATTTAACGAAATAAGTTATCAAAATAGGTGTGAAAGTAACAATTCTTTACACCTAGGTAATAACTTATTCACGAGATATTTATTTGGAGAAGACTTCTTATATAGGAAGATTATAAGCATTACGCTATCAATTTTGCTTCGCAAATATAAATGAGATATATTAGAAGAGTTCTCCTCAATTCCTACAAGCAGGTCATGGCAACTGAGCCGCGTAGTATGACCGTAGGTGCTTATTCCAAAATAGAAAATAATCATTGTTCGTACTTAGAGAAAACCTACTTACAATAATTACATCATTATCTACAAGTTACTTTTGTGCATTACTTGATTTAGAGTAGGCAGATGCATAGGAAAACTAATAAATCAAAGTTATATAATCTTTTTTTTTTTTAACATAGTTTTACGTTACATGCATGTTATTTATAATGATGGACTAACTAATAAAAAACCTATAGTAACGGTAACTCTTCTTCTCTAAATCTCTTACTTTTACACCATTGTGGATGTTCCACAAACCCATGTTGTAGGTATTTACTCAATTCTAGGTTAATCTATTCGCCCTAGTAAGTGCCAAAAAAAAATAGTGAGCTAATTGGAACGGGCACCATCACTCGGCACCGCTCTCATTAAATAATGAGACTCTGACTGTTTCAGTTCAGTACGGCTACGATAATAATTTTTAGCTTGTTTTATTGTTCACTTGTCTTTATGGTCTTTGTTCTGGTTGCGTTCTACATACATACATACATATGGTCACGTCTATATCCCTTGCGGGCTAGACAGAGCCAACAGTCTTGAAAAGACTAAATGGCCACCTTCAGCTATTTGGCTTTATGATAGAATTGAGATTCAAATAGTGACAGGTTGCTAGCCCATCGCCTAAAAGAGGAATCCCAAGTTTATAAGCCTATCCCTTAGTCGTTTTTTACGACATCCATGGGAAAGAGTTGGAGTGGTCCTATTCTTTTTTGTAATGGTGCCGGGAACCACACGGCACTGTAATGGTGCCGGGAACAAATGGTTGCGTTCTCTCTGACGTTAAACCCGAAGTCTTTCAGTAACCACGATATTGTAGTGGAAATTGTATCTTGTATTACCTTGCAATATAAATAGTTAAATAACAATAAAGTAATAGTTAAAGGGTTACCAAATAAAAAACGTTTACACAAAAAAGAATATTTTTTTGCAATTTTTTGTCGATTTTAATAAACAGTGTCTAATAAACATCGTGAATATATAAATATTTCGGAAACCTTCGTGCGCGAGTCCGACTCGCTCTTGGCCGATTTTTACTTTTTCACGAAGTGACTGCTGTTTGAACTTTGCGAATTTTAGTTTCGTTATATCGTGAGAATTCAAACAAAAAAAGGAGAACCTAACTCAGAACTAGTATTGTAGCTAATGTATATACCTAACTTAGAAAGTCAGATACCTTGGAACGATCACGGATATTTTTACCCGAAGACTGGATACTAAATGAAACAAGTCTCTTAATAATTTTAGGACACCATCCGCGTCTGTCTGTCTGTGTCATTTATCCGTCCATACTACTTAATATTAAAAATGTTGAAGTGTGTTATCCTCACGTCAAAACCACTAAACCGATCTCCATGAAACTTTACCAACATACCTATAGTGTGGAGTAGTTACCAAAAAAGGTTTTATCAACATATAATGTGAAGGACCGAGAAAGACATAGGTGACTTTTCACGCGGGCGGAGCCGCGGACGAAAACTAGTTTAGTACGACTAATATATCGACGATAGATAGATTTATCTCCATAACCTACACATCTAAACTAATATTATAAAGCTGAAGAGTTTGTTTGTTTGAACGCGCTAATCTCCGGAACTACTACTTCGAATTGAAAAATTATTTTTGCGTTGAGTAGACCATTTATCGAGGAAGGCTTTAGGCTGTATAACAACTCGCTAATACTATAAGGAGCAAAGAAATAATGGAATATGTGAAAAAAACGGGGAATATTATTCATCCTTGAGAGCTTCAATGATGCCCAAAATAACTATACCACGCGGACGAAGTCACGGGCACAGCTAGTATGTAAATAAAGTTTGTTTATGACGTAAGGTGTAATTTAATGAGGAAACGCTCTCAAAGGACGCGTGCAATTGAGCCAATTACAGAATTGAACCCGACGACCCAGGCGGGTCGTGCGCAGGCATTTTTGCATGATATTGAGCATCTTTAAATAGGTTAAGGTGAATTCTTCATTCTATATGGTTAGGTAGATTAAATCCAATTTTTTAAGTCTCGAAAAATTTTAGGTCTAGGTCATTGTTATGTCTTTTTTTTTCAACTACGCCGATTTTAGACACCAGAGGTTCCGGGTTCGAATCCCGGCCAGGACATGATGAGAAAATAACTTTTTCTGATTGGCCTGGGTCTTGGATGTTTAGTATTAATTATAAAATATATTATAGTAAGTATTTATTATAAAACTAGCTGTTGCCCGCGACTTCGTTCGCGTAAAGTTCGAGTTGAATCTTAATCATACAGTCAGATACAGACAGACAAACAGACAAAAAATGTAAAAAAAATCTCTATTCGTTTCAGTCAAAATCTATACTAATATTATAAAGCTGAAGAGTTTGGTTTGTTTGTTTAAACGCGCTAATCTCAGAAACTACTGAACCGATTTGAATAATTCTTTCACTGTTAGATAGTCTATTTATCGAGGAAGGCTATAGACTACATTTTATTCCGGATTTCCTACGGGAAACGTCAACAATGCAGGTGAAAGTTGAATGAGTAGGCCATCTGCGAGCTTTCCACGCGAACGCTGCGCAAACCAACAAAGATATAGTAAAATAATGTACTTAAGATGTGAAGTACTCATTTTTTGCCACAAGAATGTATGCGAGAGCATATATCTATCTCTTATGGTTTACTTACAATAACCACTTTTATGTTCAGGTATCATTCTACTTATAATACTTCCTTTGTATGTGGCAGTGAAAACTGCATTCAAATTGAACCCGTGGTTTTGGAGATACATGCTAACATTCATTTATGTAAACAATTGTATACTGCAGCGCCTCCTGGTGATTTGTAACCGTAACACCTATCTAAGAACATGCACCAATCAAATCTAAATCCAGTAGTGAAAACCGCATTAAAATCGGACCAGTAGTTTTGGAGATATATGCTAACATTGGTTTGCACAAACAAACACACAAACGCACAACCTCTCACCCTAAACGCATATATACGGTCTCCGTTCGGTCGCGGGTAATGATGTGGGCCAAGTCGTCGCCAAGTCACATAACAATTAGCAGCTATCCACACTAATAATAAAGAGGAAAGATTTGTATTTTTGTATGTTTGTGTGGAATAAACTCAAAAACTACTGGTCCGATTTTGATAAAATTTGGCACAGATATAGAATAGACCTTCAAAAGTGACATAGGCATAAATTTGTTATGAAATAAATTAGTTTTCAGATAGAAAAATATGTCCACCCGTGCGAAGCCGGGGCGGGCCGCTAGTAATTGATAAAGCCGAGGAGGATGTTTGCAAAAATAAATATGATGCCCAAAATAACTATTCCACGCGGACGAAGTCGCGGGCACAGCTAGTATTAAATAAACAGACAAAATATTATTACCGTTTTATTATATGTAGTATTTTGATTTTCAGTTTTTTTTAATAAAACAATATACTCAAACAACACAAAAAAAAAATATTTTTAATAAATATTAATTCATATCTTGTTTTTGTTGGGACTCGAACTTGGACCGTCAACTTCACAGTCTCACGCGCTAACCACTGGACCATCGAAGCCGTTGCGGTGGTGTCGAAATTACAGTAGACTACATACATATGGTCACGTCTATATCCCTTGCGGGGTAGACAGAGCCAACAGGCTTGAAAAGACTGCCACGTTCAGCTATTTTGCTTAATGATAGAATTGAGATTCAAATAGTGATAGGTTGCTCGCCCATCGCTTAAAAACGAATCCCAAGTTTGTAAGCATATCCCTTAGTCGCCTTTCACTTATATTTATATGTTATAGGTGTAATGCTGTCGTATAATGATAAATGACGTTGAATTTTAAATTTCGTAACTTATTTGCAGGCAAACTCATGCCTTGAGTTCATTCAAATGTTGATAACTTTTTTTTTAGTGAACCGATTTTGATGAAACAAACTTTAAATGTTCTTCTGAGTTAAAACAAAGCAATTGGTGAAAGTTTGAAGTAAATCGGTTCAGTACTTTCGGAGATAATCGTGATCATACATACAGACAGACAAGAAATTAAAAAAAAATTTTTTTGCTTTCTATTATTCATTTTAAGTGTCCCTCTATCCATTTCAGTCAAAAATACTAAATGTACAGACAAAATATTTTTACTATTTTATTATATGTATAGATATACTATCGTTGAGTTAGTATCTCGCAACACAAGTCTCGAACTTACTTCGGGGCTAACTCAATCTGTGTAATTTGTCCTGTATATATTTATTTAGTATAATACCCTTAACATAGAAACCAAGATTGTTGAGCACAATAAAGACAAGTACCTAAGTAAGTAAATGATTTCTTGTTCAATAAATGAGTACATTACAAATAAAAAACAGTAGTACAGTACAAAGGCGGGCTTATCCCTTAGTAGGATCACTTCCATCAAAGATATTTTTGATTTTTTACAGGAGAATCTCACTCATCTTTGTAAATAAACATCAATTTACTTTCATGTTGGCAAATCTGTTAGAGCGATCTAATGAACATAATTGCCTATCGATATAATCGTTCAAATGTTTCATACAATCATATCGATTACTTTTGCAGTCGTCTGCTCGGTCATGCATCAATGAGAGCATGTCTGTTATAATAATGACTCACGAAATTGACTAGCCTCTTCCTTCGGCTTCGGTCACATTTGTATAATTGACAATCGCAGGAATCCTTCAGTTTTGTAGTTATTTTTTTATGTTTTTAAAATAGGAATCAATAAAAAAAAATTAATGATTCCGATATTCCATGCGTTAGTCCCTGTTGTGTTGTGAGAGAAGTGGAAAACAAGAACACAAGCTGTGACCTCTTCTCCTTGGACATGAGCCTATTCTTCTTCTTCTTGCGTCGTATTCCTCATTACTGAGGGTCGTGAACTCCCCGGAGACAAGTCAGTTTAGAGCGCACTACGTCTCTCCACCTTGCCCGGTCCTTAGCGGTGTGGAGCGCCTCATGTAGGTCCTTATCCAGCGTCGAACGTATCTGGTCAGTCCATCTCAGTGCCCTAAGGAGCCTATACCTATAACCACAATCCAAGTAAGGTTTTTACACGAAGCGACTGCCGGCAGACCGTAATTGTAAGGCAGTCAGCTCAGCGTCGTAAGCATTTTTTTCCTGGATATGTTTCCTCACGATGTCTTTCCTAACCATAAATTCTTCTATATTAATGAACCTATAAAAATCATAAGGCATTAACGCCCACAAAATATTGATAGTGCTGTCATAACCCTCCCTGTTCAAGGAAGCACATAAATGGGCTCGTTTGCTTTATTTTATCTTTATTTTACTGTAGTGAGCATGACGCGGCCGCACCCGTTATAGTCCCAAGGAAATCAATGTGAACTAAGGACTATTTGGGAACTGTCGCGAAAAAAATAAGTCCAGAAGGTCATCTCTTTTATTTTATTTTGCGTTCCAAAGTTTGACAGGCACTGGCTGGTAGTGATCGCTTGGCAATACGCGTTCACAGAAATGTCAAATACATTTCAGAATTGTAAATTGCACAAACTTTTACGGCTTAACTTCTTGGTCTAAATTTTATTAATTTTAACCAAGAAGTTACTTGTTCTCTTTGCGTATTCCAATTTGCACCGCCCGTTACTTATTTAAAGAAGTAAAAGGCGAATAAATATTGAAAATATAAATATTTATTTGTAAATAACCTAGAGACAGACAAACTAAACATCGTTAAAGAGACTAATTACTGCAATTTGCAGGTATATTAAAATTTACTAAAACTTGAATATTGTGCCGTTTCAAGTAATGTGACAACACGGGGACAGAAAATGATTTACACAAATAATATATCACGCAAAAAGAACACTAGACGGGTGAAGATATCCTACTGATTCCCTTTTTTCCTGTGGCACATGCCTGATTTCAAAGTCACGCTAAATATATCGCGTAGCCGCAGTCTTACTTCATGTGCTAAGTATATTGTACTAATATTATGATGTCGCATCGCTGGTGTGTCGGAAGCATGAATGTCTTGTCCAAAATAGATTTCGACTAGAATTGTTCACCTTAGTCAGATATCAAGACAGCTAAAGGCAAATTCGATGCTCTTATGGTGAGCGAAAACATTGCAACATCGCTCATTGCGCCTGGATTATGTTCCCTTGCAAGGTTAAGGGGATTATTCACCTTAGTCAGATATCAAGACAGCTAAAAGCAAATTCGATGCTCTTATGGTGAAGGAAAACATTGCAACATCGCTCATTGCGCCTGGATTATGTAGGTATATTTCCTTGCAAGGTTACGGGGGTCTGACGGAAGTCGCTTCGTGTAAAAATCTGACTTTTCCACACCAAGATCACGGCCGCAAGCGGACCCCGGGCTCCTCTCCAGAGAGATGAGGACAAAATTGAGACTAAAACCAAGAGGATGTGAGGATGACTCAGAGTGATGATCTATTAATGTGCTCAATATATTGTGCAAGAGGTATGATGTCTCATCGCTGGTATGTCAAAAGCAAGAATATCTTGTCCAAAGTAGATCTCGTTTAGATTTGGTCTAGATTGTTCGCTTTAGCCAGAAAACTGGACAGCCGAAATGGAATTCAGCTGTGGCCTTTGTGACTATTGGCTGTGTCTTCCACGTAAGGGATAAAGACAAGAGCACGTAATACAGTAACCCTTTTTTTTTAACGTGTGGAAAGACCTTCTACCCGGCCGGCTACGGGAAGCCGGACGGGTTATGTGGGGCTTGAACCCACTAAAACCACACGGTGCCATCGCCTACCGCTAGTTGCCAGGAGTGTGAGCTGCCCTCGCTCATATTCCTGACGCGGCGGCCGCTTCCACGGCGGCCTCGGCTCGGCCGCTCTCCACGGAGCGGCCAGCATGTAATGCAGTAACCCAGGTTAGGTTAGTACCTTAAATTAGGTACCTACTTACTTATGAAGTTTAATATGCGTTTTTGTTCGTGTCACCTACATGCCGCTATACTTATTTACATTTGTTTCTTTTAACCAATATTTACGATAAATATTAATAATATATATGAATGTCGTAAAAGGCGACTAAGGGATAGGCTTACAAACTTAGGATTCTTTGATATAGCCGATGGGTTAGCAACCTGTCACTATTTGAATCTCAATTCTATCATTAAGCCAAATAGCTGAACGTGGCCATTCAGTCTTTTCAAGACTGTTGGCTCTGTCTACCCCGCAAGGGGATATAGACCATAATTATGTAAGTATGTATGTGTTAATAATCTGATTGATTATTATCAATTAATAGCTCTAACAAAGTATTGATATTATGTAAATTACATTTCCTCCTTATAAGTAAATCTATAGTGCGTTGACCCCTGTACGTTACCGAGCAACTGGATAACACAAACAAATGCCTAGTCGAGGTTTTTTTTAGTTATTCGTATGAGGTCAACGAACTCTTAATCTAGGAATGTTTGGATAATGTGACAAATCTATGCTGGGCTTTATCGAAAAAAACTTACATATGTCCCTCCATTTCTTCCTGCAGATTGGAAAATTCAATCGAGAAAAAAAAACTCTTTTTGTCGATGGGACTGTACTTTTGTATCTAATATCCTGTAGATATCTGATTCTCATTTCCATAGTCCACCTTAAAGTGGCCTTCAACTCTTGTGACTATAGGCTCTGTATAGCATTAGAAAATATATACGGTTTATAATGACTTGTATTGTATGATATGTGACAAAATTGTCAAAACAATGTTCACACAATGAATTTTCTTTTTATATTAGTAGCATTTAATTAACCTCTTCATTTAAGAATATTCGTAATTTTCAGACAAAAATTTGCCAATCAAATCCAAACTCTATGTATTGGTAACAAGTCGTACATATCTTGTTTATATGTAAAAGACATACATACATATAATCACGTCTATATCCCTTACGAGTTAGACAGAGCCAATAGTCTTGAAAAGACTGATATGCCACGTTCAGCTGTATGGCTCAATGATAGAATTAAGATTTAAATAGTGACAAGTTGATAGCCCTAGCTATTCCCAAGTTTAAAAGCCTACTCCATAGTTGCCTTTTACGACATCCATGGAAAAGGGATGGAGTGGTCCTATTCTTTTTTCTATTTCAGCTTGGAACCACACGGCTTAATTATATCATTATATTTCCTCAACGTAAATCTAACAGAGGCCTTGAAACTTCGCTTTCGTTCTAAAATCGCATGGCATCCAGCCAACAAGTGAGCTAGCAAATACTGAAGGCAATAACATACATTTATGTTTACGTCAGACGAAATAAATTTTTTTTTATGTACAATTTGAATATGTAAAGGGATCGTATAATTAAAGAAAGAAAGAAGGAAAAAACGGTTTTTTTGGTACGTAATAATATATCAGAAACATTAACTATTAACATAAGTGCCGTGTGGTTTCCGACACCAATACAAAAAAGAATAGAACCACTCCATCTCTTTCCCATGGATGTGGTAAAAGGCGACTAAGGGATAGGCTTACAAACTTGGGATTCTTTTTAAGGCGATGGGCTTGCAACCTGTCACTATTTGAATCTCAATTCTATCATTAAGCCAAATAGCTGAACAATGAAAACAAAAGATTCCGCCCGCGACGTCGTCCGCGTGAAATCATTCCTGCGGGAACCCCGGGATAAAAAGTAGCATTTATGTTATTCTGGGTCTTCAGCTACCTACATACCAAATTTCATCGTAATCGGTTCAGTAGTTTTTGCGTGAAAGAGTAACAAATATCCACACTGACATACCTAGGTACTCACAAACTTTCGCATTTATAATATTAGTATAGATGTGATTAGGCTTTATACTATAGGTAAAGCAATTCATGTAAAGAAATTCCATCCAATCATTTTTCTATAGACAAAAGTAAAATTAAACTTACCAGCAAATCTCTCCATTCTCAATATAATAATAATCCGTTGAATTAACTCATTGCCTACTGTCTTTCTAATGTTTTAACTGAACAACTTTCTCATCGCGAATGCATCGTTAAACTGACTCCATAGTGTACAAGCCGCATCTTAACAAAATCTACTCACTTTTACCTATGATAAAATTCATTTTTTCAACGCTTTATTATAATCGAATAAGGTTTAAAATCGTTTGGGAATAATGCCCAAAATATGCACGAATTTTCCGGGTGGCATCTTTTGGTACGAAGTACGGTAGTTCGAATAATGCCAGATGTAATTATTTTTTCAATTGTATGTTTTATTAATTACATAGGTACATACATATAGTCACGTCTATATCCCTTGCGGGGTAGACAGAGCGAACAGTCTTAAAAAAACTGATAGGACACGTTCAGCTTTTTGGCTAGATGGTAGAATTGAGATTTAAATCACTATTTGCATCGTGTCACTACACGATGCTAGCCCATCGCCTATGAAAAGAAACCCAAGTTTATAAGCCTATCCCTTAGTCGCCTTTAACAACATCCATGGGAAAGAGAAGGAGTGTTCCTATTCTTCTTTTTTATTGGTACCGGGAACCACACGGCACATTTTTTATATTAATTACAGTTGTAAGGCATCTAGGTGTCATCACTGAATTTACTTTTGTATTTTGACACACTAATCTTGTTTATTGCTACGGATTCAGTCTCTATGCTTGGGAGCCTTGGGTCCGCTTTTCTATCTTATCCTCAATTTTATTTTTAAATCAATAATCGAAAGAGATGGAATAATAATATTAATCCGATTCTGTGTATGCCTCTCTAAATCAACTGATGTCAAATAATATACGTGAGCTATCCCACCCCTTTAAATACGAATGTAAGTATATCGCAGTAAAAGTATTGTTAAATCGTGAAATATCGATGTCAGGAAAAAGGGGCGCGCTACATCACTAAATTTGAAATGGGTAAAAACCCCATTTGTAGTCACGCGATACCCATTATTAAGTTTGCCCACCCCTAAACGCTCCTGAAAGCTTTGGTGTTGCAACCTTAAAGCACATTTTTGCTTAAAAGTTGGCTCCAGACAGTATTAATTGTAACCACTATTCACTTACATATAAATATATATATTTCTTCTTTTAGGCGATGGGCTAGCAACCTGTCACTATTTGAATCTCAATTCTATCATTAAGCCAAACAGCTGAACGAGAAGAATCAGTCTTTTCAAGACTGTTGGCTCTGTCTACCCCGTAAGGGATATAGACGTGATCATATGTATGTATATATATAAGATCGCATCTATATCCCTTGCGGGGTAGAGAGAGCCAAAAGACTGATAGGTCACGTTCAGCTGTTTGGCTTTATTCAGTTATTTCGTTTTATTCACTAAGTATTTAAATTTTTTAAAATAAAATTTTAATGGTGTAATTACTCCAAATATTAGCCCGATTTTCAGCGAAATCTGCTTAGTGATGTCAGCTGTGTGTTCAATTTGTACCTAATTGTTTTTAACCCCAATAAAACAGAAGGGTGTTATAAGTTAATTACATTTTTAATGGGATTACATCTTTCTATGTTTCGAAGTTACTGTTTAAATGACATAGAATGTAGGTATATTGATACTTATAGTAGGTGAAATATGTAGGACATCGCTAATTTAACATTTGCAAAAAGCTATAGATAGCGGAATTTAAGAATGTCATGAATATGATTATCATAAGTATGTAGATAATTCAATTTTGCTATTCGAATTCACTAATATTTTGTTGATAAATACTAGCTTTATAGCCTTGGTTATAAGAACTTTAGAATAGGACCGCTCTATCTCTTAAGTACGTGTGAATATCGCAAAAGGCGAGTAAGGGAATAAGCACATTCATCTCCTGCAATTTTCCATGCTAGTTATAAGTAGTCTTTGTTATTGTGTGCCTTTATTCAAAAAGTAAAAGTCAGTCAATTGAAATAAAAATCTATCTAGGTAAAGGAATCATAATACTATCATTTAATTAATCCAGTTTAACTAGGCCTTTGCATCTTGACCACGGCCAAGCTCGGAAGAGATACATACAAAAAAAGTTCCTTTTTAGTTATCAGAGCTTCGGTGGACGATTGGACCGACGTACTCATAATAAAGTAGGTACCGGCTTATATTTACATATTTACCAATTTTGGATCGCCAGCAAGTATTGCCATAGTTAAATATAATTATTTACCTACAGAAATCTAAATAATAATAAATAAATATTCACCATTCACCTTCTAATTAAAGAATCCTTGTTAAATCCTTTAAATACTCCAAAAATAACACCACAGAAACACAACTCGCGTTACGTCGTTTGCCGCTCAAGAAAGAAAAAAAACACTTTTGAAATTCGAATGTTATTGTTATGGGTTAGTTAGTTAATAAAGTTTGTTTGCGGTAAACGACAGGCGGACCGCGCGGAGTGGACGTCGAGACTGATTCGAATTTCAAATTTCAGTGGGCGGCGTGCGGCCGCCCAGCTAGTGACGAGGCAAAGACGTATGCATGCTGTAGTGAAGCATATAAAAAAACATGAAGCTTTACATAATAATTCCTTTATTAGACTATTCGATATTAAGACTGCCTTAGTCTTAAAACGAATAGTGTAATAAGAATTTATCTTCTACATTATACCACTCCTGCCAAGACGTCAAAACACCTTGTTCATTATCTTTGCGATCATTATGATCTGACTGACAAGGACCATCCACGCTAAAGAGAAAAGATTTGTAATTGGAGTTTCAGTTCCATGAAACTTTTCTTTATAATAGCGCAAATTCAAGATATTCTGTCGAATGTAGATGTTTAACGAACGAAACAAACGAACCCGTTTAATAGATTTAAAAAAGCCACTGGGTGAATCATTAAATATGATTTTGACTATGCCTTAAATCGCAAGGATTTAAGGCATAGTCAAAATCAGATATTGTATGCTTGTATTTATATTATAGCTTGTAAATACATGTTCCCTATCACGTGGCTGCCTCCTGCATAACGCCAGACATTTTCATTGGTACAACTAAGCCGATGAGCGAATTCAAAAGCTATTGACCTAAAAATAACATCAGCGTGCGAGAAAGAATTGTTTACTATCCTATCGCCTGGTAAGCTTCGCCTTAACTATTTTCTTCGCACTGGAAGAAATAGGGATGTTCCGGTCGTATTTTTATCTGTTTATCGATAAATCGATGGCCATAAAAAATAACACGTCTTCATCCCTAACACACACAATTGTCACAAGATTCGAAACTAAATATATAGAGCCAATTGCTAGCCCATCACCTCAGAAAATAATCCCAAAAGTCATGCACGCCTATAACAGTTTGAATTATCACTATCATCTAAGTCTTAGATTTAAAAATTCTCAGATTCTAAGAATTTTTCCTATAAACTCTTCGCTGTATAAAATGCAAAAGTGTCAATAACGCTATTGACACTTTTGTTTTTTCTCTGTTACAATTTGCCCTTTGATTGAATATCTTTTAATTCTAATTGAAATACTAGTTACTTAACTCTAAGTCAGTTAATGGTGGTGTTAGTTCTTATTTTTTTTTTTATATAAACCACAAATTAAGACCCGTTAACAATCTCAATTTAAACGATGCTGTTATATCGGTATCCATAACGGAGATGTTCAACAATTCAAATTTACATTGTCATGATCCAAGATTAGCTAGTCAATTAGCGACCACTTATCAATAACACATGAATACATTCACCTATTGTTGCTAAGTTTTTATAAATATGTACATGCAGACATAGACATATCAGGTCTTTACGAGGTAGACAGAGCTAACAGTCTCATGACGGGACTGAAATGCGACGTTCAGCTGGATGACTTAATGATGGAGGAATTAAAATTCGGATAGCGGCTGGCTGGATGCTAGGCCGTTCGCCTTAACCTTTTCAGCGCCAAAGTCTGATATATCAGACGTTTAAGTTTCGTGCCCTCGCCGCCAAAGTCTGATATATCAGTCAAATAAATCTTACCAATTTAGCTGTATTTTTTCTTATCTTTATAGTACCTGACGACATATGCATAACATTTTTAGACAGTTCATACTTTAGTTAATCAAAAATAACAATTTCACGATTTATTATAATGTTATTTGAATAATAAATTATCAAAAACAAAACCATGTTTATCAGAGATTCTGACTTTTTTTTTTATTTGAACCCTCAGCGCCAATGTCTTATATATCAGACATTAGTGATGTTACATTACAATGTTACTACTTAAACCAGAAATCTGGAACTCTCAAAAGAAACGTCTAAGAAATTAAAAATATTACAGGTTTTTGTTTTGGCCATAAAACTTTTTAGTGTGTCGTAATTTTACCAAGTTTTAGCACAGAAAATGCATTTATTTTCAAATGATGTTTTGCATCGAACTCAGTAAATTGCATGGTATGTCACAACACTATAGCGACACGATCATGCATCTGTCTCGTACGCCAACGACTGATATATAAGACGCGGAAGTGACGTCAGAGGCGTTAGATGTTTCTAGAACTATTTATTTCGTGCTGTACAATGAGGGTAGGAGGTATCGATAAATTATGGAAGTACCCTGTCATGTTATTTTCTGGGTTATCATCTCTGCGTTGCTGTGTAGATTTATTATAATTGCAAATTAATATTTATTGAAATATGACCACTGCAAAGGAGTTGATTAGGATTTACCTTTAGCCATGGCAATTGTAAGTAAAACACAATTGAGACGACGAAACGAAAAATTACACTTTCAGATGATTCAAGTTAGTCATGTAGGGTAGGTAAAATTTTTACATTATTCAATCGGTTTTTGTCTTTAAAATAAAAATAACCTGATTGAAGGATTTTTAAATAATAATAATACGATCATCAATATTAGTAAAATAATAATTGTCTCCATCATTTAATTAATTAAATCAATAAGTTAAAAGTATATCTTTCGTAAGGTATCGAAGTTTATGACCGGAAGTTGACACATCACTAACACTCGTTAAAAATTCATATTAAGCGTACGCCACTGTCTGATTTATCAGACACGTAGTGATGCAATTAATTATCATGATTACTTGTGCGTTTTTTCGCTGTATTAATACGCCACTGAGATTTCAATACATTTTAAAATGTTTCAAGGAGTAACAATAATAAAATAAAACCCATGAACTTAAAATATAACTGTTTTATAATGATTTATTTAATACAAATTAATAATATCGATACTCAATATTGTCAACACTAGTAAATCAACCACGTTTATTGCCGTGGCGTGTGGTGAACGTTTTTGACGAAAACTCTTGGCGTGGAAAGGGTTAAAGAATAATCCTAAGTTTATAAGCTTTTCCTTTGAATGACTTTAACAATTTGTACGGGAAGAACCTGGCATACACTATGTTTTGCTACTACCACATGAAAACTTGCATCTACTAAGTACGTACCTACGTAAGTAAGTACCTACCTACAATTTTTACCGGTCTATCATTCAAAATTTACATCCTAAGTGAAAACAACTAAGTATGAAAAATTTCCTTCCCGCCACTTTTTGAAATTGGAACCATCTATTCAATACCTAGATACTTACTGAGCGATATATATTTCTGTACTATGGCATAACGTGTCAAAAACGATCGATCTATCCCACCCATCACTTTCCCGGTCAAACCCTACCTATTTATTTTATCACAAATAAAACTCAAAACAACCCTATAAATGTACTTGCATACGGTTTAGTGTTTTTCTAAAAACTTGTTGAAAAATCACTCTTACTTTCATGAGGTAAGGATGATATCCAGCGCAAATAAAGTTACTTCCGTGTAAGTCAAGAAATTTTATAATAAACAAATTAGACAACTTAAACTGATTGCTTTGGTAAGGCCACGTGGTCGAAAATCGTTTATTAGAAACGGAATGATGCAAAACAGATGCACTTCTGTGCAAGCATTTCATATGACGAAATACAATTCATCTACCTCTAAATAAAAAGTAAAGAACGCTCAATAAAATCATACTTATTATGTAAATAATCGGTCACGGATGTGTTTTTAAAATAATTTTATATTTATTCAGATTTTATTACTTTACTTTCGCTGACATACATATATTTTTTACCAATAACGTTTTTATCTATACTAATATTATAAAGCTGAAGAGTTTGTTTTGTTTGTTTGTTTGTTTGTTTAAACGCGCTAATCTCAGAAACTACTGAACCGATTTGAATAATTATTTCACTGTTAGATAGTCTATTTATCGAGGAAGGCTATAGGCTACATTTTATCCCGGATTTCCTACGGGAAACGTCAACAATGCAGGTGAAAGTTGAATGAGTCGGCCATCTGCGAGCTTTCCGCGCGAACGCTGCGCAAACCAACAAAGATATAGTAAAACAATGTACTAAAGATGTGAAGTACTCATTTTTTGCCACAAAAAAGTCCGCGAGAGCATATATCTATCTCTTAAGGTTTACTTACAATAACCACTTTTATGTTCATTTTTTAAGATTATTTTTTCATTATAAACATAAGTTATTTTGAAACCAATTTTCTTTAATTCAGTATTAATCCTTATCCAAATAAATATGTTTACTACTTTCGGCTTTTCATGTAGACTAAAATTGCCATTTACAGTATATAAATCAGACGAATAGGTTTTGAGATATAGTCGTTATAAGCAATTTGCAGCGAAACATTTAATACGGCGAACCAGCGTTCTTTCTAATACGCGTGACCGTTGATAAAGCCGAGGAGGATGTTTGCAAAAATAAATATGATGCCCAAAATAACTATTCCACGCGGACGAAGTCGCGGGCACAGCTAGTGTTATATAGTTACAGAGTTACTCTAAGTCGACAAACCGTAAAATCTGGTCAACTGTGGTAAAAAGCTATCATACCTATATTTAAGACTTAACTTTACTTACTTTAACTTATCACTTGCTTATCCATTAAATAAGTACTCAATGCACAATGCAATCATAAACCTTCGACATTTATTTGAGCAACCTAACCTAAGCAAGTAAAGGTAATTGCTCTTAATACTTGTTGAGGCGCTAAACTATGAATACAAAGTGCGTAATGAAAAAAATCCTACACGCACACGGGATCGTGGCAAGTGGTAAGATGAAGTCTCTACCTACCCTCCTAGGAAAGAGGCGTGATTTATTGTAAGTTATGAAACTGTTTATTTGTTATGCAAACATATCGCCCCGCAAAATTTTATTTAGTAGTAAAGATATACCCACTTTGCAACAAAATTAATTTAGAAAGTTAATTTAAACAGGTTTACTACATAGATCATTAATTTATTCCTAAGTAATTTGTTAATCATTTCTTTTTTAATGATCTCGAAGACAGTGTCGATAAAGTCTTGGATGAATCACCAAAAATTCCAGTGTGCCAAACATGAAAAATATCACGATTCTTTTCACGCTTCTGATATTCACACAGTAGTTAAAATATTTTTTATAATACTTAATTTATTTCATACATATCTGACATTTTTAATTTAAAATGAAATTATCAAACACATAAGTTTATGTAATAAGGCAATTTTAGTTTTTTATGTATCAAAGATTTTTCAACTATGAATACTTTTATGAAATATTGCGTGAATCGAACTGGACTGAATATACTTTTTTTTTTCTAGCTATCAAAATTTGACAGATGATATAGTAAGTGCCTGCCTGCTGCTTTTATGTCCGTCCCTGATTAGAAACCTAGACCACTCCTATTAATACGAAAACTAGTATACCTTGTTTATTGACTGTTTCGGAAGAGATGTAGTGTTGTGATCTCATTATCGTAGTGTCATGGCCTAGTGTTTGTGAACGAAAGTTATAGAAACTAGTCAAGATGAGTGGGCGCTCCAACCGCGGAGTGTTTGGGAAGTTGTTCTCGAAGAAGAATCACCACCGAGAATCGGAGCGAGTTGCGGAGATAGGGATGCCAACAAATGTGAAACGACACATTCATGTGAGCAAAAACTCAGAGACAGGCATGCTTGAGGGCTTGCCCACACCTTGGCTGCGAGTCCTGAATGCCCAGATTACGCCCGCTGAGCAAAATGAAAATCCAGACGCGGCTATCAAAGCCGTCATATTCCACATGTACCAGATGCAAAAGGAGAAAGCTCAGGATGAGCCATTCAAACCTTTTGTCACGCCTGAAGCGATCACCCAAGAAGACATGGAGATGAAGAAACTTGTAGACCATAAAAATGCTCACCAAAGTCAAGATTCTGACCTATCCTTAGGCCAGAGTAGTGAAGAGGATATTGTAGTGCCAACTGAAAATTACTCACAGAGGCAGACTATGCCTGCAACTCCTATAACAAATAATTTAAAGAAAAAGGACCCTGCAGTAGACTTGACGGCAGTTCTGGAAGACCTTACTCTCATTGGAGATGAACCTGAGGAAAGTCCCATTATGAGGAAGAAAGATATTCGGTCAACATTAACTGATGAGGAGGTCTACGAGGAACTAAAAAGGATTTGTAATAAGGACGACCCATACCTGAGGTTTGAGAGGGTAAAAGAGCTGGGGGCTGGTGCTTCAGGTAATTTATATTTTGTGCCCTTTACTCTATATCTATGTATTTGCAATGCCTTACTTAACTGTCGCCAAAACTTCAAAGCCAAGGATCCTCTTAACAACACATAGGTATATCTATTTTACACACCAGGATCTTAAAGAAGTTATAAATGTTTTTGTCAATCACCTACTTGTCTACTAGCATCCATGGTAAACATAGAGGGCAGGCTGTTTGTAACAACCAAAGATTAGAGAATGTGTAGCTGTCAGTGAAAGTAAAGATAAAAGTGTTTCCACTTAATACCAAGTTCAAAGCGCCAAATGATCTCTTTGCTATCTATTTTAGGCCTGAAAATTTGTTATTTTCAAAATAATTGGATTAATTATTTATAAAATATCCAATTATATAATTGATGTTTCCATAAATAAATAGACTGTATTCTTTGACCCTTTTATTGATATAGATATTATTGATAACATGTTAATGAAACTGATATATAATACAGTATGCCATAGACAAACCACCATTGCCCTTTAATTATCACTTGCTTGCTAATTCTCAGGGCAAAGGCCTCTAAACTTACTAATGACTATTGTTAGAGATGCCAAGAGTGAAACAATTATTTAGAAAACCAACTTGTCTTAGCATTTCTTGAAAAAAAATAATCTTAGCAAATGTGTGAAAATTATTGAAGTTGAACAGTTAAAGCACTCAATTAAATTGATTCATGTAAAAATCTTACTTCCCAATCCAGCCGCGACGCGCGGTGTGCCGCAATTTCATAGAAAAAAAATCGAAACAGCGTATGTTTTTCGCGCGATAAAAACAGCCTAGCGCATGCCACGCTGGGTGGCAGGATCATAATAACAGATAGACATGCATTTTTTTGTAATGTATGTATTTTTCAGTATGCATGTGCACTTTATCGCACCACTAACTTATTTTTTTTTTAATTTGGTCAGCTGGTTGACTGGTATAAAATGCCAAATGGCATTAAGTCCGCCTTTTGTACATTTTTTTGTGCAATAAAATTTTAAATAAACAAATAAGGAGACCGTGGGCTCTTCTTCCAAAAAGTGAGAATGCTACCATCACTAATGTCATATGATTCATATAGAAACCTGAACCTTCTCCAGGATCACGTTAACAGGCACCCTCCAGGCTTCTTGTCAGAGAAGCAAGAGCGTTAGAAGAAACAATGCCATGATGATGATGTATAACTTAAGATCACTCTGTTTTCCCTCACCATAATAATATGTTGACATCTTACATACATTAATAATATCTACTATTACATATTAAATTTATTGATATATTAATAATATCTACTATTACATATTATATACTTATGATTTTCTTGCATGTTTTTAAGACCTATAATCGATATTTCGTTATAATTACCTCCGTTATTGACGCTGAACTTCAATGTAAAGCAGTGCCAAAACTTCGTCAGTTATGTAATTTTTGTTCTATAGTATATGACTTGTACTTAAAATTGGTGTTTTTCACAAATCACATAAGAATCAATGGTATTTTAATGGCTATAAAAATTCCTTTACCTTTTCATCTTATGGAACATTGCCTCGGAACACATTATATTTTTATGCATCTTTATTATGGATAGCAGAATAAATATTTTAAATGATATAGATAATACAAATCTGGTCACTAGCGTCGAATTATATGATCCCGACTTATGTAGACAACATTTATTAGGCACCAGCGCACGGAAATTTACCATATTATCTCAAAACATACGGAGTATTAATAAAAATTATGATAAATTAACACTACTTTTACATCGTTTGAAATTTAAACCGGATCTGATAGTGCTAACAGAATGCAGGATTAATGATTTTTCTAACAAAATATCTTTAGAGGGATATGACTGCAATCATTCAAAGTGTTTTATAAATCAAAACGACGGTATAGTTATTTATTCTAGAACAGGTCTTGATCAGAACCACCGTTTCAGGATGCCAACTGTTTAGTACTGCAAATTGAACAAATTTACTCGGTGATAGCCATCTATCGGTCACCGTCTTTTCGAAGTACTAAAAACTTTTATAGGTCTCTAGAGAAAATTCTAAAATCTTATACTAAACCTCATTCTATTCTATTAGGCGATATCAATATTAATTTACTTAAAGACAAATATAATGACGCGACGGATGAATATCTAAATATATTAGCACATTACGGTTATACTCCTGGACATAATTACCGAACGAGAGAACACAGAAATCTAGATCACTGCATGATTAAATCAACGTTTTCCTCTACTACTGTGGTTTGCCACGCCGATATTACTGATCATAGCACTGTATTATGTAGTCTTAACACATCTTTAGAACACGAAGATCACAGCTACAAAAGCACTAAAATAGATTTCGATGCTCTTCTAAATACCATCAAAGACGTTGATTGGACTGATTTTTACCAGATTAATGACCCTAAAGAGGCTATAAATTACTTTTTGAATGTCATGAACAGTGCTCTTGAAAAACATAAAACAACACGAAAAATTACTAGTCGTAATGTTATACGTAAAAAATGGATTACTCCGGGTTTATTAAAATGTATTAGACGTCGAGATGAACTTCATATGAAAACAAAAAAATTTCCTGATGACTCTGATCTACTAAACCATTATAAATCCTATAGGAATTATTGCAACAATATACTTCAAAATTTAAAAACCGAACATGACAAAGCAAAAATTTTAGAAAATAAAACAGATATTAAAAAATTATGGGACTCAGTTAAATCTATATGTCATATTAAAACTACAAAAAATAAAAGTGAAAAACTACTTCAAATTAAACGTGACTCCTTTGAATCCTTGAATGTAGTTAATGATTATTTTAGTTCTATAGGGGAAAAACTTGCAAATAATATTCTAGATAAAAGCGGACAAACTGAAATAGACCTAGCTAAAAAATTTAAATCTAAAACCGATTCAACAACCCCCCATTCATTATTTATGACACCTACAAATGAAATAGAGGTAACTAAATTGATCACATCGCTTAAATCTAGTTCAGCAACCGGACATGACAATCTTAGCAACAATATATTTAAAAAAGCCAAGAAATTCGTAGCAAATCCAATTGCGCATATCTGTAACTTAAGCTTGTTGTCGGGTACTGTTCCCTCTGAATTAAAGGTTGCAAATGTTGTTCCTATATTTAAGTCTGGAGATCTTCTACTACCGGAGAACTATAGACCCATATCTCTGCTAAGCGCACTGTCGAAAATTATTGAGAAAGTGGTTAATTCGAGACTCTTAAGCTACTTGGAGGCAGGGGGACTGTTGGCCGAGAACCAGTACGGCTTTCGTTCAGGCAAATCCACGGAGGATGCAGTAACTGATTTGGTTACACATACCATTGAAAAAATCGGTGAGGGACAAAAATGCGTCGGTGTCTTTCTGGATTTTGCTAAAGCTTTTGATACTGTTTCTCGGCCAATACTCCTCTGCAAGCTAGAAAAACTTGGCATAAGAGGGATTGCTCTAGAGTGGTTCCGCTCATACCTTTCTGAACGTAAACAGAGAATCTCCTTAGAGGGCTGCTGTAGTAACTATGCTGACATTAGGTTCGGAGTGCCGCAGGGCAGCGTTTTGGGTCCTACACTCTTTCTCGTTTACATAAACGACCTGTGTTCCATGAAAATGACAAATGCAAAAATTTTTACATATGCTGATGACACCGCAATCGTCTATCATGACGAATCATGGGACCGGGTCCATACTGTAGCTCAGAGAGGGCTTCAGGATGTACATGTATGGCTGCAAAGTAACCTTTTGAGTGCAAATGTTGGTAAAACTAAAGTTGTCTCATTCAAAATTAGTAACAGAACAGGTCCAAATAAATCTCTAAAACTTCGTCTTCATAGTTGCCAACAAGAATGTCAATGTGAGAATCTTGAGGAGGTTAAAACGATCAGATACTTAGGAGTTATCATTGATGATAAATTTAATTGGTCTGCACAGGTTGAAGCAGTTTCTAAACGTCTAAAAAAACTCATGCATATATTTAAAAGGTTAAGATCTGTTGCTGACCATGATATTATTAAACTAATATATTTGAGTTTATGTCAATCAGTAATCTGCTACTGTATAGTGGTATGGGGTGGAGCTCCAAAAACTTTTATATTAAAACTAGAAAGAGCTCAACGAGCCATTCTAAAAATAGCATATAGTCGTCCCAGAAGATACCCAACTAAAAAACTTTATTCAGAGCGTCAGCTCCTTAGCGTGCGTCAATTGTATATATCAGCAACTATTCTACGTTTTCACAAAAATGCCATGAAATTAGCAAGAAAATTCTATAGAGGTTACAGATGGGACTATCCAAAAATCAAAACAGTCTTCGCGCGTAGGTCATTCAAATTTATGGGTCCATACCTATATAAGAAAATTTACAGGGTGGATAAGACCATTGTCAAAATGACTAAATTAAGATGTAGACGTACTGTATGCAAGTGGTTAATGACTAAAAACTACAATGAGACGGAGAACTTGTTACTTAATGTCATATGAAATTATGCATTAAAAAAAAAAAAAAAAAAAAAAAAAAAAAAAAAAAAAATATATATATATATATATTTTATGTATAATATATATAATGTATAAAACATATGTTTAATATATATAATATATATTTTAAATATTTGCATGTTGTTATGTATATATGTATTACATGTATTTCTAATGTATATATTTATATTTATTGTGTTTATTTATTTATTTATTACAATTATATGTAAGAATACTTTACAATTACTATTTAACGTACGCTCTCATCCACAAAAAACACAAATTAAAATTGTTTAATAAATTTAAGGGGAAGACACTGGTCGCCACGACATAGGGAATCCTAGTGTGACGGTCAGTGCAACTGTTGTAGAAAACTCTGTATTTTTTGTACTGAATAAAACATTTTTCATTTTCATTTCACATACAGTCACGTCTATATCTGTTGCGGGGTAAACAGGGCCAATTTTCTTGAAACATTCTTTTCAAGCAAATTGGCCTCATATAAATCATTTGCTATACTACAAAAATTTCAGTGTGATAAGTCTGCCTTATGTTTGCCTAATCTACCTATATTTATTTTTATAAATATTTTGTCCTGCATGTTAACAATTATGGATTAATGACGTTGGTATAACAGCAAAATATACTATACAACATGTTTATTTTGTCATAAATGAAACACTTCATTTTAACAACTACTAACTACCAATGTGGACAGCCTCACACCATAATTGTGTTAGCAGATTTTTAAGATACCACTAGTGCACTTAAGGTATCATTTAAACAAAATATGTTCCAACAACAAGTCAGACTGAGTAAACTTAACTCAGTAGGACTGTTGGCCACATATTACAGTTTGAACCAGTTGCCTGTCTGAACCAATCCAGGGTCACAGTCATAGGCGCACCTCAGGGTTCCTCTCAGACTAAGTGATGATAAAACTCGTCAATATCAATATACTCGTACAATAGTCTCGAAAGTTTTACCACCTCTATAAAGTAAAATTAATAATGCTTATCATTTTTATTATATTGTGTACACACATGCTTCAGTGGGTGACATTATAAGTGTTATTATTGTAATTTGCAGCTGTGTAGCTGTTACATCATCTAATAATGTCTATATTTTTATTATCATTTTTATTACCTTTTAATAATTATTTTAGAACATACCTAGTTGACATAGGCCTTACTGAAGGCGGGGTAAGCTGATGTTGGAATCCTGCAATCCTCTGCTTCCAATAATATCCACAAAACTGATAAGAAGTCAATTTTTTCTTTAGACTGACTTGGCCACCCATCTTTCTTAACTTCTTGTAAAAATGCAATTACTTTGTCAACAGGTGTCGTGTTCATCGCCATCGATAGTAAGGATAATTCCAGGGTAGCCATCAAGGACATAGACCTAACTAAACAGACCAAAAAGGAGCTTATACTCAACGAAATTAATGTCCTGAAAGATTTCAACCACAAGAACCTGGTCAATTTCCTTGACGCTTTCCTTAGTTACGACCATCTCTGGGTCGCTATGGAGTTGCTTGATGGGGGCTCGCTCACCGACGTCGTAACAGAAGTAGTCATGAAAGAAGGACAAATAGCTGCCGTGTGCCGGGAAACGCTGCAAGCCATATCCTTCCTACACTCAAAAGGGACAATTCATAGAGATATCAAATCTGACAATGTTCTGCTCGGCATGGACGGAACAGTGAAAGTAACCGATTTCGGTTTCTGCGCAAATATAGTCGGCGACGAAAAGAGACAGACAATGGTCGGTACGCCATACTGGATGGCGCCGGAAGTCGTCACAAGGAAGCAGTACGGTAAGAAAGTTGATGTCTGGTCCCTAGGGATCATGGCCATCGAGATGATCGAAGGTGAACCTCCTTACATGAAAGAGACACCTTTGAGGGCGTTGTATTTGATAGCGGCTGTCGGGCGCCCCAAGATACCCAGGTGGGAGAAGCTATCCCCTAATTTCCAGGACTTTTTGGACAAGTGCCTTCAAGTAGACGTAGATGAACGTGCCACGGCCGACGACCTGCTGGCGCATCCATTCCTGGATTGTGCCATGGAGCTGCGAACCCTCACGCCGCTCATAAAGGCCGCGCAAAAGATTCTACACAAAAATTACGACTGAGCTGTAACTCTCCCATTCCCATTTACCCCCACTTTTGTAGCTGTTCGCGATTTTCTATATAATTTTAGGGAACTCACGGAGGTGCCAATTTTTACAATAGGTAGTATTTTGCTGTGCAAGTAAATTTAAAGGTATTTTATACCTATGATCAAGTTACAAAAAGTATTTTGGTAATGTTTATTTAAATGAAAAAATAAATTCTGGATTTGTTTATAAAAGGTTGATATTGACTTTACTATTAAGTACTATGTTAATTTTAGACACGAAGCATATTTTTGAGAGAAGATAGTTTGTAATTATGTTATTTTTTCTATTTAGCATAAAGCACATGATTTGACAACACGCGATAGTGCTACAAGTCTTATCGACGCGATATGTTATCTACAGATATCTATATTATCTAAGTATAGATATTTAACATCACACAAAGATATAGTATGACGGCCTATGAACCATGTACAATACTGAAATGCCATATATATTCCAAAGTAAATAGTATTGAAGCATTTGCCTAAAGCAATGTCTACATTTTAGTTACTTAAGTTATTCTGTCCAATTCATAAGAGCTGATTGCTTGTGCATTTATGTAATTAAAAAATGTATAATTCGATATTTTTTGTAGATAGCAAAACTTGATGGACATTTCTGTAACATCATTGCCACAATTTAAACATTACAGCTTGTTATTTGGTACATTTATTTAATTAACAGCCTTCGAAATGATATTATCACAAAATTTTTTTTCCAGACATTAAAAATTCAAGTCGTAGAAATATTGTATTAACTTCAACAAGATTAATTATCAAATAAATTATGATCAGTATTATAATTGAAATGTCTAATGTTGAGATCTTACAAAAGAAAAATATACAAAACAAATATAATTCTGAAACGAATTTAAACGGCCTTCGCGCTACTCGAAGCGCGTGTTTTAGAAGATACCGTGTAATTGTTAAATTGGTTTCCAATTATACTTTAACTGCTTGTTTTTAACCAACAAATGGGGAGCATCAATAAATGTTATGTATGTAACATCAATAAATACATACAACATATTTTTTACTAAAATATTTTTTGATATTTTGTGGCCCGTATTTGGAGCGTACATTTGTTTCCATTTAATTTACAAAAGCGGGAAACATTTTACTTTTTATCTTGAGAAAGCCTTTCCAAAAGTTTTGCTATCACATTATGTAAAAAAAAATTTGGTGCGTGGAATTGTTTTTACCAAAAATGTACATAATTAAATGTTTAACTAGTCTTATGTCTCGGTTCTTTTTATATTCTAACTTCTACACAATTTTGAAATTCCATAGACTATACAGTCATATGATTCAATCACATTCCTTTTAACCCCGATCAATGTAATGTAAACAAATGGAGTTTTATTTTAAAATCTTGAAAAATTTCCAGCTAGAATAAACTAACGCCGTAAGCCTAACTAAATATAAGACTGTATCTTACTAATATTTGTACGTATGTATTAAGACTTCTTGTTTTTGACCGTCTTGAGTAAAGACGTTAGAATACCTTCACGAAATTAACTCTTCTTTCCAATCAAGGAAGGCCCAAGTATTGTGTAAAACAAAACACATGCGTTTGCTAAATGATGATACTTCTCAAGACTAGGTCTACAAATTGATGATCTATAAAAACAAACGAAATTATAAGTTTCAATGTTTTTATATCTAAAGTTATCATTGATCCGGTTTATACATTTATGATGTATTTAAATTACTTTGACCTTTATTCAAAAGTCACTTATAATACCAAAATTATTTCAAGAGACTCAAAAGGTTCTCATTAGTTTTGTAAGTCGAAACTTCTATTGGTGGTTGTATAAAAACCCGTTTATATACAATCAACAACATGAGTAATAAAAGTACAGAATCTTTGAATGTGTCTTGCAATCAAAATGAACCGGGTATCACGTACAATATAGATTACAACAGTAATTTGGTTAATAAAATTGCCAGCGGCTCACGTCCGGCGCCCTTGGGTGCGCAGACGCAGACGACAATGTTCTAAGAAATCATTAGGGAAACGATCGATAAAATATGTTTATTATTTTTAGAACATAATATATGTACATATTTAGACTTGGAAAAAAAACTATTAATGTTGCCATTTGAGATAATGTAGTTTTTAAAAACAAATTTTATGCCTCCTCAAGCAGAAAGATAATGAACTGCCTATTTATAGGATGTACTTATTGGTTATAGTAAACAATATCTCGAAATTATCTGAGGGGAACTATAAAATGGCATCTTGATAAGAATTGGCGTTGTAGATAACTTTTTAGTTTCATACACTTTTATAAGATTTTCTATTAAGAAAATGCGTTATTATATGCGCGCCGCGTTCAGAATTATACCATGTATGTATAAAACTAAATTCTGAAATAGTGGCGTTTGCCTACTTGTTAATGTTCATGACCATCCATCGCTGACCATCTGCGGCAGAGAGGTATTGAATCAGACTTTTGACAGTATTGTATACCCATTTTGTTCCCATAGTATTATGAATTGTATTGTCTAGTGTAAATTTTTCTCATACATAATGATTGACAATAATTTTGTTCTTTTGACATTACTTATCCTATTTTATCCCTTTGGTCGCGTGAAGTCGCAATTGCAAGATGAATATGAATATAATTATCAGATTACCTATCTGATAATTATATTCAGCTTCCTACCCCCACAAATTTTGGAAGTAGATTTTCTGCCAATCACTCTTGTTATGATGAATTTATGATTCCCAATGACTGGTCTAAAGAGAAGTATCATCGTACCATAGGAATCAGAATAATTATTCCAATTATTCCAGTTTTTATGCACCAAACCTAATTGATTCCGATTTATTTTAAACTTTAATTAAATCTTTTTCACATCAACTTCTATATGTGAGCAAGATAGCAATACATTAATTTATAAGGTTAATTATAGCTGCGTTTACCGCGCGTTTGCAATGCTATTTTCGTATATAATGCAGTCATTTCCTTGTGTAGATTCAGGATAAATTTAGGCTTTGGAGGCATTTATAAAATTTCTTTCCACCGCGAGTGCCTCAAGCGATAAATCTAAGATATTATAGTGTAAGTCAGCGTTTCTTAGTTTTTGGATAAAAGAATAATGTCAAAGTAGAGTACAAGAAATACATTCAAAATACAATAAGATTGCCTTCCCTTCAAGGGATATAGACTTGTATATGTGTGTAACATTAACTCTATACCTAACATCTGGATGTTGTATAATTCGTTGATTGATCATAAAGGAAGGAACATTTGCTATAAAAAAGGATATGAGTTTTTACCTACATATTTTTTATTATTTTTATAAAAAGGGATATAGACGTGTATATATATATATATATATTTATGTAATTATTTTACCAGATGAAAATAACTGAATGCTAAGAAACGCTACTGTAGCCATAGTTATCACACGCAACGAAATCGTGTAATATAAATGTATTCGCTAGGTACTGCTGTATGTAGTATGTAAGTTTATATACACCAATGACACTTTTTGAACATTTTATTATTGCAGATTTGCCTATTAAATTATTTTTGTAAACTTTATTACGCATCTTTTATTTCACTCCAAAACAGCTTCTTTTAAATCTGCTTTCTCTCACTTATGCGCATATATTTGAATTACTTATATTATTGCAGTCTCATGTATGTGGTATTTTCATAATACACATATGTACATTAAATCACGTATTCCTGTAGGGGCAGGCAGGCTGTCGTTGCTTCCGCCGAGTCTTAAAAATGTCTGGCTTAAAATAAAAACCATATGTAACTGGAAAATAAATATATTATGACGAAATAAATAAACTACGAAGCTAGTTGAACTAAGTTCCCTTGTATTATGATATTGTAAAATATAATTATACTATCTCTTCATTACAAGATATTTAAGAATGAATAAATTTTTATATGGATTTCTTTCGCGCTAATTCCAAATATCAACTAAATATCTCTTCTCCCTGATCAAATCGGAAAGCAAAGTGGCTGCGTCTTGGTCAGATGGACTGTGTCTTATCAGACATGTTTCAATAGCTTTCTTAACTTCTGCAACCATTGTCTTCACGTCTCCACAAACAAATATGGAAGCACCTTTATGTATCCATTCAACTAGTTCTTCCGCATTTTCTTGTATTGTATCCTGAAATTATTATTTTGTGTCATTGATTTGGATAAAATAAAAAAAAAACGGTGAATCTTGTTATGCAACTAAAACAAAAATCTTAAAAGTTCTTAATAATATAAATAGTACAACTAATAGATTAAATATTATAAAATCACATAAAAAAGAAAATATACAAGAACCGACCCATACCTGAACATACTTCACATTATTATTGTCCACTCTAGAAAATGATGTGCTTAATTTTGTAAGTATTCCATTGTCTAAATATTTCTGCAACTCCTTTTCGTAAATAAAATCTAACTTAGGATTCCTACATCCAAAAAATACCCAAACATTGCCCAAATTCACATCTTTAGTTTCCTTCAAATATTGTCTTTCTTCCAAAAATCCAATAAAAGGTGCAATCCCTGTACCTGGTCCTATTAAAATCAATGGAGTTTCAAGGTTCTCAGGCATAGAGAATGCTGTTATATTTTTTCTCAAATATATTGGTACTGTTTTCTTTTCATAGAGACTTAAATTCTCCATTTTGGATTCTATATTTGAATCTTCTAAAACAAGTCTTTCCAGCCAGCCAGATGTGAGCCCTTTTCTGTTATTTTCAAAATCCATTACAGAAAAACATATTTTCAATAAGTTGGGGTGTTTCAAATAACTATTCACAATAGAATATGGTCTTGGTAATAGTCTTGGGAGATTCGTGAGGAGTATTTCTATAGGTGGTTTACATGATTTAAAGACAGACAATAAATCCAATATGCAAAAACTTTTGTTTAGGATGTGCGAAGTGTATGAAGTGGAACCTTCTTTACTGCAGAGGAATTCCAAAACTTTCCTTTCATTTTCATCTTTTGTGTGCCTTGATAATGACAGCAAAAATAGCTAAAAGAAATGTGAAGTTTGGAAGATCAGGGAAATGCTGGTAAAAATTTGATTAAGTAACAGATTGTTAAAAGTAGTTTCAAATCCCACCACAAAAATTAGTGACTATTGTTGAAGTAATGTACAACTACGAAGTAATTAATATGTATATTTACAAATGCTCATATAAAATGTGTAACCATGATCCAGTATAGGTCTTTTTTGTCACTCAGCTGTGTGATGTTGGCAGAGTAATATATTTTGGGCAATAATTACATATGGTTGTATTAAAGCCAGTTGCAGTGGTTCCCGGCACCAATACAAAAAAGAATAGGACCACTCCATCTCTTTCCCATGAATGTCGTAAAAGGCGACTAAGGGATAGGCTTACAAACTTGGGATTCTTTTCTAGGCGATGGGCTAGCAACCTGTGACTATTTGAATTTCAATTCTATCATTAAGCCAAATAGCTGAACATGGCCATTCACGTCTTTTCAAGACTGTTAGCTCTGTCTACCCTGCAAGGGATATAAAGGTGACCATATGTATGTATGTTGTATTAAAGTGATAAAGGTGATATGTTCTTACTATTTGATACAGGTGCTCTATTTCAGGTTTAGGTTCCCCAGTAAAGGTTGCGGAGATCAGATGGCAGTTGCTTTATGTATAAACCTCACTCACCCAATCAATTATCTTCTCTACCTGTTCATCACAACTGCCTTTGCAATAATGTTTGGTTATTGCAAATCCTTCCACAGATCAACACAATTTTTAACTACATTTGAATACTTACCTTCTTTAAAATACTTCGTAAATCCACTATATTTTTCAGGACATTTCTAAGAGTACACCTTACAGGTATGTGTTGGGGTAATTTCAGTTTCTGTGAAGTATCACAGCTCAGGTGGTAAGGTAAGTCTGCTTGTGAAATCAGATCCAAATGTGACAGTATAAAGTTGACACTTGCATCATCATTGTGGGGAATGATGCCTATAGTGTCTCCAGGTTTGAATGTAAAATTACTACCCTGTAATAAATATATATAACTGCATTATATTCAAGTAGTTCAACTGAATAGGTACATAACAGAAAGTTAACGAGAATGAAAAATTTCATCAGTTAATCTACCTTAGAGAAGCGATCAAGACGAAGAAGAGATCTCAATCAACTAAGCAGTGGCAAAAAATATTTTAAATAAAGACCTACCGTTATATCAAAGGTAACTTCATACACGGCTTTGCAGTCTCCATTCACTGAAGTCAAACGCCTACTATTGCTAATTTGTGTCTGAAATATTTCGCTCCTAGCGAATGGTAATGGCGGTGGGAGACCATTATACACAGTACTGAGATCCTTAAATAATGAACTAAATTAATTTCTTACTTCAATAAAGTAAAAACATTCAAGCTATGGTTGAATCATGCAGTACTTACGTCAGATTTTTCATAGCTTATTCGCACTAAATTTTCTTTAAGCGTTGGTAAATTCAATGTAAGTGATTTGGAGCATG
Source organism: Amyelois transitella (assembly GCF_032362555.1). NCBI lineage: Eukaryota > Metazoa > Arthropoda > Insecta > Lepidoptera > Pyralidae > Amyelois > Amyelois transitella. Next base: position 1,817,297 of record NC_083511.1, on the reverse strand, counting down.
CTTCGAATAGTTCTTGAAAGTTGTGTTTGTGTGAGATAACCATTTTTATTTCATAAAAATTAAAGAAATTTGAAAACCCTGAATTTGTTTTGTATCTACTTGATACCCTGGGTACGTCAAACGTCCGTCCATATCCACGTGTGTATGACATTGACATTTTCAATAGTGTAGTGACAGATTCAAATTCAAATTTTTATGACATAGACAATGAAAGATAATGATTCGGTAATCAACTCAATTTTAACAGATTCCGATACACATAGAAGAGTATGCCTATGACTCTAACTAAACAAATAAGTCTATAAGAAATAATAAAAAGAATAAATGTATATATTTAGTTTTTAATAATTACATTTACATAAATTTTATAATCAATTAAATAATACATTTTAATTTCAAGCGTTCTTTCACCAACATGTAGTGCAACACATACACCATGCTGTGCTGCTGCTTTTCTATTACATGACTGAAACAAAAAAAAAATTTCGTAAGATTTTTTTCTTTAATCTAAGGTTTCTGGAGATAATAAAATATTTATGAGAAAAAATGTGGCTTCCAATATCACATCCATTGATAACCCCACAATGTCGTAGTTAGGTACTTACTTTCCATCTTTTCTCCTTGGTCGTCGGTTGCTCCCTCGTAACACTCTGGACAAATTGTAGTCTCACATGGATTTTGAGTAGTAGTGGGGAACGAAGGTGCCATCCCTTGTGGTGGGGGCTAAAAATATACACGAGAACTTTTAATATTAAATGAACAATAACTGGTACATTAGGCGTACTTGTGTGTGGCCCTCTGTGTAATTTAAAAATACTTATGTCTGAGCAGCCACTTGAGTAATTTTGGTCCTTCAGGCCGGATGCATGTAGATATTTACACACATCTTTATCACAAAGTCGCCACACTGCGGCGCGGCGGCAAAGCATTTCGAGGGTGGGTGGTTTATATATTATAACTTGTTTTGTGTTTCACACTGCGCTTCTTCTGACCTATGTTTCGTGATCTCGGGTCTTAAGTAAAATGACTTACCTCTAGCCTATACAGGTAAGAAATCCGGCATGGATCCCAAGACGTGCATAGAGTAGCGTTATGCAACATATCCTTCCGTGGCTCGTCACCGAAGTAATCGAAAGAAATAACTATATTGTTGTCGATTGCACACTCGTCCAAGAATTTTTTCATTGAAATCTACAATTTGTTTAAAAATTTAAACACACCATATTATTATGTCGCCTCATTTTAAAGTTATACCTTTATAAGTCAAGAAAATGTTTCATGATTTCTATCATAGATAGATTAATATTGTTACATTAATTACTAATGAGGCAGCTCACACATGTCTAATTTATATGTAAAGTATTCAAAAAGTTCGTAAATTATAGTTACAGTAACAAAAGCTAAAAGTTTTTAAACTTTTTTCATATATCAACTTACCTTAACTTTGTGACCGCAATCCAAGGTTCCATTCTGGAAGTAGTTATTCTCCCTGTCCCCATTACCCAGGCAGAACATCCAGCCTTCATTGAACGAGTACTCAATAGGAGCTGTTTCTCCTTCTATGCAAGGGTCAATGGCAACTGGGAAGGAATTCCTACCGTAAGTACATTTACGTTCGTGCATATTGGCTTGTATTCTGTACGCATCCAAATCTGGCTCAGAACCTTCAGGACAGGTGTAATAGTTGCCTAAAAGTAAAGTATACATTATACAGGTTGTCTGGTGAATGGCGTTGCATATTGAAATGGGGCATTCAGTATCTGATTCACATTCTATATAATTAGAAAATATATGGCATTAAAATTTTACCTAATTATCCAACAAAAACAATGAGTGCGGTGATACACGCGGGCGGCGCGAATTCAAACGACAAGCCGACAGCGCGGCAGCGAGCAGCCATCTCGCTGGATAGAGCGAATGGTGTCCATCATTCTGGGACTTTGTGCACTATTTTGCTTATTTTTATAATTTTAACTAGGTACATAATACTGTCTTTTGCTTTATATATTTTTTTAATTAAGCCTGTTCATGATTTACTATGTCTAAAACCAGACGCCTTGTATTACCTACATGGACCTTTTTATCTAAAATGGCTTTTTTTACTTTTTACTAAGTAACTTATTTATGCTGTATATCTTTCGTGATTGATATTAACTACATTATGAAGTGAGTTGGCTTTACATTATTGTTCCACCGAAAGCAGTCCAGCATGAATATGCAACGTCAAATCGCTGCTGCAGAATTATGATACATACAAATAATCACGTCACGACATATCCCTGCAGGGCAGACAGAGCCAACAGTCTTGATAATACTAATAGGCATTGTTCAGCTGTTTAGCTTACAGATAGAATTGAGATTCATATAAAGTGACAGGTTGCTAACCCGTCGCCTAAAAGAAGAATCGCAAGTTTATAACCCTGTCCCTTAGAGAATTATGATATCCTAAATTGAATATTCAAATTCCCAATTAAAAAAAAAATAAACAAAAAATTGTAGACAGATAGATACATGGGATGTACCTCATTCTATTTTCAGTGTTGAAGAAGTGGAGTAAGAAAGAGTGAAAAAGAAATATAATTTATTATGACTCCACAACTTATAAGAATACAGGAAACGTAAATATAATTATGTGAATGTCATAAAAGGTCGGGGCTCAGTGATATGACTGGGTTTTAATTTTTATAAGAAACCAGTAGCTTTTGCCCGCGACTTCGACCCCTGTACAAAATTTAATCAAAATGGTTGAAAACATAACACGTAAGAGTTAGTTTCGCATTTTAAATATTAGGGTTCGTGAAGCTACTTACCATTTTGAATAATATTAACGGTCTTCTTTGTGGCGCTGATTACGGTCCTCACGGTAAGGCCGTTGCCACCACCTTTGATATTTTCCATAAGTACTTCTTGAGCTGCCCGCTGTTCTCGCGACCACTTAGACGCGTCTTCTGCTAAGATCTGACGACTTACCTTCCCTGGCGATTGCGAAGACTGGAAGTTAATAGATTTTTAACTTTGGAATTATTTCACAAACACACTCCTTTATTTAATTCCAATTTCTGTGCTCCAAGGTATTTTTAAAAATATTTGGGCCTGTGTCTAATCATCTTTATGGTGCTAGCACCTTTCGCTCCTTGGAAAGACTTGATCAAGGAATGATAGTCAAGGAGAGATGAGAAAAATGGTCTCTATCATGTGATGGCTTGCAAATGAATTTGCAAAGTTTTGAAAACGAGGGTACTTCGCCGGTACTATCTAATACATGCGTCATTTTTTCTATTTTCTGTCTCTATCTGATAAATTTAGTTTCTTGCGTAGTTCAGTAGTTAGGTAGTCATGATAGAATTTCAGACGATTTATGACATGGGTAAAAAAGAAATAAGTATACCTGAGGTGGACTTTCCAGAATAACGTGAGGTCTCCCAAGGGTATGCTGCCAGATCAGTTGGGCGGCTATTTTATGTTTTGTACTATGGTGCAAGGGTTGAATCTGCAGGATTCCGTACCAGCCCAGTTCTCTGTACACGTTGTCCGGCAGATAGCCAGTCTAGAATATGCGTAGATAAATAATAGCTTGTTCACTTTTTACGAGGTTGCCGAAATTAATTTAATGAAAAAAAATAATAATTAATAAATTTTTAAAATTTTACAAAGAATTATTAATTATTTTTTTTAGTTATTTACCTACTATAAGTTAAATGAAATTAATTTAGTAGTAAAAAAATGAAATATTGAAACTCATTAAAAAATATATAATTGTCCTAGATATATTTCTTAAGATTAATATTCAGAAAAGGGTTACTCCGTTTTTTTCCCATGGATATCGTAAAAGGTGACTAAAGGAATAGGTGCACATTAATTAGCTCAAGCTTCCATATTGGTCTGACAGTGAAGAAAAAACATAGTGTAAGCCAGCTGCTTCATTTCCATCATTAAGCTACAGCTAAATGTGGCCCTTCAGTCTTTTCGAGACTGTTGGCTCTGTCTACCCCGTTAATTATTGATGAAATATAAGTACTTACCGGCATAAAATCCATATGCCACTGGAAAAAAGTTTTAATTGTATGTAATTGTGTGCCTATATAAACATGCTTTGTAGTTTCTGCATTATGATTAATATTAATTTTAGTTAAACTTAGGTGAAGCTGTGGGTAAAAGCTACTGTGAAATAAAAAAAATTAAATTTTATTTTAAGCACAAAATTAAATTTTAATAACTAATGTTTTTATATTGTTATTAATATTATGAATTTGAAACAGAACAAAAAATACCGAGCACTGCTTGGTCAACCAGGTACTTTTTATAAATCTGACAAGATCTGACCCAAAACGTAACTTACTTCTTCGTCGGGCGGCTCCATTGTTTGAGTCTCTGTCGATAAAAATATCCAATTTTAAAATAATGAAATATTTTTGATGAATAAAAATACGAATTCTTGGCTTACCTTCTTCATAAAGCTGAGTTGTTGTTAAATGAAACTATAAAAAAAAAATAGTTAAAACTCTTATTTTGAAATAAACACATGTATTTTTTTATTCAGTCTGAGAAAAATTCATAGGTACCTGTAAAACAGCTACTAAAATATATAATCGGAAGTCTTGCAAAAGAAACATGTTGAAACTGCTATCAGAAAATACGAGAACAAAATAAAAATATGAAAAACACCTTTGAAGCCAATTAGTAAATCGTGAAGTAGAGCTGTTAACTTTAGCAATAAAAAATAATTGGATTAAAGGCCCAAGACTAATATTAAAAATTTTAGGTCAACTTACATTACAATTTTTAGCTTAGTTAATTAAATATTATTTGTTTGTTTGTAAATACTTTGATGTAAGTACTTAAATAACATTTTTGAAGTAATTACCTCGTATAACATAAAAAAGAAAAAAATGCACAACGGCGGACTTATACCTAAGAGGGATTTCTTCCAGTCAACAAGGTAACTGAAAGAATAATATCTAGGTAAGGGAGAGTAGCTACAGCTAGCTACAACGGCAAAACTTTAAACTTTGGTTAATATTTTTTTATAATATGTAAAACAAAGTTGTTTTTTTTTCTATAAAAAATGGTTCCTACCTCAATGAAAAGGACCTATCAAGAGGACCAAGATCTCTTTAAAGAAAAGCGAGTAGTATAGATACAACAAAGTGACTGAATCTTGTTCTAACTTCTGATCCCCGATTTTGTTGTTTCTCAGAACATTAAAAATAATATCAATTCTTATGTTAAGGGCAAAAGCGTGTTTGTGTGACCGTAAAAGTTTTGGATACATGTAGAGTACGGAGAAAAGCACAGGATACTCTTAACGTGAGCGGAGCTTCAAGTTTATCCCAGGGCGCATCCACACAACAGTATGACATTGACTACAAATTTTTAAACCTTTTCCCCTATTTCACCCCTTTAGGAGTTTAATTTCGAAAAATCATTTCTTGTGTGAATAGTAGGTATGTCGTAAAATCATGTTCATTTTGGACCCCATTTTGGCCCCTCTTTGATTATTTTTACTAAAGAATTGGCAATAACAACAATTTTAAAGCCGATATAAGTCAAGATTTTTTTTTTATTCAAATTTAATCCCATTGTGACTTCTTTATAGGTTCAATTCCGTAAAAAAAACTTTCTTATCCAGAACTAGTCCAACCTTACATAATAATATCTGAGTCCAACTGGCACGAGCACGAACCGCAATATCACCGGCACGGCCATGGAAAAGATGTAAAAAAAAATAAACTGTCAGTTTTGCATTACATCAAACAATGAAACTGGGTGTTGTTTTATTTTGTTTTTACAAAATTGCGATTAATTATTAAAATTAAATTACGTTAAATCAGCCACTGCCATTATGAATACTTTGGAGAAAGAATTATCCGATCTCCGGATTTACGCCAACGAATTGGATGCGAAACTACGAGATGACATCAAAGCCACCAAGAAGAAGATTACACCGAAAAGAAAAGTAAACCCACCGTTCCCGCAGATACCTCAAAGTTCCACGGTGAGGGCTGCATGCGAGCCCTCATACACTTCTAAACTTGAGACCGGTAGTCGCACGAGCTCTACGTACTCTAACCTGGTGCCAGTGAAGAGTTTTATTGTAAGAAATAATCCTCGTTCGAGAAGTGGCGATGTTCTCTTATACACTAATTTATTACCGCCAGGAGGCACGAATCACGTATACTCTAATATTCCCATGCAGCAAAATATTGCCGAGAGCATTTACGGCGACAGAGATACAAGATCTGAGATCTCAAGGCTCAGTGATTTGGGGGCGCAGTCGAATTACAGCGAGCTAAGGCGGCCCGGGTCGGCGTATCCACCTTCCTCGGCTTCTGTTAACGCTCAAGACTTTTCAACTTATGGAGGCTCGCAGACATCATCAACTTATGAGTCATTGTACGAGCCAATAAACCCGAGACCATGTAGCCAAATGTCTGGTACGTCTTTGTACAGTGGTTATGTTGGCACCAGAGTGGAACCCACGCCGGAACCAGAAAAGGCACTGTATTGTGGAAATTGTTACAAATGCGGAGAGAAAATTATGGGAGAAACTACTGGATGTACTGCGATGGAGAGGATTTACCATATTGCATGCTTCTGTTGCCAAGAGTGCGGAATAAACTTGCAGGTTGGTACATTATATACCAAGTCAAGTAATTTTTTGCATATTTTTACATCAATAACCTACGAAAATAATGGTACCAAGTCAGATCTATACTAATATTATTTGAACTCGCTAATCTCAAGAACTACTGGTTCAGATTGAATAATTATTTTTGTGTCCAATAGACCATTTATCAAGGAAGGCTTTAGGCTATATAACATCACACTGCAACTATTAGAAGCGAAAAAATAATGGAAAATGTGAAAAAAACGGGGAAATTATTCATCCTTGAGGGCTTCAATGATGCCCAAAATAACTATTCCACGCGACGAAATCACGGGCACAGCTATACAGCAATAATGTGTTTAACTCATTTCCTATTAGAAATTATAAATGAAAACTGACATTGATAACCAATAAAACCATGTAAAACGCCATCACACAGGTAGCAAATAATTTACTTGTTTTTAGAGATGTGTAACTCGTGAAGAGTAGATACAATCATGAAGAATAAATAGTCAGAGAAGAATTAGATTTAATTGGTGTGACGTCAAGTGATAAGACTCCATCTCTTTCCCATGGATGTCGTAAAAGGCGACGAAGGGATAGACTTAAAAACTTGGGATTCTTTTTTAGGCGATGGGCTAGCAACCTGTCACTATTTGAATCTCAATTCATCAATCATCAAGCCCTGTGGCCCTTATTCATTTAGAATAAAACAAAATAAGTGAATAAAGCGGAACGTGGCCTTTCAGTCTTTTCAATACTGTTGGCTCTGTCTACCCCGTAGGGGATATAGACGTGACTATGTATGTAGTTTTTATTTATTAGTGAACAATTACTAATTCACGCAATTCAGCTGAAATTTAATTAATATTTTCCAGGGCCGACCGTTCTATACAGTCCAGGGCAAGGCGCTCTGCGAGAAGGACTACCTGGCCACGCTGGAGAAGTGTTCTATATGTGGCGACCCTATCCTAGACCGCATCCTGCGGGCCACGGGCAAGCCGTACCATCCCCGGTGCTTCACCTGCGTGGTATGCCATAAGAGTCTAGACGGGATACCGTTCACAGTCGATGCAGTGAATCGTATTCATTGCATTGAAGATTTTCATAGAAGGTAAGGGACACATTATCTGTAATTTAAATTTTTGATTTATTTAATTGGTTCATTTAGTTTGTTGTAATAAAGCATTTTTGATGTAAAACCCACAGGTTGAGTTAAGCCTACTAATAAAATATTCAGAAGAGCTTTGGGGCTCCCATGGAAAGTTCCGGATCAAAAGTTATGTATATTATTATGTAACATTTTATTGGAATTCAAATGAGAAATGGTGGGAGATCATGAGATTGTAGTAAAAGGCGACTAAGGGAAAGGCTAATAAACTTGGGATTCTTCCTGTAGGCGATGGCCTAGCACCTGTCACTATTTAAAACTCAATAGGCTGCTGAATATGGTATTTCAGTCATTTTAAGACTGTTTTGACTTTGGCTGTCTTGCCCGTTTTTCTTTTAAAGCGTGATTGTATGTAATTTTACATACATAAATCACGCCTCTTTTCCTGAGGGGTAGGCAGAGGCTATGTATATGTAATAATTTAAATATCAAATCTTTTTTTTTCTTTTGTTGTAATAAATGGATTAGGTGCTAAGATTAAGGAAACACATTATATAAATGTTTTCTGGAGGTGGGCGTTGACATCTGCGACACAGTTTCATAACTTCTGCAGATGTCATCGTCATCCTATGTTACTTAAATTGTATTTGTTCTAGTTTCCAAATAAAATATTTTTCATTTTCAATAAATAATTACATATTGTAATTGTGTACGTATGTATTACAGATACGCGCCCCGCTGCGCCACCTGCCGGGAGCCTATCATACCAGAAGGCGGCAAGGAGGAGACTGTCCGCATCGTAGCCCTGGACAAGAGCTTCCACATCGCCTGCTACGCCTGTGAAGACTGCGGCATGTCACTATGTTCCCGCGAGGAAGGTCTCTGCTTCCCTTTAGACGGCCATCTTTATTGCAGGGAGTGTAACGCGAGGCGTATACAAGATTTGTCAAGGAATATCAGCTAATTTGGTGGGTTGAGATTGATTGATCAATATATTTTTACTAGCTTTCCGCCCGCGGCTTTGCCCACGTGTAATTCGGTTATATATAGCGTTTTTTAATGATCTCGACAGGGCTTTTTCTTCCACAGGCTGAAATCTTGTTACAACTGGAATTAAATATAGCCTGTGTTACTCAGGGATGATGTAGCTTTCTAATGGTGAATGTTTGAAATCGATTCAGTAGTTTCGGAGTTTATCGATTACATGTGTAAACAAACAAACATATAAAAAAAATAGATTGTTCCTCTTTATAATATTAGTAGAAAGTTGTCATACAAAGTCTTTTTTTTAAGGATGGGAAATCATGACCTCTCCCGCTCTGGGTGGAACGGAAAGGAGTGTCAGACTTTTACTGACTAAAACCCACCTCGTTCCTTCAGTTGCCCTTTGCGTTCCGGGGCCACGGTATCTCGTTAGAACTTTCCCGCAGCCCCGGCTCAGTTTATCCCGTTTCCCCCCCTTGGGGGTTGACATTTCAAAAATCCCTTCTTAGTGCTCACTTATGTTACTAAAGGAACCTCTGTTCAAAATCTCAGACTCCTATACCGAGCGGTTTCGGCTGTGCGTTAATAAATCAGTCACCCAATCGCACCCCCTAAATCACGATTGGAGGGTAGTTTGAAAAAACTTATAATGTCAAACATATTTACTTGCCTATGTACGTGTTCATGCCAAGTTTCAAGTTTATAAACCCAAAGAATAAGATTTTTCATAGAAACGTTTTTACCCCTTTTCCCCCCCTTGGGGGTTGAATTTCCAAAAATCCTTTCTTAGTGCTCCCCTACATATCCCAAGGAACCTACATTCCAAATTTCAGCTGTCTACGACCAGTAGTTTCGACTGTGCGTTGTCTGTCAGTCAGTCACTCAGTAACGGAAGAGTTTTATATATATAGATTTTAAAAGTTCTTCTTTTAAGAAAGGTCTCTCCTTCCCCTAAGACGGCCATCTATATTAAAGGGAGTGTAATTTGAGGTGTATACAGGATTTGCCAAGGAATATCAGCTAATTTGGTGGGTTAAGATCCAGTCGCCCATAAAATTAAGATTCTTCCGTATAGCGATGGGCTAGCAGATAGGCGATGGGCTGGCTTATAGAAATAGCAACTGATTTGGTCGGTTAAGGTCGCGTCTAATTATAAAAAGGTTCTACTCTAAGAAAGATCTCATGGAGTGTAATTTGAGCTACGAGGGGTTAAGATCAAGCCTAATTAAAAAAACTACATCAAGTAAGATTTTCCCTTTACAATGAAATCTATGATTAATCGAGGCATGTACAACCTTAACCCTGATGCAATTAATTAACTTAGGAATTGATCACTTGTCCAACTCAAAATGTTCTAAAAAGTCCTGTCGACTCCAATTTATTAAAGAACCAGAATAAAGTAATAGATTATTATACTCAAGTTGGCATGCGTTTTTTGGTAATAATATATATAATTCACAGATATTCTATGTACTGCTTGAAAAACAAAAATATTCAATGCATGTTTTGGAGCTAATTTTTTTTTAAAGTAGAAGAAACATCTTTGGTTAAAAAAAAAATATTTTATCTTTGTAACTTAAGTAGTAGAGTAAGTGTTCTATCTACGTCTATTGTCTATGTTTCATTAGTAAGTAAAATAACGTCGGCATTTACAATATGTAACATAAACCCTGTTTGATCTGAAAGGGGCATGTGCACCTAGGTGACAAGTTAAAAAATTAAGTAAAGAAATTTATGCCATTACTAAATAATGTGGATTTGCAAAAAACCTGTAGTATTGTTTTGTATTCTTTTGTAAGTGGCGCTTAATTCAGCGCATTTCGTTGCTTTTTGTAGGAGGTGTTAATTTCGGCGCTTTTTGTACATGTTTGTTAAATTCGTCGCTTTTTGTAGATGTCGCTAAATTCACGCTGCAGCGGCGGATAAAAGTTAGTTATATAATTAAATGCGCAAATTTAAAAAGATTGGTTCATTTTCATTTAGGCCATAACGCGTGAATAGACAAAACAAACTTACTTTCGCATTTAAGTATAATATGAGTTGGAATGTAGAATTTTCTTTAATTTTCCTGATATATATCAACATCGAAAATAAAATTAAATATTTCTGTAGTAAAACCGCTTTAGAAAATGACGTTCGCGGGTGAAACGGGTTTTTGTTACACATCGTGTAATTATTACTATTGAGATAAACATTCCTAAATGCATTTATATAAACGTAGAATAAAGGCTGTGTAGAACTGATTTTATACAATGGTTTACAGTATTATTGTTGAATGGGAATTTTCATGTGATTCTATTTTAAGTTTATGCTAAGATATTATAGTAAGACATTGATTTAATTGTACATTTTGAGATATATTTTACGCCTGTCGGAATTGCTTAATACAAAATGGTATTTGTATTTTGTAAGCCTAACAAATAGTGCCATGTTACTTTTATACATTATTTGGGTTGTGTCATGTAATTTAAACGCGTATATTTATACAGTTTTAGAAATAAGAATTAAGAAAAGCACGCTTGTGTGTGTATGTACTTAATACCTAATGTTTAAGTAATATTATATCTATGTATCTGAAAAAATTACTCAGTAAGCTTTTATATCACAAATTTATCCTCTTAACTTTTAAAAGAGATCCTCATTTTATGAAATCGGTTAAATATCTCAACCTTCTACTAAGTGTAAGAAACACCGCATCAAAATCGGTTTAGCGAAACGCGAGATAATCGCGGACAAACATGTACACACGTCAAACCGAGAACCGCCTTTTTTTAATGCGGTTAAAACATGTACAAAAGTATGATACTCCACTGAAGTTTTCCCTTCAAAGGAAAAATCCAAAACCGGTTTGAAAAAGTTATCGACGATTAGATATACATAGTTATACAGCTTAATATTTAGGCGTCCTAGTCAGAGTTTACTTTGTGTAAGCTGCTGGTGTGTTTGTGTATTATTTTGCATCAATGTTATGTAAGTATTGTGGCAGTGATAATAAACGATTAAATAGTTTGTGAGGTTTTATTGTAGCGAAGAGATTCAGAGCACTTGGGGTCCAAGTGTCTATGCAATGTTTATATCATAACTATAATAATTTGAATGCGTTTGACCTCAATCTGCCTGGTGGTAAGCAACATGAGGCCTTAGGTGGTACCCGCTAGCTAAAAATAATGCCTGTTCAATATTGCCTTAGAAATCCCCGAATTGTATGTATCGAGAAAGAGAGCAGGGAGGGAATTCCAAATCACAGCGGTTCGCATGATAAAAGATTTGGCGAAGGATGGGGATATCGCCCATGTACTGGTGGAAGGCCGACCCACGCCGTGTCGTTCGATATTTGAATGATGTAAGAGGAATTAAATTGTGCAATTCCAGTGCACACTCTCCGAAGTGAAGCTTGTAGAAGACAGTCTTCAAGGCTTCCAAGCTGTCCTTCCGTAAGTAGCTCGTCATCAACGAATCTTCTGACACGTCTGTTGATAGCATCCTAATACCCAAAATATATGTATATGCCAGTAGTTTGGCTGGAATTTCAAATGTTTTGGTGTTCTACCAGAGAGCATTCTTCAGAAGAACACATACATACACACAAAAGCACGTCTATATCCCTTGCGGGGTAGAAAGATCAGGTATCAGTCTTTTCAAGACTGTTGGTTCTGTCTTCAATAGCATTAAATGAATGTATATGAACGAACTGGAAATCTCGTGATTAAAAAGAAGGTTACGTTAGGTTTAAGGATATTTTCCTTGAAAACCCGAGTTTCGTTGAAGTTTTGTCATTTTCTGGGATAATATACAGATCATAAGATTTATATAAATACTTTGATACGGATCTTAATATAAGATAGGTAACAAAGTTTTTCAAGCATCAAACAAAGGATAATGGATAGATGTAAAATCAAACACTATATAAACTCATTGAAATTTAACTTTTTATTTATCATACACTTCCTTTTCTCAAGCATTCGAATCATATAGTCATCTTAAAAAACTTATACTATACTTATATCATAAACAAGAAGACTTTGGCTTCTGTTCAAAAGAAACTTCTCAAATACATTCTTATAGAAACTAGGTATGTACATAAGTTACAGTTAAAATGGGATAGTTTATAGAAAAAAAAAACAAAATAAACTGTGGCTTGAATTCTGATGCAAGAAACTTCTTTACATTCAATGTGCAGTGCAAGATAAATTGATTTCACGGATGACTAGTAAAATAACTAAAATTTTGAATCCAATGACATTTTTTTTAAATACAACCCAAAACATAAGGGAAAAGTAATCAATGTTAGGCTGTAAGTAATTTGTTTAAACATTATTTGTGGAAACTTGTGATAACTGCGTTAAATGTTTACTTATATTATAATTATTTATGACGTGCAAAGCTTTTTATTTGTAGCTTCAAGCTTAATGTCTCAAATTATTTACTGTCTGACATTAGTTACCTACAGGTTGCAAGAATTAGTTCATTTTAATAACATTTATACCAACGCTTGCCCATTAATCGCCCCAGGTACAGTAATAATCGAATTTAAAATCAGTTTTTATTATTTAAAGTCGTTATAACCGTTTACCGTTGCTATACAAAAAAAAAACAATCAGAAAAATTCAAATCTAAACATGAAAATTACTTATTCAGTATACATGCGATATATGTATGGCTACATTTCACATTCGGGGACCACAAATATTTTCCTCTTTCAGAGATTCTAGTAACACGTAACTAGCCAGTCTATAAGTTACTATTCAGTGCCCAAATAATTACAAATCTTTTTAAACTGCCGCTACGCGACACAGGGCATTCTTATAACTACTTAAAATTAACATACAATAATGTAATATTAAGGTAAATGTATGAAACAATGACAATGGTAATTTTTATCTGTTTGTTCTGCCAATTCTCAAAAAGGAATCAAATATATCTGTTGATTTTTTCTCCTGGCCAGGCATCTGAATATGGCTAGCAGGCGAGTTTCCATTTGTATATTTATAATACTATTATTTCTTGGACAATAAATATGTTTCTATTATTGTTTGATGACCCATTAGGAATGTTTGTACGCATATAATTTTACTGCAAACGTAACGTCCGCGCGCTATGTAATACTAAACAACAAACTTAATATTTTTTACAATTTTATTTATAATACAATTACATATTTCCTAGTTACATATATGTATTTAAACAATACACTTTAATTTTTTTTTGGGAATTAAAATTATAAAAACTATATTTCATTTATAACAATGTATGTATTTGTCAAAAGGAAAATATCGTGAGAAAACTTGCAATTTAATATGTAACCGTGATCGAAGCTAGGTTACGAAGATTTGGTAGCAGTAGCTTATATATAAATTACCTCCCAGCCTGAACCATGGTGTTGCAATACACTGGTAAAATGGTACAAATGCCAGGACTAAATTTGGGCTAGAAGTATAGCAAAATAATTATATCCCCTAAATTAAAGATAAACTTCATTTCATTTCTCTCTTGCTTCCTCATATAATATTCAAATTTGATAAGGAGATACAGTATGTACTTACTAATGAAATATTTTGAAAATCAAATAAATGATTATTCCATGAACATTTTAATTTAAAACAAAATGCATTTTGCAGTCATTGTTCATTAAATCGTATTTGCTCATTATTAACCGAAAATATGTTTTATTACCACAAAACCATTGTAAAAGTAATACCTCTTCTTTCTTACCCAAAAATTTTAACCAAAAACATGCTTAACTTAAAATCAATGCATTGACTAAACTTACACAAGTATTTACATGGATATTATCAAAATATCCCATTTCTAAATTACACATTTTTGGAGGCAAAGGCGTTTGTATAATACAGGAGGAGATCACTATCTGTGTCATAATACAAAAATAAATTACAACTTCTTATTGTCTAGTTCTAAATCAACACAATATGCAGATTTAAGGCAATATTAGAAAAAAGGCTAGTCTGGCAATATCTTTGTTATAACTATCTCATCTTAACGTGAATCTTATGGACATTGACAAAGTAAGTCCATAATGTCATGTTTGGTTTGAAGATGAAATGTCCCTTCAGAAAAACGCCCAAGGCAGGCAAAGACTACATATATTTGTCGTCAAATTATTCGTACGCCGAAAGCCCGTCGACTTTCGGACTTTTTATACCAAGCAATATCTTTGATTATACTAAAACGAGGTATTCAATATTCATATTTCTTATTTGTACAATCAACAATGTTAAGACCATAATGCAAGTTTTCTGAAACCCTTATTTTCTATATAAAATTCAATGTTTGAACGAATTAAGTACAAAAATCCAAAGGGATGTCGATCAATTCCTCCTACACATTTTAAAAGAAATTAAAAGTAGCTACTTTCTTAACCAACCAATTGGTATAAGGTGTTATGTTTTTCACATTTACCAATTTATGTTTATTGTTAAAAGTTGTCACAATCCAATGCAGTCTACCCTTAAAATATGTGTACTTAATTTTAACATTAAAATATAGTTACCTATTATTTAAAAAATAAGAACTAAACTGAATATTGTTAGAGTTGAGTAAGTTTGACATGAAAAACGCAAATAACACTATCTACGATAGATCTTGCCAGATTTTACAAAAGGACAAGATTCCAAGGTTTTGTTTGATAATCTGTCAGAAAGCATCACATAAATAAAGCTGTGGGCAGATTTTACAATGGTTTCAGTTTCATTTACGCAATATGGCAGATTGTCGCATATTAATTATATCACTTACACACATTACCCGACGTCAATACCAATTTTTCACACACTCACATTTACACTCAATTTTTCATGTTTTGTTCCTTCAAATTTAGAAGTACCGCACATCAAATTCTTCAACATCCACACATTTAGTTGCCAAAGGTCGCATATACGTCACTGGATTCATCTGAAAGCACTTTTTCTCCGTTCAGCTTTCTCACTGCTCGGATCCCATTCCACATCATCGGGATCGTCCCCATCGAAGATCAACGGTGACATCGGTGACAGCGTACTGCTACCGTCATCTTCTATGGGAGGCGGAGTGGGCTCCGGACTGCTCGGCCTGTATCCGTCAGGCATAGCAGAAAGCATATCCATGTATGCGTCTTCCGGTAATGGAAACTGCCTCGGAGTGTATGGTCTTATTGTCTGGAATAATAGAAGGGTTAATGTTATTTTGGCGTTGCGTTAGTAATAAATGATTAGGCGAAGAATATCTTTCTTCTCATAAAGTTATTGTCAAACATTTGTGAATAGACCCACTAATTTAGTCTGCTTTTCTAGAAACTGTTTCCTTTATTGATAAGTATTAAAACTGTAAGGACACATTCAGATTGAAGTCTTAAAGATGGAATTGAGATTCGAATAGTTATAGGTTAGCCATAGCCTAAAATAAGAATCCCAAGCTTATAAGTCTGTCCCTTAGTCACATTTTTTACGACATCCATGAGAAAGAGATAGAGTGATCCTTTTCTTTTTCTATTGGTGCCGGGAACCGCACGGCACTTATTCATACCAGAACCGATTATACATCTCTAAATGCAAACAAACATCTATTACACAATAATCACTCACCTCCTGCGGTTCGTCGTTGACCGGCGGCGTCACGTCTCTCGCGACGGCACCGGCGGCGTCCCGCGTGACGTCACCGGCGGCGTCCCGCGTGCCGTCACCGGCGGCGTCCCGCGTGCCGTCACCGGCGGCGTCCCGCGTGACGTCACTGACGACGTCACGCGGCGTGACGTCACCGTGGTCGGCGTCGGGCCGCTGCCGGCGCGGGCGCGGCGCGCGCAGGTAGCGCGTGCGCTCGCGGTGCTCGGCGAGCTGGTGGCGGGCGAATACCGCGTTCTCGGAGACGTCTTCCTCCTGTCAGCGATGACAATGATACATACATACGGTCACGTATATATACTTTGCGTGGTAGACAGTGCCAACGGTCTCGAAAAGACTGAAATGCCACATTCAGCTGTTTGGCTTCATTATGGCATTGGAGTAAAATTGTGAGAGGTTGCTAGCCCATCGCCTAAAAGAATCCCAAATATATGAGCCTATTAGTCGTCTTTTACGTTCATCCTAATATTTTTTCTATTGGTGCCATGGCACCGATGGTTCATGAACCATACAGCACAACAATCAATACATATTTATTTTAACTTAATGCACGTAAAATGTGCAATGGTTGGACTTAGCGCCATATTTCATTCTATACCTGTCGAACCTTTAGTTCAAGCTGAGATGTATGTACTGATGATGTGATAACAGTTCAATAAATTATAATACAAATATGTCATCTTTTCTTATTTTCCTGGAAAATTCCGTAATAAAATCGATTCAGCGTAACGCTAGATAATCACGGACAAACGTACATACAAAGTCAAAGTCGCCAATAAGAACATTAAATGTAAAGAACTAAGAGTGGCAACCTCTGACAATGCTATCAAAAGCCTCAAATTTTCAAGAGAATCATAATGTAAGTGCACCAAACAAAATCATGTCATGATGATAGCAAAAATGCTTACCTCACTCTCGAGTGAAATTCTACTCGACCTCGTAACTCCGTTGTTCAATGGCACCTCAGGAATTTCTAGCACTCGCCATCTGAAAAAATAAAGCATATCTGATCAGTACCGCAATGTACCCTCAATAGTATTTTCAGCCAAATTCCATTACATAATGGATGGACAAGCTTGCATAAAGAAATCGTGACATGTGATAAAATTTTTACACTTGCCTCTGCAGCACTCTGAGAAGGGGGAATGATTTTCTTACCTGATTACTACATGTTGTCAAAAGATATAACTAATGAAATCACGAATCATCATCATATTTGTATCTTAAATATTTATTTTAGGAATCCTTTTAATATATCTTTTATTATGTTTAGTATTTTTTTTTTATTATAGCGGCAACGGAAATACATAATTTGTGAAAAATTCAGCTTTCTAGCTATCACGGTTTATGAGATACACAGCCTGACGCGGAGACTTAGTAATTGAGACCCGTTTTTAACCTTTCAGGTAGGGAACCCTTATAAGAAAAGAATGCAGGGTTTGAAAAAAAAAGGAAAGATGAATACCATGACCATGTAGCGGCCGACCTCTCTAGGAACCATTTTATGTTTGTAATATGTGTACCGTAGACATAGAAAAAAAAGGCGGACCTTTTACTATACGGCAAAATGAAGCATGCCGGAAGATATGCCCCCACTTTAAATATATACAATACACGACTCACGCACACACTCTCACCAATAGTGCGACAGTCGGCCGCCATTACGTCATAGATTATCTCATTCTCTGTCTCTCACACATGCATAAAATTCCACCATTATGATGCTTCATTTATTTTTGCAAGCTACCACGTCTGCCTTTTTTCTACTTCCATGATATGTACGTACATACATACATACATATGGCCACGTCTATATCCCTTGCGGGGTGGACAGAGCCAACAGTCTTGAAAAGACTGAATGGCCACATTCAGCTATTTGGCTTGATGATAGAATTGAGATACAAACAGTGACAGGTTGCTAGCCCATCGCCTAAAAAAGAATCTCAAGTATGTAAGCCTATCCCTTAGTCGCCTTTTACGACATCCATGGGAGAGAGATGGAGTGGTCCCATTCTTTTTTGTATTGGTGCCGGGAACCACACGGCACCACATCTGCCTTTTTTCAACTACCATGATGTGTGTACGTACTTGGGCGTTATAATCTCCTTGTAGGTGAGTATCTGCGGCCTGGTGTTGGCGGCCACGCTCTGCGGTATCACGATGTTGTCGATGTCGTATGACTGGCGGCGCTGGCGCGACTCGGTGCTTGTTCGGCCGCGGTTTCTGTGTCATATGAACGCACAATTTTTAAGAATTTATTACTATGAAGACATTATAATCATCAGACATAAATGAATTGCCGTGTGGTCGAAATCCGGGGCGCTAAAGAACAGGACCACTCCATGTATTTCCCATGGATGTCGATAAAAGCGACTAAGGGATAGGCTTATTAACCTGAGATTCTTTTTTCAGGCGATGGGCTAGCAACCTGTTACAATTTGAATCTCAATTACATCGTACAGCTGAACGTGGTCATTCTTTTTGTGATAGTTGGTTCTGTCTACTCTGCCAGGGATATGGACGTAACTATCTGTATGCATGCACAAATCTCGGAAAATTCTGTTTAAAATGTTGGCAAGAGGGTTTACGAAGCCGAGGCGGGTTGTGTAGTGAAATATAAAATATAAGCAATAAATATGGACTTAACGTGCCTTACTTTATGCCGTGTGGTTCCCGGCACCAATACAAAAAAGAATAGGACCACTTGCTCCCTTTCCCATGGATGTCATAAAAGGCGACTAAGGAATAAGCTTACAAACTCGGGATTATTTTTTTTATAGGCGATAGAATTACCTCTCCTGTCCAGAAGTTGTATTATCACTCTCTTCTCGCTCCCTCTCCCGTATTTTTCTTGATAACGGTGGTCTTCCTCTTTTCAATCCTGAAATTAAATAAAATGCGTTTTATTTAGCATATGACATTTCTATAATAAACCTACTTTACTATCCTATACATAATTATGAAGGTTGGTTGAAAGAGATCCCATTTAGGGATAAACCCGCCTTAAACAACTAAACAGATTTTCATATACATAGGAATAACATACGTAAAAAAATTTTCAAGTTTCAAGGTCGACGTGATTTCGGGCAAAAGCTAGTATGTAAGGCGGAGGAGAGGAAAAGAGAAGGAACACGTGGTTTATTCAACCAATCAGAGCGCAATGTCGTTTGGTTATTGCTTACTTATTATTTTACGCGCGAGTTCGGTAACTTTATCAATATTAACAGAAATGTGGATGTTTATTATACATCTTTCGTTTGAATCCTTGAAAAGTTTAAAAAATTCTTAAGAAGTTCACAAACTTGCGGTTAATCTGGAGTTAAGATTGTTTTCAAAATTGGATACAAGTTATTAATTGACGTCACAAAAATTTAATTGTATCTACTAACGTTTCCAAAGCGCATGTGTAGAAAACGGCGGAACATACAACACTGCAGCAGACACCAGATAGATCTCTTTAATCTAAAGCATGGGCGGAATGCACATTTAAAAAAATGTGAATGGGTATAAAACTATTTTAAGTTGTTATTTTCAAATGACATCCTACTAATATTATAAATGTGAAAGTTTGCGAGTATGTCAGTATGGATGTTTGTTACTCTTTCACGCAAAAACTACTGAACCGATTACGATGAAATTTAGTAGCTGAAGACCCAGAATAACATATAGGCTACTTTCATCCCGTAGTTCCCGCGGGATTGAATCCACGCGGACGCAATCGCGGGCGGCCCCTAGTATATATGTATACAATAACTTATTTATCAAAACCCTATTATTATTAACCCTGAAAATAACAGTATTTCTCCATTATTTAATAGATGTTATTATACATAGAAACCTTCCTCTTGAATCACTCTACCTGTTACAAAAAACCGCATCAAAATCTGTTGCGTAATTTTAAAGATTTAAGCATACAGACAAACAGAGTAAAATAGCGACTTTGTTTTATACTATGTAGTGATACTGACGTGTGACCAGCCTCCGGGCCGGCTTGGGCGGCGGCGGCGCGGCGCGCGCGCGCGGGCCGGCGCCCAGCTGCGGCCGGAACCACGCGCGCGAGCACAGCGCGCCCGCGTGCAAAGACGGCGGCACGTCTGCGGACAACGATTAATCATTTTAAAAACTATTGGTAACCATTAAACAATCGATAAATTAATATGGTTCTTATCTTCTTCCTTATGGGTTAAGACCCGGTTGCATTGTCACCACTATAGAGAGGAGCCCGGGGTATGCCATTGACCATAAATCTTGGATCGGGCGAGTCAGGTTTTGTCTGATTTCTACAACCTTTGGCAGGGGAACCTTACCCGTATTGGATCAATCTTGGTTACACATCAAGTTGCCTGTATGTGCAAATTACACATAGTTTCCCTCACCGTCAGAGCATCGGTTAGTATTCTAACTAATGTACATAACATCAAAAATAGTCATTGGTACATGGCCGAGGTAGGATTTAAGCATGTGCCTATCTGGACATCACGCATTTTAACCACACCTTACCAATTCGACCAGCGACGTTCTAAATAAATATCTTTCTTATGCTTATGTGTCGTTTTTTGCGCGATAAAAACAGCTTCGCGCATACCACGGGGATAGGCTGCTTACTACATCACGTACCACGTACACACGATTGCATCCTCTACTGCTATGTTTACATAACATATACATACATATAATATCTTTATTCCTTACAGGCTAGATACAGCTAAAAAGCTTAATAAGCTAAAAGTCTCAAACAACGGTCAGCGGTTTTTATCGTTCTATAAACTGTCGCTGTCCCGTTTCATGTCATAATAAAATACGAAGCAAAGATAATGTATCGTATATTGAAGCGCACATACCTGTAATATCGCTAAGCACGGGATGGTAGCCCGGGTCGACGCGGGCGATGCGCTGCGCGGCGCTGAGCGTGGAGGCGGGCGGCGCGGGCTGCGTGGGCTCCGCGCGGCCCGTGCACACGGCGCAGCTCTCCACGCCGTACTGGCAACTGCATCTGAAGTTGTAGGTACAGAACATTTTGAATAAGGAACGAGTAGTGTTTTACAACATACTGGCTGAAATTGGAAATACATTTAAAATTTATGAACATCAAAAATTACTCATTGACTTCTCTTCAAAGAGCCATTTCACAATTTTCAACGGTGGCGATAAATGGAACTAGTATTTCGAAAAACCAATGGAACCAAAAAAAATATTCTGGGCAACTTTTCTTCCTTGGTTTCTTAAAATGATACCTAATAAAGTGAGTGAGATAGATCGAATGCACAACCCCAAAGCGGTCTTAAATCTAAATACTTCAAGGTAATTACGGCTGACATAGTTCATATTATAGAATGTTTTTCATAGCCCTAGAGAAATTTTAAAAAAAACTTTCGACAAAAACAAACATACCTAACATCGGAAGGTTTGGCCGCCTTATTAGTAGCAATATGCAGGTTATGCATCTGCAACAGCTTCCGTTTCTTGAATGTTTCTCTCTTCAGGGGGCGTACTCTTGCGCATGTTTCCGTGGCGGGGTCGTCGTCGGCCGGCGAGGAGCCCGGGAGACTACCCTCGTAGCCGACGGGCTCGCCTTCAAACTCTACTGGGCCTTTGGCTTCGCGGACCTGAAAAGGCATTTTGGCTTTATAATTCCCGAAAATAATATTACGCGGTTAAACACTTATGACATCGTAAGGATAGCGTTGGCCTCATTGTGAACACGACCACTGCTAATAGCGAAAATACAAAGAAAAAAATGAATAGTCATAAAGCTTGCGGCAATCTCATCTCAACTTATATTATAAATGTGAAAGTTAGTCACCTGTTTATGTTAAACCACTGAATTGATAATCCTCACCTTATGAGTGTGGAAAGGATATTCCTGGATAGGAGCCCAGAATTTTCCTATGATCTAAGAGTGGGTTTATGTCAAATATGGCGTGAATGCAGTGGCCTCGGTGACCCTATAAACAGTATCTGATCCAGCATGGAACATTGTAGTACTAGGTTGAACCGCTTATTCCCTTCACCACATGACGGAGATGAGGAGGTTCTATTCTTAACGTGCCGAGAACCTCACGAAAACGCCGAGCATAAAAATTAGTTTAGAAAACTTTACCTGTTTATGAAGGTCATTGTGTCTAGAATTTTTTTACATAGGTAAAGGTCCTTATTCTATACTGCCTCTTACCAATTCCATTATCAAGTGTCAAGGTCAACCACAAGGTAGAATTGACTTGCCTGTTTATGCAGGTCATTGTGCTGCCGGATCTTGTACTCCAACTCTTGGACCTGGGCTTGCAGCCAGCACCAACGCGACGCTATGGACGCGCGTGTCTTCTGCCACGTCCACAACGCACGCTTTTCACTGGAAATTTAGGAATTTTTATGAGTATTTTTATGCTCTTCTATATTAGTATTTATTTATATGTACTGAGTTAATGGAAGGTTTAACTATATCCTGTTGATTTTTGCTCCCATAGAAATTTTGGGAAATCCTCTATAAGCGCATTCTAGACTTAGAGGTAAAATTTGATATTTTTTGACTCTGCAGTGTAGACTGTGCTTTGATTTGACAATACTTTTTAATTAACTTATAGATCAGAGATAAGTAAATAAAACAAATTGATCATCTTCAAATCTCATTAGAAGAAATAATTTACAATTTATTACAACACAATTAAAGTATGTGCATAAAGAACATAGGTAAATTAAACACAGTTCTTTTTCTGGATTGACATTTTTTGGTTCATAAGAACACATGACATAATACCTGCTCCTACAGATATGGTCTACATATTGCAACTTCAGATTTGCTCAACTATAATGACCACTTAATCATAGCCTTGGAGCATATCAGATAACTGTACACTATCTGAAAAATTGTGTTAAAAAGATGCTCACACACAGGGGTCGATGCCCCCCGCCATCAACATGTTCACACATGTGATCAATTTGACTACAAAAGCTTCTAAATCAACAAATGATAAGCTACAGATTTCACTGACCTTGAAGTCCCTGTCTGACTAATCCCCCCACTTTATTGTTTACATAACAAGAAATTTTTAGTGAATAGAAATATAAACCCCATAAATTGGTAGTCTTTACTGATAAGAGATAAGAAATACTTTGAAAGGGTCTTTTTACCATGAAATATACATCAACTAATTAGTTTGAAAAAACATTCTGATTTTTTCATGTTATGAATAACATTTATGAAAAGAAAAAGTACCTAGTTAATAGAACTAAAATTAAAATATGTATACATGTGACTTGAACCTTACTCAATTTAAACCTATTTATAAATTTTAATTTGGTATTATTTCATAAATAAACAAAGTATTAGTGCTAAAATAATCATTGACATGGCTACATAATTAATACAAGCACCTAAATACAAAAGCATTTATGAAAATCTGAACAAACATCAAATGGCTGATGAAATACTTTTGCAAGCTTTGACCTAAAAATCTTGTGCAAGATGAGACCTAAATCATTCGGGGATAAAGGGATGGGGGAATATAGTGAAATGTTGTGCAATTTCTCCCACTTTCCTTTCTTTAGTGTCATACTTTTTACCAGAGTATATTTAATGCTGTTTATAAAATTATGGTGGCAAGATTTACAAAACAATTATGTTATTTATATATAAACAATACCACACATATCTATATTTAAACACAAACATATCACGCATTTATCCCTTACTCACTCAATAGTCTCACGCAAGCTGATTGGCTTAAGAATTTGAGATTCAAGGATAGTGACAACTTGTTAGATGGCCATAAAAAATATTAAAAGGATATATTTTTTTAAATGTCTTGAAGCAAAAACCTTATAATCTGCCAGCTGCTTCACTCTCCATGAGATTGTTAAAATGAATGAAGGGTAAGGGAAACAAAATTGGGATTCTTCTTTTAGGTGATGGGTCAGCAACCTAAAAGCAAGCATACAGCTGCAGGAACAGACCTAGTGTTCACCCCTCTGGTCAAATTTTTCTGTTAATTTCCATGAGAGCAAAACCCAGAAAACGTTAGTAATTAATTACTTAACTCTATCTGAGAGAGATTATTAGTATTTAATATGATTTCTTTACTTTTAAAAGTGATGATATGTACCTACTTTTTAAATAAATTCAATTACTACTAGCCTGAATGTAAAATCTACAATGGAGAACTCTCTAGACCTTTCCAGAAAGGTGAGGCCAGGGTATGCCTTGTACATGGATCCTAGATTTTAGGTACACCTAACCCTAACCAGTTTTGTTCAGAAATAAAGGCTAGAAATCAATTCTACAAATAAAAAAATCATCAAAATTTTTGTCAACTTTACGGAGACTATCAACACACTATTGGCATTTATATTTAACATATGTGACTTCCTAGCTTTACAAGCTGAGAACAATAATATTGTATAATATATCATTAGTTCAATTCCCTTGGATGTCACGCAATCATTTAAATGATCATGAGATAATAGAACCATACTTTATAACATTTAAATAATTTCATATTAAATTTATTACTGAATTTCTATAAACCTCGAGACACATAATTTCAAATCCACAAACCATAGTAATCAAAGCAAAGTTGACTCACATGGGCATTTGTTGCTGATGAGGATTGTTGTACACCACTGCTTCATCATTGCTCTCTGCGCCTGATGACGACGCCGTGGCATCAGAATCCAGCTCCTGCTTCACCACAGACAAATGGGAACGCAAAGCCCCAGCTGTATCCTCAAGCCCAGTTAGTGTTCCAGATGGGATCCCTAAGGTGGCAGACCTTGATGCATCTCCTTTGGATGTCCCCGCACGATAATATTTTGGCCCAACCACTGATCTAGATGCAGCGCTGGCCTGTAATGCCGCTGTCGTCTCTATCCTCTTTAAAAATGCTTTCAGGCCCATAGGCCTCCCACCACCATCTTTGCGAGCTGCTCGGGTACACTTCTCAAAAGTTTGGGCAGCTTCTTCAGATATCCTTTTACCAATAGCTCTAGCTTGCAATATCCTCAACCTTCTTTGTAAAAATGCGCATCGCCTTTCGAGACGGGCTTGCATTAATCTGATTTTATCTTCTGCCGCATCACCTTCAGATTCAACAGTGTCCGTCAAATCAAAGCCAGATAAAGGAAAAATTGCATCAGTGTCACCTGTTGACAGGCCATCACCACCTTCTAGAGTTTTGATGGCTTGGAGCAAGTCAGGGGCGAGGTCACTGTTCCCTAGTTCAACAAGGATCTGTTCCATCTCCTGTGAATCTTTGGCGAGGCTAGGCTGGTTTTGAAGCCCCATATCGTCTTCCTCCATGTGTGCAGATAGGTTATCGACGGACGCGAGCGCCCGTCGATGGGATAATGGCTTTTCCACGTCGTCAGATGAATCGAATGTACGAGGTGTCGTGGACAGAGCCGGGGCCATGACACGCACCTCGCCCGCCGCGGACGCCGGCGCGCCGCGTCAGGGCGGGCTTCCGACTTCACACATCCCGACCCTTATGTAACACTTCCACTGAATTCACGTTTACAACACTGACACTGCACTGCACTTATCCACCGTTAGCATCCTCTCCGAGATCAATCTCCCGCCGGTTCCATAGCGAAACGAAGCTGACGAAACGAAAGCGGAGCGGCGCGCTTCTGAAAAACAACGTTTACGTCCGATTACGAGCCGGTCTTTGTCTGTTTGGAATTAATGGTCGCATATTCAGTTTGACATCCACAACAAGCCACAGAAACACATTTTATCCAGGCACATAATTCGAAATTTGACCCACGTGATAACGAAAAGTACGCTAGCGAGCGGAGCGCAGTTGCTTGTTTCTGTACGATATGACACAGGAAATGGTACACTTATAAAAAAAACACTTTTAAGTTAACTATTCAGCACTATTATGTTTCCAATATGAAATCAAACTATTTGGTTCTCAAAATGACTGGGGTAAGATGACAAAGGAAATTTAACAATATTTAATGGCGGAACCAGGCCAGAAAACACTCAAAGAGTAGGTATCTACTGAATTCAGTGACGAACTGACGAAATGAAACAGAGCAAGCTACACTGCAATAAAACTTATATGAAGCGGCCATAAGTGTGAAAGAGATACATATCTCGTCCTTGAATTTATGTACTTGCGCGGTAAAGTCAAAATAAAGTCGATTTAAAATCTTTGCGCAATATTAAGAACGATTTGCTTATTTTAATTATAAACTCAATTATTTACACAGGACTTAAATGAAATATTATTTAAAAAGAAAATACATGTTTTAAACAGTATAAAAATTATTGATTCGACGCACAAAAATGTATCATAGCTTCGACACATTAATTTATTAGAACGTTTTTATAAAATTAGCCTAATTCTATAATTCTAAAAATAAAAATAAATAAATCTTAATAAAAAATAGTAAAGAAAGTAAGAAAAAAAATCAATTGAATTAAATTAAAGTGTAAATATTGATGTTTAATGCACCGGAAGTAGGAAGCTTCGACCAATTGACAGCTTCTTACACGTTCCGATATATGAGTTTTATACGAATTTCCAGGTTGTAAAATCAATACTATGGAAGTGTAAAATTATTATTTTGTTTTTATGCAGGTACATACACATACTTATATACTTATTAAGGTTAAGGTATGTGTCTAGAAAACCACGACCACCACACTTTACTACTATGAATAAAAAAAAAAGGTCACTATGAAACGGAACGTTATCAAACGTTACGTTTCATTTTACGTATGGATTGTATGATTTCTATTAAAAAAAATTATAAATTAATGATCTATGGAGGTATTGCACGGATTGTGCAACATGATAAACTGCCTAAATCCAACAAATAATCATATGCATCCCCATTTGAACCCGTTTACTGAAAAATCATCAATCACATTTTCTAAATTTTACATATTTATCATCACGACCTAACTGAGATTGAAATACTAACACTTCCTGATTTTTTAATAAATTAACAATTTTTTTTATATAATTTGAGCGACGCATAGTGTGCTCCCTAGTCCTCATTGAATAGGTTGATTACCTATTCAATGAGTCAATCACTGTATTTTTAAAAATATTTTTGCCTTGCCTGAAAATTGTTGTGTCCCACAGGTTGACAAATCCTGCACCCTGGCTTATATGCATCACTAGATGCATCATGACTTGGAAGGATTTGATAAGAACCCAAAAATGGACTCATTTCTTATAAAAAATATACATGAAAGTAAAAACCGATTTGTATTTCATTACTTAACATAAGATATGAACGCAATTCATGCTATTTCTTCAAAAATGTTATAAATACTAGTTCATATAACACCAGAACAAACGAAAAAGTATAGTATCTGAATTGGTACCAATTAAATAAGATTACAAAATTATGATCCGTCCGGGCAAATGATTAAGTTGAGCGAATGAAAAAGATTTTCATCATATCATGTGAGCAGTTTTATTAAACATTGTATAATTGTATATTGTATATTCAAAAATACTTATATCAATTAAAACTATTAATAATAATAACAGGATTTACTTACTTTATGAGAAAAAATTTCTTACCTGTTTGATATAAAGAGTCATATGAATTTTTTGTAAATTTTCTTCCAAATTTGAAATTAGTTTTCCTTCCATCACAGACAGCATTTTGTACCTAAAATTGTATTGTAAAATGTATTGTTCAGCTTAAAATTTCACTAATTTTGATATTCACAAGTAGCAGTCAAATTTCAGAGAAATGTCAGATTCTTGACACAAAAGTCTGAGCACAAAAGTTATAAAAATAATGTCACATGTTGACATTAACTCATAAAAAGTATCATTAATGAATTAATAAGGAATAATATAAAACACAATGATTAAAACCCATGTAACATTGATGAAAATACCCAATCTGTATTTTTCAAGTCTCATAAAAAACTTTGAGTGCGGTTTGTCACGAGACACTATGAAACTGTACCAAGTAGCACATTATTAAGATTAAAAATACTTATAGCTACAAACTGTTAGGGGATTTGATAGGCAAGTTTAATCTCAGTTTAAAAAGTATTCCTTCTATGAGTTTAAAGAACAAGCTAAATTTAAATACATCATTTACTCTTGGAATTATATAATATAACAGATAGGATATAAGTTGTATATTGTGTCAATGTTAATTAAAACAATGAACACCTACCTACTCATAGATATTAACTTTCTAGTTTTTTTCACACAATATTCAGCAAAAAATATATTCCATGTCATATATAAAGCATACCTTTTGTAAACAATAAAACAATTTAATATTATGAATGATAAAATAAGAAATATATGTCTGTAATTTAGAATACTCTTTTCGTTACCATTAAATGATATTAGTTGTATTTAATAATTATTTAATTTTATTTAATAGGTTTAGATTAGAAATGTCAATTTATTAGTTCACAATTTGAAAAATAATTATTTAGTTATTGATAAAACATATTGATTAAAAATATTAGAAGTTTTCTTGTTATGAATTGTTGTGGAATGATTGTATTAGCAGCAGAGAAATATAATATGTACACACACAGTGTTGATTTCTTGACTACCTATAAGTTCCAAGAATTTTATGTTTTCTGCATGTTTTGTTATAGAAATAGATATATTAGCTACAGTTTAAATTACTATTCCATCAATTAAACGCTACAGCCTTATTTTAACTTTATCAAATTTAATTGCGAATTCTATACAAATTTTGTTAAAGTGTCTAAGTCTATTCTATAAATGTTATGGTCAACATTTTGGAATTAGCAAAGCTGAACAATTATTTGTTATTTTATTTGTATTGCTTTTTATTAAGTCTACTAAGTACCTAAGTTGTGGACAGTCCTTGATATTATATCAATATTTAAATCTTCAAGTCAACATATATATTTTCTAATTTGTTAATAAATCTTACCCTGCAACTGCAACCCATCACAGTAATCAGTCAGTATATCAGCAACAAAAAACAACAAAGAGTAGAAGATTAGAGAAAAAAGAATTTAACAAATATAAATGAGGAAGAGAATATAGGTACTGGAAGACTACAGGTAAGAAAGAACTCTAATATTGTTTCACGGGGAAGAAAAAGTACATCTGAAAATGTGGTGCAGGGTCCTGAAAACACAGAAATAAAATTTATAGATAAGTAATTATTCCATCAAAGAATACGTTTAATTACCTGAATAATGAGTACATATAAGATAAACGATTAATAGTTATGTTAGCTTTGGAACTTATGCGTTATCACTTGTTCTAAAATAATACTCCACTGTTTCAAGAAATCAGAACTGAGAAAACACCGCTGGCTGCTGTCTACAGTTTGGAACATTCGAACAAAAGTAGGTGTGTTAAACAAGTTAAAATTTTAAAATTGTGGCAGAAAACGGCTAATGTAATATATTTAATTGCGATTTACCAACACAACTTTTCACAATGTATTAAAATAAAAAATTGTGATTCATTTAAATTACCTACTTTCTATCGCATTGCAGTAAATAAATAAAATAAAATATTTTTGGAGAAAGGGAACGTTAACCCCGCTGGTGTTACAATTCTATAATATTTCCGCAATTTGTGTAAAAATAAGATGATTTGGTTGATGAAGCAATCTCATCCTGTTAAGTGGGGTGACTCTTACGACCCGGATTTATCAAGGACTAATATATGAATGAATAAATAGGGACCTAGTACCAACGAAATTCGAAAAAATACTTGAGTTCCAATACAATGTTATCCATAGGGTAGGGAGGAAGAGGATTGTGTTCCACAATGTTGTCCCTTTTCTACCTACATCTCTAGAAAAATAAATACATAAGTGACTACGATCGTATACGGTAGGGGCACATAAATACATATATACATAGAAATGTTTGTAATATCTTTATTGCAAAGATATGTTTGATTTTATGTACTTTTACAGCTTTACGCACTCATGTATTTAACTTTAATTATCTTATCTTGTTCCGCCGCTTCTTCTATACATGCGCTTTGGAAGCGGTAGTAGTTATAATTAGATTTAAGTTATGTGACGTCAATAAGTGATACCTTGTATCCAATTTTGAAAATAAATCTATTCTATTCTATTCTATTCTTATACTGTAGAAATAAAACAATGTAAAAAAATCATTTAACAGGACAGAGTAACAACGTCTTAAATATTATATATTTTTAAATGTAAAATTATTCTCGTAGTATCTCATAGCACTATAATATATTGCGTCCGCCCTTTGTATATTTTTTTTGCAGTAAAGTTTTAAATAAATAAATAATACAAGTCTCGAACGTAATTCTAGGCAAACTCAATCTGTGTAATTTGTCCCGTTCATATTTATTTTAAATGGAGTTATAAATTGACGAGTCTTTCCTGTTTTCCAGGGCAGGTAAATAAACCTTCAAGGGAACTCTGTAATAAGTATGGCAGCCCTGAAAATATTTTGCCGCTCTCCTGACCTGACATCTGTCAAAGTCATAATAAAATAATCTGTCTATTCGAAGTATTTCAATTCAAAGTAATCGAGTCGTCCAGCGAATTTTATTTACGGCTTTTACATTTTAAAACTTGAAAATAAGTGATTATGGCTTTAAATCTTGATAGAAGTTTGCAGTTACACTCAACGCAACACACTCCGTTACGGAATAAACGAACCAGACAGTTGTTATCAAGAGAAGATACATTGAATTTGTCGCCGATCCTGAATGAGACTTCAATATTTAAAAACCTCAACGATACAAGTCTTAGGCAAGTATTGGATGAGTCGTCTATATTAGTTAATTCTGGAAATGCCGGTGATGGGTTGAACGAGGCATTTTTTGAAGTTATGCAAACGTGTAAATCAAGTGATGTTTTGGATACACTGTTGAGGTTAGGTCAGGTCTGTTGTGATTCTTTGGAGTTAGTAGAGCCCTGGAACCGGTATAATGTGCACAATTATTGGCTGGCGGAAGAAGCGAACACATGGAAGCTTTTGCATTGTTTGTATGCAGATTCTATTTCACCTCACCCGGAATCTTTAGAAACCATGGTGCAGGAAACAACATTATCACAACAAGACCTCGTCGGCGCATTATTCCAATGTGATTCAGAAATACGTCTTCTTCAGCTGTTGGTGGACTGGTTAGAAGCAACAGCAGCATACCAAGAGGCTGCAACAAATACATCTGCCCCTGTTATTGGTAATAATGTACATTGGAGTAATACACTGCATGAGTTACTTATTGGGAACAGTTTGTTTAATAAAGAAAAGAATAAAACTATGATAACATGCATTGATCCTGATGCACCAAGACGCCAGAAGAAAACTATCCACTCAGATGATCAAAAGGATGATAATGCCTTGTGTAAGAGAATATTTACTGAAGTGAGATGTGGGAAATTTAAGGAAGCTGTGTCTGTGTGTCTTAGTGCTGGACAAGCGTGGCGCGGAGCCGTGTTACAGGGCTGGATCCTACTTCATTATTTGCCAAGAGATGATCCTAATGAACAACTTGAAATATTTGGAAATCCTTCTAGAGACCTCTGGAAGTGGTGTGCGTTGGGCATTGCTAATAATACAGCTGAAAACATACATTATAGAGCTATAACTGGCATTTTATGTGGTCATTTAGGTAGTGCCATACCAGCTTGCCAAGGGAGCTGGGAAGATTTATTATGGGCTCATTTGAGGGTCCAAATTGAAGCTAGAGTGGATAGATTTCTTCATGAGCATCATCTCACAGTAGACGCCAACACCACACCCTCAGATATCTTAGAGCTGCTGCAATCTGAATTGATAGTTGAAGTGATGTCTCTACAGCAAATTTTCAGTGCTGTCAAATCCATGATGGATGGCAAAAGAGAGTCGCATTACCAAACTTGTCAACGTCACTTAATGCTGGGCCACATCAGAGCTGTAATGCAGGACTCCTTGGAATGGCTTGATAGTGCTGGAGATAAATTTATAAGATTCTTAGCACATTTGATATTAGTACTCCGTATGATGGGCAAAGATCCTCACCATGATATTGGAGATAAGGTTTTAGAGAAGTATGTATCTCAACTGATTGATCAGTTGCTGGATGGGTCTGTGGAGTGCCCAGAATTGATTGCATACTACACATCAACAGTACCTGTAGCAAGGCAGATTGCTCTGTATGCAGATTTAATGGACCACATCCATAAGAGTGAGTATCGAGAAGGGGTGGTAAAAGCTGGTATCAATGCAGGCATAGATGTCGCAGCATCAGCTAGGGTTGCCATTAAAAAGGCTATATCTGCTATACAGCATGACTACTGGAACTTAGACATGTCATTCACCCAAAATGCTGCTATTGAAAAAGACAAAAGCTTGATAAATAAAGTTATATCATCCCTTGAATGGTTGGGTTTCATTTCTAATCAGAAACAGGAAGCTTTATGGCTCAGCAATGCAATGATACGGACTTTTATCTTTATTGGCAACACTGAAGCAGCTTTGTCTTGTGTTGCAAATGTAAGTCAGCTTTTCCCCGACTTTGTTAAAAATCTGGATAGTAGATCTGCTGAATTGAGAGAACATCTTGCTTTAAAGTCATATTTGGAAGCATTGGAAGGCTTTGCAACTTGGCACAGACATTTTATAAGTGGACAACCGAAAGATGTAGAGGCATTACCTGCTGATGCTACATTCTCAGATAAGGTACATCATGAGCAAAGGTGTGCTCAGGTAGAGCAGCAGAAGGCTCGCTGGAAGAATGCAGTCCTGCATCAATCGAGGCATACTAAGAATATGCTCTACAATGTTCTTTTATTCCCAGGAGGATGGCTCCAAGATGAGAATGATAGTATTGCATCCAATGATTTTACTGATGAAGAAAAGCGAGAGAGGTCCAAGCAATTGGAAACTTTGAGACGTTTATGTATTCCTGAAGTTGTCATATTGATTCTGAAGATCTTGCAAAGTGACGATGATGTGGAAAGTCACAAAGAGGCATTGAAATTGAGCAACATAATTGCTGGAGAAAACCGACGCCTCTACAAAGTATTTACTAAGGCCAAATTGATCGAATTTTTGGAAAGGATCAAGGAATCTTCTTTGCTGTTACTAGAAAAGGATAAGGATATGTTTGGTTATGAAATAAATGATGATTAAGACACTTTTTTAAATAAATATTTTTGTGTATTAACAATATACCTTTTTTTTTACACACTCTGACTTAGAAAAATAACAATTGCTTGTTTATATTAACAAATTATGTACCAATATTACATAATAATATGCCACATGTTCTATTAAGTATTGTGCTAGACCTTAGTAGACTCTTTAAATATTATGAACGCATCAGTTTTATAGCCGCTTATGACGAGCAGATTAAATATAAAAACAAAATAACTTTTGTAAACAAAAACCGCCTCCAATCGATATTCTTCTTTTTCCCAAGTGTATTATACAAATACTTTTCAGCGAAACAAGAGATACATACACCTGTATATACATAAACTGAGAACCACCTTTTTTTTAAAGGCGGTTAAGAAAAATGGCATAAATGCTGTAACGGAAGGCACATTTACATTACAGTCACAAAATAAAAAAAAATCTTTTAAGATTATCAGAGCTGTGCACTTATACTCCACATAAGTCAAATTACATATATGCCGGCCACTGTACAAAAAAAAAAAAAACAACTAAACCGTCAAAGGGGTAAGGTTGATCAGCTCATTGCTGCTCTCAGCTAGATCCGTGATGGAAACTCTGCCTCTTTGTTTGATGAATTTGGCGACGTCCTCCAACTCCTTCTGTGAAATGTATATAAACTTCCCCCTGTCGTCAATCACGCCAGTCAACTCGCCTGTTGCTTGGAGATCTGTGATTCTGTCTATGGCCGCCTGGGTTTTCAGTTTGAAATGCGCTGCTAGGTCTTCCAGCAACACCACTTTTTGAGCCTGAAACAATAAGTTACATGGTAATTAGGTAGGTATCTTTACCATTTTCTTACCATAACATCTATACTAATATTATAAAGCTGAAGAGTTTGTTTGTTTGTTTGAACGCGCTAATCTTAGGGACCACTGGTTCGAATTAAAAGGTTCTTTTTTGCGTTAAATAGAGAATTTATCGAGGAAGGCTTTAGGCTATATAACATCACGCTACAACTATTAGGAGCGGAAAATGTGAAAAGTATAAGAGGTATGGGAAGTTGATGTTAGTACTTTAAACATTAGTATTTGGAATCGAGATTCAAATAGCGACAGGTTGCTAGCTTAAAAAAATAATTTCTAATAATAACAGACCTTGATATACTCAATAAAGTCCCGCAGCAAACTGTCCTTGTCCTCTTCTTCATTCTCTTCAAATCCCTCGCTGTCCACGGTGAAAGCAGCCTTCAGCGCTTCGTACTCCTCCTGTTCTCGTCTTTTACGTTCCTCTTCAGCTTTACGTTCGGCCTCTTCACGTAGACGTTCTGCTTCCTGTAAATAAAGAAATCTATTGTAATGCCTAGATTAAAATTTTGAGATTATCTGGTTTATTGCGTTAGGACATTTAGATGAAATGGCCTCTCCATTTTATCTATAGATTTTAAATATTAGCTAAATAAGTAGATTCAAGAAACAAATTCAGTTCCTACATTATATACAAATACATACATATAATCACGTCTTTATCTCTTGAGGGGTAGACCCAGCCAACAGTCTTGAAATGACTAAAAGGCAGAACCTGGGACCTCTGGTGTCACAGACAACGCCACAGTCTCAGAGGCCGTAATTGTAATTTGTTCCCGTGATAAGTCTTCAGTAAAACGTGGCTGTACTAGTTGCCTACCTCGTGTTAAGCTTATGATGTTTGTAACTGTACCTCTTGTTTCTCCTCCAATTTCTTTCGTTCTTCTTCGAGTTCTTCATCTTTCTTCTTTTTAATCTCCCGCATTTGCTCTTCCGCTTCCCTTGCCTTTTTCTTCTCTAATTTGGCTTCCAATTTCGCCCTTTTCTGTAAAAAATCAGAATTATAATTTCAACATATCTATATCTATTCTAGAGAAACTCCGTGGGAATAATTCTAATATCTGGCCTGTGTAAATTTGTAAATATCAATACATAGATTGATATTTACAACTTTACACCCATGGGTGTGGTTCCCGGCACTAATACAAAAAAGAATAGGACCACTCCATCTCTTTCCCACGGATGTCGTAAAAGGCGACTAAATAAAGAAGGGATAGGCTTACAAACTTGGGATTCTTTTTTAGGTGATGGGCTAGCACACTAACCTGTAACTATTTAAATCTCAATTTTATCATTAAGCCAAATAGCTGAATGTGGCCATTCAGTCTTTTCAAGACTGTTGGCTCTGTCTACCCCGCAAGGGATATAGACGTGATGATATGTATATATGCACATCCATGCGTACCTGGGGCTCCTCACCATATACAAGAGGATACAGGAATCGTTTAGAGTGGAAATATGCAGTTTCTGCCCTGCTTTTCAGAACTATTTTCATATATATGTATCTATGTAGGTACCTTGGCTCCCATTCTATCCTCAAAGTCCACTTTTTGTGTGGTTTCCGGGATCGCATCCTCTTCAGCTTCTTCAACTAAATCTGGATCTTCCTCAACAAGAGCAGCTTGATGTCTGGCAGCTGAAAAAATAAATTAAGACTGTTAAAATGTTTACGTCTTTTTGAAGTTAGTTCAATGTTATGGTGGAATTGTTCTTTGCCTATCAAAGAGTGTGTGAAAGAGTAACAAACAAATATACATCTGTACAAACTTTAATATTTATAATAATAGAAGGATTGATGACATTATGTACAAGGCCTTGAAGCTAGTACCTAAGCTTCAGTAAGCTGGCTGAAATATTATTGATACTGCAAACAATATGTTATCAAAAAGATAGTTTACTCTGACCTCTTGTTATTTACTTACCATTTGCTCTCATCCGCGCCCTTTGATTTCTCACTGCCTGAACTCTTCCTGGGCCTCCATCTCTTTGTGCGACAGCCCTAGGCCTCGCTCCAGCTGTTACAAAAAATTAAAATTTAGATTTTACCTTGTAAAACAAAATAATAATTATAAGGTGGAATTGTATGATCCAAGATCGGGTGGTTTCATGCCGTCGACGCCTGGTATCGGCATGCACGTTGAAGTCCGTGACCCTAATGACCACATTGTGCTGTCCAGGGTGTACTCTTCAGAAGGCATGATCTCCTTTACCTCCACGATACCTGGGGAACACGTAATTTGCATGTACTCTAACAGTACTTCATGGTTTAGTGGATCACAGCTCAGGGTAAGGAAAGATATTATTGTTTCTTTTTAATGTTGTTAAAAAGTTTTGAATACCCACCAACAGCCTAATGGTTATTTACTACTGTTAATTTGTATTATTACATACAGTCACCTGCAGAACTCCAATATACTTTTGCATAGCAAATGTACTTAAAGTTGTATAATGGAGACTTGCAGGTGTACTATTCAATCAAAGAATTAATGTACTGAAAAATATTCTGAGTAAAACTAAGCATAATTTTACTCAAACAACAGCATAATAAGAAATGAAACTGAAAAATAAAATGTTCAGAGTTGTATGTTATGTTTGTATTAAATTAATGCTATATTGTTCTTGTTTAAACTTCACTTGTTCAAACAATGGCTATGCTTTTGAATACAAACTTTCTTCAAATGTGGTACTAATTTCACAAGTCATACGGCTAAATGTGCTAGTAGTTTAAAGCTGATGCATATATATCACTGAACTTGTATGTTGATGCCACATTCTGTGTCCTCTTTTATATATTAAGATAGTAATTGTCAAATCATGAAACATATTTCAGGTCCACCTTGACATCCAAGTGGGCGAGCATGCAGTGGACTATGCTAATGTAGCCGAGAAAGACAAGCTGAATGAACTCCAACAGAGAATCAGACAGCTGTTGAACCAAGTCCATCAGATCACTAAGGAACAGAGCTATCAGAGGGTGAATTTTTTTTTGTTTTTTATTCATACTCCTACATATTATCATATCTTTATCCCTTGTGGGGTTGTCAGAGCCAATAGTCTTGAAAACTCTGAAAGGGAAATGTTCAGCTTTATCGTTTACTGATGGAATTGAGATTCCAATTGTTGCTAGCCCATTGCCTAAAAGAAAAATCATAAGTTTGTTAGCCTTTCCCTTGAGTGACTAATAACCTGCACGAAAAGAGGAGCAGTTGGCACAAAGTTTATTCCTTCACTATCACAATTTTTATGTATAAAGGAATGTATGTTGTATTCTAGTTGTGTGATTGTAGGTATGTGTTTGTGGCACTAGTTCTAAGGCACCCAAAAACAACTTACAAACACATAATTTATCATGTCTTGAAAATACTGGTAGCCCATTTTCAGCTTTATGGCTTTAAAATGGTATTGAGATTCAAATCCAACAAGAAGAATCCAAGTTTATTATCCGTGTCGCCATTTACGACATCCATGGGATGGAGATGGAGTGTTCATATTCCTTAGCGCCAGGAATCCATTGGCAGTCAAAGAAATGGCTAACAATGTTCTGAGAACGGTACTTTCGAATATGACTACTCAGTTTCCCATGGTCTTAAGAGAGGTGATTATGTTGGATATTTCAGTCTATAAACATTTATTGGCATAACATATTTTTTCATGTTCAGTATGCAGAGAACATAGCAAGTGAAAAGATGTTTTCTCTACCTACCCCTCAAGGAAACAGGCATGATTTTATGTATGTTCCGTTAATATAAATAGATTATTTTTTATTGCAGCATCGAGAAGAAAGGTTCCGTCAGACATCAGAAAGCACAAGCCAAAGAGTTGTGTGGTGGAGCCTTCTCCAAACTGCAGTCCTCATCGGCATTGGTGTGTGGCAAATGAAACATCTAAAGAGCTTCTTTGAAGCCAAAAAATTAGTGTAACATATAATTATTTGAACAATTTTTTTCTTTTCTTCATTGTCGCAATCAAAACTTTGTCAAGAGCTTCTTTTTGCCAGTGTCAAGATTTAGCCAGTCCTGCTTAAAGACTATTTATTTATTTTAAAACTGTCAAAAATAGCTGTGGATGCCAAGACGTGTTTTGTTATCTGCTAAAACATTTTTTTTTAATTCTCTTTATTTAATCTGTTCCTCATACTTTGTTGTTGTGTGTGTATATGATCTGTATTTTTTCAATAAAATAAAATTATATTGAGAATGAGTGTTTTATTATAAAATTTTTCATAAAACAAACAAATAGGTATTTTAAAAATTTACATTCTGTATCACAATTAGAATTTGTGTTAAGTTTTACTTCCACTAGCTAGTTTAGTCCTCCCAATGTATCCCTTTATTTTTGCAAAACATCATCAAGGTCAGGGAGTATTTTATTGTTGAGTTAAATGGGATTACCAAATTGTATTGTAAAATTAAGGGACCAGATTCCTCTTCCTCAGATATGCTCAGATTTAAGTGCCACTAAGCACCTTGGCTTGGCTTAAGTTAATAAGGTTAGGCTTCAATTGAAATTTACAATTTTATATTTGCAAACATATCACTGTTTTGATAATGTCAAATCGATTTGGGTTTGACTTTCAGTACATCATCTAAATATTTAACAAACAAAGAGGGGTCAGGTTTTGGCAACGGGATTAACAAACTAAAGTCGACCATGTCAAGAGTGTTTTCAAATGTGTCGCAAGTGCAATAATAAAGGTGTCCGTCCACCTGCAGTTGTTCTGCCAACTCCAACTGGTGATTGTCCATTAAATCCTCATTTATTACAACTAGCAAAGGTTTTCTAGCTTCAAGCGCTTCCAAACAACTTCCCGCTCCAGCGTGGCTTATAATCAAATCACAGCTTCGTATATCCTCTTCTAAGGAATCTTTGAACCTGTAAACATGCAATTTAACACCGTTCCTCTCGTAATCCCCAGTCTCAAAATCACTGTTACCAATTTGAAACGTAATCTCTTTGCAGCCCAGTTTTTTCAGAACTTCAATGCTGGAAGGTAAGAAAATAGTTTTAACAAGCAAGTCAAATCTTGTTGTTCCGACAGTAATGAAACATTTTTGATAATTCTTTGTCATTTTTGCAAAATTAAAATCTTTCTCAATATAAACAAAAACATAACCTCAACGTGACTTTCCGACTTTCCACAACAACGTCATATTGGTTGGACTTTACTTTTTTTAATGAGTAGACAAATGTTGTGTTGTATTTCAGCCTAAACTTTTTGTTGGTGTTTTAAACTTTTTGTGTTAGTAAAAATGTAAACGGCAAGTAATTTGATATGTACTTATTTATAAATATCAAATTGCAAAAAAATAAAATTAAAAATCTGTCGTTTATTTAATCATTAAATAAACGACAGATTTTTGTTTAAGCCTGTGGCTGCTGAAATATGGCAAATGCAAAAGAAATTTCACATTGGAATGTTAGTTTAAATTCAATAATATTTTTTGATTTTACTTGAACGATAAGTATATTTCAGGATTCCTATTTACCTACCAATGACTTAACACTCAACATATCCTTGTGCTAATTTACGAAAAGTATTACAAGGCTAGTGGGTCGGTAGGTATATAGGTACATTAAGTATTCACTTGATCCAATGTAGGTGAGATTAAGGTTAACTGCTCAAATAGAAAATCAAAATGGTTAAGATTGGTAAAGACAATGAAAGAAGTGAAAAAATTAAATATTCCCTACCTTTGTAGATTGTAGAAGTCAAAAGAAAAAACTTGTGATTTTTCTTCTAAATGGTGGTCAGGTAACCTGCCACTATCTGAATATACAAGCCACTCGCCCTATTATGACTATTGGCTCTATCTTCCCCGTAAGGGAGAAAGACGTGGTATAAGCATATAAAATATACATATAAGATAGTTGTTCGATTGTTCCACCTCTTTTTTCCAATGTATAAATGGTAAAAGTCAATCATGAGTAAGGCTTGGACTTGACTAACATGAGATTATTCTTTTAGGTAGCAAGCCGATGGGTTAGTAACCTGTCAGTATCTGAATCTAAATTTCATAACTAAGCCTGTTGGCTCTGTCTACCCCGTAAGGGATAAACACGTAATGATGAAGTATGTATGAAAAAAATAATAACTATACTGATAAATATGTTACTAATTAATAAGTATATAGGACAGGCCTCAAAATCTGGATGATATCATGCAATGGTGAGTCAGTTACGTGCGAGTTATTGGATTGTTGTAATTAACTTGCATTATTGAGAGCTTCTGACCTTTTGCTTGGGTTATTCGAGGATGAGGGTGTTCCAAATTATTTTGCTTTTTTTTATTGCTGAAATGTTAATATTAATGGGAAAAGATAAACAGCTGATCCAGTCGTGCTTAGTCAATAGAGCTTAGGATGCGCGTTTTGATTTTTAAGGGACATTTTTTTAGGACGTCCTATTTTAAGAGTTACTTAACGACCTATACCTTACATTGTTGAAAGAATATCTAATATGTTACTAATTAATTAAACAGGTTCTATATACGAAAAACTTCAAAGAAATAAATAACCTTACTTCTATCGCAGTCGGGTAAAACAGTAAGCTATGTGAAGTGATTTGTCTATTGGAGAAAAATTTGTGCTTTTCTTCAAGACGTTATAAGACAAAACTGATAATATACCCAAACAAATTAACAGCGCTAAAGAGGCACCCTGTATTTCGGCTGTTATCGCCACGAAATTTCCCCTCTCTAGATTAGTTCCAAAACCAAACTGGCCGCATCAAAACTTAACGTAAACACCTGCAAGTGTTAACTAATGAATCTTCTAATTATTTTTTTTTATAACCGGCCAGTTATATTTTTTTATGAATTATGATTGAAACTCCGCGGAGGGCCGGTGGCAGTGTGATGCAATATGCGGTTATGGGCGCTCTCCATTTCGTGTTTTTTTCTAAGTGTCTATGGCGAGGAATTCCCTTCTCTTATCACAGCCAATGCTTCTATAGGTAAGAAGTTATCCACCTACTGGGGGAATAATTGTTAGTATATTCTGAAATTATCGACTCAAATTTTAAACATAGGAAATACATGATAATATGCATATAATGGTTGTTCCGTGGGAAGAATTATTATCTATAGTATCTTTTAGTGATTGTCATTTTATAAACGTGAGATCCTTCTTTAGGCAATTGAAATGTTATTGAAAGCATTATTATTTGTCTAGCGGTGGTGCTAGATCGCCAGTACCTCGGAGAGCAGTACCAGCCAATTCTAGACAGCTTGAAGGACTACATCAAGGAACTGGCGCGGGTGGAATTGAAACACGGCGGGGTTGTCGTTCACTACTTCTCTTGGTCCACTATCAGCCTTAAAAAAGGTAAAATAACTTTCGTTCTTCTGGCAATTTTTTACTCACACACACCCGTCATGTTTAATCCCTTAGGTGTGATAATAAGTAAGTAAAACCATACGTCACATATCCTCTCGTTACATGGCCACGTCTCTGGAGAGGAGACCGGAGTGTGCCTTTTGACCTACATCCTAGAGTGGTTAAGACAGGTTTTAACACGAAGAGCCTCCCGACCTTTGAGTGTGCCTTTTCCTTTAGTCAGCTTTTACGGCATCCATGGAAAATGGAGTGTTCCTTAATGGGAATGAATAATAATTAGAATTAAGGTGACTTTATGTAGATTTAGACATTGGGAACATAAATCATCAGATATTAAAATCGAAACATATTTCCTCCAGGTTTCCTAGCAGTTTTCAGCATTGCATCATGTGAAGACACCTGGTCATTATTCTCCAGAACGGAGGAGGAAGAGCTTCTTCTGTTTGCGTTGACTGAGGTCGACTGCCCCCGACTTCCTTTGCAGTCGGCTATAACTGTGACGTATATGGACCAAGGACAGGAGTTGCCGCAAATTTTTCTTGATCTGAGAACGACGAGAGCTTTCAAGTGGAAGTCTGCTGTTATATTGCATGATGATACGCTCAGTAAGTTTTCATTTCAGTTTATGACTGCTGGTTATAGTAATATTGCACATATATCCATACTTACTTAGCGAATTTTCTAGGCAAAATCAGTAAGAAGCTGAGCACAGATTGAAACAAAATGTAACACCCTTGTAACCTGTTTTCACAAATAAAAATACTTATATTGACTAATTTCCGAATGCAATCTTAGCTGCTGGCAAAGTATTGGCTCCTTTACATGCTGTAAAAAAGATTTTGACGGTCTTATACTGTCAGCATTTATTCATTTAGCTCATTAATATTTTGCAAGATCAATCATCAACAGATTTGTCTTTTGCAACTTCTTCTTTATATTAATTACTAGTTTTTACCCACAGCTTCGCCCGCTTGAATTTAGCGCCAAACAGACAAAAAGCAACAAATTAAACGCCACCTATATAGAAAAGTAACTAATTTAGCGCCATCTACAAAAGAATACAGGTTTTACGCAAATCCCACGAGAACAATAGTTTTTACCGGGATAAAAGGTTCCCTATGTTTTTCTCCAGGCTCTTAATTATATATACATGATATTTGTGTAGTGCCGTGTGGTTCCCGGCACCAATACAAAAAAGAATAGGACCACTCCATCTCTTTCCCATGGATGTCGTAAAAGGCGTCTAAGGGATAGGCTTATAAACTTGGGATTAATTTTTAGGCGATGGGCTAGCAACCTGTCACTATTTGAATCTCAATTCTATCATTAAGCCAAATAGCTGAACGTGGCCATTCAGTCTATTCGAGACTGTCGGCTCTGTCTACCCCGCAAGGGATATAGACGTGGCCATATGTATGTATGTATGTACATGATATTTCAATAATATTAATTCAGTAGATATCCCGTGAAGTGGTAACAAACAAACAAACTCACTTTCGCATTCTCCATAGATCGCGACATGGTATCCAGAGTGGTGCAGTCTCTGACTCTTCAGGTGGGCGACGACAGCGTCCCGTCCATCTCTGTGACGGTGTTCAAAATGAAACACGAGGTCAACGAGTACCTGCGAAGGAAGGAGATGTATAGAGTGCTCTCGAAGTTACCTGTCAAGTATATAGGTTCGGACAAACTTTTGTCATAAATATACATACATACATACATACATATGGTCACGTCTATATCACTTGCGGGGTAGACAGGGCCAACAGTCTTGAAAATACTGAATGGCCACGTTCAGCTATTTGGCTCAATGATAGAATTGAGATTCAAATAGTGAGGGGTTGCTAGCCCATCGCCTAAAAAAGAATCCCAAGTTTGTAAGCCTATCCCTTAGGCGCCTCTTACGACATCCATGCGAAAGAGATGGAGTGGTCCTATTCTTTTTTGTATTGGTGCCGGGAACCACACGGCACATACGCCACACGGTCAAATATCCTCCTGCTATTTGCTCTAGCTGAGTCTTCCATGGTCCATCCTTTTGACTCGGATTCAATAGTAGGACGGATAGGACATAACATAAAGTAGAAAGTGAAAAGGTAGTATTGCCAATTTACTTCCAAGATCCTGTTAAAAAAGGAGACCACAATCAAGCTTGGATAAAGTTGGTTCATCTTGACGAAACTTATTACCTTAGACGCCTCTTTTAATATCCACGGATAGATGTGGAGTAGTCATTTGCAAAAGTTCAAATTACCACGATACCAGACTATACCACTGGCTAATTTTCATAGTTGCACTTAGGTACAAATAGAATCCAATGAAGGTAAACGGAACTCCACAATTCAGCACGCCACGCGCTCAAAGGGAAGGACGAATGAAGACCAAAATATGAAATGAAATACATGCCGCCGTGTGCCGTGTGGTTCCCGGCACTAATAGATAAAAAATAGGACCACTCCATCTCTTTCCCACGGATGTCGTAAAAGGCGACTAAGTGATAGGCTTATAAACTTAGGATTCTTCTTTTAGGCGATGGGCTAGCAACCTGTTACTATTTGAATCTCAATTCTATCATTAAGCCAAACAGCTGAACGTGGCCTATCAGTTTTTTTAAGACTGTTGGTTCTGTCTATCCCGCAAGGGATATAGACGTGATTATATGTATGTTTGTATCTATACATACGTGTATATTGTTGATTCCACTTACTTTCAGGCGAGAACTTCGTAGCAATAGTGACAACAGAAGTTATGACGACCATGACAGAGGTAGCCCGCGACCTGTCAATGACCCACACAATGGCTCAGTGGTTGTACGTCATATCAGATACCAGCGCCCATAGCGGCAACCTTTCGAACCTGATAAACGCCTTGTATGAGGGAGAAAACCTAGCGTTTATGTACAACGTTACTGATGACAATACTGACTGTCAGGTAATCTGAAACGAAACAATAGTACCTACTGCTTTTTCTTATGTTAATTCGTCAAGATACTAGTAAGGTAATGGTGCCGTGTGGTTCCCGGCACCGATACAAAAAAAGGAATAGGACCACTCCATCTTTTTCCCGTCGTAAAAAGCGACTAAGGGATAGACTTACAGACTTGGGATTC
The DNA here is from genome assembly GCF_032362555.1 of Amyelois transitella. Classification (NCBI taxonomy): domain Eukaryota; kingdom Metazoa; phylum Arthropoda; class Insecta; order Lepidoptera; family Pyralidae; genus Amyelois; species Amyelois transitella. Next base: position 1,772,605 of record NC_083511.1, on the reverse strand, counting down.
TTTTTTAGGCGATGGGCTAGCAACCTGTCACTATTTGTATCTCAATTCTATCATTAAGCCAAATAGCTGAACGTGGCCATTCAGTCTTTTCAAGACTTTTGGCTCTGTCTACCCCGCAAGGGATATAGACATGACCATATTTATGTACGAGTATGTATGTACTACTAATGTAATCTGGAAATCCAACAACGAAACGCTGCCTGCAATCTTTCATTGCTTTACATGCTAGCAATCACAACGCCAAAAAATATTAGCGCATCAAATCATCCTACGCCGGGTTTGAAACTGTAGTTTTTGCCAAATATTTTACAGAAATGCGAAAGTAAGTTTATTTGTTTGTTTGTTAACTCTTTACTACAATGATACTAATCTATACTTATATATAAAGCTGAATAGTTTGTTTGTTTGAAGGCTTTAGGTTATATAACATCACGCTGCAACTTTAAGGAGCGAGGCATGATGCCCAAAATAACTGTTCCACGCGGACCAAGTCGCGGGCACAGCTAGTTAATTAATAAGGATAACGATTATAGGCCACAACGGTGTTTAATAGCGTCGTAACCTATAATTTATAAATTACTTATTATTGTAGTGGAATTCAATTTTCAGAACGGCATATTATGCTACAGCCAAGAAATGCTGAACGCATTCGTATCGGCTTTGGACATGGCTGTGCAAGATGAGTTTGACGTGGCTGCCCAGGTCTCTGATGAGGAGTGGGAAGCCATAAGACCTTCGAAACTGCAGAGGAGGAACATGCTGTTGAAACACATGCAGGTAACGTATGGTCTGACTCTTAAAGGAATCTTTTAAAAGTTTAATAGAAATAAGTTGGTTCTTTCTCTGCTAGAAAAAGAACTCTCTTTGAAGATGACTAAAGAAAAAAAGCAGTAACGTTGAAACACAAAAATTTCTAAGTAAATAAAGACAGGAGGAAGAAGTACTCTGCGTCCTGCCTATTTTGCCTAGGGAATTCGATAGGAATGTCTAGATCTATAGGAAATTTTGTGTTTGTAAGTTTTGTGAGTAATGTGGTGTAAGGAAAAAAAGCCTTAAAATTTCACAATCTTTTTACAGCGATATTGTTGGTATCATTTTTATATATATGCTGTCTTTTGTAAAACTTGTCGTTCAGATAACTAAAATAAGATAAAAATATTAACTTATAGTTCAGACGAACGTACCTTGATCAAATCAGAGACGTTCTAGTAAAAGGTATGGTCAAGAGTACCCGAAACCGACGAGCTTTCATGAAGAGAGTTATGAATGTGGAAGCGAAAGAAAGTGTGTAGAGATCGTAGCAAGTGGAAAAAAAAACGTAATATTTGTATGAAGTTCAGATTTATATGATTTCGAGGGACAATGTTATTAGTGTATAATAAAGTTGCAGGATATAATCTTAAATTGAATCGGTTTAATTTTATTTTACAACGTCTTCTAGAACGATGTAAATTTAAAGAGTTTCGTAGTATCAACAATGTCTCTATTTGGACACAAAGTTTAATGTTCAGATTACTATGAAAATCTAGTTTCAATACATACATTGTAGTTTATTACAATAAGGAATCTATATTTTCTTCAGGCATCATATTAATCTTTCAAATAGGTAGGTAATTTTAATTATATGGGTAGAAATCCCAGGCAGTTGGAGTATTAGAGAATGAGTAAAGAGGTTACCTACACAACAAAATATAACATCTATACAAGAAGTTCTAATAATAGATGGAGCGTAAAGATTAGGTTTCCTACAGGGGGCTAAATATAAAATCTTTTCATTATTCTCATACATCATGACTTACCCTGGTTACACATCCAGTTGCTTAAGTCAAACTAAACTTACACACGAATTTCGATTTGGTTATACCCAATGATGTCTTCCAGCAACACATATCTTCAAAAAGCCGCTGCGGCAACTGTAGCACCTGGCGTGGCTTGGCTGCCGACACTTGGGGCGCCACCTACCGGCAGTTCACGGAGACAGACCAGGGAAGCCAGGAAACCAAGGAGAAGGACCATGTCAATATGAACATCACCACGCCGGTTATAGAGCAGATTGATCTGTTGCAGGTTGGAAATTATTTCGAGACAGATCTGGCCTTTCTTATTAGAAGTAGAAGTCGGGTTTTGTATTAGATCTCAGGAGTGAACACTGAAGAGATTTAAACACTCTGGTTTTGGAATCAGCTGCATAAGAAGAGATAGATGTGACTTTGTTGACTACCGATGCACTGTCTCTGCTTCTATTTTATTAGCAACGATTTTGCTCGATTTTGTGTTGTTACATACGAATTTAGGCAAATCCTAATGATCATCAAAGTGCAATGAGATAATTGTGTCAAAGTCTCAGAGAGACCTACGTGAGTTAAGTTTTCTACGCGTTTCAGCTGTTTTTTTTCTAATGAGAATTGTTGATCAGAAACAATCTATTGGAATGTGGGATGAGTTTTCCTTTCATTACCAATTTTCAAGTGATAATTAAAAATTACATCGCTTTTAGGTTGGCAGTTGGAGACCAATCGACGCTATGAGGTATACCGATGTATTATTTCCTCACGTAGAGCAGGGGTTCCGAGGGAAAGAGCTGCCAATTATCACTTTTCATGTGAGTTCATACAAGCACTAAATAAATATTACAATTCATATTTTTACAGGTTTTCTATAATTTCACTGATCCCTGAGTTCATGTTGAAATCTAAATTTAAAATAAGTACATATCATAGTATTAACCAATTTACGGTACGAGTAGTAAGAGAAAAAAAATATCCCCACTTTGTGTCCTTTTTATTTCCAGAATCCGCCTTGGTCAATTCTGCAAGTCAACGAATCTGGCATGATTTCAGGATACTCTGGTCTTATGTTTGACATTGTAGAACAACTCGCAAAAAATAAGAATTTCACGTAAGTTCTTATCCTATAATAGCGTAACCTATATCTGATTTAGGATTTAAACTTTTATGCTAAATTGTTCCAGAATTAAAATCTTGTTACCCGGTAATGTAAAACAAGATTTCTCCAATGACTCTTCATCAGATGTAAGTTCTACATCGATCAGAATTACTATTTTATTTATGAAATTTATTTTCATGAAAGCTTTTTTAAAATTTACTCGTGCAAAAAGCACGACATTCATTACCTCTCTAAAGATTAAGATTTTTGGATAATTTTTCGGTTACACAGCTTTTTATCTATAGTTCAGGTTAAGATTTTGAAAATGTTTTGTACTCTGCTTAGATTTTATTGAAATCGCTTTTGATAATATTTTATTGTGTGACATGCATATATACATAAATAACGCCACTTTCCCGGAGGGGTATGCATAGACAACATCTTTCCACTTGCCACGATCCCTGCACACTTCTATCGCTTCATCCACATTCATTACTATTTTATTGTGTTACTTTCATTATATTTCTCTTTTTATTTTCAGTCAATGCACAGCCGAAGCGCCATGCTGGCCATATCAGCCATTTCCAAAGGTCAAGCAGCATTAGCTGCATCATCGTTCACAGTTGTTCCTGACCCTGTTCCAGGTTGGTTATGGAAATATTACGAATAGAAAAAATTACTTGTATTTTCCATTTCAAGAATAAACACAAGTATTGTTTATTTTATTTCCAAGAATCTACGAGAGCGAAGCAAATAAATAATAATTTCTATCAGGTTATGTCCAAAGCTGTAAAAAGTGCATTTATTAATTGATTATCTATTTTTATGCCGTGCCGTGCCGTGTGGTTCCCGGCACCAATACAAAAAAGAATAGAACCACTTAATTTCTTTCCCATAAAAGGCGACTAAGGGATAGGCTCACAAACTTGGGATTCTTTTTTAGGCGATAGGCTAGCAAGCTGTCACTATTCTCTCTCACTATTCGAATCTCAATTCTATCATTAAGCCAAATAGCTGAACGTGGCCATTCAGTCTTTTCCAGACTGTTGGCTCTGTCTACCCCGCAAGGGATATAGACGTGACCATATGTATTATCTATTTTTATTGTCAGGTATCAACTACACTATGGCAGTAAGCACTCAGCCGTATGCATTCATCATCGCTAGACCACGAAATCTTAGCAGAGCGTTACTTTTCCTTCTTCCATTTACTACGGATGTGAGTATTTTTCTGCATTGACGATACTTATAGTTTCGGTTTACTTGTGTAGGCGTTGCCATATTTTTTGTCTATCAACGTTTTTACCTAGATAATATGTTAACCAATGGTCCTAATATCATGGATCTTAAAAAGTGTAATAGGTAATCGAAATTAGTGTAATGTTACTTGACTGATTGAGCATACGACACTATTTGTTCACATGGTTCATTTGTATCAACACCATGGTTTGGTGATCCCTAGACAGTATTAAAACATTCTGGAATGATAACTATATATTTTTAATAATTTTTAATGAGCAATTTTTTTGTATTTTTCAGACGTGGCTGTGTCTAGGTTTGGCTGTGATCCTCATGGGCCCCATGCTATACGTGGTCCACCGTCTCAGCCCATATTACGAGGCTATGGAGATTACCCGTCAAGGAGGACTGTCCACTATTCACAACTGCTTGTGGTATGTCTACGGGGCGTTGCTGCAGCAAGGTGATTTATATTCTTTATCTTTTTGATACAGTGCTTTTCTTTATTTATGAATGTGCTAAGGAATCACTTTCTGCCTAATTGTTTCTTGACTGAAACAGTCTAAGTAAAGGTAAAGGGTCAGGTAAAAGTACCCGAAAACACCGAGCTTCCATGAAGAGAGTTATGAATGTGGATGAAGCGAAGGGAGTCTCTGCATACCCCACCGGGAAAGAGGCGTGATTTTATGTATGTATGTATGTAACAGTCTAAGTGTGTTCTAGAGCAAACATCAACAACCGCCCCCGTACTATGGCAGTCGTCGTAAGGCTCTGGCTTCTCTCGAATGTTACGATACGTGCGGAAGAAATTATCTTGTTTCGCTTATCGACATAAGCTTTTCTTGATCTTCCTCTCCAGAAAAGAGGCAGATACTTCTTCTTTCCACCTGCCGTGATTCCTGTATACTTTTTTCGCATCATAAACATTCATCCGTCGCTTCATGTTAACTCGTCGTTCTTTTATCTCTCTCTCTCTCTCATCTTTGCGTATTCCCAGTTGCACCCATCACCCTAGTGCTTCGTAGCATGGGGTCCGTCTTCTTACATTTATGAGGTTATAAATTTGTGGATTATGTCTATAGGTGGTATGTACCTTCCACGAGCCGATAGCGGTCGCTTAGTCGTCGGTACCTGGTGGCTGGTCGTCTTGGTGGTAGTGACCACTTACTCTGGCAATCTGGTGGCTTTCCTCACCTTCCCTAAGCAAGAAGTGCCGGTGACCACAATTGCGGAATTGCTTGAAAATGGCGCAACGTACACTTGGTCTATAAGAAAAGGATCCTATTTGGAGAAGGAGTTAAAGGTGATTATAAAGATCGTATTATTTTTTAGCTCGCAGAATTTGGCGAAATGTCGAATTGTGTCATGAGTACCTTAAATCGACGAACTTGCATGAAGAGACTCATAAATGTTGATAAAGCGAAAGAAATATGTAAATTCGTGTTAAGCGAAAAAATATCGCTGCCTTCCGAAAAACGGCGTGATTTTATGTGTATAAATCAATGATATTCTTATTTCTGAAAGGGACAAAACCGAAACCAATGTCAGGAGGATAACGAATATCAGACCCTGCGAAGATATTCAATGATTTTATTCGGGGTTGGGTAAAATTTAAAACCAATTAAACTATATGTATGTTTCCAGAATTCCGATGAAGCTAAATACAACTCGCTTTTGAAAGGAGCTGAAGTTTTGACTGAGACGAAGACTATTGATGGGTCTTCTGTAATGGGTAAGATGGATGGTCTGAAATGCATTTTACTCGCAATCCTTTAGTGCGTTAAAAGGAAATTTGTTCTCCCTATGGTCGTAAAAATAGTGTTAACGTAGCTTTTTAGCCCACTTACGGTTACGGGAGTCGCTTCGTGTAGAAATCTGACTCACCCAATTCTGGATCCATGGTCAAAGGCATACCCCGTGTACTCTCCAAAGTGGCGAGGATGCAGCCGGGGCCTAAAGCCATGAGGAAGAAGACATAGCTGTTGAGCCTATGAAACCATAGCTCGTTTGCTAACCAACCGCCATTTTGATAATCTGTAAAGATCTATAAATATTTAATCTATATTACTCGTGTCTCCACAAATTTTAATCACTTTGTTGTTTGTCTATAAGTTTTTGTTACATAAGGAAAGTAAATATACTCTACATATAAATAAACTCCACGAAAACTTAAAACACGATTTCCGTATCTACGTCAAATCTCCGTGGAACTGGTCGCACCGTAAACAGAATAATTTGTATACCTAATGATGACTTCCAAACATATATTTTTATAGATGATATTGTGGGAAGTTACATTGTAATGTGTCTCGGCTGAATACACGTTTCGAAGGGAGATCAAATCTTTTCCTTTCTCAGATCATGGATTGGGTTTATGTCTGATTTTGCTACGAAGCAACTTCCATTTTCTCCGCAAATTTTGCAGGAGCATCCATCCCATATTCGATCATAGTAAAAACTGCACTTCTCCTTTCCTATCCTAGGAAATTAGATGTATATATGCCTTATTCTAAAGTGTCGGGAACCACACAGCACAGTTTAGTTTCAAATAAACTAGCATACTGTATTACATGCGCGTGCGCAGGGTCACGTATACTGGAGCGGGTTCGCTACCAGCGGCACGTGGTCATCGACTGGAAACTCCGCCTCAGCTACCTCATGCGGGCCGACTACCTCGCCACCGACACCTGTGATTTTGCTCTGAGTACGTAAACTTCTATATTAGGTTCTGCCTGTGAATTTGATCCAATGAGAATATTCCTGCTACTACCTACTAACCGCTAAACAACTACCCGATTACGTCCCCAGGACCGGGACCCAAAGTCTACTTTAGAAATATAGGAGTCTATCAGTCAGGTGATGCATGAAGATGTTAGCAAAGCAACCTAACCTATAATGGCTTGATTCGTGGCTGTCGCCCCAAGTGAAAGTCTTTATTATTTTAGTCGCTTTTTTACAAAAACAATAATAATAAGCAATGCCCTACTAAAGTTATCAAAATTTAATTGATGTTATATAAAGTCAACCCATATTTATATATTTGGTTGGACAATGTTTTCAGGTTCTGAAGAGTTTTTGGACGAGCAAATCGCAATGATAGTGCCTGCCGCTAGTCCCTACTTAAATGTCATCAATAAAGAGTAAGTATAAAGGTGGTAAGTATTTAAAAGTAACGCATACTCTACCGGGGGTCTGTTTATGACCATGCTCAAGTAGAAAAGTCATGACGTCACGACTGCTGTTTCATATCTTCTGTGATGTTGTCAGTCAAGAAATAGATCTAGAATCTTTCTGGGTGCTAAACTAGTGTGTAGTTCCTTTATCGCCTCGCAGAAGTGTGTGGAATCTGAAACAGAAACATTTGACCAATTGAAATTCACTCTTTTCTACGTTATTATATATGATGTTTCAGGATAAATCGCATGCAGAAAGCAGGTCTGATCACCAAGTGGCTGTCAGCATACCTCCCCAAACGTGATCGTTGCTGGAAGACCTCGTCCATCGCTCAGGAAGTGAACAATCACACCGTCAATCTGAGTGACATGCAGGGGTCATTCTTCGTGCTGTTCTTGGGTAGGAGTATAATTTTTGGAGCTTACTTCCCCAAACGAGACGGCTGCTGGAAGATTTCGTCCGTCGCTCAGGAAGTGAACAACCATACTGTTTTCTTGTAACTTTGTATGGATTTTGTATGCAAAATGTTTCTATTGTAAATTTGGGATTATTTTCGATGATGTTTTCTGAAACAATCCAAAACCAAGACAATTTAATTTAATAAATATCGTCTATTTTGCGAACCACAGATTGTCGCGAATGCCTTCTGTTTTCCTCAAACCATTTTTCTGACTATCATTTGTTATCTTATTGACTTTAACTTCTTTTAATTGTGATGCTTATCGAATTAATTAATTATCAGTTTTTACTAACAAAATCGTCCAATTCGTTTTCAGGTTTCTTCTCTGCTACAACCGTCCTACTGATAGAATTCTTTTACAAACGACGCAAGAAAAGGAATGAAAATATTATTATTAAGCCATATGTTGAATAAAAATAAGATTTTACACTTAAAAATTTTCGTTTAGTCATTTCTAACGATATTTATTCCTTGAAGCCTGGGGATTTCCATTATATACATACCTACATATACTTATCGGAAAAAAAAAACATTTAACGAGATGAGCCCAAATGAGCAGCCGATAATTTCCATTATTATGATTAAAAGCTTAAGTATGATTAAAAATTTAACAACAAAATTTAGGTCATTGATCGGACACGTGTAAAGATGGCGTAATATGGTTGAAAACAATAATATTTTTAAAGAACCGGTTCAAACCAATTTCGAAGGCAGATCCGACGGAAAAATCCTCAGGAATAGTTTAAATCACAGAGTAGGAATGAATAATATTTGTAGACTCGTGGATGTAAATGAAAACGTGTCCTAGCTTCTAACAGCACCGGTTGTATTTATAACCACCTTAAGTAGAACTACATCACCAGTATAATAAGATACTTATAATTCATCTAATTGCCTTGGTCGATAAGTTGATATTTTTGCAGATAATATAAATAAATAAATATATACGGGATAAATTACACTGATTGAGTTAGCCTCGAAGTAAGTTCGAGACTTGTGTTACGAGATACTAACTCAACGATACTTTATTTTACAATAAATACTTACATAGATAAACATCCAAGACCCAGGCCAATCAGAAAAAGTTCTTTTCTCATCATGCCCTGGCCGGCATTCGAATCTGGGACCTCCGGTGTCACAGACAAGCGTACTACCGCTGCGACACAGAGGCCGTCAAATAATAGGATTGATGTTATTCAATAAATTTCTGGAATATGTATTTTTCGAGAGATTATTGTCTTTACAGCTGTGGAAGTTTGAAACCTCAACAATTCAACCGGGATTGTATCATATGATATGTGTGTCTGTTTGTCAAAGTAAAATTATTATTAAACTTTGTTATCGTAATACTAATAATTAAACCCTTGACAATCAAAGCTTAAAAGACTACAGGTATTAAACAAAATCCTATCCGAACAAGGCAACTAGACAAAAGTCAGTATCACAAATAAATTGGTGCAATCTAAACGTGTAAAGTTGAAAATGGCGTCACCGCTGGTCACCGAAGAGTAGTAAATGTTGTTCCTACATATAAGAGCGTGTATCTCAAACCGGTCACAGTTTCTTCCAAGTCTCGGCACTATCTGCAACAAAGTGAATTCTACTTTTCGGAGTATCGTTTTTGATTTTCAACAAAAAATTGTGGGTGTCAATGACAAGATCGAAGAGAAAGTTCGCGATTACGGACAAATTTCTACCAAGGTTAGAGTTTTACTTACCCTAAACACCCTCGTGATTGATGACATCTTAATTTTTAATATTCTTAGGAGTTTTTTGGGTGGCTTTAGCGTCACGTACGCCAAAGTTTCTATCAGTAAACAACTAATTTTTGACCCCGACTTCGACCGCGTAGTTTTTTCGCAATAAAAAGTAACCTGTAATCTTCCTCAAGGTTCGCTCTATATCTGTACCAATTGTCATCAAAATCGATTCAGTGGTTTAGGCTTCAAAGCGTAACAGACAGATAGAGTCACTTTCGCCTTTATATTATAATATTTATAGTAGGGACTAGAGAACGCTAGCGGCTCCGCTTGCATACATCCATTAATTCCGTTTATTTCCGTTCCCGGAATTTCGGGAAATCTGCTCTTGGTGCATCCCTAGACCAAATAAGGGTTTAAAATTTTTACAAAAATACATATAATCACGTCTTAGCGTGGTAGACAGAGTCGACAGTCGGCAATAGTGTTTTAGGTTCAAATTCAAATTTTTATTTGCATAACATGAGTACTATAAGGTCTTTAATTTATATAACAGATCTTCATATTTACCCTTTCGGATGTTTCTACTATACATATAGTCACGTCCATATCCCTTGCGGGGTAGACAGAATCTCAGCTGTTTGGCCATATTATAGAATTGAGATTCAACAAGTGAGGTTGCTAGCCCATCGCCCAAAAAATTAATCCCAAACTTATTAGCCTATCCCTTAGTCGCCTTTTACTTTCTACTGCCCTATACTTAAAACAAAATTCAAAATTATTATTTTTTATTCATTATTATAGAATACTTCATATTATCGCTTAATAATTGTCAAAACGTTTAGTTTCACAACATTGGTTAACGTCAAATAAATTACTTAAAACTAAGTTTACTGCCGCTTCCAAGGCGTCAGTGCAGAAGAAGCGGTAACAAACTGCTGAACAAACTACAAACAAACAAAAATAAAAGTACCAAAAAGGCTGAATTGCTTCGAAGTAAGTGATATGCCTTGTTTTTCCTCGACTTGTTTCAAGTACCACAGATATATATGTATATATAGATATCAATAGTGCTGCGGTGCCCTCAGACCACTAATATAAGCGCCTTTTACTTTCTACTGCCCTATTCCTTATTAGTGCCAGGAATCACACAGCAATATTTTTTTATAAAAATTCGACTTATAACAAAAATAAAAGCACTAAAAAGGCTGCATTGCTTCGAAGGGTTATGCCTTGTTTTTCCTCACAAGTACCACAGATATGTATATATATAGATATTAATAGTGCTGCGGTGCCCTCAGACCACTAATATAAGCGGCCAACCGGTTCGGTGTTTACCGAGTATGTAAAGTAGGCTGTACACGCGACCGGCGGATGATACGCGGGTCAGAGTGAAGGAATGATAACGTGGGACAGTAAATTGTTAACTCACATTTCACATATATAATCACGTCTATATCCCTTGCGGGGTAGACAGAGCCAACAGTCTTGAAAAGACTGATAGGCCACGTTCAGCTGTTTGGGTTAATGATAGAATTTAGGTTCAAATAGTGACAGGTTAACTGTACCAAAAAAAAAAAAAACTGAAGAAATGTAAAGTCTGTGTACATCCTACTACTATTATAAAGGCGAAAGTTTGTATGGATGTTTGTTACTCTTTCACGCAAAAACTACTGAACCGATTACCATGAAATTTGGTATGTAGGTAGCTGAAGACCCAGAATAACACATAGGCTACTTTTTATCCCAGAGTTCCCGCGGGATTGATAGGGTTTCCATGCGGACGAAGTCGCGGGCGGCCTCTAGTTTGAAAATAAATTGCTGGGTGTTACTAGATGGAACGTGAACAGTGAACAGCTGAACGTGGCCTTTCAGTCTTTTCAAGACTATTGGCTCTGTCTTCCCCGCAAGGGATATAGACGTGGTGATATGTGTGTATGTACTAGAGGAACACCGATCACAAAAAAAAAACGTGAAATTTTTTTGTTTATCTTTTTGCTGTTTGATGCCGTGTGCTTCCCAGCGCCAATAGAAAAAGAAAAGGACCACTCTATCTCTTTCCATGGACGTCGTAAAAGGCGACTAAGGGTTAGACTTATAAACTTGAGATTCTTCTTTTAGGCGATGGGTTAGCAACCTGAATCTTAATACTATCGTTAAGCCAAACAGTTAAACATGGATTATCAGTCTTTTCAAGACTGTTGGCTCTGTCTACCTCCTAAAGGTGACAAGACGTGATTATATGCATGTATTTATGTCATCGTAAAATTGCGTGTTAAGTTATGAAGAAACTTTGTACAATTTTCATTATAAAAAAAAAATACGGAACGCGAATGCACCCGCGGACATAAGTTAAATTAACTATAATAAAAACAAGAAAATGAGCCGTACAACTGAATCTACGATGAGATGACCATAGCTTTCCACAGGCGTAATTGTGGGAAGTATCACTACATTTTCTAAATGTTAAGAATAAATAGACAGAGAGTTGGTTAAAAATGATGGCAGATTTAATATGACGGCCGCTGTGGCGCAGCGGTAGTACTCTTGTCTGTGACACCAGGGGTCCAGAGTTCGAATCCCGGCCATAGCATGCTAAGAAAAGAACTCTTTCTGATCGGCCTTGGTGTTGGATGTTTATCTATATAAGTATTAATTATAAAATATATTATCGTTGAGTTAGTATCTCGTAACACAAGTCTCGCACTTACTACGGGGCTAACTCAATCTGTGTAATTTTTCCCGTATATATTTATTTATTATTTTAATATCTATTGCAGATATGACCTTTACAAGTTCTTGTGGAAATTTAAAAAGTCCCCACACACGTAACATCAAATGAAATCAAAGTAAATATTGCATCAGCCAACCTATCCAGTTTATTAAAACCTTTTTATGTAAATGTATGCATTATTATTGTTATTCCCAGATATTCACGTGCATTAATGTGATCAGTAACGTCTGAGAATTAATAAAATACCTATTTTAATGTCTTATTTATTGTTATAGATACTAACCTAGAATTCTATTGAATAATTTAAGTTGCTAGAATAAATTTCTACGGACATCTGATAATTCTGTGAAGTTTGTATTGTTGGTTGACTATTTTGATATTGATGATCAATGATAAAGTATTGTTAAATACACGATTATGCTCTGGTATCAGCTTATTTGACACTAGTGTTTAGTATATATTAAAATAATAATCATGCATTCATAGCTTGTTTCCGTCAAAATTGATCAAATTCAAATTCAAAATTTTATTCATTTTTATAGGATACTATCATATCGCTTAATAATTATCAAATCTTTTGGTTTCAAAACATTGGTTGACGTCAAATAAATTACTTATAAATAAGTTTACTGCCGCTTCCAAGGCGTCAGTGCAGAAGAAGCGGTAACAACGAAAATATCAAAAATATTAGCACAAGTTTTCAAATTTTGATATTTGCTTACGAAAGCAAGGGTCACGAACCTTAGGCCTTAACCGATGTCAAAGGAATGATGATGGTGTTCTTATGCAATTTGCAAAAATAATTGAGTGCTCTATTCTAAATCTAGTTCAACCCGTAGCACCCCCTGGAACTAACTGTTTTAAAAATATCCCCCACGAGGCAGACAGAGCCGAATGACTGAAATGACGGTCAGCTACATACATGGCTCAATTATGAAATTGAGACCCAAATAATGACAGGCTAACCCAATGCCTAAGTACCGGGCATCACAAGGCACTTCACAATCATATTTACTTTACCAATTTAGAATCACTAGATGAAATCTGATCAATTTTTCTCAAATTCCAGGCTTGCCAAAAATCTGACCACCAGAAAGGGTAGTCGGCGCGCTAACACCGGCAATCGTCTAGAACACGCAGTTCTCACCCACATCCAGCACGTGCCGTAGATCCTCGATCCCTGCGCCCCCCCCACCGTCACTCATCCTTACCGGCTCTACAAAATTTATGCTAGCAGTCATGGCGCGCGGAGACGAATGCAAGACCACCACTAAAGCTAACTATGCGTGCAAGAATTTGGACATTATTCCTCCGATGAAGTGAGTATTTTCAATTTTAAAGTACTAATAAAGTACATACAGCTCAGGAGATACGTGGGCTATCTCCCAAGGCTATAATCAAGGTGAGGTGATATAGCTATCCTGTGCTCAGATCCGCCTGCGTAAATTGAGAGATCCCGTTAGTTTTCGTTCGCGAGGGGATGACGAAAAATCCTCTCTTTGTGCACAGCCCATATAAAGGACCTAAATATATGCTAAATGCGCCAACGCCAATGTCCCGTTTGGTTTCCTTCCACCCAAAGGTTGACTGGAAGAGATTGCATTAGTGAAAGTTCTCCTTTGTACCATCTCTATCTGTTTTGCGCTGTTTTGTTTGTGTTACTCTTATGGTGCAATAAAGACTCTTATTTATCTATCTATCTTTTCAAATCATTAGACCTAGCGGTCTGGGCAGATCATTGATATTTCAGTTAAGCAATGAGTGTCTTTATACAGAATACCCTTATTATGTCATTAATTACAATGAAATCCGTTTCTGCTATGCTTTAATTGATGGTTCAGTGAGACCTTTCCTCTCTTCACTTTATCAGACTTATAATTAGTAATCTGGGATTTCGTACGCTGAATTCAATGGATAGAGAATTTATTCGGATGGCGCTCAAAAATGATTCTTGTGTTATGTATAAGTTTTTCTATATATCCGATAGATCCAATGGTATCTGACATTTACTTAGATATTTTTTTCAAGCATGTCTTGGAGTTTTTTATTAGTAATTAAGACATCGTCAAAAAGAGAAGCAGCGGTTCTATTCAACCTTTCAGAATCCACAGTAGTACTGATACCAAATGCCTGATCTAATTTATAATTATTTCACCGAATAAAATTATTGCTTTCAGAAAATCCATAGCTACATCATCTTACGAAACCCATAAAAAACAAGAGCCGAAGAAGGACTACGGCGCTTGGGGCCCCATCTACAAGGACAAGAAAACATTCACCAACATGCACATATGTTGAACAGCCAAGCCGGTCCATCAACTCATCATCATCATCGCTTTCAATTTCGTCATCGTCGCAAATAATATTGTTAAGTTTGTAGTTTTTATAATTTGGCAAAATTGATAATTTTGACTGTAAACATTCTTAGATTATTTGGCTTTAATGATCTAAGTAAACATCATGTCTTCAAGCTTTGACATTCAATTACTCCTATGACGAGATCTCTCTGAGACTTAGAATCGTCATGTTCAAGATTAATCGCCTATATGAGTCCCAATATCAAAAGTTGAAGTTAATCGAACAACTAAAAAATGTAATGCAATAAAGATAACTAGATTTAAAAAAGAAATCGAATTGTATCATGTTATTGCTTGTAATTCTAAAAAAAAACCAAATAAACAACTGAAATTATTTGTTGTCGACGAGTTCTTCTTTCATTATGTGTATCGCCAGGTGTAGGGTTTCTTTAACTAACTGCTTTTTGTACTTTTTAACAGATTAAATTGCATCATTCATTTGCCAAGAATTTTTTGTTCGAGACCTTACCGAGAAACCAAAATGTCAATAGAGTTTTTGTATTTTTTATACTCTCTCTTTCTCTTCGCAGCATATACCTCATTACTGAAGGTCGTGACTTGATCATTCTGTTGATTTTCCTTCATCTGTCGCGGTCCTCTGCATCATGGAGGGCCTTATGAAGATCAGTGCCTAGGGATGATCGGGTTTGGTCCGACCACCTCGTAGGACTTTAGGTCGACTTTAGGACTTTAGGTCTTTAGGTCGTCGACCATTCCTGCGGCAAATAACTATTCGATATTGTGATTTTTATATAATAACCTCTTATACAATCAACTCTTTCTAAAAATACAATAATTGAGATGGACTAAACTAATTCTAAAGTTCGTAACTAATACTACACGTAACTTCAAATTAACGCTGAAGACCGCAACACATGGAGGCGCATCGCTGGGGCCGCATTATCCAAAGAAGGCACATCATCATAAAACCACGACCACTCTGTCAAGAGTGAACGACTGAGGAGGCAACTTCAAATTTCATAGATTAATTTTAATAAAGATAAAAGGCACATGTTTTGAATATGTGCCTTTTATCTTCTGTCTATCCTTTGAACTGCCATCCATCAAATATGGCAAATCACACGCACGACTGACGAGGACGACAGTCATTCTCAATACTTTTTTCAACTAATTCAAATTCAAATTTCTTTATTTTTCTCCACAATCTAAACATGACACAGACTTATAGTAAAAATTACACGGTTTAACTTATTTAAGATTGTGAGAGACTGGTGTCTGAACTAAGCAGAGCTTGTATCTCAGTACACCAGCCTCTCCCCACGAAGTGTACCTATACAGCACAAAAGTAGCTACTATGGTTTTGCCAATAATAATGTAGATTGGTTTCCCTTTACAAAAACAAAAAAAAACAAATACATGGATAAATCAGACAGTTAATTGTAAACCAAAAACAAAGTATTCACTTATTTAGATATAAAGGGAAACCTCTTCATAGGGAGAATTTTATGAGTAAAATCTACCTAATAATTACCTACATGGGTTTATTCAAGTTACTTGAATCAAAAATAAATGTGTAATTACTAATTAACTTAATTTCTAAATTTAGACTAGTGTTTGTAAAAGGTTTTCTGTACTATCATAGTCAAGACCTGAGAGATAATTTATATAGTGGCTATTTTACATACAAACTTTGAAAGCAAGTGAAGCTGTAAGTTACGATTAATTTTATTATAGAGGTAGGGACCTAAAAAACAGTAAAACCTGTGTGAGAAAGCAGTTTGAAAGGCAGTTGTCAAAATTAACGGAGGTCGGCGGCCAGAACGGGAAGGGATGGTTTTTTTATCTAGGTGTTGTTTGAGGATGGACTTTAGTATAAACAGCTGACGTACAGTGTACTAGGTCCAATATACATATAAAACATAAATATATATAAGCGGATATAAGCCGATACGGATATAAGGTTAATCATAAACTTGTACGCAATGTTTGTGCCAGGCATGCTGTACCTAAAGAATAAGCCAAGGGTATACCTTTGGTGCCATGTGGTTCCCGGCACCAACAGAAAAATGAATAGGACCATCTCTTCTTCATGGATGTCATAAAAGGCACCTAAGATTATAAACTTGGGAGTCTTCTTTTAGGCAACGGGCTAGCAACTTGTCACTATTTGAATCTCAATTCTATCATTAAGCCACACAGCTGAATGTGGCCTATCAGCCTTTCCAATGCTGTTGGCTCTATCAACCCGCAAGGGATATAGACATGACTATATGTATACATATATACATATATATATACCTTTGACCACAATAACCCAGGAGTGTGAAGCACAATGGGAAATGTGCTAGTTCACGAGGCTTTCACCATCTCTTGTCTTTTACAACAAGCTTCAGTAAAACAAGTTTTATCTTAATTCCTTTATTCATATCGTATCTGCACTACCGTTTCGACCTCACTAATAAAGCCATGGAACATTAATTCCGCGTCCATTGTCTTCCAGATTAATGCCAAGTTTCCTAACAGAGACATTAATATTCACGTGAGTAGAAAGGGCATTGCAGTAACATATTCGTACATATATAGTATACCGTTGTAGTTGCATAATTATACATACATATATAGTGCCGTATGCTTCCCGGCATTAATAGAAAAAGGAATAGGACCACTCCATCTTGCCCATGGATGTCGTAAATGGTGACTAATATATATAGGATAGGCTTTTGAACTCAGGATATTTCCTGATGGGCAACCTGTTACTATTTGAATCTCAATTTTATCGATTAAGTCAAACTGTTGATAAGCCAGACTGTTGGCTCTGTCTTCTCTGCCAGACGTGACCAAATGTATGTATGTATGGAGTGAATTGAAAGTTTGAGTTTCAAATACATAGGTATAGATAGATATCGGAATTTCCTTTCTTCCTCCAGGCTTTAGTTTCGGTTACATCCTCACCACTCCGGAGAGGAGCCTGGGGTATGCCTTTGACCATAAATTCCGGATTGTGTGAATCAGGATTTTACAAGAAGCGACTCCCGTCTGACGTCCGCAACCTTTTGCGGGGGAGCCTAACCCGTATTGGATCGATCATGGTTACACATCTCATGATGTTTTTCTTCACCGTAAGAGCATCGGTTACTATTCTAACTAATGTACATAACTTTTAAAAAAATAGGCACTGGTTCATGGCCGGGGTGGGACTCCAACATGTGCCTTTTTGCGTCACACTCTTTATAACGACCATCGATGCTCTAATATCAAAATTCCCTTTCGTTTCTTAGTAAAATACTTTTGTTAACTAAACACTCATTATTTTACAAACGGCGCAAAATGTAAAACTGTTTCCCCGACCGTTATAAATATCGTCTACTTTATATACAATGTCAAGAACTCAAGTCTGTGACATAAAAACTTTAACTTGCTGGAAATAAAACGAGAACTTATGGCAACACTGTGACATTGTTACCACAGTTTATGCGCGGATTTGCATATCGTGAACATACGGATTGAATATTGGTATTTTTTTTTTAATAATTTTATTTGGTTAGTCTTTTTGTTTGTTATGTCACATATGTTTCATTTGGCTTTCTAGTTTGATTGCAATTTGATACAATATTTAAACTAGTTGACCATTGTTTTGCTTAGAATATTGGTATTGATAGACAGATGGATACATTCCAACTGAATATAATATTATGAATGCAAAAATAAGTTGATATGTTTGTTACCTATTCACGGGTTAGTAACTAAATTTATAGTCTTGAGAGTATTATTAAGAGTCTAGAGAAGAATATAGTTCCCGTGGGATTTATGAAAAACCTATATTCTTTTCTACATACATACATACATATGGTCACGTCTATATCCTTTGCGGGGTAGACAGAGCCAACAATCTTGAAAAGAATGAATGACCACGTTCAGCTATTTGGCTTAATGATAGAATTGAGATTCAAATAGTGACAGGTTGCTAACCCAACGTCTAAAAAAGAATCCCAATTTTGTAAGCCTATCCCTAAGTCGCCTTTTGCGACAACCATGGGAAAGAGATGGAGTGGTCCTATTATTTTATGTGTTGGTGCCGGGAACCACGGGTTTTTTGTAAGCGAGTCTAGACCGCTTGTAAATTACGGTCGGGTTTTCCCTGTACAGTGTGCAGCAGAACCTAGTTGTTATTAGGTCTCAATACGTGGTAAAGCTTCCTGTGGTGCTTCCTGTACCCACCTGCACGCATTTTCATCATCATTACGCCGCATTCACTGAAGTTTTATTCATGAAAATGTTACCTCTTTTGAATAAAAGAGGTATGTAATCAGCGGTAATATGTGTAGGTACCTTCTTTTGAAAATTTTACTTACATTTTGTACTTATAATTTTAGAAAGATTTATATTTATTAAGAAACATGTAGTTTTCGGCGGAATAGAATAAAACCTACTTCCTTTGTTTCCCTCCGAATGTAGGTTTAGATTAAAGGAAAAAAAGATTAGTGAATCGAAAATTTCTATAACATATCAGGCAGGAAGCAGGCACTGTAATAAAACTAGCCATTTTATTTAGCTTTACTTTCACATTGGGTTTAGTGGTGCCCGAGTTTTAAAGACTAAAAAAGCTAAAAATAATCTATTGTGAGCAACTAACAGATAAAAAAAGATATAAAGAGATAATAAATCTAAAATCGTACGAAAATATAAAGGAGTAGTAAATAACAAAGAAGTACCTTTTATTCTGGAAAAAGAATTATTTTTATTAGATACTAGAGGCCGCTCGCGACTTCGTCCGCATGGAAACCCTATCAATCCCGCGGGAACTCCGGGATAAAAAGTAGCCTTTATGTTATTCTGAGTCTTCAGCTATTTCATCGTAATCAGTTCAGTAGTTTTTGCGTGAAAGAGTAACAAACATCCATACTGACATCCTGACATACATTCAGTCAGAAAAGTATCGGGAATGGATTATTTATTTATGGTTCCAAATTCAAATTTTTGTTTTTTTTGTTGTTGTTAGATTGGCACAACTGTTTTCCATTTTGGCGCGGAGTTTGAGTTGCATCTGTTGTTTACATTAAATACAGTGCTATTTTTAGTTATATCATATCTAGTGTGTATTGCTAATTTCATAATGGATAAAAACATCGAACAAAGAGTTTGTCTTAAATTTTGCATTGCCAATGGAATATCGTGTTCGGAGTCACTGAAAATGTTACAGAAGGCTTACGGTGAATCGACTTTATCAAAAACTCGTGCTTATGAGTGGTACAAAGCGTTCAAAAGCGGTCGAGATGTGATGGAAGATTTGCCTCGCTCTGGTAGGCCATCAACGTCTGCAACTGAAGTTAACTTCGCAAAAGTGAAGGAAATAGTGACTGAAAATCCTCATTCAACTTTGAGAGAGATAGCCACCGAACTTTCTGTATCTCACGAGTCGATCCGTACCATTTTAACTAATAATTTGGGTATGAAACATGTTGCCGCTCGGCTAGTCCCAAAAGACCTGAATTTTTTTCAAAAACTCAATCGCACGAGAGTCGCTGAGGACATGCTAGAACGAGTCAATTCCGACCCAACATTCATGAAACGCATTGTTACTGGTGACGAGACGTGGGTTTACGAGTTTGACATGCAAACTAGTCAACAAGCTTCGGAGTGGCGCCTTCCAACTGAACCGAAACCGAAAAAACCACGCCAAAGTCGTTCAAAAGTCAAAGTCATGTTGACTGTTTTCTTTGACTATCGCGGTGTTGTGCACTCGGAATTCTTGCCGGAAGGTCAAACGGTAAATAAGGAATATTATTTGAGTGTTATGCGGCGTTTAAGAGAGCAAATCCGACGAAAAAGGCCAGATTTGTGGAAAGAAAATTCTTGGATTTTGCACCATGATAATGCACCTTCGCACAAGGCCATCATTGTGAACGAATTTTTAACCAAATACTCAACAAATACCATCGAGCAACCACCATATTCACCAGATATGGCTCCAGCCGACTTTTTTCTTTTTCCTAAACTCAAATTACCACTTCGTGGCACCCGTTTTCAATCGGTAGAAGACATAAAAGAGAATTCGCGGCGAGAACTGACCTCAATTCCGGAAACAGCGTTTAAAAAATGTTTTGATGATTGGATTATTCGTTGGCGTAAGTGTATCGTTTCTACAGGAGCATATTTTGAAGGTGATAAAATAAATTTGGATGAATAACAAACAGTTTGTGTATTATTGATCTTTTCCTGCTACTTTCTTGACAGAGTAGTACAAACTTTCGCATTTATAATATTAGTAGGATTTAAACGACAATCAAATGACAATACACAAGTGAAGTCGCGGGTTAAATGAAGTACAAAATAAAAGATTTAAGCATCAGATACATGGTTTAGTAAAGAAATACCATATAAACATACATATAGTCACGTCTACATCCCTTGCGGTGTAGACAGAGCCGACAGTCTTGAAAGAACTGAAAGGTCACATACAGCTGTACGGAATGATAGAATTGAGATCCAAATAGTGATAGTGATAGGTTGCCTACAAAGAATCTCAATCTTGTGTAAGATAGCAGAAAAATCCTAAATTCCCGAAGCAATGGGGCTATTAATCTTCATAAATCATAAAATTTACCCTTCTTTCACAAAATGAAGCTGAAACAATGTAATTCATGGCTTTCATGTTCAGATTTTTGTTATAGCCCTATCTTACTAATATTATAAATGCGAATGTTTGTATGGATGTGTGGATGTGTGTTTGTTACTCTTTGTTAAATCTACTGAACAGTTTTTCATGAATTTCGACGGGCGGAATTAACCTGAACTAACATAATATGTTACAATACAATACAAATAATTCTTTATTGCCCATAAAATAAAAAAAAAACATATGTAGTAGAAATATACATTATGAAAATGTTAAGAAAAGGCGGACTTATCGCTAAGCAATCTCTTCCAGCCAACCTTTGGGTGGTGAAAGGTAAAATCCTGGAACCGGGTGGGCAGCACACATAATAAATGTTAGTGTATGTTACTTAAACTTTTTACCCTAAAAATTTCGAAAGGCGCGCATTCCCCAGTAATTACATACAAACATATAGTCACGTCTATATCCCTTGCGGGGAAAACAGAGCCTATAGTCTCGAAATGACCGATAGGCCATGTTCAGCTGTATCGCTTTGTGATGGAATTGATTTTATAATAGTGAGAGGTTGATAGGCCCTTGTCTTTAGAGGAATCACAAATTTATAAGCCTATTCCTTAGTCACCTTTTACGACATCCATGGGAAAGAGATGGAGTGGTCCTATTCTTTGTTGTATTGGTGCCGGGAACCACTTGACAAATAAAGTTTTTAACAAATAAAGTTTTAAATAAAAATTATTTCTCTTTATAAAACAAGAAAGGTTTATCACAAACCATATTAGTAGTAATAGATAATAATATAGAACGCAAACAAAAATATTTTCTGCAAAACGAGGCATATGAATGTACACGAAGTAAGAAAATAGCGAAGTCTTGAATAATTCATATGCAAGCCGTCTCACATGGTATGTGTGGGTGGGTAAACTTTGAATTGTTATTGTTATTTGTCGTAGTCAAAATCTACATGAAATCAGGGTGGCCTTTTGAAAACCATTCAAATTATCAGAATATATACAAATCTATACTAATATTATAAAGCTGAAGAGTTTATTTGTTTGTTTGAACGCGCTGATCTCAAGAACTACTGTTTTGAATTGAAAAATTCTTTTGTGTTGAATAGACCATTTATCGAGGAAGGTTTTTGGCTATATAACATCACGCTTCAACTATTAGGGGGCGAAGAAATAATGGGAAATGTGAAAAAAACGGGGAATATTATTCACCCTTGAGGGCTTCAATGATGCTCAAAATAACTATTCCACTCGGACGAAGTCGCGGGTACAGCTAGTATATAAAAGACAAAAGTAGATAATGCTTCTAGCGTTAAGTCTGTCAATTGTGCTATACATTTGTATTTTGTGAAATCGAGTTAAAATAAACAAAAGACAAAAGTCTCGTTCAGCGAATATAACATAATGATGATATCATGAATGTATCATACCTATACGTTTACATCCTAAATAGTATAAAAATGGTTATAGATTTTTATAGAATTACTTTTAGTAGGTACAACAATTTAATAGACTTGATAAAAAATCATAAAAACATAATTGTTTTTTGTTTTGTTTGTCTCGCTGATTTTGGAATGCATTTTTTCTCATAAAAACATATAAATCGAATAGTTCTTTATTATTCTAATTCTGAAAATCTCGCTGGGGGCTAGCAAAATCTTTATATTTTTACTTACTGTCGCGGTAAACGCTGTTTTGCCATATAAATAATTTTTAAGTAATTTCTAGTTAAAAAAAATGCTGAGGGTGGACAACCCTTATCACTAAATGATATGAAAAATAGATGTTGGCCGATTCTCAGACCCACTCAATATGCTCACAAAATTTCATGAG
The DNA here is from genome assembly GCF_032362555.1 of Amyelois transitella. NCBI lineage: Eukaryota > Metazoa > Arthropoda > Insecta > Lepidoptera > Pyralidae > Amyelois > Amyelois transitella. The sequence goes on along the minus strand of NC_083511.1, from coordinate 1,749,638 downwards.
AATCGGTCAAGCCGTTTCGTAGGAGTACGGGAACGAACACTGTGACTTGTATTGAACAGATCCATAAGATTTATTTATTTATTTATTTGACACAACAACAGTATAAACATATTAACATTACAACAACCGAAGATTAGTATACATGTTTCTTACCTATGTGTTTACCAATAACAGGTAAGTTAATGTACATAAACAAAAAAAAATTATAAAGAGCCTTATATGAAAAGTTAAAGGTAAGTTGATATAGGTATATCAGTATTAAGTAGAATTAAACTGATTTCCCTGGTTTGTTTCGCTTGATCCATGATGGTAGGGGTGGCGGCGTGGTGGAAGGCGGTCTTGGACGTGGAGTACTGGTAGTGGTGGCTGCACCTGGAAGAAGGTACTCCATAAAAAGCGGCCAGGTGTATTGCTGTTACCGGCTAAGTAGGTACACTGCTTTCATGTTATATTATGTTATCGGCCTCTGTGGCGCAGCGGTAATACGCTTGTCTGTGACACCGGAGGTCCCGGGTTCGAATCAGGGAATGATAAGAAACGAATTTTCTCTGACTGGTCTGGGTCTTGGATGTTTATCTATCTAAGTATTTATTATAAAATATAGTATCGTTGAGTTAGTATCTCGTAACACAAGTCTCGAACTTACTTCGAGGCTAACTCAATCTGTGTTATTTGTCCCGTATTTATTTACTTATTTGACCCATGGCCAATTCATAAAAGCCGTTCTCTAGAGAATAAAAGAAAACTCGGGCGTCGGGTCTCGGGTTGTGCCGTATGGTCCCGTCTCATAATCATAGGACCTCTCCATCTCTTTAAATTCCATTGATCTAGTGCAGTTTTTACCATGATCCGATATGAGTTTTTTTTTATTATTTTATCTGTTATAGCTTTAAGTTTGTTTGTCACTAGTATTTAAAAAATTATCTTTAGCTTTCTGATTTGTTTGCTTTTTCATGAAACTCAAACCAGTTGGCTGTGTATTTTTAGTTTGATGACACGAATGGTTTATTATATATATATTTCTGGTTTATGATAATTCATTAAATTATTATTATATTATTGTGCTAAAATGTCCCTGTTGAATTCTTATCCGATATGAGTTATCCAACCCTGGATCATGTTTAAAAAGTGCACCACTGTCTTCTAGTCAGAGAGATGAAGATGTAACCGTGATTAAATACACGAGGAAAAAGAAAAATGTTACGAAACAGCACGAAACATGGAAAAATTAAAGAAAGGAGGAGAGAATGTTGCGTTTGCGTTCCTTTTGAACCGCCTTCAAAAAATATGGTTCTCAGTTTGACCTGTTTGAATGTATGTGCATCTTTGTCCGCGATTATCTCGCGTTTCACCGCATTTTGATGCGGTTTTCAGGAAAGTGTTTGTTGGTATTAGGAGAAGTTTTAGAAATTTTACCGACTTCAATAAAGGAGGATATCTAAAGGTGGCGGTTCTCTTTTTACGCAAAAATTTTACCTTAGTTAAGAATAATAGGGAAATAATTATAATCCCAACTTACTTTGAGCTAGTCTGGTTGGAATGGACCTGGTGTCTCTTATTGGTGAAGAAAGTTCACCTGCTTCAATGTTAGTTTCACCATTTTTGGGAACTGGCAAACCTGCAACATATATACAGCATAAAAAGTATGAAAGGTGATGGAAAAAGTCGTAAGGAAATTCTGTACATGATCGCAAATCTCACGGGTATAAAAAGTACTTTTCAAGGACTAAAGACTTAAGGCCTTCTGTGCCATATGATTAATTATCTATGAGTGTCAATGTCATTGTCAAGAGAGATAGAATTAAACAGTTTGTAACGGATATACAATAAAACAGTTTGTGATGGCGTCATCATGCAACCGAAGCTTGAATGTGTCTTATTTCATAAAGTGCGAACAGGGTGTAACAGGTTACTAGCTCATCTCCTAAGAGAAGAATCCGAAGTTTATTAACTATTCGCTTAGTCACTTTTTACGACATCCATGGGAAATACATGGACGGGTCCTATCCTAAAGAACCACACGACACTTTAGAAATGGTTTACAAGCAAAAGAAATAAGTAATTATTCTAATTTCTATGGGTTTATGTGAGTATAGGATTCTTTCTACTTTACTTCATATATTTTTTAAAGACTTACCCGGGGCAGCGCTAACACAAGCAAAGACAACTAGCAAAGCTAGTATATAAGCTACGAGTCGCTCCATTTTTAAAACTAACTGCAATAACAAAAATATGATCTTTTATAGGCACAGATTTCTAAAATGTGGTTAAGGAAAATATTTAGACTGGTTCTTCTTGTTTTGTGGGTTTGGAATTAATAAAAAATTGTTTATAATGTGTCTAAGGTTTGGTTCTTGTCCCGCATCTTCCCCGATGCATACCTACTTGGGAATTTTCAAGGCAAGAGTGAATAGACATTATTTTAGAGCATGCGTGCACTTGCCTTAGGCCTCATCTTGCTTACCACCAGGCAGATTGTAGTTAAACGCACTCAAACTTTCTGCGGCCGCTGTGGCGCAGCGGTAGCGCGTGTCTGTGACACCGGAGGTCCCGGGTTCGAATCCCGGCCAGGGCATGATGAGAAAAGAACGTTTTCTGATTGGCCAGGATCTTGGATGTATATATATATATTTATATATATTTATTATAAAATATAGTATCGTTGAATTAGTATCTCGTAACGCAAGTCTCGAACTTACTTCGAGGCTAACTCAATCTGTATAATTTGTTCCGTAAATACCTATTTATTTATGTAAACTATAATAATAGTTAAAAGAAAAAAGAAAAAGCACTTGTTTCTTATTACAAAAATGTAGCATATGTAATTATGTACTAGATTTGTGTTTTGGCGCGAAATTCTCCGCATATGTATGTATGATAACGTTCTTATTTTCGAAATTGTCTGTTTAGTGTCTACATAGTCCTATAGCGGTAGCTATATTTTGTGAAAACATCTGGTTTTGTTAAGATGTTGTCTTTAAAATATCTAGTTTGGCCTCAAAAAGTTGGCTAAGCACGAATATTACGTAACTCTATGCATTTTTAAAATTTGTTTTGGTTCTAATAATATTTAATTTGTCTAGATGACAAAGAGGAGGTGTTACGCGCAAACATAAATACCTAATTATACTCTAAAAATTGTATTTTTCTCAAGATGTAAAGTTAAACTTGAAATTTTATTTTATTTATTCCTTCTTGTTACATTTATTTGTAAAATAAAACAGGCGGACTTAATGCTAATAGCATAATCTAACAGTCTACCGTTGTATAAGTGATTGAAAATAATGAAAGTATAATAAACATACTTATAGTAAACTAGCTGTCACGGCAAACGTTTTTTTTGCCATATAAATAATTTTTAAGTAAGTAATTTAGGGATATGAAAAATGTTGGCCGATTCTTAGACCTATTCAATATGCTCAGAAAATTTCATGAAAATCGGTCAAGCCTTTTCGGAGTAGTACGGGAACGAACATTGTGACACGAGAATTTTATATATAAGATTAGATGACATTACAAAGGTCTAACATTATATCCGGGAGCGATTTCATTTTACAAACGATTAAAAACCGATTTCTACCCTTACCTTTCCTACCCTTCCGAAAATAGATTTCTAATTATAATGTTGGGGCACCTGCCTGTAAAATCAACCTTTCATTTAATTCATTTTTAATAATTCTGATTTTTTGATAAAAAGTATCATTAAGGCTCCTAAAGCAACGTTTTAAAATACCGTTGACCGTTCTTATGCAAAAGAAACCACTTCTCTGTGATAGTAAAAAAAATCAGCATAATAAATGCGAAAATTCCTATGTTCGTTACTAGATAATATAAATACATAAAATCATGCCTCTTTCTCGGACGGTTAAGTAGAGACTACATCTTTCCTTATAACTCTTTTACGAACTAGTGGAATTACGAATAAAACTTTACAGTAATACCTACTATTAGTTTACATAGGTATCCCAATAACAGAGGCTTTTTACACGGTAGCTAAGCCGCCGGTTAATATTTTATAAGGCAAATATCCGCACACGGTGACCAAACCGCAAAATTGCGTAAAGAAATTTCCTTCAGCAAAAATTCGCACGCACGGTTATCAATAGCGTACTGCGACTGCCGTCGACGGCATTCGGCCGCGGCCGGCACCGGCGGCACTCGCCGGCCAGACGCCGGATGGCCGAGCGCGGCAAGCATCGCGTCGCGCCCGTGCCGGCGCCGACAAAAAAACAGTACGCCTACATCCCGTGCCCGCGGTCGGAAGAAGTCGGAACCGACTTCCCCCTTCAAATTCGGAATCCTGAAACACCGGAGAAATTAAATGGTGAGTTTTTAATTTTCGAAAACGGATTTGTGTTGTGGTCGTACGGAGAAAAAAATGTGTTTTGAATTTTGAACGTCACTAGGGTAGGCTTAAATTCGGAATCCTGAAAAACCTGGAACCCGCAAAAAATTACTGGTGAGTTTTTAAACTTTGAATAATGGAATTCGTTTTGTGTTCGTATGGAGAAAAAAAACTGTGTTTTGAACTTGGAATGTCACGAGGTAAGATTAATTTTAATATTTATAAACAACAGCTGGACTGGAATACTAGAGTTTGACGTAAACGAGTACGGAACTATTTTTACAGGTTTAAAATAAAATGTTTCATTGAGTGCAATGGTTTCGTAAGATGCGTACGTCTGGATATAATTAGTTTCGACATGCAGTTGGCAGAGTTACGATCTATTTATCGTCTGATATAAGATGTAAACGACTAATGTATTTGATTGATACGCTTGAAAGGTGAGCAACACCGACTATGCCGGCAAATCCCCTTGATCAAAACATTGATTATTTTACGAAACGAAAAATGGAGGCAGGTGAACTTTTTTATTGACAAATAATTGGAAGAAGGGTACGTTTAAAATAAATGCTTGCAAACTTGGAAGACGTCCATAATGTATAATAAAAAGATATGAAAGGAGAGTATAAATAATATCGCGAGTACGAAAAATCTCAATACTTGTTTAATGTCAAGTCCAGAGTCACTTTACTACATACGTCCATGATACCTCCTTTGAACACTAGGTAACAAAGTCTATTGCACAAACAGCGAAGAGCCGTTTTGAAGAAAACTGCAGAATAAGCTATTTAAATTGCGCAGTGTGCATTCTTAATGCATTAATATATTTTCACTTTTTCAATACGTACTGATAAAGTTATCAAATTAAAAGGACTTAAATAAACATAAACACTAAATTAGAGGCAACAAAATTTAAATTCGGCATTGCGCTCGTATTCCACTTTAAGTTTTTTTTTAAATTTCGTTCACTTTCCAGCCAGTACTGCCTACTAACCAAGGTTCTAGCTCATTTAAAGTGCCTGTTTGACCACAAAACTATAGAAGCAATAGCCAAAACTCGAAGATCACTTTATGCCAGAAGACTGGCCGAATTGAGATAACATATTGAGTAAATCCATAACATAAGTTTCTCCACGTAACACAAGGGGTAGGAAGACCAATAAAACTATAGTGTTATATTATGTGTTTATTAAGTCATTAACAGGCGAGAGCAATAAAGAAAGGTCATACTTAAGTGTCTGCGTTGCAACCATCATGAACTTGAACACAGGTTCTAACTAGGGTTACCAACTCAGCTGGGAAAAGACCCATAAAATCTGAAATTTTACGGCTCCCGCAACGCAAGTAAAATTTCCCGGATTTTATTCATGCAAAAATCAAGTTGTACATTATATGCAGAACCAATAGTCTCGTAGACATTTAAATAGTTATAATTTGGACCCATTCTGAAATCAATACACGTAATTTTACTATGAGAGCCGTGTGGTTCCCGGCACCAATAAAAAAAGAATAGGACCAATAATTCTCTTTCCCATGACTGTCGTAACAGGCGACTAAGGGATAGGATAAACTTGGAATGCTTCTTTTAGGCGTTGGCCTAGCAACCTGTCACTATTTGAGTCTAAATGCGATCATCAAGCCAAAAAGCTTAACATGGCCTTTCAGTCTTTTCAAGACTGTTGGCTCTGTCGGCCCCTCAAGGGATATAGACGTGACTATATATGTATACTATTTAGGGATACTCAGTGGGTTCAATATTCTCAAGATATTGTCATAAATTAAGAAATTCTAAATAAACACCAATTCTCAATGAATTTTTGGGAGAGGCAGCAATACATTGTGCCGTATTTTATGTCAGGAACGAAAATTTTATTTATATTTATTAACAAATTTCCTTACTATAAACCTCAAACGCCTCTGTTTAATAACGCAAGACCTTGTCTTCCCCACTATATGAAAAAACGTTATACAAGTCCTATGTAATTCAAACTCATCCCACGAGAGACTCGAGTTTCAGCATAATCACTTAGCGGCTAACGGCGTACACCCCTGCTATTAGCGTTGAACACGAAATGGCCGCGCTTCGTAACAAAGAGCGCTGGGGATGCTGCGCTGGGTGTACAGTCGCAATGCGGATGGCTTGGACAACGTTACATGCTAATGTATAACTTATTTATATAGTGTATTGTTGGAGAAGATGATAAGTTATGAAAAATAGTTACAAAAAATCAACATTGTATATGGATAGGTAGTGCCGTGTGGTTTGCGGCACCAATAAACAAAAAGAATAGGACCACTCCATCCCGTTCCTATGGATGTGGTAAAAGGCGACTAAGGGAGAAACTTATAAAATTGTGATTCTTCTTTTTGGGGACGGATTAGCAACCTGTCACTATTTGAATTTCAATTCTATTAGTAAGCCTAACAGCTGAACGTGGCCTATCAGGACTGCTGGCTCTGTCTACGTCGCAAGGGATATAGATGTGATTATACGAATGAATGAATATATAGAAATCGTGACATATATTCACAGTCAAATTTCTCTTATCAGGCAAAAAGTTATTTTGCCTTTATATATTTGTTCAACAAAAGATATTAAGGCAAAACAACTTTTTGATCGTTATCTTTAGTAAGTAAGTAAATCCTTTATTGTTCTTAGTGAACAGAACAGGATTACATTACAAATATAAAACAGTAGTACAGTACAAAGGCGGGCTTATCCCTAAGTGGGATCTCTTCCAGCCAACATGAAAATAAGATGTGGAGAGTGAATTTTAATTTTTTCCATTTCGTACAATTCCTTTTTATATCAATTTCTATTGTAAACAGGCAAGTCTTTAATTATTTAAACTACCTTTTAATAGAGGTTATAATTTTCAATTCAATTTCCGCCTTGATCGTACGAGTATAAATCTTTGAATGCTATCAATTTTAATAATAAATTTATACGACCATACAGTTTGTCATATTTCTATTGCAGCTGAATACCACGAAAGTATACCATTTAATGACCTTTAAAGTAACGGCCGCCTATTAAGAGCGAAGAAGCGGCGATATTTTATAATTTACTGCAGTATTTGTCATTATTACTGCAACATTTGGGAGTGTGGTTACTGTGCTTCCTTCTTTTTAAAAGACTTCATGATATTTAGTCGCCTCCTACGGTGTGAAATCTCGAATCTAAGACAGGCGGGGTACGTTTATAGTCACAGATATAAAATAATTACCTTATAGTACATATCACCGTATCATATGCCGTGTAGTTCCCAGCACCAATAAAAAAAGGACCACTTCCAATGGATCACGTAAACGGCGACTAAGGGATAGCATAAAACAACTAAGGGTTCTTAGGCTATAGCAACGTTTCACTGTCTAAAACTCAATTCCATCATCAAGTCATGTGCAGCTGAACGTGGCCTTTTAGTCTTCTCGACACTGTTGGCTGTGTCTAAACAGTAAGGGATTTAGACGTGATGTTTGAATGATTATACACATTTATTTTTATTTATCATAATGTTTATTCCATTAGAATTGGAATCTGTTTTCTTGGGATTCTTTTTTAGGCGATGGTCTAGCAACCTGTCACTATTTGAATCTCAATTCTATCATTAAGCCAAATAGCTTAACGTGGCCGATCAATCTTTTCAAGACTGTTGGCTCTGTCTGCCCCGCAAGGGATATAGACGTGATATGTATGTATGTATGTTCCATTCGTCAAATGTTTTTTTTTATTTTTGGGTATAAACCCGACCACAAATCACGCTTCCACATAGAGACCTTCCGTGCTCTGTGAGTTATCCCAACCCACATCAAACCCTGACCTTGACATCCCTACAAAACATAAATTGCTTCTTAATCATGTATTTATAACGATGAACGAGTTTTCATGCAGATCACTCTGTTTTCCGATATTATTTAGTTTAAAAGGATTAAGATGTAACTATATAAGTGTAAGTAAATACCTAAGTACTATACTTATACCTTCATTTTGAGAGTCGGTTAAGGTACATATGTTTTCCGATGACTACGTAATAGCTGATAAGAGTGGAACTGCCCTATAATTATGTATGTATTTATCCCTTACCGGGTAGACAAAGTCAAAAGTCTTGAAAAGACCAATAGGTCCCGTTCAGCTGTTTAGCTTAGTGATAGAATTGAGATTCAAACAGTGTCAGGTTGCTAGCCCATCGCCTTAAAGAAGAATCCCAAGTTTATAAGCCTATCCCTTAGTCATTTGTTGTTGGGATATATCAAGCTGTACAATTTATTTAAGGGATGTGTTCGAATCCCACCACGGCCACGTTCCAATGACTATTTTCGTAGTTATGTACATTACTTTGAATACTAACCAATACTCTTCAAGACTGTCTACCCCGCAAGGGATATAGACGTGATGCATGTATGTATGATATACCCCATGAAGAGATCTCTTCCAGTGAACCAGATGAGTAACGAAGGATCTATAACTTTTGTTATAGATATCCTTCCAAAATTGAATATAGCATGAAATTATTTCGACGACGTGTGGAATTGCTCCAAAGCCCTGAGGTACCATATTTTCGTTTGTGTCAACAACATACACTAATGAAAACTTCGCGTCTCCCTTGTACTCTCATTTTTTAGGGTTCCATACCTAAAGGGTGAAAGGGAAAGCCCTTTTTCTATGTGTCAGTGGTTTATCTGCAAAGAGGTCACAAACGATTACGGGTGTTTATAATAATAGCAGTATTTAGGACTATATTTATTAATAAAATATGGTAGTCATTATTTGTTACTAAAAAACTATATTAATTATTAAAACTTATATATGTGTGTGTTACCTGTGTTACTCAATACTTATATATGAAGATTATTTTCATGTATGCGTGTTTTATCTTAGAATGTGTAATATCTATCTCAAATTAATCTTGTGCCGACATCGCTAATGTCACAAATCAACTGTCAATCACAGCGAAGAAAATGAAGCGCTCAGCCAATAGCAGCGAAGTGTCTTATTCGCGATTACAAAGATTTCACGGATTGGAGCATAAATACAACCTCCTACTCAACATCGTCTGTCGCGCGGTTCCCCAGGCATAACACCTAGCCTGGCGGAAGATCTTCCCTTTGGTGGCGCGGTCGAGCCGAATCAGTCTTTGTTTTTAACAACTCAATTTTCAATTTCAGTTTGATCCCGGCTGGTAATGAATGCCTTATGACTTTAGGTCCACCTATTGTAAATAATTTTAGGTGCAATAAAGTTTTGAAATAAAATATTTAAATAGTATTTTTGGACAGTTGTTAGTAAATAGCAATAATCACATACGGGGCTTAACGACTCGTCGTCAAGTAAGCTTTGAGAGCTTCGTTAAGTCTCCGCGAACTCTCCTGTGGGATGAAAAAGCTTTGTTCAAGCCGACTCGGTTTAACAAACTGCGGGCATCCGCTACATACTACTTTATTTTTTTATCTTTTCGCTTCAGATACATATATATATATACATATATATTTATCTTGAATTAGAACATACATATGTATAATCACGTCTATATCCCATGCGGGGTAGACAGACCCAACAGCCTTGAAAAGACTGAAAGGCCGCGTTTAGCTCAAGGTATGCATTTGAGATTCCGGGAGAAACCAACCTTTAAGACCTAGCTCGTACATCACTACCTATATTTATCTATTTATTAATTATTCTTTATTGTAACAATTACAATATACAACTGTATATAATTTTGTGTACATAAATAAATAAATACAATTTGTAAGTACAATAGGCGGACTTATATTTATATTACATTTCGTTAAATAGACTTACTATTTCTCACTTAAGTCACCTGTAAAGCGATCTATTTCGCGACCTGACATAAATCATATTATTTCATTTTGTAGTACCATGATTGCTTTATCGATCTACAAGTGTTTACACTTCGGAAATACGTTTACACAGAGAAAATATCATATTGTCGTGTGAAGCAAGCTTCTGTTATGAAAAGCATATTGTGCCACTAACCTAAAAAAAACAAGGAAGGTTTTCTTGTAGAAGATGGGCCAGCAACCTGTCACCGAGACAACTAGCTCTGTCTACCCCGTAAGGGATAAATAAGTGATAGACCTGTGGCGACATCTCTACGCCACTCGTCGACAACATCAAATCACACAACAACTGTCAATCATCTCGAAGAAATCGACGCGCTCAACAACTCCAATCCTCAGCATCACTCCTCACTCTGCAAGCAGTCTCACAGCAAGCCAGCAACTGGGTATCGCAGAAGGTCCATCGCAGCCGATTCACCGAGCTTCCTGGTCCTGTCTCCACCCGCACTCACTCTCATCGACTTCAGCGACCGACGCATCTACCGCAGCCCACGCCTGGATCTCTTCGACGGCCGCTCTTCTCTCCAGCGTGGCAGCTCTGCACGATATCTACCGGCGCCAACAAGTCGACTTCGCTCTCTACTGTCTCGACTCACCGCAGACTACGAGCAACGCAACGGCTCACTCCTGACTCACAAGGACTTCGAGCAACTTCCGACTCACTGGAAGACAACTGGCACTTGCAAGCTACAACTGAAGCACAGATTGCACAGCAAGCTCAAGACTTCAGACCTCCGGTCTTGGGGGGGAGTACTGTGGCGACATCTCTACGCCACTCGTCGACAACATCAAATCACACAACAACTGTCAATCATCTCGAAGAAATCGACGCGCTCAGCCAATAGCAGCGAAGAACCCAAATCGCGATTTCAGAGATTTCAAGGATTGGAGCTATATATACAACCTCCGACACAACATCGTCGGAGCCGCGGTTCCCCAGGCATAACACCTAGCCTGGCGGAAGATCTTCCCTTTGGTGGCGGTCGAGCCGAATCATCGCTCCCGCTACAGACCTAAATACTGTCTAAACACTGCACCCCTAGAAAACAATAAAATTATTACTCGTAAAGAATGACTTCATTTTAAAGTTAATTTTATCAAAATTAGTTCCAATATTATAAATAATACAAAATCATAGGACTAAATAGAGTGAACTAATTTCATAATATTTATTTTTCTCTTTTAGGCGATGGGCTAACAACCTGTCAATATTTGAATCGCAATTCTATCATTAAGCCAAGCGGCGGATGACTGTTAGCTCTGTCTGTTCCGCAGGGGATGTGGACGTGACTATATGTTATGTTACATTACATTACGTTATTTTTCATCTTGCAACATTTAGATACACCTAAACATCCTTAATACTACCCAAATCTGCCTGAAGATAACATCAGCCTCAGGCTTGTGGTTTTTCGTGTCACTGTTTCAAAATCTCGGTGTCAGGCGGCAAGATTATTGTGGTGGAGTCTCATTTGAGTCTTTGTTTGTATACAAAAGAGCATATCAACCAAATACATCGGAATTTGACATCTGTTACCGTGGCAAAAAGGTCTGAGGATAGCAATATGTGCTGGTGACTACACTACAGTAAGGGAAATGTAAATATGATTCGTATTTGTACATGAAAATTTGTATGTTAACTCGACTTTAGGCATAGCTTGCTTACTTTCATTAAGAAAAGTTAATTTTCTTTGTTTGTAATGTAACAGATCTTAGACATATATACTAGCTGTTGCCCGCGACTTCGTCCGCGTTAATTTCGAGTTGAATCTTCTAATAATAACACAACTCCCATCAAATCTGTCTTCTTAATAATAACACAACTCCCATCAAATCTGTCTTTAAATCTAAATATGTTAACTCTGATAATATATTAAAGGCGTTCAAACAACTTAATTTGAAAAAGTCTGAAGACCATTGGGGTATGTCTGTTAGTATCATATAAGTCAAATCATAGACATTATTGCATCTGATCTAGCTTTTATATTTAATGAATGTATTGATGAGGGTATTTTTCCAAATTTAATGAAATGTAGTAAATTAATACCTTTATTCAAAAAAGGGGAGAAAACAGTCCTTGGCAATTATAGACCTATTTCTATATTGCCAGTTTTGAGCAAGGTGTTTGAGAAGATGATGCTTAATCAAATGCAACAATATTTTAAAATCAATAACATTTTCCATTCCCAACAATATGGGTTCACTGCCGGGAAGTCCACCACTGATGCGGGAGTAGCACTTGTTACTCAAATCTATGACGCGTGGGAGAGCTCACAGGATTCAGTTGGAGTCTTTTGCGATCTCTCTAAAGCATTTGATTGCGTAGATCATCAGACACTTTTGCGTAAACTTCGTCAATATGGGTTTGACCACAAATCAACTAAACTAATGGCATCCTATTTGACTGATAGGCTTCAAACTGTAGATATTAATGGAGTAAAGTCAAGCGGATCAAGCGTCTCAATGGGTGTTCCTCAGGGCTCAATTTTAGGACCATTCCTCTTCTTGATATATGTCAATGACCTGCCTTTTATGGTGGAAAAACAGGCGGGTATAGTGCTGTTTGCCGATGACACTTCTTTAATATTTAAATTAGATCGCCATAGCGAAAATGTAAGTTCGGTTAATAATATACTGTCGGCCATATCTATCTGGTTCTCAACCAACAATCTTCTTTTAAATGCTAATAAGACCCAATGCATTAAATTTACCCTTCCAAACGTAAGGCAGGCCAATACTGACATAATACTGGAAGGCCAGAAATTAGAATTTGTTGAAAATATAAAGTTTTTAGGAATTATAATTGATGCAAAGCTACAGTGGGGTGCTCATATTTCTAAACTTTCCAATAGACTTAGCTCTGCCACTTATGCTGTTAGGAGGATCCGACAATTGACAGATGTAGCTACAGCTAGGCTTGTTTATTTCAGCTATTTTCATAGCATGTTATCTTATGGTTTACTTTTATGGGGTAGCGCGGCTGATATTACAAACTATTTTTATAATTCAGAAAAGGGCCGTTCGCGCAATTTACGGCTTAGGACCAAGAGACTCGTTAAGACAACTCTTAAAGAAAATAAACATACCTACAGTAGCGTCCCAGTACATTTTTGATCTTTATACATTATTTATTATACACATATAGGTTCTCTTCTTAACCCAATGGTAGACTGTTTAAATAATGTCATTAGCATTAAGTCCACCTATTGTACTTTACAATAAAGAATAAATAAATAAATTCATAAAAATATTCTTATCGGTCATAATATTATTTCGCAGATTGTCACTATTTGAATCTCAATTCAATCATTAAGCCATACAGCTAAACGTGGCCTTTCTGTCTTTTTGAGATAGTCGTCTCTATCTACCCCATAAGGAATATAATCGTGAGTTAGAAGTGAACACAAGTATTTGATATCAAGTATATGCAAGAAAATACCTCAGAATTCTTACATACATACATACATAAAATCACGCCTCTTTCCCGGAGGGGTAGGCAGAGACTACCTCTTTCCACTTGCCACGATCTCTGCATACTTCTTTCGCTTCGTCCACATTCATAACTCTCTTCATACAAGCTCGGCGGTTTCGGGTACTTTTGACCTGACCCTTTACCAGGACGTCCTTCAGAATTCTTTGTAGTAGATAATGTAGACTTGCTAACGGCAATGGAGCAATAAATTAAATGTCTTGCTCGGTTAAACTTGAAAGTTTTATACTCTTATCTCGTGGAAACTAAACTTGGTTTTTCAGACTCAGACCTTACCTTTTCTATGTACATTTTGTACATCCTTTTGAAACGTATTACATACATACATATAATCACGACCCTTGCGATGGAAGAGCCAACAGTCTCGACAAGACCAATAGGCCACGTTCAGCTGTTTGGCTTAATGATGGAATTGAGATTTAAATAGTGACAGGTTGCCAGCTCATTGCCTAAAAGTAGAATCCCAAGTTTGTAAGCCTATCCCTAAGTCGCCTTTTACGACATCCATGGGAAATAGCTGAGCGTGGCCTATCAGTCTTTTCAAGACTGTTGGCTCTGTCTACCCCACAAGGGACATAGACGTGACCATATGTATTTATGTATTTATTTTTAAAAGCTTTGATTTTCATCACCGTAAGAAAATCGTCTTGTATTCACACTAATGTACATAACTTTGAAAATTGTCATTTGTACACGGCCGGGGTGGGATTCGAACCTGTGCTATTTTGCGCCACATTCATTTTAACCTTACCGATTCGACCACCGGTTATCAATATCATAGTTGCTTTATACCTACACATATCGGACACTGACCACAGCTGCCGCAGAAACTCTATAGTCGTTTGGGGACCCATTTTCAATATCACGAGAGTTATACGCCTCTGCCTCAGGCTATATTGGCCATGCAAGCGATTCGGTGGCCTTATATATGGTCGATTTGAATTATGTGTGCTAAAATCGTAGTATACTTATCTAATACTTATACTGTAAAAAGGAAGGATTTGAACAATTCGCATTTTCGTTTGAAATTACGTCTTTATAATAGCTCCTTGATTTTAGTCAATTTCAGAAAGTTTAGTCTCTCTTCACGATTATGAGCTTTTATAATTACCGAAATATCTAAGGGATTAAAGGTCGGGTAAAATTTTATTATTATCAAATACTAGTTACCAATACTGTTAGCAATTGTAATAACGCCTCTTTCTCTCATGACTGTGGAAAACTCTTGGCTCTATCCACCCCGCGAAGGATAAAGACGTGATTATATGTATGTAACAAAGTTCCTTTCGTTATCTCGGTATCCCGAAAATTTTGGAGATATAAAACGTATCGATTGTAGGTAGATATGTATGTTTTATTCACCGCATCGCCGGCCCGCTGTGAACTTCGCAATGCCGCATTACTACTGAATCCTGATGCCGTAGTGCGCCGGCTGATATCTTCTTTTGCCGTGTAAAAGTACATACATACATACATACAATCACGCCTATATCCCTTGCGGGGTAGACAGAGCCAACAGTCTTAAAAAGACTGATAGGCCACGTTCTGTTTGGCTTAATGATAGAAAACCGCCGCCGTGTAAAAGAATGTATTTATTTATTTAAACTTTATTGCACAAAAACAAAAATGTACAAAAGGCGGACTTAATGCCGTTTGGCATTCTCTAACAGTCAACCAGCTGACCAAACAGAAAAACCTTTAAGTTGGTGGTGCGATATAGTGCACATGCATACTGACAAAATACATACATTACAAAAAAAATGCATAAATACATATACAAGATACATAATATACATTATAAATACATAAACATACATAAAATATCAAATTAGGATGTAGTGGGATCTTCATATACCTATCTTCTTGTATCACCCTTATGTTACATACATACATAAAATCACGCCTTTTTCCCGAAGGGGTAGGCAGAGACTACCTCTTTCCACTTGCCACGATCTCTGCATACTTCCTTCGCTTCATCCACATTCATAACTCTCATCATGCAAGCTCGGCAGTTTCGGGTACTTTTGACCTGACCCTTTACCCTTATGTTGATTGGAATTATTGACGTCACATCACTTAAATCTAATTATAACTACTATCGCTTCCAAAGCGCATGTGTAGAAATAGCGGCGGAACAAACTACACTGCAGCATTTTCATCGGACGTCAATTTACAAATATAGATATCTTAAATCTGAAACATGGACGATTGCACGTTGTATTCGCGAAGTCCGCTTTTGAACCATCTCCGTTTGTTTTGTGATGTTTTGTATGTTTTACTCTTATGGTGCAATAAAGAGTTTTATCTATATATCTTTCTTATAGCATTAAGGCCACCTGTTGTACATTCTATGTTACTTTGAAGGTTTTGTCTGGCTCTGTGTTAGATCATCAACATATACTAATATTTTCCATGTTTTTAATATAAATGGATGTAGGTGCTAACTTATATAAGTGTTGTACATACATAAATATCCCTTGCATGGTAGACACAGCCGATAGTCTGGAAAAGACTGCAAGGCTTCGTTAAGCTGTTTGGATTGATGAAAGAATGTAATAATGTGTAATATGTCCAAAAAAATGAATTAAAAAAAATGAAAAATAGAATTGAGATTCAAATAGAGACTGGTTGCTAGCCGATCGCGTAAAAGAAAAATCCCGAGTTTTTAAGTCTATCCCTTAGACGCCTTTTACAATATCCATGGGAAAGCGATGGAGTTCTCCTGTTTTTTTACACACACGGAAATTATCATGTCCAAAAATATACGTCAATTTGATTGGAAGGTAAAAGGAAAGTCCATAAATTTCTGCAATTTGAAACTATGTATTTAGCTACACACATATTTTTTTTCAATTTTACCATTATAAGTAGTAACAATTTGAAATGTCTATTGGCTCCGTTTAATTTGACCCGACTAAACGATTTTTAATTGGCGTCGGATAACCATTGAAGCCAGATCGGCTGAACTCTGAATGAAATCAGCCTGAATGCTAATCGGTATAATCCATTTAACTCAGTCCGACTGGTATTTAGTTAGTTTACCTTACCTACTACCTACCTACTGTTGTTTTGTATGTTTTATTTTTATGGTGCAATAAAGAGTTTTATCTATCTATCTACTGCTATCCTACTCCTATAGTCTATCTTACGGTTGCCAGGCGTTTGATAAAAACCGACAACCGGAAGAGATTTTAATATTAAATCGCAAGAGAAACCGCAAAGCTTTATACCATAATTCTCTTCAACTTTGAAACTTAAAGTCAAATGTGCCGTGTGGTTCCCGGCACCAATACAAAAAATAATAGAACCACTCCATTTCTTTCCCATGGATGTCGTAAAAGGCGACTAAGGGATAGGCTCACAAACTTGGGATTCTTTCTTAGGCGATAGGCTAGCAACCTGTCACTATTCGAATTTCAATTATAGATATCATTAAGCCAAATAGCTGAACGTGGCCATTCAGTCTTTTCCAGACTGTTGACTCTGTCTACCCCGCAAGGGATATAGACGTGACCATATGTATGTATGTACCATCTATCTACAGCTATCCTACTCTTAAAGTCTATCTTAGGGTTGCCAGGCGTCTGATAAAAACCGACAACCGGAAGAGATCCCTTCACGGGATAAGTCCGCCATTGCAAGTGATTTGTTTCTTTTATAACTATGTACTTACTATTTTCTTGTTACTGTGTAAATTTCTATGCAATAAAGATATTACAAACAAACAAACTAACAAACCGGACATAGGCTTTGTGATTGTCTGTCCGGCCTGTTCGTCTTTTGTTATCGCACATCGAGACTCATAACCGCTTATATTTTACAAAAGCTAAAAAAAAATCATATAATAAGGCGATTAAAAAAGTTAATTTCGTCAAGTAAGTCATGAAATATTTGACCCAAAGTCTCTAAATTAAAAAACAATCTCTACAATGCAGGGTGTCCGACCTTGCACCAATTATGGGCCGAACTTGAAAATATGTCCGGCCATTACGTTACGCGATAATAGAATTTGGCATTAAGATAGACAACATCTTAAAACTATCACGGCTATATCCCTTGCGGGGTAGACAGAACCGACAGATTTGGAAAGACTGAAAGGCCACGTTCAGCTGTACGGCTTGATGATGGAATTAATATTCAAATATTGACGGGTTGCTATCGCCTGCAAGAAGCATTCCAAGTTTATTAACCATTCCCTTAGTTGCCTTTTAAGTTATCGGGAAAGACATGGAGTGGCCCTATTCTACAGTGCCGGGAACCACACGGCAAGCCACACGTAAAACTAACACGGTCTTTCTTTTTTTTTTTACCAAATATCGGTTAAAAGTTCAGTTGTTTTTACTTTAATTTACAATATTCCGCATCAGATAAGTAGAAAATCTATGCTTTTAACTAAGACCTGGAATGCTAAAAACGACACTGACTGCATACAAGCAACTTCTACGTAGTTCCGTCGCAGAAATAACAAAGAAAAACAAACAAAAAGACCTTCGTTCGCCTCGCTATCTCTTTAATTTGTACATTCGCGACTCCATTTTAACTTGTTACCCAATTTGATAAAAGAGGTGTTATGGTTTTAGGAGTCACAAAATTTGAAAATTTTGATTTCTGTGTTTTAATTATAAAAGATAATCTATTGTTAAATGTATTTTGTACTGAATATTACTCCTGTTGGTCACTTTTATGATTTTTTTTTGCAAATACGCCTACGTTATGTAATTTCAATGGTAACTATTCAGTTGTAGGCTGTTTATTGATATGTCCTTATTTTCCTTTCCCGAATGGTTTTCATATCTTTCCCGTGGATGTAGTAAATGACAACTAAGGGATAGGCTTATAAACTTGGAGTTTTCTCTTGTAAGCGATGGGCTAACAGCTGTAAAATATAAACATGTCTATGTAAATATATGTATGCATATAGCTGAACGAGGCCTTTTGCCTTTTAAGATTGTTGGCCCTGTCTCCCCCGCAAGGGAGACATGTATGTGTATAGACGTGACCATATGTATGCGTGCATGGATTTACCTTTCATGAATTATACCTACTCCAGCCGAGAAAGTCCAAGCTCTCTTGAGATGTTCCTTGCTCTGTGCTGGGTAGTACCATGGCCGACATGAATTAAAAATGTCGTGTCATCAACAAATTGTCTCCCAGAATTTCTCAAGGGACCTCACTTCGACACAGATTTCTATAAAGTACGTGAAGTGGGTTCCGTGCAAAATATTCACATGTCCACGTTGACATAATGCCTTTTTTTCCAATTATTCCATTTTCCTGATCATTTTTTTCATTTTTTTTTTAACATATAGCATGCAGATTTGATGTATCAGTCACATACAATGTGAAACGAAAAATAATATTTCTCGACTTGATTTCAAAGTCAAATTATTTATTGCAAATGTAGGTAACACAGGGATTTTATACGTGTACAAATAGTATCGCTACATAATATCCTCTATAGTAATGAATAAAATTATTTTTTTTTATTTTTTTCGTTTATACGCGAACAGAGCCGCGGGCGGTCTCTTGTTTCAACATAAATCACTAAAGAAAAACCGTAATAAAAATTAGTTTACAACCACTTTGGAGCTAATCGCTAAACATTTACTGCAACAGGTAGTATAAATTGCGCTATTTACCTTTATTGCACATTGCTGATACACCAGAGACTTTGATTGTTATTGAATAATAAACTCTATTTTTATGGTTGTAAGGTGAAAAATTCTTTAGGTGTTACAGTGGCAGTTTGGAAGGATATGTAGGATAGGAGCTTAATTAAACTACCGGATACGGGATTGCTGGTTGCGCATTCTGCCATTGCAATTCTCTAGCGATTGGTGCTTTTTTAAAATTTTGTTAGCAATGGAATCAGTTTCAGCGTGATTCTTAACTGAGAAAGTTTCACGAAGTTTATTTGTAGACATACATATAATCACGTCTATATCCCTTGCGGGGTAGACAGAACCAACAATCTTGAAAAGATTGATAGGCCACATTCAGCTATCTGGCTTTAAGATAGAATTGAGATTAAAATAGTGACAGGTTACCAGCCCATCGCCTAAAAGGAGAATCCCAAGTTTATAAGCATATCCCTTAGTCGCCTTTTACGACATCCATGGGAAAGAGATGGAGTAGTCCTATTCTTTTTTCTATTGGTACCGGGAACCACACGGTTTGTAGAGTTACGCTAAATATTGTTAACTGTTTGCAGCGGCGGCAAAAAGTGACGAAATTAGGGACCAACGACAAAAAGTAACGCATCAAACGCCACCTACTTACAAAAAGCGACAAATTTAGCACCACCTACAAAAAATACCGGCTTTTCGCTAATCACACGGGAATTATAGTTTTTTCCGGTATGAAATACCTTTTATACCGGTAAAAATTTTAGTTTCATTTTATCCTTCGTCCTTCTTCAGTCTTTTAAATAGAAGTATATACGCGATGTATCAAGAAGATTAATTCAGTAGATAACCCGTGAAGACGTACAAACAAACAAACAAATAAACTAACTTTCGCATTTGTAAAATTATTTTGGCTAAATTTAAAGACATTTAATTATTAAAAAAATCTGGTATTCTCGTGATCGTGATGGATTAGAAAAAACTTTTTCTTCCTAGCCTGCGGGCGAAATGAATTTGAATTTCGAATACCTACCGACTACATAACTCGGCTAAAACCAATAAATTAAAATTTTCTTTATTTTTCTCTACAAACTGTGTCTATCATAATAAAATTTAAGTCTTTTACAGCCCTCGAAAACGTTCTTCGTTTTACATTTATTCATAATATTTATCACTCTAATTGATTTCCATTTGTAGGCTGGTACCAGGTACCCCGCGAGCAAGGCTGACTGAAGAATAGACATTTACTAAACAAACTTGTTAGACAGAAAGTTCCTTTATTCAAAGCAATTCAAGGTTATTAGTATTTATTTTTAGTTGATAGTAATATAGTTTCATCTATATTATGTAGGTTAGGTATAGAATAAAGTAATGAAATAGTAAAAATTTAGTAAATATACTTTAACAAAATGTAGTAGTAAAAGACCAATGATTATATACTTTGTTATATATTGTTTAAGTTAGGTCCATACCTAGCTTAAAATATAAAATAAAGATAAGAAACATACTACATACATACATAAAATCACGCCTTTTTCCTGGAGGGGTAGGAACCTTTTTTGAAAACGGTTAAAAATCAAAATACCTGTATTAGTTTAAAGAAAATCGTATCCGTGTGTGTTTTCAAGAAAATCTTTTGAATTTAAAAGAAACTTTAATCGTGTTTAACGTTAGCCAGTGCCGGTATAACCTCTTCATAAATGGTTATTCCGCGCAAAAACGCCTCCACCCTCAGACTCTCGTCTTGTTCGTGTATCTGCGGGTGGGTGAGGGCGAAGGGGGTGATGCCCAGCGCTGGGATACCCTTCTCACGGATGTAGCGGCTGTCTGTCCCTCCGGGGAATGTGCGTGTCTTCAGCGGGAGTTTTCTGAAAACAATATGAGAGTAGCAATGGAAATTAAATATATATATATTGCTTTAACTGTGTACATGTGTGTAGGTGACCAAGTTTTCAGTTTTATTAGTATGTATGTGTCAGCTTTTACGTGTTACGTGTGCTCGCCTTTGTAATAAGTATTACAGTCACAAAAAGTCAACTGTAGCAGTATAATATAATTATACAGCGTTATATTAAGAAGATACTTCGATATAATATAAAAAACGAAATATTCAGTTCGTTTTTTTTTAAATTTTGGCCTTTTGCTAATTACTTTGTTTGCCTTGTGAAAAAAATACCAATTTATTTTTTTATTAATTCCTTCACTTACAATTTGTCGAAAGCCCCCTTGAAAGCGACCCAGAACCGGTTGGAGTCATCGACCTTGGTGGGCCCCACGTAAGGGTCCTTCTGATCAAACTCGTAGCTCAGGTTAGCACCGGCTTCGGAACACCAGCGTTTTATCTGAAAATTTGACCAATATTCAAGCAAGGCAAAAGTGTAAAAATCTGACTGACACAACAAAGCTTATATTGAACACATTATTTGGGCGCGTCTAATACGCCTCTTTCAAAATGTATGCGTCTTAGTAAATACTAATATGCCAAACAAAATAAGGTTGATGCTAACAAATGTTAGCATCAACCTTATTTTGTTTTCCTTATTTTTTTTCCTTTTGTGGTAATTTCTTACCAAATTTTTTTATAAATTTAATATTAATATAATTAACAAAATTGTTATAAATATTTGTCCTAAATTCGTCGTTCGTAGTGGTTTTTCTCTGCTCTGTCTGAATTCACACTGATAGAATATATGTAGCTCGCTGTCTAAATATGTATGTTTTTTTACCATATTCTCAAACTCCTGATGGTCGACGGAGGTGGCCAAGCGTAAGTCGAAACTGACTGTCAGTTTTTCAGGAATCACATTGTTCTGAATGCCTCCCTGTAAAAAATAGAACAAGCCATAGACATTTGAATAATAACAGCCCAGTTTATTTTTCTTCTGAGATTTCTATCTCGTTGATACTTACTGACTCTATCGAACACTTAATTCAAAAAGAAGTTTCTTTTTTTTAAATTTAAAATTAGTCATAAGTTAGCTAAGGCTCCAGGCAAACCTAATATTAATGTGTAGTAGAGAAAATCTCAACACATCTTTTTTACTAGTTTTTAATAAGGATAACTTTGAGATACAGTAAAGTAGTCAATTTAGAATAAAACTTCCCGAAATTCGCGCGGGAACGGAAACTGACGGCATTTTTTATTTTATGCGGATAACTCTATACTAGAGATTTCTATTACGAAAAAGAACGTAAATTTAAAGAGTATAAAAATTTATTAAAATCACCAAATATATAATTGAAACTCACATGAAGCATGGTGAGGTTGACAGTGGTGACGTCGCCGATGGTGAGGGAGCTGTCAGCCTTCAGCTTGTTCTTCGACTCCTGGCGAAGGTCCATGAACTTGTCGATGATGTACCGGATCTGACATGTCAAATGGTTATATTAACAAGGCTGATGGGCTGTCAAAATAGTACAATCCTTCCAACGTACTGTAGTATTAAAGGAGAAAGTATTTGAGCATGGATGTACGTATGTTTGCTACTAACGTCAAATGAAATTTCACACTACTTTTTGTCCCGAAATTCCCACGATATTCCAGGGACGCAGGTAGTTTACCAGCATATCAATAAAGATGATTTTTTATACCTTGTGGTGTAGAGAATAACCACCAGCAATATTTAAACGAAAAATTAAAAGTAAACTTTAGTAAAAGAAAATAGTAGGTACTTTTTTCAAATAAGGAAACAAAGTATTAAACATCAACACAACTTATAATTAAATTTAAAAGTTATCAAACTAAAAACACAAAAATTTCAAAATCAAAACCGAAAATAAAAAGCATTGTCAGAAGTGGGATTCGAACCCACGCCCACAGAAGTGGACTGCGACCTGAACGCAGCGCCTTAGACCGCTCGGCCATCCTGACTTGATCGCTGCTGACGAAATTACGCATTGCAATCCGGATCACGCAGAAGCAAGATAAAAATAATTAACGGTATGTAAGTGATAACGTATGTAAACTCTTTAAAAGTTGCTTGTTTATTGGTTAATTTACTTAGTAATATTCAACCGCTTCTCTGTTTTGTGTAGAATGTGTCAAAACTGGCCAGTTATAAAAAAAAAATTTAAGTGCGCATTGAATTCTTAAAAATATTTAAGTGCGCATAGAATTCTTTTTGCAATGATTACATATCAACCCAAATTAATTGAAAATTTGAGTCTATTACTGCCTAAATTTAATAATTTTGTCATATAATTAGAATATACATTTATCTTTGAAATTTTTGTTCATCAGATGAGCGTTCCATATGTAATTTGAATATCTATGCCGTGGCTCATTGACCATAAATAAACATAATAAATATATATACATATAGTCACGTCTATATCCCTTGCGGGGAAGACAGATCCAACAGTCTTGAAATGACTGATAGACCACGTTCAGCTATTTGGTTTAATGATAGAATTGAGATTCAAATGACGAGTTACTAGCTTATCGCCTAAAAAAGAATCGCAAGTTAATAAGCCTACCCCTCAGTTGCCTTTTACGACATCCATCAAACATAATATTCTTTTATTTATTTATGTATTTTATCTTTTCATTAGCCACGAATGTGAATCAACCTCATTTATATAGTAATACAATACTGAAACAGAGCAGAACAATGAAATGAATGCACAACGCGAGACAAAAGTATGCAAATCGTGGTTCTCCGATGAAAATGTTGCACTGACTGTGTTTGTTCGTTGCACATGCGTTGTATGATAATTAAGTTTCAATCAAACGTCAAAAAAAAAAATATACAGAAGTCTTCTGATGACTTTTACGTTTGTGATTTTACTTATGTGTTGTGGTGTCAACTTTTCATTGTCTGATTCGACATATCAACTAATATTATAAATGCGTCAGTAAGTTTATTTGTTTGTTTGTTACATCGTCACGGGTGAATTCATTTTCCTGAAATCACATAGGTATATATAATTATGAGTCTGAAGACATAGAGTACCTTTCGTCCCGGTAAAAACTTTAGTTCCCGTGGAATTTACGGAAAAACCTATAGTATTCTATACGTATACGCATCGTAAGTGGCGCAAAATTTTGTAGCTTTTTGTGGGTTGCGATAACCTAATTCAAATTAATTTTTTATTAATTTATATAGGATACTTCATATCGCTTAATAATTGTCAAATCTTTTGGTTTCACAACATTGGTTGACGTCAAATAAATTACTTAAAACTAAGTTTACTGCCGCTTCCAGCGAAGAAGAAGCGGTAACAAACTGTACTGCAGCATTTCGTTGCTTTATATAGGTGGTTCTAATCTCTCGCCTTGAATTTAAATTCTTCCTTTACGGCCTCTGTGGCGCAGCGGTAGTACGCTTGTCTGTGACACCGGAGGTCCTGGGTTCGAATCCCGGTCAGGGGATGATGAGAAAAGATTTTTTTCTGATTGGTCTGGATCTTGAATGTTTATGTATATAAGTATTTATTGTAAAATATAGTATCGTTGAGTTAGTATCTCGTAACACAAGTCTCGAACTCACTTCGAGGCAAACTCAATCTGTGTAATTTGTCCCGTATATATTTATATTCACTTTCTATAGATGGCGATAAGTTTACGCAGGAAAAAGCTATCTTGTAGTAATAAAATCATTCAATTGCTGGACGATTATAAAGATTGGCATTATTCTCTACTAGCGACCCGCCCCAGCTTCGCACGGATGCACAGCCGATACTAAATATATCTCTATTAGAACTAACTAAAATACCGCCCGCAAAACGGCTAACTAAGTCTTGCTCCCGGCAAAAGTGTCACTGCCTGCAGTCCCGGGCCGTGCAGCAGAAATCGTAATATTTTAATTTCACCACAACTTCAAAACCAAACGTCCAATTTTAATCATTCAAAGACCAAAAATTATCTACATAAACTGTACTTATTGATAAAATTATTTATTTTGATATGGATTAATAGCATGAGTAAAAAAAACGCGTTTAAATGTAGACCAAAAAAAATTCAAGATTTTTAAATAAAAATGTGGTTGTTGTGCCTTACTCGACGTAGATAGGTATAGTGTGTCGCGGACTTTTTTGTAGATATTTATAAGATCTACAATTCATTAAAACATTTTATGGTTCTATCTTTTGTAGTTTAGGCAGCGAACGCAAAATAAGTAACTTTTTGGTTGATTTTTTCAGTTTGTGTCCGAAAAATCCAAATATATTACGGAACCCTATTTTTTTTCCAAAATAAAATATAGTCTATGTTACTCGTGGATAATGTAGCTTTCGAATGGTGAAAGAATTTTTAAAATCGGTCCATTAGTTTTTGAGCCTATTCATTACAACCAAACAAACAAAGTTTTCCTCTTTATAATATTAGTGTAGATAGTGTAGATGATACGGCTTAGTTCAAGGCTTACCTTTTCTCCATTATTGTCGGGGAGCAGCAGGGAGCCGTGTCCAGACTTTCCCGGACATATGACCGTCATGTCTAAAGAAAATTAACACATGATTGTCACTGTTAGTTTTGTGAACATTATAAAAAAAAGAAAAACAGGCAAAGCAAATAATCATAAAATTAAAAAAGCTACCGACGTAGGTATCACGCTTAAAAGGTATAGCGTAAGAAATTGCAGAACAAATTTTTCAGCTCTGATAAAGTGATACTTTCGATTTTGTTTGCTCTTTTAAAATCACGCTTTTAAAAAAATATACATACATATAGTCACGTCTATATCACTTGCGGGGTAGATAGAGCCAGCATTTTTGAAAAGCCACGTTCAGCTGTATGCCTAAATTATGCAATTGAGATTCAAATACTTAGTGACAGGTTCCAAGACCATCGCCTACAAGAGGAATCTCAAGTTTATAAGCCTTAATCATCTTTTACGACATCCATGGGAAAGATATTAGGTGGTTCTATTCCAAAGTTCCGACGACCAAACGGCATTAAAAACAATATCTCTGCAATCTTTCTTAATTTCGGCGCAATATACAGGTGATAATTAAAATGACGAAAAAGCTAAACGCTGGACGCGGCCATTCAGTCTTTTCAAGACTGTTTTTTTTTTCGTTTCACATCATGTCCTGGCCGGGATTCGAACCCGGGACCTTCAAGACGGGACACAGACAAGCGCACTACCGCTGCGCCACAGACGCCGTTGGCTCTGTCTACCCCGCAAGGGATATAGACGTGACCATAAGTATGTATGTATTTATGTATAATTAAAATAGACAGTTCAGGATATTACGCCAGATACTCCTCTCGGCGTTGTAGACGTGATAGTCCTAAGTCTGTTGGCTCTGTCTACCCCGCAAGGGATACATATGTATGTATGTATGTATAATAAAAATGGACAGTTCATGATATTACGCCAGATACTCCTCGCGGCGTTGTAGACGTGATAGTCCTAAGTCTGTTGGCTCTGTCTACTCCGCGAGGGATATAGACGTGACCATATGTATGTATGTATAATTAAAATTGACAGTTCTGGATATTACGTCAGATACTCCTCGCGGCGTTGTAGACGTGATAGTCCTAAGTCTGTTGGCTCTGTCTACCCCGCAAGGGATATAGACGTGACCATATGTATGTATGTATAATTAAAATGGACAGTTCATGATATTACGCCAGATACTCCTCGCGGCGTTGTAGACGTGATAGTCCTAAGTCTGTTGGCTCTGTCTACTCCGCGAGGGATATAGACGTGACCATATGTATGTATGTATAATTAAAATTGACAGTTCATGATATTACGTCAGATACTCCTCGCGGCGTTGTAGACGTGATAGTCCTAAGTCTGTTGGCTCTGTCTACCCCGCAAGGGATATAGACGTGACCATATGTATGTATGTATAATTAAAATGGACAGTTCATGATATTACGCCAGATACTCCTCGCGGCGTTGTAGACGTGATAGTCCTAAGTCTGTTGGCTCTGTCTACTCCGCGAGGGATATAGACGTGACCATATGTATGTATGTATAATTAAAATTGACAGTTCTGGATATTACGTCAGATACTCCTCGCGGCGTTGTAGACGTGATAGTCCTAAGTCTGTTGGCTCTGTCTACCCCGCAAGGGATATAGACGTGACCATATGTATGTATGTATAATTAAAATGGACAGTTCATGATATTACGCCAGATACTCCTCGCGGCGTTGTAGACGTGATAGTCCTAAGTCTGTTGGCTCTGTCTACTCCGCGAGGGATATAGACGTGACCATATGTATGTATGTATAATTAAAATTGACAGTTCTGGATATTACGCCAGATACTCCTTGCGGCGTTGTAGACGTGATAGTCCTAAGTCTGTTGGCTCAGTCTACCCCGCAAGGGATATAGACGTGACCATATGTACACTACCCACAAAAAGTTTGGAAGCAAGAACTTTGGCAATACCTACAGGGAGCTTTAAAAGAAATTGGCGCAGAGTACTTGAACAAATTATTGAAGAAGAGAATGCCTAGAATCTGCCATGCTGTTATTAAGGAAAAGGGTGGTCGTATAAAAGAAAATCGATTATAAATTATTTGTGTGTGTACCTAATAATAAATATTTTGATTTGAAGTTGTAGCTTGATAGTTGTTTTAATCAAATACCTGATTACAAATCATAAATTAAAATGTAATCTATTAATATTTGTTAATTAATCCCGAGAATCACAAGTGCTTCCAAACTTTTTGTGGGTAGTGTATGTATAATTAAAATGGACAGTTCTGGATATTACGCCAGATACTCCTCTCAGCGTTGTAGACGTGATAATCCTCGCCGGCGCTGGCCAGGCCCTCGTCCAGGGAGAACCCCACGTTCAGTCTCTTGAAGTCCTCAGTTTTCACGAACTCCCCCATCCCTTTGAGGCCGCCTACTTCTTCGTCTAAAAACAATCCAATGATTAAACTAGTAGAATAAAATAGATTTATTTTCAAAATTGGATACAAGGTATCACTTATTGACGTCACATAACTTAAATCTAATTATAACTACTACCGCTTCCAAAGCGCATGTGTAGAAGAAGCGGAAAGTAAGCATCTATACTAATATAGAAAGCTGAAGAGTTTGTTTGAACGCGCTAATCTCAGGAACTACTGGTTCGAATTGAACAATTCTTTTTGTGTTGAATAGACCATTTATCGAGGAAGGCTTTAGGCTATATAACATCACGCTGCAACTATTAGGAGCGAAGAAATAAGGGAAAATAACTATTCCACGCGGACGAAGTCGCGGGCACAGCTAGTTTTACTATAAAATAGTTACATAGAGTAACTAGTTAATCTTTTCTCTATCGTTTCGTGCACCGGCAGAGTGAACTAGCGTCACTTAATTTTTTTGTCGTCGTTGTCATGTCGTTAAAGGCGACTAAGGCTTATAAATTTGGATTCTTTTAGGCGATGGGCTGGCAACAGCTGTCACTATTTGAATCTCGATTCTATCATTAAGCCAAACAGTCTTTTGACTCTGTCTACCCCGCAAGGGATAAAGACGTGATTATATGTATGTATACTCTCCTTAACCACCGTGATTAGGTATATAGTTATTCTGAATTTGTATCCGTGACATAAGAGTTTGTTATAGGCCATCAATTGTTGTCTAATACTCGCCTGGCACAAACGAAAGATGGATGGTCCTCTTAAACCGCAGCCCCTTGCTCTTCAACCTCTTGACAGCCTCGAGGTACATGACGCCAACGGCTTTCATATCCTGCACTCCTCGTCCGTAGATCACGCCGTCTACCAGACGCGCTTCGAAAGGGGGGTATGTCCAGCTCTTCTGTTTAAGGAACAAAGAACATCTCAAAAGCATACCCAAAGAGGGTTGATGTCAGGCCGGTCATAAAACTGAAGCAAAAACTTTCCAGTATGATACATACATACATATGATCACGTCTTTATCCCTTACGGGGTAGACAGAGCCAACAGTCTTGAAAAGACAGATGGGCCACGTTCAGCTGTTTGGCTTAATGATAGAATTGAGATTCAAATAGTGACGGGTTGCTAGCCCATCGCCTAAAAGAAGAATCCCAAGTTTATAAGCCTATCCCTTAGTCGCCTTTTACGACATCCATGGGAACGAGATGGAGTGGTCCTATTCTTTTTTGTATTGGTGCCGGGAACCACACGGCAAATATATGTATAATATATTCATTTAATTATTTATACTCCGTATGTAAGTACTTGGGCGTTTATTATATTTTACTGTAGTAATTTCTTAAATCATGTCTTTTTTGCGCAGTTCATTAAATCCTTTGAATTAGGTACAGTAAAATCAACAGAATAGCGAAATAAATAGACGAAAACCCTATGTTTATTTGAATAAAGACGTCTTTTGAAGTCAAGTACTTACCTCGAAAACAGGAACTACATCCATGTGAGAATTGAGCAGGATGCTTGGTAGAGTCGGCTCCAGACCTTCCCAGGTCATCACCAGGATCGGTTTCTTGGCGACAGGCTCGAAGACTTGCACAGGGAGTCCCAGTTCTGAAGCCTGGCCTCGAAGGTATGTTAGACATTCCGCTGAAGTAACAAATAAACAATATTTTTTTTAATGAGATAGATAGAGTAGAAAGGATGCATTTACAATTCAAATTGAAAGAACTTTATTATGAAACAAATCAAGATATAAATAATACAAAATATCATAGAATATTAAGTAGAAATATCATGATTAGGTATTCATGTTGTTGTACAAACAAAATTGTTTTGTTACAGTTAGTGCGCTGAATAAATTGACTACTTTATTATTTCGGGAAAGTCGTTGGTTACAATAAAAAAATTATAATGTTTACATTAACAGACATAAAAATGTACAGTGCTTAATAAAGAAATCGACCAAATCTTTAGTGATATTAAAAACTTTTTGAACGCTACCGCTATATTTTCGAGCGCAATAAAAATCAGGACATTGAAGTATTTGTGTTTATGAAAACAAAAAAAAACAAAAAGCTTTAGTGATAGTTCTCATACCATAGTCGATATTAGGATGTACTGAGCGAATCCTGAGAAAATTTCTCAGATTGTTTACGGAAGCGTCTTTTTCGTAATCCACGGCCATATTTTTGGCGAAAAGCACAAATTTTTGACACAGATATAATTTAATAAGTATAAGTTGGCAAGAAGTAAGTACTGTTTGTTACAAAATATTCAATTGAAATGAATCGTGAAGTTACATGATAAGGTATACATATATTTGAAAGGTAACCGCAACCTAGTTTTGTTGGTTAAATTTCCCTTGTAGACGACCGCATTAAAATTGTGTCAAAACATTCCTAATTGTTTTTATTATCTGTATATTAAATTCGTACGGTGTTGTGCAAAGGAAAATTTGTGTAAGAAAAACACTCTTTTTATTAACAGCATCTAGTATTATATGGAAAGAGCTGTAAATAAAACATATATAGCCTATCATATACGTAGAAGAAAAGGCGGACGGTATTTGGCTTAAAAAAATTGAAGTATCATAATGGCGGTGTTGTACGCATGTGTGTGACAGACAACTTGCCATTTCGTGAGATAATCTATGACACATCTGTGATGTGATTGCGGCCGACTGTCATACTATCGGTGAGAGTGTAAGCGTGAGGCGTGTATATGAACAGTGGGCATACTATTAATGCTTCATTTTGCCGTATAGTAAAAAACCGTCTGCCTATTTTTCTACGTCTATGCAGCCAATATAAATCAGCTATGTTCATTTTAACATTTATAAAATATTGAATGGATTGAACCCGACACTAAGGTTTACATTCGCGGCATTATAAGGATTTTAGTTACGTTACGAAAACTTCAACATTTTTCATTCACCACTTTTCTTTAATAAACCACATAAATCGGCCAATAATGAAACAAATTCGGTTTTATTTCAAGTAAAAGTAATAATATTATGTAGATGTATTTTACTTGAAAACTAAATATGTTTAGAAACTTAAGAAGAAGTGTACGTTGTTTGATAGTATGGATAAATTTCTAACTTGTTGCTAGTTACCGAGATGTCAAACAGTTTCACGACGCCATAAACTATATGATTTATAGTAAGTACTGACTGTTCCAAGCCTCTAACTTTATAAGCACTCTGAATCTTTGTAGTAAATACTATACTAGTAAACACGAATTAAGTATTTACAATATTATAGTTTTACCTATTAAAATAAGTATCATTTCCTAGAATTAAATTGATCGTAGGATCTTGGCAAGTAGAAAGACGTAGTCTCTGCCTACCACTCCGGGGAAGAGGCGTGATTTGCGTATTATTACTGACCTGACATGAAATCCTAATATGTATGATGTATGAATTGATTGTTTTTTTTTTACATATACATATATGCAGGTTTTAAGAAATCAAGTAATAGTCATTATTGTAAAATTTAAATTACGAGTAGTTTAGTAATCTTTAGGTAAACTTACTAAAATAATTGCAACGTTCATGTATCAATAATGCCTACTGCAGATGTAATTGCACTGAATGTTGTATGACGCAGGCGCAAAAATTTTCTAATGCAGTGCTAAAAAAGTGTTTCTACAATTTCTGTATGCCGTGTGGTTTATGGCACTTTAGAATAGAACCACTCCATGTCTTCCCCGTGAATAACGTTAAAGGCGACTGAGGGATAGGCTTATAAACTCGGGATAACTGTTGTAGGCGATATACTAGCAACCTGTTACTGCTTGAATCTCAATTCCGTTATAAAGCCATATTACAGTTTAACGTGGACTTTCAGCCGTTTCAAGACTCTGTCTACCCCGCAAGGATAAAGACGTGCCTATTTGTATGTATGTCTGTGTGTACAGTCAACTGCAGAGAAACCTAGTAATCCTATGGTTTCGGTTTGTAAGAACAGGGGGTCATGTTTATCTGCCGTTGACTGTACATTGATTGCGTTTTATCAGTTATAGTACTCGTATGTGTTGTAGCTTTCCGTCCAATTTCCTCTGTTGCGGTGTCCGCGGTACCGATAAACGTTGACCTACTTTACATACGTATAGAACCCTTTACCCCTTACGGGATAGG
This sequence comes from Amyelois transitella, assembly GCF_032362555.1. NCBI lineage: Eukaryota > Metazoa > Arthropoda > Insecta > Lepidoptera > Pyralidae > Amyelois > Amyelois transitella. Next base: position 1,717,371 of record NC_083511.1, on the reverse strand, counting down.
CAGAGCTAACAACCTTGAAAAGGGTCAAATTTTGCTGTATGGCTTGGAGATGGAATTGAGACTGAAATGAAGACAGGTTGCTCGTAGCTTAAAGAATAAGTTCTTATGATAAATAATATGAATCTTTCGTTTATCAGTCCCTCCCTTGATTGACCCTTACAATGTTCAAGGGTAGAGAAACAGCTGGCAGACACTATGTTTTTTTTGTTACGAGATCAGCATGCTCCTGTTCCCTTAGTCGCGTTTTACGAAATTCATGGGAAAAGTGGTTAAATTCTTATGTTTAACAGCATGTGTGGTTTCCGGCTTTTAAGAAGCGGATAAGTGCTCCTAGCACACCATTTTTCCCATGAATTTCGTAAAACGCGACTAAGGGAGTCGATTCGCTTCTTAAGAGCCGGAAACCACACATGCTGTTAAACATAAGAATACCTTATCAACATCATCTATACATATAATAAAATTGTAGAAAAGTGCTGTCTGTACATTGAAAATAAAAATAAAAAAAATAGCAGGGGTTATTGTTATGTCGATGTCGAACCCAAAAACGTAATTAACTTTTTTTTTGTCTGTTTGTCGGTTTGTCTGTTTGTCGGTTTGTCTGTTTGTCTGTTCACGCTAATCTCAGAAACGGCTGAACCGAGTTGGATGCGGTTTTCACGAATATATTGTGGTATGCTTCAGTTATGCTTTAGTGTTTGTTTCATGTCAATCGGTTCATAAAAAAAGAAGTTATGTCAAATTAAAGAATCACGTCGAACACTATTCTATGCTTATACATAGGCACCATTAATCTCCGCAACTATTTGATGGATTTGATTGAAATTTTGTACCGACATATTTTAGAGCCTGGCGCAACATAAAGACTACTTTTTACCGCGGGAAAACATCCGTTTCCCATGGGAATCGGTAGTATATTGTTTTTTTTAACGCCTGTTCCGGTCAACGAACGACGTCGATCATTGTTACTAGATAGGTAAATTACAATCTATCTATACATATAATAAAATTGTAGAAAAGTGCTGTCTGTACATTGAAATTGAAAATAAAAATAAAAAAAATAGCAGGGGTTATTGTTATGTCGATGTCGAACCCAAAAACGTAATTAACTTTTTTTTTGTCTGTTTGTCGGTTTGTCTGTTTGTCGGTTTGTCTGTTCACGCTAATCTCAGAAACGGCTGAACCGAGTTGGATGCGGTTTTCACGAATATATTGTGGTATGCTTCAGTTATGCTTTAGTGTTTGTTTCATGTCAATCGGTTCATAAAAAAAGAAGTTATGTCAAATTAAAGAATCACGTCGAACACTATTCTATGCTTATACATAGGCACCATTAATCTCCGCAACTATTTGATGGATTTGATTGAAATTTTGTACCGACATATTTTAGAGCCTGGCGCAACATAAAGACTACTTTTTACCGCGGGAAAACATCCGTTTCCCATGGGAATCGGTAGTATATTGTTTTTTTTAACGCCTGTTCCGGTCAACGAACGACGTCGATCATTGTTACTAGATAGGTAAATTACAATCTATCTATACATATAATAAAATTGTAGAAAAGTGCTGTCTGTACATTGAAATTGAAAATAAAAATAAAAAAAATAGCAGGGGTTATTGTTATGTCGATGTCGAACCCAAAAACGTAATTAACTTTTTTTTTGTCTGTTTGTCGGTTTGTCTGTTTGTCGGTTTGTCTGTTTGTCTGTTCACGCTAATCTCAGAAACGGCTGAACCGAGTTGGATGCGGTTTTCACGAATATATTGTGGTATGCTTCAGTTATGCTTTAGTGTTTGTTTCATGTCAATCGGTTCATAAATAAAAAAGTTATGTCAAATTAAAGAATCACGTCGAACACTATTCTATGCTTATACATAGGCACCATTAATCTCCGCAACTATTTGACGGATTTGGTTGAAATTTTGTACCGACATATTTTAGAGCCTGGCGCAACATAAAGACTACTTTTTACCGCGGGAAAACATCCGTTTCCCATGGGAATCGGTAGTATATTGTTTTTTTAACGCCTGTTCCGGTCAACGAACGACGTCGATCATTGTTACTAGATAGGTAAATTACAATCATTAATAGAATATGTTATAGCTACTTATTACCTTGGAATTGACTGGATTACCATGGGAAAAAAATTAAAAGGGCTCATCTAAATTCTTTCTACTTAAGTTAGTTTAGGCTGATATCATAAACTATAAGAATAATTTACCGAGGGAAATCATAGTACTCCCATGGGAATGAAAAAACATTGTTCTTTTACGGCTGAAGGTAGTTTGTAAGCTGTTGAATTTTAAGAATAATGTCGAACAGATTCCTTCCAGTTTCCCGTGGGTCTGAGATGTTATCCCGCGGTAAAAAGTAACATAAGTGTTGTTATTTCCAAGCCTAAACTAACTGTTTGCCAAATTTCATCCATATCTGTTCAGTAGTTTTTGCGAGAAAGACTAACAAATATGCGTCTATACAAAGTTTCGCGTTTATATTATTAGTAAGAGTTAATTCTATTACGAATAACTACTTTTTTTCTCTGTTAGTAGAATTTACTGAAACTTTATAATAATTTTTATTTATAATAAATATCTTTATAGAGAAGTTAAATAAAAATTATCGGTTTAGGAATCGCGGTTCAGCTTAGGATGGACGTTTGTCGGTTGCATACGACGACTGCGCGCGCGGGTAGGTATATAAAGCGCGCCGAGAACCGCGCCGCGCCATTAAAGTAGGTTTTTTAGCTACCCAAAATGACTGTGATTATGATCCAAAATAAAAATAAGTATATATTTAAAAAAAAACGCTGCTCATAGTCACTATTCCACGCGAACGAAGTCGCGGGCACAGCTAGTACATACATATAGTCACGTCTATATCCCTTGCGGGGCAGACAGAGACAGGCGGGAACTAAAAATAGTTCAATTTATTTATCGTGATACTGTATGCCATTTTATAAATTGAAATTGCTTATCTGTTATGATCGCAGAGTTATCGGTTTTGTTGTGCATGGTAAAATGATATTTTCTAGATTTCTATGCAAAATGTAGATAAAAATAACAATAGCTCTTTGCACGCGAAAGTGATAAAAGGTAAAGAAATTGTTTCAGATATTTTTGAATGTTCAGAAGTTTTTTAGAAGCAAGCAGATTGACAAAAAAAAAAGAATAATTCCGGGAAAGCTAACTTTTATGGTAATCAAGGGTTTGGATTAAACTTACAAACTAAATTTCAACTTTAAACATACCTACTTGTGTCGCGAAAATTCGTCCTTTTGAAAGTCGGTTAAATGTCACACATATAATCAACCTTTTCCCCTGGGAGCTCAAAATTATTTTTGTCTAACAATCGGTTATTTCTCTGCGAACTAGCGGTCTGCAATAATAGCTGCGACAAAAATTAATATAAGTATGTTCACTAAATCGTATAAAATATCATTAAAAAGGTAACAGGTCTATTAGGCTTTGTTTAGTTTAAATTTTTTCCTTAGTAGCTTCTTATGACACCTACAAATAGATTGAAGTAATTTTAACGGCTAGTAATTGAATTTTCTTAAATATCAATTTAATAATTTTTCTATCTTTCATAATTTCCAGAACCGTTTTCTTATATATATAAATAACAGTTATAAAATTTATTTTAAAGTCTTTTTAACCTCTCATTAGTCATTTAAGTTGCAAAGCCCAGTTCATTATATTTTTTGGATGCCAGATATTTCAGCCTCTTGTGACATTTGGCACGGAAAGTGGCACGCGACAGACATTACAGATATTAAATATTACTTGCACTTTTTTATAATTAACTAAATAAATAAATGAAAAAAGATCAGGTCAAGAGTATCTTTAGAATAAGACCTCTCCATAACATTCCCATGGAACTTTGGGGTTTGCTCATAATATAATTCATATTCACGCCATCTTTCGGTACTTTTCACAAACTGTAAAATGAGAAAGTAGAATGGCGCTAGTATCTGTGCGGTTTCAGTGGTTTCAGTTTTTTCAGAGCAGTTTTAGTTAGGTGTATTTATAACAGATGGCGTTGCAAATAAATAGTGAATATAAAACTTATACGGTGTTCTCATTTGTATTCGTAATACCCGGTGGGTTTTATTCTGAAGGAACAAAATTTCAACTGTAGGCGTATGCATAACTCATGGAAAATGTGTTGACAAAGATAAAAGTGAGTTAGTATATTATTCGAAACTTACTTTAGTTTTATAAGAAGATAGTTATTTTCGGAGTAATAACAGCAAAACTCATTCAGCTGTTAACCAGCTGAACTTAATTTATCATTGTTCATATGGTATTTGAACACAGGGTTACCTACTTCAAAATTCTTAAAAATAACGGAATTGCTTTGTGATCATCACTTTTGAATTAAACCGAAAATGTGACTGAAATTGTGACAAGATTAAATCATATATTTTTTAAACTTTATTTCATCAAAAAATTAGGTACAATAGGTGCAAACCTTTGGGCTGACCTGAGATTTGGTATAATATTTATCATACATACATATGGTCACGTCTATATCCCTTGTGGGGTAGACAGAGCCAACAGTCTTGAAAAGACTAAATGGCCACGTTCAGCTATTTGGCTTAATGATAGAATTGAGATTCAAATAGTGATAGGTTGCTCGCCCATCGCCTAAAAAAGAATCCCAAGTTTGTAAGCCTATCCCTTAGTCGCCTTTTACGACATCCACGGGAAAAAGATGGAGTGGTCCTATTCTTTTTTGTACTGGTGCCGGGAACCACACGGTCATCATTGTCATATATTCCAACTTACTTTGCTAAAATTCGACATGAAGATAGTAATTATGACAGGAGTTTTCAGTAAATTCCACAAGAGTATAAACCTAGTTAAAATCTACTCAATAGTATTTTATAATCAACAGTTAAATTAACGTTTGATAGTACCTATTAATAAATTCCGTGGCATTGCTTACCTAAACATGAATGGGCACTAGACATTTTGTTATCGTAAAAGTCCAATAAATAGTTGTAAGCGTTTTACATATCACACACACACACATATATCGCTCCCATCTACAATGTGTGTTATTGGCTGACATAAAACGGAGCTTAAACTGAGAATTGCATTGGGGCCACGAAATGGTCATTTATCTTATCGGTACTTGTGACAGCAGGAATCTAATTTATTTATTTTATATATTTATTTTATTTTTGTATATACGTTAAGGAAACAAAATACTAAGTCCTTTATTTAGTTTTGTGACATGTCATGAAAGACGGTAATAGACTTTCACATATATATATATCATCACGTCTATATCTCTTGCGGGGTAGACAGAGCCAACAATCTTGAAAAGACTGAAAGGCCACGTTCAGCTATTTGGCTTAATAGACTTTCACATTTTTAATATTATAGTATGGTTAACTACATTATATTTACCAACTTACATATTTACCTATTTTTGTCTGAAATGGTCTTTAGTTTTTATTGCATCCAACTAAGCGAGGCCTTTTCTCTCGAGACTATTAGCTCTGTCTACTCCGTAAGGGATAAATTCGCGCTATATGTATCTCAATTCTATCATTAAGCCAAATAGCTGAACGTGACCATTCAGTCTTTTCAAGACTGTTGGCTCTGTCTACCCCGCAAGGGATATAGACATGACCATATGTATGTATGTATGTATGTATGTACTTTGGTTAAGTTCAGTTTAATGGCCACTCAAACAGGAAGACATCTACGTAACAGATTTCAGCGTGTCTCCAACAGAATAATGTCCCTCATATGGTTCGCGGAGTAATGATATCACTCACGTACTTACTTCTGTTATAATATGTTATTTTTATTGTTTATGAAAATATTTTTTTATTTATATACTAAGATAAAATATAATCAGAATACCACCAGTTACTTAACTGGTGCTTGTCCATTGAAGATTAAGTAAATGATCAATAATCTAAACTTATAAACAATTGCAAGTTTGTATAACACTTTTTTTTCCAAATAACACAGCACAAATTTACAAAATAAGCAGTTTAGGTTCAGCCAAAAAGTCTGGACACTCACGTTGTTCTTTAAACATCAAGATTAAAAAGTAAGAAACTATAATTTCATAACGGGTGTAAACTTCCAGTAACAATACGGTCGTCCTTAATAATTAAACCTTTTTGCCTAAACCTCACAAGATTTTGGTAGACAGATTAAAGTGAAACCCTGACCCGCTTGTTACGGTTATAATCAAGATCGAAATCATCGATAATATACTAGTGTAGTGACCACCAAGTGTTGGGCGCGCGGCAACTGTTCTGCTCAGTCGGCAAAAAGACCGCGTCGCGTATACACATTCGCGTTCCAAATTCGAATTGCGTTCACGCAAATAAAAAAAAATGTGTTCACTGGCTGAATATAAATAATTTCTCTTACATAAAAAAAATCGAGTTCAAAATTCAAATTTACGCGCGATACGTTTAACGCGCGTTTCGTTTTTTTCAAAATGAGATAATAAAAACTAGTTTACTAATGGTGTTAATGTACTGTACATATAGAGTTGAAAATGATAGTTGATTTAGTGTTAAGTGGTTGTTATGTATAGTTGTGTTCTGTGCTCAATTTGTATATGTGGTAAGGGTTAACAATGCGAGGGAAAGTGGTGACTGTTTTATTTTTGCAAGTACATGGGTATTTCTTATAAAATTGTTTCCCAACATTAAAAAAATAATGATATTGAAAATAACACTTACTTAAATTTTATTGATACTACATTTATCCTAAGAAATGCTCAAGATATATCGTATTCGTAAAAAGTATTTTATTACCAACATAATATTTTATTACGTTCTCGCAACCATTAAACTTCATAAAATAAAGTACTTAAATAAACTTAGAAAGGTCAGACGGTCTACGAAGGCTCGTAGCATCGTAGCTCGTAGAGGGGCGGCGTTGTAGACCCTCTACGGATGTTTTATTCGTTTAAATCTAATTATTTCGTATTAAAACTCAAAGCTTATTCATATTCATATACAAGGGAACATCTTTATTTAGGTACTAGCTGTGCCCGCGACTTCGTCCGCGTGGAATAGTTATTTTGGGCATCATTGAAGCCCTCAACGATGAATAATTTTCCCCGTTCTTTTACATATTCCTTTATTTCTTTGCTCCTTGTAGTTGCAGCGTGATGTTATATAGCCTTCCTCGATAAATGGTCTGCTTAAGGCAAAAATATTTTTTTATTGGAACCAGTAGTTCCTGAGATTAGCTCGTTCAAACAAACAAACTCTTCAGCTTTATAATGTTAGTATAGATTTTAGTAGTCACTTAAATGTTTAAGTGTGGATAAATTTAAAAATTATGTTCAAAACAATATTACCTTAATCATCGAATTTTTCCTACAGTCTGTTTAGATTTTTTTTACCCGAGGGAAATACCGTGATCTGATCCCTTTTAGGAATCTTATTAATTTTCACACATTCAGTTATCTGAATGTGCAGGATTCCTCACGATCATTTTCATAACCGTAACATAACCATTTTTTTAATTTCTTACAATGACCAAGTCGTAATTTGAAAATCTTAATATACCAAGGTACCGTAAATAATATGAGAATGAACTATATTCTGATAAGAGATCTTGATTAGGTTACCGTTTATTCCATTGATACTGTTTCATGATAATTACATTTTCATTTCACAAAATATTAATATAAAAGAAAGTGCTAGAAAGTGGCTGAAGGGAAGAGTTAATTCTTCTTCAGCTACTTTCTAGCGATATTGTCCAATTATTTTTGTGATCATGATTGAAATAATAGAACTTGTGTATATAAAACCAGAAAGCATAGCAATAGCGGATTTATCCTCCGAAAGGATTTTTCCGGTCAACCTATCCTATCCTAGACGAACTCGCACTCGATTAGTTTTACATAGTACGTCTATGATCCTAAATAAAAAAAAAAATACTTTGTCGGCCAGCACCCTTACAAATTTTACTACCAGCAGTGGTACACACAAACACACGTTTAAATGGGACTTCCATCCATCCCCTCCATCGGAACCAGATTACTTAGCAGCGGAACAATGCTTGTCTGTGAAAAACACAACTCGCATTAAGGCCAAACTGTCTACACTTGTCTAGTAACGTTTTAGAATAGAATAGAATAAATTTATTTTCAAAATTGGATACAAGGTATCACTTATTGACTTCACATAACTTAAATCTAATTATATCTACTACCGCTTCCAAAGCGCATGTGAAGATGAAGTGGGGGAAAAAACTACACTGCAGCATATTCACCGGACGTCAATTTACAAATATAGATCTCTTTAATCTAAATCGTGGACGAATGCATATTGTCTGCATTAAATAATATGAATGAATATAAAACTAATGATTTTAATACGAATATTTGAGTTAGTGCAGTGATCTTGAACAGTTTGAAAGCCATTGTCTTTTTTTCTGAGAGGTGCTCATTGTTTCGTCAAAGAAACAATATATAATTTTAAGTCTTTTCCTTTATTGACTTATGTACAATATAATTGTATAGGGTAATGCAAACTTATACAGTACTGAAAAAGTGATTTTTTAAAATTCATTTTTCCCAAATATTTTTTTTATCGTAGCCAGTAAATGATAACTAAAATCCAGCCATCTAACCAAAGACTAATATAACAGTTCAACTAAATTTACTTACTAGTTCAAATTTAAATATATTTAAAATCGGAACGGCGGAGACATTGACACGTTGATTTCTGTAGTCATTGAAACTTTATTTTGGTGTCAGTTATTTCCTCAGGTTATTTCTGAAAACGGCGGGCGTCATCGCATCAATCACGTGTCTGTTTGTATATACCCTCTTAAAATATATATATAAGAGGCGACTGACTAATTGACTTGCATATTAACGCTGTCCTAACCGCTAGGTCTAGAAATTTGACATTTGGCATGTTCTTATGTGTCTTAAGAGATAATATCCCAAAATTGCTGTTGGAACGGAATTTTCGTATTACACGGGCGAAACCGCGGCTATACTCTAGTCTTGGTAAAAGTGACACGCAGCAACACACGAGATAAAGTATCTAAAATCATAGCGATCAAAATTAAAGCACTGATTATTCCGCGATGCCAATCCTATTACATACGTATGGTCACATCTATATCCCTTGCGGGGTAGACAGAGCCAACAGTCTTGAAAAGACTGAATGGCCACGTTCAGCTATTTGGCAATGATAGAATTGAGATTCAAATAGTGACAAGTTGCTAGCCCATCGCCTAAAAAAGAATCCCAAGGTTTTAAGCCTATCCCTTACTCGCCTTTTACGACATCCATGGAAGAGGAATGGAGTGGTCCTATGCTTTTTTGTATTGGTGTCGGGAACCACACGGCACAGTCACGGCCAGTCCTATTTATTGTTTGAAGTTAATAGGTGTGCAATTCTTACTCATATTGATAAAGTATAGTTTTAAGATGTTTCCTAACTTCTCTTTAAAATAAATGTTTGCTTAAAAGTATCTATTTTGTTACATTTAAGTCAGTCCAGGTCACTCACAAAATTATATCCTTTTTCCTCTGAGCGAATTTTAGCTACACATCAACAACTAAAAAGCTATTTTATATGCCTACATTTAAAAAACATTCAATATTAACCAAAACATATAACAGATAGTTTAATTATGACATTTAAAGGCTGAAAACTTGTTTTTTTTAACAAGATCTAATATTTGATTGTGTGAGAGAAGAAACTAGAAAATTATCTTATAAGAAAAAAAGGTATACTTACATGAACTTCACGTAAAATGTTCAGGATATAATAATAAATAACTTTTCCCTAATAATATATTAAACAGAAATAGGAAAAGTAATAAAGAAAATGTACCTACCTCAACCAAAAAGGAAGGTGATCGCTCATATTATTTACGGAATGTCGAAACTTTTCCGTATTTATTTGTAGGAAAATGTATCAGTATCAAAGAGTAACCTCTCTTTGAGATCTCAAAGATATATAATTAAATATAACACATGTTATTGGAGATAATTTTACATTAATGATAAGTATATATATTTTTTTTATAATATACTAGCTGTGCCCGCGACTTCGTCCTCGTGGAATAGTTATTTTGGGCATCATTGAAGCTCTCAAGGATGAATAATTTCCCCGTTTTTTTTTTTCACATTTTACATTATTTCTTCGCTCATAAAAGTTGCAGCGTGATGTTATATAGCCTAAAGCCTTCCTCGATAAATGGTCTATTCAACGCAAAAATAATTTTTCAATTAGAACCAGTAGTTCCTGAGATTAGCGCGTTCGAACAAACAAACAAATAAACTCTTCAGCTTTATAATATTAGTATTATTTAAATTAAGAAGTAAACTTGCCAAAAAGCATGTTCTTAAACAAGATTTCAACACAAGATGTCTTTAACAAGAAGTTAAATAGTTTCGTAACAACTTTGACTTGCAAATCTATGTTTATTTGAATGTTATCTCGAAGCTTTAGCTACTTAACTTGAACTGATATGTGGAGAGTATTTTACGAGTATAGTGAGTAGTATAAATATTTCAACAACATATATTTTATATCTCCTTACCAGCCAAGTAAATAAACATACATACAAAATCACACCTCTTTCTCAAAGGGGTAGGTTGTAGGCCACTTGCCACGATCCCTGCATATTTATTTCGCTTCATCCACATTCATGACTCTGTTCATGCAAGCTCGGCGGTTTCAGGAATTCTTGACCTGACTTTTTTCCAGGACGTACCCAAGTCAAATACAGACTTTCAAAAAAGTTTATTCCACTATGCACCACAACAAATAAAATAAATTATTTAAAAAATCTTAGGTATCCCTAAAACGTATGTTACTATAAGTACTTAAAACTAATACACGAAATTTATTGTCTTTTCGCAAAATTTTATCGTTATAACTATTTTATTATATTAGAGTATTAACGAATCTGTATTTACGACTGGTGACTACACTAATGAGACAGAAATGCGCGTACATTTAGCCACGTCAAATATAATAGTGGGATATTTTAAGTGCAGCGTGACAGAATCTAGTTATTTCGTTTACACAATCGCTGGTAAATCGTAATGTTAAATGTATTGTTATTTTTTATTCATTTGCAAACTTCTCTCATTTCTCATCAAGATGAGAGTCTGCTATTTTGAGACTCTCTAAGAATTACTTAAGTATTCGTCATATCAAATATTTTATAAGTGGCATTTTTTTGTACGTATGTAGTCGACAAGGCCTTTATTTAAAAATATTACATATAAATTTTTTTAAATATATTTATTTATAGAATTTTAGTTTATTCATAACGATTTGTTAATACTTTTACAGCATTTAGGTAATAATTGATTAATATTAATTTCAATAAATTTTATACCGGTTTTATAAGTCTATTGCTACTATGTGTACAATATATTATGAAATACAATCATAAATGTAGTTAATGTCTGGCCGATGAGAAAGAATCGTTAAAATGCATTTTCGATAACTTCGTTTGCATATTACCGAAGAATTAACTGCACTGCATATGAAATGATGTACGTGACTGATTTATTCCTACTGCTTGCAGTTTTTGAGGTTATGTACCTCTAAAAAGAACCCTACGTAGACCGCCTGTCTAACTGTCATGACCCTTTTCTTAAAAAAGGTTCCAAGTGGAAACGTATTTAGGACTAAAGTCGCTTTTATCTATTGAAAAAATCAAAACCCAGAAAGGTATGATCGTTTATGAGAGTCAAAAGTCAAAGCGACAAAAAGATATGATCATATATATTTATGGTGTCAAATATTTTGTGATTTAAATACAACTTGTGACAAATATTGAAACAAGGTTCCTTTTGACCAAAATTCGTAAAATTAGGCTATTAGCAAATTCTCAAAGCACATTTAAAGTATGTTGGTTGGGTCAGAAAGATTCGCTGTAACCAATATAAAATAACCTCTTTAAATATAACAACAAAATTATAAGTATAAATGTATCAACAATCATAATTATAAAAAAATTAGTTCTTACAATTTCTATTATAGAATTCACATAGTGCAAAAGTTACGAAATTTCATTAAATTCTCATTTTATATCTATCTATATTTCACTTGTCCCGCGGCAACTTTGTAAATTCTCGGAAATTCTGATTTATTCTCAGAAGCAGCCAAGCGAGCTATTCCTGTATTTACGTGGGAAAATAAACTTGGGAACAAACGGTCAATGTCGGCCTTTGCCACTCTATCCTCGGATTGTTACATGATAACGACGCCAACCAATATATTTGTTATTTATACATACATATAATAATGTCTATATCCCTTGCGGGGTAGATAAAGCCTACAGTCTCGTTCTTCTTGGCTAGAATCCCGGTTGCCCGTTGTCCCGGCAAGTCTACCTCGCAAGTCGTGATTTTGTGTATTTCTCTGTGTATTTTTTTTTTGCTTTCTCTTTCTCTTTTTTTTCAAAGATGTCGCTTCGTCCTGTTGTGACAAAAGACATATTTTTAGTTTTACAAAGTTAATCGCTTAGTTCAGCGGCTAATTCATTTGAGCACATTTGTTAAAATTATCTCGTAATGATTTCGCAACAGCTGAATATATGCCAGGTATGTGGCGAATCCGGTTAATAAATCACCCTTTTATGACGTTACTTAATTAAACTATAAAATTAATGACGTCAGGATTCTGAGTCAGGAAGAGAGCCATCAATTTGATTATCCACTAAAATTGTTATAGTATTTATCTGATGAGTATCAAGGATCTTATGATCATTATTGGTTTGAGCCAAAATTCTGCCAATAAACACGTACATATATTTACTACGAGTATGTATACTAGCTTTTACCAGCGGCTTGGTTCTAAATGTTTTTATGAGATGACTTTCATGCGAATTGTTGCTATGAATAATATTATTGCATACATACATATACATAAAATCACGCCTTTTCCCGGAGGGGTAGGCAGAGACTACATCTTTCCACTTGCCACTGCATACTAATAATATTATTGTTTGGAAGAAGACTTGTGTTTTTTCTGAAAACTAGCTACGACATAATTTGTTTTTTTTTTTCAAAATACTTTTATATCATTTTGTGCTACTAGATTCATCCTCAGCTTTGGTACTCAGGGTTCCCTTGCTTTCTTTAACGGTCCTAACAATACTAGGTCTCTGCGAATTCGTTAAATAAAAATAGTTTTCATTCAACAAAAATCTAATTATTGGAATGCCGATTTCTACTTCAAGCTCTGAGTTAAGTGCCGTCTGGTTCCCGGCACCAATACAAAAAAGAATAGGACCACTTCATCTCTTTCCCATGGATGTCGTAAAAGGCGACTAAGGGGTAGGCTTATAAACTTGGGATTCTTCTTTTAGGCGATGGGCTAGCAACCTGTCACTATTTGAATTTCAATCCTATCTTAAAGCCAAATAGCTTTAGGTGGCCTATCAGTCTTTACAAGACTGTAGGATCTGTCTACCCCGCAAGGGATATAGACGTGATTATATGTATGTATGTAACTCTGATTTAACTCTGTGGTCAACCTGATCATTATTGCTAATGTCATTCAGGTCAAGGTACAGTCGTGGTTATCACTAATGGTCATTCAATCTAAAGTGTGCAATAGTGGACTTGTCTATAGACGAAGAGACTGGCCTTTAAATTTATCGCAATCGTAATATTCTTATAAATTGACTAACGACTCAGTGTCCTTTTTTATAGGTGGCAGTTCTAACTTATTTATTTGATTCAGTTACTTATTGACCGGATTACCAAACCAGTGAGGGTCCTAGTAATTTGTAATTTGGCAAGTTGCTAACGAAGTCTAGAGGAGATTCCAAAATTATTATTAAGGGAGAATTATAAATTTTATACGCATACCCATTTTATTTTATACGAATAGGTATAAAATTTAGATTTTATATATACATTTCATATGTTCAAGTCAGCTTAAGGGTACTAAAAGTAGACGCGTTGCCATCTTGACTAGTAAATGATGATTCCAGTGTTTTATTATTATTTGTCAAAAAAAAAATATTCACATTTTCCTGATTATAAATATTTTCACCATATCCGAATCTCAATTTTATCACTAAACTATCCATTTAAACATGATGTTCGATCGCTGATAAATAATTATTATATTTTATAACACGAAGGTTCTCTGCTTAACCCAATTATAGACTGTTAGATAAAAGGTACTACTAGCATTAAGTCCGTCTATCGTACTTTACAAATTGTAATTGTTACAATATAGAATAAATGAATAAATATAATTATTTAAACTTTAAGTCTCGTGTCTACTGCCCCCTTCTGATAGAAACGTAAAATAAAAAAAAAAAAAACAATATGCCAAAATTCTGAAGATCTCCGACTTCTCTCGAGGACTTGCCATAGACTAATTATGATTTATGAGACAGGGCCGCACTGAGTGCGATATTACGTTTAGTTTAGCCGGGACGTATCTGGGACTGTCATAATATGAATTGATCGTGGTGCAAGGCCACTTGAAGAATCGTATATTCTAAAAGTAACTGGAAATTAAATTTGCAAATCCCAAAAAAAAAAACTACGAACGTTGACATAGCATGTGTTTTATATTAGCTTAAATGTTTTTTTATAGTTTGTAAGTTTTTGAATAATAAATAAATAAAATAAATATATATTTTTTAACTCGGAATTACAGAGAATTGCAAGCAGCAAACGCGATAAAGAATATGATACATGCATACATACAATCACACAGTTTGTTCGTTAAGAAAACTGTTGAGAGCTTTCACCAGGACGAGGCTGATAAGATAGCATTTTTATTACACACATGAATATAATACAGTAACACTATATAGAAGATAACAGCTTCTTTTTGAAATAGTAGATCAATCTACACTAATATTATAAAGCTGAAGAGTTAAAAAAGCGGGGAAAATTATTCATCCTTGAGGGCTTCAATGATGCCCAAAATAACTACTCCACGCGGACGGAGTCGCGGGCACAGCTAGTATATGTATGTATGCAAATCAATAACTAAAAAATATTTTTTTTATATAAATAGAATTATTTTTACGCGTAATTAATAGTACTTGTATGAGAATTTTATCATTTTAACCCAATAAAAAGGTTCTCATCAATGTCAGACAGACAATGGCACCAATAAGAAGATTGTGCGCCGCAGTAAGTCTAATTGAAGTCGATGGAAATTTACGTAAGAGGATTTCCCTAAAACAATTATAAAGGACGTGGGCTTTGGAATAATATTCAGGGATAATAAGTACGTCCATTGAAAATGATAATATCATTATCGTATTATGTAGGTGGCTTTATAATCTTGGTACCTATTACCGGTAATAAGTATTTTCATAGACTGATATGGGCATAAACGTATATAAATATTCTATATATAATACAAAGATAATAAAACTTTAACGAAAACATATGCTGCAAATTGGTGTCAGAATTATATCTTAATATTATTAATGCGCAAATATGTTAGGATGTGTGTATCTTTTTTAACTGCTTTGCGCAAAAACTACCGATGTTAATTAAACTTTTCACTAATATAGCTTAGACATTGGAATAATATAATAGGTTAAAATTTATAGAGATTTAAGGCGGCCGAGGTCGCGGGCATTAGTCATATAATTATCCTATTATGTAACACAAAATTTTAACACTAACGGGGCAAAAATCTTATCCCTCCTCATTTATTTTCTCCTCAGCTCTCTTTGAGGGGCAGGAACAGGGAATTAACTATACTTACCTATAAACTAAGAATTTACGCATATTTCATAAAAAAAATCAATGTTACTAACCAATAATTTTTTTTAGATTTATGTACATTGAAATCAAGATAGGATTTAAATCCAATGACATTAATATTTTTCATTACAAATTATTTGATTTAATACCATTATTTGTCTTGTAGAATATACTTTGTTGAAGTTTTAACTAAACAAAACGATATACTTATAAACTGTAAACTTTTTGCCATTGTCTCGTTACTGTTTTGTCTGAGATACACAGGCACAAGTTAAACCACGCTTAACCTGACCATATTTATAAACTAAAAGGCCGAGACGAATTTATATTATTAACCCAAATTGGCATCAAATAGAGAAAGTTTCAAAATACAAAGATAAATAAACTGTTTCATGGTAAACATTTGCCGCGAATTGGTGGAAATTAATTCATAAGAATCTACTTATGCAAATCTCTTTATTCCACTGTTTTGATGAGATGTTAAAACTAAAATAAATGGGTGCTCAAACAATCACATTTCCATTTCGCCATTGTCTGAAATCATGAGAATCATCATTTATTTAAGGTTATTACCGTAAATGTAAGTAAGGTTCTATAAATATTTCTGCCATTTGCTTGCATTAATGTTATATTTTTGATGCCGTGTTGTTTTTTCGTGTAGGTATTTGGGGAATGACAGTTTTAAACCGACTAAAAAAAGGTGGAGGAAACCATACGTACATCATATGATCACGTCTATATCCCTAGCGGGGTAAACAGAGCCAATCTTGAAAAGACTGACCGGCCACGGTCAGCTGTTTGGCTTAGTGATAGAATTGAGATTCAAATAGTGACAGGCTGTTAGCCCATCGCCTAAAAGATGAATCCCAAGTTTATAAGCCTATCCCTTAGTCGCCTTTTCGCCGTCGACATCCGTGGGAAAGAGATGGAGTGGTCCTATTCTTTTTTCTAATGGCGCCGGGAACCACACGGCACGGAGGAGGAAAACATACAATTATAATAACATACTGTATCAATATGCACATATCGCAATATGTTCTTAATAAATATACATTATTGATATTATAAATAATCGGTTGAAGAATTAACTCATATTTTATGTAGTCCAACAACTAAGTTTTACTATAAGCTTTATAATCATTGTCGCTGGCCACATTTTCCTCGACCTAATGGCTTACAACTTAACAATCAAAGCTATAATCAAGATGGCTGATAACTGCGTTCACCGTCGCGAGTCGGCCATTATACTGTAAGGGCATAGTTCAAGAGTGAATGTCCCTGTTTATTATGTGATGTTTTTATTGTATGATGACCTTGATTGCAACTAAAGACTGATACGGGTCAGGTTTCCGTACAAAGGTCAGATGGGAAGCTTTGTGTAAAAACCTGACTCACCCAATCCAGGGTCCATGGTCAAAGAGATATTCCGGGCTCCTCTCCAGAGTGTTGAGGATGCAACCGGGACTAAAGCCTTAGTTTTAGTCTGTAATGGTAGATGTAAGAAAATAACTAAATAAATAAAATAAGTACCATGTGTTTTCCGGAACCAATAGAAAAAAGAATAGGACCACCTCCATCTCTTTCCCATGGATGTCGTGAAAGGCAACGAATGGATAGGTTTATAAACTAAGAATCCTTTTAGGCGATGGGCTAGCCACCTGTCACTATTTAAGTCTCGATTCTATCATTAAGCCAACAGCTGAACGACTATCAATCTTTTCAAGGCTCTGTCTACCCCGCAGGGGTAATATAGACGTGATTATATGTTTGTAAGTAAATAAAATGAAGAGAAATGCATTCATCCCGTACTCAATAACATATGTAGAAGTCGAGTTATTCTATTATAAGTTTGATAGAATGGAGTTATTGTAACTTTACAGTTTAACTATAGACAATGATAGAATGTCTGACAGAAAATATTTATACAACATGGGTTTTGCAATGGTGTTTACAAACAAATTTTGTTATTGACAAACTCTTTAAGTACAGAATTGATTAACATTTTTCCGTATTTGGAAATCTTTTAAAAATAAATATATTGTTTTTAATAGTAGCCTTCAAGAACAGGTTTTATTTTAACATAATTTATTAATTACAGAATTATTGAATTTCACTTCCGTCATTAAGTCATGCCATTAAATCTAAGCATCGTATAAAAAGTTGATATGTGATGTGCAATACTCGTGCGCATATCTTTGTATTCATTTAAAGCCGTATTTAATAACAACTATGTACTGCTTAGTGCAAAATATTCGCAGGTACCTAACTTTGAAAACTTTGCCAAAAATCTGTTCACTTACAGCATGTAAGCGGTTTATGACTTATTTATCTTATATATAAAATTCTCGTGTCACAATGTTTGTTCCCGTACTCCTCCGAAACGGCTTGACCGATTCTCACAAGATTTTGTGAGCATATGAAGTAGTTCTGAGAATCCGCCAACATCTATTTTTCATACCCCTAAGTGATAAGGGTTGTCCATCCTTAACATTTTATTTTTAACTAGAATTTACTTAAAAATGATTTATATGGCAAAACAACGTTTGCCGGGACAGCTACTTTATTTGTATGATCTTTAGTTAAAAAATTTACAGTAAATAGAGAGCGCAATATATGTATATCCTTACATTCAATTCATTCAATATCTAGTTGTATAGTTGAAATGGCTGATTGAAAACCTGAAAAATATATCAAAATCTAATCTAATCTAAATTTAATAAAACAAATTTTTTTCTCATAAAGCAATAAAGCACTTCGCATTTGCATAAAAACATCGTAATTTGTTTATTTCGTGCCAGCCAATATCTCGAAGTTATTACTCTTTCAGCAAGATTACTTTGAAAGGCTATTTGGACTAGGATCAAAGGAATACCTAACCTAGGAAAGTCGTCCTTATTTTATGTGTTCTCGTAAATATATTTCATTAGTCTGATATGTTGGAATCTATTTGCAGGCGTGCAGACGCCTACAACATAACCAAATTTCACTGTAACATTTATTTTTGAAGTCATATTGTTAGGTTTGGTTTTTTTTTTCTTGGTGCTTATTTCAGAAAGAACAATGGAAATGTTAAAAAATAGCGTATATTAACAACCTGTCAACAAACAAAATAAAATAAAAAAAAGTCCAGGATTTAGGTAAAGGCAAAGTCTACTACATCTATCCACTTACCACGATCCCTGCATACCTAGTTCTATTGGTTTATCAAAAATTTACATACATACATACATACTTCTCCTAAAAATAACAAATACTTTCCTGAAAACCGCATCAAACGGTTCAGCGTATGGCGAGTTCATCGCGGACAAACATACAAACTTACAAACACAGATCAAACTGAGAACCACCTTTTTTTGAAGGCGGTTAAATAGGATATTACCTAGAACGGTACCAGCGCTTTCACTCAAATCTATTTGTCACTTCGTGCTACTTTACATATTTTCCTTTTTAACAAAAAATACTATACCAACTTTCGTAAAAGTGATTCCCCTTAACAGTTTTGAGTCATAAAAAAGGGTAGCAGTGTGGTATGCGTGTGTTATTTTGGTCACTGTGTGGCCTCGTGACCGTGACCTCGAGTGGAGCTACCTTCGCTACCTCGCTTTGGACAGATATACGCACCTAATAAAGAAGGTACAGAAATGGAACTTGTGTATATTAAACGGAATTGATATACCTTTATTATTATATTACTAGTATTTCAAAAAATAATAACATACATACATATAGTCATGTCTATCTCCCTTGCGGGGAAGACAGAGCCAACAGTCTTGAAAATACTGAAAAGCCACGTTCAGCTGTATGATTTTATGACGGAATTGAGATTCAAATAGTGACAGGATGTTAGCCAATCGTCTACAAGAGGAATCCCAAGTTCATAACCCTATGCCGTAGCGCCATTTACGACATCCATGGGAAAGGTATGGAGTGGTTCTGTTCTAAAGGGCCGGAAACCACACATCGAAAAATGCTTAATGACAATTTGTTTGAAAAACATAACATAACATAAACATTTTCCGTTTATATTTTCCGTAAAAAAAAACCCCGAAAAACGTAGCCTATATAAAGCTATATTTGCGATTATTCACTCGTATATGCATGCATACCAAATTATATCAAAACCGGTACAGAGGTTTGGGAGTAAAAGGCGTATTTTTTTTATATTAATACATATTTAGAGGAAGTATGGAAGCTACACTGGGCAGCCTGAATATCTTAATGCACTGACTCCTACCATACAAATGGTATCTTAGTTGAGATAAAAAAAAAACGTTACGAAAAACAACGACCAATTGTTAAAATGAGGTGTCTTTTCTGTACTGATCATAGTTTGTGCCTAATAAGGGCGCAGTCTGGTCAATATTTTGACCTTTCCGTATAATGATTAGTTTTAAGGGTTAGAAATAAGTTGACCTGAGAGCAGGGTTGGCTTTTTATAGATGTAGTACCTAATTTGACAACAAAAGCTCGGCTTTGTTACCATAAGAATCTCGCCTGGACAATGATCATTATTCTCCAAGCGTTAGACCCGCTTTGTCTTTACCTCTTTGTGATCAAAAAACCATGCACTGAGTGCGATATTACGTTTAGTTTAGTCGGGACGTATCTAGGACTGTCATGATATGAATTGATCATGGTGCAAGGCTACTTGAAGAATCGTATATTATAAAAGTAACTGGAAATTTCATTTGCAAATCCAAAAAAAAAAATAATACGAACGTTGACATAGCATGTGTTTTACATTAGCTTAAATGTTTTATTATAGTTTGTAAGTTTTTGAATAATAAATAAATAAAATAAATATATATTTTTTAACCCGGAATTACAGAGAATTGCAAGCAGCAAACGCGATAAAGAATATGATACATGCATACATACAAGTTAAGAAAACTGTAGAGACCTTTCGTACTTGATTGAGAATTTCATCATTTTTACCCAATAATATGGTTCTCATCAATGTCAGACAGACAATGGCACCAATAAGAAGATTGTGCGACGCAGTAAGTCTAATTGAAGCCGATGGAAATTTATGTAAGAGGATTTCCCTAAAACAATTATAAAAGACGTGGGCTTTGGAATAATATTCAGGGATAATAAGTACGTCTATTGAAAATGATAATATCATTATCGTATTATGTAGGTGGCTTTATAATATTAGTACCTATTACCGGTGATAAGTTTTTTTATAGACTTATTCGCAAATTGGCATAAACGTTTATAAATGTCCTATATTTAATACAAAGATAATAAAACTACAACAAAAAATTTTAGCTGCAAATTGGTGTCAGAATTACATCTTAATATTATTAATGCGCAAATATGTTAGGATGTGTGTATCTTTTTTAACTCCTTTGCGCAATAACTACCGATGTTAATTAAACTTTTCACTAATATAGCTTAGACATTGGAATAATATAATAAGTTAAAATTTATAGAGATTTAAGGCGGCCGAGGTCGCGGGCTTCAATCATATAATTATCCTATTATGTAGCACAAAATTTTAACACTAACGGGGCAAAAATCTTATCCCTCCTCATTTATCTTCCCCGCAGCTCTATTTGAGGGACAGGAACAGGGAATTAACTATACTTACCTATAAACTAAGAATTTACGCATATTTCATAAAAAAAATCAATGTTACTAACCAATAATTTTTTTTTTAGATTTATGTACATTGAAATCAAGATAGGATTTAAATCCAATGACACTAATATTTTTCGTTACAAAATATTTGATTTAATACCATTATTTGTCTTGTAAAATATACTTTGTTGAAGTTTTAACGAAATAAAACGATGTACTTATAAACTGTAAACTTTTTGCTATTGTCTCGTTACTGTTTTGTCTGAGATACACAGGCACAAGTTAAACCACGCTTAACCTGACCATATTTATAAACTAAAAGGCCGAGACGAATTTATATTATTAACCCAAATTGGCATCAAATAGAGAAAGTTTCAAAATACAAAGATAAATAAACTGTTTCATGGTAAACATTTGCCGCGAATTGGTGGAAATTAATTCATAAGAATCTACTTATGCAAATCTCTTTATTCCACTGTTTTGATGAGATGTTAAAACTAAAATAAATGGGTGCTCAAACAATCACATTTCCATTTCGCCATTGTCTGAAATCATGAGAATCATCATTTATTTAAGGTTATTACCGTAAATGTAAGTAAGGTTCTATAAATATTTCTGCCATTTGCTTGCATTAATGTTATATTTTTAATGCCGTGTTGTTTTTTTGTGTAGGTATTTGGGGAATGACAGTTTTGAACCGACTTAAAAAAGGTGGAGGAAAACATACGTACATCATATGATCACGTCTATATCCCTAGCGGGGTAAACAGAGCCAGTCTTGAAAAGACTGACCGGCCACGGTCAGCTGTTTGGCTTAGTGATAGAATTGAGATTCAAATAGTGACAGGTTGTTAGCCCATCGCCTAAAAGAGGAATCCCAAGTTTATAAGCCTATCCCTTAGTCGTTTTTTACGACATCCGTGGGAAAGAGATGGAGTGGTCCTATTCTTTTTTGTAATGGTGCCGGTAACCACACGGCACGGAAAACTTACAATTATAATAACATACTGTATCAATATGCACATATCGCAATATGTTCTTAATAAATATACATTATTGATATTATAAATAATCGGTTGAAGAATTAACTCATATTTTATGTAGTCCAACAACTAAGTTTTACTATAAGCTTTATAATCATTGTCGCTGGCCACATTTTCCTCGACCTAATGGCTTACAACTTAACAATCAAAGCTATAATCAAGATGGCTGATAACTGCGTTCACCGTCGCGAGTCGGCCATTATACTGTAAGGGCATAGTTCAAGAGTGAATGTCCCTGTTTATTATGTGATGTTTTTATTGTATGATGACCTTGATTGCAACTAAAGACTGATACGGGTCAGGTTTCCGTACAAAGGTCAGATGGGAGGTTTTGTGTAAAAACCTGACTCACCCAATCCAGGGTCCATGGTCAAAGAGATATTCCGGGCTCCTCTCCAGAGTGTTGAGGATGCAACCGGGACTAAAGCCTTAGTTTTAGTCTGTAATGGTAGATGTAAGAAAGTAACTAAATAAATAAAATAAGTAGCGTGTGTTTTCCGGACCCAATAGAGAAAAGAATAGGACCACCTCCATCTCTACCCATGGATGTCGTGAAAGGCAACGAAGGGATAGGTTTATAAACTTAGAATCCTTCTTTTAGGCGATGGGCTAGCAACCTGTCACTATTTAAGTCTCGATTCTATCATTAAGCCAACAGTTGAACGACTATCAATCTTTTCAAGGCTCTGTCTACCCCGCAGGGGATATAGACGTGATTATATGTTTGTAAGTAAATAAAATGAAGAGAAATGCATTCATCCCGTACTCAATAACATATGTAGAAGTCGAGTTATTCTATTATAAGTTGGATAGAATGGAGTTATTGTAACTTTACAGTTTAACTATTGACAATGATGAAACGTCTGACAGAAAATATTTATACAACATGGGTTTTGCAATGGTGTTTACAAACAAATTTTGTTATTGACAAACTCTTTAAGTACAGAGTTGATTAACATTTTTCCGTATTTGGAAATCTTTTAAAAATAAATATATTGTTTTTAATAGTAGCCTTCAACAACAGGTTTTATTTTAACATAATTTATTAATTACAGAATTATTGAATTTCACTTCCGTCATTAAGTCATGCCATTAAATCTAAGCATCGTATAAAAAGTTGATATGTGATGTGCAATACTCGTGCGCATATCTTTGTATTCATTTAAGCCGTATTTAAAAACAACTATGTACTGCTTAGTGCAAAATATTCGCAGGTACCTAACTTTGAAAACTTTGTCAAAAATCTGTTCACTTACAGCATGTAAGCGGTTTATGACTATTATCTTATATATAAAATTCTCGTGTCACAATGTTTGTTCCCGTACTCCTCCGAAACGGCTTGACCGATTCTCACAAGATTTTGTGAGCATATGAAGTAGTTCTGAGAATCGGCCAACATCTATTTTTCATACCCCTAAGTGATAAGGGTTGTCCATCCTTAACATTTTATTTTTAACTAGAATTTACTTAAAAATGATTTATTTGCCAAAACAACGTTTGCCGGGACTACTTTATTTACTACGGGCTAGTTTATTTGTATGATCTTTAGTTAAAAAATTTACAGTAAATGAGAGGGCAATATATGTATATCCTTACATTCAACTACATATCTATTTGTATGGTTGAAATGGCTGATTGAAAACCTGAAAAATATATTAAAATCTAATCTAATCTAAATTTAATAAAACCAATTTTTTTCTCATAAAGCAATAAAGCGCTTCGCATTTGCATAAAAACATCGTAATTTGTTTATTTCGTGCCAGCCAATATCTCGAAGTTATTACTCTTTCAGCAAGATGACTTTGAAAGGCTATTTGGACTAGGATCAAAGGAATACCTAACCTAGGAAAGTCGTCCTTATTTTATGTGTTCTCGTAAATATATTTCATTAGTCTGATATGTTGAAATCTCTTTGTAGGCGTGCAGACGCCTACCTACCACATAAGTTTCACTGTAACAGTTTTTTGAAGTCATATTGTTAGGTTTGGTTTTTTTTTCTTGGTGCTTATTTCAGAAAGAATAATGAAAATGTTGAAAAATAGCGTATATTAACATTCTGTCACCAAACATAATATAATCATAATAATTCCAGGATTTAGAGGCATACTACATCTATTCACTTACCACGATCCCTGCATATGTACCTAGTTACATTGGTTTATCAAATTTTTTTAACTTCTCCTAAAAATAACAAATACTTTCCTGAAAACCGCATCAAACGGTTCAGCGGAAGGCGAGTTCATCGCGGACAAACATACAAACTTACAAACACAGGTCAAACTGAGAACCACCTTTTTTGAAGGCGGTTAAATAGGGTAGTACCTAGCACGGTACCAGCGCTTTCGCTCAAATCTATTTCCTACTTCGTGCTACTTTACATATTCTCTTTTTAACATAAAAAAACTATACCAACTTTCGTAAAAATGATTCCCCTCAACAGTTTTGACTCATAAAAAAGGGTAGCAGTGTGGTATGCGTGTGTTATTTTGGTCACTGTGTGGCCCCGTGACCGTGACCTCGTGACGAGCTACCACGGCTACCTTGCTTTGGACAGATATACGCACCTAATAAAGAAGGTACAGAAGTGGAACTTGTAAAATACCAAAGTTGAAATTGATATATCTACCTACGCGTAGGTATTTCAAACAATGCTTATATACATTCATATAGTCACGTCTATATACCTTGCGGGGAAGACAGAGCCTACAGTCCTGAAAATACTGAAAAGCCACGTTCAGCTGTATGATTTTATGATGGAATTGAGATTCAAATAGTGGCAGGATGTTAGCCAATCGTCAACAAGAGGAATCCCAAGTTCATAACCCTATGCCGTAGTCGCCATTTACGACATCCATGGGAAAGGTATGGAGTGGTTCTGTTCTAAAGGGCCGGAAACCACACATCGAAAAATGCTTAATGACAATTTGTTTGAAAAACATAACATAACATAAACATTTTCCGTTTATCTTTTCCGTAAAAAAAACCCCGAAAAACGTAGCCTATATAAAGCTATATTTGCGATTATTCACTCGTATATGCATGCATACCAAATTATATCAAAACCGGTACAGAAGTTTGGGAGTAAAAGGCGTATTTTTTTTATATTAATACATATAGAGGAAGTATGGAAGCTACACTGGGCAGCCTGAATATCTTAATGCACTGACTCCTACCATACAAATGGTATCTTAGTTGAGATAAAAAAAAAACGTTACGAAAAACAACGACCAATTGTTAAAATGAGGTGTCTTTTCTGTACTGATCATAGTTTGTGCCTAATAAGGGCGCAGTCTGGTCAATATTTTGACCTTTCCGTATAATGATTAGTTTTTAGGGTTAGAAATAAGTTGACCTGAGAGCAGGGTTGGCTTTTTATAGATGTAGTACCTAATTTGACAACAAAAGCTCGGCTTTGTTACCATAAGAATCTCGCCCGCCAATAATCATTATTCTCCAAGCGATAGACCCCATTTCTCTTTACCTCTTTGTGATCACAACCATAGATAGAGTAATCGATCATGGGTAAGTCAAGTAAATTTTTATGAACCATAAACAAGAATTTCTAAGATAAATGAGCTTTTGAAGTAAGTTATTAATACTCTAAACTAGATTTTCGAAATTCCAATGGGAAAACTACTATGCTAACGTTGTCTGTGTGATTTGTCTCGTTAAGATACATATATAATTACGTCTATATCCCTTGCGAGGTATACAGTGCCAACAGTCTTGTAAAGAAAGGCCATGTTCAACTGTATAGATTAGTGATGGAATTTAGATTCAAATAGTAACAGGTTGCTGGCCTATTGCCTAAAAGAAGAATCGCAAGTTGATTGCAGTGCAGTTTGTTACCGCTTCTTCTGCACTGGCACTTTGGAAGCGGCAGTAAACTTAGTTTTAATGGCATGGCAATTAATCTTTTGTTTTGAATTGTACCATAATAATAAAAAAGAAATAAGAATTTTTGAATTTTTGAATTTGATTTATTGGTTTTATACGACATCTATTTGTAAAGATAGTGGTCCTATTATATTCCTATTATAAAATGCATGTATATATATATGATAGCTATAATCATGTCAAATTTATTTAGTGCTTTCAAGCAGCCATTGTAATTAAATTTATAATAAGGCTTTTGTTCACTCTTGATTAATGTGTTTCGATATCTTTCATGTATGTTTAACTTATTTAAATTTATAATTTTAATGTCTAAATAAATTCTGGCCTGGTCTGGCACGCGCGAAGCCGTTTTTATCGCGCGATAAACAAAAAAGAAAATCTTTATTTCGCTTTTTATTATGACGTGAAACGAGACAGCGATAGTTTCATCATATCTCATATGTAGTCATAGTCTCATAGTAGATCTTGTCTAAACTCTATAATGTAATTTTTTAAATCTTTTGACTACTAATAACTTGTCTTTGCCAGAAGGATAGGCAGAGACTTTGGCTTTCCACATTAATTACTCTTCATATGCTAATTCGTAGGTTGAGGTTACTTTTGACCTAAATTAATTAAATTTATTTACATATGTATCTTTAATACTTGATTTTTCTAGACTAGTCAAACAATATCTTTTTTTACAATTTTTCTCGTGCATAAAATTTTCATGAAATCTGATTTTCAGAAATACATACATACATACATATAATCACGTCTATATCCCTTGCGGGATAGACAGAGCCAACAGTCTTGAAAAGACTGATAGGCCACGTTCAGCTGTTTGGCTTTATGATGGAATTGAGATTCAAATAGTGACAGGTTGCTAGACCATCAAACAAAATTTTTCAGAAATGATTGCAGAAATTGCGGTCTGACGAATAATGCATTTAATTTTTTTTTAAGCGCCACCTGATCCATCCTTGGCGGCTTTCCAGAGAGTCTGTCACCACATATGCGGACTTTTAAGACAGTTACACTTTTATTTTTTTAATTCTTTACTACTTAAACATAACAAAACATATAATCACGTCTATATCCCTTGCGGGATAGACAAAGCTAACAGTCTTGAAAAGACAGATAGGCCACGTTCAGCTATTTGGCTTTCAGATGCAATTGAGATTCAAACAGTGACAGGTTGCTAGCCCATCGCCTGAATGAAGAATTCCAAGTTTAAAAGCCAATTCCTTAATCGCCTTTTACGACATCCATGGGAAAGAGATGTGGTAGTTTCTTTCTTTTTTTTCTATTTGTGTCGGGAACCACACAGCTCAACATTACTATCACAATCTAATATCGACATACGCTTATCATTAGTCCACATGACAGACAGACAAAGATCGCATGACAGCTCGTTCACAGATCCGTTAGTTAGATTGGCACCCAACGTGTCACAGAAATGAACATAATTACCTATAATAAATGGAAAACTACTATGTTACTGGAATGTACCTAATTATTACAGTGATTTTTTTTCTAGTACGGAAAAGTTCATGGATAGCATACTACGGTTTTAAATGACAAATTTTTATCAAAACAATACCTTGATTTTATCTTAATCTCATTTTAATGGCTTACTTTCTTTTGACGATAAGCTATCAACATACCTGTCACTAGAATACAATAGAATAGATTTATTTTTCAAAATTAGAAACAAGATATCATTAATTTACGTCATCGCTTTCAAAACGCATGTCTAGAAGAACAGCGGCGGAACAAACTACACTGCAACATTTTCACCGGACGTCAGTTTACAAATATAGATCTGTTAAATCTGAATCGTGGATGAATGGACATTGTCTATATTATCTCATTTCTACCAATTCAGAGAGCTAATGAAAGTTTGCTAGCCCTTCGCGTGAAACAAAGTATACAAAATATCACACACTTTACAAAGTATATAAAACTAGAGGCCGCCCGCGACTTCGTCCGCATGGAAACCCTATCAATCCCGCGGGAACTTTGGGATAAAAGTAGCCTATGTATTATTTTGGGTCTTCAGCTACCCACATACCAAATTTCATCGTAATCGGTTAAGAAGTTTTTGCGTGAAAAAGTCTCAAACATCCATACTGACATCCTGACATACACACAAACTTTCGCATTTACAATATTAGCAGGATAAGTTTAAAATCGCAGCAATTTGAAATGAAACACCCAAGAACAATAAAAGTGCAATTTGGCGTCTGCTACAAAGGTGATCTGGTGAAATGAGTGTCGTCAGATCATAACAGGCGTCAGTTTGCGAGTTTTTGGATCGCATCCAAACAGAAACGGACAAATATTTTGCTCTTCGCGAGGTTTATTGAATTGATTTATTGTTGTTGTATTTCTGCACTGAGGTAAGTAATTTGGTTAATATTGATTGTTCCTGTTTTTGAAGTTTGCGTAGGTTTTATATTATATGATAATAAGATTGTGCCGTGTGGTTCCCGGCACCAATAGAAAAAAAGAATAGGACCGCTCCATCTCTTTCTCATGGATGTCGTAAAAGGCGACTAAAGGATAGGCTTTTATACTTGAGATTTCTCTTCATAAATATTTAACTTCCTGTGCCTAGTGGTTCCTATTATATATGTATATGTAGTCTGCCAGTTACTCAATAATTTAAATATATTTATATAACCTCTCACTATTTGAATCTTAATTCTATCGTTGAGCCAAACAGCTGAACGTGGCCTTACAGTCTTCTCAAGACTGTTGGCTCTGTCTACCCCGCAAGGGATATAGACGTGATTATATGTATGTATGTAAATGTATTTATTGACGAAAAATTACTCCACAAATTGAGGTTTACTATGGACCGTTGAGTATTGCTTAAAATAACAAAATCCATATCCTAAAGTAGCAAGCTGGGACTACTTTTGTTATGCAAATCAATCGCAGGCCAGCGCCTACGCAAATGACTCGCCATTTCCGTCCTTAAACCACGTCGAATTCAGACTACTTATATTTAGAGTAATATTCCGAAAACAGTTTCTTTGTGTACGATATTAAATATATTAAAATTTAAAATCTCTAAAATAAAAGAAAAATACATACATACATAAAATCACGCCTCTTTCCCGGAGGGGTAGGCAGAGACTACCTTTTTCCACTTGCCACGATCTCTGCATACTTCTCTTCATGCAAGCTCGGCGGTTTCGGGTACTTTTGACCTGACCCTTTAAAAAAAATATGCTGCTAATTTATAAACAAAACCACCAGTAACTTTATATGTTGAAAATAAATAACAGTAATTTTATTACTTCATAATAATTATCATAAATTTTTTTATAAAACAGAAAGTGAAAAGTTAAACTTTTAAGTAGTTAGCAATTAATTATTAACTAATGTAAGCTTTACGAGTAGGTAGTGCCGTGTGGTTCCCGGCACCAATAAAAAAAAGACTCCATCTCGTTCTCATCGTTCCCATGGATGTCGTAAAAGGCGACTAAGGGATGGGCCCGTCACCTAAAAGAAGAATCGGCGGGCTAGCAACCTGTCACTATTTGAATCTCAATTCTATCATTTAGCCAATTGCTCTATGTTGCCTATCAGTCTTTTCAAGACTGTTGGCTCTGTCTACCCGCAAGGGATATATACGTGATTATACATATGTATGAGTAGCTACTGTAGTTGCGTTCGCAATCCTACCTTAAGGAATTTTAGTGGTGTGGCTCGCTCAATAATTCTGACAGTGATTTAACGAAACTACACTCTTTGTAGTTCTATTATTACTATAAGCTTCGAATCTTGTGAGATTATTTAGAATACTGACGTCAACAGCTGTTGTTAACAATTGTTATGTAGTATATTTTACATAAGATTATACGATTATAGATTTTTTCCCAGAGAAAACATACACACATATACATACATACATAAAATCACGCCTCTTTCCCGGAGGGGTAGGCAGAGACTACCTCTTTCCACTTGCCACGATCCCTGCACACTTCCATCGCTTCATCCACATTCATAACTCCCTTCATGCAAGCTCGGCGGTTTCGGGTACACATATAGTTACGTATCCCTAGAGGGGTAAACAGAGTCAACAGTTTTAAAGAGACTGAAAGACCGCATTCAGCTAAATCAGAACAAAGAAAAAAATAACGAAATGCGGACTTCAGATCCATATTTGTACTTTGAAGCCTAGGGCCCGCTTTTCGGGTATGGATGTAACTGGGATATAAAAGGAGAGTGTGGAGGGAAAGGTCGGAGTGGAGACCTAGACGAACGTATCTTGATCAAATTAAGGACGTCCTGGTAAAGGGTCAGGTAAAAAGTACCCGAAACCGCCGAGCTTGCATGAAGAGAGTTATGAATGTGGATAAAGCGAAGGAAGTATGCAGAGATCGTGGCAAGTGGAAAGAGGTAGTCTCTGCCTACCCCTCCGGGAAAGAGGCGTGATTTTATGTATGTATTTAACTGGGGACACGAGTAGATGAGAAAGTGGGCATTAAGTTGAAAGAAATTTATTCTATCTGTGCTTAATACCTTCAAACTAAAACTTTTCCAGAAAAAAAAACATAAATAATATTATATATTCATTCAGTTTTTTGTAATATCAGCACAGTTATCAGTTTCCAGCCGGCTGGCTAGTAACTCTGACACCTACTTCCGATACAGTATTTGTATGGAGTATAATAATACATTGGGTTCATATTTGATACCCATGTGAATCTGAATTTACTATCGTTTGAAGAGCGACCGTCGAAGATAAGTTTGTTAAAAAAATTTAAGACCCAAAGCCCGAAATATTACGTATTTTTTTTATAAATTCTGTTATATTTAAAAACTTAATAGAAAAGAATGGCATCTCAAACATTGGGACGCAAAAGAAAAAAAATTAAATCTTCAAACTCGTAGAAGCCTCTCGTAGCACATCTACGATCGTAGCTTATCTTCTCGTAGCAAGCTCTACGACGCTACGGCATAGCAACAAGTTCGCCGTAACTTGTGTCCTTCGTTTGTCCTTTACAATACGATATTACATTATATATTCCAGAACTTGGAAGTTCGGACGAACTTTTGGAAGCTCATTATCAAATTTTTTACGGATATGAAGGTAAAAAAAATATTTAATGTAAGAACGACACGGCGGTTCTCGGCACTGATACAAAAAAGAATAAGACCACACTTTCTTTTTCACATGGATGTAGTAAAAGGCGACTAAGGTGGATTGGCCTATAAACTTTTGATTATTTTTTTTAGGCGATGGGCTATCAACCATTTTGAATCTCAATTATATCGTTAAGCCAAACAGCTAAAAGTGACCTATGAGTATTTTCAAGACTGTTGGCTCTGTCTACCCCGCAAGGGATACAGACCTAACTATATGTATGTTTGTACACCACACACCTCTTTCCCGGAGGGGTAGGCAAAGCCTAACATCATTCCACTTACCTTAAAACTTTTACTGACAAAGCAAATATGAATAAATTTTCGCTAATTGTCCCTGTTACTTCCTCTCTAACAAAATCCTTGACACGTAAAGCCGAGTAAGGGAGGGGCCGCGTTTAGGACATGTTAATAGAACCCCGGCATGCGTGCCGGCCATTCATTACCGCCACTATTTCGGCGGTAGTTAAAAAATGAAAGCATTGTCGGAATTCACATGTAATGGTAAAGTTACGCTTTTAAGATTTACATTACATACATCGTACATATGGTCACGTCTATATCCCTGGCAGGTTAGACAGAACCAACTGTCTAGAAAAGACTGAATGGCCACGTTCAGCTATTTGGCTTAATGATGGAATTGAGATTTAAATAGTGACCGGTTGCTAGCCCATCGCCTAAAAAAGAATCCTAAGTTTGTAAGCCTATCTCTTAGTCGCCTTTTACGATATCAATGGAAAAAAAGGGATGGAGTGGTCCTATCCTTTTTTTTATTGGTGCCGGGAACCACACGGCACAGATTTACATTTATATAATATTATTCACAACAATCAAAATGTGATCCCTACATGTGTATATGTAAGTAGAAATATACATTTCGACTCTATCTATATATGTATAATAACTAGCTGTGACCGCGATTTCGTCCGCGTGGAAATGTTATTTTGGTCATCATTGACGCTCTCAAGGATGAATAATTTTCCCTGTTTTTTTTACACATTTTCCATATTTTCTTCGCTCCTAAAAGTTGCAGCGTGATATTATATAGCCTTAAGCCTTCCTTGATAAATGGTCTATTCAACAGAAAAAGAATTGTTCAATTCGAACCAGCAGTTCCTGAGATTAGCGCGTTCAAACAAACAAACTCTTCAGCTTTATAATATTAGTATAGATTTTAAAAGTACAACATATTTATAAACACACAAAAAGGATTACGCTAGAAAAAATACCATCTCCTACGCAATAACTTGGAGTCACCAGTTTTCAGGGTTACCATATCACCCGCGAGACCTTCTCCCCGCCTACGCATTATATCGATGACGTCACGCGCGTATTTTAACGTTACATTCGTGACGTCACAGGAGTATAAAGATTTCGGCTGTCACACGTATTCCTGTTCTGTTGATTGATGACTGCAAATTTGTTGCGCATACGTCAGTCACTCTCCGAAAATGTCTTGTCTTTGATATATTTACGTTTTGGAAAAGGATGGCTATAAATTTATTTTTTGTGGTAGACTAGAACTACAATAGTATGTACATCAAATAACAACAAACAAATTAAAGGTATATTTAGGTATTAGTCGTTTTTTATGTTGAACATTTGCAATTGAAATATA
This sequence comes from Amyelois transitella, assembly GCF_032362555.1. Classification (NCBI taxonomy): domain Eukaryota; kingdom Metazoa; phylum Arthropoda; class Insecta; order Lepidoptera; family Pyralidae; genus Amyelois; species Amyelois transitella. The sequence continues at coordinate 1,684,370 of NC_083511.1, read as the reverse complement.
TGTAGTTTTGTGCCGTGTGGTTCCCGCTACTTTGGACCACTTCATATCTTTCCATGGATGTCGTAAAAGGCGACTGGGAATGAGCTAGATTCTGGTAATTTCGTCATAAAGCCACACAGCTGAACGCGGATTTTCAGTCTTTTATAGACTGTTGGCTTGTCTACCCCGCAAGGGATATAGACCTCTTTATATGTATGTATGTACAGTTTTAGTTATTGACTTAGACTATTAATTATTGATTGTTGTGTAGGCGTTAGTTAAAGGCCCTCTTGAGATTAACAAGACCTACTTAAGTTAATTTGAGATTAATTTACTTACCTATAATTTAGCTTTTATTGACCACGCGACCATAAGGTGAATTTTAAGACTAAACTCGATGCAATATTTAAAACATATTTATTAATTTAATAGAAAGTTGAAAAACGAAGTACAGAAACATGAATTTTAAAATTTTGCTTACAAACATTTTGTCAACTAAACAGTCTTACGACGCCACTTCTTTTCTATTTTTTATTTTATTGTTTCTATAATTGTACACTGTAATAGATATGTGTCATTGGCAAACATCCAAACACTAAAATTGATTGGTTACACATCGTAAGAATTTATCTTAGCTAGACAAGCACATCTGGTTTAGTAAAGATACTCTTTAGTTATTAATATTTAAATTTGTTTGGGTTTCTGATGAAACAAATTCTCAAAGATATGAGTATGATCGAATGATCATTTTGTCGAGTTGGTAAACAATAGTTACACAATAGAAGTATGGTGTCAAACATATAGGGTAAGTGCTCCAATGAATGATACCCTGCAATTTAAATTTTTGAGTTTATTTATGATTCAATGAATCATCATTAAATTATACTTTACTACGGGCGGCCTCGCCCGCGAATTCGTCCGCGTGGAATCATTACCGCAGGGCCTCCGGGATAAAAAGTAACCTATATATTATTCTGGGTCTTTAGCTACCTACATACCAAACTTTATCGTAATCGGTTCAGTTGTTTTTGCGTGAAAGAGTCATACTGACATACTGACAAACTTTTACATTTATAATATTAGTAGGATTATTTGGAAGCAAAATTTAATTAAACCTTCAATAAATAACAACACATTTTCATGTACATTATCAACACTCTCATTCATCATACTTCCTTACTAATATAATAACTGTGAAAGTGTCTGTGTATGATTTACAACGCATCGATCTTCATGAAATGAAGCATACATAAACTGTGGAGTAAGGAGAAGGGCATAGGGCACTTTTAATGCAGGCGGTGCCGCGGTATATAAGTCCGTCTTATAAGACCTTAAATGTCTTATAAGATAATGTCTTACCATGTGCTCAGTTCACCTCTTGTCGCACGGGAAGTGTTACAACTACACGGGTCGTAAACTACAGCTTGTTTTTGTTATTTATGTAACTGTCGCTACCGCAAAATATGCTTGGTAATTGCTATAAATCAAAAACTGTTAATATCTGCTCGATCTGAGTGCGCAGTGGTTAAATACGCCGATACTAGGTTCGACTCCAAACCCAGATACATTGTGTTACATAGGACTTATGTAGGTACATTTTGTTTTCATAGGTTTAAGAGACCTAAAAATTCTACGAGACCTAATAATCTAAGCAGGACTGGAGGTTCCTACACCAAGTCAACGCGAATAATGTTTTCTCTCTAAAAAATAATTTATAAATAAATATATACGGGGCAAATTACACAGATTGAGTTAGCTGCGAAGTAAGTTCGAGACTTTTTTACGAGATACTAACTCAACGGTACTATATTTTATAATAAATACTATATTGATAAACACCAAAGACCCTGGCCAATCAGAATTCTTTTCCCATCATGCCCTGGCCGGGATTCGAACCCGGAACCTCCGGTGTCACAGACAAGCGTTCTACCGTTGCGCCACAGAGGCCGTCAATTTATGGCACGTTATTAACTTTTTTGGTGTACTCTGTTATTATGTGGCTAAGATATATAGACATACATACATACATATGATCACGTCTATATCCCTTGCGGGGTAGACAGAGCCGACAGTCTTGAAAAGACTGAATGGCCACGTTCAGCTATTTGGCTTAATGATAGAACTGAGATTCAAATAGTGACAGGTTGCTAGCCCATCGCCTAACAAAGAATCCCAAGGTTGTAAGCCTATCCTTTAGTCGCCTTTTACGACATCCATGAGAAAGAGATGGAGTGGTCCTATTCTTTTTTGTATTGGTGTCGGGAACCACACGGCACAAGATATATAGAATTTATTAAAATCTCATTACTATCACCTTGATGCGAGACAATGTCGAGGTAACAAGTTCTACGCTAAGATATACTGTTAAAAATAATCGTGCCAGAGTCGGCAGCCGGACCGCGTAGGTAGATGAAAGTCACAACACAACAAACTGAAAATCTTGGCAAACGTCATTTCAAGTTCACGAATCTTACCTTCAATAAATTGTTTTCTCAGATAATAGAATATACGTAATATACTAGTTTTTACTCGCAGTTTGACCCGGCCGAAATTCGCGACCCACAAAAGCAAGGAGGTTTTTGCAAATCCCATCCACTATCGTTTTTAACAGGATAAAAGAAACTCTATAACTTTCTCCAGATTCTTAAATATATACACGCGAAATTTCATTAGGATTTGTTCAATAGATAAGGCGTGAAGAGTACAACAGTCTTACTCTTTTTATTCTAGATGGCGTTGAATTCATCGCTTTTTTGTAAAAGTTAGTCACTGACAAAGCACACTCAAGAACGTTGACAAGGTATATATCGTATCTTCTCTTCTTTTGTATATTTTCAGTAAACCACGAAGATATAGTAAGAGTATTCGAGTAGTAAGGACCAGTCATGCTTATCAACGTCCGGACATGCCCCGGCAAGCTCTCCTAATCCCTATTAATTGTAGTTCCTATCTGACCAGTTATCAGAAACGGCCAGTAGGCAATAATGTTAACTGATGCACATTACACATATCTGTCAGGCACGGCTTTGGTAAGGCTAATGAGCTGGACAACAAAAGCGTATGGTGGATTAGTGACATGTTATTATTTATATATAAAAAATGTATGCACGTAAAATGTACAATGGATGGACTTAATGCCACGAGCCATTCTTCCGTCGTGGTTACGTGTAAATTTTTAACATAACTTTAAATTCTTAACGTTTAATACTTAAATGTATTATATATAACTAAATACAATGCGAAAGTTTTAAATCAGTTTAATTCTAAGGTGTGCAAACAAACAATAAGTTCCGTTATTCGAAGGGTGCAAGGGAATTGACAAGAAAATTATATTTTTTTCCTGTATCTATTATTATCTGGAGTGGTCCAGGCAATAGTGAGTTAAATATATGTATATTTTAGCTTCCGTCTGCCGCTTTAGACCACATCTCATCAAGGTAAGCAAACTTCAAGCAGATTGAGGTTCAATCCAAACAAACAAAAAAAAACAAAATTGTGTAAAGTATATATTCCATTTGTTACTAAACCTCTAAATACCAGGATTTGACATTTGTTTCTCACACAAAGTTGCCAGTGTAAGGCACATTTTATAGAGCACTTTAGGTCGAATAAAGATTAATGTCCGTATTTATTTTTATTACATGTCTATGTGTCGTTTTATGAGTGTATAAATCTGTTAAAGGACTTTATTAGATACCTACCATAATCAGCTAATTCATTCGTATAGTCACGACTATGTCCCTTGGGGGGTAGACAGAGCCAACAGCCTTGAAGAGACTGATAGGCCATGTTCGGCTCTTTGGCTTTATGATAGAATTGAGATTCAAATAGTGATAGGTTGCTGTAGCCCAAGAAACCCAAGTTTATAAGCCTATCTCTTACGATATCCATGGTAAATGAGATGGAGCGGCCCTATTATTTTTTTATGTTGGTGCCGGGAACCACACGGCACCTCGGCATACTCATACGGCGTAATCAGCTTAACTAAATATAAAACCACAAAATTACGTGACCATTTTTCAGCTATAAAAAGATAATTATTAATAACAATGATCATTGCAATCTTTATTAATTGTCACGTAATTATTCTTACAAGTTTTAGTAGATATTGGTTTGATTTTAACGCGTTAACTTAACGCGCTGTTAAATTTTTCCGCTTCACTAAAGATACCTTCTTTTTCTATAATGATAGTAGCAATATACATACCTATTGTACCATCCTATAAGTGAGGTGAGGGTAAGCCTTGACTGGTAAATTATATGTATATCTGCTTGTAATATAATAAACACTAGTAAATGTTTATGATAAACATTTTTAAAGGTATTATTAAATATGGATTCTGTTTATATAAGTTAGTGAGCTAGTTACAAAATGTACTTACCTTCTTAATGCTCTAATTAAATTATTGCCTAAAAATCGACCTTTCATGATACACGCACTTTTACCCTAGGTTCTAGATAAATTGTGACCAAAAGTACCTACATATGTAGTTCACAAAATATAGTAATACATACATACATAAAATCACACCTCTTTCCCGGAGGGATAGGCAGAGACTACCTCTTTCCACTTGCCACGATCTCTGCATACTTCCTTCGCTTCATCCACATTCATAACTCTCTTCATGCAAGCTCGGCGGTTTCGGGTACTTTTGACCTGACCCTTTACCAGTAATACACCAAAAAAATTACAGAAATTCTCCTTACTATTTAGACACAGTACAATAAAGAACTACAGAGAATTTGATTTTTGTCCATGTTACAGAAAATAAGACTCATTCACAATACTCGTACTGATATTCTGAGTTAAGTCTGAATTTTAATCACTCCTAAACGATCATCGAACTCAACGTTTTCAGTTATCTCATTCACAAATAGATTTTTAAGTGCTCCGCAGAACTTGAGGGATGTTAATAAACCTTAGTGCACTTCCGTCGTCAGCTGGAGAAACAGTGTTTAACGTCGAGACGGTTACTTTGTTTAAAGGGCCATTTATGCATTAAGTCCGCCAAATGTGCTATACATTTGTATTTTGTACAGTTTTTAATAAGAAAATGTTAGTAATGTACCGTGTGGTTCGCGGCACAAATATAATAAAGATAAGTATCATTCCATCTCTTTCTCATTGATGTCGTAAAAAGCCTAAGGGATAGGCTTATAAACTTGGGATTCTTCATTTAGGCGACGGGCTAGCAACCTGTCACTATTTGAATCTCAATTCTATCATTAGGCCAAACAGTTGACCGTGGCCTTTCAGTTTTTCAAGACTGTTTGCTCTGAGTACCTCGCAAGGGATATAGACGTGACTGTATGTATGTATATATGTATGAAAATAAATAACTAAATGAATAAATGATATGGTTCGTATTGATGCCCATATAAACATTTATCGAGCGTCGGTGTAGCACGATACGCGCGACGCCTGTATTATCGCGCGAAAAACTATCGTTGTCTCGTTCCACGTCATAATAAAAAGCGAAACAGCGATAGTTTTTCGCGCGATATAAACGGCGTCGTGCGTACCACGTAACGAGGCAAGACCATGGTCAAAGCGTACATACTCCTGGCCTTCTTCAGAGTTAAGGATATAATGGACACTAAAATCAGGAGGAAGAAGACCTATTATAAAGATAACATACAAAAAATATATACATTCAATAGTTAAAATTAGTTTTAATATCAACTCTAGATATGATAATGTAATATGCCTAGATTAATTTTATTCCTTTTCATTTTACTCGTACCCTCTTTTGCTGGTTTGGATCCAAATTTCAGACGTTGTATATCCAAATCTGGATCAAATTCATAGGATATACTGCTTCTTTTATCACCACGTCCAATATCTGGTTGATTCTTAGCATATTTCCTCAGTAATATGTGTATCAACAGTTGTAGATATAGAATTTTCTTCCGTACTTGGTTCAACATCTTCATAAATCACTTCATAAGACAAATGGTCTTGAGATAATGCGTTGATTAAATGAAGTGTCATTAGAAAAACTGTACCTGAGAAGAATAAAGACAGACAATACAATTACTAATTATTAACAAAAAAAAGGGGTAATTTGTTAATATATTCACAATGCAAAAGGAAACAATATCATCAAACAGCGGTTTTATGATGAAATAGTTTGAGATCGTCTAGATTTACAAGAAACGTCTATCATTGATCAAGGTATGCTTATCATGGTCAAAGTCTTTCCCCGGGCCCGGCCCCAGGCTCGAGCTCGGCTCCAGAATGGTGAGGATGCAACCGGGACTTAAGCCAGAAGAAAGAAGAAGCCTATCATTGATCAAATACTTCCTTTAAGCAGTACCTTCTACGTACCCGTAACTTATGGTATTTTTTCTGATGTCGTCTGACACAAAGGGAGACATGTATGGAAGCAAGAAAGACACACGATACCCCTTTTCTTAAAAACATCTCTTGTCTCCTCAGCTCTTCACTAAGATAGAAACAAAGCCTTAGTCTACATTCTTTCTAAAACTGCGTTGTGGATAAAGCTAGCCTGAGAAATCTTATTTCGAATTGTCTAAATCTTTTCACTAACCTTTCAAAAACATGGCCGCAACTCAACTGGCACTAATTCCTACTTAAAGCGAACCAAATTGTTAGTGTATGTATTATAGAAGCCAGGATTTTTGTGTTCAATTGATGGTAACAGTAATTGAGTTTACTGTGAATGGTTACCGTGATTAAAGAAAAAGTGAAGAAAATAACTTTAAAAAAGTGTGTGGGTGCCTTGATACAAAATTAATCTTTAAACAAAATTAGCTTAGTCTAGCCTGATTTATCACTTGTGTTTTAATATCTTTTATTAAGTTAATTTAAATATGTTTGTTCGTTGTAAAGTTAACCAGTTGAGAGTCTGGTGTCGGTTAGGTTAGTTTTGAATATGCAATTTCAAATGAGCTAAAATTCGTTTTTATTGCCTTAATTAAAAATTTTAATAATGGTCATTAATGTTAAAATGGTCTTTATACACAAGACGAAACGTATTACCTTGTAAAAAAAATTAAATCTTCGCGTCGACTAAATTCGTAATATTCCATTTAGATGCTTTGAATTATTTTTATCAGCGATGAGCTAGTAACCTGTCACATACCTAAATCTCTTTTCCATCACTGATATATCTCCGACTGGCTCTAAATGTAAGCATCTTTTAAGTCCGATGGCTCTATTTTCCTGCCACGTAGGCTATGAAAACGATATAAGCCCCGTTAGTCCCGTATGAGACGCTTCGAGGCCGACGCCAGCAATAGACGAAAGTTTACCGTTTGAAATATCAACCATTGATGCAGAAATCGATGAGACTATATTGAATATTTCATTACCAAGAATCGTGCATTCAACAAGTGATATTGGCCTAGTTGTACATGCGATATAGAATTCCAAGAAACTGTCTCCGATACTAATAAGTGCTTTAAATAATTTAATAATAGCTTTCCCGTGAGTGCGAAGTTGGTCGCAGACAAGTACGAATCATTCTTTCTCTTTCATTATATAGAAAGTCTAAAAATGTTGGAAAGAGAGAAAGAGGGCTTAGATCAACGAACGTATCTTGATAAAATAGGATACATTCTGGTGAACGGTCAGGTCTGGTTAGGTTAGGTCTGGTACTCTAAATCAATATGGTATAGTAAGCTCTAAATCAATATATAATAAGCTTAGATGAAAAGTTTGATAAATATAGATGAAACTTCGATGATCGATCGTGGCAAGTGGAAAAATGTAGTTTCTGCCTACCTTCCTAGTAAGAAGTTTTATTACCCGTCAAAATCTTAAATGATAGATGTATTTTAGGTTGAAAGTAGATATTTGGTACTGCAGATTCTAGGAAAAATAAAAACAAGTGAGTCTTCGGATTAAGATCGTCGAGAACGTTCATCGATTATTTTTTAAAATAACTAACATCAATAAAAATAAAATTTCATTATTTCAACTTCTCTAGGGCATGCAAATAAATTACAGTAAACAACTATTGTTCAAACATTTTTATTATTAGACTTTTAATAAAATGTAAAACTCCTCATCTCAGGACAATTATACATATAATAGGATAAAAAAATACAACTTGTGTATTTTAAAGAGGATAAAATATTACGAACTTGAATTGAATAAAATTTGCACTAAACCCGATTTTTTTCTTAAGTCCCGAAATATAGATTTCAGGCGATATTTTGGTCTTCTCTTACTCAACATTCCCGGTTTCTTCCCAAATTTTCTTTGAAAACAAGTTTCTCCTGAACACGGTGTAAATTTGTAGATTGGTCGTGGTTCGTAATTTTCTCTGGATAATGAAATTAACATTAAGAGAGTTTCATCGTCTTGGTCTCTTTGAGATTTCAAGCCAAAATCACTTTCATAACCAAAATCATCGTTATAATTAAGTTCATTATCACTTTCATACCTAAAGTCATCATTAAAGTTTTGACCAATAAACTTTTTGTAATCGCCGTCGTTTGGATTTATATCATAATTACTTTTATAACCAAAGTCATCGTTAGACGATTGACCATAATCATTTTCAAAGCCAAAGTCATCGTTTTTATCTAAAGATGTATAGGAAAAGTGCAGTTTACTTGTGCTGATATCTTGAACCGCCAAAAGAAAAAATAAACCTGGGAAAGATAAAATTTTAGTTAGCAATTTTCTTTAAATACTTATCCAATTAAGAAGCTGTGTAATAACAAATTCTATAGAATGAAACAAAGCTGCATCCTTTCTATGTATACTATAGGAGGATTAAAACACCTTCCATCTGTCTACATGAAAATACTTTCTTTCCACATATTAAAAAAAAATCTTGACTTTTTCAACTTACCTCTCCAAATCATTTCAAGCGAGTGTAACAAAGCCAATCAGCGCCGAATTTATTAACACTTCATACCGTGTAATTGAATAAGTCAAGAGCATTATTGAACATGGTATAATGGGTTTTAATCGAACAATTTACCACCGAGATTGAAATGAGAGAAACTAAATTGGAAAAGGGCAACATTACGATGTAATAAATCAAACATTATGCTTATAAGTATATACCCATGTATGTATAGGTCGGTATTTGATAACATAGATACCTACTGGCGTGTTAAATATGCAATTGTGCATATCTTTTGACATTTAAGGACTAAACTTATCTACCAGTTAATTCACTCAATCACGAAAGATCAAAATCTATGTTATCAAGAAGTCTATACTCAACGAAGTCACGTCGCATTTGTTGACTGTTACCATATACCACTATTTTCAGTCCTAGTTAAACTATTTACTGAAACAACAACCAAAACAAACCTACTAAAATTCTGTTGTTGGAACGGGACGGGAAATATCTGAATATAGCAGGGCTTAGCATCTTGGCTGGCAGTAGCTAATTACCAGACACAACATTAGAGCAGGACCAACTAATAGGGATTTGTAAAGTGTAAGTGGGACACAAGGTGGCAAGCTTCCAAGATGAATTTGATGTTTCGGAAGAACTTCAGCGGGGAAAAGAGTATGGGGTCGAGCGGGGGTGGGGGGAAGGCGCGGGGGGCGCTGGGCGCAGGAAGGAATGCCAAACGTCGCGACCGAGAGCGGTACTCATTCATGGAGGAGAACCACTATACCACTAAGACTCTGAAAACCCACCTGTTCCTATCAGCTGCGCCGCGCAGCAGCGCGCAATACAACGACGGATCAGGTAAGTGTATTGTTTGGTCTCGTAAATGCGCTGCCGCAACGATTAATTATATTTTGGCGTGAAGATGGTGTATTGAGGACATGCAAGTCCTGTTTTGGGATTTTCCTCCACGAAGTTCAGGGATTTCTTTGTGAATTTAGTTGTACCTACTTCGTAAGGCCGAGGGTCGAGAAACTCGAGATGCTGAAGACGAGTGTTTATTGATAACGGCGGCATTACAAAATTATATAAAGCTGTAAATCTAAAAAAATAACTGTATTACTAAATTATACCTAACCTTAATTTTATAAGTTTTGTCTAGTTTAAACGGCAACGCGACGTGAAAAATTCTAAAAATACTAGATGACGGACAGTTTATGCGTCGGTGTATTTGATTGGACACGCATTACCAGGTAAAGTTATTACGAGACGTCGTGTCAGACAGACAGACAGAACTGGTGCACGTCGGTTCTAAAATTTGGCTCTATTCCTTGACTATTTCTGCATAACTGATATTGCAATAGCTGCGTGTTTTGAACTATGCCAGTTGTAAGACTATTAATGATTGAACCTAAGAAAATTATAACATATAAAAAGAAAAAAATATTTTTTTCGAATGTGTAATACATACATAGTCTGCCCTAAAAACGCACTGTCTAGTCATGTCTAGAACGCTAAAAATAACGATATCATTTTCTTTACTGTTATTTTCCTATGCAGAATCCTGTGGCAGAATCCAAGGGCATAGGCTCACAATTTTTTATCAGTAATTTTTTAATTTTTTTATTGGACATTACAATTATAGGATTCTAATGACACTGCCGAAGTCTCTGTTCTCAAAACAAAAATCAATCCGTTCACGAGATCGCTCACTTCACTTTTGTATAATTGGATTTCTTTTTTTTCCAGAAAGATGCGGTCCAGTGATAGGCGGCGGCACGGGGCCCGAGCCGGAGCCCCCGCAGCCCCTCGTCACCAGGGAGCCCTCCGTCTCTCTCATGAGATGGGACAGGTATGATTATATTTACTTGATACCTCGCAGATCCATAACAAAGCTACTTCAGCATTAGGTAATACAATAAAAATTATCGTTATTGCCCTTAACAAAATTAAATATTATGTATGTAGTAAAACATAAGAAATATGTTGAGCAAAGGCTTACTAATCGCGCACGTAGGTAGGAACCTTTTAGATAATATCGAACCACTCGGGGTGGGTCCGGTATTCTACTCTGACCTCTTAGGATCTGAGGTGGTGGAGCGGCTTCAAGAAAGGCAACGCAAGAAATCCGACAAATCCGATCCGATCATCATCCGATTCAGACATCCAATCATCATCCGATTCAGACATCCGATTATTATATATATACAAAACAAGGTTCCGCGATGGCATTTCTATGCGAGGCGTAAAGTGTATCGTCACCCTCCCCTAGAATGGGAGCTGGATAAAAGAGAGAATGTCAAAAAGGGCGCCCTGTCAAATATTGGTGTCAAACATGATGCGTGACATTATAATACCAAATGTAGGTATTTAATGTGTGTGTTTCAAATTAAGGACGTCCTGGTAAAGGGTCAGGTCAAAAGTACCCGAAACCGCCGAGCTTGCATGAAGAGAGTTATGAATGTGGATGAAGCGAAGGAAGTATGCATAGATCGTGGCAAGTGGAAAGTGGTAGTCTCTGCCTATCCCTTCGGGAAAGAGGCGTGATTTTATGTATATATGTATTTAATGTATAATGACAAATTATGTTGATCTTTTTCAGGCCCCCTACGACCACAGGCCACGAGCGCAGGCGCACGGAACCGGTCTCGCTGGCGACTCTAGAAAGAGACTGCTTCGTCATTCCCGCGCATGCTCTTGATCGTTTTTTGCCAGATGGTGTTCCGGTACGTATCTTGACAAATGTTTATTAAAATAGAATATAAACAAATAAAAAAGAAAAATTTAAGAACTTAGTATGAATTTCGAACAGGAAGAATCCACATGTGTTCAAATTCATTTGATGGATTAATTTTTTATTCCTCCATGTCTGTGATTCTAGGATGATTTCCATTAATAATTTCTCTTCTATTTCCAGCTTCCCGTGCCGCCGCCGACTCCCGAGAAGGGTCAAACAACGAAAAACCTCCACAATTCCCTCAGCATCCTCGAAGTCGCCGACCCAAAACTCTGCATCCTCGCTCATTTGATGAGCCCCCTGGAGCCAATAGAACCAATACTCGAATCACCGCTGGCCAAACCTTTGATCAAACAGAAATTAGCTGCTGGCGAACTATTAAATGACGTGGCTCAAGCAAATACGGCAGTAGGCGGGATGCTACTGGCGAACATGGAGAGGAACGCAGAATTTCCATTCATATCATACTATGTGATAAACACGACGCAGTCTGATCCTTTACTCTTCTACAATAACATGAGAAGTGCTTCCTTGACCAAGTTTGACCCTAAGGCGATGAGGTACTCGGCTGCTCATACGTTGGATTTATACAGTGAAGTCGCAATGATATGCAGACCTCCGTTCAATGATTTAGCTGGGGGGCCGAAGAAATCCCACACGCCTACAACAGGATTTATTATTAGTGTATATAAGGTACATTCTATTCCTTTACAACGCTATTTGACTACATGCTCGATGGTCTTAGATACTGAATCAAACTAAAAAAGAATAATTGACCATTCCACTGATGGAAGGCACGCTGCCCTATTCCGTAACCACTTATTAAATACTTATGTGATTACGGGTTGTTATGTTTATCGTACGTAACAGCCATTTATCAAGTTTTCTTTTAAAATTTTTTGTACGTACTTGTTTGGAGAAACATACAAATAAAACAAGAATTACTAGATTGTTGAATAAGGTCACAAAAACATTCCAGTAAATAAAATAAAGCCAGAAATCTTTTAAAACTCGGTCACGAACCTTAACATTTTGCTTCCAGGTCTTCGAAGGAGACGACGGGGAACGGTTCGAGAGGAATTGGCTGTACTGGACCGGAGCCAGGATGCTATACCGACATCTCCCTCACTCAGTAGGGATGCGAAAGATCGCGCTTCACAAATCAGTCGCGCAACACGGCGACAAAATGTACCTGCTGGTCTGCGAGTGTGCCAACTTGTTGGACAACTTGTCCGGCGCCGCCATGTTGATTACAGCGCTCAGAGCGAGGTTATGTGGTTACACGGGGCTTTATAGGCCCATTCAGACTTTCTAGTAGAAGGAAGGCCTGAAAGGCCGAGTTTGTGTTGTCCTGTAGGACATTTGATCTCGTGATGGTTAAGGTACTTCCACTGAAGATTTTCAGAGACTTCTTGTAATTTGTATTGGTAAAATTTACAGGTTGGAACAGTGTTAAGCCATTACTAGTAAGAACGTAGTTTTTAGATCTCTGCTGTTACTATCTATGAAGAAATCCGGACAAACGTACAGTCTTAACCACGCCAAGTTGCACTGTATTCGAAGACGCTATAAATACCCATATCTTAACAAACTAATTTAGATGAATTCAAAATTGGTATAATAACAGTAACATGCTACCAATAAATTTGTACGAACGATTTCAGGCAAGAACTTACATATATGTCAATTGATGTTTGCGAAGAGCATAACACTGTTCCTAAATATAAGGCAGATATTACATGATGACTGATGACGTTGGGAAATAATATTACATTTCCTGCATCATATTTACACCTGACTTCTGCAACCTTTTCAAGTCATAAAAATTATCATCATGTGATATTTGTCTCAGTCTTGAACTCATTAAGCAACATTTTCCACGATACTATTTGACTTTAAATCTATTATTTTCAAACGAAAGAAACAGACGCTATTTTTGGCCTTTAAGGTAACGAATTACAATAATGTTCAAGATAATGTATCTACCTATTTTAACTAAAATTTGAAATTTGCTAAACTATTAAAGTATGTAAAGATACCCACTTCTTACGTTCATGAAAAACTTGCGATTATCAAAAACATCTTTGAAAACGTTTAACGTTAGCAAATTTTACTTTAACTAGTTAAAATGTTGCGTAAAGAATGTGAGACTGTTACATTTCTTTCATACAAAAAATGTTACTATCAGGATGTTTGTAATCAGTTGGTCATTGGACAGCACATGTTGTGAACATAATGGACCAAAGTATTAATATAAATCGTTAAGGACAGTATGATTGTACTTGTGAGTCGAAGACGTGTTCTATTCCTACCGAAAGTGTGAGACGATAGATATTTGAAGATATATTTTCAACATTTTATAATCACTAAAACGCTTTAGCTCTAAAATCTTTGTATTCCTAAATTACTTATATAGCTTTTACCACAAAATTTTTCCCTATCTGTCGGAGTAGGTATTATCAAAGGTAATAAAATTGAAAGGGTTTATACACATTTAAAGTCGCCGACATGGCAAAAAAATGTAAAACCTATTACTTACTTTGGAAATTAAAGCGAAACAGTGTCTTTTTTTAAATTTCGCCCTGCCCATCGCGGGCTATCTTAATTTTTTTTATGCAACGACTTTCAGAATGTTTTGAATATAGTTAAGCATAAACCCGTTATTTTTTTGTGTACTTTTTACTTTTACCTATCACATATATTTGGGTTTAAATTAAATTACCTCATTTGCTGTCGTTTTTATAAGTATTAATTTAATGAAAGAATTTTAATTTGACTCTATAGCACTATTAAAAATAATTTTATTATGTACTTTTATGTCACAAAATGTTGATTCACACTAGATATGTAACTTCCGACAGATGCGACAATTCTAATGAAATTAAATATATTAAATACCTACTTAAAAATAAATCAAATACAATGCCCCAGTAATTAACCTCAGACGGTGAAAGATTAATTTCGTCTTTGTAAATCTAGATTTTCAATCTTGTCGTCCATGCTTGTCGTATATTCTTTATTTAAAAAGAAAAGCGTTTCAGCAAAATCGCCGTTTTCAAAAATAGAAATTTAGAATAAGTCTTCCAAAAGTGTTTAAGTACAAAAAAAAAATATTTGCACGTTACTACAATACAAGTAAAATTAAATCCAGAACTCATTGTAGCGGTTTATAGTAATCACTTATAGATTTCGTTTCGTACATATCTAATATACATATCAGTACATACTACTAACTTCAAAGAAATGACCTACTTGTTCAAAATATAAAATGAATGTTTAAAAAAAAACTTAACGTGAAATTGAAAAATTACGCTGCTTGCTTTAATTTTACCTTCATTATTAAAGTCTCCAATTATTAAATTCGGTCTAAATATCCTCCTACCTACTTAAGAAGTAAATTATTTAGCTATTGCTGGGGATTTACGTGTTCAATTATACTTATTCACTGTCAATGGGGCATTGAAATTAAATAAAATTAAATCATTTCTGTGACAATATCTGTTTTAGATCATTATGGTATTATAACGACCAATCCAATTGCCTATAAACGATGTGATCGAAACAGTTGCGCACACAAATATTTAGGCTTTGAAACAATATACTTAATAGACATGCTTTTTAATGATGAAATAGATATAACTATAAGACCTGATTTATTTAAGTTCAAATATTTTAAAGGATATGGATAAATTTCAATAAATAAAGTCTAACTATATAAATTAAAAATACCATCATCACCTGTTCACTTACTTTAAAAAAGTTTGTATTTAAATAAATCAGTCCGTAAACTTACGAATATCAATCAATAGAAGTGCCATAAATATTAAAACAAAAAGCTGTCGCCTATTTATAATTAATAATTATAATAGTATAATAACACATTGTAACTATAATATTTTTATCAAATTCGTAAGCAAATAATTATTGAATAAACAGCGATAGAAGATTATTCTAAATTAGTTCTAATATGTACTTTTGTATATGATAATTATTTTTTGTGTTACTTATAGATATTATTGTTTATTTGTTCTTATTCTAAATGGTTAATTAAAAATAGTAATGGTTTACTTAGAGATTAAAATTATATAGTATGAAAACAAATATATTTTTGGCATCGTTTTAAGTCGTCTTAATTTTATTTACAAGTTTTAAACCAAATAAAATTAAATATAAGTTAATATTTTTATTTACTAAAAATTCATACTTTAATGATGTCATTGAATTTTAAATCATTCTATGAGTAGGTAAATATATTTGTTTTACGCACAACACTATCACGGATATTATTTTGCAGGTGGTGCTAATCCTAGTCAATTTGTAGTTAGAAATAAAGCTTACAAATATAATGAATGTGGAAGATTGAATCCCAGTTGCTTTAGTTTTATGTAGTATTTTAAAATAGTGAAATAGTCAAATAGGGTTTTCTTAAAATTGCCAATTCCTACCGTCAATTTAAAAAGTAGTCAAAAGAGTTTTTGCGAAATTTCGTTCTCATTTACATTTGTAAATTGATTACTTACAAAAAAATTGGGCCTAATTCTTTATAATTCCCTCAGGAGGTTTTTTTTAATTTATGTTCAAATTGGATGACTTCTGTCATAACAGTGTCCCATTCTTACAACAGGTTTAAGATACTGATGATCAACTTTTTTAATAAATACGAAATGAAATTTGCTGAGACATAAAATTGTGAGATTACTTTTCGAAGTCTTTTTTCACTAGGTACGTACATAAATATAATTTTTATTAGATTCGAACTCGAATGTCGATGCATGTTAAAATTTGGAAAGGTACTGTTCAAAAAGTCGTGTTATATGTATAAAAGTGAGATAAATATGTTATTTAGAGTTACAAATAAAGGAAACTATAAAATTACTCAAACACGAAACTAGGTGACGGTTGTCTGATATTGTTTTATTTTTTACTGAATAAGTAAAAAATACACAATACTCATTTACTTTCAAATATTGAGTATGTAAATAAAGGGATATCTACAATCTTTTTAAATTTTATTTAAATACAATCTATTTAGTAATATAAAAATTGTTACATTTTATTAAAAAAAATAGTTTTATTGCTTGGCTTGAAAAGCTAGTTTGCAAAATGGAGATGTTCTTATTATAGATTACTATAGAATACATAATTGAATTTCAATTATTTTTATATTAAATTGAAAAATGTAATGTGAGATTTTATTTCACTCTCTACAGGGTTTTTCCCGTCTTATTTTTTCTTTAAATAACAAAACCAGCTTTTGCCTGAAGATTCATTCACATACATATATTTTTATTGCAATCCTACAGTATTAGTGCCATTTTTTAAGAGGATTTTCTTTTTAAAACTCCTTGTTCCCTTATATATTATTACATACATACATAAAATCACACCTTTTTCCCGGATAGGTAGGCAGAGAGTTGCCACAATCTCTGCATACCTATAAATAATATATATATAAAATAAATAAGATATATATATCTTATTTTTTGAGGATTCTTCAAAAGAGGTCCAGTTGAAAAGCATTCTTATCAAAACAATTAACTTTATTAAACAAAACATTTGTATTGACTTGACATTATTATAATTAACATAACTATTACTCTAATAAAATCACAGGCATTCAGTAACCGCGGTGCCCTCTGAATCTCCTTCTGTTGTCCAACTGAAATATAATTGAAACAAATAATAGGCACAGTGACTATTGTTTCTCTTTTGTGTCACTACAATTAAACAATTGCTAAAATAATTGAATCAATAAACAAAAAACTGTTTGAAATATAACGATGTACATAACACATTATTTGGGCGGGTACAAAACGGCTGCAATACTTTGCATGTGATTTCTTAATGAAAGTCAATAATTATTTTTTTGAACAGAATCTAAATACAAAAATTCAGTCACTTCATACCAAGATTTGGCACCTAACATTTGAGAGGTATAAAATAAATTGTTGATAAAATAATGTGACTTACCAATGAACGTTTGCATTCAAAAAAGAGGCGCCGTAGTTGAATACATTCATCAGGTACTGACCCCTCTCTTAGGCAGTCTCTTGGTGTTTTCTTGTCCTAAAAAGTAATAACACAGCCATTAAAGAATTGCTCAACCATTCAAATAAATAATTTGTTTGTTTTGCTATGATGGTAAAAAGTAAAGAGTGACTCGTGTAAAGAGTGAGTGAATTTCATGACTATAATTGTACTAACGTATTTTCAAAAATAAAATTAACCTTTTTACAGCAATCACTACTCAATAAACACATCTTGAGATCAGCTCTAATGGTAGCGCAGGAGGATTTATCTTCGAGACCGACTTCGTCGGGCCCGTATGTAATCATTTTTGTCTTTTATTCTTATTATATTTTAATAAAGTAAAATAAGAATAATCTTTCGAAAAATTGGAGTACATAAACAACGAAGAAAATAAAATTTATTTGACTAAAGACAATGATAAGAACTTATAGTTTTGACATTGACGTTTATGATTAGTTTTCGTACATTGCGGCAAAGACGAGCCGAATTAGATCCAAATTCAACTAGCTTTAAGAGTGTTATTGGCGATCAATCAGGACGTAAGCGGCAGGACGGTCTTTAGCTGTCCAATATAAAACATATAATATGTCAATGTCAAAAGACAGCTGATGTTTTTACTGTAAAGTAAAATAGACTGTAAATAAAAATGTTTTTATTTTTTTTGTGACCGTCGTGCTTAGAGTATCTACATAATATAAATAATTTGTCGTGTCGTATTCGTATGTCTTCTCCTTCATCAGTATCAGTTTTTGACTTGTATTGTTTGCTATGCACGTAGTTCTGTATGTAAAAATCAAAATGAGATTGCTACCAATATTCAGTAGAAAACTGTCTCACGTTTGTAGTTTAAAGCCATACAAGGAGACGAAATGGCTAATGCCAAATGGGAACCCCACGGGTATCTATATTTACAACTGCGTCGCCGATCAGCGCGTTCCTGTAATTCTGAGTGACCCTCACGTAGCTACGTGGTACTCCTGTGGCCCTACGGTGTACGATTCTGCACATATAGGCCATGCAAGCTGCTATGTTAAACTGGATATTGTTCAAAGAATCCTCAAATCTTTCTTCAATATAAAACTTGTCACTGCTATGGGAGTCACTGATATTGATGATAAGATAATAAAAAAGGGCCAAGAAACTAAAACCAATTTCAGAGCGATAGCAAAACAATACGAGCATGAATTTTGGACAGATTTGGCCAGCCTCAATGTGGAAAAACCAATGATTATTACTAGGGTGTCTGAACATATTAGTTGTATTGAACATTTTGTACAAAAGATAATAGATTCTGATATGGCTTATGTAGCTGGCGATGGATCTGTTTATTTTGATACAAGTAAATTCCCTGCATATGGTAAATTGCAGAAAATGCAAGATTCAGGTGAGCCAAGCAGTAGTGATAAACGAAACAAAATGGATTTTGCCATTTGGAAAGGTGAAAAACCTGGGGAGCCAAGTTGGGAAGTCTCGTGGGGCAAAGGCAGACCTGGATGGCATATTGAATGCTCAGCAATGGTGAGCAAGGTTTTTGGCTGTCAATTGGATTTTCATGCTGGTGGCATCGACCTACAATTCCCGCACCATGAAAATGAGGAAGCTCAATCTTGCGCATTTCATAACACTAAGCAATGGGCTAACTATTGGATACATGTCGGCCATTTACATGTCTCGGGTGACATAAAAATGTCAAAATCACTGAAGAATACAATATCAATAGCAGAATTGTTAAATTCATACAGTGCAGACACATTTCGTATGGCGTGTCTAATGTCAAACTACAGATATCCAATAGAGTACAATGAAAAGGTAATGAGAACAGCTGAAGATGTCCTCAAGAAATTCAAATTCTTTTTAAAAGATGCCGAAGTTTATGTTAACAGTACTGCATTTGAAAGTGGTGACTACAAGGACAAATTATTGAAAGATTTGCAGAAAATTGAAGAAGATAACTTGGAAGCCTTAAAAGCAGATTTCGACACTGCAACATGTATTAGTAACCTGCAAAATTTGATACAGAATACGAATAAACTTATGAAAATGGATACAAATGGGTACTATCCGGTACCTGTGTTACTGATTGCTGATTATGTTACAAACGTTCTTATGAAATTCGGACTAACATTGAAGCAATCTTCAGAAGATACTGTATCAAATTCATTGATTGACACTTTGGTTGAATTCCGGCAAGTGGTCAGGCAGAATGCTTTATGTAGAAAGGACAAGGAATTACTAAGTGCATGTGACGTCGTTAGAGATAAAATGAAGTCAAACAAAGTTCAAATCAATGATAGTAATAAAGGGCCTTCATGGGTATTTGTAAAGTGATTGTTGAAACTTTTATTTGTGTATAAACAATGTATATTTTGTATTTATAATCAATAGATTAAATATGGTTATGTATATATATTTTGTTATAAAAAAGACGGTAAATCTAACTATTTTATTTTAGTTCAATCTGCACCTACTAATTTAAAACAATACTTATGACTAACGAGTTTACACAGTGAATCCACTGAACGCAATTAATTGAAGTTTTAAGTTGATAACGATCGGGATTTTTTGTACCAAATTACAGCACAGAAAAGGTCAGGTCAAGAGTACCTAAATTGGTAAACTTGCAAGAAGAAAGCAATGAATGTCATTGAAACAAAAGAAGTATGCAGTAATTGTGGAAAGATTGTTTCTGCATATCTAACCCTTTGGAAAAAGGTGTGATCAATGATCATAAATAACAAGCTGGTATAAGTTCCCCTGTTAACAGTGTCATGTTGATCAAAAGGACAGATAGTCGCCTAATCGTCCGATTTACGAATGATGATAAAACATTTATCTTTCTTCTCTGTAGGATTATCCGAAAAATTATAAAATTATACGACGTGCGTTATAAATACATAGATACATACCATTACGTTACGCCTGTCTCCCATAGGTGTAGGTAAACAGAGACAATGGATTTCCACTAGCTACGATCCTTACAGACCTCTCTCATTATTCTTTTTATGCATATTCGACGATTACGGATACTCCTAACACGTTCCTTTATTAAGCCATTCGAAATCTGGTCTTGAAAAGTTCGATGAGGCCGGCCCTGTCCCATTTTTTTATAAGCTTTTATAATGTTTGTTATTTTACCACTAGCTGTTATTACATCCGTAAGTTCGTTCATAACCACGATCAAGCGGATAAGCTGCTGCATATGATTATACAGCACTTCGTAACTTATTTGACTTCATCTACATTCACGCAAACTCTTTGATTTAGGGCTCTTGACCATCTTGTTGAAGGAAGTTAATAAAAGTCATAAATATGGCAAGTTAATGATATAATTGTTCAAGATTTCGGTAGTTAATGGATTTACACAAAAAATTGACTTACACTCGTTTGTTAACTCATAGACCACTGTTTTTTTTAAAGAAATGACTTTAATTACTTCAGTCTTATACAATTTCACAATGTTATTAGTTAAGAAATTAGCTTTTTTGTTCGATTTTTTTTAATAAATATACGCGCGATTCCTAAACAACTTAAGTACAAAATAAATAATTATTTTTTCATAGTTTTACTTGAAGAAATAAATAAAAATAAACGATAATAACGACTTCACTCTAAACATTAATTAAATAAATTAACAATTAAAGGAAATTTTGGCGCGGTTTGTACTTTTACGTAAAAAAATAAATAAATTGATGACAGGCATATTAAATTTTGATTACAACATTGGTTCGATAGTCAGGATGCATCATAGAATTCGAAATAATATAAGAGTATAGAAGCGGCAAGTTATAGTAGAATTAGATGTGACAGAAATAACTGTCACGTTCTATTTTCAACTAGTTTCTCAATTCTGACATTTATTTGACAACTTTTTAACTGCACTGAAATCGTCAGCAGTGCGAGATGTCACATCACACATCATTCGTATAATTTATGGTACAATATGTCACTTCTATAATCTTATTATATGTCGATTTTTAATGTCTCAATATTCCTAAGGGTATATAAAGAAAACATCGTAATGCGACTGAACAAAAAAGAACAATTTGACTTAATTTAATCCCGGTATAGGTCCGTTCTTGTCTTGTATTATATTTTCCGCTCTATACACTTTCCAAGCTATCAGATAATCGCGCATCATCTTGAATAACGTGTAATAGTTCATGAATAGTAACATAATTATGGAAATAAAGTTGTGCCACGTTATAGAGCTGAATAGTAGGCACAGTTGTAACACTATGAGAGATAATTGCAGACATAATAACACGCACAGCAGCACTGATGGGTTTATAAACACCATCTGAAACAAAAAAAAATTGTTAAAAACTTCATTCTCTATAGCACTTGTGATTAGAGCCATATTTTGCAGGTAGATGTAATCTTTGAGGAAACATCTATGTACTGAAGCGGCTGAGATGATGTGTTGTTTATTCACGCGGTTATATTTTCATATAAATTAAATTAGTGAATACAGCAATGTGACTTGGAAAGTTGGAAGGGATAAGGAATCTCCTGTGAGAAGGTTAGATCTAAGAGCACCCAAAAGCGAGCTTGCATGAAATTTTATGATCTCTTAGTCAATCAACAGTCCATAGCAACCGTAACTAAGGAGAATTATGTAAGCTTTGGCATATTTAGCTGCAGAACTATGTCAGTTGGCTTTGCTCTTTAATATTTAATTACAGCCCAACATGTCTTTACAGCAATTTCAAAATTGTCGGTTCCGTCTGCCCTGCAAAGGATATGGACATTTCGCCCGAGCAGGCCAGATATTTCGTTGGCGAGATATGTCCCATAATTTATCCAAAAATAAACCACACGGAAAACGTACATACGTTTTCCGTGTGGTTCTCACCACTTAAGAATAGGACCACTCCATATCTTACCCATGGAAGTCGATGAAAAGGCAACCAAGGGCAAGGCTAATAATGTTGAAATCCTTCTTGTAGGCGATAGGCTAGCAACATGTCACTACTGAATCTCAATTTGTTTTCCGTGTGGTTCTCACCACTTAAGAATAGGACCACTCCATATCTTACCCATGGAAGTCGATGAAAAGGCAACCAAGGGCAAGGCTAATAATGTTGAAATCCTTCTTGTAGGCGATAGGCTAGCAACATGTCACTACTGAATCTCAATTTAATTAATAAACTATATGTACGGCTAAACGAGGTTTTTTCAAGACTGTCTGCCCCGTAAGAAATACAGAGGTGGTAGTGAGACACTGACGTGGAACCTGGCGTGGTGCTTGCAGCCCGGCGTGGCGGCCACGGCGGGCGCGCGCGCCGCGAACCGCGCCGCGCCCGCCTGCGCGCGCGCGCCGCCGCGCCACAGCCGCGCGCCCGACCACGCCGCAGCCGCGCCCGCGCCGCCCTCTGCGGGGATACATTGTAGTGTAGCATCGTAATGGCGGCCGGCTGTCACACTATTGCTGAGAGTGTGTGCGTGAGACGTGTATTGTATACTGTACAGATTATACGGTGTAGTGTATATATTGTACCTACAGTCGGCATACTTTTGGTACTTCATTTTGTCTCTTCTTTATTTATTTATTTATATATTTATATAATGTGCCTAGCTCAGAAAAAGACTTATTTACACATGGCCGAGGTAAGAATTGAAACTGTGCATCCATGCCCATCACACATTTTAATCTGGCACCTTAGCGGTTTGAACCCGTCTCTACCAGTCAGGTTGCAGTTACAACTCACATACATACACATGGTCACGTCTATATCCCTTGCGGGGTAGACAGAGCCAACAGTCTTGAAAAGACTGAATGGCCACGTTCAGCTATTTGGCTTAATGATAGAATTGAGATTCAAATAGTGACAGGTTGCTAGCCCATCGCCTAAAAGTAGAATCCCAAGTTTATAAGCGTACCCCTTAGTCGCCTTTTACGACATCCATGGGAAAGAGATGGAGTGGTCCTATTATTTTTTGTATTTGTGCCGGGAACCACACGGCACTAATAATATAGAATTGAGAGAGATATTAGAACTCACCTCTTGGGGGGCGGGGGTAAACCAGGACTCACCTGTACAGTTAGTCTCCAGCTGCCACCTGCCCAGGTGCAGGGCGCTGCGATGTGCGACATCGCAATGCGCGGCCGAGAGCAACTGACTCGCGTAGCGGCCGAACAGACCGACCCACACGAATACAGTCTGCTGGGACGACGCGTACACATCGTAGTAGAGGTACGACTGGAAACATACATTTTTTTATATATGTTTATATTTGCGATCAGTGCATCCACTTTTAGCAAATGTGTTTTAGGCTCTTGACATTAGAGTGTATCCCCCAGTGAGGATATCTACTCATTCCGATTTATAGGATGTCTTTCCTCTTTAATCGCTTTGTATCTGTAGCTGCGGTTTGTGAGTTGCTGTGCAAGTATGTTTGGGTGCTTTACGAGCCTCTCCCGGTACCTCAGGCCGACATTTAGGAGTTCTTCCTTTATTGTAGTAATTTCCAGGTGTTCATGGATTTCTGCGTTCGTAACATACCAGGGCACGCCACTGATGTTTCTGAGTAATTTATTTTGCACTCTTTGCAGGCATGAGATATTGGAGTCAGAAGCACTACCCCACAGTTGTAGTCCATAAGTCCAGATTGGTTTGAGAATTGTTTTATACACTAGGAGTTTGTTGTCTACTGATAATGGAAACATACATACAAACAAAAGTGAACTCTGCTACTGGATAGAACAGTTAATAATAATGTAATCGTGCCGTGTGGTTCACCAATAAAAAAAAGAATAGGACTACTCCTCGTCTTTCCCGTGGATGTCGTAAAAGACGACTAAGATATAGGCTTAGACTTAGGGTTTTTTTTTTGGCGATGGACTAGCAACCTGTCACTGTTTGAATCTCAATTCTATCATCAAGACAAACAGCTAAACATGGCCTTTGTCTTTTTAACTGTTGGCTCTGTCTACCCCGCAAGCGATATAAACGTGATTATATGTGTGTATGTTTTAACTTACCTGTGCAAAACAGCACGGTATAAAACTAGAATAATACGCTCCCACTATGGAATTGAAGAGTATTTTCTTGACTCTCAGATTGAAGTCCTGCCTAAGGACCTCCACTTCCGCTCGGACCTGTTGGGGGTCGTGGCTGCAGCAGTGCATCGGTGGAGTCTCGGAATTGTTCAGCTCGAGGAATGGGCCCGATTGGAAGCCGAACAGTAGGAAGTAGATAACGACTCTGGAATGAGGGAAGTCGTCATGTATATTTTTATTGATATGGTATATGTATAATTGTATGACAAATTAGAATGAAAAATTTAAAGATCTAATTTGGACTCACATCAATCATTTTGCTAATATAACCATATGCTTTTACTACATATAACCTTTTACACTGAAAGATCTCAGAAAGTTTTTGCCTTACTTCAGCTCCCGTAGCATAGCTCGCGCGTTATTATCGCGTGAAAAACTATTGCTGTCCCGTTTCACGTCATAGTAAAAAGCGAAACAGCGATAGTTTGTCGCGCGACAAAAGTGGTGTCGTGAAAAATGTGGAAATTGATCACCCAGGTGACCAAAGTGGAGTAAACCAAAAAATCCATGATATCAAGGCTAGTTAGGTAGTCAAAGACTAGGCTAGAAAAAAGGATTTATTTGTTTACCTAATAAAATCATAAATTTGGAAGGCACATTGTGATCTTTAATGTGTCCATCATAATAAGTATATCAAAGGCTTTACTAAATAAATAAATACTCACGGATAACACAAGAAGAAAATTTTCAATATTGGGTACTTGAGCACCATGAAGTACGTGCACCATGCCAGAGCACCCAATACCACGCCCAAAATAAACATTCTGTAATATGAACATTTTATAAACTTGAAATTTCGTTCAGTTAATCAAATCAAAAATGAATATAGGTTTTAAAATAGAAAATGTTTATTATCCTAATTCTGAAGTTAAATACTACCTGGCTGCTATAGTGGCATGTGGCATGAGTTTCGGTGCTAGGAAGTACTTCAAAACAGCCAATGTCACACACAGAAGGAATCTTCTGCATATAATTGTCACTATAAAAGCGACTAAGTGAGGGTCGATCAGGTAGAAGTTCTGAAATTTTAAAATACATTAATCAGAGTCCATTATGGTCAAATACTAATCATAACTAAATAAATTCTTCTTATGTAGATATTTAGTTGTGATTTTTATGATTTTTTTAAGTAATTTCTATTTATACCAAAAGAAAGTGATGTTCTAGCTCAAACTTTATACAAATGTTAATGAATAACCTAAATCTATATTTAGAGAATTTTACATTCAATAGTTAATTAAATTATACCTACTTTATAAAGACACTCACCATTGCCTGATTAGTATGAGAATGTGGCAACCACCAAGCGGTTCTATACAGATTAAGGAATTGCAATCCCGTTGCTATTAATGTGAAAACAAAAGTCATAGTTTCAAACAACAAAGGCCCATCATGGGGTATGAATGGGAACGGGATGTGTTTTGGTGGCATAGGGCCATCAGCTAACTTAACATCTGTAGTGGGTGCAGGCGTGGGCGCTGGCGGGACCCGAGTCCGCCCGACGCGTTTGCCTGAACTATTCACATCTTCTTCAGCCGGTAATGATGCCTGAAAAAAATATTTTGACATACAATAATATATATATGGAATTCCACTCAACAAGGACCCAGTTCCCAGGAATAATTGGACAATTTTGCGCCGAACGATTCCAGAATCTTACCCGTTTAGTCACAGAGCTCTTCTTGGAACCCGGAGCCACCATTTTAGTGGCAATTGGCGGTAGAGGCCGTTTAACAAGCGGATCTTTAATGATCTTTCGTCTCCTGGACACAGCAGTCGATGAAGTGCCGCTCACTTGCGAATTTGCCCACCGCCTGGCCAGAAGTATGGTCAAGCAGCCAACGACGGCCGGCAAGAAGAACACGACAAAAGAGCCACTTTCATTTTCCGTACAACTCATCACTCACATGTTAAAATGGTTTATGAAGTGCTACAATAATATTATCGCTTTAATTCTATCAGATTTCTGTATGAAAGTCTGAAACCAACCCACACGAAAAGCAAAGCAATCAACTTTAGCTCATGTAAAATAAACTGTCAACTTGACATTGACATTGACTCTCGCTTCATTTACATTTTTTTTTATACAGACAAGTAAAGAATATCAAAATACATTAGATATGTATAGTATATCTAATCAAAATGTTATTGACTCTAGGTTCATGCCTAAGTATAGACTCAGAGAAGATTTCACTGGGCTAGTATATTCGAGACTGGGTGTATAAAAGCCATTAATAGATCAATGTTGCAAAATATCATGCACAATAATAAGAAGTCGAACTATAAATATATGAAAATAATATAATAGTACCTATTAGTAAGTACAATAATAGCAATAAAGAGTCTATGTGGACATCTTAAATTCTCACACACAACCAGCATATCAAAATCTCAGCACATAATCTTAACCGCAATATAAGAGATTACACGGATTGGGGCATAAAAAAGGACCTCCGACTTAACATCGTCGGCGCCACGGCATAATACCTACTCAAAATCAAATTGAGACACCATTTCCACTAGGGCCCAAAATAGTATCTCTATTTAGTTTGTGGGCCCAAAGCTTCAACATGTTCAGACAAATGCAAATTGTCAATGTCAAATTCATTTTCAAAATTATATCGATTTGATTTGTGATTTTGTTGGTGGCCCGGCCCGGGCCCGGTTAATTCTAGTTGTTTTATAGAAAAGTAAACGAAATAAATCAAAAATTTGCATTAAGACTGAAGTAAAAATGTCTTTTGTAGTGCTTTGCTCTTTTGCCTTCGCTTTTTATGCCGTTATATGGTTCTTTGATTCATTCTTCAAGGCAAGTGTTACAAGTTCACGGGATATTATTTCACAATATTTATCTAAAATTAACGTTGATTGGTTTTCTTTCAGAGCTGCATGCACTATCCGTACTATGCATTCTTGGAAGGAACTGGGTTGAAGGTTGGATTACTGAATTTTTCATGGACCACTACAGCCTTTAACCGCTTTATTTATCGGTGGAGTAAAAACTTATCGCGAATATTGAAGAAGTGGTTTACATGTGGATATTTGTTTACTGTTTGGATTTTCCTACCATTTGCTCTGTGGACATTGTTATCGTTTATATTCGAGCATTTTTATGAGACAATTCAATTGAATCATATTCCAGAAGTAAAAGCACTACTGCCAGGTGTGAATATACCAGCATCTGATTTCTGGGTGTATTTCCTTGCTATTGGATTGAGTAGTGTATTCCACGAGCTTGGGCATGCTATGGCAGCAGCCCAAGAAGATGTGCAGTTACTTGCAGTTGGGGTGTATGTGTTTACAATCATACCTGTTGCATTTGTGCAGCTGAATACGGAACACTTGAATAATTTGGATATCACCAAGCGACTAAGGATATACTGTGCCGGAGTCTGGCATAACATTATAATTGCATTAATAGCTTTACTTCTATTCTTTTCTGCTCCAATATTATTCAGTATAGCTTACGAGAGTGAAGTGGGGGTAAGAGTTACGGGCTTCACTGATGATTCCCCTTTGAAAGATGCACGAGGTTTGGATCAAGAGGACATAATCACATCTGTAAACGGATGTGAGGTGAAGTGTGCTAGTGATTGGTCATACTGCTTGCATCTAGCACACGAAAGATATGGGATATGCACTAGTGCTGAATTCATTGCTCAAAATGATGAGAGCTTGGTGGAGACGCTAAAAGAGAGTGTAGTAGAATGCTGTAGGAAAGATGATTTGTATAGCTTTTGCTTTGAATATATGGAACCAAAAGTTGGAGGGGATTCAGTTTTACCTGGACAATTCTCCTGCCTGAAGCCTCGGGATATGATCAAGAAGAAATTCAGCAAATGTACTGACTCAGGCGGCTATTCATGTCCTCGAGGGACTCATTGTATGAAACCGTCATTAAACAATCACACTTATTTACTAATCATTGAGAGGAAGCAGAAGAATCCTGTTCTATATTTAGGACTGCCTTACGATTTGTACAAAACAGTTTTTATAGATCAGTATTTTCCGAGGGTATCACTGTTTTCACTTTTCTCACCCACTCAATTTGAGAAATTTTTGAGATATGTATTTATATTTTCTATGGGTATTGGTTTTTTGAATGTCCTACCATGTTATGGTACTGACGGCCATCACATTGCAAGGAATTTGATTCAAATATTAGCTAAGTATTTGAATAGAAATGGTGACTTTGTCACTTTCTTCACAGTTTTCACAGTTGTCGTAGGGACGGGGGTGACAGGGCCTGTATTGATATATTTGTTTTATAAATCTATTAATGAAAATTGAAAATGATTGAAGCATTGCAAGTAAGAGGTGTGAATACTTAAATCCAAGATTGATGAGAAATAAGGGAATCTTTATTATGTATGGACCAACTCTGAAGGGAAAGCAAAGGAAATTTTATATTAATAAGTCTGATATCCGCCTATGTATGAAGGCATAGTGTAATGTTCTAAGATATATCTAGTTTGTATACATTTTATACATTTATATTATAACAATCAAATTGTATAAGGCCTGTAGAGGATTAGATGTTTTATGTGTATGTCCTAAGGCTTCATTTTCTGTTTCATCTTATATCAAGGCCAATGTAAATATAAAAGTTCTATGTATCTTAAAGTTTTTTTTTTATTGGATACGAGGTATCACAATTTAGGTTATTGACGTCAACAAACTAAGCCTAACTTTAGTTCTCATGGATGGTAGGTTGTTTATACTACAGTGGATTTGTGGCTTAGATGAATTAAGTGCTTTGAGTGCAATAACAACATTGTATATAAGTTTTGTAATATTATTGAAAAAAAAAAATATCCTAAATTATTTAGTTTAGAAAAAAAAGGGATTTTTTTATAAATTTTTTGTGTTGTGTGTTATTTTACCAATGAGAAGGGAGTCTTGTTGAACCTAAGAGTTTACTCTAACATTTATGTTAGTTTGTAAATATGTTTTTATTTAATGTATATAATATACAAAAACTGACATTTGTAAATAAAACATTTTTTATTAAAACATGTTTTAATCTATCACTTCACTGTAAATATTGAACATAATAATTTAATTACAATCTGTATAAATTACTGTCCTACAATAATATCCGTAAAATAATTTGAACTCATGAAAATAACATATTTTAGCAAGGCTCATAATGTAAACCTACTAAATAACAGAACAAATCCTTATGGATTTGAAAAGTGTAGGAATTTTTATTCAATAAATAAACTCAAAAACTACTTATGTTATTAATTTTCATAAAACTTGGCACATCTACACCTACACAACAAATTCCCAGCTGATCAAAGCTTCAGGCAAAAGCTACATTTCTTAATATTATGTACAAAAAATAAATAACTCAAAAATGTCAGCTTTTACTCAAGGCAAGTGAATTCTGTAAATCTTTTAAGGATTTCTTCCCATAGTGCAGCATAGCCTTGATCGTGGTCTCGTCCTGATGGTGCTTGTTGTTCCTGAAGTCAGTCCTGGCCCAATCCTTGAGTTCCTTACGAGTAGATTCGTCTTGTACCAAACGTAACGTACGGAAAATTTCACGATAAAGTTTCAAAACTTCTTGGCGTAACATGAACTGAAAAGAATTGGCTTCGTTTTATTGGTTAAATAAAATTTTAGGAAACAGGAGTAGGATTTGTAAATTTATGATTTATCATATAGGTATTGACTTCTACTATACAAGAACAGAACACAGATTGGGTGCTCGATATTTTTATTTTATGTAAACCATCAAGGAAATCAATTTACCAATGATTAATAAACTATAAATAAAGTTTATTAACATAAATATACCTGTTTTAGACTAAGAGCTGTCTTAGGGAGTTTTGACATGATTGCGGTGCTTGTTCTCTCAGGCTATTCAAAATTAATTAAATTGTAGCTATAATGTTAAATACCCATTTAAAATTTGTAATTTTCATCTAAATATTTTTATTATATATGTATTCAAATGAAAATTATTACAAACGTAAACAATGCGAATGCACAGCTGTTTTTGACATTGACATTGTCAATCAAAGCGGCTAAATAAACTTTTCTGACAAACAGTTTCTCTTTCTCTGACAAAGGCAAAACTTCAAAAAGGTATCACATATAAGTTTAAATTTTTTAGTATTAAACGTACATAAAATCACATCCCTGAGTAAAAAAAAATTGTACATAATAAATATTTACAATAATAATAAATAAGCACCTATTAATAGATAAATATAAATTGCGCAATACTAGGTTTAAACAATTCTAATTTGATTTAAAATCATTATGTGATACTAAGTAGGTAACTTTATGTATAAGTATGCCTACTAATACATAATAAATGTTACAACATCCGAAAGGGTAAATATGAAGATTCTGGTATACATTATGTATAAATTGTAAGACCTTGTTGTACTCATATTATGCAAATAAAAATTTGAAATTGAATTTGGAGGGTTAGGCAGTGACTACATGTTTCTACTTGCCCCGATTTCTGCAACTCTTTCGCTTTATCCACATTCATAACTCTCCTCATGCCAGGTCAGTCGTTTCGAGTACTCTTAACCTGACCTTTTGCCAGGACGTCCTCAATTTAATTTACGTGCGTCTAGGCAACTTAGGCACTCCTACCTTTCCATTCACACCCTCTTTGTATACTTGCCTTGTTAACTTGTCTTCATTCATCCTCTTGAGTTCTTGACATGACCATCTCAGCATACCCTTTTCTATTGCTGTTACTATATCTTCTTTCACATCACAACATTCGTTGAAAATGCTGTTTCTTATCCTGTCACTCAATTTAACATCGATCATATGTTATAAAATCAATACTATTTGATTTCAATAGCTTGTCCATCGTAACTCACGGCTAGGCCTTCTCCTTTTCTCTGAATTAAGTATTATCTAATTGTGTAAAAGTCGTATAAACCCACACATAACATTATATACTATCGCTGTTTCGCGCGAAACGGGACAGCTATAGGTAGACTTTCGCGCGATAAAAACAGCATCGCGCATGCCATTCTTACGGGAGCTGGTTTACAAGCAAATATCTACATCAATTACTCATGGACCATTTAAAATTAGAAAAAAAAAAGAAAATCACAACAACTGTAATTTAAAAGTTTAATTAGTAATAATATTTAATATAATCAATAATAAGGGCACAAAGCATGGCACACAATTCAATCATTGCAAGATACCTAAGAGCAATCAATACTTACTAAAAATATTCATAATTATTTCACACGCATTACCTTCAAAACTTTAACCAATAAAATTGTACTACTAAGGTTATACTCGTACAATAGTCCGTCTACTCCGTAGCCGCAAACTCGAGCCCCTTTACACGAGGATCGTCAAATTTATCGTACGATTCGCAATTAAAGAGAAACGCTATTCCGACAAACATAATACTGAGGCAAATTGCTGAAATGAACAACCCGCTAAGTATCGGGATATCGAAGTAAGGGTTGCATTTCACCGGGATATCGAAGTAAGGGTCGCTGAAACTGGCGTTTTTCCCGTCGGCACTGGGTGGGTCGATGATGGGTGGACCGTCAGGGTTTTGTACTGGAGGTGGTGGTGGCACCTCTTGCAATGGAACTGTGAAAACGAAATTGTGAAGGGAAGTTAAGGTCATTAATTTATTAAAGTTTGGTAGTTAAAGTGATTTACCATTTTTTTTATGGACATGTGAAATTAGTACCTAGGTATAATTTTTATATAAATATACCTTTTTAAACTCAATTTTGTAACGTATGTGATATTGTTTAGTCCAGTCTAGTCTTTATAAGTGAGAATATCTCAACTTACCGTAACCTCTGTCGACCGCCGATCGAAATGGTTGAATCTAAAAAAAGCATGAAATTATCACGTATCATATCATATCATATCACGTAACAGAACCTTCATATACATACATATCATCACGTCTATATCCCTTGCGGGGTAGACAGAGCCAACAGTCTTGAAAAGACTAAAAGGCCACGTTCAGCTGTTTGGCTTAATGATAGAATTGAGATTCAAATAGTGACAGTTGCTAGCCCATCGCCTAAAAAAGAACCCCAAGTTTGTAAGCCTATCCCTTAGTCGCCTTTTACGACATCCATGGGATCATCATCATTCATCCATTCTGTACCTAATAGGCATTTTTAAAATTCTCTAAAATTCAGAAGCATATTTCATCAGATCAGAGAGCTATATGTATAAACACAGATAACCATGTGACAATCTATGGATCTACCGAAACCCCGCAGCCCTATATGAACTAGATAAATTTTCCAAAAAAAAAAACAAATATGTTTGACATTAAGACTTTGCACCTGGTATTGTGGTATGTTGACGTAGCTCCTGTCATTTTCATTGATAACTCTTAGTGGCTCGTCGCAGTAGTAAGAGTTTTCTATCGGCACTCTTATACCCAGGACAGTGGACCCCATTTCTTCACCACCATCCACTAATGTTATGTTATCTGAAAGAGGGAAAATAATTGCTGTTGAGAATATGCACGCTGCATTTTATATTTTTGAATGGAATGTCATATGAGATGACATTCCATTTAAAAAATATAAAATGCAGAGCTAGGTAGGTATTTTGTAAACATGAAAATGTGTTACTTTCATACCTACTATTAGGTAGTTATATATAAAAAAAATAAAAGTAAAATATGTTTATTGGGTATCTACGAATTACAATGGTTGTGCATGTCGCTGGAGTCTCCTTTTAAGCAAAAATATGCTTGTGCCAGGAGACTCCACTCCTTGCTTCCAATGTTATTTAATTCTAGATACAATTCTATCATTAAGCCAAATAGCTGAACGTGGCCATTTATTCTTCAAGACTGTTTGCTCTGTCTACCCCGCATGGGATATAGACGTGACCATATGTATGTGTGTATGTAGATACAAATCACAATAATTTCATAAAATTATTCACTTATATATGTATATAACTTTTGTGAAAAGGGAAATGCCTCCAATACAGCTTAACAATATACAAATATAAATAGATGCAGCGTTTACCGAAATGAGTGAAAAGGCTTTTATGCAATTTTTTATAAAATTTTTGGTTTTATTTTATAAAGTAAACTTTATGTGTACTAACTAACCGAGTGACCAGTAATTGTCCGAAAAGCTGAAAGAGAACTTGATCTGCAAGCCGTGAAACTCTATGTTCGTGCGCAGGAACTCCGACCCGGCTATAGTGCGCGTGCGCAGCTCTGATACCACCACCGGTGCCTCGGTGTACTCCGTCTGACGTCTGGTGCGTCCTGGCGTTTCTATGGTGATACCTGCAACGAATAATAATGTACGCCGAAGATTTCTACAAATTTATACCTACTACTTATTTATATTTTTATCCGGCTGTAGTCAGAGGTGCTTACTCCCTCTAGAGAGAACTCAGTTTCGCATATCAACTGTCAGGTCTTTTAGGAAGCTTATCCATATTTACTTAATTACAAATATACTTAATAATGAGAAAAAAAAATCATTTTTGTTCGTCACGAAAAAGCACTGGAGTGATTTCGATGAAATTTGGTACGGAGATAAATAAATATGTCAGTAAATTCTCACGGGAGCGATGGCCCCGGCAATAGCTGCAACAACAACTCACCAACAAAACGGAACAAAGCTCCTTCAGATTCCAAAAAGACAGTCTGATCTGAATCCAAGATGGGTTCTACGTAGGACACCTCGCGGCCGTATTGTGAAAGCAACACAGGGTTAACTTTGCCCGTATAGAAACCTACGACCTTACCACCGCTCATCTTATGAGTTGCCGTATATATCTCCCTTATGAGGGCGTCGTGGCGACGTAAAGTCTGTATCCTATTTTCTGAGGTATTGTCTTCGAAGAAAACATAGAAAACCGTTTCGGTGACTGGTGGTTGAAAGTTTTGACCAGGTTTAAGCGCAATCATATTAGTTTCAGTCAGTTTCATCGATCGTATTAATACATTTAAAGGGTTAACGACATTTGGGATGTATTTTGCTTTGAAGTGCCTCAAATCTTCTTGTATATGAACGAAAGGGGTTCCATGGTGGTCTTTGCCGCTGACGTCCTCGCTGCAAAACTGGTCTTCGACGAATATTACTATGGCGTTGCACCTTTTCATGGCGTCTTCAACGATGGTGCTGAACACGGCACTCCCAGTTCTGCTAAAGGGGTTCACGTCTGATAACAAGTGGGACATGATCCCGTCGTAATCTATCAGGAAGACGGGAAGCGTGTCTTTGCTTATACAAATTTGGTGTAAGTATAAAAATATTAGACAATTAAATGAGCGCATTTTTGATTTATATCTGCTCTGCTGATACCCTGATATCTTTTGCTTTGTGCAGCAAATGACGGAATGTAATGTCATTGTAATGTCAGTTTGAAAAAAACTTTTTGGCCTCCTTTTCATACTTCAGCTACAAATCTAAAACGCTTACTGTTAAGGTAGGTATGTAAATAATTCTGTTGTTAGGTATAACTTAAGCTATTAAAAACTTTTTGACCGCCTTTTCATACTATCATCACAAAAATAAAATAAAACAACTTATTTTCTCAACAGTAACTACGCTGTGACAACTGCACCGCAAAGACAATTCCGCGAAAAGCTGTGAACCGCCCAAGCTCGCAGCTTCGCTCCGCCCAGACAAACGCGGGAAAAGCTTTTCCTCGCCGGATGTGACGGGAATGGCGGACGGGCGGCCAATGGCGGCCGTCAGTCGCTCAACGCACTTCGCGCGCGACGCACGTGCCGCCGAAGCGAAAAAAAAACGCGCGACAAAAAAATGTTTACGCGCAAACTTTTGTTGGTATGCAACTTTGACAAATAAATTAAAAAAACGAGCAAGATTTGTTTTAAAACAGTGTTTGAGTGGTGAAATAAAATTATGGACTCCAAAACTCCGAGCGGGTCGTCTTCACCGCCACGGCCAGTGAAGAAGGAAAACGAAGAAGAAATCAAGGTAAGCTGATCACGTTCCCTGACATTGACGTGAGCTTCCTTCGCGGCTTCATCATCATGTTACCGCATCGTGTTATTGGCAGCCGGCCTGCTCCATCGCGTCTCGTAACTCGAGATCTCGGAGTCGTATTTTTAAATTCGATATTTTGTCTCGCAAGGGGGCCTCCACAAAGCGCGGGGTTACGAGTTTCGAATAAATTATTCCGTATACGGTTACAATATTAATTACATTTCGCGATACACAATAAAACGCGTGTAATATCAGGTTTTCGAGGTCTTTTCCAGCCATTAAAGAGTGTAATGCGATACCTGAAGCGCGCTCGGATCGCTGTAACCGGAGTAGTTGGATGTTTTGATAATAGATATAGGCGGTGCGGTAGTGTGCGAGCGTGCCGACTAGTGATGTCTGCGTGTGTGCGTGAGGGTAATTTTAGACGTTCCTTTGCTCTAAACGTAACCGGAGACCGTCCCAGGCCGCAAGCCGACGCTTCAATTTATTGTTTTCATCTGATTATTATCATTGGACGTAAGTTTGAGTGGCGTAATCGCGGAATTGGTGATATTTCCTTCGCCGCGTGATGCTCTTTTATTTTGGCGCGCAAATAGTTTGACGTGTCAATAACCTCGTGTCCACGCTGACGTCACGGGACACCCGCGACGATCGTATGTGAAGGTTTGAGGTCGATTTAATTTATACGATTGCTAACATGCGCCCTGAATAGCCGGCCGTGTGTAATGGCTTTTATTTTAGTGAATATCAGACAATTTAAAATAGGCTAATTTATTGCGAGGTAGGAGGTATATTTATTGCTTTTCAGTTTTTTAAAAGAAATTTTTTTACTATTCAACACAAGAATAAAATGAGAAATATTTACTTGGTATTAACTTTGAGTATGTTTTAGATAGATGTCAATCGGTAAAAAGTAGGTATAACTTGCTTAGACCAACTTGACATTCCAGTAAAAATAACCTGATCATGTGTGAAACGGATGAAAAGGATATCAAAGATGAAAGAAAACTCATCATAATCAGCTCCTTTTAAGAAGATACCTGTATGACAACAAAGGTTTTAAAATATAGGTCTCTAAGCTATATTACAAGTAAATAAGTAATAATGAACATACACTGGCTACAAATACCACATCTTACAAGGCACATTGCCCTTAAATTTTATACTATATTTTTTATTAACACTTATTTACCTCTAGAGTCGTAGAGCTTCGGGGGTCGAATTGGAAAGGTGCCCGGTTAAAATACGTGATACGCAGAAAGGCACAGGTTTGATTCCCACCGCGGTGATGAACCAATGACTATTTGCGAAAGTTATATTAATGTTAGTTTGAAAACCAACCGATGCTGTTACGGCGAGGGAAACATCGTGAAGAATGAGATGGATTCAAATACGGGTTAAGATTAGGTAATCTTAACCTTAGCAGGTGCTAAGGTTGCGGAGGTCATATTCCCATCTGACGACGTCTGACCGCCTTCGTGTAAAAACCTGACTCACCATGTCCATGGTCAAAGGCTTTTACGCCGGGTTTCATCTCCAGAATGATGCGGATGCAACCGGTACTAAAGCCCAAGAGACAAAAAAAAAATAAAAAAATTTCTCCCAATATAAATTAAAAAAAAAATATAGGTTAGGTTATAATGTAATAAATTTGTATAGGTACCTACCTACATAGTTTTCTATGGTCATGAGATTCAAATAAATTATTAACCTACATAGTTAGCGTACAATGTAACAGTTAACGTTTACAAGAAACCAACCGAGAAGTTAAGCCATAAATAGCATTTTACAAGTTGTAAACAGAGTTTATAGTAGCATTTGTAGCGAGAATCAGTAGGATATATATATTAGGGGTACCCTTACTGTACCTAATATCTATATCCTTCTGATAAGGACGTCTTCGCAAAGGGTGAAGAGAAAAAAGGCATGAAGAGAGTTATGAATGTGGATGAAGCGAAAGTAATATGCAGAGATCGTGGCAAGTGGAAAGATGTAGTCTCTGCCTACCACTCCGGGAAAAAGGCGGGATTTCATGTATGTACAGTAAGGTTGCCAATATAAACATATTTACTTTTTATAATATTTTAGGTTTTGTCTGCGTATGCACATTATCGTTTTTGGTAAAGCCAACGGGAATAGTCTTTGTTTCCGAGATATATAACCTTATGTAATTCTTATTACTGACTAGCTTTTGGGCGGGACTTCGCTGCCGTATGTCGACTATGTCACTCCCGCAGGTCTATCCTATATTTGTGTCAAATTTCGTCAAAATAGTTAAAGTAGTTTTTAAGTTTATTTGTCACAAACATACAAATCTTTTTTCTTTTTATTAATTGTATGGATATGGATTACGAAAAACAAAATTAAAACGCCTGGAGAATGAAAGCAATTTTATACACACACTATCACGTCTTTATCCCATAGGGGTGGTCAAACCGGCCAATAGTCATAGGTTAACTTAAATGGTCACATAAAATAAAAATAAAATGGGTCATCGAAACCAGATCTGAATAGGAATTGAATCGAATACATTTCGTAACACGTAAAGGGAGACTAAAGTAACATTAGCCGCCATTGTTTACTGTTACCGGATATCACGTGTGTTATATTGTGCTCTGTGTATTTATGAACGTTCATATTTTTTAATTTGTTGCACAATAAGTTGGATCGATACAGAAATTAAATCATTAAGACAAAAAAACATTTATTTTCATGATGTGGGGTCTTAAGTCTTAAACTGGATTAGAAATAAGTGGCGCTGAGTTAAGTTATAGTCAATTCTATTTAGCCCAAGAGCCCGTGAACGCCAGACATACCTTATTTTGTAAAAGCTGAAAGTTTCTGTAAATATGCCTCTAGTACAGGTAGGAACGATCCCCACCTATGGTACTCAGGCAGTGGTTGCTTTGGCAGGTAGCAGGTAATAAAGGTATACTTTTTTCAACCTGAAATTCGTTAATTTGTAAAGCTCAATTTTTTGATATTTTATTCGTAATAATACACAAACTCGCGTTACTCATTGCCAGACACGTACTATGGTTGCAACCCCTTGCCAGACACCCCTAAACTATAATATTTTGTAACTCTACTTACGTCATTTTGTAAAATCTGAATTTAATACATATTTTTTGGGGAATTATTCAAACAAAGTTTCTGAAGTAGCCAGACAGTTTTGAAGGTTCTATTATCCTGCCAGACGCATTGGAGTGAGCAAAAGATGCAAGAGTGCGGAGTATATGTAGTAACTGGAGCGAGTGGGACAGAGTGTTCGGTTTCTTGCGACGTTTCATTGCGCATCAGCTGTCGTTTATTTTAGGGATGTGACCTGATGAATCAATCCTCAAAAATTCGATATTTTTCCAAAATGTTTTTTTCACTGTAAGTATAAATCAAATTCATAAAAAACAAGACAAATGTTAGAATTAACGATCTTTTTATCAAATTCTTTTAACAATTATTTTTATTACTATTATTATCAATGTATCAGATCAGGTAGAAAACAAAACATTTATTTTCAAATCTTTTTTAATCAAAAACAATAAGATAATTTGACTTAAAGTTCCCAATGATTAATACCTTACCTTTTTAAAAACAACAATCTGTCAAGTCTACCGGGATCCAAGCGGTTCCGCTCATCATTTGCTATGTTTCCAGCAACTGAAAACAGGCGCTCACAAGGAACGGATGATGCCACAATAGTCATATACGTCATGGCTATTGATGGTTTTTTAGCTCTTGCCAGTAATGTATAGGATCATATTTCAGGTCCACGACTGCCTGCGATAAATAATGTTTAAGTTCGTCATTTAAACCCTAAGTTTCCTGTGCAAGTGCATTATACATAGAAAGTTGCAT
The DNA here is from genome assembly GCF_032362555.1 of Amyelois transitella. NCBI lineage: Eukaryota > Metazoa > Arthropoda > Insecta > Lepidoptera > Pyralidae > Amyelois > Amyelois transitella. Next base: position 1,644,935 of record NC_083511.1, on the reverse strand, counting down.
TTTGACAAGCAACTTGTGGAAATCCCATATTCCTTTATTCAAAGTAATAGATTAATTTCTGTTGTCTGTGGTTGCTAAGTATGTTTGGGATGTAAATTAAACAATTTTAAACCATAACGATATGTATGTTAAGCTTAAAATCGAGTTTTAAGTTGTCTCGGACGGTCGGCCCACATGTGCGCCACAGCAGATTACGGTGGTGGCGCATATAGGTTAAAGAATATGATTATAATTTATAAACGTAACAAGTTTATTGATGAGAAGTGAGGCGAAGGAGACTACACATACAGCCATCTTGCGAGGTTTTGAGTAATCAACCGGCAGCACTCTTGTAATACGGGCCTTCAATTAATTGTATGGTTTAAACCAAAACAGAAAAAATCGTATCTCGATTTTAGAATGTCTGAGATCGATTTACGAGATCGATTCAATGTATACGATCGATTAAAAAGATCGATTTTTTCGCTCCAAATAATCGATTTTTCGATTAATCGATCTTAGATCGCCATCCCTAGTTTATTTTGTATTGTTCAACGGACGGTTATATACGCATAGTAAACTGTCCCACTCGCTCCAGTTACTACATATACTCCGCACTCTTGCATCTTTTGCTCACTCCAATGCGTCTGGCAGGATAATAGAACCTTCAAAAATGTCTGGCTACTTCAGAAACTTTGTTTGAATAATTCCCCAAAAAATATGTATTAAATTCAGATTTTACAAAATGACGTAAGTAGAGTTACAAAATATTATAGTTTAGGGGTGTCTGGCAAGGGGTTGCAACCATAGTACGTGTCTGGCAATGAGTAACGCGAGTTTGTGTATTATTACGGATAAAATATCAAAAAATTGAGCTTTACAAATTAACGAATTTCAGGTTGAAAAAAGTATACCTTTATTACCTGCTACCTGCCAAAGCAACCATTGCCTGAGTACCATAGGTGGGGATCGTTCCTACCTATACTAGAGGCATATTTACAGAAACTTTCAGCTTTTACAAAATAAGGTATGTCTGGCGTTCACGGGCTCTTGCTCTAATTGTCAATATATCTACTTGTATATGTTAAAAATATTATAAACATACCTTGGATGGATCAGGATCCATCCTAGGTATGCTTATAATCTAAATATTATAATATAAATAAATCTCACTTATAGCTGTGGTTCTGGAACCACAGCTTTGAGATGAGCTATAAGTGAGAAGTTAGGAAGAAAGAAAATGAATTTTACAACTTAAAGAGTGTATCCCACAATTTCCACAGGGACAGGAAAAACGGGAATAAATGCACATTAATACAAAGTCGCGGGCGTAAGCTAGTCATATAATATAAAGGTAACACCAGTAAATTGTAGGTATCACGAAATATCGTGAAGCCAATCATCCATCTAACCCTTTTTCGTTCTAAATGCAAATCGCAGTATCAAAATGCATTTGATGCATGCCATGTAATAGGCAGTTGTAAGGAAAATTGACGGTACCTACGTTTAGTTAACTGAGTACCTAAAGCTATAAGCTTAATATTTTACAATTTTTGATATCATGTGTCAGAAAAAAACATATTTTTAAGGGTCAAGCAGTGACTAGAACCAACGAGCTTAAATGTCAAGACAGATTGAAAAGAAGTACCTATGCAGGGGTCGCGGTGGAAAGTTGTCTCAACTCTGCCTTCCCTTTACAGGATGTACCTACCTCAAATATTGTTTTTACAGGAAATTTATGTTAGCGGATTTTTAAAATCACCAGTTGATAATGTTCGATGAGAATTTGAATTATAACGAACCCTAAAAATGTTACTTCAAGGTACATATTTGCAATTAAGATTCGGGCTTTAGGCAGTGTTCCTTCTTTAACTTCTATACAAATAATACTGTGTAACATAAGAATGTTTTGTTATGTACATGATACAACTTAGTATCATGATATTATGACCCAGATTGTATTCCGCGAGTAATTACGACATCAAAGTCGCTTTGTCTGGTCATCGCGAGATGCAAGCGCGACGAATGCATTTATCAGGTCAAGGTCTCGGTCTTGGCTCTTAAACATATTTAGGTAATAAATAAATAAATACCTTTATACGGGACAAATTACACAGATTGAGTTAGCCTCGAAGTAAGTTCGAGACTTGTGTTACGAGAAACTAATCATACGATACTATATTTTGTGTTAAATATAGATAAATATCCAAGACCCAGGCCAATCAGAAAAAGTTCTTTTCTCATCATGCCCTGGCCGGGATTCGAACCCGGGACCTCCGGTGTCACAGACAAGCGTACTACCGCTGCGCTACAGATGAAATGATCAAAAGTTATCTAAGTATAGTGTACACACACACACATGACGTTTTTCTATTCCTTATAGGGTAGACAGAGCCAATGGACTCAAATGATCCATGTCGCTTGTTTCCTTTTGGTCAAGGTCGCTTTACGGCAGAAGTACAGTTAAGTCGATAAAGGTAATTAAGCGAATGGCAGTCCGTATATTAATTTTTTTTCCAAAAATTGAGAGATATTGACAGGATTAAGAGCTCCTCTCTAAGGGAAGTAGAAAGGACAAACTATGCCTTTTCTTCGGCTGCCAGACCAGCATGGAAGAGAGGAAGAAGAATAAGTCTACAATAAACTACTGTAAAAGCCCGTAACTTAATACAAGAATATCGACAAAAGAAGGGAAGAGACTACACTGGACAAAGTTGAGACAGAAACGACGAAATGAAAGAGAACCCTGGCCTTTATAGTTAAATAATACCTTTATCCAGGATCCAATATAATGATAAAAAAAATACGACGATTATTAATAAACATAAATTAAAACGCAAAAATTGAAAAACCTAAAGCCGCATGCACAACCGCGCCCCTTTCTGACTCGTCACTCGAACACGATAATATAATAATTACAACAATATAAGGTAACATGACCAAACATGGAAAGTCAACACGAGTGTGATGGGACACCCGATAGCCGGTTGTAACTGACACTGTGATGCGATGCTCCGCATTGTACATCTTTAGTCATAGATTAAGTGGTGGAACAGAGGGTTGAAAAGATATGTGCCTAACACAGGCGAAGATGAACTTATAAAAAATTGCAAAAAACAACGTGGACACTTAAGAGTTCACTTTGATCTATACTAATATTATAAAGCTGAAGAGTTTGTTTGTTTGATTGAACGCGCTAATCTCAGGAACTACTGGTTCGAATTGAAAAATTCTTTTTGCGTTGAAAAACCATTTATCTAGGAAGGCTTTAGGCTATATAAAATCACGCTGCAACTTTTAGGAGCGAAGAAATAATGGAAAATCACGCTGCAACTTTTAGGAGCGAAGAAATAATGGAAAATGTGAAAAAATCTTTGAGGGCTTCAATGATGCCCAAAATAACTATCCCACGCGGACGAAGTCGCGGGCACAGCTAGTTATAAATAAAGATGGGTAATTCGCAAATAAAGTAAGAAAAGTTAATTAAAAATTAATACAAACAGACGCCACGAAAAACAATTAGAATTGAACACACGTAATCAAATGATGCAAATTATATTTTAACACCCAATCAAAAACAATCTGAATGGGCGAGCATGTTGGCACCCTCCTGACTGGCTCTTTATCTTCGTCTTAATTTAATTTAATGGTTGATGTTCATGATATAAAATTAGACTTGCTTTTAAGGTCTTACGATGAAGGTGAATTTAACTCTGTAAACAAAACATTGCAAACTAGCGTTTGTTTATGTTTTCGCCTACGTGAATCTCAATTATCGTACAAAAATAATTTCAAGTATCTTTTTTCAAAATATATGTAAAATACATTAATTGTGAAAGTATTTATCTTTACAGTCTTTTACAATATTTTTTCTTAGCTTCAAATATTGAGGTCTGATACAGATTGCATTTAATTTAAATCATAAACGTTATTTATGTACAGATGTTAATGTTTTTTGTTTAAACTCTGATTTTTATTCGCTTTAGGCTAAAGTTATTAATGAAGTTGTAAACCCTGTCAAGCTTAAATTTTTATTATTTTACATTGACAAACAACAAACCGAAAGAGGAATCAAAAAAATGGTTCCCAGGCTCAAAAATAAATGCAAAATTAACGGCGTAACAAACACACTCCAGCATTTTTAAAGGAAAGGTTAAATAGAAGAAGAGGGTGTAACTTGCAAACGCAATCACACGCAAATAAGTACTATTACAAATTATACTTTAAAAAAACAACAAAATTGACAAAATTGAAAGCAGTAGTCTCTTCTACGACCATTAAAATAACATAATCTTTGTCAAAAGGGGGTGAACAAACACCACCTTGCGCCCGAGTATCGCGTGTCATCATACACAGCAAAACCCTATTTCGATCACCATAAAGATCAGATTTCTCTGGCGTAACTGATCAAAATACCAGACTGATAAATCTAGCCTGGACCTTAGATTTCAATGCTACGAGTAGCTTTGTTAGTATGGGATATTATAATGCAAATGTTTGGGAACCGTTACTCATATCATGTTCGTTAGTTTTACCTGTCTAGAATACAATAATAGATATATAATATCATCTGACAGTTTTAGTAAAATAGTGGTTTTACGAGTACCCTAACAAAACTTAAAACTACAGTTAAATAAAAATTTAGGTTGACTATTTCATTTCCTCTCTAACTCTCTTTCCGTATTCCTGTTGTATAACAGTAACTATACTTCTTACTAAATCCTTACTTGCTCTGTGTATAACAGAGCAAGTAAGACCTCGCCGGCTGGCAAAGGGGCTGGCTGCTTTAGCTCAGTATATCTTAAGCGGTATTGCAGACGACAGCATACATGAGCGTCGAATGTCACTGCTTAGAAACTGTCGTTAATTATATGGATATACCTTTTTTCATAGGAACATCTACTTTTATATAACACAGAGCAAGTAAGATAGCGCCAGCTGGATGTAACAGTGCTCTGTGGTATAGCAGACGGGTCTAGTTTCACGAAAATGAACGTCAAGCAGCGGTGACGTGGCGTCGGGTGACGCCGCTCGGAGGCTGGCGTTAATTATATGCGATCATGTTGCGACCGATACTGGACGAAGCTGCCTCTGTTGTGATCATATTTTTAACAGATTTGAAAGAAAAGGTGTGGTTTGAAAGAAAATTTGCCGTGTGGTTCCCGGCACCATTACAAAAAAGAATAGGACCACTCCATCTCTTTCCCACGGATGTCGTAAAAGGCGACTAAGGGATAGGCTAATAAACATGGGATTCCTCTTTTAGGCGATGGGTTAGCAACCTGTCACTATTTGAATCTCAATTCTATCACTAAGCCAAACAGCTGAGCGTGGCCTATCAGTCTTTTCAAGACTGGTGGCTCTGTCTACCCCGCTAGGGATATAGACGTGATCATATGTATGTGTTGAAAGAAAATGTTATGGTTGTAAGGTTTAACATGTTACTCAAGTTGAATCTTTTTATATGCATGTGCACTTTATCGCAACACCAACTTAAAGTTGTTCTGTTTGGTCAGCTGGTTGATTGGTAGAGAATGCCAAACGGCATTAAGTCCGCCTTTTGTATATTTTTTTTTGTGCAAAAGTTTTTAAATAAATAAATAAATCTTTGAGATTTAAATTAAACCATAAAAAATACACTTTTCGTTGAATATTTGTTTGGGCCTTGTGTGACCGGACAATGACTGAAAAGTACTATATTTTATAGTAAATCCAAGACCTAGCGGCCAATGAAACAAAATTCTTTTTCATCATGACGTGACCGGGAATTAGACTCGGGACATTTTTTGTTCCGAGGCGAAATTTCAACAACTGTGCCAAACAGGCCCGCAAATTTTTCACAGTTATATTAAATTGAAGTAATAAATAAATAACTAGATATATTCGCTGATAAAAACACGAGGCACACGGCGTGTCGGGTTGCACCGAAATTAACGACGATCGGCGTCGGGTGTCGGCAGCTAACAATAATTAAACCGGCGATTGAAACCTCCGCCGAGCTTCTCAAATTATACACTAATTAAATTTATTTTAATTAAACTAAAAAATTCGACGGTTCGGCTATAATATTGTGAAGTTGACGTTGTCGAAGAAAATGCTTCAGTGCAGTTTGTTACCGCTTCTTCTGCACTGACGCCTTGTAAGCGGCAGTAAACTTAGTTTTTAAGTAATTTATTTAACGTCAACCAATGTTGTTAAACCATACGTTTTGACAATTATTAAGCGATATATAGTATCCTATAGTAATAAATAAAAATTTTGAATTTGAATTTGATATGGAAATGTTTGGAGGCAAGGATTCCTTGTCGCATCTAAATTTATGCGACACATAAATTTAAATGCGACTTTTCAGTTTCTTTTTTAAAGAAGTTTCAATTCAGTGATTACATACCTGATTTTTATAGGGTATTTTGTTAGAAATATAAGAATTTATTCTTAATTAAGTTTTTAAATACTTATTAGTTAAGATTTAAAATTATATGTGGTTTATATCGAATCCACATTTTCGGTATACGAGTAGGTTCAGTACCGGCCGGCAGTTTCAGTATTAGCTACAGAACTCATATAAAAAGCCTTCATCATCTTGTTACCTGATCGTATGTATTGTATAATCCATTGTTATCCTCTTTGTTCTCTTTTGCAAATTAATTTTCACACTTTCGATCATTTTTGTCTCCAATTTGTCATTACTTGATATTCTCAGTTTATTATCTGGCAGACATATTTTAGTACTTGTAGGGATCACACTTTTATAGTTGTAAATAATATTAATGTGAATAAATAAAATTATAACTTTTAAGTAATAAACGGACAACCTTTATATAAAAACGTATGACGTATGATAGGTATTAAAACTCATACGCGGAACTCTTTCGTCCTGCCATAAATTCGGCGGACAAGAAAAATGAAAAAATGTCAGTTTGACAAGAGTCAATTTTTATTGTATTTCTAGGCCCGTTTGTTGCTTTACGTTTAAATATTAATTTTCAGATTTCAGATTCAAATCTTTTATTTCACCCTATATTCATTTCCCTCTTCTCTTACTCTGACTGCGCTTCACCTTCTATTGAGTAAGCTTTGAATCTATCGCTACATTGGTGACCCCGCTTTAACACGATGTCGCAATCAAAGAGTGAGAACAAAGGAGCCGGAGAGCCGCTTTCCTTGGATCGCGTAGGCGTAAGAGTACCTCCTTTTTATCCATCGAAACCCAAGCTTTGGTTTGCTTCGCTGGAAAGCCAATTTGTTCTAGCTGGAGTTACGTCAGAGGCGACGAAATACCACTATGCAGTATCGCATCTAGAACCTCAGTACGTAGAGATCGTCGAAGATATCATCGAGGCGCCAGCTACGGCAGATAAGTATGAGACGCTTAAATCGGAGCTCGCAAAGAGGTTGTCAGCGTCCCGCGAAAAGCAGGTCCAGCAACTACTTCATCATGAAGAATTGGGAGATCGCAAACCATCGCAGTTCCTGCGGCGGTTAAGGGGATTAGCTGGTTCTGAGGTGCCAGACGATTTACTCAGAACTCTCTGGGCCAGCCGTTTACCCAACAGCGTACAACCCATCATTGCGTCGCAGGCTAGGATGAAACTCGACGAGGTCGCCGAGCTAGCTGATCAAGTGCTGTATCACCGAATTTGCAAGCAGCAGGAGTTTCCACAAAACACGATAGTGGGTCGAGTGAGATTGCTGCGTTAACACGACAAGTCGAAGCGCTCGGTGACAAGGTCGACCGTATGTCGCGGTCAAAGTCAAGAACCAGGCAGTCTTCAAGTCGGCGAGGTCGCTCTACGTCAACAAGATCGCACTCGAATTACAGGAAGTTCCCGACATGCTGGTATCACTACAAGTTCGGTGATAAAGCAAAAAGATGTGTCAAGCCGTGTGACTATACGGGAAATGCGTAAGGCAGTCGATAATGGCGACCGACGACTGCCCAAGTACCGGTCGCTTGTTTGTTACGGACAAACGGACGAAATTACAATTGTTAGTAGATACAGGTAGTGATTTGTGTGTATTTCCTCGCAAATTTTTAAAAGATTATCGTGCGAAAACAAATTTTGAATTGTGTGCCGCTAACGGGTCAATCATAAATACGTACGGTTTCTATCATTGCGTACTAAACCTAGGGCTGCGTCGTGACTTTGCTTGGCATTTTATTGTAGCCGACGTAACGAGGGCGATAATAGGCGTGGATTTCTTATCACATTACAATATTATAGTAGATGTCCGAAATCAACGCCTTATCGACGGTAACACTATGGTCGCGACCGTGGCTTCGCTTGCCTTTAGTAACGAAAGTATTTCTTCCGTGAAGGTGGTTTCTGGTAACTCTGTCTATCACAACATACTAGCAAAATTTCCCGAAATCACTCGCCCACATGGAATACATCGTACACTGCACCACAACACTGTCCATCACATCCGCACTACACCTGGGCCACCGGTCTCTTGCACTCCCCGTAGGCTTGCGCCTGATAAACTGAAAATTGCTAAATCGGAATTCGAGTCTATGTTACAGAATGGTACTTGTCGGCCTTCCGAATCAGCATGGGCTTCACCCCTTCACCTTGCGCCCAAGAAGGACAATGGGTGGCGTCCTTGTGGAGATTACCGCATGCTGAATGCCCGGACAATACCCGACAGATACCCCATTAAACACATTCATGATTTTTCCCACTCTTTATCAGGCTGCACCGTCTTCTCTACCATTGATTTGGTGAAGGCCTACAACCAGATCCCGGTCAATCCAGACGACATAGCGAAGACAGCGATCACAACGCCGTTCGGTCTTTACGAATTTCCGTTCATGACGTTCGGACTTCGTAATGCCGGACAGACGTTTCAGCGATTTGTCGATGAGATGCTGCGGGGCCTTGATTTTACCTATGCATATCTGGACGATTTTCTGGTCTTCTCGAAGGATCAGAAGACCCACGAAGAGCACCTTCGTCAACTCTTCGAAAGACTCAAGCAGTACGGCATGGTCGTCAACACAGCGAAGTGTGTCTTTGGCGCGTCTGAGGTAACCTTTTTAGGATATAGAATTTCAGGTAAAGGTACGACACCCCTACCTGAGAAGGTCGAAGCCATCACCAATTTCCCTGTCCCAAAGACGGTAAAGGAACTACGCCGCTTCTTGGGTATGGTGAACTTTTATCGTAGGTTTATTTCAGGCGCCGCTAAACAACAAGGTCCTCTGAACGCACTGCTGACAGGATCAGTGAAAGGTTCACACCCGGTACATATTACTGGTAAGTCACTTGAGGCTTTTGAAGCCTGCAAAGAAGGTCTGTGTCAGGCCGCCTTGCTGGCTCATCCCAAGTGTGACGCAAGGTTGGCGCTTGTTACTGATGCGTCAGACAGAGCTATCGGTTCGGTGTTACAGCAACAGTCTGATTGTGAGTCCTGGGAGCCATTGGCATTTTTCTCTCGTGGTCTGAGTCCTTCTCAGCAGAAATACTCACCCTACGATCGAGAATTGCTCGCCATTTATGAGAGCATAAAATATTTTAGGCACATGCTCGAAGCTAGAACTTTTACAGTCTACACCGACCACAAGCCCCTGACTTTTGCCTTCCAAAGTCGAAAGGAAAACTGCTCGCCAAGACAGTTCCGACACCTGGATCTGATTGCGCAGTTTACCACCGACATACGTCACATCTCTGGTAAGGACAACGTGGTAGCTGATACCCTTTCCCGAGTTGAGGAAATTTCCCAGCCAATCGATTCAGAACAGCTGGCTGCTGCTCAACGTTCTGATCCAGAGCTTAGGCAACTTGCAGAAGGTACGACTTCACTGTGCCTTAAGAAAGTCAGGATTCCAGGTTCCAACACAGAGCTGTTTTGTGACACCAGCACAGACATGGTTCGACCGTTTGTTCCCAAGCTGTTACGGAGAAGGGTGTTCGAGAGTCTACATTGTCTCAGCCACCCTGGTGCCAAGGCAACAGCCAGATTGGTCTCTGAACGTTATGTTTGGCCGGAGGTGAAAAAGGACTGTAGGAACTGGGTGAGAGCATGCATAGCGTGCCAACAGTCTAAGATCACGCGTCATACTAGTGCTCCTCTCAGCAACTTCAAACTTCCTGCAGCTCGCTTCAAATTTGTCCATATTGACCTGATCGGACCATTACCTTCATGCCAAGGTTACAAGTATTGTCTCACTGCCATCGACCGCTTTACGCGTTGGCCTGAGGCAATACCCTTAGAAGAAATTACGGCCGAGGCAGTTGCAAAAGCCTTATTCAGTGGCTGGATTTCTAGGTTTGGTTGCCCTGCTGATATCGTGACAGATCGTGGCAGACAGTTTGAATCAGCGTTATTTGGAAATCTTTCACGCATCGCTGGATTTACTCATCGCCGAACAACCGCCTATCATCCCGCCTGTAACGGCCTCGTGGAAAGATTCCATCGGCAGCTGAAATCTGCCATAATCTGCCACGGTAACACAAATTGGATCGAGTCTCTCCCACTTGTATTGTTGGGTGTCCGGAGCGCGTTCAAGGACGACTTACGAACTACCTCAGCAGAAATGGTGTATGGCGAATCGTTGCGTCTGCCAGGTGACTTTTTTGATTCTGAGACTGACTGTCCCTTAGACTTGACAGAATTCACTTCAAGACTTCGGGATATAGTCCAAAGCCTGAAGCCCACTCCAGCCTCTCGTCATGGGGGAAAACGTCCAACATTCGTTTTCAAGGAATTAACCACTTGCACTCACGTATTTTTGCGTGATTGCACGGTTGGTGGCGCCTTGAAACCTGCATATTCCGGACCATATGAGGTACTTCAGCGAGATAATAAGGTATTCACTATCTTGGTTAGGGGTAAAAGAGTCACGGTATCGATAGACCGAGTCAAGCCGGCCTACATACTGTGTGACCCAGACACCACTCCATACATACCTTCAGATCACGCATCAGACAAACATACTTCACAAAATCATGACAAACACAACACCGATACACGTCATGTACCACAGTCAGAGAATCAGAATCCACCTGATCGAGAAGTAAATACAAAAACTAGATAAGGTCGTAAGGTAAGATTCCTCGACTATTATCGCCCTTGACGGTCTCAAGGGGGGCTGATGTAGGGATCACACTTTTATAGTTGTAAATAATATTAATGTGAATAAATAAAATTATAACTTTTAAGTAATAAACGGACAACCTTTATATAAAAACGTATGACGTATGATAGGTATTAAAACTCATACGCGGAACTCTTTCGTCCTGCCATAAATTCGGCGGACAAGAAAAATGAAAAAATGTCAGTTTGACAAGAGTCAATTTTTATTGTATTTCTAGGCCCGTTTGTTGCTTTACGTTTAAATATTAATTTTCAGATTTCAGATTCAAATCTTTTATTTCACCCTATATTCATTTCCCTCTTCTCTTACTCTGACTGCGCTTCACCTTCTATTGAGTAAGCTTTGAATCTATCGCTACAACTACTTATTATTTCTAATATCTCAATACCTTCTATGAGACTTCTTAGCTTCCACTTTCTAAATAATTTTAAAATCCATTCGAATATTATAAATTTCTTCTTTAGACATCGATGCCTGCCATTAGCTACACAATATCATTGAAACTAGATATCATATTCAAACAATTTTAATACCAACCGCAATTTTGTAAAACAATACGTAATATGTTTGGGGCGGGTAACCGTAGAGTTTAAAGTATGTTACACATTACAAGGACGATCTTTTACCTTTCTCGTAACAATTTTAATTTTATCTGTAGACTAGCTGTGCCCGCGACTTCGTCCGCGTGGAATAGTTATTTTGGGCATCTTATTTATTTTTGCAAACATCCTCCTCGGTCAGGCGGTCACGCGTATTAGAAAGAACGCTGGTTCGCCGTATTAAATGTTTCGCTGCAAATTGCTTATAACGACTATATCTCAAAATCTATTCGTCTGATTTATATACTGTAAATGGCAATTTTAGTCTACATGAAAAGCCGAAAGTAATAAACATATTTATTTGGATAAGGATTAATACTGAATTAAAGAAAATTGGTTTCAAAATAACTTATGTTCTTAATGAAAAAATAATCTTAAAAAATGAACATAAAAGTGGTTATTGTAAGTAAACCTTAAGAGATAGATATATGCTCTCGCGGACTTTTTTGTGGAAAAAAATGAGTACTTCACATCTTTAGTACATTGTTTTACTATATCTTTGTTGGTTTGCGCAGCGTTCGCGTGGAAAGCTCGCAGATGGCCGACTCATTCAACTTTCACCTGCATTGTTGACGTTTCCCGTAGGAAATCCGGGATAAAATGTAGCCTATAGCCTTCCTCGATAAATAGACTATCTAACAGTGAAAGAATTATTCAAATCGGTTCAGTAGTTTCTGAGATTAGCGCGTTTAAACAAACAAACAAACAAACAAACAAAACAAACTCTTCAGCTTTATAATATTAGTATAGATTTAATAAATCTATTTAAATAAAGGCGTATGTTTGATTGCTGGTCAAAATAATATGCTAAATTGAAATTTGAGATTCAGGTTGACCAGGATGTTGCATATGATTTATATTATAAAAATCAGTTGAGTCTCGAGGTATTTATTATTAATTTAAAGAGATTTCCAAGTGAACAACTAGAATTAAACAATTCTCGCGATATAGTGCCGAAGGAAGCTGTAACCTTACTGACATTTGTGCCGCCGTAACTTTTATTTATCCACTTGTTTACATTGCCACTTTATCGCCGCGTCGAGACAGACGATAAGACGATTTAGTGTGTTACAAGCTTTATGTAAAACGATAGTGGGCTAAAAGCGAGCTGTCCGAATCCACTAGATACGTCATAGCCAGTGTACGGTTACATATTGCAAAGGCTTTATTTATTGGTGAAAATACTCGTTTGAACATTTATATTACGATGACACCGAATATGTTTTAATCTTTGTTCACAAAGCAATATAGAATAATCAATTATCCTCTTGATTTCCCTTACGGGGTAAACAGAGTCTAAACTAAGAGCCCCGATGGTCACATTCAGGTATATGGTGGATGAAATTGATGACTCATATACTAACAGGTTGCTAGCCTATCATTTCATAGATAAACCCGAAGTTTTTAAAAGATTTGATTGACTTTTCACAATTCGCGCGAGAGTAGAAGGAAGTACTGTCATTGCAACCTTTATAATATTAGTATAGATAAATGCGAAGGTTTGTAAGTAATGCGTTGATGTGTTTGTAATGCAAAATCTACCAGACGGAATTTGATTAAATTTGGTAGAATGAAACTTAGAATATCATAATGAGTACATTTTATCCCGCGATTCCCACAGAAGCGGAACACCGGGGCGCAACTAGTTTTTATATAAAGTAAAGATATTATTAATGCTTTCGTTTGTGAATAGCTCCGCTGGTACGGATCGCGTCGCAATTCGAACCCGGATCTTCGGCATGCAGTGACCATGAGCTATCATGCTTGGTAACTGAACACCAATCGGATGGTGTACATTACTGTACACCATCGCTTTACTTGACAAAGTGTCTTGACTAAGCTTACTTTGATTTACTTGCTACTTATAATTCCGACGCCTTGACAGGTAAAATTTGTGTGCAGAAAAATTGTACATATGTACATACATATATACATATGGTCACGTCTATATCCCTTGCGGGGTAGACGGAGCCAACAGTCTTGAAAAGACTGATTGGCCACGTTCATCTATTTAGCTTAATGATGGACTTGAGATTCAAATAGTGACCTAAAAATGAATCTCAAGTTTGTAAGCCTATCCCTTAATCGCATTTTACGTCATCCATGGGAAAGTGATGGACTGGTCCTATTATTTTTTGTATTGGTGCCGGGAACCAAACGGCACAAAAAAAAAGAAAAATTGTACTTAGATAAGTAATTAGTGCCGTGAGGTAACCGGCACCAATAAAAAATAAAGAATAGGACCACTCCATCTCTTTCCCATGGATGTCGTAAAAGGCAACCAAGGGATAGGCTTATAAACTTGGCATTCTTCTTTTAGGCGATGGGCTAGAATCCTGTCACTATTTGAATCTCAATTCTGAACGTGGCCTATCAGTTTTTATCAGACTGTTGGCTCTGTCTACCCTATGGGGTATGCCCCATGACAATATGTATGTATCTACATAAGACTTATTATAATCATATTCAAGGAATAAAAGATTATGATTATCATGTCAAACTTCAAGATGCAGGGTGTAAATATGGTTTAAACTTTAAATTTGGTAGTGGGTGTTTGGTGTGGTTTAATTTGTCTTTCTCAGGGATGCCCTTAAAGGCGACAAGGGAAAGGCTAATAAAACTTGGGACTCCAGGAAAAATATATGTCATTTGTTAACTTCGTAGCACGAAGTTTACAATAGAAATATAAAGAAATCATTTAATATCTGATACAAAAAAAAAACTAGTTTCTAAAAAGCGTCTGCGCAACCCGACACCAGAGGGCGCCACCCGAAACTGCGCCGTCACCATAATAACCATTGTAATCTGACACCTTGCCGGCCTTTATTTTTATCTCGATTTGACCGGATTCCATTCCCCTAAATGTACAGTTATATATGTAATTTGATACGTGGTAACATGGTACCGAAATTTAGGATTTTTTCTTATTAGTTTATTTATTTATTGTGGTTATTAATTAAACATAGATATATGGATAAAAACTCTTTATTGCACCATAAGAGTAAAACATACAAAACAGCACAAAACAGACAGAGATGGTACAAAGTCGGACTTATCGCTAATGTAGTTTATTCCAGTCAACATTTGGGTGGAAGGAAACAAAACATAACCAGATAAAAACTTAAATTCAATTGAAGGTTTGATCAGATGGGCTGGCAGATAATGCTAATATTAACCAATAAACTACAACATGATAATATTTAAAACCAGCCATGTCGAAAAAATTACCATGTCGCCTTCTAAATTTTCGCACGGGTATATCTGACATATTGTACGAGAATGAAATAAATAACTGATTCGATGTAATGTGATACGAATGCGATTTCAATTGGAAAGTGGTTTTGATGTTATAAAGTTATCAAAACTATTATAAATGAGAAACACTTATTATTTAGAAAGTGAACTTTACTTAGGAACATTAGTCATTCTCAAGTAAGTACCTAAGTTGTAAATTTGAAGTTAAGTGAAAATGCTGCAGTATTGTTTGTTTGTCCGTTG
This sequence comes from Amyelois transitella, assembly GCF_032362555.1. Classification (NCBI taxonomy): domain Eukaryota; kingdom Metazoa; phylum Arthropoda; class Insecta; order Lepidoptera; family Pyralidae; genus Amyelois; species Amyelois transitella. The sequence goes on along the minus strand of NC_083511.1, from coordinate 1,629,761 downwards.
TTTTACATTTGCGCTTTCGAAGCGGTATTAGATTAAAGTTAATGTGTGATATCTCGTATCCTATTTTGTAAATAAACGTAATTATATTTCAAGAATAAATAACTAAAATTGCACGATGTTCTTAATCTATTTCTCAAGACTAACCCTAGTTAACGCTAAAAGTAAGTGATATTATACATTTTAATTTGAAAAAAATTCTTTATGGCATAACACGTTATCACAATACCTTGCTTCGAAGTAGGTATTTGCAGCGTGAAAATTCCACCAATTAGTATGCGATGTGATCTTGCGACGGAATTCCATCGTACGTAATTGGTGTCAGATGTCGACAAACAGTCCGGCGGCGGTGCGCCTGCGCAGCTCAAACGGGATACCCGTGCGAATGTTAAAGGAATTTAAGAATTTGTTGAAGAAATATTTGTGGGCAATTAAGCAGACAAATAAAATTTGAATGTGCTCAATTTTTTAATTGAGAGTAGATTCTTCCTCCTGGCTTTGTCCCAGTTGCATCCTTAAAGCCAGGAGGAAGATCGTAATTTAGTAATAGGAAAAGGAACTATACAAAGTGTATATAATAATAAATATATACACTTTGTATAGTAGTATACTTTGTAAATAAATAAATAAGTAAGTATATGTATACGGGACGTGCCGTATGGTTTCCGGCACCAATACAAAAAAGAATAGGACCACTCCATCTCTTTCCCATGGATTTCGTAATAGGCGACTAAGGGATATGCTTATAAACTTGGGATTCTTTTTTTAAATGATGTGCTAGCAACCTATCACTATTTGAATCTCAATTCTTTCCTGAACGTGGCCTATGAATGTTTTCAAGACTGTTATCTCTGTCTTCCCCGCATGGGATAAAAACGTGATTATGTGTATGTATGTATGTATGTATCCGGGCCAGATAACATAGATTGAGTTAGCCTCGACTCAACGATACTATATTTTATACTTATATCGATAAACATCCAAGTCCCAGACAGAGAAAGTTCGTTTGGCATCATGCCTTAATTGCACTGATACTGATTGTAATAAATTTCTTAAGTTTTAAAATTAGAGAAGAGCCATATTTGTTTATCCACTTTGTCGTATAAACCTACTTATTGATGCCATGGTCACATAATTTTGTTAGTACCATTAGTATTAAATTACAGCAAATAAAGTATGTTTGACGTCGCGTGGTACCACGTAGTACATCAGACAATATGATATTCGTGCGAACATTTGGTAGACAGTTGTGGTCCTATATTCGCAATCATTTAATTCTTTAAATTTACTAACATACATACATATAATCACGTCTATATCACTTGCGGGGTAGGCAGAGCCAACAGTCTTGAAGAGACTGATAGGCCACGTTCAGCTTTTTGTCTTGATGATAGAATTGAGATTCACGTCCATACCCCCTGCGGGGTATACAGAGCCATGACTATATGTATGTTTAACTCATACGAGGCAGACAGGGTCTGCAGCTTCGAAAAGACTGAAAGGCCACGTTAAGCTGTATGTCTTTTTCTTTTGTTTTATAAATGCCGGGAACCACACGGTACACAACAATAGAAGCAAATATTCGTTTTCCACGTAAACGTTCCCCAATCAAAGTATTCCCACAAGTCGCGAAGCAGTCGAGTAATGTTTCATCTCGGGTTACCGTCAATCGATTATGTTCCACATGTTTCTCATTATAACGTCTGGTGCGAAACAAAGCGAGTATCGGGTTCCAGTGCATTACTCCTGACTCCGGTCACAGAACAACGTAAGTGTGTATATAAAGCACGAGTTTTTTTTTTCTATGTAAGTAGGTGTGTCTGTGAGATAAGTGGGAAGTTGGTCTTGGTACAGCCATAGAGAGTATTGTAAAAGAGGTTGGTAGTGTAAAAGTGTCTTCGTAAAAAATGTCTTTTTCAAAATTATTACAAATCTTGATGAAAAATACGTTAAATCAATGCTGATAATACAATACCTATGACATCAAGGTGATGACTTTCATTGAGTTTTTTTTTCATACATACATATAATCATTTCAATCCCTTGTGGGGTAGACAGAGTCAACAGCATTGAAAAGACTGATAGGCCACGTTAGCTGTTTCAATTTTTTCCCCATTTATCCGTATAAGGACATATCTTACGCAATTTTTTCCTCCATACTCTTGTTTCTTCATCTCCTTAATAAATCCGAAAAAAAAAATTTAGACGATAACGATTCGCTATTCATTACACGCTGCTAGCGAGTTTTACTTCCTCACAGTCTTTATTTTACACTGCCATCTGATACGACACCAAAAGACTGTTTTGGTTATGCGAGACCCCGCACTTTCGGGGAGACCGTTTTACTGGCAACACCGAAATCCGGGCTCCTTTGAAAACAGACGCCAACCGTGTATGCTTTTATAAAGGATTTTCATGATGGAACGTCAGCTCGTTTGGAATTCACTGAAAATTGGTCTCTTCTTGGTATTGCGAAACTAACTAAATATTTTAACCCAGAAATGCTAGTTTCTGTAAATGTTTTTTACTGTACTTAAATAAGATCCAAAGTAGTTACTAAAATATTGAAACCCAGAAATGCTATTTCTGTTAATGTTTTAAACTAAACTTAATTACGATCCAAACTAAGTTTCTCCTGCGTGGTTGCGGAGGTCAGACAGTCAGACAGCGTTTCGTGTAAAATCTATGTAAAACCCTAAAACTTACCACCATATTTTTATGGCGTTTATGGCTTGATCTTTTAAAATGTCTATATATTTAGATTTAATGGTACAAAAGTGTTTTAACCCAAATAATATTTGTACATACTCATGTGATGATTTCCCCCTCATCATAAGTTAATGTTTGGGTTAAATTAATACCAATAAAATACACAAAACACCACACGCATCCAGCTATTCCCCACGTCTCTCAATATGAACTTGGGATCGGATGACGTCTAAAAATACACCGAAAGCTGGTGTTGCCATTTGTAGATCAAATTAACAATCGGGAATTTTACGCCTTTGTATTTAGAACGAAGGCGCAATATATAATAATACATGAATAGTATGTGTACGTATGAAGTTAAAAAGTAAAATGGCCGTGTAGTTTTGTGTGGCGAATGAAAGGTCGGTTATTATTTATTATTTATTTTTATATACCAAGGGGGCGGGTAAAATTATGGCATTAAGTCCACCTATTGCACATTATTTAGGTGCAATAAAGTTTAAATAAATAAATAAAATGCAAGCTTAATTAGATCTTTTTTGTCTCATTTTAACAGATAATGGCATCATTATCTGTTAAAATTAGATAAAAAAGATCTACCGCCGCCGATCTAGGGGCCGCTTGTAGCCATGACCACATCTTTATCCCTTTACGGAGTAAATCGAGCCAACAGATCCGCAAACTCTGAATGGATACGTTTAGCTGTATCGCTTACTGAAGATTCAAATAGTGACAGGCTAACTAAACTAAAAAAAGAATTCCAAGTTTATTACCTAAGGTTTAGACGTCTTTTACGACATTCAAAAAAAAAATAGACTGGTCCTATTCTAAAGAGTCGGGAACCACACTGCACTTTCTGTGTGATCGGACGAAATAAAAAGGGGGAGAATAATTATTTATCCTGCCAAAGTTTTCCACACGTTATAAAAGCGTTATTTTTACATACCGTTTCATTATTACTTGCATCATATTAGTACATCCATCTCAGTTTGGTACAAAGGTTCGACTGGCAAAGAATGTCTTGTGGTATTTAGTCCACCTGTTGTACATTTTACGTGAATAACGTATAAATAAATAAATAAAAATTGTAACACTTCGGATATTAAGACGTAACAAATTCAAACTAAATGGTCACACATTTATAAATCTGGGGTGACATGTGTAACATTAATATGTATTGACTACTGATTGGTAATGGTGATGAAATGGTCATAAAATATTATATTCCCTCTTCTTATGATTTAAATTGACAGCTAACTCTTTCTAATAAGTTTTTGCGAATAAGTAGGTATGTTAAAAATATTTTATCTCTACCAGGCTACCTCATGATATATCAAATATCATTTAAACATAAAACATTGAAAGAAATCTTACCCCAAACAAAAAGAGACATTAAAATCATACGCTTAAAATTCTTGATAAAGACATAAAGAAAAGTCATGTTCTGATTTTCCAGTACAAATACAGATGTAAGTAAACACAGTAAGTCTTCTGAGCAATGAGATATTACTAAGATCTTATTTCATTTCTAAGAATAGTCCTGCAGCCATGCCACGCGCCGGCGGAATTCGGTTCTCTCACCGTTTATGAAGTAGACTTAGTAAAAATCCAGATACGACAAATTATACGTGGTACTACTTATTTATATTTAATCTGGATAGGTTGGTATATATGGTTTCTTGTAGGTAGATCAGAATTGCTTCAAAGACTAAAGGACTAAAGCAATTAACATGAAGCCCAATTTTTGAATTAAATTACTTAGCACTGCACACACTAAAATAACCTCTTTCCCAGAGAGGTGCGCAGAGACTAGAACTTTCTATATGCAACACTCCACTTCATTAATATTCGTCACGTTTTCACGTAAGCTCGTGTGTTAAAACTACTTTTGACGTGACATTTAATCATTAAAACAGAAACCCATTTTCAATCGCAAGTGATCACATTGCCGGCTCTGTTCACTCGCGAAGTCTATGTTTAGAAACTAATTATTTTGAAACGCGCAACCGGTCGCCTGCAAATAGGACCAGCTTTTGTAACGCGATCGCAGCTTTATATATTTATAAACGGCTACTCAAAATGAAATTATGTTCCGCTTTGGTTACCTAAGTACCAATGTAGTTTGTGTTCGAGTTGATATATAAAGACATTGTACGGAATAGGTAACTATTTGAGATTTCAATCGTGGATTTTAATGTAATGTTGGATTATAAAGTCTCTCCTATCTGGAGAAGAACCCATGGTCCGAATGTGTGAAAATTTTGAATTTGAAATTGGAGAAGACCAATAAGGAAGAATGGAAATATGGTGAGACATTAACATAAATCCATAATTCTATACTCTGCCATAATAAATCGATACGAAAATGTCGCTCATACATATATAACTAGTTTTGAAAGCCATATTTGTTTCCGCGTACATTAGCGGTGCTATCGTTTTACAAGGCATTAGGTAAATTATAAGCTTCACTAGTTGCTGTAACCGGATATGTTTGCAGTGTGCCGTCTCGTCTTTGCCGCGCCACAGTGTAGGGAATGTAGTAGGAAACAGAGCAGGTAGATATGTATATATATTTATATGTAATTAAATGTAACTGTTTTGTCTGTATACATATGTATAAAAATAAAAATTGGGTATCCCCATAATTTGAAGTTCCACTAAATACTGAATTCGTTTGTTGTAATATTTTGAAGCGATTTTCACGATTTCATAGTTTATATTAGGTAAAAGTTGACTTAAATACTTATAGTAGCATTTTCTGGAGCTTTACTCGCTCAGCGGTATGTAAAAAAGAAATTTTTTTTTAGGATTCCCTAACAATGATATAAGCATTTTGTTAGCCTCTTAAAGCTTTTAAAGTTTGGCGTGGGTATGCCGGATTCAGAAAATCCGCTGAATTTTGATTTCAAGATTTCAGCCAATAGAAATTAAAAATTTGCTTACTTGAAGAAAAAAAAAAATACACCTAACAAAAAAACTACAGTGAACTGAGCGCACTGATATTCTTACACTATGCCCCGAGTCTACCGAATGAATGACGTGATCCCTTCCCGACGGCGACACATTATAGTGACAACGGTGGCCGTAGTTCTTCGCCCGCCAGGTTAGTGGGTCACCTATGCCGTTGATAATAACATATCCGAAATAAAATTAGACTATAAAATGTTTGTGCCGTGTGGTTCTCGGCACCAATACAAAAAGAATAGGACCAGTCCATTTCTTAAATGTCGTAAAAAGCGATTAAGGGATAGGCTTATAAGCATAAGATACTTTTTAAGACGATGAGCTAGCTCCCTGTCTCTATTTGGATCTTAATTCTATCATTAAGCCGAGCAGCTGAACGTGGCCCATCAGTCTTTTAAAGACTGTTGGCTCTGTCTACCCCGTAAGGGATATAGACGTGACTACATGTATGTTTGTTTCAAAATTAATCATCGCAAAGAGTATTGTAGCGGGCGGGAATGATGTTTCAGACTACGACGGTCGGAGACTCGGGATGGGGAATCGTTCCAATCGCAGTTTGCAATTTTTTTAATAAACATACTTTCGCTATATGTATGTATACAAGCTTCTGCGAAAAATAGTTTCCGTTGGAATTTCCAGAAACAAATTAGCTAATCTACATAATCATCTTTATGCCAAACATCATCATTTATAAGTTAAGAAATAAAAATTGTGCAATACTAAAGTTAAACAATTCTAATTAGATTTAAAATTATAATATGATACTAAGTACGCACCTTTATGTATAAGTTAGTATGTCTACTAATACATAATAAATGTTTGCAACATCCGAAAGGGTAAATATGAAGATCTGATATATAAATTTAAGACCTTGTTGAAGGTACTTACGTACGTTATGCAAACAAAAATTTGAATTCGAAAATAAAATAAAAAATTCTTAATAATAATCCGTACCGGATTATTAGCTGGTTTCACAACGAAATGGTATTATATATTTTCTCTGAAGTAAAATAGCCACAAAATACAAAATTCTGCTAAATTCAATATAGGCTGTGGTATCAACCCGATACCTATTTAGCGTGTTTTCAATTAGTTGCAAAATAATCTAAATCATTTTGGTAATTAATATTAGAAGTAAAATTAATGTGTATTACTAAGGTAAAGGCTTATAGACGTGGGATTCTTCTTGCAGGCGATGGGCTGGCAACCTGTCACTATTTGAATCTCAATTCCATCATCTTTATTAATATTATGAAAAAAATTGTTTGTGTTTGCTAATATCAGGTATACTAACTACTGGTTCGAATTGAAAAGTCTTTTTGAGTTGAATAGACCATTTATCGAGGAAGGCTTTAGGCTATATAACATCACGTTGCAACTTTTAGGAACGAAGAAATAATGAGAAATGTGAAAATAAAAAAACGGGGAAAATTATTCACCCTTGAGGGCTTCAATGATGCCCAAAATAACTATTCCACGCGGACGAAGTCGCGGGCACAGCTAGTAAAGCTATACAGCTGAAAGTGGACTTTCAGCCTTTTCAAGACTATTTGCCCTGCCTTCCCCGTAAAGGATATAGACTATATGTATGTGCGTTACAATGTTAGTATATCATATTCAGCGACTGAGGGGTCACTCGTTAAAGTTATGCCGCACGAAAGCTAAAAAGAATCCACTACAAATTTTTTTCCCTGATCGTATTGTTACAGACTGGAACAAGCTTCCTACGAGTGTCATAACTGCCCCTTCAGTCAATTATTTTAATAATCGGCTAGACAAGCTTTAAAAATCTCCAAGCATCAAAATTCACACGCATCAGCTTAATGAGCTGCTAGTGTGTTTAAAGTATATAATAATAATAATGAGCCGTGTGGTTCCCGGCACCATTAAAAAAAAAGAATAGGACCACTCCATCTCGTTCCCATGGATGTTGTAAAAGGCGACTAAGGGATAACCTTGTAAACATGGGATTCTTGTTTTAGGCGCGATGGGCTAGCAACCTGTCACTATTTGAATCTCAATTCCATCATAAAGCCAAACAGCTGAACGTGGCCTATCAGTCTTTTCAAGACTGTTGACTGACTGGCTCTGTCTACCCCGCAAGGGATATAGACGTGATTATATGTTTGTATGTATGTAATAATAACAGAGCAGTGCATACCACGCAGTGGCCGTGCCTGTGCTCTGTGGTAACAGGTCCGTGCGTAAGTCAGGTGTCAGATGACATAGCGCTCCTAAATTTACCTTCATCTACTGCCATTAAAAGCATTCGTGTAGTATCGGGTATAAGTTTAGGGTTACCCGTGACCGCTTTCTGACCCAAACATGTCTTTGTCACGCCCTTTCTAAAGATGACCTCTAAGATGGCGTAATCTCGACGTATTTTTTCTCACATTTGAGACACTTTGTTTGTTTGTGCACATTTATAATTTTATTCTCTGAATTATTTTTATTCTAATTAAATTACGTGTGGCTTTCGGCAATTTAGAATAGAACCACTTTATATCTTTGCCATGGATGTCGTAAAAGGTGACTAAGGGATAGGCTTATAAACTTGGGATTCCTATTGTAGGTGATGCCACTATTTGTATGTCAATCCCATCATGAAGCTTTAGAGCTGAACGTGACCGTTCGAGATTGTTGGTTCTGTCTACCCCGCAAGGGATGTAGACGTGACTATATGTTTGTCCTATGTATGTATTATTTTTATGCCTGTCAGGGAAAATATTTTTTATTCAAAGCTCATAGTTTCGAAAGTTCCAAAAATCTTTCAAAAATCAAGATTTTTTTTTATTAAATGTATGTAGAGGTCACCTTTATGTCGCCTCTTTAAAAAGTCACCGATACAATAAACACATTATTTAGCTTATCTGACTGAAGCCATATGCTTCACTTATATTCAGCTTTTGAATTTTTTATAACTTTAATTATTATTTTCAAAGAATTTTATTATTTAAGGAAGGAAAGGTTTTTCCAGCAACCACAATTATATCGAAAACTCTTTGTTATTTCGTCTTTCTTTTTTTAAAAGAATAATTTTTGTGCAATATATGGTTTTTTTTCCCCTGAAATGGTACTCGTATCCTCATAAAAATTAAATATCCCACCACAACCCGTGCCTGCATTGTATTTTTTTAATAATATTTTTCTTAATATCTGGCAGAGAGTCCATAATACACCTTGTTCATTTTACGTACGAGGTTTACCCATTAATTGGTAGGTACCTACGTAGTAACCTATATATACACATACATATATATATACCTACCTACAGGTATACTTACCTATTATATTATTGACCGAAGTTGTCTATTTTAACTATATACGTTTAGTACAAATCATGCTTATAAAAACAAAATTCTGCCTAGCAGTCAAGATTAAAAAATCTATTACCAACTTAGATAAATAAAACATAGATATTGAAACAAATACACAACTTATATATAGGTAACCCTTTACTAAAATATCACTCTCAATAAACAAAATTCGCAGAATCATAAATAATATCAACTACGTATTCCTTATTCAACTACAGCCTATTTTTCCAGATAAGCACATATTAATTATCGCGGAGGTTAAAGTTACTAATTAATACGAAATGCATGCAAAATATTTCGTATTTCGTATGCATCATTTGGGTAGGATGATCGAGTAAAATCCGCATAATGGCTCTCGGTGTGTGTTACCAGCTCTTACGGCATATATCCCGATTTCAGTGATAATTATCGCAACACTATACTGGCAACACTGTCGTAAATTGAAACGCGGAAGGGTCGTTTGTTCCATTGCATCCTTTTAAAAAAAAGAACAGCATATTTTTTTTTTAATCTTTTGTTTATTACATTTGCAAACTGCCAGTTTCATCCTTTTTGAAATACCTACTGGTAACTAGTAACTGATTTTTTAATTTGTATTTTAACTTAGATCAAATGTGTTTTGACTAATTTATATACCGATAGCTAAGATAGTTTGATAGATAGATAGATAGATAATTCATTTATTTGATTTGTTACACACAATTTACAATGTGCATATGGAATACAAATTAATTAGGGTGTGAGTTACAGCAATACAAAAAGGTCACAACTCAACGAATTTATTGCTTAGTTTGCATAGAAGTTTTCTTAGTGTCCATAGACTTCAAAGTAAAATAGGGTTACTCTATAGATCTATTGGAGGATATATATCTTCCTGTGGCTGACGCAATAGTCAAATAAAGGATACTTATGTATCTCAATTTCCCAAACGGGTTTTGGAATTTATCGGCTGAACAGCTGGACCGATTTTGATAAAATTAACATCAAATAAGAAGTAAACGGACACGCCTCGAATTGTGTGGCGGAGTATGTATCTAGGAACTCGCAGAGAGAGAATCTTTCTAAAAATTCCTACTGAAGGCAAAGCGAGACTAATCACACTAGGCTGGCCCTTTGAGGGACATAGATAATATTAAATGTCATAATTATCAGAAGTGTATTTAATACGGAACAAAGATAATTGTGAAATGTCCACAACACCTTCATTATGTGAGTAACGCAATCTGTTTGACACGCGAGCTGGATTTAATTAAACTGACAAGGATCTAGGGTAACAGTCCACGTCAAGATGACCAGCCCCGTGTAATTGGGCTCCGGTTACTGAGCGAAAACCTTCCGAGTTATAAGATTTTATTGAGAAATTTTCTATTGAATTTATTTCCTATAAATTTGGTATTTTAAGATATTATTGAACAGTTTGATGAAGAACTAGCGGCTTGACACGGGTTTACCCGCGTTACATACGTATCCTAAGTATAACACACGCATATAATGTACTCTTTTAAAACAGTGAAATAATTTTCACAAACAAACAATTAAGGTTAGTTTACATCTGAATAATATTAAGTTCTGGCTTCTGGTGAAAGGTCAGGTTACCAATACCCAAAAGGGACGAGTTTACATGTAGAGAGTATGAATGAGGATGAAGCGAAAGAGGAATGCTGGGATCGTGGCAAGCAACTCTTTTTCTTACAATCCTGAGGAAAAGCAAATGAAAGTACCTAGGTGTGACGTCCTTTTGCGTTTGTCATATCCAACTTATATTATAAATGCGAAAGTTTGTGAGTATGTCAGTATGGATGTTTGTAACTCTTTCACGCAAAAACTACTGAACCGATTACGATGAAATTTGGTATGTAGGTAGCTGAAGACTCAGAATAACATATAGGCTACTTTTTATTCCGGAGTTCCCGCAGGATTGTTAGGGTTTCCATGCGGATGAAGTCGCGTGCGGCCTCTAGTAAATAATTATATAGGTTAAAACAAAAAAAAGATGATTAATAAAGTTCCAAATTGTATCATCTTAATTTTTGAAACAAAAAATTAATGTAAGCTCATTTTTCTCGTGAATAATTACAAAGATAAAAGAAAATAACTGTGAAAGTTGGGTCAATCTTGTTAAATTATACGTGTTCATTAGTAAAATGGATATTGCCAACAATTTGTCAAATAATTGTGTCACTAGCATGTTCTTTCGCGTGCGGAAATCGTGAAAAGTTCTGTTTACAGGTATGAGTAGTTAATATTATCCGTTATTCTCGCCAAATTTCCGATTTCTCTGTTACCGATGAAATACACTCTTTAACAATAATTATTTCAAAGAATTGTGTGATCTCTGTATTTTTGTGAAGAGTAAAAGATATAACAGCAAAAAATAATGCGTAGAGAAAAAAAGAAATATTTGCGTGTTACTTTTTTTTATTTCTGTCTCAATCAACTCTCACGTTTTGTACCCACACACAAGACGAGACGTTTTAAATAACGTCCGAATATATTAGCGTAATCATGCGCAATAAAATCTCTAAGAAAGCGGGTCACCGGATCGCAATTCATTTTGTATAAATCTCTGTTTTATTTGCGAATCACCCGTATTAATAACACCAGTATTTATGTCATCGTGGGGGTAAAAAAGTAAGCATTGAACGATCGCGTGGTAGCAGTTGGAATTAACAGATGTCCTACTTTTTTCTTTTGTGCTTACTTATTGAAACTAATTTGTTTAGAAATAATTTCATAATGGCATGGCAAAGAACTATTACAACTTTGTTTGTAGACGGCCTCTGTGGCGCAGCGGCAGTAAGTACGCTTGTCTGTGACACCGGAGGTCCTGGGTTCGAATCCTGGCCAGGGCACGATGAGAAAAGAACTTTTTCTGAGTGGCTTGGATGTTTATCTATTATATAGCATCGTTGAGTTAGTATCTCGTAACGCAAGTCTCGAACTTACTTCGAGGCTAACTCAATGTGTGGTATTTGTCGGGTATATATTTATTCATTAATTAATTATAATGGAAAATTATTTTGTAGTTTTTGCAATGCCCTTTCTCAAGTTGATCTTTTCTTTCAGGAATTTGCTGAAACAGCTATGAATGAGCTGCTAGGCTGGTACGGGTATGAGCGACTGGAGCTGAGGCGATGGGCCGCCTCCCGTGCCAGGGACGCCAGCCCTGAACAAGCCAACGACCAGAAGAACAAAGGTGATCCATTTTGTTCATAATGTCTATAAGGTCTGAATTCAAATTGAAGGGGTAGCCGCTGTGCCCCAGTCCGACAGGGTATTTGAAGACTATATTTGCCACACAGCTATGATTGAGGTCCCGTGCTTAATATAGGTAAGCTATCTGAAATCACAGCGTCTATGGAGAATCTTCAGTCTTGGCCACAGTAGCAGTACTTGCACCTGGGATGACTTGACAAAGGCCTTATCATAAGGCATTTGAATAATTTGCCAGAGACGCCAGCTCTGAACAAGCCAACGACGAGAAGAATAAAGGTTATACATAAACTTATATCTCTCATAGCGTTTGCGTTTGTTCCGTTTACCTTCACCTCTCTAGGTCATAAGCGTGCGCATTTGACCATGACTCTGGATTGGGTAAGTCAAATTTTTACACCACGCGACTCCCGTCTGACCTCCGAAACCTTGGCAGGGAAATCTAAAAACCCATATTTAATCATGGTAAAAGTTGGACTACATGATTATGCCTATTCAATCAGCCTTTTACGACATTCATGGGAAAGAGATGGAGAATCCTATTTTAAAGAGCCGGGAACCACACGGCACCGCAATCATTATATAATGAAATAACTGTATAAATTGCTTGCCCGCGACTTTATCCGATTTTTTTTGTGCAAAATTTCACCCAAACGGTCATTATATTAATTTAATAGGGATCGTTAAAATAATATAATGGCCATTCAAATGAGTATTTTTCCGAGAAAGACCCACCCTTGCCCTTCACAGCTGCAGTTCCCTGAATAGTTACGTTTACAAAACAGCCCTCCGAGTTTTTGGCGGGAAATTATGAGCGGCGATGAACCACTGATTGGATTACATTTTAATATCAAATAGATCTCTAATAGTTCCTGGAATTGATTTGTTTCTTACGAAAAACTGAGGGGTGTTACACCCTATTGTTCCACATCATGTCGACGGCCAGTCATTCATTAGTTTTTCACATAGAATTGGAAAAATACATACATATAGTCACGTCTATATCCTTTGTAAGGTAGACAGAGCCAACAGTCTGAAAAGACTTAGAGGTCATGTTCAGCTGTATGGCTTTATGTTGGAATAGAGATTCAAATACAAATGGAATTCCAAGTTTATAAGCTTATCCCTTAGTCGCCTTTTGCGACATCCAAGGGAAAGATATGGAGTGCTTCTATTCTAAGGTGCATATTTCACCTTCAACCACATTCATCAGTCTTTTCATGCAAGCTCGTCAGTGTAGGATAAATCTTAGACTTTACGTTATTCCTAATTGTGTGTGGAACAAGAGTTTTATTACATGCAAGTATAATGTTTCTGAAATTGTATCGTCTTTATGAGCGCCGCGCCGCCGTGTAAGACGTTTTATGGTTATTATTGTTATCCACACTAATAAAGATAAAAGATTTGTATTTTTGTATGTTTGTATCGAATAAACTCAATAACTACTGGATTTTTTGGATTTTCATGTAGGTATCTAATTAAAAGGGCATAGATAATTAGAATAGACGTTCGGGAGTGACCTACTTTTTTTTCTGGAATTCTCCACGGAAGCGAAGCCCCGCGCAAAAGCTAGGTTCTAATATTAGGTACTTGTAACGGTAAATTTTTTTAAAACGAATTTATTGAGCTTTGTATACATAATAGCATGCAAGTGATGTATTGAGAAACGATTGAGCAGTTGCTTTGCGATTTGTAATGTGGTGTGACGATTTTATTGTGTCATAGAATAGAAAAGGCGACTAAGGGCCTATCCCTTATACACTACAGATTATTATACATAAACAGCTGAACGTGGCCTATCAGTCTTTTCAAGACTATTTGCTCTGTCTACCCCGCAAGGGACATAGACTTGATTATATGTGTGTACCTATGTAAAAGTTCCAAATGATAAACAGAATCTCTCTTAAAAGATAAAATACTTATCTGTTATTCATTTTATTGTATTAAAAATCGATTCTTGTCTCCGATATCTCGAATAACCGATCGTTACCCAGCTCGGTTTACCCGACAGAAATTAATAAGTATAAGCTAACGAGCTATCATCGACCACCGCTTGCTGTAATGACGCCGTATACAATTACAGCGATTTTTCTTTCATTCGTTCATATCCCGATATCATTGAGAATTAAGTACTACTTAATTGTTTGGATAACGATTGAATGTTTTGAAGGATAATATAAGAATATAACTTTTTTACGATATATACATATGTTCTAAATTAAGTAATCTAGATCCTTTGTGGGGCAGACAGAGCCAACAGTCTTAAAAATACTGAACGGCTGCGATAAGCTATATGGCTTAATAATGGAAATGAGATTCAAATAGCGATCGTTTGCTAGCTCATCACCCAAAAAAATCCCAGAAAGAATCCCAAGTAAGCCTTGCCCTTATATACCCTTGGCCGTGGCCTTTCAGTCTCTTCAAGAAGTCACGTCAAGCTCTGTCTACCTCGTAAGGGAACAAACCAGTGATTATAATATAAACGATGTCCTGCTAAAGTATTAAATCAATTATTTGTATGTAGTGCATCTTTCGGCGTCGTCAAAGGCGTTAAGATATCGCCAAATGTCTCTAAAAATATATTTGAATTAAAATTTTTTTGTCCTCTAAAAAATTTTACAAGTCGCGAAGACAATGTTCAAAGCTCGTTAATTACCTATAGTTGAACCCCTTACACTTACACCAATAACAGTATTCTTAACCTAAATCTAATACAGCTTCACCAATTGTATTGCATAAAAATATACTTATTTTCACCCTTATAATTACAGACGAATGTTCCTGGTGCAACAAGAGTATAAGCAGCGAGGGCGGAGCCCTACAACAGGCCGGGGCGGCCTTCTGCTCGGAGCTGTGTTTCAGCCAGTCCAGGAGGGCCAACTTCAAGAGGGCGAAGACCTGCGACTGGTGTCGACATGTCAGGCACACCGTGGCCTACGTCGATTTTCAGGTACTTTATTGAAACTTTATTAATTCAAAATCAAAAATCAACATCAAAATTTCTTTATTTTCTCTACAATCTTATACGGGTAGTAAGTGTATTAACAAACAAATCACAATTAAGATACATACATATAATCACGTTTGTATCCCTTGCGGGGAAGAATCTTCCCTGTTGGGTCCCCCCCATTGGGTCTATCTTCCCGGAAGATAGACCCAATGGTCTTGATAAGACTGATAGACCACGGTCGGCTGTTTGGCTTTATTATAGAATTGAGATTCAAATAGTGACAGGTTGGATGTTCATCGCCTAAACGGAGAATCCCAAATTTAGAAGCCTATTGTTTAGTCGCTTTTTACGACATCCGTGGGCGGAAAATGGAGACGATGGAGTGGTCCTATTATTTTTCTATTGGTGCCGGGAACTACAAGGCAACCTTAATTATTAATCAATTTGTCAAATTTTCTAAAATGACAATGATAGTAATCCAAAAGGTGGCACTTATGCCACTTCGACATTGTACGCGGCTTCAAGACACTTTATTTATTAATGTTTGCAAACGGGAATTAACGCAAACATACCCAGGTTCCGATTTTTAATGACTTATGTTTTCGACTGGTGTTAGTCATCCTGAGACCACGGTCGATGGAACCAGGTATGCTCGCGTCAATTCCGGTTTGCACATACTTTTACACTTTTTAATTTTGTTATCACATAAAATAGATCCAAATAG
Source organism: Amyelois transitella (assembly GCF_032362555.1). Classification (NCBI taxonomy): domain Eukaryota; kingdom Metazoa; phylum Arthropoda; class Insecta; order Lepidoptera; family Pyralidae; genus Amyelois; species Amyelois transitella. The sequence continues at coordinate 1,613,887 of NC_083511.1, read as the reverse complement.
GTGTATATCATTATTTGGAGATAGCTTTCTGATAGAAGCAAGCCGAAAATACTTTAATACAAAATTTTTATTTAGTTTCCAATTGTTAATTTCAGGATGGTGCTACACAACTCCAGTTTTGCTCCGACAAATGTCTGAACCAGTACAAGATGCACATCTTTTGTCGCGAGACGCAGGCGCACCTCGATCTCAACCCCCACTTGGTGAGCGGCGCCTCCACATCCAACCTCATCACGCCCGAACTGTGGTTAAAAAACTGCAAAAGCAGATCCGCCTCCCCAACATCTGAGAGGTCCGGATCTCCAAACCCTGAAGCTAATAAACATAATAACCCAGAAAATATAGAAGAACATAAAATACAGAAGATTCCACTTCGCAAATCTCCGCCACTGCCAGTCATAACTATTGCTCCAACGGAGAAACTGATGAAGCCAAAGAGATCATCGGAAGAGAGAACACCGCCTCAAAAGGTACCAGAGGCGAAAAAAGATACAAGAGGGACAAAGATGAATTTGAGAAAGCGTAGAACGTCGAAATGTTCAGCAACAGTGACATCACAAACCCTTCGGCGGCAGACTTCAACGCCCAAGGCGCAGGATTTACGCATGTGTAGCCCTTCAGTAGATGGGTCGTCACCTGCGTCCACCACTGGTCATAGTGCCATACATTCACCACCACATCCAGTAAACCCACATCCTCAACCACCACACTTCCCTAACCCTATGTTTGGGATGCCACCACCAGTTTTCATGGATACAGGCCCAGGAATGCCTAATGAACTAAGGCAACCATTATTCCCACCGAGACTGAATTTTATGCCCAGACCAGGTATGTCAATGCCCCATGAGAGGCCTCGAATCCCACCACCTCCAAATTTCCCACCAGCTTTCGGTCAAGCTCCTCCCGTCACTGTATTAGTTCCATACCCTGTTGTTATACCTATACCTCTTCCAATCCCTATACCAATTCCATTAACGTCGTTCATACAAGCACACTGCGCAAATAAAGTCAAAACGGAGGTCAAAAGTGATGATAATGATGGACCTCTAGATTTCACAATCAATAGTGACAAAAACAGAGAAAAGGAAAGTAATAAAACGAATGTTGTGAATGGCGACAATCATTCAGAGACGACAGAGGATAGGACCGCAAATTGTGAAGAAAATAAAGAGGTAGAAGATCGACTGGAGCCCGAAGAAGGGACTGAGGTCGAAAGCACTGAATCCGGTAATCCAGAGCAGACATTACCTAAATTTAAGATAACAAGGCTAGGGAACAAAATGGCTAAGATAGTGCCGAAGCCCAGGGAGCCTACCGAAGCACCAAGACCGCTACGGAAACGACGGAGACTTGTCGAAGTTACCACGGAGGACGACGCCCTCATTCCAAAGACACGGAAAATTGTTCAAGTTTAAAACTTACCTAAAATAATCTCATTATCTCAAATTAATAGTCTTCATACATATCACAAAAGCATGATAATCAGAGTTCAATGTCCTGTGAATTTGCTAGTCTTTTAGACGTAAGATTTAATAATTTTATCATAATTCCAGGGCCACTAACACTGATGAGGAAATTTACATAAAAGCTGATAAAAATCTAAATTACTCGTATTTCGTTGGTGGCGCTGCTGAAATGTTAGAACGCATTGTAAATGTGATATTAGTAACTTATTATTAACTTCTATGTAACATAATTATGTGTAATAAAATAATATTACTTACTTAAAAATAGTTTTCTGTCTCTATACCAGGTCGTTTCGGCAGATCTCAAACTCTAAATATTAGAAGAAGACTCCACTTTTCTTTTGGATTCTAGAAAAACACCCAGACAATCAAGTTACAAAATTGTCTTATAAAAATAATCCTAAGTTATATCTACCTACTTAAAGACAATCAAATATAAAATCGTTTTTATTACCGAAATGAAATAAATATTTACTGCGTGAGAGAAATTTCTCACATCTTTTTCCATAATAGGAATGTCTTAAATTTTTAGCTAGATATTTGAGTAGTCTCCTCTACAGGGAAGCCTACCTACAGAGAAAAAAAAATTAACCATACACAACACCTGTTATAACATAAATTGTGTGCTTAGGTGCTCCAAAATTGTGCATGATTCACGCACGTTTCAGCAGGCTTCACCACACCCACAAAAAGGTGGTTAGTAACAAAAATCTTATTGGTAGGTAGGTAACGGTATTCTTTGAACTAGATACATACATCCATAATATGACTCCTTGAATTAGCGAGTATATAAAATCTACTATGTTATTTATACCTTTGTATTTAGACCTAGTGATTATTTCCTTGTTGTTTGTTTTTATTAATCGAGGGCTCAAGGCACTAAAGCTGCGACTAAGCCACGCCAGATATGAGTTTCAAATAGAATTAATGGATATTCCCAAAAGATCCCTATCGACGTACATATATATGTTGGTTTTCAGCATACAGCCAAATTGAACCACTAGGAATTTCGCTACTTCCCATATAATGATGTAGGCAACTGCTTAGATTTTATGATGCGGGTGCGGCCAGATTTAGATGAAATAAAAAGAATGTAAAAGTTCCATATGCTTTTAATGTCTCGACTTTGAAAAATATACTAAAACCATTCATTGGAAAATATTCATTGCTATATTCAACATGTTTACTTACAACTAAGCGCTTGGCCATAACATGGATATAGTATGCCTCTAATTCCACATTTTGTACAATTCATGAGATCCGATTACACCTAATTAAAATGGCATATTGCATTCTATAAAAAATTATATATTCAAATTATTTAAAGCATCTATTGATGATTCATTATAAATTTATATTTTAAACAGTACCGGATTGGCCATACTGAGGGAATATAGGTGTAGAGGCTCCGTGTGTTAACAGGCCCTAAAAAACTAATTAAAAAAATAGTATCTATCCTGGGTCAAGTCCCATAACTTATCTGATGGTTTGGCTATTTCATCACCTCAAATTTAGGTAAATAATTTAGCTACACTGTAAACTTGTATTTATTTGGCAACACTTGCTTACAAGTTATGGGTAAATTCCACAATCACATAAATTTAGGGCCTGTTCACATTACTTGCCATATCTATCCGGCACTAATTTCAAAGGCAATACTGGCATGCTTGTAAAATTTCATACTGTAGATGTGAAGTTTCACACATTTCTCTTTCCACTTTTTTAAGTAGTTGTCACAGAATTACATTATATTTCTATTATTTCAATAGAAAATGCTGAAAACTTTGGTCACAGAAAACTTGTTCAGGTAACCGCTCACCATCAGGGGGAGGGTTTATGCCTGTTTGCAATGAAACAGTATTTATAAAATACAGTTTGATAAGCTAAAGTTGGCATGTTTTTTTATAAACAACAAAACACACAAAGTGTATGTTAAAAATCATTGCTGTTTCATGTTGGTAAAGTCATATTAATTATGCACTCGCCTAAGGGCAGTATTGAATTATAATATCTTATTGTCAATGGCTCCGCAATAAAAGGTATGTTTAAGAATAAATTAGATTTTTCTGATCTTAGATTTTAGACTACAAGTTATTTATCTAAGACAAGCGGCATAAATTTGAATAAATTTTTCTTACTATCAATTCACGCGGAGCGACTGGGCGGCGGAACGGAGATGCCAGATAATATTGACCAATAGTATTGCAGATCAGAGATTGTATGCAATCCTATTCTTCAATATTTCCTCGCCTCCCCCACCGCTGCCTCGTTCTGAGTCAATGGACTGGCAGTCCTAACATCCTCTTTAATTTTAGATGCTGTAATACTTCTACTTTTGATAAACACTCAGCGTTATTTAATGAACCTGTAAAACAGTATAGCATTGCAAACTAAAAATCTTAAGTCCACTTTTAGATACGGGCCAAACCCAAAAAAACTCTACTTTTACCACCAGTCGGAAATAACATGCACCAACCTGATAAGGTCTTTGAACCCCCACTCACTGGCTTTCCTATGCTGCTAGTGAAGCGAATACAAACAATTTTTCTGTGACCAAAGGTAGAAAAAATTAATTCTTGGCATTATACAAGTCCCAAAGAGTTATAGCACCATCTAACCCCCCGGCGGCCATCAAATTGGCGTTCCATAGAGAGACCTTTTCAGAAGAATAAACAATATCTTGCACTGCCTGCTTATGCTCTGTCAGAACGACCAATGGTCTCAAGGAAAACCAAGAAAATATACGGATATGACCATCCCATCCCCCTGAAGCAAACACCTTGCCGTCCGATCGAGTTTGTACTTTATTGATGCCCGGATTTTTAATGTTTACATCCAGCTTATGGGCCAAGCTTAAGTCTTTTTTCCCTATACTAAATATCTGTAAAACGTCAGAGACATTCCCAATCATTCCTCTTTGTTGTTCGAGGTGGTAATCTATGGACATAGGACATTGATTCGTTTTTAGTTTTCCAATACATTGACTAGTGTTGAGATCCCATAGCAGCAGCCACCCAGCTTCATAGCCCACCAGCAGACAGGGGCGATCATTTGGAAATTCAATGAACTTTAAACACATCGGGTCACCAAGTTTCGGTGAAGAGTCATCAGGCTGCAAAGAACCCATCTTTTCTCCGGAGAAATTGTAAATGCATATTTTTGATTCTTTATCAGGTACAAATAGTGTTTCGAGTTTTGTGTTGGCTTCAAAACGGCAGAAACCGGGGTAATCAATGTCAATGACGGCGTCTTCTTTGTAACCGCTGTTTGTTAAGATGAAGACCTTGTGTTTGCCGCCTTTTTCTTGGGTGATGAGACGGGAGTCAGTGTGGATGAGGTGCAATATGGGAGCTTGACCAACTTGGATTTTCTGCTGCACACGGTTTGTCTGAAAAAATTATGAATTATATTTTTATAAGACATAGTTTCCGAAAGACTTTGATAGGCAGTTAAGCTATTTTATGATTTAAAAAAAACTGTTATTAGACATGCCACGAAACAGTATACATATGTAAATAATAAGAAATTATTTAGTTTTGCACAGCAATTAAGGCATAATAGTGTATGTAGGTACATGTTTATTTTTTGGGTCACAAAACGAGGGTAGTAAACAAAGAAAAGGCAATGCATAAAATGGAAGCTATAAGGAGGTACACGACATTAAAACACTGCGTAGTTGTTCAAGAAGATTCCATATTCCTAACGCATACTATTATGGGTCTTACCTGAAGGTTGTATGCATAAACATAGCCATTTTTCGAACCGGCTAGTAACCTCTCCAGACCGCCGGGCAAAAAGCTAAATGCCAGTGAATAAACAGGCACGTTATCGACATTGCGGATCGTATAAATTGGATCTGGTGGTAGCAGTGCCATCTTCGGTCAAGCTCGAACCAAAATACTCAGACGGAATTGAAAAATAAAATTATAATTTAAATAATTAAGCCATCAGAAACTCAACCACAACTACGCACAACACAAAACTGACAGCAAAACAAGTTACGTTTCATTTGCTTTTTAAATATTTTTTTAATTATAGTAAATAATATTTACTATACAGCCAAATGCTGATTGTTAATTTTTGGTAACACGAAACTTATGTGACATGGATGGAATGCAGTATACGCAATAAATTCAAACAACATTACCTTCTACGTAAAACAAAAGTTATCCAAACAGTTACAGCATAGTTTTGAAAGGTAAGGGGAAAGTGTGGAATGAGAGTTTATTGGTACCTCTAAATTACGAACGATATTTACAACAGATGAAAACTACATACAAATTCATACATGCATACGTTATAACTATATTTCTTGTGGGGTAGACAGAGCCAACTGTTTTGAAAAGACTAATATGCCACGTTCAGCTGTTTATAAAACTGTGTTAGAAATAATTTGTAAAGAGAGTGATGAACATGAAGGTATGCATCCTTCATAAGAATTCAGAAGTTGTCCAAAAAGCTCGATTGGTGGTGCAGAGAGAGTTTTGTTAATGTTTGGGAGTGAATGTTGGGCGTGGTAGAAAAAAGAAGAATAGGTATTTAAGGTTGACCACGCATTCAAGCCAAGAATATTTTTAACCGACGAGCTAGCATGAAGTAAATAAACGAATAACATTAATTTTTGTTACTTTTTTAGTTTATTGATCTTTGTTTATTTATGTAAGCATGTATGTTCAGTTTTTTATGTTAAATGTGTCTTGTTCTTCATCAATATGCACTCGCCAACCTGCGCCAATATTCATCTCGTCTCTCGCAGGTCTACCAGTAGACTATGAATAAACATAACGACAATTTCGCAGTAGTTAATATGCCTAGGTAACATTTAACTATTCCTATGTCTATGCCTACTGACGTCTTAACTTTGGGACGAGGGCCATGCCCTCTGATCATTTCTGTATATTTATGATTCTCTGCCCATAAAGAAGAACAATAATGTCAATGACGAAGTCTGTTATGTGCCAATGCCATTAGGCAAGTCATATTTTATTCTTCCCTCGGCTGTCATTTGATAAAAATATGTACCAATTGTCAAATCAAGGCAAGATTGTCAAGTCGCTTCGCTGCGTCAGTCTCGAGAGGCAGCAATTTATCGTGTTATATGATTTTGAATGGGATTTATCTAGTTTATTTTATAATGGGTGCCATAACTGAATTAAGAAATAAAATGTAACTAACGAGGTCACAAATGGCAGTCGATTCGCTTATAAAATCGAGCAAGTACATAAAGTATACATCGTATAGAAAAATCTTGTATCATAGGTTTTTCGTTGGCCTACTATTGTTTATTGTGCTTTCTTTGCTGTTTACTGTGGTGTTTAATGTGTTTTCGGGTAATACGCCACGGACAGATTTTCATGAACCAGTGAATTTGGATGCTACTAGAGTTCCAGTAGTGAGATTAAAGAATGTCGTTCGGGAGGCGTCAGTCCGTGCTTCAAATTGCACGTACTGGGATTGTTTTGATGTGTACAGATGTGGAAAAGGTGGACACGAAAAGATAACCATATATATTTATCCATTAAAAGAATATCAGACTGAAAATGGAACTCCTTTGTCCCAATTTTCGAGGGAGTTTTATATAATTTTAGATACAATTAAACATAGTAAATATTACACGTCCAACCCAGACGAGGCGTGTTTATTAGTCCCTAGTATAGACACCCTGAATCAGCAGAAATTCTCAAGTAAACATATTTCACAAGCTCTACAGACACTTGAACAGTAAGTACCTACAGAACTTATTTTTGGTTATTAATAATAAATTAAAACAAGTAATTCTATGTCAAATTATGTTTATTCATCTAACGACACCATAGAGTTCCTTGCAGGGTTACTTTACATACGGTTGACTGTAGCAACTTCTGTTTGATTTTTTTTTATAATGTATTTTAAAGTTTATCAAGTATAGTCAACCACAGTTGAACTTACCCTGTATCGAACTATTACATTGCAATAGAGGTGAATTTGGATGGGTTTATAAAAATATGCGTTTGCCTGTACCCAAGTAGGTATAAGAAAGTATTTGATTGAAATTACACTTAACTGCTTAGTACATTCATTGAAATAATGTTAAGCTTAAAAAATTAGTTTTGAAACTAGTTTAAAAATGTGCTATGCTAGATTTCAGCAGTGAATGTGTAAACCATTTGTTGGAGTTGTGTGTTCAGCTTATTGTAAAATGATATTACATACATTCCCATCTTCATATTACCCATTATAACTTAGTGCTCAATTTTTATAAAATAAATATTTAATTTTGATGTACTTAACTTAACATATTATTATCATTAACAGACTACTTAGGCTTAGTACAGATTATCTGGCCCTAACTGACTAACTGTACATGTGAGATTCTTCAAAAGTTAATATTTGCCTTTTTCTGAACAGCTGGAACAATGGTGAGAATCACCTCATATTCAACATGCTGTCAGGATCCCCACCTAACTTCGAGACAGTCCTTGATCTCAACACTGGCAAGGCCATCATTGCTGGGGCAGGCTTCAACACCTGGTCCTTTCGGCATGGCTTCGATATATCCATCCCCGTCTACAGCTCTACAGCAGCAAAAATAGACAGCTCACAACCGGATCAAAAAAACTTTTTAATAATCTCCGCACAGCTAAATATACCAGATGAATACTTAGAAGACTTAAAAAGTATAGCATCTTCATCTAATGACCTACTGTTACTTGACAAGTGCAACACAGGTACGATCCACACGGATCATAGTAAACGCTGTGAATACACAGGGCATCGAGCGGGGAGAATATTTAATTACCCTGACGTATTGAAGGAAGGAATGTTCTGTTTAGTTGTACGTAGCGCAAGACTGACTCATGCTATATTAATGGATATTTTGGCATCACAATGTATACCAATAGTGGTAGCGGATTCTGTGGTGATGCCGTTTAGTTCCCACATAGATTGGAACCGAATAGCTTTGTTTGTACCTGAGGAGAATATAAAGAATGTACTGAAGATTGTACACTCAGTAAGTAAAGAAAGGCGGGGTGAGCTTTATTGGCAGTTAAGATGGGTGTATGAAAGATATTTCGCTAGTATAGAGAAAATTACGCTAACTACATTAGAGATAATGAACGAGAGAGTGTTCCCTTTAGCTGCTAGGATGTATGAAGACTGGAACATGCCCGAGCATTTGGTAAGTTATTTTTTTTTATAACTATTATTTATATAGTTAGGAACATGATATAATATTTGTCATGTTAGTAAATGATTAGAATATTCATTAAAAAAAAATGTCCTAATCTATTTTTAGGAGTACCTAGATCAAAATTTATTGTTTACAAATTTATATTTTAACAAAAAAGATTTTATTTCACCTCCTAAAACCTATGTACATACTCAATTGTTTATTTGAGAACCTCCTTTATGAAGTCGAAAGCCATTAATTCTTTCTCTTATAACGTGGCCTCGAAAGCGCCCGGCTTTACTGTCATCATACTGACGTATAACCGCGTAAATAAAATAAAAATAAAACAATAACAAACGCCTTAACCAATAATTTGACGGCCTCTGTGGCTCAGCGGTATTACGCTTGTCTGTGACACCGGAGGTCCCGGGTTCGATCCCGGTCAAGGCATGATGAGAAAAAGAACTTTTTCTGATTGTCCTGGGTCTTGGATGTTTATCTATATAAGTATTTATTATAAAATATAGTATCGTTGAGTTAGTATCTCGTAACACAAGTTTCGGACTTACTTCGAGGCTAACTCAATCAGTGTAATTTGTCCCGTATATATTTATTTATATTTATTTAATCTCTTTCTCTTGCACAACAGTCATGAAGAAGCCAGTTAATCTCTTTTCATCTTATCCAACAGTACGGCCCAGTGAATCCTCTATTCCTGCCAGTGACCGCCCCCAAAGCGCCAGGGTTCACCGCCGTCATATTGACGTATGACCGCGTTGATAGCCTCTTCACGCTGGTGAGGAAGCTCGTGAGGACCCCCAGCCTCGTCAAGATCCTCGTCGTGTGGAACAATCAGAAGAAAGCCCCACCACCATGTAAGTTTTTTTTTTTTATAAGTCAACTCTGGTTCGATAGACGTGAACAGATAATTTTCATAGAGTTTGATAGCTAAAACGGAATTTTTATTTTGTTTTGAAACCTGTAAATGTAAAGAGATTTGTTATGATAAGGGAAACATTTATTAATACATACATACATACATAAAATCACGCCTCTTTCCCGGAGGGGTAGGCAGAGACTACCTCTTTCCACTTGCCACGATCTCTGCATACTTCTTTCGCTTCGTCCACATTCATAACTCTCTTCATACAAGCTCGGCGGTTTCGGGTACTTTTGACCTGACCCTTTACCAGGACGTCCTTAATTTGATCAAGATACGTTCGTCTAGGTCTTCCCACTCCGACCTTTCCCTCCACACTCTCCTTGTATATCTGCTTAGTCAACCTGCTTTCATTCATCCTCTCCACATGACCGAACCATCTTAACATACCCTTTTCTATTCCTGTAACTACATCTTCTTTCACATCACAACATTCCCTTATCACGCTGTTCCTTATCCTGTCACTCAATTTCACACCCATCATACTCCTTAACGCTCTCATTTCCACTGCATTTATTCTGCTTTCATGCTTCTTTTGCCATACCCAACTTTCACTCCCATACATTAATGTCGGGACCAACACGCCCCTGTGCACAGCCAGTCGAGCCTTTTTGGATAGTTTCTGACTGCTCATAAAGGCATGCAAAGCTCCATTCACCATGTTCCCCGCGTTCACTCTCCTTTCAATATCACTATCATACTTGCCATCTGATGTAAACTTTGATCCTAGATATACAAACTCTTTCACTTGCTCCACTTTTTCTCCTCCAATCAAAATATTACATGCTGTCATTTCTTTCTCCATTTCAAAAACCAGTGTTTTAGTTTTACTTACGTTCACTTTCATTCCTTTCTCTTTTAAAGCTTCATGCATACAGTTTACCATCTCCTGTAACTCCTCCGCTGATGACGCCAGTATAACCTGATCGTCGGCATAGAGCAGACATTTGACGAGTAACTCATTCATCCTTAATCCACTTTTAGACTCTTGCAAATCTGTCAAACAGCTATCCATAAATAGGTTGAACAGCCACGGTGACGCAACACATCCTTGCCTAACGCCTTTCTCAATCTTAAACCACTCAGTGTGCGCTCCGTTTATCCTGACACAAGCACTCGAATCCTCATATAAGGATTTCAGTGCTCGTATTAAGAGACTGCTCACCCCATGCATAGAAAGTGCTGACCACAATTCATTCCTCTCAACTCTGTCATAGGCCTTTTCCAGATCTACGAATGTGCAATAGACTTTTTGACTCTTGGCCAAAAACTTTTCGGCTATGCACCGCAAGGAAAAGACCTGATCAGTACATCCCATTCCCTTTCGAAATCCCGCTTGAGCATCCCATATTTTGTCATCAGTTTCATTCCTGACTCTATTAATCAATACCTTAGCATACAATTTGCCGACGACACTAAGCAGGCTTATACCACGATAATTTTTGCAGTCCAGCTGTGACCCTTTTCCTTTGTAAAGTGGCACGATAACAGCCTTACACCAATCTTTTGGTACTCGGCCGCTTCTCCAACACAAATTGAAAAGGCAGTACAACTGACTAGCTACTACGCCTTTTCCTGCTTTAAGCATCTCGACCGACACTCTATCACACCCAGCAGCCTTTCCCGCTTTCATACTCTTAAGTGCTTCCACAATTTCGAACATTTCAATTTCGCCTTCCATCTCATTCTCTTTTTCTTCGCTATAGCAGAAATCTTTCTTATTTCCTTCCTTTTTTTCAAATAAACTTTCAAAATAGTCCTTCCATATCTTTAGTACACATTCTTCTCCTTTCACAACGCTACCATCCTGGCATCTGATCCTAGTCAGCTCTCTGGTTATAGTATTTCCTCGGGCTGACCTTACGGATTTCCAGAATACTTTCAGATTTGACTGAAAGTCTTCTGATAGCCTTTTATCAAAATCCTCTTTATACTCTTCTTTCTTTCTAATCACAGCTTTCTTAACCAAATCTTTCATTTTCTTATATTCCTTACGTGCTTCATTCACATCTTCATCTATAACCTCTTGCATTCTTAAGTTAGCTTTTGCTGCTAACAAATCCAGCCATGCTTTCTTCTTTAATCGCACAAGTTCTTGCACATCTTTACTCATCCACGCATTTTTGTGATTTTTTCCTTTCCTTCTTCTACTTACACCACACACTTCAACAGCTACTTTCACAATTCTTTCTTTAAATTCCTTCCATCCATCTTCAATATCGCTCATTTCCTCTAAATCTTCAAATTCATCCTTCAGTCTATTAATATACTTCTTACCTACATCCATATCTTGCAAATTTTCTAGTTTTACTCTTTCCAAAGCGCTGGTTTGCTCCCTTACCCTGTGCCGCCAGCGATTGAAGATACCCCTTATCCGGGATATCACCAGTAAATGGTCCGAGTCAATGCCAGCACCGCGATATGCACGGGTATCCAGCACTTTGTTCTTCAATCTTTCATCTACAATCACAAAGTCTATCATACTTTTAAAATACCTTCCACTCTTGTGTAGGTGTGGATCTCTTTATGTTGAAACATTGAGTTCGACACAAAAAGATCCCACTCTAGACAAATTTCTAATACACTTCTTCCATTATCATTCACCTTTTCGTCACCAAACGCACCAAGCACCTTTTCATATCCATCACGCTTTACACCCACCCATCCATTAAAATCACCTAACATAATAATCTTCTCATTTGGCTTGGTAACTTTCAATACTTCTCTTACACTATTCCAGAACTCCTCGTTTTCGCTTTTTGCTGATGTTGTACCCCTCGAACCCACATCCCAAGGTGCATAAACACCTAGAACGAAGATCCGAGTGATTCCAACTTTCAGCCTAATCCATAGAAGACGAGGGCTGACACACTCATACTCATTCACGCACTCAGCCATTCGTGCAGAAAGAATTAGACCGACCCCTTGACAGCCTCGGCTGGTACTGGAAATTCCAGACCAATACGCCGTGTAAGGGCCGTGCTGCGTCGCGTCGCATCCTTTCCGCTTCGTTTCATTCACGCACAACACATCCAAACGTCTTTCATCCATCATCTGGCATACTTCCTCAATCTTATCCTTCATTCCTCCTCTTACATTCATCGTCGCAAAGCGGCTTTCAGCAGACCGCATACCGCTCCCGCCGGGAACGAGACGTGATGGGGTGCGGACACCATCGCCGCCATCTAGGTGATCTTTCAAAAAATTTGCATCCATGCGATTCCCACGAGACGCTAGGGAAAAATTTGTCCGCCCCAGCAGAGCCCCGCATGCCAGGGTAAGGCTAGCCATTACCTGGGGGTCGCCCAACCCCATGGCGGAAGTGGCACGCTCGAGACTAGGCTCGCCCCTAGCCATGCATCCATCGGCGCGGCAGACCTTAGATTGGCAGGGATTTACATTAAAGAGGAATCCCAAGTCTATCCCTTAGTCGGCTCTTACGACATCCGTGGGAAAGAGATGGAGTGGTCCTATTCTTTTGTAATGGTGCCGGGAACCACACGGCTAATTAATATTATAATGAAAATTCCATTGGATTCCAAAAGTAATGGGGAAAAGCTAATAAACCAAAATCGCAGAGGTAAACAATTCCTGGAAACCGGGATAACTAAGTTTTGATAGAATATACCTATGCCTCTTCAATTAATTACGTATAAAATAACACGGTAACCGTAGCTCCAGGGTCGAATAACATCAAATACTTACATATTTTAATGGAATTATGATGTTTAACTTTAAAGTTATTACCTCAATCTCTTTTAGAAATTATTTATATGTCACTATTTGAATCTAATTCATTCATTCATAAAATCACGCCTATATCCCTTGCGGGGTACACAGAGCCAGCATCTTTGAAATACTGGCCACGTTCAGCTGTTTGACTTAATGATAGAATTGATCAATTGAGATTCAGACAGTGACAGGTTGCCAGCCCATCGCCTAAAAGAAGAATCCCAAGTTTTTAAGCCTATCCCTTAGTCGCCTTTTACGACATCCATGGAAAAGAGATGGAGTGGTCCTATTCTATATTATATTGGTGCCGGGAACCACACGGCAATCTCAATCCCATCATTTAGTCATACAGATTTCCTATCATTTATTCAGTGAAAAGATACGTGGTCATACATCTGCGAAAGCGCTCGAAGAATTCCCAGTTTATATTATGAGGGAAATTTGCATTGAATTATATTGCAAAATACATGACGTCATGTAGCAATAGGTCCGCATACGGGGAGCATTCCATCTGTCTAAACATAGCCATGCAGTGCAGATGTGGAGTTTCTGTTGTTCTATTTGGTTATCAAATTGAGTGGAATGCAATCTTTATTCTTTTCTCGGCCATCTTTGTCTAGATTTTTATGTTTGTGGTTTGGGTTTCAAACTATCGAAAATAAAACGTTGTTGCTGTCAGTTTTTGTTTCAATTTTTAAGAATTTAATTATAAGAAATAGCGTTTAATTAAATAAAAAATGTTGTGCTTAAATTGGACAAGACAAGTAATTTAGGCGATGGACTAGCAACCTATCACTATTTGAATCTTAATTCTATCATTAAGCCCAATAGCTGAATGTGGCCATTCAGTCTTTTCAAGACTGTTGGCTCTGTCTACCCCGCAAGGGATATAGACGTGACCATATGTATGTATCAAATTAAAACAGATTCACTCACATCACACATGGTTTAAATAAATCATATAATCAATACGCACGCAATCAACGAGAGCGAATCTAATAATTGGTAATACAATACCAACCTTATTATAATACGATACGATTCAGTTTAGATCACGAGCAATATAATCGAGCCAAATTAATAAGCCGTGCAATTTGCAATTAAAATCCGATTAAATAGATAACATTCCATTTACGTCATATTTGGTCTCATACGTTTTCTATTTATATTTCTTTAGATTAAAGCACCTAATGAGAGTAATTAATGTAATTACTTTCACAATGGGAAGGGTTATAGAATGTTAATGAAAATGTGAAACAGATGTACTTTTTATAAACGATATCATTTCATGAAAGTAAATTGGGTGGCAAGTTTCAATTAATTTATACATACATATCATCACGTCTATATCCCTTACGGGGTAGACAGAGCCAACAGTCTTGAAGATTTGAATCTCAATTAATTTATCCTTGCAAATATTATAATCGTCATAAATAAGGGTCGATACGCTAAAAAGAAGAAAGTTAATTTGTATCGTTCGCTTTTTGAACGGGTTTCGATTTGAAAATTTTCTATTAAAAAAAAATATGTTCTTTTTGACCTCGCACTATATATACAAACTATAATGTAGTTTTCTGGCATAAAAATAATTACATATTAATTAGGAAAGAGAAATAAAATTCCACTTCCAACATCCAACCATCCGTTTAACGTGGCCTTTGGGAATCTTCCCATTAAGGGATGATATTCGTTTCCAAAACAAAAAATCTGTCCTATATTAGTCTTAAAAAGAATAAATTTAAGACCGGTATTTTATCACAAATTTCAAATGGCTATAGGGAGAACATAAAGGGATTTAAGGACTTATTCTGCAAGTATCCTTCTAGCACAAAGTTGAACAGAACAAATTGAGTCCTCGCGAAATCGGTTGGCGGACTTAAAGTCGGACAGATGGTATTTTATATCACTCTTGGCAGTAGTTTTAAACTTTTAATGTGTTGATTTAGCACGTTGGTTTTATTATTTTAATTATGGTAGTTCAGAATTTAACAACTTCGTCAGGTTATGTATAACTCAGTCAAGCAGTCAGTTTTAAATTTTTTTTTTTTTATAACGAAAATATGCTTCCATTCGTCTACTAAGTTTTCATATATTTTTTTAAACATAACTTACATCCTATTTTTCGTAGCGCTCAGCTGATTGATGAGCTGAATATGCAATGGTTTTAACCATGCTCGAGTAATGAAATAATCTTTGCGGAAACTCTTCTATGTCATTTGATTCTATTGTCTGCTTGGATGATTTAATATGAGTTAGGTTTCCCAGCAAAGACTGCGGAGGTCTGAGAGAGTCGCTTTGTGTTAAAACCTGACTCACCCAATCCAGGTTCATGGTCAAGGGTAAACCCCATTCTCCTCTCCAATGTGAGAATAACGCCAGGAGGAAGAAGACATGCATTTGGTATTAAAAACAATAATGTGGCTCTTGCAAGCGTAGGTTTTAAAATTAAAAAAGAGAGAACGTGCTAGTAACTTTAGCTTTTTTTTCGCAGCGTCCGAGTGGCCAGTGATAAACAAGCCACTGAAAGTGATCCGAACCAAAGAGAACAAGTTGTCAAATAGATTTTTCCCCTACGACGAGATTGAGACCGAATGCCAGCTGACCATAGACGATGATATCGTTATGCTGACGCCGGATGAGTTGGAGTTTGGGTAAGTGACCATTATTACGAGATACGATGATATCATTAGGTACAACAGTCGTCTTTATCAGCGTAATTTGGTAAAGATCAAGGATTTGTACCCTCATAATACCACTGACGGAATTCGTTATTTAAAATCTGAATTTGAATGGAATATTGTTTTTACTTGTCACCATTTTGTGATGATTTTTTGTGGCTTTTGCGGCCCTGGATATAAGTTTATTTTCAATTTTATTTTCTGTTCTACCATTAAGTTTTGGGAACGACATAGAAATTATAACCAAGCTGGATTGTTATCTGATGAAATTTTGAAATCTCTTATTTATCATGCATTAACACAAATTGCATTTACTTTAATTACGTCTAAACATAGAATTAACATTACAATTACTATTCAAACGGCCTGGCTGTATGTAAATAAATACACACGCTTAATTACTCCGTTATACGACATTTGGTTTGTAAATTACAGGATTTTCTAAATGGTGTCAGCCGTTTCCGGATTAAACCGCTTTGCGTTTAATATGACCCCTTTTAGACATGAGATTTGTGGATACAATTATAATCCAAGTGATATTATTTGACCTTTATATGTTACCATCGCCTTTAGTCATTATCATATTATTATATACTATATAAATACATATATATGCGTCGGTGAGGTGCCCGGTTAAAATGCGTGTGGCTCAAAAAGGCACAGGTTCGAATCCCACCGCGGCCGTGTACCAATAACTAACACGACACAATTTAAATATACGTTGTATGGAGACGTTACTGATAGGCCACGTTCAGCTTTTCAAGACTGCTGGCTCTGTCTACCCCGCAAGGGATATAGACGTGATTATATGTATGTATGGAGACGTTACCCGCACACAAACCATAGGAGACCGTGCCTCGCCATGGCGCAAACTACAGTCGTGAAACTTCTTATTTTACGAATAAAAATCCGTTCGGTAGCTTTTTAGTTCACCGCGAACTTATAAGTCGGAGGCAGGCAATTTAGGTTAAACTAAAATTTTGATAAAAACTTTTCTTTTTAAGATTTAATGTATGTAGGTATATGGAGACGATATGAGCTAAAACTCGTTGCTAAGTGCGCTTCGCACTTTGAAAGTTACATGAAAAGCGTGTGGGTTGCGGTGGTTGAGGACACGTTTGAAAATTTTGTTTTAGAGCAAAGAAAATTGTTTTTTTTTTTTTATCTGGATTTTGTTTCCTTTATTTTAGAAAGTCATACTTTAGCGAACTTTGAAATTCATCAGTTGAGTCAGTTAAACTGGGTTTTTATAAACATGTAACAGTCAAAAGAATAAATATAGGAACACATACATACATGTACTGTGTAATCACGTCTATATCCCTAGCTTGACTTGAAAATGACTGATAGGCCACATTCAGCTGTTTGGCTTAATGATATAATAGACATAAGAAACCCCGATTTAATCACAAGGTAATTTAAATATATAAGCGCTGCTGGGTTAGACACTTGAAATTTGGCGTGTAGGTTTCACTAAGGTCTAGGGGTGTACTAAGAGAGGATTACCCGAAGATACGGGATTTGGAAACGGGAACTAACGGTAATTTTCGTTTTGCGCGAGCCGAGTTATATATATATATATATGGCTGGCTGCCTTTAGTCCCGGTTGCATCCTCATCACTGGGGAGAGGAGCCTGGGTCATGCCTGTCAGGTTTTTACACAAAGCGACTTTCATCTGACCCCAGCAACTTTTGCCGGTAAACCTAACCGGTGTTGGATCGATCATAGTAACATATTCAGTTGTCTGAATGTGCAGGTTTCCTCGCGAAGTTTTCCCTCGCCGTAAGAGCATCGGTTAGTATTCAAACTAATGTGCATTACTTTGAAAATAGTCATTCACATGGCTGATGTGGGATTTGAACCTGATACATTATCTGCCCATCATATCCACTTGTCATCATTGATCATCGCCGCTCAGATCTCTGATCTGATCTCTGAGGTTCTTTGAAGAAGTGACACCATAAAATTTGGCTAGTAAGGCAGTTTGGTGTCTATATAATCATTCTGTATTGGGTTTTAGCTTTTAGATCCCATATTTGTTGAGAGAAAAACGACCGAGCTTAAAATTTTCGTATATATTATAACGTCTTTTTACCTCACGAAGAGAATGAGCCACCAGACTCGGCAAGACTGAAAAGCTACGTTTAGCTGTACGGCTTAATGATGGAATGAGATTCAGAGAGTGAAAGATAGATTCAAATTGTGAAAGATTGCTAGCTCCTTCGCTTAAAAGGAGGAAATTTCCTGTAGTCGTCTCTTACTACGTCCATGGGAAGAAGATAGAGATGATAATAATAGTATGTCATAGTAGATAATAGATGTCCTATTCTAAAGTGCTGGGAACTACACGGCATTGTAGAAGTGAGAGGTTGTAGTTTCTATAATTCGTATAAAGTAAGAAAACATACGAGATGCGGGCACGGGTCGACCACGAGATAAAGGGGACCTTCACAAACTAGAAGCAATTTAACAAAGTAACTATTTGTCTATGACATGTGCCCTAGTGGGAATATTTAAGTGGTTTCCTAAATTACTTGTTAGAGTAACAGTTTGAATAAGATGGAAAATAATATTTTTTTTAAATTTTAATCACGTCTATATCCCCCGCGGGGTAACAGGGCCAACAGTCATCAGAACACTGAAAGGCCACGCTCAGCTGCTTAATGATTGAATTGAGATTCAAATAGTGACAGGGTGCAAGCCCATCGCCTAAAAGAGGAATCACAATTATATAAACTTATCCCTTAGTCAGTCAGTTTCCATGTTCACATGTTTTCATAAAGAATTTATCGGTTGACTAAGGTACCTATGTATTAAATAAAAATTGTCTCACAAATAAATCATACATACAGTCAATTGGAAATGTAATATAAAGCAGTATTTAATACCTACAAAATCTAAATCTATCTAAATTTGTCAAAATATATTATTATGTATATTATGCCATGTGAATAATATCATCTGAATACACGATTTCATAGAATAGTTATCTGAACGACTAAGACACGAAAGCAAAAACATTTATATTTCATCATTCAAGAGCCTCCAATAATATCGTATGGAACGTTTATGTCATAACAATCTGTGTTCCACTTATCATTCATAGCCTATCTCCGACAAATGGCACGAGATGAAAGCCCTTAAAGTTATCCTCGTAAAATGTGGTCATTACTATTGTGCGTATAAAATCTTTCTTACATTGACTTCGAATAGAATAGATAACGCGAATGAGATTCTTTATTCTTGACGCTTCGTACGGTACGTAGTAGAAATTTATAGGTATAAACCTTCCTCAGAAAACCCTCGTTCCAATATTTCAAACAGGAACAAAATCCGTAGCGTATTTATACAGACAGAGAAAATAAAAGGACTGTTATAATAGTTCTGTAAAAAAAAACCTTTCAGGCGCATGTAACATAGATGAGATTATAATAGTCATAGAATACGCAAGCATATAAAGATAATAGAGTATCTTTTATTAGACATAAAACTATTATATAAAAAAGTTCATTAATTTACTAAATAATACTATTCTCATAAAAAAATTAAGCTACGCCTAAATACAAAACAGATTAAACACAAAAATCAATATTGTTTATCGTTGTTTTTTTTTTAATCTATATTTTATACGTAGTCGTCGAGACGTGTAATATGTGTGGACCAATGACATCGCATGATGTATGTGCGTTTCGCACGCCAGCCGTCCGTCCGTCCGTTCATCCGTCACTATGATCGTGTAATTGATGTTATTAGATGTTTTATACTAGGAGAATAAGATTTTTTCTGATATCTAGATGTCTAATTAGTTATTATGAAGTAAAAGTTTTAGATTGAATATCAGTGTGTTGTTTACGCTTTCAGCGTTTTCTTGTTTCACGATGTTAATGTAGGTAAGTCGCGCATTTAGTGTTTTTCGGGAGCCAAGTCTTTCTAGGTATAATTTAAGCCGAATCTAGGCTTTATCTGTCACTAATAACAGACAGAAAAATTACATATTTACCATAAGGGAACTAGGTTACATCAAGACCCACAAAACAGATAATTTCAATCAAACTTACAGGACAATCATGCAAATAAGACATGACATACAAACTATTTAAATCACAATCATTACGTTATCAAGTAGGTACCCGTATATTCAAGAATTCTTATGGTAGTGGAGCCTCGGGGCAAAACTAGTATATGATAAAATGCATATTAAATCGGGTTCAAGTAGGCATTAGGCAATGCAGACTGCAGAGAACTAGGGTTGCGTTTTGTTCTCTTATTAAACTGTGAAAAACTTTTTAAAAGGCAATTCACCACCAAATTAGTTTTTCAAAGTGAAGTTTCTAAACAAACAAGTACTTCTGCTGAAATTAAAAAATGAATTTAAAAGTTGGTAGCAATCTAAGCTTTTTTTTTATAAATAGTGACAAAATTCATATCTTTTTCATGTAATATTTCTCATTATAAACGCTCGATTTAAAAATAAGAAAATAAAGTTAGTTTTTTTTTATATGATATTACTTTTTTAAAATTCTTTAACTCTTTGTTCTATCATATATCTATTTGAATTAAAACTTTCAGTCACATCTTGATCAAATCGGAGTCTTTCTTGGCAAAAGTAAAGTTTCTACTACCCATAATAAATGTTCCAATAAGCGTCGGTGCTAACTTGCGATTTAGATCAAGCGTGGGGTTTTAGGTTATATAGTATAATACCACCATTTCTTTCTATTCGTACGTTTTATGTACGCACCCACGAATGACGAGTACCTAATTAATAATTAATGTATAACCATTTGTCCACCAACGCTCAGTTTCCGTTCTGTAAGTAGAAAAATATTTATTGTAGATTAATAACACTCATTTTGAAGGGCGGTCTCGTGAAATAGCACTCAAATAGCGGAGGTGTTGCATGATAAACGCAATCTTTCTCGGCACGAATGTTATGTGAATCAGCTGTGTTAAATTGTCATGTGAAATTGCATCCTGAAATTGGTAGTTTATAGTGAGAGGTATTGAATTGATTGAAATGGACGTCGGTGGTCGAGTAGGTAAGGTGCCCAGTTAAAATTATTTATTGATCAAATTAAGGACGTCCTGGCAAAAGGTCAGGTCAAGAGTACCCGAAACCGCCGAGCTTGCATAGAGAGTTATGAATGTGGATGAAGCGAAGGAAGTATGCAGAGATCGTGGCAAGTGGAAAGATGTAGACTCTGCCCTCCGAGAAAGAGGCGTGATTTTATGTATGTATGTATTGTTATGAAAACTATAACCTCTTGGCCTATTTTTTAGTTGGATAGCGCCTAAACTCCGTTTACGCTTGACATAAACTTGCTCACTTCATCTGTCCTATAAAAAGATCGTAACTGTTTGTTTATAGTGTAGCTGAGCGCAGATTATACTTTACTTTTGGGATCTGTAGTAACTGTGCTATATATATTATATTTTAATTCTATATAATACAGCCGCAAAGCAAAATTAAAACTAAAACTATTGAAAAAAAGTGATGATATATAGGTATTATATATCTTATATATAAAATTTTCGTGTCACTAAGTTCGTTCCCGTACTCCTCCGAAACGGCTTGGCGGATTCTCCTGGAATTTTGTGAGCATATTGAGAAGTACTGAGAATCGGCCAACATCTATTTTTCTACCCCCTTAGTGATAAGGGCTGTCCACCTTTAACAACTTTTTTTAACTGGAAATTACTTAAAAAATATTTATATGGCAAAACAACGTTTGCCGGGACAGCTAGTTGATATATATTATATAAAAAAAATATGGATTGAAAAAAAAACTGGCTGGGATTCGTACCCGTATGATTGATGACGTGGTTTTTTTAAAATTTAAAATGATAAGTATTTTTTTTTTAGTTTCGACGTGTGGCGAGAGTTCCCCGATAGAATTGTGGGGTTTCCGTCCAGGCTGCACGTTTGGGACAACGCGACCAATTCGTGGCGGTATCACAGCGAGTGGACGAATCAGATATCCATGGTGAGTCTTTAAATTGTTCGGTTTATAGAACTAAGCTAAGCATGTGTGGTGTATGATTGGACGATGTAATCTGGGCGTCTGTTCACTAACGTTGTCTCATCTTCTCTCTCACTCTGTCACTGAGAACTGTCATAACATAACATATATCCCCCGCGAAGTAGACAGAACCAACAACCGGCCCAATGATAGAATTTAAATTGCAAATTGTGACAGGTTGCTAGCCCATCGCCTAAAATAGAAACCCCAAGTATATAAGCCTAACCCTTTGACGCTTTTTACGACATCTATGGGAAAGAGATGGATTAGTCCTATTCTTTTTTCTGACTGAAAGTCCTCTTACTCTTTTGAATTTAAAATCTAAATTTTAGTATCTTTCTCTTACTCAAACTATCAACTCCTTTATGTCGCTTTGGGTTCATGGTCAACTTTTTTGCCCTAAAAACAATAAGAATATGGAATGCCTTACCCGAAAGCCTCAGTAGGTTAACCAACAGGTCAAAATTTAAAGGGAAAAGTACATGTTTTCTTTTTCAGAAACCAAATGTTTGAAGAGATAATTGAAATTTTCGTAATCATATTTATTACCCAGATTGCGAAATCATCTGTAATTTTCGGGCAAAATCATGTTCTTACTATATTAATATGTTTTTTTTGTTTGTTTGTAATATCTTATTTGCATATAAATTTACACAGTGACAAGAAAATAGTACATAGTTATAAAAGAAACAAATCACTGTTTAACATAATAACGGTTTAGAATCGGTAACTTTACCATAATGACAGTCACTGATAGGCCGATACAAAGTTAACACTATCTGCTAAACAACAGCTTTAGTTTACTAAGTTTGCTGTCTTATCACTTACTAGCCTTTGCTCGCGGATTCGCCCGGGAACATTATCGTGTATTCAAAATCCTGTGGGAACAGTTCGAGAAATTCCCTTTTTTTTCGGAGTGACCGGACATTACATATCCTTGTCGCTGAGAAAGACATAAGGTTACCTACTCTTGGTCTTTCTCAGCGAGTTCTTCTAATTATGTGTGTGCAAAATTTCATGAAAGTCAATCATATAAAAAGCGTGACGAAGTGACAATCAAACACACTTTCTCATTTATAATTTTTGTATGTATATACAGTACGATTAAACTAGCGATTGTTTCGCAAATCAGTAGGCCAGATATAGCTCATGTTTATTAGACAGCCCTGTTAGGTTTGATTTTGAGCCGTGTGGTTCCCGGCAGATTCACTTCTACTTCCTCTGTGGACGTCGTAAATAGAGATGCTGAAAAGTCTACCTTTTTTCACTTGAACGATGGAATTCCTAGGAATATCTGTCTTATTTAATATATACAGGGTGTACAGGCCGATTCTATTCTGTGCGAATTGATGATCCCGTTTCCGTTACACCCTGTGGAAAAAACACTGACTGACATATTTAGGCATAGCCCAAACGTCTGGGTCTCTAAACATTTAAAATTTGGGTCCTTGTGTAATCTAGAAATGTACTAATAGAGGATTCCCAAAATTGTCGCGGGAACTGAAAAAGTAAAATTATCATTTTACGCTAGGGGAGCCGCGGGCTAGGACCACTCCATATCAATCCCATGGATGGCGTAAAAGGCGACTAAGGGTTAGGCTTATTAACTTGGGATTCTTCTTTTAGGCGATGGGCTAGCAACCTGTCACTATTTGAATCTCAATTCTATCATTAAGCCGAACAGTTGAACGTTTCAAGACTGTTGGCTCTGTCTACCCCGCAAAGGATAAAGACGATTACATGTATGTATGTATGGAGCCGCGGGCATACTCTGGTCTCCATCTTCAGTTAACTCTTGTCGGTGGAATTAGTGGAGCGTCCTCCATTCATCTCTATTTACTGCTTTTTTTTAGTTTTTGTCATATTTTCTAATATTTTTTTTACTTTATTAAAAAATGAAATGTTAGCAGTTAAATAACATGTTACGTGAAGTAAACTGCAGTACAACGATGCTCAAAATGTTATAGCAAAAATCTTAAGATGTTGTAATTTTAATAATTTTCGGTTTTAAGATTAACTTTGTTATAATAAGTTCTGTTACCGACATCCTGTGAAACATTGAACAAATTAAGTAGAAACTTTGTACTCAGACAGGTCGTATTGATTGTATCCTTATAAACCCCTACCCACACGAGTAATTTCAATGTCGACAGTCTCTTAAAAGATCAATACCAAAGGGACATGCCAAACAGCAAAATCTGATTTCATTTTCTTAAATTTTAAAAGTCCTTAAAAATCAGTAGTATAACTAAAATTGTTAATGCGAAAGTGAGTTTATTTATTTGTTACCTCTTTACGGGTTATCTAATGAATTAATCTTCTTACATAGGGTATCTTTCATCCCGATAAAAACTAAAGTTCTCATGGGACTTGCGAATAACCTGTTTTTTTTTTTGTAGGTGGCACAATTCGTAGCTTTTAAGGTGACGTTTCATTTGTTGCTTTTGTAGGTGGTACTAATTTAGTCGCTTTTTTGTTACATGACGTTTAATCAAAAAATTTTTTTTTGTGAACTTGAGTCGAATGGTTAAGGTGTCCGCTTAAAATTCGCATGTTCAAATCCAATTCAATACGGGTTAGGTTGTCCTCCAAAGATTATAGAGGTCAGTGATGTTACTTTTCTTATCTATTATTTCAAAATTATAAACACATCGATGTTATTTCTGTATCATTGAACGAGCTCGGAATGGACGACCAGGAATCAAGTCAATCGAGAAAACATTTATGTAAATGTTTTTTTTTGCCTCGAAATCGAAGACTGTGAACGTCTCTGAAATCAATCGCCCGAAATAGTCGTTGTTTATCAAAGCGCCCGCTCTTGGCCGGCCTCGGTTTGATTGTTTCACAAGACACCCGTGCCATATTAAGGCCCTAGCAGTGCCGTAATAGGTACAGTCAACTGTAGAGAAACATGATCCTCTGTTCAGACAAACCGAAACAATTAGGAGTTAGGTTTCTCTGCCATTGGCTGTACATTATGAGGGAGGGCTAGATATGTGATGCTTTTGTTTAACGCTAACGCCGAGAAACTGAGCGAACTCTGTAAGACGCAAATAATGACTGAGTTATGGAGTTTAAGTACATGTTTTTTGTCAGTAATTTAAAGACAAAAGAAAAAGGCTTTAATTTTTGTAAAACAACATAAACAACTGATAGACCTCCGCCATGTTTTTCAACATAATGTGTAACACCGAGGACTAAAGTTTATGCTCGAACTAAGTGCAAGTTCCGGGCAAAAGACTAGAAAATGAACGCTGAAGTCTTTTTTAATAATTAAAAAAAAAACAGAGTTCGCATGATTTTGATTTCATATAATTTTTTTTTATTGTCCAGGATACGCTCTTAAACCCGGGGTCCGTCGGAAATCAATTGGCCGAATAGTCATTCCGTTGTTTACCGGCGCCCGCACGTGCCGCGCTTTGACTACTCAACAAGATGTGCCTATTAAGGCCCTATTAGGCCGTGTATACATAGGGCTACCGAACGTTGACCTTCGAATATAGCCGATGGTGTGCGTCGAACGTCTAAATTGCATACTCGTTATCAATGATATCACACAATTTCTAACGGTATTTTTCTGTTTTCGGTCCATAAAGCTGAATGTGACCGTTCAGTCTTTTCATGACTGTTAGCTCTGTCTACCCCGCAAGGGATATAGACGCGACTATATTTATGTTTGTATGTATTCGGTCCCTGCAGATGACATTAGTCCTTGGCCTAAGGATATAATGATAAAAAGCATGGCGGAGGTCGATCAGCTGATCATGGTGTCTGTCAAAAATCAATGACTTGAGTTTGTGATAATGACAATTTGCCATTGTCACAAACTTAAGTCTTTTTTTTTTAATCTGTTCAGTTATTAGTTTTCGCTAACGCTTATAACAAAAGTCATTTTTTTTTGTCTGTTTGTCTCTGTTGGACCAACGAAGGCAAGCGAACTTTCTCAACTGACTTTATAGGCCCGTTGTGTACGCAGCTTTAGGTACAGTACGCGTGTTACCACTTCCGTTATTTAGCTTGTCATAAAAATAGGTCGCCCCATGGACTAATAATGGCATGTTGTGATGAAAGGTGATAATCATGTTTTAGAGGTAAGGTCCGAAGAAAGGTTTTGGTAGGTACTATATTACTATTATTTATTTATGTATCACGTCTTCATTTATTGCGAGGTAAGTAGAGTCAATAGACACGAAAAGATCTTATCTTCCTGACGGATAGGCAAATAAACTTGGAGTTCTTCTTTAAGGCGATGGGCTAGAGCTATCTGTCACTATTTGAATCTTGATTGCATCAATAAGCTACTTAGCCGATCGTGGCCTGTCAATCATTTTTGGCTTTGGTCTACCCCGTCAGGGATAAAGACGTGTTTGTATGTAAAAAAATTAAAAGCCTCTCAGCCTACACCTCACTTTGTTATTTAATTCGATCAAGTTCGTTACGCGTTCTGAGACACATTTTTTTTAAATTTATACAATAACGTCTATTATTTCTTTATTCTGCCCGTGGAGTTGTTAAGTGATTCTCCCTTTTGTAACAGCTTCATTTATTATAAATGTCACGTTCATTTGTACCCTCGGATTGTTACCCCATTTCTTCTAAAAAAGGGTTTTGTTTTTAGTTCGAATAGTTTCTTTTTAATTAGTTATTTATTGGTATGCTAACTGTATATTTATACTAATGTAGCTACATATCACTTGAGTATTCTTACAGTAGAGTAGTATAGAAAAATATGTCAAATTTGGTGTCTATGGTCGTCGTAAATTAAGGCCACACTTGACACAGGACTTTCACGATTTGACCCATCATATCCCACTATATGTGTGATGTCGGCATAATAAGATAATTTGTTTTAGATATTAGATTATTCTTGAATTCCACTTTCTGAAAATTCTTAATTAGTCCAGCTGAATGCTAAGCTAATCAATTTATTAGCTTAGCACTTTTATTTCAGTATTCTACCGCTCGGAGTTTGATCATACTTTTGTTGAGATACTAACTTATTTATG
The DNA here is from genome assembly GCF_032362555.1 of Amyelois transitella. Taxonomy (NCBI): domain Eukaryota; kingdom Metazoa; phylum Arthropoda; class Insecta; order Lepidoptera; family Pyralidae; genus Amyelois; species Amyelois transitella. The sequence goes on along the minus strand of NC_083511.1, from coordinate 1,586,894 downwards.
AAATTCAGAGCTCAGTTCTGAATATCTGATGTATGTGTGAAATATTACTTGACTCCTTTGCGAAACGGCTTTTTGGCATCGGTACAAGGTTATGCTAAACCCATTTTCATAATTTTAAGATTTAAGACTATATGTATTTGATATTAAAACTAATATTATAAATGCCGATGCGTCTGTGAGTTTATTTTTATCAGGTTACAAAAAACAAATAAACTAAATTACTTCACGCGTTATCTACTGAATTAATCTTCTTGAAATTTTTCCTATTTTACTATTTCCAAATAAATAAATAAACTAAGTTTCGCATAAATAATATTACTAGCGGTGCCCGCAACTTCGTCCGCGTGGAATAGTTATTTTGGGCATTATTGAAGCCCTCAAGGTTAAATAATTTTCCCCATTTTCTATTATATCTTTGCTCCTTAAAGTTGCAGCGTGATGTTATATAGCCTAAACCCTTCTCGATAAATAGTCTACTCAACCCGAAAATATTTTTTCAATTCGAACCAACAGTTCTTGACATTAGCGCGTTCAAATAATCAAACAAACTCTTCAGCTTAATAATATAAGTATAGATTTGGGATGTTTTACTAAAGTAACAACATATTTACTGTTTTGCTTTGCAAGCGAGCATATTCCAGTTTCGTATAATCTCCACATTCGCAATGTAAACTAGACGTTTTTATCTTGCTAGACTTTTATCTGAGGTCAACGAACTTTACTAGAATAGAAGGTATCTTGAAATCTCTAGGTTGTGTGAGACATGTTTATACGCTGGCTAGCTTCGCCTACAGGATTCTACCTTGATGGAATGTCTTTTGTTTACATTGTAGTATTGTAATATACTTGTCAATTAACCAATCATTATATAAATGAATGTATTATACTATTGACTTTATATTATTATTAATATTTTGTATATAAAATTCTCGTGTCACAGTGTTCGTTCCCGTACTCCTCCGAACGGCTTGACCGATTCTCATGAAATTTTGTGAGCATATTGAGTAGGACTGAGAATCGGCCAACATTTTTTTTCATACCCCTTTTTGATAAGTGTTGTCCACCCTAAACAATTTTTTTAAATTAGAAATTACTTAAAAAATTATTTATATGGCAAAACAACCTTTGTCGGTCAGCTAGTAATAAGTATAATTTAAATGTCTGACAATGCACGGCCCAAACAGCTGAGTCTTGAACCTTGAAATTTTATAAGTAGGTTCCTTTCATGGTGATGCCGGAAGAAAGGATTCCTGCGGGAATGTGAAAAGAGATTGGACGAAGTATAATTTGTCAGTGTAAAACTAAGGTCTAAATTAGAAATATATTCGGTATATACTTAATAAATTCGGTAGATAGGTACGTTTTTAAAACAGTATTAAGGAATTAGTTAACTTTTGTCTTTGCCTGGCACGTTCTTCTTGTGTCCACTCAACTTTTACAGTCCGAGATGAAATGTTGAACTTTAACAAGCAATTTAACTATCCAGGCGGGGCCGGCCCTACAATAGCGCGCGCAATTTTTTTTTACGATGTAAAAGTTGTAAGTTAAATTTATGATGGGATGTAGCGGGTCATATAGAAAGGCCACGTGGACGTAGTGTCAATGATTTTTCAGCACAGTTTTCAGGTCTTCATGACCAAAATTTTGTAGAACAAATCAAATCGCAAACAGAAACTTATTCGTTTAGTCGCCATTTCAAATGCGGCCGTGAGTGAGTTTTATCTCTATACTCTATCCTTTTTTGCATAAGAATTCTCATTGCGATCGCTTTTTGTTATAAATGCTGCGTGCTTAAGTCCATTATTGTTTTTGCTGTTTTTGAATTCTCTTAAGAATATGCAATTTTGTTTTTGTTTTTAAATAATGGGTGCCCAAGGTGTAGCTCGCCCGTGTACAAAACGCACGTGGGCCGGCACCATTTCTAGCTGTGCTTGATGTAGGTACTTATTGAACAATTTAATTGATATTGATTGTCTAAGAGCTTCTCGATATGTTGTATTATTTCGTAATATCTTGTTACGAGGTTTATAAATGTTTGTAGTTTGCTTAAATGTAAATTATTTATTACAAACTAATTTAGATTGTTCGATAGGATATATGCTAAATGCTTTGAAAATTATAAAGCTAATCACAAATACGCGACTAATTACATAAATAACTTGATCTTTTACAATTAAGACACAAAGTTCATCATTTATTTAAATTATTTTTTTTATACAAAACCGGTTTACTTAAGTAAGAAAAAATAAAAAAGTAACAAAGTCGAAAAAGCTCATCTGTAAATGTTGTTCCTCGCGAAAGTTGTCTGCCAGACGTGACCTCGTTCCCTACGAAATATGCTTCCCTGGTACAGAAGTAATTTTTCTTGTGTAATACGTTATGTCTTTGGCCCTTAGAGTAAGTTGGCTTTGTTGAAACGGCTTAGAGCGCGCAACAATTATTAATGTCAAGCGAATCATTGTATATTATTGCATACACATACATAGGTACATAAAATCACGCCTCTTTCTCGGACTGGGTAGGCAAAGACTACATCTTTCCACTTGCCAAGAACTCTGCATACTTCCTTCGCTTCATCTACATTCATAACTCTCTTCATGCAAGCTCGGCGGTTTCGGAATTATTGCTTCGAGAAATATATTTGTGCCATTTCATCTGTTGTTGTATTTATGGTAGTTGTAGCAAAATCAAATTTTAAGTACCTAACTTAATCGATGCATACTGAGCAGAGAGCTGAAAAAATAGTAAGTACCTTATATTAACCAACGAATGCCTTTCACGTTTCTGTGATTCTTCTTTAGCAATGAACAAGACAAACAAGTAGCACAAATCCATGTATTTTTGGGTTCAATCGGCAATTGATATTTGTAATTTCAGTAGGTACCTATCAAATAAAAACTTTTCAATATTATTTTTTGAAGTGATTTAAATAATATTTGTAGATATTTAAAGCTTTATCTTATTTTATTAAGGAAAATAAAACTGATTATATATTAAGTACCTATAATAAATTTAACAGAAGTTTCGTGTATGCTCTATAGATTAATAGCTACTCTAAGCGGTTCAGGGTTAAGCCATCCTTCTTGCTTAGTACGAAAAAGTAGCGAAACAACGCTACCTCTATATTAGACGCAAATTAGAAGGAAAATTACTGTTGACAAGATAATAGATGTGCCGCTTACGATTAATGATGGTTCACACTAAGCATGATATTCTGAACCGACTTTATCGGAGCAGGTTCTGTATTTAAACTGAATATGTATTAGATCAATTCTGTTATTTTCAGAGATAATGATTTTATATGCTAAACAGGTGTATATATGTAGGTACATTTGTGTTAAATTTATATTTTCATTATTTAGATCGACACTTATATATCTTCTGCGGATTACTACTTTCTTTTTTAATTTTTTTCAGTTTGTTCTTGCCCGTCGTTATTATGAGTGAATTTATTTAATACAGCGTTCGATCGACAAAAATAACTTTTTTTTATTACCATCTAAGATACGAACCCTGCATTTCTTATTTCGTAGTAATCATAATTTTAATAATACATTTAAATTCTGAACGACAATTTCAGAACCTAAATCATGATTCATGGCCGACCCGAAAACGGTTACAATTTAAGTCTTGATATGTAAACGCAGCGGTTCCCGTTTCCTAAACATTTGAATTCGGAAGGCGAGCGCAATAAAGATGGCGGCGTTTGGGCATCACGTCCCGGCTGTAAAACCACGCATCTAACCATTGGGTTTATCTTACTTTGTGAAGTTCCACTACTGAATGGATGCGAACTACTGTTTCTTACATGACTTAATAATTGAAATCGGTAATGCAGGGAAAACAACTTAGACGATGAAATATCTGATGAAAAGTCTTGAAAAGACTGATAGGCCTCATTCAGCTGTTTGACTTAATGATAGAAATCAAAAAGAGACAGGTTGCTAGCCTATCGCCTTAAAGAAGAATCTCAAGTTTATAAGCCTATCCCTAAGTCACCTTTTACGAATCCATCTATGGGAACGATATGGTGTGGTCCTATTTTTTTTATTGGTGCCGGGAATCACACGGCACAAAATCATGCAAATGTTTTAAAATAACTTAGTTACTGCGTTTAAGATTCAAACAGCTACCTCTGTTTTTTTTAACCTACACAATCCAATTAGATTGCATTCCTCGCGTCAACTTGCCAAAACTAATCTGCCGTGAACGGGAATCGACAGCTTGCCGAAATGAAAATGCGGAAATATATTTTTCTTTGCAAATGGAACGTATAAATTTTTCTTGGAAAAACCACAAAAAGCAAAGTCACTTAAAAGCTTTCGTGACGTAACTGCACGTGGTATATTCGACTTACCGTTTGAACTGTATAAAATACTCCTTTCTATATTCAGTCTTACGTCTATGAGATTATAAATGTATGATTACGTACTTTATTTTGTTTTTCTTTGCTTTGTACTGAAATAGTATAAAAAATATGTAATAAAGCATTTAAATGTTTTTATTTTATTAAATCTGAGAAAATATCTAAAGTGATTTCAAATTTAGATTTTTCACTTACGTACTTCGATGATTTCTTTATCTTTTGCGCACTCTATAAATAAACATACGAGGCAAATAACACAGATTGAGCTAGTCCCAGAGTAAGTTCAACTTTGTCATAGGTCGATTCAACAATACTACATATAAATTTGTTATAAACACTCAAATTCCAGGCCTATTAGAAAAAGTTCATACTTTCATCATTATCTTACCGAGCTAAAAACAGCTGAACGTGGTCTATCGGTTTTTCGGGAGTATTGGCTGTGTCTACGTGATTATATGTATGGATGTATGTATGGATCTTACCGAGGATCAAACCCGGGATTTTGGTTCAGGTGTAAGAAAACTACATACTACGCCAAACAGGCCTCCAGCCGCTATTAAAAATTATTACCTCCACGTCTATAACTCTCGTATAAAGTTAACGCTTTTTATATCTTTATATCAGTTTTATTCGTTCGTGATGTCTTCACGATTCAGATTGTCCGTTTTATGATGCACGTAATCTTTAAGAATAAAAGATCTATTTAACTGCTTAAATTAAGCTATTTTATTGGAAACAGCCGAATTGCTTTCAAGTTATTTTATCGTTGAAAGATTCACGTCTGTATTCTACTAAAATTAAGGACTAAAAGGTTTTCTGTTACGTTATGTTTTACATTTAGCATAAATGCGGCCATTGTATTGTTGTATCAAAAATGATCGTAATATAAATAGTATCAACAAAAACCAGAAGAAATCATTAAAATTCTGACGGCCTCTGTGGCGCAGCGGTAGTGCACTTGTCTGTGTCAGCGGAGGTCCCGGGTTCGAATCCCGGCCAGGGCATGATGAGAAACGAACTTTCTCTAATTGGCCTGGGTCTTGAATGTGTATCTATATAAGTATTTATTCTAAAATATAGTATCGTTGAGTTAGTATCTCGTTACACAAGTCTCGAACTTACTTCGGGGCTAACTCAATCTGTGTAATTTGTCCCGTATATACATATGTATATGTAAATACTTCATAACATTGAAAACTTAATAATACTACTGATTGTATTTTATCGTGCGCGTGGCTGGCATGTCACGCGTGACGCCGTTTTTATCACGCGATAAACTGTCGCTGTCCCGTTTCACGTCAAAATAAAAAGCGAGACGGCGATAGATCATCGCACGATAAAGAAAAATGGCGTCGCGCGTGGCATGCTACGGCTGATTGGAAATACGGATTTATGATCAAAAGGCGTTCCCGGGGCGCGTCTTCAAAGGGGTGAGGATGTAACTGCGATCAGGAGATAGATACGTATTTAGTTATTGTGTTTTGAACTTTAATAACTAACTAGTGTAGTGTGGTTCCCGGCACCAATAAAAAAAAAAGAATAGGACCACTCCATCTCGTTCCCATGGATGTCGTAAAAGGCGACTAAGGGAAAGGCTTATAAACTTGGGATTCTTCTTTTAGGCGATGGGCTAGCAACCTGTCATAATTTGAATCTCAATTCTATCTTAAAGCCAAACAGCTGAACTTCTTTTCAACACTGTTGGCTCTGTCTACCCCGCAAGGAATATAGACGTGATTATATTTGTATGTGTGTGTGATAGCTAACTATGAGTTAACGACGCTATCATTGTTACGTAGAAAGTCCTTCGCGATTGAATTACACTTCATACTGGCAATTAGTACGTTCGTAGACTTAAGAAATTATAGACATATTTTATTTTATTCAATAACGCCGTTTACCTTCTACATTCAGGAACACGTGTACAAACAACGTGTATGTAGAGTGTTCCAAAAAGGCTTGCTGCTGAAGTTATGTCAAATAATGTAAAAATAAATGTTCCGTTCTTAAGATGAAGCGCAGTATTCCTAAATTTGTTTGTTTTTGTATGCCATATAATTTTGATCCGAATATGTTTTAACGTTTCTGAATTATAGTAATAGAAAATCAAACAAAAAATTATAACTTCCGTTATTTTCAGCTGTAAGCTTAATTGTTAGAACTCATACGACGAGTAAGTTAATTTTAGTAAACAATAGACAATCATATTTTTATAGATTCAATAGAGTATCATTAGGTCAATAAAAGATTTATTTATCAATCAATGTGCCATGCCCTGTCTAAACTTTTCAAGAGTCTATAAGTACAGCCGCGCCTTCTGAATCACAACCTAGCGTAGCAATTTACTGTCAATTTAATTGCTATACCTACAATCTTGCGACAATTATACGCACATTACTTATTTGTTACTTAAATTTTCATTTTAAGAATCTTATGTATAAAATTCTCGTGTCACATTGTTCGTTTCTGTATTCCTCCGAAACGGCTTCACCGATTCTCATGAAATTTTTATGTGCAATAAAGAGTTTACAAACGAACAAACAAACAAATTTTATGAGCATGTTGAGTAGGTCTGAGAATCGGCTTACATTTGTTTTTCATACCCCTAAGTGATAAGGGTTGTCCACCCTTTACATTTTTTTTTAACTATAAATTACTTAAAAAATATTGATATGGCAAAACAACGTCTGCCGGGACAGCTAGTAGTAGATAAATTCATAGTTTTACTTATTTAGAGTCTTTCACTTTTAAATCTTTTATTAAATAAGTTGATGTTCCAGAGTTGTATAGAAATCCAGGCTCCTTTCTAGAAGGGTGAAGATGTTAACGGGAAAAGCAAAATAATGAAAATCTGCAAATGAAATACATTTTCATTCGCAGATTTTCATTATTTTGCTGCATATAATATAATTATATGTACATTTTTTTGAAAATGTATACGTCTCTTATTCTTTTATTTTTAGATCAGGCTCAAGATTCACAATTTGTTCTGCAGTATGTCACCCGCAAATCTAAGATCTCTCGAGTGTTGTCTATTCATGATTTCTATCCAAATTTCAGGTGCTGACCGGCGCAGCGTTCCACCACAAGATCTGGTCGTGGTACTACACGCACAAGATGCCGGCCGCTATACGCCGGTGGGTGGACGACAACTTTAATTGTGAGGATATCGCCATGAACTTTTTGGTAGCCAACGTCACAAGGAAACCACCCATTAAGGTGAATAGAATGGAATAGATTTATTTTCAAACACTTAGAATAGAATTAGAATAGAAAAAATCGAATCTATACTAATATTATAAAGCTGAAGAGTTTGTTTTGTTTGTTTTTTTGTTTGTTTGTTTAAACGCGCTAATCTCAGAAACTACTGAACCGATTTAAATAATTCTTTCACTGTTAGATAGTCTATTTATCGAGGAAGGCTATAGGCTACATTTTATCCCGGATTTCCTACGGGAAACGTCAACAATGCAGCTGAAAGTTGAATGAGTCAGCCATCTGCGAGCTTTCCACGCGAACGCTGCGCAAACCAACATAGATATAGTAAAACAATGTACCTACTAAAGATGTGAAGTACTCATTTTTTGCCACAAAAAAGTCCGCGAGAGCATATATCTATCTCTTAAGGTTTACTTACAATAACCACTTTTATGTTCATTTTTTAAGATTATTTTTTCATTATAACCATAAGTTATTTTAAAACCAATTTTCTTTAATTCAGTATTAATCCTTATCCAAATAAATATGTTTATTAGATTCGGCTTTTCATGTAGACTAAAATTGCCATTTACAGTATATAAATCAGACGAATAGGCTTTGAGATATAGTCGTTATAAGCAAATTGCAGCGAAACATTTAATACGGCGAACCAGCGTTCTTTCTAATACGCGTGACCGCCTAACCGCCCCCCTCACCCCGCATCTTTCGATCGCCCTGCTCTATCCTACTTCCTACATATAGATAGGTATCATTCTACTTATAATACTTCTTTTGTATGTAGCAGTAAAAACTGCATTCAAATTGAACCCGTGGTTTTGGAGATACATGCTAACATTCATTTATGTAAACATATGTACATATGTATACTGCAGCGCATCCTGGTGATTTGTAAACCGTAACACCTATCTAAGAACATGCACCAATCAAATCTAAATCCAGTAGTGAAAACCGCATTAAAATCGGACCAGTAGTTTTGGAGATATATGCTAAAATTGGTTTGCACAAACAAACGCACAACCTCTCACCCTAAACGCATATATATACCGTATATATACGGTCTCCGTTCGGTCGCGGGTAATGATGTGGGCCAAATCGTCGCCAAGTCGCATAACAATTAGCAGCTATAATTGATAAAGCCGAGGAGGATGTTTGCAAAAATAAATATGATGCCCAAAATAACTATTCCAGGCGGACGAAGTCGCGGGCACAGCTAGTATAATAGATTTATTTTCAAAATTTGATACAAGGTATCACTTATTGACGTCACATAACTTAAATCTAATTACAACTACTGCCGCTTCCGAAGCGCATGTGTAGAAGAAGCGGCGGAACGAACTACACTGCAGCATTTTCATGCAACATGTATCGAACTATCTTGGTCCTATCATCTGGGGAAGCTGATCCAGCTTGGCTCATGGTTTTGCACTAAGTTTGCTGGATTGGTAAGAGTGGTTCTATTTTAAAGTACCCATTAAAGTGAGTTGCCCACACAAATACCACATGATCTGGTCGTGGTACTACGCGCACAAGATGCCGGCCGCTATACGCCGTTGGGTGGACGACAACTTTAATTGTGAGGATATCGCCATGAACTTTTTGGTAGCCAATGTCACAAGGAAACCACCCATTAAGGTGAATAGAATAGAATAGATTTATTTTCAAACACTTAGAATAGAATTAGAATAGAATAAATCGAATATAATAGATTTATTTTCAAAATTGGATACAAGGTATCACTTATTGACGTCACATAACTTAAATCTAATTACAACTACTACCGCTTCCGAAGCGCATGTGTAGAAGAAGCGGCGGAACAAACTACACTGCAGCATTTTCATGCAACATGTATCGAACTATCTTGGTCATATCAACTGGCGAAGCTGATCCAGCTTGCCTCATGGTTTTGCATTAAGATTGCTGGGTTGGCAAGAGTGGTTCTATTCTTAAGTACCCATTAAAGTGAGTTACCCACACAAATACCACATGATCTGGTTGTGGTATTACGCGCCCAAGATGCCGGCCGGATAGACAGAGCCAACAGCCTTAAAAAGACTGATAGGCCATTTTCAGCACTTTGGCTTAATGATAGAATCGAGATTAAAATACGTGACAGGTTGCTAGCCTGTCGTCTAAAAGAAGAATACCAATTTTATAAGCCTTTCCCTTAGTCGCCTTTTACGACATCCATGGGAAAGAGATGGAGTGAACTTTCAAGCTCAAATAAGTTTTTTAAAATTCACAATCTCATCTTCCAGGTGACCCCCCGCAAAAAGTTCAAATGTCCCGAGTGTACTAATACAGAAATGTTGTCGGCCGACGAACGCCACATGTCCCAGCGATCATCATGCGTCCATAGATTCGCCGAAATCTATGGTCATATGGCGTTGAAAGCTGTCGAGTTCAGAGCTGACCCGTTGCAGTATAGAGAAGCGAATTCTGGAGTTCCACACATGTATCCCGACATAGGAGCGTTGTAAGGTAATGCCCTGTGGTTAAAAATAATGACAATCATGGACATTCTGGGCCCCCTTTTGGCTGTGTTGCGAAAGAAACGTTAGAAACGATCGTGTTTTGGAAGGATTATAGAATATATATACATACATGTAGTCACGTCTATATACCTTGCGGGGTAGACAGAGCCAACAGTCTTGAAAAGACTGAATGGCCACGTTCAGCTATTTGGCTTAACGATAGAATTGAGATTCAAATAGCTAGCCCATCGCCTAAAATAAGAATACCAAGTTTAAAATCCTTTCCCTTAGTCGCCTCTTACGACATCCACGGGAAAGAGATGGAGTACTATTCCTTTTTGTATTGGTGCCGGGAACCACACGCCACAGGATTATAGAACTGGGAGGCAAATTCGGGCGTACATCTTTGTATTGCGATTTTAGGGTGATGTAAAGTAATTTGGATTTAAGAGATTTTGAAAATGTTGATTAGGCACCGTAAGTCTGAATTGATTACGCTTTGAAGCCCTTGTGAAGCATAGGAACAGACTTTTAGATAAATATGAAGGCATATATAAATAATACAGGTGTTATTATTTATATCTGTATAGGTGCAATTTAAGGTAATTCGGATTAATGTCGATACATACATACATACATATGGTCACGTCTATATCCCTTGTGGGGTAGACAGAGCCAACAGTCTTGGAAAGACTGCTAGGCCACGTTCAGCTGTTTAGCTTAATGATAGAATTGAGATTAATGTCGATCTTGGTATTTTTTGAGCTCCCTTTGTTAGTTTTGCCGTTAGGTAAGATCTTATTAAGAGGAGACTTTGTATATGGAGGCTGGCAGGATTCTGGTGTATGCCATTGTATATCGTTATAAGGAAAATTGGATTGTAATAATTGTTGATTTAAATTCTTTACAAGACTGTTGGCTCTGTCTACCCCGCAAGGGATATAGACGTGATTATATGTATATGTATGTACTAGAGGCCGCCCGCGACTTCGTCCGCATGGAAACCCTTTCAATGCCGCGGGAACTCCGGGATAAAAAGTAGCCTATATGTTATTCTGGGTCTTCATCTACCCACATACCTTTCATCGTAATCGGTTCAGTAGTATTTGCGTGAAAGAGTAACAAACATCCATACTGACATACTCACAAACTTTCGCATTTATAATATTAGTAGGATATAATTGTTGATTGTGGTCATTTTGGACCCCTTAGTCTGAGTGGATAATTAATAAATTATTAATTGATACAGGTGTACATAATGTATACTTATAGGCGCGCTGTAAGGTAAATTAGAATTATGATGATTATGGTCATTTTGTGCCCCTCTCCATAGTCTCTGCCTACCCCGATGGGAAACAGGCGTGATGGTATGTACATATGTATGTATGTTGTGCCCCTCTAGTCTGAATTGATAATGACGTAATGAAATAAAGAGAAAATATTAATGTCTGTTAGGTATAAGTAATGCAGATAAGAAAAAATATGGTTAATTTGTCTCTCTGGGTCTCCACTCTCACATTTGTATTGCAAGTTATTATGGAAGCAGTTATTCTATGAGTTAAGGAAATTGAACAAATCATAATCATAATTTTTTTTATTAGCTACGACCGCAAACCCTAATGTTTTTATGTAAAACGTTTTTATATGATTGAACAACAATAAACAAATGAACAAAATTAGAGTTAGACCTAAGATTCACTCAGGAATTTGAGATGGAAATGCATTTTGCATCCTGAAAATAAACCATGCATTTTGATAGGTATTAAATATGTTTCAAATGTAATAATTTAATTACAGTATTTTTTATTATGAACTATAATTTGTTATGCTATATAACGCTAAAAACGAAAGCCTAGTATCTGCAACGAAAACGTTTTTTTAATTTCGTAAAGAAAATCATTAATTTTGGAATTTAATTTTGTTACATAACTAGTTAAGAATCAACATAATTTTGCATTTATGATCATGACACGTTTGAGTGTAATATTTAATTTTGTCAGAAATAAAACTTTGGCAGCGTATATGATTATATAAATTTAAATTTTAGTTTATGGCCAAGGGGGCCCGAATATTAAAGATGTAAAGATTTTAGGAGGTATGGACAATAACAATATGAATGAAGGCTGTAAGAAATTTATTTGGGAATCGTCCCCAATACCAGGGTATGTAGAGATAAATGCAATTTGTAATTATCCAATATTAATGCGAACGAAATAAAGTTCAAGATTGCAAATTAGACACTATGATGAGTTTTTCTTCATGTTTTCACCGTTTTAATAAATTATTTGCATGGAATTTCGCCGTTTCTCGATACTTTGCATAACTTGGAGATTTTTGATACATAAGTGTTGAATGTTGTGTGTAAACACTGTGGGTGCACTTACCTGAATGAATAAATAAATAATAATGAATAGGAATAGAGTGTGCAATCTATAAGCATGTATGAAGTTAAACTCATGGTGCATTCACTACACTGCCCTGTAAATTATGTTGCTATGGGCGCTTATACCTAATGGTAACATGTGCCCTTCGTTGTCAAGGTTATCTTTATTTTTCACTCTCTTATGATTTCATTTATCTATTAAAAGCAGTCTTATAGTTAATAACCATTAAATCGAAATAGAATTGATAATAATGACAATGAAATACATGAAAAAAATGAACTGTTATAGCGTGACCAGAAATACTATATTGCGTCTTAAAAAGTGTATTAAAATACGGAGCGTTCAATATTTACGTTAAAAATCTACACTTTAAACTTTCGCAAGCTTTGCAAGATATTAATGTATTCAAATGAGAATCAACGCGATAATACCGTTTTTTTTCTGACGTCACAGGATGACAGGACGATGTAACTTAACCCAACTACTATTAAAGTAGTGTCTTATTTTTGGTTCTTTTTATTTTTATACATCTTCTAAAACATGTCGGTTTATAGTTGACAAATGTCAAATCACCGCGCTTTTACTCAATGAGACATTACTTTTTGGTGTTGCCATATGAAACGTAAAACTAAAGTCCACATTGCCAGGTTGCGTATTTCTGGTCAAGCTTTAACTACGAATTAATTTAAGGCTAATAAGAGAGTGAAAAAGCAACTATGTATGAAAACTGTTGCGACTTAAAACAAACCTATTATACTACCTATAAGTTTTTTTTTTTATAATATATCTGTGCCATGTATTTTTAATCTTTATTTTCATCACCGCCATACTATTTAAACTGAAATTTATGCTTTTAAAAGCATGATTATTCCATTGTGTAGTTATTGTTTTAAGATAATTGTGTTGTGAGCTTACAGTATGCCTTTATATATTATTTTGATATTTTACAATGACAATTTTATACGTACGATGTATTTGTTTCAATGTTCGTATGTCTGTTATATTTCCAATGAGCTTTCTATGTTGATTAAGAATTAAAACAATAGAAAAATATAATCTGCGGCATATTAAGAACACTTGTAAAAAATCATGCAGTGAGGGTATTAACAATAGATTATTCACCAGATGGCGCTTGTGGAACTTCAGCCATTCAAATCAAACATATCATAGTTGAAAATATAACCAACTTGAAAAAAAATATGCAAATGACACAAAAATGTTACTTCTTTTTAAATGGCCTTATTTGAATGTGATGGTAGGAAAAAAGGTTATCCGCTGTAATTTTTTTCATGGTGAAATTATTCGAGTTGATTATATTTGCACGCCTGTCGTTCTTATTTTAAAAATCTTTTTAATGTAGAAATGTTTTTTCAATGGCAACACTCGATAACTAAATTCTGACAGGCATATAGAAATGCCCTCATTAAGCTGTAATAATAATTTGCACGGGAACGCGCCCAGTTGAGATATGCCACAGACAATATAACAGATAAACATTTTATGAACTGAAATTAATCCCCCGAGCTTGTAACCGTTTCACTTTCATCGTTTTTAGGAATAGAAGCTTAAATTGGCTTGGATTTAACATATCTTGCCGGAACTTCTCCTTACAATGCACAACGTTATGGCTGAAGTAAGTTGTCATTAGAATAACAGAAAGGCTATGCATTGTCCTTTTCGGTATAGTAGGAAAAAAAAAAAGATAAAAAAAAGTACGAGACTACCTTAGGACAAAAAACGTATAAGTACGAACTCTGATTTTCAAGGTTCGCATTCACGTGTACTTTATGTAAATGTCAGAAAATAAATTTCTCTGACAGATTCCATTATAAATGTGTTTTGATGTTCATTAAGTTACCTATTGTAATTAATACCCTAAAAATTTACAGTAGAGCTTGACAAGTACTTAGTTGGTATGTGTATGAGTTATATCAACATAGGTATGTAGATTTTTCTAGCGCTTAGTTCGAAGTGAACGTCTATTTATTTAACGTTAAAAGAAGATATTTTTAAAGATCTTCGATTTATTTAATTTCTTTTACAGGCTTATTGTTTTTTCTTTTGTTTTAATACTGGCAACTTATTTCAGCCTTCGTTTCAATCTTGCCACGCGAGTTCCGTAGTATAATTTTGTACGACAATAAGTGTCTAGTTTATCTAACCCTAAACGATTGCATGTCAATTTTTAATATAATGATGTAAATCCGATTACAACGTCGAAATTTGTCGTTTTTCTTCTGTGGGTGTAAAGGGGACAGCTATTAGTTTTTTAAATTGTTTCTAGATAATTTACAGCGATAATGTTCCCAGACAATCAAGAATATTTTGATGTGCGCATGCGCACTATAACTTTGTATCAATGTTTTTTTCATCCCTTAATAATAAATTGCATCTAGAAAACAAGTTTCATCAAAAAACGACACATTTCGCCCACTTATTTGAATTAAATAATAAATAAACATGAAGTACCTTAAATTAAAATGATGCCATCTGTCCTTAGGGTCGTAATGAAATGATATTCTAAAATTTGATAGTAGAATTTTAGGTGTATATTAAATTTTAGTCCATCTCAACATATCGGTGCTTGCGTGAAGGATAAAATTATTCCTAATAATTGTTAATTGTAGATATTATATATTTAAAATATATATACCATGCACACGATGGGTGTAGTGAGAGCAGTAGTTCATAGAAATATTTTTTCGCTTAAAATAATATTTTGTGTAATTATGAAACGGCGATTGAAACAAAGAATGCTCCTTTCAGTTGCTAATTCATAAAACGAAATATATAATGAAAAGAAATTATTTATGCATCCGAATTCATAATTTAACACAGAACCAATGAACTTTACAAATGTTTTTACTTTTATACCTATCCATAATTACCCGCACAGCTATCTTTTTTTTTCACGCTGGCAACCCCAAGGACATAAAACAACGCCATTTCAATTGTATTTTTTTTATAATTAGAGTTTAATTAAATTCGTCTTAATTTAATTTATTTATTGCCGTTGATTTCTTTGACATTTTATCGTCCGTTTGAGGAGAAGAAAATAAATATTTAAAAAAAAACCATAGCCAAAGACTTTAGACTCTAGTCTCGGAGATTTAATGGTTTGCATTTGTATAATTATATTGGTAAGGGTCGTAGTTCACATAGAGGGAGTTACCAGCGCTATATCAAATGGACAGACTGAGAAAATTCGTAAAACTTAGGTATCTTAGATATTTTGCTAGATTTTAGATATTATGGAAGATGTTAGCTAAGTAGAATTGAGTTAGACCTTAAATATCCAGGGAGCTTTCCTCTCTTGTATTTGGCCATTGCAGACCAAAAATAGCTGCTATGTAGGTATTGTTTATTTTTTATATATTTTTTGTACAGCAGTTACTTATTTAAGCTGTTTTTTACATTTTTTTTCTTACATTTTTATTTTATTCCAAACATCTGAAAGTACCTTTTTGATACCGTCATTTAATGTCAATGTTAATATGTCCACCAAAAGTACAATCAGTGACATAATGCATTTTTAAGTAGCTTCCTTCTTTATAATAATTTAATTTTTTAATTTATCATTTGTGTAATGAAATATCGTCCATTTTTACCTGCGAGACCTTTTTTATTAAGCGTTCATTGTGAATTTTTATAATTATGATTTTATTAATGTGTATCGATTGTATTTATTTTTTCGTAAAAAACTGGAATTGATTTATATACCTACCAATGTGTTTTGTTGAAAAAATACTCCGTAAAAACTCTTTAGTTTTAATTTTATAGATAACGAAATATAGTTTTAATGAGTGTATTTTAAATAAGACAAACTCATAACTG
The DNA here is from genome assembly GCF_032362555.1 of Amyelois transitella. NCBI lineage: Eukaryota > Metazoa > Arthropoda > Insecta > Lepidoptera > Pyralidae > Amyelois > Amyelois transitella. The sequence goes on along the minus strand of NC_083511.1, from coordinate 1,570,620 downwards.
GACTTTATATAAGTGTAAATAATAATAATGATGTGTTATGCACATATCACTTATATTAAAGAACGTGTTCTTTTATCAATAAGATAATTTATAAATATAAATGTTCTACTATTAATTTATAATCAGCCATAGAACATTATTATTTTAATCAATCTTTTTTTTACTATCTAAGATTATGAGTCATTTATGAGTGAGGCCGATATGTATTCAAATTGTGGATGAATTTTGTGCGATGTTGTTTTGTGGTAGTCGCAGGAAGAAAATATAACTTTAAAACCAGATTTAAAAATAGAACAGCTTTATTTAAAAAATAATAACAGAAATTAAATGTTAGTAATATTTGTTCGTGACTGTACATTACATTTTAGTGTTTTATAATTATTTTGTATCCAACGAACACGACAATCAAATAATAAAATGTTGATATTATTTTATGTAGATAGATGTTAGTTGTAAGCGAGTACTTAATTTGTTGCGATCATGTACAGTATGTAAATAGTACACTATATACTGTGAATAAAAGAAGACATATCAATTTGTAAATTTTGTTTTATTGGTTATTTTTGATGACATGTGATAAATTCGAGAGACGAGAAAGAGAACAAGTGGTCCTATTCTGCAGTGCCAAAAGCCAGAAACTACACGGTACAAATGTCCCCATACAAATTTGCATACACAAATAATGTAAAGTTAAAGTGCCGTGTGGTTCCCGGCACCAATACAAAAAAGAATAGAACCACTCCGTCTCTTTCCCATGGATGTCGTACAAGGCGACTAAGGGATAGGCTTACAAACTTGGGATTCTTTTTTAGGCGTTGGGTCAGCAACCTGTCACTATTTGAATCTCAATTCTATCATTAAGCCAAATAGCTGAACGTTGGCCATTCAGTCTTTTCAAGTATGTTGGCTCTGTCTACCCCGCAAGGGATATAGACGTGACCATATGTATGTATGTATGTTAAAATGCAAAAATAAACGAGGCTTTATATCAAACGTTCACTGCGCACGCTGGCATGCGATACCAACGTAAGTTTACGTAAGATTTTATGCAAAAAAAAAAAACTTGACACGAAGGAATCCTAACAACATGGCCGCATCGCGCTTTGCGTGCCGCCGTTTCTGAAGTACATGCTTCTTTACATACCGCTGGAGAGCTATAGTATTATAGCCTTATTAGCCTGTATAGCTTAACAGTTTTCAATTAAATAAAACAAATGAACATTTCCAGATTTACTGCGTATAGGAATAAAAAATGCGTTTGAGAGCGTCGGTAGTCGAATAGGCAAGGTACAACTTTTTTTTTTTTTACGATACATATTACACAGATTGAGTTAGCCTCGAACTTGTGTTACGAGATACTAACTCAACGATACTATATAACATAACATAACATAACATAAAATCACGCCTCTTTCCCGGAGGGGTAGGCAGAGACTACCTCTTTCCACTTGCCACGATCTCTGCATACTTCTTTCGCTTCGTCCACATTCATAACTCTCTTCATACAAGCTCGGCGGTTTCGGGTACTTTTGACCTGACCCTTTACCAGGACGTCCTTAATTTGATCAAGATACGTTCGTCTAGGTCTTCCCACTCCGACCTTTCCCTCCACACTCTCCTTGTATATCTGCTTAGTCAACCTGCTTTCATTCATCCTCTCCACATGACCGAACCATCTTAACATACCCTTTTCTATTCCTGTAACTACATCTTCTTTCACATCACAACATTCCCTTATCACGCTGTTCCTTATCCTGTCACTCAATTTCACACCCATCATACTCCTTAACGCTCTCATTTCCACTGCATTTATTCTGCTTTCATGCTTCTTTTGCCATACCCAACTTTCACTCCCATACATTAATGTCGGGACCAACACGCCCCTGTGCACAGCCAGTCGAGCCTTTTTGGATAGTTTCTGACTGCTCATAAAGGCATGCAAAGCTCCATTCACCACGTTCCCCGCGTTCACTCTCCTTTCAATATCACTATCATACTTGCCATCTGATGTAAACTTTGATCCTAGATATACAAACTCTTTCACTTGCTCCACTTTTTCTCCTCCAATCAAAATATTACATGCTGTCATTTCTTTCTCCATTTCAAAAACCAGTGTTTTAGTTTTACTTACGTTCACTTTCATTCCTTTCTCTTTTAAAGCTTCATGCATACAGTTTACCATCTCCTGTAACTCCTCCGCTGATGACGCCAGTATAACCTGATCGTCGGCATAGAGCAGACATTTGACGAGTAACTCATTCATCCTTAATCCACTTTTAGACTCTTTCAAATCTGTCAAACAGCTATCCATAAATAGGTTGAACAGCCACGGTGACGCAACACATCCTTGCCTAACACCTTTCTCAATCTTAAACCACTCAGTGTGCGCTCCGTTTATCCTGACACAAGCACTCGAATCCTCATATAAGGATTTCAGTGCTCGTATTAAGAGACTGCTCACCCCATGCATAGAAAGTGCTGACCACAATTCATTCCTCTCAACTCTGTCATAGGCCTTTTCCAGATCTACGAATGTGCAATAGACTTTTTGACTCTTGGCCAAAAACTTTTCGGCTATGCACCGCAAGGAAAAGACCTGATCAGTACATCCCATTCCCTTTCGAAATAAATAAATAAATAAATAAATAAATATATACGGGACAAATTACACTGATTGAGTTAGCCTCGAAGTAAGTTCGAGACTTGTGTTACGAGATACTAACTCAACGATACTATATTTTATAATAAATACTTATATAGATAAACATCCAAGACCCAGGCCAATCGGAGAAAGTTCGTTTCTCATCATGCCCTGGCCGGGATTCGAACCCGGGACCCCTGGTGTCACAGACAAGCGCGCTACCGCTGCGCCACAGAGGCCGTCAAATCCCGCTTGAGCATCCCATATTTTGTCATCAGTTTCATTCCTGACTCTATTAATCAATACCTTAGCATACAATTTGCCGACGACGCTAAGCAGGCTTATACCACGATAATTTTTGCAGTCCAGCTGTGACCCTTTTCCTTTGTAAAGTGGCACGATAACAGCCTTACACCAATCTTTTGGTACTCGGCCGCTTCTCCAACACAAATTGAAAAGGCAGTACAACTGACTAGCTACTACGCCTTTTCCTGCTTTAAGCATCTCGACCGACACTCAGTCACACCCAGCAGCCTTTCCCGCTTTCATACTCTTAAGTGCTTCCACAATTTCGAACATTTCAATTTCGCCTTCCATCTCATTCTCTTTTCTTCGCTATAGCAGAAATCTTTCTTATTTCCTTCCTTTTTTTCAAATAAACTTTCAAAATAGTCCTTCCATATCTTTAGTACACATTCTTCTCCTTTCACAACGCTACCATCCTGGCATCTGATCCTAGTCAGCTCTCTGGTTATAGTATTTCCTCGGGCTGACCTTACGGATTTCCAGAATACTTTCAGATTTGGCTGAAAGTCTTCTGATAGCCTTTTATCAAAATCCTCTTTATACTCTTCTTTCTTTCTAATCACAGCTTTCTTAACCAAATCTTTCATTTTCTTATATTCCTTACGTGCTTCATTCACATCTTCATCTATAACCTCTTGCATTCTTAAGTTAGCTTTTGCTGCTAACAAATCCAGCCATGCTTTCTTCTTTAATCGCACAAGTTCTTGCACATCTTTACTCATCCACGCATTTTTGTGATTTTTTCCTTTCCTTCTTCTACTTACACCACACACTTCAACAGCTACTTTCACAATTCTTTCTTTAAATTCCTTCCATCCATCTTCAATATCGCTCATTTCCTCTAAATCTTCAAATTCATCCTTCAGTCTATTAATATACTTCTTACCTACATCCATATCTTGCAAATTTTCTACTTTTACTCTTTCCAAAGCGCTGGTTTGCTCCCTTACCCTGTGCCGCCAGCGATTGAAGATACCCCTTATCCGGGATATCACCAGTAAATGGTCCGAGTCAATGCCAGCACCGCGATATGCACGGGTATCCAGCACTTTGTTCTTCAATCTTTCATCTACAATCACAAAGTCTATCATACTTTTTAAAATACCTTCCACTCTTGTGTAGGTGTGGATCTCTTTATGTTGAAACATTGAGTTCGACACAAAAAGATCCCACTCTAGACAAATTTCTAATACACTTCTTCCATTATCATTCACCTTTTCGTCACCAAACGCACCAAGCACCTTTTCATATCCATCACGCTTTACACCCACCCATCCATTAAAATCACCTAACATAATAATCTTCTCATTTGGCTTGGTAACTTTCAATACTTCTCTTACACTATTCCAGAACTCCTCGTTTTCGCTTTTTGCTGATGCTGTACCACATCCCAAGGTGCATAAACACCTAGAACGAAGATCCGAGTGATTCCAACTTTCAGCCTAATCCATAGAAGACGAGGGCTGACACACTCATACTCATTCACGCACTCAGCCATTCGTGCAGAAAGAATTAGACCGACCCCTTGACAGCCTCGGCTGGTACTGGAAATTCCAGACCAATACGCCGTGTAAGGGCCGTGCTGCGTCGCGTCGCATCCTTTCCGCTTCGTTTCATTCACGCACAACACATCCAAACGTCTTTCATCCATCATCTGGCATACTTCCTCAATCTTATCCTTCATTCCTCCTCTTACATTCATCGTCGCAAAGCGGCTTTCAGCAGACCGCATACCGCTCCCGCCGGGAACGAGACGTGATGGGGTGCGGACACCATCGCCGCCATTTATATGCTTTTTAAGGTTCATAATGCGATTCCCACGAGACGCTAGGGAAAAATTTTGTCCGCCCCAGCAGAGCCCCGCATGCCAGGGTAAGGCTAGCCATTACCTGGGGGTCGCCCAACCCCATGGCGGAAGTGGCACGCTCGAGACTAGGCTCGCCCCTAGCCATGCATCCATCGGCGCGGCAGACCTTAGATTGGCAGTTAGATTGACTATATCTTATAATAAATACTTAGATAGATAAACATCCAAGACTCAGACCAATCAGAGAAAGTTCGTTCCTCATCATGCCCTGACCGGGATTCGAACCCGGGACCTCCGGTGTCCAAGGCCGACAATTATGTAGGTACTTACATTAGTTTGATTGCTAAACGGTGAAGTAAAACATCGTGAGGAAACGTGCATATTCAGGCAACTGGATGTGTGTTGTGTATCCATGATCCAATTACTGGCAAGGTTCCCCTGCTAACGGTTGCGGAGGTCAGAAGGGAGTCGCTTCGTGTGACCTGACTCACCCAATCCAGGATCCATGTTCAAGGGCTAACCCCGAGCTCCTCTGCAATGGTGAGGATGCATCCGGACTATATCCAGAAAGAAGGAAATAAAAAATGCCCAGTGACGCAGCTGTAGTGCGCTTGTCTATGACACTGGAGGTCCCGGGTTCGAATCCCGGCCATGATGAGAAAAGAACTTTTTCTAATTGGTCTGGGTCTTGGATTTATTATAAAATATAGTATCGTTGAGTTAGTATCTTGTAACACAAGTATCGAACTTACTTCGAGACTAACTCAACATGTGTAATTTGTCCCGTAAATATTATTTATTTATAAGAAGATAATTAAAAGTTTATTTACGTATTTTTCTTTACTTTCAAGTCAACTTGGTGGCGGTACTTAGAATAAGACGACTAAGGGATAGGCTAATAATCTTGGTATTCTTCTTTTAGGCGATAGGCTAGCAGCCTGGCCCTATTTGAATATCAATTTCATCATTTCAAACATACAACTAAACGTGTCCTTTCAGTCTTTATGCAACTGTTGGCTCTGTTTATCCCGTAAGAAATGACGAAGTGATTATACTTATGTATGACTAGCTGTGCCCGCGACTTCGTCCGCGTGGAATAGTTATTTTGTCAGGCGGTCACGCGTATTAGAAAGAACGCTGGTTCGCCGTATTAAATGTTTCGCTGCAAATTGCTTATAACGACTATATCTCAAAACCTATTCGTCTGATTTATATACTGTAAATGGCAATTTTAGTCTACATGAAAAGCTGAAAGTAATAAACATATTTATTTGGATAAGTATAAATAACTTATGTTTATAATGAAAAAATAATCTTAAAAAATGAACATAAAAGTGGTTATTGTAAGTAAACCTTAAGAGATAGATATATGCTCTCGCGGACTTTTTTGTGGCAAAAAATGAGTACTTCACATCTTTAGTACATTGTTTTACTATATCTTTGTTGGTTTGCGCAGCGTTCGCGTGGAAAGCTCGCAGATGGCCGACTCATTCAACTTTCACCTGCATTGTTGACGTTTCCCGTAGGAAATCCGGGATAAAATGTAGCCTATAGCCTTCCTCGATAAATAGACTATCTAACAGTGAAAGAATTATTCAAATCGGTTCAGTAGTTTCTGAGATTAGCGCGTTTAAACAAACAAACAAACAAACAAAACAAACTCTTCAGCTTTATAATATTAGTATAGATTTATTCCACTGAACGTGTAATTATACCATTTCTCGCAACATTTTAAAAAATATAAACATACATACATACATATGGTCACGTCTATATCCGTTGTGGGGTAGACAGAGCCAAAAGTCTTGAAAAGACTGATAGGCCACGCTCTACTATTTGGTTAAAAATATAAACCCTTTTTAAAATCTAAACAAAAACAATAGTTGCATAGTTTGCAAACGAACTATTAGCTGTGAGAGATGTAATCTCAACAAACAAAGCGTGCCCGCGTCCATATATCGAGAGCTTGGTTACTTACGACCATCTCTGTTCATTGTACACAGATATATTTAAAGCGTGTTGCTCGCAAATCCTTGCTTTGTAGCCTCCGACCAGTGTTGCCAGCCAATCAGTTTTTAACTGTGGATCTACAATTTTTTCGGTAGCTGTGATTCGGCATTCAAATGTACAGATTTTTTTTTTAAATTATTACATATATTTATTTTTGTAAAATAAGTTCATTCGACAAATTTCATAGAAAACAGACAGAAATATAATCGCGTCTTTATACATTTCGGACAAGGCAGATTTTTTACCTGCTCTGTGGAGGTAACAGTTTCAAAAAGACTGAAAAGTCGCAATCAGCAGAAACATTACACACATAGGTACTCCATTTAACTGTAGGTATGGCTTAAAGATGGAATTGAGATTCAAATAGTGACAGGTTGCTAGCCCATCGCCTAAAAGAGGAATCCCAAGTTCATAACCCTATCCCTTGGTCGCCTTTTATGACATCCATGGGAACGAGATGGAGGGGTCTTATCCTTTTTTTATTGGTGCCGGGAACCACACGTCACTTAATTTACTTACTTACTATAGTTTTTTTAAAAATCTAGTTTATAGTTTTTCTATACATTGTAGCTGGCAACACAGCCCCCGCACGCATTGTAAACTAAACTCAGGTGTTGAAACCGGCAAATATGCCGAACAAAACGAAACATGACCACGGCGCAGATTTATTTCGCGCGACCGAAACAATTTTAATTAGGATGGCCGCCTTTTTAATGAATAGAGACATAAAGTGTGTATCGGGATTCCAAGGATTCGCCATTCTTCTATAATTGGCAACCAGATGACGATATTCAAGCAATGCTGCGTATCTGAATGTCTTGTCACTGTGATGGCAGGAATGCTATGGCTATATACTGGAGGTAATCGTTAAAAGATTTCAGCGTTGACGTTAGACAATGATAGTTGGAAACAGATTCCCTTACGACATCCATGGGAAAAAGATGCCCACTCAATCCCAAGGATGTCGCAAAAGGCGACTAAGGCAATAGGCTAGCAACCTGTCACTATTTGATTTGAATCAGTCTTTCCAGACTGCTGGCTCTGTATACCCTGCAAAGGATATAGACGTGATTACATGAATGAATTAAGAGACGCTTGCATGGTTTAGTTTTCATACGTTTTACTATAATTCCTTTACCTTGCGGCTGGAAGCTTTTATAGTAACTATAGTAGTAGTAATTATAGTGAATCTTACGCGTCTAGTTTGCACTTTAGTACTAACTATCATTAGTTTTGTGTCTCAGCGGTACAACCTACCTTAGTACCTACTTTATATCTACAAATAAAAATATTTTAAGCTTCAACAAGCAGCGTTCAGCTACTTAGCTGTGTTCTTGACAATTTACGGCTAAAGGAGATCACGTGTTCTACAACGTGTTGTCTAAACGAGGTTTAGACTTTTAACCAAATAAGGCGTTTAGTTTTTTTTAAATAGGTAGCTATATGCAAGACACACTTTCTTTAAGTGTGGCGACGAGGTTTTATTATGTCAAAATAACTGAAAATGCACATATGTGCAAAAAAACGTGATTTTATGTATATACATAAAATCACGTTTTTTTCCCGTAGGAGTAGGCAGAGACAACTTTTCTTACTACTTCCGTACTGTATACTTCTTTCGCTTCATCCACATTCATAACTTTCTTCATGCAAGCTCGGCGGTTGGGGATTACAGTATTATAGAATTAAATACATCCCTCACAAAGTTGTGGATTTCTGGGTAAAAAGTGAGGTCAAGAGTACCCGAAACCACCGAGCTTGCATGAAGACAAGTATGAATGTGGAAAAACTATGCTGAGATAATAAATAAATATATACGGGACACTTTACACAGATTTAGTTAAACTCGAAGTAAGTTCGAAACTTGTGTTACGATATACTAACTCAACGATACTATATGTTGTAATAAATACTCATATAGATAAACATTCAAGACCCAGGTCAATCAGAGAGAGAGATCTCAAGAGATCCTGGCAAGTAGAGAGATGTAGTATCTACCTACCCCTACGGGAAAGGTTTATAGGTCACCACGCCGTACGTAGATTACTTAGATTCGATTTTACTAATTAATATTTCAAGTCCGACCACTGTATTGTAGATAGAAAAAAGCCCAACATCATTATTGAGAACGTGTGTACTTATATGGAGATCATAAGAAGGGTGTCGATTTAAAGATACTTACTAATTTATACATGATCGTATCGCATAACGATGACGCAAAATGATTTAAAAACAAAACCTGCCAATCACGAGGGGTCATCGACCTCGACGTCTATGGCTATGCAGAACGGTGACCATATCCTATCAGATTGTAGGGAAATTTTAAAGATACCTTCTAACATACATACATTACCTATATATCATACCTTTATTCATTACGGCCTCTGTGGCTCAGCGGTAGTATGCTTGTCTGTGACATCGGAGGTCCCGGGTTCGAATCCCGGCCAGGGCATGATGAGAAAAGAACTTTTTCTGATTGGCCTGGGTCTTGGATGTTTATCTATATAAGTATTTATTATAAAATATAGTATCGTTGAGTTAGTATCTCGTAACACAAGTTTCGAACTTACTTCGAGGCTAACTCAATCAGTGTAATTTGTCCCGTATTTATTTATTTATTATTTATTTAATTATAATATAAAGTCCCTCTTTTTTCTTTGTCTGTCTGTATGTATGCATTACTTAATCTAAGAAAGTTGTGGACGGATTTCGTTCCTATTTCCAATGTCGAAAAGAGAGTTTTCTGAGGAAGGTTTATGTTTATAAATGCTACCTGCCTGCCCGAAGACGGGCCGGGTCGCTAGTTCAGCCAAACAGCTACACGTGGCATTACAGTTTTCCGAGGCTGCTGGCTCTGTCTACCCCGTGATAAGGTATTTAATCATTTCTATGGTATGTGTATATTAAATCATTGCAATCCTAACTAAGTACCTACTTAATATTATAAATGAAAAATTCCTTATTTGTTACCTCCCTACGGGTTATCTACTAAATAAATCGTCTTGAAACATCACATCACATCAATGAAAAGTTCTTTTATCCCAATAAAAACGATAGTTTCCGTGGTATTTGCGAAAAACCTATATTTTTTTGACTGTGGCGCTAAATTCGTTGCGTGTGTTTGTAGCTGGTGCTAATTCTGTCACTTTTTTAGATGTCGTTAAATTTGTCGTTTTTTTTAGATGGCGCTAAATTCACGCGGGCGACGTTGCGGGTGAAAGCTAATATTTTACTGAAAATAAAAGATCTCATATCGCAAATTTTCAAGGCTCTTTCTCAATCTCTGCTTGGTACAATTCCGTTTTACTCGTAGAAGCACGATTGCATAAACATGAGGGGTCAAAAGAATCATCACTAAGGGATCATTAGAAATATAAATCTGTTCGATTCAATCAGAGGTGAGTGGTGGCAGGCGACATACCGCACCAAAAGTGGCGTCTCCCGGGATGGTAACGTGACCACTATTCAATACGGCGGTAGGGTGACATCGGTGTTACAGGACTCGGGACTAGATGGAAGATTTTTTTTGTCGCTCAATTGTTGAATTTGTTCAAATTGTGAATGAAGCGAAAGAGAGAGCGAATATGAAAAGCACAGTCTGAACTACGAATATATAAATAAGGTGTAAACTAAGGTGTAAACTAAGGTGTAAACTAAGGTGTAAACTAAGGTATAACTAACTTGTGCAGGGATCGTGACAAGTGGAAAGATGTGCCCTCTGCCTGCTGCTCCGGGAAAGAGGCGTGATTTATGAATGTCAATTGTTAAAATTTTGGTAGAATTATTTATTTTTAGGCACGTAGTACTTTTAAATGTGGAGAAAATATATCGGCAATAGTTACCTGCTAAGTAGTAGGTAGAATTACAAATATAGGATATAGATTTCAAGTTAGTTAGAAGTTTAAAATGAAAAAGAGAAAAACAGATTTAGAAACATAAAAACGTACTTTGCAACTTCTCTAGTAAATTGAGAGAAACCATTAAATATATTTCTTTTTCAATTGTTTCATTGAATTTCATTTGAATCTCAATTCCATCATTAAGCCATACAGCTGAACGTGGCATTTCTGTCTTTGCGAGACTGTTGGCTCTGCCTACCCCGTAATGAATAAAGGTATGATATATAGGTAATGTATGTATGTTAGAAGGTATCTTTCATAATCATAATTCAATCATAATCATTCTTTGTAAGTGGTATCTATGGTACAAAAGGTCTTAATTAGCTACCGAAATTTGTGCATACATACATACATATGGTCACGTCTATATCCCTTGCGGGGTAGACAGTGTCACCAGTCTTGAAAAGACTGAATGGCCAAGGTCAGCTATTTGGCTTTGAAATATGTATGTCAAGAATTTTTCAAATTTAGCTATTTAACGTTATTTAAGTAAGTTAGGTAAATAGCTAACGTTATAACTCAGCTAGGTGGGCATTATTACCATTTTCTTTTACGTGCTTACGTAAAACAAGAAGTTGTTTAGAGTTGAACGCTCTCTGACTAAGCTCTATAAAATACGCTCAAAATGGGAAAACGACGTAACTTGGACCAAGTAACTTGGCGCACGTGGGCGCTAACTACAGTCGACGAAAATTCACAAATTTTTGCTAATAACGCCATAAAATTGATAAAAACGTGACTAATTTTGATTATACTTTACGAGTTCATTTATGGTTTTAGATATCTTAAAATAAGTACATATCTGCAAAGTAATGAAATTATAGTAAAACGTATGAAAATTAAGCCATGCAAGCGACTCTTAATTCATTCATGTAATAACGTCTATATCGATTGCAGGATAGACAGAGCCGACAGTCTCGGAAAGACTGAAAGGTTCAGCTTTTTGGCTCTATGATATAATTGAGATTTAAATAGTGACAGGTTGCTACCCCATCGCCTAAAAAAGAATCCCAAGTTTGTAAGCCTATCCCTTAGTCGCCTTTTACGACTTCCATGGGAAAGAAATGGAGTGGTCCTTTTCTTTTTTGTATTGGTGCCGGGAACCACACGGCCCAATAAAATAAGCTAAAAAACAAAGCCGACGGTCACGAGAAGATTAAAAGGCCACGCTCAACTGTATGGCTCCGTGATGGAATTGAGATTCAAATAGTGCCTTTGACCATCCTGGATTGGGTGAGGCAGGTTTTTACACAAAGCGACTCCTGTCTGACCTCTGCAACCTGTGCAAGTAAACCTTAGCCGTATTGGATCCATGGTAACACATCCAGTTGCCTGAATAGCAGGTTCTCGCGATGTTTTCCCTCACCGTTAGAGCATCGGTTAGTATTCAAACTAATGTACATAACTTTGAAAATAGTCATTGGAGTACATGGCCGGATGGATGTTATGGATACTAAGTGATGCGATGTGTCTTTGTATGAATAGAACCATATATCTATCCAAAGGATGTCGTAAAAGGCGACTAAGGGAAGACTAAAACAATTGGGATACTTCTTGTAGGCGATAGGTTAGCAATGTCACTATTTGAATCTTAATTCCATCATTATACCCCGCATTGGATATAGACGTGATTATATGTAAGAATAGAATAGAATAGAATAGATTTCAAGTAAGTGTTTGTACTAACGCGAAATTACATTTGAAAACGAAAGAATCTCGTAGAGCCTTCGTAGCAAATTCGTAGGCTTTTGTTGGTGGTATGAGGCGATGGAAAGTCGTAGTAGACCTTGAGCGTCGATGGTTGAATCGGTAAGGTTAAAAGGTTAAAAGGCATGTGGCGCAAAAAGACCAATGTTCGAATCCTACCTTATCCATGTACCAATGGCTACGAGTATTTTCAAAGTTATGTACATTAGTTTTAATACTAACTGATACACTTACGGTGAGGGAGTACATCGTGAGGAAACCTAAACATGCAGTAATTAATCCAGGACCCATAGTCAGAGGCATACTCCGGGCTCTTCTCCAGAGTGGTGAGGATGCAACCGGGACTAAAGCCAGGGGGGAGAAGAAGGAAAGTCGTAGACCTTATATATATATTATAACAAAGTAAATATTGATATATTTGTTAAGTAGTAAAGAATAAATTAAAAAACTGTTGGACCAGAGCTGACGAAATTTACTGAGTTTATAATCGTCTTGATCAAATAAGTAAGGTATATTCTATTTTTTTTAATGCAATGTCAAACTCACATTTGACACATGATTCTACGCCTAGGTAAAGTAAAGTAAAAAGAATTTATTCGCAAAATACCAATTTTAACACCAGCCACTTCGAAAATAGGTACTTACTTTTGATCACATTTCAATATTCATATATTATGATTGAAGCTACCTAAGTGCTTACTTTCTAGCGGTGACAACCAGATACATATTTGAAGTATACCTACTTCAGTAGCCACTAAGTACTAACCTACCCATTGCATTAGACTTAGCACGCTCTTTCAAAGCCATTTTTCAGACTACAGGTAGGTAATCTTTGCTTGCAGATGTCTACATTTATTTGTGGGCCATTATGTTAAGTAGGTATTTCTACCTAGTGAGTTTTGAATTTTCCCTCTCGGCAGGTAAGGTCTTATTATTTCAAACATGCACATACATATTTACATATAATCACGTCTATATCCCTTGCGGGGTAGACATAGCCAACAGTCTTGAAAATATCAAAAGGGCCACGTTCAGATGTTTGGCTTTTAATTGTTTCAATGTACAAAATGCTTGTCTTAAATGTCAACTGCACATGTATATTATTGAATTTAGGCACATCAGTAAATATTTACTTACCTAAGTACATATTATTTTCCTTCATATAGGTATATATCTGACAAATCGATAAGTATACCTATGTAAATAAGTACTTATTCTACAGTAAAACGGTACTTAAGTACCTACCTACCACTTGGAAGTATTTAAGTACTTGAATCCACTGAATTGATTTTCCTAAATAATATAGGTACTTACCTACTTACCTAAGGAAAAGTAGAAAGCTAAGTAAACACGGATAAGGATATGAAAAACACAGTCTGAACTACGAATATAAAAGTAAGGTACCTACCTGTGCAGTGCAAGGATCGTGGCAAATGGGAAGATGTGGTCTCTGCCTACCCCTCCGGGAATTGGCGTGATTTACGTAGGTATGTATTTTACTACGTAGTGTGAATGCCTACACTAATTTAAACCATGCTACACAAAATATGCACATTCAATCAATTTAATTTATATGGGTTAGCATGTTTAAAGCAGACCGGACTCCTTTTGAGAGAATGAAGATGTAACAGGGACAACAGGCAGACTGAGCTAATATGCAATAAGTAACAGTGAGAAGTCACGTTTTACTTTGAGTAACTAGGTAGGGTAATTGCGCTGGTTTGGCGTCCAGTTCTACTTTTCGTCCATTTCACTTTTAAACGCATATAAAAAGAATATAAACACACCTATGCACGCATGTTGCAACTTGTCACGATCCTTCATACTTAAGCAACAGTTCTAACAACCACAAAATCCAATTTGTCAAGTGAAAACTTCGAAAAAATTAAACTCAGTGGCCGGCATGTGTTCGTGTTGCGTAGACGTCATTGCCGATACAAAAAAAATAGCTGGTGCAGGAACACTCTGTGGTGGGTTTTATGACTATTTCACATAGATTGGGTAATATTTTGGCATGTAAGGATATTTAAGAGTATAACTAACATTATGTTCAGGTTATTTTACAATGTTTTTGTAGTAATCTTAGTAAAAGTTTGCGGACGAATACTGACATGCCTATTTTACCAATTATTTGGTATCCGTCCACGTGGACGGAAACTAAAACAGCAAGCTAAATATTTGGAATGTTCATTTTACTTTTTCAGACCTATAAAAAAATATGTGTTTTCTTTACATATGAACTTTATTGGCTATTTGACAAGATATTTAGTTAACGTCCAATAATTTCTCAGTATTGCTTGTTTAAAAAAATGTTTAAATGGCATGGACGAAAACGAAACAGCAATTTTTTTTGTATTAGTTTTCGTCCATAATGGTGTGGAATCTACTTCTAACACATTTTCTTGTTAATTCGTACAGGTTTTTCTAGTAGGTACTAAACTATGAAATTAATTGTTATAGATGGATTCGGGGAAATAAAAAAAGCAGGAAATCTACTGCTGAAGAATAAATATTTTTGTTGATTAAATAAAAGATTATAAAGACAGTTTTTATTTAACATTGCATTTTTACTCTTTTTTACATACTGGACGGAAACTAGATCACACCAGGGCGAAAACCAAATTTTTTGGACGAAAACTAGTGAAATCTGCCATTTAACATTTAATTATTTATATAAAAAACAATGTAGTTATAATTAAAAGTTTCTTTATTTTTATCAAAAATAGACTATATGAGGTATTTAAACAAATATGAGCTATTTTAATTAGGATACTTTATCATATTATTTTTATGTCTGAAAGCTAGCAACTCCGCTAATTGGACGAAAACCAGCGCAATCACCCTACCTAGGTAAATTCATGAAGTCAATTCAATATCAGCTGTAGAGGTAAACAATTAACCACTAATTAATTAGTATTTTCCTTTCTCATGTCATGTCTAACTTTGGTAACCAAGCAGATTGCACACAGGAATGCTACAAATCATGTTCCATACAGGAAAATTACGACAGCCCATATCTTATGCACAGCTCAACGCTACGACTTTTCAAAGATATTTATATGTACATAATCGGTGGCTATAACAGCCTATATGCCTACACACAGGTATGTGGACATCCAAGAAGTGACGTGACAAAGTTTTTAATTATTAGACGTGAAAATCGCCAGGTGCGAGTAGGAGGGATTTCAGTGGTTCCCATTTGACCATGGATTGCCATATTTGGTACGGCTCGATTCTAAATATGGCTCGGTTCGGCCCACCGCCCAGCCGCGCGCTCGCGCCGCACCATTTCCTACTCTATTATTTCTATTTACGAAATAAACTCAAAATAAAAGCGCTATTTTAATACGGATTTCGGGCACTGAAATGTTCGCGGGTTCCCGGTTCACCACGCTTTTCCTACGGATGTGTCGGGTTACGTTGTGCCCGTTGTTCCCGTCCCTCTCGCCGTTCAAATTAGTTTTTCGCGTGAGAAAGAGACGGATAGTAGTCGAGGCGCGTGGAACGGATCCGCGCGAAGTCAGTCGCGGTCCGAGCGGCCGAGCCGTCAGTCCCGCCCTCGGTTCTTTCGCGTTTTCGGTCAGTCTCCGTTCGAGGTTCGGACGGTGAGGTGTACAAAGCGCGTGCGCGCACCGGTTACTGTGGCGTACTGCGAGGTTATCATGGACGCGCCCGGCGGAGCGCGAGAGCCCCGCTTTGGGTCGCCGTACGGTATGGGACTGCTGGAGATGCCGGATATGTACGGCGCTGGCCGGCCACCAAGTTCGCTCGGTGGAGGCCTAAGGCCTGGGATGCAGCCCTGTCCCATGCCCCGGGCTGGAGTGAAGAGACCCTCGGATCAGTGCTATGATGAACGTCCCTCTCAGAGTGTCAATTTGGAGCATTGCCCGATGCCGGATATTGCAGATGACGGCTATGGTTCCCTGCAGCCCAAGAAGTCACCACCGTCTAATGGCAAAAAGACTAAGGGTCGTGTGAAGATTAAGATGGAGTATATAGATAACAAACTGCGGCGGTACACCACGTTTTCTAAGCGGAAGACAGGAATAATGAAGAAGGTGGGTTGCGGACACCAGTTTTGGCAATATTCCATATGGGCCGGGTCGCTCGGTGCTAACATTCCACATGTGTGAAAGTGCATCGTCTCTAACAGGAATTAGAAACCCGTGGGGAAAATAATGTGTTGCATTTTGATGGGTGCGCTGTGAGTGTTATAAAACTAGTTACTTACCTGAGCGAGCGAGCTACTTCATATTTATTCTATTAATCATACATATAAAAAACTGAATTATTAGTACACATACATGTACTATATTATTAACACTGTTACACTTTGTTAGTAACAAGGATTGACAATTTCAAATTAATGAAGTTCTTTTAATAAATTTTATAGAAATATGATTTAATCTATAGTCACATAATGACTATTATTTTAATAAAATTATTAAAAGTTAATGCAAGTAATTGTGTAATGGTTCTGTAGACAACTATAAAAGATAAACAAAAATATATTCCCTGTTTTATCTTTAATTTATCTCAGAGGAACTTAGTAAACATTGATAATGAAGTGACAGTGTAAAAAGTGGTTTGCATTATAGTTCCTACAAGAAAAATTATTAATTAATTAATTATAATAAAACTAATACCAAAATCTGGAGAGAATTGAAAAAAATGAATTTTTAAATAGGGAAATCCAGATATTTTGTGCTTGCTTAGGGCAAAGAGGTTAGGTTTCGGGAAGTCAACAAATCCATTGGAATATTGCCTAAAACTAGTGTAAACATTGAATTTGTGCATGGATATGTTTAATTTAACGTTCAAATTTGAAATTGTGGTGTGTTTTGTGTCTATTATTTGATTTATTCTGAGCATTTGTGATGACAATTTTGACAGTTATCAGCTGATATTCAGAAATTCCGCTCGTTATTTTGGGTGCGTACATATTCGTTTCAATACGCATTGAATCAATTTTTGTCGCTAAGTAGATTTCGTGAAATATTATTTTTACGCAAGAAACTACAGTAATAATTTAAAAATATTGTAAATTCACTTTAACATTAAAATGTGGTAGACAAGTCTGCTGTCATATTTAGTTTGTTATGACATTGATAGATGGCGCTAGGAGTGGCAATTGGCTATGGGAAATGGATAATACATACATACATACATACATATGATCACGTCTATATCCCTAGGGGGGTAGACAGAGCCACCAGTCTTGAAAAGACTGATAGGCCACGCTCAGCTGGAAAATAATGTAGTGATTACTTACTTTCTTATTTATTTTAACTTTTTTTATCTAATTATTACCTTTTATTTGTAGGTGCCATTGGTTTCCGGCACCAATAAAAAAAGAATGGGACCACTCCATCTCTTTCCCATAGATGTCGTAAAAGGCGACTAAGAGTGAACTTGGGATTCTCCTTCAAGACGATGGGCTAGCAACCTGGCACTATTTTAATCTCAATTCCATCAATAAGCCAAACAGCTGAACGGGCTTATCCGTCTTTTTGGCTCCGTCTTCCCTGCAAGAGATATAGACGTGATTGTATGTATGTATTATTACCTAAAACTAAAAAGTTTGATAAAAGCTACCATTTTATTTTCTTAAGTAGGTAGGTAGGTACTTCTACTACTTCTCTTACTCATTATTATTTTGGGATTATCTTCCTTATATTTTGAAATTAAAGAAAACAAAAGCAATTGACTTGAAAAGACATAGGTACTATTATACTTATGTCGAAAATAAGTATTAAATCTTTTTCCTTTCAGCGTTATGTTTTATTTAACAATTTTATACTTATAAAATTGTAAAAACTGTAATAACCATAAGGTATATATAGGTTCCTTGATAATAACAAATAGAAATGGGTAATAAATATTTTATATTCCAAGAATAAAACTATCAGTTAACGATTAAACTCCAATAGTCGCATAAAATAAGCCATGAAATGACAGAAGTTAGTGTTCAAATATTATTTATATTATTGACTTTCATTAGGTAGGTAGGTACCCACTTTAAACTAAGTCTATTTATGACTTAGTTTAATTTTAGTAACAATATATCAATAAAGGTATTACACATTTTTATTATTGCACCGTTTTTTAAGAAGGAAGATACTATTACTACATCATTTTT
Organism: Amyelois transitella; assembly: GCF_032362555.1. Classification (NCBI taxonomy): domain Eukaryota; kingdom Metazoa; phylum Arthropoda; class Insecta; order Lepidoptera; family Pyralidae; genus Amyelois; species Amyelois transitella. The sequence goes on along the minus strand of NC_083511.1, from coordinate 1,552,111 downwards.
TTACTTACCTAAGTCCTTCTATTTTCTCTGTCTGTATGTTTGCATTATAAATGATACTCGTGCGAAGTTGAAGCGGGTCGCTAGTTAACACAGAAGTCTAATAATATTGTTACCATCAATTTATTATTTTAAAGATTTAATTATAATAGTTGGCAATAAACTTAACACAATGGCCGTTAAGACGCTATATTTGAAAAAAGAATACATTTTATTCTTTTTACAAATTTTGGCAATCTTGCGAACACAGTAAAGAATGAATACGTAGGTACTTCTATCATAGAATAGAGTTATTTTCAAAATTTGATAAAAGGTAACACTTATTGACGTTAACATAACTTAAGTCTAATTATACTTCCGCTTCCAATGCGCATGTGTAGAAAAAGCGGCGGAACAAACTACACTACAAAATTTTTACTGGACGTCAATTAACAAATATAGATCTCTTAAATTTAAATCTTGGACGAATAATACACATTGACTACATTAATTAACTTCGTAATAAATTCGGCGAGACTGAAAAGTTCGAAATGATAAGAAAAAAAAAACTTCTTAATTCTTTGTTTAAAATCGAATCACGTTGCATTTAATAAATTGATAATAAACATACATAAAATAAACGGCTGGTAGCATCACTAAGAGTCTAGTGCTTGTCAATCTTGCGTGTTCCTGTCCGGCGTCTGCGTCTGCGCATGGACGTCCGTAAAACATCGCCATTAGCACAGACATGCGCTGTAAAGGGCATGCTACTGGGCATTATGGGTACCAGGGAAGTAAGGACTGAAGTTATGTTTCTGATTTTGACACAAAATCTACCTTCAAATGCAAGTAACGAACTGGTATTAAATTTTTTTTTAACTGGATATATAAAAATGCATTAGTTAACGGAGTGATATATATTATTCGAGAAATTTAGGGACTCTATCCTCGACTTTGATGGATTTTTTGTATTCATCTGGTAGTCGTGTAACTTGACTTACTTGACTACTACTTAAAAGGTAATATTTTCTTGCCGATATACTAATCGCAGATAATATATTTGGCGACCTTACATTGTTGAAACTACATATATTAAGACTAAGGTACATTAAATTTTTATTGTAAATTAGATTAAAGATAACAAATAAGTATGTATCCATATTCCACTAAATAAATTCATGCAATCATTCTAAAATTAAGTGATATCTTTTGGGACCCTTACTAATTCCGTTGTTATCCAAAATTTGTTTGATTACATACATACATATACATAAAATCACGCCTCTTTCCCGGAGGGGTAGGTTTGTTTGATTGTTTGATTCTTTGTTATAAAAATTCCGTCTTTAGCATAAAGCAAAATCTCGATTCCCAGAACAAAATGAACCTGGGTAGCTTCATTAACCGCAGATACATTGTCAATCTGTGCGTATGCTCGTCTTGTCCGTCAAAACATTGCCATTAGATCGGACGTACGCCGGACGGGGGCTTATGCGAATCGTGTGTAACCTAATGAGTATTCCCTTTTAACTTTCAATCGGCCTAATGGTCAACTTCTATACTATTTTGTTTTCCCAACAATATAAGGCTGTGTTCTTAAACGTATATTTTAAAACTTGACAATATTTGATAAACGCCGCTTTATATTTTAACTAGATCTTGAAATAATTTAAAACAATTTAATTGCTTTATCTAGTTTAACATATCTGTTGTGTGACGATAACCAGTCTCCATCATAAACACATAGATCACTGGTAAGCTATAAAAACAATCTCTGTGCACATCTAGCCAACGCGAGGTTCTTGCTAATCGCTTTTATCTTGCGCTGCATCTGCGCGGGCGCACGCAAGCTTCGCTGTCGCGCAGCGGGTTTCAAAGTCGCCGTCTGTTGTTACTTGTTAGTCCAGCATCAGTCCCTCGTTATGCTTTTTTAATGCAACGGTACATGCTTAATTAAATTGCAGCCCGACCTTTTATCTCAGTATATCGATAATGACCGATTTGTTTCTTGTGACTGTTTCATGATGTCTGTTATTTGCTTCAATTGCTTCATTGTGTTTATTAGTTTATTCTTGCTATTTATTATGTACAATCAGTTTTTTATTTATTTACCTAGTTTTCTTATATTTCTCATTTACTTTTTTGTTTTAACTATATGACCCATTGTACTCGTATAACTTACGAGAGAAATTTTTTTTTGTTTCACTCGTACAAAATCATAAATTGAATAAGAGTAAATTTTTAATCATTCAGATGAACAACAATTGTGACAAAGCGTGCCCCAAGATATAGCGTACCGTCGATTTATCAAACTATAAAGCTATCTAGACATCAAACCCGGGATTGGTCCGGTGAACCGATCACCCCGTCGCACTTTAATTACGACGCCGCAGGGGCCGGCGGCGCGACACGACCGCATTTGTTGTCCGACAGTCGGCAACGTACACTTTGTCGGGCAAAAGTCGCCGACATTGTTTGGCTGTTTGATCTACGACGGTTTAGGATTAAGAGACGTTCCTAGGAAACCATTCCCGGAGTTTAACTAGGCTTTATTAATTACTACTAAGATATATTTATCGCGTTACATGATGCGGTATGTGACTGTAGCGAGGCGAATTTAGGATGAGTGGTCGTAATCACGATTCTGACGAGAAATCTGATGAGTAAGCAGATTTGGTCAGTGTAAATTAAATTGCGTATTTAAAAGAAATTATTATTTTATGTAAGTGAACTTACATTTCATCCCCATTTCATTTCATTATGAGAAAAACAAACGAAATACGTTCCACTGCTTCAGAAAATATAACAGCTATTGTTTAGCTCATTCCAGCAGTAAGCGAATAAATTATACAGTCCGATATAGGCGTTCCGATATAGTCCTTAAAGAGGACATTTTAATAAATTTAAAATAACGATTATCGTTGCCTGGCGGAGTCGTGATTTCGTTAGTTCGCGGTGCCGTCTAGGGCGGAATAAGTCGTCACGAACGATTACTAAATTAATTAGGACCTAGCTCCGATGTAGATTGCGAGCTAGATTATTTTCCCACACGACCCGACGTTAGATCTCGACATTTTGTATTCTTTTATATGGGTCATTATTTGAATCTCAATTCTATTATTAGGCCGCTGCTGAATTTGGCCTATCAGTCATTTCAAGACTGTTGGCTCGTCCTCCCTCGTAAGAGATATAGACGTGATTATATGTATGTATCCATGTTAATATGTGTAAGAGAAGATGTTTTAGTGCTTTCTACAAATGTTGTCGACATCCTTCATTCGGAATTTTGAAATGTATTGATTGATATTACTAAAGTGAATCTATTAACGTGTCCTTTTATTTACATTGCGACGAATGAGATCTATAGGTGCTTCAAAAAATTTAGATAGCAGACTGTTAGGAATTCATGATACGTATGTAAAAATTATGTTCAATGCAGAACTAGTGAATTGATGACTTTTAAAATTTATGATTATAATAAAAAAAACCCAAGCATTCGATAATGAAGGATTTTATATAATTCACATTTAACAAAATCTGTGCGATAATGGGGTTTCAGATAACTATTCCCTGCTCCATGTTCATTAATCGTATATTCAGCTGTATTTTGAGACGATCCGCGTAACATTCCCCGAAGAGTAGTTCCGCTGTGTGAATCGTCAGGAGTGGAGTTTGTTCCGAAATTAAACAATTATGTGTTGCGCCTACACTAATTTGCACGGCCGCAGGCGCCTATTGCGACCCATATCTCACGCTCTGGCTGTTTTGTAATGCTAATACAGTACTACACCAGATCATAGTGCTTTCGTGGCTTCATCGTTCAAAATGTTGGAAGGTTGGAACTGTATTTTGATTTTTTTTTGTTGGAGACTTATTTGTATTCCTCATTAAAATTCATTACATTATAACAAATTACTTAATGATTTATGACGCTTTTTCAAATAGATTGGTTTTTTTAATTAATTTACCAAAATACGTTTAAAAAAAATTATACATAATTTCTATAAATATCAGCTCTTAACCATGTCGTCGAGCATAATATATTTAAAAAAAATTAATATAATTTCTTAATTTCCATTCATCAGCACAGCACTAAAATAAATTCCACAAATAAAACTAATCTAACTTTAATTATTATCTTTTTAAATTTCAAGCGTTTTATTTATGTAACTTGAACCGGGCAAAATCGAAAGTGCCAAATATGGCCCCATTAGTACCAGGAGTACATACCTTATGAGAAGCGCGCTGGAAGGAATGCTTGTGTGCCATCTTGCGGAGAAGTGTTACATTAACTTTGTTCACTGGCTGTCGAAACCCGAATTAGTGAAATGGGTGTGGCTTTCATACCGATTAAGTATACTAAACAAATCCGAATAATTTCTGGGAACTCGATAGAAAAAATCTTCAGTAATCCTTTCTTCTTCATAAGTAAAGTTTTTTATTATAATTTGGGAAACGATATTAAGTGTACCTATAGCACAAGAGCACCTATCATATAGAGTTTATTTTTTAAAATTTTCGGAATATGACAGGCATGAAAATTCAGTAATAATTTGCTGTTGTCACTACAGTAGTGCCAGTAACGGCGGGACCGCCTTTGCGTCTATCCACGTCAGTTACCAGGAGCTCATAACTATGCGAGAGTTCGGTAAATGTGTCCACATTACAGAGGTCTCTAATCAGACCGTAGTTCCGTACTCGCAGCTTGTGAAAGTATTGCTCAGCAGGAGGCACGGGAGGTCTGGACTAATTGGATGGGTGAAGGGAATGTCTGGCGCGTTGGCCCGCCCCCAGCGACACCTAGCGTGAACGCCTTATTGTTATGTGCACCTAGTACTTGGGTGCTCTTTTGTCGACGTTTACCGTTCCGCTTACCAGCGTAGCATGCACACCTTGATAGATTTACCGATGGACAAGTATTATTTCTGCGTTGGTGTTAGCAAAATCAACTTAACAAACTCTTGAATGTTAAAAAATATTATGAAATGATTGTTAAGTTGAGTATATTTTTCGTTCGTTTGATACCTGTATACTATAAATTTCTAATTTCATTAATAAAAATAGCAAGTAATATTTGAATACTGCAAGACATTTTATATCAAACAATTACGATATGCGATCACTCGCAGACAAGTTGAGATTACAGCGTCGTTTGATTTGTTCAGGAGAACGTCAGTCTGTCATTGTCGGAACTACTGCATCGGATTTATCGGTCGGACACTCGTTCGTTAGTCGCCGGGCCACATCAAAGGCTTTTCGAGACTCACGACCCGACGTTCACGACGCAAGTTTTCGAGAAAACTGTGAGTTATGCGCACGAATATGAAGTACAGTCGTTAATGTGGCTCATGTACTTAAACAATGAGTAATTTGAGAAATGACAATCATGCGGCTTTATAGTCTAACTGCGAATTCAGTATTCAATTAGAATACTGCTCGAGGCTTGGAAGCTGGCTAAAGAAACCAATTCCGCGAAGCCACGTTTGAAAATTACAGCTCAAAGAACATCGTAAATAAAATATACACAATTACGAACAGTTTTATATAAGAGTGTAATCCAAATTTTAAACAACAGCATAACATTTTTAAGCAATACTGTTTCGTTGCCTTTTAAACATGAAGTATTTTTAAAGAATTATCTTTAAATTATAAAACGAAGAAGTACAAAATAAAAAAACCAGTACTTAAATTGTAGAAAAACTTTAAAGAATTTCATGAGATTATTGATAAAGAAATATCTTGTTTATTTGCAATAGTAAAAGTACTTAACGTGGCAATAAATGTGAAGAATTGAGGCGATGCACGTGGAATGAAATGGACATTAAGGGTCGCTTCTCCTCGTAGTTTTCAATTAACAGGGGAATTATTTAATTACTATAAGCTGTAAGAGTGAAAACATGTTATTATTGTCTTCTTTACACCAACAACCATTAAGTGATACTAGGCACTAGCAAGAATTTACATTTATTGCTTCAGATAGAGCATAAATGTTTTGTTTAGTAAAATAACTACCTAGTTGGTGCCTGCCAACAAGAGTTTGCAGGAGGTTTGAGAAACATAAGTGGTTGTTAATGCATCTAAGAAAGTATAAATACATTGGATCTATTAAATTCTAGAAATACCATGAAAGTAAGCGCTGGTTTTTCTTACTTATATTCGACATGTAAACTTTCAGCCCTTTTTATCCAACCCTCATTAACAACTGTAAGAACAGCGTCAACTTGAAATATAAGCCAATTACGTGGTATCACGCGGGCGCTAATAAATTCAATAAAATTCCGTCTAACGACCAACGCCATCTGCCGGCCGCGGACCGAAATAGTTCCTCAGGTGTCCAGCCTGTCCTGTCACCTTAATTGACCAGGTAATATATATGCAGGGTTGAGCAGGTTTTAGGGTTTTTTTTTACAAAGTATATACAACAATTGTTAATAATAATAAATCAACTTGGCCAATTAAAAAAGGAAATTATTTTGTTTTTGTTTATTAACTCCAACACTCATAAAATTGGAAAACGTATAATTAATACGTCGATAATTTAACCAACTAATTGCATTGCGAAAAAATCGTGTTCATTAACGGATGTCACCCGAAAAGGGCGGGCCATAAAATTGTAATTCAAATTAAAGCGGCCGTTTGAGCGGGGAATTTGAAGAACTTTGTCCCCGGCAAGTTCGGTTTTAAGCATTCCCATATAATGCATGCAATTTCTCAAATTCGGAGGGCCTCGCCACGGTCATTACTCGCGGAGATGCTATCGTCCGTCGTCGCTAAAAACAGCGGCCCCGTCACCATACAGATCGGCGATATGTGTCGCTCTGTCAAAATTTCCAACGCGACGAGTCAGCGGGTACCCATCCATTATGTATCGGCATCGAGGATGCCATACATAAAACATTAACGAGTAGGTTTTTATTTGATTGCGCTCTCCGAGAGCAACAACAATTGTTTTTTCCTGAAATCAATTAAAAAAACCGCGGCCAAATTCACATTTCGGTGGGAAAGCTCCGGTTGGCCGTCGTTGTCATGCAATTGAACAATACCGAAGGTTTTTGCACAGCGCGGCTCTCAAAGAATTCGCCTTGAAAGTGCGCTCTCCTGACATTTTTTCGGATGTAGCGTTAAACAGATGATTTAGTGAACAGTTGGTTTGATAAGCAACGCCGGAAGGTTCAAAGTGGGAGTGGGAGTGCAAAATAACTTTTGTGGAACGCGCTGAAGCGAATATGGGAAAAAACCACAGTGAACAACACTCGGAAGGTGTTTGTCTTCACACTTTGACAAGCTGTCAAAACACAGACAAAATCGTCAGATCGGATGTAAGGAAGGCACCCATCCATATCAGTGTTGCGGTGGCCGCCCACGCGAGTGGTCGCGAGGCACGCAACGCCGTCACGTGCGCGCCCACGTGACGCCTACCGACACATTACATTGCGAAAAAAAACTAAATCTCTTAACTCCCATTTCAACCTTGAGATTTAATGCCTTCGTTAAATTACCGCATGTGGATAATATAGGCGCCTGTTATAAGTTTCTTTCAGATTCTTTTGTTCATTGTATTCGGAGACGGCACAGAATTGTTTTTCGGAATTGAATTGCCTGATTAACCTGGGCCATCTAAAGTAATGTTTAAATTATTCCTTATAATTCTTCATTAAATACCATTGTGAGCATAATGAGTTTAGAATACTCCAGTAACGTCAGAAACCGTTGAAACAGCGTGCAGTTCGGAACGAGCTGCACGGATAATCGCAATAACTCTTGTCTCGTGTTAGTCGTTAATTAAGCTATTTGTCAGGTGGTGGGAGCATTTACATTTCTGCCGGAGTGCTAGGGACTCTCCGCGGCCCTGGAGTTCTGAAACGACGTATTATTATCCTTTTAGGGAGGGCGGCATCTCCACTTAGAAGCGCTTTGGCTTCCACCGAACCTTTTATTGGGACCACCTGTGTTTGTTCGTTCGGACGTATGAATTGTCCCGTAAATAAGGTTAGCGGAATATTCTCCGTATCGTCTTAATGCTATTTAGTGGCCGCAACGTAAATTTGCATAGTACGGAGGCAGGAATTAGCATTGAACACGGCGGATGGTTGCCTCGTCGATCTACATCGATTGCTGCATATCGGTTGCAACTGATTGCATTTTGTTATGACATGTAATCACTTGAAGAGTATTGGAAATCGTTCATTATTGTGACTTTTTTGATAAACCTATGTATTAAAATCCATTCCGTATCCGCCATTCTGTCCATTTGCCTGTCGCAGGCCAACAGCGAGTAGTTTCATTGAAAATAAGCAGAATCGATGTTCTATCGTTTCTTGCCTTTATCATACCTATATTTCTTCTGTGGACATAGATAGGTAAATAAATTAATAAAATAAGAATTGCGGTCTTAGTCTTTATAATATGTATTTGAATTTGGTTAAGTTTGGTTCTAATTGCATATAAATTTTTTTAAGGCTAATTAGTTATGACTTAAAAAATTGCGGTTGATATATTTTCCTGATGGTACCTAGCTTCCAATTCACATAAGATTTCTTCAGCTATCAACAAAGTCCCATTACGATACACATTACAAATATGAAACTTCGTCATGCCAATACTAGACAGCGGTATAAAAATGTCGCCGGCACAATTCATGAGGACTGGTTACGCGGCCCATCAACTATGTCCGCAGGTGAAATGTATTGACAACTCGTCTTCCTTGATCCCTATCGGCGTGATGGTATCGCCACGGCGGCGCTTCAGTCGGCTCCTGTTACCCTCAGCTCTTTTGTGAAGATCACAGATAATCCTTGTTTATTTAACTCTAAAATTTATTCAGCCATGAGAACCATAAAGATGAGAATTATTAACAACCGGACAGGTTTATGTTCATAAGCTCGTAATAGCATGTTTTTTCGCGTGTTGTAATGAATTGAATGGTTGTATTTTAAGACTCGTTAATAAAGCTTGTTTTAATTAATTTCATTACTAAGGCGAACATCTTGGCAATTTTATCTTTGATACAAAACTGTGTTGATCGCTCGATAAATGTTTTCAATTTCTGACTTGATTTTATGATCGATCATATTTCTAACATGCTCTTGATTGTTGTTATGAATAAATTCATGTTTCTGTCACCTGTACAGCATATAAAGCAGGTCCAACCCTCCAATTAACGCTTGCGATCTATTTATGAATGAACTCGAACCAAGGTCGGGCTGCAAAATTATAGTGGCGCAATCTGTAATAGTACCAATATCTAGTAAGCTAGTGTAGTTCTTAACGTAGAACTCACGTGCGTAGTTTCAGTATTTTGAAAATTAGGGTTTAATGTAAATTTTGCTCAAAAACAAGGGCTAGGATCATTCATTGAAAAAGAACAAGAGGATGATAGTATTAAACAAGTATTAGCGAATAATGTTGAGATTACATGAGTAAATTTTAATTGAATTGAATTTGAATTGAACAATACGAACAAGAATGAAAATTAACAATTAGCATGCAAGTATTTTAGAAGCTTTAATTTGCATCAATTGACTTCAGTTCCCTTGAAGATTAGGAGGTTGCATTAAATTGTGATGAAACATTGATTTGTGCGCTCTATAATAATAATAATAATAATAAAGCCTTTAATTCCGAACTATAGACATTTTACAAAATTAAAATAAGGTATTTAAAACTAAAATCTTCATTAAACTACAAAAGGTCTCTCAGTTCAGTGTGCCTTATGGCAAAGGCCTCCTCCAACTCTTTCCACTGCTTTCTGTCTGCTGCCACTCTTGTCCAGAGGGGACCTAGAGTCAATTTCAGGTCATCCTCCCATCTTCTCTTTTTACGACCTCGACCCCTGATGCCATCCCTTGGGTACCAGATTGTCACCTGTTTGCTCCATTTCTCCTTTTTACACCTGAGCATATGTCCAGTCCACCTCCATTTAAGTTGATCGATACGGACCAGGATATCTGTTAATTTCGTTTTGTTTCTGATGTCTGTACCTCTTACTTTATCTTTAAGTTTCAATCCTAACATGCTCCTCTCCATACTTCTTTGACTGTGCGCTCTATAGACGTTCGTATTTCTAAGCTATCAAGTATCAAGCAGGAAACAAGGATACTTATGGAAATTGTTACAATAAATTAAACACGAGCCTAGCCATTCATAAGCGTATCGCTTGTTTATGAATGAACGGCCATAAAGGTATAATTATCGACGCCATTTGCTATTGACGGCAGCGCCATATGAATTTGCATAAAGCTGGGCTTCGGCAATTTACCTATGATATATTTTCAGATATTGTTGCCAAAATAATTAAAATATCTGCCGAGACCGCCCTATTCAACATTATTATACTGGGCAGTTAATAAAAATCTATGGTATTCTATACAATACCATATATAACACGCTATCGCTTCGCTTCAGGCTATGTTGCAACTTTCAGAGGTTCCTCGGACATCGATAACAATAATTTGATTTTATTAGTGACAAAATGAACAAAAATAACAATTTATTCAGGTGGCGTGTCTTTGTCTTTAAAAATATATTATATATCATTGTGTTCCAATATTTCACTAAGTATAGTAAAACTTAGTAGTGCTAAAACTAGTTAATTAGTTACTAACCAATAGTATAAATTTGCATCAACATTGATGCATGAAAGATCGTACCTGTCATTCCAACTAGACGCAATTCAACTACCACCGGCTAGACTAGTTGGCAGTAATTATTATAAACGTTATACTAACTAATCACCAAGTTGACGCCGCTCGAAATCAATATAGTGCTTACTAACAGCTTACTGTCTTAGTAAGCACTAAGCTCTTTGGATGCGTAAAATCATAGTTTTGTACTTTTTGATACTTAACTGTTAAATCGCGTCAGGAATGTGGTTATCATTATGCTAAACAAGTAATCTCTCTTGCTCATCTTATGATATATCTTTGATGTGTATTTTTTCAAGTCTCTTCGACAATTTTTAAAATATCAGCATGATCTGCTTGTCAATTTAGATAAATCACATCAATGAAAATCGACATAATCATAATCCTAGTGAAAATGAAAATGACTGATTTGAATGAGAAATTCGTATTAAGCTCCACATCACCAATGTTATTTAATTTTGTAGATTAGTAAGCTTCTTTACTAAGCTTCTTTACTGTCTCTTTTTTGTTTGTCTTTAATGATATGAGTCATTGTTACACATATTACCCACTAGTTAGAAACTTTTTGACCACACTTAAGTACTCGTAATAAACAAGTGTGCTACTAATCGCCAACCTGACGCCGCACCAAATCAATACAGATTTGTGCTTAATGAACGCGACAGGCAACATTCACTCCGTCCTTGCTTGATTCGGTATCATTAGCGCTACACGGGGCTAATAGGCACGTAATTGTTAGAGATTGCCCTTTAGGTGCTGCTGATTGAACCCGATGTCAATCTGAACGAGGCCCTTTAGCTAATTCATGAGTACGTTTTGTAGTTTCATCTTCTTTTACGTTGTTGTAGTCCTATATCTTTACATATTTTTTTGTCAAATTTCAAATATTTAGGCAAAATATATTTCAAATATCCCATGGTCTGTTTAATAATAAATATCTTGACAAGTACGTTTATGTTCAACTTGAATTTAGACTTGTTTCATTTACATATCGTCCACCGAACGCTCTGCAAAGTTTATTGTGTCATTGTTGTGTTTAATAACATATTCTTTGGATGCGGCGATCGTCAGCGCATTATTCGGTTGTATATCATCCCTGGAGTCATTTACATACGATACCGCTATACAAGGAAACGTCCCCCGGCCCAAAGACAGGTTCGGTTTCATTACATTTTTTTCTGTAATCACGTTTTCGACCGCGGCAACGGGCCCTCAAAACAAACAAGCCGTGAGTTTCGCCATCCTCAAATTTTCCTTCGTCGGGGGCATATTTAACTTTACAGCTCTCGCTCTCGGGAGATGACAAGTGGCAAAATTAACTTGGTAATTGTTTTTGTAGTTGTAATCATGATTAAGTGCGTGGCTACCGATTGGGATGCCGGCGATAATGAAGTATGTCCAGCCAACTGCTTTCACTTTTCGATCATTACCAGTAAATATTCCGCTAGGGAGAATATCGATGTTTATCTCCCATTGTGTTTCAGATTTAATTACGCCTCATTTCTAGAAAGTAATTCCATTATTATCCAAGAGAACGCCCGATAATGAGCTTGTCAGAATAAGTAACTCTGCTATGAAACTTTAAATTCATAAATCTTGAAAGGGGTCGATCAACTTGACGACCTTAATGGGAACATACTACATCCTCACCATAAAGGGTGTGCAGTGACGTAAAAACGTCGAGAGCTGGCAAACAAAGCCACGTGGCATCGCACGCTTCGGTAGGCAAAAGACGAGCTCGGCCCGTTTAAACCTTTTACGACTAATCCAGTCGAGAGCTGCCCACAAATATGGCAACCTGGCCTTTCATAACCTGTTTTTGGGGTTTCCTCAGACCCTGGCGTGGGGCTTGCGTTTTTTTTATACGGAGCACGTGTTTCTTCGTAGATTCGTATCTCGAGATCGTAATTATTTGGACCTTCTTATTTAACGCTCTCCTATCACTTTCGTTACGATTTCGATATTTTTTAACAGTATGAAGGTGATATTTAATTTTTTGAATACGAAGAATTTCGGCGGTCGCAAATTGAGTTTCATTCTGAATTCATATCGCGTATCAAGTGCAATTTGTATAAGCAAAAATTGTCCATAATTCGTTTAATTTTGCTGGTGCGGTGGCTGTGCCGTTGGTATCTCAAATTAAATCTCTCAATAAAGCGCAATGAGCGTGAACATCACGCGGCCACGCGTCATTTTCTCATCAGACCGGAGATTCCTGAAAACTAATAAATGATAATGGTCCACGTTAAGCCCCTCAGCGTCGTCACAGAGCCAACCTGTCCTATAAGCCAGCTGGGCGCGTAGCTTCATTACCATAGGAATTGCTACTGTCTAGCCATAGTACGATAATGCGTTAACACCTTGGGGCGTAGTGAAAGTGGTTTGCACTAGGGTATATTTAGGGAATCATAAAAATATATTGTTTTAAGTAACTAGTGATTTCATTCTTAAGAAGATCCTCTCTATCATATTGAGCGGCTGCTTCTAATTCTGAGTAAATATTCTATCTCTTTTCACAATTTTCTGTTTACAATTTTTTATCCTAACACTTAGTTCTCTATACTGATAATATTTTTTTTATGAAATCTGGAGTAGTGTTTAGTACCTATTTATTTACCACGGGTGCAATTACTTATAATGGCGTCTCGATTAAAATGTGTCGCGGCTAAGTGTCATTAATAGTTTTAGTAGGTACTATTAGCACCTCGACTTGAGCTAGGTAAACAACAAAATGGCCGCTACGTACTTCTAGAATTTACATTTCATCTGCATCTATGTTTTCTGTTGCATCTGCTCTGAATGTTATTTTATACTCAAGTATAACAGTAAGAGTGCCATATAAATGATATGTTTGTTGAATTAAATGTTATTTGCATTGCTGTGTTATCATTATTAAGAACATGCGACTACTGGTTTTACGATCACTCGAAGACTTATTGTCAGTGCCAGTCCATACTGCGTCTTTTTAAGTGTTAATATTTTGATTAAATTCTACATTTATGGCAATTTATATTCTTAGCCCAAATATTTACTAAAGGATCTGTCAGATATAAAAAAACCCTTTGTGATATTCAAATTACGTTTCTTAGCTATAAAGTTGTTAACAAAATTGCCCAACACAACGCCGCTTGGGCGCTGGGCTGGCGAGAACACGACGTTAACCAATAAAATTAAAATGTCATAAACCGATGATTGTGCACCAATATTGGCAAAAATCACTGGCTATTCGTAATATTATATTATTATTAGTCGGTTATTGCGAATTTTATGTATTCCGGTTACGAGTTCGCCGAAATGCACACTTAGTGTGACGGGCGGGTCGCGCACAGTTCAGTTAAACAAGACAGGCTTGCAATTAAGGTCTGTTTACCGGGCATTAATTTTTGGCAATAAAAGTGGGGCTCGCTCGCAATGCTCGGTACGCATGCGTGGATGCGTCGTGGGAAAAGCGGTTGCTTTGTGTCCCATTGTACTTGCAATTAGTAGTTTTTTCGGCGACGTCGCGCACTTGTCCGCTTATGTCGCATACGATGCCCAGAATATCTTTCATTAATTTGCGATGCTATTATTTAATCTCGGTTTATTATTTTTAATATCGCGGGGACGCGTTTCGGATGGTGAGTTTCGTGTCGTCTTTTTTGTCCATCTCAAGTGGTTATTCACGTGCGAACGGCTCGACTGACATTTTTCATCGTCACCGTCGGCTGTCGCGTCAAAACCAACGTTTTTTATTATTTTAAAATTTTATTTCGTCACGCCTGACCATAAGTTTGTAATTGCGATTTTTTGGTACCTACATTATCTTCTGTATTATCCTTTATTTCTGACGAAAAATTAAATGTCTTGTTATCCAGGTTTTTGTGAACGTACGGTACAGTTATCATATATTAAAAATTTTGCGTGGCCTCTGAGACAGAAGAGCTTCACGCATCGCGTGTAAAGTCACTTGACGACTCTACTAGTCAGACATGCTGTGGCTATAAGCTGCTTACTTTGTAATTGCGTAAGAATCGTTGTGAATAAGTAGACACGTTACAATTAAGTATTACAAGTCTTCTTCTAAGCAACCTGTCAAAATACGGACTTATTACCATGCCAGAATAGTTTTCTTTTTAAATACAATTTTTATTTATATATAGGACTATTTTTGTGTACAAAACTGTGTGTTTTGTATAAAATGTATGTAATTACATACAGTTTTATTCACCATGGCACATTTAAGAGTCATTTGCACTAAATTTATAAACATTTTTAGCTCAGCGTATATTTAGGCGGGCCTCTGTCATTCATCTTAATTCATGTTTAAATGAAACTAGTGGGTCAAGAATTGTGGTAAAGAACATTGAAATTAAAAGAACATGCATTCTTATTGTACCATTAATCCAAAAATCGCATTAATTTTTAATGATGTTAATTTAAAGACATGTATGACAGACATCAATCTCTTAAATTGAATTTTTTAAACATTTTTGTTCTTTAATTAACTGTATTCTTACCGCGTACGTAATTAACTGGAGTTTTCATTTACAAATTGTTTGTCTGGCATGATATAAATAAATATTTGCATATTTTAAGACAACCACAAATAGCTCCTTACAGTCTTAATTTTCACAATAGGTAATTTGAGCAGCGTTTTAAAAATTTTCTTAACACTTGTAATAATCTATTAAATTAAAACTGAATAATGCTCACAAAAATTTAATATTTCCGTCATTTAATATACCTACTACAGTTTTTTTTACTGTAGTAGACTCTCCCAGTTTAATACATTTTGTTGTTTGTAAAAACGTGGTCTTTCCCAGCAAACTAGAGGATAATCTTGTTTATAGTGCTATTAGTTATCGTGCCATCGGATTGGTATCTGATCCCGGCAAAAAGTGCCGTTTTCATCGCCCATCGGTTGTTCGGAGCGCCGCTTTGGAAATTATGTTAGGGGTGGCACTCGTAAGTACGTCGTAATTAAGAATATCTCTACTTCAACAACAATATTTAAATCAATATTAAATTACAATTTTTTTAAGGTTTACGTTTAGTTTGGTTTAATTTGTTTATGTATAATTTCACTTTATGTTTTTACAAGCGGGTGCATCATACTCTCTGATACATTCTCAATCTTATAGTCAAGCGATATCTAAAATTTGTTTTCAATGCAACATGTTTCCAACAATTTATGAGAATTCAAAATGAATTTATCTGAAAATTATTTGTTGCATAATAAAATTATCTCTCCGTTCATCAAATTAAAAGCTTACCCATAAATTCAAATTGGCAAAAGTAATTTTATTGCACCGTTAAACAAACATTAATATCACTGCGTGCGAGCAATTACTCAAAATTGTAAAATAATGAGCGTGAATACTTATGTATCCTTTTAATAAACAACACATTATGTTTTTAACTCTGTAACTGGAGGCCGCATAATTTTCATACATTTTCTCCTTTTCAAATTTCGCCTGCTATTCATACGCCCACCATTATTAAACTGTTTAATAGTAAATTAGGTACATAATAATATCATCATATGTTCCATAAGAAATGGAAACAAATAGCACCTTTTTAATAAAATTTCTGTGTTAAATGCTCCTGTATATTATTAATGAGTTCCATTATCCACATCATGGTTGTGGTGGACCTGGTGATTGGCTTGTAAAAGTGACTCTACCACTCGCGTAATTATTCCTTTTAATTTTGACAGGTATGGATTGGCTTTCGATTTTTGCGTGGTACAGTGACTGTCGTTGAAATTAGTCATGTAGGTAATCTCGTAATATTAGTTAAGTAATTTATTTGACGTCAACCAATGTTTTTAAACCATACGACAATTATTAAGCGATATATCATATCCTATAATAATGAATAAAAATTTTGAATTTTTTGAATTTGAATTTTGAATTAACTTTGTCTGAAATTTTGCTTTCCATAGTTTGTCATTCAATTAGTACTTTAATTATACAGTAGTATATTTTAAATCTATGTATTAATAAAGTATATAAATTTTATTAAAACATATTTTGTTTCACTAGTGGTGTGGATTTCTTCGTTATAATTTGGTATGACACCAGGTGTCAGCGATAAATTTGATTTCGTTTTTGTTTGGCTAATTTTGTATTCATTGTTCTTCACATAATTACAAGGTTTTTTTTTATATCAGCCCTTACATTTTGCGAAGCGTTATCGGTAGTCAACTGTACTGTACGATTTCATGTCAAAATCCCCAAAACGAGTTCTCAATTTTGTTACACATTTTTTACAATCACTTTTGACTGATCTGGATCACATTATCCGGTGTTTTTTCGCAATGACTCCTTACATAAATATATTGAAGGAACAGATCCGACAATCCAACTAATGTCAATAGTCAATGATACACTTGTGAGGATTATATATTCACGGCGTTGATTTGAAGGGATTAAGGTGAAAGCCGATTACGATGCAATTAATGAATTGTAGCTTGAAAAAATAGTGAATGTAGATTTACATAACACAGTTTCGTAAGATAATTATGAAAAATTATGCCTTGTCGTATGTCTGATTCGAAATTATGCCCTAGTAGTACCGATTAAAGATTAAACGTACAAGTAACGCGTTCGTTACGAAGTTTTGTCTGTTATTCCAAACAAGTACGTTTTTGTAACGATAAACCGATTTTTAAAGTCATGGTTAAAGTAGTAGTGAATTTCTTTTGTAATTTAAATTTATTTTATCATCACGCCAGTCTCTCTCTCTCTCGTACTTGTATGTTCAGAGTTGCGCCCATATTCTCTAAAGTAAGAAAGTTGGGTGTATTGAATTAATTTTACATCATCAGGATAATAGATGGTAGCATCGGAGCCCCCGAGTTCATTCGTTCATACAGCGAACCCTAGGACAAAAGTAGCTCTTTATAATTTATCTAATTGTCTAAGTGTTTTGAAGGAATTTCGGTGAATCTTAGTCATGGCAGCCCTGCCGGGATCAGGCGTGATGTCAAGCGGTCATCGCATTTGTCGTCATAATCGCCTTGCCTATTGGTTTAAGTTAAAGTAATCCCTTTCTAGAAACTGACGAGTTTCCACAAGAAGGGTTTAATCACTACTTCTTTGTTATTGGACTTATAGCACATAATTTACGATAATACTGACATACAGATCGTCAAATATTTGTGAGATACACATCAATTTTATGGATTTTTCCACACAATCTATGAGCCCTACAGACTTTTATCAGTCCACCTGAAAATTAACATACAACATTTACACCTATCATTAGGAATCTAGTTATAATCAACTTTACATACTTAACAACAATTCGTAAGCAACATCTGGACATAATTTTTAAACGGTTATTGTACAAATTCCATCCAGTCGCCTATATATCGGCGTGACAGTAGCCCCAGCAGACAAGCAGGCCTATTTATTGGTTTTCAACGATCGAAGTGACCAATTAAAGGGGATAATGAGAACAGACGACAATTTATAACACATTTACGCTTTGAGTATGCTTATTTGCGCAGTTATTACGAGAGATGTAATTTTCTTCATTATTATTGTAATATAGTTATCCAGTGTTGATGAGCTTTTGGCTTCTTCTGGCCTTTTAAATTAATTGTATAATAATATCCATTTAATAATTGATCATTGGTTCCTTTTTTATTTAGGTAGTTATTCTTACTTCACTTACATTCGGTAGTTTGCTTTTGTCCACATAAATAATTTTGCAGAGAACCATTACACAGGAAATTAGAAAATTTTATGTCCAGTCTTTAATGCACTCTATTTCAACAAATATAATGCATATAATTACTTTTTCTTTTTGCTAAAAGAATATTTTTTCCATCACTTCAGAATCTGTTTTGATTATTGATTCATTGCTGTCGTCTAATTGGTTGACTGAAGAACTTAGATTTGAAACTGTCTTTATGTTTTATTAACGAAATTGATTCAATGTCTTAAGTTTTCTTATTTTGTAGCGCTTTGAGTATTTAATATTGCCCAATCATTAATTCGACTCTTTTAGTTAAAATTTTTCATTTTATGTCCATAAACACCTAAGCTGTCGCCCGCACACTTCCTGTGACCTCACTTTGATGTCCTGACCTTAAAGGTTTTGGTAATTCTTTGTGATACAATAGTGTACAAAGTACGATATGAACTTTCGTTATTCTCAAGTAAGATTGTCTTTTAAATATAAATATATCTGGTTTAATAAATGAAATGCTACTTTTTCCAAATAATATGATTTAAGTTGTAAATATATCCTATGGAATATAACGACAAGAAAGGCGTGTGAAATTTCGGTATAATTGACGTTTCTTCCATCACCAAACGAGGTGACGAATAATTATGATCGCAACTGATACACGATTTTTATTAAAAAAAAGGGCGAACGCATCAATAAATTTTGAGATCGCTGAAATTTCACATCGCTCCATTAATCAAGTAACAACGGAGCTCATTAAAGGTACATTTGTAATTGTCAATTTCGGCACTGTTTTTGACTGTCACAACTTCAGTGCCGTCCATGCCAATCTTGTTATTGATGTTTTAAGGCTTATTTTCGAATGACCCAGTTCTGGAAATAACGGTGTCAGTGTCACAGATGCAAGTAGTACTAATTACAGACTTACCATCAATCATTTGGGTGAATGGGGAAGGGTGCTGCAGGAACAAAGCGTCGCAAGTTTCATTACTCTTCTGCAGATGAGATCCGTACTTATTCTCAAGCCTCTAAAGCCTAGATCGTAATCATTGTTCAGGAATCAATTAATTTTCAGTATCTATATCTTTAATATCTTGTGGACTTATGTTTTGGTTTACGCAGTCGCTATGGAAAATCAATTATAAAACCTTCACTTGCAACAGCAGTAGAGAAAACCTTGTGTATTAACTTTACAAGTGAATAAAGAATCGTGATTTCATTTTATAGAGATCTTTATCGATCTGTTACATGCGTTTCTTCGTTTTGACAATCCCTCGCTATAGAATTGATTGAAAGCCTACTGACCTACGATCCCTGAACCTTTTTAAACAATATGTATATCTACTTTTAATATTTTCATTTATAAAGATGCATTATTATGTTCATCTTCCTTCTCGAATCGTTTTGTTATAGCTAAGCGATGAAATTAGACTAAATAGTACTAAAATTCTAACGCTCGGTCGTACAAACTAGAATTTCCTGACACAAATGTGTTTGGATGCCAACAAATAGGTAATGCGAATGATCATAAACCAACATTCAGCATTTTTAACGGCAATGTTCAAAGTCGAGAGACAAAATCGGATGACAATTGAATAGAACCCGCTTACATACGAGACCGTTACCACGTAACTGATAAGTGGGCGAATTGTGTCGACAACAAACTTATTGCGTAATGGAAAAGCAAATTCTGCCCTAGCTCCCCAATCAAAGATTGTACGTAGTATCTAATTCCTACACACTAAGGTTTACAATGTGGTTAACATCAATTTGAACGACAACGCAATAGCCAGCTACCGAAGTTTTGTCAATTGTCTGCGACAAATTGCTTAGCTGTCAACCTGTTGCAGTAGTCTTAATTTGAAAGCATTGGAGTTGAGATTGGTGTGGGTCAACGGCAGCAGTATTTGGTCGGTGGGTGGTGAGGTGTAGGAGTTTGGGCGCCAGTGGGTGTGATAATTCGTCTTGTATACACAAAGAGTGCCGTGAGAGCACCAGAGTGAGATCCCGATACGTGTTGTTTACATATTAGAAGCGTGGGAGAGGTGAAAGGTCAAAGGGACTTTCGATACGGTGTAACCCCGAAAAGTTTTATTTTGAAATCTTTGTTAAAGCTGAATCAAAGAAATTAGTATCTCGCTTACCTGATCTTAAGACTCGGAATTGCAAATTTGCAAATTGATGGCACACCCAGTTGGATGAGACTAAATTAACACATGTGAAAGTGGGTGTTCTTGACTTTATGCTAATCGAGACAAATGTTTAGAAAACAATGTCTATTTTGTTAGAAACTTACATGGTAGTTAAAACTATTGATTGATTTGATAAAAAAAGCTAAATAACTAATTTTCTTTTCAGGCATATGAATTGTCAACACTGACGGGTACACAAGTGATGCTACTAGTCGCCTCTGAGACTGGCCACGTATACACCTTCGCGACGCGGAAACTCCAACCGATGATCACATCAGATGCGGGCAAAAGGCTCATCCAGACATGTTTGAACTCGCCCGACCCGCCAACGACGAGCGAGCAGCGGATGGCAGCCACCGGCTTCGAAGAAACCGAGCTGACTTATAACGTAGTTGACGAGGATATGAAGGTGAGACAATTGGCGTACGCGAGCTCTGCTCAGTACCCTATAGAGCATCACCCAGGCTTGGCGCCGTCGCCGCTGCAGCAGTACCATCAGCACCCTCCTTGTCCGTCTCCTCTCCCCTTGGGGTCGCTAGGACAGCCGTACCCCCATTCGCATCTCTCTCACCCACACATGGCGCACCACCCTCAACGGTAGTTCCCTAGCACTAGAGTAAATCCATGGAATTTTTATAGATTTCGACTGGATAATAATAGTCACGTTCTTAGGTTAGAATTAGACGTGTTCCTAAAAATATTGGCTTTGTTTGTTTAGATGATTCCTGTATTTATAGGAGCACATGATAGATAAGAAAGAATAATATACAAACAATAAAATATTTTGTTATTATATTTTGTAAATAAAATGGATAGCATAATTACACGCTTCGATTTGTGAGGACCTGAGCGATCTAGTGTACATATAATATATTTTTTCTAATTTAATGAAGATCCTTTAAGGGTTTATTCCATGACGCACAATTGTTTTTTATTATCTGATGTATGGCTCAACAGTGAATGTGAAATTAATTACTGTCTGTCAGATATATTGAACCCCTCGTGAAAGAATAATATAAAGTATCGCGCAAGTAACGGCATTTTTTTATAAGTTAAAAAGGCTTATGATCATAAAATTTCTTACCTTAAATATCAATATTTAAAATCTATTAAAAAAATTTAATTAATCATTCTTCAATAAACTCTATCAATGAAATTGATGATCGGTGTGTAATGTAGAAATTGATTCAGTAGCCAAATAATCCGATTTAAAATCGGTTTGTAATTAACACGGGCGACCGGTTTTCGATTTAGTTTCGGTGGAAGTGGGAGCGTCTATTGATTCATTATGATCAATGAATCGACCTTTCATTCGGCGCTTCTGTAAAAAGATCCTATACATACCAAACGAGGTGCTTAATAATATCGATTATCATTCAAATTGTAGGAAGTCCATCATATTAATTCATGCATCTCTATCAGAGAGTGGCAGATTTTTTGTTCTGCCTCTATTTTTAAAATAAATCCATCAATTTAGATGTCTATTTATGCATTGAAAAGAAAAAGAACGAGGTATTTGAGGTAGCAGGTGTTATATGATGTTGCAGAAGCGGTTTCCAATTACTAGGAGCGAGCGGCTCTGTCGCCGCGGGTATAAGTCCTCCGCCTGATCCGGATTATCGAGAAACTTAATTGAAAATTACTTTCGGAGGTACCGGCCGACACCGATTATTATAAATTCTCCTGTCAAACTCGGCGGCTGGCCGCGTGATACTTGGAAAATCAATCGGTGTAACCCGGGAGCTTTCACGTCTGCGATCATAAACTCAAACGAGGGCCAGCACTATGTAATTTACAGTATAAATCGAATCTCTAACACTATCTCCTTCAATTCAGTTCATATCGTGCCCGCGTTAACAGTTAATCAATGAAACGTTCCACCGCACCGAGCGCCAAATACGGCTCTGCAGACGCGTCGGCTCAATGAGCCGCTCAGATTCGATTCGATTCATCCATTAAACGCTGAACACACCTTACGTCGCTAATCGGACACTATTTATTCATCGATTTGTACCCAGTAGCTGCTCCTGCTGCCGTCGCGTCGATTGCGCCCGACGATTAATTCTCGCTCTTCATTTGCATATCGTTTTAATTTCGAACTCATCCGGCGCCCACTGTGCCTTCGCCCCCGACCTCAAATACTTCTTGTCAGCTCTGATATGTTGAAATCGGTTGTATCGATTCTTTCGAATCGCGCTCTCGTCGATAAAAATCACTCCTTCTTGTGGGTCGGTCTCGCCGTTTCGCGATTGACGTACGGAAATAATACGTCCGCACCGATATCGATCATTATTGTTAACGCACCATCAATAACTCGATCCGATTGAAATATTCTCCTGGTAATTACGATTTTCAGTGATAAGTGCAATTTATAATCGTGTTGGTAAGATTAAAATCACGTTTTCTATTCATTGTGAATTTTCTCAAGTCTTTCGTCTACGATTACCACGATATGTGCAATGTTTCTTAATCTTTATATCATAAAGCGGTTTATTTCGCTGTTTGAGTAGGAATAGTTTCACCTGTCATCACAAAGAAGTCGTTTACATAAATATAATTATTTACGTATTCTTGTCAAGTGCGGTATATTGTAGTCTAGCTTGTTCCGTGAATATAAACGGTATTAGTGTAGTTCCGCGGTGATGTTGGCGTAACACCGCCTCGTAGGATGCAGATGCTCTTGTGCATGAATTAGCGGTATAAATGTGGAACTCGGTCAGTGCCCTCGCGTTACCCGTATCCCTAATCGAGCATCCATGTTTCGTAATGTATCTCACAAATCTCAAGATTTCGCTTTCAGTGCACGCAAGTTTCTTTCGCGGATTCCGTATTGGATTCTTTCGTTCTGTATCTGGGCACGTCTACTCGCTCTCTTGGGAATATCTGGAGACTTAAAAACACACACTCGCCACTACAGGAGTTGTCAACACGAGTCGTAAATTCTTGATCTTTTTTAGATGTGGACGTACAAGCTGCGCCCGCCTTTCCAACGGTGACTCACTCGACATCACGTATTCCGCTCACATGGGACTCGTCTATTCTCAACCTCGCTCGTTAGACTCGCACCTAGCTTTATTAACTTATCAATACTATTGTTTTGATAAACGCTTGAGACGCAATTTCTGCTGACTCATCGTATTGTGCTAGCTAATGTACCTACATAATTGTCCGCCTGTAAGCCGATCGGTCGGCTTGTGCAAGCCAGGCTAACAATAAAGCTAATTTGACTAATAGGTGCCTTGTAATCGTCACCGCGTGTGGTTTCGGGATTACAAGATTATCTAGTCAACTTTCTTTTACGTATCTATCAGGCTGCTAATGAACGTTGTTGTAAGGCCTATTGTTCTACACATTCGTTTCTCTTGTTTTGTAATTCAGTTTGGGTATAATATTATTGGTTTTATGATCTGCCTTATTGCTGGTTTAGTATTTTCCCCATATTTTCGCATGGCAAAGAGATGGGTTGTGCAAGAAGCGTCGAATCATCGCCATCGAAGTCGGTGTGATCATTAATTTATTATTCTGCACGTGAACGCACCGCCGGTTCAATTTTTTCGCAAATTATTTAATGTTTGCGAAATTCACATTAAACGATCGACTCTCCCCTGTAATTAACGTGGCACCGACCGACCACCCGGGCGAGAGATCGATGGACCCACCGTTAATCCAACATAAGGGCTAATATTGGCAAACCGCCTTTGCCGTGTCCAGGACTGTTCAAATGAAGAGATTCATCCCGGTCAGTCCGTGTTTGGAGAAATTTCAGATCAATGACCATTTTGTTTTTGCAGCCGTCATTTGGGTAATGAATCAGTTTATTAATTGGGAGTATGTAAGCCTCTGGGCAGTCAATACGTGTTGACACATTGTTTTAGAATATTATTCTTCGACCCCGTGCTGGTTATTGTGCCTATATCCTCGAATATCTATTATTCCTATTCCATATACAATCATAATGACACACAAGAACAATTTAATTTTTAGTGTCTTGTTGAGTTATAAAATTCAGAATTTTGCAGTCGTGTTTAGCAGTGGGTTTTTTACGAAGAAGAAGTTTGTTTAAGTATTGGAGAAGCGTGAATGATTTGTTTGATACCTATAGAATTCGTGCGTGGTCAGTATGTTGTATTATTTTAGGAGTTGCGTTGCACTTTGTGCACTATTACAGCAGGCCTGCGCCGTTCTGTTGCATAATTCAGACACGAGCCCCGCCGTTTGCATTCCGATACTTGATATGTGCTTTCACATGTATTTATGGACAAGATTTTGTGTCTCCGTAATGTTTGCCGAATAAATAAATCGTGTTTAAGGCATAAATACAATGGGCGCGCGGCGGCTCCCCTCGTTATGTCGGCGACTGTAAAGTCCGAGTTAGCTTCTTGGGTTGTCGGCTTGTCAACGCTGAGATATTTCGCGGGCCGGCCTGATGCTTGCGTATTTCGTTGTTTAGGGGCTTCGTTACACCCGCGGTTTATGTCGCCGCTTACAAATTGGCGGACGCAGCGAGCGTCGTCACAACTCGTTCAGGAATTATGAGAGCTCGCTCTCATTGTTTATAGTTCGATGAGCGCACTGGCACACTTGAGTTTCGACGTTGCAGAACTGTGTTTATATATACGTGCTTTTACTGACTGTTTCTATAATTTAAATCAAGTATAGTTGCTTTATCCACCACCTGCACGTTTACAACCTCAAAGTGGCAACAATGGGTAGAGACGCCAGCCAATCAAACATCTCGACGTCATTATCGGACGGCCGCATCGCACGATTCTCCTCACATCTCACTTACCGCAATTCTAATGATTTGCAGCGGAGGTCCTATTCGGTATGCGCCGAGCTCGCGCCTCCGTATGCGTGGCGCGATTCCCCTATCCCGTGCCCATCGCCTCCGCAAACTTCCGCGACTCCTGATTGCTCTAATTGAAATTTATTCGTAGCTGCGACGCGTCCCGATTACCAAATCGTGGTTTTAATTCGATTACTTTAATGAATAGGGCATCGATTGTCCAGGCCCGTTTGGTTATGTATGCGCGTGCGATTATGCGATCTCGTTTACTCGATTGACGCGGGACTCGCCTCATCCATTATAGATTTACCCGGGAGTGTATCGTCCACTCTATATGGTACGTCTCTGTCATTTCGATAATTGGACCAGCGATTATCAAGTTGTGTAATTCGCGTTTGCAATCGATCTGTTGATTGGAAAAGATGCATTTATACCAATCCTAGAATACGCAAGTAAGTGTTTTGTTGTGTAAAAACTTGTGTGAAATAAAGAAAAAAGTGCGAGTTTTTATACCATAATTGGCAAATGTAAATGCATTGGTATTCCGGTTATTTCCTTTTGTCAGATACGCTTTGAAATGACAATGATCTTCTGATGTAGGGGCGGCATGCACGTGAAAATGTTTTTGACGATCTTTATAGAAATCGTTTAATGGAGATGCATAATCGATTCCAGCATCGATTCAGCGAATCCAAACCGGCCCACTTCCTAAAACTAGTCTGGGCGACGCACATGGTTAAAATTAGGCGCGCGCCGAAAATAGCGTAATATTCAAGCGGCGCGTCACAGCGGCGGATATTGTGTTACAGTACATTCGTTATGCAAGGAACTGGAATGTGGGCCACTGGGATTTTGTACTGATTCCGCACAATGCAATATATTTATTTGAAACAGGTCAAGAGGGATAGTTTATTTAATAACCTCTATGAAATATAATTGATGTAGTCTCTGCCTACCCATCCGGGAAAAAGGCATGATTTTATGTATGTTCTATGAAATACATACTGTAAGTTAATTAAAAACTTTGTTATGATTAACTTTATAATATTATGGGCTATATTTGTGAACATCTGTAGAGGATTTTATAGAGTTCAGATAAAGTGGCACTGTATCATTTATAAAATTTGCAATGCATGTAATCATTGATAGAAAATTCGAAATAACAGTAACATTTCTTGCTGGAACATTACAGTAACAAGCAAGCTTAACCTGTCATAGTCCACCGCAAACATGACAGCGAATTTTTAACATTATTGTTCGCAAACAAACAATGTTTTCTGTTATTGAAAGGGTACAACTTATCGGTCATGCTTTTGTATCGAGATCTTGGTTCGTTTCGGCATCACTAACCTCTGCTTTCTTTACATTTCTTGTCTAGTGAGAGACTGTGCGATTTGTTATCGAAGTTGGACCGTATTGGACGTCGCGTTTACCGCTTGTTCCGCGTCTATAAATTCAAACTAGCGTCCTAGTGGGGGCGACCGTTACCGCGCGTGGGAAATGATTGGGTCCGGGCGGCTTTGTTAGGAGGATTGTCCACTGGTGTAGATGCGCCGATAGGCCTTCGCCCGCGGTGACAGCTACGTGGGAACGCGTTGTGTGTGCGCCGCCTTAGATGATATTGTCATTTCGGCGCGCTTTGTTGTTGAACAAAAATGTAGACTAACTGTTGTTAGAGATAATGCGTTATCTTCAAGTCGTGGTTCTCGTGTGTACTTAACGTTATCCTGGCATGCAAGTGTCCCCATGTGGTATTGATTTACAGATTCATTTTTAAAACTGTAGAATTAAAGCGGTCGTGCTTTAGTTAGCCACTTGAAGTGTTAAAAAATGTTCTGAATGAATTTAAAAGAGACAGGTATATCAATCCAGTTAAGCCTAATACAGCCTAATGATATAGAATCTGCTTAAGGCAATAGGCAATTATCTTATTTTGATCGGCACAAAATTGTAATTGTTTTTCAACTCAGTGTCTAGGAAACTGAAATGGTGAGAATAAAGAAATCCCTTTTGTAAAGCAACGCATGATTGTGTTTCTATCCAGTCGTGTTTTCCCAACAGACAACTCGATGCAATGGACAGCATCGTAATGTATTCTACACGCGTATCGGCTAACGCGGTCACTATTCAGCTCTGAAAACAAATCCTTAGCTTTTGTCGCCTCCCATCCATCATACTTTTTCTATACGTCAATATACTATCTTACAAACAAAGAGCTTTCAAATGCTAATCTCGAATACGTGCGATTTACGTGGGAAATTTGTTAGTTCGACTAATTCTTGTATACCTTGATGATGTCATGTTCATATCCCGTACTTTGTAGAAAAATTAATGGAGTTATTTTTAAGTCGGATTTGTTCTTCAGTGTAGTGAACAAGTTTACTAGTTAAAATGTGGAAAAAGTGTCACTTGCTTCCTTATTTATTCGCTTGTACTGCATGTCCCTTAAGTAACTAACTAAGCCGATTAGTGAAACTGTTTAATCGAATTAATTGAGGCGTGTTGCAACTAGCATACATTATGCTGTGTACTGTTTCTATATCTACATTTACGTTTCTAAGTTGCAATTCTTAATTCATTGACTTATTAACTTTATCTTCAAGTCAACCTTTGAAATTTAGATAACGTGTTTAAACTCAATTGGCATTTTAAAATTCTAATAACATGTAGTTTCTTGCTCTTTCAATTGGCTCATCATCACATTTGCAACTTAATTAAATATGCCTTTCTACTTTACCTGTTGACTAATTGTTTTTGTACATTAACCTTATATGGCCACCTACACCGGTGATATAATCGCTTGATCGGTGTAGGATCATACAGCGTAGGTGGTGTCCTTCCTCGTCGAGTTGATCGGCTATTGGTTTTGTTACATTTATAGGACAAATTGATTAATTTAGGAAATACTGTGATAGTGCTTATTCTTTTAAATAAACATCTTTTAAATTGGTGAAGGAATATAGTGATGTTGCTCTTGATAATTATAAATAAAATAAAATAAAATAAAAATAAAATAAATATCATCGCAGTCGCATCAACTTCACAGCTGGACTAGATCTCCTTTAATAAGTTATCTTTGCCCAACTTCTAAACAATATCATCGAAAATAGTGTTAATCTAAATAAAGTGAATATAGAAGAAATCTGCATTTTTGTTTGATCAAACATCTTTTGGACTGAATAGTCTTATCACTTACCCAAACCAGGAACTATGGTCAAGAGCTTACCTCGGGCTCCTCTCCAGAGTGGTGAGGATGCAACTGTGACGAAACAGCCAAGAGGAAGAAAAAGACTTACTACTCTGTCAAGAAAGTAGCAGGAAAAGAACAATAATACACAAACTGTTTGTTATTCATCCAAATTTATTTTATCACCTTCAAAATATGCTCCTTTAGAAACGATACACTTACGCCAACGAATAATCCAATCATCAAAACAATTTTTAAACGCTGTTTCCGGAATTGAGGTCAGTTCTCGCCGCGAATTCTCTTTTATGTCTTCTACCGATTGAAAACGGGTGCCACGAAGTGGTAATTTGAGTTTAGGAAAAAGAAAAAAGTCGGCTGGAGCCATATCTGGTGAATATGGTGGTTGCTCGATGGTATTTGTTGAGTGTTTGGTTAAAAATTCGTTCACAATGATGG
The DNA here is from genome assembly GCF_032362555.1 of Amyelois transitella. Classification (NCBI taxonomy): domain Eukaryota; kingdom Metazoa; phylum Arthropoda; class Insecta; order Lepidoptera; family Pyralidae; genus Amyelois; species Amyelois transitella. The sequence goes on along the minus strand of NC_083511.1, from coordinate 1,523,197 downwards.
CCTTGTGCGAAGGTGCATTATCATGGTGCAAAATCCAAGAATTTTCTTTCCACAAATCTGGCCTTTTTCGTCGGATTTGCTCTCTTAAACGCCGCATAACACTCAAATAATATTCTTTATTTACCGTTTGACCTTCCGGCAAGAATTCCGAGTGCACAACACCGCGATAGTCAAAGAAAACAGTCAACATGACTTTGACTTTTGAACGACTTTGGCGTGGTTTTTTCAGTTTCGGTTCAGTTGGAAGGCGCCACTCCGAAGCTTGTTGACTAGTTTGCATGTCAAACTCGTAAACCCACTTCTCGTCACCAGTAACAATGCGTTTCATGAATGTTGGGTCGGAATTGACTCGTTCTAGCATGTCCTCAACGACTCTCATGCGATTGAGTTTTTGAAAAAAATTCAGGTCTTTTGGGACTAGCCGAGCGGCAACATGTTTCATACCCAAATTATTAGTTAAAATGGTACGGATCGACTCGTGAGATACAGAAAGTTCGTTGGCTATCTCTCTCAAAGTTGAATGAGGATTTTCAGTCACTATTTCCTTCACTTTTGCGATGTTAACTTCAGTTGCAGATGTTGATGGCCTACCAGAGCGAGGCAAATCTTCCATCACATCTCGACCGCTTTTGAACGCTTTGTACCACTCATAAGCACGAGTTTTTGATAAAGTCGATTCACCGTAAGCCTTCTGTAACATTTTCAGTGACTCCGAACACGATATTCCATTGGCAATGCAAAATTTAAGACAAACTCTTTGTTCGATGTTTTTATCCATTATGAAATTAGCAATACACACTAGATATGATATAACTAAAAATAGCACTGTATTTAATGTAAACAACAGATGCAACTCAAACTCCGCGCCAAAATGGAAAACAGTTGTGCCAATCTAACAACAACAAAAAAAACAAAAATTTGAATTTGGAACCATAAATAAATAATCCATTCCCGATACTTTTCTGACAGAATGTATTCCTATATTTTGTTTACCGTTCTCCCAGGATCGCCTTCACGTTTGTTACACATATGCGCGTGCGCGTATTCTCGCATGATTTATGTATGACCATACACTGTCGGCTCATTTAACTAGATATATTCACTATTATAGTTCACCACGCATTTGAAACGCACCGCGAATTTAAACAAGCCAAAGGGCCGACTATCAAATTACAACAACACGAATCTTGACAATTTTAGTTATTTTAATGAACTAATCAAACATTTGGTAAACTTAATTCCCAGCAGTTTTAGGTTATCAATGAGGTGTTTTACTACATTTAATAACAACGACCTAATTAGATTCATGTGTTAAACACAAAACAGCTCGATTATAAAATATTACGGTCAAATTTAATAACATCTTCTTTACATCGTGAATATCTAAACACCTCGTGAGATCTTATCTTTCCTTCGAAATCGGTTGGTGCCGTTACGTTAATCAGTCCAGTTACCGAAATTGCCTTCATTAACAATCTCCTTTCTTTCGCGAAACTGTATCACTCGACCGGTTATTTTTTCTATAAAATAATCGAATGTTGTTTTAAGGCGTGCCCGTGAAAGGGTTTGGACTGAAAAAGTTGTACTTCTGCGAGGTATTAAGAAAGTTTTCGGGCCTCGTTTGATGTTATTTTTTAAAAATGATATAGACGTCTCTGCTCTTTTGATTGGAATTTACGGTAGCTTATGAAAGAACAAAAGGCCACGATTATTTCCTAGGCTGAAATAAACTCGCAGCGGTTTTGGAATAAACGGATAAAATCTTTGAAATGTTAAAGCATTTTGTTCTAAAGACAAAAGACTTAATTTACAATTAATAAGAAATTTGTTCTGTTATTGAAAACCATTAAAACCTATCTTCCATTACTGCTGTTTCAAAGGCTTACTCTGTTTTATGTCTTTCGAATGACGGTCTACGCATTCTTTGATTGCGTATCATACGAAGTCCCGCTATTATTTCAGTTTATAGTTATATAGTTTTAATTTTATTGTAGGAAACCAAGGACTGATGAACCAATGAAAACGACAATTGGTTAGGATTTAAAAAGATTAAGCCGTGTTAATGGTATTTTCTTTTTTGTATAAACTACTTGCTTACTATGGTTTATAAAAAAAAACAGACTATTTACCTTAAATTATTTACTTTGAAAAATATATTTTATAACAAGCCGGAAATCCCCTTAGAGAAAGTATATATAACAATTTTATCGCAATTTTATCACGAATGCGCTTACGTTAAATGCAAATTAATCAACCGATGATGATAGTGCCCCACGATAACTCGCCAATTCATTTGAACATGCTCATTTTAAGTAATTTCACCAAACCGTACATTTATATTAAATTTTATACAGGCTCGATGGGACGTGACATGAATATTGCAATTTTGGCAATAAGCACTTGCACAAAGTAATGACCATATGTCTGAATGAAGGCTTGTGTAGTAATGTATCGAAACTACCGAACGGTTGCGTCACAGACCGCCGAAAGTGGTCATTGAAGAGCCTTGGTAGTGGCGTATCAAGTTCTGTGGCATTGCGGAATTGTCCTATTGCTGTTCCATTTGTTCTAATGCTTTTTTACAAATGTTAGACGAGGAGGTAAGACCCACAACAGACGCTCTCACTTCCGCCCGCCCACGCCGGCGCCACCTACGCTGGTTTCAAAAATCGCGGTGGTCTTGTGACAATTGTTTCCGATTATTCTCCGCGAATGCGAGCCATTTCATTTCGGAATTTAGGTCTTTTTTAAGGCTAAAGTGTGGCAAGCATGACATCAACCGTAGGAGGTATACGACATAATATGTGTTTGCGCGCAGTTTATATTGCCCAAGCTTTCGAAATGACCATTCTCTTCTAAATTATGACTTAATTCGGCGCGTCTCTCTTTTGTGTTGTTACTCGATACATATCGTTTTTATTTTATAGTTAACGGTACGTTTGTGCCCGCCATCGAAGTGCCAGCTTAATTAGTTTATCTGACACATGATATGTCAAAGATCATATTTTGAACAATATTGTTATTGTGGTAAATATGTTGAAAACATTACGTTGTAAGAACTAATAGTAATCTTTCTTTATTTAAAATATTTGCAGTAAATGAATCTCATGTATTTATTGTATGCTATTAAGAAACAGTAAAGACTTCTATTAAAGTGGCGCATAATTGTCCAGCATAATACTCTTCTACGTTAACATCATCATGTCAGGATAGTCTTGTCTACTTAAGCAGCTCAAGTCCTCGTGAATCAGACGTCGCAAGGAGAAGTCATTATCATAAAACCATCATAAATAGTTAATATCAAAAGGGGATATTGTAGGTAGCGAACTGCTGTGGACTAAGATACCGTACGGAACGTGACTCGCTTTACCAAATCGTCGAGATGCGAAGCCGCGTACGTTCGCTGTGTAAATTTTGTTTATATTTCGCGTTTTAACTTATAAGATTTACTCTAATGCATTTTACTCAATCAATTCTCAGGCCATTAAACAAGTGCCATCGTCTGTATAGTTTTTAAGTACAACGAGGATATCTGACAGCGACTAGGTTTTAAGTTTCGGCTCCACACCAATCCTATCCTTCATATTCACATTTTGGTGCTATAGCGTCTCGAGTTGCAGCGGCGACGCGATCAGAATTTGCATCGGTGATCTCTAATTCCTTATTGGTAAATCTTAATATATATATATATTTTGTATTGTAGTTTATCGAATCATTGGGACCAAGTCCCGAATATTGATACCTGTATCTGTAACGTAACATTCCCAGTTTGCGCTTTAGTGCCCGTTTTAACATTGTTTGTGATCCATCCAACAACGTTGACTTTGTTAGATTAAGGCATGACGTGTGTTTCCTGATCTTCTGGAATGAGAGCACGGGACGTATTGACTGATACTTTTAATTTTCTAAGCTAAGATTGCCACATGTCTAAACTGGATAGTTTAAACAAATATTTTTGATGTTTTGTTCACATATTCAAATATGTCAGGAAAGTTTTGACATTTGGCAATCTTGTTAGAGTGTTAGCGAGCTGACTTAGTGTCGTACAGATTACGCATGGTTGCTGTGTTTTTTAAATTTTTGATAAGTAATCCACGTGTAATAGATATAACACAAAGTGTAGCTACTAACTTGGTAAACATTTGAGAGAAAATATTGGTGCTAACGATTGTTGGTAGATCTTTTGTACTATTTTTAAATTTATGATAGAAACATTCCACTAGGTATATCAAAGTGTCAGTCCATACTCGAGTCCATTTTACCAGTATTTTAATTATTGAGTAGTTGTTCACACTAAAATACTAGTAAATTGGTATCGTCAAAGATTTTGAATAATAATAATACATTAATATAATAATTAGTGTTAAGAATCAAAAGATGTATCCTAACACAAGATGCGGTGATACTTAAAGATTTCGTAACTAGTGTCTTCTTAGTGCCTTGGAGTGAGAATAGTTAAATTCTAAAAGATGACTGTTATTCAGTATTATTATTCAGTTTGTCTGAGTTTGATTGATCCATGTGAAGCTAGACAGTTTTGATGTTCATAGCCTCATTATTGTAAATTTGTCCAAAAATACTCTTGCGAATTGTTTGAGAGTTACAAAGGAGGCTTACTTTCAAGTACTTAAGTTAACCAGTAGTCTATTAACTAGTCTCCGCAGTTCGCGAAGATCTCACGTGACTTTGAATGTCGTTCATCAAAAGCTATGCGATTTTTGTAGATCTTGAGGTTGGCAAAATTGAGTTAAATTCGCTCAAAATCTTTTCTTTTAATGTAATTCATTCCTTGACAATCGTTTATGTTGATGATATTTGCTTCTTAAGTATTTATTAAAGATTTTTTAAAATTCATACAATTGGTGATAAAAGTTGAACTTTGTTAATCTTTATGCAAAAAATAAAGTATCATCAAATACAAACATTAAATAAAAAGTGTTCGAAGGCTTTCCTTGCTTTTGAGACGATTATTCATGTTGCCTGATAAATGTATGACAAGCAATAATTCAATTCTTGTTTAAAAGCTTGTCTTCGTAAAGGCCTCTACACATACACTGGCTCATTGAGGTAGCGTGTAAAATTTATAGCATTCATTAATATGTATTATATTATTATTATTGCGATATGGTTATCGCAACGCGTGTGTACAGGCTTATACAGTTTATTAGTGTGATTGTTAATGAATGAAACGAGTTGAATTCATTTATATTCGCTTTATTGTGAATCGAGCAATTTGAAGACAATAATTTTTATCTTAACTATTAAATATTTTTTGAAATATTTACAAGGTTGTGAGGTGATCTGTTTTATCAAGTTTCTGATGTTGTTCGTGATGTTTAGCTCGATGGTAAATAACTTTAATTGTATCGTCGCCTTCGTGGGTTCCAACTGGCGGGTGTATTATCACGCCTCGACGATTATCTATATCGATAATGTCATCAATGTCTTCGAATGAAACTTGATGAACATTCCGGTTGTTTAATTCATTAGTGAGTTCTTGATATGCGTTAATTATTTAAGAAAAATCGACAATGTCGACACTGCTTATAATTGTTCTTTTTTAATAATGCATACATGTATAGTAGTTATTACTATTAACAGGTAGAGGAATGGAAAGAGTCGTGAGTCAGAGTAAGGTATATAGGTATACATCGTTATTATTTTTCTATTGATTAAATGATCATCTATTTATTTGTCATTGATAAATGGAATCCTGTTAAGTTGGACACCCCAAGGTGATGCTGACAATGTGATAGAAACAATACCTAAAGAAGCTAGATCATTGTTACTGTAAAATACAATTTGTGTAAATATGTACAATAATAATAACGCAATAAGCAAAAATAATTTTAATAATAGATGCAATGTTGTACAAGTTTTTTTCTATTTAAATATTTTTTTTTGAAAGATTTAATCTACTCTATTTTTAATAATGACCTATTTTATCGTTTCGAATAATTTATATTATGTGTTTGTACAATGTCGTAGTTGAAATCGGAGGAGACATTAAAAAAATTATAAAAAATAAAATGTTAAAAAATTCATTCAGGTTTTGTATTCAAATATTTAAGTTTTTCCTACCTTTCAAATCCACTATCGGACATCCTTCCCGTGGGACCATGTTCCCGTATAGAGTCCAATGCTAACGAATGAAGCTTCAATTACTTCTGATATGTGTTTATGATTTATAATCAATTGCTTTAAATTTCTTTACTTTTTGAGGCTTCAATTTAAGCATCGTTGAACAGTTTATGTGAGTAGGGCGGCGACCGAAGGGCCCTAGTTAAGATATTCCACTTTTCCATCGAAATTCGGCACATGGCTTAAAGGCCTAGAGTCATGTGTTCTTATTCGCTGGAACTCTGACGTATCTTAACTTTTGGTCGCCGCAACTGGACCGTGCGGGACATCTTCCCTCGCGTTTAATTTAATGATATTACAAACAATATCGTAAAATATCCAATTGGACGTTTTTAATTACGTCGCAATATTAATACTGCAATTTCGGGAGGCGGGTCCGATAGTTGGTTCATGGACAAACCGCCAGCCTTTCGAGGAGGCGTCTTCATGATCATTCGTATCGCCGAAGATGCCTCCTCGATATGGTCGCTTAATAGTTTTAAGGTGAGTCGATACCAAAAGTCTGCCGCTGTCTCCGTAATTACTTTCGCCTTTCAGACGCGAATATTACGTTCATAAACATGCGGTAATTGCTCAATGATCCTCCTACAGCAGCTTTCTTTTGGCGTCTTTTCGTCTTCAGATTGGCCAATCTTTCGCGTTACAAGTGATATATCGGAATGAGAAGACAAGACAACATACAAGATTAAGGTATGTACATTTTTTATTTATTAGCAATAAGTTTTGCATTTTAACAACTAACAATTTTTTGACTTGTTTTTCGATGTGCTTCTACAGGTGTGTTGTTACAGGTATCAATACTTAGCTGATCTCTCGAACGTTTTCTTAGTTACGTTACAGGCCATTTAATTAGCATTGGTATCGAATTATCAGTGTTAATTAATATGTCTGTTGATATACTAGGTGCCATATGTAGAATCCCTTATACAGCTACATCCGTTGCCGTATCAAGATTCGAGATACCTATCGTGTTACAATATTCATAACTTGAAAATTTTAAAATATGTAACTACAAGGCGTGGCAATTCATTATTTTTACACTTTGGGCTTTTATTATTTTTACATGTCTTTGGGGTTAAAAATGCAAACATTTCTCGTTAAATCGTATATTACTGCTGACAATAGTATCAGCAAGGGGTCAAAACTTAATGTTTTCTTGTAAAATATAGTGACATTTTGTGAATAATAGTTGTTACATGTGTAGACTTTGTTCCATACAATTTATTACGATCCATATGAAGCTTTTAATTTAGAATGAATTCATAGGCGAGGAGAAAGAGGAGAAGTTTAAGGTCGTTTTGAGCTAATCAAAATAAAATCTTCTAAAAAACGTACTAAAAATTAGCTTGCAAATCAAATTTTGAACCACTAAGAAATTTTCTTTCTTTCGAATAACCACTTCTAGGGTTTATTAAATACATACATATAATCACGTCTATATCTCTTGCCGGGGTAGACAGAGTCAATGGTATTTATTAAATAAATTAAGAGAAATATGACTTCTTACTATAAGACTGGACTCCACCTTCTAACAGTACCTTAAACGTTTTCTATTTGATCGTCGTCTGAATGGCGTGGATAGAGAAACTTAGAAACAGGTCCGTTCCATTTCACGTAAGCTGACTTTATTGGGCCGTCAATCGCGGTGTCTCCTCATAACATTGCGTATAATGGAACGATTGAGTTTGTATGAAGTTATTAATTTTAGTATGTCGCTGAGCTTCGTCTATTTGCTCTGAATCATTAGTTATTAAGTCATCGATTGATTCTGTTTAACCTTTAGTTCTGCGGTTCTGTATTTTGATATATTTAGTTTCTTTATGTTAAATGTTTACTTTTACTAGTAGTCCTTTTATCTTTTCAATTATATGTCAATGTTCAATATAATCTCACCAGGGAAAAGTCAATATGTGTTATGAAATATTTTTTCTGGCAACATTAACTTTATCGTTGACTATAGGTAGAGCTTACTTATTTCGATATGGTTAGAGAAATTTGATTCTCATAAAGATTCCCAAGTTTTAAACAAGAAGGTGAATGTGATGTTGTGTTCAGACAACAGATTTTGGTAATTCTATAATAAAACCACATAATCATTAGAAGTATTAACCTAGTTAACTTTTTTCTGAGAACCAATAAAATCAAAACGAATAATATCCAAGAAAGAAATAATCCATACATATAATAAAACTGTAACTCAACTTAGTCTGTACATTGAAGATATTTAAGAAAAAAAATTATAAGGGGTCTTTTTAGGGTCAATAGAAGGCAAAACAATTTTTTTTAGAATTTTTGTCTGTCTGTCTGTCTGTCTGTCTGTCTGTCTGTCTGTCTGTCCGTCTGTCTGTCTGTATGTTTGTACGCGCATCATGCAAAATCTACCGAACGGATCTGAACGAAATTCGGCACAGATATAGTTAGTAACCTGGATTAGAATATAGGCTACTTTTTATGCTGAAATTCTATCCCAAGGGGATGAAATAGGGGGTGCAAGTTTGTATGGAACTTCGTCATTTTTGATTTGAATCGATATAAAAAGCTATAAATAATTATACATACATACATACATATGGTCACGTCTATATCCCTTGCGGGGTAGACAGAGCCAACAGTCTTAAAAAGGCTGAATGGCCACGTTCAGCTATTTGGCTTAATGATAGAATTGAGATTCAAATAGTGACAAGTTGCTAACCCAACGCCTAAAAAAGAATCCCAAGTTTGTAAGCCTATCCCTTAGTCGCCTTTTACGACATCCATGGAAAAGAGCTGGAGTGGTCCTATTCTTTTTTGTGTTGGGGCCGGGAACCACACGGCACCATAAATAATTAATTCTTATGTTTATTATAATGAAAAATGATGATAATGATTAAAAAAATAGCATTTTATTGATTTAATTCATTATGCTTTGTTTATTGATTTAGTTCCCGTGGTTTAGGTATTTATTTTTTGACCACCCGATACGAGATGGCGCCTCATGAGAATTTAAGAAATAACACGATTGTAGCCGCCGGCAAAATTTTTAATTAATTAAGTTTTAATTAAGTAATTTTAGTTTCGCCAGTACTTACTTCCATTATTATACTTACCTTTTTTTGTCTTTAGAATTTATTCGTTTTTTAACAGCTGCGCCCCCGGGACTTTGCTTTTGTAGGAAAAATAAATTATGTTCTATTCCAGGCATTATTCTTCCCGTGTACGTAAGTTTCATCAAAATCTATCCAGTTGAATTTGCATGATTGAATAGCATCCTCAAACACGCACTCACGTAGGCACATCTATTTTTTTGCATAATATTAGTTTATGTCAATGCAAGGCTCTTAATCTAAGCAATCTTTTTATGGAAGCGAAATTAACGTAGGCGAAGCCGCGGGCAAAAGCTAGTAATATTGATAAAACAATACGTTTAACAGTAAAAAGCCTTACAAACAATATTGACATCGGTAAAAATATTTAATTTTCGTTCGAAAAATTTTATCGGTGGATAATGGTGATTTATTTGTGTTCATCTCGCCTTGTGGTGCTTTCACACTTGCTAAAAATAGGTTCTAAATTATATGTACATTTTTTAAATGTTATTAAAACATTTTTTTAAATTTAAACTCTCCTTTAACTCTACAATTGGTTTGGTGAACTGAAAAGTCTTAGGTTTTACATTAACATGTTTTGTAATCAAAATTAACTTCCAAATGTTAATTTTTTTAAGGAGTTTTTTTAATTTTCTACTATTATTGGAAAATATACATAGCTAAGCGGCTACTCCAGCCTTCAGTTGTGGCAACTTTTAAAAGCCACAGTAACTTTCGCGTTAACAATATTAATATATTTGTCTGCAAGATTGACTGTTACTCGGACATTGTTTATCGCTCACTTGTAAATATCGCGATATACGCCGACAAGTGCAATTAGCGCCGGCGATTTATTGTTGTCGATGTACCTACAAAAAGTGGTGGGAAATTCAAATTTGGAACGTTGAAATTCGAATACACGCCCGCGAAGACAGTTAGAGTCAGTCAAGGGGAAGGCTCATAAATTTGGGATTTTTTTTTAAATTGTTTCAATGTCGTAATTGAAGTTTTGCCGAGGTGGTATTCGGTTATGAAGACGAGCAAACTTTGGATTCTTCTTTAACCCATATATTCCAAAGGTGTGATACGATATAACACCTTATATAACATATACTTTATATAACACGATGATAAGGACTGATGGGATAGCAACATTTCACTATCTAGATCTCAATTCTACTGATAAGAGGTGAGCCGTCAAAGTGAAAGTGGTACAAGGTGGGCCGTTGAGTGTTGTTGATTTATTCCTTCGTTGTCCTGGCATTAGTCTCTGTTATATATTCACCAATCTGAGCTAGCTTCCTCACCCATGAATGTTTTATTCCCTTAGTCGCCTTTTCTCGTCATCCATTAGAAAGGGATGAAGTGGTCCTATTCTAAAGTACATACATGTAATCACGTCTATATACATATCCCTTGCGGGGTAGACAGACCCTACAGTCTTTAAAGGACCACGTTCAGCTGTTTGGCTTAATGATAAAATTGAGATTCAAATAGAGACAGGTTGCTTGCCCATCGCCTAAAAGAAGAATCCCAAGTTTGTAAACCTATTCCTTGGTCACCGTTTACGACATCCATGAGATCGTTCTCATGTGGGAGTGGTCCTATTTTTTTTATTGGTGCCGGGAACCACATGGCGCCATGTTTATCACCCGATTGCAAATATCGCGATACACGCTGACACTCGCAATTAGCAATGGAGATTTATTGTTGCCGATTTACAAAATGGCGGCTTTACGTAGCGACATATCGGTCTAAAGAAAATAATACATTGTGAATGGATTATTGATATCATATCTACGTAACACACTTTCGATATGTTACGGTGAGGGATAATTTCGTGAGGGAACTTGTAAATTTAGGCTACTGGATTCGTAATCATGCTTCAGTATGGGTTAGGTTCTCCTGCATAGGTTCGTGGTAAAAAAAAACCTGATTTACCTACATACATACATACATATGGTCACGTCTTTATCCCTTGTGGGGTAGACAGAGCTAACAGTCTTGAAAAGACTGATAGGCCACGTTCAGCTATTTGGCTTAATGATAGAATTGAGATTCAAATAGTGACAGGTTGCTAGCCCATCGTCTAAAAAAAGAATCTCAAGTTTGTAAGCCTATCCCTTAGTTATCCTGTGCCGTGTGGTTCCCGGCACCAATACAAAAGGGAATAGGACCACTCCATCTCTTTCCCATGGATGTCGTTATATTATTATACACATAATCTGAGTGTGGAGGGAAAGGTAGGAGTGGGAAGACCTAGACGAACGTATCTTGATCAAATTAATGACGTCCTGGTAAAGGGTCAGGTCAAGAGTACCCGAAACCGCCGAGCTTGCACGAAGAGAGGTATGAATGTGGATGAAGCGAAGGAAGTATGCAGAGGTCGTGGCAAGTGGAAAGAGGTAGTCTCGCCTACCCCTTCGGAAAAGAGGCGTGATTTTATGTATGTATGTATGTATGTATTATCTGTTTGTTAACGTAAAGATTTATTCTGTCTGTCACCATCAACAAGTTAGCTACTATATCCCGATGCGCTCCTAAACTCTCACTTACCACATTCATCACATCTGTACAACCTACGATTTGACATTAAAATTAATCAAGAGACAGTCGGGCAAAGAACGCCGACCATTCATCCAGTCTTTCAAACACCATAGAGTACGCATATGCATAGAATGCGCGATAAATCATTGACGTCATTCATAAATCAATCGACAATGTAATGATAACATTGACAAAGACCCCCGTATAAGGGCTGCCTAACATTGTTTGTAATATTTGGCCAACGATTATGTATTGATTTTAATAATAAACAGAGGAAGTGTTAACTACTGTATGTTAAACAATGGGATTTGTATTTGCATATATTAATTTTGGGGTTATATTTTATTGAGTCGAAACTTCGGGATGCAGACATACATATAATCGCGTCTATATCTCTTGCGGGGTAGATATACCTATAGAAGCCAACATTCAGCTGTATGTCTAAATGATGGTATTCAGTCATGATGAAACAAATGATTCAAATAGTGACAGGTTGCTAGCCCATCGCCTACAAGAAGAACATCAAGTTTATTAGCCCTTAGTCGCCTTTTACGACATCAGTGAGAAAGATATGGAGCGGTTCTATTCTTAAGTGCCAGGAAACAGAAATTTTGTAATACTTGATTAATCAATTTCTCGCTACAATTTCAATACTATTTTTAGTACAAGGTTTTAATGTCAAGACTATACTTGCTATTTTGGATCATCACTCATCGTCCTAGCACTTCGGTTTAGTTTGGTTCTTTTGACTCAACTTGATGTATGGCCAGGAAGCGATCCGATTTGTAATAATAGTACGCTCGTCTTAGTCTTCATCTTTTGACGTTCCTTTTTTAGTCTATACGAGCTTATCCAACTTTAATTGAGGATTAAAACACAAATTTAGAACCTGACATTTAAGATATCGGAGATATATTTTAAAATGGAGGAAATATCTTATGACAGGACCCTGTAACAGATATGGGAGCAAGAAGGAACTCATATAATATATTCCCCGAAAAGTACTGTCCGCGAATATTAAAAAATAGAATAAATGGGTATCTCTTGGATGTAATATATTCGTTTTGATCGTCACACGTCACACAACATGAAATAGAAGACTTCTTTTATAAATTGTACTTTTAAAATATACCTATATACATTCATTCATTCTTCTTTTAGGCGACAGGCTAGCAACTTGTCACTATTTGAATCTCAATTCTAGCATTAAGCCAAACAGCTGAACGTGGCTTATCAGTATTTTTAAGACTGTTGGCTCTGTCTACCCCGCAAAGGATATAGGCGTGATTATATGTATGTATGTATGTACATTCATGTAATACAATTGTTTATCAGCTATTATGTATTCTGACAGGATCAGTTTTATGGGTTTTTGTATTAAAACTTTCTTTTTCTATTTTAAGGCTAGCATAATCAAAAACGAGAAATTCACGTGAATTATACTGACATTTAGTATAATGACGTCACCATTCGCGATTCACCAAAACATGAGCGTAACTCTCGATTCGCGGGTAATTTGCTTTCCACCGTAGACTTTTTAAAATTTTAGACTCGTCAAAAATTTTCACAGTTCAATTAAGTCAAAAGAGAGAACAAGGCAAAGTCTGAATTACGAAAATATTTCAAGCAGATGCGGTTGTTGCGTTAAAATGTGACTTAGTTAACGGTGTAAGTGTTAAAAATATATATTCATTTAATAAATAAATTACATATAATAGAATATTCACGTCTCTTATCCATCGTTTTGGAGTCTGAGGTATTTTGCAACCCTGTAGTTAATTTCCGTGTCTCTATTCTGATAGAGACACGGAAATTAACCACAATTCAATAGTTGAATGTGCGTTTTTACACATCAGTTAATTTCGCCAATGAAGAAGGCTTTGGACCTCAAGTGGAATCTGCTGTTTCAGTTTAGAGGTCTACGCAGCAATATCGCGTACACGTTGTATTAATGCAAATTGCATTTATCGAACATTTTTATACGCGGCGCGGCATCCCGCCGCCATTATTTGAGACGACGCGTTGAAAAGGTGTAATCGTATTTTTATTTTTATTTTGTCAGTTTGATGATTGATGTCTTTTTGAGAAAGAAAAATAAGTGTTTCTTTACTTTGTAGAAGCCTAAAATTTTTGGGAAAGTGAGAATCGTATGATATTTGTTAGGCATTCGAATATTTTATACTAGCTGTGCCCGCGACTTCGTCCGCTTGGAAGTTATTTTGGGCATCGTTGCAGCCCTCAAAGAAGAATAATTTTCCCCGTTTTTTTCACATTTGCCATTATTTATTAGCTCCTTATAGTTGCAGCGTGATGATAAATAGCCTAAAGCCTTCCTCGATAAATGGTCTATTAAACACAAAAATAATTTTTCAATTAGAACCAGTATTTCCTGGGACTAGCGCGTTCAAACAAACAAACTCTTCAGCCTTATAATATTAGTATAGATGTGTTTTAAGGTTAATAGATGAAACAAAGTTGGAGTTAAGACAAACACTCAGATAGGATTTCCCGAAATCACAGACGGAAAGCGTGACCACTTTTTTGTTTTTGTTTTGGCTCTATTTTTTTCGGTGAAACGTGACTGAATAAGCTTATCGCCAATAAATTTGAAACACAGATCTTTACAGCCAACCTTAATTGTTTTCTATCACGCACACGCTTGGCCCGAAAGCGAAGTTTTACCATTTTTTAAGGGCCAAAATTCCAAGTAAAAAATTACATTTATTCCCTATAATCCATGTGATTTCGCGCCTGGCCTGAACAAATACCGGTCAAGCACTTATCACTTAAATGCTGACCAACCTACCAATTTCCTTACCATATAATTGAAATGAATGCGTGCGTAATTGAAAAGCTGGCATCGATTATTATAAAACTTTCGAAAATTACTATTTGTGTGGCATATTGAGTCCACTTGTGTACACAGTTACAAGTTGGTGTAAAAAATAATACTTTGGGTATCAATTGACGGTGTCAGACCTGAATCATTATTTACATGAAGACTCATGTAAATAATGATTCAGGTGAAAAAAAAACGGTAAGATGTACATTGAATCAGGAGACCCTGATTCAATGTACATCTTACCGTTTTTTTTTTTAATTTATTTTATGGTTCACTAGGGACTCGACTCGGCCTCGCACGGTGCACTTTTATGGCAAAAATAAAGCTCTACTGGTGACCCTTAGAAAGTTTTTCGAGAAACCTTATTATCTCCATCACGGAATATAAAATTATTTTTATAAGAGAAGTACCTATAAGCAGAAGATCATAATATTATTTGTAGCAAACTGTCTTCATCTCCTCTTTGTCTTTGTCGTAATATACAAAAGTCGAATTTCGAAATAATGTGGAAAAATCTCCAATTTTAATGTCACAATGGAAATCAAGTAATTAACCATCATTATTGTATTTTTAGGGCATACTTGCAGAGTACAGCGCAGAGACCAAGCTTTGAAAATAAAGCAGTTTGTTTTTTTTGTTTGTTTGTAAACTTTTTATATCGCAAAAAGTAAAAACAAATTAAACAAATAAATAAAAAATATTCATTATAGACATTAAGACGATGAATACTTACTTTATGTAGCTTGTTTATGTTGTCACGTACATTTAAACATGTAAATATAATGCTGATGTCTGCTGAATTATCAAATAATAAATACGGACAAGTGACATGAATTGAGCCCCAGCCCACTTTCTTACTCTCTTTCTTCTTGATCACATGTAGATGAAAATAAATTTATTTATCAAACCAGCGGTTCTGTTAACCGATATTAAACGTTGGAATTTCACGAATTAAACTGATTTTCGTAAATAAGCAATCAGCAAAAATCTGAAATTTCAAAGCGGTTAAGATGAAGTACAGCCCACGCGCAGATTGTAATCTCGCGAGATGATCATAAATCTTTGCCTCTGTACCTTACTACTCTGTAGCAGATGCGGCGGTGAAATTAAAAATGTCTAATTAACTACTCTTTTAAGTATTTAATAATCGCATATCGTCTGTCAATGAATTCAGTACATTATGCTTGGAGATGTAAAAGGTCTGTTATTTTGCAGGTTTTGTAAGTTAATGTTGGCTTTTAAACTGGAGATTCTTACAGGCGATAGGCTAGCAAGCTGTCACTATCTAAATCTCGATTCTAGCATTAAGCTATACAGCTGAACGTGGCCTTCCAGTCTTTTCGAGATTGTGGGCTCTGTCTACTCCTTAAGGGATAAATACTACATGTATATGAGAAGCAGCTGGTACACATTATGTTTTTAATTCGCTAATCAACCAGCATGGAAATTTTACGTTTTTTATTTATATACTTGTTTCAATTAAACTCAAAAACTACTGGAACGGTTTTGTTTATATTGAAAACATAGATTGAAAAATCTTACAAAAGCACCATACCATGAATTTAGAAAATTCCCACAGAAGCGAAACCCAGCGCAGAAGCTAGTATTTGTGTAAACCGCCTACAGCAAACCACATCAAGGACGCCAGTTAACGGCGTCAGCCGGAGTGTCTTTCAGATTTATTGTCATAATTATGCAGTGTAGGTAATTGTATAGCCTTAAGGGATCTCTTTCCACGTCTAGAGAGATGTGGCATTAAATTTAATATCTCTACTTTGTTTACTTAGCCATGTTCTATATCAATGCTTGTTCCGTGTGGTTCTAACTACTTTAGAAAAGGATCCTTCCATCTGCTTTATGTGGATAGCGTAAGAAGCTTGACGTCGCGAAAGATGATAAAACTGAGAATGTGGTAGACATAGACATAAAATCACGCCTCTTTCCCGGAGGGGTAGGCAGAGACTACCTCTTTCCACTTGCCACGATCTCTGCATATTTTCTTCGCTTCATCCACATTCATAACTCTCTTCATGCAAGCTCGGCGGTTTCGGGTACTTTTGACCTGACCCTTTACCAGGACGTCCTTAATTTGATCAAGATACGTTCGTCTAGGTCTTCCCACTCACTGGGAAATACTAATTATTATTACTACTGAGAATGTGGTACACCTGTAAAATTGGAGAAAGGAATGTGGGAAAGCGAGTCCCGGGTCCCGAAGTATAGGAAGAGAGGGTGCAATCAGGAAGACGCAGAGATGAATGAGGAAGGGAGAGAGAGGTATAAGAAACGAATGTAAGGAATCTGGTCCAAATTAAGTTCGGTTCCCCGTCACGGAAGTGAGATGCTTATGGTAATTAATTTGCCTGACTCGTTCGTTCATCCCCATTTTTTAGGTGAGGAGACCGCCCTTTGCCCATGTCAAATACTTCCTACACATCCTTAAATATGCTACATAAAAATAAAAATCTAAAAATATGCAGAATAAACGAAGTGAAATTTCGGAACCTCCACATTTTATACAGTCAGACGAAAAAAGTTTCACTTTACATAAAGTTTTGCGATATTGACAAAGGCTCGACAAGTTACGATAACCGCTTTTCTTTCGAAAACTTGTAAGCTCTCGTGATTTAAGCTCTGTCCCGGTGTTATTTGTCCAGGTTTTGAAGTGGCCTGCAGGTTGGGATTATTATGTTTGTAATTTTATTTTGCATTTATTAATGTGAGGTGTCAAAATGACTGTTAAGTGAAGAGATTTGTCAGCTTTGGTGTATTAACCTTTCTTTTATTTAAGTTGTTTATGTTTGTTCGTAAAATAAAACATTCGATTATTTCCGTAACAGATAGTATACTTAAGACCCGAAAAGTAATAGAAATAATGATACTTAGTTTTAAAAATTATGTAAAAATCAAATCTCTTTTGAACAACAATATATTTTACAAGAATTTAGTTTATAATTTCACATACAAAAATCTTAGTACACTTTGATCGTCGAATTTAGAAAATAATTAAAGTTTATATAATTAGACACAAATGCAGATTAGCATAAAGTCGAGTTTAGGAGATCTATAAACCGAGTGCACAATTTAGCCCACAACAATGTCCCACCAATTCCCGCTCACAGTTCCCGGGGTTCAACTCCAGTTGACCCATAATTATAATCGATTCTGATCGCCGTGATTATGATGCCTCGCCATTTTCAATATTTACTGTTTGTTTTCCAACTTGAGACAACGTGGTCAAAGTGGATTACAAAAGTACCTCTCACAAGAGGGTATATCCCACGGGTCCCAGATAGTGAATTAAGTTTGATAAAGTTATCCTTTACATAGTATGATTTTAGTAAAATTTTAAAGTTAATGAGTAAAGGATTGTGAGAATTAAAAAATAAACGACTAGTCTTTGAGAACAGTAAGGAAACAGAATTCTTTCATACAACATAACGATTTAATCTTTCGATTATGATGCCTGTGTTTAATATAAAAATTTAATCAAATCAAAACCCGGAATATATTTAGGAACATATGTAGGAAGCTAAGGTATGCCCAGATACCACACCTCCTCGCCTTGAGAGGTTTATAAGAGGTAAGGAAGTGACCATAATAAATACAGGGCTCTTTCTTCTAGTTATTTTAAAACTGTGAATTCGAATCGTGCACCTTTGCACTAGCTCGCTTTTGATTAACCAATACCTAACCACTAGACCGACATCTCACGAAAATAGGTGAACTAAAAACAAATTCACAAGGAAAGCTAAAATAAATGCGGGGTCCATTAACATCGGATGTTAAATGTACGTCCACACAAGCGGAGTCGGGCGTTAACATTTAACGCATTAAGTACACAGCAGTAAAAATTTCTCACTCCGCCGGCCATTTCTCACGGCTCATCCTAAAGTGTACAAATTGTTGTGCGCGGAGGTGGTTTTCGTGGTACTCCATAAATTAAGACGAGCGAGGCGATTTTTCTCTTTGGTGCCCTGAATTGTTGTATCGATGTCTTTGCACGCAGTTACGTAAATTGATATTGGTGACAGGTCTCGGGTTCGAACTACGGTCAGGTCGTTATGATAAAATTATATATATAATAAAGAGTTATAAATTGATAAACACTATTGCTTAGAATATATATAGTTATAGGTATAGGTTTTTTTAAACCTACCTCAGACACCATTCTCTCATAATTTCTAATTGTTACCTATACTAACTTTTAAGCACAAATATAAATTTGTGTTGAGATAAATAAAACTAATGCTGGTTTCGAAATATGGTGCTTGTTCCTTTTCATGGTAGTAAGTCCAAATATATACCTATAATAATATATGTATAAATATATGTTATAATATATATTCATTCATTCAAATAATCAAGACTATCTTCCTTGCGGGGTAGACAAAGCCAAGCCTTAAAAGAATGATAGGCCACTTTCAGCTGTTTGGTTTAATGATGTAATTGAGGTTTCTAGTCCATTGCCTAATAAAAATGGTTGCTTGCCGTATAAATAAGGTCAGTCAGTCCTTGCCTTCAGAAATTTTGATATAAACTTGCATACAAGTCCCGTTAACGTCATTCATCAAATACACTAGACGAGGATTCATGGACCAAGGCGAGACCATTAAAAATGAATCAATAACGCGTAATTGCAAACTCGACCAATGTGAAACAATTACTTTTACTCTATAGTGTAGTTTTAGCTGTCCATCGGACAATCAACTTGTCTCTATGATGTAGGGGATGGGTGGCAGGTGCCGCTAGTTTCCCGAAGGGATGGGGAACCGTATCGATAAAATTTTAGGGTTAATATTGTATTTTGTTTTCACCTCAAAATTTCTAATAAGATATTTTTAATTAGATTTCCGTTTAAAAATCATAGATATGTTTTTTTTTCTTTTTTATTGGTCTGTATATGTATCTTTTTTTGTCCTTCCAAAAAGGGTTTACCCGAAGCATAATTTTGCAATCCACTTAGAAGAAAAGCCGATGTCATCCTGTTACCTCCACTAAGGTCTACCCCAAGTACTTAACACTCGTGGGGCTCATTCAGTAGTCTAATTTAAGTATATTATTGTTCTGAGGAATCTCAACGGAAAAACTATGACTTATCTATCGTCCATGCAAATCATAAACAGATTTGTCAATATGTTCGTCATACATACAAACATATAGTCACGTCTATATTCCTTGCCGACACAGACCCAGCAATCTTGAGAAGACTGAAACGCCACGTTCAGCATTTATTTCGTTCGCTTTATGATGGAATTGAGATTCAAATAGTGACAGGTTGCTAGCCCAAGCCCCTTCAAGAGGAATCCCAAGTTTATTCGCTTATCCCTTAGTCGTTTGTTCGTCATATTTGCCACATATGGCTTAGGTAAGTACGCTATATATTCAATAAAGATGTTTCTTTCACGTTTATATAAATACTCGTAGTTATATCCTTTTCTGATTTCATAATACACTTTTGTATTTAGAAAGTAAAAAAAAATATTACTGTCATACGGTTGTTTATTTATGAGTCGCGATTTAAAATTCTGAAGTTCCTTTAACAATATTTTATACAAACTTATGTTAGGTGCAGACTTTTATTTTCATTTTCAATATATTTAAATACTTACACGGAACAATTTCAACATAATATTCAGGACTACGGGAAATTAATGCCAATTTTTAAATTATAGTATGTTTTTATCGACATAAATTTTGTTAACGTCGTGGCACACCACTAATCACTTAGCCGTATGTTTATAACTATTCATAGTAGCTTTATTGTTGGTGCTTCTTATTGAAAATATGGTTTTGACGTGTCATTTGGCAAGTTTTATGAGTTCTAAATTATACAGTAGTCGGATACTCTTTATAACTTTTAAGACATGAAAAATGTACCTGTTCTTCATCGTGAGTAGCCGTAATCATTACTCTGTAATGTTTTGAAACAATTTATGCAAAAGATACCTACACATATACATATATGTAGTCACGTCTATATACCTTGCGGGTAAGACGGAGCCAACAGCCTTGGAAAGACTGAAAGGCCACGTTCAGTTTTAAGACTTTATATTGTAATTACTGACTTAATAATTTAGTATTGATATTGTAATAAAAACGTGGCCATTCAGTCTTTTCAAGACTGTTGGCTCTATCTACCCCGCAAGGGATATAGACGTGACTATATGTATGTATGTAAAGATAAAGCTTCCATTATGCATTTGTAACATGGTACCACCGCGACGCCGTTTTTACTGCGAAAAAACTATCGCTGTTTCGCTTTTTATCATGACCAAGAACGGGACAGCGATAGATTTTCATGCGTGCCTTGTTAGTAGGTACTGCAAGGTACGTTTACCTTAAAAAGGTCAAATTATTTCATTACCCTCTTATCAGATCACTTTTTTTTTGTTAAATTAAGAAGTAATAATCTCATTTCACATTCCAACGAGAGAAATCATCTTCACCTTGAAACAGAATGTGTATTGCATTACATGACCTTTGTATAGGCTCCGTTTGACATATCACGTAATAAATATAATGAAATGATCGACACGTCATATCTGTCTCGTGTAGGCGACTCTTAATTGATGACTGAACCGCGGCGTAAGGTAGGTGAGATTTACCAATGACTCTTAAATATAAATAAATAAATATACATACATATCATCACGTCTATATCCCTTACGAGGTAGACAGAGCCAACAGTCTTGAAAAGACTGAATGGCCACGTTCAGCTATTTGGCTTAATGATAGAATTGAGATTCAAATAGTGACAGGTTGCTAGCCTGTCGCCTAAAAAAGAATCCCAAGTTTGTAAGCCTATCCCTTAGTCGCCTTTTACGACATCCACGGGAAAGAGATGGAGTGGTCCTATTCTTTTTTGTATTGGTGCCGGGAACCACACGGCACTGCCGGGAACCACACACATAAATAAATATATACGGGACAAATTACACAGATTGAGTTAGCCTCGAAGTAAGTTCGAGACTTGTGCTACGAGATACTAACTCAACGATACTATATTTTATAATAAATACTTACATAGATAAACATCCAAGACCCAGGCCAATCAGAAAAAGTTCTTTTCTCATCATGCCTTGGCCGGGATTCGAACCCGGGACCCCCGGTGTCACAGACAAGCGTACTACCGCTGCGCCACAGAGGCCGTCAAACTCTTTATGTGCACTTACCTACATGGGTTCATACATCTGATAATTATCAGCACGAGATATGAACCCATGTAGGTAAGTTTTGAAGTTATCGTAAAAAAACTATTCAGATTCATGTAACAAACATTATGGAACAAACATGCTGTTTTCCTGTGTAATGTGCCAATGGCTGTTTTCAAAGCTGGGTACTTACATTAGTTTGAATGCTTACCGATGGAAAAAAAATATCATTATTCAAATTACAAATCTTAAAGTAAAAGACATCAACGCGTTACGTTTCCATATAATTTTAGAATAGGATCACTCCATATTTTTCCTCATAAACCTGAGATCTTTCTTGGAAGAGATATAGACGATTTGATAAGAATGTAGTTTGAAAGCGGTTTTTTAGTAATAGTGGTGTACTAAAATTTGTGAAATTAATAGCGTAAAGGAAACAATGTAAAGATAAAATGCTGCAGTGCAGTTTGTTACCGCTTCTTCTATACTAACGTTTTGAGAGCGTCAGTGAACTTAATTTGAAGTAATTTATTTGACGTCATCGACTAATGATTACAAATTGTGAATTTGAATAGTACGAATCTCAATTCTATCAGTTAGCCAAATAGCTGAACGTGGCCCATCAGTCTTTTCAAGACTGTTTTCTCTGTCTACCCTTCAAGGGATGTAGACGTGATTATATGTATAGAATGTGTGTATGAGAAGGACGTAGAATATTTTCATCTCGGTAAAAACTGAAGTTCCTGTGGGATTTGCGAAAAGCCTGTAGGTGGCGCCAAATTCGCGCGTATAGGCCTTCAGAGTATCTACTTATTATAAACGAGAATATTTTATATTAGAGGAGTAAGTGCGGACTTCACCGGAGTTCGGTCGAGACTTTTTTGTAGATATTTATAAGATCTACAATTAATTAAAACATTTTATGGTTCTATCTTTTGTAAATTAGGCAGCGTACGCAAAATAAGTAACTTTTTGGTTGACTTTTTTTCAGTTTGTGTCCGAAAAATCCAAATTTATTACGGAACCCTATTTTTTTCCAAAATAAAATATAGTCTATGTTACTTGTGGATAATGTAGCTTTCGAATGGTGAAAGAATTTTTAAAATCGGTCCAGTAGTTTTTGAGCCTATTCATTACAACCAAACACAAAGTTTTCCTCTTTATAATATAAGTGTAAGTGTATGGTGTAGGTGGCACAACAATGAATGAATCTCTAAATTCGCGCAAGTAGATGGCGCTTAATTCGCTCGGGAGAAACTGCGGGTAAAAGCTAAAAGCTAATCGTAAACAAAAATCGCTAATCGCTTTTAAATTAAAACAGCAATAAGAAGCTTGAAATAATCCGTGGGCGATATAAACGCGGCGTGACAAACGTTGTTAATTCACTTGTTTTGTTTGTCCGCGATTACTATTGGAGATAATTGATTTGTTTAAATGTGTTTATGATAAGGCCTAGACGAATGTACTTATATCTTATTATCTAATCGGGAGCTTTTATGAAGATAATGATGTATGAGGATGTATCAGAATTTGTTTTTGTAACTTGTGTAAAGCAAAGAATGAATTAAGGGAAATAATTATGCTGAAATTGGGAGATAACGGGATTTTAAGTTGTTCGCTGCGGGCGCTCTCTAGTCAGCAATACCCAATAATAATAAAAAGAGATTCTTTTGTCATGTAATGTAAATAAACTCAAAAATTACTGGTCTGATTTTCACGAAATTTGGCACAAATAAAGAATAGATCTTCGAAACTAACATAGGGAATAACTTTTTTCTGGAATTCCCTACGAGAGCGAAGCCCCGCCCAAACGCTATAGAGTATGTAATATATCCTCCATACATATAATAAAACTGTAACTCAACTTTGTCTGTACATTGAAGATATTTAAGAAAAAAAATTATAAGGGGTCTTTTTAGGGTCAATAGAAGCCAAAACAAATTTTTTTAGAATTTTTGTCTGTCTGTCTGTCTGTCTGTCTGTCCGTCTGTCTGTCTGTATGTTTGTACGCGCATCACGCAAAATCTACCGAACGGATCTGAACGAAATTCGGCACAGATATAGTTAGTAACCTGGATTAGAATATAGGCTACTTTTTATCCTGAAATTCTATCCCAAGGGGATGAAATAGGGGGTGCAAGTTTGTATGGAACTTCGTCATTTTTGATTTGAATCGATATAAAAAGCTATAAATAATTATACATACATACATACATATGGTCACGTCTATATCCCTTGCGGGGTAGACAGAGCCAACAGTCTTAAAAAGGCTGAATGGCCACGTTCAGCTATTTGGCTTAATGATAGAATTGAGATTCAAATAGTGACAGGTTGCTAACCCAACGCCTAAAAAAGAATCCCAAGTTTGTAAGCCTATCCCTTAGTCGCCTTTTACGTCATCCATGGAAAAGAGCTGGAGTGGTCCTATTCTTTTTTGTGTTGGTGCCGGGAACCACACGGCACCATAAATAATTAATTCTTATGTTTATTATAATGAAAAATGATGATAATCCATACATATAATAAAACTGTAACTCAACTTTGTCTGTACATTGAAGATATTTAAGAAAAAAAATTATAAGGGGTCTTTTTAGGGTCAATAGAAGCCAAAACAATTTTTTTTAGAATTTTTGTCTGTCTGTCTGTCTGTCTGTCTGTCCGTCTGTCTGTCTGTATGTTTGTACGCGCATCACGCCAAATCTACCGAACGGATCTGAACGAAATTCGGCACAGATATAGTTAGTAACCTGGATTAGAATATAGGCTACTTTTTATCCTGAAATTCTATCCCAAGGGGATGAAATAGGGGGTGCAAGTTTGTATGGAACTTCGTCATTTTTGATTTGAATCGATATAAAAAGCTATAAATAATTATACATACATACATACATATGGTCACGTCTATATCCCTTGCGGGGTAGACAGAGCCAACAGTCTTAAAAAGGCTGAATGGCCACGTTCAGCTATTTGGCTTAATGATAGAATTGAGATTCAAATAGTGACAGGTTGCAAACCCAACGCCTAAAAAAGAATCCCAAGTTTGTAAGCCTATCCCTTAGTCGCCTTTTACGTCATCCATGGAAAAGAGCTGGAGTGGTCCTATTCTTTTTTGTGTTGGTGCCGGGAACCACACGGCACCATAAATAATTAATTCTTATGTTTATTATAATGAAAAATGATGATAATGA
This sequence comes from Amyelois transitella, assembly GCF_032362555.1. Lineage (NCBI taxonomy): Eukaryota > Metazoa > Arthropoda > Insecta > Lepidoptera > Pyralidae > Amyelois > Amyelois transitella. The sequence goes on along the minus strand of NC_083511.1, from coordinate 1,498,260 downwards.
TTAAAAAAATAGCATTTTATTGATTTAATTCATTATGCTTTGTTTATTGATTTAGTTCCCGTGGTTTAGGTATTTATTTTTTGACCACCCGATACGAGATGGCGCCTCATGAGAATTTAAGAAATAACACGATTGTAGCCGCCGGCAAAATTTTTAATTAATTAAGTTTTAATTAAGTAATTTTAGTTTCGCCAGTACTTACTTCCATTATTATACTTACCTTTTTTTGTCTTTAGAATTTATTCGTTTTTTAACAGCTGCGCCCCCGGGACTTTGCTTTTGTAGGAAAAATAAGTTATGTTCTATTCCAGGCATTATTCTTCCCGTGTACGTAAGTTTCATCAAAATCTATCCAGTTGAATTTGCATGATTGAATAGCATCCTCAAACACGCACTCACGTAGGCACATCTATTTTTTTGCATAATATTAGTTTATGTCAATGCAAGGCTCTTAATCTAAGCAATCTTTTTATGGAAGCGAAATTAACGTAGGCGAAGCCGCGGGCAAAAGCTAGTATATATATATATTCAAAACACATTGTTTAGATTTGACGTAGACAAAGTTAAAATTTGGTTATCCTTGTACAGATTTCAGTGATTCATATTTATATCTATGAATTCTAATCTAGATGACCTCGTAATTTTTACCCGAATACATTCTACTACCAGTTCCTCCCGTTAATAGGCCCTTAACAGTCAGTCGCATACGTTGCGCTATCTATGCGTCAAAACGTTGAATATAATCATATCGACATCAAAATCGGAGCAATAAATACGTCTCCTCATCTCCGCTGCGATCAGGACAATGGCATAATTTGACGCAAATCAAATCGCGAGCTCTCAGCTATCCCTCGGATGTCGTAAAAAAATTAAGACGCCATTACGTGAGAGCTTTTGTGGTCCACTTCTTACATTGAAGAGTTAACTCTTGTCGGTGGAGTTTATTGAAACGTTCTCCGTTCTGTGTTTTTTCTTTGTCTGGTAATGATTTTATTTATTTTAATTACACGTACAACCTTTTTAAACGGTTTTATTTAGCTCACCCCGTTTGTTTTATTTATTCTTGGGTCAAATTTAGTAATTCAAATTTCACCCTCTTCCTGTCAACCGATTAATCTGAAATTTTGTATACACTTTGGATTTTGGTGACAATATAATTATGTTTATTCATTATCATTATAAATTCAAGATGGCCGCCGTTACAAAATGGCGGATAATTTAGGTTTCATTAATCCCATCAATATGGGTATCAAATGAAAGGGCTCAACAAGCAGAATACAATATACTATAAAAAATTGAAATCCAAGATGGCGGCCTCTACAAAATGGCGGATAACTTAGGTTTTATCAATCCCATCAACATGGGTATCAAATGAAAGGTCTCAACAAGTAGAATACAATTTACTATTCAAAATTAAAATCTAAGCAGTGGGATAAAATGTAGCCTATGTTACTCCTGAAGGTTAAGTCTATCCCTGTGCCAAATTTCATTCAAATCGGTCCAGTAGTTTTTGAGTTTATTCGTTACAAAAACAAATAAAAATAGGTAAAAAAACTTTTTAAGTTAAACGGTTTTATGTTAAACATACATTGCAATGTTTAATATAAATGTACTAAAAACCAAAAAATAAAAAAACAGGTAAAAAAACTTTTTAAGTTAAACGGTTTTATGTTAAACATTACAACGTCAATTGTCTACAATCGTTGATTAAAATGTTTGTTTTGTAATGTTACACTATAATTAGGCAGTTGTTCAACCGACAACGATGGACGTGTGATAAGTAGGGCTAGAATGTGGAAACAAGTTAGCAAGCTCGATTAAGCGAGTTTTAGGGTTTCATAATGTTGAGCGAGTAGTACTTTTATCATAAGTTTTGTCGATTAAAGACAAACTACGAGCAGTGAAACGATTCCTCGCTAGCCAGCAAAATAGTAAGTAATTTGCGCACCGTCTGCGGGCCAACTGCCTAACGACGAATTAAACGATTCTTCTATCGCACATTAAGTCTATAATTTGTAGACAATTGACGTGCCCCACGGTTTTATTTTAGTCTAGTCTATGCATATGTTTATAATTCCCACGACTGTATCTATTTTATTATTTTTTGGTTTTTAGTACATTTATATTAAACATTGCAATGTATGTTTAACATAAAACCGTTTAACTTAAAAAGTTTTTTTACCTGTTTTTTTATTATTTGATAAATTCGTGGCTTTTGAAAGGCTCAGTTGTTGCTGTAAGACAGACATAATTGGAATCTTTTAGAATTTCCAAAGTGACTTATTATTATTAAACAACGAAGTAATCAGTTGCTATAAATATTTTTGTAGGTATATTTTTGAAGATTAAAATTTTTTTTATTTAAAATGATAAAACCATCTAATGTCAGATGTTTTTTTCAATGCCAGAAATTGTGAATTGGCCATTGAACACCGCACTCAGTCTCAACTTTTTATAGTCCGAGAGCGCATGTAATAAAGATCTAAGAGCGTCCCGTGAGCATCAGATAAGCTTCTCAGATCATCACTATAGATAAAGCACCGAGGATTTGAAAGTATAAAATGTTTGGACAGTTCTCGTATGGAATCTTTCACGTTTGTAAACGCACGAATATGACGCGTCGCCATTAGCCCATCGCTCAATCGAAAGTAATTTATAACGTAAAGCAACAAAGTCCAAATTTGAATCGTGTTGTCTCCATCCTTAAGCGGCACCCTTTGTTCTCGGACAATGAGAAAAATAACTTAAGTTTTGAAGAAGAAAGTCTAGATTGCATCGCGCGAAATGTTATCGCGGTCCATCTCAAACTTTCGCACGATTGATCGGTAGTATTTTTTGCGGGTGCTTTATTTATAAAACAATCGAACGACTTCGATGTAATAAACGTGAGTTTCCACTACCATTGGTGGCGATTTTGTTGGATTGGATAAGTGGATATTTTTTTTATACTTTCTTTTTGGTTTCTGTGGGGCTTACCCACTCAGAGATAACAGTTAAAAGCGGACCTCGAATTCGTTTCCTTCAACCAAGACAATAATAAGTAACTTTTTATTTTCTAGGAGAACCAACGCGATAGATATTAACATATGAGTACTAAAGCGATGTAATAATAACATGCTGTAATAGATAAATGAAAAAAAAAACAAATAAAATTTGTTAAATTTTAGCCGTATCTCTGAGTAGGTAATATAAAGCTTCCTTTAATGTTATAGTTGGTGGCTCCTTTGAGCTTTACCTATCTGCAGGCGGCATCGCAGCTTTCTAGACTTAGATGATATCTCACGTCGTTAAGCTTGCCTGAATTTCATCACATTCTGTAATGTGCAATTCATTATATCAGATTCGGTGCATTGTATGAATTTATATGTTGTTTTGTTGCAAACCGCTGGAAAGTTGTACTTATTGTCTTTGTATTAAAATATTGATTTCTCAAAATTTACTTTAATGTTATCAAAACTGTTTGATATAAGAATGTATTTAAAGGTCAATAATTGTCGTCTGCTATGTTGATGTTATAAAGTTATTTCTGATATGATTTGTAGAGAGCGTATCTGGTTAAAAAAATGAAAATAGAACAACTCGTCTCTAACATAGAAGGTGCCTGTTATTCTTTTTATATATATAACATATATATAAATAGAAAGTTTAAAAAATATCTGCAATTTGTGACAACCAAATTCATAATCGAGTTCCAATAGTTATGGTTGCAGGATCGTCCGCGCTTGCGTAAGTCCCGACTCCGGCGCAAGAATCCGCAGTCTTGTCGTAGGTAATTGTCATTTCATTATAGAAGTATTCTGTGCCGGCATTCGGCCAGTTTTTGGACGACGCGAAATCGTCGATAATCGAACGCTCGATTCGTGATTGATAGCATCGAGTACAGACTTTTTGTAATCGATTTGATTCGATTCTGCGATGGTTATGAAATTAGTTTTTGTTGAGAGGCATTTGTTTGCTATTGATTTGTTTATCTTGGGCTTGCGTGACTTTGTTAACAAGTTAGTTTTATCTTATTTTATTTGAAGGTTCTGGTACTCGACCTTTAAGGGCCTATTTGTTCCCTTCTTAAAATTCAGATACTTTTAAAATTATTATTAATAGAATACTTTTAAAATTTTAAAATTTTTACCAGTGCTTCCAATTTATAAAAATAGTGAATGCCTTTTAAGATGCTGGTTACATTATAGTCTATAACGCACTATAGTTTGCAAAACATAACTACCTAACCATAATTTCATTAAGGGTTAAAAAATATATAAAGTTTAACAAAATAATTTCTAGAGAATAATTAACTTACTAATAGTTTACTTAACTATTTATGTAATGTGACAAGCTATCGATATTTATAATATTGTTTCATCTATAATATTAATTCACAACAAGACCACTCACTATTCAAATGATACTACACCAGTAGCATAAAATTTGCATGTAAGTATATTTATGAATGCTTTTACACACGTTCGGAACCCCACAGCGGGCTGTTACATTCAATCATACAGCCAATAAATACTTCAAACGAGGCATAAAGTTTTATTCTTTCGTCAGAAAAAAAAAAAACAAGTTATGGTTTTGAAAAATAGAAATGAGTTTGATTGGGTTTAAGAGGTTCGCGCGCTATTTGTTCCGTTGTTTATGACTGATGGATTTTTTTTGACGCGACACGGATGGTTAATAATTTATTGAACTATAATGTGTATTCTTTTTTTATTTTCCATCGTCTTTGGATAGTCGTCAGTCTCATTATCTTAGACGATGGAAAATTAAAAAGAAATGCACATTATAGGTAGTTCAATAAATTATTAACCATGCGTGTCGTAATAAAAAAAAGTTGAATGTGACTTGCGTAAATGTACATACTCGTAGTTTTTTTAGCATGAAATTGTCATGGTTAATTTCACTGCTAAATACAGCGTTATTTTAGCAAAGTAAATAACTTTATTGTTTTTCTATTGAATTTTATCTATATAATTATCACTGAATGTGCATTCAGTTATTATGTTTTTGACTAAAGAAAGAATGACACATAGCTTAAAAGTATAAACAAAAAATACACTAACGTACATTTAATACAATCCCCGATATCAGCAACGAACCCAAAACTTTTCTTGATTTTTATTTTGGATTATTTTCTGCAAAGAACTCACGGAAATCCAGTATTTTAGACATGTGTATAGGCGTGTCTTATATAATAAATATACATACTCATATAATATGTCGTGGGTCTACTGGAAGAAATTTCTCCAGAAATAATGAATAAATATAATACAAGGACACTATGTACTAAATTTCTTTAGTTTAAGTTCTTATTTTTTCCTTGATGTGCATACATAAATATAAAAATAAATAAAATATTCCCTTATCACATTACATGCTTCGTAACGATCAAAGTAAGTCATTCATACTAGTATTTCTACTACATAAAATTCAGTAAAAGCATCTTCAATTTTTATTCATCCTGGAACATAAAATTAAAGGGCATAATTTTGATAGCCATGAAAATAACTTCAGAGCCGTAGGTTAGTTAGAAATTGCGACTACCGCCAATTACCTATCCAGGTGACGGGTATAAAGTCGAATATTATGCTAAGTGTGCAATCCGTTTAGCTTAATTGATTTCTAGCGTGACTCCGCAGCGCCAATGTAATCTCTTTATAATTCGCGTTAAATTACTTTTATTTAGCGATATTAATCAACTTGTGGGTAAACAAATGTATAATTCAGTTACTAAAGCGTGAATTTAAAGTTGCACTTTGCACAAAATATCTATTCTAATATTATAAAGCTGAAGAGTTTGTTGGTTTGCGCTAATCTCAGGAACTACTGGTTCGAATTGTAAAATTCTTTTTGGGTTGAATAGACCATTTATCGAGGAAGGCTTTATGCTATATAACATTACGCTGCAACTGCTGAAAATACGGGGAAAGTTATGCATCCTTGAATTCTTGAATTTTCAATGATGCTCAAAATAACTATTCCACGCGGACGAAGTCGCGAGCACAGCTAGTCACTCATAAACTTGGGATCTTCTTAAAGGGGTCCTGTCACTATTTGCTCTCAATTTCATCATTAATCATCACACGTCGCTCTTCATGACTGTCTACTTCGTAAGTGATAAAGACGTGTTTATATGTATGTATCCATTCGCTGGTAATAAAACGTCTTGAGAAATTCTTTCGTAATACGGAGCACATTTTCCGCATAAACTCATTTGCATCCGAAATACCTCAAGATATTGGACTGACCAACCCTTGGCATTCTCATAAATATGAACGAGGGTGTGTGGGGATCTTGTATGCTTTGAAAGGCTGTCAGCGGAAGAAATTATAGATATAGTAACATGAATTGTAGGTAAGCATACGTTATTTTTTAGGATGAAGGTAATTGATTGTCTTTTTTTTCTTCATCAGTCTTCTCTCTTTCCAAATCTTGTTATGTGACTTGCTTTTCTTCGCTATTTTGCATCGCATCATTATTTTTTATTATTCTCATACATATGATCTATACTAATATTATAAAGCTGAAGAGTTTGTTTTGTTTGTTTGTTTGTTTGTTTGTTTGTTTGTTTGTTTAAACGCGCTAATCTCAGAAACTACTGAACCGATTTGAATAATTCTTTCACTGTTAGATAGTCTATTTATCGAGGAAGGCTATAGGCTACATTTTATCCCGGATTTCCTACGGGAAACGTCAACAATGACGGTGAAAGTTGAATGAGTCGGCCATCTGCGAGCTTTCCACGCGAACGCTGCGCAAACCAACAAAGATATAGTAAAACAATGTACTAAAGATGTGAAGTACACATTTTTTGCCACAAAAAAGTCCGCGAGAGCATATATCTATCTCTTAAGGTTTACTTACAATAACCACTTTTATGTTCATTTTTTAAGATTATTTTTTCATTATAAACATAAGTTATTTTGAAACCAATTTTCTTTAATTCAGTATTAATCCTTATCCAAATAAATATATTTATTACTTTCGGCTTTTCATGTAGATTAAAATTGCCATTTACAGTATATAAATCAGACGAATAGGTTTTGAGATATAGTCGATATAAGCAATTTGCAGCGAAACATTTAATACGGTGAACCAGCGTTCTTTCTAATACGCGTGACCGCCTGACCGCCCCCCTCAAGATGCGGGATCTTTCGATTACCCTTATTACTATTTTAAAGTAAAGTAAAGTATCAGCCTGTAAGATCTCACTACTGGGCAAAGGCCTCTCATCTCACTATACGGTCTCCGTTCCGTCACGGGTAATGATGTGGGCCAAGTCGTCGCCAAGTCGCATAACAATTAGCAGCTATAATTGATAAAGCCGAGGAGGATGTTTGCAAAAATTAATATGATGCCCAAAATAACTACATATTCCACGCGGACGAAGTCGCGGGCACAGCTAGTCACGTATATATTCCTAGCGGGGTAGACAGAGCCACCAGTCTTGAAAAGACTGTTAGGCCACGCTCAGCTGTTTGGCTTAGTGATAGAATTGAGATTCAAATAGTGACAGGTTGCTAGCTAATCGCTTAAAAGAGGAATCCCAAGTTTATAAGCCATTACATCTGTGGGAAAGAGACGGAGTGGTCCTATTATTATTCTCGTAGAGTAAAAAGAGTTTTTTAAATCTGTTGCAATATTGATTAATCCTTCCATAATAATAATAGCTAAACATGGCCTTTGAGACTTGTGTTTCTGGTTTTTATGTTCGGTAAGAAATAAATACGTGTGGATATTCATGTGTCGAATAATGTGAAATAGATTTGGTGAGGTGTGTGAGGCATTCAGGCAACTGGATGTGTAACCTTGATCGATCTTTAGTAATCAGGTATCACATTTTGATTGTTAATTAATGATATAAATGTATAAATAAATATTAAAAAAATTGAGTAACAAACGAACAACCGTTCCGTTTGTATATATAAATCCCGTCCGGCGATATATTCGGCGGACGAGTAGTTTTAAAATATCTGTTCACAAGAGAGTAGAATTTTGAGTGTTGTCTTCTAAAGTTGCGTTGGTCAGATGGGAACCGCTTCGTTTAAAAAACCTGACTCACCCAATCCAGGATCCTTGGTCAAAGGCATACACCGGCTTCTCTAAAGCGGCGAGGATACAACTAGACCATAATCAGCCGGCAAACATTTCGCTCTCGCAAAATAGACGCTCGAAAGAGAAAGAACACGCAATATTTACGCGTCTTTGTCTCATACACCATGTCGCAACTCGACTTCTGCAAAAATGCCCATGAAAAGATCGCAGATAGCAAAAAAAAAACATCAACATTGTTTGAGCAGATAGTATTTTAGTTAAACAAAGCTCATACAAGTCGGTCCAACGGAGCCGCATCGCAAATCTCATTTGCGGACAGATAGCTATCTCTTTCTTTCAACAATGGACGCCGGTTATAAACAGTGGCTAATTAGTAATATTCCTTGTATTGTGCTATCTCGGAATGGACAATACGCAACCCGTTATCTAGGGCGATATGGCGCATGCGACAATTATCTGTGACGCTTAGTTTTTATTGTCTGTGGTCCGCCTTCGGTATGGAGTACATTGCCCGTTAAATTAATTAAATGTTTTCGTTTTGTTAATAAATGTTTTTTTTGCATATAACGTTAAGATGGGAATTACCTATGTATTTAGTAAGTTTCTTCGCATGGACGCCAATTTTAACGAAAGGAACGTTTGAAAACATTTTTTCAGATCATGCCCCGGTCTTTTTTACTTATATTTCTCGTTTCAATTGCATTCAGCATCAAGGTAAAGGTATTTGTTAAAATATTGGCCGTTGTTCATATCAATGTATTAAAAAAATATATAAAGGAAAACGATGTCCATAGATATTCATATAATTGTCGCCAATGCAGGGGAAATAGAATGTCACTTTATTGGAACTTGAACAAAGAGAATTTACCGAAGTTTCTATTTAGACTGAAATATTTATACTTAATGCAGGTAAAATGTTCAACAGGTGGTAGTTCCACAAGGCATTCTCTGTCAGTCGAACCTTTGGACCAAACTGAGATGGATGAAATAATCACGATAGGTATTATATATAAGATTATTATGAGAGAAGAGTTCCGAGCGTACTCTTGTCATTTTGTTTGTCTGTCAGACAATTATTTTTTAAAGGTTAGCCATTGTTGGAGATCCGGAATTCGATTATCATCCATATAATATTTTTAAAATATTAAAACTTAGGCTTATAAACTTGGGATTCTTCATTTAGGCGATGGGCTAGCAACCTGTCAATATTTGAATCTCAATTCTATCATAAAGCCAAACAGCTGAACGTGGCCTTTCAGTTTAACAAGACTGTTGTTTCTATCTACCCCGCAAGAAATGTAGACGTGACTATATTTATGTTATATAAAATAAAAACAAAATATATCCAGCAATGTACAGCAACAGTCCGGAGATAGCGCCGCGCATGCGTAATGTGCGGTAGTGCCCGGCCGTGTCGCGTTTATTGTTGGCGTAAATTTAATAAGCGGAGTCGGGAGATAAAGCTAGTCTCGCTGATTGTGCGGCCCCTTTGTGTGGCCAGCATTTGTATTCGAATGATAATTCAGATTCAGAATGTCGGACTAATACATTCTTTTTAAAAAAGTAAAATAAGTGCCGTGTGGTTCCCGGCACCATTACAAAAAAGAATAGGACCACTCCATCTCTTTCCCATTGATGTCGTAAAAGGCGACTAAGGGATAGGTTTATAAACTTAGGATTCCTCTTTTAGGCGATGGGCTAGCAACCTGACACTATTTGAATCTCAGTTCTATCAATAAGCCAAATAACTGAACGTGGCCATTCAGTCTTTTCAAGACTGTTGGCTCTGTCTACCCCGCAAGGGATATAGACGTGACCATACGTATGTATGTATGTAAAATAAGTAAATAATTTTGTAGAATATGTACAAAAATATTTTGTAGAATATGTAAGTATTTTTGTAGAATATGTAAGTATTATTGTAGAATATGTACAAAAATAGACATGAATTATGGTGCTCCCGAAAGGGTACCCCCTCAGCATAATGCTGGCTGTAAACAATATGCTACACAGCCAACGCTGATCTTCCGGGGGTGCCCGGAAAATTTTCTGCGTGGTTCTATTCTGAAGTGCCGAAAACCACACGGATTTTTCCTGTTAGCTAGCTGAAAGTGGGTTCATTGAATCGGGAACGTCCTGGCGAAAGATCAGTTTATTAGTGTTTAATAAAACTGGCATGAAGAGAGTTATTACTGTGAATGAAGCGAAAGAAGTATGCAGATGGTTTCCGACACTTTATAATAGGACCACTCCATACCTTCCCATGGATGTCGTAAAAGGCGACAAAGGAAAAGGAGAATAAACTTGGGATTCTACTTGCAGGCGATGGGCTAGCAACCTGTCATTATTTGAATATTAATTCCATCATTTAGTTACCTACATACAGCTGACAAAATCCTTTCAGTATTTTCAAGAGCTTTGTCTGTTTGAAGGCTTTGTCTACCCCACAAGGGATATAGACGTGACTATATACTTGTATGTAAGTGTGCAGGTATCAGCAGCAAGTGAAATTAAATTTAGTCTTTGCCTAATATTTAAAAAGACGCGTGATATGTAATAATTGAAAGTGTTTCATTATTACTTAGCAAGTGGCCAAAATATTCTCCACTTTAATGAACTAATATGTACGAATATAAAGTTTAGTTACATCGATATGATCAAGTAGTAAAATGTGCCACATTCTCATTGCAGTCGTAAAATTCATGCGAGGGTGTAAATGCATTGAAAGAAGTTGAAACTTAAAATATATCCCTGTTTATGTACGTATTCCACTTGCTTATGAGTTGGACCAAACGTGTTGAACAAACGTTTGTCAAACAAAGACTGTCTCGAAAAGACTTTGGCGTATTGGTATCAAATGTTTGCTTAATCAAAAATACGTCGCTAAATTTTACATCGACATTTTGATACTAGATAAAATCGCGTTTCGCGTTTATTACACAATGAATTGTAGCGTTTTATGTTAATATCCGAGTCGTGGGCCGGGAATGTCGAAATACTGACTAATCTGACACGTGGGTTGCCAGCGGGGAAAAAATGGAAATTTTAAATTATTCATACTACCCACATCAGGCGAATAAGTTCCTTATTTTATGCTCCTAGTTAGTTAATTACTTAATTATTTATGATGAGTTATAAGCGCCCACAAATACGTTCGCATTTCAAATTTATCGGTATTTAATAAAGAGGCTTAATGTTGCCATTTATAATAAGTTGAATACCTCATTGTGAGGGCTGTATTTGGTATCGCTCGTTAACACTTTTGTAGACAATTTCTCAAATAACTGTTTACGTTATATTTGGACTTCTGTGTTATTTGTTAACAGGACTTTTGAACCCACCGTATTTTTGAATTAAATGCGGACATTAATATTTGAATGTTGCTTTACCAAATGTAGGCATTATATTATTAGTTTGATGAAAAGGATAAACTAAATACCTATTAATAAGTATTTATATTTTCCTTTGTAGGTGTAGATTAATAGAGTTGTAAAATGTTATATGGATATTTAAATAATAATTTTTAATAACTATTTTTTTTCCTACAGATGGAACGTAACCCTATGTATGAGTGTAGAGCCATTATTTAAATAGTATTTTTTAATTTAAGTTTTTTTATAGAAACAATCGGTCACAGTAATTTCTCATAATGTGTCCTATCTTTTATGTCCTGGGCCGAATTTCATCAAATTTGTTCGTTAGAAACAAAAATAAAACAACAAATCTTTTTATATACTAATGCCATGGCATCGAATAGTCGCTTGAATTTCACATGCTGAATATTTCAGAATATTTATTTTTTGTAAATCTTCTATTCCATCCATCTTGGTTTTTGGAATTTATTGCGTAAAGTTAAACGTGGTAGACAAAGCCAAGAGATTTAAAGACTGTAACGCCACGTTGTGTAAAAAACCAATCGATTACAAACAATCGAAAGTGAAATATCGAGAATCACAATCGATTTCCGAACTGAGTGAAATTCTAGAAAGCACAGGTCCGCCCACATCGTCTTCGAATTAAGTAATTATTTCTTACGATAGTGAAAGGTCACGGTATTAAGAACCATCCTTGTTGATGTAAGTTTTATTCCGGTTAGTGATTCCAACTGCAATTTTTTTTTCACTCATACATACATATGGTCACGTCTATATCCCTTGCGGGGTAGTCAGAGCCAACAGTCTCGAATAGACTGAATGCCACGTTCAGCTTATATATATATATTTTATTTTACTTTTTTCACTCATCTTTTACAATAAGGTCTTCCATACTGTTATGGTCGCGAGAGGTATAATGTGCCAACTGCTCCCCTTTCCGTGCAGGTCGTAAAGGTCGATCAATGGATAAGGCACAGTGGAACCGGTGCTACTATTCCTATCCTAAAGTTGGCCATGGTTTTAATCTCGTGAAATCACTTAGGAAAAGATATTAGTAGTGGAACGGACCCTGGGCTCTGCAGCAGAAGCTCTGAGAGGCCACGTCAACTGTATGGCTTAATACATACATACATACATGTGGTCACGTCTATATCCCTTGCGTGGTAGACAGAGCCAACAGTCTTGAAAAGACTGAATGGCCACGTTCAGCTATTTGACTTAATGATAGAATTGAGATTCGAATAGTGAAAGGTTGCTAGCCCATCGCCTAAAAGAGGAATCCCAAGTTTTTAAGCCAATCCCTTAGTCGCCTTTTACGACATCCATGGGAAAGAGATGGAGTGGCCTATTCTTTTTTGTAATGGTGCCGGGAACGGCACTTGGCTATGATGAAATGGCTTAATGATGAAATGAATAAAATTACTTTAACACATACGAGAGTCTCACCGTCGATTATTTGCTTTTACACGCTAAATTTTCATTAATAGTCCACATTATTGTCTGCCGAAGTTTTGTCCGCATCAGGTGAGAATTTTTCCACATTTCACCTCTTAAGAATCTAGCGACCATATAAGTACTGGCTAGAGCAAATCAAGCAACGCATTTGTAGTGTAATCAGTAACTAAGACTGCGGACGTCTTTGTGAAGACCACAGACATATATGTAGATAGACTTCGCGTGAGTGAATTACATCGCTTTGCAGTAGTCTACTGGATCTCTTTTCCAAACAGTTTAATTCGATATCAGTTGAGATCGTCTTGAACCTCGCTATATTGGAATAGAGTGTGGAACTTCAAATAGAAATACGCTCGTACGATAGCTGGGTAACCTCCATTCGAAGACAAAACATATTATTGGTGAAATGAATCAAAAATCTAGGATCCTCAATCTTGTTTACTTTACAGTAAGCAGAAAAGACTCGCAACGTTCTCGTTTACTGAACTGGTGGTATCTAGTTATATTTAAGTCTTTGTTGAAAACTCGCTGAATTGTCTTCAACTATAATCTGCCGTAAGATGGTTTGCCGTTAGGATCTATTCGTCGCTAATAGCCGCATCTCTCAATTTTACTCGTATCCCAGCACCCGGGGTCCATAAAAGGGCTATAACGTTGCCGGCAGGTACAACAAAGGGTACCGATCAGACCTGCAGGCGCATCACTTTCCCCAGTTCAAGGAAATTAAATTTCTTGGTAATTATCGCCTTAGTCGCGTCCTACGTGTTAATGCAGTAACTCAAAGATAATGACACGCCGGCACTGAATTGTGAGGGATGCGCAACTGCAATTTTTCAGAGGCGGTTGTGAGTTATAAGCGGTCAGCGGTTTGTGAAGAACGTAATATTCGACAGAATATCAGTGTTTTGCCCACAATCACTGATTTTATAAGGTGCAAAAAGAATGCAAATGATTCATTTATGTAATTTGCAATTTGGATATCTGGGACATAAATGTACAAACTTGAATTTACAAAATCCTTTTTTATAAAGATAACATTTTTTTCGTACATTACCATTATCTTGGCACCCAGTATGACTTCATACCCTTTGGTGTCGAGACTCCTGGGTCGTGGGGCAGGGGCGCAGGTGGGCTACGTAGTTCTGTCTGTCTACGTCTGTATCTAGCGTGAAATATTGTTTAATCTAACCCGCTCGTCGCTTCTCCCTCGCACCGCCTCCAAACAACACAACCGTTCATTAACTCCCGAGTTTCGGATAATTACGTACTGATAAAGCAAGCAAATTGTCCGCGAATTATCCGCCGTGTGATGAATATCATTCCGTGTCCCAGAAAACGGCTTTTATTGCAGACGAACTGTCATCTTAATTTCGTGTTAACTTGATATTTGTGCGTTTCGATGATGTATGCTGATTGTGGTGGTAATTATCGTTATTCATTCATTCATATAATCACGTCTTTATCTCTTGCAGGGTAGACAGAACCAGCAGTCTTGATAGACTGCTAATATTATCGTTATTTTAAGAGGAATTCTGCGCGGGGGCCGATTGTGTCGAGATCACTCTAGTCCCTCCTTATCATTATAATGTACTAGCTTTCGCTTGCTTCATCGCCCGCGTGAACAGCACCCTATGTCCTCCGTATTCCACATTATACTTGGTGGTATTGACGTTAAATACGGACAAAAAAACACATTTCGCAGTATTAAAAGGTGGATAAATCTTCTTCTTTGTCGTTACCTTTTCCAACTTTTTACGTGGGGTCGGCACACTGTGTTACTTTTTTCCAAGCAGATACTTCTGTCATTAGTATGGATGATTCTATGCTGAATAAAACAAAGTACAAGAAAGCGTTAATAGTCAATGACTTAACTATAAGTTTTTACATTTTAAAATTCACACGATCAACTCATCCAATTAATTGAACTTAAACCATTACACAATTATGATAAACCACTCAGTTAATATCGAAACTAAACCGCATTCCCCACATCCTTATAACAAGATAATTATTGTCACATCTCTTCACAAATCGCTCTCGGAACACATAATGACACGGTTACGAACTACCATCAAATATTACCCGAATTTCAACTCTATCCTACTACGTATTAAGTCGAAAATTTGTATAGAAAACGCGTGAAATTATTCCAAGTTTGTAAATACATGCCGAAATCATAGGGGTTTACGTTTCACGCACCCTCTGTTTACTTTAAGAAAACCAACATTAATTCAGCTGTGAGATTTAATTTAATACGCTATACTCTCTTTGTCTAACCTGGTGAAGTGTGAAAGGGATGGCGAATGGGTGATGTGCATAAATTGTCAAATAAAATTTTACGACGTAATAGCTGTTTCTTGATGTTTGATATGAGGCGAAGTTGAATTTTACTGGCGCGAACGGGTGTAAATCTTGTTCGTAATGTCCATTGATTTGCAGTGACCCAGAAGCAGTCAGTTTTAGGGATCCGTCACTGGATTGACGACTGTAAATAAAAAAGAAATATTAATTTTTCTTTATGTCTATTAAAACCCATTCCGGCCTTATTTCGTCGGTCTAAAAGTAAAAGTTTTTTTAATAATAAACGGTCTCAAATCTCATATTTTTTTGAATGCATATTAAATACTGATATTGGACAAGTCATAATTGAGTAAATATGTTGATTAATGTTTAAATTTTTTTACTTGACCATCTGAAAAGAACACTACATACCTACATACAGTCACGTCTATATCGCTTGCAAGGAAGACAGGGCCAACAGTCTTGAAAATACTGAAAGGCCACGTTCTATGATGACTCAATGATGGAATTGAGATTCAAAATGTGAGTTTGCCAGCCACTCTACAAGAAGAAATCCAAATTAATTAGCGACCTTTAAGACATCCATAAATAAATAAATAAATAAATAAATATATACGGGACAAATTACACTGATTGAGTTAGCCTCGAAGTAAGTTCGAAACTTGTGTTACGAGATACCAACTCAACGATACTATATTTTATAATAAATACTTATATAGATAAACATCCAAGACCCAGGACAATCAGAAAAAGTTCTTTTCTCATCACGCCCTTATATCATCATATCTTCCCATCCATGGGAAGATATGGAGTGGTTCTATTCCAAAAGTGGCAGAAACCACACGGCATGGCAAGAACACATCCTCACTATCTTTAAAAAATATCTTTATAAAATGTTATTGTGTGAAATTGTTGGTACGGTTGTTTTAAGTTTTTAAAGACACGGAACCCTCGGGGCGCGATCTTTTTAAGAACCTCGTTTTTAGATTGAGATCAGTTATTTCGAATGAATGATGTTGAAAATATTGATTTTGTCGAATCTCATATGTCAGGCTTAAATATATTTTATTGTATGAAACAGCGAGGCATTTTGCGAGTAAATTATTTTCGATTCGTGATTTAAAAAAAAAATAACATTGAAATCATATCCTGCCAACAACAACTATATGAAATTCGTAAATGTCCTATATTTGTTTTATAATTTGAACTTGTTAATTTTTGAAACCAAGCATTATCATTTTATTATTTAAATATAGGGACAAACTGAGCACGTCTAGCGGCTTAATAAGCTGGTGAATTGACATTTGTATCATGGTATTAACTGGACTTAAACTCTCAATTTTAATTTATTTGAAAACAACAACATATATCTAATATATACTTAAAATCACGTCTATATCCCTTGCAAAGTAGACAGTGTCAACAGTCTTGAAAAGTTCAGTTGCCTGATAGAATTGAGATTCAAATAGTGATAGGTTGCAAGCCCATCGCCTAAAAGAAGAATCCCAAGTTTATAAGCTGCCTTTTACGACATCCATGGGAAAGAGATGGCGTGGTCCTATTCTTTTTTCTATTGGTGCCGGGAACCACACGGACTCAATTACATTTGATCTTCAAATATATAATCTTTTACAATAACACCGTCAAAACATACAGATCTTAACTGAATGATCTAATTCTACGCTCATTCCCATTAGTTGTGCAAGCTGTAAATAACACGACAATACGAAATTTAGTCGGACACGTACAAATCCTGCCACGAACATACAAACATACAGACTTTTAAAACGCAATCCATTCTAAACCTTATACCTTAATAATTAAAGTTGATTTTTAACTGTGGAATTTGACACAGCTTTAGATGAAATTCACAAGGGATTTTAAACTTTATATTGAAGGTGATGAAATATATTTTCAAATGGTGAACAATGACAGATGGTGGTCGTTGTAGTCCACTGTGCGAGACTATTGTTGCCCCGCGTCGTCTCACACAATGTGTGTAGCTCTTATGATGATAAATGTATGCGGACATATTGTGTGTCATAACGTACGGACAGCAGATTAGGTTGGAACGTTTCCGTTTTTATAATCTGTATGTTTTTTTACATAAACAGCGAAAAAGATACGTAATGCAATCCTATTGTATGTTACGAGTAGCAATGGGATACTTTTTTGCTAAATAATCATATATATTTAATTTATACACCCCAGCTTATATTTACATAATATATAACATAACATATAATCACGTCTATGCGGGTATATACCCTTGCGGGGTAGACAGAGCCATCAGTCACCAAAAGACTGAAAGGCCACGCTAAGCCGCTCGGCTTAATGATAGAATTGAGATTCAAATAGTGACAGGTTGCTATCCAGCCCATCGTCTAAAATAAAAATCCAAAGTTTATAAGCCTATCCCGTAGTCGCCTCTTACGACACCCATGGGAAATAGCTATTCTTTTTTACATTGGTGCCGGGAACCACACGGCACATTACTTAACATACCATAATAACATCTAAATATTTAATTACCCTGTTCTAGATATAGTGATCGTGGGATAGTATTCTATGAATGGTTAAAAGGAACGCGCAGTATTTCTTAACAGCTTCTTTACAAATAGCTGTAATTCGTTATAATTCTTAATTGCTACAATAGATTACAGACTCAAGGATCGCGTTTTATTTTAACTAATGTCACAGTTTAATTTAATCCTTGGAACATCTGTTTTCTGTTTATATATATAACTGATGGTTGATAGAAATAAAACGAGAATTATAATTCTACACTTACTTAACATTGAGTAAGCGAAATGACTTGAAATTGCCGGTTTGTGAACGTATGTATGCGTACCATAAATAAATGTAAGTACCTATGTACCGAAATTCACTTCTTAGGTACAAAGCTTCATCAGATTAACTTTTCTTAAAATAATTTGTAAAAAATTTACTCTTGAGAAAAATACTTTTTTAAAAGCATATTTTCATTTAAAGACACATATAATATGTAATAAAAAAATGCGTGCATAAATAAAAGTTCATTATTATGTAACACATTTTTTCTGCGGACTGTGGCCACGTGTGAATCGTTTTTTAAGAACATACAATATCTTTTCCGAGGTGACCAGATATTGTCCACGAAACCCATTATGTGAGATGAGGATCGCATTATGCAATAGAGTACATTTAAATATACTCCACATGCACAAGTTAACTGTCTTTTAACTTTAATAAAAGTAAATTTAATGCCCAATTTCGTTGGTAAAATTCAATTTTGTAATGTTACTCTCAGACACTTTATTTGTTTCATTTTGACAGGAATTATCACGCTTCATGCATGATTTTGTAATTTAATGTGACGATTATAAAATAAAGACTGTTGTTATCATTTTGTCTTGTGAGATATTCGGAAATATCTAAGGGAAATAAGTAGTTCACTTATTGAAACAACCATGATCCAAGTTGCAGATTCCCCTTGGTTGTCACGGTCAGACAGAATATATATTACAGACTTTACCAACTCTTGGATTGTGGTTATTGTAACACGACACGCGCGACGCCGTTTCTATCGCGCTATAAACTATCGCTGTCCCGTTTTACGTTATAAATAAAACGGAACAGCGATAGATTTTCGCGTGATTATATAGAGATATAGATTATAAGAAGAAACAATTTGTAGAATGATACTTAGCCGTTTTAAAAGTTGTAGTTTTGTATTGTTATTATATTTTATTTCTGACATATATAATGCTATGAACCAATGTTGTGACACCAAACGTTTTGACAATTATTAAGCGATATGAGGTATCCTATAATAATGAATAAAAATTTAGAATTTTTTTGAATTTGAATTTGCTAGGTGATGAAAAGTTTCGTTTATTTCGCGTGCCTGAGAGAATTGCAAACTGGAAAAAAAATTTAGCTTCGTACGCCTATTATACCTGTTCGTTGTCAGTCACTGATTAACTCACGAGTTTTTTTTTAAATTAACTGGTCATTAATGATTAATAATAAAGCCCCAACCCTTGTTTCTCACTCCGCATTACCACTTAAAGTATTTCTTAAGAGTTATTGTACAAGTTGACGCTGTAATTGTTTATTTACTCTGCAACTACACTAGGCAATTAGACTGTTAACTTACGATGACTATGCACCTGCCTAGTTGGAAACGTAGATGATAGTAATATGCATTAAAGTGGCATTTTTTTAATATCATTTGTAATTGCAAAGTATTGTAAGGTGCAAAAAAACTTCCTAATTTTAGGCATGAAATACGTGTAGTACGCAATCATACCCGTTTGGGAAAGAATCGTGATTTTATACGAATATAAGTACATATGTATGGTATGATAAATAAATAATATAAATATATACGGGACAAATTACACTGATTGAGTTAGCCTCGAAGTAAGTTCGAGACTTGTGTTACGTGATACTAACTCAACGATACTATATTTTATAATAAATACTTATATAGATAAACATCCAAGACCCAGGCCAATCAGAAAAAGTTCTTTTCTCATCATGTCCTGGCCGGGATTCGAACCCGGGACCTCCGGTGTCACAGACAAGTGTGCTACCGCTGCGCCACAGAGGCCGTCAAATGATATGCCGTGTGGTTCCCGGCACCAATAAAAAAAAGAATAGGACCACTCCATCTCTTTCCCATGGATGTCGTAAAAGGCGACTAAAGGATAGGCTTACAAACTTGGGATTCTTTTTTAGGCGATGGGTTAGCAACCTGTCACTAATCTAATTTGAATCTCAATTCTATCATTAAGCTAAATAGCTGAACGTGGCCTTCAGTCTTTTCAAGACTGTTGGCTTTGTCTACCACGCAAGGGATATATACGTGACAATATGTATGTATGTATGATATGCGAATTTATTATAGAAGTCGATATGATATGAGACGAGTTGTGGAGAATCGACGCCATGAGACGATAATTAGACACCATAAAAGTTTCATACTTGTATGGTATCTCAATTTAGAGATCTACAACTGCGCAGAAAACTTAGTGTGAGGCGAGGTGACGACACATCATTCCTATTTTGAAGTACATTATGGCATTTCTACGAGTTTGATATAATTTCGATTTTTGTAATCATTCGATGTTAAAAGGTACTCAGAGTAATCATTCTGTTTTCCTTAATTTTTTTTTTTTTTTTTTTTTACACAGATTGAGTTAGCCTCGAAGTAAGTTCGAAACTTGTGTTACGAGATACTAGCTCAACGATACTATATTTTAGAATTATTATTAATAATTATATAGATAAACATCCAAGACCCAGGCCAATTAGAGAAAGTTCGTTTCTCATCATGCCCTAGCCGGGATTCGAACCCGGGACCTCCGGTGACACAGACAAGTACACTATCGCTGCGCCACAGAGGCCGTCTAATTTGAGGTGTTCATATCAATTTATAAGTATAGCCTTAAAACGAGTCCAGTGTTAGTTATTCGAGGAACACAAAAAGTTAGCTAAACGGAAATTACGATATTCTCAATTTAGTTATTCGAGGAATTCAAAAAGAATACGGAAATTACTATGTTCTTAATAATAAAGTTTAACTGCCTAATTTCACTACAATTTGGAAATGCATGAGCGAAGCCCGTGGCAAAAGTTAGTCATCATTACTTTAAAAGCTTCCGTAAGCTTATTATCGCCGCAAATTCTAAGCAATTGTCAGCCACGCCTTTGGTATTAAAAATGAGTATAAATTGCTCTCATATTGACGCGATCGTATGAATATTGATGAGAATATTATTTCAAAATAAAGTAGAGAACAGAAATAGCTACACATTTTAAATGTGATGTGATAACCTATAACATTAATATTATACACTAGTTTACTCTATGGGCTCTGCACTGAGCAAAGTTTGTATCGCAAGAGTAATTCTAACAAATCAATTCTAGTAAATCTACATATGTTGTGGTTAATACAAACTATTATCAACGATTCTACATACATTTTTTTATCAAACATACATTCATACACATAAAATCACGATATCTCATTTGGAATAGACAGAGCCAACAGTCTCGAAAAGATTGAAAGACCACGTTCGGCTTTATGGCTTGATGGTGGTATTGAGATTCAAATAGCGACATTAACAAATCACGTTGCTAGCCCAACAAAATTGAAATTAAAATTCAAAATTTTTATTCATTATTATAGGATGCTTCATATCGCTTAATAATTGTCAATACGTATGGTTTAACAACATTGGTTGACGTCAAATAAATTACTTAAAGCTAAGTTTACTGCCGCTTCCAAGGCGTCAGTGCAGAAGAAGCGGCAACAAACTGCACTGCAGCATTTTCTTCGTCGCCTACAAGAAGAATCCCAAGTTTGAAAGCCTTTCCTTTAGTCGTCTTTTACGCCATCCACAGGAACGATATGGAGTGGTCATTATTATGGGACATTTCAATATGAGTATCACTTATTGTCATATCTTTTGGTTTTACAACTGTGTGATTTTCTTATCATAGATAAGCGAAATGTTATGTTTTGATAAATAATACCAAGGTTTTGTGAATGCAAACATGTGATACTCGTATTAAAGATATTATGAAAACAATTATCAAATTTTCTGCTCCACTTCTGAGTCTCATTATTTTGTGCCGTTACGATCGCTAAATTGTATAGTGCAATTTTAACGTCAAAGTAAAAATAAGTTTTTATAGGTACTATGTATATTAATTTTCTGAAGTTTCTTATTTTTTTTTTATTATATTTCCAGGTTGGTATTGGACAGGTGTAATTAAAGGTTGGTAGCATGCAGTGTGTTATGCGTATATGACAATATATAGTTTCACTGTAATTTCGTTGTTCTATAACTTTAATAATTTATAAATATAACAATTGAACGAGGCCTTTCAGTCTTTTTATGTATGTACTAGGAGCCGCCCGCGACTTCGTCCGCTTTAAAACCCTATCATAACGTAACAATCAATCCCGCGGGAACTCCGGGATAAAAAGTGTAAAGCCTATGTGTTATTCTGGGTCTTCAACTACCTACATACCAAATTTCATCGTAATCGGTTCAGTAGTTTTTGCGTCAAAGAGTAACAAACATCCATACTGACATCCCGACATACTCACAAACTTTCGCATTTATAATATTAGTAGAATTATATTATTCCAATGACTATACGTCCATGGCGGTCAAAGCTTTAACAGATTTGAAGCATTGGACTTTATTTATTTATTCTTTATTGTAACAATTACAATTTGTAAAGTACAATAGGCGGACTTAATGCTTATAGCATTATCTAACAGTCTGCCATTGGGTTAAGCAGAGAACCTTTTTTTATTCCTATTAGGTATCAAGATAGGTCAGTCGCGTCACACTTTAATTAATGTAAGTAACTCAAGATATGTCGAGCGCGCTAATGCCGAGGAGACCAAGTCTAGTAATTACAGTTATCTAGGTCGTAGGTCGTGAACCAGTCGACTTTAGCTGGGAAAGACTATTTGTAACACTCTTTTTGGTCGAGGGTTAAGTTTATAATATAATTGTTGTCCAGTGATAAGTGATAAGTTAGTCGATAAAAGCTGCGAAAGATAATAATGTATAATGAAAATATTGTAACACTCCTCTTTACGTAGGAGAGTTAAAGCTTTTTTTTGGAATCGAAAAGTTATGTAGGTGGTAAGTCTTTAGCTACTTGACATTAGTGTGAAAGAATAATACCCCTCTTTTTGTTTGGGAATTAAATATGTTTTCTTTCTCTCCAAGTGTTCCGTTCCGCCCTGGTAAAAAAAATCTAATATTTCCCGTGATAATATCGGTATATCATCTCTTAGTGCTTCTCACACACTATGCAAAAACATGCATACTAAACATATATAATCACATCTATCTCCCTTGCGTGGTAGGCAAAGCTAACAGTCTTGTAAACACTGATAGGCGACGTTCAGTTTGGCCTAATGATAGAATTGAGATTAAAAAAGTGACAGGTTTCTAGCCTATTACCTAAAAGAAGAATCCCAAGTTTATAAGCATATCCCTTAGTTGCCTTTTACGACATCCATGGGAAAGAGATTGAGTAGTCCTATTCTTTTTTTTATTGGTGCCGCGAACCACACCGCACTATGCATGCTAAAACACAACTTTATTATTTTTTAAAAATAAAAAAAAATTGTGTGATTTAATATTTTACCAATGTTTAAGAAAATTTAATTCAATTTAAAATTTGATCTGTATCAAACAGAGTTGTTGTTAAAATCCTTGGAATCGAAACCGACATATTGAATTTCGACATTGATATAGTGATATATGAATTCTGTGGCATATTTTAAATGCAACCTGCATTATACTGTTTCGTTAAAACCATTTATAACACAATTTCATTCATCAATACGCGTGACCAAACTCAATCCGTTGAAAACTGACGAGCCGTATTTATTAATTTTCTGGTCAGTATTTATCGCGACTAACGCATAATTTATGTTTTGTCCCGAAAATTACATCGTGGCCTAAATTAATTTATGTATAATAGATCAAATTTATGGATGGTGACATAACTTAAACGAAACGAGACTATGTTAATTACTTCTTCCAGTAGACCTAATATATATTTATTTTATTTCTCATATTATCTTGGCGTTAGTCCTGGCTTTGTCCTCACATCTTTGGAATATATCTTTGGTAGCATCTGTTACCATTAGAGTGGGTAAGTCAGATGACTTTTTCTCATAACCTTCTTATCCCTGTATTAGGTTAAAGGGCAGAAATGTTCGAGATTTATTTAGTTTTAGAAATTTGGGTAATGAGTTACTAACTCAGCGGTACTATATTTTATAACAATTTCTCAAACATCCAAGACTTGAATCAATTTAAAAAAATCATTTTTCACTTAGAATGTTTGAAAAAAGACTTCGTAATTTAAAGTTGAGTATTTTACGCAGTACCGGACAGCCTGACAATACAAAGACAGTTGTATTTGTGACAGAGAAACGGAACCAAAACGGGACAGCATAAAAATGATAAAATGGGCCAGGATGCAAATAAAATTTAATTAATGGTATCGGTGTCTGCACACGGCCTACTCTAAAAGCTTTATTGATTGAAATTTTGTTAATATACCTGCGGTACGATGTTTATTGACATCGGAACTATTAAAATTATTTTCATGTGTACACGTCTCGCATACTTTACGGGGCAAATAAAGCCGATAGTCTCAAGATTTAGAGGATACGTTAAAATGGATGGCTTTGTGATGGAATTGAGATTCAAGTAGCTATTGAGACATTTTCTTTTAATTATTATTTTAATTGGAATATCAACAGTGTTGACATAGTCAATTCAATAACAGGGACATAACATCATGTTAGATATATAGATAATTCATTTAAAAGAAAACAATGAGTTCACTCATAAATATATATAAAATAAGTACTTGGTTTGCTACACACAATTTACAATGTACATATGAAATAACAAATAAATATGGGTGTTAGTTGCAGCAATACAAAAACGTTATAACTCAACAAATTTATTGCTTTAGAGCAATACGCTGATTTTCAGTCATGACCTAGGTGCTAGTGCAGGTCAATCTGCGCACGTAATAAAAAAAAACAGACTCGTGTCGTTCTTATGAAAACTCCAATGACAGGTAAACTCTTGTTCACTATAGATACAGTTACATATAGGTAGGTATTTAATTTAAATTTGCGATAGATTTCCTATGTACATGTTAAAACATTTTCCTTTAATAGCTCTTGTCAGCAGCTTTATTCTTTTTTTTTTTTTTGGTTTATACAAATTCACGTAATTGTAACGAGATATCACACGTAATAATAAAGATATGAAAGTTTGTGTCACTAAATTTCGATTGCTGTTTTTAGAGAAATCTTGTGTGTTTGTGAATGTACTGACATAATAAATGTTGTAATTTTTTTTTGGTATTTCATTTATTTTAACACAACCAACAGACCAAGGGGGTTTTTAAAAAATATGTCAGCAAGGAGAAGTTACTAAGTTAAGTACTATTAAAAATATATTTATATTATTGAAAAAGAAAATTTTTGAAAACTTCATTATTTAAATTACGCATTTTGTACATAGATAAGAATAATACATATTGATTTGTACATTAACAACCTTATACTCGTAATCCTATAATTTGTCCTGCTGTAATCTAATCAGATTTTAAGTCTTGCATGAACGCTATTGCACTAAATTTTAACAGATTCCCTGTTATAAAATAGTAACAACATTTGTAACAATTGAAAACCTGAACCTGCTAAACCACTTTTTCAAATGTATTCTTGTAATAAATCAAAACTAATTCATATACATTATTTACAATGTTGTTTAAAAAAAAAAATATTTGGTTGTTAGTTTTGTAAAAAATATAAGAATTCGTTTTCATAGAGAAATTAACCTTTGTTTTTTTTATCAAAAAAACTTTAAATTTAGATTTAAGTGTAACTTTTAATTTAATTTGCATGTGTGTTGGATGGATCGTATAATTTTGGAATTAACTTTATACATTGTCAATTACAGATCCTTTAGGAAAATATAACACAGAAATACTTTTTTCGTAAAAGTTTTCAGTTTTTTATTTGGTACAGTCAATTGCAAATCTTTAAAACCAGAATTTTAAACGGGTCACGAATCAAGTTTCTCTCTCGTTGTCTGTACATTTCGTCAATTAAGTAAGTCCTTAATTTCATATTTGAAGTAAATAAAAAGAATAAAAATATTAAAGTAACCTCCTCTCAGTTATTCAATGGTTGACTGGAAGAGATCCCTAAATGGGATTAGTATTTATATATTATATATATATATATTTTATATATATTTTATGTCTTACCAATTTACTGTATTTTTGTGTTCTTTCGTATGTACCTACAAGAAGATATTACAAACGATCTTTTGTTATATCAATAACTAAAGGCTTTTAATCTCACTCTCCCGGACTCCTGAGATCTCACTTCACTTACATTAGTGTTAGCCTTAACATTCTGCTTGCCTCACACTGTAAATGGAATGCAATTTTGTTCTGACAGGAGGACTCCGAGGGCGGCTGTGAGGAATCAAAGAAAACGGCAAAGGTAAGTAATTATTTTTTTCTCATAATATATTCTTCTATAAAACTATAATAATAAGCTATAACATTAAGGACGTCTTGGCAAAGCTCAGGTCAAGGGTACCGAAACGGAAATGTAGATGAAGCGAAAGAAGTATGTAGGGATCGTGGCAAGTAAATAAATGTGGTCTCTGTCTAGCCCTACGGGAAAGAGGCGTGATTAATACATACATACATATAGGTAATCACGTCTATATCCCTTGCGGGGTAGACAGAGCCAACTGTCTTGTAAAGACTGATAGGCCACGTTCAGCTGTTTGGCTTTAAGATAGAATTGAAATTCAAATAGTGACAGGTTGCTAGCCCATCGCCTAAAAGAAGAATCCCAAGTTTATAAGCCTACCCCTTAGTCGCCTTTTACGACATCCATGGGAAGGAGATGGAGTGGTCCTATTCTTTTTTCTATTGGTGCCGGGAACCACACGGCATTATCATGATTTATGTATGTACATTTATCAAGAAATCCACACGAAAGCGAAGCCCATCGCAAAAAATGTCACTATCTCACCACACCACAACCCTTGGCTTCACCAACCTTGATTTTAGCGTCGCCGAATCATGTTCGAAAGCTGCGCAAGAGCAGCGGCTCTCGCGTTTGCTCTCTAACAGCGCATTTTTTTTTTTTGTTTCAATCTTGACTCCCCGCAAAATCTTACTGTTGTTATACTCACCCCCCATTCTAGGGGGTGCTGACGATATACGTTAATTCTACCGACAAGAGTAAGCTGTTTATTTCAAGAAGAAGAAGTATCACTACTCTAAATGGACGCGTTGATGTCTTTTGAATGCAACATACATTAATAGAGACCGCCCAGGGCTCCGCCCAGACACAAAACTCAGGATTCCTCTCGTTGGCGATGGTCTAGCAACCTGTCACTATTTGAATCTCAATTCCATTATGTATTTTCGAGACTGTTGGCTACATCTCTCACCTTCCGT
The DNA here is from genome assembly GCF_032362555.1 of Amyelois transitella. Lineage (NCBI taxonomy): Eukaryota > Metazoa > Arthropoda > Insecta > Lepidoptera > Pyralidae > Amyelois > Amyelois transitella. The sequence goes on along the minus strand of NC_083511.1, from coordinate 1,471,042 downwards.
ATCGGTTAGCTTCAAATAAACTCATCCCAATTCATATGACATACAGCTGAACATGGTCTTCCAGTCTTTACGAGATTGCTGGCTCTGTCTATCCTGTAAGGGATAAAGACGTTAATATATTCTACTAATATTATAAATGCGAAAGTTTGTATGTCAGTATGGATGTTTGTCACTCTTTCACGCAAAAACTACTGAACCGATTACGATGAAATTTGGTATGTAGGTAGCTGAAGACCCAGAATATAATATGTATATATGTATATATAGGCTACTTTTAATCCGGAGTAATGGATAGGATTTCTATGCGGACGAAGTCGCGGGGGGCCTCTAGTAATTTATAGTTGTTAATAGTATCATTTGCGTTAATTATTCACTTAAATAACTCTGCTCCGTAATAATATTATGTAAATCTTCTTACGAATCCAAAGACTCTGCCTACCTTCGTGGGAAACATGCTACTAAATATGATATATACGTTTGTTTGTTCGTCTTTTACGTCAATAAAGCTAAACCAATTTGTCCCGCGATTGCTTACATATATACATAAATAAGTAGAGCCCTTGTACTGATTTTTTCTTTATTTTAAGTTTTGTTCTTATTTTCCTTGATGTATATAAATATAAAAAAAAAAATATAAAAAATACATATATACTCGTATATTATAAAAATTGTGGGTAAAAGTTGTCTGTCGATAAAAATAGTTCGCTAACTTGTTAACTAAACGTGCTGTTTCTGACATCGGTTAATGTGTAAATCTTCTCCAGTTAAAACTCCATTACGTCCACTAACATTGTGAGTCAGTTAGTTAGTTATTGTCTGCGTTGGGCAAATCACTGTGGGATATATGGCTCGCGGTACATCATTTCGGAGCTTTCGGGATTTGCATCAGCTTTGGCTGTGTGGTTCCCGGCTCTTTGGAATAGGTAGGACACCATATATTCTCCATGGATGTCATAAAAGGCAAGGGGAAAGCTTGACGGCCTCTGTGGCACAGCGGTAGTACGCTTGTCTGTGACACCGGAGGTCCCGGGTTCGAATCTCAGCCAGGGCATGATGAGAAAAGAGCTTTTTCTGATTGGCCTGGGTCTTGGATGTTTATCTATATAAGTATTTATTATAAAATATAGTATCGTTGAGTTACGAGTAGTATCTCGTAACACAAGTCTCGCACTTAATTCGAGTTTAACTCAACCTGTGAAATTTGTCCCTCGAAATCTCAAAGAAAGGAACGTCCAGGGAACGGGACATACAAGAAAATGGACGTCAGAAACGACTGGACATTCTGGGAATAAGACATAACGTGCCGAGACGAGCTAGTGCTATGTAATTTTACATACTTTTCACGCTATATTACAAATCATTTAAGTACTTTACACGAAGTCTTGCAACCAGCAATTTTTACATTTGTAAAGTAATCAACATCAACACTATAGTGATGACTTATAATTTACGCAGCTGCATTGTCCCAACTTGCACAATGTAATTGTCACCCTACAACCGTGCATCAATAAGTTGGCGTGCGTCTGCGCAATTTGTAAAGCGTTGTCACCCGCGGGATGCGTGCGCGCCGGAGTCTGTGTCCATTAGTTAAGGGCACGTCAGTTTTCATTATTTAATGAGATTTCTTTGTTACATTGTATTTTAAGTTTTGAATTTTTAAGGTACCATGCTTTTGCAACTAATGTATTTACAAATTATGAACTAGGTTTTGCCCGCAACTTCGCGCGCGTGAATTAAGCGTCAGCTACAATAAGCGTCAAATTTAGCGCCACATTCAAAAGGGATGAATTATGCCTTATGCCCTTCTTCAGATTTTTAATTCGTGATATTTTAAGAAAATTAGTTCAGTAGTGAAGACGTAGCATTCAAACAAATAAACTCACTTTCGCATTTATAATAGTTGCGATATACAGTTGCTAGATAAATAGCTTTTCTGAGTAATGAAAGGACAAGGAATAACCGCAGACAAAATTTCTTAATAGACACTTAATTAATACCATGCCCAATCTTTTCATATCCCTTTTTGTGAAAGGGAAACCTCAGGCCTTTGCGAGTATTTATTTATGTCTCTTGCAGACATTCTGTAGTAAATAAACAAAATAAATAAATATATACGGGACATATTACACAGATTGAGTTAGCCTCGAAGTAAGTTCGAAACTTTACGAGATACTAACTCAACGGTGCTAAATTTTATATCAAATACTTATACAGATAAACATCCAAGACCCAGAGAAAGTTCGTTTCTCATCATGCCCTGGCCGGGATTCGAACTCGGGACCTCCGGTGTCACTACCGCTGCGCCACAGAGCCCGTTTAAAGACTTAATGTTAATTATCTAAGTCCTCCGATTAGACATTGGACACATACCGCTCATACACCTGTACATGCCCAATAAATTAAGAATTACCGTGTTATCACAAGTTGTGTGTGTTATCAAACTTAGTGTACGATGTGAGTTATGAGCAGGAGGACCGATTGAAATGTGAGACGAATAAATAACTGGAATAAATATGAATGTTATTTTGTTATCTTTGAATTACTCTGTCATCGTAGCTTTTTATGATTGACTTGGGTCTTGGATGTTTATTTTATTATAAAATGTGGTATCGATGTGGTAGGTAGTCTCTGCCTACCCCTCCCGGAAAGAGGCGTGATTTTATGTATGTATGTATCGTTGTGTTAGTATACGGCGTCACGCGTCTCGAACTTAATTTAGAACTGGCTGAAAAAGAATGTGTGATTTGTCGCGTCTATTTATTTTAAGGTATTTTACAATAATCATTACTAATTTGCCGTGTGGTTCCCGACATTCTAGCATGGGACCGTTCTATATCATTCTCGTGGATGTCGTTAAAGGCTACTAAGGGCTGATCGAGGGACAGGTTGATTAACTTGGGATTCTTCTTGTAGGCGTCTGGCTAGCTCTCTCATCTCTGGGTATTGCCGGTTGCCCTCCACACCAATGTTGTAGGATCCGGAGTCCACCTGGGCATAAGGTCCGCATGACCTCGGAGAAGTATCTTCTCCAGTTATTTATTATTTTTCACAACCAATTCTTCTTGTAAACGTGATTTTTGCACAATAACCTTACTCCACTGCTCAATTATTTTGTGCATACTTACATACATTTATATGTATTACATTTATAGTACCTACGTGATTATTCACGTCTTTAGATCTTGCAGGGAAGCTAAATAATAATAGTCATTCTGATCCGAGAAACACCAAAGTGGTTAAATGCTAGTTAAATTTCATCTGTTCACTTGCTATCTAATGAGATAGATAAACTTTTTATTGCACCAAAAGAAGAAAATTACAAAAGAAGGTTATTGAGGTACAAAGGCGGACTAATCGCCATTGCAATCTCTTCCAGTCAACCTTAGGGTGGGAGGAAACTGAAGAATAGAAAGTTTATTGGTGCAGTACGTATAAATTAAAAAGCATAAATATACCTTAACCTTATATAAACATAATATAAATACATACTACATTGAAATATACCTACCTACATAAATACTTACATACATACATACATACATATGATCACGTCTATATCCCTAGCGGGGTAGACAGAGCCACCAGTCCTGAAAAGACTGATAGGCCACGCTCAGCTGTTTGGCTTAGTGATAGAATTGAGATTCAAATAGTGACAGGTTGCTAGCCCATCGCCTAAAAGAGGAATCCCAAGTTTATAAGCCTATCCCTTAGTCGCCTTTTACGACATCCGTGGGAAAGAGATGGAGTGGTCCTATTCTTTTTTGTAATGGTGCCGGGAACCATACGGCACAATACTTACAATATATCTATATAAATTATATTGGCTTTCTACTCCATAGTCTCTTTTACTTGTTTGGTAAAATATATTGAAATTTCCACCTGAATTCGCTTAATAAATTCACAATTACTCAAATACAAGATGCAAGACCTTTAGCTTGCAAAGCGCACTTTGCACCTAATGCCTGGTGTAGTTTTATGGAATTTGCAGGTTTTATACACGTCAGTACTCGTTTAAATGGGCTTAGTTTTAAATGAAATTGTTCACATTTGCGTTATATATCAGCGCTAAGAAATTGATAAATAAATATGGCCTATTAAATAAAATTGTTTAATTTTGTGTAATGAGTGAAGATATTGAGGTTTAAGTTTATAATATAAGAATAATTTTTTAAATAAAGAAATTTAGAACTTTCTTCTTTTATATAAATTATATCATCTCTCAGTAATATAAACTATACTGTAAAAGAAATATTAGCTGCACCCCAGAGTTTGATTTACGTTTGAATCATTTTGGTTTTAAAAAAACACATCCACACATCCTAATAATCTTCGAATATGTAGGATAGTGCGAATAACATGATGACGGAACAAGATCGGTGAAGGTGCAATTTAAAAATGGAAGCTAAGAAATACTAAGCGTTAATCTCTAAGCTCATGTAAACAAGGCATAACGCAAACATCTGTTGGATTGATTGAAATATGGTTGCGCGTTTTTTTTAATTATTGCGTTGCAAAGAAAAATAAGTTCTATAAAACGGCTTGTAAGGATGATGTATATTTATCAGAGGACCCCCCGTGACGGGGTATCTATAGGAGATTTTTTTTATTATACTATCGTGCTGGGTTACAACATAGGGTTTCTATTCGTCTATTTTATAACCATTTCGAGATTCAAATAGAGACAGGTTGCTAGCCCATCGCCTAAAAGAAGAATCCCAAGTTGATAAGCCTATCCTTTTGTCGCCTTTTACGACATCCATGGTAACGAAATGGAGTATAGTGGTCCTATTCATTTTTATTAGTGCCGGGAACCACACGGCAAACTGTAAATGTAACTTTATCAGGGTGTCCACATTCTGGAAAGTCAGGGAAAGTCAGGGAAAAGTCAGGGAAGCTTAAGGTGGTCAGGGAAAGTCAGTGAAATTGAGGGGAAAGGAGAGAAAGTCAGGGATAGTCAGGGAAAATTGAGATTTTTTCCCAGTGATTGTAAAATGAGGGATTTTTTTCCCAGTGATTGTAATGTTTATAAAGCATCAATCTGAAGTGGCCAATAAGCGTGTGGATGTCGTGTTGGAAACTTTGCACGAATCCGACAAGATAAAAGGGTTTGTCGCTGACAGTGCCAAAAGGCAATATCAAAAACTAATTTCCGAAGCACAAAATACCTGGAGCCAAAAATTTGAAGATTTTGATTATGATAAAATCGGTGTTGATGAGTTCTACCATTCACTTATTGGAGGTGATAAACAATACGTAGACATATGGAGCGTTATGAAAATCTGTTTCATCCTCTCCCACGGAAACGCGAGTGTGGAGGGCGGGTTTTCTATTAACAAATCTCTCTTGGTGGAAAATTTACTGGAAGATTCACTTATATCGCAAAGAATTATATATGACGCCTTGAAAAATATCGGTGGTCCTCAAAATTTCGCTGTTACAAAATCTTTGATCACTTCAGTTCGAAACTCACGAAGAAGATATCAGGAAAACTTGGATAAAAAAAAAGAAAAAATGTCAGATGAACAAAAGAAAATCAAGGAAAAAAGGAAAATTGATGAACAGCTAAGAGAAGTAGAAGAGAAAAAGAAAAAATTGGAATTACAGAAGGAAAAAGAACTCGTGGAATTACAGACGTTAAAAAGGGCTTTACAAATGAAGAAAAGGAATATGTGATTAATAATGATACCTTCCTACTTATCGATCTCATTTTTCAAAGATTATAATAAGCATAAAATATTTAATTTAGGCATAACTTGGCAATAATTATAACTTGATAATAATTTAGTACCTACCTATATCAGCAGATATTTAATTTTGTTTTATAATTATATGTGGAGGTTAGAATTTTTTTGTTCATTTAAGTTCGAAGTTTATTTTTACTAGGTACTGAAACTGTTGATTTTGGTTTAAGTCTTATAATTTTACTACAGAAACTGTTGATTTTGGTTTAAGTCTTATAATTTTACTACTGAAACTGTTGATTTTGGTTTAAGTCTTATAATTTTACTACAGAAGCTGTTGATTTTGGTTTAAGTCTTATAATTTTACTACTGAAACTGTTGATTTTGGTTTAAGTATTATAATTTTACTACTGAAACTGTTGATTTTGTTTTAAGTCTTATGCAGTTTATGCAATGTCTTATGTTATAAAATTGTTAATAAGAAAGAGTTCCTAAGTGATAAATACCGATCTCAATATATTTGCTATATAAAATAAAAGAAATTAAAATATTACCTGTATGCAGTTTTACTCAACTTATAAACTACTTTACAAATAAAACATACCTACTTGAATGATTAGGCCGTGTTCAAACCAAACTAACTGTAAGCCGCCGAATGTGAGCAGGCTTACTATGAGTCCCAGTGTACTAAAGAACATGTAATAACGTATTGTCGGTTATATGTAAACGAAAAACTGAATATGTATGGAAATAAAAGGAGTTACAGTCAGTTTGGTTTGAACACGGCCTAAATTTGGTCAGGGAAATTTAAAAAAATGGTCAGGGAAAGTCAGGGAAAAGTCAGGGAATTATTTTGAACATTAGCTGTGGACACCCTGTTTATATTTATTTATTTATGCAACAAAGACAACACACAAACGAGTGAATTGAATACAGTGGCCTACTTACGTAATCAAAATACTAAAAATCTCCTCTTTGATTGAGCCGTTCAATAACCCAGCACGTAATTTAATTTGGCCAATTTCTCCAATTCCCAATTTCAAAAATTACACGTCACACGATTGTTTCGCACCACAAAATTGTTTACGTCGAATTTTATTTCCAATTTACATGAGAATGATACGTATTTTTCGACACTTCAAGCAATCTCTATAAGTTGTTACTGCGAAGAACGACGCACTTGTGTGCCCCAGTATCGATATAAAACAATTGCACTTAATTTTAGTTTATGATCAAGAAAGTGCCGCTGCGCTTAATTTGGTATCGTTAAATCTTTGGCTAAATAGCTACTTTCTTCTGAATTCGGCATGATTAAGATATTTCTCTGTTTAACTTTCATGGAGCGAGTCACGAGATTGAAACCTACTCGGTCGATCGCTTTATTTGTGATTTATAAGAAGACAATTATGTATAAATGTTTTCTTTTTGTACCAAGGAACAAAAAAAGACCACACTTATAATTTTGCAAAACTATTACATTCATCTTTTTCAACTAAGTCTTGTTTAAAAAAACATGACAATCAAAGAATAGAAGGTATCGTATAGGTTGATATAAACAGAAGTGATAGTATAACTAATATTTTTTAATCCCAATACAGAATTGGCTGTTTAATTGCAACTTCATGCATTTTGTGTTCCGGTGCATCTGCCATCTCAAACCGCATTTTTCTCGCGCGCATCTTTATCGGCCTTCCCAGAAGTGGCCTTATTAATTCCCACATAATTCCCGCAAACTTTTATATCACGTTAACCACCGTTACGCGCAACCAGTCCGTCAACCTTCTGAAGATGCATCTTAAGTAATTAATCTGCTTGTTATCACTTACCGAAACCACATTAACTTTACGCCCCATAAACAAAACTTTAAACTCTAATACATCGGAATACGAACTATCGTCATTTTCGGAACGTCGACATCAAAATTGTCGTTATAATTTCAACAAAATTCACAATGCAAGCGATACCAATCTTAATGTTTGGAGTCATAAGGATGAGAATTACGATCATGCGGATAATTTACAATTCCGTATAGATTACTCCGATAGAGGTGTCATAACGCAAATTGTGCGAATAATTTAAATTTTACGCGGTAACACTGGTAGATGGGTAATCTTACAAAAAGAATTAAAAAGTGCGAAACGTTGACATCGCGTCACACCAATTTACGGAAAGTGCAGTGGCGTTTTAAATGATTGCTTATAAAAATTATGTGATGGTGCATTTTAAGACGCTCGGTTAATTTTTACATTCATATTTTCTACCTCTAATGGTAAAAAATTTGAATGTAAAAATTAACCGTAATTAGTAGAGGAAACGTAAAACTTATTATTACGTACTTAATAGTGTCCCTGTGTTAGTGCTTAATTTTGGAGACATGGCTTTGAAAAAATGAACAGGTAATTCACTATCATTAGACATGTTGAAACGGACTTTAGGTTAAATTTTAGACCACCAAAGGTTCCCTTTTTATGTTATTGCTTAGATAAATCGTAACTATATTTTGTCCTGTAACATCTCGTTTGAAGACTTCATAATCTTAACTGCGTTTATCTCATTCGGTGCAAACTGATATCTAGTTATTTAATCGTATTATGCCATCTAGCGGAATGTGGCCTTTGAATTTTGGCGAGGTTATCAAATGTTGGACAAGATTACGTATTAATTATACAAAGATAAATATAAATGGGGTATCCTTTGCGGGGTAGACAGAGCCGACATATTGAAAAGACTAAAAGGTCACATTCAGCTGTACATATGTTTTTTTTTTTTTATATACGGGACAAATTACACAGATTGAGTTAGCCTCGATGTAAGTTCGAAACTTGTGTTACGAGATACTAACTCAACGATACTATATTTTATAATAAATACGTATATAGATAAACATCCAAGACCCAGTATGGCTAAGTGATAGAATTGAGAATCAAATAGGGACAGGTTGCTAGCGCATTGTATCTGCCATAGGAAGAATTTCAAGTTTATTATTCTTTCCTTTAGTTGCATTCTGCGACATCCATGGGAATAACGTTTTTTTTATTCTCTTTAATATTGAAGAGCTCTGTACTCTCATAACTTTAATTACAAAAAATGGGTAGGGTTTTCCAGCAACACAGCATAGCCTAAAGGAATTATTAATGCATCGCAACATTTTTCAAATAAAAACATATCCATTTCAGCAATATCCAGAGACCTTTAATTATGTAATTTTCCGATCATACCTTTAATCGTCCGGTAATGAACCTGAATCACCTCGTACACGGCCCTCGACACTTCACCCGGAGGAATGCCCACACGATCCGTCTAGAAATAAAGAAAAAAGATTCGCATCGTTTTGCTATAAAAAGGGAAGGGCGAGCTGCGCGCTGACAGCTATGTCGACACATCATCGGCTACTTAACGAGCTGGACTCTAGTGTTGTGTCCATGTCGATGAAATTATCGATGGTGCTTTGAAAATGGAGTTAACCACGAGGAAAGAAGTTTTCGTTACACGTTTGTTTGGTTTGATTAACCCGTAGCACAGTAGAATTTGGGGATTAAAAATTAATTTCATCATGAATTTTACTTACTGAAATTTATTGTCAATTTATACTTTTGTTATAGTCTATTGTATAGTGTATTTACTAACTTTACGTAGCATACGCGAGCTTATCGCAAAGAAATCACTTTAAAAAAATCAAAAAAATAACATACAACACACTGACACTTAACAAATTACCAACCTCACATCGGCTCCTAATGGACTTAAAGCATCTCCCGCCACCGTTATTATCGACTCCAATCACATTATCGATTATTCGCGAAAAAGCAAATAAAAGTTTTATCGATCGCAAAGGCTTGGGAGACGCTAACAAATTGGCTCGTTATCACTCGATCGGCGGCAATAAGTCGCGGCGTTACGTCGATAAATATCGATATAATTTATCGACACCCGCCACTGACACGCGAAGTTGGGGCATCACTAATTCAAGTATTGACAGGGCGAGGATTGGTAATGTATATTCATTTATGTATAATAGTTTTCAGTGGCGATTTTCAAACAACATAAATGTGTTGTAACATGATTATCGATTAGGCAAATCAATGCAAATAATACATTTGGAAATAGGCAGTAACTAGTTATAATGTGGAGGCATCAACTTTTCAGGCCTTCAGGCCTTCCCCTTGTAGAGTATATATACACACATATATTAACGTTTATATCCCAGCCAGCCAGGGAAGACAGAGCCAACAGTCTTGAAAAGACACGAAAGGCTTTGTTCCGTTGTTCGACTTCAAGATAAAATTGAGATTCAAATAATGGCAGGTTGCTAGCCAACCGCCTAAAAAAAGAAACCCGAGTTTTTGAGCATATCCATTAGTCGCCTTTTACGACATCCATGGGAGAGAGATGATTGTAGAATATATCTAATTTATTAATAAATTACAAAATACTCGCCCTGAACTGATTTTTATACAATATGCTGTCCAATATTTGTAATTAAACTGCAATTATCGCCTTATTCAAAAGATGAGATAAATATAGTTTGGACACGGTGTAAATATATCATTTTAACTGAGCCACAGCAACGAATGGATGGTGTTTTTTTTAATTTATACTTATACAATAAAATATAATGTTAAATAACGTAACATATTAATGGATAATCGCATTACATAAACTACAGTTGCATGACGTCATTACAAGAGATCTGTCTCACTCATACATAAGAGTGAGCGAGACGGCTATAAACGGATATAAAAACAACATACCAAATACGGCGCTCACATGTGACTAAATATCAATATACTCGAGAAATTAAACGTCAGATTTGATCTGATTTAACGTGGAAATATCGATTTTTGTGTTCAATATAACGACTCAAAATGCGGTTTTAGTATCATGTTGGGTTAAAAAGGAAAATGAGGTTTTATCAACATGTGCGCCCGCGCAGGTGTAAGCGTCGAAAGCCGTTAGTTAGCTTTTTAGTTTTTATTCAAGAGTAGATAGATGTTCCTACGTTAGAAACTCGGTAATTGCTTTTAAAATTGATTATATTTTTATTTGTACGGTGTCTTGAGCACCTGGGTTTGAATTATGTTTTTGAAAATAATTCGCACTTAGCTTAATGTTGGTTACAATGTAGAAAGATTATTCTACATAAATAATGCTCTTAAGTCGGTATTTATTTGTTTTTTCAAACTTTATTGTATAAGCTTTGGTAAATTATATTTTTACAAGCGTTTAGATCAAAGCATATCTAGACAAAAGATTTTTCTCAGACTGAATATTAGACAAAAATGGTGTGTAAAGCGCCATATTTGAGACTAGCGTTGCTTGCGACTTCGTCCGCGTGGAACAGTTATTTTGGGCATCATTGAAGCCCTCAAGGATGAATAATTATCCCCGTTTTTTTCACATTTTCCATTATTTCTTTGCTCTTTATAGTTAAATTGTGATGTTATATAATCTAAAGCCTTCCGCGATAAATGGTCTATTTAATGCAAAAAGAATTTTTCAATTCGGACCAGTAGTTCCTGAGATTAGCGCGTTCAAACAAACAAACTCTTCAGCTTTATAATATTAGTATAGTATCTAAGTGTGTAATAATTATACATAGATGGCTTGTTTGACGCAGTGGGTATGTTTTTGTCTCTGAAGTCCCAAGTTGATCCCGGTCAGGTCATGATGGGAATCAAACTGTTTTTTATTCGTGTGAGTCTTGTATGTATATACTAATAAGTACTTTGGTATTATTAAATACAGTAACGTTGAGTTACTATCTCTTAATAGAAGTCTCGAACTTACCTTGGGGCCAACACAGTCTGTGTAGTATTATCTAGCATGTATACTTATATTTATTTATATTTGTACTCTGCTTAAAAACATAAACTAGACACACTAAAACAAAAGGCTAAGTTCCAAATACCGCTTCTACTGATAATAATTCACCAGATGATTCCACGTATCGGTGTAAACAAACGAACGGATAATCCGTTTACGTTAAGTTTATCGTAATAAATAGAGATCTTGATGCGGTAAGGTCACATAGAGAGTACAGACAGCAATTTTTATAGAACAATTTTTAATTTAGAAGGTTTAAAGGAACATACATACATATGATCACGTCTATATCCCTTGCGGGGTAGACAGAGCCAACAGTCTTGAAAAGACTGAATGGCCACGTTCAGCTATTTGGCTTAATGATAGAAATTAAAGGAAATCTACATTAATTTCTTATTAAAAAGATAGTGCCGAAAAACATCTTACTAATATTATAAATACCAAAGTTTGTATGTTAGTATGGATGTTTGTTATTCTTTCACCCAAAAACTACTGTACCGATTACGATGAAATTTGGTATGTAGGTAGCTGAAGACCCAGAATAACATATAGACTACTTATAGCTACTTTTAATCCCGGAGTTTCCGCAGGATTGATAGGGTTTCCATGCGGACGAAGTCGCGGGCGGCCTTTAGTGTAAATATAATTAAATTAAAAGCAAAGAAATATGTTTTAATCGATTATTTTTGTCAAATTATCATTTAATTCTATAGAAATACATGCCATTACTTGTCATTGTAGAGTAAACGGCTGCAGGCACACAAGTTTATGTTCGCGATGTGTTTGGTTGCGTTTTCTGCTGACGGTACACGGCTTAATATGATTGAGAAGTGGGTGTCATGGCGCTGTTCAGTTTTAAGTCTTCCGGACATTTTGTAGAGCTTGTACTGTAACAAGTTAACATACATTATGGTCACGTCTATATCCCTTCGGGGGTAGACAGAACCAAGAGTCTTGGAAAGACTGTAAGGCCACGTTCAGCTATTTGGCTTAATGATAGAATTGAGATTCAAATAGTGACAGGTTGCTAGCCCATCGCCTAAAAAGAGAATCCCAAGTGTGTAAGCCTATTCCTTAGTCGCCTTTTACAACATCCATGGGAAAGAGATGGAGTGGTCCTATTCTTTTTTGTTTTGGTGCCGGGAACCACACGGCACTCTATTATTTATTAGTAGTATAAAATCAATCAGCTAAACTTGTGACGTTCTATCTACCCCGTAATAAATAAAGACGTGAAGTGCACTAACATCAAAATGAGTTAACAAAAACAAACATTGCATAACAACATTCAGAGTCTGAAAAACATTTATTTCCCGCAAGAATGTGGACTCTGCGTATGTATTTATTTGGCATCGCTTGATACATATAATGTATGTAAATTGTTATTTTGTCTCCCCGTGGACGTTCGTCTCGGTCTGATTTAAAATTCATGCAAAGCTTACCATCGTGAAGGTATGTACTTTATCAATCACATTATCTTTTTCTTTTTTTTTTTTTTTGGACAAAGAATCGCTTTTACAATTTGTAATTTCAACGAAAATGTTTGCGCGAGTTGCGGCGAATTGGTTTTCTTTTAAGCCGACTGTTTTGGAACGAAGAATATGTTTTTCAGGTATTTCTTTAATTCTGAATTAAGTAGAAATAGTTCGTCTTTCAGTAGGAACTGCCTTGAAAAGAGTTATTGAACCTGAACGCCCTGATATCTGTGGTTTTATTTTTGTTTCAAGACTGGCACAAAGAAGTTATGTTTCAACTTCTTCATGATCAAATGGAAAGTTTGTTAGGAATAATGATTTCATGAAAATCAAGTCAGTTTCATTAGCCAGACATGTTATTTTAGAATTTACTTAAATACTAGAAATTCACACTGTATAGTAGGCATCTACCAAGTATTATCAAAATTCCCCCCGGTTCCATGACACGCAAGATGCCGTGTTTATCGCGCGAAATACTATCGCTCTACAGTTTAAAAAGAATATATGTATGTATATAAATAAATATATACGGGACAAATGACACAGACTGAGTTAGCCTCGAAGTAAGTTCGAGACTTGTGTTACGAGATACTAACTCAACGATACTATATTTTATAATAAATACTTATATAGATAAACATTCAAGACCGAGGCCAATCAGAAAAAGTTCGTTTCTCACCATGCCCTGGCTGGGATTCGAACCCGGGACCTCCGGTGTCACAGACAAGCGTACTACCGCTGCGCCACCGAGGCCGTCCGCACTATTCCATCCGTACCGTAATAATACAGGTATTAAGCGCACGTAACGTAACTTCATTTTATCTCGGACGTTTCAAATCATCAAAATGATGAAAACCAGCGGGCTACTGCTTTGTCTGCGCGGGAGAATGTTTTTCTACGGCCATATTTGTTTAATTATGAGATTTAGATCCAAATATATAAACAGGTTTAAAGGCCTAACTCTAAATGATGACGATTTAAATTAATCAAAATCAAGAACGTTATTATTAGATACCTACCTAATTAAAGAGGTAAATTTTACTACATATTTACCAAAAAGGTTTCAGTGTAAGGTAAAACTCCTTAAGAATACTTGTCCCATTTGTTGAATATAAAAAGAAGATAAAAAAATCACGCGTAGGTAGTGCCGTAATGATCTATTTGATCATTACGGCACTATTATACATATATTAAACATTTCTTTGTACCTACTTAGATTGTCGACATATATCAATGGAACAAATTTCAATGGATATGCTTCTCTAAACGGCTGTAGGCGATGGATTAGCAACCTGTCACTATTTGAACCTCAATTCCATCATAAAGCCATGCAGCTGAACGTGGCCTTTCAGCCTCTTCGAGACCGTTGGCTCTGTCTAGCCCGCAAGGGATATAGACGTGACTAAATGTATGTATGCCATAATGTAATATGTACACATCGTTAAACAAAAATCCGAATAATAATCCAATCAAGTGGAGAAGTTCCGACAATTATCGAAGTTTGAAGTGTTCTTCGTGTATGGAACTAGTTGGAACAAGTCCTTACACCACACGAGTGTCCTCTCGTATAAAACAAATGAACATGTTTACGAACTTGTCCGTCTGATGCGCGTGAATACGTAATCGAACGTCGGCTGTTGAAAGATATTATTTGTTTGTAATATCTTTATTGGACAGAAATTTAAACAGTTACAAGATTTAGTACATAGTTATGAAATAAATAAGTTACTCGCAATGGCGGACTTATCCTATGAAGGGACCTCTTCCAGTCAACCGGTAGGTAAATAAGAAAGAAACTAGATAATTATGTAAAAAGTGGCGTCAACCAATGTTGTGAAACTAAAAGATATGACAATTATTAAGTGATATGAAGCATCCTATAATAATGAATAAAAATTTTGAATTTCGAATATCATTTTTCAGTCTTATCAAGACTGCTGGCTCTATCTACCCCGCAAGGGATAAAGACGTGACTATATGTACCTATGTGTGGGTATTTCTCCTGAATCTAACCATGTTCATTCTGTTCTCTTCTCTTAATTTACTTTCTTTTATTATATTTTAACCGCTTTTTCTCTCGGTGCTTAACTTTACGTATTAATTTATTTGTACAAACATACATAAATATAGTCACGGCTATACCCCCTGCGTGGTAGATAGAGCCAACAGTCTTGAAAATACTTACTGATAGGTAACGTTCAGTGTTTTTTTATTTGTTTATTTCCAGTAAAATTAAATATAATCCCAGTCAAGATGAGGATTGAAAATATCAAAATCATAGAGTTCAATCATAAGTGTTTATAGTTCGCAAGTGTAACCAAATGCCGTGTGGTTCCCGGCACCAATACAAAAAAGAATAGGACCACTCCATCTCTTTCCCACGAATGTCGTAAAAGGCGACTGAGGGATAGGCTTATAAACTTGGGTTTTTTTAGGCGATGGACTAGCAACCTGTCACTATTTGAATCTCAGTTCTATCTTAAGGCCAAATAGCTGAACGTGGCAATACAGTCTTGTCAAAACTGTTGGCTCTGTCTACCCCGCAAGGGATACAGACGTGACTATATGTATGTAAGTATGTAACCAAATTGGCTTTACGGTCGATTTTGAACCAGACAAAGTGTTCATAAACGGCCCATTGGCAGCCAATAAACACCTGATTTTTCGGAAAATTATTTCCGAATATTCGCTCCAATTGACCACAATTACAATACGGCCGGATCGCAAGTGCAACTAGTGTTTAAGATAATCACCTCTCACTTGGCACACTTTCAAAATTTCGATTTATTTAGTGTTGCCACGAAATATGGAGGGAATGGATGTATCACTTTAAGAAAATGTTCACTGACTCACTCACTGATCACGAAATCTCAAAACTACTGAGCCAGTAAAGATGAAAGGTGGCAGGAAGGTAGTTGTTTTTAACAGATGTCCGCTGATTTTTATTAATTCTCACAGAAACGGGAGATAACGGGATTTTATTAGTTATCACTCTGGAGAAGAGCCCGGGGTAAGCATACCATAGATCCTAGATTGGGTGAGTCAGGTTTTTACACGAAGTTTTGCCTTTCTTCGCTTTACATTAATTTCTCTGTATACTTACTCGTATAAAGTGGGTACGAGATATACCGATATACAAAATATTTGTAATGAGATTTTCTTACTTTTCCATATTTAAAAAAAAATATGTAACAATGAGACGCGTGATACCTTCTGTACTTTCCTTATTTTACAGCTACTACTAGTTCCATATAGGGCCAGTGATTGAGTCGTCATGATTAATGGCGTTTTGACGTTGATATGAAAATAAACAATAGTGATATAGTAATTACCGTATGCTAATTAGTCGGCCTGTTACGAAATGGTATGCTTTGTATTTGGTTGATATGTTGAAATTAATCTTTCTATAGAATTATAATTACATACATACATAAAATCACGCTTCTTTCCTGGAGGGGTGTTCAGAGTCTTTCTACTTGTCACTATCCCTGCATACTTATTTCGCTTCATGCATACATACATATGGTCACGTCTATATCCCTTGTGGGGTAGACAGAGCCAACAGGCTTGAAAAGATTATTTCGCTTCATCCACAATCATTACCTATTCTCTTCGTGCAAGTTTAGATTATCTTAAATTGACCTTCCGCCACGTCGGTTCACAGAGCAGAAGTCGCATAAGCACTGATGTTAACAAATTGAGAATTGTAACCTCCTCTTAATTAAAAGGGTTCAAAGGCCCTAATGATATCAGATGAATGTGACCGTCTCACTGTAAGAAACGTAAAACATAAGGAAAGGAAATGAAATTACCAACAAAATGAGATTGTCAGCAAACGACTAAGCCGTAGCCGGAAAAACTTTGATAAATAGAACACGCGCGGCCGAGATAGGCGGCGGACGGGGCGCGCCGTGACGTCACTTCCCGGTCGGCGCGTGCGACGCTCCACTAATACTGCGGTGTAAGTGATGAGCGGGAGCGGAGGATATGTTGTTACAACATATTCTCACGCCCACGATGAATCTGAGTATTAGTTTACATTCGATCTATGTTCAAGCATTATGGTTAGTTAACTAAGATAAAAAAATACAATAACAATTAAACAAGGGTTTGGAGATCTTTTTAACTGGGTATGTTAAAGTTTTTGTTCGGACATTAGATTTTTTATGATTTAATGTTATTTTAAAACAAATTGCCGAATATAGGCCTTGGTCTCATTTCTTTAACATTAATTATCGGTGTGAATACGTATTTTATGTTAAGAACAGAACCAATAGGAGAGCAAAGTTTGTTAATAAGGCTTTTAAATAGAATTCAAATAGCCAAAGATTTTTATGACAAAGCTTTAAAGTTTCTTGTTATAAATGGCTTATTATATAAATTATACATTAAACTTAGATACGGCTATCGCATTATCGTTTGCCTCTTTAAGAACCTTCTATGAGGAAAATGTTAGCACGCTTATCTCTTTAAACTTGTACCACACAACGAGTCGAGGCCGCACCGCTTCCGTCAGCAAAGCACACATCTCTTTCATCTTCCGATCGACCCTTTTGCCTTCATCTTAGAAGCTTTTTTGCAATGACATTTTGTATATTTTACTTTTTTTTACATTTTAGAGTTCAACAAGGCTGAGGATGTCCGTAATACCGCCCTGTATTTCGATCTAGATAGTCGTGGACTGAATGCTGGGGACATTTGAGATTCTTAATGGGTTAAGGGCTTAGTATAAATGTATGCGACTTATTTGTTGATAGGTCGGAATGTTAGAGTCAATATAGTATTGTAGAATTTAGACTTTACAAAATATTGTCTTCATTGGGTTTGTTTTTTTAGTGAAATACTTTAATGGAAAAGGGTTATGTTGACTTTTATGTGAGTGATATAATTTTAAGTTTTGTACAACAGATTACTTTTTCTGATGTGTAATATACTAGACTAGATTTATGTGGTAGCTTTATTTTGTTTGTTTGTAAACCCTTTATTGCACATAAAAATATATATAACAAATTACAAAACAGTTATTGGATTTAGAAGAATATGTACAACGGCGGACTTATCCCAAATGGGATAAATTTTACATACATACATACATATGGTCACGTCTATATCCCTTAGATAAATTTTCATTGTAAATACTTACTTTGAAAATAAAAACGAAGCTACGTTACACTAGCAAGGTAACCTACTTTCGAAAGAGGTTAACAATATTAGATGTTTTCATCCAAATAGTCATATAAATCCTAGTTTTCAATTATTTCTCATTCTCCATTAATTTCGAGAAATTTATAAAAATTCTCAATTGCAACACAATTATGGTATTGAATACGTAATGTAAAACGGTAATAACTCAATATTGCAAAATTCCGATAGCACCAATTAAAGAAGATCACGAGAACACTCAGAAATCAGGGGCACGAGTCTTGTACGCTAATGTCTCCTTTTTGTTTTGTTTTTTTATTTATAGTCAGTACTTTTTATTTACAGTAGTATTTGTTTGTATTTGCTTCAATACGTCGTCACAGAAAATTTTAACCAGTCATACATGTACACTCATTAGGTACGTCTTATATTTACGGAATAGACATAATCATTAATTAATCAATTGACATAAGATTTAGATAATGTCAAGTTGTTAAACCATCGCGTATAAAAATAATCTCAAGCAATAATTTGGTATACCGAAATATATGGCCTAAGTACAAATATTTCTTTTAGGTCAAATGTTCGTTTAGCTGAATGTGTTGATGGAATAAAGATACTGTCACTATTTGAATCTCACATACATACATATCATCACGCCTGTCTCCCATTGGGGTAGGCAGAAACTATGGATTTCCACTTGCTACTATCCTTGCACGTTCTCCACGCTTTTCTAAATCTAGGGAAAATTAATTCCATCATAACGTCATACAGCTGAAAGTGGCCTTTCAGTATTTTCAAGACTCTGTCTACCCCGCAAGCATATAGATGTGAATATGTATGTAAATAACAACAAGGTAAAAACTAATGAAAGGCTTATGATATTTGTCAATGTCTTTATAGTCATTGTAATAAAACTCTGTATAATAGACTCGGCGCCCTGCTTGCAGTCGAGGCATTAAAAATCAATTACGATCAAGCTGAGGAAGCAATATTTTTTGTACGGAATTAAAGATGAAGATAATCCCTATTCGAGAGGACTTTCCTATTGCTTGTATTGTATTTTTTATTTTCACTTAAATATCTGTATTATATTGGATACTAGAAAGATTCACATCATAGTGCTGAATGGTGAGGCGGTATATATGTACGTTTACTTTTATGATATTACGTCTATATCCCCTGCGGGGTAGACAGAGCCAACAGTCTTGAAAAGACTGGAAGACCACGTCAGCTGTATGACTTAATAATTGAATTGAGATTCTAATAGTGACTGGTTACTAGCCCATCGTCTACAAGAGGAATCCCGAGTTTATAAGCCTATCTCTTAGTCGCCTTTTACGACATCATAGAAAAGATTTGGAATTGTTTTATTCTGAAGTGCTTGAAACCTGTCTAACCCGCAAGGCATATAGACGTGACTATATGTATGTATGTATGTAAATTAACCTATATTAACAATGTGCACTATTATAACATGCGCAGTAACGGTATTACATTACAACCAGTTCGATTTCTCAGAACATTGATGACAACTCAGATTTGTGAGATTAATCATCTTGCAGTGGTGGTCAACATTTTGTCACGTCCTAAAAATTTTAATGATGATGATGTATGAGATGGCTTTTAACTTCCTTCTTCCTCCTGGCTTTAGTCTGGAGAGGAGCCCGGGGTATGCCTTTGACCATGGATCCTGGATTGGATGAGTCAGGTTTTTACACGAAGCGATTCCCATCTGACCTCCGCAACCTTTGCAGGAGAACTTAACCCGTGTTGGATCGATCACGGTAACATATCCAGTTGCGTAAATAGGCAGGTTTACTCACCATGTTTTCCCTCACCGTGAGAGCGTCGGTTAGTTTTCAAACTAATGTACATAACTTCGAAAATAGTCATTGGTACATGGCCGAGGTGGGATTCGAACCTGTGCCTTTCAGCGCATCACGCATTTCAACCGAGCACCTTACCGATTCGACCACCGACGCCCTGCATAGCTTTAACCTCTATTTGACCCAATGCTTGACTGGTAGATCATATATTAGTATTAAAGTCGCCTATTTTGGCGTACAATTTGTATTTTTACAATAAGCCTAAAATTAATTGAAAATTGATTTTTTACGTTATTGTTGCTACAAGGGTGATTCCATATTTAGGAAGTTTTAAAGCCCCGGAGAAGTGTAAAATTGTCATTTTGTTTTCGATTTAAAAATAAATAGCGCAGAATTAAGTCTAGTCAATGCCAGTTATGCTTTACCTATACTTGGTCACAGATCATTTAAAACATCTGTTTTATAGACCGTGGCACAGACTGGGTTTCAAAGAAATATTTTTTTTATAAAATTTCAGTTGTAATAGCTTGTTTTTTTTACAGAAATGTTTTAAAATTAAATTCTTTCTCTACGTAAATTTTCGTCAATAAAATTTTAATCAAAAATATGCTATGACCGATCGCGACCTCAAAAAATGTTGCCGACGCCTGATGCCGAGAGAATTGGGACCGCGTCGAATGGCATTACCATCAGCGATCATTATTTTAAATATTTATTTTATTTTATCAGGTCAAAGTACGATATGTTGTCGGTTTATCATTTTTTCCTTTCATGTGTATTGACCCTAATGTCACGTGCGATCTCTTCTTGCCTCACCGAGAGAGAATTATTATTTTTAGCCTAGTGGCATATTTATCAAGGTTTCATTGAAGTAATGTCACTCTCTTAATGTCATTGGCTTATGAGCAAATCCAGCCAGATACCATCCAGCTAAATATGGTATTTTGAGTCTTATAACTACTACTATTTATCTCATTTTTTTCATGTGCTTTTATTTCCCCTTTTGTGCACTTCCTAGAGAGAATACTTCTGTTATTGCTGTAGTCAATAGGTATATATCTATGTAGTTCATCAAAACTAGTTCTGAAGAAGTTACTGAAAAGTTGAAATTCAAAATAAATTAAGCGGTAAATAAAAGATGATGTAATTTTCGCAAACATGTTTTAATTCCAAAAAATCTATTGTTGTTTTTACACGTCAGGTTTTCTATAAAACTTAAAAAAAAAATAACAACAATGTCATACATTTTGAGTTCCCACGTTCGTCGTTATAGGAAATAAATTGACGAGTAAGGTAGAAGAAAATAATGAGCGGTATGGGCCATCTTGTTAGAACAGTCGCGGGGAAAAAGCTAACTTAAAGTCAATGGAACCCCTCGGCGTTAGGGTTGTCACTGAATTGGAAGTTTCAGTATCTATATTGAGTGAAACTTAACTCCACCCACAAGATGTAGCTGTACTTGTGACTCAATCAAAATCGATATTTTATTCAGAAAATAAGGCGTTCGCAGCCACTTTTCACGTCATTACGTCACGTCACGTATCTAATGTATTATTAGTATTTGTCTAATAGCTTTAAATTCAAATTCAAAATTTTTATTCATTTTAATAGGATATCGCTTAATAATTGTCATATCTTTTGGTTTCACAACATTGGTTGACGTTAAATAAATTACTTAAAACTAAGTTTCTCTTACCGTAAGAAAATCTGTTGGCAATAAAACAATAGTATGTAACTCAGAAATAAGTCAATGGTATAATTTAAATGATCATTCTTGTTGTTCCCTAGTTACATCTTATGATATACACGCAGATGAAATAGACCTTTTTTTAAAGTTAAGAACCACACGGCACATTGCGTTCGCCATATACGAGCTATTAAACCTATTCCTAGAAATCTTTTCTCTGCCAACCCTATCGGCACGTAGTGATGATTCCCAATTAACAGATTCCGTAGCTACAATTAATGCTTTTTCTTCATTCAATAGTATTTCGATAAATTACACACTTTCGTTAATCAACAAGTTAGCTACTGTTAAAAATGTTGGAATATAAAAAAAATTAGGTTTCATTGTTTACAGCAAATGGGTTTAAAAAACCCATTTGCTTGGAAACGTACTTACGTTGACGACATTTTTTCTGTCATTTGTTTTTTATGTTGATTTTCTTAAATTTAAACTGATAATTATCTAGCTTGGTTCAAAGAATAATGTTGAAAGCAGGCTTATACTCGTAACTACAACTAAGAAAGAAAGAAATTTATCAAGAAATCGT
Source organism: Amyelois transitella (assembly GCF_032362555.1). Lineage (NCBI taxonomy): Eukaryota > Metazoa > Arthropoda > Insecta > Lepidoptera > Pyralidae > Amyelois > Amyelois transitella. The sequence continues at coordinate 1,448,819 of NC_083511.1, read as the reverse complement.
TTTATCTGGGTCTCACATCTGGCAAAAATAATTTTTATCTTTATTTTTACCCGAAATCATTTTTCCATATAAGATTGATAGGATAATTTCGCGCGGATTCTATGTTCGATTCTCAAGTAAATTCAGCTTTTTTTAAATTTTTTGCTAAAAACACTTCTTTGGGGGGTTTTGTTAAAATTAACCACAAACACGGTCGCCCAGGTACTATAGTAATTGATGGTTTTTTTTTTAAATAAACTTTCTGGATACAGTCTGAAGTTCATAGATATGTAAGTACTTCAACAGAACGGATAATCAGGATCGTACCTTATAAATAAATATTAATTAGATTTTCCCTGGATTTTTTTTATTCCAATCAATCTCTCCACGTTTCGGCGTTTCCCCAAACGATTCCTAATTAACCAGCTCACAGTTTACACACAAAAAAGAACCTTATAAATTCTTCCCGAGTTCATTTATTGCTTTCGTTTATACATGTTCGTTCATGTCGCGTTTCAGTTTTTGCGTTTTAATTTGTAGCTAATTACAATAGTATTACTAATTCATGAACCCCGGGGGTCCGCCATTATGGGTTATGCGTTAAATCAAATAAATGTTAGCCCCTGTTTATTGATTTAATAAACATTTTCAATGTTTTGCAAACTTTGTGTTATGTTATTTTTGTAGATGAAGATTATTATATTATTGAGGTATTTTTGTGACTAAGAATGTCAAAAACAAGTTCAATGTAGTTATAACGCAAAGATCGGCTAGAACTCTCTTATGATACTGATAAATATCCAAGCTAAACCATCCCCTCATGAAATTGTGTAAAAGCCATTTTTATACAAAACTTGCCTTCATTTCAAAGTGTCTGTCTGCCGATAACTGCATTACTATTTTATTGCCAATATTATTTATAATTAGTTTGTAACCGCAGCTTCGTCCGCGCTAATTTATTGCCACCTACAAAAGAATACAGGATTTTCGCAAATCCCTTTTGTTGCTAAGTCATCGTCTAAAAGACAAATCCCAATTTTATAAGCATATCTTTTAGTCGCCTTTTACGACATCCATGGGAAGGAGATGGAGTGGTCCTATTTTTTTTTCTATTGGTGCCGGGAACATCACGACACATAATTTATAATTTTATTCGGGAAAAATACATATCTGTTCCATTATTTTATTGTATTTATATATGTAAGTATATTTTTACCATACATCTTTTTTCTTTTTTTTTTTCTGTGGGATTTGAATTAGTATTGTTATATCATTTATTATATCTATAGATATGAAAATATGATGCTCCAACAAAATTTTGTTAGAATTGCAACTATTCAAGAGATAAGGTTTCTTTTTAAGATCAGCATATTCCTGGAATGACACTACGCTAGCAGTCTCGAATTACTTCTTATTACCGAATACGTTTCGTTCCACGCGTACCTTCATTCCGACTTTTTCACATGAAATCTTAATACGAAATGCTTACGTAATAGATTTTTTTAATGCCATTCTTATTCAGAAATGTCCGAACATTGATGCGAAAAGGCTAATTAGACAATATTTCAATTCTTATCTGAATTCTGAATGAAAAAGGAATAAGACCACTACCTACATCTCTCTTTTCCATGGATGTCGTACAAGACGACTAAGGGATAGGCTTTTAAATTTGGGAAATTGAACGAAATTTTTGCAATATTATTAGGTACGTTTTTCACCTTGTTTGTTTGTTTGTAATACCTTTATTGCATAGAAATTCACACAGTTACAAGAATCATTACATAGTTATAAAAGAAATAAATCACTTGCAATGGCGGACATATCCTATGGAGGGATCTCTTCCAGTCAACCGGCACTCCAGTCAACTCGTATGATTGAAATTAGTTCAGAATTTTGTAAACTTCACAAATTAATTTTTCTCTGCATTTCTGTAGGTAAATATAAAACAATACACATCAATTCGCAGTTGCAACTTTCAAAAACATTTTTTTTTTGCGTCATGTGTGCCTTCTTCTTGGAGCTTAATAAAGCGCTGTCAGAAGAGAAAGTTCACAGATTTATACCGCGATGTCCGCTGGCCCATCCTTACGTAAGCTCAGTGGGGTTAATGGAATATATTTACATGAATTACTATCTAGGGCGGCCATCGATGTTTATTTTTTAATACTGGTTCCGTACTTGGTTTTATTAAAATCACACGAATCTCAATTCCATCGTTTAACTATCCAGTGGAGTCTTTTCAAGACTCTGTTGGCTCTGTCTTCCCCGCAAGGGATATAGACGTGACTTTATGTATGTGTGTTTGTAACTATCCAGTGGAAAGTGGCGAAATTTGGTTCACCGGTAGAATGTAATTTGCCAACGTAGCATGGCTCGCGACTGTTTCGCTTTTTATTATGACGTGAAAAGGGACAGCGATATATATAGCGCGATTAAAACGGCATCGCGTGTGTCATGATACGGGTACTGGAATCCTACTAATATTATAAATGCGAAAGTTTGTGAGTACCTATGTCAGGATGTCAGTATAGATGTTTGTTACTCTTTCACCCAAAAAACTACTGAACCGATTGCAATGAAATTTGGTATGTAGTACATAAAGGCTACTTTTTATCCCGGAGTTTCCGCGGTATTGATTCCACGCGGACGAAGTCGCGGGCTACTACTAGTAACCTATATAGTACCGAGAAATTCCCACGAGAGTGAAAACGGTTCGTTTAGCTATGAAATTTAAAATTGTTTTTTTTTTTTTAATTTGGCACAGGCATATTTGAGAGTCATGAAAAAAATAAATATCTTGGGCTGCTAATTTCAACGGATCCCCAAGTGCCGTCTGTTCTTGACCGGTTTGTTATAGTATCAATACGCTTATTAAAAGGTTGGGATGATTGGAAACCTTCAGATGGAATCGTCAGTCGTTGAAAAACTCGAATAAACTTACATTTTATTTTAATTGCATTTCTACATTTCGAGCTTTATCAGTGTGGTCGAGAAAAAATAAATATTTTTGAATTGCATGTTGAATAACAATTTTATTATAGATCCTGCTTTAATCATTTTTACCCGGGCTGCACTTTAATGTGAATTTTCTGGAAAACTTTCTTAGAACATTCTAATGTTATGAATTCATTCAAAATTAAGCAAAATACTTTTAAAAGTTTCGTCTGAACATTGATAATACGTCGGATACTATAATTTGTTTTTAAATAAATATTTAATTATTCCACTACGTGCATAATAAACCATACGTAGAGATGTATTCTGTAAAACGACAGTCTTGAAAAAATTTGTATGCTGCCTTCGGCTGGATAATTAAAGGAATTGAAAATTAATCCCACTGTATTTTAAACACAAATTTGCTAATAAGTCTTAATCTCCACATTCCACAGAAACCTTATCAGATCTGAGCAAACTAATGGCTTATTGAGCTAATCGGAATATTATTCATAACAGTAAATGAAGCACTAAGTAGTATCCGTACGTGCCGCGTGTGTAAATAGCCGATGATTCAGATTCCAGGAGCCGAGGGTCGGGTTACAATCTCTGGAAGGCTTTGTCCGGCCGTTACATAGACATATAAGATTATAGACGAGACATTAGATTACGCAGAAAAACGGCACTTGAAAATAATTGGGTCATAAAAGTCGGAAGAATCATGCTGATATTGTACGCAAAACTGAATAAAAATAATTAAAATAAAACGGATCTTTTTGGGTGTCAGATGTTGGGGGAACTGATAGGAATGATAATTGTGTTGCTGCTTATGTTTGTTGCTAGCCAAGTGCTGGCCAGTTGTAAAAACAATATTTAATTTTTTATTTGATGGAATGGTGGTGGAAAAATTCTTTTTTTTTTTCTTCACGAAATAGAACAATAAGTGCATATGTTTAAGAACTTTAAACTATCTTAGTTCATTATATCCTAACCAAATATTTTAACAATCAGTGCATTAATACAGTTCTTTTCATCACAAGTAACAGTTTTAATTTTATTCATTAATTTCAAGTTGAACCCACTTTCAACAGTTCAATACTAAACACCTCGCTAAATCAAGGTTTTAGTTTTGAATTCTTGTGTTTAATTTACGATTGTCCATACGTATAAAATTTATCTTTTTTTTTTTATCAGACAACATGCATGCGGTACAAAGACTTTTTCTATCAAAAGTCTCGTCTGTTACTCCATATATGTCTGTGTTTTCGTATTTTCCGTATCATATTATGACACAGCGATAGTTATCGATTAGATCTTTGTTCCGGCTTAAAATTTTTTAACTAGCCTAGAATTTTATGACTCCCTTTTTTAAATACCAAGTGCTTGCAACAGTATGAGACGTCACTTCAGAAATTCATCGTTTTTATACAAACATTTGATAGCAAGATCTTTTCATTTGCCACGAAACTCGAATACTTTCTTCATCTATGTAGGTACAAGAATCTTTTCATGCTACCTCGTCCGTTTAGGATATTTTCATCCGACATTTCGCCGAACGTTTTTGTAAATTCGTGGAATTTTATATTAAAAAAATTACACAATTTTATACTTGCTACAATTGCGGTGATCTTAATAGGATCTTGGGGGTCTAAATAGGCCTTGTAACTCGTTGCTTTAGTAGCATCTAAAGATTGTACAAAGATATTCAAAAACTCCATACGAAAAATTGTATAATTTCGAAGTTAACATATAAATATTTTCGAAAATAACATGAAAAATTATAAGTAGCCGCAACTTGTCACCCGTGCAATTCACCATTAAGTTTCTCCTTGTATCGTGAATGTCCCTCGTCCACTTAGTCACGGCGCCCACGTACACCTCGCGCTAATTTCTGGACTTAGCGACCTTAGATAGGACTGTCATATTAGCACTATTGAGTAAATGCATTATTTGTTTCATAAAGACCGCAATTTTTATCAACCATATCATATTTTTAAATTTATAGAAAAGGAGTGGAAGGTCACATTTTGCTGCACGGCTTAATGATTGGAATTGAATTAGTATTCATATACCTATAGTTACAACCACTGAACCGATTTTCATAAAATTTTGCATACTTACATATAATACCCTGTCCACAGACTTGAGGATAACTTGAACTAACACCAAGAGGAATAAGAAGTTCGGAGTACGGAAAAGGACAAAGCTTTAATTATACATTTTTTCAATGAGAAAGAATTACTACATAAAGAGTTACGATTGGTGGAGCGTCAGCGTTAACGCATAACGCTAACAAACGTGGGCGGGGCATGGGAACACATAGAAAGTGAGGGAGCTCATACAAACATTTTTCGTCATATCGTGGCGCAAACGAGAAGCGAAAGCGATTTGTCTTACGGTTATAGTTAGGCGATGATCTTAGTGGGAAGATCTTGCTTACTTACATACGTATTATCAAGTCTATATCCGTTGCGGTATAGACAGAGCTAACAGTCTTGAAAGACTGATAAGCCACGTTCAGCTGTTTGGCTTATGATAGAATTGAGATTCAAACAGTGTCAGGTTGCTAGCCTATCGCCTAAAAGAAGAATCACAAGTTTATAAGCCTATCCCTAAGTCGCCTTTTACGGAATCCATGGGAAAGAGACGGAGTGGCCATATTCTTTTTTTTAATGGTGCCGGGCACCACACGGCACAAGATTTTCTTTATGACATAAACATTATTAAAAAAGCAAAGAGAAATATTCTAAAAGTAGAATATATCTACTCTTATATTTATGATAACTTATCAGTTTTGATTATTGCACATTTTAATTCTTTTTTAATCAAAATAAAAAGAATAAACAGATCTTTTTCGATCTGTTCTTTGTTTCTCGGCATCACTTTTAAAATAAAAGAATAGCATAATGTTTCGTCACAAAAATATAACAACAGAATAAAAAACAATATTTAACCGCTCCGCTTATGACTCGCGCCACCGCGTCCAAGTTAAACGCTAATTGTTCCACAAACGTACGCAAGTGTTGAACGAGCAGCGTAATTGTTTTACACTTTGCCACAAAGGTGATGTTTGACTTTTTAAATGATTGCCCTGCGTTTTAGCGCCACGGGGTAGTTTTTTTTTTCTCGTTTTTATGGTCGTTCTCACCTCGGCTTTGGTAATTAACAAGCGATATTCCAATGTTGAATGGTTGAGTAAACTTTGACAAATTTTGTGAAAACTTATTGACATATCTAAACACATTTGTTTTTGTTTTTTTTTAGTTTTTTCTCATATTTGCGTTTGCATCTCCATTCGAATAATTTCAATTCTAATGTATTCGCATATTATTCTTTCTTCATTGAATAGGATGAGTGCGTAGTATGAAATCTTAATGGAATACGCTTATGTAAATTGAGAATTTTGCGACCTCCGCCATTTGTTTTCTTAACGTTTTGTACATTTTCATGTGATGTGTATGTTCGCACTCAAATTTTTATTAAATTTCATTGAAATTGTATGAATTTAAAAAAAATCTGCCTATTGTCAAGGGACATTTTAAAAAACTAGTCCATGTGAAATGCCTGTAAATCTTGTTTAATACTGGCCGCATACACTCGTAATCTCGCGACGGTTGGCACCCTTGACCGCGTGAATCACCGGCGCCGCGGCGGCAAGGGCATGATGTGACACCGCTCCATTCATGCTCATTTAACTTTTTAATTTGGAATATCGAACAAATTGACATTTTTAATTTTTGAGAAAAGAACGGCTTTAAGTTTTAATTTTTAAATGAATGTACTGCGGTTTTTATATATATGTTTTTTTTTAAATGGAATTTCAGAAAAATTTTACGTACCTAATCGTTTTTGAATTTTATGCGGTCTTGACCAATTATTTATTTAACGAATGTCTTATAATCACCATCTTTACTTAGTTATTTAAAGCTGTGAGTCCAAAGTAATTAAGTTAAAAAAATTTAAATTTTAATTTGCAACAAATAAGTCAAAATTCCTACTGAAATTATTTGGTAGATACCATATGAGCCTTCAAGCATAACAGGCTGTTTTTTTTTTGTGTCTGCTTTTTTTCCTATTTGATATTTGAAAAGAGTCTTCTTCCTCCTAGCGTTAGCCTTGGTTATGTCCTCACCTCTTTGGAAATGCCCGGATGAGCCTTTTGACCATGATCCAGGATTTAACGCAACCTTTGCAGGGGAACCCATATTAGATCATAGTTACAATTTTCCCCCCTGAATGTGCAGGTTTCCTATATTTTCCCTCACCGTGAGAGTATCGGTTAGCATTCAAACTAATGTATTACATAACTCATAGAAATTGGTAGGGTTAGAGTTTCTTAAACATCTAAAAGCAAACAACAAACAGTTTACTTCAAAATAGTCGACATTTAGCATTCAACAGATAATGATGTCTAATCGTATAGAACATTGGTCTGTCATTCAATACACTATCTACTGAGGCGTGTGTACAGTTACAGCCGGTTTAAGGGAGACAAATTACCTGACAAACAAACAATGCATTTTATAGACAACCGTTTTCCTATTTTCATGTAGAAATTGATGTTAAATTAATAAGGAATAAAATCGTGAACGGAGATTTCGATGATAAGGGTATCTCTCTCTCATGTCTGCGTGTTCCCGGTTGCACCCTCCACAGAAGTGTTTCGGGACCCGGGCTCCGCCTGCCTCCTTTTCCCTCTCCACTTGGTCCGGTTTTCGGCGTCCTCGGATTTCAGTCCATTGGCTCGCATATCATCTTTTGCGACGTCCAGCCATGATCTTTTAAGCTTGCCCCTTCCACCTGGGCCCTGGTGGTATTTTAATGATCAGGGTATGCTATAGCTTAATGTGTAAGCTCTCTGCTGCTACTGTTCCCGTGCAAATTGTAAAAGTCATCAAGGGAAAGGCTAAGGAACTTGGTATTTTTCTTTTATGCGATCGGCAAGCAACTTGTATCTGAATCCCAAGTGTTTTAGTCGCGTTTCACGACACCCATGGAAAGATATGGTCCTATTTCTATTTATTTATTTATTCAGTTCACCAACAGTCGATACAGCAGTAAATACAGAGATTATACATACAATAAGGTTCGTTCTAATTGCTCGACCAGTAACAGGTAAACCCAGCATGCTATGGGGAACAATCCGTGTTTAATTTTAATTCTTACTGATAATGTTAAGTAAGTACCTATCCACCTTTTTGTTAGTATAAAGTTTATTGTGGTCCTATTCTTTCTTGACCTGGCGCCAGGAACCACACGGCACTGTACTGGTGCCGGGAATCACACGGCACCTTAATAGTAATAAGTAAATTATTTATTTATTTAAACTTTATGCACGTAAAATGTACAGCAGGTGGACTCTATGCCATAAAGCATTATCTGCCAGTCGAACTTTTAAGTAATTTAATCGAAATAAAAAAACATATAATAAGTTTGTTACTGTTTGCGTTGGAGAGGTAGAAAGGTGCAACTAAATTTTGGTTGATAGTCCGTCTCTTAAAATGTATCATTATCACTGAAACTTCTTTCCATTATTCTGTGGTATTTGAATCCTACGACCCCTTGTTTTGATAAGTGTGCGTATAAAATTAAGTACTGATTCCACCAGTAATATAATAGCAACTAATATTACCCACGACACGAGTAAATGTTAAGCCCACTTGTCTATCACTTATCAGCTTGTGCGGCTATTGTAAGACAAATGGTCAGACCACCAAACAATGCCGTACTCTTGACACAAAGAGGGTACGTTTACACACCTACTATGGAGATAGCATCGATGGAAATTAATAAGGCTGCTACTGTTTCGTTGGAGATGTAGAAAGGTGCAACTAGATTTTAGTTGTAATGTGTTATAAAAACGTGGCATTATATATTTTTTTTTAATAATAGGAGTATTAATCGCGCACGTAACGTACCTTTATTTTATCTCGGACGTTGCGAAACATGTAACAATGATGCGTGGTCACCGAGCGATTGAAAATTTGCTGATTAAATAGTAGGTTTTGGTTTTTTACTTACATAAGTACATAGCTCACACCTCTTTCAAGAGGTGTAGATTAGGACGATATTTATCGCTAACTATGATCTCTGCATAAATTGTAAGTTATTTTTAAAAGTAATTTCAATTTAAATTCACTTGATAATTTTGTTTTAATAAACAAAATTCATTAGAAAACATTATTTGCTGAATTAATATAATGCGCATATTATTTTACTAAGATTAACTGTAAAGACTTTACCATCCTACACAGGAAATATAACACGTACGCACAGAATGTGTCCTAATTACAACTTAATTGAATCATGCTCCACATAATGTCTAGACATACGTATAAAAAATTGTAAAAAAAACTCAGCGTGCCATTTTCCTCCGGCTACGTCACCCACGCGTGGTCTTAATGCTGCTCTAATATGACGTTATTTATTGTCGCACAGTGTGTAAGGAGCCTTATCTGGGACACTGTAAATATCGCGTTGAATTGGTTAATATGAACACGGCCTTAGATTCCGTATTCTACGGGCCAGTGTTAGATGGTTAGTTTTGTAAACCCTTATTTGTACATTTAATAAAATGTGGTTTGTTTGTAAAAAAAAATACTTAACCGCACATTGATAAAATAAATTATCATATTTGCTAACCATAACATCTTTCTACAGATAACGAAAAATATTTCGGTTAATTTAATTTAAACTAAATATGACAATTGTGTTAATTTTAAGATTGAATGCACACACCCTCACCTCCCTATTTTTTATTTTTATTCAATAGTCATAAGTAAGTAAAATCTTAATCGTTCAAAGTTCTTCTCTGATAAAATATAGAATACAATACAAAATCGATTTTATCCTTAAGTAGGATATCTTTTACACGACAGACCGCATTTTAAGCGAAGGAGGCGATCGTCGGTCTTGCCAGGCTAAACTAAATGTTACCAACACCCTATATAAACAGGTCACTGGTTTAAGCAAAAAAAAAAAAACAACATGCAAACAAAAATGATTCATCGCGATATAAATAAGCAATTTCGTGGCAAAGCAACAAAATAAACAGAGCCAGGTCAGGCCTTTGATTTATCACAAAAACAGCAATTTGTGAGTTGCGCCTTTTTGCGGCGACACCCACGCGACTCCTACGCTACACTTGCGGTAACAATGTCGAAAAAACCTGTTCTCTCTGATTTGAATTCGTCCGTGTGTTTAATTTGCTAAATTGACCGTGTTTGGTCAAGCTGACTCGTTTTAGAATTTTAACTCTGATGTTATTTTCATTGACTAAATTAACATCCTACAGATTTTTTACGAAGAAGTAGTATGGTGTGTGCTAAGATAAGGGTTGAAAACTTGAGATAATTTTTTGGTAACGTGTGGCATTGTTTTTAAACCTTAATTCCAACATAATCTAAACGTGGCATCGTTTGTTGTGACTATTGAATCTGTCGACCCCGTAAGGGATGAAATCGTGATAATTACCTATTTGAGTAAATCTATTTTAGACAAAAACTGTTTCTTCGCTCTTACAGTTACTATATTAATTTTGATAAATATTTAATTTGTCAAAATGTCTATTAAGAAACTTATAAATCCAAATTACAGACACAAATAACATTTTGTAAATAAATAAAACATGTTATGGTAAAAAATCATGCTGCACTTGTTAAAAGCTAATAAATTATGTATGTTTGGCATACATTTTAATTATTTATTTAGCTTACCGAGAGTCTATATAATATAACATTCATATATATGTATGGACGTAACATAAATTAAACAATTCTAATTGCTCGACAAATTTCAGATTAAACCCAGAGTGTAATGGGGAACAACACTTATTTATAAAAATATATGTATATTTTAAAAATTAATAAGCACAATCAACGAGACCGTAAGAAGAATTTACATTTAAAAATATAACGCAACATGTAGACGAGCAAGTAAAATACAACAAAAAAAAACAACTCCATTTTTCAATTTTCTCATGATCTCGACTACAGCTTACGATATCCTCTTTATAAAAAGCAAACATCATTTCCAACTTATCGCATTCGGATCTATTGTTGCCCGTTTAAAAAACGCCGCTTATAATTGACATCTAGCCATGTATCAGCGAAATCTACGTCAACCACTAATAAAAGTCGTTTACAAAGCCGAATGAAAATAGAAAATATAAATTACAAATGGCTTATGAATTAATCAATGGCTACAAACGAGGTACAATCATAAAGCAGATTAAACGATACAAAGCTATATCGATGTTATCGGGTTTGCTTGCCTGTTACTCGTGAACAGCTGTCGCCGCTGTATTGTGCTGTCATAATAATTGTGTATGTATCGCGAAGCGCTAAATATCAAGATTTTCAACTTACGTCGTTTTACCTGTGGAGCGCGCTATGGTGAGCGGATGAAATTTCAATTTGGATATTTTTGGCAATAAGCTAAAGTAATAAAGTACCACTTGATAAAAACACAGAACAAACCACATTTTATTTATATTTATTATTTGGGTATGGGTTATATTTTACCTACGTCTTTTAACTTCCATTTTACATACATACATATAATTAAGTTCTTATCCCTTACGGGATTCCCAGAGCCAACTTTTGAAATACAAATCAAAAAAGCCTGAAATGCCAAGTTTAGCTGTAATTAAAATAAAATTAATTTCTACTTGTATTTAATCTAATAACATGAAATGTCTAATCTTTTACGATTCGGTTATATTGCCTTTGCCTTGCTAATTACTTTGATTTTACATACATACATATAATCACGTCTATATCCCTTGCGGGGTAGACAGAGCCAACAGTCCTGAGCGGACTGATGGGCCACGTTCAGCTATTTGGCTTTAAGATAGAATTGAGATTCGAATAGTGACAAGTTGCTAGCCTATCGCCTAAAAAAGGAATCTCAAGTTTGTAAGCCTATCCCTTAGTCGCCTTTTACGACATCCATGGGAAAGAGATGGAGTGGTCCTATTCTTTTTTGTATTGGTGCCGGGAACCACACGGCATTACTTTGATTTTAATTATATATATTTTTGTTTCAGGTAAATGGCGTGTGATTAGTTTTTTGGTGAAGGAATTGACTAACGCTATGAAAAAGGTACATAACGATTAAAAGATACGTTTTTTGATGCCTAACTAATAGTATAAGTATATTTTTTTCATTAATACATAATCAAATATAGATTAAATTAACAAGTTAATCAAAAAATTATCGCCTTTATATTGTCCGGAACAGATCTTATCTGTGACCTTATATGACCCAGAACCCTGAACTATACAAACATACATATATTCACGTCTATATTCCTTGCTGGGATAGACAGAGCCGGCAGAAAATATATTAAAAATATAATACAGATAACAATTCTATCATTAAACCTGACAGCTGAATTTCAAGACTGCTGGCTCTGTCTACCCCGCAAGAGATAATGACGTCACTATACGTATGTATGTATATTTTACATCTTAACCCTTTGTAGGATAGTCAGTACCAGTAGTGACTAGTCTTGAAGGTCACCTGGAAGGCTTAAGGATGGAAATGAGATTCGGATATAATGACAGGCTGCTGGACAATCACCTAATCCAATAAGCAAACTAAATAAGCCTTACGCTTTTATTTCAGATGTCGCGCGTGTAGTGCTTTTTTATTTAACGTAATTTTTTTCGCCATCAGACGACTATGAACACAAAAACACACTGCCCATTGCTATCTCCCATTCTGCCTAACTGGCAACGTTAAATGTCGTCGGATTGTCGCACAAGCATTGTCCTGTCATAATAATTACGTATCGCAAGCGTTAAATATCAAGATTTTGCACTTACTGCTGTTTGCGGCGAGATGTCTCGTACAATACAAAAAAGAATACTCAGACATCACTTTCCCATGGATGTCTTAAAAGGCGACTAAGGGATAGGCTTATAAACTTTTGGGATTCTTCTTTTAGGCGATGGGCTAGCAACCTGTCACTATTTGAATCTCAATTCTATCATTAAGCCAAATAGCTGAACGTGGCCGTTTAGTCTTCAAGACTGTTGGCTCTGTCTACCCCGCATGGGATATAGACGTGACCATATGTATGTATGTATGTCTCGTTTGTTTCAAATATTGTTCAACAATTTGTTGTTTGTATACGTTGTGTAAATGTTTGAAGTGTGTTAGTCGTTGTCTTCGGTGGAAGTTTGTATTTTTTTTTTGTGTGCGGGTAGGTACTCTTAGTTCGTAAAGTTTTGATGGTCCGTGAATAAGTTTTAATACTTCACTATTATCCCTTACGAGGAAGACACGAGACGATTTGGCGTTCTCCTCTTGGGTTTTTAACAAACAAGTTTTAAAGAAGAATTTTGTTTGTTTGTTTTTTTATGTTTATCTATATAAGTATTTATTATAAAATATAGTATCGTTGAGTTAGTATCTCGTAACACAAGTCTCGAACTTACTTCGAGGCTAACTCAATCTGTGTAATTTGTACAAAAAAATTCAAGTTTTCTTCATTGACGTCTTCGATATGCGCAGCAAGGATTTTTTTTTGTGGCCCACTTTACATTTTGATTTTTCGGCTTATTCGAACCCGCGGAAAACAATAAGCGGCTCACCACAAACCCGCGGCGCCTTTGTCGCGCAATCGCGGCATCTAGCGACACGACGATCGCACGATGTCGCGATACGCTCTCCGTGGTCGGGTGCCCTTATCACGCCGTGAGACGAATACCTTAGATACCTACAGGTAAGGGAAATTTTTGACTTTCTATGTTTGATGGTGGCCGTGTGGTTCCCGGCACCAATACAAAAATGAATAGGACCACTCCATATCTTTCCCATGGGTGTCGTAAAAGGCGACTAAGGGATAGGCTTACAAACTCGGGATTCTTTTTTAGGCGATGGGCTAGCCTGTCACAATTTGAATCTCAATTCTATCGTTAAGCCAAAAAGCTGAACGTGGCCATTCAGTCTTTTCAAGACTGTTGGCTCTGTCTACACCGCAAGGGACACGTCACGTTCACGGTCACGTTTATCAGAGCCAACAGGCTTGAAAAGACTGAATGGCCACGTTCAGCTATTTGGCTTAATGATAGAATTGAGATTCAAATTGTGACAGGCTAGCCCATCGCCTAAAAAAGAATCCCGAATCACGGCACAATTTTATGTTTGTTCGTATGTATAATCATGTAGCCGACTGTACTTGTCGACAGGTCCACTTCACGCACCACCAGCATTCGCAAGTGATATGGAACACGCAAAAATATAATTAGTTAATATGCCCATAAACAATCGGGCGTGTAAAATACGCGCTCGCGCCGCATGGTCGTGCGCAAGATATTGCTTTCAATTGTTTTGAACAAAAAATATATACTGTGCGATTTGTAGATGGAATGTCAAGAAAATGGTTCACGGCACCAAATTATATAAAAGAATACGACCACCACATCTCGTTCCAATGGATGTCGTAGATGGCGACTTAGGACTAGGCTTATGAAATGGAGACCGTAAGGTATAAGACATACGTAACAAAACATACATACAAAACGTCCACGATTTAGATTATAGAGATTGTAAAAAGATAAATTGACGTTGAAAATTGCTGCAGTGTAGTTTGTTCCAACGGTTTTTTTACACATGCGGTAGTAGATATAATTAGATTTAAGTTATGTGACGTCGATAAGTGATACCTTGTATCCCATTTTGAAAATAAAACTAAAACAAACTAAATAACTAACTAATCTATTATAGGAGGTAAGACATGTGACAGATCCTACTAATATTGTAAATGCGAAAGTTTGTGAGTATGTCAGGATGTCAGTATGGATGTTTGTTACTCTTTCACGCAATAACTGAACCGATTACGATGAAATTTGGTATGTAGGTAGCTGAAGACCCAGAATAAAATAAAGGCGTCTTTTTATCCCGGAGTTCCCGCGGGATTGATTCCACGCGTACGAAGTCGCGTGCGGTCTCTTGTGTGCTATAGTGCATGTGTGGTTAGAACCGTAACTTCTTTTGCGTGACACGTGAAGCATACGCACATTACGCACTATCATATTATGCGTAAGACAGTTGATTTATGTTGAGGAATGCTTATAACCGATTTACATTTAGTGAAAGGACTTTTCCAGTTTCTAATTATAATTTACTTGTTGAAGAAAACTGACGAACATCGCCTTAATAAGTATCTAACCACGTTATTTGCGCTTTACTGGCAAGAAAGAAATTTAATGAAAAACCTAGGAACTTAATTTGCTTTTAACTAATGTCTACAATATTACGTGCGCCGTGTGGCACCAATAAAAAAAAGAATAGGACCACTCCATCTCGTTCCCATGGATGTCGTAAAAGGCGAAAGAAAGAAAGAAAGAAAGAAAGAAAGAAAGAAAGAAATCGTTTATTTGTAAAACATGGGTACATAAAATTGATGTTAAATAAAATTTGAAACACCATGTTTTGCCGTTGCAATACAGCATACAAATATAATATAATAATTCATTATCTACATTAATCAAAATTTTTAAAAAAGTCAAACTAAAATATATTTTTACACATGTCAATTCTATTAAAATGTATCATTTAAAAAGTCATTAATACAATAGTAACATTTGTCAGCAAGGAATGTATACAATTTTTGTTTAAACATTTTTAAATCTAACATTTTATAATAATTTGGCAATTTATTATAGATTTTAGCAGCTATTCCAACTACACTTTTGCGAACCTGTGCTAAATTACATTTAATTGTCAAAACATTGTAGAAATATTGTGTTCGCAATCTATTCCGCCTGCTTGTATCTGACAACCTCGGAAACAATTTTGGGTTACTTTTTACAAAAATGGCCATTTCATAGATATATATAGAAGGTAATGTAAGTATTTTTAAGGTTTTAAAGTGTTCAACACAGCTTTCTCTAGTTTTAAGTCCACATATGGCACGTACGCATTTTTTTTGAGCCTTAAATATGACCTCTCTTTCAGTAGTGTTTCCCCAGAATATTATACCGTAACGTAATATAGGCGCTACAATACCGTGATAGGCCGTCATTACTGTGTTGCAATTTACAATTTTACGTAAATTGTATAAAGAAAAAGCAGATTTGTTTAATTTCTTGCATAACTCTTCTGAATGAGGTTTCCATGAGAGTTTGTTGTCAATTTGTAATCCTAAAAATTTGGTTTGGTCTACAGTATCTATATCACTATCTTGATAGTGAATATCTATATTTGGTAACTTTTTATTATAAAAATGCATTATATTTGTTTTTGTCAAATTTATTGTTAGATTATTATTCTCAAACCAATTAATTATATTTTTTAATGTCAAATTTATTTCATTTTCATAATTACTTAGAATGTCAGGTTTTATTACTATTGTGCTATCATCTGCAAATAAAATCATAGATTGTTTGGTCACTTTTGGGAGGTCGTTTATATATATGATAAACAGTAATGGACCCAGCACACTTCCCTGAGGCACGCCATGTTTAACTACTCTATTTGTAGATCGATATTTTAATTCATTATTAGTTTTAGGGTCTATGTTTGTTATTTCTGTAAATTGTATTCTGTTAGTAAGATATGATTTTAATAAATTTAAAACATTTCCTCTTATGCCATATGCGTCAAGTTTATTAAGAAGCTTTTCATGATTTACATGATCAAACGCTTTTGTCATGTCAGTAAATAGGGTCGAGATAGGTGCTCTGTCATTTATACTATTTAGTATTTTATTGAGAAAATCATATATTGCCATGTTTATGTTTTTATTTTTTCTAAATCCTTTCTGCTCTTCACATAAAATTTTATACTTTTCCAGGAAGTTATATATATGTTCATGTAGATATTTCTCAATTATCTTGCTAAAAACAGAGGGTAAAGCTAAAGGTCTAAAACATGAGACGTCTTCTTTGTTTCCTTTTTTAAATAAAGGTTTAATTATGTTTATTTTTAATTGATCAGGGTATACACCACTAGATATGCTAAAGTTCATAATATGAGCGAAATGTGGAGCTAGTACATCTGCTACATATTTAACTACTTTTGTAGATATTCCATCATGGCCAACACTATTAGTATTTTTTAAAGATTTAATTATAGTAATGACATCTTGCGTCAATACTGGTGGCATGAAGAGGGTGTTTGGATTGAAGTTAATATTAGCTAAGGTGTTCGTCTTTGGATGTGTCTTTACAATATCAGTGAAGTAGTTATTGAAAGTTTCCGCTATTTCTTTTGGATCAGTTATTTCATTACTATTATCTAATATTTTGGAAATGTGGTCTCTAGATGTTTTTTTAGATCCATTTATAACTTGCCATGTAGCTTTCATTTTATTTTCAGATGATTTAATATAATGAGCATTCTGTGCTCTTTGGGTTAGTTTTATTATTTGCTTATATTTTTTACTGTACTCTTTAAAGTGGTTCTTGTTGCGTTTAGTTGGTGAATGGCGACTTTTCCACAAGAGTGTACGTTGTTTTTTGCTACACAGCTTTATTCCCTTAGATATCCAGTTTATTTTTTTATTAGATTTATTTCTTATAATTTTGTATGGGAAACATAAAACGTATAAAAGGGAAAAATATTCAAAAAAATAATTATATGCTCTATTTGGATCTTCAGTATTATATATTTCAGAAAAGGATAAACTTTGCAAATGTAATTTAAACTTCGTCATATTTTCAATTGATAAAACACGTTGTTTAGTTTTCCAAGAGTCTACAAATTGTTTATTTTTTATTGGAAGTGTTATAATTTGAGCTGTGTGGTCAGAAAGAGCAAGTTCAATAACTTTTGATTTACAACCACGTTTAAAATTATGAGCGAAGTTGTCAATGCAGGTTTTGCTAACAGTTCTAGTTACTTGTCTGAGTTGTAGTTTTAAATTGAAACTTAATAAAAAATTCTCAAATTCAATTGCTAAACTAGTTTTTTTAAGAATATCTATATTAAAATCACCACACAAGATAATGTTTTTAGAAGCTTTTTTACAAACAGAAATCAATATTAGTTCCAGTTTTTCATAAAATAGAGAATAGTTTTTTGAAACTGAGGACCTATATACACATATAACAACACATTCACGAGAAACTAGTTCAATTCCACAGCATTCTATTACTCCTGGAACAGAGTGTTTAGGTATATCCCCTAATTCACGAAAAGGGATACCAATTCTTGTCAATATACACGCTCCGCCTCTTTTGTTGCTTTTCCTGGAGAAATAAGCCGCCAATCGGTAGTTTGGGAGATCAAGAAGATCTTCTTCTCCGGACAGGATGAAGTGTTCCGTTATACAAATCACGTCTATTGGAGTATTTTCAGTTTGCATTAAATTATCTAAGTGTATTGTAAGTTGATTTGACTTGCTGATTAATCCTGCAATATTCTGATGTAATATGTTTATGTTTTGGTTTTTTATGTCACTAGCATGCTTATAATCGAAAAAACTGCGTTGATGTAGAAGAGTTTCCACTTTCTTGTATGTTTGATGCATTCGTTTGTGTTATTTCAGATAAAGTATCATTCAGAAACATAAATATATTCTTCATGCCCCAATTATTTAGAATACCATGTTTGCTGTCGAACATGTCGAAATCATAAGTTAATGGTAGATTAGAGTCAAGTATATATGCATATTCAAAAGTTTTGACATCCATGTACAATAGATTATTAAAATTTTCAATCCTCCAGTTAAACATATCTGAATGGGTATTACACTTAAATGTTGGGAGGCATATGATTATGTTTGTGTGATTTTGTGTCTGCAGTATTCCTCTAATTCGTTCAACCAGATCAAAGTAGTTCTTCGTAAGTAGAAAGTCATTTGGTCCAACGAATATTACACAAAAGTCATCCATTGTATAGTTTTTTAATTTATCGTCAATACCGTCTAACATCGCTATAATGTCGCATTTTGGTTTTAAATAGTGTAATGTCTCATATTCATTAGAAAAAAAATGTTGCATATAATTCAACATTTTATATGTTTTGTTACCACTAATAAGGCACATTTTTTTTCTGCGTGTGTCTTTTGTCTTTGGTTTGCTTGACAGATGTGCTTTTGTTTGTGAAGTATTCGGTTCATTGAGCGATGAGTGTACTGTGTTATTATTTCTTTTAACTTTACTATCTTTCTTTTTTGTTTTCGTTGAACTTGACTCGTCAATTTTATTACTATTAGATTTGCTGTTGCTGTCAATTGTACTTTGAAGTTGTTGTTTTAGTTCCTGTACTTGTGTTTTAAGTGTATTATTTTCTTGTGATAAATTACTTACTATTTTATTAGTTGTTTCTAACTCTGCTGTTAGTTTGTCAATTTTAATTATTAATTCACAAATCTCGTTGTTTTCTTCAACGGAAGTATTTGGTAAGCTACTAGCAGTGCCATCTAGCGTATTATTTGACGACCTACTGTCTTCTGTATTTATTTCCGAAGTTGATTGAGAACGTGGACGTCTCATCGTAACATTTTGAAAAAAATTCATTGTGATTGATAAAATGTGTAGAACAAAACTCGATTTGCCCTCGGCGTGATTTGAACCAGGACCCTCTGTGTTACAGATCGGCCGCGTTACCAACTGAGCCACAACTATCTGGTCATTCCTGACGAAATATGTGTAGTAATTGTTATTGTGTCCTTTGATAAAGATGTCAGTGTTTATGCGTATCGTGAGGGTAAGTTAGATATTATAGTGATATTTCTGACTCACTGTTTATCCAAGATGATTTCGCTTGTTGATTTCTTTTGTTGATTACCACACAAACCACAATCACTTTATCTTGCTTTATGTATATTTCATAGGCTCAATATCTAACAAAAACTCACTATGTTGTTTTGGACTAATATTTCGACTTGCCAGACATTGTGATATTTCTGACTCACTGTTATCCAAGATGATTTCGTTTGTTGATTTCTTTTGTTGATTACCACACAAATCACAATCACTTTATCTTGCTTAATGTATATTTTATAGGATCAATATCTAACAAAACTCATTATGTTGTTTTGGACTAATATTTCGACTTTAAAGTATTATTTATAAATTTTTAATGATTAGTGACACAGTTTGCGACTAGATCAGTTGCGGGGCCTAAGGGGACTAAGGAGTAGGCTTATAAACTTGAGATACTTCTTTTAGGCGATGGGCTAGCAACCTGTCACTATTTGAATCTCAATTCTATCTTTAAGCCAAACATCTGAACGTGGCCTCTCAGTCTTTTCAAGACCGTTGGCTCTGTCTACCCCGCAAGAGAAGGATATAGACGTGATAAAATGCGGTATTACAAAGAAGATGATTCAACCAACATTGCGCGACTCACCTCTTACAATGCATAGCAAAATCCCCGAGTGACTTGAAGGAAGTTCACAGGAAGACGGCGCGCGGATGTCAAATATTTGAACCTTTGCCGGCCAGTGTACACAGAAACGTTGCGTCAAGTGTAGGTAGATAGATCATTGTTACCTTTTTTTGTGCTTTTGAACTCGTACTGAATACACATAACAGCACATCAACCTATCCAAATTTCACTTCAAATTTCGCCTCTATTACCATCTAATACAGTTCAATGAGGGGTAATTTGACGTGCGGTTGATTGTATTTTCTATTAAGCAGACTTTGGATTTTATTTTTAGGTTTAAAGATCTTTATTTGACTCACAAAGAATTAAATTCACTTACAATGAGCCTTAATCTAATACAAAATAATAGTAAACAAGTAACGCATTCAAGCAGTGTTAAATTTTTAAATAAACACAGTTGTCACAACAATAATTTTAAGCTTGTTATTAGACATTTTTTTTTAATCTTTCTGTGAACAATGTCAAAGATTTGCATTCTTTCAGTTCATTTGGTAGTCTGTTGTACATTTGCGCCCCTTCATACAATATGTTCGGGGTGTGATTAGTTTTATTTTATTAGTATTTCTTAAATGGTGCTGATATGTTCGTTTATTGAAAGTTATTTGTGAGTGGATGTTTCCGTTTAGAATTTTTTCGACGAGAATGCACA
The DNA here is from genome assembly GCF_032362555.1 of Amyelois transitella. Classification (NCBI taxonomy): domain Eukaryota; kingdom Metazoa; phylum Arthropoda; class Insecta; order Lepidoptera; family Pyralidae; genus Amyelois; species Amyelois transitella. Next base: position 1,427,911 of record NC_083511.1, on the reverse strand, counting down.
TTTTGTATGTATAAAGTTGTTTTAGGTTAAAAATGTTAGTTTTTTTTATATATGTACTTTGTTCTAGTTAAGTAACTTTGTTTTAGTTTTTTATATTTGGATGGCAAATCTTATAATCATTAGCTTATAAATATACATTTAAGAGCTAATTACAGGTTTTCACTAATAAAAACAGTATAAAATATAAAATTTTCCAGAACGCCAACTACACTAGTTAAAAAAATTATTAAAGCAAATGCTTTAGTGCATACATACTGTGAATTATTAAAAAACTAAAAAAGATAAATGTGTATACTTTATCGCTAAATAATTTTTCATACTATAAAAGTTTAGCCTTTGCTGGAGAAGTGTTGAAAATATCAATTGATAATCGTAATGTACCATTATATTGTGTCGGAAGCTTTCCGGCACTTTGATAGAATATGACCATTCCCGTCTGTTTCCCATGGATGTCGTAAAATGCGACTAAGGGAATAGACAAATTCGTCTAGCACAGCTTCCAATCTAGAATAGTGGTCAGAGACCCCATGCATCTCTCCAGAGTGGTGAGGATAAAGTTTGGATTAATGAGTTTTTAAGTACAATGCAGTTTATATAAAAGTTGATAAGACTTTTACAATACTTAAACACTATTTATTTACCAAAGTATGTATACAGAAAACATCGAGAATGATAAACACAAGAAACAAAATTACATAGGATCTGATTATTTCAAAAGAAATCTCTTCCACCAGAACTGAGACAGGAGTCATGATGGAAAGGGTAATAGCCGTGTACTCCACTCACACAACTATTTATAGACATCAATAAAATATCATAAAATACATATGTAAATACCAAATCATAATAATAACAAACTTACATCATCATGCCAAGAATATTAACTTAGAACTGCATGTTTATACCTACCGATATTAAAAACCTACCTACAATTGTATGAACAGATTACAATCTCAATAGTTTACAAACAGTACTCCGAGAATTGAATAGTGTATCATATCCATTTTTTACCACTGAGCAATATAAACAGAACGCCCTACGCCGCGCATGGCCGTAGAACATTCGCCACCCAGATTTGCTACTGCGCAGGTCACAGGCTCTCAAACTTTTGAAGAGAAAATCATTCATTCATTCTTATAATCAAGTCTATATCCCTTGCGGGGTAGACAGAGCCAGTAGTCTTAAAAGGCTGACAGGCCAAGTTCAGCTGATAAGCTTAACGACAGAATTGAAATTCAAATAGTGACAGGTTGCTAGCCAACCAATTGCCTGAATGTGCAGATTATCTTACAATGATCTCAACGTAAAAACATAAATTAATATTCAAACTTATGTACATAACTTCGAAAATAGCCATATAATTTATGCATCAAGTCGTATAACTTTAAATTATAACATAACCGAAAGTCAAATTTCAGACAATTTCATTTACAACCACTTACGCTTCCACTAAGATCACTTTGGAAACCACTGGCATAGACTATTTATTAAGGCCCGCCCACCCATTCAGCAGATCGCACTGGCAATTAAAGGACGCCTCGGGTCTTCGGTCATCAGATACTGTGGTGACCCTACGTCCTGTCGAGATCCTTAGACCGGGAGGCAGCAGTAAGAAAACGTTCAAGAAATAATATCATAACTTTATAGATACACATACATACATATGGTCACGTCTATATCCCTTGCGGGCTAGACAGAGCCAACAGTCTTGAAAAGACTGAATGGCCACATTCAGCTATAGATACAAACGTATAATCACGGGTGCACGTGCCCAATCAGTCTTTTCAAAACTATCGTCTCTGTCTACCCCGCAAGAGATATACCCGTGATTATACGTATGTACCTACCTACTAGGGGCATAGTAAAAACTAAAGTTATTATTTTTAAAGTTGACTTTAAATTTTCTGCATACAAATTTTAATCAAGATCGGATCTTAGCAAAACTGACGGACGGCGGCTACTCCGTAACAGATATACAGGTTATTCTGAAATCTGTTGATAAAGGTAAAAATAATCCAAAAATATCAAGACTATTCAAAAATATCTAAACCGTTTCAATAAACTGAAACCAAAACACAATAAAACAATTACAACTCGATGCTATCCATTATTTTAAACAGTGAACCCTAATGTAAATTCGTTCGTTAATATCATTCAAAAATATTCAGCCAATAAGCTCTTAAAATGACCGGGCTGTCGGCAATAAAAACAAGGCTTTACTTATGTACAACTGTACCTCGAACGCTATGCAAATATAAGGTCTTCATTTACAAAGAACAAACGTAATATCTCGTCGAAGCTAATCTCATTAATATTTAAGTACCTAGCTTTTCATAAGCGGTCCATTTCTTACACGAAGTGACTCATCCGATTTACTAAGAACACTAGTATTAACAAAACGCAATTTTGACTATTTTCTAATATCAATATTTAAAATTGAACTATAAATCTGTGCATTCGAAATTCAAAATTGCTTTTGTAACATACAAGACATAAAACCTTTTTTTAAATTTAGAATTATTTCAATAGAATTACGAAAATGTTTGTTCTATTTTACATTTTGTTCCTTACATTATAGAGTTGAAAGTCGCTTGGGAGGTAGTTACGTTTTGTTAGTGCACTGATTCAAACAGCTAGTTTTGACTCCCGGGGTGGCTTGTACAATGTACGCGCGCGTGACACTGCTCTATTTACGAGTGGATCGGACGCCGGACTATAAAGGTACGACTCGGGTCACAAATTGTGGCTATAGAATTTATAGGTATTAATAATTTTTGATTCCGCAATCTTATGAAATAAGAAAACAATTAAAATTATTCGTACTATTTTTATGTAAATATGGTTTTTGTATTTTTATTATGTTTTTGATTTTAGGATATTTAATAAAAATGGAATATGTTGATAAGATAAATTGGTATACCTTACTCAAATTAAATTATGACGAACTCGTTTTATTCTAACTCAGAATATTTGCCACCAAGAAGGGCTCATGAGCGAAATATCTTATTGAAATGGCAGTCTAAATTTAATTGCGGGTAAAATATGCGAAGACAATTTTTTGCCCAAGACTATTGCCGAAGTTTAATACAAAATTATTTCTTATTTTTGCCTAATTGTCTAAGTATTACTATTTTACGCATGCGAATTTTTTTGGTTTATTATTTTGGTTTTATATTTACGTAGAAATATTCACGTTTGTCCTTTAAAAGCTCAGATTTTTGTACCAAGTCATACCTCGCCGGCATAATCCGCATCGCTATTGTGCAGTTGTCCGCACTATTACGTCCGATTTATATGCCCTTAATAGCGAGTTCTTATTTTGAATAATTATAAACTGCGCTCTCGGTGTCCGCTGCTTCTTTATTTTCCATTTAAATGGGGCTTGTGTTCAAATTTTAAATTTGATTTTCTAGGTTGCCAGTTATATGAGTGTGTTCAAGGTAGCATTCTCCGGAATGTTGTTTAAGTCCGTTAAAAGTAAATGTTCATATACTCGTATATCCGTTTACATAGCAAGTATTTAAAAAAAATAATATGTGTATGTAGAACAAAATTTCAATGTAACGAAATATAATTAAATAAGTTATGAAGTATTTAATTTTCGTATTACTTTTTAGTATTTTAGAATGTCGCTAGCTCTTTTCCATGGACATCAAAAAAGGCGATAAAAGGAATTAGCACATTCAGTGCACCACACTTCTATGCCAATCTAGTAGCGAAGATAAAAAAATAACATGCTCATTATCAAGGAAAGCTTCTAAACTTGGGATTCTTTTTTAAGGCGACGAGCCTTACCTGTCATTATCTAAATCTTAATTCTGTCGCATTCAGCAGCCTTAAGTATTCCACATATTTGGTAAAGTTTCATTATTGAAATTGAGATTGAGAAATTTAAAAAGTCATACACTAGTTGGGCACCCTCTTCAGAAAAAAACGTTAACGCGTTTTTAATTTAACCTAAAATGCGACGCAAAATTAGCGATTAAGTGCACATCAATTTCACCATTTCACAAATTAAACCGTCAGATTTGTTTCCACTCTCTTCCTTTGTGATAAAGGTGGTTTTTCTTTGACAAATTTAAGTTATCGCCGGTGGTCCGGGCTTGCTCGGTTATATAATGGATGAAAGTATTTTTTTATCTGATACCTACATGTCTTAATTCCGAATTTTCTGTAAAATCTTTTTGTATTTATTGTACACAATGGCGAAGATAAGGTTTACGTAAACGTGTGCGAAAAATAAAATTGGAGTTCTTTTTTTTTATTTAAAAAAATATTTTCTTGGATCTTTACTTTAGTTTACTAAAGTCACACTAAATTACTACAAAATTGTACCTACTAAAAGATTAAATAAAATTAAAAAACAAAATCTGATATTATATATCAAAATGGATCCTAAGTAAAATACTCTATATGTTAAATTTTTTATATACCTACCTACTTACAAAAGTTGAAATTGTCATCCAATTTAACTCATTAAAAAAAAAAATATGTTTAGATTATCCAAAGCAATTATTTACTTTTGTCGTAAATAACAGATTCGACTGTTTTATTTACTATTAGACGCCAAAAATACTAGTAAAATATGAATGAATAGATAGAAATAGATTTTACATCAGAATTACACACAGGCAATTTATATACGAGTCTTTTGAAAATTAGTATCCAATATGTGTTGGTGCGTTGACTGTTTTTGTCGAAGTAGCGGGATACACGCAAACGAAGTTGCGCGGGTCAGCTAGTATCTAATAAAACTTTTCCATCAAGTGAATACCATTGATATGGCTATTTTGTCACCATCCCGACAAAGTACTAATTCTGGTTTAATGTTATTATTCCGAAGGGTTAATGCTCGCTACCGCCGCCATCTTGTTAACTTGACAACTTCCGCCATTTTGTGTTTACGGCCGAAGGGCAATTGGATTGTAAGGCTAGCCGTATACGTCTAAACTATTGTGCTGTTAAATTTTTTTCAAGCTAAATTAAAGAAACGAAATATATACATTTTAATTCTACTAATTTTTCCATAATTATTTATTACACACAGATTAAATAACACACAGAGCCTTTAGATACAAGATTCAAAGAAAACATTTAATCACGTCTATATCCCTTGTGGGTTAGACAGAGCCAACAGTCTTGAAAAGACTAAAAGGCCACGTTATATGGCTTAAGGTGGATATCTAATCAATATAAATCCATAAGTAATATATGACATATTCACATATACAAGGTTTCTTTTATCTGAATAGTTAAATAATAAAGAGAGATTTTTATAGATTAACAATCTATATAATAGTTAAGTCTAAAAAAGAGTCAGTTCCATGTTTACAAGCCTATATATAGCCAATTGCAAGTGTTATGTGTGATGTTACTTGTCTGTTTACCGTCTGTTTCTGAGTCTATTACTGTAATATTTAAAAAAACTAAACTAATAAAATATTCCTTTGGAAAAAAAAGGAAAAAAAGTAAGTTTCAATTTTTGTTCTTCAGAATTTTCAATTTTGTTTTTGTATTAATAGTTACTGAATATAAGCAGGTGTGGCAAAAAAAACGTAAAACTATTATCTTTAAGCCTCTACGCGAAACCAGTGCGTAAACTGGACAAAAACTAAACGGATTGGAGCAACAGGGCCGGCGACGCTATCGTTTCTACACAAAGTATAGAGAGTACAGAATCGGAAATATGTATGACATTATTTATTTTTTATTTTTTTAAAGACGAGTTTTTATCCCTTTTAATGTAAATTCATCTAGTCTAATCTTACTAGTTGTATTCTATTAAATATGTTCATCTATGTACAACTAATGGTTTGAATTGAAGATTTTTACTATTTTTTATCGAATAAGGCCTGTAGCATCTTTGTTTGAAATCAGAGTTTGGTCAATCATGCCAAACATGCTTTAGAAACATCAAAATTTATTTTGAAATTGAAGCTGCCCAAGCATCTGCATCGGGACGATTCGGGTTTGACCACTATAAAGAAAAGAAAAGAAAAGAGTGAGAGAGAAGAAGATACTCATACGCCAGGCCTGCTGTTATGCCTGAAGAACTGCGGATCCGATGTTGTTATGAACCCGTAGGAGCTTGCGCAATTTAAGATGTTTCTATTTTGTATCGCAATTAGAACTTTACACATCTATTTGAATGAAAAGCGAAGGCAATAGTGCCGCACGCATTCAAGGGACACGCCTGAACATGTCTTTTCTATCTTAAAAATACGACGATAAAGAAAAACTGCCGTGTTGATTTTGTACTCTCAATATTTTCCACACCGAGTGTCGAAGCGAAGCGTTCGAATTTTAATTTCTAAATTCTTTCGCACATTCGTTTTTCATGACGCCGGCCTACAGTGTGCGCGCCGCCTTTTTGTGACGTCACACGTGCCGACGACGCGTCCTTTTTTTGTGAAATAATCAATCTGGATACGTGGGATAGTTTCACACTGTCACGTGCAAGTTGGAAAATCTTTTGACATGGGAAGAGACCTTTGGTAAGAAACCGAGGCTTAAGGACTTTCGTAATGGTGAATACGTAATAATTGTCCTGATTTTTATATGATCACTGCTCTTGCATTGCGTACAAGCAGGCACGCATCATCTACAAGCTGCCAGGATAAAGAGCGAATCTGTAAACCAAAATAATAGTTAACTGATTAAAAGTTAAATTGTTCAGAACGCATTGGCGAATTCGTCTTTTTACCGTCAATATATATAGAAAAGTTATAAGTTTCGATTACCTGCACTACAGGTTTTACCGAATCATACATACATGCATACATACATATGGTCACGTCTATATTCCTTGCGGGGTAGACAAAGCCAACATTGTCCGAATATATACATACAACATACCAAATCATTGTCCTTATAATGAAAAAACAAATATGCAAAGTCAGTGAATAAAAAAAAACAAATTAAATCAAGAAAAATGCTCATAATCTTGGTATTCTTCTTTAAAACACTATTTGAATCTCAATTTCATCATTTTGTCAAGCCATACAGCTGAACGTGGCCTTCCAGTCTTTTCAAGATTGTTGGCTCTATCTACCCCGTAAGGGAGAAAGATTATATGTACATATGAATGTACCGTGTCTGTTCAGTTAAAATCAGAATAATGACATTTTTAAAAATCCAATTCATCTAGCATCAGAATCCGTCCACACTCAATTAAAAAAGACAATTGGCCTGCAGGATACATTGACTTTTGTAAAAAAAAAAGACTTACCAACACGCCATTGTGCGCCCTGATAAGGGGACCACTTATCGCGTTTTTCGACATCTTCATCTCAATAGGTCGTTACGGTGTTGCGGTCGGCGCACTCAGTTTTAATAGCAATTCAGGCATTTCGTAGTCTTCACGCGTCCTGACCAATAAACTGGGGTGTAAAAAGTGAGCTGTCTGTAACGAGTGGCGGTGCGTGAAATATATATATATAGGTATATATATATATATATATACTAGCTGTGGTCGCGACTTCGTCCGCGTGGAGTAGTTATTTTGGGCATCATTGAAGCCCTCAAGGATGAATAATTTTCCCCGTTTTTTTTTTAATTCTCCATTATTTCTTCTCTCCTTAAAGTTGCAGCGTGATGGTATATAAAGCCTTCCTCGACAAATGGTCTATTCAACACAAAAATAATTTTTCAATTCGAACCGGTCTTTCCTGAGATTAGCGCGTTCAAACAAACAAACAAACTCTTCAGCTTTATAATATTAGTATAGATATATGTATATACTAGCTGTGCCCGCAACTTCGTCCGCGCGGAATAGTTATTTTGGGTATCATTGAAGCCCTCAAGGATGAATAATTTTCCCCGTTTATTTTTCACATTTTCCATTATTTCTTCGCTCCTAATAGTTGCAGCGTATATAACATCATATAGCCTAAAGCCTTCCTCGACAAATGGTCTATTCAACACAAAAATAATTTTTCAATTCGAACCAAACGCGCGTTCAAACAAACAAACGAACAAACTCTTCAGCTTAATAATATTATAAAGATATATATATATATATATATATATATATAGACAAAGCCATAACAGGTATAGATCTATGATTGTACCGTGTGTTCCCGGCACCAATATAAAAAATAATAGGACACTCCATTTCTTCCCCATGGATGTCGTTAAAGGCGACTACGGATTTGGATTATAAACTTAGCATTCTTCTTTTATGCGATGGGTCTTCCTTGATGCAATTGGATCGGTTTATTTTTGAAATCGGATCGGGAACGATAGTTCTGCTCGACCGCTACCAAATTGAAGATCTTCCGCCAGGCTAGGTGTGATGCCTGGGGAACCGCGGCTCCAACGATGTTGGGTCGGAGGTTGTTTTTATGCTCAAATCCGTGAAATCTTAGACACTTCGCTGCTATGAGCTGAGCGCCTCATTTTCTTCGCTATGATTGACAGTTGACAGTTGTCTGACATTAGTGATGTCATCACAAAATTAAAATTTTTAAGGATAGCACCTTCATCCACACATGTAACTAGTTCAATCACGCGCACGATTGATTTGTATTATATTGATAAGAGATAGTCATGATAAATACATGTGCTAAAATAGCATCAAAATCGTAATATTTTTAAGCAATTTTTTTTATTGATTAAGTTCAAGTTAGTGCATTGAAAATTTTCTTAAACGCGTTATTAATCTTAACCGTTTGCCGGGCTCCAAAGCGATTAAGGACATAAAGAAAGAAATATTCCCAGAAGGTCGTTACTCGCATTGTACCGAAAAAAAAAACGATTCAACACTTCAATTAAATAATCAATATGTCAATTCTTAAAAATATAATAACGGCAGGAAAAAGTTGAATTGGCACCGCGACGCATTTTCGCGCGTCGCATGACAATGAGAGTTTTTGCCGCGAGATGGCGTGGGAGCGATGGTATCTGAATGTTGGCAACACTGCTCCGGTGATAGGCTGAAATGGTGCCGAAGAGAGGACGATAGGAATTTTCCGATGGTTAAAAGTTTTCCTTTGAAAATTTATTGTTTGTGCATAAGGATGGCTTCAGGGTACACCTGCGATAACGACCGTTCCCCGTAGCATGGAACGCTCTACGCCGGTTTAATCGCGCGAAAAACTGTTGCTGTCTCGCTTTTTATTTTGACGTTAATTGGGATAGCGATAGTTTTTCGCGACGAAACTGCGAAAATGGCGTCGCGCGCCATGCTACGTAAGTCGTAAGAAACGTGACCTAACCTGAATAATGTTAACCATAGAATTAAGAAAACCAGCTGGTTGTTCGAAAAAAAAACACAATTATCGTTGCGAAGCAACCATTTTGTATGGAAAAATTAATATTGATGAAAAGGGCGAAATAAAAAAACTTTGCAGATTGTCAAAACTCAAAGTCGATAAAGGGAAATACTTGTTATTAAGGATACTGCTTTTAGGCGATGGGTGTTCCGACATTTTGTCTGGTGTCTCAATTTGCAAATTCCTCCCGATGTTTTCCTTCTACGTACTGAAGTACTGCTGCAGTCACTAGTTTAAAGTAATAAATTAGCGAGCAAAGCCAGGGCGGGTCGTTTATATTCTCATCTCGGCTGTAGTGGGATAACCGTAAATTTTAATTAACTAAAACCGAATGCCATTAATATCAATCGTGCACATTAATGTGAAAAGCCGGGTCGAACTCTTGGCGACACTTCCACGTGGCAAAGATTATTATTTTAAACTGTAGAAGGGCAATTGTTGAGAAGCTGTAAGGAAAGGCTGAATAAATACTTTCTCTCTCTCTCTTCCTCTTACACACAAACACAGTTACGCACACATATGACAACACACATATTTATTTATTCGTACAGACAATACATTCAAATGTACAACATCTAGGAGACAACGTCTCTGTAGGTATAATTAAGTAAATACTTTAAAACATGCGAATTTAGCGCCACCTACAAAAGAATACAGTTTCTCGCAAATCCCACGGCAACTATAGTTTTTTCTTACTCTTTATTATTTATACCAACGCAAAATGTCAGGTGGTTCAGTAAATAACCCGTGACACACATACAAATAATCTCATTTTCGCATTATTTGCGCCAATTAGTTGTCTGTGCGCAATTTACTATAATGAAAAAAAAAATAATCTCCCTGCCTTTTTGGACCGAATATATATATATCTATTTCTCTTGTCCAGTTGTGTTCCATTATGGTTACCGGCATAAATAGTAAAAGAATCGGACCACTCTTTCCCATGGATATCGTAAAAGGTGAATAAGGGGTAAACTTGGTATTCTTCTAGGCGATGGGTTAACAACCTATCACTATTTGAATCTCAATTCTATCATTAAGTCTTTTCGAGCCCGTTGGCTCTGTATACCCCGCGAGGGATATATACGAATAGAATAGAATAGATTTATTTTCAAAATTGGAAACAAGGTATCACTTATTGACATCACAATATATATGTGACTATATATACATACGTCATATATATAAGTATATGTAACATCTGAGCGGCAACATCTCCGTAGGTACAACACCACATCTAAATCGTCCGTTCTGCTTTTTTTTTCTATGACAAGGCTCCTTCTCAAATGCCGGCGCGTGCAACTTTTTGTAGCGCCGCGCGATGAGTCAAATCTTTGCCTTATTTATGCCGCTAACTAGTAGCCCGCTGTGATTCTCAAGGCTGTGATTTAATTGGCTCTACTGTTTGTTTTTGTGTCGCTTATCTGCCCTTCTGTAGCGATTATTGTTCATCTGTGAGGTGAATGCTATGATAGGGAAGTGAAACTATGGTGTCTTTAGGTTCAGCATTAAATGATGCTGTTTCGTTGTTGGATGTAAGAAAATTTCTTAGTATGAAGTAAAGCCTCCTATTTTCTCTGTCTCTATGTAGTAAAGTGTTTGTTACACTTAGAAGTTTTTATAAATTTAACCTACTTCAAAAAAGGAGGATATTGATTATATGCGGTTCCCTTTTTAAAAATGTTATCTTCCCCTGTATCGACCACTGCTACGCCCAGCGCAAACAATCATACTAGATTTTTGTTTTTGACATTCTTTTATTTAATGCCTACTTAAATCATAAACATGTTAAGCTTGCTACCAACAAAGAGATTCGGGGCAGATAAGAAGCTCATACAAAAGCGATTAAATGAAAGTAACGCACGACCGCCGCGCCTTCCACCATTTTATTGTTTTACAGAGTGCCGTGTGGTTCCTGGCACTGTTGAATAGGGCCACTCGAGTGTCGTAAAAGGCGACGTAAGGGAATAGCGAATAAATTTGGGATTCTTCTTGTTGTTGTGTTTTAGCAATCTAGTCACTCTTTGAATCTCAATTCCATCATTAAGCTACGGCAGCTGAACGTGGCTTTTCAGTTTTTTCAAGAATGTTGGTTCCGTATGTACTACAAAAAAAAATACATACATATGGTCACGTCTATATCCCTTGCGGGGTAGACATATCCTAACAGTCTTGAAAAGACTGATTGGCCACGTTCAGCTGTTTGGCTCAATAATGAAAAAAACATATATAATTAGATTTTTAAAAAGATATTAAAAAAGTAAGACTTACAAAAAAAATATATATTATTACGTAAATTAATTGCATAGGTATTTTGAATGAATTTAAAACCAACCACTTAATTGAATCATACGTGGGTAATTGTGATTTTGCAGTGAACTAACAGTGAAAGTTGAAATTGTCCGTTTAATTGAAATCTGTCGGAATATAGTGCAAATAAATATCTCTCGTCGCATTTATATTGTTGTTTTCAACCGGTCATTTGTCTGTGGTATATGTTACAAGAGCCGTGCGGTTTCCAGCACTTTCGAATAGGACCACTATATATATTTCTCATGGATGTAGTAAAAGGCGACTAAGGGAAAGGCTAATAAACTTGAGATTCTGCTTGTGGGCTCAATGATGATGTTCTAGCAACCTGCTGCTATTTAAAAAAAAAAATTAAAAATTAAAAAATTTTATTCATTATTATAGGATACTTCTTATCGCTTAATAATTGTTAAAACGTATGGTTGACGTCAAATAAATTACTTAAAACTAAGTTTACTGCCGCTTCCAAGGCGTCAGTGCAGAAGAAGCGGTAACAAACTGCATTGCAGCAATTTCTTCAACAACGTCAACTTTACAATATCAATTAAACTTAGAATAGAAATTTGAATCTCAATACCATCATTCAGCTTTTCAGCAACACGTGGCATATTCCAGTAATCTACTTTATTTTAATTTTTTTGTCATGCCAACTTCAACGAAGCGTTTTAATAGAAATATGAACAGAAATTGATTTATTTTGTTATATGACACAGATTTCATTTAATGAAGTCAACACAACTTATAATTAAACTAGCGACCCGGCTTCGCACGGGTGCAAAATTATAAATGTTATTATACATAAAAACCTTCCTTTTGAATCACTCTACCTGTTACAAAAAACCGCATCAAAATCCGTTGCGTAATTTTAAAGATAGACAAACAGACTAAAATGGCGTCTTTGTTTTATAGGTACTATGTAGTGATGTTCCACCGTTTTCAAAGCGCAAATGTAGAAATAAGCGGCAAAACAAAGCGACACAGAATACGCCTACCTGAATCGCTACATGCGGTAACTTGGACCAGCCGCAGTCGGCTAAATGATCGTTTAAAAGCAGTTTTGTTACAATTAACGATTTTAATTAACAAAAATCAGAAATCTCGGTTAATGAAAATCGGTGGGCGTGAATGGCGGATTTAAAATAAACTATGATCGCGATCGTGATATTAAATGTTTGACAGTTATTTTCATAACCTTTGCTTGCCGCTACCCTACAAAGTTATTGCACATTGTAACCTTTAGTTCCAAATTATTGTTTTTTTTCTGCAATGATTATGTAATTTTTCAAAAGAAATAAAGTTATTCCAAACCTTTCTGATTCTCTTTAACTTTTCGAGTCGTAATTTCCTAACTACATACATACATACATATGGTCACGTCTATAACCCTTGCGGGGTACACAGAGCCAACAGTCCTGAAAATACTGAATGGCCACGTTCAGCTATTTGGCTTAATGATAGAATTGAGATTTAAAAAGTGACAGGTTGCTAACCCATCGCCTAAACAAGAATCCCAAGTTTGTAAGCTGATCCCTTAGTCGTCTTTTACGACATCCATGGGAAAGAGATGGAGTGGTCCTATTCTTTTTTGTATTGGTGCCGGGAATCACACGGCACAACTAACTAGTTTACTTTTTTTCAGGGGAATAGAAGCCACGGCAATAGAGCCTTGCTTTAATCTTACTAATAACATTATTAATCCTAGGATGCTATTAATGGAACAATATATTGCATGCCCTTACTACCAAGACATCTCAATCTGCTCAAAGCTATCGCATCATATTATCATATCGTCTAGATAGATCAGTTTGACAAAATCATCTCATACATCAGTGTACACCGTTCCGGTATCATACCGCTACAATACCGAGAATAATTCGGTTAGTGTCGGGGGTCATGGTGGATTTTTAGAACATCGATAACGCGCGTGGTTGCCAAAGGCGCGCTAGTGATGTCCGAGTTATCGATATTTTCCAATGGAATAGTCATAAAAATATTTACATTCTTCAACATTCATACTAACGGTGCTTAAAAAGTAAAGTAGCTTTTTAATGTTATGAAGTTATGTTCTGTGGGAAAACAGGGTTTTTGAAATGCCCGTTAATTTTGAATCCCGACTTCGCTGCTAGATTACCCTTATTATTGGTAAATTAATTTGGAAACTAAGACCTAAGATTTCTTTTTGATCAAATTTTGCCCTGATTCTAAATAAAGTGAAGTATATGGTCTCCAACTAAAAGCAACTAGATACAGAACGTTAACTTCCGTGTTCACAGCAGCGCGACATTAGTTACGTGTCCAAACTAAGATCTTTATTCCATTCATTTAAGCGCAGCGCTCTAAGTGCAAATTTTAGCTATTTTGCCGAATATATTGGGACTTTACGTCTGAAAAGTTTGTACGAAATTCTGAATTTGACTAGAAGAGACTGCGATAGATGGTGTAACTGGGAATACGCAAACACGAGACTTTTTACAATGTTAGGTACATATTTTTAGTGAAACCTTATTCTTCGTTTGTATTTTAGAATTCTTAGATTTGTTGAATGTAAGAAAAGTTGTCCTTTTTCTGTTAAAAATTGAAATCAAAAGTGAAAGCTGTGTTAAAGAAATTACCGATATAAAAACCGATTTTAATCCTTTCATAACTTAAGTAAATAGACTAATTTGTATATATTGATCTATAATGAAAGTCAATGAATAAGAATCGATAAAACGACAAAATCGATGGATCGACTTCATCGCAGCACTATCTGTAGTGACGCGCGTAAATCGGTGCGCGTGCGCGCCGTGGGGCGAGCGCCGCTCGTAATTCGCGCCGCCCCCGCTCTACAACGATCTAGCTCGTCTTGGTTTTGTGCCTCGTTTGCATGTGTTTAATGCAAGTGCTTATTTCTTACAAGTAACTCCTTTTTTGTGTGTTGATATTTCATGACAAAATAAGTATATAAGCCAAATGATCTTTATATATTTAGAATATTTGTACGGAAAGACGAAAGTTTGTTTTAGTAATGGCGCAGTCTCTGTTTGGCTGCAGATCTTCAAGATATCATAAAAAAAAATTTGATTGCTAAAAACTAAAATATATTATTATTACGAGTAAGAGAAAAGAAGAAGAGAGAGAATTAAAGATTTATTTATTTATTTAAAACTTTATTGCACAAAAAAAATGTACAAAAGGCGGACTTAATACCGTTTGGCATTCTCTACCAGTCAACCAGCTGACCAAACAGAAAAACTTTTAGTTGGTGGTGCGATAAAGTGCACATGCATGCTTAAAAATACTTACAAATTATAAAAATCAAAAACATAAACACTAGTTAAAAACATGATACGAGTACACTAGAAATATGTTACTACTAATTCTGTTTGTCTCATATTACTTTATGAAATATGCTTTAAACGTTCTTCTCTAAGTGTATAGTCATTGACACCGTGTAAATCCGGCATTTATTATGTGGTTAGCCCTTATTGTTATGAGGTTTAATGATGAATTATTATAATAGGTTACTTTAATGTCCGTTTAATATTTATAATTTTTAGAATAACTGTTAACTTTTTTTTTCTATTTCGGTATTTAACACATATAAACTTTTGCCTGTGACTTTATCTGCGTGGTTTTTTTGGTTCGCAATAAAACCTTGCTGTTGTTCTCCCTTAGGATTAACTTTATCTGTAATCAAATCACATCAAAATTGCTTCAGTGGTTTAGGTGTGAAAGCGTGACAGACAAACAGGCAGACAGAGTTACTTTCGCATTTATTAAATAAGTAACGATAAACGTAAACGAAAAATGATATATTAAATTTTTTAAGGCCACGCTTTTGACTTTCGGCCGTTTTAAGTATATGTGAATTTATGTTCCATATTTGTTCATCATTGAAATTTATGTGTTAAAAACCTGGGCGAACCCGGGGCGGGTCGCGAGTATTTCACCGTCAGTCGGGCCTGCCGAAACTTATAATTTAATCCAATGTACAGAATCGTAAATATAATTTACAATTTACATATACCAACCGTTAAACGACGTTGTATTATTTTTTCATGCGCTCTCGCCGGCACGCCTCGACTCCTTGGACAAAACGAAGGTTTCACTCGATGGGTTCTCTTTTGACCCCGCTGAAGATAGAATAAGTACGTCTTTAGTTTTACGCGAAATTATCTTGTTAATTGACGTCCTGCTTGACGCAGTTGTCGGATTCTCGTCACTGAACCTAAGGTCCCGGGTTTGATCTTCGGTCAGGTCATGATGGAAGAACTTTTTCTGATTGGCGTGGGTCTTGAATGTTTATCTATATAGGTTAAGTATCGTTGAGTTAGTATCACGCAACACAAGTACGCGAAGACACAAAATCGAAAACGCGAGTATAAATATAATACATATTGCTCGAGTAATAGTTAAGGATAATTTCCACTCAGAACCGTTATAATTATTGGGTCCAATGGGAACACATTTAACTCGCATATGAAAAGAGTAAAACTGTTTATATTGTAACAAATAATATCATCCTGATGAATTAATTAATTTAATCATACTCATATACAAATGATAATTTCCATTCGGAACCGTAATACATTATTGGGTCCAATGGGAACACACATAACTCGCATATGATTACGAAGAGCAATATCCCGAAAGATTACGATCTTATCCGGCGATCCAGACGTGCCTCCGATGACACTTTTGACCCTACGATTTTTTCAGTGAATACGATTTTAATCGGTACATTTGTTGATACGAGATATCGATACAATTGGCTCGTAATGTGGCTACTGTTTTGATATAAATCTCATGTTATTATGTGTTTAGTGTTTTTTATTTGAATGTTCATACATTGTAAGATTTGTTGAAATGTATATAATTATAAACACTAAAATTATGCACTGAAAGTTCATATTTAGAATCGACCATTTATGTTATAATGACAAGGATTAAAACCTGCCAATAAAGAATGTATTTAATTACTAGGCACGAATTTATTTGGGAATTGGCTGTATAGACGAGTAAGGTTAATATAAAGTAAAATATCAGAAAGTACTGTAATCGGTACATATAAAATCACTTTATTAATGCATCCCTTTGTAATCTGTCTTGTGAAATGCGAAATTGTGCCCACTTTCTTTCGGCTGTCTTCGAAATGCACCAGCTCGGCTTGCAAAAAAAAAACAATCAAACACACTGACGAAAAAGTACCGACGTCGATGCATCTCCACCGACCTGTGTTCTTTAACTTCAAAAGGACGATTAATAAAATATTTTTAATTCGCCATTCGATTTTTGAATTCGAAGGTGCTGTCAACAAAAAAGTTTTATTCTCCTTAAATCTTTATTGTCTATGGATTGACAAAAAAACAAAGCTATATTTTATAGGTTTAAAACCTTAACAATATTGTCTCCGACGTTCAATTAAGCCGCTCCGAAACTCAAAAGATATTTTCTTAAGGTATTTCGCGCGTACGCCGCGGCCCGACTCTCCATCTTGTCATTAAACTCCATATAAATTGCCTTTACCAAAGTGAATTTGAATATAATAGCCCATCTCCTATAGTTCCCTTTTTACCCCCTTTCCTTGAAGTCCGTTCGCAATCGTTGTCCGATTATATTGTAAGCAAATTATCTGCTCGGATCTGGCAAGCGGATTGAAGGAAAAACGTTCTCGTTGATATTATATTGTTAATTTTATTTTGCATAGTTTTAAATGGTTAAAGAAATATTTCATATATTCATAATGGTGAATTAAGAAGGCTTTCTTGCTCTGACAGATTTACTTGGACATGCGTGATAGACTTGCTCGACTTTAATACGATCGCTTTTATAATATAAATCGTATATTTACAATAAGATACTTTATAACAGGAGGATGTTTATTTGTATCCACGATTTCTGGATTAGTATGTTCTATTTATTTATAAAAAAAAAATATTCAAAATGGAATCTTATTTGTTCTTGTTGTAAAATGAAACATTTTTTACAATGATGCCAGCCAGTACTTTGGAAAAATTTGTACTTATTTTTTTAAATTGAACATAGGTACATACATACATACATAAAATCACGTCTTTACCCCTTGAGGGGTAGACAGAGCCAACAGTCTTGAAAAGACTGACAGACCACGTTTAGCTGTTTAATTTTTGATTGAAACTTTTTAATAAAAACATTTTACTGTATAATTTTAATTTACTTGCAAGATTTAAAGAATAAAAAAATATAAGTCGATAAGTAGAACAAATAAAATGTAAACAATCTATCCAGCCAGTTGCACAACAATATCATCCTGTCGAACGAATGACAACCGTCGATGTGGCGGCCATTTTGAAATCGGAATAAAATTACCGCGAAATTACGAGAAATTTGATTCAAGTAGTGATGGCCAACTATCGATATTCTTTTTCTAAACAATTGATTTGCAACTAATCAACTGAATGACATAAAACAACATCATAAAATGCAATATTTAGGTTGACATGTGCCTTTGACCTAATCTTTGCTTCATATCGGGCAGATAGAGGTGTTTGTAATAATTAAAAGAAATATGACTAACTAGATTTCACTTTAATGTGGTAAGTATGTATGATTTGATTTTCATATAAAAACTAACATTTCCACAAAGATTTACCACATATTTTTCAAACATTTTTAGTCAAATATGTGATATCACTTCTTTCTTCACTTATAAATTCGATCATATTTCATGAAATAAATAAAAAATATCGACAATATGATAAACAGCAACATCACTTAATTCGATTCAGTGGCAACACTGACACGTGACGTGGGAATTGCCAGTGAATAAATATTTAATTTAAATGTTTGTGACGCTCGCAAATCTAGCGTAGCCTATTGAACCGTCGCTTTCCAATTTACAATGGTGACGAGTTGGCTTTATGAAATAATTATTTTGTCATTCGCTCGGATTTAATTGTTCTTTTTTTAAATTGATAGGATTGTCTTCTTCAATTATATTTTTTTTTTAAATTTTTGGATCAAAACTGTTTTTATATTTGACATTCGCCCTATTTCTTTTAAAAGAAGATCTGGTTTTTTTTTTTACTTTGAATTTATTTATGTGTGAATTTATTTATTTCTGATTTCGATTTTAATGAACTTTGGCACCTTTCGAAGTAACATTACACTGTATTTATTTCTAGAAGTTTCCACGGAAGCAGGGACAGGGCAAAGGCTATTTAAATTAAAGCTAACAATCTGTTGAAGAGCGGCAACAGAATGAACTGAAACACCTAAATAAGAAGAGCGCGACTCATTATCCTAACAACTCCACCTTTAAAATTATTTTTGACACAGAACCGAAGCTACCGTTTCGTCATTTTCTCTCGCAATTATATTTAAAAAAACCTACATCAAAAGCAAAGAAATATAATTAACGTACAAGTGTTTACTTGGAACCAGGTAAGGGTCCAATTATACGGGCTGAATATTAAGTAGAATCGAAAGTGCTGAGCGATGGTATCGGCCCAGCACAATGAATATGTGCATGTTTTGCGTCCTCAGTACGGATCTGTATGGCCAATTAACTCATTGTACTGTTATACAATGAGCTACCTGGCTGACTACGAGTATACTATTTAAAATAAGTTTAGTCAACTAACAATTGCCAAGAGCCATGAGGTTTAGGTAAGGACCACTGATACCAAACAGGCGATATTGAAAGTAGTAGGTGATTTAAAAGATTGAATATTTTGCGCATAAATGATGACATGGAAAAAAATCATCGGAATCCATTACATACATACATACATATGTATGATCACGTCTATATCCCTAGCGGGGTAGACAGAGCCACCAGTCTTGAAAAGACTGATAGGCCACGCTCAGCTGCTTGGCTTAGTGATAGAATTGAGATTCAAATTGACAGGTTGCTAGCCCATCGCCTAAAAGAGGAATTCCAAGTTTATAAGCCTATCCCTTAGTCGCCTTTTACGACATCCGTGGGAAAGAGATGGAGTGGTCCTATTCTTTTTTGTAATGGTGCCGGGAACCACACCGGGAATCCATTACATCTTTTAGAAATATAGGTAGGTAATGTATCGAAATTTTAATTTGATAATTGATAATGACGTTTAATTTACTTTAGAAGGAAATCTTAATGTCGTATAATAGCATCTTATTATAGAGACTAAAAGTTATATAAGTTACTAAATACAAATTGATCACACTGACTGTTAAGTATTTTAAGTTATTTTTTTAAAGAAAAGACTGTTTAGTTATTATAGGTGACGTACTAGCAATTTGTCACTGTATGAATTCTATCATGAAGCCATACACCTGAACGTGGCCTATCAGTCTTTTCAAGACTGTTGGCTTTGTCTACCCCGCTAGGAATATAGACGTTAATATATGTTGAGTATGTTAAATATATTTATATTATTTTATTTAATATTTAAGTCCCTGTTGTTACTATGTTTTAAATTAAATCATTGATTACCCATGAAATCGAAACAGATTACTTTCCGACAAAGAAGTTTACTGCTGCCCTACATTTTAATCGCCGGGTTTTTAGTGAGAATCAAATAAACGCATAATCGCTATATTACGGTCGCTTAAAAAAATATAATATTTCGTTTAATAACAACATAAAATCGCCAGTTTACGATAAACGGCTGCAACTATCACCTGATTTACATGATCGCCATTTTTTTTATATGTTAGGGTTCTGTGTAAATAATTTTTTTTCATTAATTGCAATATTTATTAATGAATATATTCTTTATTGTAACAATTATAGTATAATAGGTACTAGTTTATAAAAAAGAATAGGTTCTATCCATCTCTTTCCCATGGATGTCGTAAAAGGCGACTAGGGATATGTCTTCTTAGAAGCGTGATTATATGTATGTGTACATATGTATATTGCATACTAGCTTTTCTGCAGAAAATTTAATAAAAAAGTAGCCTACGTCAATCATAAAGGTCTATTCTACATATATCTGTGTATTTGTGAAAATCAGTCCAGTTGTTTTTTTTTTTGGTATTTATAGAAATATACAAAATACAATAAATCTTTTTCTTTGTTAATAGTCTGGATGTGTCAATGATACGGAACACTCAAATATTTTTTTCGTAAATGCTTACCTTCTTACATTTTGAGCAATTAAAAAACGGTAGCAGTGTTGCATCAGGACTTGCAATTAAAAGTTTACGCAATACGATTTCGTGTGATAACAATATATCTGGTTCAGGAGGTAAATTTTTACCCGATTGCGTCAAAAAGAAGGTCATGTTTAGGATGCAATGAGAAGTTTCCTTTGTTAGTTTTAAGTAGTTCAGATTTTGATGTATCGATGATATATATGTGAGTATATTAGTGTTTTAATCCTGGGTAAAGGTTCAAAAAGAACAATTTATAAATACTTACTAAAAATAAGCCATCCTTCCTATAGTACCCTGTTTTATGCAAATAAATTATTTATTAGTTTGAATATTTTTATAAACTAGCTTTCGCCCCCGGCTCCTTCCGCGTGAAAAGTACTCCATACTATTTGTATTCAAAATTTCATGAATTCAGAAAGTTCAGTTCAGTTTTTTAACTATCTTCCACATTTATAATATTAGTATGGATTCTGCGAAATATTTTCAAATTTTATTTGCCTTGTTTTCAAAGATAACCATAAATATGTAAATAGAATCTAGTTAATAGAAAAACAAATGATTACCTATTCTCCTAACTGCGGTTAAATCACTGACCCATCCCGCGTCAGGACGGAGGGAACTTTGCTTACCATTGACATCACAAAGGACTGTTATTCGTTTACAAGCCACCACGCATTGTTTTGTCCGAGAAACATTCGTTGTAGAAACCTATGGACATAGAATAGAAAAGAACAGAAGTGCAACTTGTGTAAATCGGCACTATAGTTATGTACGTTTGCAAACATTTAGGTACCTGCTGCGTGAGGTCATGAATTGAATTCCCGGTTGCACCTTCTGTGCTTCGGAGCTCTCGTTCCGTCTTGTGACTCTTCTCTCCAATTTGTCCGAACTTTTTATCTCTATTATATATTTTTATGCCTATTGTGCCGCGGGGTTCCCGGCACCATTACAAAAAAGAATAGGACTACTCCATCTCTTTCTCACGGATGTCGTCAAAGGCGACTAAGGGATAGGCTTATAAACTTGGGATTCCTCTTTTTGGCGATGGGCTAGCAAACTGTCACTATTTGAATCTCAATTCTATCACTTAGCCAAGCAGCTGCGCGTGGCCTTTCAGTCTTTTCAAGACTGGTGGCTCTGTCTACCCCGCTAAGGATATAGATGTGATCATATGTATGTATGTCTATTGTGCATCCATGCTCGTTTAGTAGTAAAGAATAAACAGTGTGTGCGAAAAAAATATACGAGAATCGGACAAAAGTAAAAAAAAAATAAAAAATGTAGAGCTGATGAGTTGAATATCGAATCCACGTTCGAGTGTGTTCAGACCGGAATAACTGGAAATTTCAGTTCTGTACTATAATTATTCTGTGGTGTGATGCTCAATCCTCATTTCACTTTCAAACCCTTCTTCGCATACAGAATTAACATGTATTATGGAAGGGAAAACAAGACTGATTGAAGGATTTAAAGAATAAAACAGTATGCTGATCACGTGCAGAGTTAAACCCGTTGCAATACATTGTCGCGTCTTCTCTGTCATGGGGTGGACAGAGCTTTAATACTTTTAGATTAGGACCGTTTTAGAGACCACTAGATCTCCTTCGATAAAGGTAAATAGGTGTTCTTTAAAAGGATTCAGCTGTGATAGAATTGAGATTCAAATAGTGACAGGTTGCTAGCCCATCGCCTGAAAGAAGAATCCCAAGTTTATAATCCTATCCGTTAGTCGCCTTTTACGACATCCATGGGAAAGAGACGGAGTGATCCCGTTTTTTTCTTTTTATTGGTGACGGGAACCACACGGCACATGTTGTAATGAGATCCTAATTAATACATTGGGCTAAAAACTAGACGGGAACAAGCTTCCTGGGTGTTCCTTGGTGGGCGGGCGCGCCCCGTGGCGCCTCATTCGTCTCCCCTCGGCAGTCCTCAGGGAATAAAATATAGAAGTCGTGAACTTTTGCTACAATTATAGAGAGGTACTCGGAGCTCGTAGACAATATTCTTAATAAACGATGCATCTTCGTTTGAAGCTGTTCTTATAAATCTAATTTGATTTATTATTTCACCAATAATTGATACAATCAATTATGATTATATTTTTAGCAAAATTATGTCTTTAAATACATCTATTTGATTGATTTTGTACAAACTAATTTCGATTCATTTTAATATAATTCTAACTAATATTATAAATGCGAAAGTCTGTTTGTTTCTTGTTTTCTCTTCACGCTTTATCTACAGAATCAATTTTCTCAAAATTGCATGTAGGTAAGTATATTATAAAGAGTCTAGTCAATGACATAGGGTACATTTCATACCGGTAAAAACAGTTTATTTGTATAAGTAAGCTGTATTATTTATAATAATACAATGATGTCGTAAAAGGCGACTAAGGGATAGGGTCATAAACTTGGGATTATTCTTTTAGGCGATGGGCTAGCAACCTGTCACTACTTAAATCTCAATTCTATCATTAATACTAACAGCTGATCGTGGCCTGTCAGTCTTTCAAGACTGTTTACCCTGCAAGGTAATAGACATGATTATATGAATGAATGAATTAATGTAATGGTGAAGGTAGGTACATATAGTACCCCATTTCTTTCTTTCATAATTTTTCGCATGGTCTCGGCTATTATCTTGGTTTCAACTATGAATGATGACAGTTTGGTCCAGAAACTGTGTCATCAAATATAACTCACTCGTCCTTCCCACGTATTTATAGCTTTATTTTACTGCAACGAGCGAAGACAATTAAATTACATACATATTCATGCGTGTCGTCATAATGTTAAGAAGACAGTTAGTATCGCTTTTCGCCGCGGGGTGGCGTTTATTGCAAAGGACAAATGATTAAGTTTAATTATGTGCAATAATTACCTTCCTAGATTGACGGTAAGGTGGAGCCTCTACTATTTATCTGCAACGACTTTCTTAAGTGCGCAAGAGTCGACGACGTAAGCAACTGCGTTTTTTTTTCATCATACATAACATATATCTATATCCCTTATGGGGTAGACAGAGCCAACAGTCTTGATAGGCCACGCTCAACTATTTGGCTTAATGATAGAATTAACATTCTAATAGTAAAAGGTTGCTAGCCCATCGCCTAAGAAAAGAATCCCAAGTTTGTAAGCCTATCCCTTAGTCGTCTTTTACGACAACCGTTTTATATCGTATTAAGGTATCACATACCTAGATTTTTATAGCTGGTTGGTACACACTATGAAGCTATACCTACAGCCAAGGACGCAACCAAGAACACACGGCCTCTGTGGCGCAGCGGTAGTACGCTTGTCTGTGTCACCGGAGGTCCCGGGTTCGAATCCCGGTCAGGGCATGATGAGATAAGAACTTTCTCTGATTGGCCTGGGTCTTGGATGTTTATCTATATAAGTATTTATTATAAAATAAAGTATCGTTGAGTTAGTATCTCGTAACACAAGTCTCGAACTTACTTTGAGGCTAACTCAATCTGTGTAATTTGTCCCGTATATATCTATTTATTTATTTATTTATTTACTGAGGCAATGAGAAAGAATTCCGCATGTATGTATGTACATTGTGTATTTTATAACAGTACTCCAACGCCCGGGGCACCGCCAAATTTAAATAACCAATTATATGCCGCGGCCGCTGATTTATCGATCAATTTACTTTACACTGATTGTGTGCCGAAATTAAAACATGCTTTGATGATTCGCCACCTTCGCTACGGACCAACACTTGGATCGGACATGCGAGTTTCGGATTGCGTGGTCTGCGGTATCGCCGACTTAAATCCTTAGTCGAGACAAAATATTGAATTTCGACTTGAAATTCAAAATTTTTATACTTTATTATAGGACTAGCGACCCGCCAAATTTATACATAAAAACCTTCCCCTTGAACACTCTACCTGTTACAAAAAACCGCATCAAAATCCGTTGCGTAATTTTAAAGATTTAAGCATACAGACAAACAGACTAAAATAGCGACTTTATTTTATACTATGTAGTGATACTTCATAATAAAGTATAAAAATCCCTTAATAATTGTCAAAACTTTTGGTTTCACAACATTGGTTGACGTCAAATAAATTACTTAAAACTAACTTTACTGCCGATTACAAGGCGTCAGTGCAGAAGAAGCGGTAACAAACTGCACTGCAGCATTTTCTACAAAGTATTTAAAGTTACTAAAAAGGTTTTCTGCGCCTGCGGAGGGGTAGGCAGAGACTGCGCGTCCCACCCTATCCCTTGCGGGATAGACATAGCCAACAGTGTTGAAAAGACTGATTGGCAACGTTCAGCTGTTTGACTTTATAGAATTGAGATTCAAATAGTATAGTAGTAATGGGTATAAAAAAAACTGCCGGTTTTAAAAACTTTAATGAGAGAGCGGGATGCAGATGAGAAGTAAATACTGTGAAAGTAATACTATTTATCGTTATAATGCAATCGTACATGAGTGCACTGTTAATTTCATATTAATGAGCATTGTCGATGCGTGTCTGTTTTTATTCCGAAACCTTTATTGGCGTCAATCACGAACGCGCTCGACAGGAGAAGCCCGTGTTTTATTGATTTGTGTTGTATATTTAGATGATATGTTGATCCGATCTCTGTCTCTTATCTCTGCGTGTTCCCGGCTGCACCCTCCACAGAAGTGTTTCGGGGCCCGGGGTCCGCCTTCCTCCTTTTCTCTCTCCACTTGGTCCGGTTTTCGGCGTCCTCGGATTTCAGTCCATTGGCTCGTATGTCATCTTTTGCGACGTCCAGACATGTTCTGCCTGCCCCTTCTACCTGGTCCCGGCGGTAGCGGCTTGTCCAGATATCTGTTCCCCAAGTAGTCTGCCGTTTTTCGCAAGACCGTACCAGCGTTTTGTCTTCTATCTCTCCAGCATTTTGTATTCTATGTTACGGGCATGAAGGCTTCCTATGTAGGCAAATATGGGAGTTCCTCACGATATGTTGATCTGATCTTAATTTGATTTCGTTTCTCTAGCTCTTTTTCCTCCTACTAGCGTTTGTCTCTTCACCATGGATGTCGTAAAAGGCGACTTAGGAATAGATTTACAAACTGGGGATTCTTGTTTTAAGAGCAAGCAACCTGTCACTATATGAACGTCAATTCTATCATTAAGCCAAACAGCTGAACGTGGCCTATCAGTATTTTCAAGTTATTGACCCGCAAGGGATATAGACGTGATTATATTTATGTACGTACAAGCTGTTCTAAAATTTCGCAAGCATTGAGCATAGAAGACATCAATCGGATATCTTATAAAAAGGCAATAAATCTTGTTACATACCTACGTTCGTGCGTCTGTCTACCGCGTTAGAAGCAGTGTGTACTGTACGCGACATATTTAATGAGAGAATGGTAGCATAAAGTCGTTCTAGACCACCAGGAGAGGCGGGTGTATTCTGGAAATCGTTTTTTGAACGAGGTCATATCGTTTTTTTTGTATAGAGGATTTAAAGCGTTAGTTCTTACGAGCCTTTACCTTTAGCTTCGTGTAGTAACTAATTCTACGCCAACTACCAAAAAGCGACGAATGTAGCGCCAAATAAAAAGTATACAGATATTTCGCAAATCCCACGGGAACTATAGTTTTTACCGGGATAAAAAGTACCGTATGTTCTTAGTGACATTTCAAGAAGATTCATTCAAAAGATAAAACAGTAGTACAGTACAAAGGCGGGCTTATCCCTAAGTGGGACCTCTTCCAGCCAATAAATATGTGCAGAGAGGTTCCCGGCACCAATTGAAAAAAGAATAGGACCACTCCATCTCTTTCCCATGGAAGTTTAAAAGGCGACTAAGGGATAGGCTTGTCAACTTGAGATTCTTCTTTTAGGCGATGGGCTCTAAGTACTCTATTTGATTTCTATCACTATTTGAATCTCAGTTCTATCTGTAAGTCAAATAGCTGAAATTGGCCCATCAGTCTTTTCAAGACTGTTGGCTCTGGCTACCCCGCAAGGGATATAGACGTGATTATATGTATGTATGTAACAAGTATTCAGGGACCGTGGCAAGTGGTAAGATGTAGTGTCTGTCTTAATTTTAAAAAAATCTTAAATGTATTTTGTTTTTAGTAAGTCATGGCTTTCATCGTTCCCATAAAAGTTACAGTATCCAGAATAGTGCCGCCGAACTCGAGTACGTCACAGCGGGGGTAGTACCGCGTATGAGTAATTCATTCGTAATTTTTTCACGATACTAGCTCGCCCGCCGACTTCGCTTTAATTGCAGAATCGCAAGAACATGACGCCGACGTGAACTCATTTACTAAGGCAGTTTTTTTATCTATAAGTAAACATAAAAATCTCGTGTCATAATGTATATTATATGTTCATCATCTTCTTAAATTATTTAACCGATCTTATTCCAATTACACATGTCACTTAAAGCATAGTTTTTGTTTGAATAATAAACCTTTTTACATACATACATATGGTCACTTCTATATTCTTTGCGGGGTACGCGCGACAGAGCCAACAGTCTTGAAAAGACTGAATGGCCACGTTCAGCTATTTGGCTTAATGGCAGAATTGATATTGATAAAAAGTGTCAGGTTGCTAGCACGTCGTCTAAAAGAAGAATTCCAAGTTTACAAGCCTATACCTTAGCCGCCTTTTACGACGTCCATGGGAAAGGGATGGAGTGGTCCTATTCTTTTTTTCTATTGGTGCCGGGAACCACACGGCATGTAAAATACGCATAGAACTAACGGAATTTGTTTTTGCTACATATAGTCGTGTCATCGTAAATCTGTCTAGTTTACACTTCGTCCATTTATCGTGACGTGATAATGGACGTCCACGTATGGGCACACGGGCTGGGCTACAATCGATACAAATTACCAGCGGAATTCAACATCGATATGGAAGACGAAATCGTTACTCGTTACCGATCGAATTGAACGTGAAAAGTATCGATTTGTTATGAATGCGTTATGATTAGCTCGACTTGTATAAATAAAAATGTTTTTGGGTAATTACATGTTTACAGTTGCGGGTTGCATTTATATATAAAATAGGTACATGCAAAAAAATCACGCCTTTTTCCCGGAGGGGTAGGCAGAGACTACATCTTTCCACTTGCCACGATATAGCATACTTCTTCCGCTTCATCCACATTCATTGTGATTAAAGTCTACATATCATTTCTTTTTACACCTATGTATTTTACATAGGTATAAATATATTATATATAAACTTTTTTTAGTCTTTTTTGTTATTTTCTCTTCTAGATTTTATTTATTTGACACATTATTTCACTAATTCGTTTTATTCTTTTCCACTATTCGTAGTTTGGTGTGATAAATGAACTTTTTATTTATTCATAATTATTATTTATAACACTCTTCGTGCAAGCTCGGCGGTTTTGGATACTCTTGACCTTTTTCGGGTGCATTTTTTTTAAGGAAAATCTGTTTGTCTCAGAAGATACCGTGCTTTATACTTAGCAGTAAAATCGTGTGAAACTATATTTTTATAATCCATACATATGAATCCCATATACGTGGTCATTGATGACGTGTGGTTCCCGACACTTAAGAATAGAACTGTTTCATATCTTCCCATGGATGTCGTAAAAGGTGACTGAGGAAAGGCTTATAAACTTTGATTTATTCTTGTAGCCGATGGGCTAGCAACCTGCCACTATTTATTGAATCGTAGCTATACCGTCATTGAGCCATACATCTGAAAGTGTCGAGAAACACACGGCACACGTAGTTTATGCTTTAACAAGTAAATTAACATAAAAAAAGTTTTTTTAGATACTGACAGACCATGTCAATACGTGTGATATTGATTTATTCCTTGCACAAGTATTAATGTGAAAATGCCCTTTTACGGGCATTCGGCGTGGAGATAATTGGCTAAATGCATAACGAATGGAAATTAAGACCTATTTTGTATTGTTCACGGCCTCTGTGGCGCAGCGGTAGTACGCTCGTCTGTGACACCGGAGGTCTCGCGTTCGAATCCCGGTCAGGGAATGATGAGAAAAGAACTTTTTCTGATTGGCCCGGGTCTTGGATGTTTATCTATATAAGTATTTATTATAAAATATAGTATTGTTGAGTTACTATCTCGTAACACAATTCTCGAATTTACATCGAGGCTAACTCAATCTGTGTAATTTGTCAAAAAAAAAGTGTTGATATTTTAATTGCCTTGTGGTGCCCGGCAGTGCCGTGTGGTTCCCGGCACCAATACAAAAAAGAATAGGACCACTCCATCTCTTTCCCATGGATGTCGTAAAAGGCGACTGAGGGATAGACTAATAAAATTGCGATCCTTTTTTTAAGGCGATGGCCTAGCAACCTGTCACTATTTGGATCTCAATTTCATCATTAAGCCGAGCAGCTGAACGTGGCCATTCAGTTCGGGGCTCTGTCTACCCCGTAAGGGATATGTACATTTTAATTCATAATGCGTATAAGTGTAACACTCCAATCGGCCAATTTCGTAACTTCGTGTCTCTTAAGACTGTGACAATGGCAGAATCACCGTAAGTCCGGTGGAAGCCATATTATATAAAAAAGAATGAAGGAAGAAAAGCGAACACTTTTGACAGCCTGTCGGCTGTTTGGCGACACAGAAACTAAAGGTAACGGGTTCAAGCCCCCGTCAAGTAAAAAGAAGGATAACTGAATGAATCAATGCCGTGTGATTCCCCGCACCAGGAAAAACAGAATAGGACCACTCCTTCTCTCTCCCATGGATGTCGTAGAAGGCGACTAAGGGATAGGATTATAATCATCGAATTCTTCTTTTAGGCGATGGGCTAGCAACCTATTTGAATCTCAATTCTACCGTAAAGCCATAAATCTAAACGTGGCCTATCAGCTTTTTCAATACTGTTGGTTCTGTCTACCCCGTTAAGGATAAAGTCGTGAATTATATAAGTATTACTGAATACAGCATCGTCGAGTTGGTATCCCATTCTTAAATAGTTGTAACAATTATGACATCCGGAACCTTAAAAAGTAACACATAATTAAAACCTCTTTATGATTACACCGTCTCAATCAAACACTTGATGATCGTAAAATAAAACAAAATCGATCGTTAATCGCCGCGATATCGATCAAAGCGTTCGGTACAAATCGGTTGGATCGATGGATCGGTGAATCGATTACCCTTTAATGATCGGAAGGAGTGTAATCATCGTTTCTTATTTGTCATTCATCGAAATTGTTGGTGCGGGGTCTAATTGAAAAGTGCACACGAAAAACATTAAAATATGAATATTTTAAAAGCATTTATATAAGTACTTGTTGCTTAAGAATAAATAATAAATAAATAAATATATACGAGACAAATTACACAGATTGAGCTAGCCTCGAAGTAAGTTGTGTTACGAGATACTTAACCAAGACCCAGGCCAATCAGAAAAAGTTATTTTGTCATCATGCCCTGGCCGATATTCGAACCTAGGGCCTCCGGTGTCCACAGACAAGTGCACTACCACTGCGCCATAAAGGTCGTCAAAGCAGCGAAGAATCTAAGTCGATTCCATCGTCGGAGCCGCGGTTACCCAGGGATAACACAGGTATCGCAGCCGACTCACCCAGCTTCCTGGTCCTGTCTCCACCCACATACCGCAGCATGTTTTTAAAAATCAATCAAAATTTTAACAAAATGGTTAAATATTTTCATGTATACACACGTATGTGGAATTCTGCTAAATATTTTCTTTTGTTATAATTTCATTTCATATAAAATGTCTTTAATTTAAATTGATCGTCAAAAAATAAATAAGATATTAGGTACTTTACCACAAAAGAGATACGAACACAAACGCTCCTAACTTGCACCAACCGCCGAGTACTCTAAAAGTAATAGATTTAAACAAACATTCCTATTACACACGGGCAGAGTTAAAAAATATCATTATACCTCGTCCCGAAGGTGATAATTTTAGTAATGATAGTGCTGGGGCGGTGATAGGTGTTGGTTCTTCACTTTTGATAATTTAGGGGCTTGATGCTTAGTTAGAGATGATTTAAAATTATTATACTTAAGATCTTTTAATCTTAGGTATTTTTTAAGGTAATGATTATACGAGTTTGAAAAACATTATATATTTTCTAAACTCTTACTTATCGAGGAAAATTAAGCCCAAAATAAAAAGTTGTTTACTCCGTTTAACATACATATTTAATACAAATCGGTTTATGATTATTCTTGGTGTTATTGTAACCTTTAACCGTTACTTTTACCAGTTAAAGCACACATGCAAAAGTTACGTACATACTACATAATAGATGACTTATGTACTGTTTACGTAGCCATCACATCGTTCATGTATAAGTTCTATATGAGAGAAAGACTGTCTCGCAACGCAAACTCGTTAAAATATTCAATAAAAGTGTCTTCGGCAAAATAAGCAAAGTTTGTTCTCTCAATTTTTTATTCACGAGCACTTTCACGAAGAGGATACTAAAAAGAAAGTATGGCGGCGGCAAAAAAAGAAATATTACATGCGCCTCAGGGCCCTGAACGGAAACAAAATGTACAATTCATAATTATCGACCTGCGACCGCGAGGGATGTGCTCATTATGTCGATAATGCCACATGGTGAGATTGAACCGGGTGTGACCAAATCTATCGACAGTTCGGCTTATTTGTTTTTAGATAAAACCCTTTATCTCAAATTCAGCATAGCCATCCAACTAAACGTGGCGTTGCATTTTGTGACTACCTATGGTGTCTATTACGCAAGTATTGTAAGGCGTACAGATTTTCGTGAATATAATGGAATGTAATGTAACGCCATCTGTTGACGTTTTTTGTACTGTTTTTACTGTTACTGTTTTGTACCATCCTATAAACGAGAAATTAATATTTTTAGTCTGTGCCAACTTTTCCGCTGTTGCATTGTATAGGACATGGGCCCAGCACGCGGCGTGTTCTATTTCTCTAGATAGAAAATGCCCTAGAAATATATCAAAGAATAAAACAGATCGTCTTACTTATATTTTTTCCCCTAAAATTGTCTCGTTATATACATGTAATATTTAGGCACATCATTTGCATTCTCTGCTTAATTGTCGGCACTACGCAAGATCATCGACAAAACACATCACTAATTGTAGCTTTTACCAATGCGATCGTCACGTTTACCTTGCACGAACATCAAAAACACAAACATCGCACGATTGGCTCCAAAAAATTTGTATTTAACGCAATTTTTGTCTTTGATGATTTGAATCCATTAAATAATGAGCCATGGCCCAGCCCCGCACATGATTTAATGGAAAAGTCTATCTTTATTTAATATAGCATTTACTTTTTATTATTTTCCTATTCATAAAAATAATAACACTATTAAACGAATGACACAAAAAATACAAACATAACTTAGAAAAAAATATCAATAAGTAGTTAAAGTAAAGATCAGCAACTATTTGTTCAATTTGCTTTGATTAATTCATTTCATCTTCATAAAAAAGGTAACTTCAAACATGAGCAATAAAGAACATCGCAGTGGGTTTAACAATAATAACTTTAAATACCAATATCTTTTTTTATAATTGCATATCTCGGCAATTAATAAAACTCTTTTTATTTTTTACAGGTAAATTACGAGACATAATGCACTTCGCACAACGGTGAGGTAGAACATTTTTTATTCCCTTTATCCAAACCATCAGCCAGTTGTTTATAAAAGTCATTAATTTCGCATATACTGTGAAATGTAATCGAAACTCTTAATGAAAGTCTCGCGTCCGTTCGTTAGGTTGGCAGCGCTTACAATGTCGACAGTGACAATTTATTTTATCGACGTAGGTGTGATCGATATCTTTATGATCCGCGCGTTTCGCATCTCTAATTTGTTTTTAAATTGTTCCTTGTTCCAAATTTCATTTAAAAAGCAATAATTTATTACTGCGGCTGCGTAGTGGCTTAAAGTGAATCTTCGCCTGCGATACTAGATAAAGCAATGCATTGATCACCAGCTCTCGCCAGTAAGTAAGTACCTAAATGTTTTATTGTTCACTGAAGGAGTACATTACAAATATAAAACAGTTGTACAGTACAAAGGCGGGCTTATCTCTAAGTGGGATCTCTTCCAGCCAACCTGACAATAAGAGGATCGCATACAAAATTGAGGCCAGTCGTCATCACTACAGCGATATTAAAAGCACTCTATGGGTTTACCATACTCTTTTCTTTTTTAAAGCCTCCTACTAAATACTCTTAAGTAAGAGGTCACATCATATTTGTATGCAATTGCATCATGTAGCTTTCGACTGCCGATTCCCGTATATGTGAAATCTTGAAGACTTCTCAGCTATTTATAATCAAGATGATACCAAAAACAAGATGAAACGTTTTAAGTTAGACCTTCAACGATAGAATTCGATATATATTCTTCGCAAATCCGCCAAGTGCAAGTCTTCAAAAATACAAAGGATCTCCACTCATTACTACAAAAAGTTACGCAAAATCGTGTTCATACAAATCACTTGAGAATACATTTTCTCCTCATCATTTTTATTAACTATCATTATTCACTTCACAATACGGTTTATTTTCGTGTCAAATATTACATTTTCGTGACTTCGTATCATAAAAGCCAGTATAGCATTGTAACGACACGTGTTTGAAAAAAGAAAAAGTATGTATATTTTTATCATCATTTTTGAACATACAATACTGTTCCTTATTTTCTAAAGGTTAAGTATAATTTTTCTGTAGTTGTGGATGAAAAAAGAGGATTTCGGTAAAATAGGTTTGTAGTTATTGAACTATTTCTATTTTTCTTCTTTGCATAGCACCTTTTGGATTTGCGTTAAAACGAGCTTCTTTTTTTAGCGTGTATTATGAATATTTTAAGATATTTTTTATAATTTATGTTTTATAGATACAAACAAAATTTTTATTATAGATTTATAGTAGGTACTCAATGAAAAAAAAGTGCGGTATTAACAACAATATAATCTTAGTGTTTTGAATACTAACAAATAAGTAGATAATCTAACTTCAAAACATTAATGTTTACATAAAAAAAAAAAGTTATTCCAAATTCAAATTAAATACGCTATATAATCTCGAATCACAGACGCGAGAATATACAAAATAATTGGCATTCCCGGTAAGACGTCTCTATCTAACGAATTTCTAATTTATAGTGCGCGATACACACCCAGCGGGCCGTAAATCCTGCGCGCGCACATCTAATCGACGGTGGCGCTATCTAGCGGCAGCTTTGCGAAACGAGATTTAGACGCGCCGCCCAGGCGCATTTTACGTTGTATAATCCCTATCAACTGAGTAGCACTAGGTGATGATAAAGTGTAATTGTTAAACTGGAATTTCTAATCTGCGCTTGGTTTTCTAGTGGGAAAATATTGTGTTGGATAATTGAGTGGAAATGTTTGTTTGTTATCTAGTTTTATCGTTGTTATGCTGGACCTGATAGTTCTCAGTGTAAATGGTAATATAAATAAATATAAATTACATCTCCGACATACTAAATATAAAAAACATAGTAACGACGAATTGAATGTCACTTTAAGATGCATACCTCAAGGCATTCATTCATTCATATAATCACGTCTGTATTCCTTGCGGGGTAGACAGAGCTAGCAGTGTTGAAATGATTGAATTAAGCTGTTTGGCTTTATGATGGAATTGAGATGCAACTTTCGGGGTAGATTTAATAATTCTCTATGAATAATGAATTTAACTTTCCTCTTTTTATTTATTCTTATATTTATGTATTTAATAGAATGTAATGCAGCTAAGTAGATCTTTTATTTTACATTAAAAGTGATGTGACGTTAACAACGATAGATATACAACTTTATTACGTTATTGAACAATATAACTACGAGTCTTAAAGTTTTACAATTACTCTGCTTCCCGGGGAGTCAGCCCAGTTGTAATTAAAAATGAAGGACTAACTTAATCTATAACATCGAGATTGAAATAATTGTATCATCTATTTAGAGCGCGTACTCCATACATAAATAATCACGTCTTTATTCCTCACGGAGTAGACAGAGTCAACAATCTCGTAAAGGCTGAAAGGCCATGTTCAGAACTGTATAGCGTAAATATTAAACCACTTTTAGTAGTCGACGGGCTAGTAACCTGACACTATTTGAATCTCAATTAAATTATCATGCCATACGATAACCATAACTATGCATAAATTAGAAATCATAAAAGCGGTGAGATTTTTGAATTTAGAACAATCGGGACTCAAAAACCGATCGTCATTATCTCTAATTGAAGTCTTGGCGAACAATGTCGCCTCGGCTAGTGCTGCGCCCGCAAAAACCTTAATCTATCGATTCTTTCCACGCACGTATCGGTTTTTATCCGTGAACGCATGCCTATCGCTCTCGAGCTGTGGAGGAATAACGCATGTAGAGGTAAAGATTCGTGCGAGTGTGGGATATTATCGAAAATTCTGACTAAATTCTTCATAATTTTGCGGTAAATTATTACTGAGGGGGTACACCTTTATCACTCTTTTAATGCAAGATGGTGGGTTTCGGCTTTATGGCATATAAATTTAATCAAATTGTTTCAATGTAATACTTAGTTTTTCATTCTTGAACAGACATTTCTTTACAGGTGGCCTTAATCTCTGAACACATCATACATATAAATTTAAAATCTTTTACTCTATAGCGTTTTTACTCTGAGATTAGGCTCAAATTGCAAGCAGAACAATGTGGCGTCAATTATAATATCGACCTTATGTACAGAAAACAAACATTCTTTTAAGATACACCACACAAAACTGCATCTTATAATGTTCCACTGAAAGTCTTATATCCACTGAAGGTGGCTTTAATAACTGTAGTACGAAGTTTCTATGTAGTTTTATACGCACTTTACTCAGCAAAAAGCCATACAGGAGTCATGAATTAATCATGAGCCGCGACAAATAGTGTAGCTAAAGGTCAGTCGCTTTATTATAGATGCGACTCACCTGTTTGATTGGTTGTCATTTGTTTTGCTTGCAAAAGTGAGAAAAAGAACTAACACGGTTAAACCACTTCTAATTTTGAAATTGGTGCTGGCTGAATTAGATGAAAAATATTCTTTGTAGAGATATCAGAGCTATGTATATGGGCGAAATACTTAAATATTTCCTTCCTCCTTATAATGCCAATTTTTATTGATTATACAGTTATGCAAGAGAGATGATAAAGTTTATTAAATCGTGATTCAAATTCAAATTCATAAATATTTATTACCTAAATAAATATAAAGTTACGTTCATGATGTTAAATAAAAATGGTCCTCGGCAAAGATCTGAGTCTCTAGGGAACAAAAAAACATATTACTTTTGGCTGCTGCATTAGATTTTACAAAAAAAATTCAAATGCCATGCCTCATTCGCTTTCAGAAAAAAGAAACAATATTCAAATGAGTTCGAATTTTGAAAATATCGTAGGCGCGGGAAAGCGTAGTGACGTGCAAACACGTTATCGACGTCCAAGTGCGCGGGGCACTTTGCCGCCACTCCTACCGCCCGCGGCCCGCCCATTGCTTCGCGGCAACTTCACGATGGTGGGAAAGTGGGAAATTGGAGGCTAGTGGGGTGATAGAAGGCTGATTGGTGGGGTTATATGTGATGTGTATGCGATATGTCGATATGAGTTGTATTGTGAGGCACTCATTAGAATGGATTTTATTTAGTTCGATTTAGGTACATATGTACATTTGAAAATGGAATCATTTCAACTTCATAGTTAACATTGAAAAATCTTTTTTTTTTATGGTTTTGCTACCTTGGGCAACGAATTCAACAAAGAAGGTCGTGGAAATTTTGTTTTTTATTGCTTTCTCGAATATTACTTACCTGATATTATCACTAGGTTAGTTAGTTTATTATAAGTCGGTCTATGAGGCATAGTTACAAGTTCGGTACTATTTTTTTCTAATTGACCAGAGTCTTTGATTAATAAGTCCATCCTATTTACTAGACTAGTTTAAGTACTTACTAGGTTTCTTTCTACACGAGATTATAATCAACGCATTATTTAGGTGTGATCCGAGCTTTCTTTATGAATTAGGTCAGTACTTACTTCGTCTTGTATACTTAAAGTATTATGAATAAGTAAGTGCCTGTATTTGTACGCCGTTTTGGCGAAATACAGTAAAACAGTTCAGAATTGGACGACGTAAAAAGCGACTTAGGGATACGCTAATAAACACGGGATTCTTCTGTTAGGCGATGGACTAGCAAAGCAACCTGTTACAATTTGAATCTAAAAAAACCATCGTTTAGCCATACAGCTGAAAGTGGCCTTTCAGTCTTTACGATACTGTTGGCTCTGTCTACCACATAAGGGATAAAAACGTGATTATATGTATGTAAATGTAAAGTGGGAAAAATTAGAAATAACCATGCGCTGAACTGACCAAATAAGCACTTTAAATCAGCTAATGGAAAGCACAATATTAGTTCCCGGCACCAATCTCTTTCCCTTAGATGTCATTAAGGCGACTAAGGGATAGGCTTATAAACTTGGATTCTTTTTTAAGGCGATCGGCTCGCAACCTTTTACTACTTTCTTATTTGAATCTCAATTCTATCATTAAGCCTATCAGCTGAACGTGGCCCATCAGTCTTTCAAGACTGCTTGCTCTGTTTATCCCGCAATGGATAAAACGTGATTATATGAATGAATGAATGAAACAACATGAAATAAGTAAGACGGCGCTGCAGTTTCTGCTTTACAAATCAAAAAATTAAATAACAGGGAAAAATTTATCAAGTCAATGAGACTGCTAAAGATTCATATGTCCTTAATGACATTCCATACGTCCACTCATTAAACAGTTACCGTTTTTCCTCAGACCGGTAGTTTATTTATCTGGTTTTATATTTGCATCCAATTATATACATAAAAGGACGTATTTTATGTACAATGTGTATGTACAAGAACTTGATTAATGTTGTTGTCCGAGCCAAAAGATCGATGTATCTAGCTGTAGGATATAGTTCTGTTTTTATACTTACCCGACTTTAAAAGATAAAATTAAAAAAGCTTATCGTGAAATACTTGTATCTTGTAAAAAAAATACTTACGTACCACTTTGAGTGTGTAAAGTATGCTGTTTTTAATGCTATAACTTTCGAACAGCTGGTACGATTTTAAAAATTCAAAAAACTACTCGGTTTAGTGTTTTTTGAGATTTTTACAATTTTGATAACGTGGCCTTTCACTCTTTTCAAGATCGTAAGCTCTGTTAACCCCGCAAGGGATATATAGAGGTGAATACATGTATGTATGTACAATTTTGTAAAAAAAATAAACGTGTTCCCGTGGTCAAGTTTGCGACAAACAACTAGTTAAT
Organism: Amyelois transitella; assembly: GCF_032362555.1. Classification (NCBI taxonomy): domain Eukaryota; kingdom Metazoa; phylum Arthropoda; class Insecta; order Lepidoptera; family Pyralidae; genus Amyelois; species Amyelois transitella. The sequence continues at coordinate 1,389,887 of NC_083511.1, read as the reverse complement.
AAATTTCACATGCATTTAAACTATTTATACCTTATAAATCATAGAAAAATATCCACGTGAGTTGGCAACATTATGTCATAGACAATAGACCACCCACGGTCGTTATCCCGCCATCACCGAGGAAGTCCGGTCGCGTGGCGCGGAATAAAGTTGGCAACTTCTGCACACTAGCGCCGGCATGACTTTGTTTTTTTTTTAATATTTCATTTTGGCAAACTTGGACCGTCCGTATACTAGTGCATCGTGGCTAGAGAGAAATTTTATAAGCTCCGCTCGCAGTTTTACGCTTAGATTACACATGGAAGATTTTAGTTACAAGTAAACTTACTTAGCAATAGTTAGGTTAGCAACCTGTCACTATTAAAATCTCAATTCTATCATTAAGCCAAGTAGCTGAACGTGGCCATTCAGTCTTTCCAGGACTATTGGCTCTACCCCGCAAGGGATATAGACGTGACCATATGTATGTATAGTATATATACTTACGTACTTATATTTCTCAACAATTACAACTCGTAAAGCGAGAACAATAAAACTTATTGTGAGAATTCATCGTGTCTAATTTTCAGTTGACCATAGCATAACACGAAAAGTCAACTTGTAAAAAATACCTATAAAGATTTAAATTTTACCGAAATATGTAAGGAAAGAATTATTATAATTGAAACAACTATCAACCCACACAATTGTTATACCTGATGACTGTATAGATTTTGCTTAAATTACCTTAGTAACGCTTTTTTCCCCTTGTCCAGCATTTCAAACATCAAGAGGAAAAAGAATAGGACCACACCATCTCTTTCTTATGGATATCGTATAAGGCGACTAAGGAATGGGCTTACAACCTGTCACTATTTGAATCTCAATTCTATCAGTTGATCGTGGCCTATTGGTCTTTTCAAGACTCTGTCTACCCCGCAAGGTACATAGACGTGATTGTGTGTAAAACAAACATATAGAAGTCAACGAACAGACTCAAATGCGAAACGGTGCGTGGGGATCAGTGGGTGGTGAAACAAACAAACACACAAACAACAGTATATCCAACTTAATTAAGGAGATCAAAACACGAGAAACATACATACAAACCTACGATATCAGATCAGGTGTTACTACGTGGGAAGGCTGAGTCACTGACCATTTCTGGTCATTCTGTCATCTGTCCAAAAAGGCAGGGGTAATTAAATTGGACTACTTTTTGTTCAAAACGCTGTGACACGATATAGTGACCTTATACGGCCGGCTACTGTTTGTTTGAACTACTTAAAACAATTGTAGGTACATGTATCATAGAAATCATAATTGTTCCCCGTTATGGTAAAACTTTCTTTATGCGGGCTTGATGCTATCATTTCATAGTGTATTACTTGGTTCTACGATTATAGTATTTAATTTGACACAAACTGCAATATTTTATACTATATATATGTATTTCTTTTAGGCGACAAGCTAGCAAGTTGTAACTATATGAATCTCAATTCTTATGCTAAACAGCTGAATGTGGCCTATCAGTCTTTTCAAGACTGTTAGGAGGAAGACCAACTATAAAATATTTTGATCAAATAAAGCAAAAAGTAAACGTGTTACAACAAACTAGCAAGTAAAAAAAATACAGAAGAAAAAGAGATAAATGTAGATAGCTCCACATAACTCCATCGCCAAAATTTGGCTCTTAAATTTACATACATATACGTATATAGTCACGTCTGTATCCCTTGCGGGGTAGACAGCAGTCTTGACGACATTCATAGGAAGAGATGGAGTGGTTCTATTCTACACTGCCGGAAATCACACGGCAATAGATAGACGTAGATTTATGTTATTGTTATCAAGTGGCAAGTGGAAAGATGTAGTCTCTGCCTACCCCTCCGGGAAAAAGGCGTTATTTTATATATATATGTATGTATGTATGTTATCAATGAATTACTACTTAGATTTTAATTTTTTGGATGGGCCAAATCGTTTTACAATACAGGCATATCTAATCTCATGCCTCTCAACACATGGTTCAGGGAACTTAATATTCAGTTGTATGAACACCATAATTTCAATCTCCATTTAGTTGTTAACCTTTTAATCCAGCTACTGCCAACGCCATTACTATTCAAACATTATCGTGGCCCTCGACAAAAAATAATTGGGGCCGTCAATCAAATTCAGCACTCTAATCCCTAATAATAACCATTTAGAGATAGAAACGAAATAATCTATACACTTTAACGTTTACCAGTAGAATTCTTATTCTATCTGAATTATCTTTAAGTTCAAATTCATCTAACTTCTAAATGCTTCCAACGAAAATGTTGCTCTTAACGTATGGTAATTTGAAAATGGATTTTACTTATTATGGTTGTAAGGTTGGTATTGGTTGTGCTAGTGACGTCATTAGGCGTTTGGTCCAACACAATCGATTCATTCAATATCTCGTTTATATAGATGATTTATTCATCGCGGTACGATCGATACTGATTTGAATCGATAATAATGTTCTTTGATGCAAGTGATTCGGAGTATGGTTTCGTTTGTTTACTGTTTAGGATTACCTAGTGTTAATTCTAGTTTGCTGCAAAAATCAAGATTAGTGTGATATTGAAACATAACAACAACAAACATACATATATAAAATCACGCCTTTTTCCCGGAGGAGTAAGCAGAGACTACATCTTTCCACTTGCCACGATCTCTGCATATTTCTTTCGCTTCATCCACATTCATAACTCTCTTCATGCAATCTCGGCAGTTTCGGATACTCTTGACCAACAACATTAGTATAAAAATCATATCAGTGAACTATAAATTATATAATAGATATTAGTCGAATTAAGTAATTTATACTTGATAACAAATCATATGTTTACAAAATGGCGTGTACCATATTTTTCCTCTCTTTTTCGCTTTCCTATCATCAAATATATTTCTTTTCAAAATTTAGGTCATTCAATTTCTTGTACCCAAACCTCCCTCAAAAAATATGCGTTCAATTCCGTCTTATAGATAACGCTCTGCGTTTCACATACATATGCCAAAAAAGTCCTGTGTCATTGTCCCTTGTTACATCCTGCGTATGGCGGGCGACGAAAATAGATATTTAATGGTATAATGCAAACACTTCCCGGTTCCCGCAGACGTTTCCGCCTCCGTCCGAAAGAGGTCGTTGACGTCGGCTCGTAAAAAAAAATAATTAGAAATGCAAGCCCTATGCCGAATTACGATTTTGAAACGACAGCACATTTTGATGGTGTAGGTTGGCCGTGATTGAGGGGATTTTTTTTTTGGTTTCATATGAGTGTGTGTGTGTACATATACATACACACATACATGATATTTTATATAAACAGGAAAATGACTAGATGGTTGTAAACAAATTTTGTTCGGGAATATATAAACTTTGGCTTTTTTTACCTTGATATATGTATTGCTACATGAATTCCGAGATAAAGTTTGGCGCTTTTTTCTGGACTTTTTAAAATACTATCTCGCCACTGTCCACGGGTCTTCCATTTTCCCGATTCATCTTTGTTCCTGGATTGGGTAAGTCAGGGATTTACACGAAGCTCTACCAATTCCTTATACGAATCGAATCATGGAAGCTATCACCGAATTATACACAATGTATTTTTAAATGTAAACAATGTTCATTCGTCCACTTTTAAGATTTGATCTTTATTTGTAAATCAGCTTCAAGTGGAAATGCTGCAGTGTAGTTTGTTTCGCCGCTTCTTCTACGCCTGCGTTTTGGAAGCGAAGCGTTTAATAATCGAAACTTTCTATCCTTTTTTGAAAATAGATTTATTTCTATCTTGTCATCCTCAAATATCTACATCCTTGTACTATGTAAGTGTGGACACTCTATTTTACCGAGGAAGTTATCGTACGTGAGCGGTGCGCTTGCGCTTCCGAGCCTATGACACGTGTCGCAGGTTCTAATTGAACTTCGCGTGATATGTTTGATAAAAAGTTATTTTATTTTTATATCGGCAATAGTATAACCCACTTGGAGAATATTATTACGACGGCCTCTGTGGCGCAGCGGTAATACGCTTGTCTGTGATACCGGAGGTCCCGGGTTCGAATTCCGGTCAGGGTATGAGGAGAAGCGAACGAGTTTGCATGAAAAACATGGACGAAGCGTGAGAAGTAAGAAAGGATCGTGTAAGTGGTCTACTCATTTAATAATCCCTCTTACCTTTCCAGGAAAGAGGCTTGATCATATGTATGTATTTTTAACTTTGTCATACGTTCACGACAATTACGGGCGCTTTTAAAATTTCCTTGACGTGCAAGGTTGGAACCGGCTCACTTTTTGAAATATATCCTCTTAACATGTCCTCACTTTAATATATCTGTGGCGTTTAGGAAAAACTGTCGCAGGTAAGAGAGTTGAAGAGATAATTTACGAGTAAAATTGATAGAATAAAGACAATTGACGGCCTCTGTGGCGCAGCGGTAGTATGCTTGTCCGTGACACCGGAGGTCCCGGGTTCGAATCCCGGTCAGGGCATGATGAGAAAAGAACTTTTTCTGATTGTGGGTCTTGGATGTTTATCTATATAGTATCGTTGAGTTAGTATCTCGTAACACAAGAGGCCGTCAAGTCATACATCTTTAAAGAATAGTAAGAAAAAGCATCTACTATGGACTACATGATGGAGAATTTCCACATTCAACTTCCCTAGCAACAGCTGATGTATTCGCCTTTCCCGTCACGTCGTGTCGCCGTCGTCACGTTCCCGTGTGCTCCTAATTGCGGGTCCTTCGGGTGCATAACTAATGCACCCGAAATACGTTTCCGGTGCATTACCGGCGCCAGACTTTGTGGATTTTATTGCTCGCTCTGGTGTCATTTCTTACATACATATAATCACGTCTTTAGTCCTTACGGGGTAGTTAGCCAACAGTCTCGCGAAGACTGATAGGCCACGTTCACCTTTATGGAGGAATTGAGATTGAAATAATGACAGGTTGCTAGCCCATCGAGTAAAAGAAGAATCCCAAGTTTATTAACATTTCCCTTAATTGAAACTTACATATTTCTCTTCTTATGAACAAAGAAGGAATTTGATCGTGATATAGTTCAAAGTACATTATAGTTGTCAGCCGCGAACTGAGACCTCGCGATAACTTTAATTTTAACAAATCAGTGATTATCTCAATAACTACTAAACCGATTTTAACTAACTATTGACTGATCCCATACACATTTTAAATTGCATCAAAATCAGACCAATTGTTCGAAACTTATCGCGTTACATACATACAAACATACAACATACATACATACATATAGTCACGTCTATATCCCTTGCGGGGTAGACAGAGCCAACAATCTTTAAAAGACTGAATGGCCACGTTCAGCTATTTGGCTTAATGATAGAATTGAGATTTAAATAGTGACAGGTTGCTAGCCCATCGCCTAAAGAAGAATCCCAAGTTTGTAAGCCTATCCCTTAGTCGCCTTTTACGACATCCATGGGAAAGAGATGGAGTGGTCCTATTCTTTTTTGTATTCGGGAACCACACGGCACACAAACACAAACATACAATAATGTACTTTTCCCCCAAAATTGAAAAAATCATTGAAGCACTATTGCATGCTACTTTGTAATAGACGTATGTTAGTTCACCAGCCAATTTAATAACAATGCTCTTTTTGGTCGAAGGTTAAAAATTAGACTTACTCATCGCACAAGTCTAAGCGATGAATTACGTGACCAAAATATTGATGTCCTTTATATAGTCATTCTAAGGAAGGAATATACTTGATGAATTATTTAGAACTATTGTATTGTCGTAACTTTCCTATTGCTTCGCTAATTGTCTGTGACAAGTCTAAGCGAAAGAAATGACGATGATGAGATGATGTGATGACGAGATGATTACGAAATAGATTCTGGATTGATCTGTATTGTTCCCGGCACTAAAAGTAAATAGGACCACTCCATCTTTTACCCGTGGATGTCGTAAACGGCGAGTAAGAGACATGCTTATAAACTTGGGATTCCTCTTGTAGGCGCTGGACTAGCAACCTGACACTATTTGAATCTCAATTCCATTTGTGGTGTAGAAGAATCCGCAGAAATAGAGTATCTTTCTTGCTGATCTTCTTCCTCCTGGCTTAAGTCCCGGTTGCATCTAAAAGTAAATAGGACCACTCCATCTCTCACCCGTGGATGTCGTAAACGGCGAGTAAGAGACAGGCTTATAAACTTGGGATTCCTCTTGTAGGCGATGAGCTAGCAATCTGACACTTTTTTATTTGAATCCCAATTCCATTTGTGGTGTAGAATAATCCGCAGAAATTGAGGATCATTCTTGCTGATCTTCTTCCTCCTGGCTTAAGTCCCGGTTGCATCCCCACCTCTCTAGAGTGGAGCCCGGGGTATGCCTTTGACCAGGGTATCTTTCTTGCTGATAATCTGCAAAATAAAAACAGGGGTCATCGCCCGTACGGTCATAAAGATTGGAGCACATTTTGGATTCGACACATGGTGTGTCGGCTCGGCATCCGGCACGAAGGACCAATCGGAAGTCGCGTCGCGGATTAATGCCCCCAAAATCCGTACTGATGTTAAAAATGTCAACGTATCCATGATCATCACCTATTGCGAAGAAAGTGCCGTGTGGTTCCCGGCACCAATACCAAAAGAATAGGACCACTCCATATCTTTCCCATGGATGTCGTAAAAGGCGACTAAGGGATAGGCTTACAAACTTGGGAATTTTTTTAGGCGATGGGTCATCAGCCTGTCACTATTTGAATCTCAAGTCTATCATTAAGCCAAATAGCTGAACGTGGCCATTCAGTCTTTTCAAGACTGCTACCCCTACAGGCTCTGTCTACTTTGCAAGGGATATAAACGTGACCTGGTGGTCCTATTCTTTTTTGTTTTGGTGCCAGGAACCACACGGCACTATCACGTCAATATCCCTTGCGGGTTTTAAAAAAGACTGAAAGGCCACGTTCAATTGCATGGCCTAATGATGGAATTAAGATTCCAATGATTATTTGCTAGCCCGTCGCCTATAAGCAAGATCCCAAATTTATTAGCCTTTCCCTTAGTCGCCTTTTACAACATCCATAAGGAGTGGTCCCATTCTAAAGTGCCTGAGACCACACGGCAACCATGACTTATGTTTACAGTGAGTATGTCACAGAATTATTAAACAATCCACTGAATCTGATATGAGACCGCAAAACTCATTACCTCGTGACTAATACGTCTTTGTAGTCACGTACCTACTATGATATGGCAGATTGGCACGCGACAAACAATAGTATAAAATGGTCATCATGGTCAAAATTTTACACCTATAATAATTATAGTTGCAATTGAAGCGCTTGAAAAAGAATAGGACAACTACATCTCTTTCCCATGGATGTCGTCAAAAGCAACTAAGGGATAGGCTTATAAACTTGGGATTCTTTAAGGCTAAGCTAAGGCTAGCAACCTGTCACTATTTGAATCTCAATTCTTTCATTAAGCCAAACAGCTGAACGTGGCCTATCAGTCTTTATAAGTCTGTTGGCTCTGTCTACCCCGCAATGGATATAGACGGTGACAATAATTAGCGAGTCTGGAGAAGGACACAGGGTACCTTACAACCCGGTAGCAACTATAGTTCTCGTGTGATTTGCGAAAACCTTGTATTCTTTTGTGTATACTGAATTGGTGGCGCTAAATTGGTGGCGCTAAATTAGCGCGTGTAAGTGGCGCATAAATCGCGCGGGCGAAGCTGCGGGCACAGACTAGTGTTTATTTATTTTTATTTATTTATTTAATCTTCATTGCACAAGGCACAAATGTATAGCACAATTGGCGGACTTAATGCTAAAAGCATTATCTACCAGTCAACCTTTGGGTCTTACAGAGAACTTCATGTGGGGTTAAACTAAATAAATAGTGTTTGTATATTAAAAGACACAACATTTTATTGTTGTTGTTTGAACTGATTAGATGGCAAGTGGAGGTAAGAAAGTGATGATATTGATAATTTGAAACCTCATCTACCTAAATCTTATATACCCTAGAAATGACTTCATTACAACAATTTACTCGTCATAATTTACGTTGGCGGTTGCACACGGTACCTCCACGGTCAAATAGACTATAACGAACTGTAATACAGAAATAATAAAGTCTTTATTGCAATAAAATGCAAAACAAATCCTATATGCTCATACCTTATAAGGCTACCATAAAATTGAGGTTATATTCACATCTATTGCTATGCCTGTCACATTCTAACGTTACCGTTTTGTATGATGCCGTCTCTTTTTCACTTTATTTGTTTATTCAAATTAAGCGATAGGTGTTTTGCGATTATGAGTGAAATATCTTTAATTAACACTTTGACTGCCATTTATGGTGATTTTGGTAGAATTATTAAGTTTGACATTGGCATAAATAACAGATTAAGTTGAGAAATAAGTAGTAAGTATGAGAAAATGTATCCTAACTACTATATGCTTACTAATAAGTGTTATCTAACTAATAAGTGTTTAATTAATACGTACGTAATGTAATTAATACGAAAGTTTGTCTGTTACGCTAAACTGATGGACCGAATCTAATTATTTATTTTAAGATTTCCTTATTAATAATTTCCTTAAAAAGTGAAAAGAAGAACTAAGGGAGGAATCTCGAAATTAAAGGTAACAGGTTTTTTTTTTTCTTTAAATCGGGCAGATCTTAGCGCAAAGCCTAGTAACAAGAATAGTTAGAGCTTAATAATGTTATTGAGATTCAAAAAGTGACAGGTTTCTTGCCCATCGCCTAAAAGAAGAATCACAAGTTTATAAGACTAGCTCTTAGACGCGTTTTACGAAATCCATGGAAAAGAGACGGAGTTGTCCTATTCTTAAGTGCTAGGAACTCCACGGCAAAATAACTAAATGCATAAACGTATTGCGTACGTGATTCCATTCCAATAGGCACTTCCGTTCGCCTTTGTAATTTAACTATCATCATTTTGATATCATCACTTCATCACGTGTATTAGTGGGTACTATTAAAATGTCTCATCTTAACAGCTACTAAGTTGGTAGGCTTTGTTTGATATCATATAATTATCTTGTACTAGACTTGGACTAGATTAAAAAATAACTAATAAAAAATATATTGTGTTTGCCAGCGGATTCTTTTCTCTGATTTCAAAAGTTACTTTTGATTTATTATACATATTTAAAGCTATCTTATCTTGCAGCGACCCGCTTGATTTATAGAAAACTCTCTTTTTCGAAAGGGGGTTTTCTCGGAAAACCAAAACATTTCAAACAGGAAAAAAATCCGTCCACATCTTTCCGAGATTAGCGCATACATATAGAGTATTATTATTCGTAGATATAGACAAAGAAAATATACAATAGATCAATTTATATATAATGCTAAAATCCTCATTTACCTGTCAGCCAGCAAAAAAAAAACAGTTTTAATTTAAAACTGAATGTTTGCCCCGTAACGCACAAAGACGTATTTTGTACACGTGTTTTTTTCCAATGTAAATTGAATCTGAAATAGTATCAGCTTAATAGTAATCCGAATAGATGTCCATTCATCGATTCTGGGAATCATGACGAATAGTATCGATATATCGTGAACACTTCTGAGACAAGATACGGGCGCATCACTCTAGATTAGTGTAATTTTTATAGGTCAAGTGTAATCGAGTTTATCTTATACAGACCTACAAATTTAATATATGTGTCACTTTAAATTAAAAAAAAAAAATTATGATTGCGTTTCCTCGTTTTTTTTTGTCTTCCCTCTTCCTTTATTTTGATAAATGTGTTGTGTTTGATATTTCAGATCTATCAATTTTTCTCTTTAATATGACGTCCATGTATAAACTACGAAATTCCTAATAATTATATATACAATTAGTTCTCACAATAATATCATGTAGTATGTATTAGATAATAAACAGACCGACATACGGACAGATTTACGTCGACATCGGGTCCAATCGACTTGTGTGGTCCAAGCCCGCTGGTCGTCCGCAAAAACTCGACGAATCACTTTTTGCGTCAAAACCACTGGCCACATGCGTTCAACTTACCAAGAAAAATTAAAAACTCGACCTCAAATCTAACCGAAAAACATTAAGTTCCAAATTCAAAAACTGCGATCGATTTTTAAAATGTCAAATCGGAATGATTTCGTCTCGGCAGATAAGTCCAATTAATTTTTCGAGATAAAATATTCTTTTGAGTTCGAAAAAGGACCCCACCTGACGTTTTCTGTAGGGTGGCGAGCGGCCCCGATGCTCTAGGAGATTTAAAATTGGAAATAGAATTTTAAATACGTTATTCTTTTTATTTTTGGACCGAGCGCACTGCATCGATTAAAATTAAATTTCCATCGGTAATCGTCTGCAGGTCCTTTAGCTGCGTTCGTAATATCGTAAGTAATAAAATGACAGTCGAGTTGCATGAAACTTTAATTTCTGCGCTGAAACGGAAACTTGTTGAAACGAAACTTTCCCACTGCTGAATACGAATATTTTATCAATTTTATGCAAAAAAAGTAGTAAAAACTCTCTCTTGTGTACCAAGTTCATAACTTCAAATAAATAAGAACTATATCAATAGTAATGTTCATAGCATAGTAAATTTATTTGTTTACTAGCTTCCTGATGCGGTTTTGCAAACACTTTTTTTATTTATTCCACATTAACTGTCATATTTACCAACAAGCTGTGCCCGCGATTACGTCCGCGTGGAATAGTTATTATGGGCATCATTAAAGCCCTCAAGGATGAATAATTTTCCCCGTTTTTTCACATTTTCCATTATTTCTTTGCTCCTTATAAATGGTCTATTCGACGCAAGAAGAATTTTTCTATTTGAACTAGTAGTTCCTGAGATTAGCGCGTTCAAACAAACAAACAAACTCTTCAGCTTTATAATATTAGTATAAATTAACCATAAACCAATATCGGTTAGGTTACCCTCCATAGCGGTGCTCAGACGGTAGCTAGTAAGCAGTAGTAAACAAACTGTTATCGAGTCTTCTCATTATAAGGCCAATCACACACAGCATTCTTATTAGAAGGCCGATCACACGACGATCCCACGAAGTCGCAACGCGATAATTTAGTTTTTGCGTGAAAAATCGCAGTACGATAGACGGTAGACTGGCTGGTGACATAGAGTAGTTTAGCGCAGAGTAATTGTAAGTTATATCACTATCACTACATATTACAAAGTTAAACTACTTTCTTATTACTCAAATTACGTTCTTTTTAGAATAGGATCAATTCATCTCATTTTCCATGGATATCGTAAGAGGCGACTTAAGGATAGACTTATAAACTTGTGATTCTTGTTTTAAGCAATAGGCTAGCAACCTGTCACTATTGGAATCTCAATTCTTTCATAAAGCCAAACATTTGAACGTGGCCTACCAGTCTCTTCAAGATTTTTGGCTCTGTCTACATGAAGGTGACTGATTGACTGACTGATTTATCAAAGGACATCCCAAACTACTGGACGATCGAGCTAAAATTTGACTAAGAAAGGATTTTTATAAATTCCCGCGGGAATGCGCGATAACGGCACATGAAACATGATTGCAAAAACAACAAGTAAATTCCATTTTCGTTACTGGTTATCTAACAAGAAAACAAAATCATGTTCTTATCTGTTTGTCAAAGATCAGCTACGAATATGAATTAAAGGGACTTTTTTAACGCGGGCGGAGCCGCTGGCGCTCACTAGTTAAAGTATAAAAATGTAGTAAGTAAGTAAATGCTTTATTGTTCACTAAAGGAGTACATTACGAATAAAGACAGTACAGTACAAAGGCGGGCTTATCCCCTATATATATTATAAGTGGGATCTCTTCCAGCCAACCTGACAATAAGACGATCATAAACAAAATGTAGTATTAAAAACAAATGCGAATTGTTGAAACTTGGGTTCTAATTGGACAATTATATCTTTACAAATTGCTCTCATTTTGTTTCCTTTATTTTTTATCTATATTTTACTTTTAAACAATCGGCTTCCTTCAAGCGGTGACCTCAGGAGGGGAATTTTTTTATACTGGAGCTATAATTGCGACTTTACTGTAAGAAATTTGAATTATTTTATTTCAATTCTTTGAAATAAGATCTATCTGTTTTTTTAAAACATACATACGAGTACTATCACGTATTTGTACCTCACGCGGTAGACAGAGCCAATAGTCTCGAAAAGACTGGAAGGCCACGTTCAGCTGTATGGCTCAATGATGGAATTGAGATAAATAGTGACAGGTTACTAGCCCGTCGCCTTAAAGAAGAATCCTAAGTTAATAAGCCTTTTTTCCCTTCATCGACTTTTACAATCTGTACTGATTTTTCTGCTCTAACCAGTATGGAAGTGAAGAAGCCTTTTTTATTATATAACGGATAAGGGATGCTTCTAATAAGCATTAAAATAGTCAATTTCCTCTCATATCGTCTCTTACTCTATGCGTTTCGAAGTGCGTCATAAATACACTCACAGTGTGAGTCGACGAAGGCACCATGTCGGAAATTTCATGGATGCTTTATGGCTAATCGTGTCTGTCACACACCATGGCATACATACATAAAATCACGCCTCTTTCCCGGAGGTGAAGGCAGAGACTACCTCTTTCCACTTGCCACGACCTCTGCATACTTCCTTCGCTTCATCCACATTCATAACTCTCTTCATGCAAGCTCGGCGGTTTCGGGTACTTTTGACCTGACCCTTTACAAGGACGTCCTTAATTTGATCAAGATACGTTCGTCTAGGTCTTCCCACTCCAACCAAGGCATTGTAGCTGGAAATGTAAAAATCTATGGACCCTGGATTGGGTAAGTTTTTACACGAAGCGACTCCCATCTGCCCTACGCAACCTTTGCAAACTTAACACGTACTGGATGGTATTTGAACGACTCATACGAAACCGCCGAGCTTGCATGAAGAGAGTTATGAATGTGGATGAAGCGAAGGAAGTATGCAGAGATCGTGGCAAGTGGAAAGAGGTAGTCTCTGCCTACCCCTCCGGGAAAGAGGCGTGATTTTATGTACCTATGTATGTATGTATTGAACGTCTAGTCTATTCTGTGTAAGTCTCGAAGGTCACGTTCAGCTGGACGGCTTAAACAATTGAGATGTCCAGACCAGATTAAAACCCAATTTTGAGCAATTAATTTTTATACAAAGTAAATCTTTCTGGTCTGCGAATTTATGGGCAGTAAAAAAAAATAGAAAATATTTTTATATAAAAAAAAATCTGAGCGCTTGACCTTAATCAGCCTGGTGGTAATCAAGATGAGGCCTAAGGTGATGCACGCAAACTCTAATAGTGCCTATTCCCTCTTTCAATAAATCATTACCTACTCTTGAAAATTTAAGAGAACAGCTGGGAGGATTTTTCGAAATTTCGTACAAAGTCGCGAACAAATCTTAAAGCCAAGTAAATGAATCAGTCTTTCCAAGACTGTTGGCTCTGTCTACCCCGCAAGGGATTTAGACGTGATTATATGTATGTATGTCGCGTACAAAAGCTAGTATAGATATAATGGACACATCATAAAGATGGCTGTGTCGCCAAAATGGCTGTGCTAAAAACGTACGGTCGACAAATGCTGGATCGACAAGCGAGCCACGTATCGCTATAACGACGGACTTGCAACTTGTTTTACAGACCTTACCGCATACCGAACGCAGGGTTGCCAAAAAAATTTATAATGTTTTAATTTTTTTTGTACATACGGGATACAATTACACTCGTGAAATGGGGTGGAAACCTTGGGTCTGTGGGGTCTATCAGCTTATCAGCTTTTTAATATCCTTTCTAACTAAGGGACTGATCGAGGTATCCCGTGACCAGCAGGCTGGAAACTTCTTAGGTCAAAGGTAAAGGTTGCATTGCTGTTCAACCGGACAATGCAACCAGCCTTCTGGGCACGTTGCTGTGTGGAAACGATTAACAGGGACTACACAATTTATAAATTATAGTGTGTCTTTATTTTCTAGCTGTAAATAGTCTACATAAGTTGGATGAATTACACTCCCAAAGTTAGTTCGAGACTTGTATTATGGGATACTAATCCTTTAGTAAATATATATATGAAGGTCCTAATTGAACATAATATCAAGGTATATTATGTATGAAGGAATTTTATAATAAAAAAAAAACTTTTTTGTATGTTTATAGGATTTTGACACATATGTACATATGTATATTGTTATAGATGCATCTTTATTCGTAACTGTAATTGAATATTCAAAGAACAAAGCTAGTGACAAAGAATTGTCTTAAGAAACGTTTAAAGTGTTATTGGATTCATTAATTATTGGATGAAGCGAAGGAAGTATGCAGCGATCGTGGCCAGTGGAAAGATGTAGTCTCTGCCTACCACTCCTGGAAAAAGGCATGATTTTATGTATATATGTATAATTTTAATAGTACCATCCCTACTTACATAGTTTGGCAAAAACACCTTACTCCAAACAAATTCTGGGCAAATTATGTTACCGTAGCTCACGACGCCGTTTTTGTCCGACAACACAGCAAAGTGAGGTGTTGTTACGTGCGCTACTCCAGGACACATGACCACGGACATATATCTAGTTAGACCACGACTGTCTGTTACTCGTAAGTGGAAGAGTCTGTAATGTCGCATAGAGAACAACGAACAACTAATGACGAAACCAAGAGTTATGTTGTTTTCCGTTAGTTCCGGCGTTTCACCCCTTAAATTGGTCTTCTTAAATTTAAGAGTCAACTCTTCGGTGGAGTTAAGTGGAGCGTTATGTTTTCGAGTTTACTTTTTGCTTTTTTTTATCAAAATATTATAATTCTTGGTCTCCCTTCCCATTATTTTTTCCTTCTTTTATAGTTTTAAACATTTCATCATGTCGGATTAAATGGCTTGACTATAATATATATAAACTTGGGATTCTTCACTAGGCGATGGGCCAGCAACCTGTCACTATTTGAATCTCAATTCTATCATTAAACCAAACAGCTGAACGTGGCCCATCAGTCTTATCAAGACTGTTCGCTCTGTCTGCTTAGCAAGGGATATAGACGTGACTATATGTATGTATGTATTGAATGGCCTATTATGTATTAAAATTATAACGATGGCAAAATGACTATTGCTCAATTTTGTATATACATATACATTAAGCTCTCAACCCTACTTCGCATTCGCGTGCCTAATCTCGTGGGAAAAATGTGCAAAATTAACCTCTTTTCGAAACTGTTTCAATCGAATATCTGGATTGATCGTCAAAGCCAAAACATAAAAACTAATTAATATATATGCGGTTAATTTACTAATATTGTTGGTTACACCCGGATAACATACATACACACATTTAAGACTGATATAGGCCACGTTCAGCTTTTTGGTTTGATGATAGAATTGAGATTCAAATAGTGACAGGTCGCTAGCCCATCGCCTAAAAGAAGAATCTCAAATTAATAAGCCTATCCCTTAGTTGTCTTTTACAACATCTATAGGAACGAGAAGGAGTGGTCCTATTCTTTTTTAATGGTACCGGGAACCACACGGCACCCGGATAAAGCCTTTCATTTCTTAGTTTAGTAAGCGCAAAACTTAAACACACTTTGTTTTCATACAGATTGAGCTTGCAGTATCTAGTTATATTTATGTCTGTGCTTATGTCGGTACACTTGTAGGAAGTGTCTGAATAGAGAATGGTGGTGTCGCAGTTCTAAATCTGGGGTCCCCACGTTACTTCATGTGGTGCTGTTCAAACTTCTCCCACTTGTCTTACATTAAGTGTCTAACGTCTTGTTTACGAGAAAGACAATGACCTCTAAAGATATATAACAATTTAGCGACACATCTATGCTATAAGCCAATAATAGCTTAAATCGTATATTGTATTGATGATGATAATGTAAAACATTAAATTAATGGTTATGCGCTTGATGTAGTCTCTGCCTACCCCTCCGGGAAAAACGCGTGATTTTATGTATGTATGTAGCTTATATTGGTTAGAAAGTTTATACTACCTTCAACTTAAATCGCCTCACGCGCTTCACTCCAGGGCTGGAAAAACTTCTAGACCGAAAAGTCACTCCCGCTATACTAAACTTAGCTTAATAATTAACAACTTTCCGTTTAAAAACTATTGATTTTCAAATTAAATAAGTATTATTTATTATTAATTTTGATTAGGTACTATATCAAATTCAAAAGTGGTTTATATGTAATGTGTGGACCGCGGCATAAAAGCTAAGGATATACAAAGAATTAGATTTATTTTCAAAATTGGATACAAGGTATCACTTATTGACGTCACATCACTTAAATTCTAATTATAACTACTACCGCTTCCAAAGCGCATATGTAGAAGAAGCGGCGGAACAAACTACACTGCAGCATTTCATCGGACGTAACCGAATTCACATTCGTGTCTAAATGATGTTACAGCTCAATTTTTTTCGTAATGTTCTCTCCAAAATGGCATAAGTTTGCCGTGTTCACAATCAGTGTTTGTTAGCGATTCCGGGTATATCGTAGAATCTTATGAAGAAACGACTGGACGCCTCAAATTCACCCATAAACAAGCGCTTCACAAAAAGATTTAACACGTAAAATTTCATGTTGGCCCGTGTTCGTTATTTTTTTGCCAGGCAGACCCGCGTCACAAATCAGAGATGGTCTAGAAATTAAGCTTAAGTCTCTTTGGTTATGTTCGCACAGAAAATAATCAGGGTTCTTTCCCAGAGTTGTAGATGTATGTGTGTAGACTACACTTGCAACAACACCTATCATAAAATACAATTGAAATGATCTTTCTCGCCCAGAAAAAAAAAGAATAATTAATACTTCTTTCGCTTCATCGACATCCTAATTTTGTGCAAGCTCGTCTTTTTGGGGTATTCTTGAGGACAGGTTTTGCCAGATTTTTTAGCTGATAGAGTGATAAGGACTGATATCCACCGATTTCTTCAGCTGCATCCCGCTCCGCGCACAATTCTCCACTTCAGTGTATACACTCGCCACTTTCTACGTCTCTTCTCTCCGCTCCGCTTCAGTGGAAACACAGCCTTATCTGTGTACTGTCTATATTTTGTGCGCATGCTTTGTTGTGTGTTTCAGCCTTTAACAACTGTTCCGTCGCGGCTTATCATGTAAGTCGATGTAAACGGTGTTAGATGGCAAAAACGGACGATTATGTTAATGCCCCATTTTGTAAAGTATAAGTGTTATGGCAGAATTTTATTTTACACGCGTTGCGTCATGAAAAGGGACGTGTCGGGATTAATTTATGTATTTTTAGGATGGTATCGTGAACCGTTTGCTGATTGGCGATTGGCTGGGTTAAGAGGTAATTTTACATTTTTTTTTTTAAATTCATTAATTTGAGAATTGGTTTTATTAATTTGAAAGTCCCATGATGTTCATTGAATAAACTTAGCATTGTTAATAGGTTTTTTAGGTCTAGCACATGTGGCCTGCTAGAAGCTGTGGTAAAAAAATTACTAGTTACCTTATCTTTTAGGCGATGGGCTAGCTACCTGTCACCTGTCACAATGTGGCCTTTCAATCTTGTGTCTTGCCAAGACTGAAAGGCCACATTGGTCCTGTCTACCCCGGGGGGATAAGACGTGATTATTGTATGTATGTATGTAAACTAAAGATTTTCCTATCAATAAAAATATTCACACATCGCTAAAAAAAGATGCAAGGGCGTGTACCAATATAGTTTCATTTTTGAAGAAACATAATTAAGTTATATGTACCTACATAAGTTAAGAAATCTTAAGTTAGTAGAAAAAGTAGCCAATTCTTTTAAAATTTGTCGATTTTCCTCGGTTTGTTCATCACAATATGACCTGCTGAAATTGGTGCCATCTCGAGAGCCATCTTCCATTGCAATTCGTAACTGCGACATCAAAACGACCACTGCTTTTCGATGGAGGAATAAAAAGTATGAACTTTTTGTACGTAGTGATGACGATCGATAGAATATCGATAATGTTGTACATCCTACTAATATTATAAATGCGAAAGTTTGTCAGTATGGATGTTTGTAACTCATTTACGCAAAAACAACTGAACCAATTACGATGAATTTTAGTATGTAGGTAGCTAAGGACCCAGAAAAACATATAGGCTACTTTTTATCCCGGAGTTCCCGCGGGATTGATAGGGTTCCCGTGCGGACGAAGTCGCGGGCAGCCTCTAGTACACACATGTAGTCACGTCTTTATACCTTGCGGAAATGCTGAAATTCTGAAAGGCCACGTGCAGCTAATGGCTTAATGATTTAATTGAGTTTCAAATAGTGACAGGTTGCTAGCCCATCGCCTACAATAAGAATCCCAAGTTTTTTAGCCTTTCCCTTAGTCGTCTTTTACGACAAACATGGTAAAGTTAGGAAGTGGTCCTAATCTAAAGTGCTGGGATACTGAAGTATAATGTTGTGATACTAAGAATATCGAAAGGAGTATCGATAGTCGATGTTTTTCCATAATGTCGACTACCTGTATTGCGCATTATTAGTCAATTTATCTGTGATGTGTTCAATTTCTTTATCATATCATACTATAAGCAAAAGAAACATCTGTTAATATATTTATCGAAAGTAGACTCACCACGGTACAAATAGTTCTTTAGAATTAAACTGTTAAGGTGTAAAATTGCAAGCCGTTTTAAACAAACAATTTTACCCCATTTTTGATTTTGATACATTCAATTCTATATTTTTGATTCTTTATGTGGTTTATATAATAAAAGTAAAAAAGTAATTATGTGTGGACTGCGGAAGTTTTGTTAAAATGAAAACAAATAAGTAACGCCGAGATTCTAAGTGGCAAGTCATCCAATGTATCCAAGTTAACAGCTATCGAGGGACTACAAACCAATGTTGCCAGATCGAACACTATCGATAGTTGTATTATCGATAATTTCACATCACTATATTATATGATCAATAACGTCTTAATGAGACAAGATGACGAATACCCGTCTCCAATCCAGCCTCTGATGATTTAAACTTGAATCAAGGCAAAAGTGAGAAAAACCATAGGCTCTTACACGTCCATTCCTATTTGTATGACACGAGGGATTTTCAACTTTAATTGCGGGGGGATAAAAGCGACTATAATACTAAGGACGTGTAACAATGTTTATGATCAATAAATCTTCAATATGACGGTTATGGATTCATTTTTGTGAAGCTCTTAATGGCGTCTAAAGCATGGAGTACATTTGTGTCGTTGTGGATCGTATATGTACAAATTGCTTTTAAAAAAAGTCACCTGTCTGTTAATCTCATAGTTTTTAAGCTTTTATTTTTTTTATCACTGAAGTTGAAATCTTGTATTTGATTTTGCAAATTTAAATCTTAATTTGATAAAAACAGTGCTGCTTAGAAAGTTTTTTCCTTCAAACAAAAAAAATATTATCAAATGACTAAGATCGTATTCCTTGCAATAACCATATACGTGTAATATAAAATTAAAACAAAGGTAAGTGTAATGAGAACCTCCTCGTTTTTAAAGTCTGTTAAATCTAGTAATAATCTAGTTCAGAATGTTGAATGTGAAGAATAAATTTTTACTGTTGATAAATAAAAAAATAAAAAAAATAATAAAAAAAATCCGCTATTGGTCATACTCTCTCTCTCACATCTTGGCACATATCCAGTTGAACTCTCAGCAACCCCTCATCTTTGCAATTCCGGGAAGAATTTAATTTTTTGTATTATTATTTATACTTACTACATTGATAAATATGTCCAAATACTTAATATAATTGTAATATCTTTAAACATTTCCTTAAATTCAAATTTCCCAAATCTCAAATACCATAATTTCTATACAAAACAATTTGAAACGGCACTTACTGTATCACAATAAATCACAACAAGTGTACAAAATTCCAACTCCATTCTTCTCGTCCCTGAAAAATGGGAGTTGCTCTGACGAAGTCACTCGCCGCGTGTACATCACTGATTTTGATACTAGCGATAAGAGCGACGTCAAACGAAACAATGCAATGGATGTGACACAATTGAGAATCAAAGACGGGATGTTGGAATATGTTGTTTATGAATACGAACATGCTCCGCAGGACACAAATGCTGGTATTCGAAAAACAAGAGCTACGAGTAGGGTGACGATGCTTTGGGGAAAAAAATCGTAGGCTTATAAACTTGGGACACTTGTCAGTTTTTGCCGGGTTCAGTTGTTAAAAAATATTATTTTGCATGGTTGCATTACCAAAAAAAATCAAAACAAATCTAAATTTCGATTCATTATTATTTATTACACTTCAAACATCAATAAATAATAAACAGGTGACCGTGCTAGCAATACAGCGCAGGAATGCTACCTGTGTGTTGGGAACCCTTCCTAGGGGTCAAAATTTAAATGATAATCTTTTTAATCTATGATTTGTTTTTTTTTATAATTAAATAGTATTAGATATAATTATTAAATTAAATTAAATTAAAAAAATTGTTTATTTTCTCTCCACATAGGTGAATATAGGTAAGTACAGACTTCTGTTGTAAAACTTATAGTGGAGAGAACTGGTGCCTGAGCTAGGTAGGATTAAACCTCCTGTATTACAAGTCACCAGGCTCTTTCATACCTAACGATACATAACTAAGTAAAATTTGACATGGCAAAGAAAAGAAACATCGAAGAAATGAAATTAATAGGAAGAATAATTTTGTTTTAACACAAATAACTACTTCTAATAAACTATAACTATAGGGCGAACTTGAACATTACTTAATTATACTTAAGTAATGTTTAAGTTCGCCCTATAGTTTTACGAGTAATAAATAATTGTCACATCTTTTGGTTTCACAACATTAATTAAGTCGAATGAATTTCTTAAAGCTAAGTTTACTTTGGTCTGATTTTGATGAAATTTAAAATGTATAGTCAATAAAAAATTTAACTTCGCCGACCATCAAAATCGGTTAAGTAGTTTTTGAGATATTTACAATTCTATAAAAAATTAAAGTGTTCGCGGCGAACAACTTGTATTTAACAGCATAATTCCGTTCCGGGATGTTCATTGGAGTGTCCTCCATCCATTTTTTTCCTTAAAAGTCCCAACTTTCCTCAAACCCTGGTCACTGCTTCCTCAGGTCGGGAGGTGAACTCGGTAGCGAGATTCAGCGACTCGATATCATGTCGTGGTAAAAGGTCGCGGCTCCCGCATTGAGGGTATTGTCTGTCCACAATAGTGGCAGTGTTTATGGATAACTAGCACCCGCCCGCGGGTTTGCTAACGTGTTAACTGTGTAGCCTGTTTGCATACGGGGTAGACAGAGCCAACAGTCTCGAAAATACTGAAAGGCCACGTTTAACTATATGGTTTAATGAATGGAATTGAGATTCAAAGAGTGTGAAAGGGTGTAAGCCCATCGCCTTAAAGAAGAATTTCAAGTTTATTTGCATCTCCTTTTGTCGCCTTTTACGACTCCCGTGGGAAAGGGAAGGAGTGGTCCTATGCTAAAGTTCCGGGAACTAGCAAATTTTCGCATATTTTTATGACATCAATTTAAAAACCTAACCCGTATCAAAACCAAGTCGAGATAATAATATCAAAATATTTTATCTATCTCTAAAGAAGCCACCGCAAAAATCGAATAGAATATCGAATCGAAATCTCGAATTTCAAAATACGCAGGCTGATTCACGTATTAATTCAGCCTTAGTTCAGAATCGCCCATCAATCATAATTCTCATACTCGGTAGACATTATCTTTGGAGTGCATCACCGCTCATCTTTATAAATCCCCAAAACAATTAACCATTGTTTATTGTTTTTCGAAATTCATTGTTTTTGATTTAGAAAAAGAGTGATTTTATATTTTATATATATGGAACTACAAGTATAAAAAAGAATAGGACCACTCCATCTCTTTCCCACGGATGTCGTTAAAGGCGACTTAGGGATAGGCTTATAAAATTTGGATTCGTCTTAAGGCGATGGGCTAGCAATCTGTCATTATTTGTATCTTAATTCTATCATTGAGCCTTACAGCTGAACATGACCTTTTCAAGACTGCTGGGTCTGTCTACCCTGCAAGGCTATCGATATTTAATATGATATGGACATACGATGAACACATTAAATTATTATTAAATAAAATAATAATTGAGATAAGTCGGCCATTGTGATTTATTTATTTCCTATATTCGTACTACGCCTTGTTGTTTGTTGTTGTTAATTTCTGTGCAATAATAAGATAACTATAAACAAACGAAACATTTGTTTCTTTTACATGACTTTTGTTATCAATAAATTTGCAAGCTATTTTTTTGTTATATTTTCGTGATAATCACCTAAATAGGTTAATTACCATCATAGTGAACTGTTTAAAGGTAAAAATATTTAAATTTCAAGCATTCAATTTGTGAAGGCACACATCTGCCAAGACATGATTAAAACATCTGTTTTTTATGTATGTATTTATCCAGTGCAAGCATTACATTTATTTCTTTGTAATATCAGCAAAAACTTAGACCTTTCTCCGACAATATATCCTGAACGGGACATAAATAAAGCACAATACATTCAGCTTGTCACATTAGGAGCATAATAAACACAGAAATATGCGAACAGTAGCTGCCGACACAAAACAACGTTTAAATATTTATAACAAATAAATTCCAGCATAACCTGTGTAGATCATTATTCGATTTCGTTATGTCGAATCATATTTAGTTTTTTATGACGATAACTCGCGATCCCTTTGTAACTAATGCGGTATATGTCATCGTTTCAGATAAATCGTTCGGATATTTTATTCCAGTCAAGTCAAAAGTGCCCAAAATCGCCGAGATTGCATGAAGGGAGTTATGAATGCGAAAGAAGCAGGGGTTGTTGCAATAGGAAAGATGTATGGAATGCTTCCTCAGCATATCAGTCCACCCTTCCGTACATGCTTTTTTCAATAAAATTTTGATACAAGAATAAAGACAAAACCATAAGGAACGTTGGTTTTATTCAGTTTAAAACAGCACGTATTTAAATAGGCAATTAAGTTGACATCATAAATATGGTAGGTAATCATCGGTAACTAAGGAGTTCTATGAGTTTCACATCATATTAAAATTCTAAAATGTATACACATTTTATATATACATATAGTAGAGTAATGAGTTTCACATCAAATCTAAATTCTAGGCTTGACGTAGTTAAAGCAGATATGCGTGAAGGTCTGAAAACTGAAGACGCCGCAGACAAATTAAGTGGCACGAAAAATGTAGTAAAACGGACCTTAGGCTCCAACGCACTATGGTTGAGGGTGCATCTGGGATGGAGCATAGATGAGACGAAAATTTATCTTAAAATTTGACGCATACTACCCAAAAATTCTTATAGACAGCATATCTGTGCAGCATTTATGATATATTTTTTATAAGATACACGGTCGCAGGCGCCGGTCGCTATGGCCGTCCGCTAGTTCCATAATCATAACCCGTTTTTTTTTGTGAAAACGGTGATATGAATATGTCATCATTGCCGCTAGCCAATTAGACGGGTTGGACTTTTTTACTACACAATTTTTGAACCCTAAATTCATAGTATTCGGGCGTTTCCACTGTATCTGAATCAATGGTCGATGAATATTGGATAAGATATTATATTCATAATATTGGAGATTGTTTTTTTTTTTTGAAATAACATCTTTTGTGGTAAAGGTTGTTTATAATAGCTTTGGCCTGTACTATATATATACATACATACATATATTCACGTCTATATCCCTTGCGAGGCAGACAGAGGCCGAGACCGCCTTGAAAAGACTGATAGCTTACGTTCAGATATTTGTTTTTGAAATTCAAAGATTTGATTTTGATATTCAAAGAGTGACAAGTTGATAGCCCATCGCCTTAAAGAAGAATCCTAAGTTTATAAGCCTATCCCTTTTACGACATCCATAGAGATGGAGTGGTCCTATTTTTTTTTTATTGTACGTATGAATATCCATGACCCAGGCCAATCAGAAAACCCAGGACCAACTGTATCGTAGTGGCCTTTCAGTCTCTTTGAGACTTTTGGCTCAATCGCCCCGTAAGGGACAAAAGACGTGATAGATACATATATGTAATTAACTGTATACATGATGTTGTTTTCAGATCACGTTATGAACTTATTCTGAGTCCGGAGAAATAAATAGTCGTTTATACTTCATATATTATTTATTGAAAAGTTATTATATCTACCTACCTATATTTATTAAGAGCATATTTAAATTTTTCAGTTTTTAAAATGGTTAACAGTGTATAATTAATTGCCCAATCTGTGAATAACGATACAACTTCAATCAATTAAATACTTAAAGAATTAACAAAATCATATTCCGTTCAAATTAATTTACATTGAATACTTAAAAAGACAATAATCGCTTATAACTGAGTATAAAGTTTTCATTATTGACTGTTAACTTAAAATTCTATTAACTCTTAAAATAAATTATTTGTTAAATAACAATCTTTACATATCAAGTACGTTGTAATCTAGAGTTCTTAAATATCTATCTTTATATAAGTCGTATAAATAAAAGTGTTTATTTCATAATGTAACAGAAAAATACATTATACAAAAACGTTTATACCTTAGCCATATTTAAGGGAAATAGTTGCGTAATTTCCCCTTAAAAACCCTTAAAATATAAAAGCCAATGACAGCTATTAAAAAAATACAAATCATAAATTTTTGATAAATAAATATATACGGGATTTTACACAGCTTGAGTTAGCATCTAAGTAAGTTTGAAACTTACTCAATGGTACAATATTTTGTAATGAATACTTAATTAACATATACTTAGATAAACATCCAAGACCCAGGCCAATCGGAGAAAGTTCGCTTATTATGCCCTGACGGGATTCGAACCCGGGACCGCCGGTGTCACAGATGAGCGTATTACCACTGCGCCACAGAGGCCGTCAATAATTATTAGCATTTCCCCTAAAAAAAACAAGTAAGCACGAAAAATAAAATTTATAAAACTTTCACTTTGCCGTTTTTATGTATTCCCAGTAGCTAAAAAACAAATAAGCTTTAAATTACAAATGGCCCTTGCGGGGTAGACAGAGCCAGCAGACTTAAAAGACTGACAGGCCACGTTCAGCTGTTAGGCTGAATGAGAGAATTCCATCTTATATTTTTCCGATTCATACCGTATTTTAATGAGCCTCTGACAACGCGTAAAGCTCGTTATAATTTGCCTATTCCACCGAAGAAAATATGGGCGTTCTTGCGTACGCATCATCGTATCGATCATTCGTATGACAGTTAAAAAGGCAGGATACAGCTTTCAGTAAGACGCCGATGCACATCGCAGATATTGTGATGCTGGCGATTATGCCCGGGTTGAAGTATGGGTTGCACCTTCTGACAGGTCCAAATGGTTGATTGTAGAGCATGCTGATGTTTAGAGACGTTGCCACGGCAACGCCTTGACCATGATGATCTGTTGAAGAATAAAACATTAAATTAAAGAAATGTGCCACGTGGTTCCCGGAACCAATAGAAAAAAGAATAGGACCGCTCCATCTCGTAAATCGGATGTCGTAAAAGGCGACTAACGGATAGGCTAATAAACTTGATATTCTTCTTTTAGGCGATGGGCTACCAGTCACTACTTGAATCTCAATTCAGTCCGTTCAAGACTGTTGGTTCTGTCCACCCCGCAAGGGATATACACGTGACTAAATGTATGTATATACAAACTTTTAAATGAGGTAATATAATTATTCCATACACACTTACTAGCCCTGCACCTGAAATCACAAGAAGTATATTCACGCGGCGACAAAAAAAGGATATTCACAGGGCGATAAATAAAAAAGAGTTTAATTTATCTTATTTATAAAATTCTCGTGTCACAATGTTCGTTCCCGTACTCCTCCGAAACGGCTTGGGTTAGTAGTCGATTGGCACGAAAATTATTCGCACGATCGTGCGAATCGTCCCCTTTCAATAAAAATATTTTTTTAGTAGGCGTTTCGCACGGATGTATTTAAATTGCGTGCGAATCGACCCCTTCAAGAATTAGTAGTATGCGATTCGCACACACCTATTTTTTATCGAAAAGTACAGTCATGTACAATATACTAGAATATTAATATTAAAATGAAATAATTCTCTATTGGCATCGCAGTCAGGCAGAAAATACTAGTTAAGAGGTAAGATTTAATAAATTGATATAATTAGAACTCTAAAAAAAGGCAGTTTAAAATGGCATGTATTTTAAGTAAAGTACCGCAAACCGCATCAGATTAAAAAAAAACTTTTAAGTTATCCTATAATTGCGAAATTTTTGTAGTTAAGACAAATTTAATTTTACCTATAAAAATGCAATACCGAATATTTAATTATAAATCGTACTAACTGTGATTTTAATTGTGATCTTGGTTATAATTATGGTTTTAAGTTATTTAAACTGTGAAATATAATATGTAAAATCACTTTCTGATAGATACAAAGTAAAATATAATACCGTGATTTCCTTAAAAATCGTTTGTGTCCTGTATTAAAAGAAAGCATTTTGTACGTGACTGTACTTTTTCTTGAAACTTTTCGATAAAATACAGGTGTGTGCGAATCGCATACTACTAATTCTTGAAGGGGTCGATTCGCACGCAATTTAAATACTTCCGTGCGAATCGCCTACTAAAAAAAAATATTTTTATTGAAAGGGGACGATTCGCACGATCGTGCGAATAATTTTCGTGCCAATCGACTACTAACCCAACGGCTTGACCCATTCTCATGAAATTTTGTGAGTATATTGCGTAGGTCTGAGAATCGGCCAACATCTATTTTTCATACTCCTTAGTGATAAGGGTTGTCCACCCTTAATATATATTTATATGTAATTATTATTATTTAATAGTATAAATATATTTGAACTCGCTTTCACGGTTTCGTTCAAATTTCGAGAAAAAATATATACATACGTGCGTAAAAAATCAATTTAATCTGGCCGCATGTCTGGGAAAATTAGTTTTTCCCATATTTTCACTCAAAAATATTTTGCCATATGGGATCATAGGGATCGATAATTTCGGCACACAAGGACGTGTTACAGATGGCACGTTCGGCGCGTGAACTATTTTCACATCAGTGGACCTATGTTCGATTCTCGACAAGCATAATATTTTTGTTTTCAATTTCTTTTTTTGATGTTTTCTGTTTTGTTTTCACTACTCTTTATGGATTTTCACGGATATTTTCGTTTTTTGACGTCCACCAAGTACCTACGCTCGGTGACCCAGTTATTGTATGTATAATAAAGTATATAAGGTTCTTGAGTTGTTTACCTGAAATTCTCCAATCCAAATGATCTCTGTGCTATTTTCTTTAGGAAAAGTTATTGCCTCATCGCAATAAAAAGACACGTTGAATGGAAAGGTTAAATTAAAGTAATACAGTACTGTAGGAATCCTCTTCGAGAATATGCTTTCTGAAAAGTAAAAATTTTCTTCTTTTAGGCGATGGGCTAGCAACCTCCTACACTACACTATTTGAATCTCAATTCCATCTTAAAGCCAAATAGCTGAACGTGTCCTATCAGTCTTTTCAAGACTGTTTGTTCTGTCTACCCTGCAAGGGATATAGACGTGATTATATGTACAAAAGTAAAAATAAGACGTACGTACATACATATAATCGCGTCTTTATTCCTTTATCGACTGATTGGTCTTAGTATGAGAGAGATGGCTTCACATTTACATTTTCCGTACATCTGGCAAACTAACAAATATATATGTATTGTTAGTTTCATGGTTTCATTTTAGTTTACCGAATGTAAAGAAACGTCGACTTCTCTCCTATACTAAGAACGATCAGCTGATCAACCAATATGAATGGAAGAGTTAAATATTTTACACACACAGTTTTTTTTTAATTTTTTTTTAACATTATTAAAAAAATAGTATTTTTATTTGTTGGCAACACAGATTTTGACGTTTAGAGTTAGCCGCGTTTTTTGGGTGAGGCTATTGAAAAAAGAAGTGAAGTCGAGCTAATATGATACATTGTAATTTAATAAAGAAATAAATTGTTAATGGTTGTGCCTTATGGTTCCCAGCACCAATAGAAAAAGAATAAGACCAATCACTCCATCTCGCTCCCATGGATGTCGTAAAAGGCGACTGAGGGGTAGGCTAATAAACTTGGGATTCTTTTAGGCGATGGGCTAGCAACCTGTCAATATTTGAATCTCAATTCTATCTTAAAGCCAAATAGCGGAACGTAGCCTATCAGTCTTTTCGAGACTGTTGGCTCTGTCTACCCCGCAAGGGATATAGACGTCATTATATGTATGTATGTATGTAAATAAATTGTTCTTGTATAATTTGGTCTTTTGTAACACTATGTAGAAAAAATAACGTTACATACCCAGATGCCAAGTTCTTACATCTGAATCGACGAAAACTTTGGAAGTGACAGCCTCTTATTCCAGCAATAGATCAAAAGTTTTGTCAACTGCAACACAAGAAAAAGAGTTAATACATTTAAATACTTACGTCTTCGTTCTTAAGCGGTAGACGGAGCCAACAGTCTTGAAAGACTAGATGCCACGTTTAGTTATATGGCTAAATTATCCAATTGAGATTCAAATAGTGACAAAGTTCAAATACTTAGGTTGCTAGGGAATCGCCTAAAAGAGGAATCTGTGTTCTTTTGTAAGTGGCGCTAAAATCGTGTGGGTGAAACCGCGGGTAAAAACAACTTTTGTAATAAATAATGAAAAAGATAAACTCCTAAGACGATTAGTAAAAGTTCGTTTTCCATTATGACCTGACCGGAGATTGAACCCGGGACCTTTTGGTTCAGAGGCGAGAACCTATCAACTGCGCCAAACATAACGTCAGACTGACGTCGACACAAATAGTTTATTTCTTAATGAAAACCAGCCCGAATTACTTCAATGTGAACATTTTTCCAAAGAAATAGTTGAGGAGAAGGTTGACAGTCGATGCCGTGAAAGGAAACCATTTCAACTGCCACGTTATCTATACATATAATAAAACGGTAAAAATATTTTGTCTGTACATCTGACTGTATGATTAATATTCAACTTGAAATTTACGCAGACGAAGTCGCGGGCAACAGCTAGTATTATTATATGTACTTATAGCACGAAGTACAGGTCGTTCATTCAAAAGAGATTTCTCTCCTACATCCGGCAATGAGTCTCCATAGATTGCGTTGGAATCAGTCAGCATAACAGGATTACTTTTGCCAGTATACAGTGCTGTGACAGCGCCATTAGCTATCTGGCGGGTTTTATCGTAAACTTCTTGTATAATCGAGTCGTGTCGACGCAACGTTTCAATTCTCCTCTCGTTCTCCGCGTCTTTGAAGAAAATGTAGAAAAATGACAGATCTTTCTTCGGTTGAAACTGCTGGCCTGGTTTCATCACGAACACGTTCGATTGAGTCGGCTTCAAGATTCTTTTCACAGTGCCTACAGGGTTCACCACGTTTGGGATGTATTTTGCTTTGTATTTCAATACGTCTTCGTGCAGATAACTAAACGGTGTTCCGTTTTCGTCTTTGGCACTGACATCTGCGGAACAGAAATGATCTTCAACGAAAATTATGAAAACCTTACTCTGTTTGGTAGCGTCATCGATGATGTCTGTGAAAATGCGACTGTCAGTTTTATAAAATGCATTCGGTTCGATGAACAGATCGCCCATAACTTTATCGTAATCGATTAGAAATACAGGTAGCGCGTCTTTTGTAACACCGAATTGAAGAAGGAATAAGAGTGCAATGAAATGAGACAGTCTCATTTTGCTGTAGAATTCCTAAACGTGTTCTAATAACATATGTTTTATCAGGAACTATATCTAGTGACAGATTGTATGAAATGACTAATGACATTGTAGGTTTTTTTGTGTTTTTCTTCAATAAAACTACTATTTCAATATGAGATTTCAATTCGAACCTGAGAGCGACCTCTTATGTGTGTATTTAGACGACGGTTAGCTAAGTAGGTATTTTGTGTTTTTAATTTAAAAAAATGGTTTGATTACATAATTATAATAATTTAAACATTTGTTGTGTTTTTTCTTAAATTATTAAATATTTGATTATTGCAGTAAAAAAAAGAATAGTACCGCTCCAGCTCTTTCCCATGGATGTCGTAAAATGCGACTCAGGGACGAGTTTATAAATTTGGGATTCTTCTTTTAGGCGATAGGCAAGCATCCTGTCACTATTTGAATCTTAATTCTTAATTAATAAAAAGCTGAACGTGGTCTTTATGACTGTTGGCTCTATCTACCCTGCAAGTTTTATAGACGTGATTATAAGCATGTATAAGGAGTAAAAAACACAAACGAGTAAAATACAACACAGGCGACTAAAGCGACATCGAAAAACCTAACGTAACTCGCATCGAATTAAAAATATCTCGCTTAGTATCGCCTCGCGTCTTCGCTCATTAAATTTAAGTGCTATTATAAATACATTTTATTGGTACCTCGCTGGACCTGAACCCGTGTACCATATAAGCGTACGTCGGCGCGTGGCAGTCAAAGATGGCGGTGGTGAAAAACTTTAATTGCTGACGAAAAAGCGATATGGCGTCCAACGGAATGCCGCGCGGTAAGGCCACCTTCAAGGTTTTCTGAGACACATGAATATGGATGTTTGTTTGATGATGGCGAGGATTAGTGTTGTGGTTTTCTGGTCTCGTATATAATAATATTATAAATGCGAGTTTGTTTGTTTGTCACTTCTTTACGGGTAGACTACTTTCTCAAATAAAATGTAATATATTAATTTTATCTCGTGAAACTTATTTATGTATGATTTTTTTTATGTTATTATCATGCTTACTTTATCTATATCCTATGCTGAAATTCTCCAATCGATTTAAATTTCCAGGCATTAATCTCGTTTGCATCCTCAAATTTATAGAGGATCCCTGGGGTCCACCCATGACCACAATTCCAGATTGAGTAAGTCAGGTTATACACGAAGCGACTTATTTTCACCATCACAATCTTTTCAGAGAAACCTACCCCCCACAGTGGATCATAGTTACACATCTAGTTCACTGAATGTGCTAGATCTCTAGACTATCAATAAAAAAAAATTAAATAAATTTAAACACTCACTTCACACTTGGAGGCGCTGAAAAATTCATACTGGCTCGTTAGACAAATAAAACAATGGCGATATAAAAAAAATAACAACATTCAAAGACAATGTTAAGTTTTTCTCTTTAATTAGTACTAATCACAACAAGAAGAGTACCGCCAAACATGTTCGCTATTCGCTCTAAGAAATAACAAATTGATCATGACACAAATGATCGGTATTCGTCTCCGATGACTTTGTAAAGGCGTATTATTTTACAAAAATGCTCAGTTGAGTTCATAGAATTAGGAATAATTTTAGACTAAAGAAATGGTTATTATCGTTGAATGTGACGTCGCAAGTGACAAATGTGATTTCACCATAGCAAGTTTAGTTTACGTCTTTCATAATAATTGTGAGATTTGTTTTGTCATATACTCGAAATATTATTAAAATACTGAAAGTTATAGGTACTAATGATAATGAAGTCGTAAGTGATGATTTTGACACCATCACAGTTTATGGTATCGTTTTATTTTCTTATTTCATCTCAATTTTGAATTTTTTTTTAATTTTGCAAAAAAAAAATTATGTGCCAGACGTTGTCATTCCTATAGTTTCAACCATAGATGAAAATAATAAACTCGCGCTCCCAGTTTCAAATAAATTTTGACATTTCTGTTGTCTCATATTATTTCGATTTCTATGATCCCTTATGACTTTGTAAATCCACCGAGGCCATCTATTATTTTCACAATAATATTGCAACTGAAACTTCCATACTATTTACTACATAATTTATACATATTTACTTAGTTTGACTGCCTGTTTGACGCAGTGGTAGTGTTAGTCTCTGACCCACAGATTTCGATCCCCAGTCAGTACATTATTTATTTATTATTAAACTTAGACATTTTTACATTACATACATTTAACTGCTACAGTGTAACAAAAACCATAACATGATGGAAAACTATGTTTATGTGTATTTTATGTTAATCTATATACGGTACCCGTTTTCTAAAAATAAGAATCCCCTAAGGATACTGGGATTTCCCTCGGGAAATAGTTATACAGTGAAAGAATCTTATGATTTTTGCAGCTCCTAGAGGATTCCCAATAAATTTAAACGGCAATATATCGCGTATATACGCGACGCATTGCGCATTCAAATTACAACATTTTGTCTAAATCGCGATCATTTCGATTGCAGCTGAACGTGGCTTTCAAATCTTGTGACCATTGGCTCTGTCTACCCCAATGGATGACGTGCGTGTGAAACGAGGGCAGCCCTTAGAAAAAGTACCGTCTGCCAGCCCTGCTGCGCCCAGGCATCCCTCGTTAGCCTCTAAGGCACGCAAGGAGTACGCGCGTACGCGTAGCGTAATTTTTTACTGCGCGCGGGCACACGCATCGAATACAAACGTCCAACTCGCATCCCCTCCTTTTACGGACTGCCCCTTAAGCAAGATTCCTACGAGGGACGTGTCTGGCAATAAAAAGATTTATATTTATTTATCGTATGAGCAAAAGGCGATCGAACTCGATGCTTCCGAGAAAGTGATCTTCCGCGCCTCTCACTAATTTTGTTTTCGTTAATTGGCCTCTTGTATTTTATAGGACCCGCGTTGTTTAGATATTTGTCGGTTAAAAGGAAATATCATTGTTATCTATTATTTTCGTTATTGCTGTAATTTATAAAATACTCAGTCTCATATTTATTTATTGAAATACATTTTTCATGCGATACATCCTTGTTGCAGATTTGCCCAAAATACGGCCGTTATGATAACTTTGTGATTTGTCCAATAATTATGATAAAACATACACCCTTTATTTTTGTCTGTAGGCAGAGACTATGGCCTTCTACTTAGTACGATCTTTCATACATAGGTACATAAAACCAAATAAGTTTAAGTGCGTATAAAAAACTACCCAAATAAAAAATGTGACAGTTTTTTTTTATTTACATACATAATACTCGAGTAATCCAAAGTATGCACCTAAATTCAATCGGTATTTAATTTATATCTATGCGACATTCGAGTGACCCAATGCATTATAGTTAAATTACTGGACATTAAAAAAAATATTAGTTTAATGAAGCATTCTTGTTCGAAAATGGAACGCGCGAATGACACAATGTCTGTCAACTGATCTTCATCAGCCATTCGTCGGTCCGCTGGCCGAATCTCGCGCGCGATCTACGTCACTCTGACGGCTGTCAAACTGACAATTGTCAACAGATAATTAAGAATTGATGCGGTCAACTCCGGAGGTCCTGTGAAGAACGGAATAAGTGGATTCTCAAGACACTTTTTTTAACCTTGATTTTTTAAAGTGGAGCATTTTGTGAGGATCCGACATTTAGAGATTCGTAAATATGTTCTATTATGTGTGTTTCAATTCAACCTTCGTTGGACAGCTCTTGAAATGATGTTGATGGGTAAGATCAAATCATTACATTCTTATGATATGACATGTTGGTTCCAGAGTCGTGGAAGTCAGGGGGTCGTGTAGTTGCATGATTATCCCTCCTCAAAGATATGGTCACCAGTATGGAGTATGTAATCGACTCTATCGAGATCTGACTAGCAATAATACTTTTGTGTAACAAGAAATAATTTAATTAAATTATTGATACAAAAACTGAACTAATTTTGAAACGAAAAAATTATATTTCACAAAAATTATGATATTGGTTGACTTGCGAGTTTAAACTGGGCGGAATTATCATTGAAAAAAATCACGTCATAGTTCAGTCACAATCCTAATAAGTGTTGCTAGAAATACATATGGGCAAGATTGGTCTGATCATTTAAAACATGTATGATTAACAGCCTCCTATCACACAATGTCCATCTGGACCAATAAATAACGTTTCAAACGACAATTTACCTATAAATCAATCTAATACATTTTTCAACATCCCAACCGAGCAACTCCCGAGTCGGGAATCGATTAAAATTATAAGTATCGATGGTAAAAAAAGATAAACAACTAATAACTGGCACTCGATCGATTCGCGGGATCTTGTAAAAAGTATTGATTTATGGAGGAGCTCTTCCCACGTGCTACGAGGAATCAAACCCGGAACCACTCCTGGGAAAGGCACGGGAGCTCAGCCAGTAGGGTTTTTCTCGGATGCCTAGGGATGGGACAGATTGTTTTAGTTAAAAGTTTTATCGATATCTTTTTTAAGCTTTTCAGTATGCGGACGCTTGTTGTATTGAGTAATATAACAAGCGTACGTATAATGTAATCCTTTCTAAGCACCCGTAGACCAGATAAGTAACCTTCATGCCAAATTTCAACTGTCAAGTCCAGCGATTTGGGCCGTCGTTGATATATCACTCACTATTCTCCTGTTCTTGTTTTATACATACATACATACATATAATCACGTCTTTATACCTGACAATACCAAAAGTTTCGCAAAGTCAAGTATATTTTCAACCCTTTTTTATATTTATAGATATCTGATATTGGACTTTCAATCTATTAGTGACTTAACTTATAGCTACAAAGCTATCGACTTATCGATAGATTTTCACACACATAGCCACACCACTAGTCCGTAGTACTATAGAAATCGCAAGCATGCCGGCCATCCACACATTTCTATAGTTAGACGCGGTCGCCTGCGATCGATATCTGTACAGAAACAGCACAGATAATAAATGTATACTAGGAATTTAAGGATTTGTCTATGCCGTGATGAGTTGCAGGAATATCTGTCTAATAGATTAATTCGTTTCCATGTTTGTGAGTCTGTGTTGTGCTTGTGGCTTCGCTTGGAGTACGAATTGTTTTTTTTTATTGAGCGAGCGGACGATAACCAGCTTTTGAATGTAATTGCGTCAGAAATAAATATGTATAAGTACATAAAAAAAACCATTTTTTGTGTGTTCCCGTGTGGTTCCACTGGACCACTCCATACTCCATCTTTCCCAAGAATAAAGTAAAAGTCGACTAAGGGATGGGCTGATAGGCTTGGGATTCTTCTTGAAGGCGATGGACTATTTCCGTCTTTTCAAGACTGTTGGCTTTGTCTACCCCGTAAGGGATATAGACGTGATTATATGAATGAATGAATGAATGACCATGGGAACCGCCACTATTTCCGCCTTTGCAGTTTCGAGTTGTCTCATACCTACATGTAGCGTAACGTATATATGTAAGTACAAAAAAAAATTACGATTTATTTTCAAAATTGGATATACTTAATAGGAATCACATAATGACGTCAACATAACTTAAGGTCTAATTATATTAACAACCGCTTCCAAAGCGCATGTGTAGAAGAAGCGGCGGAAAAAACTACACTGCAGCAAACATACTTCAAAGGGGGCGATGTATTTTTAGAAATAATACAAGATAAGTTATGATATTCGCTCAAAAGGATATTTCCTTCAGAATGTGTATTCTATGTTGAAATATGCAATGAGCTTCATAAATTTATGGATTCAGACATGTTGACATATACCCGATACCGCCTTTAAAATTGTAAAGGGGCTTGTATTGAAACGGAATATTTATAAAGGCTTACCTATTGCTCGCGACTTCGTTCGCTGTAAAAGTTGACCGAACAAGTTGACCCCCTTTATTACCACTTCTAGGGTTGAGGGGAGAATTTTTTTATAGTAGTTTTTAAGTTGGACTAAGACTAACACATTTGAGTATCCTTGATTTTAATTGGAGCACTAGTTTTCGCGTAATGCGAGTACAAACATACAGGCAGGCAGAAATCCTAATGTATGTTTATTTCTTAATAAGTTAAAACATATTTATTTATTGGGTTGGTATATGTCTATTATTTGTATTTATGTTAATGTTAAATTATATTATTGCTAATAACATTTTTTTACTTAGTTATCTAGTTCCTTTATTGTTTGCCGGTTGACTGGAAGAGATCCCTTCACGGGATAAGTCCGCCATTGCAAGTTATTTTAATTGTAAGGGACAAACACGAGATTATTATTGTATGTATGGATATATTTTAATTGTAAGGGACAAACACGAGATTATTATTGTATGTATGGATAGTGTAGCGGCCGTTCAGCCTTCATAGACAGACAGACACTTTAACTTGACTTTTAGATGGACAAAACTGACTGACTTATTGATGAAGAAAAAGACAATCGAATTAGACTAAGACGAAGACGAGACAAGACGCCTTGAACATCAAAAAATCTGGTTTTATTCTGACTGACCCACCAGACCCTCGGCCCGTTCAGATAAGATATCAGTTATATTAAAAATTACTTTTAAATTACTGATTACTACTATACTATACTATTATACATACATAGATACATATGGTCACGTCTATATCCCTTGCGGGGTAGACAGAGCCAACAGTCTTGAAAGACTGAATGGCCACGTTCAGCTATTTGGCTTAACGATAGAATTGAGATTCAACTAGTGACAGGTTGCTGGCCCATCGCCTAAAAAAGAATCCCAACTATTGTACTACTATTAAATTACTAGACAAAGTCGGGGCGTATCGCTTGTAAAGCTTTATTAGACTATCGGTGCTGAGTTTTTACATTAGCATATAGACGAGCCATGCGGCTTCTTTGCGAGCCTCATTGCTTCTTAAGGCTGCCTTTCCACTGAAGCAGAGATGGGCGAGAGAAGCTTAGCTTATGATTTGACCGCTCACAGCACTCGAAATCTCTGCTTCGCTCCAACGGGAACAATGCAGCGGAGGGAAGCGCATCTATACTAATATTATAAAGCTGCAGAGTTTGTTTTGTTTGTTTGTTTGTTTGTTTGTTTGTTTATTTGTTTAAACGCGCGAATCTCAGAAACTACTGAACCGATTTGAATAATTCTTTCACTGTTAGATAGTCTATTTATCGAGGAAGGCTATAGGCTACATTTTATCCCGGATTTCCTACGCGAAACGTCAACAATGCAGGTAAAAGTTGAATGAGTCGGCCATCTGCGAGCTTTCCACGCGAACGCTGCGCAAACCAACAAAGATATAGTAAAACAATGTACTAAAGATGTGAAGTACTAATTTTTTGCCACAAAAAAGTCCGCGAGAGCATATATCTATCTCTTAAGGTTTACTTACAATAACCACTTTTATGTTCATTTTTTAAGATTATTTTTTCATTATAAACATAAGTTATTTTGAAACCAATTTTCTTTAATTCAGTATTAATCCTTATCCAAATAAATATGTTTATTACTTTCGGCTTTTCATGTAGACTAAAATTGCCATTTACAGTATATAAATCAGACGAATAGGTTTTGAGATATAGTCGTTATAAGCAATTTGCAGCGAAACATTTAATACGGCGGACCAGCGTTCTTTCTAATACGCGTGTTAATAACTATTCCACGCGGACGAAGTCGCGGGCACAGCTAGTATACATATAAAATAACTAACTGTCCCGGCAAACGTTGTTTTGCCATATAATTTTTT
Organism: Amyelois transitella; assembly: GCF_032362555.1. NCBI lineage: Eukaryota > Metazoa > Arthropoda > Insecta > Lepidoptera > Pyralidae > Amyelois > Amyelois transitella. Next base: position 1,352,371 of record NC_083511.1, on the reverse strand, counting down.
TAAGTAATTTCTAGTGAAAAAGGTTAAGGGTGGACAACCCTTATCAATAAGGGGGTATGAACAATAGATGTTAGACTATTCTCAGACCTACTCAATATGCTCACAAATTTCATGAGAATCGGTCGATCCGTTTCGGAGGAGTACGTTAACGAACATTGTGTCGCGAGAATTTTATATATAAGGAGCATCAACATTTTCGAGTGAATGAATGGTAGTAATGATAGTTATTTTTTTTATTGGTACGGATTAGACAGTAACTAACTAGTGAACAGTGTATAAACGAGTATATTTTTCAATCGTGCCACTATGCGTCAGTAGTTCTAAATGCCACAAAACAAAGTTCTTAGGATTTACACTAAGCTAAAAGTACACATTGACAAATGGCCCTACAAATATCGGTGTCCCGGGAATCGAACCCACCTAATTCGTGTTGGTAAGTATCCCGATACCGCGGCTCGTGATAGGCCGAGCGCCGCCGGCGGTTTCTAACCTCACTGGAACTCAAAGATCTGTGTAGGTACTAGAATAGATTTATTTTTATATATATATTTCAATTCAATGAATGAAAACAGGTTGACTAAGCAGATATACATGGAGAGTGTGGAGGGAAAGGTCGGAGTGGGAAGACCTAAACGAACATATCTTGATCAAATTAAGGACGTCCTGGTAAAGGGTCAGGTCAAAAGTACCCGAAACCGCCGAGCTTGCATGAAGAGAGTTATGAATGTGGATGAAGCGAAGGAAGTATGCAGGGATCGTGGCAAGTGGAAAGAGATAGTCTCTGCCTGCACCTCCGGGAAAGAGGCGTGATTTTATGTATGTATGTATATTTCAATTCCATTAATAAGCCATACACCTGAACGTGGCCTTTCAGTCTTTTCAAATGTTGACTCTGTCTACCCCGCAAGGGATATAGACGTGATAATATGTATGTGTATGTTGTATTCAAATAACGTAAGCTTCTTTTTAATAGAATAGAATAGATTTATTTTCAAAACTAGCTTTTGCCCGCGGCTTCGCCTACGTTAATTTCGCTTCCATAAAAAGATTGCTTAGATTAAGAGCCTTGCATTGAGATAAACTAATATTATGCAAAAAAATAGATGTGCCTACGTGAGTGCGTGTTTGAGGATGCTATTCAATCATGCAAATTCAACTGGATAGATTTTGATGAAACTTACGTACACGGGAAGAATAATGCCTGGAATAGAACATAATTTATTTTTCCTACAAAAGCAAAGTCCCGGGGGCGCAGCTGTTAAAAAACGAATAAATTCTAAAGACAAAAAAAGGTAAGTATAATAATGGAAGTAAGTACTGGCGAAACTAAAATTACTTAATTAAAAATTTTGCCGGCGGCTACAATCGTGTTATTTCTTAAATTCTCATGAGGCGCCATCTCGTATCGGGTGGTCAAAAAATAAATACCTAAACCACGGGAACTAAATCAATAAACAAAGCATAATGAATTAAATCAATAAAATGCTATTTTTTTAATCATTATCATCATTTTTCATTATAATAAACATAAGAATTAATTATTTATGGTGCCGTGTGGTTCCCGGCACCAACACAAAAAAGAATAGGACCACTCCAGCTCTTTTCCATGGATGTCGTAAAAGGCGACTAAGGGATAGGCTTACAAACTTGGGATTCTTTTTTAGGCGTTGGGTTAGCAACCTGTCACTATTTGAATCTCAATTCTATCATTAAGCCAAATAGCTGAACGTGGCCATTCAGCCTTTTTAAGACTGTTGGCTCTGTCTACCCCGCAAGGGATATAGACGTGACCATATGTATGTATGTATGTATAATTATTTATAGCTTTTTATATCGATTCAAATCAAAAATGACGAAGTTCCATACAAACTTGCACCCCCTATTTCATCCCCTTGGGATAGAATTTCAGGATAAAAAGTAGCCTATATTCTAATCCAGGTTACTAACTATATCTGTGCCGAATTTCGTTCAGATCCGTTCGGTAGATTTTGCGTGATGCGCGTACAAACATACAGACAGACAGACGGACAGACAGACAGACAGACAGACAAAAATTCTAAAAAAATTTGTTTTGGCTTCTATTGACCCTAAAAAGACCCCTTATAATTTTTTTTCTTAAATATCTTCAATGTACAGACAAAGTTGAGTTACAGTTTTATTATATGTATGGATTGGATACAAGGCATCACTTTTCTTTCACGTTCTTTCGTACGTAAAATAAAGATATTACAAACAAAACTAATATTAATTATTGATTTTCTTTTTTTCAGGTAAATACTTCAAGTTTTTGAAAAAATACCACAGAAATGGAAGTCACTGTGAGGTATGACAGATAGATATTGGTTTCTGATACATTAGAATAAGAGCACCTTATATGTTTCCCTAAGAATTTGGGTGTAAGATATATTTGTGTGATGCTTATAAACTTTTATTCATTCATTCATTCATTGGTGAATAATAAAGTTGGGATTCTTCTTGTAGGTGATGGGCTAGTAACCTGTCATTATTTGAAAATCCATTCAGTTCATTCATCAGTCTTTTCAGGATACACTGTCTACCCCACGAGGGATAAAGACGTGACTTTATGTATGTAGCTATGTATATTCTATATACATATAATAAATCTGTAACTGGTATTTGTATGAAACCATTATTTTTAAAATTAAACGTCTTCTTATCAGACTTTGATATCTTTTCACAGTTATTAGTGTCTTTTATGTAAAGTCGTAGTAGTTAGTCGCCTTTTACGACATCCATGGTAAAGTGATGGAGTGGTTGTAGGAAGTATAGAAAAAAGTTAATTATTCACTACAGAAGACAAGGAGAAAAGAGGAAAGAAATAATCAAAATATAAATCACTACTTATATTATGAAAATATTAGACAATCAATATACCTAATATCGTGACATTATTTCCTAACTAAACCAGCATTGCAACCGTTGCTACGGCGCACATAAAGAATGTTGCCTACAGTGGTCCTATTCTTTTTTCTATTTGTGCCGGGAACCACACGGCTTTACTAGATAGAACTTATATTTATCGATCCAGCTACCGGATAAAGGATCCATTACACGAACACGTCGAGGCCGGAGCCAAACTGATTTAAACTGCTTTCAAACTCACTTTTAGTTATTTAGATAGTAAGGCTGTATACACGTAAAACAACAACAAATATAATTCTTTTACCGAAATCAATTTAGAACTATTAGATAGCCGTGTGGTTCCCGGCACCAATAAAAAAAAAAAGAATAGGACCACTCCATCTCTGTCCCATGGATGACGTCAAAGGCGACTAAGGGATAGCAACCTGTCACTATTTGGGTCTCAGTTCTATCATCAAGCCAAAATGCTGAACGTGGCCTATCAGTCTTTTTGGGACTGTTGGCTCTGTCTACCCCGCAAGGGATATAGACGTGACTATATGTATGTATGTATCAATTTAGAAAAAAAAAGGTTAACTAGTTTCGAAAGTCACCAAAGGGTGATATTTATAGATATAAAGCAGCTAAATCCAAATCACTTGCATTTTTGACATGGCTCTTAAGTAAAGGACCACTATGTTTCCCACGGATTTAATGTAAGGCGACTAAGGGAAAAGGCCTAGTGATAAATGCAGATTTACCAATCTATCTATACTAATATAATAAAGCTGAAGAGTTTGTTTGTTTGTTTGAACGTGCTAATCACAGGAACTTCTAGTTCGAATGGAAAAATTATTTTTGTGTTGAATAGACCATTTATCGAGGAAGGCTTTAGGCTATATAACATCATGCTGCAACTATTGGGAGCGAAGAAATAATGGAGAATGTGAAAACAATCGGGGAAAATTATTCATCCTTGAGGGATTCAATGATGCCCAAAATAACTATTCCACGCGGATGAAGTCGCGGGCACAGCTAGTATTTAATAAAGATATGAATCAGTCATGTAAGTTTGTTATTGCATTTATGATAAAAAAGACGATATTTTTTCCCTTCGTGTCAATACTGACAGTATCACATCAGCACATTTTTATTATTGTGCGTTGCGTAAACAAGCCTTTATATTTTCTGAATTTATGAAACAAACAAACTAAAGTTATGCCTTCATTTCGTAGCGTCTGTGTTTCAATTACGCCTTAGTCAAGTGGGTGTTGGAAACTTTAGCTCCAATTATAGTTCTGATGATCTTTTTGTTTATAGTGTTATTGAAATTTTCAGTTCGATTAAAACTGATCAATAGCGAGCGTTAATATGTACACGCCTTTATTTATAACTTGTGATACGCCATTTATTTGCGCAGCTTTTTATATAACTATAGCGGTAGATATTATTTAGACTTGTGGAACTTACATTTTTATTCGTATACCTTAAGCGTTCAACAACTGATGTAAGTAAATTCTTTGCATTTGTATGACCTGGTCATAGCCTGACCTTGGACTTGCTTTTCCCCTGAGATACAGGGGAAAAAGTCAGAAAGCTGATGATAAAATATTCGAAAGTCATATGAGCAAATTCGTGTTCTTTCAATTCAAAATCCGTGCGCCTCATTTTTCCAATAGCTATGTGTTCTAGCTCAATGGAACGGGTTCAAAGCCATCTGAATACTAGCGTCGCCCGCGGGGTTGCTCGGCGCACTCTCCCACGTGCCCGAACGCCTTATGGTATGTTACTGCCTGTGATTATACATACATATTTCCATACAAATAATAAAAAGAGAATTTATAACCTATATTATACATTATACATATAAAGAGTATGCCGTGTGGTTCCCGGCACCAATACAAAAAAGAATAGGACCACTCCATCTCTTTCCCATGGATGTCGTAAAAGGCGACTAAGGGATAGGTTTATAAACTTGGGATTCTTCTTTTAGGCGACGGGCTAGCAATCTGTCACTATTTGAATCTCAATTCCATCATAATGCCAAACAGCTGAAAGTGGCCTATCAGTCTTTTCAAGACTGTTGGCTCTGTCAACCCCGCAAGGGATATAGACGTGACCATATGTATGTATGTATGTATGTGGAATTTATAACGAATAAAGTTAAAAATAAAAGCCGTTACAGACTTATGAATGTGGATGTAGGGAAAAGCATGAAGTGGCGTGGTTAGTGGAAAGATGTAGTCTCTGCCTATTACTCCGGGAAAGAGCTCCGGGAAAGAGAATTCGTATCTGTTACATACATACTATAAAACCACTTATAGAGTATGTATATGTGTGTAACAGGTACGAATCATTTTATTTAACTCAAATGATTTTTCTTTACTAATAATATTATTACGTAGCAATTAAAATAATTATTGGCAACAAAATCATTTAAGTAGGTTCTAACTTCACGGGATCACCCCTAAATTACTAACAAATTCATAATTGTTTTAAATTAGGAACAATATGTATCTAAACGAATAATAAATTTACATAATTGTTTTTTTTGGACCACTCCATCTCGTTCCCATGGATGTCGTAAAAGGCGACTAAGGAATAGGCTTATAAACTTGGGATTCTTCTTTTAGGCGATGGGCTAGCAACCTGTCACTATTTTAATCTTAATTCTATCTTAAAGCCAAATAGCTGAACGTGGCCTATCAGTCTTTTCAAGACTGTTGGCTGGATGTGACTATATGTATGTATTGTTTCTGTTTAACTATAAATTAAATTGAACTATTTTTCTTTTGCAAATTATTTTTGTTATATAATTTTCGTAGACAGCTACTTACCTCACCGCGTGCAAGTGTGAACTGTTTATCCCTTTTGAGCGTGCCTGATCGCTCGAACCTTTCATTTGTATGTCCCGATCTCCAAAACCAGAATGATATTCATTGCTTGTTTTTGAATCTGACAAAAATTGAGTTCATTAAGAAGACCGCGGGTTCATTCCCGGTAAAAAACATCTACTTAGGTTTAATATGATTACTGGATTAGTAGTTATTACGGATTTATTCAATTTAAACTATTAATGGGGATTCTACTAATATTTTAAATGCGAAAGTTTGTTAGGACCTGTGAATGTATGTTTGTAACTCTTTCACGTAAAATCGGCTGGACCGATTTTGATGAAATCTGGTTCACGGGTAGAATGTAACCTGAAATGACATAAGAACTTTTATCCCGGAATTTCCATAAATAAAAGTTGTATATGTTGTGTTGCCCCCAACTTGATTAAGCAACATTCGTCAAAGTTAGGATAAGTATTTTTTTTTAAAGCTAAAATATTTTATTTAATTCTGACATCATGATCTTTAGAGGACGCAATTGTTTTTAAATATATTGTTCTTTCTTTCTTTTCTTATAATTTTGTTCTTTCTTTCTTTTCGTTATTATGGGTTCCACCGGACTTTCGGTGATTCTGCCAATGTCACGGTTTGAAGAGATGGTTATGCGATCTGAAAGGAGAAGATTTACTAATGTGCAAACACAACAAGTATGTTATTGTTACTAAAAGAGAAGATAAGTTAGTAATAATAATGTGTATTGCTCCGTAGCCCAATAATCCAATCCACAAGCATCCCATCCGCATGACCCAGACTAAGTAAATCCCTCCCTGATAATAGTTTGGCAGCTGTGGAGGGCTGTCCGTTGGTGTATCCCAATGGTTCATCAAGGGACAGATCTCCATAGCTGCAGCCATCTCACTTTAGGACAAAAGGTATCAAAGGGCCTCTTCATGTTGGCTTCGACCCCATGAACGCCTCCCAAATGACCGGGTCCCGAGCACATTTTATATGTGTATTGAGTGTTTAGTCACAGATAATTTAGGAAACCTGATATATTTTCATAAAATAATTAACCATCTTGCGCCAAATAAAGATTGATCTTTCTTTCTTACCTTCCATATTTTTGATTAATTCTATGGTATTTCGATTTAAATGGAATGGACCAAACCTTCGATGTATACCATCCAAATCGATTGTAGTATCGATTACGAGCCCGGGGGCTGCACGCCCGGGCGATCTTGCATCGCCACCGCCTATGATTTGCGCGTTAGTCGATGTTTGCGCTGCATCGATTTGAATTCGTCACGTTCACGAGCTGTCACTATTGCCGACTATATCTGTTGAAAAGGCGCTAACTTGGACTTAAAAATCCTTGTTTTTAGTTCAAGTTAAAAGCGCTAAAGGTGAGGTCAAGATCATTAAAAACGTAATCCGTTGTTGTTGTAAGTTCAAGTATTTGAAAGTTTTTCTTTAATAGTTTTTTACTGTTTAAGCCTCATATTAACCAGATTAAATTCAGATTAAATCAAAACTGCCCTATATTTATAAATATCAATCGTTAAAAATAAGCGCCTGTTTCGAGAAATAAGGTTCGGCGCTAAACATCGAATATCATGTGTCGCAATAAGGTAACGTAATAAAAAGCGCTAAATTTAGCGGAAAGTGCTAAGTTGGCAACACTAGCTGTATCGATGCGCCCCGCAAATTTTCAAGGCGTGGCTGGAAACGACGGATAGTGTGAACGGTACAATAGTTTGGCTTTGTTTTGGTGTGAATTTCCGTTATTCAGACGACGTGACCTTCTGTATAGGTCTGTCTACCCCGTAAGGGATAAAGACGTGAAGTTCATCAATAACAGAAACATACGGGTTACGACGCGTAAGATGTCTAGCGTAAAAAACATCTAGAAAAAATGCTAATTATTATACGTTGCCTTAACAGCCTTTAAAAGTCCACAGCTGGACTAAGGCATCCCCAAAAATGGGGGATTTTACCCATAGTCAAAATCGAGAAAAAAGTTTTTATATCCACAACTGGGGGACTACATACATACATACATACATATATATGTTCACGTCTATATCCCTTGCGGGGTAGACAGAGCCAAAAGTCTTGAAAAGACTGATAGGCCACGCTCAGCTATTTGGCTTCATGATAAAATTGAGATTCAAATAGTGACAGGTTGCTGGCCCATCGCCTAAAAAAAGAATCCCAAGTTAGTAAACGTATTTGACGTTGTTTATAAACATATTTTCCTTTATTGTTGCTTGTATATATTTTCAGTAGAAAACAAATCTGCTGCGGCTTGAATGTGCTTGCAGCCAAATTGCTTATGTTATTCCGTTTACAAAATTGTTATTATTCCGCTTTGTTACTTTTAAGAAAAAATTTGATGTAGTAGCCAGAATTTTTCTTATTAAATCTATCTGTATGTAGATACAGTTAATGACGTCTTCATCCTTTACGAGGTAGACAGAGCCAACAGTCTCGCCAAGAAGGTCACGTTCAGCTGTATGGCTTAATTCAATTAAAAATCTTAATTATATATTATAAAGTACATCAGTTGAACTACAGTTACTGCTTATAAATAGGTACAATATGAACCCTGTTGTACATCGCAATTTTTCATGAATCTATAGTCTTATATAAAACCTATATTGTTCTTCCTCCTGGCTTTAGTTACTTACTCAACACTATGAAAAGGAGCCCAGAGTTAGCCTTTGACCATGGGTACTGGATCGAGTAAATCAGGTTTTTACTTGAAGCGAATCCCATCTGACATCCGCAACCTTTGCAGGGAAACCTAACCCGTATTATATCATGGTAGCTATAGACATATATCTGTGGACAAAAATCGATTCCAACAATAAACAGAGTTTGCGTTACTAAAGGCAGATAAAAAAGGCAACAATTACAATTATCTCGATTCGCTGTGACCTCCTAACATTTAAGGACATTGGCGTGAAGTCCCCACGGATTGCCGATAAATAAATCCCATAACAATGGTCATAGGAAAGCGGCCATTAGTGTGACGTCACGCATATTAAACGGTCTTTCATCTCGCCGACTATTGTCTGGCTTCCGTGTCCCGCGCGGCAGAAATGAGGTAAGTCACGATTTTGTTAAAATTATTCCTGAATTTTTTTTTTGTTGAGAGTTTCGTAAAACGTCGTGCTTGCATGGTAAGAGTATGTGGATGAAGGCAAGTAGAAAGATATGGTGTGTACTCTTACTCCGAAAAAGAGGCGACATTTTAGTCTGGTATAGATCGAAAACATTTTGATTGTAGAGATTAATTGAGGGTCTAAATGAATTTAGTACACTTTATTTGGGTGGTGGGTAGGATCCTGTCTCTATAAGAATCTCTTTTCACACTGTATAAATACATGATGTGTATGAATCGTTGTGTGCGTGTATGTATAATTATGAAAAAGGCTAACAGAGACCTTAATAAATATAATTCATCTCTGTTTTTGTAACATTTACATTAACAGTTTGTGTAACACAAAAACGTTTACACAAAAGTGAAATTTCACACGAAATACTGCCACAAAACAAGAGCATTCAGTATTGTTTCATACAATTTATTAATCGCTTTTTCACGCCACAAACGGTTTTAACATATAGATAGAGTAAAACGATAAGAACTGGCATTTTGTATTTTTTTTTTATTTACTTTGATACTCATTGTATTTACCATTGATTCAAATATAATTAAATAGATATTTGTAGAATACGTTAAACGTTCTTTCCATACCATACATTCGGTCGTATTAATATTCTGAATACTTATTTGTTATTTATTTTTAGTTTTGGTTATTTTATCATAATACATTTGTATAAGTATAACAGACATACATATTTTTTAACTTCCTACCAGAATAAATAAAATATAAACGGTAAGGGCAAAAAATTGCGAAAATTTCAAATTCGTGATTCGAAAATCGTTAAAATTTGCAGGTTTATCAAATATGAAAACTATGGCTCTCAGTTTAAGTGATTTTTTTTGCTTAAAATGTTGCAAATGCATTACAAATGTCGCTCTCCCACACTTGCGAATAAATATTTCTCCTTATGTTATTCCTATCCAACCTACCTGTTGATATATTAAAAGTACTCCAGAACAGAATTAAAAGATCAAAAAATAATAGTTTAAAAAAAACTAAAAAACTACGCTTTTATTGCTAATCAAACTAAAAAATAGAAAATAAAAATTAATGACAAAGGAATTATAAAACAGTAGTAGCAAGTCGAACAATCAGTTATAGTCAATTACCTCCGATTAAAATTATAAGAAAATTTAATTTATAAACAAAACAATTTAAATCTGAGTAAAAAGCGTGGGGTGCTTGATGTAGTAAATATTAAAATCATTCTATTAGCATATATTTATGACAAGAGAGATATGAAAATGAAGTAAAATGCACCCCACGCTTTTTACTCCGATTTAAATTGTTTTGTTTATAAATTTAATTTTGTTATAATTTTAATCGGAGGTAATTGACTATAACTGATTGTTCGACTTGCTACTACTGTTTTATAATTCCTTTGTCATTAATTTTTATTTTCTATTTTTTAGTTTGATTAGCAATAAAAGCGTAGTTTTTTAGTTTTTTTTAAACTATTATTTATTTTCTATTTTTTAGTTCAATTTGCAATAAAACGCATAGTTTTTTAGTTTTTTTATACAATTATTTTTTGGAAGTTAACACTTCTAGTATAACTATCATACTAGAAAAGACTTTTGCAACCATGCGCCCATCGCCGGAGGTTTTCACAATTAACTTTCTTAAAGTTATATGTGGCCTGATTGGATTAAATCTCATAATATTCTCATAATGATGATTCTTTTTTAGGCGATGGGCTTGCAACCTGTCACTATTTGAATCTCAATTCTATCTTAAAGCCAAATAGCTGAACGTGGCCTATCAGTCTTTACAAGACTGTTGGCTCTGTCTACCCCGCAAGGGATATAGACGTGATTATATGTATGTATGATGACTGTTAAACCCAGTTGAAAAGAATTTTATAGTGATAAATCACTGTTAATAATATTTTTGACTATCCAGCAAACATAATAATTTTCGATTGTGGCCTTGCCAGGAATCAAACCACAAGATTAAGAGGCAGATTGATACAGGAACAAAAATATTTCAAACATACCTCTACTGCCTTTACAACCAGGAACGCAACAATGTTTATCTGAAGACATCGTGGCACTTTCGTTGTAAAACTGTCTTTCACAAAAACAAACACAAACTTGGGACTCCTATCTCAAATAATCAGGTACTTTTTACAGGAGTCCTATCTAAAAAATATCTGCACAACACAGTGAACACAGTCAGAGTCCAATCTCAGATGATAAAATCACACGAATATCCGGAAGAACAAAGCTCGACTCAACGGAAGATTCCAAACTACAAATAACGACAAGTTATCAGCACAAAACAAAGTGCAAATTGGTAAATACACAGGAACCGGTATAAAAAAAACAGAAAGAAAGTTTACAGGTTTTCTAATCGAATTCAAAACAAAACTTACTGCAAAACTTATTTGACATAAAAAACTGTCACTCATGTCTTAAACGAGTATTACAGTGTTGCTATTATAAATAGGCAAAAGATACCTAATGTTAATTCAAGAATTGCATTAATATGTTAAATACGTATTAAATATCGCAAAGTTCTGTCGGTAGTAACTTTATTCTTGTATTGTTGTAAATTTAGTTGTTCAATTTTCATTTATTACTTTTGTTTTATTACTTATATATTTTTTATTGTTTTAAAATATTCTACTAATTCTACTATTGTTTCTAATGGTAATTCTAAATGGAGCGATGCGATGAAATAAAAAAGCCTCAGGTTAATAGTAACATTATATGGAAATATATTACATCTCTTTTTGGACTCCTTATACGTCAGAACTTCTTGGTTTCTTGTATGGAGATTACTGGCACTGGTGCTATCTCTGTCTCTCTTACTCTCATACGAAGGATCTAAAAATGAATTTATTAATCCTGGCAGTTTTAATAAGGATAATGAGAAACTCTTATCAAAATATTGCATTGTCATCGGTCCTTGATACGTGTGCAAAGTTTCAAGTTGATCAGACGTTTAGAAATCAGTGAAAATTAAGCTCAAAGATTCCGTTACATACATACATACATACATACATACATACATACATACATACAACCCAAGCTAATAAAAGCGTAGTAAAAAGCTCATGCCACCTCCATACCTACTAAACTCATTTATCACATACGCATGACTGGACATTGTCGTTATAAGAATATGAACAAGCTTATAACACGATGGTTATAAATGGAATTTTCCGGTGCAAAAATTTTACGAGCTGAAATCGGTCAAGTGTTTATTGAAACGCGGACAGGAGGGGTGTGGTTTGATGTTTTATTTAGACCACATCTGTAGGGTTATAGCAGTACTATTAATAATTCTGGGGTAGTAGTCATTACGCTATTTAAAGAGTACATACATATATACATACATATGGTCACGTCTATATCCCTTGCGGGGTAGACAGAGCCAACAGTGTTGAAAAGACTGAATGGCCACGTTCAGCTATTTGGCTTAACGATAGAATTGAGATTCAACTAGTGACAGGTTGCTAGCCCATCGCCTAAAAGAGAATCCAAAGTTTGTAAGCCTATCCCTTAGTCGCCTTTTACGACATCCATGGGAAAGATATGGAGTGGTCCTATTCTTTTTTGTATTGGTGCCGGGAGCACTATTTAAAGAGTCCATAACTTAAATAGATCTTAAAAAAATGTTAGATACCGCATTTGTAAATTATTATTTTTTATGTTGATTATCGCAAATACCATAGGAACCGTTCCGTGTGGTGTCCGGCATCAATACCACTCAGAAAGAAAAGAAAAGAAAAGAAAAGGCAAGGCAAGGCAGAAAAGGCTTATATAAACTTAGGATTCTTCTTTTAGGTAATAGACTAGCAACCTGTCCCTATTTGAATCTTTATTCTATCATTAAGCCTAACAGTCACGTCAAGTTGAAATTGACAAAAATACAACTTAACCCCTTTTGCACACCGAGCTAGTATCCCATTTTGTCGCAACTTTCAGCCCAAATACGTATAGACTAGTTCTAATGTTATTATTAGGAATTGCGACATCTCATTGTCCTCTAATCGGTATTGGGTTCGATTCTTGTTGCAAAACGTGGTTTATTGTTGTTGTTATAGAATTTATTGTCGAATGTGCTACTAGTCTGTGCAGGTGGTGCGATATTGTTTGTTTTGTGGAATTATCTCAAACTTATCCCAATTATATATCTGCAACTTACAATCTGAATCATTTGAACATAAGTCATTTCATAAGAGATAATTCCGCCTTTGTACCATCTTTATCTAGTTTGTGAGCATATTGAGTAGATCTGAGAATCGGCCAACATCTATTTTTCATATCCCTTAGTGATAAGGGTAGTCGACCCTTAACATTTTTTTCAACTATAAAATACTTAAAAAATATTTATATGGCATAACAACGTTCGCCGGGACAGCTAGCTAGCTATATATATTTATATATTATTAGCGAATATTGAAGAGCGCCCACGAAGCTGTTTCATTCCGCTCTGAGAATCACAATATCATTTTAATTTCCCCCCGTCTGCGTGAATCAAAGGGAATATAAATTTTCAGGATCCATAAAACTTCCTATATATGGACTTGCCATTTTGATAAAGTTTTGTTTAAGTACAGTGCCGTGTGGTCCCCGGCACTAATGAATAGTAACACTCCATATGTCTCCCACGGATGTTGTAAAAAGCGACTAAGGGACAGGCTAATAAACTTGGGATTCCTCTTGTAACCGATGAGTTAGCAACCTATCACTATAAAAATTTCTTCCATTAATTAGCCATACACCTGATCGTGGCCTTTCAGTCTTTTCAACTGTTGACTCTGTCTACCCCGCAAGGGATATAGACGTGATAATATGTCTGTGTATCAGTTCTACATTCATTCATATTTTTTAATGTAGACAATGTGCATTCGTCCACGATTTAGATTTAAGAGATCTATATTTGTAAATTGACGTCCGATGAAAATGCTGCAGTGTAGTTTGTTCCGCCGCTTCTTCTACAGATGCGCTTTGGAAGCGGTAGTAGTTATACCTAATTAGATTTAAGTTATGTGACGTCAATAAGTGATACCTTGTATCCAATTTTGAAAATAAATCTATTCTATTCTATTCTATGTTTTGCTCAAATAACGTAAGCTTCTTTTTAATGATATTTTTCTACAAATAGATTGATTTATTTGTGGACTTGTCCATCAATCTCAGTTCCTGAATCCAGGTCACAGCTCTTGCACTAAAAGCGCGGTAATAGCAACAAAGAATGCCACTGCGAAGACATTGTTTTATATTCTTTGCCGGCCCGCTTTGTAATTTCTTTTGTATGTTTATTATTTCAGTACTCGCAAACGGAGCTACTGAAGTGTACTTGGTAATAATTCTATACTTCCATTCTATATTATTCTACTCGTAATTAACCTCTTATGGACAGAGAAGGAGTTACTGAAACTGGCCAAATGACTTGTTCATCTTTTCATATATAAATGAGGTAATAAAGCATTGCTTTACATACATACATATCTATAGTCATGTCTATATACATAATTTGCGGAGAGTCTTAAAAAAGACTAGCTCTAATAATAAATTAGCGAAATATATAAAATGAGTTTTTCTCATTTCACGTAAATTACGAAGAAGCGAAAGAAAATAATATTAAGACAGACTGTCTTAATATTATTTTCTTTAAGTTAAGACATGATTTTTTTAAGAATTTTAATTTTGTAGAACATAGAACTGACAGAAGAAAAATTTTTATTTATCTCAATTTGTCTTAATGACTTAGGTATACGCAAAATTACAAGATGTTTAATTCAGTAGATGACGCTTGAAGAGGCAACAAACAAATAAACTTACTTTTGCATTTATAATATTACCTATGGTTATTTAATATTCCTATATCTATGCATCCGACCAATTTGACACAAATAAAGCTTGCCTGACAAAACATACGTGTGTGCAACAATAAAAAAAAAGTGTCGAAAACTCGGTTTATTTAAATAAGAACATTGTAAATCATTATTCCGCGGTCCATACAAGTGTCTTTCTGGACATACTTGACTAACAAACATGTGTATAGTGAGAATTCCTATTATACTGGAGGGAATCCGCCGCTTGATTTTGAATGGCCTCTTATTATGCACCCATTTACACCCGAGAAGCGGGTGCGTGGATGTATAGACCATGGAAACGGCTATTGTCAAATTTTCTCAGGTGATATATAAATAGGATTTACATATCACGCCTATATTCGTTGAGGGACAGCCTTGAAAAGACTGATAGGCCACGTTCAGCTGTTTGGCTCAATGATAGAATTGAGATTCAAATAGTGACAAGATGCTAGCAAATTCTGTAAACACATGAACGCAGTAATCGGTTAAGTATTCTGTCTGATAGTTAGACTAGTTCAAAGGTTGTAGACGCTCCACTGACCACTTTGATGCAGGCAAACTACGTATTGGTTAGTTCCAGTTCGAATACACGTTTTCTTGCAATTTACATTTCTATAAAACATTTAAATCTTAAGGTTTAAATAAAAACAAGATGGTGTTTAGTTTTTCGAACTCATTGATTTTTTTTAATGTTATTTATGTAATATTGTAATCTCATATTGGTCAAGTCATTTATTTATTTGACGGGCTCCCAAGCGCAGAAATTAACCTTTTTAATTGGCCTGAGTATATATGTATTTATTATAAAATATAATATCGTTCAGTTAGTATCTCGTAAGACAAGTTTAGAACTTACTTCGACGCTAACTCAATCTGTGTAATTGGTCCCGTACATATTTATTTTATTTATTATTTTTGCTATTGGAAACTTCTTTTACCCTCATTTCACTCAAAATATCTGCTGTAGGTATCTCTAGTGAATAGAATATACACATATATTTTTCTCAACTCAGTTGTAATGATTGTTTTACTAATTTGCCTCCTCCGCTTATCATTAAGTTAAACAAATAACATTTGAAAGACTTCTGAAATCGTATTTTTTTTTTGCAAACGGACCATAAACCTGGCCACTTTTTAACGAAATAAAAAAAAAAATTTTTTCAACGAAATCATAACGATCACATCTAGTAAAACATCATCCATGTAAACGATAGGAAAACAGTAGCGCGGCATATGATACGCATCTCTCGGCGCGGTAACAAGGCCCGTGTTCCTGTCAATCGGGCTAATGTTAGCCGCAGTAGTATGCGTTTGCGCACAATTTTCATGCAAGGGTGGGGATGGACTTGTTTATTGGTCAGTGCATACTAATGTTCTGTGTTATTTGGTTCTCTTTTGATTCAATCTTTGTTTGTTATGTTTAGTCGGGTTGGATAGGTAGGCTTATAAACCTGGGATTCTTCTTTTAAGTGATGGACTAGCAACCTATTTGAATCTCAATTCTAACACTAAGCCAAACAGCTGAACGTGGTTTATCAGCCTTTTCAGATTGTTGGCTCTGTCTACCCCGCAAGGGGTATAGACTTGATAATATGTGTATATTTATATGTATGTATGTAATCTGGCTGCACAAAAAATGCGACAGATAACTATCTATCTTAATCTAAAATTTATATTTTATATAATCCCATATTAAAACTAACTATCCTCTCTTATCAGCATGTTTTGTTTGCATTATCATTTCAACCTTTAGTCTTTATTAAAATTTAAACGTCAAAACTTATATTATCTCGATAATATCGACCATTTGCAGGGCAGTAGGCGCATACAATGCCCCCGTATAAATCGCGGTTAACAAATGACACTATATTTCAGCTGACTAGTGATGTCTAACTATCGACAGTCTCGTGTCGATACTTAACTTTAAACGAATTCAAAAATATGTATATATCAATAGATACATACTCTTATATTTCTCACGTTTTTTTTCTTACGGGATAGATAGAGCCAGTTTTTATAAGTTTTCAAGATCAAGTTTAACTGAATGGGTTGGTGGTGATCTCAGGCTAGCATGAAAGTACCTTTACTATCACATAGTATATAAGGGCTTTTTTATATTAAAATATCTATACTATTCATAATTACATTACAATAATATTAATCGATGAAAAATGTTTTATCTTCAAAAGAAAATAATAATAAAAATAGCGACAGTTTGTTTAGAATCAACGATTCAGTTTACAAGTTGAATTGAATAAAAATAACTTTTAATAGCCAAAGGTACTATAATAACGCCAAGTATTTTTATATTATGTAATGTTAATATTATCGACAAATGTCGCTACTTTTTCTTTTGCGTAAACAATCGATAGAGTCTTTGGAAAGTGGACTGTAGATCCACATCACTAGTAGACCCCTTATTCACGATATCAAAAGGTTTGCAACGTGATCTATGAAATGTTATTGTATGAATGTCCTTATAGTTAATCAGTTTGAAATATATTATACAAGCTTTCATACCGGGCTTTGCTCCCGCGGGAAATTTCTACTAGTAATGTGAAATATCTGAATTCAATGACAACATATCATCAAACAATATAAACAATATAAAAATGAAAACATATGTAAGTGCCGTGTGGTTCCCGTTCCCTTAGTCGCCTTTTACGACAAACTTACGTGAACTTAGAGTCTTATATATTGGTTCTGGTAAACGCAAGATTTGACATGTGAAGATATCACCACATAAAAATTTTAACCGTCCATTTAATGGAGTTACCAAAAAATAAATGAGAGATTGCGACCGGGCGATCTCAAAAGAATATTTCACGGGTATTTTTTCCCAATATGATTTCAGAAATAATTGTACAAATGCAGCCTTATTACCGCCGATATCTGTGTATCTCACGATCGGCTGTATCGGACACGATCGGCCAGATAGCATCGTAACGATTGTGGGAAAGGTTCGGACCGTTTTGTCAAATAGATGAAATATGTTCCCTTAGTCAATCAAAGAGAAGGCAAATAAACTGAGGATTCTTCTTTTAAGCGATGAGCTAGCGATCTGAATATCAATGCCATCATTAAGCCCTACAGTTGAACGGAGTCTTTCAGTCATTTTGATATCTTGATTTTGTCTTCCCCGTAAGATCTAGAGACGTGATTATAATTTTTTTATAAAAACAAAGTACGTTTAAACCCGGATGCAAAGTAAATTATCATTTTTATATTATGAATCCAAATAACGAAAGGCTTTGCTTAAATTACCTTTTGCACCTCAAACTCTAATGGCTGGTTCAGACAATGCGAGCTAACATGCGAGTCAGCCTGCCAAATAGCTACAGTACAATTACTCGTCAAATATGGACGTATCCTCCCAGATACTTACGAGTTAGATGTTTCTTGCATGATAATATCTTACACAATATAGTAGTAGTATTGGGTCTGCTGCAAGAGATTTCTTTTGAAATAAGTAGCAACTTTGTACTATAATAACTGTATTGAATGCTCCTGTATATCATTTTGTGTACATAAATAAATAAATAAATAAAATAAATAAATAAATTATTGTAGTAGTTATGACGTGCTTAAACGGGATCAGAAGGTCAACATAAAGACAACTCGTAAGAGACTGCGCAGTGACAACATACATACATAAATGATGCCTCTTTCCCGGAGGAGTAGGCAAAGTCTTCATCTTTCCACTTGTTATGATCCCTGCATACTTCTTTCGTTTTATCCACATTTAAAATCCTTTTCGTGCAAGTTCGGCGGTATTGGGTACTTGTATCCTGATCTTTACTGCTGCTATCATTGTGAAAACTGCTAAGTCGAATCTTCACTGGCTTACGACTCGACGATGTAAGCAGCTGGGTACTGTATACTACTATGTAGTCTATTAAAAAATGTTTAATAATATATTTTTATTATTAAAATCTCATATAAATATATTAATCTGAACAATGTACTCTCTCGTCCACATTCTAAGTTTGGATATTTATGAAGTTGACGTTGTTGAAGAAAATGTTGCAGTGCAGTTTGTTACCGCTTCTTCTGCAGTAACGCCT
This sequence comes from Amyelois transitella, assembly GCF_032362555.1. Taxonomy (NCBI): domain Eukaryota; kingdom Metazoa; phylum Arthropoda; class Insecta; order Lepidoptera; family Pyralidae; genus Amyelois; species Amyelois transitella. The sequence goes on along the minus strand of NC_083511.1, from coordinate 1,333,614 downwards.
TGGAAGCGGCAGTAAACTTAGTTTTAAGTAATTTATTTGACGTCAACCAATGTTGTGAAACCAAAAGTTTTGACAATTTATTAAGCGATATGAAGTATCATATAATAATGAATAAATATTTTGAATTTTAATTCGAATAGTCAGTAGCTTGCATTGTTTGAACCACCCATAACAACTAGCGCGCTTGGCACCGACGTACCTGGAGTTTGCCAACTTGCATAAATATTATCTCTCTTACATTGTACCTGCAATTGGTGGATCTATGACAAATTTTGTTTGTCTGCAATAAATATGATCTGAAACTGCAGTATAGAGACAGTCGTTTGTTGAAGTTTTCGTATGGATAATGTTACTGTTATTTGCTTTTGCATGCCTTGGGAATTTCAATACCGGTTTCATTAGTTTTGTTCACTTTATAAGTTGTAATGAATGTAAGGAAGTTATAAAAATTATTGAATTTTAGCAGGTATGTTAAAATCACTTAAGTACGGGAATACGATACGAGTTAGCCTGATGTCAGATCGTAGTCATTAATCATTGTTATCTCTCAGTCGTTCGCTTGCGATGTTTCAATAGCCAGTAAAAAATAATTGGACCTAATAAGAAATAACCGAAGCGGGTCGACCCCTTACCGGCGCGCGCGCACCTGTGCATCGAATATCGCGGTAATGGCTGCATTTTCGCTTGCATTCGGGATTCTTCACAGTGATTTATATACCCTTTAGTGCACTCAAATAACATACACACGAATGCAAATTCTCGGAATACCCCGCCCCGAAATTTGACAGTTAAAGTATGTTAAGAAATAACGGCGGGTAAAGGTTAGCAAGAGATTTATTTGGACTCGGACAGTACCCAGGGTATTACAATTTTCAATCTCCTTTTAGCTATCTTTTTCATTCTAGAATAGATTTCGTAATAGGCGACTAAGAAAATAAGCAAATATCTAGTGCCCGAAGAAGTTCTCTCTCTCATCCCAGTTGCCCTCTGTCATTTAGCCTCGGGGCTTGGGGTCCACTTTCCTATTCTTCCGGTCTACCGCATCTTCAGTTCTAAGGCTGTTGGCACGCATATCATCTGTCGCTGCGTCAAATCAGGGTTTCTTCGGTCCATCCGTCTTACCCGGACTTGGGGCGAAGGCGGCGTGACCAGTGCTTACTAGAGTATTTTGCATGGCTATCTATGAAGCTGTAGCATACATACATATAATCACGTTTATATCCCTTGAGGGGTAGACAGAGCCAACAGTCTTGAAAAGACTGATAGGCCACGTTCAGCTGTTTGGCTTTATGATGGAATTGAGATTCAAATAGCATCTTACAGGTTGCTAGCCCATCGCCTAAAAGAAGAATCCCAAGTTTATAAGCCTATCCCTTAGTCGCCTTTTACGACATCCATAAGAACGAGATAGAGTGGTCCTAATCTTTTTTTTATTAGTGCCGGGAACCACACGGCACGAAGCTGTAGGTTGGTAAATTTGCAGTGAATCTGGGTTTGCAGAGAGCGGATTTCGAATAAAAAGTAAATCGTTAACACATTCAAAAATAAGAAGTCAGTGTCTGTAATAAAGTCAAGCAGGCTCGTTTTCATTCATACATATATATAGTCACATCTTTATCCCTTGGGGGGTAGACAGACCCAACAGTCTTGGAAGAGACTAAAAGGCCACGTTCAGCTGTATTTGGCTTATGATGGAATTAAAAATTCAGACCGGCCTAACAATCTCAGAAGTGATTAAATTATTATTCAGAGGAAATTAAAAACACTGCCACAAAATATTTATTTATATATTGAAGAATATAGGTACTCCTTACAATTCCTAACGATACTGTTTTTATTATATTCTAAGAATCAGGTAAATCCAAAATCTACACTAATATTATAAAGAGGAAAACTTTGTTTGTTTGGTTGTAATGAATAGACTTAAAAACTACTGGACCAATTTTAAAAATTCTTTCACCATTTGAAAGCTACATTATCCACGAGTAAGATAGACTATATTTTATTTTGGAAAAAAAATAGGGTTCCGTAATAATATATAAAAATAATTGGCAAAACAGCGTTTGCCGGGTCAGCTAGTATATTATAAAGAAATCCAAACAATAGGTAAGTTATTTATTTACTTCCTAGGCCTTAACTTATGGATGTTCCTCTTTTTTTTCGAAACCAATCTCACAATTGGACCCTATTTCTACCGAGTATATAAAATTGTATAATATAATCCATTGTTTCCTGAAGCGTATTGTCCTGGCGCTTGCAGAGTTTAACAGTTAAACGCAGTCCATAATGAGGCTGTGACGTCACTAGAAAGTGGACAAAACAGACCGCGCCGCCAAAAACAGAGGTGGGTACCGTCGGCATGTTAATATGACAATCCCATCCAATATTAAAATGTATGTATGTTTGTTACCTCTTTAGAGTTAAACCGCCGAAAGAATTTTGATGAAACTTGATACAAATATAGTTTTAAACCTTGGGAAAGGCTGGTAATGTTTTGGTGATTCTCACGGAAAAACAAGAATTTTGTATTAACACAACATTTTAAGTTTTCTGTCTATCTGTTATTCGGTGACGTAAGAATGATAAATACTGATTAAATTATTAACCTGAATTAAATCAACTCATTTTCTCATGACGTAAATTAGCACTTATTGTATATGTTTTTTTTTTAAGCAACCTCCGGCCGTTAGAACTAACAGATGAATAAAAAAAATTGAGAAAATATTATGAGCGAGAGAAGCGAGCCATAGAAAATAAAATATTTCAACTCCATCTTTTTCTCTTGTCCCTTCATAATTAAAATCATCTATTTCCTAAATATTCTTACAATATTCGTTGTAAACTATGCGGAAGAATAAAAAAGCGTAAAAAACTTTTATGCTAACCCTCCCATTGACTTATCAGATGCACAGAAGAAAGCCGAATGCGTTAAACGGTAGTTAGTTAAGCACAATTATTATTATTTAGTGCCGCACAGAATAAAGGAGACGCCCACGCTTCTCATGCGAACCGCGGCTTAATGTGGATGTACCTTTATTTATTTACAAGAGAACGCCCGCGGATTTGCCCGTGTTGAACGATAAATTACGTTAACTTAAGGATGTAGACTTAGCCTACCACTTTAAGAAAGAAGCATGATTTTATGTATATAAGTATATTCGTCATACGCACGAGGAGTGTCGGTGGTCGGATCGGTAAGATGCCTGGTCAAAATGCGCGAGGCGCAGAAAGGCACGGGTTCAAATCCCAACCCCAGCCATGTACCAATGACTATTTTTAAAGTTACGTATTAGTTTGAATACTTACGATGCTCTCACGGTGAGGGAAAACATCGTGAGTGCACATTTCAGGCAAATGAATGTGTAACCATGGATCCGATACGGGTAAGGTTTACCTGCTAGGGTCGCGGAGGTCAGATAGGAGTCGCTTCGTGTAAAAACCTGACTCACCCAATCCAGGATCTATGGTCAAAGGCGTACCCGGGCTCCTCTCCAGAGAGGTGAGGACATCGTAATCCATATGTTTTTATGTTGTGTGTATTCGTCCTAATATTTGCATTCCATTCCACCCACGCGTGGCTTATCCAAAGTTTCGCTAACTCCAGCTTTGCAAAACGGAACATTTCATTATAATTACCTTTCAGCTTCGAGTTTTAATATGGAAAATGTGTAATTGCTTTTCAACAAAGTTTTCGTCTCTGCAGTAATTATATGATACAAGGGTTCAGAATAATAAGTGTTGTTATAATTTATAAATAATACAAGTATTAAATGCGCATGTAAAGTTACCTTTATTTTATCTCCAGCCGCTCGGTGACCACGGATCATTGTAACATGATTCAAAATGTCCGATATAAAGGTATGTTTCGTGCGCATTTCATTCCATTTTACTAATACTTGTATTATTTACTAGCAGTGCCCGCGACTTCGTCCGCGTAACAAGCTGAACGTGGCCTTTTTTTAAAAAAAAATACAAGTGACAGATTAGAAAAAGGACTCAGCAAGTTGAATAAGATTATCACTTCTTCAGGCTCTGTCTACCCCGTAAGTGATAGACATGTTATGTATGTATGTATGTATTTTCGATGGGTGTATCCACAACGTCCTCACTCTTACCTGCAATCGTATCAGAGCGCGCATTCGAAATCATCCTGTATAGAGGTATTTATTAACAATTGTACTTGCGTATTGCGATACGTTACTAAGATACCATTTAATTACTCCAATGATTTATAATACCCTACGCGTGACACAATAAAAATGTGAACACGATAAAAAATTTAACGTGTAATTATTTAATTTAACTCGTAAATTAGTGCCTTGTGGTTCCCGGGTGCCGTGTGGTTCCCGGCACCATAAGAAAAAAGAATAGGGCCAGTCCACCTCTTCCTCATGGATGTCGTAAAAGGCGACTAAGGGATGGGCTCATAAACTTGGGATTCTTCTTTTAGGCGACAGGCTAGCAACCTGTCACTATTTGAATCTCAATTCTATCATTAAGCCTAACAGCTGAACGTGGCTTATCAGTATTTTTAAGACTGTTGGCCCTGTCTTCCCTGCAAGGGATACAGACGTGACTATATGTATGTATGTTAAACTTGACGAACATGAACCGGTAACAGTGTTATACAATCCATTTCCTAGTTGTCACCGACTCGAAGTAGATCCAAGATGGATGCAACCTAATCTAGATTGAGAGCTGGTCCATTTCCCGCTAAATTCAATAAACGCTGAGAGGCTGAACTGAATTCCCCTCATTTTCAAGTGATATTCCGAGACCTACTTTATCGAGAAATAATTCGGTTGAAATCGTTGGCCAAATTAAATCATTCATCGTTCTGTGTAAAAACATCTGCCCAGAAAGAGTGTCATTCGCACACACACACACTATCTATTACATACATACGTACATATTATGTCGTCTTTATCCGTTACTGGGTGGACAGAGTTAACAGTCTCATAAAAACCACGGTCAGCTGTATGGAATTATACAGTGTACAACGCTGTGTTATAAGACAGTAGTCTAAATATGTGTATATATATATATATATATGATATATACATATTATGACGTTTTTATCCGTTACGGGGTGAACAGAGTTAACAGTCTCACAAAAACCACAGTTGTATTACTTCAAGATAAACTGCTGTGATATTAGAAAGTAGGTATATACCTAACTAGTACAAGAATTCACTCAAGAAATTCGCGTAAAATTTCGTGAACCAATCAAATGGTATTAGCCTAAGAGCCTGAAACTAGGGCATAGAGATTTCCCCAATAAATGTAACTGGAAAACTTTTTCAGCCCATATCGTCAATATTGATCCGACAACTTTGGTTATCATTTCGGCGTGAGCGAACGCAATCTGCGTGATTTCGCCGCACTCCCCTACCACGAGATGATTGGACAATCGTGTATGTTCTCGCTTATAAAACTCGAAAACAAATGAAGAACGAATAAAATCAAAAATGGAATTGAATTACGTTTTGATCCTAAGCGTTACTTTTAGTTTTTTTTTGTATTGTATTGTATGATTAAGTTTTTAATTTAGTGACACATTAAGAATATTCAATTTATGCAAAGTGTATAATTTATTTTGATGATATATGAATAAATGAATGAAGTTACTTGAGTTGAAAGGAGTAAAAAGGCAAAACATAATTAGAAAAATGCATGAAAAAATCATTTAAATTAATGCTTTGCCAAAACCTTTACCTTTACGTGAATCAAAACACATTTTTAAAGGATGTAAAGATTACATCCTACTAATATTATAAATGCGAAAGTTTGTGCGGTACACGGCGTACACGGCGTATAATCAATGTCGAAATGGTGAAAGTGAGTTTCTCGCGAGTTACAATGGTAGCTAGCAAAACTTGTAAGACGCACATTGTAAGAAACTCAGTTATATCCGCGCAAAGTTCGCTTCTCAATCAATTAAAGGGACATTTTGTTGGAAACTTCGCAATGGCTTTGGAAACTTCATTTTTTACCTTTTCACCGCAATCACTCCAAATTTAGGGGGTTAGGTTGTTTGTGGCAGATTTTATTGGTAATTTATGTACTACAGATTATTTTTTATTGGAAACAAATGTGGCATTTACTGTATAAAAGATTTTATTATATTATTGTCTATAATAAAGAATAATTTATCAATCAAATGCAAAACGCACTAGGAAAGGGTTTTTTTTGGTATACCAGCATACTGCCACTATATCTCAATACAAGCTGTGCCCGCGACTTCGTCCGTGTGGAATAGTTATTTTGGGCATCATTGAAGCCCTCAAGGATGACTAACTTTCCCCGTCTTTTTCACATACTCCATTATTTCTTTGCTTCTTATAGTTGCAGCATGATGTTATATAGCCTAATGCCTTTCTCGATAAATGGTCTATTCAACATAAAAAGAATTTTTCAATTCGAACCAGTAGTTCCTGAGATTAGCGCGTTCAAACAAACAAACAAACTCTTCAGCTGTATAATATTAGTATAGATATGTATCTCAATTCTATCATCATACCATCCCATTAAACGTGGTAAACACAAATATTTATCTTTGTTAGTATCTCTACATACAAACATACATATGGTCACGTCTATCTCCCTTGCGGGGTAGACAGAGTCACTTAAACAGTCTTGAAAAGACTGAATGGCCACGTTCAGCTATTTGGCTTAACGATAGAATTGAGATTGTTGGTATCTCTATAAGGAATAACGGCTCCAATGATTGGGTGATCTTATACCTTCCTCAGGGCTTGCATAATACACTTGAAGAAAATGCTGCAGTGCAGTTTGTTACCGCTTCTTCTGCACTGACGCCTTGGAAGCGGCAGTAAACTTAGTTTTTAAGTAATTTATTTGACGTCAACCAATGTTGTTAAACCATACGTTTTGACAATTATTAAGCGATATATATCTAGTATCCTATGATAATGAATAAAAATTTTGAATTTGAATTTGAATTTGACACTTCGGTCACTTTATCGTCTCATACGACATCCACAAATGATGTGGTAATAAAGACTTGAAGCCACAAGGTGCTTCTATTTATAGTATACGCAGCTATTTTTACGTAGTATAAAACCTAATTTTTACCGCGACATAAAAGACCTACACGTTTTTATAAGGCTACGTTTTTGAGAGTGTCATTAAAAAGGGTACAAGTAGGTACAACACTGACCTGAATATAACGCTGGACAAAATATTGTTTGATTGTTCTATACAAAATGACAACTGCCGTGTGACTCCTGACACCAATAGAAAAAAGAATAGGACTACTTAATCTCTTTCACATGGATGTTGTAAATGGCGACTAAGGGATAAGCTTATAAAATTGGGATTCTTCTTTTAGGCGATGGGCGAGCAACCTGTCACTATTTTAATCTCAATTCTATCGTTTAGCCTTACAGCTGAACGTGGCCGTTCAAAACTTTTCACTCTGTCTACCCCGCAAGGGATATAGACGTGATTATGCGTATGCATTTCTTTTGCTTCATCTACATTCATAATTTCTTCATGCAAGCTCGTCGGTTTCGGGTGCTTTTATCCTGACCTTTTGCTTGAACGTCGCCGTTTTGATTAAGGTATGTTCGTCTAGGCATTTCAACTCCACCATGGGTATTAACGAATTATATTTGATGCAAGTGGCTGACATATTTTTTTATGAAATTTTATAGAATTAAAAAAAATACTTGACTGACTAGGCCTATTCCTATAATGTGATATTATTTACGAGTATGATTTTTTTTCCACCAGTAGTTTTTTAAACGCTTACGCATATATCCGCTTAAAAATAGTGTAAACTCCTAGCCTTATTTTCACATCACCAATACAAAGTCCAGAACACATGATTAAGGTCAGTGGGTTACACTGATAACGTCATGCAGTTGGACGACAATTTTACTGGGCCCAGAGTTATGTACTGGTTGTAATGTAAGTACCTAGCGAAGTGGTAGTAAACTTTAAACCCTCATTTTTACGCTAAAGTGTTTTGGAAAGCCTTGGGAAATGCGCACCTGGTGCCTGTTAAGAGGGTATACACCACTGTTGCGTCTTAAGGATATTACTCGTAAAAGAACATGGAGAGTGTGGAGGTAAAGGTCGGGGTGGGAAGACCTAGACGAACATATCTTGATCAAATTAAGGACGTCCTGGTAAAGGGTCAGGTCAAAAGTACCCGAAACCGCCGAGCTTGCATGAAGAGAGTTATGAATGTGGATGAAGCAAAGGAAGTATGCAGGGATCGTGGCAAGTGGAAAGAGGTAGTCTCTGCCTACCCCTCCGGGAAAGAGGCGTGATTTTATGTATGTATGTAAGAACTGTTGTTCACCCTTGCCTCAATTTTGTATATGATCCCCTTATTGCCAGGTTGGCTGGAAGAGATACCACTTAGGGATAAGCCCGCCTTTGCACTGCACTGTTTTTATTTGTAATGTACGCCTTAAGTGAACAATAAAGCATTGACTTACTTACTTTACTTACATAATACGTTTCGTGCCGTGTGGCTCCCGGCAGTGCCGTGTGGTTCCCGGCACCAATACAAAAAAGAATAGGACCACTTTATCTCTTTCCCATATATGTCGTAAAAGGCGACTAAGGGATAGGCTTACAAACTTGGGATTCTTTTTTAGGCGATGGGCTAGCAACCTGTCACTAGTTGAATCTCAATTCTATCGTTAAGCCAAATAGCTGTACGTGGACATTCAGTCTTTTCAAGACTGTTGGCTCTTTCTACCCCGCAAGAGATATAGACGTGACCATATATATGTATGTATGTACGTTTCGGACGGAGCGCAAAGAGTTTTCAGTGATGGTGGCAAGTCGAGAGTCGAGTCAAGATTTGATCTCTCACTACCCCTCCGGGAAACACGCGATTTATTGTATGTATGTATGCTAATACGCGTTTTAACTTTTATGCGAAAAAAAGTAAAGTCTGTCTTAATTTGCTCAATAGTAGCGTTTTTGCCTCTAAACAATATGTAAGGATGAATAATTTTCCCCGTATTTTTCACATATTCCATAATTTCTTCGCTTCTTAAAGTTGCAGCGTGATGTTTTATAGCCTAAAGCCTTCCTCGATAAATGGTCTATTCGACGCAAAAAGAATTTTTCAATTCGAACCAGTAGTTCCTGACATCAGCGCGTTCAAACAAACAAACAAACTCTTCAGCTTTATAATATAAGTATAGATAAGCCTAATGCCTCTGATAAATTCATCACATACATCACTGTTTTAACAAGCATTGTATATGGTACGCATGTTTTGAGATATGAAAATACAAATTTTTACCATTATACACCCTCTTAACGGCTTTTCGCTGAAAATAGCAGCAGGCTAGTTCCTAAATGTTGTTTCAGCATTTAGGCAGTAACTTCCCTTGTAGAAACTCAAACTTCTGGGTTTATTATCTGTAGCCTAATATAACTAAGAATATTTAACCTATCACTATTTAAATCTCAATTCTATATAGTACATGACAGCCTCTGTGGCGCAGCGGTAATACGCTTGTCTGTGACACCGGAGGTCCCGGGTTCGAATCCCGGTCAGGGCATGATGAAAACCGAACTTTCTCTGATTGGTCTGGGTCTTGGATGTTTATCTATCTAAGTATTTATTATAATATATAGTATCGTTGAGTTAGTATCTCGTAACACAAGCCTCGAACTTACTTTGATGCTAACTCAATCTGTGTAATTTGTCCCGTATATATTTATTAATTTATTTTTACAGTAACAAGGTCTTTTAATTTCAATAAAAAGATTTGGATTGGGATAAGTCCGCTATTGTACATATTCTTCTAAATCCAATGACTGTTTTCTATTTTTGTTACATTAATTTTTGATGTGCAATAAAGATTTTACAAACAAACAAACGATAGGGAATTGCCGCCTTATAAGGATGGTAAAAAATGTAAAATTACCAGTTTTTAAGTTGGATCAAGTTGAATACATCTGTGAAAACAGCATTAAAATCGGATCAATAGCTTTCGTGTGTACAAATATACAAATAGTAGGATAGAAATACTAATAATACAGTCGAATTGAGAAACCTCCTCTTTTTTCGCAGTTGGTTAAAAATCACAATTTTACGTTCAATTGGTCTTAAATAGATCTTCAAAATAATTTTTTGACAATATCTTTCGAAAAAAATATCGTCAGTTACTATTTACTAGCTGTGCCCGCGACTTCGTCCGCGTGGAATAGTTATTTTGTGCATCATTGAAGCCCTCAAGGATGAATAATTTTCCCCGTTTTTTTTTTCACATTTTTCATTATTTCTTCGCTCCTAATAGTTGCGTGATGTTATATAGCATAAAGCCTTCCTCGATAAATGGTCTATTAAACACAAAAAGAATTTTTCAATTCGAACCAGTAGTTCCTGAGATTAGCGCGTTCAAACAAACTCTTCAGCTTTATAATATTAGTATACTCGTAGATTATATGTATGCAAATCTTGTTTCAGGACGAACCAGCATCCTCTGGAGAAAGTGGCGATGAGAGTGGGAGCGAGCCGGAGTCGCCCAGCGAGAAGCTGCTGGTCCAGAACCTCAAGCAAGAGTGGGTCGGCGACAGTGTGGAGAGAGAGGGCAATAGAAGGTAACACATACAGATACCGGTGGACAGAGTCAGTGGACAAACTCCTGAGCCAGGTTTAGCTCAGATGGTTCTAAGATACTGGTTTATAAATATGAAATTATATTTGTTTGTGCGTCTTAGATGGCTCTAAGATACTGGTTAATAAATATGAAATTATGTTTGTTTGTGTGTCTTTGTGCCGTGTGGTTCCCGGCACCAACACAGAAAAGAATAGGACCACTCCATCTCTTTCCCATGGATGTCGTAAAAGGCGACTAAGGGATAGGCTTTAAAACTTGGGTTTCTTCTTTTAGGCGATGGGCTAGCAACCTGTCACTATTTGAATCTCAATTCTATCATTAAGCCAAATAGCTGAACGTGGCCATTCAGTCTTTTCAAGACTGTTGGCTCTGTCTACCCCGCTAGGGATATAGACGTGACCATATGTATGTATGTATGTTGTGCGTCTTTCACGCTAAAACCACTGAACTGATCTCCATTTCTTTTAGTATAAATATAGTGTGCAGTACGGAGCAGGTGATAGGATCCTTTTCACGCGGATAGATCCGCGGATTTTTTTTCGGTGGAAACTTGTAATTGGCCCTTATATTTTTTGTCGTTAAGCTACTTCTATTTTATGCTGTAAGTTTTCCGAAAATGTGAAATAAATATATAAATAAATCTGTACGAGAAGCGAAACCGCTGGGACCCACCATCTCTCATCTTCTCTGCTTGAACAAAATGGAAGCATTATTTTTCAATATCCAATTCCTTTCCAGGGAACCCAATAACCAAGCTGAATCGCAAGCATCGACCTCGTCAAATACCCAAGAAGCTGACAGCAGTAAATCGAGCCAGCGGCCTCTGACCAAGATCTTGCCAAAAATCGACCTGCCAGGCGGTGCTATGCTGTATCCGGGCGTGTTAGCCGGCTTGGACTCTTTGGGCCCGAATATTGGTCTAGGAAACCTGGCCATGAATTACCCGCACAGCTTCATTTTAGGTCTTGCCAATCAAGGGCAAGAAGGCGGTAAGTTTGTTTCTCACATTTGTATCTTCTTGATGTCTTAGGCCCATAGCACACAGCGTATTTTAAACGCGCAGAAGACGCGCAGGAGACGCGCGTATAAGCACTTCAAACGCGATTCGGACGCAACTTTGTAACCTAAGCACACGGGGCGATCGTGATACGCGCCTCTTCTGCACGTACATATACGCGCACCCCCTTCCCCCTCTCAGGCCGCTCCTTTATTCGCGCCGCGTTTGTATCGCTGCTTTATATCATCAATGTAAACGCAACAATCGGCGTATACGGTGCCGAAAACGCGCGTTCGTAATACGCGCTTCGCCTGCGCGTTTAAAATACGCCGTGTGCTATGGGCCTTACCTATTGTAATAATGCTGCAGTGTAGTTTGTTCCGCCGCTTCTTCTACACATGCGCTTTGGAAGCGGTAGTAGTTATAATTAGATTTAAGTGATGTGACGTCAATAAGTGATACCTTGTATCCAATTTTGAAAATAAATCTATTCTATTCTATTCTATTCTATTGCCGTGTGGTTCCCGGCACCAATACCAAAAAAAGAATGGGACCACTCCATCTCTTTCTCATGGATGTCGTAAAAGTCGACTAAGGGATAGGCTTACAAACTTGGGATTCTTTTTTAGGCGACGGGCTAGCAACCTGTCACTATTTTAATCTCAATTCTATCATTAGGCCAAATAGCTCAACGTGGCCGTTCAGTCTTTTCGAGACTGCTACCCCTACAGGCTCTGTCTACCCCGCAAGGAATATAGACGTGACCATATGTATGTATGTATGTTTAATTTGACACATTAATCGTCTCAATTAATCTTTAAGTCTTATAAGACACTCCTTTTATCTCAGTGGCGCATTATGTGTCTCTTAAGTCACATTGTCCCATCTTGATGTTGCATCAGACATTTCGACTTTCGATCTTGTTGTTGTTGTCTTGTCAGACACTATATCCCGAATTATTGTCTTATAGACACTATAAAAATCGCAAAGAACATTATATAACTGATATATATTCTAATTTTTAATAAGCTTGTACATATATACCTAAGGCTATTGTATGTTAACCAAATAAATAGAAAAAAAAATTATATTTTGTTCCAGCTTCCTCGTCAAACCAGCAGTTCATCACCATACCGCTATCCATGATGGCCGCCGCTTCCACCAACCCCACGTCGACCGCCACCAACGGGGGTCCAGTCAGCGCCTCTAGCGACGACAGCAGTGAACTACAAGATCTGAGTACCGGCAGGAAGTGACGGAATGATCTTGGTGAGAATCTGGAACTTATATCACGTACTTATTGAGATGCCGTGTGGTTCCCGGAACCAATAAAAAGAAGAATAGGACCACTCCATCTCCTACACATGGATGTCGTAAAGGGCGACTAAAGGATAGGCTTATAAGCCGATGTAACCGGGATTAACATCAGGTGGAGCAGACAAACATTTTTATTCCTATGGATGTCGTTAAAGGAGACTAAGGGAAAGGTTATTAAGCTTGGGATTCTTCTTGTAGGCGATGGGCTAGCAGCCTGTCACTATTTGAATCGCAATTCTATCATCAAGCCAAACAGCTGAACGAGGCCTTTCAGTCTTTACAAGACTGTTGGCTCTGTCTACCCCGCAAGAGATAAAGACGTGGCTATATGTATGTATGTATGTTACTATATATATACATACATACTATACTTTTTTCCTTTAGACGGCTTCTGTGGCGCTGCGGTTGTGCGCTTGTCTGTGACACCGGAGGTCCCGGGTTCGAATCCCGGCCAGAGCATGATGAGAAACGATTTTTTTCTGATTGGCCTGGGTTTTGGATGTTTATCTATATAAGTATTCATTTTAAAATACAGCATCGTTGAGTTAGTATATAGTTAGTATAAAAAGAATAGGACCACTCCATCTCTTTCCCATGGATGTCGTAAAAGGCGACTAAGGGATAGGCTTATAAACTTGGGATTCTTCTTTTAGGCGATGGGCTAGCAATCTGTCACTATTTGAATCTTAATTCTATCACCAAGCCAAACAGCTGCTTGGCTTAGTGATAGAATTGAGATTCCACGCTCAGCTGAGCATGGTCTATCAGTCTTTTCAAGACTAGTGGCTCTGTCTACCCCGCTAGGGATATAGACGTGATTATATGTATGTATGAATATTTATTGTTTTTTATTTATTTTTATTTTCAGATACAAAAGCGTTGGAGCGGATCCCGTCATATCTACTACCGATAACCTACCAAAGTTTGAATTTGGATGATACAATAGTCGTCGTAACATAATATCTAATCCCTATTAAATTGTTAACATTGGCTAATTATCCCGTTTGTAAGTTTTTTAAAGGCGATTAAGGAGTTATTTGTTTTAATTTTTAACTTTACGCGTGAACCTTTTAAGTTGATTATTCATTATGTTGATTTGACATAAAACTCTTTACGTTATCAGTGAATCTTAAACTTGTCCATTAGTCACTTCGTACTTTTTATTTATGCTTTGTATGTCTAATCCAAACAAATGTGTAAGCACTTAGTAGATTCATGCTATACCTATTTTGTGTCTAAACTCTTTTAATATTAGAGTACTGAATGTTTTAATACATAAAGTATACAATGATTGAGTATATATTTTTTTTTATTATGTGACAGACTAATTTCTGTTGAATAAAACTTACAAATGGGGTTTTAGTTTAATGCTGTATGTATTCTGTAACATAATCTATGCTGCAAAACAGGTATGATTATAATCTGTTAAAAAAAAAGTAAGTTCCCTTTTTCTCAAAAATAACGTTAACAATTGGATTGAAATAATAATTAAACTAAAGAATCATTTTATATCTTTCTTGTTTTGCTAATTTTTAGTCGAGGACTGTGTAACAGTTAAAAATACTTAATGATAAGTTAACTTGTAAAAAATGGGCTTATTAATAATGCCTTGTATACCCTTGCCGATGTGAAAATTAAAAAAATGTAACCTCGTATTGTAAAACTATTAAATTGTAAAATCGAAAATATTTAATTTATTATACTTATAAGTAGATAAGTCGATATTGTTTGTATAAAAAAAAATAACAAGTATTTTTGTACCAAACAATTAACTTTTATTGGAACCACAAAATATTGAGAGTATAGAAGGGTATCTTTGTCTCTGTTTATATGACGCCGCCAATGACAAACACCAAATGATATTTGGCATACCGTAATAAATACAAATCACAATCTTACTTTTTATATTTTGACTGCCAGAAAAAGTAATTTTTATGCATATCTAATGTCAAGAATAAGTGTACCATTCTGTACTTTCGTTATTTGTAATAGGGAGGCAATATTTCAGATGGTTGACCAATAGATCTTGTGCTATCGGCGGGACGAATAAGTAATGGACAATTGTTACAAAAAATCCCACTAGCTAGATTTATTTGTTGTTCAGCCTTTATTAGTTTTGGCATTTTTTTTCTCTTGTAAAGTGACGCAGACGAATAAATTTTGCTATGATTAAAATTGCATTAGAATTGCACCATATTTTCACTTGAAATTCTATCATTAAGCCGTACATGTGAACGTGGCTTTAGTCCTAGTCTGTTGGCTCTGTCTACCCCTCAAGAGATATAGACTTGTGCATTCATGTATATTTTACATCAAATTTGATTATAACGGTAACAAAAATTTCATAATTTAATTGTGCAGCACAATTTTTCTTAACCGTAGATTTGATGGCTAGCTCAGAATTAACATTAATGTATATGGTACAACCCACATTTGTTTATTGTTTATTCGGAAGGCGGTATGTAAAATAAGATGTTTTTGTTTAAATAAAAAAAAAATCCTTTTGATAAATTGTCTCCCTAAAATTTTTATTGCATCTAAGCTATAATTCTGCTTAGTCATTTGCATTTTGCATTATGTTACAGATTGTTTTAAGCTGTTTAATTATTTCTATTTAAGTACTTATCATTATTAGTTTGTCTTCTTACCAGTATGTAAAGTTGCGGCCTTATAACAAGCGGGCAAAACTTTATTGATTAGTGTCTTTGTTTTTTCAGTTATAATTTAAACTGCCCACTATCAAACAAACCGCATCCTTATGATGTAGGTAAAATAAATTTTCTATTAATTAAAGCATTTACGTTGTATTGTTTTGTCAGTATTGATATTATAAATATAAGGCCCTATGTACACAGAAAAACGTGAGGTTTATTTGTTTAAAAAAAAAATTATTAATTTATTATTTTAATAGAAACCAAACTGTGTAGGCTAAGGTGCCTTCAATAATTATAACACTGATGTAATGATTGTTTTTTTTTTTCTTATTATTATTGTTCATTTCATTTCAACTTTTGTAGTAAATTTTTTTAAAAATAATGGATTTTTATTTATTTTAAAGTTTATTTCAACGAGACCTGCTACACTTTAAGATCCTGGTTATGCGAGTGGCCTCTGGCAGGAACGGACTGACTGAATTTAAAAATAAATGAAAATAATAATGATTTATATTAAATCAAATGCTATAAATGAATTGAATCGGGACAACCGTCAGCAGAATGATAATAAAAGCTGTACTGAATACTGCTTCTTAACATACATATTATCACGTCTATATCCCTTGCGGTACAGACAGAGCCAACAAGTCTTTAAAAAAAGACCGAAGGCCACGTTCAGATGTATGGCTTTTATACCTAATGGAATTGAGATTCAAATAGTGACAGGTTGCTAGCCCATCGCCTACAAAAAGAATCCCAAGTTTATTAGCCTATCCCTAAGTCGCCTTTCACGCCTTATTCTTAATATCCGATTTAAAAATAAAGCAGTCGGAGTATTTATTTTTTGCATCACACAATTACAGCACAATAGGCACGCCATTACTATTTAAATAAAAAAATGTAAGTATAACAAAAACATCAGTCTCATGTCGATTCTACTTACAAAAAATGAAACAATAAATTTCTACGATGACAGACATCCATTATTACTTGACCTCTGGCGTCTTAAGTTTTCAGTACATTTTGCAAAGGGAACGCAATAAATAACATGAAACCTTGGGGTCAAGTTTGAGTGGTTTATCTTGTTATTCGGTTGATATGTACGGCGACATTTTTATAGGTAATTTAATAACTATGCGCACTTGTTATTGGCTGATCGCTAGCCAATAAGCGAGCTGATGGAAAATAATCGTTCTATATTGACAGGTTGAAAACTATAGAGACGCTTTCTACATTTTATTTGAACAATAATGCCGATAAGAAATACCACTTTGACAATGGCTTCAAAAAAAAAATAGAAGTAATTTTATCTATTACTAGCTGTTGCCCGCGACTTCGTCCGCGTAAATTGCTTGCGAATGTAACTATTACACAGAAGTTAATTTTCCTTTAGTAAAAAGAAAAAAAATTACAAATGTATAAAAAAAGCTTTTTAAAGACTAACTAAATATTTATTTCAAAGGAAAAAATGTAAGTAAGTTATCTAGTTTGTAGTAATGAAAATAAAAATAAAAGTAAGGTTTTGTTCTTAAAATATGATAAAATTTAATTTGCAATATTTTTAAAATCGATCCTTTCTTATTATATAAATAAGAGATTTAAAATCTCAAAGAATTTAAATGATAATTCAGGTCCACTCCACTCCTGTTCTCATTTGCCAACCGCTGACCTCATAAGGCGCGTACGCACACATTCTATGTACCCAACCAGCCAATGATCACCGATATTTTCCCATGTAAATTCTCAGTGCGTAAAAACTTAAATTCTTTAATGTCATTTGAAAGCAAACTCTTGAATATACTGCCGTATTTGGTCGTAGTTTTACATAAAAATTATGCAATTCGTTTCATACGATGTTATGTTTTTTCATTAAAATGTAATAAACTCTATGGTTTTGTGTGTTTAAAAATTATTGTTTAGATGCATTCTTGCATTATGTTAATCAACTTATCAAAAATGTAACAAGAAAAATTGCAATAAATCATCCTTCCTATGGAAAATGAAAATACATTTGTAAAGAATGGACTTGTCTTTAACTTTTTTCCTTTTAAATAACATAAGGAATATCAATTTCAATATCAGGTCCATTGTTTAATGATAAGTGTTTTTTTCTGAAAGAATACTCGTATTAACATGTTTATAAGCAATTTTAAATTATATTGTCACCTGTGCATAACAAAATAATTTATTTTCGTTTTGTCACGGTCATTTATAGACTTTTAAACTTTTTATACATAGGAACAAGTAGTTATTTTGTGTCGTGTGGTTCCCGGCACCAATAAAAAAAAGAAAAGGACCACACAATCTCGTTCCCATGGATGTCGTAAAAGGCGACTAAGGAATATGCTTATTAACTTAGGATACTTCTTTTAGGCGATGTGTTTAGCCACTTGTCGCTATTCGAATCTAACTTTTAGTCTTTTCAAGAGTGTTGGCTCTGTCTACCCCGCAAAGGATATAGATGTGATTATGTGTATGTATAATTTTTTGGCGCCAACGGAACTGTATATTTGTACTAAGTTAATTTGCAAAATACAGTTATAATTATTTATTACTAAGACAAAAATAGAATTGCATTGAAACCAACTTTTGATTAATAAATTTCTCCATTCTCACAGGTAATAAGTAAACGTGTGCTCGAAATTATTCGCAAACGTAAAAGCTGAACATTTCCCTAACAAAGTTACCGTAACTCGAACGCTTAATGAATATTCCCTTGGCTTATAATTACTGATAAATATCCAATTAAGGATTACCAGAATGAAAGCTTTTTGTTGTTCATTATTTTTTACCAAAAACTAATGTTGTTGAAGCGATAAGAGTAAAGCTTACTTTGTAGAAGGTGAAACGCAGCAGCGTCCCATAGATGTCGTAAAAGGCGACTAAGGGATAGGCTGATGAACTTGTGAAGCCTCTTGTAGGCGACGGTCAAGCAACATGTCACTATTTGAATCTCAATTCCATCATGAAGCCATACAGCTGAACGTGGCCTTTCAGTCTTTTCGAGACTTTATTCTCTGTCTACCCCGCAAGGGATATAGACGTGATTATATGTATATATGGAATTCAGATTCAAATAGTGACTGTAATTGCTAGCCCATATGTATTATTTTTCAATGTATGAAATAAGTCTAATAGTAAACGGACATACATTAAAAGAATGGAAAATTTCCAATTAGTTGCGACAATTAATTATGCTGGCCTCGTCTTCAATCTTGATTATCTACCCTGACAATATACTACGCAGAAACATCACTTGATTGTACAGAGTGATACACATAAAACATACATACATACATATGGTCACGTCTATATCCCATGCGGGGTAGACAGAGCCAACAGCCTTGAAAAGACTGAATGGCCACGTTCAGCTTTTTGGCTTAATGATAGAATTGAGATTCAAATAGTGACAGGTTGCTAGCCCATCGCCTAAATAAGAATCCCAAGTTTGAAAGCCTATCCCTTAGTCGCCTTTTACGACATCCATGGGAAAGAGATGGAGTGGTTCTATTCTTTTTTTTTTATGGTGCCGGGAACCACACGGCACATAGAAAAGTGTATGTAATACTGTTAATGTATGTAGATGATGTGTACTCGTCTACCGTTTACTAAGATTTGAGTTACGATGGAGTATAAAAAAATAAGATACATAGTCTGTGTATTTTCTTATACATACATACATATAGTCACGTCTATATCCCTTACGGGGTAGACAGAGCCAATAGTCCCGGAACGACATAATGGCCACGTTCAGCTGCTCGGCTTAATGATGGCATTGAGATCCAAATAGTGACAGGTTGCTAGCCTATCGCCTAAAAAAAAGGAAGAATAGCCTAAATTTCTTATACTTAAAAGTATTTGTATGGACAAAAACAAAACAATGCCGACATGCAATACGTAGTTAAACATTTGTATAAGTTCTAAATAGTGAATTACTTATGTTATATTCCAATTGAATTTTTTGCCGTTTGAGCGCTGTCTTTAGTCCTCCTAAGACTACCCCGTAAGGCTCTATCTACCCCGTTAGAGATAAAGACGTGATTATAAATATATATGTATGTACCATAAAGAAGGCTTAATGAGCACCTAGTATTCTTTACGATATAATAATTACTCACAAGGATCTCAAGGGATACCAAGTAGATATAATTTTCTCGACAAAAACCTAGATTTTATCTTTATAGATATACATCTGATGAGCCTGTCTACAATTATGCAGTTCTCAAGTCTCAGTGCTTGGCAGTACAAGTTTTTCTCGTTCAAACAAAACCTTTTTGGAAAATTCCAATAAAACATCTTAATAAATCGTGTCTTTTCACCGCGTGAGGAATGACAAACCGCTAACATTTGTTATTGTTTTACCATATAGATAGCGAACTGGAACTGTGATGCAAAATAAAAAGTTTACAGATAGACCGATTTATCAAAAAAATTTAATTGCTCATAGAATCAGCATTGCCATTCAAATTGGCAATGCTGCCAGCCTTCTGGGCACACCCGCATGTTGATGCTATGCAGGGACTGTACAATTTGTAAATTCAATTTTAGTTTGTAATCATTTTGTTTTTGTTTTTTTTCTTTTATATAAGTAGTTTTAGCTTTAGTTTTTAATTTGAATAATTTGAGTTCATTTTAATAATTATTTGCCAAAGAAATATATGCAATCACGTCTATGTCCCTTGGGGGGTAGACAGAGCCAACGGTCTTGAAAATACTGGTAGGCCACGTTCAGCTTTCTGGCTTAAAGATGGAATTGAGATTCAAATAGTGACAGGTTGCTAGCCCATCGCCTAAAACAGAATCCCAAGTTTGTAAGCCTATCCCTTAGTCGCCTTTTACGACATCCATGGGAAAGAGATGGAGTGGCCCTATTATTTTTTGTATTGGTGCCGGGAACCACAATGCACAAATGCAAAAAAGTAATAATATTCAGCTCGAGGTTAAACTAAGATAAAGGTTAAACTAACGAGGTTAAACTAAAAGAAAAACAACCACTTCTGTACCCTCATTATTTTGTGAATGTATGAACTCTTACATGGCTATCGAACATCGACAGCCGTCAATCTGCCACTGCGATTTTGCAAACCTAATTCTTGTATGTATTACATACAAATCGTCCAGGTAATGTTCCTTCTAGAATTATCATGTAAGGGGAAATTTTCTTAAGCCGAATTATCTGAGACTTTGATTTCTATACGATATTTAAATAAATAAATATACACGGGACAAATTACACTGATTGAGTTAGCCTCGAAGTAAGTTCGAGACTTGTGTTACGAGATAACTTACTCAACGATACTTTATTTTATAATAAATGCTTATATAGATAAACATCCAAGATCCACGCCAGTCAGAAAAAGTTCTTTCCTCATCATGCCCGGGCCGGGATTCGAACCCGGGACCTCTGAAGTCACAGACTACCGTACCACCGCTGCGCCACAGAGGCCGTCTTTTACATAACATTACACATATAATCACGCCTTCATCACGGGGTAGACAGTGTCAACAGTAACGAAAAGAATGAGCTGAGATTGGCTAATTCAATAATACTTTTCATACACACCTTATGCTGAGACTCAATCATGTCAACATCTCTGCATACTTTTGCTTCATCCACATTCATCATTTCTTGTGACGTGAACTCGTCGGTTTAGTTAACGGTCTCTACAGACTTAGATTACAAAAAAAAAAGATGAATAATTGAAATATTCCATTTGACTAATGAACTGTGTGAAAATAAAATTACAAATTCAAGATGGCCGCCGAATAAATATTTTGTGAATGCTCATTCTGTGGTCACATTAATTTAATAATGCGCGCCATAATCGGGCTCACACGTCAATAAATTAGGGTGACCATTCTTTAATAGTTCGTTTATTTAGTTAGTAATTAGTTAGTTTAGTTCACTCCCTATTTTCCTTTTTTTTTCGTACTGATTAAACTTTTAATTTAATTTACTTTTATTTACGCCTATTCAGATACTAAACTGGATCAGTTCTATTTGTGTACACATTCTTTTGTTTTGTTTTTGTTTGTAATCTGCTTGGAATGTTAAATAAATAAATTTATATGAAACTTAAATCTTATTAAATATAAATATATACGGGACAAATTACACAGATTGAGTTAGCCACGAATTAAGTTCGAGACTTGTGTTACGAGATACTAACTCAACGATACTATATTTTATAATAAATACTTATATAGATAAACATCCAAGACCCAGGCCAATCAGAAAAAGATCTTTTCTCATCATGCCCTGGCCGGGGTTCGAACCCGAGACTTCCGGTGTCACAGACAAGCGTACTACCGTTGCGCCACAGAGGCCGTCCATTGATTTGATTGGCCGCGAGCATAATAGAGGGCAATCACTAAATCATTGGCTGACATATCAGCAAACAGTCCAAACAGCTACATATATAAAAATATTTCCACGGGAAAGGCAATTATGGAGATTTTTTATTTCACGCGTGCGGACCATATTTGGTTAGTCCATACGTCTTTACAAATACGAGTATAGCTTTCTAAGGAAAGTAACTATTAGATCAGTGTGTCTTTATTGGCGGGTTCACGAGCCAAAAATCAAGTGTGTGCGCCAGACGCTTATCTTTCCGTGCAGTTTGTAAAAGTTAATATGGAATTCTTCTTTTAGGCGATGGGCTAGCAACCTGTCACTATTTGAATCTCAATGCCATAATTAAGCCATATTGCTAAACGTAGTCTTACAGTCTTTTTGAATTCGATTAAGTATAAGTATAACAAAAGTAATAATTTATTCATGGTCACCCTGAAAAGCTACTCAAAACACTGCGCACGCGCCGACTCGCGTCCGCTCCGCTTAAGGCGCGCGCGTCGCCGCCCATCGCAATGCTGAAGGACGATTTTCATGATAGGTCGTTGAGGTCATTTGTAGCTGTTATAACGTTGATTATTTTTGCGAGGTAGACAAAGCCTTGGTATTAAAAGAACTATTTTAGATTTTGAACTTCCCGAAAGGTCGTTGTTTCGGGTCGCTGAATCTTGCGAGGCAGACGAAGCCTCGGTATCTAAATCTTTATCTGTTTAAAATGAAGTGACTGTTTCTTAGAACGGTGTTCAGACAGGGGTCCCTCAACTACTGACTGGTACACTTCTGGATGACTCATTCTTGGTCATAGGCAAATAAAACATAACCTGTACTGTACAAAGCACAATGTACCCAAAAATATCCATGATGCTGTACCGTGTACAAAAGTGCCGTGTGGTTCCCGGCACCAATACAAAAAAGAATAGGAGCACTCCATCTCTTTCCCATGGATGTCGTAAAAGGCGACTAAGGGATAGGTTTACAAACTTGGGATTATTTTTTAAGGCGATGGGCTACCAACCTGTCATTATTTGAATTTCAATTCTATCATTAAGCCAAATAGCTGAACATGGCCTATCAAGGGATATAGACGTGACCATTTGTATGTATGTATGTATGTATGTCGATGATTAGTGAACGATGGCCCAAGTTCCTCTTGGGCCCGCTATACGGCCCGCTATATATATGTATATATATACATATCATGGCCATAACACGTAGATATTACTATCACAGTGCGTGGTCAATTACGGGTTAAGTTCCTCTGCAAAGAGTGCTGAGTTTCTTTAGACGGGAGTCGCTTCGTGTAAAAACCAGGATCTCTCTCTAGAACTCTCTCCAGAGGTTCGAAGCCGGAGTTTAGTTGTGAAACAAGAGTTTTTAATACGATATCAGTACATATCCATTATCATTATGTCTCCTTATTGGATAATAATAGATGTGTTTTGATATTAAAGGTCTAAACGAACGTGCCTTGATCAAATTAAGGACTTCCTGGCTAAAGGTCAGGTCAAGAGTACCCGAAACCGCCGAGCTTGCATGAAGAGAGTTATGAATGTGTGTGAAACGAAAGAAGTATGCAGAGATCGTGGCAAGTGGAAAGATGTAGTCTCTGCCTACGTGATTTTATGTATGTATGTTTGCATGTGTTTCGTTATTTATTTAGTTTTTTGCACTTTTATCCTAAACCCAACTAATATTTTAAATGCGAAAGTAAGTTTGTTTGTTAACTCTTCACGGATCATCTACTAAATAAACCGTCTTGAAAGTTTACATACATATAATATTAAGAGTCTGGAGAGGGACAAAGGGTACCTTTCATCCCGGTAAAAAGAAAAAACTGTAATGGCGCAAAATTTGTCGCTTTTTGTAGGTGGCGTTAAATTCGTTGCTTTTTGTAGATAATGCTAGTTTCTTCGGTTTTTTGTAAGTAGATGGCGTTAAATTCGTCGCTTTTTGTTGGTAGTGCTAAATCCACGCGCGGCAAGTTGCGGGTAAAAGCTAGTGTACAATAAAGAAGCTAGTTTACAAACAAACAAAAAGTTAAATCCGCACATCAGCCTGTCATTATGCGGTGTCCGAGTTCACACATTAGGGCATGCGCGGGCGCACCATCCGGCGGATGCTAAGAAAGTAGACTAAGCTAATCACCCGTACGCGTCCGACATATCAATTGAGAACTATTGCCCTTCACTAGGATGAGGATGTGAAATATTGTTAACTAAAGCTTAAAATAAATAAATAATTCAATGATTCAACATGACGGGTTTAGGCATAATACAATCATTAATGGAGTGATCTCGTCTGTGGATATCGAACCGTACAAAATTATGATATATATGTACTTATATACACATATAATATATCACGTCTTACCGCTTACGGGGTAGACAAAGCTAATAGTATCAAGAGTAAAGGCGTAGCCTTCTTTTTCAAAATTATGATGTGAAATTATTTTTAATTTTTGATTTTACCGTTAAGGACGCTTGTTATATTAAATACGCTTTAATTTCCAAGTAGTATTTTGCCGTGTGGTTCCCGGCACCGATAGAAAAAGACTAGGACCACTTCATTTCTTTCCCATGGTTGTCGTAAAGGAGACTAAAAGAGAAGGCTTATAAGATTGGGATTCTTCTTTTAGGCGATAGGCTAGCAACCTGCCACTATGTGAATCTCAATTGTATCATTGAGTCAAACAGCTGAACGTGGCCTATAAATTTGGCCTATAAGATTGCTGCCTGTGCCTACCCCGCTTGGGATACAGACGTGATTATATGTATGTATGTAGTATTTTGGATATCAATTAAATTGAATGAAAATTTGCAAATTTCAAAAGCAAAATTCTCTTAATATAAGATCTTCTTATATACATATGTTATCTCAACCTGCCCTTTGCAAAAGAGGCGTGATAATATATATGTAGATTCCTCGGTTGGTAAATAATCAATCATTAATTACAATACAATACTGACAAGTCCCGAACTCCGCCCACTAGACATGAAAATAAAAATTCTTATCGCACAACCGTCGTGGAATCCCGCGTAAATTCCATGGAAGGCATTAAAATTGCATAGAGTCCGGTGTAGCCAGGGCTTTTTGTCGTGTGACGGCGCACGGCATTATTACATTGACCTTAATAGGTATATACTGGACTTCATTTTTACTTATTTGTAAATGTCCATCGAACGAAAGGCTAATATTATTAAATATAAAAAAAAATGTAAGAAGTATGCAGAGATCGTGGCAAGTGGAAAGAGGTAGTCTCTGCCTACCCCTCCGGGAAAGAGGCGTGATTTTATGTATGTATGAAAAAAATATATATTTCATTCTGAATATACACAATGACCGACTTCATATTATTAAATTAACTTAGGTATTTGTAAAAGTTTTAATCAATTGATAGATTAATAAACTAAAGATTCTTTTTTTATGCTATGCTTCGGCGCCTGGGGTCAGCCTTTCAATTTTTCTTTTTCCTCTTTTTCCGGTATACCGCGGCTTCAGTTCTAAGGCCTTATAGTCTCTGGCACGCACACTTCAACGCGTTTTTTTATATAAGTCCATCATTTATATCAGTCAATTACCTGTTTTATATCCATACATTTGGTCCAGCGTCCTTAATTAATTGACGTCAGTGGCATTATCACAATTAACATAAGGTTTTCCGTAGTAACTGCCTCTTGGTACCAAATCGGCGGGGCTTGTTTTTGTGATGCGCGTACGCTGAATATCATAACGTGGTGCTCACACGAGGGCATTTTCCTCACCGTTTTAATTTATATTGCCTTGCCTCGCTTTGATTGAAAATTTCGACACGGAAATTTGGATAAAAAGAGGGGGATAGCTCAATAAATAGGATACCAAATCAACAAATTATTTTGGTGGATTTTTGTCAATTAAACTTTTTTGTAATTTGTTATATTTTGATTTTATATGCATTAAAGAATTTACACATAAACGAAACTTTAGAAGCTGACCCCAGGCTCCTCTCAAGAGAGTTGAAGCCAGAAAGACAATGACTAAGACTTAGACCAGCCTTAGGTTTCAAAGCATACCCGTAACAGACGACTGTGCAATTAAAAACACACAACTTTGCACTTGCAAGATACTTTTCTTACGACCGGAGCCATATGCAAAAGCTTATTTTAAACCGACTTTAAAAAATGGAGGTTTCTCAATTTTAACAATAAAATCGAACCACCCCGTGTGGACGACGACAAAGGGAGACGGAATAACGCCCAGTGGTTACACGAGACGATAAAAGTCCCTTTACACCCTCACAACACGACTCGCAAAGGAAGAATTTAAAGTTAAAGGACCAATTTTAGAAAAGTACTAATAATAAATATACCTAATTAAATAATTTAAACTAATATTAATTATTTTATAATAATAAAGAAAAACTATTCTAAATTACAAGCTAAATACATTATTGTTTAAATTTTGACCCCTAGGAAGGGTTCCCATCACGCGGGCAGCATTCCCGCGCTGTATTGCAATAGCAATACGCTGCGCAAGAAAGCTGCCCGCGCGAGGGTCTCCTGTTGCCTCCCTCAGGCGTTTGCTGAGCGCCTTGTGGAGCTCCCGCGCGCCCTTGCCCCAAGGACCAAGTGTCTCGACACCAAACGGTACGAACTCGTACTGGGTGCCAAGACAACTGTATTTATTGGTCTTAAAGCGCTCCCGGGCGTCCGCCGCCGCACCAGCCAATTTTATGTAAATGTACGCTTTTTAAATTTGACATGTGATATAGAAGTTATCAGGAAATTAAAGTTAATAAATGATCAGTGAATTTTCCTTCCGAACTCGAAACTTTATTCCAAGGATGTCATGAGATTTTATCCATACTACATCTTTGTAGTATAAATTAAAAGTTACTAACACATCCGTGAAAGACTTTACAATACCCTACCTGGCTAACCTAGGTGGGGTTATTTATTACTCACTCATACAGTGTCAGCTAGATTATCTCACAAAGAGAGAAAACATAGTAAGAAAAACAGATAGTATAACTATGATCTAATACCAGTAAGATTCTTGACTTACCAACATACGGATCGTAGTTACAGGCGAACCTCAGACTTTGTTCTAGAGAAGTGAACCGTACCGATAAATTTATTAAAAATTAGTATCAATAGATTTGTCAACGACACGATTAATCGTCTTGACGGCCTCTGTGGCTTGTCTGTGACACCGGAGGACTCGAGTTCGAATCCCGGTCAGGGCATGATGAAAAACGAACTTTCTCTGATTGGTCTGGGTCTTGGATGTTTATCTATCTAAGTATTTATTACAAAATATAATATCGTTGAGTTAGTATCTCGTAACACAAGTCTCGAACTTACTTCGAGGCTAACTCAATCTGTGTCATTTGTCCCGTATATATTTATTTATTTAATCGTCCCTTATAAAGCCGACTATTACAGCGCCAAGCGGGCGACTACGCACAACCGCACTTTTTGCACCGGCCGTAACGCGATCTGTCCATCTTCCATCTCATAATTTGCCGTTTTTTTTCCACACCTCTCGCTCGCGCCTATTACGGCGGATCAATTCCGCGATTACGCGGGTTAAGCCGTTTTTAATCGTTACGTTACGGTTGTTTTGATAGATAGGGAAGAATACCGGGGTTAAATTGCGATGGTAACGATGTGCGAGTTATCTTACTTCTATTATGCTATGTAGAGATTATGCTACGTCTTAGTAATTTACCTTGGATCTGGTAAAACTATTGGTGGGTTCGGTCTCTTGAAACGAAAACTATTGAATACAGTTACAGATTTATGTCTTATTTTATAAATGTGAAGGTTTATATGTGTTGATTTGTGTATTCCTTATTCTTCCACAAAATATTTAGTTGATGGATTTTGATGGAATTATGTATACGGGTAGGATATAAATAGGGTACATTTTATCGCAAAATTCCTACGTGAAAAAAATCCTGGGGCACATGTTACTTATTAAAAAATTAAATACAATTTATATAAACTAAAACTTAATACAATTATAATCTATGTGGAAGTACATAATTACTATATATAGTATATATGTTTGTACATCCACATAAATGTATGAAATTTATTTTAAAAGCCTAATTATTAATTTTACACAGTATAAATTCTGACATATAATTTCACAGTACGATTACCTATGAGACACAGGACCCCAAAATGAATAATAGGGGACTCAGTAGAACCCTAACATGGGTGAGCCTCATTCACAGACATAACTCCAAATAGATATCACTATTTTTGTTTGGAAACAAAATCTGTTTAGGATTTTTTTTAAGAAAATTACAAACTAATATGAAGAATGATATTTAGTAAAAGTAATTTTTTATTATGTTAAATTATTGCCGTGTGGTTCCCGGCACCAATACAAAAAAGAATAGGACCACTCCATCTCTTTCCCATGGATGTCGTAAAAGGCGACTAAGGGATAAGCTTACAAACTTGGGATTCTTTTTTAGGCGATGGGTTAGCAACCTGTCACTTTTGAATCTCAATTCTATCGTTAAGCCAAATAGCTGAACGTGGCCATTCAGTCCAAGACTGTTGGCTCTGTCTACCCCGCAAGGGATATAGACGTGACGATATGTATGTATGTATGTTAAATTATTTTATAATAAAAATTTAAATCAATAGTGTTTACATTTATTTTAGTACCTAAATTAACCTAAATATTAACCTCTTGGCTTAAGTCCCAGCTGCATCCTCACCATTTTAGAGAAGAGCCCGTGATACATGAAGCGACTTCCTTCTGACCTCCACAACCTTTGCAAGAGAACCTAACCCGTATTGGATCAGTCATGTCAGTTTCCCCACAATGTTTTCCCTCACCGTCAGTTCTAAATTCTTACATACAAACATAAAATCACGAATATATCCCTTACGAGGCAGACAGAGCCAACAGTCTTGAAAGACTTATAAGCCACATTCAGCTGTTTGGCTTGATGTTAGAACTGAGATTCGAATAGCGACAAGCTAATAAGCATATTCCTTAGTCGCTTTTAACGACATCCATGCGAAAAAGATAAAGTGGCACTATTCTTTTTCTATTAGTGCCGGGAACCGCACGGCATTAAAAATCTTGTATGACGTAATCTATTTTGATCTATGTCCGTGACCTCGCCATATACCTGCATGTAGCTATGTTTGCTTTGTCTGGTAAAAGATAAATTTCTGCTTCCTAATTAGCTAATGCTTTCTTTTTGTTTTAATGGCTTGAAGGGTTGAAATAAAGTAATGAAAAGTAATTGTGGGTACTTTAGACGTTTTTAAAAAGTCGTTTAATCTTCTGAAGTTGAGCTCCGGTAAATCGTTCTCTCCTTTTCGGCTGCTGAATTGTTTGCGTTAAATTTCTAAAAATCCTCCCGGATTTAGTCTTATTGGCATCCTCACCGCTCAAGAAAGGAGCCCGGGGTATGTTATTGACCATGGATCCTGGATTGGGTGAGTCGGGTTTTAACACGAAGCGACTCCCGTCTGACCTCCGCAATCTTTTGCAGGGGAACCTAACCCGTATTGGATCGAGCGTGGTTACACATCATCCAGTTGCCTGAATGTGCAGGTTTCCTTAAGATATTTTCCTTCACCGTAAGAGTAGTTATCAAACAAATGTACATAACTTCGAATATAGCCATTGGTACATGGCCGGGGTGGGATTCGAACCTGTGCCTTCTGCACCATACGCATTTTTAACCGGGCACCTTACCGCTTCGACCACTGACGCTCTAATTGTGTTATATCTCAATTTCCTCCCTGTTTAATAAAAATGCCACGCTTTCATTCCAAATGGTTTAATTTCAATGTCAATCACAGCTCGTATACCGTTGGATACGTACGTGATCAGCACTGTAATACATCTATCATTTATTTATTTTCATTTCCGCCGCAACCGGAAGGAGATGGACAGTTACTTTCGCGCCATTGCATAATAAGCGCCATTTTGTCGACGCGCGGCGGATGCGCGCGAAATGGCGGGCGCGTGATCAATATCGTAGTGGTTTGTTTGTGGGTGACATCATTTCAAATGTATAAATCATGTTTTGTCGTCACATTAGACAGAGAAAGAGCAGAAAACGTTACCTACAGTTTTTCAATGACTTCACCGTTTTCAATTTTGTCACCTAAATCTACACAAAAAAGAGTTGATAACCTTAAATTGACGTACCCAGCTAACATTTATTGTGGGCAAATTGTACTAAAGCGTACCTTTTTTTTTCTTAAAATTACTTACGGAGTCGAGTTTTCTTCATTCTTGAATTAAATCTCTTGATTCTCGCTTCTAGCGGTTCCCTAAACGGTTTCGCCTGTGTTACACACAAAGCCTATAAAACCAATATAGTTTAGCACTAAGAAAAAATTGGATCTTTGCAATGAACTCGGATATATTTATTATATGATCTTACAAACCAATGTGGAATCAAATTTTGTTGGTTTTGATCACCTAGTTGATTTGCAATTAGGTGTTTTCAGGACACAAAAATGTAGAATTTGATCTTCCAGGTGATATGTAAACTGTTTTATCAAAGTGGAATAAACCAACTTTCAACTACATAATTTGACACACAAAACTAAATATATTTTAAAATTAAATAATCATTATGCTTTTTTATATATGTTTTTATAGATAGATAGATAAAACTCTTTATTGCACAACTAACTGTGCCCGCGACTTCGTCCGCGAAGAAATTATAGAAAATGTGAAAAAAGGAGAAAATTATTCATCCTTGAAGACTTCAATGATGCCCAAAATAACTTTTTGTTTTTCTTCGCTCCTAATAGTTGCAGCGTGATATTATATAGCCTAAAGCCTTCCTCGATAAATGGTCTATTCAACACAAAGAATTTTTCAATTCGAACCAGTAGTTCCTGAGATTAGCGTGTTCAAACAAACCAACAAACAAACTCTTCAGCTTTATAATATTAGTATAGATTAGAGTAAAACATACAACACAGCACCAAACAGATAGAGATGGTACAAAATTATACCAATTAATGAGGCTGCACTAAACACCAATGTCACGAGCACTAAGTAATGTAACTCGCAACTGTATATATAGATATCTTAGTGTTAGTCCCGAGTACATCCTTTCTGAAGATGATCCCGGGGTGCGCATCTTTTGATAATGATATTTGATAGCGAAAGTCGATTTTTTACAAAAAACTACTCCCGTCTTTTGCAGAAGTACCCAACCCGTATTGGATCATAGTAATAACTGCACTAGACAAATGTGTCTATCTTCTTAGTCGCCTTTAACGACAGCGATCCTATTTTAAGTTCCGAAAAACATACGGCAATGCGACTATCGATATTAAAATGCGCACAGCACTACGAAAAGCCGCCATATTTGGTACCAAGTAAATTTTGACCGGCGCGTTTTTTTTCGCAATTATACCATCTCTTTTCTTAATTATTTACAATTAAGTCGATAGGTACACTAAGTAAAAAACCTAACACAATGTCACACCAATTCACAAACATATAACAACAAATAAGTAAAATTCCCACAACGTAATATGTTTACGAAATGTCCGAAATGTGACATCGTCAGTTCATTGTCAAGTTGAAAAGAAAACATTTGACCAGCAATTTGCAGGACCATATAGGTCTGGGGTCTAATTTAGGGTTCCCTATAAGGCTAGACTATTTGTTGTCTAATTATTGTGCTGGTAACAAGGAGACGTATTGGTTTGCATAACCTTGGTGCTAAGATGCGGAACATTTGGTGCTAACATGGCGGCCTCTGTGGCGCAGCGGTAGTACGCTTGTCTGTGACACCGGAGGTCCCGGGTTCGAATCCCGGCCAGGGCATGATGAGAAAAGAACTTTTTCTGATTAGTCTGGGTTTTGGATATTGTAAAATATAGTATCGTTGAGTTAGTATCTCGTAACACAAGTCTCGAACTTACTTTGAGGCTAACTCAATCTGTGTAATTTGTCCCGTATATATTTATTTATTTATTATTTATTTATTTGTACTATGTATGGTGAAGTGAGGTTTACAGTAGCTTCGCACGTGATGTGTGTCTGTTATGCCTTTTAGACACAAGGTCCCGGGTTCGAATCACTGGTTCAACTTTATAAATTAATGTATATAATAGCAGGTTGCTAATCCATCGCCTAAAAAAGAATCCCAAGTTTGTAAGTCTATCCCTTAGTCGCCTTTTACGCTATCCATGGGAAAGAGATGGAGTGGTCCTATTCTTTAAACCTTCCTCTTTATCAATCTATCTATTAAAAAACCACTGCATCACAATCCGTTGTAAAGTTTCAAAGATTTAAGCACTTAAATAACTTCATTATTTACTGACTAGACCTCTGGCCTGCAAATCTTGTTAACGGTTCTGTTCAGCGTAAAATCTTAACTTAAAGAAACAAAATACCTTATCAAATGTCACAAACACTTCGCGCCGTACGACATATTATGTAATAGACACGTTTGCGGACCAAAAAAGAACCGTTCACTCTAAAAGAGCATCTTTAGCGCCGGTTAAGGATGCTCCCATAAGCAGCGGAGCGCTAATATAGCAAATGGTGCATTCCCTTATGGATTGGCTCCAAATTTATGGTAGGTCTACCTTCCAGTAAGGAGAAGCACATGTGGTCTGGGCCGAGGTATTCCCTCTGTCTGTTTTCCAACTCGTTGCGACTGATAAGGCGTGCCAAGTGTGGTGTAGTGTTGATTCATGATTTAACGATCATTTGGTTAGGTTCATTCATAATTTTTTTTTTTAATCAAGAAAACGTTTTTTTGTTTGCGTTTTGTCGTTTCGTTATGGAATTTTTTTTTTTCGTAAAATAATAGTAACTCTCCATCTCTTACCCATGGATTTTTTTGATGAGAATTGAGATTCCAATAGTGACAGGTTGCTAGCCCATCGCCTAGGTAAAAGAAGAATCCCAAGTTTATAAGCCTACCACTTAGTCGCCTTTTACGACATCCATGGGGGAGAGATGGAGTAGTCCTATTCTTTTTTCTATTGGTGCCGGGAACCACACGGCAAGACGGCAGACGAAGGTACCCCAAGCCAGCGCGGGTTCCCAATCGCCAAGATGCGAATCGCGAACCAAAAGAGAAATTTCTCAGAGTGATTTTAATATAAAAATAAAATAAAAAAATTTCTTTATTTTTAATTTTCCATTTATGCTTATCACTTTCTCGGTACCTACGTGTGGGACGAAATCCGAAAATCGATCATAAATAAGTTGTTCCCGTGATCGGCGTTCGCCCACATTAGATTGTTTTTTATAAAACAGTAATGTTTTTATAAGGACTTGAGGAAAAATTTAATATTCAAATGTAGGTGTAGCTTAAACTTAAGAAAACAAATTGAGACATTATATTTTAAGACATTAAGAGTGTTTTCGGGTATTTTACAATGGGCATTAATCATTATTTCGCGTAAACATAGTAAGAGGCGATCAAAAAAGAAATAATTTCGTAGTTCCCGACACCAAAAGAAAAAAAAATTTGGCCCCTCCAACTTTCTCTCATGGATGTCGTAAAAGGTGACTAAGGCTTATACTCTGGGATTTTTCTTTTAAACGATGGGCTAGCAACCTGTTACTCATTAAATCTCAATTCTATCAAAAACCAAACAACTGAACGCGGCCTCTCTCTTCAAGACTGTTGGTTCTGTCTACCCCGCAAGGGATATAGACGTGACTATATGTATGTATGTAAAAAGTCGCGTTGTAAAACATGAAACCTTGCCTAAACTTTTTAAGTAAATTCACAAGTAAAATAAATATATATAGATTATGGTAATCTACCATCAATATAACCGTATACTTCGTAGTATTAAACATATAAAATCCAAGTATTTAAGTATATATGTGCATTAATAATTAATGGTCATACTAAGCGAAGCAGGGGGGCAACATTAGTCAAGCACACCTGCCTTACAAAAAATACAAGAAATACATATATATGTGACGTCCGCCGTTTAGTAACCTATGCGTTTTCCAAGTTTTTACCATATCCCAGTAAGGACTGTACTATGCCCTTTGAGAAATAGGGTAATTAGCCTTATTTTAATTGATATGGGACATACGAACCAGGAATTTTAAATATTCGTTTACCCACCCGAAGTTGACAAAGTTGATTAATTTTAATCGTCAGAATAAACATGAGAGGGTTAATTTGAATTTTTTCACATACTATTTAATTATTTGTACTCTTATAGGTACGAAGAAGTTTATAATTATCTGTTATTTACAAGTTTTAAAAATCATCATAAATGTGGGCGATCGGCTAGTGATAGCGACTGTCAATATTTGAATCCCAATTCCGTACGTAATAAAGCTGAAGTACCTACCTACCTAATGAAGCTGAGTGCCGTGTGGTTCCCGGCACCAATACAAAAAAGAATATGACCACTCCATCTCTTTCCCATGGATGTCGTAAAAGGCGACTAAGGGATAGGCTTACAAACTTGTCATTCTCTTTTAGACGATGGGCGAGCAACCTGTCACTAATAGAATCTCAATTCTATCATTAAGCCAAGTAACTGAACGTGGCCATTCAGTTTTTTCAAGACTGTTGGCTCTGTCTACCCCGCAAGGGATATAGACGTGACCATATGTATGTATGTATGTATGTAAAGCTGAACGTGGCCTTTCATTCTTATCACGACTGTTTGCTCTGTCTACCCGGGAAAGTATTTATGCGACTGTATGTATGTAGATATAAATCATCGAAATGTAGGTTTTTCCTTTTCACCCAATGCGATTATGGTGAGGAAACCTGCACATTCAAACAACTGAATGTGTAACCATGATTATTGAATTTTTATTTTTTGTAGTAATTCTCAGAATACATTTTAATTTCTTTGCTTCTAGCAAATGCTTGATCATAAAAAAGGATTTAAAAAAATATAATTAATCACTTATTTTTAGTAATAAATTACCAAGAATTTATCAGTCAGTCAGTTAATTTCTTACAGTCTTCTACTTCTGTAAAGACCAATTCGCTTTCAAAATTTTATTCGTTAACTGTATCGTCACTCGTTTCAATATTTGATGCTGATCTCATTCAACATCGAATTGACTCGATAACCGTTACTCGATTTCCCTAAAACATCGATTTTCGGTTAGTGGCCTCAATGGAAACTATAATAAACAGCCTAATAAGGGTGAGGCCATATGCAGAGAGTTGATTCACAAAATGACAACACTAATTCCGATTCGGTTGTCTTAGCGGATTTAGCGGGGAAATTGTAGGGTATGTGATCCAATTGCCGACCAATACCAACTAACTTGTTTTAATCAAATATAATATTAAAAATGAGTGAGTGTTGATGGTCGACGGTTTTGCTGTTAATATACTTATTCTTCCATATAAATTTTATTCAGGCAGTGCCGTGTGGTTCCCGGCACCAATATATAAAAGAATAGTTTTTTTTTTTTTTACAACCAAAACCTGTCACTATTAGAATCTCAATTCTATCATTAAGCCTAACAGCTGAACGTTCTATCTTTCAAGACAACTGGCTCTGTCTACCCTGCAAGGGATAAATACGTGGCTATATGTATGTATGTAAATTCTATTCCGAAAACTTGCCATTCAATAAGTACATAAATGTGCGTTTTTACAAAGATATCCTATCCTACTAATATTATTAATGCGAAAGTTTGTGAGGATGACAGTATGGATATTTCTTACTCTTTCACGCAAAAACTACTGAACCGATTACGATGAAATTTGGTATGTAGGTAGCTGAAGACCCAGAATAACATATAGGCTACTTTTTATCCCGGAGTTCCTGCGGGATCGATAGGGTTTCCATGCGGACGAAGTCGCGGGCGGCCTCTTTGTTATTATATTTAATTTTACACTGCATATAGGTATAATTCGTAGAGATAGCAATAATAGTTTTCAAGGGACAATTTTAACTATATTGCAGTTTAAAATGGCCCTTAACCATTAAAATCTTACAATTTATTTACTAAGCATACATCTAATTGAAACCAGCCTTGAAGATTTCATTAGCTGCATTCTAAAGAAAAAATGCAATTAATTAAACATATCTACGTTGGTAAATGGTCAGTGTCCGAATACCGGGTACTCTACCCTACAGGTATAGGTGTTAATCGGTCGTTCACCTTGTTTTGCCTGGCCAAACATCTCGCCCCAATATTTGCCTTTTTTAGAAAAAGCGTGGTCGAAATAGCCGATAGTTTTGCAAACCAATATAGGTTGGACGACATTTTAACTTGGTTTGAATGTGAAACTGATATTTTAGATCGTAATAAATTTAACATACATGCATATAATATATCTCATGTGGGGTACCCAGAGCCAACAGTCTTGAAAAGAAAGGCCAAAGTTCAGCTGTTTAGTTAAATGATAGTGACAGGTTGCTAGCCCATCGCCTCGAATAATTCCAAGTTTATAAACCTGTCCCTTAGTCTCCTTTTACGACATCCATGGAATCGAGATGGAGTTGTTGGCCCGGGAACCACAAATAATAATAAACTTTACCTTTGAGACATTAAGAGAACAATAATTGGTTACGTACCTACCTACTTAGTATAATTTAGGTACCTACTTAGGAACCTAGGCTTCAAAAATGTTATTATTATTTTTTTATACGGGACAAATTACACAGATTGAGTTAGCCTCGAAGTAAGTTCGAGACTTGAGTAAACTACGATATACTAACTCAACGATACTATATTTTATAATAAATACTTATATAAATAAACATCAAAGACCCAGACCAATCAGAAAAAACTATTTTCTCATCATGCCCTGGCCGTATTTATACCATTAGATAAATATTACAAAAGATTTTTCTGCAAACCTACCTATAATCTGCCGCAGAACTTCATTTACAATTTACGTTAAGTTTTAAATCACTAACGCCATCTGATTAAAAACAGGCAACGTCAAGAATACAATACGAAAACAATCGATGAACCGTCAATAATGCCTTACAAAGGCTAACATTCGGTACTTACCTTTTAGTTCTATCCTATCATACTAGATGGCGCTCTTAGAAATTTCTGCATGTCATTGTTTTCTTTAGATTCCTTAAGGACCTCCTGCTCCTCCTTACGAATGGGTAAGTCAAATTTTTACACGAAGCAACTCCCGTCTGACCTTCGCAACCTTGCCTAATAAATTAAAATAAGTAAATTAAAAAAATTTAAAATAAATTATATTTATTTTGGCGACTAAGGGAATGTACTAAAACATATTTTTATATTCTCTGGTCAAAGATTAGGTAAGTATTGCCAATCAACTTCGCTAAGCAACCAGCCTTCTGGGCACGTTGGCGTCGGCAAACGATTAACAAATTATGTCGAGTTATTTTCTCTTTAAATTTAAATTAATAATTTTTAACCTATATTTTATGATTAAGACAGGTTTTTTTAACTATTACTGCTAACCCTACCAACCCCAAACCCTGGACATAACCTAAACCTATAATTGCATGCAGAAAACTGCTCCCTATCAAAACATTGAATATTTGAAACCCCTTTATCAATCTGCGTCTGACATGCCCTATGAAGTCTGATTAAATTGCCAGACTGCATAGTGATTTAAAAATTTCTATACCTGTTTATAGTGAGACAATCTATAATTAGTTATAGATTTTCTCTGAGTAGAAATTTAAATAATTGTACTTTACAAAATTTAAAAATAACTTTCGACCAGTTCAATTTTTTTTTGTATAATGATGTGTGGACGGATTTCGTTACTTTAGCACGAAAAATCTACTTGACGTATATTGATGACATTTGCATACTTGAACATAGTATAAATAATATAATAGAAATACTAATAATAAAATATAAAAGAGAAGGATATAGGATTTATTTTTCACGCCGAAAGTTAGTAATTATATTTAACACGTCTAAATCTTTTACGGGGTAGACACGCCAACAAAGAAACTAACATCCAAGACCAAGATTAATTAGAAAAAATATATATTTTCCACCATGACCTGACTGACTCAGTCAGTGACTCAAAGGCCAACACACTGCTCTATTCATTTACTTATTAACATTTCCCAATTTCTTTCTAAGCTATCTAGACTTCAAATAACTGAAACTAACCCTAAAAGGCGGACACCCACATACGTACCGCGTAATTATTAAAATCGATTCGAAATTATTGACATGCATACCATCAGTAGAAACGACCAGTGACGATTGACCTCTCTATGTGTTTTGACAAAATATAGGGTGCAAGACTTTAGCCTGAGGTTTTGCTACCGTGAGAATTTTTCGGAATTTTTAAAAGTTATTTCATTCTTGAAAATTAAATTTAATTCTATTCCAATTTTTTCAAAAATCATAACCGAATTATTTGAATATTTGCGTCAGTAACAAGGTGCCTATTCTCCGTTAAATATTTGAATGGATTTCAGTAGACAAGCAGGGGTCTTTTAAGACTGGTGGTTAGTATAATTTGAGGGGCACGTGGGGGGGGTGTGAAAGGGGGTTGTCTTGCATTATGTAGGGGCAATCAATGGTAGGTGTCGGTCGGTGATTGTTTGGCCTGGTCTAGTGACGGGTTAAAAAGATATGGAGTCGATGTTGGAACATATCTATAGGTGGCATAATGATATATCTATATATTTTGTCCCAATACATTGAATAGGAATATAATACCGAATATAGTACCGTGTGGTTCCCGGCACTAATACAAAAAAGAATAGGACCACTCCATTTCTTTCCCATGGATGTCGTAAAAGGCGACTAAGGGATAGGCTTACAAACTTGGGATTCTTTTTTAGGCGATGGGCTAGCAACCTGTCACTATTTGAATCTTAATTCCATCATAAGGCGATACAGCTGAACGTAGCCTTTCAGTCTTTTCAAGACTGTTGGCTCTGTCTACCCCGCAAGGGATACAAACGTGACTATATTTATGTATGTAGGAACATAATAATATATGAACTGAGGCGATAAAAAAATGCTGCTCAAAACTAATTGTGTGTAGAAATCGGTTAAGTATTGTTTGAGTTATTCACAGTTTGTAAAATTTTAAGTATTCAGAAGTGTGCAGGGATCGTGGCAAGTGGAAAGATGTGGTCTCCTACCCCTCCGGGAAAGAGGCGTGACATTTGTATGTTATGTTAAAGTATTCGCGAGATCTAGATTCGCGGCGAACGACAAGTTTAAATAAAATCTTTACATATTTTTTTATCACTACCTAGTTAGTTAATTTTAATAAATGGTACACGCCTACTGCATAGTTTTCTCTGTTATTGCTTCCACCAAAGGGGTTGGGTGTAAGCCTATGGAGCGCCTGTAATTTCCATGTAAGCATTGTTAGTCCTGAATGTAGCGCGACTTTAAGTCTTGATACTTGCGACATGTTACTAGTTGTTTGGGTCCAAAGATGTGTGGGGCTTTCAAAAAAAAAAACAAATGCAGTTTATTACGTTTAAATCACGATACGAATTTATTAAAAAATAAATAATAACAATGAATTTAGATATTTATGTTACAACAAGGCATATATACATAAAGTCGTGTCGTGTCCGCCATTTGTATTTAATTGACTGCCAGTAACCGGTTTTTTTAAATATTATTTGGAAGCATTTCGTGAAATAACAGCATTAGGGATGCTGTTATTTCACGAAATGCTTCTTATACTTAAACCTAAAATATTTCAAACAATTTATGTGATTAATATAGGGGGAAGTCCCGTAACGCCGGACGGCAGCTAGCGCCGGACACTCGTACTATTCAAGCGAGTACAAATCAGTTCGATTCAAAATACAAGTGAAAGGGGTGCTGGGGCATACAGGTACAAGATCACGCGCCGTGCTTCGCCAGCGACGCACACGGCCGCGGCAGGAGTAACCATTTGCTGTTTTAGGCTCGAAATCACGGCGTCACCTAAATATCAATGTAAGTAATTCTAGTATATTTATGCATTAACATTTGAGTGGTATTCAAAGATAAAATCAGTACTCGATTGTTATCCGTAAAATGGTAGAATATTATTACATCTTTTAAACAATTTTAGTAGGTATCTAGGTCTAGGTCTAATAAACGAAAATGTGTGTCCCTTAGCACCGGACACTAAGTCGTCCCTTAGTGCCGGACAGTAAACATATTGATATTTCTTGTAAGAAATTACGTATTTTATTCTAATTATTTAATTTTGTTTTAGAGTATAAAAGAAAGAAGATAGTTAAAATGGAAGAGAAGAAAAAGAAAGGATCCTGGGATCCACAGAGCTTACAAACTGCTATTGATAAAGTTATGTCAAAAGAACTGAGTGTAAGACAAGCTGCAATGCGATACAATATTCCTAAAAGCACTATACATTAAATAAAGGCCCTTAATCGAGAAGAAGTAACAATGAAACAAAATAAAAAAAAAACAAAAAATTAGGTAGATTCACTAACACCTTCTCAGCAGAGTATGAAGAGGTCTTGGTGGACCACATTAAAGATTTATCAAATAGATGCATGCCCGTCATGAAAAAGAAGTTTCTAAAATAAGCATACGACTTAGCTGAAGTCATGAAGATTCCTCATCGATTTAATAAAGAAAAAGGCAGTGCTGATAAATAAAAAATAAAAGTCGCAATAAAAAATTACGACTTCATGAAAAGGCATTCTGACATTTCGTTGAGAACACCGGAATCGACAAGCATGATGCGCCCCGTAGGATTTAACAAACCACGAGTGGATCTCTTCTACGACAACCTTGAAAAGCTGATGAAACAGTACAACATTCACACCCTCAAGAATTTATAACTGTGATGAAACTGGTGTCAGTTGCGTGCACAAATATTCGTCCGGTACTAGGTGCCACTTTTTAAAATTATGTTTTTTGTTACCAAAGTTTGTTTGATAGTATTCATTATTTTTTAGCAGAGGTTGCATTTTTGTTAAATTAATTTGATTTCTAACTTTGTTATCTAATATAAGTCATAATTTTATAAACATTCCTTAAATATTTTATGTTTTATTTTGAAATAACCTTAGGTGTCCGCCACTGGGGGACTTCCCCCTACTCATAATTGAATAGCTGGACAGAGCAGTTGAGATGTTAATTAAAATAACTGTCAAAGATTTTGTATTTATGGCAATAAAATAAAAAAAATCTTTGATCTTCTGATAGTCTTCTTTCAAATCAAATAAAAAGAATAATTTTGTTTTTGAATCGGATCCCGTCATCATATTCCATAAAGCTACTCAAATCGATACAGCAGTTTTTAAATATCTTTAATATGTAATAAATTACTAGTATCAATAAATAAGTAGTATAAATAGTATCAAGAACTGTCAGTCAGTATCATCAACGACTATCATGACTGAAAAAAGTGAGGTGAAAATAAATTTGTGTTAATCGAAGTAGATAGTAGTGGCGACGATGCGACTAGGACCGCACGGGTTTAGGTTCAAAGCCTTGGTAAAAAACAATAATAATTATTATTTAAAGTCTTTTTGTGTGCAACGATTTATCTGTGGAAATTCGTGTGACCGCGACCTATGATTTAATTCTGCGTTGAAAACGAATATTTACAATTCAAATTAGTGTGAAACTTCCCTTTTTATTATACAGTGTGAAGTGATGCAGTTTAAAAATGTGATTAATTATCACTTTAGTTAATTTTCATAAATAAGTCCTAATTTAATTTTATACATACATACATATAATCACGTCTATATCCTTTGCGAGGTAGACAGAACCAACAGTCATGATACGACTGTTAGCTTATTTTTTTTCTACTAGTAATATATGTGTGCATTAACAAAACCGTTATAAGTACTTAATCAATAAAATTATACCTAACATCGGTTGCTTAACAGTAAGTGATTGTACATATTCCTTAATACCTCATACATATATTTATATTATAAATGCGAAAGTAAATTTGTTTATGTATTTGTTTGTTTGTTGTCTCTTCACGCGTTATCTACTAAACCAATCTACTTGAAATTTATATAATTAAGAGTTTGGAAAAGGACATAGGGTACTTTTCATCCCGATCAAAACTATAGATCCCGTGTTTGCGAAAAACTTTTTTTTTGTAGATGGCGCTAAATTCGCGCGGGCAAATCTGCGCATGCGACACCAAGGAAGCGTTTTGCCAATAAAGACTGTGCTTTTTCTCCCTCTGATAAGAAACCAGTGGTTACCGTTGTTCAGCTATAACTAGTATCCTTATAAAAACTGATCTATTATATTGGAAAGTTACTAACATACATAGATATAATCTTTATCGCTTGCGGAGAAGACTGAGCCAACAGTCTTAAAAAAAAGACTAAAATGCCACGTTCAGCTGCATGATTTAATGATGGAATTGAGATTTAAAAAATGACAGATTTGAATAAGAGAAATCCCAAGTTCATTAGCAGTTCTCTAGATACTCCGGATACATCCTTCCCTCTCTGGAAATAAGCCCAGAGTGCGTTTTGACCATAAGTCGGGATTAGGTTGAAGAATTAACAAGCAATTTCTTGGATTTATAGTTTTTATAAGATAGATAATAAAAAGAGCCTGGGTTACGTCGTATGTATTGTTATTTCAGCATCTATTTACATAGGATCGGAATCGAAAATGGATAGAGTATAAAAACAGTGCTTATCGGTAAATTCATAACAATGCCATCTAGTGCGAATCGGTGGAACTACAACACGGTCAATACATATCATTGCGTGTCCTCCTAATAGTTTCTGAGAAATTAATTAGATGGCGCTG
Source organism: Amyelois transitella (assembly GCF_032362555.1). NCBI lineage: Eukaryota > Metazoa > Arthropoda > Insecta > Lepidoptera > Pyralidae > Amyelois > Amyelois transitella. The sequence goes on along the minus strand of NC_083511.1, from coordinate 1,291,002 downwards.
TCGTCATACGGAGATTAAAATTAAAATTAAATTAAATTAAAATAACACAAAAAGACTCCAATCTGATCTCCGCAACCTAATCTAACATATTAGACTATTCTATAATATATAAAATTAGTATTTTCCACTTACGACCCTTTTAGCATAAAGTCAGTATGCACATTGCATTTCCCACGACACTATCCTTGACATTACCAATTATTCCACGATTCAATACTAGTCATAGTCCATATCAGTTTAGCTAAGTAAGTTGTGTAGTTCAGTTTATACATGAAATGGAAAAATGTGTGTGAAGTGATGATAGGTACCTTATAGACAGTGCGGTTTTATCCAGAACTTTGAGACTGGCTTAAATCAAATAAAGTTCAGGTAAATCTCACCCTAAGGTTGACTGGAAGAGACTGCTTTAGCGATAAGTCCGCCTTTGTACCTCATTACCTGTGTTTTTTTTCATTGTTTCTTTCTCTTATGGTGCAATAAAGAGTCTATCTATCTTTCTATCTATGTATAATATCCCTATTTACATTTTAGAAGAAGAAAACATAGTGTACTTCTCAACTTGTACAGATAACTGGTAACGATTTCTAATGAACTTGGGACTAATTATATACACTTTTTGTATGTATTGCGATAACTTCCCAACCGGTCGTCTGATTTTGGTAAAATTTAAAATGTATGTAGAATCTGTCAATAGAATATTTAAATTCGCAGCGCATAAAAATCGATTACGTTATTTATGAAATAATTAATTAATATATTTATTTAAACTTTATTGCACAAAAACAAAAATGTACAAAAGGCGGACTTAATGCCGTTTGGCATTGTCCTCCAGTCAACCAGCTGAACTAACAGAAAAACTTTAAGTTGATGATGCGATAAAGTGCACATGCATACTGACAAAATACATACATTACAAAAACAATAACAATTTTGTAAAAAGTTTCGCGGCGAACAACTAGTAAAAACCAATCAAGGGAAAGACTAATAAACAGATTCTTCTTTAAGGCGATGTACTAGCAACATGTCACGCCATCCAGCTGAATATAGTCTTACTTCCTTTGTGGCACTGTTGGCTCACTCTAACCCGTATGGGATGAAGACGTGATTATATTTATGTATTTTACATAATAACATATGGGATGAAGACGTGATTATATTTATGTAAAATACATGGTAAAATACATGTATTTTACATAAATATAATCACGTCTTCATCCCATACATTAATATTTAAATTGTGTGCAAAAAATTATAACTAGAAGCTTATCAATGTATAGTATAAAGCAAAGTCGCTTTCCGCGTCTGTCCTTATGTCTGTATGTATGTATGCTTAGATCTTTAAAACTACAAAACGGTTTTTAAGCAGTTTTTTTTTAAAGATAGAGTGATTCAACAGAAAAGTTTTATATGTATAAATGCTACTCGTGCAAAGCCGGGCCGGGTCGCTAGTGTAATATAAATCTATACTAATTTTTGCTAATATTATAAACCTGAAGAGTTTGTTTGTTTGAAACTACTGATTTGAATTGAAAAATTCTTTTTGTGTTAAATAGACCATTTATAAAGAATGGCTATAAGTTATATAACATCACGCTGCAACTATTAGGAGCGAAGAAATAATGAAGAATGTGAAAAGAAACGGGGAAAATTATTCATCCTTGAGGGCTTGAATGATGCCCAAAATAACTATTCCACGCGGACGAAGTTGCGGGTACAGCTAGTTAAAATAAAATAATACGAATTTATTTATACCCAAAGGGCATCACAAGTTTCCCTGAGGTACGGGGAAAGCTAACCAGATTATAAAGGCTCCCAGCAAAATTGCGATACCTTAAACTTTAAATTGGAGGCTTTTATCATAAATATTGATTAAACAAAGACCGAGATCGGGAAGATGAGGTCAGTTATATAAATAAATATAATACAGGACAAATAACACACATTGAGTTAGCCTCGAAGTAAGTTCGAGACTTGTGTTACGAGATACTTACTCAAAGATAATATATTTTATAATAAATAATTATATAGATAAACATCCAAGACCTAGGCCAATCAGAAAAAGTTCTTTTCTCATCATGCCCTGGCCGGGATTCGAACCTGGGACCTTCTATATACATAGATATATAGATCTTATATATATATATAGACCTCTTCTGTTACAGAGTCACTGACTGACTGACCTAAACCTGGGTCTATACCGCTTTATACTAGACTTGAAATTCGGTCGGTACTTAGGTAGGTCATGTAGATCTCTCCTCATGTGGTCTAGATGTGCACTAAACAGTATTTCCCGAATTCCCGCGGGAAAGGGAACAAGCGGGACTATTTACTTTGCGCGGGCGCCTTATAATGAATAACTAGACTATTGACCGGAGCATCGCTTCCGTGAAATTTCGAGAATCTTTGGCTGAATTTGGAAACCTACTAACCTGTATTGTATCCATGGTTACACATCCAGTTGCCTGAATGTGCAGGTTTACTCACGATGTTTTGCCCTCACCGTAAGGGCATCGGTTAGCATTCAAACTAATATACATAACTTTGACAATAGTCATTGATACATGGCTGAAGTGGGATATGAACCTGTGCTTTTCTGCGCATCACGCATTTTAACCGCTCAACCACTAAGTATACCTACGACTATTTGTAACTCCATGAGTTAACAAAAGCCCCATTTTGACCCAGAAACATGTTCCACTTAGTTATGGAGGTAAAATTGACAACTGTTTGACCTAATCCACATTTACATACAATAAAGAGGATAAATTGGTTTGTTTAGAATAAAAATCGAAATTTGTTTGTGCTAAAGAAAATAGGATAAGATCACCCCATCTCTTTTCAATGGATGTAGTAAAAGGTGACTAAGAGATAGGCTTATAAATTTGGGATTCTCCTTGTAGGCGATGGGCTAGCAACCTGTCACTATTTGAATCTCAGCTGAAAGTTCAAAACTGTTGACTCTGTCTACCGTGCAACAAATAAAGACTAAACGAGAATTTCTTGAAATTTTAACGTAAGAAGTATGCAGAGATGCGTAGCAGCAAGTGGAAAGATGTAGTCTCTGCCTACCCCACTGGGAAAAAGGCATGATGGCATGTATGTGTAGCGGGAGCGATGATTCGGCTCGACCGCCACCAAAGAGAAGATCTTCCACCAGGCTAGGTGTTATGCCTGGGGAACCGCGCGACAGACGATATTGTGTCGGAGGTTGTATAATATAGCTGCAATCCGTGAAATCTTTGCTTGCGCGATTTAGGTTTTTCGCTGTTTTTTGACTGATAGCGTCGCGTGATTTTATTTTTTTATTTTTGTGACGTGTAGCATAGATATGTCGCCACATATGTATGTATGTTCACGGAAATTAAACGCGACTTACGCTGACAAATGTAAGTCAATTTTTCAATTAATTTATGAAAGGATTCCAGTATCAGTGTTATATAATTACCGTGATTATATTAACTGCAAGGCCAATTATGACCCCAAAACTTGTGCCTTCAACGTTGTAGAGATGACAAATGATGTAGTTCATCAGGCGCTGATGGATATCCTGACAGCCATTAATTCGATTACATTCTCACCGCTAATGGATTGCCGACTTAAGTATATTTCCTTTTTAGGTCACGTTGGAAACTCATCTATATTTATGCGGCCCCTGTGGCGCAGTAGGCCCCGGGTTCGAATCCCGGCCAAGGCATGAAGGGGAACGGAAACTTTTTCTTGTTGGGTCTCTTTTTTGTCCCATATAGGTATATAAGAAATAAATACATACGTATCACGTCTATATCCCTTGCGGGGCAGACAGAGTCAACAGTTTTGAAATAACTGATAGGCCACGTTCAGCTGTTTGGCTTAATGATAGAAACGAGATTCATACAGTGACAGGTTGCTAGCCTAAAAGAAGAATCCAAAGTTTATATGCCTATCCTGTAGTCACCTTTAACGATATCTATGGGAAAAGATGGAATGGTCCTATTCTTTTGTTCTATTGATGCCGGGAACCGCACGGCACGTCTTATAATACACACAAGAACGTTTTATTAAGGACTCAAGGCGATGTGCTATTATATTATACAATCATTTTATCTAAGCTGATCAAATTCTCGCATAATGTACCCGTTTTTTAAATACCTACATCAAATCTATAGCAAGAACTTTCATTATAGGTACTCATATGATTTCAAATAAAAAAGTGATAATATATAAAAACTAAGTGATACGTTGTGCAATGAACTGTAATTATAAAATAAAATAGTGATCAAAGCATTAGTCATTTATAAATTGTAAACATAAGTATAAACAATAAGTGAACGTAATTAATTTCAATTAACACGAATGATATTAGGAAATTCGACGTATAATTATAAAAATTACACATAAAAGATACGTGTGCATTCAGAAATATTAGTGAAAACATTGATATGTCTACGTAATTGTTTAAAAAGTTATTAATATTATAAATAAAGTCACATTAGTAAAAAGTTAAACATAAGTGACAAGTAAAACAAAAACAAAGTGAAAAACAAGAGTGTATAAAGAACTGTAAAAAAAATAAAAAAAAATAAAAATAAAAACAATGGGTTGCGGTTCATCCGGCAACGTGGTGCCCGCTCACGAGGGCACAGCAAATGGTCACAAACCAGCAAATGGTCACAACCCCGCAAATGGTCATAAGGACAATCGTGGTGACGGTGATCGAGACGATTTGCCGACTGTCGTCCTGCCAGAGACGCCGATCAAACCGAAACCTCGTGAGTATTATAATAGAAATAAACATTAAACATACAACATACAATCACGTCTATATCCCTTGCGGGGTAGACAGAGCCAATAGTCTCGAAAAGACTGAAAGTCCAAGTTGAGTATGGCTTGAAAACGGAATTAAGATTCAAATATTGATAGGTTGCTAGCCCGTCGCCTACAAGAGGGATTACAATTTATTAGCCATTCCTTTAGTCGCCTTTTACGACATCCCTGGGAAACATACATATGGAGTGGTACTATACTATTTTTAAATAACGGAAACTAAACAGCACGATATAATTAAACATATAGATTATATTTATGTATGTATACATATTTCATAAAGCAAAAATATATTTCCAGCTGTGGCCTTCGAGATACCTCTAGAAGAATTCGATGCGACGAGACGAGAATCCGTCATGACGCCTCCTCCCCATTTGCAGCGGCTTTTGCAACCTCCCCAGGCTGAGATCACCCTCCCTGACATCGAAGAGAAGTTGGCAGAAGCAGAGCAGCGAAGACAAACGGTATGTTATCGCTCCTGCCTAAGGTCACCTATAATGTTTTCAACTCATGTGTATCATCATATCACACACTGTGTATTTTTGAGGAGAAGTTGACAAAAGCTAAAAAGTGAAGATAAACGGTAGTTTACCTCTTCTGCCTTTTTTTTTAACGTGTGGAAAGACCTTCGTCTACCCGGCCAGCTACGGGAAGCCGGACGGGTTATGTGGGGCTTGAACACACTAAAACCACACGGTGCCATCGCCTACCGCTTCGTTGCCGGGAGTGTGAGCTGTACCTCTTCTGCCTAAAGTAAACTATGTATAATGTTTCATACACAGTATGTGTCTTTGAGTAGAAGTTGGCAGAAGCTGAGCAGAGAAGATAAACGTTAGTTTTTCTGTTCTGCCTAAAGTAATCTATAATGTGTCCAACTCATTAACACTATGTGCCTTTGAAGTGAAGTTGGCAGAAGCAGAGAAGAGAAACAGAATGTAACTCTTCTGCCTTTTTATTTACCCATTGCATAAAGAAACATGTATAATATAAAAGCTATTCCCTTGACTTATTTCAACATTAATTGCAACTAACACAAACAAACTCCTATTTCAATAAAATATTTAATGAAAAATCTTTTACAGCGGACGCAAAAGGTGAAATTCCCGAAGCTTAAAGTTTAATTACTAGAGTTTCACGGACCTGCGATGCACTCCCGTTTCATTTCATTTCGTATTCCACGAATTAATGCAGCTCTTCCCGTCTGTCCTGTTATTAATTAAGGGACTAGCAGCTTTCCTGTAATATTGGCGCTCAGTTTTGAGTTATTCACGATTTTTAGATAAATTTTACATTTAATCGAGAATTTATGATAGTTTTAATATAATAAGAGGATCGATGATTGAGTAGTTAAGATATAAAGTTCCAATCTACCGCGGCAATGTGGAATAGTAAGGAGTCTGTAGAAGAAATATTTCAATTATTTATCCCTTACGGGGTAGACAGAACTGACAGTCTCGAAAAGACTTGAAGGTCACGTTCAACTAGATGGCTTCTTGGTGGAGATTGACATAGGAACAAAGCTGATGTATTAATTATGATGTATTAAGCTTGATCCAACAAAAAATTGGTATTTACAAAAATACCTCTCACATACCCATCTAAGAAGCAATACAGGGGGTGTCAGCTTCTTCAGTGAACTCTTACGGCGAACGCAGTCGCTAATAAAGAATAATAATGTTCGCACAAAAAAGAATTAAGTGTAACTTTCTTAATTTTACAGATTTTGCAGCAAAGAGCCGCGTCAGCGCAGAAGAGGGCACAGAGGATGATGAAGTCGATTCATGAAATGGACAGGGTGGACTCTGAACATGTAAGTTTTTTAATCTACGGAGTTCGTTGACGGGAATCACACCAGCCACCGCAGCGTGGCACGCGCGATTCCGTTTTTATCGCGCTATATATGTAAGCTATGTATATATAAGCTGTCGCTGTCCCGTTACAAATGGTACACATAGTCACGCCATAATAACTTTTGTGAAAAGAGAATCGCCTCAGATCGATGAATCCTTTTGAAGCCGGTTAAATTTCATAACTAACTGTAAGAAACACTTTCCTGTAAACCGCATCAAAATCGGTTCAGCGAAACGCGAGATAATCATAAACAAAAATACATACATAGAAACATAGAGGTCAAACTGGACCCCCTTTTTTAACGGCGGTTAAAAATAGTATTAAACGTTAACATATAATATATCATGATTTAAATATCTATATATATTATTATAAAAAAAAGTAATCTTAAAGGAACTATTTAATAATTAAGATATGAATAAAATTAAACTGTAAAAAAAAAATTAAAAAAAAATTTATTTTTTTGCTTTCAGGAACACGCGGACCCCACCAATAAGCGTGGCATCAATGCTGTCACCATCCCCCCCGAACCCGGGGTCTGTGAGGACAAGCACATAACTTAAATTTATACCTATTTGTTAATTTAAATACTTTTATATACTTATTTATAAGAAATTTTTATAGAGAAAAAGCTGTCCTGGAGTGGATGATAAGTAACGTAACTTAAATGTCAAAAATAAAATTATAGACTCCATTTTAAATTACGGGAAAACCACTTAAGAGAAAGATTATAATAGAATTGTGTACGAGTATCAAAAAAATTATAAAATTTTATTATAATGTGAGATTAAGAATGCATAATATTAAATAAGCTTTTCGTGTGATAATAAATTATTATTAAATTCACATAATTGCAAAAAAAATATATATAAAATGTCATCTCTAAATATTGTTTTAAGTTTTTTTTTTGGTAGAAAATATTCATGGAAATTTTTATAAAAAATACCATACAATTATCTAAAATTTTCTATTTACCTAGGTTTTATTCAAATATCATGAATTATTTACTTAAATAAAGCCAATTATTCTTTTGTTTAACTTTTTTATTGTTGCTATGAATTTTTTTATATTAATTATTATTTATTTCCTTGATATTAAAACGGTATTTAAACACAATCTAAGTTTATTGTGATTTTTGAAGATGATATGGATATTTTTATTATATTCTGTCAATGTTTTCTTTATAAATAAAATTAATTGTTTAAAAAAATATATTTTTGTCCGTTCCAATTCATACATAAATTAATGCCTGTGGTAGCTACTGTAGGTAGTCCCCTAACTAACTAATTAACATATGTTCAAACCCAATTCCTCTAACCTAGTGATTACACTGCTCATTTTGTTGAAAAATACGACGCTATACTGAAAAGAAAATGTATACAATGAAATCCTACTACTATTATAAAGGCGAAAGTTTGTATGGATGTATGGATGTTTGTTACTCTTTCACGCAAAAACTACTGAACCGAACCATGAAATTCGGTATGTAGGTAGCTGAAGACCCAGAATAACACATAGGCTACTTTTTATCCCAGAGTTCCCGCGGGATTGATAGGGTTTCCATGCGGACGAAGTCGCGGGCGGCCTCTAGTATAATATATATCTTCCCAACATGAGGGTATATCCTATACCTACTTCTATTGTTCCTGAAAATTATGTTTGTCTTAATATTCGTGAGCATAATTTGCTAGCATTGTTGGTATAGGGTAAGGTTGCTTAAATCGTACCACCGCCTAAGTCGTACCCCGGTAATTTCTCACTTGATACACAAAAAATGCACCATCTGATGACATTTATCTGAACTATTTAGTCAGGCAAACAAATTCAAACAAGTGGAACGCTGCTCGGCTTCGTGAAACGAAGATATTTAAAAAGTAAGTATTTTATACGTAATGCATTACAATTTTTGGCACATTTATAAGCTATTTATGGCAGGATAGCGATAGTTAATTTATTTCTTTTACAATGTCTATTTAGAGTGCGTATCTAGCAATAGTTTAAGCATACTCAAACATGAGATATTTATAGGTTATGTTAGTTGTTTTAATTTGAAATTCAGAAGTCCCCTCTGCTTAAGTCGTACCTGTGCTAAATTCCTTAGTCGTACCGGTACGACTTAGGTATAAAGAAAATTATTTAACAATTTATTTATTTTTTTATCAGGTTATAAATACTACATAGCATGAAAAAGATAAAATACAATACTTGGAAGCAAGAGGATATGGACCAGGCTCTATAATAGAAGCCAAGGAAAATATAAAGAAGAAGAAGAAGCCTGTACTAGATATGAAAAAAATCAAAATTGAAAAAGGAATTAATAAAAGTATTAAAAGAAGAAATAAAGGAAAACAAAAAAATAAAAGCTTAAGCATCATGGTTATGCCAACTATGTAAAGAAGATCGCGAAGAAAACATGATTCAGTGCATAAAATGTAAAGTCTGGATACATGACCTATGCGCTGGTGTAGAAAGTAGTACCATTAAAAAATATACATATTTGTGATATCTGTGTTAGTAAGTAGATTCGATATTATAACTTCTTGATAACCAAAACATGTTTCAAGTGATCTCTGACATTCAGTATTATTTCTATATAGTTTATTATGACTTCATTGAAGTCTATTTTCTAAGTACGACTTAGGCTATAGGTGGTACGAGTTAGGAACTGAGGCGCCTTAGTCGTACCGAAAGCAGGTTTGTTAAAATTGTTAATTTAACTATTTTGATGAAAGATTTGTTAGTGTCTATAAACGTTGATGGAAAGGCAACTAAATAAAGATTCGACAGATGTAAGAAGTTGTGTTTAATTTCAATTGTAGTAATTATTAGAGTAACATTTCCTTAGGGGGTACGACTTAAGCAACCTTACCCTAATAAGTAAATTACTTGACAATAATATATGAACGTAATTTCTGATTCTCATTTTAAGCGATGTACTAGCAACCTGTCACTTTATGAATCTCAATTCCGCCATTTTGAACATTAAGCCGGTTCTGTCAATCTCGTATTGGATAAAGACGTGGTATATATGTGTGTTATTAATTTTTTTTTTACAGATTCTGTACTATACCGACGCTGATTTAAAAAATCAGTCAAATGTTGTAAAATTCCTCGATTATTTTTAATGGTAGACTAGCAACCTGTCAACTATTGCTGAATTCTATATCACATATACGTAGAGATGGCCAAATGCCCGGGCATTTAATATCCCTTGTGGGCTAGACAGAGCCAACAGTCTTGAAAAGACTAAATGGGCACGTACAGCCATTTGGCTTAATGATAGAATTGAGATACAAATAGTGAAAGGTTGCTAACCCATCGCTTAAAAAAGAATCCCAAGTTTGTAAGCCTATACCTTAGTCACCTTTACGACATCCATGGGAAGGAGATGGAGTGGTTTTATTCTTTTTTGTATTGGTACCGGGAACCACACGGCACTATTGGGAATTTTCCCAATTTGCCTTAAATGCCCGGGTATTTGCCCATTTCTACAAATACGTGGTTTTATAGTCTGACTAATGGCTCTGTCTACCCCAGAGGGGCGGTGATAACTGATAGACAGACAAGCGTTATTTTTAATCCGTAATCTGTTTATTTTAACGGCTATGCCGCTTTTAATTCGATTTAGAATTCAGATATGACTTTTAACAGAAATTCTTACAGTATCGTAAAAAAAAGATAAAATTAACACTAGCTATTGCCCGCGACTTCGTTTGCCGTAAAAGTTCACTGAAAAAGCTCAACTCCCTGTATCGCCTCTTAGAGAGGTGGGATAAGTATTTTTGTAGACTTCAGTTTAGACCACCGCATCCGAATCGGAGGAATTGTTTTTGCGAAAACAAATATACAAACAAACAGACAGACATTACAAAAATCATATTTTTATAGATATCATAGATTTTTTGCCAATATTTTTCAAGTACGGACATCGGTCACTTACTTTTTTATTATATGTATGTATAAAGATTGGATTTTCCGCTAAAAACTAAAAACCCAGTGTGTATAACCCCTATGTAAGGCAATACGCTTAGTAAAGCAGTTACTTCATAAATTTCGTAGTTAAGACTAAGCTAAGTTCTCCATGAATTGTTTATACAGCGCTCAGGCGTCGCTAATACCTAATGATGCTCTTGGGAGGGCCGTATTTATAGCATTACTGGCATCCGCACTTGGCTTCACATACATATATACATACATACATAAAATCACGCCTCTTTCCCGGAGGGGTAGGCAGAGACTACATCCCTCCACTTGCAACGATCTCTGCATGCCTCGTTCGCTTCATCCACATTCATAACTCTCTTCATGCAAGCTCGGCGATTTCTTGATCTGACCCTTTACCAGGACGTCCTTAATTTGATCAAGATACGTTCGTTCCCACTCCGACCTTTCCCTCCACACTCTCCTTGTATATCTGCTTAGTCAACCTGCTTTCATTCATCCTCTCCACATGACCGAACCATCTTAACATACCCTTTTCTATTCCTGTAACAACATCTTCTTTCACATCACAACATCAACATTTGGCTTATTTTCGTCCACATTTCTATTCTAATTTAGTTTGGAAATTGTGAAGTTGACGTTATTAAAGAAAATGCTGCAGTTCAGTTTGTTACAGATTCTCTTGCAACGACGCTTTGGAACGGCAGTAAAATTAGTTTTAAGTAATTTATTTGACGACCACCAATGTTGTGAAACCAAAAGATATGGCAATTATTATATGATGTTGAAATGTCCCACATTAATGAATTAAAAAAAATAATTATTACATGTTGAATACATACTTATACACATACATAATGTTACGTCTATATCCCTTGTAGGATAGTCAGAGTCTCTAAAAGACTGAAAGACCATGTTCAGATTTATGACTTCATGATGGAATTAAGACTCAAATAGTTACAGGTTACTAGTCCATCACCTATAAGAGGAATCCCAAGTTTATAAGTCTTACCCTTAGTCGCCTTTTACGAAATCTGATGTATACCTAAACCATATTAATTCAACACCTATCAAAAGTTTTTCAATATACCGTTAAAAGAATTAAGAATCCAATTAATTTATGTTCCAGTAAGAATTTTGTCAAATTGTCTTCCAAAATGAGAAAAAGGTAAGTTCAGTGGAATCTATAAAACATATAGTTATGATATATGTATATGTAGATGGCTCTGACTGGCTTTGTAGGGTGAAAACCGAGGGCGCTTACAAGCATACTATATGTAGGCATACATCACTATTAAACATATAGTTATATCATATTGACAGATCTGTCTGGATTTGATACAGGGGGAATTGAGGGACGCATATAAGTGTATGTTTGTATGCAAACCGTCTGCGAATTTTATAAAACACTAGCGACCATTTTTGTATGTATGTATATATAATAAATGCTAAGCCTGTATATATAATAAATGCTAGCCGTGGCCTAGCATTTATTATATAATTCCACGCGGACGGAGTCGCGGGCACAGCTAGTTGTAGATATAAACCTTCCTCAGCCCCGTAGTAGCTGTAGCTAGTACTATACTGCTAGTAATATACGCGGTTTTTTATCGCGCGAAAAACTATCGCTGTCCCGTTTTACGTCATAATAAAAAGCGAAACAGCCATATTTTTTTATCCAAACAAAGCAAAGTTGTACACACATACATATAGTCACGTCTGTATGGAAGCCAGAGCCAATAGTCTTGAATAAACTGAAAGGCCACGTACAGCTGTATGGCTTTATGATAGAATTGAAATTCATATATGATATCCTCGTGGGCCTGCCGAAAAACATTCCTTTAGAAATAAGCAGTGCCCTTGTACTGAATTTTTTTTTCAGTTATAATCTTATTTTCCATATATAAATAAATAGATTAAGTTGTAAGACTGCGAAGTCTCATTCACCAGTATTTACCACTTCTACAGGCTCATATCGTTTCGAAATCTATGGCCGGACGGCTTTCTATGAAACATATAGTAATGTTAGGTATATCGACACTGTCTGGACTTAATGCAGGGCGAACAGGGGGCGCGTGTATGTATGTATGTTTATGCATATCGTCTGTCTGCAACGGGGATTGACGGATGTTGTAATTAGTTAGGGGTTGAAATCGATCAATACTGTGCAGTTTTGTTTTGTTTTGTAATTAATTGTCTGGTCTGGCTTTTAATACTAGACTTTGCTTTGAAATTTTGTAATGGTCTTTGTCTGTGCCGCGTGAATTTTGTTGACATAAACATTTTACGTTTTTCCTTCACGAGGTAAAAGCATTCAGTAAAGAATGATATGCGTTAATTTTTCGTCAAAGTCAGTCTTTAAAGACTGGCGGCTCTGTCTACCTACCCTGCAAGAGATACAGACTTGATCATATGGATGGATGGATGGTCAATCAGGGGAATGGCAAATAAACTTGGGATTCTTTTTTTGGCGCTGTGTTAGCAACCTGCAACTATTTGGTGTGAACGTGAACTATAAATCTGTAATATCTGTCTGCCCCGTAAGGGATGAAGACGTAATTATGTGAATAAATGAACACTCTGACCCGGAGCAAGTGGAAAGAGAATATAAAATAAAGACTAGGCCTTCTAGTCTTTGAATAGAAAAAAAAAACAAATCTGTGTGAAAATCCATTCCATCGTAAATTAGTTTAAAGACGATACTTTTTTAATATTCCCACTGAATAGGAGCCTGGTGTCGAAGCTTATTACTTACTCTATTTGAATACATATATGCTAATTACACACGTGCTTATCCCAGACAAGGTCTTCATTCTACATAAACAAAGCAAATTGCAATTCACAAGATTTTGCTAATGATCAGCGAATGAAGGAGATGTAAAATTATTAAATTAAAGTTTAAATAATTTTACATCTCCTTCACAACCTTCCTCCTAGCAACATAATATAATTTAAAAAAAATACCTATGTTCACTTTATTAACGTGGTGTGTGTGTGTGTGTGCCGTGTGGTTCCCGGCACCAATACAAAAAAGAATAGGACCACTCCATCTCTTTCCCATGGATGTCTTAAAAGGCGACTAAGAGATAGACTTACAAACTTGGGATTCTTTGCTAGGCGATAGGCTAGCAACCTGTCACTATTTGAATCTCAATTATATCTTTAAGCCAAATAGCTGAACGTGGCCATTCAGTCTTTTCAAGATTGTTGGCTCTGTCTTCCCCGCAAGGGATATAGACGTGACCATATGTATGTATGTATGTTATTAACGAGCTCAACATAAATGGGACATCTATGATTTAGTTACCCTTTGATTTCAGTAGTCAAATGTTGACTTTTATTTACTATTTATTAATTATCAAAAAATAATTAATTGTATATTGTTTTTTTATGTATAATTTCAACTCTGTTATATGGAGCATAGTTATTTGAATTAAATAATAATATATAATTTTTTTTTTTTACTTCTTACTGGCGGTATTTATTACGTGCATCTCTTCGTTTCTATTGTCAATGGATACTTTGTAATATGTTCCAAGAAGGCTTTAGCCCCGAGAGATGGGACGTCCAGTGAGATTAGTAAGGAGAGGTAATGTGTAAGTACTTGATAGTACTACACTAGTAAATTACTGTCCATTGTAGGGTGTCAAGATAGGATGCGCTGTTAGAGAAACAAATGCGAGAGAAGTGCACTCCTCCCATGATTCGGCTAAGAGTAAGGAAGGTTGGTGGAGCCACGGGCTGTGCTGAAATAGTGTCTTTTAATCCTACTACATACATATGGTCACGTCTATATCCCTTGTGGGGTAGACAGAGCCAACAGTCTTGAGAAGACTGATCGGCCACGTTCAGCTATTTGGCTTAATGATAGAATTGAGATCCAAATAGTGACAGGTCGCTAGCCCATCGCCTTAATAAGAATCCCAAGTTTGTAAGCCTATCCCTTAGTCGCTTTTTACGACATCCATGGGAAAGAGATGGAGTGATCCTATTCTTTTTTGTATTGGTGCTGGGAACCACACGGCACGATAAGTAATGCTACTAATATTATAAATGCGAAAATTTGTATGTCAGGATGTCAGTATAGATGTTTATTACTCTTTCACGCAAAAACTACTGAACCGATTTCGATGAAATTTGGTATTTAGGTAGCTGAAGACCCCGAAATAACTTAAAGGCTACTTTTTATCGCGGAGTTCCCGCGGGATAGATTCCACGCGGACGAAGTCGCAGGCGGCCGGTAGTACAGTTATAAATTTATAATTCCTATTACATTCCATGTTTGACCGTGTGATTCCCGTCACCCTTAGAAAAAGAATAGATCCACTCCATCTCTTTCCCATAGACGTCGTAAGATGCGACTAAGAGATAGGCTTATGAACTTAGGGATTCTTCTTTCAGGCAACGGGCTAGCAACCTGTCACAATATTAATCTCAATTCCATCATTAAGGCATTATATCACTGAGCCGCGGTTCCCCAGGCATAACACCTAGCCTGGCGGAAGATCTTCCCTTTGGTCGAGCCAAATCATCGCCCCCGCTCATACAGACCCGAAATCAATACAACTGACATTCCACGTGCCTAGGCCGACTCGTGTGGAGTGAATAGTTTAGCTCCAGTGAATTATTGAATAACTGAGACCCAAATAAATTGGATTCCGATACGTCTGCACGTCGATGCCGAGTTGTAATGTACGAGTGCAGTGCCGGATCTACAGGATTTGTCCTTCTTTATTAAAAAAAAAACTAGCTCAAAGATTCAAAATTCAAATTCAAAATTTTTATTCATTATTATAGGATACTTCATATCGCTTAATAATTGTTAAAACGTATGGTTTAACAACATTGGTTGACGTCAAATGCTCATGCCAGCATCTCTGCAGCATTTTCTCAATACTAGAGGCATTAAAAAAATTTTAAAATTAGGTCTTTTTCATAGGGCTTAATGATATTTGTACCAAGTTTTAACGAAATCGGTTTAACAATAAAAAGCCTGCAATTTTATAATCGTTTTTATAATATCACCTCGTATTTAGTATTCGCTGGGATACGCGTCAGATTAACTTTTGTAATCCTTTATACTCAAACACAACGTGTATGTTTTTTACGGAATAGACAAAACAGAGTCACAGGACTTTAAAGAAGGCTGCGTTTAAGCTTTTCTTATACATAAATATAATCACGTCTATATCCCATGCATGCCAACAAATAATTTATGAGCCTATCCCTTAGTCGCCTTTTACGGCATCCACGGAAGAGATAAAGTGGTCTTATTCCTTTTTGTGTTAGTGCTGGGAACCACACAACACTATTATTCATCTTGATAAACTCGTATTATATAAGGAAATGAATTTTCTATCTATGAATCTCAATTCCATCATTAAGCCATTTAACTAGCCATTAAATATGACGGCCTCTATGGCGCAGAGGTAGTATGCTTGTCTTTAACACCGAAGGTCCCGAGTTCGAATCCCGACCAGTGCATGACGAACTAAGAACATTTTTTGATTGGTCTGGGCCTTGGACGTTTCTCCATATAAGAATTTATTTTAAAATATAGAATCGTAGAGTTAGTATCTCGTAACACAAATCTCGAACTTACTTCGAGGCTAACTCATTTCTTGTAATTTGTCCCGTATATATTAAAATATATATATAACCTCTTTCTAACCATGTATAAATGTGCCCGCAAAGTGTGTCAGCCCGGGGCACCGCATATGCTTGGTCCGTCGCTGTACATAAAATGTCAGTCGCTGTAAGGATTTGTGGTCAGGAGGAATTGTGATGAAATATGTATGTAATCATTCAACCACAGATAAAGGATTGGTCATTGCGACTTAGCTTGTCAATGGCCAGTCTTGTAGGGGTTGAAATTGTAAACTAGGTCTGGTCGTGGGGTTCGCTCTAGTGGGAATTAAAATAGTAAGTAGTTTTTCGACTTGGCGACTTAGGGATAGGCTTATAAATTATATGAAGGCTTATTGATTTTTTAGTACATACATACATATAATCACGTCTATGTCCCTTGCGGGGTAAACAGAGCCAACAGTCCTGAGCGGACTGATAGGCCACGTTCAGCTATTTGGCTTTAAGATAGAATTGATATTCGAATAGTGACAGGTTGCAAGCCCATCGCCTAAAAAAAGAATCTCAAGTTTGTAAGCCTAACCCTTAGTCGCCTTTTACGACATCCACGGGAAAGAAATGGAGTGGTCCTATTCTTTTTTGTATTGGTGCCGGGAACCACACGGCAAGATTCATTAGTAATAAACAAAAAAATAACTTTCTACTTCTCATTACTTTTACTGCAATGAGAAGTCACAAAATCCCAAAGGCACGTTCAATTTGAGCTATCATACGCTCATACACGGTCTTCCACTTCTAACGTTCCCAAAAATAATCGCCTATCACATTTGCTTATTATTACTTTTCTAATATTTTTTTTCCTAGGAAACAGCAAACCTCTTGTTAAACATCTCCTCAAATTTACATAGGTACAGCTCTGCAAAAATAAAAGAGGAAACAAAATTTCTGGAGCGAACCGCTTGCGAAGGCGTCGGGCGCGGACAAAGCAAATGTTTAAAAACGATCCACTAACCGGTTTCGAGTGGTTTTAACCGGATATTTCCAGTAGCGCCGTTCCGTTTCTTTCAATAAATCGGAATTTGCCGCGTTTTACATGATTGGATATACAAATGACTAGAGTTTATCCGGACTTTTGTAACGGGAGCGATGCTTCGGGCTCGACCGCCTGCCTATCTAAGGTAACATCTTCTGCCAGGCCATATGTCAAATAAATAGAATCGTGAAACGAATTTTGTAACTACGTTTATATACGGTCTAATAAATCAAGTAAATAACGACCGATGATACGAGTACTCCTTTTCTTTTAAATATCTAACATCATTACCAGTGAGAAACTTCCGGTGATTCAAAAAAATATCGCTTGCGCGATTTAGAATTTACGCTATAGTGGCGTAGAGATTTCGCCACGCTCTCCTTTCATACCCTGAAACTATAAAAATAGATGCAATGATTTTGACATTTGTGATAGCAGACATTTCACCACAGTTACCCTGATAATCGCTAAAATAATCATTTAATTTTAATAAATCATTTGGTTCAATTTCCACGTTTAGGTACGTTTAAGGAATACATACATATGATCACGTCTATATCCCTAGCGGGGTAGACAGAGCCACCAGTCTTGAAAAGACTTGAAAAAAAAGTCTTAAAAAGACTGATAGGCTACGCTCAGCTGTTTGGCTTAGTGATAGAATTGAGATTCAAATAGTGAAAGGTTGCTAGCTGAGGAATCCCAAGTTTATAAACCTATCCCTTAGTCGCCTTTTACGACATCCGTGGGAAAGAGATGGAGTGGTCCTATCATTTTTTGTAATTGTGCCGGAAACCACACGGCACTCACACATTAAGGAATATGCGCTTGAAAATTCAGAGGTATGATACCTTGGTTCGATACACTGTGAAAACAGTCAGATTTTCACACATAGGGGTACCACTTTGACCTCCCACAACGTATCCAATTTCCAACAGTTTTCATAGGAAAATATAGGTATGTTGAGTGCCGTGTGGTTCCCGGCACCAATACAAAAAAGAATAGGACCACTCCGTCTCTTTCCCATGGACGTCGTAAAAGGCGACTAAGGGATAGGTTTACAAACTTGAGATTCTTTTTTTAGGCGATGGGCTAACAACCTGTCACTATTCTAATCTCAATTCTATCTTAAATCCAAATAGCTGAACGTGGCCTATCAGTCCGCTCAGGACTGTTGGCTCTGTCTACCCCGCAAGGACTATAGACGTGATTATATGTATGTATGTATGTAAATATAGATATTTATTGTACTCAAAAGGATAGATATTCCTTTTGAGTACATAAGACATTTATCGGCGTGCGTTAGGAACGGAAATTCCCAAATTATCACGCAAGCGCACACTCGAACAACAACTAGTCAACATATAAAGACAAAGGCCAGTTAAATAGTCGATTAAAAGCAGTTGAATCATAGTAATTACAACATTATCAGTATTAATCGCCGTTGAGGCTAAAATCGGAATAATTTACACGCTTCGTTTATAGTTCGCTGATTGTTCGCCTGAAGCATTAACAATTTTACTGATATCCTACTAATATAATAAATGCGATGTCACTAATTGAATCTCAATTCTGTCATTAAGCCAAATAGCTGAACGTGGCCATGCAGTCCTTTCAAGACTGTTGGCTCTGTCTACCCCGCAAGGGATATAGACGTGATTATGTATATGTATGTTAAATCCTACTCGTATTTTCCCTCACCTCTAAAGTATGCAAAGCAACCAAACATACATATATATATAGCTCAGAAAAGACTCGTTAATACATGTTCGTATTAGGATTTGAACCTGTAGTCCCCGACCCCAAACATTTGATGCACTGAGTCATTAGTGCTCAAATTTGATGATTATCGAGGGGAGAAAATGAAAGGGTTGCAAATGCAATGTACTGATTCAAAATATGTATATGCGGAGTGGAGTTTAATTACCGTGTTTTGCAAACTTATATATGTTTTTGTATGTTACATGGAATTCTTATTTTTGGCGATGTACAAGCAACCTGTCACTATTTCAATCTTAATTCCAGCATTAAGCCACTTCCTCACTTTTCCGTGGATCGTAAAAGGCGACTAAGGGATGGGCTTATAACTGGGATTCTTTTTTTGGCGATGGACTAGCAACTTGTCACTATTTGAATCTCAATTCTACTCGTATCATTAACGGCCTCTGTGGCGCAGCGGTAGTACCTACGCTTGTCTGTGACACCAGAGGTCCCGCGTTCGAATCCCGGCCAGGGCATGATGAGAAAAGAACTTTTTCTGATTGGCCTGGGTCTTGGATGTTTATCTATATAAGTATATAAGTATTTATTACAAAATATAGTATCGTTGAGTTAGTATCTCGTAACACAAGTCTCGAACTTACTTCGAGGCTAACTCAATCTGTGCAATTTGTCCCGGATATATTTATATATTAAGCCAAACAGCTTAACGTGGCCTATCAGTCGTTTCAAGATTATAAACATTGATCACCTAATCCATATTCCAAGCGGACCCAAGGCTTCTATTCAGAAAAGTGAAGACAAAACCAAGAGTAACTCCAGAAGATAATGTGTGATTATACACGTCTACATCCCTTGAGGGGTAGACAGAGCCAAAAGTCTTGAAAAGACTGATAGGCCTCAGGAAAGTTGTTTGGCTTAGTGATAGAATTGCGATTCATATAGTGACAAGTTGCCAATCCATCGCCAAAAAAAAGAATCCCAGTTTATAAGCCTATCCCTTAGTCGCCTTTTACGACATCCACGGAAAAGAGAAGTGGTCCTATTCTTTTTTTTATTGGTGCCGAGAACTACACGGCACTAGAGGACATAGCTTATTTATTTATAATTAAGTATTTCTATTATTTCGATTAAACTCAATTGAAAGCACGATATGAAAATGAAAGGAAGTGAAAATGTCGCAGTGTAGTTTGTTCCGCCGCTTCTTCTACCCATGCGCTTTGGAAGCGGTAGTAGTTATAATTATATTTAAGTGATGTGACGTCAATAAGTGATACCTTATCTCCAATTTTGAAAGTAAATCTATTTTATTCTATAACATGAAGTTTTAATCCTGTCAAGGGTGAATCTCCCGTTAAATCCTTATTTTACCCCTAAACACTACCTGCCTAAATCTAGCTATAAGTTAGTCCACTCTCTCCCCTTGCTGGCTAGACAGGGGAGTCAACCCCTCGATATTCACAAATAAATACGTTTATCCCTAAATGGTATTCATAATAAGACCCCTAGGCACGGCTATGTTATTAAAAGTTTTATATTTCGTTTTCAGCTTACGGTAGGATGAAAGCTTTTGTTTATACTTATATTATAATGCTGAAGAGTTTGTTTGTTTGAACGAGCTAATCTCAGGAACTACTGGTTCGAATTGAAAAATTGAGAGAAGCGTGATTATTTTATTGTGACATGTGGCGTATATATTTCGCCACACACTATGTGTTGTTGAGTTAAATAAATAAATTTTTTATACTATCTAAATCTCAAGTCCAGCCAGCTAAACAGTTGGCTCTGTCTACCCCACAAGGAATAAATATGTGATATAGTAATGTTTGTTATTAAATATATATTTAGTTGAAATGAAATTAACACAAAATCTATTTACAATAGAAATATTTCTTTGTTTTGTTAAAATTTTGTTATTAAATAAATATTAGTTAAATGTGCCGTGTGGTTCCCGGCACCAATACAAAAAAGAATAGGACCACTCCATCTCTTTCCCATGGATGTCGTAAAAGGCGACTAAGAGATAGGCTTACAAACTTGGGATTTTTTTTTAGGCGATGGGCTAGCAACTTGTCACTATTTGAATCTCAATTCTATCATTAAGCCAAATAGCTGAACGTGGCCATTCAATCTTTTTAAGACTAGTGGCTCTGTCTACCCCGCAGGGGTTATAGACGTGACCATATGGAATTATGTATGTATTAATTAAATCTAATTAACACAAAAGACTATAAATGTATTACAATTACAAATGTATGTATTTAGGAATCGGAAACATTAAGTGATTCATGAACGACGATTATATTGTTTATTCACAAAATGTGTTCATTTCAGTAGTTAGTAATAAATTGATTATCTACTTACGTTATAATTTATTCATACATACATATAGTTACGTCTATATCCCTTGCGGGGTAGACAGAGGCAACAGTCCTGAGATGACTGAAAGGATGCGTTCAGCTGTATGGCTAAATAATGGAATTTAGATTCAAATAGTGACAGATGCCATGTTGTTCCCGGAACCAATACAAAAAAGAATAGGACTAGGACTTTTTCTTGGGTGATGGGCTAGCAACCTGTCACTATTTGAATCCCGATTCTATAATTAAGCCAAACAGCTGAACGTGGCCTATCAGTACTTTCGAGACTGTTGGCTCTGTCTACCACACAAGGGATGTAGACATGACCATATGAATGTATATATATATCAGGTCTCGAAAAAACTGAAACGCCACGTTAATAAATACGAGATGGGCCAGCGTACTTACCACTGGACCAAAAGTTCTGCCCTGGGGGACGCCGTATATAACGTCAACAATGTGGAAAAATTACTTTAGTTAAAAAAACGACATTTGTGGCGCGGAGTGACAGATTTATAAACTTGGGGTTCGTCTTGTAGGCGATCGACTAGCAACCTGTCACTATTTGAATATCGATTCTGTCATTAAGTCAAACAGCTGAACGTGGTCTATCAGTATTTTCCAGACTGTTGGCTCTTTCTACCACAAAAATCTAGTTTTCTAGTCTTCTAACTAGGACGTGTTTGGAAGCAAGGATATTCGATGTTAATTCATTGGCTGATGCAACTCGCACACGACAGCGTTTTCCGGCACTGCACCGCAGGATACGCTGGTATTGCTATAAATAGTGTTACGTCCAAAATTTAAGGCACACTTCGTCTCTTGAGGTACAACAATGAACACCCTTATAGCTGTGAGTATATCTTTGTGAATTAATGTTTCTTTATTTTTTTGGTAGATTATAAATTTAAAAAAATAATACGACGGACTTTTTTGGACACGTTATGATGTATTTGGCATCTCGGAATTTTTTTTATGTTACACGCCTTAAAATGTCCATGGCGATTAGAGGGTTAAATTGAAATCAATATGATCTTGTCGTGAACAAGAAATGAAGTATTTTATCAAATTCAGAATCCAAATTTTTATAAATTATTATAGGATACTTCATGTCGCTTAATAATTGTCAAATCTTTTGGTTTCACAACATTGGTTGACGTCAAATAATTTACTTAAAACTAAGTTTAGTACTGCCGCTTACAATGCGTCAGTGCAGAAGAAGCGATAACAAACTGCACTGCAGCATTTTCTTCAACAACATAATTTAATTTAAGTTTCTGTACAGTCAACCACATAGTAAGTTAACTAGCACTTCACGGTTTCTATGATATTATGATACACGTAGTGTATGTAGTAATACGGCGCTTTAAAATAGAACCACTCCGTATCTTTCCCATGGATGTCGTAAAAAGCAAAAAAGGTATAAACTTATAACTTGGGATTTCTCTTGTAGACGATGGGCTAGCAACCTGATATATTTGAATCTCAATTCCATCATAATAATCACCAAAATATACAGCTGAACATGGCCTATCAGTCTTATCAAGACTGTTGGCTCTGTTTACCCTACAATGGATATAGACGTGACCAAATGTATGTATGTAAGTACATAATTATAATTGGTCTGAAACAATTTATAGAACAAACAGTTGATCGGTATGAATTATACATGGATTATGTCGAAATGTACAACAATGCGGTGAAAGCGAATATTTTGACCGACTTCAAATACGAGGGAAGTTGTCTGTTTCTCTGATACATACATATAGTCACGTCTACATCCTTTGCGGGATAGACAGAGCTACAGTCTTAAAAATACTGATATGCCCTGTCCAGCTGTTTGGCTTTTGTTTGTATGTTTTTCCCATTCCGGGGTAGGATAGGTAGGATAGGGTAGGTAGGATACGTAGATGTTCAGCTGTTAGGCTTAATGATAGAATTGAGATTCAAATGTGACAGGTTGCTAGCCCATCGCCTAAAAAAATCCCAAGTTTGTAAGCCTACCCATTAGTCGCCTTTTACGACTCCATGTGAAAAAGAGATGTCACTAATTGAATCTCAATTACATCATTCAGGCATACGTGGCCCTTCAGTCTTTTGAAGACTGTGACTTTTTGTTTCTGTCTACCCCATAAGGGACGTGACTATATGTTTAATATCGTGGCTGCTTGGATGATATTGCATAATGCAATAAGGCCGCCTTTTTACATGGCCTTAACATTTAAGATTAGAATATTTTTTGCACAAAAGGTTCACACGTGCAATACACATACGTAAAATCACGCCTCTTTCCCGTTGAGGTAGGCAGACACTACCTCTTTCGACTTGCCACGATCTCTGCATACTTCCTTCGCTTCATCCACATTGACGTTTCGGGTACTTTTGACCTGACCCTTTACCTACTTACCTGTACTTAATTTGATCAAGATACGTTCGTCTAGGTCTTTCCACGTGCAATAAAGGGTATTATAGACTATCTATGTATGTATGTATGTTAATTTTTTTCTCCATTACAGTTGTCTTGCCTGCTGGCCGTGGCGCACGGTAGCGCCATTGGTGGATGGGGCTATGGCCTTGGAAGCTACGGCTTGGGAGGTTATGGCCTGGGAGGCTATGGCCTGGGAGGTTATGGTCTGGGTATGTATCTTCTTATTTTTTTTTTTCAAGAGTATATTTATTTATACGGTAACTAAAAACTAGGCTTACAAACTTGGGATTCTTTTTTAGGCGATAGGCTAGCAACCTGTCACTAGTTGAATCTCATTTCTATCGTTAAGCCAAATAGCTGAACGTGGCCATTCAGTCTTTTCAAGACTGTTGGCTCAGTCTGCCCCGCAAGGAATATGGACGTGACCATATGTGTATGTGGTAACTAAAAAAACAATGTCGTAAAAGGCGACTAAGGTATAGGCTTATGAACTGCATATTCTTCTCTTAGGCGATGGGCGAGCAACCCTAAATCCTCATTCCGTGAGAATATCTATTAAAAACAGTTTTTCGATTATCAAATTTCATCTTGAGTTTACTTGTTACAAACTTAAATCCATAAATATATGAATGAGGTCTTAAAATGAGATTTAAAACAAAGCTGAAAATAAACACAATCAAATTTTATGACCATTCATACACTTCTTTATCCGTCTCACGTCTATGCCAAACCACTTGGCATTTACATACTGACTATGTAATGACGTATATTGTCTACCCCGCAGTGAATATAGCGTATTTATGTATATGTATGTATGTAACGTCACCATCATCTTCCTTACCCGAACCAGCTTCAAAATGATGCTTATTCCTTTGGACAACATTTTTAGCATTGAAGAGCAATGAAGAAGTCCCACAAATATCAAAGATTTAACTATTCCCAAAAAGCGCATTCAAACTAATTTAACGAACATTGGACGCAAACATAGTCGCTCGTCTAACAGATTTTTATTATTATCTATACTAATATTATAAAACTGAAGAGTTTATTTGTTTGTTTGTTTCAATGCGTTAATCTCAGGAACTACTTTTTTTTTGTGTTGAATAGACCATTTATCGAGGAAGGTTTTAGGCTATATAACATTACGCTGCAACTATTACGAGCTAAGAAATAATGGAGAATATGAAAATAATCGGGGAAAATTATTCATCCTTGAGGGCTTCAATGCTGCCCAAAATAACTATTCCACGCGGACGAAGTCGCGGGCAAAGCTAGTACTTATACATTATACTTATTCTAGGTGTGCCAGTCGTCTCAGCTCCAATCATCAAACCCATCTTGGCTCCTGCTGCGATCTCAACTGCCAACCTAGTTAAGGCTGCCCCGATCCCTGTCGTCAAGACCATTGCCGCACCCATCGTCACCGCCCCCGTCGTCAGAACGGTCCCCGTCGTCAGCTCAGTCGGTCTAGGCTATGGCGGGCTAGGCTATGGCGGGCTAGGCTATGGCGGGCTAGGCTATGGCGGGCTAGGCTATGGCGGGCTAGGCTATAGCAGTCTCGGGTACGGCGTCGGCAGACTCGGAGGTTACGGCTACGGCTGGGGCAAAGGCATCCATTAAGCGGAGACGAAGTGTACTATAAAACCAATTGGCACCTGTAACACGATATCCTTGGTTTTCTCGACTGGTCCTTGTTAACTGAGGTCGATATCTTCTTGTTCTGTCTGAATTTTTAATTTAGAATTCTTGTGATAAAAAAAAAATTAAAGATTGGATTTCAAAATTGAATTTTTTCCGTATTTTTATTTATTGACTTGCTTTTTTTATGGTCATATTTCAAAGGTATGTATATTTTTATTGTTACCTTAAATGTATAATGTAAATATACGAGTATGTAGCTCATTCAACAAATTGCCGACTGCCGACTTAGTTAACGCTGCACTCATATTGACGTCAAGACCAATGCCGCTTCACTTGGTCACTTAATACACTTGCATATAATATATTACAAACAATATCAGTAAGTAAGGGTATTATTATCATATTTAATGCAAAATTTGATCAAAATAGCTCCTATACTTATAAAAACTATAGGTATGGACGTACATATAAGTCAGTAATTAGCGGTCAGAAAGCAATCGGGATATATATATTTTGTCACAACATAGTTGGGGATGCGGTTTCAAGTAACTTTAATCGAATTGCTTGATCCGTTTAAATGTTAATGTAGATTAACGATTGTAAGTTTGCGTTTTGGAAATTCACGATAAATGCTTTAGAAAGTTTTATGTAAATGATTAACAGGCGTGCCGTGCCGTGTGTGCCGTGTGGTTCCCGGCACCAACAGAAAAAAGAGTAGGACCACTCCATCTCTTTCCCATGGATATCGTAAAAGGCGACTAAGGGATAGACAAGTTTGTAAAACTTGGGATTCTTTTTAAGGCGATGGGCTAGCAACCTGTCATTAGTTGAATCTCAATTCTATCGTTAAGCCAAATAGCTGAACGTGGCCATTCAGTCTTTTCAAGACTGTTGGCTCTGTCTACCCCGCAAGGGATATAAACGTGACCATATGTATCTATGTTGAGATTCAAATAGTGACAGGTTGCTAGCCCATCGCCTAAAAGAGAAACCCCAAGTGTATAAATAAGCCTATCCCTATTTCGCCTTTTACGACATCCATGGAAAAGATATGAGGTGGTCTTATTTTTAAGTGCGGGGAACCACACGGCACTTAAAAACTGTGTGGTTATTGTAATCAAATTCAATTTGCAAACATTTACCTTAACGACAGCACAATTTGAAACTAATTTCTCAACTGGATTAAAAATTCCTAACTTAAGTGCGGCTTATACTTAACTCACACTGACTTGAGTGTTGTTTGTTCAAAACTTAGCGGTAACCCTTTGCTTGCTACGCTTTAAACTTTAACATCGGAACTCCTGAGTGTGCAGGAATAAGTTTAAAGTTTTATTTGTTTTCAGATCAACAATTGGCTGAATCGAAAAGCGACTAAGGGAAAGACTAAAGAACTTAGGATTACTCTTGTAGCCGATGAGCTAGCAAGCTGTCACTATTTGAATTTCAATTGCATCGTTTAGCCATATAGCTTTTTCAAGAGTTCAGTGTTGGCTCTGTCTACCCCGCACGCAAGAAGCAAGGCAGGCGCGACGCCGTTTTGATCTCGCGAAAAACTATCGCTGTCCCTGTTTCACCTCATAATATAAAGCGAATGTGACGTCAATAAGTGATACCTTGTGTCCAATTTTGAAAATAAATAAATCTACATGCATACATAGATATAATCAAGGCAATTCAAGATTGTTGGCTCTGTCTACCCCGCGAAGGATATAGACGTGACTATATGTTTGTACTTGATACATACATACATATGGTCACGTCTATATCCCTTGCGGGGTAGACAGAGCCAACAGTCTTGAAAAGACTGAATGGCCACGTACAGCTATTTGGCTTAACGATAGAATTGAGATTCAATTAGTGACAGGTTGCTAGCCCATCGCCTAAAAAATAATCCCAAGTTTGTAAGCCTATCCCTTAGTCGCCTTTTACGACATCCATGGGAAAGATTTGGAGTGGTCCTATTCTTTTTTGTATTGGTGCCGGGAGCCACACGGCACTTGATGCAAAATGATTTAGTAACCTACTAATTAATAAGAAGTTAATATAACTTTATAACAGCTGCAAGTGAGATCTGCCCCAAGGTGCGATGTAGACGCGGCCTTACCGCTCCACTTTTCGGTGTTAATTAAAACTAGCTGTTGCCCGCGACTTCGTCCGCGTAACCCACACTAAAAATGACGAAGTTTCATACAAACTTGCAACCCCTATTTCACCCCCTTAGGAATAGAATTTGCAAAAATCCTTTCTTAGTGGATCCCTCCTAATTAAAATCTACCTTCCTGCCAAATTTCATCTTCATCAGGCTCAGTAGATTTCGAGATTTCGTGATTCCTAAGTGAGTGTTTTTCGCTTTTATATATATAGATAGAAGATAAATAATGGAGGTACAACCCCCGCTGTGAACAACACTTAAAAACTCCAGTTCCCGCGGCACACTTCGTGCATTAACCGCTTTTGCCGAATGTCGGGTAAAATATGTTAATATGATAATATGTTAGTACTGCAACTGTTATTAGACTTTTCTTTATTAGTAATTCGTTTGTATTTACATATATATATATATGTATCTACCTTTTCTTTTTATATAAGCTCATTTAGCTATAATTTGTTTTGTTATTGTAACTTTGTTGTATACGCATGTGTTGAGTTGTTGCCTAGTTGTAGTTTTTCGGTTATTATGCATTGTATTATTTTGGTGACAACTTGTTATGTGTATCATAATAAATAAATAAATAAATAAATAAAAAAAAAAAGAAAATATGGCCGAAATTCGACTGAAATGAGAACAGTTATGGAATTGAAGCAAATTTTATTTGTTTACTAGCTGTCACGACAAACGTTGTTTTGCAATATGAATAATTTTTAAGTAATTTCTAATTTATAAATAAAAATGTTAAGGATGGACAACCCTTATCACTAGGGGGTATGATAATCTGATGTCGGCCGATTCTCAGACCTACTCAATATGCTCACAAAATTTCATGAGAATCAGTCAAGCCGTATTTTTGAGTATTTTTTGTAACAATATAAGTTCCTGTGCTGCATGATTCCCGGCACCATCCCAGGACCATTCCAGCTTTTCCCCATGGATGTCGCAAAAGCCGACTAAGGATAGGCTTATAAAATTTGGATTCTTCTTTAAGGCGATTAATTAGCAACCTGTCACTGTTTGAATCTCAATTGTATCAATAAACCTAACAGCTGAACGTGGCCTACCGGTCTTTCAAGACTGCTGGCTCTGTCTACCCCGCAAGGGATAAAGACGTGATTATATAAATTAACTAATAATTCCTGTAAAAATTCCTGTAGTGGTCTAGGAATGCACTAAATTAGCGGGAATGGAAATAAGCGGGTATTTTGTTTAACACAAGCGGAGTCACAGGCGAGCGCTAGTTCAATAATTATGTGAATCTTGCACATGCAATGGTGCGAGCGTGTAAATGTGGTAGCCGTAAATTCCAGGAGAATATTTACGACCGAAGTTACCCGGAATACCTGTTCGTGTGTTGTTTAATTAAGAAACAAGGTTATATAGGTACCTAGGTACTATATTTAAATCACTAGAGAGCGCGCGCAAAAAATTAATCAATCAAGTAATCTTTATCTCAATTCTATCATTAAGCCAAATAGCTGAACGTGGCTGTTACGAACTCCTTAGAGTGTTCCGAACTCTTTTGTAAAGGACAAATATTTTGTAGTTTAAAATAAGAAAAATAAATGACTGTCTGTTTTGAGCGTGCATCATCTTTTCTTTACCAGCGCAATTATTTTATTATTTTCAGCATATTTCCTATAGTGGCCATTCAGTCTTTTCAAGACTGTTGGCTCTGTCTACCCCGCAAGGGATATAGACGTGACCATATGCATGTATGTAGAGAGCGCCCGCGGCTTCGTCCGCGTAAACGAAAAATCTTGTTATCTCCCGTCGCGTTCGCGGGAATTTTCGACAATCCTTTCTAAGCTGATGTCTCCTAGACAATCTACCTTCATACCAAATTTCATCTTTAGTTTTTTTTGTGAGATTTCATGGTTATCATGGAGTGAATGTAAGAATGGAATGAGTGCGTAGAGTACTCTACAATATGAACCCCGTAAGGTATTGCAAAATTATGATTGGAAAAGCAAGCGATTTTATCAATTTAATTAAGTATGATTTGATTTTAAGGTACAGCCAACTATGGAAAAGGAAGCTAAAATTTCACATTTAACTATCAAGGGATTTAATGATATTCTTGTCTTCAAAATGAAACTCAGGTAGTACATTTTCATATATTTTTTATTACGTTACCGATAAGATTAACCACTAGTATTATATAGCGATTGATTTGACATAAAGTTGCCCCAAACTTTATAATGTCATAACATACATGGCGCGATTAGATTCAAAAAGATACACATATATAAGAAGACTTATATTTAATCAGCTTTGATTCACAATCTACATTTCATATATACGTGCAATAAGTGATAAGTATTAATTAGATTATAATTAACATGTAATATTACATTCCTAATGATTATATAGTATATTAAAAGTTAGGTACGTTAATGCAAACATAACGTATTCGACAAATACTATAGTTGTTTTCAGTATATATCGTCTGATGTAACTATCACCTTAAGCCGATAGTTGGCTGTGATAGTTTTCAAAAGAAATCATTCTTTTTTTATTATTGTTGTTCGATTTATTCGATGTCATTTACTTAACATCTTAATCTAAACTTATCGCTATAGTTACACTGAATAAGACTAGAGAAACATTGAGAGTAAATCTGAATATTTCCCTAGCAGAGCCTTCCTCCTTTACCCGGGCTTAGGACCGGCACATAATGGACCACGTATGAACCATTATGAGGCGGAGTTATCCTTATATAATTTAATTAATAACAAAACAGATTTTTTGTTTACACTTAACTGTAACATTAACATTAACAAAATATGTACATTTATTTCTGTTATCTCTTAAAGTAGTAACAATTTTATCTAAAATGTATGTTAAAATGCAAATTTCTGCCTGGAGGGTTCACATCAGCGTCTCGATATAATATGATTAAAGCGCAGGGCTTTCATTCTTAGAATACTGATGGTCTCATAACCGTCAACCCAGGCCTTCGCAAACATATTTAATGCATTGGATCTGCCAGGTCCAAAATCATCCTAAAGAATCCCGATGATAAGGAATATCATTTTATTAGTTAGGAGAAACAAAGAAACTATAAAAACCCGATTACATACATATTTATGTACATTGTAATTATACAATTATAGTTAAACTGCCAAATTAATAGTTTATTATAAATTGTAATACAATTATTTGTAATACTCAGAAAGAAATTACTAACAAACTAAATTATAATTTAACTATGATAAAATAAAGCCAATAAATACTAAGTAAATGACTATATTTCACCATTGTATTCAGAAAGAAATTGTTTTTCTTTCTTTCCATTATTATTAAATTCACTGCTATACAAGGCATTACACCGCGTATAAATCTTCATGAATCTTAACCTAAACTTAATTAATCTTAACTAAACTTATTTATATTTACATTATTTTAGACTAGAGAAACATTGAGAGTAAATCTGAATATTTCCCTAGCAGAGCCTTCCTCCTTTACCCGGGCTTAGGACCGGCACATAACGGACCACGTATGAACCATTATGAGGCGGAGTTATTCTTATATAATTTATTTACAACAAAACAGATTTTTTGTTTACACTTAACTGTAACAATAATAGTTTATTAACTTTAACATCTTTTCAGTTTAATTTACATTGCAAACACCCTTTACATAAACATTTTCAAAGTTTGTAAAATTGACATATATCTTAAATCTTAAACATTTACAAATTAGATATTGCATAAAGAGTACCCATCAGCTGTGTATTTAATAAGTTATTCGATATTCTGATTTGACTTATTGTGAGTAATAACTTTCACTATGTTGTGTATTTTCTCAACTTGGTCATTGAAGATCCAAGCGAATATTAATTACTTGGATGCCACAGGCCTCGAGAGAAAACAGTTTTTCTCTTTTTTTCCATTATTGTTAATTTTTTCGATGTCATTTAACCTAAGTTTAAGACTAACCTTAAATCTAGACTTATATCTATCAACGATCACAGTTTTAAACTAAAGAAATATTGAGAATAAATCTCAATATTTCCCTAGCAGAGCCTTCCTCCTTTACCCGGGCTTAGGACCGGCACATAATGGACCACGTATGAACCATTATGAGGCGGAGTTACCCTAATGTAATCTTTTATATTTACACAAAAAATATATTATTTGACTTCACTGTAAATAACTGTAGTGAGAGAGGCATTGTTTTCGAACGATTTGAGTATTAACCCTGTATGATTATATTTCTGGATTCAAATTCAAATTTTTTATTAATTAATATGGGACATTTCGCCATTACTTTATAATTGTCATATCTTTTGCTTTCACAACATTGGTTGACGTTAAATAAATTACTTAAAACTTAGTTTACTGCCTACTTAAAACTCTTATTACACTATTCGATATTCAGACTCGTCGACAATAAGACTCATCGAACTCGGTCTTGCAGTCGGAATTCAGAGTCTAACTCTTACTACACTATTCGTCTTAAGACTTAGACAGTCTCAATATCGAATAGTCTAATGGCGGCATTAAGACTAAGTTTTAATTAAAGCGGCTTTATATTTTAATCACAATGAAGCAGTATAGTATAATATAAAATATCTTTGTTCATAAACACTTATTAGTTTATAATCATAGATATTTTATTATTTCAATTGAATCTTTCGTAACAAAACGTTGTGCTTGAGTTTAAAAACCAGTAGTTCGTTTTATTCCATTTCTTATATTTCATATATAACATAAATGTAAAACATGTTTTTAAATTTAATTTTATTTAATGGTGTAGTGTAAGTTCATGGTTATATAACTTGATATCATAGTTTTAAAACTAAACAATTTTAAAACTATTTACAAAAAAAAATACATTAACAAAATTTAAGTAACAGAAATAATATTTAAGTTTTTGATTAATTTATTTTTTTACAATTCATACAATATTTATATCATTGTCATGGCCTTAAATTCCGTAAGAAAAGACATTTTTCTTTGTAATTAATTAGTAACTGAATGTTCACTGCCAGAAACCAAAACTGGAATCTTATCTTATCTTACAGTCTAAATATTTACACTAATTTAAACTAGAGAAACATTGAGAGTAAATCTGAATATTTCCCTAGCAGGGCCTTCCTCCTTTACCCGGGCTTAGGACCGGCACATAATGGACCACGTATGAACCATTATGAGGCGGAGTTACCCTAAAAATAGTGTAATTTTTTTAATTAAAAAATATATAAGTTATTTGTCTAAATTTTAAAATCTGTCCAATGAGAGAAAACAAGAAGAGTTTAATTATTTACTTTTAGTTATTATATGACAAGCAAATATTATAACAATAAGAATTATTTGTTTGTAACTTTATTGAAAAAAAGCTTTTGAATCCTTTATGGCTATCAATTATGGCAAATCTTAAACAATTCATTCTTCCGGGACATTCTTAACTATACGTATTTTAAAACTTTGTACAGTATGGCAAGGGGAATAACACACATACATACTTGTCAATTTTTAATGAGCTTTTGCCCGCGACATCATACACGTGGTATTTTTGGAAATTCTCATAATGCTTTCTACATTATATCCAATGAACCTCCAAAATTCCTGTTTAGTGTCTACATGTTTTTTTGTCAGTAGCCGAAGAATTTGTTAACATTAATGCATAAATAGATGTTATCTCAATTGCATCCTACCTAGCGAGGATTCCAGAGTTTGCTTATGACTACGATCTTATTAATCAATCAGATAAATTTGTTGTATTTACATACATAATTATATATTCTTAACTGAATTTTATTTGATAAGTACATAAAGTAACCATAAATTGGTTAAATCTTTAAAAATTATCTGCGTTTTTACATTTGATATTTTTTTTTATAAATTTAGTTAACTAAATAAAGTGCAAGCATTAATCTTTTCTTCAATATCCTCTTCTTAAAAAATAATTAATCACATTGATTAACACAATATTTTTTTTATCACCACACACACACACAATTCACGAATAAAAAAAAACACCGGATTATTTTTATTTAAATTTTTATTGTCTTTGGTTATACAAAAACACGGATTAGTTTTTAAAATAACTTACAAAACCACATTTATTCATTAAATACATCGTGAATGACTAAAATTTTACACTGATACGAGATTTGACACTGTTTTGACACTCTGTCAGCATTGGAAGCAAAACCTTAAGGACACATGTCATACATTTTTGTACAATTTACTAAATCTCACGGACTCACGAAAGCCCGTTGATATATCCGTACCTAAAAAGGTGGGTTTACACAGTGCGAGCAAACTCGCGACGCAATCACCATGCGATCGTAACGTATCCCCGCACATGTCGTACCAGGGACGTGGCGGGAACGTGATTCGTCCGAAATCTAAAAATTACACATTGCACACTTTGTCTATGGATTCGATCACACACCCTAGTGCCTGTGCCGGCAACGGAGCTTTAGTGTCAGTCCATAAAAAAAGTAATCAATCGATATTTTTTATATTTGCCGTGTGGTTCCCGGCACAAATAAAAAAAAGAATAGAACTACTCCATCTCGTTCCCATGGATGTCGTAAAAGGTGACTAAGATATAGGCTTATAAACTTGGGATTCTTCTTTTTTTGCGATGGGCTTACAACCCGTCATTAAGCCAAACAGCTGAACGTGGCCTATCAGTCTTTTCAAGACTGTTGGCTCTGTCTACCCCGTAAGGGATGGAGACGTGATCATATGTATGTATTTATTATACTACGGATGAAGCACTTCCCCAGCCACATCTCTGCATATGTAAGGACGCTCCTCGCCATATCAAAAAACGTGCATCCCTTTACAACGTGTGGCATTCATACTTCGTGGTAACCGTCTCGCGAGGCTACTCGCTATGTGTAAACTCGCCTAATGACGCGGAAGAAGATGTATCATAATACATCTAACTCACTTTGCAAATAAAACACAATTCTACAAATTTGCACGTTACAAATAATCGATGCAGTTTATTATATTTTGACATATGGCAGCTACCAAAATGCAAAGTGAGTTAGACATTATAAGAACACTGATGGGAGCTTAATCCCATCTAATAAAAGGCGTATCGAGACATTCAATATACTATACCTAATTAAATAAACAAAACAATTAACAATAATAAATTTTTAAACAACGCAAATAGTTCTGTTGAAGATCCTTTGGGCTGAAACTCATTCCAAATGTTTTGCAATGATAACTCATACCAAAGGTACAGTTACGAAACGCTTTATATTCCAAAAATTTAATAGAGATATAAATAAGTACAGTTTACAACTTTCTTTTTAAATCTAGGAACAACCTAGACTGACACCAGGTAAAAGGAAAGTTATATGGATAAATATGTTATCCACATTTTTAATTTTTTTAAAAGGAATTCACCGCAGAAACACAACACAAATCATGTCGTGGAATTTGTAATTGCGCATACGAAATTGACTATTATACTACAATAATTACTAACAAAATAATTCAGAAACTCTACACAAGCTTCTAAATCACTTGAATTCTTTATTCATCAGTATAATAATCAATTTATGTTCCGCAAAAGCAACTCCGAACCCCACGATAACAAAAGAGATAATATCTTAACCTACTTAATACTACGAGAAATAAAATACACTCGTGGAATTGACATTTGCGTTCATAAAATTAATTATGGCACTGCAATAAGTAGTAACGAAATACAGGAGTCATATGACGGAGCCCCAGGCAATACGAACATCCAAGTACTCGAATTCCTTATTTAGACATCAGTACTATAATTAATTTGTTTATAAAAGCAAATGTGGACCCCACGGCACCGCTGTTTTTTCGGGAGCAAATTCCCAATACATGCCATCGGCTGTACCCCCAAGCCCATATCCTCATGATATCGTACATAGCTAAGTGACAAATTAGAAATAAGTTAAATTGAACTTTAGAAAAGAATTCGTAAAACTCAATTTAACCTAGCGCTGGAATCCGCCGGATACCTAAGTGCCATACCATGGGTAATGAGTATAGCCGCTCGCCAACCTGATGGTAAACCCTTTACAATTTTAATCAGTAAATTCACTCCCTCGAATTTAGATAATGATTTCAAAAGACATCAAAATTTACAAATGAGAATCATATTAACTATCACATTTCTTACTATTATAAATTTAATGATGATGAATCTATAAATAATTACTTACACGATTAGGTAAAGCGCAGCATAACCTGCAGACAACTCTCATAGTGTAATTATACACAGATCCGAGACTTAGTCGGTTCTGTGTATATTTAAATTATACGAGATTCGTCTACAGGCCTAAAATTAATTAATTTGGCTAAGTGACAAGCATATAGCTTTATCTTGAGCATTGAAACGAAGACTGAATTAAAATACTGCCAGCTTTAATTAAATCGCCGAAAAAGTAAAGAAAAATCAAAATAAACAAAAGCCAATATTAGAGGTGACATAAGAACAACACAGACTCGCAACAAACCTTATTTTCTCCCGCGTGTCATGTATTTCTTGGTGTACCACTTGCATTGCAGTATGTATGGCATGTACCTACCCTACAGAGGCCGAAGCGGAAGCTAGCGAAATAAAAGCCACCACATTATAAACTTGTGTACACAACATACCAGTTTATTCGTTAGCTTTCGTTCACAAATTTACTACACACTACACCGAAATACATCCTCGCACCAAACTCGAGACTGTGCTTTAAAAAATAATGATACCTAATTTTGTACTATCACGGTATTATAATGAATGTTAGTTAATGATACGAGATAATATAGTAACTGATTTTGTAAGTTCACAAAATTTACCGAACAAAATAAAATATTATATTGTCAGTTTCCTTTAAAATCATTTTTGTAGCAATACCCAATTTCCAATCCCAAAATGATTTTAAAGTACACAGCATGAAGAAAACGAGTAATATAATTAAATAAGTAATGGGAAAATAAAAGAAAATTAATTAAAATATTCGAAAAATTATACTAAACAAAAAAAAGTCAGGGCGAATAAAATAAAAAATATTCAGAAATGCAACAATGCAATACAAACTCCAAAAAACATATTACACAACCGAAGAATTCGAAAATTTCAGTCTAAAATCTACATTAAGGAACATCCAAAAAATATATATGTAAAAGTTATTTACTGTGCGCATTGACAATATGTTTAAAAATACGAATAAGTAACTGACCAAAATACAAAATACAAATACAGAGGTTTCAATAGTCTAGACAGATTTATATTGATTGTCAGAGAGCCTAATTACTTATATACCACTTAATGTATAGTACATGTTGGGGGAGAGATGTTATTTTAGACTAGAGAAACATTGAGAGTAAATCTGAATATTTCTCTAGCAGGGCCTTCCTCCTTTACCCGGGCTTAGGACCGGCACATAATGGACCACGTATGAACCATTATGAGGCGGAGTTATTCTAAAATAACATCTATTAGAATTTTGTTTAGTTTTCTTCAAATTGAATACAATCAAAAGTATTTTGTGTATAAGTCTGATTAAGTATAAGTGATTGGGTTATTTAAAAACTAAAGAGTTCATTTAATTTGTGAAATTTTCAAAACAATTAAGTTATTGAAATGTACTATACATGAAGTAATTTATGAGCAAGATGTTGCAATACGTTATATGTATACTTACATACTCAGTACTTGTATATAAGTTATATATGTAATAATATTAACTTATATTTAGTTAGATGTATATAGTTATTATCAATAGTTGATAGAAAATTTTCCGACTGGAGTTTATCTTGGATTTTATCTTCACCAGTACCCTACAATAAAGTTCAATCAGATTAAATTTAAATCGTTTATCATACAAATAAAAGAAAATAAATCGTCACCATATGTTTTATATTTGTAAATTATATTTTGGTCATTACGATTGAGTAATGGAATTTCGCATTTTAATGATAGGAAACTGATAAATACCGTGATTCTATTTATATAATAATAAATGAACATTTATGTTAGAATAATAATCATTTTGAATAACAATACATGATATATTTTAATTGTTTTAATAAACGTGTTAACCATTATACATATACAATAATTCAAAACTTTAACAGATAAAATTTTCAATTTAATAATATTGTAATATGAATTATTAAAATGCGTAATCCCGTTGGATTGTAAGTATAAAATTTCCAGTATTATTCAAATCTAGGGTCTTAAATATATAATTTAAACTCTGATATATTCTAAATCTACATGTACATATTTTAATAAATCGGTTAATAAAACCTCATTCACAACAAAAGGAACGTTATACAACACTCATAGATTTGATGTATATTAAATGCACGTTATAATATATATACTTACACACTCAGTACTTGTATATAAGTTATATATGTAATAATATTAACTTACATTAATATATAATACCAATATAAATATTATAGACTTACATTATATCGAATTAAATGTTGTATTTACAATATTTTAATTCATATTTAAAAAATACATACATATATTTAGAATTTAATTTATAATATCATTTTTTAACTACTTCGACGCACAGATATTTTTATATTTTACCACAATAGGTAGTTTAACCAAAAATATACTCATTTAACTCATTTTGAAGGCTAAGAGTTCGCTGTACGATATCACAAAAGTGATATTATGGATATATCTTTTCTAAACACCATAATAACTACTACATCAAAAAATCCTACAAAATGAGTTAAACAAGCTACATCTACGGGTAAGTCACTAATTTTAAAATTTGAAATCGTTGTATTAAATGTTTGTTTTGATTCATTAATATTTAATCCTACAAATAAATTGATAAAGAAAAAATGCGCATCAAATCATTTTGATTAAAATTTTTGAGCGTCAAATTATTTAGAAAATTTAGAGTATACAACCGACTCACACCTAAAATATATTCTCACACAAAGATTAATTAAATATTGCTTAGAAATTTTATAATTGTAACCTTAAAAATGAACGCCACAATTATGCACACATCGAAGATATATTTAAACAAGGCAAAATTCTCTCCTGACTATAACAAATAGAAATTTAATAAAACCTACATTTTCTCGCGTGCCGGTATCAAGAAACATTACAAATGTCTGTCATGGTTTAATTGATGTTGTAGGTACTTCAAATGTTAATTCTGACTCCCTGTCAAATACTACCTTTTAGATTATAAATCGCTATACTGCCACTTTTCAATAACAACATTCCCTTCAAACTACAATTGATGGCACTCCGAAGCTAAAGTAACAACAATAGAAAAAATAGCGACAAAACTCGATGTATTAAATTAAACAAGAAAAACAATATTCAAATATTTAACTGATGTAAAATTAAGAATGTTTACTTTTCACGTAAGATTCGTACGAATGAAATAAGTACGTATAGTCGATCGATTCAATACGGGTTAGGTTCCCCTGCAAAGGTTGCGGAGGTCAGATGGGAGTCGCTTCGTGTAAAAACCTGACTCACCCAATCCAGGATCTCACCCACTCCAGAGAGGTGAGGATGCAGCGGGACTAAAGCCAGGAGGAGGAAAAAAGTACCATTATATAATACATACCATTCCACACGATCTGTGGAAAATATACGATCTTGATCTGTGTGGATAATCTGACATCAAAACCCGCAGACTTAAAAAAATTTATATGTACTTAAAAATAAAACAATAATAAAAACAAATTCAAACAAAGCCCGGCTCTAAATTCGACAATATTAACCCTAAAAGCTCAAACCTTAACCAGAACACCATGTAGAGAATTTTGACTAGAAATTACGAGATTTAGAAGACTAGAATCCTACAGACCTTTAAAATATGCACATTCCAGATTTTAAAATAGTACTACACACCCAATCGCAGTCGTTTCACGTTTTACACAACGATCTTAAAAAATTATAATCATTGTGCATTCATATTGCTCTAACTAGTTGCAACACAACCAAATCGCGAAGGTTGCTGATTTTGTTGCAGTCATATTTATTGCAATAATCATTAAATTTTGGTGGGATTGAATCGATGCAACATGATTACAAATTTAAGGATGAAATTTTGTTTATTTGCAGCAAGTTACTAAGACCATAATTGCAAATTGAGTAGGGTCTAATTTTTTTTTCACTTTTTTTTATTTACATCAGTTACCACCTTCATTTTGGATAGCTTTAAGGTGTGATCTTAGGCGAGGGTTTAAGTATCAAATAATAGTACGAGTACTATTCTAAATTCTGCTTCATGACGCCTTACACATTTCGATGCTCTAACACTTAATCACTCTTACATTACTTGGGCATTTATTTCTCATCTTAACGTTTTGATTTAATCAATTTCTTCTTAGAACAGAAGAACTCAGAACGAATTGTGAATCAAATTAAACAAAATATCACATAAAATTACGAGATCTACAAATAATATTCCTACAGTGGACGGGTCGATCAACTCACTAATAAAATTAAAGTGTTTCACAGCAAATTGCTTTTGGGAAAATCATTTCAACGGTTACCATATTTGAAGTAGGCAATGCATTATTTTATGCTGAAAATGCGAGTATAATTAGGTCTTCTTTTATTAGCATAGGGCTTTTTTTGTGTTTAAGGTTTAGGTAAATCAGACGAAAGTCAATTCACGGAGATCCACCTGATATTTTTATAATCTGAAAACTCACATACATTTTGTAGTATTTTTTTTTTTGATTTTGATGTTATCTAAACAAAAACCAATAAAATTAATTTTTTCAGGTTATTTGTCAAAATTAATAATTTAAAATATGGAATACTTTATGCGTATTCTACTTCAAATATG
Organism: Amyelois transitella; assembly: GCF_032362555.1. Lineage (NCBI taxonomy): Eukaryota > Metazoa > Arthropoda > Insecta > Lepidoptera > Pyralidae > Amyelois > Amyelois transitella. The sequence goes on along the minus strand of NC_083511.1, from coordinate 1,250,694 downwards.
TAACCGTAATTAATTTTTAATATTTTGTTTTTTTATTTATTTTTTAACATTTATTTTGTGCCCATCGAGCTACTACATGAAGCTGTCATGTCCATCGGAATATTTAATTTGCCTAGGAATTCAAACTAAGAATATTTTATTTAAACCATTTAAAAACTATATTTTGTACTCTGAAATTGATGAATATTTTAAAATATTTAATTATATTACTGCTTTTAATAACTACAAAGGAAGAAATTTCAACTCGATGGAATCATTCCTTAATCAGGCGGGTACCAAAATCGGGCAATGTTCATTCCGGTACCTCCAACGAAAATAATGAGCAAAATATATTCCACAGTCGGGCCCCGACTTAAGGTACTCATCCATAACTGCGTATAGCTAAAGTGAACGAATCTGAACTTTGTTACCTAAGTTTTAATATCGATAATGTTTTCCTGAATTTAGTAACACACAATACTGATTTTTTATTTGAACTTGATTACACCAAATGATGTGTAAATCTATTAACTGGTTTGTGAGAATAAATGAAGTAGTATTCTTTGATAGAAAATTCACTTGAAATAACAGTAGGATTGTTGAAATTTGCGTTCATTTACGAAATAATATTTTTAAGTATGGTTATGGTATACATTTGTAAGAAGAATTTTTATATTTATGACTTCCATATTAATAATAAAAACAGCCACGATTTTCATATCATTTTCAATTTAAAGACCACTCTTGCGCCTACCAGAGCCATACACATCCGTGGAACTGAGCCCTTAAGAGGAATCAAAAAGATACGTAACTCTTATCAAACCTAGTTGTAAACTCCTCTAGTCATTGCCTCCCTGTTTCTGTTGTGCCATTTACACGTCAAAATTCTGACGTAAGTTCTTCTAAACGTCGCGTTGCACAGGGCATAACAAACCGGGTTTATAGTCGAGTTGACGTAACAAAGAGCGTAGAAGAACGACCACAACTCATCTGGTATACACTTAGTGCAAGCTGTCAGTGGTTTTAGAAGTACTAGGATATTATAAGGCGTCCATGTTATAATAAATGACAAGAGGATAGCAGATAGAGTTTTGGCTGCTTTCGTCTCTTGTTTTTTCTCTTGCGTTTTCTTCTTTTTAGGCTGTTTAGACGTGATACCTTTGCCTGCTAATTGTTTAGGAATGATTTTGGCGTTGAGTGGAATTCTGACGTCTTGTATGTGGGAGGTTCTTCTAGTTAAGGCGGGATGGCCGGCGGGGTGGAGATTGAGTTCAGAATCTCCTCTCGTGGGTGGTCGGTAATGCGTTCTCGCGTTCGAAGGGGGAGATTCTTCTGTTATCATTTTTATAGTAGGTCTTTCTGTGTCGGCGTCTGGTAGTCGAATGAGGATGGTGTATACGGAGTCAGCTGAGGCTGACTTTGGAGCTGGTGAGGTAGTGGTGTTGATTCTAGTGTTAGGCGGTAGGGAGCGGCTGTCTCGAGCGGCGGGCATGTTCCCTGGGGGATCGTATGTCCTCCGAAGAGGGGACGTCCCGCCATCTGGAGCCGTTGAACCGCCAGAACCCCCTCTTTGAGCGTAAGGGTCTCTTATGACATTTAACGATGTGCACCTAAAACAAAATGTAATGTCATCTTCAAAGTTTAATTAGAAAAGACAGGTTTCTCTTGTTTACCTGTAAAGCTTGCTAAAAGAAAAGACTTCCTAACTTCTAACACCAAATTACCTGGACACGGAGCTCTGCAGAGGCGTCTCCACGGACACGGGCGTCGCGTACCCAGGGTCCGAGGGCTCCTCCTCAATCTCCGTATCCTCGATGTCTTCCCTGCCGGAGTGGTACCAGGCGACGCACCACGCATGGATAGCAGCCCAGCCCCGCTTCGGCCGGCGACTCGAACTTGACGACTGTTGGGTACGTAATTGAATAATATTATAAATAATAATAAAGAAATAAATTTATACTGAACTAGCGACTTAGCCCGTTTATTCATTCATAAAATCACGTAGTATTTATTTGCAATATATACGAGTGTTATACACTTTGAATGTAGTACGGGCTTAGTGTCTTTTGGTTCCCGGCAGTGTCGTGTGATTTCCGGCACTTAAATAGAATAGGACCACTTCATCTCTTACCCGTAGATGTCGTAAAAGGCGACTAAGGGAATGGCTAATAAGCTAGTGATCCTTCTTGTAGGCGATGGGCTACCAACCTGTGACTATTTGAATTTCAATTCCATCGCTAAGCCATAAAGCTGGACGTGGCCTGTCAGTCTTTCGAGGCTGCTGGCTCTGTCTACCCCACAAGGGATATAGACGTGACCATATGTATACGTGTGTATGTATGAGAACAAAAGTTACATCCATACATACATCCATACATCCATACATCCATACATCCATACATCCATACATCCATACATCCATACATCCATACATATATACATAGTTACATACATAAATCACGCCACTTTCCCGGAGAGGTAGTCAATTTATGCAATTTTAATAACTGGACATATTTACCGGTAGAAAAGCAAGAACCCATCAAAATGTATGTATTTGTGCCAAATTGGACAAAGTTTAAATTGTTTATTTCTATAAATAATGTCTCGGTCTCAGGTGAGTTTGTGCAACTTTCCAATTTGGACAAAGTCCAGAGTTTTATCGAGGACATTTTGGCGTAAACTCAGTGTAAAGGAGCAGCCAGAGAAAATTTGTGATACTTTGTAAACAACTCTCTTTCCCATGGATGACGTAAAAGGCGACTAAGGGATAAGCTATACTTGGGATTCCTCTTTTTAGACGATGAACTAGCAAACTGTCACTATTTGAATCTCAATTCTATCATTTAGCCGAACAGCTGAACGTGGCCTTTCAGTCTTTTGAAGACAGCCGGCTCTGTCTACCCCGCAAGGGATATAGACGTGATTATATGTAATGTTATGTTATGTTTGTAAATAACGAAGGAATTTTGTTTGTGCTGATTTATCAATATTAACAGTTCAACTCAGAGTCCAACGAATCTTTTGATTATTGATATTTCCATAACTCAAATAGAATGATAATGAACAGTTGTCTACCGTGTGGTTCCCACCACTTCAGAATAGGACCACTCCATATGTCTCCCGTGTCGTAAAAAGCTAGTAAGGGAAAGGCCAATAAATTTTGAATACTCGCAGTGCTGGGAACCACACGGCAAACGAACAATACATATATTATGTACATTTGGTAAGGAAGAAAGCTGGAAGGAGTGATAAGTGTGATGGAAAAGAATAATCTTATGTAACCCAGTTTCACACACACTCATAAATCACACTCATAAATAAACCGCACTCAACTACAACGGTTAGGTGAATGGTGGATTATGCCGTGTGGTTCCTGGCACTAATACAAAAAAGAATAGGACCACTCCATCTCTCTCCCATGGATGTCGTAAAAGGCGACTAAGGGATAGGCTTACAAATTTGGGATTCTTTTTTTAGGCGTTGGGTTAGCAATCTGTCACTATTTGAATCTCAATTCTATCATTAAGCCAAGTAGCTGAACGTGGTCATTCAGTCTTTTCAAGATTGTTGGCTCTGTCTACCCCGCAAGGGATATAAACGTGACCATATGTATGTATGTGAAAGGTGGATTCGGTGTATCTCCATACATACATACCCATAGTCACGTCTACGAGTATATCGCTTGCGGTGTAAACAGAGCCATTAATCCTTAAAAAGCTATAAGGCTACGTTCAGCTGTATGGATTTATAAGGAACTTCAAATAGTGACAGCTTCGTATGTTTGTAAGGAATAAACTCAAAAACTACTAAACAGATTTTGATGAAATTTGGTACACAGATAGAGTAGACTTTTAGGAAATAACACATGATACTTTTGTTGAAATGTTGCAGAATATGTTGTAGAAATTCCCACGAGAGTGACGCCCCGCGCAAAAGCTAGTCATTTATATACATATATACTAGCTGTGCCCGCGACTTCGTCCGCGTGGAATAGTTATTTTGGGCATCATTGAAGCCCTCAAGGATGAATAATTTTCTCTGTTTTTTTACATATTCCATTATTTCTTCGCTCCCAATAGTTGCAGCGTGATGTTATATAGCCTAAAGCCTTCCTCGATAAATGGTCTATCCAACACAAAAATAATTTCCAACTTGAACCAGTAGTTCCTGAGATTAGCGCATTCAAACAAACTCTTCAGCTTTATAATATAAGTATAGATATATATCTCACAAACCTAACTTACTTATACAGCCAGCTTGCAAGACCCGACTAAAGTTAAATGCATCTGCCTAATTCAGGCAAGCCCGAACAAGTTCCCTCAGTTGAATTCAATTTATTCCGTGTGGATCTCTCGCTTCATAAACTCTATAACTCATAGCTCTGAAATCTTTGGAACTTTGTTGGCTTAACTATATTTTGGAGGGAAGTTTTGATAGTAACTTTAAAATTATTTGGATTCGTTAAGTGTTTTTGTAAGTTTTATAAACCTATAATTTACTTTATATACCACTAGCTGTTGCCCGCGACTTCGTCCGCGTAAATTTCGAGTTGAATCTTGATCATACAGTCAGATACAGACAGACATCAAAAAATCTCTATCTGTTTCAGTCAAAATATCCTCCTTCCATTATTAATATGAAAAAATAATAGTCATCTCTTTTCCATGGACCTCGTAAAAAGTGATTAAGAGATAGACTCATAAACCTTTTCTTCTTATAGGCGATGGACTAGCAACCTGTCACTATTCGAATTTCAATTCTTTTATTAAGCCTAACAACTGAACGTTGCCTGTCATTCTTTCAAGACTAGCTCTGTCTACCCCGCAAAGGATATAGACGTGATTATGTGTATGTATTTAACCAGCAAAGGTTGCGGAGGTAAGTCGGGAGTCGCTTTGTGTAAAAACCTGTCTCACCCAAAACCCAGGATCTTCTAAGGCCCTAAGGCTTCTAAGGATCTCTAGCACCTCTCCAGAAAAGTGAGGCCGAAACTAGGACCAAAACCAGGGTAAAGAGGAGCTAATTTAAAGAATTCTTTAGTTTAATGTGCCGTGTGGTTCCCGGGTGCCGTGTGGTTCCCGGCACCATTACAAAAAAGAATAGGACCACTCCATCTCTTTCCCATGGATGTCGTAAAAGGCGACTAAGGGATATGCTTATAAACTTGGGATTCCTCTTTTAGGCGATGGGCTAGCAACCTGTCACTATTTGAATTTCAATTCTATCATTAAGCCAAATAGCTGAACGTGTCCATTCAGTCTTTTCAAGACTGTTGGCTCTGTCTACCCCGCAAGGGATATAGACGTGACCATATGTATGTATGTATGTAATTTTAAACAATAATATAGCATTTGTTAATCTTAATTAATATAGTTATTGAATCTTTCAATTCACGTTATGTTAAATGACGTTGACGTTTGAATAAAAGAGCAATCCGTAAACAAATTACCTACAGCAAAAAACTCCAATCGAGTTAAGAAACCTAATCAGCAGTTAGCATTCAAAATGGAGGGAAATAAAATCCGCTGGCGGCATTTGATTATGCACGTGAATATTCAACAGCTATTTGTTATTAGGTTATGAACGGCCTACATTCAAAATTGACTGCGTGTCTGTTTCATTAAACCGCCAAAACTTCGTTTTAATGTAATTGCATAATCAAATTTACAGATTTGAGAAAATGCGCGAATGTCCATCCTCCTATCCTACTAATATAATAAATGCGAAAGTTTGTGATTATGTCAGGATGTCAGTATGTTTGTAACTCTTTCACGCAAAAACTTCTGAACCGATTACGATGAAATTTGGTATGTACGTAGCTGAAGACCCAGAATAACATATAGGCTACATTTTATACCGGAGTTCCCGCGGGATTGATTCCACGCGGACGAAGTCGCGGGCGGCCTCTAGTATGTACATTATGTAGTTAACATAACATATAATCATGCTGAGCATGGTCATTCAGTCTTTTAAAGGCTTTGTCTACCCCGAGACAAGAGCCAACAGACTACAAAAGACTGACAGGGCCACGTGTAGCTGTTTGGCTTAATGATAGAATTGAGATTCAAAAAGTATAATGATAGGTGATAAGAGTTATGGAGATGTTTACGTTAATTTATAAAAAAAAAACAATTATTGGACTTGATTTCTCTTTATTGGTAAAATTAGGATACAAACTACATTAATTGTGTCGTAAAAGGCGACTAAGCGATAGGCTATAGTATACCAGTATAACTTGGGATTCTTCTTTTAGTCGATAGTCTGGCAACCTGTCACGATTTGAATCTCAATTGTATCAACTGAACGTGGCCTATCAGTCTTATCAAGACTGTTGGCTCTGTCTACCCCGCAAGGGATATCGACGTGATTATATGTTTATAAATATAATGAAATATCACAACTCACCTGGTGATCCCGCCATCTTTGGTCGTGTAACGCTCCCCTCACGTGGTAGACAGAGTCTGCGTCGCCGGACTCCGACCTGGTCCGCCCGTCCACCTCACGCGTCTCGTCGCTGTAAGCAGATACTGTGTTAGTACTGTTATAAGCCATAATGATTATATGAAGTGCCGTGTGGTTCCCGGCACTAGTACAAAAAAGAATAGAACCACTCCATCTCTTTCCTATGGATGTCGTATAAGGCGACTAATAGGCTTACAAACTTGGGATTCTTTTTTTTAGGCGATGGGCAAGCAACCTGTCACTATTTGAATCACAATTCTATCATTAAGCCAAATAGCTGAGCGTGGCATATCGTCTTTTCAAGACTGTTGGCTCTGTCTACCCCACAAGGGATATAGACGTGACCATATGTATGTACGTATGTATAATATGAAGGGTTAACTTTAATCAGCAGTTTTCTTCTGTTTCCATATGTTATATCCATCCATATGTTATAATCCAGGATAACATATAGGCTACTTTTCCCAGAGTTCCCGCGGGATTGATAGGGTTTCCATGCGGACGAAGTCGCGGGCGGCCTGTAGTACAATATAAATAAAATCAAGTCTCTTTCCTAGAGAGCTGGGCAGATGTCAGAGACTTAATCTTTCCACTTGCCACGAATGGCCACGATGCTTGCATACATCTTTCACTTCATCCCAATTCATGACGTTCATGCAAGCACGTTGGTTAAAGATCCTTTTGAACAGACCTTTCGCAAAAGTTCTCGATTAAATAAATAACATACATACATACATATAGTCACGTCTATATCCCTTACGAGGTAGACAGAGCCAATAGTCCCGAAAAGACTGAATGGCCACATTCAGCTGCTCGGCTTAATGATGGAATTGAGATCCAAATTGTGACAGGTTGCTAGCCCATCGCTTTAAAAAAAGAATCACAAGTATGTAAGCCTATCCCTAAATAAATAACATTACAAATAAAACAAGATTATTATTCTATCTGACTATCTGAATGCTAAATAATAATGGCATAATAACCATAACAGATTACTTACATAATTTAATGGCTGTAAGAGTTAATCAAATATATATAAGGAAGGCGAGAGCTGAACTGAGTTCCGCTGGCCCAATGCCAGTGCAGCAATTCTACAAAGCATTGTTTTATATGTGGTTTAAGTCATAAGATATTCATTAATTCATTCATATAGTCATATCCCTTGCGGGGTAGACTGAGCCAACAGTCTTGAAGAGATTGATACGCCACGTTCTGCTAGAATAGAATAGAATTTGGCTTTATAATGGAATTGAGATTTAAATAGTGCCGTGTGGTTCCCTGCACCAATAAATAAAGAATAGGACCACTCTATCTTGTTCCCATGCATGTCGTTAACGAATGGTAGCATTTTTACAAATGATTTTTTTTATTTCCACTCAAGTAGGAGAGAGACGGATGTCGAACGCTGCCGAACGCGAAGGCCGATTGTGCCTCTTTGTCGCTCGTTCCGCGCTCTCGCTTGCACTTCAAGCCTTACATGGAACGCCTCAGAGCGAGGTAACGCATAAGTCATGTCTTTTTGTGCATGCAGCCGGCTCAATCGAATTATAAGACGTTGTCACGTCAACAAACATTTCAATTTTTAGCCTTTTTTAATGAACCATAAATAGCTTCTTGCTTATAACTTAGGTACTAGCGACCCGCCCCGGCTTTGCACGGGTGCAAAATTCGGAAAAAATTATACATAAAAACCTTCCTCTTGAATCACTCTACCTGTTTCAAAAAACCGCATCAAAATCCGTTGGGTAATTTTAAAGATTTAAGCATACAGACAAACAGACTAAAATAGCGACTTTGTATTATACTATGTAGTGATGGCAACGTCTGAAGGATTAAACCAATTCCCCGTTCAGTGGAAAACGACCTTAAATCGTCCGTGAATTAGCCCTGCCGTACTAACTTTTACCCGCGAGTTCGCTCGAGTAGCTACTTACTATATTTCATCATCCACCTGGTGGTACCTATTTATTTATACAACAACAACAACAACAAATGATCACGTCTTTATCCCTAGCAGGGTAGACAGAGCCACCAGTCTTGAAACGACTGATAGGCCACGCTCTGCTGTTTGGCTTAGTGATGGAACTGAGATTCAATTTTTATATATATTTTTATATATATTTTTATGTATGTTTATTAGATATAATTATTTTGTTTTATATTTTGTGTAGGTATAAATATTTTTAATAAGTTTGACCCCACATAAAGTTCTCTGTCAGACTCACAGGTTGACTGGTAGATAATGCTTCTAGTATTAAGTCCGCCAATTGTGCTATACATTTGTATTTTGGGCAATGAAGTTTTAATAAATAAATATTCCTGATTTCGCTTTTAACTTTCTGAGCACGACACGGGCTGTGCCTATGATGACGATCCTGGATTGGATATCTGACCTCGCTTCTCTGACCTCCGCAGGAACCAAACCCATATTGGATCATGGTTATATGTCAAGTTGTATGTATATGTAGGTTTCCCTGCAATGTTTTTCCTCTCCATAAGAGTATCAATTATCAATTAAACTAAACATATTAATACAAAGCTCAGAATAGGGTAATTGGTATAGGAATGGCCGCGATAGGACACGAACCAGAGTATCATAAGTTCGAAATTAAACAACCAAACATTCGTTATCTCGGGAATACGGGACTGGACAAAGTAGAAAATTTCATGATAAATGATGTTTCAACAAAACCACGAAATAAACAATTTGCCAACTTTAAAATACCCCCACGATCCCCAACAAAAGCCGAATACACAGAGATGCAAAAACGTTCAGATGAATCATCTTATCCGAAAAACGATTTCAGGCCGTCGTCGACTGAAAAACACGACTCGAAACGAGAGTTTAATGGAAAATAAACCATAACTGCCATTTACAACGCCGCTGAAATGACCTCTAATGGTACAACAATAGGACTGAGAATTGAATACGGGTTTTCAGCGGCCCAGCCTTAACGGACCGAGCGTCTCGTAATAAGTACCCTCGCGAATTCCCATCTCAGTCTGCGCCTGTTCAAAACGTTATAACTGCACGCACTACATCAAGCGATTATGAATCTTCCTTCTTTACATTCAAGTTGACTTTTGATTGCGATGAATCTCTCCGCGAGACGGGCGCTGACAATTCTAAAACGGCGTAAGTGAATGTGAGTTTTATAGAAAACAGAACTGTATTGTTGAATTCCTTCGGTTGAAAATGTAACGATTGAGTGCTTAATGTTAACTTATTGAGAAAGACTGCTCTGTCATAAATAGTGGAATACGGTGGAAAAGCTTGTACATTTTCCGGACGATAGAGGGGGCATTATGGGGGTAAGGAGGTAACATGTGACTCCTACTGATGGTGTGAGAGTGAGGTGTGCTCCTCGGATCGGATGGAGCTGAGAAATTGATAAAGTTGACGGTCTGATAACCTAATTTGATACCAAGATGCGCGATTCATAGCGTTCTCTTTATGACGCCGTAAACGACAGAGTAAAGATAATTCCTCCATGATTCACCGTTAAAATGTGATAGTAGTCATGGCTTTGTTATTTTAGTGGCAATAATTTCTATAAATAGATTTAATGTTGTTGAGGGAATTTCCATATGTTCGTATGAATGTGTGCCGTGTGGTTCCCGGCACCAATAAAAAAAAAAGAATAGAACCACTCCATCTCGTTCCCATGGATGTCGTAAAAGGCGACTAAGGGATAGGCTTATAAACTTGCGATTCTTCTTTTAGGGCTAACAACCTGTCACAATTTGAATCTCAATTCCATCATAAAGCCAAACAGCTGAACGTGCCCTACCAGTCTTGTCAAGACAGTTGGCTCTGTCTACCCCGCAAGGGATGTAGACGTGATTTTATGTATGTATGAATGTATGAATTATCTGTGCCCTGAGATAATTCTCGCTTTAGAATCTCGCCATTAGAATCTCCCACTAGTAGCCGACCTAATGGTCGGCTACTAGTGGGAGATTCTAATGGCGTTGACTCACTTCAAGTTTGGTTTAATCTTAGAGAACCTACTGCTCTACAAACGGTGCATAGATTCTGAATCTTAAGAAGCAAATTAGCTAGTGCCGTGTGGTTCCCGGCACCAAGAGAAAATAGAATAGGACCACTCCATCTTTTTCTCCATGTCGTAAAAGGCGACTAAGTGATAGGCTTATAAAGTTGGGATTTTTCTTTTAGGCGATGGGCTAGCAAACTATCACTATTTGAAACTCAATTTTATTATTTAGCCAAATAGCTGAACGTGGCCTATCAGTGTTTTCAAGACCGTTGTCTCTGTCTATCCCGCAAGGGATGTAGACGTGATTATATGTATGTATGAATTATCTGTGCCCTGGGAATTAGGTCGGCTACTAGTGGGAGACTCTAATGGCGTTGACTCACTTCAAATTTGGTTTAATCTTAGAGTACTGCTCTACAAACGGTGCATAGAATGTGCTGGATCTTAAAAAGCAAATTAGCTAGTGCCGTGTGGATCCCGGCGACGAAGAATTTTTCAATTCGAACCAGTAGTTCCTGAGATAAGCGCGTTCAAACAAACAAACAAAAAATCTCTTCAGCTTCATAATATTAGTATAGAGTACTCGTAGCATAACAATAGTCATTTCATTAACATTTACGAGTACGCCAGTGCACCTGCCAATGCTCGGCTGCACATTTTTATGTTCCAAAGAATCTAAAGTTTGCCGTGTGGTTCCCGGCACCAATACAAATAAGAATAGGACCACTCCACCTCTTTCCCATGGATGCCATAAAGGGAGACTAAGGGATAGGCTTACAAAATTGGGATTCTTTTTTAGGCGATGGGCTAGCAACCTGTCACTATTTGAATCTCAATTCTATCATTAAGGCAAATAGCTGAAAGCGGCCATTCAGTTTTTTTAAAGACTGTTGGCTCTGTCTACCCCTCAAGGGATATAGACGTGACCATACGAATGTATGTATGAATCTAAAGTTTCCACTACATTCCACATATTCGCACCTGATTCTGAAAGTGCAATATCATTTGCATAATCTCGTAAATGCTTCAGCGCTTCTAACAGACGACAAGTTGCAATAAAATTTTCTAATAAAAACTCCTTGGGAATATTGAAATATGTGAATATTACGTTTGTATGTAACACTGAATGTTCGTGCAATCTCAGTTTATGGCCATACTTTGATACGAAAAATACATTAAAAAAAAAACAAACAAAAATTTAATTTATCCCAATGAAGATGTGTTTGAATTGGTCTCACATAAAAGTGAATTGAATAACTGGCTTTAAATGACAATTCTGGATAATTTGCCATTTATTTTATTTAATATATATACATATAATCATGTGCATATCCCTTGCGAGGTAGATGGAGCCAACAGTCTTAAAAAGACTGGTAGGCCTCATTTAGCTGTTTGGCTTAATGAAAGAATTGAGATTCAAATAGTGACAGGTTGCTAGCCCATCGCCTAAAAGAAGAACCCCAAGTTTATAAGCCTATCCCTTAGTCGCCTTTTACGACATCCATGGGAGAGAGATGGAGAGGTCCTATTCTTTTTTCTATTGGTGCCAGGAACCACACAGCTCATACCTTCATCCTGTACTAAAAAGACGTCAGTCTCGTAAAAACTGAAAGGCCAAGACCATCGCCTAAAAGAAGAACCCCAAGATCATTAGCCATCCCTTTTGTTCTCGATAAAGCATCTTCGCTGTCCTGCTTCAAAGACCGAGCTCATTTTTGTAAACGTCTCGAACGAATGTGGTATTTTAGATCAGCGGCATGAATGACACTTTCTTCGCAAATGTAAAATACACGATGACAAAATGTTTCACCAGCTTAATCGGCGTCTTCAAACGAGATTTTCCGCCGAATTTCGGACAATACAGCTTTCTTTTTCAATACTTTCGCCTGCTGGTTCATCGATCCTTTATTCAGTTACTTCTTTTATACACAGATTTAGAAATAAGTTTCAGCTCTCAGTAAACACACACATACATAGATCGTAAAACGAACGTGGACCGCGCACATAAAAGAAGTTTCCTCCGTGCATACAAACTTGTAACAATCGAGGCGCAACACAATGACGCATGTCCTTCCCTTTCACGCCGACGACAGTGGCATAATGCCGTCTCGCTTGCTGACACGTCCTTCCTGAGAATATAATGCCCATAGAATAAACGGACTGTAGAAGAGATATCATCGGATAGGCTTGTCAGAGGAATTTCTAGTTTTGAATAGATTCCAGTTTGCCGTCAATTGGTATCTGGGGTATTGTGCTTCCAGTACTATATTTTTGAAATGGCTGATACATGCTCTCTCTTTGTTCTTTTTTTTAGCGCATTACTGATGTTTAAGATGTTTGATAATGCCCCTTTTCTTTAAAATTCTGCTGCACTAAGTTCTGTGTTCGCCTCTCACCACGATTCTGAAGTGAGTGACAGCTTTTTAACGAAGCGACCTTTTGGATAGATCATGGTTACTTACACATCCAAATGCAGGTTTCCGTGCGATGTTATTCCTCACAGGAGCATTGGTTAGAAATTTAACTAAAAAAGAAGTCACGGAAAAGACCGAATGACCACGTTCAGATTTTATGATGGAAATTAGATTCAGATAGCGACTGGTTGCTAGCTCATCACCTAAAAAGAATCCCAAGTTTTAAGCCTTTTTAAAACAGTGGTGTTATTACCATATCAAGAGACAATATCGTCCCTTAATCACCTGCGCTTTACGGCTTTCAGAGTAGACAGAGCTAATAGTCTCGAAGTACACAATCAGCTGGATAATAGATAATCGTCCAAAAGAAGAATCCTAAGCCTAATAAGCCTTTTTATGATTTACTTTTATAATCTGCGCAATATAAGAAGCAACTAGAACATAGTTTTTTATCGCTATCATGAAAGCTTTTACAAGATAAATATACTGTGGATATTCCCTTAGTTGTTTTTACAATGTCAACAGGAAAATATAAAGTTCTATCATTCTAGTCTGTAGTAAAACCACACGGCCATGGTAAAAACTCCTTTCAGAGGTCAAAAACAACGATTTTAAGGTATATAGATGATTTCCCTAGAAGTTGAAGTGTAAGAATGTCTCACAAATGTAATCTACCCGCTTCTAAAGAGATTTTGAGTGAGAAAAAATACCCCTCGCTAAATTACGTTTCATTGTACGCCGTCCTGAATTCCCTGGGGATCAGAATACGGAAATTGTTCCCCGAATGAAATCTAAGTAATGCGACAGAAAAGGGTAAGGTGTGGCTTGTTTTTAGAACGCAAGGTAGATAGATAGATATGTAGATTGAACTCTTTTTTGCACCATAAGAGTAAAAGATACAAAATAGATAGAGATGGTACAAAGGTATACTTGTCGCTAATGCAATCTCTTCTAGTCAACCTTTGGGTGGAAGAAAACCAAACAGGAGATTGGCGTTGGCGCAGAGCAAGATAAATAAATGTTTTAACATAATTAAATGCACACAGAATATATACCTATATAAAGTACATATAAATACATACAAATACGCATAAATACAAATAAATACATAATGATAACATATATATACTATCTCTGCCTACCCCTCCGGGAAAGAGGCGTGATTTTATGTATGTATGTATGTATGTATAACATATACTTAGGATAGAGTAGAGGATAACTGAAATAAAATACTGACATGGTATGAAAAAATGACTGAATGTGGAGCTTGAACCTAAGAAAAACGTAAATGTCGAATGGTCTTGCCATAGATGCAATTTTAGACTTGTGTAAGAACCTTTTTTTTGGATGTAAACCTAGATCTATATCTGAAACTAATCATGAATGTCTAGCTTAAAGCTAAAGATATAAATCTAATGTGTCAAAACAAGAAAATAAATGTCGGTGTAAGATGTTTTCCCTGTCGTAAAAAACAAGATCGTAAAGATATAAGATATAACTAACTATACGTCGTTACTTCGCTTAACAACTGTCTCTTTGAATGTACCTTTCTAATATATTACTTGTGTTATTTTGTAGTACTTTGCCTATTTCCACCTATACTAGCTTCGCCGTGTGGTTTCCGGAACTCTAGATCGCTGTATGGTTTTAGAATAGAACCACTACATATATTTCTCATAGATATCGTAAAAGGCGACTAAATGATAGACTTATAATCAAGAGATTCTTCTTGTAGGCAACCTGAAACCTAAAGAAAATAAAATAAAATAATACAAATTAAAATTATTTGAATCTCAATTCCACAATTTAACCTTACAGCTGAATACGGCAAGTCTTTCTAAGACAGTTGGTTCTGTCTACCCTGCAAGAAATATATAGACATGATATATGTATGTCACTGTCGAAAAATGTCAGTACTAAACAGGGTTATCATACCCCTCATTTGCTGATCGGGGGTTAAAAAATACACTTTAAAGACTGGCATTGAAGAAGTGTATGTACCCAGCAATATTTGCTCCATATATTTCCTTCGCTAGTTGACATTGACAAATGACGGTAAAGCCGACCAACGCTGGACAATTAAGAATACTTCCACGACATTGCTCAAGGAAAATTCCTGGACAAAGTAATAATAAAGAAGGCTGAGAGTCTGTTAACGGACCGGTAAGTTGCCGGTTAAATACGTGATGGCACAGGTTCAAATCCCACCTTGGACTTGACCATTTTCATATTAGAAATAGAAAAAGAATTACTTAAAAGTATAAACTAAGGGACGACTAAGGAATAGGCTTATAGACTTCGGATTCTTTTGGGCGATGGGCTAGCAACCTGTCACTGTTTGAATCTCAATTCTATCGCTAAGCCTAACAGCTGAACGTGGCCTATCAGACTTTTAAGACTTTCGACTCTGCCAAGGGTTATAAACGTGATTATATGAATGAATGAATGAAAACGAGGTATCGCTTAATGACGTCAACATAACTTAATAATAATTGTAATTACTACCGCTTCCAAAGCGCAAATATAAAGTTTGACATTCAATTTACAATTATTTTATTGTATTACTTAAATTTCAATTAAATCATTAATCGCAATGATTTTTATGATTAGTTATAGTATGATTTTCAGAAAATTTTGCACAGATATAGAATACACCTTCGGGAGCAACATAGGCTTTTTTTTCTGAAATTTTAGCTTCAGAAAAGCTAGATTTTAATTTAAATAATTGTGAACTGTTTACATATCATATTCACATCGTCCTTTTTAAGAATATACAATTTCAACAAAAAAAATACAAACAAAAGTTGGTATACAATAATAACTCAGTGTTTCTCAACCATTCGGTCGCATTCTTCAAACTTTCTGTTTGTCGAAGGGTTGATACCTCGCTGATGTTATCAACCAAATTCTATCAAAGTTTAGACAAGTGGGATTAGGACCACGTGGCGGCATCGATCCCCCCCCTTTACCAGTCATAATCCAAAAAGCTTTGGGGAGGGATTTCGTTCAAAAATGTATTGGCTTATAAACTTGAGATTCTTCTTTGAGGCGATGGGCTAGCAACCTGTCACTATTTGAATCTCAATTCTATCATCAAGCCAAACAGCTGAACGTGGCCTATCAGTATTTTCAAGATTGTTGGCTCTGTCTACCCCGCAAGGGATATAGACGTGTTTATATGTATGTATTTATTGCGCGTACTTATTCCATCTTTTGCAAGAATGGAACCGCTTAGGCGTGGCCCTTCAGTATTTTGTGACTATCAGCACTGTCTACCCCGTGAGAAATCTAGATGTGATATTATGTACAACATAGAGAAGAGCGTTTTTCCATTAGGTAGTGAAAAGGGTTGTCCACACTCAACATTTTTTTAACTAGGAATTACTTTAAAATAGTTATATATACCTACAAATCAACGTTTGCCAGGACAGCTAGTGTAAATATATTATTGAGTAAAAATGCCAGTCAGCGTTGCCGACAACGCAATTTGTCACCGTCAACAGTGCAACAACCTCTAGTGAACTACTTAGATCACTCACTGTTACTAAAACATTCCAAACTACATAAAATATACTGTAAGCTTCTATTAAAGATGGTTCTGTTACGATTTTGGATCACTGTATTAATATTATACATACATATAATCACGTCTGTGTCCCTTGCGGAGTAGACAGAGCCAACAATCTTGTAAGAGTGGATAGGCCACCACTGTTTGGCTCAATGATAGAATTTAGATTCATGCATTCGAGTATAATGACAGTTTGATAGCCCGTCGCATGAAAGAATACCAATTATGAAAGCCTATCCCTTGGTCGCCTTTTACGATATCCGTGGGAAAGAGATGTAGTGGTCCTATTCTTTTTTATATTCAAAAATTCAAAATTCCAAAATATTCAAAATTTTTATTCATTACTATAGGATACTATATATCGCTTAATAATTGTCAAAACGTATGGTTTAACAACATTGGTTGACGTCAAATAAATTACTTAAAAACTAAGTTTACTGCCGCTTCCAAGGCGTCAGTGCAGAAGAAGCGGTAACAAACTGCACTGCAGCATTTTCTTCAAAAACGTCAACTTCACAATATTAATTAAACTTAGAATAGAATGTGGACGAGAGAATACATTGTTCAGATTTATATATTTATGAGATTTAATATTGAAAAAAGAAATATATATATATATATATATATATATATATATATATATATATATATATATATATATATATATATATATATATATATATATTTTATGGATTGCCAATTTTAAAAAGATTTATGTACAGAGTGTACTGAATTTTGATTTAAGTTCAAATCAAACTACAATTAATTACGAGGTTCCTGTGCCAAGCTCGAGCCAGATGTTTTTATCATTAAGGTAATCATCAGTCCTATAATAAGCCTTCTCACAAAGTACTTTCTTTACATACTCTTTGAATTTTCGGTTGGGCATATCAAGAACAGACTCCGGCAACCTATTATAAAATCGTATACAGTTCCCCATAAATGATTTACTGACTTTGCTAAGCCTATGAAACGGCATGACTAATTTATGTTTATTACGTAAATTTCTATCAGTTGTGGCACTAACTTTTTGAAAAAAAGAGGTATTTTTCCTAACATACATTATTGGTGCCGGAAACCACACGGCACGCATTCCTTACCGATTCGACCCCCAACCTTCGAACCGTTAAAGCTGGTTACATACTCACTTTTCTGGACAGCAACTAGGGTGGGCCTTTTGCCCAAGATCCTGGATTGCAAGCTACTCCAGACTTACCTCCACAACTTCTGGGGGATTCCCCAGCAAAGATTGCGGGCTACCTAACCTAACCCATACAAGATCAAGATAAACGTTGATCTAGATAAGTATGCTTATTCCTTAGTCTCGTTTATATCTATACTAATATTATAAAGCTGAAGAGTTTGTTTGTTTGAACGCGCTAATCTCTGGAACTACTGGTTCAAATTGAAAAATTCTTATTCAAAAATTCAAAATTTTTATTCATTATTATAGGATACTATAAATCGCTTAATAATTGTCGTATGGTTTAACAACATTGGTTGACGTCAAATAAATTACTTAAAAACTAAGTTTACTGCCGCTTCCAAGGCGTCAGTGCAGAAGAAGCGGTAACAGACTTTGTGTTGAATACACCATTTATCGTGGAATATATATAATGCCGGGAACCACACGGCGCAAAATACATCTTCAGTTACAATTGTCATTATGTAACACAGCACAAACAAACACATATTCACGCGAAATCTACCGACAAACCGTCATTATATTTACGTTATATGAACCCCGCCCCCCGTAAAATACCGCCCCCCCTCCGCTAAGAAGGGGTGTCGCAAGGTGCCACGATAAATGTGTCTGAAAGCCTCACAGAGGAATATACAAGCGTACATAAAAAGAGTTAACATCACATACATTTTTGATTATTTTTTTTTTGACAAATAACACAGATTGAGTTAGCCTCGAAGTAATTTCGAGACTTGTGTTACGAGATACTAACTCAACGATACTATATCTATACATATAATAAATCTGTAGAAAGGTCAATTCTGTACATTGAAAATATTGAAAAAATAAATAGCAGGGGGTGTTACTGGATCGATACCAAACACAAAAATGTGATTAAAAAAATTTTTGTCTGTCTGTCTGTATGTTCAGGCATCACGTGAAAACTAACGGTTCGATTTTGATGAAACTTGGTATAATTATACCTTATTATCCTGGGCGTAAAATAGGATACTTTTTATCCCGAAAAAATACGAAGAAAAAAAAATCTTAATTTTTCAGTTTATCCATAGACGTTGTTGTGTAGAACCGCGAACACACGTTGCGTTACCCGCAGTGGATTTAGCGCCGTAACCTGTAGCGCCGAAAGTCGGCTTTGGCTTGAACCGTTTGTTGCACAAGCGGGCCGCTACTAATTTCTATGAAAAAAATACTACATAGCTACATTAATTCCCATCAAGCTGAAAAGAATATCATTATTTAAAACACAATCAAAAGCATTATTTCAAAATTCCCCATGATTCCGGTTTAAGGAAAAAAATTTACTCACGGTCAAAGGTAAAAAATGGGTGTATCGCAATTTTCTTTAAAATGGTAAGTTTTTCAAATCGGAAAATTACCTCAGACATAAATTGTAGATCATAAAGTTATCTATAAAAAAGGTATCAATATTTTTTTTCAACAAAGCTACCGTTTCTGAGATATAACGATGCAAAAAGTTGCAAGCGTCATAATATGCATCCGTTTCCTTACCACCTCTGAGGTAGTGTACTATTAGCGCGTTTTTTTTAACAGTTTTATTATTAAACTTGAAAATGTCTGAAATAGGTTAGAATAAACACGTGTTTTCACTACGCAGTGGCACTCAAGACTAACTTTCTTTATTTTAAAAAAATAGAATAACCCTAAGTGAAGAAAATCATCTTAGGACAATAATAGAGATTACAATTATCAAATTCAATGCAATAATCAAATTAAAACTAAAACTACTTATAAAAAGAAAGAAAAAAGATGACTACAAACTAAATTGTACAGTCCTTGCATAGCATCAACATGCGGGAATGTGCCCAGAAGGCTGGCAGCATTGCCAATTCGATTGGCAATGCTGATTCTCTGAGCCAGATAATTTCCAGCCCTCCGGTCAAGAGATACCTCAATTAGCTTTTTCGACAATTGTCGGAAAAGCTGATGGGCAGATAGGCCCCCGGTCCCAGAGTTTCTACCCCAAAAGGTTCAAAAGTATAGATATTACCGATAACTACATATTTGCGCCTTTTGAGGTTTTTTTGCCTCATTTGAAGCAGAACGGCCTTAGATTTAGTAACCTGAAGATGAGACGGCGCAAGTGTGTCGACACAAGTAGCATCCCACACCAAAGGCCGCCCCAATCTCCAGGGTACCAAAGTCATACCATCCGGTCTCTTGGCATCATCCCGAGCCAGACCGTTTGGTTCTAGAACGGCTGGAACATGGATGGTGGCAAGAGCACGGAGGATTTTATCATTTAAGGCGGCATGGCGCCCTAAACGGCCGGCACTCCTAGGGCATGAGAGGCCGTGGTGTCCATAGCCGACAACGGTATCCCCGCAAGGACTACTATTATTAAAGACTAACGGTATTTCATGTGTTGAGCATTCTAAAATAAAGCAGCTATACGAACCTAGCCACGTACACAATTAAACAGAGAGACAGATGTTGTCTCAAGGTTTCACTACAGTATAAATGTATATTTAATATTTTGAATTCAAGTTAAAATTACCGACAGAACAATATTTTTACTTATATTACTGCTACATAGAATATATACGAGACGTGCTTATGCATATTATGATGCTTGCAACTTTTTGCATCGTAATATCTCAGAAACGGTAGCTTTATTGAAAAAAAATATTGATTCCTTTTTATATATATCTTTATGATCTACAATCTATGTCTGAGGTAATTTTCCTATAAAACTTACCGTTTTGAAGAAAATCGAGAAAATCCCATTTTCTTACCTTTGACCTAGGGTAATTTTTTTCCTTAAACCGGAATCATGGGGAATTTTGAAATAATTCTTTTGATTGTGTTTTGAACAATTATACTCATTTTCAGCTTGATGGGAATTAATGTAGCTTCATTCCTATTTTTTGGTCTAACTTGACCGGACTGAAAATAAAATGGAGAAATAAACCATCTACGCGAAGACCGACATCCGCGCGGACGGAGTCGCGGGGGAAAGCTAGTTGTATAATAAATTCTTTATATAGATAAACATCCAAGACCCAGGCCAATCAGAGAAAGTTTTTTCTCATCATGCCCTGGCCGGGATTCGAACCCGGGACCCCCGGTGACACAGACAAGCGTACTACCGCTGCGCCACAGAGGCCGTACATTAAAAATACGATTTAATTGAGAACCTGTTTCTTTTAAGTAGCCGCTTCAAAATATGCTATTTTCTTAGTGAAAACCTACAATTAAAATTATACGTCTCTGCGTTGATACATCTTTTAACCGGTCAGTCAGTTTCCTCTTTCGCATAACAAGAAGACAACATTCTTCTTTACCTTAAATATGGTAGGATCTATGTATTATATATAATTTAATAATTATACATTTAATTTGTACAATGGTACCCTAAAACAGCACGGGTCTCTCTCGTTTCAGGAATAAAGTTTAATTAATGCTCTCCCGTAATTAACCAGCCGAGTGTTTCTTTGATGCGACTTATTTTGCAGAAGACTCGTGTTTGAGGATCGAATAACATTTACAATTTTATAACTTGATATGCAAAAGGATTTAATTTTTTCGAGAAAGATAAGGCCAGATTTATAAAACTAATTTGTAGATCTAAGTCCACTAACCTTTCCTTTAGTCGTCTTTTACAACATCCATGGGAAAGATATGTAGTGGTTCTATTGTAAAATGCCGAGAATCACACAGTACAAATATAACACCCATCAGGTTTGACAAAAAATAATAATACAATTAAGATTCAGATATAGCAATATGTTGCTAGCCTGCGTAAGAGAAGAATCCCAAGATTGTGATAGTGTTAATACATATATCTCGTAATCTTCTTGTTATTTGGAATCGCGGAAAAATTAAATTACATACATACATACATATGGTCACGTCTATATCCCTTGCGGGGTAGACAGAGCCAATAGTCTTGAAAAGACTGAATGGCCACGTAGGTACAGCTATTTGGCTTAATGAAAGAATTGAGATTCAAATAGAGACAGGTTGCTAACCCAACGCCTAAAAAAGAATCCCAAGTTTGTAAGCC
Source organism: Amyelois transitella (assembly GCF_032362555.1). Taxonomy (NCBI): domain Eukaryota; kingdom Metazoa; phylum Arthropoda; class Insecta; order Lepidoptera; family Pyralidae; genus Amyelois; species Amyelois transitella. Next base: position 1,229,045 of record NC_083511.1, on the reverse strand, counting down.
TCTCCCTTAGTCGCCTTTTACGACATCCATGGGAAAGAGATGGAGTGGTCCTATTCTTTTTTGTATTGGTGCCGGGAACCACACGGTAATTATCAAGTCATTAATTAACCATAGCGCTTGGTGACGGAAAAAGGGGTTTTACACGCGACGTCGTTAGCAACCCTTTGCGTTCCCGTGATGAGGTCTTCTTATTCATCTCGTGTAAAAGTACCTTGTTGGCTTTTGTACTTTGTCTCGTTTCTTTGCTTTTAGTTTTTTAATCAATTCTCCTTTGGACTGTCGTGGTCTTCTGTGGGCCTTCTAAACACATTCGATCACACCATTTTCTGGCAGCGAAGACACAATTTTTTCGTCGACTAATGGTACCCAATTAATGGACTAATACTTTCAGCAGAACAAAACCATATAATAAAATATATTTGTTACTGGCAGATTTAATTAAAATTTGACGGGTAAGTCAGTCGATCACGAGTATGAAATAAAATAAAATAGATATATACTCTTTCCACTTGCCATATTTCTCTTCGGCCTCTTTGGCGCAGCGGTAGTATGCTAGTCTGTGTCACCGGAGGTCCCGGGTTCGAATCCCGGCCATGATGAGAAAAAAACTTATTCTGATTGGCCTGGGTATATATATATATATTTATTATAAAATATTGTATCGTTGAGTTAGTATCTCGTAACACAAGAAACTCGTAAACTCGAACTTACTTCCGAGGCTAACTCAATCTGTGTCATTTGTCCCGTATATATTTATTTATTTACTCTAAATGACTGATTTAATTAACCATCTTTAAAAGCAGCATATTCATTATGTTTAAGTACTCAGCACACATAAACAAACTTCAAAGGTATTGAAAACACTGGCAAAGTAATTTGCGACTTAATTACTTAATCACAAAGTCTTATAGGTGAGAGCAGAAGCTCTAAAAGCTCCCTAGGTAACTTTGGATTAAAGTTCGCAGCTTGACTTTAAGTTATAAATCTCGTCTTGGCTGGCGACATGAATCAGGGAACTTTAAAAATGCCCGTGCCTTGCTTTTAACTCCTGCGCTGTAGAGAGAAATTGTGTTGCAGTTACGAAAAAATAAATGGGGGTTTGTTGGAAAAGATATTGTACGAGTATGATACTCGTATGAATTTGAAAAACTGCTGGCAAATTATGAAGAATAAAAATAAAATAGCATTGTAAGTGATTTATTTCTTTTATAATTATGTACTTGGTCTTGTAACTGTGTAAATATCTGTGCAATAAAGATATTACAATCAAAACAAAATAAATTTAATTTGTTCATTTCCTGATTCCTCTTTTATTTCCAAAATTAGTTAACTTCTCCCAATCTATGCTTTTTCTTCAATCAATCAAATTCGGCATACGAATATTTTAACTAAAGTTGCACTTATATGATAGAACACAAAACTTACCTAGAGTTGGACCTTTTCGACGAATCGTGTTTCTTCCCCCCTTGCAGGTTCGGCAGATCCTTCTGCCGCTTCTTCGTCTCCCTCCATATTCTGTAGTACAGTATACACATAACTGTCACTGGCACATAGAACGCGGCAATAGCCGTTCCGAACGTAATGAACTGGTTCGTCTCAATGAACTGAATATAGCACTCGTGAGGAGGCACCTTCCTCTCGCCGTCAATGTACGGCCACGCGTAAATCCAAGGGGGCCAGAGCAACAAACTGAACCCCCAAGCGCCACCTATCATCACCGTGGCGCGCCGTGTAGTCCTCTTAGCTCTGTATGTCAAAGGTCTCGTCACACTGAAGTACCTATCAAAACTGATTATGAGTAAATTTAACACTGACGCGTTCGACGCCAAATAATCCAAAGCTAGCCACGTATCGCACACGTGCGGCCCCAGCGGCCAGTACCCGTATATCGTGAACATGGTGTACAGCGGCATGGAGATCAACCCGACGGCGAAATCAGCAACGGCCAAGGAGAATAGGAAGTAGTTGCTGATTGTTTGGAGTTGCTTGTCGATCTTGAAGCTGATCATGACAAGTGAGTTGCCGACGACGGTGAGGATGGAGAGGACGCTCGCGATGATTGCGATGACGATCTTCTGGGCGAGGCTGTAGGGGCTGGCGGGGAGGTCGGCGTCGGCCAGGTCGGTGAGGTTGGCTAGGCTGGACAGGTTGAGCATGCTGTCAACTCGGCGAACGGCCCGAGCCCCTCGCGCCGCGCAGGCACGAGCGCCGACCGACCACGTTTCCGCCTGTGGACAAAGATTATATCTTTAATAAGATGTTTAACCATTTAGATGATCTGTTATTGCTCTTAAACTTAACCATTGGCTCTTATGAACTTGGGGTAAAACTTGCATTTAATTTTAGAACCGAACCCGAAACCGCCGAGCTTGCATGAAGAGAGTTATGAATGTGGATGAAGCGAAGGAAATATGCAGAGATCGTGGCAAGTGGGAAGAGGTAGTCTCTGCCTACCCCTCCGGGAAAGAGGCGTGATTTTATGTATGTATGTATGTATGTAATTTTAGATGAGGATTTTCAACCTGTATCTCTCTCCGAATTTCGATTAATTCATTTAACCATATCCTTAGGGTGAGATTGAAAATCAGACGAGAGTAGCTTCATGTAAAAACCTGACTGATTTTGATTATTGTCGAACCCTGGCAACCTTACCTGAAAGGAGAGAACGCCACTTGAACTAAGCTAAAAGATGTACCTAAATACTTAAGACCTATATTGTAACCATATTCAAGGAATAAATGAATATGACGATAAGTCGTATACACATAATAAAAAGCACTGAATAAGAATCCTATTGTCAATGATATCAGTACAACTTATATGTTACCTCTGCAACTAAGATGATATTAACACTTTCACTTGAAGCTTCTTGTACTCCATCAAATTCTATATCATCTACAAAGAAACAGCTGGTAACATCTTAAACTGCCTTCCAAATACATAAAAACTTATGCTGATTTAAGAAACACTAGCTACCCCGTAACCGTATAATTTCCAACCCCTCCAACATACATCTGATACACATAAAACATGTGGGTAATATACCTCTGAAATAAAAAGATTGGATGCGTCGGTACTAGGGTCGAATCCAATAAAACTTGTATCGTTTATGAAAGCCGTTTATTTTACGACCGCCATTGTAATGTTATTTTTAACATGAAAGGATTCTATTGTTGTTGCTCAAAATCAATCGTCGATTTAACGGGTAAATGGAATTATCGGTTTGAATAACATTTTTAATTTAAATTTATTAGTTAATGTTTACAAGGACTCTGGCCAGGTTTGTATTGATAATAGGGTAGCTGATGTCGAAGTCATTAATCTCCCTACCTTAGATCGGAGTCTGGTTGACCCTAGGAATTCAACCAAGACAAAGATATGATGATCGCGATAAATAATCAGGACTTCTTAATTCGTCAATTTTTTTGGTGCCAACAGTAGACACCACATCATTTCTTGGATTTGGTAGAAGTATTTAGAGAATATCTGCTGTGCTGTTCTCGCGCACCAATAAAAACAAGAATAGGACCACTCCATCTTGCATGTCGTAAAAGGCGACTAAGTGTTAGACTTATAAATTTGAGATTCTTCTTTTAGACAATGGCCTAGCAACCTATTTGAATTTGAATTCTATCATTAAGCCAAATAGCTGAACGTGGCCTATCAGTCTTTTCAAGACTGTTAGCTCTGTTTACCCGGCAAGAGATATTGACGTGATTATATGAATGTAAGTATGAGAAATTTTATGCTACGAAAGAGTTTGCCTGCGATATTTGAAGTCATACGAAGTCAGATGCTTGGGCGACTACGTCATATATCTACTCTCTCTATGCTAGCCAAATGTTAAAGGCTTATCTTATATTTCATTGTAGGTTTTTCCTTCTCAATTTTACCGCTTCTACTATCTAAAAACTGATTGAGGTAAATTTTATAGCTCAGAGAATCAAAATTGTCATACAAAATGGCAATGCTGCCAGCGTTCTGGGCACACTTCCACAGGTTAATGCTACGCATCTTTTATTCTATAAGTAGTTTTAGTTTGTAACAATTAAGTTATTAAGATATTGTATCACATTATCCACAGTATAAAATAAATATATATATTATTTTGTAAAACGAAAATCAAACGCCTGAAAATGTCATAATTGCTTTCCACTACGCCAATGCAAGTCTCCCTCGGGACCAATGATTGAATTTAAACACGAAGTTAATCAAACTCGTGGTTCGAGTACACTGCAACCCTATTTGTCAGCATTACGTGAGTGTACACGTGTCAACAGAACTAGTTATGGATCGGTTGGAACTTGTTTAAACTAGTTATTGGCTGTCTTACAATACAATATATATGTTTGATATACAAGGAGAGTGTGGAGGGAAAGGTCGGAGTGGGAAGACCTAGACGAACGTATCTTGATCAAATTAAGGACGTCCTGGTAAAGGGTCAGGTCAAAATTACCAGAAACCGCGGAGCTTGCATGAAGAGAGTTATGAATGTGGATGAAGCGAAGGAAGTATGCAGAGATCGTGGAAAGTGGAAAGAGGTAGTCTCTGCCTACCTGTATGTATTGGCTGACTTTGTTCTCTTAGGGCGCATCTCGCTGTTGTAATCCAAGCATAGATGTTTGTTTAAAATGGTTTTAGGTCTAATGGATACAAATTTTTAATAACATACATACATAAATACAATAACGTCTTTATCCCTCGTGGGGTAGACAGAGCCAGCAGTCTTGAAAAGACTGAATGGCCACATTCAGCTATTTGGCTTAATGATAGATTTGAGATTCAAATAATGACAGGTTGCTAGCCCATCGCCTAGAAAAGAATCCCAAGTTTGTAAGTCTATCCCTTAGTCGCCTTTTACGACACCCATGGGAAAGAGATGGAGTGGTCCTATTATTTTTTGTATTGGTGCCGGGAACCACACGGCACTGTATATTGTATATACTGTATAACGTTATAAAGGATTAATTCAAGGATATTTTGTACCTCTCTCAAAAATCAGCAGATAAGTTTGTAATAGCTCTCAGAAGATCGATCTTTGACGGGAACATGACACCGCGCCCTAATTCTCAGGGGCATCGCTCACCATCAGGAGTGCCAAACCTTGTGCGATCATGTTACTGTTTCCTTTTAGTTTGTCAATATTGTCTTCAAAATTTTCTATCTCCTTGCATTTCATCCCGGTATGTGACTGACTCACCTCACTGAAGAGAACTGACATTTTTGAACCATCAGCTTGGATTGACTGAGTCTAATTTGTAGTGCCGTGTGGTTACCGGCACTAAAAATTGATCGCAATCACGGAACCAAATTAGTTTCTGAGTGTTCATACTAATTTCAAAGCAATTTTTATTTTTAGTAAATTGAAAACAATCTTTATTTTTCCTAAAAGGCTACTCAATTCTGTAGTTGACTGTACCTACTTTTCTTGATTAGTTTATCCCGGAACCCTCTGAAGGATCGTATACATACGTGACCAACCTACCAGGCTTGATTCTTGGAACTTTCCAAGGACTATCCTTAAATAAATTAACCATACACAAAATATAAACTAATGTATAACCCGACCAACAATATACTCTTTAAGAATGAATTCTTTAAACAAAAAATATAACGCATCTATTCTAATAAAATAAATAAAGACGTAATGCACGCGCGACGCCGTATTTATCGCGCGAAAATCTATCGGGGTAGCTTTTTATTTGAACAAACTCATTTGCAGTTGATGACATGATGATGATGACAATGGAGATTTTAAAAAATAAATTATATGTATGTACAATTTCATTTATAAACTAACTAAGATATCTTATTTTATTTTTACAAACCCACACATACACACATATAATCACTTCTATATGCCTTCCGGAGTAGACAGAGTCCAACAGTCTTAAAAAATGATAGGCCACATTCGGCTTAATGATAGGATTGAGAATCATATCTTGATAGGCTGCTATCCCGTCGCCTAAAAGAAGAATCCTTAATTTATAAGCCTATCCCTAAGTCGCCTTTTACCACATCCATAGGAAATAAATGGAATGGTCCTATTCTTTTTTCTATTGGTGCACACGGTCCACACGGCACCCGATTGGTTAGTCATTCTTTAATATTAATTCTTTGCGGTTGAAGCGAAGCACAACAAGCAAATACTCATAAATTTTTAACTATTCTTGGAAAATAAAGATCAATATATCATTTTTCAAAATGACTTTAAACCGTCGCGGGAGATGGATCACTGTTTGGTGCTTGTTCACGTCGCGGTCTCGGACAAATGGCACTTTTTCTTGGTAATATTTACAATAGATATTGCATTTTTAATGCAAAGGAAAATATTAAGAGAAAACTTGCACAATTATGGCTTTCAAATGTGTGTTTCATCCAGTAGTTCCTGAAATTAATCTTGGATTGTGCAACATTCTAATTTAGAAACCATAAATAATATATCCAGACGTATAACGAATAACGTAACACTACGAGTTCTTAGAATTTCATGTTATACCAACGTGAACTGGTACGAACCGGAATTAACCGGAATAATCTGGAAATTTCCCGTTCGCACCGGTATGAAAGTGTCAAAGTATAATAGCAAGTCATCCTGTTATGATACTCCCTTTCAAAGTTTTGATATAAATATCATTAATCATATTAATTGCGATATTGTAATAACGATATTAGAAAATGTCATGATATTGTCACGGCTAAAGTCCTGAATATTTGAATCATGGAGAAGATTGTTTTTTATTTACAGGCCAGGTGGTGTGAAAGAAAACGTTTAATTTACCTAACTAGCTCATTTGTCAATACTTTTTTTAGGGACAAATAAAAAAAAATTAATAAAAAAAAAATTGATAGAAAAAAATATATTTTTTTTTTCTTAAAGGCCATGTGGTGTGAAAGAGAACGTTTAATTTGCCTAACAAGCCCATTTGTCAATAATGCAAATATTTAAACTTAAATATAATATAATCTTTAGCACGCTTCTATTCCAAATCTTGAAACAGCGTGGTAAGTATAAAGATGTATAATAATATATCTGTATAACCTCTAAATTCATGTCACATTCATCCCAACCCTTCTTCAAATATAATAAAAGGAGTAAACATTTACATTCCAAATTGTCATGGCTGAATGTACCCGTGTCGTGTACATGAAAAAAAAAGAAAAAAAACTCATACAATTGTGTTCAGCGGAGCGTTCGGAACGCAGTATGGGCTGTTGATCAAAGCAAGGGTGCATACTTTCAGGTCTTTTTTTGTTTCAACCTAACCATACAAAAATAGCTTCAGTTATAGAGGGCGCTTTAATCGCTATTGTTTTGTTAGACACGAGGTAGCAAGGCTTTTTTCATTAGGTTTTCATTAAAAAAATGCTTCAGTGTAGTTTGTTCCGCAACTTCTTCTCGTATGCGCTTTAGAAGCGGTAGTAGTTATAATTAGATTTAAGTGTCGTGACGCCAATAAGTGATACCTTGTATCCAATTTTGAAAATAAATCTATTTTATTCTATTCAAAAAAAAAGTATGATCATTTATCTTTGCCTTCACTGGCGAGAAAGACGGATGTCGCATTTTTTCACTATTTGCTTCATTCTTATTCACCAATCTTTTTCTGCAAGCTCGTCAGTTCTGGTGAGAATTTCAAGACTTATTTCTCTCCTTCCCAGGGAATAAACAGGAGATGTCAAACATCAAATTCCTACACCCAGTTATTTCGGCCTTATGATGTATATCAGTCAATCGCAACTTTTAGTTTTATATCTTGTCAGCAGTCCATTGTTCAATACTATATTATAACTTAGACTTTCATACATACATACATTATGTCTATATCCCTTGAGGGGTAGACAGAGCCAACATTCTTAAAAAGACTGATAGGCCACGTTCAGCTAATTTGCTGAATGATAGACTTGAAATTCAAAAAGTGACAGGTTGTTAGCCCATCGCCTAAAAAAGAATCCCAAGTTTGCCAAGCCAAGCCTATCCCTAGAGATATATAACAAAGAACAACAAAAAAAAGATCGTTCGTTATACCGCAGTGTGAATGAGGCTTTACTTTAACATATAAACAGAATAATAAAATCCTTTCCGCTCTCCCATCATACAAATCTTTACAAGTTAAAGATCTTGATGATCCGACAAGAAACTTGGAAAAATACCATAAATCAAATAAAACTCGATCCCATACTGCGATAGAGCGAAGGGATTTGATTCGTAAAAGTTTTATATCGATACGAGTTTTTGGAAGTTTTAAACTTTCTTCGACTTGAAGTATTTAGGTCATGTGCTGATGGTCATCAATCTTGAGTGTACATTCATTGATCAAAGTTATCTGTTAGCTTTACATACATACATACATACATATGGTCACGTCTATATCCCTTGCGGGGTAGACAGAGCCAACAGTCTTGAAAGTCTGTTAGCTTTAAGTCGCTAGGAAGAAAGGAAGGTCGATGTTATGAAATATTTATTTGCGTACAGTACTACCATTTTTATAATGCTGCCGTGTGGTTCCTGGGACCAATACTACAATAATACCACTCCATCTCTTTCCCATGGATGTCGTAAAAGGCGACTAATGGGTAGGCTTATAAACTTGGGATTCTTCTTTTAGGCGATGGATAGAAAACTTTCAATATTTGAATATCAATTCTATCCTCAACAGCTGAACGTGGCCTATCAGTCTTTCAAAACTGTTGGCTCTGTTCTCCCCCGCAAGGGATATAGACGTGATTATATGAATGAACGAATGAATGTACCGTACTACTGCGTTTATGAGTCGCTTCGGTAATACGCAAAATAGCGCAACCTATCGCCGAATGAAATCGAATTTAAACTCAATATTGTTGGCGATGACAAAAAAACTTGAGTTCCAAAATGTTTCTTTTATTTTTATGTCATTTTTTGAATAGTGTTTTGTTGGTGTCTCGTTTTGTCAGTGGAAAAGTAAAGACCGTATTTTTGCAATTTCTTTATTTTATTTATTCCTGCCGCTATTTAAGGGCATTTCTGGAGTAAGAAGAGCTGCGGGTCTACCGGGCAAAATGAATCTATAACAATTATACGACGACGTTGTTATAAATACATTAAACTTAAAATTCAGATACAGACTGTCTCCTGCTATCTCGTTCATAATAGCGAACAGTTAAACTCGCGGATTCAGATGGCCCGCTTAAAAAGGCTCAACCTTTCAAATAAACATACATACATACATATAATCACGCCTATATCCCTTACGGGGTAGACAGAGCCAACAGTCTTGAAAAGACTGATAGGCCACGTTCAGCTATATGGCTTAAAGAAAGGATTGAGATTCAAATAGTGAAAGGTTGCTAGCCCATCGCCTAAAAGAAGAATCCCAAGTTTAAAAGCCTATCTCTTAGTCGCCTTTCAAATATTTTCGCGCCAAACAAAAATTGAACTACTGTGCACGCATATCGATGTAATTTGGTAATACTATAAGTCTGAACTAAATTAATTTGTTTCAAATGACACAAATATGTAGATTAGGTAAAAGAGAAGACATCTCTAAAACTAGATATCTCTATTTTAAGAAATATTGATTAACAACACAAAAAATTTACGTCTTCATCCCTTACGGAGCAGACAAATCCAGCAGTGTTGAAAAGACTGAATGGCCTCGTTCAACAAAGAGATAATGCACATTTTACATACAATTCAGCCTGTATTTATTTATCTAGGTACCTATAAGCCATAATAGACGGAATTCCGTGGTCGCTATTGACGTTATTCATGGAATCCGGCCTGCAATTGTATACCTATATAAGTATATACCTTTAGTATGATTTGGTGTACAGTCAACGGCAGATAAACATGAACCCCGATTTATACAAAACAAACTATAGTGTATACTTTCTATGCAGTTTTAGGAGTATGTAAAATCTATGTGATCAGCTCTTAGGACATCAGAAGTTGGAGTGAGATGGAAGTATGGATTGCTGTCTGAACTACTATAGTGACGTGTATTTTATCCTAACTTCCTCCATAATATAAATGCAATAGTAGGTTTATTTGTCTGTTTATTTCCCCTTCACGCGTTATCTACTATCTTGAATTTTTTTATATATATATATATATAATTAACAGTCTGGAAAGGATATAGGGTGGCCTGTCAGTCTTTTTTAGACTGTTGTCTCTGTCTACCCCACAAGGGATATCGACATAATTATATGTATGTATGTATGTATAATATCAAAGCAGTTCTGATCTTATATATTGCGTCAGAAAATAATGACATATATAAAGCAAAGTACTGATATCATACACATGGTCGAATATACGAGTAACTATTATACATATACATACATATGGTCACGTCTATATCCCTTGCGGGGTAGACAGAGCCAACAGTCTTGAAGACTGAATGGGCACGTTCAGCTATTTGGCTCAATGATAGAATTGAGATTCAAGTAGTGACAGATTGCTAGCCCATCGCCTAAAAAAGAATCCCAAGTTCGTAAGCCTATCCCTTAGTCGCCTTTTACGACATCCATAGGAAAGAGATAGAGTGGTCCTATTCTTTTTGGTGCCGGGAACCACACGGCACTATTAACTATTATGTTGACTGTAAATGCGTAAAATAAGGTTATTTGCTGCTGGACTCCAGTGCATAACTACTAAATATCTTTTATTACAAAACAGCAACAGTTCCGTGCAAAATATAGATCGTAAATTTCAGTAGCTTCGGACGCCGCGGGTTCCATGGTAAGCGGCCATTTTGTTTGCACATTGAGCGAGTGAACTCCGAAGTCGAATGACTTACAGTACGGAAAGCCAATGGCTCAGGTATTTACATACATAGAGTCACGTCTATATCTCTCGCGGGGTAGACAGAGCTTACAATCTTGACGACAAAAGACTGATAGGCCACGTCAGACTGTTTGGCTTAATGATAGAATTAGGATTCAAATAGTGACAGGTTCCTGGCCCATCGCCTAACAGAAGTGTCCCAAGTTTAAAAGCCTATCCCTTAGTCGCCTTTAACGACATCCATGGGAAAGAGATGGAGTCGTCCTGTTCTTTTTCTATTAATGCCGGGCACCACACGGCGCAGCTATTTATTTGTAGACATGGGTATAACATAATGTAAAAAGTGCTTAGTTATTATTTTTCCCATTATGATTGAACCCGAAAACTTATTTTCATAGGCAAATAGTCGATGCGCCACTTCTTTCGCTCTTACCCTAGCTTATCGGCTATTGGACACACACGCTCACTGTACCTTTCATCTTCAACTGCTGTACAAATTCAACCATGGTGGCATGTGTGCTAGAGACGACTTAATACTTCCTTCTCTTTCACTCTTATACAAATTCACATACAATACACACTGTATCGAAAAAGGAGATATATTTACATGACAAAGAATACCTTTCCACTTGTCACGATCTTTGTAAAATTACAGTTTATTGCTATGTCTATAATTTTTATCGTATTGACATAATTAGTTCTACATTCATTCATGTTTTTTAATGTAGACAATGTGCATTCGTCCACGATTTAGATTTAAGAGATCTATATTTGTAAATTGACGTCCGATGAAAATTCTGCAGTGTAGTTTGTTCCGCCGCTTCTTCTACACATGCGCTTTGGAAACGGTAGTAGTTATAATTAGATTTAAGTTATGTGACATCAATAAGTGATACCTTGTATCCAATTTTGAAAATAAATCTATTATATTCTATTCTACTCTTTCCACGTTGTAAACTCGTCTGTTAAACCTCTTGAGTTTTGACTGAAAAGCATGCTATAAGCAGTTTGGTATACCAATGTAAACCCACCTATTTGTTAATTAAAGCCGCGTTATGCATTTCCCGATTGCTCCAGGAATTTCAATAGAAAAGCAACAAAGCTAGCTCGTATTATATATATGACATACATACATATAAAATCACGCCTTTTTCCCGGAGGGGTAGGCAGAGACTACATCTTTCCACTTGCCACGATCTATTTTATGGTCTGGAAACTGAAGATACCACAGACCGGAAAAAGTGAAACCAAAAATGTAGGAACGAGAGACGCAAAATTATTTACCGGTTTTGTTGAAAAAAAAAAACATTGTTTGCGCCAATTTATCCAAGTTATCTGTGCGCAATTTTGATAGTAAAAAAAAAGAAGAAAAATCTTCCCGCCTTTTTTGAACGTTTTTCCGAATACACACATCTTTAAATCGAGTCCAGAGTTTTATTTCGTCAAAAATTATAAATCAGGACTAGTTGGCCTCATCAAACATGGTTACTATTTACACCGATTGTCTTGAAATATAAACATACTTTACCAATTCCCATAATTTTCACGATTTTTGTTCGACTCTGCTTGGCATAATTACACATTTTAATCAACTGAGGGGTTAATTTACCATTGTCAATCAATATTTTATCATACTGTGTTACACTTAAAGCGGAATTTCGAACGACATCACATTTCAAAGACGTTAAAATGTAGATTGCGTAAGATAATTCAGTTAACCCGATTCTTAATTACGTTAATAATGTTAACTTGATGTTTTAAATGATTAAGTTGGTAATATTATTGTTTAACTAGCTTTGGTCCGTGACTTCGTGCGTTTAATTTCAGATCTAAAGAACTTTGCTGCGGGAAGAGATGGAGTATTCGTATTATTTTTTCTATTGGTGCCGGGAACCACACGGCACAGTAGAATAAAGGCGATTTTATTTATTTATTTTATTATGAAATACTACTTTACATTACTTGTGTATAGAACTAACCACGGAATACGTTAATTTACCAACCACATTCATATTTATACTATATCATATTATAAAGATTTTGTTTGTTTGTTTGTTTGAACGCGCCAATCTCAGGAACTACTGGTTCGAATTGAAAAATACTTTTTGCGTTGAATAGACCATTTATCGAGGAAGGCTTTTAGGCTATATAACATCACGCTGCAACTATAAGGAGCAAAGAAATAATGGAATATGTGAACAACCGAGAAAATTATTCATCCTCGAGGGCTTCAATGATGCCCAAAATAACTATTCTACGCGGACGAAGTCGCGGGCACAGCTAGTATGCTAATATGCCAATAGTGCAATAAGTCAACTATCAAAAATGTAATTTACATATCCACATTGATATGTTAATTCTAATCACTGTTGATTGTATGTACAGTTGACCAAATATCATATATTTGGTAATCGAGATGAACTCTCTCTCTCTGTAGAGAAATCTCAATACAAAATCAATAAAACAAAATAAAATTTTTTGTGTCTACCTCATAAGTATCTGTCCATCATAACACCACTCCCTCTTTCCAATAGCTGTCGTAAAAGACGACTAAAGAAATCGCCACATTAATCAGTGCAGCTTTTATCCACTTTGTGTAAGGGTTTCTTGCAAGGTTGAAGAGGTCATACGGTAGTCGCTCCATAAAAACAACTAACTTTTGAGGACTGACTGGTGAGGATGCAACCAGAATTAACGCCAGGAAGAAGAAGAAATATTCAATCATTCATTCCAGACCTAATACTATCCCCATTTCATACATACCTACATATATACATAAAATCACGCCTTTTTCCCGGAACCCCTCCGACAGAGACTACATCTTTCCACTTGCCACGATCTCTGCATACTTCCTTCGCTTCATCCACATTCGTAACTCTACAACTAACCTCAAACCCCATTTCAAGCAGTACATTTTTTTTTTAATTTTATCAAATAAAAGATCTTACAAAACATTCAAATATTATATTTAGCATAGCGTAAGCCAAGGGCTGAGATTATACTAAGAATTAAGATAACGGTGGTAATTTTACGAATTCAATCCAATCAGACAATATTGAAGGTGAATGTTAGTTAAAAAAAAAAGATAATGAAGAATTCGACAAAATAAATATGATTCAGTTATTAAATAATTCATACATACACATTTTGAAAAAAGAAATAAAATCTCGCTTCCAATTCAATAAATACAAAATGGCCGCTGTCTGCTGGCCAATGCGAACGATATCCCGAGAATCCAATAAGGATTCACTGTCTGGCACCCAGCTCTTATTGAAATACTAAGTGGAGTCTCGATAGATATTTATTCTTTACTGGTTTTTACCCCGTAGCACCACAGTTAAATTTTAGTATTTCGCATTCCCGCGAGGGTATTTCTAGAAATAGCTAGCTAAATATTTCTTATACATAGCTAATAACTGAAAAGTATTTGTGTATTCGCTGTACACTTTTTGCCATTTATAATGTAACATGGGTGTCGTAAAAGGCTACTAAGGGGTAGGCTTTTGAACTTAGAATTCCTCTTTTAGGGGCTAGCAACCTGTCAGTATTAGAATCTCAATTCCATCATTGAGTCGAACAGTTTAACTTGGCCTTTAGTTTTTTCGAGACTGTTGGCTCTATCTACCCCGCAAGGGATATAGACGTGGCTATATGTATTGTAATTTCGTCGTATCCCGGGTTTAAACAGCAGTCCGTTCGAAATAAAACCCAATATGCAGCGTATTGCATACACTCTCCTTCTAATAACTATTCTTTCACATTTCATATCACGCCAACATGGCGTCTGATATAACACTGTGTTTCATATTTAAGTGAGTTTTGTTTGAAACTTAACATACTTACATATAATTACGTCTTTATCCCTTACGGGGTAGGCAGAGCCCAGTCCTAAAAAGGTTACATGGTCACGTTCAGCTGTATGGCCGGTGACAGGATACTAGCCCATCTGAACATTTCAGGGGTAAAGGTAATTCATGTGTTCTAGGGGTGATATTCCCGCGGGAATGGAAATAATCGGGAATTTTGTATTTACGCGGGCAGACCTGTGCGTGTGTGTGTGGGTAAACTACATACATACGTACAAATAATCACGTCAATATCCCTTGCGGGGTAGACAGAGCCAAGAGTCTTGAAAAGACTGATAGGCCCCGTTCAGCCGTTTAGCTCAATGATAGAATTGAGATTCTTCTTCCTCCTGGCTTTAGTCCCGGTTGCATCCTCACCTCTCTGGAGACGAGTCCGGGTTATGCCTTTGACCATGGATCCTGTATTTGGTGAGTCAGGTTTTTATACAAAGCGACTCCCATCTGACCTCCGCAACCTTTGCAAGTAAACCTGAACCGTATTATACCAATAATAGAATTGAGATTCTGGTAAACAAATAATACAAATAACGTCTTACAAAACAACGTTATCACATCATCTCATTTAGTCCATCGGGATTTGACCCCGCAAACTTCTTCTCAGTTAATTGAACCATAAAATTAATAGATCATTCACCCCTTAGTTATTTTTCTGAGGACAAAAACAAGGTTTACGATATTTATTATTTCTTAGGGACAATACAAAGAATAATCTATACTAATATTATAAAGCTGAAGAGTTTGTTTGTTTGAACGCGCTGATCTCAGCAACTACTGGTTCGAATTGAAAAATTCTTCTTTTAGGCGATGGGCTAGCAACCTGTCACTATTTGAATCTTAATTCTATCTTAAAGCCAAATAGCTGAACGTGGCCTATCAGTCTTTACAAGACTGTTGGCTCTGTCTACCCCGCAAGGGATATAGACGTGATTACTTTTTCGGATATCCGAAAAGGTTCTAAACTAGAGAGCTCTGAAGTTAAAGAACCAAACATATATAATAATATACATATAAACAAGTCTATATTCCCTGCAGGGTAGACAGAGCCAACAGTCTGAAAAGACAATATTGCATTACACTTTGAAAATTACCTTTAGGTATTTGCCGAGACACTTTGGGAATTAGTTACAACAGGTAACAGGCGCTTAATGTTTGACTAACTATCTGACTAACTTTCGAAAGTTTCCCAACTTGGGGACGTCAACATTTGTCATTGCTGATGTAAAACCGTGAAATATTATTTTATATTGTATTATATATTATTTTATATAAAACTAGGGAGCGCCCGCGGCTCCTTCAGCGTGAAAGGAAAAACCTGATAACTTCTGTTCCCTCGGGAATTTTGGGGAATCCTCTCTTAATGCACACGTAGACCATATAAGGAACATACGTGCCAAATTTCTGGTTAGTCAATCAGTCACGAAATACAGTTTTATGTAAACAGATTATGTATACTCACTCACATAATAAACCTACTTAGTGAATCTTATCTAATCATAATATCATAATCATTATCAATCATACAAATCTTAACGGTCGGATGTAAACTAAATGAGTTTAATCCTGAGATAATCTATTGATAATAATTGAATAGTTTACCATTCAATTCTGTTATAGCAACTGTCTGTGAATGGGATTTCCATTTCTTAAAATATAACTCCAACGTTACCCTAAAAAAAAACTTATTTCATCATAATTACAATTGTATATAATCTTATCTAATTGATAAGAATTGTATGTAATCGAAATGTATGTAATATTTTAATTCTCTGGGCGAATGACCTTTTCGAATATTTTTAGGTTACCTATACGAGTTTTATCACAAAACTGATATGCATAATTGATCAACCACAATGGTTCACCAAAATAAATACATACATATGGTCACGTCTATATCCCTTGCGGGGTAGACAAAGCCAACAGTCTTGAAAAGACTGAATGGCCACGTTCAGCTATTTGGCTTGATGATAGAATTGAGATTCAAATAGTGACAGGTTGCTAGCCCATCGCTTAAAAGAAGAATCCCAAGTTTATAAGCCTACCCCTTAGTCGCCTTTTACGACATCCATGGGAGAGAGATGCAGTGGTCCTATTCTTTTTTCTATTGGTGCCGGGAACCACATGGCACAAAATGAAGACGCACCTTTAGTGTCAATCTGTATTAAAATCTGTAAATTTGATTTTAGCTTCTCATTTTTAAATAGGCTGCTAAAAAATGTTTTTTTTTCCAAAATTTTACAAGGACAATTTAAACTTAATTTTACCCAAGTAACAATTAGGCGCTAAAGTAAGATTTATAATAAGTCTATAAAAGCGCTAACTAGATTCTAAAGTGGTTTATGGGTGTAACAAATTAGTGTTAGAGCGCGCTCTAACCCTACTTTACCCCCGAATTAGGCACAATTTTTATATTACTTAAGGTTGTATAATGACGGTATACAAGAGTTATGGTAATTGACTAAGAGGTACAATCAGTGCTATAAGAAAGTTATTATAGCGGTAACAGGATCTCTTAGCGATACAAGAGGGGTAAATAAGCGTCAACTCACTCCTTAAGCGGTACAGTAGAGATACAAAGGCGTTAATTATATTTTCAAGCGCTAAAAGGGAGGTAAATAGGTGTTTCGTAACGGTCTGAACGCTATTCAAGATAATTAAACTAATTTTGTGATCTAATAATAAATAATTTTATTTTCAATGGCTATAAGTTTACGACTAATGATTTTTATATTAAACAAAAAAAAGTGATATTGTATGGTGCGAAAGGAAGCATATTTTTGCTGCGAAGGGAAGTACACTGTGAATATGTTACATATTTATTGGCAAATAATTCGAGCGCCCGATGTATGTTGTCTATTTACTGAAAACTTTTCCACGTATTTACAACAATTTTTGTTTATTTTGGTTGCGACGCCATTGTCAAAAACAAGTAGTCAATATAAGAAATACAGTAGTGACCTTAAGCGCTATTACTTTACCTTTAGTCACAAAAAAGTAACAATAGACGCTAGAGGATCTGTTATAGCGAAAAATTATACTCCTATTTGACTTAAGGTAATGCAAGAGAGTTTTGTATAACTTCAAGCATTTGGTTCTATATAAGATTAAATAAACACTATTGTAAGGCTGGTAGCGCTTATTAACGCTATTGTGCAACTTTAGGTTCTTGTAAAGAGTTTATTATCACCTGCATAGCACTTTTGGAGGTAGTAGCTAATTCTTATTCTTATTTAGATCTTAGAGTTCTAAGATTCACTTAAAGCTATAACACAAAATGCTGTGCATGTACAACAGTGTTAATATTTGCCATAATACATCCATAACCTTTAAGCTCGCCTAATTGTCGCGCTTGTAACTCTGTATTATAAGTAGAAGTGATATACGTTACTTGGTACGCCACTTTATCGCCAATAGTCATAAGTGCTGCTACTGTAATGCCTTTGTAGCCCACTAAGTAACAAAATAAGCTCTAATCGTCGCCTAAATGTTTGTTGGGTAGTCACTGTCCGACAAGACTCTATCCAAATATTGTGACGATATTTGGAGAAAGTTCTTGAGGTGTATGTGTTTCTTTATATAGGTTTTTCTAGAAGAGCTATAGCACAAAGTGGAGCTATGACATGTCGAAACTTACTAGCCACGCGATCAATCAATACCTTTTTTTAAAGATAAAAGTTTTAATTCTGATCTTTAGATAAAGGGTTGACGCAATATTTTAACATATTACAAGTAGAAAATATTATCGAAGGGAAAATTGATTCTAACACATTGGTTTTTCATATAAAGAATCATTACAGGGTTTTCATAGTATTGTGAGTGAAAAGAAGTTCAGCCAAGAAAGATACTTTTATAACTGTATTCATAAGGGTGTAGGTCTTATGATAAGCTTCACAGAAAATGAAGTTTATGTAGGATTATAATGTACTAACAAAGAAAGATTTACTGAACAATTAACCTCCACAACCTGAATCTAACCTCTACGGGGAAACCCCATCCTTATTCTATCATGGTTACACATCCAGTTGCCTGAATGTGCATACGCAGGTACCTCAACACATTTACCTACCTGTAAGGTAAAAGCAATTGTAAGAAATATGTCTAATTTTAAACGTAACTTTGTAAATAGTCATTGGTCTGTTCCAATGATTTAGATCTCTGACTTGGAATGTTTTGAAGTCGAATACATTTAAACCACTCAAAATCGATTATAAATAAAATTTACGTGAATAATTCACACTATAAAAAATATAAATATATACGGGACAAATTACACAGATTGATTTAGCCTCGAAGTAAGTTCGAGACTTGTGTTACGAGATACTAACTCAACGATACTATATTTTATAATAAATACTTAGATAGATAAACATCCAAGACCCAGACCAATCAGAGAAAGTTCGTTTCATATCATGCCCTGACCGGGATTCGAACCCGGGACCTCCGGTGTCACAGACAAGCGTATTACCGCTGCGCCACCGAGGCCCTCAAATAGTAATGGGTAATTGGATTATAGTTTTATTACCAGAATTCTGGTTCTGACAACACCAAACGCATTACAGCGGGAACAAAATAGTTAAATACAGAAGTAAAACAAAAACAACTGACTGATTAAATTGTATCAGAAAAGTTTCAGTAAAACATTTTTCATTCTTTTTTTGAATTTTAAAAGTAAAATTATATAATTATAGACAAGCATGTAGGGATCGTGATGAGTGTTCAGGTGTAATCTCTGCCCACTAGTTGTAATTATTCTAAGAAATAGTACGTTAATTTTACATAAATTAAATTAAATTTACTTTGTAAAATTTACGATTAATTCACGGCTTACTTTGTAAAATTAATCAGGATTATAGTCAAAGGCGCACCGTGGTCTCCCCTTAATCTTGGTGAAGATGTTACCTAGACTAACTTAGGAAGCTTTGTTTCTGTACATTATACATTTTGTACTTCGCTTGGCCATTTCAGCGCCTAATTGGACTCTCGCTGAATCATTAGCCAGACAATGGTATTATCAATTTCTGTGAATTGTGAGGTACGAGGACGCTGTGAAATTTAATTACACGACGTCCATTTCATATTTTTGATCTAAATGCGTTGGCGTAGAATATTAAATCAATTGTCTGTCGTCTTAAGACGCAACTATAAGAATAACTTAATGAAAAATCCAAGAAGCGTGAAGAGTGTTCTATAAGATGACAGTTAAATGAGATATACGTACTAAAAATTGCTTAAAATGATTAAGCGATAACATTGATGGTACCAAGTTATACCTACTGCAGTCATGTATACAATATTATAATACATTTATATCCCTTGCGGGGTAGACAAAGCCAAACTGTCTTAAAAATAATAAAAAGCCACTTTATTAACGTTTTTATTATATGTATTATATATCCTACTACTATTATAAAGGCGAAAGTTTGTATGGATGTATGGATGTTTGTTACTCTTTCACGCAAAAACTAACCGATTACCATGAAATTTGGTATGTAGGTAGCTGAAGACCCAGAATAACACATAGGCTACTTTTTATCCCAGAGTTCCCGCGGGATTGATAGGGTTTCCATGCGGACGAAGTCGCGGGCGGCCTCTAGTCCCAGAGTTCCCGCGGGATTGATAGGGTTTCCATGCGGACGAAGTCGCGGGCGGCCTCTAGTGTCCATATAAGTTACAAATATTAAAATTACATAAACACAAACGATTGTAAAAAGTTTTTAAATTAAATTTACGCACTGTGACTATGTGATAATTGTTTATAGGAATCCTATGCCCGATGGAAGTCTCAGAGTGCAGTGGCCTTTATTCACGTCGGAAGGTCAGGTCAGGTCAGCAAACCTGATCATGAAGACATAAAACTATTGGATTTTTCAAGAAATATTCCATATCCATATTGTGGTGATCAACGTTTTCATACGAAAAATTGTGAATTTACGCATAAACCTGTTGACTTTAATCTCCTTTGTTTGTTTTTTTTCTATATGCTTTGTTTCTTATACATTATTCATTTATTTCAAAAACAATATACCTACACTGTGCCGAAATTTATTACGTATTTTCCATTATTTGCAATTACGAGTAAATGGACATTTTGCTCTGGGGACCACCCATCCACTCCGAATTCACATTAAAAACGAGATTTCTTGATTTCTATTCTACTGAAAAGACTTGTGAGTTCAATTCTACATCCATACATACATATAGTCACATGTTTATCCCTTGATAGACAGAGCCAACCGTCTTAATATAGACTGAAATGCCACTTTTAGCTGTTTGACTTAATGATGGAATTGAAGCCAAACAGCTAAACGTGGCCTATCAGTCTTTTCAAGACTGTTGGCTCTGTCTACCCCGTAAGGGATAAAGACGTGATCATATGTATGTATGTATGGAATTGAGGTTCAAAAAGTGATAAGTTGCTAGACCATAGCCTACAAGTAGAAAATGATTTTTTATTTCCTTTCAATACGAGGAGAAGTTTAAATTATATAAGGTTTATACCTAAAAATAAAAAACCGAATAAATTAATGTTTATCGCAGCAAGTAGTATCTTTGTTTATTTCAATACTCTGTAGGTATATTAAGTAAAAGTATAACAGAGTATTATTAACAAGATATATAATGAAAACAAATAACTCTTTTAGACAACAACACGATAATAAAGCATTTTGAGTTAAATTATATCCAATGCCGTAAGTTAGATTAGTTAACATGACACCAGGATGACTTAACACTGACTTAACACCTACTCAACAAAAAGAAACTTAAATTTATCTTTTATAGCCCTAAGCTTATTTACATAGTGGTCCATAACCACTAACTTCTGTGCATATAAAAAAAAATGACAATTAAAAAAAACGAAACTTGGGATTCTTTTAAAGCGATGATCTAGCAAGCAGTATTTTTTAACTGAAGCTCCAATCCGTGCAAATTCAAATGCGCGCTCTGATTGGCTGGTGTCGTGTGACGTTTAATATGTCGCTATAGACTCTTCGCTGCTGTTGGTTGAGCGCGTCGTATTCTCATTGTGATTGTGTCGCGCGGTTCCCGGCACCAATACAAAAAAGAATAGGACCACTCCATCTCTTTCCCATGGATGTCGTAAAAGGCGACTAAGGGATAGGCTTACAAACTTGGGATTCTTTTTTAGGCGATGGGCTAGCAACCTGTCACTATTTGAATCTCGAAAGCTGAACGTGGCCATTCAGTCTTTTCAAGACTGTTGGTCTGTCTACCCCACAAGGGACATAGACGTGACCATATGTGTATTGGCTGATGGCGTGTGACGCGAGTGAAATCGCCACACATATGCTCAATTTCAAATCTCCAGACTTAGCTGTTTGAGATGTGCCTTGATGAGTCAGATATATTAGATACTAGAGGCTGCCCGCGACTTCGTCCCCGTGGAATCACTCCCGCAGTGGATAAGTAGCCTATATGTTCCGGGTCTTCAGCTACCTACAAACCAAATTTCATCGTAATCGGTTCATAAGTTTTTGCGTGAAAGAATAACAAACATCCATACTGACATCCTGACATATTCGCAAACTTTTGCATTTATAATATTAGTTAGATATCTGTGTCAGGTGGACGAACGAGTGATCTTCCGATTCAGAGGCAAGCTAGCGCTACACGGCGCTACACGGCGACACACGGCGACATATGAACCGATATAGCTCTGACATGGCCGTGACTCGGCCGACCCACTTCCGATAACCGGGCGAACCCGAGTTATAATCGGGTTGCTATTGGCAACTTACATACATACATATATATATAAAATCACGCCTCTTGCCACGATCTCTGCATACTTCCTTCGCTTCATCCACATTCATAACTCTCTTCATGTGCCGTGTGGTTCCCGGCACCAATAAAAAAAAGAATAGGACCACTCCATCTCGTTCCCATGGATGTCGTAAAAGGCGACTAAGGTATAGGCTTATAAACTTGGGATTCTTCTTTTAGGCGATGGGCTAGCAACCCGTCACTATTTGAATCTCAATTCTATCATTAAGCCAAATAGCTGAACGTAGCCTATCAGTCTTTTCAAGACTGTTGGCTCTGTCTACCCCGTAAGGGATACAGACGTGATCATATGTATGTATGTTATTTTGTAAAATTTAATCGTCATTTCTCCATCTCGATTTTTGGCATATTCCTTATGTTATTTATTAGGTATGGGTTGCGTCATATTTCAATACTTGTAGATAATCAAATAATCTCCGATGAAGTATGTGTGTTGCATCATTCAAATTATTTATACCTATTGATATAAGCCGTATGGTTTATGGCACTTTAGTATAGAACTACTCCATATCATTCCCATGGATGTCGTAAAAAGCAACTAAGGGATATGCTATTACATTTGGTATTCTTGCTGTAGGCGATGTCTAGCGTGAGTTCAATTGAAATATTTTTAACTGTATTACTTTATATAATAAATCCATACTTTATTTTTATTATGCTTAGTTTTAGAACACATGTAAGTATACCATTTTCCAATTCCCACAGGAACAAAAAAATGGAAAATTAAAATCAACACGAGCGAAGCTGCGGGCAAAAGCTAGTTCAGTATAAATCTTGATAATTACCACCTTAAGATAATATTGTCATTGGACTTAAACGTGAAACTAAATTAAACATTGTGAAATTACAGTGAGTATTGTGTACCTAATAGTATCAAATTTAGCTGGTAAACTTGGGTACTAGGGTCATCAGCACGCCGATACTTATACGTGGCGGCGGCACGAAGGAATCGTCGGCGACGCGAAGGAATCAGCGGCGACGCGAAGGAATCGGCGGCGGCGCGGAAGAATCAGCGGCGGCGTGGAGAAATCGGCGGCAGCGCGGAGGAATTGACGGCGGCCCCACCGGTAATATTTTCTAGTTGAATAACTAGAAAATATTGCCTGCGGCGCCGCCGCTGATTAACCTAGTATAGTTTAACCAAAATCGCAGTTCACTTCAATTCATTCAAACCTTTTTCTGATGATGGACCTTTTTATGACCTGTAACATTATGAATTACCTGGAACAAAATAATAATAAAATGTAAATATTCTGGAAGGCATTGTGGCAAAAGGTCAGGTCAAGAGTACCTGAAAGCGACGAGCTTGCATGAAGAGAGTTATGAATGTGGATGAAGCGAAAGGAGTAAGCAGGGATCATGGCAAGTGGAAAGATGTGGTCTCTGCCTACTCCTCCAGGAAAGTGGCATAATCTATGAATATATGTATGTCGATATTTTCTAGGATTCTTTAAGTAGAATTGACTAGAGATCTTCATACATCAAAAATCGATGCCCTGACGAATATAAGTCCGAGTGTGGGAAAAACATCGTGAAAAAACCTGCACATTCAAGCAACGGGATGTGTAACCATGATTCATACATACATACATATCGTCACGACTATTTCCCTTGCGGGGTAGACAGAGCCAACAGTCTTGTAAAGACTGACAGACCACGTTCAGCTATTTGGCTTTAAGATAGAATTGAGATTCAAATAGTGACAGGTTGCTGGCCCATCGCCTAAAAAAGAATCTCAAGTATGTAAGCCTATCCCTTAGTCGCCTTTTACGACATCCATGGGAAAGAGATGGAGTGGTCCCATTATTTTTTGTATTGATGCCGGTAACCACACGGCACTAATACAAAAAACCATGATCCAATATAGTTTTGGTTCTCCTGCAAAGGTTGCGAAGATCAAACAGAGTAGGTTCGTGTAGAAACCTGATTTAACTTCCCAATGCAGAATCATGGTCAAAGATTCCTCACCAGGGAGGTGACTTCGCAAACCTGGATGATGTTCTTTAAAAGGCGCCCCGTAGTGAATAGAAAAAAAGTCTAGGAACAATAAACAAAAGTAAACGAAACTATAAACAAACGAGACAGAAACATTTACAAGGAAAATGAAGACGTAAAATTACTATCGCGTCACAATTCATAGTGATAATTATCCTCACTTGGATTTTGTACTCGTACTAAAAACCTGAACGTCGGACGGACTTAAACACCTTTATTTTTATCCACAAAATGTGACCTAATCACAGAGTTATAAAGGTTAAATTCCAATGGATGATAAACACAGTATCTGCCCAAAAAATTTAAGGTGGAAACAGTGTTGCCAACTTAATGTTTTAAGCGCAAAATCAAGCGTTTCTTTAGAAAGGGCGAAGATTCTATGTCTAGAGCCAATTTTCAGTAATAATATGCCGCTTTTTTAAATGAACAAATTTTTCAAGATGAAGCAGTTTGGTGGTTAATTTGAGAGTAAGCGTGAAAATACGACCAAAAAAGGTCGAAGGTTAAGTAGTTTTTACAATTAATTTCAATATTTTTTTAGCACAACTATATGGAGGTTTTTTTTCCGAACTAAGTTATAAAGATTTACTTTCGAAATTGGTTACAAGGTATCACTTATTGTCGACACAACCAATTATTAATACCGATCTACTACCTCTTCCAAAGCGTATGTGTAGAAGAAGCGGCGGAACAAACTACACTGCAGCATTTTCACCGGATGTCAATTTACAAACATAGATCACTTACATCTAAATCGTGGACCAATGCACATTGTCCACAAAAAAAATAAGATTGAGTATAAAACTAATGATTTCAATACTAATATTATGTCAAGTAGATATAAATAGCTGATTGGCTCTGTCTACCCCACAAGGGATATAGACGTGAGCATATGTATGTAGATATAAATAAACTTACTGCTTTCTCTTAAAAATCTTAGCAATCTAGCATTTTTTAAGATTTTAATTATATATTTTTTGTCCAATAGCGCTTTTTCATTAGAGACAGTTGGTAGTAGAGTAATAAGTATAGCATAGTGTTTGGATAGCGGCAGTTGTAACTCCGCAACCTTGACGAAGTGTCGTGTGGTATTTGATTGTAAATTAATATGGCACAAGTTAAAATAAGCGATGGTGTTATAGAGGGGGAATACTTGAAAAATGAGTTTGGGGGGAATTTCTATAGTTTTAAAGGCATCCCTTACGCTGCACCGCCTGTTGGAGACCTAAGATTCAAGGTACTAAAAATTTTTTTTATTATTTACGATCACATACATACATATATCACGTACATACATACATACGTACACGGTCACGTCTATATCCCTTGCGGGGTAGACAGAGCCAACAGTCTTGAAAAGACTGAAGGGCCACGTTCAGCTAGTTGGCTTAATTATAGAATTGAGATTCAAATAATGACAAATTGCTAGCCCATCGCCTAAAAAAGAATTCCAAGTTTGTAAGCCTATCCCTTAGTCGCCTTTTACGACAGGAGTGTTCCTATTCTTTTTTGTATTGGTGCCGGGAACCACACGGCACACATATCACATCTTTATCCCTTACGGGCTTGACAGAGCCAACAATCTCAAAAAGACTATGTTTGGCCGGGAGAGATAAGATTAAAATAGTGGCAGATTATTTGAAGGTAATGTGGAAGGTGTTTATAATATTTTTTTTCATTTAATTTTTAAATATTTGAATGTTATTATGTGTGTCAGCTGGTACTCTTCCGGTTTAGTTTAAAAAAGCCAATCAAAGGAAAGGCTGATAAACTTGGAATTGTAACGTAAGGCGATGATTTAAATCTCAATGCCATTGATAAACGGTTGAATATAACCTTGCAGACTTGTCAAGACTATTGGCTCTGTCTACTACGTAAGGTGTGAAGACATAATTATATGTAATTTGTAGCACACATGCTACAAAATACTTCATCAAGTAAACAATAGTATATAATCATCATATTTTATGTAGTAAAGTAACTCTTATAATGTAAGGACAATGAATCTTCGTAGAGCCAATAAAAATGGATTACAAATTTAAAAATTACTAAAATTAACTATTTCGCTAAGTTCATAAGATAATTGTCTTCTTCCTCCTCCTGTCTACCCCTTAAGGGATAAAGACTTCAATATGAGTATGTATATTCTCCTCATTATATTTTAGGCATTCTTTTTAGGCGATGGGCTAGCAACCTGTCACTATTTGAATCTCAATTCTATCATTAAGCCAAATAGCTGAACGTGGCCATTCAGTTTTTCAAGAATGTTGGCTCTGTCTACCCCGCAAGGGATAAAGACGTGACCATATGTATGTATGTATATTCTCCTCACGTAGTTAATCCCGGTTATACCCTTACTTTTGTGGCGAGAAACCTGGACCCTTTATTAGAATAGTAGCTCTGTCTACCCTGCAAAGGAAATAGGTGTGATAATATGTTATTCTATGTTATGGTACCCTTTTTCGACCATGATTATAGATTAGGTAAGACAGGTTTTTACACGAAGCTTCTCCCGTGTACCCCCCACAACCTCTGCAAGGGAACCTTACCCATAATGGATCGTGGTAAAAGCTGCAAGAGATGAATTTGCCTACTCCCTGATTGATTGTCTTATTCTTAACATCCTGTATTCATTATTTCGTAAAAAAAATCTTGTAAAAAGCAGCATGACCCTTTTACGACATCGACAGGAAAGAGTTGGATAGTTTCCATTCAACAGTGCGGGGAACCACGGCCGTAACTTAAATTTACGAGTACTATATTTACTGTAATTGTAAAATAAACAAAAAATAAAAGCACTTATCATTTAGATAACAAATATCATGATTATCTGAACGAACGGAGTTGCGCAAGGATTACTAGTATACTCGTACGTACAGTGTGCCACGTGGTATACTTATAACCACGTAACATTCAATACAACAGCGGTTCACTTCTGTATGTGGCCCACTGTACACGATACTGGTTGTAATTGTTGTTAGATTTTATACGAAGACCACTGTACACAATATTGATTACAATTGTTATTAGGTTTCATACGATACTAGCTGTGCCCGCGATTTCGACCGCGTGGAATAGTTATTTTGGGCATTGAAGCTCTCAAGGATAAATAATTTACCCCGTTTTTTACATATACATTATTTCTTTGCTCCTTATAGTTGCAGCGTGATGTTATATAGCCTTAAGCCTTTATCGATAAGTGGTTTATTCAACGCAAAAATAATTTTTCAATTCGAACTAGTAGTTCCTGAGATTAGCGCGTTCAAACATACAAACAAACTTTTCAGCTTTATAATATTAGTATAGATTAGATACATAACAATTTAATTCTAACTTATTTATTTTACAGGCACCACAGCCAGTCATACCATGGAATGGAGTATTCAAAGCCACCCAATTGGGACCTAAGTGTTACCAAATATTTGACCTCTTCACAGGGCAATTTCAACCCTCAGGCAGCGAAGATTGCTTGTACCTTAACGTGTACACTCCAGAAATTAAACCCGCCAAACCTCTTCCTGTAATGGTGTACATCCATGGTGGAGCCTTCGTATGTGGAAGTGGGGATGACGACATTTATGGACCCGAATTCCTGGTCAGACAAGGAGTCATTCTCGTCACAATCAATTACAGGCTAGACGCACTCGGATTTTTGTGTCTAGACACAGAAGAAATTCCAGGCAATGCTGGCATGAAGGATCAAGTGGCGGCTCTTAGATGGGTCAACAAAAATATCGCTAATTTCGGAGGAGATCCAAACAACGTAACGATTTTCGGCGAAAGCGCTGGCGCAGCGAGTGTATCTTTTCACTTGATCTCGCCCATGTCCAAAGGACTATTTCGAAGGGCTATTGCGCAAAGTGGAGCAGCTATTTGTCCATGGGCAACTAACTTCCAACCACGCGACAGAGCTTTACTTCTAGCAAGAAAACTCGGCTCGAATTCCGAAGACGATAATGAACTGAATAAATTTTTCAAATCGGTACCTGTGTGGTCCCTATGCGGACACTCATTTCAATTACCGATAGTCACAGGTGAAACTCAAAAATCTGGAATATATTTTAATATTGTAAGTGAAAAAAAGTTTGGGAACAACGAAAGATTTTTCTATGATGACCTGTATAAAGCAGCGCGTACTGGCATTCATGAAGATGTGGAAGTTATGACCGGGTTTACAGAACACGAAGGCTTTATAATGATTGCAAATAATCCAATAGGTGAAACTTGTGACAAAATTATTGCATTTGTCGATTACCTTGCGCCAAAAGATATAAGAAACAATTGCAAGCTAGCTGACGTGATAGATGTTTCAAAGAGTATCAAAAAGTATTACTTTGGAAATCAAGCCCCGTCTGAAGAAAATTGGGAAATAATCAATGATATCGCTGGTTTTGAGTCGTTTAAATATGGTGTTATACAATCTGCAAAATTCAGTGCATATCAGAATAAGAAAACGTATCTTTACAAGTTTACTTGTAAATCTGAAAGGAATATATTTGCTCAAATTCTTGGCGTTGGTAAACTTGTTGGTGACAAGGCTGTGACGAGTCATGTCGATGACCTTGCTTATCTATTCCCTGAAAAAATATTAGATCATCAACCAATTAAAGATTCTACAATGAAAATGATTGATAATATAACTAGACTTTGGACGAATTTTGCTAAATTCGGGTAAGTTACTGATAATTGCATAAATATACAACTTGTAGTAACTCCTTACTTCTCTGGGAAAGGGAAGTGATTTTCAGTATGTGTATGTATGTAACTCAAATTGAAAATATTCAGACTTTTCAAAACCCTTTTTTCAACGTACAAACCAAATACATATATATTTTCACATACAAAACCTTTATAACTGCTTAGTATCATGAAATACACAACGTTTGTTATGATTCTATACAGACTGACATAGTATAAACACCTCTAGCCGGGTGGTTCCCCGCACTAATATAAAAAAAGAATAAGACCACTCCATCTCTTTCCCATGGGTGTCGTAAAAGGCGACTAAGTGATTCTTCTTGCAGGCTAGCAACCTGACACTATTTGAATCTCAATTTTATCATTAGGCTGAACCGTTGAACGTGGCCTGTCAGACTTTCAAGACTGCTCTGTCTACCACGCAAGAGATACAGAGCAGTCTTGAAAAAGACTTCTTGAAAAATATACGTGATCATATGGATGGATGGATGGACTTCTCTCTTAGGTAAAAATTTAAAACATTACTATTCTCCTACACAACTTTTATTTTCCAGAAATCCCACTCCCGACGAGAGTCTGGGCGTTCGATGGGAGCCCTATACTCTGCAAACCCAGAAGTATCTGAACATTGGCAACTCCTTGGAAATGGGTGAACAACCGGATAAAGCAGAATCGGACTTCTGGGAAAGTTTTCACAGGAAATATGTTCCTGATCAACTGTTAGATGAATCGTCGTGGTTGTAATATTTATTTGACATGTACTTACAAGAGAAAGAGCGCCACTTTATAAGGGCTCGTGAGATGTTTTTAGTATAATTATACAAATATTATTAATATGGATGGGATTTTATAATTTTATTTTACAGAACATATCATTTTTTAATGTGTTTTTATTTTACTGTATCATTAAATTCTTTTTTCTTAAATTTAAAACGAGTCTATAATAGTACTAATCTTTTAAAGAGAAATCTTCTTTTTCCTTCTGGCTTTAGTCCCGGATGCATCCTCACCACTCTAGATAGCAGCATATGCCTTTGACCATGGATCCTTGATTGTGTAAGTTAGGTTTTTACACGAAGTCACTTCGTGTAAACTCCCATTCGACCTCCGCATCTTTGCCTAACCTAACCCGTATTGGGTCGATCATGGTTACACATTCATTTGTCTGAATGTACATGTTACCTCACAATGTTTCACCTTACAGTAAGAGCATCGGTTAGTATTCAAACTTAATGTACATACCTTCGAAAAAAGTCAATGTTAATTAAAATCAGTTAATCTTATTTGTATATTAACAAAATTGTACAGATCTTCTATGAATGTTGAAGTTAAATATTCAGACTCTAACAGGAATGCAAATGTAATACAGGAGATTATACCAATAAATAATAATTTATAGTATTCGTTTGATATTTTCTTTTTATACGTATAGATTATGTAGTATATACCACTCTCTATGTAATCTTATTGTATAAAGTTCTTTTGATTTGACGTTATGTGAAGAAGTTTCAGATTTATCGGTGATAATAATATGAAATAATTTAAAATTAAACACTTTGCACTGTTTCCACACACAACAGTTGAATCTGTACATGATATCTGACCATGAATTTGAACAACAAATTTATAAATATCTCCGAAACATAGGAATATAGATATTATTTTACTTTTGTTGATTTTGAACCATAAAGCATTGCGTTAGGAACCAATTTGATTATGAGTCTTTGCCGATTTATGTAGTTTTTCGTTTGGATTAGCAATGATAATATTATCTCAAAGCTCTTTAGGAAATACAGTCTTATTGAGACCCTTCAAAGTCTATATTCAAACGAATGATAAAATAACATTATGTGTGAATCATATTGTGATTTTTTCGTAACATCTAAATAGTCGTAGCTTATCAGCGTTAGTGGACAGACATCTACACTTTTTAATTCATTCAAAATGGTACAAGTGAAAATAAATGATGGTATTTTGGAAGGAGAGCATATTGAAAATGAATTAGGAGAGAAATTTTACAGTTTCAAAGGAATCCCTTATGCCGCCCCACCTATTGGAAACCTCAGATTTAAGGTAAAATTTGAAAACAAAATGTTACGAAACATAGTTGAGAAAATTCTTAAATAAATATAGTAAGCTGTGTGCCGTGTGGTTCTCGGCACTTAAGAATATGACTACCCCCATGTCCTATCCAGGAGTGAATGGTGTGGACTTATTTTAATTCTAAAGGCGTCCCAGGGTATATGTGCATGTTCCCCTGGAAAAGTTGGCGAAGTGAAACTGGACTCGCTTCCTGCAAAAACTTGACTTGACCCAATCCAGAATCACGCTCAAAAGGCGCACCCTGGGCTCCCAAGAATTGAAGATGTAACCGTATCCCGGTTACATCTTCAATTCTTGGGAGCCCAGGAGGAAGAAAAAGATAAATGTGTAAAATCTTATAAATATGGGATTCTTCTTTTAAGCGATAGACTAGACACGTGTAATCTGAATCTCGATTCCAGGTATACATGACCTTCCGAGTCTTTTCGAGTACACTAACTCAGTTTACCCCATAAGCAATATGATATAATGTACGTTTGTATGTCGTTTGTACAGTTTAAATGCACAAGCTGATGTATAAGGAAAATTATTAGATTCGATTGTTATGAATACTACTTAACGATAATTTTTTACTGCAGTGTCAGAAGTAGATATGATTAAAAATATGGCTACCGTTTGTGATTCATCAAGAATGTTACTAACTCACTGCTTAATAGCGTTTCTAAATAGATAAACACAACACTGTATTATTATTTTATAATTGCGTAATTATAAACCAAAACAATAATGTGTTCCACTACTGGGCCGCTTCCGCTTCTGTCACCATTACTCAGCAAAATCGATTAATGAATTCATAAAGAAAAATTAATTAGAAAACTTATTTTTAATTTTCCAACAGGCGCCACAGCCAGTGACACCATGGCAGGGAGTACGAAAGGCCCTGGAGTTCGGCCCTGTTTGTTATCAAGCGATAGATCTAATAACACTACAAGTAAATCCTATAGGCAGTGAAGACTGCTTATACATTAATGTTTACACTCCAGAACTTAAACCTGATAAACCTCTACCAGTCATGTTTTTCATTCACGGCGGAGGTTTCATATGTGGCAGTGGAAATGACGATTTATACGGCCCAGAATTTTTGGTCAAACAAGGCGTTATACTCGTCACTTTTAACTACAGACTTGAAGCACTAGGATTTTTGTGTCTCGACACTGAAGAGATACCTGGTAACGCTGGTATGAAGGATCAAGTGGCTGCTCTTAAATGGGTCAAAAATAATATCAGCCATTTTGGTGGAGATCCAAACAACGTCACCATTTTTGGAGAAAGTGCAGGGGGTGCAAGTGTTAGTTTTCATTTAATTTCTCCTATGTCTAAAGGATTATTCAAAAGAGCTATAGTCCAAAGCGGTGTCGCAACTAATCCATGGGGATTGCTCTTTCAACCACGAGAATTGGGTTTGGCTTTAGCAAGAAGTTTAGGTCATAAGTCCGAAGATGATGCAGAATTGAATAACTTTTTCAAAACGGTCCCTGTAACATCTTTAAGCCCTGTCCAAGTAAAATTGACTACAATTGAAACTGAAAAGCCCGCTTTAATTTTATTTGGCATAGTAAGCGAAAAGGACTTTGGAGGCAATGAAAGATTTTTCTATGGTGACGTACACGATGTGGTACGTAATGGGATTCATGAAGATGTAGAAATCATGGTCGGGTACACGACTGACGAAGGCCTCATAACGTTGGCTCATGTCGGCCAAATGTCTGATGTATTCAACAAAATTAACACCTTTGCCGATTATCTGGTTCCGAGAGACATTCAAATCAACTGTAAGTTAGCTGAACAGATTGAAGCTTCGAAGTGCGTCAAGAAATTTCATTTCGGTAACGAATACCCAACCGAAGACAAATGGTACTCCTTTCAGCAAATCTTGGACTTTGAAATGTTCAAGCATGGTCTGATTCAATTTGCAAAGTTTTCCGCAAATCAGAAACGGAAAACATTTTTCTACAAGTTCGCTTGTATATCAGAAAGAAGCAAGTTCGCTCAAGTCATCGGTTTGGGTAAACTCATCGGAGACAAGGCAGTGACTTGCCATGGAGATGACTTAGCATATCTGTTTCCTGAACAATTATTGAACCACGAACCTTTAACAGATTTTACTATGAAACTCATTGAGACCACAACCAAACTTTGGACTAATTTTGCTAAATTTGGGTAAGTTCTTAAATTAAGGAATTTATGTTTAAAAATATTTTTTATTTACTTTAAGTTTAGTGTAGTTGACAGGGATTGAATCAAGGATGTAGTGTTTTTAAAAATTCATAAAAAAATTTTTGTTTATGTTTTAAGATGTTATGGAAAATAATCCAACCCAAATGGCTAGATTATTATAAATCTAATCACGAAAATGCTATCAAATATCATTATCATTTTAGACAATCACAGTTATCATATGAAACGTATGTTGATAACACCTATCAGTATGTTGTTCATATTATACAACTGCCTATATTTTGAATGTTTACATAGTGTAGTTCAACTTCTGACCAAACCAACTAAGCATTCCTTCTATCATCAATGAATTGGTAAAATAAGAAATAGAAAAAGGCTTCGAATAGATGTGTTATACATAAGCTGAACACTTAAAAACATTACTCGTAATCCGACATAAAACTGTAGATGTGTGTGACTCGATTTTTGAAAAATTATTTTTAAGTCCTAATGCTTAGTTTTTATATTTAAATATACATATATATGTAAATATCCAAATTTTTACATACATCCCTTGCGGGGTAGACAGAGCCTACAGTCTGAGTTTAGTTTCCATAATTATCACCATGTTTTGGTGCAATGAAAAAAAAGGAATAGGACCACTCCATCCCGTACCCATGGATGATGTAAAAGTTGACTAAAAGAAAGAGGCTTAAAAACTTGGATTGGGTTTGGGATTTTTCTTTTAGGCGATGGGCTAGCAACCTGTCACTATTTGAATCTCAGTTCTATCATTAAGCGAAACAATTGATCGTGGTCTATTAGTCTTTTCAAGACTGTTGGTTCTCCTTACCCGTATCCGTATC
The DNA here is from genome assembly GCF_032362555.1 of Amyelois transitella. Lineage (NCBI taxonomy): Eukaryota > Metazoa > Arthropoda > Insecta > Lepidoptera > Pyralidae > Amyelois > Amyelois transitella. The sequence continues at coordinate 1,194,795 of NC_083511.1, read as the reverse complement.
TATTTATCATTAAAATTCAGATTGTGACTAATAAAAATTATGGATAAGCTTAATAACTCCTTCACACTTCAATAGACAGCATATGCAAATACCAGCTATATTTATGCGTGTTTCAGTAACCCAACTCCTGACGACTCTCTTGGGGTCCAATGGGTTCCGTTCACTGTGGAAAAGCAGGAGTACCTGAACATCGCCAACACGCTGTCATTGGAAGAGCAACCGGACAGAAAAGAAGCGAAGTTCTGGGAAAGTCTTCATAGGAAATATGTGCCCAATCATGTTTTATAAAGAAGATTGGATTTTTTTTATAAGATATGTTAAAGAAATTGAGAATTTGTAATTCACTGTAAATGAGTTTTCATATAACCATAAAATCTGAATGATGTGCCTGTTTCTTTTTTCTATTGTAATGTTACAAAGAGATAGATAGATAACGTTGATTACTTGTTTGAAAGAGCTAATCTTTGGAAATACTGAATTATATACCTAGGTATACCACGAGCGAAGGTGTAGCCATCCGATATTTAAACGAGCGAACGTATCTACTAATTTTTTTTTAATATCTTTTTTTTTATTTAAAATTTTTTTAGGATCTGTCAATATAATTGTTAAGTTTGTAGAGCATCAAAATTGGCAAGATATTCACAATTATTCGTATTAACTAAATATTTGTTGTCGTATAACGATTCCATAACTTAATTTGACGATTGAATTGTGACAAAATGATAAACTGTGAACTAAAGATTAAATAATACCCATTGACGTTTGCCTTGAAATAGTTAAACCGCCAATTGACTTGTGAATACAACAAAAGCCTTGAGAAATAATGTTATAGACTCAAGCCAAAAGGCCACGCTCAGCTGTTTTTCAAAATGATATAATTGAGATTCAAATAATGACAGCTTAGCCCATCGCCTAAAAGAAGAATCCCAAGATTACAAGCATATACTTTAGTCGCCTTTTACGGCACCCATGGGAAAGAGATGGAGTAATACTATTTTTTTGGTGCCGGGAACTACACAGCACTGTAGCATGGCATTCGAGTATGAGAGCGTGTTAACCATTAATTTTATTGGAAATTTGAGAGCATTCGATTCAAATCTTGCTGATATTTACCAATATGTGAGGCAGTACAAGCTATTTACTCATTTATTAGGTAATAAATGATTAAATAGCTTGTACTGCCGTATTTATTTATTTATTATTATTAGGTCATAATAATAAATAAATAAATACGGGACAAATTACACAGATTGAGTTAGTCTCGAAATAAGTTCGAAACTTGTGTTACGAGACACTAACACAACGATACTATGTTCTATAATAAATACTTATATAAATAAACATCCAAGACCCAGACCAATCAGAGAAAGTTCGTTTTTCATCATGCCCTGGCCGGGATTCGATCCCAGGACCTCCGGTGTCACAGACAAGCGTATTACCGCTGCGACACAGAGGCCGTCTAAAACCTAAGTCATAAGACTTCTAAAAATTCCCATTGCACATAGACGTAGACCCAGTCAAAAGTTAACTGTACATGTATTAAAAATACGAATCTGACCAAAAATAACTTCGGCACACTTACCGAGGTCACATTTGACATCGGCCATTAAAATTGGCTGTCAAATATTCACAGTTCAATTGGTAACGTGCAATAGGGTTGTCGCGGCGGAAGCGTGTATTTTAATTGAAATTTTAATAGCTCCGTCGCTGTATTGGAAAGCCGGGCTCTTATGCGCACTCGCCTCAGAATTTATGAGTGAGCGCTGCTTGTGTTTTGCCAATAACCATAAAGTATTGAGAGTGGTAACTTATTTTGTACTTATTTTTTTTTTATTTTGTCTAATGTTATAAGTCAAAAGTACCCGAAACCGCCGAGCTTGCATGAAAAGTTATGAATGTAGATGAAGCGAAGGAAGTATGCAGAGATCGTGGCAAGTGGAAAGAGGGAGTCTCTGCCTACCCCTCCGGGAAAGAGGCGTGATTCTATATATGTATGTATTTATTGAGAGTGGTGCCACTTTGGAATAGAGTCACTGCATATCTTTCCAATGGATGTCGTAAAAGGCGACTAAGGGATTGGTTTATGCGTATAATTTATGCGTATAACCGTAACCGTATAACCGTACCGTACCCCGCAACGGATATACACGTATTTATACATGTATGTTTGATTTAAAGTCTGAGAAAAGTATTTTGTTAAATCCAAGACACATTTCTATTATTAAGGTTTATCGACGAGTTTGCAAACATTTCTCAGAATTTATAAGAGTCGATTTGCCTGGCTTCGCAGTCGGATATTGCATTTTATTGGGTCGTGGCAACCCTAACAGCATTTCCGAAGCGCGGATCGCTTACATTGTAAATAATTCCTGGATTTCTAAGGAATTTCTCTTCCAGTTTTATTTTGATTCAAAAGAGGACACACCTTATTGATGTATTAATTGCAGCTCAATATAGCAAGTGGAAACCTATAGTCTCTGCCTACCCTCATAGGAAACAAGAGTGATGGTATGTATAATACAGTTATTTGTTAAATCTTTATTAAAAACATACATACATACATATGATCACGTCTATATCCCTAGCGGGGTAGACAGAGCCACCAGTCTTGAAAAGACTGATAGGCCACGCTCAGCTGTTTGGCTTTGTGATAGAATTGAGATTCAAATAGTGACAGGTTGCTAGCCCATCGCCTAAAAGAGGAATCCTAAGTTTATAAGCCTATCCCTTAGTCGCCTTTTACGACATCCGTAGGAAAGAGATGGAATGGTCCTATTCTTTTTTGTAATGGTGCCGGGAACCACACGGCACTTTATTAAAAAATTTGTTAAAATTAAGCGTCATGTAACTAAAATTAACAGAACAAGCATCATGACACAAAGGGCCACTTCATCTCTTCTTGAGGATCTCAAGAAATCAGAACAATAGATAACAAAAGCACTTACAAAAAATTCCAGGCTAGATCAGGCCCTGCAGCAGGGCACTATCGCTGTCCCTTTTCACGTCATTATATAAAGCGAAACAGCGATAGTTATTCGCGCGATAAAAACGGCGTCGCGCGGGCGATGCTGCGGGGACTGGCCAAAAAAGTTATGAACAAAATCTTTACAAACATACATATAATCACGTCTATATCCCTTGCGGGGTAGACAGTGCGCACAGTTTTGAAAAGACTGATAGGCCACGTTCAGCTGTTTGGCTTAATGTTAGAATTGAGATTGAAATAGTGACAGGTTGCTAGCCCGTCGCCTAAAAGAAGAATCCCAAGTTTATAAGCCTATCCCTTAGCCGCCTTTTACGACATCCATGGGAACGAAATGGAGTGGTCCTATTCTTTTTTTCTATTGGTTGGAACCACAGGGCACAAAATCTTTACTTCAATATTAAAGTATTTAGCAGACCTAAAGCTTTGAAACCTACAATTGCATTTGTAATAAGTAATTGAAGACGAAAGAGCTAAGTTAGACCTTCACGAAAGATGTTTACAACACAAAACCCTTTATAAGTTTCCAATCGAATGCTCGTAAAATCACAGATTTAGTATTGTTTTTGTCGTAAAACCAGAGAGGGAAACGGTCACAAAACTCGGTCACTACCTGCGGCATCGACTCGTAAATTGACGATTTATGAAGGCGTATTTGTAAGATATTACTCTGAATCTCGTTTCGTGGATAGGAAATTGTTTGAGTTTATGCAATTGCCAAATCTGTGCATAATATATTGACGGCCTCTGTGGCGCAGCGGTAGTACGCTTGTCTGTGACACCGGAGGTCCCAGGTTCGAATCCCGGCCAGGGCATGATAAGAAAAGAACTTTTTCTGATTGGCCTGAGTCTTGGATGTTTATCTATATAAGTATTTATTATAATGATATAGTATCGTTGAGTTGGCATCTCGTAACACAAGTCTCGAACTTACTTCGAGGCTAACTCCATATGTGTAATTTGTCCTGTATATATTTGTATATATATATTTATTTAATATGTAAAGTTGGTGTCTCTGGATTTTGTCTCCCAGCTTACTAAGCATCTTCCGCGTGGTCAAAATATTTGGAAGACTAAATAAGTTGAATCCGTACTCGGCCAAGATAAAGAAATAAAGAAAAATACATACATAAAGTCACGTCTATATCCCTTACGGAATAGAAAAAACCGAAAGTCTCGACAAAACTGAAAGACCACGTTCAGCTGTACCTATCCTGGCTTGATGATGGAATTGAGATTCAAATAATAACAGGTTGCGAGGCCTGCCTAAGCCTGCAAAAGGAATCCCAAGTTTATAAGCCTATTCCTAAGTCGCCTTTTACGACATCCATGGGAAATATTTGGAGGGTTTCTATTCTAAAATGACGGAAACTACTGGATTTAGAAAGTTGAAGTTTGGCATGCAAGTTCCTTGTATTGTCTCTGAGTACACTAAGAGAGGATTTGCCAAAATTTCCACCGGAACGAAAATTAACGGGGTATTTCAATTAGCGCGGATGGAGTCGCAGGCGTCATTTGCCTAAGACTTCAAAACAAATTAATCAAATCAGTTGGGGTGTATAAAAGTTACGGCCGACGAAAAATATCGATGTGGCTTTAAACCAGGTAATAAAATTCATTATAGAAGGAAGCCAAGGTGATAGGGCACGCAGACTAGTCCTGTCTTCAAAAATCAATGACAATTTTATGATTAAAAAGGCTTTTTAGGGATTTCTATCGGTAATTTAACAAATGGAGTCTTAAATCTTAAAGGTAACTGTCAAAATCTAACAGCCAACCTACGTTATTTGGTGATTTATCAAAAGCGAACATAATTTTTTTTTCAATTTTTTTTTATTTCTACATACAAGTCGCTCTTCCCCAAAGGTCCTTTATGCTTTTAAATCCCTTCCTTAGATTAATTACTACATTATTATAGAATTGTCTTGATGCCTTTAATCTTTTTATTATTCTATAGCTCTTAATAAATAAATATAAGATACAAATTATTCATTGTCAAAACGATTGCAATACAAATTAATTTAAACAAAATATTCCTATCTGCCATTTCGACAGCGCGGCTTTAACAAGATGGCCGCCGCAATAAATTCTCCGCCATTACTGCGTTTACGATTTGCGAGCAAGATACTCGGAACTGATCGGAATTATATCCGGTTACTGTTTTCCTATCTCCTTCCTGATTTATACGTGCACCATTACTTTCTAGTACCATTATTTTTAAGCCTATAATTTAGAAAAGTTTTTTTTTTTTTTTTTAATTATTAGATAATAATAGATATATTTGTACTTATGTTATGTATAAGCTCGGTCTAAAGATTTAGTTTATTGTTAATAAAATATATTGTGTTTCTAAACAAAAGTGAATGTTTGTTATATTTTATAACTTTATAGGTAGTTTAAACTGTTGATTTAGTTCACCGTAAAACTAAGTCTGGAGCCATGATTTAATTGATTCTGAATAAAGTCTGAGGTGAGAAACGCTTGCAGTTTAATTTGAGACAAATAAACTGAATAACAATTTATTTTAATGAAATTTAACTCAGAGATAAATAGACTATGACAAGGATCCTAGATTGTAAATGAATCCACCCCGTCTGCTCTCCACAGTCTCGGAGCACGGCAACATTGAATATTACCGTGACATGAATGTTCATCAAGGTGTTTTAGCTGTATGAGCTACCGTAAGAAATTAATATAATTTTTATTTTTATTTATTTAAATACACATAACAAATTGTAGTAAAAATATACATACATAGTAGTAAAATTATAAAGTTACGATCTACACTACAAATTCAAAAACAGTGTACATACGAAGACCATATAAGAAAAATGCAAACAGTTAAGAGATACAATATATGATAACGATATAGATAAATATTCTGTGTATCTGATTTGACCTGTTGTAAAATATCCTATTGAGTCTAAGGAATCATACAACTGTAACTGTGTAATTGAACGTAGCTAAATGAAAAGTCATAAACATGGATGTATTGAAGTAAGTTAGTAAATGTTTTATTGTTCACTAGAGGAGTACATTACAAATATAAAACATAGATGACTAAAGTATATTACTAAGTTGTATTATGGTACCCGAAACCGCCGAGCTTGCATGAAGAGAATTATGAATGTGGATGAAGCGAAGGAAGTATGCAGAGGTCGTGGAAAAATGTAGTCTCTGCCTACCCCTCCGGGAAAGAGGCGTGATTTTATGTATGTATGTATTATGGTTTTCTCAAGTTTCTTTCTTCGACCGTAAGAACGGTTAGCATCAAGTTTTTGTACATAATTCTGAATTAAATCTTCGTTGAGCCTACAAAATGGTATCGATCGGGATTTAATTATAATCAGCCTATCTCGGCGAAACCCTTAGAGATTTTATATTTAATATTTTCTTGCGATTTTATTTTAAAGCCTTTTGTGGCCTTTTCGGCGTTTTTCTTCTATAAAGAACAGAGCAAATTGAAAAATAAATAAAACAGCTTTATAAGATACCTAGCAAATTATTTTTTCATTTTGAGTAAAGTAAATCTTAATTAGTTATTAACTAGATTTGCCTGTGACTTCTAATATAGTATATACCCATGATAATATATAGACTTAATCTAGGTATATGATGTAATCTAGTTACTAGATGTTTTACTATTTCACGAAAAAAATACTGTACCGATTACGATTAAATTTGGTATGTAGGTAGCTGAAGACCCAGCATAACATAGGCTACTTTTTATCCCGGAAAGAGAAAAGAGATTGCATTAGCGATAAGTCCGCTTTTGTACCAACTCTGTCTGTATTGTGCTGTTTTGTATGTTTTACTCTTGCGGTGCAATAAAGAGTTCTATCTATCTATTTGGAACCACAAAAATCGGAATATTCCGATGTACTTACGGTGCAATAAAGAGTTTTATCTATCTATCTATATAGAACCACAAATATCGGAATATTCCAAATTTTGTGCTGGTATACGAGTTGTGTAAATTTATTTTACGCGCGTCGGGACATTTTGATACTTACCATGGGCCGTTGATCGCCGATTTATAATCTAATTCTGTTGAAGGGTTGCCGAGGGTGTCTGCTCGAGGGTTGATTAGCTTTTATTATGAAGCTTTATTAATAGCAGGCCCCATATATCTTGGGGCTAATGCGTGGCCGTGCAGTTAATTATGAAATATATTAATAACTAGTCTTTTTCTAGAGGTATATAGCTTTTAAATTTAATTTTCAGAAAAAAATTGTGTTAACTAACTAATATTATAAAATTATTGTCAAGTAAATCTGTGTAAAATGTCATCAAGTATTTTTTTTATAAACAAAAATACAAATTTATGTTTATAATTTGTATGTAATTAGTTTTTATGTTTTGCAGTGTGGTTGCCGGCACCAATATAAAAAAGAAATGGACCATTCCATCTATATCGTAAAAGAGGACTAAAGGATAGGCTTATAAACTTGGGATTCTTCTTATAGATTCAAATTAATGGCAGGTTGCTATAGCCCATCATTTACAAGAACAATCCCAAGAAAATTTGTCTATTCTCTTAGTCGCCTTTTAAGCCCTCCATAGTAAAGATACGGCCCTATCAAAGTTGCGAAATGCCGGGAACCACACGGCACGATCATATATTTCCGTATTATCGCTCTCATGCATCTTACCCACCCGTATTGACTACGCCGTAGAAAGCTCTACGCTGCTACGATCGCGCTACGAAAGTGCTACGCCGTAGCTGTCTGTTCATCGCGTAGCACTTTCGCGCTAGTCTGTAAAAATCCATTCTTTTTATACATACATATTATCATGTCTATTTCTCTTGCGGGGTAGACAGAGCCAATAAAAGTATGTGTACCAAATAAACAATTTTTCATTCTTGCATATAGTCACGTCTATATCCCTTGCGGGGTAGACAGAGCCAACAATCTTGAAGAGACTGATAGGCCACGTTCAGTTGTTTGGCTATACGATAGAATTGAGGAAACCACACACGGCACTTATGTTAATATTTGCAACAAAATAAAATAAAAACAAAACTCTATGTAAGATTAAAACCAGGTTTTATATTTATAAACTACGGTTCACGCTTGGCTCGGGACGCTAACTGACCGTTTGACGCGCCCCACTTGTCCATCTGAACTCTATGGACAGGTAAGGCGTAGGTCACACTGGTGATAGAAAATAACGTCATGTTTATTTTAAGGGGCTTGTGTGAATGAATGTTATGTTATTTATTGCACACAATATATGTATGTATGTAATATATTGAAAAAAAGAAAATGCCGTGTGGTTCCCGGCACTAATATAAAAAAGAATAGGACCACTCCATCTCATTTCCCATGGATGTGGTAAGAGGCGACTAAGGGATAGGCTTACAAACTTGGGATTCTTTTTTTGGCGATGGCCTAGTAACCTGTCACTATTTGAATCTCAATTCTATCATTAAGCCAAAAAACTGAACGTGGCCATTCAGTCTATTCAAGACTGTTGGCTCTGTCTACCCCACAAGGGAAAACAAACGGTACGTTGTATGTATGTGACATTGTATGTATGTTTCGGAAGTTAGGGAGTCGCATTCATGAAATAGCCTGACTCACCTTATTCAGAATCGTGGTCACAGGAGCTCCATTTCAAAGTGAAGAATGCATTTGTGTATATTTTTGAGACAGAATCCTACTAATATTATAAATGCGAAAGTTTGTTAGTTTGTCAGGATGTCAGTATGGAAGTTTGTTACTCTTTCACGCAAAAACTACTGAACCGATTACGATGAAATTTGGCATGTAGGTAACTGAAGACCCAGAATAACATATAGGCTACTTTTTATCCCGGAGTCCACGCCGGAATGATTCCACGCAGAAGAACTCCCGGGCGGTCTCAAGTATTACATATATTTCTTTATCTTATAACTCCATAGCTATATACCATTTACTATGATACCAGCCGTTCATTTTATTATCCTTTCAAACAAAGTTAAGATAAATAAATTCTTGTATCGAAACTTTCAGCGAGACGTTCACTCGACTGTTACAATCTGTGTTCATGCGCAAAATATGGAGGTTAAGCAACGATTTATGGTCTTTTTTATTTTTGTTTATATATTTTCAAAAATATATAATATTTTTTTATAATACATACATACGTAAAATCACGCCTCTTTCCCGGAGGGGTAGGCAGACACTACCTCTTTCCACTTGCCACGATCTCTGCATACTTCCTTCGCTTCATTCACATTCATAACTCATTTTTTTATAATATTTCGTTCCGAAAACCGCATGCAATGGTTTGTCTTGGTGCTATTTAGAAATATGTATATGATTTTATGAAAAAATTTAAGATCCAAATTCAAAAAAATTTCGAATTAATGCAATAAATGCTACAATGAAATATTTTTTTTTTAATCTGTGGTGGGCCGCAATCATTTTACTTTTGTGCTTTTCATATTTTCGTCAGCCACATGTCTGGAGTCGAAATATTCCCAGATTTTCCCGGACATGACCCACTTCGAGCGTCCCGGTCGCCCAGCGTTAGCCCCTGCTATTTGAAACAATAGTAATTTCCTGATTTACTGAAGTGTAAAATTAATTATTACAATTAATGACCGACGGCGGCCATTTTAATTAAAATGTTAATCTTGGTAAAGTTAGATGGAAAAGACTGTAAGCGTCTTTGACGTAATGAGAATGTTTTTTTAATTTAATAGCGGTAATGGTTAATTGAATAAGAATTTTTCAATTATCAAAATCAGATATTTTATTTTCGAAACTCGAGCGTCGATGGTCGAACGGTTAAGGTAAAAAAACGGGCACAGATTCAAAACCTTTATCCATTCATATAATCACGTCTATATAACTTGCGGGGCAGAAAGATCCAGCAGTATTAAAACTAGAATGCAGATTCACTTAGTGACAGGCTGCTAGCCCATCACCTTAAGGAGGAATCCCAAGTTTATAAGCCTATTTTAGCCGCCTATTACGACATCTATGAGAAAGAGATGTAGTGGTCCTATTCTTTTTTTCTATTGGTACCGGGAACCACACGGCTTTTGTTTGGTAGGCATAAATATGATTTTACCATTTTATGAAAGCCATTATGTGAGAACAACACATTATGGACCATAAAAAGCGAAGCGCAATTCAATGTACATTTCGACATAATCCCAGCTCGGCATTTACGATGCTCAATCGCTTAATTTAGTTCGTTCGTAGTAAAATTGACAGTTCTGTGAGGTTAAAGCACTGATGGTCTCTCATCATACCATATTAAATTACAATAATTAACTATCTACACTAGATATTTCATTAGGTTCCCTTATTTTCTCTGTATGTATAGGCTTATCTCGGAAAGTTGAATACGGATTTTGTTCCTGTTTAAAGTCGTGGAATGACGGTTTTCTGAAAAGGATTTATATCTTTTATTTATATTTATACATGTGTCACTTGCCTACCCGTGCGAAGACGGGGCACGTAACTAGTAATGTATTAAAGAGAAAACTGATTAATTAAATGACTGACTGTAGAATCCTTATCGGTCTAAAGAGTCTTAGGTATGATAAGATTTTCCCAAATTCCTGCGAGATTATTAAACTATTAACGTCTATTATTAAACCTGGTGACTTTAAAAAAAACAGAAAAAGTTTTGATTCTGAATTGTCACATACATATAATCACTCCCTTAAGGGGTAGACAGAGCCAGCAGTCACACAAAGACTAAAAGGCCACGTTCCGCTATATAGCTCAATGATAGAATTAAAATTCAAATAGTGACAGGTTGCTAGCCCATCGCCTAAAAGAAGAATCTCAAGTTCATCAGCTAATTTTCACATAAAAAAAAGTTATCTGTGCCTTTTCTGCATTTTATAAATAAGTAGATACTCTAAGCCTTTTTGATATGACTGCATAGTAGTCATGACCTTTGCCATAGTATACAAAATTGAAACAACAAACAAAATAGTATATGATTCCCTCGAGATTTGAACTTAAGTAATTTAAGCCATATACGCTGAATTGTAGATACATTATTTGAACCCATTACTAAGTTGCTATTACCAATGCCGTGTGGTTCCCGGCATCAATACAAAAAAGGATAGGACCACTCCATCTCTTTGCCATGGATGTCGTAAAAGGCGACTAAGGGATAGGCTTACAAACTTGGGATTCTTTTTTGGCCGATGGGCTAGCAACCTGTCACAATTTCTCAATTCTATCATTGGGCCAAATAGCTGCACGTGGCCATTAAGTCTTTTCAAGACTGTTGGCTCTATCTACCCCGCAAGGGGCATAGACGTGACCATATGTATGTTTGTATTACTAAATTGTTAAACCGAACTCCTTAACCGCTGAACCGTAGGACATTTGTGTGGAGAAACAATACGAGCGTTGAAATACGTCGTGATGGCCAATTTTCAGCATCAACGCATCGCTTTTTGATCTTCAAATGGAATTCCCACAAATTGAATTACGCACTTTTGTACGGATAACTCGTTAAAGCATTCTTTTGTTTTTTTATTTATTTTAATCGGGATGTATTATGCATTAATTTGTAAAATAAATTTACATTCATATCATTTATCCGTGCATATTATCGTGCCGGGAACAAAAAAGAATAGGCCTACTCCATCTCTTTCCCATGGATGTCGTAAAAGGCGACTAAGGGATAGGCTTACCAACTTGTGATTCTTTTTTAGGCGATAGGCTAGCAACCTGTCACTATTTGAATCTCAATTATATCATTAAGCCAAATAGCTGAACGTGGCCATTCAGTCTTTTCAAGACTGTTGGCTCTGTCTACCCCGCAAGGGATATAGACGTGACCATATGTATGCATGTATGTATCATTTATCCCTCACAGGGTAGGTAGAGCCACGTTCGCTTGGTGATGTAATTGAGATTCAAATAGTGACAAGTTGCTTGACTATTGCCTAAAAGAAGAATACCAAGTTTATTAGCTTTCCCGTGATCAAATTTTTTTGTTTGCTTTACCCATAGATTTTGAAAAAGCCGATAACAATGTTGAAATATCATTTGCCTGCAGTTCCGTCCGTGACAAACAAATTTACCTGTTTCAGTGGCAATTTAAAAAAAGGCTACTTTGTTTGTTTTCAAATAATGTACTAGATTTACAGAAAATTTTATCTAAATCGGCAAAGCGGTAGCGGTAAAAGCGTTACAGACAGCTAGACTTTCGCACTTAACTTATAATGTAAGTACCTACAATAAGAACATTTAAATAAAATAAAATTTAATTATGGCCGGATAAGATTAGAAATTAAAAAAAAATGCTACCTTGACTCATACTCGTTGATACTACAGAAAATACTTCTTTTAAACAAGTGCGAAAATCCTCAAAACGAAGATATCGCGAATCACATTTAATAAAATCTCCATTTTCTCTGTGTAGCTTGTAATTTAAAAGACATAATAAAATTTGGCAGACCACATTTAATTATTATACAGTCGCTGAATGCCGAGAAATAATCATTTTGGCTTTTTTATTTTGTATGAATTGTTTGTTTGGTTTATTTATTTTTTGAGAGAACTGAAAATAGAAAAAATAATTGAAAGGACCTGCAAGAGTCTTGTGTGAAAAATAAAACCGTATAATCCGTTTCGTTACAAATTGACGGCGTGTTGTAACACCTTAAATTTATAACGAAACCTTAAATTTTATAACAATGATTCTTTTTAAAATTAATTTCAGTCACGATTTATGAATTAACTAGAAACATTAAGTCTACATATTATGTAGGTATCTTTTATATGCTTAAATTACCTAATATTTTTTATCCAAGATTTGCCGTCCTAAACAAAATACAGGTACATTTAAAAATCGAATTGAACTGACAATGAACGCTAAGCATAGACAATATGTAATAGTCTTTTTCGATTCCGGCATACAAATGAGGTTTTTTCAGCCAGAGTTCAACATCATGGAGGATTGCAGGGTGTCACCAGGGAATATTGTTTACAGGGTGACCTTGAGGCCTGGGGAAGGGGCTTACCTATGAAGCCGCACATGGTCGGTGTAGGCCGGGCTCGTATGAGCGCCGTGCCATCGTTGTTTCACGCCTTATTCATCACAGAATCACCACACGTCACTCATACTAGGTCGGGCTCCGTGTTCCGCGTTCCGACGTGCGCTGCCCACGACCCCCTTTCATTCACTGGAAGTCCCGGGCGAGTCTTAATGATTGCGCATGCGTGACGTGCGTTGAGGACTGTAGCTCCCTCTGTTTTGGTCCACGTATCCTGCCCGGTTTCCAGACTCCCGCAGAGGTCATAGGGTCGCGATGTACCGATAGTACGGTTAACACGATCGCGTTATGGCGTTGACAACTCAAGTTAACGTATATATGAGGGTGGAAAAATGTCTTTTACATATGTGACTTCTAAGCGTCAGTTCACACTGGAGACGGGTCGCGACATTTTGCGACAAAAATACACATTTCCGCTGCGCCGTGCGGTATCTCAAGATGCCGCCGTAAAACGTCGTGCGCGTCTAGTCTCGGTGTGCACTGACCCCAAGGATAAAAGCAAATTAAATACGAATAATAGTAATATTTGTACTTAACGGATTCTCAGTTCCATCAAGCCATAAATTTTTTAGCTGCACGTGGTTTTAGCCATTTCAAAAGGTTCTGTCCGACCCGTAAGGGATAAAAACGCGACTATAGTATATGTCGAGTGGTTAAAAGTTTTCCCAAAGGTTGTCATTATACATTATATATCTTGAATCACATATTAAAAGAAAATTGACAATAAACTTGGGATTCTACTTTTAGGCGATGGGCTTAGCAACCTGTCGGGCTTGAAACAGTATTTGAATCTCAATGCCATTAAGCCATAAAGCTGAACGTGGGCTTTCTGTCGAGGTTGTTGGCTCTGTCTACCCCGTAAAAGACAAAGATGTGATTCTATGTATGTATACATCGAATAGGAGTCCCTAGGCAGGGACATATTTTCATTCAATACATAAATACATATAGTCACGTCTATATCCTTTGCGGTGTAGACTTTTTAAGACTGCAAGGCCACGTTCAACTGTAAGGCTTTATGATGAAATTGTGATTCAAATAGTGACAGGTATATAACCCATCGCCTACAAGAGGTATCCCAAGTTTATGAGCCTACAATTTTCATATAATTCAACATCATATCGTCCTATTGTCTGCCCCTAGGGATCGAACCGGGGTCAGCTTTAACCGAGGTATAGGAGTGGGAAAGTCAAATCCATAGAATTCGTATTGATATAAGACTACAGAAGTGGCCAATACTGTTTTTTTTTTTTATTTATTTATTTAAGAAGGATTTATTTAATTTTTATTCTATCATTAAGCCAAATTAAGCCAAATAGCTGAACGTGGCCTATCAGTCTTTTTAAGACTGTTGGCTCTGTCTTCCTCGCAAGGGATATAGACGTGACTATATATTTGTACGTATGTTTTCAATAAGGAACGTATGTATGTTTAGTTGTAATGTTTCAACATTTTAAAAGTTTATGCCAATAAGATATTATTATTTCATGGATTTAATTATAAACTGCTTAAAAAGCATGTGACATTGCAAATACTAATAAACGAATTAGTTGGGATTAGGAGTAATCCAACTTCAAAGGTCAGACAATAACAGTAACTTGAATTACTTGACCATCCATACATGTTTTTTTTTCTATGACTACTCTAAAAAAGGTAGACGTAATATCATACGTACCTATGCATAAAAGAGTTACAAGTAATAAGTCAGTTTTTAACATGGATTGTAAGAAAATCTGTAACTTACACATTAAATTGATAAACCGTGATAAAAAGATATTAATTGAAAAATTGTTTGCGCACAGCGGAATGTAACAACTGAATTTGACATTTCAATCTTAAGTGTTACCAACCATCAATAAAGCTCATAAAAAAAATTTTAGCTTTGAAACTTAAATATAATTTACACCTTCGTTTAATGTTCATATTATCATTGCATTATTAATACATATTCAAACATCATTCATTGACAATATTTTTTTTTGTTCTATCTCTATTTTATTTCACAATGAGAAATATCCAGAGTCTAATTTAATTTTCTTTTACGTATGGCAACATCGTTTAGTAATTTCTTTTTACTTCGGTTCTTTGCCGTGTTGTTTTGGGTATGTTGTTCAATCTGTAAAAATCGTGAAATTGCAGTGATATTATTTTTTAAAATCAATTACTTGCCTTTACCAATTGTATTTTGTGGTCGAAATAATGATTATTTTCAAAGTAAAGGCCGATAGTGGTCAAAATATGTACCGGGACAGTTTGACATTTAGCACGCATAGGGTGTCAATAACCTAAATAGTTTGGTGTTTTTAAATGAAACGTGGTATTTTACGTTTTCAGCGAAGAGCGTCAAAATGAAGTACAACAAGCTCGTCACATCCTCGCGGAGGAAAAACAGGAAGAGGCATTTCAGCGCCCCTTCTCATATACGAAGAGTTCTCATGTCGTCTCCATTATCTAAGGAATTGAGGCAGAAATTCAACGTCAAATCTATGCCAATCCGCAAAGACGACGAAGTTCAGGTAACGAGAAACCTTAGTTAATTCCTAATAAATTCGTAAACAAAAATGTTCGACGGTATAGGTTATGGTTGCCGTCAATCTTACATTTTTCACGTGGGTGCAAAATAAAGTGATGAAGACAAACCATTCACAGACAGCTGACGATTGCTTGCTCGTGACGGATGAACTGAAGGTTTTCTTCAGTGAATCTGTAACTTGCCTTGCTAGTCAGTACCATGGTTCAAAAATTGGCTCTGATTATTTTGCCTCAATAATGTAATGTACATCTTGAGACTCACTGAACAAAGAACAGGAAGAAGTTTTACTATTTAATGGTCGAAGCTCATTTACAATTTAGAAAGTGAAAAACATTATAATTCATCTAAAACCTGCAAGAGAAAGGTTACAATTCTCAATAAATAGGTTGAAATTAAGTAAATACTTCATCCTCTTTAAAATTTCAAATAAGTATGTTTACAAAAGACTTATTTGTGTCTCAAGCTAAGTCTATGTTGAAATACATTATAATAATAGTTCCAAACTTAATATTCTGATATAAGTTCCCTATTACATATGTCTGTAAATCATTTTTTTCAACCAGGTGAAACTGCAGCTCCTTTTAAATTTTTCAGGTTGTCCGAGGGCACTACAAAGGCCAACAAGTAGGCAAAGTAGTCCAAGTGTACCGTAAGAAATTCGTTGTCTATATTGAGAGGATCCAGCGTGAAAAGGCTAACGGTGCCAGTGTATATGTAGGCATCCACCCCTCAAAGGTTTGTCAATTCACTGTTTTAGTTATTCTGTGACAAAATTATCTTTTATAAATATATACCTTTTTGATCATTATCACTACACGGATTGAGAAAGTAATAAGCAATAAAGTCTTGTAGAGGTATAATTAAAAATCTTTGAAATGACGGACCTAGGTTTTACCTAGAACTTTTTCTATTAGTTAACAATGTACCAAATGTGTATGGACATATTTTTTGATCCAAGACATATTGTGATGTTGGAATCAGGCAGCTGAATGGTAATTGATCTAATTTAGTTTGTTTTTAGAATATTTGGCAGACAAATTGCAGTTCCTATATTGTATTTTCCCACTTTTCCATTTTTGGATACATTGTGATCATAGGGGAACCCCAGGCTAAAATGCTAATGTTTAAAGTTTTGATCCTATAAGACAGAAAATGAGTGACTGACTGAAAAGATTTTATAAAATATCATATGTGCTATTAATGTATTTTTTTAAGAGCTTTAATTGCTTAT
Source organism: Amyelois transitella (assembly GCF_032362555.1). Classification (NCBI taxonomy): domain Eukaryota; kingdom Metazoa; phylum Arthropoda; class Insecta; order Lepidoptera; family Pyralidae; genus Amyelois; species Amyelois transitella. Next base: position 1,178,024 of record NC_083511.1, on the reverse strand, counting down.
TTAAAATTCTAAAAGTCCCACAATTTACTATTCTACTACACTAGAAAGCACTAATACTCATATTTGTACTGAAATTGTGTTATGCTAAGAACAATGTTTGTTATTGTGTTTTTATTAAGTTATATATTTTGAAAGTGTGTGTGATTGGGTAATACCACATTTATATGGGTTGTCTGCTAGAACATTGAGTGAAATATTAATATCTTTCATGCATTCTGTTGGTAACCTAATAAAATAAAAATGATGATATCTTTTCACTTAGACTATGTTATCACTTCTCACACGTACCTGAAGGTTTATGTGAGAATGGGCATAGCTACTGCTGAAACACTTCCATGGCTCTGATCATCTTACCATAAACTACCAATTTCTTTACAATGTCAACCATAGACTTACAATTTCTTTTTTGTTCCCAGTGCGTAATTGTCAAACTAAAGATGAACAAGGATCGGAAATCGATTCTGGATCGCAGGGCGAAGGGCAGGCTGGCCGCCCTTGGCAAGGATAAGGGAAAATACACTGAGGAAACCGCCACCGCAATGGAGACCTCTTGAACACATAGATTATAAGACAAATAAAAATCCAAAATTCAAATATTTCTGCTTTTATTTTTGTAGATTTACGAACCTTGTAATCCAGGTATAAACAATCTGTATGCCGCGCCTTGCATTTCTTATTTAAGTACGGTCACCGTGTATGTGATACACGGTGACCGTACTACCGTACATCACAGGTGTTGGACCTGAATCTGAAGTAAAAAATATCATTGCTACTAACCAATGATGAACGTCAAGATGACGGAGCCACCTCGCAAAACACAAATATTGTCGAACCAGCCCTTAGTACCAGGTTTGTACCTTTTGGTACCTATATCAAAAAATTTTGTACCTCAAAGAATTCAAAAATATCGATTGTGATATATGGTTCCTCCATCTTGACGTCAAAATGGAGGAACCACCTTCGTTTCTTATAAAAATATAATGTATACCGTCGAGATGACCACACGGACACTTAGTACCTGGTTAGTACCTCCCAAGATCTTAACGCTATAATCGTTTTTTAAGAAAATAATTAACAAAATGAAAATGACAGAAGTGCCTGTGATTAATTAAAGCAAAATGAATTAAACAAAAACTTTACTTCAAAATAGTTCTAGGCGTTTAGGATTTAGTACAAAAAATTATATTTATTAATTATTTAAAAGCACAATGCAAATGTTATGTCATTTAAACGAGTTGTATATAACCAAATAAATAATAATAATAGAACCAAATTTTTTGATATAGGTACCAAAAGGTACAAACCAGGTACTAAGGGCTGGTTCGACAATATTTGTGTTTTGCGAGGTGGCTCCGTCATCTTGACGTTCATAACCAATGATTGAGTGAGAATCGTTTCATGTAAAAATTTCGACTATCCAGAATCGTAGTCATGGCGTACCTCTATTGCGAGTATGCAACCTGGACTAACCCAAGAGGAATACTGCCAACATCTAACCACATAACTAATACCTACTTCTCCCACTGTGAGTAGCAGCGGAACAGCTGCTTCCTCATGGTCAATAAACGGGAGAATTCCACTATTCCTAAGGGCCATACATCATATCATCACGCCCGTCTCCTATTGGGGCAGGCAGACTAGATTTTTACGGGTACTCCTAACGTGTCTTTTTAAGGCATTTGAAATTTGGTCCTTAAAATTTAGACGTAGCTGGCCCTTTTCCACTTAGTCGGCTCTGCCTTATAAATTCCTTTCGTTAATCTGTGCTCTTCCATTCTCTCGACATGTCTACACCATCTCAACATACCCTTTTCAATTTTGGTCACCCATATCCTCTTTCACTCCACACATTTCTCTAACATCGAGTCTACCATCATGCCTGGGAGTCGAGTCTGTAGAAAATAAATGTGCCAAGTTATAATGCAGTTTCTGTCAGCACTGCTGGACACCTAAATAGTATTGAGTAGTTCGACTACATGAATATCATGTCGCGTGTCATCGGGTGATTCCATGACTATCACAGTTTTAATGTTAACATTTTTGACCTATATATCTATAATGATCTATATAGTTGTTGAACACAATATCCCAATATATTCGATGGCGAAAATATGTCAAAAAGGGAAAGCAAACAAAAATTTAGATATTTAAATTTATTCATGTAAAAAAATGTATGAGAAATTGAGCACCTCATTCATTTTCATTACTTATCAACTAAGATTAAGCATGCGAACTTCATCTGTCGGCGTAACTCCAAAAAAAATTACTTATGTAGATACATTGCTACCTACTTTTGTTTTACAATTTTATTCAGGCTGGTTTAAGAGTGACGCCGGCAAGACGCGCCGTTGAGTAGCGCGTTCTACCAGAGGCGCGCTGTGAAACGGGTAGCGCCTATCGCGTTTCGTTGCAACGTACTTTGACACTTTGGCAGCGCGTCTTAGGACCGGCTTTTGAGCTGCGTTACTATGAAACAAGGCTACTATCTAATGCAAAATACACCGCGTGTGTAGCCGGCACTGATTAATCGCGTGACTCTGAAATCAGCCTTACTTGTTCATGACATTTTTTGAGTGGATGGAGCGAAAGTTTCAAAGCTGGCAATCAGATATTCAGTACACTTTTCCAGACTGATGTGTGTGTTAAGAATCATGGCTAGTTGTTTCACCAGAAAACGTCAAATTAATCTGCACAGAGACATCTATATAAAATGATCAGTCTCATTATTTGATTATTATTATAATATAGGTTTAACCACTAGTTATAGGAATATTGTATACACAAACAGCTAAAAATATATTATGGTACATTCAACAGTATAAAAATGTTTGCAAAGCTGTGAAATGAGTTTGTTCCTCGCTCAAAACATGTAGTTATTAGATTTGTAAAAACATCTGAATATAATTAGGCATATTAATATGAAATAGTGCATCAATCTTTAGAAATAGTCAATATTCCACATCAGTTTATTGACCAGGTGCAACTACTGTTACTATTTTGTTCTCGCTATTCTGTTGTGTTGAAGGGTCTAACTTCCTTATTAGCACTTATAGCGCCATTTCAGCTTATCATTGTCCCAAATAATCAAACTATGGCTATTTGATTTATGAAATATCAATAAATACTAAATTATTGGCAGGATCCTTTGCTCTTTGGCTCCAAAACTTTAAACCGCAACTTCAGTTTTGTGTTCCGCCTGTAGATTTGACTTGGACGCACATTTGTATCGTTTCTTTACTTCATTGTTTAAGCCTTCCCTATTTCTTGCTATTTCTATAGCATAAAATTGAACTCTTGGCACTAAGATCGTATTTTCTTCAGAGTAATCACCATTAGTGTCTGCTCTCAATAGTGTACCAAAGCTGTAATCTTCTACAGTCATTTTGAACTTCTCGCAGAATAATCTCCAGCGTGCCTTGTTCGTACTGTTTTTAATTTCATTCTCTTTGATATATTTAACATCTAGGTCTGGGAAATCTTGCCTGAAGTGAGTATAAATGAGGTCGTCGTGAGGAGTCAGCCGCAACCACCTGGTGTCAACGGAACAGAGCATCTGGAAAAACCAACATTCTTTTTATACAATAAAAATTTGCTCTCAAGTGGAACTTGAACCCACACCTCAAAAAGCATGGAAACAATAATTTTAATGTAATCTTTAAGGATATCTTGTGGAAAGTATGAAGAAATATAGAAAGAGCTTTATTTAATAAATATTATTGTACTGTGTATATTGTACTGTCCTGTGCCTTTAAACTGAATCATGCCTGTTCAAAGCCAATTTCCCTGCCCATATCTCTGTTTCCTAATAACTTAGGGACTTTCAAGGCAAGAGTGCAAAAACATTATTTGAGCTTGCATGTACACTTACCTACGTAACTTAAAAATAACCTAAGACTTTAGTTCCCATTACACCTAACCCTTTTTCCCCTACCTCCGAAATCTCTACGTTTGTGCTCCTTTGTACTACAAAACTTTCATAGTGTACACTCCCTACACATTATTATCTTTAACTTGACCTCTTTTACTAACAATACCTAGGTACTTGTTGTGTTTGTAAATTTGTTAGATCGTATAACCATTCATCAACCAATTTCGTAACTTTGTGTCTCTTCAATCCATGACATTGGCAGAATCACCGAAAGTCAGGTGGAAGCCATAATATAGAAAAGAAAGAATGAAAGAACAGCTCACATGCAAAAACAAAATAGTATGGTAAAAACTAACATTAAAGTAGATATCGCTGTGTTCCATAGCTCTAGCTGCCCACATATGCTCCAAGGTCTCATCATTGCCAAATTCGTCAGCCGGTCTCGACAGCACATCCTAAAAATATAATAGAACAATGAAATATCTCTTTCCCATAAATGTCATAAAAGGCAATTAAGTATGAAATGAATGTTTGTACCTGCAATTATATAAGTTTTATACTTGCAAATTATAAAACCTGCAAGAATAAAACTATTCCATAAACAAAATGATGAAAGTGAAGAAAAAGCATTGTGTGTGCGAGCTTATCTTTTTAAAGTAAGTCCAACAAGAAATGTTGGGATCGTTCTTTGTCAATGTGCCATTGTCTGAATCTCAATTCAATCTCGAAACCCACTACCTGAACATAGCCTTCGTATCTTTTCGAGCCTTTTGGCTCTGTCTGCCTCGTAAAGTTGTGAGAGATAATTATGTACATTTAAGTTAATAAAACATCATGCCGGTACGGTTCTATTTAGCACATAAGACCTATACAAATTACATGGATTTCATTAATATCCTAACAAATTATATTTGCCGATCATTTGTTATTTATGAAAATAGCACACATTTATAGAAAGAAAGAAAGAAATATCTTTATTTGGCGCAAGATGTAAAATAACATTTTCATTCATAAACAGAGATAAAAATAATATTAAATATCTAAAAAAAATTTGCTACTGACAAACAAACAGAACCAACAATGTTTAAAATAACTGTTTATCTTACAGCATAGTAATCCTATAATATTTCTTACCATTGCAAAGTTATTTCTATCGATTTATTTATTTCTTTCTTGAAAATCCGGCGTTACTACAAGCTAAAAATAACAATACAAAAATGCACGCACGCACACAAAAACACGTGCGATTTCTTCAGTCTGCCACTGTGTTGCCAACTGTCCTCGACTGACGAATTGACGACGGACTGACGTAACGTATAATAAAAATATAGTCATTGCTTTTCTTCACCCTATTTCGGGACCAAACAGTATGTAATCACTTCCTTTTATGAGTCGCGAGTTCCTTAAAAAAAGGAAAGTACTAAAATAACGAAATAAAAATGGATTAGCCAACATGTAGGCCGCAAATAAAATTGACAATGCAACATTGTGCCAAAGCCAATATCGAGAAAAAGGATGTAGGGATTTTATCGATAACAGTATAAAAATTTGTCGTTTATACATACATACATACATACAATCACGTCTATATCCCTTGCGGGGTAGACAGAGCCTACAGTCTTGTAAAGACTGATAGGCCACGTTCAGCTATTTGGCTTTAAGATAGGATTGAGATTCAAAATACTGACAGGTTGCTAGCCCATCGCCTAAAAGGAGAATCCCAAGTTTATAAGCCTACCCCTTAGTCGGCTTTTACGACATCCATGGGAAAGAGATGGAGTGGTCCTATTCTTTTTTGTATTGGTGCCGGAAACCACACGACACATACACTGGAATAATATAAGGACGTCCTGGCAAAGGGTCAGGTCAAGAGTACCCGAAACCGCCGAGCTTGTATGAAGAGAGTTATAAATGTGGATCAAGCGAAGGAAGTATGCAGAGATCGTGGCTAGTGGAAAGATGCAGTCTCTGCCTACCCCTCCGGGAAAGGGGCGTGATTTTATGTATGCATGTATCTATTTTTAATCAAATCAAATCAAATAAAATGTTGTTGCTAAATATGTTTTGTATTTTTTCATAATGTATTTAGCAATTTTCTTGAAATCTTTTATATTTTTCTAAACCAGAGATTATAGGTATATGTATACATACAGAATAAAAATATAACTTAAAAGCTTTTTCTTTAATAGACCGAATTGTAAACTGTCAGCTTTTGGCAGCGTTTCCACCCGCGTGAAATGTACCCTGTCTCCACTTTAACATTATCAACTTTTCCACTAACACTTAATAGATAGAATAAACCTTTATTCAATCTCCATACCATATTTCACGTGACAAAATAAACAAGGAAAGAAAAGAAAGTGATTTTATCCAATTCACCTAAATTTTTACCAAATAACTTAAAAGCATATTGGCATTTGATTTAACAAGGTTTAAAAAATGCAGATTCTTTTATATAGCGTCGTAAAAATTATTAATTGACTAGCAGCCGCCTGTGACTTCGTCCGCGATCTTAGAAACAGTAGACTCATTATTAATAGTTTTTTATTTAAGAAATTCTAATCCCTAGTCCAAACAACACGGCCATTTGCATCTCATTTGGACGCTTACCACGGTCAAAATGAGGGCCCAAGACCTGGCTGTCATATTGTATGTGGTCCAGTTGTAAATAATCACGTTTGATGGAACGTTATCTTGACGTAGGTGCGAAAAAGACATCTTGTATGCATTTGACAGCTGTCGCAAAGAACAAGTACTAAATGGACTTTTTTCATGAATAAAATGTTTTATTAATCGAAATGTCGCAGTATATCTACTTTATTACTGCGTTAATTAGTACAGATATTACTTTGTTAAATTAAATTAAAAGGAAAATGAATAGAATTAAAAAATGTCAAAAGTTCGAAATACTGTCTAGGTTTATTTAATTTCATATCTTTGTAGGGATTTGACAGCTAGCGATCGAGCGTGCGTTTTTTGTTAAGCACTGACAAAGATGGATAATTTAATTGCAATGAAGATAGAAAGAGACGTGTAAAAGACTATGATGCAGGCGAACGACATGCCACAGACAGACAAAACATTCGGCCATCTTCGTTGACGCACGCACAGCTCGTACATTTTCGTCAGATTTCGGTTATTTCTTCGTCATTCATTTTCGATTGGTCGAAAGTAGACGAGGGTGGCGCATGCGCGTTCTGCCGACGCCATCTCTGAAACTACTGTGCCTATTATGTACTTGTTCAAAGTGAGGTGCATGTTAATTTGTGGATAAAACTGTTGTTGAATCATGAAAATATTACGTCGCGAGTGAAACCAAGTATTTGTTTTATATCCCGAACGAAAAAGTGCAATTTCCAGTACTCTTCCAACGGCGGGCGAATCTTACGGAAGTTTCTTGGAATAGCATCGCATATTTTTTGCGGCTATCTCCACCGCGGTCGAAACACTGAGTAAATCTATGAGCTTCAGTCATCAAAACAGCTAGTGGTAACTTTCCAACGATATATTTTAATCATATTCTTGTTGTTTGTATTAGAAAGTACTTTTATGCGCGGGACTAACCCCGTTCGTTGTTACTTCGGAATATACCACGAATGTACCTAGTTACGTTTATGTATGAGTGTGATTGTTGTGGGTCAAAGGCGTCCTAGCGTGTTATGTAGCGTCAACAACTTCACTGACCTGTCAAACTTTGTGTTTCAGCTTGTGTACACTCTCTGGACGGGTATAATATGAATTCCGCCTTAAAGCCGGTATTGTCACAGCCGCAACCGGCCGGTCAAGCGAGTCCCGCCAAAGCGAACGTGGCTACAGCTAACCACGCTGTGGGGCTCCCTCAGGGTGCACAGAACTCCCTGCATCACGGCCCTAACCATGGCAACAGCCTTGTAGGCCAGAACCTTACAGCTCACGTGCCTGCAGCTCAGCCGCTTCCGCACGCAGCTCCTTCCATGGCCCCCGTCACCGCCAACATGGCGCAGATGGCACAGAATATGAGTCACCATGGCAACCTCTCCCATGTTACACAGAACTCTGTTACACCTGCCAATAATGCTGCGAGTCCAAGTAAAAGCGCCAGCACTAGTGCACCGCTAAGTTTAGTGCAAGACAAACCTAATGCTCCGACACCATCACAGCCACTTGCTCTAACTAGGACTCTTGAGAAGAAAGAACCTGATTCTACAGGACAAGCTAATGGTACTATTGAGTCACCTAAGTCTGGGTCAAATGCCCCAGCGTCTCTCAAACCCCACAATCCTGAGCCAAATAAAGATAAACAAGACATTGCTAAGACATCACCAAGCACTCCAAAGCCCCCTGAAAAACCAAGTACTCCTAACAATACTCCAAATACACCACAGAAAACTGAAGGGGCCAATAACCCTGTAAGCCAGGCTGATGGTCCAGCTCAACCAAAAGTGGCCACAGCTAATGAGCCTACAGAGAAATCTCCATCCAAACCAACAGAGTTGAAACCATCACCAACTGCTGACGTCGCTCCCACTCAGAGTGACAGCAAGCCAGTGCCTGAATCGGCCAATGATAGTCAATTACAAGATAAACAGGCCACTCCCACCAAACCAGAGGCCTCGACGGCGGAGAGCTCTAAGACCGAGAGCCCGGCTAAGCCAGAGGAAAAAAGAGAAGAGGCAAAGGTTGAGAAATCTCAAAGCGCATCAGAAAATAAGGGAGATGAAAAGGTTGGTAAGCTTGAAGCTGCTAAAGAGGAGCAGGAGCAAGATAAGCCCCAGAAGGTAGAAAAAGTTGATACTCCAGTGGAAAAAGTTGAAGAGAAAAAATCCGAATCTAAAACACCAGCAAAGGAAGTAAAAGCCCTTGCAAAGTCAACTTTGAAGTTGGCGACTGTGACCCCTCCAATAAGAAAGAGAAGGCAAGCATCATTGAATAAGACAGCTGATGGCCCGAGTCCGCCGAAAAAGGCTGCAACGGAAGCAGAGTCTACTCCCGATTCTAGAACAAAAAGAAATAGGACTCAGGTTTGTCGCTTTTTTTTACTTATTGTTATTGGTGGGTATTTGTTTAAAGTGCCGTGTTATTAGTGCCGTTGGTTTCCGGCACCAATAGAAAAAAGAATAGAACCACTCTATCTCTTTCCCATGGATGTCATAAAAGGAGACTAAGAGATAGGCTTATGAAAATTTGGATTTTACATCTATCATGAATGCAAACAGCTGAACATGGCCTTACAGTCTTCAAGACTGTCAGCTCTGTCTACCCGGCAAGGGATATAGACGTGATTATATGTATGTAGGTTATTATTAAGTAGATACCTGCCACACACGCAGTTACTCTGTCTGATCTCCCAAAGGATCCATTCTTCATTATTATTTATTTCTTTTGTTGGATCTGATCCACTCTGAAATATTCAGTTGGGAAGGGGATCAGATGTATCAGATTTTGGGGATTAGACCAGAATAGCTCAATTATCCTAGGTCAAAATAAATTCAATGTTAATATGTACAGATGAATGTTTATACAGGTTTATTTGATGCAAAACATAGATTAAGCTACAAGATAAACATAGCAATGACTCAATTTCTATGATTATTTTATGAGTAGGAATTAAGTTTATCATAATTAAAATTAACTAGGCTGGGGGCAAGACAACATTGAAATTAAAACTGAGAGAGTAAAACATATAAGTTTTTTACTAAGAGTGATAAGTTTGAGTTTGAATGACATGAGATGATATAATCACAATATATCATCATGATCTAAATATAAACTATGCTAATAAAATTGTTTGTTTGATGCCCATATTAAAATGCTAACACCCAAAATTAACCTAATATTTGTCCCTACATGATTTATTATACTTAATTTATTTAATTAATTTAGTCATGTAGGGAAGAATCATTAAGCTAGTCCTTAGATCATATATTTATGAACTAAGAGCTAGTCCTTAGTCTTTTTTACTTAAAGATAGTATAGTATCAAATATCAAAATAGTATACTCAAGTATAGGATAATAATAATTAAAATTTTGGTACATTTTTGAATATAAATTGTCATATTTTTAATTTGCATTTTGAAATTTGTGACAAATAAACAGTTCTTTTCTTTCTTTCTTAGAAAAAAAGTTATTTTCTTTCATGACCTGATGGACCTGCATTGATGATTAAAGTTAAAAGTTTATTTTGAAAACACTTTAATTTTTATTTTAAATCTGTTTTCTTAAGTATGTATCTATCAAAGTATACTGTGGTGTTTTAAATAAATTTTGTAAGAAATAAAAAAGTTTGTAAAAATAGGGAACTTGGTAGTATAATAACTAAACTTAATTAAAATACAATAACAAAAAAAAATTAGGAATTTCTAATGTCCAATAAATTGAATTCCAGGTACAACTGTACCAGTCTCCGACTCCTGAGATCGCTATGGCTACCAAGCTGTCAGCCTCTGCGGGCCGCTCCACGCCGACCAAACCCAACGATGACAAGCTGATAGTTTTCTACAAGTAAGTACACAGAATAGAATAGATTTATTTTCAAAATTGGATACAAGGTATCACTTATTGACGTCACATCACCTAAATCTAATTATAACTACTACCGCTTCCAAAGCGCATGTGTAGAAGAAGCGGCGGAACAAACTACACTGCAGCATTTTCATCGGACGTCAATATACAAATATAGATCTCTTAAATTTAAATCATGGACGAATTCAATGTGAAAGTCTACATTAAAAACCATGAATGAATGTAGAACTCCACATGTTTTGATATGGATACCTATATGCCAGCGGGGTTAGCATGGTACGCGCTATCGCTGTCCCGTTTCATGTCATAATAAAAAGCGAAACAGAGATAATGATAGAATGGAGATTCAAATAGTGACAAGTTGCTAACCCTTTGCCTAACAAAATAGTCCCAAGTTAATAAGCCTATCCCTTAGTCGCTTTTTACGACATCAATAGGAAATATATGAAGTTGTTTCTAAAGTAATCCTACAATTTATTCCAGGAACGAGTACCTCGCGGTCCGTAACGCCGAAGGTGGCTTCTACGTGTGCCAAGCTATGCAAAACGTGTATCGTACCACCCGGAAGATCAAGATCCGTTGGCTGTCACAGGACAAGACCGCCGATCCATCCGGAGAGACTTATAAGCCTGATTTCTATGATGTTACGGGTGAGATTAAAAAAAATTAAGTAATACTTCTTTTCGATTTTCACTTTGAAATTTCTGTGTTCCTTAATCTTTTATAGTTTTAAGATAAAATTGACTTGAATCCAAAATTCTTATTTATAATATGAAATGATTTTATGTTACTTTAATAGTCGCCTCGCTTGCAATTTGCAGTTTTAGATAGGTAAAAAAATAAGAACATTTATAGGGTTATTTTCATTTTATGTCGAATACCGTTTTTGTCCGATTTACAGTAGATAATAATATTGCATATAAAATCTGAGGCACAGATACAAACCCATAATAGTAATAAATAAACACAAAAAACAAATCTTGAAATAATTGTTCATTATTCGTAATTCAAAATTTTTTTTTTGTCCAATATACAGTGACGATAAAGTGTAATATTATATAACGACAAAAAAAAAAAGGGATAGCTGTTCTCAATTCGAATGATTTTTTTTTATAAAGCATACAAATTTCAGACATGGAATGCGTGCTGACGACCCTGTCGCTGTCGCGCGCCCCGGGCGGCGGCGGCGCGCAGCTGCTGAAGGCGGGCGAGCACGCGCGCGCCAGCTCCATACTGCAACGCGCTATCAAGGCCGAGCAGAGCGGGGGCAACAACATGGAACTGACAGAGGAACACCCCGATGGCCGTGAGTATTCGATTTAACAACGTTCCATTTTTGAATTTTGTTTTCTTTTTAATTATTTGCAGTTCTTTTGTTTTTTTTTTTGTTATTAATAGGAATCAATACTAAATTCTTCTTAGAATTGTGTTTACGATTTTATGGCGTTCTAAAATTAAAAAAACCTTTAATAAAAAAAAGTTCTTTCAGTAGAATATATGATTTTGCTTTCATATTTATGAAAGCCTAATGTTTGTTCTAAGGGGACTATGATAATATAATAATAACTTGTATCCGAAAAGTTCCCTTATGTTGGATATTTATCGGGCAGATAGCTGTTCATAAAACCTACCATATCTATGGGCAGGTAGTAAATTACCGTTTAAAACTGACAAATCTTTTTCAAGTGTACAAAGTTTATTATCACTACATGATGTCTGTAGCAGACCAAGACATTTGGAGCTTAACTGAGAATGCAATCAGGAGATCATTTACAAACGTCGATAACTTCTCTCTCATTCAGAGGTTCACGCAAGAAATGAGAGAGAAGTATGATTTATCAACTTGAATAGCCTTAACATATGATCAAAAAAGGGATTTTAGTCAAGATTTTGAAAACTTTAATGGTTGTTAAGTCTAAAATATTTTGTCGTAAATTGTCTTAATTGCATGATGAGTGAAAATTGTTTTTTTTATTAGGTTTTGTTTTTTTTTTAATGAGCCATATATTTGTTTTTTTTTTGTGGTAATTTTGCCTTCGTTTGCAGCTTAAAATGTCTATTTCGCAGTACCTATTACAGAATTTGTTTGCAATGCACATTGCACTTATTTTTATATAGCTTTATTGTTATGTGTTTTGTTGATAGACTACAACAAATGTCTGAACTTTGAAACTCAAGCTGAAATTTGGATTCAAAATTAGCTAAAGACCTTCGTATAAACTTACTTCTTTGTACAGAATATAGAAAAAAAAATATATATACAATTATGACATTAAGTAAAGATTTATTACCTTTTATATATCACAAGTAAGTTTGTATGGAGCAAGATAGTACTTTGCTTAATTTTTTTGGTTATACGAACATGATATCGAGAATTGAAATTAGTATAAAAATAGATTAGCGGGTTACGGGATAAGAGTGTTTCTCTCTGAATTTTATGATAAAAAATATATTTTTTTTAATGATCATAATATGTTTGCTTTTATACTTCCGATAAAAGGCGGTTAAGTGACAAAAACAAACGAAGCTTGCCGCAAAATAAGTAGTTTTGAAGGATACAATTTAACTTACATGTATATTTAACTTGTAAGTTTATTTGACACGTGAAGTTTTCTTTTTTTCATGGTGATGATACCACCTCTAAATAAACTTTCAGTGTGGACTTCAGAATATGAAAACAGAAGTCAAAGACTGTTCTTTCTTTCTTAAATTAATAAATCTATGCAGCCTGCATTTAGGTGTAAAAACAAAACGTACATAGACTGTGGTTTTAAAAAGTAAAAAAAAAACAAATGTCACTTAATCACCTTTTAGTTTGCAGCAATATTTTTATTGTATAGCGATATTGAGCTTCTTATATCAAATGTATGCTTCAACATATGAATATATATGTGTGAGAGCATGTACTGGGCACGGGTTAACTTTGTCTGTCTGTCTGTAGTGGATTTGTCGCTATACACAGACGAGTCACAACTGGAGAAGAAGAGGAAACGCGGATCGAAGTCGTCGCCGACGAAGGAGGCGGACGAGACTGCTGTGAGTAGTTTTATATTCTCTCTAGTTAACCTCTAAGCTGCCGAACTCGCGGTCCGATTTACACTCGCATCTGACGCGGTAAACCAATTTTTCGATCGAGAAAGTAGTATTTCCTAACTTATAGTAATGCAAAAAAAATAAAAAACTGAGCTGATCAGAGCTTAAGCGGTTGAGGCCAGTGCACTGATCAGTGCTTAGGCAGCTGAGAAGTTAAGATAATAATTGATACTTCTACCATAGACGTATAAAAAAGGCGGATATAGTGTGGCTTAAAAAAAGTGAAGCATCGTAATGGCGGCGTCGTACGCATGTGTGGGTGACAGAAAACTTGCTATTTCGTGAGATAATCTATGACGCATCTTTGACATAATGGCGGCCGACTGTCACACTATTGCTGAAAGTGTGTGCGTGGCGTGTATTTATACAGAGGGCTATATTTATATACTATTGGTGCTTCATTAAAGTAAAACTCCGTCTTCTTTTTTTTCTACGTCTACGACTTCTACTATGACCAATGAGTTTTTATAGGAGTGTGCGTTAAAAGGATAAACCCGTACTCACTGAGTCCGCAGTTGAAAGTCGCTTTATATAGTACACGTTTAACCACAATTTAGGTCGATGTAAAGCGGATCCTGTAAAAGTTATAGTGTGTTCCTAATTAATACAAAATTAAGGCCAAGAGGTTTTAAGTTCAAGTAATGAGGGAAATTATCTTTGTCCTCTTACATAACTAAACTAACATGACCAAACTAACTCTTTTAAGAGAAGATATTTCGCTGTTCTTTTACTAAAAATGCACATTACTGACATAATCATGAAATGCAATAAAAAAACAGCGATACTAATACAACGTACCAATTTCCAGAAAGAAGTTTCGACGCCCTTAAAAAAGGCGCGAACGACGCCCAAGCGTAGCCCGAAAAGCGCGCGAAAATCCAAATCAACACCGACACCGACCAAACCACAGACAAATAAACGAAAATCGGCAGGTACCACGCCCTCTGTGGCGAGCACAAGCAAGGTAGGCATAGTACAACGGATATATAGAAATGTACGTATCAGCAATCACAGCCATTTACATTCATGTCAGACTGAAGGTGTGTGTGGTCGCTTTCGACGTCTCGCTCGCGATTAAAAGGTTGCTTTGTGTGCGCGAGCGAGACGCCGATGTGTCTGTTTAGTGCGGTCTTGATTTAAATTATATTGTAGATTCGATTTTTTTACGTTCCTTTTTTGAATTATATTCGTTGTTTAGAAGTTTTAACTGAAAATGCATGCCTATGTACCTTCTATTTTTAATCTTAGCCAAATTTTTTATAAGTGAATAGTTTTTCTACAAATAATTGAATAAAAGTAACAATGCATGGAGTTAAGATTTCCAAAAAATGGTATGCATTTTTAGTTAAGATAAACTGTTTTAAATTTCCAAAAAAAGTCTACTAAAAATCTATAACTTTTAAATGTACTGATGTTTTTTTTTGTGTTTCGCTAAACAGACAAAGCGCAGTTAGAATTTGTCCATAAAAGTGATTAGTTAGAAGAATATTGTTGATAGATCGTTTGATGACTGGATTATTTTTACAAATGCGCATGCTTATTGTACATATTCGAGGATCCAGTTTCCAACCGGAATTATTTTTGGTCGAGGTATATTATTTTAATTTTTTTATTCACAGTCATACCACACATTGGATTCGTGTTAGGGTTAATAGGCTCTCAGACTAAGGCATAAGGATAGGTCGAATAAATTTGACCGGAAACCGTTATTTATCGTTCAATATAGTTTTTATAATTTTTGATGATTAAATCAATAGGAATTATTAACAACTGTTTTATTGATACCTAGGTACATAGCTAAAACAGTTTGTCGAAGTTAAACTAAATTTTCGCCACAAATACCTGAATAATTAAATTTCTTTTTTCGGTTTTCGGTGAAATTTAATTCGTTTAAAAGTTTTATCAAACTTCATTTAATATGCTACCGTCAAAATAGAATGCACGATTGCATGATTATTTTCCGAAACTAAGACCGGCTAAGGAATATAGAATTTATTTTTTGTTTAACTCTTAGAAAACTTTCTCTATAGAGAAACTTTGTTATTTCTCTTTTAGAATTCTGTCTTTTTCTGCCCAAGAATTTCTGTTTTATGGGTCGTATGGTTCAGGAATAGAAATAAGTTTCAACTCTTTCAAAGCGGGAATAGATTTAATTTGGTATAAATGTCCTCAAAATTAAAGCACTTTACATTGAGAATATGTTATATTTTTGTATAATTTAACATTTTCCATATTAGAACTTTTGAACAAAGTTTTCAACAAATACAACAAAGTTTTTTCGAAGTTTTTTTTGGTATTTATACGGTTATTATCTCAAAATACTCTAAATCCTTAGTTTTTTTAGGGTCAGATGATTAAAGTTTATGAAATTTCCAAATGTTCTTCTATTCCCGCGCATTTTCTCTTAAAACTAACAATTTCTAATTAATTTGAAGATTTCTTTAGAAAACTTTGACTAACACTTCAATTCGTTTCCAACATTCACATTCACTCATCATCATCGCTTGCTTTTTGTGTTTTTAACATTTTACATATGTTTATTTATAATTAATCGCCTCAGTTCTTCTATTGTTTGCGATTATTATCTTACTGTTTTTTATTTGGCATGCTCTTATCGCATGAGTTATGTTTTGGTATTATTTTTTTAGGGAAACTGTAAGTCTGATGTACTTATATTAAATATTAAAAGCTAATTACGTATTTGTTATATAAGTATTTTTATAAAATACTACCGTTCCCTTACGTCTCGCTCGTGGTAAATGAAAAATTTTGGTAATTGCCTTTCCCGCGGGAATTTCGGGAAATACCCTCGTAGTGCACCCATAGACCACATAAGTAACCAAGATGTTAAATTTTAAATTCCTTGACCCAGAGAAAGTAGACTCAGACTTACTGTTTCCCTTTATTCAATACCAATGTGTGTTATAACAATAATTACAACTAATATGTCACTGGTTTATTATGTAATATAAATGTAATAAAATTTGTAACTTTGAGGACCCAAGTGGCAATGTCGTAAAGTTAATTTTTAAACTGATTAAGAACAGTCCAATGATATGAAATGCCTAAAATAAATAAAACCTTTATGTGTGTGTTCCAATGTTAAGTAGTATGTCAATGCAATTGAGATGTGGACTATTTTTGGGAAAGCGTTTAAAACCATGCGTATAAATACCAAATATAACCCAAACTTGTCTATTTTTGAGCCAAAAGTCATAAAGAATGAATTTTCTCTAATAAGAGAAAATTTTAATGTTTTCTTTTTTTTGGCTCCTGTTATCAACGATTGCATTGACACGTAACTGAACAACAACTAAGTACATTCCCCCTTCCTCACTTAACCAAGAAACCTTCCTCAGACCGCGACGGCGGTGACGGAGAAGGCTAAAGCCAAGAGCACGCCTAAGAGAACCCCAGCGAAGAAGGAGACGCCTGTGTCCACGCCCACGAGGAAGGGAAGGAGATCTACGGCTGGTAAGGAATTATTTTATCATGTATTTATTAATTTATTACTTACATATAAAGCGAACAGTAATTAATAAATATACACGGGACAAATTACACAGATTGAGTTAGCCTCGAAGTAAATTCGAAACTTTGGTTACGAGGTACTAACTAAAAGATACAATATTGACTTATATAGATAAACATCCAAGACCTGGGTGAATTAGAAGAGACAAGATAGCTAACGATTAATTGGGATTGATATCATATGATATGATTGAATGATTTATAAGCTTCTAATTTGCGATTAGGCGCTATCCTGTATAAGAATCCCAAATTACGAGGGTCTCCCTTCATTTCTGTTAATGTTTCTCAATGCATATACATACATACCTACATATGGTCACGTCTATATCCCTTGTGGGCTAGACAGAGCAAACAGTCTTTTTAAGACTGATAGGCCACGTTTAGCTGTTTGGCTCAATGATAGAATTGAGATACAAATAGAGACAGGTTGCTAGCCCATCGCCTATAGAAGAATCCCAAGTTTGTAAGCCTATCCCTTAGTCGCCTTTTACGACATCCATGGGAAAGAGATGGAGTGGTCCTTTTGTTTTTTGAATTGGTGCCAGGAACCACACGGCACCTCAATGCAAATATTTCCTTTAATTTTACATCTTTCCCCCCAGCTGAAAGTAAACCCATAGTGCCCACTCCGTCGACGTCCACCGGCAAGACCACTCGCACGCCACGAAAGCCGCCGGCCAAGAAATAATAGTGTTATATCATAGACTCTACGTGGTTTGTACTTCGCTCCGATAGTTGTGACACTGACGGCTGGAGGGTAAACGACATGTTACATTTAAAAAAAGAACACTAGACTATAAACCGAATATTTTTGTTTTCGTATTCCTCAAAGTTACATTTAAAAAAAAAATAGACTTAGACTATAAACCGATTTTTTTTTGTATTCCTCAAAGTGCTTGTATCCATGGCCATCCAAACTTAACTTTTTTTTTATATAGTTAATTATCTAGTTCCTTTATTGTTTGCCAGTTGACTGGAAGATATATTGATTTGCAATAAATATATCACAAACCAACAAATTATTATGCTCCATTAAGTAATATTGTGTCGGAAAAGAGTACTGTCGATAAGACTGGAAATTTAAAAAATGGCGTATAACATACGTTTTTATAATAAACCCCCCCAATTAGTTAAAAATCTGCAAATTCTCCTTCCGTTAGTGCCATGACTAAAGGATTAAGTTGATATTTATTTTATCGATCTATCAGCATAATCATTTCGTATTTACTTTTGTAACCCGCTGTTTTTTAAGTTATTTTATTGGGTAATTAAGACTCAAATTAAGTACACTGTTGTTGTAAAATGGATAACGTATGCCTCGTCAAATTATTACAAATATTGTAATGGATTCCGTAATCTTTTATATGAGGATATTCCTTTAAGAAACCAGTTGTACACTCGCATTTGCATCGCTACTGTTTAAATAGTTGAACGATCCATTAAAAGAACAGACAAAGATTTATTCAAAGGTTATAGAAGGTATCATCTAATGACGTTAACACCGCTTTTAATTATAGTAAAATTGGTATTTTCATTTATCAGTCAAATATCTACTATATCAATACAAAATTTGTGAGTGTAAAATTGGTTTAACGGTTCTTGTGGAACCTATAAGCCTGCCACGGGTAGGTAATCCGCCTTTCTTAAAATCGTAGGTGTAGTGTAGTTACGGAATCCATAGTCTCTTTTCTATCTTTAGACAATTTTAGAATCAGTACGAAGATTGTAATCGATTATAAAATCTGGTAATCGCATTAAATAGTGACGTGCAATCGAACGGACAGTGACTCTATTAATAAAAGAAAATCAGAATCCAAGCGTTGGTTTAATTAAACATTCATTTACACAAAATTATGTGGTCAAAACGTAGGTTAAACATTCTTTCGACGAAATATGAAAAATATGGGTAAAAATAATGCTGATCAATAAACTTTCGGTAAAACATTTTAACTCTGTAATTGGCAGCGCGTCACTATATCGTTATAAATGTTCAACAGCATCAGATATTCGTTTTTTTTTACATCACAAGTAGATTTCCGTGAAATTTATTATTATGGACGAAGATATGAATATAAAGGTTAATTTACTAACGTAACTAACTATTAATTTTAAGAAATCTAGAGATCACTGTAAATATTTTACAATTAACAAAGTAAAAATGTTAACAATTTCTTTTTTCGGTTGATGGAGTAACCTATTTGTTCCCGAAGGTGAATTGGATTGTAGTTAATTAATATTTTATGCATTCGAGCATTTTTTATTTGTTTAAGGTTGGGAGTATATTTCCATGTAAAAGACCTTGTATTTTAAGCAAGGAAAATTATAATTTCCGCCCTGTTTGAATATATGGGACGTTACTCCATAACCAAGTTAGCAGTGGTTTATGAAGGTTGACGAGGTCAGGTTGCCTTAGTTAACTGTAGGCAATAGTTTTAGACATTTGTAAGTTTATGATAAAATGCGAGAGTATTCGGTAAAAATATTCGGTTAGGCATTGTGGCGGAATTTTATATATCAGTACAAAGAATTTAAAATTATCAAATGTTTTTATCATTGGACGATTTTGGCTTCATATAAAAATATATTTTGATATGATCGGTGTTTATTTTGGTTAAGATATAGTAGTGTTGCCATGAATAATGGCGAATTTTGGATAAAAATGAATTGCAATAATGTCATGCCTGTTTGGACCAAAATTTCTGTCTTGAAAATGCGTTAAAATCGTGTACAGTCGAATACCAAATGTTAAAAATGTTCACTGCCTGTTTGTAGTGATAATTCATGAAGAATATAGATAAATGAAATCTATTTACCCTTATTAGAACAATTACCATTTCTATGTTGTAAAGAATTTGTTTTTGCAAAGGAAAATTTAAATTCAATGTAAAGTTCGTTCGCTTTGTCACCTTTTGACTGAATAGCAGGTTTGCATGACGTGCTATCTACAAAACAACAAATATTTTAGACGATGCAGTGAACTGAAACCATCTTCCTCCATCGATTTCATACCTAAAGCGGTAATATATAAGCGAATGGACTATATTTCCAGCGGTATCATGATGTACTATTGTATATCCTCCGATATTCCGGCTAATTTTGTTACATCACTTGTGACTTTATTGACTATGTTTTAAGGTTGTTTACTAGGCGTTCTTGGCCCAGCATTTTGTTGTTTTGTTTTCCATAAACCTGTTGGATAATGAGTGCGCGTGTGTGTGAAAAACATTAGAAACTCTTTAAGTACCTAAAGTTTAGGTGGTATTTTTAATAATAGGTTAATTTCTAAAAAAGAATAAGCTTAGATATAAATTATTGTGTGTGTATTTTCTGTTTATGATGTGTACCTATGTGGAGAGAATGTTTGTGACACGGCCCTCTCTGGTACAATAGTTGTAAAACATATTTTAGCGTTTTATACAAAAGATATCAATTCAGAAGTACTATTGTAACAGAAAGTCCACAAATTTATATGAAATTCAGAATTAAATATAATAATTTAAGATAACTTGATGTTTTATTTTGCTTAAAATACCCAATGGATGGGGAGCTCAAGGTGCGAATGTGACCACGATCATGTACGGGTTTTACGATGTTTCTCCTGACTGAAAGAGCATCAATTAGCAATTATTAAACTAATGTACATAATGTCTTTGCTTTCATTCAACTAAACAGTTACTTTTAGGATAAACATATTTCAGACAAAATTGTAGATAACGCAAATGTAATTTTTATTTTCTGATAAAAATCTATTAGTAAATGAGTTATTATCTGTATTAAATACAGTATTGGGTATAGTCACATCTGCACCATAAGTTGATTTATTTCGATTGAGAAGATAGTTTTAGGTGGAGATTGTGCAAAGTACCATCAAGACGCTAGATTTCTTACCACAAAAATAGTATGTAACTATTTACACGCACAACCTTTCTGAAAGGAGCGTTCTTAGCGTTGCGACTGACTTAAACAAAATCGACGTACTTGCCTCACATTGTGACAACTTAATGAGATAGACCGAAATTTACTTGTAAGATCATATACGATACTCTTGGAGAATTTAATGCAATTCGCAAGTAGTTAGCGATAAACACAATCAAATCTCATGGCCATAAACCATGTCATGTCAGGAAGGCAATTGGTACTAGAATCTGCATATTTCAAAATGGATATAACTACAGTATAATTCAATCATTGAATTGCCGTGTGGTTCCCGGCGCTAAAGAATAGGGCCACGTCATCTCTTTTCCTTGGATGTCGTAAAAGGCGACTAACGGGTAGGCCAATAAACTTGCCATTCTTCTTGACGGCATTGGGCTAGCAAATCATACATACATACATAAAATCACGCCTCTTTCCCGGAGGGGTAAGCAGAGACTACCTCTTTCCACTTGCCACGATCTCTGCATATTTCCCTCGCTTCATCCACATTCACAGTCAGAGTCGCTAGCAAATCAACCTGTCACTATTTGAATCTCAATGGCATTAAAGCTATACAGTTCAACATGGTCTTTTCGTCTTTTAATGACTGTTGGCTCTGTCTACCCCACAAGGGATATAGATGTATGTAGATTTGAAAAGTAAAATATATTATTCAAATTAATAACATTTATTCTTAATCATCTACAGTTTCTAATGGGTACTCTGACATAATTAACCCCCTTGACCATAAGGTCTCTGCTATTTGTAGCTTATCTGACTCATTTGGAGCATCCAGATTTTCCACCGATACATACTGGGGGTATGAAGTTATCAGGGTCTCAATTGCTGGTGCCAATTCCTCCTCTATTTCAAGATAAGGTAACTCACTTCCATGATATTCCAAAGAATTCTCAACATAATAGTACAGTCTGATTCGGTCTTCTGAAACCATTCTCAAAATATTCTTACGTAATAATCTAATTTTTGTATCAAGACTTATTTCAACTCTATTCAAAACTTTGCCATCTTTCATTACAACATCATTGTCACTAAAAACTGTGACAGCCTTCTCTAAGTCACTCAGAACAGGAGGCAATGCATCATGCTGATAATTCTTATTCATCTGATCAACGGCCTCATCTATTGGTAAATTATCTTTTATTTTATCAAAGAGAGATCTCACAAGTTCCTCAATTTCTTTCCTTCGTGGAGTTTGAACGTCGGAATTGACTAGACCGAAGTTGTCATAAATATCAAATGGCAAACCTTTTCGGAATTCCACATTTTCTGTGATAGCAAGTTGTAAAGCAGCCGGAATCATTTTTTCGAATAAATCTGCCCAAGAGTGTTTCTGATACATGCTGACTGTGACGTGAAGTGAGTGCTCACCCTCTATAGTCACTCCCTGATGGATGTAGCCTCGAGGGAGGTACAGCATATCCCCAGCTTCTAAAGTCACTTCTAATATTGGTTCTCCTATTTCCTCTTGCTCAAAATTTTTGGAGGATACTCTTGGTAGTACTTCTTCTTCAGTTATAGGTTTGTAAACTCTCCAGTGCTTTTTCCCTTCAGACTGTAATATGAAAGCTTCTATATCATCATAATGAGGAGCAAAACCTTGGCTATCTGGAGGTGTTAGATATGCATTGGCACCAACAAATGAATTGAAGAATTCTTGTAATGTTGCATTTAATAAATGCAGTTTTTGCATGTAAGTTTGTGGATTCAATAGTCTAATACTGCATCCATTGACATAATAATCCCAAACTAAGTATGGATGGGCTCTGCCCTCAGGATTATGTGTCTCTCGTTTGCCATCGACATATGATGTTATATCTATATTTTTTGTGAACTGGATGTTGTCATTACGTAGCATCTTGTCAATTATAGGTGTTGAAATTAAATCCCTGTAATACTTAGGCTTGTTTCTGGCTATATGAAGTGGTTTCTTTTCCCAAACTCGATTTAGGAAATCATTTGGATCATATGGTGCTATCATCCACTTAAAAACTTTCAGACCTTCTTCAACACTATCAGTTTCCACAGGAGTGAACTCAAAACTACAATTATCTGAATGTTCATTTTCTTCAGCTTCTAATTTAGGTGCAGTTATCAATGCAGGTATATCTTCACTTTCAGAGTTATTTTGTTTTCTTTTTACTTTTTCTTCGAAGCTTTTATTGTGTTGGACCGCTTCCTTATTTTTCTTCTTCTTATGAAGTTTCTTTTTAGCAATGTTTTTGCTATCTTTGTCTTTTTTCTGTATCTGTTTTACTTTATGAGCGAGTTTCATCATGATCTCGTCGGACAGTTCTTTTGTTGCTTTTGGTGAGGGAATAACTTGTGGTTTTAAAGCCTTTTTCTTCTTTTCTTGCTTTTTAACTTTCTTCTTACTATTGTAGATCGCGAAAGCAGATACCGGCGAATCCATTCTTCAGAAATAAACACGTGAATATTAGTAAGCTTTAATACTGACGAATTATGACGTCTTTTGCAATACAACTTTGGTTAGTACAAGAAATGAACACTAATTTCAATACAGCCAACAGAATAATTCTTTAATCATATTTTTTAAACTTTAAAAATATTAAATTAATAAAAAGGTATGGTATGTATCGGTTTCGAGGTTACTTTAAAATTATTATCAGCTGAATTGTCAATGTCAATAACTGAAAGCTGTATTGACAATAATAGATTGTCATTGTTATTGATACCTACGTTCTGAAATCAAGATTTTGATATACATATTATAGGACACATCTACATTCTCTGTACGTGGAGGCTTGTTGGAGGCTGGGTGGCTTTATGCTTGACCACAGGCTTTGACATCTACTAACTTCATAGTGTTTACAATCTAACTCATAAGATCTGTGATTAAGATATCTATCTACCTGCAGCCTGGCAACTCTCTTTCCACTCATAAAAGAAGAAAAGCAGATGCCTGGCCGGCCTCGAACCAGAATTTTAAAGAATATGTAGGTATTTCACTTATTTTTATAAGTAACTTACATTGTTTTTTTTTTTAATACGTAGTACTTATACAGGGTGACATTTAAAACAACTGCATCCTTTTAAACATAGACTATACCCATGCTTCTGAGCCGTTTGAGCCTGTTTTTATTTAAATTAAACGTCATCATTTTCACATTTAAAAAACCCTCAAAAACTACGTCACACGCTTTATTAATTAGACCAATACTACAAAAAGAAATTAAAACTAAACATGTAAATAAATGTCTGAAAAATAAATTATTTTTCTAGTATCAAGATCAAGTAAAGTACAGAGTTGTCGAGATCGCTCAGCTGAATGAATTGTGTCGTTGACCTCTGAATCTTACGCGTCGCTTTTCTGCCGGCCGGGGTGATATAACGTATTTAGGATCGTGGATTTTGCTACTTTTAGTATGAATCGATATTTTTCTTTTAACGTTTTTAAATATCCTTTAGATGAGTACACTTAACAGTTAAATTTTTGCAGTTGAATTAAAAGTCATCCTGTATATCTTAAATAAGATAATTGTATCAATTTAAAAATCAGCTTCTGTTCTGTTTGTATAGGATAATTGAAACAATAATGTTACTTTTAAGCTGATTTATTAAGAATAATCTCGGATACAGTTTTTGTCTATGCAGTTATCCATTCAAGGCATTTTGTGTTTAAACACTATGCACTACCGTCTATTTCTAACAAATAGGTTTCTTCATAGAATCATACGAACAATATATCAATATTACAAATAAGTAGGTACTTACATATAACACATTTATTATTTTGTAATTGAATATCCCTTTTATATTTCCACAAGAATGAAGTGTAGGTATTTTGGTAAACTTTAATAAACTTTGGGTAGGTGTTAATAGAAAATTATGCTATAGATATAACTCAAGTAGCTTATTTAGGCAGCCATCTATTAAATATATGTAAATATGTTTTTATCGTTTCTAAACTCTAAAACTCTTCATAAGCTTTTTTTTTTTTAAATATTGTCATTGATTTCAATTCGATTCAAAAACATAATAGGTAAGATTTAAATGGAAAAGAAATATATACGCGTCACAGCCGTTGTTTAAACAGAAGGTGACTTTATAAAAATGCCCTATAAAATTTTAATACAAGTAAATAACTCATTTTTCATTCATCGCATAAAATAGGTAGAATCAAATGTTTAAATAGGTACTTAAATTATCATCTTCTATTCAATATTCCGAAATACAAATCTGTAAGCTAATAATATTGACATAACTTACCTACCTATTTTTAAATTTTGTTAACGCAAGACATATATATAATTCATTTTATATAAGTAGTTCAATAAATTTAATGGTTCTACTAAATTATTGGTCATCTATCACACATAATTGATACGTACGTCAAATTTAACTACAAATAGATACATATTATTAAATATTTAAGATTTTTATTATATATTATTATTTTATCTATAAATATTTTTTTAGTTATATCTACGTTTTACAACATTAAATATCTGTGTTTTCACGTTTAGATGGAATATTTTAGATAAAGTGTAATGCCATTATTTCTAATGAAACTTTAAAATATAATAGCAAAGGTTTTTGATATGGTGATATAACCGTTACTGAAAGGTATTTTCATTTTTATGTAAAATCTTACAATATGCGTATACATAGTGGGTTTATCAGTCTATTTTTTGATATTACTCTGATTTACCAAACTCAGATTAACAATCCTTGTCCAACAAGTTGTGATGTTCGCGTAAAAAATTTAAAAAACAATTAGAAAAGTGTGAAAATTTGAAAAACTTTGTCAGTCTTATTATAAACTCAGTTCAGCTAGTAATATTGAGTTTATATTTATTTATCTCCAGCAATATCCAAGCCATAGGACGGTCCTTGATAAAGGTTACCTTATTAAAAAAGGAAAGGAAACTCTAATAAAAATTACATTACATCCAAATATCCGATAATTTCGCGTCCCTCGACTGAATCTTGAAACGTTCCAATTTAGCGTTGACTATAGGTACATATTTCAAGTAGTGCATAGAAAAAAAGGATCTAGGTAGGTAGTATAATTTTTATTATAAAACTTAAAACTAAGGAGAGCATTTTTCTGAAGATCAACCTCTTCAACCATCCATCAATCAAAGTTATACACAATTAATAATTAAAATAAATCTAGATAACAAAATGCAAATATCAACCTGTTTTTCTCTTTCTCGACTTGGTTTCATCAGTCCAAAACTTAGTCAAATAATAAAAAAAAAAATATAAAATTACCTAGTGAACTCGTATCGATTTCCACATTGTCGCCGGTTTGTAAGAGAAACGGGAGAATAAAAACAAATACGCTAAATTGCATTCTTTCTATTACATAATATTAAATTGATAAGACTCATCAAGTTTATTATCATTTTTAAACGAGAACGCGTATTGGTTACCAAACTGACAAGATCCATTCCTGAAAATTTTACATAATAGGTAGATAGGACCTAAATAAATCAAATTATTATTTCCAAAAAACATTTACTTTTTGTACCTACTTATAAATTTGTTCAGTTATAAAGTTATCTTAAGACGTAAAATATGCATAAAATAATTTCAAAATCTTTTTATCATTTGAAACCAATTAATCAAATATTCGGCCAGAACATTCCCAATTATTTGAATTACAATTTATTTTGTAAACCAATTCTTGCATGTTATTTTTCCAATTATTTGCAAAATATTTTTATTTAATATAGCTTACCGTTTGGTTGGTACGTATCCATATCCATAATTTAAGTCTGCCATTACAATAAATTATGTATTTTTTTTTCCATTATTTATGTAACTAGATAAATTCTTGAAAATTATATAAATATCTGTGCATTATAAAAAACATTACGCAACAACAAACAAATTCTAACCTAAAAATTTCAAGGAATGTATCTCAAGCTGTCAGTTATAAAATTGAGCGTTTAATGTACTCTCATGTCCCTGGCATGCACCGGCGTGGTGTCTTCGGGGCTCGGGCTGTCGTCCAGGTGAGGCCTGATGTGCACCACCGACCTGCGTTGATCGTGATGATTATAATCATCTCTCATCACCAACCCGCCAATCCCGTACCCTGGGCCCATAACCCCGGAGCCGCTGAGACGCATCTTCTCCGGGTCTTCGTCAAGTTTCACTGATGAGAAGACGGTGCTAAGGTTGAGTTGGGGAATGTCGTAGAATACTGTTAGAGTCAGCATCAGGAAGGTCAGGCCGATGAGGAGGTAGACTGGAAAAGAATGTGACATTATATATTAAACATATACATACATACATATTATCACGTCTATATCCCTTGCGGGGTAGACAGAGCCAACAGTCTTGTAAAGACTGTTGGCTATAAACATATGTTTGAAATTATTTAAATTATACAAAATAAAAGAAAATCGGAAGTACCTACATTACGGTATATTTTAAATTTAACATACACAGACCACGTCTTTTTCCCTTACGAGCTAGACAGAGTCAATAAATCACAAGACTTGAAGACCACGTTTAGCTAGTTATTTTTATTTAATTATGTAGGTACTTAAGTGTAGTATTATGATAAATTTGAAATCCCATCGCCAAAAAGAAGATCCCAAGTTTAAGTCTTTATAGACTGAATTTTACAATCTACGCGGAAACTGAGACAGCTGGTACACACTATATTTTTATTCTCAAATTCAAATCAAATTCTTTTTTATTGTTAATATTTATAAAATAACGCCTATTTCCCGGAGGGATAGGCATAGACCACTCTTTCCGCTTGGCGAGATCAAAAAATTGTTCCACATCTTATTTTACACTTGGGCTTTGGAAGCGGTAGGTATTTATAAACTTTGTTGTCATCATTTTTATCCATCTTTTTGTATCTTATTTTGAAAATAACTGTTTCCTTCTATTCCCAATAATACATAAATACATACATATGGTCACGTCTATATCCCTTGCGGGGTAGACATAGTCTTGAAAAGACTGAATGGCCACGTTCAGCTATTTGGCTTAATGATAGAATTGAGATTTCCCAATAATATATTGAGTCCATACTTACAAGTGGTGGCAACTTTGTACAGCGGCCGGTACTCCTGTCCCGGGGAGTCCCCAGGGATGTAGTCTCCGAGCCCAATGGTGGTCAGGGATATGAAGCAATAGTAGAACGAGTCCAGGAAGTCCCAATCAGGCTCCAGGGCCGCGAATATCGTGGCCGGGACCACCAGGAAGAATAGCACAAGGGATGTTACTGAAACGAAACAAAAAACACATACATACATATGGTCACGTCTTTATCCCTTGCGGGGTAGATAGAGCCAATAGTCACGAAAAGACCAATAGATCACGTTCAGCTGTTTGGCTTAATGATAGAATTGAGATTCAAATAGTGACAGGTTGCTAGCCCATCGCCTAAAAAAGAATCCCATGTTTGTAAGCCTATCCCTTAGTCGCCTTTTACGACATCCATGGGAAAGAGATGGAGTGGTCCTATTCTTTTTTGTATTGGTGCCGGGA
Organism: Amyelois transitella; assembly: GCF_032362555.1. Lineage (NCBI taxonomy): Eukaryota > Metazoa > Arthropoda > Insecta > Lepidoptera > Pyralidae > Amyelois > Amyelois transitella. The sequence continues at coordinate 1,149,618 of NC_083511.1, read as the reverse complement.
ACCACACGGCACGAAAAAAAAATTAACTGATAATATGGTTCAACTTTACTGGACTAATTGTAAGGTGCAGTGGAAGTGTCCTGTTTTGCACCACCGATCCCAGGTTCGATACCTATTCATTCCCTGGTTCATGGTGGAAAACTAACTTGTTTTGGAAAATGGCCTTGGTTTAAGATCTTAAATATCCATACAAACATACATTTAATCACGCCTTTTTACCGGAGGGGTAGGACTAGGTATTTCTTTTCACTTGTCACAATCACTGCAAACTTCTTTCGCTTCATCCACAATTATAACTCTAGTCATGCAAGCTCTTCGGTTTCGGGTACTCTTGACCTGAACCTTTGCCAGGACCTTCTTAAATATCCATCAATATAAGTAGGTATAGGTAATAGTAACGATCCTATTTTTTATTTATCACTAGCTTTGCACGGGTAGTACTTATAACCAGGTATAAACCTTCCTCAAAAAACCTCTTTGGAGAAAGGAAACCGTATAATGCGCATTCATACAGTAAGCTTGCTTTATTTGTTTGTCTCTCTTTCGTGGCCATAACAGTTTGGTTCATGTACCTAACCTAAATTAAAGAACTCTCCCACGGGTGTTAGATAAACCAGGATGAGATGAAGTACACGAACACTCACCAATAATCATCAAATGCACCAGCCTTATTGTAAAAGGCCGGTACAAATGTCCAAGAGACGCGTTCAGCGCCCTCAGCAAGGCGGTGGCTGGTAACAACAGGCGCTCCACCAGCGCTGAGAGCAGCACCAGGGTCAGTGGAATGCCAAGTAGAGCATACATCATGCAGAACAGCTTCCCAGGCTTGGAGAGGGGAGTGACGTGCCCATAACCTGAAAAAAAGGTGTCACTACCAATTATTTCTTGATTAAGTTATAAACGTGTGTCGTGTGTGTCGTGTTCCCGGCAACAATAGAAAAAAGAATGAGACCACTCCAACTCTTTCCCATGATGTCTTAAAAGGCGACTAAGGGAATGGCTAATTAACTTGAGATTCTCTTTTTAGGCGACGGGCTAGCAACCTGTCACTATTTGAATCTCAATTCTATCATTAAGCCAAACAGCTGAACGTGGCCTATTGGTCTTTTCGCAACTGTTGGCTCCGTCTACCGCAAGGGTATATAAACGTGATTATTAGTATGTCTGCTCAAAACTAATCCTAACAACCTTCCCTCATTTTTGCGTGTTCCAAGTAGCACCCTTCGCTACTATTCACATCAGGTCCACTCCGATTCGAAGCTCTCAATATCTTACCTATAGTAGTGACGACGGTGGAGGAGAAGAAGAGAGACTGTCCAAAACTCCAGTTAGGACCGCCGCTCACGTTCTTTGAGGCCGACACGCCGCGGTTGCTGGCTCGGACCACTTCGTCAAGGAGAAACTCCAGGTCGTCATCTGTTGGGGAAAGAAGAAGGAATTAAATAAATGTAAACTTAACACAAATAACGTAAAATTAATTGTCGATTTACTTGTAGACTAAAACGATATTGAATAAAACATGTTGTGCACGGGTTTTTTTTTTCGGATGTTCCCCGACTTTGTGACCACGGTCCAGGAATCCAATCCAGGTTGAAAACTTTTTTTTTGGAATAAAATAAATAGGTAGAAGAATTAAAAGCAAGAAAAGTCCACAAGAAAGGAATGCACGGCCCTAATTTAGGTGAGAATCACGCTATTTAATACATTGCGTTGATATACCTCGAGCCACGATCATACTGCATACTTCTTTCGCATTCATCATTCATTCATCAATATTTTCATGCGAGGTTGTCATTGTAAGTTAAAGGTTCTCTTGGTATTTTAGGTACTAAATTCAAATTCAAAATTCAAATGTTTTATTCATTATTATAGGATACTTCATATCGCTTAATAATTGTCAAAACGTTTGGTTTCACAACATTGGTTGACGTCAAATAAATTACTTAAAACTAAGTTTACTGCCGCTTCCAAGGCGTCAGTGCAGAAGAAGCGGTAACAAACTGCACTGCAGCATTTACTTCAACAAAACTACAGTAGTAAAACACCCTCTATTCGCTCACGGTACAATTTTATTTATGTAATTATAAGACTTCTAAAAAAGCTTATATTTAATTTTTTCAATCTTTGTCGGTAAATGATTCGACGAAAATCTTAATCAAATTTAAATTAATGCAGATGACATCGTCTCACCTTCATAATAGTACAGTTATACAGATAATTAAGTAGAAAATCGAGTTTTGGAGTTAAGAATTTATAATCAGGGTGAAGGGCGGAGTGAATGGTAGGTACAGTAAATGTAATCTAATTTATAATGGGCCATTAGGGACGGGATGGTCGCTGGCAGGTCCAAGAGTGACTAGGGATAAGTGTGACGGCCCTAGGCAAGCCTTTTGAATGAGACGAAATGCATTTTTGGCGCCCCTTAAATTTGTCCCTTTTTTACCTATTTGTAAAGTAAGTTTTTAAAGTTTCCAAAGGATTCTGCTTTTGGGCGATAGGCTATTATATTATCACTATTTGAATCTCAATTCCACCATCAAGCCATACAGCTGAACGTGGCATTTCAGTCTTCGAGATTGTGGACTCTGTCTACCCCGTAAGGGATAACAACGTGGCTAAATGTAAAATGTAGTAAGTCAACGAAAAATACTTTCATTCTACTACTTAGTTCATGTAGTTTTCATGTACCTCTATAACAAGCATGTTGCATACAAATTTCTAATGTACCTAAATGGTGTTTGACGAAGATCTGATATGTTTTGAAGTACTAGATATAAATACATACATACATATAATCACGTATATCCCTTGCGGGGTAGACAGAGCCAACAGTCTTGAAAATACTAATATAACAAATTATAATACGTTCAGCTGTTTGGCTTACTGATAGAATTGAGACTCATATAAAGTGACAGGTTTTCAATGTCACTTTAAGGACTAGGTAGACCTATTTTACAAGTTATTTAGTATTAGTAATTAGTTCTATATTCATTCATGATTTTTTAATGTAGACTATGTGCATTCGTCCACGATTTAGATTTAAGAGATCTATATTTGTAAATTGACGCCCGATGATAATGTTGCAGTGTAGTTTGTTCCACCGCTTCTTCTACACATATGCGTTTTGGAAGCCTGTGTCGTCAATAAGTGATACCTTGTATTCAATTTTGAAAATAAATCTATTCTATCTCAGATTTTTTTTCCCAGAAAACTGTAAAAAGTAACAACAGTTACCTCAAGGGGCTTAATTGTGCGTTGTTTATAAAAAGTCAGAAGACAGAGGTGTCTGACATTTGCGACCCTCGTCAGTGACCGTTTTGACACCAGCAGAGAAATAAAAGGTTCGCAAATATAAACTGAAAGATAAAATATTTATATTTCTCTTTCTTTATTGGTATTGACATTATGAAAAGGTCAATGTCATAAATTTGTAAGCAAAAGCATGGAAGTAACATAAGGTATAGTTGTATAGTTATTTATTTATTTATTTTTATTTATTTATTTATTTTCACAAACTTAACCTATCATTACAGATATACCTAATTCGATAGGATAGTATTCAAGTTATTCAATATACAATTATCAATTATATTCTGAGAATTATAATATTATTCTAATAATCACATAAGAAGAAGTTGTTTTGTACTAGAATTGCTTCCCCGTCTCTTTCACATTGCGGATTGGAAGCGGTACTTAGTAGATTTGACTATATGTGTAGAAGTCATGAAGTATTTTGAAAATAAATCTCTTTTTCTTTTATTATTTTTATTTGCCGTGTGGTTCCACCACCAATAAACTCTCGTTCCCATCGGTGTCGAACGTGGGCTCTCAGTCGTTCCAAACCAGTAGGATCTGTCTACCCCATAAGGGAAGAGACGTGATTATTATCCAAACATAATAAAACTATAACTGAACTTTGTCTGTACATTGAAGATATTTAAGAAAAAAAAATATAAGGGGTCTTTTTAGGGTCAATAGAAGCCAAAACAATTTTTTTTAGAATTTTTGTCTGTCTGTCTGTCCATCTGTCTGTCTGTATGTTTGTACGCGCATCATGCAAAATCTACCGAACGAATCTGAACGAAATTCGGCACAGATATAGGCTACTTTTTATCCTGAAATTCTATCCCAAGGGGAAGAAATAGGGGGTGCAAATTTGTATGGAACTTCGTCATTTTTAAATCGATATAAAAAGCTATTAATAATTATAATACATAGACTGATAGACAAAACTGTAGTCAAAATCTATAATAATATTATAAAGCTGAAGAGTTTGTTTGTTTGAACGCGCTAATCTCTTTGTGTTGAATAGACCAATTATCGAAGAAGGCTTTAGGCTATATAACGTATCACGCTGCAACTGTAAGGAGCGAAGAAATAATGGAAAATGTGAAAAAAACACGGCGAAAATTATTTACCCTTGAGGGCTGCAATGATGCCCAAAATAACTATTCCACGCGGATGGAGTCGCGGGCACAGCTAGTTCTTATGTATGTATGTAAAAAAGACCGCATGGAAACTACGAATATTTCTCATAGGACCACACGGTAAGTTTCCATACACACTAGCGTATCGGACACACCCCCCGATACAGAGGCTGACCTCGGGGAGCTAACGATCATATTTTTGTGATGAGCGGAGCGGATCGCAAACCAACTAATTTATAATAAAAAAAAATTAAGAAATGGCCTTTTTTTTTAAGAAATGGCTTTTTGAAAGTGTGTAGGTTTATTTTGAAATAGAGGTAATAAATAGGTGGCGGTGTATTCCAAAGGACAAACACCAGGATCATACAAAAGATGCATTAGTTAACCCTGTTTATACATACATATCAAAGCTATTTAGTTAATATAATGAACTTATGTTATAAATGAGACAATCTGTCTTTTTAAAAAGCGGTAAGTTTACTAGGACAATATTTATTATATTAAGTATTTGAGATTGTAGTAAGACCGACGTTTCAGGCAGGGAAGATCTTGCGCCACTCTGGATGTTCACTCACTCACACTCCGACGATTTTGTATTTATGCGCCAATCCGTACGAAATTTGACGAGAGATATCGTCGCCGTAGATTTGATTCGTTACAAACAACAATACGACTTATTTGTTAGAGTATAGAAGTACATACAATAAGTATAGTCCGCTCCGCTTATACCCAGGTCGCAGCCGGTGACCCAGTGAGGGCGTTAGCACAGTTCCGGAGATGCATCGAACCTACAGCCCGCACAAATGTAGTGCAGTTAGGGGACTATCGGTGGAGGGAGGGTACTATATAGTTTGCCGCATAGTATACAGAAATTTATGTATACTGTGGTTTGCACGCACACTATACCTTTTTGAATATTGTCTTATATAGATAGGTGGTTTGAAATGCACCCAAAACTTGGGGTGAAACTGGTGTATTCAATTCGTAGTTTATATTTGTATATCTTGGGGGTTGTTTCTTATACTGGCGTAACTACCGATGTTTCATACTAAATTATTTCGATTTCTTTGATTTCACTAAGTTGAAGTTAAAAAATGGTAGTAAAATAAAAAGAACTCCATGTTATAAAAAAAAACATTCTGGCAACAACAATATCCAGAAGTAACATCATGGCTTTTAAATTCCCACGGGAGAGAACACTAACTAACAGATATTTTCTTTCTTTATAAAAGGCACGTAGGTCAGAGTCCCTTGCCCTTCGCTCGTTATCACTCTACAGCACTTATTCCCGCAGGAGGCCGCCTGAAACATCTGCCCTCAAGGGCCATTGTGATGGTTTAACCCTCTTGTCGCGACGAAATTTCGGGATATTTAGACAAGATACACACACGAAGTTTTGTTACACAAGTCGACTCATGAACAATGAAAGAGCTATGGAACTAATTTCTAAGTTAACTAAGTCTTTTTTATTTCAGTGTCCTTTTTGGGCACTACCTACCTTCGCTTTCATGGAAACTTTCAGAAAAAAAGTAGCCTAGTTACTCTTTAAGGATTTCTCGATCTTTTTGCGAAATATCATCAAAATAAGTCTAGTAGTTTTGGTTATTTGAATATGTACGTTATTAACATTAAGTGAGTGAGCTAAAGCCAGAGAGAGATAGAAATCAATTTATTTATTCTGGAGAGATGTGTGTGATGTCGTAAAGAGCATTAGTAACTTTAAATAGTCAACTTATTTCCTGAATATTCCCATAAATTGAAATTTCAGGTAAACATGGGCAGATCAGCGGGCAAACGCTAGTTTATTATAATTGCTTTCACTGTGTTCTTTTCCTGTTGGTTCACATACAAGCGGCCATTTTGTAACGTCACATGTAATAAACTACATCCAGACCCGAGTCACAGGTTATCTAGGGTTGAGTAATACCCCCTGTATACTCGTACACTCTATAAATTACATTTTATCGGAAAAATATAAGCTTCTGGTTAAGATATAAATTGTATAAACTTGTGAACTTATGACTTCAATTAAGTAAAATGATAAATATACGAGTAGTTAGTCACCATTATTCCCCTGATGTTAGCGACCTCCATTGGAAGAGCAAAAAATATCGCTGTCCCGTTTTACGTCATAATAAAAAGCGAAAGGGCGATAGTTTTTCTCGCGATAAAAACGGCGTCGAGTGGTTAAAGACAATACAGCGATGCCGGCACGGCATCGCTGTATTGTCTTTAACCACCGTCTGTGAGGAAGTTCCATGAAGCAATCCCAGCCTAACTTCCGCGACTCTTTTATATGGGAATCTAGCTCATGTTGGATCATAGTTGTTAATTTAGGTAAAAAGCTTAATTAAAGAGGTTTAGGTGCCCTTTAAACGGCTCTGAAAGAAAATTAAGGTCTCCTGTATCGTTACACGTAGTTTACTGTTTCTAACGATTATTCTAATTTTTTTCCTGAAATAAATATTCTATTTTGTTAGAGAATATTTATTTCAGGAAAACGCTACGAGAGAAGTCTTGGTATCAGCTACTCGAGAACAACGTCAAGCCATTGCGTCTGCGCATTATCGGGAGCAGACACGGGCCACACATCGATAACATTTCACCCAGGTCATAACACGTCATTAAGTTCTTGACCTAATTAGTTTTTTGTATCATCCCATCATATATGAACCATGGCCGTGTGGTGCTGCGTACTTTCTTTTGAATAGAACAATTTCATTTCTCTCGAAGTGCTTACATATCACCATTTCTCAAAAAAAAAACAAAAATAAAAAAAAAAAAAAAATTTTACGTGTTTTTCGTCATTTATATTTGTTTTTATCGAAACTCAGTGCAAAAATCATAACAAATTTTCTTTACAAATAATAAAATCAACCTGTGTAATTACCTAATGTCATTCAATGTCAGTTTCATAGTTAAGTTTTGGCGCGAAAAAATCATCTGCACTTTTAAATTCACAGGTTATAACGGGAACTTTGTACGAAGCTTGTAAATAACCGGTTCGTGAAAACAATGTGTGTTCCGAGCTGTGAATAACTTAGAAGCCAACTGCGCATTTTGCCTCCAGTTACTAAAATTAGCTGCAAAAAATTGGGGAGTGTAAGCTTGGTGGTACAAAGATATATATAGTAATAAGTAACACAGTGTAACACGCCAATATCAAGTATATTATATAATAGTAGCTGTGCCTGCGACTTCGTCCGCGTTGAATAGTTATTTTGGGCATCATTGAAGCCCTCAAAGATGAATAATTTTACCCGTTTTTTTTTTCACATTTTCCATTTTTTCGTCGCTCCTTAAAGTTGCAGCGTGATGTTATATATCCTAAAACTTTCCTCGTTAAATGGTCTATTCAACAGAAAAACTATTTTTCAATTCGAACCAGTAGTTCCTGAGATTAGCGCGTTCAAACAAACAAACAAACTCTTCAGCTTTAAGTATAATATTAGTATAGATACTTCAAATAAATTACATTAAAAAATCACTTGAAAATATCAAATTAAAACCTTATCGATTAAAATAATACCTAAAATATTTTGTACCGTGTGATTAAATACCATAAAAGAAAGTAATAGTCAAAGAAAATGTCGTAAAAGGCGACTAAGGGATAGGCTCATAAACATTGGATTCTTCTTTTAGGCGATGGGCTAGCTACCTGTTACTATTTGAATCTCAATTCTATCTTTTAGCCGAACAGCTAAAAGCGATCTTTTAGTCTTTTCAAGACTGTTAGCGCTGCCTACCCCGCAAGGGATATAGACGTGATGTATGTATGTTAGTAATGCATGTTAGTTGAAATAAAGTAAGTGCAGTTTAAGCTAGCAGTTGGTATGTTAGTTTAGGACAGATATCTGAAACTATGTACCGACAAATATTTGCATTCACTCGGAGGAACTTTCATGTAACCTTATTGGGAGAATGTTTGCGAAAGACTGGATGAAACTTTATTATTCGATGGCTACATACATATATAGGCCGTTTTAGATATTGTTTGCTGTTCAAAATTAATTTGTTAATATAATATTATTATTACAGTAACTTTTAATTCTACATACATAGAATAGAAGAGATTTATTTCCAAAATTGGATCACTTATTGACGTCACATCACTTAAATCTAATTATAACTACTACCAAAGCGCATGTGTAGAAGAAGCGGCGGAACAAACTACACTGCAGTATATTCACCGGACGTCAATTTACAAATATAAATCTCTTAAATCTAAATCGTGTACGAACGCACATTGTCTACATTAAAAAACATGGATGAATGTAAAACTAATAATTTCAATACGAATATTTCGTCAAATACATTATATACATACATATAATCACGTCTATATCCGCGGGGCAGAGAGAGCCAACAGTCTTGAAAAGACCGAAAGGCTATACACATTGAGACTTAAATAGTGACAGATTGAGACTTAAATAGGACGCTAGCCCAAAGCCTACATCCCCAAGAGTCACCAGTTTATAAACCTTTTCCTTAACCCCTTTTTACAACTTCCATGAGAAAGATATGGAATGGTCCTATTCTTAAGTTGTTAACCACACGGCATTAGACTTTTCATTTTAGTCTATTTTTATTTAAGCGTACTAGTCTCGATTTTTGATGATTCATTTCTGGTACTTCTCAGTTCACCTAAGTATAAGTGTTCAAAATTTTATATTGCTACAACAAACATATGTCATGCTAGTAATTACAAAGTTAAATATTTAAAATCTTTATCAATTACGTCTGTAATAAGTCTAATTGATAACTTATTACAACAGTAACAGTAGTTAAGAATTGGTAGTGTCATTAGTTTAATGAGGTCAAGCACGTTCCTGTTTGTTAGATAACGAAATAATATACTTTGGTCTTGTTTATGTAACACTTAGATAACATCATATTATATGAAAAGGTCAATAAAATTGCTACATAATTGAAATTTGTATGATTTCATCGAGAAAATCTGCTTCGTGATAAAACGTGACTCACCTAATTCATATCGTAAAACATCATATATTCATAAAACATCATATTATATAAAAAGGTCAATAAAAAAGGCTACATAATTGAAATGTGTATGATGTCATCAAGAAAATCTGCTTCGTGAAAATACCAGACTGTCCTTATTCAGGATTCAATGTCTTGAGCGTATGCCAGGCTCCTCTCCAGAGTGAGAGGCAGAATAGAAATGTGTAGTTATGAATGTTATAAAAAAAATTGACAAAAAGCATGAGAAGTGTATTCTCTCAAAGTGATTGATATCAGTCGGGTTTAAGACAATGCACATTCCATTCAAAGTTACATTAAAATCGGTTTAGTAACGGTCAATTCAAGAAAGTAATCGGGTATGTTATGTGGATTGCATGTAGAAATATACATTGTAACTTAAAATATCTTATTCGATATTAAATTAATGTATTTGGACTTATATACAGATTAAGTTACCCATAGAGTTAGCCTCAAATTAATTTCAAACCTTGTGTAATGGCTTAATATAGATACGTGTAATTACTTTTGGATGCCGTGGGGTTCTCGGTACCAATAATAAACAAAAGATTAGGACTACCCCTGCTCTTTCGCATGGATGTCGTAAAAGGCGACTGGGTTAGGCTTGTAAACTTGGGATTCTGCTTTTAGATCAAAAAGCTGAACATGGCCTATCAGTCTTTTCAAGACTGCTGGCTCTGTCTACCCCTCAAGGGATATGGACGTGACTATATGTATGTAAATTTGGGTTATTTCGTGTTTATTTAATTAAAATAAAGTTATCAATTAAATATTTTTTTTAAGTATATTTTAAATTGTTTGTTCTTACATCCATTAAAAAGGTGACTGCACGACAGATTTGACTGTCAAACTAAAAACAGGTTTGGTTAAACTTGTTAACGGTAATAAAATGTCTAGCTTTCCAGTTGAATTTATTTTATTTAGAAAGGCAGAGTTTAAACGATGTTAAATAAGGCGTAGATTTTATTTGACATCAATTTTATTGTATTTAATCATTTTTATGTACCTCTATGTTTACGCTTTATCTCACAAGACCATACTAAACATTTTTAGTTCATAATATAAAAATATAATATATTTTTCGCGGATGAAATCGCGGGCAACAGCTAGTATAATATTTTTTTTTAAATAATTTTTGGTATTTACACTGATGTTGTGGAAGAATAGAACTTGGTGCTAATTCGGAGAAATATCCACTGGTGATTTTCAAGTTCGTTCAAATTCTAAAAGATTGTTTTTTTTTTCAGATGGGTACGTATTAATTAATACGTAAATACATAAAATCACGCCTCTTTCCCGAAGGGGTAGGCAGAGACTTCTACATCTTTCCACTTGCCACGATTTCTGCAAGAACTTCCAAGAAAGAAAGGAATATACCTAATTTCAATTTGTATTTTTTTTTTAATTATTTAACAAATTAAGTAAGTAGTTTGCATTCTGTGATAATGGATGATTAAAAACGGAGCGATAATAATTTAAACCGTAGGTATTATTAAATAGTAACTTAAAAACCAGTTAAACTGATTGACAAATTGCACAATGGTTTTAATTAGTCTAATTAATTAATTTATCATTATGGTAGAGGTTCCTGCTAGTAATGCTTATTAAAAAAAAAGATAAAATGGTTTTAGTGATAATGTGATAGGTACCCGTCTTTCACGTGGATGTCATTAGAGACGACTAAGGAACAAGCACACCTTAGGGGTGCCCCGTATAGCTACTGATGGGTGAAAAAAGTACCTTACATGTACTTTTTTTTAACATTTGTTACATAAAAATTTGTTGGTGAATGATTCCCACATCCGGGAATTCGATAACTTCAAAGTTTATGTATCGAAAATCATGAACACAATTATACAATTGTTACCCTATAGAATATTACCAACGGTTACGTATTTATATTGATCAAAAACGATAACTAAGATAAAAGATATAACGACAAACAAACACATTAATATATGTAGGTACTTAATAAAAAAGTAAAAAGCTTTTATAGGTCTAACTTTTATGTACCTACCTACTTGCGAAGAATCTTTGAAAATTCCATGGAGAAAATGTTTAGTCCTGGACAAAATCTTATCTACATACATACATAAAATCGCGTCTATATCTCTTGCGGGGTAGACAGAACCTTTTCAACACTTTTTCCACGTTTAGCCGTTTGGCTTAATGATGGAACTGAGATTTAAATAGAGACAGGGTGCCAGCCCAACGCCAAAAATGTCATCTACATAAAATATAATTAATGTTAACAATTTATTGGTGTTATTTCTTACCTGTAACACCCGGGTGCTTCAACATGAACTCCTGTTTGGCTCTAATCACGTCCAACCTAATCTGGTTCTCCAGAGGCGCCTCCAGGGCCGAGAAAACCAAGGCGCCAGACACCAAATACACGAAGTAAAATATCACGTAACTCAGCAGAAGACAAGTGAATCTAGATTTTCCAAAGATTCTGGTCGTAGCGAATAACGGTTGAAAAGGCGGGTGGTCTTCTTCATACAATATCTCCTGTTCCACAACCATCTTCTTCGGGTAGGGAAACAATTGGCTGTGAACAGTCATATCATCCTCACTTCGTGCAGAACTCATACTTCCATAAGACTGTATACGCGTATACTTCAGCTTCTCCATTGTTAAAAAGTGAAAAAGAAATCAATGTCAATTTTAAAATTCCAAATTCGATTAACGGTGAAATATTCAAATGTTCGAAATGCAAATTTGAAATTACGATAGCGCACTTCAATTTTTTCACTTCACGTGTCAGTTTAGAACCCTTAAGGGCAGAGTTTTGGTCAACTGTACTTGAAAAACCTTTTAGGGTGATTAGGTTCAACAAACATAACACATTCCGTCACTTTAGTATCACATCGGCATTTTTCGAGTTTAAGAATCACCATTTTGATACATTTTAGTGGAGCACTGTGTAGTTTGTAATCAAATATGGCGGAAGCCCTATATGCGCGTGAGTGCAACGTCTCGATGCGACGGGGCCGGTGTCCGATGGCTGACTGGTTTTTAAGTGGACGGTGATTCAATAAAAGGCGATATCTACCGCCAAGTACTCGTATTCATTCCTCGGGGCACTCTTATCATTATTTAATTAGGTACCAACATGCGATACTATACTATTGATAAGAAAGTTTGGTATCTATATCGTTAATATTGTAACTACATAATATAATATATGGCCCCATTGGCGACGTGGTAACTTACTTGTCTGAATTTGAGGTCCCGGGTTTACTCATGGGCGTATTCATATAGTTTTTATTCGAGGGGCCAACCTTTTATAGGTTTCTTGGGGAGGGCTTGGATGGGAAAATCTTGTTGATTTCCCCTACTCGTGGGAATTTCGGAGTAACATCTCTTAATACTTCAGTTAGCAGTGAAGAAAGAATTTCATTTAATTGATTCGTGTAGTAAACGAATACAAATAAGACAGCATAGCGTCGATCGATATACTTGGACATTTACTGTTGTTCTAGAAACAAAAGCGCCAAGGGCATGTTGAATTATAACTAAGCGAGTTTGCTGAACGATAGGTCCATTACAATTAGAAGTGCATGAATTAACTGCAGATCATACAATTTTTATTAGCTTGTGCTGTACCACTGCTTCAAGGCCCTTCCGATCGATATCTTTCTAAACACTTAAGGAAGTCCGCGACTCCGCCCGCGTACAACGGTAAATCCCGTTAACTCTCGATAACGTAGGAATTTCGACAAAACGTCTCCTAAGTATACCCCTGGACCACGTATTTCACATGTAGGTTACATAAAAATCTCGAGGCTGCCATCGGGTAGTAGATCAAACGGTACAAACTTGCAACACCTATTATAACTCCTTAGAAATGGAATTAACAAATGTCCTTCCTTACATAGCGGATGTCTCCTTATTACAGTCTACCTGTCTTCCAAATTTCATTTATATTGGCTCAGTAGTTTTAGAGATTTCTTGATTATAATTTATTTTCATATAAACCCATTTACGAATCGCAGGAACTGAATCTCTGGCCCAGGATAATGGATGGAATTGCTCTAATTTAAAATAACGGAAACCACAAGACATTTATTAATCTGCATAAAACCAAACGGAAGTTAAGTTTCATCCGTACCAATATTATAAAGAAAAAAATTAACCTTTGTAATTTTGTTTCTTGTGTTTATCAGTCTCGATGTTTTCTGTATACATAAATTAGTAAATAAATAAATAAAATATTTGTATTTGTACTGGATCATTTTTGACAAAATTTTACATGGAGGTAAAATAAAAATGTATTTTATCTCCGTGTAAAATTTCGTAACAAGTAACATCGGCATTTAATTGTGACGCAGGCGCAGCTGCAGTTCACAGCTAGTACCTAATGAACAAAGTATTCGCCCTCTTGACACAATAATATTATCATGTATTAATTCTATGAAAGATAGTGACTCTTACATAAGTAGGTTCGAGAGTTACTTACTTAGAACTCGGGTACTAATGTGCTCTTATCATAGTTATCATTAAGTGCGTCAAAGCGGTGCGTTCTATCGTGATAATTTGAACCCTAACATTTTAGCTCCTGTTTGCACTCAAAATATAAGCATACGCGATTAATGCTAATAAAGATATTGCCAAATATCAAAAAAATAATTCAGCAGTTTTTGAGTTTATTCGTGACAAACAAAAAAATTATCAAATGTGAATATCATCTACATCATAATTAAGCTCAAAGATTCCGTTACATACATACATACAACCCAAGCTAATAAAAGCGTAGTAAAAAATACATATTTTTCTCTTCGTAATATTTAAAGGCTTAAAAAAGTAAAGTGCTTAATGTTTTTCGTTCTTGTGCCTGAATTCGTCAACCGATTTTTCAACATTTCGATGCTATAAATATGAATTTGATCAATTTATGTTCAGGTTCATCAACTACAATATCAAAAATAAACAGACGAACGTATATCAAACTTAAATGGTCCTACCAAAACTAGTTATAACGATGAGTAACGGGTCAGGTTGCTTACCCCAAAACTCAAAATGAAACCTATCTTAAGGTTATTGACAGGTGTCCTCTCTTGAGACAGCTCGTTCAAATTTGATACCTCTGTCACATTGAAGTCTCAAAAGTTTCAAACTCAATTCCTTTAGTAATCATTATAAATTTCGTGTACTGAACATTTTTATAAACTTTGTTTGTTTGTAATTTACAAAATGACAGCATATTATATAAACTTTACTGGGTAACTTAGGTTGTATACCTATAATTGTCCAATTGTAAATTTTAAACCCCAGTTTTGAAATTAGTTTGTTTTTAAGTCATATTTCACAGTTCAACAGCAAGATATATGTATTTCAATACAACGGCTCGAAATTTAAATTTGTCTTCGATATGAAAAGATAGGAAGATAAAGTTAATATTATTAGCTTACTAAAAGTAAAAAAATTATCGCTCTATAAGCTAAATGCAGCTTAAGGCCGTACCTATATTACCTCGGTGTGAACTGACACTTAAACTATTCAAATCCAATAAATAAAATAAATATTTATCAATAACTTAATTACCTGTGACACATGGGTTGTCTCTAAGGAAGTCCAGTTTGATCTGCGCCATTTTTTCTTCCATCTCTTTCTCTAGTGGACTTTCGATGGCTTGGAACACTGATGCTCCTGTAAAAACAAAGCGATTTTAATTACAGTTGAATTTTTGTCGCTTTCTATACTGACAAGATGCTTTTCTTTTACATGATGAGCCCAATTAATTTCCTCTCATTCTCTTCCTGACCTGATTTAAATCTCGGCCATTGACTTCAAACGTTAAGACAAAGGGGCCAAATCCCGCCCACCCCTAGGTAAATCTCTATATACGCCCATGCGGATCAGTAACAAAAAAACTAGGCCCTCAAAAATATACGTTTCAATTTTAAACAAAGCACTCTAAATTTTCCACAAGCGTTAAAAAACAAAAAGGAAATTAAAACATCGTTTAAAAACAAACCAGGTTAAATTTCAATTTTAGCGCCTGCTCATTTTCTCAGAGCAAAATTTTGTTTCGACGTAAATGTGGGCGCTAACGGTTAAACAGTTTACCATTCATTATTTATAAAACCAATTACAATATTCCAGTGCCTACAAGTATATTGAAGCCCTGATATTAATTTGGGTGGAATTTGTTTAAGTAAACTTCCCAATCTATTTTAAATGGTCGCCGAATTAATATTGAATTGGAATTTATCATAATACCTACGCTTTTGGAACGCTGATCCCAATTTATTTGGAGCAAATCTTAATGTATAATTATTTCTATACCATTAATTAAATAACCGGTCAAATCTAATTTTTTTTTATTGCAAACAGGCTGTTTTTTAACGCGTATTTACATATTTTATATTCCTATATGAAAAAACGCCACTTCCCGGAGTAGTCAGAGATTGCATCTTCTTTCGTTTCATCTACATCCATAACTCTCTTTCTGCAGGGTCGGTGGTTCAGGGTAGTAAAAAAATGGTATTATAGGTTCATTTTATTAAATAATCATACATATAGCTACCTACTAATTACATATGATTCTTGATAAAATGAACCTTTACATTTTGTACGGGACTTTTACAAAGGAAGTTAAGGAAAATACCCATTTTACAACATCTTGAAGATAAAACACCGTGGCTTTTAAAAAAAAATGTGGGAAAATTCCATACAATTCGCTCTTTTTTCTTTACAAAACGATTTATAACATTCGCCGACGAAATGAAGAGCGTTAAAGTATTCCACGAGTTGCCCGGGGATTCCAAGATGGATTGTTTAGAATTGGGCTATTCCGTAACATAATATAATCACGTCCACATCCCCTGCGGGGTAGACAGAGCCGACGGTCAACAAATGACTGAAAGGCCACGTTCATCTGCTTGGCGTAATGATAGAATTAACATCTTATGTAACTACTTACATAATTATTCCGTAACATAGTATATTATAATCACGTCCACATCCCCGCGGGGTAGACAGAGCCGACGGTCAACAAAAGACTAAAAGGTCACGTTCACCTGCTTGGCTTAATGATAGAATTAAGATCTTATGTAACTACTTACATAAATATAAATAAAAATATAACATTTGCTCAGAAAAAGCAGTAATTTTTGATATATTTTGCTCACTAGAAAGTCTTAATGCATATTTTTTATACTTTACAGTGAACGAAATAAAAGCATTTTTATTTTCAAACCGCGACTTCGTCCGCTATTAAATGAAAAAAGGTGACCACTGTGGTGCTCCCACAAAAGGGTGAGGAGAGACAGTTCAGTAGAAAAATAAAATAAAAATGTCTATCTACTAAAATGTATCATCTGAGAAAACCGTACGCAAAACGGACAATAGTTTTCGCATGATGCGAGTATACAGACAGACAGACAAAAATTAAAATTCATACACATATCGATTTTGGCAATATCTTTCAAGTACAGACACCGTTAGGTTACTACTACATACATATATATATATATATATATATATGGATTATGTTTTAATTCTTTACGGGGCTTGAGTCACTTAGATTCCTGATTATGTCCGCCCCTTAAAGGTTGAAGACGTGTCAGATATAATGTAATACATGTATGTATGTATTAAGTGTATATGTGATTTCGGAGATATCGCACGTACGAAGTTTGCAGACAAAAGTTAGTCTTACTTAATATCATAACAATATTTGTGACTGTTGGAGAATTCGCCTACTACCCTCAACATTTATATGCTGAAAGTTTGACAGACGAAGAAAGTACGGCCGCTTTTGTTAGGAAAGTTCTGTTCTCTTTGATAAAAAAATATAAGAACAGAAATAAAGGAGCTTTCGTCAAGGTTAATGTGGATTAAGGTAGGTAGGCGACTAAGGGAAAGGCTAATAAACATCATGTTTTTGTGAGCAAACAATAAATAAATGTATTAATCATCTGCGTGTGTGACAGTTGACTCCTTCGCATGTCATTTTAAAAAGGACTAATAACCTTGTGATTCTTCTTCTAGGTAAAGTTGTATTCTTCTTGAAGGCGATGGGCTAAACCTGTCACTATTTGAATCTCAATTCCATCTTAAATCGAGCAGCTGAGCGTGGCCTTTCAGTCTCTTTTTCAAGACTGTTAGCTCTGTCTACCTATGTAGGTATATGTTAACGTAGATTTCACACTGAATATTTGATTATTTTGCAATGAGTAAGTGAGATTTGTGTGACTTGCCAAAACAAGTAAAGCAATAAGAACGTTAATCTTCGTATGTGCAGACACATCGTTTGCAATAATTGTATTATCTTGTATGCCTTGAGATAAATTGCGTTTCAAATTGTTCCTCGCTATATTCATCAGGTGAAATAAATAATTTAACATAAATTGACAACTCAAACTCAAAATATTTATTGCATAACTGTGTAGACATTGTTCACCTTGGCGTATGTTCGTTGGGATGTAGATAAATATGTTTTGGTGTTAGGATTGGAAATATAGATAACACTTACCCATGGTCAGATATAGCGCCATTGCGGACGCCAGTACGAACACCCTCAGAGCTGGAACTGCGCGGGCGTCGTTCACACATCCTGGGACCACAAGCCGCATTTTAACGACTCTGTAACAAGAGATGATAAATTATAAATAACTAACTTTTACCCGTAAATTCAAATGAATAGATTATTCACAAATCCAGTATTAAATAGTAGTCTAGTAAGTATGTTTGTTCACAATTATTCCCGGACTAGATGGATTTTGCTGACATTTTTTTGTTATATAGCTACAAAGCCGGGGGTTTATAGCTACATTAATAAGTACAATTCATTTTGGTAATCAAAACACCTGATTCATTACCATCACAGATTTTTCTACGCGTATAAAGTCGAGGAAGACTCTAGTATACGAGTATAAGTATGTCTAATGTATATGTATGTATATGTCCTTATACTTTCCGCCCTTTCTAGGTTATACGTGATCAGAACTAAATTAATTTTGAGTGACGTAGGAGTTAACGCGTTGTGAATAACAAATACTATCTACACCCGTTCTCAAACTTGGTTATATTTTTCATCTCGTTTCATGTTTCCGAGAACGCGCTGTTGAGTTTATTCTGAACATAAATGAATATTATATTTTTCATAAGCTTCTATTGAAAGTCACATCGGAATATCCAATTTTAATAGATTAAAACTACCTAGAATCGGAAAATACTTTACCGAAATGGATGTAGATTTCTGGTTTAATAGAAGAAAATACGTCTTTAGAGGTTATTAAAATAAATTCTCCTTACTAAAAGTATAATTTAGCTTCCGTTATCGTTGAGAGTGAGAATTATCATGTCTTCTTTTCTAAAGCCCCAAGCCTTGAACCAAATAGTTGATAATACAATACTGTAAGTAATGAAATACTACAATAAGAGCAAGAGTAATGTATAGATCAACTTATTTATAACATCTATTAATAACACAGTAATATTGATAAAACTTTCGTAATATGAAGTTCTGTGATGTCGTGAGTAAAATCCTAACCGCTTTATATCGCTTAGGGTTGCAATAAATGCATCCCAAGTTACCTATCAAATATATTATGAACTCATAAGTGCAGACTCGACATATTGCAACCTGTCACTATTTGAATTCCATCATGAAGCCATACAGCTGAATGTGGCCTTTCAGCCTGTTGGCTTTGTCTACCCCGTAAGGGATATAGACGTGACTATATGTATTTACTAGAGGCCGCCCGCGACTTCGTCCGCATGGAAACCCTATCAATCCCGCGGGAACTCTGGGATAAAAAGTAGCCTATGTGTTATTCTGGGTCTTCAGCTACCTACATACCAAATTTCATGGTAATCGGTTCAGTAGTTTTTGCGTGAAAGAGTAACAAACATCCATACAAACTTTCGCCTTTATAATAGTAGTAGGATGTAAGAAGTAAAAATAACTTTAACAGTTATGTGAAGTATATTGGCATACTTATAAACAAAATCGTACATTCTTGCGTATTCATGTCATGATTATAATCTGTCTGATGCAATTGCCGGGTGGTGCCCGTGGGAGGTCACGTGATTGGTCTCTGCATTGGATAGGAATACGTCACACCGTGCATATTGAAATTATTTATAAACAAACTGAATCTGAAATTGTTTTATGATATTATTTAAGTGCCGTGTGGTTCCCGGGACCAATACAAAAAAGAATAGGACCACTCCATCTCTTTTCCATGGATGTTGTTAAAAGCGACTAAGGGATAAGCTTACAAACTTGGGATTATTTTTCAGGCGATGGGCTAGCAACATATTTGAATCTTTATTTTATCATCAAGCCAAACAGCTGAACGTGGCCTATTAGTCTTTTCAAGACTGTTGGCTCTGTCTAGCCCGCAAGGGATATAGTCGTGACTATATGTATGTATGTAGGAACGTTTTAGAACGTGCTAAAAGCAGAGGATCTAAACAAACAATTGAATTATTTGGTAATATTGGACATAACAAAGGGCATAAAACATGTACCATAGGTTATATGATATAGACCAAAATTTGAATAAAGCAATTTCAAATTGATGGAAGCATACGGTGCTTTATATCGAAAATTAATGCAATAATAATACAATAAGCTATAACGTTATACGAATAGCTTACGTATTATTATAACCAGCTTATTGTTTGGCGATCGTGAGGTGTTGCATAGCCAAGAAGCTTAGAAACAGATACGGAAATAAATTTCATTATCAATATTAGTGAAATAAACGTTTCAATAATCAAAAAAAAAACTGCCAGAGATATAACGAAGTAGGAATTATTTGGGCGAGTCCAAAACATCTTTTACAAAATGATACCTACTTAGTTTTACAAATCGCATTAATTGCAATATTGTTCGTTGTAATCATGGGGTCTGTGCATCTGTCAGTTAGCTCCTTACTCTGTTTGATTCGTAACTCCTTGTATTCTCAACTCGATCGGAATTAATCCATGTCCAGTCAACGCTGAAGGTAATTTGATTTTCGCGAGATATGGACGAGTTTTATAGATCGTATGCTTTTTTCTTTGTTATGGAAATCAGACCGTTTTTAAGGTTTTATTTTTGTTAGTGTTGAATTTTAATCATAGGTTACTAAACTCTTTATGGAGTTTCTCGCTACAGATCAGACAGGTCGAGTTGATGATGATGATTTTAAAACAACATCAAAAGCAGAAGTAGGTTAGGGTTAATCAACATTATAGTCAAAGTAGGCTAATCATCATCGGCATTTGACCTTTCGTCAAAACTTCACCGATTTTATCAAGGACATTTTTCGGGACATCTTTTGAAATACTCAAAATTTTACAGTACAATTTTATTACTAGTAATAAAATATCAATAACATCGAGTTAATTACTTGTTCAGTCATTAAACCAGTGCTGAGTGATAATATCGATTGAATCGGACGCAATTCATCGGCAATCTGAGCTCTCAAACAAATTGGTAATCGATTTCATCTTGATCAGATTCATCATTCCGTAGAGCGACGGCTTTTCATCATGCGGTTTCGTGGTGAAAGCTTGTTTGAAAATCACGCTTTTGTCAATTTATTTACAATCTTTGATTAGCTATTTACTCTGAGTATTAATTAAAGGCTTACCTAAATACAAAGCACACAACAAGATGGCGTCTTTATTTCTTGCAGTGTAAACATACCCAATATTATTTGGTCATATTTGGTTTGTTTACTCTGCAAAACTCTGACCACGTTTAGTGAATGTCGTAATGATGGAATTCAGTGAGGTTCACTAATTCTTTCTATTGTTTTTTTTGGTTGCTATTGTTTTTTTTTTTCATAAAGGAGACAGATCAAGGAATGTAATTAAATAAAGTATTTTTTTTATTACCAATATAGTAGAAAGATTTATGTCGGTCTAACGCTAATAACGTTATTATTAAATAATATTTCAATAGTAATACAATTATCTATACTAATATTATAAAGCTGAAGAGTTTGTTTGGAATTATTTTTTTTTGCAAGAACTACTTGTTCTATTTGAAAATTATTTTTGCGTTAAATAGACCATTTATCGAAGACGGCTTTAGGCTATATAACATCACGCTGCAACTATAAAGCGCAAATAAAAAGGAAAATGTGAAAAAAAAACGGGGAAAATTATTCATCCAGTGCTTCAATGATGCCGAAAATAACTATTCCACACAGACAAAGTCGCGGGCATAGCTAGTTATTATAATATTTTTAGTAGTATTACAAATGATAAAGTTAATCTTAAAATTAAAGTAACCCTACTATCGGGTACCAAATTCATAGGGTTTTACACAAAATTAAATATATATATATATATATATTGTATGCTGCCTAAGGCAAATACTCTTTGATGAGGTAGACACATTTTCAGAATATCCTATTTATTCGGCTTTGGCATCCTCACCTCAATCTACGGTATTTACATGAGTAAATTTGAGTCGATTCTCCTTACTCCAAATTCATCCATAATAATTCAAACGATAACAGAAATATTCATGTTTGTGTAAAGAAGCGATTTTGTGCGTTAAAATATAGTTCAGTGTTTCTAAACTTCTACAAATTAATAAATTGTACCTAATTTAAGGTAAGTTAAAGTAAAAAAATCTTTTATTTTCTTAATATCAAATTGTAATCTCTTTTTGTAAAGTAACTGGCCAGTAATTCTTTTTTTAAATATTTGATTTATATGAAGGGATGTTCTATTAAAAAATGCTCACAAATCTTTAATATAATGTGTTTTGAGTATTTAGTTATGTATGTGCATTTTACAAATTTTCATTGTACAGTCAATTGCAGATAAGCATGACTCCCTGTTAATACACACTAAAACCATATAAGTTAATAGAAACCTGATGGTTTCTCCACTGTTAACTATACTTTCATATCGTATGTTTGGATGCTGTTAGATCCATAGACATTCCAAATTTATAACACCTCTTTTTAGATTAGAGGTGAAAATGTACTTTTAACCAAAATGTTACGAATTATGACACTGAGGGCGTGTGTGTTTGTTACTTTTTCACGCAATAACAGCTGAATGGATTTTAAACTTTACAGTAATAAGTATAGCTTTGACAATAACTTAATTTATCAAAATTTAAGTTTGGACGATCCACAGACAACAGCTAGCAATACATATTGCTATAATAAAAAATACATCAATTTAACCCCTATTCAGCACACATAAAATATTGACACAGCTAGCCGGGCACGCCCCGGTAATCCGGTTAATATCACTCGCCATCGTTTATCCGGACGGGCAAGCGGTTTTATCCGGTTATAACCGGTTTTATCCGGTTCCATCGATATATCCGGCTGACACGTATACAAGTTAGCTATTGACACGGCGCCTACGCGCAAGATAAGATTTAATACAACTATTTTTACACACATGTTACAATGGCCTCTGTGGCGCAGCGGTAGTACGCTTGTCTGTGACACCGGAGGTCCCGGGTTCGAATCCCAGCCAGGGCATGATGAGAAAATAACTTTTTTCTGATTGGCCTGGGTCTTAGATGTTTTATTCATTATTATGGGACATTTCAAACATCACTTAATTTATGATTTTATCTTTTGGTTTCGTAACATTGGTTGACGTCATATGAATTACATACTTAAAACAAAGTTTACTGCCGCTTCCAAAGCGTCAGTGCAGAAGAGCTGTAACCAACTGCTGGTAGTTACAAACTGACCCCGGGCTCTTCCCGAGAGAGGTGAGAACGCAAATAAGATTATTTATTTATTTTTATTTATTTAAACTTCATTGCACAAAAAACAAATGTACAGCACAATTGGCGAACTTAATGCTAGAAGCATTATCTACCAGTCAACCATTGGGTCTGACAGAGAACTTTATGCGGAGCCATACTAAATAAATATATTTATACCTACACAAAATATAAAATAATATAATTTTAATAAACGTACATAAAAACTGCAATAAATAAACAATACAGGTTTACCACAGAGATTACTGCCAGGAATAAATTGAATGTAGTTGAGATTAAGTTAAAAAAAAAAAGTTAAGACTTCGATCTCCGGCGTCCGGCCTCAATTTCCTTCATTTTAGATGCACTAGGAATAAATGTATGACCTTTAGCAGACAGTCTGTGCCCGCATATAGCCTATCTAGGTTGCGATGTGAATAGAAATGGCTGTCTAGATTCTAGATTGCATTGGTTCAGTAGGTCAACTCATATGCCTTAGGCAAATTAAATCGAAGATTACACCATATTGAGTAGTGTTAGTAAATCGATTTGTCGTTTCAAAATGTATTAATATTAAGAATTAAGAAAGTAATAATATATTATTGCTTTATCTTTTCTTTGTAGTTACGACTTGTTTTGTTATCGATTGACGACATTTTAGGTTACTCCACACTAATATTAATTTAATTGTATAACTTTAAAAGATTTGTATTTTTTTTGGTAACGAATAATATCAAAAACTGCTGTAGAATTTGATGATTGGCACAGTGATGTAGTGAAACACAGGATTAATATAGTCAAGGCCGGTAAATTCCCACGGGAGTACCTAAAGGCCTTGCTAAAGTCTAGTAAAAGTTTTGGTAATGTAACGTAAGCTTTTTTCACTTGTACTTTCAAAGTAAAAGTGGTAGGGAATATCTTGATAAATAAGCAAAAAATGTACCCGTCTTTTTCACTTAACTCCTCAAAATTGTGTTACTGAATGGTACTAGAAAAATTAACTTTACTAAAATGTGCGTGAAGAGACAAAAATGTCTACTTTAATGAAAAAAAAAAAAAACAATACTTTCCTAAATTTATACTTTACAACCCGCCATTATAGGCTTTTTACGTGCCATCCTACACATCATCATTAATTCTGTCTCACGTAGCCTTTAATCCCAGATCCTACAGGACATATTTTATGGACGTAATCCAGGTCGTCCCACGCACCCAACTGTGATGAGCTTATCCATACGATAGCAGCATTGTACATGATTCTTGATACATTGATCGCTTTCTTATCAAGTGAAAAATGTGTGCTCTACTTTGCAACTTGAAAATAACAATTCAGATTTTAATATCATTTTTAATCCTATAAAACTCTATAACACTCTCAGGGGCAGAATTAACCAAATATATACAAAGGAAGAATAGAACTGGTGGAGTGGGAAGGCCTAGACGAACGCACCTTGATTAAATCAGAGACGTCACGGCAAAAGGCCAGGCTTAGAGTACCAGAAACCGACGAGTTTGTACAAGGATGTTATGGATGAAGCGAAAGAAGCATGCAATGATCGTGGCAAGTGAAAAGTTGTCCTCTCTTCCGAGAAAGAGGCGTTATTTATGTACATGTAAATGTACTAGCGACCCGCCCCGGCTCCGCACGAGTATATATATAAAAAAAGACCATCAATAAACATCGTTTATACTCAAAATCATCTGCGTGGGTGACAGACAACGCACAGAAAAATTACGCAAAATTAAATATATTGCATGTTACTCGAGTAGAATAAAATTCTATAAAAATAATAAAAAGCTTTTTGCTCAGGCTTAGCCGCGGTATTTAATCTATACTAATAGCGTTGAATAGACCATTTATCGAGAAAGGCTTGAGGCGATATAATATCACACTGCACATATAAGGAGCAAAAAAATAATGGAATATGTGAAAAAAAAAACGGAGAAAATTATTCATCCTTGAGGGCTTCAATGATGCCTAAAATAAATATTCCGCGCGGACGAAGTCGCGGGCACAGCAAGTTTATTATACGCATCTAAGACCTTCTTTCACAGTTTGTTCAATGGCAATAAAAAGATAATTCTCAGCGGTAGCTTTCAATGCCAAAGACCGGAAGGTTACAGGCAGCATGAAAGTGACACAAAACGCTATTTAAAAAAGCCTTTAACAACCGATTCAAAACTTTTCCTATTAAAATTAAGTTAGTCTAAGTTGTTTTCACTTTGTTCGGAACATAAATAAGTTGTGAAGATAAAGCCTCTTATCGCGACACGTCGCCGTAAAATTTTGTGTACACAGCCTTATGTCGAGTTTGCAAACAACAAATTTTCTATGTTTACTCTGTATTGAATAAAACGCGCCATTTTTGTGGTTTAAATTTCGAATATTTTTTTTTTCAATGATATAATAATAGTTATCAGATCAACCGATTCTGCATAACCTATTATATAGTATTAGAATTCAAATCGATGTAAACTGTTTTACTTAGTTTGTCCACATATATAGGTACATATATAGTCTTTATCCCTTACGGGGTAGAAAGAGCCAACAGTTTCGAAGACTAAAAGACCGCGTTCAGCAGGCCGGATGACATTGTCATTCAGATAGTCCCCAAGTTTATACCTAAGCCCTTGCCATGACTTATTTGTATTATGATTTAATTTGAAATTGTAGATGTAGGAAAAATCTCTGCCATTTTGTAATTCAACTAGGTAAAACATGGCAAAGTAAAAAGTACAAAAAAGTTTAATCGCGTTAAAAAATATGAGACAGGATCCGTTCTCAAAAAATATTTCTCGTTTTATATAAATCCGTGTTTTGTAACCAGTTTATTTTTAAAAAAAGCATATTTCAGTGAGCATTTATTTTGGATTTGGCCTATAAAACTTTCAGTATATGTATTTCTGTCCGCTTTAGTAAATCAATACAAACTGGCGACTTGAATTGTTGATGACTGTTACCTACCGAATTAACTGTACCCTTCCCAAATAGTCCACGACGCGGTATACAAAAATAAACTGAATTATATACAAAAATTACTGCCTTATTGGAAAATAGTAACATAGCTAATTTAATTTTATGAGCATTTTTATGAAACGTAATATTTTTGTAAACTATTAATTTATTTGTAATCATTAACATAAATAAAAAATAATTGATCTTAACCTAATTAGGTACAATTAAACATTCTCAAAACAAAGCTGAAAATTATATAATAATTTAAAATACGAAAAAAGTGATGCTGTTTTTTCATAGTTGAACCGCTGTCCTTTGCGCGAGATAAATAAGTAAATTTGTAAATGTTTTTTTCAACCAAAATATAATTCAAGCACCGTCCTACATTATTACATCATTTAAATGCAAATATTATTGTAAACAAGAACAAACATTTAGTGAACGCTTTGTGGGCATGAAAACGGAGTGAAAATTATTTGATTTCAGAATTTATATACAGTAATACCCCGACTTACGCTACCCCGTTTTACGCGAATTCGGAGATACGCGGTTTTTCAATTTTGTTTGCCGCGAGCTTCAGCTCTCGCTCCGCCCACTCAGTGTTCAATTTGGGACAGGTTTAAACGTGTTCCGCGTGCTATTGTTTTACAGGCAAGTGCGTTTTACTTATAATCTCTAATTATGTCTAGGAAATGAACCAGGGAGTCATTAAAACATTTAAAACTTACTACACAAGGCGGTCATTTGCACATCTACATGAAACTTTAAGACAGAACAAAAAGCTTTCTGTTAGATTTTAGGAAACAATTCAATGTTTTAGATGTTGTAAGAATTACATATTGGACAATCTTGGAATGAGGTTTCACAAAAAACTCTCAGTGGTGTCTGGAAAAACCTGTGTCCATTTTTTTTCATCTCTGAAACCCAAGGAGACACCATTTCAGATCCTGAACAAATCGCTAGCATAATAGAAGAAGTTGTTGATATCGCCAAGCAATTAAATTTAGAGCAAGACATTGAATAAACTGATTCGCTAGACACAGTTGAATCGGTAAATCAAATGACAATTGCAAACTTAACAGAAAGACTCAATTCAATTGAAAAGGGGTTACAAAGTTAAGAAAAAATTGATTGTAATGAAGAACGCGTTTCTACAAAAAACGAGGAATAAAAAAAATACTGGTATGCTTCGAGGAAATTATACTTACGTGAAAAGAAGAAAAATTTAACTCGTTAGAATATATGAAGCCTTCGACATCAAAATAACTTTGGTTTTGCTTACTTTATTCATAACAATGTTTTTTTTATTATCCTACACTATATTTAACATTTTTCTTCTAAATTATTGTTTTCTTTACACTCTGGTCCCGATTAATCAAACTTTATATGTATTTATATGCAACGTTGAACCCCGACTTACGCGAATTCGACTTACACGGCAACCGCTCGGACCCACCTACCGCGTAAGTCCGGGGTATTACTGTACATTATTATTTTTAGTAAGCTGATTGACCAATATCACATCGCGAAGCTCAAACCTAAGATAAATAAGAAGAACCTAAGAAAAATATTTAAGATATTTGAAATTTGTTATGTACTCGTAGATTCTTACGTAGGAAATCCTGCAAATTTTCATTCCTCAGGGAATTTCGGGAAGTCCTCTCTTAGTCTAGGTGTGCACTTAGAGAGTATTTCAAGAAATTCTCGCGGGAATGGAAATTTGCTGGACTTTGTCTTGTTTAAGGCGGACGCAACTACTTTAGAAGTTCACTAAAACCTCTTTAAAAATGGTACATTAAACATAATATGTTATAATAGATACGTTATAAAAATAAAATAGATACGTTATAATAAATATGTTATAATTATATATTATAATAGATACATAATGTATCTCCCACTTTTCTTTCAAATATCCGTCGCCATCAATGATCCCACATAGATACGTCTGTGAAGAATTACGGCAGAGCCCGCATCAAATAAGACTTCCTGTCTCATGTCCTGCCGCAAAAAAGAGGGAGACAATATCACACGAAAATCAGTGGAACCTTCATAATATCACTCATCAAAAATGCGACAGGAAACAAATTGGCACCATTGGAAAATCAATAGAAGCGAACAAGATTAAGCTTTCTCAGACGTAGCGAGATTTAAGCGTCCTTCAGAGCTTTTGTGCGCGATTTGTAAGGATTTTATTTGCAAGGTTTGCCGCTGAATAATCGCGGGACGCTGAGTCATTAAATAGATATGGCTACAGAAAAAAAAAATACACACATACATATAATTACGTCTATATGCCTTGCGGTGAAGGCAGAGCCAACAGTCTTGGAAAAACTGATAGGCCACGTTCAGCTGTTTGGCTTAATGATAGAATTGAGATTCAAATAGTGACAGGTTGCTAGCCCATCGCCTAAAAGAAGAATCCCAAGTTTATAAGCTTAAGTCGTCTTTTACGACATCCATGGGAACGAAACAGAGTAGTCCTATTCTTAACCACACGACACTTAAACGAAGAAAAACAATTTATGAGAAATTCTTACCGAACGTGACGTCACAGAAGGGCGTCCGCGCTGATTGAGTTCCGGGTTCGTATTCATTGATATTCACTGTCAAACCTTGATAAAACCCTTTTGGAAGTCCGTACATACATATGTGTAAACAAGGACATCCTTCTTTTATCAATGCCGCCAGGACATGTCCCAATGACTATTTCTTAAGTTATTTGCATTTGTTTGAAAACTAACCGATGCTGTTACGATGAGGGAAAACTAAGTGTAAACATGATCGATCCAATGCGGGTTAGGTTCCCCCTGCAAAGGATGGGAGTCGCTTCGTGTAAAAACCTGACTCACCCAATCCAGGATCCATGGACAAAGGCATACCACGGGCTCCTCTCCAGAGTGGTGATGATGCAGCCGGGACTAAAGCCAGGAGGATGAAGGACATCGTTCTTTTGTCTCGGTTGTGTCCTCTTTTGAAAGAAGTCCAGAATCCGCCCGTGACCAAAGTTTACGAGTGGTTAAAAAATATGCTTTTAATCAAACTTCTTTTAAAATAGTAAGTGAGTGGTTGGTCGGACCAACTACTTTATACATGGGAGTCTTTGAATAGACCCCGTATTCAAGACGGTTGTTCGTTTATTCATTCATTTACATATTAAATCAAATAAATAAAGCACATATTAAATTTAATTACAAGGCACAATTAAGTGCCGTGTGGTTCCCGGCACCAATGAAAAAAGAATAGGACCACTCCATCTCTTTCCCATGGATGTCGTAACAGGCGACTAAGGGATAGGCTTACAAAATTGGGATTCTTTTTTTAGGCGATGGGCTAGCAACCTGTCACTATTTGAATCTCAATTCTATCATAAAGCCAAATAGCTGAACGTGGCCTTTACAGTCTTTTCAAGACTGTCTCTGTCTACCCCGCAAGGGATATAGACGTGACAATATGTATGTATGTATGTACATAGAAAATCTAACAAAAAAGAAATTAAGTATTCAGAACATTATGCGATACTATCATTTCCATTTATAATGCTTGCGGCCGGCGTATTGAAGCATACCCATAGATATAAGGCCGCGGGCAGATCGATGAAAGCCTTCTGACGTCAGCAAAGCGAACACGGCTTTAGGTACACTGTCTATAGAACTTTCGTCCAGAATTGGAACGGTGGAATTGTGGTCTCAAAAATTCTGACAGGTTATAATTTAAATGTATTCGTGATTAGGACTAGGGACAGTTCAAAGCATTGTTAAATAAGTTACATACATATAGCTTTTTTAAAGAACATATTTTTCTTGTTTTGTATCTTTTGTAACTTATTGAGTTTTTAAGCAGTTATATAACGTTAAAGTACTTACCTGCACAAAGAAGAATCATTTGACTGACACACATTTCATAAGTTAACAAATTCTATTACATTTTAATTCCCAAGAAGTCCCGAGAAACAGAAAATTTACTGTACAAAATCTAATAAAATCTATTGTGTAGAAGCAACTGAAATGGAAATCTTTTTCTTTGAGGCAAAGGGAGCGGCGTTATGAATAGAAGGTAACCTTGACTTTGACTGCGAATCGAGCACGCCTCAAACTCCGGCCGAAGCAATTAGTTGGACGGAAAATTAGTCTTTTATATTTTTCTGTGAAAGATTTTATTGGCAAATAAGGTGAAAGTTATAGATATTAATGAATGAACAATTCTTAACTGCGCACATAAAATTACAGCATCTTATTCTATATTAGAAGGCCTAATAATTCCCGTTCTCGCAGCAATTCCGGGAAATCCTCTCTTAGTGCAGCCCTAGACCACATCAAGAACCTACACCACGAATTAAGATTCCAGCGGTTCGGATGTTATGTTTATATGTCACTCAGACACTCACTTTCTTTCTTCTTTTATATACCCCAATATCTTCTTACTTCTAACTTGAAGTTTTTATGTCTTTACAGCTGGTAGACTGGTAGAGAATGCCAAACGGCATTCGCTTTTCGTATACTTTTTGTGCAATAAATAAATATCATTGTGTTAGGGAGAATAAAGTGCATTTAATACTAAATATGGACCTCTTTTAAATTATGTATGTACACAAAATATTTAGCTACAACAGAAGGAAATACAATTTAAAATTTAACACTAGTATATCAGAATAAAATATACATTTTGATTTTTTATTATAGTTTACAGAAATAGCAATGGGAGCAAACCCGACTTAATAATATTTTCTAATACGTTCTTGAAAAATTACTAGCAAATAGTGTCGTGATTCATTGTTTTCGTAGGCTATATAACAGGGTACCTATTAATAACTTAACGCCACTACGATCACCGAAATAACTTGATATAACGACGTCTGGTCACGCGATATTTTCGGGTAGGTACGTCGGCATTTTTGATAGAAATCTTTATTGAACATAACCTACACATACAGGGTGACTTTTAATTCAACTGCATAAATTAAATTTAACTGTTAAGTGTACTCATCTAAAGGATATTTAAAAACGTTAAAAGAAAAATATCTGTTCATATTTCAGAAAGTACGAAAAAAAATAAAAGTATCAAAATAAAAATAAAAAAATAAAAGATCTCGACAACTCTGTACTTTACTTTATCTTGATACTAAATAAAAAAAATATATATATTTTTCAGACATTTATTTACATGTTTAGTTTTAATTTCTTTTTGTAGTATTAGTCTTTAATAAAGCGTGTGACGTAGTTTTTGAGGGTTTTTTAAATGTGAAAATGATGCCGTTTAATTTAAATAAAAATAGGCTCAAATAGCTCAGAAGCATGGGTATAGTCTATGTTTAAAAGGATGCAATTGTTTTAAACGTCACCCTGTATAACCATCACGACGTGGATTGAACTACCTTTAAGGCCTTGAATAATGTATATGAAAAAAAATTTAAATACGTTAAACCTTTTGAGCTTTGAATAAGAAAAAATCTTTCCTCTCTTTCGACTTTTAAAATATGCATTGGGAATAGAAGATGCTGGCACACACTATGTTTTTTTTTCGCTACCAAATATATATGGAAAGATTTCCTTGTAAACGTAAAAAAAGGTCTACGATTTCCCCGACCGCGAAACTCTCAAATCGATAGATCCTGTTTATTTGTACTCTTTGTAAGAAACTTTGGGCAGAAACTCAAAATGGCACATGTATTGAATTGTGGAGGCAGATCTAACGTCACACAATCGACCAATTTCAGTGCAGCTTGCTACTCCATCAGCCAATTGTAGCGAAGAGTCTAAATCGCGCAAGTAAAGATTTCATGGATTATCTCCGATTCAACATCGTCTGTCGCGCGTTTCACCTTATCTGGCGGACGTTTCTTTTAGTGGCGGTTGAGCCCGAAACATTGCGCGCGCTACCGTAAAAAAACTCCGTACATACTTGCGGGGTAGACAGAGCCAACAGTCTTGAAAAGACTGATAGGTCACGTTCAGCTTTTTGCCTTAATGATACTTCAACTTCAAAATTTTTATTCATTATAGTATACTTCATATCGCTTAATAATTGTCAAAACGTTTGGTTTAACAACATTGGTTGACGTCAAATAAATTACTTAAAACTAAGTTTACTGCCGCTTCCAAGGCAGGTCAGTGCAGTAGAAGCGGTAAAAAACTGCATATATGCTGATAGAATTGAGATTCAAATAGCGACATGTTGCTAGCTTATCGCCTCAAAAAAGAAACCCAAATTTATAAGCCTATCCCTTAGTCGCCATTTTAAGACATCCATGGGAAAGCGATGGAGTGGTCCTATTCTTTTTGTATTGATGCCGGGTATCACACGGTAGGTACAAACTCCGTTTGCAAAGACATAAAACCGTATAATGTGACAGCGAAATTCACCAATCGATAGATCCTAAAGGAGGCATTCAAACGGGCATCTGAAGTGGCAGTTTATTTGTTCCCTTTGTGGGCAGAAACTCAATCTCGACACAGATGGTACATGTATATAGGCTCAGTAGTTTGCCCTTTCATGTCCGCAGTACTGTTTCGAACTCGACTATCAATGTAAGCAAATAAACTATATCTAGATAATTCTAAAGGGAGATTTTATTGAAATATTTCAGCTATTAACTTTTCTTGTACATTTTTTTGTTTTTGGATAATATGAAATAGTACTAGCCACTTTTCATCTAGTATTTTGGCATTTCAAATCAATTTAAAGGAAGAATACATTTTTGTATATATGTACTCGTATGTTTGTGACGAAAAAACTTTCGAACCGTTGGTCTGATTTTGATGAAATCAAAAATGCGTGACCAGCGATTCGAAAATTACCGAGTTACAAACATAATACATACATACAAAAAACGTCTAGTTATTATATGTTATGGTATTAACTTATTTGAATAACATAAAAAATGTATTTTTACCCCAAGTTGATTGGTAGAATCATTCGCCTCCAAGGGTACAGTTATTTTTTACAGATAACTATTATTTTTAAGATCTATACTTATTGAACATTGAGATTCTGAGTAATTATCAAGATAATGAATAACTTCGAAAATAGTCATTTGAACATTGATTCTGAGTAATTATCAAGATAATTAATAACTTCGAAAACAGTCATTGGTACATGGCCGAGGTGGGATTCGAACCGGTGCCTTTATGCGCAACACGCGTTTTAACCGGGCACCTTACCGATTCGACTACTGACGCTCTATCTGATCTGATCATAATAATGTATCACAAGTGTAGTTTGCCAAGACAACATTAACTTATTTCCTCAACAGAAAGTTTAAGAAAGCTAGTTTAAAAGTAAATATTGCAAAGAACTAGCTACGTTATTTAAAAAGTTCAAAAGGTTACTTATATTGCTTGTGAAACTTTATGTACTTAATTAATTTTCAAAAGTTTTTAAACAAACCCGACTTATTTGCCGAGTTCAGTTACATGTCATTAAAAGTTTAATTTTTGACTCGTATCCTGTTTCTTGTTTTATTTTGTACCTTTTGAAGATTAAAAGGTAAAAGGTGACTGACTGACATATGTTGTATATCTTTTCACCGAAAAGTTTTATTTTCAAATTCTTTGGCTGTCAAAGCTATTAGACTGTTAGTTAATGCACTTCCCGATTCCATACAAGCTTCTTCGAGCCGGGCCTGTTTTAAGTCGCACGTGGTCTAGTTGTTTCTGACCCAGTCGTGAGATACATACATACATAAAATCACGCCTCTTTAGGTAGGCAGAGGCTACATCTTTCTACTTGCCACGATCTATGCATACTTCCTTCGCTTCATCCACATTCATAAATAATAATAAGACTAAATAATCTCTGTATATAACCCAATGCTAGACTGTAAGATAATGCTAGCATTAAGCTAAGCATTAAGTCCGCCTATTGTTAAAACCTCCTTCCTACATATTGTAATTGTTACAATTAAGAATAAATAAATAGTATCAAGTAATGACTAGCGACCCGCCCGGTCTTCGCACGGGTAGAATTTTATAGATAAAAACCTTCGTCAGAAAACCCTCTTTCCAATGGGAACAAAATCCGTCCACAACTTTTCGAGATAGGCGCTTACATACAGACAGAGAAAATAGGGCGACTATCCTACTAATATTATAAATGCAAAAGTTTGTGAGTATGTCAGGATGTCAGTATGGATGTTTGTTACTCTTTCACGCAAAAACTACTCAACCGATTACGATGAAATTTGGTATGTAGCCAGCTGAAGACCCAGAATAACATTTAGGCTACTTTTTATCCCGGAGTTCCCGCGGGAATGATAGGGTTTTCATATGTCGCGGGCGGCCTCTGGTTAATTATAAAGTTATATCTAACTTGTGTACGTTTTATATATACAAAATAAAATTACAAAAACATCTTAAAGACGCGTGGTAGCTTACAGTAAAGTTTATTGGAACCAAACCAATTTGTAGAGATTGAGCGTTTTAAACTTAGGACGTTCAAACCTCACTTTCTTTCAGTGTCATACAGTCCTGAAAAGACTGTTGGCTCTGTCTACTCCGTAAGTAATAAAGATAAATACATAAATAATAAATAAAAATACACGGGACAAATTACACAGATTGAGTTAGCCTCGAAGTAAGTAAAGATGTAATTACTTATTGTATGTTATTTTAAGTAAAGTAAACCGCTTACCCAAAATCGATGAGCTGCGTAAATTTTCCGAAATACCAGAGTTACGAAACTATGAGTAAACGCCTCAAGGGTATATTCGGTCGAGTGGTCTGACGCCCACTTGCAGAGCCAAGTTAAATATAATTTACTAGACTCACTTACTATTGCTGATATAGGGTGATATTTTGAAGTCTACAAATATCCTGGAACTTTCAAAATCTGGCTTGATAATTACATATATACGTGTAATCACGTCTATATCCCTTGCGCGGTAGACAACCTTGAAAAGACTGATAGGCCACATTCAGCTGTTTGTCATAACGGTAGAATTGAGATTAAATTCAAAAGAAGAATCCCAACTTAATAAGCCTTTCCCTTCCTTTTTGGTCGGTATAAAAATTTCAACAAACTCCCGTCTAGCTAACCTAAAAAGTTAGTTTTTTCATCATGACCTAGCCAGGGATAGAACCTGGGACCTGTGGTCCTAGCGCAGGAATATAACTAAGCCAAATAGGTTGTCAAACTCTGTAAAAACACAATGCCTACTCCTGGAACTCCTGTGAACTCTAGGGTTACCCCAGAGACGACGCAACTAGGTCAAACGCCAAGAGGAATGAGAGAGAGAGAGATGGAAAAGAAATAAATTAATTAATTTCCCAATTTTTTGGGAGACAATTAAGTAGTGAAAGAAGCGTAGGCTTAAAGGACAGACGTGGGTAGTCTCTGAATTCAAATCTAATACAATTTACAAACTTGAAATCAACAACGAATTGTTAAGTCCGTCTTCTCAACTCAAAAACGAATTATTACGACGTTTTTAACAAAGAAATAGATTTGAAAACTCCTTTGACCAAAAAACAAATTAATTTTACTTTATAAATAAAAATATAAAAGTCCCTAATCTGAGAACTTAAATATAAGGATTTAGAAGATTTTGGTTACCTTGGTAACTTCAATTGTTTTAAGCTAATCCTAATTCATTACAGTAATCGGTACTTTATATTGACTTTGATTTGTAAATTGAATTTAATTAGTAGTTTTTACTGTAATTTGTACATTTAAAGTGTTGACTTCTTACCAATTAGCACAACTCTAGTGTCATAATTTAATTCTAGATTGACTTTGTTGAGAAAAATCTAAAGGACGCTTTGATGAAATTCATAATTATCAACTCCATATAAGTGATAACTTAGAATGTTTGTATGGACAATAATCACGTGGGTGAAACCGTGTTTCGAAACTAGTAAGCTATCATCATATTCAGCGCCCACATCTTATCGGAAATATATTATCGTCCCACATATATAAATCAACTCATTATTCATATTTCTCCGCCCTTTTTAGCATTTGGAAAACATGTTTTGAAGATCTTCTTACATACATACATATAGTCACGTCTATATCCCATACGGGGTAGACAGAGCCAACAGTCACTAAGAGTAACGTTAATTAAGAGCAGCTGAATATTCCCTACAATGCATATTTTAGAAACTAAATCAAACGTCGTAATATGACCTTTACGACGATGAAATTAATTAATAACATAAAAACAGCAACTTAATTGGCATTTCTATTTATATATTTCCAGGTAATATACCTGAGGTGTGTAGGTAGGTAATATAACTTTCTATAATAAGGCTTGCAATTTCTGGGAAAATGATTCCAGATTGTAAGGTTTCAAATGTAATAGGTCTCGTGAACTGGTGACCTACTCGTATATCGATTTGTAATTAAAAAGCTGTCAGTTTAACTACTAACTGTAATGTATTAGAATTTCGAAATACTGCTAATATCACTGCTATATTCCTTACGGAGAGAAGTCACAGGAGACTTGGAACTTAGATCACTTGGAGTTCTTCGTGATTGACTTTTTGAATTCAAAGATTTGGAAAATATGGATGATTTTGACTTGTAGTCATACACATGTAATAACATATATTTAGATGCCTTTGCTTAAGGTAAAATATATAAGGAATCAGATAATACCTAGACTAGATAACCAGAAATATAAATTCCATAAGAATAATAAAACTATAACTGACCGATATCTGTACAGGAAAGAAATTGCCAAAAAATCGACATGGAGGATTTCTAAAAGACCAACAGAAGTCAAGAATTTGTTTTTTTTTTTTGTATCTCTGTCTGTATGTTTGTACTCGCAAAACTATTGCTCCCACATAAATGCGGTTTTCTTAAATGTATTAGACTTGGTCTAACTTAAAACTATATCTAAATTTCTCCTCAAGTTCTCTCAGGGAGGCCAGCTTTTAAGATCTTAGTTAACAAAGTCGCGGGCAACTGCAAGTCGGTACTACGTTCCATCATCATTAAATGTAAGTATCAAAATATAAGGAAAATAAATGAATTGATCGATCAATTAGATTCTCGGAACTTGTCAGACCAATAGACTTAATATCTTGTTCATAATATTATTATGATTTCCTCGTTAGAGTTGTTCAAATGTTGATGATTACGTAGTAACTTAATTTGTAGAATTAAGCGATACCTCTGCGAGCGGCCAAAGTTTATGACATTATACAATTAGCTTCTGAAATACAGACATACTAAATCCTCGCAACTTTTGAGAACACAAAGTTTGTTTAATTGAATGTTCCTACTCAATCAGGATTTAATTATAATTTTCTGAAATTTCTCGTAAATGGCTTAATTAAAAGATTTATTGGCAGTCTAATTCTTATTGGGGCTTAAACATTTTTGTGTGTACGTTTGTTTTTGATACGACAACTCTGAAACCAAAGATTTTATTTTGATGTAATTTATTAGGTTCTAAGGTAACGTAACTACAATTTTCAGTAGAGTTCGTTGGTTATCAACGCCGTTTTAAAATTTTTCAAGAATACATATGTATTCACTGCTTTATTCCTTACTAAGTAGACCGAGCCAACAGTCTCGAAAAGATAGTTGGCTCTGTCTACCACGTTCAGCTGTATTGCTAAATGATGGGATTGAGGTCCAAACACAGCCAGGACACCGCCCATCGCTTAAAAGGGGAGTCCCAAGTTTATTTTCCTTTTCCTTGATTGACTTATGATCTGCATGGGATAAGCAGTTGGCATTGGCACATTGTACAGACGCATGAGAAGTCAACACAATTACTTTAGGAACAAACCACTTTAGGATGACTATACTGTATACTGTACGTAATGTCGGATTGGTATGGCTACGCTTTTTGTAGACGCGCTACGACGGTCTACGATAACGCTACGAGTCAGCGCTTGTAAGTTCGTTTCAACTTAAAAATTATAACAATTATCATTTTTACATATAATTATCGCGTCTGAAACAAAAGGTCCCAAGTTCAACCCCGGTCAGACCACTTCCAAGACCTAAATATATATTATAAAATATAGTACCTATCCCATAGCAGAAGTCTCGAACTTACTTTGAGTAAGTCTAGCTCAATTTGTGTGATTTGTTTCGTATATATTTTTTTAATTACAATGTTTTTTTAAAGCATTGGAGGTCGAATCGGCCTAACCGATTAAAATGTAAACTAAAACGTTTACATTTTAATCGGTTAGGATTAGGATTAGGAACGATTTAAATTAAAACGTAAACGAAGATAACTTCGAAAATAGTCATTGATACTTGGCTGAGATGGGATTCGAACCTGTGCCTTTTTGCGCATCACGCATTTTAATACATTAGTTTGAATACTAACCGATGCTCTTACGGTGAGGGAAAACATCGTGAGGAAACCTGCTTTTTACCGTACTTTACCCGCATAGAAGCTGGATTGATCTGGCATGTCGATAAGTAAATTATCAAGCAGTTCATCTGATTCAAACAATTTTCAATTTGCAAGTTCCGAGCTCAAATTACCGGCTTCAACGGATATCGAGTTATTTCATCTCAGAGATTCACCTTGAGCAAATCTCCTCTTTTGATGTGCAAAATGCAAGGCTTTGTGTTCTAAAAATTTATGTCATTTATCGGAAAAATTTAATTTTAGATCTGACTTTAGACTTCTTTCAAAATAATCAAAAAGGCTCTCATATAACAAACGTAATTTTTAAACAGTTTTTTGGTAAATTTTAATAAACAGATAATGTAGAAACGTGATTAAATGTACAAGTAACAAACATGATGATGGTACGGAACCCTTCGTGCGCGAGTCGGACTCGCACTTAGCCGATTTTTTTTATGAGGTGAATATCATCAGACCAAGGCCACAAGTTTGGAAATGATTAATGACGAATAAAAACGCTACGTTGCTGACGTCAAACGTTGCTATCATTAATAACGGTCATATTGGTATAATAACGTTTGCCCGCGGCTTCGACTGCGTTAATTACAAATCATGTCTTTATCCCTTACGGGGTAGACAGGGCCAATAGTTTCGAAGAGGCTGAAAGCTTCAGCGAGCCTGTCGTCTTAATAGAACTGCAAGTTTATTAGCCGCGCGGCCACAACTACGTAAATATTTAGTAATTTCTAGGTCTATACATCCTACCTAGCTTGAATGTGAATGTGAACGGAACTGATGGTCTGATTTTACACATTCATAAATAAATCATGGAGGGGTAGGCAGAGACAACATCTTGCCACTTGCCACGATCCCTGCATACTTCTTTCACTTTATCCACATTCATAACTCTCTTCAAACTCTGATTTTAATGAAATTTAAAATTGATGTAAGAAGGATCTGTCAATGGAATATTCAAGTTACTTAAAAATTAATTGTTAGTTTGTGAGATATTCAAAATTTCGCGAGATCTAAGATTCGTGGCGTACAACTAGTATAATACAAAAACATTAGTATCAAGGGACTTAGGGTAAAGAAGAGTGACATTAGTGGGTCACGGCTTTACGAATGGAGGGTCAAGGACAAACACTCATTACTGTCGGTACCTACAAAAACCTAAAGGACTTATCTCTCGTAGTGAAAAAAGCTATGAGGAGAACAATGAATATTGAAAACAATTATTTCTTATACACATTTACAACTAATACCAGATATAAATTTTTGGGTTATACTTCCTTACTAATGTTGACACGTCATATACAAATGAATAGAAAATATTATAAATAAAATGCCGAAAAGATCGTGGCTGGACGTCGCAAAAGATGATATGCGAGCCAATGGACTGAAATCCGAGGACACCGAAAACCGGACCAAGTGGAGAGGGAAAAGTCGGAAGGCGGACCCCGGGCCCCGAAACACTCCTGTGGAGGGTGCAACCGGGAACACGCAGAGATGAGAGAGAGAATAAATATTATAAAGAGCAAGTATTTGTATCTTTCAGAGAATAATAAAATAAAAGTAGCTTTATTTACTCCACAATAATAGTCAACAACTAATATCATATAAATTACAGTTCGGATTAATTCATTCATTTTTCATATAGTCACGTCTCTATCCCTTGCGGGGTAGACAGAGCTAAAAGTCTTGAAGAGACGAGGCAGGCCACGTTCGGATTAATAGTAAATTGAATTTAACATTTATTTTATTTATTTATTTAAAACTTTTTTGCACGAAAAAATGTACAAAAGTTGTAAAAACTTTATGCCGTTTGGCATTTCCTTCCAGTCTACCAAACAGAAAATCTTGAAGTTGTAACATTATTGTTTAGGAGATCTAGTGCCCGTACTAGATATCAAAGATAAGTGTATAAAGCATAGGCTTAGATAACACTTTCTGAAATAACATAGGTCGGAGAGGTCACTATTTTTCTTGAAATTCCTATAGAAGCGCGCGAAAACTTCATGGGAACATTGAGAAAAAGTCATCATTCCTTATTTCATAAGCGAAAATCCGTAACCCATTATAACGTCGTGATAACCAAAGCCTAACTTTCCTTTTAGAGTACATTAACAACATTTGAGTAACTTAATATTAAGGTAAGATGGCGGCGTCTCACTAAATAAGTCAGGCATGTCATCAGCACCACAGCCTTTTAAGATATCGTATTGTTTCATTATACATACATGTAAAGTCACGTCTTTGTCTATATGAAGAGACAACAGTATTGAACAGACTGAAAAAGCCACGCTCTATGGCTTTATGGAAAGAGAAGAAAGATAGAATTTAAATTCAAATAGGGACAGGTTGCCAGCCCATCGCCTACAAAAGGAATCCCAAGTTTATAAGCCCTTAGTCGCCTTTAACGATATCCAAGGAAAATATTATATGCTAAAGCCGGTTTCATCATACCAGAATTTATAATTCGCAGGCCCTCATAACTTCATCTGCGTGAAAAAAAATAAAATATGAACTGTCATGGTTATCACATGATGTAGTTCATTTTGAATCTTTAATTTATTCTGGATTTATATATACATTATTTTACATGCACAATCGCCGGTTATGAGTATACTTGTTCAACAGATCATCCTATATTTTTCCCATTTCTATACGATTATTACAAATATGTATACCTATACAATAACACCTCTATAAAAATATAGTATCATTGAGTTAGTATCTCGTGACACAAGTTTCGAACTTACTTGGAGACTAACTTAATCTATATAATTTACATACATACATACCATCACGCCTGTCTCCCATTGGGGAAGGCAAAAACTATGGACTTCCACTTGCTACGATCCTTGCAGACCTCTCCCGCTTCCTCCACACACATTATTTTTATACATACACCTATTCCATAATTACGGGTATTCTTAACATCTCCATTTTTCAAGACACTCGAAATTCAACGAGGCCGACCCAGGTCTACTTTTCAGTCAGTTCTCCCTCATAAATTCCTTTCGTCTAGATATCTGTCCTCATCCATTCTCACGACAGGTCCAAATATGTAATCGTTTCACATATAATCTACTTAACTTTGTATAATCCTCGTGATGTAGGTATATCTTAACACTTACCGTTTAAATAAAACCGATAAAGTCACGAGCGGATGCTAGTAGCGAATGCTTACTTAACAGATATAAAAACAACTAGCTGTGCCCGCGACTTAGTCCACGTGGAATAGTTATTTTGGGCATCATTGAAGCCATCAAGAATTTACCCCGTTTTTTTTCACATTTTCCATTATTTCTTCGCTCCTAATAGTTGCAGCGTGATGTAATATAGCCTAAAGCCTTCCTCGATAAATGGTCTAATCAACACAAAAAATATTTTTCAATTCGAACCAGTAGTTCCTGAGATTATCGCGTTCAAACAAACAAACTCTTCAGCTTTATAATATTAGTATAGATTCATGTGTCCGCATAATTAAAGTGCGTTATGACTGTAACAGCAAAACAACAAACAAACAGATAAGATTTACGAATTCCCATTATTGTTTTAAGCTTTAAGCCCGTGATTTGATAACATTAACGCGTCCATTATGTAAGAGAGAGCCTTCCGGCATTTTGGGGTAAACAATGTTATTGTAAGATTATTTTTATAATGCTTATTTATATATATATATATAACATAACAAAACATAACATACAATCACATCTATATTCCCTGCGGGGTAGACAGAGCTAACAATCATCAAAACATTGAAAGGCTACATTCAGCTGTTTGGCTTAATGATAGAATTGAGATTTAAATAGTGACAGGTTCCTAGCCCATCGCCTCCCATCCATGTATCCTCGTATAAGCCTATTGCTTACTCGCCTTTTACGACATCCATGGAAAAGAGATGGAGTGGTCCTATTCTTTGTTTTTATTGGTGCCGGGAACCACATTTTATATTATAATAGTGACAGGTTGCTAGCCCATCGCCTATAAGAAGAATCTCAAGTTTATAAGCCTTAATGGTAATATAGGATACTATAATATAGGATACTATATTACCATTATTAAGAGGTATCTTAAAAACATAGTCGCGCGAAAAACTATCGCCGTTTTGTTTTTTATTATGACGTGACTACATGGATCAAACTGAAATTAAAAAAATTATAAAAGCCATCTGAAACTCTTGGGACACAAAACCTAAAACCCAATATATTTTCAAGTGTTTCTTAAAACCTTTTTACGCTGATCTCAGGAGAAAATATTTGAATATTGAGTAAAATATTCTATCATTTTATTAAAAAAAAAATATGATCAGTTTTATTATCAGTGAAATGGAACGTATTCCCAAGTGTCGAATTGGTGATGCGAAAGGCTGAATAATTTATATGAGTTATCGATATGTTCTCCAAAGAAGAATTTCAATTATATGTAGTCTTATAATTATTAGTCTATATCCCTTGTAAGGCCACTTTCAGCTGCTGAGATTGAAAAAGTTGTCTACCCTGCTAGGTATATAGACGTGATAATATGTATATATAAATATGCCAAATTTTAAATCTCTGTGTTGATATGTCGATCAGTACCCTCTTTTATATATTTTAAGAAAGATTCTAACTTGTTAAAACTTTTGTATAATCTCTATACGTGCTACGGCGTAGCATATCTGTAGCAAGATGTCTACGACGTAGCATATGTGTAGCAAAGACCATGGCGTAGATATCAAAATTCTGATCGGGCAAACAAATTTAATAACATCAATAAGTTGATACAAAGGAGCTTTGTGGCGTAGTGGTTCAAACGCAAGTATAGTTATTACCGTTCTGGGTTCGATTCTGACAACTAACAAAATTGTTCTCCATTTTCACAGGATATGGTTCCGAGAATAATGTTCGTAATATGTGTTCGTTTTTTTTTCTGTTTCCGTTTCTAATTTGTACCCTGAAGAATAGCTTATCATCACATAATTTGAAATTTCAAGTCATTCTCAACACACACATGCCTATCACATCTTCGTACCTTACCGGATAGACAGAGACAACAATACAACTTAGAAGCCACGTTTAACTGGATGGCTTAATGAAGTGAGAATAAGAGACGGTGACAAGTTGCTAGCCCATAGTGTAAAAGAAGAATCTTATAATAATAGCTTTTCCCTTGATTTTATTTTAAAAACTTAACGGTAGGAGAAGCAATAAATTGGCACATTCTGTCATTCTTTCGCTTTCATCAACGAAAAAAGATAAATAAGTCATATTCTAAAGTCAAGGAAATCGTACTCTGGTCCATAAATAAAACATAAAAAACATGTATGCAAAAGACTGCATATTTTAAAATAGGTAGAAGTATATAATTAATACCGCGATATTTAGAGTAAAAGCTAAATGTGTAAAACAAGCTAAATTATACTAAATTGTAAGTTCATAAACAATATTTTAAATAATATTATCGATAAAATAAACTTCATCATTTAAAAACTAAACTTACCAAAAATACGCTCGTTGTAAGAAAATTCCTTTAAAAACCTTTTAAAGTATTTTCGCCTTGTCTAGTTACAACAACAATTTAAAATTAAAACAATTGTCTATGTTTCGGCGTTTCCGAAATTCAAATATGAAGTTCGCGAACAGTTTTCCCGCGCCGCCGAGCGTCCGACTCGACTATAGCAAGCGCGGCATCTGATACAGCC
This sequence comes from Amyelois transitella, assembly GCF_032362555.1. Taxonomy (NCBI): domain Eukaryota; kingdom Metazoa; phylum Arthropoda; class Insecta; order Lepidoptera; family Pyralidae; genus Amyelois; species Amyelois transitella. The sequence goes on along the minus strand of NC_083511.1, from coordinate 1,105,539 downwards.
TTATTTCTGAAGCGAGGGCAAAAGAGGCTTTTGTCTGTTTGCTTTTGTAGATTCGACACGACTTTTCGTTTTATTTTAGGTGAAAATAGAATATCACTATTAGATTTTGTAAGTGTGCAAGTCACGTTTAAATTGTATGATGATTGTTATAAAAACATTTGTATTAAAAAATATAATTCGATTACAACAATGTTTTTATTATAATTAACATTAAAATTTTGTGTACTTAGGTATGTACCCTGATGTCGCTTTATTGGAACAGTTGTCATCCACCCACTAATCTTATTTTAACCTCCGATACAGATTTGTGTTACAAATCTATTTTTAATATTAAGCATACGATTTATTTTCAGAAAGAAATCGTGTGTTCTAAACGCATCCGTACTCTCTATCAATGGTTGTATAACACGCGCACATGCGCACTGGAACGGCCGCCATGACGGTTTATCAATGGGGCCGCCATGTTTTGACGTCACAACTCGTCTTTATGTAATGTTTGTTTTCATTTGGCAAATTTATGAGAGCATGCACCGGATTATGGAAAAGCTATGAACTTGGTTGTACCATTGGACCATTGATTTTTCATCATGCATAGATACATATAATCACATCTCTCAATGCACAACTTTTAAAAATAATTTATGTGCATTAAATTTAAAAATACCGAAAGATAGAAAACAATATCAATTAAAAAATGCTTAGTCTACAATGCAATTACGTATATAGAGACTTACAAATGATAAAATAAATAATTAACTATACAACGGCTGTGGCTTCGTCCGCGTAAAACATAATCACCATAATTCCCGTTCCCGCGGGAATTTAGAGAAATCCTCTCTTAGTGTACCCCTAGACCACATAAAGAACCTACACGCCAAAAGGTGTAGCAGCCGTTCAGCCTCCATGGACAGACAGACACTTTGACTTGACATTAAAAGAAAGAAAGAAATATAAAAAAGGACAATAAAAAATGGGACTAAGACGACAATATCACACGACGCCTTGAACAGCCAAAAAAAGTGGTTTTATTCTGACACGACCTTCCATACCCTCGGGCTGTTCAAAGGGGTTTGAGTAAAGTATCATTACTGGCTGCCCAAATTCAAAACGACGTCAATACTCCATACAAAAGTATCCAATGGCTATTTCAAGTCTCTAGACCCATCTGTTTGGGTTGTTTATTTGTTTTTATTTGTCAGTCATTCACTTTCTTCTTTTAAAAATTTGGATTGTGGATGTATAACTTTAGTCCCGCTTTCATCGTCATCACTCTGACGAAGAGCCCGGGGATGTGCCCCTTGGTACCTCAAAAAATATGTTTCTCATGCACTATTTTCTTGTTACTGTGTAAATTTCTATGCAATAAAGATATTACAAATAAACTAGTATTTGTTAGTGGGTAATAATTATTGCTCTACATTGTTCTAGATCTTAACTTGAGATCATTCCTTTTCACAAACATTAGTCACTTTGTTTTATTTCAATACATATATAAACCACGCCTCTTTCTCAGAGGGGTAGGCAGAGACTTATTGACTTTGGTTTGATGGACACAAATGCAAAGTGATTACCTATTTCTTCCTCCTGACGTTAATTCCGGTTACATCCTCACCTCTCTGGAGAGGAACGCTGGATGCACCTTTGGACCATGATCTTGGATTGGGTAAGTCAGGTTTCTGAACGAAGCAACTCTTGTTTGAACTCCGAAACCTTTGAACAACATTTAACCCACAATGGATCTATGTGGCTATTCCCTTAGTTATGTTTTACGAAATCCATGCGTAAGAAATGGAGTATTATTCTTAAGTGTCGGGAACTACATGGTAGGAAAAGACATTACGTATTTATTAGTGAAACTGCAAACAAATATTACAAATGTACGATTACTTATAAATATTTGCACCCCTGGGACTCGAATCCAAGTCGTTTGAGTCGGCGACTAACGTGTAAACCTCTAGGTCACAGAGTGCGCCGGTATGAGTACTAAACTAACATAATGTTGATTTTGTAGCGTTTGACGTCATATTTAGCCGGACATATACCTAGGGCCGATGGCGTAAAATTCAAATATATACATACCTTTCCCTGGGGTTATTATGATGGATAGGCATCAAAGCAAACTGCTTTTATATTCATTGACTTCGCACGCATATGCTACCCTTATAATTGTTTGTTTTTAATGGTTTTTATTGGGCTTTGAAAATACATTTCAGAAACAGAAAAATAAAGATAGTTACTTACCTATGTACAAAATTATAATCTTACAATAACATAGAGATTTCTTGCAAAGTTGACTAACGAATTACAATAAATCTGAAATTCTAATACACATAAAACAAAAACAAATATCGATATGTAGGTACATCAAAATAATGCTATTTAATTTTTATATTTTGAATTACAGATTGAGAACGTACTTTAAAAATAAAAAGGAATTTCTTTTTTATTTTCAACCAGTAAGTGCATAAAATTTAAGTTCTATTTCCAGCCAGCATTAAAATTCAGAGCGCCTTCGCTAGCAATAGGTATGTTCTGCCCACGTTTTCCACGTATCGTTCACATTCTACGGATAATTTCACTCGAGTTGGCGGCGATTAAGCCCACTATGAAACCTGAAATGTTGAATTTCAAACTATAGATCAGATAATCTTACTCATTATCCGGGGTAAATATGTAAGTAGTATAAAAAATATTCTGTGAAATTGATTAATTAATTATCTATTGTACATACAATATGCATTTATTTTTAACAACGAATGACATTATACGCAATTATTAAGAAAAAGCTTGTTCAAATACTTATAATAATATATATTGTTTTAATAATTCAGAATACTAAATAAAAAAAATCTATCTAAATAACGAACTGATTAAAAGTTTAGTTACTTTTCCATCATCCATATTAATTATAAACTGCAGGATCATATTCGTTGAACACATTTTGAGGAATTTCAGCATAAAGACAGTTGATACCTTTAAAGGAGGAAAAGCTGCTTTATTGCGATATTTTATAATTCAAGATTACGATACATTCGCTATCCCTAGTAACAAAATATTCTTTTAATAAAACCTGTGTAATAAAGATCCTCATTAATAATGTAACGAAATTACCGAACAGAAGCATATAATAGACTAACGTCACGGATAATTTTCTAAATTCCAATACAACTTTTAAAATCTGCAATCTATCAGTCGTACTACTCTTTCACATAAAATGTCCGGTCGTGCGAAAGAGACAGGTATAAGTGATGAGCTCTAACTTTCAACCCGTACCCTTAATATAGGGTTTCAAAATTACCCTAAGCGCGTGCGCGAATCAATAGAATACCCTGTACCACCATATAACTAATACGTTACACGACAACGATTTTATCGTTTATCGCTATTACAATACCGTGGCAATTCGTAAGTTGCCTTTATTATTGATGTTTAAGCGGCAATGGATGTGAAAATTTTAAAGTTTAGTATATTTGACAACGGTTTGGTAGGTTCGTGGTCAAGGATCGCGCAGGCGCCTTACATCCCTGGACCATACTCTGGGCAAGTGTAATACTAAACTATTGTGAAGTGCATCCATTTTTGCGACAAAAAGAAAAATAATACAATAAAGTGAGTTGTGTTGTATCGTATTACGTGGATATTTTGTTTTGTTCTTACTTTTGTATTGATAAAGGTATATGTTGTGCTCTTTTTTTAATTTTTAACATGTTTTGTATTGTTTTCTTTGTGTGAAAATAAAATAGGCGGATGTTGTCTGTCCGTAGCATTTTCTTAAGTTGTTTAGTTTAACTTATGATCATTATTATACTTAAGTTAATTAGATATTACCTAGGTAGGTACATACTTTTAAATTTGCTTGTTTTGTTCCTAATAACACAAATGTTAAAGACGAGATATATATAGTAATTAATAATGAGAAAACCCAGTTTTGGCCTATCATAAAAAGAAGCGTTAGCTCAAATTTTATAAGTACTTATAGTGGTGGCATTTTATTATAAATTATCTTGTTGTTTTGCTATTGCGCTAGGACACAATTTTTTCCATCGAAATATTTTCAACATGTATAGATTATTAGACTACCTTATATTTTATACATTTATTGTTCCTACTGACCTTTTTCTTTTAGTACATACCTACTTACTATTTTATAAAAAATAAATAATTTTCATTTTTTTTAAACTTAACATTTATTTAAATTATGTATATATGTATTTGTTTTTAACTTTTTATTTTTCGAATTTCAATTGTGTTAAATGATTTTATTTCAAAAAGAAAAAATAGGACCCAACTGTTTGGAAAATCATGGGCTGATTCTTAATGTTTAATCGCCTGTTACGATTTTCTATCTATCAGCGATGGCACGGCCACTAATATTTATTTATGAAATGATGAGTCAAATAAATAATGACTCCTTTTAATTTGGTCATCCTCAGGGAATATTGCTATATATATAGGTACTATGTTACGGTGATGAAAAACATTTTAAGAAAAGCTGCACATTCAAGCAACGGAATGTGTAATATGTGTCTAATATATTTTTTTAAATTGCGATGCCCCACATGATTCATATTGTACATACTTAATAGCAGTCATTGTAATTCAATTGATGGACTTCATGATATGCAATAAAATTTTTGAATTGAATTTATATGGGTTTGGTTCGGATATATGACGGCGGCGTCGTTTTTTGTAAAAACCCTTTGTTATCGGTTCTGTATACCACATAAGGGATATAGGTGTGATAAGTATATGCAAATAATAAATATATATATATATTTCAGAATGACGTGCGGGGCAGAATGTCTGTCCATAGGCCCGCCTCCGGATTCGATACTGCACATGCCGCCGCCGCCGCTGCCAGCCTTCTTGGCAAACGCGGCCAACCTCACCCCGCCGTGCCGTGCTTCTAAATGCCCCCCACTACAGAATAATGAAGACAATCCCTTGTTCCCTGGAGTGGAGTACCATGAATTGCCTAGACATGGTAAGAAAATATATCTTTCTCTTTTTAACGGTCTCAACTCATCTCAACTCTCTTTTTACTTGTCTGTGACACCGGAGGCACCGGGTACGAATCCCGGCTAGGCATGATAAAAAACGAACTCTCTCTAACTGGCTTGGGTCTTGGATGTTTATCTATATACCTAAGTATTTATTTTAAAATATAGTATCGTTGGATAAGTATATCGCAACACAAGTCTCGAACTTATTTCAAGGCTAACTCTGTGTAATCCATCCCTAATATATTTATTATTTATCTTTCTCTCCCGTTTTTACATCTGTATATTGCTTATATGAATTGAAATTAGTAAGGAAGCTATAAAAGCCCTAGCCTAGCCTTAAACCTAGGTAAGAAAGTTTTTTAACGTGGGAAATACTGGAATAAATATGGGAAATACCGTGTAGTTCCCGGCACCAATACAAAAAGAACAAGACCACTCCATCTCTTTCCCATGGATGTCGTAAAAGGCGACTAAGGGATAGCTTACAAACTTGGGATTCTTTTTTAGGCGATGGGCTAGCAACCTGTCACTATTTGAATCTCAATTCTAGCATTAAGCCAAGCAGTGGCCTTTCAGTCTTTCCAAGACTGTTGGCTCTGTCTACCCCACAAGGGATATAGACATAACCATATGTATGTATAGAACCATTTGAATTGTATGTATACAAACTATTGTAAAATCCTGAACGATATAATTGGCTACGAATGCTACGAGCGAGCTACGAGTCTGCTACAGACATTATTGTAGCTGTGCTACGAAGTCTAACTGAAGAACTTTAATTTTTTTTTATTTTCAGAGCCAGCTGGCAGTGACGACACCTGGTTCTTAGTGCTAATTACCTGCTGCATCGCTGTTCTTTGTATCGCTGCCCTGCTAGCACTGTTCCTACTCAAATGCAGAGAGTAAGTTACTATCAAACCCAATATTACACCCCCTTAGACAAGTTTCTCCAAAAAGACCACACTTATAATCATCTTTAACCAGGCTCTTCAATTCCAGGGCCCGAGGAGGCTGCAAAAGCGGTACAGGCAAGGCTGGGGGCTCCAACGCACTATACGGGGGTGCTGCATTAGATTCTCGAGTTCTGTGGGCGGCACTAACACCCAGGGGAACGAGACACTTTGTAGCAGATACTTACCCACACGATGAGACTGAAGACCATCACTACGAATGCGTAGAACCCCCACTATACAAGCTCGGCCCGCCAGAAGACTTGGCTATAACACGCCACTTCAACGTAGAATATGAAGACCCCGCGCCGTTGATAGAAAGCTATAGCGATCGCACAGAAGAGTATTTCAGAAATGGAATGGACACGCTGCGACGAGGGCGCCCTCTAGTTTCGTCGCCCACTAGAATCGAACGCCCTAACCTCCCCCCTCTCAATCTCCAGCCGCGTACTCTGAGGCGCGCCCCCCACTCTCGGCGAGTCAGTGACGCCAACAATCCGGAGAAGTCGGCCATCTGAACCGAGGGTGGCGCGGTATTTTCCGTCGCCGATTCAACCGATATCGATTACGATTGGACGCCGCTCGAGCACTCGACCGTCGATCGACTTGTTTGAGGACCACATTCTGTCTACTTCATCTAGTCTTGACCACAGCCGTAATTTTTATATGTAGTGCTGTTTGAGTAGGCACAGACCTGCAAAAGTCTATATAACTTTAGAATTTACAATGAAAAAGTTAATGTATGGGACATTAATGTATGTATGGGAGTGAAAGTTGGGTATGGCAAAAGAAGCATGAAAGCAGAATAAATGCAGTGGAAATGAGAGCGTTAAGGAGTATGATGGGTGTGAAATTGAGTGACAGGATAAGGAACAGCGTGATAAGGGAATGTTGTGATGTGAAAGAAGATGTAGTTACAGGAATAGAAAAGGGTATGTTAAGATGGTTCGGTCATGTGGAGAGGATGAATGAAAGCAGGTTGACTAAGCAGATATACAAGGAGAGTGTGGAGGGAAAGGTCGGAGTGGGAAGACCTAGACGAACGTATCTTGATCAAATTAAGGACGTCCTGGTAAAGGGTCAGGTCAAAAGTACCCGAAACCGCCGAGCTTGTATGAAGAGAGTTATGAATGTGGACGAAGCGAAAGAAGTATGCAGAGATCGTGGCAAGTGGAAAGAGGTAGTCTCTGCCTACCCCTCCGGGAAAGAGGCGTGATTTTATGTATGTATGTATGTAAAAAGTTTATATAGACTTTTGGAGATACATATTTTTCACGCATTATTTTTTTTTTTTTGCCGTAGTCTTGAAGCTTTATCGTAATATGCAAATACATTAATGTGGTTCAAAAACATGGTATGGCTGTGGTGGACATTTCATTTGTTTTCATACTTAACTACACAATACACAAACGATATTTTTAAGTACAAGTTTAATAAGGTTGCTGTAGTTATGTTAGGTATTATAATTTTATCCCAAATGTGCATTGTAAAAACGCTAATGTGGCTCATCTGTGCTATATAGGTACATTTAAAGTTGATCGAATAGTGAGAAATGAGATGAACAAAACACGATAATAGTTTTTAAAAAGTAGCTTCTAATCATAAAGTGAACTAGTTATTGAGCCTAGACAGACAAACAGAATCAATTATTTGTATCAAAACTAGGTAGGCTTATTGGTTGGGCTTGTCTAATCTAAGCTTAATAACAATGGATGCCCTAAGCACCTTCCCAATTCTAGTCAACATTTAGTCATAGTCATGATGAATCGATGTCTATTTTAACCAAGTAATAGCTATTTACCAAGGCTGTAATATTTACTCTTAAACTCTAGAACTAGGTTCTGCTATTTATTTTACCGAACAAGCATGTTCTTCAACAAAATCAGTGTTTTAACGTCATATAAGTTTTGTACTTACAATTAATAAATCAAAGATAATTCAGTGTTTTTTTATTACTAATATATTTTGGATATATAGAAATTAAGTTTTCAAAATTTCTTTTCCGGAAGACTCCTAGTTTCAATAAACCTGTCAAATTTTATATTTATACATACATACATACATATGGTCACGCCTATATCCCTTGCGGGGTAGACAGAGCCAACAGTCTTAAAAAGGCTGAATGGCCACGTTCAGCTATTTGGCTTAATGATAGAATTGAGATTCAAATAGTGACAGGTTGCTAACCCAACGCCTAAAAAAGAATCCCAAGTTTGTAAGCCTATCCCTTAGTCGCCTTTTACGACATCCATGGAAAAGAGCTGGAGTGGTCCTATTCTTTTTTGGGTTGGTGCCGGAACCACACGGCACTTGTCGTTAAAGACGACTAAGGGAGAGGCTTATAAACTTATGATTCTTTTTTTAGGCGATGAGCTTGTAACATGTCACTATTTGAATCTCAGTTCTATCATTGGGCCAAACAGCTAAATATGGCCTATTAGTCTCTTCGGGACCTTTGGGTTGGCTCTGTTTACCTTGCAAGGGATATAGACGTGATTATATGTATGTATGTATGTATATATCTTGATTGGACTTTGGTTAAGTACATAAAAAATACCAAAGCTTAATATTGCAGAAATGGAACTAGTATTATTTACGAAAGTTGACAAAGCATGTGTGTGTATATTAACATCCCTCTCTATCATATCGGTTAGCTAAAGATATAAAGAAAGAATTATATACATGAAAAAGTACCTAAGAATAGACCACAACAAATATGGTACTGTTCTGTTCCTTATTTACGTGTCCAATAAAAATTCTTCGCTGACATGATGTATGTCACTGTCATCTTTCACTGTCGTAAATCAAACTGTCAATTTGCCGACAATGGACGCCGCGATGGGAGCGTGTTTTGGTGTTTTCTGGTGTATTAATTTCCGGAAATGAAAACAATTTTGTGTTGCAAGTTTTAGCGATTTGATCAATTAAATTTAATCAGTACTTAACTGATTTATTGCTAAGTAATTTTCAGTTGAGTAGTGTGATATATATTTATAATAACACAATGTCTGACGATGTTATCAAACATTCGGTGCATACCCTGGTATTTAGGTCTTTAAAGAGGTCTCACGATATGTTTCTTTCCAACCAGGGTTTATTGCCACCTATAGATGAAAAAGCGTAAGTAAATTTTAATAATTTCCTTCGATAAAAAAATAGGTTAAGAGCAATCCTATAATTTACTCTTCTACCGTGGATATAGTAAAAGTGCAGTGATAGAAAATCACTGACAGCTTGTGCACTCATCAGAAATGTAACTTTAATTCTTGCCATGTTTTTAATCACAAATAAAAAATTGACCACATTACTACAAATGTAAGGCTATAAAACCAACATCAAATACAATGAAAGTTAGATTAGAAAACTTAGAACATTTTCATTTTGTTCCAGTGAAAAAATTCTCAAATCTGTGAAGGCTCGAGACAGCTATGGCCAAGTAATGGCTACAGTGCAGAAGGCACAAGCCAGCAAGCAGCATGATGCTAGCAGACCAGAAACTCCATTGGACACAGGTAACATATAATCATACATGTGATCATTACTCTTCCCGGAAAAGTGGGAAAAACTAGATTTATCACTTGCATGTGTGGCCCGAGATGGCCTCTTAAATGCTTGTGCATTTTTGACATGGTCTTGACATAATTTGTACAGTATGTAAATATTTTATTTTAGCTTTATTTTTATTTTATTTGACGAAATATTCATATTGACATAATTAGTTCTACATTCATTCATGTTTTTTAATGTGACAATGTGCATTCGTCCACGATTAAGATTTAAGAAATCTATATTTGTAAATTGACGTCCGATGAAAATTCTGCAGTGTAGTTTGTTCCGCCGCTTCTTCTACACATGCGCATGAAGCGGTAGTAGTTATAATTAGATTTAAGTTATGTGACGTCAATAAGTGGTACCTTGTATCCAATTTTGAAAATAAATCTATTCTATTCCAGTATCCCTCTTTACTTTACTTCTATTGCTTTGTTCACAATTATCACATTCTCCATGCCAGCTCATCAGTTTATGATACTGGACCTGATCTTTTTACGTAACAATTTAATTAAGGAATTTTGTATTTATTTACCATGCCTTTTTTACATCTTATAGAAATGGCCGAATCAGCCGCCCTAGGCTCCGATGGTGCAATGTTACCATACACAGGGCCGGCGGTAGCCCCTTCCCCTGCACCTCCCGCAGGAGCCCTGACAACATTACCAAAGAAAGCCCCCACAATGCCGAAGCCAAAATGGCACGCGCCCTGGAAATTGTTCCGGGTGATCTCTGGACATCTAGGTTGGGTGCGGTGTGTTGCTGTGGAGCCGGGCAACGAGTGGTTTGCTACTGGTAAGTCTTTTCACAATTTTAAAGCTTGGATCACATGTGAAAATATTTTTATGAAATAATTATGAACTATTCCTTAAATTGAACATTCAATTTTTTTAAGACACTTTTTATGACAATTTTTTTCTAATAACATTCAATTTTTTTTTAAGAGCGTCTAAAAAGGTCAAAATTACATTTTTATAGGTGCAGCAGACAGAGTAATAAAGATATGGGACTTGGCAAGTGGAAAGCTAAAAGTATCATTGACTGGCCACGTCAGTACAGTACGAGGTGAGATAATGGCATTTCTGCTTGGTGTAATTCAAACGTTGTTCAAACTTTGGTTCAGATATTTTTCGTCCATATATTAGTAAAGAATTATATAAATAACAAATTAATACTGACTTTTTATTAAGACTGTAGTAACTAAAAAAAAAGACAGATGAATATAATAATATCTTTCTACCAATTTTAGCTCAGTTGCCTAAATTTTACTTATTTTTACAATAAGTAAATATATGTTAATCCATTACTACATTACAGGTTTGGAAGTATCCTCAAGACATCCATATTTATTCAGCTGTGGTGAAGACAGGCAAGTCAAATGTTGGGACTTAGAATATAACAAGGTAATTAAATTAAATTTTAAGTGATTTTTTTTCTTTTTATAACTTTGTACTATGTCTTGTAACTGTGTAAATTTCTGTGCAATAAAAATATTACAAATAAAAAATAAACAAAATACATAACTTACATAAGTAGAAAATTGTGTTATGACAATCATTAACTGGTATTTGCTTTTATTTTTGGCAAAACCTCAATAAATAAACCCAAAACGAAACTTTTCTAGCATATTTTTACATCATCTCGATTTTCCGATTGTCATCTGAGATGACTTCTGACTCACATTTCTGGTGATTGCAAAGTCCTTTCTGTATGTACCTAGCAATTAACCTGTATAGGTTAATTGCTCAGCGTTCACGTTCAGCTTTTCAAGACTTAATGATAGAATTGAGATTCTAAGTAAGTTATCCAAAATGCTATCCAAAATCTCAATTCTGTCATTAAGCCAAACAGCTAAACGTGGCCGTTCAGAATTTTCAAGACAGTTGTCTCTGTCTGCCCCGCATGGGATATAGACGTGACGCTATGTATGTACGTATGTGACTACTCAGCAAACCACCCCCTGCCCCAGGTGATCCGGCACTACCACGGGCACCTGTCGGCGGTGTACACGCTGCGGCTGCACCCCACCATCGACGTGCTGGTGACGGCGGGCCGCGACGCCACCGCGCGCGTGTGGGACATGCGCACCAAGGCCAACGTGCACACGCTCAGCGGGCACACCGACACCGTCGCCTCGCTCGCCTGCCAGGCCGCGGAGCCCCAGGTGTGCTACTTAGATATATAGTACCTGGTTGACCGAGCTTTGCTCGCTCTACCAGAGATGGCAGTACCTGGTTGACCGAGCTTTGCTCGCTCTACCAGAGATGGCAGTACCTGGTTGACCGAGCTTTGCTCGCTCTACCAGAGATGGCAGTACCTGGTTGACCGAGCTTTGCTCGCTCTACCAGAGATGGCAGTACCTGGTTGACCGAGCTTTGCTCGCTCTACCAGAGATGGCAGTACCTGGTTGACCGAGCTTTGCTCGCTCTACCAGAGATGGCGCTGATAGTTTCTTAAAACGCGGTTTTTTAGCCAATAATAAATAGTACCCGGTTGACCGACACCGTCGCCTCGCTCGCCTGCCAGGCCGCGGAGCCCCAAGTATAGATGGCTGATAACTTTTGCATGCCAACTGCGGCTGAATGTTAAGTGCTTTAAACAAATGTAACAACTGTATTATGACTCATTCAATGCATAATAAATCATTCATTCATTCTTAGATATACATAGCTGTCTTCGTATCTCTTATATATATGTATATAAAATAGAATAGAAAACGATTGAAAATGCTGCAGTGTAGTTTGTTACGCCGCTTCTTTTATCCTTCTTCTTCTTCTATCCAGGCCGTGGAGCCCCAGGTTTACTACTTAGATATATAGTACCTGGTTGACCGAGCTTCGCTCGGTATACCAGAAATAGCGCTGATATAGTTTCTTAAAACGCGGTTTTTTAGCCAATAATAAATAGTACCCGGTTGACCGACACCGTCGCCTCGCTCGCCTGCCAGGCCGCGGAGCCCCAGGTATAGCGTTGAAAATTCCGAAAGAAACAAATTGTTTTTTTTTCGGTGAAAGAAACGTTTTTTCGTTTTTTACCGTTTTATTGGTTTGTTACATTGAAATATATCAGAATAAAACCTTGGGGGAAAAAACGGTTTTATTGAGATTTTCGTCGTTTATTTCGAAAAATAAAAAAAAACGATTGGAAAACTATATATATATTCTATGTATAATTACCAATTTTTAAAACAATGATTCATATTGTAAGGTAATCAATACTTTTCCTATCGTATTTTTCCATTTCTTTCATATTTTTCCGTTTCTTTCATATTTTTCCGTTTTATTAATAAAAAACATGAAATATATCCTACTAATATTATAAATGCGAAAGTTTGTGAATATGTCAGGGTGTCAGTATGGATGTTTGTTACTCTATCACGCAAAAACTACTGAACCGATTACGATGAAATTTGATAAGTAGGTCGCTGAAGACCCAGAATAACATATAGGCTACTTTTTATCACGGTGTTCCCGCGGGGTTGATAGGGTTTCCATGCGGACGAAGTCACGGGCGGCCTCTAGGAAATAATAAATTTATCTATCATAAAAACTCGATTATATGTATGTACAACTTTTTGTTTTCAGATAATAACAGGGTCGCACGATTCAACGATCCGCCTATGGGATTTAGCAGCGGGCAAATCTATATGTACACTTACCAACCACAAGAAATCAGTCCGAGCCATAGTCATCCACCCCACACTGTACACCTTCGCTTCAGCCTCACCGGATAACATAAAACAATGGAAATGTCCCGAAGGAAAGTTTATACAGAACTTGTCCGGACATAATGCGATAGTGAACTGTATGGCGGTGAATCCCGAGGGAGTGTTGGTCAGTGGAGGGGATAACGGGACCATGTATTGTTGGGATTGGAGGACGGGGTATAACTTCCAGAGATTGCAGGTTTGTTACATACATACATACATAAAAAATATAAGTGCCGTGTGGTTCCCGGCACCAACAGAAAAAAGAATAGGACCACTCCATCTCTCTACCATGGATGTCGTAAAAGGCGACTAAGGGGTAGGCTTATATAACTTTGGATTCTTTTAGGCGATGGGCTAGCAACCTGTCACTATTTGAACCTAAATTCTATCACTAACCTAAACAGCTGAACGTGGCCTATCAGTCTTTTCAAGACTGTTGGCTCTGTCTCCATCACATCACATATAATCACGTCTATATCAGACGTGATTATATGTGATGTGATGTGATGTGATACATACATAAAATCACGCCTCTTTCCCGGAGGGGTAGGCAGATTTGTTTATTGTTTACCTTAAAATGAGACTTAGGTAAGATTTTTAGTAGCGGCTTGTCACAGCTGATTCCCACTTCTGATGTAAGAGTATATTTACAAATGGAGGTTCTCAAATTGTCCGATGTCTTATCAGGAGTGTGATCCTGATACATTTCTGATGTTACTATATTTTTCAGCAATTAGGCAGGAAGTTTTCTGAATTTTAATAGCATGATTTTGCAAGCCAGTTAATAATTCTTCGAGTATTAATTCTTAAAATAAAAATCTTAGTTAATCCTTGGAACAAGACGATGATTTTAGCAGTTTGTTACCGCTTCTTCTGCACTGACGCCTTGGAAGCGGCAGTAAACTTAAAAGTAATTTATTTGACGTAAACCAATGTTGTTAAACCATAAGTTTTGACAATTATTAAGCGATATGAAGTATCCTATAATAACGAATAAAAATTTTGAATTTGTGAAATGTTCTGATCTTTTTGGACTTGCGACAAAGTTAACCAATAACGCGAATTCCAGGCGGCTGTACAACCCGGGTCAATGGACTCTGAAGCGGGCATTTTCGCGATGACGTTCGACCAGTCGGGCTCACGTCTCATCACGTGCGAGGCGGACAAGACCATCAAGATCTACAGGGAGGACGACACGGCGTCGGAGGAGACGCATCCAGTCAACTGGCGGCCGGAGATATTGAAGAGGAGAAAGTTCTAGAAACATTTAGATTAATATGATGATTAAATAAGAACTTTTTTTTAATTACTGGGTTTTTTTTATAGTGTATCTCGTAGCCCAAGTCTCAGGGCTAACTCGATCTACGTAATTTGTCCCGTATCTACATACATACGAAAACAATCACATCTATATCACTGGCGAGGTAGACCGAGCCCAGAGTCTTAAAAAGACTGATAGGCCATGTTCATCTTAATGGAATTGAGATTCCAATGGGGTTGGGGTCAACTAAAACAAATTGATTTGTATAAATCTAATTTATTAAAATACAAATTTGACAACCTATTCGGTTATTACAAAGCGTGATACATGTTATTTGCTCGAATAAATGCTAAAAAAATTCTTGACAATCTTGGAATGTCGAAACAAGCTTATATTCAAAATAAAGTCGTTCATAATATGGCAACACCTAATATTATTATTCTACATGAACTAGAAATACATCCAAAACTTTAACAAAATTCCTCCAATTAATTTTTTTATTAATTCCAATAAATTGCATTTAAACCATGATTAAAAAAGTGAGATGTTGTGACATAATAATATTGTCAAAAGGCGCAAGAGTATATTACTGTTTTCAACATCATCCTGTTTTTTTGTCCTGGTGGCATCATCCCTAAGAAGGACCTAGACCTATATACCAATCTAGATATAAA
The DNA here is from genome assembly GCF_032362555.1 of Amyelois transitella. NCBI lineage: Eukaryota > Metazoa > Arthropoda > Insecta > Lepidoptera > Pyralidae > Amyelois > Amyelois transitella. The sequence continues at coordinate 1,090,393 of NC_083511.1, read as the reverse complement.
AGGTCAGGTATCTGATCCAACCTGACTCGGCTCGGATCCACCTACACATATATATACAGTATGCAACTGCTATATGTACTCAATTTGCAGCCATTCCATAATAATTATAACTCACACATTAACAATCACACAACAGAAATATACTCTTTGATTTATGATACAAAGGATTTATAGAATTTTTAAATTATAATTATTTTTAAAACAAAGGCATTGATATTATATAATAAATAGCATGAAGGGTAATAATATGTAAACTCATGCCGTAAGTCTCTGTCTACCCTTTCTAGGCAAAAGACGTGAAAAAGGTATCTTCAATATGATAGGAAGTGTTTCAGTGGGGTAAGTTGCGACTGAACATTTTTATAAACAAATTTACTTTCTTAAAAAATTACAAGGAATATCATATTGTTTGAGTAGATATGTTAAAAGGTTTATAATGTAAGTCAGATACAAAAAAAATCGTTCTTTGATAAGCATGGTAATTGAATATTATTTACCATTCATTGTTTTTGTGTAAATTAAGCTGTTTTAACGAATAACATACTGAATTGGACAATTTCGTAAATACATCTTCCCTCAAATTTTCTCATGATTACAAAAACATACAAAAAAATAATTTATAAAGCTTTTAAATAGTGTACAATTTAGCCTGCAAGCAAGCTATGTAGTTGAGTTGGTGTGATAAGGCCATAGAATGATATAAGGATTCCCAATAATCACTTTTAAAAAACGATGTGAATTATGAATTACAAGTCATTATAACTGAACAAGGTTTAATTGATCAAGGAGTTTTAGACTTGCCTGTACGCTTTATATATTGTATGTTATTGTTCTGTATTTTTTTATACAGAATTTCCCCTTAATTCCAAATAGCACTGGCTGACAATTACAGATCCTTTAAAAAAAACTTCTGCAAAACTTTCTTGTAACAACTTGTTAATAACCTATTTGAGTCAGAACATAAAAACTATGTAATTTTGACCTAACTATATCACCCTATGGAACCTGCAAGCATCATCTTTAGGCGGTACAAGCGTGGAATCTGTTGAGATTGGTGATGACCTGTGATCATATCTCATCATCCAAGTCACATTCTTCTTCGGGGAAGTCTCCAACTGTCACGTAAACCGGTTTCACGAAACCACCGTACTTTGGCGGGCAAGTGAAGTAACGTTTGCCATTTACACTGAAAAAAAAAAAAACAAAATTTGACAGGTTAACTTTTTTAAGTTACAGCACCGCAAGTCTCATAATTATAATTTTATTTGGATCTAAACAGTAAACTAAGGCCAAAATTTGAAGATATTGATGATTTGAAAATATTGCCAACTTATTTCTGCCTTAGCAAAAATAATGCATTCAGATATCCATACTATTCCAATCATTATAAGTAAATGGGAAAATCTGGTACCTACATTTTCACGGCAAAAATTCTGAACATTTTTGGTGAAATAAGGTACTTTAACCTTGGACCTTAGGAGTTTAGACTCAGGTCACAACAAATGCGACCACTAAACAGTAGAATTTCGTCTACACTCACGAGCCATCATTCTTTCCGCGAGGCTCGTCGTACTGCACTCCGATCCAGAGGCCTTTAGCGCCATCTAGCGGCCCGTTGTAGCGGACTGTGGCGCGACGCACCGGCTGCTGTGGCACTCTCACTTCACACCGCGCGCCTACTAACACTGATTCGGCTAGTCTGTGATTAAAAAAACTTATTATAGTATAACTAGTGCTGTGTGGTTCGGGCACTTTGGAATAGGACCACTCCATTTCTCCCACTCACTCTCTTCACTCCATTCCACTTCACTCTTTCCCATGGATGTCGTAAAAGGTGATATGTGCATGTGTGCATTATAAATATTATGTGCATGTTTAATACCTGTATTAAACATGCACATAACATTTATAAAAATTATAATGTAATGCGAAAGTTTGAAATCTGTTATTTCAAGTTCTACCTGGACTCTTCCTCCAACTCCTTCTGCTGTTGTTCTTTGAGTTTGGTCATCTCCTCTTCATTGTATTTGCCAAGTCGGTTGCGCTGTAAGAATGATCTGAGTGTGTCACCCTTCTTTTCATATTCCTCTTCGGACAGACGGAATCTGTTAAAATTGATACCACATTATGACATACTGCATTATAAAGGCTTCATTCCTATACGTTTATTCCTATATATGTATATGCACATTTATTCCTATATATATGACAGAAATATTGATCAATTATAAACAAACAACAGATAACATAAAAGCATAATTTGTAAGTCTAATCCAATAAATAAATAAAAATACAGTCAAAAGTGATGAATGGAGGATGCTCTACTTAAATCTACAGATAAGTGTTGGCTCTTAATTTTGAGAAGAGTAAGCCTTATTTGCAGGTTAATAAAATGGTTATAAAATGCAGGTAATAGAAAGTTTATGCAATGTTTAACTATAATAAAACACTAACATAAATACTTCAACTGTTCTTCTGGTCATGCTACTTTTTTCACTACATTTACATTCCTAACTTTTTTCACACAAGCCCAGCGGTTTCGGGTACTCTTGACCTGACTCTTTGCCAGGATGTCCTTAATTACTCAATACAATACTCAATGATATTTGTTAAAAATGTAACATTACTATAAAAGTTTTTTTACCTTTCAGCACTGTCCGATGTATCAAAGTCTTTGACCAATGCAAATTTATCAATAACGTGGATTCTCATTCCATCATCAACAGGGTAGGAGCCCAGGAGAGCTTCATTGTTATCAATGTCACAAACAAAGTTGTTTTTGGAATCGTACAATTTCAGTTTCATTGTAGTGGCATTGCCCCCAGTCACCAACTCGAGTTTTGTCTGCAAAAAAGTTTTGTCTATTTTGGTCAACATACATACATATGGTCACGTCTATATCCCTTGCGGGGTAGACAGAGCCAACAGTCTTGAAAAGACTAAATGGCCACATTCAGCTATTTGGCTTAATGATAGAATTGAGATTCAACTAGTGACAGGTTGCTAGCCCATCGCCTAAAAAAGAATCCCAAGTGTGTAAGCCTATCCCTTAGTGGCCATTTATGACATCCATGGGAAAGAGATGGAGGAGTCCTATTCTTTTCTGTATTGATGCCGGGAACCACATGGAATTTTGGTCAATGCTTATTATTATATATCCCATTACATCCACACTCACAATACTACGATCCTGAATTACTACTTATATTTCATAAATAGGTAAACTTACCTACTTATATTTTGTAAGTAGGTAGGTAGCTTATATAATATTGAATAAACGACTTTGTAAAATGATGAAATAATATGTAGATATGTACTGTTTGGCTTAATGATAGAATTGAGATTCAAATAATGACAGGTTGCTAGCCCATCGCCTAAAACGCCTAAAACTGGGAACGAGATGGAGAGGTCCTAATCTTTTTTTTATTGGTGCCGTTTATATTATTCAATAGTTTCTAATATTAAATATACAGCATACATAAATTGAAAATGTGTGAATCATCTAACCTTAAACTCCGAGACAGTGATACCTTTCTTGAACCTTCTTTCAATGGGAGCTGCGGTTTCGGTTTCAGATTTTGTAATGTGCACATTGACAAAGTCCTGGGTTATTATTTGAATGCCTTCCATATTTTTGTTTATATCCCTTTCCAGTACAATTTTCCAAAAAGTTACCAACAAATTGCAAACAAACAATTCAAGGCAGCTAAATTCTTTGACGTATTGACATTGATTGAACACCAGACAGATAATTTATCACTGACACTTGATTGACATCGCTGATCGCATTTTTGCTAACCAAAAAACTTCAAACACTTGAAATAGAATAGTGGCCTCGTAAGAGTGCCAAAGTTAAGACTCATAAGTATGACATCAAACAGTAGCAAAAATTTCAAGTCGATGACTCTAATAAAAATTTAAAAAGAAACGTTAGACGCGATGCCCTGTCACAATGTTACATATTCTTCATCAGTGGTGTCAAATACTCCCTGTCAAGACCAATGGGTCTTAACTGTAGCTCGCTCTTCACTTTACATAATATTTCCGTGATGTCGGCAATTCTATAGACAATATTTTAGTTTTTTTAATGACATGACATTTCTGTGATCTGTGGGCCCACGCCATTTTATAATTTTGGACATGTTGATTTGTTCGTGAAGATGATTTTCTCCACGCAGTTATTTAGTTACTATAATATTATTCAATAGTTTAGATAGTGAATCGAATAGAAATAACAAATATGGACATGTCGGAAGTAAAAGCGTTCAATTCGGAGGTATTTTTGTTTATTATATTTTGGATATTGCGAATATAAACCATGGCATCGTTTTAACAATTTTTTCTCTTTCAGTTATCCGGATTGTACGATAACAAGCCGCCTATATCAAAGGCTAAAATGAGTGCTATCACCAGAGGTGCTATAAAGGCCATAAAGTTCTACAAACATGTAGTACATAGTGTGGAAAAGTTCATACAAAAGTGCAAACCAGAATACAAAGTACCTGGTTTATATGTGATAGATTCAATTGTCCGGCAATCTAGACATCAGTTTGGGCAAGATAAGGATGTATTCGCTCCCAGGTTTGCAAAAAATATGCAACAAACCTTCGCAAACTTGTTTAGATGCCCCCCTGAAGATAAGGTTAGTTACATAAAATCATATTTTAGGTTAGAGTTTATCTCTGTCCAATCATATTTCACCATCATAGTTGCCATCAAGTATACAGTTCATTCAACTTGAAAAAACTGAGATAAAAAAACTATAAGTCCACCTGTACATACATACTTGTTTTCAATGCAACCAAAATCAGCACCAAAACTAAAGTTTTGGTTTCAATTTTTTTATAACCTATTGATCTCAGGTTTATGAAATCAATACTTAACCCAAGGTGCATCCCTACTCAGGAACTAACATTTTTGAATTTAATTCCTGAGTCAGGAATTGAGACACCCCATTGCTAAATACACCATAAAAATTCTTTCTTGCTTTGGTTTTGATAATAAATAACACAAGAACCTTCTACAGAAAGCTGATAATCAATTTAATTTGCTAATCCTTGTGGAAACTGTATATCGATTCCATTTAAGAAAAGCCAACATGTGTGTAGATGGGGTTTTTGTGACAGCTATTTATCTTAACAGCAACTAAGCAGGGCTACCATGGCATGCGCAACAATATTTTTATCATGCTATAACTATTGCTGTCCCTGTTGCTCATCACAATAAAAAGCAAAACAGGAACGTTTATCCTGTGATTTTTTGGATTCTTTTAGAAAAGAACCCATTACTACTCCTGAATCTCTATTTCATTATAAGTATCCACCTAAACATCATCCAGTATGGGTTAGGTTACACTGCAAAGGTTGCAGACTGCAAAATTTACTTATCAAAACCTTATGTCAATATGCAACCTGGGCCTTCATAATTCTCCATAGATAAATTGCAAATTAAGCTTGAAAGACGTATATAGATAATATGTAGGTTGGTTTCATCATGAGGCCATCCAGCCAAATGTGATCTAGTCTTTTCAAGACTGATGTGTTATATATATATATATATTGATTTCAGCGCAACATCATCCGAGTGTTGAACCTGTGGCAGAAGAACAATGTGTTCAGCTCACAAGTCATCCAGCCGTTGCTGGACATGGCCGATCCTAACCATCCACTACACCAGGAGGTCCTCGCGCAGCAGAATAATACTGCTAATGGTGAGTAATTTATATGAAACTCTTACATTGATGAGTAAATGATGAACAAGCATATAACATGTTCAGAGATTTGTAATTTGGTATGTAGTTTTCATTTAATGTGGTCAAGGGGTTTACCAAGAGATTATTTTCTTAAATTATTTTGAAAAAGGAAATTGTCGAGTTTTTACATAAAATTACAGCTATCCTTTCTTTTTTACATTATGACTTTTACCAGGATGTGATTATGCCAATGTCATAATTTGTGGAAATGATTGATAGTTTATGAGATTAAAAAAAATAAATTCTTTTAATGATTTACTCAGTGTGTTTATTTCCCCTCCGCCAATTTCGAAAACAATTTGTAAATAAAATAATTTTATACTCCCACACCTGACTTAAATTTTCAATCTACACAGTAACTACATAAGTGAACTGTGCTATGTATGTGAAAGATAATAGGCAAGTTATCTTTTTTTTTTTCTCCAATAAAACTCGTTAAATACTCACGTTTTTTTTTCTATTTACAGGTAGCAGTCTAAATGTGACACATAATTCGGACAAGAATTCTCCCGCACCAGCTCCATTGCATACTCCTCCAGACTCCTCTCCGATGGGTGATCAGGTAAGACCTTGGATCCTAAGGAATCTATCCTCCTGGCATTAGATTCAATTTAAATTCTATAAGTCTGAAATCTTAATCACTCTTTAACTGACTCGCATTTATCACATGAGGTAACATTTTTTTGAAGTACATTTTGTTATTGAAAGCTTTGATCACTAAGTATTATTAAGCCAGCCTCGTAACGAATTTTAATCAAAACAAACAAAAAAACAAGAATAAAGAAATTGTTTTTCCTCAGTGACATTGACTCACTTAGCATAATTGTTACAATACAAAATTATTTTTTCTATTAATTACTATGGGACATTTCAACATCACTTAATAATTGTCATATCTTTTGATTTCACAACATTGTATGACATCAAATAAAATCGTAATATAACAACTAGACAATATAGGTCAGGAAAATTATGAATATTTCACATCTTAATCCAACTAAGTGGAAGTTTAAATGATTTTCTCTATTATTTAAGTGACTAACATTTTTCTCCGCAGTTCCAAGACCAGCCATCCAATCAGTCGGGAGTGAAATTCAACCGGAAACTTCTCAACGACTTTGAGTACGAGAGCGAAGACGAGCCGGTGCCGGTGGAGCCCACGCCGCCCCCGCATTCCGCGCCGCTCCAGTCTCACCACAACCAGAGTCATCAGAGTCACCAGAGCCATCAGAGTCACCAGGGTCATTCGCATCAGCAACATCAACCGCATCAGACGATCACGGGTCAAAATCCGGCAGACGTTCTTGGAAGGTAGTTTTATAATATTTATTACTTATTCATAATCGTTGGTACGGGACAAGTTTATTATACTAGAGAATGCCCGCGGGTCCGCTCGCGTAATGAAAAAATTCTGAAAGCAATTCAGGAAATGTCTTTTCAATTCAAACCAGACCCAGCATTTTGGACTGTGCGTTGATAGGTCAGTCAGTGTACCCAAAAAACATACTGTCATTTATTCATTCATTCATATAATCACGTGTATATCCCGCTGAAGTAGCCCCAAGGCCACGATTCGGGTGCTTATATAGGGTCCCGGGCGACGAAGAAGGCATAGCGCCAGGCCATAGACCAATTTGGCACAACGGCACAAAAAATAAAAGATGGTTAATAAAGAATTTGTTTGTTATCTAAAACTGTGACTAAACCAAAATGTTAAATAATTTTTTCTTTTACAGCATCCTGACAAATCCCGAAATCATGAGGCAGTTGCAAAGTTTACAGCTCATGACAGGAATGCAGATACCCGTAAGTGACTTATCATCTAAACGATATAATTTGGTCAATATACATATATTTTGACCTAATTATATTGTTTAGAGTACATACTCTAAATGATATAATTTGGTCAAGATTTATCCACAATGATATAATATGGTCAAGATATATCCTCTAAATGATATAATCTGGTCAAGATATATCCTCTCAACTAATTAATTTGGTCAAGACACTAATAATAGAAGACAATGGAAATCAGACAACAATTAGTGATTAATTGTTGTCTGATTTCCATTGTCCTTAACCTGATTCCTGGATTGTGGTCACAGGCCGACCCGAACTACTGTGGCTACCCACTCGCCCACAAGGGCTTGTAACCTGTCACTATTTGAATCTCTATTCCATCATAAAGGCAAAAAGCTGAACGTGGCACATCAGTCTCTTCAAGACTGTTTTCTTCCCCGCAAGGGATATCAATATAACTAAATTTGTTGTGTTTATTGTGTTTCTTTTTTCAGAATCTAATGCCCATGATGAATGACATGCAAATGCAACACAACCAGAACCAAAATCTTCCATTCTTGGTAAGTAACGGTAAAGTTTCATCCATTCCAAATATGGTAGTAAAGTGGGGTAGACAAAGCCAATAGGCTCGAAAGACAGAGATGGTCGCGTGAGTTGTCCGAGTGTAGTAGCGGCAGGAAGTGACGTGAGCGATGCGTTACGAGGCCGTGCGCCCGCGCATCCCGCTTAGGAATGGCTCCCAAATGTTGGGGAGCTGGGACAAATATGTATAATTTTAAATTAATTAAAAAGCTCGCTCCAAGCCTTGCTTGTGTGGTATCTATTGTAAATATTTGTGTGCACGTTTATTATTTGGTATTTACATATGTATTTTATCTATGTATGTAATATTTATGTATGTCTATAAATAGTTGTGTGAGTGGGGTACACGCCTGCCACCCTTTCCATCATGTCTCCTGTCTCGGGTCTGCTGGAAGTGATATCTTTAGAAATAATCAGAACCTATATGTACTTTTGTTTCTTTATTTTATAGATTCCTGATGTTTTCTGTGTACACAAATAGGTTAATAAATAAATAAATAAACTTTTGTTACAGAATTCTCAGTCGGAACAACAAAAGCAGACTGAACCCAAAGACGACATGGCCAACGAATCTGATATAGAATTCGTCGAGACCGGACCTCAAGTCATAGAGATTCCAGACGTGAATGATTCAAGGTTTGTTTAAGAAAATAATTTAGAAAAGAGAATCCCAATTTTATAAGTTTTTACCTTATCGCCTTAGTGGTCCTATTCTTTTTTCTATTGGTGCCGGGAACCACACGACCTTTAAATACAAACAAATACTTATTTCAATTTTACGCTCACAAGATGTAAAGTCACTATTTCAATCTCGACATTATCATCAAGCCAAACAGCTGAACGTGGCCTATCGGTATTTTGAACACTGTCATCTCCGTTCACCCCGCAAGGGATATACAGGGTGACTTTTAATTCAATTGCATAAATTTAACTGTTAAGTGTACTCATCTAAAGGATATTCAAAAACGTTAAAAGAAAAATATAGGTTCCATTATTCAGAAAGTACGAAAAAAATAAAAGTATCATAATCCACGATCCTAAATACGTCATATCACCCCGGCCAGATGGAAAAGCGACGGGTAAGATTTAGAGGTTAACGACACAATAATTTCAGCTGAGCGATCTCGACAACTCTGTACTTTACTTGATTTTGATACTAGAAAAATAATTTATTTTTCAGACATTTATTTACATGTTTAGTTTTAATTTCTTTTTGTAGTATTGGTCTCTAATAAAGCGTGTGACGTCGTTTTTGAGGGTTTTTAAATGTGAAAATTATGACGTTTAATTTAAAAAAAATAGGCTCAAACGGCTCAGAAGCATGGGTATAGGCTATGTTTAAAAGGATGCAGTTGTTATAAATGTCACCCTGTAGACGTGATTATATGTGTGTACGTATGAATTGTAAGTGTGTTACAGAAGCTGAACGTGGTCAATCAGTTTTAAAAAGACTGTTGTCTCTGTGCACTCCGCAAGGGATGTAGACATGATTGTATGTGTGTTTCAGGAGCCCGTCGCCGGCGGGCCGGCGGCACCGCTCGCGCTCGCGCTCCCCGCGGCGGCGGCGCGGCGAGCGGCGCGGCGAGCGGCGGCGGCGCGACCGCGAGCGCGACAAGGACAGGTGAGACGCTGTCTCTCTCTACACCGCACGCGCCGTAACACAGTTGTTCTGGTTTACAAAGTTCTACCTAGAGACGCAAAGAATAGTGATTTTGCCGAATACTCAATATCCGGCCGTATCCCTGGCCGGAGCGCCGGATGACGGAAAGGGAGTGTTTGTTTAGTTTGCTAGTACCTAAATCGTGTCACAAAATGCATAATTTAGACTATAATAACTGAATTTGTGATTTTATAATAAATACTTATACATATATTTATCTTGCAAAAATCATGTTTTATTATCAGTTTTAACCGTTTTTGTATCTCTTGTTCTGTTTACTATTACGATAACATTTGAGAGTTCTATCCGCAGTTACGGTAACATTTGTTGATTCCCTTCACCCATCATTATAATGTTGTGCAGTATTTTTTCGTGACTCTTGTCTCGTACTTTCCGTATTTCTACTGTTTTCTTTAATTTGACAGCTAATTCTTGTCGGTAGAGTTAAGTGGAACTTCCTCCATTTATGTCTTTTCTCTGTCAAAATTTTTTTACTTGTAATGGTATGCTGTAACGTTTATTTTTTTGCTCTATTTGATCAAAATATTTTATTTAATATTTTATTTTATTTCTCACGTCTATATCCCTAGCGAGGTAGACAGAGCCAACAGCCTTAAAAAAATACTACTTGAAAATAGAACTGATAGGCCATGTTCAGCTGTTTGTCTTACTAATAGAATTGAGATTCTAATAGTGACAGGTTGCTAGCCCATCGCCTAAAAGAAGAATTCATAATATATAATCCCTCAGTCGCCTTTGACGACATCCACGGGTAAGAGATGGAGTGGTCCTGGAGGGATATAGACGTGATTATATGTATGTATGAGAAAGTTGGGATTATTATGCATCCAGTATTATTTTTCTATTTTTGTAACAAATATTTAAATTATCACCGACAGGGAGAGAGAGAAGGATCGAGAAAAGAGTTACAAAGAGAGGGAGGCGGAGAAAGAGAAACAGCGGGAAAGGGAGAAGAAAGGATTGCCGCCCATCAAGAAGGAAAACCTTAGCGGTGAGTGAGAATGATTTATAATACATATGGTCACGTCTATATCCCTTGCGGGGCAGACAGAGCCAACAGACTTGACAGAGAGTACCTCTTTCCACTTGCCTCGATCTCTGCATACTTCCTTCGCTTCATTCACATTCATAACTCTCTTCATGCAAGCTCCGCGGTTTCAGGTACTTTTGACCTGACCCTTTACCAGGACGTCCTTAATTTTGGCATGTAGGATGAGAAAATATGTACGGAATTGTATGAATGTGTGTCACGTCCATGTCCCATGCGGGGTAGACAAAGCCAACAGTCTTGGAAAGACTGAAAGGCCACATTCAGCTATTTGGCTTAATGATAGAATTGAGATTCAACTAGTGACAGGTTGCTAGCCTGTCGCCTACAAAAAGAATCCCAAGTTTGTAAGCCTATCCCTTAGTCGCCTTTTACGACATCCATGGGAAACCACACGGCTGTATGTATGTATATTATTAGAATAAGTGAAAGCAGAGAGTGCAGTGAATACGTTAGTTTATTTAATTTAGATAAAATCTTAGGTACACATAAGACATGACACAGCAGATGACAGAAGAGAATAAGTAGTTCTTATTTTTAATCTACTCGACACAATATACAATGGCCAGGGTGTTCGTTATTGATATTGAAACCATGAAGGTTTAACATATATCCACATCCACACTATTAATAAAGAGGAAAGATTTGTATTTTTGTATGTTTGTGTGGAATAAACTCAAAAACTACTGGTCCTATTTTGATAAAATTTGGCACAGATATAGAATAGACCTTCAAAAGTAATATAGGCATAAATTAAGTTTTGAAATAAATTTATTTCAAAATATAAAACACAAAAATATGTCCACCCGTGCGAAGCCGGGGCGGGCCGCTAGTGAATAAATAAATGTGGTTTGTCGGCGAGCAGTGTGCAGCACCACGCTGTGGGTGGGCCACCTGTCCAAGCTGGCCACGCCCGAGGAGCTGTCGGACCTGTTCGGCGCGCTGGGCGGCGTCTCCAGCATCGACGTGGTGGCGCCGCGCGGCTGCGCCTTCGTGGTCATGGAGCGCCGCCGCGACGCCGCCAAGGCGCGCGCCAAGCTCAACAAGCACAAGCTGCACTCCAAGGAGATCACCGTGAGTCCTTCCACTTTCTCTTACCGACATTCCGGCTGTAGCCCCCCCCTCTACTAGTTACTTACATAGCATCAATCCAAAAAAGGAATAGGACCACTCCATCTCTTTAGCACAAGCTGCACTCCAAGGAGATCACCGTGAATTGTCACCTTCTCTTTACCTCCATACCGGCTGTAGGCCCCCCTTCCCCCCTACACACAAGTACACACTACTAGTTACTTACATACCGTGTGGTTCCCGGCATCGATACAAAAAAGGAATAGGACCACTCCATCTCTTTAGCACAAGCTGCACTCCAAGGAGATCACCGTGAGTTGTCACATTCTCTTCACCTCTTGGCTTTACCTTCTCTTCACCGACATTCCGGCTGTAGCCCCCCCTCCCTACACACAAGTACACACTACTAGTTACTTACATAGCATCAATCCAAAAAAGGAATAGGACCACTCCATCTCTTTAGCACAAGCTGCACTCCAAGGAGATCACCGTGAGTCCGTCCACCTTCTCTTCACCTCCACACCGGCTGTAGGCCCCCCTTCCCCCCTACACACAAGTACACACTACTAGTTACTTACATAGTGCCGTTTGGTACCCGGCATCGATACAAAAAAGGAATAGGACCACTCCATCTCTCTAGCACAAGCTGCAGTCCAAGGAGATCACCGTGAGTCCGTCCATCTTCTCTTACCGACATTCCGGCTATAGTCCCCCTACACCCAAATAGGCTATTATTTGACTATAATAAAAATATACATTTTTTTATGTCATCAGTCTTAATATTATTTTTTTGGGGCGATTTGTAATAACGCGAGATAAAAATATTGCATTATTTTAACAAAATCCATATTTAATGCAGCTGTCACGTGACTAAAAACGACCGTGATTGGCTTGTGACGTAGATTATGCATAAACAGACTGTGGATCGTACCGTTCCTTAGTGTTCACTATTATTTTTTCAAGATTTTATAAGTGTTTTATCGCTCAGGTTTGCTCAGATAACAAGTTTTTAATAATGGAAACCAATTTCGACATTTCTGACAGTCGAAACCTACTTAAAGTGGACGCAATGATGGTTGGCGTTTTTGTGTTGATGTGTGGCGTGTTGTATTAGTGCATTGAGGCACTGCACCACATTTATAGGAACTAATTTTAATAATTTTTACACATATGAGGTGGAACAAGTTAAATAAAACAAGAGAAAATCAAAACTATTCGGAACACCAACAAGCTCTGTATGATATTTATGCGAAATTTACGTCACTGCATGTCATGGCGGCCATATTGCTAAAAGTCACGTTATGGCGGCATATTTGAATATGGCATTTTCTTTTTCGATTTTTTAATAAAATAGCTAAAATAAAGAAATAAATTTTTTTTTAGGGCTCCTTATAAACAAATAAATACCCTAAGATAGTTTTTAGAACTTTGTCAAATAGCCTATTGTAGTACAAAGATACTAGTTACTTACATAGTGCAGTGTGGTTCCCGGCATCAATACAAAAAAGAATGGGACCACTCCAACTCTTTCCCATGGATGTCGTAAAAGTTGACTAAGGGATAGGCTTACAGACTTGGGATTCTCTTTTAGGCGATGGGCTAGCAATCTCTCACTATTTGAATCTCAATTCTATCATTAAGCCAAATAGCTGAACGTAGCCGTTCAGTCCTTTCAAGACTGTTGGCTCTGTCAAGCCCGCAAGGGATATAGACGTGACCATATGTATGTTTGTAGGTACTACTTATTTCTAGGGAATTCTCTTTCGGTAGACCCGTGAGAGGAGAGATGAATATTGGAGCAGTATGTCGTGTGCATAAGTATGTTTGAGATCAATATGAATTATTTATTTAAACTTCATTGCACAAAATACAAATATACAGCACAATTGGCGGACTAAATGCCAAATGCATTAGCTACTAGTCAACCATTGGGTCTGACAGAGAACTTTATGTGGGATCAAACCAAATAAATATATATCTATACCTGCACAAAATATAAAATAAAATTATTATAATAAACATACATAAAAACTACCATGTATCCTAAAAAGATAATTAAAGAAAGATACGACTATTATACTTTGTATCATCTATAACGAAAGAAAAACGTGTTCGAACAGTCTGATCATGTTCCAGGTGGCGTGGGCTCCAGGGAAAGGTGTGAAAGGTCGCGAGTGGAAAGACTACTGGGAGTCGGAGCAGGGCGTGTCGTACTTGCCGTGGGCGGCGCTGCACCAGCGCTGGGCCCTGGGGGCGCTGTCGCTGGACGCCTTGGAGGACGGCGGCGCTGTGGACGAGGAGACTCTGCCGCCTTGGCTGCCACCAAGGGTCAGTCCATTTGTTGTGATATAAGTCTTGTTTCAGGCGACATCGTGGATGTTTTGAGATGATGATGATATGGAGAGAACAACAAGGTTTTTTAGCCAATAATAAATAGAACCTGGTTGACCGAGCTTTGCTCGGTCTACCAGAGATGGCGCTGATATAATTTCTTAGCGGTTTTTGAAATGTTTATATATGTTGGGAACCGAGCTTTTCTCGAACCTAGGACCTTGATAAATCGATTCCTTGAGCCGAAAAGCCCCTAATCTGTAACTTTCATGAAAATCGTTGGAGCCGTTTCCGAGATCCTGATTATATATATATACAAGAATTGCTCGTTTAAATATTATTAGATTTTGGTTTTATAATCGTTTGGGATTCAATATTGATGGACTTACCCAAATTTAGGAGTATGTTGTCATTACCTTCAAATACTACGATGAAGTGTGAAGAAAAAGTTGCTAATGTTCTATGTTTGATGGGAATCAATTTAAGATGGCCGCCGTCACAAAATGGCGCATAACATGTTTATCCATATTCCATTATATTATGCAAGAGAAGAAATTTGCATTTCTGTATGTCTTCAACAAATAAACTCAAAAACTACTGGACTGATTTTCATTAAATTTTGCACAGATATAGAATATGTTTTCTGGAGTGACATAGGCTACTTTTTTCTCGAATTTCCCACGGGAACGAACCCCCGCGCATAAGCTATTATGAAACAAACACTAATACCAAAATACTATGACTAATTTGTGTTGATTCTTCATTGAATTAAATATTTTTCTCGTCCAGATAATCCCAAAAATGATGGACAATATGTCCATGCTGGGCCTGCCGCCGTCGTCCGCGGCGAACATGCTGGCAATGCCGGCGCCCGGCATGTCGGGCGGCATGGCGGGCGGCATGGCGGGCGGCATGTCCGGCGGCATGGCGGGCGGCATGTCGGGCATGCTGCCGCCCAACATTCCGCTCCCGCAGGCCGCCATCACCATGCCTGTGCACAGGATGCCTCCGCCTGGGTCAGTTCATTTCTGTTTTATCCGTTTTTATATATTTATAACAAACTTTAATCCAGGATTTTAGTGTAAAGGTGTAACGAGGTCTCTTTCTCAGAGGAAAAGATTTATCAAATACTATATTAATTTAAATTTTAGTACTGATTGTCATTAGTGATATACATGTGAATTAGGTAAGGTCTTAGATTAAATATATACCACAAAATATAATAATAATAATAGAGTGACCATAGCCCAGTAATCCAATCCACTAGCATCCCATCCGCATGACCCAGACTAAGTAAATCCCTACCTGGCAATAGTTTGGCAGTTGGGGAGGGCTGTCCGTTGGTGTATCCCAATGGTTCATCAAGGGACATATCTCCACAGCTGCAGCCATCTCACTCTAGAACAAAAGGTACCAAAGGGCCTCTTCATGTTGGCTTCGGCCCCATGAACGCCTCCCAAATGACCGGGTCCCTATGGGCCCGTGCACATTTTACATGTACCAACATAATAGAGGAAAATATATATCTATTTCTAATGAATAAAATCAACATCTTTAATTTTAATAGAAGTAATTTTAATTATTTGTGTCTTGATTAAATCTAAACTTACGTCTGCATGTAGTAAATGATGAATGTAGCAATGAAAGAAGTTGTCAGGGAAAAGATGTAATCCTTACGTAACATTCCATAAAAATATTTGTATCATTGCGATTTTGCAAAAAGATAACTATACATACTCTTTACTTCAACGATGTAAAATTCAAGAGTAATTTTTTTTATTACTATATTTAGGGTTCCACAATCCCAATTGATATTTATGAGCTCTAGAAATTTGTTGTATCTAAAAATATTTTTAATTAAAATTCCATATACATTTATTTTATCATACTAAATGCTAAAACGATTGTTTCCCCTCTCTCAGTCTTCCCGCGGGACTCCCTCCAGGGCTGCCTCCGGGGTTGCCGCCCATGAGACCGCCCACATTGCCAGCTGGCGTTACAGGTAACATATTATTTTATCTCATACATATAATACATAAATCATGCCTCGTTCCCGGAGAGGAATAATAACACGTATAAACATGGAGTGTATTGTAAAAGCCTGCAGTAACCGGTGCGCGGGCGCCGCCGCCCGGTAACTATTGCGTGCGCTGTGCCGCTTGATAATCTATCTCTTTCCCCATGGATGTCGGAAAAGACGACTAACGGACAGTACTTGACGCCATTTTATATTCGTTTTTTTATTGAAACGGATTAAATATAAATATAATACCACCTGGAATAACTTCATCTGAATCACTGTGAATATTACGCTTTGGAAGCGGCAGTAAACTTAATTCTAAGTAATTTATTTGACGTCAACCAATGTTGTGAAACAAACAGATATGACAATTATTTTGTAATATTGAAGTGTTCCAGAATAATGTATAAACGTTTTGAATTTGAATAAAATTTCTTTTCAAGACAAATATATAACTTTAATAGATATTTAATTTATTTCGTGTGATCAGTTATTTAATATTGTTATATTTTCAGGTATGGTAGGCGGATTCCTAGGTGGTTTGTTGGGTGGCATTGTTCCCGGCCTGCCTTTGATGCCACACGCCGCTCCGCAACAGCCACAACACCAGGTAATAAATACATAAGTATATATAATTACGTCTTTATTCGTGGCCGGGTAGACAGAGCTAATAATCTCGGAAAGATTGATACGCCACGTTTAGCTCAATGATGGAATTGAGATTCAAATAGTGACAGGTTGCTGGGGCATCGCCTAAAAGATGGATCTCAAGTTTATTAGTCTATACCTTAGTTGCCTTTTATGACTTCAATGGGTAAAATAAGGCTTATAAACGTTTGATTCCTCTTGTAGGCGATGGGCTAGGAATCTATCGTAATTTCAATTTCAATTCCATTAATATGCCATGCAGCTAAGCGTGGCTTATCAGTCTTTTTATTCCACGCAAGGGATATAGACGTGATAATATGTGTATAAGTAAGAAATATTTAAGTCAACAACAGTAATAAGTTTACAGAGCTGAAATTTCATCATCGAATATTATTAATTTTTACACTTACAAAGTCTTATCATATTTTGATTTCTATGCTCATAACATCACCGATATATGTATAATTAATTTTCAATAATAACATGAACTTGGGATTCTTTTTTAGGCGATGGGTTAGCATCCTGTCACTATTTGAATCTCAATTCTTACATAAAGCCAAATAGCTGAACGTGGCCATTCAGTCTTTACAAGACAATTGATTTTATCTACCCCGCGAGGGATATAGACGTGACCATATGTATAATGTTAGAATTGAGATTCAAATAGTGACAGGTTGCTAACCCAACGTCTAAAAAAGAATCCCAAGTTTGTAATCGCCCTTAGTCGCCTTTTACGATGTATGTATGTATGTAATGCCGTGACTGCCGCAGCCCCCGGCCGCCGCCGCCGCCGACGACGCCATGGAGCTGGACCCCGAGGAGCCCCCGGAGCCCGCCGCGCCGCCCGCGTTGCCCGACCAGGTATAGGCCTCTCCTCGACTATTGGCATGTCAAAACATATCAATTACAACATATAAAAAAAAAACAATATTTTGTTCATGAAAATAACCCTTAGCAGGCAATTTTTCGCGTCATTTTACATTTCAATAAATTTAGGTTATAACTAGTGATGTAAATGTTATAACTAGTGATGTAAACCATTTCAGGTCAAACTCACGTTTTAAGTTCATTCACTGTTGTCTTGTCAAACCATTTCAGTCAAACTCGCGTTTTACGTTCATTCACTATTGTCTTGTCAAACCATTTCAGTCAAACTCGCGTTTTACGTTCATTCCCTATTGTCTTGTCAAACCATTTCAGTCAAACTCGCGTTTTACGTTCATTCACTGTTGTCTTGTCAAACCATTTCAGTCAAACTCGCGTTTTACGTTCATTCACTGTTGTCTTGTCAAACCATTTCAGTCAAACTCGCGTTTTACGTTCATTCACTGTTGTCTTGTCAAACCATTTCAGTTCAAACTCACGTTCTACGTTCATTTTTAACATATTAAAAAAAAACAATATTTTGTTCACGAAAATAACCCTTAGCAGGCAATTTGTCGCGTCATTTTACATTTCAATAAATTTAGGTTATAACATTATACGTATGTATTTACTTTTGGTAAATGCTTTTTCGATCTTGACTATGGTATTGGTATATACTCAGTCTGCCCCGTAAGGGATGTATTCTCATTTTAGTATAAAACAACATAAAAACGAAAGAAGCGTGATTTTATGTATGAACAAACATAAAAATAACATAAAATCACACCTTTTTCCCGGACGGGTAAGCAGAGACTACATCTTTCCACTTGCCACGATCTCTGCATACTTCCTTCGCTTCGTCCACATATTTAAGTATATTAAAGATTTATTTTTAAAAAAAAGGTTATTTAACTATGCATTCTAAGTTTTATTTGAATCGTTCCAACGGTTTAGCTGTGACAGCAAAACAGACAAACAGACTTCGGCATTTATAATATTAGTCATTCATTTAATATGACATTGTCAGCGATTATTTTTTTTATTTTATTTATTTATTTATTACACAATATTCATTATGAACTTAAAACAATATTCCGCAAAACTGTTTTCACAGTTCGACTGCGGTCAGTCTCATTTAAAGTTACTAATTTAACACAATAAATAAAACTATTTAACGAGTATGAGTTCTTCCCAGCTCCAAGCCCTGCTGTCGAAGCCGCCCCCGGTCTTCAACTCGGCGGAGCCCCCCCCGGGGTTCAACATCAACGAGCCTCCCCCATTCAACGCATCACAACCTCCCCCCACTGAGGAGAACAAGACAGAGGAGGTATTATAACTTATTTATTTTAGTTATTAAACGCGCACGTAACTAAACTGTCAAGCAATTTAAGTTTGTGGAATCCAGTGAATCCGGGGTAGACAGAGCCGGCAGTCTTAAAAGACTGACAGGCCACGTTGACTGTTTGGCTTAATGATAGAATTAAATTTCAAATTTAAAATTAAAAAATTAAAATTCAAATAGTGACAAGTTGCTAGCCCATCACCTAGAAGAAGAATTTCCAAGTTTATAAGCCTGTTCCAACCTTAGTTGCCTTTTACGACATCCATGGGCAAGAGATGGAGTGGTACTATTCTTTTTTTTATATTCAATATAGGAAATACCACTAGAGTATTTCTCGAAATTGCCGCGGTAACAGAAACAAGCAGGAGTTTATGTGTTTAATACGTTTTGTTCTAAATGAAGACTTGGTGAATTGTCTTAGGAGAGGAAGTCAGACCGCGACAGGAGAGACCGAGACCGAGACCGCGACCGGCGCGGGGACCGAGACCGGAGAGACCGCGACCGGCGCGGAGACCGCGACCGGAGGGACCGGGAGCGGTGAGTTGTATACATACATATCACATCAGACATACATACATACACATTATTACTGTCATTTATTTAATTATTCCATGTTTAATTATGTAAGTATTAGCATGGTTGTTTAGTTAAATATGTACGTAGTTAAACGTTATTTATGCACACGCCATACCGCTCTAAAATTCATCTTTCCTCTCATGGGTCTACTGGAAGAGATTTCTTTTGAAATAAGTAGCACCTTTGTACTAGAATTATTGTAATAAATGCTCCTGTATATAATTTTGTGTACATAAATAAATAAATACATACATACCCATGGTTGACTGGTATAGATAATGCTTCTAGCATTAAGTCCGCCAATTGTGCTATAAATTTGTATAATGTGCAGTGAAATTTTTAAATAAATAAAATATCATCACGTCTATATCCCTTGCGGGGTAGATAGATAGAACACTCTTGAAAATACTGATAGGCCACATTCAGCTGTTTGGCTTACTGATAGAATTAATATTCATATAAAGTGACACGTTGCTAGCCCGTCTCCCAATTTTATAAGCCTATTAGTTATATGATCAATTTGTGATATCAGTACTTTTTTTTCTAGAAAAGTTACTTTTTTGAATAGTTATGAATGTAATAACAAAGAGTATTCTTACATTTACATTAGATACGTTCATAAATATAGTTGTCTCTATATCCCTTCCGGGATAGACAGACCCAACAGTCTTGAAAAGACCAAATATCTTATATATAAAATTCTCATGTCACAATGTTCGTTGCCGTACTCCTCCGAAACGGCTTGACCGATTTCCATGAAATTTTGTGAGCATATTGAGTAGGTCTGAGAATCGGCCAACATCTTAATTTCATACCTCTTAGTGACAGGGGTTGTCCACACTTAAATTATTTTTTTTTACTAAAAATTATTTAAAATTTATTTATTTGGGAAAACAACGTTTATCGGGACAGCTACTATAATATATATACATATGTATATTTATGTATGTATGTACATAGCTGGAACAATTTATATGTTCCAATTCGCAATGTACCACACAAACGAAGTAAATTAACTCAATATTATATTTTGCCTGCAGGGACGTGAGAGACAACCGCGATGACCGCCGCGACCGCGACCGCGACCGGGACCGGGACCGCGGCCGGGACCGACGCGACCGCGACCGCTTCCAGGGCAGGGACAGCAACAGGTACCTACAGTTGTTGTTATAATACATACATACATACATATGATCACGTCTATATCCCTTGCGGGGTAGACAGAGCCAACGGTCTTGAAAAGACAGACAGGCCACATTCAGTTGTTTGGTTTAATGATAGAATTGAGATTCAAATAGTGACAGGTTGCTAGCCCATCGCGTTAAAAAAAGAATCCCAAGTTTGTAAGCCTATCCCTTAGTCGCCTTTTACGACATCCATGGGAAAGAGATGAGTGGTTCTATCCTTCTTTGTATTAGTGCCGGGAACCACACGGCACACGGCACGGTTGTCATTACATCTATTTATTTATTACATACATACATCACTATCTATTTGTCACATCTTTTAGTTTTAAAACATTGGTTGGTCAATCAAAATATCACAGACTCCTCCTATTTAGATTACCACGTATAGTCACGTCTACATAAATCCCTTGCGGAGTAGACAGAGCCAACGGTCTTAAAAAGACTGATATGCCACGTTCAGTTGTTTGGTTTAATGATAGAATTGAGATTCAAATAGTGACAACAACAGGTACAGTTGTTATTATAATATCTATTTATTTATACATACAAACATACATAAAGTCTCTTCATGCAAGCTCTATTAATACATATTCATGCAAGCAATATTTTGTAACTTTATTTTTTTCATCATCACAGAGAACGCAGCCGCGATAAATCCCCCCGCGCCAACGCCGAGAATCCCGAGAAATCCCTCCAGGACCGCCTGTGGGAGATGGCCAACGGGAAGCCTCGCGACGGAGAGAAGGACTTCGATATTGAGCGACCCACAGACAGGGAGAGGAACACCCTCATTGACAGGCTGCCTGCTGGGCACGATGCACAGGCGGGCGATGGTGAGTCACTTGTTAATTGCAACAAAAATTTGTTAATGACATTGTAAGAGCAAGTGAATGGCGGCTTCCCTCTTGGTTGACTTCAAATCCCACTTCTGATGTTATTCTTGTCTGGTTTAGTGTGGTATGGTATTGTATTAAATACAAGTGTATAGCACAATATGCGTATTTAATGCTAGAAGCATTATTTAATGGTTGACATTGGGTTTGACAGAGAACTTTAGGTGGGGTCAAACTAAATGAATATTTTTATTTATAAAAATAAATATATACCTACGCGACAAATTACACAGATTGAGTTAGCCTCGTAGTAGGTTCGAAACTTGTGTTACAAGATACTAACTCAGCGATACTATATTTTATAATAAATACTTATATAGATAAACATCCAAGACCCAGGACAATCAGAAAAAGTTATTTTCTCATCATGCCTTGACCTTCTTTTTACTTTACAATTAGCGTTCTAAATGCAAAAGCATTATTTTCTAGTCAACCATTAAGTCTGACAGGGAACTTTAGGTTGGGTCATACTTAATTAATTAATATTAATATATTTATAAAAATAAATATATACGCGACAAATTACACAGATTGAGTTTGCCTCGTAGTAGATTCGAAACTTGTGTTACAAGATACTAACTCAGCGATACTATAGTTTATAGTAAATACTTATATAGAATAAACATGTAAGACCCAGGCCAATCAGAAAAAAATCGTTTCTCATCATGTCCTGGCCGGGATTCGAACCGGGGACCTCCGGTTTCGGGTACTCTTGACACGAAGAGTGCTCTCCCAACGAAGACCTCCTCTCTATGTGACAACGACAGTATTATTCGTTGTCAAGGTCTTGAATTATGCGTCTTTTCAGACGTCTTAGAGTATCAGGAGCTGAACAGCAAGGCGATTAGAATTATAAATCCTACTACTATTATAAAGGCGAAAGTTTGTATGGATGTATGGATGTTTGTTACTCTTTCACGCAAAAACTACTGAACCGATTACCATGAAATTTGGTATATAGGTAGCTGAAGACCCAGAATAACACATAGGCTACTTTTTATCCCAGAGTTCCCGCGGGATTGATAGGGTTTCCATGCGGACGAAGTCGCGGGCGGCCTCTAGTATATATATAAAAATAAATCGTTCGTTTCCAGAAGAGGAGAACAAGCCGGCGCTGGCCGGAGCCCCGGGCGCCGCGCCCGAGGGCTGGGCGCCGCCGCGGGCGCCGCTTGCGGGGCCGCCCTTCAGGGCTGGTCAGTCCTTGTTTTATACCATGTTAAATGTGAACATCGTATTTATCTAATCTCGGTAGAAACAATAGTCCTATTTGTTTCTACCGAGAAACAAATAGGACTATTGCCTAACTCTTTCCTGTTGGTTTCGTGAAAGGCGACTTAAAGATAGGCTTTTAAACTAGGGATTCCGCTTTTAGGCGATGGGCCTAGCAACCTGTCACTATTTTAATCTCAATTCTATTATTAAGCCAAGCAGATGAACGTGGCCTTTCAGTCGTTTCAACACTGTTAGCTCTGTCTTCTCGACAAGGAATGTAGACGTGATTATATGTCGTAATCTAGATAGGAGGAGTCTGCGATAGTTTAAATTGACCAACCAAAGATAATGTAATAACCATAGCTGTGAAATAGTTAGTGATATTCAAAATAATAAAAAAAAAACTTTTTTTTTTTAATATACAAAACTTTCAGACCATGTTATTCTTTCAAATAATTAAATAGATATTTACTATTACAGAGTTGAGAATGAGAGGCCCGCCTCGACCACCGATGCAAGGTACGACTCCCATGCAAATTGCAAAATAAGAAATGATCAGAAACACCAGGAATCTTCATAGAAAGACGTTAAAAGATTTAAGTGTAGTTGAGTCAATAATGAATCGTCATTTCTTATTTTCAAATAAAAATAACTTTCCTCCTAGTGAACCTCTCTTCTCAGTAATCACATTTTTTATTTGATAACGTGATTAACATTGCGACTGCTATTTTCAGGAGGGCCATGGATGGAAGGCCCAGTACAAGGGCCGGGGCCGGGATTCGGGCCGCGTTTCAACGGAATGGGCCCACCGCCGCTGTTCAACCGTCCGCCTTTCGAAAGGCCGCCTTTCGATGGCCCAATGTTCGACGGACCGCCGCGATTTGAACGCCCGCCGTTCAATAGGATGCCTTTCGATGGAATGAACCGGCCGCCGTTTGATGGCGCGAGGCCGCCTTTTGATGGGCCCAGGCCGCCTTTCGACGGCCCCAGACCACCGTTCGACGGACCCAGACCACCGTTCGACGGTCCCAGGCAGTTCGACGGACCGTTCGAAGGGGATAGACCGTTCGATGGACCTCCAAGGTTTGACGGTCCCCCAGAATTCTTCGATAGAGGCAGGCGATTCGACGAGCGTGAACAATTCGGCGATAGGGGTTGGAACGGCGACCGGGACAATAGGGAATGGCCCGAAAGGAGAGGGGAATGGGATGACCGCAGGAGGGACAGGAGGAGTAGGGATCACGAAGACAGGTTCAGAGACCGCCAAGATCGCCAGGACAGACCGGATCGTCAAGACAGGACAGATCGTTCTGCAGATCGCAGGAGGAGTTTCGATAATTCCAAACAGGAAGAAAAACCGGCCAGGCCACCGCGAGAGGAAAGAAATAGAAACAAAGATAGGAAATCTAGATGGGGCGCTGCTGAAGATGTAGTGGAACCGCAGATCACAGAAACCGCTGAAGTCACAGCGGAGGATAGTGAGAACAAGAATAGTGAAGTTGTCGCTAGTCAAGAGGAACAGATTGTACAGAATAATGATAACAATAAGGTTAATGAAGAAACAGATAGCATTGAAATGCAAAGCGAGGAGAAGCAACATTTCGAGGAGTCTAAAGTTGATAAATATGAGGACAAGGCTAATGATCAGGATAGTAATGATTCCATACCAAAAGATGAAGAAAGTACAACATTTAAAGACTCGGAGAGTAACAGTACACAAGAGGAAAGATTTAATGAAGTTGAAAATCCTGGCGAACAGGAGAATTTCAACTCCAGTAATTACGATAATGAAGAAAGTAGTAATCAGAATAGCACTGAACCCGTAGAAAACGAACCAATAGAAAGCGAAGCATCCAAAGATTCCGCACCTGATCTATACGACGCTAGCGATGCCATAGACACTAGTTTCCAACCTTCTATGGATACTTCTGAACCTGCAGTAGTAGAAAAACAAACTCCTACAGCTCCTGATGATGATATATTCAGTCAAGAAAAAGGGGAAGCAATGGAAGAAAATGCAGAAGAAAATGTAGTCGAAAGCAAAGAGGGAGCTTGACATCGGAAGAAGTGGAAAATGGGATATTTCCAGTGGAAATGATTCGGGTGACGTCTTGCCCGAGGACGACAGAGCAAGCGAATCTTAGCTATGCGTTCTTTTGACATTAAACTTAAAAAAAAAGAGTTCTAAACATATTGCTTCATCTTTAAACTTTATTTGAAATAAGAACGCATAACTGAGAGTCGACCGTTCGCCGAAAATAACGCCAAAGATTTATTTTATATACAAAGATCAAAGTTGAAATATACGAGTGCCTTATGGTTACCGAAAACGGTGTTTTGTTTATCGTCGGGCTGAGAAGAGGAACCGCCTGGGCGCTCAAGTGGAGCGACCCGGGCCAGGTATGGTCGCTCACTATATTTAACGCGCGTCCAGAACAATTGCACATCACTATTCAAAATGTTGCAACATTTTTTATATTTCGATTTTTAAATTGAACATCGTTTCTCTATCTGTCAAAAGTTGCAACATTCCTTTTTCAAATGACACAGTTGTACTCGGCGGGCGTAATTTTTTGTCGTTATTTTATAATGTTGAAATAGAGTTACATTATTTTGTTTTATATTACTGTTGATTTTTCAAGACTATCTGAAATTTTTTTAACTCTATTTCGACATAATTTAATATCGCTAGCAATGTGTGCAAAATACCTCGGCGTCCGTCACCCGAATCGGCCCTGGATTGAAGACCCAACGAAACCAAGAAGACTCAAGAACTGCGATCATCGACATGTCTCTTTAAATTCTTCTTGATGTCTCGAGACTTTTAATTGATGTTTTTATTTTAGGGCTTAACGGTTATATTGTACTATGTGCTATATCTTTTTATTTTGTTTCACTTAGCTTACGTATGAAATTGGTCACTTATATTCTTACGTTGTCTAAAATCTAGATCTATTATAGAATTGATTCGCTTTGTCTAAAATAAATTGGTGGGGGTAGTTGTTACGGTTTAAAATATCTATTTGATAGATAACTAACACATGGATTAATGAAATATAGGGTATATTGTAGTGATTCATCATCACGTTTAGATTTTACTTTAAATAATCGATTTGAAGCGAACATCGTGTCGTGTGTACTCACTACTCTATTGCGTGTCGCTTGTATAACTTTTTTTATAAAATTGATATTATATGGGCTCAATTGATTGATTATTTTCGAAGAGCGTTAGGTATTAGCCCACATGTAGATAAGCAATTATAATTTAAATGCATGCAACTATTTCACTGTCATATTTGTACTTCAATAAAATTATTTTAAGTCATGGAGAAATGTTTAATTTCGCAAAGGTGTAGCGGTGCCTGTTGACGTCAGAGGTCACTTTTGCACACATTGACTGGCGCTTGTTTTTTCTTGTCAATTTTCAGCCACAGCAGTTGCTTTCCAAACTATATAGGCAGTCAAAGCGCAGGACCGCTTCAATTTGCAGCGACTACAACAAAGTGCATACCTACTCCGATCTACTTCTCGTAAATTATGACATTGTGTTTTGACATTTTATCTTAATTAACGAAATAATGGTAAAATTAAAATGTTTTATTACTTTTGAGCTCCCTACCATCAAAAGACTTCCAGCCAATGTTGAACGAGATATCCTTATTCCTTTCATACCTCAAAGCCTAGACCCGAAATAACACTGTCTAGTAGGCCGCCGCCAAAAAATAGCATGTCTTCTTCTCTTCATTAACTTTGATTACCCGCAGTTATTGCGTCCGAGACATACCTGGTTTATTTTGTAGAGCTCGTGAGTGAGAGCCAACAAGTCGTTTCGTACATACCCACCCTAAAAATATTACGTTTACTACTCCCATGCTGGGACGATTTCTCATTTAGTTTCACCTACAATAGATAGATAGATAATTCATTTATTTGATTTGCTACACACGATCTACAATTTCATATGAAATACAAATTAATTGGGTGTGAGTTGCAGCAATACAAAAAGGTCACAAATCAACGAATTTATTGCTGTAGAGCAATACGCTGATTTTCAGTTATGACCTAGGTGCTAGTGCAGGTCAATCTGCGCACGTAACAAAAAAATAGATACCGTCTCGGTTGCCTTGCACCACGATGGGACCACTCAATGGTTCTAGTGAGATAGACTGAATATTTTTGTCACAAAAGTTTCAATCACGGTGTGTAAAGCAAACTATCAAACATTCTTGAGTTGACCTACATACCTATTACGCATAGGTATAAAATGTTGAATGTTTTGAATATTTTACTGGGACGTACGCCAGAAGGAAGACGAAAAATCAAACCGTTGTCCCTCTCAATGCACCCACATAAAAGTCCCAACGTTTTTTTTATCTCTGATCTATTACTACTTATTTAAGGACGTTGAAAACAATAATGCTATCTTTTCTACCTGCCACTCCAGATAACCGCACAGCTAAAAAGAGAGAAAATAAGACGAAATGAGTGCATAGAAATCTTTGACATAAATTGGATACTTTATGGTAGAAATCACTCTTCACGGCAACACAACTGCTCGTTTCATATGGCAACATCAAATTCGATTAGAGTTCGATGTCGTCCGAAGTCAATAATGTCACTTCCATCGGTCACTGTCAAAACGTGTAAACAAGCTGAATTCAGTGTTGCCAACTTATCTTTCAGAGAGCTATGAAATCTTAGCCAGAAATTGATTTTCAGTTAATTAGCGCTTTTTAAAATGCTATATTTGGAGATCATAGGCAGTTTTGAGGTAAATCTGAGATAAAAAACAAGATTCAAGAAGTTTATCGTCAATGCTATCAATATAACACATAATTTCACTGAATATGTCTTTACAAAAAAAGAGTCTTATCAATGATTAATTAACAAAGTTTTTTCGAAATCATGATCAAATATCTGTAATGATGAACCACCTAATCAACAAAAATACTCAAAAACATCACGTCGCGTCATTATAGAGTTGTTAAAAAGGAAATAAATAGTTTGGAGATATGCCTCCTATTTGGCACGCTGGTCACGTCCCCATAACATTTATTACTACATAACTTAATTCACTGATGTGGTAGTAACCTATTAACATAACTATATTATTAGTAGTAGTTAAATCTGCTAAAAGATCTTTAGCGTTTTCTTGGCAATTTTGCGCTTTTATAGGTGTAAGTTAGCGTTTTTTGATCTGAGATAGTTGGTAACGTGCGGTGCTGGAATCTGAAATTGATGTTGATGAATGATATCAAAAACATTTAAACCATTTGTAATTTATATCAAACCTACGCTATTGATCAAAAGGAACAATACATTGGTAGTTTATTAGTAACTCAATTTGTGCGAGCTTTTTTATTGATATGGCTGACGAGTATGCTGCCATCAAACGAGGAAAATTAATACTCAAAGGAGATAAACCCAAGTAAGTTTTAGATCATGACAACAGCAGCACGGAGTAGTACTTTGTGTAATGATCACCAGGATAGACCTACCTAGGTCTGTGCTGTAGGTCTAGACCACGCCATAGCTCTGATTGTTCTGGATATCGAACTAAGTCTTGGAGCACCATTTTTTTTATTTATCTTACATGCAAATATAATACTGATAATTTCCGTTTATATTTTAGGGCAAAAAAACGCAAACATAAGAAAAAGGAAACATCTGAAGACTCCAAAGTTGATGAGGACAGTCTAAAACATGGCGGTTGGTGGCGAGTGAACAGAATTGAGGATATTACTGGTCCCATATCAATTGAGTTTGGAAATAATGCCTACATATCAGCTCTTGACAATGGTTTATTCACAATTGGGGCTCCACATGGAGACACAGAAGGTCCCTCACCAGAGGAGATATTTACAGCATTCCCAGCTGGAGAAAATAAATTCGCATTGAAATCAGGTTACGGAAAATATTTGGGTGTCTCTAAGGATGGTGTTGTTATCGGAAGATCAGATGCCGTTGGAGCTATGGAGCAGTGGGAGCCTGTTTTTCAAGATGGTTAGTCTTTATTTATTAACTAGCAGCGAGGGCTTGCTGATGTTTGATAGTATCAAAAAATCTCAAGTGATTTGAAAAACAAGCACACTTCATATATTGTCATCCAAACTTTGTGACTCTCAATTCTATCACTAAGCCAAACAGCTGAGCGTGGCCTATCAGTCTTTTCAAGACTGGTGGCTCTTTCTACCCCACTAGGGATATAGACGTGATCATATGTATGTATGTATGCAAACTTTGACATTTTTTTGATGGTACTTAAACCACTTCGGTTTTGTGGTTCACTATAGTGAACCACTTATTTTCTCACAAAATTACACTTAAGATTTTACACAATGTTGATAAAGAGGCACACTCCAGGCTCCTCTCAGAGGCTCTCAGAGGCATGTAGGAATTAGGAAGAAGAGGTGTGCAGAATGTAAATAATAATTTTTGTTCATCACTTTATTAGAAAATTTTGAAGAAAACAAAAGATCTCTGTATCAGTTGTTACTATTGGATGTTGAAAATGAAATTTGTTTTTTAATTCCTTATAGGAAATTTCAAACATCACTTAAAAAAATAAATATTTCAGGTAAAACAGCCATCCTTAGCTCCGTCAACAAGTTCATGTCAGTCAACAGTGAAGACTCCGTGGTGGCACAGAGTTTGTCTGCGGGAGATACGGAGTTCTGCAGTATACGCAGCAACAAGACGAGAGAGGTGAATACTGTGGTGTTGCCTGCCGAGGAACAAGGAGACCTTGCTGAAGTTGAAGTCAACTATGTGTAAGTTAAAAATCTAAACTAATAATAGGTGTTTAATTAGCAACAGGCTTTGTTAGTAAGTCAACATTATAGGAATCATATGATTTTTCAAAGAATTCAATCCACTGCAAGCTTCGTCGAAAAAATGTCAGCTAGAGAAACAGTCCTTACAAAAATGATAAATGATTTGGTAGCATGATTTTAATGAATGTGTTTCAAGATCAGAGCTCAAACATGAACCATTTTTTGTTGAAAAGAGAATTGATTCACATTATCTTAGAAACTACTGGACCGATTTTGACGAAATTAAGCACTGAGATATACTAAATTTGTTGAATTAATATACGTCGATAGACACACAACTTATTTCTGCAAAGTCCCATGGAAGCCACACAGTTTTGAGTTAAACTAATCTTAAAATGTTGTGATTTTATTTTCTTGTTACAGCAAAAAGTTCCAGAAATTCCAAGACAAGAAACTACGTGTCAATGACGGCAGCGTTATAGAGCTCAAAAGGGCGAAGGTGGAGGGGAACCTACACGAGACACTTCTGGACAGAAGGAGTAAGATGAAAGCTGATAGATATTGTAAATAGAGCATGTAGATAAGTTTAATGGAATAAAATAATTGTGACTAATTATTTTGTTTCCTTTGATAGAAGCACTGGTCTGGCGGAATTCGGCCTGACATTCTCGCTATTCTGAACGTTGCTGAGATAGTCCTCAAAAATCCTTTAGCCTTTTATCCCTTTTTGACTAAAAGATTACATATGGGCGACCTATGACGTTTAAATAATACGTTTAAAACGATGAGACAATTTAAAAATCCATAGAATAACTACAACGTTTATTAGGACTAGTTTTACAATCTTTAAGAAAGCGTGGGTTCAATAGGCCTGTAGACAGTAATTAAGAACCAAGGATTAACTGTTATTAGGTGATACATTATGTAATGTAAGTTCATAAAATTAACTCTGTTTCTAATATTTCCATAGGATTAATATTATTTTCAACAAAATAATTCTTCAATAATCAGCAATCAGCCATGTTGATTGAAACACCAATCAGAGCGCATTACGTCACGCCTCAGTCAACAACTGCCAAAGTTCGCGAAGTTCTATGACGTTCTCTTGCTGTTTTCGTACATTTTATTAGAATCTGTTGTTTTTGTTCATTTAAATTAATTAATCGTAGTTATTTTGTGATTTAAAATAGTAGCTGCAGTAATAATACACCATGGAACCAGGTTTCATCAAAGCAAATAGCTCCAATTTGCCCAGAGTTGATTTGTTAATGTTGGGAGATTTTCTCGCTTCAAATAAAGACTTTTGTTCCTCTGAATTCCGAAATGTGAAAGCTTCCTTGTAAGTACATTATTTTTATCTTTAATTCTAGGTATAATTTAGTTTAACTTACGCAAGTCTCATTATCTAACATTGTCAGATTGTCATATGTTAATTTTGAGGTTAGCTTCTTATATACATTACAAATAACGTTCCCTTACTGTTTTTACAACTTAGAAATATGTGTCGCCTTAATCTGCAAGCATTTACTGTATTAAATATGAAACTATATCACATCTACGCAAATAAATTGAACGTATTTATTCTTTGTTTACTTATTATTATACTAATATTTTTTATTTATTTCAGGTCTTCACGGCCATCATATGGGGATGATGCAATCAGTTATGTTCAAGTACAGAATGACAGAAATATTTGCACTGTGAAATGTAAAATTTGCCCAGAACACAAAGTTCATGCTAAGCTGTATTCAGTTACATTGATTGTTGATAAGGATGAAGAAAAAGTTATATCAGTGCAATGCCATGATGTGTAGCTGCTCAAGGAGGCTGCAAACATGCCATTGCTTTACTTATGTGGGTTCATCGTAGGAGTGAGGAGCCATCATGTACAGAAGTGCAGTGTTATTGGAAAAAATCCAAACTATCCAGAGTAGGCACAGCTATCAAGTATATTACAGTAAAGAACTTGGCTAATAGTAATGGTAGTTCCATCATACCATCAAATTCCACAGTTTTACAAATTTTTTTAGAAGAAAGCCTAAAGAAAAATCTTGAAAGATGTGAGCTGTTGAAGTTTCAAGCAGGTTATACTTGTGATGAGCTACTTAGTGTTTCCATGCATCACCTTGTACTACAGTTTAAGGAAAAATGTTGCAACACATTTTTACAACAAATTAATATAAATAACAATATCCTAATTGAAATTGAAAAGAAGACCAGAGATCAGCATGCAAATAGCCTTTGGTATGAATTAAGATATGGCCGGATTACAGCCTCTAGGGCTTATGATGTCAGCCATTGCCAGACAAGTGACGGAGCCCTAATTTCTCTTATTATGGGGGGAAAAATCCCAGACACGGCTGCCATGAAGCGAGGGAGAGACTTGGAAAATAAAGTGCGAGATTCAGTGAGCAGAAAACTTAAGAAAATAATAAACAGTTGTGGACTCTTCATATCCCAAACCTATCCAATGTTAGCTGGTTCGCCAGATGGTGTGTGTGAAGATTGTATTGTTGAAATTAAGTGTCCCATGACCGAACAAACCTTTGTCAAGTATATAAAAAACGGACAACCAACAAAAAAATGCTACATGCAGATACAAGTGCAAATGTATTTGACAGGACTTAAAAAGTGTTATTTTTGTGTAGCGGATCCTAACTTTTCAACAAATTCTAATGTTGAAATTGTATGTGTTACATTCAACGAAGACTTTATATTAGAAAATATTAAAAGTTTAGTTACATTTTGGGAAACCTATGTGTATCCTTTATTGTACAGAAGTATTGAATAATAAATAAAATTACTGAAATTTCTTGTTATTATTTATTTATTCTCAATTATTTTATGAGCGAATCTTGTAAGTTAATTAAACCGCAAGCTATAGTTATTACATCATCAAGTACTTTCACTAAGCCTAAATTAAGACAAGCATGAGGTTTTAACATACTGTACTCTCGTAAACGTCTGATGACCCGCTCAATATGAATCCTAAGGCTTGCAATTTGCTTAGTTTCCTTAGCTTCAGCCTTAGAAAATTTAGTACCAGACTGAACACTTGGTGGTCTAACTAATACCATCCCCCTCTGGCGTAAGTAGACTTCCACATGTTTGAACCCCCGGTCAGCCATGACACACATACCCTGTTGTAAACACTTTACAAAGTCACAGGTTTCAACCAGGCATGTATCTGTTATACGTCCTCCATAACCAGGGGAAATAAAATTGACCAGGCCATTGGGAGTACAAGAAACAAGATATTTTATAGTGTTAGCCTTTTTATAATCAGACCATGTCAAAGCTTGATTCACTGCCTTCGATGGCTTTTGTATCTCGATCTCTAAACAGTCTATTATACAGCTTACTTTATGAAATCGGTGCCTGAAGGCCATAGGTAAATTCTTTTTAATTAATTCAATATCTAATGTAACAATGAATGGGCGAATCACACTAGCTAATATCGGTATATTTTTAGAGAATATTCTGCTAGCATAAGTAGCATCCATGGCAAACTCATCAGCAAGTTCACGGAATGAATTATTCAATCTAATTTTTTTTAGACACAGTAAAATATGATTAATTGGGATACTTGTTTGTTTTTCAATAATATTTAGTAAGTGGTAACAATTTTTCGGAATTCCAATGTAAAAACGTGGATTGTTCATGATTTTCTTCAATGTAGAATCCAAAATTTTTATAGTTTCCTGTTTTTTGTCTTCTTCTAAAAGTTCACTGCAATCAGAAGCCGATTCCATTTCAAAAGATTTTGTTGATGGTGATGAACCTGGATGAGCAACAGAGGGTGTATAAGAAGTATCACTATCAGACCGTTCTTCTTTTTTAAATATTCTTCTCATTACATTTACATTGTGGCTAGATGGATTATTTTTAGCAAAGTGTTTGATTTTAAATGGAGATGTAGCAGCAGAAATCAGGTGTGGCTTCAGCGGAGATGTCATCTTTGTAACTGATTGGCATTGTGTTTGCAAAGCTTTACTTCTGAATGGTCTTGTTAAGTGCACTTGAATAGATTTATTTATCATTTTTGGGTTTTCTGTGATTTGTTCCAGCTCTTCCAAATTATGTTGACCTGTAAACAATTAATGAAATGATTTAATAATGCTATAAGAGATTGTAATAAATTTTATGTAATTTTGAATTAATTTAAAACCATTTCCTTAGCATGATAGCCAAGTTATAAAGGTAATATGTTATTGTTATCCTAGTCATAATAACATAAAGTAGGTACGTACCTATTAAATAAGACAAACTACATAACCAGATGATGGGTAGGTACATACCTGAACTTCCAGTTTCAATTTCATCAACATGTTCTGTAACATTATTGCTTTTTTGTTTTTTGAGTATATAGGGTCGTTCTTCTGTATTCGATCGCTTCCTATTAGGTTGACATTCGAATTTACTGGGCATACAACCAGGTTTCATCCTAACTTGCGAAACATAACCCATTATTCTATATTGCATATAATTTTCCATGTCATTTGGCATCTGGAAGGAAAATAAATTGCCTTTTAAAATTGACAACAAGAGCGTCTTGTACGATTGAAATAAACAATTTCCTTCTCTTATTTGATACATTAGGATATAGGTAACTATTTTATGCATGTATCTAATGATTAATTTATACTTACGTCAAAGTGGTCCTCACAGAAATAAATTGAAGATTTGGTGACTACTTTGGTTGGGTCTCGACGTGCAAGCCGGAGCCACATATATCTCAGTTTTTTCTTGTTTGGTACATACACAAACAATTTATCCGGTGTGGATTTTGATGTGTTTTTGCACAAAGGAACTGCACACCACTTATAAACTTTATCATTCATATTTGAATCACAAAACAGATATTTTTTCTCAGATCACTATAGTTCGTACGCTCAGCTGTTGCTTGCTAACTGAGGCATGACGTCATAAGCATCGGCCATGACACTTGGAGCGTTTTGGCGCTCACTCGGAGAACGGCACAAAAAAAGACGAAAATATTATTTATAACGGAATTCTGTACTGAAATATTATATTTTTCGCTATTATTACATATATATCTAGCGAATAAAAGTCAATTTCAAAATTTGTCTACACGCCTATTATAGACACCAGATCCAGCAATGGAAATTCGTCAGGAGATAACGAGCTACATGGTGAGCGCTAAAGTATACTAAGGGAGAGCGCTGAAGTATACCAAAGGAGAGCGCTGAAGTATACATAGGGCTCCCGGGCTGGGGAGAGGGGCGCCGGGGAGACCGCGGCGGCACGACGACATATGAACCGCAATGACATTGGTGCGACTAATTTTCTCAAGGCTGCCTTTTAGTCATGACAAGATTGTTGGCTCTGTCTACCCCGTGAGCGATACAGATGTGATTATTTGTATATTTCTGGTTTCTTGTTCTAGTTGATATGGTTCAAAACACAAAAGCGCCGCTCTGATCAGATACTGAATCAGGATCCACGTGATTATGAAAATGAAAAACATTATAATTTTGAGATTTATTTATTTCTCCTGTAATAACATTCGGTACAGTGGCCTAAACGCTTCGAGAGTAATTTTGTATACACCGTCTTTACAGAGAAACGAATTGATTTGTTACAATCATAGAGAATTTGAATATAAACTACCTACACGCCTTATATAAAATCATATCTACACCTAACTCTAAGTATATTAGACTAGACGCGGACGATACTAGTCTATTGGAACTTTATACAGGCATAGTGATCCAGTCTAGTTTAGCGAGGAATATTGCGTAAGTTCAGAATGACTGGTATTTAGTTTCGCTTTTTGCCAATGTTGATAATTTCTTTGCTATTTTAAATTATAAGTTTACACACATCCTTGGAAGATGATATGCCGTGATATGCGGGGATAGACTTTAAAGGCCAATATAGCACAAAATATCATAAGCTAACATTTTACAAGGTGCGTTTTATGTTTTAAGAATTGATTAGCAAATATGATATGAAAAATGTCGGTTAACAGTCATTCTGCACTCACGATCCAGTTTCTGTTATCTATCGATACATTCAGCAATATTCAACCCTTTTTTGATTACGTAGCTTGTGTCTCCGCCGAAAGGTAATATGTAAGAAGCTTAAAGAAACACAGTCTTAAAATAATGTCTTAGGCTTAATTAAAAATTTATCACAAATTAACATAAATCATTTTTATACATTAATTACATTGAATTGAGAATTAAAACGACGTGGGTTACGTGTAGGTAATGTGCGACAAATATTGACTTATTCAAAGAAAACTAAAGTTTTTTCTAGGTTCTGAGCGGCATGTCTGCGTTTCCTTGGAGAAACGTGGGCCCACCACAATTTGGAGACGGGATGACCCAACGATATAATGTCCCTCTCTGCTGTCTAGTAATCTTAGTGGTTTGTTGTACTATTTTGTTTTTAATTTAAATAACATAGGATCGGTGGGCAATTAATAAATAAATTACTTAATACAAAATTGGTCTGACAGAGTTTTGGGATCGAGTATTTGATTTATAAACTGAGGAGCAGTGACAAAATATACATACATCTAAAATAAATGCTAAAAATATACAACGATAACTTAATACTACTTTTTCATTTAGGAAAATGATATATAAAATACCATAAAATATAATGCGCAGACATGGAAATATATACCTTAATATACATTAAATTCATTAATTGTCAATATATGAATAACTGGTGAAATATAAGGAAAAAATTTAATGGATATTGTCAAAGTCAACCACAACATAAAAAGGACCATACAATAGGTATCAAAATTTGATTATCGTTATTTTATATTAGTGTCCAGTACTAGGTTACAGGATTTCCTGAGAGATATACAAATATAACAGGTTCAATACCTGTTACTTTATTATTGATTCCAATGCTTGCAGGGTACCTTGTTCGAAATAAACTAACAATATTGTGGTAGCAAAGGAAGTATGCAGGGATCGTGGCAAGTGGAAAGAGGTAGTCTCTGCCTACCCCTCCGGGAAAGAGGCGTGAGTTTATGTATGTATGTATGTATATTGTGGTTGATGTTTATGTTGTAAAACACACTATATTTGGCTGTTATATATTAAAAAAATAATAAAAAACTAGAAATATGGGAGGTTCATTTACATAGTAAAAAATAACGTGAAAAAATTCTATAGCAATACACATAACACAGTAAGAAAATCGGATGGCGCCAATAGAAACCTCGCATATTCCGAGCTTTTAAATGTTACTGTGCAAATAATAATCAATAGAACACTGCCAAAACAAAAATGTATCTTAGATTACTCCGGCATTACAATGTTTGCAAATTATTTGTTCTACATAATTTCATTATATATAAAGTTACTGGTTTACAGGATACGGCCGTTTTACATAAAAATATCAAGGTCAGTCGACCCTGCACTCTAAAGTAACAATCAGAAAAATCTGTTGTTTTTACTGAGATTTACACTGGAGACAATATTATTGTCCAATCACAACGCTATAATGCGAGTAATCTAACATATAAAGAAGAAAACTTAAAATATGACATATTATTTGATAAGTGATGCCATTTTATGCGAACAAATAAACAATTAATACGAATCAAACCAACTGCCAAGTAAGATGTGGAAAACGAACTATGAGATCTATAAAGATGAAAATGACCATGAACATGTATAAATGATGTGTGTGTATGTAAAAATAAATCAGCTAATAACACAAGTTGATCCTCCAATAATAGTTCATAGTATAAATTATAGAACAATTTCAAACTTTCAAGTTTTACTTTTATAAATAAAAGACAAGAAACCCATACTAAAACAACATTTTGCTCTACATATATTCGATAAGGCTAATTATGTCTTTGCCATTATAATAACTTGGAAACGCAAACAAAACCATAAAAAGGAACGTCACTTAATAAACGTATGGAATTTAATTCATTTAAAATACAATTTCCGAACCCCGATATCCTCCGCATCAACACCGCGTTTTCCTACCTTATTTGGCACTTGGTACACACGCCTTTACACTACACAATTCGCGCCGCCCCGCCGCACAACCTACCCTTAACGATTCACAATTAAATAACAGAATCTCAGTTCTGTAAATTAATGCAACCCAATGGGGAATAATTTATCACTGACACAGCACAGCCCAATTAAATTGAGGTTTTTTTTTTGGTTTAAATGCATGTTTTTCGTATTCAAGGTCCCATTTAGATTTATTAATTTCGGGTAACTTTACGTACATCATATGTGGTTAGCTGTCACGTATGATGTTCGTAAGGTTAACGGTATAGAAAGATAAAAACATTAAATTTTTAAACCCCACTGGGGCAAAGTGTAAAAGAGTAAGTAGCCTTACCTTAGACCAAAAGACCTAAAATTATTTAGCTTGGTGGGTAACTTTTACACTGGTGGAGAAGTTGTGATGATGTGTCTTTATTCCTCTTTTTATAACTCAATTGGTTTGTTAATATTTCCCGAACCCATCATGGTCCTGATGTTTAGTTTTTGCCTTGGAATTTATTTTCCTAAATAATAATAATTAAATTGATTGTCATATTTTTGATTTATTCCACTTTTAAAAGTTATATTATTTCAAACATTATTTTTTAAAGTAACTGAATGTTTTATGTGTAAATGATAATCTTTTGATTAGGTTCAAAACAAAATAAATATCCTTAACTTTTTTTACCTACATTAACAAGAATTTACAATGCAACTATGTATATACAACCTTCTAAAAAGTGAATTAAGCCTTAGTTGATTAATTATTATCAAGCAAATATATATTTACGAAGCAACTTATAAGTTTCATTAGACACATACTATGCATTTGTACAAAGCTTCTAACATGTCTAAAAAAATAAAAAATACATTACACACATACAGCATATATATTAAAACTTTCTACCAAATTCAGCAAATGAAACTTAAACAAGCTAACTACACAATTATATATAATATATATAAAATATATAAATATATACTTACATGTATGTATATATATTTACGCTAGCTTATTCTATTTCTGGTCACAGACAAGGATCCTTATGAATGTAATGTTTGTCAGTCCCGTCACGTCACGAGCTCCGAGACATTTAGCATCACACTGGTGAGTAACCTTATCAATGTAAGGTTATTCTTTTGCCTTTGAATTGAAGTGGTTATATGCCAACGCCATCTATGAGTGAGTTTATGTAAAAGATTATATAATTTCACTCATTATTCGTTCATTCGTATAATGCATGACAATTTGGCCTGTAAAAGTGAGTCCGACTGTCAAGAACAAACTCTTTTTCTTCAATTAAACTTTAACAGGGATGCTGGCATCTGACCTGTTTTGTTATGAACGGACACGAATCTTATTCGTCCCATGTGATAGTGATTTGATGGTGCAAGCGTGTTATCGTGGCG
Source organism: Amyelois transitella (assembly GCF_032362555.1). Classification (NCBI taxonomy): domain Eukaryota; kingdom Metazoa; phylum Arthropoda; class Insecta; order Lepidoptera; family Pyralidae; genus Amyelois; species Amyelois transitella. The sequence goes on along the minus strand of NC_083511.1, from coordinate 1,051,206 downwards.
TTGACATTTCAATTATTTAGTTATTCTGTTATCTTCCATGTATGAATCCGTACCTTATTCAAGCAAACTTGAGCGGAAAAAGATGGTCATTGTTTAAAATCAATATTACCGCTCTAATGTCGTTTAAGGTTTCATTGCCAAAGTGTTATCTTAATAAAAAAATTAACGGCTTTTCTATGGACGTGGAGCTGTGACGATCAGTTGACCTATTTAAATATCCCCCCACCAAAAGGTTACAATGGTGTCAGCTGAGCAGCTAATACACATTAAGGCCTGTTTTCCTTACAAAAACTACCACAAATATCGCGGCGAAGTATAAACGAAACTTGCACACGAAATGGTCAGTTATTTTACGTGGACCATCGTCAATTTGTGACTATCGGCACGTTTACATTATTGTTCGAACCCGTTCCTTAATTTTTCAGATCTTATCCGATATATAGCTGACATTAAGCAAAGATAAGATTTCAAATTTAATGAGGTTTTTCAAAATGCTTTTTTAAACACTTCAGCATTATTTCTCACCTCGTTGTTGAAACCTTTATCGTTTGACAGTGTTCTGAAACGTTCGCTCCAAATGGTGGGGGTAATGAGAAACCAGCATACTACATGTTGCGCGTGAGTATGAAGGCCTTACCGGTATTTCATGATACTGATATACCAGTATTTAAGTTTCTACTCAAGTACTTTATATATATTTGAGTAGAAAGTAGTATTTGAGACGCTCAAATTTTTTTTTAAATAGTTGAGTGTCTCAAATATAAATTACACATAAAACATTCAATTTGGGAATGAATTTAATTTGATAAGGATATTGCATGCAATTATTTTTCTTTTCTTTTGTTTTCATATTTATTTGGACATTAATAGGACCAAAAATTTTTCATATTAATAAAGTAAGAAGTTTTCTGAGTTATGTGATAACAAACAAACTCACGTTGTAAAATTCCTAACGGTCAGTAAGTCGGTAAGAAACATGTGCGATTAATATTATTTCTGTGAATAGTTGTTAATACTTTATAGATTAAGAAACATCGATAATTTTGATATTTTCATTCAAAGTCACATCACTAGGTACGCGAACAAGTAATAAAAGAAGCTCAATTGATTGATTATCTGTGAGATGTTTCTTTGGTTTAATCTCTGAAACTACAGCACCGCCTTATCACCAATAGAAGAAAGATTGACATGTTCAGACGTTTTTATTAGATGGGCAGGTGTGTATATAAACTAATAAGTCAATCGACCGCGCACATCTTGGTGCCAGTTTCTTAATCCTTTTAAGGCGACCATCTGTTATCGGATCTATTTTTCAGTATCTCATTGGACATTCAAGTGATACAAGCTTGTGATAGCCAATTATATAAAACTTCAATATGTTATTGTATGATCATAGCAAGTGGAAAGATATAGTCTCTTTTTACCGAACGAAAAGGAGGCGAGATCATTTGTATGTATTTTATAATAATTTGGCCCACAACCTCTAAATTATCAGTGATGTGATGAACATTCAGTATCAAACAACAATGCAAAATATCCTTTATCTCATATCATCAAGGCGTGCAGAATCGATTAACCGTACTTTAAAAAAAAAAGAAATAAAGATCTCTATCCACCAGTCTTTTGCCCACAGGCTTTTCTCATACTCAAATGGTCTGAAAAACTGTTTCACGTTACAAGTGGAAGATAAAAAAAAATATAAAAAAAAACATTCGAGACCTCGATTTATAATTCAAACCAATCATATTGATTGGTACGGTTTGACATTCGATTTTTAAAATTAATTCTTTCGCCTTGCCAGTATGTTATTGTGATTCATAAAAATTGTTCACGGAATAATCCTATATATATATATGCAGTATAAGATTTTGGCGTACGTGTTATTTCCATCGGGTTTACCTATCTACTGGTAAGACATAACAATTGATGGACATCGAGTGACAAATCATTCCAATACCTTCAATACTTTCTTTCTACATATCAGTACGGTCGAGTAAAAAATTTCAACAGCTGTATTATGTATGGTATAATAACCTCTATAATAGTGAGTTGGGCTGTGCATGTGTTTACCCGCGGGTTTACCTGACCGTCTTGTTTCAGCTGGCGCTGGGCATAGCCGCCTCGTTGGCTCGCTCGGACCGCAGCCATTCTACGAATTCGTCTAGCATTACTGGCCCTGTAAATCAATAAAAAAATATATATATTCATACACTATGTTGAAAATCTGAACATCTAATATCTCAATCTCTCTCAATGAACAAGAGACACTCAGGACGGTTGTATGTTGTTTGCATATATACAAACATGTGTGATGTCGGATGGTACGATAAATGCTCGCATTCAGTCTTTAGTCTAGGGTAGGAGTTTTGCTAAAATAGACCGGCTGAACTCCAGAAAGCTGCACCACAGGTTTCTGTTCACACACGGTCGCGACCATCTCATTATACTATAATCTATATCATTACAATATAATATAAATCTATGGTTCCTATAATGATTATAGGAACCATAGACTAAATAGACGGAGCTTAATTGTATATCAGATAAACGTCGTGTTCAGTCTATGGCAGGAACTCTGTTAGTAGCGCGGTAACAGTAACTCACAGGCTCCGTCCGCGTCGTAGGCCGTGAGCTGCGTGTCTATGGTGCGGCTGAACTCGAGGATGTTGCACCACTGGCCCGGTTGACGACGCGGTAGCGCCGCCCGCGCTGCAGGAAGGCGGCCAGCGCGGTAACAGTGATAGCAGTAACTCACAGGCTCCGTCCGCGTCGTAGGCCGTGAGCTGCGTGTCTATGGTGCGGCTGAACTCGAGGATGTTGCACCACTGGTCCCGGTTGACGACGCGGTAGCGCCGCCCGCGCTGCAGGAAGGCGGCCAGCGCGGTAACAGTGATAGCAGTAACTCACAGGCTCCGTCCGCGTCGTAGGCCGTGAGCTGCGTGTCTATGGTGCGGCTGAACTCGAGGATGTTGCACCACTGGTCCCGGTTGACGACGCGGTAGCGCCGCCCGCGCTGCAGGAAGGCGGCCAGCGCGGTAACAGTGATAGCAGTAACTCACAGGCTCCGTCCGCGTCGTAGGCCGTGAGCTGCGTGTCTATGGTGCGGCTGAACTCGAGGATGTTGCACCACTGGTCCCGGTTGACGACGCGGTAGCGCCGCCCGCGCTGCAGGAAGGCGGCCAGCGCGGTAACAGTGATAGCAGTAACTCACAGGCTCCGTCCGCGTCGTAGGCCGTGAGCTGCGTGTCTATGGTGCGGCTGAACTCGAGGATGTTGCACCACTGGTCCCGGTTGACGACGCGGTAGCGCCGCCCGCGCTGCAGGAAGGCGGCCAGCGCGGTAACAGTGATAGCAGTAACTCACAGGCTCCGTCCGCGTCGTAGGCCGTGAGCTGCGTGTCTATGGTGCGGCTGAACTCGAGGATGTTGCACCACTGGTCCCGGTTGACGACGCGGTAGCGCCGCCCGCGCTGCAGGAAGGCGGCCAGCGCGGTAACAGTGATAGCAGTAACTCACAGGCTCCGTCCGCGTCGTAGGCCGTGAGCTGCGTGTCTATGGTGCGGCTGAACTCGAGGATGTTGCACCACTGGTCCCGGTTGACGACGCGGTAGCGCCGCCCGCGCTGCAGGAAGGCGGCCAGCGCGGTAACAGTGATAGCAGTAACTCACAGGCTCCGTCCGCGTCGTAGGCCGTGAGCTGCGTGTCTATGGTGCGGCTGAACTCGAGGATGTTGCACCACTGGTCCCGGTTGACGACGCGGTAGCGCCGCCCGCGCTGCAGGAAGGCGGCCAGCGCGGTAACAGTGATAGCAGTAACTCACAGGCTCCGTCCGCGTCGTAGGCCGTGAGCTGCGTGTCTATGGTGCGGCTGAACTCGAGGATGTTGCACCACTGGTCCCGGTTGACGACGCGGTAGCGCCGCCCGCGCTGCAGGAAGGCGGCCAGCGCGGTAACAGTGATAGCAGTAACTCACAGGCTCCGTCCGCGTCGTAGGCCGTGAGCTGCGTGTCTATGGTGCGGCTGAACTCGAGGATGTTGCACCACTGGTCCCGGTTGACGACGCGGTAGCGCCGCCCGCGCTGCAGGAAGGCGGCCAGCGCGGTAACAGTGATAGCAGTAACTCACAGGCTCCGTCCGCGTCGTAGGCCGTGAGCTGCGTGTCTATGGTGCGGCTGAACTCGAGGATGTTGCACCACTGGTCCCGGTTGACGACGCGGTAGCGCCGCCCGCGCTGCAGGAAGGCGGCCAGCGCGGTAACAGTGATAGCAGTAACTCACAGGCTCCGTCCGCGTCGTAGGCCGTGAGCTGCGTGTCTATGGTGCGGCTGAACTCGAGGATGTTGCACCACTGGTCCCGGTTGACGACGCGGTAGCGCCGCCCGCGCTGCAGGAAGGCGGCCAGCGCGGTAACAGTGATAGCAGTAACTCACAGGCTCCGTCCGCGTCGTAGGCCGTGAGCTGCGTGTCTATGGTGCGGCTGAACTCGAGGATGTTGCACCACTGGTCCCGGTTGACGACGCGGTAGCGCCGCCCGCGCTGCAGGAAGGCGGCCAGCGCGGTAACAGTGATAGCAGTAACTCACAGGCTCCGTCCGCGTCGTAGGCCGTGAGCTGCGTGTCTATGGTGCGGCTGAACTCGAGGATGTTGCACCACTGGTCCCGGTTGACGACGCGGTAGCGCCGCCCGCGCTGCAGGAAGGCGGCCAGCGCGGTAACAGTGATAGCAGTAACTCACAGGCTCCGTCCGCGTCGTAGGCCGTGAGCTGCGTGTCTATGGTGCGGCTGAACTCGAGGATGTTGCACCACTGGTCCCGGTTGACGACGCGGTAGCGCCGCCCGCGCTGCAGGAAGGCGGCCAGCGCGGTAACAGTGATAGCAGTAACTCACAGGCTCCGTCCGCGTCGTAGGCCGTGAGCTGCGTGTCTATGGTGCGGCTGAACTCGAGGATGTTGCACCACTGGTCCCGGTTGACGACGCGGTAGCGCCGCCCGCGCTGCAGGAAGGCGGCCAGCGCGGTAACAGTGATAGCAGTAACTCACAGGCTCCGTCCGCGTCGTAGGCCGTGAGCTGCGTGTCTATGGTGCGGCTGAACTCGAGGATGTTGCACCACTGGTCCCGGTTGACGACGCGGTAGCGCCGCCCGCGCTGCAGGAAGGCGGCCAGCGCGGTAACAGTGATAGCAGTAACTCACAGGCTCCGTCCGCGTCGTAGGCCGTGAGCTGCGTGTCTATGGTGCGGCTGAACTCGAGGATGTTGCACCACTGGTCCCGGTTGACGACGCGGTAGCGCCGCCCGCGCTGCAGGAAGGCGGCCAGCGCGGTAACAGTGATAGCAGTAACTCACAGGCTCCGTCCGCGTCGTAGGCCGTGAGCTGCGTGTCTATGGTGCGGCTGAACTCGAGGATGTTGCACCACTGGTCCCGGTTGACGACGCGGTAGCGCCGCCCGCGCTGCAGGAAGGCGGCCAGCGCGGTAACAGTGATAGCAGTAACTCACAGGCTCCGTCCGCGTCGTAGGCCGTGAGCTGCGTGTCTATGGTGCGGCTGAACTCGAGGATGTTGCACCACTGGTCCCGGTTGACGACGCGGTAGCGCCGCCCGCGCTGCAGGAAGGCGGCCAGCGCGGTAACAGTGATAGCAGTAACTCACAGGCTCCGTCCGCGTCGTAGGCCGTGAGCTGCGTGTCTATGGTGCGGCTGAACTCGAGGATGTTGCACCACTGGTCCCGGTTGACGACGCGGTAGCGCCGCCCGCGCTGCAGGAAGGCGGCCAGCGCGGTAACAGTGATAGCAGTAACTCACAGGCTCCGTCCGCGTCGTAGGCCGTGAGCTGCGTGTCTATGGTGCGGCTGAACTCGAGGATGTTGCACCACTGGTCCCGGTTGACGACGCGGTAGCGCCGCCCGCGCTGCAGGAAGGCGGCCAGCGCGGTAACAGTGATAGCAGTAACTCACAGGCTCCGTCCGCGTCGTAGGCCGTGAGCTGCGTGTCTATGGTGCGGCTGAACTCGAGGATGTTGCACCACTGGTCCCGGTTGACGACGCGGTAGCGCCGCCCGCGCTGCAGGAAGGCGGCCAGCGCGGTAACAGTGATAGCAGTAACTCACAGGCTCCGTCCGCGTCGTAGGCCGTGAGCTGCGTGTCTATGGTGCGGCTGAACTCGAGGATGTTGCACCACTGGTCCCGGTTGACGACGCGGTAGCGCCGCCCGCGCTGCAGGAAGGCGGCCAGCGCGGTAACAGTGATAGCAGTAACTCACAGGCTCCGTCCGCGTCGTAGGCCGTGAGCTGCGTGTCTATGGTGCGGCTGAACTCGAGGATGTTGCACCACTGGTCCCGGTTGACGACGCGGTAGCGCCGCCCGCGCTGCAGGAAGGCGGCCAGCGCGGTAACAGTGATAGCAGTAACTCACAGGCTCCGTCCGCGTCGTAGGCCGTGAGCTGCGTGTCTATGGTGCGGCTGAACTCGAGGATGTTGCACCACTGGTCCCGGTTGACGACGCGGTAGCGCCGCCCGCGCTGCAGGAAGGCGGCCAGCGCGGTAACAGTGATAGCAGTAACTCACAGGCTCCGTCCGCGTCGTAGGCCGTGAGCTGCGTGTCTATGGTGCGGCTGAACTCGAGGATGTTGCACCACTGGTCCCGGTTGACGACGCGGTAGCGCCGCCCGCGCTGCAGGAAGGCGGCCAGCGCGGTAACAGTGATAGCAGTAACTCACAGGCTCCGTCCGCGTCGTAGGCCGTGAGCTGCGTGTCTATGGTGCGGCTGAACTCGAGGATGTTGCACCACTGGTCCCGGTTGACGACGCGGTAGCGCCGCCCGCGCTGCAGGAAGGCGGCCAGCGCGGTAACAGTGATAGCAGTAACTCACAGGCTCCGTCCGCGTCGTAGGCCGTGAGCTGCGTGTCTATGGTGCGGCTGAACTCGAGGATGTTGCACCACTGGTCCCGGTTGACGACGCGGTAGCGCCGCCCGCGCTGCAGGAAGGCGGCCAGCGCGGTAACAGTGATAGCAGTAACTCACAGGCTCCGTCCGCGTCGTAGGCCGTGAGCTGCGTGTCTATGGTGCGGCTGAACTCGAGGATGTTGCACCACTGGTCCCGGTTGACGACGCGGTAGCGCCGCCCGCGCTGCAGGAAGGCGGCCAGCGGCGCGCGCAGCGGCCAGCGCGGCAGCAGCACGCCCAGCAGCGCGCGCGCCGTGCCCGTGTCCAGCGACCGCTGGTCTTTGTCCTGTGGCGCAACGTTGTTCCACAGTTATGCCAAGTGGTTACCGGCACCAATATTATAGGACCGCTCCATCTCTTTCCCATGGATGTCGTAAAAGGCGGCTAAGGGATAGGTTTATAAACTTGGGATTCTTCACCAATATTAAAAAGAATAGGACCGCTCCATCTCTTTCCCATGGATGTCGTAAAAGGCGACTAAGGTATAGGTTTATAAACTTGGGATTCTTCACCAATATTAAAAAGAATAGGACCGCTCCATGTCTTTTCCGTGGATGTCGTAAAAGGTGGCGATTATAAACTTGGGATTCTTCTTTTAGGCAATGAACCAGCAACCTGTCACTATTTGAATCTCAATTCTATCATCAAACCTAACAGCTGAACGTGACTTGTCAAACTTTCAAGACTCAGTGCTCGGTCTACCCCGCGAGGAATAAATAGACGTGATTGTATGAATTTCAATGTTCTAACCTTATCACTAACTTCTACATGATAGTTGTAAATCTATCCTAATCAAGTTATATGGAGTGAAAACATGTGATTTTAGGACGATATAATTATGATCTCTACTACTAAGGATTTGTAAACCTGATCATCATATCAGTCGCTAAGATTTTGAGCTTAACGATTTAAAAAAAAAAGACCATATTAATATTAGGTCATTACATGTCAAATTGGCGCTTTCTTGTACTGGCCACTTTAATCACAAATTTCTCCCTTTTGGTTAGGAATTCCAAATTCAAATTTAAACAGTTATTTACACATGTATTTGTGTTTCGTTAACCGTCATTCGGTTGTTTTTTTTTTTTGTAAAAGGATCAATGAACTACCTATGAGATGGCAAAAGTGCATAGATAATAATGGTTCTTACTTTGATTAAATAAACATATTATATTAAAAAACATTCGACTTTGAGTTCCTCCTATATCAAAAGCTAATTTCATATGTAATGATACCTTTATACATTAGGATACCTTTATACATTAGGATATGTATAAAGGTACTATTACATACATACATACTAGCAAATTATATTACCAAACAAACCTTTCATTTACTAAAGATAACTTTGTGGACATACATAAATATCACATCTATATCCCCTGCGGGGTAACAGAGCCAACAGTCTTGAAGAGACTGATAGGCCACGCTCAGATATTTGGCTTGATATTAGAATTGAGATTCAAATAGTGACAGGTTGCTAGCATACCACCTAAAAGAAGAATTCCAAGTTTATAAGCCTATCCCAATATAACTTTGTGGAATCGAATTAAAAACGAATCAATGTGTTTTTATAAGCATTTCGCATACAGCAATTACTTAAAATATAACATTAGAGCGTAAGATAAATGAACTTATAGTACTCACCCTAGCAAAATCATAAGAATATCTGTATACAGCCTTAAATACGTAGGGGTCATTTAGTAAATTGCGTAAATATTCTAATTTGTTCTGTAGTTTGTGCACGCTGTCACACTGCAGTTCAGTTAAACCTGTGAAAGATGAGAAACATCATAATTATATTCTGATACTTATATTGCAAATATGAAACTGTGTTTGTTTGACAGACTTTCATGTCAAAACCACTGAACCTACCTAAATGAAATTTTGCACACATATTGTGTGGAGTGTGGAAAGACATTACTTACTGTACTTTTAAAGCAGGCGAAAGCTAATCAAATTTATATTTCGCTCTATTTTCATCACTTTGTCAAATTGTCATTTCATGACATTTTTTATTTGTCAAGTTTAATTAATTATGTTTAATTTTAGTAAATATTGTTAAAACATTTGTTATTTATTTAATTTCTATCACTTAACACACTCAAACACTGTTTGAAATCAGACTATGATTAAAAATTAAAAAAATGTACAGATCTGAACATTTTTAAGAAAGAACCAAGCAACACTTCTAATTTAATTTTCTCCCTAATCGTGTTGTTACAGACTGGAACAAGCTTCCTACGAGTGTCATAACTGCTCCTTCAGTCAATTGTTTTAAGAATTGGTTAGACAAACTTTAAAAATCTCCTAAGCATCAAAATTCACACGCATCAGCTTAATGAGCTGCTAGTGTGTTTAAAGTATATAATAACTAATAACTATTAGTATGATCTTAATTGAATTACCTTTCAACCATTCCTCCTGTGTGAAGAAGCCCATTTGTTTGGCACCCATTTTGTAAGCTATCACCAACATTACTACATTCTCCGGGTCAACTCCTAAATCTTCGCAGAACTTTTCCATTCCCTCAGGACCTTAAAAGAGAAAAGTAGATGCCGTAAACTGTGATGTATCTTTTTTAAGCCTTTTCTGTTGATGCTGTGTAACACAAATTAATATAACATACATTAAAATAAGAGTTAAATCCATATAATGATCTCGCAAACCACTAATATTATAAGTGCGGAAGTTTGAGCATGTATTGTTACTCTTTGCGACTTCTAGCACAACAGTGGTGCGCTAGTCTGCAGCACCGCAGGTCTCGGGTTCGAATATCAGTTTGGGCATAATATTAAACGAACTTTTGTCTGACTTAACATATCTACATCAATTTCTGGAGCTGTGCAACATTTTTTTATTTGTATATCAAATAATATGTTTGTAATTCAAGATTTCAGTCTTAAGTGGTGTTTGTAGGTCATGCATGAGATATCTCACCTAAAACATCTGGCTCTGACACGGACGTGTATTCTTTGAACCAAGTTAAACATTTCCTTGCACTGAAGCTGGTGTCTTCTGTTTTGGTATGTCGTCGAGAACTGAAAGGTCATAACAAAATTATCATTAATTAAATACTGATGATATTAAATTTAAATAAATAAATATATACAGGACAAATAACACAGATTGAGTTAGCCTCGAAGTAAGTTCGAGACTTGCATTACGAGATACTAACTCAACTATACTATATTTTATAATAAATACTTATATAGATAAACATCCAAGACCCAGGCCAATCAGAAAAAGTTCTTTTCTCATCATGCCCTGGCCGGGATTCGAACCCGGGACCTCTGGTGTGGTGTCGCAGGCAAGCGTACTACCGCTGGGCCACAGAGGCCGTCAGAAATTTACTTTTAACATATTGATAACAGCAATAATGCAGAGCATTATTTGATATATTCATACAGAACCTTCAACATTTTTAGATATATGTACTGTGTAAGTCATACCTGCTATTTCTAGACCTCTTGTGGTGGTGATGTTCGTCTATGGCAGTCGCTCCCGGCAGCACCTCATTGGTGGGAGCCCCACTCCGAGTGCGTTTGCTGCAGCGAGGCATCGCTCTACCACCCTGGCATCATAGTATATATATTTCAAACCAGTACAACATGTATATAAAACTAGGTTTTACACTGAACTTTGCTCTCATGGGAAATTACAGAAAAAAAATCAAATTCTATCTTCTTCCTCCTGGCTTTAGTCCTGGTTGCAACCTCGACTTTCTGAAGAGGAGCCCAGGACCCAATAACCCTTCCCTCACTATAAGAGCATCATAGTTGAACGGGCCGAGGGCCTATAGGTCTTGTCAGAATAAAAACAGAATTTTGCCTGTTCAAGATGTCTTATCATCGTCTCATCTTAGTGTTGATTGTCCTTTTTTTCCAGTCTGTTAGTCTATTTTGGTCATCTAAATTGTCAAGTCAAAGAGTCTGTTTGTCCATGGAAGCTGAACGGCCGCTACATTAGTAAAAAAAAATTTCTATATCTGTGCCACATTTTGAGAAAACAGTTCAGTATTTCGAGTTTATTCATTACAAACATACAAAAATACAAATATTTTTATTATTGGTGTGGATAAGTGGCTTTCTTTATTGTGTGTGTGAATTTTTAAAATCCTCAAACCACTGCAAAAGCCAATTATATACCAACAATTCAGGAGTGGCTAAGGTAACAAACAAGCTAGCTTCATAATATCTTCAAATACATATTTTGATGACCAATAGGTTTATTTTTCATATTAATTATTTTTGTTTAGCAACTTTTGTTTAACTATTAACAAGTACTGTATAAATAATAAACAGGTTTCCTGTAACTTGATCTCTAAGAACAAATCCATTATTGTAACAATTATCATGTGAAGACAGAGACTTATCTTACAATTATCATATAACAATAATAGTATAACAATTATCGAAATAATAGTGATTTACTTACTAACATTATAACAACATAGTTACAGAGCTAATGATCACAAACAAAAACATTGGAAGTGAAAAGAAACCTGATGTGGACAAAAAACATGAGATGCTTTCAAAGTGTTAGGTTATATTTTCATTTCCATGAAATTTAATTGGTTGCTCCAATATTGACTGATTACCAAGCACGTAAAAGAATAATAGATAAAATATAATTCCAAGAAAACATACAAAATATATTATAGTCATATTTACCTACCTACCTTGATATACATTCTTACAGGTAACCAACCACAATTTCATGAAAATGATCAAAAAGGTGCAAATGTATGTTAAAATATCAATAAACTTACGATTGGTGGCAGATTCGATATAAAATTAGAAAACTTAAAGGGGCTTTCGTCTCCTATTTTGCGAAATTTGCGAGAGCAGCTTGACGGAAAAATGTCTTCTTACTTTCTGACAGGTCGATAATAACCTGAAATAAAAAAGGAAGTGTCTAGTCTGCCACCAGTGGTCATTTAATAAAAATAAATATACTGCCACTTGTGGTTAGATAAAAAATTATATTATTCTGCCGCTATAGGCACAATAACAAATAAGGCTATTCTGCCACAAGTGGCAAGTCAAACCAACAAAATATTCTACCGCTAGTTAGAGGCAGCATACCTACCAAAAATAAACAGCCACCAAAGCTGAGGCAAGCCTTTTGCGGCAATTGATATACTTATCAAAAAGTAGTAAATGATACACGATTTCTAAGAAATATATTTATTTTTCATGTTCTTTTTTTTTCTTAACTCCTACTACTGTTAGATCATGTCCTTTGGGTCGACCTCTGCGTTTTCGGACAGCTGGTAATCTTATTGTTTGATTAACAAGAGCATTACAGGTCTGTGCCTGATTTAATGCCTTTAGTATTAGCTAAAGGCATTAAATCAGGCATATTTTTGTCATTTCTATCTTCAGTTTTTACATGTTTCTCAGCCTTTTCTAGATTTTGTTTCAACAGGTTTCTCTATATGTAGATTTATATCTTTCTCATCCTGTTTATTATGTATTATAAGTTGTCTCTCTGCGTATTCTATATTTACTATCTCTAAATCTTCTGCAGTATGGTCGATTATATGTATGTGCCTTATTTGTTTTTATCGTTACATTTTCATAGTTTTTTGTGTCTTCCTTTTCTGTTTCTGGTTCAATATGTATTATTACATGTGTCTCTAAGTTTATTTTATTGCTTTCTTTTTGCTCATTATGTATTAATATCTACTATATTTTTAGCAAATCCAATTTGCTCTGTTTCTAAAACCTCTGTAGTGTTATTGTTAATTTCTATGTTACTTGTTCTTTTAAACGTATTTTCATCTTTATTTCTGTCATCATTTTCTATTTCTTCGTCGTTTATTTCTAAATGTTGTATTTTTTGGTCTCTTCCTTTTGATTAAGTACTGTTATTGTTTTATGGCCTTTATTATTTTAACATAGCTGTTTTGTATTTTTGCGGTACACAGAAAAAGCACTCTAAGTGCTTTTTCTGGGTTTTATCGTTAATTATAATTTACAGTAATACAAACAATGAAAAAAGTTTAAAACTTCCTCATCAACTACAAAAACAAAAACCGAAAGGGTTATGTTTTTGTTTTTGTCACATTGCTAACTTCGGTACGATACTTTAACATAATGAAATATATGCTTTATATACAAGTTATAAGGAACATATTCCAATAACTAATAACTTGTGGCGGAATAGCATTTTATATTAGTCTGCCGTAATAGGAACAACTTCACTACGCTGCCCTAGTGTATTTTAAAATTAGACTTTATTCGTTTGACTAAAGGAACAAATTTGTATACCACAATACTTGTGGCAGAATTATTTAATTTCTTATTTTACCACTAGCGGCTTAGTAATTCGATTTGTTAAATGGCCGCTGGTGGCGGACTAGACACTTCCAATAAAAAATCAATGTGGGGCAAAAGAGAGAAATGATGAGACGATTGGCAAACGCGACGCGAATTTATAATGGCTGATTAATTAATGATAAAATAAAGAATTATTGATGGATAAGTAAGGATGGATTCTTTCCAAGAAAAATGCTTTACTAAAAATTTTGACTACTTATGCGTCTTACCTGGTATTGAAATGTTGCTATTAATATTAAGTATTAGATTTTAATAAATTAACGGGGTACAACGTATTTTATCAATAAATTAATGAAAATATGGACAAAAATTGTAAAACCAAACAGCGTACACAGCGGCTGAGAAAACTCAAAACGAAGTTAACGTTTAGTTTCTGCGAACGAACGTGCCGTAAAATGAGGACAATAATTTAGTTATTGATATTTTACGTAATTAATAGTAAGTTATCGTTATTTTATTGAATTTCTTGACATTATTATGAGTCGCTTATTATTACTTTGAAATTTGAATGTTGTAATAGATTGTATTCTTTTAATAGTTTATTATGCAAATTACGAATGAACAAAACGCTTCATATTTTTTTTCTACAAGATAAAAATAAGCAATGAAGTATCAGTAGTACGGTTTCAAAAGATTATAAAATAAAAAGCAACTACATACTTACTATGCATACAATTTATACACTATTCATCTAGATTCCTCAATGGAATTCTGGAATCGGACAGGTTTCCAGGATATGTTGCAATGTACCGGTATCGTGCAAACACGTGGTGTTTTGCATGAAATCAAATAAATACGAAGAAATGTAACGAAATGGGTGACGACGACAAAGACTGAGTAGGTATTCGTTATAAAATTACCGTAACGAACATTCATTCCCCTTTTTCTTAATCCGAAGTGTGAGCCTTTTGAATAGCCAAAATAAGACATTAGAATTTAGGAAAGGTTTCTTGGAATTTTTGGCGGGAATCCCAAACGTCATATTGTGTGTGGTGTAGGTAATATTTTTTCCGAAATGTGTGTTGGATTTAATGATTTATAAATAATGGATTATTCATTATTATATGTTCGTGGCATGTGACAAGCATGAGCGTTAGAGAGTGTTACAATAACGGATTTAGTGACAAAGTCCCAAAAAGAATATTCTTAACGAGGACTGACTAAAACTCGAAAGTTCACGAAGAAGTTTTATTGCCACATGGCTTCATTATACAAATTTCTAGCATACGAATAGTTACCAAATTTATAGGCGGGGTAACCATGGACTGTTTAAATCTGACACAGTTAGAATTGCATTTGACTACATTTAGGAGTTTAGAACAATCGAGGGACGAATGCGAGGGTGCTGCGCCCTCCCTGTCTAGTGTATTATTGATTTTCATGTTTGTTAATACTTTAATTCGTACACTTACCTTTCAAGAACAGCTTCTACTACTGTGTAGGTAGGCAATTTAATAACACTTTATAATTTCTGTTTGACAAATTTTGTTAATTATGTATAAGATAATAACATTTAATAGAAAAAATAATATTATTTGTATTCCAGTTTATATTTGTATGAAAATTTGATATTGCCTAAGGAATTCTAAAAGACTGTTTTGTCATAGGTAAGATATTATTATTTCGAAATTCTCGTATATATCATCCTGGTCATATTACACATACAAACGTAAAATAAAATCAACTCCCGACCAATCAACTTAACCTCAACCAAGATCAACTCTCCTACGTCGATTGGGGTTCGAACCCGGGAACTTTTGGTTTAGAGGTGAGATTTCGACAACTGCACCAAACAGAATATGTACCTAAGAGTCCCGCCAAACTAATAAAAAAAAATTTGTTATTGTTGTCATAAATAAGATGCAAAATTAATGACATTAGGTAGGTATAGTGCCTTAATCATTCTTTGTCTCGAGGAAAATGTCTACTTTTCATTTTATTTCGCAATGAAAAACCGTTTAAAAAGCGAATTAGATATTATATTTTAGTTTTTCTAAAATCTTTATTAGTATTTATCATAGGGAGTAGAACTATCTCGTAAACAGATTGTTTATTAATATATTCAGACAATTAATTCAGGACTGTTTACAGGTTGTATCCGAGCGAATCCGGGGCAGGTAATTTCGTGTAATTGGAATCTATGTATAGCTTACTATAGTTATTTTGCCTTATATCAAAGTTAATTTCGTAACGTGTAGTGTTCACATCCATGTCAATATTATAAAAACGTAGTAATTTTTTAAAGTATACTAGTTCTACATTCATTCATGTTTTTTAATGTAGACAATGTGCATTCGTCCATGATTTAGATTTAAGAGATCTAAATTTATGTGTGTTTGACGTCCGATGAAAATGCTGCAGTGTAGTTTGTTCCGCCGCTTCTTCTACACGTGCGCTTCGGAAGCGGTAGTAGTTATAATTAGATTTAAGTGATGTGACGTCAATAAGTGATACCTTGTATCCAATTTTGAAAATAAATCTATTCTATTCTATACCTATGTGAAGTTATTTGAGTTTGTAGAAAGAAAACTAACTCAAATAATGCTTGATGGATTTTGATAAAATAACACAAAGATAGAGGCCTAGTTTGAAGCTCCATATACTACTTTTCATCTTAGAAATTACCACGGCTAGAAAGGGCCTGGCTATATAGTATAATAATAGACAAAATATACGTAGTATCACCGAGTTAATATCGGCTAAAATACTAATTCCTCTCTTTTTGGTCGGGGTTTAAAACTTTTTAGGCTTTAAAGGAAAATATTTAAAGTTTCACATTTCCATTGTTAGTTTTACAAGCGGTCGCCTGGAAAGAGGAATTCGCTTCCGAAGCGAAACTTCAGACAAAATACATTCAACTTTAGAGATCTGTAACTATTTTAATATGAAAACTTACTCCTTTTCAAGACTGGACAAGATGGGATCGTGGTAAGTGGTTATAGATAGTCTTTGTCTACCCTTCCGGGTAAGAGCCTTGTTCATATACATATCTACATACATAAAATCACTTATGCATATACGGACAAGGCTGTCTATCTACATAGGCAAGGCTGTGTCTATATTTCATAACGTAGCTATCGTAAGAGACAAATACAGTTCAGAAGAACTATTAAAGACTACGAGTAGGTTTCAAAAATTCACTGTTTTGCACTTACACATACTGAGTCGATACATTAAAAAAAAAACCTGAACTTTTTCTCATATTTCAAAATTTCCTCTAGACGTTTCTTCCTAAAATGCCAGCTTGACTGATATCATCATTAAAACACCGATATTTAAATATTTCTAGAAGGCCGGGGGTGCGGTGTTATGCCATTTAAACAAGCATGCTACGCGTAGTGCAATAGGTCTCATTCAAGCTGATTTCACCCCCGCATCACCCCATTTCACCCCACGCAACCCTCGAAGCACGATCAGTTCGCGTCGAATCGAGTTAGAGGGCGCCCGCGTCGCCATTTCCTCGATACTACACGCGATTTCCCGAACTACAGTGCAATAATTCAAAACAATTCGAATTTCAAAATTTGTGTTCGCTTAAAGTTTTTTATTGTCTGTTAAAGTTATAGTTTTAATTTGACGTGTTATTTTTTTTTTAATTGTAGTTGTTTCGTTTGTGGATAGTGTGTATTTTGGAGGTGGACATCCGCAGTTAGCCAACTTACGTAAGTCCAGTATTTACTGCATTGCGATGAAATGATGTTATGTATGCTAATATTTAATCACTTATCCACGTTCAAGCTTCAAGGTTATATATTTTTGCGGTACTAAAAAATTATCGAATTAAGAAATTACTAGAAGCGGCACCCGGCATTTTAGGTAGAAGATATTGTGTTTTTGTGTCACGTATCCATATAATTCTTTTGTTTAAGTGAGGAAATACCTATCCTTTTGTCTGGACTTAACAAGGGTCCCTTCAGTAACATAAACCAATTAATTACTTCACCTACATACGTCTTCGATTGGGCCATGAATGGCTTCTAATGGCATAGACAAAACACTGAATACGTGTTTGTAGCAGAATTAGAAAGGGTATTAGGTTATTATGCCACAAGAACGTAGAAGAAGTTTCCTAATTTTTATTTAATATATACTGTTTCTTTTTGTTTTTTCCTCATGTATATCTTCTTCCTCCTGACTTTAGTCCCGGTTACATCCTCACCTCTCTGGAGAGGAGCCAGGGGTATGCCTTTGACCATGGATCCTGGATAGGGTTAGTCAGGTTTTTACACGAAGTGACTCCCATCTGGCCTCCGTAATCTTTGCAGGTAAACCTAACCTGTACTGGATCCATGGTTACACATCCAGTTGTCTGAATGTGCAGGTTTTCTCACGATGTTTTCCGTCATCGAAAATTATCGGTTAGTATTCAAACTAATGTACATAACTTTGAACGAGTCAATGGTACATGGCCGAGGTGGGATTTGAACCTGTGACTTTCTGCGCATCACGGATTCGACCACCGACCATCTGACTTTTTCCTCATACCTATATACGAACGTTTTTTAGCAGACCATTTTTAATAATAAATGTTAAAATATCGCTAACTAAAATTGTAACAAACCAAAAATAATATAAATATTCATTTACTTATCTTTGAAAATGGCTTTACAATATATTTTACTTTAATATGTTATTAACATACATATAATCACATCTTTATCCCTTGCGGGTTAGACAGAGCCAACAGTCTTGAAAAGACTGATAGGCCACCTTCAATACAATTGAGATTCAAATAGTGACAGGTTGCTAGCCCATCGCCTAAAAGAAGAATCCCAAATTTTAAAGGACTATCCCTGAGTCGCCTTTTACAACATCCATGGGAACGAGATGGAGTGGTTCTATTCTTTTTTTTATTGGTGCCGGGAACTATACGGCACGAATTAATTATGTTTCGGGTACCTACCCGTACCTACCCTACCCTAGAGTACCTACTCTTGACCAGACCTTTCGCCAGAATGTTCCCGATTTTTCAAGGTACGTCCGTCTAGGTCTTACCTTACCAACATTATGCATTATTGTTGCACTAAACCTGTGTCGTATTTCGTGTATACTATATCGTTGCACCACATAACTCTGGATAATAAGGCTGTATGCAGATTGCAGTGGGTGCAACTGATTTTGCGGTCAGTGCGGTCATGGCGGTCTCAAGATTTATTTCAAACTATTCGGGACAATACAGTGGTTTCAATTTACGATTTCCGAGAACATACAATCGGATTCTGTTTTAGATAAACTAGATTCTGGTAGTGTGTATGTAGATGCTTAGATTTATAATACATACTTGTTATCACGTCTTTTCCCCTTACGGAGTGGACAGAGCCAACAGTCATACAAAGACTGAAAGGCCACGTTCGGATGTAGTGCTTAAAAATGGAATTGAGATACAAATAGTGTTTTTTTTAATTTATTTTATTTGTTGTCACTCTAAGTATGTTGATCACTGGTGTAAAGCAGCTTCCTGGTTTGTGTGCTATTTGATGCATCTTCAAGCCAGGTTGCTAGTGTTTTATGCAATGTGATGACGCAAATAGTTTATTCTTTATTCATATTTATATATATTTATATTATATTATATTAAATTGAATTTTGAGTAACACCTTTATTTAAATAATTGAGGTAACCTTCTGGTTTGATTGCCATTTGATGCATTTCAAACCAGTTGGCTAATGCTTTGCTTATTTGAAATTCACAAATGGTTTATGATTTGTTTATATATTATAATGTATTATTTAATTAAATTGAATTTTGTGAATCGTCTATATTAAATGATTGATGTAGCCTTCTGGTTTGATTGCCATTTGATACAATTCAAACCAGTTGGCCAATGGCTTCCTTATATTGTTCTGAAGTCACACAACACAAATAGTGTTTAGGTTGCTAGCCCATCGCCTACAAGAAGAATCCCAAGTTTATTAGCCGCTATCCCTTAGTCGCCTTTAACGGCATTAATGGGAAATGTGAATAAATTATTTTGATTGGATGATAAGCGATATCACAAGCTTAGATCGTCTCATATATCTAAAAGTGGTGACCATTTAGTTTGACCTTCCAGCGAAGTAGTAATGAAGTTAACTTAAGTAGCTTGGTTTCAGCAATTGATTCGATAAGGGCGTTAGGTTCAAGGGCAAACATAAATGAAGTAGATATACCTACTACTACTACAGAATATAAAATCTAATTATTTATTTACTTAGTCATCTTTACTAATATTATAAAGCTGAAGAGTTTGTTTGTTTGATAGCGCTAATCTCAGGAACTACTGGTTCGAATTGAAAAATTCTTTTTGTGTTGAATATACCATTTATCGAGGAAGGCTTCAGGCTATATAACATCACGCTGCAACTTATAGGAGCGAAGAAATAATAAAATCATTCATTCTTGAGGGCTTCAATGACGCCCAAATAACTATTCCACGCGGACGAAGTTAAAAAGCACAGCTAGTATTATATTATGTAATTTTTTATGTTATTACAAACATGCATACACATATATCACGCCCCTTTCTTTCTTTCTTAAGTTTCATCCACGTGCTCTATTCATGTAAGCTCGTCGGTTTCGGGTACTCTTGACCTGACCTTTTGCCAGAACGTGTAATAGTATTAGGTTGGTATAAGTACTTTGTTTTACAATTTTCCTAGTCGTGTGAGTCACATACACATCACGTTTAGTCCCTTACAGGGTAGATAGTGCCAATAAGCTGAAGATTCAAAGACCACGTTTAGTCGAGTACCCTACCTATATTGATAGGCTATCGCCTAAAAGAAAAATACCAAGTTTTATAAGACGTTCCATTATTTAAATTGGGTATTCTTGGAGAATGTCGAAGAATAAATGTAGCCGTGAAATCAAAAATATGCAAGACAAGTCATACATACTATTTTCTTGCAAAATAACTATTCCTTTTTTATATCTGTGCCAAATTTGTTAAGTTTCGAGGTTTTATTTGTTCGAAAACAATATAATATTTAAATGTTTTATCTTTATAAAACCTATCTATGTTATGTGCAACTTTAAAACCTGTGTGTTATTCTCTGGTTAGGATGGCACAAATTGAACTACACGAAGTGTCACACGCAATTCAAAAAGCAATTTGTTGGAACAACCCGCGTGGCTTTATAACACGAGTTAACAATTTGTGTGTTGCCTACTGTGAAAAAACTATAGTTTGTCAGTGTTGAACAAAAATATTAAATTCTACAGAACTTAGCTGTAAGATTCAAAGTAAGTTAAATAAATGGGGTGGTTCCTGGGTGCCGTGTGGTTCCCGGCACCAATAGGAAAAAGAATAGACCCACTCCATCTCTTCCCATGAATGTCGTAAAAGGCGACTAAGGGAAAGGCTTATAAACTTGAGATTCTTTTAGGCGACATGCTAGCAACCTGTCACTATTTGAATCTCAATTCTGTCATAAAGCCAAACAGCTGAACGTCGTGTTTCATTCTTTATAAGACTGTTGGCTCTGTCTACCGCGCGAGGGATACAGACGTGATTATATGTATGTATGTTAAATAAATAACTACATTTTTCCACTTGTCACAATCTGAGACTTTCTGGCAAAGGTTCCGAAACCGACAAGCTTTTATGAAGAGTGATAAGAATGTGGATGAAGCGATAGAAGTATGCAGGGATCGTGGCAAGTGGAAAGATATTTCTGGTTACCCTTCCGGGAAAGAGGTGTACCTAATATTACGTCAATCTGAACATTTTAATATAGAAAATTAGTCTCCGAGTTATTGTACTATCAGCTTTTGTTTATGTTATACTCAAACTGTAGATACGCGAACTTAGCAAACCAGATAAGTCATAAAACGGCTATAGAAATGACCTTACAATGTCCCTAGGTAGGTCGTTAAATACAATGTATTTAAATTGCTTAAAAATACTCGGCTATACTAAAATAGGCTGACGAAAGTAGTATGCATGGATTATGGCGAGTGAGAAGATGTAGTTAGTCTCTAAAGAAGCGTTATTATACTAAAGGCCGCCCGCTACTTCGTCCGCGTGGAATACTTATTTTGGGCATCATTGAAGCCCTCAAGGATAAATAATTTTCCCCTTTTTTTCACATATTCCATTATTTCTTTGCTCCTTATAGTTGCAGCGTGATGTTATATAGCCTAAAGCTCTCCTCGATAAATGGTCTATTCAACGCAAAAACAAAATTTCAATTCGAACCAGTAGTTCCTGAGATTAGCGCGTTCAAACAAACAAACAAACTCAGCGTTTATAATATTAGTATAAATATGTAAGAAATGGGATGGAACTTTGGGATGTCCTGGAAATTAGGCCTCGCATAGAAGGTCAAACAATCAATACTTGTATCGTCAGTTCTACTTGAGTAGTGGGTGGGTAATATCGGTGGGTAATAATTATCGCACCACCCATAAGTGAATGTCAGTTTGGTCCAAAGGTTCGACTGGCATAGAATATGGCATTAAGTACTACCTGTTGTACATTATATGACATGATAACATTGACGGCCTCTGTGGCTCAGCGGTAGTACGCTTGTCTGTGACACCGGAGGTCCCGCGGGTTCGAATCCCGGCCAGGGCATGATGAGAAAAGAACTTTTTCTGATTATCCTGGGTCTTGGATGTTTATCTATATAAGTATTATATTATAAAATATAGTATCGTTGAGTTAGTATCTCGTAACACAAGTTTCGAACTTACTTCGAGGCTAACTCAATCTGTGTAATTTGTCCCGTATATATCTATCTATATCTATCTATATGTGCATTAAGTATAAATATATAAATAATATTGAACTGAAGACATTATGTAGGGAGTCAAGGAAGGTGCGCTGTAAGTGGATAATCAAAGAAGAGAATCTCTTCTGTTTTTCGGTTCCTTTAACTAGAAGGTTGGTAGAGCCATTTTTATTTCTATTTCTGGTGGTATAGTCTAAGACCTAGGCGAATAATGTTGTGGCGATATCTATATGCCACAAGTCACAATATAAGTCAAAAATATCAATGTAGCGGGAGCGATGATTCGGGCTCGACCGCCAGCAAAGGGAAGATCTTCCGCCAGGCTAGGTGTTATGCCTGGGGAACCGCGGTTCCATATCCCCTTTGGTGGCGGTCGAGCCTAATCATCGCTCCCGCTACAATGTCTTTGATATTTTGGCGTCGACTGTACTAAGTACGGAAGACAGGAAAGGGAAGAGATAAATTCTTAACTTAGGTATATTCTATCAAAATCTTGTGTAAGCAATACTTGATTTAATGGCTTCTGTCTGACAGTCACATCGACAATTTCTCATAACATTTATTTGATATCTGCGCGTGCTGAATATAGATATGGTTTTGACATACATATATTTTTACTCTTACCAAAATTGTTTAAGGAAAATAAACTTGGCAGGATTTTTATGGGTATATGAAGTGGTAGATATGAAGTCGCATCGCATCTAATGCGACACTTTCCCGCTTTCATACTGAATCTTAATTCTGAAATTTATTTGATTGTTCACTGCATTTTCTTCACTATCAGGCTAACATATAATTTCACAATAGATGAAAGTTATTAATATCTTTATCGCTTCTTGCAATATCCATGAGAAAGGGACGGCTAGATCTAAATGAAATACCTATATAGTTATTTTTATCTCTATTATTTTTTTTTTTAAATCATAAACAACCTATCCAACCTATCGAGTTCCATACATACAAAAGCCAAATAAAATGTTTCCCAAACGGTGTTGAATTTCGCTCGCTCGAAAGTAAATCAAAAAGCGTTGATTTATTTTGTTAACTAATTCCAACTTTGTTTTATTTCGTTCCGCTCAAAATTTGAAACCAAATAAATGATGTGCAGTTCCGTCCTAAAATTCAGTTAGGTATTTTATTTCGGACGCAACGAGTGAACCGTTCAATGGTTTGCCAATTAACTACCTGTACCAGGGGTTCCCAACATGTGGACTTTGCGTATTTTTTTCCATTTTTAATAGGTTTCAAATTTACTCGGCACTATTGGACCACTCCATCCTTCATCAAGAGAATAATATGAATGAAGAGGAAGAAGTATGAAGGGATCGTGGAGATTTGTTCTCCGCCAACCTCTCCGGAAAAAAGGCGAGTTATTTTGTAAAAAAAAAAGTAATTTATGTACATACATATTATCACCTCTACATCTCTTGCGAGGTAGACAGAACACATAACCAGTCTTGGAAGACTGTAGGGGGTCACGTTTAGCTCTATGGCTTATTGATGAAATTTTAATTCAAATAGTGGCTTATTTGATGAAGTCCCTCCCCATGAAAAATACATGGATTGGTCCTATTTTAAAGTATCAGGAACCACACGGTTAATGAATGAAATTTGTATTTATTAATTTATTTCAAATGCCCATACTTTTCTTGCAATTCAATGTCATTTACGGAACCCATTTGAGAAACTCTGTCCCACACGACGTAGAAACTTTTTATTGTGATTCCCGATCCCGAATGATACAGTTCCCGGTGATTCCGGGCGTTAAATTAACTATCTGATGCTAAAAGGGTTCGGACCTTTTGTGAGCTCAAAAATCTTTTTTCAATAAAAGAATGAGGTTTTCTTACGTTGCTCATTTTAAGAAAAACATTTGACTATAATTAGTTAGTATTACTTTTTGATTATTTTCTTTTCTACAACTATATGAAAACGATACAATGAGAATGTATATATTAATATATTTTTGTTTTTAAGGAACTCTGTCCAGGCTTGGCAAGTTGGACGTAATTGTGGCTTGAACTACACTAAAACCACACAGACCCAATATGCCCACCGCTTAGGTGGGGATGGTTTTTTGGCCTGTCTACATTTTATTTTACATAATTTCTCAAGCGCCCGCGGCTCAGCCCGGGTAAATCTTAAAATCCCGTTAACTTTCGTTAAACGAATTTCGGAAAATGCTCCCTTAGTGCTCACCTACACTCCCCAGAGAACCTACATGCCAAAATTTCAGCTACCACGCCCAGTGGTTTTGACTGTACGTTGTCAGTCAGTCACCGAAGAGTTTTATATACAAGTGCATAAAACGGTTCGAACCTTCTAGCTGCATGCACATTGGCTCTCGACAAAGGCAAGGCTGCCAGACTGTGACTATCAATATTTGCATGAATTATCCACAACGCAATTTAATGCATATACATACTAGGGATGGGATTTAGAACATTTACTGTATAGGTATTCCATTTGACTAAATGGGGGAGCAGAAGAAATTTGGTACAAGGTGAAAACAAGATCACGTTCTAAAGAGGTATAATTGTTGAAATTTTAAAATAATGATAACCTAACTAACTAAGGGACTAAGGGATAGGCTTATAAACTTGGAATTCTTCTTTTGGGCGACAGACTAGCAACCTGTCACTATTTGAATCTATCATTAAGCCAAACAGATGAACGTGGCCTATCAGTCTTTTTAAGACTGTTGGCTCTGTCTTCCCCGCAAGGAATATGGACGTGATTATATGTATTTATGATAACCTACTTACTTTATTTTTTAAACGAATGTCGGAATCTTGACCCTGGGCTTCGACGTGTACGTCACTATACTGGGCTGGAAAAGACTAGCCACTTTCAGCTGGGAGGCTATACAATTGAGAATCAGACTTACTTGTCCACTTGTGACAACCTGTCACAAGTGGACAAGTGTTAAGTCTTAGTGTAGTGTACTTAGTCTTAGTGCTAGTCCATCGCTTAAAAGGAGAATTGAAAGTTTATGAAATTGGTGAGAATATCGATATGTTCATCCCAGACCTAGTCCTTCTCATATATAAATGGATAAAATTGAGAATCAGATGTGTGTGACAGACAAGTTACAGGTGGCTAGTAAGTAGTCTTAAAAGGAGAATTCAAAGTTTATGAGAAATTGTTGAGAATATCGATACCTACGAGTAAGTTCATCCCAGACCTAGTCCCTCTCATATATAAATGACTCGTAAAGCCTGTATTGTTGGTTTTAATGAGGTGCTTCGTAACGACTTTCGTTGTCAGCCGCCATTATTTATTAGGATTTATATGAAAATTCAGTTCAATTTGAAATGCTTTAAAATGTACCCCATTTACATTTGTTGGAATGAGCTGTTAATGGTATGTTAAAAGACTATTTAGTTGCAATATTATTTTAAAATATATAATCACGGCTTCATTCCCTTATGGGGTAGACAGAGCCAATGGTCTCAAAAAGACAGAAGAGCCAAACGCTTTTTATTTTCTTTTTCATTCATTCATATGGTCACGTCTATATCCCTTGTGGGTTAGACAGAGCTAACAGTCTTGAAAAAACTGGTAGTCCACGCTCAGCTATTTGGTTTAATGATAGAATTGAGATTCAAATAGTGACAAGTTGCTAGCCCATCGCCTAAAAAAAGAATCCCAAGTTTGTAAGCCTATCGCTTATTCGCCTTTTACGACATCCATAGGAAAGAGGGAGTGGTCCTTTTCTTTTTTGTACTGGTGCCGGGAACCACACGGCACTTTTATAGTTTCTCTTAGCTTCCAAACCAGCGTGGAAGCTTACATCTTCATCCTCCTGGCCTTAGTCCCGGGTACATTGTGACCTGTCTTGAGAGGAGCCCGGGGTGTACCTCTTATGACCATCATTCAGGATGACTCACCTTAGTCAGGTTTTTATTTTACACGAAGCGACACCCATCAGACCTCCACAAGTTTTGAACCTATTGAATCCTGGTTACACATCTAATTTCTTGACGCTTTACGCACAAGACGTTCTCAAATACCAACTTTATTCAAAATCTAATTCAAAGTTTTTATTCATTATTATGGAACATTTCAACATCATGCAATAGGTAATTGTCATTTCTTTTGATTTTACAACTTAGGTTGACGTCAAATAAATTACTTAAAACTAAGTAAGGAAGCGACAGTACGATTCGAAATTGTCAGTGCAGAAGAAGCGGTAACAAACTGCACTGCAGCATTTTCCTTAACAACTTCACAAACTTAGAATAGAAATGTGGACGAGAGAATACGTTGTTATGATTAATTGATTTACACGAAATTTAAATAATAAAAAATATAGTTTTATATGGAAATTCTAAAGTACGTCTCATTTATTAGAACAATAATCAGTGACAACACTATTCTGTCGAAGGATTCTACCTACAGCCATCAGCATTATGTAAACTGTAAACCAGGATCACTATTTCTAGTGAAATTCAATTTTGCGAGTTCAAGACGAGCCGAGTAAGCGACAAATTAATGACCTTGTTTCAAACTAACTGTTACAAGCTATTTTGGATTCATTTAAAAGTAATTGTTCTTATTAATTAGTTCTTATTAGGCTTATAAATTATTTCTTTCAAACTGGCGAAGACATGTATTTTGGAAGCCAGTGTACCTACTTAAATGTTTGTGTGACATTTACATACATACGGGAACGTCTAAATCCCTTGCAGGGAAGACAGATCCAACAGTCTTGAAAAGACTGAATGGCCACGTTCAGCTATCTGGGTTAATGATAGAATTGAGATTCAAATAGTGACAGGTTGCTAGCCCATCGCCTAAAAAAAGAACCCCAAGTTTATAAGCGTATCACTTAGTCGCCTTTTACGACATCCATAGGAGAGAGATGAAGTGATCCTATATTGGTGCCGGGAACCATACGTCACCATAAAAATGAACAGGATTCGAAAACTACGTTTTTCTCGATGGTAGGTATATTCAGAATCAAGTTGCTTGACTAAGTGGGAATGAAAACAGATGGAACACGGTATGTTTTTTTCTACAGTGTCAGACCAATAAGAAAGTTTCTCACCTAATTCTATTGATATAAGGCACTGAATGGTGCAACTTAATCAGAATGGAATCGTGGTTACACATCCAGTTGCCTGAATGTGCAGGTTTCCTCACGATGTTTTCCCTCAATGTAAACCGTTTATCTAAAAATTCGGTTCAGAAATCTGTGTAACATAACAATATGTAAATCGTGCGATAACGCGGGTAATAATGAAGGAAAAATTATCAATAAATCACATGTAAAAGGAAAATCTACGCGCAAAATCTAAAACATGTCTAAACGATATACTTACCGCTTTTTTTTTAATAAAAATTACAGCTCCCAAAACTGTTTATCTACGAGCTTAAGTATACCAATCCTTATTTCACAGGATAAGCTTTTGTGTAGTCTCAAAAACCTAATTTCGAGCGTTCCATTACAAGCCACGGCAATGTTGCCAGTATGAAAGACGAATATACCCCGGTAAGTGAGAGCAGAGAGTGTAAATCCGTAATGTCATTTCTGTACTTTTTATACGTATTAAACTCGAGATATTTTCCTTATCTTCTTGATTTTTCGATGCGTGACAATGTTTTTTATGAAAAGAGAGTATAATTTGAGAGGCATGTTCAACCAACTGAAGATGGTATATTATCTTGAGATTGTTCGAGACCTATTATAATGTGACAGTTAAACAAACAAAAATCAAGTTTCTCTGCAGGCGATTGTACCTCCTCTTTCTTACTTTTTTTAAGTACAAATGGAGAATAAAAACCATAATAATTAAGTATCAAAATATTTGAACAGGAACACATTAAAAATATATACTTTTCTTATATTAAATGGCATTCTACATAGATGCACATTAAACTAAACACAATCTTATTTATATAGAAAGGCACGTTTAATGTTTTTATGACAAATAATATTCGTAGAGATTTTCAAGATTTTAATTCAAAAACACTATTTGAGGTTTATTGAACAGATATATTTTAAAATCTGCAAAAGCATAGTGTTGTACAAAAGTTATCTTGTTGGATCGCAATTTAGATATCTCAAGAGTTCCTGAGTTGTATAGAGTATGTTGAAGTGGAATGTGAAAGGAAATAAACTAAATACATTAAAACTTAAATCGGACTTCTGAGCAGTGTGTTCCGATCAGAGTGAACCAAACTTTCCGTTTGCCTACTAATATTATAAATTCGAAAGTAAGTTTATTTTTCTTAATAATTTCTACAATATATAATTAAGAGTCTGGAAAAATACCTTTTATACCGGTAAAAACTATAGTTCCCGTGGGATCTGTGAAAAACCTACCTATACCCTTTTGTCGGTAGCGCTAAATTCTTCGCTTTTTGTAGGTGCCATTTAATAATAAAAGTAATTTTGATTCGTTGCTTTTTAGGTGGTGTTGACTTTTTTTGTAGTTAGTGATAAATTAGTCCCTTTTTGTAGATGGCGCTAATTTGCGGGCGAAGTTGCGAGCTAAAGCTAGTATGGCTATATAGTACACATGTTCTATATAGCCATACTAGCTTTACCATACGCATAATAAATACGTGATTTATTATGCGAAATTATAGAATTGATATTCAGAAACTGTGACTTAAAAGTAAAATCCTAGTTGTTAAACTTTTCCTTTGACTGACTTTAACAAATTGTTACAATCTACGCGGGGTTTGTTTTCCGATATTTACAACTTTGAAACTTTCAAAGCTGGAGAAAATATGCATGATTGACCGAACTGCCTGTAGAGTACAAAAAGGACATAGGGCACTTTTCATGTAGACGGAGCCGCGGCCGAAAGCTAGTTTTCAATAAAAAGAAAGAGAAGCACACATATTATATTTTTGCTTCGCTTCCAGAACAGAATGGAAGCACATAAACTACAGTCGACGAAATAGTGACAAAGCATTTACATTGCGCTATTGTACATTTCCTTTAGGATTTTCTAAAGAATTGTATTACAAAAATGTGCGATAACATTCCAGGATTTCCTCTTCCAGCAACTGTAACGTGATCCCCAATAAAAATGGAGGAAGCTGGAATATCTACATCTCTTTTGAGCGGGATTGCATAATGACGGTAGCGCGAAAGAATATTAAATTCAACGTTTTCAATGCATTTGAAAATTGTACGAACAGCAAGACGAACTGTTTTATTTTTACAGTTTCAATTTATTTTGAGTAATGCTGGCAGTGTTAGTTAGTTATTATATAGTTGTCATGATTTCATACATACATATATACATATGATCACGTCTTTATCCCTTACGGGGTAGACAGAGCCGACAGTCTTGAAAAGACTGATAGGTCACGTTCAGCTGTTTGGCTTAATGATAGAATTGAGATTCATATAGTGACGGGTTGCTAGCCCATCGCCTAAAAGAAGAATCCCAAGTTTATAAGCCTATCCCTTAGTCGCCTTTTACGACATCCATGGGAACGAGATGGAGTGGTCCTATTCTTTTTTTTATTGGTGCCGGGAACCACACGGCACGTCATGATTTCTATTAGGTACAGTTATCGCACTACCCGTACAATGTACGGGTACATCCATCTCAGTTTGGTCCAAAGGTTCGACTGGCAGAGAATGCCTTGTGGCATTAAGTCCACTTGTTGTACATTTTACGTACATAAAGTTTAAATAAATAATTATGTCATTGAATGTCTATTTGAATATATAATTCTCACCTGCGTTCTAATTATCCTGAAATTATGAACCAATTATCTCTTTCCTGATTTAAAACTCTTGCGTTGCATTACACTTTCTATAAATTAAATACTACAGGTATTAAACGCACAAGTGACGCATTTTAATAATTTGAACCATGATGAAAGGTGTGTTAGTTTATGTTAGGATTTCTTATGAACAAGAAATACTCCATACCCATGGGTTACGTATAAAATAATGTTCCTTTTCTGAGATTGAATAATTTGAATTATTCACCACTGTTTTTTATATACAAATTTTTATTTACATTCCAAGAGACATTTCATTTCGAAAATGCAACTGTAATAAAAGCTTTGATATAACATTTAACAGTTCCACACGCTTATTTTTTGGTGCGAAAACGTGCAATATTTTTACAGATGTTGTCATTTTGTATATAGACAAATTAAAGTATAGACATGAAAAATGTCTTTAATCGGGATTAACGTCAGGCGGAAAAATGAAAAGGATTTTTATGTAATCGACTTTACCGATTTACTAATACCAATTAACACGGCTATTGATCGTGTGACGTTAAATCTTATGTAATATGATAAACATAAATACATACATATGGTCACGTCTATATCCCTTGCGGGGTAGACGGAGCCAACAGTCTTGAAAAGATTGAATGGCCAGGTTCAGCTATTTGGCTTAATGATAGAATTGAGATTCAAATAGTGACAGGTTGCTAGCCCATCACCTAAAAAAAATCCCAAGTTTGTAAGCCTATCCCTTAGTCGCCTTTTACGACATCCATGGGAAAGGGATGGAGTGGTCCTATTCTTTTTTGTTTTGGTGCCGGGAACCACACGGCACTTGTACTACCCATTGTAATTTAATATGATAAATGCGAAAGGAAGTTTGTGTGTTTGTTGCCGTCCGTCCATCCGTACCCCACGGATGGACGGACGGACGGATAAGTGCGAGTTTGACTCGATCAAACGAGTCGAGGAAGAAAGCGCAAATTCAATTTCGGTTTCTTGATTTTTCAGAGTTATTGAAGCCAAAATTTTTACATTGCTATAACTCCCGCTTTGTTTTTTTAATTTGTTTAATTTAATTATGTCAGGCACATTTTTTTTTTAATATTCAAATTAAATATTTCTTTATTATTTACAAGGGTTTCTGAAGTTAAGTGGGGCCCCTTAATTGTCGAACAACCTGTGTTAGAGAAGTCCCCTCTTATCTTTGTATGTATTATGCTTAGAGAATATGACCATAAACATTGAAACTTATTTTCATTAATGTTCGTGTCTATAACTTCTAAAGAATGTTTACCAAAGCGGTCGTTTTTCGTATAAACGCCGGATTTTTGTGTTGCCATTATATTTTCCTCGATTCCAACCTTTTCGACTTTGATTAATGAAAGCACCTGTACACCCGACTGTACAAAAGGAAATCAACGTTTCTGTTCAATTTCCGGTGTTCACTGTCTTTTTTGTTTTAATATTCTCCGCTTTTGCACTGTGTTTGTGACATTGCGGTACACAGTGTATATTTATTTATTTATTTATTTAAACTCTATTGTACAATATACCAATGAACAGTACCATAGGCGGACTTAATGCGTAAAAAAAAAGATATATACCAATCAACCATTGGGTCTGTCAGAGAATCAAAAACTTAAGGTGATAACTTAGGTGACCCCACCTAAATAAATATATTTATAACTTACACAAATGCAAATTAATACTTACGTGATTTTTTGTGAGGGTGTGATTTATAGAAGCTAAGATCTAGGTCTTATATATATAAGGAGGAATCAGACTCGATAATTGGATTAATTGCGTAACAAGAAATATAATAAGAAAAAGAATGAAATAGAAAATGTGAAAAGAAAAGCCAAGAAATTTTATTTCAACGAAAAAAATAATAATATTGTTCCATGTGAAAATGGACACAGGTTTCTTCAGTACAGATCCATTAAACTTTAATAGGTGAAACGCATATTTCCGGATGGGTTAGGCAGAGATTACATCTTACCGCAATCCCTGCATACTTCAATCAATGTCAGCTGAAGATATCTAATAATTATAATAAATAACCATTAAATAACCCCGACCCGGTTGTTCGGGAAAACTGTTTAAAACAGGACCTATGACCAGCACATGACCACGATTCTGACCTCTGTGACAGTTTATCAGGGAATTTAACCCACTTCCAGTGGAGTTGCATGTACAGGTTAAGGTCAGAACATTTGTTAGAATTCAACGAATGTAGGAAACTAAACAATTATATAAGTAATGTCCGCAATGCGTTATTCAAACAAAAACAAGTACAATAAAACATAATACTTAGTAAGTAAAACAAAAGTACGTACTTAAATATGAAAACTTGAACATACAGAAGAGTCTTAAGGCACTTGATTCCAAATTAAAACCACTTTTGGTTTCAGACATTAATTGTTATATAACAAATCGTTTGAGGTCAAAGTAGAAAATTTGAAGGGAAAGCTTTATAATCAAAAATCTTTGTGGAATGAAGAATTATCATTTATCATTCTAAATTAAAATCATCGGATACTTACGACTACGCAGCGATCACCGTTCATCATTTCAAGTGAAATAATTCAGAAGTGCAATAACTTTTAATCTGTGGCTCGTTAATTACATTTCAACGTGAAATTCGTTCTGAATTTCTTGAAGTTTTGTCGTTTGCTGAATAACTAGTTGATGCGAAATCTGAATTAATGCGATGGGGAAATTAAAATCGTGATTTTCTCATTAGTTTTCCGTCAAAAGGTTTTGCGGTTTTGAAAGGAATAAAGGAATTATTTTTCAGGCGGTAGGCTAGCAACCTCTCACTATTTAAATCTCAATCTATCATTATAGCAATAACTACAGCTGTACGTGGTCTTTCAAGCTTTCCAAGAACTTTAGCGTCTGCCTCGTAGTGGTTAGGGACGTAATTATGTGCAGGTGTATGTATGTTGAAAACTTAAATGAGTATATACTGAGGACGTCCTGACTAAAGGTCAAGTCAAGAGTGACCTAAACGGACGATATAAATTGAAAGAAGATTATGCAGGGATTGTGGCAAGTGTAAGAAATACGTAATACTACATACATACAGTCACGTCTCTATCCCTTGCGGGGTAGACAGAGCCAGTAGTCTTGAAAAGTCTGAATGGCTACGTTCAGCTATTTGGCTTAATGATAGAATTGAGATTCAAATAGTGGCAGGTTGCTAGCCCATCGCCTAAAAAAGAATCCCAAGTTTGTAAGCCTATCCCTTAGTGGCCTTTACGACATCCATGGGAAAGAGATGAAGTGGTCCTATTCTTATTTGTCCTGGTGCCGGGAACCACACGGCACATTGTGGTATAAGTGTAAGCAATACGTAATACCTACTCCCTAACGGATAGGAATGTGCTTATATGTATGTACGAATTAAACGTTACCTAGTTACAAAAAGCAACGAATTTAAAACCATCTTCAAAACAATACAGGGTTTCGCAAATCCCACGGGAACTATAGTTATTACCGGGATGGAAGTTATCCTAGTCTATCTTCAGACATTTGTTTATACAAACGTGATATTTCAAGAAGATTAATTCATTAGATTACCCGTGAAGTGGTAACAAACAAATAAACTTAGTTTCGCATTTATGATATGAATTGAAACAGTTGAGATTAGTATTGTAAAGTGCTAATTACATGCTACATGCTATGCCTTATTTTGTCGGCTGGTGTAAGTAGTAACTTGCCTCAGAAGAGTAAGTTCGGGGTAGATCGATCACCTACTTACAAAGTTGCCAAGTCGTTTCCAACTTTCCAAGTGTATGCATAATTCTCATGTTTTTGAAGTTTCCCCCGTGACATTTTATTATGATTATTTCAATTAAAGTTGTGTTAAACACGGGAAAAATATGATGGTGGAACATAGAACGTCTAAACTTGCTTATCCTACTTATATTATAAATGCGAAAGTTTGTGAGTATGTCAGAATGTCAGTATGGATGTTTGTTAGTCTTTCAAGCAAAAACTACGGAACCGATTACGATGAAATTTGGTACGTAGGTAGCTGAAGACCCAGAATAACATATAAGCTACTTTATATCCCAGAATTCCCGCGGGATTGATTCCACGTGGACGAAGTCGCGGGCGGAAGTACTTTTTTCATTTTATACGTCTATGTTTCTTTGTTCTCTCTTTTTTTGTGGATTCTTTATTTTTTAAGACACATAACAGATTATGACAACAATAATATACATTTCCTTTGACCAAAATAAAATCTATTGTCACTCTCCGAAATTCCTATAAAAATAATTTTCAACCAATATTTGATTTATAAATATCATTCAATATGAAACAATATTTCCAAATAGAACCTTATATTTTTTTTAGAAAAAAAAAAAAAACATCTGTATCACATATTGGTTTTTCGCAGATAAGATCCCTTTCAGCCCCACTGTATAGTTTAGTGGGGATCTTTTTAATTTCCTCCGGCCGTGTCTAAACGTTTTATGACAGCGCCTGATCTCTCCCGCGGGACCTCCGTCAACTGAGCTACCAATATCATAGCGTCTTTGAGATTTCCGATAGTAAATTATAGGTAGGTATAAAAAATTAATGTGGTTCTCGGCACCAATAGAAAAATAATAGGAATACTAAAGAGATGGCTCTTTCCCATGGATGTCGTAAAAGGTGACTAAGTGATAGGCTTATAAACTTAAGATTCTTCTTTTAGGCGATGGGCTAGCAACCTGTCACTATATGAATCTCTATCATTAGGCCGAACAGCTGAACGTGGCTAACCAGTAGCCAATGTTATATAACTTCTACACTACATGAAAAGAAACATTCGATTGCATAATCTTAATACAGCAGAATACTTATTTTCGAAATAAAATGCAAACTGAATATTGGAATTCCAACGTTTACATCCAGACTTGGACTCTTTCGAGACTCGTTCAAAAGCGTATTTGTTTTTCGTCTAAAACAAACGTTACTGCGCTAACATTTACCGTGATGCTCTCATACAACAAAACACATACATACACACAATGCAAACTAGATGGGGACACTTGAACTTCAGTCTGATGCAAAAAACATGCTTTTACAACCTTTGAGTCTCGTGATATCTATTCTGTTTAGGAATATGTTAGTCTTATACAAATTATTGCCGTGTGGTTCCCGGCTACAAAATATAATAGGACCACTCCATCTCTTTCCTATGGATGTCGTAAAAGGCGACTAAGGAATAGGCTTACAAACTTGGGATTCTTTTTTAGGCGATGGGCTAGCAACCTGTCACTATTTGAATCTCAATTCTATCATAGAGCCAAATAGCTGAACTGAACGTGGCCATTCAGTCTTTTCAAGACTGTTGGCTCTGTAATAAATTTAACACTTTGTAATGTCTTCTAATGGTTTTATTCCAATGTCTTAATTATATTACATTAAAATGAAATTACGCTGAAGATAAACCCGAACATACATACATATTTGTACATATAATCACGTCTATATCCCTTGACGGGTAGACAGAGTCAACATTTCTAAAAAGACTAATAGCCACGTTCAGCTGTATGGCTTAATAGAATCATTATTAACAAAATTAGCCCAAAATCTGCTTATAACTACTACCTAGGATAGGGGTAAAGGTTTTTTTACAAGTAACTTCCGTTGGGTTGGACCTCTGAAACCTTTGTAGGGGTCTACCTAAGTCATATTGAATCGTGGTACAAACATTAACCCCTTCTCTAAATAAAGTATTCTCTTTTTACAGGTGTTCTTCGTCCCAAGTCCTGAATTTAATTGTCAACTTTGGTAAGTACATACATACATATAGTCACGCCTATATCCCTCGCAGGGTAGACAGAGCCGACAGTCTTGAAAAGCCTGATAGGCCACGGTCAGCTGTTTGGCTTAATTAAGATTCAAATAGTGAAAGGTTGCTAGCCCATCGCCTAAAGGAAGACTCGCAATTTCATAAGCCTATCCCTTAGACGCCTATTACGACATCCGTGGGAAAGAGATGGAGTGGTCCTATTGTTTTTTCTATCGTTGCCGGGTACCACACGGCCTTTTGGTAAGTAAATAAGTATATTTGTACTTACGACCGTAATCTTGTGTAAAGTGGCTTTTCTTGGCTTTGTAGAATAATACCAACGTTTACTTAGGCAACGTACCTACTTAAGTTCTAAAGGTTCACTTATATTAGACACAAACAGTAATTAAGTAAACAGCAAAGTTATTTACGCTATTCTTCTTAAAACTATATGAATGACTTCATTTTTATCCGAATTGTACAGTTGAAACATTTTGGAAAGTCTTAATAAAAAATATAATAATAAAAAAAACAAAAAATTGCGAAGGAAAAATAAACGTCTTGTCGTTACCTTTTCCCACTTTTTACGTCGGATCTGCTTTTAACTGGACATGATAATTTTTCTCAGAATAACTGAGTTGTCACAAAAATGTTTATATGCATTGAACAGTAATAGTGATTGGGCAATGATCCACCCAAGATTCCCTCCGGGTCAAAAATCGATTCAGGTTTTAATTCATTTTTGTTTTTTGTATGTAAGTTTTTTTTTATTTTATTTTAATTCTATAGACTACATATGTATCCAGGAATAAGATACGTGGAGATGTTATAAAGCTGTAATTTAATTTTGTTTTGTAATTTGCTATCAAAATTATTAACGGCGTTAAAAAAATTGAAATACAAAACGTCGTATAATAAAAATACACAGATGTATCGAAAGCAATTTGCTCGGGAAGCCACTGCGAGGCGATCCGAATGGCCCAATTATATCAAGCCAGCGAGTAGATTGGAGTCGGCAGCTTGTTGTCATTTACTGCAGAAAATTAACACGGAACGTGTACAGTGATACGTTATTTCACAAAATAAATTTACAATGCCGTGTGGTTCCCGGCACTATTCCAAAAAAGAATAGGACCACTCCATCTCTTTCCCATGGATGTCGTAAAAGGCGACTAAGGGATAGGCTTATAAACTTGGGATTCCTCTTTTAGGCGATGGGCTGGCGACCTGTCACTATTTGAATCTCGGTTCTATCATTAAGCCAAATAGCTGAACGTGGCCATTCAGTCTTTTCAAGACTGTTGGCTCTGTCTACCCCGCAAGGGATATAGACGTGACCATATGTATGTATGTATGTAAATTTACAACACGACACTCTTTCATAACTTTTGCTCAGTGTTATCTAAGACATACTACTTGTAGAGAGAGCGATGATTCGCCACCAAAGGGAAGATCTTCCGCCAGGCTAGGTTTGATGCCTGGGGAACCGCGGCTCCGACGATGCCACAGAACTCCCCACAAGACCGGGGGATTCATATCTTGGTCTTTGCGTGAAGGAGTCTAGTATCCCTGTGTTAGAGTCTTGGCAACATTTTTTACATGAAAATGGTTTTGGTTTACGCTAAAGGGCTTACAACAATCGAGTGTCAATTGCTGAGATTCAGAGAATAACAATTATTTTTTTAATGCCGTCTGGTTTCAGGCACTCTATAGTTATTAACTTTTATTACGGACACAGAATGAGCTAGCCTAAAGTTGAAGACTTGTCATAAGCGATTATGAAAGCAAAGGTAGGTATTTCACAGCTACCTCCCACACTAACTACCTAAATAGGAAAAATAGAGATAGAAATAGAGAAGAGAAGATAAGTTTACTTCCTTAATTTACGTACTTTGTAAGATAAAATCAAACTAACAAGCTGATAAGTGATTTTATGCCTGCCGTGACCGTCTATCCATATGCTTTATACATGCTTTGCAGTAAATGACGATAATATGCACGAAGTCAGGCGAAATAATATGTCGATGATCAGAGAGGCAGTAAACACGCGCCAAAAGTGATAACCTCAAAATTGTTAATACCGCCAGCGCGAAATATGCCGATATCCCGAGCAAAATCGCGAGCAATGAGTATATTCACCGAATTTATATTCAGAAGCACGTGCGTGCTGTATTCGATAATGAAATGAAGAACACGAAACCCCAAAATGTGCAATTTGCCAAACGCGGGAAAATGCCTAGGTTGTACTAACTTTTTTATTGGGCGATTTGAAGTTCGAGTCATGAAAAATTCATGGAATGTTTTATTTGTTTTTTTTTTGTTTTTATTACTGGCATATACATATGTATATGTATTTGCGGTGCATTTAAAAATTGAACTAACTTTAGAGACATTTCGACGGGAATTCAAACAGTTAGGCTTATGCTTTTTTTCAAATTCAAATTCAAATTCAAAAATTTTTATTGTGGTACACAGGTATAAAAGATATAAAAATGATAAACATGTAAGGTGTCACTGTGGCCTGTCTATAATAGACGTACAATAATTAAGGTACTTAGTCGCTAAATTAAAAAAACAAAAAATACCAATTGCTTCCAAACCATTAAAAAAGAAAGAAAAAAAAAACACATACAAATATATCCCAAAGCAATTCGTCAAAGTGGCTAATTCCAGTCCTTTAAATCGTCATTAAGAAAGTCATTTATATTATAATAGCATCTGTCTGTCAAAAATGATTTCAATTTATTTTTAAATGTCACAAAATCGAGAATTTTAATGTTGTCGGGTATTTTATTAAAAATTATGGGAGCCATTCCGATAACATTTTTATTCATCATGGCAGTTTTAAATCCACCAGTTACCAACTTATATTTGTGTTGGGGTCTGATGTGATCTACCCTCATCCTAATGTCGGAAAGTTTTTTGAATAAATTCGAATTCAATTTCACAAAAATACATAATTCTAATATAAAAATACATGGAAGTGTCAATAATTTCAGTGATTTAAATATCGGTACACAACTGACTGTACTTTGCAAATTGCACATCGATCTTAAACACCTTTTTTGTGCCTTAAAAACTTTGTCATTACCACTCGAGTTACCCCAAAAAATAACGCCGTATCGTAAATGAGGTGTAACTAAACCATGGTAAGCAGTTAATACCACTTCAATATTAACTTTTTTTGACAATTTGAACAAAGCATATACTGCTTTATAAAGTTTTTTGCATACTTGCTCAGTGTGAGAGGACCATGTTAATTTGCTGTCAATCGAAAGTCCTAGAAATTTTGTTGATTGTACCTCCTCCAGCCTGTAGCCATTATAATTTATATTCAGATTAGGTGGTAATTTTCTTTGATGAAACTGCATTAATTTAGTTTTTTGCAAATTAATTTTTAGATTGTTTGAGTCTAACCACATTATAATATCATTTAAAACTGTATTTATGTCACATTCGTATTCATTCGTATCGTCACATTTGATTATGGCCGTACTGTCGTCAGCAAATAAAACCATTTTATGTCGTATATATTTTTTAATGCAGTTTGTTGTTTTTACTATACTTACTATAAACTAGGTATACTTTTTACTATAAATTAGGTAACATTAAAACTATTTTTCATGGTATTTT
Organism: Amyelois transitella; assembly: GCF_032362555.1. NCBI lineage: Eukaryota > Metazoa > Arthropoda > Insecta > Lepidoptera > Pyralidae > Amyelois > Amyelois transitella. Next base: position 1,012,087 of record NC_083511.1, on the reverse strand, counting down.
CGTTATAGAAAGAAAAAAAGGAAGAAATATAATTTATAATGGCATTTCATGATAGGTATCAAATAAACAGTACAAGAATAAATTCATTCATTGCAGCTTTTATATTTTTTAGAGTGTACCTATGCCATAGAGCCATTTATTGAAATTACCAAATATGTTTTTAATTTTAGCCAAATAAATTAAATATTTAACATAAGGAAGATAGAATATTGTAGTAAGGTAAAACACAAAATGTAAATGGCCCCTCTATCATCGCGCCGTGTATTAGTTTGGTAAGGAATTACTCGAAAATTACGCAAGCGCCATATTGGGCAAGAGGGGACAGTGCGCTAAGGGCGGCTATTCATGTGTTAATTAAACTTGTCACTAATATTATAAATTTGAAAGTGTGTTTGTTCGTTTATCTGTTTTAACGTCAAAACCACTCAACCGATGCCCATTATATTTTGCATTTGTACATATAGTAGTATGGCAAAGGACATGGGGTAAGCATGAATCGGGAGGAGCGAAAGCTAGTAATCGATATTAAAATAAACTCAAAACTTTATAAGAATTAAGTAGATATTATAGAAATTTTAAAATTGAAATCGGCGAAATTTGAAACAAATTCATGTACGCTAAATAATTTTCTTAGTAGGTATGCGTTATCGCTCGATAAATATTCTGAAGTAAGACTTTACTTATACCTAGGAAATCCAGTACTAGACAAAAGGCCGACTCACACTTAGATAAAGCAAAAAAATCACCTACGTTTAACGTGTTCATGTAATTAAATTCCATTTCATTTCGTGGTCAACCGGCATTATGTTTTCATTAATCAAGCGGTCGCGTCGTGGACGCTAACACGCGATCATTCAATAACCCTCAGAGTGTTGCCATATAATATAAAGTAAAATCGTAATTCAGCTTTAAAAAAACTGTTATTAGAAGTATCTCTTAAAACTGTACAAACGGTTTTCGTGACGTTCTTAATTTCTTTGAATGACCTTAGGAATATTGTACAATGAAAAAAACACTGAAGAGTTGGATCTCAAACTGATCTCTCGTCTATATTTCTATTCTTAGTTAGGATAGTTGTGAAGTTAACGTTGTTGAAAAAAATACACAGTGCAGTTTGTAAGCGCTTTTTCTGCACTGAATCTTTGTAAGCGGCAGTAGGTAAACTTAGTTTCAAGTAATTAATTTGACGTTAACAATGTTGTGAAACCAAAAGATATGACAATTAGTAAGTGATATGAAGTATTCTATAATACATACATACATACATATGGTCATGTCTATATCCCTTGCGGGGTAGACAGAACAGTCTTGAAAAGACTGAATGGCCAAGTTCAGCTATTTGGCTTAATGATAGAATTGAGATTCAAATAGTGACAGGTTGCTAGCCCATCGCCTAAAAAAGAATCCCAAGTTTGTAAGCATATCCCTATCCTATATTTAAAAATTTTGAATTTGCATTTGTAAACTGATTTGCCATCGAAAAAACTGTACTACTTAAAACTGAGGGGTTGGCTACACTGAACTTAAATAGTCTGACTTTGAGTAGGCCGCCTTATAATGGATGGATCAATAGTTTGCCCCCTGTCTCCGCTCCCGTTTAGCCATACACATAATTATATGCAAGCGTCATGCAAGGGTGTGATTTTTTTTTTAATAAAGTTATGGTAGGTCAGTGTTATTGATTTGTACGGGGAAGTGACCAAGCCCGTCTTGTAAGGGATCTTTTGTATAATTTCCGTGTTGATGAGGTTTCCTGTGTAGTAAAAATGGAATACCTTTTTCTGTGAAAGGGTGTTAATTTAATAATATTTTACTATATATAATTAAATGTTTTCTATTAATTTATTTCAGCGTGCATCATGTTTTTTTTTGTTTGTTACCGCTTCTTTCTTTGACGCTTTGGGAGCGGCACTATACTTATTTTAAAATATTTATTCGACGTCAACAAATGTTGTGAAACCGAAATATATGACAACTAGCTTTTGCCCGCGGCTTCGCCCGCGCAAATGTATTTATATTATAATGATACGCCATAAAATTTCACCCATTTTTTTATCCCGTATCGTGCGGGGCTGTTTTATGTTTATATTTGGTTTAAATTCATATGGCTTCTCCCGTCTTGTCCCGTCTCTTCTCGTTCTGTTCCGTCCCGTCCCAACCTGTTGTGTCCCGTCCTGCCCCGTCCAGTCCTATCCTGTCCCATCCCATCCTATTTAGTGCCATCCTTCTTTCCGCAACTGATACGTATTTTTTACTAACCAATATTTAAGACTTCTCGCACTTCGACACCTATCACTATCAAAAATATCAAATCTAATCAACAAATCAAAAATTAACTGAAATAGAGAGTAAAATAAGTTAAATAAGTCAAGTTAAAAGTTAATGAATCAAACGAATAATAATTTCAAATCAAAATATTTGTAGTGTGTAATATGTAGTTTCGCGTATGTCCGCTAGGGGCGCTGCTAAAATTACACGATAAATTAAAATATTTTACGCTACCTAGCTAAATGACGGTAACGAAACCATAGCGCGATCTATCTCGATGCCAACACCATCTATCGAGCATCGAGACAACTCGTGATATAGTTAATAGAAAATAAAATTCGGGTGTTTTATTTATGCATACCGATTACGCCGAGATTTATGGACCGATTTACGTGATTCTTTTTCTGTTCGGTAGAGTATACTTTCAAGTTGGTCCCGTTGTTACCTAGTCAGGATCTGATGATGGTATTCCAGGGAAATCAAGGGCAAACCTCAAATTTACAGGCAATTACGTTTTTGACAATTTCATAGATCTGTTTAAGTATTTGCGTCTGATAGTCATCATCCCATGTGAATGAGCTGATGATGGAAGGTACAACTCCTCAACGGTTAGGAGTTGAAAGAAAATTCTTACGAAGTTAGGTTGACCTGATAATAAAAAGTAAATCTCATTAACGTTAAGAATTTAGGTGAAAATGGATGCGGACAAATTTCGTAGCTGTTTGTATGGGTAGTGTTAACACAAAATAGGGATTTAAAGGCGTGATGTTATTAATGTTATGCATGTATGTACATAATTATGTATGTTATTATATATGTTAAAGAGACGACTGAAAGTTGTCATACAAAGTCTTTTTTTTTAAGGATGGGAAATCATCAAATGACCTCTCCCGCTCTGGGTGGAACGGAAGGGAGTGTCAGACTTTTACTGACTAAAACCCACCTCGTTCCTTCAGTTGCCCTTTGCGTTCCGGGGCCACGGTATCTCGTTAGAACTTTCCCGCAGCCTCGGCTCAGTTTATCCCGTTTCCCCCCCTTGGGGGTTGACATTTCAAAAATCCCTTCTTAGTGCTCACTTATGTTACTAAAGGAACCTCTGTTCAAAATCTCAGACTCCTATACCGAGCGGTTTCGGCTGTGCGTTAATAAATCAGTCACCCAATCGCACCCCCTAAATCACGATTGGAGGGTAGTTTGAAAAAACTTATAATGTCAAACATATTTACTTGCCTATGTACGTGTTCATGCCAAGTTTCAAGTTTATAAACCCAAGGAATAAGATTTTTCATAGAAACGTTTTTACCCCTTTTCCCCCCCTTGGGGGTTGAATTTCCAAAAATCCTTTCTTAGTGCTCCCCTACATATCCCAAGGAACCTACATTCCAAATTTCAGCTGTCTACGACCAGTAGTTTCGACTGTGCGTTGTCTGTCAGTCAGTCACTCAGTAACGGAAGAGTTTTATATATATAGATTATTAAGTGATGTCGAAATGTTAAAATAAATCAAAATGTTGAATTTGGAATTTAAAATTTTTTTTTTCTTTCTTTCTGACGGGATAGTTTGAAAAGACTGAATGGCCAGTTTTAGCTTGTTGGCATAATGATGGAATTGAGATTTAAATAGTGGTGACAGATCGATAGCCAATCGCGAAGTTCTCTGGTCATAGAATTAACCGATCCATTAACTCTATTATAAAACGTAAAGCCTATATATATATATATATGTAGCTTTTTTTAATTATAAAAACAAAACTAAATATTACATTAAAATCCAATATTTCGAGCTTATAAGTCATGTCAATAGCACTTATTAAGACTTGAAAAGGATGAAGTAGAACTCAATACTTTACCTCCATTCACAAGTATGAACTAACGCTGATAAAACCGCCCTGTCTTGGATCAAAGCGAGGGCGCCCACCCCAGCCCAGGGTTGCGTCGCGTGACTAATGCGATTTTATTTAATACACAATCTTCTTCGATGCAGCCAATTTCACCAAATATATTATTAGTTGAATCATTTTTAGAAGAACCGTGAACTCCGCTACTTATTGGAGTTTTGTGAATTTTCCGATTTTTTTTTATGAATTGTCGACATTGGTAAGTTAAAAATAATGACGAGCTATTAGACTATAGTTATGGTTTCAAATTGCGTGGTATAGCTGCGCGCTGGGGCATCGCTCCCTTTTTGGAATAAAAAGTATTTATTATGTATTTATATTCTACCCATGTTCGAAATTCTATCAAAATCCGTCCAGGTGATTTTGAGTGAAAGTGTGATAAACAGATATACAAACTAATTTTGGGCACTAGACTTCGTAAATTCGTGTCTCAGCAAAAAATGCATCGCTTGTATGCTGTCTTTAAAGTCATTGCATTTATCAGTGTTTTCAATTCGCCAACCCTAAAATTAGACCTTAAAATTCACGCTACTGTAGGGTTGTCGCCACCAGAAAATTCAACTTCATTATAAAGGACTCTCCCCAGCGGCCTTAACGAGAATTATACGTCTAACAAAATTGTTGCTTTTGATTTTTGACGAGAACTTCCTAAATGACTGTTGGCGAAGACATGAAGTAGGTAAAAAGGGTGTAAAATTAGTATAGTACTGGTGTAAAATTAGTATCGTACTGGTAACGATTAGGGTGAATCTAAGTTAGCGCTATGTATCTAAAAGCATAACAAGAAATAAATTAAAAGCATATAGGATAATTTCTACGATGAAAACACTACCTCAAGTTGAATTGCGAAATAAAAAGTCTACTGCTACGTTTGTACTTATAGGTCTATATAAATGTAGCTCCTTATATTCCGTAAGTCTCTCATTGCAACTAAGCCCTTTAAAGCGTTGATGTACGAGTGTAGGTGATCGATTCGTAAGCTATACCTGACTAACCGTAAGCTATACCTGACCCGTATGCCTTTAAAACAGTCGACATTCTAAGTAACATACATACCTGTTGTCTATAAAAGTAGCTAAAACCGGGTGTGGACAAAAAACTTTATCACAGGTCTGGACGACTACGAATTTGTCATAAAATATATTGGTCACAGGGGTACGTTTATAGCTCACACAACCACTCTCCGCCTTTATTACAAATTTATTACGCTCTACAAACATGGCGGCAGAAATAATGTGAATCTTTATTGCCTATGTATTAATGAATTCCCTATTTTGCTCATATTTCGGTAACAGCAATATATATACGCGCAGTGTGCCCGAATAATGGACGCCTATTATATCAATTATAGCAAAAATTGGCGCGCATGTTATTGCTATCAATTTGGGACAGGCGTTGTTTAACGATCTGGCTAGAAACGTTTTGGGATTGGCCCACAAAAGCTCACTCCGCCGTTTTAGTCGCTACGTGTTAAGATGTTACGAGCAGACGTCCCATTTACTTTGTACGAGTCTTCCAGAGATTTCTTTGAGGCACGCCGAGTAATTTCAAATGTAGGTCTATCTTTAAAAGATGCGGTTAACTTAAAGTGCTCGTATTTTACCCGCGGTCGGTCGGACAAACCCAGTTTCCGAAAGCGATGTACTCGAAAGATTGAAACGGTAGTAAAACGAAAAGTCGTAAGATTGAGACCAAATTGATTCGAGCAGTTGAAAATGGTCAAGTGATTTTATTACCTACAAAATTGAGAAAAATATAGGATTTCGAGTTGCGATATTTTCTTCGAAAGGAAATTAGATTCGGAACAAGATTTCCATTAGAAGTAACAAAGAGAGGCAAGTTATAATTAATTTGAAGTGTCCGTAGGCACAGGCGACGATTGGGAGTCACCAGAGGACATATTGGCAATTTCCTTTTAGACAATATCAAGGGACGGACTACTGAGAGTTGATAATTTCCAATATTGAATGGGAACTGATTGAATTTTAGACAAAATTGTCTGCGTTCAAGTTTGGATTATTCGAATCGTTTGACTGTATAAATATTTTTGAATTAAGCATTAAAAATACACTGGCTTGGAAGACTTAATTTGAATATTGATCGTTCGAGGAAAGTTACTGTTACATAAATATTTACTTACTGTAACAGAACTAGGTAACTTTGACAGCAGACGCCGTTCCCCATAAATCTCCATTTTTTAAAGTTACAGTAGGTATAACAGTGCGCGTTGGTGGTCGAGTCAAAATAGGCACAGGTTCAAATCCCATCTCGCGGCCATGTACCTACCAATGACTATTTTCGAAGTTATGTACTTACATTATGTAGTATGAATATTAACCGAAGCTCTTACGATATGATACGATTTATTGGGCTGGTATAATTAAATAAGATATCTTCTGTTTTCTTTATTAAGCGGCTAGCTGTGCCCGCGACTTCATCCGCGTGGAATAGTTGTTTCGGGCATCATTTAAGCCCTCAATGATGAATAATTTTCCCCGTTTTTTGTTACTCATTTTTTATAATTTTTTTGCTCTTAAAAGTTGCAGCGTGATGTTATATAGCCTAAAGCCTTCCTCGATAAATGGTCTATCAACACAAAAAGAACCAGTTCAAATGCAATTCAATTCGAACCATTAGTTCATGAGATTAGCGCAGTTCAAACAAACAAACAAAGTCATCAGCTTTACAATATTAGTAAAGATTACTGAAAAAACGCCAGTTTTAGCAATGATCGCTTATTAATTTGGACAACTACTAGTCAATCCAGTTGTACTTGCCCATTAAATGGCTTGTAATATTAGGTATCTAGAAATTTTATGTAGAAAGTGTATGATTTTCTTCTGTGTGTATGTATTATTTGAAATGAGGGCAGCCTTGCGCCGTTGAAATGGCACTGAACCATATGTCAATCATGGTTACTATGTTATATAAGTAATTAATATTGATTTAAGTATCGTCGGAAATTCCTCCCGTCACAATAAGGGCTAACCTTCCATTAAATTGTGGAGCTGGTCACGCAACGCCCTGAATTTCTGGGAAAGAACGAAATTTGTTCGGGATAATTAAGTTCTTTGTTGTCTATTAATCTTATTTTATGCCTACTTGTTGGTTTATAATGGCCCTTTTATAGGCAGGTGTGTCTGAACTTGGAACTTAAACTATTACTTAGTTGTTTTTCTAATTCTGTGCTGTTTGGTTACTGGCACCTATAGAAAATACAATAGGATCACTCTATCTCTTTCCGAACGGATTTAATAATGACACTTTTCAAAAAAACTTTCATTCAAATCCGTTAAGTAGTTCCGGAGATTAGCGTGCACAAACATAATAATAATAATAATAAGTTTATTTATTTCCTCTCACACATAGAATTACAGTATAACAATTACACATTAGGTGCTAAGTAATATTGTGTGAGAAGCTGGAGCCTATGGTAGGTTTCAAAGAAACCTGAAGTACAGGTCACCAGGATCTCACCTCGCAAGAAAATCAAGCAAAATACAAAATATTCATAAGAGGCTTAGATGTTATACAGTTACAGTTATTCATGAATGATATATACTGAATCTATACAAACAAAAGAGTTAAATTTTAAAATATGGAAGTTAATAGGAACAAAAATAATGTTTATGATATAAACAATTCTGCATCATCATAACCCAATGACATCAACCAGTTACAAAGAATTTGTTTTAAAGTAAACTTATTAAGCCTGCAAATAGACAATTCCTTTTCAATTTGGTTATATAAATAAGGACCTTGGTAGTAAAAATATTTTTTGGTAAATTCTTTTGATACCATAGGCAAGTTACACACATTCTGAGGACGTCTTCTTAGTTCATTATTGGGAGTTATATGTGAGACAAGTGGATGTTGTTTGAGTATAGTATAATATATAAATAGCTGTCTAACCGATAATACTTTCCAGTGATTGAACAGTTCCTCAGTGGGATGCCTGTATGGAAATTTGCCACAAACCTTTAATAACGCTCTCTGAGAGATCTCTGCCTGAATCAAGACTGTTTTTGGTGCACCACCCCAAGAGGTAATGCAGTATGTGATAATGCACTGTGCAAGGGCAAAATAAATTTGTTTGATAGCGGACTTTTCCATCACATGTCTCAACGTTTTAAAAATATATATCAACTTCCGTATTCGAGCTGATAGATTTTGAATGTGGATCTTAAAAGACATATTATTATCTATAAACACACCCAGGTACTTGATAGATTTGACTGATGCAATAGGCTCACATAAACAAGAGGTCGGGCTACTTTCCGATAAGCATTTATGTGATATTATGGGCAAAACTGGGATGGGATTTTTGGACAGATTACGAATTGAGAAGTTGATATATTTTGTTTTATCAGAATTCAAGGTCAGAGAATTTGTACGTAACCAGTTATTAACAAGGTTAAAACCTTTTTGAGCAGCTATGCGCACATGCGCCCATGTATCAGCTGCAAACAAGAGACAAGTGTCATCAGCATACGAGATAATGCGACAGCCGTCAATCTCCAGTTCCGTCAAGCCGTTGATGTAGATCAAAAACAGTGTAGGACCTAATATGCTACCCTGGGGTACGCCATAATGTACGCATGCTTTGTCGCTGATGTAATTATCTATTATCGTACTCTGCGTCCGGCCTGTGAGGTAGTTCTCAAACAACTTCAGTTGGGTACCTCTTACTCCACATACCTCCAGTTTATCGAGCAAAATTGGGACAGAGACCGCGTCAAACGCTCTAGCAAGGTCAAGAAATATTCCAGTGACCTTGTAAGATGCTTCTAATTTTTGGGCTATAAACTCTGTAAGCTCATGAACTGCTCCATCCGTAGATCTACCCTTCCTAAAACCAAACTGGTTTGGGGAGAGCAAATTGTTATTTTCTAGGTAGCGAATAAGCCGACTATTAATAATTGTTTCCAAAATTTTTGAAAAAGGGGGTAGGATCGATATTGGTCTAAAGTTGTTGACGCGATCTTTCTCACCATTTTTATGCACTGGATGTATTATAGAGTGTTTAAATGCTTGAGGAAAAACCCCTGTATGTAAGGAGAGATTACAGATGTGGGTAATAGGTGGGATTAGGAATTGTTTGAATTTTTTGATGAAATTGTTTGAGATGCCGTCCCAGCCTTCTGCACATTTATTTTTAAATCCCATAATTATATCGTGAATTTCGACTTCATCTGAATCGAGCATCGCAAAAGAGGAACCGATAGATTGGTTTGACGCCGTTGATCCAGAATTGGTAGATTGATCAATGGGTACGATATTACGCGCAAGGTTTTCGCCAACCTTAGCAAAGTACGTATTTACGACATTCACCGAGTCTCGAGGGTTATCAGAGCAATTAAGTAATTGAGTTGATGGAATTTTAGTCTTTTTTGAACTAGTTACCTCCTTCACTACGTCCCATATTTTTTTAGAATCCTTTCCGGCCTTGTCTAACAGTTTTTTATGGTATAAAATTTTTGCCTTTTTAATGATTGAAGTACAATGGTTGCGGTATCTCGTGTAGGTGAGTTTTAGAATTTCGCTATTAGGTGTAGATCTGTGTTTTTTATATAAATGATCTCTATTTTTGATGCATCTCAAAATTCCAGGGGTTATCCATGGTTTAATAATTCTTTGACGATTGGAAACTTTTACAAATATAGTATTAGATACAATAAGACGTTGAAGGAAAGTAACAAATAAATCAGCAGCTATATTTGCATCATCGGATTCAAAAATAAATTTAAAATCATTGGTTTCTAACTCAAACTTAATTTTTTCATAGTTTATTTTCCTACGTGTTGAAATAACTTTACTTTTATCGACTTCAGTTTCAAGGCAAAGAAATACTGCCTGATGGTCCGTTACTGTTGAGTTTAAAACGATAGTAGTAGATGGTAGGTTTGTTCGAAGCATGACATGGTCAAGGCATGAGCCCAGCCTAGAAGGGATATTATGTGCTGGTAAAAGCCCATGAAAGACATTTATATTTAAATATTCCGGTGAGCTATCATCGATGGAACTATCCTTTATGTCAATGTTAATATCGCCTATAACCGTTATGTTTCGTGAGTTTCCTATTGAAGTGAGTATTGTGTTTAGAGAACGAAAAAAACCACTTTTGTCACTAAAACATGGAGGGCGATATATAGCCACAATAGAAATTACTTGGAGTTTAATAATGAGGCAACTTGCATCATCAAAAGGAGGTTCTGAAATGGTTATGCCAGCAAAGAGTTCACTTTTAAAATATACCACTATACCATCATTTTGATTAATTCTTTTAGCAGAGGCATAATAAGAGTATCCACTTAATTGTGGAATGATAGGATTTTGAGATAGCCTGCACTCAGTAAAAATCATAATATCACAGTTAATTTTAGTTTGTTCCAGAAGGACAAGAAAGTTGTCAATATTACAAGAGATGCTTCGAATATTTTGTGTGACTATAGTAAGACATTTGTTTTGTTCTATATTTAGTGACGGACATTCGTGAGCATCACAGTTTATGACGTTAGACACTGCGACTCCATCGACATTTTCCATTAGTGAATTTATGTTATCGAATTATGTAAGAAGAATACAGTCGGTCAAAAAATAATCTTCTTTGGCTCTTTGAACTTTTTATCTGAAATTCAAGGTTGATATGGTGTTCAAAATAGCTGAAAATAGAGAAACAAAGAATATTTTTAAAATCAATTAGAATTTTCAAAAAATTCATAATGCAAATCAATATTACGAAATTTTGATAGATCTCAATATTTTTCAGTTGAAAGTTTTTTGCATACGAAAGGCGTGTAAAAGTATTTTTACAGGTTTTATCTATTTTTGGAGAAAACAAAGTACTAAGCTGTAAATAAATGCAGTCATTGTTGTGTTGGCTTAATTGTTCCTTAAAGTGTAAGAAAATTACTAAAACTAAGAGTAAACCAAATAAATGGAAAAATAAAAAGTAATTTAAACTATAATTACGAATATCGCAAATAGAATAAGAGAAGTTACTACGCAGCTGATCCGTCACTAGTCACTTTAGGTTAGCCAGCGTGCCCTCAGAGTCCACCATCACTACCGGCGAGTTATCATTCCGTCGCAGGTAGATTCGCCCGTATGATACCCAATACCGAGCAAAATTATTTTGTTTCGCGAATTCTCTCGCTAAGTGAAAAAGCCTCTTGGCCCTGCTTGTCAGCGCCTCACTAACAAATACTGAGCGTTCGGGTCCCTCCAGGAGCAGGTGTTTTGAGTTTAATTTGGAGTCCTTATTCTGTTTATTAAAGGATTTTACCCCACGGATTACAGACTCCTTCAAAGACACAGAGCTCAACTCAACAACTATAGGGGTATGTTCCTTGTTTTTTGATTTGACTCGGAAAATGTCACGAATATCGTTTTCATGAATGGGCTGAGAAATTACTGATCCAACCCGCTGCACTGCCTCGCAGAGTGTTTGTTTGTTTTCTGATGAGGTCCTGGGAAAATTTCGTATTTCGATGGTTGACGAAAGTGACTTCCGTTTCATCAGTTCGACCTCGTTTTCCAGCATAACAATGGTAGACCTCTGTACGGTGTTTTCTCTTTCCAGATTACTAACTTTCTCCAACACCTCCTCATATTTAGCGGATATAAACTCTGTCGATTGTAGGACGCCATTCATTTGATCCTGCATTGTTTTCATAGATGACATAATTAATTCGAGCTTAACATTCTGGGCAGCGATCAATTCTCGCAGCGAAGAATTGTCCTCGACAGACTCGGTAGATATCTCAATGCTGCCTCGGCGTAGGCGTTTGCTGCTGTTACGCTGCGTAATATTCAAATTCGAGTCCGATTGCGCTCGACTCGGCAAAGTTTCATTAACTTGTAGCTTCATAACGTTGAAAGACTCTGGGTTCTTAAGTGTGTTTTGCGACGGAGAATGTTGTTTAGACATTATGTACCGTGTGATAGTAATAATACTGGCAAATAAATACAGGTCAACAAAATGTAAGTAAAAAGGTTACTTGATGGGAGCAGCCGTATTGATAAGAAACCTGTTTCTATTAATAATCGCTGGTAATTTATTGTTTGTGGAGCTACGAACAGTTCGTAGCTGATGTCTCTCGTAGGCGCTTCGTAGGCAATGGGTCAGTTAGTTGTAGCTGCTCGTAGCGGTTCGCTCGGCATAGCGGTTTATGAGATAAAGCAACTCACGATTACTCGGATGTTCTCGGGTGCTCTCGTCACTATTCGTTGGTCGCCGCTTCGTAGAGGGAGATGAAAAATGGCCACTGTCTCTTATCGCGGGGGAGGTGAAGTATGTCCCCGCGTTGTAGCTGCCCGCTTGCCGTCACTGGGTGATATCCAATATTTGCGGTATTTAATGGTAATTTGCAATTTGACTCCACAGGTTATTCGCACTTAAACTAATGCAGCTTAAAGAGTTTATTTGCGTACACTGTTTGTATTTTTGTGAATAAAAATTGCGACACGTCCGCCTATGAACACAGCCGCGAGGCGAGAGGCCAAGGCCAAACACACAGTTTTATTTTTAATTCATTCTCGGTTACTATTTCTTCATCGTAATAAATTATTTTTTTGAAAATATACTCAATGTACAAACAGAATTTTTAACTCTTTTATTATATGTATTGATGATATATTGATAACTTAAATATAAATATTTTCTGTTTTTATTCTATTGATAAATAAAATCCTCTTCTACAAACATATCATCAAAGCTATTATCTTTAGCTACAAGTTACAACTTATCTAAACGCAGATGTGAAAAGTACTCGTACTTAACTGCACGATAACCATAATCGATAATCGAAGGTTCTAATAAATCTTTGCGACATTCTGATGCCAATTGTTAGATTTATGTCATCACATACCATTGAAAAATAGTGGTAAATCTTAGTGTTATATCCTGTTTTAATAGTGATACTGATAGAAATAAAAATATTTCAATAATATAACAATAGCAATACTCTTAGGAATAACGTGTAGTCACGCACGCAGTTGTAAAGCTGTAAAATAGGTTTAGTTGACATACATACATACATACATAAACTCACGCCTCTTTCCCGGAGGGGTAGGCAGAGACTACCTCTTTCCACTTGCCACGATCCCTGCATACTTCCTTTGCTTCATCCACATTCATAACTCTCTTCATGCAAGCTCGGCGGTTTCGGGCACATTTGACCTGACCCTTCACCAGGACGTCCTTAATTTGATCAAGATATGTTCGTCTAGGTCTTCCCACCCCGACCTTTCCCTCCACACTCTCCTTGTATATCTGCTTAGTCAACCTGTTTTCATTCATCCTCTCCACATGACCGAACCATCTCAACATACCCTTTTCTATTCCTGTAACTACATCTTCTTTCACATCACAACATTCCCTTATCACGCTGTTCCTTATCCGGTCACTCAATTTCACACCCAACATACTCCTTAACGCTCTCATTTCCACTGCATTTATTCTGCTTTCGTGCTTCTTTTGCCATACCCAACTTTCACTCCCATACATTAATGTCGGGACCAACACGCCCCTGTGCACAGCCAGTCGAGCCTTTTTGGATAGTTTCTGACTGCTCATAAAGGCATGCAAAGCTCCATTCACCATGTTCCCCGCGTTCACTCTCCTTTCAATATCACTATCACACTTGCCATCTGATGTAAACTTTGATCCTAGGTATACAAACTCTTTCACTTGCTCAACTTTTTCTCCTCCAATCAAAATATTACATGCTGTCATTTCTTTCTCCATTTCAAAAACCAGTGTTTTAGTTTTACTTACATTCACTTTCATTCCTTTCTCTTTTAAAGCTTCATGCATACAGTTTACCATCTCCTGTAACTCCTCCGCTGATGACGCCAGTATAACCTGATCGTCGGCATAGAGCAGACATTTGACGAGTAATTCATTCATCCTTAATCCACTTTCAGACTCTTTCAAATCTGTCAAACAACTATCCATAAATAGGTTGAACAGCCACGGTGACGCAACACATCCCTGCCTAACACCTTTCTCAATCTTAAACCAGTTTAGTTGACAGCTCGTCATTTTACGTATTTCGGCATTATCTTAATACGTCACAAGATGAAACTGTTACTTAAGGCGATGATGCCTCATCATCATGGTGTTGAAAACCTTGATTTGTAATTTTCAGCAGTGCTTACCATTTCTATAGTCTTCAATTATTTGGTGGTACTGGGGCCGATCAATAGATATTAGATCACATCTACTAACTACTCACTAAAATCCGCATCCACAAATTATTAATTGACGTCAATAGCTTATCTAAAGCTCCGGCACCAGAAAAAAAAGAATAGAACCACTCCATCTCTTTCCTATGGATGTCGTTAAAGGTGACTAAGGGATAGGCTTACAAACTTGGGATCCTTTTTTAGGTGATGGGCTATCAACCTGTCACTATTTGAATCTCAATTGTATCATTAAACCAAATAGCTGAGCGTGGCCTATCAGTCTTTTCAAGACTGTTGGCTCTGTCTACCCCACAAGGGATATAGACGTGACCATATGTATGTATGTAGCTTATCTAAAAGCAGATGTAAGGATTCTCGATCACGTAACTGCGCGATAACTATAAATCGACAAGCGACAGTTTCTCGTAAATCTCTGCGATGTCTGATATCAATAGTTGGAATTCTTACGACATACCTGGTGATATATAGTGGTGTTGTACTGGAATCGGTAAAAAAATTGAAAAGATAAAGATTTAAGTAATATACGTTAAGTCCTGTAGTGTAATTTGACGTCAACCAATGTTGTTAAACCAAAAGATATGACAGTTATTAGGTGATACTGAAATGTCACTTAATAATGAATAAAGGTTTTGAATTTGAATTTATTTTGTAAATATAATAATTGAAAATAAAATATCATTAATAAACAAAAAATATTCTTTTTTTAGAATATTACATACATACATACATTGAAAAGATTGATCGGCCACGTTCAGCTATTTGGCTTAATGATAGAATTGAGATCCAAATAGTGACAGGTTGCTAGCCCATCGCCTAAAAAAAATCCCAAGTTTGTAAGCCTATCCCTTAGTCGCTTTTTACGACATCCATGGGAAAGAGATGGAGTGGTCCTATTCTTTTTTGTATTCGTGCCGGGAACCACACGGCACTAGAATATTGCAAAAGATAATCAACTTGTTACTATAAATCTGACTTTAAATTCCATCAAAGGTTAACGATTAGTTTATTGATGGCATTGTAAGCTTATTGCTTAGTAGGTAAGCTCTTGTTTGACTTTTCAATTCTAGGGAAGAGCAGCAGGTACTTCTCAAGTACAAACCGGCGTAGAGGTTTTATGAAAAAAATGATTAAATAGTGCCGTGTGGTTCCCGGCACCAATACAAAAAGGAATAGGACCACTCCATCTCTTTCCCAAGGATGTCGTAAAAGGCGACTAAGGTATAGGCTTATAAACTTGGGATTCTTTCTTAGGCGATGGGCTAGCAACCTGTCACTATTTGAATCTCAATTCTATCATTAAGCCAAATAGCTGAACGTGGCCATTCAGTCTTTTCAAGACTATTCGCTCTGTCTAACCCGCAAGGGATATAGACGTGACCATGTGTATGTATGTAATGATTTAATTGATTGGCTTGCAAATACTAGGTATTCGTATCGATAAATATGCGTCTCTCTGTTACTAAGCTTCATGCTTTAAGCCTGTATGGCTTCTCTCGAAGACTTATCCTCACGTGAACAGGTCATTCACATCACTCGCAAGGGAACGTTATTTACGACCCAGCTAACTCACGAACGCAAACCTAAATATTTAAATACCCAGAGTGGTAATGGTTTTCAGAAGTCGTTTACGATAGGCGGGGAAAATGGACGCGCAGGCTTACTTTGTTCAGTGTAAATGACATTTTTGTGACGAAATGTGACATTTTTGTAAAGAAATTAGGTAGGTAACGGTAAAATAATAGATTTTTGTCTTTGACTTTACAAGTATTTCTATTCTATATCTTCGCCAAAAATCATTGCTCGATCGATTCAGTAATTTCTTTAATTTTCCATATTTGATACAATACAATGACTCACAATTATCGTTGTCAAAAATATGTTATATTCCACTTAGAGCTAATGCCACATAAAAAAGCAGCAATAAAATATACTTACTACGACATTTTCATTAGTCAATTAAACGGTTTTTGTTCATTATAATATTTGTATTAAAAGTATTAGTACCTTACGGGAACAGACGATAATTGGGTTGATTAAAAAAAAAATCACAGGAACGAATTTGCATAATAAGTTAGTATGTACTTTATACTTAAATATCTAAACACTAAATAAAACAAACCGCGTGTAAAATATAAGTAAATCAGAGCCTTAAGGGTAATAAAGGTCAAACAAAAGGCGACGGCTTGACAATAATTCCTCTTTTGTCGAACCACAAAGAAAACGTTTCGTTATCAAACGAACATGATAAATAAATTGTACTGATACTGTAGCTACATAAATTGTACGCCTACATTTTTTTTGATGGCTGAAGTAATTGTATTTAACTCATTTATGTATGTAAAAATATTATATTGAACATACCTACAAAAATTAGTTAACCTTCTTTCTCTTTTTTCAAACATTTTATTCTTTGGAAGAAATTTTTTGTAATAACGTTATCATAAAAAATAAATATCGTGACATTTCAACTTCGAAACAGTAAAGAATTTAGTGGTTATTTTTGAATTAATTTCACATGTAGAGGGATATCTTAGAAGACTCGTTACCATAGTTGTAAACACTTAACTGTCTGTTAAATAAGTATTTATTTAAACAGACAGTTAAGTGTATTAGTGCACAAATAATAGTTACTTAAGAAATTATGACCGAGGTCTATGGTCAGTACACTTTAGTTTTTTTTTAACAACGTTAAATAAAGAAAACTTTTTTTTTAAACCAAGCCCTTGTCGTATCAACGCCGCAGCGGCCAGCATTTATCCCGTCCTTAGTCTATAGATTACAAGATTATAATGTTGGCAGCAATGACACGCGTTATTAATCACACACAGGGTGTCCGCGCCTTCATTTTTCATGTCAGGCGTTCGTGTATTTACATATTTTTTCAGCCTGTATCTATTTTTGTTGAACCTTTTTATTGCGGTACCATGATGCGGCGGTTCACATGTAGCGGGTAATTTGCCTAAATCTAGTTTTTATGAGTTTTTCATGTAACCGGGGTGTGGATATAATGACAGTCGGACTAATAGTCCCGTTGGTAAGTAAGATCTCTTTTTTGATCAATTCAATTGAAATATATCTTTTGATAGATAGATGCATGGAAATCGGCATAATAGAGTCCTATATTATTACGATTCCTATAGATTGATGACGTGATAATGTAAACATTTGGTATTTTTATTGGTTAAGTAGCTCATGTTTTTCGTTCGTTTGCGAATAGTAATTCCTAATGAGGCAAACACGTGTAACTTAGTAATTTAAGTATCTTCTTTCTCCTGGCATTTGTCCCGATTGCATCCTCATCGCTTTGAAGAGGAGCCCGTGGTATGCCTTTGACCATGGATCCTGAATGGGTGAGTCAGGTTTTTGTCAGGTCAGGTCACGAAGCGTCTCTCATCTGACCTCCGCAACCTTTGCAGGTAAACCTTACCCGTATTGGATCGGTCATGGTAACACATACCAGCTGTGCATTAAACGCTGTAAGAGCATCGGTTAGTATTCAAACTAATCTAACTACATAACTTTGAATATAGTATATACAAGTAATTTATATTAATTTTTTTTATTAGTAGTTTTAACTTTAGTTTTAATTTGATTTAATTGTAATGTATGTATATTACATGAATGCTTAACTAGTAATTTATGAATCAAGTAATTAACATTAGTTTGTGGAAATAAACAATATACTTGACCCGAATAGGGATTGGGTTATGTGAGATCGGATATCGTCGGCTGGATATTGGATACAATACGGCCGGCTTGTATTGGATGCACTCGAAAGGTAATCGAGTTGCTGCAGATATTGGAGATATTAGCAAATTGCCCGGCGGCGGGTGTGGAAATTAGAAATGGATATTGCACCTGAATAAGTTTCTGTTGTGTCTCTTTCTCACTCATCTTTGCTAGCCAACGTTCCAAGTTGCATACTATGTCACTTACAAATCCAACTTATATTTTCTAGTTTTTTTATGTTTGAATATAAACTTTGGTAGGAGAAGGCTGTTAAAACATACTTTGATCAAATCGAAGAGGTACTTAACCGTTCTACACCGACGAGTTTACATGAAACGATGAGTCTGGATGAATCAATAGATCAGTGATCATATCAAGTTTATATTCCATATTGTAGTCTCTACCTACTCTTACGGCAAAACTCTGCTCATAATCGATTACATACGAGAAGTTCAGAATGTGTTAATAAAATAGAACTCCTATTTTGATTACCGACTCTTTTCAATTGCATTCATTCGTACATTGGATTTTTGATCTTTCGAAGCAAGCCAAACGTAAGCGGCATCGGTGCTACGCCGGTCGTAGCGTACCTCGTAGCTTATGTAAATAGTCGTAGCTTATAAGCGTAGCACATGTATAGCTTGAAAGTCTGAAATGCTCTACTTTTCGTTCCACTCAACATTCAACAGTCAATAAGTAGTGTCCTTGTACTAAATTTCTCTTCAGTTTAAGTTCTATTTTTAATTTTTCCTTAATGTACATAAATATATGAATAAAACAAATATTTACTGTTCGAGACAAAGTTTTATTTTTGATTCCTATTAAATTTTTAAGATTTTTGCTTTGTCGGTTTAGGAAACTTTGTATTTATGGTCATATTGCACATGCTTGATTTTTAATCTTTTTGTAATTTGAAGACAAAATCTTGATATTAACTGAAGTGATGACCAAGACGCCGAAAGAAATTCGAACCCCGGTTAAATGGATTTCCGGACGGGGAAGTTGATAAACTGTCGATTCAGTCCATTAAATGGTATATCGCTGACGAGGAAATAACTTTGCTATCCATACAATACTTTGTTAAGTTATAACTTAAAACAAACTGTTTTAATATACAAATGATTATGTTCATAGGCTGGAATATACAGGGTGGTAAAGCCGCGGTGGACATTATTTATTTCATATTGTTTTGATGATTGAATTTTTTTTCTATAAAATTACTATTTTCGTCAGCACATACGTATTTGACATTGTATAGTCTGATTTTCTTGACCAAACCAATGAGTATAAAATTATTGTAATAAAAAATACTAATTTTTTTTTAATGCAATATTGTGTAACTTGAAAATATAACAAATATTATGTATGTAGATTCACAAAAACCATCTTTTGAACACGCGATAGACTCCATACATTTCATACGTCATAATTTATTTAACAATTGTGACGTGACGTGGGGTCCCCTGATGTATTTCGCTAAACGGTACGTCTGTCTGTAAAGGCGGTTGTATCATTGAGCGAAGAAATGGGATATTGCTGTTAATATGGTTAAGTTTAAGTATAGTTAGTATGTTTTTTTATGCCGCCTTGTGGTTCCCGCCACCAATAGAAAAAGAATAGGACCACTCCATCTCTCTCCCATGGATGTTTGAAAAGGCAACTAAGGGGTAGGCTTATAAACTTGGGATTCTTCTTTTAGGCTATGGGCTAGCAACCTGTCACTATTTGAATCTCAATTCTATCTCAAAGCCAAATAGCTGAACGTGGCCTATAAGTCTTTTCAAGACTGTTGGCTCTGTCTACCCCGCAGGGGATATAGACGTGATTATATGTATGTATGTAGTATATTTTTATTTGACATAAAATAAGTTAAGTTAGTTAACATAAGTTATTATTGTTTTATTTGACGTGAAATTAACTTTAACTCAAGTTTGGAGCCATCTTTGAAATAGCTACTCTTGTGCCTGTATAGTTGAACCATAAATGTTCGCGGCGCTGAATGTGTCTTTGAGTATTTTAAGGGACCATTGGCTCTGTCTACCCCTGAAAGGATAGATACCTACGTTCTTTATGTATGAACAAAAAATATAACAAAACCTTTTTTTGACACTCATATAATGCCATACAATTCTTATATCATAATTTATTTAACAACGAGTGACGTGGGGTTCCTGCCTGACGTCGGTATTTCACTAAGCGGGTGTCTGTCTGTCCGTTTGTAAGGGTGTTTGTATATACATAGCTATTGAGGGGAGCGCAGTCGAGTTTAAATAATTGGTCAACGGGTCAAAGAGATAGAGAATTGTTGCGTTAAACTTTGTTTATGGATGAAGAAATGTATAGAATCAATAAAATATTCAAATTTATTAGGATATATATATAAATGTTCCCGCCTCTTTTCTGAAGGGGTAGGCAGAGATATATCTTTTAATTTGCCACGATCCATGTAAACATTTTGTCACCTTGCCTGTACCGTTCCCTTGATCTCAACTTGCACCAAAATTACAATATTTATACAAAACAAATGAATGTAAGAAGAATGTAACGTCATATTACATAACAAAATACAATTCCAAAACACAAAATGACTCGCTATTTGCGGCGCTGATTTGCGATGGAAATCTCGAAATCCACAATCAATGCTCGCCAGATTTGAATCCATAATTTTATAAAATCGTACAGAAATCCAAAACCATATACGTATGAAAACGAACAGAGTAATGATGCCTTTGATCCTCCAATTTGGATTTGTGTGTTACACAAAATAAAGCGAGTGTAGAAATATAGCTTTGTTCAGTTTGTCGCTCAGCTGAAAGCGCTTATCTTTAAGTGTGGTCCCCGGCACTAATACAAAAAAGAATAGGACCACTCAATCTCTTTCCCATGGATGTCGTAAAAGGCGACTAAGGGATATGCTTACAAACTTGGGATTCTTTTTTAGGCGATGTGTTAGCAACCTGTCACTATTTGAATCTCAATTCTATCATTAAGCTAAATAGCTGAACGTGGCCGTTCAGTCTTTTCAAGACTGTTGGCTCTGTCTACCCCGCAAGGGATATAGACGTGACCATATGTATGTATGTATGTATAAGTTATACTTAATTATCTAGGGGTACGGTAGTGCCCCCGAGACGAGCGGAGCGAAGGGCTGTACCAACCTTTTCTCGTAAGGTCTCATTATTATCTTTTACCATCTAAGTATTTCATTTGTATGCTGATTTTGTCCTCAGTAACCAATAAGACTGAAAATTCATATAGGAATATGCTAGTAGAAGTATTTAAAATTAGATTTTTTCAGGAAACAATTTGTTCCCTTTTTTTTTTTAATAAATAATTAATCGTTAAACAATACTTATTATAACAAAACTGTGTTATAATTTTATTTTTCTGTTCAGACCTTATTTTTTTAAAGATTCTGATACGAACGAGAATCATTATAATGCGAATTTAGACGTAAATTAGATTCGGATGTTCAGTTATTAGAGTTTTGTGTATGACGCATTTATATAGATATATATTATAAAAATAACGATATGTAATTGCAATCAAGAAAGAGGCAATGGAACAAGTGTTACTCTTAATCATAAGATAACCAATTGTAATATTTTTTTATCTTTATGAGTAACTAGCTGTGCCTGCGACTTCGTCCACGTGGAATAGTTATTTTGGGCACCATTAAAGCCCTCAAGGATGCTCCTTCCCCGATTTTTTTCACATTTTCCATTATTTCTTCGCTCCTAATAGTTGCAGCTAGACGTTATTATAGTCAAATCGGAGATGTTCTGATCACGAGCTTGCATGAAGAGCATTATTAATGTGGATGAAGCGGATGAAGTATGCAGAGATCGCGGCAAGTGGAAAGATGTGGTCTCTGCCTACCCCACCGGGAGAGTTGTAATTTAAGTATGTAGGTATGTATGTAATTTGTCCCGTACATATTTATTTTATTTTTATTTAAATTTCATAAAGGATGCAAGACGTACAAAGGCCAGATAAACTATTTTTGGTTGGTTTTCTCTTTGCATTTCTTTTTTGAATTTCATTAAAATTATGTACATATGTCCTGTTATTGTGACGTCACAAGTTGCTATGTGTGTAACAGAGCTAACTAGATGTTGGCAGTTGTAACTTAGGCTAAGTTGAATTAAGTTTAGGCAACGTACTATGTATACGGACTAAGTTCAGATTAGCTAACTTGGTTGTGTTAATTCACATGAACTTAGTGCACCTTAAATGAAGTTATGTTTAAGTGCCGTGTGGTTTCCGGCACCAATACAAAAAATAATAGAACCACTCCATCTCTTTCCCATGGATGTCGTAAAAGGCGACTAAGGGATAGGCTTACAAACTTGGGATTCTTTTTTAAGGCAATGGGCTAGCAAGCTGTCACTGTTTGAATCTCAATTCTATCATTAAGTTAAATAGCTGAACTTGGTAATTCAGTCTTTTTAAGTTTGTAGGCTCTGTCTACCCCGTAAGGGATATAGACGTGACCATATGTATGTATGGATTTGCAAAACATACGTATTATTTTGTAGGTGGCGTTAAATTTGTGAGTGTTAGTGATGATAAATTCGCGCGGGTGAAGTCGGATATAAAAGCTAGTTTGCTATAAACGAAAAAGACGATTGATGTCGCGGGTATTAACCAATTCTAATGTTTCAACAATGTTTTAGAATATACATAGTTTGTTATTGAGCGATTATGGAGCATGCAGTTAGGTAGGTATTTGTATCGTCTCTACTACCGAATATATTAGGTTATTTCATATGTAAGGACCTAATATAACGAAATCCTTTATTAAAAATAATTCATACATACATACATACATATGGTCACGTCTATATCCCTTGCGAGGTAGACAGAGCCAACAGTCTTGAAAAGACTGAATGGCCACGTTCAGCTATTTGGCTTAATGATAGAATTGAGATTCAAATAGTGACAGGTTGCTAGCCCTTCGCCTAAAAAAGAATCCCAAGTTTGGAAGCCTATCCCTTAGTCGCCTTTTACAACATCCACAGGAAAGAGATGGAGTGGTCCTATTCTTTTTTGTATTGGTGCCGGGAACCACACGGGAAAAAATAATTCTTATATGAATATACCGAGAAACTTTCCTAAAATAACATTCTAGTTTTAGATCTCGGAATAGTTTTCTTTTCCCTTATGAAAATACGTCATTGTTCTATTGAACCAACTTTATTAGCTTAGGTCTGCAAACTAAGTGTAGTTAACTAAAATTAGTCTTTTATGTCAACCGAAGTTATATTTGTCTACTAGGTATACATATCTACATATAGTCACGTCTATACGACTTGTCGGGTAGACAGAGCCAACTTGAAAAGACTAAAAGATCATGCTCAACTGTATGGCTTTATGATGGAATTGAGATTCAAGTAGTGACAGGTTGCTAGCCCATCGCCTAAAAGAAGAATCCCAAATTTATTAGCCTCTCTCTTAGTCGTCTATTACGATATCCATGGGAAAGAGATGGCGGTCCTATTCTTTTTTCTATTGGTTCCACACGGCACGGTCTACGAAATCAGCTTCCAACATCGTATGATAGCGAAGTAGCTGATCTGAGAGCGGAGTAAAAACAAAGTTGCTTCTATAGTTACGTATAAATTTTTCAACAAAGAGGCTTTATGAAGATTGCTTACCTTTAATTCAGTACCCAAAAAATTGTATACCTAGACGTATAAGTATTAAAACAAACGATTTAAGTTGTACTCGTGTATAGGGTTACAACTCATTCTTACAGGTAGCCCCGTAATTGAGGGTTAGGCACTTAACCCTACTATACAATCAAGGTGACATGTGACCTTTATGTCTTGGTGTTAGATGTCAAATTGTAATGAATTTGGAGCTAATATCCTGAGTCAGGGATAGTAATCATTTTATTGAAACAGTACTTATTAATTGAAATAGATCTCAGTCAGTGTGAGTCTATATGTTTGTTTCTCTTTCACGTTAAAACTTTTGAACGAATTTTTATAAAACTTTGCGGTAATATCGCTAAGGAGTGGCTAAGACATTCACATATTATTTTTGTTTATGCGAGTTAAAATTTATAGAGATTTAGAGCGGATAAAGTCGTGGGCAACAGTTAATATTATGTACATACATACATAAATATGGTCACGTCTTGCGGGGTAGACAGAGCCAACAGACTTGAAAAGATTGAATGGCCACGTTCAGCTATGTGGCTTAATGATAGAATTGAGATTCAAGTAGTGACAGGTTGCTAGCTCATCAGAAATCACGAATGATATAGATAATATTATGTAGTAGAAATTTTTTATCATTAAGCCATATCTTCCGCTGAACGTGGCCTTTCAGTCTGTTATCCCTGTCTACCCCGTAAGGGATAAAGACGTAATTATATTAATGTATTTAGTATAAAAATCTTGAACCAATTTTGTGTCTCTTAACATTTTACCATTGACTGAGTGAATATACACAACAATGGTTGTCTACCCCTGCGTTCGGCCGCAAATCGAATTTACGCATATTGTGTTACCTCCCTCAGAAGTTGTCACCGATAGGGTCAGGTAACACATGTAGTCAGTCCCCTTACTATTTAACCGCGATCAAGTTTTCTTCATCTTTAACTTATTTTAAACTAACGACCCGCCCCGGCTTCGCACGGGTGCAAAATAATAAATGTTATTATACATAAAAACCTTCCTCTTGAATCACTCTACCTGTTACAAAAATCCGCATCAAAATCCGTTGCTATTTTAAAGATTTAAGCATACAGACAAACAGACTAAAATAGCGACTTTGTTTTATACTACGTAGTTATACTTTAACATACATTTAACTAAAATTTTATTGCACAAAGAAAATGTATAAAAGGCGGACTTAATGCCGTTTGGCTTTCTCTAACAGTCAACCAGCTGACCATACAGAAAAACTTTAAGTTGGTGGTGCGATAAAGTGCACATACTGCATACTGCAAACTACATACATTACAAAAAAAATACATACAAGATACATAATATACATTATAAATACATATACATACATAAAATATCAAATTAGTTATTTTTATTATTGATCTGCCGAAGGAAGAACCCATTCACAGCATGTTTGAACGCATAGCGACTTAGGAGCTTAATCAAATCACGTCTAAATCCCTTACTGGGTAGTCAGAGCTACCAGTCTTGAAATAATAAGGTCACGTTGAGCTGTATGGCGTAATGGAATTGAGGAGTAAATTGTAACAGGTTGCTAGCCCATTGCCTAAAAGGAAACCCCCATGTTCCCTTGGTTGACTATTACGATCTGCTCAGGAAGAGAAGTGGCTGTCATAAACTATTTTTTTCTAGTAGGCTAGTATGGAAGCTTACTCTCTGTTTGAAATTAAAAAAAGAATAATTAAGTATGTAGTTAATCAGATGTTTTGTGTGAAAGACTCGATCATTTTTTATTGGTATAAAAGTGAATTCTTTACAAAAATATCCTGTCGTATTTGTCTGTATGTTAATAGTAGGTCTCAGAATAAAGATCGCGGTATATTATTTTATGAAAATCCAGTAATATCACTAAAAGGGTATTCAGATGAAAAACGGTTTATTTAGCGATGTCCAACGTAATTTTTGCATAGACCCCCGAATTAACGTGGAAACACACGAACAAGAATAACGTACTCGCACGACAACACCTGGCTTATTCTAGACGCCTTTTTTACATACTAGGTCGGCATCCATTAATTAGTTTCAAACTGGTCATAGCTAGCCGATTAAGATAAGAAATTGTGTACAATAGTGTATTGCATTGTATTAGTTGATACGATGCTCAGAAGAGAAGTTAAAATAAATTGATATGGGTATAGATAGATAGAAATGACCTAAAGGTATTATAAAATTTAAAAAAAATCCTACTTATCACTATAGCAATCTCTTCCAGTTAACTTTTGACTTCTAGGAATAAGTTATCATAACTAAGCGCCTTTTTTTGCTATCTAGTATTAAAATTTTCATATTTAACATTAAGTCAGCGTTTAGACTAGCAATAAAGTGACCTATGTTTCCATTTAAACTCTAGGGGGCGACGAATACATTTGCATGTGAAATGTTATATTTTGCGAGCATGGCGTCTCTCTAGAGTGTAAGTGCTCCTATATAAGTTATGAATGAATGAATCAGTGACATTTTAACGAGTCGTGGGTTTAATTGCTTTCGTATTCATCGACATTTTAATTAACAGTCGTGTAGTAATGATGCAGGTTTTTTTTTTTTATTATCTGCTTAAGCATTCTTTTGGCTATATTTTTCAAGATTCGGTTTTCATGATTATTCTAAACACAAGTCGCGCCGATGGGCACTTGCTATTTGATAATAATAATGCTGGTTTGGTAGTAAGTAAAAACACAGTGTGCCAACTGCTTATGTCAGTCGATCGTAAACTTGGGATTCTTCTGTTAGTCGATGGGCTAGCCACGAGTTCCTATCCCTTAATTTCAGTTCTGTCCCTAAGTCATTCTGCTAAGCTTGGCCTTTAAATCTTGTGCCTATTGGCTCTGTCAGTCTTGTAAGAGATAAATGCTTGTCATAAATGAAGAAACGAGCAAAATACTAGCAAAGTCGAGATTTCTGTAAAAATCCGTAAGTGATTATACCTTAGGACCGTGCAATGTAGATCGATAGGACAACACCATCTTTTTACTGCGGGCGGATATCATCCTCAATTCTTTACAGGAGCATTCAATACAGTTATTCTAGTACAAAGGTGCTCCTTATTTCAAAAGAAATCTCTTCCAGTAGACCCATGAGAGGAGATATGAATTTTGGAATGAATGAAAAAAATTTAATAATCTTTAACTCGTCGTTCTTAAATTCTTGTGCCCTGGCCACTGGTTCTATTTACCCCGTTAGAGTTAAAGATGAGATATATTATAAACTACATAAGGTGTGGAAATTATGTATCAATATAATGTAAAAATAACCCAAACTTCTCATGCCCTGGCCGGGATTCGAACTCGGAACGTTTACGTTTAACGTATGTTCTCGAATAGGCAAGAACAAACTGAAACATGTAATTCAATCTTCCAAACGCGTAATTTAACCTCGTTCGAGCCCAATGAGGTCGAATTAGGGTTCGCCGCAGTTCGACCAGCACAGAGCAAATAACTCTAATGGAAGGCAACCGCATACTATGCCGAGTTTCAAAGCCACGTCAGTGTTTGTTGCTGTTTTGAAAAATGTTTATAGGTAGGTAGCTGTCCCGGCAAACGTTGTTTTGCCATATAAATAATTTTTAAGTAATTTCTAGTTAAAAGAAATGTTAAGGGTGGACAATCTTTATCATTAAGGAGTATGAAAAATAGATGTTGGCCGATTCTCAGACCTACTCAATGTGCTCACAAAATTTCATGAGAATCGGTCAAGCCGTTTCGTAGGAATACGGGAACGAATTTTGTGTCACGAGAATTTTATATAGGTATAAGATTTACTTATTTTGTTAAGGTCTTATATTTTCTTCCAACCTTATCGGTTCCGAAATTTTTGGCCCACAAATTAGTCATAACGCATGTTCGTTCGTAATTTTTTTTATTGACTGAGACTTTTTGCCGGAAATATTTTAAGTATTTCAATGATTTAAGTATTGAATCATTAAATAAAATGCTGCAGTGCAGTTTCTTACCGCTTCTTCTGCACTGACGCCTTGGAAGCGGCAGTAAACTTAGTTTTTAAGTAATTTATTTGACGTCAACCAATGTTGTGAAACTAAAAGTTTTGACAATTATTAAGCGATATGAAGTATCCTATAATAAT
Organism: Amyelois transitella; assembly: GCF_032362555.1. Lineage (NCBI taxonomy): Eukaryota > Metazoa > Arthropoda > Insecta > Lepidoptera > Pyralidae > Amyelois > Amyelois transitella. The sequence goes on along the minus strand of NC_083511.1, from coordinate 984,207 downwards.
GAATTTTTAATTTTTTGCAAAAATTTTGAATTTTGTTTTTTTTTTTTTTATTGATTTGGAATGTGGTAACTGAAATGACGTAGACTCTACCCTACCCTCTCTCTACCCTCCGGGCAAAGAAGAGTTATTTTATGACTATGTATTGACTTAATTTTTTACACACACGCACCGCACATTGTCATTGTCCCAGGCGGTGTAGACAGAGCTACAAAGTTTGCAATGCTAGTAGACCACAGTTTTGCTGAAGTTCTTATTGATGATTTCTGATAAAATAAATCGGAATAAAATAAAATCAAGGTTATACGGGTTTTTGTTTGTCTCTCTTGAGTCGCGAGGGTATTTATTACCTATAAGCCTTTTCACTCCTTTCGGTAATCGCTGCACCTATTTATTTATGTATATTGTTTATATATTGTAGTGTTTATGTATGTATATTATAATTATTCTATTTTATATTTTGTGTAGGTATAAATATATTTATTTAGTTTGACCCCACATAAAGTTCTCTGTCAGACCCAATGGTTGACTGGTAGGTAATGCTTCTAGCATTAAGTCCGCCAATTGTGCTATACATTCGTATTTTGTGAAGTTTAAATAAATCAAAAAATCTTTAGCACCTTTGTGACATTTCGAGTTCAAATTTTACTTGAAATTTCCTAGTGTTTCCTCTTAAAGAGATTGAAGTTTTGCCTCTAACCTTATTTAATCACCACAAAGCTTTACGAGAAGGTACATCATGTACTTAAACCTTCATAACCTAAGTATATCATCGGCATAATGAAATGGCGTAGACTCGTGTGAGCTTACAATTTTAATCCTTTGAAAGCTCGGAGGCTGAGATAAAACTTTGTTAGTTCTGGAAGTTCGTTATAAAGCCTTCGTGTCGTGTGTTTCATGTATTACTGTAATGCGATGGATTATAGGTTGTGATGCTGTATGTGAAGATAACTGGGTATTAATTTGACTTAGGTTTGGTGAACTTAGGATTTCTCTTGTAAGCGATGGGCTAGCAACCTGTCACTATTTGAATCTTAATTCCATAATGAAGATATATGTATAGCTGAACGTGGCCATTCAGTCTTTTCAAGACTGTTGGCTCTGTCTACCCCACAAGACGTGACCATATGTATGTATGTTAATAAAGCAACTAAACTACTTATTTAAAAAGCAACTAAGCTAAATTACAGTTTGGAAACCACTAGCTTCCTAGTCGAAGGGCCCTTGTATCGACACCGTCCATTTTGCAATACATTGTTTGTTCAATTTATGCCACTATCCTCTGGAGAACCTCCTCTGCCATATTACTGACCTTTATTCCTTTGTAATAAGGTTCATTAGAGTGTGCGCGTATGATCCTGTGGTTTCCACAGTGGGGTCGATGAACTTCAAGGGAAATTGATTGGCTACCTGCATCATTACATTCCTATGGGAAAAATCGTACATTCTTTTGTTATACTTACATATATACTAGCTGTCTTGGCAAACGTTGTTTTGCCATATAAATATTTATTAAGTAATTTCTAATTTAATAAAAATGTAAAGTGTGGACAACCCTTATCACTAAGGGATATGAAAAATAGACGTTGGCCGATTCTCAGGCCTACTCAATATGCTCACAAAATTTCATGAGAATCGGTCAAGCCGTTTCGGCGGAGTACGGTACGAACATTGTGACACGAAAAATTTTTATATATAAGACGGCAAGCAGTTGTATACATACGTAAGATAAACTATTAAACACTAAATCTGAGATCACCGAAAACCGGACCAAGTGGAGAGAGAAAAGAGAGAGTTGGAAGGCGGACCCCGGGCCCCGAAACACTTCTGTGGAGGGTGCAACCTACACGCAGAAATGAGAGAGTAAGGTAAACTACTGCTTTCTATTTGCTACGATCACTACACACTTCTTTATCATCTATGTTTATGCAAGTTCCTCGGTTTAGGGTAGGCACTCTTGACCTGACCTTTGACCTTGATTTGATCAAGATATGACCTTTTTTATTATACTCTGCCTTGTGTTTCTCTATAAGGTGGACGTTTCGTGTTTAGTGTTCATTCGTTTTTTCATAAATCCTGTTTATTTTTGTAATTTTTTAAGTGCACTTCTAGACATCATAAGGAACTCATAATGTCAAATTACGAAGTTGTAAACCCATTTTTTTTGGCTGTACCAATCAATTACTCAGTCCATTCTAATATATTAGACATCATATTCAACTTAATTCTTACATATACATATAATCACGTCTATGGTAGACAGAGCCAACCGTCATTAAAATACTAAAAATCCACGTTCAGCCGTTTGGCTTAATAATAGAACTGAGATTCAAATGCTGACAGGTTGCTAGCCAATCGCCTAAAAGAGGAATCCCAAGACTCAATTCTTGCCTCAAACATAAACCACTAATATCTTAGTGCACTCAAACATGACGAGTTCGCAAGTTGCCGGCTCTTTACAAATGGCGGCCATCAACAAAATCCCTTAGACATGGCCGCTGGACGCCTGCGCACTTAGCTGAGACATATTGGCTTAAGTTTTTGCTGCTAAGTAATATCTTGTATTTTTTCGACGGAGTATTAATCTTTGGTACAATTATCGCTGTGTCGTTCGCCTTGTCGTCGTCATGTCGCTTTTTGTGATGTGATATGACTATAGATAATTGGTGATGTTATTTGTATCGCAATTCTTGAAGAACAAACTATTTTTTTAGCCTTATAACTAGTATTTGGTATGTACATTTTGTTATTTGTCGTATTACAAGAAGTGGCAATATTCTGCAATATTTTATGGGAAAAGTCACATACATACATACATATCATCACGTCTATATTCCTTGCGGGGTAGACGGAGCAAACAGTCTTGAAAAGACTGAAAGGCCACGTTCAGCTGTTTGGTTTTATGTTAGAATTGAGATTCAAATAGTGACAGGTTGCTAGCCCATCGCCTAAAAGAAGAATCCCAAATTTGTAAGCCGATCTCTTAGTCGCCTTTTACGACATCCATGGGAAAGAGATGGAGTAATCCTATTCTTTTTTCTGTTGGTGCCGGGAACCACACGGCCACCTTTGTCACCTTTGCTTTAAATTCCGATATCGTCTTTGTCTATCGCAACACTCATTAATACCCTAAAATATCTTAAGTTACGGTTTCGGCACAGTGGAAATTGTCATATATTTACTTTATTTCTAAACAAGGTAAAGCTAGTCTACTCTTTGCTAAATTTCTGTATTTATTCGTTATAAACCGCGCCGCGCAGTTCCCAATACTGAAGAAGAGAAGAGGGTGACTCCAAATCTTGTCGTTGAGGGTGTCTAAAGGAACGGTTAATATACTTAGGATTCTTTTTGTTGACGATGGGTTGGCAATCTCTCCCTATTTGAATTCAAATCCATAATTCAAGCCATACAGTTGAACGTGACCTTCCTTAAGTCAGTTAGCTCTATCTACCCCGTTAAAGATAAAGACGTGATTTGTATGTATCTATTCGTTACAAACAAAAGTTTTTTTTTTTTAATTTTAGTACAAACATATTTTTATTCAACACAAATATTTTGCGTGCGTCCCAACAAGTTTGAGCGCCACAGATAAATGACCCTCACAATATTTCACAGTACATCGCGTCCCCCCACATCGGCCATGTTCCCCTGACGCGCCCTGATAGACGCAGCTCTAAATTCCTGGCCTACTGACGCGCGGGAGTCAGAAATGCTATTTGTCGTGTTTTATGGAGATTGCTACCTGTATTGTCTGTAGTTTCTTGATAAATCGATTGAGGTTTTGTCACCTTTACCCACCGCTGACGACATTTACGAAAAGAGATGGAGTAGTATTTTTCTTCTATGAAAAAATATAATTATTAAAATGTGCAGTGTGGTTCCCAGCACCAATAGAAAAAATAAAAGCTATTAAAAATAGGACCACTCAATGTGTCAATGTGTTATCCGTAAAAGGCGTCTAACGGATCGGTTGGTGGATGGGTTAGCAACCTGTCACTATTTGAATGTCAATTCTATCATCAAGCCAAACAGTCTATTAAAGACTGTTGGCTCTGTCTACCCTGCACGAGATATAGACGTGATTCTAGTATGAATGTATGAAATAATAAGTAAGTAACTTAGTTAGTGTGGGGTTATGGAGGGATACCTTCGGCAACAAAACATATTTTTATTAATTTATTTAATTTGCTATTAATTCGTTTTGATAGCTAAATAAACACACATATCTCAACATTTTCCTTATGGTGAAACGGGAATTAATAGTAGCATGTCGCATCATGCCTCATTACAATTTTTCGAAAAGTTATAATTGGGACCCATTCCGCAATCGCCTTGAAGAATGATCCCAATTTTATAAGCATTTCCCTTGATACATTTTGTCGTCGAAGTGAATTATTTATATTTCAAATAGCCTTTGCCATTGACTAAGATTTTAAAACAAAAAAAAAAAACAAACAGCTCTCCGCAAACATTTAAACTTTAAGTCGACGCAGGCCCCGAAAATGAGGTATAATAAAAAACAAAATGGCCATCACTCTTATCCTCTATAACTCCACACAAACTAAGTGTTGCGATACTTAGTGCCGTTTTGGAGGGCGTCACTTGCGAGTGTCATATCTACTCATGTATTCAGCTCAATTCAGATTGGTGGAGTTCACTCGGTTACCATTTTGTTCGTAAAATATTTAGTAGTACTGGTTCGAAGAGTGTTATTTGTCAATGACATCTGTATTCGTTGTTTTCAGCGTATTTAAATTGTGCTAGAAAGAAAGTGTTTTTTAATACTATAGGAATACTAGCGTAGTGTTATTTTTATAGGTTTTAATTATTTTACAAGACTGCCCTTAATTAAACATAACTTTCTTGTTTATTATTCTGCAGCCATAGTCTTACTTTACAAGTTTTTCGACAGAGTATCAAACATCCTCTATTTCTATGCGAGTGTCTTCGCTTGAAACACTGGAGCCAATAAAACACTCAAGTTAATTAATTTTAGTGTATTCAGATAAATTAATGTTACAAAAGTTTTAGATAGAGCGCGTAACGCCGGTGAAGCCGCCAAAAGTCAAATAAAATCAATGATAAAATGACAGTGACACTTAATATATTTTATTTTTAATATTTTAGTAAAGGTTATGCATTCTTGTCTTTGGGCATCATTGGGTCTAAACAGTGAGTTAATAAAATATAGAAGATATAACAGCAAGTGACATATACAGTCAACCGTAGATTTTGTCGTTTTGCCTTCCAAAGCGTTTAGTTTAATGTGTTAAAGATATTGGGTGAGAGGCTCTTGCACACCATCTCGTGTTTTGAAAGTAGGGTAATAGTTTTTACACTTGCAAAAAGTTGCTAGGCCTCAAACAGGCCGTTCTCTAAGATTTGTTTATTATCAATGCACTCGCTAATTAACCCGCGAAATTCACTCGACCAATATGAAGATGTGATGCGGAGTGAAGGACGTTTTAATGTTTAATTCAAAAGGGTGGGTGAAATTGGAAATGCTCCTTTAAAATATGATTAGCGGTATTTCCATTTATTATTTAGACATTTTGTGATTAAGTAGACTTGAAGCGAAATCGAAACGCACGTTGTTTTAAACGTATGACAAAAAATAGAGAAATAAATATCTTAGATGGTTTAGTTATGTGGAGAAAGCTAAGAAAAAAGAGGGCGAGCCATGATTTATATTTAATGTTACTAAGTTTCTTTGTGTTCTACATACATTTAAAATTCACACCTCTTTCCCGGGATGGTAGGTAGAGACTTCAAATCTTGCCACTTGACACGATTCCTGCTGGCAAAAAATTGGTCGATCGTGAAAAATTAAGAGTAAACAAATATATAAAATGGTCGAATTGAGAAACCTCCTTTTTTGAAAGTAAGTTAAAAATTACAAAGGAATTTTAATGTAAAGGTCATATCGTCAACAAAGCTTACTTTTAAATAGTTTTGACAGAAACTTCTACGTCTACCATTTAATCATTATTAAATTTCAAGATAGCTCGCGAGAAAATTTAGTCAAGTAAAAAATGTCGGGATTTCAACGAAAATATGAGCTTGTGCATATTCCTTAATAAAGATACTATGTTGCGGGATATTAGCTCCATTATTTTGCCTGCATCGCCTTATTGAATTATGCAATACCACGGTGAAAATTAAAACAATTTTCATAGTATATTTGTTTTTTATAATGGAAATAGGGATTTTTATGCAAGTTTAAGTGGGTTTAGTTAACGTGGTACCTGGTAATGGAAATATATTTTTCATTTGATTTAGATATAGTATCATTAAAATCGAATTAAAATAAACTTAAACTAAATACAATGAAACCTAATCTAATAAAAAAACAGAAAATGTAATAATAATTTATACTTTATCTGAAAAAAGGTGGTGCTCTTGTGGCATAATACCATTTAGTTAATTTGTTTTTGATACAATAGAATGCGATGTAAATGGTAAACATTACAGGTAATAAAAAAAAGCAGAAGAAAGATACAGTAACAATAATATTTTATTCACATAGTAACATTTTCTTTTTGAAGTACTTTCAAAATCTACTTAAGAAACTATATCCTGATGTTTTCTTATTAATATTTGTAAATGTTAATAATAATTAATTTGTTTTAGGTAAACCTGTCAGACGCTATCACCAAATCCACTCATCTGAAAGGTAAAGAAATCCTTCGCAACAAAAATGCAAGAACAAGTATTCTCATTTTTAGCCTGCTAATGTTGCCAATAGTATCGGAAGGTGTGACTCATTTTACAAAGCACAAAGAAATAGACTGATGGTTGAATCTTATAGAAAAAAATTATGACAAGGCCCATTTTTAACCCTATTAAAAAAATCAGCGCGATTGTATACCCTTTGCTTACAAGAAAACGAAAAAAAATGAGAACAACAATAAATTAGTAAACTCCAAAGGGCGAAGCGATGTTAGAGGTTGAAATCGACATAAAAAATCCTCTAGTACCTAATTAAAACTTTTTCTAAAACAACCTGAATCGTCAAAAATTATTATCAAAATTCCGAGCGTGATTACAGCTGTAATTCATAATTTTACGAAGGAACAATAAAAAGTTTGCGGTGCATATTTTACGCGCTTTGAATGTTATATTTCGCAATAAAAATCTTGAAGGACGTCAGTAAAATATTAGGTAGGTACTTAATTCCACACTCATTGTATCTTTTGAGATAAAAGGTGAGAAGTCATAACAATACTGATATTAAATCTTGAAAAATATTAAAACGAAACGGTCACCTGATACGGATACAAGATAAATTTTTAATGTCGAGCTAAAAAATTTGGTAGCATTGCACAATGAATGCCAGGTGGAACGGAATGGTCCAAGAATGAAAAAAATGTGGATGATCTATTGAAAGTAAAATCACAAAAAAAATCGTGTGTTGTAATCTAATCGATGCTGTGACAATGACAGATATCATCGTGAGGAAACCTGCACATTCAGGTAACGGGACGTGTACTCTTGATCGAGGTGAGGTTGGATTAACTTCTCTTCCTAGTGTTGGTAGAAAATGTAAGAAGATATTACCAATATTGACATAATAGGAAGAAAAGTTGAAAGCGGACCCCAGGCTCCGAAGCACCAAGGGTGCTACAGGGAACATGCAAAGATAAGTGTGATAAAGATAATTCTTATATTAATACACAAAACGAGGAAATAAAACATTGAGTTTATCGCAACCTTATCATGACAAAAATAAGCGACAAACAAGCAGTGGCCTGCAGGGCTAAATATAGACAGCGACCGTCGACATTGAAATAAAACGTCACCATGACGCGTGCGCACACGCAACCACAGACAGACAGTTGCCAAAAACCTCAATAGATGGCGCTGTTCCATTTAACTACGCGCTATGGAGATTTTTTCGCTCAGAATCACCTCTTCGGTGATTTTGTGACACGGCAAGACCTTACTTCATAGGATCATTTCTATAGTAAGCTCTTCGCATAGACGCTCGCAATACGCGGGGCCTCACTAACCATGATGAGGAGACGTGGCGCGGTGTCCTGAGCGTGAGGCGGGCGGTGGTTGCTTACCATCAGCCCTCGATGATCGTTCGCTCCCTTTCGGGGGAGAGTGGGATACTGTCGCTTTCTGAGTGGTTAGTTTTTAAACCCTTATTAAAGTTTAATATAATGGCAACAGTTGAGTGTGGCTTTCTTAATTCTGCTTTTCATGACTGTTGTCTCTGTCTACCCTGTAAAGGATGTGGATAGAATAGATATCTTTTCAAAATTGGATACAAGGTATCACTTATTTATTGACGTCACACACTTAAATCACTACTGCAGCATATTCACCGGACGTCTATTTACGACGAATGCACATTGTTTACATTAAAAAAACATGAATGAATGTAAAACTAATTATTTCAATACGAGTATTTCGTCAAATAGTCGGATAGACGTGAATTAATGGTGTTTGATAGAAGTGAAACATTATTGCATTCGATTCGATCCTCAGTCTCAGCTTGTTACTCGTCTCACAAAATAAATAATAGTAGCAGTTTCAATTATGAAAAGCTAAAGAACTTACTTCACTTAGGCTAACTTAGGTACTTCACAAACAATTCAAAATTATGTGGATGTCTTATCTCTCAATGTGCACGTAAGAAGTGCTTGTCGCAGGCAATTTACCAAATGTCGGGTCTAATTCGTTGGGATTCTCAGATTTAATGAAACACATTTGTTGCCAGACATACTTGAATCTATTGGGACGAGAATCCGTAATATAACGCGTAAGTCCATTAAGTGTAGGGTTGGGCAACTTAGTTATAATTATAACTCGTTATGTGTCGAACGGTCGGCTTAATGCTGCAAAGGTACATACATACATATGGTCACGTCTATATCCCTTGCGGGGTAGACAGAGCCAACAGTCTTGAAAAGACTGAATGGCCACGTTCAGCTATGTATTTGGCTTAATGATAGAATTGAGATTCAAATAGTGACAGGTTGCTAGCCCATCGCCTAAAACAATCACAAGTTTGTAAGCCTATCCCTTAGTCGCCTTTTACGACATCCATGGGAAAGAGATGGTGCTGCAACGGTTGTTGGTTCAAATCCCATTGGAATAACCAGCAATCACTCAACGTAGCATTGTGAACGCTTTTCCAGCTATAAGTTTGAAGGCAATGTATGTGACATTCAACATGCTGTGAAAAGAATTTTAAATTTTAAGGTTGTTTTAGTTCACTGTAAAAGGGATGGAATCTCCTTTTCGAATTGTATTTATTCATGGTCAGTCCATTCTGTAAAAAGAGAAAATATTTGTATTTTGTATTGAGTTAGCATAGACCTTTAACATAGGCCTTTTTTATAAAATTCTCACGGGAGTGAAGCTCTGCGCTAACGCTAGTATTTTATAAAGTAGTAAAATAAAAAAATATGAAGTTGGTCTATGTTTTTAAGGTACCTAATCATAAAGTAAACAATGATGAATGCAGATGATGCGAAAGAAGTATGCAGAACTTGTAACAAATGGAAAGATGTAGTCTCTGCCTAGCCCTTCGGAGAAAATGCATGTTTTTATGTATGCATGTATGTAAATATCTTTTCAATTTCATATAAAAAAATTAAAACCGAGACTCTAAGAAGTTCACTAGCGAACCGTCTAATATTCATAATTTTCATTAATAAAAAACGTCGCGTTGAACATAAAGTACAAAAGCATAATAAAGCAGCTTGCATAATCATAAAAGCTCCTACTTCTACCTCGCGACCGTAAACCAACTGGCTTTATACACACAGATAGGAGGATAATTTGGCTTTTTTCCATTACATTTTATACATTCTATTTTATTTAAAGTGCCGTGTGGTTCCCGGCACCAATTCAAAAGAGAATAGGACCACTCCATCTCTTTCCCATGGATGTCGAAAAAGGCGACTAAGGGATAGGCTTACAAACTTGGGATTCTTTTTCAGACGATGGGCTAGCAATCTGTTACTATTGGAATCTCAATTCTATCTTAAAGCCAAATAGCTGAACGTGGCCTATCAGTCTTTACAAGACTGTTGGTTCTGTCTACCCCGCAAGGGATATAGACGTGATTATGTAGTATGTAGGTATAATGAAAAAGTTACGTGGTGGGTGATAAGGGTAAAACTATTTTATGTCAGAATCTAATCAAACTTCGCTCATGAACTGATCTTTATCTGAAGCTGATGCTTTTCTGATTTTGTGTGTTTTTACATGTCTTCATTTCCAAGAGGCATTTACGCATAAATTGTTAGTGTTTTTGTCATTTAATCACCTTTTGAAACATCCACAAAGATGTAGTGAAAACTTTTATTTATTTATTTCTCCAAAACTTATTAATATTACTACTAATACTATTTAAAAAGATTTAATATCATTTTTGTATTCTAATGAACTGGTAGTAGAGTTATTTAATTAAATAGAAATTAAAAGAATTATATTATAATTATCCCGATTTTCATGCTGCTATGTGATAAATAATTGGATTGTTATATGTAAATAAGTGAACTGAAGCTTCATTTTAAACCAGAATTTTACAATTATTGGTAAAATTAATAAGTTTAATAAGTTTTGAATTTTGAGCAATAGGTAGATAAGCAAGTATTTTCATAAGCATTTTTTTACTTTCACCTGTTCCCATGTTTATAAGAATATATTAATATCTTGATAGCAAGTACTGTGTGTCACGGTCTTAAACGATCCGACGAAGATGCAATTAATCGCGAAGCAGGTGCGAAGCTCAGTTGAAAGCTCAGAACATCAGCGTTAGCTACGTGCTTCCCTTCTTTACGAGCTTTATTTCAAACCTTCGCTATAAACGAGACCTTATAAATCCGCCTCCAAAACTTTTGTTCTTCGTTATACACGGGAATTAGTGCCGTGTGGTTCCCGGCACCAATACAAAAAAGAATAGGACCACTCCATCTCTCTCCCATGGATGTCGTAAAAGGCGACTAAGGGATAGGCTTACAAGCTTGGGATTCTTTTTTAGGCGATGGGTTAGCAACCTGTCACTATTTGAATCTCAATTCTATCATTAAGCCAAATAGCTGAACGTGGCCGTTCAGTCTTTTCAAGACTGTTGGCTCTGTCTACCCCACAAGGGATATAGACGTGACCATATGTATGTATGTGATACACGGGATTGAATAAATCTGCCTCCCAAACTTTTGTAACCTCGGAAGCTGTGCTCGGTAGCCTTATTTGAGCGTGGCCTGATATGAATTTGATATATTCTTTATAATAACCTATACTAATTGCTTTATACTAATATTTTTGTTTGTAACGAATAAACTCAATGAATAAAGACAGATTTTGGCAAAGCGATCATATTTAGCAAAGATACAGACGAAAGTTTTTAGTTTTTTATAGAAATCCTCACAGAATGAAGCTCGGGGTAAACGATAGATAAAAATTAAAAATGGAATATTCGTATATGGAATTTTAAATTAAAACCACATAAAAATTCAATAAACGTTCATCATTAAATTGAATAAATAAAAATGTCTAAGAATAAGGCGTGAGGAAAATAATGGCAGAAGTTATATTTCAATGATTTAGGCTTTGTATCTGTATTTGTGTAATTGTTGCAAACCCAACGGCTTGTATTTATATATTTACACTTAAAATGCTAAAATTTGTTGAAATTTCGCTACTATTGCTATAACAAAGAGTAGATAATACATTGCCTTGATACAGTTAAGATTTTTGAAATACGAAGGGGCCGTGCATTGATTCTTCAAACTGAGAAGTTGGGGATTTAAATTACAGTTCATTAATAACTTTAATGTGTTCGTGATTAGTGCTATTATTCCTTGCAGGGGAGGATAACACTGTCCCCTCCCGTATGAGTTGTTTGACAAGATAACATTTTAGGCAGAATTCCCGTTTCGGTTCTAAGATAAGAACAATATTATTGTGTTACAATAATAACCAATATTGACCAAGCGAGCTATCTGAGGAGATAATATTTTTTTAAGACTACAGAAATCGGAATAATAAGGCGTAAATAGTAATTATTTTCACAGTTGAATTTTAATACAAAATAGCTTATTACCTTAGGTTTAGGCTATTAAAAGGGATCATTTTTATTAATCGTGTGTTTCCTTGAATTGATAAACCACATTTTAATAGTAATTGAAATTTCAGAAAGTCAAATAAAAGGCTTAACTTTTGACTTTTATTTTAGGCAAAGGTCTAGCAACTGATCTGTTGTTTTCGGTCTACCCCGTAAGGGATAAAAAGCTAATATTTTGTTGGAACAAAATAAAAGTACTCTGCAATATAAAAGATTTTATTTCAGATATTCAAGAGGGAATACTTAGTAGTCTTATATATAATTCCGAAACCTAAGATCAAAACAAACTTAACACTAAAATTCGACTCCAGCGTATTCGTAGATGCTTCTCCAGAACTTGACCACGTCTGCGTCCAGATGGTCACCAGGGGTCAGGGACTCCCCGATGTCCAGGTAACTCTCGTTGTCGTCAAACTCTTTCCACCCCACAGTCGGCATGGTGTAAGTTGGGACACTGAAGCAAATAAGATAATAATTATAAGGCATTTTTTCATAAGAGATGTGTTGCGTGATAATAAAAATATATATATATATATATTTATATAATGTGACAAATTACACAGATTGAGTTAGCCTCGAAGTAAGTTCGAAACTTGTGTTACGAGATACTAACTCAACGATACTATATTTTATAACAAATACTTATATAGATAAACATCCAAGACCCAGGCCAATCAGAAATAGTTCTTTTCTCATCATGCCCTGGCCGGGATTCGAACCCGGGACCTCCGGTGTCACAGACAAGCGTACTACCGCTGCGCCAAAGAGGCCGTCAGGTGCTTTAGGTTTAAGTGCGTTATAGAGATAGCTATTTAACAAGCATGAGTTGAGGGGGTATGTTGAATAGGTATTGCACCTTCATGCTTTTAATAGACAATGTTCTTTGTCATATTTGTATTTGGATTGTATTGCGAAAATGGTGTTTATCTTAGTTACCATGTATATCATCTAATATAAATGTTTTAGCCCTTTACCTCTCGATATATAGTTTTCTCCCCCAACAATAATAAATCAATCAATTTATATTTCCATATTAAAGGCGACTAAGGAAAGGCTTATAAACTTGGGATTCTACTTGTAAGCGATGGGCTAGCAACCTGTCACTATTTGAATCTCGATTCCATAATAAAGCTATACAACTGAACGTGGCCTCTCAGTCTTGTCAAGACTATTGGCTCTGTCTTCCTGGCAAGGGACGTGAATAGACGTGACTAAACATATGTATTTGGTATGTATTTTCCTTAGGAAGTAAAAATAATTTCGAGTGTTGCTCGAAATTTATAAGGAACTAGCTTTCCGCCCGCGGCTTCGCCCACGTGTAATTCGGTTATATATAGCGTTTTTTAATGATCTCGACAGGGCTTTTTCTTCCACAGGCTGAAATCTTGTTACAACTGGAATTAAATATAGCCTGTGTTACTCAGGGATGATGTAGCTTTCTAATGGTGAATGTTTGAAATCGATTCAGTAGTTTCGGAGTTTATCGATTACATGTGTAAACAAACAAACATATAAAAAAATAGATTGTTCCTCTTTATAATATTAGTATACATACAAATCTATATAGAAAAAGTAAAGCGAGACAAAATCATCGTCTCAAAAGAAAAAAAAAAACAGGATTTATAGGACGAAGAGGCCTTACAGGATTTCCTTGTAAACAATATTTTTAGCTGTTTGTATGGGTAGTGTTAACACAAAATAGGGATTTAAAGGCGTGATGTTATTAATGTTATGCATGTATGTACATAATTATGTATGTTATTATGTATGTTAAAGAGACGACTGAAAGTTGTCATACAAAGTCTTTTTTTTAAGGATGGGAAATCATCAAATGACCTCTCCCGCTCTGGGTGGAACGGAAGGGAGTGTCAGACTTTTACTGACTAAAACCCACCTCGTTCCTTCAGTTGCCCTTTGCGTTCCGGGACCACGGTATCTCGTTAGAACTTTCCCGCAGCCCCGGCTCAGTTTATCCCGTTTCCCCCCCTTGGGGGTTGACATTTCAAAAATCCCTTCTTAGTGCTCACTTATGTTACTAAAGGAACCTCTGTTCAAAATCTCAGACTCCTATACCGAGCGGTTTCGGCTATGCGTTAATAAATCAGTCACCCAATCGCACCCCCTAAATCACGATTGGAGGGTAGTTTGAAAAAACTTATAATGCCAAACATATTTACTTGCCTATGTACGTGTTCATGCCAAGTTTCAAGTTTATAAACCCAAGGAATAAGATTTTTCATAGAAACGTTTTTACCCCTTTTCCCCCCCCTTGGGAGTTGAATTTCCAAAAATCCTTTCTTAGTGCTCCCCTACATATCCCAAGGAACCTACATTCCAAATTTCAGCTGTCTACGACCAGTAGTTTCGACTGTGCGTTGTCTGTCAGTCAGTCACTCAGTAACGGAAGAGTTTTATATATATAGATATCATATACTAGTCTAGTACATAAACTTATGTTTGTACACCCTAATATTTTGAATTACTGAACTTAGAGGATAAAATATAAGTCGTTCAGCCTGATGAGCAATTTATATTAACGTATGAAAATCATTTATATCAATCAATATAACACTCACAAGTACCGTGCGTACGAAGTCACGGGCGACAACTAGTAATAATCATGACAATACAAGTTATAGTAATATGCATCAAGGTTTGTTTTTATGACTGTACGTGGTGCCTCTTAAGTCAACACTTATATCATCATTTTTAGATTTTCAGCAAGTTGTACAAACAATTGTTTCGCCAACCTTGATGTGAACATAAAAGATGGATTATTCAACAAAATACCAGTAACATGACAAGATATTTTCATGTAATTTTTGGGATGTTCCCACGGGAATTGAATTGTTGAGTTAAATTATTCATCTAAACGATTTAGCTTCCTTAATTACGTAGTTTTTTTTTTTAAAACTCGTATTGCAAAAAAAAAATATTTAAATCGTATTTAATTCGTTTTCGCAGTACAAAAGTCTCTTTTTATGTATGTATCTTTAGGCCATAATAAGGAATCTTAATGCCAAATTTTAAGTCTAGACAAAGGCAAGGGATATAAACGGGATTTATATAAAATTCTTCGCAATTAATTTTTTTAAGTAACGGTACATAATGTTCATGCCGTAAGTAACATATATAAATCTATCATTCCACTGCTAACATACATACAATCACGTCTAAATCCCTTGTGGGACAAGACAGAACCAATATTGGATAGATTAAAAGGCCACTTTTAGTTTTATGGCTTAAGGTTGGAATTGTTTGTTGTAAAACCTTCTTTTTTGTAACAAACTCACCCATATTTAGCAAAATTCGTAAACAATGTGCACGTCTGTTGAATCATTTTGTAGCTCTTCTCTTTCTTGTTGATCGGCAGGTTCGCTTGTTTTGAATCAAAAATATACATCACATCATCCAAATGCGCAGCTCCGGTTAGTCCGTACTTCTGACCATGCTTCCCGAAAACATTCCTCTCCGAAAAGCAGGAGAATTTATATTGGTACCGCTTCCCAGTTCCTTTAGGCAAACGTTTGATAAATCTATAAACGTAAAAACAGAAAGCGCTATCCGATGAAAATTTGGCGAACTCCTTCATAGATTCAACGTTTATAGGCTTCTCGCCAAAGTAATGCTTTATAATCTTATCAGAGATTTCAAACACTTTTGCGGGCGGAGTTCGATTCAAGATTTCTCTAGGAACGAAGCTTTCATTCCATCTGTCATAATGCTCAATTAGTTCAGATTCAAACCAAGGGATTCCTAACAAACTCTCAAAGCTTGTGTAGCCTATCAGAATATCCACATCGTTTATTTTCCCGCTCTTCAAAACATTCTCGGGCGAGTCAGTCAGAAAATGATTCTGACCAAAATCTTTTTCAACGACTGGTGTGAAATGGTACATCTTCAATACGTTATTGTTAACTTCTTCCAAACTCAACACAGCGGGGTTCAAGTGTATTAGTTTTTCAGCTGGTACATTTTGCAGGAATTCAAGCAGTTTAACAGGATCTTTTGTACTTAATCCTAATTGTTTGCCGAGAATAAATGCTCTTTTCCTAGGTTCAAAAGGTAACGACCAATCACATAATGGTACTCCACTCATAGAAATAGCTCTTTGGAAAAGACCTTTAGACAATGGTGATAAAATATGGAAGCAGGTAGAAGCACCTCCAGCACTCTCACCAAAAACAGTAATATTCTTTGGGTCACCACCGAATTGTGAAATGTTTTCGTTGACCCATTTCAAGGCCTGCACTTGGTCTTTGAGACCAGCATTTCCGGGAACGTCGGCTGTGTCCAGACAAAGAAAACCGAATGCTTCGAGTCTGTAATTGATAGTTACTAAGACGACATTGTGATTGACTAAGAAGTCTGGTCCATAAAAGTCGTCGTCTCCTGATCCACTCTTGTATCCGCCACCGTGGATAAATATCATGACGGCCAAGGGCTTGTCCGGTTTAAGGTTTGGGGTATAGACGTTCAAATACAGACAGTCCTCGCTGCCAGTTTTAATTTCGTTGGTAAATATATCTCGATGGGGACACACGGGCCCGTGCTGTTTTGCTATTCTTACACCATTCCATGGTAGAGGAGGTTCTGGTGCCTGTGAAGACATACATGAATTTAAAAGAAAAGCTGTAATAAAGATGCCTTCTACATGTTTATATTTGATTAGGATTATTATTGAAAGTAATCAAATAAATTTTAAAGTATAAATCGGACACAAATTGACCATTGTACTTTAGAATCATAATCTAAATATCTATATCATGAAAAAAAACCTATTTGCAGAAGATAAGATAATCTGAACTGAGAAAGCAACATGATCAATGTTTTATTTTAACAGATGAAGTCAAAAATACTGGACACTCAGAACTCGATGTTATTATTTGATAAAACAAACTGACTGGTGTTATCAATATAAATGAAAACTTGTTTATCATATACTATTCTAGTGTCAATCATGTAATTACTCTCACCTTGAATCGCAATTTTCCAATCGGCGGGGCCGCATAAGGAATGCCTTTAAAACTGTAATATTTTCCATCGCCGGTACTCAAATCCAGAACTTCTCCTTCCAATGTGCCCTGCTTAACTTTAACCTGTGCCATTTTTAATTATGTAATTATCCACTCGAGTGGCGACCGTCCAAGTTGATTATTTGAACGAGAATGGTCGCAACGTAGACTTTATAAACTCACGAGCGAACAGTCAAATCATACTTTAGTTGCAATCGCTTCTTATTTTCGAATGTCATTGTTGATGAGTAGTATGTGAGCGCGGCTTCGTCTCCTTAAACTTGATTTTGCTAATACTCTGGTAATCGTTTTATTTTCATTATCATAGTATTTATCAAGTTACAATTGTGTTCATTTGAATAAAAAATTTTAAGCTCATCAGAACCATATCTCATCAGGTGTTTAGTGTTAAAGAAATTTTGCGGGTCTCTAAATATTACCAATATTTAGAGACCCGCAAAATTTCTTTCTTTTTATCTGTCACGCCTGTTCACCTTCAAGAAAGATTTCATTCATCATTTTTCTTAACAACGTGCTCAAATATTTCTACTAAATTGAAGAAATATTTGAGCACGTTGTTGATAATTATAATTAATTCTTATATATATAACATATTATATAAACTTATTATAGTTTATACAATATGTTTTAGGTACACACAGCGATTTGTTAAATTTTCATTATAATATTTTTAAATGTATTGATTACATTACTAGTCGACATGAATTAAAATATTTTAAGATAAGATGAAGATATATTGCCGTAAATAAAGTACCATTATTTTGTTTATCATGTTTGTTTGTTTATCTCTATATTATCTTCGACTTTTTGTGTAAGACTGTCTTTATACTAATTACGTTTTGGCATAATATAATTCTCTTTTGTTTATTGTCATGCTTTTGGTTCTATATATGTTCATTTGCATCCTAGGAAAAAAAAATTAATTTAAAATTTAATACGTAAGTTACTTATGTGGTCTAGGAGTGCACTAAGAGAGGATTTCCCTAAATGCCCGCGGGAACGGAAATTCTGAGGTTTTTCGTAGACCCACGGGGAATGCTATTTCAACATACAACATAAATAAATAAGTCGTTGGTTGTAAATGTGTCGTGTGGTTTCCGGCACCAATACTAAAAAAGAATAGGAACTCTCCATCTCTTTCCCATTGATGTCGTAAAAGATGACTTAGGGATATGCTTATAAACTCGCTATTCTTTTTTTGAGGCAATAGGCTAGCGGGCTCTATTTGAATCTCAATTCTAACATTAAGCCAAACAGTGGAACATGGCGTATCAGTCTTTTCAAGACTGTTGGCTCTGTCTGCCCCGCAAGGGACGTGACTATATGTATGTATGTACGTAAATAAGTCGTTTCCTAGACCCCTGTTTTCACGTGTTTCATTAGCCGACGAGTTGTAAACAGTCGTATCAAAGTTGTTCACAATCCGCTTTTCAGGGCTTCCCGCAATTATTTCTAACATACCTATAATATGACGGAATTTGTTTGTGTGTTGTTTGCTAAATTAAATAGTTTATTGCACTTCTTTATCCCTTACTAGTTAGACAGAGTCAACAGTCTCGAATCTCGAAAAACATGCTACGTTAAACTGAATAATTTAATGATCATGTAATGGTTTATCGCATGCAAAATATGTGGTCTATTTAGTATTATTTTTATTAATTTCACCTTTAATGTGACTTAATGTGCCTGTGGGATATATTCCTGACAAAGCAGCATTCCTAAGATGTCAAAATTCGTTAAAATTTTAAGTGCAAAAAATCTATAAAAATTGGTTTTGAAACTCTGTTGAAATGAAAATAATATTTATAGCAAAGATGCAGTGCAGTATATACTGTTATCAGATATATCACAGGCGTTCAAAGGGTACATTTTATATTAAAGGGTCAAGAGTACCCAAAACCGCCGAGCTTGCATGAAGAGAGTTATGAATGTGGGTGATGCGAAGGAAGTATGCAGAGATCGTGGCAAGTGGAAAGATGTAGTCTCTGCCTGCCCCTCCGGGAAAGAGGCGTGATTTTATGTGTGTATGTTCAAAGGGTTCATCTAATTAAAATATGAACCCATTTAGCAATGCAGTATCTAGTGAGACAAAAAGTGACGGAAATAAAAGATCTATGTCAACCGCATGTAAAAATATGATAAAAGATCCATACATACATACACATAATCACGTCTATATCCTTTGCGGGGTAGACAGAGCCAACAGTCTTGAAAGACCGATAAGCCACGTTCAGCTGTTTGGCTTGATGATAGAATTGAGATTCAAATAGTGACAGGTTGCTATCCCATCGCCTAGAGGAAGAACTTCAAGTAAAGCCTATCCCTTAGTCTCCTTTTGCGACATCAACAGAAAAGAGATTAAGAAGCCCTTGTCTTTTTTTTTATATTAGTCCCAGGAACCACGCGGGTAATTGATATAATACACACAATCATGTCATTCGGTACATACTTATAATCACGTCTATATCCTTTGCGGAGTAGATAGAGTCAACAGTCTTGAAAATATTGATAGGCCACGTTCAGCTGTACAAAGCTCAGTATTTAATTTAATTTGTTTAACCCAAAGTAATTGTCCAACTATTTAGTATGCTAAAGCGAAATGTAATTCAATTGAAGTTGGCTGTGTTGTACTCTAGGCTTATACTTGTGTTTTGACTCCTTTAGAAATTTCTATATTTTATTCCTTAGTCTACCTTCACTAAAAGTCAGTCTACTTTTCTTATACATCATATAGCCATACAGGTGAATGTGGCCTATCAGTCTTTTCAAGACTGTTGGCTCTATCAACCCCGCAAGTGATATAGACGTGACTGTGTGTATGTGTGTGTATGTATGTATTAATATATCACTCCTTCTCATTAAACATTTCTGATTATTAACTATGTCATACTGCAGATAGAAAGGTCATCATTCAACCATAATTCTCGTCACGACATGCTCATAAAATCACTTCGTCATTCGTAGCTACACGCGCTGAATAATCGCAAATAGTGTTGCCGAACTATCGATAGTTTGTCTATCGATAACGACACTCAGAAATCATCTTTCATTAAACATAAGACTGGCACTGAATTTGCGATTAGCAGAGAAGGACTTTCGGGCATTTATTTCACCTTTCTGTTATTTTTTGGTGCAATATATATTGATAAATATACTAGCAATAGTATAGAATCGTTATAACTATTAGATAACCGAGACTTCTTATTTCAATAATATTGATAGAAAATATCACACAAATAGAAAGTTTTTAGTTTTTTGTAGATAGGTAGATTATGTTCTTAATCTTGCAATGCTTAGTATATAATCAATATCTTCGTAATGTAGTGTAATTTGTCACTTTTCGATACTTCCTCTTTCACTTTCGTGAAATCGCATTATATTGTCATTATTTAGGTACTTTTAACATTTGCAAACTGTCATGATGGAAAAACATGTTCGAACACTATTTTAATTTTGTCAATTTAAATGCATATGTTTTGGCAAAAAAATTATCTTATCTTATCGATAGAACATTAAGAAGCAACACTACTCGCAAATATTTTAGGTTATCCTCAAAATATTGGAAATGCGACCTCGCGGGTATTATCCTTGATTTGGGACTGTTTGTTTCTGAGATAAAAGGAATATGTGTCTGCAGGAAAAACTTTGGATTGATATTTATCACAGGAGCGTGAAAATTATTTGTTCATCTTTAGATAATATTTTGCTAGGATTTATTTTAAGATTACACCTTTATACATACATAGGTTTCTTTTGACTCCATGCTGTGATAGCGTGTTTGTTTGTCCGTCTTTCACGTCAAACCCACAAAACGAATCTCCATGAAATTTTTCATACCATATAATGTGGAGTAAGATACGTCGGTGGTCGAAAGCTCTTAAACAAAAAAAGAGAATTGACTGGCAAGTTGTTTACTGTAGGATCATACTCGTATATAGTGATAAGCAGGCTCCAGGCTTCTCTTTAGAGAAAGGAGACTAAGAATTAAGTTAGAATCGTCTTGGTATAACTGTCATCAACACATACATACATACATATAATCACGTCTATATCCTTTGCGGGGTAGACAGAGCCAACATTCTTGGAAATACTGATAGGCCACGTTCAGCTGGTTGGCTTACTGATAGAATTGAGATTCATATAAAGTGACAGGTTGCTAGCCCGTCGCCTAAAAGAAATATCTCAAGTTTGTAAGCCTGTCCCCTAGTCGCCTTTTACGACATTCATGGGAGAGAAATGGAGAGGTCCTATTCTTGTTTCTATTAGTGTAATTACCGGCTTTTTTTACTTGGTTTTAATATTGCTAAGTAGCTTCAAACAATGATAAGATAATTTAAAATGTATATGTTTCTGTGTTTGGTGATATACTAAGATAGGAATGGGAAGGGTTTAATAGTAGTACTAAATGAAATGAGAACATAATCTGGCCATGCTTACAAGATAATGAAGCGGATACAGTGGCCGAACAACAGAAGGGTAAGGCTGATGTCTTACTTATAGCGATTTACAATTGAAAATCACTAAAAGAAAAAATAAAATACTTAAATTAAAATATTCGGTAATATTCTTTAACTGGTGTCAATTTTATATTTGTACAATTGAATAGTCATTTGCATTATTTTTGAGTATTTTCGAGAAAATAATAATTTATAAGTGTGAAATAAAGTTTTGCAGGGACTGTGGCAAGCGTCAATGTGGAGCTTCAGCCCATGTACTAGCTGTGCCCGCAACTTCGTCCGCGTAGAATAGTTATTTTTGGCATCATTGAAGCCCTCAAGGATGCACAATTTTTCCCGTTTTTTTTCACATTATCCATTATTTCTTTGCTCCTTATAGTTGCAGCGTGATGTTATATAGCCTAAAGCCTACCTCGATACATGGTCTATTCAACGCAAAAAGATTTTTTCAATTCGGACCATTAGTTCCTGAGATTAGCGCGTTCAAACAAACAAACAAACTCTTCAGCTTTATAATATTAGTATAGATATTGACTGCTGCTGATAACGGTGTGCGAAAAACATCGTGAGGAAACCTGTACATTCGGGCAACCGGATGTGTAACCATGATCGATCCAATACGGGTTCCAAAACTCTTCAGCTTTATAATATTAGTATAGATTAGGTGGATTTCAGAAAACTGAAAATTATAAGTATTTGACATGCAGACTTCTACATGTTCGCTTGCCACCGTTTATTGTGCATTATATACATAATTTTCCTAAAATATAAGCCTAAATTGTGCCGTATCAAAAAAGTGCCGTGTGGTTCCCTTCACCTTAAAAAAAAAGAATATGACCACTCCATCTCGTACCCATGGATGTCGTAAAAGGCGACTAAAGGATAGGCTCATTACCTTGGGATACTTCTTTTAGGCGATGGGCCAGCAACCTGTCACTATTTGAATCCCAATTCTATCATTAAGCCGAACAGCTGATCGTTGCCTATCAGTCTTTTCACGATTATTGGCTCTGTCTACCCCGCAAGGGATGTAGACGTGATTATATTGATGTATGTAAAAGCCTACATTGTATGTAAAAAAAAACGATGCTTTGAAAATCGCTACCCGCTATAAGCAAGGCGTTGGTCTGTCTCCATCTTTCACTTGTCCCACGCCTTTGTTGACCCAGCTTACTATCCACCGGCCGTCCAAAAGGAGAGTACAACACTATTCTATTTTATGACGTCATAGTCCGCATCCCCGAGATTAGAGACAATGTACCCGGCTTTTAATAGGTTTGTAGTTATTTAATCAAAAATTTAATTGTTTTTTTTATTTTTTATTTATTATTATTTTGTAAGGTTTTTATGGCGTTCGTTATTTAATGTTGGGGAAAGCATGGTAAGTGCCGGAAACTTCCTAAAAAATTTGTTAATTTCCATTCCCGGGGGAAATTTCTGGAAACTCTCTTTTAGTGAACTTTCAGAACATACAAGAAACCTACATGCCCAATTTACACCTTATACATATAATAATGGAATTGAACCCGTACCTAATCTTGAGCTAACGGTACAGAAACTGTCAAATTTTTTTTTGTGCCGTATGGTTCCCGGCACCAATAGAAAAAAAATAGGACCACTCCATCCATGGGAGGCATCTAAGGCGAGGGATAGGCTTATATACTTGGAATTCCACTTCTAGACGATGGGCTAGCAACCTGTCACTATTTGAATCTCAATTCTATCATTAAGCCAAACAGCTGAACGTGGCCTATCAGTCTTTTGGTGACTGTTGGCACTATCTACCCGCAAGGGATATAGACGTGATTATATGTTATGTTATGTAAGATTTTTTATAAACTTGGATATCCATACAAGGTAACGTCGTTTCGCTCGAAATAACTTTACAGAAAGCAATACGTCACGTTTTCAGCTAAATGTCGTAATTTGTGTGTGTATAATGAAATTCAGGTTTAGTCGTTGCGCAGGTGTGACGCAGGAAGAGTAATGAAAGCATCCGGGTGAAGTTATTAGTCGCGCTGTTGACGAGTGCGGATGTACTTAATAATTACAGCTTTAATTTAAAAATGAGAGAATTAATACTGCTTTTGATATTGCCTCTTGTTATGGAGAAATACCTTTAGTATATTATATAGTCATACATACATACATACATAAAATCACGCCTCTTTCCCGGAGGGGTAGGCAGAGACTACCTCTTTCCACTTGCCACGATCTCTGCATACTTCTTTCGCTTCGTCCACATTCATAACTCTCTTCATACAAGCTCGGCGGTTTCGGGTACTTTTGACCTGACCCTTTACCAGGACGTCCTTAATTTGATCAAGATACGTTCGTCTAGGTCTTCCCACTCCGACCTTTCCCTCCACACTCTCCTTGTATATCTGCTTAGTCAACCTGCTTTCATTCATCCTCTCCACATGACCGAACCATCTTAACATACCCTTTTCTATTCCTGTAACTACATCTTCTTTCACATCACAACATTCCCTTATCACGCTGTTCCTTATCCTGTCACTCAATTTCACACCCATCATACTCCTTAACGCTCTCATTTCCACTGCATTTATTCTGCTTTCATGCTTCTTTTGCCATACCCAACTTTCACTCCCATACATTAATGTCGGGACCAACACGCCCCTGTGCACAGCCAGTCGAGCCTTTTTGGATAGTTTCTGACTGCTCATAAAGGCATGCAAAGCTCCATTCACCATGTTCCCCGCGTTCACTCTCCTTTCAATATCACTATCATACTTGCCATCTGATGTAAACTTTGATCCTAGATATACAAACTCTTTCACTTGCTCCACTTTTTCTCCTCCAATCAAAATATTACATGCTGTCATTTCTTTCTCCATTTCAAAAACCAGTGTTTTAGTTTTACTTACGTTCACTTTCATTCCTTTCTCTTTTAAAGCTTCATGCATACAGTTTACCATCTCCTGTAACTCCTCCGCTGATGACGCCAGTATAACCTGATCGTCGGCATAGAGCAGACATTTGACGAGTAACTCATTCATCCTTAATCCACTTTTAGACTCTTTCAAATCTGTCAAACAGCTATCCATAAATAGGTTGAACAGCCACGGTGACGCAACACATCCTTGCCTAACGCCTTTCTCAATCTTAAACCACTCAGTGTGCGCTCCGTTTATCCTGACACAAGCACTCGAATCCTCATATAAGGATTTCAGTGCTCGTATTAAGAGACTGCTCACCCCATGCATAGAAAGTGCTGACCACAATTCATTCCTCTCAACTCTGTCATAGGCCTTTTCCAGATCTACGAATGTGCAATAGACTTTTTGACTCTTGGCCAAAAACTTTTCGGCTATGCACCGCAAGGAAAAGACCTGATCAGTACATCCCATTCCCTTTCGAAATCCCGCTTGAGCATCCCATATTTTGTCATCAGTTTCATTCCTGACTCTATTAATCAATACCTTAGCATACAATTTGCCGACGACGCTAAGCAGGCTTATACCACGATAATTTTTGCAGTCCAGCTGTGACCCTTTTCCTTTGTAAAGTGGCACGATAACAGCCTTACACCAATCTTTTGGTACTCGGCCGCTTCTCCAACACAAATTGAAAAGGCAGTACAACTGACTAGCTACTACGCCTTTTCCTGCTTTAAGCATCTCGACCGACACTCTATCACACCCAGCAGCCTTTCCCGCTTTCATACTCTTAAGTGCTTCCACAATTTCGAACATTTCAATTTCGCCTTCCATCTCATTCTCTTTTTCTTCGCTATAGCAGAAATCTTTCTTATTTCCTTCCTTTTTTTCAAATAAACTTTCAAAATAGTCCTTCCATATCTTTAGTACACATTCTTCTCCTTTCACAACGCTACCATCCTGGCATCTGATCCTAGTCAGCTCTCTGGTTATAGTATTTCCTCGGGCTGACCTTACGGATTTCCAGAATACTTTCAGATTTGACTGAAAGTCTTCTGATAGCCTTTTATCAAAATCCTCTTTATACTCTTCTTTCTTTCTAATCACAGCTTTCTTAACCAAATCTTTCATTTTCTTATATTCCTTACGTGCTTCATTCACATCTTCATCTATAACCTCTTGCATTCTTAAGTTAGCTTTTGCTGCTAACAAATCCAGCCATGCTTTCTTCTTTAATCGCACAAGTTCTTGCACATCTTTACTCATCCACGCATTTTTGTGATTTTTTCCTTTCCTTCTTCTACTTACACCACACACTTCAACAGCTACTTTCACAATTCTTTCTTTAAATTCCTTCCATCCATCTTCAATATCGCTCATTTCCTCTAAATCTTCAAATTCATCCTTCAGTCTATTAATATACTTCTTACCTACATCCATATCTTGCAAATTTTCTACTTTTACTCTTTCCAAAGCGCTGGTTTGCTCCCTTACCCTGTGCCGCCAGCGATTGAAGATACCCCTTATCCGGGATATCACCAGTAAATGGTCCGAGTCAATGCCAGCACCGCGATATGCACGGGTATCCAGCACTTTGTTCTTCAATCTTTCATCTACAATCACAAAGTCTATCATACTTTTTAAAATACCTTCCACTCTTGTGTAGGTGTGGATCTCTTTATGTTGAAACATTGAGTTCGACACAAAAAGATCCCACTCTAGACAAATTTCTAATACACTTCTTCCATTATCATTCACCTTTTCGTCACCAAACGCACCAAGCACCTTTTCATATCCATCACGCTTTACACCCACCCATCCATTAAAATCACCTAACATAATAATCTTCTCATTTGGCTTGGTAACTTTCAATACTTCTCTTACACTATTCCAGAACTCCTCGTTTTCGCTTTTTGCTGATGTTGTACCCCTCGAACCCACATCCCAAGGTGCATAAACACCTAGAACGAAGATCCGAGTGATTCCAACTTTCAGCCTAATCCATAGAAGACGAGGGCTGACACACTCATACTCATTCACGCACTCAGCCATTCGTGCAGAAAGAATTAAACCGACCCCTTGACAGCCTCGGCTGGTACTGGAAATTCCAGACCAATACGCCGTGTAAGGGCCGTGCTGCGTCGCGTCGCATCCTTTCCGCTTCGTTTCATTCACGCACAACACATCCAAACGTCTTTCATCCATCATCTGGCATACTTCCTCAATCTTATCCTTCATTCCTCCTCTTACATTCATCGTCGCAAAGCGGCTTTCAGCAGACCGCATACCGCTCCCGCCGGGAACGAGACGTGATGGGGTGCGGACACCATCGCCGCCATCTAGGTGCTCTTTCAAAAAATTCGCATCCATGCGATTCCCACGAGACGCTAGGGAAAAATTTTGTCCGCCCCAGCAGAGCCCCGCATGCCAGGGTAAGGCTAGCCATTACCTGGGGGTCGCCCAACCCCATGGCGGAAGTGGCACGCTCGAGA
Organism: Amyelois transitella; assembly: GCF_032362555.1. NCBI lineage: Eukaryota > Metazoa > Arthropoda > Insecta > Lepidoptera > Pyralidae > Amyelois > Amyelois transitella. The sequence goes on along the minus strand of NC_083511.1, from coordinate 957,240 downwards.
CTAGGCTCGCCCCTAGCCATGCATCCATCGGCGCGGCAGACCTTAGATTGGCAGGGATTTACATTAAAGAGGAATCCCAAGTCTATCCCTTAGTCGGCTCTTACGACATCCGTGGGAAAGAGATGGAGTGGTCCTATTCTTTTGTAATGGTGCCGGGAACCACACGGCATATAGTCATACAACCCCTATACCGATTAATATTATAAATAAAATAAATAAGATTGAGTTAGCCTCGAAGTAAGTTCGAGACTTGTGTTACGAGATACTAACTCAAGATACTATATTTTATAATAAATACTTATATAGATAAACATCCAAGACCCAGGCCAATCAGAAAAAGTTCTTTTCTCATCATGCCCTGGCCGCGATTCGAACCCGGGACCTGTGTCACAGACAAGCGTACTACCGCTGCGCCACAAAGGCTGTCATAAAAAGAATTAATTGAATTAACGCAATCGAAGCTGCGACTGAAAGCTAGTAGTTAATAATTTTTAGCAGACTAACGATATTATATTTTTCGACAGACTGTTTGCCGCATTTTCAAGTCTTGCCTGTTTATCACTAGTCACACGGTCAGGGTCATTATGAGAAACCATTTTTTTTGTATGACCCACCTAAAACATTTTAAAGATATTTTTTTTCTATAAATCATCAACTTGAAGAACTTAATTCAATGGAAGCTTAGTGGGAAGTTCTAGAAAAATAAACTATTTTTTATTTCAGTTACAGACTGCTTGAAAGTAATGGATTGATGAAGTAAATTCTTTAAATTGAAAGTTGGTCTAATTGAAACATAGGTTTGATTTTCTATTCATTTCAACAAATAACTTTTTTTTCGATTAATTTCAAAAGAACCGCCGTGATAGATTAGCTTCTTAGATTAGGGTTTATCTTAGGAATTGTAAAATTATTATTAATTTCATCGATTACTAGAGGACGCAATTGGCTCTGCCCCATAATTCAAAAATCCTGTTATTAATTACGAGATGTTCGTCTAGACGAACGTATATTGATCAAATTAAAGACGTCCTGGTAAAGGGTCAGGTCAAAAGTACCCGAAACCGCCGAGCTTGCATGAAGAGAGTTGTGAATGTGGATGAAGCGAAGGAAGTGTGCAGAGATCGTGGCAAGTGGAATGAGGTAGTCTCTGCCTACCCCTCCGGGAAAGGATTTTATGTATGTATGTTCGTCTATAAGTTGAGATAAAGAAAAAAACCGCAGCAATTCCAGAAAATTCTCTCGTGGTACATTCCTAGACAAATAAGGTCCTAGACTCAATCAGTTTAACAGTCCGGTATCGACTCTTGTGACTCAAATGCAAGGAAATCATAATATTTGGTATAATATGAAATAGCAGATTAAGGTCAAACGTATTCAGTTTCCAAAAAAAAAACACAAACCTATATACCTACTACTACCCGTAGCGTCGCCTGCGCGAATTTAGCGCCACCTACAAAAGAACACAGGTTTTATTGCATATCCCACGGGAACTTTCGTTTTTAACGGGATAAAAAGCCTATGTCCTTCTCCTGAACCTTAATTATTTCCAGAAGATTGGTTCTGTAGATAATAGGTACGTGAATAGGTAACAAACATATATGTATACTTTCACATCTATACTAATATATAAAGCTGAAGTGTTTGTTTATTTGTTCGAACGCGCTAATCTCAGGATCTACTGGTTCGAATTAAAAAAATCTTTTTGCGTTGAATAACCCATTAATCGAGGAAGGCTTTAGGCTATAAAACATCACGCTGCAACTATAAGGAGCAAAGAAATAATGGAATATGTGAAAAAAAATCCTTGAGGGATTCAATGATGCCCAAAATAACTATTCCACGCGGACAAAGTCGCGGGCACAGCTAGTTAATAATATTATTTGGGATATGATAATTATTGTCTTCTCCTTACTTATTCTCATTACTACGATAAGCACCCTCTACAACATCCCTCTGAGTCCTAAGAAAGGGAACATCAACGACAAAGGGTTAAAAATATGGCGTCATTGTGACGAAATAAATTTCACGTCACCATTTGATACGGCTTTGTTGAGCACAATTAATCAAAGGACATCTAACTGGGACGACGAAAACTTACAACAAAAGACTGGGAGACTGACTATAAATGGTTATAAATTAACTCACAAATTGATGAACGATGAAATATAAGGAATTATTTTCTTTGTTTCATAATTTTTATGACTATGCCTTTAGTATAAGCGGTTTTCATTTAAAAAGAGGAACCTTGGGTTCTAATTCGGCCAGGTTCAGGGTTTAGGAACATCAGTTATACTAAACAATGCTTGTCTGACCTCAGTGACCTTATGTAATTATTCTCGCTTATATATTGTGATTTTTGCAATAAATGAAAGTGCTTATTTAATTAAACTTTTTACGACAACCATACGAAAGAGATGGACTGGACTCTCAAAGTTCCAGGAACCACACGGTGTCTCTAGCTGTAATTAGCTCTTTGATCTGAGAACTAAAGACTATTTTTAATCCGTCCGCCGGCAAATTAGCTCCATTATCCCATTTACCAACTAAAAGTGGCAAGCGGATAAAAGTTAAGTAGTGAATTGTGTAAGAAAATTTATTTTTAAAATGGCTAAGAAAATTATCTATGAAATGTTGTAAAGTTTTGTTGGAAAAAGTTGCTAAACTTGGTCAGTAACTAACAAAGAATAAAGTAAGTCAACCAACTTCCACTGCAGTATGGCGGAGTTAATTTTTTGAAAACTCTATTCAAAAATACTCGTAGTTTTATTTTTCTTTCAAGTTTTTAAGTTTTTGCAGCCATTTTCTTTTTTAACTTTTGCTTAGAACTTTAAGTAAAGTAGCCTTTTCAGGTTCTTGTACACTTACTTCTAGTAAAAAACTATGCACGATTTTAAATTGTCGATCGCTGTAATTGCTCCTATATATTATTCTTAGCTGTTAAGTAAGTAGAGAGTTGTCCTTTCTTTTCTGTCAATAATTTCTATTGTATAATAATGTCTCTTGTGAGTCACAATTTTCGAACAGTCAAAAATATTGTTTTTTAAGTCAGAGGATACAGCAATATTTAATCAATAGGATTACGTATTTATTAAATTATCAAGTATTTTTTTTTTATATCCTTCAGTTATTTTTAACCAAAATATATATCTAATCTTAATGCTAAACCGTCAACCTTGCATAGAAAACATTGATTATCAATGAAGCAAAGAAAACTTCTCTGCCTACCCCTCCAGACGTGATGTATGTATGTAATAAGGAACATGTCCTGACACGTTCATCTCGTTACGGAGTCGCAGGTGCCGACTGCGAATGTTTATGTTCTGGCCTCATTCTTACGTGGAACGGAATGACGGAAATGAAAACCTAATTTTACTTGTGTCATCCCATTTCTGAGATACTTTAGGAGAAATGTGACGTAAGATGTTTTCTTTCGTAGTTTGTAAGAAGAGAATCAAGAAAAATAGTATATATTTTTATATCTTTGTCAATCCAGTATTTCAATAAAAACCTTTATAGAAATTCACACTTGGGATTTCGTTTTTAGGCGATGGGCTAGCGACCTGTCACTATTTGAATCTTACTTCTATCAGTAAGCCAAACAGCTGAGCGTGGCCTTTCAGTCTTTTGATTACTATTTTATCTGTCTAGCCCGCAAAAGACATAAACATGATTATATGTTATGAGTTTAAAGATGAGACCTGAAGTTAACAACGCAATTAATTCAAACAGTTTTCGCTTACGATGTAAATGAGATTTCCTTTTCCTGAACTAATGTATCATCCAGGTTTTATGGCTTTATTATGAATGGGCGTTTACAAACGCGTAATTATGCAATAAGCCTCATTGTGATGAATGAGACAGTATTTTTCATTTAAGTACGGATAAGGATGAGTTGAAGGTACGAAGTGCCATAAAAACCTTGAGATGAAAATTCTTTATTGGACAAAAAGTAGACATGTTAACTGGAGATTTAACTTAACTCGCATTTAATACCTTAGAAATTTTATCACATGTAAATAAAAAATTTTTTTTGCATAAAAAAAAGGCGGATTTAAGTCTGTTTGGCATTCTCTACCAGTCTACCAGCTGACCGAACAGAAAAACTTTAAGTTGGTGGTGCGATAAAGTGCACATGCATACTGCAAAATACATTCATCAATTTTATTATGAAAATACTCTTAATTGTTACATATTGTATGAAAAATATAAAAAAAAATATATAAAATCTACCAATTTTTTTAAAACACTCATCACAGAAATATTAAAAATTGATTTTATCTAGAATAGTCCAAGGTTTCATACTCTTTCATGGTTTAAGCGGCTTAAAAATAAAGTTTATATCGCAATAAAGACTTTGACCCATAACAATTGACTAAAATAGTCGCCCCATAGCGTCGCTTAGTTTACCGTGGCTGTAGAAACGACCCCACATTTGCGTTATTTCAACGATAACTGTTATTCGTGATTGCTAAGTTCTTCGTTATAACAGTCTTACTAGATTTAGACAAAAACAATAATGTATAGGGAACAAATACCACAGATTGAGTAACCCCTTAAGTAAAATCAAGACTTGTATACATACATGTATATAGTCACGTGTAGCCGTCTACCCCGCAATGGATATAGACGTGACAATATGTATGTTTGTACATTTATTAAGCTTGTTTAATTCTTCACGGCACTGATGACATACAGCTTACGACATTAACTGTTTTAGTATGATAATGAGGATCCAGTCAGATATCCTGTGACGTAGTGTGCCGGGTTGTGGTCGGAATTTCAATTAATTGGAATCTGAACCTACGACGAGAGGGTTTGAGTAAGGTTAGTATAATGACTCAACTACAGGGACCTAGTATTTGTAGAAGTTCGTATTTTGAGGGAAAAAGAGAATAAACGAATAGTTGTAACCCTTTCAACCGACTTCAAAAAACAAGAGTCTCTTCATTCAGCTTTGTTTTACAATTCAATAGCTGATAAATTTTTTTTTAGAATTTTATTTTTCGAAGAGATAAATTTATAAGGTATGTATCACGGCAAGATCTGATTTTAAGAATGTGAAGAATTTGAGAAAATTCTTAAAATTTTATCGAAAAAGTTTTATAAATCTAAAATCATTTCTATATTTGAACTTTTGCATCTAGTAGTCATCAGAATAACGGTATCAAATCTCAAATAATTACTGAACAAAGAATTGGTCAATATATTCCTTCCCCACGCGACAAACATAGAAGGACTTACTTTTAGAAATAACTTAGAAGCCAAAAGCAAGTTTACAGAATTAATAGCCATCATAATATTTAAGGAAGTAGTTAGGATTAATGAGAGAGATAATTTTGTGGGTCATCTAATGCAACGTGGCACGGTTATAAGGATAAAACGATTAGATTTCCCCTTGTTTACCCACATTTCCGTAATAATTTGTAAGATTAGGTACATTTGGAATTAAATTCTCTGCGTTTATTGTGAGGTGAGATCGAGTAAGTTTTTGTGGTACCTCTCTCACTCTTGTCTCTATATTTTGCTCTTTCTAATGATAATGTTAAAAAGCATGTAGGTATTTGTTTAAAACGTAAAATATTTTTAAAATTGGCATGATAATAACTTATGTGCCGTGTGGTTCCCGGCACCAATAGAAAAAAGAATAGGTCCACTCCATCACTCTCCCATGGATGTCGTAAAAGGCGACTAGGGGTAGGCTTATAAACTTGGGATTCTTCTTTTAGGCGATGGGCTAGCAACCCGTCACTATTTGAATCTCAATTCTATCTTAAAGCCAAATAGCTGAACGTGGCCTATCAGTCTTTACAAGACTGTTGCTCTTGACGGGGTAGACCCCCACAAGGGATGTAGACGTGATTATATGTATGTAATAACTTAAGACAGAAGGTCCTTTAAGTAGAGACTAAATAGATTAACCGACTTCGTAGTACATGGATCTCACAATTTTTTACGGTAGAAAGACTGAATTGCGAGACTTGGGTTTTTTACAGGATGTTTTTGATGGCATTTGACATAAAACGGTGACAGATAATAAAAAAAAGTGAAAATATTTTTTTCGGTTTTTTGTGAGTCTTGTGTTGAGTCTAGGCTCCAAAGCATTACTAATAACAAAATATTACTGAAATGATTTTAACTTTTGTTTTTTTTTACAACGAAAAACCACTACTGATCTTTATGAAATTTGTCACCGAGTAAAATAAGACAGGAAAATCTCACGGCAGCGGAGCCTCGGGCAAATCTGCTACACGTAAACGTTATTATGGGAGAGAATTTTATTATTTAAAAAATTTGTAATTCAAAATAGCCTAGTCCGCATACCCTCACCCGTCGCTTCAAGGCTTCAATATTTCAAACTAATGTAGAAGCAAAAGGTATTAGTTAGAAAGTTTAACGTGCCTTTTAGTTTTAGTGAACATTAAAAGGGAGGGATAGTTCTAAATGACTTGATAAAGAGCTCAGGGATTTGTTTTATGTTTTACCTTGGTTTTGGGCGTGTACATACAAATAGTCACGTCTACAACCCTTGCGGGGTAGACAGAGCCAATAGTCTTGAAAAAACTGATAGGCCACATTCAGCTGTTTGGCTTAATGATAGAATTGAGATTCAATTAGTGACAGGTTGCTAGCCTATCGCTCAAAAAAGTTATCCCAAGTTAATAAGCCTATCCCGTAATAGCCTTTTGTATTAATTTTGGGGTGTGTATTAGATAATATTCTTAATCGAACTATATAACTTTTGTAAAAAGAGAACCGCCTCCAACCGATATCTTAATTCTTTTAAGTCGGTTAAATATTCTAAAACTTTTTCTTAAGTTTAACAAACACTTTTCTGAATATCGCATCAAAATCGGTTCAGCGAAACGTGAGATAATCGCGGACAAACACGCATACAGGTCAAACTACGAACCACCTTTTTCTGAAGGCGGTTTAAAAGGGTTCTTAACCCATCATCCTCCTGGCGTTAGTTTCAGTTGAAGAAGAAGAAGAAGTTCTAGTTGCGTGGTCACTTCTCTAGTCTAGTCAGGTTTTTTACATGAAGCGACTACCGTCTGACCTCGGCAACCTTTGCAGGAAAACCTAACCCTTAGCAACAAAGAAATTGCTACAGTTTCGCCTAACTTTAAAAAAAATTATTTAAGCTTACCTTGAAATTTAATAATGAAAACGTCTACCGATTTTCCTGATTTTTTCATAATAATTTTCTCAACACACTCTGGCTTTATTATTTGAACACGAATTAATTAATTTTCATTTCTTTTTCAGATAAAATTCGTCTCAGGATTGGTAAGTACTCTTTATACATTTAACGAACTTTTGAAAACGTTATTCCTTTATTTTTGTTATTACTTTTAATAATGGACGTTAGGTATATTTATGAGATGTGTGATGGAAAATCCATGATTTTAGTTCATTTATAGCAGCATACATATACATAGAATCACGCCTCTTTCCCGGAGGGGTAGGCAGAGACTACCTCTTTCCACTTGCCACGATCTCTGCATACTTCCTTCTTAAGAGGAATAATAAAGGTTTATTATAATAATAAACTTTATTGTTTGCCGGTTGACTGAAAGAGATCACTTCATGGGATAAGTTCGCCATTGCAAGTGATTTGTTTCTTTTATAATACATACATACATATGGTTACGTCTATATTCCTTGCGGGGTAGACAGAGCCAACAGTATTGAAAATACTGATAGGCCACGCTCAGCTATTTGGCTTAATGCTAGAATTAAGATTCAAGGCGAGTAAACTAGGAAGACACAGCCAGTTATTAATAAACTTTCGTTCGCTATCATGTTAAAATGTCCAAGTTTTTTCATTTTATCGATGAAGCGTCCCAAGTTCAGTATATTTGTTTAAGAAAGTGGATTGGAAATTTGCTATCGTTCCAACAACTTTCATCAATCATTGGTTATCCATATCTCTCGCCCATACATACATACATACAGAGCCATAGTCTTGATTAGACTGAATGGCCACGTTCAGCTATTCTCTTGCCCATAATTCTTCAAATCTCAGCTGTTAACTTTAAACAGTGTGTACCGTGTGGTAACCGGCACCATTAGAAACCAAAGAATAGGACCACTCCATCTCTTTCCCATGGATGTCGTAAAAGGCGATTAAGGGATAGGCTTATAAACTTGGGATTCTTCTTTTAGGCGACAGACTAGCAACCTTTCACTATTTGAATCTCAATTCTATCATTAAGCCAAACAGCTAAACGTGGTCTATCAGTCTTTCAGGACTGTTGGCTTTGTCTACCCCGCAAGGGATATAGACGTGATTATATGTATGTATGCATTCAAAAGAAAGACTAATCAATTTAGATTTTTTCATTTAGGCGATGGGTTAACAAAATATGATTCTCTGACATTTACTTTCACCATTAATTGGCCTTCAAGTTTAGTGACTAATGGCTCTGTCTACCCTAAAACAGATAAAAACGTGACGTGTGTGTGTGTTAACAAACAAATACCAAATCATTTTATCATTTGTAAAATATATTAGGAACAACGCCATTCCAAATAATATTCTCGACAATTCTGTTTCCAACCCGGGACCCATTATAATTCTCAGGCCTACAGCCGATCCAATCATCGCACGCCACAATTGTTGACATACAGAATGTACACACATAATTATACTATATCTAATAATACGCCTACAACGGCGTGTTAATCTGTTTGTTTGCGAATTTAGCCGCCGTTCTAGTGCGCCGTGGCGTTTGTTTTCAGTAAATATGGTTTAATTTAATTACTATCATCAAATTATGTGTGTAATATGGCGTAGTAGTTGAAGCTTCCGAATGTTACGCAAGAAAAGAGAAGCAGTAGGTAACTAATTTAAGAGAATAACTTTTGTAAAAAGTGTACCGCCCCCAATCGATATCCTCCTTTTTTGAAGTCGGTTAAATATATTTCTAAAACCTCCTTAGTGTAACAAACACTTTCCTGAAAATCGCAGCTAAATCGGTTCAGCGAGTCGCGAGATAATCGCGAAAAAACATACATACAGGTAACCACCAATAAGAACCTTTTTTTGATGGCGGTTAAAAATAAGAGAAATGTATACACAAGTCCACCTCTTCTACATTTTACATGCAACTATCACTCAATTCCATTATTTAATTAAATAAATAAAATCCTCAAAGGCATCTAATTACTCTTGGCCCTGTCTCTCCCGACTCCCGACATTTCAATCTCACAAATTACTGAAACTTTGATCACTATTGTATCTCAATTAGTACACAATAATCGTAGCATAACTCATAACTGACGTTAGAATATCAATTAATTAACTCGATCACGTTTAATTATCATCGACATTGAGATCCTACGCATCCAACATAGACAGGTCATTGTCGAAGGCTGTAAACGTGATCGGATTACCAAACACGCCGAAATTATCCTCAATCCGCAAGTAGGACCTTATCACACCATTTATGATATAACAAGAGACCATAAACCATCTTTGAGCAGTATAAATTGTAGTACTTTTTAGTCACCAACATCATTCAACCATTGACAATTGAAGATGAAGCTTGTAATCATCTCGTGTTTACTAGTCGTGGCGTTAGCTGAACCGCCGCGTTCAAGAGCTGAACCGCCTCGATTCAGACCAGCGAGGTTTAGGTTCCAGCGACAAGAATTGGCGCCAACAACGACTGATTCTCCTACTGAACCCACGACAGAACCTAGTGGACCTTATCCTCCTTCAGGATGGAAACCGTCTGGAGAACCTTTCACGCTGCCAAAAGAAGTGGATACAACTTATGGACCTCCTGAAGAGAGTGGATCTTACCCGCCTTCAGGGTGGAAGCCTCAAGGACAGCAATTTGCACTGCCTAATGAGCCTCCAGCTACCAGTTATGGGGTTCCTGATAATGCGTACGGGACACCAGTAACAGATGCTCCTACAACGGATAATCCCCAAGCTGAAAAACTAGACGGGCCCGTGGAAGTCCAGAAAAGTATTGGATCTTACTACGTTCTTCTGCCAAACGGGCAGCTGCAGAAAGTGGACTTCATGACGGAGAATGACATCCAGAATATGAAGTATACGGCCAGACTGCAGCTGAGGGAACCGGCGCCTTTACTTCTGTTCCGACCTTAGTTTGTGATTTTATTTGTGAACTGTGATTATTGATATGAATAAATAACTGATACTGTATACAACATAGGACGGACATACTTTTTGCAAAAACCTCTTTATTATTTACTAGCTGTGCCCGCGATTTCGTCCGCGTGGAATAGTTATTTTGGGCATCATTGAAGCCCTCAAGGAGGAATAATTTTCCCCGTTTTTTTCACATTTTCTAATAGTTGCAGCGTGATGATAAATTGCCTAAAGCCTTCCTCGATAAATGGTCTATAAAACACAAAATTCGAACCAGTAGTTTCTGAGATTAGCGCGTTCACACAAACAAACTCTTCAGCTTTATAATATAAGTATGGATTTATTTTCTTTTGAAACAATGAAAACATTTTTTGTGAAGAATAATCATAACTTTAAATACTTATTCACACTTAAATACTTTCATCGCTGAAGCACGTATGACTTAAAAATTGCGGTAAAGTAAATCTTTCTATTGAATGAATGAATGAAATAGTATTTATTTAAGTAACCAGGACTCATAATATTATTATACCATATTATTATACCATATTTAGTATCACATATCGGTTTTATTATTTGCAATTGTGTTCAAATCATGAGGTCTTTATAGAATACTAAGCAAATAACTCTTTACATACAGTGAAATATATTTAACTTTTCAATCATAAGCAACTTGATCGAACTAGGAACGTCCAAACAAAAGGTCAGGTCAAGAGTACTCAAAACCAGCGAGCTTGCATGAAGAGAGTTATGAATGTGGATGTGGCGAAAGAAGTACGCAGAGATCGTGGCAAGTAGATAGTTTTAATCTCTGCCCCTGCCTACCCCTCCAAGAGAGAGGCATTATTTTCTGTACGTATAATAAGCAACTGTAGGTTAATTAAAAATAAAATCAATATAACGTTGTTACCACGCACAAAAGGGTTTAATGTCCTGTCAAGCTAAATCCTAACAGACGTAGATGTGAACACAAAGCAAAGTATCTAAAACAATTAACACAAAGAGTGAAGCATCGTTATTCCGGGCTTTCGGAACATTAAAGATGAGCTTCCCTTATTTGAGAACAAATATTCATTAAAAGCTTCACGCATGGTGGATGAAGATTTCATATTAAAATGATATATGTTTACTCGTAGCATCCATACTTATATTATAAACTAGAGGCCGCCCGCGACTTCGCACGGCCGGAATCAATTCCGCGGGAACTCCGGGATAAAAAGTCTTCAGCTACCTACAAACCAAATTTCATCGTAATCGGTTCAGTAGTTTTTGCGTGAAAGAGTAACAAACATCCATACTGACACCCTGACATATTTGAAAATAAATAAGAAGTGTATAAATCTATGGATAGGCTAATTAACTTTCTTTAAGGACGGGATTCTTCTTTTAGGCGATGGGCTAGCAACCTTAATTCCTACAGTTGAACGTCTCGTACAGTCTTTTCGAGATTTTGGCTCTGTCTACCCCATAAGGGACGTGATTATAACTATATTGTCTAATCCGGAAAATAAAATAGAATACTTTTCATTCGGGCCGGAGAGCTCGGGCATATACATACATGCATATATAATCATGTCTTTTTCTCGAAAGGGTAGGCAGAGACTACATTTTTCTTGCCACGATCCCTGCACTCTTCCTTCGCTTCATCTAAATTCACAATTCTCTTTATACCCGACGACTACGATTTGATCAAGGTACGTTCGTCTCATTACGAGCTTCATGTTTGGGAATGAAGCTATGGTATTGAAAGCAGCTCCACCCGCGATAGACTAAAATTCCCGATTTTCCATTTCAGAAGGAATAACAGGAATTTATTATATATTTGTTGCAAGTTTTATAAAAGTATGTCATGTGATTTAACTCTGATGAATAAACAAACAAACTTACTTACACATTTATAATATTAATCGGTATTCCGAGAGGATTTATAAAAAACAGTGTTTAAAAATGTACATTTTTAACGAATAAGGTTTTCTTTCATACATGATATGGGGATCTCCGTTTTGTATTACAGCGTCCTGAAATTAATAAATAAATTTGAATTAAAGGGCTGAAAAATTTAATTTAATAAGGGGTTCGTATAATGAAGCTCTTTTTGGCGTGTTGGTTGTATATACATTCATTCATATAGTCACGTCTATATATATCCCTTGCGGTGTAGACAGAGCCAATAGTCTCGAAAAGACTGAAAGGCCACGTTTAGCTGTATGGCTTACTGATGAAATATGCACTAAGAAAGAATTCTCGTTATTCTCATGGGAACGGAAATTAGAGGGATCTTTGGCTTTACGTGGATGAAGTCGCGGACGTATCTCTAGTATAAGATAAAGTACATACATACATTCATATGGTCACGTCTATATCCCTTGCGGGGTAGAGAGAGCCAACAGTCTTGAAAAGACTGAAAGGCCACGTTTAGCTTTTTGGCTTGATGATAGAATTGAGATTCAAATAGCGACAGATTGCTAGCCCATCGCCTATTACAAGAATCCCAAGTTTATAAGCCTATCCCTTAGTCGCCTTTTACTACATCCATAGGAAGGAGAATGAGTTATCTAATTTTTTTTTATAAGTGCCGTGTACCACACGGCACTAGATAAATTAGTAATAAAAATACTAACGGTACGAAGCCAGTCCTTCGAAGAAGTTATCCTTGATCATCCAGAAATTGATCACGTACTGAACAATGGCCCGGCAGCTCGAGTAGGCCATGAGGAGGGAGATCCAGGATATGTCTTCCGTGGACTCCACCTTGGAGAACTCCGGCTCCAGGCTCGTTACGTTCACGGCTTTTACGTTGCTGATGTACATTAAAAGATCGTCTGGAAAGTATTGCCATAAATTTTTTATTTATTTATTTAAACTTCATGCACGTAAAACGTACAACAGGTGGACTTAATGCCACAAGGCATTCTCTGCCAGTCGAACCTTTGGACCAAACTGAGATGGATGTACGGGTAGTGCGATAACTGTAAAATAAAACATACATACATACATATGGTCACGTCTATATCCCTTGCGGGGTAGACAGTCTTGAAAAGACTGAATGGCCACGTTCAGCTATTTGGCTTAATGATAGAACTGAGATTCAAATAGTGACAGGTTGCTAGCCCATCGCCTAAAAGAGGAATCCTAAGTTTATAAACCTATCCCTTAGTCGCCTTTTACGACATCTATGGGAAAGAGATGGAGTGGTCCTATTCTTTTTTGTAATGGTGCCGGGAACCACACGGCACGGTAACATAAAAAATTATATAAATATAAATAACAAAAAAATTGTCAAAATTTGTTTAAAAAATTTAAGTATTTCTTTATTTATTAAAAAGAATTAAAACTTTGGTAACTTTCATTAATTTAAAAAAAAAATACAGCGAGGCCTATCATGACATGCGCGACGCGGTTTTTATCGCGCGATGAACTATAGCTGTTTCGCTTTTTATTTTGACATAAAACGAGACAGCGATAGTTTATCGCGTGATAATAACGGCGTTACGTGTACCACGCTAGACCCGACGATCAGATATTGGAAAGTCTTTCTCCATTAATAAGGTACATTATCTGCGGGTGTTTAAGGTTATGCAATAATACCACTTGCCGTGTGGTTTCCGGCACCAATACAAAAAAGAATAGGACCACTCCATCTCTTTCCCATGGATGTCGTAAAAGGCGACTAAGGGATAGGCTTGCAAACTTGAGATTATTTTTTTTAGGCGATGGGCTAGCAACCTGTCACTATTTGAATCTCAATTCTATCATTTAGCCAAATAGCTGAACGTGGCCTATCAGTCTTTAAGACTGTTGACTCTGTCTAACCCGCAAGGGATATAGACGTGATTATATGTATGTATGTAATAATACCACAGGTGAAGCCGTGACGGACTGCTAGTTTAAAATATATAGGTAGGTATACATGGTGTGTGCCAGTTGCATCTCATCCCAAGGTCAAACAAAGCTGTAGCGGGAGCGATGATTCCCCTCGACCGCCACCAAAGGGAAGATCTTCCGCCAGGCTAGGTGTTATGCTTGGGGAACCGCGCGACAGACGATGTTATGTCGAAGGTTGTATATATGTTCCAATCCGTAAAACCTTTGCTTGCGCTATTTAGACTTTTCGCTGTTTTTGACTGATAGCGTCGCGTGATTTTGTTCGTTTGTAATATCTTTATTGCATAGAAATTTACACAGCAACAAGAAAATAGTACATAGTTATAAAAGAAACCAATCACTTGCAATGGCGGACTTACTTACTTTTGTTTTTGTGACTTGCGGCGTAGAGATGTCATGAGACTCTTCTTCTAAGCAATAGGCTACCAACCTGTCACTATCTGAATCTCAATTCTATCATTGAGCTATACAGATGAACGTGACCTTCCAGTCTTTTCGCGATTGTTGACTCTGTCTACCCCTATGTAAGGAATAAAGATATGCGTGTATTATTCAGAAAACATTATTGTTGCTATCATTGGCAGAACATTATTAACCGGCTAAAACAAAAGTCCTCAAGACTGTTGGCTCTGTCTAACCCGCAAGGGATATAGACATGACCATTTGTATGTACGTATGTGAAAACAAAGAGATCCCCTTCATTTCGTCAGTCGGTTGAATATAAACTAGTTTGGCAGACCACATTATCGAAATCTGGCAGAATTCCACATACAGCATCGTATTTCACGCGGATTACCGATATTACTTCACAAATCCGGGAAAAGTATGCAATATTTGACTGCGGTGAGGTACGGACGCTACGTACATGATAGAAATATGTACATATACATATATACCGATTAGAAACTAAGTATGCCGTGTGGTTCCCGGCACCAATACAAAAAAGAATACATCCCTTCGCCCACTCCATCTCCTCGCCATGGATGTCTTAAAAGGCGATAAGGGATAGGCTTACAAACTTTGGATTCTTTTTTAGGCGATGGGCTAGCAACCTGTCACTATTTGAGTCTCAATTCTATCATTAGTTGCCAAATAGCTGAACGTGGCCATTCAGTCTTTTCAAGTCTGTTGGCTCTGCCTACCCCGCAATGGATATCTATACTACCATCCAGCCATCACTACTAACCGTATTTCCCTATCGGATAGCCATTAAACTAGTTTCAGTAGGCTATAATAGCCACGGTCTAGTAAAATTGGCATCTGGCCTCTCTTTGAGCTACATACAGTATGCGTCGAGGGCCCATTGTGTACAAATAGATATGTTGAAAGCATTACCTATTGGGCATTGTCGTTTGAATGCAGTACCCAAAACCGAAGAGATTGTTTGAAAAGAGTTAACTTGTTTTCTTGTTGCATGATTTTGGCTCCTGTACTTAGTACTAATTTTTCACTGATCTCAAGATTACCCTAATCGTAGGGCTAAGTGCGGAAGTAATCGTATAGATCATTAAATGCCGTGTGGTTCCCGGCACCAATAAAAAAAAAAAGAATAGGACCACTCCATCTCGTTCCCATGGATGTCGTAAAAGGCGACTAAGGGATAGGCTTATAAACATGGGATTCTTCTTTTAGGCGATGGGCTAGCAACCTGTCACTATTTGAATCGCAATTCCATCATAAAGCCAAACAGCTGAACGTGGCCTATCAGTCTTTTCAAGACTGTTGGCTCTGTCTACACCGCAAGGGATATAGACGTGATTATATGTATGTATGTATGTATCATTTAATGTCTATGACTCTTAAATTGCAGAATTACAGGTTCTTTTGACACCTAGCATAGGCACCAGATCTCCACAACGATTATTGTCCACAGGTATATTTACCAGAGATAATAAGTATTACTACACATTTTTACTTAAGGCCATTTTGTTGTGGAGGTTTTTTTAATTATGAATGTGGATGAAGATGATGAAGTATCGTTGCAAGTGGAATCGTATAGGTTCTGCTACCTCCAAGAATGATTTCAGCTTAAACATTAGGTTGAAAGAAAAAAATATGTTAATTTCACATTCCTGAAGAGTTAGGTTTGTTCAAAATGTGTTAAGCTTTTGGAACGCTAATTGCGCTAATTGCTTAACGCGTATTATAAATCTCACATATTTTTTTAATTTCAAAATTGGATACAAGGTGTCACTTATTGACGTCACATCACTAATACCGCTTCTAAAGCGTTAATGTGTAGAAGAAACGGCGGAACAAACTACACTGCAGCATTTTCATCGGACGAATTTGAAAATCGAAATAGTTACATAATGGTTTTTCTTAGAATTCTGTTATACAGCAAGTTTGATCAGAAACCTGTAACGCCTTAACGATATTAAGTTACTTGCTGTTAGCGTAAATTCGCTTGCACGCGAGAGCTATGAAGAGCAGTTTGATATTCTGCAGATATAACGATACGTCCCTACTAATCTATACTAATAAGAGTATTATAAAGCTGAAGAGTTTGTTTGTTTGAACACGCTAATCTCAGGAACTACTGGTTCAAATTGAAAAATTTATTTTTGTATTGAATATACGTGAATGTGAAAAAAAACTGGCAAAATTATTCATCCTTGAGGGCTTCAATGATGCCCGAGACTTCGTCCGCGTGGAATAGTTATTTACTATTCCACGCGTATATATGTAGCTTACTTTTGCTTTGTCAAGCATAGGCAATTGATTCTTTTTTGCTTTAAAGGAAAATCTGAAAAATATGTATTTTGGAAAAGGTGCCGTGTGGTTCCCGGCACCAATACAAAAAAGAATGGGATCACACCATCTCTTTTCCATGGATGTCGTAAAAGGCGACTAAGGGATAGGCTTACATACTTGGGATTCTTTTTTAGGCGATGGGCTAGCAACCTGTCAAAGCAAAAAGCAAACCAAATAGCTACACGTGGCCTATCAGCCTTTACAAGACTGTTGGCTCTGTCTACCCCGCAAGGGACATAGACGTGACCATATGTATGTATGTATGGAAAAATACTGGTGTATTCATACTTTCGGTCCTAGTATGCATGGAGTCTTTAACGAAGACCGACATGAATATCACGTCCACCACGAGTATGACGACTCCGGTCACAGAGAAGGGCAGTACTGCTGCGTAGAACCTGCACGGCTGCTCCACCATTACCAAGTTCCCGAATGCGAAGACCGACCACAGGATGTGCAGACTCAACCACACTTTCAGTTTTCTGCAATAAGAAACATTGTGATCGCGCTTACGCTGGTAAAGGGTCAGGTCCAAAAAGTACCCGAAACCGCCGAGCTTGCATGAAGAGAGTTATGAATGTGGACGAAGCGAAGGGAGTATGCAGAGATCGTGGCAAGTGGAATGAGGTAGTCTGTCTTACCCCTCCGGGAAAGAGGCGTGATTTTATGTAGGCATGTTTGTATGTGATCACGCTTCTTAATCCAGAGATTAGCGTACTACATTATTTTCATTTGCTGAGATCACAGCTACGATATGTTTTTTTTTGCCGTGCGGTATCCCTGCACTAAACAAAAAAAGAATAGGACCACCTCTCTTTCCCATGGATGTCATAAAAAGCAGAACGTGGTCTTTCAGTCACGACTATTGGCTCTGTTTACCACGCAAGGGATATAGACGTGACTTTATGTCTGTATGTATGTATTTAGATTTCCAATCCTAGTCGATAGCTTACTTACCCACGAAAACTGGACGCGATGTGATTCTTCAGTGGCCAGACGATATTTGAGTAGACTTTCTTGAAGTCCCGGACTTCGGTGAAGTTGTAGAAGAAGATCCGGGAGCAGGCTTCGGGATCGTAGAAGTAGAGTAGCTTAACCAGAGTTATTTCGTGTAGTTCGTTCCTCTCTGGCTTGAGTTGGCAGGTAAGAGTCGAGTAAGAAATAATTATGCAGAAGATTGCTGGAAAAAGGAGGAATAAATTTCTCTAGAAATAAGTAGTGCCCTTGTACTGAATTTCTCTTTATTTTAAGTTTTTTTTTGCTTATATTTCTTGTTGTACATAAATATATAAATAACATAAATAAATAAAGGAGGATTCTATAACTATTATTTGTGTGGGATATAAATCATCATAAAAAGAACAACATACGTATGATTGTCTTTCTCGCTTAACTTTCAGCTTTTCAACTAATATACAGATAACATATCAGTGTTAATAATCACAAGAAACTATTTTTTAATATAAACTATACAAAAAATATTAAGAATAATTATTTAGATAGAACGACAGACATCACAACAATAAAAATAACACACATTTCTGGTCGTTGTTTGCAAAGAAATGTGATCCCAAATATAACTTACATTGATACAAAACAAGCGCCGTTGTCCAAAAACTAAGTGACCCCATTATCACAGGATTGATTACAATTCCATCAACTCCTCAGATTCAAAGGTCCCAAAATATCGGAGAGCAGTCGTGACGGACAAACAGATCAAGTAGGCTGCGATTCAATTTTGTGATTGTTACAAAACATTTAAAATACAGAAGTCAAGTCATTTTTCTTGTGAGAATATCATTAAATCTTTGGATACAATAGGTTACAATAATGATTTACAAATTACACTGATTGAGTTAGCCTCGAAGTAAGTTCGAAACTTGTGTTACAAGACACTATCTCAACGATACTATATTTTACAATAAATACCTACTTATAAAGGTAAATATCCAAAACCCAGGCCAATCAGTAAAAGGTTTTTTCTCATCATGGGATTCGAACCCGGGACCTCCAGTGTCACAGACAAGCGTACTACCGCTGAGCCACAGAGGCCGTCTACAATGGATCTTAAATATAAGTTAAGGAGAGAAATCTGAGAATTTTAGAATTAACTTACCTGTTACCTTACCTTAAATGTTAGTTTACTCCATTTTTTCGATTTAAGTAAGACATTACACCTGTTAAAAGCTTTTATTCCATCTAAAAGCTAAGTACGCGACATCACAAGACGAGTTTCGTAAAGTTTTATGTGTTAATCGTACATATTAAAATTACTGGCTTTATTTCCGTACTTATTTTATTTTGTATCGTCTACGAGACGCTATTTTGATTACAGGTAAAGTCCAAAATTAATGGCACTCCAAGCGCGGCGATAATGAAAAATTTAATAGCGTCCTTTCAAATTGAATTTCCTCAAGAATCGTCTCATTTCATTTCGCATTACCCAAGTTTAATGTTCTTTATAAATTGTTCTCTTTTAATCCTTACGGGGTGGAATGAGGCGGGGTTGGCAAAATTTTGGTTTTGAATATATAAACAGTTAAACTCGTTTAAGTCGATAAATTTAATTTTAATATAGATGGATATGTAGAAAGATAGTCCCTTTGGGCTAGTGAATAATTAAAAGATCACCGTTCTCCTGGTGTAAATGTCAGTTGCATCCTCTCTGGAGAGGAGCCTAGATCCGCCTATTTGATTATGACCCAGGAGTATATCAAGTTATTATCATCACATATTTTCTCCTAACATTCAGCATTGATCATGACTCTATTTGGATAAAGAGTAAATTAGCTTCTAGTATCTTCTTTCGACATCCACAAGAAAGAGATGGTGACACATATGGCCACTTTATCTTTGTCATGTTACAACACGACACGGTTGTAACAGAAAATATCAGAAACAATACCAAAAACTATTGTATTCAATTAAAAATTTACTGACGACGACGACCGTTGGTTTGAACGTAACAAATGCGTATCAGGAATATGTTCCCCGGTTCTGTAATACAACACTGCTCTGTCATTCTCCGCCGTCGGATCTGGTTCTGGTATCGGCAGATTAGTCCTTTGCATTATCTTCCTCCTAATCTCTCTTCTCTTCATCCTGCAGCGCATATTGTAGATCAATTTGCAGCATAGAATATTCCAGAACAATATGAAAATTCCTCGTAACCACGAGAAGCAAGCCGCCAAAGGCAACCATCCGGCGAAATCGTTTGGATCACTCACTTGGATGTCAACACTCCATCCGCTGTACCTTAATATCATGCCTTTGGACAGACTCTGCTGGATATGGGCGATGTAGACGATCGCCATGGATATGTCAAAGAAGACAACGAAGATGTTTGTGCAGAGGAAGAAGAGGAGAGTCAACTTGAGCAGTCTGACGTTGGTGCTGTGTCTCGCGACGCATCTCAGGGCGATGGCGACGAACATCCATATGACGTGGACCACGACGCTAAATTCTATGTACCTGTAATGTGGAATTAGGTTATGTTATTTTTATAAGGAATTTCTGTATAGTTAGCAGAAGTAATGATTTTGAAGTAGAGAAATTAGAGACCGCAGGACTTTATGAGTTCTCACGTAAGAAAAGAGATAAAACAATTCTATGTTACGGTTACTATGTGGAGGGAAAGGTCGGAGTGGGAAGACCTAGCCGAACGTATCTTGATCAAATTAAGGACGTCCTGGTAAAGGGTCAGGTCAAAAGTACCCGAAACCGCCGAGCTTGTATGAAGAGAGTTATGAATGTGGATGACGCGAAGGAAGTATGCAGAGATCGTGGCAAGTGGAAAGAGGTAGTCTCTGCCTACCCCTCCGGGAAAGAGGCGTGATTTTATGTATGTATGTATGTTACGGTTACGGTATCCGTTGAATCTAATTGACATAACGGTTACATAAATAAATTATTTAATGTTAAAAGATGGTCTTATAGTAAAATAAAACATAGTGAAGAAACGTCTTCATTAGGAAACTAGATCCCAAATCATTACTATAATGCAGATGTGACAATAATTCGGTACCTATGTTAAAAAGAAAAAAAGGTTATTATAATATATCAGGTAACAAAAATAACTAACTTTCTAGTTTTCGCCGACAAACGAGTAGAAACTGTGACTTCGGCCGGTTTCCACTCGATAGGCAGAATATAAGAATAACCCGTAGTATCATTAGGTAATCTAAGATTAGCTATAGACCGGGCTGAGTCCAGGGCATAGCCGCAAGATTCATAGTCGAAGAGGTACATTATCCGGACCAACTTGTCATATTCAAAGTAAGCCCTTTGGGGGGACCAAAAACAGTAAATGATAGAAATAGCTCCAGCATACACGAAGAAGCCTGAAAATTAAATAAAAATAGAATATTTTGTTGTCGTTTTTAGCGAATCCTAATGTTTCCAGGGCATGTCACGATCTTGCCAATATAACGATCAGGCGACGCATACTATAAAACATTTCCGATACTGAGTGACCGCCTGACTGACTGATAACTTAGTGGTGCATTAAATTGTGCCGTGTGTTTCGCGGCACCAATATAAAAAAGAATAGGACCACTCCATCTCTTTCCCATACATGTCGTAAAAGGCAACTAAGGGATAGGCTTACAAACTTGGGATTCTTTTTAGGCGATGGGCTAGCAACCTGTCACTATTTGAATCTCAATTCTATCATTAAGCCAAATAGCTGAATGTTGCCATTCAGTATTTTCAAGACTGTCAACTCTGTCTACCCCACAAGGGATCTAGACGTGACAATATGTATATTTATGTATGTATGTGCATTAAAATATTTCCGGAATTCTCAGGGTAATGAAAATCAGCGAAATTTTTCGTCTCACGAGGCGACCTCTATTGTTTTAATAAACAATATTAATTTTTAAAAAGTAACATCAAACTTCAAGGTGATCGCGTTAACAAAATGCAAAGTTTTTGCCAATTACAGGGGAGCTTTAAGCTCATTTCAGAAAGCTTAGATGGTGGTGTTTCACGCAAACTTCGTGCAAACGAAATTATACTCGTAAGAGGTTCAAATCTTGTAATGACTTAATTATATTTGTTATCTTAAAATGAATTCACAGTTTAATGTTTGTAAAACTAGCTGTTGCCCGCGACTTCGTACGTGTGGAGGAGTCACAAATCCCACAGGAATTATAGTCTTTGTGGCATTTATGAAAAGTACCCGACGTCATTCTCCAGACTGTTCTTAGTCCACGCAAATAATAAACCTTGCAAGCCACGCCTCTCTTCCTCGCAGCGTCATGTTTTGCACATCATGCGTCGCGGGTGAATTTTTTATCGGTGTTATTTTTAATTGTTATATTTATAAAGATATTCATTGAAATTAAGTGATATAAAAGACAATTTTGTTCACAATTAAGTACTATTAATCAACAATTCATTTATTTGGATAAAGATTAATATTATTAGGTGTTTAAGTTTATTATTTTGTATGAGAAAGACTTCTTTGGTTTGCCGTTAGGCGCTAGTATCTATGTAAACAATAACGGCTTTGTCGGGAAAGATTCGATCGTCTTGGTCGCGGCATTTCATAATATACACTGGTATCATTTTAGAATCTCATGATGGGATGCTGGAATGAATTCCCTTATCTCATATAAAATTTCATTAAAACGGTAAAACTCAATCATGCGTAATTAAAAATAAATATCGTTGATTTCCTCAGAAAACACAGATTGTACATCGTTCCTTAATGCAAATACTAAGCTGAGTTAGCATGTTATATCAATTTATGAAGAGAGGCCATTTCTTGAAATAGGTTCTTGCGAACCTGTGCTACTAGGCCATCCCCTCGGTAAAACTTAGTAAAACTGAATCTACTTAATTATGCGTAAATAAATCTTTTCAATAAGGAAGAAGCAATGTTTTTGACTGATTCGTTTTCTATAAACGAATATAGCCAAGCGAAGCCGCGTGCAAAAGCTAGTATAAACAAACATAAACACCATCGCAATACAGATTAAACGATGCGATTCTAGTTTGATGAACTCCGAACTAGAGGGAGGAGCGGGCGGCCATTTTCCACTAAATTAACAAGCTTTCCTTGGCAGCGCGATACCCTGTGGTCACAGCTCGTGCGAATAGCTTGGCCGAGCTTGGCTTGAGGCTAAGACCAGTGTTTCTCAAAATTTATCGTTCCACGTACTTTTATGAAAAAAAAAATTATGTCTATACGACTTTTTCTAGCTTACTAATACAATAAACAATAATATTATTTAATGTCTAAGCTGTTGAAAAGTTTAAAACATTGAAAATAAATAAATAAAAATAATATTATACACTAGAATATAATATAACACGTGACATGATGTGTCTTCGTCATGGGACGCACACAATTTTCTGTACAGATTTAATAAGACTGGTGATATAAATATACATATGATGCATTTATTAATAAATATGTACATAAGTTAATTGTTAGATCAAAGATATCATAGTCTTACTAGATAAAACAAAAATAAATAACAATTTTATTTTGTTAAGTTCACATCTAAGTCCCATTCTTATTGTAAATTTTGACACATACTCAGTCAAACTCCCTCTTGAACGCTTTTTTTAAACCCACAAGCCTTATGCTCAACGTAGTGGACCTTTATACTTTAAGAAACTCTGATACCTATAGACAAGACCGTTAGTTAATTGACTGCTTTGATCACAGAGCAAGAAAGATCCCAGAGGCCTTCTTGAAACGGTCGGCAGATTCTGTATACACATACATCTATGTCTAATACTTTCAGTTCTAGATAGTGGGCTCGAATGGATCCAGAGAGCTCAATGTAGAAAATAACGGAATAATTTGAAGGAGGTAGTTGAAAATGGTTGGAAAAAGAACATTTATACTTAAGAAAATCTTACAGGACTATACCTATATACAAGAGAATTTTTTGTTTATGTGAAAACAACTATTCATCAATTTATAATATCGTTTTACTTAGAATTTGTAATATAAATAAAAGTAAATAATATTTAAGCAAAAGATACAAATCTTACCCGACGATGTTTAGTGTTCATTCTTTTGATTAGGTCAAACAATTACAGATCGAGTTTTAATAATATATCTTTTGTTAATAGTCAAATGGTAGCAATGCTTTTAGAGTTTTAAAAGAAAATTGAATCTATTTCAATTGAAGCGTATTTAATTAACTGTTAATTTGCATAAAGCATGTACTATCTCAATTTTGATGATGACTTGTAAGAAACAAAAATCTTAAATATACTTTGACTGTTTGGTCATGGTCATGTAGAGTGTCTGATAAAAAGCAGGCTAACTAAGCAGATATTGAAAGCGTGAGACCAAGACCAACGCACCTTAATAATAATAAACGTTCTGGTTAGAGGTCAGGTCAAAAGTAAACCGTGTAAGTTTGAAACTTGCACGAAATCAGAAATGAAGTAAAAGAATTGATGTAGGAAATTTAGAAAACAGAAAGCTGTCTATAAAATACCAGTCCTTTTTTGAATGTGCAAAATACCCTGAATAAGTTTTCGTAGTTAAATATCAGAGCGTAAAAGATGAAGCAATCTCACAACCCACACGACAAACTGAGGTTTTAATAACTCACATTGAAGCACGACCATGTTTGCTATCCACTTGCACCTGTGCCTGTCTTTTGGTAGCAAGGACAGGTAAATATGGTCTACCATGAGACTTTTTCTTAACATCTTTACTATATAGATTTTCTCTGAAATAACTAAAATTAACTTAAATCATTATTTTACTCTTACACTAACAATAATGACAGACGAGACGTCATTTACTTAAAATGTCATTACTAGTTTTCTAAGGGCCCGTGTAAGATGCCCATGACCGTCTGACCTAGGTCTGACGGACTCAGACAGACTGGATACATACATACATACATAAAATCACGCCTTTTCCCCGGAGGGGTAGGCAGAGACTACCTCTTTCCACTTGCGACCATCTCTGCATACTTCCTTCGCTTCATCCACATTCATAACTCTCTTCATGCAAGCTCGGCGGTTTCGGGTACTTTTGAACGACTACTGGATTGAACGTCTAATTAAACGTCGCAGTGCAACCTGCCACCGACCGACGACTAGCGACTAGCGGTCGGACGAAGTCGGCGGCACGCTGCATGGGTTTTAATGTGAAACGATTTGAAATAGTGACTCTAGTGTCTCGACTCACCGATGACTATGAGCAATGCTACGACTCATGAAGAGCAACTCCCGGCTCACTGGGAGACAACTGGCACTTGCAAGCTACAACTGAAGCACAGATTACACAGTAAGACTAAGATATCAGACCTCTGGTCTTAGGGGGGAGAACTGTGGCGACGTCACACGGCGTCTGTCAATCTTAGCAAAGAATGTGACGCGCTCAGCCAATAACAGCGAAGAGTCTAAATCGCGCAAGCAAAGATTTTACGGATTGGAGCATAAATGCTCCGACGAACCATTGTCGGAGCTGCGGTTCCCCAGGCATCACGTCTAGCCTGGCGGAAGATCTTCCCTTTGGTGGCGGTCAAGCAGAATCATCGCTCCCGTTACAAAGACAGGATTTTCATAGTGTAGTACCGTTTGTGTCCTCACCTCTCTGGAGAGGAGCCCGGGGTGTGCTATTGATCACGACCCTGAATTGAGTAATTCATTACACGAAGCGACTCCCGTCAGACCCCCGCAAACTTTGCAGGGAAACCTAACCCCTATATTGAATCATGATTCAACATCCTGTAGTCGGAATGTACAGGCTTCTTCACAATGTCTGTATGAACGATATATATTATTCCTTTATCTTCCAAAGTGACTAATCTGGGTGTCATCATGGACCAAACTCTATCGTGGAGTCCCTATATAAATGAAATCAGCCGTAAGATGTATGTGTCGTTACATTCACTTCGCCGAATGCAAAAATTTTTACCCACCGCCACTAAAATTTTACTTGTACAATCACTTCTCTTTCCTCTTCTTGATTATTCCGATGTTGCTTGTCTAAATGTTACTGAAGAGTTGCTTGACAAACTGGAGCGTTTACAGAACCAGGGCATTCGCTTTGTTTTCGGTCTTCGCAAATTTGATCATGTTTCTGAGTTTCGTCGCCAATTGAATTGGCTCCCAATTCGCCTTAGACGTAATGTTCACACACTATCTTTGTTGTTTAATATCCTTTTTAATCCTTCATTTCCTCACTATCTTCATAAAAATTTCTCGTTCCGTGAGACGGATAGTCGCATGCGATCTCATAATAATCTTAAATTACTTATTCCTTCTTATTCTTCTCGGACTTATGGCTTGTCTTTTAGTGTTCGTTCCGCTCAGCTTTGGAATAACCTCCCACAAGATACGAGATCTGCTCTTAACCTTAGTTCTTTTAAATCACTTATCAAAAGACTGTATGCTGATGCATCTAACAATTGAGTGTACTCATAAATATGTAAGTTTATTTATATATATATTATTTATGTATGTTTATTTTTAATTATGTAGAAATGTACTGTTTATTATATAGCATCCTCATTGCTTTTTATGTGCGCTGCCTTTTAAATTTTGGATTTTCCTTTATATTTTGGTTGACTGGAAGAAATCCCATCAGGGATAAGTCCGCCATTGTGCATATTCTTCTAAATCCAATAACTGTTTTGTAATTTGTTATATTTATTTTTATGTGCAATAAAGAGTTTACAAACAAACAAACAAACGAAATCCAAATTACTTTTTAAATATGGGAAAAGCTTATTGTGTCCCGTTGTGTGATCAGAATTCGACTCTATCTCTACGAATATAATAGGTCTTATACATCGATGCCCTAAAATCTTAATATTTTATGTGCAACACCATTTTTCGTGCCGTGTGGTTCCCGGCACCAATACAAAAAAGAATATGACCACTCCATCTTTTTCCCATGGATGTCGTAAAAGGCGACTAAGGGATAGGCTTATGAAATTGCGATCCTTTTTTTTAGGCGATGGGCTAGCAACCTGTCACTATTTGAATCTCAATTCCATCATTAAGCCGAGCAGCTGAGCGTGGCCTTTCAGTCTTTTCGGGACTGTTGGCTCTGTCTACCCCGTAAGGGACATAGACGTGACTATATATATAACACCGTTTTTCGAATGTACTTATCTACCTATGTGTAGTAAAATGGAAATGGTATCAGCTTAGTGATATGTAGCGTATCATTTAACTACTCAAAACATAATCCTCCCCCGATTCAGCCGCAGTCGGCTAAAAGGATTTCCGACAAAGACATATATCCAGCTAGATAGGTACCATTCGTTCAATCATCACTATACGCAAAACAAGCAGGCCAAGTTTTTTTTTCGGGTTCTTACTGGGAATAATAGCGAGATAATTAACCAACATTACAATCCATACATACATACATATAATCACGTTTACATCCTTTGCGGGGTAGACAGAGCTTACAGTCTTGAAAACACTGTAAGGCCACGTTTAGCTGTATGGCTAATTGATGGAATTGAGATTCAAATAGTGACAGGTTGCTAGCCCATTACAATCTACATAAAATAATAAAGAGAAAATATTGGCAAAACCAAGCCATTTGGCATGCGTGGTGCTTATATTTTATAAAGCTTGATCTATCCTGATCTATCACTATTTGAATCTCAATTCTATCATTAAGCCAAATAGCTGAACGTGGCCATTCAGTCTTTTCAAGACTGACTGGCCACGTTCGGACGGATATAGACGTGACCATATGTATGTATGTATCTATCGTGATCTATGTCTGTGATTTCGTTTACTGGCACCTGATGTCAAAAGGCAGCCACTTCGCTTCGTCCGTGAGTGCCTGACGGCGACGCATGTAGAACTGATTGCTATGAAGTATTTCGGTAACCATAAGGTTGCGTTCACACTATGTCTAGAAGATTTCGTCAAATTTGGAACATTTTATTCTTAAAAGGTGACGTCAAGTGTAGGTTCCTTATTCTCTAGCGGTGAATTAAGACAGCATTTTCCAAGGTTTTCGGAATTTGAGATTAATACAATCAGAGCAACAAGAGTCATGTCACATTTTTCAACGGCACGATGCTGCCTTTATGTGAAATAAATAATTTAATCTTAAACAAAGACAAAAATTATAAATGTTTTCTTACGCTAATAAGCGATTATAATAAAAGTAGCTACATTGAGCAATGATACATATTAACCTATAACTTGATACATATTATATTGCATGTATTATCAAGTGATTTAATTTAAAACATTTATAATTTTCGTCTTTGTCAAAGATAAAATGATTTATTGCAAATGATATTACATGTGGCAGCACTATGCCGCTGAAAAATGTGAAATAGCTCTTAATAATTTGCATGAAGATTATTTGGCCGCAACGATATAGAGAGAACGCGGCCTTACATTGCATTGGAAGACGAAAATTTCATTTTCAAAGTGTCAGGTGAAGTCGACGGTGAACTTTTCTATTTTTACCCACCTACGAAAGAAAGGTTGGGTTATGATTTTAACCAGTAAGATGCCCGAAAATGAAAATTACAGGGTACGCTCAATAATTGACATCGAACAGGCCGAACGAGAATTGGAATAATAAATAATTAATGTAAACAAAATACATAAATACTCTTTCCCGGAGTGGTAGGCAGAGGTCACATCTTTCTAATAATAAATTTGTATGGCCAGTCGAAACCTTTCCTGATATTACGATTAGATAGAATAGGATTTCTAAATCTCACTCTAAATTACTTTGGTTATGACCAAAGCGCTCGCCATTATCAAAAACTTTAAACTGAACTCTATTTTAGAATACATACATACATACATAAAATCACGCCTTTTTCCCGGAGGGATAGGCAGGCAGAGACTACATCTTTTGCACTTGCCACGATCTCTATTATTTCAGAATCTTTCAGAATATGAACTTATTTATGTTTAGTTATGAGAATAATTTAAAAAAAGAACTATACATTGATAAATGTTATCAATGTTATTACATTTTGGATAGCCATTTTGCTCATGTTATATCAAGTGTTATATACTACTCTGTCAAGAAAGTATCGGGAATGGATTATTTATTTATGGTTCCAAATTCAAATTTTTGTTTTTTTTGTTGTTGTTAGATTGGCACAACTGTTTTCCATTTTGGCGCGGAGTTTGAGTTGCATCTGTTGTTTACATTAAATACAGTGCTATTTTTAGTTATATCATATCTAGTGTGTATTGCTAATTTCATAATGGATAAAAACATCGAACAAAGAGTTTGTCTTAAATTTTGCATTGCCAATGGAATATCGTGTTCGGAGTCACTGAAAATGTTACAGAAGGCTTACGGTGAATCGACTTTATCAAAAACTCGTGCTTATGAGTGGTACAAAGCGTTCAAAAGCGGTCGAGATGTGATGGAAGATTTGCCTCGCTCTGGTAGGCCATCAACGTCTGCAACTGAAGTTAACATCGCAAAAGTGAAGGAAATAGTGACTGAAAATCCTCATTCAACTTTGAGAGAGATAGCCACCGAACTTTCTGTATCTCACGAGTCGATCCGTACCATTTTAACTAATAATTTGGGTATGAAACATGTTGCCGCTCGGCTAGTCCCAAAAGACCTGAATTTTTTTCAAAAACTCAATCGCATGAGAGTCGCTGAGGACATGCTAGAACGAGTCAATTCCGACCCAACATTCATGAAACGCATTGTTACTGGTGACGAGACGTGGGTTTACGAGTTTGACATGCAAACTAGTCAACAAGCTTCGGAGTGGCGCTTTCCAACTGAACCGAAACCGAAAAAACCACGCCAAAGTCGTTCAAAAGTCAAAGTCATGTTGACTGTTTTCTTTGACTATCGCGGTGTTGTGCACTCGGAATTCTTGCCGGAAGGTCAAACGGTAAATAAGGAATATTATTTGAGTGTTATGCGGCGTTTAAGAGAGCAAATCCGACGAAAAAGGCCAGATTTGTGGAAAGAAAATTCTTGGATTTTGCACCATGATAATGCACCTTCGCACAAGGCCATCATTGTGAACGAATTTTTAACCAAACACTCAACAAATACCATCGAGCAACCACCATATTCACCAGATATGGCTCCAGCCGACTTTTTTCTTTTTCCTAAACTCAAATTACCACTTCCTGGCACCCGTTTTCAATCGGTAGAAGACATAAAAGAGAATTCGCGGTGAGAACTGACCTCAATTCCGGAAACAGCGTTTAAAAAATGTTTTGATGATTGGATTATTCGTTGGCGTAAGTGTATCGTTTCTAAAGGAGCATATTTTGAAGGTGATAAAATAAATTTGGATGAATAACAAACAGTTTGTGTATTATTGATCTTTTCCTGCTACTTTCTTGACAGAGTAGTACATCTGATCACGTCTTTACGGTGTAGACGTGGCAAACAGTCCAGTTACGAGATATATGATCAATAAAAGAGTAATTTCTTTACACATCTCTAAATCCTCATCCACATAAAAATCCCATTTTAATACCTAGAACAGGATGCGTTACACATGTAACAAATGTTTGAGGAAGCAAAGCCCATCATTTGAATACTGTTTACAACTGTGGTTTACAATGTACGTGCGGCGAATTGATAAACACTTTATGCCCATTCTCTTTAGGGTTTTAATTATATTTGCGAATATTTGTGGCTTTGTTCGTGTGAGTGACATAATCTGTATTAAATCAAAATGACTACTACACATTTTATCAACTGCATGTGTATTGTTTGTCTCATGTCTAAGTAGTTATAAAATATTTTTCTTCAAGCTGGGAAGCATTTGGTATAAAATACTTTTCGAAATATCAACCACCATTTCACACTAAATTTTTCACAAACTCAATGTGGTTCATTTAAATTTACAACAAATTATTTTTTTATACACTTACACTACACATGCATGCTACAATACCTGACGTTACAAATTAAGGAAAGTCTAGATTAAAAGAAAAGAGAAAAAGATAATAGTCCATTTAATTTTATCTTACGTCATAAGCAATTAACTTAAAGTAATTATAATATGCCGGAAAATGTTGTCAAGTAAAATGAAAAATTTCGAATTAATCACACTCGTAAGAAGCAAAACTATGCATATTATAATGTGTTGGAAATACTTAAAGGAGATAAAAAGATGCTTTGTGTTCTATGTATATAAAATTACATCTTCAATTTTGACGTCTTTATCTGTTCCCAGGAATGGATCGTATCTTTTAATCCAATTAAATATCCTTTAATATTTTTCCAGTATTTCCTATACTGTGAAGAGCAGGAGAGGTATGTAAGGTTCGTAGCAAAGTGGAAGTCTTTAGTCTTTGCCTACCCCAATAGGAAATAATGATGGTATATATTTATGTATTCTCTATTATCTAGTTTTTCTTCAAATTTGTCCAATCTACGTTTTAAGACGATCGAAATTCACTTTTAAGACGATCTTATCCATTCCTCTGTATCGTTTTTATTTTGCGCCCCAGTTGCATTGTTTCGACGTCATTGTCGCTAACAAAAGCCCTTCACATCATATTTATAGAATGTATAATGAAGGCTTTTCACCACTCTTTTTCATTGTGAAATGGAAATCAAGACTGATAGATGATGATGTGGAAACGAATGCTAATGAAAATTGTCATAATTATTGTAGGTTTATAATTTGAAGTTTGTTCTAGTTGTGCCACGTTAATTAATTTAGTAATTCGAGTGGTTGTATACTAAGCAGTAAGTTGTATCAGGGTCCTAATTTTTGGTATTTTGATGAATTTCGGATTCTTTCAGAATAACGTCTATGTGACTGTAGAAATTCTAGATGAATAAATTATTAAATTCATACAGTATAATGAAAATTATTCCCGCCATATAAAACGGCCGCGATATAATGTGTTTAAGAAGACACCTGATAATAATGAAAAGTTTAAGAATTACTGGTGAGGAAATTCACACATTGCAACGTCTAAATATGACCCTGATCCAATTTGGTAACTAAGACATTGTCAGGTTTCAGCACCATTGAATTCAGATAGCAATCAATTTATAACAAAACCTGATTGGCTCTAGGATTGAAATCGCAGAAAACCTGATACAAAAGAAGAGGATCATGAATACTATTCCACAAAACGCCATATACAAAATTATATAACGTCCTTCGCTTGTAAAACATTTTGTAGTAACTCTAATTAAACATGGTGACGCGTACAGTCTCAACAATAGTTAATTTCATAACAGATAAGTAGCACAAGTAAATAAATATAACAAAAAGTGAAACGGTTGAAATTACCAAATCAGCTCATCTTTGTCATGCTAACCATCTAGACAATTAGCGTTTAACATTTCAAAGAAACTGTTTAAAATTAAGTTGAAAAATGAATAAATACAACATTACTATGTAAATCGCTTTTTATTTCATCACTTGGGCAAATAAATAAACAAATAGGAAACGAAATGCGCGGTGGTGAAACGTTTGAAATTCCCCTTTGGAAACGATTTGAATTGGAGCTAGATGTACCTTACAACGGGATCGGTGAAAAGAATAATCCTTTTAAATCTAAATTGCATCCATTTGTAACAGCACAGTACATATGAAAGGACTCTTTAAACTTGCTTAGTATAGCTGAAAATAGGCGGAAGAAGAGGCTGGGTACTCATAAGCGTATTCAGCTACTGGAACTGTATATTCTGGTACTGCAGAGTAGACAAATAATGGTGCTTTATCTTCATTCTTGTACTGCAGGCGAGCGGTGTACGCCATTCTATTAATATCATTCTCAGTCCTGAATTGCACTCTCTGGAGTTGAGAGCCTGGTAACAGTACGTAGTAAGCTCCTTGAGTACTCACAATCTCGTCGTCGTTCTCCGGCGCAGCTTCCAACTTGCCGCTCTTCTCACCTTTCTTTTTCTTTTCACCTTCACCTTTTAATTCTTCAGCCTCTCCCTCTTTCTTTTCTTCTCCTTCTTTTTTTTCTTTGCCTTCGCCTTCTTCTTTCTTTTCACTCTTTTCTCCCTCCTTCCCTTCTTTTTCTTCCCCTTCTGCCTCTTCTCTCTTTGCCATCCTTGGAACACCATATTCTACTTCAGGTTGAGTATGAGTCCTCAATGGGGCACCGTAACTGTCATCAGGAACTCCGTAAGAGGTAGATGGTGGAGCTACTTCCTGACGTGAAGGCAACTTGAACTCCTTTGATGGTCTGTAGCCAGCTGCTGGGTAAGGTGCTTCCTCAGCTTTACCATTTTCAGCTCCTTCCGGCTGCGATTCTTCAAGCTCGCGTTTCTCGAACCGATACCTGGCTAATCTATAGCGAGGCGGTTCAGCTAGAGCCACAGCTGCCAAGAGCAAAACACAAATGAAACTTTTCATTTTTGGTTGTTATCACTTTGGCCGACTGATGTCGAATGATGCTGAAAACACTGAGATGTCACCTTTTATACATATTCCTCGGAGCAGTGTTATTTCCGTCTATGTTTCCGTCTTCTGCGGATGTGTCATCGTCTCCTTCATAATCGATATTCTGACCGAGTGAACCACGACATTGGCCCCTTAACGCCAAGATCATCGATTGTGTAATTGATGCCGATTAGGCGCTGTCATTGTTCCCCGCGCGCGTGATTAGAATCCCAACGTGTTATGGTGACGACTTACGAAAACGCCTAAAGTGGGGTTTTAATATTCATGACTCGGTGAAATCGCTTTCTTTTGGCGTTGCTAATTAAGTCTTTGTGGGCGATATTTGCCTCAATGTGGACATAATGGAGTTTCGGTCGTGCAATCGGAGCCCCGACAGATTTGCAGTGTCTGAGTGGTGGTGATTAAAACACTTGGCTACATTCGAGCGTCGTTGGCGAGTTGAGGACTGTGTCAGCGAATACATAATTTATGATGCACTCTCTTTGCTGCTCCATTATAGTTCTCGTTGCGATGTGCATAAACGGTAACAATGTTACTTTAGTGCTTAGTGAGCAATGCATATTTCGGTACTTAAAGGTTAAATATACAATATATTTAACAAATATCTAGATTAAGTTAAATGAATTGAAATTGTATGGGCCGAGTGGTTCCTGGCACCAATACAAAAAAGAATAGGACCTCTTTCCCATGGATGTCGTAAAAGGCGACTAAGGGATAGGCTTACAAACTTGGGATTATTTTTTAGGCGATGGGCTAGCAACCTATCACTATTTAAATCTCAATTCTATCATTAAGCCAAATAGCTGAACGTGGGGATTCAGTCTTTTCAAGACTGTTGGCTCTGTCTACCTCGCAAGGGATATAGACGTGACCATATGTATGTATGAAATTTTGTATGTATGTAATATCTTTATTGCACATAAATTAACACAGTTATATAGAAATAAATCACTTGCAATAGCGGATTTATCCCATGAAGGTATCTCTACCAATCAACCGGCAAACAATAAAAGAACTAGATAATTAAGTTAAAACACAAGATAAAAAATACAAATAAGACATATACCCATTAAATATATATATAATTTTTATTATCTTTCGGAGTAAGGCGTTATGATAATGTGGCACTTACACACTTTTATGAACAGTTGTCTGTATAGAAACCTGAATTACAATTTATTAATCGCATTTCATCTTATTGTAAATGTGAAAATTGTTACTTTGTTCCTTTAATACCTACTTTAATCATTGAACCAAAATTTAGCACACACGTAAAAAATGATTTCGTGCGCACATTATAATTAAAAGAACTTAAATGGATATAGACTGCAGTGTGGTTCCCGCCTTTAATAAAAATATAAAAGAAAAGGATCACTCCATCTCTTTCCTTTGGATGTCGTAAAAGGCAACTAAGGGATATGCTCATAAACTTTGGATTCTTCTTTTAGGCGACGGGCTAGCAACCTGTCACTATATGAATCTTAATTTTATCATTAAGCCAAACAGCTGAACTCGGCCTATGAATCTCTCGAGACTGCTGTCTCTGTTATATGGATGCAAATGGTTATAGAGATGACACTTATTTCTTCATCCTTCTTTTTAATCTGCATCATATTTATGTCTGTGTAATTTTCAAAAAGTCTTTCGCTCATTTCAAGGTTTCAATCACCAATTTATAAAAGTCAGAAACTCTCAATTTACTTAATTTCATTTTTACAACGGTAAGTATAAAATATTATTCAGGTGCGCTAAGAAAATTGCTCTCTACTCTTCGTAATGTGTAATCTTATACAATTTTAAAGTTGGGATTCAATTCTAAGAAGTTTAAGAAATTGAATGAAACTTCTTGGAAATTTCCAATTGGTTGTGGTTTCCAACGCGGTTTCTTGAAGTTAAATGTTCAAGATTTTAACGTTTGTATTTTTACTAGAGATTTGTTTTTAATTTCATGTACTTTGCGTATTTTGTAACTATTTTTTTCCTGGTGATGGTGATTTTAGATGTTACAGTTTTTATGAAAAGGTGATACAGTAAAAATTTATTAGTAGTTAGTAGTAATTTATAAAACCTAATTATACAAAGCAGTAAATAAAAAAAAACAAAGTCAAAATTTTATTTTTAAACGTGCCTCGATGACTTCATCGTTCACAGGCGTTTGTTTATTTGAACAAAATGGCCGACGGACATTTAATTACGCGGGAAAACATCAGGAAAATGGCCTCTGATCGTTCGAGCGTGGCTATCAACGGAATACAAATAATAAAAGGGTTAGGAAGCGAAAGCTAAAAAATAAGTCAACTAGGAACGTACAATTTTCATCAAATAAAATTTTCTGCTTCTATATTTTCTTATTTTAAAAGTACCTAGCAAGTAATTAAGATTTTTTTTTAATTACCTTCGTAATATTTTCCGGGAATCTGTGAAAATTTTCGTTTCTTGCTTTTTTTTTATTTTACCCTTTTAATTTAAATAAATTTTACGCATTTTGTGATCTAAAATAACAATGGAGTACCTACCTACACAACAGATGATCCCACGAAATACGTGATGAAATTACAAAAAAAATGGCTTTTAACTTTGTTTTGTGTAAATTGGAAAACTCTAATTTGGAGATAGCGATTGGATTTTTTCGCTTCAATCTCTGTAATTTTGGACAAACCCATTAAGATTTTATGTAATGCCGGTATTTGATTGTATGCAAAATTAAAAGGATTTTTTATGGGAAGGGTCAAACGGTTAAAGTATAAAAAAAGCATGATTATGATACACGGGTTATTTTAACCCCTGCTATATACCAATATTTCATTTTGAGTTATGTACATACATACATACATAAAATTACGCCTCTTTCCCGGAGGGGTAGGCAGAGACTACCTCATTCCACTTGCCACGATCTCTGCATACTTCCTTCGCTTCATTCACATTCATAACTCTCTTCATGCAAGCTCGGCGGTATGAGTTATGTACATTGACACATTATACTAATTGATAATTGAAGCTCTAACGGTGAAGAAAAACATTATGAAGAAACCTGCACATTCAGGCAACTGAATGTGTAACCATAATCCAATAAGGTTTAGTTCTTCCTGCAGAGGTTGCGGTGCTCAGACAAGAGTCGACACCTAGATTTTTAGGACTTTAATCTATCAAAAACCTCATTACTTTTAAAGCTTAGTAAACAGCTCTGAAATACATTAAAAAAAATAAAATGTGAAGTGAATATTGGATTGGTAATTGCTCGTTTTAGCTACGTTACGTTAGTTTAAGTTACGTTAATATCAAAATACGAGTCCATTAGCCAACAGATGCGAAATTTAAATACGGACAGAGTCAGAATATAAAGTTAGCTAGGGTAATATTTTAGAGGGCGTACGTGTAGGGAAAATTTACGGCCACATTTCCGAATGTCAGGTGAACGTGGATGAGAATTAGAGTCTACAAATGGGGCTAATAGACATTATACTCAGCTTGCTCATATTATTGTGATTTTTTTTTGTCTAAAGATGGTTGCAAACTCGTTATTTCATTGCTGTGAGATCTTATATCCTGGGTTCTATTATAGTTCAGGTTTACCAGCAAAGGTTGCTTCATAAAGAACCATACTTATCCTATTTAGGACTAGCTGCGCCCGCGGCTTCGTACGCGTGGAATAGTTATTTTGGAAAATTATTCCTTTTGAGGGCATCATTGAAGCCCTCAAGGAGGAATAATTTTCCCCGTTTTTTTCACATTTTCCATTATTTCTTTGCTCTTTATAGTTGCAGCGTGATGATAAATAGCCTAAAGCCTTCCTCGATAAATGGTCTATTAAACACAAAAAGAATTTTTCAATTCGATCCAGTAGTTCCTGTGATTCAACGCGTTCAAACAAACAAACTCTTTAGCTTTATAATATTAGTATAGAATTTAGTAAAGGATGCACACCGTGCCTTCCATTCTATTATGAGAGGTGAGGATGTACCAAGATTAACGCTAGAACAAAGAAGATGTTCGTGGTCTCAATAGCGTTAGGTTCACTGGCTAATTTTCACGCCCAAACTAAAATTTAAGTATTAAGAACTTCATGTTTTTGATTTTAATTTATCTAGAACAAGTAACACCGTGCCGTGTGGTTTCCGGAACCAATAGAAAAAAGAACAGGACCACTCCATCACTTTCCCGCGGATGTTGTTAAAGGCGAGTAAAAGATGAGGCTTATAAACTAGTTTTTCTTTTGTAAGCGATGGGCTAGCAACCTGTCACAATTTGAATCTCAATTCTATCATTAAGCTGAATGTGGCTAATCAATATTACTATTTTTATCTCTGTCTACCCCGCAAGGCATATAGACGTGACTATATGTATACAACAAGTCACACAGTTCAATTTATCATCTAGGCATCAATATTTCAATCAGGTCCGGTCATGAGACTCGTCCAAATTGTTTTTATTAATATCGGAGGTCGGATGTCAGGCGCACGCCTCGCGGAATACCCGATATCTTTCCGTTTCATCGGGTAATTGTTTTTATACGGCGTTTTTCCTTTGTTTCAGGGTAAATATTTGTTAATGCTCTTTTGGGTTGTGGATTATATGTACTGAAATTGCGTTTATTGAAATCGTTTATTATTCTATGCCGTGCCGTGTGTTTCCCGGCACCAATACAAAAAAGAGTAGGACTACTCCATCTCTTTCCCATGGATGTCGTAAAAGGCGACTAAGGGATAGGCTTGCAAACTTAGGATTCTTTTTTAGGCGATGGGCTAGCAACCTGTCACTATTTGAATCTCAATTCTATCATTAAGCCAAATAGCTGAACGAGGCCATTCAGTCTTTTCGAGAGTGGTGGCTCTGTCTACCACGCAAGGGATATAGACGTGATAATATGTATTTAAATAAGATAATATCATATATTTTACAAACACATCTGCCCTTCACGATCAATTATAAAGTCTTTTTTGTTGTTTTTTGTGCTAAAATTTTACTCAAAACCGAGTTAAGGCTGCAACACTTCGCACTGTCTAGTCCAGCGTAATGATGCAGGAAAATTACATTTTCCGTCGCACGGGCCAAAATTTAATTTTCTTAGGCGAGCCCCGTCTCTCTTGGGTAAACATCAGAATTCATAGATCACTGATCCCTTGCGCTACACCACTAAATTAGGGATCTAAGGGAAGGATACCATTTTATTAGCATTTCATGTCCATGAGAAAGTCCTGAATGTTATAGTTGCTCGGGTCGAGAGGGTTTTACACGAGTGGAACAAAAATAAGAATAATAAGCCTTTTTAGAGTTAATAGTTCTTACGATTTACTGTGTAAAGCGGTTAAGGTGTGCAATATGCGTATAATTATTTCATTATAATCTATACTAATATTATAAAGCTGAAGTGTTTGTTTGTTTGTTTGAACGCGCTAATCTCAGGAACTACTGGTTCTATTTGAAAATTATTTTTGCGTTGAATAGACCGTTTATCGAGGAAGACTTTAGGCATAAAACATCACGCTGCAACTATAAGGAGCAAAAAAATAATGGAAAATGTGAAAAAAACGGGGAATATTATTCATCCTTGAGGGCTTCAATGATGCCCAAAATAACTATTCCACGCGGACGAGGTCGCGGGCACTGCTAGTACATAACATTACTATCTCGAGAGTAAAATGATTAAAATTATAGGGTTTTAAAATTGTTTACGGTATGTTTATGATAATATCTAACCAGAGTCGTCGTATTTTTTTATATTTAGATTTTTGTAATAATAAAAAGAAGAATTTAAGAAGTAATTCGAGACTTGTGTTACGAGATAATAACTCAAGGATACCATATTTAAAAAAAAATATAAATACTTATATAGATAAACAGCCAAGACCCAGGCCAAGTTGAGAAAGTTCATTTCTCATCATGCCCTGGCAGGGATTCGAACCCGGGACCACAGGTGTCACAAGACGAGCGCTCTACCGCTGCACCACAGAAGTCGTAAACATCTATCTCTTTTCAATTGCGTTTTCCACTATTGGATTCAAAGTTCGGTGTCCATGAAATATAGTATCCAAGTGTCATGTGGAACACTTAAAAATGTTTGAAGTTATTTTATTATGTTAGTAACCTCTTTCGGATATACTCGTATAGGAAGAAACACGATAGCGTCATAGTGAATCCTTATAGAAATTTATAATTAATAATTATTATTGTCGACTATAATCGACTAATCTCCATTAGATTCTTGAAAATCGATGTTTAGGAACGATTTTCAAAGGGAAATCCTACATAAAAAGATAGTTACAGATTCCGCCGCTAAGTGAACCCTAAAGCAATATATTCCGGACTGAAAGCCTTATTCCATTTTACACTATGTTGTTTTATTTGAGGTAAAACTGTTTGTTTGCAAATTTTATTAGCATTGGCCTTCGTACCCTAAAATAGGTTAAACTATGGAATTATAGACCCTGTAATGTTGTGATAGGGTTTAATTTTAGTTTTCTATTTGGTTTCATTTGAAATTAGCTTTTAGCCTTTTATGAAGCTCCGGATATTTTAATTACGGATCGAAAACTTTGTTCGTGCTAATTGATAGATTCAAAGCATTGTATTAAAATTTTAGTAGTATATGAGAAGGTCTGTGTGAATGTACTATCAAAAAAATATTCCAAGTATTTGAAAGAATCTGTGCAGTATACTGTACGTAGCTGACAAGTATAGTAGAATAACTTAAAATATTACTTATGATCTTTTATTTAACATTAAGCTCTTCCGTAATAAAAGGTATTCTGAACTTTTTAAAGATTGTTTTACTAATAAATTTTTCGTATTATTATTTTAATTTTCAAGCCATTTTGTTTGTTTGATTGTAATATCTTTATTGCAAATTTAACAGTTAGGTGAATGAAGAGAGTTATGAATGTGGATGAAGCGAAGGAAATATGCAGAGATCGTGGCAAGTGGAAAGAGGTAGTCTCTGCCTACCCCTCCGGGAAAGAGGCGTGATTTTATGTATGTATGTTGTCAGTTAGGTATATAGTTATAAAATAAATAAATGTACTTCCTTCGACTGAGAACTAAGGAGAATGCTTAGAAAGACATTCTTTTTAAACAAATTAATTACGACATAACATTTTTATAATTAAAATATTTTACAAGAATGATAATATAATTCTGAAAACATCTTTCAATATAAGTGAACGTGTAAAAAACAGTCTCGTGTCAAAGTGGGATAGTAATTACATACCATGCATGTCTTGTTCTAACATGTAAGGAATTTTCTAAATGAAAGAAAGAATGTGATTCATGAAGTGAAGCCTCATGAGTATGTATACAATGTAGAGTAAATTCTTTGTAACATGATTTTTGATTATAACTGACCTGTTTTTTTTTTACTTACAGTAGACATTTCGGGAGTTATTAGAAGCTGCAAAATACATATACTCGTATATTATCACGTCTTTAGTCCATAAGGGGTAAAAAGAGCCGTCAATGTCGAAAAGACTGAAAGGCCACGTTCAGCTGTATGGCTTTATGGTGGAATTGAGATTTAAATAGTGACAGGTTGCTAGCCCGTCGGTTATAAAAAATGATTTGCTAATCCCTTAGTGGCATTTAAGACATCCTTGGAAATAGATGGAGTGGTCCTATTCAGAAATACCGGGAACCACACGGCACAATACTTATCAAAAATTCTTTACTTCATATATTTGTGCATTAACATATTATATTAATACTACACCACTTTCTCTAATTGGTTGAATACTTTAAAACCCGAGATCCGTTACTACGACTGCATTTTAATGTAATGATTGAAATCTTCTCTGAACTTTAGTTTTTCAATGGTTAGGTCAAATTTTTAATTATCACCCTTCAATGATATACCTAAAGATTTTGACCTGACCATTGAATCTTGTAACTCTTTCTTACTATCTCATATGATATTAAAACTTGACATGCTTTCTTATGTAAAAAAAAACATTAAACAGGATAAGATCAAAAGCGTCATTAAAATAATTCGCTGAAATTAGTTTCAAAGACATTTTCCCGTAATAACTTAACTAAACGAAGAAACGTCTTTTGCAGTTAAAATCTCGTGCAAAGTGATGCTTAAGTTTCCCTTAATTGCTAAGCGGCATCTCTTAAACAATACTTGCTCACTGCTTAGCCTTCCTGATATTTGAGTTAGCCTAACTTATATGTATTATAAAAGTAAGTTTATTTGTGTGTTTGTTGTCTCTTTACGCATTATCTTATGAACCAATCTTATTGAAATGTGCGAAATTATAGGCAAACATTTATATATTGTGTAATGTAATCTCTTGTCCACATTTTTATTCTAAATTTGAATAGTTGTGAAGTTGACGTTGTTGAAGAAAATGCTGCAGTGCAGTTTGTTACTGCTTCTTCTGCACTGACGCTTTGGAAGCGACTGTAAACTTAGGCTACTTAGAAGGTTTATGTAATTTATTTGACGTCAACCAATATTGTGAAACCAAAAGATTTGACTATAATGAAGCGATATGAAGTATCGTATAATAATGAATAAAAATTTTAGAATTTTATAGATATATAAATATACCCACCATGCTAACAGTCAATTTGATCTCTTTATTGTATCTTCTCTCATGTTAGTTTGAAGTTGAAGGCATTCATATTAAAGTCGATTTAAGAAATTGTAAAGCGAACTCATTTAACGTAATGACCTTTAAAGGATGATAATATTTCAGGCTGTATCTTATGAGGACGAGCTTATGACGAAAGCCTCGGTGAAAAGGGATGACCTAGTGATAATTAATGTGAATTTTGGTCGTGATTTGTCTAAGGAAAATTGTGATCTCTTGAATATCAATTTACTTGAACAATAAACACAATCTATAGACCACTAGCATGTTGTCTTATGCTTGGTTGTCTCATGTGTATATAAAAGAGCGAACCTGTTGCATGACCAATTTATAAACATAATATCTCGTTTTAATGCGGGGTAGACAGAGCCAACTGTCGTCAAAAGACTGAAAGGCCACGTTCAGCTGTTTGGCTTAATGATAGAATTGAGATTCAAAAATAGTGACAGGTTGCTAGCCTATCGCCTAAAAGAAGAATCCCAAGTTTATAAGCCTATGGAATAGAATAGAATAGAATAGAATAGATTTATTTTCAAAATTGGATACAAGGTATCACTTATTGACGTCACATAACTTAAATCTAATTATAACTACTACCGCTTCCAAAGCGCATGTGTAGAAGAAGCGGCGGAACAAACTACACTGCAGCTATCCCTTAGTTGCCTTTTACGACATGCATTGGAAAGGGATGGAGTGGTCCTATTCTTTTTAATATTGGTGCCGGGAACCACACGGCACAATAGGAAGTTAGTCTAAAACTCGACGAAAATCAGTAGACCATCTTAAAATTAATGGAACATAAATGCCTTAACAAGTTTGGAAGTAATTTGGGCGAAGCCACGGCCGAACGCTAGCTGATAAATTAAGGTTTCCAATTTTCTCTTTGATGGGGATTGCTCACGAAGTATTCGTGAACTAATAACTAAGTTACGGGTTGATATTTAAGACAAGCAAATCGCGACATGAAATGTTAGGTTAAAGATTTGTTAGTTTTTGGCAGAGTTAAACAAAGCCATTCGATCTCGCACACAAAATAGCACGTCCTTATACTCTAAGGGGTGGATAGAGCCAACAGCTCAAAGGGCACGATAAATTGACTGATTGGCTTTAATTCGTATCAAGACAGATTGACTAGAAGAAGTATTTGTTCCGTTTTGATTCCATTTTACAAGAAATATGTAAAAGCCTTTCCAGTATTATTTACATACATATAGTCACGTCTATATCACTTGTGGGGTAGACAGAGCCAATAGTCCCGAAAAAGACTTAATGGCCACGTTTAGCTGCTCGGCTTAATGATGGAATTGAGATCCAAATAGTGACAGGTTGCTAGCCCATCGCCTAAAAAAAAAAGGATCGCAATTTTATAAGCCTATCCCTTAATCGCCTTTTACGACATCCATGGGAAACAGATGGAGTGGTCCTATTCTTTTTTGTATTGGTGCCGGGAACCACACGGCACTAGTATTAATTAATTGCATTTTAATCTGTACGTGAAAATAGCCTCATTTATATTCGCGCGAGGCAATAATTGGCAGAATTAATGCCTGCAGGAGCGCGTGGTTGCCTTTTTAATTTGTTACTACTGAGTAGCCTTAATTGAGTGTCTGGAACAGGACAAATGGGATATAGTTCAGGATTGATTTATCGGTTCATCTCTTGGACTGACAAATGAATAAATAAATATATACGGGACACATTACACAGATTGAGTTAGCCCCGAAGTAAGTTCGAGACTTGTGTTACGAGATACTAACTCAACGATATCATATTTTATAATAAATACTTACATAGATAAACATTCAAGACCCAGGCCCATCAGAAAAAAGTTATTTAATGAAAAAAAAAATATGGGGATCTGCTGGTGAGAGAGGCATGCGTGGAGATAATGATGAATGTGCATGAGTGCCGTGTGGTTCCCGGCACCTATTCAAAAAAGAATAGGACCACTCCATCTCATTCCCATGGATGTCGTAAAAGGCGACTAAGGCATAGGCTAACAAACTTGGGAATCTTTTTAAGGCGATGTGCTAGCAACCTGTCACTATTTGAATCTCAATGCTATCATTAAGCCAAATAGCTGAACGTGACAATTCAATCTTCAAGACTGTTGGCTCTGTCTACCCCGCAAGGGTTATAGACGTGACCATATGTATGTATGAATGTATGTATGCAAGAATGAAGCGAAATAA
Source organism: Amyelois transitella (assembly GCF_032362555.1). Lineage (NCBI taxonomy): Eukaryota > Metazoa > Arthropoda > Insecta > Lepidoptera > Pyralidae > Amyelois > Amyelois transitella. The sequence goes on along the minus strand of NC_083511.1, from coordinate 913,358 downwards.
GAAGGCACATGGCCAGTGTAAAGATTGAGAGTCTCTTAAGGTCTAAAACGAGGATCCCAAATTAATAATTCCTTCGATTGGATTTACAACTTAAGAACTTGTTACATAAATCATAACGTTAGCGAAATCAGCTCTGCGGTTTCAACTTTACCTTTGTGACTTCGTAATCTGGAGTGTAAAAAAACTAAAATGTTAATTTTGATAAAAGTACTATATACATAGAAACATATGATCACGTCTCTATCCCTTACGGGGTAGACAGAGCCAACAGTCTTGAAAACACTGATGATAGGCCACGTTTACCTGTTTGGCTTAATGATAGAATTGAGATTCAAATAGTGACGGGTTGCTAGCCCATTGCCTAAAAGAAGAATCCCAAGTTTATAAGCATATCCCGTAGTCGCCTTTTACGACATCCGTGGGAACGAGATGGAGTGGTTCTATTCTTTTTTTTTTTATTGGTGCACACGGCACATTTTTACATACATAAAATCACGCCTCTTTCCCGGAGGGGTAGGCAGAGACTACCTCTTTCCACTTGCCACGAACTCTGCATACTTCCTACAAAACTACTGCTTGTAACAAATATGCCTTTGATAGATTTTAATACATAAAAGAACACTAGACAACAATATATCGGATATTCATTTCGTACAAGATGTAAGCCCATTCAACTATAAAGTCATCAATATATCTTACAGATGCTCATATTACTCGCATGGCTGGACTTTAAGACTTTGTATCGTGTGTATGATCCTTAGAAATCAGTCATCCAGGGGGAAACAGATCAGTAGGTAACACGTGGTATGATTAATGAAGGGACATTTATGTAGGACTAGGTGCCGTATTGCTTTCATTGTAGTTAAAAAATGTTGTAAATTTAGATTAATACATACATACATATGGTCACGTCTATATCCCTTGCGGGGTAGACAGAGCCAACAGTCTTGAAAACACTGAAAGGCCACGTTCAGCTATTTAGCTTAATGATAGAATTGAGATTCAAGTCAACTAAACCAAATAGTTATATAGACAGGTTGTTAACCCATCGCCTAAAAAAGAATCCCAAGTTTGTAAGCCTATCCCTTAGTCGCCTTTTACGACATCCATGGGAAAGAGATGGAGTGTTCCTATTCTTTTTTGTATTGGTGCCGGGAACCACACGGCACATTTAAATTAATTAATATACAATATGATACATTTTTAAAATTAAACAAAATTCTGTCTGATCCGCGGTGGTCATATTGGTTTTGTTTAGGTACTGGTTTTTTGTAAAGTATTAAAATATACATGTTAAAAATTATTAAATGTATGTATGCGTCATTCTGAACTAATTGAATCCATCAAAAACATCCAGTAAAAAAACCCCAAGTCTCGCAGCTCAGTCTTTCTACCGTAAAAAGTTGTGAGATCCATGTAATACCAAGTCGGTTAATCTATTTAGTCTCTACTTAAAGGACCTTCTGTCTTAAGTTATTACATAAGTTCTTATCATGCCAATATTAAAAAATATATAGGTACTACTGACCACCGAAGGAATTATGAAAATCTTTTTTATTTAATTAATGTGCAATACTAAAACAAATCAAGTAAATCAGTCAAATTGTCATCATCAAAAGTTAAATGTCCCGAAAAATAAATCAGAAGCTACTACGAGTATTTAGTGTATACTAAAATACAAAAGGCGTTAAACAAAAGAGCCCTACCTATTATTTTTACATTAATTACTCAAAGTTTTAAATGGCTCCCCATGTCTAATAGTCATTACTCAGCCTTTTTGTAATTGACGTTAAAAGCCAGTGTTTATTCACACAAACATATATCACGTCTTTATCCCTTACGGGGTAGACAGGGGCAACAGTCTTGAAAATACTGAAAGGCTACTGTATGGCTTAATGATATAAATGAGATTGAAATAATAACATGTTGTTAGCAAATCGCCTGAATTAAAAATGTATTACATACATACATACATATGATCACGTCTATATCCCTTGCGGGGTAGACAGAGCCAACAGTCTTGAAAAGACTGAATGGCCACGTTCAGCTATTTGGCTTAATGATAGAACCGAGATTCAAATAGTGACAGGTTGCTAGCCCATCGCCTAAAAGAGGAATCCTAAGTTTATAAGCCTATCCCTTAGTCGCCTTTTACGACATCCATGGGAAAGAGATGGAGTGGTCCTATTCTTTTTTGTAATAGTGCCGGGAACCACACGGCACTGACGCCTAAAAATGTATTAGTTTGTCCCTTTATTGACATTAACTAACTTCACTGGAAGAGAAGCAGCTACCAGGTCAGCATGAGAGCTCAAACATGTGAACAATTGAATTAAATATATATATATATATATAAATATCTGAACAATGTATTCTCTCGTCCACATTCTAAGTTTGGATATTTGTGAAGTTGACGTTGTTGAAGAAAATGCTGCAGTGCAGTTTGTTACCGCTTCTTCTGCACTGACGCCTTGGGAGCGGCAGTAAACTTAGTTTTAAGTTATTTATTTGACGTCAACCAATGTTGTGAAACCAAAAGTTTTGACTATTAGGATTAAGCGATATGAAGTATCCTATAATAATGAATAAAAATTTTGAATTTGATAATTATCACTTTTTCCTCCTGGCTTTAGTGCCGGTTGCATCCTTACTGCTCTGGAGATGAGCCCGGGGTATGCCTTTGACCATGGATCCTGGATTGAGTGAGTCATTTACACGAAGCGACTCCCATCTGACCTCCGCAGGTAAACTTAACCCGTATTGAATCGATCATGGTTACACATCCAGTTGCCTGAATGTGCAGGTTTCCTCATGGTGTTTTCCCTCACCGTAAGATTTGGAATTTGATTATTATCACACCTACTATAATTTCCTACAGCTATTAAACCTGTCTTACCGTACCTTTTCAAATAATATATTGTGGATTCAGATAAAATTTTCGACATTTCCATTGTATGTTTAATCAAGCGTACAGTTTCCATTATAGAATTTGAACTACATACATACATATTATCACCTCTATATCCCTTGTGGGGTAGGCAGACTAATAAGTCTGTTATTAGAAAATTATATTGGGATGAATAGACATTAGTATGTAAAAAGGATTAATGTAAACAGGTTATTGAAAATATTGATCAGACTTATGTCGTTATTGTAAAAGATCAGATTAAGAGTACTTATTTCTAGTTCGTATCAAAAGGTTGATAAATATGAACATACATACATATTATCACGTCTACATCCCTTACGGGGCACACAGAGGCAACAGTCTTAAAAAGACTGATAGGCCACGTTCAGCTGTTTGGCTTAATGATAGAATTGAGATTCAAATAGTGACAGGTTGCTAGCCTGTCGCTTAAAAGAAAAATCCCAAGTTTATAAGCCTATCACTTAGTCGGCTTTTACAACATCCACGGGGAAAGAGATGGAGTGGTCCTATTCCTTTTTCTATTGGTGCCGGGAACCACACGGCATTAATATGAATGAAGCAATAAAAGGATGGAAGTGAAAAAACAATGCAGTTTCGCTTGCCGACGTTAAGAATCGTGGTAAGCAAAAGAGTACAATTACCTTACAAGAGGTAGGCGTCTTTCTTTAAATAGTTGACTACCCACCTATTTTCACTTAGCTTCTACAATTCAGATCGTGTACCCACCGTAACGGAGCCTCAGTGGCACGCTTTACCTCGAATGGGTGACATTTCTATAAAAACCCCACTTTAATGGGTTCTTTTCAGCGATAGTACGGACAGCAGAAGAAGTTAGTAATGAAAAAAAATATTCACATCCATATTCATTCAGGGGTAGATAGAGTTAATAGTCAAAAGACTCAATAGATGTCTTTGAACGATAGAATATTTGAATGTGCTGATAGGTTACCTCGTTTAAGACAAGCTTTTTCTAATTTTTTTTCCTTGATTGACTTTTCCTAATCTGCGTATGGGAAGAAAACCATTTGACACTCACAATTTATTCATCGGAAATTCTGAAACAAATGAAATTATACATCGACCTTAAATTAGTTAATTTATTAAAAATATTAGGTACCTTAAAATGAACCCAAAAGATGTCTCTATATACGCACAGCTGAAAACGTTGATAAAATTGAATTTTTTTTTGCTTAAATTTTAACTTAAATTTTATATTTAACGTTAAATTTTTAAGGACAGTTTTAATCATCATCCTCTTATTCTAATTTTCTTTTTTTCGCAAAATATGTAACCATTGCCCGTACATTGCATGCTTTTTTTCATTACATTACGTTTTCCTTCTTTATTACCATTGAAAATGAAAAATATTTCATTACTTTAACAAAGTGGTACAGTATAAACAAGTATTTGTGACCTTGTATTAAGTGAGAAACACCTGTATCAGAAAGCCACGCTCTTCTTTAACAATGGTATTATAGTACCCAAAACTTAATTCTAGTTACAAATGTGTAATGTGGATTACTATGCACGTCTCATTGTGTGAATATTGCTTTTTCTTAAAAATTATCCTGCAGACCGTACCGCGCCTACAAAAACCGCCATTTGAGCCTCGGCATCCTTTAGCGCAGTCTTTGTAAGTGAGCCATTTTAATTCGCAGCCGCTGAACACAAGATCTTGCTCCTGGTTCAGCTAGTTTTAGCCCACAACACTAATGGAGGGGTGTTAAATGTTGTTTTGAGATAATAAGCTTATGTACGAAAGTTTAACACAAATGTTTCGTGTTATATTATGTTTGAATGCTAATTGATGCTGTTACTGTTAGTAAAAACTTCGTCATGAAACCTCCATTTTGACTGAATGTGTACCATGATCGAAGCGGGTTCAGATTTACCCAGTAATTCGGCAAACAAAGGTCAAATGGGAGTTGCTCTACTAACCTTGAACTGTAAGGGAAAAGGTCTTGAAAAGACTGAATGGCCACGTTCAGCTGTTTGGTTTAATGATAGAATTGAGATTCAAATAGTGACAGGTTGCTAACCCATCGCCTAAAAAAGAATCCCAAATTTGTAAGCCTATCCCTTAGTCGCCTTTTACGACATCCATGGGAAGGAGATGGAGTCGTGAGGAAACGTGCACATTCAGGTGAATGAATGTATAAACATAATCCAATATGAGTTAGGCCCTCCAGCAAACGTTCTGAAGTTCAGATGAGAGACTTTCTGTCAAATAATCTGACTTACCCACTGGATCGTGGTATGGGCAGACCCTGGGCAACTAAGACACATGATGATGAAAATTGACAAAGATAAATAAATACGTCACTAATAATTACTTAGACATAAATTTTAGACTCATAATTAGTGAATTATTTTTTTCAAAAGAGATAGAACTCGTAAAAGGCGACTAAGGGATAGGCTTACGAACTTGGGATTCTTCTTTAGGCGATGGGCTAGCAACCTGTCACTATTTGAATCTCAATTCTATAATTAAGCCAAATAGCTGAACGTGGCCATTCAGTCTTTTCAAGATTGTTGGCTCTGTCTACCCCGCAAGGGATATAGACGTGACCATTTGTATGTATGTATAGAACTCGTAACCCGGGCCCCGGGGGCGCAGTTGTAACCATTCAGCAACAGAGTAAAAATAGCTTTAACAAATACCTTTTCTCTTTTATAAATATAATAATGTAAAAATAACCCAACTCCACCCCAGTTACCCGCAGAAAAGGAATAATGGATATTAAAACGAAAGATAAGCCTTTGATTCATTGCTTTGAAGATCGAATATCCAATTTAATATTACTAATCGAAGACCAATAGATGGTAGCAAAATGGATTAAGAGCAAACACGACTTTGAAGTGAATTAGAAGGTATCTGAAAATAATTCTGAAATATATTTTTATGTGATTTACCCTATCGATGCCTGCCATCTTTTGTCTTTGTTATAAATATAGTGAAAAGTTCGGGAATATACTTACTACTCATATATCTATAATCCTGGTATGGCATGAAGCATAGATATTAGCGTTTATTCCCATATCAAAAAGAATAATAGGTAGCTATTCTTATTGGTACTAAATAATTCTGTGATATAACCATTTGTTTTACAAGAGGATCAACTTATAAAGCGAATGCTTTTAGTCTTACGCGAAGCAGTTTCATGTATTATTAAAAATTCTGTACAAAATTTAAACTCTATGTAATAAACGTGTGATCCCCAATGTAATTATTATATGCTACTACATGTGCCGTGTGGTTCCCGGCACCGATACAAAAAAGAATAGGACCACCCCATCTCTTTCCCATGGATGCCGTAAAAGGCGACTAAGGGATAGGCTCACAAACTTGGGATTCTTTTTTAGGGGATGGGTTAGCGACCTGTCACTATTTGAATCTCAATTCTGTACCAATAGCTGAACCTGGCCATTCAGACTGCTTTTCAATACTGATGGCTCTGTCTACTCCGCAAGGGATATAGACGTGGCCATATGTATGTATGTATGCTACTACATATAATAATTTATAATTGAACTTACAGCATTTCGCAACAAAACCCGATCTGTTCAGAACTTGGTCTATTCTTAAAACTAATGTAGGTATCTACCTTAAAGTTACTGCTTTCAAAGCTCACTTTGGGTAAATGAGCGACACGCCTGCATTTGCTATGCATTAACTTACTTTTTGACATAAAACAATTCTGATATCGGCGAAGTTAAAATGAAAATTTAAATTTGTAATGAGCCGTATTGTTTGAAGCTCAAAGCTTCACTTGAGTGAGCTTTTAGAAGGTTGTTTTACGATGAAAGGAGCGTGTTTTAAAACCACTAGGTGTGTTGGCAACTCTATCGTATCTATTTATTCATTCATATAGTCACGTCTATATCCCTTGCGGGGTAGAGATAACCAACAATCTTGAAGAGAGCGATGTGGGACACGTTAAGCTGTTTGGCTCTATGATAGAATTGAGATTCAAATAGTAACAAGCTAGCAACCTGTCACTATTTGAATCTCAACTCTATCTTAAAGCCAAATAGCTGAACGTGGCCTATCAGTCTTTACAAGACTGTTGCCTTTGTCTACCCCGCAAGGGATATAGACGTGATTATATGTATGTATGTAGAATTACTTAGACATTTCATTCCCTTTAAATTTGGTTGCACCAATCACAGTAGTATTGCTATCCAAAAATATATTATGACTGAGTGAGTTTTTTCCGAACTCTTGTTACCAACAGCTAGAGTCGTTAGTCTCCCGGGAATCGATCGATGGACAATCCATTGATTATCGTTTTCGGGTGCCGGTATCAAGCAATTTTTATCGGCTTGAATCCTGGATCATCTGATACGGTGCTTTTTATCTAAACTGACAGTGTAAATGTGGAAATTTTTAAGCGATTTTATGTGAAGAGTTTGTCTTACCTAATATTTACTTACTACTACTTTTAAGTTATAATATAGTATTTCTTACGTATTTATTTCAGTATAATTTACCTTAGTTAGGCCAAACTTAAACTAGGGTCTAAGATGTTAAACAAATCAGATGTAGCAGTTCTATACTTCAAAAAAAAATTCAAGGTTTCAGGAGTTTGATTTTTATTATTTGTTTGTATTTTGTACTGTGTAAATTTCTAAAGTTTTGTTTACATCCATATTTCAACAACTTTTGAAATATAAAAAATCAACACACCTACTGTTTCAAAATAGGTTAAGACCATTTTACATACGTAATAACTAAAGAAAAGGACTGAACGGGACAATTAAACCATTTTTATTTTATAAAGATTAAATTAACATTAATTAAAGTAACTAAATGAGATTTTGTACAAGATATATGACTGTATGTTTACCAAATAAAATAAAACAGAAGAAAATAAAATAAATAAAATTAATTTACTCTTATGTACTGAAGTGTTATTAGTGTAGTTGACCTACCTACCTACCTTATTGAATGTGTATATATCAATTATACATTTAACTATTTTGTTTATACACATTTATATTTTATAATTACAACCTAAATAATATTAATATTAAGAATTAAGAAAGTGTATATTTTGTAAATAGCAGGTCACCTACATTAGCATACGTTGGGCAAATATTTATAGAAAGAAATAAGTATGTATTAAAAATCGACATGTAAATATTTAAAGCTAACGTTTTACACATATCAAAAACATCATTTTATTCTCCCTTGCCATTTTGCTACCTTGTTTAACCTTTACAACGTGCATAATATCACTGGCACGATCTCTTATTTCATTAAATGTGTGTCCGGGACCCAAATTACCTGGCAGTGGACGAGAATTGAGATGAATTGGGACCATTGGGATTTTATACGTGGAATTGTATCGGTGTTTGTAAAGATTCATATCATAAGTCACGTCTATATATCCCTTGCGGGACAGACAGAACCAACAGTCTTGTTTGGCTTGATGATAGAATTGAGATTCAAATAGTGACAGGTTGCCAGCCTATCGAAGAATCCCAAGTTAATAAGCCTATCCCTTAGTTGCCTTTTACGACATCTATGGAAACGAGATGGAGTGGTCCTATTCTTTTTCGATTTTGGTGCCTGGAACCACACGGCACTTTGTAAAGGTTTTAATATAATTTACATCCTAACCTTCTAATATTATTAATGAGAAAGTTTGTAAGCATGTGTGTGTGTTTGTTACACTTTTACGCAAAAACTACACTCCACTACATACTCGTAAAAACTTTACAGTAATTTAGCTTGACATTGGAATAACATGATTAGTTAAATAGAGATAAGGCGAACGAAGCTAGTTATTGATTAATGTGATAAAATGAATGATTACTATTCCTCCTGGCTTTAGTCCCGGTTGCATCCTCACCACTCTGGAGAGAAGCCCGGGGTATGCCTTTAACTATGATCCTGCATTGGTTGAGTGAGGTATTCACAGGAAGCGATCATCTGACCTCCGCAACCTTTGCATGGGAACATAATCCGTATTGATTATTTGTCGAGAAAATAGAATTAAGTCTCTAGTAATTTGTCCCAAGTTTGAAATATTATAACATTTGGGTAACAAATTTATTTTTGTTTCAGATTTAATCATCATTAGAAGAGACAATCAAGTAAGTATCTACCTATTTAAGACAAAAGAAATGTAATTCAAAAGTGAAAAAAAAGGTCGAATTGAGAAAAGAGAGAAAGATTGCTAATCGATTTAAGTATATTATAATAACAAAGATTAATATTTACATGCAAAAAATTTGATATAAGGTATACGATTTGTCTAAATTATTAACTTTATTTACTGCAAATAAAATTAAACGTATCTTGATCAAATGAAAGACCTCCTGGCAAAGGGGTCAGGTCAAGAGTTTTCGAAACCGACGACCTTGCATGAAGAGAGTTATGAATGTAGATGAAGCGAAAGAAATGTGCAGAGATTGTGGCAAGTGGAAACATGTAGGGCATTAAGTTATGGCCGTCATAATTCAACATCTAATTTAAAATTAGCTCACAACAATAAGTATAATCGAATTGACGAAGAATTCTCGTAATAAATAATTGAATTCAACCATCTTTCACAACACTCGCTTCTTGTTAAGGGAATTTTGTATTCGAGTGTCACAAATACACATACACAAAAGATACGCGTTGTAACAAAACATTTTGCAAACAAAATTACTGTTTACTTCGCGTCTACTTTGGGTAATGTAAATCTTTGGCGTCTGTTGGAACGATTTCCGTACCCTTCGGAACCTACTGTCGAAAAGAGGGAGTTTTATAAATATTAACAAAATTGTTGAAAAAATCTGACTGTGGCATCTTGTGACTCAGAGAATCAGCATTGGAATTCAACATGGCAATGCTGCCAGCCTTCTGAGCACACTCCCGCAGGTTGATGCTGCAGGAACTGTACAATTTGTTATTTGTAATCTTTTTTTTTACTTTTATGTTTTAGTTTGTCAGAAAATAAATCTTACATTAGAAAAAATACTTATTAATAAACTACTTATCAATATGAGAAACGTGCTTGTATGTGTCATTGTCTACAATGCCAGTTCGATGCAAATATTCCTCTTTATTTTTCATTGTTAGCCGTATTGGTAAAATCATAGAATGAATAAGTAAATACATACATACATACATACATAAAATCACGCCTCTTTCCCGGAGGGGTAGGCAGAGACTACCTCTTTCCACTTGCCACGATCTCTCTCTCTTCATGCAAGCTCGGCGGTTTCGGGTACTTTTGACCTGACCCTTTACCATAAGTAAATGGTTAATTTATTTCTCGAAACATGATAAAATAATAACCAGTTCTATATGTCTAATGTAAATGATCCTTCCGAAAGACCCAAAGGACAAGTTGCTTAATCATTTCTCAGCATGTGACACTTATATGATGAAATTGAGAGTGCGATATGATGAAAGAGAGAGATGCATGATAGAAAAAGACAAATAGAGGTCTACGCGAGCGCAATACATACATACATACATATCATCACGTCTATATCCCTTGCAGGTTAGACAGAGCCAACAGTCTTGAAAAGACTGACAGGCCACGTTCAGCAGTTTGGCTTAATGATAGAATTGAGATTCAAATAGTGACAGGTTGCTAGCCCATTGCCTAAAAGAAGAATCCCAAGTTTATAAGCCAATACCTTAGTCGCCCTTTTCTATTTGTGCCGGGAACCACACGGCACACGGCGAGCGCAGTCATAAAAGTAAATGCTCAATAACTTCACATACTTCGATAAGTCAGTTGCACGTTCCCAGTCCAAGGTTCAAATCCCAGTGGAAATTTTGGCACATGATATATAGCGTGATTTGGATGACCGCCAGGCGTGTGTGCGGTGTTTCAAATTTTCCTTTATTTTCATACATACCTACATACTTACATACATATAATCACGTCTATATCCCTTGCGGGGTAGACAGAGCCTACAGCCTTGTAAAGACTGATAGGCCACGTTCAGCTATTTGGCTTTAAGATAGGATTGAGATTCAAATAGTGACAGGTTGCTAGCCCATCGCCTAAAAGATGAATCCCAGGTTTATAAGCCTACCCCTTAGTCGGCTTTTACGACATCCATGGGAAAGAGATGGAGTGGTCTTATTCTTTTTTGTATTGGTGCCGGGAACCACACGGCTCCTTTTTTTTCCTCTAAGCTATTTTGTTTTGTGCACGTGTAACTGGACGCCCTTGCGCAAGGTCAGGTCAAGAGAACGGGTAAGACAGGAGCCTCTTCTCTAAACAAAGGCATACCTTGTGACCATAATCTTGAATTGGGTAATTAAGGTTTTGACATGAATGCAACATTTGCGGAGAAACCTAACTATATACATATTGGATCATGGTAAACCTGCATTCATGAAGAGGCCTACGCCCTTAGTCGCCTTTTATTCATGGGAAAGAGACGGAGGGGTCCTACTCTAAAGTGCCGAGGACCATAGTACCCAAAAATTGACTAGAAATCATAGTTACATACATACATACATTCACGTCTATATCCCTTACGGAGAAGACAGAGCCAATAGTCCTGAAAAGACTGAATGGCAACGTTCAGCTGTTCGGCTTAATGATGGAATTGAGATAAAAATAGAGTCAGGTTGCTAGCCCATCGCTCATCGCCCAAAGAATCGCAATTTTATAAGCCTATCCCTTAGTCGCCTTTTACGACATCCATGGGAAAGAGATGTAGTGGTCCTATTCTTTTTTGTATTGGTGCCGGGAACCACAAGCATTAATTGGCTTGGATAGTAATCATAGTTACATTCGTTTTTTTTATTGAACTTTCAAATCCGTTGTGTTATTATCGTACGTATAGATTAAATCTTCCAACGAGGGTGCATAACGTTTGGTTTAAATTTTACAATCGCGTGTTTGGCGACGATATGTGTGTATTGATTTTGAGGATTGCATTATACTTTCAGATAGACCTGTTCTGTCTAGCGATTATGTACCTACGAATAATATTTCCCTATTTTTTTTCATGAGTAAATGTAAGTGTTTACTCACTTTGGTAACTAGACTTACCTGACCAGTTACAAGTGATTTATCTTTCGCTCTTTGGTAACTAGTTGTGGTTTTTTTCCACATTCAAATTGTTTTATTTTTTGCAACTAGAGAATGACTATTTTCAAAGTTTACATGAATTTGAAAATATTCATTCACTAGTTGCAAAAGAGAACTATTTTGAATACTAAACGATGCTCTTACGGTGAGGAAAATCATCGTGAGGAAACCAGCTCATTCAGACAACTGGATGTGTAACCATAGATCCAATACTGGTAAGGTTTACTTGCAAAGGTTTTGGACAATGAGCGGATTAGAGTAGCTTCTTGTAAGAATCTTACTCATCCAATCTAAGATCCATAGTCAAAGGCACACCCAGGCTCCTCTCCAGAGTAGTGAGGATGCAACCGGGACTAAAGCCAGGAGGAAGAATGTATCATGAACATGGTTTTTTATTTCATTTTTTTATAACATTTGCAATAAAATGCAGTCGTAATCGTAATCGGTAAACATCAAATATTTACCGATTTTTCTCAGAAAATATCAAAGCATACTTGAAAAAAAAAACAATATTAATATCTATCAGTTGAATGTACTCGTATTCAAACACATGATTATTTACCTGTATTCATCAGTAAATGATTTTAATAATTAGTATCAAATCAATAAAGACGCAATTATAGAAATCCTGTATAATAACTGTTACATAAACTGTCATACTTTAATTACTTTATTAAATAACGGTAAGATATGAATGATAGATATGATGTGAAAGAACATAAAAGGGACTGATGTGATGTCGAGAGTATGAATGAAAGCAGGTCGACTAAGATTAGAATAGATTAGATTTATTTCAAATTTGGATAAAAGGTATCACTTATTGACGTCACATCACTTAAATCTAATTATAACTACTACCGCTTCCAAAGCGCATGTGTAGAAGAAGCGGCGGAACAAACTACACTGCAGCATAAGCGAATATGCAAAGGGAGTGTTAATGGGACTGTTGGAGTGGAAAGGCCTAAACGAACATACCTTGATCAAATCGCAGAAGTTCTGGTGAAAGGTCAGGTAAAGAGTACCCGAAACCGACGAGCCTGCATGAAGAGAGTTATGGACTTATGTGGATGAAGCGAAAGAAGTATGCAGGGATCGTGGCAAGTGGAAATGGGAACACCGGGAAGGAGGCGTGATTTTATGCATGTATTTAAGATATGAACATGATGATTATACCCTTTTTCTAGAAGATTTAGTCAGAGACTACATCTTTTTTTTTAGATTGGTGCATTTGACCTCAATCTACATGAATGATATACAAGACGAGGTCTTAGGTGGTAAATTTGCTCAGATTATGCCTATTCACTTTTCTCTCTTTAAAGTCAAGTTATAGGTATTTAGGAATAGAGTTATAGGTCAAGGAGGTCAAGTTACTTGCCGATCACAATACTAAATCAATAAGCATTTCTTTTTAAATAAAAATAAAGTCAACTACTTTTGTCACGATCGGAACACCGTTCCTTTGTTTTATTTTTAACTTTGATTTATTCGACTTTTCTTTCGCAGCTCCGCAAAATGGAACGCCTTTCAGACATGCAATTTTCCATGTTTCTGCATCCATGAATATTCAATGGGTATAAGAGACCATGGAATAAATTAAAGTTAATTGACGTATGCTAAAAATACGTGTGACATTATACCTTGCTTAAATCATAACTTAAATTTTTTTTCAAAATCAAACTTATTGAATTAGTAATTTAAATGATATCTTTTAGTTTTTGAACTATAGGGTATTCAAGATTTTATTATATATATTTGTACCAATTTATTAACATTATGGTATAAGCAAAATTAAAACTAAAACTACTTTTTAAAAAGGAAATTAAAAACTTAAATTTAATTTACAAATTGTACAGTCCCTGCATAGCATCAACTTGCGCGAGTGTGCTCAGAAGGCTGGCAGCATTGCCATTCTTAAATCTTTAATAAATAATTGGGATAAATATATTTTTTTAAAATAATAATTTAAATGTTGGCTTTTCTTTTATTATTCAATTAGACTACGCATATATACTGGCTTTATACATATAGCAAATATATATAATAAGAAAATGCAGTTAATTTCCCATTCCGCAGAAATTCTCTCCCTTTCCGCAGAAACTTACAGTCAGTCACAAACGTAAAATAATTAAAAGCTAATTTATCCCTTTTACAGAACTCAAAAATTAAGCCGTGCTTTTTGTATACTGAAAAAAGAACCGAAAAAAATATGTGCATTTTACTTACAAAAAAAATGATACCCAGATAACAGGAATTTCCTCAAAAAAGTGATACAAAATAAAACAAAGGGCGTGGGATACGACCAACTTTGCGTATTATGTGTAATTGTAGCGTCCCATTTGTCCCCCGCAATGTTATCTTGAAAGTTGAAAAGTTTTCATAAAGAAAGCATATTATTTTTCGTTAACCATATCTCCCGTCCCTGTTTTGAGATTTCTCTGTGGGTGAAAACAATGATTTGTCAATGCTGGGTTGCCAGATAAATTTGTTGATATATAAACAATCTTTATCATAATCTTTGGTCGTTTGCTTTCTTTTGTTAATTTAATTATAGTCACGTCTTTATCTATTGCGGGGTTGACAGAAACAACTGAATGGCCAAGCAATTCAGTCTTTCCAAGATGGTGTTTTTATGATAGAATTGAGTAAGTAATCAAATAGTGAAAGGTTAGTAGTCCAATCCTTACAAGAAGAATCTCAAGTTCTTAAGCCCATCCCATTTTTCATGCATACAATACACCTCTTTTCCGGAGGGGTAGGCAAAATTACATCTTCCATTTACTACGTTCTTAGTTGCTTCGTTTACATTCATCAATTTTTCATGCAAGCTCGTCGTCAGTTTAAAGCTTGACTTTTCAATACTTCATTTGCATTTGATTAAGGTATGTATGTTTTGTAACAATATCGTCAACCACCAGAGGATAATTTAGCCTCCTTTTTTTCTAATCTTTCTGTCCTCATACGGTGACAGAAAAAAATGGGACCTTAGGCGGACAGAACTGAGGGCAAAAGCTATGTAGAAAATAAATTATTATCCCCTAGCTGTGCCCGCGTCTTCGTCCGCGTGGAATAGTTATTATGGGCATCATTGAACCCCTTAAAGATGAATAATTCTTCCCGTTTTTTTCACATTTACCATTATTTCTTTGCTCCTGATAGTTGCAGCGTGATTTTATATAGCCTAAAACCTTCCTCGATAAATGGTCTATTCGATGCAAAAATATTTTTTTAATTCGAACCAGTAGTTCCTGAGATTAGCGCGTTCAAACAAACAAACTCTTCAGCTTTATAATATAAGTATAGATGTAATTTCATAATACTGAGTGTCAGATCTAGTAGACTGGATAAATCTGTATAAAAATCCGAACTCCATAACTCCTATTTACTGGTTTGAGAACGAAATTAATATTTTCTTTGTAAAGTTTCTTTCATCGCTACCAACTTCCGCAGATAATGCGTTTTTTTCTTCATCGTAACGACTTCCCGATGTTTTTTGAGAATACAATCTGTCATGATTGTTTTTCTTTTGGATAAAACGAAATGTATTTTTTATAAGATTTACCGATATAAGGTAAAAAAAAATTTTTTTAATTTTATTTTTAAAAATTCTAAATTATTAAATTATTCTATCATTAAGCTGTTGGCTCTGGCTTCATCGCAAGGGAAGAATAAAGTCAGAATAATTAAACCGACTAAGATATCTAAATGATACTTAATACTTAGACTTCGACACACAAGCACACACTACTCAGGGTCACGAAGCAATTGGTAAAGTAAAAAAGTTTGTAGTTGTAGGTGAAAACATCAAAGAATGGAAAACTTTTACAAATTAAAAAAAAAAGCTTTTTTTAATTACACAGTAATCGATCTCCGGTCGGGTCATGATGGAAAATGAAACTTTTCCTGATTGACCTGGGTCTTTCAAGTTCATAAAAGCACTTTTTATAGAACATTGTTGAGTTAGTATCCCAACAATTCTCGAACTTTTAGGAGCTAGCTCAATCTGTGTGATTTGTACCCTATACATTTGTATATTTAAGCAATCTAGCAAAAGCAAAGATAAGACGTAGTTTCAGACTGCACAAAGCTTCACTGATAAGCGTGTTATTTACATTCGCCTGTTATCTTTCAAGTTGAGGTGCACACCTTTCGTGCAGACTGTATCGATCTCTCATTATATAATTCATGGCGTGTTTTCCATTGACTCATGTAGTGACCATGAAGACTTCTAGAAAAAGGGTACATACATACATATAATCACGTCTATATCTCTTGCGGGGTATACAGAGCCAACAGTATTGAATACCGTGCCGTGTGGTTCCCGGCATCAATACAAAAAGAATAGGACCACTCCATCTCTTTCCCATGGATGTCGTAAAAGGCGACTAAGGGATAGGCTTAAAAACTTGGGATTCTTTTTTAGGCGATGGGCTAGCATCGTTGGCCACGGCCACGTTCAGCTATTTGGCTTAATGATAGAATTGAGATTCAAATAGTGACAGGTTGCTAGCCCATCGCCTAAAAGAAGAATCCCAAGTTTATAAGCCCCTTAGTCGCCTTTTAGTTTAGGCGTCTAGGAGAGAGATGGAGTGATCCTATTCTATTTTCTATTGGTGCCGGGAACCACACGGCAAAAAAAATAATAGAAAAAGGGTATTCAGTTTTATTCTCTTTAGTGATAGTTCCTGTTGCATCCTCAGGGGACAGGTCCTTCTGTGACCACGATTCAGGATTAATTAAGTCATGCTATTTACGAAGCGACTCCCGTCTGACCTCTGTAAATTTTGCGGAATCTAACTATGCAATACAAGGTTAGTATTTATGGAACCGGTGAAGGAATAAGGCCTAGACCGAATCTTGATCTAATCGAAGATGTCCTACTATTAATCTCGTTGTGTACCCTATTCAAAAAATAATAACACTAAATAAAAAATATGTAAATATCCTTCTAAAGCTAATATCATATGCACCCTAACAAATTGCATTTACTGTCACTGGAAAAAACAAAACAGGTACAGGTGAGGAAAAACTGTTTTAAGGTCGTCGACCCCGGCAGTAGATAAAGCTGGTACAATCGAGTGCAAAATTGCATTGGGGCGAGGGTGGATCCGGGTTGTAATTTCGTTCCGTTTTTTATTGGCACTCTTTAGTTTTTACTCCGAACGATATTTGGACTTCGATTTTTGTCGATAAGGTTTGAAAATTGATTGCCGTTATTGACCGTGGTATATATGTTTGTTTTGCCGTGTGGTTTTACAGACCAGAGACAAAAGTAAAAATCATTTGCGTAAAGCTAACCTTTAAAAGAAAGTTACATATGTGGACGAGGGAATTATTCCACTTTGGTCACATGGCGAAAAATTTAGAGATTATGAAATGTCTATTCTCTACCTACCCCTCTCAGAAAGAAGTACATTATGATGTTTTGTTCTGTATGTTAGCGTTTATGAAAATATGAGTAGAAAAGTTATGACTAGTGAAATGGCAAGTGACAGAACCAATTTTAAAAAACTAACATAGCGTGTTTGTGTGTGTGTGTGTTTGTTTGTACTACACGAAAAGAGCGGGAAAAGGTAACGACAAAGAAGAAATCGTAACATAATAACCTAACTAACATTCTCCTACGATAAATCAATATTCAAAGAAGATAAAATCAAATAACAATGTCATTTGTTATCAAATGCAATCCACATCCTACAGTAATTGTTTGCTTACAGTTTGTAAATGTAGCCTGTAATTTGTAGGCTATTGGCTATGATGAATGAGTAGCATGCGATGGTAGTCTAATAGTTGGAGTACATAAAAAAAACTTTTAAGCCTTATTGCAAACGTATAAAGTTTAGTTTAGAAGAAAAGTAATGGGATATTTAATGGCATAAGAGAGTAAGCATTTTTGTCAGTGACTATACTTCATTATGAAGTAAATATATAGTTTCGTGTGCACAAATTACATAGACGTGAATGGGAATTTCCTTCGTTACTCTCGACGTAAAAGCTAGGGTATTATTAGTTTAATTCCATTATTTTAATATGGAACTATTTCATAATTAAGTAATTATTTTATTTATGATCCTGTTACTATTTCAATCTCAATTGTATAGCTGAACGTGGCCTTTTAGTCTTTTCAAGACTGTTGGCTCTGTCTTTCCTGCAAGGGATATAGACGTAACTTGTACCTATACATACATACATAAAATCACGCCTCTTTCCCGGAGGGGTTGGCAGAGACTACATCTTTCCACTTACCACGATCTCTGCATACTTTCTTCGCTTCATCCACATTCAAAACTCTCTCCATTAACTTGTACCTATGTAGATTGGTTTACCTATAGCTTAGGGAAGGATAAAGGGCTTCCTCCTATTTGGAAATCGGTGAGAGAAAGAGAGAGAAAGTAAAATTTCTAGCAACAAAATCTTTTATGACACACACTGCGCCAGCTGCTTCAACCGTATAACAAAGTTGCAAATGTTATTACGAGCCCATTACGCCGTCGCTACTTAAAGAGTTATGTACTTACTTCAAATTTTGAGTCCATATTCAATTTGGAATAACGTTAGAAAGTTTTAGCGAACGTATTCGTCCTTTATTGGTTTTTTAAGACATTGTAGTTTGGCTAATTGATGGAATTGAGATTACTAATTGGACTATTCCATCTCTTTCCCACGGATGTCGTAAAAGACGACTTAGGGGTTGGCTTATAATCTTGGGATTCTTTTTTTTGGCGATGGGCTAGCAACCTGTCGCTATTTGAATATATCACTATCATTAAGCCAAATAGCTGTACGTGGCCAGTAACAACCATCTGACCAAATTAAATTAATTATACGTAGGTGTATATTTAATGAGATTGTTTAATATCATATACGTGTGAATAGCAGTATACAACTGAACACGGCCTTTCAGTCTTTTTAAGACTGTTGGCTCTGTCTACCCCGCAAGCGATATAGTCGTGACCTTATATATGTATATTTTTAATTAAGTTTAAATCAATGTAATAAACTTAATTTCGCTTTTAAAATGTAAGTTCAAACTAAAATTTAGTTCGTGTAACTCTTACTAAGCATAAATATTTTTAAACAATATTTTCAAAAGTACACTACGCCCCGAGAGAGTAAAAAAGAAACAGCGGTCTGGCCATCTGTTTACAAGAAAACCGAGTAATCTCAAAGAAATTGAACCTAAATTGGGACTGCATTTGAAATTGCCGAATAGGGGTCATTGCCACCAGGGGTAAGGCCTCGGTCTTGGAGATGGCGGCGGATTTAAAATTATTAACTTTTATCACTAAAGCGATAAGACTAATTTTAATGAGACGTTATCTACCTGTTTTCTGAAAAAAATTGTATTGTTAAAAAGAACATAGTAAATTATAGTCGCTGTTTAAATCTCAATTCCATGATTAAGCCTCATTTTAATAAGCTGAACGTGGTCTTAATGCAACTTCAAAGTATATTGCAGACTGTTAGCTCTCTCTCGTCTACCCCGTTAGGGATAAGAACGTGATTGTAAGTATGTAAATTTATAAGTTCTTATTGTTTCTTGAAACATTATTAATATTGCGATTTCTATGGGCAAGAATGACAGACGTTTTGACAAACTTCTAGACGGGGTACGGAAATTAGGTAAGGGGACAAAAACGAAGAAGTACATATAAAGAAACAAAAATTGCTAAAACTTTTATTTGACGATTTTTTTTATTATTTAAACGAGAAATCAATTGAAAAAAAAAATTATAAAATTTTGACAAAATCTTCAAAAGTAAAAAAAGCGAGAGAGAGAGAGTTACTAGCCACAAACACAACAAAATATATGACGTGAGTATTATATAAGCTTCTTTTCTCCGCTTTCTTTGAGGCCGTGGCCCTAGCAGCACTTTCCAGACCCCATTGCACCCTCCTGCGATAATATCAATAAAATAACCGACGCCTTTGCGACTTCGTCGCCAAGTAATTTGCATGTTGTTTGTTTTAGATTAAAAAGTAACAAGGATTTGTTTTATAATTACACACTTATTTATATGTTTATATATTTATGTTAATAAAGGAAGGAGTAAGAATAAAACTTAACTAAAGAGAAATTTAGTACAAGGGCACTACTTATAAATACATACATATGGTCACGTCTATATCCCTTACGGGGTCCCAAGTTTGTAAGCCTATCCTAGCACTACTTATTTCTAGAGTTTCTTCTAGTAGGCCCACGACAGGAAAATGAAAAATACTTAAAGAGACTTATTGCTTTCGTTGCGTTATTGTCACAGATCAATCATACAATGAAAAATTAACATTTTGTTTTTATGTTACTTCATTATATTATACCTATAAAACAAGACATTTGCTCGGAGCTTCATTTCTGTGTTAATCTGAAAGAAATCTTTTTCAGGTTCGGTTGTAAGAAACTAGTTATAAGAAACTAGCTTCTACCTGCAGTGTTCCCAGCGTGAATTTAGCGCCATCTATTTATAAAAAGCATCGATTTAAATTAACGCCACAAAATAATACAGTTTTTCTTCGCAAATCCCACGGAATCCATAGTTTCTTCGGGACGAAAGGTACCCTTATAACCTTCTTCAGACTCTTATAATTTATATAATCGTGATAGCTCAAGAAGATAAATTCAGTACATAACCCGTGGAGATTTTACAAACGAATAAATAAACTCACTTTCGCATTTATTCGCTTGGGATAAGCTCCAAGAATTTGAAACTGAACATTCTAGAATTACAAACAAGCTGTGAATGTTAAAAACCAGAAGAATTAAGTTATTAACTAGAAAATTAATTCCAAGGATAAGAACTGAAAAATAGCACCTCTTTAAATTGCTTAATAACAAAGCACCCAAGCTGCATGGCGTCCCATCAATTTTGCTGCGATGCTTCATAACGCCGTCGGTTTGTGGTCTAAGATACGAAGTATATAAAGCGGATTTAATTCACGTTTTTTTTGGGCCATGTGGCACTTAAGAATATGACTACTTCATATCTATCCTATGGATGTTGTAAAAGACGATTAATAGATACGCTAAAGCTTGAGATTTTTTAGTAGGCGGTGGAATAGCAATCTGTCACTATTTTGATCTCAATTCCATCGTTAAGCCGAACGTGGACTTTAAGTCTTCTTGAGACTTTTTCCTTTCTCAACTCCATAAAATAAATGTGATCACGTCCTATTTTTAAGGAGTACAGAGAGTCTCAAAAAGTCCGAAGCCTGGTAATAACAGGTTCTTTTTAAAATAAGGGAATTCCCAGAAATTCAACGGGGATGAACGACATTATTCATTATACACGGGTAAGAGCCACGTATTCAAGTTTTAATAAAAATAAAATAGCTGTGTTGTTCCCCGCACCAATAAAAAGAATAAGACCACTCCAACTCATTCCCATAGATGTCGTAAAAGGCGACTGAGGGATAGGTTCATATAGGTACTTGGGATGATGAGCTAACAACTTGTCACTATTTGAATCTCAATTCTATAATTAAGTCAAACAGCTGAACGTGGCCTATCAGTCCTTTCAAGACTGTCGGCTCTCTCTACCGCTCAAGGGATATAGACATGATTATATGTATGTATGTAATAAAAAATATATTAAAAGAAGTTCCAATCGCCTCCACTCATCCCTTGTGCCAGTCCCACACTACAGGGGATTTTTGCACCCAGCGGGCTGTTTTATGAAAGCTTTAATTAATTATTGTGCAGGTGAAGTGAGCTTGAATAAGTATGAAGGATTTGCGAAGCATAATGTGATTTTTATCCGTACTGAATATTTTTGCAGAAATTTTCACTTGAAAGTTATTTTTTTTAATTAAATGAAAATATGTCTTTTGATTTGATGTATGGTTCCCGGTGTCAATATAAAAAAGAATAGGACCACTCCATATTTTTCCCAGGGATGTCGTAAAAAGCAACTAAGGTATAGGCTTATAAACTTGGAATTCTTTTAGGCGATTGGCTAGCGAACTGTCACTATTTGAATCTCAATTCTATCATTAAGCCAAGCAGCTGACCGTGACTATTGGTCCTTTCGAGACTGTCGGCTCTGTCTACCCCGCAAGGGATATAGACATGATTATATGTATGTATGATTTGACGTATGCAGGGATCGTGGCAAACAAGTAGCCTTTTAGTTTCTTTATTATAGTATTTATAAAGTCTAGACAGAAAAGATTGGCTAGTTTTTTCCTTAAAACTGTAGGACAGATAGTAAATTCACATTTGTAATGTTTGCATATTGTAAATACTGTCTACCTTAGACCAATTACATCATTAAAATATCATTAAAACATACATAAATTTTTACCTCAAATTACTTATATATCGATTAGTTTTACAATTAAATCTGTACAACAATATTAATTTTGTCATCAAATACATTGTATAAAAGCAGATGTTACAATGATCTTAACATCATTCGCTTGGTGATTTTAAAGAGAAAGTATATAAATTCATAAAAAAGGTAAGTCTCAACAAGTTCCTGAAGGGCTCAGACCAAAGAAAATTATCTTAAAATTAGAAGGCAAGATAATAGTGATCATTTTCTGAGCGGATGGAAACATTCTACCTTTGGCAGAAATGTTTGAAAGAAGAAAATCTGAAAAATTAAAACCTATTTGTTATACTATTAATGTTGGTGGTCGTAATACACAGATTAAATTATGTCACAGTCATGACCCAATGATTCAATTCTTTGTTATGTACAGTGGCCTGTATAGATACCTGACAATGCTCAGATTTCTATGCCAAGCTCAAATTTTGTTTGATTGATAATCGATGCCCTTACGCTGAGAGAAAATATTGTAAGGAAACCTTAAAGGAAACGTGTGTAACCATGATCTTATATGGAAGGCAGACATGAGTCGCTTTGTGTAAAAACTTGACTTACACAATAAAGGATTGTATTTTAATCAATTTTTTGTATTTTTCTAATTCCAGATGAAATTCTTACTCATCACCGTTTTTGCTCTCTTCTCCTTCGCGGCCGCGGAGCTGAAATGGGACGAAAATGGACAGTACCGTCTAATCGAGACCGAACCCCTAAAATACCGGTACTTGACCGTACCCTCGCTGCCTGAGTACGCCCACGCCGCGCCGCTCGCTGTACCCTACTCTGGTATCGCGTATGCCCCAGCTATGGTCAAGACGGTCAAACCTTTCGTGTACTCATATCGGCAAATAACTCATTAAATCATATGTTATTGTTTCTTGTTGACGCTAATAAAAAAATATTGAAGACAACTACATTTTCTTAATTTTATGTATCCTTCAGTATGTATTGTTTAAGTTTTTGCACAATATGAGCTCAGCATAGTCAACCAACATTGTCTTGATATGAAGTCTTATGTTTTGTCATAAGTAAATGAAGAAAGTGATATTAATGAAGTTCCAATTTCAAAATTATTCGAAATAATATAAAACATATACCTTGTAACATGGTATAGTATTGCAATATGTTTGACCAGGATACAAAAAACAAAACCAGTTATCTCTTGTTATTATTAACAGGATTTATTTGCTTTAAATGAAGTTCCCACGGCAGAAGAGTCCGGAGTAAGAGACTAACTAGCTAGATATCAAATATTACCTATTAGTGGTAATTAGTCAATAAATAATATAATATTCTGTATGCTTAATATTTATTATAAAAAAATTGTTCGAAACTAAGGATTTTATGCTATTAATAAAAAAAACATAAAATCCTTATTAATCATGTGTGAAATCTCTACAAATAACTTTAATAAATTTGTAACAAGTATTAATTTTCGATTTTATTTTTGTACTGACTATTATGTAAAAGTCTATCTATAAAAATAGGAGTTATTAGTTCCACTTATAATACAGTATACCACAATGTAAGAAATTATTAAATTCTATTTAAGCAGTTCAACTTGAAAATATGGAAAGGTAAAGTAAAGGTATGCAAGAGCATATCTTCACAGACTATCTATAAAAATAACGTAAAAGACTATTAAAGTAAAATTTTAACATATTTTAGTTATTTTATTATATTTTGCTACAATGCTGATAATAGATAAAGAAAAAATTATACCTTCTTATAATCTGCAAATTATTTTTGGGAATATTTTTGAGTAATTTTTTGTTAATGATTAATTGATTAATTAAACATTACAAATCTCAAATGTTAAGGCCTAGAGGTTCGGACTGTGCGTTGTTAAGTAAGGTAGTCAGACAACGATTCAGTTTTCTCCTTCAAATTCAAATTCAAAATCTTTATTGCATTTCATAAAGTACATCGGTTGAATTACAGTTACTGCTTATAAATAGGTACAATATGGAGCCTGTTGGGCATCGCAATTATAAAATAATATGGAACGGCGGGCACGTTTATGTCGGCTATTATGTTGTATAAAACAAAAAAAAAATCGTATTGTATTGTATTTGGAGATAATAAGTAATTTAAAATAAATATAATTTATAACATGCATTTCATTGATCAAATGATATATTATAATAAAAGTAATTCAAATGTCAATATTTCTATCGTTTAAAAACTCGTCCAGTGTATAGTAGCATTTATCGGTCAAAAGTAGTTTTAAGTTTTTAATAAATAAGTTTACATTTTCTTCTTTTCTTATGCATTCAGGTAGGGCATTATAGATTTTTGTAGTCATCGACCATTCATGGACCAGAATTTGAGATAACCAGTTTAAAGCTAGGTGTAATTGATTTATTTTTTTGTCTTGTGGGATATTGCCGCGGTAAATTATCGTTTTTGAATTCTGGATATTTTCTCACGAATTTACTTGCCTTCAAAATATTCTGGGACTGGGAATATTTTATTTCTGCTTAAACTTTGTGCATTGAAACTAAAATATGAAAAAAATATTTAGGGAAAAGATTTACAAAATTGAAAAACGTAATAGAATCAACAATATTTATTGTTTTTCTTGTCAGAATATATATTAACAAAACTTATTTAATGAGTTATTTGCCGATATGAGTACACGAAAGGTTTGACCGTCTTGACCATAGCCGGGGCATACGCAATACCCGAGTAGGGTACAGCGAGCGGCGCGGCGTGGACGTACTCAGGCAGCGAGGGTACGGTCAAGTACCGGTATTTTAGGGGTTCGGTCTCGATTAGACGGTACTGTCCATTTTCGTCCCATTTCAGCTCCGCAGCCGCGAAGGAGAAGAGAGCAAAAATGGTGATCAAGAAAAGTTTCATCTGGAAAAAAATATGTATAAAATATAGTTTTTAGTTAAAGACAAAAATTATAAATGTGAGCAGTAATATCAAGAGTATTTTTTTTGCAATTGTGAACTAGTAGTCACTTCAAAATAAACGACTTAAGTGTTTTTACAACATCTCTGAAATGAGTTACTAAAAATAATATACTAATAAATGATGTCTATAATAACATTTTACTTCGCGTTAACTTACCTTCTTAGTTTTCTGAGAAACGATTATGTATCTGAAAAGCAATAGTGCGAATGATGCTTAATACAAAATAAATGCTTTTATATACAGAACTAGACCACGTGTCGATAAATTGAGTTAATTTTCGTTAGTGGTTTTCTAATGACCCTCTCTGTTATTTAATAATTTGTGGTTTCGACAATTTCGATCGTCAATTTTGGTGCCTACTTCATTGGGGCGTAAACACTTTACTATTATAATAATGAGCTATTCAAAATCAACGTTATTCGATTCCGGATCACTACACGTTGGTAAATGAGTATTGAGTATTGAAATTCATTGAATTTACGGAAATTATGCCGGTATGGATGAGTCTAAAGTTAAGGCTGTGAAAGGTGGTGGAGGTCAGATGAGAGTCGTTTCGTGTAAAATTCGGACCTACCCGAAGTCTGTATACAAAGCTCAGTCACGAGATTCCAAGGCCACTTCCAAACTAGATGGATTTTTAGTAATAGTAACATTGTTGTTGGGTTAGCAATCTGTCACTATTTGAATCTCAATTCTATCATTAAGCTTAATCTGCCATCTGCTTAAAGTGCCAATCTAAGGTCTGCCGCGCCGATGGATGCATGGCTAGGGGCGAGCCTAGTCTCGAGCGTGCCACTTCCGCCATGGGGTTGGGCGACCCCCAGGTAATGGCTAGCCTTACCCTGGCATGCGGGGCTCTGCTGGGGCGGACAAAATTGTTCCCTTGCGTCTCGTGGGAATCGCATGGATGCAAATTTTTTGAAAGAGCACCTAAATGGCGGCGATGGTGTCCGCACCCCATCACGTCTCGTTCCCGGCGGGAGCGGTATGCGGTCTGCTGAAAGCCGCTTTGCGACGATGAATGTAAGAGGAGGAATGAAAGCTAAGATTGAGGAAGTATGCCAAATGATGGATGAAAGACGTTTGGATGTGTTGTGCGTGAATGAAACGAAGCGGAAAGGATGCGACGCGACGCAGCACGGCCCTTACACGGCGTATTGGTCTGGAATTTCCAGTACCAGCCGAGGCTGTCAAGGGGTCGGTCTAATTCTTTCTGCACGAATGGCTGAGTGCGTAAATGAGTATGAGTGTGTCAGCCCTCGTCTTCTATGGATTAGGCTGAAAGTTGGAATCACTCGGATCTTCGTTCTAGGTGTTTATGCACCTTGGGATGTGGGTTCGAGGGGTACAACATCAGCAAAAAGCGAAAACGAGGAGTTCTGGAATAGTGTAAGAGAAGTATTGAAAGTTACCAAGCCAAATGAGAAGATTATTATGTTAGGTGATTTTAATGGATGGGTGGGTGTAAAGCGTGATGGATATGAAAAGGTGCTTGGTGCGTTTGGTGACGAAAAGGTGAATGATAATGGAAGAAGTGTATTAGAAATTTGTCTAGAGTGGGATCTTTTTGTGTCGAACTCAATGTTTCAACATAAAGAGATCCACACCTACACAAGAGTGGAAGGTATTTTAAAAAGTATGATAGACTTTGTGATTGTAGATGAAAGATTGAAGAACAAAGTGCTGGATACCCGTGCATATCGCGGTGCTGGCATTGACTCGGACCATTTACTGGTGATATCCCGGATAAGGGGTATCTTCAATCGCTGGCGGCACAGGGTAAGGGAGCAAACCAGCGCTTTGGAAAGAGTAAAAGTAGAAAATTTGCAAGATATGGATGTAGGTAAGAAGTATATTAATAGACTGAAGGATGAATTTGAAGATTTAGAGGAAATGAGCGATATTGAAGATGGATGGAAGGAATTTAAAGAAAGAATTGTGAAAGTAGCTGTTGAAGTGTGTGGTGTAAGTAGAAGAAGGAAAGGAAAAAATCACAAAAATGCGTGGATGAGTAAAGATGTGCAAGAACTTGTGCGATTAAAGAAGAAAGCATGGCTGGATTTGTTAGCAGCAAAAGCTAACTTAAGAATGCAAGAGGTTATAGATGAAGATGTGAATGAAGCACGTAAGGAATATAAGAAAATGAAAGATTTGGTTAAGAAAGCTGTGATTAGAAAGAAAGAAGAGTATAAAGAGGATTTTGATAAAAGGCTATCAGAAGACTTTCAGTCAAATCTGAAAGTATTCTGGAAATCCGTAAGGTCAGCCCGAGGAAATACTATAACCAGAGAGCTGACTAGGATCAGATGCCAGGATGGTAGCGTTGTGAAAGGAGAAGAATGTGTACTAAAGATATGGAAGGACTATTTTGAAAGTTTATTTGAAAAAAGGAAGGAAATAAGAAAGATTTCTGCTATAGCGAAGAAAAAGAGAATGAGATGGAAGGCGAAATTGAAATGTTCGAAATTGTGGAAGCACTTAAGAGTATGAAAGCGGGAAAGGCTGCTGGGTGTGATAGAGTGTCGGTCGAGATGCTTAAAGCAGGAAAAGGCGTAGTAGCTAGTCAGTTGTACTGCCTTTTCAATTTGTGTTGGAGAAGCGGCCGAGTACCAAAAGATTGGTGTAAGGCTGTTATCGTGCCACTTTACAAAGGAAAAGGGTCACAGCTGGACTGCAAAAATTATCGTGGTATAAGCCTGCTTAGCGTCGTCGGCAAATTGTATGCTAAGGTATTGATTAATAGAGTCAGGAATGAAACTGATGACAAAATATGGGATGCTCAAGCGGGATTTCGAAAGGGAATGGGATGTACTGATCAGGTCTTTTCCTTGCGGTGCATAGCCGAAAAGTTTTTGGCCAAGAGTCAAAAAGTCTATTGCACATTCGTAGATCTGGAAAAGGCCTATGACAGAGTTGAGAGGAATGAATTGTGGTCAGCACTTTCTATGCATGGGGTGAGCAGTCTCTTAATACGAGCACTGAAATCCTTATATGAGGATTCGAGTGCTGGTGTCAGGATAAACGGAGCGTACACTGAGTGGTTTAAGATTGAGAAAGGCGTTAGGCAAGGATGTGTTGCGTCACCGTGGCTGTTCAACCTATTTATGGATAGCTGTTTGACAGATTTGAAAGAGTCTAAAAGTGGATTAAGGATGAATGAGTTACTCGTCAAATGTCTGCTCTATGCCGACGATCAGGTTATACTGGCGTCATCAGCGGAGGAGTTACAGGAGATGGTAAACTGTATGCATGAAGCTTTAAAAGAGAAAGGAATGAAAGTGAACGTAAGTAAAACTAAAACACTGGTTTTTGAAATGGAGAAAGAAATGACAGCATGTAATATTTTGATTGGAGGAGAAAAAGTGGAGCAAGTGAAAGAGTTTGTATATCTAGGATCAAAGTTTACATCAGATGGCAAGTATGATAGTGATATTGAAAGGAGAGTGAACGCGGGGAACATGGTGAATGGAGCTTTGCATGCCTTTATGAGCAGTCAGAAACTATCCAAAAAGGCTCGACTGGCTGTGCACAGGGGCGTGTTGGTCCCGACATTAATGTATGGGAGTGAAAGTTGGGTATGGCAAAAGAAGCATGAAAGCAGAATAAATGCAGTGGAAATGAGAGCGTTAAGGAGTATGATGGGTGTGAAATTGAGTGACAGGATAAGGAACAGCGTGATAAGGGAATGTTGTGATGTGAAAGAAGATGTAGTTACAGGAATAGAAAAGGGTATGTTAAGATGGTTCGGTCATGTGGAGAAGATGAATGAAAGCAGGTTGACTAAGCAGATATACAAGGAGAGTGTGGAGGGAAAGGTCGGAGTGGGAAGACCTAGACGAACGTATCTTGATCAAATTAAGGACGTCCTGGTAAAGGGTCAGGTCAAAAGTACCCGAAACCGCCGAGCTTGTATGAAGAGAGTTATGAATGTGGACGAAGCGAAAGAAGTATGCAGAGATCGTGGCAAGTGGAAAGAGGTAGTCTCTGCCTACCCCTCCGGGAAAGAGGCGTGATTTTATGTATGTATGTATGTAAGCTTAATAGCTGAACGTGGCCATTCAGTCTTTTCAAGGCTGTTGGCTCTGTCTACCCCGCAAGGGATATAGACGTGACCATATGTATGTATGTATGTAACGTAGCTCTCCCATAATCTAAGTTTATAACATTTTCCCTTTATCGACTTTGACAATGTGTGCGGGAAAAGAAATAGTTGGTAAATACATTGCTTTTTCTTTTTCAAATCGTTTCATACCATGTAATGGAAAACAACATTAAGCCTATTTTCCGGTTTTGGATTAACTGTTATAATTCACTGTACATTAACAGTTAATTTGAATTCTAGTTAAGTTAACATTAAGCTGGATATTCTTGAATAACCTGAATTTCCGTTATCATTTTAGTTCAAGTAGAACTTGAAAAACATGATAAGTTTCGATAAAACTTAGAAACTAACTAATGTAAAGTTTATGTAGGAAACTTTATAAAGAGCTATGTGGGTATGCCCACATAATAATGGATAGATATGGTGCCGTGTGGTTCCCGGCACCAATACAAAAAAGAATAGGACCACTCCATATCTTTCCCATGGATGTCGTAAAAGGCGACTAAGGGATAGGCTTACAAACTTGGGATTCTTTTTTAGGCGATGGGCCAGCAACCTGTCACTAGTTGTATCTCAATTCTATCATTAAGCCAAATAGCTGAACGTGGCCATTTAGTCTTTCAAGACTGTTGGCTCTGTCTACCCTGCAAGGGATATAGACGTGACCATATGTATGTATGTATGTAATAATGGATAAAGCGTTGCTGTTAAAGAGATGAAGGTAACCAGTAAGCCATAAGGCATAATAATGCTGGTTTTAGATTTTTCAGGCCGCTTAAAAGCATCTAAATAGCTTCACGACTGCCATTCTAGTGCTGACATCCCGAATTAATGGCTTAACCCATTTAAGTGCACGGCGGACTAATCTTAAACAATATTCCTTTCAGTTAATAACGCAAGCCAAAAATTGTACAAAATAGTTACAAACTTGTGAAGGCACTGAAACTTTACTGTTATGCTAACATTTTTAGTGTCACTAATTTAGGTTACAGCAGCAACTCCGCGGGAGTGCTTCGCCATTTATCAAGATTATCCCGCTAGTACAAATTGCCATAATTTAATCTCGCAGGACAAACTTGTTTGTCTACTTGAAAATGAGCTTGGTTATATTCTGCATAATATCGTCGTAAAACACTGCGGCGGGTGAGTGATGAACTGTTCATACAATTAACACTTTTAGTTTTACATTATATTTGGATGTTACATACATACGTCTGGACACGTCATGTAAAAGTAATTTGAAAAATTAAATTCCACCATTGCACATATTCTTCTAAATCCAATAACTTTTTTGTAATTCGTTTTATTTATTTTTTATGTGCAATAAAGTGCTTACAAACAAAATGTAAGGGCTTATTTATAACTCAATTGGAGAAAAGTCACCATAATTCCAGTTCGAGCTTTCTAGAATTCCAGATTTGAGCTGTGCGCTGATATGCGAGTCAGCCTCCATTCATTCATGTTTTTAACATTCAATCATGTTTTTAACATTCATTCAAGTTTTTAAACATTCACTCATGTTTTTTAAAGTCTTTTTATTGTTGACAATGTGAATTCGTTCACGATTTAGATTTAAGAGATCTATATTTGTAAATTGACGTCCGGTGAAAATGCTGCAGTGTTGTTTATTCCGCCGCTTCTTCTACACATGCATTTTGGAAGCGGTAGTAGTTATAATTAGATTTAAGTTATGTACATACATACATACATACATACGATCACGTCTATATCCCTTGCGGGGTAGACAGAGCCAACAGTCTTGAAAAGGCTGAATGGCCACGTTCAGCTATTTGGCTTAATGATAGAACCGAGATTCAAATAGTGACAGGTTGCTAGCCCATCGCCTAAAAGAGGAATCCTAAGTTTATAAGCCTATCCCTTAGTCGCCTTTTACGACATCCATGGGAAAGAGATGGAGTGGTCCTATTCTTTTTTGTAATAGTGCCGGGAACCACACGGCACTTTTAAGTTATGTGACGTCAATAAATGATACCTTGTGTCCAATTTTGAAAATAAATCTATTCTTTTCTATTATATTCTGGTTTCTTTTTTTTTATATTAAGAGATATCAAACAATAGGGTATTAGCGTCTCGAGCGGTGTATCTTTTTTCTCTATCTGTATACTTTTTCCTGTAAGAAACTTTTGTCGGTGGAGTGTGGCAAATTCCCTTACGTGTATGTAGGAAGTATAGTTACAAAGTTAATTATTCCTACAGAAGATAGAAGGAAAAAAGAGGATAGAAATAATCAGTTTGTAATTACTATATTATTCAACGTAAAATAAATTGACAATAAAATTATAACTCTGACATTTTTACTTACTAACATAACCATGGTAACCGTTGCTATGGCGTATATCAAAAAGGTTGCCTAAATGTACGTGCATACATACATACATACATATGGTCACGTCTATAACCCTTGCGGGGTAGACAGAGCCAACAGTCTTCAAAAGACTGAATGGCCACGTTTAGCTATTTGGCTTAATGATAGAATTGAGATTCAAATAGTGACAGGTTGCTAGCCCATCGCCTTAAGAAGAATCCCAAGTTTGTAAGCCTATCCCTTAGTCGCCTTTTACGACATCCATGGGAAAGAGATGGAGTACGTGCACCCTTATAAAATATATTAAAAAAAAAAAAAAACATTTTCCAATGGTTTTTGTTAACCAACATGTTTCAAGAGTGTTTAGGCTGTGTGTGCGGATAGACAGATAAACAGGCATAAAATACCTATAAGGGTTTTTGTTGACATCGCAACGCCAAAACGCAACATTATGCTGAGTCAGGAGCTTTTTACTGTCCATCATTGTTCGTGGTACATACATGTCGTTAGATATTTAGAACACTATAAATCGGCGCATCGGACGATTAGTAAAGACATAGGGATAGACTGGAGCGCGCCGTGTGGTTCCCGGCACCATTACAAAAAATAATAGGACCACTCCATCTCTCGAAAAAGGCGACTAAGTGATAGGCTTATAAACTTGGGATTCTGTCACTATTTGAATCTCAATTCTGTCACTAAGGCAAACAGCTGAGCGTGGCCTATCAGTCTTTTCAAGACTGGTGGCTCTGTCTACCCCGCTAGGGATATAGACGTGATTATATGGATGTAGGTTAATTATGTATGTGACCACTAAATGTATTGTGATAGTGAATAAACCTTTTATCTATCTATCTATCAAAAAAGAAGTTGGTTATGTATACTAATATTAAAAAGCTGAAGAGTTTGTTTATTTGTTTGAACGCGCTAATCTCAGGAACTTCTGGTACGAATTAAAAAAATCAGCGAGCTTCTAGTGCAAGATCCATTTTTTCGGGATGAAAGATACCTGTGCCGTGTGGTTCCCGGCACTAATAGAAAAAAGAATAGGACTACTCCATCTGTATTTACGAAAGATACCTTATACTCTTCTCAGTACTTCTTAAAATGGCTTTAGACACGCTTTATGTAGTTTTTACCGGGGACTTAGGGACTTAATTAGATGATAATAGCAACTAATACTTAATTTCAATAACTCTTTTATTTAAATATCATATTACGATAATTTCAAATGGCGTATTGGAAAGGATAAAACGGAGATAGCGTCCTGTGGGCTGGGTCGTAATGGTACGGCAGGACTCCTGGGGCGTAGCTAGCGGCCGGGGCGGACAGGAACTTGTATTTGATGGGGTCGGTCTCAATTAGACGGTATTGTCCGCTCTCGTCCCATTTCAGCTCAGCAGCCACGAAGGCAAAGAGAGCGAATATTGTGATAAGTAGGAGTTTCATCTGAAAAATATATATACAATTAATTATATATAATTTCGTCTAAATTGAAATTAATGTACAGTTATGGTAGATTTACGTTATAACGCAATCCGGTTTTCATAGATATTATGTACTAGAGGCCGCCCGCGACTTCGTGTGCTTGGAATCAATCCCGCGGGAACTCCGGGATAAAAAGCCTATATGTTATTCTGGGTCTTCAGCTACCTACATATCAAATTTCATCGTAATCGGTTTAGTAGTTTTTGCGTGAAAGAGTAACAAACATCCATACTGACATACTCACAAACTTTCGCATTTATAATATTAGTAGGATATGTTCACGTCTATATCCCTGTCTATATCTATATCTTATCTATATCTATATCTATATCTTAAAAAGACTGATTGGCCACGTTAAGCTTAAGACTACTAGCTTAGACCTAAGACTAGGTCATTATCATTACACCGTGTATGATTCCAATTACATTCTTTTTAAATTTTCAGTTAAGAAAAAAATATTTTGTTTTGTATCGAAATAAATAGATAAAAGACTAGTTTTGTTTTATGGTAGGTATTATTTTAATAATGAAATTATATTTACCTTGTCTATTTGACTTCGTTCTTTTACAAGCTGATGTGATGTGTATTTTAATGTGGTCTACATTGCTTTTATACGATATTAGTTTTCCTTAATGAAGGATTAGAGAGCTTGTTTAATAAACAAGTTTACATATAATTAATGAATTTCGTCAATTTATTACATCTTTTCTTTTTTTTTAACAGAATCCAAACTATTCTGAAATTAAGTTCCTGTTTTTTAATTTTCTTTATAGAAAAATAATAATTGCATTATATTTTTTTGTCTGTCTGTTTCTGCAAGACCCAAACTCTGTCGAGGGGTTCACTAAAAAATGTATAAGGTTTATAATTTGACATATATCCTACATATATAGTCACGTGTATACTCCTTGAGGGCTAGATAGAGCCAACAGTCTTGAAAAGATTGAAAGACCACGTTTAGCTATATGGTTTAGAATATTGGATGGTTATATGATATTTATTTATTGAAAATGAACCTCATCGTTGTTTTATTATGTCATAACAAAAGACATATACTTTTATTTATGTGATTTTGTGTAAAATAATATTGGCATTAGATAGAGCTACATTTTGTATATTTATCCTTACAAATAGCTTCCATTAAATCTCAAACCTGTTGCGTTAATTAAAATGTCGTTTTTTAATTGCAATCAAAATAATAATAACACCTTATAGCTTTTTAATGAAAATATCAATAATGTGTTTTTGTTTCTGTCACGTGACTAGTTTTAAAAAACTGGATTATAATTATTTTTTAAGGTATAAAATATGATAGTTGTGTCCATTTGATAACAGTTTCAATTTAATCTTCTATTAGAAAACAAATACATCAAGGTAAATAAATCACATTATTTTTTTTTTTGTATTACAAAAATCTTTAAATATTTTTTTTAAATTTCTACTTCTAACTTATCAACAAACCTTTTATTTGAAACAAAAACCATGATATTATAAAGCATCACTTTTATTTTAATAATTAAAATCAAAAAAAATATATATACGATTTATTTTCAGATGAAATCCATCATTGCCTTCGCTCTATTAGTCGCCTGCGCATCAGCCCTCCCCACCCCAGACATGAAATGGGAGGCCAAATACGGAGAGTACCCCATTGGTACCATTATGCCCCTCCGTTTCGGCATGAACCCGATCAGACCCGTCATCTTACCCACCCAGCCCTTACCCACCCATCCCGGGTATTACCCACAACCCTACTTACCCCTGTCTTACGGCCAAGCTGTGGTGAGGTCGTACGACCCAGAATATTTTTACAAGAAGAATGGATACTATCCTGAACATTGATTCGTTTATTTTTGGAAATAAATCTGCTATATGAGTACTGATATTATTTTCTTTACAACTTCCCAAATATTATTACCTTATCAAGATTACCTGCAGGGTGATTCACGACCGTTGACAAAGCATTTTTAATCTTCTCTTTTTCTTATTCTGAGGTTAACTAACATAGAATAAAGGAGGTATAATAACACATGTGACTTGTCAAAGTTTTTGAATCGATTCCTCAGTCCAGTGAAGAGTATGGATATATCGGGGTACCTCATTAGTTTATCTATCAAAGGAAATAGGTTATCTTGAATGATAAAAGTTATTTCTCTATTTCTTAGCCACTTAAATATCCGTAATTCTTCTTAGAAAACTCCATCATTAAGACATTCATCCGAATGTGACCTTTGAGACTTTACGAGATTATTAGTTTATGTATTTATTTAAAACTTTATTGCACAAAAATGTACAAAAGGCGACCTTAATGCCGTTTGGCATTCTCTTCCAGTCTACCAGCTGACCAAACAGAAAAGCTTTAAGTTGGCGATAAAGTGCACATGCAAACTGCACAATAATACATTACAAACAAATAACATAAATACATACAAAATACATTTAACAATAAATACATCATAAACAAACTAAGATGACTTTTTGTGGATCCACCGAAGAAAAAACCCAATCACAGCATGTTTGAACGCCGTACGACTAGGACTCCCCTGATCGTTTCAGGCAGAGCATTCCAGAGCCTCACAGCCTGAACCTGAAAAGATTTGTCTAAGAAAGTAGACCAGAACAGAGGACTACGCAGTGTCAGGGTGTCTGAAGAGCGAAGAGAATGAGAATGGGCGGAATTGAGAAGCGGGAATTCAGATTATATCATCGTTAAGTAAGACATCCCAGATGAGGAAGTACAGCAAAGAATTCTTGCCTTACGATGTTCAGTAAAAGGAAGCCATGATAACCGCGATAGAAAAGTGGAAATATAATAGTTCTACCTCAAAAGAGATAAAAAAAAATTATACTCGTTTATTTACATTTGCAGGGTAGAGTAGTCTTTAAAATACTGAAAGACCGAATTCAGTTGTATACTGCTATTCACATGTACATGATATTAAATAATCTCATTAAATATACACCTACGTATAATTAATTCAATTTGGTCAGATGTTTGAAATACAAAATATATGGAAACCAACATTGTTCTTTAACTATAAATAGATATATGTAATTATTAATACGAGTAGATTAATTAAAAATTAATTAACGCTGGTATAAATATACTATTTTGAATCAGCAGCTAAACATTACAACGAATACTCTACGTATAAGGTAATACATTCCCAATCATAAGTATAAATTAAAAGTGTAAAAGGCGACTAAGGGAAAGGCTCATAAACTTGGGATTCCTCTTGTAGACGAAAGGCTAACAACCTTTCCCTATTTGAATCTTATTTCCATCATGAAGTCATAAAGCTGAAGGTGGCCTTGCATTCATTCATCCTCTCCACATGACCAAACCATCTTAGCATACCCTAAAAAGTTTGACTGCCTCTGTGGCGCAGCGGTAGTACGCTTGTCTGTGACACCGGAGGTCCCGGGTTCGAATCCCGGCCAGGGCATGATGAGAAAAGAACTTTTTCTAATTGGCCTGGGTCTTGGATGTTTATCTATAAAAGTATTCATTATAAAATATAGTATTGTAATATCTCGTAACACAATCTCGAACTTACTTCGAGACTAACCCAATTTTTGTAATTTGTCCCGTATATATTTATTTATGGATAACATAAATGAAATAAACACATCTTTCAGATGAAACTCCTACTGATTCTACTGGCCTTAACTTCCACTTTCTCAGTAGAGGCACACCATGCAAAAACCATGGAATGGCTCGCTTTTTCGCCAACAACGAACAAACTGTTTTTAAGGTACCAGGAGTATCCGCCCCCAATAGAGCCTGTGGACCCAGGATTCGAGTACCCCCACGGGTTACCCCCCATGTACCCCCAGGAAACACCATTAAGATTGTATTTGGGACCGTGACTTCAAAAATAAAAAAAATGTAAATATTTTGTTTATTATTTAACCAATATAATATACAACCATACAGGTATAAAGAACATACAGGCAATTTTGACATTTCTAGATCCATCCAATTTGGTCTGTGCGTTTCTATATGTCTGTTTAAAAAAAAAATAATAACAATTAACAAATTGAATCTAATTGAATTTAATAATAAATATTTGTTAGCAAAAATGTAACATACACATTTTGTTTAGCCCTGGAATAAATTACGAATTTATGTTAATCCCTTCGCGATTTCTACTTATACGTGGTTGTGGGACTCAGATAATAATTAATATTATTATTTAGATTTCTGATTTTCTGATTAACTCTGTGTTACTTCTGGTTTTCACAAACTCCTTGGTATGCATATAAACATTGGCACTTTAATTCAAATTCTAATTCAAAATCATAAAAAAATACCATAAAGTACATCAGTTGAATAACAGTTACTTACTGCTTCTAATAAGGTACAATATGAACCTTGTTGCCCAAGTAACAATTAGGCGCTAAAGTAAGATTTATAATAAGTCTATAAAAGCGCTAACTAGATTCTAAAGTGGTTTATGGGTGTAACAAATTAGTGTTAGAGCGCGCTCTAACCCTACTTTACCCCCGAATTAGGCACAATTTTTATATTACTTAAGGTTGTATAATGACGGTTATGGTAATTGGCTAAGAGGTACAATCAGTGCTATAAGAAAGTTATTATAGCGGTAACAGGATCTCTTAGCGATACAAGAGGGGTAAATAAGCGTCAACTGACTCCTTAAGCGGTACAGTAGAGATACAATGGCGTTAATTATATTTTCAAGCGCTAAAAGGGAGGTAAATAGGTGTTTTGTAACGGTCTGAACGCTATTCAAGATAATTAAACTAATTTTGTGATCTAATAATAAATAATTTTATTTTCAATGGCTATAAGTTTACGACTAATGATTTTTATATTAAACAAAAAAAAGTGATATTGTATGGTGCGAAAGGAAGCATATTTTTGCTGCGAAGGGAAGTACACTGTGAATATGTTACATATTTATTGGCAAATAATTCGAGCGCCCGATGTATGTTGTCTATTTACTGAAAACTTTTCCACGTATTTACAACAATTTTTGTTTATTTTGGTTGCGACGCCATTGTCAAAAACAAGTAGTCAATATATGAAATACAGTAGTGACCTTAAGCGCTATTACTTTACCTTTAGTCACAAAAAAGTAACAATAGACGCTAGAGGATCTGTTATAGCGAAAAATTATACTCCTATTTGACTTAAGGTAATGCAAGAGAGTTTTGTATAACTTCAAGCATTTGGTTCTATATAAGATTAAATAAACACCATTGTAAGGCTGGTAGCGCTTATTAACGCTATTGTGCAACTTTAGTTTCTTGTAAAGAGTTTATTATCACCTGCATAGCACTTTTGGAGGTAGTAGCTAATTCTTATTCTTATTTAGATCTTAGAGTTCTAAGATTCACTTAAAGCTATAACACAAAATGCTGTGCATGTACAACAGTGTTAAGATTTGCCATAATACATCCATAACCCTTAAGCTCGCCTAATTGGCGCGCTTGTAACTCTGTATTATAAGTAGAAGTGATATACGTTACTTGGTACGCCACTTTATCGCCAATAGTCATAAGTGCTGCTACTGTAATGCCTTTGTAGCCCACTAAGTAACAAAATAAGCTCTAATCGTCGCCTAATTGTTACTTGGGTGGGCATCGCAATTTTAAAATAGGTAATTATTTTGTTATAATTCAAACACCACCGACATGTTAATTGAAAACAATGTCATATTTTCATCCAGTAGATACATGCTGTCGGTTACAATATATTTTGATGGAAATTTAATATATTGCAATGAAATGTATTACATTTAATCCGAGCTTAATGTCAGGGATAATATGAGAGGCAATGATCTCAAACTGAAGACACGCACAAAGTTTAAAAAATACTACTTTTTTATGGAAATAGAAAAAACAAAGTCCATGGAATAAAAAAAACATACATACATCTTAATCACTTCTTTATCACTTACAGGGTGGACAGAGCCAATAGTCTCGCTCAGAATAAAAAGCCACGTTCAGCTGTTTGGCTTGTTAATTAAAAATACAGGTCTTAAAACTTCAAGCAATGTTTAATTCTTATTTTACTCGTATGTATTTACAAAACATATCTGCCGGGGATGAAATGGGCCCTAGGGTATCCATGGGACCAGTCACTCGTACGCCGCTGGGTCCCTTATGGGGTAATTGGTCAACATTCGGTGCCCATAAGGGTACGGAATATTTGGGTAACTCGTGTAAATAATGGTGTCAGGTTTCTTATCCTTTTCGGCAAAGCAGCCGGCGACTGCTATGAGCAGAAACGCGAAGAAGATTTTGTTCATCTGAAAAAAAAATAAGTGGTTATAATATGTGTTTGTTGGTTTGTTTGTTTGTAATATCTTTATTGCATAGCCTTCTATGCAATAAAGTAACCTTTTACACAGAAACAAGAAAATAGTACATAGTATTTTGTAGGTATGAATTATTATAATCATACATATGTGTATTTTGTGTAGGTATGAATATATTAACCGAATACATTGCACCAAATGACCGATTGCCCAAATCAATCCGGCGTAATAAAGTCTACTGCTAGCAAATAATATAACTTTAACCCTCAGGTAGTTATAAATCAGCAGACTAGGTAAAGGCGTGGTATCCGGCTTCGGTATGACAGAAGAATTATTATCTCCCTCCCATTACTACCCTTCCCATTTCCTTTATAAACAAACCAGCTTCATTGCTTGTATTTTATTTGGAGTAATATAGGATATATGTTATCGGGTTATCATAAAAGACTATCACTTTACGTGGAAAATATTACATATTAGAATGAAAGAAAAGGTATTTTAAAATGTGTACATTTAGGAAGATGTATAACCATGATCCAATATGAGTTGGGTTCCCTAAAAAGAAGCAAGATCGTTGCTTCTTTTTTAATCACTACATAGAATAAAACAAAGTCGCTATTTTAGTCTGTTTGTCTGTATGCTTAAATCTTTAAAATTACGCAACGGATTTTGATGCAGTTTTTTGTAACAGGTAGAGTGATTCAAGAGGAAGGTTTTTATGTATAATAACATTTATAATTTTGCACCCGTGCGAAGCCGGGGCGGGTCGCTAGCAAATAATAATTTGTAAAGAGCTTTTTTTTAAAATTATTAAATATTTTTACTAATAATAATCTCACCTTGACTTGTTTATCGAATAGACCTCAAGAACGTAATAAAATCTTAAAGAAATGTAGCGTTTTATAAGAGGAGTGGACGTCTCAAAATAAGTACTTGTTCAATTTGTTTCCTTTTTTTTTAATTGTTATGATGATAGTGTTATTGTATTTTGATTGATAATTATTATCGGTTTTGGTTAGAACTTCATCAATTTGTAATTTATTTAATTCATTTTTAAGAGCAATAAAGAAGCAATTAACTAATGGTCTTATGAGCTTGACTATTTTGAATTCGATACATAATCAGTAAGAAAATAAGGACCTTCAAATCAATTTTTATATTGTATGTAAAATTTGAAGAAGTGTCGAACTGCTCAAGTTGTACCCTTATTAGATAGACCTGATGTCTACCAAACCAATAAGGAATAAATCTTTCAAAGAAAAGAATGACAAAGAATTCACGCCAATAAAAATACAAAAACAAAGTCAAAAACAGCGGTGTGGTTCCCGGCACCAGTACAAAAAAGAATAGGACCACTCTATCTCTTTCCCATGGATGTCATAAAAGGCGACTAGGGGATAAGCTTACAAATTTTGGATTCTTTTTTTAGGCGATGGGCTAGCAATCTGTCACTATTTGGATCTCAGTTCTATAATTAAGCCAAATAGCTCAGCTAGCTAGCTAGATCAGTCTTTTCAAGACTGTTGGCTCTGTCTACCCCACAAGGGATATAATTCAAATTGAGAACCTTCCCCTTTTTGAAACCGTTTTATGTACGAAAACTGAACTTCGAAATACAGGCTTGTTTATCGACAGAGCCATCTAATATTTTTCTTTAGAACCGCGTTGTAGTTTCACCGATTTGCACTAGATGGCATTGTTATTAATTTACCGATAAGCACTGTTTTTATACCCCATAAATTTCTGAAATAAAACATGGAGACAACGAACTCACGATCCTTTTATTTTCTATCTTTATAACCCTTCAAATCCAAGAAATGGCTTGGAATTTCTTCAGGCTTAAGCTTAGTTTGGAGCGCAGAGTTTGTACGTAATTATTGTTCCGTTTTTTTTAATTACTCAAAAACTAAATTTGCATCCATTTGTAAGTGAATGAAGTATTTATTTATTTTTTAATATGTCTCTCTTATTATTAGGTTTCTCTATACATTTATGAATTCTACCTTAAATCTATATTAAAAAAAGTCATAAGAACTACGAATGTCTACGATCAGCTGCGAAGTGCTACGAAGAGCTACGAGCTTTGTATCGTTTTAACACCAACATAATTTATTTCTTTATTTAAAACTAGAGGCCGCCCGTGATTTCGTCCGCGTGGAATCAATCCCGCGGGAACTCCAGGATAAAAAGCAGCCTATATGTTATTCTGGGTCTTTAGCTATTTACTAAGGGCGGACTTAATGCCGCTTGGCATTCTCAACCATTCTACCAGCTGACCGAACAGAAAACATTAAGTCGGTGGAGGATAAAGTGCACATGCATTCTTCAAAATACATAAATTACAAACAAAATATCATACAAGATACATACTCGTAAATACATAAAAGATACATAAAATACGTACAAAATACATTATAAATACATAAAAATATCTAATTAGGATGACCCACGGAGTGCACGATTATGGTATTACAAGATGAAAATAGTGAAACTGAATTACCTATAATATAACATTACTTCAAGGATAATTTTAGTAATTAAAAGCAAGTTCTTTTATGTATAATACTTTTATTTTAGTTTTATTTAGGACCCAATATTTTTTTACAAATACAAAAGATGAAATTATTTCTAAAGAAAAATTTTAAGATCTGGATAACCTCAGCAAAAAATTAATGGCGTACGCAGTAGTTTATGCGACCGTTTTATATAATATATGAATAAATAAATAAATATATACGGGACTAATTACACAGATTAAGTTAGCCGCGATGTAAGTTCGAGACTTGTGTTACGAGATACTCTAGATTACTCAACGATACTATATTTTATAATAAATACTTATATAGATAAACATCCAAGACTCAGGCCAATCAGAAAAAGTTCTTTTCTCATCATGCCCTGGCCGGGATTCGAACCCGGGACCTCCGGTGTCACAGACAAGCGTACTACCGCTGCGCCACAGAGGCCGTCATCATCGATATCCTGAAGTGGTAAAGCAGGGTAGTTGAATCGATGGAAAGGCGAAAGTGTACCGTATACGCTGCAGTGTAGTTTGTTCCGCCGCTTCTTCTACACATGCGTTTTGGAAGCGGTAGTAGTTATAATTAGATTTAAGTAATGTGACGTCAATAAGTGATACCTTGTATCCAATTTTTGAAAATAAATATTTTCTATTCATTCTATGTAAGTAAATGAACAGGTCTTCGCGATGTCAGGATTCTTTGTGGTATGATTACCAGCACTTTAGAATAAGACCACTCCATCTCTTTCTCTTGAATATCGTAAAAGATCATTAAGAACTAGGCTTATAAACTTGGGATTCTTCTTGCACCCTGTCACTAGCTGAATCTCAATTCAAGAATTATGCCATAAAGCTGAACGTGGCCTTCTAGCCTTGTTGACATTGTGGGCTCTGTCTACCCCTAAGGGGATAAAGATGTTGCTATATGTATGTATGCCAGAATTCACCTGTGTGCCGTGTGGTTTCCGGCACCAATAGAAAATAGAATAGGACCACTCCATCTCTTTACCATGTAAAAAAGCCACCAAGGGATAGGCTTTTAAACTTCCCTACTCTATTTCTATTGTACTATTTTCCATACCCCTTAGTATTAAGGGGAGGTAGTCCAATCTTATACATGGTCCTTCGAGCCGGATACAAACAGATATTAAACGCGCACATAGCGCACCTTTGTTTTAATATCTGACGTTTTGAATTATGTTACAATGATAGTAGTAAACGAGCGACATCATTTTTTACCTAAATTAAACATAAAAAAGAGCAATAAAATCAATCTAAGCCGATCAAAAAATCATTTATTCAAACGCAGCCAGTATTCATGTCCTTATCAGTTATAGTACGGATAAACGTATCCACGTGCAGCGGGCTCATAATAGGGTTGTCCGAAATACCGTCCGTACGTGTACGGGTAGAACCCGGCGCGGTACGGGTACCCGCTGTACCCTGGGTGGGATGGGTACATTATGATAGGGTGCTTGTCGTGACTCTCGGCCGGATCGGGTACAGGCTCCGGTTCGGCGAAACAAGCTACCGCCATCGCGAAGAGAAAGACGAAGATCAGCTTGTTCATCTGGGGAATGTTATTAATTTAGTACAGGTAATAAATGCCATCAATATAATAGTAAGTAATATTAAAAATAACTTAGGTATTGGATTATTAACTTGGGATTCTTCTTTTAGGCTATGGGCTAGCAATCTGCCACTATTTGAATCTTAATACTATCATCAAGCCAAAAATCTGAATGTGGCTTATCAGTCTTTTCAATACTGTTGGCTCTGTCTACCCCGCAAGGGATAAGACTATATGTATGTATTAAAAATAGGTAAGTGTTTATAACGAATAAACTCAAACCCTTCATGACCAATTTTGATAAAATTTGGCAAAGAGAAAGATTAAATAGTAACATTAATGCTGGAAATTTCTAGCTAGCCCATAAATATACATACTAAGAAATAAAGTTTCTTTGTATGTATATTGGACCCACGACTTCAAAATGTCAAAACAAACAAACTACTAGACTGCACTTTCTGAATAGAATTAACACTTTTTATAGTGTTAAATATTTCATAGTAAAAATATGAACTTTTTTTTCTGAAATCAGATATATATATGTAAGCTTTGTGTTGTCACTTGACAGTGACATTTCAGTATTTGATAGTTCAGCCTAAAGCGGGAATCTCTAAAGAAGAAAACGTCAAAAAAGAGTGTCAAATAAACACAATTAAATACGGTCTACCGATTAATCATTTTGAATAATAAACGATACAATAATTCAGTGAATCCCAAATGTGTGCA
Source organism: Amyelois transitella (assembly GCF_032362555.1). Classification (NCBI taxonomy): domain Eukaryota; kingdom Metazoa; phylum Arthropoda; class Insecta; order Lepidoptera; family Pyralidae; genus Amyelois; species Amyelois transitella. The sequence continues at coordinate 869,115 of NC_083511.1, read as the reverse complement.
TGTGAGTTCTCTGTTTTTAGATGAATCACATGGTGTTATGCTTTAAAGGAGAAAAACCCATCTTATATATATATATATAGATTTCTTTAAATTTATGATTACCTTGAGTGTAGTTATGATCACTGTAGGTACCAAACTATTCTTGAATCTTAAAAATTAATGTATTTATACTTTTTGATACGTTTGCGGTTGGTTCAAGAAAATCTTAAAAACAAAAACAAAAGCAAATAAATTGTTTTCGTCATTAACTAATTAAAAAAGTTATTACAATGACGGATGTGTTGTGCGTTAAAAACAAAATGGAAAGAGTAATAAAAGCATATATTTTAGATTAAACATAGTGTGCTGACGGCTTTCTCTTACAATCAAGGTAAATAAATAATATTATTGTTATTTAAATAATTTATTTTTTGCTATAGTATGAAAATTATATCGGTAGGTTGTTAAAACTATCTGGAAATAAGTAGTTTTAATTAATTAATTAATTTAAACTTTATGTACGTAAAATGTACAGGTGGACTTAGTGCCACAAGGCATTCTCTGCCAGTCAAATCTTTGGACCAAACTGATTATTTGTTAATTCAATCATAAATTATTTTTTTGGATTTCATTAAAATAAATTCGGAGGTTTCTCCTACATATATATACAAGCGCGAAAAGAATTTTGTTAAATGTCTTTTTAAGTTTCTTTTAATAAATTATGATAAAATCATCATTCTAACGTCATTGATATTTCCTGCCTACTATAGAACTTGGAATAATAAATATAAGATTATTTTAATTTATTTGTACACTCGCACAATTTGCCAGCCTTTCCTATACTTTTAAGCCTAAAAATAAATAATAAAACTGTTATTATAATCTTCAGATGAACAAGCTGATCTTCGTGTTCCTCTTCGCCATGGTGGTGATGTGCCTGAGTGCACCGTCCCCAGCCGAGACCCACGAGAAAAGACACCTGTTGTACCCTCGACTGTACCGCGGAGGGTACTACCCGTACAGAACATACGGGTCCTATGCGTACCCGTACAGGTCCTACAACTACGGATACTATGGCCGCTCTTACCCGTATTATTATTGAAAACGGACATTGATATGTTGATATGACAAATAAATGATTTTCAATTTTAAATTTGTTTTTAATTTTTAAGTAATAATAGGTACATAAACAATTTTAAACAAAATTTTACGGGCGAGAACAAAATCGTACGTATAAAAAATTATACCTCAAATAATTTTAACCTTTAAGTACCGACGTGTGGTCTGACAGACACTTTCGTAGGTCAGGAAGTCTAGTTACATAGGTTAGCGAATACGTATCTACCCGCGCTTCTCTCTACCCCTCGGTCAGTCGCCCGGCAGCGTTCATGGACAGTGGCTATGTCGGCGCAAGCGGTTTCGGTGAGTTAATGGCTTTATAAGATCGCGAGTGGTCTGTCAGACCACTCGTCTGTACTTGTGTAACTTTTTTTGAATATGACTTTTGTCAGATAATATAGTTTTTTTCTTTTCTATACAGTTGCTTCTAAAAATGGATAAGTCAGGTACATCGGGCATAAAATGAGCAACCACTAGCGAAAATAAAAGTGCTCCTCCCACGAAGAAAACTTATCAAACAAGGCCTCAAAATAAAGACCATGAAGAAATTTTGACGGAATGGCTCAATGAGAGTTCAGAATCCGACTGTGATGAAATTGACCCGAAAACCCTTTCATCTATGCATCACAACGAACAATTAAATGAAAAAAAAAAACAATAAACCGGAAATTATATCTTACTATAATTCCACAAAGGGTGGGGTTATTTCCCTTTATAATACTAGTCGGCGAACACGGCGTTGGTCAATGGCAATATTTTTTCGAATGTTAGAACTAAGCGCCATAAATGCAGGTATTTTGTACAATTTCAACTTGCATAAAAAAATAGAAGACAGATCTACCTTCTTGAAACTACTCGCAAGATCTCTAGTCGTTTCAAAAATGCAGCGCCGCTGTCTAAATAAACATCTACCAAGAGAGTTACGTTTGTCCATAAAAAGGGTTCTTGGGTCAGCAACACCAGACAATGTAACAGAAAATGAAAAAGAGGGTAGTCACACCAGAAAACACTGTCACAATCTTACAAATGTGACTCTTGTAAGAAACATGTGTGCTTACAATGCAGGAAACCTGTTTGCAAAAAGTGTTTGTAAACTTTGATAGTTCCTACCATTTGGTGCCTTGTGATTTACAAGAAAATTGTATTTAACATATAATATTATATATTATTTTGCTTATGTGATTATTTATCTTTAAGAAAAAAGGACATTTAAAATGTTTTTATAGTTTTTTGATTAATAATAATTAGTAAGATAAAAGTAACGTTTTTCGTCCAAAGAATTTGAGACTGTAATTTAGTAGTTAAATTATTAAAAATAAATGGTTGTACTACTATTATTTTTTTCATTTATTCAATTACTAAATACATATAGAATACCTAGAAATATTTATTTACATATAATATTAATAAACATAAAAGATTTCTTTATTAAAGCTCTGGTGGTCTAGCAGACCTCACGTCGGTACTTAAGTAACTAAAATAGCACGTCGGTACTTAAAGGTTAAGCATTCTACGCAAACTAACTGAACTGATAATGAAAATTATTATTGAGACACCTTTAATAAAATTAATTACGAAAAACTTTACTAAGGGTTCTCAATTAATTTTCACCACAATCTAAACATCTATCTAAGCATTATAGAAAATGTCTATACTAAACTTTTCTATAAGTAAGTATACCTTACAATAGAAACATACCTATCTATCTTATTATAAATGCAAATATCTGACACGATGTACCCTCTTTTGTTGGAAGATTAACAAATTATAGCGACAACATTTTCGAAGTTAGATATTTACCAAAATAATCTCTTTTACTTGTCATAAATCTGTTCATAAATTACATTTACCAATCTTTGACATTTTTGCAAAATTTAAATGGCCTATCTAAAAACTAATAAGTCTATATTACAAACAGACACCGGCTGTCGTCGAATATTAATTAGGGAATCTGGTTAAAACCGGATTTTAATTGAATTGTTCAGCTATTAGTCGCCGATCTCTGGAACACCGGGACAGAAGGGAGGATTTGCATTGTAATCCTAGAATTGAACAGTGACTTCGGACGATTATTTTGTTACCTTTTATATTTTTTTGCTATGTGCTTTGTATATATACATACATACATACATACATATCGTCACGTCTATTTCCCTTGCGGGGTAGACAGAGCCAACAATCTTGAAAAGACTGAATGGCCACGTTCAGCTATTTGGCTTAATGATAGAATTGAGATTCAAATAGTGACAGGTTGCTAGCCCATCGCCTTAAAAAGGATCCCAAGTTTGTAAGCCTATCCCTAAGTCGCCTTTTACGACATCCATGAGAAAGAGATGGAGTGGTCCTATTCTTTTTTGTATTGGTGCCGGGAACCACACTTTGTATATATACATACATACATACATACTATCACGCCTGTTTCCTATTGGGGTAGGCAGAGACTATGAATTTTCACTTGCTACGATCCTTATAGAGCTCTCCCGCTTCCTCCACATTCATTACACTTTTCATGCATATTCGACGATTACGGTTACTCCTACCTTCCTTTTTCAAGACATTCGAAATTTGGTCTTTGAAAGTCCGACGAGGCCGTCCTGTTCCATTTTTACATGTAGGTACATATATTCTCTAATTATTTGGAACGAAAATCAGAAACCGAGTCCCCTTTTAATTTGTAACGCGATTTACCAGACACCCTGTATAACAGGTTTTTAGCACTTACGCGATAGACATCACCAATGCTATCAAAAAAATATAAAGGTCACATTGTGCTGGAAAAGTTAGTGATAGATTTGAGTTTAAAATAAATACACGTTGCTAGCTCACTGCCATATAGAAGAATCTCAAGTTTATAAATCTTTTCTTTGATTATCCTCTCGAGAAGACAGTTAGCTGGCAGTACAAAAGCTTGCTCAAGATGAATTCTGCTTATTCCTTTACTTACGTTTTACGAAATCCACGGGTTACCAAGTCTTACAAAGGCTATGTAACTCCATTTGTTTTTATCGGGTGTGGTTAGAGGCGAACATAACAAATTAATGAATATGGTTGAAGATGAAGATTGAAGAACTTTTCCATATTGTTTTTATAAGTAATCCTTTTCTTTATAATTAACCCATACGATCATATTTAAAAGCATGGGAATGTAATTTGCCATTATAACCTAAAAGAGTTGTCAGCAGATGAAACCTATCAATAGGCAAGGAACACAAACGATTTCTTTAATTTTCAATGAGAAATAAGAATCACAAAGTTTTCAAATTGAGCAGCATTTATTTATCAGTCATCATCAAATTCAATCCAAAGTCTTTACGGGTTAATAATAATACGGGTAAGAGCGGCCATAGTATCCGTAGTCGTAGGACCTGTACGGGTACGCATAGGACCCGTATGTTCTGTACGGGTAGTACCCTCCGCGGTACAGTCCCGGGTACAACAGGGCCCTTTTCTCGTGGGTCTCGGCTGGGGACGGTGCGCTCAGGCACATCACCACCATGGCGAAGAGGAACACGAAGATCAGCTTGTTCATCTGAAGATTATAACAACAGTTTTATTATTAAACTGGCGAATCGCGAACACAAAAGGATGTCGCCGTTGTCGCATAGCTAAAAAGTATAGAATAGACTACTGGCTTATTGTAAAAATATGCAAAAAAGTAAAAATTCTATTTTTACTTGGTGGTATCCGAATAAGTCATGGTAGAAAATGATCGTTTTGACATCGAATCGATTACTGAAATAGGTTCAGGGCCTGATATTATTAATGAATAGTACTCCCCACCCTTAATATTTAATTAATAGTAAAAAGGTAAGACAAAAAACATGAAAGCATTTGAATTTTAAAACAATAAAATTTCCAAAAAAAAAACACAATTGATTTATTCCTCACCTTGATTGCTGTTGAGATCTATCGGCAGACTGTGTTTGATATTAAAAGTATTAACGTTTATATATTTTTTGAATTTTTAACTATATTTTACGCACATCATGTAAATTATATCTTTGTTAATTTAGTTGATGATATAACTAATTTCTTCGCGGCATTTTCCGTTCATTTTTTTTATGTGACCGCAAGTCATTAGATAATACGTAAATAAATATATTAGTCCAAATTAAACTGAACAACGGTTACGGTTAGAATCATGAAATGAAACCCTTAGTAGGTCTAAGGGTTTCATTTCAGATATCAAATGTTGTCACTACACTTGTACATACACTTCAGTGTTGGTCCATAGGTTTGATTCGATGTTTTAAAAAGTTTAAATGAATAACAAAGATCTCAATTAGTCTATTTGTTGAGTCATTTAGATGCTACAGATAGACACAGGAGTGTTGCATGCTTGTGCCTTTATGTAAGAATATAACGTCGCTTTTTGGATTGAGAGTTTAAAATTAAAGCTGATTTTTGTGATATTACCTTTTTATATCCATTTTTTCAGTAGGAAGTTACAAATGAACAGTGATTTTATTATAATTATGATCTAGGACTTTTATTAGCGCCCAGGTCATTAACGAAATTCCCACGGGAGCGGAACCTCGGTCAGAAATAGACTAGGTAGTGACTTCCAACGCGCCAACAACTAAGCCTTTTAAGGGTAGCTTGAAACATTATTTTAAGCTGATATCGAGTGTCTAATCCCATTGAGACTTTGAATTACTGTAAATAACCTTACACTTAACCCTACCAGTAGAAGGGTTGCTAAGGGCTCTCTAGGGCTATCTTAAGAGTTAAGGTGTAAGGGTAGGTACTCACTAGAATTGTGTGAAGAATGGAACAGAAGAGCGGCAGAAAATAATGTATTGAAATGTAGGGGATAGGCATAGGCTTACAAACTTGGGATTCTTTTTAAGGCGATGAGCTAGCAACCTGTCACTATTTGAATCTAAATTTTAACTTAAAGCCAAATAGCTAAACGTGACCTATCAGTCTTTGCAAGACTGTTGGCTCTGTCTACCCCGCAAGGGATATAGACGTGAATTTATGTATGTATGTGAGATGTGTGTGTTTTGTATTCACCGCCGCCGTGTGGTTCCCGGCACCAATACAAAAAAGAACAGGACCACTCCATCTCTTTCCCATGGATGTCGTAAAAGGCGACTAAGGGATAGGCTTACAAACTTGGGATTCTTTTCTAGGCGATGGGCTAGCAACCTGTCACTCTTTAAATCCCAAGTCTAACATTAAGAAGAAATAACTGAATGTGGCCATTCAGTCTTTTCTAGACTATTGGCTCTGTCTACCCCGCAAGGGTCATAGACCGATAGATAATACTTTAATTGATAGGTAATGCTAACGTAACGAGAGGGGCCCAGGGTCATCTTATATCCATATTCCAAAGGCAGGTGGACTGCCTTGATTTTTTTTTACATAAGCTAGGTACGTTTTAATTAAAAAATATCTTGATCTCAGAATAGTTAATTCATTACGTTTTTATGCACATGGTTGCATTGGGATTCGTAGGTATTTACAGATATACAGAGTTCTTATGAGGCGGAATATCTTAATTACTCTTTCATCTTAGTACCTACGTTTCTTTATATGTTATCACTGTAAGAAAAATTATCATGTGAAAACCTTCATATTTAAGAAACTAGATTAGATTCTGTAGTGTATGTGCATATGTATAAGAGTGAAAGAGAAGGAAGTATTATTACGTCCCTAGCCAATCTGTCCAAATTGTATCATGACGGCATATGTATACCGTGGTAGAATTTGGACATTTGTGTTTTAGAACCGAAAAGCCGGCGGGTAAGGGAAACACTACAGGTTCCTTAGCCAAACTACGGAGATAAGACGGGTGTCGCTCGTATATATAATATTCTAGGATCGAAATCATCAGTGAACTGAGAGCTTCAGGGACAGATATATCCGTGAATATCGTCAAGCGAGTGTTGATTCTGATGATGAATGTGTTTGTCACAAACATACAGCTTGTATTTATCAATGTTCGAATCCCGGCCAGGGCATGATGAGAAAAGAACTTTTTCTGATTGGCCTGGGTCTTGGATGTTTATCTATATAAGTATTTATTATAAAATATAGTATCGTTGAGTTAATATCTCGTAACACAAGTCTCGAACTTACTTCGAGGCTAACTCAATCTTTGTTATCTGTCCCGTATATATTTATAATGTATGTGACAGAGTTACGAGATTAAGCCCGTCTTTTATAACATAGACAGAGCCTTACTTTGAAATGAATTTTGAATGTGAATTTTTGAATTTTGAAATTACTAAATATTTCATATTCAGTCGGATATAATATTTTTTATCTGTTATTGTTCAGAATAAATTTAATCGTATAAATTATATCAACAAATTATTTTGTTTCGAAACAAGTGTGAACTAACCTTTATACTTAAAGGTTGTTTGGTAATAACATATTTGAATTTCAGATTGTGCCTCTGAAGGGACCGTAATGCGTTTGTTTAGTTGTTATATCGCCGTAACTCCCAGATAGAATGTGTTTGTTATGTTTTGTAGGGAGTTAATATTAAATTGCCAAATTGCGACGGGCCACGTAAATTACTATAGTAAATTTATGTACATATCGCATAAATGAGCTTTTCAAAATATGTATATTATACGTGACAAATCTTTTTTATATTTGTAGCTTTTGTTTTTTTTTGGAAAATTTTGATGGTAATAAAGGCACTTATTATGATAAATAAATGCAGATTCTATCACTGACAAGGCTGAGCTATGTTTAAGCATTCGTTAAATTTCCAAAGATGCTCTTAAATGTATACATTCATACATATACATATAATCACGTCTTTATCCCTTACGGGGTATATAGTGTCAACAGTCTCGCAAAGACTGTAAGGTCACGTTCAACTGTATGGCTTAATGATGGAATTGAGATTTAAATAGCGAAAAGTTGCTAGCCCTTCGTCTAGAAGAAGAAATCCAAGTTTATTAGCCTACTGCTTGGTTCTTAAGTCTCCTTTTACTGCATCTATGGAAAAAAGAGGGAGTGGTTCTATTCTATAATGCACTTATATGAGGAAAAACATCCTGATGAAAACTGTAGCTTTTCTTTTCTGATATCTTTTTTCTTATTCAACTATCTGTAATCCAAAATGGATTAGTTTCGCCTGCAGAGGTTACAAATGTCAACTTCTTATGTCATCCTGTGGAGCGAAACCTCCCCCTATTCTGCTTGCCATCTATTGATAGCACTTTTTAAAACTATTGGATTTTACTGTCACGCCGCGTGTCAAACTCAAACGCCTCTAAATTAAAAAGCTCTACAATTTTCTATCGCTCACATACATACATATGGTCACGTCTATATCCCTTGCGGGGTAGACAGAGCCAAAAGTCTTGAAAACACTGAATGGCCACATTCAGCTATTTGGCTTAACGATAGAATTGATATTCAACTAGTGACAGGTTGCTAGCCCATCGCCTAAAATAGAATCCCAAGTTTGTAAGCCTATCCCTTAATCGCCTTTTACGACATCCATGGGAAAGAGATGGAGTGGTCCTATTCTTTTTTGTATTGGTGCCGGGAACCACACGGCATTTTACAAAAGGTTCACTATATATCTTTTCCATGGATGTCGTGAAAGGCGATTTAGGGAAAGGCTTATTATTATATTGGTGCCGGGAACCACACGGCTCGCTCACATAGTTTCACTATTTCGAATGACGCCATGTCGGCGACCGATTTTTCGTAGAATTGAAAAATATTTCACCCGAATGCAGATAGCATTATTCTCCGGAACATGTTCCGTGCCAAAACTTTACGGACTTGTTCAGACATGTCGCGGGAGAGAATGATTTATGGAGTTTTGCAGCGCCGTGAAAAAATTGGAAATCTGTACGTTTTATTTGAAAGAAGGCCGTTCTCTCTGGCACTGATTTTATCTATAATTAACCTGGCTTCAAGGTTTGATACTCGTTATAGGATTAATAACACTTTACTTTTTACTTAACACCGAAATACATTTTTTTTATGTAACAATTTGAGTTTGATTAAACTCAATCTGCCTGGCGGTAAGCAAGATGAGGCCTGAGGTGGTTCACGCAAGCTCAAATAGTGCCTATTCACTCTTGCCTTGAAAATCCCCAAGTTGTAATCGGGGCTATTTGGCTAAAGGTCAAGTGTACCTTAAAACATCGATCTTGCATGAAGGGCTATTGCATATGAATGTACAAAATATGAACAAAAAAAAATTGTCTCCGCCCACTCCTCTGAGAAAAAGACGTGATTTATATATGCCACGATGAATAGGATAATCCTTCTACTTTGGGGATTTTCTTGTGCAGTTCGACTACACATCAACATTCACAAATGATCCATAGAACCTATGACATACATAGAAAATACCGAGAACCTAAAATTTGTCACTATCCTACTACTATTATAAAGGCGAAATTATAAAGGCGAAAGTTTGTATGGATGTATGGATGTTTGTTACTCTTTCACGCAAAAACTACTGAACCGATTACCATGAAATTTGGTATGTAGGTAGCTGAAGACCCAGAATAACACATAGGCTACTTTTTATCCCAGAGTTCCCGCGGGATTGATAGGGTTTCCATGCGGACGAAGTCGCGGGCGGCCTCTAGTCCTACTACTATTATAAAGGCGAAAGTTTGTATGGATGTATGGATGTTTGTTACTCTTTCACGCAAAAACTACTGAACCGATTACCATGAAATTTGGTATGTAGGTAGCTGAAGACCCAGAATAACACATAGGCTACTTTTTATCCCAGAGTTCCCGCGGGATTGATAGGGTTTCCATGCGGACGAAGTCGCGGGCGGCCTCTAGTGCTAAATATAATCAGCGACATTTACCAGAATATAAGGGATATAATACAGACGCAACTAATCGCTTGGACAAGACTGTTAGGTAACAGGTTTTAGTCCAATTCCAATATGAACACGTTCCAATTTAGACACGTATTTTTGATTTCAATTCAGTAATTAAATAATACATACATACATAAAAGCATGCCTTTTTCCCGGAGGGGTAAGCAGAGATCATCTTTCTACTTGCCACGATTTCTGCATTCTTCTATTGCTTCATCCACATTCATAACTCTCATTATGAAAGCTCGGCGGTAAATTTAAATAATAAATAATTACAATCTCAAAATGCGTAGTCATTCTGCCTGATAAGATTTCTCCACTTGCTTTCCCGCTTTACAGATTATGATAAAACTCTGTATATAAAGAGTTAACGTTTTCTAGAAATTTATATGGTAGCGGAATCCTGAAAATAAATCATAAAATCAACACTTAAGTGTAGTCATATCACACACAAGTCATAAAGTGAAGAAGGGATCAGTGTTAAGGAGGTGTGCCTTTAAAAACCTATCTTTGTGAATGAAATTGGCGTGAATGTTACTTGAAAGTTTGTAGAGATCAGGACAAGTGGAAAGATGTAATGCTTGCCTGCCCCTGGGAAATATCTCGATCATAAGCGTGGAGAAAAAGGATTGTAGCGAATCAGGAAATCAAATACAGTTCATATCCAACCAACAAATTGTTTGTGGTGTTACAGTATCCGACAGGCGTAAAAATGACGTGGGTGTTGAGAACTCAACGGTCATAGGGATCAGTGTAATTAGAGGCGTTAGAGTTATTGTTTGGGGTTAATGTACCATGTATTTTGGTGTATTATGTTCCTGTCACAATAAAACTTTATTTTTGCACTAAGAACCCGACTCAGCTAGTCTTTGAAGAATGTTTTGCATACCTTCGGAAAATCATCAAATCCGTAAAACCATTGATTGACGCCATGAACGGATTTGATACAGTTTTATTTAGTGAAGATAAATTAGCCCTTGCCATAAAGAAGAATTTCATATATTAGTACTGTATAATATAATCCCTAGCATTGTTTGACGCCACGCAACGGATTTGATACAGTTTTATTTAGTGAAGATAAATTAGCCCTTGCCATAAAGAAGAATTCTTATATAAGTACTGTATAATCTAATATCTTGAATGACTTTTACGAAAAAGACTTTCCATCGAAAAAAACTGCTGGCACACAATATGTTTTTTCTGCTCTGCCAGTCCACCATGAAAGGTTGCACTAGAAAAATAGTCGTCTTTCACGACATCTGTGGCAAAAAAAAAACCAGCGGTCCTATTATTTTACGTGCCGGGAACCACACAACGAATATAAAAAGTTAGTATCTTTTTGACACTCACTTATGGGTCTTAATTTCTCACGCGTCTGTATATTCCCGGAAAATGTGAGTTTATCCCGGTGCTAACACGGCGACGTGACGGGCACGTGACCCTTGATGGCGTGACAAGCAATTATTTACTTCTCTTTAACTTTAAGGAGACACTCCATTACTGAGGTCAAATGGAAAACGCTTCTAACTTACACATTTCAGGTTCGAGGTATTAGGCGCACTTACGGCTTCCATGGATTTGTAAAAGGTGACTAAGGGATAGGCTTATACACTTGGGATTCTGCTTTAAGGCGACGGGCTAGCAACCTGGCATTTTATATGAATCTCAATTCTATCAGGTAGCCAAACAGCTGAACGGGGCCTATCAGTATTTTTAAGACTGATGGCTCTGTCTACCACGCAAGGGATATAGACGTGATTATATGTATGTATGTATGTGGAGAACGTAATGTCCTAGCCTTATCCACCTTCGCCAGGGCCAAGAAGGAATAGTCTAAGAAATGACGCTGTCAGGAATGGTTTTATTGAGAGATGATGTGATGGACAGAGAACGCTGAAGAAAGAGCAAAGCGGAGACAGAAATTTCACGAAACGACATTTTATCTCTCATCTCTCTTTCTATCTTTGTGGTTATTTGAGTGGTTCTATTCTTTTTTCTATTGGTGCCGGGAACCACACGGCACGGCACTACGTTCCCCACAATAACTGTATTGATGAGTGTAGCAATGGAACTGTAGCTTTATTAACTGCCGTTTACTTTACTGCTTGTCAGGTGATGCTCAATTTATATATGTCTGGTGAAAGATATATGAGAAATAAGGTTCTGATGAGTGTATGGTATACACACAAAAAGATTGGTTTAGTAGATAACGCGTGAATAGTACGGATAAATAAACAAAACAGATTGATTCAAGTTAATACAGATAAAACAGTTTGTCTAAAGCACTCAGCTGTGCTGGAAGTTGTAACACATTACTCTGTCTGGATCGCTCTCCTGGGGGACGTGCGCTAAGTGGATTGGACAAGCTTCAGTTTGTTTTGCACTCCTTAGATTCTAACTTTGTTTGTTATATCGGAACATGGAGACAATAAGTTCTTAAATTTTATGTAAATTTAAAATTTTGCCTGCCGTGTGATTCCCGGCACCAATACAAAAAAGAATAGGACCACTCCATCTCTTTCCCATGGGTGTTGTAAAAGGCGACTAAGGGATAGGCTGACAAACTTGGGATTATTTTTTTAACGTTGGGCTAGCAACCTGTCACTATTTGAATCTCAATTCTATCATTAAGCCAAATAGCTGAGCGTGGCCTATCAGTCTTTTCAAGACTGGTGGCTCCGTCTACCCCGCTAGGGATATAGACGTGATCATATGTATGTATGTATTTTCATAAAATCTACGGCTCAATCGACGCTTTTTAACTAAAGAGTGCAATAACTTTCTAGATTTAATAATCATTCGCACATAAACTTATAGACAGGAATAAGAAAAGATTGTCGTCTCTTTTATTTGAACGTTAATAAAAGATCTATGAAATATTTTTTGAAGTATACGCGAGTGATCAAAGTTCAAAGTCCTTTGAGGCTGCTACGAGGGGAATTGTCGATTTCTTGGGAAATATTTATTATTATAGTTTAGGAGCTAGTCACTATGTATTTCTCGCTACAAATCAAACAGTGCCTTGTGGTTCAGGCACCATTAAAAAAATAAGAATAGGAACACTCCATCTCGTTCCCACTTCGTAAAAGGCGACTAAGGGATAGGCTCATAAACTTACGATTCTTCTTTTAGGCGATGGACTAGTAACTTAAAATCTTTTTATAAATAAAAATTAATTAATTACATATTTAAAATTTCCCACGTGAATAACATAAGGGACAAAAACTAGTAGGTACTAACGACAAAAATAAATGTCAATCTCTTAAACTAATAAAGTAGGCGACTTCAGTGAAAGCTGTCGAGTTTCAGCTTTGAGCTCATTCGTGCGTGAAAATTCATTTGTATAGCTCTGTACTGCTCTTGGGACGAAACTAGCATTTGCCTGAGACTTCGCTGTCGTGGGAAGCGAAAATAATATGCTTTAGTTACGTTTTTTTTACTTCGGTTCTGTCAAGTGTCATTTGTCATTTCCACTATCAAGCCATCCAGTGAATAACCTAAAGAAACATACATATAGTCACGTCTATATCCCTTGCGGGGTAGACAGAGCCAACAGTTTTGAGGAGACTGATAGGCCACGTTCAGCTGTTTAGCTTTATGATATAATTGAGATACAAATAGTGACAGGTTGCTAGCCCATCGCCCAAAAAGGAATCCCAAGTTTGTAAGCCTATCTCTTAGTCGCTTTTGACGACATCCATGGGAAAGAGATGGAGTGGTCGTATTCTTTTTTGTAATGGTGCCGGGAACCACACGGCAGAATATACATATAAAATTATAATTTTTCGCGCAGAAAGGCAAAGTTTCAAATCCCACCTCGGCCATCTACCAATGATTATTTACGAAGTTACTTACATTACATTCAATACTACCTGATGCTTTTAAGGTGAGGGAAAACATCGTGAGGAAACCTGCACATTCAGGCATCCAACGTGACCATATTTATGTATGTATGTAATATGTGAAAAAAAAATCCTAGGAAATGTATACAATTCCGAAGCTATTTAGGAAATGTATAAAATATTATTTAAAAAAAATATTTAATACATACATATCTTGGGAGATGTATACATACATTGCCGCGTGGTTCCCGGCACCAATACAAAAAAGAATAGGACCACTCATCATCTCTTTCCCATGGATGTCGTAAAAGGCGACTAAGGGATAGGCTTACAAACTTGGGATTCTTTTTTAGGCGATGGGCTAGCAACCTGTCACTATTTGAATCTCAATTCTATCATTAAGCCAAATAGCTGAACGTGGCCATTCAGTCTTTTTTTAAGACTGTTGGCTCTGTCTACCCCGCAAGGGATATAGACGTGACCGTATGTATGTATGTATGTAATATGTATAGATCTTGGCTCTGCAATTCACCCCTGTATGTCATCCCCTCGTGAATTGAGAAGACACAGATTTGTCAATGACGTCACCCCGGCGCCTGGGGGCCGATTGTCTATAAACTGATTAATATCCGGTTGGAATGTGTTGCCGCATACGAAGTAATGTGATTTAAATCTGTATTATATTAATAATCGTATTAGTTACATACATATTGTATAATGACGTATTCATTCCTTGTGTAACGTTGTAACTTACCAGTGTTATGAAATTTTAAAATAAAACTATGCCAAAAGTATTTCAACGTTTTTGAATTAGGTATTTTTATTTTAAAATGCTTGATCATTAATGTATGCAAACGAGAATTAACACGAACACACCGTTTTTTACTTGACATTTCAACCGGGTTATACTGAATGCACTAGTTGTAAGTCATAACATGATACAGACTCATTGTTTCAGAATTCTGAAACAAAATTGATACCTTTTAAATTTTGTACATACATACATATGGTCACGTCTATATCCCTTTCGGGGTAGACAGAGCCGACAGTCTTGAAAAGACTGAATGTCTACGTTCAGCTATTTGACTTAATGATAGAATTGAGATTCAAATAGTGACAGGTTGCTAGCCCATCGCCTAAAAGAAGAATCTCAAGTTTGTAAGCTTATCTCTTAGTCGCCTTTTACGACATCCATGAGAAAGAGATGGAGTGGTCCTATTATTTTTTTGTATTGGTGCCGGGAACCACACGGAACTTTTGTTTTGGTTTATATCTGTTGTTGGTTGTTCATCTACATTCATAACTTACTCAATGCAAGTTCGTCCATTTTTCCAGATATGTCTCCTAAGTTAGAAAGTATTTTCCTCTACTATTTATTTATTGATTGATATTAAGTTGTAGCGGGAGCGATGATTCGGCTCGACCGCCACCAAAGGGAAGATCTTCCGCCAGGCTAGGTGTTATGCCTGGGGAACCGCGGCTCCGACGATGTTGTGTCGGAGGTTGTATATATAGCTCCAATCCGTGAAATCTTTGAAATCGCGTCTTAGATTCTTCGCTGCTATTGGTTGAGCGCGTCAATTTCTTCGCGATGATTGACAGTTATTGTGAGATTGGATGTTGTGACGAGTGGCGTAGAGATGTCGCCACAAAGTTATGAATGTGGATGAAGCGAAGGAAGTATGCAGAGATCGTGGCAAGTGGAAAGAGGTAGTCTCTGCCTACCCCTCCGGGAAGGAGGCGTGATTTTATGTATGTATGTATTAAGTTATGAATGTGGATGAAGCGAAGGAAGTATGCAGAAATCGTGGCAAGTGGAAAGAGGTAGTCTCTGCCTACCCCTCCGGGAAAGAGGCGTGATTATATGTATGTATGTATTAAGTTATGAATGTGGATGAAGCGAAGGAAGTATGCAGAGATCGTGGCAAGTGGAAAGAGGTAGTCTCTGCCTACCCCTCCGGGAAAGAGGCGTGATTATATGTATGTATGTATTAAGTTATGAATGTGGATGAAGCGAAGGAAGTATGCAGAGATCGTGGCAAGTGGAAAGAGGTAGTCTCTGCCTACCCCTCCAGGAAAGAGGCGTGATTATATGTATGTATGTATTAAGTTATGAATATGGATGAAGCGAAGGAAGTATGCAGAGATCGTGGCAAGTGGAAAGAGGTAGTCTCTGCCTACCCCTCCGGGAAGGAGGCGTGATTTTATGTATGTATGTATTAAGTCAGGATTCCCATTGTTCCAGGTCGGGCCGCCACCCTGAATTGATGGCGCGGTGACACAGCATGAGCGGGCCGCTCGCCGCGTTACTGCGGCTGCTTCTTATAGCAGGTGAGCTATCCCAAGCCATTACGTACATACATACATACATATGGTCACGTCTATATCCCTTGCGGGGTAGACAGAGCCAACAGTCTTGTAAAGACTAATAGGCCACGTTCAGCTGTTTGGCTTTAAGATAGAATTGAGATTCAAATAGTGACAGGTTGCAAGCCCATCGCCTAAAATAAGAATTCCAAGATTATAAGCCTGTCCCTTAGTCGCCTCTTACGACATCCATGGGAAATGAGATGGAGTGATTCTATTCTTTTTTATATTGGTTCCGTGAACCACACGGCAATTATACATTTATAGATATATACTGATTTAAATCACGCAATCAGTAAGCTATCCCAAACCCGAATTATATTATAAATACGAAAGTAAGAAAAAAAAAGAAAAACATAGGACCACTCCATCTCTTTTCCACGGATGTCGTAAAAGGCTACTAAGGGATAGGATAAGGGAAGGGAAGGAAACACCCCTAGAAGCACCCTACACAGAATGGAGGGGACACGCAGGGATGACAGGGAGCTTGCTAGCCCATTGCCTTAAAGAAGAATCCCGAGTTTACCAGCCTTACCCAGGACTAACCAAATAAAACCAAATAAGAGCAAATATTCTATTTACGAAGGTAACCCAGATTGATATTAAAGACTTTGGCACAGGTACATATGAAGATCTTATTACTATTAACCTGACATTCCGGCCCACGATTCAATTGTGTTTGTGACTCTTAGACATTTTTTTGTGAATGCTCCTCAATAAAAATCTAGAAAAAGGCGGTGCCCAGACACATTTATTCCGCTGAAGAGACGCGCCACTGCTTTGAAATAGCCAAAGTTTCGTAAAGGCGTGGCGTGTTAGAGATAAAGGGGAAAATATTTTTCATACTTCTATACCATATTTTTCAAGCGAGTGACTAACTTTTAATGTCTAGCCTAAGTGGAGGTGCCAACATTCTTTTTTCAATGTGATGTTTCGTTATTCGTAATTGTTTAAAGTATGAGTTTTACAGTGGAGGTTATTAATCATCCATCTGTTAATAAGAACATAATTTACATCTTCAACAGGCGGCATCAACTTCGGAAACCCATACGCCGGCGACGAACACGTGGACCTCAACCAAGTATGGGTGGACATCCCGGCCACTCTCGTAGCTTTGGGTGGAGACGTCCGCATTCACGTCCATGGCGTCACCAGTGGGAACCTTCGCGTCAGACTCGCTCGAGAAGACGACGATGGACGCGCACAACTAGCCACCATGCCATTAGCTCTGGACACAGAAAACAGAATGACCCTACCTTGTGGCTACTTCTCCCGAGGAGGCACTTACTACCTAGAACTAGTCTCTGATAAAGAATTCTTCGAAGATTACGACAGTAATAATATAACAGACTTTAGAGTTAAAAGAGATGAGGGTAGTATAATAGAAACGGGTGATAGCGTAGTGAAATCATGGAAGTTTGATGTCCTCTGGCCGTCTGCTAAATTGGATGTGACTCCAGAACAAATACAGACGTATCCTGAGAGGCAGGTGACGGCTATTCTGGAGTTCCCGAGGGTAGTGTGTACACCGGTGGAGTCGAGTGCGGACTTTTGGTTAGAACTGCTGTATTGTGGCCATTCAAGTGGCGGTGCTGTTTTGTGTGACGGAAAAAATACGAGTTCCCACGCTCACGTCTTGTATTCTGAACAGGTATATATTTTTTTATTTTATTTCTAACATAAAAGTCAAGTTTCTTCTCTGGTAGCAGAGACTTATTCTATTTCATTTTGTTTCATCTACATGCATCACATACTTAAGTGCATGCTCTTCTTACAAATTACTGTAATTTAAGACCTGGTATTTCAGTATTGCTTCCTTAATTTGAGTCTTTAAGACCATTTCCAATGATCTTAAATATGCTTTCAATTTACCTTTTTTTATTAATTCCTGCTGGCGATAATCTCGGTTTTATCTTCATCCCTCAGGAGAGGAACCGGAGTGTACCTTTTTATATGAACCCAGTCCTGTATGACCTCCACAATCTTCGTAGGAGAACTTTTATCCGTCACTACAAGAATATCGGTTTTGCAATAAAAATTCTTGACAACTATTAAAAACTTCTTGGTCTTACAGATGCACGGTTTTCCCGGGCGGAGGACGATGACCCTTCGCTGTGAGCTGTTTGGTCAAGCTGGGGACTACGCTTTGACCCTCAGGCCAGCAGCGGCGGCAGGGCCTCAGGACTTAGCCTCAGCTTTTATTAAGGTAACATCAAATTAAATTTTTGATTGATGAATGTGAAATTATCAGCATAATATTTTTCAACTATTGCAAGACTATCATTTCGAAAATTTCAGTTACTTTTTAGCCATAGGCAACAAGACTCATGAAATTTATTTCTCAACACCAAAACAAATAGGTATTTGTTGCCAATTTATTATATTATTGTCTTTCGGTATTTAATATTGTATTTTTTTTAACACCAGTTTAGAACTCACAGAAATCTGTTTCTATCAGAGAACCCTTTTGTAGTCTGTCAAATTTTGTGAAATCAAACAAACCACCGTCTTAATCAACTTTATGTTTATGAATGTTGAATATTATCCACTCTAAATAAGGGCTGACCGGGCTATAATAAGCTTCTGATAGTATTTTACCTTCCCTACCATGCACAGAAGGCGTTGTTTTTATAGAACTAGCCGTGGCAACTCCTACAATTTGTTGCCCAATAAACAGCGGCCCTCCAGAATCACCATCAAAAATGTATTGATTTTGAAGGGAACACTTTGGTGCAACATGCAATCGAGGACAACCAAGCCCATAGTGTTTTTTTTCACAAATTGTGTCAGAAATTACTCCACTACCAATTTGGAGTGGCATTTTATGAAACTCAATAATATGCTCCAACTCAAGTTCCGTGTCAGCGGGAGTAATTCTACCAAATCCAGCATATTCAACAGCTCTCCCCAAGATCGCTTTGTAGTCGTCTGACATGAGTTTTCCGTAGCGTTCCATGCTCAGTATCTCAACTCGAAGTAAGGCAATGTCATTCATAATACAAGATGGCCCCTTAAAAAATCCCGGATGTATAAACTTTTCTAAGGTTTTCGATTTACATTTAGTTTCATTGAGACTGAGTGACATATTACCCCACCTATCTATACTTATAATAAATCTATAGAGAGGTCAATTCTGTACATGGAATATATTTTCAAAATAACTATCAGGGGGTGATTAGTGATCGATACTGATGCCAAAAATGCAATCAGTAAAATTTTTGTCTGTCGGTCTGTCTGTATGTTCTTTATAGAAACAAAAACTACTTGACGGATTTTAACGAAACTTGGTACAGTTATTCTTCATACTCCTGAGCAGGTTATAGTATACTTTTCATTACGCTACAATCACTAGGAGCAGAGCAGTGAAAAGAAATGTTGGGAAAACGGGAGAAGTTACTTGATTTTTTAAGCTTCCGTCGCGTGTGCAGCCTTAATGGTTAAAGATACAGCGAAACCATGTATAACGGAAATATTCTACATAAAATTATTAAAAAAATATCCCAAGACAGCTTAAGTCTATCTTTTATGGTTGGCTCACAATAACACGTGTAATTCCTAATAGCTTAGCAGTTCGGAGATTTCTGTTTATATTTCTTTACTCTGACGTTTATAATACCAATAACACTCTCACTCATTCGTAATTCTTATAAGTTTATTAATATAAGTACCTATTCAATAAAAAAAGAATCATCGAAATCGGTATAGAAACACCAAACTTATACATGAAATAAAATACCCTAACAAGCCATCGCGCGTAAATACTAAAACGGTTGCCACGCTTGACGCGGCTAGCGGCGGCAGGGTATAAAAGGGGCAGGAGGCGAGCGCAAGCTTCATGACCAAGGCAGCCAGGGGGAGACCTCACGCAGTTCTCTCCTCCAGCCTCCCCCTGAGGACGAAAATCGGGATCTACCAAACGTACGTCAGATCCCGCCTCACATACGCGGCCCCGGCGTGGTACGCATTCTGCTCTGAGACCAACAGGAGAAGACTCAGCGCCCAAGAGAACCAAAGTCTGAGAGCAGTCGTCGGAGCCCCGCGCTACGTGAGGAACTCGACGATCCTCAAGGACCTGAAGTGGGAGAACTAGATATTCGAGAGGGCGGACGCGTCATCACACAGCCACCTGCGCGGCATCGCGCCGCTCTACGCCCGCCCTCCGGGCCGTCGGGTGAAACTCTCCCCTCGCTGCCTTGCGGCAGACGTCGTCGACCAGTGACGACGCCGCCGCCGATGGGAACTCCCAGTGTATGAAGACGTGAAGACCCAGGCCGTTACGGCCGCCCCATTGACCTGCCTACAGTCGTAGGCAGCGATGATGCCATTGAAGAGGGCTAAAAGTCCTGACCAATCTACTCCCACTCCCCTAAGGGAGTATGGGAAGACCCGAAGACGACAAGATAGTATTGCACAGGCGTTTCAACTTTATTTTCATTCTTTTTCTTTTGTAAGTTGTAGGTACATATTTCTGGTTATAATTCTATTAGAATATTTTTTTTAGTTTAAATAGGCACTTAGATTTATCTATACTAATATTATAAAACTGAAGAGTTTGTTTGTTTGTTTTATTTGTTTGAATGTGCTAATCTCAAGAACTACTGGTTCGATTTGAAAGATTATTTTTGTGTTGAATAGACCATTTATCGAGGAAGGCTTTAGGCTATATAACGTCTAGCTGCAACTATTAGGAAGAAATAATGGAAAATGTGAAAAAAATCGGGGAAGGAGCATCCTTGAGGGCTTCAATGACGCCCAAAATAACTATTCCACGTGGACGAAGTCGCAGGCACAGCTAGTACAAAATAAAAATGAGGATGAAAACAAGAGATCAAGATCTGTCACTACTCTTACATGGTAATTTTTTTAAACCATTGACAATGATCATCGTCGTAAATAATTGCAGCTATGAAATTCTCAGTTGTTAGATCTATACTTGCCTCGGGATCAAAAAGAAGCCTTTTATTTCTCCAAAGCCGTTCAGAAAGATTGATCTGATTATGAATTCTACGATCTTTAATACGAGTAACAAAAGGCAAAAGCTATAAAACTTGTACTTTTTTTAAAGAAGCAGCTAGTACGTATCATATTTTGCAGACCAGAATAAAGGCATTTCATTGACACAGTCATAACTAAAGAATTAAAATAAGGTGATTACATTATGTACTGATGCTTTAAGGGTCTCTTTGAGCTCAAGCAGTGCGATGCTGTTATCACAAACTGATTGTTCAACAGTGATCCTGTACAGAATCTTATGAATGGAACCTCAGGGTGTAATTTTCTATTGTCTATGAGGGCTACAACATATGGATACTTGTTCTTTATGTCACTATACCCATTTACCACTCTCAGTTTCGGAGTGAAAGACCTAATTTGATGGTTATACATTGCGATTTTTCTTACTGATGTTTCCAAGAAGACCATTAGCAGTAAACACCTGTAATCCGTACAAATTAAATTATAAATGTGAAGGTGAAGGTTTGTTTGTGCAACTTTTACGTCAAGACCAATGAACCGATCGTGATGAAATTTTGCATACATGTAGAGTGGAGTACTGTGATGGACATAGATTAACTAGAATAATATACATACTTTTTACTCGGTTTAAATAATAGAAAAAGGATCAGTGAGCTATAGGAATGTTGTGATGTGAAAGAAGATGCAGGGGCAGAAAATGGAAGGGTAGGCTAATATGAGTTGGACAGATTGAATGAAAATATATATATATGGTCACGTCTATATCCCTTGCGGGGTAGACAGAGCCAACAGTCTTGAAAAGACTGAATGGCCACGTTCAGCTATTTGGCTTAATGATGAAAATACAAGACAACTGAAATCAATTTGTAAGAAAAATCCTATATATTAGCGTCGTCTTCGATTTGTTCAAGATAACTTGAACAAATTTAATCTAGTACCTAAAAGGTCAGACTATTTGTACCCTTAATTGACAAGATTTATTATGAGAGGACTAAAAATATAGATTAGAATAGATTACAAAATAAGGGGTAATTTGGAGTTAACAAGAAAATAAACACACGCACGATCACCTCATTTCTTTAGCGAAATTCTACATATTTCTGCACTTTATACATTTATATATATGTATATATATATAAAAAGTAATAAAAAGTTAATCATATATATATATACATCACTACATAGTATAAAACAAAGTCGCCCATTTTGTCTGTAGTCCCTTCGTATGCATAAAACTTTAAAACTACGCAACGGATTTTGATGCGGTTTTCACTAATAGAAAGAGTATTTTCTCCGACAGGTTTTTATATATAATTGAAATACATTGAAACTATATTAGCTGAGTTATAGCGATTTATGTCCAAGAAGTCAGAAAAAAAATCTAATTGAAGATTGCATTTGTGCGTGCGCCGCTTATACCGTTGGATACAAGTAAGAACAATGTATAGCAAAAACATTGGTCTTTATTAGTTCTACAAAAAAGTCCGCGATGACATATATCCAGCTTTTTTATTTAAGTCACAAAAACTACTTTTCTGTATTAAAAAAACATTTAATTCGTTGGGTGATGTTTAACTGGTGATATAACCAATAATACATATATCCTTATCAAAATAAGTAAGTTCATCATCACGAGCATTTAATTTAGATTATTTTTGCAGTTTACAGTGTGTTATTTAGACATATAGTTTAGGAGATATCACGATATTAGTATTGCGGCACGGTACGGGCCGGCCGCGGCGGCGGGGGCAGCGTCCCTATAAGACAAAAAAAATCTGTACATTACTTAAATATTTTTTCCAAAAACTGCGATCAAAGAAGAGTCACAGAAACCAAAAAACATTTTAATATTTTAAACGCGGTTAAGGGAAAGAGAAGTTATTGTGAATGGAAAATTAGTATCCAATATGTGTTGGTGCGTTGACTGTATTTGTCGAAGTAGCGGGATACACGCAAACGAAGTTGCGCGGGTCAGCTAGTATATACATATATATGATTGATTAACTTTTTATTCAATTTTAAATACCAAAGCTTTACTTACCTCTGAACAATCTTTTCATTGGACATTGTATGTGTTATATTGTCTTTAAATTATAAATATATACGGGATATACTTAGTTTGTTCAACAAAAAATATTTTATAAGTTACAAATCTGCATTGAAAATATCGATAATAATTCTTTTATAACATTCCTCTTGATGTATTGGTACGATCACAATCTTTATTGTATTTTTTTACTGTAAATGCAAATGTTAATGTATTGCAATAATGTAACCAAATGTTTTATATATTTCCTTTTCTTCGTTACTGTTTGGACAATTTCATTGTGTAGTAGTACTTCGAAATGTTTCATCAGATCCTTACATATTTAATATTTAAGATAGAATTGAGATTCAAATAGAGACAAGTTGCTAACCCATCGCCTAAAAAAATCCCAAGTTTGTAAACCTATCCCTTAGTTGCCTTTTACGACATCCATGGGAAAGAGATGGAGTGGTCCTATTCTTTTTTGTATTGGTGCCGGGAACCACACGGCATTTATTTTATTAAAATCACTTAAAATATAGTTTTTATAACACCTAGCCTGGCGGAAGGTCTTCCCTTTGGTGGCGGTCGAGCCGAATCATCGCTCCCGCTACAAAACTGTGCAATTTTGCTACCTCTGGTCTATCACTACAGAATCTGTCCACGCACAAAGGAATTTAATATAGCCTGTTATTTCCCAATTAAGTGGAAGAGAGACGCCAATATCGAATTCCATCACTGATTTTATGGCAGGAATGTAAGGAATGAAAAAATATTTCTGTCTGGTTCTGGGCACTTTACAACATACATACATACATACATACATATGGCCACGTCTATATCCCTTGCGGGGTAGACAGAGCCAACAGTCTTGAAAAGACCGAATGACCACGTTCAGCTATTTGGCTTAATGATAGTATTGAGATTCAAATAGTGACAGGTTGCAAACCCATCGCCTAAAAAGGAATCCCAAGTTTGTAAGCCTTTCCCTTAGTCGCCTTTTACGACATCCATGGGTAAGAGATGGAGTGGTCCTATTCTTTTTTGTATTGGTGCCGGGAACCACACGGCACTTTACAAAAGGTTCACTATATATCTTTTCCATGGATGTCGTGAAAGGCGATTTAGGGAAAGGCTTATTAACATAAGATTCTTTTTGTAGGCGATGGGCTAGCAACCTCTCGCTATTTTAATATCAGTTCCATTTTTAGCTGAACGTGGCCTTAGTATTTTCAAGGCTGCTGTCCCTGTCTACCCCGCTACGGATAAAGACGTGATTGTATATATATGTTTAACATATTAAACCGAAGTTTGGGGGGAAACGAATAAATGCAGCCAAGTAAGTAGACGTTAAATATGGTCGCATAACTCGGGAATCTTCTCAAAACTTATAAGACTTAAGTATTTTTCTAATAACAAACAAATCGAAAAAGATATAATGTATCATTGTTTTCGTTTAAAATTAAATTAAAAAATCATTTAGATACTTATAGCTGCGTAGCTGGCTTTTGATACAAGAAATGGACAGCCATCATTCTTAATACATATTCTTAACTAGCTGTGCTCGCAACTTCGTCCGCGTGGAACAATTATTTTGGGCATCATTGAAGCCGTCAAGGATGAATAATTTTCCCCGTTTTTTTTCACATTTTCCATTATTCTTTCGCTCCTTAAAGTTGCAGCGTGATGTTATATAGCCTTCCTCGATAAATGGTCTATTCAACACAAAAATAATTTTTCAATTCGGACCAGTAGTTCCTGAGATTAGCGCGTTCAAACAAATAAACAAACAAACTCTTCAGCTTTATAATATTAGTATAGATATAGCTTAAGATTGATGTGATGAGGCAAATATCCATTGGGAGAGCGTGTGTTTTTGTTATACTTAATAGCATAGCTCAGATTGCGAACAAACAAATAAAATAAATGGAAAAGTTAGGAATACTAAGAAGGACTTAGAGATTTCTCCTGTCATCCCGAAAATGTACTACTTATACCCGAGAAACAAAAATAAAACGACATTATGCACGGGCAAAAACTTAGTCCTACTAATATTATAAATGCGAAAGTTTGTATGTCAGGATGTCAATATGGATGTTTGTTACTTTTTCACGCAAAAACTACTGAACCGATTACGATGAAATTTGGTATGTGGGTAGCTGAACACCCAGAATAACACATATGCTACTTATTATCCCAGAGTTCCCGCGGGATTGATAGGGTTTCCATGCGGAAGAAGTCGCGGGCGGCCTCT
This sequence comes from Amyelois transitella, assembly GCF_032362555.1. NCBI lineage: Eukaryota > Metazoa > Arthropoda > Insecta > Lepidoptera > Pyralidae > Amyelois > Amyelois transitella. The sequence continues at coordinate 843,732 of NC_083511.1, read as the reverse complement.
AGTTTGTAATAAATACGAATCCGTGTGCAAAAGCCATAACAAAATAACATGTAACATACCAAACGAAATTTCTTTCTCCTGAACCGTGAAAACCTTTGGATAATATCAGCTGAAATTCGATTGGCAAAAAACCTTTGAATATGAAACTCTGGCTCATAAAAGGCCGAATAAACTCCGTAAATATTTAGTTTCCCCCTCAGGTCGGCCATAATTCAAGCAGTTCGCGATATTTATGAGAGTATGTTTAATTCGTTCAGAAATTTGGTGAAAGGTAGGCTACTCGGCAGTGTTCGAGACAAGTCGGATATATTTTATTTTTATCGGAAAATCAAAACTACATACATACATATAATCACGCCTATATCCCTTGCGGGGTAGACAGAGCCAACGGCCACGTTCAGCTATATGGCTTAATGATAGAATTGAGATTCAAATAGTGACAGGTTGCTAGCCTGTCGCCTAAAAGAAGAATACCAAGTTTATAAGCCTATCCCTTAGTCGCCTTTTACGTCATCTATGAGAAAGAGATGGAGTGAGTCCTATTCTTTTTTCTAATGGTGCCGGGAACCACACAGCATTATTAAAACTACCTAGTTTGATATCCGAAGCTGATATAACCATTCCAGCCTCTGTAACAAGGCACGCGCGACGCCCTTATATCGCGCGGAAACCTATCGCTGTCCCGTTTCACGTCATTGTAAAAAGCGAAACAGCGATAGTTTTCCGCGCGATTAAAGTGGCATCGCGCGTACCATAGTACGGGAACAAGATTGTGTTATCAGTCAAACAATGGGATGTATTCCAGGGGGGTGTGTAAGGAACTTAACAGTGATTTTATGTTTGTTTTGGTTCATTTTAAATTATTTTCAAGGAGTCTTTTTTTTGTCGAGGCTCTCTTGGGCAAAGCAAAGCTATTCTTTGAAAGAACTGCTACATCATATTAAACCTAGACTAAATCCTAAATTATAATTATAATTATGAACACGATATAATTATAGATCAAGTCAACAATGTTTAAATTATATTCAAATGATGATTTGATGAAATAGATTAAATTTTAATTTTATACTCCAACAAAGAGCAATCAAATTCATTTATAATTAAGATAGTTATATCAATTTCTATTGTTTAGTTTTAGTCGCTACAAAAATTAAAGTTTAATTATATATTTTTTTTAAGTATACCGGACTTGGCTTCTGCTCTACGCAACAAGAATAATTTACGTACGAAATGCTATTTTATTGAGATTCATTGCTTCGGCGGGTCTAGGGCACGGAATATGTTATCCAGTTTTTGTATCCTGAATATCGCTGCGATATACATATTTCTTCAAACTGAAATTAATCCTTGTAATAAACTCTTTTACCGTTTGGTAAAATAAAAATATTATGTATTCTTATATCTATAATAATACATTCCTTAGTCGCCTTTTACGCCATCATTGGGAAAGAGATGGAGTGGTCCTATTCTTTTTTGTATTGGTGCCGCGAACCACACGGCAACCGCTGCTATACGAACACAAATTGGGGACTTTTTGGCGAAAAGTCAGGTCAAGAGTATCACAAGCTTTCATGAAAAGAGTCATTATTTAGTTGAAGCGAGAGAATTGTGTACATACATATGTATCGGGACAAATCTACGCTCTAGTCACTTCTCACTTTCCACTTAATTAGAACTTTTTTGCCAACTTGGAATTCTTTTTTAGGCTATGGACTAGCACCTATTACCATCTGAATCTCAGATCCAGCTGATCAAAGCTTTTCAGACTTTGCATTTAAGATATTATGAATGCGAAACTGAGTTAATTTGAAAAAAGTTTGTTTGTTATATCATCACGTGTTCTACTGAATTAATCTTCTTGTAATATCACGTCTATATAATAAGAGTCTGGGGTTGGACATAGGGTACTTTTATCCTGGTAAAACATAAAGTTCCCATGGGATTTGCGAAAAACCTGTATTGTTTGTAGGACTGTTGGCTCTGTCTATCCTGAAAGGGACATAGACGTTATTATATCTATATGTGTTGTAATATAATATCATGATTACGACACCATCGATTGAAAAAACATGTAGATCAACCCCTGCCTTTGTCGATTGTGTGTAAGAATTATCCGTGTTATAAGCCCAAAGGGATGCTTTTTGAGATAAACCCTTCAGAGACCTTACCCTGATTTATTAGCCAAACCTTATCCCCATTGATTCCGAAGCCTTTCCAATGAGCTCTCATAATTTAAATGTACGGAATACAATGATGTTGTCATAAAATACGAGACCCAATCCTTAATCTTTTCCATGCGTGATTTCCATTCGACACTTTTGAAAAGAACCACTCCATATCTTTTCCCATGGATGTCGTAAAAGGCAATTAAGGAATAGGCTTGTAAACTTCGGATCCCTTTTGTAGGCGATGGGCTAGCAACTTGAAACTATTTGAATCTCAATTAAGTACATCATTTCAAAAAGTTTCAAAGGCCTCACGATGACAGCTTAGCTAATCACTACATAGTATAAAACAAAGTCGCTATTTTAGTCTGTTTGTCTGTATGCTTAAATCTTTAAAATTACGCAACGGATTTTGATGCGGTTTTTTGTAACAGGTAGAGTGATTCAAGAGGAAGGTTTTTATGTATAATTTTTTCCGAATTTTGCACCCGTGCGAAGCCGGGGCGGGTCGCTAGTAAATTATAAACAAATTAATGTAAGGACTACGCTCATATAGAACTGATGAGCTTTTATGAAAAGTATGAAAAATTTTATTGAAGTAAAAGGAGTTGCGAGTTAAAGAGCTAAAGTTGGTGATATACAAATAAAAACAATCTTTAAACTGTAATTGTTACATCTTTATAAATTTATCCCCATAACAACGGTATGTTCTTGCAAATCCTGTTCGCTTTGAAAATGATCTTGTACATAGATCTGCTGAAGTCTTTCTCTTCAAAAAATATGGTAACATTGTTAAGAGTTGATTCGACTATTGGTTTCGCAACAGGATTGTAAAGTTCCACTTTGTTGTAAACTATTTCTACACATTTAGACACCTGTATAAAGAGAAATATTCTAGTAATATTTTGTTCAATCTTCAGAGACTAATCTTACTAAGACGGCCGACAGACGGCCTCTGTGGCGTAGCGGTAGTGCGCTTGTCTGTGTCACCGGAGGTCCCGGGTTCGAATCCCGGCCAGGGCATGATGAGAAACGAACTTTCTCTGATTGGCCCAGGGTCTTATATGTTTATCTATACAAGTATTTATTATAAAATATAGTATCGTTGAGTTAGTATCTCGTAACACAAGTTTCGAACTTACTTCGAGGCTAACTCAATCTGTGTTATTTGTCCCGTATATATTTATATTTATTTACTAAAAGCAAGCTAGGATCAATGCAGTTTAAAAGCGAGCCCACACCAAGTTGTATTGTATATGAACTCGACACATACATACATATAATCACGTCTTAATCACTTACGAGGTAGACAGAGCCAGTTCAGTAGAGATCGAATTGAGAGTAATCGACACACCAAGTCAAAATAGGTCCATGCCGCGTCGCTGTGTAAAAAAAAAATTTGAATTTCTTGTTTTCCAACTTGGTTCAAGAGAAGCCGATGTAACATATTTTGTATTACATATTTAGTATTGAATAGTAATAGTAGTGAACTTGTCTATGACACTGGAGGTCCCGGGTTCGAATCCCGGCCAGGGCATGATGAGAAACGAACTTTCTCTGATCGGCCTGGGACTTGGATGTTTATCTATATATGTATTTATTATTACAATATAGTATCGCTATTAGTATCTCGTAACACAAGATTTAAACTTACTTCGAGGCTAACGCAATCTTTGTAATTTGTCCAGAATATATTTATTTATTTTCTTCAGTGTCAGAATAGCATGGAAAGATAAGAGGAAAGAAATTGAGAAGTTATTCATTTGGTTAACAAAAATGGCACTTTACCTCCACAGAGAAAGTTTCTCCCTTACGCCAGTTCTCCATAAGACCTTGTAGTTCCAGAATTTCGTAACTTTTCGGATTATCAGCCCCAAATTCCCAAACTTGGTCATATTCAGTTTTCTTTCCTAAAACATGTTTTTTCTGTAAGAGTAATAAACCGAAGAAAAATAAAGAAAACATGTATTTCATTGCGATTTCTTCGTCAGAATTTTAAATGGTAATAAAAGGCAGTCTTAATTTCAGTGACGATTTATTTATAAAAGCAGGGATGGATCCAAGGTCAGACAAAAAAAAACTTTACAGTACTGTTATATGGATTCAACATCTATTCTTAATAAAAACTCATATTTATAATGTAAGTGTCGTGTGGTTCCCGGCACCAATACAAAAAAGAATAGGACCACTCCATATCTTTCTCATGGATGTCGTAAAAGGCGACTAAGGGGTAGGCTTATAAACTTGGGATTCTGCTTTTAGGCGATGGGCTAGCAACCTGTGACTATTTGAATCTCAATTCTATCATTAAGCCAAATAGCCTATCAGTCTTTTCAAAATTGTTGGATCTGTCTACCCCGCCTGGGATATAGACGTGATTATATGTATGTATTTATGTGTTAAGAAAAAACGGAGTACCTACACTAGCTGCTTAAATATTCAACCGTCTTCAAGTTTTGATTATTAATCATTTGTTATAAAATGTCCAACTTTCACGGTTCAATAATATCAGTTAGACTGACAGAAAGAGTTATTTGAAATGGGCGCCGAATTAAGACACCATTCATTTTACAGTTTTTTTTTTAGTATAAGTGCCTAGATTCCTCTCTGTCATAAAATCACATGCGATAAATCGGCAGATAACAGTCATGATTAAAAATTAATTAAGATACATAATTGATTATGAGATTTATAATTGTTCATTGAAATTCGAATAGGTACCTAATTACGATTACAATTTAGTTAACCCTTTCCCTCCTTACGGTACTTAGAAGTACCTCCACATTTTTCGTCTTATAACTTAAGTACGAAAACACTTTATGATAACTACAACTGACGATCCTTCCGAGTACCGTTTCCGTAAGCCAATCACAGAGCGTTTTTTGAATTACCGCGTAATGTTGCCGAAAAAATTGAACAGCGAGTTACAACTTGTCAAACTTTTCGTCACTTCGTTGTGCGGTGTAATTTGAAATGTTTTATAAATAGAATATCATGGGTAAGTGCTATTGTTTTTTACTATTTACGTTGTTTATATCATTAACTACATTTCTAAAAGCTGTTATAATGCATTATCACTTTATTTTATATGAATATTTGATAAAAACTGATGCAGACTAAAAAGTACCGTCAGATGAATTTAGTTTAAAAAATTATGGGTTTTCATAATACTTATACTCGATGAAGTGGATACTTTGTTTTATTATAGACGAATGTTTTTTTTATTTTTATTATTGTTCTGAACTATTTGCTTATTGTTTTAGCTATTGAGATGGATATTACAAACAATTCTGCTCTAATTGAAGCCCTGCTATTAGAAGAGCTTCCGGACTGCAACGAAGAGTCTGATGCAGGTGTGTCCGATGATGAAGTAGAAAATCTTCAACTACCCTCACCAAGAGGCTTCGATGAGGTATTTGAAAGAGCTCTAGACAGTGTTTTCGCAGAAGTTCCGCCATCGTCGCCGTCAAATAAAGATGTATAAGAGTGCATTAGAGTGGAAGGTAGTTTACTTTGATAATTTTGCTTTATTATATTATTTTATGATATTATTGCTTTGCTTGAGAAACTGAAAACTGAAAACACCTACGCATGTGGAACTATCCGAAGTAATAGAAAAGGACTGCCGGGAATTATGCTCGCTGATTCTCAAATGAAAAGGGGCGACAGTGATCATCGGTTTTCAAATTTAGACATTGGATATTGGAAATGGAAGGATAACAAAGTGGTTCATTTAGTATCTAATTTTCATGAAACCCAAGAGGCAACTGTGTCACGTAAAGAAAAAAATGGATCCAAGTCTGCCATTATATGCCCTGTAGCTGTCAAAGATTACAATAGTTATATGGGCGGCGTAGATACCGCTGATCGTTTGAGAGCCCTTTACTGTATAGATTGCAAATCTTCGAAATGGTGGCACAGTTTGTTTTGGGGTCTTCTGGATATCGCATTTGTCAATTCATATGTCATTCATGGACTTAAAGTGGAACAGACTACCGTAAATGATTTTCGACGCTCTGTTACTCAAGGCTTGATGTCAATGAAAGATGCTGGTCAGAAAAGAAAGACTTCTACTGATAATACTGGGAAAGGCGGCCCTTCGAAACGGCGCAAATCTGACTATTCCACTATAAAAGACGTACGCTTGGGTAACAGAGGCATTTGCCTACGTTCGTAGAGAACAGGGGAAGGTGTGAGGTTCGTAGTTTGAAGAAGATTCAATCGAAACCTCATAGTAAATGTTCGCATTGCAACGTGTTTTGTGTCTAAATGAAAAGAAAAATTGTTTTGTTGAATACCACGAGGTTAATCTATAATTAAAAACCTATTAATTTAATTATTACTAAGTCATTATTGAATCTCATTACTTTTATAGTTTCTATCAAAGTTCCTAACATTGTGATAACACAAAGTTCCTGACGGTACTTTTAAGTCTAGGTCTTGGAAATAGTACTTCTAGGTATAATAAAAATCAAAAAAAAATCTGTGCGTTTCCTTTTACCTACCTTAATATGGTAATAAAGTTCAAAAGCAGAAATTCGTTAAAAATCACTACACCGGGGGGAAAGGGTTAACATTAAAAAAAACTCAATAACGATGTCAACAAGTTAGTCTTGGCTTTGACACTACATGGCAATAATAGTTCTCTAGTGGTCTTTTTGATGGATTTTCCTAATTTTGGTAAAATAGAAACCTTAACCAGCTTGAATCTTGATAGTAACACTAGGGGTAGGTGAGAACTATTGTCTTATTCACTTAGTCATCTTTACCTTCACCGATATTTTTCTGACGTGGGAATTTTTGGTATAGTCTAGAAAAACTGCAAATTAACATGCTTAAAATAAGTTACATCTAAAATACCAAAAGTAATCTCCTACAAGCCTCGTATTGAACCGATTTTGAGGAAATTCGACACTGGTATATCCATCGACTGCGAAGAAATACTAGACCGATCTTGGTGAATTTTGGTACTAAAATAGAATGGACCTTCAGGAGTAACATGATGAACTAATTTCTATTTGTTCCTGGAATTTCCCACCCGCACAAAATCTAGTTACCCTAACAAAAAAATGTAATCTCCCACAGGCGGATTGGTCAGAACAATTCGTGCTGAACGTCCACGGAGGCTCTGTCCTGCCCTGTGGGGACGGGGTGCGGGTACTGTTCCAGTACCCCGAGTGCGTCCTGGAAGGAGCCGACCGCGTCCGAGTGTTTGGTCGGGATTCCGACCGGCTGCGGTATGTCGCTGAGAGGAGGGTGCGAAGGTAATTACAATCATTAATTCATTGAATATGATTACAATGTAGGTCTTAATTATTTAGGTACACTTTTTGTTGAGTTGTTGTTAAGGAGAGTTGAACTCGCTTTTTTTAACTATAATTTAGGTTCTATATGGAAAAGGCGACTAAGAGATAGGCTTATTAACTTCGGATTCTTCTTTAAGGCGATGGGCTAGCAACCTGTCACTATTTGAATTTCAATTCCATCATTAAGCCAAACGGTTGAACTATTTGGTCTTTTCGAGACTGTTGGCTTTGTCTACCCCACAAATTTATTGTGATTATATGTATGTGATATACATTGATCATCTTATTTCTAAATATAATCATGCTAAATCAACTAGATCACGTTTGATGAAATATAATTAATTATTCGCGCTAAAACTATAGCTATCTCGCTTTTTATTATTAAGTAGTACATAGTGAGGACACCTGCACATTCAGGCAACTGCACCCAACCATTAACTTCGTCTGGATTCTAGACTAGATATTTTTATTAATAGCTTTCTTTTTTTGCAAAGCCGCACAAACAGAATGCAGAATACAAATTCTTAATTAGCTATTGTTCAGTGCGATCAAATATGTCGTTGTATATTGTATGGATGTTTGTAAAGTTTGTATCGCGTTAATTAGTAAATCTGCTAATTGGCTTTGACACAATACATGGTAATTGATGCAACTATTATCAGTAATTAATTGATATAACAATCATTGCATATATATCTACATCTATCTATACATCTAACTATCTACATCCCCTTCGGGGTAGACAGAGCCAACAGTCCTGAAACTACAGCTGAAGTGGCCTATCTGTTTGGCTTAGTGATAGAATTGTGATTCAGATAGTGACTGGTTGCTAGCCCATCGCCTAAAAGAATCGCAAGTTTCTTAGACGCCCTTTACAATATCAATGGAAAAGAGATGGAGTGGTCGTATTTTTTTTTCTATTGGTGCCGGGAACCACACGAAAAATAAACACAACTGAATATTTTATAAAAATTTTACACACATACATATGATCACGTCTATATCCCAAGCGGGGTAGACAGAGCCACCAGTCTTGAAAAGACTGATAGGCCACGCTCAGCTGTTTGGCTTAGTGATAGAATTGAGATTCAAATAGTGACAGGTTGCAAGCCAATCGTCTAAAAGAGGAATCCCAAGTTTATAAGCCTATCCCTTAGTCGCCTTTTACGACATCCGTGGGAAAGAGATGGAGTGGTCCTATTCTTTTTTGTAATGGTGCCGGGAAACACACGGCACTGCCGGGAACCACACGGCATAAAAATTTTGTTCGTGAATTTCATGGGTTAAGATCTTGGGTCAACTTCTATGGATTATCACCGGTGTATACTCTTTTTCTCAGGGGTCAACACACAGCCTCGTTCGACTGTCGTCTCTTCAGTGAACGATATCCTGAATACTGCTTCGTATACGTGTCGCAAGCGGTAACCGGCGCTGTAGCTGATGTCAGAATGGACTGCTTACCCACTTTACCACTAGCTGGTGAGATCATACATACATACATATAGTCACGTCTATATCCCTTACGGGGTAGACAGAGCCAATAGTCCCGAAAAGACTGAATGTCCACGTTCAGCTGCTCGGCTTAATGATGGAATTGAGATCAAAATAGTGACAGGTTGCTAGCCCATCGCCTAAAAAAAGGATCGCAATTTTATATAATATATATATATATATATATATAAGCCCATCCCTTAGTCGCCTTTTACGACATCCATGGGAAAGAGATGGAGTGGTCCTATTTTTTTTGTATTGGTGCCGGGAATCACACGGCACTGGTAAGATCATACACATATAATCACGTCTTTGTCCTTCACAGGGCCAACAGTCTCGAAAAGACTGAGAGGCTACGTTCAGCTGGATGTCTTATTAATAGAATTGAGATTCAAATAGTGACAGGTTGCTAGCCCATCGCCTAAAAGGAGAATCTCAAGTTTATAAAGCCTATCCCTTGACTAACTTTTACAACCTGCACAGGAAAAGAAGCACACCATGAATTTATTCGCTAATCGACTAGTATTGAAGCTCATACTTGATACATGGTCCAGTTCAAGTTATTTACTAGAACATAATAGAATGTGATTAATTTTGTAATAGATTTGAGGGCATTGAACCTGGTGGTAAGCAAGATGAAGTCTTAGGTGGTACACGCAAGCTCAAATAATGTCTATTTACTATTGCCTTGAAATACATACATACATACATAAAATCACGCCTCTTTCCCGGAGGGGTAGGCAAAGACTACCTCTTTCCACTTGCCACGATCTCTGCATACTTCCTTCGCTTCATCCACATTCATAACTCTCTTCATGCAAGCTCGGCAGTTTCGGGTACTTTTGACCTGACCCTTTACCAGGACGTCCTTAATTTGATCAAGATACGTTCGTTCAAAAGTACCCGAAACCGCCGAGCTTGCATGAAGAGAGTTATGAATGTGGATGAAGCAAAGGAAGTATGCAGGGATCGTGGCAAGTGGAAAGAGGTAGTCTCTGCCTACCCCTCCGGAAAAGAGGCGTGATTTTATGTATGTATGTATGTATACGTTCGTCTAGGTATTCCCACTCCGACCTTTCCCTCCACACTCTCCTTGTATATCTACTTAGTCAACCTGCTTTCATTTATCCTTGAAATACCCCAAGTTGTATCAATGTATCGGAGAAGAGAGATACGGGAAGGGAATTCCAAAACACTGCGATGAATTATGAACGGTGTTTCAATGAAACGTCACGTATTTGGACTGATAGAAGAATATATTTGGACATTACATCTCTTTGTTCTGTATTTGTCTACATTACATTGACATAGGTATTGCTTTATGACCACATCTGTACACTTAATCCGGTAAAGTACATTCATCATATTTATCCTTCAGAAGGGGGCGCCGGTGGTTGGGGTGAGTGGTCAGCGTGGTCAGCCTGCCCTGCCCCTGGACACTGTTCCACCAGGACTCGGAGTCGCCACAGGTTCTGTGACAACCCAGCTCCTGCTTATGGTGGGAAGTATTGTGAGGTGAGTGTGGTAGTAGATTTAGACGTAATTTTGGTTATCTTGTCTAATCAACTAAGTTCTAAATCACTAATCAATCGAAAAAAGAAATAAAAGAAATCACTCTGATGATAAGGATGATGATATTTCTCGTCTATCCTATTGATATGTCCGAAAGTGGAACAACTGAGACGTAATATCACCTAAAGTGCAATAAAAGTTTCTGTTAAATAAGACTCTATCAGTAGTTAAGGATCACCTTTATATTAATAAATAATAAGAGAATTACAACTGGCATGTGTTAGTGGTAAGACATCATAGAAAACATACGTCATACAAAATTTTAAAATTATCAAGTTAATAGTACCTATCGTAATGACGCTTCATAAAAACACCATTCAGCCCCCCAGAAGCTCCTCTTCAGAGAGGAGAGGATGTAACCGAAAGCGAGGAGGACGAAGAGAGAAAGTTTGTTTAATAACTACTTGGTTTAGTAGTTAAGATAAACCTTTTCCTTTTTGATACCATGATGACAGCTCCTTATTTATTCTTCTTGGATTATGACACACATCAAATGCTAAGCAACATCTTGTTAAGTCAATCTCAGATCAAAAGCATTGATTTGACATAATAAATCCATCTTTTAGCTACTTCGTTTATTTTTAATAAAAGAAAATCATTACTATTTATTCAAAATGGGCCCAAAGAAACCAAAAGAAGAAGCACCACAAACAAAAGGCACTGGTGGATTTACTGAAGTAGAGAAAACATTTTTGGAACTTCAGGTAGCCGAATGTAACCGTAAAATAGCAAGACTCCGCGCAAGTGTAGATGAATATGAAGTCAGAAATGAGGAATTGCAAAAAGCCTATGACAAACTTGATGAAGACAGAGCTGATATTATCGCCTACCTGAAAAAAACTCTAAACTTGAAAAATGAAGAAAATAATGAATTAAAAGATAAAGTCAAAGGTCTCGAAGAGACAAGGGAAATTGAGACAAAAGAGTTCAAACAAACTGTCGATGAGTTGGAGAGGAACTTTACTATGATGAAAGATCAACTCACATCTGAAAACAAATTATTAGCTGGTAAACTGAATACACTAGAAGAGTTTAGAGCAATAAGAGATGATTTGATGAGAAAGTTCGAAAAACAGGAACAAGACTTTAAAGATCAGGAAATGAAATACAAAAGAGTTATTTATGACGCTGAAAAGAAATTTGTGGTGAGTAAAGATAAGCTGAAAAAAGAAATGGAAGGACAGTTATTGCAACTTGCTCAAGACTTCCAAGATGCAACTGAATTAAGAATTGCTGCTTCCACACATAGAGTGATCAGAGAAAACATTGCTATTAACAACGAATTAGATAATATTTTATCTACACAAGCTAAATTGGCCGATCAAAATGAGAAATACAAAGAAAGTGAAAGATCAGCTCGAATTGCAATGGAATTGGCTGAGGAAGAAAGAGATAAAGCCATCAATAAAAACGTTGTGCAGCTAAAAGTAATAGATCAGTTGACAACTGCTATTCAAAATATGAAGAAAAATCAAGCTTTGCAATATAAAAAGAACGTAGATTTTGAGGAACTACAAGCAAAAATACAAAGATTGACCAAAGAAAACGAGTATTTGGTGTTACAGAATAAAATATTGGGACAAAATTTACATAACAGAATTAATGTTCAAAATGTGGCTTCCATTGAGGCCAACAGAATAGCCAATGAATGCTCCAAGTTAAAAGGTATATTAAAAGAAGCAGCTATAGCCGTGAAAGCTGCTTTAAAATTAGATCAATGGGCAACTACGGATCCCACACGAGAAATTATGGACAGGCAAGTTTTACTTTCACGGTTGCTTGAAATTGTATCACAATATCGTGATATACAACGAGCTGAATCTATTGAAACTGTTGCGTCTGTTGACAAAATATATGAGAAGGGCGATCTAGGGTTTATCCCGAAGCCTTCAATCAAAAAATCAATGCAATCTATGGCAATATCACGTATGTCTAAATCACGCATGTCTAGAACAGGTATTTCAAAAGAGTCTGTTTCCAAACCGGAATCAAGCCTATCATCAGTTTCAATTGCATCATCTTCTCTTGGAAGCGTTAAGACAATTCCTAGTATTAAACTTGTGCCTGCTGAGTCTGCACCAGAATTAGCAGAAAAGGAAAGTATACCATCATTTGTCACTTCAACAAAATCATCTGCAAGTGTTTCTGAGGACGAAAGAAAATCGGATGAAATGCAAGGAACTGAAATCGAAAAGATGCTGGAAGCCAGTAAACTAGAGATACAGAGGTCAATAATGAAGGATTTGGCGTACTCTCAAATGGCAATGCAATCTCAGTTAAAGTTTTCAAAGGAACAAATGAGAAGTTCATCGATATGGGAGAAAGAGGGAGAGAATATTGCCAAACAAGGTGAATCAAAGGTCGAGTTTGCTGTACCAGATGAGAACGCAGAAGATCAGGAGGGAGGTGATGGAGAAAAGAAAGAAGAACAGGGAATGGAAGGGGAAGATGCAGACAAAGACAAAGAAGAGCCATCAGAAGATAAAGCCGAGAAGAAAGAAGAAGCAGAATAGAAAAAGAAATGTGAATTGAATTTTGTAATGTTTTGTGTTTACCTACTAATAAAATTAATCTGGATTTTCTAATTATTTCATTTCAAATGCTAATATTTAATTTTTCGTATACATTTAATAAAGTACTGTAAAAGAATTGTGTAAATATACTGTATCGAGTATATACTTGTGTAATTGTGGTGCAATTTTACGTCTACTATGTATTACAAATTATTAATTAATTTATTTTTTATTTATTCGCCGAGATTGCATGAAGAGAGTTATGAATGTGGATGAAGCGAAGGAAGTATGCAGAGGAAAGATGTAGCCTTTGCCTACCCCTCCGGGAAAAAGGCGTGATTTTATGTATGTATGTATATTATTTTTAACCTTTGGAGGTTCCAAATTCTTTCTCTAGGCTTCTAAATAGGTAAATGTCTATGTACTTATTTCCCTTTTTTTCCTAAAGACCAACTGTCCGCACAAATTGTATTATTTATACGACTATAACTCGGAGAACTTACTTAAAAGATTTCATCATTCTCTTCTAGGGTAACGCAGTAGAGCTGGCCGCGTGTGAATGTGCCGAGAAGACCTGGGCTGGCGACTCCTCGGTGGTGGTAGCTGAAGTTGGCTCCAGGTGCAGGTGTGGGTGCGTGTTACACCTGGCTCCAGCGGCGAGGCTCTTAGCCGGCTCAGCGAGAGCCTGCCCTTCTAGATCTTTCTGGCTGCTACAGGTTGGAAAATTTTGTTATATTTTGATAGTGTCTACTTCGCAACATCTGGAGTCATCTTGCCAATGATTTTTTCAATTGTACATACATATAATCACATATATATCCCTTGGGGGGTAGACAGAGCCAACAGTCTTGAAAATACTGATAGGCCACGTTCAGCAGTTTGGCTTACTGATTGATTTGAGATTCATATAAAGTGACAGGTTGCTAGCCCGTTGCCTAAAAGAAGAATCTCAAGTTTATAAGCCTATCCTTTAGTCACCTTGGAGTGGTCCTATTCTTTTTTCTATTGATGCCGGGAACCTCACTGCACCAGTTTTTTAAATTGTGCAGATTGTAAAAGGTAATCAAGGGAAAAGGCCACGATCAGCTGTATGGCTTCTTGGTGGAATTGAGATTCAAATAGTAACAGGTTGACAACCCTTCGCCTACAAAAGGAATCCCAAGCCTTAGTCGCCTTTTACGTCATCCATGGGAAAGATATGGAGTGGTTCTATTCTAAATGGCCTTAAACCACACGACATGCGACATCTAAAATCCATCATTGATCCATTCAGTCAAATGTGCCCTTTAGGGTTATAACAATAAGTTCTATTTTATGGAGTAGACACACCCTTAAGAAATAAAATGACATGTGTTCGTGTCGATTTTTATCGCCAGTATTGACACTGGTCTGTCTTACGACATAAAGTTGTTCTTTGTCTTCGTCTAGTTCCTTAAAACTTTATTGAATAACCAATTTAATATCACAAACACTATCAAACTAATTACAGTGTGAATATAGTGTGTTGACGTCGTTAATATTGATACGAGTATATTGGATTTTAGTAAACGTCTGCTAAAGACTTCATTATACTGTATTAATACTGTTTACATATTGAGCCGTGTGATTTATGGCATATTAGAATTGAAATTTTGCATAACGGCAGACTACTTGGGGAACAGATGTCTGGTCATGCCGCTACCGCCGGGCCTAGGTAGAAGTGGCAGGCAGAACAGATCATGGCTGGACGTCGCAAAAGATGACATGCGAGCCAATGGACTGAAATCCGAGGACGCGGAGAGCCGGACCAAGTGGAGAGGGAAAAGTCGGAAGGCGGACCCCGGGTCCCAAAACACTTCTGTGGAGGGTGCAACCGGGAATACGCAGAGATGAGGGAGAGAGAATAGAAATTTTATAAGACTTTTGGTTCTGTCTACCCCATGAAAGGAGCTGACTTACCGTGGGACGGGGCCGGCCTCGTTGAACTTTCAAGGACCAAATTTCGAATGTCTTCAGAAAGGGAGATGTTAGGAGTATCAGTAATCGTCGAATATGCATGAAGAGAGTAATGAGTGAAGAGGAAGCGGGAGAGGTCTGTAAGGATCGTAGTAAGTGGAAATTCATAGTCTTTGCCTGCCCCAATGGGAGACAGGCGTGATAAATAAATGAATAAATATATACGGCACAAATTACACAGATTGAGTTAGCCTCGAAGTAAGTTCGATAATTGTGTTACAAGATACTAATTCAACGATACTATATTTTATAATAAATACTTATATAGATAAACATCCAAAACCCAGGCCAATCAGAAAAAGTTTTTTTCTCATCATGCCCTGGCCGGGATTCGAACCTGAGACCTCCGGTGTCACAGCCAAGCGTACTACCGCTGCGGCACAGAGGCCTTCACTATACATACATACATCAGAGGCCGTGATGGTATGTACATACATACATACATAAAATCACGCCTCTTTCCCGGAGAGGTAGGCAGAGACTACCTCTTTCCACTTGCCACGATCTCTGCATACTTCCTTCGCTTCATCCACATTCATAACTCTCATGATGGTATGTATGTATAAAATTTTATAAATCCTTCTTTTAATGCCGGGGCTTAAAACTAGTATGTAACTATGACGAAATTGAGAAAATTTGTAGATTGAAAATGGATTTACTGAAAGCTAGGGCCGTATCGGAACATCGACATCGAGCCATTAAAACTTGCGACGGTGGCTGGAGAGCTTTTACGTTTTAACTTTGCTTTCAAAACGTAAGGATATGATGGGATTTTGAAATTTGATATACATAGATGTTGTTATTATCTTTTGTTTTATATTGAACTAGTTAAACCTTTGGTTGAATGCTTTGTTCTCGTCGAAGACGATCCAAATTTTTCTACTCAATTCTAGAAGTTCTATATCCATGACAGACTGATTTCACACACATACGAATGATGATTTTCCTCATTCGTAATAATCCTTCCGGAGTTAGTCTTGGTTACATTCTGACTTCTCTAGAAAGGGCTGGTACGTCTGTGACCACTTATCACCTTGGTAAAGTAAGACATACATAAATTATCACATCTTTATCCCTAACGGGGTAGACAGAGCTAACAGTCTCACAGAAACGGAAAGGCCATGTTCACCTGTATGGCTTAAATACGGAATTGAGATTCAAATAGTGACAGGATTCTAGTCCATCACATAAAAGAAAAATCTCAAGTTTTTTAG
The DNA here is from genome assembly GCF_032362555.1 of Amyelois transitella. Lineage (NCBI taxonomy): Eukaryota > Metazoa > Arthropoda > Insecta > Lepidoptera > Pyralidae > Amyelois > Amyelois transitella. The sequence goes on along the minus strand of NC_083511.1, from coordinate 827,476 downwards.
CCTATCCCTTAGTCGACGTTTACGACATCAATTTACTCACCATGAGTTTACGCACACTTGTTAAAATCTCCAATCTTCATTGCAAATAAGTAATTAGTAACATGTATTTGAAAATCGGAAATAGCCATTCAAGTTTTAATCGAAATGCAACCGATCAAGTTCAACCGTTATGTTTGTCGACGTGGGAATCAAGCAATGTTTCAAACCACGGAACAGGCAATTAGTGGAAGTGGTATTGAATCCACGTTTTACTACTCATGGCCATTTATATAGACACGTCTATGTCTATGCGAGGTAGACAGAGCCAACTGTTTTGAAAAAGCGTTCAGCTGTTTGGCTTAATGATAGAATTACTTCACAGTTGCTACTGCATTGTAATACTACAAAAAAATTTCGTTATAGTACATACATACATAAAATAACGTCTTTTTCCCGGTGGGAAAGGCAGATATAACATCACACCACATTCATAACTCTCTTCATGAAACCTCGGCGATTTACGGTACTCTTGACCTGACCTTTTATCTGGACGTCCTTAATTTGGTCAAGATACGTTCGACATAAAAAACATCTAGGTGATTGCCCATCAGAGCATTCAGCTTACATAGGAGGTTATATTAAAGAGGTGTTTCACTAAAGTCAAAAAAATAAGTTGCGCTGTACTCTTCTAAATTCACCACAAAAATTACAAATCTCTACCATATAGGTAGAACAGTGCCGTGTGGTTCCCGGCACCAATAAAAAAAAGAATAGGACCACTCCATCTCGTTCCCATGGATGTCGTAAAAGGCGACTAAGGGATAGGCTTATAAACTTGGGATTCTTCTTTTTGGCGATGGGCTAGCAACCCGTCACTATTTGAATCTCAATTCTATCATTAAGCCAAACAGCTGAACGTGGACAATCAGTCTTTTCAAGACTGTTGGCTCTGTCTACCCCATAAGGGATAAAGACATGATCATATGTATGTATGTATGTAGGTAGAACAGACGCAGGTCTATGTGGCATTGCCACTTCTATCGGATATCTAGTCTGTGTTGCAAACATTCAAACTATGCTACGTTTAGCCAATCTGTTATTTGATGCTTCCAAACTATTAACTTCGCTGATGTTTGTTTGTGAATAGGGATATAGATATGATTATATGAATGACATACACACGTACATATACTCAAGTCTATATCCCTTACGGGGTAGACAGCTAACAGCCTTGAAAGGACTGATAAACCAAGATCAGCTTTTTGGCTTAATTATGGAATTGAGATGTAACACGTTGCTTGGCCTTCGCCTAAAAGAAGAATCCCAAGTTTATAAGTCTATCTCTTAGTCGCCTGTTACGACATCTATGGGAAAGAGAAGTAATGGTCCTATTCTTTTTTATTATTATTGCCGGGAACCACACGGCAACAAACATCTTGTTAATTGTTCCTTACTCTCAATTACTTTTTTTTGCCTACAGGCCGAAGAAGGCTACGTGGTCAGACTGAGGATGGAAGCGGTTCGGTTACCCTGCATCGGTCAGGCTCTGAGGGCAAGGGACGGGGACTCCCTGGGGTCACCGCTCCTGGCTTCATGGGATGGGCCGGATAGCTCTGCTGTGGTAAGACATCCACTCCGGCATTGTATTAGTGGCGTTTATACATACATACATACATACATAAAATCACGCCTCTTTCCCGGAGGGGTAGGCAGAGACTACCTCTTTCCACTTGCCACGATCACTGCATACTTCCTTCGCTTCATCCACATTCATAACAGTCTTCATGCAAGTACGGCAGTTTCGGGTAATTTTGACCTGACCCTTTAGCAGGACGTCCATCGTTGGCGTTTATATTTATATATATAAACCTTCCTCAGGATACCCTCTTTCCTACATTTCAAACAGGAACAAAATCCATAACTTTCCGTGATTACAGCACATAAATACAGGCAGAAGTAATAGGTTTGTGGTCTAACTACCTCCTTCTTTACCTAGCTTAATTTTTGTTTACTTAACTGAATAATTGTTATTCGTATTTTGTATGTAGAACTAAATAGAATTCTCTACCTTCTATATAATTTTCCAATTTTTAAAGGATCCGACATCGGCACGTTATGAGGAGTATCGATGTAGTCGCGAGTATCGATGAAGTATTTTTATAACAAACTAGCTGACCCGGCAAACGCTGTTTTGCCAATTATTTTTATATATTATTACGGAACCCTATTTTTTTCCAAAATAAAATATAGTTTATGTTACTCGTGGATAATGTAGATTTCGAATGGTGAAAGAATTTTTAAAATCGGTCCCGTAGTTTTTGAGCCTATTCATTACAACCAAACAAACAAAGTTTTCCTCTTTATAATATTAGTGTAGATGTTATCTACGATTTCATAACAGGCTGGAGACGAAGTCGCCACCACCACTGACACCGGCGTGGTGGAGATAGCCGGCGGTCGCCACATCCTAGTGGAACTCAGGTCGGGGGACACCAGCGAAAGGTGTGCTGGTGGGTTCTTGGCTCATGCTACGCAAGTTGGTAAGTCAATAAATAAATAAATACATACATACATATAATCACGTCTATATCCCTTGCGGGGTAGACAGAGCCAACAGTCCTGAGCGGACTGATAGGCCACGTTCAGCTATTTGGCTTTAAGATAGAATTGAGATTCGAATAGTGACAAGTTGCTAGCCTATCGCCTAAAAAAAGAATCTCAAGTTTGTAAGCCTATCCCTTAGTCGCCTTTTACGACATCCATGGGAAAGAGATGGAGTGGTCCTATTCTTTTTTGTATTGGTGCCGGGAACCACACGGCATAAATAAATACATACGGGACAAATTACACAGATTGAGTTAGCCTCGAAGTAAGTTCGAAACTCGTGTTACGAGATACTAACTCAACGATACTATATTTTATAATAAATACGTATATAGATAAACATCCAGGCCAATCAGAGAAAGTTCGTTTCTCATCATGCCCTGGCCGGGATTCGAACCCGGGACCTCCGGTGACACAGACAAGCGTACTAACGCTGCACCACAGAGGCCGTCAAAAATAAATAGATGATGATAATGACCCCCTGTGGCGCAGCGGTCGTGCGTTTGTCTGTGACACCCGAGGTCCCGGGTTCGATTGGTGGCCAGGGCATGATGAGAAATGAAGTATTTATGATTGGCCTGGGTCTTGGATGTTTAATATGAAATATAGAATCGTGGAGTTAGTATCCCGTAACACAAGTATCGTGAAAGGCCGCCAGCAAAATAGTGACCTTGCACTATCTGAATCTCAATGCGATGACTAAGTCATACAGATGAACGACGCCTTTCAGTCTTTCCAAGATTGTGGGCTCTGTCTACCTAGAGATAAAGAAAGACGTTACTGTATTATGTATGTATAGAGAAATACAAGGGGAAAAATTGCTCTGTTACATCGTACGTACATACATACATACATATGGTCACATCTATATCCCTTGTGTGGTAGACAAAGCCAACAGTCTTGAAAAGACTAATAGGCCACGCTCAGCTATTTGACTTAATGATAGAATTGAGATTCAAATAGTGACAGGTTGCTAACTAATGGGCTAGCATATCCCTTATTCGCTTTACATCGTAAACGATATAAATTTATTTTTATATCGTATACAATCAACATGATATCTTTATAAACAGAACCAATTCGCAACGCGTCAGCGGCTTGGGCGTCAGTCAGCGCTGGCACCTGGTGGAGGGGGGGCGGCGGGGCGCGGGGGGCCGCCGTAGCGTTAGCAGCATCAGCGGCGTTGGCAGCTCTCTGTCTGGCATTGCATTCTGCACACCGTACTAGAGCTTACCAGAGAGCTGCTGATAAGGAGAGCCTTACTGATAGTGACGGTGGGTATATGAGTACTTCTTCATTTTTAGAAGAAGAAAAAGGTGAAATATTAATAGAGAGTGGAGAGCTGTAACGTTAGCAGCATCAGCGGCGTTGGCAGCGCTCTGTCTGGCATTGCACTAGAACTTCGGCTGATAAGGAGAAACTTACTGATAGCGGTTTGTATAAAGACAGAATCATCAATATTTATGTACGAAGAGCAGAATGGAGGGTGGTACAGCGTCAGCATCAACAGATCTCTTTGATGCAATGCAATTTGCAATTAAACTTTTAATTACATATATTCATCGTTACTTTATTCCGCTTTCTTGCTGCAATCATTTTATCTCATGCTGTTTATAGCGGGACACGTGTTTTGAAGGCATCATATCAGGAAGCAAATATTTACACACAACAATTAATAAGTGAGAAGAGGAATTCTTTCTCCCTATCACTCTTTTTTATATTTGAAGTCCCAAGTGCACTCTCCACTGCTATGCTTCAGAACCTGTAGTCGTCTTTTTAATATTTCTTCCTGCCTCTTATAGTCTTCAGCATCTCAAGTAATCTATTGAAGTTTCTTGTCAAAAGGGAGATTTATCACAGGTCATAAAATATCTGACTGACTACCATTTTTTTATACAGCCTGCTCAGCCTCGTTGGAGTTTGGTGTGACGGCAGCCGAGTCGCGTAGCACTCTCCTGTCAGACGTAGTGGGGGGAAGCGTTTCCTTACGAAGACTCCTACCTTCTGGGAAGACCAGGCATACAAGATTGAGAGACTCGGATCGAGGGTCCGAGAATGCTGGACAGAGGTAAGAAAGTTCTTACAATTAAAGAGAATGCAAGTTTCTAATTCTTTGGTTTATAATTATTTCTTATATGATTATGCCTTATGGCGTATGATCAGGTTTCTCAAGACCATTGGGAAGAAGACCGAGTCTGCTTGTGGCCATAATTCTGGTGAAATTTCAAGTAATTACGAGAGAGAAGAGCCCGAGGTGCGTCAATGACCAGGATTCCAGATTGAGTGAGTCAGGGTTTTACATGAAGCAACTCCCGTCTGACCTTCGCAACCTTTGCAGTGGAACCTAACCCATTAGAACATTATGACACATCCAGTTGTCACTAAGTGCAGGTTTCTTCATAATGTTTTCCCTGATTATATGAGCATTGGTTAGCAAAGTGACCTTTTTCTATAAACTGGAACTACATGTAAAACTAAACAGCTTTTAAAATAAATTTAGTCCTTGTTTTCGTATGAGCCACGTCACATCCAATTAATTAACGATATGAACTCTTAAGTGTCACTTAACAAAACAAATTCTCCCGTCTGTACGTCTGATACGTGCCAAAACAATAGCTCGTATTGCAATCAACAAGCTCTCATTACCCGTTACCAGGGGGCGCTTTAATTAAAAACATTTCTCAACCCCAACCACCAATAGAAAGGTCAGAGTTCTTGACATTTGCTAAGTTTAGACGGGTCTGGAGTTGGCACTAAACCAAAAGATTGTACAAGTCTATTGCTTGACGCTTTATTCTTTTTTAAAGTGTAGGTTGTCGAATTGGTAAAGTGCCCGGTTAAAATGCATATGGCGCAAATAGGCACAGGTTCGAATCGCACCCTGGCCATGTACCAATGACTATTTTCGAAGTGATTAACATTAGTTTGAATACCAACCGATGCTTTTACGGTGAGGGAAAACATCGTGAGGTAACCTGCACATTCAGGCAACTGACTGTGTAACCATGATCGATCCAATACGGCTTAGGGTTACCTGCAAAGGTTGCGGAGGTCAGATGGTAGGCGCTTCGTGTTAAAATCTGACTCGCCCAATCCAAGATCCATGGTCAAAGGCTTAACCCAGGCTCCTTTCCAGAGTGGTGAGGATGCAACTAGGACTATAGTCAGGAAAAATCATTCTGAAGCAAATTATATAATTAACAAATATTGTTAATTCTCTGTATTCTTTTCTGGACTACCTATATCAGCTCAGCGACTCTTGCTTCAGTATAATATTATAGTTTTAGAACAGTATTATAGTTAGTAGTATAGTTTTAGTTAGTATAGTAGTATAGTTTTTAATTCTTTGCACAGGGAAGAGGAAGAAGACCCAGTCACCGACGTCGACGAGCAAGCGGACAACATAAGCGTAACGAGCGTCGCAAGCGGAGCGAGCGAAGCGAGCGTGGCGAGCCAAGCGACCGTTACCCCGGAGACAGTTTCGTCGAGCAGTGCTCCTGTCAGGAGTAACAATGTGGTCCCATCTCCTCTGAGAAGATCTAGGACCATTTCAGCAACAAACGTCGTGCCTCAGGTCAGTGATGTTGATGATGGTGAGGTGATGAATGGTTAAGTAAATAGTAGCAGCGGTAGTACGTTCGTGTGTGACACCGGAGGTCCCGGGTTCGAATCCCGGTCAGGGCATGATGAGAAAATAACTTTTTCTGATTGGTCTGGGTCTTGGACGTTTATCTATTTAAATCTTATTGTAAAATATGGTATCTCGCAACGCAAGTCTCGAACTTACTTCGAGGCTAACTCTATCTCTGTAAAAAAAACAAATAAATTTCATGTAGCAATAGCTCATTTTGTTGCCAGCTCATTGCTATTGATATCACAAGTATTTTAGTACATTAGGGATCCTATTTAAAACGTTTTTTTTTAGTTTTTGACGTTTTTTATACGTTGTTACGTTGGCATAATTAGTTAACACTAGAAAGACCTTAAGAAAAATTGCAGGACCTAATTCTTTTTCTTGAGCAATTTCGAAATATATAATATATATCCCGTATACTTAAACGGGATAAATTACACGTATTGAGTTGTTTACATACAAAGAGCCAACAGTCTTGTAAAGACTAATAGGCTACGTTCAGCTGATTGGCTTAATAAAAGAATTGTGAATCAAATAGTGACAGTTTATTAAAAAATATTTTGTCAAAAAATGTAACACTCGTTTGAAGAACTACGGTGAATAAGGCAGAAATATAATACGTAGACGCCTCAGGTTACTTATAATATACACCTTTGAAATTTCCACAATGCCATCTCCCCAGATGCCAACATAATAAGTTTGAGTGGTACATCGCAACAGTAATCGCGAAAAAGTAATACCTACGCATACTCATATAAATTTAACCGCGCAAATTTACCGTATTATAGTTAATTCACCGTGAAATTTCATCATTCATTCACATTCTCCATGCAAGTCTCGCATGGCTGGTCATCAACGCGACACAATCAATAACACGGGTCACATCCCGTGGGATTTTTTCTCATTTTACATGTGCTCGTTTGTATTCATTCATATAAACACGTCTGTATTCCTTTGCGGGGTAGACAGAGTAAGCAGTCTTGAAAGACTGGCAGGCCACGTTCAGCTGTTGGGCTTAATGATAGCATTGAGATTCAAATAGTGACAGGTTGCTAGCCCATCGCCTAAAAGAAGAATCTTAAATTTTAAGCCTATCCCTAAGTCGACTTTTATGACATCCGCGGGAAAGAGATGATGTTGTCCTATAGGTATATTCTTTTTCTACTGCAAAAAACTGTCACTATTACAATCGTTCTACATTCATTCATGTTTTTTAATGTAGACAATGTGCATTCGTCCACGATTTAGATTTAAGAGATCTATATTTGTAAATTGACGTCCGATGAAAATGCTGCAGTGTAGTTTGTTCCGCCGCTTCTTCTACACATGTGCTTTGGAAGCGGTAGTAGTTATAATAAGATTTAAGTTACATAAACATATGATCACGTCTTTATCCCTTACGGGGTAGACAGAGCCAACAGTCTTGAAAAGATTGATAGGCCACGTTCAGCTGTTTGGCTTAATGATAGAATTGAGATTCAAATAGTGACGGGTTGCTAGCCCATCGCCTCGTTTATAAGCCTATCCCTTAGTCGCCTTTTACGCCATCCATGGGTACGAGATGGAGTGGTCCTATTCTTTTTTGTATTGGTGCCGGGAACCACACGGCACGGATTTAAGTTATGTGTCGTCAACAAGTGATACCTTGTATCCAATTTTGAAAATAAATCTATTCTATTCTAATCTCAATTCTATCATTAAGCCTATTCTCTGTCGATGCTGTTTGATAATGGAATTCATTGCCTCCCGTGACACGTGACTCTTAATCATTATCCCAGTTTAAAAAAAAATGGTTAAAAATTAATACCTCTCCATCTCCAAGCTTTGCTAACTTGGTGTCTATTGTAAATTTTTTATGTTACTTTATTTTTATGTTACTTTATAATTTGTTATTAACATATGTATTTTATAATATTTTATTTATGTATGTCGATAAACAGTTGTGTGAGTGGATTAAACGCCTGTCACCCTTTCCATCATGTCTCCTGTCTCGAGTCTGCTGGAAGATAAAGCTTTTAAAATAAGCAGAACCTACATAGGTTCTGCTTATTTCAAAAGCTTTATCTGTTATATTATTATGTTTATTGTGTTTTTAATTCTCGATGTTTTCTGTGTAAATAAAATGAAGTGAATTACATACTTGAAAACTTTTGGGTCGTGCTTAAATAAGACTTGCACATTTCCTGAAGCATTCCTTCAATTTTCAACATAAAATCCTTTCTTCGAAATTTTTGTCGAGGCATTTTTGAAATTTTGCGTGCCTTGAAGTAAACTCGACTCTGTTAAGAATACGCTCTGCTACAAAGTATTTCTTGATATACCTATTTAATACTTATAACATGTATGTTTGCTTATATATGTATCTCTATTTAAGACCCACGAGGCAAGAAAATAGGGCGTGTTTTTCATTACCATTGACACTAATGATATGACTATAAAGGTAATTTATTTTACTAAAGATTTCAATTGAAATGTACGTGTTTTTGTTCGTTAAGAATTATTCAAAAGTTTAGACATAGAACCTTCAGATGTACTTTTTTTTTTCTTCTGAAAATCATCACGGACAAACCCTAGTTTATAAATGTCTGAATATTCGTTATTAATAATAATAAACATTACTTACATTTTAAATCGAGGTCAGATAATTCTCATCGAGTTAGTATTCTATAACACAACTCCCAAACTGATATTGGGGCTATCTGTGTGCTTTTTCTAATATATATTTAAAACCATGATCTAGTTGAGAAAATGTCCCGTACAAGAATTTTTTTAGAGTTGGAACCAAAACTTAAGATGACAATGATTAATTAAACCCATCATCAGGTCTCATCACCACCTCAGCAATCAGCCAGTGAGACGGTGACTGCAGAACTGAGTACGAGCGTCACCAGTGTGAGCGAGCAGGACACATGTAGCGAGAAAGACAGGGACAGCATGAGCAGAGCTTCGTCGTCTTCGGCTGCCACTCTAACTAATGTAAGTTCTAAATGATATTCGTTTATCTCTTTTCCTGCGATTACTCTTTAAACAGAATGCAGTCGCAAATTTGTCTGTCATGAAAAACATAGCGACCCGCCCCGACTTCGCTCGGGTTGCATTTATAGTTATAAACCTTCCTCAGAAAACTGTCTTTCCAACATTTCAAATAGGAGGGAATCCATCCACAACTTTCCGAGATTAGGGCATACATACAAACAGAGAAATAAGGGGTTTTTTACATAATATCTACGTGGTATATACGTTAAAGTGCCGTGTGGCTCCCGGCACCAATACAAAAAAGAATAGGACCACTCCATCTCTTTCAACAACCTTGGAAGTCTTTTTAGGCGATGGGCTAGCAACCTGTCACTAGTTGAATCTCAATTCTATCGTTAAGCCAAATAGCTGAACGTGGCAATTCAGTCTTTTCAAGACTGTTGGCTCTGTCTACCCCGCAAGGGATATTGACGTGACCATATGTATGTATGTGTGTATATACATTAAATTCCGTCTCTCTCCCAAGAGAGGGAGAAAGGCAAAGACGACGTAAAACGGGACAGCGATAGTTTTTCGCGCGATAATAACTGCATCCCGCGTGTCATGTATGTATGCTTCTTCTTTATCATTATTAAAATACATACATACATATGGTCACGTCTATATCCCTTGCGGGGTAGACAGAGCCAACAGTCTTGAAAAGACTGAATGGCCACGTACAGCTATTTGGCTTAACGATAGAATTTAGATTCAACTAGTGACAGGTTGCTAGCCCATCGCCTAAAAAATAATCCCAAGTTTGTAAGCCTATCCCTTAGTCGCCTTTTACGACATCCATGGGAAAGATTTGGAGTGGTCCTATTCTTTTTTGTATTGGTGCCGGGAACCACACGGCACTTAAAAACTTCATGTTTGTTTGTAAAAACATATTTTTTTAAATAAATAATATTATTCTTGTTCCAGGGTTGGTATTCACCAGCACTGAGCGGAGTGTCCTCCGCCAGGATCAGGGATAACCCGAAGCACACCAAGGAGAGCTGCAATCGCAGGTTATTGAGGTCTGACCTCAGTCTGACTTCGCATCCAGAGATGGAGATTGATTACTACGATTATGAAGTCAATAATGCGGGTGAGTACTTCATCTATTACATACATTATCCCCTCCATAAATTGTCCTGCAAAATCACCGTTTCTAACTTCTTGAAATCCCTCGACTATTTCGCCACAGTAAATTTCATTACGCCACTTGCTTAAACTCGACTTACCTCTGAATACTAACTGACCACACAAACCGACAAATTTTCTCGCAAAAATCATTCACTTAGATTGGAACTTTCATTAGCTCCAGAACCATTTCAGTCACCCATGCCATGTCCCGTCCCCCCCTCACTCTCTGACATTGACCCCGACTTTCACCATTACTTACTCTGACTTTGACGCACTAGACCATATAACCCCAAAATAAGTTCCTAGTTTTCCTATTGTTGTGCTTTATTTATTTTCTTTTTTTTTTCTTTCTCTTTTCTTTATTGTTTTTTAATTTTAGCTGTTAGTTCTGTTAGCCAGGGTATTAAAATCAGAGAGGGGTGGCCTAGTTACCTGTAGTTCAGGTTCGACCGAATCTTTTTCAGGAACTAGCCTCCCAGCAAAGATCTTTAATAACCATTTAGCTATAAGTAGTTAAGTTAGCTTGAGCTTGATCTTTGTAAAGAGGAAATAAATGAATTTTGAATTGAATTGAATTGAATCTACCTGGTATGTTAAGCAAGATATTTATATACGGGACAAATTGCACTGATTGAGTTAACCTCGAAGTAAGTTCGAGACTTGTGTTACGAGATACTGACTCAACGATACTATATTTTATAATAATTTCTTCAATAGAATCATAAAAATATTGTTACAGGTTCAGTTCCCGGCTCGTATTTGGGGATGGACCCGGCATTTCTGGTCTGGATCCCGCCTCTGGAAGAAGGCGATATCATCAAGGAAATAGATGAAAAAGCTCCTGAATATGAGGTAGATTGATCTATGTAGTACTACTTCTTCCTGGCTTTAGTCTCGGTTGCATCCTCACCACTCTGGAGAGGAGCCCGAGGTATGACTTTGACCATGGATCCCGGATTGGGTGAGTCAGGTTTTGACATGAAGCGACTCCCATCTCCGACACCTGACCTCCGTGACCTTTGCATGGGAATCTGACCTGTATTGGATCATGGTTACACATGCAGTAATCTGAATGTGCAGGTTTCCCTCACTGTAAAAGCATCAGTTAGTATTAAAACTTATATACATAACTCCAAATTGTCATCATTGTCGTCATTGATACTTGGCCGAGGTGGGATTCGAACCGTTGACTTTATGCGCAACATGCATTTTTACCCTAACCAATTACACCACTGACACTCACATAGATGTATATGTATGAGATGAGTATGCGATGTAGGTACGACATTTCTTATAACACCCCGTGTTTTTATGGAAGGTTAAAAGTCGTGTCGTTTCCAAACTAGTACTACTATAAAAAAGTTTTTTTTCTCTGCCAACATTGATTAGAACATGGAGGGGAATGATTAACTGACTTTTTGAGTTTGAGCTTGAGTTATGGAACTGAAGTAGATAGATAAATGAAGAAATACTTTGAGGGCTTTGTACCTAGCCATTATTTAAAAATCATTAAAAAAAAAAGTTAAAGTATGCTAACTACATAATCAGTGCTAACAATTACCTGCAATGTTTTGTTAATAGTATATTTTTTTAATACTAAGACAGTTTTAACCCTTCCCAGAGAAGAATAACATCACGGGGTTAGCCATAGGCGACTTCATTAAGGGGATTGATTGTAACAATGTGAGTGAATGCTAGGACGACATTTACAGGGTTACCCACTTACGGGGAGAAAGGAGTTCCAATGGGCAGTTTCAGGAATTTTTCGTCTTACATTGATTGACTTTATAAAATATTGTCTTTCCGTTGGCGTTAGCAGTTAAGGGACAAGATATTTAATACTGTTATATTTTATCAAATATTTAACTATTTTAAAGAAAGAGGCATTTAATCCCACTTTTGAATCGTGTAAATGAGATAAAAATTCCAGATAAACAAAACAGCAAATTAAAGTGAACAAGTCTCTATTATAAGGAACTATCATTTTGATATATTCATTAACTTATTCATAGTCATTTTAGAATTAAACCAAATTAATTGCTTTTAGTGGTGTCGATGTGTTTTTAATTTCAAAATTATTTTTGTCCACAGAAAGTATTACCAAAAGAACTTCGACCAGACCCCGGCAGTAACACCGAATCTCCTGAAGAAAGGCCCACGTCAAGCACATTGAAGAGAAATTCAGACAATCGCTTCAAACGATCAAATGAATCTATCCGATCGAACAGAAAAGTCGTAGACAGAACTAACATTATTCATCCTCTCAACTTTAGTATAAGTGATTTGCAACACTCACCCAAAGCTGCTAAAAGAAACAAGAAACGAAGAGATGATAATCCAATACCTATGAAAGATCTAACACTTACCAGATCACCAGTGAAAGTACATAGAAGAGATAACAGAAACGATGCAGATGGCGCATCGACGCTTAAAAGAATTAATGATACAGCGAGAGAAACAAACTCTGACACACTAAAAAGAACAGATTTCTCTGATATAAGATTTGCAGATGATAACTCTGATTCGTCTAACGAAATCAAGTTTGCTGATGATTCACCGGACAGTAACAGACTTGTTGATAAATTTGATGTTAGGGCTTGAAAGCTGATATAAGTATTTTTAACTATAGACTCGTGAACTCTTAAAGTTCTTAAAATTGGTAATTTAATTTTTACATTTTGAATATTATCCCCATTAGATGTACATGTAAGGACCAATGTGATTAAAATATTACTTCATATCATCAGATTTTTAAGTTGGATTTCATTGAGATTGTGCACTAGTAAAATTAATATTAAAACCGATCTGGTTTTTATTTTTTTAAACATCATTTTGTTACCATGGAGACTTATTTTTAAATATATCTAAAATTCTTTTAATGAACATTAATTTTGCTAACCTTTTTTTAAATGTCTACTTTAATCGTTCTTCAATTAATAAATAAGCCATTTTTTTATGATTTCCATGCACATCATTAATGAAATCCAAACTAATTGTAGCTCTTTAACGAGTATGTATATTAACACAAAACATTTCACCAAACATATAAGTAGCAACACATGTTAAATTAATAATTGTTTCCTGTGGTAGATGATGTAGTATCATTTCGCTGTTCATGTAGTTTTTACATTCTTCAGTCACGTCAAGCTTCGCATTGTATAATATCATAGCATCATTAAGATACTTTGAGCATGCCGTGTCGTTAGTCGTTAAAAATCTGTAGTTTTCATTACCTTAATAAGCCAGAATTTCAGAAAGGAACTTCAGAAAGGAAAAAAAAATATTTTGAGCTGTAACATTTATTTAAAAAGAGAAAATTTATACTGATGTGACATAGCGAAAATTAAAAAAAAAAGCATATATACTTACTGTTATTTTATTTTTATTTAGATCGGGTTAGAAGAACAACTTGGAATAATGTTTCTTTTTTTTATATTTTAAAGCGGTGACTCTCAAATTGTTATCAAGAAAAGACTGACGATTGGGCAGTGCAATACTGAATTATTTCCACGTAAGTTACCAATAGTTAGCAATTCTAACGCAGTATTTATTAATGTGGCAATAAATAAATTATTTATGCATATTTTTATTGAAATGAAAATCTGAAAAATATACCAAAGTTTTTCAATTTGAATACCATATAATCTAGTCAATATGTGTGTCAAAAAAATAAAAATGAAGCTTAAATTAATAAAACTTTGGACATTTTTGCTTTATAAATAAAATAATCTGATTTATTTATATTATTACTTTATTAACAATTTAAGTCGTTGTTTTTCTGCGATTGTATTTATTCATTAGATCGTAAGTGTATAATGTTGTTTTGGTTTTGGAGATGCCATTAAAATGTTTTTATTTTGAATTTCAAAATGTCGTTTTATTCGTTAGTTGTTTATTATTGGAAATTTGAGTATGTGTGATCGTAAGCAAGATTAGGTACAATTAAATTGATTACACTGTACCTAATAGTGAAATATGTCATATAATATGTTTCAATGAAAAATAAATAAAATAATAAAAATCGCAGCTGCATCGTAAAAACTGTAAGAATTCGATTACAAAACGTTTCTATATACGTTGATAAGGATTCGGATTTAGTTTTTAAATCTCGTTGAATAAAATAAATATTATAGATGCGATTGTCAAAAGAGCAAGTTAAATTAGTACAAAAAACGTAAACAACAAGAAATGCTTCAAAAAGAAAATATTCCATGGTAAAAAATACTATTTTCATAAGGTAAATGTTAGGTCCTTCACACATGGTCCAATAGGGGTAGATAATCTTGTCCTGCAAAAGTTTCTGAGGTCAGTTGGGAGTCGTTTTGTGTAAAAACCTGACTTACTCAATCCAGGGTCATAGTCAAATAGACGCACCCCGGGCTTTTCCTCAGAAAAGTGAAGAGGTAACTGACTACATACATATAATCACGTCTATATCCCTTGCGGGGTAGACAGAGCCAACAGTCTTATAAAGACTGATAGGCCACGTTCAGCTGTTTGGCTTTAAGATAGAATTATTGAGATTCAAATAGTGACAGGTTGCTAGCCTGTCGCCTAAAAAAGAATCCCAATTTGTAAGCCTATTCCTTAGTCGCCTTTTACGACATTCATGGGAAAGAGATGGAGTGGTCGTATTCTTCTTTTTATTGGTGCCGGGAACCACACGGCACTGACTAACTAACGCCATAAGGAAGAAGATAATTACATATACATAATATAAACATGAAAGAAAATTCTAACCGATTGGCTTGTGAACCCACTGTTGTTTATATTTGGCATGATTAGGTTTCTTATGTAGTGTAAGAGAGGATTAAAGAGGTGTATGGAGCCTGGAATTCCCACAGGAAAGAAAGTTATCGGAATATCTGGTTTCACGTGCGCGTATTCAGACAGACAGACTTTGTTTTCAAGCATTTATTGTTGATTAAAGTAACATCTTACAGGTGCTTACTGCTAATGATTTTCTTGGACCTTTCAATGAAGAAAATTACAATGTTGAACCACCAAATGAGATCTCAAACCCCAAAGCTAAGAGTTGTGAAGGGGGAGAGCGACCTAAAGAACAAGTACCCATTTGTAGTAGCTATTGTGAAAGAAAATAAAAGAAATCCAGAGCTGCCAATTAAGAGGAGTTGTTCAGGCTCTCTTATCAGTAGTCGGCTTGTTATCACAGCAGGACACTGCCTTGAATCTAAACGACTTGAAAACCGGCATGTTGTGTAATATCCTCTTTATTCATTGCAATTTTAAGATTGGGCTTCGAGCTGTTAGAATTTTTTTTTACAAAGTTTAATTAACATCGTTATTTTGCTTTCATTTACAAAGTATGTATTAGTATTTTTGATATACGATGACGTACTTGCTAGTCCTAAAGAGCTGTTTTAGAATGACGAGTTAGGATAAAGTTATCCTTGTTTTCCACCATTAAAGAATCTTAATAAATCTTAATCTTAAGTTAATAAGTAAAGTGAAGAATAATATTTTGGAAATTGGATCCCGTGCCTTGAAACAGAAAAAACACGAAAAGATTTGAGAAAGTCTTGCTACAAACCCTTAAGGTTAAAAAAATCATGAATGGTACAATACGATACTTGGGATTCTTATTTTAGGCGATGGGCTAGCAACTTGTCACTATTTGAGTCTCAATTCTTTCATGAAGCCAAATAGCTGAACTTGGCTCTTCAAGACTGTTGGCTCCGTAAGCGATAGACGTAACTATGTGAATGAATTAATGGTATAATAAGTACATTTGAAATCTTAGTTAAGTAATATATTTAACAGCATTTCTTTTCTTATGAAAGTATCTCATCTCTCATCGTTTTTTGAGTTTGCTTCTATCCAGATAATGAACAGAAATGCTGTTGTAAATGTGGACATTTTTATGCAAACATTCAAATATTAATGTGTACACTTTTAGATGTGGCAATATGTCGATCCCCTTCAATGAAACGAAATGTAAATCAAAGGTTTTGGAATCTTTCATCTTTCCGGGATACGAACGAAGACCTCGGATGCCAGCTGGTGACGTCGGTTTGATGCGTATAGAGGAACTGATAATATCACGCTACGGTAAACTTCTTGTGGCCGATTATAAAACACTACGAGGAAGATCAGTGCAATACGCTGGATTCGGAAGAATAGCAGCTGTCTATAAACGTAAAGTTAAGAATAAAGATATTGTCTTGACACAACATAAAACGTCGGTTCAAATTGGTAACGGAGTTATTTTTATAACTGGCGGTAGTGAGGGGACCAAATACAAATCAATGACTTTATTAAGTGTTTCACCAGAATGTTCCAATGCAAATCAACATCCTTTCAGAGGAGATTCTGGCGGGCCTTTGTTTGTTGGGAATAAAATCGTAGGAGTTTACTCCTTTGGGTCCAGTAGGAAGTTGAGACGTAGACAATATAAGCAAGATAAGAAAAAAAAGCAATCTAGAATCAGAGTTCTGACAAGTTCTAAGTTTACACCTATCAGTCCATATTTAGATTGGATAAGGTTCATTATTCAAAGACACACGATTGTGACAAGCTGAGGTTTGCCTGATTTCACATTAGTACTAAAATCTAATAATACCTAACTCTAACTAATTATTATAGGAGTGAAACTGAGCTGGCATATATTTTTTTTGTTTTATCTATTTATTTATTTAGGTCAGCAAACAATTACACTCATAAAACTTAATTTAAGTAGATTGACAACATAGTGTTATTTTTAAGTGTAATCAACAACGCTATCACAGATTATTACATAGAATTAGGTAAGTGTGTTGCTAAATAGCTCATATTATAAAATTTTAACAAACACTGTTATTTACGAGTTCAAATTTACAAAAAAAACAAAATGAAAAGGAAGAATTAACTGTTAAAACTGTTAAAAAAAGCTAAACAAAATAACAAACAAAAAAATAAATTTAAGTTAATGATTCCATTAATCCTTTTTTGAATCCATGCTGCGAAAGCAAAATCTACCTTTTTTGTATGTCACATCTAATAAAATACAATAAACTATTTAGAAAAAACTCTATCTTCTTCTTCTTCATGTTGTTACTCCGGGTTATATCCTGACCTCTCTGGGGAGGAGCCCAAGGTTCGGCTTCGACGAAACGACTTCTGTTTTTTTTGAGAAATTTAGAAAAAGAGAGAGTAAAAGACCAAATGTAAGAGGGAATTTATTAAAAAACGAAGTTCAATGTAGTTAATAACTTTTATACACAAAGAGTACAATCTATCTTTAGTACTGAAATAAAAGTGAAAAATATTGATACCTCTTCTTGTTGAAAAATACATTTCTAAATGGTTAATAAATTAAATAATTCATACGAGTAGCAAAAGTAACTCACTATGTCATCCGTTATTTCATTTTCTTTTAACAGCTATAAATTAATTTTAAAATGTATTTTTCAACCAAAAGTCTTTATTTTTATTTCAATAGCAAAAGAAATGGATTTTTCTTTGAATAAATCCAATTTTCCAATCTTTTATCAATACAATACGGCATAATAATGGGACTTTAATATTAACTTCGTCTATTGTGAGATATTAAATTCTCGAATCCTTATTAAGCTTAAAGCTTTTCCATTATCTAAATAATTATAACTAGCTTATTTTTCGTGAATATCCGTAGAATTAGTGTTGACATCTCAAGTTTTAAATGAAGCAATGATGAAACGTATCTTCAGCATCTAACAATATAACTGGAAATTCTATCGAATCAATATAAACAAAAAGTGAGATAAGTGTATTAGTAGAATTGTTTTTTTTTCTTTAATATTGGATAGTAGACAAGGATTAGGTAAATCTTATCTCTCTCCTGTAAATCTTACATCTTTATCTCCAGAACTAAGGGATAAGTCCGCCGTTGTACATATCCTTCTAAATTCAATAACTGTTTTGTAATTTGTTTTATTTATTTTAATGTGCAATAAATAGTTTACAAACAAACAAACAAACTACTGGACGGCGAATACCAGAGATAGTCCCATCGCCGCGAACGAAACCACAGACAACATTACATACATACATATAATCACGTCTATATCCCTTGCGGGGTAGACAGAGCCAACAGCCTTGTAAAGACTGATAGGCCACGTTCAGCTATTTGCCTTTAAGATAGAATTGAGATTCAAATAGTGACAGGTTGCTAGCCCATCGCCTAAAAGAGGAATCCCAAGTTTATAAGCCTATCCCTTAGTCGCCTTTTACGACATCCGTGGGAAAGAGATGGTGTGATCCTATTCTTTTTTGTAATGGTGCCGGGAACCACACGGAATTAGACAACATTAAGTTTTAATAAAAAAAGGAAAACTGTTCATCCCGTCACGAAAGTAGACATTAAATATAATCGTATGAAGTGCGGCGATATAGAAGTGATACGTGGCAGTTAACTGGACCTCTAATTAATGGCGTCCTGACTTCCGCAAAGATATACTTGAAATGGAAATGCCACGGTCGTATTCAGATTTCAGCGCTGTAGTTGCGGGCGCTTTAGTTACGACTCAAGCGCCACAAAGGGAAGATTTTGGGCTAGATGTTATACCTGGGGACTCACGGTTTTATCTCTATCCACAAAATCTTTGCTTGCGCGATTTAGCCTCTTCGCAAGCCAGCTAGTATTGGATGTATCAGTAAGCGGTAGTACGCTTGTTTGTGACACCGGAGGCCCCGGGTTCAAATCCCGGTCAGGGCATGATGAGTAAAGATTACTTTTTATTACTAACGATTTCACTACTTTTTTAAGACTTAAGTACCTATTTGTTTAATTATAAATTGAAATATTATGAACGCTGTTCATTGAGAACTATTCTTCTGTATTATATCGACATATCCAGTCAATCAACATCTTGGTAACACGTCATTGGTAAAACCATTTGTTAGAGTTTTTGCCTCGTCTAGAAAATTAGGTCGCCCCGGGCAATATCCCACATTTGCTGGCATTCAATTAGATGATATGTGCTGTCATTTCAATTGAGAACTTTTTTCTTTAAAAATATTAGGCATTTAACAGGTTGACTAGTTGCCGTGTGATTGCCGGCACCAATACAAAAAAGAATAGGACCACTCCATCTCGTTCCCATAGATGTCAGATACAGACTTAGGATTCTTTTTTAGGCGATGGGCTAGCAACCTATCACTATTTGAATCTCAATTCTATCATTAAAGCAAATAGCTGGACGTGGCCATTCAGTCTTTTCAAGACTGTTGACTATGTCTACCCCTCGAGGAATATAGACGTGACCATATGTATGTAGGTTGACTAATAAAATATACATAGTATGAAAATATATGTAGTAGAGTGAGAAAGTGAAAAAAGAATGTTAAGATGTACTTACCTTATCCTAAAGCCAGGTCA
This sequence comes from Amyelois transitella, assembly GCF_032362555.1. Taxonomy (NCBI): domain Eukaryota; kingdom Metazoa; phylum Arthropoda; class Insecta; order Lepidoptera; family Pyralidae; genus Amyelois; species Amyelois transitella. Next base: position 807,761 of record NC_083511.1, on the reverse strand, counting down.
AGCTTATCCTAAACCGCCGAGCTTGCGTCGAGCGATCTATAAATGTGGATGAGGCGAAAGTATGCAGGGATCGAGGGAAAGAGGTGAGATTTTCTGAACATATTTATTATTTAACTACTACACTGGTCAATTGTCGAAGGAAAAGGCGAGACAGCTGCTTTCCTTCTCGCGTTGATAATATAAGTCAAGAAGAAGCTTTATAGATTATGCGATTCTAAGAGCAAATCATGATCTTGTTATTAGAGGGATTAGTGTGTTAGTTCGTTTTATCAGCGCCAACTAGTAGTTACGCGATGGTACTAATGCAATTTCATATAAATTCGTGTTTACTTGCTTGACTGTTTCATCAAGTCAAGTCACATTACCTACCTAGCCTAGATCTTATCTTTTTTTTTACATACATACATATAGTCACGTCTATATCCCTTGCGGGGTAGACAGATCAAACAGTCTTGAAAAGACTGAATGGCCACGTTCAGCTATTTGGCTTAATGATAGAATTGAGGATTGGATAAGGGGTATCTTCAATCGCTGGCGGCACAGGGTAAGGGAGCAAACCAGCGCTTTGGAAAGAGTAAAAGTAGAAAATTTGCAAGATATGGATGTAGGTAAGAAGTATATTAATAGACTGAAGGATGAATTTGAAGATTTAGAGGAAATGAGCGATATTGAAGATGGATGGAAGGAATTTAAAGAAAGAATTGTGAAAGTAGCTGTTGAAGTGTGTGGTGTAAGTAGAAGAAGGAAAGGAAAAAATCACAAAAATGCGTGGATGAGTAAAGATGTGCAAGAACTTGTGCGATTAAAGAAGAAAGCATGGCTGGATTTGTTAGCAGCAAAAGCTAACTTAAGAATGCAAGAGGTTATAGATGAAGATGTGAATGAAGCACGTAAGGAATATAAGAAAATGAAAGATTTGGTTAAGAAAGCTGTGATTAGAAAGAAAGAAGAGTATAAAGAGGATTTTGATAAAAGGCTATCAGAAGACTTTCAGTCAAATCTGAAAGTATTCTGGAAATCCGTAAGGTCAGCCCGAGGAAATACTATAACCAGAGAGCTGACTAGGATCAGATGCCAGGATGGTAGCGTTGTGAAAGGAGAAGAATGTGTACTAAAGATATGGAAGGACTATTTTGAAAGTTTATTTGAAAAAAAGGAAGGAAATAAGAAAGATTTCTGCTATAGCGAAGAAAAAGAGAATGAGATGGAAGGCGAAATTGAAATGTTCGAAATTGTGGAAGCACTTAAGAGTATGAAAGCGGGAAAGGCTGCTGGGTGTGATAGAGTGTCGGTCGAGATGCTTAAAGCAGGAAAAGGCGTAGTAGCTAGTCAGTTGTACTGCCTTTTCAATTTGGGTTGGAGAAGCGGCCGAGTACCAAAAGATTGGTGTAAGGCTGTTATTGTGCCACTTTACAAAGGAAAAGGGTCACAGCTGGACTGCAAAAATTATCGTGGTATAAGCCTGCTTAGCGTCGTCGGCAAATTATATGCTAAGGTATTGATTAATAGAGTCAGGAATGAAACTGATGACAAAATATGGGATGCTCAAGCGGGATTTCGAAAGGGAATGGGATGTACTGATCAGGTCTTTTCCTTGCGGTGCATAGCCGAAAAGTTTTTGGCCAAGAGTCAAAAAGTCTATTGCACATTCGTAGATCTAGAAAAGGCCTATGACAGAGTTGAGAGGAATGAATTGTGGTCAGCACTTTCTATGCATGGGGTGAGCAGTCTCTTAATACGAGCACTGAAATCCTTATATGAGGATTCGAGTGCTTGTGTCAGGATAAACGGAGCGCACACTGAGTGGTTTAAGATTGAGAAAGGCGTTAGGCAAGGATGTGTTGCGTCACCGTGGCTGTTCAACCTATTTATGGATAGCTGTTTGACAGATTTGAAAGAGTCTAAAAGTGGATTAAGGATGAATGAGTTACTCGTCAAATGCAATGCTCTATGCCGACGATCAGGTTATACTGGCGTCATCAGCGGAGGAGTTACAGGAGATGGTAAACTGTATGCATGAAGCTTTAAAAGAGAAAGGAATGAAAGTGAACGTAAGTAAAACTAAAACACTGGTTTTTGAAATGGAGAAAGAAATGACAGCATGTAATATTTTGATTGGAGGAGAAAAAGTGGAGCAAGTGAAAGAGTTTGTATATCTAGGATCAAAGTTTACATCAGATGGCAAGTATGATAGTGATATTGAAAGGAGAGTGAACGCGGGGAACATGGTGAATGGAGCTTTGCATGCCTTTGTGAGCAGTCAGAAACTATCCAAAAAGGCTCGACTGGCTGTGCACAGGGGCGTGTTGGTCCCGACATTAATGTATGGGAGTGAAAGTTGGGTATGGCAAAAGAAGCATGAAAGCAGAATAAATGCAGTGGAAATGAGAGCGTTAAGGAGTATGATGGGTGTGAAATTGAGTGACAGGATAAGGAACAGCGTGATAAGGGAATGTTGTGATGTGAAAGAAGATGTAGTTACAGGAATAGAAAAGGGTATGTTAAGATGGTTCGGTCATGTGGAGAGGATGAATGAAAGCAGGTTGACTAAGCAGATATACAAGGAGAGTGTGGAGGGAAAGGTCGGAGTGGGAAGACCTAGACGAACGTATCTTGATCAAATTAAGGACGTCCTGGTAAAGGGTCAGGTCAAAAGTACCCGAAACCGCCGAGCTTGTATGAAGAGAGTTATGAATGTGGACGAAGCGAAAGAAGTATGCAGAGATCGTGGCAAGTGGAAAGAGGTAGTCTCTGCCTACCCCTCCGGGAAAGAGGCGTGATTTTATGTATGTATGTATGTATGTATAGAATTGAGATTCAAATAGTGACAGGTTGCTAGCCCATCGCCTAAAAAAACCTCCAAGGTTGTAAGCCTATTCCTTAGTCGCCTTTTACGACATCCATGGGAAAGAGATGGAGTGGTCCTATTCTTTTTTGTATTGGTGCCGGGAACTACACGGCACTACTTTTTTTACTGTGTAATAGTGCTTCCTCCTGTTTTCGCTCCATACAACATCAACAAAAAAGATGGAGTGGATTTATTCCAATATGCCTTTTACGCCATGGGGAAAATCTCTTGTAAATCCTTCTAATAACTTCCCAAGCTATCTTACTGGAACGGTCTCTATGGCTAGAAAATTGGATCCTAACTTAGTTGGTCCAGTAACTATACGCGGTAATGGGTCTGAACACAGAGCGCTAAAGATCGTTGCAACGGAGTGAAGTCTCTTGCTCTGTGCAGTTGAGAATAGCTAATATTGTTTAGAAACCCATTTATGGGGTACAGTTTTTAACTCCATTTTACGCTTTTGCGACGATAATTGCCAGTTAAGTGAGCAGTAACATTAATCTGAATTTATTGAAAAGGCTATCTATGAAAATGAGGAACAACTAAGAAGTTGTTGATCTAATTGAACACACATATTAGCGACATGTGAAATAAAAATAAGTAAAATTTCTTACACTTTTGACATGAATAAGTATCTCGCTATCTTTGCATTAACAGATTCAAATTAAAAATTTTTATTCATTATTATAGGATTCTTCATTACGCTTAATAATTGTCAAATCTTTTGGTTTCACAACATTGGTTGACGTCAAATAAATTACTTAAAACTAAGTTTACTGCCATTTTCAATGCAGAAGAAGCGGTAACAAACTGCACTGCAGCATTTTCTTCAACAACGTCAACTTCACAAATATACAATACGGATAAGTCATTCGATTTTTCCATTTGAAAACGTAATAACTTTCGCGATATGGATGCCAAGCGTCAGTCATAAGATGTACTTACGTAGACTTACGACTGCCTTTTCCTGTCTCTTTCATATCTGCACAGATAATATTTCTGACAAGGAACTAGACTCCTCTCAATGCACATACGCAAATGAAGGGTCGGTTACAACAATCAGAGTTAACTCTAACTTTAGTTGAAGAATACAACATTTATATTTTAGACTATTGTGGCGTGAATACCTGATAATATTAATCATGTTACTTTACATATATTTGTCCCCATTTGCTAAAATCATGATTTGACTACGAGGCAGCGCCCTTGTAGTCATACTGGTATGACTAAGAGGAAACAGCGATCAATAATCCATTTCTCTTCCGTGATTCCAAAAAAATGTTTGTATGTTTGTTTGTTTTTTTGTTTATATTCTTTATTGCACAAAAAAGAAATATAACAAATTACACAACTGTTAATAATATGTACAATAGCGGACTTAGCCCAATTGGGATTTTTCAGTCAACCAGTTGTTAAATGTTTTAATTTGCTTTCCACCTAACTCTTACTACCATTTTTGGTTGTATCATGTAGTATTACAATTACAAACTAATCGTTGTTACAAGCTACTTTGCTCGCTACGATTTCGTTTTTTTTCTGGAGACTAAAATTTTTGTGCAAAAAAATTGATGACAAGACAAAGAATTAAAATATTTTTGTCATATGATATAAGTATTAACGTTATTAAAATACACGTATGTCAAATGCGTTTTGTAGATAGGTACTCGTATCAATAATACACAAACGGAATCACCAAAAATTTCTCACCATATGTTATTTGTATATTCTTTTGTTGATGTTTTATGTGTTTTACTTTTGATTAAACAAAGTCTACTTTCTTTACCAATCAAAATTTAAACACAATGTTAAAAAAAACGTGCAACCCGCCTCGATCCTGCGCTATCTTGCAGGACATTTGACTCAAATTGTTTCCTGCCCGAGGAAGTGTTTAAGGTGGTTCAGGGTGGGACAGGGTAATACAGGGTGGGCACAGGGTGGTAATTGCGTCACCTGTAATTACACGGAGATAATAGTGAGGCCAGGTAATGTCTGTGCGTCGTGTTTTGAAGTGGCCTGTTATGGGGTTTGAGTTTTAAAGGCTACCAGCTTATCTGGGTGGAGTTTTACATTTGTGCATTGTAGAAAATGTGTATTGTGTGTGTATCTTGATGATTGTATTTTTATTGGAAAATGAAAAAGTTTCATAAGTAGTTTTTATGGGAGATTATGTGATATATTAAATTGTACATGTATGTAGTCACGTTTATATCCCTTGCAGGGTAGACAGAGCCAACAATCTTGAAAAGACTGAATGGCGACGTTCAGCTGTATGGCTATGTGATGGAATTGAGATTCAAATAATGATAGGTTGCTAGTCCATTGCCTAAAAGAGGAATCCCAAGTTTATAAACCCATCTCTTAGTCGTCTTTTACGACATAGAAAAGATATGGAGTGGTTTATTCTAAAGTTCCGAAAACCACACGACAAATTATATCATAATAATATATATATATTTATTACCACATGTATTACGGAGAATGGAAAATGGACGGAGTATAATAATTTTTCATTCTGCATAAAGCTTACCAAGGTAAGGTACATTGTTTATTCAAGTAAAAAAAAACACAACTTTTTATCCATTAAAAAAAAAAAAAAAATTTTTATTATGCCGATTGCAAGGAAAATTTAGAGATAAACTGTGTTAAATTAGATTACAGTGTTCCTAACTAGCTCGCTTAGTCCCCGTGGACAATGAATACCGGGGTAACTTTTAAAGATACGTGGTACTTACCCGGGTAATTACCCCGGCAAATGAACCTGCCGCAACTGAGATTAGCTAGATAGAGAAGAACAAAATACATGCATGTGTCGTGTGGTTCCCGGCACCAATACAAAAAAGAATAGGACCACTCCATCCCTTTCCCGTGAATGTCGTAAAAGGCGACTAAGGGATAGGCTTACAAACTTGAGATTAATTTTTAGGCGATGGGCTAGCAACCTGTCACTATTTGAATCTCAATTCTATCATTAAGCCCAATAGCTGAACGTGGTCATTCAGTCTTTTCAAGACTGTTGGCTCTGTCTACCCCGCTAGGGATATCCCTAGCGGGGTAGACAGAGTCAACAGTCTATATAGACGTGACCATATGTATGTACATGCATGTATATGTATGTCGCGTCTATATCTCTTGCGGGGTAGACAAGACTGAAAGGTCATTCATGATAGAATTGACATTCAAATAGTGACAGAACATAATATCAAAAAAAAATGCTAACATTTGCAGGGATTTCGGTTCCGTAAGTATTTTAAGAAAAAAATGTTATCTTTCTCCTGTAGATTTTGTTGGTCTCTGTACCTATAAAATATTATCGACATAGGTGCAGTAATATTTAACTTTAATTTTTAGCAAAAAAAAAAAATTAATAATAGAAAGTAAAGAATAGCTTCCGTCTTCGATGACAAAAAAACATTTATGCAAACTCTTTTCGCGTAGATTGTAAAAACGATCAAGGGAAAGTCTTGTTTTAAGCGGCGTGCTGTCAATCTGTCACTGTTTGAATCTAATCACATAATGTTAAGCCATCCAGTTGAACGGAGCCCTCAAATCTGTTCGAGACTACTGTCTCTGTCAACCCGAGTGGGAAAGGCTGTGGAATGTTTTTCTGAAATGATTAGGAACGCTCCTAGCCGCTCTGCGTTCAAACATGTTGTGAATGGGTTCTTTCATCGGCAGATCAAAAATCCTAATTTGATATTTTATGTATGTATATGTATTTATCTTATACTAGCTGTTGCCCGCAACTTTGTCCGCGTAACCCACACTAATAATGACGAAGTTTAATACAAACTTGCAACCCCTATTTCACCCCCTTAGGAATAGAATTTCCAAAAATCCTTTCTTAGTGGATCCTTCCTAATTAAAATTTACCTTCCTGCCAAATTTCATCTTTATTGGCTCAGTAGATTTCGAGATTTCGTGATTCCTAAGTGAGTGTTTTTCGCTTTTATATATATAGATATAAAATTCTCGTGTCACAATGTTTGTCTCCGTACTCCTCCGAAACGGCTTTACCGATTTTAACCAAATTTTGCATGCATATTCAGTAGGTCTGAGAATCGACTAACATCTATTTTTCATACCCCTAAGTGTTAGGGGTTGTCCACCCTTAACATATTTTTTATAATTCTATACAAATTTTTATTTTTTTGCAAAACAGCGTTTGCCGGGTCAGCTAGTAATGTTTATTATGTATCTTGTATGTATTTATGCTTTTTTTTTGTAATGTATTTATTTTTCAGTATGCATGTGCACTTTATCGCACCACCAACTTTTTCTGTTTGGTCAGCTTGTGGACTGGTAGAGAATGCCAAACGGCATTAAGTCCGCCTTTTGTACATTTTTTGTGCAATAAAGTTTTCAATAAATAAATGGGTCAGAGGGGTTATGTTTGCATAAAAATATTCGTCATCAATGTATGCAGTGTAACATCCATTCGATTACATGATAAGCCAATTACAAAATTCAATTAACAGAAGCTTCCCAACGTTCTATTAGAACTTTCGGCAGCTTAAAGTTCCCTGTCGAAAATCATCACACCGAAAGCTCCACAAAGGAAAGTTCCCTTTGTAGCGGCAAAGGTGACGGCGTGCGGTGCTAAACGCTTTAAGTTCCAAGCTTTTCCAAGCTCGTGCTTTACAGACAAACTTACAAGCACTCATTGTTGGTACATTGTTCTGTATAGTGAATAAAAAAATTGACAAAGCCAACACTGTGCCGTGTGGTTCCTGGCACCAATACAAAAAAGAAAGCTGTTAGGCTCTGGAATTCACTTCCCGAGTCCATCAGGATATCCCCAAGTCGTTCTAGTTTCAAATCACGGGTATACGAGTTTCTCTTGAGTCGCGAGGGTATTTAGTACCTATAAGCCTTTTCACTCATTTTGGCAATCGCTGCACCTATTTATTTATGTATATTGTTTATTTATTGTAATTTGTATATATGTTTATTATTATTATTTTATTTTATATTTTGTGTAGGTATTAATAAATATATTTATTTAGTTTACATAAAGTTCTCTGTCAGACCCAATGGTTGACTGGTAGATAATGCTTCTAGCATTAAGTCCGCCAATTGTGCTATACATTTCTATTTTGTACAATTAATATTAAATAAATAAATAAAAAAAAATACGACCAATCCATCTCTTTCCCATGGGTGTCGTGAAAGGCGACTAAGGGATAGGCTTATGAACTTAGGATTCTTTTTTTAGGCTAGCACCCTGTCACTATTTAAATCTCTCTTCCTTCTTGTGTCTTCTTTGGATTGGTGCAACGCAAATTAACACAAATGTAGCTTCACCGAAGATTTGACGGTTTGGTTATCGTTATAGTTATATGGGGCAACACACCCTTAACTGTTAGCGCTTTGATTTTTAACTTATCTTCTACGACATCCGAAAGGAGGGTGTACAGGTAAAATATCGCTTTAGGTACTTCTATATTTACTTCGACTTATTGTGCAAAAAACTTAATTTTTGCACGGTCAATTGCCTGCGATACAGTGTTACGTATGTACGTATAGTCACATCTATATCCCTTGCGGCGTAGACAGAGCCAACAGTCTTAAAAAAGTCTGATGGGCCACGTTCAGCTGTTTGGCTTAATGATAGAATTGAGAATCAAATAGTGACAGTTCACTAGCTAAAAGCTATCAGAATAAAGATGAATTATTCCCGAAATGGGTTTACACTCAATTACATTCCACTCTGGAACTTCTAAACGAATTATACATTTAAATGTAATTTCGTACGTCAATTTTATTGATAAAGGTCGTTGAGTTATTGTTCTGTGATTCAGATGATGATTCTGGACTTTAATGACCTTTTATGGCACCCGGTACTTTTAAAAAAGGACCACTCCATTTAATTCCCGTGGATATTATAAAAGGCGAATAATCATTAACATAAGGTAATAAGACCTTTCAGTTTTTCAAGACTGTGCGCTCTGTCTACCCCCTCAAGGAATGTATTCGTGATAATATATTTATGGTAAGTATGAGTAGCGTAATTACCATAATTTAACCTTTTAATACATACATACATACGTAAATATGGTCACGTCTATATCCCAACAGTCAGAGCCAACAGTCTTGAAAAGACTGAATGGCCACGTTCAGCTATTTGGCGTAATGATAGAATTGAGATTCAAATAGTGACAGGTTGCAAGCCCATCGCCTAAAAATGAATCCCATGTTTGTAAGCCTATCCCTTAGTCGCCTTTTACGACATAATTATAATAGAGTATTTGACCTTTTAATAGAGTCAGAAAATGTATTGCGTGCGATCAACCCGCCACGGCTTGTCCATAATAAGTAAAAATTACAACGGAGGGCATAATTTTAATTAATAATTATACTATAAATTGTCAAATTCAGTTATAGTTTAATGCTAATTTCGAATATTCGCTTGTACATTGGATACGTTCATTTGTCGTAGGTACTGCTAATGTTCCTAATTCACATGTCATACGCCGGGAATGTTTCATTAGCCTTGTACGTTCAAATCTGAGCATGTTCCCGTTAGATTCGAATGATGCATGATATTCATCATTAATGCTATTGGTGATTAGTTTACGATGAGTGATCACGTTGTTTTATTAACGTTGATCTACATACATACATACATATAATCACGTCCATATCCCTTGCGGGGTAGACAGAGCCAACAGTCTTGAAAAGACTGATAGGCCACGTTCAGCTTTTTTGTTTGATGATAGAAATGAGATTCAAATTCAAATTCAAAATTCAAATTCAAAATTCAAATTCAAAATTCAAAATTCAAATTCAAAATTCAAATTCACAATTTTTATTCATTATTATAGGATACTATATATCGCTTAATAATTGTCAAAACGTATGGTTTAACAACATTGGTTGACGTCAAATAAATTACTTAAAAACTAAGTTTACTGCCAGTTTATTCAAATAGTGACAGGTTGCTAGCCCATCGCCTAAAAGAAGAATCCCAAGTTTTTAAGCCTATCTCTTTTATGACGTCCATGGGAACGAGATGGAGTGGTCCTTATCTTTTTTTTATTGGTTCCGGGGACCACATGGCACTGTAACATACATACATACCTTTGAAAAAAGCCATTGGTAGCCAAGGTGGGATTTGAACCTGTGCCTTTCTGCGCATCACGCATTTCAACCGGACACCTTAGCTATTCGACCACCGACGCCCAACGCAGAAACATTTAATATCAACAAAGGTAATTCCACACGTTCAAAAGCTAGTGTTAACTCAATCTAATTTACGACAAAGAGAGGAAGTTAACACGAAAAACGTAACGTTTGCTAAAACACTCCTAAATAATTCACGAGTGTATCGTTTCACCTTGTTTATTTGGACCTTCCCCAATGACTTGTTGCTAGGTTTCCTGGACAAGCTATAATGTCAATTTGTAGGTACCCTTGAGTATGTACCCTTCTAGGACGTCCTGATAAAGGGTCAGGTCAAAATTACCCGAAACCGCCGAGCTTGTATGAAGAGTTATGAATGTGGATGAAGCGAAGGAAGTATGCAGAGATCGTGGCAAGTGGAAAGAGGTAGTCTCTGCCTACCCCTCCGGGAAAGAGGCGTGATTTTATGTATGTATGTAGGTACCCTTTATAATAATTAAACATACATATATAGAAACTCGCCACTTTCTAGGAGGGGTACACAGAAACTACATCTTTCCACTTGTCATGATACTTACATACTTCTTTCGCTTGATCTACATTCATAAAAATCTTCGTGCAAGCTCGTCCTATACCTTTTTTTTGGAAGGTATATTTAGTACATCTATGTTTCTCAAGGATATCGTAAGAAGCGACTAAGGGTTATGCTTATTAACTTGGGATTCCTCTTGTAGGCGATGAGCTAGCAACCTGTCACTATTTGAATGTCAGCTCCATCATTTGGCCATACAGCTTAATGTGGCTTTTCAGTATTTTTAAGATTACTGGCTCGGTCTGCCCCGCAAGGAATATAGACGTGCCTAATAGACACACTGTCTATGTATATATATGACAATATATATGGAGTGATATATAAAGTCTACTTGATATCATCTTGACTTATAAATTTTAGTTGAACTTAATTGTAAGTCATTTTCCTTGTAGACGTCTGAAACGAAAGAAACGAAGTGTTTCTTTTCTTGTCTTCCACGTTACAAAGAATGTCTAGCAACAATCTATTATAAAGGTCAGTGGGCAGTGCTCCCGACTCTAAAAAGAAAATAAAATGGACCAGGGGATGACCGTAAATAGAGTTCAGATGAATGTCTCTGTTAAGGTTACATTTGTGATAATAGTAATTCAATCATTGGATTACGTTTTTTACCAAAAGAAACTGATCAGAATATAATATTATCAGTAGAAACCAATTCTTTACGAGTTTTTTTTAAAAACATGTAATGTATTGTTACAATGGCTTGTCCATAATAAGTAAAAATTACAACGGAGGGCATAATTTTAATTAATAATTATACTATAAATTGTCAAATTCAGTTATAGTTTAATGCTAATTTCGAATATTCGCTTGTACATTAGATACGTTCATTTGTCGTACTGCTAATGTTCCTAATTCACATGTCATACGCCGGGAATGTTTCATTAGCCTTGTACGTTCAAATCTGAGCATGTTCCCGTTAGATTCGAATGATGCATGATATTCATCATTAATGCTATTGGTGATTAGTTTACGATGAGTGATCACGTTGTTTTATTAACGTTGATCTACATACATACATACATACATATAATCACGTCCATATCCCTTGCGGGGTAGACAGAGCCAACAGTCTTGAAAAGACTGATAGGCCACGTTCAGCTTTTTTGTTTGATGATAGAAATGAGATTCAAATTCAAATTCAAATTCACAATTTTTATTCATTATTATAGGATACTATATATCGCTTAATAATTGTCAAACGTATGGTTTAACAACATTGGTTGACGTCAAATAAATAACTTAAAAACTAAGTTTACTGCCAGTTTATTCAAATAGTGACAGGTTGCTTGCAGCCCATCGCCTAAAATAAGAATCCCAAGTTTTTAAGCCTATCTCTTTTATGACGTCCATGAGAACGAGATGGAGTGGTCCTAGTCTTTTTTTAATTGGTGCCGGGGACCACATGGCACTGTAACATACATACCTTTGAAAAAAGTCATTGGTAGCCAAGGTGGGATTTGAACCTGTGCCTTTCTGCGCATCACGCATTTCAACCGGACACCTTAACTATTCGTCCACCGACGCCCAACGCAGAAACATTTAATATCAACAAAGGTTATTTCTACACGTTCAAAAACTAGTGTTAACTCAATCTAATTTACGACAAAGAGAGGAAGTTAACTCGAAAAACGTAACGTTTGCTAAAACACTCCTAAATAATTCACGAGTGTATCGTTTCACCTTGTTTATTTGGACCTTTCCCAATGACTTGTTGCTAGGTTTCCTGGACAAGCTATAATGTCAATTTGTAGGTACCCTTGAGTATAGGGTACATACTCTAGGACGTCCTGATAAAGGGTCAGGTCAAAATTACCCGAAACCGCCGAGCTTGCATGAAGAGAGTTATGAATGTGGATGAAGCGAAGGAAGTATGCAGAGATCGTGGCAAGTGGAAAGAGGTAGTCTCTGCCTACCCCTCCGGGAAAGAGGCGTGATTTTATGTAAGTATGTAGGTACCCTTTATAATTAAACATACATATATAGAAACTCGCCACTTTCTAGGTTGTTGTCATGATGCTTGTCATGATGCTTGCATACTTCTTTCGCTTGATCTACCTACATTCATAACCCTCATCATGCAAGCTTGTCCTTTACCTTCCAAAATTTGTTTTTGGAAATTTTATTTTTGTACATCCATATTTTCCATGGATGTCGTAAGTGGCGACTAAGGGATATGCTTATAAACTTGGGATTCCTCTTGTAGGCGATGAGCTATTTGAAGCTGAGGTCCATCATTTGGCCATACAGCTTAATGTGGCTTTTCAGTATTTTTAAGACTACTGGCTCGGTCTACCACGCAAGGGTTATAGACGTGCCTAATAGACACACTGTCTATGTATATATATGACAATATATATGGAGTGATATATAAAGTCTACTTGATATCATCTTGACTTATAAATTTTAGTTGAACTTAATTGTAAGTCATTTTCCTTATAAACGTCTGAAACGAAAGAAACGAAGTTTTTCTTTTCTTTTCTTCCACGTTACAAAGAATGTCTAGCAACAATCTATTATAAAGGTCAGTGGGCAGTGCTCCCGACTCTAAAAAGAAAATAAAATGGACCAGGGGATGACCGTAAATAGAGTTCAGATGAATGTCTCTGTTAAGGTTACATTTGTGATAATAGTAATTCAATCATTGGATTACGTTTTTTACCAAAAGAAACTGATCAGAATATAATATTATCAGTAGAAACCAATTCTTTACGAGTTTTTTTTACATGTCATGAAATTGTTACAATTTTAATCTGAATTCCATCTAAAGCCAAACCGATGAATGTGGCCACGATCTTGAAAAGACTGTTGGCTGTGTCTACCCCGTGAATAATATGGACGTGTTATAAGTATTCTAGTCCTATTCTATCAGCTCTAGTCGCGATCTTTTCCTGGTAACAAGTCCAGGGTCCCATGACCACAATTGTGCATGTATGTATAGTATTTTTTTTATATGATTTATTTTTAATTTTTTTACTGTAATAAAACAATCTTATTACTGTAAAATAATAATAATAAATATACATTCTCACTACGGTGAAAAAACAAAAATATACAATCTAACTACAGTAAAAATTAATCATTAATATACAATCTCACTACAGTAAATATTAATAATAAATATACAATCTCACTACGGTATAAAAAACAAACATATACAATCTCACTGCAGTAAAAAATAAATACACTCAATCTCACTACATAGTTGGTTTGTCGTAATGAGTAGTTCATCTAAACATGTCGAGTTCTACAGTACACGTTGAACACGAGGCAATCAATCCGAATGCAAACAAATGGAAGACGAGGGAATGCCGCAAACGGCTGCGTTTTATTTGCTCTTAGTATTGGAAACTAATATTATTATACTGAATGACAGTATTGAGAATACCCCTCTGAGGACCCCGGGTCCGAAAATAATTCTGTGGAGGGTGCAACTGGGAACAAGCGTAGATGAGAGAGTGAGTATGTGCATTTTTGACATGGTGTTGACATAATTTGTACAGTGTGTACATAATTTATATTTTATTTTATCTTTATCTTTATTTATTTGACGAAATATTCGTATTGAAAAAATTAGACAGATTCGATTAAACAGAGCCAACAGTATTGAAAAGACTGATAGGTCACGTTCAGCTGTTTGGCTTAATGATAGAACGGCCGCGTTCTTAGTTTAAATATTTACTCTTAGTTATTTACTTATTCATAGTTTAAATACATACACACACACACAATCACATCTATATCCCTTGTGGGGTAGACAGAGCCAACAGTCTTGATAAGACTGATAGGCCACCTTCAGCTATTTAGCTTTAAGATAGAATTGAGATTCAAATAATGACAGATTGCTAGCCCATCGCCTAAAAGAAGAATCCCAAGTTTATAAGTCAATCCCTTAGTCGCCTTTTACGACATCCACGGGAAAGAGATGGAGTGGTCCTATTCCTTTTTTCTATTGACGCCGGGAACCACACGGCACAGAAATACTTAATTTAATCATAATTCTATTATAAGAATTCCGTTTATATATTGGCTGTCAAAATTGTATGCCAATATTTTGTGGGTCACCTACATTATTATTATGTTGGCAGTAAGGAAGGGCAGTACGGAAATATTATTAAGTTGGTAGAACTATTAAATTGAAATGCCCGAATGAAAAGGGTAACGGGTCAGTGCTTTTGCATATTATAAGAATTATCAGATATATTTATAAATAAATAAATAAATAAATATATACGGGACAAATTACACTGATTGAGTTAGCCTCGAAGTAAGTTCGAGACTTGTGTTACGAGATACTAACTCAACGATACTATATTTTATAATACTACTTATATAGATAAACATCCAAGACCCAGGCCAATCAGAAAAAGTTCTTTTCTCATCATGCCCTGGCCGGGATTCGAACCCGGGACCTCCGTTGTCACAAACAAGCGTACTACCATTGCGCCACAGAGGCCGTATTATATAAATAGACTTATATATTATAAATAGACTTTTTTTTATTGGCATTTGTTAAAATCAAAGTTTATTAAGCTATTTATTTATTTTACATTGTAGCATTTACAATTTGTGAAGTACAATAGGCGGATACAGGATTTAAGTTCATCATTTTGTTCAAATCTAATATCCTCCGGTCATTATTTAAGCTCAGTTTATTTTTAAGAACAATTAGCTAGAATATTAAAATGTCCTATAATAGATCTAAAAAATCTTTTTCTGTGGTGAATTTTGTCAAAATTGGTAAAAACAATTCTTTGAGTTTAAAGTAGGTAGATATTATTACTTGCCGTTTCCTTAGAAAAAGACCGCTCCATGTCTTTCCCATGTGTACTTACGTCGTAAAAGGCGACTAAGGGAAATTCTAATAAACTTGATATTGTAATTTTAGGCGATGGACTAGCAAACTTTATGAATCTCAATTCTATCATTAAGCCAAACAGCTGAACGTGGCCTATGAGAGTCTCTGTTTACCCCGCAAAGGATGTAGACGCTATTATAAGTATGTATGTATGCATTTTTTTATTGATACTATGAAGTTTTACAATATATGTAGAAAATCTATAGCTTCTTTATAAAAATAAATATTTTCCCTGTTATTTTAAGGGACATTTTCGGTGACGTAATGGACAACGGTTATCTAACAAAATACAGCAACTTACCTTTCTTAATATCATTTGACCTTTGACTGAGTTCCAACCTGGATGTAACAAAATAAATTGGATTTATCTGGGAACACGCCCCAAGTGACAAAATATTTGGACTAACTTCGAAATAAGGGAGGTTATTTTTTTATATAAGTGTATGTTTTTGCAGTTCTTTTTTTTGGTTTATTTTTTTGATACCATCGCGCGATATCAATAGCCGATTACGGAATTCAAAAAAAAATTTATAACAAGCGCAAGGTATATAGATGTGAAAAAATTATATAATTTATATATATATATATATATGTTAACGGAAATGTACCTATGTAATCCGTCATTGTATACAATTCCTAGGAAATGTATGTAATTCCTAAAATAGCCCGGAAATGTGTGAAATAAATTATATCAGTCACATTTCCTAGGAACTCTATACATTTTCTAACTAGCAATCGGAAATGTAAAACCCGTGGTGGTCCGCGGGGACAGCGGGGCGAGGGGCATCATTTAGAATGTTAACAAACGCTAAGAACACCGCTTACCTACATCGAAGATGAACGTTACAAAGAGTTATTAGAAGAAATTTCCACGGCAAAAACAACAGCTAGAAATAGGGCAGCATAAAAAAGGGCATCGTCAGAATTTAACTCTAAGCAATTATATTTCTTTAAAAAAAAAAATAACCTAACCTAACCTAAAAATATTATTCTCATTTAAACAAGGTGTTTCATTACAGAAAGCCTTCTTTTTATACATTTCCTAATACGATATAGGAATTATATACAATTCCTAGGAAATGTATATATCTCCCAGGATATGTATGTATTAAATAATTTTTAAAACAATATTTTATACATTTCCTAAATAGCTTCGGAATTGTATACATTTCCTAGGAGTTGTATGCAATTCCTAGATTTTATACATTTCCGTTAACATATATATATATATGTATATTTGTATGTTTATGTTTGTATGTACAATACCTTATCGTTTAGGATATGAATAAGAAGTTAACTCATAAAATCATTAGTTAACACTCTGAATCTCAATTTTATTTAAAGCGATATGGATGAATTTGGCCTTTCAGTATTTTCAAGACTACCCCGCAAGGGATATAAACGTGAAATACACCATGATGTTCGATTCTGTACTCCATAAGAAAACTCTATGTATTTGTTGTTCTAATTTCTGTTTTCATCTATACTTATAATAAATCTGTAGAGAGGTTAATTCTGTACATGGAATATTTTTTCAAAATAACTATCAGGGGGTGATTAGTGATCGATACTGATGCCAAAAATGCAATAAGTAAAATTTTTGTCTGTCTGTCTGTCTGTCTGTCTGTCTGTCTGTCTGTATGTTCTTTATAGAAACAAAAACTACTTGACAGATTTTAACGAAACTTGGTACAGTTATTCTTCATACTCCTGAGCAGGTTATAGTATACTTTTCATTACGCTACAATCAATAGGAGCAGAGCAGTGAAATGAAATGTTGGGAAAACGGGAGAAGTTACTTGATTTTTTAAGCTTCCGTCGCGTGTGCAGCCTTAATGGTTAAAGATACAGCAAAACCATGTACAACAGAAATTTTCTACATAAAATTATTAAAAAAATATCCCAAGACAGCATAAGTCTATCTTTTATGGTTGACTCACAATAACACGTGTAATTCCTAATAGCTTAGCAGTTCGGAGATTTCTGATTATATTTCTTTACTCTGATGTTTATTATACATTCGTAATTCTTATAAATTAATATTACTTTTCAATAAAAAAAGAATTATCGAAATCGGTATAGAAACACCAAACTTACACGTGAAATAAAATACCCTAACAAGCCATCGCGCGTAACTACTGAATCATGATATAAGGATTATTTTTGTGTAACGGTTGCCGCCCTCGACGCGGCTAGCGGCGGCAGGGTATAAAAGGGGCAGGAGGCGAGCGCAAGCTTCATGACCAAGGCAGCCAGGGGGAGACTTCACGCAGTTCTCTCCTCCAGTCTCGCCCTGAGGACGAAGCTCGGGATCTACCAAACGTACGTCAGATCCCGCCTCACGTACGCGGCCCCGGCGTGGTACGCATTCTGCTCTGAGACCAACAGGAGAAGACTCAGAGCCCAAGAGAACCCAAGAGAGCAGTCGTCGGAGCCCCGCGCTACGTGAGGAACTCGACGATTCTCAGGGACCTGAAGTGGGAGAACCTAGATATTCGAAAGGGGGGAAGCGTCATCACACAGCCACCTGCGTGGCATCTCGCCGCTCCACGCCCGCCCTCCGGGTCGTCGGGTGAAACCCTCCCCTCGCTGCCTTGCGGCAGACGTCGTCGACCAGTGACGACGCCGCCGCCGATGGGAACTCAGTGTATGAAGACGTGAAGACCCAGGCCGTCATGGCCGCCCCATCGACCTGCCTACAGTCGTAGGCAGCGATGATGCCATTGAAGAGGGCCAAAAGCCCTCACCAATCTACTCCGACTCCCTTAGGGAGTATGGGAAGACCCGACGACGACAAGATAGTATAGCACAGGCGTTTCAACTTTATTTTCATTTCTTTTTCTTTTGTAAGTTGTAGGTACATATTTCTGGTTATAATTCTATTAGAATATTTTTTTTAGTTTAAAGAGGCACTTAGATTTATCTATACTAATATTATAAAACTGAAGAGTTTGTTTGTTTGTTTGAATGTGCTAATCTTAAGAACTACTGGTTTGATTTGAAAGATTATTTTTGTGTTGAATAGACCATTTATCGAGGAAGGCTTTAGGCTATATAACGTCTAGCTGCAACTATTAGGAGCGAAGAAATAATGGAAAATATGAAAAAAATCGGGGAAGGAGCATCCTTGAGGACTTCAATGATGCCCAAAATAACTATTCCACGCGGACGAAGTCGCAGGCACAGCTAGTTTATAATATGAGATAAATAGCAATACAGTTAGGTTGTGGTCAAACATAACTTCATCTTTAACCAGTCCTGTTGCAAAAAACACATTAACAACAATTTACTTATTAGCCCATACAAATCCGATGCCAGTTGCTCGCTTTCCCATTGTAGCCATTAGCTTAAACCCTGATTAATGTTACTAGACTATGCTTGTAGCTTAATTTTAATAAATCACGCCTCTTTCTCGGAGGGTTAGGCAGAGATCATATCTTTACACTTGCCACGATTCCGACATACTTCCTTCTCTTCATCCATATTCATAACTCTCTACATGCAAGCTCGTCGGTTTCGGGTAATTTTGACCTGACCTTTTGTTAGAACGTCTAAGTTTCATACTTGCAAAAATTTCGGGAAATCCACTCTTATTGCACACCTACATATAATGCCTGTAATCTCTAAACCCAGCGGTTGCAGTTGTGTGTTGAATAAAAAGATTTGTTCAT
Source organism: Amyelois transitella (assembly GCF_032362555.1). NCBI lineage: Eukaryota > Metazoa > Arthropoda > Insecta > Lepidoptera > Pyralidae > Amyelois > Amyelois transitella. The sequence goes on along the minus strand of NC_083511.1, from coordinate 788,673 downwards.
TCTAATTATTTACTAAATTTAACAAGAATGCGAGGTTTAATTTTATAGTCAGTAAATAAAAGTAACGGATTTGCCAAGAAAGACATAGCAACAATTATACCTCATATAAAAAGACAGAAGATTTCTTTTTTTACTTTTTATTAAATTTTACAAAACTTAACATAGTTTTATTTCTAGTTTCCCCGAACGAGACCGAAGTCTAGTGTACTTTAAAGAAATGTTACTTACAGTCACAATGGCAATAAGCCATCCGGTTATTCCCGGTAAGCTAAGTCCGGTTCCAACCGGATTAAACCGGTCTCCCGGCGTCCTCATTACGGTCTTAACAGATTAAGAACAGGTTTTTTGCTCTTATACTACACAGAATGGTCACCGTTGTTTATTTTCTTTTTGTATGTTTGTATGTTTTTCATAAAACAGATAAGTACTCGTGCAATAAAATCTTTAAAATAGGAAGGAGTTTTAATTTTTAAAAGCCTCTCATCTTTGATTATAAATAATCAAAGCCCCCATATAAATGAATAGTCTTTTTGGACAAAGTACGTATCTTGATTAAATTGAGGACGTCCTGGCTGTAGGATCAGGTCAAGAGTACCCGAAACCGCCGAGCTTGCATGAAGAGTGTTAGAAGTGGATGAAGAGAAAGAAGTATACATAGATCGTGGCAAGTGGAAAGATGTAGTCTCTGCCTATCCCTCCGGGGAAAAAGGCCTGGTTTTATGTATGTATGTACATAATAGACTTAGTAAAATATCATAGCTCCACGCAGAATCTGGAGCGCTACGGAAATTGCATTCCAAGTCCGTCACGACACGCCTTGGGCTCTTTGAGACAGAGTAGACTAGCTACTTTTTACCACTAAAATTTAAGCGTCCGTGGTCGAATCGGTAACGGGTATGGTTTAGATGCGTGATGTGTGGAGGGGGCATGGGTTCAAATCTCACCTCAGTCATGTCATTTGTGCGTGTGAGTCTTTATGTGAGGTAGATACGTATGTAATAAAAAAATGGTTTTGCACATTCAGGCAACTGGATGTGTGTGTTATCGGTTCAATATCGTTGGATGTCGTTAAAGGTGACTAAGGGATAGGTTAACAAACTTAGGATTCTTTTTCAGATGATGGGCTATCAACCAGTCAGTATTTGAATCTGAATTCTATCATTGGACCGGGTAGCTGAGCGTGGCCTGTCTGCTTTTTGATGACTGGGGCTCTGTCTGCCCCGCGGGGAATGTAGACGTGGTTATATGCCTAAAAATGTTATAGAAATATCGCTAGTCTAGGGACCATTAAACCGAAACATTTTCACACAGTGCTACATTTTCACAATTTTCATGGAAAGTTTTTACATTCTCAACAGCTGTAGTATTTTTCACGATTGCAAATAGTGTTTGAATTATTTTTTTCTTAAATGGCGTAAAAAAAAAATAATAATTAAAAGCCATTTCACAATATTTATTTCAGGATTTCATATGTACATATTATCATGCCTTTATCCCTTAAGGAGTAGACAGAACCAATACACAGATTGCTAGCCCATCGTCAAAAAATACCCATCCCATATCCATTGCGGGGTAGACTTAAAAAAAAATAAAAGGCCACGTTCAACTGCAGCTCAATAATAGAATTAAGATTCAAATACTGAAATGTTACTAGCCCAATCGACTACAAGAGGAATCTCAAGTGCATTAGCTTTTCCCTTAGTCGCCTTTTATGACATCCACGGGTAAGATGCCTTAAAATTATAATTTATTAAATACAAGCCATACAGCTAAAGCAGTAGAGTATCGAAACTCAAAAGTAAGTAAATGTTTTATTGTTCACTAAAAGAGTACATTACAAATATAAAACAGTAGTACAGTACAAAAGCGGGCTTATCCCTAAGTGGGATCTCTTCCAGCCAACCTGAAGTCTTAAAATATTAAGACAAATATGTGTGTGAGCTTATTCTATTACTTATTCTAAGTTATGGGTTCTGTTTCGTAAGATAAGTTAGTGCCATTTAATCCACATCTATACTAATATTATAAAGCTGAAGAGTTTTTTTTTTTGTTTGTTTGTTTGTTTGAACGCGCTAATCTTAGGAACTACTGGTTCGAATTTGAAAAATCTATTGATCTTTTTGCATTGAATAGACCATTTATTGAGGAAGGCTTTAGGCTATATAACATCAAGCTGCAACTATTAGGAGCGAAGAAATAATGGAAAATGTGGAAAAAACGAGGAAAATTATTCATCCTTGAGGGCTTCAATAATGTCCAAAATAACTATTCCACGCGGACGAAGTCGCGGGCACAGCTAGTCAAAGATAAAACGGCAATATTTACGTACCTATGCATACATATAAAATCCTCTTTAGAATGTTAATCCACGGTGGTTAAATTAATCACTCCGGAATGAAAAGCTTCGTGAAATATTGTGAAAGCTCGCGACAACAGCGAGCTTATGATTATCAACCCACATCACTCTACAAAATATATGAATAAAGATGGTTATATAATGGGCTGTTCTAACGTACTTTAAAAGGAGATCGTTAATATTAAGAAGTGAATGTTTGACTGACATATCAACACGTAGCCTAAACCGTTGGGTCTAGAGATTGAAATTTGACGTGTAGTTTCTTAATGTGGTCTAAAGGTGCACTGAGATTTCCCTAAATTCCCGCGGGAATGGGAATTATGCTTTTGACCATGGATCCTGGATTGGGTGAGTCAGGTTTTTATACAAAGCGACTTCTATCTGACCTCCACAATTTTTGCAGGTAAATGGTTTACATTGGATCCATGATTACACATCCAGTTGCCCGAAAAAAAACGAGAAAGAAAAAAAGAAAAAACATCGCGACCAAACCTACATAAGCTACCACCGACGACGCTCCTGTTATTTATGAAAACGACAGGAACCACAGACGGCCTTTGTGGCGCAGCGGTAGTGCGCTTGTCTGTGACACCGGAGGTCCCGGGTTCGAATCCCGGCCAGGGCATGATGAGAAACGAACTTTCTCTGATTGGCCTGAGTCTTGGATGTTTATGTATATAAGTATTTATTATAAAATATAGTATCGTTGAGTTAGTATCTCGTAACACAAGTGATCACAAGTCTCGAACTTACTTCGAGGCTAACTCAATCTGTGTAATTTGTCCCGTATATATAACGGTGTATAAATCATGGTTACAATACAAATACCTTAAATAACTCTTTGCCATCTATGGCTTAACTTCTCTATCAAAGCTAACTAAGCCACTAACTTTACTTTCCTACCAAAAGATTTATTTAATACCCATTAGGCATTCCACTAAAGTGCACTTTATATTAAATGCATTATGAGTTATTTTTGCAAAACGGCTTGCTTCATTTTTAGTGCTAATTTAATTTAGAGTCACCTGCGAGGCTTGTAGTATGTCTAGACATGGTAACTCATTATTAAAAGCGGCTTAAGTAGTGCACGCTATAAAGAACAGGAAAAACTATGGAGTAAATTTATTTTTGATATATTCAAATTTAAATTCAAAATTTTTATTCATTATTATAGAATACTTCATATCGCTTAATAAAACGTATGGTTTAACAACATTGGTTGACGTCAAATAAATTACTTAAAACTAAGTTTACTGCCGCTTCCAAGGCGTCAGTGCAGAAGAAGCGGTAACAAACTGCACTGCAGCATTTTCTTCAACAACGTCAACTTCACAATATCAATTAAACTTAGAATAGAATGTGGACGAGAGAATACATTATTCGGATTGCTATATCACCAAGCCAAACAGCTGAACGTGACCTATTAGTCTTTTGGAGATTGTTGGCTCTACCCCGCGAGGGATATAGACGTGACTGTGATATATGTATGTAAATTTATTTTATTACAGATTATTTAAGAAGTCTCCCATTTTTTCACTATCAGCCTGGTTTTCCAAACACTCTTTATCTCCTTATACTTCTGTTATCAAAGAATACTCGTAATCCAATTTCCATCTGTTCACATCTAAGTAGGTACCTATATATAATTAATACAAAAGTAACCCTTTTGTGTCTCGAAACTCATTTTGTTTTATTAAAGGTCTGGTCAAAAGTACTTAAAACTGAGGAGCTTGCATAAAGAGACTTTGGAAAGTATGATATATATAAAAAAAGGTATGCAGGGATCGTGGCAAGTGGAAAGAAATGGTTAATGCCTATCCTTCCCGTGAAAGAGGTATAATTTTAATTTTAAACTTTTACGAGTATGTAGAACGCATACTAGTCATATACATCACTTGTTTAATTTCTCTTAAAATAACAAGGTTCTTCTCTAAGGAGTTTATGTTCTTAATATGGTCACGTGGCTGACTTGAGCTTTTGAGAAGTATATTGGTACCTAAGTTGTCTAGTGCCCCTAAACTTTTGATAGTTTTTCATATCGAGAAAGTGAGACGAGACGACGATCAAACTATTTTGTGAATAAAAATGAAACTAGTAAATACGTGATGGTCGATGCAATTTAAAAATATAAAAAAGTACAAATTTAAAGTTATCCCTTGATTAATTGTTAGAATTTGCTTTCACTATGTAAATTAATACGCTACTTATTCAAACTAATATTATAATGTACTAGCCGTGCCCGCGACTTCGTCCACGTGGAATATTTATTTTGGGCATCATTGAAGTCCGCAAGGATGAATAATTTTTCCCGTTCTTTTCACATATTCTATTATTTCTTTGCTTCTAGTTAGTAGTTGATGTTATATAAAAGCCTAAAGCCTTCCTCGATAAATGGTCTATTTCAAGAAGTTGGATTGAGATTAGCGCGTTCAAATAAATAAACAAACAAATTCTTCAGCTTTATAATATTAGTATAGATATGTAAGTTTTTTTGCTAGCCCATCGCCTGAAAAAAATATTCCAAGATCAAGCCCATCCCTTAGTCTTTAACGACATCCAAAGGAAACAGACGGAGTGGTCCTATTCTTTTTTACAATTGGTGCCGGTAAACACGCGGCACGGCGAAAAGAAAAAAGCGAAACTTAGTGCGATTGAAAAATTACATACATACATAGGTACATATGGTCACGTCTATATCTCTTACGGGATAGACAGAGCCAATAGTCCCGAAAAGACTAAATGGCCACGTTCAGCTGCTCGGCTTAATAATGGAATTGAGATCCAAATAGTGACAGGTTGCTAGCCCATCGCCTTAAAAGGATCGCAATTTTATAAGCCTATCCCTTAGTCGCCTTTTACGACATCCATGGGAAAGAGATGGAGTGGTCCTATTCTTTTTCGTATTGGTGCCGGAACCACACGGCACTGCCGGGAACCACACGGCACAATGAAAATTTATTGTAACATCAAATTCAGTTCATCGAATACACAATGAGTTTCCAAAGAATTCCTGTAGAAAGTTCCCGAATTTTGGATATCCCCGATGCCCATTGCGTCCATAATTCGTTAATACAAAATTAACTCGTCCTTTTTGCGTCTTCGCTGAAATTAGGTACAAAAGTTTTGCACCACAGAACAAGGAAGGTCTCACCGCCGAGGTCGTTCAATGCTCTGTGTTGAGTATTATTCTTGTTCAGAAAAACAGATATATTCACTTTATGGAATCAAGAAAAATACAATTATTCTTCTTTTTTTTTCTCACTCTTTGTACACAGTGTGTTAGTTTTTCCCAATTGCTTCTGTCACTTTCCATCTGACTGGTCACTCCTCTCCTACTCATACTTTCCTTAACGCTGTCCATCCATCTCTTTTTCGTTCTTCCCTTACTTCTAAAACCTTCCACTTACTTATTTAAGACTATTCATCACATGATGTGTCCGTACCACAAATAAATTTATTAGCATTCAGATTTTCATTTATCGGTTCTACTTTCAAACTTCCTTTTATATACTAATATATACATAGATACATACATAAGGTCACGTCTATAATCCTTGCGGGGTAGACAAAGTCTTAAAAGACCGAAATGCCACGTTCAGCTGTTAGGCTTAATGATGGAATTGAGATTCTAATACACAGGTTGCTAGCCCATCGCCTCAAAGAAGAATCCCAAGTTTGTACGCCTATTCCTTAGCCACCTTTTACGGCATCCATGGGAAAGAGATGGAGTGGTCCTATTCGTTTTTATATTAGTGCCGGGAACCACTAAGACTGCTGGCTCTATCCAAGGGATATAGGCGTGATTATTATGAATCAATGAATGAATAAAATATTGAATAATGAGTTACTTTTAAACCTACTTTACATAGAAACAAAAAGCATTTTCGAACATGAAATATCGCTTCAACCCGAATCTGAAACATTTTAGACAATTTCAAACAGAGGTGTTCAGTCCATCCCTTTTTTAATCCCATTATATTGTGTGATGTACACCCTTTTATTCTGTTCCCGAACCGAACCCTTTTTTTTCGATAATTGCTTTTTTTAATCACCATTTTTCACTTTTTTGTTTCACATTATAAAAGTGGATAACCTTCTCGTTAAAATTTGATATGTGAACCGGATGTTACTGTGCCAAGTTCAGAACTAATCAAATTTTACAACGGTCATAGATAATGATTTTACAGAAGAGGCCTAAGTACTTGTTCGTATTCTGAAATAATTCAAAGTTTAAAATTTAGATGCTTCTAAAGCCACATTTATAACATTAAAATTCTAGTGGTCACAAACGTATTAAGTTTCATTAAAATTTATTAAAATAATCCCTAATTATTTCACTCATTAGCTTTTTTATGAAAGGAGGAGTAAGGAGAAGTATCAATAGGATGAATTTTCACAGTATTAATACCTAACCCATATCACTAAAACTCCCTACACATACATACATACATATATTCACGTCTATATCCCTTGCGGGGTAGATCGAGCCAAAAGTTTTGGAAAGACAGCCACGTTCAGCTTTTTGACTTGATGTTAGAATTGATATTCAAAAACAGTCTAACCGCTAGCCCATCGCCTAAAATATAATCCCAAGTTTTAAGCCCTATCCCTTAGTCGCCTTTCACGACATCCATGGGGAAAAGATGGAGTGGTCGTATTCTTTTTTGTATTGGTACCGAGAACCACACGTAAATTTTTTTTTCTTGTAATTTTTTAAAGTTCAATTTTTAAAAAAATAATAGCTCATCTACACTCATATTGTCTATGGCATACGACCGCCATACGATTTTATTACCGCACCCTTATTGACCACGGTCAATGTTGACCGTCAGCGCGTTAAACTTTACGCAGATTTCGCACTGAGACCTGGATAAAATTTCCGGGGTAAAATAGGTATTTAAAGTCCCCGTCACGGGCATTCTCTTGATAGCCATTTGGGTTAATCTGGTTTGGGATATGTCAGTGTGTGTAGTAGTGTATTTAGGAGTCACCTTCTTTCACACGTATATACATATATGTAGTAGTTCAAGATTTAAGGAACAATATGTTTTTATTTTACCAAATAACCGCATTTTGTCCCGTATATATTTATATTTATTTATCTATATTTATAGCATTCTGTATCGGTTTTATTTCAATATGTATTGTAAGTACTACGTACGAATTAAAATCTGTTGAAGTGGGTATACTTTTTCCAATTGACTTAGTCAAATTAATTCGCACTTATTCCTTTACCTTAAAATAGAGAGAGATACCTATATCTTATCCTATATAAAAAAAAATATCATCTCCATCTAAATCTGAAAATATCTACAATCATGACTTTATCCCTTACGGGGTTGACAGGGCAAACAGTTTTGCAAAGACTGTAAAGAAGTAAAAATGGAAAATATAATCAGATATCTATGGTACAGAGGTCACTTACACTAAGTACGTGTAAGTGACCTCGCTTACTCCGTAGTAAACAAGTCAGTCTGACCTCCGCTACTCTTGTTAAATTTTATACTACATAGACCTTCATTTCATTCATTCATTCATAAAGTCACGTCTATATCCTTGCGGGGTACACAGAGCTAACAGTCTTGAAGGGACTGACAAACCACGTTCAGCTGTTTGGTTTTATGATAGAATTCACATTCAAATAGTGACAGGTTGCTAGCCCATCGCCTAAAATCAGAATCCCAAGTTTATAAGCCTGTCCCTTAGTCGCTTGTTACGACATCCATTGGGAATAAGACGGAGTGGTCCTATTCTTTCTTATATTGGTGCCGGGAATCACACGGCACTTCATTAGATCTTCAAACATAATAAAATCACGTGTTTATCCCTTTACAGGCTAGACAGAGCCTACGGTCTCAAAATGACTAAAATGCTACGTTCAGCTGAATGGCTATAAAGATCTACAATCAATTTGAATTTGACAAATGTCTATCTAATTCCTAAAATCTAGATATAACTGCAGCGATATGCAAATAAGATTTAGTTCTCATCTCTTATTGAATGCAAATTCAGCTAGCCTGTCTAACTGTCCAATATTCTAGAATTGGTGTCATGTAATTCTCATGCTGCGAGGATTCAAAATTATTCAATATGTAGACGGGTTTTCATTGGATAACCAAACTCGAATTAAAGATACCTACGCAAAAATTACTGAACGGATTTTGGTGAACATACATACATACATATAATCACGTCTATATCCCTTGCGGGGTAGACAGAGCCAACAGTCTTGAAAAGACTGATAGGCCACGTTCAGCTATTTGACTTTAAGATAGAATTGAGATTCAAATAGTGACAGGTTGCTAGCCCATCGCCTAAAAGAAGAATCCCAAGTTTATAAGCCATCCCCTGAGTCGCCTTTTACGATATCCATGGGAGAGAGATGGAGTGGTCCTATTCTTTTTTCTATTGGTGTTGGGAACTTTTTTTTTTATTTCTCTGTTCACACAGATGAAGCCATATGGATATGTTACCGGAAAATAGCATTAATCGTTAATTGATCAATTTTCTAGGTATTTGATCAAGTTTCGAAATATAACAAACGGTATTTGAAATGTATTATTTAACGCAATGAATTTTAGCTAATTGGTCAACTTACGGTGCCTGGCAGCAATTTAATAATTTACGATTTTGACACAATTAAAATCATCCAATGGGCCAATCGTCGGTCAGTGTACTATTGCATATTAGTACAACTACAGTACAACAGCTAGAAGTTAGATAAAGAGCCTTCGAATCTTCAGACTATAAGCTTTAAAGTGAGAGAGTGAATGACAGGTTATTTATGAAATCTTCCTAATCAAGGTTAATTTTTGAGGTGAATTAAAGGATTAGATATGACAAAAACTATGTTTTGAAGTACGAAGTAACTTAGTAGGTAAAGTATTTCAAAGATACGTAAAGTGAAATACGTTAAAATACGTGAGTTAGTTTCAACAACAAACAAAAATTGTTAATTACATTATGCTTAAAGTACATAGGATTCAAGAATCGTCTAAGAAAGAAAGAAATCTCGGGAATTCCCACGAGCGTGAAACCTCAGACGAAATTACAGTTATAAAAACAAAATTTAACATTTTAAAACAAAGTTGAAATCGGAAATGAAGGGGTGATAAATGGTAATTGTGATTAGGGTTGCCATCCATCACGAATTCTACGAATATTTTCGGAAGAAGGGTCTTTCTGTATAAATACCAGACGTTTGGCGGTACCAAGTAGACATATTTATTGCACATAAAATTATGACATAACAATTTACTATGTTAAGGTACATAACAAAAGGCCTATATAACCTTTTTAAGTAAATACTTACCTATTATTTCTCTCCTCTTTTCTCCTTCTACCTCCTGTAGGAATAACTAACTTTGTGACTATACTTTCTACGAGTTCAATCATCACGTCATTTCTCCCAAATTCCGTGTAAATGTGGTCATCCTAACCGATGAACAAAGTTTTCCGCCGACGTCCGCTACAACGAGAGTTCGCTAATTCTCCATTGTAACACCCCCCGTTTATCGGAAAGGTTTAGCGCTGATTACATTATAAAATTTGTTATTAACCGACTTGTGCCGTGTGGTTCCCGGCACCAGTGCAATAAAGAATAGGACCACTCCATCTCTTTCGACTGTAAAAGGCGACTAAGGGATAGGCTTACAAACTTGGGTGTCTTTTTTAGGCGATGGGCTAGCTACCTGTCACTATTTGAATCTTAATTCTATCATTAACCCAAATAGCTGAGCGTGGCCTATCAGTCTTTTCAAGACTGTTGGCTCTGTCTACCCCACAAGGGATATAGACGTGACCATTTGTATGTATGTACATATGTATTAATCGACTTTATGTAATGTGCCGTGTGGTTTCAGAAACTTTATATTCTAAAGTAGGACCACGTCATCTCTTTCCCATGGATGTCATGAAAGGCGACTAAGGGATATGTTTACCAAACTTGGGATTCTTCTTCTAGGCGATTGTCTTACAACCTGTTACTATTTGAATCTTAATTCTATCATTAATACAGCTGACAATGTCTTTGCGAGACGTGATTATATATTAAAAGATGGAGTAGGCCTATTATTACTTTATACTATATATACCTATAGATTACTTTTTTCTATTGGTGCTGGGAACCACACGGCACTTACAATTATATCGATTTTATTCTACTAATATTATAAATTCGTAAGTTTGTCAGGATGTTTGTTATTCTTTATCTTATAATAAGTTATTTTTTATCCCGAAATTGTGTCGTGTAGGACTATTCCATATCTTTCCCATTACTGTCGTGAAAGGCGACTACGCGAAAGGCTTAGGTATAAACATGAAATTCTACTTTAAGGCGATTGAATAGCAACCTGTCACTATTTGAATATCAGTTCTATCATTTTGTTTATACAGTGGAACATCGCCTTTCAGTCTTTTCAAGACTACTGGCTCTGTCTACCCTGCAAGGGATATAGACGTGCCTTATCCGCCGGGAAATGTGACAGACAGACAATAATAATTAATCTACGTATAAGCGTGAACCGCGGGCAACAGCTAGTATAAAATTGACTACAAAATCTAATTCAGCAATCGGAAACTCTGCAAGAATCGACGTTTCTCATGCAAATCATTGGTAAATTGTCTTCGTTTACATAAATACGGTGCTAACTAAACTAAATTTGTACCAATTACCGCCTCATCAGTATTAAATCTACGATATTTGGGGAATTTGTTACTTTGTATTTTAGGAAATTAACTATAGTTAAGTATTCGAATTGGTACCGACTATAAATATTGTTTGGTTTACAGCTCTTAAGATTACGAAACAATTTCCTTCTATGGAATATATAAAGTGACTAAGGGAACAAGCATATTCATACTATGAACCATTAGATTTCCCATAAAATGTTGTGGAGCAGAGTCAAGTTGTAAAATCCTGACTGACACCCAATCCAGGATACTTTTGGAAAAAAAAACATCATTTAATTATGTTTTAAATTTAATATACCGAATTATTTTCAATAAAACTAAATGTCCAAAAAATGTGGAACGCTTCACGATTTTGCGTGTCATCCTTGCGCAGGGGCCATGCTAATCTTCTCTGTATCGTTCCAATTTTAGTATATGTACTGCCGAAGCAAGTACAATTACGAGTCAATTTCAAAAATATATATACTGAACTACTTAAAAAATTTTGCTTGCGCGATTTAGGACAATATAAAATATTTCATATTCTTTTATATGTTTTATATTTTTATTAAAGACAAATGAACAAATAAAGTCTTACATAACTTTCTTGTATATTTGTTCATATATAATTATTAATGAAAGTTCAAATTAAATGCATAATCACACAATATTGTTAAACTTTGCTATTTTAGTGACATCTAGTGGCAACAGTTGTAATCAAAACTCTTTTTTTTATATAATTTATAGATATCCAACAAACTTTAAAATAATTTAATGATTTGGTGAGGGATTTAAACTTAACTATAATTTTTAAAATGTAATCTAATTTGGTAAAACCATTTTAAAACATAAAACATCAAAAATTACTAACGCCATCTGTCAATTCATACCATCACCACTGAATATTTTGGTTCATCATAGCTTTTAGCCTTTCTTTCGTATACTCTTCATTGTGTTTTTTCTCTCGTTTATCTTGTTTAAACCTTTTCAACAAAAAGGTATTATTTTAATTGTTTGTAGGTTATAATTTACAGTCGAGAACTAAATAAGTTGATTGCCTATGGAGATATTATTATGGTAGGATTTCACTTATTTGTTAGTATGTTTTAACTCTCATAGATGGCGACACTTACATGAAGCGTTTATACAAAGTACTGTAAAGATTTTAAAGATGTCGCTGTTCTCAAAAAATAAAAATAAGGTTGGGTAATTTTACTTCTTTTGTTATTTCGCGCGCATTAGCAAATTAATTGTAGACTATGAGTTAACTTTATCACTGCAAATTGTTTTGATGTGAAAAAATAGGTGAAAACATTGTAGGCATATATTAATGATATTATTATTTTATAAATCAATAAAAAATTTAAATAGGAATTCACTAGGTAATTATTAAAGATGATTTCCGACATCGCATAGTGTTCAATGCGATTGTTTTGTAAAGGTATAACTTTCGGGAATAAATATTCAATATTACACTACAAACATAAAACATAAACATAAAATCATGCCTCTTTCCTGGAGGGGTAGGCAGAGACCTCTTTCCAGTTGCCACGATCTCTGCATATTTCCTTCGCTTCATCCACATTCATAACTCTCTTCATGCAAGCTCGGCGGTTTCGGTTACTTTTGACCTGACCCTTTACCAGGACGTCCATAATTTGATCAAGATACGTTCGTCGTTACACTACAAACGCTGTGCAAAATTATAATTAGGCACCTACCTAGTTCTAGTTTAGTTTTATTAGTTTTTAATTTATATTAGGTAAGTTATTATTTAATACTATTTAAACACTATTAAATTTTAAGAAACAACATGATAAAATACATAAAAACTGTAACAAAATCCGTTTTAGCCTTAAATATGCAAAGATTTTTCACAAAATGTAAATATGTTTTAAGGTAAAATAGGTAAAATGTAAGGTAAATTAAAAAGGTAACATATATTAGGGATTTTTAAATAGAAACGACGATAGTTTCAAATAATTACAATAATATCAACCCAATCAACAAGATTACTTTTCAGCACCCCTCAATTACCCTAATACCCATCTCGGCCACGTGGCGAACAAATAACATACAAACATAATTATAAGTTTGTTTGTTTGTACTGATATTAATCCGTATATCCTGACCTGACCCCGGGCTAGACTGGAAGTGACGTGTGAAAGGGAAAGTATTTTTGAACTCTCAATTTTGTTTTTTTTTTCTGACATAATTATACCTAGGGAGTGCCGTGTGGTTCCCGGCACCAATACAAAAAAGAATAGGACCACTCCATCTCTTTCCCATGGATGTTGTAAAAGGCCACTAAGGGATAGGCTTACAAACTTGGGATTCTTATTTAGACGGTGGGTTAGCAATCTGTCACTATTTGAATCTCAATTCTAACATAAAGCCAAACAGCTGATCGTGAACTATCAGTATTTTCAAGGCTGTTGGCTCTGTCTATCCCACAAGGTATATAGACGTGATTAATGTATGTTTGTACGTATTTTATTTATACTAAGATATGTGTTTTATATCGTTAAGTGTTCATACACGTAAGTACGCTGTTCGTCAAGATATTTCATTCACATGTATTTTTTTTAATATTATCTTTTTACTAGGTACCTACTTATATCGTTCAATTCTCAATCTCAATTTCAGGCAATATATAATGTTAAATGTGGCTATCGAGTCTCGTCAATCTTAGCTCTGTAGTCCCGTTAGGGTTACGGTAGTGACTAATTTTTCATTAAACATTTTACGACTTTGAATGTAGATGCATTCAGCCTCACCGCATTGCCTTTGAATTAATCGAATCAATTCTTCAATCGATTTGGTATTCGAATCGAGTCGACTCGCTCTGTGCCATTCGATTTGAAATTTAAATGTGGGAATTTTATAGTTTTCAACGTTTGCCGCTAGTTTTCACGAAAAATATGAATAACTACTGAATTTGATTGTTTTTTGTTAAATAAGTATTCAAATTAAGTTATCTATGGCATAGAAGGCGAGTTACGACATATTTTCATTTCTATAGTCTTATTCCGAAATATGAACCTCAAAATATTTGTGTGGTTCCCGGCACCAATAGAGTGCCGTGTGGTTCCCAGCACCAATAGAAAAAAGAACCATTCCATCTCTTTTCCATGGATGTCGTAAAAGGCGACTAAGGGGTAGGCTTATAAACTTGGGATTCTTCTTTTAGGCGATGGGCTAGCAACCTGTCACTATTTGAATCTCAATTCTATCTGAAAGTTGCCTATCAGTCTTTTCAAGACTGTTGGCTCTGTCTACCCCGCAAGGGATATCGACGTGATTATATGTATGTACTATGTAAATATTTGTACTAACTTGTAATCTCTGTTATTATTTTCTTGTACCTTGTATAAAATAGGCATGGGTGTGTAAATTTATCATTAATTTCACAAACGCCACTAGCTGACATAATGATAACTTTTTTCCAAAACACGTAGCAAAGTTTGTTTGCAAAATAAAAACTCACTTGGTCTAATATAAATTCATATGTAGGTACCTATGTGTAATTTTTTCCAGGGCATGATGAGAAAAAGAACTTTTTCTGATTGGAGTGGGTTTTGGATGTTTATCTATATAAGTATTTATTATAAAATATAGTATCGTTGAGTTAGTATCTCGTAACACAAGTTTCGAACTTACTTCGAGGCTAACTCGATCTGTGTAATTTGTCCCGTATATCTATATATTACGTCATACAGTCTGTCTATAAATTCATCCCCGAAAATTCCCATACCGGTTAAAAAAGTATAAGTACTATAATAATAAACAACTAAACCAATACACTCCCTGCATTTGCCATTTCTCTAGTTAGAAATAGTTTGAGTTTAGTTCAACTAAGTTTGTAAGTCGGTAAGCCACCCGTAATCCTTTCTCTAACACCTGCATAAATTGAATTAAGCACTAGACTGAAAACTTATCTAAGTTAGTTATTTTGTGTTCCTCTCGTTGTGGCGAATGTAATTGCGCACATCGTCTTTGTGGGGTAGACAGAGCCAATGGTTGCGCATCGTGTAAGACTGGAATGTTGAGACGTGGCTCGGATTGAGGTAAAAATATGTAGTGGCAGGTTGCTGGCATGACCCATTGTTTGAAAGATGAATCAAAGGGTCATAAACCCTTCCCTTGATTAACTTATATAATCTGCAAGTGCCGTGTGGATCCCAGCACCAATAGAAAAAGTATAGGACTACTCCATCTCTTTCCAATGCAAGTCGTAAAAGACGACTAAGGCATAGGCTTGAAGACTTGGCATTATTCTTTTATTCGATAGGCTAGCAACCTGTCACTACATATTTGTATTTATCTTAATTTAATCTTTAAACCGTGGCCTATCAGTTTTTTAAGACTCTTGGATCTGTCTGTTCCGTGAAGGATATAGGTATGGTACAAATTACAGCCTGGCTGTAGAGTAAGTACAATTTGTAAAAGCAACGAATTGAACTACAAAAAGCAACTAATTTAGAAGTATAACTATATACTATATATACTTCGCATTAATATTAATCGCATGCCATTTACACAGAAGTCGAGTAAAACTCCTTATTCCCAACAGATTGAAATAAAAATTGGCAGATGCCTATCGCTATGTCATCTTGATTAAAGTCCATAATAAAGTTACGTCAAATTAGAGCAAGAAAATTGGGAATTTCAAAATGAAATCCAATTACCCTTGGGATATTTTTAGAAATTTAACTCAAAATCAAAAATGTATCTATTCATTATTATGTGACATTTTGAACTTACTATATAATTGTTATTATTACATTTGATTTCAAAACATGATTTGAAGTCTAATAAATTGCTTAAAACTAAGTTTAGTGACGCTTCCAAAGCGACAATGCAGACATAACTGCCTCCATAGTGTGGTAGTTAATTTGTCCGTTTTAAAACCAAAAGTAATGCGGATCTTCACGAAAAGAGAAAACCGCGTTATACCTAAGTAATTGAGTCAGGCAGCTCAGGCTGTCAGTCTTTTCGAGACAGTTGGCTCTGTCTACCCCGCAAGGGATATTAACGTGCTTATATGTATGTATGTTGGGGACGTCCATACGCATAAATATACCTATAGCAAAATCCCATTAATTCCCATTCCATAAACATTTTGGCTTTATACACCTAGTATGTATGTATTTAAAACACTATGCTTTTTTCTTTCACTACCTGTATTGTTAGTTTGAACTAGTTTAGTGGCATACATACAGATATACAGATAATCACATCTATATCACTTACGGGGTAGATAGAGCCAACAGTCTTGAAAAGACTGATAGGCCACGTTAAGCTGTTGTTTGGCTTAATGATAGAATTGAGATTCAAATAGTGACTGCTAGCCCATCGCTTACAAGAAGAATCCCAAGTTTACCAGACTATCCCTTAGTTAGTGAATAGCCTTTTACGACATCCGTGTGAAAAAACATAATTATAAAAAATACTGAGTGCATACCATGTATAACCCACAATCATAGCTATCAAACGGCGTGAACCCATCAAAACATTAATAGCAATTTTATGGGTGACTAGGGTCACCTGCCTGGTAAATGTGGTGTTGTAATGAAGAGTGCGTTAATGGAGTGATGTTCGGGTTGGATGGCTTCCATTATAATGGAGTTTTGTTTTGAAAATGAAATGATTTTCGATACTGATGATAATAAACTTAGGATTCTTCTTTTTGCCGCGTGTTTTCCGGCACCAGTACAAAAAAGAATAGGACCACTCCATCTCTTTCCCATGGATGTCGTAAAAGGCGACTAAGGGATAGGCTAAGAAACTTGTAATTCTTTTTTTAAGACGGTGGGCTAGCAACCTGTCACTATTTGAAAACCTGTCACTATTTGAATATCAATTCTATCATTAAGCCAAACAGCTGAATGTGGTCATTCAGTCTTTTCAAGACTGTTGGCTCTGTCTTCCCCGCAAGGGATATAGACGTGACCATATGTATGTATGTATTCTTCTTTTTGGCGATGGGCTTATTTTTATCTCAATACAAATAGAATCATCATTGTGTATAACATTACAAGTAAACTTGCCTTTCCGTCTTTTTGAGACTGTTGGCTCTGTCTACCCCGCGGCGAATAAATATATGATTAGGTATATTTATGTATGTACGAGTAATACTGCTCATGCTCATTCGACCATTAACATAATATGTAACCCAATCATGAACTTACATCTGAATTGTAAACGGCGACTAAGGGCAAGGATTATAAACTTGGGATTTTTCCTATATTTAGTCTCAATTCTATCATTAAGCCAAACATCTGAACGTGGACTAACAGTCTTTTCAAGACTGTTGACTCTGTCTTCTCCGCAAGGGATATTATAATATACATATCATCTCTACGACAAACGTTACCAGCCAATCACAGCGAAGCATGCCACGCCATCAGTCAATAGCGGCGTAGGTTCTAAATCGCGCAAGCAGAATTTCCACGGATTGGACTACATTAACCTCCGACCCATCATCGTCATCAAAGATCTCGTCGGCTCCACGTGTTGTGTGTCAGACATCTTAATGCGACATGTGTTGAGTTTGCGAAGATTCTTTTGGATGAAAGTGAAACGTACGGCTTTCGGCGAGGTGAGATTGTTCCTCCTGTCCCTTGTCTCCAAAAACCTACCTTAATTATTTTGAATCTATCTATCTAACATATTTAAACGAGCAATTCTTGTATATATATAATCAGGATCTCGGAAATGGCTCCAACGATTTTCATGTAAGTTACAGATTAGGGGCTTTTCGGCTCAAGGAATCGATTTATCAAGGTCCTAGGTTCGAGAAAAGCTCGGTTCCCAAGATATATAAACATTTTAAGAACCGCGTTTTAAGAAACTATATCAGCGCCATCTCTGGTAGACTCAACAAAGCTCGGTCAACCGGGTACTAATGATTTTATTGGTTAAGTTTTGTATTATGTATTAAAATACTTGGTTAAAATGTGTTAGTTTGTTTTACGATTATTTTCATAAAAGTTATAACTAATTCTACCTAGTCCTAGCATGTAGGACTAGGAAGAATTAGTTTTACCTAGGCAAAATTATTTAATCCTGAAATCGGGTTTCCCCGGTAACACACTACTGTTACCGGGGATATCTACTACTACATCCAAAGCGCGAGGGTAAAAGAAGCGGCGGAACAAACTACACTACAGCATTTTCACCGGACATCAATTTACAAGATCATCATCAAGAATCTAAACTGTGAACGGATGCACATTCTCTTTTTGCAATGTGGGTTAAAAATAACCAAACGACCATCTGCCGCATTCGATTCTGGACAAATTTCACGGTCGATTGGCTTTTCATCAGCTGTAGTGTCATAATTGAGAGATCCAAGTTATGAATATATGTATTTTTTCTTACATAAACTTAGTGTACCTAAAACTGAGTAAAAGAAAAAGCTATATATGTATATAGCTTAACACTAAGTAAAAGCTATATAGCTATATAGCTTTTACTCAGTGTAGTTACTCAGTGTAAGGTACATATATATATTTATTTATTTATCTAAATACATACATATAATCACGTCTATATCCCTCGCGGTGTTGACAGAGCCAACTGTCTTGAAAAGACTGACAGGCCACGTTCAGCTGTTTGGTTTGATGATAGAATTGAGATTCAAATAGTGACAGGTTGCTAGCCCATCGCCTTAAAAAGAAGAATCCCAAGTTTATAAGCCTATCCCTCAGTCGCCTTTTACGACATCCATGGGAATAATATTCCATATAATATTAGAATAATATAATATTCTAATAATATATGGAATATATGTATGTAATGGCCTATCAGTATTTTCAAGACTGTTGGCTCTGTCTTCCCCGCAAGGGATATAGACGTGTAGTAACGTGTATGTATATACATATGTAATAATATAATATTCCACGAGAACAATATTCTAAATACATATATATACTGATTGACTTATCATCACACAGCCTTAACCGCTGGTCTAAAGACTAGATATTTAGCGCGTAGGTTCTTTATGAGGTCTAAGGGTGCACTAAATTCAAAAAAATTCTATCTGCACCTCCGGTAAAGCATTTATAGATATAAACCATCCTCAGTGCCGTGTGGTTCCCGGCACTATTACAAAAAAGAATAGGACCACTCCATCTCTTTCCCATGGATGTCGTAAAAGGCGACTAAGGGATAGGCTTATAAACTTAGGATTCCTCTTTTAGGCGATGGGCTAGCAACCTGTCACTATTTGAATCTCGGTTCTATCATTAAGCCAAATAGCTGAACGTGGCCATTCAGTCTTTTCAAGACTGTTGGCTCTGTCTACCCCGCAAGGGATATAGACGTGATCATATGTATGTATGTATGTATGTACCATCCTCAGAAACCCCTCCAACATTTCAAACAGGAACAAAATCCGTTATAACTTTCCGAGATAGAGCATACGTACAGACAGATAAACTTTATAATAACTTTATGATACGATTAGACTTTATAATATAGTAGTCATAGTGATGAAGTGAAGTGATGTATAAATTTTCAACTACATAATTGCGTAGTTTTTGACTAAAGATATGAATTTTTTAGCCATTAATATGAATAATTATTACAATGACATCGTCTATAGATGTTGTAAAAGCCGACTAAAGAATAGGCTTATAAACTTGAGATTTTTCTTTTAGGCGATGGGCTAGCAACCTGTCACTATTTGAATCTCAATTCTCTTGTTAAACCAAACAGCTGAACATTTAAGTCTTTTCGAGACTGTTAGCTCTGACTGCCCCGCAAGGGATATAGACGTGATTTTATGTATGCATGTATGACATAATAGACATCCATTTAAAATTACTAAAATGAAAAAAGTTACTTATTTAAATAAATATTGTCTTTTGGTACAAAAAAATCTTATTTTAAATTTGTATAAGAGCTAAAGCTAATTCAGTAGGTATCATAAAAAAATTACTGAAACCCAAATAAGAAAAATCTCACTCGTACATCTAAAACAGTAATTTGAAAATGTCATTATAATAACTCTTAGATTATGAATCTGTGCGAAGAGAAAATGTTATATTTTGCGAATTTCATTTGTACTTCAATTAGTTATGAGACGGATTTGTATAACATTTTTATAAAAACAACGTTTTTCTTCATTTTTATTAAATAAGTATTCTGTTAACTAGCTTTCTTCCGTCGGGTTATTTAACCGTTCTACCAGCGACTCTATTAGAAGTAACAATACCACGTGTCTGGTAAATAACATTGCCTATTGAAAGGAGGCACTCAGTATCTGACTCCAGTATCAAATAATTAAAAAAATAAATAGGACGTTCAAATTTAAACTAATTATTATTAATTTAAAACAAGAAGTTCCGTTCTTTTCAAAACTGTTGGCTCTGTCTACCCCGCAAGGGATGTAGACGTGATTATATGTATGTATGTAAACAAGAAGTGTGGAATTCCACACGGGCGGCGCGAATTCAAACGACAAGTCGATAGCGCGTCGGTGACCCGTCTCGCTGGATACGCGTCGCGTGCGCATGGTATTCAAACATTCTGAGATTTTGTGCACTATTTTGATTATTTTTATACATACATACATATTGTCCCGTCTATATCCCTTGCGGGTTAGACAGAGCCAACAGTCTTGAAGAGACTGAATGGCCACGTTCAGCTTATCGATAGAATTGAGATTCAAATAGTGAGAGGTTGCTAGCCCATCGCCTAAAAAAGAATCCCAAGTTTATAAGCGTATCCCTTAGTCGCCTTTAACGACATCCATGGGAACGAGATGGAGTGGTCCTATTCTTTTATTTATTGATGCCGAGAACCACACGGCATATTATTTTTATCTTTGTAACTATTGAGTATTTTGATGGTTTCAGATAAAGTTAAGCGTGTTTATCAGTTTTTATGTTCTTAAATATGAAACGCGATTTACCAGACACCCTGTATAATTATATTTTATACAATTAAATAATTATAAATAATGTATATGTTACAGATATAATTTTAACCCACATAGACTTACTAATAAAATAGACACCTTTATACCAAACAACGAAAATTCATCCATGTGGAAAATTCATAATGCTTGTTCACAAACTAATGTAGGTGCAGAAATAAAGTTGTGAAACCTTCTAAGGCGTTTACACATACATCACATATCACGCCAAACAAGGGACAGACCTTACGGGGTAGACAGAGACGCAAAGGCTACATTTATCTGGATTGAATGATGGAAATAAAATTCAAAACTATTGACAGGTAGCCTTTTTAAAAATAATATTTCTTCTGTAATTAATTATAATATTCCCATATAGGTATGTATAGAGTCATGGCCGATTACTATATACATATAGTGATATCATACCCCACAAGGGATACACGTAACTATATGTATGGGTATAAGTATGTATGTATATAGGATTACAGATCCAGAAAGAAAACTAATTGAATACATTGTGGCGACATATATACGCCACAAATCACAAAAACAAAATCACGAGACGCTATCAGTTAATAACAGCGAAAAGTCTAAATCGCGCATGCAAAGATTTCTCGGATTGGAGCATATATACAACCTCCGACACAACATCGTCGGAGCCGCGGTTCCCCAGGCGTCACACCTAGCCTGTACATATGTACATATAATCACGTCTTTATCCCTTGCGGGGTAGACAGAGCCAACAGTCTTAAAAAGACCGATTGGCCACGGTCAGCTGTTTGGCTTAGTGATAGAATTGTGATCCAAATTGTGACAGGTTGCTAGACTGTCGACTAAAAAAAAAATTCCAAGTTTATAAGCCTATCCCTTAGTCGCCTTTTACAACATATATGGGAAAGAGAAGGTGTGGTCCTATTCTTTTTAGGGTTCCGTACGTCTGAATACCAACGGAACCCTTATAGGATCACTCGTGTGTCTGTCCGTCCGTCGCTTACAGTCAATTATCTCCGAATCTATTAGACCGATTAAGTTGAAATTTGGTACACATATCAATTCTTGTGACCCAAACACAGAGGTGTAACGTGAGCAGATGAAATCTGTACATGGGGTGTCATTATTGGGGGGGAAGGGGAAAATTAAAAAAACAATTCTGAAAACTGCATCGTGTGGCATATCAAATAAGAGGACTTGTTGAGAAGATCTTAAATGTATTTTTTTGTAATTTTAAAATAAATAGTTTCCAAGTTATTTAAGAACCCCCCCCCCCCCCCCTTATCTACGAAACTACTGAACCTAAAATTTTGAAAAAAATACAGAATTTAGTTTTCTCCTTATAGATTATAGGCAAACCTATAAGAAGACCATGATATTAAAATAACATGGTAAATCACTCAAACATCACAACAAACAAAGTTGGGTCAGATTTAAAAAAAACATGATAGGTAACATCGTACGGAACCCTCTTCACGCGAGTTCAACTCGCACTTGTCCCCTTTTTTTTATTGGTGCCGGGAACCACACGATAAATAGTTATAACTGAAAATAAAGTAAATATTTTAAAATGTTTAATTTTTATACAGAGATTTACACTTACACTGTTTCACATTAACCCTTCGTAAACTTAGAAAATTTAACAATGGCCAAATAAACCGTATTGTGGTGTAATTTTGAAAATTAAATGGTAATTTCTGATCGTCACGGCTCAACGGTCGTATATAAATTAGTTTTTGATGCCGTCTGGCTGTATTAATTTCAGAGATGAACCTGAGATGATGCCGTGTGGTTCCCGGCACCAATACAAAAAAAGAATAGGACCACTCCATCTCTTTCCCATGGACGTCGTAAAAGGCGACTAAGGGATAGGCCTACAAACTTGGGACATGAGACAAGTTTTTTAGGCGATGGGCTAGCAACCTGTCACTATTTGAATCACAATTCTATCATTAAGCCAAATAGCTGAACGTGGCCATTTATTATTTTCAAGATTGTTGGCTCAGTCTACCCCGCAAGGGATATAGACGTGACCATATGTATGTATGTATGAACCTGAACTTTGCACCGACTTAAAAAGAGGGTTCACGTAAACGTCTGTGTCAATTTTGGTTTTATTTCTGTTTAAAATAAAAATTAAATAAATCACAGATGAAAATAATATTATAATGCGTCACATGGAGGCTGTATCGTGAGACTATGCTGTAAAAAGATCTGCCAGCTATTAAATGTCTGTTCGCATGCTTTTTTAAATCTACATAAATAGGTACAATAACGCCTCTTCTTCGGAGCGGTAGTCAGAGACCACCTATAAAAATATATTGAATTCTTTTCTTGATGTAATATCTTATACCTAATATGTTTTTAAAATATTTTTATTAGAAATATACATATATGTTAGTGATAAGGAAATCCGAATACTATAGAGTACCAGTATCTATATGTGCAGAATGCATATACTGTTCTAATGAATTAATTAATAAATTAATATCATTAACAAAAGACATGAGAAACATTAACACCTAGGTTCTTGAGTACCATTTTAACCTACTTTAAAAAAAATGGAGTGCTTTGAACAAAATCATGAATGAAACTCGAGCAACGTGACGAATCACTCACTGTGACATTAAATTCAGTCAAGCGAGAACTATTATAGATTGCATAGAGTAAGTATTAGGTTTTATGGTTCGTAGTAGAGCGCGCAAACAGATTGGATTCTATTGAAGCGCGGTAGAATTGACATAAATTGGTGAAATAACATTACATATTAATAATTATCACTCTGTTAATGTGATGCAAGATTGAGAAGCCAAAAATATACATACATACATACATATGTTCACGTCTATATCCCTTGCGGGGTAGACAGAGCCAACAGTCTTGAAAGGACTGAATGGCCACGTTCAGCTATTTGGCTTAATGATAGAATTGAGATTCAAATAGTGACAGGTTGCCAAAAATATACCTAAACCAAATTAAAAAAATTTATTAACGTTTATTGCTTATTTATTGCTCTTAGCCTGGTGAAAAGAGGTATGTAACATTAGATGTAGTACCTAAAGCTAAGGTACAGCACTTAATATTATGAAAAAATAATTATAATCACGTCTTCATTCCGCGCCAATAGTGTTCAAAGTTACATTTAACTGTACGGCTTATTTACGGAAACGATAATGTTTAACAGGGTTGCTAGACCGACGCCTCAAAGAAGAATCCCAAGTATTCCCTTGATTTTCATTTATTATTACACATAACAGAATGCAACTAAGTACGTATAATAAGATAAAAAAGAAATAGTAGAAACAGATCAGGGTCTAATTTTAATGATTTAATGATTGATATCATATTCCCGTAATATTACAATTTAGTAAAATATTTGACAAAAAAAATCTTGCGACATATTTGTGCGCTCTATATAAGATTAGTTACACTAAGCACAGTCAAAAATAATAGTTTTCAAGTCCTTTTATAGTATCATATTGATGTAGTGTTAAATGATAGGTAATTTATGTCAATGTATGACGAATTATACTTATTGTGTTTTGTGGGCTTCTAACATGAAGGGTGTTGGTTTATTGATAATTTTGCGAGAATTCCTGCTGTCTTTTGATCCATTGTGTCGTGATAGTACCAGTTGTTAAGAATAGGGACATTCTATGTCTTTTCTGAGGACGTCGTTAAACGTTTTGAGATAGTATTAAAAAAAATATGTAGACTGCGTTAGGTATTAGGTATACCCTATCAGTAGGTTTACGGAGTGCAGACATATTTATTGTCGTATAGACAAGATTTCCACTCTCAAATTTTAATCATTCGTGATCTTATGGCTTCTCAGATAAGATGCGTTGCTAGAAATACCTATTTCAGTTCATACATACATATATACATAAAATCACGCCTCTTTCCCGGAGGGGTAGGCAGAGACTACCTCTTTCCACTTGCCACGATCCCTGCATACTTCCTTTGCATCATCCACATTCATAACTCTCTTCAGTTCAGGTTTATTAAATTTCAAAATAGGATACAAGATTTCACTAAGGTACGTCAAAATTAGTTTAGTAGTCAAACCAATCATGGACAATTGTCAAATGACTGATAAATTGATTAAAATATGTTAATTTTAATGATTGAGCCGCTGAACGTGACCTTTGACTATTGTATCTATCTATCCCGTTAAGGATAAAGACGTGATTATATGTGTCTATTAAATTAACATTAAAAAAACATTTTAATTTTCATAAGCATTAGCCTCAAAACTCATTCAATGTTCACTGAATTTTATTACTTTGGCACCAGGTGTCCAAACCGTTTGATTGGCCATCCAGGTCCTGTTATAGCCTTGTAGTGATATATTGGACATTTTATAGCTGTCCCAAAATCATACTTTGTATATTTTATTAAAATTTTGACAAATTAATTAAACAAATCGTTCATATAGATACGTTTTATAATAGGTTGCCGGAGTCTTTTCTTCATAACCGTAAATTCAGAGAGACAGGCCACTGTTATTTATTTATTAAATATTGGTCATTTAAAAAAATTAATATTATTAAACAAAATACAAATGTATAGCCCAATTGGCCGATTTAATGCTAGAAGCATTATATACCAGTCAACCCTATGGTAGACCCTATGGTCTTCCAACATCATTTAGTTTGACTTACATACTTATCACAATATAATTCTCACCTATAACCTCATTGGTTAATAATAAAAAAATACCATCTACACCGTTATCATAAAAGTTCAATACTTACTGTATAAATGTATTTTGGTAACCTTTTCTCCATAACAGTCAGTTTTTTTTTACCAAACTTATAGGCAATATTCGTGCTCATATAATATTTATAGGATTGTAAACTTTTTAGCACTCTATATAAACCGAATAAAACAACTGGTAGCCCTATTTGTCTACGCAGGAATTTGACCTTTAACACACTTGTATTTATTTAAACTATAAGGTTGAAAATCGTGTGAAAGTTGTTTTTAGATTTGGAACGGTGATGGAAATTTGCGGATATTGGTTTTCGAGAAAATTCGATGTGTTTCCGAATAAAGGATTTATATTAAGGTGTATTTGATTACCACGTGTGCGGTGTGATTGCTTTTGAATTTGGAATTTTATTCAGTGACAATACATATTAGAATGTAGATAATTAATATTTTTTGTGTTTCCAAAACTGGTTAAAAAAAAAGATTTTTTTTTTTAAATCTTTAATTAATTAAGGGCCTTTTGTATTTAAGACATGTCAGTTCCATTGTAACAGATCTCAAATGTAAGACAAGGTAATAGAATCGTCAGTTATAGGTTGTATAGGATTGTAAGGTAATTAGGCTGGCCTTAATTTCAAATCGTATAAAGTTACTTATATTTTTTTATTCAGTTATTTGTTACGAATTTGCGGGCAACAGCTCGGTAATTTAAAAAAGGATGTTATTTTTAGTTATGACCTAAAATTTTAACACCACAATTCGTTTGGTTAAAGTTTTTTTTTTTTTTATTATTAAAGTAAAGTCATTATTAGTAAAGTATTTAGTACTGAAATGTTGAATGTGGATTGAAACTTGAAATTTATGAAGAAAAACTGCACATAAGGTTGATAAATCACTGAACTATAAGTAAATTAACATAAATATACATTAAATTACAGAACTCGGATGATAGGCTTATAAAATTGCGATCCTTTTTTTTTTTTAGGCGATGGGCTTGCAACCTGTCACTATTTGGATCTCAATTCCATCATTAAGCAGAGCAGCTGAATGTGGCCATTCAGTCTTTTCGGGACTATTGGCTCTGTCTACCCCGCAAGGGATATAGACGTGACTATATGTATGTATGTATGTATGTAACTCGGATGATCTTTAGGTTATAATAATATTCTAAAGTAACAAAAAACAAACGTTCCCGCGATGTATTCTTTTTTTTCATAATATTTTATAGGTGGCCAGTTCTAACCTATTGTATGTATTTTCAAACACACTTATAATGAGAACTTACAAATTAAGGACTGACGCGTACATAAAATTTGGTAGATAAACAATTTACCTACCATCAACACAGCAATACCCCGTGCTGGCCGCTCGCGAATCAAGTTTCTCACGTCTATATCCCTTGCGGGGTAGACAGAGCCAACAGTCTATAGTATATCTCAGCTTAATGATAGAATTGAGATTCAAATAGTGACAGGTTGCTAACCCATCGCCTAAAAAAGAATCCCAAGTTTGTAAGTCTATCCCTTAGTCGCCTTCTACGACATCCATGGGATAGAGATGCAGTGGTCCTATTCTTTTTTGTATTGGTGCCGGACACCGCACGGCACTACAATCAAATTTACATCTATACCTACAGCGATAAATATATCAATATGTAAATAATGCGTACGAAAATAGCGATGCGTAACATATATTATTTATAGAAAAGACAGGAAAGAAATTGCCGAAGACAAATTCTTGTGACGGTTAAACGGTTTCTTGTTACCCGTTTAAGTTATAAATATAATGGAAAATATAAATAAACGAAATATTTCTGACTAGCTGTGCCCGCGACTTCGTCCGCGTGGAAAAGTTATTTTGGGCATCATATTTATTTTTGCAAACATCCTCCTCGGCTTTATCAATTATAGCTGCTAATTGTTATGCGACTTGGCGACGACTTGGCCCACATCATTACCCGCGACGGAACGGAGACCGTATATAGTGAGATGAGAGGCCTTTGCCCAATCGTGTGATCTTACAGGCTGATACTTTACTTTACTTTAAAATAGTAATATCTTCTAAGATGTCTCAGGCGGTCACGCGTATTAGAAAGAACGCTGGTTCGCCGTATTAAATGTTTCGCTGCAAATTGCTTATAACGACTATATCTCAAAACCTATTCGTCTGATTTATATACTGTAAATGGCAATTTTAGTCTACATGAAAAGCCGAAAGTAATAAACATATTTATTTGGATAAGGATTAATACTGAATTAAAGAAAATTGGTTTCAAAATAA
This sequence comes from Amyelois transitella, assembly GCF_032362555.1. Taxonomy (NCBI): domain Eukaryota; kingdom Metazoa; phylum Arthropoda; class Insecta; order Lepidoptera; family Pyralidae; genus Amyelois; species Amyelois transitella. The sequence goes on along the minus strand of NC_083511.1, from coordinate 760,738 downwards.
CTTATGTTTATAACGAAAAAATAATCTTAAAAAATGAACATAAAAGTGGTTATCGTAAGTAAACCTTAAGAGATAGATATATGCTCTCGCGGACTTTTTTGTGGCAAAAAATGAGTACTTCACGTCTTTAGTACATTGTTTTACTATATCTTTGTTGGTTTGCGCAGCGTTCGCGTGGAAAGCTCGCAGATGGCCGACTCATTCAACTTTCACCTGCATTGTTGACGTTTACCGTAGGAAATCCGGGATAAAATGTAGCCTATAGCCTTCCTCGATAAATAGACTATCTAACAGTGAAAGAATTTTTCAAATCGGTTCAGTAGTTTCTGAGATTAGCGCGTTTAAACAAACAAACAAACAAACAAACAAACAAAACAAACTCTTCAGCTTTATAATATTAGTATAGATACGTGTTTTACGTTCCTTTTAGAAAAACATATTTCTATAATTTTTTAATCAGCGAAATTCAACTGTGAGTTTCACTCCCGTAAATTTATGGAAACTATATTTGTTTGTATTTTCAAAGCACAGATCCGTATCAAATGCGGATCTAAACTTTATTTCACAAACAAATTCAAATGTCCATTTATCAGGAATCAAACCCGTTTCGATTTGCCACGGCACCCAATGATATCGCATTGTATTGCGAATCCCATCTGTAGCAACCCTAACTATCCGAAAAATTATGACAAACGAACAGCTACCTTAACATTTTAATAATAAAGCACAAAATCGTTTGATAGCAAATTCGTCATTTTATTTGATTAAAATTAAAAGATAGTAAGTCTTACATACTTTCCTAATGAAAAAACTATTTTAGTTCCTTATGATAAGAGCTAAAATTGTTTGATACATAAAAATGCAATAGATGACACGAATTTGAAAGCCGTAACCTATTAGCAGTGACAAAACATACGGTTGTCAGCATGATACACGATTTATTGCATGCATAATAAAATACCTAGGGATTATTAATTTGATATACCTTGTCACATTGAAATAAAGATGCTTTTCGCTTAAATTATGAGGTCTTTTTGGTAGCAACTGAATGAAATAATTAGGAGTACCGTAACAAGGCACTTGGTAATGTCAATTGTTACGATGCAGTTTTTGATTTGAATTAATGATGGTACTGTTAGGTATATCTAATTAGTTTTTTATACATTTTATTTTATTATAAAGAAAACTAAGATATCAATGATTTTGTAGGTATTTTATAATTAAAAGAGAATGTAAATAGAATACCTCAAGAACGCGTCAATTAATTTGACTTTTAAAGTAGTCTAAAGAGATAAAAGAAAATATCGCCATCAAACTCGAAAATTTTTGAATTTTGAAATAATTTTTGGTCGAAATTTTGTGTTTAGTAGATAATGTTATGAATTTATTTTCTGGAATTTTTAAAAGTATCGTAACTAAGACGATGTTTGTGCGTGTCACGATGTTCAGGAAATCCCAAAAAAATTAAAAGCAAGTTTTATTTTTATTTTTGTGCGGATAAAGGAAAAATAAAATTATTGGTGTAATTATCAACAAATAAACAATTTCCCACCCCTCCCGCTGACCGAAAAATCATTTATCCAAATAAATCACGACAATAGACAACACTCGAACGAGTGTCCTGTCGTGAAGTACTGGCTGATGAAAAACAAATTCCGAATTCAAATGCGTTCCAAATTCAAACAGATACTGATGAAAAGACGCCGCGTGGCGTACTGATATTTACCATTTATTATTTGCGTGAAATTAATTGCAAAATTACAGATTTTAGATTCTATTGTATTGACAATAAGATTGTGTGTATATTTCAAGGGGTGCAAAATGATATAATAGACAGTAGTATGGCTGCACGCGGCTACGCGTCCCTCCATAGATAATAAATGCTTTTAGCAAATAATTACGTTATTTGATTTTAGACGGATGATGGTTACTTCGCAAACATTGGCTTAGAAGCCGTCGTGGGAGAGATTTGCTTGGCACGGCTTATTGATTCACTAATTGATTTAATAGGGACTCGCTGTTAGTTGGGAAACCCTGATGTAAACAATGTAATAGCTTTTATTTTCTGTGCTAGTGATATATCTATCTACTTTTATTATCTGTAAAGTATAGAAGGATATTATCTATTTTTAAAATTATTTTTTTCTTATCTGAATTAAAGAAAACTTGTTTATTTGGCACAAAATACAAATTAAAAATTTACACCCAAAAATGTACCAAAAAGGTCTCTACAGCGAATGTCACAGTATGAGCCGCGACGCTGGTTTTCCGCGACTTCTGTTCTTGATGTTTGAAATCTAAATTAAAAAATGTGCATATTTCTTTTTAAGATTACGGATTTGTAAAATCTGACTTCACAAGTGACAAGATCACTCGGATTCTTCTATGGAGAGTAAAATTAAAAAAGATAAAAACAAAACGGTTCTTCAAGTGTTACCACAGACAATTATTGCTAAATTGTCTGTGGTTTCAGCAGAATAGGAAGGCTAAGTTGCAAGAAACCAGGGTGAATACCTAACTATGGTTATTGTCAACTTATTCGAATGTTTTTTAATTACTCTCTTGTATCGGTGCTCAGAGTATTTCAAATAGCATCAGGTATTTCTATAAGCTTCTTTGGGTCTAACTATGGAATTAGAAGATAAGTAGTCTTAGATTTTTTTAGTTTGGCAATCTAAGCATGATTTTCGGATTAATTAATAATGGACATTCCTAAATCAACAAAAGGGAATAAGAATTTAAGGAGGGTTTGCAAAGATATTTTTCTACAAAATAGAAGAACGAATCAGTCCAATGAAAATTGTCCCCTACATTCTTAGTGGCACTCGAAATTCCTGGTCCCACATAATCAAAAATGTCATTTCAACCCCACATAGGATTTCATTGTTAAAATTAAAATTGCATACTCAAATGAACGCCTGGATTTATATTAATCAAATCATCCCAACTAAAATGTGAAAGTAAGTTCGCTTGTTTGTTTGTTATTGCTTTAGACGTTATCCTCTGGGATAGGCTTATAAACATGGTATTCTTCTTTTAGGCGATGGGCTAGCAGGCTGTCACTATTTGAATTTCAATTCCATCATTAAGCCAAACAGCTGAACGTGGCCTATTGGTATTTTCGAGACTGTTGGCTCTGTCTACCCCGCATGGGATATAGACTTGATTATATATTTGTATGTTATCCACTGAACTAATCTTCTTGAAATTTCATTTGGTAAAAACTATAGTTCCCGCAGGATTTGCGAAAAACCTGTGTAATTTTGTAGGTGGCGCTAAAATGTACCGTATAACAGCTTTTATAAGGCTGACATTTAAGTAACGAGAAATGTGTTTCTCAGGATTTCGATGTTTTTATTTAAAAGTATCAAGTTAGAAAATATTAGAGTGAACGTTTCATTTTCAATTCCTTTCAAAACTTTTAAAAAACTGACCGGGTTTAATCGCCAACGGCGCTGGATCTCGGGGTATTTTGAGAATAAGTTGAAGATTTTGTAATTTTTTTTTTATAAAATGAGGAACTAATATTCGAGTAAGTATCTCATGGCCTCTACATAGCATAAAAAGGTAGGTCATGAAAAAGAAATTACACTTGCTCTTTATATAAAATTTATTAAGTATATCTAACAACTTGTAAATTTGTAGCAAAATATAGTTTTTGTACTTTTGAGAATCTTACATCAATCATCACATCGCTTGATAAATTATTTATATTTACAAAATTTACACCTTTGAACTCGTTGAAAAACGTACTTATTACAACTATTACTTAGAAGATATTCATCATACATAATGAACATACAATTAGATCTCATTTTACGTATGATCTAAAATCTTTTGTAATACATTTCCTTATCAAAACAGTAAGTTTAACTTTCCGCCTCTCACACCAAACTCTAAATAAATTAGCAACGTTTCAAAAACAAAGTTTTCACGTTTATTAGCTACACGGCACATTAATGTCAAAAGTTCTAAAATTAAGAATACTGAGAAAGATTCTGCGCTTCAAAACTCCTGTCGCTGTCACTCACGACGTCTATTTGCTCTTGTTCATTGTCACACGACTCCTGGCTTTTTGATGAGCAAGAACTTTTTGAACAGCAACACTTCTTGGATCGCTCGCTGGAACTCATCGGAGTTTCTTCCTTCTTCAACTTCACGCGGCGGTTTTGGAACCAAATCTTCACTTGTTTCTCTGACAGCTTCAATCGCGACGCGATCTCGATTCTTCTCAGTCTTGACAAATACATGTTCATGGAAAATTCTCTTTCGAGTTCCAATAGTTGAGTACCGGTAAACGCTGTTCGGATGCGTTTACTTGAATCTTCTTTCAGCGGCAGACGTTTCAAGTCTTTTGAGTAACCGGGCAGGAGTTCTTCAGGATGAGCGAGGGGAGGACTCGGAGTACCATTTCTGCTGTCGCTAGACAAGGACGGCGACCGTTGACCTTGACTTTTCACTGGTGACGTAGCTGTTGATTTGTACGGGTGGTGTAAATAAGGAGATATAGATTTCTTCCTTTTGTTTACAAAGTTGATTGGCTCTTGTTCTTCAGTCTTCAAATAACCTTCGAATGGTCTCGGCTCTTGGACTGGTTCAAAGAAATCTTGTCGCGGCATCTGATGCAGCAACGGATATCGAAAGTTGAGGTGCTCCAAAAATGGTCGGAACAAATCCGGTGATCTTTGGGGATGTTGTAAACCAAGGCTCAGAAGATTGTTTAAATTCCCCGCGTATGGGTAAGGTAAAAACTTAGGGCGTGCATCCATATGATGCCCAATTAAGTTCGTATACGGATTGAGGTCACTAGACATTTCTGTCTTCTTGCAGTCCTTCGTCTCACTGATGAGTGTGTCTACTAAAAATGACCGGGACATTTTGTGCGTTCGCGATGACGTACCGTGTTCAACTGATGTGACTGGGGTGTGCTCACGAAAGTAACAATTACAAAACTACCCCCACTTAGTGCACCCTATTGTAAATACACACAATGGGCCTCACTTGAAGCGTTTTGGCAATTACGAAGCCCGGCCCACCCTTTTGTCGGCGAGTCAGTCCCAGTGTAGCGAAAAAAAAGGAGACGATGAATAGAGCATTTTAGTAGCTATGAATAATTTTGTATGGGACGCTAACATCCTTAATATCTATCTCATTAAATCCAATTTGGTTACTGTTTATATTGTGCAACTGTTTTTAGTCCTTTAAATTTTTTGTTGAGTAATTTTTGTTTGTTGTATTCTGCATCTCATTGCATTACAACTTTAGAACAATGTTGATTGTTTTGTAAGTATATTTGACAAATATTATTTTTCTTTCTGTCCTTCTTGATGCCCACCGCCTTGGATCCATGTCATACGTTACTCAGCCAAGCACAGTCTTCGACTAGAAAATTTTACTTCCCGAATCTATTCTAAAAGCACCCAACAGATTCGAATAAAGGAGCAAGTCTATAAAGCTGCTATCTGCAGTGTAGTTTGTTCCGCCGCTTCTTCTACACATGCGCTTTGGAAGAGGTAGTAGTTATAATTTGATTTGTGACGTCAATAAGAGATACCTTGTATCCAATTTTGAAAATGAATATTCTAAACTTTTTCTGACCTAAATAGCTAGGTCCCAAAATTATTAAGTTCATCCAACTTTTGTACCTACATATATTATTTTGTTTTCTTTCAAGTATATATTTATAGCCATATTTTTGGACATTAACAATTAGGTTATTGTTTTACCTGTTATACATATTTATAATAATTATCATTATATTAACTATTTTTGCAACACCCGTAGGTACATATATCTCAGTTTGATCCAAAGGTTAAAATGGCAGAGGATGCCTTATGGCATCTATTTCATTTCACGGTTTTAATAAATAAAATAAAGAAATGTAATAAATTTTCTGCTTAGTTTATAATGTAATGTAACTTTGTACGTTTAAAGGTTAAGTAAACATTTGCAATAGTATGCTTACTGTGAACCTACGCAAGTATTCTAAGTTAATTAATGTACATAAATTTACACTCATAAATCTGTAATTAATGTTCTCAGATGTTGATGTTAGTATCAACATTGTTATAGACTAAATCATTAATCATACAACTGTTATCATAATGATATGAAAGGGTATATATTTATAAGCATAGTAGTATAGTAGTCGACAAATAAAACTCTCTACAGGTTCTAATTCTACCCAAAGACTCTTCTGGGTACAACTTCGATGTCTCAATATTTACTTATCTTGAAGTAGTTTTGTGTAGTTTTATCATTATAGTTTGGTTATCTTCCACTGCTCGTATGATCTTAGGCAAAACCTATATAGGTCTGAAAACGACCTGCTTTATGTAAAAATCTGTCTTTTGCAATCCAGGATTAGCATCGTTGCCGAAATGAATGTCAGAAGGTTGCTGATAACGTAAATTGTAACCAACGTAAATATATATTATATAAAATACTCAAATTAATTAATAACAATCAGAAATTATGAAAGAAATATGAGATAAATAGCTATATATGATTTCTTTAAAAAAAATTAAATACCTACTTACGCATTTTATTTCGCAAGTATCAAACATACTTGATCCTTTCACTTCATACAGTATTAATTAAGTATGAAAACCCTATAATACCATCCGTATGCTATACGCGTGATTTTGATCTTGCAAAAGAAACTTCGCAAGGGTGGGCAAGCATTAGCCCCGCCCTTTAAAAAAGAACCCTTAGTAAACCAGTTTATGAAATATTAAGGGTAGAATAATGTTTGGTAGCATTATAATTGTGAATCAATTCATGTTATTATCTTGTCAGTTTTAATTTGAAAGCAACTGTAGTCCTTTTAAGTGGTTTATTATAGGTTTGTATGTGAACTGAAGAAGAATTTAAATTCGGTTATGAAGACATGAATCAAATTTAAGAAATTTATGCATGAATGAATGCATGTTGTAAGGGTCAAAAATAAGAGACATTCGTAAATATGATTTGAATAAAATAATTTAAACGTATAAATTTTAAATGTGATCAGTTGCAGAAATTACATGAAGAGAGGTTAAAAAGTGATGGTGATCTGTTAAACGTTTAATACTGAAAAGATAAAGATGATATCTAAAAAGATAAAGCCGACCATTTCAAACATAAAGATCGTCGTAACCCTTCATGTAACGAATCTTGCAAACTCGTCACCGGCTTAGAAAAACACACAAAAAGCAAGCATTGTTGAAATCTGACAAACCAAAATATAATCACGAAATCGCGAACAACCAAACAATGGGATGGAAATAACAATATATCGGTAAACATTGCTACCTCGATGCTTTCATCAGATAAAATAAACAAATGTACTTAACAATTTCGTTAAAAAATCCCGTATTTTCAACCCTGTAGAGTTTATTTTACAATATTTTGGATATCCACCTACACAAATCTGATGAACAGACAAATAGGTAGATAATAAAGGGTTATTATTGAGTTTGTGTCAAGGGTGAGACCCGGTGAATAGAGTTTTGGTTGATAATTTCGCAAATTTGTTGGAGGAAATAATGTTTACTGTTGGTAACAGCAGATGTGTAATGGACGAATATACAGAGGAATGATTTTTGAAGAACGATGTTGTTGACAATTGTGATAACTTTGCCAAAAAAAAACTATCAGTAGAAATAAAGTAAGTAAAATTTTACATAATTTTATTGTTATTTCTTCTTAAAAATTATTTCTTTTTTATATTTAAAGAGTTATAGGATTAAATATATTTTTAATTTATAACTTTTTCAATGAAATGAACTCATAAAATATCATTTAAGCAAATACCCTGCTAAATCAGCTAGCATCATTTAAACGAATATTACTGAATGTAAATTCTAAAGATAATATCGGTGCAGTTCTTAGATCACGTGCAATTAATTGAAACGCAGTATAGATTATCGTCGTTAAGATTTATAGAGTAATTAATACCTATTTTTATTTGAAACTGAAAATGAACACATTGATGAGACACGATTTTGCTTTGAATCCTTAAATCTCTTAGCTGACCACTTTCAAATAAACTTTTAATGACCAGAACGTGACCACAGGAAGTCTAAATTTCAATGTGCATTGAAATATAATCTAATTGCCGTTTCTATTCATTTGCTGACGTGACTTTTGTGAACACCGATACACAAATCAAGAGTACAGCGGAAATGAGATCAAAAACTGCATTTGATGAGCACCTGACGAAAAAATAACAAAATGGCGATCTTCTAAGAATGACTTTTAAATGATACAACAATGCTGACGCCTTAGAGTCTGAGGCATGTTCACTACGGGGTCCACTCATTCATACAATTCTACGTTCATTCATATTTAGCTACGGTGGATACGGATTTATGAATGGAGTGTCCATTTCATTGTATTTTGCAATTCCTTTGTTAAATTTTGGAGGCACAGGTATGTTGCTTCTTACAACCTTATCTGTATTCGGAATTTTATTTTTCTAATCTCTATATTCTTTATGGTAAAGTTCGAATTTCAAATTCAGAAAAGAACGTGTTCTTGGTTCGAAAATAAATTATTTTCCGAGGTGTCTCATACATTATTTTTGGCACTATTGTAGTTAAGTCCATTAAAATATGTCGAAGTCAAGTGTGAGAGCTCATTGTTAAAAATGTTGAATGAAATAAATAATAATAGTATCTAGTTTCAAATGGTTTCGAAATTAATTGATTGGGTTTAAAATGAATGAATTGTAGTACCATTTTGACGAGAGATTTCCAATAGTGGTAGTTACTTATTTCGGGAAATGATAAAGTTTCATATCAAATGTTACAAATTACATCAATTGACGTAGTTTTTATGTTATTACTTTGGTATTTTACTATATTGCAGTGGAACTTTCATCAGTGTCTTTAAGACTATTGGCTCTGTCTACACCGCAAGGGATATAGACGTGATGATATGTATGTAGTATTTATAAGTAGTATAATGCGACGCGTAAGTTTAAAACTAGTTATTAATAGGTATTGTCTGTCAGTTAGTCTGTTGCCATTAAGTAAGAAAGAGTTATATATATATATATATATATATATAATACGTACAATATATGGCCTTAATGCTAATAGCATTATCTAACAGTCTGCTATTCTTTGTGCGCAATGGCTATGAACAGAAGTAGTCAAATAAAGGCATAAAATACTATATTATATTAACGAAGCTCCGCGCAGAAATAGGTTAAATAATAATTCTATATCTGTGACACCATAATCAGACTTTAAATGTAAATGTAGGTTACACATTCACTTTATAAATACACCGCGGATTGATGCGATTTTGCTTCAAATGACACGAGTATCGAGTGAGTGGTGATCCATCTTATGTCGTAAGCTTCATGCATACATTTACGTTCTTATTGAAGATAAAATGTTATTCTATATTTACACGGAAAAGACTTTTCGAATGGATTCGTGTGGGATAAAGAAAATTTGCAGAAATATACGTAATTATAATGTAATGTTAGACAGAGTTAATAGCAAGTAGATAGATAGATAGACGCTTAATTTTTTTCTTTTTCTTATGGTGATAAGAAAAAGAAAAAAATTAGGACTTACCGCTAAAGCAATCTCTTCCAGTCAACCTTAGGGTGGGAGGAAATTAAAATAGAAAGGCAATAATAAATTAATACCTAGATAACCTAGTATCTATCTAGTAGATCTTTTACATAAATTTAAGACCTGTTGTACCCATATTAAGCAAAAAAAAATTGAATAAAGAATAATTTATCCCTATAGCAATCAACTAGCCAATGAGAATATTCTCTACGAATAGTGTCAAGACTCTAAAACCATGAATATAATAGAATAGATTTATTTTCATGTAAGGCAAGACAGCTATATGAGTGATTGAGATTCAGATAATTATAGTAACTTGTCAGTTAACCTGACGATGATGTTGTTAATAGTTTTTAATCGTATTTTGTGACCATTGAAAGTTTATACTTTTTTATAGCCAAGGTATTATAATAATATTAGCCATAGACAAGGTGTTTTTTTTGGCAAATTTTATGAATAGTTTTTTTTTTATATCTCTAATAACAATGATATTTTTTATCGTGAACCAAATGATTTCAATCAATTTTAATCTTCAATGGTTAATAGACAGGAATCCAAGTTATAGAACTGACATAATCTTAAAATCTTGCAACATATAAGGATATACTTGTAAAGAATATTAATGCAGGTCTTGAATATCGTAACTATTTACCGGTTACAATTATTTCATATCTGGACCTTACCCATAATAACACGGAGGGTTTATTTACAAAATTGAAAGTCACTCTCGAAGGAAATTTAACTTTGGCAACATCAAAGCGCCGAATTAATGGACTCGCTGTAACAAAAAACTGTATAAGTCCTATTATTTAAATTTTAGATTTTTTTATTGAATCAGGAATGCTCAGTTACAAGATCTTGTCAATACAAACCAACATCGTTGAGCTTGCATAAAAAGATTAGTAAATATGGTTTAAATGTAACAGTCAGAAGAAAATGCTGCAGTGCAGTTTGTAACCGCTTCTTCTGCCATCACGCTTTGGAAGCGGCAGTAAACTCAGTTTTAAGTAATTTGTATGACGTCAACGATATTTAAATGTCCTATTATAATGCATAAAAATTTTGAATTAGAATTTGCTAGTTCATTTATAATACTCGTAATAAAACGATGTTATATCTACAAAGAAAATTCGAATACCTAAAAACTTAAAAAAAAACTCATCAAAAAACTTTAAAATTTGAACTTACGTCATTTCACGCTCCGGTCATCCGTTAAAAGTTAATAAAACATGTTGCAAACGCTTTTAAAACTGCATCCAACCTGCAGCGTGTGGGGTGCGTGGAACTAAATTAGGGTAGTTTGGTTGTTAATGGGGCTTCGCCGTGCTTACATACGTCTCATTTCCGATTCGGAAATTTTGTTTGTTTATTGCCATTAGTTGTTTAAAATTTTGGAAAAAACATCTTCAGGTTCAGGTTTTTACATGAAGCGACTTCCGTTTGATCACCGCAACCTTGTAAGTGGAGCTTAACCCATATTAGGCCAAGGTATAAACTACACCAGATGAATGTTCTATTCCTAAGGGAATCCCTAAGAGGATTATAATATTTGTATCCTGTAGAGAGAGAGAGAAAGAGAGACTAGAGGACGCTAGTGGCTTTGTCCGCGTTTAATAAATAATTTCGTGAAATCCTTATTGCACCCTTAGACCACATTATGGAATCTATATTCCAATTTCTAGATCCAGTAGTTTTGATTATGCGTTGTCTGTTAGCCACTCATTAACGGAAGGGTTTTATATGCGTACCTACATGTAACATAGACCAACGAAATTCTGAATTCCCATGGTTGTCACGGCAAATGCTTTAATTGAAGTACCTCGGTCGATCAAGTGGCTGTCACGTGGAGTGCTTCTTGAAAGGTCACGATTGCTCTACACACGACCGAGTCATGAGATAAAGCGGTTTAGGTTAACATACATATGTTTCTGGACTTGTGAATGCGTAAGAGTTTGTGTATTTGTTCCTCTTCACGTTTCGTTTTTTAAATTTCATAGAAATGATGTCGTTGTTAGTGCGAAGATGTCGTAAAAGCGATTTTAAGCTAGTGTAATAATTTCTTCAAATTAAAGTCTTTTAATGTGGAATGTATGTGGATGAAGCGAAGGAAGTATGCAGAGATCGTGGCAAGTGGAAAGAGGTAGTCTCTGCCTACCCCTCCGGGAAAGAGGCGTGATTTTTTGTATGTAAAGTCTTTTACTTAACACGTAATTTTTAGCACAATTTAAAGATAGTCTTTCAGTCATATTTCTTTTGCGATCGTTCCTTTATAAAAAATGGTTGCCAAAAAATTGGTAGACAAATCCGTTCCGAAAAAAATCGATGTGATTCAAACCCCTGATTAAAACCAGCGGAAATATGTTTCCCCGCTGAATCCCCTAAAACAAACCGCACATATCACAAAATGTCGCCCATGCCACAAAACGCAGGCGCATTCAAAGTTCTATTGTCAAATCGTTTTATACAAACCGTTTGCCAATACCTGAATGAATGAATGCCTTTACCAATTATTGTTGCATTATTGTCGAATGCTTTTGTTTATTGTCGCATTGTTTGTGTAATGAAACTGGTGCTTGAAGTTGATTGGGTTTAGACAGATTAACCTAAAATAAGCCAGGTGGAGTGGCAATAATGGATAAAATACGTAACGAGTATATAAGAGGAAGTATGAAAGTAGCGCCAATGGTTACTCGTATGCCTCTTAAATTAAAAGGGAAAATATACAAGACTGTCATCAGAACTATCATGCTGTATGGAGCAGAGTGTTGGGCAACGAAAGCGACGGATGAAAGGAAACTGCATGCGCGTGAGATGCGAATGTTACGATGGATGTGTGGAGTGACAAGAATGGGTAAAATACGTAACGAGTAGGTATATAAGAGGAAGTATAAAAGTAGCGCCAATAAATGAAAAGATGAATGGTAATAAGCTGGGTTGGTACGGACACATCATGAGAAGAGAAGTAGGTCATGTTACAAAACAGCATTAAATATGGACGTGGAAGGATTAAGAAATAGGGGAAGACTAAAAAAGAGATGGATGGACGGCGTAAATGATAGTATGAGTGGAAATGGAGTGACCAGTGAGATGGCAAGTGACAGAAGTAATCGTTAATAACTAACATACTGTGCCGACCCCACGTAGAAAGTGGGAAAAGAAGAAAACAAAGAAGCACATAAAATAAGCCAGGTACTTAAATTGTGTCTGGTTTTCGGAACTTTAGAATTGAACCACTCTATATCTTACCCATGAATGCCTTACAGCTGAACGTAGCCCATCATTCATTCAAGACTGTTGGCTCTGTCTACCCCGCAAGGGATATAGACGTTATCGTGTGTGTGGCATACCTTCCTTCATTCGGGCGGCCGCATACCCCATAGGACATATTTATATTTATTTATTTATACATACTTCGGAATGAATGAATGCTTTTACAAATTATTGTTGCATTATTTGTAAAGTGCCATTGTTTACCGAGGAATTGTTCGTGTAATGAATCTGGTGTTTGAAACAATTGATGTAACTATTTTTCTTATATTTAAGGTTATAAAAAGACTTATGAATGTGGCTGAAGCGAAAGAAGTATGCAGAGCTCGTGGCAAGGGGAAAGATGTAGTCTCTACCTAACCCTCCGGAAAAGAGGCGTGATTAAATGTATGTACGTTCATAAGTTTCTCTGAGACCATCATTGTCATTAAGATAAACATGGCTCTGTCCAACCAGAACGTACAAAGACGTGTTCGAAACAGCAAATACAATAACAAACCGAAACATAACAAAAGATGTCAGAAATACGTATCAAGGCTTGCAAATAAATCCATATCCTCAAGATATTTGCAAAAATGTCGAGCGAAAGGGTTCTTCCGGGCCAACCATTGTGATATTTTAGATTTATCGAGTAATGCGATCATCGATTTTGAATCGGGAATCGAGGATGCGAGTTTTTGTCGACTACATTATTTCTGAACAGTACTGACATGAAGATATTTTGTTTTATCTTTGAAGCAAGCAAAAATAAAAATGGATGTTGCTTACGTTAGACTTTTTCCTTTGTTTAATTGAACAGTATTATAGCTTTCCAACGTTTTATGTTGGAAAATTATACGTTCCAACAAACTAGTCGTCAACATTATCTTCTATATATATAAAACTCTTCCGTTACTGAGTGACTGACTGACAGACAACGCACAGTCGAAACTACTGGTCGTTGACAGCTGAAATTTGGAATGTAGGTTCCTTGGGATATGTAGGGGAGCACTAAGAAAGGATTTTTGGAAATTCAACCCCCAAGGGGGGGAAAAGGGGTAAAAACGTTTCTATGAAAAATCTTATTCCTTGGGTTTATAAACTTGAAACTTGGCATGAACACGTACATAGGCAAGTAAATATGTTTGACATTATAAGTTTTTTCAAAATTTCCCTCCAATCGTGATTTAGGGGGTGCGATTGGGTGACTGATTTATTAACGCACAGCCGAAACCGCTCGGTATAGGAGTCTGAGATTTTGAACAGAGGTTCCTTTAGTAACATAAGTGAGCACTAAGAAGGGATTTTTGAAATGTCAACCCCCAAGGGGGGGAAACCGGATAAACTGAGCCGGGGCTGCGGGAAAGTTCTAACGAGATACCGTGGCCCCGGAACGCAAAGGGCAACTGAAGGAACGAGGTGGGTTTTAGTCAGTAAAAGTCTGACACTCCCTTCCGTTCCACCCAGAGCGGGAGAGGTCATTTGATGATTTCCCATCCTTAAAAAAAAAGACTTTGTATGACAACTTTCAGTCGTCTCTTTAACATACATAATAACATACATAATTATGTACATACATGCATAACATTAATAACATCACGCCTTTAAATCCCTATTTTGTGTTAACACTACCCATACAAACAGCTAAAAGAAAACAAGTGAAGAGACGAAATTTGTCCGCATCCATTTTCACCTAAATTCTTAACGTTAATGAGATTTACTTTTTATTATCAGGTCAACCTAATAGCCTCACATGTACGTATAACTTCGTAAGAATTTTCTTTCAACTCCTAACCGTTGAGGAGTTGTACCTTCCATCATCAGCTCATTCACATGGGATGATGACTATCAGACGCAAATACTTAAACAGAAGGAAATCCTGTAAGGCCTCTTCGTCCTATAAATCCTGTTTTTTTTTTTCTTTTGAGACGATGATTTTGTCTCGCTTTACTTTTTCTATATAGATTTGTATGTATACTAATATTATAAAGAGGAACAATCTATTTTTTTATATGTTTGTTTGTTTACACATGTAATCGATAAACTCCGAAACTACTGAATCGATTTCAAACATTCACCATTAGAAAGCTACATCATCCCTGAGTAACACAGGCTATATTTAATTCCAGTTGTAACAAGATTTCAGCCTGTGGAAGAAAAAGCCCTGTCGAGATCATTAAAAAACGCTATATATAACCGAATTACACGTGAGCGAAGCCGCGGGCGGAAAGCTAGTACTTAATATTACTAAAGAACGCTCGCGGTTTCGGTAAAAAGAATAGGAACACTCCATCTCTTTCCAATGGATGTCGTAAAAGGCGACTAAGGGATAGGCTTACAAACTTGGGATTTTTTTTTAAGCGATGGGCTAGCAACCTGTCACTTTTTGAATCTCAATTCATTCATTAAGCCAAATAGCTGAACATGGACATTCAGTAGTAGGTATTTTCAAGACTGTTGGCTCTGTCTACCCCACAAGGGATGTTGACGTGACCATATGTATATGTATGTATGTAACGCTCGCGATTCTGCCCGTGCAAAATTTAAAATAAAATATCTGTAGATTCAAAGGTTTGGGCTGTTCGTTTATTTATAAGTCAAAAGTAGTAGTATATTATAGTATTTAAATAGGTATCTATACATATAATAAATCTGTAGAAAGGTCAATTCTGTACATTGAAAATATTGAAAAAATAAATAGCAGGGGGTGTTACTGGATCGATACCAAACACAAAAATGTGATTAAAAAAATTTTTGTCTGTCTGTCTGTATGTTCAGGCATCACGTGAAAACTAACGGTTGGATTTTGATGAAACTTGGTATAATTATACCTTATTATCCTGGGCGTAAAATAGGATACTTTTTATCCCGAAAAAATACGAAGAAAAAAAAATCTTAATTTTTCAGTTTATCTATAGACGTTGTTCTGTAGAACCGCGAACACACGTTGCGTTACCCGCAGTGGATTTAGCGCCGTAACCTGTAGCGCCTAAAGTCGGCTTTGGCTTGAACCGTTTGCTGCACAAGCGGGCCGCTACTAATTACTATGAAAAAAATACTACATAGCTACATTAATTCCCATCAAGCTGAAAATGAGTATAATTATTTAAAACACAATCAAAAGCATTATTTAAAATTCCCCATGATTCCGGTTTAAGGAAAAAAATTTACTCACGGTCAAAGGTAAAAAATGGGTGTATCGCAATTTTCTTTAAAACGGTAAGTTTTTCAAATCGGAAAATTACCTCAGACATAAATTGAAGATCATAAAGTTATCTATAAAAAAGGTATCAATAATTTTTTTCAACAAAGCTACCGTTTCTGTGATATAACGATGCAAAAAATTGCAAGCGTCATAATATGCATCCGTTTCCTTGCCACCTCTAAGGTAGTGTACTATTAGCGCGTTTTTTTTACATTTTTATTATTAAACTTGAAAAAGTCTGAAATAGGTTAGAATAAACACGTGTTTTCACTACGCAGTGGCACTCAAGACTAACTTTCGTATTTATTATTAAAAAAAAAATAGAATAACCCTAAGTGAAGAAAATCATCTTAGGACAATAATAGAGGTTACAATTATCAAATTCAATGCAATAATCAAATTAAAACTAAAGCTACTTATAAAAAGAAAGAAAAAAGATGACTACAAACTAAAATTTAATTTATAAATTGTAGTCCTTGCATAGCATCAACATGCGGGAATGTGCCCAGAAGGCTGGCAGCATTGCCAATTCGAATGGCAATGCTGATTCTCTGAGCCAGATAATTTCCAGCCCTCCGGTCAAGATATACCTCAATTAGCTTTTTCGACAATTGTCGGAAAAGCTGATGGGCAGATAGGCCCCCCGGTCCCAGAGTTTCTACCCCAAAAGGTTCAAAAGTATAGATATTACCGATAACTACATACATACATAAAATCACGCCTCTTTCCCGGAGGGGTAGGCAGAGACTACCTCTTTCCACTTGCCACGATCCCTGCATACTTCCTTTGCTTCATCTACATTCATAACTCTCTTCATGCAAGCTCGGCGGTTTCGGGTACTTTTGACCTGACCCTTTACCAGGACGTCCTTAATTTGATCAAGATATGTTCGTCTAGGTCTTCCCACCCCGACCTTTCCCTCCACACTCTCCATGTATATCTGCTTAGTCAACCTGTTTTCATTCATCCTCTCCACATGACCGAACCATCTCAACATACCCTTTTCTATTCCTGTAACTACATCTTCTTTCACATCACAACATTCCCTTATCACACTGTTCCTTATCCGGTCACTCAATTTCACACCCAACATATTCCTTAACGCTCTCATTTCCACTGCATTTATTCTGCTTTCGTGCTTCTTTTGCCATACCCAACTTTCACTCCCATACATTAATGTCGGGACCAACACGCCCCTGTGCACAGCCAGTCGAGCCTTTTTGGATAGTTTCTGACTGCTCATAAAGGCATGCAAAGCTCCATTCACCATGTTCCCCGCGTTCACTCTCCTTTCAATATCACTATCACACTTGCCATCTGATGTAAACTTTGATCCCGATAACTACATATTTGCGCCTTTTGAGGTTTTTTGCCTCATTTGAAGCAAAACGGCCTTAGATTTAGTAACCTGAAGATGAGACGGCGCAAGTGTGTCGACACAAGTAGCATCCCACACCAAAGGCCGCCCCAATCTCCAGGGTACCAAAGTCATACCATCCGGTCTCTTGGCATCATCCCGAGCCAGACCGTTTGGTTCTAGGAGGATTATATCATTTAGGGCGGCATGGCGCCCTAAACGGCCGGCACTCCTAGGGCATGAGAGGCCGTGGTGTCCATAGCCGACAACGGTATCCCCGCAAGGACTACTATTATTAACGGTATTTCATGTGTTGAGCATTCTGAGATAAAGCAGCTATACGACCCTAGCCACGTACACAATTAAACAGAGAGACAGATGTTGTCTCAAGGTTTCACTACAGTATAAATGAAGGGACTGGGTTTCATTATACTTATGTATATTTATATTTTGAATTCAAGTTAAAATTAAAGACAGAACAATATTTTTACTTATATTACTGCTACATAGAGTATATATACGAGACGTGCTTATGCATATTACGACGCTTGCAACTTTTTGCATCGTAATATCTCAGAAACGGTAGCATTATTGAAAAAAAATATTGATTCCTTTTTATAGATATCTTTATGATCTACAATCTATGTCTGAGGTAATTTTCCTATAAAACTTACCGTTTTGAAGAAAATTGTGAAAATCCCATTTTCTTACCTTTGACCTTGGGTAATTTTTTTCCTTAAACCGGAATCATGGGGAATTTTGAAATAATGCTTTTGATTGTGTTTTAAACAATTATACTCATTTTCAGCTTGCTGGGAATTAATGTAGCTTCATTCCTATTTTTTGGTCTAAATTGACCGGACTGAAAATAAAATGGAAAAATAAACCATCTACGCGAAGACCGACATCCACGCGGACGGAGTCGCGGGGGAAAGCTAGTTATAGTATAAATTGGTACTTATATGCATACATACATACATATGGTCACTTAGAAGTATATCCCTTGCGGGGTAGACAGAGCCAACAGTCTTGAAAAGACTGAATGGCCACGTTCAGCTATTTGGCTTCATGATAGAATTGAGATTAAAATAGTGACAGGTTGCTAGCCCATCGCCTTAAAAAGAATCCCAAGTTTGTAAGCCTATCCCTTAGTCGCTCTTTTACGATATCCATGGGTAAGAGATGGAGAGGTCCTATTGTTTTCTATTTTTGCCGGGAACCACACGATACTTATTTGCCTATCAGATTTTATCAGATAAGAAACATTCATTTGAAATACTAGGTAGGTATATACTTACATCATCAATTCTTAGTACAACGCAATTGTGATCCCGTATCGAATGTCATACCATTGACACACTAAATGAAATAGCTGATGCGTTCCGCCAAAACAGAATTAGTTTCGCGCACTCGGTCGTACTGCTGTGGGGGGGTATTTGATATTGCATCTATGTGATAGTAGTCAAAGAATCAATTAATACATACACATAGTCGTGTCTATATCCCTTACGGGGTAGACAGACCCAATAGTCCCGAAAAGTCTGAATGGCCACGTTCAGCTGCTCGGCTTAATGATGGAATTGAGATCCAAATAGTGACAGGTTGCTAGCCCATCGCCTAAAAAAAGGATCGCAGTTTTATAAGCCTATCGTTTAGTCGCATGGGAAAGAAATGGAGTGGTCCTATTCTTTTTTGTATTGGTGCCGGGTACCACACATATGTATTTAATACTTTTAAGTGAAGGTAAACTTTTATTTATTTGGAGCAAATGTCAAAATAGTTTCTTTAATCTTTGCTACAATTAGTCGTCACACTAGCTACAAGCTAGTAACTATTATTAATACTCCATTTAACGGTATCATTAAACCCTAACCCTTTATTTTAGAAATGTTAAACAACTATACGATTTGTAACGGACATCAGTTGAAATGTCCACACGTGTGCCCGAAGTTCAAGAGAGGAAGGGTTGCGAACTAACAAACAATATGTCAATGATTTGATGCGACATACTGTTTCAAAGAAATTAGTGTCATTTTCAATAGGAATCAAGGAAACTGCTAATAAAATTACATACTGATGAAAGTGGCCTTTCAGTCATTTTGAAACTGTTGGCTCTGTTTACCCCGTAAGGAATAAAGACGTGAATATATGTATAAGAGAAGGTAATGATTGCATACGGAGATGTCAGAAAAAAATACGAAGACGAAGAAAGATTCATAATTTTATGCAGAGAGATGAGAATGCGACCGGGAATTAGCCAGGAGGAAGAAGAAGAAAAAGCTTAAAATGTGATATTTATTTACATACATACATACGTACATATGGTCACGTCTATATCCCTTGCAGGGTAGACAGAGCCAACAGTCTTGAATAGACTGAATGGCCACGTTCAGCTATTTGGCTTAATGATAGAATTGAGATTCAAATAGTGACAGGTTGCTAGCCCATCGCCTAAAAGAGGAATCCCAAGTTTATAAGCCTATCCCTTAGTCGCCTTTTACGACATCCATGGGAAAGAGATGGAGTGGTCCTATTCTTTTTTGTAATGGTGCCGGGAACCACACGGCACATATTTATTTAATTCGTAGTTAATGATTGTTATGTCATAATTACAAAACAACAGATCGTCCGTTATGTCCCCATTTCAAATCGGAAACGGAATTAGCGGATCCGGATGTCGCATGCCTGGGTGGATTAATGTAATTGGTTATTGATTTCTGCGTAGATTTGCAATTTGTGACTAGCAAATCGCTATATCCCTTGCGGAGTAGACAGAGCCAACAGTCTTGAAAAACTGAAAGGCCACGTTCAGCTTTTTGGCTTAATGATAGAATTGAGATTCGAATAGTTAGTTGCTAGCCCATCGCCTAAATGAAGAATCCCAATTTTATAAGCATATCCCTTAGTCGCCTTTTACGATATCCACGGGAAAGAGATGGAGCGACCCTACTTTTTTTATATTTGTGCCGGGAACCACACGGCACCCCCTGCCTTCACATTTATTTTGCTGCCTACTAGATATAAACTAGATTATTTTTGTGCTCATGCTACTCGTAGTCATGGAAATTGAAATTTGTCGGAAACGAATGAAAAATTTGTCGGAAGGAGGACCCAGGGTCCAGAAAAACTTATGTGGAGGGAACTAAGCAAGATGAGAGAGACAACAAGCTGAGATGAGAGAGACAGCTAGTCATGGAATCACGATGATGTTGTAGTAGCAGATGCAGATATAAGTTCTCATCGCCTACAAGAGGAATGCCAAATGTTTAAGCCTATTCCTTGGTCACCTCTTACCACATCCATGGGAATGACACGGAGTCGAATGGTGAACAATTTTGAATATTATATTATTATCATGTCTTGTGGTTTTTGGCAGTTTGGAATAGAACCACTCCATGTAAAGTTAGTATAATAAATTATTCCGATTTCTGTAGTTTATTCTAATTTGCATTGTCACCATCTCTCTTAATATTCTTTTTCCACTCATGGGATACCTTTACGCTATCCATACAGTTTTAATCGGTCTTTTCTTAAATTATTTCAAAAATTTGCCATTTTTGGATAGCCCATATCTACCTTAAAGAAATGTGCACCAAACCTTCATGCAGTATTAATAGAAAACCATAATGTCAACTACATAAAATACTATTTCTCAAATCCATAGATTTTTCACGGCACTTCAGTTCATTCATATCTCTCACTCATTTGTTATTTTCATTCATTGAATCGTAAGCACTTACCATGAATGGGCACTAACAATGAGAGAATTTAAAGTTTAAGTGAAGAATTTTCTGGTAGGTGGCGGTGTATTTGAGACCCGTGTAAAGGTTTGACTTTTATCGTGGGTGGCCAGGAAACAGGCGAGAAATGATGTGAACGGAAAAGCGATTTACCTACCTTACTATATTACATTAAGTTTCATGGCTTCATGATGGAATTAAAATTTATAGATTGTGGCTGTTCTCTTGATAAATGATCTGTGCCGGAATATAATTAAAAAAAAAAAAACAATTCCCCATCACCTTTTCTAATCCCTTTTTTGACAAATTCTATGAAGAATATTTTAATTCCAATTTCAAATTCAAAATTTTAATTCATTATTATGGGACATTTCAACATCACTTAACAATTGGGACTTTTGATTCCACATCATTGCTGACGTCAAATAAATTACTTAAAACTAAGTTTACTGCCGTTTTTAAAGCATTAGTGCGGAAGAAGCGGTAACAAACCTCACTGCAGCATTTTCTTCAATAACGAAATTGTTTATTCTTATAAATTGAATATTTCATGGCCCAACAAGCGGTATCTCATACCTTAAGAACTCTAGCACCGCCCCCTCTAATTGATTGCGTAACTGCCGGCTTTCAATCCATTCATTCATTCATACAAAAGTTCATTCATAAACATTCGAAACGCGGCGACAAATGTCCTTTTCTGCTACCAATTTGAATAAAACCCACTCTATATTATACCTTATATCATATTTGTAAAGACGAGTTTTGATTGTCAACTTAAATTTTCAATACAATAAAAATAGTTTTTATAGATCGCGAACATATTTTTTTTTCATAAATTCGGCGTTCCTATATCAAAAGAATTAAGGTTATTTTTGCGTCAAATAGTCCGATGAAGGTGACGTTGATGCGCTGTTATCTTATAATAGTTATAATGTATTATGCCAAAGAATTTCATGCGTGCCTCCGATTTTTTGATGCTGTGAAGTCAGACTTATTGTCGCCATTGTATCTGAAGAGCTACTCGTGACTGTATAGTGTGAATAGACCAGAATTTGTCACGTTGGATGATTATCTACGATTTAACATTTATTTACGTATTTAACGGGTACCCTTGACATGTAAGAGTCGTAGGGAGCAGATGTGAGATATTTTGAATTTGGAGCCACTTCCATGACTAATAAATAAGGATAATATGCGCGAAATTCTGCATATAATGGAACGAAAAATGTTGAATTGGACTTTAGTCTCCGAAACCTAGCTACTTATGATACTTGCATTAATCATTTAGTTAGTTAAATTGCATAAAAAGTAAGTTTTTGAGCACATAAATAATTGAGACTATTTTATGCACACTGTGACTGTCATAAATATCATAAAAACCCTTTCTTTAGTGATTGGTCGTTTCAAAATAACATTGAAATCACAATGACAGTATGTTGATTGTGATGAAATTGTAGACCCATACTACATCCTTTTAAGAACATGTCTTTACTATCATTCATTTGAATTTTAAGTACTCTTAAAAAAATAAAATGTTAATCTAAAATACTTTTCATTTCAACAGCTCAACTGTAGTTATCACCCAAAGACTTTCATCTTGAGCACTTGGACTCCAAATAAGTATACTCAATACAGGATTGCGATGGCACCGTGTGGTTTTAGTGGGTTCAGGCCCCACATAACCCGTCCGGCTTCCCGTAGCCGGCCGGATAGACGACGGTCTTTCCACATGTAAAAAAAAGGATTCTATTTCTATACAATAATCCACAAATTAACGTCAATATCGCATAAATACAGAATTTATCAATAACAAATCACAATCGGCTCGTGCACATCTGTCATTTTTTACGAGCCACCCGACGCATCGTTGAGCAACGACACGCTTTCCACTCATTATACATTTTTATATCATTTCTATAATAAAATTTTATGCCAAATAAAATTCCTTGCCCCGCCTCTTACTAATAAATTATGTGAAACGACAAATTTTTGTGTAGAAAAAAGTTTTTAGGCGCGTAAAATCGATGCTCTATTGTTGGATAATAGAATTCGATTCTTTTATGTACTTTTATTACGATATGTGGTTAGGGGTGGTATTTGGTGACGGTTGTATATGTAAGTGACATTAAGTGGTAGTAAGTTGGTTTTCATGAGTGCTCATTATTTGTAATAGTTGAGTGTCCTGGGAGCTGGTTAGAATGTCCCACAAACAACAATAATAATAACGATGTGTTAAAATAAAATGGGTTAGATAAAAATATTTTTATTCGAATTAATTCTATATTTGTAATTAGAATTTTTGAGTTTACATTTTTTCATAACTCATTTTTTTTTATCATTTTTTTTAGTTAGTTTTTTGTTTGTGTTATATTATAGCTGGTGTTATTGTTTATATTTGCCATGTATTTATCTTATTAACTAGAAAAATAACAAAATGATGATATTTATATTATTCGTAGTCGTCCTAACTTTATTTTGTAGATAGGTATTTACTTTTAATTAGTTCATCAAAAGATTTCTTCCATACCTATTATTTGTTTATCAAATATTATTACAGAAATATATTTCTTTGATTAATGTAATTGGCAATATTATATAATGTTAAAACAAAAAAATGTATATATAATTTTGTTTATCCAAACAAATTGAATTCTTTAAAGACAGATTTGATTTAACACTTAATTAACCCTTACCATGCTTATAGGCAATTCTCAGACAGTAATAAATAAGGAGGGGTTCACACTACGAAGCATTAAGGCCCTACATACGTTAGTGCTTAATGGCGTCGGCACTAAAACTGAAACAAATAGCACTTACGATTTCGAAAGTTACAATGATTGCGAACAATGTGATCTGGCTTTTTAGAGTTTAAAAAATATTGTTCGTCAGATTCAATATAAAAAAGTTATGGTCACTTAGTTCAGTTACGACATTACATTCACCAGTAATACATACATATAATCACGTCTATATCCTTTACGGGATAGACAGAGCCACCAGTCTTGGAAAGATTGAAAGCCCATTGTTAGCTGTATGGCTTAATGGTAGAAATTAATATTCAGAGTGACATTTTGTTAACCTACATGAAGAATTCGAACTACCACATCCTACTAATATTATACATGCAAAAGTTTATGAGTATGTCAGGATGTCAGTATGGATGTTTGTTACTCTTTCACGCAAAAACTACTGAACCGATTACGATGAAATTTAATATGTAGGTAGCTGAAGACCGAGAATAACATATAGGCTACTTTTTATCCCAGAGTTCCCGCGGGATTGATTCCACGCGGACGAAGTCGTGGGCTGCCTCTAGTCTTTAATAATATTATTCTTATTGCCATTTTGGGAGACGGCCTCTAATTGGAAACATTCAATAAAACGCGCGAACGTGGATGTAGCGGGAAAACGAAATTGTCAAAATTGTTGTTCTATTTTTAAACGCTCAATTCTCTAAGCTCTGAAACTAACAAATATAGACAATTTCGAAATTTTCTGTTACAAAATCCGTTTATTTTTTTTTCTCATTTCACATTATTATTATATTCTTATGTGAACACCGGGTTTAAGAAGCATAGGGTGTTCCAGGAACACACAAAAAGTGCGTATACATTTTATTTTTTGTTAATGTTTCCCTGGTAAGTCTGAAAGTCAAATATTATACACATACATACATAAATCACGCCTCTTTCCCGGAGAGGTAAGCAGAGACTGCATCTTTCCACTTGCCACGATCTCTGCATACTTCTTTCGCTTTATCCACATTCATAACTCGTCGGTTGCAAATAAAAAACTATGTACTATGTTCTTGTTACTGTATAACTATGCAATAAAGATATTACGAACAAACAAACAAAAAATATATGCAAGCTCGTCGGTTTCCAGCACTCTCGACCAGACCTATTGCTAAATTTTTATCCGATAAAAATATTTCATTTTTCATTTTTGCCTCTCCATCTTAGTCTATGAATGTTATGAATGTGGATGAAGTGCCGTGTGGTTCCCGGCACCAAAACAAAAAAGAATAGGACCACTCCATCTCTTTTCAATGGATGTCGTAAAAGGCGACTAAGGGATAGGCTTACAAACTTGGGATTCTTTTTTAGGCGATGGGCTAGCAAACTGTCACTATTTGAATCTGAATTCTATCTTAAAGTCAAATAGCTGAACGTGGCCTATCAGTCTTTACAAGGCTGTTGGCTCTGACTACCCCGCAAGGGATATAGACGTGATAATATATATATATGTACGAAGCGAAGGAAGTATGCAGAGATCGTGGCTAGTGGAAAGATGTAGTCTCTGCCCACCCCTCCGGGAAAGAGGCGTGATTTAATGTATGTATGTATGTATCATCTAGCCTAGCCATATCCAAAACTTCATGCGCCATGTAATGGCAATCCAGAATGTGGGTTCCTCTACTTTTGACCTCACTAATCAACCGGATTAATAGCGGGTGTAACGTGTAATCACGTGTGTGGAGAGTGTGTAAACAACTTATTGTTTTGTTTACTTCGCTATTTTGTGCTTATAAATGTGGAAGACTTCTTCAGGGATGTGTTTTACATATCTACATAGGTAGGCTAGCAGCATATAAATTGAAATTATTTAACATACATACATAAGTAGGCACATGTAGTCACGTCTATATCTCTTGCGGGATAGGACCACTCAATCTCGCACCCATGGTTGTCGTAAAAGGCGACTAAGAGGCTTATGAACTTGGGATTCTTCTTTTAGGCGATTGACTAGCTACCTATCACTATTTAAATCTCAATTCTTTCATAAAGCCAAAAAGCTGAACGTGGCCTTTCAGTCTTTTTATGACTGCTGGCTCTGTTTACCCCGCAAGGGATATAGACGTGTTTATATTTTTGTATGTATGTCATTAAGTAAGAAAGAGTTTTATATTAATAAGGTATTACTTATTCATTCGTTATTTCATATAGAATTCGTAGATTCGGCAAGCATAATAAAAAAAAATATTTATACAATCATAAAATTTAAAAAAAATGTAAATGAACCTCTTTCATCAAGAAGTGTTTGTCAAATAATTAAAATAATGACGTCAGCGTATCGAATCAGCACTTTTGTCGCCTTTCATTCATTCACTTAATAAATTCCGAATGGAATAAAGAAAACAAATTAAATGTTTAATTCAAAAACACCAACTGGCTGATTTGTCACACCATGCCAATTTATTACAATAAACTGTTAAATACATTTAAAATAAATTTTGTAGTCCTTCTTGCAATGAAATAAAATTCAATATTGAAAACAATTTCACTTTACCAACGGCATTTGTATAAAACTTAGTGAATGCACGATAAATATTGGGGTTTAAAATCAAAATAAATTGTATTTCCTTGTCATAAAATTAAAAATCGATTGGCAAAGATAAGACAGGGGCAATGCACGAAGTACTTCAATGACAAAAATAATTGAATTTAGAATAATTTAGTTGTTGTGTCACTGAAATAAGGTCTATTTTTAAATATCATTGGGTGGTAACAAGAATCATAGAAACATATGCACAATACTTACGTAATAATGAGAATGCTTAAAATACCAGGGAGTGAATAATAAATAAAAGAAATAATAATTGTTAATGTGGATAAGCGTACTTGTGTTATAGTAATTGGTTGTAATGTCACTGGTATTGTGGTTTACAATGTGTTTTTTTTTTATTGTAATGTCAACATTTGCCGCGTCGTGCCGTATGGTTCCCGGCACTAATACAAAAAAGAATAGGACCACTCCATCTGTTTCCCATGGATGTCGTAAAAGGCAATTAAGGGATAGGAATTCCTCTTTCAGGCGATGTTGAACGTAGGCTACGTTCAGCTGTTTGGCTTAATAATAAATTCAGTCTTTTGATGACTGTTGGCTCTGTTTACCTCGCAAAAGATAAAGACGTGATTAAAAGTTATGTTATGCTATAATTTAGAAACATTTTTTTTTTAATTCAAACTGTTGGCTCTGTTTACCCCGCAAGGGATATAGACGTGATTAAAAGCTATAGTTTTATTTGATTGATATATTAATCTCTCTTTCTCCCAATTCACGATTGTATTCTCAGCTGTAGTATTAAATATACGTAGAAAATTATAGCTTTCTTACCATTGAAAATCCGCCAGCCAGATTTACCAGTAGGCTGAGTAGGCTGAAGCACAATACAATATTCTGGTAAATTCAAAGTAATCGTAATAATTATACCGATTTCAATGGATAATTGCAATTACAAGATACATACGTTATACTTAATCCCCTCATAATTATATAATATTAAGTTAACAATATTTAGTTACTTATCTGTAACAATACAAATACAGTGATTAGGTTGTTACATTAACGCACGTGCCTGCATGATGCACTATTACGAGTGCCGCCGGGCGAAAGGGTGCGGTTCTCATGTTTTGGCTCTATATTTCTTTTTTAAAACGTTAAATCGAATATTACATAAATACATATAATCTAAGGGTCAGGTCAAAAGTACCCGAAACCGCCGACCTTGCTTGAAGAGAGTTATGAATGTGGATGAAGCGAAGGAAGTATACAGAGATCGTGGCAAGTGGAAAGAGGTAGTCTCTGCCTACCCCTCCGGGAAAGAGGCGTGATTTTATGTATGTATGTATGTACATATAATCTCGTCTTTTTCTCTTATGGGATAGACAGAGGCAACAGTCTCAAAAAGACTGAACTGTATCACTTTACAGATTCCAGGTCATGTGTGCTAAATTTCTTTTTAAAAAAGTTGATTCGTAATATCCTTTGTGGTATAGGTATGACTGAAGAAAACATTGTTAAATTAATTATAATTATAAGTAGCCTTTATCATTCCCTAAAACTTTAGTAGGTAGCTATCGTAGAAATTAAAAATATAAAATTTATATTTTATTTTTAATATATTTTCTTTGGTTTAGTTTATAACAGAAGAGCAAAAATAAATTTCATTCAATACAGTGGTTTGATAGTTACAAAATAACCTAATCGCTGATAGATTGGTAAAAATATTTTTTATTTAAGCTATCTACAACCTGTCTTAATAAATAAAATTAAAATTAAAAATATTCCTCTTAACTCTGCCGGAAGTTTAAAAAAAATATACTTAATCCATCTTTTTAAAATTTCGATACTCTTTTCATCAAAGGATTATGATACGGAATTATTTCGGAGAGCCGTTTATTGCAGGAAAAATGATTAATGGTTATTTAATTATTCGATTTTACAAGCGAATTTTCGTGTAATTTCTTTTAATTTTTTAAATAAAATTTCTTATTGCACGTTTATGGTGGTCTGGTAAATAAATTGTATGTCGTTTCTCATACATTTTTTTCTCTTAGACGACTGACGAGCATTCTGTTATTACCAGTATCTCAATTTTATCATTTTATATGTTATACTCGAGACTCAAAAGTCACGTATTTAAACACGATTTGCGTAAGTGATGATGATGAGATTGGTGTTTGTCAAATATTATACAAGCGCTATCATTATTCTTCTATATTCTATACTAGCTGTGCCCGCGACTCCGTCCGCGTGGAATAGTTATTTTGGGCATCATATTTATTTCTCGGTCACGCGTATTAGAAAGAACGCTGGTTCGCCGTATTAAATGTTTCGCTGCAAATTGCTTATAACGACTATATCTCAAAACGTATTCGTCTGATTTATATACTGTAAATGGCAATTTTAGTCTACATGAAAAGCCGAAAGTAATAAACATATTTATTTGGATAAGGATTAATACTGAATTAAAGAAAATTGGTTTCAAAATAACTTATGTTTATAATGAAAAAATAATCTTAAAAAATGAACATAAAAGTGGTTATTGTAAGTAAACCTTAAGAGATAGATATATGCTCTCGCGGACTTTTTTGTGGCAAAAAATGAGTACTTCACATCTTTAGTACATTGTTTTACTATATCTTTGTTGGTTTGCGCAGCGTTCGCGTGGAAAGCTCGCAGATGGCCGACTCATTAAACTTTCACCTGCATTGTTGACGTTTCCCGTAGGAAATCCGAGATAAAATGTAGCCTATAGCCTTCCTCGATAAATAGACTATCTAACAGTGAAAGAATTATTCAAATCGGTTCAGTAGTTTCTGAGATTAGCGCGTTTAAACAAACAAACAAACAAACAAACAAACAAACAAACAAACAAAACAAACTCTTCAGCTTTATAATATAAGTATAGACAAGCACTATTACTATGTGCCGTGTGGTTCCCGGCGCCAATAAAAAAATGAATAGGAATTCATTTAGAATTTGCTAGCCCATCGCCTACAAGCGGAATACCAAGTTTATAAGCCTATCCCTTACTCGACTTTTACAACATTGGACTATTACAACAACGACTGGTTCTTTTATGTTCTATTATATTCTAAAATGTACTAGTGACACTTTTTACCGATGTTTTTCACGCATGCTATTTCAATGCATTAAATCAATTGATTTCAAAAGAGTACTTTTCAATGGTATTTCAGAGAAATATTCCAAATAATAGTTTCGCGTGTCTATCAGTCATCTATACCTACCTATACACACATCTCGATACTATTCTGGACATGCTCTGATCAGATGAGGTTACACCTCCCGGTGTTTTACGAGATTTGAGCACGCGAATTGACGATAATAATTTTTTTTTACATGATGCTTGAATTTCTTTGGTCGAATGGTCGATGTGCCTGATTAAAAAGTGATGCTAAGCTTCGAATCCTATCGCAGTCATTACCAATGACTTTTAGAGTTATATTAGTTTGGTCATGTCTGTCCAGTTAAGCAAACTGCATGTGGAGCCATGATCAAATATAAATAAACTAGAGGCCGCCCGCTACTTCGTCCGCATGGAAACCCTATCAATCCCGCGGGAACTCTGGGATAAAAAGTAGCCTATGTGTTATTCTGGGTCTTCAGCTACCTACATACCAAATTTCATGATAATCGGTTCAGTAGTTTTTGCGTGAAAGAGTAACAAACATCCATACATCCATACAAACTTTCGCCTTTATAATAGTAGTAGGATAAATATTTACAGGACAAATTACACAGATTGAGTTAGCATCGAAGGAAGTTCGAGACTTGTGTTACGAGATACTAACTCAACGATACTATATTTTATAATAAATACTTATATAGAAAAACATCCAAGACCAAAGCTAATCAGAAAAAGTTCTTTTCTCATCATGCCCTGGCCTCGATTCGAACCCGGGACCTCCGGTGTCACAGGCAAGCGTACTACCGCTGCGCCACAGAGGCCGTCAAATATGGATTCGATTCCCCTTAAAAGGTTGCAGAGGTCGGGCGGGAGTAGCTTGACAGGACAGGAACATCTGAAGTCGAAGTTAGGATTGTAGCTTTAGGCAGACCCTGGGCTCTACTCCAGTTATGAGAACACAAACTAGCCTAGATACTAGATAACGATAACGTTCATATAATCATAATTATAAAATTATGATGATTATACAAATAACGTGCTGTATGTTATGTTAGATTCCTCCAGTTTCTGAGACTTGCCTTCCTATAATGACAATAACATTTCCGTTAAAACACTGAATAATAGAACATTCAAGACACTGTTTTAAACAAAATTACTGTCAGCTTATCTTGAAGAAAATCTTTATTAAGCTACAACCCATAGACATAGATCTAGCTCTAGACTCTGTGAGTGTATAGTATCTTCTTAACGTGCCATAGCATGTATAAAAGGAGGACTGATGTTTTAATAAAAATAGTATTGGTTTTTATACAGATTGGAAAACTAGCAACAACTTTGCCGTGTGGTTCCCGGCACCAATAGAACAAAGAATAGGACCACTCCAACTCTTTCCCATTGATAACATAAAAGGCGACTAAGGGACAGGCTTATAAACTAGGGATTCTTATTTTAGGCGATGGGCTAGTAACTTGTCACTATTTGAATCTCAATGCCATTACTAAGCCAAATAGCTTATCGTGGCCTATCAGTATTTTCAAGACGATTGGCTCTGTCTTCTTAGCAAGGGATATAGACATGATGATATGTATGTATGGTTAACTAGCAGCATCTAGTCCTACTTATTTTTTTTCTGCTTGACCCCTTGAACTTTCTAGGAAAATCACCAGTTATTACCGCTTAATGTTGATCAAACTTGGTCAACTGGCGGTATCTAGTTCAATCTATGTCTGTGCTAACCCTTCAACGTTCTCAGAATCAACAAGAGGCTCAGTTGGTATTCAAACAACTCTCGCAAATTAGCGACGCTTGTAATCTGATTTCGTGGAAGACAATTTGTTGTGACTAAACGGTTTTTTTAAGAAATTCGTGAATGTGTTTTTAAAAGCATATAATTATTAGAATTTTCATGTACTCACTGTTTTTTCGGAAAGCCGACAAGCGTTCTGAATATTATTTTATTGGAGTTTTCGTTTAACCTCAATCTGACTGTTCCTAAGCAATATAAATTTGGAAGATGTATGTTTACACACAAACTTCAACTATAGTCAAAGTAAGTTTAAGACTGAATGTAATAGGATGTTAACTCAACGTTCCTTTATTTTTTAATAAATGTTTATATGAAGAACAATAAGAAACAGTTCCTTTTTTATCAAGACTTATCTAGGGATCAAACCCAGGACTTGGGACCACGTCACGTCTAGTTACCTCCTAAGGGCTACAGATTATGTGTGTGTCTATTTGAGTACATATAATATTTGCAAATGCGACATTCTATTCTTATAACAAATAGGCTCTATATAACGTGCCCGGGTCGAGTACAATCTATTGTTATTTACCTAATTCCGACGGCATACGGAATCCCTTTCAGTGCCACAATAAAAAAAAAACTTATTTGTCAACGTCCGAAAATAGCCCGCGAATCCTTACACGTGTTAACTTTGGAAATGGGCGTGGTCTTTTAAGGTTAATTTATTTTAAGAACCAGGCCAGGTGATTCTTGGACACGAGTCAAACGGAGTGGGTGTTAGATTTTATCATATTTTTTTCATCTTTATGTTATTGATGTTGGATGATCTTTTGAAAGTACTTTTTTGGAGTTAAAAGCGTAGTTTATTTTTGATATTTCGTTGGAACTTGAAAGGACCAAATACAGTTCAAGTTAGAATCTTCGACGTCACTTTGACAGTCTTTGGTAACACATATTAATAAAAAAAAATTCCCGCCATATTTTGTGTACAATACAGATAATTATTACAAAACTTCAAATAATTTATGTGCAATTGTTTTTGTCTGTTACGTTTTCATGACTTTAACTACTCAATATTTTTTTATGTAATGTATAATATGTAGATCTCAAATCATAATATTTATTTTAAAATTTATCGTTCTAAGCCAATATAACTCAAGTAATATCTAGATCTTTGTGAATAGAGAAATACCGAGTATTGTATTGAACTTAATACTTTCCCTTTAGTTCTGCGGCTCGTGGCATTTTTCCGCATCCCACAGGATAACATAAGATGTTCAGTGAACCAACACAGCTCGGATAACTTCAGCTACTAGTTAGCACGTGGTATGGATTGCAAAAAAAAAATGGCTATAAAATTAATCAATTAATAATGTGATAGGCCACCTCAACCTAAGAATATTATGTTTTGAATATTTAAAAGGTTTGTCATTACCAACTCTTGTTGATTTTTTCTGTATAATATAGCATGTATAGTAACGTGACGTAGACGCCTTTTACGACATACATGTGAAAGAGATGGAGTGATTCTATTCTTTTTTATATTTGTGCCGGTAACCGCATTAATTTTTATACAAAAGTAATCAGATATATTCATTCACTAGAATACATTTGAAACAATAAAAAATAAATTTGATTTAAGTAATTAAAACTTATAAATATATCTTATTTGCTGACGGTACTGTGATGTCCACAGTCTCCGTTAGATTGCCGCCGCGCTTCGGGGACCCTAGATATACTATAGCTGTACTATATCTAGGACAAAACAGATATCAACGTGGTGCAGTATTCGAACCCTGATGGGAAAAAGAGGTACTATAAATATGTCATCCCACTTAATGTTTGATTTAAAGATTTTGATAAGCTAAGATAGCAGTTCTATTATGCTTTCATAAAGAGAGATGATAGTTTTCTTCAAAAAAATTGAAATGTTCTGGTAAAGGAACCCGGGGTTTGTTTAGACATTTTAATGATTTCGAGATTAAGATATTGACAGTTTGCTTAAACTATTGTTTGTAAAAAGAATCTCAAGTTTTTTATTGATTACGCAGCGCGAGAAACAGCTGGCTTGGCTCGCACCATATTTCTATTTAGAACCATACCTAGCGTGACATGAAATGGCAATTAAAACACAAATCTATACTAATATTATATAGCTGAAGAGTTTGTTTGTTTGTTTGAACGCGCTTATCTCAGGAACTACTGGTTCGAATTGAAAATTTATTTTTGCGTTGAATAGACCATTTATCGAGGAAGAATGTAGGCTATAATGGAAAAGAAATAATGGAATATGTGAACAAAACGGGGAATATTATTCATTATTCTTGAGAGCTTCAATGATACCCAAAATATCAATTCCACGCGGACGAAGACGCGGGCACAGCTAGTTATAAATAATTTTATGTCAATGACTAAAAATCGCCCTACAATAAACGGTAAGATAAAATCACTCAACACAATATTTAATCGCTTAAAAGGCAATAAAGTGACAATTACGACACAATAGCACAATCGTAATAAGATTCCCATTCATTCCCAATATATAATAAAACGGCGGCATATCATTTGAAATTTAATACTATACAGTAAAGTGTGAAAAGATTTTAATATTATAACTTGACTACTTACATCTGATCGCTCCGATTAATCTTTCAGATATTGTGCTTCATGATAAATATTTATTGCCATATAAAAAAATATGAATAAAAATAAATTACGTTACTTTAAAAAGGTGACGGCGTCTTCAGAAACGCGATAATGTTGGATCCAATTTCAGGGGTTAATATGATTTTTTGAGTAGCGAAATATTTTGTAATGTTAATATGATCTTCTATGATAGTACATGGTATTGTTAAATAAATATAACTTAACTTTGTGTCAACAACAAGTTTAAACCGAATTTACTGGTCAAAACTTTGTTAGAAATTTACACGTCACAGTTTTGAAGTTAATTTGTATTACAAAGTTATAAAGACTGGTTGTTTTGGTCTAGTAAAATTTTCGAAAAAAAAATATGAAATTTTTATAGCCGAATAAATGTTAGTAGGTACTCTTTAAGTAAATCGGTCTTCAAAAATATAATTTAATATCTGACGAAACAAAAGTGGTTGACTGTTTAAAATAAGAATATAGGTACTTACCTTACAAATATTTAGGTTATCTATTTAAATCTACTTAGATTTAAATAGATAACCTAAATATTTGGAGAAACGAAAAACTATAAAACGCGTGTTAAGAATAAAAAAAAGGAAACATACACGAATTTTTTTCTTATGTTACAGCGTTATAATTTTTAAAACTATTCTCTCATTAAAATTATAGGGCTGTCAACAATTTATTGTTCGATTGTTCGCAATACAACTGAGAATTACATTCTAATTATTACATGTATAAATTGTATTGTACTATTCAGAATGAGGACGGCATTCTGAATAGTACACGAACAATTCACTGTGTACCAGGGTAAGTGTAAAAATTTTCAAATAAATAAAATAAAATAAAAATCATTTATTTCAGGTTTAAAAACCTATTTAATCCTAAGTCTAGAGCTTCCGTAAAACCATGATTTCAGAGTTGGTCTTTTTGACCTTCCAAGGGAAAGGAATCGGGTTGCTTTATTTAACATTCTGGGGAACCACACGACATTTAGGTACCTTTTAAAAATAAACTCATCATTCTCTTGGCGTTAGTCCTGGCTGCGTCTTCTTCTCTATAAAGAGGAGTTCGGGGGTTTATCTAAATCATGATTCTGGATCATTGTCTAAATATGCAGGATTTCTCGCAATATTTTCCCTTACCGTTAGGATATGTTTTTTGCTGTAAAAGCATCGGTTAGCAATTATTATAGTCATGTATAAACAAATCTCAGATCTCAGTGAGTACCGCTGTAGGACTTCGTAGAAGTAGTACCTGGGTGACCAAGTGGTGCTGGGTGGACGTGAGAAATATAAAGATGATGATGATGACAAAATGAAAAAAAAAAGTAAAAACAAAAAGTTAAATTCGTTGCTGGAGATTGAACCTTGGTATTCCGATATGAAAACCGATCGCTCTGACCCCTGGACGACGTTCCGGGCTAGTAACGAAATAATTTTACCGCAAACATCCTTTTAAGAAAATGATTTTGGGTAAAATTATGGGAGAAACGAATTTCCCTGGATGAGGGTTACCCAGTTAGATCGATTTTTTTACCACCGTATACATATGCACCTAAATTTCAAACGTCAACGAAATTGTTAGAACCGTCTTCGAAAACGCGAGAAGAAATATTATATATTATACAAATATTGCTCTTTTAATAGTATATCTATACAGTGCCGTGTGGTTTCCGACGCCATTAGAAAAGTAAGAATAAGTCCACTCTTTCCTATGGATGTCGTAAAAGGAGACTAAGGGATAGGCATATAAACTTGAGATTCTTCTTTTAGGCGACAGACTAGCAACCTGTCACTATTTGAATCTCAATTCTATCATTAAACAAAACAGCTAAACGTGGCCCATCAGTCTTTTTAAGACTGTTGGCTCTGTCTACCCCGCGAGGGATATAGACATGACCATATGTATGTATGTCTTCTATAATTAAGCCAAACAGCTAAACGTGGCCCATCAGTCTTTTTAAGACTGTTGGCTCTGTCTACCCCGCGAGAGATATGGAAGTTATTATATGTACGTATGTATGTATCTATGCAGTTGAAGTTGTGTGTACCATTTACAGTGAAAGCATTCCGACTAGATTGCATAGTGTCCCAGCGGACGGATGCGTAACAAGAGATTACCTATCCGAGTCGGGAACGTGATTAAATGCCTCTAGAGTTCCGTACACAACTGTATTGGGTTTATACACACTTTCCTTATGAAAGAGATTATTTTTAGAGATCGGATAATCGGATGCATATTTACCTAAACTAATATTTTGGCTAAGAAAGTATGGAGGCGGCTTCTTGCTTTCGGGATTCGAATTATTTTGAATTTAGAAATTTAAATTAATTTAGATTCCAGAATTTTTTTTTTACAGATGTACGTTCCATACTAACTCAACACCCCAACTTTAGGTAAATATGCATCCGAATATCCGATCTCTGGTTATTTTACATCTTGCAGTCATGATCATAAGGAAGACAATAGTTAAATTGTCCACCTATCTTTTAAAGCATCGTAATCTTTAGGATATTGGCTTGTAACCACAATCGTGGAATGAGTAAATTAAGTGATATCTTACGGTGCCGTGTGGTTCCCGGCACTAATAGAAAAAAGGAATAAATATATAAAAGGCGACTAAGGGATTGGCTTATAAATTTGGGATGCTTTTTTTAGGCGATGGGCTAGCAACCTGTCACTAATTGAATCTCAAATGTATCATTAAACCAAATAGCTGAGCGTGGCCTATCAGTCTTTTCAAGACTGTTGGCTCTGTCTACACCACAAGGGATATAGACGTGACCATATGTATGTCTATGTATGTATATTCTATGTCATCGTAATCTTTATGATATTGGCTTGTTACCACGAACCTGTAACGAGCAAGTTACCCCGCTAGGGATAAAGACGTGAGTATATGTATGTAAGAAAACGATTAGTTTTTGTAAGTTGCCAATAAACATATTCAAGTACCTACTGTCACATGCAAATTGTTCATACAATAAATCTGAACATTTGCTTAAAAAGTATTTTTGGGGTTAACTGTACACTGTTTAGTTTAGTTTTTTTTATTTTGGGTTACCAAAAGTACACATGACAACATGTTAATGTTATTCTATTTGTTAACATATTAACCCTTCACTAATATGAATATCAAAGGCGGGGTCTTTTCTCTCCCCGCCTGCTAAAAGTGGGGGGACAGATGCGCATGAGTCGACAAACCGATGAGTTAGATTGAACGATAAAAAACTTTTTTTTAAAATAGAATAACAGTTACATTTCGCGGTTGATCGGCGATGGCCAGTGTGTTTTAAATTAAAGGATGTATACAAAAGAGTATCGAATGCACTTAATTTGTGGTAACGGTCAACTGTTTTTTATTAGCTATGGTTTTTTTTTATTCGTTTATAAAACATTTTATCGTTGACTAGCTGTGCCCGTGACTTCGTCCGCTTGGAAAAGCTATTATGGGCATCGTTGAAGCCGTCATGGATGAATAATTTTCCCCGTTTTTTTATTCACATTTTCCATTATTTCTTTGCTCCTGATAGTTGCAGCGTGATGTTATTTAGTCCAAAGCCTTCCTCGATAAATGGTCTATTCGACGCAAAAATAATTTTTCAATTCCAATTAGACGTTCCTGAGATTAGCGCTTTCAAACAAACATACAAACTCTTCAGCTTTATAATATTAGTATAGATTATAAACTCCTTTTGATACAATCGAGCAAAATCCCAAACATTTGTTGACACAATCAGCTTTAAAAAGTCAGGTGCAATCAAGTACAATGCCTGATAATGACTTTAAATGACTCCGCGAATCAATTCGATCATCGTCAATCACATACCTTGTTATGTGTACCAGAATGAAAACAGTCTGATCAGGTCAGGAAATGGAACAAGGTATAAGCGAAAAGCTATCTATACTGATATTATAAAGCTGAAGAGTTTGTTGTTTGTACCTACCCTCCACAGAAGTATTTCGGGGCCCGGGGTCTGCCTTCCGACTTAACCCTTCACATTCATCCCATTAGGGGTAGACAGAGCCAACAGTCTTACAAAATTTCTAATCTCTCTCCCTCATCTCTGCGTGTGCCCAGTTGCACCCTCCACAGAAGTGTTTCGGGGCCCGGGATCCGCCTTCCGACTTTTTCCCTCTATATTTCGGATGCTGGATACTTTATAAACTGGATTAACCAATGAAACAAATTCTAGAACGCTCAGTAACATACTTGTTTAAAAAAAATATATTTTAACGAAAGTATGAATAAAAAACTTTACCTCATCGTTAGGAATGGAATTCCGCATTTGAATACCACAAAACCAATTTTTTATTCAGAAACCTTTTCAATAAATTAAATTTAAGTTATATATCTATATATTAAGTATTTAGTATTTGTCAAAAAGTTACAAGCTACAAACTACCTAAACACTTAACCCCCTCGAACCTAACTTCTTTCAAGACAAAACGGAACGCTCTTCAAAACGCACACAGACTCCCTTTGAAGAAAGAGCAAATTTTAATTAAATCTAAAATTACCTGTTTAAAAGTGTAAGTTCATCTCTTGTAACTTAACCCCTTAATTTGTATGATTTCTCCGTCGAGCGTAACGGATAATTGCTCATTCGGGCCCGCATTAATTGCAATATGCGATCTTTTTGTCACACAAAAAACTTTACAATAGGTACGTTACGTGCATTGTACTACAATTTACTTAATTATTACTATTGTTGTAATATTGTCAATACAAATTGCTAATTGGTTTTAATGGTCGTCATAATTCAATTTAGTTTTGCATAATTATTCAGTTTGCTTATTGTAACGTTTAGTGTGTCAACTACATACATATTTTTTTTTTTATTTATTAGGCACACAAACATATCCCTTGCGGGTTAGACAGAGCCAACAGACTGGGAAGACTGAAAGGTCACGTTCAGCTGTATGACTTTATGATGTAATTGAGATTCAAATAGCGATAGTTTGCTAGCCCATCGCCTACAAGAGGATCACCAGGTTTATAAGCCTAATTTAGTCGCCTTTTACGACATCCATGGGAAGATATGATAAGAGTGGTTTGATTCTAAATTGTCTGGCAAACCACATGGCATACATTTATTCTTGTGTTATCTGCATGTTTACTGTTTTAAGATAAGAATAAACCTTTAAGACTCAAGTTGGTAACGTTAAAAAAGTCCAATACAACAACTAACAGCATGCAATTTATTTGACCCACATTTTTTCTCCACAGCTCGCTAACCAGAGTTGATTGCTTCCATTTTTTTAAAAGAACCAGTTTTATGCTTCACAGCTAGGGTTAAACAATGTCAAGAATACAGACATATATATGGTCACGTCTATATCCCTTGCGGGGTAGACAGAGCCAACAGTCTTGAAAAGTTAGTCGCCTTTTTAGACGGCAAAGAATGCAGACGTTATATGTATATTTTTTCATATATCGGCTGCATGGGTTGACTTGGCTTTAGTTGGTATTTCTAGAAATATCCACATGAACAAAACCGTCCTTTAAAAAAGCCGCGCATAGATTCCACTCACTTTTTATTGCTCATTGATCATTACGTGACTAAATCGAGCGGAATTCAGTAACCGCTGTGCATTCTCGCACATTTGCCGACAAAGACTGCCGGCATCGATGCTGTTGTCATTCGAGTACTCTTATCGATCATCCTGATCGATTAGATAACCCGTTGAAGGCGGATCTCTTTTTGGGAGTAGGTTCTGCGATAGAGATGTCAGCTAATCCATCATGACTGCGAATGGTAATAAAAGGAACTTGGTAATTCAATGACATTCTTAGGTTAACGAATGAGCTTATGTTTGGCAAATTCTCAATCATGACTAGAGATCGGATAATCGGATGCATATTTACCTAAACTAATATTTTGGCCAAGAAAGTATGGAGGCGGCTTCTTGCTTTCGGGATTCCAATTATTTTGAAACTTATCGTATATTAGGTATGATAAACACCTTTATAAACATAAGTGATGGATGATCATATTTATTAAAAAATTACCTACCTACTGGGATTCCAGAATTATAACGCGTGATTTTTTAGTCAGTACAAAAACTTTCTGAGGTTATTCAGACCATCAAACTGAACAACTTTTACCATAGGGTCACATTAAATGTATCAATGCCGAATCCCGGAATTTTTGAGGTACAGAAGTACGTTCCATACTAACCCAACACCCCAACTTTAGGTAAATATGCATCCGAATATCCAATCTCTGATCATGACCGTGGGTTTTAAACGGTTATAAAGTCTAAGAAACTTGGGACTCTTCTTTTAGGCGATGGGCCAGCTACCCGTAGGTACATTTTTTAAATTTCAGTTCCGTCAGTTAGGAACGTCATATGAGCGTGGCCTTCAGACATTTTGTAGGCTCTGTCTACCTCGTAAGGTATAAGACGTGATAATATGTATGTTTGTTATATTTACATGCTTGATAACTTAAATGACATTATTTTGGGCATACCAAAATTTCTTTTATTAATATATGTTAGGTAAGAGATATTTCTTACTTCTATTATGTTAAAACATTTAAAATACAAGGTTTTTTAAAGTACTTATAGCATAAAATCAAATACATTTGTAAGCTCATCTTGGTCCAAAAAAAAGTTTTATAAAACGCAAACCGCCAACTAAGCAAAGGCAAAAATAAAAAAAAAATGTTTAATCTCATAAATATTAATTGCTACTACTCCCACATTCCGATATGTCAGTAAATATCGCCATAAAACGACATTTAGCGTCGATATGAAATCCAAAACATGACTATAATATCAAAGACTTTCGCTGCCAATAAATAACAATAGGTGTAACAATGCGGCTTATCACACGAGCAGGTAGGCGATATGAAAAATTAGAAGAAAAAAAAAATTTACATCTTGTCCCGAAGTATCTTGGCCTGAATAGACTTGGCTGCAATTGGCTGGTTTTAGTACTTTTTGTAGTATAATAAGATCTGAGAAGAGAGTTAATATTAGAGAAAAAAGGAATGTGCCGTCTTTTACACTAGTATTTAAACGTCAATAAAAAGATCAGTTCGGGACACAGAGCTATGTAATTCGAAACACAGCTTATATACGAGTAATATATGTGACAATATATCTCATTGGAGAATACTTTTTGACAGATAAATTTGAAGCTCTAGTGTTACCATCTATTGTATTTATTTTATTCAATTTGTTAATATGCCGTATACGTATATCAAAATGGGACTAGACGCCAAATAAAGCAGCTGAAACTGTGTCAAAATTATAATCTCATCTTGAATGAAACGCCACTTCTAGGGCAGGATGTAAATTGAAAAAAAAAATCGTCTCCAATGACAAAATAAGCGTCGCCGAAACGTCTGGCCTATTCACGTTCATTCATATTTTTTCACAAAATGGCCGGTCCATTCATAAATTGAATTTAACTATTGTAAGATTTGGAGCTTGTTTGTGGTGAATCGATTTAGGTAATTTATAACGCTTTATTCACGAGAAAGACATTTTTTTTAATGATAAGTGTGCGTCGCAAGTGCGTTTTGCCAAATTTTTGTGTGTTCACTATTGAAAGTAATTTTTATAGAAAGTATTTTGTAAGTGTGACAGAAGATACTTAGCAATACAATGCGGTTCTCACAGAAAGCGTAATTGTAGAAAATGTTACAATTTCAAAGTGAAATCTGAAGGGCACTCAGATTCGTGTTGGTAAATCTCACGGATTTGATGTTTCCAGTTTTAAAAAATAATTGTTTAAATAAATATTCAACATTTTAATTAAAAAACTCTTTCCTTACTGAGTGAGACAGACCGACAACACTGAACCGAAACTACTGAAGCCGTAAGAAGCTGAAATTTGACGTGATTTTTTTTTTGAGAACTGAAGCAGGTAAATCAAATAAGGGAAGATTCTCAGATATCCGGAATTGGGGAATTAAGTATTATAAGTGTCAGCTAAAAATTAAATTCTAGATAATCTCATAAAAGGAACCTCACGTACATGCTAGTATCTATAAACAATTTAGCAAAAAATATAGCTTTCTATATAAAGTACACTATAAAGTCTACACTTACAAGTCTACAAAATAAAACATTCTTGGTAAGATATTTATTAACAATTTTTAAATTGCATTGCGCTTACAAGCCTTTGTTTATTATATTAGAGAAAATCCAATTTAAAATTGAACTTCGCTTGATAACAGTTCAAAGTAACACGCGATATCAAATTGATCGCCATTATTCGCAATTTGTCCATTATTCAATTTATTTGGCCGGGGAACATAAAAATAGAACAGAAGGTCATTGATTTACATGCCTTATTCGTGGCCCTCTCAGCTTCACAAAAAAAGTGATTTCAGTTTGACCTGTATGTATGTATGTATGTATGTATGATTATCTTGCTTTTCGCAATGTTGATGCGGTTTTCATGAAAATATTTGTTACACTTAGGAGAACGTTTTAAAAATAAAACCGACTTATTCTTTTAATACGAAGATCTGCTATATACATTTAAGAGCACGAGAAGGTACTATTCAAATAAAAATTTGAATCTGAATTTTTTTTTACTGAACGGATGACTTTATAGTAGGCATAGGCAACAAACTGTTACATTCTACGTATTTACAGTTACTCTATGAGAGTGCATTTGGCAAGTACCGCCCACGTCACGGCCAGAGCCTGGAATCGACGACCCCGCGCAAGAATGATTGTTAATGGAACCCATTCTTTGTTGTTGGGTCCCATTTAATAATTTACAAATTTTATTGTATAAATGCGACAATTTATATGGATGCGTATATAAAATACTAGCGACCCGCCCCGGCTTCGCACGGGTGCCAAATTATAAATGTTATTATACATAAAAACCTTCCTCTTGAATCACTCTACCTGTTACAAAAAACCGCATCAAAATCCATTGCGTAATTTTAAAGATTTAAGCATACAGACAAACAGACTAAAATAGCGACTTTGTTTTATACTATGTAGTGATTTCTCAATCTGTATTTAGTTTTACACACACACATATAGTCACGTCTAGATCCTTTGCGGGGTAGACAGAGCCGACAGTCTTGAAAATACTGATAGGCCACATTCAGCTGTTTGGCTCAATTGGTTTAAAATGTAGTTAGCTGTTTGGATTATTTGGCTTAAGGAGGCACTAGGAGTGGATTTCCCAAAATATCTTGAGAACGGAAATTAAAAGTATTTTTTATATCACGCGAACAAACCCGCAGGCGTTCTCTAGTAATGAAAACATAGCTTTACACTATAAAGTCTTCACTTAGAAGTCTAACAAAATAGTTAATTCTTTGTTAGAGAGATATTAGCATAAAGTTCGCCCGCGCAGCTGTTGGTTACAAAACGCTGGAATTTTATAAAAACAAAGGTTCCATGCATAATATCCCGTCATCAAGGTTTTAATATTCATACTGTGCTTCGTTTATTATACATTCAGCAAACAAAGATACTCCCTTTAAACGCCCTGATGGTGTTTAAGGTCTGCGCAAATTCAGTAAGAAAAGTCATCATTAAAATTTAATATATATATATATATATATATATATATATATATATATATATATATATATATATATATATAACATACATATAATCTCAATTCCATCCTTGACCATTGATCGAGGCCTTCTAGTCTTTTTGAGACTGTCATACAAAAGCGGCCACACACTATGTATACGGCGCAGATTTTGATAATAACTCAAAATAGTAAACTTTCATAGTTAATAACTTCAATTATAGGTATCGCAGATTTAAGTGATATATTGAAATTAAATAATTAAAAGGCGACTTAGGGCCCTTCCTTTATAACTTGGGATTCTTCTTTTAGGCGATGGGCTAGTAACCTGTCGCTATTTGAATCTCAATTGTATCATTAAACCAAACAGCTGAACGTGCTCTATCAGTCTTTTCAAGACTGTTGGCTCTGTCTACCCCGTAAGGGATAAATACGTTTTGCCAAATGAAATACCAATACATACACAAAAACACGCCTCTTTTCAGGAGGTAGGCAGAAACTATATCTTTTCACTTCACACGATCCCTTCATACTTTTTTCGCTTCATCCACATTCATCAATCTATTAATCCAAGCTTGTCGGTTTCGGGTAATGTTGTTGTTGTTACTGTTGTTGTAAGACCTGACCTTTTGCCGCAATATTTGTGTTTAATCTCCACAGACCTTAAATACTTAAACCCTTTCATCGGGGCATTACATTTAACCAAGATCATCTCAGCGTATCTTCTTTCAAATCAAAAATTGATTTAAAAATGTCAAGATAAAATAACATAATCATACTAAAATGAACTTTACAAGAAATACTTTTACTTACTTTTAAATATTACATAATTACAACATGCGATATCTTTTATTTAGGCGATTGGTTATCAACCTGTCACTATTTGAATCTCAATTCTATCATTTAGCCAAACAGCTGAACGTGGCCTTTCGGTCTTTTGATTATTGTTGGCTCCGTGTACCCCGCAAGGGACATAGACGTGATTATATGTTATGTTATGTACCCTGTTAGATAAAGACGTGATATCAGAGTGTATATATTATATTTTGTACGTGCTAGATCTTACCCGTATTTATTCTCAAAATCATTTGAAAATAGTAATACCGGAAGACTTACCACGGTTCACGATGCCAAAGGGCACTTTTTTGCAAGTCCGCATACTAACTGCAAACATCCTTACTATAGATACCCACTTTATTATACTCCCAATCCATATTTTGTTTAATCTTCTCACAGAATTTGAACGGCTTAAAATGCGTTTTGGGAGCTTTAGTCGATGGCTGCGAAAATTGAGATTTCATGAGCGGTTTCATGAGCGGAAGCGTTCTCCGCACGCGTGTGTTGAGTGTGTGG
This sequence comes from Amyelois transitella, assembly GCF_032362555.1. Lineage (NCBI taxonomy): Eukaryota > Metazoa > Arthropoda > Insecta > Lepidoptera > Pyralidae > Amyelois > Amyelois transitella. The sequence goes on along the minus strand of NC_083511.1, from coordinate 715,909 downwards.
ATGAAGCGAAGGAAGTGTGCAGAGATCGTGACAAGTGGAAAACATGTAGTCTCTGCAGACCCCTCCGGGAAAAAGGCATAATTTTATGTATGTATGTGTATTGAGTGAATCTTTGTCTTGTTAAACTTAAGTCTATAAGGTTATATAAAAACGCAATTATTCATAAAAAGGAAAAAAACAAAGTTTTAAATTGTTGTTGACGAAATATACTTTTGGCAATGACCATTGTAATATCTAAACAAACTAAAATATCAAAAGAATTATGTGATGACATACCTACCTGTTAGTATAAGTTTCACTATTTTTATCAATATTATTTATATAAACAATGCGACATGACAAATCATTAATTATTCAAACAAATTCAAATTAAGAACTTCGACCAGTTTGCTCGCTAAGTTTTCAAAAGCACATTTTAATAATCAGAATAGCGATTCAACCTTGAGATAGCCAATTAAATTTTATGCCCGCTAATTTCATAGCCCCAAATTTATTTATGACAGCCATATTTTAAAGCGAACGTTTCAATTGGCCGGGTTGTGTGCTCAGTAATGCCCTTTGAATAATGCTAGTTTATCTAGCGTTAATACAGTAAAATATTACTTGGCAAACATTGGCCCAAACTGGATCTAAGTTGTATTATAATTGTAATATACGTTTAATCTATTCTCAGTATGATCTATTTGCAATTTTTTTTATATTTGTTCGTTATATTTTTCCTATTTTTTTAAATTATATTCTTATTATTGTGCTATATATAATACAAGCTGTGTACTGCCTGCGACTTCGTCAGCGTGGAATAGGTATTTTCGGCATCATTGAAGCCCTCAAGGTAGAACAATTTTCCCCGTTTTTTTTTCACATTTTACATTAGTTCTTCGCTCCTAATAGCGTGAAGTTTAATAGCCTAAAGCCTTCCTCGATAAATGGTCTGTTCAACACAAAAATATTTTTTCAATTCATACAAGGATTTCCTGAGATTGTATTATTTTTTCGTTCATTTTATACATAGAATACCTACTGTTTGCAAAACTCTTGCTAGGTAAAATGCATAATAATAGTCGATTTAAAAAAATATAAGAACCATAATAAATGCATAGAGAAATGTCCGGGAGCGGACTTAAAGCGGCTTTAAAGTAAACCTACAGAATAGAATAGATTTATTTTCAAAATTGGATACAAGGTATCACTTATGGACGTCACATCACTTAAATCTAATTATAACTACTACCGCTTCCAAAGCCCATGTTTAGAAGAAGCGGCGGAACAAACTTCACTGCAGCATTTTTATCGGACGTCAATATACTAATATAGATCTCTTAAATCTAAATCATGGACGAATGCACATTGTCTACATTAAAAAACATGAATGAATGTAGAACTAGTACAGGGGTACAACTTGAGAATAAAACACTAAAAACGAAGTAACTCAGCAATGACTTTGACGAAGCCATTCACCACAACGAACGGAATCAAAAGTAAACAATCGAATCAGTTTAACTGCGATCGGCATTTTGTCACATACAAACAGACACGCATCCCGCTTCTTTGCCGGTTCCTTTCAACTCATGCGAACACGTAAAGGATTGTGCCTTTTTTGCTGATCCTGCCGACGTGATATGAATCTTTGGGTTACGCAAAAAAATCTTTTGCAGACCCTCCGTTACAAAGGTTTCTTAAAAAATTGCCGCCAGTTTATTTCCACGGATTGTATACGTTGGTTGCAAGTTTTATGTATGTGTTTTGTTTTTTATCCGACTACACGAAACAGAGTGTAAGGTTTTCAAGTTTAGTTCTTACAAGTTTTTTTTTTAAATAAAAAAGTTCGAATGTTTTGCAATATCATACAGCATGCGAATGTGTACTAAATTAAATTATGTAAGGAATGTTCAGTATTTATACAATAGCAATTCATTTTGTCTAATTATAACCAGTAGTTCCTGAGATTAGCGCGTTCAAACAAACAAACTCTTCAGTTTTATAATATTAGTATAGATAAGCACAGTGCACACACATATTATGAGGGCTGTTTGAGCATTCATAGGAATAAATGTTTATCTAAAACAAGAGGACTGTTTCAGACTAATCAGGTGAATCCTAGTATTGTACTTAATTTAAATTAGTTTTTCTAGATATACCTATTAATTAAAAGTCACACTGTAATAATACTATTGGTCCATTCATTGTTTGAAATAAATTTTTGGTTGCCTAATAATAATGATTAATGCGATAAGGCCGCCTTTTGTACATTGCTTTAGCATAAATATAAGTTTTTTTTATGCGCAATAATTGGTATTCTTAAATTTTATAAAAAAAATTTATATAAATGTAAAATGACGAGAAAAAATGCCTAATGAAGCTCTATTTTCTCAATAAAATTTTGACTTTTTCGATTTTCTCCATGATTCGAACTCGTGAACTTTTGCTTACGAATCCAATAAATTCACAACAATGCAACCAGCAATCTTTAATAATGATAAATGAAAAGTATAAGCAACTATCGGGGCAAAGTTTCCATCACAACACTGAACCTAGAAGTTTGAACCGTGAACTCCAACTAAGTCTGAACTCCCAACAACAGGCAAACAATTCGGCAACTCGCACTGAAGCTTTTGTTTTGATTGCAACTTGGGAAATTATTGAGAACATTCGACTTAAGTGAGCTCATGGTGTAGCTCTCTCGTTGTGTATTTATTTGTTTTGTCAAGTAACGCCGCGTTAAAACTATATCTCAAAGGAAAACCCTTGCTGTTTCATCAGCCATTCAGTTATTTAATCACGTCTATATCCCTTGCGGGGTAGACAGAACCAACAGTCTTGAATAGACTGAAAGGAAAAAAAGAAGGAAAGCAATGCATGCTCTTTAATGATTTCAAGCTCACAAAAAATACTATTTTCACTGTCACTAAAAGATACACATAATCTCTTCAATTGATAATTTGATAATCGCTTATTATGTAATGATTGACATTCAACCATTATCTGTCAAGCTAAACGTGTCATTATGGGATAATTGTCATTTCGGACGCGGCGACATAAAGGGCACGCGCGGGTTTTGCCAGATTTCCCCGATTTTAGGGAAACAAATAATAAATACTTCTTTTGTTGTGCTTTTGGAGGGTCGCCTTAAAAGATTACGCAATTATAGGATTATTTGAACTGAATTATTTTTGCTATGTACAAATGTTGGTATAAACTTTTTTATCCCTTTCAGAGCCAAATGGACATCTCTTGTGTGGCAATGACAGGGTTGAAAAGTAATCGTGCGCAAGCGGCAAAATGTATCCGACCATGTAAAAAACTTTTCTCGACTGTTTGGCAGTTGTTTTTTTACATAAGTCTATATCCCTAACGGGGTAGACAGAGCCAACAATCTTGAAAAGACTGATAGGCCACGTTCAGCTTTTTGTTTTCTTAATATAATTACTTTCGTTTGTGTCTACCTACTTAAGTTGACGAGACATAACTTTGGAACATGACATATTCGTCTAAGAAATACCGGTTAATTGTGCAGTCTAGATTAACTCTAAAGATGATGATGAGGTATGATTTGAGAGTAAAGATGTGTAAGTAAATAAAAATAGTCAACTTAAACTATTATTATATACATCCTTTTCCAAATTAAATTCGGTAAATTATTCCAAAATGTTAACTATAACGACATCTAGCGGAATAGCATTGCAACTTATAGACAATATATTTCGCTTACAAAAATAAGATGGAGTTAGCGTTAAATTCTTTCATAAAACATTTACTGTCAATTGAAATAGATTCTTATAAGACTTATTATTAAAATTATAATTCAAATTAAAAACAAAATTCATTATTATGGGATACTTCAAATCACTTAATTGACGTTAACCAATGTTTCACAACATTGGTTAACGTGAAGACATACATACATTCAGATAGACTTGTTTTTACGAGTATTTTATTTCAAAGCATGTTAAAATAAGATTTATCTTTGGCAAACATAGTTCAAAACATGTTCCCTGTAAGCAAGTTATACTTAACCTTTTATTGTGTAGCATAAAAATGGTGTAAAATCGCCTTTTCTGTGTGTTTGTTTTATCCATTCCGGGGCAAACATCGTTTGTCCCCGGGCGATCCGAAGAGTCACGGAGCAACACAAAATAAAGAGGAAACGGAGTTACCACCTTTAAAAACTTTCAAGGCAAGAGTGAATATGTTAGTCAGCTTGGATATTACTTATTACTCGTATACAATCAATCTACTTTCTAAAAGGCTTAGTTCTGCAGCAAACGCTATTCGTCGTATTAGGCATTTGACGGATGTGGCAACTGCTAAGCTAGTATATTTTAGTTATTTTCATAGTTTAATGTCATATGGTCTACTGCTTTGGGGATCAGCAGCAGACATACAAACTATTTTCATTTAACAAAAAAGGGCAATTCGATATATCTACGGTCTTAAACAAAGAGATTCCCTTAGAGATTTTTTCAAAAACCTAAATATTTTAACTTTGCCCTCCCAATACATATTCGATAACATCATGCATGTTAGGAAAAACTTAGACTCTTTCAAAAAAGTAGGTGAATGTACTAGTAGATCACTGCGGAACAATTACAAGTTGTCGATCCCAGCACATCGGCTGGCTAAGGTAGGGAAATCATTTCTGATTAATTGTATAAGATTTTATAATAAATTACCAAAAAGTGTTCTTGAAATGAATGATAGAAAATTCAAACAGTATATTAAAGTTGAGCTTTGTAGGAAAGCCTATTACAGCACGGATGATTATATTAATGATAAACATGTGTGGCCCGAGCTGGACATAATGGCCTCTTAAATGCTTGTGTATTTTTGACATGATCTTGACATAATTTGTACAGTATGTGCATATTTTATTTTATATTTATTTTATTTGACGAAATATTCGTATAGACATAATCAGTTCTACATTCATACATGTTTTTTAATGTAGACAATGTGCATTCGTCCACGATTTAGATTTAAGAGATCTATATTTGTAAATTGACGTCCTATGAAAATGCTGCAGTGTAGTTTGTTCCGCCGCTTCTTCTACACATGCGCTTTGGAAGCGGTAGTAGTTATAATTAGATTTAAGTTATGTGACGTCAATAATTGATACCTTGTATCCAATTTTGAAAATAAATCTATTCTATTCTATTCTATTCTAATCGCATAATTTTTTTTTCTATCAATTTTATTTTCTGTAAGATGTTATGATGCCATTATAAGAAACAATATGCTGTTAATTGTACAAAATACGGATGAAAAAAGTCGACACTAAAGAAATATTTGTATGCGTTTTATTGTTTTTGATAATGGGAGTCAATAAATAAACTATTTGACTTTATTCTGGTTACAAAGATTAGTTACGACAGTGAATTAAAGATAATAAATCTGAAGACTAATTTATCTGAAATTATTTTTAAGAGAAGAACGATTCTGAGTAAAATATTTAATACATTTATATAATCACATCTATATCCCTTGTGGAGTAGACAGTAACAACAGCCTTGAAAAGACTCAAAGGTCACTTTCAGTGGTTTGGCTTATAGAATTGAGATTGAAATAGTGACAGGTTCCTAGCCTATCGCCTAAAAGAGGAATCCCAAGTTAATAAGCCTATCCCTTAGTCGCCTTTTACGATATACATAGGAATGAGCTACTGGTGCCGGGAACCACACGGCACTACTTAATACGTTTTTCAATTTTTATATATATAATATTTATAAACAATCAAATATTTCTATAAAAAATTACTATCTGTACACTCAATATTTTGTGCCGAAGCAAACGGAAAACAAGGAGAACGTTTGTGTCGCAATTTGTGCTGATGCGGGTACACCGACCCGCGATTATAGATTATCACTACATATATATATCAATATATATATATCTGTACATAATAATAAAAGTTTACAGTACAGATATTGATGCAGTAAAGATATTGCCAAAAAAATTATACGCGTGTTTAGCTTAGTTTAGGCACTAGTCTCTCACAATCTTTAATGTAATTTGCAACATATTGTTTAAGTACTTTGTTAATGTATTTATAGATTGTAGAGAAAAATAAAGATTTTTTGTTTTTTTTTTTTTATGTATTGAACGGTGCCCCCGTTCAATACATAAAAAAAAGGCGACTAAGGGATAGGCTTACAAACTTGGGATTCTTTTTTTAGGCGATGGGCTAGCAACCTGCCACTATTTGAATCTCAATTCTATCATTAAGCTAAACAGCTGAATGTGGCCTATCAGTCTTTTCAAGACTGTTGGCTCTGTCTACCCCACAAGGGATGAAAACGTGACCCTTTGTATGTATGTACAAACGCCACACATAAGAAAAAAATATTTCAATTTAATTTCAGGAAATCTAATGTCATCTATTTACATTTCAGTAAATAACATTATCCCTTAAAACCGAAAGGGACTATTGTTCGTTACGTGATCTGAAGAAACAAACAAACTAACATTTGTTTAGCTTCGCTGTTTGCATAACAATTATTTAGATTTTAGGTTATACCAACAGAATTCAGTTAAAGCTAGTAGTAACGTTAAGATATATTTAACAATTTTTAAGATTGAGATAAATATTGCAAATAGAGTGTGCCAGTGCCGTAAAAGCCAATCAAGGGACAGGCTTATGAACTTTGAATTCGTGTTTAGACGATGGGCTAGCAACCTATCACTATTTAAATAATTAATTTAGCCATACAGTTAAATGTGGCCTTCTCAGTCTTTTTGAGACTATTGGCTCTGTCTGTCCCTTAAGGGATGAAAATGAACATTTTCTTATTGGCTCAGGTCTAGTAGGTTAAGCTTTATTGGTATTTCAAAAATATTTCTGCATCAGTACCTAAATAAATTTAATTGGGAGACATTAACATGGATTACGTAAAAGGCGACTAAGGGATAGGCTTATATAGGTACGTGAGATTCCTCTTTAAGGCGATGGGCTAGCAACCTGTCACTATTTGAATCTCAATTCTATCATTAGGGCGGCTGAGCGTGGTCTTTGAGACTTTTGATGACTGTTGGCTCTGTCTACCCCGTAGGGGATGTGGTCGTGATTATTATGTTATTTTTTTTTTGGAGAATAATAACTTTTTTTATCAAGCCGCTTTATTATCAATCAACTAGAGAGCCGCTCCGGCCGCGCACGAGTAGCATTTATACTCGTAGATAAACAAAATCCGTTGACAATTTTCAGAGATAAGCGGTTACATACAAACAAGGCAAATAGAGGGACTTTACAATAGATAATATTTAGTTATGACGGCCTCTGTGGCGCAGCGGTAGTGCGCTTGTCTGTGACACCGGAGGTCCCGGGTTCGAATCTCGGCCAGGGCATGATGAGAAACGAACTTTCTCTAATTGGCCTGGGTCTTGGATGTTTATCTATATAAGTATTTATTATAAAATATAGTATCGTTGAGTTAGTATCTCGTAACACAGGTTTCGAACTTACCACGAGGCTAACTCAATCTGTGTAATATGTCAAAAAACAAATTGCTAAATTGCTAATTGCTAAAAATTTAGTGATACTGCATATTTGTGAAGTGGAATAATTATGTTCCATTTGATATAATATCACGATTAGCTGTGTAAGTACATACTTCTGACATCAAAACTCGAGATTAGAATTCTTACATACATATGGTCACGTCTATATCCCCTGCGGGGTAAACAGAGCCAACAGTCCTGAAAAGACTGAATGGCCACGCTCAGCTATTTGGCTCAGCTAATGATAGAATTGAGATTCAAATAGTGACAGGTTGCTAGCCCATCGCCTAAAAGCTAATCCCAAGTATATAAGCTTATCCCTTAGTCGCCTTTAACGACATCCATGGGAAAGAGATGGAGTGGTCCTATACTTTTTTTCTATTGGTGCCGGAAACCACACGGCACTTTCTTATTTGACAATAATTCTAATAAGAAATTTCCATTTAAATAGCGTGACAACTTTACATACATACATCACACCTATTGCTTGTATTTTATTATATTTGTTTGTTGAGGTCGCGTACAAGTGTAGTTCCTTAAGCAACTAAAACATAAATCATACATTATTGACCTACAGCGCCATAGAAAAAAAAAATATATCAAATCTAATTTAATTAAGTGAAAACATATTCGAAATACATAATGTTACTCGTAGGGATAGACAGAGACTTCATATTTACACATGATACTGATAAAGCACGGACATCGATTTTTGATTTAACAATTCTTATAAGAAATTTCCATTTTAATAGAATCATATTAAATCCATTTTTACATCTATACTAATATTATAAAGCTGTAGAGTTTGTTTGTTTGTTTGTTTGATCCCGCTAATCTCAGGAACTACTGGTTCAAATGGAAAATTTTTTTATTTTTGTGTTGAATAGACCATTTATCGAGGAAAGCTTAAGGCTATTTAACATCACGCTGCAACTATTAGGAGCGAAAAAATAATGGAAAATGTGAAAAAAAACGGGGAAAATTATTCATCCTTGAAGGCTTCAATGATGCCCAAAATAACTATTCCACGCGGACGAGGTCGCGGGCACAGCTAGTTAATCTATAAACATGACATCTTTTTCTTGGAAACCTTTTACTTATTTTTTAGAAGATCTGATTGGATCATCCTCCTGGCTTTAGGTTATATGAAGAACCTCCCATCTGACCTCCTTAACCTTTGCAGGTAAACTTAATCCGTTGGATCGATCATGATTACACATCCAGTTGCCTGAATGTGCAGGTTTAGTTCACGATGTTTTCCCTCACCGTTAGAGAATCAGTTAGTATTCAAACTACGTACATATAATCACGTCTATATCCCTTGCGGGGTAGACAGAGCCAACAGTCTTGTAAAAACTGATAGGCCACGTTCAAATAGTGACAGGTTGCTAGCCCATCGCCTAAAAGATAAATCCCAAGTTTATTTGCCAACCCCTTAGTCGCCTTTTACAACATCCGTGGCAGAGAGATGGAGCAGTCCTATTCTTTTTTCTATTGGTGCCGGGAACCACACGGTATTCAAATCCTACATGACTTCGTACAAAGCCGAAATGGGATTCGAATCTGTGCCTTTCTGCGCCTCACCAAGCATTTTAACCAGGCACCTTACCGTTTCAACTAGCGACGCTCTACGCGTTTAATTACATCTGAAAAACAAAACCTTCCTTTGATGCAGTGGGTTAGAAATATACCCCATGTCTCAGGGTGCAGGGTGAATGGCCCGCTCTGTATAGTTGCTGTAATTGCATCCAGGTCGGACGTGCGTTGCGCGCGAATCGAGCAGTTAGGGCCTCCGCTCAGTGTCGATTGAACGATAAAGAATCGATTTTATGGAAACTAAAATAAATTTCATACATACATATATGTGGTTACGTCTATGTCCCTTGCGGGGTAAGAGCCAACAGTCTTGTAAAGACTGATAGGCCACGGCTATTGGGCTTTAAGATAGGATTGAGATTCAAATAGTGACAGGTTGCTAGTCCATCGCCTAAAAGAAGAATCCCAAGTTTATAAACCTACCCATTAGTCGGCTTTTACGACGTCCATGGGAAAGAGATGGAGTGGTCCTATTCTTTTTTGTATTGGTGCCGGGAACCACACGGCATAAATACATACATGCACGGCATAAATTACATACATATGGTTACGTCTATGTCCCTTGCGGGGTAAACAGAGCCAACAGTCTTGAAAAGTCTGAATGGCCACGTTCAGCTAGAATAAATAATTAAGAAACTTTGTATACGTGGAAGAGTCTATTATGGTACTTGGTCAGGTTTTCAGGAGGCTGAAATGGTATATACCTCGCGAGACAGAGCCAACAGTCATGACAGGACTGATAGGCCACGTTCAGCTGTTTGGCTTAGTGATAGAATTGAGATTCAAATAGTGACAGGTTGCTAGCCCATCGCCTAAAAAAATATTCCAAGTTTCTAAGTCTTTACGACTTTTGCGACATACGTATACGCAAAATCTTCTAGATGGATTTTGATGAAATTTGATAAACAATTAGAATATAACCTGGAAAAACATAATTAGTACTTTTTATCTCAAAATTCCCAAGGGACTGAGTCCTCGGAGCGTAACTAGTCATAGTTTAAAATAGTGTGTAGCGAGCCTAACATAGTTGAAAGGATTGTTCGACAAAGTGCAACTTTATTGAGCTGTAGCAAGTAATTGTATTGCTTCAAAAACGTTTCCAAGTTTCAGAGAAATAACTAACTAGGCATCTCTTATTGGTCTCAATTATTGCTATTGAAATTTCAAATTGTATTTTCCCGAGATCAAAGTGGGAATAACCGTCATTTATTTTCACTTGTCAGTCTGCTAGAAAAAAAAAGATGAATTTTCAATTTTATTTCGTTAAAAGCTGTGCTTTTTGATTGGGGTTATTGACCCCATTTCGTTTGCGTTTTGCATCCATTCGACGGCCATGTGCCCGCGACTTCGTCTGCGTGGAATAGTTATTTTGGGCATCATTAAAGCCCTCAAGGATGAATATTTTTTTCCGTCATTTTTACATATTCCATTATTTATTTGCTCCTTAAAGTTGCAGCGTGATGTTATATAGCCTAAAGCCTTTCTCGATAAATGGTCTATTCAACGCAAAAAGAACTCAATTCGAATTAGTAGTTCCTGAGATAAGCGCGTTCAAACAAACAAACAAACTCTTCAGCTTTATAATATTAGTATAGACTTATATAAGAGGTTACTGCAACTGATTATAGTTATACGTACGCATAATCACGTCTATATCCCATGCAGGGTAGCGTAGCCAATAGTCTTGATAACTGATAGGGCACGTTCAGCTGTTTGGCTCAATGACAGAATTGAGATTCAAATAGTGACAGGTTGCTAGCACATCTAGCACATCAGCTAGACAAGAAGAGTCATATACATACATACATATAATCACGTCTATATCCCTTGCGGGGTAGACAGAGCCAACAGTCTTGTAAAGACTAATAGGCCACGTTCAGCTGTTTGGCTTTAAGATGGAATTGAGATTCAAATAGTGACAGGTTGCTAGCACATCTGGCACATCAGCTAGACATGAAGAGTCTACAAGAGTCTACAAGAAAAGCCTTAGTCGCCTTTTGCTACATTCACGGACAATCGGAACCACACGGCACTTCTACAGACTAGGTATAGTTTTCAGAGCTTTTAATTGCCAACGTAAAAATAACCTGCTTTGACTATAAGGAAAAATAACTAAAAATAAATATAAATTAAGTATTTATAAATGAAACCACCGAGCTTGCATGAAGAGAGTTATGAATGTGGATGAAGCGAAGGAAGTATGCAGAGATCGTGGCAAGTGGAAAGAGGTAGTCTCTGCCTACCCCTCCGGGAATGAGGCGTGATTTTATGTATGTATGTATTAAGTATTTAAATTTTGGCTCTTAGACATTCCATCACCAAGCAGCATTTGTAAATAACTTTTTCGGTAACTCAAAAACATATTATTTTTAATAAACACTAGCGACCCGCCCCGGCTTCGCACGGGTGCAAAATTATAAATGTTATTATACATAAAAACCTTCCTCTTGAATCACTCTACCCGTTACAAAAAACCGCATCAAAATCCGTTGCGTAATTTTAAAGATTTAAGCATACAGACAAACAGACTAAAATAGCGACTTTGTTTTATACTATGTAGTGATATACACTAAATCTTAGTTTTACAACGCTATTATTACCATTGGTTTGTAACAGTAACATAACTTACCTTTTCAAGAGAGTTGCGTAAAAATATAGTGTCCGATATATTAGGCGAGTCCGGGGTCATCAATCAAGTCGGATCGATGAAGAGGCAAATTAAGTTTGGGTTTTTAGGTTAAGTTAATAGGACCACTCCATCTCTTTCCCGTGTATATCGTAAATGGCGACTAAGTATCTTTGGTGCCGTGTGGTTCCCGGCACCAATACAAAAAAGCGTAGGACCACTCTATCCCTTTCCCATGGATGTTGTAAATGGCGACTACGGGATAGGCTTACAACTTGGGATTCTGTTTTTTGGGCTAGCAACCTCTCAGTATTTGAAACTCAATTCTATCATTAAGTGAAATAGCTGAACGTGGCTTATCAGTCTTTTCAAGTCTGTTGGCTCTGTCTACCCCACAAGGGATATAGACGTGACCATGATGTATGTATGTTTATCTTTGGTGTGACTGGAAATAGATCTTTCGGGAAAGGAAAATGCCGTTAAGATAAACTTATTGATATTAGTTCCTTGATGCCGTGTGGTTTCCGGCACCTTAGAATAGAATCACTCCATATCTTTCACATGCATGGCGTAAAAAATGAACGATGTCGTAAAAGGCGACTCGATAAAGGATATGCTTATAAACTAAGGATTCCTCTTGTAGACGATCGGTTTGAAACGTGTCACTATTTGAATCTCAATCCCTCATGAAGCCGTACAGCTGAACGTGGCCTTTCAGTCTTTTCGAGACTGTAGGCTTTGTCTTCTCCGCAAGGGAAACAGACGTAACTACATGAATGTATGTAAATACTAGTTTTTGAGGTAGGTAACTAAAATGTTTATACCATAGGAATTCCCAAAAATATTGCCTAAGATCTGAATAATTATTATATTCAGATTTAATTAAAATTTGTCTAGCAGTGTAAATGTAAAAACGTACACAACTACTTTCATTTAATAATATCACTAGCTATTAACCGCATCTTTGCCCGGGTTAAAATTAAATTCGTTTCGGTTTTTTAAAGACTGTTGGCTCTGTCCACCCCGCGAGGGATAAAGACGTGCTCATATGCGTAGGTACCTTTGTAACAATCGCAATCCCACGGGGCATTTAACAAATCCTTTTTATCATATTCACACAAATTTCGTAAAGATATAAAGCGGTATGAAACCTTGGGTTCTATTCAATATTCAGCCTGAATTCAGACGAAATCCCTCCCGTCTTACTTGAAAACGGAAATCCACGCAAACCCTACTTTTATATACATATATACATGTATCATTTTTGTGTATTCGCTTATTATTTTATTACACAGTTTTTTTTTAAAGTACCGTGTGGTTCCCGGCACTAATACAAAATAGAATAGGACCACTCCATCTCTCTTTCCCATGGGTGTCGTAAAAGGCAACTAAGGGCAAGGCTTCTTTTTTGGGCGATGGGCTAGCAACCTATCACTATTTGAATCTCAATTCTATCATTAAGCCAAATACCTGAACGTGGCCATTCAGTCTTTTCAATCCTGTTGGTTCCGTCTTCCCCACAAGGGATATAGATGTGACCATAAATAAATAATAAATATATACGGGACAAATTACACAGATTGAGTTAGCCTCGAAGTAAGTTCGAAACTTGTGTTACGAGATACTACCTCATCGATACTATATTTTATAATAAATACGTATATAGATAAACATCCAAGACCCAGGCCAATCAGAGAAAGATCGTTTCTCATCATGCCCTGGCCGGGATTCGAACCCGGAACCTCCGGTGACACAGACTAGCGCACTACCGCTGCGCCACAGAGGCCGTCAAATAATGGCCGGCCGATATGTACCTATGTATGTTTTTTTTAAAAGAGTTTGTGTAAAGAAAGCGATTTTGACATTACATGTTGTTGTTCATTATTTTCATCTGTTTTTCATCCATCCATCCATCTACGAGTTGCTCGTACGACGGTTTCGTGTTTTCTTGACCTGACCTGACCAGAACGCTCCCGATGTGATCAAGGTACACTCCGCCAGTCCCATTCACACTCCCTTTATTTGCGTTGTATGTATTGTTTAGGTTTAAGGAGAAATTTTTAAATTTACTTGTTAATTCATTTATATAATCACGTCTATATCGCTTGCGAAGTAAACAGAGCCACAGTCTTGAAAGACAGATTGGTCACGTTCAGCTTAATGATAGAATTGACATTCAAATAGTGACAGGTTCCTAGCCCGTCGCCTAAAATAAGTTTCCCAAGTTCATAAGCCTATCCCTTAGTCGCCTTTTATAACATCCATGGGAAAGAGAAGGAGTGGTCATATTCTTTTTTTTTTATTGGTGCCGGAAACCACACGGCGCGTTGTATATTTCTGTGTGTGTGTTTTTTTTTAAAGAACTTGTGACTCAACTTTACAAACGACATTGACCATTCTATCAAAATAAATAAAAAAAAACGACAAAATTACTTACATACGAGTATATTTACAGTTGAATCGTCAAATAATACAAAATAAATTATTTCGAATTTCGAATGGATGTACCATTTGTCAAGAAAAGAAGTCTCCTAGCAAATGATTTGTTTAAGTATAGCTACCCTGATTACTTCACCCGGATATCCGGTAACCCCGGGCCGGGTCACGGGGCGGCTTGACCGGTCACCGGCATTTGCTTTTATTCGATCACGAAACGGATATAGGCCACTGTTTAAGTGGAAATAATATTTTATTGTGAGAATAGAATAGATTTATTTTCACATTTGGATACAAGGTAAGTACCTATCACTTATTGACGTCATCACTTAAATCTTATTGTATCTGCTACCGCGTCCAAAGCGCATGTGTAGAAGAAGCGGCGGAACAAACTACACTGCAGCATTTCACCGGATGTCAATTTACAAATATAGATCTCTTAAATAGGTCTACATTAAAAAATGAGAATGAATATAAGACGAATGAATAATGTCAATACGAATATTTCGTCAAATAACTCGTAATCGAATATGTGTGAAAAGAGTTGAGGAAGTGGGAGAAGTCTATAAGGATCGTAGCAAGTGGAAATCCATAGTCTCTGCCTACCCCAATGGGAGACAAGCGTGGTGGTATGTATGCAAATAAACATTTTAAATGACAAACTTGCATAAGAATAGTTAAGATAATTAAAATTTTGGAGAATTACATTATAGCTTTGTTTTCCTATAATTTAAGTCAAAGAACTGGTGACCATAGTGAAAAAAAAAACAAGAAGTGCAAAAACAATTTTGCTTAACCGGGGATTGCAACTCCAGCTTTGTTTTGTTATTTTTAAAGTTTAAATGGTGCAACTCACCCTTAGTAATAGAAAGATCCCAATAAATTAACTTTACAACTGTTGTTTTACTTCAAAGAGCTATCAGTCGACGGACGCGTCTTCTGAGGCACGGCACCATATTTTATCAACGCTTCTAGTATCAAGACAAACTCTTTTGATATCAAATTCAAACGGCGTACATTAAAGTTGGAGGTGTGGTGGTATGGTAATCAGGACGCTGGGTATCGTGAGCTGACTAATTTGCAGCTCCAATTGGATGGCTAATTTTAGATTTCAGTGTAGAACATATTTTATGAATGCAACACGATTTGTCAATGATTTGGCCTTGCCTTTTAATTCGAAAGAAAATACGTTTTAAGTTATTGGGCCATAGTCGGAACTTGGAAATTCCTAGGGAACTTTTATTATTTGTGTGTAAAGTGATAACTTTTAATAAATAAATGCTTTTCCTGCATTTGGACTAACAACTAGTTAAACCTCCAATTCTATGAAATACAATCTTTATAACTAGGAGTTCGCGAACACTTTTATTTTAAACTAAATTGTAAATATCTCAAAAATGCACTTGATTTTGATGCCCTACAAACTTATAATTCTAATGACAGACCCTACATACTTTTAAACAAACATAACTACACTTCTAGAAAGATGTGTCCTGATAAGTGCTCAGATAAATAGAAAAAAATATTGTTACCCTCGTGAATGGAAAGCGCCCGTTAATTTCCCTTATTACCGTGAAGCGGTTTCCAACTTCATAAAAAGGAAATTACCCGTAGACGGTCGTCTTCATTTTATCAAATGGAGGAGCGAAAATTGCTGAGGTGAAGCTATCACAATAACTGAAAGGCACAAATTAAAATTATTACAGAAATACGACTTGAATAAAGAGTAAGTCGGCAGATACATATATATATTCTGCAAAGAATTAGGCTAATAAATTTGCGATTCTTTTAGGCGATAGGCTAGTAAGTTGTCAGTTTGTGAATCTTAATTCCATCATTTAGCTGTATGCTCAACGTGGCCTTTAAGTCTTTGTGAGACTGTTGGCTCTGTCTCCCCCTTAGGGATAAAGATGTGAATTAATGTATGAATATTCTTATGTATAGAGAAAGATAATTTTGTAATATTATTTTTTATTAAAAAGGTATAGGCTTACAAACTTGGGATTCTTTTTTAGGCGATGGCCTAGCAACCTGTCACTATTTGAATCTCAATCCATACATATAATAAAACTGTAACTCAACTTTGTCTGTACATTGAAGATATTTAAGAAAAAAAATTATAAGGGGTCTTTTTAGGGTCAATAGAAGCCAAAACAATTTTTTTAGAATTTTTGTCTGTCTGTCTGTCTGTCTGTCTGTCCGTCTGTCTGTCTGTATGTTTGTACGCGCATCACGCAAAATCTACCGAACGGATCTGAACGAAATTCGGCACAGATATAGTTAGTAACCTGGATTAGAATATAGGCTACTTTTTATCCTGAAATACATATATACATATAATAAAACTGTAACTCAACTTTGTCTGTACATTGAAGATATTTAAGAAAAAAAATTATAAGGGGCCTTTTTAGGGTCAATAGAAGCCAAAACAATTTTTTTTAGAATTTTTGTCTGTCTGTCTGTCTGTCTGTCTGTCTGTCTGTCCGTCTGTCTGTCTGTATGTTTGTACGCGCATCACGCAAAATCTACCGAACGGATCTGAACGAAATTCGGCACAGATATAGTTAGTAACCTGGATTAGAATATAGGCTACTTTTTATCCTGAAATACATATATACATATAATAAAACTGTAACTGAACTTTGTCTGTACATTGAAGATATTTAAGAAAAAAAATTATAAGGGGTCTTTTTAGGGTCAATAGAATCCAAAACAATTTTTTTTAGAATTTTTGTCTTTCTGTCTGTCTGTCTGTCTGTCCGTCTGTCTGTCTGTATGTTTGTACGCGCATCACGCAAAATCTACCGAACGGATCTGAACGAAATTCGGCACAGATATAGTTAGTAACCTGGATTAGAATATAGGCTACTTTTTATCCTGAAATACATATATACATATAATAAAACTGTAACTCAACTTTGTCTGTACATTGAAGATATTTAAGAAAAAAAATTATAAGGGGTCTTTTTAGGGTCAATAGAAGCCAAAACAATTTTTTTTTGAATTTTTGTCTGTCTGTCTGTCTGTCTGTCTGTCCGTCTGTCCGTCTGTCCGTCTGTCTGTCTGTATGTTTGTACGCGCATCACGCAAAATCTACCGAACGGATCTGAACGAAATTCGGCACAGATATAGTTAGTAACCTGGATTAGAATATAGGCTACTTTTTATGCTGAAATTCTATCCCAAGGGGATGAAATAGGGGGTGCAAGTTTGTATGGAACTTCGTCATTTTTGATTTGAATCGATATAAAAAGCTATAAATAATTATACATACATACATACATATGGTCACGTCTATATCCCTTGCGGGGTAGACAGAGCCAACAGTCTTAAAAAGGCTGAATGGCCACGTTCAGCTATTTGGCTTAATGATAGAATTGAGATTCAAATAGTGACAAGTTGCTAACCCAACGCCTAAAAAAGAATCCCAAGTTTGTAAGCCTATCCCTTAGTCGCCTTTTACGACATCCATGGAAAAGAGCTGGAGTGGTCCTATTCTTTTTTGTGTTGGTGCCGGGAACCACACGGCACCATAAATAATTAATTCTTATGTTTATTATAATGAAAAATGATGATAATGATTAAAAAAATAGCATTTTATTGATTTAATTCATTATGCTTTGTTTATTGATTTAGTTCCCGTGGTTTAGGTATTTATTTTTTGACCACCCGATACGAGATGGCGCCTCATGAGAATTTAAGAAATAACACGATTGTAGCCGCCGGCAAAATTTTTAATTAATTAAGTTTTAATTAAGTAATTTTAGTTTCGCCAGTACTTACTTCCATTATTATACTTACCTTTTTTTGTCTTTAGAATTTATTCGTTTTTTAACAGCTGCGCCCCCGGGACTTTGCTTTTGTAGGAAAAATAAATTATGTTCTATTCCAGGCATTATTCTTCCCGTGTACGTAAGTTTCATCAAAATCTATCCAGTTGAATTTGCATGATTGAATAGCATCCTCAAACACGCACTCACGTAGGCACATCTATTTTTTTGCATAATATTAGTTTATGTCAATGCAAGGCTCTTAATCTAAGCAATCTTTTTATGGAAGCGAAATTAACGTAGGCGAAGCCGCGGGCAAAAGCTAGTTCTATAATAAAGCCAAATAGCTGAACGTGGCCGTTTAGTCTTTTCAAGACTGTTGGCTCTGTCTACCCCGCAAAGGATATAGACGTGACCATATGTATGTATGTATGTTATTATAAAATTAAGGTATAAGAATTCTTATCCAATTTTAAATGTTAATTCAAATTTGCCTGTAAATCTGCATGAAAAACACACAAGTGTCATCATCTAATCTTTGGTTATTTTTCCCGCCAACGTCGAGTAGTGAGTAGAGGGTTTTTCGTGGAAATGCGATACAAGGCCAATGTATAGGATTCCCGTGGTTTTAGTACACGCGATTTATAAGTTTTTCTTAGAAATGTTGTTTCTTTGATGCAAAATTTGCAAAGTTATTCCATAAATTTATGAGGTCTGGTCGGCACAAATCCAAGAAACATTTGGTAAAATGAAAACATTTGACAAATTAAGATTTATCGTGGGCATACGAACGACATCTCTTTCCCATGGATGTCGTTAAAGGCGACTAAGGGATAGGCTTACAAACTTGGGATTCTTTTTTAGGCGATGGGCTAGCAACCTGACACTATTTGAATCTCAATTCTATCGTTTAGCCAAACAGCTGAACGTGGCCTATCAGTCTTTTCATGTCTGTTGGCTCTGTCTACCCCGCAAAGGATTTAGACGTGATTATACATATATATGTTTGTTCTTGAAAAGATGTAGTCTCTACCTACCCCTCCGGAAAAGAGGCGTGATTTTATATTATGTTATGATTTTTATACGTATGTATGTATGTTTTTCTGTATACTTCAAATTGAATGGTTTCTCAAATGTTTGACTTAGTCCAACTCAAAAGCTGGCACACAAATCTAAACCCGTCTAACGGACGAAGTAGTAGAACAAGAGATAGTAAAAATAAGACATCGTATCGTTCCCGTCACGTCCCCGTAACGTCTAAAACATGGGTAGTCCCACACGAGCAGTAACCGTTTGACTAGATGTCGTTGTCATATTCGCACATCAAATTATACCTGCCCTTTACAACCCAGGGTTATGAAGCGATTCGGATAAGAAGGTACAACGGTTATGATCACTGATATGATGAGATTTTTTTTTTTTTTAGTTTACGAATATCATGGAATAATATCGGGGTATGTTTATACCATACATACATACATATAATCATGTTGATATCCCTTGCGTGGTAGAGGCTCGTCATCGCACATCAAATTATACCTGCCCTTTACAACCCAGGGTTATGAAGCGATTCAAATAAGAAGGTACAACGATTATGATCACTGATATGATGAGATTTTTGTTTTTTTTTTTTTTAGTTTTTGCTAATATCATGGAAAAATATCGGGGTAAGTTTATACCTTACATACATACATATAATCATGTTGATATCCCTTGCGGGGTAGAGGATCGTCTTAAAAAGACTGAAAGGTCACATTCAGCTACATATGTATATAGCTTAGTGATGGAATTAAGATTCAAATAGTGACAGTTTGCTAGCCTATCGCCTATAAAAAGAAGCCCAATTGTTTATTGGCTTTTCCCTTAATCGCCTTTTACGACATCCATGCGAACGAATTGATGTGGTTCTATTCTTTCATTTCTATACATACATAAAATCACGTCTATATCCCTTTCGGGGTAGACAGAGTCAACAGTTTTGAAAAGACTGATAGGCCACATTGAGCTATTTGGTTTAATGATAGAATTGAGATTCAAATAGTGACAGGTTGCTAGCCCGTCGCCTAAAAGAAGAATCCCAAGTTTATACGCCTATCCCTTAGTCGCCTTTTACAACTTCCATGGGAACGAGATGGAGTGGTCCTATTATTTTATTATTGGTGCCGGGAACCACACGGCACATCTTTCATTTACATGTACCTATTCATATATGTTCTACATAGTGATTTCATAGGTTGTTCTGTCCATAAAATAATTTACTTCACCTCATCAGCAGACGAATTTCATATTATTTACGTTTAAAGTTGGCTCGTTGATTGCGTGTGAGTTGAGAAACGCTGAAAATGAAACAACTTTGTATCAGTTCGCGGGAAAGTTTTGCGGGAACTTGGGAATTTTGCACGGTTTGTGTAAATATTTTGAGAATGTGACGGTAAATCCGCCGCAGTTACAACTCTGAGGGAGTACTGTATGTATTTCTGAATGAATGAATGATTTAATGAATGGTTTGAATGAATGGTGAATGAATTGAATGAATGGTGAATGATTTGAATGAATGATGAATGATTTAAATGAATGCTGAATGATTTGAACGAATGATTTGAATGAATGATGAATGATTTAGATGCATGTTTTGAATACATACATACATATAATCACGTCTATATCCCTTACGGGGTAGACAGAGCCAACAGTCTTGAAAGGACTGAATGGCCACGTTCAGCTATTTGGCTGAATGATAGAATTGAGATTCAAATAGTGACAGGTTGCTAGCCCATCGCCTAAAAAAGAATCCCAAGTTTGTGAGCCTTTCCTTTAGTCGCCATTCACGACATCCATAGGAACTAGATGGAGTGGTCCTACTCTTTTTTAATTGGTGCCGGGAACCACACGGCCACGATACCTGGATAACGATTACGCAATGCGCTAAGCGTTTCCTCGCAATTTTTATGAAAATTCAGTTCAACTTAAAATGCAGGAGACACCAGCGAGGGAATTTAATTTATTAGACGTTCTGAGGAAGGCTTGCACCTTCAAGAATTTAAAAAATAGGTTAGTGATGCCTTTTCATTCAATAGTTATGGTTTTTGTAGGCGAAATAACTTGGGTATTTCCTTTAAGGCGATGGCCAACAACGTCTCCTCAAGATTATTGGCTGCGTCTACCCCGTTAGGTATCAAGACGTGATTGTATTTACTCTCTTCTTTTAGGCGATCGGTTAGCGACCTGTCTCAATTCTATCATTAACCGTGTCCTTTCAGTGTTTCCAAAACTGTTGACTGTGTCAACCTCGTAAGGGATAAAAACGTTACCTGTATCTATGACAAATGAAATAAATGACTATAATTATATATGTTTTTTTTTAACTCAAGTTATAAGAATTGAATTGAAATCAACTAGGAGAGATTTTTATATATGCGCATGTGAGAAATATTTTTCAGATGAGATGGTTGAATGATAACATGTGTACTATCACGCCTGTCTCCCATTGGGATAGGCAGAGACTATGGATTTCCACTTGCCACGACCCTTACAGACCTCTCCCGCTTCCTCCACATTTATTACTCTTTTCATGCATATTCGACGATTACGGGTACTCCTAACCCTTTTTTAAGACATTCGAAATTTGGTCCTTGAAAAATCGACGAGTAGGAAGATCTAGACGAACGTTTCTTGATAAAATTAAGGACGTCCTGGTAAAGGGTCAGGTCAAGAGTACCCGAAACCGCCGAGCTTGCATGAAGAGTTATGAATGTCGATGAAACGAAGGAAGTATGCAGAGATCGTGGCAAGTGGAAAGATGCAGTCTCTGCCTACCCCTCCGGGAAAGAGGCGAGATTTTATGTATGTATGTATGTAAAGTTCGACGAACGACGAACGACGTTCCGGCTCTGTCCCACTTTTACAGTGAGCCAACTTGAATGATAAATACGTAAAAATGTGTGAACTAAAAAAGGGAATTATCCTTGTACGAGTTACATAACAGGACGCTTCGAGTTACAAGTCTGAGTTGCCTGAAGGCATTAAGGAAAGGTCATGCTAGGAGCTGACATTCGCCAAGAAAAGATCCACATATTTTATAAATATATCTATATACCTACATACCTACATATACAAAAGAACGCCTATTTTGCACGATGTCTGCATACTTCTTTCGCTTCATATTTATTTATAATTCCTTGATCCATTTCACCTTTTAAAAATACAATGGTTTACCTAGTAAACTTCATTAGTTATGGAATCATAGTCAGGAATTGTCCTGATTACAGACATACATATCACCTTTATGCCCCTTGCGGGCCAACGTTTTTGAAAAGACTGAAAGGTCACATTCAGCTGTTTAGCTTAAGATTGAATTGAGATTCAAATAGTGACAGGTTGCTAGCCCATCGCCTAAAAGAAGAATCTCAAGTTTATAAGCAAATCCCTCAGTCGCCTTTTACGACATTTATAGGAAAGAGATGGAGTGGTCCTATTCTTTTTTCTATTGGTGCCGGGAACCACAATATCACTGAAACTATTTCTTAGAAGACTTGGTGAAATTTCACGAAACAGCGAGTATTCTTAAATATCTTAAGGACCGCTGGAAATTGCATTCTTCCGGGCAGGTGAAGACCGTGGAGGAATTTTATCCTTTTACCGATAAACGCCTTGTTAGATATATTCCTACTTATACTAGTTTGTGGCAGCGGGGCTAGCAGGCACGCGCGACGCTGTTTTTAGCGCGCGCTGAACTATCGCTGTTTCGCTTTTTAAAATATAACTAGCTGTCCCGGCAAACGTTGTTTTACCATATAAATATTAGTTAAGTAATTTCTAGTTAAAAAAAAATGTTAAGGGTGGACATCATGCCTTAAGTTCATTCAAATGACGATATTTACTAAAATATTTTTACTGTTTTATTATATGTATGGATAATATTATTATGACGTAAAACGGGACAGCGATAGGGTATCGCGCGACAAATCTCTTTACAATGGATGTTGTAAAACACGACTAAAGGATGGGCTTATAAACTTGGAATTCTTCTCTTAGGCGATGAGCTTGCAACCTGTCATTATTAGAATCTTAATTCTATCAGCCTTCTTATTTCCTATTGGCGTCGGGAACCACACGGCAAAATAACATTATACTCGACAAATCGTGCCTAAAATAGGACTATAATTTATCTCTTTGTTTATAAGGCTTCAAAGGAGCAAAACTGGCAAATAATGCATAAAAAACCTCCAACAAAGGTCAACTTGAGATATCGTGTGCCTTTTTCGTATCCTTAGCGAGATTTCTTTTAAAGGAAATTTATAATTTGCCTCATTATATAAAAGCCGTTTATAAAACCAAAAATTTTCTTGTATAATAAGCAAGAAATATGCAAGACAGTGACTTCCCATAGGTCAATGAAAGTGCCTAAGTTTCAACATTAATTCTTATTTCATCGAAGTGTGTTTAACTTTGTTAGACTAAGCGAGTCGCTATTAAAAGTTGGATGCTCGGGTTTCCCTTAATTAAAATTATGGCGCAGGCGGCATGATCTAAAGAGGAGCAAGCCATGAAAGGTCTGGAATGAAGGCATAATTAAAACTGTAGGTTACATAAGGTAATGAAGACTCGGAGAAATAAATTATGAAGGCTATATTTTGCTACAAATAAGGCTGAGGTTAGCTCGTTAAATTGTGTGCTTCGAAAAATCAGTTACCATCTGTGATATTCGAAATACTGTAATAATAACTAAAGCGTTATCGATTTAGGTATATTTGTCTACAATCGTTTTATTAAACAGATTTTTATACAGATACTGAACAGAGATTTTACGTGAGAGAAATATTGGTATAGTCAAAGAAATCAGCAAATGATTACTATAGCCTTTATTTAACGAATCAGTTCTTCTGTTTTTAAGTTCGTGATTAAATAAAAATGTTATGTTATGTCCAGTGTTAAGACGCATTTCATAATTTGCTTGTCTGTGGTGACATCTCTACGCCACACGTCACAATGGCCACTTAGACAACAACTGTCAATCGTAGCGAAGAACATGACGCGCTCAGCCAACAGCAGCGAAGAGTCTAAATCGCGAAAGCAATGATTTCACGGATTGGGGCATAAATACAACCTCCGATTTAACATCTCTACGCTACAAGTCCATAAAATCCGTATATTGATTGCTTTAACAATGACCTCAGACTTCAACTGACAATAACTATGTGTCAGGCATTATTTATAATTTTATTTTAGATATTTATTATATGTGAAATATGTATATAGGTATATACTTATTTCACAAAAATATCTGAAAAGCTATATTTTATCGTACACTTAATTATAGAAATGAAATGGCAAAGTAAAACCTTTTTTTTAAAATTAAGTATTAAATCCATTGAATCGCTAACTCTTTTATTATAAACATAATAAATAAAGTTTTAAAAACATTGGACGGCCTACCCGCCATCTGTCTTTTGGCAAGGAGCGTGTTTTATCAAATTATGTATTTAAACAGTTACCGACTCTCGCATTAATTAAACTTGGCATGTTTTAATTTGCTTAATATTAAATTATCATTAACAAATTTTACAATCAAATCTTAATATTAATATATATTTATTATTAATAATTATACTTTTTTATTCATATCTATTATATTTATACTTTTTTAAATAATACGTATTATTAATATATATTTATTTGTTTATTAAAACTTTATGCACGTAAAATGTATAATGGGTGGGCTTAATACCACAAGGCATTTTCTTCCAGTCAACCTTGGTCCAACCAAACTGAGATGGATGTACGGGTGGTGCGATACTCATAATATGACTTTAAGTCACTGTTTGAATCTTAATGACATCATTAACTCATGCAGCAGGGTGTTGGCACCGTCTATCCCGCAGCTGGAACCAAGGAGATGATGAAATGATATTTCTTTTCTTTCTTTGTATCCCAAAAAAAATGGTATCAGTCGTAGAAAACTAAAAATAATAGTTTAAAAAAAACTAAAAAACTACGCTTTTATTGCTAATCAAACTAAAAAATAGAAAATAAAAATTAATGACAAAGGAATTCAGTAGTAGCAAGTCGAACAATCAGTTATAGTCAGTTGTAGTAGTAATTACCTCGGATTAAAATTATAACAAAATTAAATTTATAAACAAAACAATTTAAATCAGAGTAAAAAGCGTGGGGTGCCTGATGTAGTAAATATTAAAATCATTCTATTAGCATATATTTATAACAAGAGAGTTATGAAAATGAAGTAAAATGCACCCCACGCTTTTTACTCTGATTTAAATTGTTTTGTTTATAAATTTAATTTTGTTATAATTTTAATCCGAGGTAATTACTACTACAACTGACTATAACTGATTGTTCGACTTGCTACTACTGAATTCCTTTGTCATTAATTTTTATTTTCTATTTTTTAGTTTGATTAGCAATAAAAGCGTAGTTTTTTAGTTTTTTTTAAACTATTATTTATTTTCTATTTTTTAGTTCGATTTGCAATAAAACGGGTAGTTTTTTAGTTTTTTTATACAATTATTTTTTGGAAGTTAACACTTCTGGTATAACTATCTTACTAGAAAAGACTTTCGCAACCATGTGCCCATCGCCGGAGGTTTTCACAACTAACTTTCTTAAAGTTATATGTGGCCTGATTGGATTAAATCTCATAATATTCTCATCATCATGATCCTTTTTAAGGCGATGGGCTTGCAACCTGTCACTATTTGAATCTCAATTCTATCTTAAAGCCAAATAGCTGAACGTGGCCTATCAGTCTTTACAAGACTGTTGGCTCTGTCTACCCCGCAAGGGCTATAGACGTGATTATATGTATGTATGATGATTGTTAAACCCAGTTGAAAAGAATTTTATAGTGATAAATCACTGTTAATAATATTTTTGACTATTCAGCAAACGTAATAATATTCGATTGTGGCCTTGCCAGGAATCAAACCACAAGATTAAGAGGCAGATTGATACAGGAACAAAAATATTTCAAACATACCTCCACTGCCTTTTCAACCAGGAACGCAACAAAGTTTATGGCTATAAAGACGGCCTCAGACTCAGATGATAAAATCACACGAATATCCGGAAGAACAAAGCTCGACTCAACGGAAGATTCCAAACTCCAAATAACGACAAGTTATCAGCACAAAACAAAGTGCAAATAGGTAAATACACAGGCACCGGTAAAAAACAACAGAAAGAAAGTTTACAGGTGTTCGAATCGAATTCAATCAAAACTTACTGCAAAACTTATTTGACATAAATAAACTGTCACTCATTTTCCAAACGAGTATTACAGTGTTGCTATTATAAATAGGCAAAAGATACCTAATGTTAATTCAAGAATTGCATTAATATGTTAAATACGTATTAAATATCGCAAAGTTCTGTAGGTAGTAACTTTATTCTTGTATTATTGTAAATTTATTTGTTCAATTTTCATTTATTACTTTTGTTTTATTAATTGTTTTAAAATATTCTACTAATTCTACTATTGTTTCTAATGGTAATTCTAAATGGAGCAATGCGATGAAATAAAGAAGCCTCAGGTTAATAGTAACATTATATGGAAATATATTACATCTCTTTTTGACTCATTATACGTCAGAACTTCTTGGTTTCTTGTATGGAGATTACTGTCACTGGTGCTATCTCTGTCTCTCTTACTCTCATACGAAGGATCTAAAAATGAATTTATTAATCCTGGCAGTTTTAATAAGGATAATGAGAAACTCTTATCAAAATATTGCATTGTCATCGGTCCTCGATACGTGTGCAAAGTTCCAAGTTGATCAGACGTTTAGAAATCAGTGAAAATTAAGCTCAAAGATTCCGTTACATACATACATACATACATACAACCCAAGCTAATAAAAGCGTAGTAAAAACGAAGGCAAAAGCGAGCGACCTCTAAATCCAACCACCCATGACTTATATATTCGGTTTAACACAACTTTTATAATAGAAACGAACTCGGAAACGAATCAAATGAGATTTCCCTTTTGTTTCTGAGGGATAAACCGCCTTACGTACTTACAGGAACTGTTCAAAGGTCGATGCTCTAATGGAGTTTCAAGATATGAAAGAGATTTGCCGATTCAACTTGCCGAAACGTATTTTTGTCACGAATATAATTTCATAATGTTATTTGACGGTATTTTAAGATTATTGAGATTTACAATAGCACAACACACAACACAATGCGAAAGTTTGTGAGTATGTATGGATGTTTATTACTCTTTCACGCAAATGCTACTGAACCGATTTCGGTGAAATTTGGTATGTACCTAGATAGGCCGGAGTGGAAAGACCTAGACGAACATATCTTGATCAAATTAAGGATGTCCTGGTAGAGGGTCAGGTCAAAAGTACCCGAAACCGCCGAGCTTGTATGAAGAGAGTTATGAATGTGGATGAAGCGAAGGAAGTATGCAGAGATCGTGGCAAGTGGAAAGAGGTAGTCTCTGCCTACCCCTCCGGGAAAGAGGCGTGGTTTTATGTATGTATGTACCTAGATAGCTGAATACTAACACTAATAACAGATAGGCAACTTTTTATCCCGGAGTCGGATTGATTCGACGCGGACGAAGTCACGGGCGGCATCTAGTTATAAAAAATGCGAAAGTGTGCAACCATGTGAAGATGTGTGTTTGTTACTTTCTTACGCAAAATTTACTGAACCGAGTTTTATTAAATTTAATATACAAGTAGAATATGACCTTGAATGACATATAAATTACTTTTTATTCCTGAACACCCACGGGAGCGAAGCCTCAGGGCGCAGTTAGTACAACATAAGTGCAGGTTATCTCTCGTGTCGTACTTTCACTCCGAAAGTGCTATCGTCCCTAATTAGCCACTACGCCACAAAGCGCCGAAATAAAATGCACTAAAATCCTAGCGACGTGCACTCAGTGTCGAGTCGACGCCATTATAAAGACGTGTACACACACAAGTAGAAATAAACATACATATATACATATACATATGGTCACGTCTATATCTCTTATGGGCTAGACAGAGCCAACAGTCTTGAAAAGACTGAATGGTCACTTTCAGCTATTTGGCTTAATGATAGAATTGAGATTCAAATAGAGATAGGTTGCTAGCCCATCGCCTAAAAAAGAATCCCAAGTTTGTAAGCCTATCCCTTAGTCGCCTTTTACGACATCCGTGGGAAAGAGATTGAGTGGTCCTATTCTTTTTTGTATTGGTGCCGGGAACCACACGGCAATAGATAAGAAATAAAATAATAAATATATATATCGGTACAGATAACACAATTTGAGTTAGCTTAAGCCTAACAATATACTAACCCGGAGATATTATTTCTCTGATTGGCCTGGTTCTGAACCGCTGCGCCATAGAGGCCATTTTGGTATAATAAATGTATACGGGACAAATTACACTGATTGAGTTAGCCTCGAAGTAAGTTCTTTGAGACTTGTGTTACGAGATACTAACTCAACGATACTATGTTTTATAATAAATACTTAATATAGATAAACATCCAAGACCCAGACCAATCAGAAAAAGTTCTTTTCTCATCATGCCCTGGCCGGGATTCGAACCCGGGACCTCCGATGTCACAGACAAGCGTATTACCGCTGCGCCACAGAGGCCGTCAAATATGGTCGTCAGGCCGTCAGGTATGTATTTAAAAAAATTGAGGAAACCAAACTAATATCATAAATGTGAAAGTGTGTTTGTTTGTGCGTATTTTCGTCAAAACCACTTAACTGAACCACATTAAATTTTGCATACAAATAGCACCTTACTAAAATAATTTATTGATGACAGTACAGTGTAGTGTACACCACCCTTATTCGCTCAATGTAATTTTATTTCTCAGCGATGCATCCTCGCTTTTAAAGCGATGAGTAACTGCAGTATATTCAATTTTATGGTCTACACCTACATATATATATGACTATACTTTGATTTGTTAGAAATTTTAATATTAACACGCGAATATATTCGCAGACATAAACGTCATTTGTTTGTCAATTTTCGCAATTATTCGTTTAACATATTTGTTGAATTTAACAACATAACATAACATAAAATCACGTCTATACTCTTACAGGGTAGACAGAGCCAACAGTCATCAAAAGACTGAAAGGCCACGTTCAGCCGTTCGACTTAATGATAGAATTGAGATTCAGTGATAAATAGTGACACGTTGCTAGCCCATCGCCTGAAAGAGGAAACCCTAAATATATTTATTATTAGCCTATCTCTTAGTCACCTTTTACGAAAAATGGGAAAGGAAAAGAGGAACTTCTCTTTTATTCGAAGTCGGTTAAATACGTGAAATCTAAAAAGTTTACGTCCAAATTCAGTAACGAAGTTATAATTCGATGATTAATTCATGACTTTTTTATATCGGCGTATATTTTGAAGAGTGAACGTTGTTTTGATAGAAAAACCAAAATGGCGATGTCCTTGGAACTTTTTCTGGTCCTGCTTTGGGAATGTTTGAGAACGTTATCATTATATTTACACACGAGTTAACATTGTACAAGATAAACATGGTGGATTTTGTAAGTATAAAATATGACTTTATATCTCATGTTAGGATTTTTTTGGCGAATCTTCATATACCTAACTCTTTATCTTTGTATGCTCTTGCGTCTTGTAAAAGAGCCCAGCTCACCTAGCATGAAACGCGCGATGCCGTCTTTATCGCGAGGAAGACTATCGCTGTTTCGCTTTTTATTATGACGTGAAAGGAAACAGCGATAGTTTTACGAGCGATGAAAACGGCGTCGCGCGTGGTTTATTATCGGGGCAGGATGATATGACCAAAATCCAAGAGTTGATAAGTCAGACGATAATAGGCTCCTGTCTGATGTTCGTGACGTTTTCAGAAGGCAAGGTTGAATATGATTTTAAAGCTCTTGATACACCTACGGAAAGCGATTTAACTTTGAAAATTACAACAGTCATTAGACAACAAGTCATTGAGCCTATTGTATCCTATTTTGAAAATTATATTGATTACTAGCTGTTCCGGCTAACGTTGTTTTGCATTTTTTGCATGCATGCATGCAATGCATTTGATGCAATGCATGACAATGCATGAAAAATAGATGTTGGCCAATTTTCAGACCTACTCAATATGCTCACAAAACTTCATAAGAATCGGTCAAGCCGTTTCAGAGGAGTACTGGAACGAACATTGTGACACGACAATTTTATATATAAGATATCTTAATTGTTTTCACTTAAATTTTATATCCGAGATTCAAATTAAAACTATTATTGTCTTAGCGGTTTTCTTGTCGATCATTATTTGCATGGTATTTTATAACGAAACACGTTTTGAACTCTTATAAAACTTATCATGTTTTGACAAAAAAAGTTTATGATTATTATTCTGCATAAATTACAACTTTGTAAGAAAAAGTACCCGAATTTTAGAAGTAGTTAAGTAGTTTAGTCGCGTCCGCTGAAAACAGTTTGTCCCTTCTCAAAGGTGAAACTAACGTGCCAGGCAATTTTACATTATTTCAACAGACTGAACGTAGAGGTCGCTAGGGGATCATACGTTTTTATGTTCTCGGGTTTTGGGGCCATTGACAAAGTTTTGGGTGAAAATTGTGTTAACTTACAGCTGCATATTAAAATATAATTGTGAGATAGGTTAAGTCTATAAAATATTAATGTATTAAGATGAAACAAAAGAATTATTAACGGCCTGTGTGGCGCAGCGGTAGTCCGGTTGTCTGTGACACCGGAGGTCCCGGGTTCGAATCCCGGCCAGGGCATGATGAGAAAAGAACATTTTCTGATTGGCCTGGGTCTTGGATGATTATCTATATAAGTATTTATTATAAAATTAAGTATCGTTGAGTTTGTATCTCGTAACGCTAGTCTCGAACTTATTTCGAGACTAACTCAATCTGTGTAATGTGTCAATAAAAAAAAATTCATGAGTCTTAACAAATATAAAAATTTAGCATCTGCCTATTTCTGTGGAAAATTGCTACCTATATAATATTGTCCTTGGAAACCTTTCTCCTAGCTTTTAGTCCCGGTTGTATCCTCACCACTCTGGAGAGGAGCCCGGGGCACGCAAGAAGGCCTTGGGAACCGAAAGGGAGGGGGAAAAGCGGATGATATTTTTATGGCGCGCGCGACGCAGTTTTTATCGCGCGAAAATCTATATCCAAACGCTTTTTCTTAAGACGTAAAACGGGACAGCGATAGTTTTTCGCGCGTTAAAAGCTGCTGCGTCGGTTATGTCAGATACAAAATCTGACCAAGTCGTTAAAAATGTATTATATAAGTTTTAAAGTTTCCGTACTTACTTGAAGTTTACAAAAATACTTACCTACATAAAAGATTTCCCAAGAGACTCGAAAGTTGTAACTCCGCTTTACCCGTTCATTGAAAGTTGGGCTAGCTCCGTACTAGACTGAGCTTCTTATAACAAAGATTTGTCTCTGTTAGGTTTTCCTCGGTAATAATTCAGGCGTAAAACGCTGTGAAGCGAACGTACGCAGACTGGCATCACAAATTAACGAAATTACACATACATACATACATATGGTCACGTCTATATCCCTTGCGGGGTAGACAGAGCCAACAGTCTTGAAAAGACTGAATGGCCACGTTCAGCTATTTGGCTTAATGATAGAACTGAGATTCAAATAGTGACAGGTTGCTAGCCCGTCGCCAAAATGAATTAACCCAAGTTTATAAGCCTTTCCCTTATAGCCATTAATATATGGAGTAGCGAAAACCACACGGCACTAATAACCACGGCGTTGATAACTACCTTAAATAACTGTCTAGTAATTAAACCACAATGTTCTCTCAAATTTTTGCTAGAAATCTCTACAAGCGTTACGACATTACATTGTAATTTAGAAATGTAATAATACATAATTTATTTACGTGAGAATGTGTATGTTTGTCAGTCTTTCTCATCAAAACAACTTAGCTTGTGGCGAAAGGTACTTTACTGCGGGGAGACGCGGGCAAAACTTAATTGTTAAAAATGTGAAACCAATAGTTATTCTTTCATTCATTACGCGCTATATCTTCACTCTCGATAATTTGTACTGAACCAGCTGCTAGCAATATTAAACAACCTGTATGAAATGGGGATAAAATGCTGCATTTTGTAGCGCGCTGCAATGCGAGAAAATTATTTTACGTTACATGTATTTTCGTGTGGTTCCCGGCACCATTATAAAAAAGAATAGGACCACTCCATCTCTTTTCCACGG
Source organism: Amyelois transitella (assembly GCF_032362555.1). Lineage (NCBI taxonomy): Eukaryota > Metazoa > Arthropoda > Insecta > Lepidoptera > Pyralidae > Amyelois > Amyelois transitella. Next base: position 683,753 of record NC_083511.1, on the reverse strand, counting down.
ATGTCGTAAAAGGCAACTAAGGGATAGGCTTATAAACTTGGGATTCCTCTTTTAGGCGATGGGCTAGCAACCTGTCACTATTTGAATCTCAATTCTATATTAAAGCCAAATAGCTAAACGTGGCCATACATATCAGTCTTTACAAGACTGTTGGCTCTGTCTACCCCTCAAGGGATATAGACGTGATTATATGTATGTATGTTTATTTTTCTTTTATAAATATATATTTTATGTTTATATTTGTAGCTGGTGTTCGCGACTTTGTTTGTAAAGATTCTAAATATTCCATAATTGTTACACAGGTTACATACATACATACATAAAATCACGTTTATATCCCTTGCGGGGTAGAGCCAACAGTCTTGAAAATACTGATAGGCCACGATCAGCTATTTGGCTTACTGATAGAATTGTGATTCATATAAAGTGACAGGTTGCTAGCTTAAACGAAAAAAACGTATATAGATGTGACAATATGTATGTATATGTATTATTTACTGAACATCTTGGCGGACAGGTACACGCCCCCGCTGTGGAGGTATCTGGTGAGGAGGGTGATCAAGGAGACTCACACAATAACATGATTGCCTAATTCGTTAGAAATAGTCAAGTAAAATAAAAGTTTACTAACATAGTGTAAGTACCTACTACTAACTTTTCTTTGTTATAATATTTGTTGTCTGAAAATAAAAGATTTTTATTTTATTTTATTTTTATTTTATTTATTATTCATTTATTATGGTTTAGATTATTTTATATATATTTGAATGTTGCAACCTTTTTAATAAAAGCTAATTTAATTACATTTTGTAAATATCAGAACCAAGAATCAAAGTCAAAAGATTTTATCCTGAAATAGGTCTTCAAAGAGCTTTCCTTAATCTAGAAGTTCTTCAATTTTTATTGTGCCTTTGTAACACAAAGCTGAAAATTTTAACTTTGAACTTATGTTAGATTTTCAACTGAATGTTAAGTTTTTATTGGATGCATGAACTAGAATTTTATAGATATAAACTTTTGTACATTTTTTGTACCTTTTTATGCAAAAAAATAAAATTTTCCGTAGGATTTAAAATATATGACTTGAAAACGCCTGTCACTACGCTTTGAAAGTAAATAATTCCCTTCTTGTGGGCTTACAATACGATCTTAATAATTATTTGCATGCAAATCTAAGGCTTAATTAGCTAATTTTTAGCTTACAAATATCAATCTTTGTAAAAATAATAATACTACCAATTTAATTTAAAAAGAAACCTAAAGGTATTCAAACATACCGCATATTTTAAAACTCTCTTAAGTATAAGTCTCATTCAGGAATGGAAGAGTTTTATATAGAAACACTAGCCATCGTGCGGGGCTTCGCTCCTATGAGAAATTCCAAAAATTGTCTTATATCTGTGCCTTATTTCGTGGAAATCAGTCTTATTGTTTTTATTTTGTTGAAATCTTTACAAACATAAAAAATGCAATTTTTAGATGGATAGATGTGATGAGACACAGTTCGACCACGGACCCCGGGTCCCAAAGCTTGGCAGTGAAGGTTGTAACCTGGAACACGCAAAGATGAGAAATATATACCTATAGATAGATGATTATTATGATTTACAGCCTCTGTGGCGCAGCGGTAGTGCGCTTGTCTGTGTCACCGGAGGTCCCGGGTTCGAATCCCGGCCAGGGCATGATGAGAAACGAACTTTCTCTGATTGGCCTGGGTCTTGGATGTTTATCTATACACGTATTTATTATAAAATATAGTATCGTTGAGTTAGTATCTCGTAACACAAGTTCGAGGCTAACTCAATCTATGTAATTTGTCCCGTATATATTTATTTATTTATTATGTGAAAGAAAAAATGGAAATTTCCCAAATATTCCACCACAGTTTCTAAAAATGGAAATTTCCTAAATATTTCTCACTACAGCTTTTAGAGATATATTTCGCAATATTAAACCTATTGCAGGTGTAACAAATAAATATGTAAATAAGCTCCAAAAATGCTGTAATCATGCTTCCTTCCTTAAATGGGATGAAATTAGAATCGGAGGTGGATAATTTAATCAGTTCGTTAAGGAAACGAGATTTTAAGGGCGATTCATTTCAGACAACAGATGCTCTTCGTAATATTTAGGTCAATAAGGTCGGAGGCGAAACGTTGGACGGAGAATGTGTTTTTATTTTTTACTAGCGACCCGCCCCGGCTTCGCACGGGTGCAAAATTCGGAAAAAATTATACATAAAAACCTTCCTCTTGAATCACTCTACCTGTTACAAAAAACCGCATCAAAATCCGATGCGTAATTTTAAAGATTTAAGCATACAGACAAACAGACTCAAATAGCTACTTTGTTTTATACTATGTAGTGATTTCACAGAAATATTTCAATATAATAGGTATGTATTTATAAATACATATTATAGTCACGTCTATATCCCGTGCGGGGAAGCCAGACCCAACAGTCTCGAAAAGACAGGAAAGCCACGTTCAGCTGTATGGCTCCATGATGGAATTGAGATTCAAATTGTGACAGGTTACTAGCCCGTCGCCTTAAAGAAGAATCCCAAGTTTATAAGCCTATATCTTAGACTAGACGAACGTATCTTGATCAAATCACAGATATTCCTGATTGCAAAAGGTCAAGTCAAGAGTACCCGAAACTGACGAGATTGCATAAAGAGACTTATGAATGTGGATGAAGCTAAAGAAGTATGCAGGAATCCTGTCAAGTGAAAAGATGTCTTCTCTAGTCTACCCCTCTGGAAAAAGGCGTAATTTTATGTATGTATGTAATTTTACTTTAATTTAGGAAGAATAATGCCAATCTAAGTTCTGCCGCGCCGATGGATGCATGGCTAGGGGCGAGCCTAGTCTCGAGCGTGCCACTTCCGCCATGGGGTTGGGCGACCCCCAGGTAATGGCTAGCCTTACCCTGGCATGCGGGGCTCTGCTGGGGCGGACAAAATTGTTCCCTTGCGTCTCGTGGGAATCGCATGGATGCAAATTTTTTGAAAGAGCACCTAAATGGCGGCGATGGTGTCCGCACCCCATCACGTCTCGTTCCCGGCGGGAGCGGTATGCGGTCTGCTGAAAGCCGTTTTGCGACGATGAATGTAAGAGGAGGAATGAAGGAAAAGATTGAGGAAGTATGCCAGATGATGGATGAAAGACGTTTGGATGTGTTGTGCGTGAATGAAACGAAGCGGAAAGGATGCGACGCGACGCAGCACGGCCCTTACACGGCGTATTGGTCTGGAATTTCCAGTACCAGCCGAGGCTGTCAAGGGGTCGGTCTAATCCTTTCTGCACGAATGGCTGAGTGTGTGAATGAGTATGAGTGTGTCAGCCCTTGTCTTCTATGGATTAGGCTGAAAGTTGGAATCACTCGGATCTTCGTTTTAGGTGTTTATGCACCGTGGGATGTGGGTTCGAGGGGTACAACATCAGCAAAAAGCGAAAACGAGGAAAGTTACCAAGCCAAATGAGAAGATTATTATGTTAGGTGATTTTAATGGATGGGTGGGTGTAAAGCGTGATGGATTTGAAAAGGTGCTTGGTGCGTTTGGTGACGAAAAGGTGAATGATAATGGAAGAAGTGTATTAGAAATTTGTCTAGAGTGGGATCTTTTTGTGTCGAACTCAATGTTTCAACATAAAGAGATCCACACCTATACAAGAGTGGAAGGTATTTTAAAAAGTATGATAGACTTTGTGATTGTAGATGAAAGATTGAAGAACAAAGTGCTGGATACCCGTGCATATCGCGGTGCTGGCATTGACTCGGACCATTTACTGGTGATATCCCGGATAAGGGGTATCTTCAATCGCTGGCGGCACAGGGTAAGGGAGCAAACCAGCGCTTTGGAAAGAGTGAAAGAAGAAAATTTGCAAGATATGGATGTAGGTAAGAAGTATATTAATAGACTGAAGGATGAAATTGAAGATTTAGATGAGAGGAGCAATATTGAAGATGGATGGAAGGAATTTAAAGAAAGGGATGGAATGAATTTAAAGAAAGAATTGTGAAAGTAGCTGTTGAAGTGTGTGGTGTAAGTAGAAGAAGGAAAGGGAAAGATCACAAAAATGCGTGGATGAGTAAAGATGTGCAAGAACTTGTGCGATTAAAGAAGAAAGCATGGCTGGATTTGTTAGCAGCAAAAGCTAACTTAAGAATGCAAGAGGTTATAGATGAGGATGTGAATGAAGCACGTAAGGAATATAAAAAAATGAAAGATTTGGTTAAGAAAGCTGTGATTAGAAAGAAAGAAGAGTATAAAGAGGATTTTGATAAAAGGCTATCAGAAGACTTTCAGTCAAATCTGAAAGTATTCTGGAAATCCGTAAGGTCGGCCCGAGGAAAAACTATAACCAGAGAGCTGACTAGGATCAGATGCCAGGATGGTAGCGTTGTGAAAGGAGAAGAATGTGTGCTAAAGATATGGAAGGACTATTTTGAGAATTTATTTGAAAAAAAGGAAGAAAATAAGAAAGAGTTCTGCTATAGCGAAGAAAAAGAAAATGAGATGGAAGGCGAAATTGAAATGTTTGAAATTGTGGAAGCACTTAAGAGTATGAAAGCGGGTAAGGCTGCCGGGTATGATAGAGTGTCGGTCGAGATGCTTAAAGCAGGAAAAGGCGTCGTAGCTAGACAGTTGTACTGCCTTTTCAATTTGTGTTGGAGAAGCGGCCGAGTACCAAAAGATTGGTGTAAGGCTGTTATTGTGCCACTTTACAAAGGAAAAGGGTCACAACTGGACTGCAAAAATTATCGTGGTATAAGCCTGCTTAGCGTCGTCGGCAAATTGTATGCTAAGGTATTGATTAATAGAGTCAGGAATGAAACTGATGACAAAATATGGGATGCTCAAGCGGGATTTCGAAAGGGAATGGGATGTACTGATCAGGTCTTTTCTTTGCGGTGCATAGCCGAAAAGTTTTTGGCCAAGAGTCAAAAAGTCTATTGCACATTCATGGATTTGGAAAAGGCCTATGACAGAGTTGAGAGGAATGAATTGTGGTCAGCACTTTCTATGCATGGGGTGAGCAGTCTCTTGATACGAGCACTGAAATCCTTATATGAGGATTCGAGTGCTTGTGTCAGGATAAACGGAGCGCACACTGAGTGGTTTAAGATTGAGAAAGGTGTTAGGCAGGGATGTGTTGCGTCACCGTGGCTGTTCAACCTATTTATGGATAGTTGTTTGACAGATTTGAAAGAGTCTGAAAGTGGATTAAGGATGAATGAATTACTCGTCAAATGTCTGCTCTATGCCGACGATCAGGTTATACTGGCGTCATCAGCGGAGGAGTTACAGGAGATGGTAAACTGTATGCATGAAGCTTTAAAAGAGAAAGGAATGAAAGTGAACGTAAGTTAAACTAAAACACTGGTTTTTGAAATGGAGAAAGAAATGACAGCATGTAATATTTTGATTGGAGGAGAAAAAGTTGAGCAAGTGAAAGAGTTTGTATATCTAGGATCAAAGTTTACATCAGATGGCAAGTGTGATAGTGATATTGAAAGGAGAGTGAACGCGGGGAACATGGTGAATGGAGCTTTGCATGCCTTTATGAGCAGTCAGAAACTATCCAAAAAGGCTCGACTGGCTGTGCACAGGGGCGTGTTGGTCCCGACATTAATGTATGGGAGTGAAAGTTGGGTATGGCAAAAGAAGCACGAAAGCAGAATAAATGCAGTGGAAATGAGAGCGTTAAGGAGTATGTTGGGTGTGAAATTGAGTGACCGGATAAGGAACAGCGTGATAAGGGAATGTTGTGATGTGAAAGAAGATGTAGTTACAGGAATAGAAAAGGGTATGTTGAGATGGTTCGGTCATGTGGAGAGGATGAATGAAAACAGGTTGACTAAGCAGATATACAAGGAGAGTGTGGAGGGAAAGGTCGGGGTGGGAAGACCTAGACGAACATATCTTGATCAAATTAAGGACGTCCTGGTGAAGGGTCAGGTCAAAAGTGCCCGAAACCGCCGAGCTTGCATGAAGAGAGTTATGAATGTGGATGAAGCAAAGGAAGTATGCAGGGATCGTGGCAAGTGGAAAGAGGTAGTCTCTGCCTACCCCTCCGGGAAAGAGGCGTGAGTTTATGTATGTATGTATGTAGGAAGAATAATAAGCTGAAAAGAAGCCTATCTTACTACTGAAAGTTCGTCTGTCTTCATGCCATCATCATCAATCGATTTTTTATAGCTTATTCGTTACAACAGAAATACAAACCTATTCTAATAACGTTTTATGTGGTACTAGAGGCCGCCCGCGACTTCGTCCGCATGATAACCATATCAATCCCGCGGGAACTCTGGGATCAAAAGCCAATGTGTTATTCTGGGTCTTCAGCTACCCACATACCAAATATCACCGTAATCGGTTCCGTAGTTTTTGCGTGAAAGAGTAACAAACATCCATACTGACATCCTGACGTACTCACAAACTTTCGCATTTATAATATTAGTAGGATAGTAATTAAGACTAATACCGACATCCAAATGATAAACAACTATTATATTACTGTCTCGCATATCGACATTGCCAGACTACCAAATTAATCATGAAATTTAGGATATTATAGCAGTCATGACAGGTGTTACAGAGGAGACTATAGTTAGCTGACTTAGAGTTAATCCTTGTGATGTAAGTTTATTTGTCATATTTCACTTTACGCTGTGACAAAAATGTTGTTAAATAGTGTAATGGCATCACAGAATTTAGAGTAATGTACCTTTAATAAAAGTTTAAAAGTCTGTTAAATTAACTGATATCTGTTTTATGTTACGCTTTCACAGGTAATAAGAATTCGATGAATATTTATTAATGAAAAACTTATCCATTATATTAATTAATGGTTTATTATCCCGCTATGTTTCGTGAAATTGTAAATTTCGTGAGCAAATTCCCGGGCAAAAGTTTGTTGTGACTTTTCTCCGATGAAGTTTTGTACACAATTTACAGGTTACCTGGAAGAGATCGCTTTTAGTGACAAGGTTGCCTTTTGCTGCTACGTTTTTCATACATGATTTATTTATTTATGTACATCAAGGAAACAAAAGTGCCGTGTGGTTCCCAGGACTAAAACAAAAAATAATAGGGCCACTCCATCTCTTTCCCTTGGATGTTGTAAAAGGGATATGCATATAAACTTGGGATTCTTCTTTTAGGCGATGGGCTAGCAACCTGTCACTATTTGAATCTTAATTCTATCATCAAGCCAAACAGGTGAACGTGGCCTATAAGTCTTTTCAAAATTGTTAGCTCTGTCTACCTCGCAAGGGATATACACGTGATTATATCTATGTATGTATATCTATTTTAATAATTGTATTTCTTGAATAAGTATTTATAGTTTCAAAGCTATGTCTCCCAGTTGTCTCTACTCTATATTCACAACTACATCGCGTCTTGATTAAAATCCAAATCAAATTAATTCCGCTTCAGTTTCGCTTTGAGACGGTTCAATTTGTGCTATATGTATTTATTTATTACTCTCTTTGCTGCTTTTAAGGCGAAGGAAAACATCGTGAGGAAACCTACACGTTCAGGGAAATAGTTTTGTAAGCTTAATCAAATATGGACTAGGTAATGGAAGTCAGACGAACTTACTTCGTATAAATACCTGACATAGTGAATCCAATCAAAGACCCAATCAGGGCTTCTCTCCAAATACACATTGGCTCAAAAAATATGTAGAAATCTGTTAATTATTCTTACTTGGGTATCTTCAGATGCCATATCATTTGCGGTAAATATTAAAAACAAATGCCTTAAAAATATATTTAACATGGAAAATCTTGTTAATTTAAAATCAAGCGTTGGGTCATACATCGGTCAATCAGTCAAAATAATAGTACTAATTATATAATGAGATGAAATAGCCCAATGAATAGGTACTCATAATATTGCATTGCAACTTCCTAAATTTGGGAGCAAAACTCCTAAGTCAGAAATATTGTGTTGATGGAGGAGATAAATCGCAGGCACAAATTGCCGTGCGGTTCCCGGCACCAATACAAAAAAAGAATAGAACCACTCTATCTCTATCACATGAATGTCGTATAAGGCGACTAAGGGATAGGCTTACAAACTTTGGATTATTTTTTAGGCGATGATAAAAATGAGATTCAAAAGTGACAGGTTGCTAGCGATGAGAAGCAACCTGTCACTTTTGAATCTAATTTTTATCATTATGCCAAATAGCTGAACGTGGCCATTCAGTCTTTTCAAGACTGTTGGCTCTGTCTACCCCACAAAGGATATAGACGTGACCATATGTATGTATGTATGTACAAATTGCATCGTGAATAGCGGCCATAATGACACGAGTATATGTGCAACGATACAAACTACAATAGATTCTAACCCACAATGCAATAATTGCACTCCGCTCCTGATGCACTTGACTTAATTGCCAGCACTCTGAAACACGGATTTTAGCTAAATGGTGCAGTACGTACATATATACATATGTACGATCGCGTTCATATCTGCAGTCATAGTTTTAAAATTCTTACGGGTTAAAATAGCGTGCACTGTGGTTCCACTAGATACACACACACATGCATATTTAAAAAGAATAAATATTCCATCAAATGAATACGGTCTTTAATACCAATGATTACTAAGTAAAACAGTTTATTATTCTATGACATATAACATAACAAAAAAGAAAGAGACGGTAATCAACGATGGCCGAACTGGCCCCGATAATTGTCGATCGAGATATCGTCGTCTCTCATTATTTGCATAAGATTTGCCTATAGAGGGAAGCCTGCGACTGCCAGACTTATGTCATTTCAATAAGATTGAAAGTTTGTCTGCACACGACCCTAACATAGGTAGTGGTTCCTTTGAAAGTTATTGGGTAGCAATTTTATTACTTCGTGTGTGCAAGTGAGATCTAAGATATATTAGATAATCTCGCTTGCTCACACTCGCTTGTTCTAGTTACTAGCGGATTTCGAAGTTATTAAAAGGAATTTTTGTCTATTAAAAAAAAATATTGTTACTGACAATTTTTAATGTTTCAAGGTGCCATTTGAACTAAGTAACTGACTGACTAACTAACTAACTGATATCTAAGAATTACAATACCCGTGTCTTCAAACACGGAAATCAGCAAGAAATATTAAACAAGAGGGAGCAAAATAAAACATTCAATAATTAAAATTAGTAAATTTTATTGAAACAGTTTACCTATAGTTTTGTTTACATATTGATGATTATATAAAGGTATACATATACAAACAGCATATTACACTAATTTACTTCTCATTTACTTATCTCCTGTTATTAAGGTTACAGCTTAATTATTCGTTTTCATAAAGAAAAGATATTGAAGCTGTCCTTAAAATATTATCTAAGTAGTAGTTTTAATATAAACTGGCAGAACCTTTCACGCACTATATGGACTCGATGCACAGGGTAGTTGTCTTGCACAAATGATATTGTTGGTAATCATCAATCGGATAAATACACCGCACAGTTGGTAACATGGTTTCTTCCAGCACTTGCACATAATGAGCAGCTGTAGCGCGTCCTGCTATCCACATCTGTTCTCCAGGTCCAGCAGCACTCATCCAGCCTCACATATTTACAGATATGCGTCCAGACTCCATATTTGGCACAATATTTTTTTCTTCATACCGAGTTGCATTTCTTCGCCATAAATGAAGCCTACCGTGTTGCGATGACGTAAACGAACTTTTCGTCCGTAAATATCGCTTTGTTCCAGTCAAAATCCAAATACTGCCGAGCAAATTCTAAACGTTTTTGCTTATTTATTTCGGATAAATACGGCTTTCTTGCTGGCTGTCTGTGGAATAGTCCCTCACGGTGCAAACTCGACGAACAGTAACCACTGATGTGTCGAACTGTTCCGCAAATATTCTGGTCGGTATGAAGCCATTATTTTCGTACTGTTCCACCATGGATCTCCGCTGTGTAGCGTGTCGCTGTGTTGATTAGCGGACGACGGCCGCTGCGCGGCGACTTTTTTTACACTACCCTCTTCTCGATGGCGCGCTACCCAACGCTTCACCGCTTGTTGTTTATTGTGTTATTTGTGTGAATGTGTGAGTGACAGCGGTGACTGCAAGCTATAAAGTTTTGCGAACTATGACTGCAATTATGAACGCGACCGTACATACATACATACATAAAATCACGCCTCTTTCCCGGAGGGGTAGGCAGAGACTACCTCTTTCCACTTGCCACGATCTCTGCATACTTCTTTCGCTTCGTCCACATTCATAACTCTCTTCATACAAGCTCGGCGGTTTCGGGTACTTTTGACCTGACCCTTTACCAGGACGTCCTTAATTTGATCAAGATACGTTCGTCTAGGTCTTCCCACTCCGACCTTTCCCTCCACACTCTCCTTGTATATCTGCTTAGTCAACCTGCTTTCATTCATCCTCTCCACATGACCGAACCATCTTAACATACCCTTTTCTATTCCTGTAACTACATCTTCTTTCACATCACAACATTCCCTTATCACGCTGTTCCTTATCCTGTCACTCAATTTCACACCCATCATACTCCTTAACGCTCTCATTTCCACTGCATTTATTCTGCTTTCATGCTTCTTTTGCCATACCCAACTTTCACTCCCATACATTAATGTCGGGACCAACACGCCCCTGTGCACAGCCAGTCGAGCCTTTTTGGATAGTTTCTGACTGCTCATAAAGGCATGCAAAGCTCCATTCACCATGTTCCCCGCGTTCACTCTCCTTTCAATATCACTATCATACTTGCCATCTGATGTAAACTTTGATCCTAGATATACAAACTCTTTCACTTGCTCCACTTTTTCTCCTCCAATCAAAATATTACATGCTGTCATTTCTTTCTCCATTTCAAAAACCAGTGTTTTAGTTTTACTTACGTTCACTTTCATTCCTTTCTCTTTTAAAGCTTCATGCATACAGTTTACCATCTCCTGTAACTCCTCCGCTGATGACGCCAGTATAACCTGATCGTCGGCATAGAGCAGACATTTGACGAGTAACTCATTCATCCTTAATCCACTTTTAGACTCTTTCAAATCTGTCAAACAGCTATCCATAAATAGGTTGAACAGCCACGGTGACGCAACACATCCTTGCCTAACGCCTTTCTCAATCTTAAACCACTCAGTGTGCGCTCCGTTTATCCTGACACAAGCACTCGAATCCTCATATAAGGATTTCAGTGCTCGTATTAAGAGACTGCTCACCCCATGCATAGAAAGTGCTGACCACAATTTATTCCTCTCAACTCTGTCATAGGCCTTTTCCAGATCTACGAATGTGCAATAGACTTTTTGACTCTTGGCCAAAAACTTTTCGGCTATGCACCGCAAGGAAAAGACCTGATCAGTACATCCCATTCCCTTTCGAAATCCCGCTTGAGCATCCCATATTTTGTCATCAGTTTCATTCCTGACTCTATTAATCAATACCTTAGCATACAATTTGCCGACGACGCTAAGCAGGCTTATACCACGATAATTTTTGCAGTCCAGCTGTGACCCTTTTCCTTTGTAAAGTGGCACGATAACAGCCTTACACCAATCTTTTGGTACTCGGCCGCTTCTCCAACACAAATTGAAAAGGCAGTACAACTGACTAGCTACTACGCCTTTTCCTGCTTTAAGCATCTCGACCGACACTCTATCACACCCAGCAGCCTTTCCCGCTTTCATACTCTTAAGTGCTTCCACAATTTCGAACATTTCAATTTCGCCTTCCATCTCATTCTCTTTTTCTTCGCTATAGCAGAAATCTTTCTTATTTCCTTCCTTTTTTTCAAATAAACTTTCAAAATAGTCCTTCCATATCTTTAGTACACATTCTTCTCCTTTCACAACGCTACCATCCTGGCATCTGATCCTAGTCAGCTCTCTGGTTATAGTATTTCCTCGGGCTGACCTTACGGATTTCCAGAATACTTTCAGATTTGACTGAAAGTCTTCTGATAGCCTTTTATCAAAATCCTCTTTATACTCTTCTTTCTTTCTAATCACAGCTTTCTTAACCAAATCTTTCATTTTCTTATATTCCTTACGTGCTTCATTCACATCTTCATCTATAACCTCTTGCATTCTTAAGTTAGCTTTTGCTGCTAACAAATCCAGCCATGCTTTCTTCTTTAATCGCACAAGTTCTTGCACATCTTTACTCATCCACGCATTTTTGTGATTTTTTCCTTTCCTTCTTCTACTTACACCACACACTTCAACAGCTACTTTCACAATTCTTTCTTTAAATTCCTTCCATCCATCTTCAATATCGCTCATTTCCTCTAAATCTTCAAATTCATCCTTCAGTCTATTAATATACTTCTTACCTACATCCATATCTTGCAAATTTTCTACTTTTACTCTTTCCAAAGCGCTGGTTTGCTCCCTTACCCTGTGCCGCCAGCGATTGAAGATACCCCTTATCCGGGATATCACCAGTAAATGGTCCGAGTCAATGCCAGCACCGCGATATGCACGGGTATCCAGCACTTTGTTCTTCAATCTTTCATCTACAATCACAAAGTCTATCATACTTTTTAAAATACCTTCCACTCTTGTGTAGGTGTGGATCTCTTTATGTTGAAACATTGAGTTCGACACAAAAAGATCCCACTCTAGACAAATTTCTAATACACTTCTTCCATTATCATTCACCTTTTCGTCACCAAACGCACCAAGCACCTTTTCATATCCATCACGCTTTACACCCACCCATCCATTAAAATCACCTAACATAATAATCTTCTCATTTGGCTTGGTAACTTTCAATACTTCTCTTACACTATTCCAGAACTCCTCGTTTTCGCTTTTTGCTGATGTTGTACCCCTCGAACCCACATCCCAAGGTGCATAAACACCTAGAACGAAGATCCGAGTGATTCCAACTTTCAGCCTAATCCATAGAAGACGAGGGCTGACACACTCATACTCATTCACGCACTCAGCCATTCGTGCAGAAAGAATTAGACCGACCCCTTGACAGCCTCGGCTGGTACTGGAAATTCCAGACCAATACGCCGTGTAAGGGCCGTGCTGCGTCGCGTCGCATCCTTTCCGCTTCGTTTCATTCACGCACAACACATCCAAACGTCTTTCATCCATCATCTGGCATACTTCCTCAATCTTATCCTTCATTCCTCCTCTTACATTCATCGTCGCAAAGCGGCTTTCAGCAGACCGCATACCGCTCCCGCCGGGAACGAGACGTGATGGGGTGCGGACACCATCGCCGCCATCTAGGTGCTCTTTCAAAAAATTTGCATCCATGCGATTCCCACGAGACGCTAGGGAAAAATTTTGTCCGCCCCAGCAGAGCCCCGCATGCCAGGGTAAGGCTAGCCATTACCTGGGGGTCGCCCAACCCCATGGCGGAAGTGGCACGCTCGAGACTAGGCTCGCCCCTAGCCATGCATCCATCGGCGCGGCAGACCTTAGGTTGGCAGGGATTTACATTAAAGAGGAATCCCAAGTCTATCCCTTAGTCGGCTCTTACGACATCCGTGGGAAAGAGATGGAGTGGTCCTATTCTTTTGTAATGGTGCCGGGAACCACACGGCATCCCGCATGGGATATAGTTGTGAACATACATATGTTCACAACTATATCCCATGCGGGGTAGACAGAGCCAACAGGCTGGGAAAGACTGATTGGCCACGTTCAGCTGTTTGGCTTAATGGTAGAATTGAGATTCAAATAGTGACAGGTTGCTGGCCCGTCGCCTAAAAGATGAATACCGAGTTTATAAGCGTATCCCTTAGTCGCCTTTTACGACAACCGTGGGAATGAGAGGGAGTGGCCTTATTCTTTTTATTTATTGGTGCCGGGAACCACACATTTAGCTAAAATCCGTATAGCGTATAAAAGTTTGTTTCATCAAAATCGGTTCACAAAAACAAAAGTTATCGTCATTTGAATGAACCCAAGGCATGAGTTTGCCTGCAAATAATTTTACGCGAAAAAATTCGAAATTTACGCGGACGAAGTCGCGGGCAATAGCTTGTGTATGTCTATGTAGTTTATTATTGTCATTTATTTTATTGGTCCATGTACGTATTAGCATGTATTATTATTTAGGTAAATATGTTAAATATTATGCACACGCAATACCGCTCCAAAATTCATCTCTCCTCTCACGGGTCTACTGGAAGAGATTTCTATTAAAATAAGTAGCACCTTTGTACTAGAATAACTGTATTAAATGCTGCTGTACATAATTTACATACATACATACATAAAATCACGCCTCTTTCCCGGAGAGGTAGGCAGAGACTTCCTCGTTTCACTTGCCACGAGCATACTTCCTTTGCTTCATCTATATAATTTTGTGTACATAAATAAATAAATAAATATTGTAAAAGGCGACTAAGGACTTATTAATTTAGGATTCTTCTTGTAGGCGATGACCTAGCAACCATATTTGAATTTCAATTCCATTATTAGCCATACAGTTGAGCGTAGCCTTTCAGTCTTTTCAAGCCTGAAGGCTCTGTCTACCCCGCAAGGGATATAGACGTGACTTTATGTATGTATGTATTCATTTAGTAAGCTGGGTGTTTATTTAGCTGTTCTACTTTTATTGACAGGCAAATCTGACTTTCATGAAGAAAATTTGCATCGGAAAAATTGTATCGCACTTTGTATTCTTACTGTTCCGCCATTTGCATATTCTCAAATGAAGTTTGACAAGTGGTGACCTAGATTTTCTTTGTAAACAGGCGATTTTTTAGACTTTTTCCTAGCATTTTTCCTAGTGAGCAAGCCGAGCTTGCATGAAGAGAGTTATGAATGTGGATGAAGCGAAGGAAGTATGCAGAGATCGTGGCAAGTGGAAAGAGGTAGTCTCTGCTTACCCCTCCGGGAAAGAGGCATGATTTTATGTATGTATATTCTATTCTAAAGTGCCGGTAACCACACGGTATATAATTTAACTTACATTTATAATTACACCGAGAGGAAACGTTGTCGATCTGAAATGTAAATCTTTTCGCAATATCCGTAACCGGTCCCGTTCGGAAATTATGCATTCTGACGCCGTCAATTGTTCATGATTAATGACTATGACCCGGTCATGTTATCATGACTATTTTATGCTCAGTCAAAATCGTGCATTATGACTAAGGTGTAGAGTTTAAGGATAATAATAAAAATACATACATGTAAGCTTTGTGTTGTCACTTGACAGTGACATTTCAGTATTTGATAGTTCAGCCTAAAGCGGGAATCTAACGAAGAGAACGTCAAAAAAGAGTGTCAAATAAACACAATTAAATACGGTCTACCGATTAATTATTTTGAATAATAAACGATACAATAATTCAGTGAATCCCAAATGTGTGCATGTGAATTTACTTTCAGTGTAAAGACAATTCAAGTGTAATAATAAAAATAGTAAAGCATGAACATTTAATTGTCGATTCTCTGTTTTTAGGTTAGTATTTCATTAGTTTGTACTTATAATACTAGTAAGTAATGTTAAGTTTATCTGTTTTTAATGAATAAACTCTGTTTTTAGATGAATCACATGGTGTTATGCTTTAAAGGAGAAAAACCCATCTTATAAATCGACAATTCTTATACATGCAAAAAAAAAGAAAAAACCTGCATACCTACCTACAAAATGGAGAAATTAAGATTTGAATTTGTTGTAAAAGCCAAACCGGATGATAATAAGACAAATATTTATGTAATAACCTCCATTATGGATACACAAAATCAAACTTTTGTTGTGCCTAGAGAGTATCAACCGGTACAGCTACACAAAGAAATAATAAAACATGAAATATTTGATAAAATAAAAAAATCTCTCCAGAAAAGACACGATAAGAGACAGGTTTGGATAACATTAACCAAGGAAATGAAGTCAACATATTTAGATGATGGGAACTTACAATTTGATGGGTATTTACTTGAAAAATTAGAACAAAATAATCAGTCCTCACCAACAGAGCCAACATCGTTAAAAAAAAGGAAAATAAAATAAAATTAACAGCAGAATTTGCAATAGAGAAATTTTCAAGAAATACAACAAATGTCGAACAATGGTTAAATACTTATGAAAGTGAATGTGCACGGTTAAAAATAGACACAGATATACAAAAAATTGAAATTCTTAAATTACTATTGGAAGATACTTGTATGGATTGGTACAGCTCAATGGTAATCAAACATACCATAGATTCTGATTGGTCTGTATGGAAGAAAAGTCTTAGTGAAACATTTGCCGACAAAGGCTGGTCATCAATCAGGTACGCTATGAGTTTTAAATACATACAAGGATCAATGTTAGAGTATGCTCTTAAAAAAGAGAGACTGTTACTAGAAATAAACAAATCAATAGATACACCAACCCTGATTTATTTGATCGCCACTGGTCTACCAAACTTTATAATGGATAGAATAGACAGAGAAAGCCTAAAAGAAGTAAATGACTTATTCAACTGCATAAGAGGACTAGAAAGTTTAATAAGAAAAAACGACATGAAAAAGAATTTAAGCACTGGAAATAAATATAATAAACAAGAAATAAAAGCAACTGGAAAAAAAATGTGCAGGCTCTGTGAAAATAAAGGAAAATTAAATAGATTTCATCCAGAAAATGTTTGTTGGTATAACTATGAAAAAACGACAGATGATAAAAACTTTAAATCTAACTCGATATTAAAAGTTGAACTGAGTAATGAAGATCCAAAAAACTAGAATTCCCCCCACTAATTGAGATTACAGTGATGTTAAATAATACATTAGAAGTTAAAGGACTGTATGACCCTGGTTCACGAATAACATTAATTAATTCAAAATTAGTTCAGCTGAAGAATGTGAAGCCAAATTATTGTTATAACACAATCAAGACAATAAGTGGAGGGGGTAAAACTAAAGGTTTAATTACATTGGATGCAGAGATATTAAAAAAGAAGATTAAAATTAATGCATTTATCTTTGAAAATGAAAATTTTGAGTATGATCTAATACTAGGATTGGATTCAATATATAAATTTGGGTTGACTCATGATGAGAATTTAAATATCCAAATAAAAAAGACAGACAATTTCAAAAATATGTTTGATCATAAAAATACTGAAAATATGGAAATAAATATAGAAGATAAAGAATATGCAGTAAACTTTAATGAAGGTATAGATACAAACAAATTTAATACAGATACAGAACACTTAAACACTGATCAAAGAATGCAGATAAATATACTATTAGATAGTTATGCTGAAATTTTTGCTAAAAATAAATATGACACTGGGAAGGTGAAGAAATATGAAGCTTGTATAGATTTGCAAGTTGAAAAATATTGTTATAAAAGACCATATAGATGTTCAATCCAAGACAAAAGAGAAATAGAAAATCAAATCGCACAACTTTTAAAATATGGATTGATTGAAGAGTCTTACAGTCCCTTTGCAGCACCTGTTACTTTAGCTTTTAAAAGGGACGAAGGAAAAAAAAGTAGATTATGCATAGACTTCAGAGATCTAAATAAAATAATTGTACCTCAATCACAACCATTTCCTCTTATAGAAGACTTAATAACTAAAACAATAAATTGTAAGTACTTTACGACTTTAGACATAAATTCAGCCTTTTGGTCTATCCCACTAAGAATTTCAGACCGACACAAAACTGGTTTTGTAACGCAAGAAGGTCATTACCAATGGACATGCTTACCCTTCGGTCTTAAAACATCACCAGCCATATTTCAACGGATTTTAGCTAATATTATAAGGAAAAAAGGCATGACAGGATTTGCTGTGAATTTTATTGATGATATATTGATTTTTTCTAGAACATTTGATCACATATCACACATTTAAAAAAATTGTTGGAGGCTATTCGAGAAGAAGGTTTCAGGCTGAAAGTCACAAAATGTAAGTTTGCATCTGATTCTGTCAAATATTTAGGACATATATTACGAGAAAATACAATCACACCTCTAAAAGACAATTTGAAATCAATGAAAGATTTTCCTGCTCCTCAAAATAGAAAACAAATACGACAATTTTTGGGAAAAATTAATTTTTATGGGAAATACATTCCTAATGTCTCAATAGTCCTTGACCCTTTGCATAGATTGCTAAGGAAAGATCAAATATTTACTTGGACCAAACAGTGTGAGGATGCATTTCAGAAAATTAAAGATTATCTTTGTTCTAAACCAATACTGGCCATATATGATCCACAAGCACCAATATTTATTTATACAGATGCCAGTACTGTAGGAATAGGAGCAGTTATGAAACAAATTCAACATAATGGCGAAGAAAAACCTGTAGCGTATTTTTCTAAGAAATTAAATGAATCACAAAAAAATAAAAAAGCTATATTTTTGGAATGTTTAGCCATAAAAGAGAGCTTAAAATTTTGGCAACACTGGTTGATTGGAAACTATTTTACTGTCTATTCAGATCATAAGCCTTTAGAGAAGTTGAATATTAGAAACAGACCTGACGATGAATTAGGTGATATGTCACATTATCTATCACAATTTAATTGTGATATAAAATATTTTCCAGGAAAAAATAATGCAGAAGCAGATTGTCTCAGCAGAAACCCAGTGTTAGACATAGATGAAAACAATGAAGATAACTTAAGAATGGTAAATATTATTAATATTCAAGATATAAAATATGATCAGGCACAGAATTTGCAAATAAAAAGACATGAACAAAATATCGTTTTAGAAGATGGAATTTATTATAAAAAAAGTGGAAAAAAGAAGAAAAAAATAGTTCTAAGTGAAGACTACAGTAAAATTATAATAAAAAAAACCCATGAAAAATACTGCCACACTGGAATTAATCAAACTGAATCCAAAATAAAACCCTTTTATACTGCACCAAATCTATCAGAAAATATAAAAAAAATATGCAAGAACTGTGAGATATGTATAAAAAATAAAACAAGATTGAATAGAAAATATGGATTTATGTCGCAGTTGGGACCAGCTAATAGGCCCTTTCAAATAATGTCACTGGACACAATAGGAGGATTTGGAGGTCAAAGATCAACAAAACGATATTTGCATCTACTAGTGGACCACTTCACTAGATATACCTATATCCTATGTTCCAAGAATCAACAGGCCCGAGACTTCATCAAACTTATAAAAAAAATTCCTGAAGAAGAAACAATAGATATCTTACTTTCAGACCAATATCCAGCTTTAAATTCGATTGAATTTAAAAATTACCTTAAAAACCGGAACATTCAATTAATACTTACAGCGGTAGATGCACCGTTCTCAAATGGTATCAACGAAAGACTAAACCAGACTCTTGTAAACAAAATAAGATGCAGAATGAATGAATCAGAAGAAAAATGTAATTGGTCGAAAATAGCAGAGGAATGTAGAAATAGATACAACGAGACAAACCATTCTGTAACAGGATTTTCTCCTAAATATTTGCTATCTGGAGAGTCTACAGACTTGTTACCACACGAGTTGAAAGAAAAACATTTATTAACAAAAAATTTGAAAGATGATAGAGAAATAGCATTCCAAAGGTCTGTAAAATCGCACGAATATAACAAAACTTTATTTGAGAAGAATAGACTACAATATGATTTTAAAAAAGGAGATAAGGTATATGTTGATTATGGAAACAAATTAAACAAAAAAAAGATGGATGAAATTAGAATTGGACCCTTTGAAATAGAAGAAAAAATATCGGATTCAATTTTTAAAATAAATACTGGTCGTGGAACAAGATCAATTGGATTATATCATGTCACAAAGCTCATCCCAATGCTTAAAGACTGTTAGTTTGACTGCAAAATTTTACTCAACATATAAGAGAAAAATTTGCATTTCCAAGGGGGGAGATGTAAGCTTTGTGTTGTCACTTGACAGTGACATTTCAGTATTTGATAGTTCAGCCTAAAGCGGGAATCTAACGAAGAGAACGTCAAAAAAGAGTGTCAAATAAACACAATTAAATACGGTCTACCGATTAATTATTTTGAATAATAAACGATACAATAATTCAGTGAATCCCAAATGTGTGCATGTGAATTTACTTTCAGTGTAAAGACAATTCAAGTGTAATAATAAAAATAGTAAAGCATGAACATTTAATTGTCGATTCTCTGTTTTTAGGTTAGTATTTCATTAGTTTGTACTTATAATACTAGTAAGTAATGTTAAGTTTATCTGTTTTTAATGAATAAACTCTGTTTTTAGATGAATCACATGGTGTTATGCTTTAAAGGAGAAAAACCCATCTTATATACATATTGACACGTCTATATATCTTGTTGGGGTAGATAGAGTCATGAAAAAACTGATAGGCCACGTTCAGCTGTTTCGCTTAGTGATGGAATTGAGATTCAAATAGTGACAGGTTGCTAGCCCATGGCCTACAAGATGAATCCTAAGTTTATAAGCCGTATTCTTTAGTCGACTATTACAACATCCACGGGTAAAAGATGGAGTGGTCCTATTCTATTAAAGTGCCGGTAAACACACGGCGGCGTTTGATTATTTCATTAAATAATTTATTTCTTTCTTTCTTATATTTTATAAACTAGAGGCCGTCCGCGACTTAGTCCGCGTGGAAACCCTATCAATCCCGCGGGAACTCCGAAATAAAAAGTAGCCTATATGTTATTCTGGGTCTTCAGCTACCTACGTACCAATTTTCATCGTAATCGGTTCAGTAATTTTTGCGTGAAAGAGTAACAAACATTCATACTGACACCCTGACATACAAACTTTCGCATTTATAATATTAGTAGGATAGGTTGAAATACATACACATTGGCCTTTCTCCAAAGCATTTCCTTTCATAAAGAACTCGTAACTTGAATGGTAATACATAATAGTTAATACACACAATAAACAACCAAGATTCTCATTATGGGCAAATTTTGAACCATAAAGTAAGAAGTTTATATCGGTAATGCAGGTAAAATACCGCCCACGGTTACAAAACAGATATAAACAGAAGTCAAACTAGCTGTGCCGTGTGGTGCCCGACACCAAAAGAAAAAGAATTAGATCCACTCGATCTCGATCGTCGTAAAAGGCGACTAAGAGATAGGCTAATACACTTAGTATTCTTCTTTTAGGCGACGGGCTAGCAACATGCCACTATTTGAATCTCGATTTTATCATTAAGCCAAACAGCTGAACGTGGTCTAACAGTCTATTCAAGACTGTTGGCTCTGTCTACCCGGCAAGGATATAGACGTGATTATATGTATGTATGCGAACTAGCTAAAGCTTGTGTCGCTCTGTGACCACGTATTATTGTAACATGATTTGAAAGGTCCAAGATAAAATGAAGGTACTTTATGTGCGCGTTTAATATCTGTATTATTTATACAAACATACATACATACATATGGTCACGTCTATATATCCCTTGCGGGATAGACAGTAGCGAACAGTCTTGAAAAGACTGAATGGCCACGTTCGGCTATTCGGCTTAATGATAGAATTGAGATTCAAATAGTGACAGTTTGCTAGCCCATCGCCTAAAAAAGAATCCCAAGTTTGTAAGCCTATCCTTAGTCGCCTTTTACGACATCAACGGGAAAGGGATGGAGTGGTCCTATTCTTTTTTGTATTTGTGCCGGGAACCACACGGCATTATTAGTATTATTTATAAATAGTATAATGTAACGCAAAATAATAAAATCTGTTATACGAGTAACTTAAGCGTGCTTGTGCAACCCACACATTTAGACACTTTTTTTTATTCATCTCTCACGTCCATTGGAAAGAGACGGAGTGGCCCTATTCTATTTTCTATTGGTGCCGAGAACCACACAAAATTATACTTTAATTTTTATACATACGCTGAATGACTTCTATAGTATTACTGTTTTGTGATTAAGTCCTCCCACGGTAAGAGCTCGGAGGACAATAAATTGTGCGCATCTTGTTGTTATTAAATACCAGTCCAATTTGGGCGAAATAAATGAGAACATAATGTAGACATTATAATAATTTCAGTAACGTCTTTACTTAGATCAGTTTAATTTAAGTGTTTTTCATAAAAGCTCTATAGAATTAAAGAGATATGCGTGAGTCTTAGACCGAATAAAAAATATATGTATAAATGTATACGGGACAAATTACACAGATTGAGTTAGCCTCGAAGTGAGTTCGAGACTTGTATTAGGAGATACTTACTCAACGATACTATATTTTATAATAAATACTTATATAGATAAACATCCAAGACCCAGGCCAATCAGAGAAAGTTCGTTTCTCATCATGCTATTCATCAAAAATCGAAACTTAACTTGTCCTTCGAAAAATGTTCTTACTTAAAATTAATCAAATACAAATCAAATCAGCAAAACAACACTGCATTGATATTGACATTTGTTTTTCTTTTGTACTTAAAAGCCAATTTTAATAGAATTAACATAATGTAACTATTACAATTTCTAAACGCAACTAAAAATAAAGCCACCTAATTATAATAAAGAAAATTTCCTGAACTACAAACTGAAAAAAAAAAATATTATTTAAGTTTAGACCCCTTGTTAGGGTTCCCATCACATCATACTAACATTTTCTGAAAATTCCTATCAAAGTATGGACGGACATACATATTAAATTGTGTGAAAAAGTGCCGTGTGGTTCCCGGAACCAACATAAAAAAGAATAGGACCACTCCATCTCATTTACCATGGATGTCGTAAGAGGCGACTAAGGGATGGGCTTATAAACTTGGGATTCTCGTTTTAGGCGATGGGTTAGCAACCTGTCACTTTTGAAATGAATTGAATCTCAATTCTATCATAAAGCCAAACAGCTGAACGTGGTCTGCCAGTCTCTTCAAGACTTGGCTCTGTCTACCCCGCAAGGGATATGGACGTGACTATATGATGAATGAATGAAAAATTTCAGTCATTGTTAGTACGTAACATCGGTCAGTCACCTTTAATATATTCAGGAGACGTGATAAAACTCCGCTAAACGTCCCAGTCGTGGATTGAAGGAATAATTGGCAATAAGAACGGAAAATAAAGGCGTGTCTACATTCGTAGCAATAAAATGTCGTAATTGCGCCGGCATTACTTACAGAAGCCTTATTGCTCATATGTTGTCGGAGGAGGCTTTACCGACTTATAAATGACAATTATTTATTATATTGAGATTGATCGCAGTAGGAATTCTCTCAGGAAATAAGTTTGTTAATGTTTTAAGATTTTATATATTACCTAGTTTTGTTGCTTAAATTTGTACGTGAATTTTATTTGTTTTAGTAATATTTAAAAGTCACGTCTATATCCCGTGCGAGGTAAACGGAGCCAACAGTCTCGGAAAGACTGAAAGGTCACGTTTTACTGTATGACTAAATGATAGAATTGAGATTCAACTAATAATGATTTTGTACAATAAATCCACTTAAAGGTTACGAAAAAAAAATTTTGACGTTTTTCCGCTGTCATGTCAAAAACAGAATTTTATGGGGATTTAATACTTATTTGAAAGAAATCATATATCAAATCTAAAATATACTAGCTTTTACTTGCAGTTTCGCTCAAGTGGATTTAGCGCCATCTGCAAAAAGCGACGAATTTAGCGCCGCCTATAAAAAATGCAGAATTTTCGCAACTCCCACGGGAAATATAGATTTTACCGAGATAATTTACTACCATTTGCATAATAATATATTGTAGTTAGTTGAGCTTAACACGCGACTCATTCGAGATCCAAAATTCCGACCGCAAAAGCAGATTGCCATAATTTAGCAAGCTTTAGGTATTTTCGTAATAAGGAAACATCTTGAAAGACTTCTTAAAATAAAATCCATCCAGTTGATTAGGCTACAGGTCGTGGCTAAGAAGAGTAAATACGACACAGAATTATTACTCGTAGTACCTACACCTAGCCACAAAAAATATAATACAAAAAATACCTCTGACATTTACGAAAGAGGAATTATTATTATGTACTTAGGTAGCAGTAGGCCAGACAGAGCCAACAATCTTGATATATATATATATATATATATATATATATCAAGATTGTTGGCTCTGAAGATATATATATATATATATGGAAATATTAAACTTTTTGTGTTATCAACAATTTTTAAATTTATTTATGTTCACAAAAGAATTACCTTATTAACAATTCAATGATCTTAGGAGACTGCACCACGTAACCGGATGAAGACGTCATAATGATGAATAGAATAGAATAGATTTATTTTCAAAATACAAGGTATCACTTATTGACGTCAAATAACTTAAATCTAATTATAACTACTAGAGCTTCCAAAGCGCATGTGTAGAAGAAGCGACGGAACAAACTACACTGCAGCATTTTTATCGGACGTCAGTTTACAAATATAGATTTCTTAAATCTAAATCGTGGACGAATGCACATTGTCTACATTAAAAAAACATGAATGAATGTAGAACTAATTATGTCAATACGAATATTTCGTCAAATAAAAAAAAAAGATGTAATAAAAAATATGTGTTGTGATGTACCAGCAACATAAATACCGAAAACAGAACACTCCCTGCAAGGGTTATCAAGTAAACATACCTGCTGCATATTCTAAGTACGAAGAATGCTAATTTAAGCATGAAACATGTCTTACACGTGTTCGCAAGAAATAACATCAAAATTCTTGAGTGAAGGGAATTTTTTGAACCCCCACTAATTAAGAGGTGTGTAACAAACTGCTGACAATAAATTATATAAGGTGCTATTTTAGGTGCTATTATGTCAAGCACGTCTTGTACCGAAATCGAGGCATCAAAGCCCTTAATTTTGCGGGTCTTGCAAAATGAATAGCACTTTGTTGTATGGTTTAGACGGAATATGAAGAGGCACTCGATTCGTGAGTTTACATAATACGAGTGGCCGGAATTGCGCAGTAATGAAATATAAGTAATTTGATTTATTTTCGGACTTTCTACTAAGCCTTAATTTATATTTAGTTTAGATATCTTCTTATAAAATTGAATTACATACATACGTACATATAATCACGTCTATGTCCCTTGCAGGGTAGACAGAGCCAACAGTCTTGAAAAGACTGATATACCACGTTCAGCTGTTTGGCTTAACGTTATAATTGAGATTCAAAAAAGTGACAGGTTCTCGATACTTCAGAGTAGGACCACTTCGTCTTTTTCTCATAGATGACGTAAAGGAAACCAGGGGATAAGTTAATAAACTTAGGATTCTTCTTTAAGACAGTGGGCTGGCAACCTGTCACTATTTAAATCTCAATTCCATCACATAGCCATACATTTGATCGTTGTTTATCAGTATTTTTAGAAAGGACCACACTTCTGACTTACTATATAAGAAAGTACATGAAGAGACGAAGTTTCGTGACTCTTTTAACTCCACAAAATAGTCAACCCTCTTGCACATAGCTCGGATTCCAACGTTCATTTCACGCCAGATTAGGCTTCTGTGCGATGTTTTCTGAGTTAGAATCAGACTGTTCAATACACTACATCTAACTACTACTATATATCTATAGATTACATATTGATTACGGGGTAGATAGAGCTAGCAGTCTTGAAAATACTGAAAGACAACGATCAAATGTATGGCTCTATGATGGAATTGAGATTCAAATAATGACAGGTTGTTAGCCCATCGGCTACAAGAAGAATCCTAAGCTTATTAGACCTTAGTCGGCTTTTACAACATCCGTAGGAAAGATATGGACTTTTTTGAAATGCCGGGATATGTTTAACTACTTTTATACCGCTTCTACGCTAGAGTAAGCAATTAGTTTTCGAGTTAAATTACATTTATTTATTTTATTTATTTATTTATTTATTCACAAACTTTATACTTATCCTAACAGTATTACACTAATGCGATAAGTATACTTACAATGATTCACATTAAATAATAATAAAAAAGAAACAAAATAAAAACAATGTATCTAATTCCAAAATATAGGACCGAAATGTGATCTGATATGGAACAGCAAGCATATAAAACACATACATCTGCCTATTTTATTTCTCGATATTTTGGTTTTTGTTTTAGTTTTTCCAATTCTAATAGCTAATACGGAATTCTTTGATATTTGTCTGTCTGTACCTTAGTATATAACATTTTGAGATTGTTGTGAAATTCCCACGGATCTTATTAACTATAAATATACCTATATAGTGCTGTGTGGTTCCCGGCACCAATAGAAAAAAGAATAGGACCACTCCATCTATTTCCCATGGATGTCGTAAAAGGCGACTAAGGGATAGGCTTATATACTTGGCATTCCTCTTTTAGACGTCGGGTTAGCAACCTGACACTATTTGAATCTCAACTCTATATTATTAAGCCAAACAGCAGAGCGTGGCCTTTCAGTCTTTTGGTAACTGTTCGCTCTGTCTACCCCGCAGGGGGCAAAGACGTGATTATATGTTATGTTATATTTTTTTTATAATTTTTTGTTAAATATCAATGAAAAGCTTAATTATACCTGGTTCGTGACCTAATTTAACCCAAAACAGAATTGCGATCAGTATCACCCAACACGCCGTGAAATTAGCGGCGCGGCTGTAGGCGAGAAGACTACAAACAGTCAGTGAGTTAGTTAGTTTGTCAGTCACGAACGTTTTGCTAATAGGATCAGCGGTATTTAAAATGTTAATTGAGTAATTAAAATCTTTGTAATGTTTCAGATAGTGACAGGAATTTGCATTAGTATTATAACCGCCGAGCTTGCATGAAGAGAGTTATGAATGTGGATGAAGCAAAGGAAGTATGCAGGGATCGTGGCAAGTGGAAAGAGGTAGTCTCTGCCTACCCCTCCGGGAAAGAGGCGTGATTTTATGTATGTATTATAACTCTTTTTTTCTTTACAGATTAGGTATATACTTTTATTTAAAGATTATGTAGGTATTTCAATTTTATGCAAATAATAAACACATAGTGATTTTTGGAAATAAGGTTTTATTATTGGTCAAACAGGCAGTTAAAATGAGACACAACCTCATTAGTTAGCAGGTAGTGCTGGCTGGAAAACAAATGAAATTAAAAAAAAGGAACAAAAT
This sequence comes from Amyelois transitella, assembly GCF_032362555.1. Lineage (NCBI taxonomy): Eukaryota > Metazoa > Arthropoda > Insecta > Lepidoptera > Pyralidae > Amyelois > Amyelois transitella. The sequence goes on along the minus strand of NC_083511.1, from coordinate 656,736 downwards.
TTTTTTGATTAGCGCCAAACCGAATACTAGTTTACCGAACTTTATAGTTCTTTTAATTTTAATAGTTAGTTCATCAGTGCATATTGTGAATGTGTAAAATATCCTTAAAAATATTGCGACAATACAATGCAATCTACATATCACACATATCTAGTTCTGCAGTTTTTTCAGGGCACCTACAAATCCTTCTGTTTGCTCATATTTCATAAAAAACCTCTGTCAAAAAGCTTTTTCTACTCCGCGTAGACGTGACTATATATATGAATGTATAGTATAATCTGTTTAGCAAACAAATGCTCATCATTTAATAAACAATATCCAATTTTATTACGTTTATCCAATTCATACAGAAGCCCTTATAACCGGATCCCATTCAGGAACGAACAGGAGACTATCTTATCTGTCCCCGTCCGCACAGACGACATGCTAAACTTTAATCTTATATACGTAAATTGGAACAAGCTACCGTCTGTGGTTTTTCTTGTTTTGATTTTAATGTTCATATTTAATTGCAAAGTTTAATACGAATCCGTTTAGAAGTTATTGCGCGAAACAGTTCAAATGACATACATACAATCCCTTGCGGGTTAGACAGAGCCAGCAGTCATGAAAAGACTGAAACGAGACGTTCAGTTGTATGGCTTTATTAGAGAATTGTGAGAAAATATAGTTTCTAATCTATTCAAATAATGACAGATTTCTGGCCAATCGCCTACAAGAAGAATCATAAGTATATTAGCTCAACTAAGTCGCTTTTTACGATAACGGATTATGGAGTGGTTGTATACTACTGTGCCGGGAACCACACGGCACAAATTATAAACATGAGTTTTTTATATGTATGTACATTATTTACTTTCCTTCAACGTTTTAGGTTTAGGTAAATATAGGGCCTTATATACCTAAGTATATTGAGGTATAAAATAATGTCATATTGCAAAGTAATCTCTCTAGGTTGGGAAGGTGGCAACTCATCAATCAAGCTGTTTGTTTGTCTTACTCACACAATCTCCCGAAGTCATTAGCTTAGTATAGTGTACCTAGTTTGTTTTAGCTAAGTTTGATGTAAACTAACAAAACCAATTTATGTATCTTCGGAACGCAAACCTTGAACTATTTAGTTGATAACTGATGGTTATAATATGTACACCGTGTGGTTCCCGGCACCAATACAAAAAAGAATAGGACCACTTCATCTCTTTCCCATGGATGTCGTAAAAGGCGACAAAGGGATAGACTTACAAACTTAGGATTCTTTTTTAAGCCGTTGCGTTAGCAACCTGTCACTATTTGAATCTCAATTCTATCATTAAGCCAAATAGCTGAACGTGGCCATTCAGTCTTTTCAAGACTGTTGGCTCTGTCTACAAGGGATATGGACGTGACCATATGTATGTATGTATAATATGTAGTAAGCAATGAGCTAGCACCCTGTCACTATTCCAGTCTCAATTCCATCATTAAAACATTGATCAATACTTCAAAATGTCCATAATATTAAAGGAAATGTTTTTTAACCTTTTTTTAAGTATTTTCATATAAGTATTGTGAGCCGCGAAGGAACTTGTTTGAATAACCCTTCCACGGACCCTCGATGTCTTATGAAAGTACTCAATAAAATACTGTTTTTGTCTCTAAATTGAAAATATACAGTTATCCTAAAATGACTTAAAAATACCACTCTGGGGACACGGAAAAACATTGTGGAATAACATTGACATAATTCAATGCAACTACATACATACATAAAATCACGCCTATTTCCCGGAGGGGTAGGCAGAGACTACCTCTTTCCACTTGTCACGATCTCTGCATACTTCCTTCGTTTCATCCACATTCATAACTCTCTTCATGCAAGCAACTACAGTTGAACAAAATTAATCATTGGAGGTAAATAGCGCAAAATGATGACAGATGACTGTAATGATAAAGTCTCTGGGTAACTTAGCGTGATGATCTTCCTGGTGTTAAACCCAGTTGCATCCTCACCTCTCTGAAGAGGACCATGGGATGCAACTATGACCACGACCACATAATAGAACAGAATAGGTTTATTTTCAAAATTGGATACAAGGTATCACTTATTGACGTCACATCACTTAAATCTAATTATAACTACTACCGCTTCTAAAGCGCATGTGTAGAAGAAGCGGCGGAACAAACTACACTGCAGCATTTTCATCGGACGTAAATTTACAAATGTAGATCTCCTAAATCTAAATCGTGGACGAATGCACATTGTCTACATTACAAAACATGAATGAATGTAGAACTAATAACTAACCACAGAGCATGACCCTACATAGGGTATTCTTACACGAAGCGTCTTCCGTCTGACCTCCGCTACCAATGCAGGGGAACCTAATGCTAAATAGATCAAGGTTACACGTTTAGTTGCCTGAATATGCAGGTTTCCTCACGATGTTTTCTCTCACCGTAGGAGCATTGGTATTAAGTCATGACAGACATGTTTGGTAGTGTAGGATTTGAACTTGTGCCTGTGCAATATGGAGGGATGAAGCGATATAGTATGCAGTGATCATGGCAAATAGAACATATGTCACATATATACATACATATAATCATGTCTATATCCTTTGCGAGTTAGACGGAGCCAAGAGTCTTGATAATACGTTTAGCTGTATGGCATAATGATGAAATAGAGATTCAAATAGTGACAGGATGCTAGCCCATCGTCTAAAAGAAGGATCCCAAGTTTATTAGCCTTTCTCTCAGTAGCCTTGATGTCTAGTAACGGAAGCATAATCTATATGTATGTGTAGCTTCGGAAATGAAACCTTACTATACACAAGTTCATCGACCGAAGACTTTAACTACTGCAATCAGGATCGCCCACTTCTAGTTGCACGCTATGCTTCCGTTTTTCACTGAAGTGCGAAGTTTAATGGTAATTTTAGTGTTGTTTTAAAAATAAAATGACAATAAACGCTGCCCTTTTGTCGAAAGATAAAACCGTTATCGTTAAAATATCGTATTACAAATGCAGATTTGGTGCATTAATTCTTCATACTTTACGGGGTAGTCAAAGCTAACGATGTCGAGACTCGAAGACACATCATACAGCAACCTCGAATGCCACTTGCGACTCCGTTTTGATCGCGCGAAAAACTATCGCTGTTATCGAACATCGCGCGATAAAAACGGCGTCGCGCTTGTCTTAGTACGGAGGCTGGATGCCTTTATTGTAAATTAAAATAAAAAGCGTGATGAGGAGGGAAGCACCGGTTCAAATCCTACTTAATATATACTTAAATAACAGAGTTAGAGGCATTAGTTTGATGTCAAGCTGATGATGCTTTAGCGGTGAGAAAATACCTGAACACTGGATTTGATACCATGATCCAATATAGGTAAGGTTCCCCTGCAAAGGCTGCGGAGATAAGACGGGAGTCTAGTGTAAAAACCTGACTTACCCAATCCAGGGTCATGGTCAAAGCCTCATCATTAAAAAAAATTACTACGGGTCATGTTCACATCAGCTGCATCTGAACATCTTTTTAATTTGGCCATATCTGTCTACCCCGTAAGACGCGAATGTATGTACATATGTATAATTTGAAAATTAGCCTAGTGATTAAACGAAGCACTTCATTACGTGTCAGTCGCATAAAAATAAATTAAAGTCAATGCGTAATTACTGTTAAGTGCAAACCCAGCATTTTCATAGCGAAAGTTTCTGTGCCGAGCAGTTAAAATAAGCAGTAAAAATGTGCAAACTAATTGGTGTTGTTGGTTGGAAAATAAATTTAATTAGTTACTAACAAAATTGTATAGGTAGGTACTGCAGTGCAGTTACAATTTTGAATAAGTATTTTTAATAATCTACTTATATATACATACATATACATAAAGTCACGTCTATATATGTATCTCCTCCAGATAGACAGAGCCAACAGTCTTGAAAACACTGAAGGGCCACGTTCAGCTGAAAGCATGGAACTGACATTCATAAAGTGACAGGTTGAATCCCAAGTTTATTAGTCTTACGCTTAGTAGCCTTTTACGACATCCATGGAAAAGATAAGGAATGGTCCATGATAAAGTGCCACCAGTGGGAACCACACGGCACAATCATTTTTATGGGCGATAACTATTTAATTAAGTTATACCTAATATGGCAACATAAAAATTTACGTAATCTATACTAATATTATAAAGCTGAAGAGTTTGTTTGTCTGATTGTTTGTTTGTTTGAACGCGCTAATCTTAGAAACTACTGGTTCGAATTGAAAAAATATTTTTGCGTTGAATAGACCATTTGTCGAGGAAGGCTTTAGGCTATATAACATCACCCTGCAACTATAAGGAGCAAAGAAATAATGGAATATGTAAAAAAAAGGGGAAATTATTCATTCTTGAGGACTTCAATGATGCCCAAAATAACTATTCCACGCGGACAAAGTCGCGGGCACAGCTAGTATAATATATTATTAAGGCAAGTAAAGAATGTGGCGGAATTTTGTCCTTTTACCGATAAACGACTTGTTAAATATATTTTTACTTGTACTAGTCTGTGGCTAGCAGGCACGCGCGACGCCGTTTTTATCGCGCGCTAAACTAACGCTGTTTCGTATTTTATATTATTACTAGCTGTGCCCGCGACTTTGTCAACGTGGAATAGTTATTTTGGGCATCATTGAAGCCCTCAAGGATGAATTTCTCCAGTTTTTTTCACATTTTCCATTATTTCTCCGCTCCTGTTGCAGCGTGATGTTATATAACCTAAAGCCATCCTCGATATATGGTCTATTCAACACAAAAAGAGTTTTTGAATTCGAACCAGTACTTGCTGAGATTAGCGCGTTCAAACAAACAAATAAACTCCTTAGCTTTATTATATTAGTATAGATATCAAGATTTTAATACACCTATGATAATTAATGAGTTTTCAGTTCAATTTGTAGGAATGTATAATTTCCAGTTCTCTCCGTAGATGTATTTTACGACAAATATGGTTATTAGTTCAGAGCTTTTACTGACCTATAAAGCTGAATTCTACAATGTAAGCATCCAATTTATTCATGTTGAGTATGATCGTAAAAATGCTACCTACTCGTACTAAGACATGATCACAAATGTTCATTGTGAAATTGCTTCAAAATTATGCCGTGTGGTTCCCGGCACCAATAAAAAAAAAGAATAGGACATCTCGTTCCCATGGATGTCGTAGGCGACTGAGGGATAGGCTTATAAACATGGGATTCTTCTTTTAGGCGATGGGCTAGCAAACTGTCACTATTCGAATCTCGGGTAGACAGAGCCAACAGTCTTGTAAAGACTGGTAGGCCACGTTCAGCTATTTGGCTTTAAGATAGAATTGAGATTCAAATAGTGACAGTTTGCTAGCCCATCGCCTGAAAAAGAATCCCAAGTTTGTAAGTCTATCCCTTAGTCATCTTTTACGACATCCATGGGAACGAGATCGAGTGGTCCTATTCTTTTTTTTATTGATGCCGAGAACCACACGGCATTATGAAAGATACAGTACTCAATGTGGTTGTATATATAAAGTCTCTTAAGTATGCAGTTCACCTGGTTCCAGGATTTTACCTTTCACTACCCAAAGGTTGGCTGGAATAGATTGCTTAGCGATAAGTCCGCTTTTCTCAACATATTCATAATATATGTTTCTACTACATATGTATTTTTTTTGTGCAATAAAGATAATTTGTATTTCTTGTCTATTATTATATATAGAAGTTAACCAAAAACAATTTCAAGTAAATGTTTGATCGCTGTAACACGACATATCGCGCGTACAGTAACAAATTTCTGATGAGATTCCGCCGATTTCCCATCAAGGGATATGAAAGGAGTTGTGTCATGGATAACAATATAAATAGACTACTTATAAGAAGTGAAATTTATCAGGACATAACAATTATGATAGATTCCTTGATTGTTTTTGGTGATAATTTCAGGAATGATATCCCAATTTTTGTTAAGAACGAATCCGTTTGTTATGTTAAAATACCTGAGACTAAAAACAATAGGATCACTCCATGTCTTTCTTGTGGATATCGTAAAAGTCGATTAAGGGCTAGGCTGATAAATTTGGGATTCTTCTTTTAGGCGATGGGCTAGCAACCTGTCACTATTTGGATCTCAATCTTACCACTAAACCTAACAGCTGAACGTGGCCTATCAGTCTTTCAAGACCGCTGTCCCTGTCTACCCCGCAAGGCAAATAGATGTGATTATATGAATGAATAAATGATATGCGGTATCTATTCTCTATAATCACATGTACGAAATATAAAAAAATCTTGCAGTTAAAATCGCTGTGTCGAGATGAAAGGCGATATATTCTCTGATCTAAAATGTAAAATCTCAATGGTTTATACACAAAATACAAATATGAACAATACGGCTGAAGAATGCGATCGTCGCCGCGGGAGCAGACTTGGAGGGGAGGGGGCAAGAGGGGAGGGGATGGGGGGGGACAATTTTCCAAACAATCTAACTGAGTGCCGGGGTGTCACAGTCAAGGCTTTACTTGTTGGTAATTGAAGGCCCTGAGGTACCTACGTATTGTACTTTGGAGTTACGAAAACAAAATCAAAATTGATGAAATAGCTAAAAGGACGTTCTGAGAGCGATATCAATATTGATTATCTGCCAAAAGACTTTACAATCATTTGCTTGGAGCTACCGTAGCTTTGGAGTTGCCGTAATTTTGCGGGGTAGACGAAGCCAACTGTTGTTGGGCCACGTTCGGCTATTAAGCTTAATGATAGAATTGAGATTCAAATAGTGACAGGTTGCTAGCCCATCGCCTAAAGGAAGAATCCCAAGTTTGTAAGCCTATCCCTTAGTCGCCTTTTACGACTTTCTATTTTAGGGTTACTACAATACATTAAATTTTTTAAATTGAGATTCAAATAGTGACAGGTTGCTAGCCCATAGCCTAAAAGAAGAATCCCAAGTTTGTAAGCCTATCCCTTAGTCGCCTTTTACGACGTTCTATTTTAGGGTTACTACAATACATTAAATTTTTTAAATAATTTTGAGCGGCTACTCTGTCGAGTTAATAAAATACACTTAACATTTGAAATAAAAACGTAAAAATAAAATATTAACGCGGATTTCATCTAGAACAGCTATAAAAGCTGAATGTCTCGTAGGTGTGACAGATTATACAAAGATTAAGGACAGATTTGCTCAAAGGCTGAACTACAAAATGCCGCCTTACATGGTCAGATAATTATGTAGTAGGTATGTGTTAAATAATAAATGTTACAAGAATGCTTATTCTAAACTGACCATCTTGCATGAAGAGAGTTATAAATGTAGAGTGCATGGCTTTCGTGACTTATTATTGACTCTAATATTCTATTGACCCCGAAAGTAAAAGTAAAATCGCTACAAATAGCTCCTTTTGATGTTATGCATGTAAATTAGAAACTTTATATTTTACTTATTTATTAGAACTTAACTTATCTACTTAAACATTGAAGTTACTTCAATATTTAATATTTAATAATTCCAAGTTGATCTATTTGTTTAAAACGTAAAATATAATTTATATTGGCATGATAATAAGTTATGTCGATAATAACTTAAGGCAGAAGGTCCTTTAAGTAGAGACTTAATAGATTAACCGACTTGTTATTACATGGATCTCACAACTTTTAACGGTAGAAAGACTGAGCTGCGAGACTTGGGTTTTTTTTACAGGATTTATGTTTTACTATAGTAGGTATGTCGTGTACGACATAAACTTATATCGGAAGGTGTAAAGAGTCCTTAGCTTTGTGCCACGTAGGCGTTTACTACGCTTGTCTGCGGGGATTACAGAATTACTTCACTTGGTAATCCCGCATACGACGTAATCGTCTTAAGCTAAGTGTCAAATCTTCTCGAATGCCATTCGTGTCTAGTATTTTAACACCGGATTACAAAGTTTAGAGGGGAAGAAAGTGACTTTGAAAATTAAAAACGAGACATTTCAAACAAAACGGCAAGAAGGAACGCCAAAAGCGTATAATCCATATACTAATATATATATATATATATGCATATATAAAATACATATGCACTAATAATATAGTTAATATTAGTGCATATATGTATTCTAATATCGTCGCTTTTTGTAAATGGCCTTAAATTTGTCGCTTTTTGCAGATGTCGCTAAATTCGTCGCTTTTTGCAGATGGCGTTAAATTCACACGGGCAAAGCTGCTGGTGAAAGGCAGTACAAAACAAACGTCAAACGCTCCTATAAGTACTACTTTTGTAGACATATAAAACTAGTATTTACCGTGCCATTACCGTTTTCGCTGTGAACATAAACGGGGATGACGACAGCCTCAATGTATAAAGGAAGAAACCCGAAAATAATCGCCAGGAAACTCGGCGCAAGGTCAAGGTTTTCGAGGGCGACCGACGAAAACATCTGAAGTACGTAAAACATTGTATAAACTACGGTACCACAAGAATACATACGTATAATCGCGTACATATCTCTTGAGAGGTACAGTCTTGTAAAGAGTGAGAGGCCACGTTCAGATGATAGAATACTAATATAAATAATGATATATTACGATATATATTTTAATAAGACAATAAAGTACCTTTATCAAAGCAGACAGACAGATATATAAATATTAGCCCATACCGCTGGGTATAGAGATTTGAAGTTTTGCGTGTAGGTATAGTTAAGAAATCTACGAATGCATAACCTAAGTGAAAATTTTCCTGTTGGTACGGAAATCCTACTAATCCTTCTAATATATTATAAATGCGAAAGTTTTTGAGTATGTCAGTATGGATGTTTGTTACTCTTTCACGAAAAAACTACTGAACCGATTACGATGAAATTTGGTATGTAATTAGCTGAAGACCCAAAGTTCCCGCGGAATTGATTCCACTCGGATGAAGTCGCGGGCGGCCTCTAGTTACTTATATTTTTCGATACATGTTGAACGAGTATTTAGTAGTTGCGCGTGTCGCTGCTAAAGAGTAGTGCTGTAATAAGTAACTATACTGTGTTTAAATAAATTCAAAGTAAACGACCCGAAGACGATGTTCCCACAAATGTTTGTGACGACGACTTACGGAAGCTTACGGTCAAAGCCACGCCCACAGACGGTTACACAAGCTTTTATTTACGCTTTGAAAACTCAACCGTAAGGTTGAGTTTGAAAATAATGAAAATAAAAACATATTCGATTGTAAAATCGAATATGTTGTAATCGTATATATTGTAAAATCGAAAATAAAAACATATTCGATTGTAAAATCGAATATGTTTTTATTTTCATAAAAATATACATACCTACATACATACATATAATCACGTCTTTATCCCCTGCGGGGTATACAGAGCCAACAGTCTTAAAGAGACTGATAGGCTACGTTCAGCTATTTGGCTTTAAGATAGAATTGAGATTCAAATAGTGACAGGTTGCTAGCCCATCGCCTAAAAGAAGAATTCTAAGTTTATAAGCCTACCCCTTAGTCACCTTTTACAACATCCATGGGAGAGAGACGGATTGGTCCTATTATTCATTAAAATATATTAGTGGTGATTCTTTTTGAACAAATACAAGAAAAAAAAAGCAAATAACAGTAACGTTAAAGTAATTATGATGAAACAATTAAGATAACGTAAAAGTTTTCTAGCAAGAATAATAAAATAAGCTAAATATCTTAAGGTGTAATTATAATTCAATATGGATTAGTTTCCCCTGCAAATGTTGAGGAGGTCGTGAAAAACCTGACGTACCCCATCCCACCCAACCCGTAGCGAAGAAGGTTTTCTAAAATTCCATCAGGAACAGGAACGCAAGCAAGCAATTTAAGCTAATGTAGATAGATATGTGATACATACATACATATGGTCACGTCTATATCCCTTGCGGGGTAGACAGAGCCAACAGTCTTGAAAAGACTGAATGGCCACGTTTAGCTATTTGGCTTAATGAGATTCAAATAGTGACAGGTTGCTAACCCAACGCCTAAAAAAGAATTCCAAGTTTGTAAGCCTATCCCTTACTCGCCTTTTACGACATCCATTGGAAAGAGATGGTGTGGTCCTATTCTTATTTGTATTGGTGCCGGGAGCCACACGGCTATCTGTGATATCCGGAAAAATTAAATTTTAATAGGTACTCTCAAACTGACAAATGAAGATTAATTGGATATGAAAACCCGAAATTGACTCAAGAGTTATTAACGCTATCACAGTAAAATAAAGCTGAATTTCGTTTGATAGTTTAAATCTGCCCAGACTCACCACAGAATATAATCAAGTTCGCTCGCTGAATCGTTGAATTTTAACTTTTATGGTTATTGTAATAGGGTTGTGAGTTGAGGGCTTGTTAAAAGTGTAACTCGAAATGTGATGGACCTAGTTCTCCCGTCAACTTTGCAAATAATAACAGCCCACAATGTTCGTATGTTTTTAAATAATTATTAACTTCTGTTAACGGACGGGCTGCTAACTTCATATTGAAATTTTAGTTGCTTGCTTTTATTTTTCTATTAGATTTTAGTTATTGCCGTCAGATATATTTCTATAATATTTTTCACAACAATTTTTCCACCTTTATACCTAACTGCTATCTATAATCTATACTAGGTAATATTATAACGCTGAAGAATTTGCTTGTTTGTTTGAACGCGCTTATCTCAGGAACTACTGGTTCGAATTGAAAAATTCTTTTTGTGTTGAATAGGCCATTTATCGAGGAAGGCTTTAGGCTATATAACATTAGGGGCGAAGATATAATGGAAAATGTGAAAAAAAACGGGGAAAATTTTTCACCATTGAGGGCCTCAATGATGCCCAAAATAACTATTCCACGCGGACGGAGTCGCGGGCACAGCTAGTAATTAAATATATACCATATGGGTATTGACTAAAAGACAGTACGGCCGAACAGCTTTCATTGGCTACATATCACATTTTAGATTCCAGGGTAATCTAGCTATTAAGAAGAAAAAAAAGACAGTGTCTGCTAGCTCGTTCTTTTCCCTCGCTTGCTAAAAACATCTTATAAAATTGAAATTCTTTTTAAGACTTCGAGTACTCTCTAAGTATCTAACTGATTTGAAACTTGTGCGTTGCATTATAGGTACTATTCATAAATAATACAGGTATTAAACGCGCAGTGACGTACCTTTATGTAGTCTCATAATCTGTATCTCAATTCCATTATTCAGCCAAGTTGGTATTCGAGTCGTTTCAAGACTCCCGTAAGCAATTATTCCTACTAATATTAAAAATGTGAAAGTTTGTATGTCAGGATGTCAGTATGGATGTTTGTTACTCTTTCACGCAAAAACTACTGAACCGATTACGATTGAATTTGGTATGTAGGTAGCTGAAGACCCAGAATAATATATAGGCTACTTTTTATCCCGGAGTTTCGACGGGAATGATTCCACGCGAACGAAGTCGCGGGCGGTCTCTAGTACTTAATATTTGTATAAACTTTACAAAATCAATAGTTAACAATAACAGAAACAAACAGTTTGAATGGACCCCTTCCTTAAGGCCGATTGTCACGACTCGTGGCTGACTGAACAAGCACGCGAACCCAGCATTTGTCACCAAGTTTATTGGTCACGCCATTTTCTTTATTCAATCTCCAAGTGTTTTTATATAGGCCATGAGGATTTCAATTAATATTTGTGGCGCAGCGGTAGTACGCTTGTCTGTGACACCGGAGGTCCCGGGTTCGAATCCCGGCCAGAGCATGATGAGAAATAAACTTGTATATATATAATTCAACAAAAATTACCAATTTCAGGACAACGCTGCAATGAAGTTAGTCAGTTAGTGGCTGTGTTTACGCTGTTTATTAAGTTTGCACACCATAACTCCGTAACTAAGGGTAAGCAAACTCCAACTTAATTATAAGACATCTTGGGTATGTTTGCGTAAGGGAATACCTAGCCGGTCTATGTATCTACAAAGCAAATATGCCAATTATATTTTGTCAACCCAAAAACTATTTACTAACTCTAATCTTCTCAATGTTATCGTAAATGTGCCGTGTGGTTCCCGGCACCAATATAAAAAGGAATAGGACCACTCCATCTCTTTCCCATGGATGTTGTAAAAGGCGACTAAGGGATAGGCTTACAAATTTGGGATTCTTTTTTAAGGCGATGGGCTAGCACCCTGTCACTATTTGAATCTCAATTCTATCATTAAGCCAAATAGCTAAACGTGGCCATTCAGTCTTTTCAAGACTGTTGGCTCTGTCTTCCTCGCAAGGGATATAGACGTAACGGTATATATGTATGTTATCGTAAATGAATCAATATTCACAGCTAGAAACACCCGCCAAATCAGGAGATCCTAGAATTTGAAACGTCCGGGATGAGCAGTAGCAATTATTCATAAAAAAATCTAATGTACAGCGTCCATTGACAGTAGAATTTTGATCACCTTTCGTGCCATGCACTTTACCTTGCCCGAAAATATACATGCGTATAATATATATCTCCATCTCATTTTCCATGGATGTCGTAAGAGGCGACTTAGGGATATGCTTATAAACTTGGGATTCTTATTTTGGGCGATGGGCTAGCAACCTATCACTCTTTGAATCTCAATTCTATCATCAACAGTTGAACGTGGCCTATCAGTCTTTTCAGGATTATTGGCTCTGTTTACCCCGCAAAGGATATAGACATGTTTATATGTATGTATGTATCGGTCGACAAGGAACTGCTTATCTCGAAGCAAAATGGGGCAACCAAGTATAATAACTAGGCGATTCTAGCCATTCTTATTATATGGAATGTATAAACAGTTTGTTTTGTAAGGAATCATTTCAATAACTGATACACTGACTTTGATAATAGTCATAAAAATTAGAATATCAGGAGTAAAACCGGCTGCTAGTACGGAACTTTAAAACCAAGGTGTGCAGCATCGGTTGCAAAAAGCCCATGGAAGTAATAAATAACGAAAACCCAAGCAGACAACCTACACTAGGTCAGTTGAGTTTACTTATCACAAACAATTTATCTTCAAAGTGCATATTAAGGTAGAGTTTGGTACAACGCGAACAATAAACGGATAATTTTGCAAAATGATAACTCTTTATGCTTTGATCGGAAAGATATCGTGATATGGTTTTTGCGTTTATGTTAAAAATTAAAATGTTTACTGAAACCATGCAATAGTTCAGTTAATTAATATAAAATGTAAATAAATATTATTTTTTTATTCTAGGCTTCTAGTTGCCATTTACAAAAATTAAGACAGAACTTTATATACATACATACATATAATCACGTCTATATCCCTTGCGGAGTAGACAGAGCCCACAGTCTTATAAAGACTGATAAGCCACGTTCAGCTGTTTGGCTTAATGATAGAATTGAGATTCAAATAGCGACAGATTGCTAGCCCATCGCCTAAAAGATGAATGCCAAGTTTAAAAGCCTATCCCTTAGTCGCCTTTTACGACATCCATGGGAACGAGATGGAGTGGTCTTATTCTTTTTATATAAGTACCGGGCACCACACGGCAGAAGTTTATATAATATTAATATTGCATGTTTGCTAATGAATCCTAACAAAACACAAATATCATCGCCGTCGTGATCGGAAATCTACCTTAATCCAAGCAGTAAAATGCACACCATCTTGTGTTACGGATATACATGTGATACTTATCTTTTCAACGGCTTCATGTAGAATCAAATATTTGCAAAACGTTTTGAATAAACTACGTAACAATATACAAAAGATATAAATATACTCGTACTAGAGGCCGCCCGCGACTTCGTCCGCATGGAAACCCTATCAATCCCGCGGGAAATCTGGGATAAAAAGTAGCCTATGTGTTATTCTGGGTCTTCAGCTACCTACATACCAAATTTCATGGTAATCGGTTCAGTAGTTTTTGCGTGAAAGAGTAACAAACATCCATACAAACTTTCGCCTTTATAATAGTAGTAGGATAAGGCCCGGGCAAAACATACAGATTGAGTTAGCCCCATAATAAGTTCGAGACTTCGAGATTTTATACAAAATAAATAATATAAATATTTGTTCGAATAAGAAAATCTATTCTTCCGTAATACTTGTAATTGATTTTTTACCTACTAAGTTGTTTTTTTTTTGTAGAAGTAATTTTAAAAGAGTTATTGCTTATTTTTTTTTCCATTTCAATTATTTTCATTTCCGTCTATATTATCTTGATTTAGCTTTCAATAAAGCAATAAGCTTCTCTCTTCTCGACCAAAGAAATAATATTCAAATTGGTCTAATCAATTCAGTGCCAAATCTCGTTAAAATCTGTCCAGGGTTTTTTTTAGTTTACTCATAAAAGTTTAAACAAATTCTCACAATCTGATTGTTTTTTTAATTCTATACATATGATTTTATTATAACCACCCGATAATATCTGTTCTTGAAATATGTTGGTAAAAAATCAATATGGGAAATCTAATAGGTATATAACTAAAATCAACCAAAAATGTGTTTTTAAAATTTGTATCTTTCTGTCTGAATGTTTGTACTCGCATCTCGCAAAAACTATTGTTTCGATTTATATGCGATTTGCTCAGATATGTTTGCTTTAGTTTAAGTTAAACACTGGTAAATTTAGAAAAAAATCGCCTCTCACTCCTCTAGAGGACCAATGCAGGGGATCAGCATTTTCGTTTTAGGGCGAACGAAGTCGCGAGCAACAACTAGCCCATAATAAATTTATAGAAACAATGTCGAGTGGTAGATGAGTTATTCCGCGATGAAATATAGTATGTATTACAAAATCGCAAATAACAGCTACCCCCTGTTATCCCTTGTCAGAGTTAATGATTGCGCGCCCTGAGACCGGCTTATTAAATTTATCATTAATATACGTTGGGACAGCTCTAGCTGGTTCGATGAACATAGTAATACATCTGCATCAATACGTGCCGTGTGGTTCCCGCCACTTAAGAATATTATCACTTTATCTCTTTATGTCTTTCTCGCGGATGTTGTAAAAGGCGATTAATAAAATAAAAAATATGGCTTATCTAAATAATTGTGCTAATATGATGTGAAAGTTTGTAGGCCTGTCTTTTTGTTACGCTTTCACACAAAAACTACAAGACCATTTCTAATTGTATGTACGGATGCCGTCTGGTTTCTGGCACTTTAGAATTGAACCACTCCAAATATTTCCCATGGATGTCGTAAAGGGCGACAGGGAACTGCTTATAAATTTGGGATTGCTCTTATAGGCGATGGGCAAGTAACCTGTCGATATTTGAATCTTTTCACATTGAATTCCTTCATGAAGCCACAGCTGAACATCTCCCTTCAGTCTTTTCGAGACTGCTGACTCTGTCAATCCCGCAAGGGATAAAGATGAGACTTTATGTGTAAACAGGATGTTTAAGAAATACACTGAGAGGCTATTTCGGACACAAGTTACTTGGCTATTATCATCAGATTATAACAATATTTCTCTACTAAAATGGTATTATTTCTGAGAATAAAAGATATTAATCCTATTCGGAAAAACGTTATATCCTCTATAAATAGTTAAAACGAGACATTTAGAGCTTCAATTTGCTATTTATAGAAAGGTTTGAAAGGTATTAAAGAGCTTTTAGGAATTATAACGCTATCAAAGTATGATTTCAACCACAATTCATTTAAAACAATATCTGAATCATAAATGAATTATTAGTTTACAATTTTTTATGTTTTAGCTGTAAGATTATACGTCGTTTTAGTTGCTATAGGAAAAGTTTTACAATGGAAAATACTTCATAAATATAATCACGTCTATATCTCTTGCCTGATAGACAGAGCCAACAGTTTAGAAAAGACTGATAGGCCACGTTCAGCTGTTTGGCTCAATCATAGAATTGAGATTCAAATAGTGTCAAAAGAATCCCAAGTTTATAAACCTAACTCTCAGTCGCTTTTTACGATATCCATAGGTAAGATATGGAGCGGTCCTTTACATTTTTCTTTTAACTAAATAATTACTTTATAATTTAAAATTATTTCATCAGTTATATATTTTACTATGTGGCCCGAGCTTGACATAATGGCCTCTTAAACGCTTGTGCATTTTTGACATGGTCTTGACATAATTTGTACAGTATATACATATTTTATTTTATCTTTTTTTATATTATGGTATTTATGTCTATCTTTAATGGATATCCCACAATAATTTTTTTTTTGTCATTTACTTTTGCAAATGGCAAATTTTGAAGCGATTTTAACCAATAGCTACAGCATTAATCCCTATCCAATTAAATACATTGTTGTTTAATATAGATCTTTTTCGGTAGTGTATTTAGTATCAGCATTGCACTCCTGCGAAGCCGGGGCGGGTCGCTAGTATATTATAAATGCGAAAGTTTGTGTGTCAGTATGCATGTTTGTTACTCTGCCACGCAAAAACTACTGAACCGATTACGATGAAATTTAGTACGTAGGTAGCTGAAGACCCAGAATAACATATAAGCTACTTTTTATCCCGGAGTTCCCGCGGGATTGATTCCACGCGGACGAAGTCGCGAGCGGCCTCTAGTTATAAATAAAATAAACAACTTTATAAAAGACATTTATTACTCATTTCATCACAATAAAGACACGCATTACATTTTCTTACATTTTTTATTAATTTATAATTTTTTTTTGTCTAGAATTCATGCTCCATTAGTATGCTACAATTTTATCATAGTCTTCATTAATTGTATTCAGTTATATATGACATACTATACACAAACAAATAGGGGTTCTAAATATTTTTCGTGGTCATATCAAGCACGCATTTGCTTAGGCACTAATCTTATACAATATCTAATATTGATTAATTAATCATCTAATTCATTTTAAAAATGAATTTATATCCTTATTTTTACGATAGTTACAAGAAGTAAATGCAAATTTTTGTATAAATTAAACATGACATGTACGTTTAATATATGTAGGTATTTTTTTATTATGTTTAAATTTTAAAAATTAATTTGTGATATATTATTTCACATAAGGTTTTTTTTAATAAACCATATTTTATATATTCGTGTGTACAAAATTAATAAATAAAACATATAAATAAAAATCATACTGATTTTAATTAAGTCTCAATTAATATTCTAATTATATATTTTTTAAATACTTCCTTATATTTTGTATCGTAGTATTGAATTTTGAAATTTAATATAATAAATAAGAAGATATGAATAGATATGCGCGATTTTATAGACTCCTTAGCTACGATTATAATTTTGTCCTATATTAATTCCTATATAAATAACTACTGGTTGTCTATGTTCCCAGATCCAGTTGAATTTTATGATTAAAAGTCCTACTTAGATATAATAAAAGATGTAACAATTAAATTATATACAGTATGGAAAAATATACGAAAACCTCACTGAAATTGTACGGAAAACCTATTAGGTACATGTGATAGCTTTTTTAAGCTTGGACTAGATTTAATTCTACTAGATAAATGCTAGGTAGTAAAAAGTCGAATACTTATATAATTACATAGTCAGCTAAATTGCCAACATTTGTATCTAATACTAATTTACAGTAGAGATTCAATTCTATATGCATTGCCGTTTTCTAATTTTCATAATATTATGTATAAATATCTTAATATATTAATTTGAAAATAATAAGCAAAGCAGCACCGTTTCAAACAAATATAAATGTAAATACTCCCTGATATTTTATTGGTTCTCAATATTTTCGAGTAAATATGATATTTTAAAAGGTTTTGTTCCAAAAATTGGTCACGACGGGACGTTTTTACCTTTCGGGACGATTCCAGACAATTATCGAACATGTGATAGAGTGATTGTATAATATAATCAATTGGTACACAGACGAATACTTTAAGGTTTAAATATAGATTGTATAATTATATTTTCGATTTGATTAAATACTTGTCATCTAAAATTCACATCAAAATACATGACAAATAGTTTCGTATTACAAAAATATTATTATTTCACAAAATTCCTATTAAAGCCCGTTCCATGCATTACGTGGTTGTTTGGCTTGAGACTCAAGACAATGCTATCTTATAATTATTATTATATAAAAAACAAAGTGTTAAATCATCACCGATAATGTATCATTTGAAAAGTAAGTATTTATAATTTTTACCCTTCGAATTAAAAAAGAAAACTTATGTCAGGACAAAAAAGTTCTTAAAAGCTCTCGAATTTCTAGTAGGTATAAAATAGTTTAACGCGTAGGATTTATAACCGATATTATTATCTTGAGAATCAAATCCAAATCACACGCGGATCTCTGACACCAATAATACCTATAAATGTGCACACAAAATTTATACAAAATTATTTTACTGTTTCCAATTTCACTACGCGTATCGGATATGTGTATAATAAGATATATTTTACAATTTTGTTTAATTATTTACATATTGCAAATGCAAATACTGACGCTAATATAATATTCGTTGTATAATTATAAGTTTGTGATAAAATATGCTAAGATACCCGTATCTACATCAAGCGGTCTTCAGCTACTTTAATATAAGTATCTAAATTTACATGCATTCAAAATGTACATTTATTAAAAATAATAATTTCATTTATTATTATAAATTGTCATCCTAACAAAACGCCTTTCAATAAATGCAGAAAATATACTGCATATATAATTATATAAGCAAATATAAGCAGTATGCTTTCGTCTTCCGCAAAATAACATCACATTAATATCTATCACATTAAAATGTGCTGTCGTGCTTCGAGCTAAGTCTAAAGGTACAGATATACATATTCTAATAGCATGCTTCTAAATGATTTTCACTCTGTTAATTAACTTTCGAAATCAGCAAACTACAGTCATGTTACTATTATTTTATGAATTATCCGTACCTTAATAAGCATTGAGCGTGGACACAAACACTATTTAATCAGAGTCCTTTATACTGCCTCGGAATAATCCCTATGTACTGATTTCGAAGCAAATGCATTTGGAGCGTCAGATAATTTTCAATTAAATGGGTTTTACTACAAATAGTCACCATTCTACCTTTTGCATAATAATTATGACAAATACTATTCCCATGTAGTTTTTTATTTCATTGAAATAAATGGATATACAGTTATGAACTTAATAATACCTTTTGTTTTTCAACGTTGTTAATAACAATATCTTTTGAAAATAGATTGTAGGCACGTCAAAAGACTTTAAATTTAGACATTTCAATTATAGACATTTCTCATTTTGACGATTCAAGATTAACTCCGTAGAATTCAAACGACCATCATCAAAATATTATATAGCCGTTGCCGTTATCAACGGTCTGCGTCGGCCATTATATTTCAACAGAGAATTAAGAGACTAAATTAAATAGTACACCTGGGATTTCAGAAGTAATATATTTTATCTGTCGTCTCGAAATGCACGTGTTTCTGACTATGCTTCGGTACCACGATCAACAACCATCATGGCGAATTTCTGTTCATCTTCAGTTGACTCTTTACAACGCTTTTTGGGTTTTCAACTTTAACGGGACTTCTATCTTCGTCGTGCGGTTCATTTATTTCTGGAATCTTCTGTTTGGGCGCGTCTGAGGCTTCTCTGTCTGCTTGTGTCAGTACTTCTTGCACGTGGATAGTTAGTTCTGGCCTGACGACCTGGGTGAAGGGTACGAGGACTCCGGCCACGTCCATAGTGTTGTTGATATTCCTGTGCCACAACTCGAGCACGACGCTACGCCGTTGCTACTTGTAGCGAGGCGGTCCTAGCCAGCCGCAGCCGAATACCTGCACATGTTTAATGTTGTTAATTTTTTGTGGCCGTGTGGTTCTTGGCATTTGGAATTTCTATAGGTATATTATAGATATTATAATTAAATCAAATTAAAACTAAAGCTAAAACTACTTATAAAAAGAAAGAAAAAAGATGACTACAAACTAAAATTTAATTTATAAAGTCCCTGCATATTATATAATTTCTATATATATCCAATACATATATTTCCCATTGATGTCGTAAAAACGAGTAAGGGAGAGGATTATAAGTTTGGGATTCTTCTTGTAGGCGATTGGCTAGCAATCTGTCATTATTTTAATCTCAATTCTACATTATATGCCATATTAATGTGACCTTTCAGTTCTTTCAAGACTATTGGCTCTGTTTACCCCGCAGCGACTTTCCAGTAGGGATATATTTTATTTTTTATTCAGAAATTTTACTCAAACCTGTATGAATAATTCACCGTTTTAATGTAACATATACTCGTAGGTATATTATATAAAATGATAAGATATTTCTTAAAAAAAAATCATTAATGGCATTATTATATTTATCAAATCAGTAGTATTTTCATTTAAATTTCATTTTATTAACTGCATTTCAGATTGTACATTCATAAAATGGCATCCGTCTCAACATTTATGTGGACTGAAGTAGCACTGAAAATAAATACATTTTCCTTTAAGCAATGTTTCTTTTAAAAGGTTCTCATACTACCAAAGGTAAAAGTTTAAAACTTGAAGAGTTCATTTATTACGAAGATGCAGCTGCACAAAATGAGAGTTTTATTGAATCAACAGTAAACTATCTTTATTAATAGTCTATGTAATAATAAATACATACATACAGTCACGTCTATATCCCTTGCGGGGTAGACACGTAGACAGAGCCAACAGTCTTGAAAAGACTGAATGGCCACGTTCAGCTATTTGGCTTAATGATAGAATTGAGATTCAAATAGTGACAGGTTGCTAGCCCATCGCCTAAAAGAGGAATCCCAAGTTTATAAGCCTATCCCTTAGTCGCCTTTTACGACATCCATGGGAAAGAGATGGAGTGGTTCTATTCTTTTTGTAATGGTGCCGGGAACCACACGGCACGGTAATAATAAATAGCTGACATTATCTAATATCGCGACATCTTGTTCTTTTTAATTAAGACTAGAGCCGCCGAATATTGTGTAACGCCTAAAAATATTCAGGTTAATATTGTTATGACGCACGAACTCATAAGAGAATGTACGGACAGTTGAACTCATCTACCTACTAATTATCATTATTGGAGTATCTGTGCCGTGTGGTTCCACGCACTAATATAAAAAATAATAGGACCACTCCATCTCTTTCCCATACATACATATACTTAATCACGTTACATCCCTTGCGGGGTAGACAGAGCCATAAGTCTATTATAAACTTGGGATTCTTCTTTTAGGCGATTGGCTAGCAACTTGTCACTATTTGAATGTCAATTCTGTCTTAAACCCAAATAGCTGAACAAGGCCTATCAGTTTTTTGAAGACTGTTGGCTGTGTCTTCCCCGCAAGGGATATATACTATATGTAGAAAGAAATGTGCCGTGTGGTTCCCGGCACCAATACAAAAAAGAATAGGACCACTCCATCTCTTTCCCATGGATGTCGTAAAAGGCGACTAAGGGATAGGCTTACAAACTTCGAGATTCTTTTTTTAGGCGATAAGCTAGCAACTTGTCCCTATTCGAATCTCAATTCTATCTTAAAGCTAAATAGCTGAACGTGGCCTATCAGTCCGCTCAGGACTGTTGGCTCTGTCTACCCCGCAAGGGATATAGACGTGACCATATGTATGTATGTATGTAAAAGACTGGTGTTCACAATAGGCGGACTTAATAGAAATATTATATCAGTCAACAAGTTTGTCTGTTCGTTCGCAAGGGATTATACGTTAATAGACGTGATTATACATATATATGTATAAAGAAATATAATGACAGACTCACTTGGCAGACCACCAAAGCCAAGAGTAACAGCACCAGCAGAGCTACAACCCCCCACACAACTCCAAGTTGAGTGAGGGCGAAGACGTACAGTGTGCGGTGACACCATTTATTCGGCTCGAACAGGGTCGGCGCGTAATCCGGCCACATGATGCCCAGAGTCCAATAGTTGCCGAATGAGAACCTGTCACAAAA
Source organism: Amyelois transitella (assembly GCF_032362555.1). Lineage (NCBI taxonomy): Eukaryota > Metazoa > Arthropoda > Insecta > Lepidoptera > Pyralidae > Amyelois > Amyelois transitella. The sequence continues at coordinate 634,820 of NC_083511.1, read as the reverse complement.
CATAGAATAATGAAAAAAAAAAGAATGTGCCGTGTGGTTCCCGGCACCAATGAAAAAAAAAGAATTGGACCGCTCCATCTCTTTCCCATGGATGTCGTAAAAGGCGACTAAGGGATAGGCTTACAAACTTGGGATTCTTCTTTAGGCGGTGGACTAGGAACCTGTCACTATTTGAATCTCAATTCTATCATTAAGCCAAATAGCTGAACGTGGCCATTCAGTCTTTTCAAGACTGTTGGCTCTGTTTACCCCGCATGGGATATAAACGTGACCATATGTGTGTATGTATGAAAACAATTTATAAATTACTAGCTGTCCCGGCAAACGTTGTTTTGCCATATAAATTATTTCTAAGTAATTTCTAGTTAAAATAAAAATGTTAAGTGTGGACAACCCTTATCACTAAGGGGTATGAAAGATGTTGGCCGATTCTCAGACACAAAATTTCATGAGAATCGGTCAAGCCGTTTCGGAGGAGAACGGGAGCGAACATTGTGACACGAGAATTTTATATATAAGATACTCACCTCATGTAAGTTCTAAGTTGAAAATATCACCGCGACTGCGCAGACGCAATAAATAATCCGTTTAATATTTTTTTTCTATGGGAATTTCAAGAACTCCCTAAGTGTTAGTCCTACAAACTCAAAGAATAAACCTTAAAAGATTTTTTATACATTTATTTTAACATATTATTAGGTAGGTAAAAGTAATTCACAAGATACGAACTTGTCAAAGAGGCATAGAGCGCAGCTTCATGAAACTTAAGGACAGAATAAAACACTCAGACATACGGAAAAGAACAAAAGCCAAAGATGTGGTAGAGCAGGCACTTAAATTAAAATGGCGATGGGCCGGACACATGCAAAGTACTAAGGATGGTCAAAAACAATAACAAACGGGTACCCAAGATGTGGAAAAAGGAGACAGGGCAGACCTCACATGAGATGGAGCGACGATATCGCAAGAGTCGCAGGAAAAATTTGGAGTAGACTGGCTAGAGATCGCAATAAGTGGAAACACATGGAGGAGGCTTTTACCGCGTTAGGCGGTCCTTACATCAATATTATAGATATATGAAATTATGATTAATAATTAATTTATATTATAACTATACTTGTTTTTAATACTAAGTAAAGATTTAAATCTAATTATTAATCTAATGTAATCATCTAATATAAACTAATTATTATTAATATGATTGTTAACAAAATTACTAGAATTAAAAAAAAAAAAAAATAGTTACATGAAGAAATAAATAAATACCAATATAATAATATACATTATCTATTTAAAAAACTTATACTTAATGCATACAGTATTAAATTGAAAATAATTGTAATGTAATGTAAGGAATCAAATAAAAGCTTTTTTAATTTAATTAAATTAAACACAACTTCTTTACCTATTGAGAACTTAAAAACCTGAGATAGAAAGGTGGAAATTAACTTGGTCAATTCTAATGTCATATGCTTAATAGTATCGTTTGTAGATATCGAGTAACAAAACACGACTAAATTTAAAACCACATTAATTATAAAGCAGATTCTGATGGCTAAAAGTTAATTTTCCATCACAATATCAAACGACCGATCTTAAATGTAACCTTTTTTAAAACGCAATATAAACTTTTAATAAAGACATTGTCTTTTAACGTACTGAAAGAAATAAAATCACGATAAAATCAATAAGGAGATAAGTCAAAAGTTTAAACAACTCAGTTACAAAGTTTCATAAAATTAAAAGAATAAAAAAGCTGCGTTAAGTTAGAAAGTTGGAGCGTTTAAGTTCACCTTCTTTGGTTCGAAAACAAATCGGCTTAAGACTTAAGCGAAAATATTAAAATTGTGTTATTGTACAAAGTTTTGGCAAAAATATATTAAATTTTGGAGAGAATGATAATTCTAATCGTGTCCCTTCGACTTTTCGCATTTCAAAGTGACTTATGGAATTATTAAAAATATTATATTGTCTCTTGTGCCGTGTGGTTCCCGGCACCATTACAAAAAAGAATAAGACAACTTCATCTCTTTCCCACGGATGTCGTAAAAGGTGACAAAGGGATAGGCTTATAAACTTGGGATTCCTCTTTTAGGCGATGGGCTAGCAACCTGTCACTATTTGAATCTCGATTCTACCTTAAAGCCAAATAGCTGAACGTGGCCCATCAGTCTTTACAAGACTGTTGGCTCTGTCTTCCCCGCAAGGGATATAGACGTGATTATATGTATGTATGTATGTATTATATTGTCTCACTCCCTCAAGCCATTATTGCATTCTGAGATGTTAGATGGGGTCTAACCCAAAGCTTCAAACACTATAATGAAAATTTTAGGTAGATGTCCAGCCTCAGTAGCGTGTCATGCGCGACGCCGTTCTTATCGCGCGAAAAACTATCACTGTCCCGTTTTTTCGTCATAATAAGAAGCGAAATAGTGATAGTTCTTGGTGCTTAAGAAATGATGTAGTGCGTGGCATGCTACGCAGGCAGACCAAATTAATTGAATATGTTAAAAACTACAAGTGCCGTGTGGTTCCCGACACCAATTGATAAAAGAAAAGGTAAATATATACTCCATCTCTTTCCCATGGATGTCGTAAAAGGTGAATATGGTATAGGCTTATATACTTGAGATTCCTCTTATAGGCGGTCTTCTGATCTTAAAGCAAAATAGCTGAACGTGGCCTATCAGTCTTTTCAAGACTGTTGGCTCTGTCTACCCCGCAATGGATATAGACGTGATTATATGTACGTATGTATTTCTATTAAGTCCGCCTATTGTGAACACCTGTCTTTTGTACCTACATTAAAATTTTAATAAATAAACTTACCACCCCATAAGGAAAACTGTAAGCGTATAAGCGAGGACCCTCTCAGGCACGCTGGCTGAGGAGTTGGTACTCCTGCTGGCCAGCTGAGCCCACAGGAGCCAGCAGATCCCCGCCCCGCCCGCCGCTCCCCCCACCACCATGTACACGGGGATCCGGGGCTCGGCGGGGCAGTCCCGGATGTATTGAACACCTGGCAAGAAAGAGTATATCGATGCTTTCGGCAACAATTGTCGTAAAAGCCAATTTGGCTAAAATGACTTTTTGATACAGCCCTACTCAACTTTTGACGCTCTATCGATGTATATATATCGTATTTAAATCGGGCTTAAAAATTTGCTTTTACACCCAACATTTTACATTGGTCTAGACGTGCTTTTCTTTTTAAAGTGGTGTGTATAAGACACATTGCTTCAAAGCCTTGATCTATTAGGGTGTAAAATATGCTTCTCAATATTTGCCAGTGACACAAAACATCGTAAATACAAATGATATAAAAACTTGCGACTTACACCCCGTTAATATTATGAAGATGAAATTTTTTCTGAGAAACAAACGTCATAACTCACACCTCTTGTTGAATTGGATCATTATTTGTGTCGTATTTTCAATAGCTATTATTTTTTTTGTAGAAAATATGGCGTAAAACAAAAACTAAAATAGTATTCGAATTACAACCCAAAATTTTGAAAAAACATGTCACTTTTCAAAAGTTAAATTGCATTACGTCGTACGCATTCTGTCCAATATAGTGATCTCTTTTGCGTATGTAACATTTCAAGCAGCGAGAGAACAAGACAAATAACTATTGGTCTATATTTTATTACCGCACGACTGCGAAGCACATACTGACCAAGTACTTTAAGACCTGAAGAAAAGAGCAAGTTATACTAACTAGGACGAAAGCGGGGGTGCGAGGCGGCTCATATTTAAGTGGCTCATTTCATCGGTCGCATGCGTCGTGTTGATACGTTGACAGCCATTACTAACAATAACAATATTTCTCTCTGTTACGTTTAATTGAACTTTTAGTGATTGTTTTATTTTTATTGTGCAAAATGGATGAAGAAAATAAAAAGGAAGGAAAGCTCAACTATTTGTTAAAACGGAAAAGAGCCGTAGAATCATTAAGAGAAGCTATGCAAAAATCAAAAAGGTATGTAGTATCAAAGTAGGTACCTACCTATACCTAGTTTATAAGTTTGTTAGGAGATACTTGTTTTTTTTTTAAATTATTTTGACGGTATGGGTCTCATAAATGTGTACTCAGTATATACCTATGCATTAGGATTAATAACATTTCTACTAAGTAAGTAGTCATACTAAATTCAGCAAAATTATAATGACTTAGGTAGGTACCTATTTTACTTGATTTTCATTTACGCTAATATGTCTTTTTTTGGTTTTTACGACCCAAATTAGTATTTTAAATGTTTGTACGCCCAAACAACTGATTGGAAAAGAATACTTATGTTAGAATGTTTATAAGTGTAAAACACATGTAGGTATACTTTAATGTACTAACAAACTGAAATTACCCTACCTTTGTGTTCATCGGTTTTATTCATATTCGTATTCTTATGTCATCATAATCAGTTCGGCCGGTTGGAGCGTGATTTACACAAACAGACAAATAATACAAACTTTTACTTTTGTATTAGGTAGGTCCACAGAGTTTTGAATACTTACTTTAAGTTTTATGTATTCTTTTATTTATATAAATACTTACTATTAAATTAAGAGAAAGACATACAAATTATAAATTAAACTAAATGATTTATTAAGTACATTTTACTTGCTTTACATTTACGCTAACATGGCTTGATATGGTTTTTACGACCTAAATGATTATTTAAATAACTTTTACACCCAAGCACTGATTGCAAAAAAAAATATGTTTAAATGTTTGCTGGTGTAAAACATTTAAACATAATTTTATTTTTAAAATCAGTTTTCAAACCCGGGGTTTCGCTTCCGCTATCTTTAAGTATTTTAAAAAAATATTTGGTTTTTCATTTTCAGGACCCAGGATATGAATATTAAGAGCACAAATAATTTGGAAGATACTAAAATAGATCAAAATCTTGAGTCAGAAATAGAATATATAAACAAGCTAGATAAAAAGAGGAAAGTAAGCCCTAAGTCTAACACAAGTAATGGAGGCAGCCAAAGCAATAGCACAAAAAGTGTATCAAACTTATCATTCAGTCCAATTCATACAAATGATAGCTTTACCACTTCAAAGAAAAAAATAAATATTTTGTCAGTTTATTCAAAATCTACGGATTGCGACACATTTACTTTTGTAAAATCGCATTCTGATTCCCCACTGATTACACCACAATTAAGTCTATGTACACGTGACGTTGATCCGTGTTCATCTTCAGGTCTTCCTCAGCATCCTTACCCTCCTATTGAAAGTACTATTGACCTGAGGATACCGTCAAGTCATCATACAATACCCACCGATTTCCCTATCGCACCCATCAAATCTCTGATGCCGACCCTCTTAATGGACCGTCATTGTGAAGACCCTACTACAGCAGACACTGACAAGCATACGTCTGATTTGTTATTCGCATCTAATACTTCACAGCCGAGTCCATCAAGTGAAGTTTCGTTACCAATATGGCCCACAGGAGATGATCAACCGACGATGCCCACTGAGCTAACTATTGTACCTCTGACAAAGTCGCCGGTCAAACCATCTGTAGACGGTCTGCAGTCTGAAGATCCTACTCCTGCCGATACTGACTTGTTGGTGTCTCCTACCGATTTGTTGGTCGTGCCAGTTACTGCTCTGCAACCAAGCTTATCAAGTGACGTCATAGTTCCGGTAGGTAACGCAAATCGACAACTGGCCGTACCTGTTAAACTACCACTTGTACACTTGAGTACGCTGCCTCCCAATTCACCTGTAGACGGTCTACAGTGTGAAGATGCTACTACTGCCGATACTGACCTGTCAACGTCTCCTACCAATTTGTTGAACGTACCAGTTACTGCTCCGCAAACAAGCACATCAAGTGACGTCATATTACACCTGAGTAGGCTGCCGCCCAATTCACCTGTAAGCGGTATACAGTGTGAAGATCCTATTTCTGCCGATACAGACCAGTTGATATCTCCTACCAATTTGTTAATTGAACCTGTGAATACTTTGCAACCAAGACTATCAAAAGACGCCGTTTTGCCTGGATGTTCCTTTGATGATAACCTAAAGCAAAAGCTTAAGAAAAGACGCAAAGTTTCCATAAAGTCGTATATGGACTTTCTACCTAGTGATGAAGAAAATCCATTTTCCGCTGGCAGTTCAGATAATTGGAGCCTAAATGAAAGCGAAAGTTCAAGTGACAATGATGGTAAGAAGAAAAAAAAACGATTTAAGAAAAAGAAACCCGTAGAAAACATCGTTAACGATTTTGCAGAAAGAAATGTTAAACCAGTTAATAAATATAAAAAGAATAAAAAGCTCAAAGATGCAGGATTATTGTATGAAAATAGAAAGGGAGAAATAAAAGAAAACAAGAGTTTAAAAGAAAATCCTTGTCATCCAGAAAAATGTAAAAGAAAATGCTTTGAAATTAATGAAGAAAAACGAAAATCAGTTTTTGAATTTTACTGGTCTCTCGATCCTCAGCGCAGAAAAGATTGGATTGTTCGGTGTGCACGTCCGACACCAATTAATAGAAAAAGGACTGACTCTGCTAATAGTAGAAGACAAATTACGTATGAATATTATATAAATGAAGGAGAAGGTAGTAGAAAAGTTTGTCAAAAATTTATATTAAATACATTGGACATAACACAAAAGTTTTTACTATATACACTCGCAAACTCGAAAGAAGGTATGGCGCAACTTGAAAAAAGAACAAGAAATTATTCAAAGTATTCAGAATCGGCTAAAAATTATGTGAAAGAATTTATTGATAAACTACCAGTTAGACCGTCACATTATGCTCGAAAAGATAGTAATCGTGTTTATTTATCAAAGGAAATAAAAAACGTTTCAAACCTTTATCAAATTTACTTAAAAGATTGCACTAAGGAAAAAAAAGAAAACGTTAGTGAAGGATTATTTAGGAACATATTTTCTGAGAATTACCCACACGTAGGCTTCCATATCCCTAAAAAAGACAAATGTGTTGTTTGTTTAAATGAAGAAAACCAGAAGGATTTACAAGATGAGGAAGATAAGAAAAAATTTGACGATCATGTCCTGGAAAAGAAAGCAAGTTACAGAAGATTTACAGCTCATCAAAAACTTCATGTCATTAGAAATGAAACAGTAACCGCTAGTTTCGACTTGCAAAAAGTTTTGAATACCCCTCACGGGGAAAGCATGCTATTATACTATTCCCGAAAATATGCTGTGTTTAATTTTACAGTTTATGAGAGTAGAACTCAAGATGGATATTGCTTTACATGGGGAGAATGTGACGGTAAAAAAGGCAGTGATGAAATCGCTACTTGTTTGTATAAGTATTTAAAAATTGCAGATGAAAAAGGCGTCCAAAATTTACTTTTTTATTGTGACTCATCTGGGGGTCAAAACAAAAACAAAACGGTTTTAGCAGCATTAAATTATTATTTAATGCATTCTAATAACTTAGAAGTAATTCAGGTAAATTTTTTACTTCCGGGACATACTTACATGCCAGCCGACTCGATGCATGCAGTTATAGAAAGAGAAGTGAAAAAACTTATAGTTTGGAGTCCATCTCAATGGCCTACATACTTCGAGTCAGCGCGAAAACGGCCGAAACCGTATATAGTCAATGTGATGGACCACACGGATTTCTTGGACTGGGGTGAAATTGCGTCAAACACTTTTACAAAAGAAACATTGAAAGATATAAAATGGAGGAATATCAGAATAGCAACTTTCAGAAAGTCAAATTTAAACCAAATGGAGCTTAAATATTCGATGAAAGAAGATGCTGTAACACATACGATAAACTTGTTTGAAGACATTAAGCGTAAAGGAAAGGGTAGAGGCAAAGCGAAGAATAAACCGAAAGAAAAGACAGACGAAGAAAAATATAAACAAGTAAGAGACTTGAAACCAAAAGCACTCTACACGAATAGACTACCCATTACAGCCGCAAAATATAAAGATCTTGTGCGACTGTGTGATCAAGGTACAATTAACAAACGATTTCATGCTGAATATAAGCAGCTGCCCTATCAGTCTCGAGATATTGTAGAAACTCTTCCTGAGACTGACGAGGAAGATGAGATTTCTAGTTAAATTAGTTATTAAAATGATGCCACTAATTACTTTAATCACCAGGGAGAAGATTGTGTTTTATTTTTCAGTTACCAAAGTAACTTCTGATAATATCGATTCTTTACGTTGTTTTGTTTTGTACTAAGTTTGTTTCTTTATCGTTCTAGTAAGATTTTTTTTTCTACTGATTTATTTTTTGACTCTTGATAAAAAAAAGTAAGGTCACAATTTAATTTGGTCTAAAACAATAAATAAATTAATTAATATAAATTATTTGTGTTTTATTTCATATTTTACATTAATATTAATTTAAAAATACCGCAAAATCTAAATGAAATTCATGATTTTTACGTAATGTTATTTTGAAATTTTAATGTTTACATCAACAGTTGATTTAATACGAGGTTTTTAACTCCAATTAATAGCTAACATTTTTAAAAATTGGTAAATACTTCTAATTTGTAGTAAACGCAGCAATAGATCTTGTTATATCGGAAGTCGTAAACACCGACTTTTAAAATTTTCTGGGGTGTATATCCAGTTTAACTTTTAAGATACAGGCTTGACATAGATATAAATAAAACGTTGCGAAAGATCATGAAAATTCATGTATTTCGTGTATACATCATTATTTTATAGGTTTTAAAATAAAGAAGATATTACGGAAAATATTTTTTTTCATTTGTTTTTAGCTTATTTCCAAAAGTGCCATTTTGGTTTTTACGACAATTGTTGTCGAAAGCATCGATATGTTAGTATTTGAGAACATACATAGATATGGTCACGTCTTTATCCCTTGCGGGGTAGAAGAGCCAACAGTCTTGAAAAGACTGAATGGCCACGTTCAGCTGTTTGGTTAAATTTTTTTTTTTTTTTTTTTTGGACAAATTACACAGATTGAGTTAGCCTCGAAGTAAGTTCGAAACTTGTGTTACGAGATACTAACTCAACGATACCATATTTTATAATATAATACTTATATAGATAAACATCCAAGACCCAGGACAATCAGAAAAAGTTCTTTTCTCATCATGCCCTGGCCGGGATTCGAACCCGGGACCTCCAGTGTCACAGACAAGCATACTACCGCTGAGCCACAGAGGCCGTCAAATTTAGACGGTTAAATGATAGAAATGATATTCAAATAGTGACAGGTTGCTAACCCATCGCCTAAAAAGGAATCCCAAGTTTGTAAGCCTATCATTTAGTCGCCCTTTACATTCATAGGAAAGAGATGGAGTGGTCCTATTCTTTTTTGTATTAGTGCCGGGAACCACACGGTCTTTGAGAATGTGTCAAAATTTTGGCAAAGTTTTCACGTTCCGCTACCTACCGAGACTAATCAGTTGCTTTGCGAATATTTAGTAGGCTTAGTAATTTGTCCTGTAGTCGCCCCCTACAAGTACATCATTTGCTAGCCAGTCTTCAATATTATGTGTGTTACATGATTAATAAAAAAAATACCGAAGATTTGAGGTCACCTAACGAAATGTTAACATGATTTAAAACAACGCTTTTTTAAGAGTTTATTAAAAAGATTTCTTTCATGTGTTAAATTTTATTTAATTCACACATTTTCAAACGATAAGGTTACTTAAATAAGTTTATTAAAAGCTCTCGAAACTATAATGGAACAGGCTAAAAGAATGCAGTGTTTTTTTACTTGCGTGTCCATTGAAAACATTATATCGTTAACCTTTCCAACTGAAGCGAACATTTTATTTATTGGAAAGCTGGATTTGTTAAAACAGAAATAAGTAGGCTTCGTCTAGACGTTTTTACGAGTATTGTTACACGAACACGGTCAATTACCTTATGTTTTCACACGTTTTTCTTTCGAGATAGATATCTTAATAAATACTTCGTACATTTCTTTATACATACCTTTTATCTAACTAAATTTTTGATTAAAATTACATTTACATACATAAAATCACGCCTCTTTCCCGGAGGGATAGGCAGAGACTACATGTTTCCACTTGCCACGATCTCTGCATACTTCCTTCGCTTCATCCACATTCATAACTCTCTAAGATAATTCAAAGATAAATAAAACGATTCCTATATTTTAAACTTTATTGAGCCTCATAGTAAGCTATAAAATTGAACATGTTTTTATAAAAACCTTAGTCATCTAATGTAGCCACAACTTAGAAAATTGCAAACAAAAAAATATCGAATGTCATTAAGAGAATGAAAAGTCTCAAACGTTTTTATTTTTAACTTCGTTTTCAACAGACATTAATTGTTTGGTACTAGATGCACTTTTATAAACGTGAGCAAAAGCGCGGCAGCAAATTAGGAAAATACATATACTTATATAAATTTTTGCCGTGTGGTTCCCGGTATTAGAATTCTTACAATAAGTTATCATATTACTAACTTATAATTTCATATTTAGTACATATCTGATAAAAATTTAGATACATACATATAATCATGTCTATATCCCTTGCGGGGTAAACAAAGTCAATCTTGAAAATACTGATAGGCCACGTTCAGCTGTTTGGCTTACTGATAAAATTGGGATTCATACATACATACATATCGTCACGTCTATATCCCTTGCGGGGAAGACAGAGCCAACAGTCTTGAAAAGACTGATTGGCCACCTTCAGCTATTTGGCTTAATGATAGAATTGAGATTCAAATAGTGACAGGTTGCTAGCCCATCGCCTAAAAAAGAATCCCAAGTTTGTAAGCCTATCCCTAAGTCGCCTTTTACGACATCCATGAGAAAGAGATGGAGTGGTCCTATTCTTTTTTTTTGTTATTGATGCCGGGAAACGCACGGCACAATAAATAAATTGAAGTTTCTGATTTATCTGTACGCTCCTTATTTTGTGTTATCAATATACATTCAGTCAGAAAAGTATCGGGAATGGATTATTTATTTATGGTTCCAAATTCAAATTTTTGTTTTTTTTGTTGTTGTTAGATTGGCACAACTGTTTTCCATTTTGGCGCGGAGTTTGAGTTGCATCTGTTGTTTACATTAAATACAGTGCTATTTTTAGTTATATCATATCTAGTTAGTGGAGTGCCTTAAGCATCTAGAATTGAAAAAGCTCGGAATCCAATTACTGTCAACGAATTATTATGAAACCTGTTGGATTGTATTGTTGATAAGGTATATTAAAATGTTTACCAATTAAAAATCATTGCTTTTTATTTAATAATAAAATAAATAAATTAAGGCACATAATATAATACATTACGAGCTCAACTAAGTAATGTAGTGTAAAAATCGTGTTATAAATACATTTCTATTATATAATATTAAAGAGTAATAGTATGAAACAATAATTGTAAAAAAAAAAGTTTATAAAAAATATTTATTTAGTTCGCCTCTCATACATGCTTAAAAATGATTAAACTTCAATTATTCCGTTTTCGTCACTTTCTTCTACTTCACTTATTTTTAAGACAGGAGATGCATTAAAACAACTATCACCATTGCACTGTGAACACGCTGAAGTGCAGTATAAACCACTTTTTCGACATCCGCAAGCATTACCACATCCTTTTTTACAATTACAAAATAACATTTTAAGTAAATTATCTGGAGCTGGCGATTGTTTCATCAGTATTGGTTCAAGTTTATCAGAAACGTACCTCCAACCCCAATTTTCAACAGAAATATTATTACCTAACCATATCTGCACTTGTAAATATACTCTTTTCAAATGTTCAAACGCTGCATCAGACGTAAGTGGAAGAGATGCCAATTAAACACCGGTTTTTTTGGCTGTACCCTTTAGAAAAGAATTAAACCTCAATATATTCAAATCTTGGACTTTTTTGGGAGCACTGTACAATTCCAAAATATGTATAATTCCAAAATACATGCAACGCCAGCTTCAAAAATTCTGTCAGGATCTGCATCAACATTTTTAAATACTTCAGCAGCCCCATGTAAACTCTTGCATTTTTCGAAATTTTTAGCGAACTTGTTTTTGCCTCTATTGAAAAAAGCAGACGTTGTATCGCAACCAGTGAAAGCGTGTACGAAAAGAATATGCTCTCTCTCCTGCTCCTTGCTTCTACGGCCCTTTTTGACTACCTGGTATCTATGAAAGATGTTTTCTAAAATGTATTTTACATAAATTATGAATATTTTATAAAAATATTTTGATTTAAAATGGAAAAAATTGACAATTTCTTGAAATTAGTGTCAAATTAAGAAAAACAAAAAAGCAACGAAAAAAAATTGGTAAACTTTTTAGTAATTTATGTATAAAACATAATGCAGAAGGTCTCACATTAATACATGGACAGTAATTGGAGTCCGAGGTCAAACTCCCCAAGCACTCCACTAAGTGTGTATTGCTAATTTCATAATGGATAAAAACATCAAACAAAGAGTTTGTCTTAAATTTTGCATTGCCAATGGAATATCGTGTTCGGAGTCACTGAAAATGTTACAGAAGGCTTACGGTGAATCGACTTTATCAAAAACTCGTGCTTATGAGTGGTACAAAGCGTTCAAAAGCGGTCGAGATGTGATGGAAGATTTGCCTCGCTCTGGTAGGCCATCAACGTCTGCAACTGAAGTTAACATCGCAAAAGTGAAGGAAATAGTGACTGAAAATCCTCATTCAACTTTGAGAGAGATAGCCACCGAACTTTCTGTATCTCACGAGTCGATCCGTACCAATTTAACTAATAATTTGGGTATGAAACATGTTGCCGCTCGGCTAGTCCCAAAAGACCTGAATTTTTTTCAAAAACTCAATCGCATGAGAGTCGCTGAGGACATGCTAGAACGAGTCAATTCCGACCCAACATTCATGAAACGCATTGTTACTGGTGACGAGACGTGGGTTTACGAGTTTGACATGCAAACTAGTCAACAAGCTTCGGAGTGGCGCCTTCCAACTGAACCGAAACCGAAAAAACCACGCCAAAGTCGTTCAAAAGTCAAAGTCATGTTGACTGTTTTCTTTGACTACCGCGGTGTTGTGCACTCGGAATTCTTGCCGGAAGGTCAAACGGTAAATAAGGAATATTATTTGAGTGTTATGCGGCGTTTAAGAGAGCAAATCCGACGAAAAAGGCCAGATTTGTGGAAAGAAAATTCTTGGATTTTGCACCATGATAATGCACCTTCGCACAAGGCCATCATTGTGAACGAATTTTTAACCAAACACTCAACAAATACCATCGAGCAACCACCATATTCACCAGATATGGCTCCAGCCGACTTTTTTCTTTTTCCTAAACTCAAATTACCACTTCGTGGCACCCGTTTTCAATCGGTAGAAGACATAAAAGAGAATTCGCGGCGAGAACTGACCTCAATTCCGGAAACAGCGTTTAAAAAATGTTTTGATGATTGGATTATTAGTTGGCGTAAGTGTATCGTTTCTAAAGGAGCATATTTTGAAGGTGATAAAATAAATTTGGATGAATAACAAACAGTTTGTGTATTATTGATCTTTTCCTGCTACTTTCTTGACAGAGTAGTATTGACATTATCTAGCAGGGAAATCTGTCGAAACTTCTGCATTATTAATTCATGTTTCAAAGTGTTGTTAGCTTGTAACTTGATACATCTGTTTGTTAACGATTACTTCAGAGTTTGTATCGAAACTTCTCTCACTCATTATAGCATGTTCTTGAAGGAATTATTCACTTATGACAGAATGCAATTATTACAGAACTAAACCTCGGGATTTCGCTCCCGTTTGGAATTTCGGGATACAAAGTAACAATGTTATTTCAGGTTATATTATACTAGCATAAAAAATTTCATCAAAATGCGTTTAGTAGATCAAATTAATAATAATAAAACGTTTATTTATCTCATGCAATTGGTACAGTTGTCCTTAAAACTAGGCAAAATAGAAAAGAATGGATGGAAAATTGTGAGAGAATGGTGTCTGAGATAGGTTTCCAAAGAAGTCTGTAGTACAGATCACCACGTATCTCATAGGAGAAACGAGTAGAGGGAAATAATAGTTACCAAAAGTGAGAACAATGTGTTAAAAGAAAGATGAAAAAGGTATAAGTATTACAAAAAGAAATACGATTAGGTGTTGGTAGTCTACATTTAAAAGCTTAGCTTAACAAACTCAGTACAAATTTGCGTGAAAGAGTAACAAAAACACACACATCCAGACATCCTTACAACTTTCTCGTTCACAAAATTAGTGTTCCTTTAATTTCTTACCTTGCTTTTTTAAAAAATCAAAAGGTAAAGAGTATGGGCACACATTCTTAAATCCAAGCTTCCGTGCTCGTCTGATAGCGAAAAAAATGGTATTTTCCAGCTGTTTCTCTTACTTTTCAGTGGTCAATCAAGAAGAAGGTTAATAATCAACTCGGGATTTTTCTTTTAGACGATTGACTAGCAACCTGTCATTATTTGAAACTCAATTCTGTATGGCTTCATACATACATATTATCACGTCATTATCCCTTGCGGGGTAGACAGAGCCAACAGTCTGGAAAAGACTGATAGGCCACGTTCAGCTGTTAGGCTCAATGATAGAAATGAAATTAAGATAGTGACAGGTTGCTAGCCCGTCGTCTGAAAGGAGAATCCCAAGTTTATAAGCCTATCCCTAAGTCGCCTTTTACGACATCCATGAGAAAGAGATGGAGAGGTCCTATTCTTTTTTTGTATCAGTGCCGGGAACCACACGGCACAACCGTAACAACCAAGTTAATAATAGGCGCCCACAATTCCCTGAACGACCTATTTATATTTAACGACATACGTCTTGGAATTTCATACCTACGATATTTATACGAATTCTGAAGTAGCGAGCGAGCGAATGTTATATAATACATTACGACGGTAATACCCATCCTTTGACAAAGGCGTCTCCTCTTGATGTACGAATAATGACTGAATTGTGTTTTTCGTGTTTTAAGTCGAATATAACAGGGTTTTTATTTAATTTGATATTAAGCGGAACGCGTTTATTTTCGAATAAAACGTTTCGTATGGGTATTTTTATTTATTTTTAATAAAAATACTGTTTTACAATATATATTTAACAGGTTTACACGTCTCTTACCGGGGTAACAGAGTAATCAGTCTTGAAAGGATTGAAAAGCCACGTCCAACTGTTTGGTTTAGTGATGGAATTGAGATTGTATTTAGGAAAAATTCCAAGGTTCCTTTGATTTTACATTACCCATGTAACAGGTTAACATGAAAGTACCTAACATTTAAATTTTTATAAATGATAGGCATTTGCAAAAATTATACCAAGTGCCGTGTGGTTCCCGGCACCAATAAAAAAAAGAATAGAACCACTCCATCTCGTTCCCATGGATAAAGGTCGTAAAAGGCAACTGAAGGATAGGCTTATAAACTTGGGATTCTTCCTTAGGCGATGGGCTAGCAACCTGTAACTATTTGAATCTAATTTTTATCATTATGCCAAATAGCTGAACGTGGCCATTCAGTCTTTTCAAGACTGTTGGCTCAGTCTACCCCGCAAGGGATATAGACGTGATTATATGTATGTATACCAAGAGCCGTGCTATTTAATTACTTAGTAACTTAGTAGTAGGTAGGCAGAGACTACACTACATCTTTCCACTCGCCACGATATCTGCATACTTGTTTCGCTTCATTCACATTCATAACTTTCTTCATGCAAGCTCGGCGGTTTCAGGTACTCTTGACCCGACCCTTTGCCAGGACGTCCTTAATTTAAATTAATAGTTACTTAAATAAAACAAAATTGTCAAACAATAGATGGAAACAAGTAAGTGAACAAGTAATAAATAAAACCAATAATGAAAATGTAGCACAACACAAAATTACTTGATTTATATCGCATAAATAAACATGTTAATGTTCAAACAGGAACTATCGCCATTTTGATCAAATTATATAGCTACTGCGCATTGTTTAAGTCACTGGCTACATTAATCAGTAAGCCAGTGAATAGTTACAGTGTGGATAAAGCTACTTACTTTATATAGGTTGTGAAATAAGATTTCCAAATAAAAAAGTTTCATCGACCATTCAAATTGCACTTGTGGTTCTCGGCAATTTGGGACCACTCCATACTTTTTGGTGATGGGCTAGCAACCTATTCGAATCTCAATTTTAGCATTGAGCCAAATAGCTGAGCGTGGCCAATCATTCTTTTCAAGACTGTTGGCTCTGTCTGCCCCGTAAGTGATATAGACATGATTATATGTAGATATGTATGTCAAACACAATTGCAAACGTTTAGCCTAGAAACTTTATTCATTGTAATAAAATTCTCGTGTCACAATGTTTGTTCCCGTACTCCTCCGAAACGGCTCGACCGATTCTCGTGAAATTTTATGAGCATATCGAGTATATCGAGGTCTGAGAATCGGCCAACATCTATTTTTTATACCCCTTAGTGATATGGGTCGTCCAACCTAAACATTAATATGGCAAAATAACGTACAAACAAACAAACGTTTGCCGAGACAGCTAGTTAATTATAATTTCATGACACTGCTGGCCTTGTAGTATCCGCGCCAGTAGCTAGCTCATCGTACAATTCGCCCTTTAACAAGTTGGAGTGAATGTGTGGTTTGATACACTGTTTATAGAGTAAACCATTAGTTTGGGAAAGGGCTCTATTGGTTTTATCTAAATATAGGGAATTGAGTAAAATGGAACGGTTACGTCTAAATGCATGGAATTGGGCGAAATGGAACACGTGTAAGTTAATATTGGGATATTAATCTATTACGTTTTATATTTTTTGTAGGTACAAATTATTATACCATTTTCGTTATCGTTTGATCTTCTAATATTATTATGATATTATGTTCCATCAGAATTTTTATTGTCAGAATATTAGGTGTATTTAATAAAAAAGTTCAATATAATATTGTACAATACGTTTGTGCCGTGTGGTTCCCGGCACCATTAGAAAAAAGAATAGGAACACTCCATCTCTTTCCCATGGATGCAGTAAAAGGCGAGTAAGGGATATGCTTATTAACTTAAAATTCTTCTTTTAGGCGACAGGCTAGCTACCTGTCACTATTTGAATCTCAATTCTATCATTAAGCCAAACAGCTGAGCGTGGCCTATCAGACTTTTTAGAACTGTTGGATCTGTCTACCCCGCAAGGGATATAGACGTGATTATATGTATGTATGTATGTACAATATATTTAGGGTTTTGTGGGCTAGGGATTCTTTCAGGGACATACTTTTAGAAAGCCTTTTTTCTTAACTTACACTTATAGATTAATTAATGACTCTTAAATTTTAAGCTGTCATGCTCATCTGGTAGCAAATTGTACCATCCGCTTCTCTTCTTCAAAAAATGCTTATAAATTAGTTCTTCTTTAGGACAATGGGCTAGCGACATGTCAGTATTTCTGAATATCATCATTATGCCATTAACTCATAGGTGGCCTTTGAGTCATAATTATAACGGTTAAAGATATGTTATGTGTATTTAACTGATGACAAAATATGGGATGCTCAAGCGGGATTTCGAAAGGGAATGGGATGTACTGATCAGGTCTTTTCCTTGCGGTGCATAGCCGAAAAGTTTTTGGCCAAGAGTCAAAAAGTCTATTGCACATTCGTAGATCTGGAAAAGGCCTATGACAGAGTTGAGAGGAATGAATTGTGGTCAGCACTTTCTATGCATGGGGTGAGCAGTCTCTTAATACGAGCACTGAAATCCTTATATGAGGATTCGAGTGCTTGTGTCAGGATAAACGGAGCGCACACTGAATGGTTTAAGATTGAGAAAGGCGTTAGGCAAGGATGTGTTGCGTCACCGTGGCTGTTCAACCTATTTATGGATAGCTGTTTGACAGATCTGAAAGAGTCTAAAAGTGGATTAAGGATGAATGAGTTACTCGTCAAATGTCTGCTCTATGCCGACGATCAGGTTATACTGGCGTCATCAGCGGAGGAGTTACAGGAGATGGTAAACTGTATGCATGAAGCTTTAAAAGAGAAAGGAATGAAAGTGAACGTAAGTAAAACTAAAACACTGGTTTTTGAAATGGAGAAAGAAATGACAGCATGTAATATTTTGATTGGAGGAGAAAAAGTGGAGCAAGTGAAAGAGTTTGTATATCTAGGATCAAAGTTTACATCAGATGGCAAGTATGATAGTGATATTGAAAGGAGAGTGAACGCGGGGAACATGGTGAATGGAGCTTTGCATGCCTTTATGAGCAGTCAGAAACTATCCAAAAAGGCTCGACTGGCTGTGCACAGGGGCGTGTTGGTCCCGACATTAATGTATGGGAGTGAAAGTTGGGTATGGCAAAAGAAGCATGAAAGCAGAATAAATGCAGTGGAAATGAGAGCGTTAAGGAGTATGATGGGTGTGAAATTGAGTGACAGGATAAGGAACAGCGTGATAAGGGAATGTTGTGATGTGAAAGAAGATGTAGTTACAGGAATAGAAAAGGGTATGTTAAGATGGTTCGGTCATGTGGAGAGGATGAATGAAAGCAGGTTGACTAAGCAGATATACAAGGAGAGTGTGGAGGGAAAGGTCGGAGTGGGAAGACCTAGACGAACGTATCTTGATCAAATTAAGGACGTCCTGGTAAAGGGTCAGGTCAAAAGTACCCGAAACCGCCGAGCTTGTATGAAGAGAGTTATGAATGTGGACGAAGCGAAAGAAGTATGCAGAGATCGTGGCAAGTGGAAAGAGGTAGTCTCTGCCTACCCCTCCGGGAAAGAGGCGTGATTTTATGTATGTATGTATGTGTATTTAACTTGACCTTTATTTATCACACTAAATAAGTTAAAGGAATGTTCTTACAAAAGATATATGTAGGTGAAATATTTTAACGTAGAAGTACAACTTACCCATTATTAACATAATCACTGGCAGTGTTGACAGGATCGCCAGAAATACTGTCATCACAACTGCAACAAATATTTGTCATCATTATACATAACAAAAGCTATTAACATTTGGCACAACAAACGGATATTAATGTCCTTTTCATGACAATAAACAATCAAATGACTTGACCGGGATTCGAACCCAGGAGCTCAATGTGCAGTAGGATAATCAATGGAATTTTCCACGAAAATCCGTGTGGTTCCCGGCACCATTACAAAAAAGAATAGGACCACTCCATCTCTTTCCCGCGGATGTCGTAAGAGGCGACTAAGGGATAGGCTTATAAACTTGGGATTCCTCTTTTAGGCGATGGGCTAGCAACCTGTCACTATTTGAATCTCAATTCTATCACAAAGCCAAACAGCTGAGCGTGGCCTATCAGTCTTTTCAAGACTGGTGATCATATGTATGTATGTATGTTCCACGAAAAACACAAAATAACCGCGGGCGTTGAATCGATGTTGCTAGCCGATCCAATTTAATGGTGATCAGCCTGAATTACTCCTTTCTTCCTTTCTTATCTCTTTGCAATCTCATAATATTTGCGTTTATCCATAACGAGCAAACACACAAATCTATTCTCTAGGAAAACATACACCCGAACATGAATAACTCTATATTGCACACAAAAAAGCGAACAATGTTGTGAAAATAGCAAATACCTAGATGTAGTTCAATGGGCGGTCTGGTCGCTCAAAGCGATTTCTTTCAGACAACCAGTGGGCATGTGACAACAAAATCAAAACATCAAAAGACTTTAGAAAAACTCACTAGTCTGTTACACCAAAATCAAAATGTATGTTTATCATTAATTAGTTTGTAATTAATTGATTGTTGTAACGCATCCTCAATGTTTTTAATCTGCGCTGCCTCTTTGACTATGGATTTTCCTTTTTATTTTGGTCGACTGGAAGAAATCCCGATTGGGATAAGTCCGCCATTGTACATATTCTTTTATATTCAATGACTGTTCTGATTTTGTTATATTTATTTTTATGTGCAATAAAGAGTTTACAAACAAACAAACAAACAAACAAACAAAACATCAAAAGTCTGTAACAAAAACATCAAAAGACTTTACAAAAACTCACTAGTCCTGTTCATGATCTTGGCGGCCCGACACATGAAGTCCACCGTCCCTGACGCCTCCATGTTGGCGTCCTTCAGCTGGTAAGCCACGGAGCCGTAGGTGGTCAGGCCGACTCCAAGACCCAGGCCGCTCCGGTCGTTGTACTTCGCCTGCTCGCCGCATAGACGACGCTGTTCGTCTCCTGATACCTGGCAGAAGTACAATTAATTTATGAAATATTTTTGTTTATGTTGTTAGCTTTCTTGAAGTATGCGTTTAATATGTCTAGGTACAGAAATTAAAATCAATTTATCTAGTATGTTTGTTTAATTGGAATAAAATTTCGTAAGCTCTCTAATTCAGCTGAATGTGCAGGTGCGTTCATCATCAACAAGTTTGTATCAAGTTTTGATAGATTCTATGTTTGAAAGTTAAAAACTCTGTCTGTTTAGTTCATTTATAGCTTTGCTTTACACCTTTTGGGAGTAATTTAACAAATTAAAAATTTTAAATCAATAAAGATAATATCATATCTCCAGCAGATTAATAAGACTACTCCATGCGATTAAATGTATATGAAGCAAAAATCGATAAAACGCTGATCGTTAGCAGGATAAAATGATTCTGAATGATAATCTGAATAAAAAGCATTGAAAGGGAACTCTAACAATTGGTCTGCTTTCTTTGTCAGAAACTAGATGAGTTAGTAACAAATTTGCTGGTAATTCAGTGATTTTTGTTATGGTGATAACCCTACGAACCTGACTTACAGAGCTGGAAGCCCTCCTGCTCCCTCCGTCTGACAGTACCCCGGTACCACTTTGGCGACCGCTCAATGACGCTCGGTATGGAGATATGCTCCTGCCTTTACCACCTGAGAAATAAAAAGATTTTGAATTTATACACCAAAGACAGAATCATCTAGATACAATATCTGTTTCATATTGTTCTAATATTATAGCTTCTTATTTTATACTTTCTAATTCATGACTACTAGAAAGTGTAATGTGAAGTGCAGAATAGAAAAGCAAACACAAGTTGATGTTGTAAATAACACGCCTATGTGCCACACCGGCTGATCTGCGTTAAATTCCCAACACGAGCAAAATGTTCATATTGTTGCTATTCTGGGTAATTAATTAATTATAGTAGGTACTTTTTGAGATTGGCTACAAAATTTGAACTATTTGTAGTATTACTCATTCGGGGTGATTGTGATAATTAAAAGGTTTTTATAATATACTAACCAGCATTTTGACTATCTTCACTAGCTCGCCTTTCTCTCGATACCAAAGGTTCTTGAAATGTTAGCGTCAGACTGCCCCTTGGACTAATTCTCGAGGCATCAATATCAGCAGTCACCAAGCTACCCCTCGCACTCCTTTCCGAAGGCGCAATGCTCCCCCTTGGACTTCTACTGGTGATATCAGGCAATTCCTTACTTTTCAATGGCACATCTGGAGCTATGCTTCCCCTAGGACTCGTCCTTGGACTTGGACCCAATTCTTTATGACTCCTCGCGGGATCTAACTGTATACTCGCCACAGAATGCCTTGGGCTTCTCCCAACTTCTGGCACTAACGAATTCCTAGGCTGATTCCACGACGTTCCTTCAGGCACTAAACTTCTTCTTGGACTCCTTGCTGTTACATCTGGAGTAATACTGTTTCTTGGACTCCTATTAAAGTCTTGTGGGTTCAGACTTAATCTTGATCCGTATGCTAATTCGACGCCTAAATTGTTTCTGTTTGGAGCGAGTGTATTTCTCATGTGCTGTGCTGCGTCTGGGGTAATGGAATTTCTAGCCGATCTTACATCTTGTGGGACTAATGATTGTCTTGGGCTGCGATGGTAGGCGTCTAATGCTGCATCGGGAGCTAAGCTTGCCCTTGGACTTCTTGCCGGTGGTGGAGCATCCATTTCATCATCAGTTTCTGTGGTAGCTAGTGACGCTCTTCTGGATGGCTGGGCAGATGCTCTGGGTGATCTAGTTTGAGGGGAAGTCGCAGCACTTCTGGATGCCCTACGGCGTCGCGATGATGAAGTCCTATGCAGCATTTTTCAATTCACAATAATCCATTAGATTGTAGATTTGTTGTTCATTGTAATCCTTGACACTCTGAAACAATATGAAAAGTAAAACAATATTAGTCCACAACAGATTCTGCAAATCCCTAATTACGTAGTTAAATATTGGTATTCCAGTGGCTCTTGGGATTTGCAACAAACTCCACAAGCCAACTGAGGTCCTCAATTTAAACTTGTTTGTTTACGCAACAAATCTTAATATTATTTGCGTAAAGACGCATTTCTGTCGAGCCTGCATCGATTTGTAACATTCTCTAGGGATCGCGTCGTGAATTACATTTTCGCTAAAAATTTGGACAATCCGATATCAATCGATTACAGACGGAAAAGGAAACGATTTAGGGAGAACCTTTTTAAAAATAAAAGGAATCTTTAGGTATGTTTACGTTTGAATTTCGATTCATTGATTAACTTCATCACAAGTTCGAAACCTCTTGTTGTATGTTTGCCAGGTAATCATTCAAAATTTAATCATTCAAAATTACCCTCATATATAAACTGTAGTGCTTAGTTTGTGAAGTTGCCGTGTAGTTCCAGGCACCAATAAAATAAGGACTACTCCTTCTCTTTCCAATGGAATGGATGTCGTAAAAGGCGACTAAGGGATAAACCTATAAACATGGGATTCTTCTTTTAGGCGATAGGCTAGCAACCAGTCACTATTTCAATCTCAATTCTATCATCAAGCCAAAAAGCTGGCGTCTACCCCGCAAGGGATAAAGACGTGACTATATATATGTACGCATGTATGTATGCTTAATTTCTGAAATAAATTTCCATTGATCGTTTACGCGCAATAACCCTAGAATCAATTTCACCAAATCTCATACGGAGTAGACAGAACCACAGTAATAAGATGGAAGTTTAGCTGAAACGCTTAATAATGCAATTGAGATTCACAGAAAGTGCCAAGTTTCTAGTCTAGTATTAAAAGAAAGAAAGTTCCAAACATTTTCATTAGTTTGTATGAAGAGAGTTATGAGTGTGGATGAAGCGAAGGAAGTATGCAGAGATCGTGGCAAGCGGAAAGAGGTAGTCTCTGCCTACCCCTCCGGGAAAGAGGCATGATTTTATGTATGTATGTATGTATTTTCATTGACTTATCTACTCAGAAAAGGAGCAATACATACATATCTATCAAGAACTATATCAGATCAAACCAAGTTAACAAAGCCAAAAATCGTCACACGCATCATGATTCTGTAATATAAATGTTATTCTTTATCACATTACGGCCGTTCATTAAATTATTCAAAGCTCCCCGCCTCCCGCACCCCGGGCCCGGACCACAAACCGCCAACCCAGCCACTGGCTGTCACATATTTTACAATTACCCTCAATTTCCTGCCTCTTGGCATTTTAAGTAGTCCATTTGTTACGTAATCGAGAAGGTATTTCGATTTGATGTAGATGTATGCATACATACATACCCTCTCGCCTGTTTCCCATTGGGGTAGGCGGAGACTTCGGATTTCCCGGGACCAATACAAAAAAGAATAGGACCACTCCATCTCATTCTTATGGACGCCGTAAAAGGCGACTAAGGGATAGGCTTACAAACTTGGGTTTCTTTTTTAGGCGATGGGCTAGCAACCTGTCCCTATTTGAATCTCAATTCAATCTTAAAGCCAAACAGCTGAACGTGGCCTATCAGTCTTTACAAGACTGTCGGCTCTGTCTACCCCGCAAGGGATATAGACGTGATTATATGTATGCAGGTATGTTCTTCTTTTAGGCGATGGTTAGCAACCTGTCACTTTTTGAATGTCAATCTATTTATTAAGCCAAACATCTGAACCTGGCCTTTTCAAGACTTTTCAAGACTGTTGGCTCTATCTATGTTTTCATTCATTCAAAATTCTTCACTTACTGTCATTTGTTCCACCTCTCCATCATCACTTTGGAAATGGTAGTTAATTTAATCATAAGTTTCAACAAGTGATACAATGCAATATTACTGATTTTAATCGTACAATCTCTTTCTGTAATAACCCGAATTTCCTTGTCCTGGATCTTTGAACTAACTACATAGGTACCTATTTCAAATATGATATACTTTGCTAATTAATTACAAAGTCCTTCATAAATTTGCGTTATAATAAATATATTTTTACTTATTTGCTTTTGATACAATTAATTTATATTTATGTTAAAAATACCATAGTTTTCCCCATAACTGAATTTCGCTTGGATGTTAAGTAAGTGGATATTAATAAAATGACTGACCAGGTTTAAATAGAATGCTATATTTTACTTAATTAAATTATTTCGTACAATCTCCCACCACAAAGCGCCCACGCACTGTAATCCGATACACGAGTAATTCGCAAAATCATTTTAATTAGATGCTACTTCAAAAAGAAATTTAAAACAAATATTCTCAGTAAAATTAATCTCATTCAAGAGTTAATCTCATTACAAAATGGCTTAAAAAGTCTTTATGAAGCGGCTTATATGGCATAATGTTTTGACACAGACATAGATTAAAATAGATCCCGCGAGAATCCTTCATTTACCATGACGGGGAATATAAGTGTCACAAATAAAAGTCTTTCGTAAAAAGTTTGGCAATTGTGGCAACGAAGATCAAGAATGAAATTCAAATCAAATGAAAGTGAAATTACATGCTCATACATACCAGCGAAGTAATAAAGGAATGAAAAGCACTCTAGTTGACTTCACAGATAACCTACTAAATTTTGCAGAAGCAGAAGTTATTACCATTAAAATAATTCTAAAATGTATATGTGTCTAGAGTAAAAAAATAGAAAATAAATTGACAGTAAAAAGGAACTATAATCGTTTTGGTTTTACAACCAGTAGAAAAAACAACGTTTGGATTTCATACAGCGTAGAGAATATGCGGTATCTTACTAGATTCATATCTGTGGTTCCAACCGAAAATTGCCGGCAGATCTTCGGATTAGGTTCTGGGTATCAACACATTTTGAGTGGAGTATAATTGGGTTAAGAAAGGACAACTGGCTGTCAAAAGCGAATCTACTTTTGGTACAAATACTTACTGATTATTTAAGGGGTCAAAATTTTTTTTTTAATGTTTGCTTGATAGACTATGCCAATAAGTTAATCTTTGTTTTGTTTTTTTTTAATGAATATGAAATGCCGAAAATCAGTTAGTAATGTATACGCTAACTCCTTTTCTTTACCGTGAAAGATGTAAGAGGTAATTTAGACAATTTTGCAATAAGGACGTGCTTAAATACGAGAGCAGAAATCTTTCTGGATGACCTATAATCACTTAGAAAAGATACCAATACAATGTCTCACGAAAACAACACAAAAGCAACTAATTTTTCTGACATAACACAGCACTTTAATCTTTACATTTATTTATTTGACGAAATATTCGTATTGATATAATTAGTTCTACATTAATTGATTTTTATATGTAGACAATGTGCATTCGTCCACGATTTAGATTTAAGAGATCTATATTTGTAAATTGACGTCCGATGCTGCAGTGTAGATTGTTCTGCCGCTTCTTCTACACATGCGCTTTGGAAGCGGTAGTTGTTATAATTATATTTAAGTGATGTGACGTCAATAAGTGATACCTTGTGTCCAATTTTGAAAATAAATCTATTCTATTCTAATCTCTACTGAAAGGTTAGAATTGATGTTAATACACAAATGTCATTGCGTGTTGAATTACCTCGGGAACCTTACGTTACTACACGCGTCTGTTATTTAAATGACATTGATTGTTATTCTACAACTAGTGATAAATTACATATTTGTTAGGCTAGTAGGCGTTACGCCGTACCTAATGACAGGTATTCAATAATTCACATGAAAACAATCACGTCTTTATTCTCAACATAACATACATAAACAACAACGACATAAACTTTCAGTGGTCCTATTCATAAGTGCTGGGAACCACACAGCACTGCCGAGAGGCACACGGCACATATTGTGACACCTTGGTTAATTAATGGCTAGTTAAAAATTTTGAAAATCAATAAAACAAAAAATATGGTAAAAAATGGTGCTTATTCCAATGTTAGGTAAGTGTCTCACTTTCAAATCTGCAAAAAGATTGTAAAATCTTCAAGAGAGACTTTGAAAATATCGCATAAATTTTATTATAACAAAGCCAACAGCTGTAAATTAAAGCGATTTAAACTGAACCAACTCTAGACGAATTCAATATTTCATAAAATTCAAAAGTGGCTCTTGAATGGGGCGCACAAAACTGATGTTACAAGTAAGTAATTTGGAAAATGCAAGTATGCACTTTATACATTCTGAACGCTGAATTATTCTTCAGAATTAAAAGAACTTTAAACTATGCCAATTTGTATGCTGAGTGAAATTAAAACTTCAATTGAAAAACTTGATGTTGTGTCGGAATTCATGTTTATGAATGCGGTGAATGAAGGTGATTTCAGTGTAGGAATAATTTCATTGCCGTGTGGTTCCCGGCACCAATACAAAAAAGAATAGGACCACTCCATCTCTTTCCCATGGATGTCGAAAAGATATGACAATTATTAAGTGATATGAACTATCCCATAATAATAGAAACTAAAGTAATTTTTTTTAATTAATACGAGTATAATCATTGAAATCGTGTATTATGTTCTATGTTTAGGAGTAACTGTGCAATGCGACATACGGTCAACTATTACATACATACATACATAAAATCACGCCTCTTTCCCGGAGGGGTAGGCAGAGACTACCTCTTTCCACTTGCCACGATCTCTGCATACTTCCTTCGCTTTATCCACATTCATAACTCTCTTCATGCAAGCTCGGCGGTTTCGGGTACTTTTGACCTGACCCTTTACCAGGAACTATTACATTTGATTTATATCGAGAGTTAAAATAAGCCAGGCCGATTAATAGAAAATTTTTGCAAGAAAAACTTTAACTTCATCTTTAGTTTATATTACTAATCCTTCTAATATTATAAATGCGAAAGTTGGTGAGTATGTCAAGATGTGAGTATGGATGTTTGTTACTCTTTCACGCAAAAGCTACTGAACCGATTACGATGAAATTTGGTACGTAGGTAGCTGAAGACCCAGAATAACATAAAGGCTACTTTTTATCCCGGAGTTCCCGCGGGATTGATAGGGTTTCCATGCGGACGAAGTCGCGGGCGGCCTCTAGTAGAATATAAATACGCCTCTTTCACGAAGTGTTGGCAGACTTGATCTTCGTTTTTTTTCTACATTGATACATACAATCACGTCTATAACCCTTGCGAGGAAGACAGAGCTTTGAAAAGACTAATAGGCCACGTTCAGCTGTTTAATGACAGAATTAAATTATAATTTTTTCTTACATTAAATTAGTTTTTTATTACTTTTAATAAATAGTTTCGTGTGAACTAAACCTTACGCTAATGTAGTCAGTTCAGGTGTAAAGTAACTGCGGTATCTGCACGCAACCGCTTTCAGTGGTTTTTACAATTATGTGACGGTTACTACAAAATTTTATTAAAATCGACTTTTTTTTTTATATATATACGGGACAAATTACACAGATTGAGTTAGCCTCGAAGTAAGTTCGAAACTTGTGTTACTAGATACTAACTCAACGATATTATATTTTATAATAAATATTTATATAGATAAACATCCAAGACCCAGGCCAATCAGAAAAAGTTCTTTTCTCATCATGCCCTGGCCGGGATTCGAACCCGGGACCTCCGGTGTCACAGACAAGCATACAACCGCTGCGCCACAGAGGCCGTCGTTGGATTTTCTGGTAATAATATAAGCAAAGAAAATTGTCTTGTTCATTAAAGCATTCAAAATGGGTTAAAAGGTATTATTAAAAACAAGCTGTTGCCCGCGACTTCGTCCGCGTAAATTTCAAGTTGAATCTGAAAATTTCGTAACGGACTTTGAATCAAACTGAAATTCAAAATTCAATTTTTTTATTTTATCCACAGATATAGAATTACAAAATACTTAGTTGTGATAACCTAAAACATTAACACTATACACTAGTTTCCCCCTGTGGACCTTTTCGAATAGTAATTGCTAGCCCATTGCCTAAAAGAATAGTTGCAAGCTTAAGAGGCGTTTCCCTTAGTCGCCTTTTAAGACATCCATGGAATAGATATAGGTATAGTGGTTCTATCTAATTAACATTAGCAAAAACTTTAACCATGTGTATACTTAATTAATGGTATTTTCCTAGTTCTTAAATAAGACTGTCCTACTAAGTAATCCATCAAACTGTCAGTCTGTCTTAGCAGATAGTGCTCTTAAAAGATAGAAGATATATCACAAACGTGTGCACTTGAAACGAAAAGAACAAGCAGTCTTTAAAAAAAAATTGTTCTTCTTGTGGTTTGTTTGTTTATTTCTCATAGCAAACACGCGGTGAAAATGCTGCAGTGTAGTTTGTGCCGCCGTTTCTTCTACACATGCGCTTTGGAAGCGGTAGTAGATATAATTAGATTTAAGTTATGTGACGTCAATAAGTGATACATTGTATTATATTTCGAATATAAATCTACTCTATTTTTTAAAAATCTATTTTATTTAAACTTTACAGTAATATACTTAACTAAATCTTATATCAGACTAACACCAATTCTCTAAAATCACACAAATGCTAAGGATTACATAACTCGTATTATGTAGGTACGTTTATTAAGTTGCCCGCCTAAAATGCGCAAGTAATACGTATCAACACAGGTTGAAATCTTATCTCGGTCATGTACCAATGACTCTTTTGTGAGTTATGTACATTAGTTTGAGTGCTAACCGATGCTTTAAAGGTGAGGGAAAACATCGTGAGGAAACCTGCACATTCCGGCAACTGAATGTGCAAACCATGATCCATGAAAAGAGCCAAAAAATAAAAATAACTCAACAGCATTTATAACCTGAAGGTACATAATACCTAATTCGCAACCCGCCTTTCCACAAGTCGGTCATAAACTAATATGTACCTACTCGGTAACTTGAAACTTGTGTTGAAAACAACAAGAAAATAGGCGCCCACGGTACCGCTCCTCAAATCAATACCGCCCTATAGCTACCTATCTGACGATAGTTAGGCAGTGACCCATATTTTGAAGAACAATTGATATTTAGCTGACTAGTTGAATGGTCAGGATTCCTGCATCTGAAACTTAGAAGTTTGAATTTAGATAAATTTCTAAATTCAAATTCAAAGTAAAGGTATATTTACATGTATACCACTATTGGTATACATGTAAATATACCTTTACTATTTGCTTGATAGCAGGGCTTTGCGCTAACTAAGCGTAGAAAGCCTAAAGTTTTTCCTAATTTTTGTCACAAGTGAGACGTATCGTATATTTTTGTAAAATACCACTCAGCTGATCGACCGCCGCCATTTTGTAGCGTTATTTCATAAAAAAGGACCAAACCAACCTTAGCATGAAACAAGAAATTGTACACTATATACTAACTTTACTCTTTTACATAAGGTTCACGTTGTGTCATTCATATTTTTTAACTTAATCTCTTGGAAGTCATGTTTTATCATCGATAACGAATATAAACGTTTGTGCAATTTGTATAGAAATCGGTACGTTGTCGACGTGACGATCAACGATTTCGTAACGTAACCCTTTTTTGACAAAAATATTCACAGATTATTATGAAGTTGGATTCCTGAACGATTTCGGGATCGAGTCGGGATCACCTTAGATCCTGACAAGGGTTGACAGTTCATCGTAAATCTTGTTTAGTTCTAAAAACACTTTCAGTCTTGATCTGTCTTCAATGGAACGCGATAAAGTCTTATTTGGACGACATTTAAATTTTTAATTTGATATAAGAGTATGCCCGCGGCTTCACCCGCCAAATAGTAAGTTCCGCTAATTGTCTTTCCCGGGGGAATTTTGGGAAATCTTATCTTAGGGCACCCCTAGATCCCATATGGAACGCACATACTTAATTTCAAATCATACATACATACATATGGTCACGTCTATATCCCTATATTGTAGACAGAGCCAACACTCTTGAAAAGACTGAATGACCTCGTTCAACTATTTGGCTTAATGATAGAATTGAGAGTCAAATAGTGTCAGGTTGCTAGCCCATCGCCTAAAAAAGGATCCCAAGTTTGTAAGCCTATCCCTTAGTCGCCTTTTATGACATCCATGGGAAAGAGATGGGGTGGTGCTATACTTTTTTGTATTGGTGCCGGGAACCACACGGCAATTTCAAATCAGCCAGTGGAGTTTATATAATTATACATAAACTCCACTGGCTGGTTTGAATATAGTTACAAAACACTACCTATACTTACCTCAAAGTTAGGATATGGA
The DNA here is from genome assembly GCF_032362555.1 of Amyelois transitella. Lineage (NCBI taxonomy): Eukaryota > Metazoa > Arthropoda > Insecta > Lepidoptera > Pyralidae > Amyelois > Amyelois transitella. The sequence continues at coordinate 604,477 of NC_083511.1, read as the reverse complement.
TTTGATCAGGCTCCTCTTCAGAAAGGTGAGGATGCAACCGGTTCTAAAGCCAGGAGGAATAGAAGAGAAAGAGAACATAGAACACACAATATTTCAAAAATAAAAATCTCTGATAATACTTAGCAACCTAACCGCCTAATCCTCCATCGTAAAGTTTTTGTGTATTTATTTCTTTCGCCCTAAACTTTGACTCAAGGCAGTCTAACGAACCTAAAACTTTCCCTGCGTGGTTGTTTTTATTTTGTCGTCAGTTTCTCTTTGAGGCCTCTCCTCTTTTGATTTTTCTTGGGTGATAAGGGAGCACTAAGATGCTTCAAAAATTTATTTTATTTACAAAACCAAAAGGACGCAACAGTTATATAATATTATAGTGAGAATATTTTAAAAATTTGCCAGTAAAGCACATATTTCATACTAGATAAAGGCGTGAAATATGTTTGATCGCATTTGATAAAACCTGACACTATTAACCAATGATTTTGGTTTAAGAAGAAAGACATCATCAATCATCAATCAAGAAAGAAAGAGATCAGAATCATCGTTCTTTGCAGATACCTGTACATAATGCTTTCTCACTTCAGCTGTATTCTATAACATCTTTTCATTTCTTTACAAATAACGTTCCATTTAATTATAAAGCCATACAGTTGAACGTGGCCTTTCAGTATTTTCAAGACTGTTGGCTCTTTCTACTCCGCAAGGGGTAAAGACGTGAGAATATGTATTAAAAATCAAATAGTGACAGGTATTCCATCGCCAACAAGAAGAATCCCAAGCTTATAAGCAAGTCACGTATGTATCTATCTGACACCTATATTTTTAATACAACTAGACCAAACGACTTACAATTATCGAATGAAAACAACTTTGTATGGAGCGAGCAGCTATAGGACTGTATTTTATTGCAGAATCTAGCGAAATCCAACACAACGGGGCTGCTTTTATTTCGGTTTTTCTAAGATTTATTGGGCACGAATGAGATTTATTTCTTTGGCGCTTTGTTTTCTAAGTCCAATACCTACCTTTTTTGCTTTTCAGCGAATCAATACAAACATACATACATTCTTGTGACTTTTGGCTCTGTTTATCCCTTAGAAACGTGATAATGTGTATAACACCGGCATAATTACACAGTCTTTGACTCGTCCATCCATATTTTCACCCATTCATTCAAATGATCATGTCTATATCCCTTGCGGGGAAGACAGTGCAAGCAGTCTTGAAAATCTAATAGGCCAAGGTCAGCTGGGAAGGCTGAATAGATCCATATCTATTTAAAAATTGAGTCAAAACAATGCATCTTTTATTTGACACAGTAAAACAATTAAAAGTTACAACGCCATACTTTTCCTTTGAGATTTCAAAAGTCATTCGACTGTCTGGAAATCTAAATTATTATTACAGTGGTTCGCTAAAAGCGGAATTATTTTAGACAAAGTCTGACACTAGTGTTTTAAAACGAAAACTTTGACTTGAAAAACAGGAATAACGAGAAATGTCAAGTGTGTCCAGTTGCTGGACACCGCGACAATAGAGCGGACACCGGCAGGGGAATGTTTGTGTGCGCTAGAAAAATACGTGCAGGGTAAACTGACAGGGGATTTTGGTTGACTTTAGTTTTGGTACAGGGAAATGTTTCAAAGACAAAAATAAGTAAATTTATAAAATTCATATTATTTGTAACTGACTTCTTAAAAAGAGGAGGTTTTGTCAATAAAAAAATAAAAATAATAAGATACTTACGTTGATTGTTCAAGACTTTTTATTTGTATCTGTGTTGTGATTGTTTTATTTGTAGCTGTATATCTTCTTTAACTAGTTTAATTTCTGTGTTACTCTTAACATTATTGAAACTATGTTTTTAACTATGTTTGGTCAACAAACATAGTTACCATAATGTTCGTAGTTTTCAACCAAAGGCTTTTGGAAGTTGCCACGCGAATGGAGGTATAAATTAAATACATAGTTAAACACAAATGGAACAGTCTAGACTTTCTCAAAGGACGGTCTTCAACCCAGTCATCGATTGCCGATTGTAAGGTAATTGTTATGAAGATTTATTATTTATCGACTGTCAGCTCGCCGCAAATGCTTCCAAATTAATTCGTTTTCATAGATAGTGTGTTGTCATAATTATGATATATTTGCAACTGGACGCGGCCTCTTTTCGAAATAGAAGGCTCTGTCTACCTCTAAAGGAATAACGCTGTGATTATATGTACATATATATTTATGTGTATGGTTTTTAGCGTGTTTGATACTACGATTGTCCCAGTTACAAATATTTTATAATGTTTTTTTTTACAAACTTAACATCTCGAAAGCGAATCAAGATAAAATTAAAAAAATTGGCCTCTTTTCCTCTACGATCCCTAAGGAATATGGAGCATACAGAGGAAAACTTAATTTCTCTTAACTCCTTTTCTTTATTTAGTTTAAAAAGACGTATCTTTAACTGTACCTAAATAAAAACAGTCGACAGTGACGTCAGATGAAAATGCTGCAGTGTAGTTTGTTCAGCCGCTTCTTCTACACATGCGCTTTGGAAGCGGTAGTAGTTATAATTAGATTTAAGTTATGTGACGTCAATAAGTGATACCTTGTATACAATTTTGAAAATAAATTTATTCTATTCTATTCTAGTCATGGTAGGAAAACTACGTGTAAAGACCATTAAACCACGCAGCCGACTCTTAAAATGAATTTATTTTATTTACATCTTTTAATTATACTACAGAAAATTATGCAAAATTAAACATAAAAATAGATGAAAAGGGATCCGGCTCGTTAGAGACGTGGGATGCAAAAATTTGCATATTTCAGCATGAAAATACGCTCATATCTATTCTTGGCTTAAAACGTTGAAAAAAATATATATGATTTCGCAAATGTCAGCTCTTGGAAAATGGCTATAGCTGGCTAGAGATAAAGGTTATATAGCGCCGTAATCGTAACTATTAGTAATTTTGTATCTGTGGACGTAACGTAGTATGTAAGTTCTTATCTAGGTAGTACATTCAGTCAGAAAAGTATCGGGAATGGATTATTTATTTATGGTTCCAAATTCAAATTATTGTTTTTTTTGTTGTTGTTAGATTGGCACAACTGTTTTCCATTTTGGCGCGGAGTTTGAGTTGCATCTGTTGTTTACATTAAATACAGTGCTATTTTTAGTTATATCATATCTAGTGTGTATTGCTAATTTCATAATGGATAAAAACATCGAACAAAGAGTTTGTCTTAAATTTTGCATTGCCAATGGAATATCGTGTTCGGAGTCACTGAAAATGTTACAGAAGGCTTACGGTGAATCGACTTTATCAAAAACTCGTGCTTATGAGTGGTACAAAGCGTTCAAAAGCGGTCGAGATGTGATGGAAGATTTGCCTCGCTCTGGTAGGCCATCAACGTCTGCAACTGAAGTTAACATCGCAAAAGTGAAGGAAATAGTGACTGAAAATCCTCATTCAACTTTGAGAGAGATAGCCACCGAACTTTCTGTATCTCACGAGTCGATCCGTACCATTTTAACTAATAATTTGGGTATGAAACATGTTGCCGCTCGGCTAGTCCCAAAAGACCTGATTTTTTTTCAAAAACTCAATCGCATGAGAGTCGCTGAGGACATGCTAGAACGAGTCAATTCCGACCCAACATTCATGAAACGCATTGTTACTGGTGACGAGACGTGGGTTTACGAGTTTGGCATGCAAACTAGTCAACAAGCTTCGGAGTGGCGCCTTCCAACTGAACCGAAACCGAAAAAACCACGCCAAAGTCGTTCAAAAGTCAAAGTCATGTTGACTGTTTTCTTTGACTATCGCGGTGTTGTGCACTTGGAATTCTTGCCGGAAGGTCAAACGGTAAATAAGGAATATTATTTGAGTGTTATGCGGCGTTTAAGAGAGCAAATCCGACGAAAAAGGCCAGATTTGTAGAAAGAAAATTCTTGGATTTTGCACCATGATAATGCACCTTCGCACAAGGCCATCATTGTGAACGAATTTTTAACCAAACACTCAACAAATACCATCGAGCAACCACCATATTCACCAGATATGGCTCCAGCCGACATTTTTCTTTTTCCTAAACTCAAATTACCACTTCGTGGCACCCGTTTTCAATCGGTAGAAGACATAAAAGAGAATTCGCGGCGAGAACTGACCTCAATTCCGGAAACAGCGTTTAAAAAATGTTTTGATGATTGGATTATTCGTTGGCGTAAGTGTATCGTTTCTAAAGGAGCATATTTTGAAGGTGATAAAATAAATTTGGATGAATAACAAACAGTTTGTGTATTATTGATCTTTTCCCGCTACTTTCTTGACAGAGTAGTATATGTAAGCCCGATGTTATGATGATAATTCTTATCTGAGTTTTACCTTCCTTAAGAAAGAGTTCCAGGTACCAGGTATCACCAATGACCTCAATCGTGGATTGGTAAATCAGGTTTTCATACGAAACGACTCCCTGTCTCCTAAACTTTTGCAGAACCTTACACATATTGGTTCATAGCTAAAAAGCTGCACTAGATGAGTGTGCGTATTACCTTAGTCGTCTTTTATGACATCAATGGGAATGAGATGGAGTGGACCTATTTCAAAATGCCAGAACGCTCTTAGATTTTTTATACTACCAAAATTTGTTACATGGGAACCGCAGGGCACTACTTGTTCTCTTGCCTCTAGGTAATAGTGTGTCCACTCAAAAGTCTCGCAACTACACAGCACCTAATCTCCTCCATGTACTCCTTAATAGTAAATCCAAAAGTGGGTCAGGTCTCGCGTGCTTCGTAACATCCTACCGGTCGATATAAACGGCGGTTATTACGCGGCCATTACCGAAATTTATCGTTTTGTATATAGCCGGGTGATAGCCGTCCGTTCAGGAGTAGTCCAAGATAAATATAACTGTAAATAGCCTGGTAAAGGGTCAGGTCAAAAGTACCCGAAACCGCCGAGCTTGCATGAAGAGAGTTATGAATGTGGATGAAGCGAAGGAAGTATGCAGAGATCGTGGCAAGTGGAAAGAGGTAGTCTCTGCCTACCCCTCCGGGAAAGAGGCGTGATTTTATGTATGTAAATAGCCCCCTAGAATTAAGGGCGACAACTATACCATCAGCAACCTTCAGGTTATACGAGCGGAATCATGGAAGGAGTACGCTGTTCACGCGTTTGTTAACTCTCCTAAGTGACCCTCTAGCATCATCAGCCCTAAAGGGACATAGGAGGTGATTAATAAAGAACTACAGAGATTACTATTATTCTGGATTGGGTGAGTCAGGTTCAAAGTCAAGTCAAAGTCAAGTGTCAGGTACAAAAGGCTCCCATGATAACTTCGTAACCTTTACAGGGTAAGTTATAACTTAGCCGTGGATCAAGGTTTTACATCCAGTTACCTGTACGTGCAGGTTTCCTCATGTTGTTTTCTTTCACTGTTAAAGCATTGGGTTACATACATACATACATATGGTCACGTCTATATCACTTGCGGGGTAGACAGAGCCAACAGTCTTGAAAAGACTGAATGGCCACGTTCAGCTATTTTTGGCTTAATGATAGAATTGAGATTCTAATAGTGACAGGTTGCTAGCCCATCGCCTAGAATAGAATCCCAAATTTGTAAGCCTATCCCTTAGTCACCTTTTACGACATCCATGGGAAAGAGATGGAGTGGTCCTATTGTTTTTTGTATTGGTGCCGGGAACCACACGGCACATTGGGTTACACTCAAACTAATGTAGGTAGGTATATAACTTAAAAGAGAGTCATTGGTACTCGTGCATGGCCGAGGTTAAATTTGAACCTGTGACTGCACGCGTATCAGGCATTTCAGTCAGGTGCCTTATTGATTCGACCATCGACTCTCTACTACAATACCTTCACCTCGCATTTACTATTTCCCGCGTTATTTCCTGCAAAATATAAAAATTGGCTTCCGCTGGCACTGTCATACCGACTAAGCGGAAAAGAATTCTCTCTCGCGACGTCAAATAAAATGACGCCCGGCAAATTGGAAAATAAAAATCTTGGTAAGCAAAATCGGAAGATAACAAAAGGTTCCGTAGCTGTTAATGTAAACTACTAAAACTTTGATATTGTTCCTAATTATTGATCAAAGAGTAAGATAATATACAGGAATAGTGGCAAGTGGAAAGAAGCGCGATTTTATGTATATACGAGCGACCCGTCCCGGCTTTGCTTGATTATTATAGACGTAAACTTTCCTCCGAAAAGCCTCTTTCCAACATTTCAAACAGGAAAAAACCGGTCCACAAGTTTCCAAGATTAGCGCATACATACAGACAGAGAAAAAGTCCCCGTTTTACTTTATAATATACTTGCTGTGCCCGCGACTTCGTCCGCGTGTAACAGTTATTTTGTGCATCATTGAAACCCTCAAGGATGAATAATTTTCCCCGTTTTTTTTCACATTTGGCATTATTTCTTCGCTCCTAATAGTTTAGCGTGATATTATTTTATAGCCTAAAGCCTCCCTCGATAAATGGTCTATTCAACACAAAAATAATTTTTCAATTTGAACCAACAGTTCCTGAGATAGCGCGTTCAAACGAACAAACTCTTCAGCTTTATAATATTAGTATAGATTTGCTTTATAGTGAAGTGATGATGATGGTGTTTGCTTTATTATTGTGGTTGACGTATAACACCTTCGTTATTACAGAACATACCTATTATATCAGATATTTATCCCTTAACGGGCCAATAATTCTAATTACTCAAAAGCTTCGTAAGTTTATCGGATTGAACACGACCAAGTTCATCAACCTCTCCCTTAATTGAAAAAGTGAATCTAGAGAAAGGCTTACATATGATCACGTCTTTATCCCTTACGGGGTAGACAGAACCAACAGTCTTGAAAAGACTGATAGGCTACGTTCAGCTGTTTGGCTTAATGATAGAATTGAAATTCAAATAGTGACGGGTTGCTAGCCCATCGCCTTAAAGAAGAATCCCAAGTTTATAAGCCTATCCCTTAGTCGCCTTTTACGACATCCATGGGAACGAGATGGAGTGGTCCTATTCTTTTTTATTGGTGCCGGGAACCACACGGCACTGCCAGAAACCACACGGCACGGCAGGCAGAAAGGCTTATTAACTTAAAATTCTTCTTTTAAGTGATAGATGGGCTTGAAATCTGTCACTTTCTGAATCTCAATTCCATCATCTGTATTTAACCTGACTCGTACATTTTTATAACAATTTGAGTGCGTTAGACTTCAATCTGCCTGGTGATAAGCAAGATGAGGTCTAAGGTGGTTTACACAAGCTCAAACAGTACCTATTCACCCTTGCCTTCTTAATACCATGGTGTTGGTTTACATACATACATATAATCACGTCTATATCCCTTACGGGGTAAACAGAGCCAACAGTCTTGAAAAGACTGATAGGCCACGTTCAGCTGTTTGGCTTACTGGTAGAACTGAGATTCATATAAAGTGACAGATTGCTAGCCCGTCGCCTAAAAGAAGAATTCCAAGTTTAAAAGCCTATCCCTTAGTCGCCTTTTACGACATCCACTGGTAAGAGATGGAGTGGTCCTTTTCTTTTTCTATTGGTGCCGGGAACCACACGGCATTAGTGTTAGGTGTTAGTTTACAATAAAAAAAAAAACATATTTAAAAATTCACGCGTTTGATTTTCCTGTTTTGCATCAACGGAACACTGAATGCGGCCTTGAACTATCTGGGATCGAGTGGGAGAGGGGTAGGCAGTAACATTAGAAGCATTGTGTAGTCACAGAACGCCTTAGTCAATAAACGACTGAAAGTTATTTTCGATAGTGTTTTGTACTTTTTGTTTTACGTTTATATTAGTAGGTAGGTAGGTTTACGGTATTGAATTTATTGTTGTATTAGTAGGTAAGTATGTCTAACTCTGACGTGTAAATTTAAACTTTATTATAGAGTTTTTTTTTAAATACTTTCGGCCCAGCTCATTTGGCATTTAAATAGAAATCTATCTTTTCCTGTTCACTCAAGAATAACTAAAAAAGTTACCTTTTTCGAGGTCTGAACTTATTTTTTACCAAGCTTCGTCAAAATCGGTATGTGGTCTGCGAATTGTTTGTTTGTGTCCTATATTCCCAAAAAAGCACTGTCCGTGAACATTCAACATACATACATATGGTCACATCTACATCCCTTGCGGGCTAGATAGAGCCAACAGTCTTGAAAAGACTGAATGACCACGTTCAGCTATTTGGCTTAATGATAGAATTGAGATTCAACTAGTGACAGGTTGTTAGCCCATCGCCTAAAAAAAACCCAAGTTTGTAAGCCTATACCTTAGTCGCCTTTTACGACATCCATGGGAAAGAGATGTCCTATCCTTTTTTGTATTGGTGCCGGGAACCAAACGGCACTATTTGACTACTTTTGTTTCTATTGAAACTTCTTTATTCAGAAAAAAAAAGTAGGCAGACGAAGAAAGCGAGTCTAGTCCGCACCTATAAATTTAAGCAATTCGTACCCTCATCAGGCCATGCTACAGTCGTCACCGCATTTTATTAAATGATGAAATTGCTTGGCTTTATTAAGGGCTCCTGTTGTGAGAGAGATGAAATATAATCTTATTTCCTTCATCTCACTCCGTCCTTGCGCAGATTCCTGATTCTAATTCGGGATATTACGTGTAATTCTGAGATTATTTTTATGATTGAGCGATTGTATTTTTGTAAGTTATTATTTTTGCTTTGAACAAGGTAGTGTAGGTACTGTAAGTAATTCTATTCTAAGTTTGGTTAGTTGTGACGTTGTTGAAGAAAATGCTGCAGTGTAGTTTGTTACCGCTTCTTCTGCACTGACGCCTTGGAATCGGCAGTAAACTTAATTTTGAGTAATTTATTTGACGTCAACCAATGTTGTGAAAGCAAAAGATTTGACAATTATTAAGCAATATGAAGTATCCTATAATAATAAATAAAAATTTTGCATTTTAAATAATGCGTTTATATTTTAATTATCAGCAATGAAAAAATCTCAAATCGATTTTGTAAGTAGAGTTCTGAGAAGAAGTGTATGAAATATTACCAATGTTAATATGATTCCATAATGAGTTTAAAATTAAAATATTTATACATAACAGCCTTCAAAAAAAAAGGGTGGGATTCAGTTTGACCTGTATGTATGTGTGTATAAATGTTTTACCGCGCTTTAGATGCGGTTTTCATTAAAGTGTTTGTAACACTTATAAGAAAGTTTTAGAAATTAACCGACTTCAAAAAAGGGGAATACCGATTGAGGCGGTTCTAGTTTTACAAAAGTTCAAACTTTTATTTGCATAATATGAGTACAACAAGGTCTTAAATTTATATGTATACCAGATCTTCATATTTACCCTTTCGGATGTTGCAAACATTTATTATGTATTAGTAGACATACCTACTAACTTATACATAAAGGTACCTACTAAGTATCACATTATAATTTTAAATCTAATTAGAATTGTTTAAAGTATTGCACAATTTATATCTATCTTTGAAACTTCAAAACAGCTTGCATTGTAAGATAACGCTTCACTTGAATATCGCAAGTAAGTTTCCACTGGCTTTTGTTTGAGCAAACAGTATAATAGACGGATAACTTTAAGCACATAATGTAAGATTTAGTTTATTGACTTATTAATAGCAACCCCCATGCCGGTATGGAAGCGAAAATAACATTAATTCACTTATTCATTCATATAATCACGTCTATATCCCTTGCGAGGTAGACAGAGCCAGCAGTCTTGAAAGACTGACAGGCCACGTTCAGTTGTTAGGCTTGATGTTAGAATTGAGATTCAAATAGTGACAGGTTGCTAGTCCATCGTCTAAAAAAGAATCTCAAGTTTCAATTTAATTCTCTGTCTTATCGCATTTCAGCAACAATATATTATTCGTCATTCAATATCAATAATTTACATGCCCTATACTTTAGTCGCCTTTTACGACATCCATTACAGAGATATAAATATTTACGAGACAAATTACACATTTTGAGTTAGCCTCTAAGTAAGTTCGAGACTTGTGTTACGAGATACTAACTCAATGATATTTTATAATAAATACTTATATTGATAAACATCCAAAACCCAGGCCAATCAGAAAAAGTTCGTTTCCCATCATGCCCTGGCCGGGATTCGAACCCGGGACCTCCGGTGTCACAGACAAGCGTACTACCGCTGCGCCACAGAGTTTTTTGTATTAGATAGGTACATATATGAATGATTGTGTCACTATCACTCCAAGTTCGTCCGTTCTCTAACTGTTCCCGGAATCGACGTGTTCCCTGAATGCAATTTAGATAATGGCGTGTGCCTTCCAACCGGCTTAATTGGAATTCGAGTCGATGTTTTATGAAATAACATCGATCTCTGGGCCAAGAAGACAGTGACGTTGGGGAATGACTTTCCTTTGTAATAAACATACGGATATGTTGCTTCCAAATTACATAAACAAATACGCAACGTCTTTGCAGTTTACAGGGTGGACAGAGTAAAAGTAACGTTTGTCTATTTTGTATGGATGTCGTAAAAGGCTAAGGGAAGAACGGCACTTTAAAATTGTGGGAATTGAAGTTGGTAAAGGAAGAGTGAATGTCGACGAATGTTAGTGTATATATATTTTAAAAAAGTCATCGCTCTTACTTCCCGATACTGATTCCAAATTACATACGCTTCATTACGTATTCAAAATTAAGAATTTTTAGGTATAAACAATGTAAGATAACATCGTTATTCAAAAACAATGATAACTCACTTTGAAAACGCGTATCATATTTGGATACTTAGTTTATGAAATACAACATCAATCTCAGTAAGTTATGGCGTCAATAAAATCCATATCGTGTTACCTATAAATCTATCGGTTGAGAAAAACGTGGAAGTCCCACGCATCTTACAAATCCAACGGAGTCTTATTGGAATACCAATATTTGAAAAATTGTGTCTGTGCGTGATTTAACACACATATCCTGATATCGTGAGGTTGTAGGCCTCTGGGCCTCTGTGGCGCAACCATACGCTTGTCTGTGACACCGAAGGTCCCGGGTTTGAATCCCGGCCAGGGCATGATAAGAAAAGAACTTTTTCTGATTGGTCTGGGTCTTGGATGTTTATTTATATCAGTATTTATTCAAAAAATATAGTATCGTTGATCTCGTAACACAAGTCTCGAACTTACTTTGAGGCTAACTCAATCAGTGTTATTTGTCCCGTATATATTTATAAGTGGGCATTTTTAATAAGATATAAAAATTTAACTAATATTTTGTAGTATATTATCGCAAAGTATATAATTTAGAACTACATACAATTGCTATGCCGTGTTGTTGCCGTCACTTTATAATTGGACTAATCCATGCCTCCCACATGGATGTCGTAAAAGTTGACTGAAAGTAAAGCTTATATACTTGGGATTCTTTATTGGGCGATGAGCTAACAACCTGTCACTATTTGAATTTCAATTCCATCATTGAGCCATATAGCTGAACGTGGCCTTTTAGTGTTTTAAAGTCTTTTCAAGACCATCAGCTCTATCTTCTCCGCAAGAAATAAAGACGTGATTATATGCATGTATGTATATATAGAATAACGGGGTATCTAGAAAACGGAATGTTACCATGATATTTATACTACATCTACTCTTAAATCAATGTACGTACGAACCTCGACATACCTTTATTTCTTTAGTTCATGCTTTTTCACGAAAATTCAACCTGTAACAGAGAAAAGACCGCACACAATTATATTGTTCCTTATATAGTCACGTCTATATACCTTGCGGGGTAGACGAGCCAACATTCTACAAAAGACTGAACAAACATAATAACAATGTCACAGAGGTACGGTGTCAGGTCCATGGTAAAATATGCATTGGCCCTACTCTTAAGTGCCGAAAACCACACGGAAACAATAAACCTTTAAATCTATACTAATATCATAAAGCTAAAGAGTTTGTTTGTTTGTTTGAACGCGCTAATCTCAGGAACTACTGGTTCAAATTGAAAAATTATTTTTGTGTTGAATGGAACATTAATCAAGCAAGGCTTTAGGCTATATAACATCACGCTGCAACTATTAGGAGCGAAGAAATAATGGAAAATGTGAAAAAAACAGGGGGAAATTATTCATCCTTGAGGGCTTCAATAATGCCCAATATAACTATTCCACGCGGACGAAGTCGCGGGCACAGCTAGTTACTCATAATTACATACAACCACTACCGCTTCTAAAATGCAAATATGGAAAACGTGGCGGAAGTGACAACCTTATCAAGTAAAGCGGAAAAGACTTCCATGTTAGTTCGGTAGCGAAGCAAAAAAAAAGTTCCACTTAAAGCACCTGGCGTGTGGTTCCCGGCACCAATAGAAAAAAGAAAAGGACCACTCCATCTCTTTCCCATTGATGTCGTAAAAGGCGACTAAGGGGTAGGCTTATAAACTTGGGATTCTTCTTTTAGGCGACGGGCTAGCAACCTGTAACTATTTGAATCTCAATTCTATCTTAAAGCCAAATAGCTGAACGTGGCCTATCAGTCTCTACAAGACTGTTGGCTCTGTCTACCCCGCAATGGATATAGACGTGATTGTATATATGTATGTATGTAAATCACCTGGCTGAAGCACCCTGGTGCTTTAAGTGTACTTTTTGATGTACTTGGTGCACTTGGGCCTGGGTGTCTCAAGTCTACATACATAAAATCACGCCTCCTTCCCGGAGGGGTAGGCAGAGACTACATCTTTCCACTTGCCACGATCTCTGCATACTTCCTTCACTTCATCCACATTCATAACTCTCTTCTTGCAAGCTCGGCGGTTTCGGGTACTCTTGACCTGACCCTTTGCCAGGACGTCCTTAATTTGATCAAGATACGTTCGTCTAGGTCTTCCCACTCCGACCTTTCCCTCCACACTCTCCTTGTATATCTGCTTAGTCAACCTGCTTTCATTCATCCTCTTCACATGACCAAACCATCTTAACATACCCTTGTCTCAAGTCTACCAGGAAAAAACATAGTGTGTCAACTGCTTGTTTATAGATTGTTAAACTTAATTCAAGGGAAAGGCTTACAAACTTGCTCAAATGAAGACTTCTTAGCATTTGGCTATCAACCAGCCCAATTTCTAAGTCTTAATTCTAAAGTTATACCCGCGTAAACGTGGCCTTCAAATTTTGTGTTAATTGGATTTGACTACCCTGTAAGGTATAATGCGTAAACGTAAATGTGAAAAGGTTTTTTTTTACATTTTTGAAATTTATGTATGTACTAGAGGCCGCCCGCGACTCGTCCACATGGAAACCCTATCAATCCTGCGGGAACTCCGGGATAAAAAGTAGCCTATATGTTATTCTGGGTCTTCAGCTACCTACATACCACATTTCATCGTAATCGGTTCAGTAGTTTTTGCGTGAAAGAGTAACAAACATCCATACTAACATACTCACAAACTTCGCATTTATAATATTAGTAGGATTAATATCTATACGACATAAAAGAAATATTGCATCATATTTTATCCATGCGTGTCTCTTTAATCAAAGAAAAACAGTCCAGAACAAAAAAAGTACGAATTGTAAATTCAAAGGAACAAGCCCTTGAAAAAATCCTTTAAACCTATCATTATGGCTACCCACTGGGTTGGAAAAATGAATTCTGTCTACGCAATGCCGTTGTATTTTCTTGACATTTTTCACCTAGATATTATATATTTTTTATTAGTTTTTGCTCATGGCTTTGTTCGTGTTCTTTAACTTTATTTGTCTTACTTTGAGCGAAAATAACGTGTGACAAACTTAGCATTTACAGTTGGGACTGTAATATTGTCTAGGAATTGAAGCACCAAATTAAGTTTGGGTTAAGTTTTAAAGTTTTATAGGTTTCCTTAATGAGTGACCGATTAGGAAGAGATATACAGGGTGACATTTAAAACAACTGCATCCTTTTAAACAGAGACTATACCCATGCTTCTGAACCGTTTGAGCCTATTTTTATTTAAATTAAACGTCATCATTTTCACATTTAAAAAACCCTCAAAAACTACTTCACACGCTTTATTAAAGACCAATACTTCAAAAAGAAATTAAAACTAAACATGTTAATAAATGTCTGAAAAATAAATTATTTTTCTAGTATCAAGATCAAGTAAAGTACAGAGTTGTCGAGGTCGCTCAGCGGAATGCAATGTGTCGTTGACCTCTGAATCTTACGCGTCGCTTTTCCGCCGGCCGGGGTGATATTACGTATTTAGGATCGTGGATTTTGATACTTTTATTTTTTTTCGTCCTTTCTGAAATATGAACCGATATTTTTCTTTTAACGTTTTTAAATATCCTTAAGATGAGTACAGTTTGGGTACTTTTAATTCAACTGCATTTAAAAGTCACCCTGTATATAAATATATAGATAAATTCTCTCTTCCTAATCGGTCATGTGGCCTATCAGTCTATTGAAGACTGTTGGCTCTGTCTACCCCAGGAGGGATATATATTATATGTATGTCGACCACCGACGATTCTAAAGCACAATTATTATTAAGCAAGTATATCTCGCAACGCGCACTTACATCGAGGCCGAAATGATCTATTCCGTTTGCCCGTATTTATTTACATTCATTTTGATATAAACCAATACTTTTCTTTCTTAAATATTGCTTTTCTTACAAATAACATAATAAGCGCTTGACAAAAACGATATTTGCAATAATACTTTTTTTCCAAATCAAAACATATTTTCTCATATTCATACATTGTTGAGTTAGGTCACAAAAAGAACGATGTAGTACGTATCTGTAGTCCCCAGGGGCGAAAAGTTTAGATTGGTGTCGAGTATAAATGAAAAATGATCGTGATCCTTAAAGTTTGTTAGTACTAGTCACGTAGAGAAAAGTGTAGGAAGTGGCATTGTGCCCCGCGGGGTACACTCCATCTCGACTATTCTAAATAAAGGACAGTTGAACGACAGTTAAGGTTTGTAGATACGGGTGCCTTGTTCGCTGAGAACATAATAGATCGTCTTACGTCGTATATGAATTACGTGTAAGTACAAACGTTGCCGGCACCAATAAAAGAAGGACCACCACTTTCTCATGGATGTCGTAAAAGGCGACTAAGGGATAGCTTAGAAACTTGGGATTCTTCAACAAAGAATAGGTCTACTTCGTCTCTTTCCCATGATGGCATAAAAGGCAACTAAGGGATAGCTTTTAAACTTAGGATTCTTCTTTTAGGTGATGGGCTAACAATCTGTCACTTTTTGAATCTCAATTCTATCAAGCCAAAGAGCTAAACGTGGCATTTCAGTCTTTTCAAAACCGTTGGCTTTGTCTACCCCGCAAGGGAAAGACGTGACTATATGTATGTATGTATAATTATGTTATGGCGAGACAGATTTTAAATTTCTATAGTAACGGCAAAAACGAGAATTTTAGCTTCAACGCGGCAAAATCTAATTTAAAAAATGAAGTACTAAATACCACTCGAAAAAGACGACCTTAAGATTATGTAGGTCAGTCGCATTCGTTAAGAAAATAAGATAATATATATGATTACCGCTACTCTGTGTCTAATTCGTGTAACATTACTTACTACGGCTAATTCCTTTGGGTCAACAAAGACACATGTTGAAAAATAAGGTTATTTTGCTTCGCATCTCTCCTATAAGAGACCGTTGGCATGAAAAGGTTAATTTATTTATTTATTTTCACTTATCTATTACAGCGTGTTATTACAGGCTTATCCCAAAGAAACGTAGCTTAAGTACTTATATGTATAATATACCTTCTTTGTGAATTTCATCAAGGAACAGTTAAACACGCCCAAAAATTTTCTTGTAAATAAATATAAAAGTAAATGTAATTCAGCATGTATGTAATTAATGTAATTAATATGGATGCAAGGAACGCTGTAAGTGAAAAGGTGTAGTCTCTTCCTACCCCTCTGGGAAAAGGCATTAGATATGGTTCTCCTATTTATAGACATCTCTCCTTTCTTGTCATGAATGATTAATTATTACAATAAGTAATTAAAACAGCTAGTAAAAATAGGAAATTAGTAGCAGCTAAACATGGCCTATCAGTCTTTCAAGACTACTGTCTAACCCGCAAGAGATAAAGACGTGATTATATGAATGAATGAACGAATGAGGATATGATGATGTTTATAAAAAATCTGCCCTTGAATGGTACCTGAAAAGTACAGCAGATAAATTAACCCCTCTATGGTTTTAGTTCGTACGTACAGGTTTTTTTGGAGGTGACTGTACAACTCTGATTAATTACAAGCTTAGTTCTAGGAAAAGTGCTCACTGTTAATTGTTACTTGTAGTTTCGTTGTAAAGATAAATATTACATCCACCTAGTGGCGAAATACCAGCCGAGTGTATTTCGGGTCGCCCAAAATAATATCCCATGTTTAGCAGCCTTTACCCTAATCGACCTTTACAATTTTCGCGGGTAGAGAAACAGCGGGCACAAATTTTTTCATAGCATGAAAGCGTTACATTTATTTAAAAAAAAAGGTAACTAACTAAATTCTTAATTAAATAACAATAAATAATAATTAATCAAATTATAATTATTTAGTAGAAGCTAAATAAAGAGCAAGCACAAACAAACTTATTATTTCGCAAAATTCTCCAACATCATTCACATTTAAAGAGAGATTGAAAATAATGAATCTTTTTCTAAACAAACACTGGAGAAACGCAGGCGGTGACATTAAATACGTAGTTTCAATTGTAGTTTTTCCTTTGAAACGAGAACTATCATTTATATTACTTATTTTACAGCTTCACTACAATATTTCATTGTACGTTTTCCCGAAGAAACAGTTGGAAAATTCACAATTTCATGTTAAAAAATTTCAACTAATTTTCTACTTTATTATTTTATTTAACATCGACTTGTCAAAATTTGACTTCGCTAATTATGGTATTTCCTAACATTGCATTAAAATTGTAAGAAAAATAACGCTTCTTTTAAACGCTTCGACTAAAGAAAGTTTTTACTCTTCATTCGATTTATTTAAAAAAGATTAGAATAAAATCACTCCGTTTCTTTAACATGGATGTCGTAAAAGGCAAACGAGGGAATGAGCACATTCATCTGGAACAAACGGCACGTAATCGCTTTTCATTTGCAATCTGGCAACCATGGGTAAAATCGCGGATAAAATAATAATATCATTAATTTTTAACCAATCACAGGTAATCAGAAATCCATCAGATTTCTCGTAAAGCCATTAGCAAATTCGTTAATAACGGTTACACAAACTCGAATTGCCTCAAAGATCTGCCAACGACAGTTATTGTCAACAGCTTTTGTTCGGATAGTTATATTTGATCGGCAAAGTTAAATCAAGTTACTTTGTTTCCATATTTCTGATGGCAATTCATTGGGAAAGTTTGACGAATCTATTTATGTATTTCAATGAATTAATTCTGGAAATTGAACAACCTTTAGACTACTATACTATACTATACTATAATATTATAAAGCTGAAGAGTTTGTTTGTTTGAACGCGATAATCTCAGAAACTACTAGTTTGAATTGAAAAAATATTTTTGTGTTGAATAGACCAATTATTTTGGAAGGCTTTAGGCTATTATATATATATATATATATATATATGTAAATAAAATAGGTTAGTTCTTCATATTAGTCAGTTATTCATTCATTTTTGTATTGATGCCGTGTGGTTCCCGGCACCAATACAAAAAAGAATAGGACCACTCCATCTCTTTCCCATGGATGTTGTAAAAGGCGACTAAGGGGTAGGCTTATAAACTTGGGATTCTTCTTTTAGGCGATGGGCTAGCAACCTGTCACTAATTGAATTTCAATTCTATCATTAAGCCAAATAGCTGAACGTGGCCATTTAGTCTTCAAGACTGTTGGCTCTGTCTACCCCGCAAGGGATATAGACGTGATTATATGTATGTATGTTCATTCAATCAGTGCCTTCTTTCAAAGTATCTTATGATTATAATTATAACTGACTAGAGGCCGCCCGCGACTTCGTCCGCATGGAAACCCTATCAATCCCGCGGGAACTCTGGGATAAAAAGTAGCCTATGTGTTATTCTGGGTCTTCAGCTACCTACATACCAAATTTCATGGTAATCGGTTCAGTAGTTTTTGCGTGAAAGAGTAACAAACATCCATACATCCATACAAACTTTCGCCTTTATAATAGTAGTAGGATGTCTATTTCATATAAGTCGATGTTGCAATCACAACATTCATGTCACAGGGGACTACCTACGTCCATCCTACGTCATACGTTTATGGAATTACGTGTCGGGATTGTCTGTCCGTTAGTGTCGGTGGTCGTCTCTCTGGAGAGTCCAGGGTTCGCCAATGATGCTGGATTGAGGGAGTCAGGTTTTTAAAGCTGTTATTTTCAGGTAACATACATACATACATACATATGGTCACGTCTATATCACTTGCGAGGTAGACAGAGCCTTGAAGAGACTGAAAGGCCACGTTCAGCTATTTATAGGTAAAATGTCATAATTAGCGAAGTGAAATCTTGTCAAAATTTAACTTCGCTAATTATGCTATTTGCTAACATTGCATTAAAATTGTAACAAAACGCTTCTTTTCACGTCGTAAAAGGCGACTAAGGAAAGATTTTACTATTCATTCGATTTATTTAAAAAAGATTAGAATAAAATCACTCCTAATGACACTAGACTGAGTAAGTCAGGTTTTTAATGCTATTATTTTTCAGGTAATTTTTCAAGACGAAACGACTCCCGTCTGGTCTTTGCTACCTTTGAAGAACTAACCTATATTGGATAAAGGTAACAGTCTTCCTTATTTACGGACGATGACAACACATATGTTCCCATCTCATTCTATCTTTAAGGCTTACCGCCGTGTAATAGAAAGAGAAACAATACGACATGCATGCATAGCATAACGCATTATACGTAGTTCGTAAAATGATCCCCAATAGTCAGAAATTGTATCGTTTAATGATGTCTTTAGTCAGGTTGCTAGCCTATCGTTTAAAAGAAGAAACCCAACTTTATTAGCCTATCCCTTAGTCTCCTATTACGACATCCATGGGAAAGAGACAGTGTTCATATTGTAATTATAGTAAGCAAACAAACTGCATTCATTTATACATACACACAAATAGTCACGTCTGTATCCCTCACGGGGTAGACAGAGTCTCGAAGAGACTGAAAGGCCACGTTTAGCTGTACGGCTTCATGATGGAATTAATTAATACAAGCTGTGCTCGCAACTTCGTCCGCGTGAAATAGTTATACATACATACATACATAAACTCACGCCTCTTTCCCGGAGGGGTAGGCAGAGAAGAGACTACCTCTTTCCACTTGCCACGATCCCTGCATACTTCCTTTGCTTCATCCACATTCATAACTCTCCTCATGCAAGCTCGGCGGTTTCGGGCACTTTTGACCTGACCCTTCACCAATAAAATAGTTATTTTGGGCATTATTGAATCATCAAGGATGATGAATAATTTTCCCCGTTTTTTTTTTTCACATTTTACATTATTTCATTGCTTCTTACAGTTGCAGCGTGATTTTATATAGCCTAAAGCTTTCCTCGATAAATGGTCTAATCAACGCAAAAATAGTTTTTCAATTCGAACCAGTAGTCCTGAGATTAACGCGTTCAAACAAACAAACGCTTTATAATATTAGTATAAATAAAAACATAACAACCATTTTATACGTAGTCGGGCGTAGTTAAAGTAAATCAATCACGATGCACTGAACTCCAAAAACAGCCGAGCAATCTCTGAGAGCGTTTTCGTGTTTTCAAATTACACGGCGGACCGGAACGAAACCGCCTCGTGTCCGTGTAATAAGGCTTTTATTTTACCTCATTGTTTGTATTTTTGAAACAAAACTGAGACAATCAGTTTTGTTTCAAAAATTAAATTGGTCTACACAATAAATCTACTTAGCGGGTAGACAGACAAATAAATACACACATACATACTTATAATCACGTCTATACCCCTTGCGGGGTAGACAGAGCCAACAACCTTGAAAAGACTGATAGGCCACGCCCAGCTGTTTGGCTTAATGATAGAATTGAGATTCAAATAGTGACAGGTTGCTAGCCCATCGCCTAAAAGATGAATCCCAATTTTATAAGCCAATCCCTTAGTCGCCTTTTGCGAAATCCATGGGAACCAGATAGAGTGGTCCTATTATTTTTCTATTCTTTCCTTTTATGTGCCGGGAACCACACGGCCCTAAATCTAAAATACAGTCTGTACATAAGCCCTAAATCTAAACCTAAGTCTTAGAAACTCCCCAAGTACATCGAGTCTGTAAGTCTGTCTGTGCTGCCGGCAATATGGACTGCCAAACACAAATAATCCTCTGTCGAACCCCCTGTATTTACACGAGGGTCCCGAGGGAGCAAACTGGAGTCTACTTCACAAAGACAAGGATTCCTAGATTGTTTTGATGACCTGAACTGCTTAAGTTTCTTTGCCTATTGTGAAAACAAGATACTCGACAAATTACACATATTGAGTTAGCCTCGATGTAAGTTCGAGACTTGTGTTACGAGATACTAACTCAACGATACTATATTTTATAATAAATACTTATATAGATAAACATCCAAGACCCAGGCCAATCAGAAATAGTTCTTTTCTCATCATTCCCTGGCCGGGATTCGAACCCGTTGTTGTATTTTTGTATAGAATAGCAAAGGTTTTTTATAAAAAAAGTGCCGTATGATGTTCTCGACACCTATAGAAAAAAGAACAGAACCAGTACTTCTCTTTTCCATGTAGTAAGACGACTAAGGGACAGGCTTGTAAACTTGGGATTCTTTATTTAGGCGATGAGCTAGCAACCTGATACTATTTGAATCTCAATTCTATCACTAAGCCAAACAGCTTAACGTGGCCTATCGGTCTTTTCACTACTATTGGCTCTGTCTGCCCCGCAAGGGATATAGGCGTAATTGTATGTATGTATATATAAAAAGACATGTTTGTTAACGCACATCAGAAACCACGGAACATATTTCAGCTATAACCCTGATACAGATAACGGATAACATTATTATGTTATTCCCATGGGAGAATATAGCATTTCCATAAGAATGCTGTTATTCCCGTGCCTATTATAATACATACATACATATGGTCACGTCTTCATATAACCCTTGTAGGGAAGACAGAGCCAACAATATTGAAAAGAGTGAGGCCACGCTCAGCTATGATAGAATTGAGATTCAAATAGTGATAGGTTGCTAGCCCATCGCCTAAAAAAGAGTCCCAAATTTGTAAGCTTATCCCTTAGTCGCCTTTTACGACATCCATGGGAAAGAGATGGAGTGGTCCTATTCTTTTTTGTACTGGTGCCGGAAAAATTTTAAAAAAGGTAACAATGGAGTTCACAGCGCGCAACTAGAAAGGTATTTTTTTATTTTCCCGCAAAAGACCGTCGAATCTATCTTAAATACGTACAGAATCAAATTTCAGGTATTCCGATCCAATACACCGGGGGAATTGAAAATTCCCCGTATTTCATTGCAACTTAGAAATTCAATTTGTAAGTTGCGACGAGTCATTAGTCAAAAGTTTCCCGCGTTGAAGTCCGTACTACGAAATAGCAACGACTTTCGTACGTAGCTGCGTTTAAATCAAAATATTGATTGAAAAAAGAAAATAATTTTTTTTTCGTTCCTAGAACTACTCGTACACGCGCTCAGAAAGTTTAATTTTGGATAATGTTTGTGTACTCACTTCTAACAATATGCATAAAAAAAAGATAAATGGCAACTCATTATGCTCAATTTCAGGTCAGTTCACACCGAGATGAGAGGCAACATTTTATTAATAACTAGCTTTTGCCCGCGGCTTCGCCCGCGCAATGTATTTTAGATTATAAGGATACGCCATAAAATTTCACCCATTTTTTAATCCCGTATCGTGCGGGACTGTTTTAAGTTTATATTTAGTTTAAATTCATATGGCTTCTCCCGTCTAGTCCCGTCTCTTCTCGTTCAGTTCTGTCCCGTTCCAACCTGTTGTGTCCCGTCCTGCCCCGTCCAGTCCTATCCTGTCTCATCCCATCCTATTTAGTGTCATCCTGCTTTCCGCAACTGATACGTATTTTTTACTAACCAATATTTAAGACTTCTCGCACTTCGACACCTATCAAAAAACGAAGTTTCATACAAACTTCCAACCCTTATTTTTCGCCCTTGAGATGCAGTTTTTAAAATCCAATGTTTTAATGATTATTTCATACATTCTAAAATTTCATGTGCCCAACGTTAAAATTGACGAAATTTCATACAAATTTACATCCATACGTCATTACATAGCTGTCATTTTACGTCAATTACATAGCTGTCATTTGCGTTTTGTTATTCCAAGTCTGATTCTTTTTTGTCATACCACGTTTTATAGTGACTGACGTTTCATGTCAAGTCCCACGGGAACGCTGTCGAACGGGATAAAAAATATCCTATGTCCGTCTCCTGGCTCTAAGCTACCTCCCTACTATTTTTCAGCCAAATCAGTTCTGCCGTTCTTGAGTTATAAGTGGTGTAACTAATACGACTTTCTTTTATATATATAGATAAGGTGGCTCAAAATTAAATTTTATCGTAAAATACTAAGTGTACTGCGTGTATTTCCTAGAAAAAGTTTGCTTGTTTTTCTTGTCCTGAAAATCATTTTTTGGGTCGCTGAAATAAAATTCACGTCGCGTCTCTCCTAGAACACCCTTAGAAAAACTATTATGATTTTGAAATCTCTACTTGTTTAAAAGTTGGTTAAAATATATTAAAAATACATTTTATTTACTTTTCAATAGCTATCACCTAATCTGTTTATTGAAAATGTGTGCAAAAGCTGACATATCTCGTGGTAAGGGTCCAGAGTAACTTTCAAGACGATCACGATGTTTCCCCATTTGTCGTTCATTCACTGGGAATGATCAGAATGAATGATGGATCAATAAATTGAATCTGTCGATATTCAGTTATCTTCTCAAATCACGAATTATGTTCATAATTTTAAAGATATTTTGGGGAATGAAGTTTACTCGGACCTCAATGAATTTTCAACGATAATTATTACAATTTACGTATACCAAGATAACTATACTAATATTATAAAGCTGAAGAATTTGTTTGTTTGTTTGAACGCGCTAATCTCAGGAACTACGGGTTCGAATTGAAATTTTTTTTTTGTGTTGAATAGACCATTTATCGAGGAAGCTTAAGGCTATATAACATCATGCTGCAACTATAAGGAGCAAAGAAATAATGGAAAATGTGAAAAAAACGGGGAAAATTCATCCTTGAAGGTTGAACCCTTCAATGATGCCCAAAATAATTATTCCACGCGGATGAAGTCGCGGGCACAGCAAGTTATTTCATATAAAGTAGAAAATTTAACAGCGTCACCTTAGAGTTATTAAGATGAATTCAATCAGAATTGAAAGCAAGCGGTATCTCAAATCGAGATCCACATAGAGGGACCCAATAGCTTAACGTAAGTGGTCATAAAATCCTGAAACCCTGCCACCCTCGCTAGCACATAGACGTGAGAATCATGTCAAGTTAACGAGTTGAGTTGAACTAAACTAACTTCAGCAAATTCCGCTTAAAAATTGGATTGAAAATTCAAGCCAATTTTTGGATACACTTTAATTTAAACTCCGACTGACAGCGTAAAACGAAACTGTTGAAAAAAAAGGGAAATTTTTAAGAGGATTTATACGATAAAGAGATTACAGACTTATAGGACTAGGAACGAATCAATGAGGGCCATTCTTCTTGGTGGATTTCGGGTAGAATTTATAAAAGTATTTCGTTTTACGCTTTTAAATGTATTTCATGCGTTAAAATGAAGTCGTGTTCCGAAAATGTACATTATTTTTCAAAAGCTTTAAACAAACTGTTGCAAACGTACGTCTTTATACAGAATAGAGACGAACATTTGTCTTATTCTTATAGTGCCGCTTCTCAACAAAGATTGGCGTGTCTATATTTGCTTTTTAGACTGCTGCATGAAAGAGCGACTCATACCAATCATCCTGGTATGCAAGTGAAACCAATCTCTTAAATTATTTACATACATACATACACATAATCATGTCTATATCCCTTGCGGCGTAGACAGAGCCAACAGTCTTGAAAAGACAGATAGGCCACGTTCAGCTATTGGTGATTAAGATAGAATTAGTTCCAACGATCCAGTCTATCTCTGTGCCAAAATAAATTTAAGTAATTTTTTGACATTTCATTGCAATTACAATATAAACACTTGTATTATGTTTCAGAGATAGCGACACGTTCCAATCGCAACGCCTGAAGCAAAAAATCAGTTTTCACACACTGTTTTCCTTACCAACCAGACCATTATAAAAGCGTAGTCCCAACTTATGGTAATTGTTCATACACAACGTTCCTCACAATATTTGCGTAACCTCCTAACTAAAGTCCCGCGGGTTCACAAAATTCGATGAATGATCGATCGAACGTTACCTTTGAAACTCGATCGAGAGTGAATAATTATATTTGCCGTCGAAAAATCGTGTTAGCGTCGTTTCGCACGTATGATGGGATATTGTCAAACACGTTTCATTTTTCTTGCGTACATGGGTTATTTGATGCCAACGATTAATATAAAAGGCTTTGTTATAAATGGCTCATATTATACTCAAGATATGTCAGAGTTTTTTTTTTTAACTTCTCAATAAGTTTTACTAATCAAAAAGGTACAAATTACCTCAAAAGAAATCACTTCGTGAGTAGAAAGGTTGACAAGAAAGAAAGCCGTTTATCAGAAGTGCACTATGTAGTACTAATTCAAAGTGCTTATTTCCTTAGTTATCTTTTTTCACGTCGTTACTTTTATCACCACGAAATGACTCTTATTCTGAGGTACTCAAGAGTTTAAAATCTTTTATGTCAAAGAGGCTATGCTTCTATGCTGGTTTGAGGTGGATTTAATTATATATGTACCAGCTGATTTTCTTCCTACGCAAATCATAAAATTCAACCAATTCAAATGATTATTAAAACCAAATTAAAACTTATACTTAATTCCTCTTTTTAGTGATAGGCTGGCAAGTTGTCACAATCTCTGAATCTCTGAATTCCATCGTAAAGTGGCATTCGCGTCTTGTGATTATTGATTCTGTGTACTCCCTGAAGGATAAAGACGTGATTTGTTTGTATATCCTTAAATGTCAAGAACCACAAGACACGATTCAGCGAAATTTATGTTTATTTTGAAACTCTTAGCTGTAGCCCGCGTAGAACGTTACACTTTTAAACCCTATTAATTTTAATTTAATATATTATTCCAATTTCTAGATAAATTACTTACTGCAAATTTTCATAAGAAACCGTTCACTAGTTTCTGCGTGCAAGAGTAACTGACACACACATCCCCAGAAATATTCGCATTTTTAATATTAAGAAATAATAAATTTTACAGTACATATTAAATTTGCAATGCTACGGAACCTTTTGTGTTTAATTTAGTCTCGCACGTTTTGTTATTATTCACCTCGCTTTTGGTCCTTTGATAAAGGATTCAATTTATTTCTGGACTACAGCATAGGATTAATTTATTAGTTGGTTTAAAGTTGCCACTGTCCCTCCGGGAAGTAAACAAACGCCTGGATTGGGATGACAAACAGACAAACAACCCTGATTAACCCTCATGGTTACTGAAGTACAAGAATATAGGCTGTACTGGATGGGCCAAGAGAAAGTTTAAAAAAAGGAAAGGAATTTTTTATCTGTGCAGGATAGTGTTGATGATAATCTGCGTAAAAAAAACAATTATCTCATCGTACTCTTTTGAGCGGATAAATAAATCTTGTTCCAAATTCAAATCCATGATGTTAGTAACAAATATTTAGTATAAAAATAGAAAAAATACATCACACTTTTTTCAATCCTTCCCCCTGTTTTTATACTAATTTATATAAGGTATCGCCATCACACGGAGGTTTAATTTAGTCGTGATCATGTCACATCTATTCTTTGATATTCTATGTAATTTCATCTCTATTTTGGTAGTCTGTCCTTTCTGTTCAGCCCGCACTTTGTTGAAACGCGTGGGTTTTATTGTTCTCGTCGTCAGGGAAGCTATTATTGTTAATAACAGGTATTTTGATTTATATATTTTGTAAATGGGAACGTTGGAAATGGAAGAGAGCTTTGACGAAGGTATTTCTATCATATCGGGGATATCCTGGGAGAGGATCCTGTGAAGACAAAAAATTGAACGAATGTAATTCAGCTAAAGAAGTATGCAGGGATCGTAGTTAGTGGTAAGATGTAATTCTTGTCCTGCCCCGTGGAAACTGGGCTTAGAAAGAAGCGCGCTTAATATTAAGCTTTGTGCTTCAAACTTGTTAAAAAATTGACGTTCTAAACAAAAGAAGTGAACATTTGTATCTATCAAAAGATGTATAAATCAAACCTCTACCCGTATAGATCCCGATATATATACAGTACAACATATTTGCAGAAAATAATAAACATGACATTAAAAATAGCAAGATGAGTGCCGGCGGATATCATCTGTGGTCGCGGAAATTGGCAGAGTTTCCCTCAGGAGCGGATCCTGGAAGAGGGGAGGGGGGGAGTCAACAAACAAGATCTGGCGATGAAATGATTGGAACAAGAATTGTTTGCCGTGCGGTTATAACGGAAAGTAATTAGGAACAAAATGCATGTAAGTTTGTTTTGTTACAGGAAATTAAGGTTTACACTGTACATAAATAAAATCTAATCTACGTTATCACGTGTTTATCCATCACGGGGTAGACGGAGCCAACAGTCTCTTAAATACTGGAAGGCCGCGTTCAGCTTAATAGCACAATGATGACGCTAATTTACGCTATGGTGCAATTAATTCAACCCCACTGTCAAGAAATACATAGTTATTTGTAAAATGTGTGTAGACGAGGAACAGCTTTGTTTCAAATTTGATGAAAACTGTTATATTAATGTGGTTATTAGCTGATAATCTAGAGATAAAATAAAATACGGAGCAATGAACAATGACCAAGCAATTATATTGTAAAGTAACACAGAGTAAAAAGGATAACAAACAGTAGCGACATCTATGATAGGTTTTCATAATGTCGCGTTCGCAACATTGTCTGCGTTCATAATTTCAACAAAATTACGTTAATCGAATGGAAATGATATTAATAAAATTAATTAGAAATAATTTGAATGACTCAAATTAGCTTTTTTTTACATCAAATATTTATAATGAATATGAATGGTTTATAGGTACGTAGGTACTAATTTTCTGCGAAGAAATTTTTTTGGGTTATATTTTTATTAGTCGATGTATATTTGGGTTCAGAAGCGAGGCTCCCGTAGAGTTATTAATGAGTATTATTTCAGGAAACGATAAAGTGAATATATGAATTTTAATAGGTTCATAATAATTCTTAATATTTGAAAGAGGACACTGACTGACTGATTGAGTGACGTTCAACGCACAGTCTAAAACATTAAGATTTAAAATTGGCATGTAAGTTCTCTCTTTCCCGCATCCAATCGTTATCCTCCTTTTTTTAAGCTGGTTAAATTAATAACATCTTCTTCTAAGTGTAACGAACATTTTTCTGAAAACCGCATGAATTTCGGTTCAGCAAAACGCGAGATAATCGCGGACAAACATACGTACAGATCAAATTGAGAACAACCATTTTGTAAGGCGGTCGAAATTAAATAAATCATTAGGTTCTTTTAACATTTAAGTTCTCGGCATAAAAAAGTTATTAGACAAAAATCTATTTAAAAACCAGCCAGTTATCAAAAACAACCATTCGTCATGACTTGAAATGGAGTTTTTCAGTTTCGCAAAACCTAATTGTTAGAATTTCGTATTCTCTTCCTTTCACATTATTTTCAAAGGGAAAAATTAATTACGTAGCTTTCCAGAATCAAAGTTTCCTTCGTTAATCTCAATATTAAAAATAAAAGCAAAGTTCCTAATCCAGCATTTCTGCTTACGTGAAAAAGTTACGTGACGCATAGACTTTTTGTACCTAGACTAGACCTTACAAAGATTGAAAAAAGATGCAAAAAAAAATACCTACCATCATCAATCTTACCCGTATTGTATTTTACTCTTTTTCGGAGTTAAATTAATCATATACTTTCTAACTAAGTCAGAACATATTTTTTTTATCGACTTCAAAATTTTGTAGTGTTTAATAAATTACAGATTAAAACATTAATCACTAAGACATATGTTGGTTCGTATACTTACACTTTTAAACTCATTGTCATGATTAGTTAGATAACTTTTTAAATAACTATGTGTTTTAATATTATAATAATTCATAGACATTCATCTGATTATTATCATTTGAAAATTAATTCACTCATTCGTTTTTTACATCTTCCAATTTACCAAAAGGATTAATTATTTAATTGTTTGTAATGGATTAAAGCAATTGTTAGTGCTGTGTGGTCCACGGCACCAATAAAGATAATAATAGGACCACTCCTTCTCTTTTCTATGGATGTCGTAAAAGGCGACAAAGAGATAGGCTTACATTTGAATCTCAATTCTATCATCAAGCCAAAAAGCTGAACGTGGCCTATCAAGTCTGTTGGCTCTGTCTACCCCGCAAGGGATATAGACGTGACTATATGTATGTTTGTAAAAATGGAATGGAATGTCTAGTATGAAACCTTATTACAAGTCTATGTCGGGGTATAATTACCAAGTTTCGGTTTCGGAGCGACTGCCACAAAGGCAAAATTATTTTAGCGTTTATTTCGCAATTTCGTCGTGTGAGATTTAATTTCATTGGAGAATTGCCGGAGTTATCGTGTTTCATCTTTCATTGATAATTACGAGATTCATCTTTTTGTATCACTACGGAGAGTTCATTTGAAAAGAAAAATATTGGTTTGAGAAAATGTAGAACAATTAATAATTCCTCCTCCACAATTTGTTCATATGAATTATTATTTTAATGCCATAATTATACATCGAGCAGAATGAGGCATCCGACTCTTTTCGAGACTGTAGGCTCTATCTACCTCACAAGGGTAGAGACGTAATATACTAATGTATGTCATTCCCCTCGTGTCTCACAGAGCGAATAGTCACAAATCTCTGAAGTTTCAATTTGCTAGAAGGCTATGTTGAAATTGAGATTTATAAAATTTGCAATAGATCTACAATTATATTATAATAGGTACTAATTTTCATCATTTTGGTAGTGAATGTTCATTTTCCGATATTGAAATTGATCCCGGCTGGAGACGACAGCTCAAAGACTTTAATCTGAGCGCCGGAGATCAAGTCAGATCGTTAGTCAGTTAATGAGAACCCAAGTGGCAACTCCTCGCGAATTATTTTATAAAGGTCAAGAGTTATTATACATTTTTTTATTGAAATTCGCTTAATAACTTAACATAAAACATATAATCACGTCTATATCCCCTGCGGGTTAGACAGAGCCAACAGACATCAAAATACTGATAGGCCACGTTCAGCTGTTTGGCTCAATGGTGGAATTGAGATTCGAATAGTGACAGGTTGCTAGCCCATCGCCCAAAAGAGAAATCCCAAGTATGTAACCCTATCCCTTAGTCGCCTCTTACGATATTCATGGGAAAGCGATGGAGTAGTACTATTCTTCTTTCTATTGGTGCCGGGAACCACACGGCACTGTTTTTTAATTCGATGATTTCACCCAATTCGCAGAATCTTCTCAATATTTAGACAAGAATGATGACTGAATATTTCAACGTAAATGCAGTATCTCTTTACATTTCGCTACGATTTGGTTATATGAAGCCTAAGATAAATATACCTAGCCAGTTTAATACATACATACATATAGTCACGTCTATATCCCTTACGGGGTAGACAGAGCCGATAGTCCCGAAAAGACTGAATGGCCACGTTCAGCTGCTCGGCTTAATGATGGAATTGAGATTTAAATAGTGACAGGTTGCTAGCCCATCGCCTAAAAAAAAGGATCATAATTTTATAAGCCTATCCCTTAGTCGCCTTTTACGACATCCATGGGAAAGAGATGGAGTGGTCTTATTCTTTAATGTATTGGTGCCGGGAACCACACGGCACAGTTTAATAATATGAATGAATTAATGATAATGTCCAACTTTACTAACAGACGGTTAAATAAATTAAAAAAAACAAACCCAAACAAGCACAGAATCTAATCAGCGCATTGTTAGTTTACTTGAATCTCGATTCTAATTACAGGGCTTAACAAGCTCTGCGGAAGGTCTGCTGGGCCCAGTTAAACCTATTCTAATACGACCATCACTGA
Organism: Amyelois transitella; assembly: GCF_032362555.1. Taxonomy (NCBI): domain Eukaryota; kingdom Metazoa; phylum Arthropoda; class Insecta; order Lepidoptera; family Pyralidae; genus Amyelois; species Amyelois transitella. Next base: position 574,153 of record NC_083511.1, on the reverse strand, counting down.
TCGAGGCCGCCGAATGAAATTCACTTGCCGCCCCGACTCCCTGAACGCCAAATTAATTTTGGTTTCATAAAAATAGGATACGCACTTTATTTTTACATTTTCACGCCAAGGACAGAGTGTGACTTTAGCTTAATTTTAAATGTTAGTGATGTTTTAAGCTATTTATAAATTACTAGAGGCCGCCCGCGACTTCGTCCGCATGGAAACCCTATCAATCCCGCGGGAACTCTGGGATAAAAAGTAGCCTATGTGTTATTCTGGGTCTTCAGCTACCTACATACCAAATTTCATGGTAATCGGTTCAGTAGTTTTTTGCGTGAAAGAGTAACAAACATCCATACAAACTTTCGCCTTTATAATAGTAGTAGGATTTATACACAGCTTAACGAGGGCCTCCGAGACTGATGGCTCTGTCTACCCCGAGCTAGTGATAAAGACTTGAATAAATGTAAGTTCGTAATTCTTTTATTTTCTTAATGTAAAACGAAAGATTCTGATAAGACATTCTCTTTTCATCTCAATTCCATCGTGAAGTCATCCTAATGAACAAGGGCTTCAAGTATTTTCAAGTCTAGGTCCCTACTTTTCCTGTACGGGGCAAAGACGATGATATGTTAGTGTATGTATATGTATGTAAAAAAAAAGTTTCCTTGTATTGTAAAATCTTGTAACTCTTACGAACCCCGAATTTATTACCCTTAATTTTTTATTTACAATCAGTGAAATATTTCAAAAAGGTCACAAATTGGCTACGGTAATGAACAAAACCGACAGGCCTCTTACTATTTGCATACTCGGTTGATGGCAACACTGAATTACAATTGCTAATAACGCGAAACGTGCTCAACGAATTGCGAGTTCGGTTTGCGACCGGTTCGGATTTTTGATCGAGCCACTCGAAAACGTTAAATAATTCAGGTGATCTTTGTTAATTGGAGGAACATTTTGAAATAATGCAAAGGTAAGACTACAAGGAGATAATAGTATTTTTAGTTCGTAGATTGATTTTGCACAACAAAAAAATTTTTTGTTGTGCAAAATCAATCTACGACAATAAACTTCATCTATCTACTGTGTAATCTGTCCCTATATATGGGACATCAAAAAATTTTGTTGTGCAAAATCAATCTACGACAATAAACTTCATCTCTCTATTGTGTAATCTGTTTACACAGTAGATAGATGAAGTTTATTGTCGTAGATTGATTTTATTACACAGTAGAGAGATGAAGTTTATTGTCGTAGATTGATTTTGCACAACAAAAAATTTTTTATAGCCTTTGAGTATTGCAACAATATACGCACAAAATATAACTTGGTAAAAATAAAATAATACACAAAACTACATAGTTAGAGGAAAATTCGAATATATCGTCAAAAAAAGACGAAACCTTTGACATCATATACTATCTGTAAAATACCACAGCGCGGCGTAGGGTTCGCAAAAAAGGCAAAATAAAACGTTTGAAACCCGAACTTCTGACAATTTTCATACGAGCATGACGGTTACTGCGCAAATGAGAGTATTTCGCCACGGAATAAGTTTTATTTGATAGTTTTTGGGTTCCGTGGAAAAGGGAAATGAAGGATCGCCTACAATGCATCTTAGGGATAATATATTCTACTAGAGGCCGCCCGCGACTTCGTCCGCATGGAAACCCTATCAATCCCGCGGGAACTCTGGGATAAAAAGTAGCCTATGTGTTATTCTGGGTCTTCAGCTACCTACATACCAAATTTCATGGTAATCGGTTCAGTAGTTTTTGCGTGAAAGAGTAACAAACATCCATACATCCATACAAACTTTCGCCTTTATAATAGTAGTAGGATTATTAAGCTAGCTAGCCCTTTGCCTAAAAAAAGAATCCAATTAAGTTTGTAAGCCTATCCCTTAGTCGCCTTTTACGACATCCATGGGAAAGAGATTCTCAATTATATCATTAAGCCAAATAGCTGAACGTGGCCATTCAGTCTTTTCAAGACTGTTTGCTCTGTCTACCTCGCAAGGCATATAAACGTGACCATACGAATGTATATTATTATATGGAATAAACATAAAAAATCATGATACATTAGTTAGTAATTAACTATTAGCTGCCTATTAAAAACTGTATTGAGAGTTGGTTTTCAAGCGTAAAAAATTAGGGTTCACATTGATACAGATTTGTTTATCTATTTCGTATCAATACTCAAAAGTTAAGCGAACCTTCAGAGAAATAATTGTATCTTAGCTTAAAATATTTACTGAAAGAAAATATATCGTTTACATATGGTCGTGGACATATGGTCACGTCTATATCCCTTGCGGGGTAGACAGAGCCAACAGTCTTAAAAATACTGAATGGCCACGTTCCGCTATTTGGCTTAATGATAGAATTGAGATCCAAATAGTGACAGGTCGCTAGCCCATCGCCTAAAAAATAATCCCAAGTTTGTTAGCCTATCCCTTAGTCGCCTTTTACGACATCCATGGGAAAGAGATGGAGTGGCCCTATTCTTTTTTGTATTGGTGCTGGGCACCACACGGCCAAATAAATCGTTTATTGGGGCTGTTTTTTGATTATTCTAGCCTTCTTCCTAGCATCAGTCTCCGCCTCATCTCTCCGAGGGAAAACATGATCTCGGATTGGGTGAGTCAGGTTTTACACGAAGCGACTCCCGTGTGACCTCCGCGACCTTTTCAATCAATCAATATATTTCAACTAGCAGTGCCCGCGACTTCGTCCGCGTGGAATAGTTATTTTTGGCATCATTGACGCCTTCAAGGATGAATTTCCCGTTATTTTTACATTTTCCATTATTTCTTCGCTCGTAAAAATTGCAGCGTGATGTTATATTGCCTAAAGCCTTCCTTGGTAAATTAGTCTTATTTAACACAAAAAGAATTTTTCAATTCGAACCAGTTGTTCCTGAGATTAGCGTGTTCAAACAAACAAGATCTTCAGCATTATAATATTAGTATAGATTTGTGAAAACTGGTTACAACGGTGTTAAACTTTGTTTTAATCAGTGCTATGCTTCTTGCCTTCAGGCGTACAAATGTCACATTCCATATAAACTAATTTTAATTTTACAAATTATCTATCACTTAAGAAGTAATACAATTTACAATAATTTTTTGTGCAAGAAGATTATGGCGGCTGTTTTTAAGGGTACCTTTTCAGGTTAATGAATGATGAATAAATATAAAATCGTTAAGTAACCGAACTAATAAATAAAAAAGGCCGAGGTAGGATTTGAATCATTACCCTTTTTTATACCGTCCAGTTAACCGTTCAACCACTGACGCTCAAAAATGTAAAATTGAAAGATACGTACCGACCTTCAGACAAAGGTCGTACTTAGTCAAAAATAACGAAAGAAAATTCATCGTTCATTAGGGCTCCGTTGCGATTATGTTATGAATTTAATTTCGCTAATTGAAGCTCAACTTTTGACCGACTTCTGAGGAGTTTGATAAGAGATGAGAGATAAGAGCACAAAGGCTTGTGTTTCATTCAGAGATTTCAATTATTGAATGTTAAATTACAAGTTTCATTCAATAATTGTAATCTCTGAATTTAACACAAGCCTTTGTGCTCTGAGTATGAGTGAAGGAGGGCTGGCTATTATAATTATAATTGGTAAAAGCAGATAGTGCAGTAAGTAAGTTAGTTAATTTCTTGTAGATAAAATCATAAGATATACATGACACAGCTACTGATAGAAGAGTGAGCAGGAGCTCTTATTTTGAATTTACTTCTCACAATACAATGGTAAGGGTGTTCGTAATTGTAATCAAAACCAGGAAGTTTTGACTTACTTTATCACATAAATTTTATCATAATCCGTTTTATAGATTTCGGGTGAAAGATTTACAAACAGACATACTTAAAATTTCTCGCATTTATATTATTAGTAGATAGATAGATAAAACGTTTATTCGACAATGCTACAAACACAAACAAATATAACAAATGCTTAAAACTAACACAATTGTGCTGTAGCAAGTCGAAATGGTCATAACTCAGCGATTTTTTTGCACTGAAAGGGTACAAAAACGCTGATTTTCAGTTATTACTATTTGATGGAGATATATAGATAGTAGTATATTATAATAATTTTTTTAATTGTACCCAATAGTTAATAAAAGAGTTTTAAATCTTAATCCAATCGTCGTTTACTCGTAATTGAGTCGGCTCTTCACCGCTCACTTGACCTACCACTACAATACAGACACCAGTAAGATACATGCATACATATGGTCACGTCTATATCCTTTGCGGGGTAGACAGAGCCAACAGTCTTGAAAAGACTGAATGGCCACGTTCAGCTATTTGGCTTAATGATAGAATTGAGATTCATATAGTGACAGGTTGCTAGCACATCGCCTAAAAAAGAATCCCAAGTTGTAAGCCTATCCCTTAGTCGCCTTTTACGACATCCGTGGGAAAGAGATGGAGTGGTCCTATTCTTTTTTGTATTGGTGCCGGGAACCACACGGCATAATAACCAGTAGGATAATGTATGAAATTCCCATTATAATTTCATTCTACAAACGTAAATCAAACACATCAAGTCACCTGATTCAATGTTACCTGACCAAAACAAATAGTCAGCAGGTGCTCCACATTACAAGCAGTAATTGCTATTGATTTCCTATTTCAACCGCCAGATGGTCTCCTGTTATTTTTAATTCAGTGAATTGTCTATTCTATACCGTAGCGTCTATGTTTTCACAGTGAAAATTGTACAGTATATTTTTCTTTGATAACTCTCTGAAATGACGTTCTCTCACCAAATGAAAAGGAGGAAGGAATATTTTTAGAAGAAACGTTCTTTGGTTTTAATTGACGATATTTTTGCGATTTTCTGTGCCGTCGTTAGGTTCGGTAAAGCAAATTTCTAACAGTTCATTTACAAAATCAAGCATCTGTTAATTACTGATATTTAAAGTTACAACTGATTCTACCTATGTATATTGGAAAACTACAATGCAGCGATTTTAACTACACAAATTAAGTTATCTCCAAATTTAGCTCGAGACATATAGAATGTTTTTCATAATGCCCTGACCGGGATTCGAACCCGGAACCTGGTTTCTCAGGCAAGCACGATATTGCTATGCCACAAATGTGGTAATTGCCGAAAATAAATATAAGGAACAAATTCTTCTGGCAGGGTTTTTCAAATTACGCGAGCTGTCTCATCTAATATGTATGGGGTAATGAATGGCGTAAGAGATGAGGTAAGGGTCACGTGGAGGTCGTTCAAGGGAATGCGAGGATGGGGAAAGGTATTTGCGTTCGAAAAAATTTTTATTAGGGTTATTTTGGTTTATTATATGTACTAACTTTAAAATTAACTGCCTTTTTTCAGGTACTAGTGAACTGTCACGGCTTTTTTCATACATAACTTTTAACACCCGCAAATAATGGACTTTTCATCATCATTTCAATATTTCCCAAGATTTTTAATTATAATCATTGTGAACATTCTTAATTAGTTTAAGTTTTAGAGGTATGTAGTGCAAAATTATTTTAATAAGTATATTTATAATCTTTTAAAATACGTATTCATACAATTAGATGATAATGAACAAAGGGGACAAATGTCTCAACTTAACAGGATTATGAGTGTAACTTACTTGATTGACTGAGGTAGGTATGAAAAGTTACTCAGGATTTAGTAAACATTCTCAAAGGATTGAGAAAATCGGAACCAGATTTTTTGAGATGTCATAAACGTGCTTACAATACAAATATAAATGGTAATACAAATAATCAATTATTTTTAATACAATAGATTTTATAACTAGGTATTTAAATTATCAATTATATTTAACGAAATTGATCGCATCGCCATCAAACTATAAATTAATCGACATCACTATTTCAAAGCCTTAATGTCAATGTCAAGACATGTTCATTTAGGTGTTGATAGAAAGTGATTCGACATGTTTTTCTTGGAAAATTAATGAGACATACTCAAAGGTCATGAACCTTCAACAAACTTCACCTTCAAATAATAACATCGAAAAGGTTTAATAAACACGTCATGTAAAGATAATAATTCTTTTATAGGCAAGTATACGTATGCCTGAACTACATTTTACAGTTATATGTAAGTAACTACCTGATTACACCCTACATATTTATTTAACGTATCGTCACGAAGACTTATTAGTTACTATAACTTTATATTTACTTTTTTTATAATCACTTATCCCACGGTACTTCTGGGACATCACCCCACTTGACCCACTATGGGACAGTTCAGTGGGACTAGTAGGTAAGGTATTTATATTAGTATTTGCTTCATAACAAAAACAAGAAAACGTCTGGCTTTTTCAACCAGTCAAGCGCGTTATGTAGAGGGAGTTAGGGGAGGTGTAAAATTAAAAAGATAAAAATAACAATCCCGTTATTGGATCATGATCATATTTTTGATTAAGTAATTATAATTGCAACATAAAATAGGTATTGAAAACAATCTTGACGATTATGGACGCAACCATTTACAGACATTGTCGTAATTGAACAGGGTTCAGGGTTTCTCCATGTGAAGTGAAAACCGGTAGAAGATACAAGCGCGCTTGTCTCCCGGAGGGGAAGGCAGCGACTACATCCCTTCTTCCTAGCTTTAGTTCCAAGTTCATACTCATCACTCTGGATATCACAACCTTTGTAGGGGAACTTAACCCGTATTGGATCGATCATGGCTACACTACACAGCCAATTGCCTGAATGTGCAGATTTCTCCAGTCTTCCCTCGCCGTAAGAGCATCGGTTAGTATTCAAACTCCTACATAACTTCAAAATCTTCCTCTCCCTTATCTTGTCACAATAAAAAACCAAATTATCATGTTTACAACGCATGATAGCCTTCTTAGTCACACACTTCCTGAGATTCCTCCCGCTGGCGCATCCCGATTCCCTAAAGAAGACGCAATCTACACAATAACCAATAACAAACAGGTTGACAATAAAAAAAAACACAAAACGCAAACTCTTTGCAATGATAAGATGAAATTCACAACGTTATCGGCAAATTTCCAAATTAAATTCGGGGTGAACTCGAGGGCGAGAGTTCCCGGATGAATATAATATGATCCCGGCTGTGCGTACCGTACGTACCTGGGAGACAGTAAATTCTGCGTAAGCACGAATTCGGGATAAATAAACATGTCTTGCTATCACATTTGACGTTGTTATTTCTACGTATTATGATAAGTGGCTTTCTTGAATACACATTATAAAGTCTTCATCCCTTTCGGGTAAGAGCCTTTAACTTTTATACATACATACTCGTATAATCACGTCTTTCTTACGGGGAAGACCAATGCAACAGTCTGGATGTCGTAAAAGGCTAAGTTATACATACATATGATCACGTCTATATCCCTTGCGGGGTAGACAGACCCAACAGTATTAAATAGACTGAATGGCCACTTTCAGCTATTTGGCTTAATGATAGAATTGAGATTCAAATAGTGACAGGTTGCTAACCCATCGCCTAAAAAAGGATCCCAAGTTTGTAAGCCTATCCCTTAGTCGCCTTTTACGACATCCATGGGAAAGAGATGTAGTGGTCCTATTCTTTTTTGTATTGGCTAAGTTATAGGTTTATAAAATTGGGATATGGGCTAGGAACCTGGCACTGTTTGAATATCAATTATATCTCCAGTCTTTTCAAGACGCTTGGCTCTGTCTACCTCGCAGGTAATGGAGACGTGATGTGCATAGGTTAATAACGCGAACGAAGCTGCTAAAGCTATTACATAACACCGCATCAAATGGAATAGGTATTAAAGTTGGTGGAGTAGATAGTACGGAATAATTGAATATTTTATGAGCTGTATCGATAATGACATGAGTATAATACTCTTTAGAAGCAACTATATTATTTATTTCTTTGTTTATATACAGTCGTCTGCAAAACTTGTCCTCATTACGGTTTCGGTTTAACAGGGGTTCAAGGCTCATCTGCAGGCGACTGTACACTCAGCCATATAGAAAAGCTAACTTAAAAGACATAATCAGCTTTCTATCGTTAATCTCTGTTGCGTTCTCTTTTGCAAAGGACCCTGGGTCCACTTATGAGATTCTGCAACAATATGTCAAGTCTAAACAAGGCAGCTCCCGACCGACCACCGTGACTCTAACCTAGCTCAAATCATAGTGTGTCTAAATGTGCAGGTTTCGTCTAGATTGTTTTACGACCATAACTTGATCAAAACGGGGATGTTCTAGTAAAAGTTTCATGATAAAAGTGATGAATGTGATTGAAAGAAGTAAGCTAGGATCCTGGCAAGAGCAAAGATGAAGCAAAAAAAAAAAAATTCAAACTGCCCGAGAACATTCAAAAGTGGAATAAATGGGAATCTCTTGGATAACATCTTCGACTTCATCGTCACTTACCATCAGATGAGATGGCAGACAAATACCTTATCCAATATTGAATAAAGATACATAAATTGCAGTTCCCGCGGGAATTTCGGGAAATCGTCTCTTAGTGCACTCGTAACCCACATAAAGAACCCACATGATAAAATTCAAGTCTCTAAACCCAGCTGTTTGGGCTCTGCGTTTTCAGTCAGTCAGTCAATAACGGAAGAGTTTTAAATTAACCCTATAAAGATGATTCCCTTACCGTATGATACAGATTTTAAACTTCAGCGTTTCATTATTCTTTTTAAAAAAATGCAAGTATTAAACTCGCACGTTACGTACCTTAATTTTAACTCGGACGTTTTGAATCATGTTAAAATGAGCCGTGCTTACGTGCGTCCTAAATACCTGTATTATTTATAAATCACATAATGCAGTACGGTAAATAAACCGCTTTTAAATCGGCGGGTAGTTTGATGCCAACTCACGATAAAAACTCAGCTGTAGGCGAATTATCGTAAACTTTATCGTACGTAGCGTAAAATAAAGCGATGAACGTAAACGCGATATGAGCTGGGAATAAGGCTAAGTCTACATACAATAATCTTTATTCACTTATCACGTCTTTATCCCTTACGGGTTAGACAGAGTTAATAGTCTTTGAAAAATTTTAACCATCACTTTATAGAATTGAGATTTAAATAGTGACAGGTTACTAGCTAATCGCCTAAAAGAAAATTAAACTTTCCGACAAAGAGGCGTGATTTTCAAGTAGGTATTCATTTAGGATTTTTAAGTATTTATTTACGATTTTTGCGTGCGTGGTGCACTTAGACCTTATTTTTCTTCCTTTCTAGCCAATTGAGCTCAAATACACTCATACTTACAGAAGAAGAAAACTGTGTTTCTCATCAGAAAGTCTAGAAATAAGATATAAATCACGCCTCTTTTCCGGAGGTGTTGGTAGAGACTATTGTGCTCAGCTTTTAACACGAAGCGATTTCCGTCTGACCTCCGCATCCTTTGCCAGAGAACCTCATCCATGTGGAAGCATCAGTTACGAGTCTAGTTGTCTGAATGGGCAGGTTTCCTCACCTTAAGATCACCGGTTACTATTCTGTGTAACTTTATTAATGACTTCCAGATATCGTACCTAATCACTCGACAAACCATGCTCTAGTTAATTCATTTATGTAAATTTATAAGTATTTGTAGCGGGAGCAATGATTCGGCTCGACCACCACCAAAGGGAAGATCCGTGAAATCTTTGCTTGCGCGATTTAGGTTTTTTGCTGTTTATGACTGATAGCGTCGCGTGATTAAATTTTTATTTTGATGACCTGTGGCGCATAGATATCGCCAAATATTTGTTTATATTACACTCGTTAAAGTACAGTATTATTTCATAATACATCCTTACATATAATCACGTCTATATCCCTTGCGGGATAGACAGAGCCAACAGTCTTAAAAAGACTGATAGGCCACGTTCAGCTGTCTGTTCATAATACTTACAAGAAAACTTTATACGTGCATATTTATATTTATATATATATATATGTATATGTTTATTCAATCGAAGCCCTGAAACACAGCTAATGACTCAAAAAGTCGAGAAACTTACCAAACATGACACCAAAAATCGATAGCCCACTTATAAATCCACTTTGACTTTTACATCGACACGTTACGTAGATATCTACCATACAAACGCGCGGACGCCGTAATTCGTACTGACGTACAGAGTCCCATTCCTGAAATCCTGGAATTTCTATGTAAAGACACGTCTTGCCGACGCGCGACCCGCCGTGCCACTGCCGCTGTCGTGAACGAAAATATCGAGGGTACAGAAGAATATACAACGCTGCAAATTGAACTGAAAAAGAGTGCAAGTGGAAACCCGTGAAGATAAGAGAGGAATGGAATACGAATGAACGTCGTTTCTTGATCAGTTCTAGGACTAAAAAAGTTGATGCACAAGTTCGGATCCTATATTAAAGATAAGTTTTGAATCATCGACACCAGGAAAAAGAGGATAGAAATAAATTTTCTATTCTTTTATTCCTGTGAGAGTGAGGGCAGTTACTGATGATAAATTTCGATAACACCGTTGTGTTGAAAATTTTGAAATTACCGACTCTAAACCAGGTATTGGTTTAGGGTCTTAGGGTCCATATTTGTTTCCGTAAATAATATTGGCATAAGTTCTCGTAACGTTCTTTAGCATAATCATAGTTTTATCACATTTTCAACACCTTTCTGCGAAGCGATAATTATGACTAAAAACTTTATGTTATCTTCAAATTATACCAATAAAATTTATGGAACTTTTCGTGTGATCCTCCTGCGTTCCCGTTATTTCCCGATCGTGCCGTCGCGACGCTGTCACCCATTGGATTATTGAGTGGGTTTATTAACCAATTAATCTTTTTATATTGAAGATTAATGCCCAATATTATCATTCAATTTGGAGTGAGCCAAGCTTTTGTGACAGTTTTTTGGAGAATCTATTGTGTTATGAAGAAACTTTGATCTGAAGTTCTTGTAAATTTTTCTACGTGCCAAATAATTAATTCTTTCGGTGAAATGTTCAAAGCTCGCAACGTCAAAGACTACACTTTTTTACTTTAATTGTACAGAACCTATTAATATTTTTTTTTACTTTTCTTAGATTCTATTTTCTTCTACTCCCATTATGCCAAATTGTTTATTCATTCGTTTTTACAAATTATTCGACTGATTTTGATCTTGAAAACAAGATTCAATTTAAAATATATCTGTAAAGAATCTGAAGTGTTCTTGTGATGAGCTTTTCCAATCTTCACTGAAAGAGAATAAGCTGGCACACGTTAAATTCGCTACAAGCCCAGCAGAATTTTGCTACATGAGTCTACCTATTTTTTTGCTATTAAGCCACTAGCGACAAAAAAAATATGGCCAGCAACTAAAACACATGGCAATGACAAACGTTATAAAAGATCTCACATGACATCACAAAATTTCAGCCGTAAAAAGAAACGTACTTTATTAAATATTTTACGTAGAACGTAACGTAACTCGCTGTAAGAAGGCACTGCATCAAATAGTCATCGCGATTCACTGCTCTCAGGGGACTTTTAATGTTTTTGTTTTATGATTTCAAGGGTGAAAAAGTGGCATAAAAAAAAATTGGATGTCGCACAAGGCGACTAAGGGGTAGGCTTATAAACTTGGGATTCTTCTTTTAAGCGATGGGCTAGCAACCTGTCACTATTTGAATCTCAATTCTATCTTTAAGCCAAATAGTTGAACGTGGCGTTTCAGTCTTTTCAAGACTGTTGGCTCTGTCTACCCCGCAAGGGATATAAACGTGATAATATGTATGTATGTATCACTCTATATCTTTCCCATTTCTATATCTCTCGAGTGATGAGGATGTAACCGGAACTAGAGTCAGAAAGAAGAAGGATACTATAGATATGCATAGTTAGTTAAGTAACTGACCACTAGATAGTTTTGTCTAAACTTTGTTAGCCAAGTTAGTCCATACTTGGCACTTGGAACTCAGCAAGTGGGTTTGGAAGTAATAAGTGTCATTGTAAGTGATGAATGAGTGCAGATATGATGAATTATATTATTTCAGGCTTAAGTTTCATATGAATGGAGGTATATTTAACCGCAGATGAGAAATAAGGGTTTATGTTATTATGTTCGTATCGTAATCTTTCAGTATTTTAAGACTATTGGCTCTGCCTACCCCGCAAGGGATATAGACGTGATGTATGTATGAAATATATCTTTTCACTTACCACGCTCCCTGCATCCCATTCTTTCGATTCATTCACACTCTTCGTCTGTTCTTTTGCCCTATCTTCTTGAACTTGATCGAGGAGTTCTTAAAACCACAAGGCATAATTACACTCGATATAATTATTTCTATTGTTATCTCATAAAACGTCTAGCGTAAAAAGGAAGCCTAATGATGCTTACGAAACAATTAATGGTTATTTCTTATGTTATCACGATGTATATTAGGCGTAATGACCGTTCGTGTAATCGTTTCGAGCAAACAATGAAATGTTACCTAAACAGGAGCGATGGAGCATATTCAAAGAAATATGTTATTTGTATTATTTTTAGGCAATCAGGCTGTCAGTCCATATTTCTCCACGCGACATCTCTGACAATGTCTGGTGGAAATTGCTTTATAGCAAAAATACAAGCGGAGTGTGAATGATAATGAAAACGTTAGAGTGGGAAGGTCTTTTGCTTGTTTTCGTTGGGTAAATACTTTTTACACCTCCCGGGTCTCCAGAGAAAGGATGGGACCTACTGTGCCATCCTAGCCACTAAATCCCCACCACGCGCCCTTATTGCCATTTTAAGGGCATCATGGGATCGCAGGGCATTCCACCACGATGCCCTATGGCGCGACAAGGCCGAATATCTTGCTGTTATAGGCAAACAGTAAGTTGCTCGCCGCCCAGGAGCGGGAAGACCTAGACCAGTGATTCTCAACATATACATATGGTCACGTCTATATCCCTTGTGGGGCAGACAGAGACAACAGTCTTGAAAAGACTAAATGGCCACGTTCAGCTATTTGGCTTAATGATAGAATTGAGATTCAAATAGTGACAGGTTGCCAGCCCAACGTCTAAACAATAATCCCAATTTTGTAAGCCTATCCCTTAGTCGCCTTTTACGACATCAATTGGAAAGAGATGGAGTGGTCCTATTCTTTTTTGTATTGGTGCCTGGAACCACACGGCACTCTGATTCTCAAAGTGATCTATATCAACCCCTGGGGGTCTATGGCAACCTGCAAGGCGTTTACGTCAGCAAAAAAAACTTTGCGGTATATGAAATGAAAATGAGGGCCCACGATAGTGAATTTCATCACATACACTGATAGTACCTATTTACTTACATCATACTATCTTATAATATAAAAAAAAACATTTACATTATTTATAAAAGTACCTATGAAGTAAAAAAAAATGTATATGTTGTAGGATACAGGAAATCAATATCAGGTAAGTACTACTACCAACACGGAAAAACATGGCAAGGGGTCCACGACACAAAAAAGTTTGGGGAGCTCTGACCTAGACGAACGTAGGTACCTTGATTAAATCAGGCGTTCCCTAAACCGATGAGCTTGCATGAAGAGAGTTATAAATGTAACTAGATGAATCGAAAGAAATATGCAGTGATCGTGGAAGTGGAAAGAACCGTAGCGCGTAGCAAGTGCGAAGCGCGTAGCAAATTCGTATGACACCATAATGGTGAATTAATAAATTATTAGGTATTGCTATTAAAAATCAATTGAATTTAATTAAGTTACTTATTTATAAATAAATTCTTGTTCCGCACACAAAATATCAAATTTATTTTTATTCGTGAAGGAAAGTATGACAGCATGTTTGGATGATTAAACTGCACTCAGTTTCATAGTGGGTTTCCATTTCATAAAATCATAGTAAAAGTAAAAAAAAATTGCTTTCGCATACTAATACTGATTAGCTGATCAACCAATTTGTGAGGGAGAGAAAAATTTAAAACCTCATATTATCAGTTTTATTTTTTATCGTTACAAATTCGATACAAAAGCTACTCGAATCCTCAAGCAGGGTATAAATAACGTTTCAACCCGAAATGAAGACGGATTGTAAAGGTCACGCAATAAACATAATTCACGGGAACAAAAACAATCAACAATCGGAGGTAGTGTTACCGCTCGATAGAAGACTATCGATAAACTATATAATAGTACTCAATGTTAACAACACTATCAATAGCTTAGATCGAAGTGTTTCCATATTATTTCACTCAATTGATAGTATTGCTATGATCAGAAATAATCAAATGTGGGGTTGCAAAAAAATAAATTATTGAGGTCACTGGATTTTTGGTTTAAAGACATGATTGAAAATTGCCGAAAAATATAAGCGGAACAAAAAGCGGGAATGTAAATAGCACAACACAACAACCTTAAATTGTTGTTTGGTTCTTGTGCCCTGGCCAGGGTTCTTCTTGCTTCATAGTAGAAACGGTCGACCGGCCTTTTTAGAATGCGAATTCGCGACCACTTCTATTCTCAAATATATATAATATTAGCGGTATTTTATTATTTTTGTAATTATTAGCAGAACGGTCAATTGGAGTCAATATTTTTTTTTTTAACTCACTGAATTTGAATTAGTGTTCTACAGCTCCGTTAGTAAGCTATCGGGTATTTTCGAGCTCCGAAGTTACCACGTATGCTGTCACTGTCGTGTTGAGCGGAAAAAGAAAGAATAGGATCAATTTAAATAAAGCGGCGCGTTCAAAATAAGTGAGACTTATAAAAAACATATCATCCACACATCTAACGTAAACATGTATATCACATATCACATTTTACGCAAAAAAAGATTTTCATTTATTCATTCATTCTGATCTATTGACAGTATCGATAACATCAATAGGTACTATTGATAGTTCATCAGTCGTAATACAAGCTACTATCGCACAAACTGTATGGTCTTTTTCGAATGTAAAATATCGATAGTTTCACAACACTAATTGGAGGTAATAAAGCCCCGAATCTGTTTCAATTCGATACATTAGAAAACCCATTACCCATACCCCTCTATTTGTTACTCCAAAAAAATATACAAAATGTACAAGTCATAAAAATTGACACTGTCGATCCCGTTAGGAATACGTATTTTTTTAATAATAAGTAAGTTCATTGTCTATTATGTTCTTTGTTCTGAATATTTTTTTTAATAGCACGTAGATACTTATCAAATTAAGGAAGTCTTGGCAAAAGGTCAGGTCAATAAAACCCGAAAATAACTTGCATAAAGAGAGTTATGGATGTGGATGAAGCGAAAGAAGTACCTATGTAGAAATCGTGGCAAGTGGAAAGATGTAGGTAGTATTTGCTCAACCCTCCACGACAGAGGCGTGATTTTATCTATGTATGTATTTTTTATTTTAAAAAATCCGCTTATTTTCCTATCCTCCCTACATAATCCCAAAGGCAGTTTGTGACATAAACTTCGGTCTCATAACGGAGCTTTTTAGAAGCTTTATAGCGATATACTTGAGCTTTCGCTCGCTAAAGATAAACGACAGATTTTAAACATTGAAAGATCGATAGCCATAAAATCACTGCAAAAGCTCCAACCTGCGTTTCAAACCACTTTACGAAAAGCTTACTGTTACCAGGGATTCACTCCGTGGAAATTTCTACTTATATTATAAATGCAAAAAAAGGTTATTTGATTATTACCTCTTTAAAATGCCGTGTAGTTCCCGGCACCAATACAAAAAAGAATAGGACCACTCCATCTCTTTCCCATGGATGTCGTAAAAGGCGACTAAGAGATAGGCTTACAAACTAGGGATTCTTTTCTAGGCGATGATGGGCTAGCAACCTGTCACTATTTGAATCTCAATTCTATCATTATGCCAAATAGCTGAACGTGGCCATTCAGTCTTCCCCGCAAGGGATATAGACGTGACCATATGTATGTACCTATGTATTAAAGTAATGCCACTGTGCTCTTGAAATTCTGCATACATATAGTGTGAATTACGGAAGAAGAACAGTCCCATAGGTAGGTGGACTCGCGGGCGAGAGGTAATTTCATTCATACTTCTTGGGGTTCACATAAAAATATTTCTCCTGACATTAGCCACGGTTACATTTTATTATAGCCTTTTTGACCATGATTCTGGATTGTCAGGTTTTTACCCATCTTACCTCCTTAATTGTAAGGGTACCTACACCGTATTAGATCATGGTTGAATATACCTACAGCTCTCTAAATTTGGAGGTTTCCTCACAAACCTTTCCGTCGCCATAGAAATATCGGCTAACACTCAAACTAATGTACATCTTCATAAAAAGAGTCATTGACATATGGCCGAGGTAGGATTTGAACCTGTGCCCTCTACGCGCACCATGATTTTTTTAGTCAAGCTCATTACCGCAACCACCGACGCTGTTGATGAACCGTTCTAAAAGCATAACACCTTCTTTAGTCAGTTAAGTAAACTACCCGTAGGTAATCAATACCCGTAGCGCCAGCGGGAACCTAATCTGAAATCGACCGAAGTAGGCCATCGGTCTGATGAATTGATAGGATTATTAACACAATTCTGATAGCGCGCCCTAAATAACTGATGGCCGACGGAATTACTGGGCAAAGTTATCACCAATGACATAGGTATGGGTAGATACCGCCGGTTTAATCAGCTATGAACCAAGCATTAAAAAGATTGATTTTACAAGCAGGACGATAGGGACTTTCTTGCATTCTTATTAAACTACTACTTACTGGAAGAAATTTCTTTAGAAATAAGTAGTGCCCTCGTACTGAATTTCTCTTTAGTTTACATAAATTTTATTTTTGTTTCTTTTTCCTTGATGTACCTACATAAATATATAAATAAACAACCGCTGTCTATGAATCTCAATACCATCGTTAATTTAAACGTGGCCTTCAAGACAAATGTGTTGTACATGTCTTAAATTTCAGTTAACTTTACTGTTATTAGCTTAAAACAGCACGATGGTACATCGTTATACTTTACTTGCAAAGGTGGATTTACCATTTTCCCACGCGGTTTGGAACACGTGGTAAAATGGCCACACATAAAAATGCACTATTATATATTGAAGCTAGATCTATTACCTATTAATGTATGACAGCTGAACTTGGCCTTCCAGTATTTTAAATACAGTTGGCCCTGTCTGTTTCGTAAGGGATAGAGATGTGTTTGTATGTACTAATAAAAATACAAGAACGGCAATTACTACTATGACAAAGGTGGTATTCAATTAATGTGGTCTACTGTATACACTCGCAGTGTCTAGCCCTATCTATGTCTTCATTTTCTACTAACTTGCTTACTTAGTTTATAAGTAGTGTTGTGTGTGAAATTGTTCAATAAAGCATTTAAGTCGCACTTTACTTTCTAAATCATCAATTATCATCTTTGAAACTTCTGTATATGTCTATAATTCGGAATTTTTGGGCATTTCATTGGATTTCAGACATGGATGGAATCGAATGACTTTCTTTAGTCAGGTTTTCAGATCGGAAATGGAATCAGATGAGATTTATTATTGGTCATTTCTTAGGTTTTCATGTCATTTATGTATACTCTGAGTGTGCTTTGAGTTATTTAAACAGTTAGTTTGTGCATCTCAACGTCATTGCTAAAACAGAAAAAAAAAATTAAATTCAAAATTGTCGCCATTTTGGTTTCAATTTTATTTTAACTTTAGAGGTGCCAACTTAAAGCTTTGGATCCTAAATCGGGCGCTTTTATGGCCACGTTAGCAACTATTTTTTGAAACCAAGCACTTTCTAAAGATGTTAAGCAATTTTGAGATTTCGAAAAACGAAAATAGGTGACAAAATAATTACTGAAGTTAGAAGACGATGCAAAAGAAGTAACTATGCAGTGGTCGTGGCAAGTGGGAAATGTTTTTTGCAATCTGGCGCTTATTTGATTTAGCGTCTTCTCATTGGAGACAGTTGACAATAGTGACATGACACGACTGTCAATCAGTGTGAAGTGAATTGAACATGCGCTGGTGAATTTCTGGTCGCATCACATTTATTATTTTGATTTAAAGTAGAAGACTTATCTAGATAAATAGTGAGAATTATGTGCTTCCAATAACTTTACGTTACATGTGTTTCTTTCACAATACAAACTGCAATCATTTCTAATGATATTGTGCTAAAAATCCCGAACGACGTTGAAGTGAAGTAAAGGTATACAAAAATGAATAAAGCAAACCCGTTAGCTGGACTGATTGGTTACGGTGACTCGGATGAGGATTCCGATGAGGAGCAAGTAAAAAATGCAGTGGTCCCTACTACTAGTGTTATAAGTGGTGCAACTACAAGTGTTCCTGTCGCGATGCCTCCGCAGGCACCGACCGCTACAACTGCGGCCTTAGCCGCCGTGCCTCCAGGGATCCATCCTGCGCCAGTGCCTTATTGCCGTGAGTATTTCTATAATATTGTAAGAAAATAGAAAAATATTTTTTGTAAATAACTGTAAATTTCTGTGTAATAAAGATATTACAAACAAACTATTATGCCATCATTGGCAAGCCAAAAGATTGCTTTGGGAAACACCAACATTTGTGGGGAGATTTAAAACGCCAACCAACCATACATTTTAATGCACATAAATGAGAATAACTGCCAAGAACTTAAAACATACTAACACCTTTTTGACAAAATAAGGGTTTTGTGAGAATGAGAGAAACTCTTTAGAATAATCAAACGAAAATAACTTTACAGCTTGGTCGGCATGTTACGATGAGAGCACCGGGTTCACATACTACTGGAACCAGCAAACAAACGCTGTAACGTGGGAGGCACCGCCGGAGTACCTCCTAGCTGTGAAGATTGCTCAGCAGCAGATGAGCAGATCAGGTTCGTATTAAAGTTTTACATGCTTTTAACATCGGCTTAAGTGAATGTATGCTCAAGATGGTATTGGTAACTTATAGGCATTTTAATATCAGAACTAAGAGTAGTTGGATTGAATTATTATTAAGACATTTTTTTCTTTTCATTCCTTTGATTAATATGTAGATTGAGACAAATTTTAATCCTTCCAAAGTATGTCGGTAGAGTTAAGTTGACAAACTTCACAACAATGACAATTTATGTGTTAAAAATTCAAAGAAAGTGATACTAGGTGAATTGTAAAACTTTGTGAAATCTTTTTGTATCATGTAACATTTAGCAAATACTTACCATTGAAACTAATAATTATGAATATAATAATGTAAATGTAAATCTTGCAATTGAGAAACCGTTAAACATTATCAGTATTTAATTCTTAATAATAATGTCTCTTTTCTGTATAAGGCTCTGCAGAAGTATCAGCAGAAGAGTGGCAGTTGTACCAACAGGCGTTGGCCGAGAAGCAGAACATACAGAACAAAGCCAAAGTGGTGAAGCCAGCAACAACCATCAAGAACGAAGCTGCTCCAGCAGCGGGTAAAGATAGAAATGCTAAAGCTGTGAAGAGAAGAAGGAATTCGGATGATGAGCCTGTGTAAGTTGTTCTAAAATGTAATTTTATTCTACTTCTACACTTGGTAGAACATTAATTATAAGAAATCGTTGCTGCCAATAAGTGACACCTTGTATCCAATGTTGATAACACAAATTGGTCACAAAAAGCTGACATAGGTCTTATCGAGCTTCAGCTAGATTTTTTTATTTTATTGAATCATAATTCACCTGAATGCATAAGAAGAACTTAATGCCATAAGGCATTGTCTGCCAGTTGAACCTTTGGACTTAACTGAGATGTACGTCTGGGTGGTGGGATAACAATTAAATAAATAAATATATATAATAGGTTGATACACTGACATGTAATAAATTAAATGTTTTTTTTTTATTTTCAGGAAAATCGAGCTCATCACATCATACCACAATTCAGACTCGGAGTCCAATGATGAAGAGAGTCCTATCAAGAAGCCGGCACCTTCAAAAGTACCAGCAGTACAAACCAAGGCGAAAGTTCCCGCTAAGAAGCCAAAGAAACCTACAGTGGAATATGGACCAGCTCTACCTCCGAATATGGAATACACCATTCCTATCGGTCCCGAAATGCCACCAGAGTTGATCAGTGAAAAGCCAAAATCGCCCGTTAGTAAAATTGAGACTAATGTGGACTTAAATGAAGAGGTGATGTATAGTGTGTACCTATAGTCACGTCTATATCTTTTACAGGGTAGACAAAACCAACAGTCTTGAATCCAATAATGGAATTGAGATTCAAATAGTGACAGGTTGCCAGCCCATTGCTTACAAGAGGAATCCCAAATTACTCCTTAAGTATCAAAAAATCCCTTTATCGCCTTTTATGACATATATGAGAAAGATATGGAGTCCACTATTCTAAAGTCCACTATGCATCGGTTATCTAAACCCCAGTATTAATATGATAACACCAATGATGACAAAAAGCGCCTGAAACCTCGCTACAAGAATAACTATCCAGTGTTATTGACAATATTACTATCCTTTAGTACTTTTTATTTTGATTTTAAAGTTTTTTATATTTCATTTCACTATATTCCATTCTTCTTTGTTTTAACTTTGAAAACACTGTCTTCACGGATCTTTCTTATGTATTTGCAACTTATTTTGTTTTCGTAATGAAATGAGGAGTAAGACATAAGTCAGATCTATTTAGTTGTCAATCACAAGGGATCAGTTATCAAGCGCTGTGATGGGTTAAAGTTTTCAATCTGAGGTGTTATCCATTAGGTTTTTAAAATTATTCAAGGTCCAGACATAAAACGCTACTTGTCTTTAGAGGCCATTAAAGGAATAGTTACATAGAAGTAGTATAGCTATTTCTTGTATCTTGCCAATCACAATGTAGATCAGCTTAATAAAAAAAGCGATAAACTGTAAAAGCCTTCTAACTGAAAAACTTTGCTAGTCTATGTCCATTTTTAGTGCATTCCTCGACTAAATGAGCTTTAATGAGAGACAACTAAAAGCCAAATTTAAGAGCACACAAAGTAATACCCCTGTTTTTTTTTTTTTAATTCAGGTTAAAAATTCTCCCAAAGTGAACGATGAAGATATGCAAGACGACGACACTCTACTCAAACGACTAAAAGACAAGGCGAGACTGTTGGAAAAATTGGGCGGAGAAATACCAAGCGAGCTGCAGAAGATCATCGAAGCCGAGACTCGCTCAAGAACGGCTTCCCCCAGATATTTAGAAGAGAACAGTAGAGACAGCAAAATAGATACTAACATTGATGAACTTTTAGACGAAATCGAAAAGAAGGAACTGCCTAAAGTCAAATCCAAATCAAAAACAGACACATTTTCCAATCCATCATCACAGAGTAATAGCCAAAGAAATTCGCCTAAAAGCAATAACGGTGATTGTACACCGCCTTTAGAAGATAGTATGAAACCGTTATTTCCTTGCAGTAAAAATATTGACGACACGGCACTATTCCCAAGCACGGCTAATATTAAAGAGGAGAAAGTTATTGAAGAGAAAGAATTAAAAACAGAGCCGGTTATAGAGAAAAAAGCAGGGAATATGTATCTGATGGACAGTAGTGAACCGATTGAGAATGTGAATAGGAAAAAATTGAGGATTTCTAACTCGGTGTTGCCGGAACGGAAGAAAACTGAGCCGGTGGCCACTCCGGCTTATACTACGAAGTATTCTCAGCATATTGAAGGGTTTTCTAGTGAAAGAACAGGTATGATTTATATATTGACCCGCTGTAATTTTTTAGTCTAATAAGTATCTACCAACATACATCAGTCTTGAAAAACTGAAAGACCTTATGGCTTAATAATGGAATTAAGATTGAAATTTTGGCAAGTTGAATGATATCGCCTACAAGATGAATCCCAAGTTATAATAAGAATAGCCTTTCCCTTAGTCGCCTTTTATGATATCTGTAAGAAAGATATGGAGTGGAGTGGAGTAACTAAGAGCTTAATTTTTTTTTATATATTGTTTTCAAAATGTTAATTGGCAAATTTTATAGGTTCAGTAGTTCAGGGTGGCCTTTAAATCTTGTGACCATTAGTTATTTCTATACACTTTGAAGTTCAAGGACGTGATTTGGTGTGTAAATCTCAAAAACACAATAATCTCTTATCTTCTTATCTATCTTATATATATTTATTTCTCTTTTATAGGACTTGGCTTCACCAAAGAAGAAGACAGTCCACCGGCCCCAAAGAACACTATAACCTACGGCAACGGTTTACTCTTCACGAAGGGAGAGGTTCTCAACAACGAAGCCAAGCAGGACTCGGAGCTGGATGAGCACACGGACCTCGTGGAGGCTAAGCTTAAATATTTGAACTCGTTGCAAGTGTCCTCTCTCAGTCCCGTCCAAGAAATGCTGATACAAATGCAGGTAAGTTTGTATTAATATGCACATATGACGTTCTTACTCTAGTTATGTTGAATTATTTAGAATAGAATAGATTTATTTTCAAAATTGGATACAAGGTATCATCACTTATTGACGTCCCATCACTTAAATCTCATTATAACTACTACCGCTTCCAAAGCGCATGTGTAGAAGAAGCAGCGGAACGAACTACACTGCAGCATTGTAAATCGTAGACGAATGCACACTGTCTACATTAAAAAACATAAATTAATATAAAACTAAATATTTCAATACGAATATTTCGTCAAATAAATAAAGATAAAATAATATATGTACACACTGTACAAAGTATGTCAAAAATTCACGAGCATTTAAGAGGCTATTATGTCAAGCTCGGGCCAAACACATGTTTATCATTAATATAATCCTCCGTGCTATAATAGGCTTTCCTACAAAACTCATCTTTAATGTACTTTTTGAATTTTATATCATTCATTTCAAGAACACTTTGGTAATTTATTATAAAATACAATTAATCAGAAATGATTTTCCTACCTTAGCCAGCCGATGCGCTGGGATCAACAACTCATAATTGTTCCGCAGTGATTTACAGTACAGTACATTCACCTACTTTTTTGAAAGTTTGAAAGAAGTTTTTCCTAACATGCATAATGTTATCAAATATATACTTGGTAGGCAATGTTAAAATATTTAGGTTTTTGAAAAATTTTCTATGTGAATCTTTGCTTTAGACCGTAGATAGCTCGAATTGCCCTTTTTGTAGAATGAAAATAATTTGTATGTCTGTGTCTGTGTCTGCTCCCCACAGCAGTAGACCATATGACATTAAACTATGAAAATATACTAGCTTAACAGATGCCACATCCGTCAAATGTCTAATACGACTTTTTAGAAAGTTTTAAAATGTGAGCATGCCATTTCAAATTTGAATCTAATGTTATTCCTAAGAAAGTAGTACTATCAACAAAATCTAATCTTTTACTACTTATACACATTTGCCTGCCGCACATTGGGAAGTGTAAACTTAATGCATTGGGTCTTATTTGCATTTAACAGTAAGTTGTTGACTGTAAACTAGTAAGAAATGGCTAAAGTGCTATTCACATCATCACAGATTTCCCTACGACGGTTTATCTTAAAAATTTGTGACGTATAATCTGCAAACAACACGATGCTAGTCTGTTTCTCAATCATGCAAGGCAGGTCGTTAATATACACCAGAAAGAGAAAAGGTCCCAAAATGGAACCTTGCGGTACCCCTATTTTTACCTTAGCTCTTTTCGATTTTGTGTTATTTAAATCTACCGTCTGTAATCTATCACTAAGATATGATTTTATTAGTTCAACGGCAGTTGTGTCGAATCCGTAATAAGCGTGCTTGAGCAGAAGAGTTCTATAATCTACGTTATCAAATGCTTTAGTCAGATCGCAAAACACTCCGATGGCATCCTGTGAGTTCAGTTCAGAGATGTATACTGTAAGTTCAGGCAAAAATACTGTGTGGATGGAAAGGTCGGAGTGGGAAGGCCTAGACGAACGTACCTTGACCAAATTAAGGAAAAGACAAGGTCCTGGCAAGAGGTCAGGTTAGAGTACTTGAAACCGGCTCGAGCTTGCATAGAGAGTTTTGAATGTGGATGAAGTAGATCTATTCCCGCAGACGCTGTCGGCGGCGCGCGCGGCGGGCGCGCTGGCGGGCGCGTACTGGCGCGCGTGGGGCGCGGCGGCGCGCGCGCAGCTGGCGCGGCTCGAGGCCGGCGCGGCGCCGCGCGGCTGGCTCTGCGTCTTCCAGAGGTACTCCACACTCTTATACCGCCTTTGTCACTATACGAGGACTTTCATATCACACCAAGAGGTTACGGTGCGGGAGAGGGGCAGGGGATGAAGCGAGGGAGGAGTGGCTGGATTACAGACTATCTATCGATAAACCACACATATGTTTTCCATCTCTTTTAAACCATATACTGTATTCATGAGGTATTAACTTTTTTAACTTTGGGATTGTATTTATAACTATTTGGCGTTCGAATCTTTGGATCGAACGAACTTTCTCATCCCGATGAGATATTTCATTTTACGAAATTTCTAGTCCCAACATGAAATTTCGTGAAATTAGTATCTGTTTAACATTGGGGCTAGCTAAACTATCTGGTTTTAAAAATAATTAAGTACTATGCCATCCTCCCTTCTTCTTCCCAAATGTATAAAAGACGAACTCTAGTGAGTGATAAGTGAATTAAAACCCTCAAATCTTTGACTACCCTCAAAAATTTGCATTAAACTATAACAAAAGTGATGCTGTGATATAAAATGGCTGTGTATTCATCATTTATTGCAGGTAAAACCAAAGTGTTTTGGATATTTTTCCAAAATGCTTATATAATTTATATATGTATTTATTTTTGATATATTATTAATTAAACTAATGATATTTCAGTTTTCAACTATGTAAGTTGTTCTTGTTATGACTGTTTAATCTCTTATGATATTCTCAATATATTTCCACATGATTTTTTTAATGTATTGTATGAATCTATAATATAAGTCCATCTACTTACATGTTTATATAATATGTTGTAAAAATGTAAAAATATTAACTCCCGATTTCAAAAACTTGCTTAGTTTAACAGGCTGTTGCATCTTGCATTAATCGTTAAAAGTTAAGAGTTAATTAGAACATGTGCAGATACCCACATATTGTTTGTGGCTTTATAAACCAGGTCAAACGTTAAAGTTACATACATGGTTATTTAAAATTTATTAAAAATTTTACTGTTATTATACAACTATGTAATTTAACGAAAAAAATTAAACGAAAGAATGAGTCGTGTGTCGGTCAGTTAATAGCCGATTTTGTAATGGTTTGTTATATGTATCTTTAGGACCGGCAAATTAACAACAATATTAAAATCTGTTAATTTTAATGTTCTTTTAGTAAAAATCTGTTTTTTAAAATAATGGTGAAATCGGGTCTTAATTATTCAAATACACCTTCAACATTATTATTATGAAATTGGACACTTTAAATCTAAATTCTATGTATTGTGAGGCTGAGAATGACTTCAAATCTGTGATAAAAAGTACCTAAATATTAATAAAATATTACAAAGAAAAATTTTATTGTCTTAATATTTTGTTACCTCACCGCCATTACTATTGCCCTAATTATAAGAACCAAGGAAAGAAGATGAGGAAGAAAAGGAAAATCAAGACAATTCTTCTCCAGTACACCATGGCTTCGCGCCGAGGAGTTTGGTAAGAAGTCACGATTATTAATCAGATTTTTGTATCAATTTCCATGATAATATGCTTTGGTCTTTTCCAGAAGGCGCTTCGTGAGTTCGCGGGGTGGAAATAAGCATAGCTATATATATTTTACATTTTATGACCCAATTATAAATACTACATGCTGTAAATAAAAAAAAAGAAATAGTTTATCTAGTTTCGATTAACTATTTATATCTTTTCAATATACGGTCATACAGTTTAAATTTATGGCTATGTCTAACTACACCGCTTAGATATGAGAATGGCGAAGGATTTTGTGCCTTTTGTGTCGTAGCCGAGGCACAAATGATTCCAAATGGTTTAGTATACTCCTATAAATCAGATATGTTTGAGTTAGTGATAAGCGGCCTTTAGGGTCGGCGGGTTTGTGGGGTTACGAAATGTTGATTTGTTCATTGTCTTGATAATATATCTATCTTGAAACTTACACATTTAATAGAAAATTTCTAATTGATATCAGATTGAAGTGACAAACAAAAAAATATTGTTCAGTGGCTAGCCATATATGTATATGAATAAAAAAGAAACAAAATGAATTGCATGTAATTTTTCAACGGGAAAACATTAAATAAAACACAGAAAACCAAAAAAAAAAAGTCTGACCATATTATTATCTCCTCTGTACATTTTCTTAACCCCCCAAACCCTTCAACCCACCGGCCTACTACAAATCTCCCATACATGTATTTGTACCACTGTCTTCTTACATCCAGGTCGGAGGGCCGGTACAAATACCGGCGGGAATCCGACGGCTTCGAGCAATGGGAGTACCCCGCCCAGGCTAACACCGACATGGAGATCTGCACCACGCCGCCGCACCCTGGACCACCTGCCATGGTGAGTTAACATACATACATACATATTGTCACGTCTATATCCCTTGCGGGGTAGACAGAGCCAACAGTCTTGAAAAGACTGAATGGCCACGTTCAGCTATTTGGCTTTATGATAGAATTGAGATTCAAATAGTGACAGGTTGCTAGCCCATCGCCTAAAAAAAGAATCCCAATTTTGTAAGCCTATCCCTTAGTCGCCTTTTACGACATCCATGGGAAAGAGATGGAGTGGTTCTATTCTTTTTTCATTGGTGCCGGGAACCACATGGCACACGGTGTGTTAACATCCAGGATTTTATCCAGAAATACCTTATATAAGATGGTGATCGCTTCTTTCCACTCCTGAACTCTTTTTACCTGACTATGGCGAACTAAAAAGGGTGGTTATGATTAGGACCTGTATGTTTGTATGTATATATTCTAGAAAGGAGAGGATGCAACTGGAATCAAAGAAATATTCCAAGTTGTGTAAGTTAATTTGACCACGGTTGTAAGCACCTTGTGCCATTATCTGACTTACCCAATACAGGAGTATTGTGGCTTGTGGGAACTTTAGTTTCTCCCCTGAAAGGAGGCATCGCCCAATCCTAGATTAGTCGCCATTTTTAATGTACATCTAAAACTGAAGCTACGTGATTTCAAGAGTTAGTATATCCAGAACATGAGAGACTTAGGTCTAACATTTTTTACTGAGAAATTGACTTCGAATGGTAGGGTTCTCTGCCCTGACTAATACGGACACTGTGCCTGTTGCTATGGTAATTTTATACCTTGAAATATTGAAATACCATATATTTTGTTTAGATTTATCTCGCTGTCTCAGGCAGAACAGGGTTCCTCCCCGGAAAGCACGCAACCCCTCATTGTAGCTATATTCCTAGATAAATACTGTCCGCAAACATTCTAAAGTTTAAATGGGTATCTCTTGGATAGGCAGCTTTTAACTTTGGGGTCCGCTAAAATCATTATCTCTTCAAACGCTGTTAGCAGATGTGACCTTGAATTTGGAATTAAAGTCGGTTTGGGAGTCGCTTCGCGTAAAACCTGACTCACCCAATCCAGGATCCATGGTCAAAGGCATACCCCGGGCTCCCATCCAGAGTGTTGAGGATGCACCACTCCGTGCAAGATTGTGCCGGACAAGATGGTGATATCTCAACAGGGATTTTGATTTTAGTGCCGTGTGGTTCCCGGAACCAGTACAAAAAGAATAGGACCACTCCGTCTCTTTCCTATGGATGGCGTAAAAGGCGACTATGGAATAGGCTTACAAACATGGGATTCTATTTTTAGGTGCTGGGCTAGCAACCTGTCACAATTTGAATCTCAATTCTATCATTAATCTAAATAGCTGAGTGTGGCCTATTAGTCTTTTCAAGACTGTTGGCTCTGTCTACTCCACAAGGGATATAGACGTGACCATATATATGTATTTGAATGGATTATTTAGGAAGAGCAGGCGCCGCCGCCCGCGCCGCGCACGCCGCCGCCGCCGCTGTGGGAACCGCCGCCGCCCGGCACCGACGACGTGCCGCCGCCGCCGCCCCCGCCCTCCATCGTGAGATCCCATATATACATACATGTTGCCAAGACTATTGTGAGATCCCATATATACATACATGTTGCCAAGACTATTGTGAGATCCCATATATACATACATGTTGCCAAGACTATTGTGAGATCCCATATATACATACATGTTGCCAAGACTATTGTGAGATCCCATATATACATACATGTTGCCAAGACTATTGTGAGATCCCATATATACATACATGTTGCCAAGACTATTGTGAGATCCCATATATACATACATGTTGCCAAGACTATTGTGAGATCCCATATATACATACATGTTGCCAAGACTATTGTGAGACCCCATATATACATACATGTTACCAAGACTATTGTGAGACCCCATATATACATACATATTACCAAGACTATAGTGAGATCCCATATATACATACATGTTACCAAGACTATTGTGAGACCCCATATATACATACATGTTACCAAGACTATTGTGAGATCCCATATATACATACATGTTACCAAGACTATTGTGAGACCCCATATATACATACATGTTACCAAGACTATTGTGAGACCCCATATATACATACATGTTACCAAGACTATTGTGAGACCCCATATATACATACATATTGCCAAGACTATTGTGAGATCCCATATATACATACATGTTGCCAAGACTATTGTGAGATCCCATATATACATACATGTTGCCAAGACTATTGTGAGATCCCATATATACATACATGTTGCCAAGACTATTGTGAGATCCCATATATACATACATGTTGCCAAGACTATTGTGAGATCCCATATATACATACATGTTGCCAAGACTATTGTGAGATCCCATATATACATACATGTTACCAAGACTATTGTGAGATCCCATATACATACATATTACCAAGACTATTGTGAGATCCCATATATACATACATGTTACCAAGGCTATTGTGAGATCCCATAAATACATACATGTTACCAAGACTATTGTGAGATCCCATATATACATACATATTGCCAAGACTATTGTGAGATCCCATATATACATACATATTGCCAAGACTATTGTGAGATCCCATATATACATACATGTTGCCAAGACTATTGTGAGACCCCATATATACATACATGTTACCAAGACTATTGTGAGACCCCATATATACATACATGTTACCAAGACTATTGTGAGACCCCATATATACATACATGTTACCAAGACTATTGTGAGATCCCATATATACATACATATTGCCAAGACTATTGTGAGACCCCATATATACATACATGTTACCAAGACTATTGTGAGATCCCATATATACATACATGTTACCAAGACTATTGTGAGATCCCATATATACATACATATTGCCAAGACTATTGTGAGATCCCATATATACATACATATTGCCAAGACTATTGTGAGATCCCATATATACATACATGTTACCAAGACTATTGTGAGATCCCATATATACATACATGTTACCAAGACTATTGTGAGATCCCATATATACATACATATTACCAAGATATTACAACTTTGCAGAGAGTCAACAGTCTTGAGAGACTGAAAGACCACGTTTAGCTGGTATCGCTTTATATTGAGTTGGTATTGAGATTCAAATTGTGACAGGTTGCTAGCCCGTCGCTTTAATGAAGAATCCCAGAATATTCCAGTCCCAATATTTTTCTAATGGTGTTTTTATTTTCCTTGCTCGAATTGGATAGGGTTGATCGATCATTTCAAGTATTAACAGATTTGTATTGATATAAATTGTTTATTTTCAAGCAGTTATTTATGATTTTAACGTTTCTTTTCATGTTTCAGTCTCTGGATTCACCGAAACGCGAGAAAAAGCAGGAGATTGGCGACGCGCTATTATCCTTCTACAACGACATTGCTGAACTCGAGAAGACCGCCCCTCCGCCTCCCCCCGCCCCCTGCAATCCTCCCCTCCCGCCCAACATTCCTCCCCAAACTGTTAGCGCGACTTCCGAACCGCCCCCGCCTCCCGAAATTGAAGAAAGGAAGGTAGAAGTTAAGAAAAAGAAGTCTAAAGTGAGTATTATTCTGTTATTCTCATATATTTTTTTTTTGGGTTCTGTACCCAAAAGGTATAGACGGAACCCTAGTACCCAGCCTTCGCTGTCTGTCAGTCTCCCAGTCGGTCCGTCTCCAGAATGTATCTCATAAACCGTAATAGCTAAAAACCAAAAATTGTCACAAATTATATAATTTCAAAAAAATACTAAAAATAAAAAATTAAGGTTCATACAATAATCGTGATTTTATCGTATTTTTTTTGCTCAATATTAATGACGATAACAGGTAGATAAACATACAGTCTATATCCCTTGCGGGGTAGACAGAGTCAACAGTCTTACAAAGACTAAAAGGCCACGTTCAGTTGTACGAGTATGGCTCAAAGACGGAATCGAGAATCAAATAGTGACAGGTTACTAGGCCATCACCTACATGAAGAATCTCAATTTTATTTGCCTATCCCTCAGTCGCCTTTTACGACATCCATGGAAAAGATATGCGAGTGATCCTATTCTAAAATGCCAGGCATCACACAGCACAATTCGTATCATTTAAGTACAATATGAATAAAAATGTTGAATGTTAATACATGCTCATTTGTTACAGGTGAAGATTTCTGCGTCAATAGGGATGAAACATAAAACAGTTTCGTCTTTAGTCGCCAAATGGCAACAAGTTGCCGAAGAGATTAATTCTGACTGAAATATAACGTTAAACTTAAGATCAAAAAATTATGAATAAAATCTACATACACACATACATTCATACGCACACAATACATACATCTTTAGTTGAACGACCTTCTATTTAGTTTAACGATAAAATATAATTTACTAGCTGTGCCCGCGACTTCATCCGCGTGGAATAGTTATTATAGGCCCTCAAGGATGAATAATTCTCCCCTATTTTTTCACATTCTCTATTATTTCTTTGTTCCTAATAGTTTTAGCGTGATGTTATATAGCCGAAAGCCTTCCTCGATAAATGGTCTATTCGACCCAAAAAGAATTTTTCAATTCAAACCAGTAGTTTCTGAGATTCGCGAGTTCAAACAAACAAACTCTTCGACTTTATAATATTTGTATGGATTTTATTTTAAAATCATTTTTAAGGCGTCACGTCATGTTATTCGCCAATAAAAGTCATATCTGTGGTACGTTTGGCTAAAAAAGAGTACATTGATAGTTTATTCTGAAATAGGGCGGAATGCTTCGATACCAACATTGATATACAGTGACACAAACCCTACATACATATATTATGTATGTATAAAACACAAACTGTACTAATAGTGACATACCTGTCTTAAAAAAGTTAAATCAGGTAGGTATTTGAAATTTTCACAAGTCATTGCTATACTTACATAGGTTATTGTACAGTTGTATATATTTCTTATTTAAATAAAGAATATATTTCTATAATAAATCTGATGAAATTGAAAATAGTTTTTCATTTATTTTCTATCACTTGAAATGCCTATATACTACCAATAATATTTTGAATTTTGTGTATCTTCTGCACAAAAATTGGACGAATAAAACATTTAAATACAAAACAATTTTCTTTATTTTACATAATCATAGGCAAATATACAAAAAATTAAAAAAAAGTATGTCAGCTTATTACATAATTTTAATTTATACCCTATTACAATTTATTTTTATTTGTAGTACAATTTCAAGCTAAAATAAGTAGCTTAGATTACTATTAGGACACGTATAAGGTAACTATAAATTCGTTTATGGGCATTTCTATAATAATCCTTAATGTATTGCATAAATAAATAATATACAACGGTATCTATTAAAAGGCGTCAAGTCTGTAATGAATAAATGATCGTCTTTTGTACCTATTTGACATTTTGATTTAATATTGGTATAAAATAGACTACCAAATTTCAAAATCAATCTTTTCCAATTTATTTCCAGAAAAAGTACAGATAATAGATAGATAAAACTCTTTATTGCATCATAAGAGTAAAACATACAAAACACACAGAGATGGTATAAAGGCGGACTTAATGTGTACCCAAACAGATTTTTGAAAATCAAGTATGATAAATACTTGGTATTCCTTAATACGATGGACTAGCGGCCGGTTACTATCTGAATCCCATTTCCATCGTAAGCCGGCCAACAAAAAGAGGCCTTTGAGCCTTGAGACTATCGGCTCTGTCTGTTAATATATGTGTTTTTAATATTGATTACTGTTCACACACTTATTTCATTTATTATTTCAGACTTTGTAACGCCCACGTGTAAGTTATGAGTTGAAATTTGTACTATATACTAACGCTTATGCTAATAAGTATTATGGCTTATGTTTAACATTGGCTTATTTGGACTAACGTTGATTATTATGTTGCCTCTTTATTATACATCATACTTTTATATAAAATTAGTATACTATTTATATATATGCTTAGTTATATTTCTTTGTAAGGTAACTAACATTTTGTTATAATAGGCTTTACTGGGATAATAATGTTTTTACTCCGTTATCTAAAAAAACTCGGTGGTTTTTCACGTGCAATGAAAAGGTATTTAAATAAATAATATGGAACATGGTTTACATTATCAAATTCAGCAGAAATTAATTTGAAAGTTGTTCAATACAATGACGCAAGGAAATAAAGTATAAAAGTTTAAATGTAAGATTATGGCTTTTAAATAACTAGGCATTTATAAGGTAGACCACGCGGCAACACGACTTTAAGACTTAAAATAGTCCTTTAGGTTACCGCTTCACTATGCACGGTTCACAAGTGCCGGGCTTCAAGTAGGCGGGGTGACACTGAGGGCAATTGGGGTTTTCGCCGAAATTAGACTGACTTATCTTCACTTGGAATGAAGTCTGCGAATTCTCCCCATCGTAACCAGGATGAGGTTTATCCAAAGGAAACACGTAATCTGGGACGAAGTACGAACTGGTATTATACTCTACGTTACTCGGAGAAGGGTCAACGGTCACAGGAGGAGGTCTGGTGACGCTGCTGAAAGGACTACGGCCTTGCACGGTTTTTCCTTTGGGCTTCTCCGTAGCCGTCTCATTATTGCGCTTTGGTGGTTCTAAATCAAACGCCGGCACAGCCCACTTCCATTCGTAATAAATCGGTGGGCCTACAGTTGTTGAGGGCTGCTGGTTGTACTCGTCTTTTGGTGGTACAAGTTCTCTGTTAGGAGTTGGTATAATCGTTTCTGTCGTTTGCGCTGTAGGCTTCAAATTTACAGTATCAAATCGCGATGTGGTCACTGTTTTCTTATCAGTCCCTCGAACTGTATTGAAGGTATCACCATTATCATTTTTTCTTGGAGTTCTCTCCTCTTCAGCGCTGATTTGCCCAGCAGGTAAATGTTGATTCAAGCTAATAATTTCAGATTTCGACATAGCAGTTTTATGAGAGTCAGGCGAGTTAGGATCGAAACGTTTTATGAAATTGAAGACTGGGTCTTCAGAAGAATCCGTTTTCATTCTCACATCGAGGTCGAATTCATCTGAAGTTGGTTGTTCTGTTGTGGATGGAGCTATTGGAGGACTCAGATCTTGCGAAGGTGTTTGGATAGGTCTCTCAGTGCTTCTGAAGAATCTTTCGGTTGACGATTTGAAAGAGTTTGTAGAAGGCTGGAATGTTGGAGTAATATTGTCAGAAGCGGCTCCCGTAATATCTTGGTGGGAAGTGCCTTGGGTGAAGGTAGAATCAGCGTTATTCTGACCATGGACACCAACTCCCGTGGACCAGGAGGTAGGTGGTCGGTAGTTGTTCTTCCCGCTGTCTAAGTCGTTGTTGGTCGATATGGTGTCGGCCACTCCGACGATGCTGTTTCCAGGGTGAATCGGGAACTGAAAATATAAAGTTCATTTAAATTCTATGTTCCCTAACGTTTTCATGGCTGGTAAGATAAAATTAATGTAATCGATTTATTTTCAGACTAGTTTTGCGGCTTCGCTCGCTCACTTTTTTGTTTTTGAGAAATCCTCCATGGACGAACGTTTTTTCTGAGATATAAATGTAAATATAATATGTATATAAAAAATTACTCTGTGACTTCAATACTCCTAACGCCTCTATGTGCACTTTATACGAGTATAGCTTTGCCGCGACTTTGCATGCCCAATGTCCTGAACTTGTGAGACTCATCTTCTCACAAGCCATCAAAGATATACATCACCTTGGTCTCAGCCTGCTTCAATCCATCGTAGTAGTTGTTATTAGGAGGCACGGACAAGATGTCCGGACGTGGGGTGCGCAGGCGCATCTCCTCCTCTGACACGAAGGGCTTGTCCCTTTGACCTGGAATTGAAATTTTTTTTAACATTATTGAAGGTATTGACAAAATTTATGGAGAACTTAAGAACTAATTGAAATTCTCAGTAAAATTGTACATTAAAAAAGGAAGACACAATGATAAAGAAAAATCATTATCATCGGGGAAATACCCGGAGGGGTAGGCAGAGACCACATCTTTCCACTTGCCACGATCCCTGCATACTATTAAGTGTAGGCTTGTGTTTAAACGCCTACCAGAAATGCACCTATATTACTTCCAATAAATTCGAAATGCCTGCCATAACGGATCAATGCTCACCAAATTGTGTATCACAAAATATTCTAGAAATAAAGCTATTTTGCTTTTTATTACATTCTATAAAAATAAATACACACCTTTAAAGTCAATTTGAGTCCAAATTTTGTAAATTATCGCTAAGGAGATGTTACCAATATTTTATTTTATTACTTTCATTTTAGTTATCTATGCTGAGGGAAAAAATTACAGTCAACCGCAAATATTTTTTTCATACCAAATATAATATTGATTACACCAAACACAAGTTACATAATTAATGCATTATGCATTTAATTATATATTTTTATGCAGTTACATAATTACTTTGTTGTCAATTATTGCAACACATAATGACTAAGGTATACAATGAAACAAACCATTGGTAGATGAGGAAATAAAAAATCTAAATTAAAACAGAAATTTTATTAAAGTGTTCGTAAGATTTATTTAAGAATAATCAATGGCACTTCAAAAGGAACACAATAATTACAGTCTTATACAATCTTATCTTATAAGATTAATTTGTACTTAAAAATAATCAATGGCACTTTAAGGAACACAATAGTTACAATTGACGAATACCCAAGATCTTCCTTGTTTGCGTCTTCTTTTCGATTGTGTTTGAATAATTTCGTGGTCAGAATCGGATTCAGAATTAAGTAGAGGTGCTTCAACATTACTTGGTCCCGCCAAAGCTTCATCGGACATCTTAACTCAAAGGAAGCGCGAGCGCTGCGCCGCAAAAATATCCACACGACTATCCTTTACGCCTCTACAGAGTCGACTGTCCGGTGGCAGCGGGGCGGGTTGCGGGGTAAAAAATGTAATTATGATCTGTGAGTAATACAGGGAAACAATTGTAATCTTAGCTTGACCATAATATATTTTGGATTTTGGTTACATAATTTGATTACAATAAAGCAAATTTGAACTGTACATTTTGGTATCAATGTTACTGTTTTAGTGAAACAATATTTGGTGAGCATTTATCCATTTTGGCAATCAAAAAGAATATTTGTACATAACGTACGATTATTCTGACGTGTGTATACTTATTTTGAAGCTTAATACGTTTTACTTTGGGAAACTAAGTATAGATTGATTTTAATTTATATGGAGTTAATTTATTTTACTGGGTACTAAAATTTGGAAAACAAAAGCTATTTTGGTGAGCCCTTAAATTGTACCCTTAAGTATATAAGTTTATCTATAGAATTCTATTCCTATTACATTTAATATTTGAAGCTGTCGGTGTACTTGTGAGCCCCGAATACCTTCATACAGTAGACTTATTATAGGCGGTATACTTTTCTCTGAGTCCCAATGTACCTACTTATACTAAGTGAGATCCAACATTATACCTAATGATAAAGAGGTAGTAAATACACATCGCTAGCAAATAGGATCTTTTATGTTTGTTATTAGTCATTCTTGTGATTTCTAAGTCACACTTGGTTATACCGTAAATGGTGCAATAAATATTGACTCTTAGAATCCGCGTTGAGTAACCTCAGGTCATCAACACAAGTTATCGTATTGTTTGTATGTTACTCATACACATTGAAAATAGCATATTTTGGCCTACCCAATATTGCACTGTTTGCTCGTGGTCATACTCATTTGGTGATTTTTAATCTCTTTCCAACTTGACGTTTAATCGACCTTAATTTGTAGATAAATTATTATCATGTATGAAAATAAATAAGGTAGATATTATAATTTTTATATGTACCTAGTGCTGTGTTTTTGGGAACTTTAGAATATCTTTTCCATGGATGTTGTAAAAGGTGACTAAGGGATAGGCTTATAAGCTGCGGTTCCATTTGTAGCCGATGGGCTAGCAACCTGTCACTATTTGAATTTCAAGTCCATCATAAAGCCATACAGCTGAACTTGGTCTTTCAGTCATTTCAAGAATGTGGACTCTGTCTACCCCGCAAGGGATATAGACGTGACTATGTATGTATGTATAATTTTCGTACTATTTACTTCCATATTTAGGTAATACCTACAAAAGTTGTAAAAAGCGTCAAAAAAAAATAGAGATTTCCCTAGGAAAATCATACAGGCAGTGAGAAACAAATAAAACTATCAGATGTCTTGTAGTCTACAGCTTGTAGCGGATCGGAAGACGTATCAGATCATGCGGTTAACTCATAAAACCACATTATCACACCTTGTTGGGTGTCAGCCTTCACATTGATATGTGGAATATACGTTGCTATAAAAATATATGTTTTGTACATAGGTACTTACATATAAATTGTGAGAAATCGTGCACATTCAGACAACTGGATGTGTAACTATGATCAAATAAAAAAAAATTAGGTTATCCTGCAAAACTTGCGGAGGTCAAAAGTCCATTCGAGAGAGTGCCTGACTTACCCAATAGAGGGTCATAGGTAGTCAAAAAGAGGACCCCGGGCTCTCCTCCCGGGAGGAGGGATGGAACCGCGACTCATGTAAAGAGGGAGAAGATATAAATATATTGTCTTATACCTTACGGAGCGACTTTAAAACTCGTTGGTCAAATTGAATTGTGAACACATCGCTAAGAAGAATAATCCCATTTGGCATCTATGTCCCTTGCGGGGTAGACAGGGCCAACAATCTTGAAAAACTGAATGGCCACGTTCAGCTATTTGGCTTAATGAAAGAATTAAGATTCAAATAGTGACAGGTTGCTAACACATCGCGTAAAAAAGAATCCCAAGTTTGTAAGCCTATCCCTTAGTCGCCTTTTACGAGATCCATGGGAAAGAGATGGAGTGGTTCTTTTTTGTATTGGTGCCGAGATCTTCACGGCGCCAATTCAATATGGCATACTCTCCGAAATAAAAAAGTATGAACTATGTATTTACCTTTTGATACGAGTATGATTTATTCCTTTTTTACGCACTTACTCCTCCTTCCTTCTTGTCCTTTAATACGTCTTTTGCCTCATCCCCATTCATCAATCTTTAAATGAAAGCTTCTCATATTTCAAGTAAACAAATTAGTCAGTTATAAAAATATACCAAACGAATATATTTTAAAATTAATTTAACACATGTTAGACACGTATATGACTGCGGCGATCGTGACTATGAATTTGATATGAAGTTGAACGATAATGTTAATAACATTATGTTTTGTTTATGTAATGAAATGTCGGCAGCTGGAATGTGATGATCTTTGCATATTGAGATTGTGATAAATGATAGGTTCATTGGGAAACTTATTTTTATTTTCAACATTTAAAAAGTTGTAGCTATCAATATTATTTTTCAACTAGTTGTGCCCGCGACTTCTTCCGCGTGGAATAGTTATTTTTGCCATTTTTCCCGAATTTTTTCACCTAATAGTTGCAGTTTTATGTTATATAGCCTAAAGCCTTCCTCGATAAATGGTATATTCAACACAAAAAGAATTTTCAATTCGAACCAGTAGTTCCTGAGATTAGCGCGTTCAAACAAACAAACTCTTCAGCTTTATAATATAAGTATAGATAACAAACGATAATTTTGCACCTACTTGGTAGGTAAGTATCTGAAATATTGTAAATGCGAAAGTTTCTTAATTCTTTGTAAATCGTGACATTATATATGATAGCGATAAAGAAATCTATTTGCTTTGAAAATCCCTAGTAAAATGCTTAAACTAAAATAGTCTCATTTAGGTACTACCTACCACCAAAGCTGTACATAACTACATACACATAATCATGTAGGTTGCATGCTAGTTATATTACTACTTTTTAAATTTTGTTCTTGTTACCTGTTGGTGTACCTAAATAATAAACAAACGTCTTTATCTCTTACGGGGTAGACAGAGCCAACAGTCTCGCAAAGACTGAAAGGTCACGTTCAGCTGCTCAATTGAAAAACAACACCTAAGTTAGGAGTGCAGTCATTCATTGACCATTTGCGGTAGGGTGTCATGTTACCAGGAACTGCGAAGGTAATTGAGGGGAAATTAATTACCAGAAGTGGAAAAAGCATTATCTGTATCGATGGCTGTTTCAAATTACACTTTGAACCTTTCACGAGGAAGTTAAGCACGTTTTCCACTTGATTAATTTCAGACGTCTTTAATGATTATTTTACTAGATGATTATAAACAGTAAAAAACATAAAGATATTTCGTTTTTCGTACAGCTTCGTATATATTCGTATGTAATTTATGCGAATGTCTGCCTTGTGTTGCTTTCACGGTGAAAATTCTACACTAAATTTAATTAAAATAAAATAGGAGTACATACATACATACATAAAATCACTTTTTCCCGGAGAGGTAGGCGTACATTTGCACATTTTAATGCGTACATGAGTACCTACAGTTTAATCTTTTCTGAAAATTCCTACAGGCACGGGAAAGCCGGTGATATAATTAGTTAAGCCAGTGTATACCTACGTTAAAATAAATAGATTGGGTCCAATTTGCCTATAAACACATCCTTACTAATATTACAAATGCGAAAATAAGTTATTTTATTTGTTTGTTGTCTCTTCACGCGTTAACTAATGCACCCATCTTCTTGAAAAATCGCGTATATATAATTAAGCGTCTGGAGAAGGACATAGAGTAACAAAGAGTTTTCATCCTGGTAAAAACCATGGTATTTGCGAAAAACCTGTATTCTTTTGTAAGTGGCGCTAAATTC
Organism: Amyelois transitella; assembly: GCF_032362555.1. NCBI lineage: Eukaryota > Metazoa > Arthropoda > Insecta > Lepidoptera > Pyralidae > Amyelois > Amyelois transitella. Next base: position 534,940 of record NC_083511.1, on the reverse strand, counting down.
GCGCGGGCAAGTCTAGTAAAGTGAAGTTGGCGGTAAAGTCTTAAGTTCAAGTAATTGATCGATCAATCAATTTGCCTACGAAAAAAGCCTGCACGTCACTATGCAAGACCTTGTCATATTAAAACACTACAATTAATAGGATCTTCGTGACGCGAACAAAGCTTTAATTAAGACTATAATGAGCTTTTAATAATAACGCTATCTGTGATGGACCGTACAATATTATATACATCATCAATATTCTATTCAGGAAGCGTTTATACATTTTTTTATACAAAAATGCAATTACTGACTGCACGCATGTTGCGTCAAATATTTGATCAAACCTTGGCTATAGCATGTGTTACGCGGTGGTATGGATAGCAAAATAAGGATTATTAAAATTTTAACTACAGTTTCTTTTTTAATAATCATGGGATTATTTCCACCAAATTCTTTGATGTAATCCATTCCCTTTTTTAATATTTTGATTGATAACTTTTAAAAAACAACAATTAACAAATTTTTTTTTAATTTTAACCAAAATTATACAGATTACTTTAAAAAAATTTTATAACTTCAATTCTAAATTTAAGTGCCAATGCAATTAACATTAGACAGATTTCTAACAGTATTCACAATGACTTTTCATTATTATTTTGCCGTCGCTACACGAACTGACCCACAGTCTGCAGTCAAGGTCATTGCCTTCAAGGGTCAACACGTAACAATAAACAAACAAACACACCTTATTCTTTGATAATAGATAGTGATTATTGTATTTAGAGTGGAAATATTTTAATGCGATGCGCACTGACGTCGAATTCTTACATTTGTGAATACAAGTTGATGATCTATTGTAAATTATATTATTGTGGCAGCATAGGGTTGTCAGAAACTTAATTTCTTTATAATGTGTACAGGAATGTGTGAAGTGGAAAAGTTATTTAATACAAATGGAAGCCTTCTAAGCTTGTCTAAGTAATAAACATTCAACTAAAAAAATGAATTGAATTGTATTAATGTGTATATGGAAAATGTGATATTCCTTATGCACTTAAAGTCCTCAATAAGATTCTAAATGTTTAATTATTTATATAAACTTTATTGTACAAAATACAAATGTATAGCACAATTGGCGGACTTAATGCTAGAAGCATTATCTACCAGTCAACCATTGTACGAGTAGATGTTTTGAAGCTACTTGTTATATCTATTTGAACTAGAACACGCGTGTCCGCCCTCGATAATCTCATTCCCATGGGAGATCCTGAGAATCCTCTTTTAGAAATGAACCCTAGACCACCTATATAGAAAATTTAAAATCTTCTAACCCAGTTTGAGCTATTCATTAATAAGTCAAACACTCTGTCAGTCAGTGTCCTCTTTTACATGCATATAAGCACGTCTATATCCCTTGCAGGGTAGATAAAGCCAACGGTCTTGAAGAAACTGATAGGCCCCATTCAGCTGTTTGGCTTTATGATAGAATTGATTCCTCTTTTATTATATTTAGAATATAAATATTGTCTTAATTAATCTCAATTCTATCATTAAGCCAAATAGCTGAGCGTGGCATATCAGTATTTTCAAGACTGTTGGCTCTGTCTACCCTACAAGGGATATAGACGTGACCATATGTATGTATGTGTAGAAATATTGTGCGCGACAACCCTACTGAGCTAAATAATTTCCGTTTTGATGTATGGACAGTAGACGACTGACAAGCATAGATTGATGTTTTGCCTCAACACTGAGCATCATTCCGATTTAGAAGCTCCTTGGCCGTTGACACGACTTATATGACTCAATGATGTTATGTTATTAAATTGTTCAGCTCCTTAATATCAGCTTATGTAATAGAAGGTTGAGGCTACCGGTGTTAGAACAATAACATTAACGTGTTCCCGATTTTGATGCAACACGAACTTAAAAATTCTATTGACAGATCTTATATACTTTTTAATTTTCATCGAAGTCAACACCCGCACTATGGTTCGCTGCTAGTTCGCTTTTTATTATGACTTGACGAGACAGCGATAGTTATCGCGCGATAAAAACGGCGTCGCACGTGCCATATAATATTTATATTTATTTATATAATTTTTTTTTTGCACCAGGATAATTGGTAGACAATAATAATATTGGTAGAGAATAGTGTTGGATAATACTTACCAATAAGGGGGTTCACACTAAATCCCTTTTGGATTTAGAAAGTTGACCTTGTACCAGTAGTAACAAATCAACATGCGCTGTTGGAAGAGAGTGGTGTTGGTTAACCCTTACCAATAATAATGTTGATAGAGAGTAGTGTTGGACAATACTCACCAATAAGGAGGTTTGCACTGTAATCGCTCTCGGATTTGGAGCAGTTGACCATGTACCAGTGGTCACAGATCAACATTCGCTGTTGGAAGAGCGTGGTGTTGGGACAAGTGTAGCTGAACTGGCGGCCGAGTCCGTCGCACATGTGGTACACCTGGAACAATAAATAGGTGGATTTTAAGTTTCTGTAAGTATTTTCTCAGTAATAAATGTACTGTTAATTAACATTTAGAGGTGTGGCGACATCTATACGCCACAAGTCACAAAAACAAAATCACGCGACGCTAACAGTCTAAAACAGCGAAAAGTCTAAATCGCGCAAGCAAAGATTTCACGGATTGGAGCTATATACAACCTCCGGCACGACATCGTCGGAGCCGCGGTTCCCCAGGCATAACACCTAGCCTGGCGGAAGATCTTCTCTTTGATGGTGGTCGAGCCGAAGCATCACTCTCCCTCTACAGAGGTCTGTTCTGTAGAAGGAGCGATGATTCGGCTCGATCGATATTAAAAGATTGTCAGTTCTGGTAAACTTAGTTGTGGTGTCTGACAAAATCGAACTACTACTATCTACTCTATTTTAGATCTATTTTAAGTCTCACAGTGGATTCGTGAGCTTACGAAAAATTTATAAACTTAATTAGAAGAATAACAACCTCAGCTTGGTTCTGGTTTAGTTTTAATTTGACAGTTTCGAGAAGATTACGAGCTAGACACAACCTAATTACTATAGTACCCATTCATCCCAATGAATTAGCTTAAATGTCAGATTTAGGTAAATACCTAGGTAGGTATGCTATTTAAAGAATTCACGTTTTGCATTCAAATTTATGTAGCAAAAAATAGTCACATGGATTCCTAAAGTCACGACTGGTTATGACAACAATGTACCAAAAATACTAATCTGTATACATAGTCTTTTTTTTCCTTTTATCGTCTACATTGTTTCTTATTGTACGTTTTACTCTTATGGTGCAATAAAGTGTGATGTATCTTATAAGTAAGTAAGCCACGGCTTATTTCTATTTATCTCTATTTTTTCTAATTGTACCGGATATATTATATATATATATATATAGATAATAGGACCACTCCATATCTTTCCCATGGATGTCATAACAGACGACTAAGGGATAGGTTTTTAAACTTGGGATTCTTCTCAGGCGATAGGCTAGCAACCTGTCACCCTATTAATCTCAATTCTATCATTAAGCCAAACAGCCGAACGGGGCCTATCAGTCTTTTCAGCATTGTTAGCTCTGTCTTCCCCGCGAGGGATAAAGACGTGACTATATTTATTTATGTATATCAATAAGTATACTAACAAAAATAAGAAGCGGGCGGAGCTTCGGGCATAATTTATTAATAATTAACCACATGGAACTTAAAAACTAGTAATCTTATAATTACTTACCTACTTCATGTTTATTCGAAACCACGAAATGAAGACATTAACAAAAATAGCACACGATAATACGCTAATCTCCTAACCAATTAGTTATTCCGTCTACTTCTGACTATGCAGCTTTGAATGAGTCCAGAATTAAATTTAAATTAATGTAGTATTTTGTACAAAATACATTCTAGCGTTCAATGACATTGATTGTAACAATATAATGATGAGCATGCAGTACCTACAATCATTAAGGCTATGTGAATTAAAATCAAATTACAGTGATCGAATTAATCTCATCTCATTGAAATTACAATGCGACCTCTATATTGTAGAGTAAAACTAAAAAAAAATTAATTCCATAATGCACTATGGCCTGTGGTTTATGCTCAGTCTTTAATCTATGAGAATTTTTGACAATGCAAAAATGGATGATTCATAATGGACGTGAAGATGTCGTACAAGGCGACTTAGGCAATACAAGCTACGAATCTTACAATCAAAATATATCGGCATAATCTTACTGTTCTTACACACAACACTTCTTTTTCCTTATGGGTTAAACAGAGCCAATAGTTACAAAATGCAAAAGCCATATAAGTAGCTGGATGGAAGTGAGATTTTGAGTAGGTACTATAATAATGCAAATTTTGTTTATTTACCATTCTGACACTGTCATTACAGGCTAGCCAAATGCGATAGTATAGCTACATACATACATATAGTCACGTCTATATCCCTTGCGGGGCAGACAGAGCCAACAGTCTTGAAAAGACTGAATGGCAACGTTCAGCTATTTGGCTTAATGATAGAATTGAGATTCAATATATTCAATTGAGATGATAGAAGAGAGATAGTATAGCTATACTTATAACTAAACTTAAATTTGGTAACTAATTATATTAAGTGATAGTGCAAAAAAAGTGGTCGATCTCCACAGCTATTAGATTTAGTACCTATGCGCAACGCACGCGTCAGTGGCGCTTCCCGAGTTGCAGAGAGCAAGTTGGTGCGCGCGCGCAGCACCAGCAGCAGCACATCAACCGAACATAATATAATCCCAAATACATCCCTTGACCGACTTGTACGATCTGCGTGGGAATTGCACCATACATACATATGTACATATGGTCACGTCTTAACCCTTGCGGGGTAGACAGAGCCACGGCACTTGGAATTGCACCAGCACATGGGAATACCCAATGGAACCCGCCTCGCTGTTTTTTGTTAGGATATGACTTGATATAAGTAGTTAACTACATATAAGAACCTACATAAGTAAAATTAGTTTGAACTAGCCACTTTGATGCGGCAGAGTCTAACTATCGTCAATTAACGTAATAGAGCAAAAACTTTGTGTTTCCCGCCATTAAATGAATTTGTGAATAACCCAAACATTACAAGTCATCAAAACATGTTGCTAGAACACGTGTTTGTGCATTCGCTATGGTATTCGTTATACTTTAAAAATAAAATAAAAAATAATCTTATTACTAAAAACCTACTTACTTTAACCTACTACTAAAAAGGATAGGGTATTATAAACATATAAATATAAGGTTTATAAACTTGGGATTCTTTTTTAGGGCGATGGGCTAGCAACCTGTCAATATTTGAATCTCAAATCTATCATTATGCTGTATAGCTGATCAGTCTTTTTGACTTAACGATAGAATTGAGATTCAACTAGTGACAGGTTGCTAGCCCATCGCCTAAAAAAGAATACCAAGTTTGTAAGCATATCCCTTAGTCGCCTTTTACAACATCCATGGGAAAGAGATGGAGTGGTCCTATTCTTTTTTGTATTGGTGCCGGGAACCACATGGCCCATTAAAATAATAAACTTTGCGAATTACTAAATCTGTTTGAAATCTTAACAGCGGTTACATGCATTTCTGTATTTCAATTTGCGGCGACGTGGGTCATGTCATGGCAAGTCAAGTTATCTCACACCCTTACACAACTGTGACCAACCGAAGACTTGTGACCACAACGCTACCCAAATTATTTGTTGAGAAACCATTGATCGCAACTGTACTTATTTGTATCTTATATCTTTCCCGTGGATGTCGGAAAAGGCGACGATGGGATAGGCTTAGGATTGAACTTGAGATTCCTCTCGTAGGCAATAAGCTAGCAACCTGTCACTATTTGAATCTCATTTCCATCACTTAGCCTCGCAGCTAAGCGTGTCCTTTCAATACTATTGGTTATGTCCTCCTCGCAGGGGATATAGACGTGATACCTGAATATGTGATGCGTGATATATGGAACCTGTCAGGAACCACACTACCTCTGAATCTTACTTTACTTTGTTCGTGTAACTAATAACTTTGACTGCCCCGTAATAAACGGAGACGTGATTTCCGCACAATCAGTTAGTTACATTTATTCACTGACAGAAATTTAAATCAATTGCCTTTTCATTCACAATTTTGGATTTCGTATTCAAAAGTAATGATCTTACGTCGCGATGACAGTTGCCTGATGATTCAAAGTCACGTCATGGGCTACGAAGACCGTGGTATGATTAATTAGGTGCTGTGATGATTGCTGTTTAAGCGTCTTTTGTAGGCGTAAAGTTTCTCACGCTTATTGGCTCATTTTAAGTTCATTTAGGTATTGATAGTTCATACATACATACATACATATAAGAAGAATCCCAAGTTTATAAGCCTACCCCTTAGTCGCCTTTTACGACATCCATGGGAGAGAGATGGAGTGGTCTTATTATATTGATAGTTCACAAGGAATCATTTTAGTTCTTCTGTCTCTCAGCAAATTTCTCCAGAACTTTACTTAAAGAAAGAAAGTTATTTATATAATCTTGTTTCTTGAAACTCTGGAATGCTTGTGGAGGTCGGATGAGAGTGATTTCGTGTAAAATCCTGACTTACTCAATCCGGGATCGTGGTAATAGGCGCATCGGGAGCTCCTCTCCGGAAAGGTGAGTACGTAAGCGGTATTAACGCCATAATAAACATACATACATATAATCACGTCTATATACCTTACAGGGTAGACAGAGCCAACAGTCTTGAAAAGTCTGATAGGCCACATTCAGCTGTTTGGCTTGATCATAAAATTGAGATTCAATTAGTGACAGGTCGCCCAAAAGCAGAATACCAAATTTACAAGCATATCTCTTAGTCGCCTTTACGACATCCATAGGAAAGAGATATAGTGGTCCTATTATTTTTTCTATTGATGCCAGGAACCACACGACACAATGATAAACATAACCTATCACATTTGTTTTGATATAGTCACTGTAACGTAAGTCACGAATTCAAAGATGATTTACAAAAAAAAAAACAGATCAAGGCAGCCGTGGAACTTCCTCATTCCGAGCGGAGCCGGGTCAGATGACTAGTTAAGATATAAAGCAAAAAACGTAAGATCAAAAGATTTTTAACTTGACTTATCATGGAAATATCGATTTTCAAGAAAAACTTAGATTAAGTAAGTCAGAATTAATCATCGAAAATTGCGCATACCTATTAATATTTACCGCTCAGCCCCGAAGATAGAGGTATTAATGTATGAAACATAAAAAAAATTATGATATTCTATTAAATTTTTGAAATTATTTAAAATGCACATGAGATGCAAATATATTTGAATAGTATATAAATATGCAATGCAATATAAAAGAAATACCATTAAATGAATGAAAAATAAAATATGAAATATGTGATAATTTAAATAAATTTACAGAAATAAAAATGAATTATTTATCTAGAATTTTAAGCAAGGCAATTGTTAAATAAAATATATCGATAAACGATCTAAAATGAACGACTACATGTGGACAATTTATATGACAACTTATTTGTAGAAGTGCTTACCTTTGACATATAACATAATAACTTTAATTGGTTTGATATACCTAATGGTGACAATAATTTTTTACGGTCAGTTTTTAATTGATAACTTCTTTTGGAAAACATGAATGACAAATAAGGAGTGCTTTATGATTTAATATTCTATACTTTATATTATTAATATACATAGTTTTCATTGCAGAAAATAAAATGATATATAATTTAAACTGCATTATTTTGCAACATGATTTTTGATAAATTTTTATTTACTTAGTAGTATATATAGTATATATGTCAGGTTCATTACCTAAGTAAGTTCTTCTAGAACAAAGAAGGACGGACAAATAATATTTTTTATCCCAGTAAAAACTATAGTTACCGTGGAATTTGCGAAAAACCCGTATCTAGTAAAGCTTCGCGAGCTCTAGCACTTTTAAAGGAACAAATGCTTCCTCTTTGATTAACCATACATTATTCACTATTATATCATCCAAAACTGGTATGTCTGTGAACTACATTGTGTAATAATTTTATTCCATAAGTTGATCACCCGACCTTGTCTACAACTAGTTTGGCGATCTTTTGTATTATTCATTATTTTGAATAATAATTTTCTTAAAAAGTAAGATAATATTAAATAAATAGATGCAAAATATAACTATAAAACTATACTACTTTTAATGAACGATTTAATGTTTTTAAATAAATCCCTCTTCGCGGGGGTAGGCAGAGGCTAAATCTTTCCATTTGCCACGATCCCTGCATACTTCTTTCGCTTCATATCATCATAAATTGATTGGTAGTTGTTTAAAAATGTTGTTAATTTACACACTGGCCGCTTACAGGAAAGTTATAATTTTACGTATCGAAAAAGTACGATCGTCTTTTGTAAATTTTTTACACAACAATGATTTAAGACGAATTGAAATTAGGATTATTTTTATGTTTTAAATTTTTAATTATAGTTTTCTTTATTTTTACCAACACAAAGTTTTTTATTTTACATCCCGGCTAATTATCTAAACAGCAGTCCTCACTCGTTTCACTCGCTCAGTCAACAAAGACTACACGCGAGCGAAGTTACGGTAAGAGCTAAGTTAACGGACGTTCCATAAACAAATGCCTTTTCGCTTTCTCTCCACTGCCGTGTGCGCAGACGCAGTGACGTCACAAAGGTCAAGGTGAAACAACTGGTTCAGTGGATCATTGAGCAGTGGGTCGCGGGTGTGAATGGGTGTTTACTACAAGATGGAGACGACTGAACGAAAGGAAAAGTTAAAAGGTCGTTGTTTGCCTTCTTTTTTGTCATGTTGGCTGTGACATTTACGATTATTGTGGCATTATTTTTATAGTTTTGGTTTCATCAATTTACATATATACATATGTACATACGTCTATATCCCTTGCGGAGTAGACAGAGCCAATATTCCCAAAAAGACTGAATGGCCACGCTCAGCTGCTCGGCTTAATGATGGAATTGAGATCCAAATAGTGACAGGTTGCTAGCCATCGCCTAAAAAAAAGGATCGCAATTTTATAAGCCTATCCCTTAGACGCGTTTTACGACATCCATGGGAAAGAGATGGAGTGGTCCTATTCTTATTTGTATTGGTGCCGGGAACCACACGGCTCCATCAATTTATTAAGGAAAAAGTGGTTTGAGCACACACACATTGGTAGGATTAACACAAATTCTTGTAATACTGTTCATAGAAAAAAAAGGTACCCGAAACCGCCGAGCTCGCATGAAGAGAGTTATAAATGTTAATGAAGCGAAAGAAGTATGCAGGGATCGTGGCAAGTGGAATGATGTGGTCTCTGCGTACCCCTCCGGGAAAGAGGCGTGATTTATGTATGTTTATATGTATGTACTGTTCATAGAACCAAACTAATTTTATGAGTCTTATTTTTTTAGTAATAGTCAACATTAGGCACAGATGTGGGAATAACAGTCGATAATTCGTATAACAAACAGAAAAATATAGACACCTACGAACCTCTTTCAATGCACTTGGCTCAAATACTTTTGGCAATAAATTCTTATTATATAGCCAATAGACCACCCGATTAATTCTCGGCTAACCTAATTTCAAGAAACAGCAGCAATCTATAACATGCCGTGCTTTAAAGGGCATGAAATTAGATTCAATAAGGGTCAAACGTTTACATCATAGAACCTAAAAATGCAATTCGTTTTGGTAACAACAAGGAACTTATCACCGAATAGAATTGTCATAAGGTAAGATATTAAAAGAGTAGAAAATTTTCGAAATGCGGATCCCCCGGTTCCTATGTCCCGAATGCAACCTCCCTCCCCCTTAATGCTTGTAACTCACACTCTGCTATCATCTGGATAAGATTATTTCTTTGGATTGTAATTGAGTATTGTTTTACCCTTGGAGGAGCGAAGTCTCCTAACACAGGTATTACATACTTAACAGGAGACTTCAAACACTTTTGTTATTTACCATATTGTAAGTTAAAGAATAAATATTTTTTCATTTTCATTTTCATTTTCATTTGTAACTGAGGCGGAGGGAGGTTGTAACCGGGAACACGCAAAGATCATAGAGAATTATATTAGAAAGGTAGAAAGGAGCCATCCGTCTTATAAAAACTGAAAGGACAGGTACATACAAAATTGAATCAAATTTGAAAAAATCTGTTAGCATCTGTTTAGTAATCATTAATAAATCTTTTAGAATTATTACTCTCGAAAAGTTAATTATTATTTAAGTATAATAATTAAATTCCCTGTACGCATATTCCATAAGTTTCTAAGCTTCAAGTATTGCACGCACCGTGAAATATTTTCTATAACCTTTGGCAAAGGCGTCTCGCGACATAAAGCCGTTGCCCAAATGCTTTGCATAGACAAGGCATAGACAATAAGCACTTGTAAAATGTATCCAAGCGATGACTTACGTACATTATGCGTATTTATTGACTTGCTTTAACATTATTCAAGAGATCAAAGAAAAATAATCTTTATTATTTATTGAAAAACTATATTCTAATACATTTATTTCTACACGTAGGTTACATCCCTTACAGGCTAAAAAGAGCCATCAGTTTCGAAAAGTCTCGAAGGCTACGTTTAGCTGGTTGGCTAAATAATTCCATCGCCCTAAGATGTAGTCTCTGCCTACCCCTCCGAAAGACGCCTAAGGGATAGGCAACTAAAACAATGACACTACAAATTTTGTGTAGCAACTTTAGGTTTTTCAAAACCTGGTAACTGCCAAATTTTGAAGCATCACCTCAACGTTGAAGTATGCGCATACGCAGTATAGGTCAGGGCTGTCCCAGCTTGTGCAGCACGGTAGCGTGCGAACCATTGTACAAGTGCCACTTATATTTACGACATCATGATTCTCAGGCGTTAATAAGATTAGTTTATAAGCAGCTTAATTGGTGATTTTTGATTAGCTCATTATTTGAAGTAATAAACAAACGTCATGAAAATTCAAAATATGATGAATGAAAATGTGTGTTATGGTAATACCACAAAACATCTGCGTCCGAGGACATCGATTATTTCTTCACTTTAGACAAAATAGCGTGATGGGTGTCATCTGTGACCTTAGAATGCCAGGCAGGCAGAAGGGGCAGGTCTTTCAATGAATTGATATTAGGCTGGTTCTGTTATATAATATTATCTTTATCTGATTTTTTATCAGATTAGATTAGATTAAACATACAAAGCTAAACCCAATGCAAAATATTACGAAAGTCACGACAACAAAATCATGGCAAACATTATTACATAAAAATTATGCATTTTTATATAATACATCAAAGAATTGACAGTCCAATGTAAAATGAAATGTCAGTTCACTAAATCAGGCATGTTGTAGATCATGAAAAGAGCATTCCAAAACCGGTTGGAATCCTTTACAAATCACGATTTATATGGGTCCTCAATCGTTAATACAGTTTCGTTTTATATTTCAGTGTCATATCCTTAAAAGGATAATATCGGGGGCATTAACACTGCACAAATAATACTTCCCATTTTTTTAGTTAATCATTTTTATAAAAGTTCTTGTTTATTTAAATAATGTACTCGTATCAATAATATACATACATACATATGGTCACATCTATATCCCTTGCGGGGTAGACAGAGCCAACAGGCTTGAAAAGTCTGAATGGCCTCGTACAGCTATTTGGCTTAATGATAGAATCGAGATTCAAATAGTGATAGGTTGCTCGCCCATCGCCTAAAAAAGAATCCCAAATTTGCAAGCCTCCATCCCTTAGTCGCCTTTTACGACATCTATGGGAAAGAGTGGTCCTATTCTTTTTTGTATTGTTGCCGGGAACCACACGGTACTCTATAAATATATAAATACTATATATATACTAAATATATACATTATTAGGTTCTACTTCCATCCAATTCTAAACCTGTATTGTCACTTTTCATATATAACTTTGTAAGCTTTCTGGCATGCAGTAGATGTTTTGCGAACTAGTTCTCAGTTCGGCGAGGACATTGTAAGCTGAATCACCTGATTGTCCGATAAGATTTTACATGATTCATGGCTAGCCATCTGGTCGTTGTCAGATAAACAACTGAATGAGATTAAGTTATACTAGGTTATCCAAATAGGCTGGCGCTTTAAACTTACTTTAAGCACAGAACAAAAAAAAATGTTAGGTATATTTGTTACAAACGAACAAAAAAGCATTTATGCTAACTCAGAAGTATTAATTCTTGTTAAAAATGGTCCATGTTATCTCTTTAGATTTAATGACGGACCTACTGTCCGTTTAAATAAAAGGGTCCCATTTTACTCTTGGGGTCCAGATAAATTAAAACTAATTAGGTAAATAGTTTTGCTATTTTCGTTATCAATAACGTGACCTATAAGTAAATAAATAAATAAATAAATAAATAAATATATACGGGACAAATTACACTGATTGAGTTAGCCTCGAAGTAAGTTCGAAACTTGTGTTACGAGATACTAACTCAACGATACTATATTTTATAATAAATACTTATATAGATAAACATCCAAGACCCAGGACAATCAGAAAAAGTTCTTTTCTCATCATGCCTTGACCGGGATTCGAACCCGGAACCTCCGGTGTCACAGACAAGCGTACTACCGCTGAGCCACAGAGGCTGTCCTATAAGTACATGTTGCCTGTCGTGAAACAATAGACCACATTACAGTCGTCTTTGAATAGGCATATCTAACGATTGAACGTGTCGAATACTTCACATACTTATTTGACATCAAGCCCATGCGTGTATGTAGAAACCAAAGAATAATAAGACTAGCGTAGAGAACGGACACATACACGGAAACACGGAAATAACTTTTAAGGGATATAAATGTTTTATTTTTTTATTATTGGTGCCGTGTGGTTCCCGGCACCAATACAAAAAAGAAGAGGACCACTCCATCTCTTTCCCATGGATGTCGTAAAAGGCGACTAAGGGATAGGCTTACAAACTTGGGTTTCTTCTTTTAGGCGATGGGCTAGCAACCTGTCACTATTTGGATCTCACTTCTATCATTGAGCCAAATAGCTGAACGTGGCCACTCAGTCTTTTCAAAACTGTTGGCTCTGTCTAGCCCGCAAGGGATAAAGACGTGACCATATGTATGTATGTATGTATGTAAATGTTTTTTATTCAACGTTTAATTTGAGCATCTTTAAAAGATCATCGGTGCTCGAATCGGTAAGTTGCCCGCTTAAGATGCGTGATGCGCAGAAAGGCACAGGTTCAAATCCCACCTTTGCTAAGTGCCAATGACTATTTTCGAAGTTATGTACATTAGTTTGAATACTATCCGATGCTCTTACGGTGAGGGAAAACATCGTGAGGAAACTTGTTCAGGAAACTGGATGTGTAACCATGATCTATCCAATACGGGTTAGGTTTACCTGCAAAGGTTGCGGAGGACAGATGGGAGTCGCTTCGTGTAAAAATCTGACTCACCTAATTAATTCAAGGTCCATGGTCAAAGGCATATCCCGGACTCCTCTCCAGAGTGGTGAGGATGCAACCGGGACTAAAGCCAGGAGGAAGAAGTTAAATTTGAGCATGTGTCGGAATAATGCGTGTGAGCGGAATTATAGTTACTAGTATGGTATAAAACATAACATTATCTCTTACAGGATTGATATCACAAGACTCGAAGCCACATTTAGCGGGTGTATCGATGGAATTGAGAGTCAGAGATCTCTAAATAAATTTTAAGGTCTCTAAAAAAATATATTCTATAGAGGCGTGATAATCTGATAAGTAATACATATTCCATATAACAATAGACTCTCGTTTAATTGAGTCGACTGTTAACATTCTAAGATGGCCGTGTCAGGGTTACCGCAGATTTGAGGTTATAATTACCGAGCTCTATGCAAATGGCTCGCAGACGACTTTATTGACCTTTCACAGTGAATTTCCTCTAGCGATTACTGATGTTATGATATTGATTACTTTTTTAATATCAAGTTACTGGAACAAGAGTAAACGTAGTCAAAAATAAATTTACCTTATGTTTTTTTTTTGTTTTTATAATTTTCAAATATGTTTTGTTGTTTTTGTCATTCCATTGTTGTAATATTTTTCTCATTCCAGTCGTATAAATTTATTTTAAACTCGCTCTTACCTAATGATTTCTTTCATAATGCTCAATGCATACATATGATCACGTCTATAACCCTTGCGGGGTAGACAGAGCAAACAGTCTTGAAAAGACTGAAGGGCCACGTTCAGCTTTATGGCTTAGTGATGGAATTGGGATTCAAATAATGACAGATTGTTAGCCCATCGCCTACATGAAGAATCCCAAGTATAATATCCCTTAGTCGCCTTATATATTTTTTATTATGTTTTTCATTTGCAATTATTTTTTTCTTATCCCGGTCTTATATAATATATAACTTCAGAAGAAATTTTAACATATAGTTACCTAAACCTACTATGCCTTTTATTAATAATTTGCGTATCAAAATGACACCATTTTACATTAAACTTTATGTTTGTTTAATGTTTAAAGGCAAGAAATGTGGGCCGTTGAGTGTGTAGGTACTAAAAGCGGTAATGACCTTTGTAATTATGCAAGCACCATTGGTTTCTATTTCATCAGATATCATTACTGTACAAATGTGAATCAAATAGAAAAAAAAAAGTCAGTTACGCTTTCTTGATTCGTGGCACTGCAGACTTTTTAGATTATTTGGTAATAGATTTAATAAGAAATAACAGGCTACTTTTAAGAACATATTGTAAAGTATATTGATTCAATGAAATTATAGTACGTAAGTATAATTAATTGAAACAGATTTTACATCCCGTTATCTATTAGCAAACTTGCAAAAAAAAAATTAGGAGACATCGCCTAACTTTTTCACATAAGTTCTTCAGTAAAATTTTTCGTCAAATCATTATTATATATATTATAGATTTAATACTCGAAAATTTCGATCATATCTTCTTAATTAGGTCCATCATAGCCAAATAAATCGTGGCCAATCTTAAAATATGTCGTAAGAAAAATACAGCGTCGTCAGAACCCTGTCATCACAACACAATTACTCCTGATCTTTGCTTCCCTGACCCTCATTACCTTTCGCAAACTTATCTGATGTAATAAATATCGTAACCATCCATGCGACATCTTTTTTTTATTATGACAGCAATAAATTTTACTGAAAAATGGCTTTCGAAGAAGTGAAGGTACCTATACCTATAGATTCTTTACAAAATGGATGTTGGTCAACTAATGAAACATATACATGGCATACATAAACTAATACGTATACATTAGGCATCATTCCGTAGTCGAGCCGTAGGTCCCCGAATAAAATAGCATTTTTCTAAGTTGTATACATGACATTTGCCGTGTGGTTCCCGGCACCAATACAAAGAAGAATAGGACCACTCCATCTCTTTCCCATGGATATCGTAAAAGGCGACTAAGGGATAGGCTTACAAACTTAGGATTCTTTTTTAGGATATGGGCTAGCAACCTGTCACTATTTAAATCTCAATTTTATCATTAAGCGAAATAGCTGAACGTGGCCATTCAGTCTTTTCAAGACTGTTGGCCCTGTCTTCCCCGCAAGAGATATAGACGTGACCATTTGTATGTATACATGACTTGAGTACTTACCGATGCTCTTAAAGCTCAGAAGCAGGTCGACTAAGTAAATATTACAAGGAGAGTGAACGGGACAGGGTTCCCAGTGGGAAGACCTGGACGATCGTACCTGGATCAAATCGGGGACATCCTGGCGAACAGGTAAGAAGAATCATATCTACTCTGAACTTTTATTAATTATAATTTTATTTATTTGTAACTGACGACCTTGTCCCCTGGGAAAGACGCGTATACGTGATTTTATTATTCAATGGTAAAAACCTTATTTTCGCCCTTGATCTAAAGAGGGAGGAAAATGCCGTGTGGTTCCCGGCACCAATACACCACAAGAATAGGACCACTCCATCTGTTTCCCATGGATGTCGTAAAAGGCGACTAAGGGATAGGCTAACAAACTTGGGATTCTTTTCTAGGCGATGGGCTAGCAACCTGTCACTATTTGAATCTCAATTCTATCATTAAGCCAAATAGCTGAACGTGGCCATTCAGTCTTTTCAAGACTGTTGGCTCTGTCTACTCCGCAAGGGATATAGACGTGACCATATGTACCTATGTATGTATGTATCAAAAGAGGACCAGATCACGTGCCCTCTACATGAACAATGCCTGTGTTTATGTCAGCAATCTGGCATTCCCTTACAAGGAGCGGACCGACGCGTCGTGGGCGCATGGCTTTAATTGTTTTTCACTGTTTCGTTAAGTTATGAGATGTTAAAATTTATTTATATGTGCTGACTTTAAAAAGGTAAAGAATGAAGCTTGAAATATGTACAATTGAAATGTAGATAAATAAAATCAACGATTGCATTAATCTACATCATTATAGTAGTTTTTTAGAATTGGTAAGGTGCCTGCAAAGGTTGCAGCCGTAAGATGAAATTCGCTTCGTGAAAAAAACCTACCTCACTCAATCTAGAATCCATGGTCAAATGCATTCCACGGGCTCCTCTCAAGAGTGTGAGAGGATGCAATCTCTTTAAATAATTTAATGCATCTCTACTATTGCAGCGCCCGTCAGGCTCCATAATTGTCTACTTTTAATTTAAAAGTATCTATTCACAAACCCTTCATTATAAAAGCAATAAAATTTAATTTGACAACAAATACAATATCATCGACATAACAGGCGTGAACACTGACCATACCTCTCAAACTCATTGTTACATCATCGGAGAGTTACGAGCCGTCAGTCAGGAAGATTTTACATGGAATTGGTAATTGCGTGCACATTGCTACCGATTACTACGCGGATGCACCGCGTTTATGCAATTAATTGCAATTATGAGCATGCGCAGCTCGGCCAGATATCATTTGTATTTTGTAATCATTCGTTAACACTTTTATTGATGTATAAAAGTTTCTTTAAAAATGTAACTCTTGAAAGCGAATGTACGACTTCATAATAAGTCTTTGTTTGTGGACAGAATAATCGCCTATCTTCATCATTTTTATTATTTTTGCCACAATCTTAACAAATGATTAGTTCTTAATAAAGATTTTCGTAATTTTTTTGTCAATTTCACTCACTTCTTAGTGAGCGAGCTATTTCCCAAGTGTAAATCAGATTTCTAAATGGAGCAATTATTAAAACTCTTACAAGATTTATATAGGCTATATACCTAGGTTTATCTATTAAAGAGGAAATAACCCATAATATAATATATATAACTAACTGTGCCCGCGACTTCGTCCGCGTGGAATAGTTATTTTGGGCATCGTTGAAGCCCACAAGGGTGAATAATATTCCCCGTTTTTTTTTTCACATTTTCCATTATTTATTCGCTCCTAATAGTTGCAGCATGATGTGATATATCCTAAAGCCTTCCTCGATAAATGGTCTATTCAACACAAAAAGAATTTTTGTCGGGAACCACACGGCAACAAATAGTTGAATAAACATTTTTACAATCTCACCTGGCACCCAGTCTCGACATCAGCGTAGTACCCTGCCGCCCGTCCGCGGCAGGTGAACCTCGTGAGCGGTACTCTATTCCCTGAACCCTGGAACAAGTGAATATTTATTAATTAACATAAATAGAAATCCATTTACAAACACAATCGTATCAATATGTAATGATATAAAAGAGGGAACTGACTGACATTTCAACGCACAGCTTAAACCGCTGAGTCAAGCAATTAGAAATTTGGCATGCACGTTCCTAATTTATCTAGGGATGCACTAAAATTCTTTCCCGCGTGAAATGTATGAGATTTTTTTCTTGACGCAGACGAAGCCGCGGGCGTACTCTAGTTAGTATAAAAGAGTACAAAATCCGTATTACGTGCGTTTGTACATTGAGTATATTAATTAAACAAATACAAAAGTAATATCGTCTAAATCCAACTGTTTTATAACTTGTTCTATTTATTTTTATGTGCAATAAAGACAACAAAATTATTGTGATAAGAATTTGAAACGAAAAACTATTTAAATGTCTTTACAGTATATGGTACCTCAGGAAGTATTTTACAAATTTCGATTATTGTTTTTTCATAACTAGCATTCGACATATCATATAACTTCCATTTCCAATATAGGTTTACCATCAAGCGGATAAGATCAATCAATGTCATCAATTTAATTCTCTCAGGTCAATAAGTAAAAAAAAATACTAAATTAGATAGGTAATATTTTATCTCAAATAAACTTAATCTTACATCATTACTAACAATCATTAAGTGTAATAGTTTTGTAAACATGAACATAATTGATAATGATCGGCCAGATGTCTGGACCTTTGTGAAATGTCACTTTCGAAATATACATGTAATGACCATAAACAGACATTAGAGTTAGTTGTTACAAGATCCGTTAGGTCCATTTCAAAACAAAGTTACTTTTCTAGATATCAGATTTATAGTTCGAATGAATATAACAAATAAATCAGGCAATAAATAAATAGGTTAAAAATATTTTTTTATTTTTTTATTTTCAGGTGAGGCATGTTTTTGATCCATACGAAACAATTAAGAGATTTAAAAAATACTCTTGATACTTTTTTTAAATACTTTGCTAGACATGCTTTACTTTTCCTACCGGGAAAAAGGCGTGATTTTATGTATGTATGCAAGACTGTTGGCTCTGACCAACAAATAAGGGATGAAGACACGATTATTGTATGTATTTACATACTTACACAAACGCTTGTTATATAAACACTGGAAACACGCATGCATATACATACAAAAACATACGCGTTAAATACATATACGAACACACTAACTAGTTATTAATATTTACACGAACACACGCGTTATATGAATACACGAACACAAGCGTCATACACATACACGAACACACGCGTCTTATACATACACGAACACACGCGTCTTATACATACACGAACACACGCGTCTTATACATACACGAACACACGTGTCTTATACATACACGAACACACGCGTCTTATACATACACGAACACACGCGTCTTATACATACACGAACACACGCGTCTTATACATACACGAACACACGCGTCTTATACATACACGAACACACGCGTTATTTACATACATGATCACACTCGTTATATACATACACGAACACACGCGTCTTATACATACACGAACACACTCGTTATATACATACACGAACACACTCATTATATACATACACGAACACTCACGTTTTATACATACACGAACACATGCGTCTTATACCTACACGAACACATGCGTCTCATACATACACGAACACACGCGTTATATACATACACGAACATACGCGTTATTTACATACATCGATGGCTCCCAAGTATACTATCGTATGTCTTAAAATGTAACTTTACAGGAGAAGCGATTGAACGTGTTAGAGTGTGTAGTTCCTGTAAATTTCAAGCTAGACACATGATTTTTTTTCTACAATTACTTGAAGTATAGTGTATATGAATATAATATCATTCTTTTATAAATATGTAATAGTTTCTGAGATATTGTTGTTAGGATACTTTACGTTGAAACGAAAAATTTTTAAAAATCGTAACTTATCCATACAATTATTTACTTCGTATAATTTGTCGATCAAAAAATCGTAACTTTCCTTTACGAGTATTTACTTTGTATATTTGTCAACAAAAAATGTGGTATGAGTTACTTACTGCTTTTTACGGGAATATAAGATTTTTGTTTATGCACGTATGTTGGGATATTATATTTAAAACTTCTTTAAAACATAAATTTCATTATGATAATGGGCAGTTGAGTGTAAGGTATTAATTATGTGCATAATAAATTATTACACCAATTAATATTTTTGGAATTTTTCATCATAATCAAAGAATCACAGATTATTTTTTACAACAAAACCATTTCATTTTCATACTTTTAGAACATAATAATCGCACATAAAATAAACATTTTCTCCAGAATTAAAAAAATAACAACTAAAATTAAATTCATCTTGATAAAGTAAAATAATATTTCTTTATGATTTGTGTGTTTTTAATGCATACAATATGCACATAAACTCAAATTAAAAAACAAACCAAAAAACTCACTCAATCCCACTAATTGAACAAATAAAGAGATAACATATATGATATATAATCACGTCTATGCGGGAATATACTCTTGCGGGGAAGACAGAGCCAACAGTTATCAAAAGAGGCCACGGTCAACCGCTTGGCTTACATACATACATACATATGGTCACGTCTATATCCCTTGCGGGGCAGACATAGCCAACAGTCTTGAAAAGACTGAATGGCCACGTTCAGCTATTTGGCTTAATGATAGGATTGAGATTCAAATAGTGACAGGTTGCTAGCCCATCGCCCAACAAAAAAGAATCCCAAGTTTGTAAACCTATCCCTTAGTCGCCTTTTACGACATCCATGGGGAAGAGATGGAGTGATCCTATTCTTTTTTGTATTGGTGCCGGGAACCACACGGCACTGCTTGGCTTAATGATAGAATTGAGATTCAAATAGAGGCAGGTTGCTAGCCCATCGCCAAAAAGAGGAATCCGAAGTTTATAAGCCTATCCCTTAGTTAAAGTTATGATGAACTGCTGGAATAATTGAACTATTGCAAAGACTTATTAGGTCATTTTTTAGCCAAAGATATGGGGAGCACATAATCATAAAGTGGAGGAATATGGGTACTATCTTGCAGTCGTCGTCTTGTATTTGGTCATGTATTAGGATTCATCTAAATTATATTTATAGAGAAGTTTATAAGTTCAGAAGAAAAAACATTTATTTCTTTTATGTTTATCCATTGCACTACTTCACTGTTAATATTTTCAGACCAATTTTTAAAGCTCAAAGTTGATTTATAATTCAATAACTTGGTATGATCCATCTCAACAACATTATAAGGTTTTCCATTTTGCTTAGCCCATCGCACTTATGCAAACCATTCCAAAAGAGTATAGATATATTTATTATTGGCAGTTCTTTTAATCAATGCATGAACACTGTCTCCTTCTTGTTGTATATATATTTTTTCCAAAAAAATCCAAATAAAAAACACAAACATTACACGTTATTAACATGTAAGTTGCATAATCTATTCTATTCCGGTTTACCCTGTGGCGTTATCTAACCAAAACCTAGATTCGACTGCCCCTGCATCTTCTTCTTTAAATATGAAATCTGACAACCAACTTAAGACCGCGCAAAGAGCATAAGTTTATATCACTATCTAAATACAATTTAAAATTATCTTTTCGAGTATAATGGGATTCTACAGGTTGGAAGCATTTGATATGGTCACATACGCTTTTCCTGGCATCAGCAGATATTTACATGGATAATTTTAATGCTTGCCTCGGTTATCTGTAGAAACAGTATCTGTAGAAGAGTCTATCTTCTGTATTACTGTGTAAACAAATTGTTGACTGATCATCAGCGTAGATAAGAACTGTTTTTATAATGTAATTTCATCTGTACTATCTGACTCGGGAATATAAGTATATAAGTATTGATTACTCCAATCAATACTTATATACCATATATTATATTTTCGGTGGGATTGGGTATCAATATAAACTCTTTGCTTACTAGATTAGATACATAAATCCATCGTTTATGATAATCACCAAATTTCCAGAAAGCCAAAGCAAAAATTGCTTCTCTTTGGTCAGTTGATATATTTTTGAAACATTTTATCGACATTTACAAGGTAATTTCATTTCTTTTTTCGGATTTTGTATGCCTTCACGAGTCACGTACACCTTACCACGAACATTCTTATACTGTCTTCTAATAAATGTAATGTTTTCTAATGGCCCTTGTCTGTTTAGTTACCTTTTTTTAATTCGGGAGTAGGTGTAACACTAAAATATGTTAACGACGTGTTTGCTAAGGATGTCGAATAGTCTGATCACCAATAAAGTACGGGCAAAAATTATGCCTATTTATTCTACATGGTTAGTTGTACATTCAGGGGAAGACGGGTACTGTGTGTTTGAAGACTTTGGTGAAAAAACCGTTAAGTACTCTATGAACAGGGGAATGCTGCAAGTGATCAATTATAGTTGCAGATAAATTTCTTAAAGTGTTTCCTGAAATTATAATAAGTGATAAAATCTACTATTGTGATATTTACATATTACAATAGTAGATTTAAAATATTAGTTGTAACAATTGCATCAAAATACCGGCATCATATTCATTTTAGAAAGTGTGTCAATTTCTTATAAATCTGTTTCTTCTGATAATGATGAGTATAAAAAAATTTTAAATAGTAAGTGAGTAATTTCATAAGATTTATTAATTTTTTAAAATGAAATGATACATAAGATACATATTTATTTTGCATCTAAGACGTAAACAATCTTAACTAAACATTACTATCAATAAAAAATTATAATTAAGCAATGTAAATTGTAGTAAGTGTAAATGCTATAATGAATATTTCAATATTAACCACGTAAAAAATCGTATGTATTGCATACGATAAAAAAAACTTTTAATGACAAAGTGAATAATAGTAAATGATACTTACGATACTTGTTAAATGCAAATGAATAACGTAAACAATCGTGTGTTATATTTACTGTAGTTTAAGTTTTAACTATTGGCAAAAAATAAGCAAATACTTGAATATTACAAATTTCTTGTCAGTATACTTACTCAGTACTCATCCAGTTTCTTCTACATTATTATTGAGCAACGCCAAATCTTAGGTGACAGAAATTGATTCAGAAACAACAGTGTCATTTCTTGCCGTTGTCGTTTTTAATGCAATATCGCATAATTTTCGACCTCTAGCGTGTTGTTTTGAATAATCCATCCTATACTTATTACTCATTCTTAACATACATCAATTTAGTTATTGTATTTTGTGTGAAATCTGCAGACGCGCTGTACGAAAATATCGCACTTCTTTGCAGCGTACCTAACCGCAAGTAATCGTTACGATTGCCAACTCCGCTCCCGCCTTCCTCGTAGCCGATCGTATAAGACATTACGACGGTATACTATGCAGGAAACGGCAACATACTATTATATACGTGTGAAAACTTTTTAATTATAAATGGTAGATTTTTTTTTGTTTTTGAATTAGATAGTTTATAATAAAATATTTCGGAAATACTAATAAAACGAAAATGGCTATTTTGTGGATTACGATAGTATACGTAGGAGCCATCGACATGATCACACTCGTTATATACATACACGAACAGACGCGTTATATGAATACACGAACACACGCGTTATATACATACACGAACACACTCGTTATATGCATACACGAACAGACGCGTTATATGAATACACGAACACACGCGTTATATACATACACGAACACACGCGTTATAAACGTACACGAACACACTCGTTATATACATACACGAACACACGCGTTATAAACTTACACGAACACACTCGTTATATACATACACGAACACACGCGTTATATACATACACGAACAAATGCGTTTTATACATACACGAACATACGCGTTATATATGAACACGAACATACATTCACGAAAATACATGTAAGATACATACACGAACACTCTTATTATATACCTACACGAACACACTCGTTACATACCTATACGATCATACACGTTATATACATACACAAACATGCGCGTTATATTCACACAATAACAAACTCATAAGGTATGTATATACCTAATACATACACGAATACACACATCATATATTTGCCCCAACATACACGTCGCTATATAAATATTTCAAACGTCAGTTTAGTAATTGTTAGGCTAACTCAATGTGTTATATTTTAAAAGACAGAGAGAGGATGAGTGAAGCAGAGTATTAAATATAAGTTTACACAAATGCAGCTATCACAAGTTAGAACTTTGGAACCAAATGAAGTATTTGGTGTAAAGTGTAAGGGTCTTAAAAAAAATTGTACGAAAATGTCGAAACAACAATTTTCAAGAAATTACATGTTGGTCGTTTGCCACGCAGACAAATGAACACTAAACACAAGACATTTTGAAACATTAATTACCATTTGTAAACTATGTATGGGAGAGTTCTCATACGCATAATAGCGAGTTTCAAGATCACTGGCACACGCTTTAGCGGTTAAATTAAAACGTTATTACTTAAGTTTATGACTGTTTGTTATTTAAATTAATTTTGAAAGATCTAAATAACACAACTAGTTTTAGCCCACAACTTTGCCATATGCAATGCAATGCTTTTTCCTATTGCAATGGGAATTTCCAGAAAAAAATAATAAGGTTCATATTAAATTAAGAAAATAAAACATACAATCTTAAGTTGCATTTTTAATATTCCTCCTCATTGTGTGACTCCCGGCTACTACCACACCAATCTGAAGGTGAAGCCTCCCACGCGCCTTTTGTCCATAGTTCTGGATGGGTTTTTACAAGAAGTGACTCCCGTCTGAGCTCCGCAATCTTTGCAGAAGCACCTAACCCACCCATATTGGTTCTTGTTTACAAATACGCAGTTACCTGAATGTGCAAATTTCTTCATGATGTTTATAATCTGTAAACATCGTGAAGAAATTTGCAATCTGTATTCTGTGGTTTTAACTCGGCATAAAAATATCGGTTGAAACTCTGACTAATGTACATAACTCAGAAAAGAGTCATTAGTACATTCATTGGTACTATTATATTTATTTGTATCATAATGTTTACCACGAAATTCCATTAAGTCATTCCAATCTCAAATCTAATATACAAACAATTCTTTGTTATTAGATGAGGTCTCCGATGTTATCAGACTAAGTAGGCCATAACATCCATTAGGGCGTTATCTACCCTTGACTTGACCTTGAGAAATGATTGAAAACAAACAAACAGACATTTGAAACATTTCTGACCCCTTGGAATGTGACTTTTGGAAAGAAATTCATATTATTGACTTAATTTCATTGTATTTACAACAGAATCGGAAAAATAATTACAATATACCTATTTTATAGCCTTTATCCGTCTCTCTCATTAAAAAAGAAAAAATAATGAAAGAATATTATATACCTAAGTGAGATGTTCCACCACACTATATCGATTATCAAACCGCAGGACTTAAATTTTTCAAGATATGGCAACCGTTTGTTATCGTTAAAGCTAATTTTTTAGGACACTGTAACCAAGAAATTCACATCAGAGGCGATTGAAATATTTGGCTAATATTTTTCGAAACGAAACTGCAGGCAAATATTATGGAACGACAAAACAATATAACGATCTTAATATACCTTAACACAAAAGTTACAATTCAAAGCTGACAAAAAATTGTTAAGAAAAAATCTTTGAATTTATTTTTCAAACTGTCGGTTTAACACCAGATTATTTTTAATGTTACGCCCGAACTGTTCGCCATTCAAGTGTCTACTTAAGACCAAACATTTGCTAATCTTTTACACTTCAAAAAGAAAATAAAACACTTAAACATCTGCTTCAAATGAAACAATAACCATGACCAAACTGCTCTTTGTATAACGTACGTACATGTCATAGGTCAGCTGACTTAAAAAAGGTGACAAATTACAAGGTCCCATATTTGACGAGACAACGCAACCACTGTCGTTTATTTACGACACTGGGTCACAGATCACGCTTGGCAGTTGACATAATTACGGGGAAGGAGAAACTGATTGACTTACATACATATCAAACATAACCCACACCGTTAGGTCTTGTTTTCTGATCAATTTATATAAGTTACATTGCTAACCAATGCTCGCGGTGAGGGAAAACGTGATGTCCATGTTCCAATAAGGGTTAGGATCCCCTTGCAAAGTTTGCGGAGGTCAGACTGAGTCTTATCGTGTAAAAACCGAGCCAACCAATCCACTATCTGACATCTCTTTATAGAAATGAGGAAGCAATCAGGCGACCATTGCCCGGAGGACAATAAATCATTTTTCTCTTTACTTTAATGATGCATAAGAAACCACAGAAGTAATAATAACAAGTTCTAACTGTGCCACAGGAGCATCGCGCAGTATAGATGGTCCGATAGCCCCCTGTACTCCATTGTATTCGCATGCCCCGTGCATGATGCTTTGTTTATGCGTTGTGTTGCGTCGCACCGCTCCATCGCGCGGCCCACTATGTGCGTAAAAGGGAATATGTTTCGCCAGCTTTTGTTTTTGAATATGAATATTTTACATCTTCATTGTGTTTGGATTAGTGTAGAGTTAAGAATTATGTTTTAACTAGAGAACGCCCGCGACTTCGTCCGCGTGGATACATTCCCGCGGGAACTCCGGGATAAAAAGTAGCCTATATATTATTCTGGGTCTTCAGCTACCTACATACCAAGTTTCATCGTAATCGGTTCAGTAGTTTTTGCGTGAAAGAGTAAAAAACATTCATACTGACATCCTGACATACTTACAAACTTTCGGATTTATAATATTAGTATTTATAAAAGTAGTAGGATAGACAGAAAGAATAATCATAAATTCTGTCGTCTGTTACGCTTTTTCGGCTAAACCGCAGGACGCAGATTTTGATGAAATTTGGTACCTAAGTGCGTGGTTATAAAGTTACTTTTAACCAACTTCAAATAGTCTAATAGCTATATCTAAAATAATGTGCCGTATACTATAAGCCTTTTGAATAAAGGTAAAATTTTCATCAATCTATTTATTGTTCGAGTGAAATGTGTTTTCGAGTATTCAATCATTTAATACATCATCATTACACGCACTTAACTTTAGACACATTGACAAGGCATAACTTTTGAAGTGGGATTGCCACATAAGTAAGGGTAGGGTACTTATTTAAATTGTACTGATTTCAATCACGACTGTGAACTTTATGATATTAGAGTTAAGGTTGGTGTCGCAAGGCGATTCGTTAGGATGCGTAGGATCAGGATCATTAATATGACTGAGAATGTTTAGTGCTAAATGTTGGTCAAGTATTTCTGAGATCAATGTTGAAATTATACATATACGAGTACGTATATGTGATGGCGCCTCCTTTCTGAAGATACAGACAGACACACACACATTACACTAATATTAGAAATGCGAAGTTTATAAAGATGTATGTATGTGTTTGTTACTCTTTCACACAAATCTACTGGACAGATTTTATATTATGTACATGTGTAGAATATAACCTGGAATAACACATAAGGTACTTGTTATCCAAAATTTCCACGGGAATAAAGCCCCGGATCGCAACTAGTTAATCATAAATACGAAATTTCTGAAAAAGAATTATATTAACTTATAATTCAGTATATTTTTATCACAGGTGATAAATATGAATTGTAGGAAATGTTAATTGCAAAAACTTAACATTTTCACTTCACAATTTGCATACAAAGTAAAGCCGCGATTTTATTGCATCGTAAAGGGACGCCAACTTCGTTAGAACGTTATATGACTTTAGAAATATAATAATTTTGTAGATCGCCTAGAACTTAACTGTAGGTTGATTAGTCAGTCAGTTAGTACGTATCGTGTGAAACTTAACTATGTATATATAAACTAACTACTATATATTTATTTCATATAAAATACAACCATTATACATATAATAACAATACAGAACATTGCATTCCATTTAAGTATTAGTGTTTTCACCAAAAAGTCAATCTCAGCATACCTACTGTTGCGATAAATATTACTATGATATAAAATATTGCATTTTCCGTTTGGTGCAATAAATTCGGTGCAATAAAAATGCAAAAAATAAGTTTGATGCAAAAAAAAATAAGTGTTTTACTAACTGACTCTATAAGAACATAGTTATTCTAAGTGTGAAAGCAATGTCCCTTCCCTAACAGAGGATACTGTAACTGCACTATATACGCTGTAACTGCCGGTTACGAAGCTTCCGCCTTCGTAACTGACACCATAAATCACATAAACAGTAGTTGTAAAGATAGTAAATCGAGTTCTCTATCTGTGTGTTTGATATCAAGGCTTGGAAAGTAATTTCTTTAGGGCGTAAATTAGGTCAAGTAAGCTTGACTCTTCTTAAATGTAAGAGCTAACTCTTATCGTTGGTGTTAAGTGGAGTTTCCTCCATTCATCTATTTCTCCATTAATTTTTAACTTTCAAAAATAGGAAGGATTTATTTTGCTCAATAATACGTAAAAATGAAAAAAACAACTAATTAAAACATACATTTGGAGCATTTCCTTATATGGATACAAAGCTTTGACAGAAGGACAGAAAGAGGATAGAATCCTTTGAGTTGGGGGGCTGGGGGAGGATCACAAACGAGAAAGTGTAGGCACTGCCTACCCCTCCGGGAAAGAGGCGTGATATGTATATAGGTATGCAAATTATATTAGTAGAACGTACACAGACATTTCATAGTATGTGGACTAGTTATGAGTGCAAGGTACTTGTCCAAACTTTTATCAACACAAAACTTTACACTACCCACGCCGATAATCGAACCCAGAACCTCAAACTAACGTGATTACCATTACACCATAGAGCCTGTAATCCAAATTGATCTCAGGTCAGTTAAACACGTAGTTAGTTACATTCCCTTCCGTCACGTGACGTAAATGCGTTTAACTTTTACAGTCAGCTGCATATAAACTGACTTACATTGTTGCAATTTACTTAGTCAAATGTGAATTAGAATGTTGTAAGAAAAAAGCCTAGATAAACTCTTGATCAAATCAGACGCCTAGACAAATGAACTCCTGATCAAATCAGGGACATTTGGCGAAAGGTTAGGTCCAAAGTGCCCAAAATGATGAAAGTGGATGAAGCGAAAGAAGTAAGAGAATCGTAGCAAGTGGAAAGTCGTAGTCTCCGCCTACCCCTCCGGGAAAGTGACGTGATTTTTAAGTTAAGTTGCTTAACAGTCACATCGATATCCCATGCGGGATAGACAGAGCCAACAAGCTCGAAAATACCAATAGGCCACGTATAGCTTCAATTGATTAACAGATAGATATAACGTAAGTACAGACTACTGCAAGGATATGAATTCATTGGATAGAGTTTCATGCCGTTAACTGTTCTTAATGTTCCCGATACGGTCAGTTTTCAATTCGTAGCGTTTCCGCCATTTTATCAATTGAATTTAAGTAAACAATGACTTAAAGATGAGATAATGGAGGTTCTAACAAAAAAAAAATAAAAAAATTAATACGGGACAAATTACACAGATTGAGTTAGCCTCGAAATAAGTACGAGACTTGTGTTACGAGATACTAACTCAACGATTCTATATTTTATAATAAATACATACTTATATAGATAAACATCCAAGACCCAGGCCAATCAGAAAAAGTTCGTTTCTCACCATGCCCTGGCCGGGATTCGAACCCGGGACCTCCGGTGTCACAGACAAGCGTACTACCGTTGCGCCACAGAGGCCGTCAAAAAAATATATTATAATGTTTGTTTTTCCCTATCGGACCTGCTTCTATAGCTTACTCAAGATTGCTTTAAGGCTCTGTCTAAAACTGAAGCCCACATGACCGCATCAACAATCACTTATGCAAATCATTAAACAATAAAGACAAGTGTCATTGTATTCATAACGTTCACCCCTCTAATGAACAAGATAATCCGTCGGTTGAAGAGATTTACAATTAGAGTTACAGATTATCTTACATACATACATAACTACGTAACATATGGACAAAAAATCTTGGTATTTCTAAGTAACTATAATGCTTTATGAATTAGGTAGGTACTCCTGCAAAAGTTGCGGAGGACGGTCGGGAGTCGCTTCGTGTAAAAACGTGACTCATCCAATTCTGAATTATGGTGCACCAATAAAAAAAAGAAAAGAACATCTCCATCTCCTTTCCATGGATGCCGTAAAATGCCACTAAAGGATTGGCTTATAAACTTGGTATTTTCTTTTAGACAATGGGCTAGCAACCTGTCACTATTTGATCAAGTCAAACAATTGAACAGGCCTATCAGTCTTTCAAGACTGTTGGCTCTGTCTACCCCGCAAGGATATAGACGTCATTATATATATATATATGTTAAAGCCGCACTCCTAGCTTCTATCCCGTGACAATAAACGCCAGAGAGAAGAAATCAACCAAATGTCCTATTTACTCGTATATACCTATAGATAAATAGGAGATATGGCTAACTCAGGAATCCAAATTCGCGAGTGAAAGGTTATCGATTAAGGGCGAGGTTTGCTGGCTGCATTCCGCACTGCGCCTTTGTGGCAGGTTAAGGCTGGTAAACTATAGTATCACTAGCCTCTGAACACGGTTTCGCTTAATGTGAAGAAAATCTTATATTATTGACAAAGTCTCTTCGTGTCAGAAGGTCCCGGGTTCGAACCCCGGCCAAATTGGATCTATCTACCCTGGCTTATAAAATAATTTTTTTTTTATTGACCTGAGTGTTGGAAATTTCTCTGTAAGTATTATCTAATCGCAGTGAAATTTAGACTTATTATCATAGTTGTTAAATAATTAGGAATTTTAAACTAAATTCACATTAATTGGATTTTTTTGGAAAAAACATTGACTTGTACCAACTTTATGCACTATTTACATTTTTTTAAAACAATAATAAAAGAAAAGAAATAAATACAACTACATCAAATCATACTAATATATGTATTCTTAGTTATAAATTTTTACACTAATTAACTTATTGAAATTTCAAATACATCTAGGCTTTTAAATCGACGCTACGCAAGTGATTAAAACTTAATCAAGCGGTTGACATTTCGCATTTGGAATTGGTAATTATCGCAGACTATTTAAGGCACATCATCAAAGTAATCAATTGGTGATCTGAGCAGACGCGCCAATATGATTCTCATGAAGACATTGTGAGTATAAATCTTCTTCCTCCTGGCTTTAGTCCTGGTAGTTCGGGATCTTTCTTTTCTCAGCCGCGGCTGTGTCCGTGTGATAAGAAAAGTCCTGTTAATTTTTGAGAATTTCTCGGTTAGTACAATAAACAATTTAGCGGCTGACATACTAAATATAAAGTCTCTAGACACAGCGTTTTCTGCTGTGCATTGATATGACAGTCAATCAGTCCACTTTTTGATAAAAAAAAGTACTTACACTCTTACCTAGAGGAACAGACAGTGACAAAATCTTTCCAATTTCTACAATCCCTGCATGCTTTAAATTACCAATTACTATTTATTAGTTGCGATACGATTTTTTTTAAATCACTAAGTACAAACATGTTTTAAATTTATTACTACTACTGAGACACCTGTTTTAATTATTATTATGACATAAGTTAAATTCTCCATTGGTCCACAAAAAAAATAAATATAAATCATGCCAAATGTGGAATTAATTAAGTACATGAAATATATCATAATGAAAACTAGTTTTACCTATAAGAATATGATGAGATCGAGATGTCACATGACTAAAAAAAGTCTAAATATAGTATTATTTAGGAAAATCTGCGTTTTAAATGACTTAGAAACACGTCAAGGCCGAAACGGCACTTAATATTTTAAGTATCCAAAAAATGTTGATTAGTTGCTTTTTAATTAGGATAAATTTGTATGTGTGTGAACAGTATGTGTGGGACGGCATCTAGTGATTTACTTCCGCGAAATTTGTCGATAATTTGATGTGATCAACCGTAAATGGTAATGTCGGGCTTATGATCAAATATGGACGGGATAATCTTAAACTTGTGTGGCGTGATTCATCTCTTACGCAATGTTAAGTTCTAAGGTTGCCAACTCTCTTTCAATTTTGGGATTTTCTCGGTAAAGACAATACAATTTTAGGTATCTTGTGTCTTTATTCAGTAAAACAATCTCCTTATGGTTTGAAACGAAAACTAAGAGAATATGCTCTTTGCCGATAGCTAGATGTGATACCAAGCTTGTTAAAACTTCTATACACGAATTAAACAGTGCTCATAAAAGCTCACAGCTAAAATTCATTGACATTTTTTGAGTCACGAATTATATTGTATCTAGATGTAACACGACAATGATATAATAGAAATAGATAGTGTACGAAAAGATTTGCAAATGCTATCGAACTAATCTATGTGAATTACATAATTCTACGCAATACTATTATATTTTAAATTGTTATTTTGTGCCGTGTATAAAGATCGGCTGCTTGTTTGACACAAATACTCAAAATATCGTAAAATCTGTCATTTTTATGGAGCCTTATGTATTTTTAAAAATAGGTACCTACTTGTAATAAAAGCATGGTCTGTCATTACAAGTAGGTAGGTATTCAAAGTTCCAAAGATGATGTGGATGAATGAATTTCCTTAAGGAAAACATTTAACATAGGTACAAGATGAATTTTTATTCGTTAAACAAATTTTCACAGCATATTTGGACGATGTACCTGAGTGGGTTTACATAAAAAACTTTTACATGTACAGTTAAAAGCGAAAAAATCTATTTACTTACATACATATATATGTTTATAAGATCACGCCTCTTTCCCGGAGGGGTAGGCAGAGACTACAGCTTTTCCCTTGCCACGATCTCTGCTTACTTCCTTCGCTTAATCCACATTCATAACTCTCTTCTATATCAATTTACTTTCCCATTCAAAGCGATCAGCTGATCAACTAAATTATATAAATAATAATATTATTTTCAAATGTGCTATAAATATTACCTTACTATAATAAAATTCTACACGTGCAAAATCGGGGGCAAAATCGCTTGACAAAAGGACATAAACAGCTATTATATCACATGACATAACAGTCTTAAAGCCTATTCACAGACAGACTTGCAGACCTACTTTCTACAGTAAAACAAATGGCTGGACAAAGAGATCTTTATTTGATCATTAATAGTCATTGATATCAAGAGATAAAAGGAGCCGGCAGAACAATTCGCTGGTAGTTCACACTGTGCGAGTGAAATTATTTACTGAATATAAATACACCGTAGCCGTGTGGTTCCCGGCACAAAAGAAAAAAGAATAGGACCACTCCATCTCTTCCCCATGGACGTCGTAAAAAGCGACTAAGGAATAGGCTTTTAAACTTGGGATTCTTCTTTTCGATGGGCCAGCAATCCTGTCACCATTTGAATCTCAATTCTATCAGAAAGCCAAACAGCCGAACGTGGTCTATCAGTCTTTTTAAGATTGTTGACTATATGTTTGTATATAAATACATAAAATTAAGCCTCTTGGGACGTAGAAACTACATCTTTACACTTGCCACTGTTTGCCGCTGTATTGTAGTCAGTATGTAAATTTAATCGCTTAAAAAAGATATCGCTTTAAGAGAAGCCTTCGCTTAAAGCGATATCTTTTAAACCAATAGGAATACATATATCTCTGTTTTTCGTCACAAAACGTTACAAAAGACTCGTCACATACTATTACCAATGTGCATTTTGTTTGACCATAATCGTATTAAGTGTTTTATGAAATAAACCACATCGGCTGTTGCCTAATTGATTACTGGCAGCCACCCACAGCCTTATCAGCATCCACTTTCCCGTACAAGTAGGTAATAGGAATATTTGACATCCGAAAAATGTCAATCTGTTTGTTTAAGAAATATTACTATCGTAATTTTTGATACATACATAAAATCACGCCTCTTTCCCGGAGGGGTAGGCAGAGACTACCTAATTTACTACCTATTCTAATTTTTGATGATTGTGAAAATAGATATTGAGTCTGTTTTACCCGAAAACTACACAACGATTATAAATATGAGTGTACGTATATTTGTGTAAGTTTATATTTGTTTTATTTATGTATGTTTATCATTAATTATTAATTTATGTAATTCATTGGTTATTGTAACGCATCCTCAATGCTTTTAATCTGCGCTGCCTCTTTGATAAAGGATTTTCCTTTTTACTTTGGTTGACTGGAAGAAATCCCGATTGGGATAAGTCCGCCATTGTACATATTCTTCTGAATCCAATGACTGTTGTATTTGTGTTACATTTCTTTTTATGTGCAATAAAGAGTTTACAAACATACAAACAAACGAATTTAAATAACTATCTACTTAAATATATTATAACAGTATGATCAGAATATCAACTTACATGCCGATAATAATAAATTAATTACTTTTTACCCGGGTCGTTATCGCATTGTAATAAAGATACATTGTTTTACAATAACTATTTCCATTTTTTTTTTATAATTTACAAAACTAAACGTCACACAGTTATGTACACTCAAAGTTACTGCATCGCTGCATTTGTATGCAACAAGTTGATTTATATGTCTTCAGGAATACAAAAGTAACACGGCGTTACGTGGGCGATTGTCTTGTCTTGTACAAATTAATGACTATATTCGTATCAGTAAACTATATATTTACTGTGAGAGACGTTAGGATTGATAAAAATAAGATTAATATCTAACACTTTTTTGAAAGTTATAGACCGTCTTACAAACTTGGAATTCTTCTTTCAGGCGACGGGCTAGCAACCTGTCAATATTTGAATCTCAGTTGTATTATTAATCCAAACAGCTGAACGAGGCCTTTCTGTCTTTTCAAGACTGTAGTCTCTGTCTACCCCCCAAAAGGCATATATGTAGATGTAGTTAATATACATACATTTGCCGTGTGGTTTCCGGCACCAATACCAAAAAAGAATAGAACCACTCCATCTCTTTCCCATGGATGTCGTAAAAGGCGGCTAAGGGATGGGCTTACAAACTTGGGATTCTTTTTAAGCGATGGGCTAGCAACCTGTCACTGTATTTGAATCTCAATTCTATCACTAAGCCAAATAGCTGAACGTGGCCATTCAGTCTTTTCAAGACCGTTGGCTCTGTCTACCCCGCAAGGGATATAGACGTGACCATACGTATGTATGTACTTCTTTAAAAAGCATACCTAAAATTATACTTCACTTCCATTAAGCATCTACAGAAAAGTTAAGGTCGGTGCGAGTTAAGCCTCGGTTAAGGTGCCCGAATTAATATCGCGATGCGCAGATTCGAATCCCGCCAAGGCCATGTGCATGTAGGATAGTGGTTACAGACGTACTCCTGCTCCTTTCTAGAGAAGTGTGGACTAAAATGAATTTAACGCTAGGAAAATGAATGACATCTATACTAATATTATACAGCTAATGAGTTTGTTTGTTTGAACGCGCTAATCTCCGGAAATACTGGTTGAAATTGAAAAATTATTTTTGTGTTGAATTAAAGTGAAATTAAAAGATCATTTAGCGAGGAAGGCTTTAGGATATAAAACATCACGCTGCAACTATAAGAAGCGAAGAAATAATGAAAAAAAAAAACGGGAAATTATTCATCCTTGAGGGTTTCAATGATGCCCAAAATAACTATTCCACGCGGACGAAGTCGCGGGCACAGCTAGTATAAAGATAAGTGTTTAAGAATTATAAATGTTACATACAAACTTTAACCAGAAAATGATAAAGGCGTGACATATCGAACACGGAACTGCTATGTAATATGATTTATGACTTCAGGCGTCAAAAACGTCAAAATAGCCTGAAGATATCACTCAGACAGTCAGATTTCACGAGCGGAGTCGGTAATTCAAAGTTCTATAGCCGAGGGCAATGACCAAGTATAAAAGGTTACTTAACACACGCCTCGACATAAGAGCTATTTTTCATATAAATGCTTATAGAAATCCGAAAAATAAATCACATTTTTGAAGTTCTCAGATCAGTTACTGAAAATAACTATTGTATTTTATTTGGTTTAAAAGTTAACAATACCTTTTTAAGTGAAAAATTTAATATATATTTGTGAAGAAACTTCATGATTTAGTTTCAAGTCGTGATAATCTAGCAGGTCTTTACGTTTTGCGTTTATCTATACTAATATTATAAAGCTGAAGAGTTTGTTTGTTTGTTTGAACGCGCTAATCTCAGGAACTACTAGTTTTGTATATATTGTAAGTACCTTATATATTGATAGAAGATGCTCGAAGAATTGATAAAGCTTAGGTCTTAATTATACTTATATCAATGACATGAATTCAAAACAAGGCACATTATCTTTGAAGTACCTAAACCTAGAATACATACATAAATATAGTTATGTATATATACCTATCGGGGTAGACAGAGCCAGCAGTCTCGAAAAGACTGATGATGATGATGCCACGTTTAGTTGGCTTGATGATACAATTGA
The DNA here is from genome assembly GCF_032362555.1 of Amyelois transitella. Classification (NCBI taxonomy): domain Eukaryota; kingdom Metazoa; phylum Arthropoda; class Insecta; order Lepidoptera; family Pyralidae; genus Amyelois; species Amyelois transitella. The sequence continues at coordinate 498,810 of NC_083511.1, read as the reverse complement.
GATTCAAATAGTGACAGCTGGCAAGCCGATGGATTCTATCGCCTAAAAGAAGAATCCAAAGTTAATAAGCCTATCCCCTAGTCGTCTTTAACGACATCCATGGGAATGATAAGCCGCGGTTATAATCTTGTTTTTATTGGTGCCGAAAACCACACGGCACTAACCTAGAATATAACATACAATGGTCTATATTTAGTTTATTCTATATTAACCATAGTTGGGCTAATAACATGAGCTTCGTGAACATGATTTCGTAAGCGGCATCCCATACAATGTACAATGTCGTGACCGTCCGAACAGATTAACTTCTAATTTGGGATCAAAATCATCTTTTTGTTTGTTTGTTACTGAATCGAGGATAAAATCATTATTCTTAGCCTTCGCCTGAATTGCCTTTGACATGTCATGTGGAGTAACGAAGGTAATTATTGTATGATTGACGTTTGGGCGTTAACTTAACACTTAAGATGGTTATTACGGTCGAATGTGAGTCAGTTATTTATGTAATTAGCTTCTGCAACAAGCATACTATGGGAATTTCTTTCCTTTTTTTTACTGCAACCTTTGCACGAGAACCTAACCCATATTGGATCGATCATGGTTACACATCCAGTTGCCTGAATGTGCATGTTTCCTCACGATGTTTTCCCTCGCCGTAAGAGCATTGAAAAATTCTCAGATTTCCCATGGGAATGAGATTTTCTTTTAAACATCTAAAATTGCAGGCAAGGTCTAGTCCTTTACCAATTAAGAGTTACTCTTAACCTTTTTTACTCTGCCAAAAAACTGAGGAAAATTTAACAAGTGTTATTCTATTTTTTCTTTAAGACAAAAACTTAAACCACAAGATCACCCATGTAAGTATTTCTTGAAGCATAATGATGATGATTCTTCTCCACACTTTACAAGGGTGTGTATTTCAATTTATTATTTAGAAGCGTTTCAAAATTGACATGCATTCGAAATAACGTTATAACCACTCAAAGACAAGGTGTAGGTTAGCATTCATTGAGCAATCTATTTATATTTTTGCCTATTGAGCCCACGCCCACTGTTGGGCAAATTAGCCAGTCAAGATGACTGTGATTTGGAGTCAGGTGGCGGCTGACATTTCAGGGCTAATAATTTCCGTGGGTGTCGCCCGAAAAGGGAGAGATTTTACGTATGAACTGTTATTATTGAATGTCAAACAACCTTCGGGTGATGGGTGATGGAGGGTCTGTTCACAAAACTAAACCTATTAATATGATATATAAGTATATATAGATAAGTTTTTAAAGATGTTTATGTGCTTTTTGTTCTTTTACACAATATTTAACTATTGAACATATTTTCGTTAAATTTTCAGTATTTTAACTTACATAGGAATAACATTAAAAAAATTTATAGTGATTTAATGACGGTAGAAGTCGCAAGCAATAGCCAGTATAAACAGACATAAAATTACACAAATTAGAAATGAAGGTTTGTGTGCTGCAAAACGCAAAAAGGCAGAGATATTTTAACAATATTGTGCAAAAAAGAACCAAAAATCTTTTGAATATCGATGAAATTTGGTATAAAACAAGATTAGCTACATTAACCCAAAACTCATTCATCATATAATCACGTCTATATTCCTTGTGGGGTAGACAGAGCTAGCAGTCTTAAAAGACAGATAGGCCACGTCAGCTGTTAGGTTTAATAATAAAATTGAGATTCAAATAGTGGTTTCTAGCCCATCGCTAAAAAAAGAATCCATAGTTTAGAACGCATATTCCTTAGTCGCCTTTTACGACAATAATGGGAAAGAGATGGAGTGGTCCTATTCTTTTTCATATTTTGATTAAGTGAAGATCGCTTTATCAAAATATATGTAAACTTATACATGCAATAACTAAGTCACGATTATACAAGAGAGTCACAGAAACTGTATTGAGAGTACAATAATTGGGAAATAAAAAGTGGGTAATAGCACCCATTGTTCTGTTTGGGCCAATCTGTAAGCATTGCTTAACCCTGGGAGATTCTACAATCTAATATAGATGGTATCTTTCTAAAGGCTCTTCTTATGGTCAAGAGTACCCTTAGCCTTGCAAGAAGTGAGTTATGAATGTGTGTGACACCGGAGGTCCTGAAATCGAATCAATGCCAGAGCATGACGAGAAAGGTCTTGGATATTTATATAAATAAGTAGTTATCCTAAAATATATATAGTATCGTTGAGTGAGTATCTCGTAACACCAGTCTCGAATTTACTTCGAGGCTAACTCAATCTGTGTAATCTATCCTGTATATATTTATTTACATAATAAGTCCTCAAGAGATGGTGCGCAAGATTCTTTTCTTATAGTAAAAGTTGTAAATAGAACCCTGTTTTATAAACCATACATAAATACATATAATCACGTTTATACCCCTTGCGGGGTAGACAGAGCCAACAGTCTTGAAAATAAATACTGATGGGCCACGTACAGCTGTTTGGTTTACTAATAGAATTGAGATTCATATAAAGTGACAGGTTGCTAAACCGTCGCCTAAAAGAAAAATCCTAAGTTTATAAGCCTATCCCTTAGCCACCTTTTACGACATCCATGGGAAATAGATAGAGTGGTCCTATTTAATAAGGGTCTGTTCTATAAACCACGCGAATATGTTTGGGTACTGGCGTAAAATACAGGGTTTCATCATTCGCGCCGATTCTCATAGCGTGCGAGAACCACTCGGACTCGACTCGTCGGAGCGTTACATAAACGTCGTAACAGCTTGACATTCAATATCGTTACACGGTAATTTACTAATTTACCGGTCTTGTACACAAGTCATAATGGTTTTCTTCTTTCTACTGGTGTAAATAAATAAATATACATATATACGGGACATATTACACAGATTGAGTTCGCCTCGAAGTAAGTTCGAGACTTGTGCTACGCGATACTAACTCAACGATACTATTATTTTAATAATAAATACTTATATAGATATAAATCCAAGACCCAGGGTAATCAGAGAGAGTTCGTTTCTCATCATGCCCTGGCCAGGATTCGAACCTCCGACGTTCGGTGTCACAAACAAACGCACTACGGCTGCGTCACAAAGGCCATCAAAATATCGTTTGCATCCTCACCTCTCTGGATGGCAGCCCGGGTTCGCGTTATAAACATATCCATTAATCGAAGCGATCCCATTCTGAATTACTCTTGTTTTAAACATTTTCTGAATAGGTCTATATTCTTATAACATAGCAACAAAACGTACTACATAAGAAACATACAAAGACACACCCAAAAACATTACCCATCTTGTTATATAGTCGGATAAACATAAATTACGTTTATTTTGTTAAAATATAAAGACTTATTTAATAACATTTATTAAATTTTTAACCGACTTAACAATAAAAGAAAGAAGGTTCTCAATATTTTATAATTTTTTTCTCCTTAGAAAAGACTTCAACGCGTTTTTGTTTTCATTCTCTTTTTTTAATAATTTTGAGTGAGTTTGTTTGTTTGAACGCGCTAATCTCAATAACTACTGGTTTGAATTAAAAAAATATTATTTGCGTTGAATAGACCATTTATCGAGGAAGGCTTTAGGCTATATAACATCACGCTGCAACTATAAGGAGCAAAGAAATAATGGAATATGTGAAAAAACGGTGAAAATTATTCATCCTTGAGGTCTTCAATGATGCCCAAATAACTTTTCCACGCGGACGAAGTCGCGGGCACAGCTAGTTACAAATGAAATCTGTTTATACTTATTCATAAATACACCTTTTATAATGTATATTACTTCAATCGTGGGTAGTTCCCTCTCTGGTCCTATTTGAAACCGTGACATGAAATGGGATGCAATCAGTTTGTGAAACTGCAATGCTTACATTATGTCATCAATGCATCGACAGAGAATGTTAGATGATGTTGAAAAATCTACGTTTTGTATTTAAGATAGGAAACGACCGCGGCTTCGTCCGCGTAAAGCGATAAATCAGATTAATGTCCCTTCTGCTGAATTTCTTAATATCTATAGTCTAAAAGGCTTCTGTTGAGCCTTGATAAATCAGTCAATCTAAACCTTTTTGACATTTTGATTTGATATTGGGAATACAGTTTGCATAATATGCTGCACTGATACCAGAAATTCAGAACTGTTGTAACATCTAAGTCATAATCTAACATCAAGGTGACTAAGGGAATAAGCACATCCGAGATAACGGTGGAAAGTAGAAGATGGAAGGTCTCTTTTCCAGAGAGATGAGAATGTAATTGGGTCTAACCAGGAGTAAAAGGTCTTATGTTAAGGGAAAACATCCATATAATCACGTCTATATCCCTTGCGGGGTAGGCAGAGTCAACAGTCTTGAAAAGACTGATTGGCCACGTTCAGCTATTTGGCTTAATGATAGAATTGAGATTTAAATAGTGACAGGTTGCTAGCCCATCGTCTAAAAGAAGAATCCTAAGCTTGTGAGCCTATCCCTTAGTTGCTTTTTACGACATCCATGGCAAAGAGATGGAGTGGTCCTATTCTTTTTTTCATTGGTGCCGGGAACCACACGGCACGGTTGACGAAAAACATCTAGAGGAAACTGTGTAAGGAACCATGAACCAATACGGGTTAGGTTCCCCTGCAAAGGTTGCGAAAGTCAGGCGGGAGTCGTTTTGTGTACATGCTCTTACCCGCTTCAGGATCGTGGTCACGGCATGCTATTCTACAAAAGGATGAAATCCCAACCGGGACTTAGTATACATATCTTCTTTATGTATCTTTTGGTATATATCCACTTATACTAAAAGATACAAAATATAAAGAATGCCACAAAATTGCTAAACTCGGAGCCTCAAAAGAGTTAAAGTATAGTTATTATTTTAACTTTTATAGATAATAAACAAATGTATCAAGTTCGTAAACATATTTTGGTCACAAAGGTTATCGGAACAAAGTCAGTGTTCCATTTACTATACCGACGACAAACATATGTATTTATACCTATAAATAACATTGAGAATAATTCAAAGAAAATAATCACATTCCGTTTTACATTTACATTCCTCCATTAGGAGTAAGTACATACATATAATCACATATCTACCCTTTACGGTGTAGATAGAGTCAACAGTCTAGCAAAAACTGAGAGGCCTCTTTCGGCTGTATGGCTTCGAAATAGAATTGAGATTAATTTTACTAGTGACAGGTTGCTAACCTATCGCCTAAAAAAACTCCTAATTTTAAGTCGTTAAAAAGTAAATGAACTAAGTAGACATGGATGTCGTAAAAGGCGACTTAGGGATAGGCTAATAAACTTGGGATATTTCTTTAAGGCGACGAGATAGCAACCTGTCACTACTTGAATGTTAAAGACAAACAGCTGAATGTGGCCTATCAATCTCTTCAAGAATGTTGTTTCTGTCTACTCCGCAAGGGATATAGAAGTGACTATACATATATATATATATAAGGTATTATGCATTGTAAACATCTAAATTGTAAATTGTTGTTATTGCTTGCAAAAACTTGCATTTTATTGACTTATTTTATATTCAAGTCGTGTTTTCGACACAATTTTAAAAAAACATGAGGAAGTTACATAAAAATAAGATTACACAAAATGTTCGTATAAATACCTATTTATACATTACAAGTTGCTATGGAAAGGTTAAGTGAAGTGAACTGATCAGGGGGTCTCTCCACTAAGCTTGATAAAACATACAAACGTGATCACGTCTATATTCCTCCTTGAGGGGTAGATAGAGCCGACAGTCTTGAAAAGACTGAAAGGGCACTTTAAGCTGTATGTCTTAAAGATAGAATTGAGATTCAAATGGTGACATGTTGCGCAAATATATGTTTTATGCATTCTCTCTTTCTATCTCTTTGGATTTTCAGAATTAATACACAGAGAGGGAAAAAAGGGGTAAAGACTTTGTTAATGTTCGCAAATAAGGAAGTCGGTGGAAGTAGCCCTTAACTTATATTTGGAATAGTGCTGCACTATAAAAAACTTTGTTGTTTATCGGTGTTTTTTTTTTTTGTTTGCTAATAAGTTGTGAAATTTATATTTTGACTCAATTGTCATTTAAATGCTGTTTAAAGATAGTAAGGGTTTTACGGTCGATATTAAGCCCCCATAACCTTCAGTTAATATGGATTTCATCAACAAATTACATTACAATTACAACAAAATCTAAAGTTCACTCACCTGTGCCAATGCTGCTGCAAAATATAGGCACGTGACAGTTGCAGACACCAACAAAAAATGTTTATAACTCATGGTAACAATTTCACCCACACTTGCTCACAAAACTTTGTTCTGTTCTCATAAAAAATCACTGTTTATTTGGCGGCAAAAACACTGAAAAAGAAAATATTGATTCAGACAATTTAAAAAAACATGTTTGTTAAATAATAGATATTTAAGCAACGCAATATAAGTAATTTTAGCAAATATTTTGAAATTGATGAAACTTGCATACCTACTTCACCTTATCGATATTTCAAATGTCAACTGCACTGTTCTAAATTTAATATTCCTCGTCGATATAAATGAAAAAGCACAACACTATAGTCACTGAATATTTTTTTACGTTTCCGTTCGATATTTCAAACTATGTACCTTTTTTTATTTATTCATTTATTTTCGTTATCGTTATCGTAGCGTGTTTTTCTTATGTAGGCGGCCAGTACGCGCGTACTTCGCGCGAAGTTACCATAGACACTGTCTGACATTTGAACTGAGATGTGCGCCTGCGCTAGTGTTTCGCCCCTACTTCGCACGAATCCTGCGCTCGTCCTTGATCGAACATTGTTCATTTTGATTCGACATGGATAGGTCACGATACAAACCTGCATTCAATCGATTGATTTTAAATAGGACTTTTTTTGTGTCATTGAGAAATTAAGTTCTTACTACGACCGAACCAAATTTTTATCTGCGTTTGCTGTAATTGTTGTCATTTAAATCACTTACTGCTTAATTAAGAAATGACAAAAAGTCCAAATTTAGCTGATGGACTGAAGAACAGCTATACTTAAATATTATAAAGTAAGATGTGGTAAAATTTGTGTAGAAGTATTTGATAACATATACGTATAAGTAGCTTTTCCAGTATTATAATTTAGTAGTATTTTTGACGCTAAAGCATAAAAAAAACATTAAAATAACACTGTAAAGCTAGAATAGTCTTCAAAAAAAAAGAACATATGTTAACAAATCGCATTTTTTCAACAGTAATATAGTACTTACTTGTTTTTTTCTATACGTTCCCAGACCAACAAAAGACCAATAACATTTACATAAAACATATAAATGTTTTTCTTATTCTATGCATTGTATATAACTATAATTGGCAACAAATACTACACAACATACAACAGTTTTTATAACATCGTAATTAATCGAAGTGCATCCAAGTTAGGTCACTAGTCAATTAGACACCTGTGCGTTCGCGAGAAATGTTTTTGCAAATAGACGGACACACTCAGAATGTCTTTATGTAATGAATGTCGCATCAATTGCGTGGGAAAATGTATTGTCTTGATAAATAAACGTCCATATTTTGATCTTAATGGCAGGACATGCGTATTAAATGTAATTAGTCCGTCCGTGTTAAATTTGCTTTGCAAGACAACCATGGGAAAATAAGGGCGTGGTTCTCTTTTAGAGGGTCAGGAACTACATAGGACAAAGAACTTAAGAAAGAATGGTTTAAAATATTGCATAGGTAAAATGTGCAATACAATCAGGAAGTCTTAGGATTCTTCTTTTAGGCGATGGGCATCGACCTGTCACTATCTGAATATATGCCTGCCTATAGCTGAACGTGGCCTCTCTGGCTTTTCGAGACTGTTGGCTATTTCTGCCCCTTATGGAATAGAATTATATGAACGTATGTAAAATAGAAAAAAAACTGCATTTAGGTGTAAACATATGTACATAAAAATGAACAGACTACGTTCAGCTCAGTGGTTTGATTAAATCGAGATTCACATAGTGAAAGGTTACTAGCTTGGCGCTTAAAAGAAGAATCCCAAACTAATTAGGATTTCATAAAAAGTAGCGCCTAATTAAACCAACCAGGAGACTTGCACAAAATTACTTTGCCTATTACCTAAGTCGCCTTCTACGAAATTAAAGATAATTATTTTCCATTCGTGCCGATACATGACGTCTATTCAAAGTACATACATATGTGGGTGCATGCCTGTAACGTCGAGGCCATATGTGTGACATATGAAACATCATCATTACTCCGTTAATTATTTTGATTAGATTTTAATTAATCTACCATCTATTGGCTAAGTCAATACAAACAATACTTTAAGTGTCTTATCTTAAAGTTCAATATGAGGAATTTAAATTTAATAAGCGCTTTAACTGAATAACATGGAAAAGGCAAACTTTCATATTCATTTATTTACCAATTTTGTGTAGTTAAGTATATTGGTCTTTAAAACAAAGAATGAAGCTTATAAATAACTTAGCAACCTTTTACAGGCATGGCAAAAAGTATTTGTAAAATTAAAATTTATATCCTTTTATCTTTATTAATTGAAAGCTTAGCTCGGATAAAGGTAATCTAATGAAAAATATTTATTTGAAATCTTTATATTGAATCATACCAGCAATTCTTGTACCTACTCACCTCTCTGATTCTCAAAATTACCCTTACGGAATAGACCAAGCCAATTATCTATAATACTCAAAGACCAAGTTCAAGAAGTACCTAATGACAGATGCTAGTCCATCAAAAAAAAAGTTTCAATAACCTTGACAATTTTAGTCATCTTTCTAAAAACATAAAAAAAAACATGTTGGCGTACGCTCCACTTGATTGCCAACTAAAATTATCTCATTCATTACGAAGATCGATATTATTTTATCGCCGCATTTTTGATAATGTCAGTGCTTTTTGACATTTAAAAAAATTGCTCTAGATCCTTGAAATTCTCGTTTGTAAATCACTAAATGTCATTGATCACGCGCGTTCGAGGGGAATCTTTTCTTACACAATTCGCTAAATGAAGTTTTTCTAGCCTACGTATTTTCTATATTTCTTTCAACGGTATATAAACTGTATTTGAACATGACTTTTTGTGTTTTTTTAATGATACATACACATTTTAATTAATAAAATATCTTTTAGCTTAATAATAAAACACATGATGCATTGACTAAGAGTTATGTATGAAATTATAAGACCGGTGTAATATGACTTTGTAACTTTAATGAAAATTAAAAGTGATTGTTAAAAAAGGTTTACTTAGCCAATTCGTGAACGTGATTCGTGAGCTCCTTTTAAGTCTACAATAGTGCAAAATTACTGATTAAGAAGGGTCAAGATCGATTAAAAACGTGCTAAGTTCAGTACAGCGAGAAACTGGGCAGGTGCGAGTGGGGCCCGCAAACGCCGGTCCTGTATAGCGATATGTACATAAAATTAGTATGTAGATACCAATATAATTATTTAACCGTATCAATTAAAGTTTCTTTAAAATCGGTCCATCGGCTTAGCTGTGAAAGGGTAACAGACTTTCGCATTTTTAATATAAGTATAGAAGTACGGATTTTCAAATAAGAAATTAAACCCTAATAAAAACTAATAAGGAATAATTTACAATCATCACATCATGTCAACTATTTTGATCTGTGATTTGAACGAATCGTGCGCATCTTTCCCAATGCACAAAACGCAATCAAATCACGAATGCTTTTAATTAAGTTTGTATTTTGTAATCAGCTGTTTACTAATGCAATGATTCTTCTTCAGGCTTCAGTTTAAACAAAGATTAAATTAACTACAAATTCAAAATCCTTGACCTAATTAGCCGGACTGTATATTTGAAGAGCTCATCGATAAATATAGTACATACATACATACATACATATGGTCACGTCTATATCCCTTGCGGGGTAGACAGAGCCAACAGTCTTGAAAAGACTGAATGGCCACGTTCAGCTATTTGGCTTAATGATAGAACCGAGATTCAAATAGTGACAGGTTGCTAGCCCATCGCCTAAAAGAGGAATCCTAAGTTTATAAGCCTATCCCTTAGTCGCCTTTTACGACATCCATGGGAAAGAGATGGAGTGGTCCTATTCTTTTTTGTAATAGTGCCGGGAACCACACGGCACATAAATATAGTATGTCAAAAAATTTTTACTTGTTCACTCACTTTTTTATTTCTGAGAAGAACTGAAAAGAATATATTCTTTTCAGTTCTTATAGGGTACCTTTCATCGAAAAAAATGAAAACATGAATTTTTCTTCTTACGTAGCTACGGACAAAAGCGAGTGATTAAAAAAAATATTTTTATGAAGTGAGAACAATTTAATTAAGTAGCCTTTTTAATAAGTTCCAGCACAACTTGGTCAGCTCAGCGTCGGCCATTGTAGTCGGCTTTCGTAACCTCTTAATTGTTCCATTATTCGCGCGACCTCCCGTCCGCGGATGTTAGCACACCGATTGTTCGGACAGGCACTGTCTTGTCCGCTTTGGGGTCGTTATTGTTACTTTTCACTTTGATCGTGGATCTGTGGAAATGGCGTGTCAGGAGATGGAAGTACTGTGGTGGATATGCGGAGTTTCACGTGAGAAACTCCCGCATTCGTGGTAACCTTCATACATACATACAATCACGTCTATATCGTAGACAGAGCCAACAGTCTTCAAAATACTGATAGGCCACGATCAGCTGTTTGGCTTACTGATAAAATTGAGATTCATATAAAGTGACAGGTTGCAAACCCGTCGCCTAAAAGAAGAATCCCAAGTTTATATGCCTGCTGGGCAAGTGAAGGGAGAAAAATTGGAAGGTGGACCCCGAGATACCCCAAAGATAAGAAAGAGAGGGAGAAAGTAACTAATGAATCTTTATTCTTCATTTTTATTTAATTTTCTTTTTCTCATATTTAATCTTCTGATGCAAGGATCTTAACTAAGATTACGATTTGTACAAACACTGTTTTCCACGAGATACAAAGTGCTATGAAAACAATCAGACAAATGATTGCCTTTATTTATTTCCCTCATGATTCTTACATGACCAAGGAAAAAATAAACAATACGTAATTGTTTAATGATGTTTACAAATTGCCATTTAATTGATCAGGCCTCCGTCCAAAACAAAAGACGAAGCCTATTAATTCATGCAAATTGTATTGGGAATCATTTCCTAAGCGCTTACATTGAAAATCAAACTCCTACGAATCCTACCGATATTATAAATGCAAAAGTTTGTAGGTTTGTGTGTGTTCGGGATTTTTTGTGAAACTTTGAAATAATATAGCTTAATAAATTATAACATAATAAATGTAAGTAGTAAAGAATATTATTTTGAGATAACAGAAAAATACTCTTTCAATAAACGGTGCCTGAAAAACGCGTGATGGGCAGGTTCAAATCTTACTGCGGTCATGATTCGATAAATGATGAGGTATATGCTGTTTCTCTTTCTTTGCAGATTTTAAAAGCCAATCAAGGGAAATGCTTGTATAAAATAGGAACCATTTTTAGGCGAAGGACCACCAGTCGCTTTTTGAATCACAACTCCACCTGAAATCTGGCTTTTAAGACTGTTGACTCTAACTAGCACGTAAGGGATAAAGACGTGATATGTGTGAAACAAATTTAAATTTTAATGTTACTTCCGTTGTAGACTTTTTAATTCTTACAAATTACTCTGTGCCGATCGCATAGAAATCTGAATAAGTTTAGATTTCTATACAATTTTTTAACTTTATAATTAATTATGAGATCCTTATCGTTTCAATGTAGTTCAAAGATAATGTTTACTTTGTCAATCAAATTGATTTCTCTATTGTGGCTATCTAATTATATTTCTGACTGATTGACAGGTCAGTTAGGCAAATATTGAGATGGAGTTAGGTACAATATTAACGCCGGAAGGGTAATTTTAAAATCTAGGTCGGTTTACTATCTGATAGACATTTAGTTTGAGAAGTTATGAAAGTGTATGTTACCCGCTCGCCGTGTGGTTCCCGGCACTTAAGAACAGGATGACTTGATGATTTAGGGTACTCTGTAGTTTATAATTATTACCATGAGAACTATATTTTATGTAGTTACAGGAGTAATTCTTCGCCAGGCAATCTTCCTATCATTTGAAAAATCCTTACAAACATTACAAAGTATACGATCGAGCGGTTATCTTCAAAACCTCGTCCTTTCTCATACAAAATAGCAATAAAACTTGACAAAAACCCCGCCATTGTATATTCTAATCAAATGACAATGAATAGTTCCTCAAGACAATGGCCACAATTATTTTATAAGCTCCTAATCTGACGGCGTAATGACCTCATGGTGTCATCCATTTTTCGGGACCTTGGCCGGGAACCGAACGCGGGACTATTGTGTAGCTGTCCGGCGCAGGATGTACAGATTTATTTTTGACCGTAAAACTCTATTTGTAGTGTTGTACAGCCTGTGTATAATGTTTCGTTGCCTTGGTGGATATAAATGGTACGATGTCTTTTTCTGTTCTTTATGTTATACTCGTACTAGCGACTCGCCCCGGCTGCGCACGAGTAGAATTTTAAGATACAAAACTTCCACAAAAAAGTATTTTCAAGACTGTTGACTCTGTCTACCCCGCAAGGGATATAGACGTGACCATATGTATGTATATATTATATCGTGCTTTATTTTGGTTTACTAATTATACAAAAAAGTTATCGTATTCTTTTGATTATTAATAACTATTCTATGTCAATTATCGGTGTCTATTAACCCGAAATTGTCACGGTAACGTAGAACATGGGAATTACGATTAAACACAGGAGAGGGGAGAGGGCAGAAGTTAGTAATTAGTAAGTTCAACTTACATGCCGAATAATGTTCTAAACGATTTTTCACGAAAATGCCTTGAACCCATCCTGCCTCTTGACAATCGATCTACATTCAATAAGAGCTTACGAAAGCCTTCTCCGTACAGACAGACAATCCAACAATGGTATTTGTCTATATGCCGACGGCGAATCGATCGCAATCGATATTAATTGTTGAGAAATATTTGTTTTTCTGTGATGTGATGATCTTAAAACGTACTTTGATCAAATCGGCAACTTTCTGGCGAAAGGTCAGGTCGAGAGTACCTTAAATCGACGAAAACAGTTTTTTGAATGTGGATGAAGCGAAAGACGTATGCAGGAATCGTGGCAAGTGGTTATTACGTGACAGTATTTGGCTACCTTTCCATGAAAAGGAGGTAATTTTTAAGATGCATGTTCACAACAAGAATTAAGTATTTAATATTTTAATCGAATCTCTAATGCACCATTCACACAAACAGCATATAGCTGTTGACGCAGCGAACGTCACGCACGTCACAAAATCACGTCTATATCCCGTGTGAGGTAGGCAGAGCCAATAGTTTTGAAAAGACTAGAGGAAAAGGCCACGTTCAGCTGTTTGGCTTAATTGCAATTATCGGCGCAGCAAATTGTCGACGGCTGTAATCCATCAATATCAACCGCGCAATGTTCTTCACTCCACTTCACTACCGTGGGAATTCTCACAAATTCTGGTATAATCCTGATTTATTTCCTCCAGGCTTGCCTTTGGCTTAAAGGTTTCCTATATGTGCACCCCTAGTGCACTAAAAGAGAGGAGTGCCCAACATTCACAGGGAACGGATTGTTTTTTAAAGCGGGTAGTACCACGAGTGTTCTCTAGTTAATATTAAATAAATAAATATATACGGGACAAATTACACAGATTGAGTAAGCCTCAAAGTAAATTATAAACTTGTGTTACGAGATACTAACGCAACGATACTATATTTATAATAAATACTTATATAAACAAACATTCAAGAACCATTCGAACCCAGGACCTCCGGTATAACAGACAGGCGTACCACCGCTGCGCCACAGAGCCCGTTAACATATATTAATTTGATTTCTGAATACAGACGTATCAAAGCCAGTATTAAAATGCAGTGTTGAACGGCTACATTACGTAGATAACATACACCAAGCTATAGTCAAATGGATAACTTCGCACGGACAACAAAGGGTTGGGAAACTAGTCCGCGCGACCGACTTTACATGCCTTTAATTATATTTACGACACTTTATGACGCTGTTAACACTAATTATTCTAATAAATGAAAGATAATTATCTATTGCATATGTACTTACACTAAATTTATATTTAAATATATAGGTGACCTCTTGGGTTGGATTCAAAGGGTGATCCACAAACTTCGTTAAAAAGATTCCAACGGGAATGGACAATGAGCAGATGATGATAGAAGGTAGCCACAGGCCCGAGGCATAGTGGCAGAGGATTCTTCTCTAAATTAATAGCGATGGAAAACAAATTCATACTTCCATAGATACTATCTTTACTAATATTATTAAGCTTTAGTTTGTTTGTTTGTTTGGACGTGCTAATCTCAGGAACTACTGGTTTGAATTGAAAAATTCTTTTTGCGTTGAATAGACCATTTATCAAGGAAGGCTTAAGGCTATATAACATCCCGCTTCAACTATAAGAAGCAAAGAAATAATGGAATGTGAAAAAAACGGGGAAAATTATTCGTCCTTGCGGGCTTCAATGATGCCCAAAATAACAATTCCACGCGGACTAAGTTGCGGGCACAGCTAGTTCATTCATAAAATCACGTCTATATCCCTTGCGGGGTAGACAGAGCCAGCAGTCTTGAAAGGCTGACAGGTCACGTTTAACTATTACATACATACATATGATCACGTCTATATCCCTTGCGGGGTAGACAGAGCCTACAGTCTGGAAAAGACTGAATGGCCACGTTCAGCTACTTGGCTTACTGATGTAATCGAGATTGAAACAGTGACAGGTTGCTAATCCATCGCCTAAAAAAGAATCCGTTTGTGAGCCTATCCCTTAGTCGCCTTTTACGACATCCATGGGAAAGAGATGGAGTGGTCCTATTCTTTTTTTTTTGTAATGGTGCCGGGAACCACACGGCACAATTTAATTTAACTATTAGCTCTTAAAAAGGCAGCCTTCTACTGTCCTTAAGTTTTCAGACATATTTTTAACACTATAATGGAAACCTAACGCGTGTACTGTCATGGCCAGATAACATCTTCAGTGTGAGAACCGACATTTTTAAAGATGTCTAGATATCGTTGTGTGCAATGCGCATACGCAATTATCTGTTATGTAGTGTTTATTTTTAGAACTAAATTATTACAGCAGGTAGCTTAACGTGAATGGGGAAAATATATGAGACACCCGTAGGAACAGAAAGGTTAACATAAATATAATTTATAAATAATATAATATTAACAGATATTGAAAGCACGGTAATTAATGTACGTTATAATTAGTATAACGTAACGAGAAATTTTAAATCAGATTTAAATATTTATTTATTATTCTTCCATTATTAATTTATTTTTATTTATTAACTAGCTGTCCCGGCAAACGTTGTTTTGCATTTTGTGGGTATGAAAAACAGATGTTGGCCGATTCTTAGACCTACACAATTTGCTCACAAAATTTCATGAGAATCGGTCAAGCCGTTTCGGAGGAGTACGGGAACGAACATTGTGACACGAGAATTTTATATATAAGACAAGTATAGCGAAACAGTTATCTTTTGTATTTCCCGTATTAAAATTGGCCCTTATTTTCAAAATTTATTTCTTTGTAAGAACATCTATTTGGTTAATAGGATAACAATGTCATGCCAAGTTTTATCAAGCTTGGTCCCGTGGATTTGGAGCAAATTGGCTGCGACAGACAGACGTACAAAGGACTCTAATTGATTGACTGAATCTTTGACTGATTACTGACAAAAGACTAGGTACTGCTGTCATCGTAAGTATATTTTGTAACTACCGTCTTGGCGATACAATCTGCTGATCTGCAACAAGTTTTGGAGATACAATTAACGTTGAATGTCATCTCGAAATATTGTTATTTCAAGTGTCAAGATGGAGACGTAGAACTTGACGTACCTATTGCATCGGCACGCACGCACTGCATTACAAATACCCTATTTATGTACGAGTATGTCTGTGTGTCGATAACCAGATAACGTATAAACGTACATCATGATAAAGCTGGACCATGCGTGTGTAATTTAGCACGCCACGTCACCACACATACGTCTTTTCCTTTGCGGGGTAGACAGTGCCATCAGTTTCGAAATAACAGAAAGGCCACGTTCAGCTGAATGGACTAATGATGAAATTAAGATCCTGCTACGTTTCTCATCAAAGAAGAATTTCCAGCCTTTCCATTGATTGATTTAGCAGCAAATGAGTCATTATCAGATGATTTCATTCCGCTTGGCTTGGAAACTGGAAACATTTTTATTGGCCTCTAGCATCAATGGTGCTCGCCTGTCAATTTTATAGCTCCGTAATTAATTAAAAGAAATAAATGTTATCAAAAGCACTTTCATAAGCTATAAATTAAATGTTAATTACTTAATTATAATATTCTATTCCATGTCCAAGCTCAAAAAAATTCTAGTAAAATATACTTTATTGTTCTAAGTATTTTATTTTAATTTCACAACAGTTGCAGTTTTTGGCATCATGCCAAAAAGAAATCAATTGTAACCAAAGTTTCACTTTTATTTTTTGATCAAGTAAATTCAATATATTTCACAAGTTTATATTACAGTTAATTTAATAATTTGTGTGTCACGAATATCTACAGTTACATTGCAAATTAAAACGTATCCTACTAATATTATAAATGCGAAAGTTTGAGAGTATGTCAGGATTTCAGTATGGATGTTTGTTACTCTTTCACGTAAAAACTACTGAACCGATTACGATGAAATTTGGTATGTAGGTAGCAAAAGACCCAGAATAACATATAGGCTACTTTTTATCCCGGAGTTCCCGCGGGACTGATTCCACGCGGACGAAGTCGCGGGCGGCCTCTAGTAAATGAATGAAATTAAATACCTGTATAAAATATAAAGTACTAGAGGCCGCCCGCGACTTCGTCCGCATGGAAACCCTATCAATCCCGCGGGAACTCTGGGATAAAAAGTAGCCTATGTGTTATTCTGGGTCTTCAGCTACCTACATACCAAATTTCATGGTAATCGGTTCAGTAGTTTTTGCGTGAAAGAGTAACAAACATCCATACAAACTTTCGCCTTTATAATAGTAGTAGGATATAATTTCATTCATTTAGTATTTTATCAATATCTGTTGTGATAATGTGATGAACAAAGTAAACTTAAACTTGCCCACTCATTTGTTGAGGATTGGCGCCAACTTGGTACAATTTTCAAAGGCATTATGTCAATCACCTTTCATCTCGAGACATTAGATATTAGTGCACAATGATCATTGATTGGAATCAAGAGCGATCATTGACTTTGGCCTCGATTGGTGTACAAAATGATTGAGAGGAATTTGATTGGTCGTGACTTCTGTAATAGGAATGCTTTGAAATGATTAAATTATACAAAAGGCATATGGATTACTAGTGGCCCGCCATGGCTTTGCCCGTAGTTTATAGCCTTTAACACCATTGTGCGTTATTGTTTTTGTCTTTTATGTTTTCTGCGTATAAACTTGTATTAGGTATATAGTCGCGATAAATTGATACTTTTCTGATAAGCTACAACTACATACGTGGAAGTGAAGGAATAAAAATGTATGAAATAAATACTAAAGTACTTACCTAGCTAATAGGATTTATAGTACTTTTTGTGTTATTACAATATCAATTCTTCGTTAATAACTAAAATAATAATAAGCAGATTTTATCGTCAAGACGGCAGTTACAAATTTAATTAATATTTAATTAAATAATTTAATTACAATTTTCTCGTACTGTTTCGACGAAACTTGGATGCGTTATAAGTTTTTCTCAATGTAAGTGACTTCACACGGGCAAAGTCGCGAGGAATAGCCTAGTCATAATTTCACAACCACAACCAAAGGGTCTGACCGTAACACACACCGTACAATGGGCAATAATCTCGTTTCCAAAGCGTGTTGATCTCAAAGCGTCGATAAGATCAGCTGAGACACAATTACTATATTATGCCGAGCTTCAACGGTGTTAGTAGGGCTTGAGCTCCGGAATTCCGGTTTTAACAAAATTCCGGAATTCCGACATATTTCAGTATCGTTTGTAAATACCGGAATTGGATGAGCAAAACCGGTATTTCGATATTGAAAAAAAATAAAATAAAAACGCAGCTTGAGTCGCGGCACGTCCGCGTAGCGCGGCACGTCCGGCGCCGGCCGATCAACTGTCGCTTCGGTTTGGCCGATCCGCCCGCATCGCCGCCATTTGAATACGGATCGTTACAAGAATCACACGCGAACGAGAACGATCGAACGTGTAATAAATACATTTAAAATGTAAGTTTCAAGTTCTTATTTTACAGAATTAACTACATTCAATACTTGTTCACTTTTAAGTAAAATATTGATTTTATTTCATTGGTCGACAACGGTTCACTTCGTATGTATGTAATATATATACGGGACGCAGAGACAACCTAATGTTTGGCAAAAACAAAGTCGTAAGAAAAGAAGTGACTAAGAAACCGTAAGTCTACGTGTGTGGTTACTGGTGGTGTTTATAGCATCCAGGGTTTTTGCTTGATTTTGCTTGCGCATGCAATGTAAAATGTTTTATTTATATGCTTATTGGTGAAATGTGAATGTGACGGAAACGGGCATTATTTGTTTGCAACTTTTGAAACTTGCTATTCCGTACTACTCAATGTATGGCCATTGGCCATTGCTTAGTTTGTTGCGAATTACTACTAAATAACAAAAAAAATTGGGTTTTGAAACGTATATCAGAATAGTCATGCAAAAAATAACACAATTATCAGGTTTATTTTCTGGTCATTAATAGATCTCAGTTTGATTATTGTATTGCACGTATATAACGTACGCCCGCACCCGCACCTAAATATTATCGTGTTGCTAGGCATGCCGCCTTCGCAGCACGCGCGAACATGACAGCGTTGCTAAGCAACCGAGCCGTAGGTACCTCGAGCCACGCGCGCTGCTGTTCAGTCGCTCGCGCGGCACGTAGACCTAATCCGCGTTCAACACATTCGGCGAACTTTTTGCCGAATTAACGTACTTACATTACTTACGTTTTAAAATGAGCCGTGTTTTTACTACATACAAAGTAGGCAATGTATATCGATTCATGGCGATGCCGGACGAACGCGTAGAGCGGGCATAAGTTATATTATTTAGTCGCCATTGAGTTTTCATTTGAGAATTCGAATAGGGTGGTTTTTATACTACTAATATTCTAAATCGGCGTATAATTTTACAGAATATAGTCGCATGATATGTAAAGAATGGCACAATTTGTTTATAACAAAGCTTTTCTTTCTCTATCGATACGAAATCTTATAAGTATGTATTAGTCAGAAATTTATTTACTTTCAGGTCACTATCAAAACCCGCACAATATTTGGAATTTAATAAAAGGAAAGCGGACACATCAGTTTGGAACCATTTTCTTAGGGCGGAAGATGGGCAATCCGGTAAATGCAAATTATGCTTTAAAATTTTAAAATGCCACGGTGGTGCGACAACAGGTTTGCATGTACATTTGAAATCTACCCACGCTATTGATCTGAAAGAGAAAAAAAACCTTTTGCTGTCTCAATCAGAAACTCAATGTAGTACTTCCGTTACTCCTAGCACCAGCAACAGCATGCCCAGAGCAGCAAAAAAGCTTAAAATGATCACTGCCTTTTTTGACACATCTCTAGAGCTGGCTGTAAAAGTGTCAAGGATGGCCGCTCTTGATGGCATTCCTTTCAGTAAATTTTGCACATCTGAAGACCTTCGAGATCTTTTCCACAAATGTGGATATAATTTGCCGGCGTCTGGTAGCGCTATAAGAGACATTGTACTTAATCAGCACAAATTCTTAAAAAAACAACTCCGACAGCAAATTTCACAAGATAAAACAAGACGATATTCTGTATCGCTTGATGAGTATACATCAATCCGCAATAGACGTTACATGAATGTTAATTTACACTCCGATAAATTTAAGGATAACTTCAAAAATCTCGGCCTTGTGAGAATTGTAGGCAGTATGCCTGCAATAACAGCATACCATTACTTGAAACAACATCTTAAAGAATTTGCTGTTGATTTGGACAAAGACGTTGTTTGCTTAACATCTGATGGGGCTGCAGTTATGGTTAAAATGGGGCGATATTACAAGGGCTACCATCAAATTTGTCTGGCTCATGGCTTACAGTTAGGAGTGATTGATGTCTTATATAAAAAAGAAAACAGTGAATATAATGAAAGAGGTGATACTGAAACGAGACAGGAGGATTTTGTGGCCATGGATATAACTGATATTGTTGATATATCTGCTTCTGAATATGTAGAAAATGAAGATCAGATATTAGAAGATAATGACGATGAAGATGACGAAGAAATTGGAGGTTTTGAGATTGAAGGGGCCTCTGTACAGCAAGAAATGGAAAAAAGACAATTAAACTTTGAAAATGTTATTGAAAAGATTAGAAAGCTGGTCAGGTCAGTACGAAAATCAAGCTTAAAAAATGAAGCCATACAAAAATACGTAGTAGCAGAATATGGAAAAGAACTGAACCTCATTCTTGATTGTAAAACTAGATGGTCAAGTTTAAGCGATATGATTGAAAGGTTTTTAAAGCTCAGGTCTGCTATCACCAAAGGATTTCTAGACTTAGACATAGTAGTGCCTGTCAATGAAGAAGCAGTAGCAGTACTTAAAGCTTTACACGAAAGTCTTCATGTCGTTAAGATAACTGTAGAGTCGCTTTGTCAGAGAGACGCTGATTTGATGACGGCCGATACAGCTCTTAAATTCATGTTAAAGTCTTTAGATAGTAACCAAAACGGTAACATTAGCAAAAATCTGGCACAAAGCCTTAGGAACCGCATTAAGGAAAGACGTCTCCCTATAGCATCTGTTTTGGTGTATCTTTACGATTCAGAAGATTATCACGAAGACAACTTTGACCGTGAGACATTTTCTAAACCGACAAGCAACGAAATGTTAGAAGAAATTGTGAAAATAATTAAAAGGTTGGACGATTCACTAAGCCCGGAAGAAGAAAACTGTGAGAAGTCTGCTGAAGAAAACGTGAATGAAGAAGCACAAGGAATGAGTATGAAACAAAAATTACAAGAAACTATTCAGAGACGAAGAGTTACTATGAAAAGTAAAAAGAAAACAACAAATATTGATCTGGAAAGTTTGCTAAGAGTTGAAATGGCGGTATTTGAAAACGGCGGCGGAAGAGGTCAATATCTGACTAAATGTTTCGAATATTTAAAAACAATTCCACCTACCAGTGTGGAGGCTGAACGCGCGTTTTCAGCAGTTTCAAACGTTTGTAGCCGTGTGAGAAGTTCGTTGAAAGACAACAGTTTAGATGCACTAACTTTTTTAAAATTTCATTACCAACAGAAGTCTATCTGAGCTGTGGGTAATTTTTATTTAATTAGTAATTTTATTAAAGTAAATAGCTCTTTTAATGGTTTTTTATTTCTACTTATAACAATAGCCCTTAGTTTCATTATAATATAGTTGTATGCCATTTTAGAAGGAAGCTTCAAATTCCGGAATTCCGGAATTCCGGAACTGGATTGCTTAATATCAGAACTCAATTCCGGAATTGAAAAATGATCCGATATTCAAGCCCTAGGTGTTAGTGCTGGTGCCACAGACAAATTGCACATTCTTTTTTGATTTGTTATCGATAATGGAACACAACTTACATACATACGGTCACGTCTATATCCCTTGCGGGGTAGACAGAGCCAACAGTCCTACAAAGACCAAATGGCCACGTTCAACTATTTGGCTTAATGATAGAATTGAAATTCAAATAGTGACAGGTTGCTAGCCCATCGCCTAAAGAAGAATACCAAGTTAAGCCTATCCCTTAGTCGCCTTTTACGACACCCATGGGAAAGAGATGGAGTGGTCCTATTCTCTTTTCATTGGTGCCGTGAACCACACGGCACAATAATAATGATAATGGAACGCAACTTACAAAGAGAAATGTCAAGAAAAAGTAATGTGTGAAATCACGTGAACCTCGTGAAAACGATTTTAAATATTCTAGCCAGAGTGCATTTATCTCTTAAGCGAATGCAACTCCAGTTCATGTTGGTCTTTGGTGTGAGTGAGATAAAACGCTAAAAAACATGGCGGATGTCGATCAGCTGATCGTGTCATCTGGCAAAAATACATATAATCACGTTTTAAACCCTTACGGAGTAGACAGAGCCAAAGGTCTCGCAAAGACTGAAAGGTCAGGTTCACCTGCATGGAATTATCATAGGATTGAGGTACAAATCGAACAACAGGAATTTTTGTAAGGCGAGGCCGCGGGGCGCACTCTAGTTTATCAATACAAGAAGTCGTGTCGATGTGAATCTTCCCACATGATGAATGATAAATCCAAGTATTTATTAGCATAATTGTCAACTTATGTAACATCCAAGTATTAATTATTTACATATATCAATCAATACTTATATAAAAAACGATTAAAAAATAAAAAATGTGTAGGTATATTTTTATATTGTTGATCGTGGTCTTCATGCTTTTTCAAGACTGTTGGCTTTGTCTACTCCGTAAGGGAAAATGTATTTAGATTTTTCACTGATGTAATTATGTATTATAATTAACTTAAGTATTTTATTATAATTGTGTCTCATCGGCGAAATCACATGCTAATTATAATTACATAGAGGCAACCTGTTAGATGCAAGGTCGGCTAAATTCCTTTGCAATATAATAAACAGATCGTGCATGATTTTTATTGTTATTGATTGTATAAATTAATCTTTATTGTATGGCATCTACCAGTCAATCACTAGGTCAAACAGATTTATGAAGAGGTAATCAAAATTTTTGTTTGTTAAAATTTTGTTGAAAGAATATTCACTTATTGACTGTATAATGAAGACAATAAAACAAAGAATTGATATTAATTCGCAAACAATAATACAAAAAGTACTATAAATTCTATTAGGTAGGGAAGTACTAAGTATTTTTTTTCCCACGGGAGCAAATAAATTATAAGTGGTTTTTAATTTCAAAAAAGGTTCATCAAAATGACGAATCTGTATAATAAATAATTGAAATAAATTTTATACAAACGATGAATTAAAATTAAGTATTGCTTGTCAAGAATCCAATTGCAAATTTCAGCCGTATTGTTACGGGGGGCGTAGCTCAGATGGTAGAGCGCTCGCTTAGCATGCGAGAGGTACCGGGATCGATACCCAGCGCCTCCAAGTCTTTTTTTAAAAAACCACTTTTTATTTTATATAGTTTTTATTTATATATTTTTTTGCTAAACTCCACTAAATATTTTCTAGTATCCCACCCTTTCTACCAATATTATAAATGAGAAAGTTTTTAATATATGTTTTTCTCTCTTATTTCTATATTATTATAAAGGTATATTTTGATGAAATTTTGTATAAGTACGGAATATAACGTGACGTGAATAAAAAAATTACGTAAAACGAGACTGCGATAGATTTTCCGCGCGATATAAACGGCGTCGCGCGTGTTATGCCGCTGAGACAGGTAATATCATGAGGTTGTCTCATGATTAGAGATCGGATAATCGGATGCATATTTACCTAAACTAATATTTTGGCTAAGAAAGTATGGAGGCGACTTCTTGCTTTCAGGATTCGAATTATTTTGAATTCCGGGAATTTTATTAAAAAGAAATTGAAACTTATCGTATATTAGGTATGATAAACACCTTTATAAACATAAGTGATGGATGATCATATTTATTAAAAAATTACCTACCTACCGGGATTCCAGAATTATACCGCGTGATTTTTTTTACAGAAGTACGTTCCATACTAACCCAACACCCCAACTTTAGGTAAATATGCATTCGAATATCCGATCTCTGCTCATGATCAAAGTCGCGCCTCGGTCTCCTCTCCCAGAATAATCTTTAAAAATGTATGCTAATTTAATAATTACAATCAATTTTAGAATACTGAATCCTAAAATTTGGGTCAATCGCGTTTTAACAGCGATTCGGACTGTTTTGTGCACGTTATGTCAGTGACCTCGACCTTGCATTTAAAAATACAAAGCCAATGGAATTGTTTCCTTACTTATATTAAAACACATTATTATAAAAAGGTTGTAAAAGTTGATCAAGGGAATGATTTAAAAACTCAATTCTATCTTAAAGCCTAATAGCTGAACGTGGCCTATCAGTCTTTACAAGACTGTTGGCTCTGTCTATCCCGCAAGGGATATAGACGTGATACATACATATAATGTATGTAAGTTCACATTCATCAATCTTTTCAATCAAAAATGTAAATACAAAACAAACAATATTTTTATACCCACTTAATTTTTGTAATTTATTTTTTACTAGCTGCGTGCCGGGGCAGCGCTCCCGTGGGAATAACATAAATATATGTAAAAAAAGCCTCTTTCCCAAAGAGGTAGGCAGTAACTACATCTTTCTACTTGTATTTATGTAAATACATTTACAGTGTTATCTGTAAGGAATGCGCACACGCATGCACTGATGCAACAAGTAGAAGTGACATTTATAAAACCATGTCGTCTCAATTATAAATATTAATCGACATGGATTGTATGTTTTTATGTTAATATAGCTACTAAATTATTTAAATTAGAACAAATTACATGTGTTAGTGCATTATCCTTGTACTAAATGTAAGTAGAATAAGAAGCTCGCGACATCAATCTACGCAGAAGAACCTAACCCATATTGGAACTTGGTTACTTCCAGTTACATGAATGTGTAGATTAATTTAAAGAAATCTGATTAAATTTGGACTGTACCCTTGTAAATCTATATATATAAAACTCTTCCGTTACTGAGTGACTGACTGACAGACAACGCACAGTCGAAACCACTGGTCGTAGACAGCTGAAATTTGGAAAAAAAAGCTAAGAAAGGATTTTTGGAAATTCAACCCCCAAGGGGGGAAAAGGGGTAAAAACGTTTCTATGAAAAATCTTATTCCTTGGGTTTATAAACTTGAAACTTGGCATGAACACGTACATAGGCAAGTAAATATGTTTGACATTATAAGTTTTTTCAAACTACCCTCCAATCGTGATTTAGGGGGTGCGATTGGGTGACTGATTTATTAACGCACAGCCGAAACCGCTCGGTATAGGAGTCTGAGATTTTTAACAGAGGTTCCTTTAGTAACATAAGTGAGCACTAAGAAGGGATTTTTGAAATGTCAACCCCCAAGGGGGGGAAACGGGATAAACTGAGCCGGGGCTGCGGGAAAGTTCTAACGAGATACCGTGGCCCCGGAACGCAAAGGGCAACTGAAGGAACGAGGTGGGTTTTAGTCAGTAAAAGTCTGACACTCCCTTCCGTTCCACCCAGAGCGGGAGAGGTCATTTGATGATTTCCCATCCTTAAAAAAAAAAGACTTTGTATGACAACTTTTAGTCGTCTCTTTAACATACATAATAACATACATAATAACATACATAATTATGTACATACATGCATAACATTAATAACATCACGCCTTTAAATCCCTATTTTGTGTTAACACTACCCATACAAACAGCTAAAAGGAAACAAGTGAAGAGACGAAATTTGTCCGCATCCATTTTCACCTAAATTCTTAACGTTAATGAGATTTACTTTTTATTATCAGGTCAACCTAATAGCCTCACATGTACGTATAACTTCGTAAGAATTTTCTTTCAACTCCTAACCGTTGAGGAGTTGTACCTTCCATCATCAGCTCATTCACATGGGATGATGACTATCAGACGCAAATACTTAAACAGATCTATGAAATTGTCAAAAACGTAATTGCCTGTAAATTTGAGGTTTGCCTTTGATTTCCCTGGAATACCATCATCAGATCCTGACTAGGTAACAACGGGACCAACTTGAAAGTATACTCTACCGAACAAAAAAAGAATCACGTAAATCGGTCCATAAATCTCGGCGTAATCGGTATGCATAAATAAAACACCCGAATTTTATTTTCTATTAACTATCACGAGGCTACATCATCCCTGAGTAACACAGGCTATATTTAATTCCAGTTGTAACAAGATTTCAGCCTGTGGAAGAAAAAGCCCTGTCGAGATCATTAAAAAACGCTATATATAACCGAATTACACGTGGGCGAAGCCGCGGGCGGAAAGCTAGTACTAATAATACTTAGACGAAAATCAACAGACTTCATATCTCATCATCTCTTGAATATTTATTTTACATTGACTAAATGCAAATGTCTGAAAAGATTTAGAGAATAGTACCACGATTTCTCAAAGTGTTCATCATATTGCATTTCTAATTTAATGATTTACTTAAGAGGTACTTATGTAGATATTTAAAAAAAAAACAAATGTAATCCTAATTTTAAGTTTATAACTATCATTAATATTTGCGCGCCTGCATGCAAGTTGATTTATATGTAAAAACTATGTGAATCATGCAAATAAATTATTCTATTCTAAATAAGGTGACTAAGGGATAGTCTCATAAACATGGGATTCCTCTTGTAGGCGATAAGCTGGCATCTGTCACTATTTGAATCTCAATTCCATTATGAAGACGAACAGCTGAACGTGGCCATTCAGACTGTTTACTATGTCTTAGTATATGTAATATGTATGTATGCATTTCTAAACTAGGTATTTATACTCGTATATATTTCCATATTCTTTGTAACGAAAAATAAACAACAAAAAAGTATATGTCAAATAAAAAATCCAACTATTACAAAAAAGAATAGGACCACTCCATCTCTTTCCCATGGATGTCGTAAAAGGCGACTAAGGGATAGGCTTATAAACTTAGGATTCCTCTTTTAGGCGATGGGCTAGCAACCTGTCACTATTTGAATCTCGGTTCTATCATTAAGCCAAATAGCTGAACGTGGCCATTCAGTCTTTTCAAGACTGTTGGCTCTGTCTACCCCGCAAGGGATATAGACGTGATCATATGTATATGTATGTATGTATGTAAAAAATCCTGCGTTATAAATTGAGAACATCAGGCCTTTTTAAAATCACTTATAAATAATAACCAACACGAAGGTAATACGTATTTTAAACCTTAAAAAAACTAATTGGATAACAAAAAAATTACCTTCTTCAATTCGGATAAGGGGCAATTTAAATTATAATAATGAATGCCTCAGGGTGACGATGACCTATAACGTATTACTTATAAACTGTACGTATGTGAAATGTACGTAAGATTTATGAAACTAATTGCGCAACATATTTATTCATACAAACTACGTCTTTTTCCCTTACGGGGTAGACAGAGTTGACAGTGTTGAAAAGACTGAAAGGCTTTCAACTATCTAGTTGATAAACATCTGTTTATTATGTACATGTACACAAAACATTATTCAAAGTATACCGCATCGGTTGTAAGTAATCTGTCCTTATATAAAACTCTTTTGTTATTGAGTGTAAGTCAGTCAGACTGACCAGCCGAAAACGCATAGCCCAAACAGCTGAATACACAGATTTGAACTTGGCATGTATGTGGCCTAGAGGTTTACTAAAAGCTGATTTCACAAATTATGCGCAGATTGGATATTACCAGGACTATTCGTTTTCCGCGAGCGGGTCGCGGACGAACACGAATAAATGATCAAAATGATAACATCTGTGGAGGTTCAGCCCACCGCCTGGATGACGTGGAATAGCAAAATCTTTTTGTTTCATTTTATTATTATAAATTGCGCAGGCGCAAAATAAGAATAAAGGTGAAAATAAGGATTATGAGAATGAAGATAGGGAATAATCTACGAAAATTATTATCATGTTTCCTTGTGTCCCGGTTACAATCTCAATCCCATCACTGCCAGACAGTGGCACTTGGTGTGGCCTTTCAGTCTTTTCAAGATTGTCGGCTCTGTCAACCCGGTAAGGGATAAATCTTTCTTATCCCTTCTTCCTCCAGGCTTGACCCCCGTTTGCATCCTCACCTCTCTGGAGAGGAGTCCAGGATATGCCTTTGACCATGGATCCTTGATTGGGTAAGTCAGGTTTTTACACGAAGCGACTCCCATCAGACCTTCGCAACCATTGCAGGCCAACCTAACCCGTATCGGATCCTTGGTTAAATATATTTTACGGGGTGACAGGGCCAGCAGCCTCAAGAAGACTCGTGTAGGCCACATTCAGCAAAGATAACATATAGACAGTGAAAGGTTGCTAGCCCATCACTTTAAATAAGTATTCCAATCACACGTGAAAGTGAGAAAATAAGAGTGTCCTTAAAATTTTGTACCTTTATTAGTTCCTTCACGCGTCAATAAGCATTAATTTTCAAGCTTTTCTTCCTAGAAATAAGTAGGATTTATTTATAGGATTATAGTAGGTAGAGATGTAGGTACCCACTTAACACAATCACACGACTCCGTGCAGATTGTAAAAGTCGATCAAAGGAAACGCATAAAACATGGAGTTCTTCATTTAGGCGCCAGATTAGCAAACTTTTACCATCTGAAACTTAATACCATCATTAAGCTGTCTAGCTGAACGTTGGTTTTCGGTCGTTTTCAAAACTGTTAACTTTGTCTACCCCGTAAGAGATATGTGTATTTATTTTTGTAATATAATATAAAGTACATATATAACATTCGCGATCGTGACATACATGTTGTTTGTAGTAAATGCGATTTATCTAACTAGGTACTTAATATAAAATAAGGGGATTAGTTGAAATCAGTGATTTATGTGATTTTTCCTTCGTAATTAATCCCTTTAAGCCGGATTCCTTTGTGATGGTGATAGCAGGGCCGGTGGAGGGCTCGCACAGGGACCATGCAAAGATGAGGAAGACTATTTCCTTTGTAAATCTGTCTACACTTCCATACATATTTACTTACATAAAATCATACTAAACCACAGGCTTCTTTTTTTGGATTTTTTCACGGGAGCGAAGCAAATAGTAGTCTATTATTATACATATCCATATCCATACTACTATTAAACAATTAATTAACGCGAAAGTGTATTCTTTGTCCGTCTTTTACGTCAAAACTAAGCACTGAACTGATCTCCATGAAATTTTGCATAAATATTTTGTAGTGTGGATTACGGAGAATAACATAGGGTACTTCCCACGCGGGTTGAGCCGCGGGTGTAAGTTAAAAAAATATTAAAATATCAGTCCTTATGAGATTTTAAGTACTTGCACACAAAAAAGTTTATATCTCTCTTTTCATTGTACACTAGCCGTTTTTCGCGACTTCGTTCGCCGCAAAGTTTGTTTGTTTGAACGCGCTAATCTCAGGTTCGAATTGAAAAAGTCTTTTTGCGTTGAAAAGACCATTTATCAAGGAAGGCTTTAGGCTATATAACATCACGCTGCAACTATAAGGAGCAAAGAAATAATGGAATATGTGAAAAAATCGGGGAATATTATTCATCCTTGGAGGCTTCAATGATGCCCAAAATAACTATTCCACGCGGACGGAGTCGCGGGCACAGCTTGTTTTATTATATGTATGGAAGTACAAAGGATGGATTATAGTTTATCGTATAACAATAACGTACGTATGCCATGTAGTGAGTCCCGAGATGGCTCACCGTTATCACAACCGTATCAGTGATAAGAGGCAGTCGACGTGTGCCAGTCGCCTCAGCAGTACGATGATTCCACCTTAACTAGCAAAAATGGTAAGTAAATAGCAATATTACATACATACATATGGTCACGATTATATCCCTTGCGGGATAGACAGAGCCAACAGTCTTGAAAAGACTGAATGGCTACGTTCAGCTATTTGGCTTAATGATAGAATTAAGATTCAACTAGCGACAGGTTGCTAGCCCATCGCCTATAAAGAATCCCAACTTTGTTACCCTATCCCTTAATAGCAATATTACCTATATATTTACTATAAAAAATTAATGGCTTGCATGAATAAAGTTATGAATGTGGATGAAGCGAAAGTAGTATGCAGAGATCGTGGCAAGTGGAAAGAAGTAGTCTGTGCCTACCTCTCCGGGAAAAAGGCGTGATTTTTGTATGTATGTATGTACTTTAAAATTTAAATACAAGGTATCACTTATAGACGACAAAAGGTAGGCTACTGCCGCTTCCAAAGCACAAGACATACCTATAGAAGAAGCGGCGGAACAAATTACATTATCATTTTTGTGTACTTAAACTAGTTAATATTCTTAATGTGAATATAAAGTCCACGACATAACAAATCTCAAACTTACTTTGGAGAAAGCTCAATCTGTATAATTTTTCCCGCTTAATTTATTTATTTATAATTCATATAGGTAGTGAGATCGGAGTCTAGTTATATTTATACATTGCGAACGAATTATTATAATGTTAGTATGGATGGCTGTAAGTTAATCTGATAAATATTTTGCCGATCCAGGGAAAGGAAAAATTATACTTACTCGTATCTAATGTAATTGAGAAACAAATTTGTACAGGTATCCGTATAAAATTAAACATTTTTTAAATTCTCGAATGCAACTAGAATTAAGCTCAGGGGCATTTTGTAAAAGCATTTTACCCTGGACCTCGCTTTTGTTATCAGGAATAA
Organism: Amyelois transitella; assembly: GCF_032362555.1. Taxonomy (NCBI): domain Eukaryota; kingdom Metazoa; phylum Arthropoda; class Insecta; order Lepidoptera; family Pyralidae; genus Amyelois; species Amyelois transitella. Next base: position 468,247 of record NC_083511.1, on the reverse strand, counting down.
ATTTACCTGGCTTATGTCAAATATTTATACTTTAGTTTATCTCAAAATCATTCAAAAATATCAAAGTTGATTCGTTACAAACAAAAAGACAAATATCATCTTTATAACATTAGTGGAGATAACTACTAGTAAAATTTTACTTTTCCTTAGTGTGAGAAAATGCGCCTCAAGAAACTGTATCTTAACATTCTTCAGATATCATCGACAGTAAACATTGTTTATCAGTAGATATCGTATCGAGAGGAACCGGTACATGTATTAAGTTTATTTATTTATTTACAATATTTTCTTAAAAATTCACAAGTTTTCGAATTAGGTTTAAGATGGAAAGTACGCACATTATTTACAATTTTTTTTTTTTTTTTGAATAAGAAAATATATAACATATAACAATAATATACAACTTTCTACAATTATTATAAAGGCGAAAGTTTGTAAAGATGTATGTGTGTGTGTGTACTATTTCACCTGAACGATTTTTCACTAAACTGCATTAATATGTATAACATTGGCATGATAATTGAATGAAAATTGCCCGCTTTTTACTTTTTAAAAAACGATAGGTAGGTTAATTTTATTTCTTCGTACTGATTAATTCAATTTTTTTTAATGATTTCAATTGATAAATGGAGTACTATAGAAATAGCTTATCTTGTGAGTAACATTGTTAGTACACCGACTAATGTCATCATATCCTCATTTGATAACTGAAGACTCATAACAATGACCTATATCAAGTAATCGAGCAACATTTTAACAATAAAGAAAAATAGGTTTAAAACTTTAGACAAAGTAAATTCCTAAGTTAGTATAATGAAAGAAGAAAATAATTAATAAATACATATAGTTATATGTAATTCATTTAGGCGATGTACAACCAATCTGCCACTCCGAGTATCTGAAATGATACGTTTATGATGGATGTCAATAATATTCCATCCAAAACGTCTAAACTTAAGTCTTTTCGAGACTGTTGTCTAAATTTTAGTCTTTACGAGACTGTTGGCTCTGTCTACCACGCCATGTCACCAATAAAGATAAATTACTTTAAAATTTCAGGAACAAGAAACTATCATAATAGTGAGCGTGTTCAGCGCTGCGATAGCAGTCCTGCTCATCATCAGCATAGTTCTGTGCATCCACGTCTCCAAGCTCCGGAAGGTGGTGGGGGAGATGCAGGCCACGGGCAGGATCAGAGTACAGTTGGTATCCCAAACCAGTTGGTCACTGAACCTTGATGTACAAATACACATACAAATAGCGAAAAAATGTTGTTAGATAGATAAAATGTTTATTCCACCGTGCTACAGACACAAAACAAATATAACAATAACCAAAAAAAATAGTTTATTAATGTGCCGAGAACCACACGTCCAATGACTGCCGCTCATTGAAGCCCTCAAGGATGAATAATTTTCCCGTTTTTTTTCATATCTCTTTATTTCGTTGCTCCTTAAAGGTGCAGCGTGATGTCTAAAGCACCTATAGGCACCTATAGGATGTATCGCCTAAAGCCTTCCTCGATAAATGGTCTATTCGACGCAAAAATAATTTTTCAGTCGAACCAGTAGTTCCTGAGATTAGCGCGTTCAATCAAAACACAAACAATCTCCTCAGCTTTATAATATTACGAGTAGTATAGATTTATTAAAACTTTACCCACATAAAATGTATAACAGGTGGACTTAATTTCAAGGCATGTTTCGTCAGTCGAAACTTCTATTATTCTAATAATTCTATTTCCAGCAAGAATTAATAATTAACTAAACTTAACAGAAAGCTGAAGATGAACTCTGACAAAAACCACGCGTTCCACAACCCAGCCCTGTCTCCGGACGAGGAGTTGTCGCGTCGCGGCTACTCCATGTACATGCACGATGACGTAGAAGCCGGCAGGGGATCCGCCTACGACCACAGGGAACGAGAGCGGTACGATCATTGCTTTTTAAAGAAATTTTCTGAATAAGTGTGTATAGAAAATCCCATTCATGGACTACTTATATGTATAAGTCCATAAAAGGAACTATTTTAATCTTAAATTCTATCATTATACCTAACAGCTGAATGTGGCCTGATAGTGATTCAAGATTGCTGGCTCTGTCAACCCCGCAAGGTGAATATGAATGAATGAATGATTATGATTATATGAATAATGATTATGATTATAAGAATCATGATGTGAATAGCACTTTAGCCGCCATCTCTAACTGGTTTACAATCAACAACTTACTGTTAAATGCAAATAAGACCCAATGCATTAAGTTTACACTTCCCAATGTGCGGCAGGCAAATGTGGATATTAGTATAAATAGTAAAAGATTAGATTTTGTTGATAGTACTACTTTCTTAGGAATAACATTAGATTCAAATTTGAAATGGCATGCTCACATTTTAAAACTTTCTAAAAGGCTTAGTTCTGCAGCATACGCTATTCGTCGTATTAGGCATTTGACGGATGTGGCAACTGCTAAGCTAGTATATTTTAGTTATTTTCATAGTTTAATGTCATATGGTCTACTGCTTTGGGGATCAGCAGCAGACATACAAACTATTTTCATTTTACAAAAAAGGGCAATTCGATATATCTACGGTCTTAAACAAAGAGATTCCCTTAGAGATTTTTTCAAAAACCTAAATATTTTAACTTTGCCCTCCCAATACATATTCGATAACATCATGCATGTTAGGAAAAACTTAGACTCTTTCAAAAAAGTAGGTGAATGTACTAGTAGATCACTGCGGAACAATTATAAGTTGTCGATCCCAGCACATCGGCTGGCTAAGGTAGGGAAATCATTTCTTATTAATTGTATAAGATTTTATAATAAATTACCAAAAAGTGTTCTTGAAATGAATGATAGAAAATTCAAACAGTATATTAAAGTTGAGCTTTGTAGGAAAGCCTATTACAGCACGGATGATTATATTAATGATAAACATGTGTGGCCCGAGCTGGACATAATGGCCTCTTAAATGCTTGTGTATTTTTGACATGATCTGGACATAATTTGTACAGTATGTACATATTTTATTTTATATTTATTTTATTTGACGAAATATTCGTATTGACATAATCAGTTCTACATTCATACATGTTTTTTAATGTAGACAATGTGCATTCGTCCACGATTTAGATTTAAGAGATCTATATTTGTAAATTGACGTCCTATGAAAATGCTGCAGTGTAGTTTGTTCCGCCGCTTCTTCTACACATGCGCTTTGGAAGCGGTAGTAGTTATAATTAGATTTAAGTTATGTGACGTCAATAAGTGATACCTTGTATCCAATTTTGAAAATAAATCTATTCTATTCTATTCTATTCTATTCTATTCTATTCTATTCATGGTTCATTGACATAGAAATGATATAGGAATGATAAAAAAATTCCGTAAAACGAAGTACCTAACTTTCTTCTGATCTCCGCAACCTTAATAAGGGAATCTAACTCGTATTGGATTAACAACAATTCCAGTTGCCTGAAGGTGCAATTTTTCTCACCCGGTTAGCATTCAAACTAATTATGTACTTTACGCTCTTGAGTCGGGTGCTCTTCAAAGTAAGATTAGCTTAGTGTAAGGATGTTTGAGTTATCTTGTCTAGGTACGACGTTAATCTTTATGAGGCACCAAAACCAGGTCGCATTTATTACATGACTTATAAGAGAGACTTGCACAAATCACTTTAAAACTGTTCTTAAATAAAATAGTCCAACAGATTTCAATTTTTTCATAACAGTTTGATTAACATCAAATTGCATTATAATATTTACTGAATGAGAAATTCGAAGAGGGATGTGACATACAATAAAAAATTAAGCCTTTGCTATGTAGCCTTCAGAGTTAATTGCTCAAAAATCAAGTGACTTGCCGTGTGTTGAATTTTGAATCTGGAATAAAAAAAAAGCACACGAATTAACCCGAGTATTCCTCCAGGCAGACGGGCGGGCACTTCGTAGAGGACCTGACGCGGGAATTGGAGAGCAGGCAGCAGAAGTCCTCCACCGCGCCCCCCTTTCTGCTGCAGAGCATCGAAGAGAACAAACGGAAAAGCCGCGGCGTGAATCCGCTGGCCAATGGCAGGCAAAGCGAGACTAACCCGAATTTCATCTACTAGCGATTGGTCGAATTTAGAATTTGAATTTGGAATGTTCGCGGCCCCATTGCAACCACATGTCTTACATTTCTAAAGATTTTTTTGTCGAGATTATTTTCCTCCTGGCATTAGTACTGGTTACATCATCATTCTTCTTTGGAGATGAACCCGGGGTACCTTCTATACATTTACTTTATAAATTGGAGAAAATTGACCAGATTCGATTGAATTTGTAAAAATCGACCTTAAGCCGAACGATGAGGACGCAACAGTCGTTTAGCTTAAGGTCAGTTTATTAACTGATTACTATGAGTGAAAATGCAGTACATCATTAGTAGCATCTTTTTGATGATTTTCGTTCGGAAAATCCTGTCTAAAAAGATTTCTAGACTATAAGTATTTAAGATATTATTATTAAGTTTAATTAATAAAGTAAGTTAAGTTTAAATATTGTTTTATTAAAAATGTAAGCATTTTATTCTCCTCTCGTAAAACTTGGTTCTTTATTAACTTTTTATTACCTGACATAAACTGACAAGCACAACACAAGCAGAACCACTCACTTTATACAAATTGCTTTCGTATATTAGTTTGGGTAAGTAATAATAATACGCGTATTTAAAGAAATTTATTGAAAACAACAATAACAATACAATAAATAACTGTAAAATTAAACTTATTTTTTTATTAAATTAAATTCAAATAAAGTAGATATTGCAATTAATAATAACGCCCTTAAGAATATACTTTCTTTACTCTAAATGCCCCATAATTTCTTATTATAAGATTTACAATCGATGACCCTGAAGTTAATATAAAAACACATACGTTAACAATAAATTACTTTTAATCTCAAAAGCTTCTACAGTGGATGTACCTAATTGAGTAGGCGGCCATAGCTCCCTTCCTTTCGTTCATTATAATTTTTATTTTGCCAATAACTTATCATTACCATTCACATCTCACTGTAAATTCACAAAATAATTTCTCTTCTTTAATAACCGACAATCCTTTTTATTTTCCGGATGTATGGTCGTGATCGAGGTCTCAAATTGTTGCTCCTTTTTCTGCATCTCCCTGAGTAACATTTGGGAGATGACACATAATTGCTGACAACCTGTCTCACTTTGGGCTTCTTCCTTCTATTTTGTATCGACGTATAGCTAATGTCATCATCGTCAACAACTTCTTTTTTCTTGGACTTAGATTTCTTGTTAACTTTATTTGCTTCATGAGCGTCAAGTATGTCTTGTATACTTTTATACGCGTCTGAATCTTCAGGGTTGCCACCACTATAGCTTAAGTATGGCTTAAAACCACCGACACCTTTTGGGTACTCAATACTTTGCTCGTTAAGCTGTTTTTGTTCATTCTCAAACTGTTCTAAGTGTTTCAAGTAATTGTAAGTTTCGGGGTCTGATTGCTGGCTGATCGGTTTGAAATCTGAATAGCTGACGAAGTTGAACGTAGACGTAGCAGGTTGTGCCTTCGCTGCGTCGGGTACCTTCGTGTATTGGTTGGCGTAACTATCAGATAGACCTTCTAGATCGGATAGAGACTGGGTGTCTATGTACCGTTCTTTCTTTTCAGAAGCTGCAACCTTCTTTTTGGAGTTATCAACGATGTGACTCACGCTGGCTGGCAGGGTCGCCCCGTATAGATCTCGGTCTGATGTTTTTCCATATACTTGCTCGAATACTTTGTAATCGTCCGTCCAGAATTTTGAAATTCCTGTAATGAGTAAAAGGTTAGGTAAGTTAGGTTATCGGATCTTAGCGATCATGCAAAGGACTCAACTTGGATCCTGATTACACAGCCAGTTGCCTGACTGTGCAGGTTTCTACAATATGTATTACGTATAAGAATTCTATTAAAGATCACATCACAGGAAAGAATCATCAGCACCTTAGATAGCCGTGGTGAGATTCGCTCCTGCGCACCAGTCCGACCGAATACGCTTTTTAAAACAAATACCAAAACGGTTCCCAGGCATCAGTGGCTCTTTCATAAAATATCCTTCTCAATAGAAGTTTCTTATGCTGAATAAAGAAAGAAAGATTGCCTTGTTAACGTTTGTGAACATAATCGCATGATAATATTTTTATCTTAGAGTACATAGTTAATTAAAAATGCTTATTAAATCAATGTAATACCTATTATAATTATAACTAATGAGGTTCAATCGCTAATAGGTACTTATCACATTATGGCTCCGCTTTTTTAACTCACGCCCGATTGGATAATATCTCCACCTTAATCGATTCGGAAGAGAAATCTTGAAGGCGAGGGTCGTAAACGATACGACAGCGAACTACTTTCGATTTCTTCTGGAGAGTGGCGTCGCCGGGACAAGAGGCTGCTTTTTGCTGTCGCTAACTTGAACTTGTCACATCAAATATGTACATACATAAACATGTGTCGGACTAGATGGCCTAGGCGCATATTTTACCTCAGAATAATACGTATTTAATTTCCAATATTCATCAAATAGATTGTTATCCTCCTGGCGAAGAGAGTGATCTGGGGTTCAACCTTTTCAGAAGAACCTAAGCCTAATTAGATCATGGTAAAATTTAATATATGTATGCTTTATTTTATAATAGCTACTTATATTTAAAAGAAAACCTAGCTAAACGTGCCTCCGACTCTTCTGACTGTCTCTGTTCACCCCGTAATGGATACGGAGGTGTATCTACGTTTAAAAGTTAAAAGTGCCATATGCCATTCCCGGCACTAATAAAAAAAGAATAGGACCACTCCATCATTTTCCCATGGATGTCGTTAAAGGCGACTTAGGGATAGGCTTATAAACTTGGGCTTCTTCCTTTAGGCGATGGAGTAGCAACATGTCACTATTTAAATCTCAATTATACCATAAAGCCAAACAGCTGAACGTTTCCTATCAGTTTTCCAAGACTGTTGGCTCTGTCTACCGCGCAAGAGCTATAGACGTGATGATAGTATGTACAAATGTACGTTTAAGAAGAAAGGTGCCAACATGACTTAACAAACTTTAGGCCAGTCGTGTAGATTTAAGGAGTACTTCTTATTTTACACAAGAAAAGTGGCAGTCAACATGAATCGCAAAATCTGTTGGAAACTGCAGCTTTCTGTTTGACTTGCGTTTTACAAACAAATAGATACGTTGGAAAAGAGAGATTGTTTATGATTTCATTTTTTTTTGGACATATTACAATGATTGAGAGATTGTGCTGTGTGGTTCCCGGCACCAATACAAAAAAAGAATAGGACCACTCCATCTCTTTCCCATGGATGTCGTAAAAGGCGACTAAAGGATAGGCTTATAAACTTGGGATTCTTTTTTAGGCGATGGGCTAGCAACCTGTCACTATTTGAATCTCAATTCTATCATTAAGCCAAATAGCTGAACGTGGCCATTCAGTCTTTTCAAGACTTTTGGCTCTGTCTGCCCCGCAAGGGATATAGACGTGACCATATGTATGTATGTATGTATTGAGAGATTCAAATAGAGGCAGGTTGCTAGCCCATCGCCTAAATCAAGAATGCCATGTTTATAAGCCTATCCCTTAGTCGTCTTTTACGACATCCATATGAAAGATATGGAATGATTCTATTCTTTTTCTTATTCTCTTCTTATATTTATGCCGGGAACGACACGGCACATATTTTTTGAGTACTTAAATTAAAAGCCCGGTAAAAACAAAAATGGTGTTTTATAGCACGCTAACAGAGGCTAACCATTAGACCGCGAAGCTAAGATTGAAATTGACACCAAAGTATGCAGAATAGATAAAAACTAGATTATTGAATCCACCATTTTCTTATCAATTTGTTTTCACCATGGTCACCGTCCGTGAAGAGATAGGCCGTCGTAAAAGTAAGCATATACCTATATTTTATGGTTGATTTTTATTATTTTGTAGTCAATTTCCGAATAGATAACAAATAATAAGGAAGTGGAAATGGAAATGAAATTTAGTGCCGTGTGGTTCCCGGCACCAATAGAAAAAAGAATAGGACCATTCCATCTCTCACCCTCATCATGGATGTCGTAAAAGGCAACTAAGGGGTAGGCTTATAAACTTGGGATTCTTCTTTTAGGCGATGGGCTAGCAACCTGTCACTATTTGAATCACAATTCTATCATTAAGCCAAATAACTGAACGTAGCCATTCAGTCTTTTCAAGACTGTTGGCTCTGTCTACCCCGCAAGGGATATAGACGTGACCATATGTATGTATGTTCCTCTACAAAGATTGCAGAGACAGCCGGTAGATGCTTAGTGTAAAAACCAGACTTAACTAATCCAAGGTCTACCGGCACCGCGAGCTCCTATCCAAAAAGGTGACCTCAACCGGGACATTACCCCGCAGCATGGTAAAACGCTTGCTGTTTCGATTTTTATTATTACGTAGAACGGGACAGCTATAGTTTTTCGCGCGTGCCATACTACGGGCAAGAGTATATGTAGTCTGATACCGGGAAGTATGCCCGAAAAATGATAAGAGATATATCTAGGTTTAGAAACTGAAGGCAACATACCTGATGTTTTAGTAACTCCACCGCCACCGTAAACTAACACCAGCACATACACAAGGGACAGCCACATCTGAAAGGCAATTATTTTTAGTATTTCCTCTAAAGATTTTACGTTTACTATTATTAACTTTAGATTTTTAAGCACACATTACGATAGTTATGCTAAACGGTTTAAAAAAAATAAGCAATATGTCATGGAACTTCAATAAAATAATTCTTTACCGTTTCTAAAGAAACATCTAAACAATTTCAGATTTTTGTGGATGGACCCTAAACGTATGTTGTAAATTTTCGTGGTCGATTTCAAATACATAGTTGCCAGTTCCCAATTTGTTCATAAAGAAAACTAATTCCATCCCGCGTTAATGAAAAATGTTTCCATTTTTAATTAGGTATTCAACGATTTATTATATATACATATCTTTAAATATCAGAGAAACATTATAATTAAAGTAAAACCACTTTATTTCAATAAAAATAAAATACATATCATACATACATACATACATACATACATATGATCACGTCTATATCCCTTGCGGGGTAGACAGAGCCAACAGTCTTGAAAAGACTGAATGGCCACGTTCAGCTATTTGGCTTAATGATAGAACCGAGATTCAAATAGTGACAGGTTGCTAGCCCATCGCCTAAAAGAGGAATCCTAAGTTTATAAGCCTATCCCTTAGTCGCCTTTTACGACATCCATGGGAAAGAGATGGAGTGGTCCTATTCTTTTTTGTAATAGTGCCGGGAACCACACGGCACAGTGCCGGGAACCACACGGCACAGTGCCGGGAACCACACGGCACCATATCATATATCATACATCCTGGCCTGAAAAGCCATATTTGCTTTAGATAGAAAAAAAATTGGAAGTTGAAAAAACCCAAAAAATATTTCTAAACTAATAAAAATTATAAACTGAACGTTGAAACTTACCATAGAATATTTATTTTAAAATCCGAACACCATTTCTCTCACTGCACTGGCCGGTAAGAAAGTAAGAGGAGCGCAAACTCCACAACCTATTATAAGCTCGTATGCAGAAGCCAGTAGGGGACAGTAGCGCAGTTACGGACTATCTACGTCGAATGTAGAAGCTACTTAGTGATGTAATGTGTATGTCCCTAATGCATTTTTGGTATTTATCTATAGACCGTTTCGGTAATAAGAGCATAATTTAGCTTGGTAGGCAATGTGGTTCCTCAAAATAGGACCATTCCATCGTATGATATCATAAAATTCGACTAAGGGAATAGACAGATTCATCTATTGCAACTCTTACCATGATATGGGTTAGGTTCAAAAGTTTGCGCGGTTAGACTGGAGTCGTAGAAATTTATTCATCCATGCTGTTGCCCGCGACTCTGCCCACGTGTAGGTCGCTTTTCTCGTAAAATGTATGAGTTCGCCTTCCGTAAATATAATATTAAGTAAGTATATCACTTTGCCAAGTATTTTTGGTTCAAGTATATCTGGCCGTCTTTCTTATACGAGTATAATAAAGATTTCAATGTGTTTTAGTCTTTATTGATATCGATTAAAATCCTACTAATATTATAAATGCGAACGTTTGTGAGTAGGTAAGGATGTCAGTATGGATGTTTGTTACTCTTTCACCCAAAAACTACAGAACCGATTACGATGAAATTTGGTATGTAGGTAGCTGAAGACCTAGAATAACATATAGGCTACTTTTTGTTTTTGTGTATATACCTACTTAGTACTTATTCAGACAAGGTCGGGCTCGAATCTACTGTGATTTAGAAATTACAGCAGTGTTTCATATAGGACTTTACTTAATAAAACAACACTAAGATTCAGTTGCATGATGACGCCATCACAATCTCCCTTGACAATGACATTGACAATCATAGATAATTAATGATAATTATGACACAAGCAGACTTATATTTAAAACTTAGCAATTATTTTTTATCCCGCTTATTATCAAATTTCGTCATACATAAACGGCACCTTTACGGACCAGGCAGTCTTGACGCAGTCAGTTGTCGGGGAAAGTCAAGTTCAAACTCCTGAGTCCTGCCCCGCCTTTTCCGATCTTCCATCGATCACAGATCAATCACCGTACAATGTAGTACTAAGATCAATTCTGGTATTTCTATGTTCAACCGCTGGCTTACGGAATTGTGTATCTTACAATCGTGAGAAACGTTTACTTGTTATTACATACATACATATAATCACGTCTGTATCCCTTGCGGGGTAGACAGAGCCAACAGTATTGAAAAGGCCACAGGCACAAAAAAAAACAGGCCACGTTCAGCTATTTGGCTTAATTATAGAATTGAGATTCGAATAGTGACAGGTTGTTATTGGCTCAACTATTTTCTCTGATGTGATAGGCCTGGTTGTAATATAATTATTTATATCTTCGATCTCAATTTTATCATATATATATGATAAATCACGTCTATATATGTATCTTCGAGAATACGCTATCACAGTGGAAGATAATAAGTAGATATACATAAGTTACTTACAATAATAACATGACACGATAACTTCCCTTCTCTATTGTACATTTTAATTCTAAACGACAGCGCAGTTTTTACGCAGTATCGATAGAGGAAATTCTTATCTTCCGCCATTGGCACATTCCCACGCAAGATTCAGCTCTCCGAAGGCAAAATATACACTTAAAGTTATAACAACGACGACATCTTCCTGAAGCCCGGAGTCGACCTTTGGTCATGATCCCAACTAGAGCGACAAGCAACACCTATTTGATCATCTTAAATAGATACATACATACATACATATGGTCACGTCTATATCCCTTGCGGGGTAGATAGAGCCAACAGCCTTGAAAAGACTTAATAGCCACGTTCAGCTGTTTAGCTTAATGATAGGATTGAGATTAAAATAGTGACAGGTTGCTAGCCCATCGCCTAAAAAAGAATCCCAAGTTTGAACGAGATGGAGTGGTTCTATTCTTTTTTTATATTGGTGCCGGGAACTACACAGCACTTAAATAGATAAGTTAAGATAATTTAGCCCAAATTGGACGAAATGCTAAGGAAAATGAGACGTTCTTAAACCAATTCAATTACAGAAGTCACCAGCATCTGGACACACGTTACAAAGTCACAGACCCTCAATTACAGCTATTACATAGAAACCGGCGCGGACACGCGAGGTTTCACTTTCAACTCCTGCGCAGCCTGCGTTTCCGGCTTCGTGATAAATCCGTGTGTAACCTGACCACTTAAGATCGAAAGTCTACGGAAATACCTAGATGCAGAGAAGAAAAGCCATGCTGTGCCGTGTTCTCCTCAGAACAGGTCTATCGAAAAGTATTTATATGAGTAGCGGTTCGCCACGGCTACGCACGAGTTACAAGTTACATAGTCTAAGACTTCCAGAAAGGTAATGGTGTAGGTAAAATGTTCAAGATAACAAAACAAATTTATTGGTACCAATAAAATTTTATTAGACTTTTTCAGATTATACCATTTATAAATAATACAGGTATTAAACGCGTTCGTAACGTACGACACAATAACCCGTGGTCACCGAGCGACTGAAAACCAGCGGGCTACTGCTCCGTCTGCCGTCAGTCTTTTTCAGATTATGATAGTTACCAAATTTTGTCTAAATGACCTTGCTCTTATGTGAAATATCCCTACATATCCTACTAATATGCTTCCTATCCTCCCTTTTAATTTATAAATGCGAATTTTTGTTTATAAGGACATGTGGATGTGTGTGGGTTTGATACTCTTCAACGCAATCTACTGCACGGATTTGATTTTGATTTGATTTTTTTTTATTGATTTTGAACACATTTCGACAGGGAGCAGATGCCATGCCGCCTCAACCGGGTCCTAGTAGAAAAGGTAGACCAATGAATTCCTGGCTTGACGTTGCATTCCAATAATCCATCCATATCCACACATTTGTACATTATAATAAAATAGTAACTGACCGACATCTGTACTTGAAAAATATTAACAAAAAATCGATATAGTGGATCTAATGATATAAGACCAGTAGAAGCTAAAAATATGTTTTCAGAATTCCTATCTATTTGTCTGTATGTTTATACTTGCAAACCGCAAAAACTGATGCTTTGATTTAAATGAGGTTTTTTTTAGATATGGCTTGGTCCAACTTAAAACTGGTATACAAAAGTTTTTTTCCCCACTCCTCTAAGGAGTAAATTAAATTTTTCAGCAAATTTTTACGGCAAACCAAGTAAAAATTCGAAAGTTAGTTTGTTTATTACCCCTTCACAATTAAAACACTGATCAGCCTCTACAGCATGGCATGTGCAATGCCGTTTTCATCGCACGAAAAACTATCACTGTTTCGTTTTTTATTATGACGTGAAAAGGCACAGCGAGTGTTTAAGAGTTCCTGCGGCTGCCATGCTATGGGTGCTGAACTGAAATTTTGCATGCTTATTTATACTTACATAAAGTGAAAAGTATGAGGGACATACATTACTTGCCACACAGGCAAGGCCAGGGATGGAAACTACTTTACTATAGTAACAGAATTATAACCTTTGTTTGTCTGAAATCACAGTGAAAATACAAATTTATTATTTACATTAAACTTAATACTAACTTTCATTACTATCATCTTTTTTATCTTTGCCTGCCTTCTCCTGGCTTGTGATGTCTATCAATTCTATTTTAATACTTGACACACTGTTCTCAGCATTCATATTTACATCTATTTTGAAATCCGTAGCTTCATTAATTTTATCTTTATTCAAAATATTAATTTCTTCCGGCTGAAGCATTTCCACTCCCGTCATAGTTTGCAAAGTCATCAGATTCTTAATGTATTTCTTATTTGCTATTTTCCTTTTATGACTGCCATTAATTTCCTTGAGTTGTTTATTTAAGCCTTTAATGCATTCTACATTGTTCAATACCTTTTCTTCTTTTTCCTTCTGCTTTTCATTTGATTTTGATTTATTTGTTTTAGGTATGTATTCCGATTGACTATCTTCAGATTCGAACACTGTGTTCATGCGGTCTATTTCTAACCATGCCGTGGCAGAGACTACAGAACATGTCATAGATGTATTATCTGTGATGGTTGGTTTACTCCGAATACTGCACAATTCATCAACAGACTCAGCATTCTTGTTTTCTTTAAAGAACTGCAAGTCTTCATATCCAAACGGGTATTCGCATTCCACATTTTCACACATCAATAATTTCTCATTTAGGTTGATAAAAAAGAGCTTTATTTCCGATTGGCACAATGGACATACCTGAAAGTGGAGGTGTATATTATTATTAAACTTATTAATAGTAGGTACTTATACTTATGTGGATCAGTGGTTAAATATAATAAGTCAGAAAAACAAGGTACGCAGGTATAAAATAATACTGCTGGATAATGCAGGTTACATTTTAAGGTAAAAAAAACAAAACCTACTCTTAAACCTTCTTCCAAAATTGTAGCGTTTTCCGAAATATCAAGCCCCTGTAAAATAATAATGAAATTTCAGATGAAAGTAAAGAAGTAGAAAGAACAACGAATCTGAAACAAATAACAAAATATCTATGAACACATTATTAAACTTGAACTTACAGTTGAGTATTGAGAGTTCATATCAAATGTAGCGTTATCACTGTCCATTATGGATGTTGAATAAACTGAGTACACCTGTAAAAGAAGTTCGACAAATTCCACAATATCCTATTGTACAAACAATGTTAGTTTTCCACTTTCCAAAACCATAACCAAAATCCAATAAACAAAACAGCCACCAGACAATAACAATGTAGATGTAGGTGTGTATGTCTGATAGTTTTACATGATAAGTACCGACTAGTGTTGCCGATCGATATTCCATTATCGATAGGCTATCGATAACTCAGTTATCGTCAATACTATTTTGGGTTTAATGTTAAATTTAATACCTCAAAAGGAAAAAACGGAACCCTTACATGTAGGTATTAAGTAATTGGTTATCCTCCGGTTGTCCGTCTGTGGGGGCGGGGGCTCATTTTTACAACAGATTTTTTTTTCTCTATAGAAATATGTACCTACTGGTAATGTCAATACCAGCAGCAGTTAGTAAGTAATGGGTCGTTGACGATTTTTCCGACTAGTTTACGTCGTCTGACGGAACCACATTCTGTTTACGTTGGAATGGGCAAGAAAAAGTAGGTAGTTCATTAGTGAACTAGTCGACATGGATGAGAAATATAGCATTCGTTCATTCAACGCCCATGCCTATGTTAGGTACGTAAGTAAAGTAAGTCACAAACGTCAGACGTCAGTCTAAAGTCATTCATCGTTTTCGTAGTTCGTGTAGCGGCCGACGTTTCCGTTTGCGTTATCTCTCAGTAATAATTTATAAAAATCTGGATAAAAATCATTTGCATTAATACATAAATAACTAATTTGTCTCTTCTTTATACTATCCATTACAATGGCCAAACTAAAAGCAGTGTGCGTTCTGAACGGAGATGTCACCGGCACTGTATTCTTCGAACAGAGGGTAATTTCCATGATTATTCCGTAAAACCAGACTTTAACCTTGATAGGTATAACATTTATCTTTCATAATTGTCAACAGCAATTCTCTGCTATTTCTGTAATACCTGTTTTTAATGATCTAATTAGAATACAACATGTAGGTACGTATTTAAACATAAAGACGCTTAGCTACTTTTGCAAAATTATGATTTGCGATTTGCATGTGGATCTTGGCTGTTACTTCTCCCTGTCGTAGAAAAAGATAAACAAATAGGAAAATCAGTTAAGTAGTTAATAAATTGAAGTGTTTCCTGTCTGACTTTCATAAGCCTGTGCTGTTATTACGATTGCATTTTTGGTTACAATTCTATTGCCTGAATGTTTGTTCAATGTTCAGGTTCCACCACACTGTTTTTAATATTCCCTTCACTTAGTAGTATTATGTTGCCTGCACTTTAGAATAGGACCACTTCATATCTTTTCCATAGATGTCGTAAAAGTCGACTAAGGGATAGGCTAATAAAGCTTGGGATTCCTCTTGTAGGCAACGGGCCAGCAACCTGTCACTATTTGAATCTCATTTCCATCACTAAGCCAAAAGCCGAAAGTGGCCTTTCAGTCTTTTGAAGACTTTAAGCTCTGTCTATCCTTTAAGGGATATAGATGAGATCATATGTGTATGTTCACTATCAAAACATCAATTAGTTAGCAAGCTTATTACCATCTTTACTTCATACACTGTTCAATTATTAATTTTCTATATTTCAGGATGAAAAATCTCCAGTTGTTCTTTCTGGTGAAGTCAAGGGACTTACCAAGGTAAATATAAAGTATGGGTTACATCGCTACTATCTATGAATCATGTCTTTATCACCTCTAAAGTTTGAAAAGTAAATTTGACCTAAACTATAACCAAGACTATTGTGCAATTCAATCTAGCTGTATAAAGTCTAGATAAGTCAAATGTTCTGCTATCTCTATCTTATAAAATTAATTTATAACTGTTATAAAAACAAATAAATTATATTCTGTGGCAGAAGAACAGACCCACATTATGTGAAATTTGTCACAAAATGTATTAAAAAAATATTTTTATGACATTTATGAATTAATTTAAAAACATGAGAAGAAAAATCATAATGAAATAATGGTGTCAATGGCCTTCTTAAGCCAGACAGCCTTTCAGTATTTTCAAGACAGTAGGCTCTGTCTACCCTGCAAGGGATGTACGTGATTTTATGTATGTATGTATTTAATAATGTAAAAATATGCTATGATTTAAGCATGAACAGCCATATTAACACACAGTTCATGGCCTTGTACCAATGATAAATACACATATACATATAATGTAGGTGAAACAACATACCTACTTGATAATGTTGTTTTCAAATTTGCTGAATCATTACATTATGAAATACACAATACATTGACTTTTTATTAAAGACAAGCATATTGATCTTCATACATAATAGGCAATGTATGGTGAATAAGGTTTCAAGTGTTTTGCAAATAGTTTTAATCAATGTTTAATTTTGTATTATCTGCTGAGTATGATAAATTCAAGTCGTAAATAAGTTTACCTACCTACATACATGCAAGAAAATAGTTTTCACTCATTACACATTTAGTAGACATAAATAAAACATAAAGACTTTTTTAACTGTCAATGCCGTAAAAGTCGACTACACGCGTCTGGCCTTGGTGGCCTTATTAAATTTCCCTTCTGTCAAAAAATCTCTGTGACTGTGATAACTTATGAATCCCACACCAGAATGATGAGTTTTGGTAGATACGTAGGATGTGCTGTATGGTTCCCGGCACCAATACAAAAAATAATAGGGCCACTCCACCTCTTTCCCATGGATGTTGTAAAAGGCGACTAAGGGATCGGCTTACAAACTTGGGATTCTTTTTAAGCAATGTGCTAGCAACCTGTCACAGAAATCTAGAATCTCAATTCTACCATTAAGCCAAACAGCTGAAGCGTCATACAGTCTTTACAAGATTGTTGGCTCTGTCTACCCTGCATGGGATATAGACGTGAATATATGTTTGTATGTACGTAGGAAACTGTTTATAGTGTTGAGTGGTATGGTACCTACCAATCATTATTTGTTCTGTTATTTAGAATAGAATAGCTTTATTTACAAAATTGGAAACAAGGTATCACTTTTTGACGTCACATCACTTAAATCTGATTATATCTACTTATTTTATAGATACATATATCTAATAGAAAGATAATCCCATTTCTCTATATTTATTTTATGCATAAGTTTTACCTACTTATTAAGGTCTAGTGCCCACATATTTAATTTTGTTATTGTACATACATACGTATAATTATGTCTCTAATCCCTTGCGGGGTAGACAGAACCGAAAGTCTTGTAAAGACTGAAAGGCCACGTTCAGCTGTATGACTTTATGATGGACTTGAAATTCAAATAGTGATAGGTTTATAGCCCATCGCCTAAAAGAAGAATCCCAAATTTATAAGTCTATCCCTGAGTCGCATTTTACGACATCCACGGGAAAGAGATGGAGTAGTCCTTTTCCTTCTTTTTATTGGTCCTGGGAACCACATGGACGATTTTTGTTTAACTGTTTTTTATTATTGTCTTTTACCAAAACTGGCGCTAAACATAACCTTATAATTTCTAGGGCAAGCACGGTTTCCACGTGCACGAGTTCGGGGACAACACAAACGGCTGCACCTCGGCGGGGGCTCACTTCAACCCCCTGAAGAATGACCACGGAGCCCCAGATGCTACAGTGAGACACATTGGAGACCTTGGCAACATCGAGGCTTACAGCGACAAGGGTGTCACCAAGGTTTGCTATACTTATAGTCATGTCAATATTCATGCAGGGAAGACAGAGCCAACAGTCCTGGAAAGATAGCCTGGTTGTGGTCCAATCTTGGGCTAGTGACTCAAAGGCACTCCCCCATTGCACCAAATCAGCCGCTGACAACGGCTCTTTCAAGAAGGACAACAAATATGGGATTTCAACCAAAAATGTTGAAATACATACAATCACGTCTATATCCTTAACAGGGTAGACAGAGCCACAAGTCTTGAACAGACTGAAACGCCACATTCTGCTGTATAGCTTGATGATGGAATTTTGATTCAAAAAGTAACAGTGAACTCGTTAAATAGAAGTCTCCAATGCATTAATTTAAATGAATTTTATGCCGTGAGGTTCCCAGCACCAATTTAAAAAAGAAAGGACCATCTCTTTCCCGTGGATGTCGCAAAAAGCGACTAATAAATTTGGGATTCTTCTTTTAGGCGATGACTTACTTGACTTAAGGTCCTATGTCCCCTAGCTAGGGCAGAGGGCATCCACAGTGCGTCGCCATCCCGCTCGGTCTTGAGCTTCGCGTTAATCTTTTAGGCGATGGTTTATCTCAATTATATTAGGGGGTAGACAAGCCACGTTCAGCTGTTGGCTGGACGTGGCTTGTCTACCCCGCAAGGGATATAGACGTGATTATATAATGAATGAATTTTATGCATTAATTAAAAACATGTTTTATCTGTTACAGGTGTGCATCCAAGACAATCTGATATCACTGGTGGGCCCCAACAGCATAATCGGGCGCACTCTAGTTGTTCACGCGGACCCCGACGACATGGGGCTCGGCGGCCACGAGCTGAGCAAGACCACGGGCAACGCCGGGGCTCGCATCGCCTGCGGCGTCATCGGCCTGGCTAAAGTCTAGAAACATCCATAGATAGACCATTCTAGAGAGACTGTTCATTGAAACGACGGTAGATGATGATTCCAAATTTAAAAATACGAGTTGGCCGTTATTGGTGTTTGAAATTGAATATAAGACCAATAAAAAAGAAGTTTTTAAATAGAAGAGTCACATTTAATCCACATTGTCAATATTTGTATCCAACAATAAGTGGTCTGACCATGTAAACTGCTGATGACTGGTTCATATATTTATGAGAAATCATTTTTGTCGTGTTTCAGTGAATGTCTCCATTTCAATGGTCTCAAAACTTCTCTAGATAAGAAAATCCCAGTGGCTTATTGGTACATTATCGCTTTTCGAAATTTCTATTTATTGTATTTATACTGCTATTCTCTTATACAGTTTGTAATAAATGAGGAGAAATTATCTAAGAATGTAGTAGTATAAACAGTAAAATATAATCAAAATAGTCACAACAGTGGCAAATAAGATTAAATGTATAGTTAATTAGTTTTAGAACTATTGGTGTGTGTTTACTTGCTATTGTATTCTGCATTTCTGAACAAATGGTTACTATTTGCAGATCGTCTGCTGTTTGTTTTGTTTCAATAAATTATAAAGGAACTACATTTTGGTTTTTCTTATTGCCCTTAGCCTACATATAGGTAACTAATTATAATGCATACATAAAATCACGCCTCTTTCCCGGAGGGGTAGGCAGAGACTACATCTCGCCATGATCCCTGCGTAAGTACTTCTTTCGCCTTCATCCACAATCATAACCAAGATGAATAATATAAAGTGCAATTTTTATGGTTGCATGCCTGATTAATTTGTCATTAAGCAGACAAGTAATGGTCTGTGTATACACCATCAAATATTATTTATTAGATTGTAGCTGGAAATTAAAGAAAAGTATTATGTATGTATTATCAAAGTTGGCCTTTGTAGTAAGTGTACTACAAAGTAGGGGATAGGGGATCATGCTTTTATAATGGGTAACATAAAATCAACTTCTCATGAATATTTTAATTGACCAATTGAATACAATATATTCTCTGATTCAGTAAAGAAAACATTACATGACGAATCATGAGATTGGAACATCATTGGGCTGCCTACGTTCCACTTCCATAGACTATCTTCACAGCTCTGAATACTAATGGATGCCCAGTAGTGGTCTAAATCTCTTGATGAAACATATTCTGATAGGCTTTTACACACTTTCACTAAAGTAGCTGGAGTAAAAAGCCCTTTTACAATCAGAACAGAAATTCGAGTAGATTTAATAGACTTCTCACTCACTGGCAATGAATATGTACTAATATAGTTCTCAGTATCTGAGAAATCAGCATTGTGCGCTAACAACCCAATCCATTCCACCATATCTTCTATATCCACATCATGTACTGAAGGGATTTCACTTATTACAGGTGTTACTTGCTGCACTTGTTGAGTACAAAGTGCCACTGAAATATTCTTATCATTGAAATATTTTGCTATTGACGATGGACAAATATCTTCATTATTGGGCTCCCAGATTATGTAGAAATTGAATTGCTCTAACTTACTCAATGCATTCCGTATTTTTTCTGGATGCCTCAAGTTTTTCAAGTCTATGTTGACTTCGTAGAAATTATGCGGTCTTTTTGTTCCTTCCAATCCCAGTGTTTGATATATATATTCTACAATATGGATAGTCAATATACCGTTGGGAGTGATAGCCGCACAGTTCTGAATCATACAGTTTCTATTAGCTGATAAGCAGTAAATATCACCATTTTGTACAAAACTGTTTATGAAAACAGGTTCTAAAAACTCTGTAAGCGAACAATTTGATATTTTGTAATAGTCTGAGTCTTCCAACAATAGTTCCTCGATTGCATTTGGGGTCTTCAATTCATCTGGACAAGTAATTATTATACTTTTGTAGAAATTGTTCATTTTGATCACATCTGTAATGGGTTCAAGATTCTCGCTTTTTCTGTGATTCGTTAACACCTTTGGGGATGGAAAATTCAATACTTCTGGACACAACATGATTGTCTATATGTATTTGATGACTATAAGAAAGCAGATACCTTGACATCAACCAATATAATGAAATTCCCATAGATGAAATTTCTAAACAGGTAGGTATGTACACAAGAACATAACCTCAAAAAGCAAATCAAAACAATCGCCTGAGGTGTTGATATTGACAGTACTGACACGTGCTGAGTGCATGACATTGATTGAAAAATTTTATTTGAAGAATACGCATATGAATAGAAATAAGTCCTTTTTTTCAAACTCCCATATCTAAAAAAGAGGGATGTTGTATTTGTTACTGAATTGTTATTTCAATCGAATTCAGAATGTTGCGTGGATATATGGCAGTTATAAGTCAATACAATACCAATAATAATAAAAAATAACTTTATTTTCTAAGAAACAGACTAGCTAATAAACAGATGTTCAGCCGGCACAGCCTTGTAAAGTGCCTCCACAGCTTCCACAACGCCCTGTACAGTGGCCTTCACGATAGGCGGAGCAACCTCCTGCATCACTTCCCGCCAGTTGCTGTTCAGGAATTGATCGACTGGATCCGCTGTAAAAGGTTTATTTCTTACAATTTACATACTATATAACTGGTAAATAAAATTAAGTTTGTTTTATGTACTTGTATGGATTTCATAGCATATTTTTATTAAAGATTAATACGTACTAGTAGATTTGGCATCGCAAAAACTTTACAATTGAGTGCAATGCACGATGACGACACATTAATTATATAGTTTAAAGTAAATTTGATACGACATATATTCCTACACCTATATATTCTTCTTCTTACTCCTGGTTATACTCTAGACAGGAGCCCGAGGTTCGCCCTTGACCATGGATCTATATATTATCTTAAAATAGTTACGCTTTCATTGGTAATTCAACTTTTTAATGATCAGTGACACCTGTAAAGAAACAGACTAGCTAAGTAAGCCTTACCAAGTATTCTATTTCCATTAAACAGGTTATCGAATTGGAAACGCGCCCCTGTCTTGGTGTCATACTTGTACGACCAGTTCTGAATATGCCAGTGGGGCTTGCCGTCACTTCCCTGGACCGTCTTCAGCTCCGTAAAGGTCTTAATTAGAATGTCTCCTGAAAAAAAGCAGGCAATTTTGAGAGTTCTCTTTCAAGGGAGAGAGTCCCTAATCCACATATAACGAAAAATCAGCATTCAAACTGTACATCTTTAACTAAAGTAGATTTTATTCCTTCCCCGTTACGTATCCTTAATTCTCTGGAGGGGAGCCCGGAGTTCTCTTTTCGCCCATGATCCTGGATTAGACTAGTCAGGTTTATAGAAAGTTGCAAGCGACTCCTATAATGACGTCCACAACCTTCGCAAAGAAACCTTACTCATATGTACTCAACCTGCCACTCAATTCTTTATCTACCCCGCAAATTATAGACGTGAATTATGTATATAGATTTGGCATCGCAAATCGTATGTATTACTTACGTATAGTGATAGTATATTTCCCTTCTCCCTGGACCGGGAGAATGATGATTCTTCCATCAAGGGTGTAGTCTCCCTTCAAAGTCACCGAGCAACGAATGGTGACCGTCTGCTTGCTCTTTGACAAGTCGTGTCTGGAAGTAGAAGGAGAAGGAGAATATAAGATTTAGATACTATAGGCATTCAACCGAGGCGTCGCATCCATGGGAATCAGAAGAGAACTGGCTTTCTCAAAGGAATTTCTAGAAATAGGTGCCCAATACTTAAAGAAATATTAATATTGTAGTAGACATAATCACTTACTTGATGCCCTCAACGACACATCCCTTCATGCCGGTGACTACTGTATCCCTAAATACCAAGTGTAGCCCTCCCTGGTCGCTCTGGATCAGCGGTATAACCATGGGGTCCAGGGGTTTGATGCCTAAGTCGGGGACGCCCTCGGCTATGCTTGGGACGGCTGCCTGGGCTGAAGACACGATGCAGGCATTGTCACCAGCTTTACAGGGGGTGATGAAGGGTGCTGGAGATAAAAGTTAGATCATTTTAGTCATAAACTAGAGGAGGTCATAATCCGAAGTGATGAAGAACCCAGCGATAACTAGCAGGAGGAGTCGTAAATTTATAAAGTGACATAATATTGAGAGGATTTTACCATACATACCATCATACCCATACCATACCAATGACCTATTGGCCCATAAAGCTACCCTTTGTCAATCACATCTTGTGGATTTCATAAAACCAATTGTTTTTATTGACGGCCTCTGTGTCGCAGCGGTAATACGCTTGTCTGTAACACCGGAGGTCCCGGGTTCGAATCCCGGTCAGGGCATGATGAGAAACCAACTTTCTCTGATTGGTCTGGGTCTTGGATGTTTATCTATATTAGTATTTATAATAGAATATAGTATCGTTGAGTTAGTATCTCGTAACACAAGTTTCGAACTTACGAGTATATCTAGGCTAACTCAATCTGTGTAATTTGTCCCGTATAAATTTATTTATTGACAACATTTCTACAGAATAGCCTGTAAGTATAGTGCCTGCGGAAAACAAGCAGAAACAATATTTACCTACATACGTACATTTCATTTCAATAGTTCACGACTTCTGATTAATTGCTAGTATTCAGTTAGTTAGTCGGCGTCAGTAGTTGATCAAATAATTTTTCTTTTAACATATCCTAGGCAATCGAACCTAATCGGCAGATGAAAATCCCATGTTTATTAGGTACCCCTTTTTAATTTAAACCTACTTCTTAAAGTTGAAGACTAATAAACCACTTCTTCTGCAGACAGAAGCGTCAGTAAACTTAGGTTTAAGTAATTTATTATTATACATCAACCAATGTCGTGAAATCAAAAGATTTGACTATCATTTTAAGCGATATGCAGTATCCTATAATATTGAATAAAAAATTTAAATAGTGGTCTGACCAAGTAAATAGGGCTACATCCGACCGGAATCAATGAAATATTATATTAGGACTTCCAGTCATGAAGGAGCTACTAGAAAGAAATCTAGGTTTTATAATTAGGTATTCATAATCTACCGTGTTAGCTATAGAACTTGTCACTTGTCTAATGTTTGCCGCGGCCATTATGCAGATTGCGTCAATCTCACTGTAAATATTATGCAATGTTTCCATTGTTGTATCTGGTTCTAATGGACACTTACGGAGAAGTTCAAGGTCGTGTTACCTGGTTCCGGGAAATGAGAAAATATATTATCTTTACTAAGTATATTCTGCTCACGGCTTCGTTCAGGACTTAATTTTAGCATAAGTGTTATTACGTCTAGTAAGAACTATTTCATGTTCAGTGGTGTAACTTATAATTAAAATACGTTGAGCTGTTTTTGCGTGAAAGCATAATAAAAATATTACATACATATTTCAGTAAAAGTTTGACATTTACAAAAAATAATAATAAAGGGAATGAGTCCGAAGAAAGATCCCTGTGGAACTCCAATATTTTTAATAAATTTATTAAAATTATTTATTTATGGTAATTGCACACACACGACAGTAGAAAAGTAAATTTAAATCCAATGGGCAGAATATAAAAGCTAATCAATGGAAAAGCCTATAAACTTGGTATACTTTCTTTTAAGCGATAGGCTAGAAACGTGTCATTATCTGAATCTTAAGTTCATCACTAAGCACTAAGCTGAAGTGGAAGTTACAGTCACTGTAGGCCCTGACTGTAAAGACGTAAATTAAACAATGTTCACATTCTCTTTCAGTTAACTTTTAGGATATTGTGAGTTTGTTTCTATGAGTAGGTACACATACCTAATCAATATATTTTTCAATATGCAAATATATGTTTACGCAAATGAAGAATCCATGATATCAAATAAAGGAATTTAATTGGAATTCATACATTCATTCATGTAATCACGTCTATATCCCTTGCAGGGTAGACAGAGCCAGCAGTCTTGAAAGACTGACAAGTTCAGCTGTTAGGCTTTATGATAGAACTAAGATTCAAATCGTGACAAGTTGCCTAAAAGAAGAATCCCAAGTTTATAATTACAAATTGATTGGTATCATATAATTTTAAAATTGCGATGCCCAACATGTTTCATATTGTACCTTATTTATAAGCGGCAACTGTAATTCAACTGATGTACTTTATGATATGCAATAAAGATTTTGAATTTGAATCAGCGCGTTTAAATAAAATTTCTTTGTGTTCACAAAAACTGTACCTAATTATTTTTTTTTTTTTATTATTTTTAGGACAAATTACACTGATTGAGTTAGCCTCGAAGTAAGTTCTTTGAGACTTGTGTTACGAGATACTAACTCAGCGATACTATATTTTATAATAAATACTTATATAGATAAACATCCAAGACCCAGGCCAATCAGAAAAAGTTCTTTTCTCATCATACCCTGACCGGGATTCGAACCCGGGACCTCTGATGTCACAGACAAGCGTATCACCGCTGCGCCACAGAGGCCGTCAAATAAATAATTAAGACCTATAAGTATTGTATATTCAAGGAATAAATGATTACGATTATGATTGATTAGAACTTCCCAAATAAAATAATAACGAGATCAACCCGCACTTTTAGATATTATCTTATAAATTGTGATACTTACCAGATGCACTTTGTACGGCAAGAATCACAGCGAAAAAACAGAAATATCTGAACATGATTGCACCTTCCTCCGATCACCGATTACTGACTGTGTTACGATTCACCTGAGGACTGTTTATATAAAACTTTATAAGCTGGTGACGTCAGGTAGCCACGAGTCTAGGGCTAGAGTCCAGCGGCTATTTGTTTATCTGAATCTTGTTTTTGATCATTATCACGATTCAATTACGCTAGTCTGATAGCGGGCCGTGTGGTTCTCAGCCCCAATAGAAAAAGAATAGAACCGATCCATCTCATTCCATGTCTCATGTTGTAAAAGGTGAATGAGGAATAGGCTATTAAACTTGGAATTCTTCTTTTAGGCGATGGGCTAGCAACCTGTCACTATTTGAATCTCAATTCTATCTTATAGCCAAACAGCTGAACGTGGCCTATCAATCTTTTCAAGACTGTTGGCTTTGTCTACCCCGCAAGGGATATAGACGTGATTATATGTATGTATGTAGTCTGCTAGCGAAGTGCCCCTTGTGGTTTCCGGCAGTTCAGAATAGGACAACTCTTACCCATAGATGCCGTGAAAGAGAATAAAGAATAATACAAACTTTCAGTTTTTGATCATATGTACGAGTAGTTGACATATTTTTACTTTACCTACCTATGCAAATTAACGCGTTAATTCCCTATTCGTCAAAAGTCATGACTTTTGGCTAAGAATTGATGCTGAATATGATGCCGATGTCGGTATACCACCAGAACGCCGGGACACCAGTCGTCCTGTGACCACGGTCAGTGCAACCCGGTCGAAAGGTCAGGAAAAACGGTATCTTTTCGCGTTAATCCCAGTTTGCATGCTTTAATATCATGCAACGCGAGAGTTTCAAAGTATTCGGTAATGACATTTTGTTTGTTTGTTTGTAAACTCTTTATTGCACACAGAAATAAATATAACAAAATCAGAACAGTCACTGAATATATATATTTTTTTTGATTTTTCGAAACGAAGAAAAACAAAGTAGGCGACAGTTGCTCCTCTTCCACAACAGATGGTAAAAGTCAATCAAAAAAGGACATATAAGGAGCGTTTGTTTGTTTTGGTGATGGGTTACCAATTTGCTACAATTTGACTCTCAATTCCACCCTTAGGCCGTCCAGCTAAATGTGTCTAATGGGTCTTGTGACTATTGGCTCTGTATACCCCGTATATGATAAAGACGTGTGGGTGTGTATGATCCGTGGGTATTATCGTCATGTTATATATCTTTTGCTGTTGATTTCCGTTTGCTGAGAGAATAACCAAAACAGTTTAAAGTCAGTTAAAAACAATATTGGTTTAGTACCTACTTAGAAAGGTTTCTTTTTCATTCCACTGTAGGTATAGGTACTCCCCTTTTACGATTTCTTCACCATGAAACCTTCAGTAAATCAAGCGAACAAACTTATCAAAGAGAACTGCCCAAAGAAATAGAAAACAATTGAAAATTTGAGATAAAGTTGTGTAATTTATAATTAATCCTTCAAGGAATTTTACGTATAATTCATTTAAAATTTCTTGCAAGTATTTACCCCAATTGCAAATAAATTCGCGAAGTTCTTACGCAAGAAAGGATTCCATCAAACAATATGATACCTAAAGTTGTCTTCATTATAACTTGGTATTACGTAGTCAATAATTGCATTTCAAAGTCAAGTGCAAACGATACGAAATATAATTGATTAGCATAAATTAGCACAAGAGTAGAGCCGCGTCGTTAAATTCACTATCAGAAAAATACCCTTAGTCTTACTCTATGTCACATATCACAATGTCTTATTATAATAAGGATGACTTGTACACGGGAGAGAGCCGGTGGTCGAACAGATACCTAGTGCTGAAATAAATATGCGTGATTCATTGGGAGGGACAGGTTTAAATTTTACAGCACCCATATAGGTAGGTACCCCGCAAGGGATATAGACGTGATTATATGTATGTGTGTATGTCACTCTTTTTTATAACTTTGAATACTTTTACGGTGAGTAATATATCATGAGGAAACCTGCACATTCAGGCGACTGAATAATTACCCAAGATAATATATGAGACCGCCTAACCATGATAGAATAGAATAGATTTATTTTCAAAATTGGATACAATGTGTCTATCACTTATTGACGTCACATCACTTAAACATGAATGATCTAATACGGGATAGGTTCCCCTGCAAACGTTGCGGAGGTCAGACGGAAGGAGATTTGTGGAAAACCCAACTTACTCATTCCAAGATCATGGTCATAGGTGCACCTTAGCTTCCTTCCGGAGAGATGAGAACAAATCGACTTAAAAAAGTGTGGTATTCTCAACAGGCTTATCATATGATATAATCCATATGTATTAATTTGCAAATGCTTTTAGTTTTTTTTACATACATTTTTAATTCTTAGTGGTTTTGTTGTGCAAATATTTGTATCCATTCTTGGAAATTGTGTGTTACGCATAAACATAGGCAATCACCACTACATGTGCGTATTATTTTATAAAAAAACACACACACACAAGCACACAGGTACAAACCTCTGTGCATACAATGGAAATGTACCCGCTAAATTCATAATGTTGCTTGAACTTTATCTGCTAATAAACTTGGGATTCTTCTTGTAGGCGATGGGCGAGCATACATACATACATACATATAATCACGTTTATATCCCTTGCGGGGTAGACAGAGCCAACAGTCCTGAGCGGACTGATAGGCCGCGTTCAGCTATTTGGCTTTAAGATAGATTGAGATTCGAATAGTGACAAGTTGCTAGCCTATCGCCTAAAAAAGAATCTCAAGTTTGTAAGCCTATCCCTTAGTCGCCTTTTACGACATCCATGGGAAAGAGATGGACGAGCAACCTGCCACTTAGTTTCAAATCCATCATTAAGCCACACAATATCTGAACTCTGTCTACCCCCCCGGGGTAGATATGTATGTATCAGCTAAAGTAGGTATGTATATAGATATAATATAGTCTAAGTCCAAATAGGATATAAGATATCGCTTATTGATGTCAACGATCGTGGGAACAAACTGCACTGCAGCATTTTCACTGGACGTCAATTTGCAAACATAGATTTGAAATTTAAAAAGTGGGCGAATGCATATCGTCTACATTGAATAAGATGTGCACAGGTTGTTACAGCTATTGAGCAATTTGTTACAGTGTGTATATTTAAACGTTAATTAAAAAAATAAAGCGAAATACGGAAATGTAAATATCAGCATCGAAGTAAGAATTGGCAATGATTTGGAATGACAGTTTATGCGGCCACTCAGTCAATATTTAAACGATTTAATGAGGGAATTTACCATGAACAGTTTAGGAAGGCCATATTTTTAAAAACATGGAGCTGAAAAGGTTTATTTTCACAAGATAACTTTAAACTTGCAATTGAAAATTGACACTTTACTTACATTTCTTGAGAAAAAACTTTTTAAACCAGTAGAACCGAAAATGCATACCTACAGCTGCATATACATATTTTTAATTTTTATTAAATACCTACTCGTATATGTCGAAGAGACGAAAATAAAAATGAAGATGAGAGGTTTGTATGAAAATGTTATTAATTATTTTAAGAATCACCTTATGATTCCTTTCATTTTTTTATTATATGTGTTATACAACTTTCGATTAAAATGTATTTTATAATCATAAAAAACCCCTGATTGCGCTGACTTTTGATCTGCTGGTATCATCAAACGGCTTATAATAAAATTGCTGGAACATTTCATATGCAAATTTGCTCATATGACAAACATTACTCAGTCATGGAATTCCCCTACAACATTGAAGCAATCAAGTTATAAGCATGTGTAATGGACGACACTCTTAATCGTTTCCATCCAAATCCCATTTCTCCATATCCAAATTCCAAGTATAATATTATCAATGACAAAGTAAGTTGTATGTGGGTGTGGTTGGGGTACATATAGTTTAGGATCTTTTTAGGATACATAAAGTGGTTTATATACATATATGATCAAGTCTTTATCCCTTGCTGGGTAGACAGAGCCAACAGTCTTGAAAAGTTTGTTTGCCTTTATGATAGAATTGAGATTCAAATAGTGACATAGGTTGCTAGCCATCGCCTACAAGAATATAACAAGTTAAAAAAAAACAATTCATCTTATAATGCCAACAAATGCATGCAGGTAATCCTGGACATTCTAAAATCATAACTTTTTATTGTCGCCAATTGAGATCGTTGCTATTCAATTTCGTTAGGCGAGACCTAATCGAATTGTAACTATGTTATTACATGATATACTCATTTCAGTCAGTGATTATAACAATTGATTTAAGTCAATAATTATGATAATTTTCTTAGTAGTACCCCCATCAAGTCGAGCAATAAACCGATACGCCCGTACCATGCTTTTTTCGAAGCAAAGCATATTCCGGGCTATATAATTAAAAGCAAAACAACATTTAAAAAGTTTTATTTGAAACAACATATCTTAAACATATAACTAACAAACTAAATATAATTCTATCATTGTTCGACGATACTGAAGACTGTAACTTAAGTTTTGGTTTACTTCAATTAGGAACCAAATGCTAAATGGTATTATTTAACTTCCATAGATATGTAAATAAAAGCTACTTTCCCGATTTAAAATGATCCATCGACCACCATTGATTGCTGATTAATCTAAGCCACCAAAAATATTGTCATTAGAGTTCAAGTTAAGGATTTTTATGCTTGTTATGTAGTATGTTACTGGTTAGGTATGTTATGTGCATCGAAATTGGAATAACATACATTAAATCACGCCTCTTCCTCAGAGGGATAGGCAGAGACTAGATACGTCTTTCCACTTGCTATCGACGATTTGCTTGCTATATACGATATACTTCGGAATAATATACATAAAAAAATTTGACAATCGTCTGTTTTTTTTTAATTGAATATATCAATTTTAACTAGTTCAGAAGATTTATACACAATAACCTACTGAAAATAAAGATTGACTTTTTTTATCTTTACTACCAATCAAAGAACTTCCAGCTGTCTCTCTTCCAGGTCTAGTCCAAAGCCAGCTTGCGCATAGGCACGTTGTTGAAGAGCTTCCTGACCTCCGTGACGATCTCCTTCATGACGGCGTCAAGGATGGGGGGAGACAGCTCCTTGAAGATGTCGCGCCAGTTCCCGTTGGCGAACTGGTGGACCGAGTCCGCTGTGGACGAGGGAACAATTAGGAGGTGAAAAAATTCATCAAAGAAACAGCATTTCTCATGCAGATTATAAATATGTATAGATACATATAATCAGGTTTTAATCTGCAGTGTAGTTTGTTCCGCCGCTTCTTCTTTATATGCGCTTTGGAAGCGGTAGTACTTACAAAGTTATAAGATTTAGGTGATGTGACGTCAATAAGGGATACCTTGTATCCAATTTTGAAAATAAATCTGATCTTGTACGTTCGTCTAGGCCTTTCCACTCCAACAGTCCCATTCACACTTCCTTTCTATATTTGCTTAGTCAACCTGTTTTCATCCTCTCGACATCCTCATCTGAATATCAGTTCCATTATTAGGTTATCCTGTGACCCATCTATTTATTCAGGGACGTGTCTCTGTCCACCCCGTTAGGGATAGAGACATACATACATACATACCTACATAAAATCACGCCTCTTTCCTGGAGGGGAATAACGGTATAGTAAACGGTATTAACGGTAACGGTCTAGAGGCCGTGTGGTTCCCGGCACCAATACAAAAAAGAATAGGACCACTCCATTTCTTTCCCATGGATGTCGTAAAAGGCGACTAAGGGATATGCTAGCATACTTGTGATTCTTTTTTTAGGCGATGGGCTAGCAACCTGTCACTATTTGGATCTCAATTCCATCATTAAGCCGAGCAGCTGAATGTGGCCATTCAGTCTTTTCGGGACTATTGGCTCTGTCTGCCCCGTAAGGGATATAGACGTGACTATATGTATGTATGTATGTATGTCTAGAGACTTGATATATGTGTGTAAAACTCACATAGCTCCTTGTTCCCGTTGAAGAGGTTTTGGAACTGGAAGTTGACGTTGTTGTCCACGCGGCTGGTGTAGCGCCACGTCTCGAAGGTCCAGTACTTCTCTCCCCCGGACTCGCGGTGACCCATCTCGAAT
The DNA here is from genome assembly GCF_032362555.1 of Amyelois transitella. NCBI lineage: Eukaryota > Metazoa > Arthropoda > Insecta > Lepidoptera > Pyralidae > Amyelois > Amyelois transitella. The sequence continues at coordinate 436,693 of NC_083511.1, read as the reverse complement.
GAGAACTTCACAACGATGTCACCTGGAGATAAGCTTGAAATTTACTAAGAGGAAATTTGCAAAAGGTACTAACGGTTGAAGAACTGGGTTATATAACAGGTTCTCTTGCATTTATCTTAATTGGCATGCGGTGAACATCGCACCTACATACATACTATCACGCTTGTTTCCCATTGGGGTAGGCAGAGACTGTGGATTTCCACTTGCTGCGATCCTTACAGACCTCTCCCGCTTCCTCCTCACTCATTACTCTCTTCATACATATTCGACGATAACGGGTGCTCATAACATCTAACACCACCCCTACTTGTGAATTAAAAGATTCTTCTTGTCCTATCCTGGTTCATTCCATCTATATGTATGTCTATGGGTATGTCTGCCTATGCCTCTTAAAATCTCTATAACTCGACATGGAAAGTATATAAAAGTTTTTAAAAATATGTGTTTTCGAGTAATAACAACTCGAATATCACTACATATGATAAAGCAAAGTCGCATCCCGTGCCTGTCCCTATGTCTGTTTGTATGCTTAGATCTTTAAAACTTCACAACGAATTCCGATACGTTCACACGAGTAGTATGTATAAAAACAACTCGAGCGAGGCCGGGGCGGGTCGCTAGTTTTAACATATTAAACAACCTTGGTATATCTGCAAAAGCAAAAATAACATTATTATTTATTTAGATACTTTATCATTAATACTTCCCTAAGACATATGTAGTAACTTAATATATTTTTTTAATCGATTTTAAGCGAAAAATAAACTAACCGTTTGGTTCCCGGCATTAATACAAAAAATAATAAGACCATTCCATCTCTTTCCCATGGATGTCGTAAAAGGCGACTAAGGGATAGGCTTAAAAACTTAGGATTCTTTTTTTAAAGCGATGGGTTAGCAACCTTTGATTTGAATCTCAATTCTTCAAGCCAAATAGCTGAACGTGGCCATTCAGTCTTTTTAAGACTGTTGGCTCTGTCTACCCCGCAAGGGATATAGACGTGGCCATATGTATGCATGTAATACATATATAAATGTTATATTGTGACATGGCAAGGCATGAATACTTACGAATCTTAATCTTGTAGCGGCCCTCTCCCTTGATCGGCATTACCAGCAGCCGCCCATCCAGCGAGTAGTCCCCCACCACGGTTGCTGAACATTTCATCGTGATACTCATCGCATCGCCGTGCCGTCTGAAACCAAAAATATTTTGTCTGACATTGAAATCAAAAAAATTTTACTAGCTGTGCCCGCGACTTCGTCCGCGTGGAATAGTTATTTTGGGCATCATTGAAATGAATAATTCTCCCCGGTTTTTTCACCTTTACCATTATTTCTGCGCTCCTTATATAGCCTAAAGCCTTCCTCGATCAATGGTCTATTCAACACAAAAAGAATTTTTCAATTCGAACCAGTAGTTCCTGAGATTAGCGCGTTCAAAAAAACAAACAAACTCTTCAGCTTTATAATATAATAATAGTATCGATTTGTAAGTACAGAATAATCTTCAAACGGTAAGGTTGATTTAGATAGGTAGGTATTTTAATTAGATAATTCACAAGGATGGAATAACTATAAATATACAAACTACTATACTTTACAAATTTAATTGTTACAATAAAGAATAAATAACATAAATACATACAACAATACGCCTCTTTCCCGGTAGACAGAGACTTCACCTTTCAAGGGGCAACGATCCCTGCATACTTCTTTGACTTATTCATTCACTAGCTTTCCCCCGCGACTCCGTCCGCGCGGATGTCGGTCTTCGCGTAGATGGTTTATTTCTCCATTTTATTTTCAATCTGGTCAATTTAGACCAAAAAATAGGAATGAAGCTACATTAATTCCCATCAAGCTGAAAATGAGTATAATTGTTTAAAACACAATCAAAAGCATTATTTCAAAATTCCCCATGATTCCGGTTTAAGGAAAAAAATTACCCAAGGTCAAAGGTAAGAAAATGGGATTTTCACGATTTTCTTCAAAACGGTAAGTTTTATAGGAAAATTACCTCAGACATAGATTGAAGATCATAAAGATATCTATAAAAAGGAATCAATATTTTTTTTCAATAAAGCTACCGTTTCTGAGATATTACGATGCAAAAAGTTGCAAGCGTCATAATATGCATAAGCACGTCTCGTATATACTCTATGTAGCAGTAATATAAGTAAAAATATTGTTCTGTCGGTAATTTTAACTTGAATTCAAAATATAAAATATACATAAGTATAATGAAACCCAGTCCCTTCATTTATACTGTAGTGAAACCTTGAGACATCATCTGTCTCTCTGTTTAATTGTGTACGTGGCTAGGGTCGTATAGCTGCTTTATCTCAGAATGCTCAACACATGAAATACCGTTAGTCTTTAATAATAGTTGTCCTTGCGGGGATACCGTTGTCGGCTATGGACACCACGGCCTCTCATGCCCTAGGAGTGCCGGCCGTTTAGGGCGCCATGCCGCCCTAAATGATATAATCCTCCTAGAACCAAACGGTCTGGCTCGGGATGATGCCAAGAGACCGGATGGTATGACTTTGGTACCCTGGAGATTGGGGCGGCCTTTGGTGTGGGATGCTACTTGTGTCGACACACTTGCGCCGTCTCATCTTCAGGTTACTAAATCTAAGGCCGTTCTGCTTCAAATGAGGCAAAAAACCTCAAAAGGCGCAAATATGTAGTTATCGGGATCAAAGTTTACATCAGATGGCAAGTGTGATAGTGATATTGAAAGGAGAGTGAACGCGGGGAACATGGTGAATGGAGCTTTGCATGCCTTTATGAGCAGTCAGAAACTATCCAAAAAGGCTCGACTGGCTGTGCACAGGGGCGTGTTGGTCCCGACATTAATGTATGGGAGTGAAAGTTAGTAATGGCAAAAGAAGCACGAAAGCAGACAAAATGCAGTGGAAATGAGAGCGTTAAGGAGTATGTTGGGTGTGAAATTGAGTGACCGGATAAGGAACAGTGTGATAAGGGAATATTGTGATGTGAAAGAAGATGTAGTTACAGGAATAGAAAAGGGTATGTTGAGATGGTTCGGTCATGTGGAGAGGATGAATGAAAACAGGTTGACTAAGCAGATATACATGGAGAGTGTGGAGGGAAAGGTCGGGGTGGGAAGACCTAGACGAACATATCTTGATCAAATTAAGGACGTCCTGGTAAAGGGTCAGGTCAAAAGTACCCGAAACCGCCGAGCTTGCATGAAGAGAGTTATGAATGTAGATGAAGCAAAGGAAGTATGCAGGGTAGTCTCTGCCTACCGGGAAATAGGTGTGATTTTATGTATGTATGTATGTAGTTATCGGTAATATCTATACTTTTGAACCTTTCGGGGTAGAAACTCTGGGACCGGGGGGCCTATCTGCCCATCAGCTTTTCCGACAATTGTCGAAAAAGCTAATTGAGGTATATCTTGGCCGGAGGGCTGGAAATTATCTGGCTCAGAGAATCAGCATTGCCATTCGAATTGGCAATGCTGCCAGCCTTCTGGGCACATTCCCGCATGTTGATGCTATGCAAGGACTGTACAATTTATAAATTAAATTTTAGTTTGTAGTCATCTTTTTTCTTTCTTTTTATAAGTAGCTTTAGTTTTAATTTGATTATTGCATTGAATTTGATAATTGTAACCTCTATTATTGTCCTAAGATGATTTTCTTCACTTAGGGTTATTCTATTTTTTTTTTTTTAATAATAAATACGAAAGTTAGTCTTGAGTGCCACTGCGTAGTGAAAACACGTGTTTATTCTAACCTATTTCAGACTTTTTCAAGTTTAATAATAAAAATGTAAAAAAAAACGCGCTAATAGTAAACTACCTCAGAGGTGGCAAGGAAACGGATGCATATTATGACGCTTGCAACTTTTTGCATCGTTATATCACAGAAACGGTAGTTTTGTTGAAAAAAATTCTTGATACCTTTTTTATAGATAACTTTATGATCTACAATTTATGTCTGAGGTAATTTTCCGATTTGAAAAACTTACCGTTTTAAAGAAAATTGCGATACACTCATTTTTTACCTTTGACCGTGAGTAAATTTTTTTCCTTAAACCGGAATCATGGGGAATTTTGAAATAATGCTTTTGATTGTGTTTTAAATAATTATACTCATTTTCAGCTTGATGGGAATTAATGTAGCTATGTAGTATTTTTTTCATAGTAATATGTAGCGGCCCGCTTGTGCAGCAAACGGTTCAAGCCAAAGCCGACTTTAGGCGCTACAGGTTACGGCGCTAAATCCACTGCGGGTAACGCAACGTGTGTTCGCGGTTCTACAGAACAACGTCTATGGATAAACTGAAAAATTAAGATTTTTTTTTCTTCGTATTTTTTCGGGATAAAAAGTATCCTATTTTACGCCCAGGATAATAAGGTATAATTATACCAAGTTTCATCAAAATCGAACCGTTAGTTTTCACGTGATGCCTGAACATACAGACAGACAGACAAAAATTTTTTTAATCACATTTTTGTGTTTGGTATCGATCCAGTAACACCCCCTGCTATTTATTTTTTCAATATTTTCAATGTACAGAATTGACCTTTCTACAGATTTATTATATGTATAGATTACTCTATTCATAACCCTCTTTTTACAACCTTGGCGGTTCAGAGGACTCTAGATTGACCTTTCCCCAGTACATCTATTCGATTTGATGCACCTTCTCATTCACACTTTACTTCTAAGTAGTTTTAATTTGTACATGGTTTACGTACATCACTACATAGTATAAAACAAAGTCGCTATTTTAGTCTGTTTGTCTGTATGCTTAAATCTTTAAAATTACGCCACAGATTTTGATGCGGTTTTGTAACAGGTAGAGTGATTCAAGAGGAAGGTTTTTATGTATATAATAACATTTATAATTTTGCACCCGTGCGAGGCCGGGGCGGGTCGCTAGTCTAGTAATAAAAAGCAACCTTACACAATATCCTCAACGAGGCAGTTCCTCAGGCCCTTAACCACGCTGTTTCTAAAGTCCATCTTCAGCCCGGCCTGGTTGGCCAGGATCCTGGGCAGCTGCATCGGGTCCAAGGGTTTCATGCTCAGTTGCGGGACCCCAGCCGCTATGACAGGCACCGCCCTCTGAGCTGAGGACTTCAGGCATCGTCGGTCCTCTTGGGTACAGGATGTGATGAAGGATACTATAAAAAAATTGAACACGGTGTTGCTAAATGTTCCATATCAATCTATACTAACATTATAAAGCTGATGAGTTTGTTTGTTTGAACGCACTAATCTCAAGAACTACTGGTTTGAATTGAAAAATTCTTTTTGCGTTGAATAGACTATTTATCGAGGAAGGCTTAAGGCTATATAACATCACGCTGCAACTATAAGCAGCAAACAAATAATGGAATATGTGAAAAACACGCGGAAAATTATTCATCCTTGAGGGTTTCAATGATGCCCAAAATAACTATTCGACGCGGACGAAGTCGCGGGCACAGCTAGTATTCGATATGTAGGCATAGCGGTGAGGCGAGATACGTCGTTGAAGAGAATTGTAAATTCGCAGCTAAATATGTGACTATGATCAAACATGGGCTTAGTTGTGGTAATAAGAAGACCTCAGGCTCTTCAATTCAATTCAAAATCTTTATTGCATATCATATGATACATCATGAGAACTTGCATGAAGAGAGTTATGAATGTGGATGAAGCGAAGGAAGTATGCAGAGATCGTGGCAAGTGGAAAGATGTCAAAGTCTCTGCCTACCCCTCCGGGAGGGAGGCGTGATTTTGTGTACCTATGTGTATGGTACATCAATTGAATTACAGTCTATTATAAGTAGGTAGGTACAATATGAAACTTGTCGGGCATCGCAATTTTAAAATAATATGGAATGGCGGCTTTTTCAGTACGCGACCGAGGATAACGCCAGGAAGATGATCATAACAAGAGATAACTGCACCGTAGGTTACTATAACATACATACATATGGTCACGTCTATATCCCTTGCGGGATAGACAGAGCCGACAGTCTTAAAAATACTGAATGGCCACGTTCAGCTATTTAGCTTTATGATAGAATTGAGATTCAAATAGTGACAGGTTGCTTATCCGTCGCCTAAAAATAATCCCAAGTTTGTAAGCCTATCCCTTAGTCGCTTCATCCATGGGAAAGAGATGGAGTGGTCCTATTATTTTTTGTATTGGTGCCGGGAACCACACGGCACTTACGAGGTAACTATAACTAAAAGATTGATTCCATCATATAAAATAGAATGTGAAAATGAAGCCTGTAGGCAGCAAAATATCTTGAAAAACAGATGTTGATGACCAAAATGCACAATTGACTAATATAAATTTACCTAAAACCCCTTTATGAGTCAAATCATTAATTGAGCAAAGAGTGTTAATACTGATTTAAAGAACTTAATGACCGATTCAGTTAAAATCGAGTTAACCATCAATTAATTTGCGTAGAAAACCTAATGACTATAACACAGTCCGAACTATAATTTTAGCAATCTTAGAAATTGTTACAAAAAATGTGAAATACAATAACTTCTTTTCAGTTTTTTTCTAGACTATTGGCTCTGTCTACCTCGTAAGGTATAAAGACATGTTATTAGTACGTTTATTCCTTCTTACAGTTATTTTTAAATGGCCATCAAAATGTTTAATTCAATCAGAGTTCATTCCTCACATCACTACGTGTCATAAAGTCGCTGAATTAGCGATAGTATTGACACACATTCACACATACTGCAATTTTCATGTATGTCAAGGTGTTAGGAAGAGCGTTTCCTTAAATATACTTCATTTATGTTTCGTTATGAAACTTCTCTATTGGTAATAAATCAATAAGATACATTCTATCGGAACATTCACTTGGATTTAGTCCTAGTTGTATCCTCACCTTTCTGAAGGGAGCCCGGGGCCTCCTATAATCCTGGCTTGAGTAAACCAAGGTTTTACACGAAGCGAATCCCGTCTGATCTGCGCAACTTGCGGGGGAATCTTGTACCATAGTTAAAATCCAGTTGTCTGAATGTGCAGATTTACTCACAGGCTAATGTTCCTCATCGCAATACGTTCTCTTTTACTCTCTTATCAAAAGGCATTCCAGATTGCAGTTGACTTGAAAATCGGGTTATGCTAAAGATACATACATACATAAAATCACGCCTCTTTCCCGGAGGGGTAGGCAAGGACTACATCTTTCCACATGCCACGATCTCTGCATACTTCCTTAGCTTCATCCACATTCATAACTCTCTTCATGCAAGCTTGTCGATTTCGGTTTATGCTAAAGATGTATAAGTGTAGGTTCATAATAAGTGGTACATTTCATGCTATGAAAATTGATATGACAATATTCAGAGGGTGTCTTATTGAGAATCAAAAACGACATCTTTGACGAAACGTCACTAAGGTACTTAAAAAAACGTATAAGGTGAAAGAGTGAGGGGCTATTTACAAAAAGGGAAATAAATACAATTTCTAAGCATAAAAACATGATGCCAAGCTCTTTTTTAGATTCCCCGTAAAGTTTCGGAGGTCATACTTGAGTCGCTTCGTGTAAAAACCTGACTTAACCACTCCAGCGACTTGGTCACAGGCGGCGACAGGGCTCCTCCCTTGTGTGGTGAAGACGTGGTGTTATATTTTTAGGAGCAGATAAAGTCAAGCTCATGAGGTTCTTTTAATTCCGGATAAGGAAATTATGTTTTTTGGTTACACGACTATAGACAAACGGTACCACATAGATAAACAAGTTATAAAATAAACAACACTAACCTTCCATCTGTCCATTACAGGAACAGAATAAAGCACAAGCAACTAAAATAATTAAGGATTTCATATTTTTAATATCAAAACTATCTACAAATCTAGAAATGCGAACAACACTGTTGAACAACAATGCGTGTATCTGCATTTATAGTGATCAAATGCATCTGACCTAATAGAAAAATGATGCCCAGTCATCGAATGTGACCTTTATTGTTACAGAAATAAAGAATTATTTAATAGTTGAGATAAATTTGTTAATTGATCCATAATAGTCATCAGAATTAAGGAACTGCTTTTATTTACGAATGGGTAAATGGATCTTATATCGACGTTCTAACCGCATTGACATCATCTTAGCCGCAAACTCATAACTGTAGGACAAGCCTTCTGCAACTTGGATAATGTTTTTGGACTACCGAGTGGGTGGATTACCAACACTGACCGTGCAAGTAAGTGGTTGTCCATTCTAGGACCTTTTTGCCCAATCTGCCATCCATTATAATTGCTGTACTCTGATAATAAATATAATTACAACGAGCTTATCCTAACTAATATGTTTAAATTTGTCAAAACATTGAACTGATAATAAAGAAACAGTTTTTAAATCTCAGATGAAAGGCGAAAGAGTCGCTTACAGGTTAACTAAGTCTGGCACAAGCCTTAACAGGAACAAACGTTGACGTTGATGAAGAAAATGCTGCAGTGCAGTTTGTTACCGCTCCTCCTGCACTGACGCCTTGGCAGCGGCAGTAAACTTAGTTTTTTAGTAATTTATTTGACGTCAACTAATGTTGTGAAACTAAAAGTTTTGACAATTATTAAGCGATATGAAGTATCCTATAATAATGAATAAAAATTTTGTATTTTGAAACATCTGGCCATGTTGCCTTCCCGAGCCCAAGCAGAAGCGTCAGATTGAAAAAATATCGGCTTGACGTCACGAGAGATATCTTAAGAGGTGCATTTCAAATTTACGGTAGCGAAAATTGGTCGCTAAGGATCATATCGGGCCAAAGAAAATGCCGAAAGCCGGCCAAGGTGGAGGACAAATGTGATGGCCTGACCCAGCTTAGCGTCTGGAAGTTGTACAGCACTCATAGTGATAGAATATTCTACGGTCTTTGGTTAAAAAAAAATGTAACAACGGCACATGCTGCGTGGATAAAAAATTTTAGGCAGCCAACTGTTGAATACCTAATTTATTAAAGAGATTGACGATTGTTGGTTATTATTTTAGGCTTGGTATACACCGCAATCAATCCTTAAAAAACCTTATAGATTTCATGCATGAGTCAACATCAAGAGAATTCAAAAAGATCTTACTTAAACCCAGAAATAGTTCCCGTAATAATTTCTTTATACGTTATTTCATTAGCCGTATGGTTTATGTCTGTCAAAGGAATTTTGAAAACCATGTTTCATTAATCTTCACCATCGCAGAAGCACTCTTTAAATTAATCGTTTAGTATACTGAGAAATAAACAATAGGATTATACAAACTCTTTCACTTGCTCAACTTTTTCTCCTCCAATCAAAATATTACATGCTGTCATTTCTTTCTCCATTTCAAAAACCAGTGTTTTAGTTTTACTTACGTTCCCTCTCATTCCGTTCTCTTTTAAAGCTTCATGCATACAGTTTACCATCTGCTGTAACTCCTCCGCTGATGACGCCAGTATAACCTGATCGTCGGCATAGAGCAGACATTTGACGAGTAATTCATTCATCCTTAATCCACTTTCAGACTCTTTGGTTGAACAGTTCCGGTGACGCAACACATCCTTGCGTAACGCCTTTCTCAATCTTAAACCACTCAGTATGCGCTCCGTTTATCCTGACACAAGCACTCGAATCCTCATATAAGGATTTCTTTTTTGTTTTATTTAAAAATAACCGTTATTTAATTCCTAAAAAAATATTGTATTGATGACAAGAACCTAAAGTCATGATCACCTTTCTATTGGCATGCCGTTTGTTTCAATTGCTCAATTTTCTTTTTGTATTATTTTGTCTTTTAAACTGAAATATCAATTTAGTGTTGAAAATTACATGGCATTTAAATCATTTTCAATTATTTTGTATTACATGGGATGGGCGCTTGAACCATTTTGCTGTCCAGTTATTTGTTCACTTCAAGCATTTGACTCATTTTGCTGTCAAGTTATTTGTTCATTTCAAGCATTTAACTCATTTTGCCTTTCCCTGGAAAAGTGTCATTTTGATGTAAGCGCCATAAAATTACTGAAATATTGCTAAATAGTAACAGAAATAATGGTTTTACGTACTTTTAAACCTTATAAATATACTGTATTAATTTTATCAAAATCGGTCAAGCCATTTTTTTACAGCGAATTTTTTTCCAAAAATTAAAACTTTAAACCGCTTTTTCTCAGCTTTCACAAAATGGCGCTTACCACAATTAGCCTTTCAACCGTCGATATAATTAAAAACGTGCATCGAGTAAAACAGTTTTATAACCGAGATTTCTTGATAGATGGCGACACTAGTAATTAAATGTTCTAAAGATTTATATCAAAGTGAATGATGTATATCTTTTACTTGGGGTCACTATGGCCCTATGGCCCTTAGTCCAATGGCCATGGCCATGGAAAGAGGCTTTAAAACACGTGAATTGAGTCACGTAGCGTTTTATATGAGTCCGTTCTCAGAATGTCTAAACAAATGGATTTTGTTGATTCATTAAACATTTGATTATAACATTAGTGAGTTAAGTTTTGGTGGTGTTTTATATCTAAAGATATATCTGTTATATGTTATGTTGTCTAACTATAATGTTTATTAGTTTGATTGCTAACCGATATTCTTATGGTAAAGGAAGCGCCGGTGGTCTAATTGGTAAGGTACGTGGTCAAAACATGGTCGCGCTTAAAGGCACTGGTTTGAATCCCACCGCGACCTTGTACCAATTACTATTTACGAACTTATGTACATTAGTTTGTTAACTAACCGATGTTCTTATGGTGAGGAAAAACATCGTGTAGAAACCTGCACATACAGGCAACTGGACGTGTAACCATGACCCTATAAGATTTAGGTTCCCCTGCAATGGTTGCGGAGGTCAGACAGGAATCGCTTCGTATAAAAACCTGACTTACTACTTACTTACTCATTCCAGGATAATGATTAAAGGCGTACTGCGGGCTCTGCTCTTAAAAGTAAGAATGAAACTAATTGTGTAAAAGTACCTAACTGTGTAATCATGAAGTTTAATTTTACGTTTTTTTTTACTGTGATGCGCGTGCGATGAATGAAAATGGAATATATTAAAATTGTAAATAATAATTACAATAAATCAAACGATCCATATAAAGTATGATGAAACATCCTAAATATACTTAACTACTGTTGATTATTATTTATAATGAATTCCTACAAATTGTCGGGGTGTACGTGACCAGATACACAGACATTGGTCATTAAAAGTCACATCATCGTTTGAAGTAGTTAGTTCATAAAGTTAATGACACCAGTGGTAAGTAGGTATCTTATTTTGTAATCCATTCTTTCTCATAATTCCTGAGCATGGTAATCAAGGGAAAGGTTAACAAACTTCCTCCTCCCTCCCTAATGGGATAGACAGATAAAACAGTCTCGAAAAAACCATTCGAGCTGTATTCAGATAGCGACGGGTTGCTATCAGAATCTCAAATTTATGAACCTTTCCCTTGATAGATTTTTACAATCTGCATGGAACAGAAGAAGCTTGCAGCATGTAAGCTTGCGTTAGATGAATGTTCATCTATTCCCTTAGTTGCCGTTTACGACATCTATAGGATTGACATGGAGTAGTTCTATTCCATATCCATTATTCTAATACCTAGACATAACAATACTTATTATTACGAAAATTTTAAACCGCGGATACCTGGTTCACTGGAAGAAATCCTCCTAAGGGATAAGTCCGCCATTATGCATTTTTGTTTTTGTCAAACTATGTTTTCTGTAACTCTGTTATGTAATAAAGTATTTACAAACGAACAAACCAGAGACTTACACTGTTACAGAAAACATCAACGCGCCTCAACCATGATTTATCATTACATTTCATGTTACGACGATTACTATAGTCCGAGTGAAGCCAGGAAAATCACTAGTTTATGACAAATAATTTTGACAAAAACATATTACGTCTTTATCCCTTATGGTTAGACAGAGCCAATTAGTCATAGAACACATAGACCACGTTTTGTTCGATGGAACATAAAGATTTCACTATAGGATACATTACATACCTACATGTACTGGCAAGTCCTTCGCCCTTACGGGGCAGACAGAGCCAATGGTCACGAGACTCAAAGGCAACGTTTTCCATGATGGCAGGATATCACACTATATTAATAGAGCAAATTGTAGGTATACGAATGGACGACCTAAATTCTAATACATATGTAATAACAATTATTTCTCTTAATTAGGCGATGGGCTAGCAACCTTTCAGTGTCTTCGAGACTGCCAGCTCTATCTACCCCTTAAGGAGTAACGACGTGGCATATTTATATAACGACTATACATATTTAAACCAATGATGAAGCCACATACATATATAGAAAACAGATATGTTCAAAAAATATAATTATAATTTCTCGTGTATGTGTATAAACTTTAAAGTGTTGATAATTTCCTCAGGTTTGACGCAAGTGCGACGCACTTTGTGACGTCATTTGCGGCAATCTCGCCTAAAAAGTCGTTTTAACACTTATCACGTATATATATATTTATCTTTGGAAAAATGTAGTTACTAAGTTAAGCTATCGGGGTAGACAGTGCCAATAGTCACAAGACTCGAAGTTAACGATTAGATTTCCTATGTCTTAATAGTACAGTAAACGATGAAAAGATTTACCTTAAATTTTTACAAAGGTCAACTTTAGTTTACAAAAGTTAAGTTGTAGACGAGTGTGATGAATCATGACGAAGCAAGAGCAGTTTTTTTTTTAGAAAAAAAAAAACGCGTGATTTTTATACTAACACTTTATAAAACATATAGTTTAGTAGGCAAAACTTTTGTCATATGTTATTATTGTCTTTTCATTCGAATCTTGTTATTGTGCTTCTCTCTACCCCGTTAGTGATAAAAACGTGACTCTTGTATAACCATCATTCATTTGCGTCAAAAAATGGACATTGGTTACTATAAAAAGTTTCACGCTTTTAAAATTCTGTCATTAAAGTGTTTTAAGTGAGTTCTCTTAATACGCATTTAGCAGAAATAAAAAATGTCATAATAGCAAAGCGACAATGAGAACTAATGAATAGAAGAAATATGTTTGACACAAACAAATGAACTAAAAATAGATTTACAAACTGCAAAAACATTCATTATTAGTTATTATTGTCCCATGAAACACACTATATGGCTTAGTGGCTTGCCTCTGATTCACGAGGATACAGGTTCGATGCCCGTCGTTAAGATTGAAAGAAATTTGGTAAAAAATACAGAGTTAAAAAATCGTAGCTAAATATAGAAGATAATAAATGTATACAAATTATTGCACTCGTAATTAAAAGTAAAATATGTGATTTATTTGTCTCTATAAAATTCAATGTCCATACTGGTCTTGCAGCAAAAAAAAACATAGTTTGCCAGGTGCAACACCTCCCAAGCAAATTGTACAAGTCAATTAAAGGAAAGGCTTTACTTGGGATTCTTCTTATTGGTTAGGCTAGCAACCCGTCACTATTTGAATCTCAATTTCATCATTAAGCCGTACAGCTGAACGTAACCTTTCAATCTTTTCAAGACTGGTGGCTCTACCCCGTAAGTAAGGATAAATAAAATTATTCTTTCTTATCAGAACTCTTCTTGTTCGTATCGTAATCTTTCCTTACACATTGAGTCGGTAACTCTCATAATTTGGATAGTGTTCTAATATCGTTTATGGGCTAGACGTGACCTTTTAATTTGTAACAATCCACTTCTGATTCTGTAAGGAAAGACGTGGTAAGTATATAATAATAAGTACGTAAAATAAATTAACATTCCGTATTGGATGAAGCGAAGTTACCTTTTATTAAGGAAAGCACTCATAATAAGTACATTTTATGAATTGTAAGTATAAATTAACATTTAATTGTTGATATGCCGATGTAATTACCTCTCACGGTCTTCGCCTTTTCTTTCAACGAACAAAGGGACAAGACATCGCCACTTTTATTAAATCTCCTAGATTTAATTATTTCTTTTATTTTTATCAAAAAGTAACATGGATTGTGTATGTTTTATCTATTAAAGTATCTATTTCATAACTAGCTTTCGCCCGCGACTTTGTCAGCCTTAAATCTATTTAAAAACTTATTATATAAATCCCATGTCTAAGCTATTACTGCAAATTGCATGAAGATTCGTTCCGAAGATTTTGCGTGAAAGTGTAATAAACACACACAAATTATCTGAATTACATGTACCAAACTTAAAGTCATTCGGCTTTAAATTGTGAGTAAACTCGTAGGAGATTGAGACGTGATCATTTGTGAGTGTTATTGTGACGTGATTATAAAGCTATGTATGTCTGATCTCACAAACGGATCCACTCATTATTGTCATTACTTTTAACCGATCTGATCCACTCTAAAATATTTTCATTTACGGAAGTCATTTAACGAGAGATCAGAATTAAAAATTACAATAATTAGAATAAAACGGCAATAAAAAGGGATTTTTGGGTTCAGGCAGAATTAACTCACATTTTTTATACCAATTATTGTTACGTAGAAAAACAATTTTAGCCTTGAACTTGTATCGTTAATGTAAAACCAAAAACCATAAAATACCTACCACAAATGACAGACATGTTTCATTCTCCTTTTAAATAAGTACATACATAAAATAGCGAGGGGTAGGCAGAGACTACATCTTTCCACTTGTCCCGATCTTTGCATCTCTTGTGGGAATCGCATGGTTATATATTTTAAACAGTACAAAAGTGGAAAATTCTTTCGCTGTTAAAAATTATAAACGGATCTTATGTAGGTATATACCATGACCGCTAGTGACAAATATATTCAAGTATATACTATATTCACGTCTATATACTTACCTTACTTACTTGAGGGGTAGACAAAGCCAACAGTCATGAAAAGACTGAAAGGCCGCGTTCAGCTTTTTGGCTTTATGATGGAATTGAGATTCAAATAGAGACAGGTTGCTAGCCCATCGCCTATAAGAGTAATCCCAAGTTTATAAAGCCTATTCCTTAGTCGCTTTTTACGACATCCATGGGAAAGATATGCAGTGGTCCTATTCTTTTTTTATTGGTGCCGGAAACTACACGGCACAAATAAAAAATGTCGTCGTCAACATAGCTCTATTCATCACAATTGTATAAGTGCCGAAAACCACAATATATTTATGTTATAGTGTACAATGTCAATCAATTAATTTAATATCCTAATATTGAATTTGAGATTTTCTAGGGGTTGGGCTAGCAACTAATCACAATTTCAATTTTATCAAAAAGCCATACAGCTATATCTTTTCGAGACATGACTCTGACTACTCCAGAAGGGATAAAGACGTGATAATATGAACGTACGTACAATGTACATTACGGGTCAACATATAATGGACACCGTGAATCATAGACCAATATTTACGCAAGCTATAAAAGGTTGCCAGTCGTTGCGCCGGCACCAGTCGAAAGCTCCACTTTGGAAAGGCCGCTGGACGTTTATTTACTTTTTTAATTTTTAAATTATTATTTTTTTATTTTCAACATGAGAGTGCAAGTGTGTATTTTGGCGGTCTTATGCTTCATTTTCGGTGCTATGGCGGCAAATTTACGTGAGTTTTTAATTGCTATAATTATTAGTTACTTTTTAAATTAGTATATAAAGTATATATTATTATTTATAATTTTACATAAAAAAAAACATACATGCATACATATAATCACGTCTATATCCCTTGTGGGGTAAACAGAGCCAACAGTCTTGAAAAGACTAATAGGCCACGTTCAGCTGTTTGGCTTTATGATGGAATAAAAATATTAGATATTGATTAAAAAAAACATACTTAATGTTAATTTAAGTTAAAGTTTCAAATTTTATCAATGAAATCCTGAACATATGTATATCAACACGAATATTAACTTAGTTAAAAGCCTTACGTAATAATGAAATTTTACTTTATTAATTAAATAAATTTATTCATTCATATAAAATTAAATAAATAAATAACACACGCATGATATGGTGCAGTAAACAACGCATCAATAACATTTAAATTTACCTCAGAATAATCATTCAAATTACATACGTATGTGAAATAAGTTCTTATTTTAGAAAAAAAATATCACCAAAGCAAACTGCATCTTTATTAATACGAGTATAATGCTGTGAGGCCTTTCACTGATAAACCACTGGAACAATATTATAAAAATATTGTATAGATACCTATAGTTTAAACATAACTACTTTATTCCGTAAATTCCCACTGGAACTAAGCCCCGGGCATTCAAATTCAAAACCTTTATTCAAAGTTATGGGACATATCAATATCACTTAATAATTGTCATATCTTTTGGTTTCACAACATTGGTTGACGTCAAAATAATTCTTTAAAACTAAGTTTACTGCCGCATCCAAAGCAGAAGAAGCGGTAACAAACTGCATTGTAGCATTTTGTTCGTTAATTCGTTATAACTTATGTTTAATGTTATTATTAAAATGTCCCCAAAAGAAAAAAACCTTTAGATAAATGATAAACGTCAATCGAATGCACAAACCAAACCAGTTCCATTGCCGAATTAATCCAAGAATGTGTTGTGTAAGCATTACCTTCTTAGTGATGTATTTGAGACTAGACTTTTGCCCAGGGTGTCCCTCGTATGAGAATTTCTAAAAATCTTAAATAAATACTCTTGAAAGTATGATCTGTGCCAAATTCAAAATTAATTTTAGAATTTTTTCATTAGACTGCGCAATGACAATGTCCATATTAAAAATAATGAAGTTATTCCAGATTTTATATATATATTTTTTTTATTTCATCAAAATCGATAAAGTAGTTTTCGACTTAATTTGTTACAAACAAACCTACAAATTGTCCTTTTTAAAATACGTATGTATTTAACGTGTGGATTGAGATGATCTTAGTGTAGTAGTAACATTTAATTCCGACGGTTTTGGAGCCAAGGCGAGTAACAAACACACACAAGGTCTCGAACCTCTAGACTTCTCAGAGATAGCACTCTTGTTGCACTCTAGTTTTACATTGGGCGAGCGGTATGAACGAGTGAAGTGGCGAGTGAAGTAAGCCCTCCGATTTTGTTAACTTAACTTGAGTTGAAACGCAATTGAATATCGAATATAACGCATTTTTTTTATAATTTTCAAACAGGCGAAATTATATGTTAGGAATGCCATAACTACCTATCAAAGTTTTATACGTACTTTTGTAAGCGGTTTGTACCAAAATGATAAAACTTTGATGGGTAAAAATGCCAGAACGATCTAATTTTAGTTGCCTTCCAGTTTAAGTTATAAGCGGGATCGGGGCGTACTAAAAAGAGACACATTGTAGCTTCAAGAGACATGTCAATAAAAATTTAGGACTCAGTACAACACAATTATTTTCGAACTTCTGACCACAAGCATGAGGGCTATAGACAAGTAAAATCTGCGTGAAAGCTTGAAGTAACTGAGATAAAAAGGCATAGATATAATTATTTTTAATTCGAAATTATGGCCATGATAAAATTACTAGATGGATTTTCAGTCAATAAAGACAGGAATAGAGACTACATTTGCATTATTTTTTAATTAATTAACCTCAGACTAAGGACTAACGTTCTAAGGGTCGGAGCAAAATGTCAATTCGATTTCATAATATTCACGTCATGAGGCTAGGACCCTTTTAAACAAAGATATAAGTGATAGTTTCGAAATGAGGTCCATAAGTATCACTTGACTTGTGTAAACTATTCCGCTCCAAGTTCTCAACGTCGCTCGCTCGGCCTCGAATCGTTTGCTTAACTCTAACATACCCGGTGTGACATGAAAAAGATTCCACTAGAACTGCATCTTTATTGAGGTTACTTGAGGAATGTCAAGGTTCAATTCCGATTCAAGACTGATATGACAAACTAAACTGTTAAGCTAAACATAGCCTTCGTGTCTAACCAGTAGACAATTGGCTCTATCTTCCTCGTAATAGATAGAGACGTGATCGTGATATGTTTGTGCGGATGACAAACCGACGTAAGTTGACACAGTTGAATAGCTAAATTTAAAAAAATAATTCCCGAAAATAACTCTTTTTTTCTTAAATTTTAAGAACAGAAGTTTTAAACAGTTCTCCGAAGTTTTTAAGTAAAATTTTAAAAAGTTTTATTTCTCTGCTTTAAATCAATACCGAAACAGGAGGTAGGAAAAGGTCAAGAGTACCCGAAACTGCCGAGCTTGCATGAAGAGAGTTATGAATGTAGATGATGCGAAAGAACTATGCAGAGATCGTGGCAAGTGGAAAGTGGAAAATGGCGTGATTTTATATATATATGTTATCAAAATCGATATAAAACGCCGATCTCTTTAATAGGTGCGAGAAAAATATAAAAATTTTTAGTGCGACTTCCATTTGACCTCAACTTTTTGCTAGGATTTATATTTGGCAAATTGTGTTTGACTATACAAACCAAGCATTCGACTAAACGAGTTCTAGGGTATCTTGTTGGTGCAAACTGGACGTTTCGCAAAAAGGAACTGCCGTCTCCGCTCCAATTTACCTTCCTGTGCATGTTGAGGTCTCAATACATACATACTATATCCCTTGTGGGGTAGACCGAGCCAAAAGTCTTGTTAAGACTGAAAGGCCACGTTCAGCTGTATGGCTTAATGATAGAATTGAGATACAAATAGTGACAGGTTGCTAGCCCATCGCTTACAAGAAGAATTCCAAAATTATTATTTTTTTTTAGTCACTTAAAATAATAGCAAACAACGTAAGAGGGTAATAATCATTTTTTATATAAAAATACTCAATTAAAAAGAAAATACTCTACTCTGTTCGCGTGAAGATCAGTTTAGTAGTTTCAACGCGAAAGCCGGACAAACAAAGACACTTTCGCAGTTATAATATCACTATGAATTAAGTATTTTATTTTAAAACTTAAAATAAAAAATACACTAATATACATACATACATATAATCACATCTATATCCCTTGCGGGGTAGACAGAGCCAACAGTTTTGTAAAGACTAATAGGCCACGTTCAGCTGTTTGGCTTTAAGATACATGTCGCACATATACTAATTATACATGTCGCACGAAATAAACATGATACCCTTCTGGTCTCATAGTTTGTAGTGTTATTCTTTATTTATATATATATAAATATATATATATGGGGAAAACCACATTAGGATATTATGACAATTGTAAGAAAACCATTGGTCCGACAATTATACTAAGTTCACTGGAAAATGGTTAAGTTTTGCAACTATGACTTTGTGGTTACTTTAAACAGAAAACGGATAATCAATGTAATCCCATAAATGTTTACTGAGAAAAATCATAGCTGTTTCAAATAGAAGAATATTGCTTCCGTGTCACTGCTATACCTACATAAATGTGCGTGATTTTCTGTTACATATGATATGAACACAAATATACATACATACATATAGTCACGTCTATATCCCTCGCGGGGTAGATAGAGCCAACAGTCTTGAAAAGGCTGATAGGCCACGTTCAGCTGCTTAACTTAATGATAGATTTAAGATTAAAATAGTAACAGGTTGCTAACCTATCGCTAAAAGAGGAATCCCAATTATATAAGCCTAGACCTTAGTCGCTTTTTACGACATAGGAATGAGATGGAGTGGACCTGTTCTTTCTCTAATGGTGCCGGGAACCACACGGCGCTATGCGATTTGCGATGAAACTATGTCTAATTAGCATGTTGTATATCTAATTAAGTCTAGTCTTTAATAAAATTAATTCCACGCGAACTGAAATCGCGGGCACAAAATAGCAACTAATAATTACTTGAACATTGTAATTGATAGTTCATAATTGTATACAAAATAGACACGTGTTAATTAACCAATTGTTTGTCACTTTCTCAAACAAAAAGCCTTTCAATTGGAGCAAAAAACGTGCGCGTGCGGTTCACAATGAGGTCCGGTTGTAATTAATTTCTTATCACAGGCTTCTCATAATTATCCATTGTGGCGGTGTGACTTTAAATGGCTATGATTGACCTTAACATTGGTTTATCTAATGCACGTGATGATCTGAAATAAATACATACATATGGTCACGTCTATATTCCTTGCGGGGTAGACAGAGCCAACAGTCTTGAAAAGACGTTCAGCTATTTGGCTTAATGATAGAATTGAGATTCAAATAGTGACAGGTCGCTAGCCCATCGCCTAAAAAAGAATCTCAAGTTTATAAGCCTATTCCTTAGTCGCCTTTTACGACATCCATGGGAAAGAGATGGAGTGGTCCTATTCTTTTTTGTACTGGTGCCGGGGACCACACGGCACTGAAATAAATAACTGAAAATCTTAGCGATCCAGCCTTTTTTTTTCGTTGTAATCAAACTTTAACTTTCGTCTTTTGCTTGTGTCGAGATTAAGTCAGTCCTCGATGTGGTCCAGTCAATAATGATCGAGTAAAACGGTTATCATAAAAATAGATGAAATAAAAAAAATTAAAACATTATGTCGATATAAACCTTCTTGGCTTGGGCGATGACCAGACAGGCTAGACCCTGGTTATAGAACCCACCAATTGATATATATTTGTACAAGCTCAAAACCAAACTCGATTTTTCAAACAAAAAAAGGTTAACCTATGTTTTTGTAAGCGTATTTTTGAAGTACATAGTGATTCACAAAATAAATATTAAACATCAATTCGATTATCAATACTTATCAAAGAATAAACATTTGGGTTGCGTTATATGCATACCACATCGTTGTGCAACCGTGTGGTAAACGTAAAGGTCGATTAAGTAAGAATTCAATGTCAGAGCCCTTGGGCCCTGTCTGAAGTAATATTAAAGAAAATCAGTGAACATTAAAGATAATTTTCACAAGATTATAAATCCATATTATTACTTACGGCGGCTGCGTCCGAGCATATGACGGAATATCTCATCGCATATCTCATTAATTCCCGTTCGTGCGGGAATTTCCCCCTAGCATATAAGGCTACTTGAAATTTAGCATGTAGTATCCTTATACTAAATTTCAAGTCAGAAGACCTATCGGTTTAGGCTGTGCGTTGTCTGTCAGTCATTCACTCTGTAACACGAGAATTACATAGGATTATTAATAAGATGAAATTGGTAACACTTCTTCAACGGAATGCTTTGCCCAACCGTGGAGATAGCCGGCCACGTGATCGCCGACGATTTGTACGAAAATAATTACTGACATGAAATGTGGTGTCAACAACATTGCGTGTTTTGTAACGCGAGCCGGCCGGTACGGAACCTCTAGGGTTGTCAACAATAAAAGTATATTTATTTCAGGATAACACACTCATTTGCGAACAGAACATTACCAAATAATATATATTGCTAATAGTAAAAAAGCAGTAATTGTGTTCATTTATTAGCAACCCGTCCAGTTTCGAACGGGTTGCATTTATAAATATTACACTTTCTCATAAATCACTCTTATGTATTAAAAAAACTGCATTTAAATGCGTTATGTAGTTATAATGGTCTAAATATACTGACATACAGACTTTGCTTTTTACTATGTGATATGATAGTGAAGCAGTTATTATGTTTATTTACCTTTCATGAACACAGACATCAAAAGGAATGATAAATATGAGAAACAAATGTACGTAGAAGTAAGTTCTGCTTATTTCTAAAGAAATCATCAATATCTCAGGAATCTGTTTTAATTTTTTATTCCGTCATGACCTAAATATTATTGTTTTTAATGACTAATAAAAAATAAAATTAAAATTAAACTTAATCTTTAAAAGTATGGATATAAAATTATATTCAAATGTCCCAACCCATTATGAGAGCGTTGCGTTGATGTCTTTTACATGGCAAACATGACGTGACAATAATATTTGTAACTTTTATTTAAAAAAACAATTTACTATGATTTTGGAAGACTGTGACCATGATTCTGGATTGGGTTAGTCATTTTTTTTAAATGAAGCGAGTTTCCTCTGACCTCTGCAACCTTTACCTTCCAGTTTACCTGAATGTGCAGGTTTTCTCACAATGTTTTTCCTTACCTGAAGAGCATCAGTTACCACAGAAAACTACATAAGTTTCACTACATAACTTTGAAAACAGTGGCACGATTTTATCGGCCTTGAACCTGTGCTTCATGTATTTTTTATTCAGCCGCTTTTATCGGTGGACCAGTGACGCTCAAATAACAAGGAAAGATACTTAACTATAATTTTGTCATTCATTAATTCATATAGTCGTCTTTATCGGGGTAAACAGAGCCAACAGTCTCGAAAAGACTTAAAGCTGTATGGCTTGATGATAGAACTGAGATTCATATAGTGACATGTTGCTTTCCCATCGCCTGAAATAAGTGAAATAAGGAACCCAAGTTTATAAGCCTCACAACTGCCTCACTTACAATCTGAAAAGGAAGAGAAGCAGCTTGCACACGCTGTTTTCTTTTTTGTTACCAGACCATGCTGGCTGCAAGCTTTATGCCTTTACAATAATGTGCTATAAGTGTAATGTTGGCAGCCCTACAGAGTCAGTCACGTGTGGTTCAAATAGCTCCGACATTGACCCGGCGTCGCGTGCCGGCGTCTCGTGTCGTCCGGCCCGGACCGGTCCCTTACTAAACTCTTGCGCAACCGTCATTCATCGGACCGAGTCGGATTTTAGATTTTGATGCAGTTATTTTTCTTAAGATAAGAGATGTGTCTGCCTATCCCTTTGAACAAGTGTAAGACAGCAACTACATCATTCCATTTGCAACGATCCTTGCATACATCTTTCACTTCATTCATATATATCACTCTTTTTGTCTTAGTTATATTATGTAGTACATACATGTTTACTTGTGTATTGTTACTCTGTGATATATTTAACTACGTATAAAATATTTATCATAAAATATAGTATCGTAACACAAGTTCCATACTTATTACTTCGAGGCTAACTCAATCTGTGTAATTTGTCCAGTATTTAAATTATATATTTATTTTTACATACTCATAAAACTTTACAATATCATATAAGTAATTTTTAATTAAATTACAGAATAGTGTCTCGAAATTTAATTACAATCAGTATTTATTTTTTAAACAACTTTCACCATTTCTTCACAATCACCCTTGGCACAATAATCAACTATAATTTGGTTCAGAAACTTATCAGGTTTTTTTTTTCAAGATCGCCAAACAATTACTACAAGGAAATGCCCGCGGATCCGCTAACGTTAATCATGTTATAACTTTCTTTCCAGCCGGAAATTAAAGAAATCTTCTCTAAGCCCCTAACTAACTAACATAACCTACCTACTTTCCTAGCTGCGCTATCAGTCTTTCCGGGACTGTTGACTCTGCTTACCCCACAAGGGATAAAGACGTAACCATCCAATGTATGTATGTACTTTCTTAGTTTTCTTTCTCACGAATGTCTGACACCAACGGTCTGAAAAAGTTAAAAGTTATTTCACTATACTACCTATTTATCTGTTCAATCTTTGCCATGGCCTGCATGCCATTTCGAAAAAAAAAAACTTATTTATTTTTTTATAACGGTAATTTCGGGACATCTCCTTTGAGGAACCCTAAAAAGCCTCGATTTAACAATAGTCTATTGATAAATAGATTCTGAAGGCCACTGTCGCGCTATTGTAATAGGCTTTCAAAAGGCTTTTAATTAAATTAAATACGTCTCTTAGTGAAGAATACTGTCTTCAACAAGGACGCCACTCCCTTCGCCTGTAAATGCCAGGTTTCGTCACCACGTCTCACAACGAAGGCCATTTCACTTAATCGCGTGAAGGTAGAATCAATATTCGTCAATCTTATGCGTTGATAGTAGAAATTCATTTAATTTGATTATAAATGGTGTGAAAGATAGCGAAATTATTGGACATTTACGCAGTGAAAACATTGGTAAAGCGGTTACAAATTCAGACCTAAATATATACAAAGATACATTACAAATCTCTCTCAATATCTGATTCTTTTCAACCCAGCTGAACGTGGCCTTCGAGATTATTGGCTCTTGCTACCCCGTAACGGATAAAGACGTGATATATGTGTGTGTTATTTACGAGTATATTCTTAGACATCTCGCTGCCATCACATTGAGGTTTGAAGCACCTTGACCACTGTTCTTGGTGCTCATTTAATTTTCCCTATAATCTGTCATGCCTGTCTCGAATCACGAACGTGGCATAATTGCTAATGTAATTGTTATTATTAAGATACTTGCAAAATAACTGATAATAAGACATAATATGCAGGAGATTGTTCTAAAGAAATAACTTGTAGAGATTTATTTATTACCATTAATTACGGATAATGTAATAAATATAGGATTAGCAAACTATTGCAAAAATCTATCTCAAATATCTTTTTTTATAATTATTTAAACAAATGACTGATACATTTTATAACTGATATCTAACAAATAAGTTATATTTGCTGAGTTTCTCATTTGAACAATTCGACCCTATGACTCTTCATATTATTTAATAAAATCTTTTTGGAATGACATATTTATCCCGAACTGATTCATCTTCAAGCAGATTGATATCTAACACACTCAAATTTCATACACGCGATAAACACAAGAGCGGCCCACAAAACATCAAGTCATCTATATATATAAATTCCATTTCAGCGCCATACTTCACCGCATGCTCAGCGTCGGACCCCAAACTGGACCAGTGCATCGAGAAGGTGATAGAAGCCGGGGGTCCTCAGTTCGCAGACGGCATCCCAGAGCTGGGCATCGCTCCTTTAGACCCTCTGCAACTGGGCAAAGTCGTCGTCAACAACCCATCCTTAAAGCTGACGTTTACAGACACCGTCGTCACAGGATTGAGAGGATTTAAAGTCAACTCTTTCAAGTAAGTTTTTTTTCTATCAGTTATATTAGTAAGCAAAAGTATTTCGTTGTCCATTTGGATTGAAATTGTCGTTCAACTTCGCCAACCTCGTTGCAGACGATAGCGACAATGAACAACGAAGCTATGGCAGCTTTATAATCATGTGTTCTAATCTATCATTTACAATTAGGAATGTTTGATAAGTAAGCCTTGTACATCGTGCTAATGTCTGAGCAGATCTGCTTCTGTGTGAGGATTGGAGTTATATAACTAAGCCAGCCTTATTATTTCTGGCTATAGGTACTTACGGTGGAACAGACAACTAATTCTCTCAATCTGTTTTAGAATGCAACCGTCTAAGGGCAAAGCGACATTGGACTTCACAGCCAACGTGACCCTGAAAGCACATTACGACATCGACGGCCAGGTCATCATCCTGCCTATTAGGGGGAATGGTCCGGCCAAGATTCGGATCAGTAAGTTTTTTTTTCTTTGCTACAGAAGATAATAAAGTACAGAGACAATACAGAAGATACAGAAGAAAAACATCTAGTAAAAGCCAGAGTAAAATGTGTAAAATACCACAAGTAAAATGGAATATCGTTGAAGTGGACAAAATTCACAAAGGGCTGTAACTCGCAGGGCATAAGGAAAACGAAATGTAGATAATTATTTTTTTTTCAATATTAAGAACTCTAAAGTCCTTTTTTAAAGCGGAGTATTACTTTCTTATTGTTTAAAATAACTAAAATAATTGTACATACCTATATGGATGTTACTTCCATCCAAACTATATTGTGTTTTCTATGCGAGTCAACTGTCGAGGTCGGCGTTTGTTTACATTTTCCTCGAGCAAAACATCCCAATGACCGCGATTTTGGGGCATTGCCGCGACCTCTCTCCGCGACCTGATTTGCATTTAAATAGATATTTCCTATTCTGGTCTATTTTGGTCTCAAACCATTAATGTTTATTAATCTTAGATGGTCGACCAGAATATACAATATAATTTATGATTTAAAGAAAGAGGTCAATAGAATGGAGCGTCTCCGAAACAAAATTTTCATTAAAAATCAAATCATTTTTTTTTTCGAGGAATTATATTATTAGGTATCCAAACTTTTGAGAGCACCTTCATATTTGTACACAAATGGCATCGTGAAAACAAAGAACAAGGCATATGATAAAATAGATTCGATAGTATCGAAATTGTTTCCTAAAATTAGTTATCTAGCTCCTGAATCTAGCAAGAATATGAGGCCTAACTTCACAATTGTGTTCTAGCTAACCTGAACATCGTCATCAAATATGACTTCGACACCCAAGATGGCCACTGGGTGGTGACCAACTACAAGGACAACTATAAGATGGATCGCGCTCAGTTCAAGTTCTCCAATCTCTTCGGAGGAAACAAACAACTTGGTGAGTAACGATGTTAGCAAAGGATGGAAAATGTTACTGAAACATTGCCGGACATTATTCAACTAGCGTGCTGTGCGTGTGCTTGAAACTGTTATAACTTACAAAATAAAAACTATTATCTCAAGACACACAAGATATTAGTGAACAATATCTTATATACCGATTCGAAACACATGACTCATTTTATAAACTTTATACAAATTAATAATACAAACTTTAATGGTGTCATTAAACTTATCGTAGGGTCAGCAACTGAACAATCACTTATTGTTTTAAGCAGTCACATGTCACAACACACACAGTACAAATCAAACATGGTAAAACATGACAAAAGATAAACTGCACATGATGCACAATTGAAAAAATATTAATTTACATTTAAATGTCAAGATAACATTAACGACAAAAGTAATACTTATTCTACATGAACATAAACATCAACAATGAACACACAAACATAACCCACATTAAAATTCCAGCGGAGACCACACACAGGTTCACCAACGAGAACTGGGAGATCATCATGTCGGAGATAGCCCCTGGAGCCATCAAGGGCATCATCAAGAATTGTGTGGATGTGGTCAAGAAATTCTTCAGCGCCATACCGGCCGCCGATCTCCTCAGCTCTTGAATGGTTCGATGTTATGCTGAAATTGAATCATTTTCTGAACTGGGCTGAATCGTTTACGCTTGGATGCTTTTAATCCA
This sequence comes from Amyelois transitella, assembly GCF_032362555.1. Taxonomy (NCBI): domain Eukaryota; kingdom Metazoa; phylum Arthropoda; class Insecta; order Lepidoptera; family Pyralidae; genus Amyelois; species Amyelois transitella. Next base: position 409,768 of record NC_083511.1, on the reverse strand, counting down.
TACTAATTCAATCTTTAAATTATCACCGCGACGATTTGTGCTTCACGCTGACCAAAGCTGGTGCCATTGTTATCATCATTGTAAAGCAATATTTATGAAATGATAATAGTGCTAAGATTAATTTTTAAGACTTGTTAGTCTTTACTAATTAATTAACATCCATAAAACTACATGTGCTTATAGACATATCTAATATTTACACAAAATATATTCATAAATTTTCGCAGAAACATCAATGTGTTTACACATTAACCCGTAGGTACATACATCAATACTTCCTCATTACAAAGCTAATCATTCATAACAGCATCACTTACATCACAACTTATCTAATATTTGATCATCGTCTTTTTGTGATTACAAAGTTCATTTTCGTCATTATAACTATAACATCATACCTAGTTGTGAAGTATGACTTCCTTTACCAGGTTCTTTCCTAGATAAGACGCAACCGGGACAACCGCCGGGAGGACGTTAGTGAATAAAAACCCGACTTACCCAATCAAGATCGTGGTCATAGGCGGCAAATATGAAGTCAGAGAGGTAAAGACGTAACCGGGAATCGGGAATCGCGCCAGAAGAATGATGACCATACTTAGTTGACAAGGGACGCTATCGAGATAAACACCGCATGACAAAAATATAGGTTTAGTTGTAAATGACATATCTATATAAGTATGTGATACGAATCTTTGATTACAGGGGATATAATTTTAACGGCAATCAACGAGAATTGGGAGCCAGTGATCCGAGACATCGCGCCGGTCGCCTTCGAACAAATCATCAAATCCTGCGTCGAAGAGGTCAGCAAACTCTTCGCCTTCGTGCCTGCTAAGGATCTATTGCTACCTTAATACATAGGAATATAATATTGTAATAACATTATTATGTTGTGTAAAGCGAAAGTAACGCAAACTACACAGAAAATTGCAATGTTGTTCAAAGCAAACGTAAAGACATAGAAAAGGCCTAAGAGATTCCTTACTTCGTGTCAGAGGGCGGAGCGCGTACGACGCCAATGAAGAAAATTACGACCTCGCCCCAACTTTTCTGTCTATTCCGTTCTATAAATTTGCTAGGAAACATGGAAAAGTTAGTCCCTTCTTGTCTTAGGTCTTTTTTGTGTGGTTTGCACCGAATGGTTTCCACAGTGGTGTCCCTTGAGCGCTGTGGTCTAGCTGGCGCTCGCGCAGCATTGACACAAGGGCGCCAACTCTGTTATGTTCAGCATCTCCTGAACAAGGTTTTCAGAACGTCTTCAAGCATAGTCGTAGTTATAATGGCAGGTTGGCATTATTTCTACGACTTTGTTTGAATGACGTTAATGTTGAAAGCCTTAAGGAAATCACCGCAGGATCATCACATAGATATAGTATAGGTATACACCGGATTTGTAATATTTTGTATCTTTTTCAGTGACTTAAAGACATAAGACGTAAATGCTTTAAAAATAGATAAAACTGGGCTATCTAGCCAATCTATTGAAAACATATAAAAATCTTTTCCGTTAGAAGACTGAGAAGAACTCGAATCTTTTCTTCCAATTGCGAATATACTTGAGCTCTGAAACTTTGCTATATTACTAGTATGTAACAATCATGTTGCGTGCTCACCGACTTAATTAATAATTTGCTAACTATTAACGGTATTTGAACGTTGCCTAAATCAAGGATCATTGTACATGACGACATATCCCTTTACGGTCGGCTGCACTTCCTATGATAAGTACAAAGAGTTTGCTTCAAGTAATAATTATTTTGCAAGGACCTAGAGAACGCCCCTGGTAACTCCATATGTACAGTTAACATCAAAGGTGCTACTTTCAAAAGTAAATAATGTATTATAAATTGTACTGGATTTTCAAAAATACAGTACACCATCAAAAGTTAATTACAAATCAAATTTTAGTGACATTTGCTATGAAACGGTATGTATGGACTTTTGCAGGTGACTGTACAACTTTGTGAATAATTCGAATTTAGGTTTGTTTTGCACAGATTATGTTTAAGTCATGACTGCAGAAACGTACTACAGATCTAAGTAGATGTCAAGACATATACTTAACATTTTACTATTATATTTTTCAAAGTAAAATGTAAAATATACTGAGCATGATGTAACAAAAGTAATATTTTTGTTAACTGCTAATCAATGCCTCTTAATTATTTGTTTCTTATCTGTTTGATAAAGGCCGCCGCAGGGGGCAGACCTTACATTGCGTTAGCCACAAAAGTTGGCAAAACAAGCAATGTTTGTTAATAAGGTCCAATATTGAGTAGATTTTGTCACCTAACCTTTTCAATAAATTTTCGAGAGAAACTTGACTACCCTGATTTTGATTTGTATGAATAAGGAGACATGTTTCTCTGCAGACAACTGTACATAGGAAGTTATAAAAAAACTACCTCCAGTGGTAACTACAAATTACAAAGAAAAAGTGTAGCCTCTACTGTAAACATATTCTTTTTTATATGTTTTCTATGACTGCAAATGATTCAAATCTGGGTCAATATTATGTCAAACTGATCCTGAATTTTCTAATCATGATGAATTAAATTATATACATTTTGGTGCACTTCATTGCAATATCACATTCTGGCCAAAATTCAGAATTTGGTAATATGTTTGAAGGCTAGACTAGCACAAATTATTATAAGTAATGTGATAATAAGTAAGGTATAGGGTAAGGACTGATTTAGCTTAAGTATTTAAAAATAAATTACCTCAAGTGAAATTTTGTTTTTTATTTTAAAATTACAATGTTAACAAAATATATGGTTATGAACATGTGTTATATATAAGTTTGTACACTTTTTGCTTAACCTAGAATATATATCATTTTAGTACAACATAGGTATAAAACACTTTGAAAATGCATAAATTCAATGTGTATGCTTTGCTACACAATAAGAAAATACAATCAATATATTATCGTGGACACATAGCATGGCGGCCTCCGTCCACAGGAACGCTAGCGCCAGTAATGTTGCTCGCCAAGTCACTGGCCAGGAAAGCAATGGTTGCAGCAACCTCCTCTGGCTTCCCAGGCCGGCCTAGAGCATGCGTCTCCTTTGTCCTCTCCAAGAACGCTGCATACTGCTGCTCATTCAGCCCGCCCCGTTTCTGCAGCTCCGTCAGAATCACTCCTGGATTCACACAATTGACTCTGACACCTTTCGGAGCCAGTTCGAGTGCTACACACCTTGTAAACTGATCTACAGATGACTTTGACACATTGTATGCAAGCACACCAGGGAAAGACCTGATCCCATTGACACTGGACACATTTACAATATTACCCTTCGTCTTCAAAAGGTGCGAAACCGCAAGCATTGTCAAGTAATAAATAGAACGAACATTCGTGTTCATTAACCTGTCGTACTGCGCTAAAGAAGTATTCTCGATAGAACCAGTCTCAAGTATACCAGCATTGTTGACAAGAACATCCAATTGCCCGTATTTATCTATGGTGCTCTTAACGATATTTTCAATATCGCTTTCCTTAGTCAAATCGGCGGCGATGTAGTGTGTAGTGGTGGCTTTCTCACAGTCTTGACTGACCTTCTTTAGGTTCTCGACGTTTCTTCCAGTGAGCGAGAGTTTGGCTCCTAGTTTCGAAAGAAACACGGCGGTAGCGGCCCCGATACCGGAACTAGCACCGGTAACTATTACAACTTTGCCGGCGAAATTCATAACGATTTTGGCAATGTATCACGAACGTGACAACTAAACAACTAAACTGTTATCAATAAGTTACACATTACGTAATAACGTGACTGTAGATAAAGTTGTTATCACTCCAAAAATAGTAATTGTAGTCGACCTCTTATTTTATTTGTTGTTTACGTTTCTTCATGACATAACTACCAACAATGTTTTCGTTAACAAGTTACGAGTTAAAAAAAGTTACGAAATCTATTGGATGTTGGTATGTTTAATTAAAAGAAATGACCAATGAAATTCATCCCCCAGGTACAGCCTGCAGCAAAGCAGATATAAGTTCGAAATATAATAGGAAACCAGCTCATAATGTTCTATCATTCATTCAAACTTGTCATTTGTCAATCAGTTAGATGTCAAGTACATTTTTTTAGACTTGAACCAAAACCATGAGAACTAAGAATTAATCCAAAGAACTAAGAATAAAGTACCTAGCCCTAAAGTAATAAACACAATAAGGACTAATTTTAATTATTATAGTTTAAAATTATAACTAGCTTTTACAAGAAGCTTCGCTCCCGTAGGAAATTTTAGAAAAAAAGTTTATATTACTTTCGAAGGTCTGTTTTTACTTTAAGCCTTTTAATATATTTGTGCCAAATTTGGTGAAAATCAGAGCAATAGTTTTTGAGTTTATTCGTATTACAGACATACAAAACTATAAATGTTTTCTCTTCATTAATAATGTAGGTTAAGTAGGTACTCTAAGTGGTTTACAGTTTGACCGCATCCTGTTCTTCTTTCTATCCTATACCCTTACATACAATACTCGTAATTACTAAAAAATGTCCTATTAATTGAACAACATCTTTATATATACGTCAGTCTGTTTATAAATGAAAAGGTAATTTTGGTATATTATGAAAGTACAAGAGGCCTACCATGACATCTTAAATCTGACCTGACGGTAATGGTACCAATTGGCAAAATATAGTGCTTATTGTAATGTACTACTACTACTATCTACGCTTCTATTCGTAGCCCCAGTAGTCGCCATTTTATCGCGCGAAAAACTATCGCTGTTTTATTTTTACGTGAAACAGGACTAACAACAATTTTTCGCCCGATAAAAACAGCGTCATGCGTGCCATACGATGGGGCTGGTACCAAACCATGATACCAAATAATGTCTTCTCCTCAGCCACATAGATGATTATAAACAAAATCGTGTCGTCATGTCCTTTTGTCATAATGCAACAACAATAATGTCACTTTGATATTTAGTATATTTTATAAACAAAATTATAAAATAATCATGTAAAAATTAATTACTTAACATAAACATTGGTTCAAAATTCTGCGTGTAAATATCAACATTCTAAATTCATGGCCGTAAGTGTCTACTTTCTTCAAATGATCTGTCGAACTAGTCTATCTCTATCTGAGCCCCATCGCATCGAAATCCGTCTATTAGCTAGTCAATACTAGGAGTCTCTATAAAAAGGAGGCTTTTCAGTATCGGGTCCGTCTGGTTTTCGCCTCTCCGCTCCACTTTATCTCTTTAGATGGAGTGGTGTTGTGCTTGAGGTGCGGAGACCATGGGAAAACCCATGGATGCCGTCAGAGGTAACTATCACTTTTACCATTATTTCTATATGAAAACCACTATTATTTCATATAGAAATAATAATAAATCTGATCGTCGTAACTCAGGAAAGAGTAAATAAGTAGGTACTTACATAGTCGAAGTACTTAGTATTCAAACCTTCAGCCCTTTCAATATCGCTCACAATGCAAATTCTTGTCTTTAGAAAGAAGTTATTCATATCCATATTGGACAAGCTGGTGTTCAAGTGGCGAATGCTTGTTGGGAGTTGTATTGCTTAGAGCATGGGGTGCGACCAGACGGCATCTTGGCATTCGGTGACGATGATAACAGCAGTGGCACATTCTTCAGTGGAACTGGCGCCGGGAAGGTGATACCAAGAGTTGTAATGATAGACCTGGAGCCAACGCCTATAGGCAAGTGCTCAAATACTATTTTTTTTACTTGTATAAATGAAGCACTTACTTGGGAAAGACAATCTTTGCAAGTTTTAATGTCACGTTTTTACCGTTATTCCATCGTCACTGTTGGATCTATGAAGAAATGCAATCGGAAATGCCCCTAAATTATAACAGTCCAGTACCATTAGCGTGCTTACCCGTTCGTATTCATCATCTTGCTCTCTAGCTAACTCTATATCATTAAAAGCTTTTTTATTATTTTCTACATTTCAATGTTTTCATTTGATGCCACAAATTTTCCAGATGAAATAAGAACAGGCACTTATCGCCAACTCTTTCACCCTAATTCTTTACTGACTGGCAAAGAAGATGCTGCCAGTAACTTTGCTCGAGGATATTTCGGAGTTGGACGAGAGATGATTGATCTGGCTCTGAACAGAATTCGGCTCACAGCTGAAGAGTGCTCACATCTTCAAGGATTTATCATCTTCCGTTCTTTCGGAGGTGGAACTGGATCTGGGTTCACTGCTCTGCTACTAGAAGGGCTTACAAAAGATTATGGAAAGTTGTCCAAAATCGAATTCGCAATATACCCAGCTCCACAAATATCGCCCATTATTGTTGAGCCATATAATGCCGTACTTACAACTCACGCTTGCATGAATACTGAAGATGTCTGCTTTATTTTTGATAACGAAGCTCTCTACGATATTTTGGCTAGATCTTTAGATGTGCCGAGACCCACTTATACAAATTTAAATAGACTTATCGCTCAGGTAAACTTTACTCGTAAACTATGTATGTAGTAGGTATACTTAGGTATAGGTACTGGAATTTCGAAATTGCTGCGGCCTCCCTAATTATTTTTTCATTGTAGGTGGTGTCTTGCATGACTGCTTCTTTGCGATTCCAAGGTTCTCTTAACGTGGAACTAGTGGAGTTCAGGACAAACCTTATACCATATCCTCGAATCCACTTCCCACTAGTCACGTTTGCTCCATTTGTGCCTCCTAGCCGCGGTTTGCATGAGTCCAATACCACTCATCAGCTCATGATGTCTTGCTTTGAACCTGCTAATCAGATGGTAAAATGCGATCCCAGACAAGGCAGCTACATGTCTTGTTGCTTATTGTTCAGGGGAGATGTTAGTACTAACGATATCAATTCGGCAATCAATCAAATCAAACAAATGAAGGCAATAAAATTTGTTTCTTGGTCTCCCACAGGATTTAAGGTAAGTGATAAATAGGAACTTTTTATAGTGCTTTAAAACTTTGTCATACTTATAATGGAAAGCTATTGTTCACTCCGAAATTTTGACGGAACAAAGGCTCTTATTAAAGATTTTTTTTTTATTAATTGTCATTTTCAGATTGGTGTGAACAACCAACCACCGACGACAGTTCCGGGTGGTGACTTAGCAGCTTTGGAAAGAGCAGTGGTTATGGTGTCAAATAATTCAGCGGTACGAGTTGCCTGGGAGAGACTTGCCAGAAAGTTTTCGCTGATGTATGCCAAGAGAGCGTTTGTGCACCATTATGTGGGGGAAGGAATTGAGGAAGGAGAGTTCAAAAATGCTTTGCAGAATGTGAAGGCATTGTCCAATGACTATTTGGAAATGGAAGATTAATAATGTTTTGGTTTACGTAAAATGATATTGTGACTTTTTATTTACGACGTGGGTGCAAAAATCAAATAATAAAATAAAATAGCGTGTCCAGAAATCCTAATCCTAAAGCACAGTGATGCATTGTTGGTATTTTGAATGGAGACAATTATTCAATATTTTGTAGCTACAAAAGTTTTTATGAAATATTTGTTCAAGTGCATGTGATCGATGAACAGCTAATAAACTTGGGATGGCAACCTGTCACTATTTGAATCTCAATCACATTACTATGCCATAATGTACCGCTGAACGTGGCCTTTTAGTCTTTTCATGACTGTTGGCTCCGTCTTCCCCAAGGGATATAAACGTGACGTGATAAGTATGTATGTATGCACGTAATCGCTTTTGTTTAGGTACTGTGGCACACGTGGCATAAGTTGCATTTATGCCACCTGGGCCGCAAATTAGAAAAAAATTACGTATTTCCATAAGTCCCCTAACAGTTCATTGAAACTAGTAACAAAATAGATCTTTGCTACTTACTGCCAAACGTAGAGTAAGTTTGACAAAATTTATTAAAGTAATTGTCAAATTGACATTGTCACATCGTCTAATTTATCAAAAATCTTGGTTTTATGTTGGTAGGTTAATTTGTTTGATCCATTTGATTGTTCATATTTTGATTCCGCGTAATATTTTTATTATTGTGTTATATCCATAATCTCTACACATAGTGAACAAGTGAATTAAGAAGACTGTTTGCATTTTATTTTGGTATAAGATATTCCAGGTAAGTTCACATAAATAATAGTTTACCTAGGAACGTAACCTGCACAAATATTTCTATTGCATTATGATAAAAATCTACCCATCGCGTTTGTAAGTGCACTTAATTTTATCTCAATGTAAACATGTTGTAGGCTATATTTTATCATTGATATTAAGTATCTTTAATGGCATCGACATAATGCGCAAATTGTGCAATAGTTCAGTTATTATGGACCAGTTGTTTACTAATAGACCTGTTACGATTAAACATGGGGATTGTTATGAGAAAACATGTTCTTAGTATCATTTGACGGAGATCTGACGATCAGTTTAGCCAAAATAAAGGCATTTAGTTAAACATCACACCACAGCCATTGAGTTTTACTGAGCAATTTATTACCTTCCCAGCATGCTGATAGTGTCCCACCTCTGTCGCTGCTCTCAGCCGCTGCGAGCTGTGCAGAGCAAGCTGCTGCTGTCTGGCACCCGGAACAGCTTCAATGGCTTAAGCAGCAGACAGCTTGTGACCCCAGTCAGAAATGCTAATGGCAGATTGGGAAATAAAGGATTTAGGGTAAGCTATATCTTATACTGAATGTGGATGAAGCAAAGGAAGTATGCAGGGATCGTGGCAAGTGGAAAGAGGTAGTCTCTGCCTACCCCTCCGGGAAAGAGGCGTGAGTTTATGTATGTATGTATGTATATCTTATACTAGACCTTGGCATGGGAGCTCACTCATGTGGGAATTTTCTAGGAGAAACATAGCTAATGTTACTTCCAACAGTCTGTCAAATTAGTCCTGAGTTAAATTGTTAAATGCATATCTCTTCCCTCTGAAATTTGTGTTTTTTGTTAAAGAACTATACAAAAAAAAAAAACAGAAATATAAATATAGAAAAAGACCAAGAAACAGGACTTTGGCCAGCAGTGGGATTTATGTAACTTAAAAATAATTAACTGTTTTAAGTGCTGTCAGCAGATGATTTTCATATAGAAGCCAGCTGCTCAGTTTATTAACAAATGTATTTCACACAGTATTTGTCCAAGACATTAATTGATTAATCATTAATAGTTTAGTTATCTTACAAGCATATGGGATCTAATTTTCGGAAGCATGTCGAACCTTATAAAAAAATATGTGACCATGCATACTTTTATAAGTATGCATGGTCACTTAATATTTTTTTTAATTAGTTCTTTTTCTGTGAATTAATGGGACCCCTTCCACTATTAACCAATCCCAGTTTCGAACTACTTGATTGTCCTAAAATTGGTGCAAGCTATCAGTCTTAGCAATGATAATCTTAAATCTTTGTCCGTGTGGTTCACAGCACTTTAGAATAGGACTCTTAATTTCTTTCCCATGGATGTTGTATAAGGCGACTAAGGAAATAGGTGCATATTCATCAAGCTTCCTTGCTGGCCTGCTAGCAAACTAAAACATAGTGTGTAGGGTGCTTCTTAATCACAATCAAGGGAAAAGCTAATAAAGTTGGGAGTCTTCTTTTAGGTGATGGGCTGGCAACCTGTCACCATCTGATTCTAAATTCTATCACTAAGCCATACAGCTTAACAAGGCCTTACAGACTATTAAAGACTTGACTCTACCCCATAATGAAGCAAGGTGTGATTTTCGTATGTAAGCATATTATTATATACATATAATCACGTTTATATCCCTTGCGGGGTAAACAGAGTGAATAGTCTTGAAAATATTGATAGGCCTTGTTCAGCTGTTTAATTAATGATAGAATTGAGATTCAAATAGTGACAGGTAAAATAAGAATCCCAAGTCTATGAGCCTATCCCTTAGTCGCCTTTTACGACATCCATAGGGAAGAGATGGAGTGGTCCTATTCACTTTTCTATTGGTGCCAGGGAACCATACGGCACAGTATGTAAGAATAAATCTTAAAACTTCTTTTACAGTTAAGTGAACTAGTCAAATCAAATGGCATTGTGGCCCGCCTCTGCTCATCGGCCCCTAAGCCGAAGCCCCCCAAAGTGGTTGGCTACTGGCTCCTCGGCTGCAGCGGCATGGTCTTCACAGCGGTAGTCCTAGGTATGGTGGCAGGTTACCTGGTATTGTTGTATAGCATTTATCACGTCGTCAATTTGGCTTTGAAGACCACTAATGGTAGTAAATAGGAAAGTTGAATTCCATTTCCAGTCGCATTCCATCAGTATTTTATTTTAAACTTAATGATGTACATGAAATCATACCTCTTTTCTGAAGGGGTAGACTGACACCTTTCCATTCCATTATCGATGTTTTGGTATAAAGTCATGCTAAAAATAGATTTATTTTCATAATAGGATGAAAATAAAGGAATGTACCATAAATGACGTCAAAGACATGTTTTGCCGTTTTGAAATGTGCACATTTAAACCTGTGTTCGATTATAATAACAAAAGGTTATTTATTGTTAATTCGAACGATTGTGATAAATATAGATCTTTTATTGTTATTATATGTCATTTATTAACTACTAATAATGGTACCTATTCAGTACCTGAAAAATAATTTATATTACATTAATCATAAATAAGGTATTACTTAAAGTATTATTTATAGATTGACATATGTTTCGGGTTGGAAATGATTGTAAATAATTCGAAATAAATCAATTTATTGGTAAATTCATGTTGTTTTCTTTGAATAATATACCTTCACTATAGAAATTTGTGTATTAATAAATACTTGTAATTATCTGTTAGATTAGAATGAAGGTCATCTCAGACTTAAAATTAAGCCAATATTTTTAAGTCCACGTGATTTAGCACTCAATAACTAAAATTTTGATCCTTATCTGTATAAATAAGAAGGCCAGTGACTGAGCTGACGAACCATGTCACTGATCGCTTATCATTCCTTAGTAGTTACGCTCAAATGAAATCATCTAGTTTTACAGTAAGAAACATTTATTTGCAAACTTTCTTAAACTTATTTATATTTTTTATTACTCCGATGAACGCTTTTACGTGTCTGCGAAACTCTGTCTACCCCATACGGGATGAAGACGTGATGTATGTATGTCTCTGTAATACTTTAACATAATTCAAACAAAATTCAATATATGTACTTACTATAACAAAATGACAGCTTTGAAATGTAGTATGGAAACTTGAGCCTACAGGATCCTCTTAAAATGATTATTTTCCAGGTGGAGTGACTCGCTTGACCGAGTCGGGGCTGTCCATGGTGACGTGGCGACTGCTGGGGGAGAAGCTGCCCACCAGCGAAGAGGAGTGGGTGCGAGAGTTTGAGAAGTACCAACAGTACCCGGAATATAAATAGTAAGGTTTCTTTTTTCTTATCATATTAACAAGGTATAGGTATATTTTATTGTAATCGTCTGTTTAGATGTTCAGGTCTTCGTGAGACTTGTTTAGCTCTATGTTTCTCGTGAGAGATAAAGAATTATGAGTGTACGTATTTCGTCATCTCAGTGGTAGGTAGTGACCTGCATCCATATTTACAAGGTTGAAAGACCACCATTCTGCATTGGTTGCTCTTGTACTTTTATGCTTTATTCCTTTAACATCTATAGGAAAGGAAAGATGGCAGGTCCTGTTCCTCCTTAAGTCAAAGAATAAATTATTCTCATTTTAAGCTTGAAAAATAAACTTATAAATATATATACTTACTTATAAACTTGGGATTCTTCTTTTAGGCGATGGGTTAGTAACCTTTTGAATCTCAATTCTATATTAGCCAAATAGCTGAAGGTGACCTATCAGTCTTTACAAGACTGTTGGCTCTGTATACCCTGCAGGGGATATAGACGTTATTATATGTATGTATGTTAAGCTTGAAATTGTAGATTCAGACTTAAAAGGAAATAAATATTAATAAATAAGTGAATGATAATAATTTTGTCCACAGCAAAAACCAGCACATCACGCTATCGGAGTTCAAATGGATCTGGTGGATGGAGTACGCGCACAGGACGTGGGGCCGCGCTATCGGCGCCGCCGTGTTCGTCCCCGCCGCCTTGTTCTGGGCGCGCGGGCTGCTGGACCGGCCCATGAAGCTGCGGGTGGGGGTCTACTGCGCCCTGGTGGCTGCCCAGGTCAGTTTCAAACAAGGAAATGGAAATACCGTGCTTTGCCGTGTGGTACCCGGCACCAATACAAAAAAGAATAGGACCACTCCATCTCTTCCCCATGGATGTCGTAAAAGGCGACTAAGGGATAGGCTTACAAACTTGGGATTCTTTTCTAGGCGATGGGCTAGCAACCTGTCACGATTTGAATCTCAATTCTATCATTAAGCCAAATAGCTGAACGTGGCCATTCAGTCTTTTTAAGACTGTTGGCTCTGTCTACCCCGCAAGGGATATAGACGTGACTATATGTATGTATGAAATGGAAATACAGGGCTTATTTTCATCATCTTTCTCGATTTTGTCTTGGTTACGTTTTCTATGAGTAAGGCTGTGTACATTTATAATCAAGATGCATGGGTGGATAAATCAAGTTATGACACGAAGCGACTCTTATAGAAGTAATTCTGTTTACAGGGGAAACTAACCCAGCTAGAATCATGGTCATTCTCTCTCATCTCTGTGGTTGCACCCTCCATAGAAGTTTTTCCTTCCGACTCTTCACTAAATAAATAAATACGGGACAAATTACACAGATTGAGTTAGCCTCACTGTCTGCTTTCTTGGTCCGGTTTCGGCGTCCTGAGTTTTCAGTCCATTGGCTCGCATGTCACCTTTTGCGACGTTCAGCCATGATCTCTCCGGCCTGCCCCTCTACCTGGGCCCAGCGGAGATGGCATGATTATGGACATTGCACTGGATAAAGTGCTTATCCCTTTATACTTATACCTATCCTAGAGGTGATAACTGAACAGCTGATACTGCAGCACATCAAACTTTCATGATCTTCTGATTGTCATTTAAAAGTGGACCTTTGCCTCATACAAATTAACAACTTTATTAACCTTAAAATTGTCCTTTCAGGGCCTCATGGGCTGGTACATGGTGAAGTCAGGTCTAGAAGACCGTTTCCAAGGTCCGTCAGACGTGCCCAGGGTGTCTCAGTACCGCCTCGCGGCGCACCTCGGGCTCGCCTTCGTCCTGTACTCGGGGCTGCTCGCCGGCGCCCTGAGGGTGCTCCGCCCCGTGCCCCCGGCGGCGGTGCTGCAGAAACTACAGGGACTGAAGGGCGTCACGGCCTTGGCACATTCTGTGAAGGCTATGGCGTTTTTCACGGCTTTGTCAGGTAATTATCTGGTGGAAAAGGAGGGTGACCATGGCATCACAATAAAAATAGTGTTACAGGAATATTGATAGTTAAAAAATTATCCTTATTTTAGTTATATAAAAAAACCAAACTTCTATTTTTGATTGATTTTATGTTTGACGAAATATTTGGCTTTTAACCAAATAGTTCCGAGTTCGAACCCCGGACATGTCATGATGGAAAAAGAGATAAACACTCCTAACCTGTTTAGTTTAGTTACCATCTTTTTCTAACTCGTTTGCTAAATTTTTACAACATGACATTCCTCCCCTCCCAGGCGCCTTCGTAGCAGGCCTGGATGCAGGCCTGGTATACAACTCGTTCCCCAAGATGGGCGACCGCTGGGTACCGGCGGACATCTTGGATTTCTCGCCGACGATACGCAATTTCACTGAAAATCCTGTTACGGTGCAATTCGACCATCGGATATTAGGTAAGTGAGGGTTTAACCCTTAAATAAAATTGATTCTTGTATGATTTATTGAGATGGTTAATATTTGGAACTAGACAAAAGTTGCTAGATATAAAGTTATCTTAAGTAAGTTTGTGAGTTTTTTTTAACTGATTCTATTAGTTTTGTTACACTTGATAGTCGGAATAGATTCAAATTATCAGTAAAATTTTAAATTTGTTATTTTATGACATTAACAAAAACCCCTGTATCAAGTTGTTTTGATAACTATGTACTATAAAAATTTGTTTTGTTATATTTATGTTCTTTACTTTACAATTGTTTACATGTAACAGTGGTGAAGTTTTCAATAATATTCAGATCAAAATTTTTTCAACTGGTTTTTATACTTGGCTCCATACAATATCGAGTCAAAGGTTATGTCAAAGGCTTCTATTTATGGTCTAATCTGTCGATTTTTAATGCATCTAGCAATTTTTATAGTTGTAATTGATTCATTAAATCGTCATGATTTTTTTCTATAATACGAGGGTTAAACTGAAAGTTTTTAGAAAATCAAAAACTGAGCATTCTACTATAATATATAGTTTATTATATCTTTTCAAAATAGTGCCCCTTTACGGCAATACATCGTGCATCCGATGGAACCATTGGGAGAAGTACCTTGCCCACTCTTCCTTAGGTGTCACTTCGAAGGCCCTTTCAAACGCAGCGACTGCTTCCTCAGCGTTCACAAAACGTTTACCGCGAAGTTTTTCTTTTATTTTGGGGAATAAATAGAAATCACAAGGTGCAAGGTCGGGGCTGTATGGCGGGTGACCCAGTAATTCCACATTTGATGTCTCGCAAAAGTATATGGTTCGCCTGGCGGTGTGCGCCGAGGCGTTGTCGTGATGAAGGAGGATTCTGCTGCGAGGTCGTTTCTCCCGAACTTTTTCAAAGACAAGTGAACTAACTTTCTTGTTAACTTACACCGAAAGTCATAAAAAATCATTGCACGAAAATTTTCTCGCGTTAAATTCATATTTTTGGCACGAATTATTTTCACTTTGCCGCCAAATTGCACAAATAATGACACTTGAATGAAATTTTTACTCATTATTATTGCTAAAGAGTTCCATTTTTGAAATCCGAATTCATTTTTTTATTATATAAATAACAAATGGCCAGTTCTAAAAACTTTCAGTGTCGCCCTCGTAATAATAACGAGATAAGATTTGTTTGTTTGTAACGAATAAACTCAAAAACTACAGAAGCGATTTTGACTAAAGGTACACAATATAATAAGCTCTGTAAGAACAACAGGTTATATTTTTTGGAAATTGTCACGGTAGCGAAACCCCGCGCAAAAGTTAGTTAATTGTTTTTTCCTGAATTCCTTTTTAATGTTTTTTTTTATGTTTATATGTTATTTAAATTGAAAAAGGCACAACAACATTAGCGCTGGCGAGCGCGCTGTGGCTGTCGTCGCGGCGCAAGCTACCCAAAGTGGCCGCGCGCGCCGCCGCCGCCGTGGGCGCCATGGCGTGGCTGCAGGTAATATAATTACGTCTATGTCACTTGCTGGGTGGACAGAGCAAACAGTCTGAAGGAGACTGATAGGTCACGTCCAACTGTTTGGCTTAATGATAGAATTGACATTCAAATAGTATTATATATAACGCAAAATAGTCCCAATTCCATCCATATCTCATCTAAGTACTCACATAGGTATGTCAGATCTTTAATACGTACGGGCTCAAATCGAGAGCTAATTTAAAAAAGAAATCAAGATTTATTATTAGCTAGACGGCTCCGCGGGCGTAAAACGGAAAATCCCGTTGTCACCTGGTCCTGCAGGAATTTCCAAAAAATCCTTTCTTAGCGGACGTCCTGGTTCACAATATACCTTTCTGACAAATTTCATCATTATCAACCTAGTGTGGTTTTCAAGATATGGTGATGAGCTAGTATTTCTCGCTTAAATATATGTAAAGATAAAAAAAATATTGAAATTGATACCATCCCAATCCCTAATTATGCAGGTTTGTCAGATGTCTTATTTAATATCGTTATACCGCCCACTCATCCCATATAACGTTAATTTTTTATCATTACATTAATTTCTACGTAACAATAAAAAAATAAACATGATGAGATTTATTTCAACTAATGTTCTTACCCCACAGGTGGGCCTAGGAATCCTGACGCTGCTACATTACGTGCCCACGCCCCTGGCCGCCTCCCACCAATCGGGATCGCTGATGTTGTTGTCTCTGGCAATTTGGTTGACGCACGAAATTAAACTGCTCAAATATATACCCAAGTAGACTTGAATAAAATGTTATATACCTAAGTAATTCTTACTTTTAATTTTCAGCGGGTTAAAACAGCTGTCAAACTAAAACATTTTGAGTTCTATATCTGTGTAGCTCTTATTTTTTGTAATTGTAGATTCCGTTCTGCCGATGTAGTATAATACGCGCGACGCCGATTTTATGGCGCGAAAGCGAAAAGAAAGAAAAAGTAATTCGAACTATTGTTTTAATTTTTTAATTAAGTTTATTACCAATGGCCAATGTATATCGCCGTGATTAATTTGTAACACCCACCGCTTCCAAAAGTTTTTTGAAGGAGTATTTATTTTTATTAAATTAGTTTTTCGAAAATATTGAAGCAGTGTATTATTTTGTAGGGTATGATTCTTCGAAATTTGTTAATTGAAGACAGTAAAATGAACGATTTTATACATTTCAAAATCAAATAAGTTTACTAATTTAGCAAACTTTCTTTGTAAGTAGATATTTTTAGTCTTAAATCTAGTTACAATGATATCAGATAAAAAGCATTTTCTATTCAGTTTTTTATCAGCATTTTGTACGCACATAACAAATATATTATTTGTTAATAAAAAATAATTCTTATTGAACTTTTGTGTTTCAATGCAAACTTTAAGACATTTTTTTTGAACGTCGACGTAGCGGTAATGTGCATCTTAAGGTGCACTTGTAGGGTGGCCTTAAACCCCAAAACATCAGATGTAAAAAAACATCCAAGACAAGACGGTGACACTCGATTAGAAGTCTTTTTCGAGGTCAAAATCTGATCGAGACTTTCTTGAAGACTTATGGAGCGTCGGGGCTGACTGTGCTTTATTAATTTTATGTTAAAAGGTACACATAGAAACAGCTTATACAATGTTGTGATTTTTATATAATGTTCCAAAAAGATGATAGAAATTTCCACCAAGTACAAAAAAATATAACACTTGGTTATCTAGTTAGATTAATGTCTTGTTGGAGACACGGTGCCACTAAGTAATTGAAGGGCAAAGGAAAACAAAGGCTGCGGTTAAATCAATATTTACTTGAAACAATACTAAACAAATTGACAGTAGAGAATAAAACTATTTAAAAAGTACAAGTTAAAAGAAAAACGGTGCTTGCAGTCCCTTTTCACACATTTTCTGTAATACGTAGAAATATATTATATACTTAGTTTTATTTTTCAACACAATAGTTATTGTTATAATTAAACAATTGGTTAACAAAAAATATATATATAATATATAATTATAAATATAGGATAAACTGTTAAATATTTGAACAAACATAATACATATTACTACAACTATTACAATATATTATATATTACAATAGCTTACATTGTTAAACCACAAATGTATCATTTATATCACAATAACTGTTATTTGAAAAATAAAACTAAATATGTCTAGATCATATAATTAGATACACTCAGCGAGCTGTCATAAAGGACACCTATATTTTCGAAATCAGTCATTTTAATTGGTCCTAAACCACATTTACTATCAAAAACGATGTGAAAAGGGCATCGGTGTCAGGGATATGGTGTAACAAACAAACATACAATTTACATCGAATCACTGCATGACGTGCAACAGGGCACACGGAACGGACAGTCTACGAAAACGTACGTATATCACTATATATTTATAAAACTCTCTTAAAGCTACACTCACTTAGCGGAGAATTTACAATCCCTTAGCTTTGAAGATATGAGGCGCATCGCGTTTCTTTATTTATTAGAAAAGGACAACCAAAAATAACGAAAAAGAAAACATATTAATAATTATGGACAAGAGCATATCAAGTACATTTTTAAGCAAAAACGTACATCATGATAACTTTCTGTCATAATAACGGAAAGGTTTGTGCGCGTTGTACACGTATTCGTCCTTATAGCAACAAAAAATATTCAAATATAAGTAAAATATTCAGGTCATTTAAATATAATAATTCATAGGACACACTTAATCGAATGTCAAAGTGAAATAATTTCATTGCGAATTTGTTATCAAGAAAACGATGCGCCTTACATATAAACAGATTTTACGCTACTCAACCTGCAACATTCTAAAAATTATTATTCATACGGCCTTTTAGACTCTTTGTGTGTATTTCGAGTACACTCAACCAATAATACTTTAAAATGGATTGTAAAAATTTTTAATAACGGTTTACCAATGCAAGCTCCGCTAAAAAATCCGGCTTTTCGAATGCTTATAAAGTCTGTTTTCCACCAGCATATTACAGATTGAAATAATATTTTTGATAACCAATTCTGGAACACCCCGGAGCTTAACCGAATAGCTTAGAAATAATTTATATCGCCTAAACATCTCAACAATATTATAAACCTGTTTTTCAACTGTGCGTTAACACTAATTTTAGTACAAACTAAATACGTATTACTTATTTTTCGTAGACACACTTTTCCGCTCAATTTCACATTTACAGGGTTTTATTACATCGAGAATTTTACATCTTCCTACGGTCAGGTTTCCAGTGAAAAAAAAAATTAAAAAATTGTTAAAATTAACACTGTTTAACCCTTTGAATATCTCATACATAGACCAATAAATTCGACAGAGGCGGCGTTAGATTTTTAACTGTCAATTTAAAACTAAGCGGAATAATCTAGCTTCGAAAACAACGTATAGAAATATTGCACACGTGTGCAACCCGAGGTACTGATCTTCACAGACAACAGTAGCCCGAAACCAGCTGACGTCAGCGAAACAAACCACTGTTATTCAATAATTAAAGGGATATTATTTGACATAGAAGAACAATAAACAACTTAATTTATACTGAAGTATACGAAATTGGTATGTTTTTGACCGTAAATTTTCTATACATTGGTGAAAAGTAAAAAAAATTACCCATAAAAAGAAAATTTACGATTAAAATGTAGTTAGATTCGCTGAAGCGAGCTCGCCCGTCCAACATACATTATGTTACAGCATGCGAAATTAACATCTAGCGATCATTAAAATATTAAAATAAACAATATGTTATACATTAGTAAGTGTAAAGAAACTCTCATCACAATACATGGCAGTCGCTTTATGTACGCAGGTCGCGGCGCGCCACACATATTTTTATTCAATTCTGTGTTCTAAAAATGTATTGTCATCAAGGTATATTTTTAAGTCTATGGTAATATTGTTCCTGGGATTTAAGCTTTCAACTCGTATTCATATCTAAACAGTGCTACTAAAATCGAGGTTCCGGTAAGTTTAAGACATATGTAAATGTTAAGTAATGGCTAACTGATTACATCAAATGAAATTAATCAGGAAATACCACCT
Source organism: Amyelois transitella (assembly GCF_032362555.1). Taxonomy (NCBI): domain Eukaryota; kingdom Metazoa; phylum Arthropoda; class Insecta; order Lepidoptera; family Pyralidae; genus Amyelois; species Amyelois transitella. Next base: position 390,448 of record NC_083511.1, on the reverse strand, counting down.
CCACCTTATTTTCTGTAATGTGTACACAGAGTCTCCAAGCTGTATACCCAAAATTGTATTGAGTGCATGTATTAACAAAAAACATGGATATAGTAGCGCGCCGCTAATAAATAAATTGAGTAATAGATTACAACTAACTAAAACAAGTTTAGTGCTCGCGCACTGAATAGGCGAAGGACTATAAATGACGCCATACTTCAATTTTTGACCGAAGTCTCATTGCGTCTGTTATCGCCTTCAGAAAATCTCAATCTCACATCTCACCCCGCAGTTCCTAATACTCATTATACTACATTGGGGCTTCTTCGATAAATACAGTGTTATACAAAAATTTGCAAATTCCTTACTCTTTGCGCTATATAAACATTTGTGACGAACTCAAACGACTAACAAATCAGAAATCACAAATATGAAACAAAAATTAATTAACATAGTGAGTGTTTATTGGATATCGTTAAAACAGTTAAAGATCATTAGGCCAGCTAGTCAACAAATGAGTTAAGTTATATTTAATCTTTTCGGTTTCTATAAACTTCTGATAAAGAGCCATAGTGATACTTATGCCTTATTGAAGTTCTACAGAACAGACTGAAAATGTTGACAGCTGTCAAAACGGGACTGTTCTGTTTAAACTTTTCTTTAACTCTCGCCAGTTTGAAATGCAAACAGGTTTACTTCAATATAAAACTTCTTCTTTTGAGTTATAAAATGTGCTACTAATATTCTAAACTGTTTTAGCGTTACCAATATTAATTTACTAAAACTTTATTTACACAAAACAATTTAAATCCAAAGCAAGAAAATGAAAGTGTGTGCGAAATATCAACAAACTGTTAATAATATTAAAACTTTATTACATTCACATATGTGACTGTGTCTAGTAAAAGGGACCACTTTGACGATTCTAGTTTCCGAGTTATATGCATTTTTACAAAATTTGCCGAAAATATGTAAAATGGATTTTTGTTACTAATCGGTTATTAATACCTTAAATATCATTTTGTGTAAAATAATACCTGTATAATTACAATATTTCAATATCCTAATAGGTCACGAAGTTTAGTACCAAGGGTACCACTTTAAGGTAATATTTTACAGGCGAAATATTTTGATTTATTTCGATCGCTGTTATGCAGGGAAGTGAAATAATAAGTTGAGGGTAGGATAAGGGGGGCGGGGGGCGAAGATTGGGCGGTAAGCGTGGCGCGGCGCGCGCGTCGCTCACTCAGTTAGCTGGCCGGCGCGTACTCGTACGCACATGTTAGTTGAGCATTGCCACGCGCCGTAAAACATCGTGATTTTTATCTATGCGAGCTGCGAATATACATTGTGTTTAAGTACCAAGTTTATAACGTCACATTTCATCATGGAAGACGATACTCAAATTTTGTTTACTGAATATGATGGCGATCAGCAGCAAACACTACAAACAACAGCTTCACATTCAGCACAGACATCGACGACGAAACCAAAAGGTAAGTTAAATCATTTCATTTCATAAAAATAGGTGATTATACCAAGGCAGGTATACCAAGAGACAGTAATAATAATACTCCATCTGTTTAGGTAGGTATTTAACATACTTTAAACAAAAAATTATCACAATCAATACATAGTAGGTATAAATTGGAGTCGCCCTCCACGTCTGTCTGTCTCTCTGTGTCATTATAGTAAAATATTAGCGTCGCAATGGTTTATGCGCGGTGAACTTAAATGCGCAGAGTAAAATACTTATTAGTTTTTTACGTTGCTGACAAACTGAACGGTAATAAGTTTATCTATTTATTATTTAATAGCCCGATATTTCGATGATATAATCGTTTATAGGTACTGTTTTAGGCATATTAAACACGTTGTTAAGTAGGTAGGGTATATAGATTTATTTTTGGTGCGCCTATTCAAAACCTACTCGAGCGGCTCGCGCGCTTTGAAGGTCACGTGGTGGCACTAGCGGCGTCGTTGTCAAAGCTTTTATGATTTGGCGCGGGAGTGCCAGTGTAGGAAAACTCCTTCCAGCGTGCTTAGCAATCCTATTTTAAGTAAAAAATAGTTTTTTTTTTGTTACAGCACAACATAAAGGCACTCAAACACGGGAAACTGAAATAAGGTTTTCCAGTACGTGCTCAAAAAATGAGATTGTTTATTCCACTCGGGACTTACCCCAAATAAATAACTATCCCGGTCAGTGCATTTCAGATCCTCGAAACGAAGATGTAGCCAGAATAATTTTATATGAGTTGGAGCGTTTGCCTGAAATGTATGGATGTACGCGGCGAAGCGATTCGAGGTGACGCGTTTGTACTACGCTGTGTAAATAAATTAAGATAATCATTATAAACTTAAAAGTATTCGGTGCAAAGTGTATACGAAATAGAGCTTATTAAAAGACCTGTTTACTGGTGCAAGTAGTTACTGTGTATATACTAATATTCGTGTTCAGTGACGAAAACAGTTTAAAGCGAAGGATTGATTTCTACTAACCCACCATCATTACATTATATCGACCACTGTACTTAGATCCATTGCGCCGGCACATTGCGCATTCGCTGGAGCGATTAAAGCCGCAACTTTATGAGTGTGAGCGAGACGCAACAAAGCATACGTTCACATATAAATTGGTTAACTGCATATTGTCGGTGGTAAACAAAATTAACTTTGGATTGGATATAGGTGTTTTTTTGGATATAAACAATATCAATTTGTTATTATGGATTGCACAGCATGTCTACAACCTGTAGCAAAAGACAGGCAACTTATATGTACAATATGCAAGCGGTTCTATCATTATGCTTGTTTAAATATGAGTAGCAACTTTTATCGTCTAAACAAAGAAGAGTTTTCCGTCTCATGGCAGTGCCCGTCCTGTAATAATGTTACTTCACGGCGATACAAAGGAGACGAAACACCTGTACGATTACTCCACGAGACTAACATGTCATGTGATGGGTCTGCCCTGGATGAGAGCATAACCTCGCTGAGCACATCTATGTTACAATCTGATCCTATAATGAACAAATTGCCATCATCATCAACGTCTTTCTCTCTGGACCAACTGGCGGCACTGCTGGACAGCAAACTTAACGGCTATAACACTCAGATATTGGAAAAGTTAGAACAAAACAAAGCTGAGATTTTGAGTCTTGTCAAAATGGAACTTCACAAATCAATCGAGATGGTGAAATCTGAATTCACTGCAACTACTGATTTTTTGTCTGACCAAATTAATCACTTGAATGGTAGCATCGATGAGATCGCCAAGAAGGTAAAAAATCTTGAACAGGAGAATGTAAGCCTAGTTTCTCAACTAGGCAAAATTGGGAATAAGTTGGGAACCATACCCGAAGTAAATGATACTATTACAAAATTGCGGAACGAGTTAAATGAACGTGAGCGTGAATTTTTATTGAACGACGTCGAGTTAACATGCATACCCGAGTTTCAGGGAGAATCTTGTGTGCATATTGTAGTAACTGTTGCCTCTAAATTGGGAATTGATATCACTGAAAAGGATATCGTAGTAGCAGCAAGAGTGGGGTCGCGCGGACAGCCTCAGGATAAGAAGCAGTCGTATGCGGGAGATGGCGTGGGGGGTGACGTGCGGCCGCGGCCCGTGGTGGTGCGATTTACCCGTCGCGCTATCCGTGATGAACTGCTGCGGCAGTCTCGCGTGCGTAGAAATGCAAGTACGAGTGATCTCGGCCTTCCTCATCATACACCAAGAAGGTTCTATATTAATGAGAGACTGACCAAACTCAACAGAATCATATTTGCCAAAACACTTCAGGCATCCCGTGGTGCTAAGCCCGATAGTTGGAAATTTGTTTGGACAAAGGGAGGAAAGGTGTTTGCTAGGCGCACGGCTTCTTCATCTGTATATAAAATAATCAGCCTCAGTGATATAGAAAGAGTTTTCGGCCTTGCCTCAGCTGTCTCTGATGCCAACGATAATTCAAGCCAGCGATTGTTATGAATTTACCGGTTTATATTGCAAGGGATAGATCTGGTTTTCCCTGTTATAGTTATTATGCTATTTAGTATTGTGTCAAGTGCTTGCTCACATATACATGTACTGTGGGGATGTAGATATAATCACCGGTACTTTTTTTATCTGTTTTTTTATCTGTTTCTCGCTTTTAAGGTGCTATTATGCAACTATACATCTATACTATATTTTTCTTTCGTGTATTTCTCATATACTTTAATTAGTGCTTTGTTTACATTAAATGTACGGCGGATGTATAAAATTAACAATTTGTATTTTTCAAATGTATTTTTCACGAGAATGATGGTGACTACTTGTAAACATTTATACGCCTTGTTGAAACATAGAAACATATATTTTATTGCTTTTGGTATATTTATTATATATAAGGTTTGTATAACTTGGCTATCCTTACATACACTGTTTAAACTATGCGAAGGTTATTTTTATATTTCCTACTCAGTTTCTTCATATGGGAAGCCTAGTGCTCGGTCCTTTTTTACTCGTATATTATATACTATAAGTGCTTGCGATTTTTATATGTACGATGGACTTGGTATTTGGTTGACCAGGTGGCTACTGTTTAAACGTAAAATTAAACTCTTTTGCATTCCCCATTTAGTAGTTATTGCACAAAAGATTGTATACAGTGCTCAGTTATTTGAATTAGAAATGTGTATGTGTAAAGCTAATAGCTTCTATATTGTTTATGTTAAGATGAGAAGGAATTGCTTTAGACTCAAAAGTACATTGGTTTTGAATGTGCAATGTGTATGTGTTTTGCGGCGCACTGAAGGGGCACTGATGGGGCACGTTTTTCGGTTTATTTATACAAAAAATGCTTTACCTCAAAGTGGCTTTTATATACATATATATTTCATTGAGTTACATCTCTTACACACATTATATTTTTTTGTAAATAACTTTGACAATCAACTGTTTTGTTTTGAAACTGAGATTCATATTTATAGAACCCCACACACATATGAGAAAATGTTTGTCTCTTTTAAGATATTGACTTTTAAAAGTGATATCACTTATACGTTATTTTTAATTATCTCACTCATAATTCACGCGTCTTATACTAAATAAATATGCAAACAAAAATGATTAAATCAAAAAACATGAAAATTAGTCTCTTTAACAAAGGGTCGCTAGGGTCGAGACATGATGAGTTTTTAATGGCAGTGGCTCGCGTTTCTCCAGATATTCTGGCAATAAATGAAACCTGGCTTTCTGATGAGGGGGATAGGCGTGCCCCAACGGTTCCAGGTTACAGACTCCGACATATACCTAGGCCGCCAAATCACCAACGTAGTCGTGGTGGAGGAGTAGGATTTTACATAAGGAAGGGGCTAGAGGCACGCACCCGTCCACACCCCACATCGGCCTCACATATTGATCAGATGTGGATATCTCTTAAGGTAAATTCCGTTCGTTTGCTCATTGGCACTGCGTATCGGCCTCCATGGCTTAACCCGGGAACCTTTTTTGATGCTATAACCGAATCGCTTGCGTCATTTTATGACTATGATAAGGTTTACCTTGTAGGTGACTTTAATGTTGACTTAATTGAAAAAGACCCATACAAGTACCCACAGCTTGAACAGTTTTTGAAATGTTTTAATCTCACGAACTTCGTTAACCAACCCACCCATTTTACTTCCCATAGTGAGACAATTATTGATCTGATCTGTTCGAATAGTGTAGTTTGCGACTTAAATGTTGATCATATACCCCAGCTTGGAGCTCATGCTTTTATTACAGCTCATTTAAACATAAGAAGACCTAGATTGCCTCTGAAGAAAGTCAGTAGCAGGAAATTAAAAAAAATATGTTTGAGTGGTTTTGACAGTGATATTTTAGATTTGAACCTATATGAAATAAATGATTTGGATGACGTTAATGACTTAATCTCTGTTTTCACCAATCGAGTAATGGCATTGTTTGATCGTCATGCGCCGATCACCTCATCTGTTGTACGACCTAAAAACACTCCGTGGATTACAAGTAATATTCGTTACCAAATGAAACTGCGCGATGAGGCTCACAGGAGATACAAAATTTCAGGACTGGAGGAGGATCATAGGCATTATAAAGATTTAAAGAAAATGGTACACGTGTGTCTTTTCACTGAGCGTAAAGCTTATTTTGATCAATATATTAATAATAATATTAAGAATCCCAAATTGCTTTGGAAAAATATTAAAAATTCAGTTCTGCCTGATTCAAATAGTGCTTGCGATCTTCCTCAACATCTTTTGGAACCCGAAAAAATCAATGCTCACTTTTTGAATGTCCCTGGGCTAAATTCTATTTCTATATCAGATTTGTCATACTTTGAATGTCATCGTAAGTTTTCCTGTGAGTTTCGCCTAGAGCCGGTGACTGAGGAAGTTGTTGCCAATATCATATTAAGTATTAAGTCGAACGCGCAGGGTAGTGATGGTCTCAGTAGGGACATGATACTTTTAACAATGCCGTATACATTGTCAATAATCACTCAAATTATTAATAAGTCTATCACATCCTGTACATTTCCTGATAAATGGAAAATAGCCATTGTGTGTCCAATACCAAAAGTAGACAGTCCCCAGGACTTTAAGGACTTACGTCCTGTCAGCCTCCTTCCATATGTATCTAAGATAATGGAAAAAATAGTATACCTACAGTTATACAAATATTGTGAGGCTTGTGGCCTTCTTCCAGACAAACAATCGGGTTTCAGAAAGGGTCGCAGCACAGCGACAGCATTGATCGATGTTGTTGATAATATTCTTTACAGTCAGGATAGGGGCGAGGCCTCTCTTCTCGTTCTGTTGGACTACTCGCGTGCCTTTGATTGCATAAATATTCCCCTTCTTCTTTCGAAGATGTCTTACTATGGGTTCCATCCATCAACAATAAAATGGTTCAACTCTTACCTCAGTGGCCGGTCGCAGCGGATCCAAATACGAGCCTCCAATGGTGAGGTACTTAAATCGAAGAATAGTCCTGTTAGCAGAGGTGTACCACAGGGCTCTATTTTGGGGCCGCTGTTGTTTATTATATATACTGCGGATATAATTGACGTTATTAAAATTTGCAAATACCAATTGTATGCTGACGATTTGCAGATTTACGTATCTTTTGGAGACAAAGACTTTGATAGTGCCATTGCCGATCTTAATGCGGATCTTGACAGAATCGCTGCTTGGTCTGAAAGGAATTGCTTAGTTCTAAATCCAACCAAAACAAAATTTATGATTTTTGGATCTAAAAGTCAAATAGCTAAAACTAAATCGAGAAGATTATGCGTTAAAATCAGGGACACCAGTGTTGATATGGTAGAAGAGGCTAGAAATTTGGGAGTACTGATGGACGGCAGACTTAGGTTTGAGGATTATGTGGCGGGGGTGGTGAAGAGTTGTTTTTATAGACTGAAAGTCTTATACCGTATTAGAGATTACATATGCGTAGATTTACGTATCTCTCTGTGTGAGGCACTGGTTTTATCTAAGCTTAATTATTGCATTACTGTATACGGACCTTGTCTCTTAGCTAAATCGCAGAAACTTATACAGCGGGTACAAAATGCCTGTGCACGATATTGCTTTAAAATTCCACCTCGCACAAGTGTTAGTCCGTTCATTTACTCCTCAAATCTCTTAAAAATGCGAGATCGACAGAAACTGTACATGGCAACCCTTATGTTTGGTGTGATCAACAAGAAGTCGCCTATGTATTTGTATGACAAAATAAAATTGAGATATCCGAGAGGATCGGAGGGGTTGAGAACATGTGTCCCTCCTCTCGTCGTGCCTCGACACAGAACAGCTGCGTTCTGTTGTAGTTTTAGGTATAATGCCACTAAAATATGGAATAATATCCCCCCTCCTATTCGAAATTTAAAATCACTCTTTTCATTTAAACTTAAATTTAAGGAATTTATTCTGTCAAATGCAATTGGAATGGCAAACGTTTGACCCAATCACAAAGTTAAATATACAAATATATACACAAACATTACTCGCATGTTTTCCTAGTGTGGCTACAGTCATTAATTATTGAACCATTTGATTGTTAAAGTGACGTGCGTGCGCTTTTTTAACACTTAAGTAATAAGCAACAGTAAATGAAAATATTTATTACATTCGCACTTATTTATTTCTTTCTTTTTTGCTGAGCCATTAACAAACTTTACTGGACACTCGCCCTATAACTAGTAGGTACATTTATCTCCTCTTCGTGTGGCTTCGCTGAGCTCATCTAAGGTTCTGGCAGAATCATCAGCGTCGCGGTGCCTACACCTGCGACATTATGCTGAGTCAGGACCTTTTCACTGTCCATCATTGTTTGTGGTACATTCATGCACATTGCACATTCACATTGTTTATTACTGTTAATTATGTATGTGTCCAACTAATGTATTGTGATGGTGAATAAAGCTTTTATCTATCTATCTATCTATCTATCTATCTAAAAACACCGCATTAGTGCTTTTGCCATAATTTTCAATGATATAAAAAAAATTCACGATGAAGTGTCTTCTCAGCCTGTTGTTACTGATAGCAATACTCGTGTAAACGCTGAAGAGGCAAGGAAACGTGACTTACAACAAAGAGTTTTAAGAAACATGGCGAGAGTGTTTGGCGATGAGGAGTTAAAGTAACTTTTGTGTAGGTATGTCACGTCTCACGCTCAAGTAATAGTTACTTAATAAATTTTGTAGTCTCATATCAATAGTGTTTCACCAATTTTTTTTTTGTTATAGATGGAGCTTCTCATGGAAAATTGGAGTGTGATTACGGTCAATGCACAGACATAGATTTAAGAAATTTTGAACAGGAGTATTTAAAATTCATAAAAAAAAATTCTGATGAAGAAAATCATGAGCCTCCTATCGATGATAGATGCGAAATAACTGGCGTTGAATTAGTTGTACCAGAAGACCCATCTCGTAATTTTTTTTCTGATACTGACGATTTTCTCAACCAATTGGAAAACCATGAAGAACAACGGATATTTATCGACGGTTGCGGCTGTGCTATGTCATGCCAAGAAAAATTTCCCCGTGAAGCTGTGCTACAGTCCAGATTAGAATCACAGGAAATGAATACCAAATGCGACCTAGGCCATAATCATTTAAATTTGTTTACTATGGGTGCTCTTAATGCTCTAACTCGTCAAGGGTCCAATACTCTTAAAACAAACAAAAACAAAACAAAGGTAAGGAAAGCAGCTCATACAACTTTTTTTTTTCAAGGCATAGCTGTTTGTAAGAACTTTTTTCAGTTTGTTTATGCATTAGGGGAAAAAAGATACAAAAATATTAAGAGCAAAGTACTTAAAGGAAATTTAGCAACAGTGTCCTCTCCTCATAATTTCACGTTGATAAGAACCAATAATGCCCAGCAAACAATTGATGCTGTATTATTCAAAAAATCTTTCTCAGAACAAAATTCATTAGTCTTGCCAGGCCGCGTTCCAAGTTTTCATAATCCTGACTTACATATTTTACCCAGTTCAATGAATAAACGATACGTGTATGATAAGTACCAAGAAGCGAGCAAATTGTCCGAAAGAGATGCTGTGAGTTTAAGAACTTGGTACAGATTATGGCAAACCTATGCTCCAAATATTGTCATTCAAAAGCCTCGAACGGACCTGTGTACAAAATGCCAAGAAAATATTACAGCTTTAGGTAAAATGCAAGGCTTAGATGAAAATGAAAAGCGCGGATTGATTGAAAAATCGTCCCAACATTTAGATTTAGTTCAAACTGAACGTGCCTATTACAAACAATTGATTGACACGTCAGCAGATGTATTCGGAAACCGGAAACTAGGGCAAAACCAGCCATGCTCATCGCCAGGAAAAATGCATTACTCGTTTGATTTTGCGCAACAGGTACATTTGCCTCATAGCTCACAGCAAGTTGGACCTCTTTACTTTTTGGCGGGATATAAAATCGGTTTGTTTGGCATAGCCGCGGAGCCACTAAAACAATTTGTGTTATATATGATCCCAGAAGCTTGCAATACTGGAAAAGGTTCGAATACCGTAATCTCACTCCTAGACCACTTTTTCAATAATTTTGGGCTGGGTGAAACAGACGTCATTTGTCATGCTGATAATTGTAGCGGTCAAAATAAAAATAACTTCATGATGCAGTACGCATTATGGCGTACACTAACGGGGAAACATAAATCATTTCAACTTTCTTTTTTGCCCGTTGGACATACCAAATTCGCGCCGGATTTATACTTCGGACTATTTAAAAAAAAGTTCCGTCTTTCCAATTCAAACACAGCCAGAGATGTGTTGGAGTGCGCCGTTTCAGCTTGCCATAATTCAGACACAGTTACGGCAGTTCTTGTCGGTAATGAAACTGGTGATATAATGAATCTGCATTCATACAATTGGGCCGATTTCTTTAAAAAGAAATCTCCGCAAAGCGTGACACAGCTGCTCTCTTACAACCATTTCAAAGCGTCTATTGATGATCCTGGAGTCCTGCATTGCACCAAAAAGTTTGATGATCAAGATGTTAAAAACGTCGCAGTTTTTAATTCCACTTGTGATTTCACACAAAATGCTAGTCCGACTGTAATACCTCCTACAAGGCTATCGTTTGAGCGACAACAGTATTTGTTCCAAAAAATTCGTGTCTATGTTTCCCCTGAGGCTCAAAATGTCTTGTGTCCAGAACCTATAAAAATCGTTGCAATAAGTGCTATAGAAGATCCGTTACTTGACGTCGAAATGCCGCTCATAGATACTGAATCAGCCACCCCGTCGACGTCGGCGCTCACAGTAGTGGAAAGCCAAAAACGAAAAACACCCAAATGCGGCTACTGTGGTGAAATGGGCCACAGAAATCAAAAAAGGAGTAATGTATATTTCTGTAAAAAAAGAGAACTTGATGAGCGCCTTGAATCCAGTTAACTGTATTTACCAAGTAAAAAAATGTGATTTATTTTGATTATAGTAAGTACTTTAATTTGACAAGTTGTTGTGTGTGATTTTTTTATTTTTGTAAACAAGTAAAGTTTAGTGACAAAGTGGTACCTGACTTAGTATATTAATTATTTTTTCCTTAGAAATGTATAAAATGTAGAAGAAACTTACTTTAATGTTGAAAAATATTTACTTTACTATTTAACATAGTGACAACACGTTATATTTTATTATAAAAACATGTTAAATAGTAGTTATTTTACTTGTGACACTAAACTTTACTAAGCCCCCCAAGTGGTACCCTAATTATTCTTCCATAGTAAAATGATCGTCAAACCACTAAACTTAAAACACGATAATTTCTCTAAATATTGCATTAAGTATCGTTAATTATGTTTGGATCTCTGTGCTAAAGTATATTTTGGCTAATTTTGTGATATAACTTAAAAAATATATATTATTTAGTTGATTTTTGTTTATGAGACTGATTAGAACTGATTTATAGAAATGTTAGTATTTTCGATTAAAAACATAGAAAATACTGGTCTTTTTTTATTTTTTCCCTTCTATTATTGCCTAAAATATATTACCATAATTAATAATTCATTGTTTAAAAGGTATTTTCTTAAGATTATGAGTAATTAAGATACTTGATTTTTTTCCTACTCCTGCAAGTTCTTCCTTGACTACCTTCCAAATCATTATAATTATTGAGACCATTGATGCCTGAATTTAATCTTTGATAATACTAGATTAGCTTGATACCAATCATTCCATAACTTCCTAGTAGAAGTGTATTTTTCACGAGCATAAACTTTAAAATCAATTTTCTCGACTCGTACATTTTGCCTACTGCATGTTTAAAAATGTATAAAAAAATAATTATTGCACCTAGGAAAACGATTCTTTTTTTACTGAATAGCTAATTTTACCTAGTTTTAGGAGATATTAATAACTCCATACCGGTAAAGTGGTCCCTTTTCCCAGACACAGTCACATATTATATAATAATTTATTATTACTGCAGTGATATAAAATACCTATATAATAACTTTCAGTTGATCAATATGGTACCTACATTATATATTTAGTATATATATTTTATTCTGATTTGAAAACAGAAAGCTCGCGAGTATTCGTCTTTGTGATATAACGCATATAATACCTAATAAAAAATGCTATATTACGCTAAATATAAATGGTATCTATAATTTATAAACTAAACGTTTCATTTTAACTATAAATTAAATATAACAGTCTTTCAACTGAACTCACAAGGGAAAAGAACATAGGTATTATGTGATAAAGACCAAAACATTTTTTGTATTTAATGCAATAAAGTCCTATAAATAAATGTGAGGACATTATTTTATTTTGTGAATACACTTGACAATGTTATATTATTTTGCAATAACCAACTCACAATACATTGACACCGCTCTGACGTTCGATACCTACTTGTAATATAGCACAAAGACGCGTACTCGTCCGCACGCGCCTGTCCACGCAACATAAATATGCATTTTATTGCACATCTTGTTGATACATGGCTAAGTTCACTTTTTCAAGTTATCCAATAGAGAAACTGTACCTTAATACGCATTTCGTACCGAGGTTCACTTTCTCTTACTTGATAAAAAATGTAGTTCAATTTCGTTCATTTCATTACCTAAACATTTTATAAACTTCACCCGTTCACGTCTACTCGCATTAAATGTAGGTACGTAGGTTTCAAAAAAGAAGCTGAAGAACTTTTTCTCTTTGATAAATCAAAGGTTCATGATAAAGTGAACCTGCGAACTTGTTGATTCCAACAATTTGCGTTCGATTCTCTCGTTCTTCTCGCCATTACAATGAGTATTTATTAAACTTTGAGCCATTTATCGCCGTTATTTGGTATAAAATCTTATGTGAATATCTAGCGACATAAAATTTCTGATCGAATTTTTCTTGATAGCGGCAAAAACCGTTAACTGAATAAGAACGAAATTATTTTGTACCAAATATTAAAATAAATATATTATTGCACTAAATCTTGGGCCTTTATGAGCTCAAGGACTGAACATTAGAAAAGAATACAAAAATAACTCAAATGTCTGTAACAGCTGTCGTATTAAGTACTTCAATAAATCTGTTTCAATATTGTGATGTTTTACGGAGAAAGATACCTGAAATAAGGCTTTTCGTTGACGACGCTTAAGCAGCCCAACAGCTCTTTTTATTTCTACTTGTAGTACTTTTTCTACTCACATGATTCCAAAGCGCATATGCGAAAGAAGCCTTATTAGAAAAAAAAATCTATCTACCCGTATGAATCTTTTGTTTTAACTAATTGAGGGTTTATTTCAAAGAATCGACATCTGTCACAGACGTTAAGAGTATTTTGTACAATGTAGATCAAATAAATTGTGATTTATATTTAATATGGCAAACAATATGAGTTGGACCTGCATGGCGGAACCTCTTTACATTCACCAGAGTCAATTTAGAAAAGCTTCACTAAATAGTCCAAGTTGAATATAGCCATATTTTGACGTCTGTCAGAATTGTTTTATTTTTTTACTTAGATCTGTTCCCGTAGCGAAAATCTATCGCAGTCTCACGTTTCACGTCATAATAAAAACCTAAAAAGCTTTTCTAATAATTTCTACAGGATACGTGATTAAACATGAAGTGTCTTTGAGACAATACGGTATATTCGAGAAAGACAAAATTATATTTCAGTTCCATTTGAGGTCGAAACTCGGGTCTCAATAAATCTTAAGACGTCTTATGACTTATTTATTCAATCTTGAATAACATAATGTGAAGCTCATAAAATAGCATGTCTTTTTCTCAAAATGGCAGTGAGTTTTCTTTTAAAGATCGACCCTTAAAAGTTGTTCATGAATTTAAGATTGGCACGGCAATTGATCTAAGTATATCTGTTCTGAACAAGATAATGTGTTGATCGACCAACATGCCTAAAATTCAATATGAGCCTGCAATCGAATTTTCTAATCTCTAAAAAAAATAACGCATCTGTAAAAAAAAACCAGCATTCAGCTGTCAACTTTAAAAAAAAAAGAACTGTTTTTTGAGAAAAAGACGCTGAATTTGAAAGTCGAATCCGAATCACCACTCACCGCTCGCCAGCCGGTATATGTTGACGACGTACACTTGGTGCGGCCGCGGCGACTAGCTGGGCGGCTGCGGCTCGCTGCTGACGATCACCTGGACGACGTAGCCGGGGGTGACGCGGGCCTCCTCCACCAGCAGCCGGTCGCCGAGCAGCTTGCCGCCGTAGAACCAGCGTTGGCGCCATGGTTCTATGTTCTCTTGCGCCTGGAATTTTAGATTTTATTATGAACTAGCGACCCGCCCCGGCTTCGCACGGGTGCAAAATTCGGAAAAAATTATACATAAAAACCTTCCTCTTGAATCACTCTACCTGTTACAAAAAACCGCATCAAAATCCGTTGCGTAATTTTAAAGATTTAAGCATACAGACAAACAGACTAAAATAGCGACTTTGTTTTATTTTATGTAGTGATGATGAATGTGTGTGCCAAAGGAATCTTTGAAGGCAGTCGAAGGGGAATAACCACTTTCACATAATTACACACATATTTAGTGGAACCGTATGCTCTTGGCTATTGAGAGGAACAAGTTTTACATACATATCATCGTGCCTGTTTCCCATTCGGGTAGGCCGAGACGATGGAGCTCTTCTTGCTACGATCCCTACAGACCTCTCTCGCTTCCTCCACATTCATTACTTATTTCATGCATATTCGACTATTTTTAATACATTCTCAACAACAAGATGTAGACTCTCTTGTTACAATAGGTATAAGGATTTTGAGACATACATAATACATAAAATCACGCCTCTTTCCCGGAGGGGTAGGCAGAGACTACCTCTTTCCACTTGCCACGATCTCTGCATACTTCTTTCGCTTCGTCCACATTCATAACTCTCTTCATACAAGCTCGGCGGTTTCGGGTACTTTTGACCTGACCCTTTACCAGGACGTTCTTAATTTGATCAAGATACGTTCGTCTAGGTCTTCCCACTCCGACCTTTCCCTCCACACTCTCCTTGTATATCTGCTTAGTCAACCTGCTTTCATTCATCCTCTCCACATGACCGAACCATCTTAACATACCCTTTTCTATTCCTGTAACTACATCTTCTTTCACATCACAACATTCCCTTATCACGCTGTTCCTTATCCTGTCACTCAATTTCACACCCATCATACTCCTTAACGCTCTCATTTCCACTGCATTTATTCTGCTTTCATGCTTCTTTTGCCATACCCAACTTTCACTCCCATACATTAATGTCGGGACCAACACGCCCCTGTGCACAGCCAGTCGAGCCTTTTTGGATAGTTTCTGACTATTATAAAGGCATGCAAAGCTCCATTCACCATGTTCCCCGCGTTCACTCTCCTTTCAATATCACTATCATACTTGCCATCTGATGTAAACTTTGATCCTAGATATACAAACTCTTTCACTTGCTCCACTTTTTCTCCTCCAATCAAAATATTACATGCTGTCATTTCTTTCTCCATTTCAAAAACCAGTGTTTTAGTTTTACTTACGTTCACTTTCATTCCTTTCTCTTTTAAAGCTTCATGCATACAGTTTACCATCTCCTGTAACTCCTCCGCTGATGACGCCAGTATAACCTGATCGTCGGCATAGAGCAGACATTTGACGAGTAACTCATTCATCCTTAATCCACTTTTAGACTCTTTCAAATCTGTCAAACAGCTATCCATAAATAGGTTGAACAGCCACGGTGACGCAACACATCCTTGCCTAACGCCTTTCTCAATCTTAAACCACTCAGTGTGCGCTCCGTTTATCCTGACACAAGCACTCGAATCCTCATATAAGGATTTCAGTGCTCGTATTAAGAGACTGCTCACCCCATGCATAGAAAGTGCTGACCACAATTCATTCCTCTCAACTCTGTCATAGGCCTTTTCCAGATCTACGAATGTGCAATAGACTTTTTGACTCTTGGCCAAAAACTTTTCGGCTATGCACCGCAAGGAAAAGACCTGATCAGTACATCCCATTCCCTTTCGAAATCCCGCTTGAGCATCCCATATTTTGTCATCAGTTTCATTCCTGACTCTATTAATCAATACCTTAGCATACAATTTGCCGACGACGCTAAGCAGGCTTATACCACGATAATTTTTGCAGTCCAGCTGTGACCCTTTTCCTTTGTAAAGTGGCACGATAACAGCCTTACACCAATCTTTTGGTACTCGGCCGCTTCTCCAACACAAATTGAAAAGGCAGTACAACTGACTAGCTACTACGCCTTTTCCTGCTTTAAGCATCTCGACCGACACTCTATCACACCCAGCAGCCTTTCCCGCTTTCATACTCTTAAGTGCTTCCACAATTTCGAACATTTCAATTTCGCCTTCCATCTCATTCTCTTTTTCTTCGCTATAGCAGAAATCTTTCTTATTTCCTTCCTTTTTTTCAAATAAACTTTCAAAATAGTCCTTCCATATCTTTAGTACACATTCTTCTCCTTTCACAACGCTACCATCCTGGCATCTGATCCTAGTCAGCTCTCTGGTTATAGTATTTCCTCGGGCTGACCTTACGGATTTCCAGAATACTTTCAGATTTGACTGAAAGTCTTCTGATAGCCTTTTATCAAAATCCTCTTTATACTCTTCTTTCTTTCTAATCACAGCTTTCTTAACCAAATCTTTCATTTTCTTATATTCCTTACGTGCTTCATTCACATCTTCATCTATAACCTCTTGCATTCTTAAGTTAGCTTTTGCTGCTAACAAATCCAGCCATGCTTTCTTCTTTAATCGCACCAGTTCTTGCACATCTTTACTCATCCACGCATTTTTGTGATTTTTTCCTTTCCTTCTTCTACTTACACCACACACTTCAACAGCTACTTTCACAATTCTTTCTTTAAATTCCTTCCATCCATCTTCAATATCGCTCATTTCCTCTAAATCTTCAAATTCATCCTTCAGTCTATTAATATACTTCTTACCTACATCCATATCTTGCAAATTTTCTACTTTTACTCTTTCCAAAGCGCTGGTTTGCTCCCTTACCCTGTGCCGCCAGCGATTGAAGATACCCCTTATCCGGGATATCACCAGTAAATGGTCCGAGTCAATGCCAGCACCGCGATATGCACGGGTATCCAGCACTTTGTTCTTCAATCTTTCATCTACAATCACAAAGTCTATCATACTTTTTAAAATACCTTCCACTCTTGTGTAGGTGTGGATCTCTTTATGTTGAAACATTGAGTTCGACACAAAAAGATCCCACTCTAGACAAATTTCTAATACACTTCTTCCATTATCATTCACCTTTTCGTCACCAAACGCACCAAGCACCTTTTCATATCCATCACGCTTTACACCCACCCATCCATTAAAATCACCTAACATAATAATCTTCTCATTTGGCTTGGTAACTTTCAATACTTCTCTTACACTATTCCAGAACTCCTCGTTTTCGCTTTTTGCTGATGTTGTACCCCTCGAACCCACATCCCAAGGTGCATAAACACCTAGAACGAAGATCCGAGTGATTCCAACTTTCAGCCTAATCCATAGAAGACGAGGGCTGACACACTCATACTCATTCACGCACTCAGCCATTCGTGCAGAAAGAATTAGACCGACCCCTTGACAGCCTCGGCTGGTACTGGAAATTCCAGACCAATACGCCGTGTAAGGGCCGTGCTGCGTCGCGTCGCATCCTTTCCGCTTCGTTTCATTCACGCACAACACATCCAAACGTCTTTCATCCATCATCTGGCATACTTCCTCAATCTTATCCTTCATTCCTCCTCTTACATTCATCGTCGCAAAGCGGCTTTCAGCAGACCGCATACCGCTCCCGCCGGGAACGAGACGTGATGGGGTGCGGACACCATCGCCGCCATTTCTATGCTTTTTAAGGTTCATAATGCGATTCCCACGAGACGCTAGGGAAAAATTTTGTCCGCCCCAGCAGAGCCCCGCATGCCAGGGTAAGGCTAGCCATTACCTGGGGGTCGCCCAACCCCATGGCGGAAGTGGCACGCTCGAGACTAGGCTCGCCCCTAGCCATGCATCCATCGGCGCGGCAGACCTTAGATTGGCAGGGATTTACATTTAAGAGGAATCCCAAGTCTATCCCTTAGTCGGCTCTTACGACATCCGTGGGAAAGAGATGGAGTGGTCCTATTCTTTTGTAATGGTGCCGGGAACCACACGGCATATTTTGAGACCTTTTAAGTCTTAAACCAGATAATTGCCTTTTATAATAATTAATCTTAGTTAACCAAGAAGATAAGTACTACATGAACCCTTGAAAGTTTAAATCCATAAGTCTCTGCCTATCTCGTCTGCCTTCCCGATAGGTAAGTAATAAACAACCACGAGTCGAAGTAGCGACACGCCAACACTGAGTCATGCAGACAGACATAAATTAATATTCAGTACGCTCTGATTTAGAGCATTATTGAATTGAATCATTTGTGCCCATTTTTGTCGCCTTGAAAAATTGAGGCGAGCGTCTTCTACTTGTAGCAATACGAAGTGTTAATTTTTAGCCGATTGGGTTGAAATCGAAGGTTATGCTTCTCGGGTGTCATATAGAGAGTGTAAAAATCCTCTTTTCTTTCCATGAAGTGTGAAGCGCACTAGCGTTCCTACGCGTAATTTTTTTTATTCTTCTCTTATTATTTTTCAGTGATATACATGACTACCTACTCAGTATGGAATGTCATGTGACACCAGGTGAAGTCAGTAGTCAAGGATTTATTCCGCGCACGTACCGAGGAGCCATTGAACTGTTATGACGTAACATTAAAAGCATCAATCAATATTTATGATTGACGTTGATACCACTCTTTTGTTTAGTTTAGTTAGATTTATTTGTTGGTCGGTTACCGGGAATTTTAGAATAGGATCACATTATCTCTTTCCCGTTTAGAGAAGAGGGACGTAAGAGGCGATTAAAGTGTCGGTGGTCGAATCAGTAATGTGTCTGATTAATACGCGGTTGCGCATAAAAGGTACCGGGTCACCACTTTCCCGAAGGTTTATTCCGATACTACATCTTACCACTTGCCACAATCCCTGCATACTTATTTCGCTTCATCCAGATTCATAACACTCTTCATGCAAGCTCGTCAGTTCAGGATACTCTTGACCTTTCGCCAGAACGTCGCCTTTCGAAAAATTTATCGATAAAGCAAAGAAATTTACTCACATGCAGTTTATTCTTGCAATGAGCGATCGTGTGCCTGGTGTATACGGCCAGCTCCACATCCTTGCAGGAGCTGGAGAGCCTCAGCCTGAGGGTGACCTCCGTGCCCCCCTCCACGGGCTCCGACCACTCCGCCGGGGAGTCGCGCCCGTGGGCCTCCTTCACCATGTTTATGGGTGGTGACAGGCAGTATATTGGTACCTGGAAAAAGAAAACAAAGGTTTGCTCTCTAACAGTGCCAGCAGATGTGAAAAATTTTGAATTTTATATTGTCATTTTTATTTTGGAACTGTTAGGAAATATACTTTTTCCCCGCTAAAGTTAAAATTGGTCAAAAAAGTATAAAAGTGTCAGTGGAGAAGGATTGAAGTATGGCTCTTGGTAACTGGTAGTGTCATTGACTTTAAAGTATGAAGTGTTTCTATTATCCTTCGAGAAACTCTTGGCAAATCAAAGTGATGCCTTCTGACACCAAAGACAAAAAATCATTGTCTCAAGATTGTGTAAATTATAAAAGTAAATTCTAACACACCACACACAGTCCTATAGTGAGAAGAAGAAATGGCAAAGATGTTGACAAATAAACATTAATGTTGTCATATATCCTATCCATAAAAGGCAACTAAGGGATAGGCTTATTAACTTGGAATTCTTCTTTTAGGCGATGGGCTAGCAACCTGTTACTATTTGAATCTCAATTCCATCATGAACCTATAGCTGAATGTAACCTTCAGTCTTTTCCATACTGTTAGCTCTGTCTACCCAGGAACAGATATACTACTCTGTCAAGAAAGTAGCAGGAAAAGATCAATAATACACAAACTGTTTGTTATTCATCCAAATTTATTTTATCACCTTCAAAATATGCTCCTTTAGAAACGATACACTTACGCCAACGAATAATCCAATCATCAAAACATTTTTTAAACGCTGTTTCCGGAATTGAGGTCAGTTCTCGCCGCGAATTCTCTTTTATGTCTTCTACCGATTGAAAACGGGTGCCACGAAGTGGTAATTTGAGTTTAGGAAAAAGAAAAAAGTCGGCTGGAGCCATATCTGGTGAATATGGTGGTTGCTCGATGGTATTTGTTGAGTGTTTGGTTAAAAATTCGTTCACAATGATGGCCTTGTGCGAAGGTGCATTATCATGGTGCAAAATCCAAGAATTTTCTTTCCACAAATCGGCCTTTTTCGTCGGATTTGCTCTCTTAAACGCCGCATAACACTCAAATAATATTCCTTATTTACCGTTTGACCTTCCGGCAAGAATTCCGAGTGCACAACACCGCGATAGTCAAAGAAAACAGTCAACATGACTTTGACTTTTGAACGACTTTGGCGTGGTTTTTTCGGTTTCGGTTCAGTTGGAAGACGCCACTCCGAAGCTTGTTGACTAGTTTGCATGTCAAACTCGTAAACCCACGTCTCGTCACCAGTAACAATGCGTTTCATGAATGTTGGGTCGGAATTGACTCGTTCTAGCATGTCCTCAGCGACTCTCATGCGATTGAGTTTTTGAAAAAAATTCAGGTCTTTTGGGACTAGCCGAGCGGCAACATGTTTCATACCCAAATTATTAGTTAAAATGGTATGGATCGACTCGTGAGATACAGAAAGTTCGGTGGCTATCTCTCTCAAAGTTGAATGAGGATTTTCAGTCACTATTTCCTTCACTTTTGCGATGTTAACTTCAGTTGCAGACGTTGATGGCCTACCAGAGCGAGGCAAATCTTCTATCACATCTCGACCGCTTTGTACCACTCATAAGCACGAGTTTTTGATAAAGTCGATTCACCGTAAGCCTTCTGTAACATTTTCAGTGACTCCGAACACGATATTCCATTGGCAATGCAAAATTTAAGACAAACTCTTTGTTCGATGTTTTTATCCATTATGAAATTAGCAATACACACTAGATATGATGTAACTAAAAATAGCACTGTATTTAATGTAAACAACAGATGCAACTCAAACTCCGCGCCAAAATGGAAAACAGTTGTGCCAATCCAACAACAACAAAAAAAACAAAAATTTGAATTTGGAGCCATAAATAATCCATTCCCGATACTTTTCTGACTGAATGTAGATGTGCTATATGTATGACTTCCTCCTTTTTAGTACCAATTGCATCCTCACCGCTTTGGAGAGCAGCCAGAGATATGCCTTGACCATGATCCCTGGATAAGGTGAGTCAGGTTTTTACACAAAGCAACTCCCATCTGACCTCCGCACCCTTTGCAAGAAAACCTTGCCCGTATTGGATCGATCATGGTTACTAATCCAGTTGCCTGAATGTACAGGTTTCCTCAGGATGTTTTCTCTCACCATAAGAGCATTGGATGGTATTCAAATCAGACTAATAATACATAACTTCAAAGGTGGGATTCAAACCTGTGCCTTCTCAGCGCATCAGGAATTATATTTTATGTGACTATACATATATGTATGTACCATTAAACTGAAACTATTATTCATGCATGTCAAGGTAGGTTGTGACCTACATTTAACAAAATATAATAAAAATACCAATGCATGTATCCTCAGTGTATTATTATAATTTGAAACCTTTGTATTGATTTTATAATTAGCCATTCCAATTATTCACTAGCTTTAGCCCCAGGCTTAGATTCAGAGACTTCACAGCTTCAGGAGGAAGATGTGATGAGATACTTTTTGAATAAACTAAAAGGGCAATATGACAGACAAGTCATTGATGTAGAGATATAAAATATAAAATTGTCATAAAATAAAAAAGTGTATTTTAATTAAAATTGGATATAGGCCATGTAGATGTCAACCTTAACTAAAGTCAGTTATCAGCCTTACTAAAAATTTTTTTTTTTTTTACTAAATTACATATTTGATACCTCAATACAGTGACAATATTTCTGCCACTGAATCTTCTGTTAAAAAACCTGGGCCTGGTTAAGATTGAAAATGATTGTTCATAGCATTTTGAACAACTGTTTTGAAATTGTGATTAGTTGCAGAAGAGCATGGGCAGAACATTACCTGATATCTAGTTCCCCACTCATCATAGCACTCTGTCAAATATCCATTAGGCACTGAGACACTGGCTCCATCCAGTATGGCCTGCGCCAGCTGGAAGTCCATGGCTTCGGCCGCCACGGCCGCCGCACGCAGCGCGTCCCATATTTCCTTACGACCTTCAAACGCTGGAGCGGTGTCCCAAAACTCATCTCTCTTACTACGCAGCTGACCCTCTGTCAATGGCACATCACTTTTCCACCTTATCGTCTCATGACACAATGATTGGTTCTTCCTCAGCCCACCTACGGCAGAAACCAGATTAACAAACGTACTAGCGTTGACCCGCGGCCGTCTCCACGGTGACAGAATGCTCACGTACCCGAATTGGGCCGAGACACGGTCCCCGACGACTCCTCGATCGGCCCACTTCTACTTCTAGTTATTCCTATGCAACCACCCATCGTGATCACATCATACTGCTGTTTTAACTAATATTTATAAAAAATTACTAACAAATAACATATTTTACTTTATCTCCTGAGCACTGCTGTCAAAAAAAGATTACCTACTACTTGTGTTTTGTGATTGCTTGCTTTGTAGATTGTGTTGTGGATAGTGTTGTGTCGGTATTAAACGCCTTCCATTTTTTTCTTTCCGGGAATTTTGGTTTTAAATATGTTTTAATTTTAATCTCATAAAATTAACCAAAAACAGTCAATGATGGTTTATGTTTTAGTTATCTATTTTTAAATAAAACTGGGCTATGAAATTAATTTTATTCTTGTCCGAAAAACATTAGGCGATAAAAACTAAACGCTTTTATTTTTTTAATTGCAACATTGTACGTAGAAAGTAGCAGACGTTTTGTTTACGTCTCCGTTTTCAGTTTTGCCCTAGAGTATTTCTTAATTACATCTTACTTTTTAAAATCGCTATGTCAACATCCCACCTATTACATGAATCCAGGAAACCAGGATCCACGATCGTGGTCGCGAAAGTGATAATAATATTTTCCCAGTGCTGTGGTAAATTTTTGCTTGTGTGACTGCAACATTCAGCTCAGCTGCAAACTGTCATGTCAGCCTTTTGTCAATGTCTATCAGCCTTTTATCATTGTCATTTCGTTTGTTTTTGTCTTTCGTTGTAGGTTGTAGCTTGGTTGTAGCGTAAAATATACTCTGAATAGAAAGAAAGTAGTTTCGTTTCGCTCGCTTGTTTACTAGTTTGTTTTGTTTACGAATTGTGAAACAAATCTTTACAAGAAATGAAAATACCTACTGAGATTCATAAATGAAAATAGATATAAATTATCTTTGAAAATGTCTGACAATAAATGCTTTCAAATCGACCGTTGTTTGGTGCAAAATGTTTGTATTTTTGCTATATTGAATCAAGATAGTGGGAGAAATAATTTTGCTGTGACTTTTCAATACATTTTATTGGTTTCAGGTCCCTCCGACTGCTTATTATATACCTAATTACATATCTGAGAGTGAAGAGAGTTATATTATGTCTAATATTTACTCTGCACCAAAGCCTAAATGGACACAGTTATCTAACCGGCGTTTGCAAAACTGGGGAGGAATTCCTCATAAAAACGGCATGATAGCAGAGTCTATACCACAGTGGCTGGATGAGTACCTCGAGAGGATTCATAGATTAGACGTTATGGGCGGGAAAAGGCCGAATCATGTTCTTGTGAATGAATATCTTCCAGGGCAGGGAATAATGCCACATTTAGATGGAACATTGTTCTATCCGACGATCACAACTCTCTCTGTAGGTTCACACATAGTCCTCAAATTCTTAGAAACAAGTTCAGATGAGGATATTAAAACTTCAAACCATGTTTTCTCTCTGCTGTTGGAGCCAAGGAGTTTGTTGATCCTACAAGACCAGTTGTTTAATTACTACTTGCATTGTATTGAAGAAATCACACAGGATGTTTTGGATGATTCAATAGCAAATATGGAAATGTGTTGTGATACACTTGTGAAGGGCTCTGTGGTGCCCCGAGACACCAGACTGTCTCTTACAATCAGACATGTGCCAAAGACCACTAGCTTTAAACTTAACTTTGGGAATAAAAGATGAAATGTTGTGTGTGTTTTCTTACTGAAGTTTGGGACTATTTTTTATGTATGTATGAATGCACAGCCAAAACCTATACCAGATTTGGCATATAAGATAGTTTTATATTAAATTAAGACTACCTGAAACTGCGGAGCTTGCATGAAGGGAGTTATGAATATGAGTGAAGGGAAAGAAGTATTCAGAGATTGTGGCAAGTGGAAAAGTATAGTCTCTGCCTTCCACTTAGTAAGGATAATCTTAAATTCCTGCAAGAGCAAGGGCTGTAATTATAGCAATTTATCAAATAAAATAAATTCAAATATCCATTTGCACAAAACCTTTTTTATATGTGGTCTTGTGCTGTTGGTGGCCCATATAATCCTACCATATCAACATACAAACAAAATGAAACTGCTTGCTAAAAACCAAGTTTAAAAAATATTACAATTTTATCATTCTACATTTAAACTAACAAACTAATCTAGTAGGCTCGAAAATTATCAAGTAACCCATTTTCTGTAATTATGTGATTTTTTTTTCAAAATGAAAAGATTTACAAAGTTATTTTTGAGTAATTATATTCCTAGGGGACCAAATTTGTGTGTTGCGAGAGCTTACTCCCAGGTTGCTGAGTGTTCAGCCACTTCTGAAGATAAGGATGAACCACCACTGGATGGGAATAAGGTAAGGTTTCGAGCTCTGATCTTTAACATCTATCACTCTGCTAATCTTATTGATATTAAAACTAATTGAACTGTTTGAGTTACTATTCATAAATAATACAGGTATTAAACGCACACATAACATACTTTTATTTTATCTCGGATATATTAAACTAGCAATTAAATGAAGCTGATGTCCTTAAGTTTTCTTCAGGATCCACCGAAAGAAATAGAATCACACTTATTGTACTAGTATCATTTGTTGCTTTTGATTTGCATCAGGAGGAAGAAGACTGACATTTCCAAATAGTTTTATTGTATTTTAATCAATTGATGCAAAATAATAGTGAACATTTCAGAAAGGTCTAGTGCTGGGCGTTTACGAGGCGGACGGGCAGTTCGAGCTGACCGAAGCCGCCGCGGAGGTCGATCAGAAGTCTGATGGGAAGATCAGTCAGCATCTCACTGAGTGAGTCAATCAATAAAACTCATCATACTCCTCCGGACACAAGGGTCGTCATCCAGATAGCAGATGAATAAATTTCGTCGTTCCATCTTTATTCCAAGCTATTGTGCGGGGCTTCGCTCCCTTGGGAAATTATAAAAAAAAGTAGCCTATGTCACTTCCGAAGATTTTCTCTAAAATTAGTCGAAAATTTCTGAAAAATCAGTTCAATAGTTTTTACAAAAAACTTAAAAATACCTACACATATTTTCTCTTTTTTAATAATGTGGATAACATTCATGAAGCATTATGTCAAATGGGGGTAGATTCGTGTAAAGACTCAACTTACTAATTGGGGATCATAAGCCGGCCTTAAACGGTCTCTGTGGCGTAGCGGTAGTACGCTTGTCTGTGACACCGGATGTCCCGGGTTCGAATCACGGCCAGGGCATGATGAGAAAAGAACTTTTTCTGATTGGCCTGGGTCTTGGATGTTTATCTATATAAGTATTTTTTATAAAAAAAGTATCGTTGAGTTAGTATCTCCATAACACAAGTTCTAAACTTACTTGGAGGCTAACTCAATCAGTTTAATTTGTCCCGTATACAATTATTTACTTAAGCCGGGCTTCTTCAGGAAGAGGCCATAACCAAGCCTCGAGGGAATGACGATGAGGCAAAAGTACATACATACATATAATCACGTCTATATCCATTGCGGGGTAGACAGAGCCAACAGTCTTGTAAAGACTGATAGGCCACGTTCAGCTATTTGGCTTTAAGATAGAATTGAGATTCAAATAGTGACAGGTTGCTAGCCCATCGCCTAAAAGAGGAATCCCAAGTTATCCCTACCCCTTAGCTATACCTTACCTATCCCTTAGTCGCCTTTTACGACATCCGTGGGAAAGAGATGGGAGTGGTCCTATTCTTTTTTGTAATGGTGCCGGGAACCACACGGTACGAGTAAACGGGCACGGGCAAAAGTTCCTACTGATTAAATCAGTGTTTCTTCCAGGCTATCATGTCAGCTGCAGCTAGGCAAGTCGTTCGCGGTGACCGACGTGCCGGGGTACAGCGCCGTCGCGCTCGCCAGCTACGGGCCCAAGAACGCCTGCTACAACAAGCTGGAGGAGCTGGATGAGGCCAGGGTGAGTCTGATTGTTCCAAGAACGTTGGCAGAATGATCTATGATAAATTTTTTTAGTACCTACCAGTAAAATATCTATATCCAATCTAGCCAGGATCCTGAAAATTTGCATTTGCTTCGATAGAATTAGAGTGACGTATGGTTCCTGAAACTTTAGAATAGGACCAACCCATATCTTTTCCATGGATATCGTCAAGGGCGACTAAGGAAAAGGCTAATAAACTTCTGTTTCTCTTTGTAGGCGATGGGCAACTTGTTACTATTTAAATCTCCTTTCCATCATTTACCCATACATCTGAACGTAGCCTTTCAGTGTATTTAAGGTGTTGACTGTATCTACCCCGCAAGGGATATAGACGTGACTATATGTATGTATGTTCTTTGATACTCTCATTTTTTTTTCACTTACGGCCTCTGGCAACACTGGAGCTCACTTGTCATTTTTATAGCTCCGCAATAAATTTAACATACATACATACATATGATCACGTCTTTATCCCTTACGGGGTAGACAGAGCCAACAGTCTTGAAAAGAGCGATAGGCCACGTTGAGCTGTTTGGCTTAATGCTAGAATTGAGATTCAAATAGTGACGGGTTGCTAGCCCAACGCCTAAAAGAAGAATCCCAAGTTTACGAGTATAAGCCTATCCCTTAGTCGTCTTTTACGACATCCATGGGAACGAGATGGAGTGGTCCTATTCTTTTTTGAAGGTATGGGTAAAATTTGTATGGTATAAATTTAATGTGATAGGAAAACGTCCGCTGGGGAGTGGGGGCTGGCGTGCGGGTACTACAGTCCCGCGGCTGCGCGCTGCTAGACGTGGACCCGGGGACGCGGCCCGACGCCGCCGCGGAGGCCGCCCAGCTCGCCGCCTGGAGGTCAGTGCTCACGGTTTGTAAGGGTCTGTTGGGCTGGAGTGGCATATAGGTAGGCCAGGGTCACGAATAAAGGAATCTTTTCGGAGAATTTATTGATTACTGGTGTTCTGTTGCTTTTCTAGTGGGTGAAAAAGTAAAGCCCAATAACCTTGTCTTAAGAAGCTGTATTTTGGCTGTTTGTGCCTCGGGAAGCTCAAGGGATTTCCGGCTGGAAGCAGGACATTATTCACGGACGGCACTGCGGGTATAATCTAGGAACGAACATCATTGACACAATGTCAATTTAATACCCCATGGATGTGTTAAAGGGCGACTAAGGGATACGTTTATAAACTTGGTATTCCTCTCGTAAGCGATGGGCTGGCAACCTGTCACTTTTTGAATCTCAATTCCACCATAAAGCCGTACAACTGAACGTGGCCTTTCAGTCTTTTCAAGATTGTCGGCCCTGCCTACCCCGCAAAGATAAAGACGTGACTATATGTATGTATATCCATATAATAATATTGTTAAGATTAATACAAATAATGATTGGTATATTATTTCCAATAGTACAGCAATGATGTTCGCGCGTAAACACTTTCCTTCTACAGGTTCCAAGAGTTCCGAGCGTGCAAGAAGCCGAAGTGCCAAGTGACCCAGTACGGGGGGGCGGGCGCGGAGTGGGGGGAGGGCGCGGTGCGGGGGGACGCGCAGAACTGGGCGCGGCACCTCTCCGACATGCCCGCCAACAAGATGACCCCCATTGACCTCGCTCAGGTTATTGACTTCTTCTAAATAATTTGAAGTGAAAAAAAAAAGAATCTCCATCTTTTTCAGTAAGTCAGATTTTGACATGAAGCTACTCTCGTTGCACGTCGCAAAAACTTGCATTTAATTAATGTGCTTTATTCGTCTTTTATGACACCCATTGGAAAGAGATGGAATGTTCTTTTACTTAATCAATACCTCCTATCGTTATGACTTATCTAAAATGATCATGGCTGGACGTGATATGCGAGCCACTCCAAAAAGTGGATTAAGTTGCGAGAGAAAAGTGAGAAGGCATCACTTCTGAGGATGATGCAACCCGGAACACGCAGACATGAGAGCGAGCGAGAGAGAGAGCGATCTCTACATGGTAATGTTGACCGTACCCGAGCGAGTTATGACATCTCTAAATGGTGATGTCGACCGTACCCGAGCGAGTTATGACATCTCTAAATGGTGATGTTGACCGTACCCGCAGACATGAGAGCGAGCGAGAGAGAGAGAGAGAGAGATCTCTACATGGTGATGTCGACCGTACCCGAGCGAGTTATGACATCTCTAAATGGTGATGTTGACCGTACCCGCAGACATGAGAGCGAGCGAGAGAGAGAGAGAGAGAGATCTCTACATGGTGATGTCGACCGTACCCGAGCGAGTTATGACATCTCTAAATGGTGATGTCGACCGTACCCGAGCGAGTTATGACATCTCTAAATAGTGATGTCGACCGTACCCGAGCGAGTTATGACATCTCTAAATGGTGATGTTGACCGTACCCGCAGACATGAGAGCGAGCGAGAGAGAGAGAGAGAGAGATCTCTACATGGTGATGTCGACCGTACCCGAGCGAGTTATGACATCTCTAAATGGTGATGTCGACCGTACCCGAGCGAGTTATGACATCTCTAAATGGTGATGTTGACCGTACCCGCAGACATGAGAGCGAGCGAGAGAGAGAGAGAGAGAGATCTCTACATGGTGATGTCGACCGTACCCGAGCGAGTTATGACATCTCTAAATGGTGATGTCGACCGTACCCGAGCGAGTTATGACATCTCTAAATGGTGATGTCGACCGTACCCGAGCGAGTTATGACATCTCTAAATGGTGATGTTGACCGTACCCGAGCGAGTTATGACATCTCTAAATGGTGATGTTGACCGTACCCGCAGACATGAGAGCGAGCGAGAGAGAGAGAGAGAGAGATCTCTACATGGTGATGTCGACCGTACCCGAGCGAGTTATGACATCTCTAAATGGTGATGTCGACCGTACCCGAGCGAGTTATGACATCTCTAAATGGTGATGTCGACCGTACCCGAGCGAGTTATGACATCTCTAAATAGTGATGTCGACCGTACCCGAGCGAGTTATGACATCTCTAAATGGTGATGTTGACCGTACCCGCAGACATGAGAGCGAGCGAGAGAGAGAGAGAGAGAGAGAGAGAGAGAGATCTCTAAATGGTGATGTTGACCGTACCCGCAGACATGAGAGCGAGCGAGAGAGAGAGAGAGAGAGAGATCTCTAAATGGTGATGTTGACCGTACCCGCAGACATGAGAGCGAGCGAGAGAGAGAGAGAGAGAGATCTCTAAATGGTGATGTTGACCGTACCCGCAGACATGAGAGCGAGCGAGAGAGAGAGAGAGAGAGAGATCTAAATGGTGATGTCGACCGTCCCCAGGCGGCATTAGACGAGCTGTGCCCGCTGGGCGTGGTGGTGGAGGCGCGCGACCGCGAGTGGATCTCGTCGCAGGACATGCGCGCCTTCCTGGCCGTGGCGCGCGGCTCGTGCGAGGAGCCCGCCTTCCTGGAGTGCGCCTACCGCGGCGGCCGCGAGCGCCAGCCGCCCGTGCTGCTCGTGGCCAAGGGGGTCACCTTCGACAGGTAGGCTCCTTGGAAGGTCAGGTCGAGGATAACCAATAACATGATTAGGCGTGTTTGTAGTGGGAGTAATGATAGATCTCTGCCAGGCTAGGTGTGGGGAACTGTGCGACAGACGATGTGTCGGAGGTTGTTCATAATGCTCCAATCTGTGAAATCTTTGCTTGCGCGATTTAGACGCTTTGCTGCTATTGATGATTAGCTGTTGTGACTTATGCCGTAGAGATGTCGCCACAATGTTTAAAATTAAATGTTTTGTAAACTAACTTTGACCAGCAGCTTCGCCCGCGTGAATTAAGCGCTATCTACAAAATACGACAAATTTAACGCCATCTACAAAAAAGCGACGAAATTAGCCAAACTGACAAAAAGTAACGCATTAAACACTACCTACAAAACAGAACAGGTTTTTCGCAAATCTCACGGGAACTTTATTTCTTACCGGGATGAAAGCTACCCGCGCTAGTAACAACAAAGATATATCAGCACGCTTGTATCCTGTCGCAGCGGCGGCCTCTGCCTGAAGTCGTCGGAGCTGATGTGCGAGAACCGCGGCAGCATGGCGGGCGCCGCCGTCGTGCTCGCCACGCTCAAGATCATCGCCACACTCAAGGTTACAATCACGTCTTTATCCCTTGCCGGGTAGACGGAGCCAACAGTCTCGAAAAGTCTGAAAAGCTACGTTAAATGATGGAATTGAAATTCAAAGTGACAGGTTGCTAGCCCATCGCCTGCAAGAATTTATAAGCCAATCCCTTATTCGCCTTTTACGACATCCATGGTAAAGATATGGAGTGTCCTATTCCTACAAATGTGCCGGTAACCATGCGGCACTACTTTTTGATATTACCTACATAAAAATACTAGCTGTTACCCGCACTTTCGTCCGCGCAACGCCACCTACAAAAGATTAGGTACAGGTTCTTCGCAAATCCTAGGAGTTTCCCAGTTTTTACCGGGGTGAAAAGTACCTACCCTATGTCGTTATCCAGACTTATACAGTTGCATTAAACACATCCTGATATACAGAATTAATTTTTATTAGTTTAGGATTTCTTTTCATCATGTCTTTCACTTTTGTTATAACGGGAACCTACTCAGTTTTATCGTCCAAACATGCTGTGAAAATTACGTAAGCCAATATAAATTCATCGTGTATATCGGCGTATGATTCAGGTGCCAATAAACACATCCTGATGTACAGAATGAATTTTTATTAGTTTAGGATTTCATCACATCATGTCTTTCACTTTTTGTTATAACGGGAACCTACTCAGTTTTATCGTCCAAACATGCTATGAAAATTACGTAAGCCAATAGAAATTCACCCTGTATATCGGCGTACGATTCAGGTGCCCATAAACGTAGTGGCTCTGCTTCCCCTCTGCGAGAACATGATCAGCGGGCAGTGCATGAAGGTGGGCGACGTGGTGCGAGCCCTCAACGGGGTCAACATACAGGTGGGCTGTACATACATACATATAATCACGTCTATATCCCTTGCGGGGTAGACAGAGCCAACAGTCTTGAAAAGACTGATAGGCCACGTTCAGCTATTTGGCTTTAAGATAGAATTGAGATTCAATAGTGACAGGTTGCTAGCCCATCGCCTAAAAGAGGAATCCTAAGTTTATAAACCTATCCCTTAGTCGCCTTTACTTACTACTACTAGTACTTATTTATATAAGTTTTTTTTGTAATGTATGTATTTTGTCAGTATGCATGTGCACTTTATTGCACCACCAACTTAAAGTTTTTTCTGTTTGGTCAGCTGGTTGACTGGTAGAGAATGCCAAACGGCATTAAGTCCGCCTTTTGTACATTTTTGTTTTTTGTGCAATAAAGTTTAAATAAATAAATAAGAACTTGTTGCTACGGATGGGCGACACCGACTCGTTCTTGGCCGCTTTTTTCTACAGAGATATCAGTTTAAAAAATATGGTTTATTTCGGTAAGTAACACATTTACAATAGATGGTAGTTGGAGTCCACTTTTAGGTATGGAAATATCTATGCCAGAGGACTCCGAAATCCGTACTTACATTCATATAATTACGTCTATATCCCTCCTTAAATATTTTTTTGAGTCCAGCCTATCTACCTGTATTTGTCAGGAGATCGCATTAATTTAAAAAGACATTCTGTTTGGTTTGTTCGAAATTCTTTCTTGGCTAAGCACATTACAGGTTTAAAAGTATTGACGCTATTATAGTTTTTGATTTACACAAAACCATATGGGTTTTTGCTGTAAAAGGATGAAAATAACTACAAAAGACATACGAATTTGCCTGAATAAGTAATGTTCCTTCCAGATAGAAGACACGGACATGGAGGGCCGGCTGATGATGGCGGACGCGCTGGTGTACGGGCAGACCATCTACCGGCCCAGCCTCGTCATAGACGTCGCCACGTTCACCCGTAAGATTTTACTTTGAAATGTTGTTCTTTAGTGTCTTAGTATCGAATGTTCAAGCTTCCAAAAGTGGGTGATGTGGCAAATTGTTATACGGGGTGTCATTGCAAAAGAAAGTACTATAAGGGTATATATTATTTTAAAGTGTTAATTTTAATATGTTAGCGCAGTTTAGCGAAGCCATAATCAAAAAGTAGTAAAAAAAAGGACAAAAAAAATGTAAAAAGGTAGTCTCTGCCTGCCCCTCCGGGAAAGAGGCGTGATTTTATGTATGTATGTATAATCAAAAAGGCAGCGCGCATAGAAAGCATTGAGGATGTGTTATACTAACCAAATAATTTATTAAGTATTCAGGGATCGTGGAGATAAGTTCTATGAACTTTTGTTGGTGACTATATTTGGTTGTTGCAAATTCATCGCTGTCACATTTGATTTGCCTGTCTCAGATTTCTGTGGATATCTATAGTTTACGACACTTTCGGGGTTACCCAATCACATTTCCCCCCTTTTTCTTCCTCTTGGCTGTAGTCCGTTACATCCTCACCACTCGGAGCCTGAGGTACCTACGCCGTTGACCATGGATTGGATGAGTCAGGTTTTTATCCAAAGCGACTCTGACCTCCGCAATCTTTACATACATAAATATACATACATATGGTCACGTCTATATCCCTTGTGGGGGTAGACAGAGCCAACAGTCTTGAAAAAACTGATAGGCCACGCTCTGCAATTTGGTTTAAAGAATTGAGATTCAAATAGTGACAGGTTGCTAGCCCATCGCCTAAAAAAAGAATCCCAAGTTTGTAAGCCTATCCCTTACATTGGCGTCTAAACCTTATTAGATTATCGTTACATCCCCCCTCTGATTACTAGTAGGGTAGGGCGGGGCTAGTTGGGCATAGGGGTAAGTTGGGCAATCGAAATACCTCCGAAACTATACACTGGACGCTAACAAGTCAAATGAAGGAAAAACGGAGGCGCGGGAGAGGAACACTACGCGATCGCTAGTGGCGAACGACGACGAATGGGTTGAAGGACCTCTCAGTAGTAGTGATGTGGTGCAGGCGGGGTGCTGCTGGCGACGGGCGGCGGCGCGTACGGCTGCTTCAGCAACAGCGAGGCGGCGTGGCGGCTGCTGCGGCGGGCGGGCGCGCGCGCCGGCGACCGCCCGTGGCGGTTCCCGCTGTGGAACTACTACCACCAGCAGATCGTCGGTACCGTGACACCTTTTATAAATAACATACATACATACATATCATCACGTCTTTATCCCTTACGGGGTAGACAGAGCCAACAGTCTTGGAAAGACTGATAGGCCACGTTCCGCTGTTAGGCTTCATGATAGAACTGAGATTCAAATAGTGACGGGTTGCTAGCACATCGCCGTTTTTGTTGAATGTTGTAACTAAAGGTCTAATAAAGTAAAATGAAATTAATTTATTTGCTATAATATGGTGTTATAATATTCAATACATATCTAGCTTTGACTGTACAAAAGTATTTTATTAACTTCAAAGCAAATATTGCTATATTTTCATCAAAATCCGGAAAAAAGTAGCGCGCTTCATTTTTCGTTCAAATCCGCCGCAGTTCTAGCGTCTCGGTAGTACGGGCGCTTAGCATCTGAGAGGTTAAAGTTTATTGACGGTGTGGTGTATTTGGCTAGATGAATATAATAATAATAGTTTTAACTCGTTTGTCCTGTTTTGACC
This sequence comes from Amyelois transitella, assembly GCF_032362555.1. NCBI lineage: Eukaryota > Metazoa > Arthropoda > Insecta > Lepidoptera > Pyralidae > Amyelois > Amyelois transitella. Next base: position 356,313 of record NC_083511.1, on the reverse strand, counting down.
TTTTGAGCGCCACGCGTCAAACGCATTTCCGTGCCCTGAACGCCGAAGCAAAAAGTAAACAATACCATAGTGTTTCCAAAAGTCGATATATGGATATCGACTCTTGGTGACACTAACACGCAATTACCTGTATTTGTTGGTTGATTTATTAATTACTAGCTGTGCCCGCGACTTCGTCCGCGTGGAATAGTTATTTTGGGCATCGTTGAAGCCCTCAACGGTGAATAATTTTCCCCGTTATTTTCATAATTTTCATTATTTCTTCGCTCTTAATAGTTGCCGCGTGATGTTATATAGCCTAAAGCATTCCTCGACAAATAATCTATTCAACACAAAAAGAATTTTTCAATTCGAACCAGTGGTTCCTGAGATTAGCGCGTTCAAACAAACAAACTCTTCAGCTTTATAATATTAATATAGATAATATAGATTTTTATGGACTGGGTTTTTTTTGGCAACTATAGATGTCGTTGGCGTACGGAGCTCGCAAGTGCTGGTCAAACATAGGTGACTATGACGTCCAAAAGGTTGATTCTCCCTCGGATAGAACTTTGTGATCTAGCCTTCATTATTACTCAGAGCAATTCTCGTGCGACATGTGGAAACCCAATCAAGGTTTATCTAATGATAATTTCGGTTATGTCCTTTAGATGACCCGGCTGTGGATTTGAGAAACAAAGGATCGGGGTCTGCCACTCCTTGCTTGGGCGCTGCCTTCCTTAGGGTAAGATAATATATTATTTGCTAGTGTGATGTGACATCGTAAGACGTGTTTTTTTTTCATTAATTCATATACCTAGTCGTCTATACTTGCGTGGTAGACAGAACCAACAGTTTTATACTTGCGGGGTAGACAGAACCAACAGTTTTAAAGAGACTGAAAAGCCACGTTCAGCTGTTTGGCTTTATAATAGAATTGAGATTCAAGTAGTGACAAGTTGCTAGTTCATCGCCTAAAATAAGAATCCTAAGTTTTAAGTCTATCTCTTAGTCGCTTCTTACGACATCCATGGGAAATGAGATGGTGGTCCTATTGTCTTTTTTATTCACGGAAAGCTTAAAAAATGTTCGAAAGTTGCCACTAGATAGATGGCGCCTGAAACAGACTCGTCCTAGGGGTATCAAACAAATACATTTCCATATAAAGGTGTATTTGTTTGATATCATCAAACTGAGCATTCGGTTTAAGTATTGTGTGATGACATCACATCGGTCCCCGCAGCGCTTCGTGTGCTGCGACTGGCTGCACGTGGACGTGACGGGCGTGGGCAAGGTGGCGCACGCGGCGCCGCCGTACCTGCGCGCGCGCCGCATGTCGGGCCGCCCCGCGCGCGCGCTGGCCGCCGCGCTCGCCGACGTCGCGGCGCCGCGTGCCGATGACAAGCAGCAGGGCGAGTGCGGCTAGGGCCGACTCCGACCCACCTTCGACCGAGTGCGAGTTTTATTCGATCAAACAAACTCGGCACGTGAGCGCGAATTTGTATAGAAATGACGCTGATTAAATGTCATTGAAATTCGTGATAATATGCAAAATTCGTTTAACCGAGTAGAACTCGTCACACATGTTGGGTCATTATCATTTTTTGTAGTTAAATTGATTGTATCAGCTTCTTAGCGACCTGTATTATACATTATTGATCCAATATTAAGTTTTTACAATGGTACGTTTTTGCAGAGAAAATCAGCAAACATCTACATATAAATTCTGAAAAGAATAATCTACCAGAAAAACCAATATTACTATTAACTTACGACCAATATTTCATTATTACCCCTTTATTTTTTAGACTCACATAGACAAACTTACTTCTTTGATTTTCAAATTGCAGCCATTTCTTAGGAAGCTCATTTTATTGTATTTTGATTTTTATCTTGCTATCATAGGTATCAAATTTGTAAAATGTCGTAATACTGTCAGTTTCTCCTAGTATATTTACAACAGCACTAACTTTGTAAACTGACATGAGTTTTGTTTGTTTAACGTTAGAGACTAATTAATAAATTCTATATGTAGAATTCTATCCCATAGCGTTCAGGATCAAGTCCCACAAAAATAATTCAAGACAGTAGTGTGAATCCAAGCAAACCTCATGATAGCCATGTTGTTGTTACGTTGAAAATTTATCACCTAGCTGTCTGTTTTATCTATGGTGATATTTTACCAATAGTAATATACATATATATGGTAATGTGGCATGTTCGATTGTGTGTATATCAAATTGATATATCAAAAACTTCCTAATATTTTTTTGACAATCCAACATTCAATAATTTGTGTTTACCTATATTTTTTATGAAGTCATGTATGTCCGTTGTTTTATATTTAATGTACAAGATTTAAGATAGATCTTTAAAAAATCATTAAAACATATTTGCATCGCACAAACTATTCCTTATTTCCTATACGCAAAATGACAAAGAAAATAAAAGAAAACAAACATTCGATGAGATTTTCATAGACTGTATTGTGAAAATTTAAATGGCTTTGAGATTTATTAACAAAATTAAAAGCCGAAAGTTGTAAACATGCTCGCTACGGCTCGCCGTCGGCTCCCTGATAACGCCGCGGTTTTCCTGCCGCCGCCGGCCATGCGAGCTCGCACAAACATCCATATAGAAACTCGAAGCCGATGCAGATTGTATTTGTTGTTTTACAATAATACATTAATTAACTTATCGTAATTATGACTAAGTAAGTTAAGTACCTATTATAAATACACTAACAACAATAAATCACGATTTTCCGTAACGGACAGAGAAACAAGTGGGGTGGGCGTGGCGGACACGACTCAACGGGGCGAAATGAAACATCGATGCTTATTGACCTAAAAATGAAGAAACATTTATTTTCAGTATGTCTTTTGTAAAATTTAATAACAGAATGAATCAAATGTGAGATAACAGAGCGGAGTACTTTCCATTTCGATAGAATTAGTTTCACCAACAATAGAAATATAATATTTATCAAGTCATTTACAGATACAATACAATTAATGCAGTACCGATAAATCTAATTTATTCGTTTATTGAGTTAGTTAAATTTAAACATTTATTACGATGCAATGTACATGGAGTGAGTTGCGGTATCAGGACCGCGGAAATGGGTACAGTATATTTTTTTGGGATTTTTTTTTCAATTTTATCATCACGTACTTTATAAATATCTCATACTTGAAAAAAATTTACATTAAAATGTATCGGAAAGGTGCGGACGCTAGCACCGCATACACTAGGCGCGACGCAGACACGCACGCACGCACACAGACACAATGTTACAGACCGGAGCCGATACAATATACACAGATATAAATAATGAGCCGACACGAACCGATACTGGAACCATCACTTGCGACGCACACCTATTCGTTTCCCTTTGTACCGCTACAGTTAAAATTTTTCTTACATAGTAAAATTAACGGAATACTTTAAAATCTAAATAAAACGGCGGCCGCGCCGGGCAGCGCCAACTCAAACGATGACATATTTAATTTATATCGCAAACACTAGAGAAATGCAGGTCCAATACGATGGTAATATTGTGTGTCATGAAACAAAATGTATATTTAAATTCTCTGCTTTTTACACACACACTAGCCGGCGGCTCACTTCGACGTCATCATGGTGACGAATTCTGTAAACAAACAGACGGGCTGCATTACTATACGGTACACAGATTTAAATTCATTCTAGGTAAATTACATGGACGCATAAAAATGTGGAAGTTAAAAAATAAATAAAAAGAATTGTCTACATCATGCAACTTAACAGCTAAGTTGAACTTCCGGTTGAACACCGATCAGAATGTTATTTATTTTTACACGTCCATGCTAAATTTATTAACAGATGTAAAAAAATAGCCAATTAATTGTTTCACATAAACCCTTGCATAACATGTCTAAGACGAAATGTTAACACATAAAATATTAACACAACTAAAATGACCGACAGATAACAAAGATGCACTAGAAATATTTATTATGAGACAAGAAATTAAAAGAGGCGACGAGCGACCGCCTCGAGGCGCGAGGCCGAGGCAAGCGTTCGCGACAACAGACAACATGAACCTAAGAAACTTTACCTTGTCATGCCACTACAAGGGGATTATGTGAAATACCACCCTCCGGTTACCGATTACATTAAGTATATTAGAAGTAATTATATTTGTTGTTTAGATTAAAATGCCAGCCAGTGCTGTGGGGATCCGAAAGTGTGCCGTGCGTGAACACCTAAATTAATTTTCCATTTGTAATGTTTGCTGCTCGTTCGTCAAACCGAGTCGGGTGCGAAGCGTATCTATGTACAGTCGCAAGCACTGGGCGATCGCCGGGGAACACCAGGTGGTATTTCTAAAAGAAACTATACAAATATTAGACACATGCGTTCCTATACTGCCCAATAAGGTGTCAATAGGAATATTTATCTAGACAAAAAACTTATTTGACAAACCCCACTTATTGAACTTCGACAAATCCCACTTAACCTTTTTAAAGTCCTGCCCCGAAATAGCCAAGTATAAAATCCGGGTGACTGTCCCAACAGATTCATACCTAATAATGATGTGAACAGGCCAACAATATAAACGTCAGGTATGACGGAATCCATTGACACTTCAATTGGCAGTTGGTATAGTGTGCGCAGGACCAGCGAAGGACCATGTCGGTCTTTGCTCGCCCCGCGAGTGAGTCGACAGAGATCACAATAGTCAGGTGAACGTCCCAGTGAAACGGTGAGGGCAGGGGACAGCTCGGGTGGCGGGAGAACTAACATATCCAAGGAACAGTTAATAACGAGCAGCAAACCATTCAGATTACCACTGGCATGTACCTATTGTCGTACCGCACTCGACGTAGGCCGTTGGGTTCATTGCTACACACTAATAGGGGAAATCGTTTCGAGATCACAGCGTTATCGTAGAGTCTTTTCTTATTGTTAGTTAGGGGACTAATATCACAAGAGCGTGGGCGTGCCGCGTGCTAACGGCTGCCGTCGCCGCGACCGAATATGATTTGGGCGAGAGCATGGAAGTCTGCAAGAGAGAGAACGCTCGGTCGGGTGACAGTTCCTGGGGCAGGTGCTCCAGCACGGGCAAGCGGCGCAGACACGTGTTTGACAACTGGTACTTCCGTGTAATACAAGCAACAAGGCTCGTTTGCGCTCTATATAAAATGCTAATTGCGCAATTAATTCTCAGACAAAACATGCAAAAATTATACTTCTCCATGTTCGAAGTGACAATTTAAAACCCGTAAGTGCAACTATACAACATTACCATTAGAACCCCCATCTATCAGTGCTTGCGTCAAGAAATAATGTGAACATCGTGCGTCAAACCAGCACCTGCGAGTTACCCGTGCCGTGCTACCACTAACCCTGACTTATAGTGTAATCAGACGAGTAAGGTAATGTTTTAATAGATAGAGAAAATTTCACGATCGAACTTACTATTCTGATTGTACTATGTGTGTTGGTGTACGTAGCAAATCGGCGGCCACGTGACGAGCTGGCGGCCGCCCAAATGCAATTTTTTTTTCATTGTAACGTAACATAACACTGATTCCATGCACAGCGGGGCAAGCGTCAATTTACCAAGCAACGAAATACGCTATTTGCTCGTGATTTGCAACCACTGTGACTTTTTGAACTTCTGCTCATGGGGTCCCAGACCATAGCTACACTCAAGTTTCTATTAATTACGGGGATCATCAGCCAAAAATTTGGAAAACACATTGCGCAGTAATAAAAAATTACGATTCCACATAACTTTATGTTTTAACCTCAGAAGTGTCAAATTCTCATGCGTTGTTAAAATTTTTGTGCCGATGTGTTATCAACTTATCAGTGACGCCAAACCTCATTTTAACTACAATAATCATTATTACTTACAATAACTACTAACTAGATAGTTTGGTTTTGTACAATTTATTTTTGTTACTATGACTGAAATATATATCATAAAAAAAAATCTGACAAAACATTAGTAGAATATGTTCGTGCCGTTGAAAATGTACCGATATTCGTAAATCAAGAGTAAAGATAAACATTCGTTGGTCTGGGGTTATTTTATGATACACCTACCTAAATCATTAATCTTATGAGAAACTTTTAGAAGTGGCCTGATCATGATCAAACCATTTCAGGCAACAACATTGTAACTCAAAAGAGGGTGGTATTTTTCTTTCATTTTGTAAAAGATATTGTGTAAAAGTTATTACAAATTCTGATCTTGTGAATCTTCTAGAAATGTTCGAAGGCGTACTAGATCATATCACAAATGTCATAAACACACTGTACATATATCTTAGTAAAAATCTAGAATCTCAGTTGTAATTTATAATGTTGCAAACATCTGACATCAAGTTGTAAATAATCAGATTCACAAACATTCACAAAACAACTGAGATTCCGCAGTTGTTTTTTAACTAAACTGTCGACCAATCAGCGAGAGCGATAAAAACAACCAATCAGATTGCTTATCTTTCAAAAAGCGAGCTTAACCTTATATCGCAATATTGCTTTCATTTTAATCATAGAATCCGAAATAATATTCCAAGTCTAAGTATTGTTGAATTTATCGTTACGACATTACATTTTAATCCTGACATTTATTTTATAACATCAGAATTGCGCAGCAAACTGCGTGCGACTCTGGATTATTCTTATGGCTTCAATTTTATAGAATCTAATATCATTCCGATTTCTATATTTGAAACAGAATTGCAATACAAAAGGCCGAATCGTCCATGCGAACCCAACAAAACGTCGACTTACCCTCGTAATTGACCTGACCGTCGCCGTCGATGTCTGCCTCGCGGATCATTTCGTCGACCTCCTCGTCGGTGAGCTTCTCGCCCAGGTTGGTCATCACGTGGCGCAGCTCTGCGGCGGATATGAACCCGTTGCCGTCCTTGTCGAACACGCGGAACGCCTCGCGGATCTCCTCCTCGCTGTCGGTGTCTTTCATCTTGCGCGCCATCATCGTGAGGAACTCGGGGAAGTCTATCGTGCCGTTGCCTGTAATGAGATGAGTGGGATCGTGAGATTTTTTAATCTGGTAAAGATTTAAAAGTTTAGATAAGATATTGTGAAACGAGAAGGTAAATGAAATATTTAGAGAATAGGACTAAATTTGGGCGATCAGGAAACGAAAATACGATCCCCATAGGTTTAATTACGTTCTTAAGAAATTGGCCTGCGGTGAGTCATCAGGGGAAAGCTATTAGATTTAACAATGAGCATCATATCTACGATCAACAATGTGCTGCTATTCGCGGCGATGATGCCGGTCCCATCCAGATGTTCCCTATCACCTCCCGTACGCTACATCAATAAGTGTATAGGAATGAACTCAATGCCCGTCAAGAAACAGGATTTATGGGGTATTAAAGTACACAATAAACGAATAAGTTGTTCATTAATGGTCCATTAATATGCGAGATTATTTGTGATCCTGATGCTGTGCTGTACGTTTCCACGAATAGACAAACAAACAATGATTTCTGGGAAATCAATGAACGCGTGGCTTTTAGCAGCAGATTTGTAAAATTAAGCATGTACTTAAAGTACCAACCACATTACACTGGCATTAGAGAAGGCACATTAAAAATATTGCGATTATTCTGAGTTTTGAGGGATTACATTGATAGTTAGATTCATATAAAATAGTTATAAAAAGTCAATAATAACCTTAAATCAAATCGACGCATATAAAACGTGTCTTGTTTAATGTGTGTAATCACATAAGCGGGCGGCACTTGTTGACATGGCTTCAGCCATTACATTAGCCTGTGCTTACTTTGGCATAGTGGTAAAACCATTGCGTGACTAAAATAATAGAAAAATTTATGGTCTCGTAATGAAAATTAAACATGGCAAGACCTATTTTACTGGTATATTTCGGTGGACTACCGTAATTTACTGCCGAATGTGTGAAGCAATAAACAACCTGAGTTAAACAAAACGTAAGCACGCATGTCTCAGTTTTTAATCAAGTTGAAACCTTAATAACTATTGTTTTTCAAGTTCTTTAAAAATTTAGTGGCAAGCAAAACAGATCGTACTAGTTTCATATTCAAAGCGAGAATGTGGGGTTCGCACAACTCATTGAAATGCCAATACCGCTGCACTGCGCTGCATCCGAATTATTTATGCTGTCCGTGCGCACTACATACGGCAGTTACTGGGCAAAGCAGGGTTTATCGTTTTATATAAAATATCAATACCCAAGTCCATGTTATATATCACTTTCGTCCTAATGATGCCGAGATAGGATTTAATGTCGTATACTTGCAATAATTAAAGACAATGTAATTTTTAACAAAGAAATAGAAAAAAAACAGACGAAAAACCTAATCGAAAGTGTTAGTGCTCCCCGATGTAAGCATATTTTTTCACTTTAAGTCGAAAGGTATTTTTGTGATCTTGTCACGTAAGGCTTTGCAAAGGATTTGAAAGCTTGAGCCGGTTCCCGCTACGTGTGGAGACTTGGAGCCGGGATATCGTACGTATTTACATTACACTCCCGTTACGCCGCGAGTCGATTTATCATAATTTCACAACGCGTGACGTGAATATGTCACACGCCTCAGAAAGTTGAACGCACGCAATGCCTTCAAGGGTATACATATAAGTAAATTGCTTAAAATCTAAACAAATTCTGTGTCTCAGTCAAAATAAATATGAGTTAAAGAAATTTTACGTAATTTAAAATTTTAACATGATTTTAGCTAAACAGTGCAAGATTGAATTTATCTATTATTGAGTTTATGTAGACCATATGTAGTTATTGCTAGCGTTCAGGGCTAAATCGTGGTTGTTGAATTTGTATTGTGAAATATCACGAATATAATATTATTATGGCACGCCAAGCGTGACAAGCATCCGTCATCGGTAGCCTGGCCTGAGTTGAACGCACGCCGTCCGTCGCAAAAATAAGTGCGGGTTAAGTTTGGCGTGTCTAATTCTGGGTTAACCTTTGCGAGGTGGTCCGCGGGCTATTTATACCCGACGCCGAGCTTCCGAGAATGCAGGCCGCTTGGACTATCGTGCACCTGGTGCCTGGACTATACTATCAATCGTCGGATACTAGTGCAGTATTTATGTCAACGGCCAATTATTTACTGCGTAGTACTTGAAGTTGAACTGGTAAAACGTTTTAGTTATTTTGACGTAAATTGAAATAAATAATATTAATAAGTTTGTTAAGCACGTTATAATTTTGTTACAAAATCAGGTTGCTATTTTATTAAACTAAACATTTAATTTCAAATTGGTATTTAACTGGTAAAGTTCACATTCAGTGGTCTTTTTCTCTACTTGACCTAGTCTTTAATATCAAACAAAGTACCTGCCTAAAAAGATAAAAATATTTGCCAAGCGGGTATTGTATAACAGCTTTGCTAAATAACTACGGACAGAATTTTTTTATAACAAATATGCTCTGCTTCAACCGCGTCGAATTATTTGTTGTTTTAACTTCGTTCCCTGATAAATGATCATATTGGACGCGATATTGTTTATTTTGTTATCGGCAGTATAGTGTCGGATTTTGCGAGACATAATAAACATTCAGACTAGGTCCATAGCACCATCGTTCCTTACTCATTCTTTAATAATTTCGCCTACCAATAAAACGTTCCCAAACCTACAAATTGAGGATGTACATTTTAATTAGTGAAATGTTGGATGTTTAAAAAGTAAACCAAACTATGCAACTAGATGATGAAGTGTTAAATTACAATCAACATGTTAATCTGCGTGAGATGAGAACAATCGAATCAATCAGCTTTAGCAATGCAATCAAGCCGGCAATCGGAACGTGATCGGGTAAACACGTCACTCGGGGAAAGTTCCGGCAATTAACGCCAAGGCCACAGCACATTGTGTCTATGTATACGATATTTTCCACAGACATCAGAAGTGATATGCGTTAAATCAGCCTCTCCGCTAGACTCCTTAATTTGCGCATCTTAATTCACTTCGCGAATATTAAGACAAACATCAGAATTGCGGAAGAAACAAAGGCCATACTTGAGAATGTAAAGACTATTTGCATTACTTCCTCTTTGTGTTCTCGATTCTTTTACTAACATTTAATCAAACGATACGACATCGTTGCCGTGTTCTAGTGAACGGGTGTAACAGATCATGTGATATTACATCTAAAATTGGATTATGATTACGATGAAATCATTTGATGCATGTGTGTTGTGTACCCAATTAAATTAATGGCCAAAATCGTTATGCGTTGGTGTATGATGTTATCAGCGTGCTGCGAGGCAGCCAAATGAGCACTTTTTAATGACATTGACAATATGGGGACATTTTTGGTAACAGTAGATTGCCGGTTGCGAAATTATGGTCTAATGTGAATAAAACAGTGCTGAGCCGTAGCGGCCAAATTTAGGCGGTAAATATCATAGTTGCCATTGCGTGAATACGAAGCCTTAGTAATACACAGCAAGGACGTCTGACTCAGAGCGTGCCGTCAGCCTTTAGCATACCACCACATTCCTTATGTAGGGAGCGTGATTCGATTTCATTACCATCCAACTAACGCACCCAAGATAATATTAACATGCGTTAATGTGAGAAAATCATATTACTATTTGTCGTAAAATTGGGATTTCAACAGAAAACATGCGGAAGACTGCTTTATTTCCTTGGGGAACCAAAAACGCATCATACTGCGGGGTTAGTGCACGCGTAACGAGTTCATTATGAACTTTAGTGCCGGAGCCCGACATAGCTTTATGTTAGCTGGAACTGGTGCATCTGCCCGCCGCAGCGATGCATTTTCACGAACGAGGTAAGGCAGGGCGATGCTCCTCGTCGACCCGGCACTGTGAGTAAATCGCGACAAACAGACTGGCATAAAGCCAGCGGAATATGCAAATTCATTCGCGATCTGCAAATCGTCCAGACGAACGAACTGTTACGCGCGATGTCAACAACGCTTAAGATAACACGAGCTGAGACTTTAATAACTTGTTAAATGTCGTGTGTCTTCGTTATGGTTGAAAAGTTGTTTTAATTGTGTTAAATGGATGCTGTAATATGGCAGAAAGTTCAAAAATAGAACGGGGATCTGATTCAAGCGCGTGATTCAGAATCTTAAAGGGCACCCCGTTGAGCAATTAGGACGACAATGGGTCAGCTATTTGGGCAATGTTCGGGGGCGTCGCTCGAGATGAAACCGCCCGATAGCAAACGGATAGTTTGGCGACTTACCAACTGAGTCTTGGGATTTACCCACCGTGGAGAAGCGAGTTATAGCCCTTCACAGCGGCTGACAGATGTTTACAACGAACACTGTTTACGCGGCGCAAGGTCGACTGCAAAATAATATAGGGTTGATCGATAAGGCGATAAGCTCGGTAAAATACGGCATGTCGTCAAGTTGTTTGGGCCGAGCAGTGACCAAGGACAACCGGTCACAAGTAATGCAAGCGCCATTTATTTGATATCAATCTTGAAAATGGAGCCGAATCATGGATTTTGTCAAAGTTACACAACACACATCGGCATGGCCAATCGTTGCCGCCATCTTGTGTGATTTATACCAGACGTAATGTGGACTGGACACAAACCAGAAGAGATAAATGAGAATTATCTTAGGTTGTCGTAAATTAAACGGTCGTTAACTTAGATATGCTGGAATGTGCGACACCGATGTTCAGTTCATTGCGTTAACATTGGTGACATTTTGCGATCGGAACACAACACGAGGAAAACTAGTGACGATAAAAACTGCCTAAGGAGGACAATGGATGACGTGTGTAACAATGGCGCGAGAAATATAACATCGCAATTTTTGTCCAGTTGTTACATACTCTATTTAAATATTATCATAAATTATTTCCTTAAAACGTATAGGTAAATTAGCATGATGCGAAGTTAACATGGTCCATCCATGGCGTCACCCAGGATCAGTCAGCCGCGGCTGGTGATATCACCGCTAACGGCCGCACAGGAGCCTAACGTGTAATCTTGAAATCATCCTACAATGAAGTCATCTATTGAGTCATTGTATCACATCGTTATCAATTTCAAGAGGCGCTCTGAGGAGCCCATAGCAGATTTTATCCCGATGGTCATTTCGGACGATCAATTTTGAGTGAGTACCTCATAAAAATTGGCTCCACCAAGAAGCAACATCCAAGTAGCAGGGTCGCGACAGTAGTTCTTGAGGAAAGACGGCACAAACAATAAAGCCGTGGACCATCATCTCATCGACATATAGTTTCTCGAGAAAGTAGAGAACAATTTGATGCGATCTAGAACAAGTGGTGATCGGTTCCAAGTCGATCGATGGCGGGTTGCTTGACCGGCCCGTAACCTATTTTTATTGTGATCCCGGATTAGAAGCGTAAACAGGCGCATGCGTCGTGCGAACGCGTACATCTCAGCGGACATACATCATCAGACAAATGATAGATAACTGTCAGTTTGTGAATTATCTCTTACTTTATGAATGATTTTATTGAAGCTATTATAGCAGAGCCTTTAGTCGCAGTATATGATATTCGCAAAACATCATAAGAGCAAGACATTATAATCTCAAAATAGCACATTCTCAAAATATGATATTCTCAAAATATCATAATAGCTAGATATCATATTCGCGAATCATAATGTTCCCAATACATCATATTTGCAAAAAAGCTAATACTCAGGAAATCATATTCAATCAAATATCATATTCGCATTTCACGATATTTTTGATCCAAAAGTAACATCAGCTACAATAAAACCAAGACTGCGTTTAATTGATTCTTGTCCTAAAACGTGGTACTGGCTGGCCATTTATTTGACAGGAAAAACGTCAACTTTGATTAAACATATTATTTATTGCCTCAGAGGGTAAAATACTTTGCTTTAATTAGTGTTTCTCTGCTTAGGCATAAATATGGAACAATTCAAATGTAATAATAATGAAATAAAGTTCATCAAAAGTCAAAAAAATAAACCGGTGTTACTCTATCAGGGATACAGGTACAATTTCTATTTAAAAAACAAATCTGGGACGACAAACTGGCGGTGTTCTAAGCAACAAGAATGCAGAACGTCAATAACTCTCAACGCCAACAATGAAATTATCAGACCCGCTAAGCATGTCTGTGATTCTCCCAATTTTACAAGCAACCTAATAGATTTGATTGTTGATGACTGTAAGAATGAGGTGTGCACCAATTTTACTTCTGCGCAAAAGATTTTTGAGAACAATATTTTAAAACACGATTTCAAGGGTCAAGAACATGAAATACCAATATTTGCGTCAAAAAAAGATACTCTGTACAGAGCTAGAAATAAATATTTAAATATGGATAACTTGAAAAAAGACTCATTTAACATAAGACTTCCAGATAACTTAGTAGGAGATTTCTATTTATACGACGTACATGAATCATTTGGCCGTATTATATTTTTTTCAATGTTGACACGTGCAGAGATACGTGAATATTTAAAAACGGTATCAAGTATTTACGGAGACGGTACGTTTAAGATTGTACCTAAGCCGTATTATCAACTATACAGCTTACATGTCGACGTGGCACGTACTGAAGAAACAATTAATTTTATTCCAATAATTTTTGCTTTACTTCCCAACAAACAGCAAAAAACGTACGAGTGCTTTTTTTCTATACTTAAACTACAATTCGGATTGAACTTAAATATGTACAAGTGCGATTACGAACTGCCTGTTGTTAAAGCTGTAAACCAGGTATTCCCAAATGCAACCGTCAAAGGCTGCTATTATCACTTTTGCAACGCTGTTTTCAAAAAAAGCAAAGAATTCGATCTCTCTGCAGAAAATCGAAAAATTGTGCAATATTGTTCATTGTTACCACTGCTACCATCAAATTTGATACCGGAGACATTCTACACGATTATGGAAATGTCATCACGAGACCGAGACATTAATAAATTTCTTGATTATTTTAATAATCAGTGGATGAAAAAGATAAGCAGTTCTATATTAAGCTGTTATGATCAAAAAAACAGAACTACAAATGGAGTCGAAGGATGGCATCGCCGAATTAATAGTAAAATTCCTAAAAAGCCAACATTGTATCAATTTATAGCATTAATGAAAAAAGAAGCAAAAATACAAAAAGTAAAACTAGAAAGAAACAATTTACATTTTGCTGACAAGAAACGAAATAAAAAAACGATAGACAAAAATAAAAAAATTAAAAGTATCGTCAATGATTGTGTACTTAAAACAATAAGTCTTCCGGTATGTCTAAAACGGTTAAGTGTTTTACAGAAATATTAGTAGTAAATATATTTTGAATATAATTAATAATAATAAGAATATTTTTTATTTTGTTTTTTGTAATAAGAATAAATAATTTGTTTTGTAATACCTAACAAATAATACTATGTTTCGAAATAATATATCTACCATTTCCAGCACTTCCAGCGGTCACCTCCTCCGCTCTTTTTTGTCTAGCTACATAAATTTTTGTCATATATCGTAATATATCAATTACATATGCCTTACTGTACTTAGAATATAATGTTTTGAGCTTATCATATTTTGCGAGTGTGGTATATTGCGAAAATCATATTTCGTGAATGTGTTTTTACGAGAATCTTATGTCTAGCTATTATGATATTTTGAGAATATCATATTTTGAGAATGTGCTATTTTGAGATTATAATGTCTTGCTCTTATGATGTTTTGCGAATATCATATACTGCGACTAAAGGTAGCAGAGGTAGTATATATTAAGAGTTCTTAATTTGCAGTACAAACTGTACATAAGTCTGCAGTTTTCATTTAAAATATGGGCATTCCACAACTTCACGTGTATAAATTAACATTGCGAAAGCCAATATAAAATAACGCATTGCATAAGATACATATGTTACGTCGTTGATTTCGGCTGTCATTGACAGCTCGCACCAGTTGTAAATCCCTTTAGAAACCAGTTTATGAAATAGTTTCGAATAAATCATTCATTGGATGCTTACATTGATTGCCGACGTAGGGTGACAGTCTTCAACTGTCTCGTTGAAAGTTCACTGTTTATTACCGTGATTTGTTTTCATGGACATGCTCGTTTATCATGCATGTAGCGGTCCTATACCCCTCAGTTCTACTACGATCTATCAAATAGTGTTTGCATCAGTGCATCAACTCGATTGTGCGATCGTAGTAAACGTGATTTATTCAAAGGTTAGAGCCGGGGGCGGGTCAATCGAAACTGGAGACGCAGAGCTGCGACACATAAATTAGCCAATTATTTGTTTGTCTGTCTGCACTGCTCGGCATTGGATAGTTTGGCATGTATTGGAAGAATGGCTGTCTGTGATTCCGTTTCGTCACTCACAGTCTGCACAATGCCTATGGTAGCCGGTTTGAAAATTATTTGCCATATTCAAACTCATATTTCCATTGGCTATATATTCTAGTTTAAAATTTAGCAAACCATCCTTCGAACTCCATTCGAAAGTCGTCCAAAAATAGTCTGAAAAGTCAACTGCAGCTAAACTCATTCTAAATTCGGGTCTTAGGCGGATTGCAGCGTCGCCGGTCCTCGCAGGCCGCCCAATTACCCCGCAACACGTGCCCTGGGTATTGATCGCCGTGCGCCCCTCCCCTACTTCACACCCCGTCAGCTGACGACGAGTATTTATTCGACATTTTTCGTTGTAAATCTTGAGATTAGAGACCATTAGCGCTACGACTTCGGAAGTTCAATAAATTGACAGAGATTCATACTGAATGCGTTTGTTTTTTTTTTAATTAACTTTGATAATGAACTGCAAAAAATAATTATTTAATGACGGAAATTAAGCGTTAATGCGTTAGAGTACGCCTTCACCACGCAATTTAAAATAGCACTTGACCAGTATTTATTCTCTTTGACACAATTTTGTAATACTTGCCAACATTGCGACCAGTTTTTCGTGATTGGGTCGAAGCCAGGTTACGACCGATAATCCGTATTCAAAGTCATGTGTGAATGGATTAGCCGGCGTGTTCAGCTGTCGATGTCCCGTCAAGAAAAGCGGAATAGTGCCCACGAGGCATTGTTCTGTCCCACAAATAGACGAGTGCCATCCAGCTATCTCCCTCTGGCGAGTGAACGACTCCTTATCGCGACGTCCATGACATCACAGGCAAAGTCCATGCCAACTAGAGTAAATTTAGTTCACACTTTTTTGTCCAATTATCTGTATTTTTGTAGGTTCGAAATAGTTTCCATCCGAATTATGGTTTATTGTGCAGTTGAACTTCTCATAACAACCTGAAAGGGCTCCAGTCAAATGAGAAACAGGCTGTAAATTTTGCTTTCAAAGAACGATTTCTTATTGTTATTTTGTGAGAAGGAAGTTGTTAAATACACGAACTTGGGCAAGAGCTTACAGAAATATCAAAGTAAGTAATCTTGTATGAGCAGAATGTATACATACTGTGTATTTTCCAATCGAATCGGTGCATTTGAGTGCCCTTTGATCATTCGGATTTGCTCTCGAAAAGCAGTAAAATCGTGTTCAGTAGTGGGGTCATTGAAACTTGGCAGGTCAGCCTCGGCGGATCCGTCACGTCACTGGCGCCAGCGACCAAAGACTAATCGCGGACTAAAGCAGAAACCAACTGTCTAGCGTAAACTAGAGTTAAAGAGAAACAAGTTGTAAACAACATAATAAGACAACAGTCAAGGAATAAAATTTCTGCTGATTTATAATGTAAAGTCTTCAGTTCAATCAATTTTCTTGGGGTCGTTGAAACTTGGCGGGTGCAACGGTGCTGTGCCTCAAATTAGGTCACCGGCGTCTGAAGCCAGCCCACGTAACTAATGTGATTTTAGCAGATTCTGCAATTCCTGGCTTTTCTTTGTTGTTATGATACATAAGTTTAAAAAGGTTTTCCACTACTTAATAATAGTCCTCGTTTCTTAAATATACTTTATGCATCCGAGTTAGTGTTTGCTTTGAAGACTTCTTCAGAAAACAATTCATATAATTGTCGCGTGCACATCAGTCATCGAAAAATATTCTCAGAAACGGTTAAATCTGGGAGTCATATTCCTGGAAAAAATATTTGTTGCCATATTTATGAAGCTGTCGTATGAAAAAGCACGGCTTAAATTATTTAAATTATGTGATGACTGTAAATTTTTGTGCGCAAATCCTGTGGACGCGTAACGTAAATATTCTCAGATGTAAAGCAGACATATGTATATATATGTATAGTTGGTACTGATTATGCACAAAAAATAATAATAAAAAGCTTTATTAAGCAGGAGTCATTATCATTTTAGTATTCTGTAGTATTTTCTTGTTGCAAATGTGTTTTTTTTTTGTAACCTGCGTTGAAATTGATAAATATTAAGATTAAATCTGTCGTAAGATTAAAAATGTCGCATATTGACGAGAATGCCGTAATGCAATATTAAACAATTGCCAAGAGCGAGCGTTGTAAACAATCGGTAATGTATATTATATAGCACATTAAAATAAATTACAGCTGATACATCCGTGCTCGTATGGAAGTTTGCCCGAAATAATATTTATTGCCCAAAACCAATAGACCATTAGGAAGACATACTTCTTTTCCGTATCAAAAGAAATGATAACACAAATTAAAGAAATAGCCGGTAAAATAAAGACGGAACGTTTTTTAGTGCAATGATTAAGTTAATGAGCCAATTTACCTAGAATTTCAGATGGGCAGGGCTGAAGTCATTTCAGCCAGTTACATCTAAGATCCCTTCAGGACACTTTCGAAAACAAATTCCGAAACCAGTTCTAGTTTTATATCACTTTTAGAGTACAGTAAAGCGTGTTGCTGATGAGTTTCTGTTGGCATTTCACAAAAATGTTACTGATACAGCTGATATTTTATGTAAAGAACTAACAAAAGAAAAAACTCAGTGCTGTGAATATTTTATTTGATTAGTTCGTTAGATTAGAGTGGCCTGGCCCGAGGCCAATAAAATTTTTCCCAAATCTCTTCTGTATTAAGAATAAAGTGATTCGACCAGAGAGAGCATAGTTATAAATGTTTTAAACAAAAAGGTATGATTGATCAGTATTTTCAGGGAGAACAAGTCCAGTAGGACCACCTACAAACTCATGTATATTTTAGCAGAGCAGTTTCGTCGAAACGAGCACAATGGCTGAAGAGTGCCCATAATTACATTAATGGTCGAAGAAGGAGTTGATAAGAAATTTTCAATCATGCATTTGGACACAAAGAAAGCAGATTAGATTTTCGAACGTGAAGATATTATTTCCATAATATTCTGTTCTTGTTCTGTGTCAATTTTGTGCGAAATTTTTTATAAGCTTTGTTCTCTAACTGGCACACCTAACTACTAACTAACTAACACCTGAAACCACTAGATCATGTCTTAATAATAATTAAACAGTCAAGACGAATGTCACTAGCTTTTGGACAGGCTTGTGATACTAAAAACAACAGCTTTAAACAGTTAATTCTAATCAGTAATACATTATCGCCGGCTAACGGACAACAGTTATCGCAGGAAAGCGGTGGTGGTTTCCGATGGCGACAATTAGTTCGTATTGTGGTCCTGCGCGGCCGGATGTATCAATATAGTGCTCAGTGCTAGAAATCAGACACGCAATGTCATGGTCGCGATGTGTCACTTGCATTATGAACGATTAAATGTATTTAAACTAGCCGTGCCCCGTGACTTTGTCCGCAGTAAAACGTAATGTTACAATTTGAAAAATAACGAGTAATGGGGATAGAAATTTGTGTATTTTAAAGTTAGAACAATCTAGAAAATACATCTGCGAAAACCGCATTCAAATCGGAGCAATAGTTTTCGCGTGTTGAACAATGAATGACAAACACATCTACAGACAGACAAATTCACAAATTATATTTTAAGCATCTGTTGGTTATATTTAGAACGCCCATATCGATTTATGGCAATATCTTTCAAACACAGACATCGGTCCGTTGGAAATGTGGAATTATCCCATTTTTGGTTTCCAATTCTATAAAAAAAGGCGAACATGTCGAAAGAGAAAAGCATTTGGTTCGATTGCAAGAGTTCATTACTTATGCATATGAGAAATGCCTCGTATCAGCACAAGAAAATTCCACGTAGAATAATTTATTATTTAGGACCGAATTCGACGATGCGTGACGTGAAGGTCAGTGACGGAGGCCCATAACATGCATGCTTGGACTTATTGAACTTCCCGTTGTACTATTGATCCAAATATTTTACTATAAATAAAAAGGTGAAAATGACCTCATTTTTCACGAAATTGATTATATATTGATAGCGAAATCGATTAACGATTATAATGCGATATGAATTGGATTTCTTTCAGCCGACATCAGGCTAAAGATTATTATTTATTTGATAATCGGCAGTTTCTATGGACTGATTTTAATTATCGAATGTTACACAACGCTGAAACGAATTCTAAAGATAAGTTTGGAGATAAATAAGTATAATTTGGAACAGTTTTATTCTGAGACTGAATTAAAATGCCCCTGTTAAAACGCTTCGAATACATAGCTCATAATGCAGTGGGCATGCATTTCGAAGGCAAATAAACAAGTGACGTTTAACAACATTACAAAATACGGACAGACTAAAAGAAAGCAACAAATTTGACGCTAAAAATATCTATGCACCACCATAGAATGAAATTTTACAATCAGTATTCATTTCAGCAACAACTTTATCAGAGAAAGTGGAGCACGAGTAAGAATTCTCGTCACGACTTCTAGTTGTGGAGTACATGTACAGTGACATACGTCTTTAGACTCGCCGCGTTCTGTTATCCAACAATTGGCAAGCTCTACTACGTACTACGACCCTAGTGTTGTGTTACGTTTGTAGCGGCAACAGGAGTGACGACTGCAGTTATCACGATGTTGTATTCACACCTTGTTTATTTAGCACATGCCTCTATATGTTTTGGTTTGTATAACCATGTAATGCATTCATTTGTCAAGTATAGCGTTCATGCTCTCATGGAAAATGTCAGTTGGAGCGTATACAATGTCGTGGAGATGATAAAACAGAAGGAACGTGAAAAATTGGTATATCAGATCTAGTAAAAGTGCAAATGATCTTAAAAACAATGAGGAAACAATCTGATGGTAGCAATATTCTAAGAGACTCCATCATGCATTGTCACAGATACAAGAACGCCTACAAAGGAATTGAAAAAAATAAACAAAACAGCCCACGTATTCGTTAACATACCAAACAAGTGAAAAACTAATAAACAGAATCTCAGGGTCGTGACGTCATCCAAAATTTAGTAGAACTAAGTACTTAACATTACCAATATTCTGGCCTACAACTAAACTGAAAAGAATAGGTATAAAATAATCAATTACCGACTCGTTGAAAAGGATTTCTTTACATGCTCCAACAACTTCAGATAAGAGAATATTATGATTTAGTGAAAACATGTGTAAGAATATCAAATCTTATAAATTTTCTAAAAGCGTTTTCAAAATGACAATCTAGATTGCAGTTGATCTCAATGGAGATGTATTTTATATTATTTATATCGATATAATTATAGTATGTGCTAGTATTCGAACGACAGCTGTTCACACACAAGCGAACCGTGAGAATAATATCACCCTTGTAGATCTCCCAAACCAAATGCCTCACTTGAGACCGGCTGAATCATTCAACAATACATTTATTTTCTCGGTATATGCCTTTGTATTCTGTTTAAAATACAATTGAACTTGTAGTGTAACTGCAAATTATGAGAGAACTTTGTCAACGACACGCATACGTTATAACTTTTGTAAGCATTTGAATTTTACACTTGGCAAGTAAAATTATGTGATTTGTGAAAACCAAAGAAAATTTTAACCAGAAAGTTAAAATTGGGAGTAGTTAGAAGGGTAAAAAAAATTAACGGTACTACTAAATGGTAGTAACAAGGGCAAGAAACTGTTAATTAGTGATGTTTTGACAGTTTGACAACAATACTGACAAAGATTGCATTTAACAACAACAATATTGAATGAAATACTATTTGAAGTTATATGAGTTGTTTTCTCAGCAGAATATAATTGAAGCGGGGTTGATGATCCAACGCAAGGAATTATCCCAGTCTACATATCGATAACGCGAATGTCACGGCCGAATTGCTGCAGACTCATAAACAAAACATCGGGCGTTGGCGAAAACGATAACACGCGTTGACACTGCCAGGCCTAGGGTTGGCATTCGTTAGGTTATCACCGGGAAATGTACTTGTCTTTGTAACAGAATTATAACTATACATAGGACAGAAATTTAAGGACAACGGGCCGGGCTATTTTGTAACTCGCCTCGGTGTGTAAACAGGACAATTTCAAATTAAGAAGTTATAAATCATCTGACAACCCTGTTGAGTAAGCGTCACACTGCATAGCGGAACGCGAATCTCGAATCATTTGCCAAAAATCTCCGACCCGCTTTCCGATCTTGAACAACAGCGAAAGTATCCAAAAGAATCCGACTTGTCAGTTTGACCAAGTAATTACATTTCAAGTTGCATTAAGGAACATTCATGACAACTGTCTTGGAGCGCGAAAAATAAAACACAAAGTTAGTCTCGATTTATTACATATTTATAACAGCTTGATTAATGGAGCAACATATATTTTCGCGGTGACAACGCGCTTAATAAAATTAACGACTGCGTTATTTAAGCAAATTGCAAAAAATGGTGAAGAATCACGAATGAAATCTATAAAACCTTATTTGAATATTTTATATTAACCCTAATTGGAACGTGAATAGGGCACGACAGACAAAGATGGGAGAAATGAATTTTGGGTTACATGGATGATATAGTAACAAAAGAGAAGGCTGTTGTATAATGTATGACAAGCTGAAAACAAAGATTTTACACATGTTAATATACGATAGTGGAAGGCTACTCATTGCCGTATATGATTTTCATTGTCTCTCACTACGTAACTATCTCTGAATAGAATACATTTTGGCGTTATTGAAACCTGTTTTCCATTCGAACTATTGCTTACTAGAATTCTGAGGAAAAAAACATTTTAAAGTTAAAGTACTTAATAACTAAACACCGCCTATCGGAATACGATTTCCGATGTGTTACGATTTCCATAAAAATATTTATCTATATATTTTAATTAGAAAGACCAGATCTTTGTTCACCAGTGTTCAAATATCCTTATAACAATGACTTCTGCAACCTAAATGATGCCATTAAGCAAAGCATATATACATTTTAACCATAACACGCGCCATTCTGTTCCAAATAGACCTGCGCAATCCTGTTTAGCCGCCACGTTGACACAGGTACGCCACTAGGTCATCCAATTAAAGGCTACCTAGTTTCTAAGCTAATGAGTTTCCAATAGCCTTCGCAGAATGGGTTCAGCAATGAAACTAATATCGCTAAAGAGCGCACAACAGGGTGACTTGATTTTACATACAAATGGGAACTTTCAAGCGTTTATAGCTAAACAGATTTCTAGCCAAGGATTTTGTAAGGAGATTGAACTATTCTACTTCATTGGTAAAATGGTTACTTTTATGGACCCTACAATCGATAGTTTCCAATATACCGTAGGATTATATTTGGTGATAATATTAGTCCAAGAGCACTCTTATCTCGTGTTTTCGGATGAAAGCCAAACATTATGAGAACAAACAGAAAACCTGCGTTATCAAAGCATGCACTAATATTGGCCCGCGGTATCTCATATTTGTTGTTATATTTCTAGCGTTTTAGTCATCTCATGTGATTAATATCAGACAAAGCTAAAATGGCAGTGGCGGAAAACATCTTGTTAAATAAATACAATGGAATATTTATTTTGGTAATATTTACGACTAAGATAGCGGGGCACTCAACTTAGTACAAGACACGAAACAAAAATAAGATTGTATATGACATGTTGAACTCGTGTTTTGAAAATGATATGAGTTAGGTTTTTCAAAACCGTCACTATCACTACATAATGTAAAACAAAATCGCGTATTGAACTTTGTTCCAAGGGACACTGAGCCATGCCATAAGTAAATAATATAATATAATCCTTTATTTTCCTAATATAATATAATCCTATATTTGAAATAATTATCTAGCGACCCGCCACGGCTTCCACCAAGGTACACATACATACAAACTTGTAATAGTGAAAGAATTTTCATTATGGTTTAAAATTTAAAGAAGAATTTACAAAAAACTATCACAGTTGTAAAGTTTAGATTAATTAGTTAATTTAGAAAAATTCATGCAGTCTAAATCTTGTGTTTCGATAATGTTATCAGCTGAAATACGAGTTTCAATTAAAGATAAGATTTTACGATATCTTACACGTGTACAACGCGTGTGTACGCATTACCGATACTTGGGAGAAAGCAATTATTTTATGAAAATTCAAATCGGTTTGCTAATTTTATTTACGATATCTTGTTCTGTATAACTAGAATGGTGCCTACGACAAAACAGTAATTTCTTTTCGGCCATATTGCTGCTCTAACGTGACTAACTGTCACGGATTCAACCTTTAAATTAAGGAAATTCAACATTAATTACCCTTACTAAAAAAATCAACGTTAATTAAATAGTTAGCACATATATCTACATGATATCATTATTTTGATAAAGCACTTCAGAGAAAATACCTACACACAGAAATGTGTAGCTAAGAATTATTGATCATATTAGTATTAACTTAGAACAATAGCAGCAGTTTTTCCGCTGCCTATAATCGTTCTAGTATTCTTATAGTGGATAAACAATGTGTGCTAAAATGTTCGTGATCAAGAGGAAAGAATTGTTCCAATCTCTGTCTTTAAACGGACATATGTAGGTATTCTGTACGTACGGATTCTGTAATTGATAGTTCGATTTGAACTTAAACACCGTTGCGCAGACAAGATGAGACATTAGTTTTAACTTGCTCGCCAGCACTCACTTTAATAGAAATCTCACAAAATCCATCATTTGTGAAAGCTGTTTAGTCCATTCTCTATAATGTACCATTTAAAAGCGTGTTTCCATTGACTAATACAGCCAATCCTATAGTTCAGAATTATTTAGAATGTCTCAATTAAAACGGAATATGCGGTTATATTTTAAAAGTAAAGACTCACCGTCTGCGTCAACTTCGTTGATCATGTCTTGAAGCTCGGCTTCTGTGGGGTTCTGTCCTAGCGATCTCATCACGGTGCCCAATTCTTTAGTCGTGATAGTGCCATCGCCGTCCTTGTCGAACAGTGAGAACGCCTCTTTGAATTCGGCGATCTGTTCTTCTGTCAATTGATCTGCCTGGAAACGTGAAAATTACAATTTAGAATTGATCATTCCAATATGAAAACTATGTAGTACTTTTTTTTATAGGATAAACACGATTGATGACACACGTTTCTTCCTTACACTTGAGTCGCATAGCAACAATATACAGTGGATGCTAACCAAATCGATTGCTAATTAAATCAAAATCATACAATATTAAAAAAATATCGAAACAAGAGGGATATCTGACATCAAGGTAGTTGCGACTTCGGAAAAACAGACAGTAGACAAGACATTCATTACAACCATTATTACTAGAAAAAACATTCAAAATAGACCAAGACTACAGAAACAAAAGGCTACATACGGCGGTGATGACCATGTTTCCACAATGTCCAAACGAGAAGAGAGGCAGACGCGAGTGGTAATAACGCCCGTGCTATCAGTCCTGATAAGCTATCACTCAGATTATGTGTAATTACCCTGTTTGGCCTTCGACGTCATACTGCGGTCTTTGCTATCGAATACTGCATTACAATAAAATTTATCAATCGCTAAAGGCGATAATAACTCCAATATTATTTGCCTTTAGTTGAAGATAGAGTTCCAAAGAGTTTGTATATCTTATCTGATTAAATACCTATTACCTAGTCACTAGGGTGCTTCAAAAAATCTAACTTTAATTTTTTTTGTGGGGCACACTCTCATTTGATTTCAATATAAAAATAAACGAATACGTATTTTTTCTTTTTAGAATTAAGTGAAATTTAGAGGTCGCTACCGGTCATCAAAGTTTTGCAAAATAAACTCTATTTGGTGCAATATGACTCCGGTACTTTAATCTAAACATGTCCCTGCAAGTTATCTAAACACGCCGCAAGTACATAAATAAACCGCGTACAAGGACTCAGCATTGTTCTAAACAAAAAATATCGTGTTAAAACGTGTCACTATCGCAAACAAAGTAGCCAGTGTGAAGACGTATTTTTGATAAGTCCGCCAATATTGTGATTGTGGTGAATAATGGCGTCTACCAGTAAAAGTGGTGTAACAACGCGAAAAAATACTGATATCTGGTTAATAGGACATGTCACACCAACTTTGTCTCATGTAAAACTTCCGTCTATCAAAGAAGTAATGAGTTTATTTTTTTACTTCAAAACTATAGAGAAGGATCAAAATAACAAAGCTGCGGGTCGTGCGGCATACAAGGTTATTGAAATATGGGAAAAAGCCAGTATTCCCACTAGACTTCAGAAACATGTCGTAGCAAAAATACTTAAATATTTCTCTGAATGGCAGAAGCTTAAAAAAAATAAAGAAAATAAGAAAAAGCGCTCAGCTCAGATACAATTAAAGGAAGAACGGTGGAAGCAAAGTCTGGATTGTCTTTTTGATATCGCTCATGCCAGTGCTTTAGATTTGATTACTATAGAGGAAGACAAACAGTTTCTACTTGCACAAAGAACAATGGGACGTCCAGGACAAATAGGCAGCCTAGACAGAAAATTCGAACAAATACAAACGATCAAATCACAACAGGATGAAAAGTTAGAAAAAAGAAAGGTGCGCGAATCAGAATGTATAAAACGACTAACTGAAAAGTGTGAGTTGTTGTCATCATCTTCATCGTCTTTGGAAGGTATTGAAGAATCAAGTCCACCTATTACTCCGTCGCCAAAACCATCTACATCGATTACAAAACCAAAAAGAAGTAAGAAGATAATAGTCGACGACCGTTTGGCTGTAAGTCTCGACGTTGCTAAGCTAAGTGACCGAAAAGCAGCCATTGTTTTAACATCAACTCTTAAGAGCGCAGGTTGTGACGTTTCAAGTTACAACATTAGTTCATCGTCTATTCGCCGTCAACGAATCCAGCGCCGACAAAAAATTGCAGAGTCCCTTAAAAGTGAATTCAAGCCCGAGGTCCCACTAACCGTTCACTGGGATGGTAAAATGCTTGAAGATATAACGGGACATGAAGTTGTCGACCGTTTACCAATCTTAGCTTCAGGCCAAGGAATAGATCAGCTATTAGCTGTTCCAAAACTGCCAAATGGAACTGGACAGGCAATGGCCTCTGCTGTTGTTGATACCTTGTTATCATGGGGTCTAAGTGATAAAATCAAGGCGATGGGATTTGATACCACTGCTTCAAATACTGGGCGAATAAATGGAGCCTGTACTTTACTTGAGCAAAAATTAGAAAAACCGCTATTATGGTTGGCGTGCAGACACCATATTTTAGAAATCGTACTTGAAGCGGTTGTAGTTTTGGCATTGGGTTGTTCAAGTGGGCCAGAAATACAGATATTTAAAAAGTTTCAAAAAAACTGGCCTCAAATTGACCAAGGAGACTTCAAACCAGTTACTTCTGACCCTGACACATTAAAGGATGTCCAAGATATAAGTGACACAATGATTTCTTTTGCCACACAACAGTTGAATCAGTTTCAACCACGAGACGATTACAAGGAGTTGCTAAATCTCATTGTGATTTTTTTGGGAGGAACACCAGAAAAGGGCGTATCGTTTAGAGCACCTGCAGGATTGCATCGAGCCAGATGGATGGCGAAAGCAATTTATGCTTTAAAAATGTATTTATTTAGACAACAGATAAAAATTACAAAAAAAGAAATCAAAGGTTTAAGAGATGTTTGCATTTTTGTTGTCCTAATTTACGCAAAATACTGGTACCAAGCACCTTGCGCGAGGTCAGCTCCAAAGAATGATTTACAGCTTTTGAAGGACTTGGTGGCTTACGAGAAGGTTAACAAATCACTGGCACAGGTTGCACTGAAAAAAATGACAGGACATCTTTGGTACTTGTCTGAGGAGCTCGTTGCCTTGGCATTTTTCGACGACAATGTTACAGCGGAAACAAAAGCAAAGATGGTCAGTGCTCTCGAAATTCAAGGGTCAGAAGATCCACCTAAAAGAGTGACCCTTGATCGTGACCTTATCCTCAACAAAAACTTAGAAGATTTTGTTACAAACAATACATTCACTTTTTTCAAAACAATTGGAGTGCCGTGCGATTTTTTGAAAAAAGATGTGAATTCTTGGAATTATGACAATGATTACACCAAATGTAAAGAATATGTACAATGTTTGAAAGTTGTGAATGATTTAGCGGAAAGAGGAGTAGCTCTCATGGAGGAATATAATCGTCTTCATACCACCAATGAGGAGCAGAAACAATATTTGCTTTTGGCGGTCAAAGATTATAGGAAAAGATTTCCTAACACAAATAAGTCCACTTTGATATCTTAATTTGATTTCTAAACATCTTTAATACGTTATTTTTAAAATAATTCATATTAAAATATTGATTTAACATCACACTTTAAAAGCTTCTCTCATTTTTTAAATAATAATGCTCTAATAAAAATTATTTCATGTCAAACATGATTTTTTATTTTTCTCTATATTTCAAAAGGCGGTAGCGACCCCTAAAACCTATTTAAAAAATCTGAAAAAAATCCCCCGTAAGTTTTTAGTGTTATGGTAACTATCGAAAAGGTGCCCGGTTACAATAATTAAAAAAAAAATTTTTTCGAACAATTTTGAAGCACCCTACTAGTCACAGATTGTACCTACATTTAAAATTCTTCCATCATACATACCTACTACACATAGACATCAGAAGAAACTAACACAGAAGCAGAAACAGCAAAGGAGTTCTTTAAAGAGCAAAACCATTCAGTATATATGAGGTTTCAAACAACTTGAAGTAGATAATCTGCCAGCTGTTTTGTAAAAATGTCACATGAAATAGGCATGTCTGTTATTCTAAAACAAAGGTTGAAAAAATCTAATCTAAGATAATCTATTAAACGAATTAAAGTCTGGCTTTGAAGAAATAACTAACAACAGGAATGAACTTTGATGGGACGAACAGGGAGGCAGTAGAACATTTTGTACAGCTCACCCACTTTCACATTATAGACATCAAATGCAGTGATATTTTTACATATTACCTTTATTTCATACTAATGATACAAAGTCAAAGCTACAAGAGTCGAAGCTTACATTTAGTAGTAAAGATGATTCAGAGATAATGACAAGTTGATAGCCAATTGGCTAATATAATAAAATTCTGATTTTGCTATTGATAATCTTTTTCCAACCAATTTGGTGCAGTCACTTTCAATATCCTTCAATTTGTTCATTTATTTATTTATATAGCCACATCTATATCCCTTGCGGGAAAGACAGAGCAAACAAACAGTGTTGAAAAGACTGATAGGCCACATTCAGTTTTTGACTTGATGATTAAATTCAGAATCAATTTGTTCTCCTTCAATAATATTTTGGCTGGATAGCATAGTTTGGTAAGAGGCATATGTGTTGTCATTCTGGTTGAATAATCTGGTAAAATTTTAGTATATGGTTTTTGGGTAGCACATAATCCAGGACAAAATAGCCTTTCCCTTAATCACTTTTAACAACATCAATGGGAAGATATGCAGTGGTCAAAGTGCTGGAAACCACACAACACATGTTATATGATACCAAGTTTTCCATAAAATCAATCAATAAAGTGCAGAAAAATAATTTTGCATTCAACAAACTCCAAAGTACACATCACAAAACAAGGCCACTTTGAACAATGGAGTCTAATCTCGGCAATCTCGCTAAAAATATGATAATTATTCAGGCGCTATCATGGGACTCCATTGTTGTGTCCAAGAGGTGTTCTACATCGAGACAATAAGAAGACACGGATGCTAATTAGACAAATTGCCAGTTGATGTCCTACAAGGAAAAGGTCTTTCAGTAAAATTCTTTTTGGATGAATTTGTACAAATGCCTGTACTTACTTTTAAAATAATGATTGGTAAGATTTTATTTTCAATATTAAAGCAGGATCTATTCAGGTCAGATTTTCTCATCAAAGGCACAATCTATATATATACTATACCTTTTAAATAATTGTTAGAAACACAGAAAAAAGATTTCAAAACATTTAATAAAATTTGTTTTCAACAAATTTGATAGAATGTATTTTATTTTGTAATGAATCAGGCAAGTTTCAATACATTCTTCAGTGTTTGTTGTTCAGTGAAGGAAATAATGTAATGATAAAACAAATGTTCTTGACTTTGTCACTTAAGCATTAATAAATTCTAATAAGAACTATGTAGTTAAAATGACTATATTAGCTTGGACTAGCCTCTATGAGTCATGATATCCAAATAGGACTTGCTGATTCTTTTAGACATACTTGCTTGCCTTGAATGGGGACACTCGACGGGGTATTGCGCCGGCATAGTATTTACATGCCCATGAAATGTTAAAACTACCTACATCTTCGGGTTTTTGCTTATCTTATCAGAAACATTTTACAGCCGGTTTTCAGGTTTCTAGAGCAACGACAGGGACCAAGAGGTGGCGGCAAACGAATTGCGTATGAAAATATCGGTTAACGATGATTCAACGGGCGTTTGACAGTTGTGCCCGGCCGATCGATCCGGCGTCAACAGGGCGCGACGCCGTTTCTGCATCCCAGGCCGCACAAAAACCACTTGTTTCCCACGAATAACACAACTAGCGCCATTTTAAACCGTCATCAACCGACCGGCAACGACTAGTAACGTCATTACAACCGGCACCACCTACGGCCCGAAACTATGGCGGCCCTTCTCGAGCCTCTATTCGGAAAACCAGATAAACATTTGCACCACGACCTGCAGATTACTGTCCAACAGTATTGAATATCACTCCTCATTTCTGTTTGGACGAAGTCGTCGTTCCGCAATGCGGTAAAAAACGGCCCTCACAATAATATAATGGAGGCCGTCATCACTATAAACACCGATGCACTGGATCTCCGAAATATGCTCCAACGAGGGTCGCGGATAACACCCCAAATTCACTTCCGATAACATTTTGAAGAAATAACACTCACCATTGTAGATTAACTTGGATTATCTGGAGCTACACTAAAAAATCACAGACTACGCCGCAAAAGCGACCTCACGGACCGACGGTTGAAACGATACTGCCGCCCTCACTCGCGCGAGCGGCCGCGCCGGTAAACTCGCGACCGCGATTCGCTTCGAGCTCAGTGCGAATCGTTCAGAATCGTTTTCTTACTCGATTCACCGTTCTTTCATATCCGTTTACCGATTTTTTTATTCGATTAGGGCACTCGTGTTTAGTTTGAGATGAGAATTTCTCTAACGTCGTAGTCCATGTCTCGGGACGCACGATACGGGATTACATTTAATCCGCAAAGGATAGTCGGTTTTATATCGGGCGGGTGCGGCGGCGTGGAGTAGCGGCCGGCGCGCGCCGATTGGCCGTCGCGCACCTGCAATGCGTCACTGCGGGGTGCTAGCGAGAGGCGACGGTCGCAGCGAGAGCGCCAGCGGCGCAGGCGAGCGGCTACGAAGACGTCGACGGGCTTCTCCCGTGCTCACGGCGAGGCGACGGCCGCGCACCGGCGGCGGATCACCCGCTGGCCTAGTTCGTAGGTGCGAGGGCGCGACGCAGTGCCACCCGGCGCCCGCAGACGCCTTCTTGTAACGAGATAACATGGGTAGGGGCAGCGAAGGCTTGCCGCGGTTACGAAGGCGACTCAACCAAATACAAACGCTGCATATATGTACCCACCTAACTATTATACGTTTGAAAACAAAACTTGTGTTCATTATTATTGCGAGTATACCTACACCTATAATTTTAAAATGTAGGGTAGGTTAGGTCATTTTAAAACAACTCTTATAATTATTATCAACCAGCACTATGCGAATTTCGGGATAAAAAAGATTCTTATGTATTATTCCAGATTATATTCTACCAGTATATCTATTAAATTTCATCAGAATTAGTTTGGTAGCTTTTGTATTTTATTTTGGTTTTTTTTGGTTGGCTTTTGCCTTTTGCTTCGAAATTTTATAAAATTTGGTACACGACAGACATAAATAGGCAGACTTTCGCAATTTTAAATAAGTAAGTACATACCATACATAAGTGCCTTTTTCCCGGAGGGGTAGACAGAGGTACTAATAAAAAAAAATAATAAATTAATTAATTATTTTTTTAAATATGATGGATCGCTACTTCGATAATCGATAGAACAAATAAATTATTTACGCACTAATTATGAACACTGTCATCTGTCACTTTGCCTGTCATGTCATTCAAAGTTTTTAGGTCTGCTACAAAACTTTCTCATTATATAAAATATATATGTATATTTCGTTTATAGTGATTTTTTAGTGTATGTATATATAGGTAGGTACGTTACGTGCGCCTTTTATACCTTATAAAAAGTAACAAATGTTTACAATGAACAAGGTATTATCTTTGGCTTTCTAGGCTTTCAAATTTAAGTTTGCCTTAGTCAAACTTTGAACTGACCGGAAATAGGATGAAAAACGTATAAATTTTGTTGTATTTTTTTACAGCAAATTTATATAAATAGTATCTCAATACTTAAAAAATATTTGGAAGTACATAGTTACTTTTAAAAATTATACTTTTATAACTAGTAAGTATAAAAGCATTAAAATTTTCATTTACAAAATAACAAGTTTAAAAGATGGTTTCCATAAGCGTTAACACACAACGTCATCATTGCTATTAGATATTGGATGTCTCGATAAACACGCAATATACCGCAAATACCTCATTTTGAGCTCTATTGTGTAACGTATAAGGGTATGAGCGGTATGAGGGGGTAGATTTACAAGAATAGTCGGTATTCGCTCCCATATTGGAATTCCTGGCCATTTGTTGGTTATATGAGTGAGGGATCGATGTGCGAAAAATGGGACGAATTGTGAATGACGCGACGATTCATCTATTCATAACAGCCGAACCTATGTGGACCTATTCAAGTTAAGCCTTTGTGGCACAGTGGTAGACCTGTCAGTTAATTTTTCTTTACATTTTCATACGACAGTGTTTTTATATGTGTCTTGTGGTTTCCGGCACTTCTAGAATAGAACCTCTCCATCTCCTTACCATGGATGTTTTAAAAAGCGACTAAGGGAATAGGCACATCTAGTGCAGCTTTTACCTGAGTAAATGTTAGGGATATAGTAATTTACTGACCAAACCTTAGTTTCTACATTTCCAGTGCTTGGTTCCTACTATTCCAGGGTTTGTTTCCTGTTAAGAATTTCTACAATATAACATTTTGAACCTTCAGTCCAGTATTGGATTCGCCTAGCAACTGTCAGTATTTCTATATTATACACAAACTCAGTTTCTTTAAAAAGGCTTTAATTTTATGAGTTTATCCATTACGATCAAAATACTAAACATTTCTCTTCATGATACTAGTATGAACGTATGGGATTACTTTGTCGACATTATACTGTTGGCGTATGCCAATATCTCAGAAAGGAATAGTAATTAAAACACCTTTTAACTTGTAATTTCCTTGTATTTTGATCTCCATAAACCAAATCACTTTTGCAGTACTTTTAACACTATTTATACATAATCATACGCATAATAAGCATAGTATACTTATAATATCTCTATGACATAGATTCTGCTATGATCAACTTTACTGTTAGACGTTCGGCGACAGAATGACCACCGCTTCAATCGTTTTCCAAAAACAAGCCTACCCTACCATCCCCACTATCGTTATCGCACCATTGGCTGACGTCACTCGTTGCCATGAGGCGATAACGATCAATTGAGCAACTTTTAAATAGGAATATTATTATAAAACATTAAAATAATCTAAAGAATTACAATAGTTATTAAATTATGAAAATTACAACAATACCCTGTGTACATACATACATACATATGGTCACGTCTATATCCCTTGCGGGGTAGACAGAGCCAACAGTCTTGAAAAGACTGAATGGCCATGTTCAGCTATTTGGCTTAACGATAGAATTGAGATTCAACTAATGACAGGTTGCTAGCCCATCGCCTAAAAAGAATCCCAAGTTTGTAAGCCTATCCCTTAGTCGCCTTTTACGACATCCATGGGAAAGAGATGGAGTGGTCCTATTCTTTTTTGTATTGGTGCCGGGAGCCACACGGCATTATACCCTGTGTAGATACCATATTTCACGTCATTTCACTATCTGGGTCGGAGCAGGTTTCTCTCGAAACACGGGCCGCTGGGGACACCTCTCTCCGAACTAGGGAAGTACATACATTCGAGAATCCCTCTGGGGAAGACTGCTAACGTTACAACATAGTTACATAGTTACTTTGTACTCATTCGCGGTTGTGTTGTTTAATATAGCTTCTGTAGGTATCAAAATTTTAGTAAAGTTACAAATAAATATAGAGATGAATAAAGTCTTGAGATAATTTACTTTTAAATAATAGAAGATATTAAAGGAAGGAAGAGGAGAAATCTTTTTTAACAATTGTTTTGAATCTCAATTCTATATTAAACAGAACACATAAAATCATAAAGTTTCCAGTAAAAGATAAAAGCACAAAAATAAGTAAATTGCGTGAAATTATGGAAAGCGAATGGCGTAGCGGCTACGCCGTAGCCGTAGCGTCTACGCCATAGCACCCACGCTCTTCCATGTCAAATTACATTATTATGTCATATCGCCTACAATAAAGCCTACTTTGTAAGTAAATGATTTTACGCCACAAGAAAGATCATTACTTGATTTTTTTGTTTTTGGGAGTAAATAATTATTCTAGTTTGTAAATAATTAAGTACTTTACTCAAACTTCTGTATCGCAAACAGAACAATTTTTGCGTTCCAATAAATCTAACAATATCACGCAGAGGCTTACAATAACACTAAATTCTATATTACGATAAGGTAACAAAAGACAAAGGGTCTGATCGTCTCTTTTCATGAGATAAAATAAAATTCCATCCCAGATATCGCAAAAATCAGTATTCGCCATCGATGAAAGTTAATAGGCCAGATTTGCAGGAAAATGGGCCGTCGTAAAAGTTGGAAACAAAAGTAATTTAATCTGGCGCTGGCGGACGGCTATCCGCCCGAATATGCTCAAACTCAGCCTTTATTGTATCTCATTGTCCCTCTTCTGGATGAAAATATATGTATGTATGTACATCCTAGTTCTATATTTGTTTAAGTCTTGCAATGTTTGGTACACAGGAACTTGCAATAGACATTAGATTTTAGCAATAATATTGCAAAGGAATTACAAATAATACAAATAATATTTAATAACCGGAGAACACTTGCGGCTCTGCTCACGTAAAATGGAAAACCCAGTTACTAGCTATTATCAGAATTTCGGGAACCCCTCCCTTAGTGCTCCTAGGGGTGCACATAAGGAAATCAATGAAATCACACCAAATTTAAAATCTGTTGACCAGCGGTTTGAGTTTTAGTATGAGTTAGTAAGTGTCTTCTTTTATTTAATGAGATAACATAAACGTATGTAGAATTTCTATTCAATTAATAAGTACTAATGTAAAGTGGTCGTACTGAGTGCATAAGGCTGTCTGTGACAGACTCACGCTGTGACCAACTTATTTCAAAATGGACGATATTTTACAGCGCCCATTAAGAGCAAATACAAGCACAGAGAAAAATTATTTAAAAGCAATAAAATCTTGTTAGATTGAGGGTAAGAAACCTATCACGCACAGACGACTCTTTTCCGAGTTATTATGTTTGAATAGTAACCGATGTTTATACGACTGTTCGTTCGAATCTCAGTTATGAGTAACCTTGATGAACTGACAGTGATAGGGGTTTTAAAATGTAACTAAATATCGTGAGGGTTGTATTGACGGCGCCGTGACTGGTGCGCGCTGGTATCTCCAGGCCCGTGTCACGAATACGTTCGGACTCAGGATCTCCTTCAACAATTCCCTTTTAGTTATGAGCAGACCGTAAAATAAAGCTAATATTAATGGATATTTTAAAAAAAATTATATAATTGAATTGTTCCCCTAGAGTATATTTTATTTTATTACTGTATTCTCTTCTCTCACGCTTTATATAAGTTACTGTTTCGTGATAACTTCCTAAGCTACTTCTTTCTTTTGGTTTTAATGTCTTGTTGTTTGAGTTATTATTCTGGTAATGACTCATTTGGTATGATCATGCTGTGTACACTAACATTTTACTTGTTAAGTTTATACTTAACAAATGTAAATATAATGTAATTTTGTAATCTGTCTGTATAAATACCTTAATAAATTATAATAAATCTGTAGAGAGGTCAATTCTGTACATTGAATATATTTTCAAAATAACTATCAGGGGGTGATTAGTGATCGATACTGATGCCAAAAATGCAATAAGTAAAATTTTTGTCTGTCTGTCTGTCTGTCTGTATGTTCTTTATAGAAACAAAAACTACTTGACGGATTTTAACGAAACTTGGTACAGTTATTCTTCATACTCCTGAGCAGGTCATAGTATACTTTTCATTACGCTACAATCAGTAGGAACAGAGCAGTGAAAGTAAATGTTGGGAAAACGGGAGAAGTTACTTGATTTTTTAAGCTTCCGTCGCGTGTGCAGCCCTAATGGTTAAAGCTACAGCGAAACCATGTATTACGGAAATATTCTAAATAAAATTATTAAAAAAATATCGCAAGACAGCATAAGTCTATCTGTTATGGTTGACTCACAATAACACGTGTAATTTCTAATAGCTTAGCAGTTCGGAGATTTCTGATTATATTTCTATACTCTGACGTTTATAATACCAATAACACTTACACTCATTCGTAATTTTTAAAAATCCATATAATTACCTATTCAATAAAAAAAGAAACATCGAATTCGGTATAGAAACACCAATCTTATACATGTAATGAAATACGCTAACAAGCCATCGCGCGTAAATACTGAATCTTGCTATAAGGATTATTTTTGCGTAACGGTTGCCGCGCTCGACGCGTCAACGCCGCCGCCGATGGGAACTCCCAGTGTATGAAGTCGTGAAGACCCAGGCCGTCACGGCCGCCCCATCGACCTGCCTACAGTCGTAGGCAGCGATGACGCCATTGAAGAGGGCCAGAAGCCCTGACCAATCTACTCCGACTCCCCTAAGGGAGTGTGGGAAGACCCGACGACGGCAAGATAGCATTGCACAGGCGTTTCTTTATTTTCATTTCTTTTTCTTTTGTAAGTTGTAGGTACATATTTCTGGTTATAATTCTAATAGAATATGTTTTTTTTGTTTAAATCGGCACTTAGATTAATCTATACTAATATTATAAAACTGAAGAGTTTGTTTGTTTGTTTGAATGCGCTAATCTCAAGAACTACTGGTTCGAATTGAAAAATTATTTTTGTGTTAAATAGACCATTTATCGAGGAAGGCTTTAGGCTATATAACGTCTAGCTGCAACTATTAGGAGCGAAGAAGTAATGAAAAATGTGAAAAAAATCGGGGAAGGAGCATCCTTGAGGGCTTCAATGATGCCCAAAATAACTATTCCACGCGGACGAAGTCGCAGGCACAGCTAGTACCTTAATAAATAAATAAATAAAGTAAAATAAAACTGCAAGTCAATCTTTATAAGGTTGTTTTGCATCTTCCAAGTGTTTGTAAAGTTCTTGGATGGTGGAATTGAGATTCAGTCACCTTTATATTAATTATACTTTAGTATTATTGTAACAAACATAAACTTTTACTGTTGTAACATAAAGAGATAATAGTATGTATGTATAGGTTTATTTATTGCGCAAAATTCCTTATTATTAAAACCTATAATTGAAACTGATTATATACATAAAATGTGCATGAAGTAGGCGGGTCATCAGCCCGTCGCTCGCCGCTAATTAGAGGCGGTGTTGCCCGCACAAACTAATTCGTTTCCTCGGCTTCACCTGTCACTTTGAGTTTGCGTGAAATGGGGGCTTCCACTTTCTGGGAAGAATATACTTTTGAGAATAAAATATTCCTGTGAAAACTTATTTAAATATGAAAATGAGTTTCAAATAATCTTATTCAAATTTAATATACACGTAAGTAGTTAGTAGGAGTAATTATGAACAACTAACTACAATGCCCAGGCGAAGATTGAAAAATGTTAAATAATTTTGTTAATGTAATCTTAGATGTTTTTATCACATACATGTATACATACAATTATGTCTGTATCCCTTGCGGGGTAGACAGAGCCAACAGTCTTAAAGACTGATAGGCCCCGTTTAGCTTAATGATAGAAGTGATATTCAAATTGTGGCAGGTTGCTAGCCCATCGCCTTAAAGAAGAATCCTATCCTTAAGTCGCGTGTTACCATTTGTATGGGAACGAGAAGGAATGGTCCTATTCTTCTTTTTCTTAGTGCCGGGAACCACGAGTCTCTGTTTTGGTTTTCTAGGGATGCACTAAGAGAGGATTTCCAGAAATTAACGAGATTTTTCGCTTTACGCGGACGGAGTCGCGGGCGTCCTCTAGTATCGAACAAAGGTGTCATACAATGGCATAGTGTTGCCGCAGTAATTAACTAATTCGTGGACAATTAATTGCAGAGGTGTGGCGCGCGCCTCACTCGTCCTAATGAAATAACCCACTAAATTAAAAGGGCGTACTGTCATTACTTTCGATCTCTTATCAGTAGGAAGTTAGATTTCCGGATAAGGGATAAAGTTGATAAAAAAATGAATACGTGTTTATATAGGTAGTTTTAATTCAGCCAATTGCGAACTTGATTGATACAATCTAATAACATTAATAAAGAAACAGAATATAAAGAATGTTAGTTAGTATACCTACAGGAATGTTGTATTCAAATGCTTAATTTTTTTTAATGCTGAACTCTGTCTGTCTGTCTGTTAAAGAATTGTTTTCTTTTTTCATACAACATTTTATTTTTTGTGTGACAATGATTTAAATGGCTTTTTGGTGGCAAATCAAAAAAATGTTTACGACTGATCGATTTATTTACTAGTCTTAAATAACCAATTTTGATGTAGGTATAGGCAGAGACAACTCTTTCCAATTGAGACCATCCTCATAGCTCCTGCTCCTTATTATATTATTATCTAAGCTTCCTGCTACATAATTATAATTATTATTCTCTATGCTTAGTAAGCTTTGAGGATGCATCCTTTTTTGTTTTAAAATAAGCAGCTCATAAAATTTTTAAAACGTACATTAATGCTTGGCTTGATTGAACTATATTGTAATTTTGCCGTGTGGTTCCCGGCACCAATAGAAAAAAGAATAGGACCACTCCATCTCTTTCCTACGGATGTCGAAAAAGGCGACTAAGGAATAGATTTATATACTTGGGATTCCTCTTTCAGCGATAGGGTAGCAACCTGTCACTATTTAAGTCTCATTTCTATAATTAACAGCTAATCATGGCCTCTCAGTCTTTTGATGAACTATAGGGTCTGTCTACCCCGCAAGGGATATAGACGTGATTTTATTATTGTTTATGTTATATGATTTTACGTTACGTTACGTGGAAATTGAACCTGTGCATCACGCATATAAATCGGGCACTTTATCAATTCAACCACCGACGCTCTTCAGTATATGTTAACATTTAATAAGCGTATGATATACCTAATTAATGAATAGTACAATATTTCACAAACATAGTTTTTTATCTTTGCAAAATTTATACAAATTTAGGAACCTATCATTAATAATTACCTAAGCATAACTGTTTACACAAAACGTGAAGCCTGAATTAAAAAGAGGTGTAACAAAGAAGTAAATAAGCTTCCTGCGAGCTTCGGGGGAAAGCTTCGCACGCGCCGAGTGAACTTTTTAAATATTAACGCCGAGCTTTTGTTGCGATCACGTGCCGGGAGCTTTGGAGGTTTGTTTCATTTTGAATATAGAATTTTACTTTCTCTTATCATAGCCGTATGGTTCCTGGCACCAATACAAAAAAGAATAGAACCACTACATCTCTTTCCCATGGATGTCGTAAAAGGCGACTAAGGGATAGGCTTACAAACTTGGGATTCTTTTTTAGGCGATGGGCTAGCAACCTGTCACTATTTGAATCTCAATTCTATCATTAAGCCAAATAGCTGAAGGTGGCCATTCAGTCTTTTTAGGACTGTTGGCTCTGTCTACCCCGCAAGGGATATAGACGTAACCATATGTATGTATATATGACCTTATCATATTGGTTTCAGCTTCCAAACTTTAAGACAGCAAATCTGAACGAAACTTAATCGACGCGTTGTGAACCGATTAAGTACAGAATTTACCGTTTGCCTGAAACAAATTCACTTGCGACAGTTTTAACGTAAAAATGACATCCCTTACGGAGTTGATCCGCCCGTCGTAAACGGTTACTAAAGGAAAGGCTATAAACTTAGTATTATTCTTTTAGACGATAGGCTAGCAACCTATCATTATCTGAATTTAAATTGTATCTTTAAGCCATACAGCTATATAGCATAGCAGAAATAGATGTTCTTTTTCTTCTTACCGTGGACTTCCTTGTCTACAGTTGAACCCATCTTTCGTGGTATTTTTTGCATGGTCTTTGGTACAAAAAGTATCTAATTCATATACATACGATCTTTCGCATTTATAATTAAATAAATAAATAATAAATAAATAAAATTATTTATTTACTTAAAGGATTTGTACAACATTTAACCAAATAATGAGCATACAAAAGTTCCCCTAAATAAGTATGTAGTACAAATTATTTTATAAACCCTGATTTCCAAACTAGGCAAGCCTGTGTTTTGGAATCCAGTGTTCGACCGCTATTCTATTAGTTACTACTTATATAAACAAACTAGTAGGGTTAAGTGTTAAAGGTAAAAGGTTTAACAATGGGGTAGGATGTGTGAGAGACAAAGTGTGAGACTGGTGGTGTGATGAATAAGTGTGTCTGTGTTGTGTGTTCTAGTGATGATTGAAGTGTAAGATCTAGTTCTAATAACTATGACTATGATATATAACCGTGTAGGCTATGCAGGCAGTAGCAGGCAGGCAGCGTTGGCAGCCTCCACAGTGGGGACATTTGGCGCGGCCGTTGGCAGCCGCCAGTTTGGCGCAGTACGGCCTAGTCTTCTTGAAATACGCAGTCTGCAATGCATATAATGTACATTTTGTGTTTTATAAAGAGCATGAGGAATTCGTCATTAATATATGTGACTTGTGGTTCCCGGCACCAATACAATAAAGAATAGGACCACTCCATTTCTTTCCTATGGATGTCGTAAAAGGCGACTAAGAGAGAGAGTTTAAGAAAGAGAGTCGTAAATCGACCGTATTAGATAAGGTATCCTCGACTAAACACATAGTCGTATAATTAACTATACAGCACAACTTTCAGTCGCTTCAAGACTGTAAAGATTTGATTATTCGATCAAACGCAGTTTCGAGTTTGTATGTAGTCTAAACAGCGCCATCTAGTGGTAACGCTTTCCATACATATGCGCGTTTACTTCATCGATTATTTTGATCGAGTAAAATTCACAGTAACCGCCAGCAGTTCAGTGTGCAACCGGCAAAAAAAAAAGAATCAGAGAAAGAATTCCACAATTCAGGCAAATAAATCTTTCATATTTCTTCGTAAAGGAATTTGTTTTTCAAAATTTTTTAAAATTTAATATCAACATAACAAAAACGTACGTCCGGTAATAAAATGGTTGAGCCGGCCGCCCGCGGCGTCCAAACAATTGGCATTTTTCGTGTTCCCTCGGGACCCTCCCGGCTGAAAGTTTGTCTACCAATTACCTTTATACTCTGTTGTTCATGGAAACAATAATATTTCGCTGCCGTATTAGGTATATTTCTCTTACATTTTTATTTAACGTGGAGACAGGCTTTGTTTTTGTGACAGAGACGGGACAAAGCAATGAAATGGAAAATATTATTGTGTTCTGTACAATGTTTATATCATTAACTAGCGACCCGCCCCGGCTTCGCACGGATGCACAGCCGTAAATAAATATATCTCTATTAGAACTAACTAAAGGACCGCCCGCAAAGCGGCTAACTAAGTCTTGCTCACTTCGCAACGGGCCGTGCAGCAGAAATCGTAATATTTTAATTTCACCACAACTTCAAAATCAAACGTCCAATTTTAATCATTCAAAGACCAAATATTATCTACATAAACTGTACTTATTGATGTATTTATTTTGATAAGGATAAATAGCATGAGTAAAAAAACGCGTTTAAATGTAGACCAAAAAATATCAAGATTTTTAAATAAAAATGTGGTTGTTGTGCCTCACTCGACATAGATAGGTATAGTGTGTCGCGGACTTTTTTGTAGATATTTATAAGATCTACAATTAATTAAAACATTTAATGGTTCTATCTTTTGTAGTTTAGGCAGCGTACGCAAAATAAGTAACTTTTTGGTTGATTTTTTTCAGTTTGTGTCCGAAAAATCCAAATATATTACGGAACCCTATTTTTTTTCCAAAATAAAATATAGTCTATGTTACTCGTGGATAATGTAGCTTTCGAATGGTAAAAGAATTTTTAAAATCGGTCCAGTAGTTTTTGAGCCTATTCATTACAACCAAACAAACAAACAAACAAAGTTTTCCTCTTTATAATATTAGTGTAGATTACATAACATAATATTCTTAAAATGCTTGCCAATTCATAGTGTATATTCAGGAAAGTGTCGAAATTATATAATTTATACGTATCATGATGGCTCAAATCACTAATATTATTAGGCAAATACAGCTAAACCTGGCATTTCAGCTTTCCGAGACTGTTGGCTCTGTCTGCCTCGTAAGGCATGAAGACGTAATTATTATAAATATGTATTTACAAATGCATTCGGTAAATGTCCAAGACCCAGTCTATATAGTAAAGGGAGATCAAGCTCGTGAGTTTTAATTGCCATTTTTAATTCGGTGTGGGGTTTCTCTGTTTGTCAGTCAATCCGGCACTAATGTAGCCATAATAGCACAACATTACGCAGTTCCCTCGGGATAGCGGTCCGGGTCGTGACCCCGCGTGACCCAAAAATGGCGCATCTTGGGAGCGACACTACGTGCTCTAATGTAACTACATAACACAACTATGTCGCACTATAATTTGGCTGTGTTTACGAGTATATAATAATATGTTCACATAAGAATAAAATTTTGAACGTGCACTTTATATTTTCTCATAAAAAAGCTTGGCTCCATAGGCTAGCAACTGGTCACTTAATAAATCTCAAGAGATTATAGGCTCTGTCTACTCCGTAAGGGATGGAATGTGAGCTTATTGTATGAATATAGGTGACCTTTGCCTTTGGCTTGAAATCTTTCTAAAACTAATCGAGAAATGTGTGTATGATATAGTGAACCTAAGTATATTAGCCTTTCACTTAGTTGCCTTTTACGATATACATAGGAAAGATAAGGAGGGGTCCTGTCCTAAAGGGCCGGAAACCACACGGTTTATTAAGTTGTATAATAAAAATACTCTCTCTCTGCTCACTTGTCTTATGTCCTGCATTCTTAGTCAAAATTTTTAAAAATATAAAATATACAGCTCTATCTGCCTCGTTAGCGGCGGACGTCATAAAGCGAATGCAAGACGCATTGCAGACGTATTTGCATACACGTCAGGCTTATCGCGTAATTAGAAGGAGTTCCTGAGCCTCGGCGCGCTAGTTACACGCTACTTGCTCTAATTGCTCTGGTTTCATTTATTACTGTTATTTCAAAGCAATTTGCTTTTACCTGTTATGAAGAGTGTGAATTTCGGGATATAGATACACATACAATGACGTATATAACCCTTGCGGGGTAGACAGAGCCAGCAGTCTCGATAAGTCTGAGAAGAGAAGAATGAAGATGGAATTGAGATTCAAATAGTGACAGGTTGCTAGCTCATAATGTGTGTGTACACACATAATTTCATACACACATAATTTCTTTTTAATCCTGTAAGGCGAACAAGGTCTATAGAAAAGACTTAAAAGCCGAATTGCTTATGAAATTAAAAACTCATATTAGCCCATCGAAGAAAGCTGGAAGGATTTTTTTGCAAATCTGAAAAGAAGCGGCTTTTAACCTTAAGTTATCTATAATAAATAAGGTAATTTCAAAACATTCAAGCACCATCATAAAATGGCGTTAAGGCCCGCCATATCTCGCCCGCATCTTCTGTAAGGATAACTTAAGCTAAGAATAGCTTAAAACTTATAATGGCGGCAAGCTTAATGAGCTTTTGCAGAAATATTTTCTACAAAATGTATTTTACTACAACAGCATAATCATAGTCAAAAGTCAGTGTATGTTTTTCAACCGACTTAAAAAAGGAGGAGGTTCTAGTTATGGATTTTCTGAATATTTAAAGCCTTGAAAAGAGCTTCGCTCCCATAGTTTTTTTTCCAGAAAAAGGAGTCTATGTTACTCTTACTCAATTTTTCAAAATTGATTTTTGTTTGAAATTGATATATAAGTACGTCCCAT
Source organism: Amyelois transitella (assembly GCF_032362555.1). Classification (NCBI taxonomy): domain Eukaryota; kingdom Metazoa; phylum Arthropoda; class Insecta; order Lepidoptera; family Pyralidae; genus Amyelois; species Amyelois transitella. Next base: position 312,762 of record NC_083511.1, on the reverse strand, counting down.
TATATTAAAGTCTAGTTACGACGACGGTTAAACATGAAAACTAACTAAGCATTTAAATTAACAAAATTATCTCTCTTTGTGTAACTTACATTTCACACTTCTACATATTTCTAGAAACTATGTGAGTTTGGAGATAATGTAATCTCAGGGTAGCGAGTTTTAAAACAATATGGTTGCCCGTATGCGACGTTACGTAGAGATTGAGGCCGGCAACGAATTAATTAAATTTTACATTTAATTAAGCGATAAGCGGGCGCTCTTCATTTGTTTTTTTTATCTCCGTTCATCGCGGAACGCCACTCTGATTATTTCCAAGGACATACATTCAATTTACTGTAGGTTTTCTTTTGTTCTACGATTTCAGAACGTCACAGTAGTACGTATTAGCTCGGTTACCCGAAGCTCCGCCCGCGTGTAAGTTACATTTTTATGTAACTTGTGAAAACTACATTTATCCTAACTCATTAAGATTATTGTTTTATTTTATGTGTGAATTGAAGTAAACCATTTGAATGAAGACGTGATTAACCTTTATGAAAATGAGTTGCTATACTATTTGAATCTGTATTTTACAACAGATAAACGTATATATAATACGTAAGGAGATGATGTTAAATTTAAAAGGAAATAATATTATTCGCTTTATGAAAACACTCAAATGGAATGTAGTGTAAGGTTAGTTATGTAGTATTGATGATTGGTTAGAATTATCACTGCTTCGTCTGCTTCAATATAACAAAATGTTCACTAAGACTATAAAATTAATTAATTTCAGTTCTCGCAATCACAAAATGGCGGGAGGTGTACGGAATTCATTCCGCCGGCGCCCATTTGAATATATCACGAGATCCATTCAGATTTCAGCGGTTTTTAAACCACGGATTCAATTTCGCCGACTTTGTTCAAGTTCTGACGTTATTATTATAGCAATATTTCTCTTATTAAAACGTGTGGTTTTTTGTAGTTTAGACACTTGCGTGGATGTTGAACCATGATAATGAGGTGTTTTGTCAATAACTTCACGGAATTACTTATTAAACAGCCACGTTTATTTGAAAAATCGTTCCATTTCAGATCTGATCGGTGAAACCCAGATCTCAGATTCAGGGGTTTATATTGTTGTTGTGCTAGATAGCTTCAAAGTGAAAGTTAGAGCTACATCGATGACTTCGTGATTTGATGGGGTTTTTGTAAATTTTGCATTTACTTTTCCCCCATTTTAGTCTATAGAAATCACATTAGTATCTTGTTTAGAAAACATTACCAATCCCTTACCTTAAAAATAAATCCCTATATGAATACGAACAGCAAAGAAAGGCGCTCTCCTGTCTATTCAGGCGCATATTCAATAAGCTAATTTGAAAACCTACATCTGGATATATATTCATATTTGCTCAGACGACGACGCCTTCTACAAAATTTCCTTGGTTGCCTTTTACGATATCTATGGGAAATATGAGAATGTAAGTAGATTGTATAATCCTGAAACATCAATTGAACGCTGGAAGCTTGTGTGTAAATCATTGAATCATTACTAGTCCTATTCTAACATACCTGGAATCACACGGTAGTTAATTTAATTTCAATTGAAGACCCTTACCTAAATATTCAATGAAAGGCCAACAAGTTCTGTTAAATTTAACCCGTTTTGCTTTGCTTAGTAACATAAAGGGCTATACGAACCGTGGCAGTGACGTCATTGGACATGTAATTAATGATTCAATGCTTCACACACAAGCTTACAGCGTTCCAGCATGTGGACCGGTCAGGACTTAACAAACTACTTACATATTTAATCATACAAGTTATATTTATGTGCATTGATATATTTGTTCAAAAGAATTATGCCGGGACAAAATAAAATAACTACGTGTTGGTAAATGAAAATAAAACTACAATATAAAAACTTAAAACATAAACATATCGTGATTAAGTCTAATTCATAACAATCATCATGAAAAATTAACAAAAGAAGACCACTATTTTTCTTCATTTAAATATTAACTTTTTTTATAAGCGGCCAGTGCGCGCTATACAATTTTAAACAATATTGTTTTTATTTAGTCTATTTACATGATTTATCAGTCACTTTAATCAGTCATATTCATCAGTAACCATGAATTATTTTTATCAGTCACCACCGTTGAATTTAATTTACAGTTATTTCTGTGCCGCTACGGCGTAGGCTGTCTACGAAATTCCGTAGAGGGCCTACGCCGTAGCATGCTTTACGAAGTCGGAGAATTCCTTGCACTACCTGTAAATTAAATCCATTTCAGATTAATGTACAAAACAGAAAGCAACGTCTACCCCGTAAGAGTATTCTGATATGTATGTGTAAGATCTATTTAAGACCAGTATAATCTCGTTTGTATTACATTACAAATGGCCGCGACAGAAATAAGCATCACACCTTTAACAGGCTTCCTGCTTTACGTCACTTACGCGAGTTTGTGACTAATATATTCTAGATCGGCTCGAATTTATGAATAAACTAGAGCATGGGTCTGTCTACCCCGCAAGGGATCTAGACGTTATTATATGTATGTATGATCGCAACTCTGCCTGCATTAAATATATATAGTATAGGATAATCCGAATCAGCTGAACTGAAGTGAAATAAAGTTGCATGAATGTGTACCCTTCCAAACGATGTTGTCACTCAACAAAAGAGCATCACCACGCTGTATTAAATTTCTCTCTCATGTTTGCGCATCCCCAGTTGCACCCTCCGTCCGATCACTCCCATACATACATACATAAAATCACGCCTCTCCCGGAGGGGCAGGCAGAGACTACCTCTTTCCACTTGCCACGATCTCTGCATACTTCCTTCGCTTCATCCACATTCATAACTCTCAACTCTCTTCATGCAAGCTCGGCGGTTTCGGGTACTGTTGACCACTCCCATGGAAGTAAATAAAAGTGTTCAGCTTGAAGACTAATATCACCCTCAAGCCCCCTTAAGATAATAGTCGTTGTTTACTCGACGCGCAATGTATTTGTATTCCGTTCGCGTCGGAATAAATTAAAAGTTAATAACCCGCCGGAGAAGTATTTACTGTAATGTTACAAAACATCCATAGTACAGAAGATATTAAACTTTAATAGTACTTCACTTTTTAAAATATATTTGCATTGTACCCTTTAAAACTCTTATAAGTTCGCCTTGGATTCCTCTTGGGCGATGGGCCAGAAACTACATCTATCTCAACTGATATTATAAATGCGAAAGTAAGTTGGTTTGTTACTAATTACCGCGATATCTACAAAATCAATCTTCTTGAAAATTCGCATACACATAATTAAGAGTCCGAAGAAACACATAAGGTACCTCTTTCATTCCGGTAACGACTTAAGGTCCCATAGGATTCGCGAAAAACCTGTATTCTTTTGTAGGTGACGGTAAATATGCTCGGGCGAAACTGCGGGTAAAAGCTAGTTTACATAATAAACTAGCTTTTACCTGCAGTTTCGCCCGCGCAAATTTACTTCTATTTTACAAGACATATTATCTATATCTTATGATAGTTAATGCTCAGCACCTAAGTTCATCATTAGATGGTACATGAACCGCCACCGTTATTTTTTTTCAACCTTATTGTTGATTTTTATTCGGTACCTGTATTTCTGTTCTCTCTCTTATTCCCCTGTTATGTTTCCTAGTGGCCGGGGCGCGTGCGCGGGGGACGGAAGGCGATAATAAAATAAGGCGCTCCCGGTCCCCCCACCCCCTGCCCCACCCCTTCTGCCCACAGCTACAAAATCAGATACTAATCAGGCGTCATGATCTTTGGCTCGTATCGGACTATTGACCTCATTCCTATGGAGGAAAAAAATGCTGTATATAAGTATTTTGGATATATCTTTTACATTGTGATCTTATAGAGATTGCCAACAACAAAACAATTGTGATTTCCGCTATTATCTTGGTTATAATAAATTTTACCTTAGAGGTGATATAATAGGTTTTGCATAGATTATTGGAGATTCAACAGCTTGTAATGGTTTTATTATCATTACAGTAAGAATATAGCTTTTAATGCACGAATTTAGCGCCACCTACACAATTACTTGTTACAATACCGGTTTTTCCCAAATCCCAGGGGATTGAGACGGTAAAATTCCAAGAAGATCGGTTCAATATATGAAGTAAATATATAAAGTAAATTGGTTTAACATATGAAGAGACAACACACAAATAAACTTACTTTCGCATGTATAACATTAGTTGGGATGGTACTAAGTAAGTGTTCACATGTTTTGTTTATTAAATAATGGCCCATAGAACATGAGCCACTACAAAAAAATATCAGTACAATACACACAATAACTTTTAAAACTATCACAACACAAAAAAAAATCATTTTATCAAATAAAAATTAAATAATAATGGTGTGTATTATAAGATATCTCGAAAGCATAGATTCAATAAGAGAAATTGGCCTGAGCAGAATGTTCCACTCGGTTTCCAGACGGAAGCCTCTCAGGTGCACACAGCAGAACAATTAGCCTCATTTCTCTACTTTATAACTTTGAACAAGTTCCAGGGCAAAAGGAAAATAACTGGCTTTAAGTGACCCAGATAGAAATTTCTGGCAAAGTTAGACATTTAAAACAAAATAGTGTAATCTGGAAAAAGGCATACGACGCGACGCGCTGCCAACTAAATCTACATCGGAACAAAGGCCGACAATTAGCAGGCTGCCACAGTAGAGACGTAGTATTAGAAAGTCACAATCGTTGATGATATTTGGTTAACCCAAATATAAAAATGACGACGACGATAGATAGAGCAAAAAATCTCGTAAAGACTAAAAGGCTTCATATAGCTTTATGGCTTTATAATGCAATTAATATTCAAATAGTGACAGGCCATCGCCTAAAGAAGAACTCCAAACTTATTAGCCTTTCCTTTGACCTGCCTGTCTTACGGAAAAGATGTGTTCCTGTACTGTTTTCTCTGTGATGTGGGGCTGGCAAGAGATGTGTGGTGTGCTAGAGAGACACAGAGTGTGCCAACTGTGTTTCAATGTGCAGGCTGTATTTTGATCATGATAGTTACCCTTCTTGTGTCTGTGCTGTGGCGCTGGCAAGAGATGCGTGGTGAATGCCAGAGAGCTTGCCAACTGTCGGCTTCTAATGTGTAGGCTGTATCTTGAATATTGGAAGCCTATGCAGATTATATTTAGTATAAAATAATTTTTACTGTTGTAACGAGATGATTATTTTTTAAAAGTAGTTATATCATATAGAAAGCTTAATAATGAGAAGTATAGCGGGCGTTGATAAAGGCCTACATTCGGCATTAGATGAAAATGGGCTGAAGAAGAAGACGTTATATTATTATGTCTATTCTCTATTATAAACTGACATTTTCCCCGGTTGCTTCCACCATAATAGAGAAGTCCAAGGTTCGTTCTTTAAATTGCAAAGCCAATGTAACACTTTAAATTATAAAAATATACTTTCAATATTTGGAAATAAATGGGAAACAATTAGGCGGATTTTCTTACATCTTTTTCGACGTATCTTCTTTTAGGGGAGAGCCTTTAAAAGCAAAGAAAAAGAGAATTTAAAAGCAAAGAAATTACATTTTACACATAAAAAATGTGACTTAAGATTTTAATAAAGAACTATACAAAATACTAAGATGTAGAATAGACAGGAAAAATTGCGAATTAATAAAAATAGCAGTAACAAAAATAATATCAGTTAATTAAAGGTGCCCTAGAAAATTAGGTAAGAAAAATTACACCGTTCGGGGTCCCTAAGGACGGACGTCGAAAATAAACCCGATATTTATAGCCACAATGAACTTGACTTTGACACTGATTCATCTCTTCATTCACCGAATACTTTTACTTGATAAAGATTGAAAGGGCAGGTATTAAGTATCCCTTGACCTTGATAGGGTGGTATTATATTTTATACTTAGTCAGGTAATTATGATCTCATTGCGTCATCTATATTTCCACGGAAGGATTAGAATTAGCGCATTTTTTTGTCGCACACCGTAACTGTTCAACCACCTACTTTCGGAACATTCTGAATCTAACCTGAATCAAATAATAATTGTTACATTAGGTGAAAGTGCTTAGTGCTAGTTGCCTGTTACCACATTCTCGGGCAAAAGATACAGACTTCAAATGCTAAAGAACCGGCAAGCACACATCATTTAAATCTCCATTAAAGAATATTTAAAAGGAAAACAATTTCCCAAGTACAAGAGACTAAATAAACATATAAAACGTGATGCGTGGAGGGAGGCGGAAATTGGTAACATCCTGTACTTTCGCTACGTGAGAGGAATGAGGCTGCGGTACAGCGGGCCGCATACACCAGTTGTTCGCCGGGAACTCAGACCTCGCGAACACTTACAACTTTCACAATTTCATGAATATCTCAAAAACGACTTACCGATTTTGATGCCCCACAGAACAAAGAATCTATCGACAGATCCTACATTTCTTTTAAATCATCAATCAATCATCAAAAACAGACCACCGATTGGAAGTTATCGCGCAACAAACATACAATAATAATGTATTTCCGCCCAAGTCTCACTCGCTTTGTTCGCGCGGTCTAAAAGTATTTTTTGTATTGTAGACATACGCTTGGTGGTGTACTTTTCTCTGTAGCCGACTGTACACACCGAGTGAAATCTCTTATGAATACAAACAGGCTAAAAACCGATAAATATCTCTAAGTAACCTCTGGTTATGAATACAGAGAAAGCCTCCTGTTGCTGAGGCGAAATGGAATTAATATTTTAGTGAACTAAGCTTTTAACAGCGTTTGGGTTTGGGAATAAGTCAGTTGCTGTCAGAATTTAGGGGAAACCTCTCTAAAACAGATTATAAATATGTAGGTACTAATAGTTAGATTATAAATATGTACAAATTTTAGTTGTCTCTGCCTTATATTTTCGCTGCCATTCTCAAAATCTCTAAAGGTACTCAACAATCGATGAAGTTTCATGAAGACAATATCATTTAATTTGGGAGATTAAATTCTGACAATAAACCAAACAGCTGAATGTGGCCTAGCAGTATTTTTAAGACTGCTCGCTCTATCTACCCCGCGAGAGATATAGACGTGATTAGATGTATGTCCAATATCTGCACATTATAAAAAACAATGAAAAAAAAATTACGAACTTAAGTACTTATTATAGAAATTGCTGAAAAGTATTCAACGTCAATAAAATCAAGCTATTTGCCGAAGACGGAGTTATTGCGAAACTTGGAAAGAATTTCATTAAATGGCGCGTTTTTGTCGGAACACGTTTCATCGTCTTTCATGAGGACGATATTTTCGGTATTTCGTGCCGACTCGACGTTGATTTTGTACTTAGGAATCATTTCCTGATTATTGGATCGTTCCGCTGAAGCATGATTGGCTTCGGCATTTTATAACCGTTTTAATGAACGTCATGTTTACTCGTGATTTGTTTAACTGGCAAAGGATGGCGGAAAATATTTTCCGTTTGATTCGTTATATTTTTATTGATATTTTTTGCTACGGGAAGTTATTAACGAAGCGAAATTTTCAGTTTTGTCCTTTATATATTGTGCTTTTTAGGGGTTCGGTTTAGTAAATTATCAAATAGTCAGTATATTCAATAATCAGATATTGCAATGTCTTTAAGGTCAAAAATTAATCGAGGATTCAAGGGTAAGGCTTCTTATTGCTTAAATTGGTATTTTAAGTAACTTATTACTATCAGGTTGTCAATTCCATCATTCAAGACTGGTGGCCCTGTCTACCTCGTTTGATATAAATACGTGATATTCGTAGTATGTATTGGTATGAGGTACTCGTTCACAAAGCCCGAGCCGGTTATAAAGTTAAAACAACGCCAGCTTAATTATACGGGTCGTATCGAACTGAGGACAGTGGGGACTCCTTTAATATTCAATTAGAAACCCAAGTGGTGACCCTTTCCGTCACAAAGGTTATTGTTCTATAGTCTATATATACTTCCTGACTCTATTCTCAACAATGTATGTGACTATCTATTGTGTGAAAGTTAATCATGTAAATTTTGAAGACGTGGAATTAAACAATGCATATTCAATCCTAAAACTTTTGTCAGGTGAACAACGCATAAGTCCGGGTGGTCTGATAAAAATAATTAAATAAAAAAAGAATGGAAATGTTTAATAACTGATATAAAAATACATCTACTTAAAAATTATTACCGAGACGAAGTGAATATAGAATCTATGATTTTTTATCAATAATCAGGTACATAGTGTCCAGTTAATGAACGATAAAACGTAGCTATGCATGGTTCTGAACAGGTACTCAACTTAACATACATATGTTGGTTACCTCGAGAAAGGTAACCAACCCTGGTCTTCCGTTTTCTTTTCCTTTTCTCTTTTTTTCTTTTTCTTTTTGAATCTCAATGCCACCATTAAGCCAAACAGCTGAGTTCAAGACTGTTGGCTCTGTTTACGTTGAATATATGTATGTATGAACTCCAATTCTCTCAGTCGCCTGTTACGACATCAATGAAAAGAGATGGAGTCTCTGGTCCTGTACTAAAGAGCCGGGAACCACACGGCTTTACCGTGTACCCTATTAAAGTAAATTGAGGAGACCCACCCAGGCAAACCCTGGTTAAATCGAACTCTACCATTAATCAAAACAGCAGCTCCGCAGCGCTCATTGCATTAGACTGGCCCTCCATATACCCTAATGAATCTAGTTACGTTCCACCTCCGTCCAATTTGTATGACTACCGGCGCATACTATGTCATCATCTCTAAATTTAATACAAATTCAAAATTTTTAATTATTTTAAGGGAATTATTAAGTGATATGTAGTTTTACAACATTGATTGACTTCAAATAAATTTCTTAAAACTAAGTTTACTGCCGCTTCCAAAGCGTCAGTGCAGAAGAAGCAGTAACAAACTGCACTGCAGCATTTTAATTAATAACGTCAACTTTACAATTATCCAAACTTAGAATAAAAATGTGGATACAACTTTAATACTGGTACATGAATGTACGAATATATTTTTCCCCACCTCAGGTCAGCTTATTCTCTGTTACAGGAGACGAAATCGCAGGCAACAACTAGTAAATAATACAAGGGTAGTAAGTAAATCTTACATAAGGAAATCTACATAGCCAAGGCGCAAAGGGTTTATACACAGTACTCCGAAAACAAAATAACCCGATACCTTGCGTTTATGAGAAAGGCAGGTTTACGCGGGCCCATCTCGCCGTAAATCTCAGACCCTAATTTACGCCCAGAATACAGGAGCTCCTAATAAAGGCGCTCTCGTAAACGTCACTTGCCTATTTTCATTTTCGGCCTTAGTGGTGAAGTGGTAATGTGTTCGTGCGGTAAGCTCCTGAGTTCAATATAAGACGAAAATTGAATTTGAAATGTCAATGTCAGTTTACTAATAAGATTTGTCAAACAAATGTCAAACTGTGTCGTCCGCCGTTAAATTTGTATTTTTATGTAATTCCAAAATAAGGCGAAAATTGAGTGACTTTTGTGTAAGGTCCTGGGTTTAATAAGTAAAAAGCAGTTAAGCAGAAGATATGGTAAAAAAATATTTACTAAATAACTTAATAAAAAAATGTATTTAACTTGACGTAAATTATTACGGTTTAAGGGTGAATGGAAAAAACTTACTGTTTCTGACTTTATAATTTAAAGCTGCCCGTGTAGCGTATCTACTAAGACTTCCGCATCAAATGTGGTACTGTGTAATGTGATGTAGTGGTACCCTGCATGTCCTATTGTGCAGTCCAAATGATCTACGAGAAAAAGAAAGAAAAATCTAATTTTATTTTCTTCAATAAAACAGTGAAACCAATGTAAATATCAATCATACATGTTATGCTACAGTCTGTAGATGGCTGTGCTTGTATCGCAGACCTCCAGTGGTCTCATTTTTGGGTGTTTAAACTAAAATAAAAATAAAAGGTAGGTTCTTAAGAACAGGGATATACTTATAAACTTCTCTAGGCGATGGGCTTGCAACACGTCACTATTTGAATCTCAACTAGCTGAACATGGCCTATCAGTTTTTTTAAAGATTGTTAGCTATCCCGCAAGTGATATAAACGTGATTATATGTACCTATGAACAATGTTACCTTAACTGATGTCTTTGCTAATGTCATATCGGTGACGATTTACTGGTTTTTGCAAATAGTTGACACGCAAAGAGGAAATAAATGAATGTCGTTGAATTATAGGTAGGTATATATGCGGACCGCGGGGCCTCCCCAAGGAGATACACTGAGTCCCATATACTAACAAAACTTAGTTTGGAACTAGCTAAACCCGTCTGATATATCGTAATAAAAAAGAATGGAAGTAGTTTTTCTTTGTTTCTTTCATTTCTTTTATTTGAGGACAATGAACTCCGTAGCTCCTAGTAAAGCTACATCGTTGAAATAGTTACTGATGAATTTCAGTTTAATAAATGTTTTTTTTAATCTGTGTAGGTAGGCGATAGATGTAGTATTTCAAAATAATTAAAAGATGAACAAAAACTATCATTGAATTCAAAACGAACTCTAATAATTCAACATTTAGGATCGTTCTATTTTACGATTACATCTTTTTTTACGGAAGAACAGGTACAACGAGGTTTAACGCGGTAAAGAATTAGTACAATTGTTTGTACTCTTAGTTACTTAACTTGATTGTTCACATTAAGTAAATGAAACAGCGGCCGAAGTAATGTAAGGCAAATATGTGTTCAGTCTAGGCGTGGTTTAGACTGTAATGTGTTTACTGTAGGGTCATGTTTGGTCTAAAAGAAATGTGGTTAAAAATTTGTTTTGAAAATGTCAAGTCAGTCATGGCTTATTAAATAAGAAATATTACATACATACACAAAATCACTCCTCTTTCCCGGAGGGGTAGGCAGAGACTATATCTTTCCACTTCATCCATATTCATAACTCTCTTCATGCAAGTTTGGTGGTTTCGGGTACTCTTGAGGGTCAGGCCCTTTGCCAGGACGTCCTTAAATAAAAATCCTCCTTAAAATCGTCCTTAATTAAAATTAGAAATATTAATCTTGCTAAATTAAAAATGATAGATGTTATACAACACAAACATTGACTTTCGATTATAGTTTAAAAAATCTTAAAATCATTTTGCAGCTCCTGAATAATCTTATAATTTAATCAAAATTTGAGAATGTAGTCGGGACTAGACTATTAACATATATCACGTCAAAATCAGCAGTCTCGAAAAGACCGAAAGACCACGTTGAGCTATACAGCTGAATAATGGATCTGAGATTCAGATTGTGACAGGTTGCCAGGCCATCGAACGCCTATGAGAAAGCTCGCAACATTATTAAGGATTGATTCCCTTGATGTTTTTCACAAACTTTCTTTGTGCTATTCATTACACCATATAATGAACTCATAACATCCATCCATTCCCCAGATCGTGGAGGTAGATAGCGCACATAATTAGCCGGAAAGCTAGTGTGCAGTACTAATGGTTATTGCAAACAAATCGTGTTAGTTCGCGACTAATTGGGTGGGCAAATGAGGCTCTGTGTGGGACACATAGGTTGGCTGGAACAGGCTAGTATTGTTAAAATTAGATTTGTAAACACACCAATATTATGTCTTTAGGGTCCACAGAGCTAATACATTCTAATGTCACGTTCAGCTGGATGGATGATATTCAGATGCAGAGCCTGTTCCTTTAAAATAATTCTATTTTTATGAAGCCATTTCCTTGAGGGAAAACATCGTGAGGAAACCCACACATTCAAGCAACTGGAAGTGAAAGCTTGACCGATCTAATAAGGGTTTGATTGCTTTGCAAAGAAACATACATATGGTCACGTCTATATCCCTTGCGGGGTAGACAGGGCTAACACTGACACAAGACTGATAGGCCACGTTCAGCTTCATGAATTTGAGAATTGAGATTCATATAGTGACAGGTTACAGCCCGTCGCCTAAAAGAAGAATCCCAACTTTATAGACTTTTTTACTACCCGCCTTATTGTAAGTTTACCTTTGACAAAGGTCATAGTTCCAATCGAGGGGAATCCAATCTATTGTGTAGAGCGGATTGTTTTGTAAATTTTCTTTATATACATGTCCCAAAAGGTAACTTGATAAAAACAAAAAAATATCTTATAAAGAAATTCTTAGTGATTTCAAAATTCTGAACGATAGATGGGTCAAAACTCCTTTTATTACCATGCCTTTGTGGTAATTGCTGTTGTACTAATAAATTCAATACGCACTAATTTTAATACATTAGGTTTACCTACGATTTCAAAATGAAAAAAGAAAACAGAAGCCAAATCAAATTACGAAAGAACAATATTCACGCGCGCCAACACGTGACAAAAAATTATAAAGAAAATGTCCAACAATGGAAAGTACGAAACTTGAACAACGGTTAGTAACGAAGGGTTTCGAAAAGCTTCTTACTCAAAAACAAAAATACGAAATATATTCTAATTCCGTTGAAAGACAGACGCGGCTAATGAAAATTCATGTATCGCAGCCGCCAATGTCGAGGGCACAGACTGATAACAAACTGTTTTTTTATTACATACATACATATGGTCACGTCTATATCCCTTGCGGGGTAGACAGAGCCAACAGTCTTTTAAAAACTGAATGGCCACGTTCAGCTATTTGGCTTAATGATAGAATTGAGATTCTAATAGTGACAGGTTGCTAGCCCATCGCCTAAAAGAGAATCCCAGTTTGTAAGCCTATCCCTTAGTCGCCTTTTACGACATCCATGGGAGAGAGATGGAGTGGTCATATTCATTTTTGTATTGGTGCCAGGAACCACACGGCTATTATTTCAATTCGATTATTAAGTGATACAGTTGAACGTAGCCTTTCAGTCTTTTTAAGTGTGTCTGCCTTTCAGGCTTTGTCTACCCCGCAAGAGATATAAACGTGACGAAGTATGTATATACTACATACATACATACATACATAATGATCACGTCTATATCCCTAGCGGGGTAGACAGAGCCACCAGTCCTGAAAAGACTGATAGGCCACGCTCAGCTGTTTGGCTTAGTGATAGAATTGAGATGCAAATAGTGACAGGTTGCTAGCCCATCGCCTAAAAGGGGAATCCCAAGTTTATAAGCCTATCCCTTAGTCGCCTTTTACGACATCCATGGGAGAGAGATGGAGTGGTCATATTCATTTTTGTATTGGTGCCAGGAACCACACGATATATACTATATATACTATATTTATGTATTTCATAGTTATTTTAGTTATGTAGCTGAGACCATAATCATACCAGACCATTTCTTTTCACTTGTACATTGAAGAGTTCAAAATGACGGCTTTGTTTATTTTAAGTCACAATTAAGATATTTACTGGTTTATCGCATTGGTTTTTAACTGTAAAGATAGACGAAGTTTTGGGTAAATAAATAAATATATATTTTAAGAATTAAGAAAAAAATAACTTATCTTCTTGCTCCTGGCATTAGTCCCGGGTTAATCCTCGCCTCTCGTAGACGACGTATAGACGTCTCATTATCGTCGCCTTTTGTCCTGTCACTATTTGAATCTCAATCCTATCTTAAAGTCAAATAGCTGAACGTGGCCTATCAGTCTTTACAAGACTGTAGGCTCTGTCTACCCCGCAAGGGATATAGACGTGATTATATGAATGTATGTATGTATAAAGTTCGACGTGCGCCTACGACCACGATACTTGATTGGGTTAGTCAGATTCATAATGATCTAGATAATAAATAGATTGATGATAAAAGATTTTTGTAAATTCTGTCGAATCCTTATTTTGCTCAGAAACCCCCCTCCCTCGTTAATAGCTGACCTTATTTATACATGTATAGCCATTAAATATTCATGGCTGCTCCAGCGACGGTTTATCATTATACAATTGGCTTTAATGACGTTTAATATATTCACAAAAGCCTTCCATAAGCCAACCCTAAATGGTGCGAGCCCTTAATGATGTATTTATTATCACTGCTGGACAAAGGGATTTCTGGTGCCTCTCGTCTTTATAAATTAAGTAATTTATTAACATTATATTTAATAAATAGATTCTTGCCCGAGGTTTCACTTTAGATGGGAACTTCTAGTCAGAAAAGTAGCCCAAAATACTTCTGAAGGTGTAAGTTTTTCCTCTGTTTCACTTTTTATAAAAATAGGTGTAAGTTTTGTTAAAATATGAGCATAGATTTTCCTTTGTGTAGGAATAAACACAGATAGCAAATAGCATAGTCCGGGCAAATTGTACATTCAACTGCAAAGAAACCCGGAAAGCTAAAATTGGTAAAAATAACGAGAATGCAATTTTAAATCAATTCGTACAAAAGTTTGAAAATTTAGGCACCTATTTTGTTTTGAAGTTTGTCAAGTTTAAGGTTCAAGAAGAATTGTCATGAAGAATGGTTTCATAACTGATGATGAAAAGATATCTCTCTCCACCATTATTTCTGCTTGCAAATACACATAATACAATAAATATACAGATTATAAATCCTTGATTGGTTTTAGCAATACATACTTTATTTAAAACATGATGCATGTGATGAAATACTTTGGCTATATTTATAGAACCGCGTAATACTTGCAACTATTTAATATCTGGTCCCTAGCACGTTTGCGGGTAGTCGTAAAGCTAACTTCACGGCGCGGAGCCGAGCTCGTCGATAAGGACATCATTCCCGCAGTCCGCATTGTTATTCCTCCGGCGACCTCCTTTGTGACGTTTTAGGAGCATGCGATGCCGCATCTCCTCTCTCTGTTACACCTGCACATATTTACATTGATGTAGGCGAAACAACAGTGAAGATGCGTGCGGTTTGCGCCATGAGCTGGTGCTGAATTTTATGTTATCTCGCTCTTATATACTTTCCGTGGGAAGTGCGAGAGGGTAGGCGATATCGGCGCAACAGTTGTCGCGCGTAGTATCGATCTGAATGTATGGCCACGTGCGGCGCCTCTGTCCCCGCCCCGAGCCAGTTACTAACAGGAAGGTTCTAGTTGTTCGCAGTTCGTCGCCTACCCGCCTCCGGCCTCCGCCCAAACAGCCCTGTTAAGTCTTCATTGTATACGTCACGAAAGAAAACTGTCTTGGAACCAACAATAATTGCTTCATTTCTTTTTCCGTTGCCTCGCTCGTAAAATAAAATAGAATGAATGTGACTCTCAGACACCACACGACGCAATTCATGGATACATAATCATAATCGCTATATATGAATAGTAAGGAGTTCTGAAAACGTATAGGTACAGTACATATACGTTCCAATTTGTACACAACTTGAAGTAATTGATATTGAAATTGATCGTGTCCTTAATTGGAATTGTTATTAGAGTAATTACAGCATATTGTCCCGTTACATTAACAAGCCTACCATTATTATACAGAGTTGTTTGTGAGAGTATTAGTGAATATAGTTATGTGGTTATTTGTGGGATATTTTGACCATAATTTTACACAATTTTATTGTTGTTACCACTTACATTAGCAGATCATCAAATTCATCTTTCGCCAACTATTTCGTTGATACCACGGGTATAAATTGACGAAGATTTCCTGTTTTCTAATTCGTTTTCAGTTTAATTAGTAAAATTGACTTCAAATTATTCACCAAGTAGTTATTATTAGGAAGGTTTATTGAATATCGCATTCATGGGCCAAGTTTCTCATCTGAATGGTCTCCGATCCGCGGTGCGAGAACAAAGTTGGTCCACATCTGGCAGTCAATATCTGTCGATAGCCCGCGGGGTTGTCGCCCCTATTTTCCTCATTTGTTCCCCAATAAAGTCACAGACAGACAGACATTCCTGTTGATGGTATTAGTCTCATTTTGTTGCCAACTGAACATTGACAAAGTCGATAGAATGGAAATTGTTGCATGCGATGTAAACTTCCATCAAACATAAACAACTAATTCAATCATAAACAATTGAAAATTGTTATGGTCCAATTATGTTCGTATGTCTAACAAATTTCAGAGATTTTTGTACTTAAGTTACAATATGAAAAAGTAACCTAGGTACTCGTAAAAATATAATATCTCAAATTGTCAAACAGTATTTTTTCTTTTATACTTACATACCTACTTATCTTAAAATTAAGTAAATCGAAACAAAGATTTCAGGCAATTCCATGTAATTTTTAACTTGTCTATTTATAGGTTTCTAATAAATGCTGTAAGCTCCTGTCCTGGCAGTAATTGAAGGAAGTTATAATTCTTTATCATGTTTATTTACTGGAGCAGAAACAGGTACAAGGGAAATTATCCCTATAATGTCTAAGGAATGTTTTTGTTCTTTGTTTCTGGAGTGAGGGAGTAGAATAGGGTGGCTATACCGGAACTAACATGAAAGCTACAAATTATTTACGTAATAAAAGATTCCTGTAATTAACATATCGCTAAAAATTGTAATTAACATATCGTTGTTTTAGGCTTTCGATCGTGTACCTAGAACATTGATCTGGCAGGCCTTGCGCTCCCAGAACATTCCAGAACGGTACATAAAGCTCATATCAGATATGTATGTTAACGTGCAAACGAGTGTCCGATGTGCCGCAGGTGTATCAAAAAGCTTCGATATCAAAGTGGGGGTTCATCAAGGCAGCGCGCTAAGCCCATTACTATTTAACATCGTGATGAACTATCTTACGGAGAAAATTCAGAAGCCCGTACCATGGAACCTCCTGTATGCGGATGATGTTGCATTAATATCGAACAACAAGCAAGAAGTACAGGACAGCCTAGAGCAATGGAGGAGCGCCCTCGAGTCCGGTGGACTACGTATTAGCAGAACTAAGACAGAGTATATGGTGTGCAACTTTAGCCTTGACAAATCTAGCACGACACACACAGAGCTGAAGCTTGATGGAGAAATCCTACCGAGAGTAAACAAGTTCAAATACCTAGGTTCTGTTATCGCCGAGGACGGCACGATCACCGCTGACATAACCCATAGAACGACGTCTGGGTGGAGTAAATGGCGAGAACTGACAGGAGTCCTATGTGATCCTAAAATGCCTGTAAGAACCAAAGGCAAAGTCTATAAAACCGCCGTGAGACCAGTTCTACTCTATGGCAGCGAAACGTGGGCCTCAAAGCAAATGCAAGAGCATAAACTACACACGACGGAAATGCGTATGCTCCGTTGGGCAGGTGGAGTTACCCTCAAAGATAAAGTCCGAAATGAATATATACGGGGCAGTTTCAAGGTGGCACCCATAACCGAGAAGCTCAAAGAATCCAGACTAAGATGGTTTGGACATGTAATGCGTAGACCCGAAGATCACGCTGTAAAGAAGTGCCTTTCCATGGCTACGTTAAAGAGAGGGAAAGGCAGGCCCCTAACAACCTGGATGTCAAATGTCCAGAGAGACATGAAAGAGTTGGGCCTGTCAACTGACGACGCGTATCAGCGGAAGAAATGGCGCCTTAGGATTAGGAAAGCCGACCCCGCGTAACGGGAAGAGGCGAGGACAAAGAAGAACATATCGCTAAAAAGATACTAGCAGATTAATGGTAATGAATATTTAAAAATAATTTAACGTAAATAAATCGAGTGATATCACCTGATCGATTTACTTGATAAATGAGTAATTTTGTAAATAGAATACAATACTTATAGGTATATTCTAACATTTAAATGACAAATGCAAATTTTCAATAAGTCAAAACGATCGTCGCAAAGTACCTAATTGTCACTTCCGATGTGGTTACCCTAGCCCGTGAGGGTGGGGTAGACAGTTAACTGAAAATCGGCCTTTGCGAGGACGGGCCGTGCTGTGCGGCGGGGCAGGGCGCACGCACGCCATTGCTGACCTACATTTGTAAACGATCGTCCGCGGACATTTAATGATAATTACATTTTTCGCTTTATTACCTTATACATATACACTAAATTACCCTATACATTTTTACATTGAAGAAAAATGTGGTCACCATATAATTTCGATATATGTATAATAGTGATATCCACCATGCCGTGTGGTTCCCGGCACCAATACAAAAAAGAATAGGACCACTCCATCTCTTTCCCATGGATGTCGTAAAAGGCGACTAAGGGATAGGCTTACAAACTTGGGATTCTTATTTTTAGGCGATGGGCCAGCAACCTGTCACTATTTGAATCTCAATTCTATCATTAAACCAAATAACTGAACGTGGCCATTCAGTCTTTTCAAGACAGTTGGCTCTGTCTACCTCGCAAGGGATATGGACGTGACCATATGTATGTTACATTATACACATACATTAAATTACCCTATACATTTTTACATTAAAGAAAAATGTGGTCACTATATAAATTTCGATATATGTATTATAGTGATATCCACTATTGGCTCTGTTCATCCTGTAACAGTAAGACACGTGATATATATTTGTCTATCTTGTATAGTATACCGTATGTCATGAATATAATCTTGATCCTTATAAAAACATTACTGGATTGGTCTAGGTACATATGTAGTTTGTTCCTTTATAAGTTCTACATGATTTTACGATCGATTAACATGTAAATTAACATAAAAATTAAATAAACGAAAGCAACAAAGGGTTAAAGTAACACATAATGGATCACGCAGCGGTAATTAATGAAGAAAGGAAATCGTGCAGTGGACTGAAGTATAATTCATTAAATATGTATGAAGTGGCGACGCGACGCGACATTCACACGACACTAAATGCGCAGAGTCATTTATTATCATAATTTGTTTGATTAAAACATGATTAAAAGTAAGTTAAAGGTAACTGGTTTTTCTTACAAAAATGTAGTAGAAAAATTTGCTCTGTATAAATAACTAGAGGAGCGACTTCGTCATCATGGAAACCCTATCAATCCCGCGGGAACTCCGGGATAAAAATGTAGCCTATATGTTATTCTGGGTCTTTAGCAACCTACATACCAAATTTCATCGTAATCGGTTCAGTTGTTATTGCGTGAAAGAGTCACAAACATACATACTGACATCCTGACATACTCACAAACTTTTGCATTTATAATATTAGTAGGATAGGATTATCTTATCAGATGTCAGTTTTAATGCTCGTCGAGTTGCGAAAAAACATCATATTGTATACGCCCTCTCCATACAGATTCTGTTATTCAATCAAAGAAATTTATATACTTGAGATTTTTCTTATACACTTGTAACTTTTAACTATATTGAATTTCAATAAAATCATATAGCCATCCCGCGAAATGAGGCTATCGAGTCTTGTGTGGAAAGACTAAAGGGTTACATATTTTTATACAATTTTTCTTAGCTACCAGACGAGCATTTAAACAAAGACCTAGAATTGGTATTAACCAATTCTAGGTCTTTGTTTAAATGCTCGTACAATATTATTTGTCAAGTCCATTTACCGTCCACTGTACATAATTCTAGTTAATATTGACAAGAGGCAAACACATTAGTTAGCTAAGCTCAACAAGCTTTAGTAAGTGGTCTTCGGTCACGCGATGCGCGAGCGACGACCGGAACCTTCCGTGACTGACAGGAACCTCCGGCTGTGATCGACCAGACCCTTATGTAACTAATAGATACCTTCTGCTCTGACTGAAGGACCATATTGTGACTGACAGGACCTTTGGCTGTGACCCACTAGAAACTTCGATTGTAAGGCGACTCTTAGCTATAAATACACCCTTAGGATGCTAAGTTAGAGTACTTTTAATTAATAATGAAACCATAATATATTATTACGTAAAGTCTGTTGAGTTGCGGTTTTAAAAAAATAAATAAATAAAAGGAAATTGGATCAACGGATTATGTTGAACTTATTCCGTCAACGTTGTGAAACCAAAAGTTTTGACAATTATTAAGCGATATGAAGTATCCTATAATCTATACATACATATAATAAAATAGTAAAAATATTTTGTCTGTACATTTAGTATTTTTGACTGAAATGGAAAGAGGAACACTTAGAATGAATAATAGAAAGCAAAAATATTTTTTTTGAATTTCTTGTCTGTCTGTCTGTATGTATGATCACGATTATCTCCGAAAATACTGAACCGATTTACTTCAAATTTCACCAGTTGCTTTGTTTTAACTCAGAAAAACATTTAAAGTTTGTATCATCAAAATCGGTTCACTAAAAAAAAAGTTATCGACATTTGAATGAACTCAAGGCATGAGTTTGCCTGCAAATAAGTTACGAAAGTTAAAATTCAAAGTCATTTATCATTATACGACAGCATTATACCTATAACATGTAAATATAAGAGAAAGGCGACTAAGGGATAGGCTTACAAACTTGGGATTCTTTTTTAGGCGATAGGCGAGCAACCTATCACTATTTGAATCTCAATTCTATCATTAACCAAATAGCTGAAGGTGGCCATTCAGGCCTGTTGGCTCTGTCTAACCCGCAAGGGATATAGACGTGACCATATGTATGTAGTCTACTTTAATGCCGACACCACCGCAACGGCCTCGATGGTCCAGTGGTTGGCGCGTGAGACTGTGAAGTTGGCGGTCCAAGCTCGAGTCCCGACAAAAACAAGATATTATTTTTTATTAAATTTTTATTTGCGTTGTTTGAGTATTTTATTAAAATAAAACTGAAAATCAAAATACTACATATAATAAAACGGTAAAAATATTTTGTCTGTACATTTAATATTTTGACTGAAAGGGATAGGTATTTTTTTTTGTACATTTTTTGTCTGTCTGTCTGTATCTGACTGTATGATTAAGATTCAACTCGAACTTTACGCGGACGAAGTCGCGGGCAACAGCTAGTAATGAATAAAAGTGTTGAATTTGAATCTCAATTCTATTATTAAGCCAAATAGCTGAACGTGGCCATTCAGTCTTTTCAGGACTGTTGGCTCTGTCTACCCGGTCACGGTCACTGGCCACCCGCAGCGCCTGCCCGGCCCACGATACGGCGCACCCTTCAGAAATTAATTACTATCGATTCACAGGATTTATTATGTACATACGAGTCCATTACGAATGCGAACCATTATTACTGTACTTTATGTAAGTTTGTTGTTAACTCTCAACGCAAAAGATGGGTTATATAAATAACATTTAAGATGGGACTGACTTCCCGATGGAAATTAAAGGAATTCTTATTTACGTGGGTGGAGCCGCGGGCGTGGGACTCACGTAAATAGATAGATGACCTCTTTATTTCACTAAAAGAAAATCAGATAAAATGACAGGTCATGAGGTACAAAGGCCTTATTGCATAAGCAATAAGTGAATAAGCACGCACGTGAACAATAATTGATTGAAATTGAATTTTGCACGTAAGCAGTATAGGAAGTACAAACAAAACTAATAATATTTGTTGATGTAATAGGTGCATTGGTGACTCTGTGGCGGCAGGCGCTGGGAGCTCGCGTGAACCCGGGTCCTTACGGTCGCCGGCACGCCATCGTAACTCTACACCGTCGCCTGTCTCCAGACTATACTCGTTCCAAGTAGTGCCTCGTTTTTACGAGTTTAGTGTGGACGAATATTTTCATTTTGCGACGCGAATAGAAGAAGTCTAATTTATTGTAATAATTATTACTTTATTATTTCCTTACTTTCGCTACATTGTCGAAGCGATAAGTTTTGCAGTAGCAAGTGAAAATAGTCTCTGCTTAACCTCTGCCGTGTGGTTCCCGGCACTAATAAAAAAGAGACTAGGACCACTCCATCTCTTTCCCATGGACGTCATAAAATGCGACATTAAGTCCGCCCTTTGTACATTTTTTTTGTGTAATAAAGTTTTAAATTAATAAATAACATGGTATTTTAGTTTAATAAAAATCCACACCTCTCGTTACCTGGCAGAAGATCCAAAATTGCAGAAGGCACAATACATGTAACAGAGATTATCCGGACCAGATATTTATACTGTTCTTAGAATAGAATAGAATAGATTTATTTTCAAAATTGGTTACAAGGTATCTCTTATTGACGTCACATCACTTAAATCTAAATATAACTAATATCGCTTCCAAAGCGCATGTGTAGAAAAAGCGGCGGAACAAACTACACTGCTGCTTACTACTACACTGCACTGCAACTTAGCCACTATAGTCGTGTAAACTCGACAAAAAGAAAATCTGAACTATAAATAAGTAGCAATAAAATTGTATAATGGCGTTTATTTAACCGGCGCCTACAAAGAAGCGTGTTATTTGCATGCCGCTGTCGTCCGAGTTCGCTCCGGGAATTCTAATCGTCACTCGATGTTACCATTTATCGATAAATACTTTTATTCTTTGAAAAATCACAGCGCTACGTCGTGTGGTTCCCGGCACCAATAGAAAAAAGAATACGACCACTACATCTCTTTTCCATAGATGTCGTAACTATACCTCCTCCCATTTTATCTAGTTACTGTAAAAAATTATAACAAGTATAATAAACTTATATATTCAAATGAAGTCAGCGCTTAATACAGACTCTGTTTACATTTCATTACAGCTTCGCAACAAAACATATATAACACTCTCGGCGTACCAAGATTTGCGAGTATAATTCCTGCAAACATCAATTTATTCATATGCTAACTGGAGCCGTCGGGTACAGCAGCTAATAAAACTACTTCCAGATTTACGCGAACATTACACAGACTTCTAATATCCACATCAAACAGTTTTATGCAAATAGATTTCCATTTCATACATACATACATAAGGTCACGCCTCCCGGAGGGGTAGGCAGAGACTACCTCTTTCCACTTGCCACGATCCCTGCATACTTCCTTCGCTTCATCCACATTCATAACTCTCTTCATGCAAGCTCGGCGGTTTCGGGTACTTTTGACCTGACCCTTTACTAGGACGTCCTTAATTTGATCAAGATACGTTCGTCTAGGTCTTTCCACTTCGACCTTTCCCTCCACACTCTCCTTGTATATCTGCTTAGTCAACCTACTTTCATTCAACCTCTCCACACGACCGAAACATCTCAACATACCCTTTTCTATTACTGTAACTACATCTTCTTTCACATCACAACATTCCCTTATCACGCTGTTCCTTATCTGGTCACTCAATTTCACACCCATCATACTCCTTAACGCTCTCAATTTCACTGCATTTATTGTGCTTTCGTGCTTCTTTTGCCATACCCAACTTTCCAGTTTATTTGCGTATTTAACTCTGTTATCTTATTTTTGTGTTTGTAGAATGTTTTGAGGTTATTTTGCGATATACATATCTCTCGGTTAAGGTAAGTCTTCAGTATTTCATAACAACTTCCAT
Organism: Amyelois transitella; assembly: GCF_032362555.1. NCBI lineage: Eukaryota > Metazoa > Arthropoda > Insecta > Lepidoptera > Pyralidae > Amyelois > Amyelois transitella. The sequence goes on along the minus strand of NC_083511.1, from coordinate 289,534 downwards.
CCCAAAGACGGGAGAACCTTCAGTAAGCTCTTAAAGATTATAAGTTCACTACAACACATGCCCACATGGTGGCATTTTATGAGGCAAAACTTCTTTAAGTATATGTTTAATACCTCTTTACGTTATTAAGTCCCCTTCAACGACATCAGGAGGAGTGGTTCTGCAACAACCTGCTTCCTCACCTTTAATTTTGAATGAAGAATAAAATAACTGGTAACTCTTACAATTAAGTACATTTAGTTACTCTAAGGGTAACTCTCATTTGTAGTCTATGGCACGGGGCAGAGACGGGACGGCGACGCGACGGGACAGCGACATAAATCAGCGTGACGTTGGTGTCTGTCTGCAATGACGAGCTGCACTCGCAACTCTAATGCGAAACTATTTGTCAGGCATTTCCCTCCACAAAGTTTACATTGAGTTAGTGCTGAAAATCTGAAAGAAAACTCGGTCGAGTGCGATTGGATAATTAACTTGACAACTTTTGAAAATCCTGAACAGAAAAATGATAGGAGCTTATTGATTCGATCTCTTTGCATAGCCGTTCGCAATAAGCTTAACTCATTATTTTATCTTATTTTTATTATTTTATTTTGACAACTCTGTCACTTATTTTCTCCTAAGATGTGTATAGACTAAAAACAAGATAAGTTTGATCGTATTTATGGAGATCAGAAATATTTCCACAGATTCTTCTTAACTCCACAATCAATAGACTACAAATATGTCCAGTGTTATCGTCACCGACCAGGCGAGTTCACACATCCAACTTGAACAATTTATTCCTAACATTTTGGGAGAGCAACCATAAATAATGTGCAGTGATTTATACATAATAATGGGTATAATGGGGTAGAAAGAGACGGAGCGGATCATAAAACACTGCAACAAACCCTGTTAACATATTTTCACGAGCTCAATTTTATCTTCGTCGAAACACGAAAACGTTCCTTCTATTTCTCTTGTAAGTGTTTTATCAAAGTAGGGTTAAACAAATATGCGGGATTTTCAAAATATAAATGAAGCGCTTTTAAAGAATCCTATCCAAACTATTATTAGGTATATTAAGCAAGTTTGTTTGTATGTTTGTTGTCTCTTCAAGAATTATCTACTGAACAATCTTCTTGTAATTTTGCGTACCGTATATAATAATATATAATTAAGAGTCTGGAGAAGGATATAGGGTATTTTTTTCTCGGTAAAAACCAAAATTCACGTGGGATTTGCTAAAAACCTGTATTCCGTTCAGGTGTCGCTAAACTTCGTTGCTTTTTGTAAGTGGCACTGAATTCTTTGCTTTTTTTCAGCATAAAGCAAAAAAATATTTGAATATGCATCGACACGTGGCAATACTCCGAAAAGGTTTCCACTTGAAGCGGATGGAATAACCTGAAATCCGCTCGGCGGCGGCGGATTATCCGCGGCCCGCGTCGGCGGACATCGGCGGACTTACCTCGTTCCGCTTCGAATCCTTTTGCTGAAACTGATTTTTTAGATACCTACCTATAACTGCATGAGCCTTTTTGAACTATGTTGACTGTTATCAGTAGGTACGTATGATCACGAAATACTGTTCGAATGTCAACAACGATTTGATGTTACTTTTGCTTTAGTTCTGCCGCTGGCGTATAAGATGCGGTTATAAATTTATCACTTATCATAACACACTCATTTTATATTTCGAAAAGAAAAAAAAACTATTTTATTCCATTTGTATCGTTGTTGGTATAAAAATAAATAGAATATTAGTTTTTATCTACAAAAAAACTTAATTATACTCAATTTGAAAAATAATAACAGACAGGAAGCGGAGGTTAACTCGTAACAATTTCCTCCTCAATCCAGCCCTAACAAAGACTTAATACTAGCCTTTGTGGGGTTGTGTAACGAGGAAAGCGGCAGTTAACTTCAATATGCCGCCGCAGCCTCTAAAGGCTGCGCTCGAACCGGAGATGGCACATAATAAGGAAGGCACAGGAATTGAAGGAGGAGCCCCCTGTCTCACACCCTGCGCTGCCCGCACTTCGCGGCGCGTCGGAGGAATATTAACACGATTTATGACCGGCCTCCGCCTTCTGCATGCAGACCTGTAAGGTATCACAGATGAGGTGAAAACGAAAGTAGCAAATAAAACAAATGTTTTTAACCACATTGGGTTATGTCTTGATTTTTTTTGTAGATTAAAATAATTCTACTAGTCATTTTGATTTAATTAAAATCGATAAATCAAAAAGCTTTTTTGGTCAAGTCACAAAAAATAAACTTGCTTTAAAATGTTTAGCGCTCTCATGAAAATTACTGAAAATCTATTTGCAACAAATGCATGCGACGTTTTATAAACGAGGCTTCATTTGCGCGTTCATAAAATAAACTGTGACAGTTATATACCATCGTCTCTAATTTATAGAATAACAAATTGTTAACAAAATGATATTGTCTATATTTATTTACATGTTTTCTCTACTTCTCTGCTCTGTCACTGAGAGGCCATGGTTATTGACTTAGATTTTTTTTTAAATTTCTTATGATTACAGATCATTAAAAATAAAAATCAGTTATATTTAGCCAGGATATTCTAACCAGTCAACTATTATTATTCATAGCTAATCTATCATAAAGAGGTCTGTGCACCTAGCTCTGAATTACAGCGCCGCTGGTATTTTATTCAATACAGTAATCCCGCTTAGAACGAACAATAGAAATTCGCTTCAATGTAAGCGCTGAATTGAAACTTTGTTGAAAGACTTATCAATTGCTAACAAAACGGATTTTTACATTGTGAAGATATTAATAAGCTATGAATAGAATATAACATTAAACGGCGAGATAGTCTATAATATTATTGTAAGGATAAAAGGATTAGTTATTTAAATACGTAAAATCACTCCTATTTCCTGAAGACGTAGGCAGAGAATACTTTCTTCTTGCAAGGTTGTCGGTTCTGAGTAAGACATAGCTATTTCCTATAACTATAGACGGCCTCTGTGGCGCAGCGGTAGTACGCTTGTCTGTGACTCCGGAGGTCCCGGGTTCGAATTCCGGCCAGGGCATGATGAGAAAAGAACTTTTTCTGATTGGCCTGGGTCTTGGATGTTTATCTATATAAGTATTTATTATAAAATATAGTATCGTTGAGTTAGCCTACCCTATCCAGGCCGCCATGTATTGGACAAGTAGGAAACAGTAACTGCTTGCTACCTCTTTAAGGTCGTTCTTCCACTTCTTCGAAAAGCGTAGTAATTAGCTTTCGGACTTTGCAGACAAAGCCCTTAGATACAGAGACTGCTGAAAAAAAACAGACAGTATAAAAAACCGAAACAGAAGTTTTAAAGTGTTACAAAAAGAGAGATTTGTTCAATCTTGTAAAGGTTGTAGAAGTCATGCGGTAACCGCTTCGTGCAAAACATGACTAACCCAATGCATGCTCGTGGTTAAAACTGCACCTAGAGATAAGAATGCTAGATGATGTTATGATGAGACTGATTAGATTCTATGATCACATTTTATTCATCACCGCTTCCAGATGTGTTCCAGTAAACATAAAAGAAATAGATTTTCCGATCGCTTCATACAATTTCCAGGATAGACGCAGGTGCTCCATCGCTGTGTTAGCTGGGAGCAACTTCACTTTCACAGTTAAAACCAGCTGCATCGATGGCTTTGTTAACTTTCGTATAACAGTGTAACATTATGTTATGACTTATATAATGTTTTTAAAACTTTTGAAAGTGTTTAAAAGAAGAGAGGAATTTTCGACGGATTGAAAATATTGTCTTTTTTATTTATTATAATTTTATTGAGCCTTAAAGATTCAATAGGTGAAACAAATACTAATAGCATTCTTTATCAGTAAACTTTTAGAAAATAGCAAACAAATAATATAATCAGGTGTCGATTTGATAGAAAAATACACAAAAGTTTTATTTGTAGACATACATAAATATGAATATATATAAACAGAACATACATTAAGGGTACGTTATATTTATGTGTATAAGCGGGTACCGCATTCATACTACGATATACGACGTTCTTCGGACAGAATCGACTGAATTTAGTTGAATTTATATTCCGTCACACTTTGATTCTAAAAAGTTATTTACTAACTCAAAATACATTTTGTTCAACCCATTTAGTCGTTCTACACAGATTACAAATACTTTAACCGCTCCCTCTCGGCTCAATAATTTCCGCGTAATTACCTCTCAAACTCCGCAACGCAACGTCATCAAGCCGCCACGAGCCTTATCCGCTAATCCTGAACTCCGCAACTCCGCGTGTGAGTGAGGCATACATCCGACAATAGCCGAATAATAAACGAGATATTTATGGCCTTTTCTCCAGGTTAATCTGGTGTCAAAAGGTGAGGACACAATAGTCTTCGTGTACGAATATCCTTTGGTTGGCTTTGTCTGGCTGTTTTTATGGTGGGATTGAAATTCAGCTTGTGGCAGTCAGCAAGCCTTGAAAGAGAATTCCTAGTTTATTAGCATTTTCCCTTGATTGACTTTTACTGACATATTGACTGCACGTAATAGAAGTAGCCGGCATACACTTTGTTTTTCTGCGTTACCAGATGGAAGCATTACGAAGTTACCATAGCATGGAAGCTAAATCTATTTAAAGAGAAAGTTTAAAAACAGTGATAGTCAAAAACAATGAAATTTTAAATTGAACAGAAATATATCGGTGCCAGATACCAGAAATAATAAAATGTTACCGGTCAGGTCCCCAAGTCCCAATACCTTCCAAGAGTATGCGGTCCGCGCAATCGTAGCGGAGATTTGTAGCACCTCGTAGCTTCTCGTAGCAATTCGTAGCACGTCTACGACGGCAGGCTGAATGCCTTAGATTAGACGGGCATTTCATACTTTTTTAGCTCACCCCGTTTGTTTTATTTATTATTTTTGTTAAAATATCTTCATACGTACGTCTTTATCGCTTACGGGGTAGTTAGAGACAATATAATTATTAGAACATCACGTTCAGTTTCACGGTAAGTTTGCTAGGTAGTCCATCAATTAAAATAAAAGAGTCTCAAGTGAATAGCCTTTCCCATGGTTCCCTGCTAGAAGGATGCTACTGAGAAGATTTTCCTCACTTATTTATTTCTTCCAATTCTCGCCATGACACAAGATCAGAGGAATGTAATTAATTATTCCTATTTCATCGCCGACACGTCAGCATCAAAGCCGGGGTGAGCCCCTCCGACGGCAGCCTGCCCGGGATTTGGAGACATGTCGCTTATATGGCGCACGGAATGGACAAGATACATTTTTATCTCTTCTCTAAAAAAATATGAAATTGTATGGGTTGGGTAAGGTTTATCAACCAATTTGTTTTATTAATTATTTTAAGTGAATAAACAAAATTCTGTTGTGGTTTATTTATAGCCCACTGGGTTCTTCACGAATATTCATATACGCACATATTTGGTCTAAATCAGAAATATAATTTCGGGACCGGAGTGGCTTAAATTGTTTAAATAGGTGGCAATTGGTTCCTAGGACCAGTTCCACGCGGACCACTAGCCACCTAATACAATCTGATCTCTCATGTCCTCAAAAAATAATTATAACAGAAAGTGGAGTAGAAAAATTAAGTCCCTCTCTTATACATACATACATATGGTCACGTCTATATTCCTTGCGGGGTAGACAGAGCCAATAGTCTTGAAAAGACTGAATGGCCACGTTCAGCTATTTGGCTTAATAATAGAATTGAGATTCAAATAGTGACAGGTTGCTAGTCCATCGCCTAGAGAAGAATCCCAAGTTTGTAAGCCTACTCCTCCCTCTCTCATTTTCTATATAATCTCTCTCTTGTTTACGCGTTCCCAATGTTATAATCGCTGAAATCTTTCAAAACACTGGCGGTGATTGAATTAAACCTGTGTTCAGCGTTCTGTTAATGTTGCCAAGTCGAATAAAAAATCTGATTTAAGTTTGAAAATTATTCTCACAAAAAAAGAAGGCTTCTTCAGTTTCAAGGATTTTCCGAAATTACGCGGAAACATTACAATATAACAACGGTACGACGTTTCAATTTGGTTGTGTAGGAAGTATACATAGTTATAAAGTTATTTAATTCCTACAGAAGATAGAAGGAGAAAAGAGGAGAAAATAATCCGTTTAAAATGTCTATATTATTCAACGTATAAATTCAGAACATCTAACAACTAACAAAAAATTGTTTTTGACATAAATCTAATAAACAACATCATGGCAACCGTTGCTATGGCGCATACCAAGAAGGTTGCCTACAGTTGAACTAGCCAAATTGTGACGTTCTGCTGATTCAGTCTCCCCGGCGCTCCTCTTCAAAGCTCGGGAGCCCTATAAAAGCGCGAGCACGCGCCCCGAGTCACCTCGCCCTCACCTCGCTGCCTTGCGGCAGACGTCGTCGCCCAGTGACAACGCCGCCGCTGATGGGAACTCCCAGAAGAAAGAAGAAGACCCAGGCCGCCACGGCCGCCCCAGTGACCTGCCTACAGCTGTAGGCAGCGAAGCAACCAATGAAGAGGGTCAAAAACCCTGACCATTCGCTCCAACTCCTTCACAGGAGTTTGGGAAGACCCCTTGTCATCGAGTCTCCACCTTTGGACTATCAGGTTTAACCAAGTAGCTCGCTACCCTCAAGCGGCTACTTGCTGGATCTCGTGTTTATAGCTAAACCCACGACCTTTCTTAACTTGTCCAAAGATTGTCTTCATACATACATACATATGATCACGTGTTTATCCCTTATGGGGTAGACAGAGCCAACAGTCTTGAAAAGACTGATAGGCCACGTTCAGCTGTTTGGCTTCATGATAGAATTGAGATTCAAATAGTGACGGGTTGCTAGCCAATCGCCTAAAAAAAGAATCCCAAGTTTATAAGCCTATACCTTAGTCACCTTTTACGACATCCATGGGAACGAGATGGAGTGGTCCTATTCTTTTAAAAAATAATAATTTAAATATTTTCATCTTTAGTAAAACGCCATTTGTACTGTAGTTGGCATAGTATTTCATGAAGGCAGCTGAGAAGCTTTCAGAAGATTTCATTTACATTTTACACATTAAGCTGCAGTGGCATTAAACCGAGGTCAGCGTCTCTACAAACATATACTTTGCGAGATATACTGTTACAGATATACATACAAATAGACTATAAACCGCTCTTAATATGAGTGAAAAACCTCGTGAAGAAATCCACATATCAGGCAACTACCCAGGCGAAGGGCAAGGTGACAGATTGCTAAACTGTCACTATTTGAAAATCAATTACATCTTTAAGCCAAACAGCTGAACGTGGCCAATAAGTCTTCTCATTGTCGGTTTAGTCTACCGCGCAAGGGATAAAGACGTGATTATATGTATGTATCTATTTTATAAGATATTATCTTTGGCATTGAATACTAATCTTAAATGATTTTTTTATTTTGTCTCTATTTAGTTAGATTATCTGCGTATTGAACTACCCTCGCCTATCAGCATTACTCACGAGAAGCGCTCTTCAGTTAAGATTGGATCGACATCTTTATTGGTGCTTTTTACTTTCAACATCGCTCTAAATAGATTCATATATACATATAATATCACGTCTAATATCCCTTGCTTAGTAGACAGAACCAACAATCTTGAAAAGACTGATAAGCCACATTCAGTTTTGGCTTAATGATAGAATTGAGATTCAAATAGTGACAGCTTGCTAGCCCATCGCCCAAAATAAGAATCCCAAGTTTTTCCGGACTGTTGGCTTTGTCTACCCGTGATAGACGTGATTATATAAATTAATGCATGAAATTCAGAGTGTAGAATCTCATAAAAACTGCAGTAAATAAATACATTTGTAGAAATAAAACTCGATCCACGCCTCTAACACAGCTGAGCAATAAATTCACGTCAAACAGTCAAAATCACCGAGTGCGGGATGCCGACAGCGGGGCCTACCATCCGACCATCGGACGTGACATGCGGTCTGTCCGGCTGTCCGGCGGATCACGGCGTCAAGCGGATTACTGCCGCCCGTCCGAACGAACCCCATTTACATTAACATTGCACGGACGCAGAGCGAATAAAATTAAATTGTTATCGCCGGGAATAATCTCACGATTTTATCTCTAGCAGAGTAAATAAAGTTCTGATGGAAAATTTAAAACATGCGAGCGTTGTTTAGCCACATTTTTATTGGAAGCGTAAGTTTTCTCAAATTCATCCTGTGGATGGCGACTAAAGGGTAAAATTATTGGCTATTGCTTGTAACGTCGTACCGTTTTTCTAAAACACCACATGATCAGAGTAATCATAATCATTTATTCTTTGAATATGGTTACAATATAGGTCTTCATTATTTAGGTACAGTTTTGTGCACATTTACTCTACCTCTCAAGGAGTAATGAAGTTCAATTCAAATTCAAAATTTATATTCATTATTATAGGGTACTTCATATCGCTTAATAATTGTCATGTCTTTTGGTTTCACAACATTGGTTGACTTAAATTACTTAAAACTAAGTTTACTGCCGCTTCCAAGGCGTCAGTGCCGAAGAAGCGGTAACAAACTGCACTGCTGCATTTTCTTCAACAACGTCAACTTCACAACGATAGGAATGAAGGAAGAAGAATGCATGGATCGTGGAAAGTGGAAAGATATAGTCTGCTTACTCTTCCGGAAAAGGGGCACAGTTTTATCTATGTATGTTTAATGAAAGTACTAACAACTTTACTTACAAATCCTTTAATTTGATACAGGCAGGTAAAGCAGGCAGCGTGTCGTTATAACTTTGCGAAACATATTAATGTAGCTACGCATGGTCAGCAAATATAAATTTGTCTTTGAAATCTATATAAAGCCAAACAGCTGAACGTGGCCTGTCAGTCTCTTTAGGATTGTTGGCTCTGTTTTACCCGCAAGGGATATAGACGTGACTATATGTATGTTTCAAGACTCGGTCGCTCATATAGTGTCATATAACGAACTAACGAACAAAATTTAATTCCATACAACAACAATAGAAAACCTAGTAGTAGTTGTAAGTGCTTATACACCTACACATATAGGCTTCATACTCGTATATCGCCGGTGAGATCAATACATACTCGTACAAAGTGCTGTGTAATTACGGAGAAACCTCCGCGCCACGTTTTCAGGTTATGTGCTTTCCCACGCAAATATTACAAGAGAAATACATGCGACATCTTGCTTTGCTTGAGGAATTTAACTTTACTTTAAACTTAGAATTAAAAGAACTAGAAGGACATTGTAAGATCGAAAATGTTATCTCTCGTATTATACAGTGTTCCTGTTCCAGTCTTATTTCGTTATCCGCTGCTGGCTATGAATATTAGGATTGGCTGAAGAAAGTATATAAATCTCTGTTTTTTTAAAATACTAACACGTCCCAACTTTGTACGCTTAGTTCTTATAGATTATTTACCTTTCATATCTTTATCAGTAAACCCTCTTTGCAATATTTCAAACAGGCATACATATACTAACAGATAAACCCTAGTTTATCTGTACTTTATAATACGCGTATGAATTGATTGGTAATAAACTGTCAACTTCAGCAAAATATAGTGTTTCTACATAATACACTCAAGCTCTGTAACAATGTGTGTAAAATTCCTTTTTACGTGCACGTACTGTCATATAACAATTTAAGGTCCCAACTTCTGATCTTATCCATGTTATCTTCCTAAAAATATATAACCTATATTTAAGTTAAGGTACCTATATGAAATCTTGATCGGCATCTCAGTTATTCATAAGCTATTTCTTCCGCTTGAGATGCTAAACAGCTTGTCATCGGGTGGCAAAAAATGAAGTCGGTACAGATGAGGCCACATTAGTATTTGGTAATTCTTTATTAAGTTATTATTGAGGATTCACTCAAACAGTTTGAAGATGAGAAAGAGTGAATACGTATTCTTTAAGTTTTCGTTTACCACTATAGATCTTATCTTGCCTCATATTAGGCAGACTTTTACAATAAAAAAATATTTTTAAAGCGATATTTAGTGTTCTGTCTGTTACTGATGCAAATTGGTTAATTTCGTACGCTTGACTTCAGAGGAACTTAATAGTCACCTCCTACAACATCCAAGGAATTTGAATTTTAAGACTTTTGATTTAAAACATTGTAAACTCTGAACGATACAGTTATATAATGTTATAACTCTATGCTCTCACAACTTGTGTTCGGCGGTTTGAACCGCTTCGAAGCGGTTTAATCCGGATAGCGATCAATGGCGGCGTCTGAGTGTAGGGCTCTCCTGAAGCGGGTCAAGTGACCCTCGTTCTTAAGGTGAAGGTTCTAACATCAGACTTTCATCAATGCAGCTCTCAAGTGTCTAACACCGCATGGTAGCCTTTGTTCGTATTTCACCGCATGACATAATTAACTTTTCCATCATATTCTTGTCGAGTCATTCAACAATTTTTTTTAAGTTATTTTTTGCGTAATACAATTATTCCGTTCCATCTTGTGGTTGTTATTTATTGTCCACTAGTCGATGCTTGCGACTTCGTTCGCCATATAACTAAATTTGTTTGACTTATGGTTCGCTGACAATCTGTTTTGCCCGCATAGAGGGGTGGGGGGAGACATGCAAAAGTTGGACCAAGTCGAATAAATCTGAGGAAACAGCATTTTAGATCGGGGCGATAGTTTCGCGTGACAGCATACACGTACAGGCGGACAAAAATTCTAACAATAGCATTTTCGGCTTCTGTATTTATATTTTATAGATCACCATATCGATAATGTGGCATTTTATTCAAGTACAGACATCGATCAATTACTATTTTAATATATGTATTGTACGTACTCTTAAAATTTTTCATGGAAATCCACTGTGTACTTTGGAAATGAAAGCGAATACTTTTTATGAAAATGTTCTTTCCGAAAATCCTAAATAAAGTTTAGCAACAAGCGCGTGGGAGCTTTACTTAGGCTAACAGCAGCGTGACATGACTCCATTGGAGTTTGTAAGTGACTTGCAAACCTTTCAAAACTGACGTAATGTAAATGTTTTGATTATACGCCAGTTATGTATATATTATTATTTAAAATAAAAATAAAAAATACAAAATTCCCTCTTCATATAATATTATTTAATGGAGAGGTGGTTAGTTTTATCTGCCCCCGATCATACTAACAATAATATCTATGACTGTACAAACATGTCTTATTCCTGGATAGGAAGATAGAGACTACATCTTTCTACACATCATGATACCTGCATAACAAAATAAAAAAGTGCATAGCGATAAATCCTCTCAAAAGCATGAAATGTTCCTCAAAAGCATGAAAGGCTCTACGGAATCGCTACGAAATTTGTTGACACAAACTTTTCTGTTTTGTATTTACTTAAGACAAAAAATAAGTTAATACTTCGAGTGAAAGTTTTGTTTGTGTGAAGTTCGTAATATAATTTTACAGGAACAGCCGCTGTGGGACGCAACGGGGCGGGTCTGAGAGAGTTTGTTGCGCAATTTGGGGCATTTCGGGACCGAGTGCGTCGTAACCCCTCGCTGCCGGGGTGAGAACACGCTGATTTGTGATCCCGCGTTGGGCATAGACTGGTATTTAAATAGAGAGAACGAGTTGAGACCAGTACATGGTAGACTATTTAGATTAAAATAATTTCTTAACTACGTAACCTTGCAAAGGAAGAGAGTAAACCGTATTATGTCAGGTTATACATTCAGTTTACTGACTAAGCCGGTGAATTCTATGGTTTACTTAAAAAACAGGAAGACGTAAGAAAAACTCAGAAAAAGTAATTCATCTCCAAAACATAGCTCTAAAATTGTCTTTGTTTTAAAGCCAAGAATTCATTTTCATTTGCGGCATCTAGTCTGACATAAGTCCATGACGTTGAGAGCTGGAGGCGTGTTTCATGGCGAATTATGGCGGAAAATACCAACAAATTATGTTACACCGTTACAAGCGGAACGCAAATAGGTAATTTTCGCGAGCAATTTCGTTACTAGAAGTTATATGAGAGTTTGTCTTTGTTCATCTCTATCTCTCAGTCATCACGATCAGATCACATTGGAAAGGTCAATAAAAGGATATACTTAAAACATTGGAAGTTTTCTTTTAAGCAATGGGCTAGCAATATTACTATCTGAATCTCAATTTCATCACTACGCAATTCTCATAGAAGAATTGAGATTCAAATAGTGACAGGTTGCTAGGCCATCGCTTAAAAGAAGAATCCCAAGTTTCAAGACATCCGTGGGAAAGAGTAGTCCTATTCTTTTTTCTATTGGCGCCGGGAACCACACGGCAGAATAAGATAATATGATAATAAGACAAATGTATGTATAAGCGTGTTTCGCGCTGCAGTCCTGTTTTGTAGAGCTGAGAACAAAGGTCGCGTGTTGCAGTATCGATTGCAGCAACAAGTCCCCGCTCCTCGCGCCAGGCAGTTTACTGGCTGCTATTGTAACCGAGGCATTAATTACAAAAACATATACCTAAGAAAATAAGGTAATTGAAAAGAAGTGCCGTGTGGTTCCCGGCACTAATAGAAAAACGAATAGGACCACTCCATCTCGTTCCCATGGATAACAACCTGTTACTATTTGAATCTTAACCCTATCATTAAGCCAAACAGCTGAACGTGGCCTATCAGTCTTTTCAAGACTATTGGCTCTGTCTACCCCGCAAGGAATATAGACGTGATTGTATATATGTATGTATGTACATACATACATACATACATAAACTCACGCCTCTTTCCCGGAGGGGTAGGCAGAGACTACCTCTTTCCACTTGCCACGATCCCTGCATACTTCCTTTGCTTCATCCACATTCATAACTCTCTTCATGCAAGCTCGGCGGTTTCGGGCACTATGTATGTATTGTATGTTTATGTATTTCGGGTATGTATGTATGTATATGAAAATAATTTAGCTAATGCTTTTTAATAAAACATTTATCAATTCCAGCTAATATTATAAATGCGAAAGTTACTTTTTTAGTTTGTTTGTTACCTCTTCAAGCGTTATCAAATGACATGAAATTTTTAAAATTTCGAATATTTACAGGGTACTTTTTATCACGGTAAAAACTAGAGTTGATGTGGTTCTTTAGATAATTATTTTTAATTTGGCAAGCATGTTTTTCCAAAGAATAGAAATCTGTAAATAAGAGAATTAAATTTTATCGTCTACTAGCTGTCCCGGCAAACGTTGTTTTGCCATATAAATAATTTAAAATTTAAAAAATAATAAGTGTGGACAACCCTTAACACTTAGGGATATGAAAAATAGATGTTAGCCGATTCTCAGACCTACTGAATATGCATGCAAAATTTGGTTATAATCGGTAAAGCCGTTTCGGAGGAGTACGGAGACAAACATTGTGACACGAGAATTTTATACAGGGTGACTTTAAATTCACCTACATAAATTTAACTGTTAAGTGTACTCATCTAAAGGATATTTAAAAACGTTAAAAGAAAAATATCGGTTCATATTTCAGAAAGTACGAAAAAAAAAATAAAAGTATCAAAATCCACGATCCTAAATACGTCATGTCACCCCGGCCGGCGGAAAAGCGACGCGTAAGATTCAGAGGTCAAGGACACAATTCATTCAGCTGAGCGATCTCGACAACTCTGTACTTTACTTGATCTTGATACTAGAAAAATAATTTATTTTTCAGACATTTATTTACATGTTTAGTTTTAATTTCTTTTTGTAGTATTGGTCTGTATTAAAGCGTGTGACGTAGTTTTTGAGGGTTTTTGAAATGTGAATATGATGACGTTTAATTTAAATAAAAATAGGCTCAAACGGCTTAGAAGCATGGGTATAGTCTATGTTTAAAAGGATGCAGTTGTTTTAAATGTCACCCTGTATATAAGATTTATCGACAGAGACTGGTTGATCACCATGCCCTTCCTAATGACCTCAAGACAGCAAGCTCACCCGGGCGGCCGCAGCCGGATCACCGGATTATCCGGGATTATCTGCTAATGCCGTCTTGGCCATGCGACCGTTTCTTGGTAAGTGGATTTCAATGTTAGTCGAGACAACTTCAATGACTACCGGTTTAACTCAAGATCGAATCTAGGTACATAAAAAAATATAATTATTATTATTACTAGCCCGTGACTTCCTAAATTTCTTATTAATTTTAACTTATTATATTTATTCCGATGTCGATACTGCAAAGCTTCATGAAAACCCGTTCAGTAGTTTTTGCGTGAAAGAGTAACATACACACACACATCCACATATCAGGAATGAGATGGGCTTTTAATGCATGACGTCACAAAAATCAGAATAGGTTATTAATTTGAATTACTTATGCATAGCGCAAATATTCAGTCGGACGCATCCGGTCATACCCTAGTAATCATTTGGTCAGAACTGCCTTTAACAAATCCGGGTCAAACATTGACGTCACATCCTGTACCGCGTATCTATTGCAGGCGCAGTGCGGTAATTTCCCATCATCACGCTAAGCTCATCACATCAGACCAGTGTTGCCAACCACAATGTAGCATTTATCTGAAAACTAACTTTCTATTAATGTACCAACTTTTTCGAGACGTTGGGGACCATTTTTAGTGACGACGAAATGTGACGAACTGATTTTGTTTTTAGTCGACATTTTCGGTTCCATGAAAAATTTCGTCATAATTTACAACATTTTTTTGTTATCATTCATACATTACTCACGTCTCAGTCCTTTACAGGATATATAGAGCAAATAGTGTCGAAAAGACTGAAAGGTCTGTAGTACACTTAAGAAAAATATCGTCAAATTTGGACCGTGAAACTAAAAACTGTGTAAAAGCATTGAGGATGCTCTAAAATAATTTTGTTATACCACTTTTGTTACTACCAATAACAATGTTAATCTTAATCTAATGAAAAATATATATAATTTTTTCTTTCATCGAAAAATCTGTAGACCTACAGTGAAAAGTAAAGGGTTGGCTACACCACATCAGTCATCGATGCAGCGGGGGTGGGAAGGGCGGGGCCTAATTGACGCACCTGGCGCCGGCAAACCTCACCGATGTGAAGTTAGCAGCGAGTTCACTGTTTAGTTTAGTATACTTTGCCCAGTATGACATGTGGATTTTTCCAAAAGATGTCGTGATCACCTTTTTTGTTATAATAGGTACCTTATATTACTTTGTAGTATGTTTTTATAGGTGCAAGTAAATTCTCTTTCCACATGATCCTAGTGCACGGAGCGACACAATAACACCAAACCTTTGATTAGTAAAGAGTAGCAACAACTTGTGTGGCGCAGTGTGGCAATAAATGTTAGAGAATATCGTATTCCAATATCCTCATATTACTTCTATACAAACATATATATATAAATATATAACTAGCTGTGCCCGCGACTTCGTCCGCGTGATATAGTTATTTTGGGCATCATTGAAGCACTCAAGGATGAAAAAATTTCCCCGTTTTTTTTACATATTCCATTATTTCTTTGCTTTTTATAGTTGCAGCGTGATGTTATATAGACTAAAACCTTCCTCGATAAATGGTCTATTCAACGTAAAAATTTTACAGTTCGAACCACTAGTTCCTGAGATTAGCGCGTTGAAACAAACAAATAAACAAACTCTTCAGCTTTATAATATTAGAATACTCGTAGATGACAGGAATAGACAGAGCCCACAATCTCCTCAAGACCGGAAGGCCAAGTAATGTCTACTTCCAGAAAATAAATTTATCTCCGCAGCGCAATGTGCCAACAATTTTAGATATTCAAAAAATATCATGTTCCATTGGTTCCAACATCCGCATCCCACCTGCAACCAACGTCAGAGCGTAGAGGTGGGCTCGCTCGGCGCAGAGAGGTCAATGTCGGGCCGCCCCCCCTCACCCGCCCCCCCTTATTGGCTTAGCTCCATCTGAAAATGTGGCGGCTCTGAATTGCTGCTGTTTAGATATCAGGATTACATGTTGTTGATGCCATAATAATCCACTGCCAACATATTCTGTTATTGAAAGATAATTCAGTAAGTATATATACTTACATACCTACCTATTTTATGATAATACCAGGATTCGAATTAAAAATAGTAGGAGAGAAACAAAGTACAAAATAAACTTAATTAACACTGGTCTTATTAAATTTAATTTAAAGAATAATTTAAATGATTGGATATTATGAGGAATACACAATGAAACAAGGTTTAAAAATATGGCACAAAAGCCTGTGCCATGCATATTGTATAGATGAACATCTTCATTATGTTCTCAGTATGTTCCAAAGAAACAGGTTGTTGACAAAATGACTAAACTCCGTGGTCTAGCCCTGTTCACGCACAGCAAGAACTAAACGCCGCCGCTTCATACGTGGGCAACACTGCGTAAGCGTTTCTTATAATTTGGAATTCAGAGATTCAACCCTATCATTAAGGCTCATGAGCCAATATTGTAAATCTGCCTCATACTTCTCATTAAACCAGTTTCCTATTGAACAGTTTTTATTTTATCTATATCCCCAAACCCCAATTCCTATACAATGCAAATTTCAGATACTTAAATAAAATAGTAATTGTGTTTGATGGTCTAAATAAACCTGGATTGGTGTTGTGTGATGTGGTGCCGCAGACACAGATAAATATGTATAGATGCCGCGAGTGTACCTATGATATATTTTCAGAGGCTTAGCCCTTTTTTCGGCAATCAGGACAGGACAGGGACAATTAATCCGTATAATCTGCACAAATTTAATTTTTTTCCCAAGTTTCTGTCGAAATACATAATTCGACTTCGAATCTGTGGGCAAGTAGGGAATATGTAAATTGCTACCAAGGAAGCAATTGCTCACAGTGAAAAAAAATTTTTCATAGGTAATTCAAATACGCGATAAAGCAAAGATTAAGAAAGATTCAGGTACAAGTAGCTGAGTGAACTGGCACTATCTATTTCGATTTTAAACCCAAGTGTCTTCTAGTTTATTGGATTCATAGAAATTAATATGAAAATGCAAAGGACCTCATGGCCCTCATAGCGGTGGTAGACGGGAGCTACTCGTATCTATTTAGATGTATATCTCTGGTCCGGCCGTGGCCAGGTGTAGCTCGGATGGCAGCTCCCCCCCTTCACCCCCCCCCCCTGCCCTGTATCGACGTGTCCTTGGCCCGATGCAGGCTTTTACGTGCACCGCACGCGTAGGCCAATGTTAAAACATCGATTTTACTTCCGTACTGCGTAGTTCCGACATCAGAGTAATTCAATTTTGTCGGATATTAAAGTGTTTGTGTCAGCGGTGCACAGTTATGATATTGATGGTTAGAAGTGGCGAGAGTGGAGACAAGTTCAAACTCAATTTATATAGTCATCAATCATGATCATTCGGGCGTTTTGCGGTTGCGCCTTCGTCTTTAGAAGCCCGGGGCAACCTTAGATTATCTGCAGACCTTAGAGAAATAGTAAAACTAATTAAGTACTTTAAAAATTATATTGTAGGGTGACAAAATACTTGCTTTTTTTAAAATTTACATACATACATACATATAATCACGTCTATATCCCTTGCGGGGTAGACAGAGCCAACAGTCTTTTAAAGACTGATAGGCCACGTTCAGCTATTTGGCTTTAAGATAGAAATGAGATTCAAATAGTGACAGGTTGCTAGCCCATCGCCTAAAAGTAGAATCCCAAGTTTATAAGCGTACCCCTTAGTCGCCTTTTACGACATCCATGGGAGGGAGATGGAGTGGTTCTATACATACATACATACATATGATCACGTCTATATCCCTTGCGGGGTAGACAGAGCCAACAGTCTTGAAAAGACTGAATGGCCACGTTCAGCTATTTGGCTTAATGATAGAACCGAGATTCAAATAGTGACAGGTTGCTAGCCCATCGCCTAAAAGAGGAATCCTAAGTTTATAAGCCTATCCCTTAGTCGCCTTTTACGACATCCATGGGAAAGAGATGGAGTGGTCCTATTCTTTTTTGTAATAGTGCCGGGAACCACACGGCACGGTGGTTCTATTCTTATCAAAATCTTCTTATATCAAAAAAATTTAAGAGAAAAAAGTAATTACTCATTTTTATTCAATAAAAATAACGATCAGTTACTGCTTTAGAAAAGTTGGTTGCTAAACACTTTATTGTACAAATTTAAATTGTCAATTTTAAAACCTACAAAAACTAGGTATAACGCAATAAGACAAGTCCGAATGATAATTGCTAAATAGCTTTTCCGTCTGATCAACAAAATTTTGTTATGTACAGAAAAAAATATTGTTGTAGACCTTACGTGCAATAAAGGGAATGAGGTTCATTCTAAATATATCTACTGGTACGAACAGTCTCGAAACCACTTGGAGGCTCATTCCCCAGAAAGGGTTCCCCGAGGCGAGCACGCCCGCGGGAACATTTGATGTGACCCGCGTGACCTTGCTCTAGCACTGAGTCAATTTTGCGTAGGTACTTTGAAAATGTATATTGTATGTGCCTACATATATAAAACCACGTCTCTTTCCATAGAGACTATATCTTTCTGCTTGCCACGATCCCTGCATACTTTTTTCGCGTTATCCACATTCATTACTCTCTTTCTCGGCGGTTTCTGATGCTCTTGAATGCATAAATAAAAGATTTTTTTAAAATCATTCGATGATCCCATTAAATATGTTGCTAAATATATAGCCTCGAAGTGAAAAGAAGAGCAAGGTCCAAAGAAAGTAACGTAAAAAGTAACTTATTGTAATTTTCATTTCTTCCTACGCAGATTGTATAAGTCAGCAACAATGAACAACAACAACAATCTGCGTGGAAGCCATCTACTTAAGTTTATATTAAAATAAACTTAGATGTTTTAGACGATAAACTAGTATCTTGACACTATTTCTATACTAATCTGAATTTCATTATTATTATACACATAACACATCATTATTTATACACAGATTTTTAAAGAATGAGGTGGTATTCTTTTCTATTACTCTATCGGAACTTATACGCTTCTGTTTAATAAATCTTATTTCGCGTGGGCTATCGCACTGATTGAGTAGGAATAAAAAAAACAGTTTAGTTCGCAACTTCGCCCACGCGGACTGAAATAAATCAGGAAGTCTCTCGTCTATATGTTTGCAATATCAATCACACAACTTTGAACCAATACGCATTCATCCATCAGAAAACTTGGAAATGTGTGATATGATAAAAGTGCGAGTTATTGGTAGGTATATGAGTTGATCTGGGAATGG
Organism: Amyelois transitella; assembly: GCF_032362555.1. NCBI lineage: Eukaryota > Metazoa > Arthropoda > Insecta > Lepidoptera > Pyralidae > Amyelois > Amyelois transitella. The sequence goes on along the minus strand of NC_083511.1, from coordinate 270,327 downwards.
GTTTGGCAGGAGCAAAACGGATTCGGGAGAATTTTTGTAAATAACAAACTTTGTTGAACAGTGTCAGTTTTTGAAGCGTTTACCATTTAGACCTACAAGTACACTTTCTTACCTGGCTCGTAAATAAAAAAACTCAAGCTTAAACTTGGGATTTTTCTTTAGTCGATAAACTATTTAACAACATATCACTATTTGAAACTCTCACATGAGCAATACCTACAGCTGAACGTGGCTTTTCAGTATTTTCAAGGCGTTTGGCTCTCTGTTGATTGCTGGCTTTACCCCCGGGCTGAAGACGTAAGCAAGTAAATCACGCCACTTTCCTGAGTAATTAAGCAGAGGTTGAATCTATGTTTTTTATTTAAAAATGTGATAAAGCATTAATGTTTTTTCTAATAACAGATAATTAACGAACAACTGCATCAAACGCGTTCGGCGTGGTTGTATTACAAAGCAATGTTTATGATAATCAACTCAGCGGTTCGCCCGGAACACAACTGTACTGCGGGCATATCGAACTCCCGGCTACTTCTGCAGGAAGCCTGCGACGGTTGCATCATCATAAAGCACAGAGATATTGAACCAGAACAATAATTTGGACCTCGTCAGTTTAGGTACCCGAGGGATTAGTGCGAGTTTTACTCGAAGCGAATACTGTATCGAGTAAGTAAACGCGAATTTGTATGCAGTCTAATCAGCGCCAAATACTGGTATCACGTTGGCATTTGATCACGTAAAACACGCACTATAACCCCACTTTGATTTGAACGTAAACATCTGATGTTTACGTTCAAATCTTACTGCGGCTGATAAATGACTCGTTTCTAAATTGTATAATTACATAGCTTCGATTACTTACTGATGTTCTTACTTGTGGCAGCCAGCACCGTGAAGTAACCTGTACAATACCTACTGTACATTCAGGAACTGGTAATGCCAACCCACTCCACGACTGGGGCTCTCTTGAAACAAAAACGGTAAACCTAATTTCTGTATTTATTACCAAACCTATCTCAACAACGTCTCTATAAATTGTCGATGACCTCACCAACTTCTCGATTCATGTCCCGCCGCCACCACCACGATGAGACAAACACTCACACTTTATAGCTCATCAACTATTTTACGAGCTCTTACTATATGCCCATCTATATCCGTTCGTCCGTCCATTTCATCAAACACTTTACGGGCCATTAAATCCACTCAACTGGACAGTTTATTGGGTCAGTCGGAATGCCATTAAATAATTTGTTTTAAGACGGCCTCGTTGTCCGATCTTACTTAATCAAATGTAAAATTATCAGAGGAATTATTGCATTAAAATAAAAGGTGATTGATGATTTGATTGTAAATACCATAAAGGAAAAAAAAACTTTATATGTGGAAAGGTAGTGCCGGCGTAGAAACCGGGATCTGGTCACAAAAGTGTGGATAAATCGCTTACCAGATTGATGGACGACCCGGTCAAGATTGCGGAAAGGCATGTGAAAAGACATAGGTACCTATAGTGACACGATATGACATTTATAATTTAAAAATCCATAGAATAATTGACAACCCAGGACAGATTTACCTGGCGCAAATCAGTGAGGAGACCCGTCCCCAAATAATGGGATAAGGTTTGGAAAAAGATAGCAGAGATAGAATAACTACAACCTTAATTAGGACTAGTTTTACCATTTTTAAGAGGACGTGGGTTCAGCTTTAGGCACGATATCCAGCAAGTAGCCGCCAGAGAGAAGCGAGAGCGCTGAAGTAGTCCAAAAGCGAAAGCCCAGGACGCGCGCGCGGGTCTATATAGGGCTCCCGGCTGTGAACTATACCGCAGGGGAGATCACAGCGGCATGACGTCACAACGAATAGAAAGGGCAATGGTAAGAAGGTTCGGTCATTTGGAAAGGACGAATGAAAGCAGTTCTTCATGCAAGCACGTCTCGGCTCTGGGTACTCTTGCCCTGACCTTTCGCCACGGTTCTGACTTGATCAAGTTACGTTCGTCAGTCTTCCCACTTCTTTTCTCCTTGTAGATACTATATTTGTGCAAAATCTCTTATCCATACATATAATAAAACTGTAACTCAACTTTGTCTGTACATTGAAGATATTTAAGAAAAAAAATTATAAGGGGTCTTTTTAGGGTCAATAGAAGCCAAAACAATTTTTTTTAGAATTTTTGTCTGTCTGTCTGTCCGTCTGTCTGTCTGTATGTTTGTACGCGCATCACGTTAAATCTACCGAACGGATCTGAACGAAATTCGGCACAGATATAGTTAGTAACCTGGATTAGAATATAGGCTACTTTTTATCCTGAAATTCTATCCCAAGGGGATGAAATAGGGGGTGCAAGTTTGTATGGAACTTCGTCATTTTTGATTTGAATCGATATAAAAAGCTATAAATAATTATACATACATACATACATATGGTCACGTCTATATCCCTTGCGGGGTAGACAGAGCCAACAGTCTTAAAAAGGCTGAATGGCCACGTTCAGCTATTTGGCTTAATGATAGAATTGAGATTCAAATAGTGACAGGTTGCTAACCCAACGCCTAAAAAAGAATCCCAAGTTTGTAAGCCTATCCCTTAGTCGCCTTTTACGACATCCATGGAAAAGAGCTGGAGTGGTCCTATTCTTTTTTGTGTTGGTGCCGGGAACCACACGGCACCATAAATAATTAATTCTTATGTTTATTATAATGAAAAATGATGATAATGATTAAAAAAATAGCATTTTATTGATTTAATTCATTATGCTTTGTTTATTGATTTAGTTCCCGTGGTTTAGGTATTTATTTTTTGACCACCCGATACGAGATGGCGCCTCATGAGAATTTAAGAAATAACACGATTGTAGCCGCCGGCAAAATTTTTAATTAATTAAGTTTTAATTAAGTAATTTTAGTTTCGCCAGTACTTACTTCCATTATTATACTTACCTTTTTTTGTCTTTAGAATTTATTCGTTTTTTAACAGCTGCGCCCCCGGGACTTTGCTTTTGTAGGAAAAATAAATTATGTTCTATTCCAGGCATTATTCTTCCCGTGTACGTAAGTTTCATCAAAATCTATCCAGTTGAATTTGCATGATTGAATAGCATCCTCAAACACGCACTCACGTAGCACATCTATTTTTTTGCATAATATTAGTTTATGTCAATGCAAGGCTCTTAATCTAAGCAATCTTTTTATGGAAGCAAAATTAACGTAGGCGAAGCCGCGGGCAAAAGCTAGTAATAAATAAATATACATACAAACATAAAATCACGCCTCTTTCCCGGAGGGGTAGGCAGAGACTACCTCTTTCCACTTGCCACGATCTCATTCTTGCAAGCTCGGCGGTTTCGGGTACTTTTGACCTGACCCTTTACCAGGACGTCCTTTTGATCAAGATACGTTCGTCTAGGTCTTCCCACTCCGACCTTTCCCTCCACACTCTCCTTGTATATCTGCTTAGTCAACCTGCTTATTGCATAAATAAATATATGAGTTATTATTACTACGGGCACCATTAAACTGAAGCGGATAATTTAACGGCTCTTATTAACGTTATGGCCGGGGTGTCCATTTCCAGATCGTAATCTTGGATTTTCTGACCGTAATATAGTTTTACGACGCATAAAGGCTAAACTAATTACATTTGCCCTCTGCTCTTTATGCTTTTCATCAACATCATAATTCGGTGTTATCATTTTTATAATATGTGCCTGCCGTGTGGTTATCGACACTTTAAAATACGGTCTCTTCATCTTTATTCCGTCGATGTATTCGGCGACTAAGGGAATAAGCATTATCATCTTGTGCAATGACCATGATACAAGACAGGATTGCTTCGCGTTATGTCCTGATTTACCCACTCACACGCAGACCCCGAGTTCCAATCCAGGCAGGACTCAACCTGGACTAATGCCAGGAGCGTGATAACAAACGGTAATTATTTACATGTCTATCATTTCGGACAATACAAAAATAGTCTATAAGTGAAAACTTACAGGACCACTCCATCTCGTTCCCATGGATGTCGTAAAAGGCGACTAAGGGATAGGCTTATAAACTTGGGATTCTTCTTTTAGGCGATGGGCTAGCAACCTGTCACTATTTGAATCTCAATTCTATCATTAAGTCAAATAGCTCAATGTGGCCTATCAGCCTTTTCAAGACTGTTGGCTCTGTCTCCCCCGCAAGGGATATAGACGTGATTATATGTATGTATGTATGAAAACTTAAAACAAGATTCCAACGAAAAATAGTAATAAAATGAATCATCTCGCTTTCACATTCCCGTGAAAAATTACAGGAGCATATCCGCGCGGCGCAGGAAGTGAGGTCCACAGAACAAAGCAACCCTTCCGAGCTTGTTCCCGCCTCGCTCCGCTGCCCTCGGGGCTGGCACGTTTGTAAAATAAAGTTGACTTTTGAATTACTAGTTGAGTATCCAATCTGGTAGGCCAATATTGGTTTACGATAATAAAAATGTTTACATATTTGATTGTATGAAACTAAAATTGGTATAACAACACAAGATTACTCCTTACTTAGAATAGATTTCTTTTCAAAATTGGATATAAGGTATGACTTAATGACGTCACGATGTGTAGAAGAAGCGGCGAAACGAACTACACTGCAGCATTTTAAATTTTAACGTAGACGTCAATATATATATAATTTTGTAGCGTCTAACGAAAATTTTGAATTTATAGTCGTAATAATAGGTTCTTATTTTGACTTCTTATTAAATTTAAGAGCTAACTTCATCAGTGGAGTTAAGTGGAGCGTCCTCCATACTGACTTAAAAAAACTTATATTCCAAAAATATTTCTATGAAATTATATTTATACTATACGACGTTATTCAGGGTTAAAGGGTTGGTCTCTTTATCCATATCCATACATATAATAAAACTGTAACTCAACTTTGTCTGTACATTGAAGATATTTAAGAAAAAAAATTATAAGGGGTCTTTTTAGGGTCAATAGAAGCCAAAACAATTTTTTTTAGAATTTTTGTCTGTCTGTCTGTCCGTCTGTCTGTCTGTATGTTTGTACGCGCATCACGTTAAATCTACCGAACGGATCTGAACGAAATTCGGCACAGATATAGTTAGTAACCTGGATTAGAATATAGGCTACTTTTTATCCTGAAATTCTATCCCAAGGGGATGAAATAGGGGGTGCAAGTTTGTATGGAACTTCGTCATTTTTGATTTGAATCGATATAAAAAGCTATAAATAATTATACATACATACATACATATGGTCACGTCTATATCCCTTGCGGGGTAGACAGAGCCAACAGTCTTAAAAAGGCTGAATGGCCACGTTCAGCTATTTGGCTTAATGATAGAATTGAGATTCAAATAGTGACAGGTTGCTAACCCAACGCCTAAAAAAGAATCCCAAGTTTGTAAGCCTATCCCTTAGTCGCCTTTTACGACATCCATGGAAAAGAGCTGGAGTGGTCCTATTCTTTTTTGTGTTGGTGCCGGGAACCACACGGCACCATAAATAATTAATTCTTATGTTTATTATAATGAAAAATGATGATAATGATTAAAAAAATAGCATTTTATTGATTTAATTCATTATGCTTTGTTTATTGATTTAGTTCCCGTGGTTTAGGTATTTATTTTTTGACCACCCGATACGAGATGGCGCCTCATGAGAATTTAAGAAATAACACGATTGTAGCCGCCGGCAAAATTTTTAATTAATTAAGTTTTAATTAAGTAATTTTAGTTTCGCCAGTACTTACTTCCATTATTATACTTACCTTTTTTTGTCTTTAGAATTTATTCGTTTTTTAACAGCTGCGCCCCCGGGACTTTGCTTTTGTAGGAAAAATAAATTATGTTCTATTCCAGGCATTATTCTTCCCGTGTACGTAAGTTTCATCAAAATCTATCCAGTTGAATTTGCATGATTGAATAGCATCCTCAAACACGCACTCACGTAGGCACATCTATTTTTTTGCATAATATTAGTTTATGTCAATGCAAGGCTCTTAATCTAAGCAATCTTTTTATGGAAGCAAAATTAACGTAGGCGAAGCCGCGGGCAAAAGCTAGTTTTAAATTAAAGTAAGAATTGCATATTTAAAAATAATCAATTTTGGTTTTGCAAATAAACAAAAAATAACTTTTTTCGAAATATTTGTATTTTTGGTACGTTTGTGGCAACCCTTACCACATCGACCACACAATTTATGTGTGCACTTTTGTCGTCTTCTCGAAGTTCTAGCATTTTCCACCGCCGCAGGTACCTGCAACTTCGCTCGCGGCTTTATGTTCTCAGACTTTATCTTTTTAAAGCAAATGTAGAACTTAGCATAATGGAATAGTGAACTCATCCTCTTCATGACAGTAATTTACTCTTTATGAAGCTGTAAAAATATTTTTATATGAAAATAAATGTGCAGCATGTTAAACAGATTTATATAATGTAATTTTTCTTTCATAAAATTGCTATGAACCATCCGGCCTGTGTAACATATCTAATGGCTATCCAGCTGTTGGGCTTATGAGGTAGGTATGTAATATAGTTCCCTCAAATCTACGCAGGAATCTGCCATCGTAGCGATTCGTAGCGCTGCTACGAGTTCTTGCTCGTTTAACTAAGACAATTTTTCCAGAACTCAATTTTACTCCTGGCTTTAGACCCAGTTACATTCTCACTACTCTGGAGAGGAGCCCGGGGTATGGCTTTGATCCTGGATTGGGTGGTTCAGGTTTTTCACGAAGCGACTCCCATCTGACCTCCGCAACCTTTGCAGGGCAACCTAACCCGTATTGGATCGATCATGGCAACACATCCAGTTGTCTGAACCCGTCACCGTCACCGTAAGAGCATCTGTTAGTATTCAAAATTTTTGTATATTGTAGGCAGTTTGGTTTTATAAAAGTTCATCCAAATTATTTTTAAATTCACCCTTGAACAAATCTTGAAGATATTCCCCGCGTGCAATTTGAAAGTCGACATTAGCTGAAGGTCGGTCATAAACACAATGAGCGTGACTCCGCGGCAGCGGCGACGGCACACCCCGGCACCAATAGCTAAGGCTGTCTCCACACTTACTCTTTTTATCGGCTATACCACCGAATATTATCTAAATTGTTTAGTTTAACTAACGACGCTCTTACGACAAGAGAAAACAAGTTGAGGATCCTGTATAGTATTGGATTTCAATTGTGTAACTGTGATCCAAGCTGGTTTAGATTTCTTCGTTATCAGGGCAACTTTCTCATATGCTAGGTGTTTCAATTTAGAGTTGATCTTGGAGAGAAAACCTTATGGAAAGTAAATATTATAAATCACAGTCTGCACTGTGCTTTCGTGTCAATGAAAAATTAGCCAACATCGAGATTAGTATCAAAATTAATGTCATGCCCTTTTGAGCATTCTAAACCGAATGAGTTGATGTTTATTTAATAACTTTGTAATCACGGTAGCATTGGCGAAAATTTGAGAATCTCGATTTTAAGATATATCTTTATATAATATCTTTAAGCATGCAGTAAGAAATGACGATCTAATTGCAAGTTTACATTTTTATGTAAGTGACCAATTGTCGGATGAGCAGGATATTCGAGTAGGTATATGAACAAGCGAGGCGGTATTTGAGCACATCGAGCCTTGCCTTTTAAATCGAAAAAAAAGAAAAAAGTCGTCACAGTAGCTAGGTAAACAATTAAAAATAGGGTAAATTTGCAAAATTTTAAAATTTTGTATTGTTTATTTGCTGAAACTAAATAACTCATTATGCATGATACTCCTTACGCCATCTATGGTGAAACTTAAGTACTATTTAGTACTAAAATTTTGAAATTTTTTTAAATTTATTGATTTCATGTTTACTGATGAAAAGATTTTAGTATAGGTATTTATTTATTTTATAATGACATGCGTATTTTATCAACATAAATATTAACGTAAATCAGGAACTTGGTAGAAAAAAAAACAAAAAACAGAATTAACTTTACGTAGTTTGCATGAAACGAAACGTATGATGTTGTCATCTGTCAAATTTGGCCTTCAATTTGCTGAGGGATCTTTTTGCAACTTGCAATGGGTTTTGCAATGTTTTAGTGGTTTGAGTGAATTTGAGTGAAGATAAAATCGATGGTGTGACATATGAGTGAGGGTGTCCTCGTGGTAAAATGACATCGAGGAGCAAAAATGCGGTGCGGAGTTACGAGACGGAAATTGAGAAGAGCCGAGAGGATTCTAACTGGAAAAAGGCGGTTGACTTGGCCCAGCAGCTCAAGACGAGGTCTCCTCAGCACGGTGAGTCACTTCTCTGTCACGGCTACACCCTCGCCGTTGAATAAATAGCAAGATATTCGCGGCAAATACTCGCGCCTCGAGTAATCTTTGGTGCGAGGTGTCTAGTTATAATTAATGTAAGTTGTGTTTAATTGGTCTCAAGGTGATGGTTGTGTATCCTTATGAGTTTAGGACTTAGTGTTGGTTAGTTCTATCTTCAATACAATGTTGATAAAACTATAAATAATTATTATTATTTATAGTTTTATCAACTATATATATATCCTAATTAACCCCTGGAATGAGAGTCAGTGACGAATTGAAAATTTATTTATTTCACCAAATTATTTTGGCCGGGTCTTTGCTTTTGTTGAAGTAATTAAAATCACCTTTTGTAGTTCCACAAGTCTGTTTTCTTTCTACTGTGCCAAACTTCATCAAAATGGGTCCAGTAGGTTGAGTATTATGAAAAGCAACTTGCAGTCTAATCTGATTGATAAATATTTACCTAGGTGGGTTTTATAGAAAATTAATTAAATATTTTTATTATTTATAAATGTTCCTCCTAATCTGTAGAAATATCAAAACATAATAGCATAAGACTGACATTTTGAAATTTTATTTACAGAAAGTCTTGCCCATTTTCTCATTGGGGAAGGCAAACTTGAAGCTTATTTAGCAGAATGGCCACCTACCAAGGAAAACATAGAGCGGGCTCAAAGAGAGCTGTCCGAAGCCCGCGGGTACCTCACATTGGCCACGGACGAGGCCGGGAAGCGAGCAGGAGTGGCCCTTGATGCTCACCTGCTGTTGGGCAAGCTGCACTACGCTTGCGGCTCATACGATGAAGCGTTGAAACAGTTCAACCTTGCAGAACTCAACACTTTGACAGAAAAGGAACTGCCTGTGTAAGTTATTTTTATTTCCTAGTTTACTAGCCAGAAGTACAATAAATAACCTAAACTAATTTTATAAACCTAATTACAAACGTAAATTTTAATAATATGAGCATGAAAGAAATTTAAAATGAACTGTGATGGCAACTGACATATTTACATAGTGCTCAAGGTGAGACTCAATTGTTTACGGATCATGTAAATATTTGCATGAGAACACAGGGAGAGGTATTTTTCAGTTAATTTGATCTAGTCAATTAAATTTCCTTCTTTGACTATGGTTCATGTTAAGGTTTATATTTACAAACAAAATTTTCAAAAATGTGCGTGAACTTCAATATTGGTCATGGTGTATTTCTTTTCTCTGGCTAAATAATACTTCTTAAGATATTTAATACAAGTACTATAATTAATTTTCGCTAGGCGCTTCACTCCCATCGTAATTCCTGGAATATTACTTTTATTTGACCTCAGGTTAAAGTTAAATCGGTTAGCAAAACCGTGAGCTGTCCCAGTTTAGCCATAAATATGAAATAGACTTTCGAATTTATAATACTTAGACTGGAAATAGTATGGTTATTAAGTACCTAATGGTTGTAATCTATGTGACTAGGGTTTCTTGCATTGCTTTCTGATTACATAATAAGTGGGTTGACCTGAAGCCTTTGCAAAGCACTGATTTACGTACACGACAAATATGTCGCGTCGTCGGAAATATGTAACAAAAATGAATCTTTAGTTATTGTAATAAGGTCTAAAATAAACAACCTTGATACTTAAGTCTAAAAACACAACAAACATGAATTCATTTGTAATCTAGACCAGGATTTATTTAGGGGTAAAATGTGCCAGGGACTTAAATATCACAAATTCAGATAGGTACCAAGATGTTAAGACTTCATTGATATTAGGTATTCATGAAAAATCACACATTTGGTGTTAGTCCTGGTTGCGTTAGTGACCACGATTCTGGACAGAGTCGGCCAGGTTTTTACACAGGGCGACTCCCGTCTAGGTCTTCGGAACCTAGTGCTTGGACCATAGTTACTCATCCTATTGTCTGAAATGCTGATCGACACGATATTTTCGATCGAAATCGTCGTAAAAATATTGTTTAATTTTGATACCTAACTTGAACTTAGGTACCTGTCGCTTAAAGTTCGTGAGGTCTCTCATAAAATGTCAACTATTATTCTGCCGTGGTATAACTAAAATGCCGTTATCTGACATCAGGATTTACACCTTTTTTACCAGTAAATAAGAAAAAAAATCTCTTTCGATCTGTATATACGACTTTTTGGTACCTTTAAGTCATAAATAGGCGTTCTCATTGATGAATGGCATCAGTTTAAATTTTTACCGCAGTTATTAACGTTTTACTTAAAACTAGTGTCCGACCGAAGGTCTATTTTTGGCCGAAGCCGAAGCCGAAGCCGATTAATCGGCTATCGCCACAACCTTCGGCCGAAGCCGAAGCCGAAGCCGAAGGTTTATATTCTCTCAGCACTCAGTAATAAATTTTGTTCACTATTGTCTACAAGCTACAATTAATATTAAAATCATTTCAAAACCTCAATATTGAAGGTTTATATATTGACTGTCTCATATAGAAGTTGATGATATATCATAGAGGTGGTTGGTTTAGAGATAAACTAGCTGTTGCCCGCGACTTCGTCCGCGTAAATTTCGAGTTGAATTTTAGTCATACAGTCAGATATAGACAGACAAAAAATGTAAAAAAAAAAAATCTCTATCCGTTTCAGTCAAAATATTAAATGTACAGAAAAAATATTTTAACCGTTTTATTATATGTAGTATTTTGATTTTCAGTTTTTTTACATAAAATACTCAAACAATACAAAAAAAATATATTTTTAATAATAAAAAATATCTACGGGCTAACCACTGGACCATCGAAGCCGTTGCGTTGGTGTCGAAATTAAAGTAGACTACATACATATGGTCACGTCTTTATCCCTTGCGGGGTAGACAGAGCCAACAGATTTAAAAAGACTGAATGGCCACGTTCAGCTATTTGACTTAATGATAGAATTGAGATTCAAAAAGTGATAGGTTGCTCGCCCATCGCCTAAAAAAGAATCCCAAGTTTGTAAGCCCATCCCTTAGTCGCCTTTCACTTATATTTATATGTTATAGGTATAATGCCGTCGTATAATGATAAATGACTTTGAATTTTTAATTTCGTAACTTATTTGCAGGCATACTGATGCCTTGAGTTCATTCAAATGTCGATAACTTTTTTTTTTGTGAACCGATTTTGATGAAACAAACTTTAAATGTTATTCTGAGTTAAAACAAATGGTGAAAGTTTGAAGTAAATCGGTTTAGTACTTTCGGAGATAATCGTGATCATACATACAGACAGACAGACAAGAAATTAAAAAAATATATTTTTGCTTTCTTTTATTCATTCTAAGTGTCCCTCTATCCATTTCAGTCGAAAATACTAAATGTACAGTCAAAATATTTTTACTGTTTTATTATATGTATAGATAAAAGTTTGTGATTTACCTACTGGTAAAAAATAATGATTTGATTTCTTACAAAAACACTCGTTTAAATACACGTACGGACTTGTTTTGATGCATGCAATCAGCAATGTGATATTTTGACAGTGACTCCTCGCCGCCTCATGACTTTCGTAACAGTTCGTCCAATCTCGACGGTCGCTCGGACCTTCGGCGAAACCTTCGGCTTCGGCCGGATTTTGGGCCGAAGCCGAATGTTTCGCCGAAGGTGGATTTTTTGGCCGAAGGTGGCCGAAGCCGAAGCCGAAGCCGAAGCTTCGGTCGGACACTACTTAAAACAAAGATTTGCCAGATAACGGCATTTTATTTATACCAGGGCAGTATTATAATAGGTACATACATAAAATCACGCCTCTTACCCGGAGGGGTAGGCAGAGACTATATCTTTCCACGTGCCACGATATCTGCATACTTCTTTCGCTTCATCCACATTCTCTTAATGCAAGCTCGTTTCGGGTACTCTTGACGTGACCCTTCGCCAGGACATCCTTAATTTGCTCAAGATACATTCGTCTATATTATTATAAATGCGAAAGAAACTTTGTTTGTTACTTTCTCACATTGAGTTTGAATGATATTTTGCATACACACATAGGCAGTATGGAGTAGATACGGAAAAGACGCCGTAACCGCGGACGGAAATATAGTGTTAGTTTTTGATAGCGTAATTATTTATGGATATTTTAATGCTACATCATTATTGTTTCCGAATTTTTGTTTTTCCTCTACGTGAGTATACAGATCGGTAGGTATTCCCTATAAAAACGACTGTTGATCCTTTTTCGTTATCCTTCGATCTGTTGTCCTAGTTGCGTCTTTTCTAAGTAAAAATTCAATGTTTTCTATACACTATTTGTATCTCAATTCTATCCTTAAGCCAAACAGCTGCACATGGTATATCTGTCTTTTCAGGACTGTTGGCTTTGTCCACCCCGCAAGGGGACATAGACATGATTATATGTATGTTAGGTTAGGTTATGTAGGAATCCGCTGTTTGACTCAAACCAAGATATAGACGTGATAATAGTATGTACGACCATCTGTGTACGAGTATCTGATTGTTGTAAACCTCGTTCTATCTCTGTTTACATAAAATTTAGGGTTTATGTAGTATGTATTAGAAAAAAGAATAGGACCACTCCATCTCTTTCCCATGGATGTCGTAAAAAGCGACTAAGGGATAGGTCCGGTAGGATATTATAAAATTGCGAACCTTTTTTTAGGCGATGGGCTAGCAACCTGTCACTATATGGATCTCAATTCCATCATTAATCCGAGCAGCTGAACGTGGCCATTCAGTCTTTTCGGGACTATTGTCCACCGTAAGGGATATAGACGTGACTATATGTATGTATGCATGTATGTATCAGACATTTATAAAACTTTGTCTATTTCCATCGACAGACGAAGTTTGCGGATCGTGGCGGAGTCTTACGCGATAAAGGGGCTATGTTTGGAGCTCAGCGGCGCGCCCACCAGCAGCCGGTACAAACAGGCGGAGAAGGACAATGAAATGGTGAGGAAACACCTTTTTTTTTGGGGCATTGATAAATATCTAGCGAACATTGTTTCTAGGGGAAGTTATTTTCATACATATAATCACGTCTATATCCCTTGCGGGGTAGACAGAACCAACAGTCTCGCAAAGACTGATAGGCTATGTTCAGCTATTTGGCTTTAAGAGAGAATTGAGATTCAAATAGTGACAGGTTGCTAGCCCATCGCCTAAAAGAAGAATCCCAAATTTATAAGCCTACCCCTCAGTCGCCTTTTACGACATCCATGGGAGCGAGATGGAGTAGTCCTATTCTTTTTCTATTGGTGCCGGGAACCACACGGCAAGTTATTTTCATTTTTAAATTTTATGTTGTAAATGCATTATGGTGCCTTGGCTCTTGACCTCTCAAGTAAAAACAGAGATGTGGCTGTGACCAAATTATTATAATATTGTTTGAATATTTCGCCTTTCATAGAAGTAACATTGAATAAGATGACGTCTGCGGAGAAGTGGTAACCAAATGTTTAATTCCTCCATATTAGTTCAAAACTCGATCAACACGTCTCAAAATGTTCTATTTAAGCAATCATTTCTCATCTCCTCAGATACGAAGTTTCGAATTGGCATCAGAGTTGACGTTACTATACCTTCAAAGATCCTCGTCGGTGACCCACGCGGGACCCACGTTGGAGACGGCGCTGCAGAGAGTCCCCATACTGCACATCCGAGCTGGCAGGCTGCACAGCGCCATTGACAGGTAATGTCAGATGTTTGAATAGATTTCGAACAGAATATACACTCTAGAATAGGACCACGCCATCTTTTTTTTTTTTTTTTTTTTTTTTTTTTTATATATTTGGATGACCAACAGCAAGTATTACAATCATTAGATTTTCAATTATACATTTAAGAGCCGATTACAGGTCTTCACTAATAAAAACAGTTTAAAAAGTAAGATTTTTGAGAACGCCAATTAAACACACACTAGTTAATTATAATATTGAAGCAAATGCTTATATATTTCTCATGGATGTCGTATTAGGCGACTAAGAGATAGGCTAATAAACTTGGAATTATATTTTTAGATGATGGCCAAGCAACCTGTTACTGTTTAAATCTTGATTCCATCATTCAACCAAACAGCTAATAGTTTTTGCGAGACTGTTGGCTCTGTCTATTCCGTAAGGGATAATTATTGCTGTGTTTCTATTTAAAAAAAGATTTGTTTTGTAAATATGATACAATGTGTCGATAAAATTAAATGAGATCAAACACAATTTATACACTTCCATCATTATGTGACATAACAACTGAACGTTATCTATAGCCTATCAAGATTGCTGGCTCTGTATACCCCGTAAGGAAAAAAGACGTGATTGTATGTATTTAATAAATTGTGCAGGTATCGCGACATGCTGACGGCGGTGGAATCAGTATCGACGCAGGCGCTGAGATTAACGTTAACCAGGCAGTTGGCGGAGGTTCTCATGAGGGGGGTCAGTGGACAGGTAAAATTGTTTGTTTGTTTGTAAGCTCCTTATTGCACATAAAAAGGAATGTAAAAAATTACGAAACAGTTATTGGATTTAGAAGAATATGTACATATAATGGCGGACTTATCCCAATTGCGTTTCTTATGGTCAACCAATATATTTTATGTATAAAGAACGAAAATCACTTTCATAATATTACTATATAACGTGCGATATATGCTTTGTTTTTAACCGACTTAAAAAGGAGGAGTTTCTCAGTTCGACCGTATATTTTAATTATGAAATTAATAAATATGGATGAAAAAACGTGGAACTGCCCTTTCAGTTGATTCTCAATACAATGTATTCAAACTTTTAAATGAATGTGATTTTTCCAATAAAAACGTACTAAAAGTAAATGTATAAAGTTTATTCTGTGCAGGTATACAAGCCTCCGGAACAGTTACCTGCGCCCGCGCAGAACACGTTATCGCGGCGGCGCGAAGAGCACATGTCCGAGGGGCCGTGGAAACCCAAGAAATACGCTAGTATCAATCAGGTCAGTTTTTATTTATTTGTAGTAAAAATATAACAGAATAATTATATATATACGTATATTGCTGTTAGTGTTGAGAATAATTACCTTTTATCCGGCTCGAAGGATCAATAAGTGTCAGTTATGTAATGGTTAGTTCTAACTCGAAAGTTTTATGTTTGATGAGCTATATTTTCCACATATTAAAATTAAATTTATATACTTACAGTAAATTTCAAAATATTTAACATTAGAAACTCACCATCTTTATCACGTTTGATATTAAACGTTTCGCGTTGCATCATATTACTTATTTAATCTCGCTCGGTGACCGCGGTTCATAACATCATGATTCGAAACGTCCCGAAATAAAGTAAAGCTACGGTTATGTGCGTTTAATTTTCAAACGAAGTCTGACCTCTCCGCAGTTCGTGCCCCGCAACGTATACGAGGAGGTGGTGCTGCTGCTGCTGGTGGGCGAGGCCATGGCGGTGCGCGGCGCCGTGCTGTCGCAGAGCGCGGAGTTCGAGGCGGCGCGCGCGCACTCGCTGCGCGCGGCCGTGGCCGTGGGCGACCTGCTGGCGCTGCCCGCGCTGCGCTGGGGGCAGCGCGCGCTGCTGCTCGAGGTCGGCCTCCTTGGTGCCCTGCCAGTGCCGTGTGGTTCCCGGCACTGATACAAAAAAGAATAAGACCTGTCAATTTCTTTCCCATGGATGTAGTTTAATGGCGACTAAGGGATAGGCTTACATACTTGTGATTCTTTTTTTAAGCGATGGGCTAGCAACCTGTCACTGTTTGGATCTCGATTCCATCATTAAGCCGAGCAGCTGAACGTGGCCATTCAGTCTTTTCGGGACTATTGGCTCTGTCTACCCCGTAAGGGATATAGATGTGACTATATGTATGTATTCTTTGTACACAAATTGAAATTGCTAGTTTGAGGATGATCTGTCGTATTTTTTTTTTTAGACGGGCCTAATTACTCCTATTCAGTTAGCCTCGAAGTAAGTTCGAAACTTGTGTTACGAGATACTAACTCAACGATACAATATTTTATAATAAATACGTTTATAGATAAACATCCAAGACCCAGGCCAATCAGAGAAAGTTCGTTTCTCATCATGCCCTGGCCGGGATTCGAACCCGGGACCTCCGGTGACACAGACAAGCGCACTACCGCTGCGCCACAGAGCTCGTCAAATTGATATATATTGAGACGCGTTTTCGGAAATACGTACGAAATTGTTCGGTTTCGCAATTTTTTCAACGAGACCCCGTTTACTAAGCGGATGTATTCACAATATGAACGTGTAAGTATCGGTTGCAGTCGCTGGAGCGCGCCATGAAGTTCTCGTTCGGCGACGCGCACGTGTGGCGGCAGCGCGCGCTGGCCGCCGCCGCCGCCGCGCCCGCGCCCGCCGCGCCCGCGCACCACCAGCACCACTACGCGCAAGGTAACTCCATACACACAGACATACATACAGACAGACAGACAGACACACAAACATAAATCACCATATCCTCGCCACGATCCCTGCGTACTTCTTTCGCTTCAGCCACATTCATAACTCTTCATGCAAAGAAGTCGGTTTAACTCTAATTAGGTAACGTTGACAGACACTACATAGCGGCCTTGCAGCGATAACTAGTTTGTCACCGGATAATCTCTGCTGAAAAAAGACGAATATATGCCACGAGCATACGATAGAAAAACTGAAAGTGTTTTCAGTATCTAAATATCGTCGACTTACTTTTTTGGAGTTGACATGTGCCCATGTAAAATCATGAAAACACATCAGTTTCTCGAAAGTGCAGATTCTAAACTATGTTTTCTCTTAAAAATGGATAGATAAACATAAAATGCGAAGTCCCTTTGCATATAAGAATATGTAATGTTTAAAAATAAAACGATTTTAAAATCTGAACCTAAAAAGATTATTTTGCATTGCATAAGCATAAGCATTTGATTGCGTAGATCATCAGACATTTTTGCGCAAACTTCGTCAATATGGGTTTGACCACAAATCAATTGAACTAATGTCATCCTATTTGACTGATAGGCTTCCAACTGTAGATATTAATGGAGTAAAGTCAAGAGAAACTGTAGATATTATTATGAGGATCAAGCGTCAGAATGGGTGCTCCTCAGGGTTCAATTTTGGGACCATTCCTCTTCTTGGTATATGTCAATGACCTGCCTTCTATGGTGGAAAAACAGATTGTTATAGTGTTGTTTGCCGATGACACTTCTTCGATATTTAAATTAGATCGCAATAACGTAAATATAAGTTCGGTGAATAATATATTGTCGGCCATATCTAACTGGTTCTCAACTAACAATCTTCTTTTGAATACTAATTAGACCCAATGCATTAAATTAACCCTTCCAAATGTAAGGCAGGTCAATACTGACATAATACTGGAAGGCCAAAAATTTGTTGAAAATACTACATTTTTAAGAATTATAATAGATGCAAACTTTCAGTGGGGTGATCATATTTTTAAATTCCAATAGACTTAGCTCTGCCGGTTATGTTGTAAGGAGGATTTGACAATTAACAGATTTAGCTACAGCTAGGCTTATTTCAGCTAATTTCAAAGATTGTTGTCCTATGGTTTGCTTTTATGAGCATCTGCATGATTGCAAAATGATATCTAAGGCTAAAATAATGTCCGATCACTTTTGCCTTAAATATATCGGGGAACAGAGACGCGGGGAGATATGTTTAATGTGGATCGTGGTGTGCGGACAGGCAGCAGCGCGTGGAACGCGGCGGTGCGCGCGCGCGCCGTGTGTCGCCGCGCGGCGCCGCTCGCCCCGCGGGACGCGCCGCTGCGGCTCGTCGCCGCCAACACCTGCTACCAGATGGGATGGGTAAATATATCATAATTATCTCTATTCCGTAAATTTCATGATTTTATTCGTCGTTATTAATTCGGCATCTGTAAATTGTACCAAAAAAAGTGTCAAAACAATCGTCCAGATGATATGAGAAACATTACATTGTTTCAAGTTTCTCATATCATCGGCTTAATTTGCTATGGGTCTAGATATCATAGATCTAGAAATATTGAGAAAAAAAGGCGACAAATGACCTTTTCTCGTTACTTTTTTTCATTCGGCATCAGTAATGATCGTCAACTTTAGAAGTTTATCATTGATTTCAGATAGAGGATGGCATCGAATTAGCTCAACAGGCGTTAGAAATAGAAGATTCGGCGGAAGGGCCCATGTTGGCGCGCGCGTGTTTATACTGTGGTATTGGTCATCAAATGAAGGCACAGGTAACGAGCCATTTGTCATTGAATACCCTTAAATATATCGAATATAATTAAGATATTATATAATATAAGAAGTATATATACTGGTATTACTGGCAGGGTCGCTATGTGGCGAGTGAGGCGACTGGGTCAAACAACGATCGACTTTGTTCTACTTTTTTTTCTAGACACGTTACACAATTTATACATACTGTATACACACGTAAAATTGTTGAGCTTAATCAATGGTTTTTTTTAAATTTTTTAACGAACTTCATAAAAAAATTGTCTATATATAACACACTTACATTTATAATTTTCTAGTGTTTCCTATACTATGTATTAGTAAACAGAGGAAATTTTATTGGTTTATGCATCATAGTATAAAATAATATTTACAATAAAGATAAATAAACACTGAATATCTTTTTCTAGAAAACGAATTCTCGGATAGAGAAGGACGCGGCGAACGCGACCTGCCTGAAACTGTTGCTGCGAGCGGTGGAGCTAGACGACAACGACCACGTGGCGTTCTACTATCTAGCCAGGCAGTACATGCATTTGGGAATGCTCAACGAGGCGATGGTGAGTTTTGATCCAGAGTCCAATAAAATTTTGTATATTCACTATATGTGTTGTGTTAGTCGGTATTTTTGTTAGATTTCTAAATCGGCATTCTCAGCTGTTGGCTTTTAATGTGGCAGTTTCTACTTATGAAACAAGCAGAAGCAATGATTTGGCATTATTTGAGCTTGCGTGGCCCTCCTTAGGCATTACCTAGCTTAACCTAGCCCAACTTTTTTTTTAAAGTCTAAGTTTTTCCTTATTTGCATAATGTTATCGAATATGTATTGGGAAGGCAATGTTAAAATATTTAGGTTTTTGAAATTCTTTAAGCAAATCTCTTTGTTTTAGACAGTAGATAGCTCGAATTGCCCTTTTTTTAGAATGAAATAGTTTTTATGTCTGCTGATGCTCCCCAAAGCAATACTACATTAAACTATGAAAATAACTTAAATATATTAGCTTAGCATTTGCCACATCCGTCAAATGCCTAATACGACGAATAGCGTATGCTGCAGAACTATGTTTTTGTTAGAAATTTCAAAATGTGAGCATGCCATTTCAAATTAGAAATAACATTATATTTAAATTAAAGTAGTATCACTATCAACAAAATCTAATCTTTTACTACTTATACTAATATCCACATTTGCCTGCCGCACATTGGGAAGTGTAAATTTATGCATTGGGTCTTATTTGCATTTACCAGTAAGTCGTTGACTTTAAACCAGTTAGATATGGCGGCTAAAGTGCACACAGTATTCACATCATCAAAGTACTCGCTACGGTGGTTCATCTTAAAAAATAGTGACGCATCTGCAAACAACACGATGCCAGTCTGTTTCTGAATCATGCAAGGCAGGTCGTTAATATTCAACAGAAAGAGAAAAGGTCCCAAAATGGAACCTTGCGGTACCCCCTATTTTTACAATAGCTCCTTTCGATTTTGTGTTATTTAAATCTACCGTATGTAATCTTTCACTAAGATATGATTTAATTAGTTCAACGGTACTAGTGTCGAACACGTAATGAGCGAGCTTGAGCAGAAGAGTTCTATGATCTACGCAATCAAATGCTTTAGTCAGATCGCAAAACACTCCGATGGCATCCTGTGAGTCTTCCCATGCAATATGAGTGACAAGAGCCACACTTGCATATGTTGTACATTTGTGTTTAGGAATTATAATAGATGCAAAACTGTAGACAAAAACTTCTGGCTTGAATTTGGATTTTGGTTTTTTGCAGTGCAGTTTGTTACAGGTTCTTCTGCTTTGACGCTTTTAAGGTTTAAGGTTTAAAGATATTTATTCTCAAAAAAGACAAAAAATCACTTACATGAGAACATATTTAAAGAGTAAAAAGTATTACATTCGCCTCGTTCGCACACACACTGTTTGCACCCTAGCAATGCATTCACTGTTTTTATTTTAGTCACTTTATGTACGTACTTCCTCTAAAACATTTAAGCTAATAATGATTCATAATATATTCTGCAAGTTTAACCTTGAATGCATTAAATGGGTTTACATTTTTTAAGTCAGACGGTAGTTTGTTATAAAACTGTGCGCCTTCGAAGGTAATTGATTTTTTCCCATAGTTCGTTCTCGTCTTGGGTAGAACCAAAAAGCTAGCGCGACGCGTGCATCTTTGTGTTATTTGTTTCACCTTTGTGAATGCTAAACTAGCATGGAGTGAGCCACTTAATATTTTTCGGATAAGAATGCATGTGGTGTAGATATATAATTGTTTCATATTCATTATGTTAGTTTCATTGTAAATTTTTGATGTAGTTGTTAAATAGGGATAGTTAAATAGAATTTTTATAATTTTATTTTGAATAATTTGGAGTTCAGCTAATTTCGTTTTTGCAGCACTGCCCCATATTTCTATAAGGTAAAGAAGGTGTGATTTTACCAGAGAATTATAAATAGTATACCGTATGTGACGTGGAATGCATTTAGTAATATGCCGAAATGAACCAATTACTGCGGAAAGTTTATCTTTTATGTGCTCAATCTGGTATTTCCAAGACAATCGACCATCAATTCTAAGCCCCAGGTATTTTTCGCATTTCTTTTCCTGTATTGCTATATTATTAACTTTTAAAGGTACATGTGGTGATATTGGTTTGTTTTTAGCACTAAAAACTACGAAACACGTTTTAGAGGCATTGATTGTCAAAAGATTGTCCTGGTACCAGGAACTTAATAAATTTAAATCCCTTTGTGCCAGGCGAATCAAATCCTGCACTGATGAACCAAAGTAAAACAAGCAAGTGTCATCTGCGTACAGAGTAACATGACCATGCAGATTCAATTCTTTGATATTATTGATGTAAATTAAGAACAAAAGAGGTCCCAATATTGAGCCCTGCGGAACACCACAAGTCAAAGGTAACATTATACTTTGTACATCCGCACCGTTCAACTTAACCACCTGGAATCTATTTGTCAGATAAGACCGAAACATTGCCAGAGCAGAGCCACTGATACCAATATTTTCTAATTTTTTTAGAAGTAGTTCATGGCTTACTGTATCGAACGCTTTTTGGAGATCAATAAAAATACCTAAAACTATATTTTTGTTATCTATATTTGCTCTTATTTTGGTAACTAAGTCTGCAGTGGCTGTAAGAGTGCTACTTTTCGGACGAAATCCGTATTGGCGTTCGTACAAAAAATTTATTTTGGATAAGAAATTTTCTAGCCGCGTGTAAATAACTCTCTCTAAAATTTTTGACAAAATAGGCAATACTGAGATAGGCCTGAAATTTCCTGGGTCAGTTTTTGAACCAGATTTATGAATGGGGGTAACTTTTGCAATTTTAAGTGTGTCAGGGAATTCGCCATTCTCCAAAAGCTTGTTGATGCAATCGGTAAGATCTTCTAGAATAATATTTTTTATACACTTTAAAGCCTTTGTGGAAATACCGTCTAAACCTGAACTGCAATTTGGGTCTAAGTTATTGATTATGTCGCTGATTTCATTGATATCACAAGGCTCTAATATTAGTAATTGCGATATAGATTTAATTTTAGATGTAGGTGGTCTAGAAGTGCTAGAGGAATTTTTAGGTAATTTATCAGCTAGATGGCGACCTATTGTTGAGAAGTATCGATTAAATTCGTTACAGATGTCTTGAGTATTCGTTATTTCCTTAGATTCAACAATAATTTTCGAAGGGGCACAGCTTTGTTCAATTTTATTATTAGATAAATCATTGACTAATTTCCACATCTTTTTTGGCTTGTTTACACACTTTATGAATTTGTTATGATAGTACTCGTTTTTCGTTTCTTGAATCAATTTTCTTAAATTATTTCTATATGTCTTGAATTCTTCTAAAAGTGAATAATTATTAGGGTTTTCCTCTACTTTAGCCCAGAGACAATTTCGCTCATTTATACCGTTGATTATCTCCTTATTAATCCAGTCCTCTTGTGGCAGATTCAGTATCTTTAATTTCTGTACTTTGCACTCATTTATTTTTTGTTTGATAGTAGATTCTAGCATTTTGTAATTATTGTTGAAATTTCCCTTTAAAAAAGTTTCTTCAGCAGTTTGATATAATTTTTTGTAGTCTATTGCTTCATATTTTGAGTATATTTTTGGTGGTGCTTTAGTTTTCTTTAGATTAATATGTATTTGTCTGTGGTCTGACATAGACGACTGAACTATTGCCATATTAAAATTGTCGTATTTCAGATTTGTCGTAACATGGTCTATTATTGATTGTTTCGCCTTTGAATCGCGTGTACAGTATTTTTTGTTGATTTTGTTAATTATTGTATGTCCAGCCTGATTTAACATTTGTTTATATAATTTGACTTCTCTATCTTTTTTCAATCTAAGATCAATGTTAAAATCTCCAAGAACAATAGCTCTGTTATATTGATGAAGTTGAAGACAGTATGTTTCTAAAAAGTCTTTAAATTTTGTGTTTCCAGGATTGTATACCACGCCAATGTCCAAACAGTATCTTTCTAAGTGAATCCACAAGTAGTTATTTCCATCTTTGTATGTAGATTCAGATAAACTATGTGAATGTGTATGTGTGACTATGTGAAGATGAAATCGATTGGCTTCAGTCTCATTTTCATGCCAAGTTTCAGTTACACAAATGACATGTACAGATTTTAACGACTTAAGAACACTTTTTAGTTCATCAAATTTCCCTTTCTTCCGAATGCTCCGGGCATTAAGGTATAGTAATGACAGACGAGATTTATCATTTTGGATATCCTGATAGTTGGCGACGAGTTGATAAGTATTTTTATTTAGGTCTTTTGTAGAAACGTCGATTGGTCGATTGAGTTTTTTGGTAAAGCCTTTATTATTTTGGGTGTTCCATTGATGTATTTTATAGTAATATCTTTTTCACCGGAGCGCTGACGTTGGACTAATTCAGCCTTTAAACTTTGAAGGTACTTTTTTTGTGTCGGAGTTTGATCTGAGAATATCTTAATTGTATCTGGGAATTTTTCCTTATTGCGAAGTAGTTGTTTTGGTATTTCTTTAGTGTCGTAGCACACTTTCAAGTTCCGAGATTTAGCTGAGTTATATTTCCCAAGACGCAATACTCTGGTTGGGGTCGTTATATTTTCAATTATTGAACGTGTCATTTGTATCACAGCATTTGTATCCTTATTTTTTCTTTCTTCAGCATCAAGAATGAACTGTTCGGGTAAACCTGTGACTATAATGTTTTTTTCTCTTTCATTTCGTTCATAGACTTCACGTATCAGTTGTTCATTTGAATGCGATGGTTCTTTATCGGATTTAACTGCTAAATTTGAAGCTAATGAAATATTTCCATAGTTATTGACTTGTTTTTCTAACTTTATAAGCCGCTCTTTAATGTTGTCCTGCTCTTTTGTTGCATTTACTGAAGTTATTTTTAAGCCACTTATCTCATGCTTAATTTCGGAGATGTTTTCACAAAAAAGGTTTTTTGATTGTTCGCTATTAATTTTTATTTCGGCTATGTCAGTTTTGACTTCAAAAATACTTTCTTGTAGTTTGCTTATTACATTCTCATTTGATTCGGTATATTTTTCCATTATATTAGTTAAACGTGACAAATCAGAACGTAATTCTTTTAGTTCTTTAACACAATTGCATTCATGATCAAAGTGTTGTTTTCTTTTTCGATATGTTATAGAAGAGTCCGTCTCCATATCTGTTAGCCTTGACAAGTCTGGTTGAGAGCTACAACCGCTTGAGGAGTGCTTGGAGGGGGAACGTAATACGCTCATTCTGTGTGAATCATGCAATTGTTTAATAAGAAAAATCAATGTACATTGAAGACACAGGTTGACTTTATGAATTATAGATCGGCTTATTAGCAGCAATGGAAACGAAGCGAACTATGGAACGCTCAGTCAAAATAAGTTGTTGTTATGATAATACTTGCGGAATTCCAGTGAGCGGGATAGAAGTAATGTTCGTCTTGTTTGGTCTCCGCATTCACAACGGCGAAATGTTCTAACTGCAATCAAAGATGTCGCTCCAACTTGTTTCCTCTCGTCTTGAGACAAGATTGAATTTTAATTGGTTCTAGATTAATGTTTAAAATAAAAATAATATAACACGTCTGCTCTATTCGGCTAACGAAGTGCGAAAAAAAACTTTTTCGCACTTCGTTAAGTTTTCTAAGTGGCAATAAACTTAAGTTTGATGTCAACTAATGTTGTGATATTTGAAATGTCCCGTAATGTATTTGTCTCCAGGACGCGACGCGCGCCTGCCTCGGCGCCCGCGCGGACTGCGGCGGCGGGCTGCGGCTGTGCACGGCGCTGTGGTCGTGCGCGTGCGCGGGCGCGCGCGGCGTGCGCGCGCTGGCGGCGGCGCGCCTGGCGCGGCAGCACTACCCGCAGGCCGACTGGCCGCTGTGGAGCCTGGCCGCGCTGCAGCTGCTGTGGGAGTCCGGCGAGGTGACTGGCACAGCCGCGAGGCAGTTAGTTAGTGCTGACCGCGAGGTCATGAGGAAACCTGCATATTCAGGATTTGTAATCATGATCCAATATGGGTTTGGTTCTCCTGCAAGTGGCGGAAGTCAGATGGGTCGCTTCATGTAAATACCTAACTCAATCCACAATCATAACCGTATGCCTTCCTCGGGCCTCACTAGAAGGCGAAGACACTAAGCCAGGAGAATGATGATTAAAATATAATTTTATTCGCAGGCAGCGTTAGCGACGGGCAAGGAACTCCTGACGTTACTGAATAGCAACGAAGAAGGCTCCATAGAACAGAATGGTTACGCGGAACTAGACGCGCTTTCTGATTCGCTACACGACGACACGCACAGTGTTAGAGATGCAGGTTAGTCTTAAATGTTAATGGTCGTAGGTCAGTACTAGTACAACATAATCTAGATTACTCTATCAAAATAATAGAGGATATAATTTCTTGTGAGATCTTTCCTTGACGGCAAGAGGTCAAAAATGTTATGATTGTAGCGATCCTTAAGCGGTTTAAACCTGTTCTCTCCGCGGTAAGAGTGACTGTTTTACGAGTATATCCGAATTGAAAAGATCATAGAATTAAATGATAACGCAGACGTTACGGTTGTTAATTCGTAATGCGCATACTGTAAAACTGCTTTTTGAGTTCTTAGCTGCGGTTTTGCTTGTCTGATAATAACTGGCGTAATTATTATTAGCGGCAGTTTCTCTGTCCTTTATAAACAAAAGTGTCATTAATATCATTATCCAGCGTCAGTGCGAGCCGAATCAGCGGGCGCTTATCGTGCAATGCGCGCTTTATCAGACGCGGCGTCGTCCGCGAGTTGCCCGCGCCGCGCGCCGCTCTCCGCGCAGCGAGCACGCGCCTGGCTGCTGCTGGCTGACTTGTGTCTCAGGTACTAGCTAGTTTACAGCGGCGACAACAGATGGCGCTGTTCCATATTACAACGTGCTATGGTTGTTTTATCGACAAGCAAGAAGTTTAATGCTATAATTTTCTTTTGTCTCAGGTAGGTACCATTCTATAGGGAAATGTGATCATTACTTGAATAAAATTCCTCTACCCGAGTTGATAAAGTCTCTGCGTTATGAATCAAACCTATGAACAGTATTTTCGCTAAAGAAATTACATAATTACCCAAGAACGTCGACGAACACGAACTTCTTTAAAGTTTATTCCTTACAGGTTAGACCGAGTGAGCGCCGCGGCGGGCTGTGTGTCAGAAGCCGCGGCGTTGATGCCCTTCAGCCATTTAGTTATGTATACGGTGAGTAATAACAAGGCAGGCCTTAGGTTAATGTTCATCTTTTCTCTCTGTCTCATTTTAACCGAGTAAGAGAGAAAAGCGAAATAAATAATGCCTTATCGGCATTTATGAATAACAGATAAAGCCGAAAAGTTCTTGAGTGGAGACCACGTACCGGAAGGCCGCCTCCCGCGATATGGACTGATGATCTGAAGAAGTTCGCGGGGAAACAGTAGATGCAAGTCGCCTCCAACAGTGCCAGATGGAAGTCATTGGGGGAGACCTATGTTCAGCAGTTGACGTTCTACGGCTCAATATGATGATGACGAGAAAAAGACCTGAAAAATAGCTTAATCAAATTCAGCGGGTCCTTTTTTTTTTTTTTTTTTTTTTTTTTTTTTTTTTTTTTTTTTTTTTTTTTTTTTACACTGATTGAGTTAGCCTCGAAGTAAGTTCGAAACTTGTGTTACGAGATACTAACTCAACGATACTATATTTTATAATAAATACTTATATAGATAAACATCCAAGACCCAGGACAATCAGAAAAAGTTCTTTTCTCATCATGCCTTGACCGGGATTCGAACCCGGGACCTCCGGTGTCACAGACAAGCGTACTACCGCTGAGCCACAGAGGCCTTTCCTGACTTCGAACAAAATTTCTGTAGTTGATGCACATGTCAAGGATCCTCAAGATGATATTCAATTTCAGCGAGGTTTGGTTCACGCGGCGAGCTCGGAATGGGAGGAGGCGCGGCAATGTTTCCAGAACGCGCTCGCCATACACCCCACACACCTCGATAGCATCGTGCAGTTAGGTGAGATTATCACTACATAGTATATAGCAAAGTCACTTCCCGCGTCTGTTCTTATACGCAAGTTCTTATACGAAGTACGCAAGAATCGTGGCAAGTAACAAGGTGAAGCCCCTGCATGTCTGAGGCGTGATTTTATGTATGTAACATGTGTTTGTCACTCGTGTCGGATAATGTGATTTTACCCTCAATCTGGTTGTTTCTGTTCTGTTATATAGCTTTTTATTCCAATTCAGGCGCGGCGTACTACAACCTCGGCTGGCTGCGCCTCGCGGAGAAGTGTCTCCGCGAGGCGGCGCAGCTGGAGCCCGCGCGCGCCGACACGTGGCGGCGCCTGGCGCTCGTGCTGGCCGCGCTCGGGGAGCCCGCCGCCGCCGCCGACTGCGCCGCCGCCGCGCTCGTGCTGCAGCCCCAGGTAACTGTCTCCAGCCCGCCCCGCGCTCGTGCTGCAGCCCCAGGTAACTGTCTCCAGCCCGCCCCGCGCTCGTGCTGCAGCCCCAGGTAACTGTCTCCAGCCCGCCCCGCGCTCGTGCTGCAGCCCCAGGTAACTGTCTCCAGCCCGCCCCGCGCTCGTGCTGCAGCCCCAGGTAACTGTCTCCAGCCCGCCCCGCGCTCGTGCTGCAGCCCCAGGTAACTGTCTCCAGCCCGCCCCGCGCTCGTGCTGCAGCCCCAGGTAACTGTCTCCAGCCCGCCCCGCGCTCGTGCTGCAGCCCCAGGTAACTGTCTCCAGCCCGCCCCGCGCTCGTGCTGCAGCCCCAGGTAACTGTCTCCAGCCCGCCCCGCGCTCGTGCTGGCCGCGCTCGGGGAGCCCGCCGCCGCCGCCGACTGCGCCGCCGCCGCGCTCGTGCTGCAGCCCCAGGTAACTGTCTCCAGCCCGCCCCGCGCTCGTGCTGCAGCCCCAGGTAACTGTCTCCAGCCCGCCCCGCGCTCGTGCTGCAGCCCCAGGTAACTGTCTCCAGCCCGCCCCGCGCTCGTGCTGCAGCCCCAGGTAACTGTCTCCAGCCCGCCCCGCGCTCGTGCTGCAGCCCCAGGTAACTGTCTCCAGCCCGCCCCGCGCTCGTGCTGCAGCCCCAGGTAACTGTCTCCAGCCCGCCCCGCGCTCGTGCTGGCCGCGCTCGGGGAGCCCGCCGCCGCCGCCGACTGCGCCGCCGCCGCGCTCGTGCTGCAGCCCCAGGTAACTGTCTCCAGCCCGCCCCGCGCTCGTGCTGGCCGCGCTCGGGGAGCCCGCCGCCGCCGCCGACTGCGCCGCCGCCGCGCTCGTGCTGCAGCCCCAGGTAACTGTCTCCAGCCCGCCCCGCGCTCGTGCTGCAGCCCCAGGTAACTGTCTCCAGCCCGCCCCGCGCTCGTGCTGCAGCCCCAGGTAACTGTCTCCAGCCCGCCCCGCGCTCGTGCTGCAGCCCCAGGTAACTGTCTCCAGCCCGCCCCGCGCTCGTGCTGGCCGCGCTCGGGGAGCCCGCCGCCGCCGCCGACTGCGCCGCCGCCGCGCTCGTGCTGCAGCCCCAGGTAACTGTCTCCAGCCCGCCCCGCGCTCGTGCTGGCCGCGCTCGGGGAGCCCGCCGCCGCCGCCGACTGCGCCGCCGCCGCGCTCGTGCTGCAGCCCCAGGTAACTGTCTCCAGCCCGCCCCGCGCTCGTGCTGCAGCCCCAGGTAACTGTCTCCAGCCCGCCCCGCGCTCGTGCTGGCCGCGCTCGGGGAGCCCGCCGCCGCCGCCGACTGCGCCGCCGCCGCGCTCGTGCTGCAGCCCCAGGTAACTGTCTCCAGCCCGCCCCGCGCTCGTGCTGCAGCCCCAGGTAACTGTCTCCAGCCCGCCCCGCGCTCGTGCTGCAGCCCCAGGTAACTGTCTCCAGCCCGCCCCGCGCTCGTGCTGGCCGCGCTCGGGGAGCCCGCCGCCGCCGCCGACTGCGCCGCCGCCGCGCTCGTGCTGCAGCCCCAGGTAACTGTCTCCAGCCCGCCCCGCGCTCGTGCTGGCCGCGCTCGGGGAGCCCGCCGCCGCCGCCGACTGCGCCGCCGCCGCGCTCGTGCTGCAGCCCCAGGTAACTGTCTCCAGCCCGCCCCGCGCTCGTGCTGCAGCCCCAGGTAACTGTCTCCAGCCCGCCCCGCGCTCGTGCTGGCCGCGCTCGGGGAGCCCGCCGCCGCCGCCGACTGCGCCGCCGCCGCGCTCGTGCTGCAGCCCCAGGTAACTGTCTCCAGCCCGCCCCGCGCTCGTGCTGCAGCCCCAGGTAACTGTCTCCAGCCCGCCCCGCGCTCGTGCTGGCCGCGCTCGGGGAGCCCGCCGCCGCCGCCGACTGCGCCGCCGCCGCGCTCGTGCTGCAGCCCCAGGTAACTGTCTCCAGCCCGCCCCGCGCTCGTGCTGGCCGCGCTCGGGGAGCCCGCCGCCGCCGCCGACTGCGCCGCCGCCGCGCTCGTGCTGCAGCCCCAGGTAACTGTCTCCAGCCCGCCCCGCGCTCGTGCTGCAGCCCCAGGTAACTGTCTCCAGCCCGCCCCGCGCTCGTGCTGGCCGCGCTCGGGGAGCCCGCCGCCGCCGCCGACTGCGCCGCCGCCGCGCTCGTGCTGCAGCCCCAGGTAACTGTCTCCAGCCCGCCCCGCGCTCGTGCTGCAGCCCCAGGTAACTGTCTCCAGCCCGCCCCGCGCTCGTGCTGGCCGCGCTCGGGGAGCCCGCCGCCGCCGCCGACTGCGCCGCCGCCGCGCTCGTGCTGCAGCCCCAGGTAACTGTCTCCAGCCCGCCCCGCGCTCGTGCTGCAGCCCCAGGTAACTGTCTCCAGCCCGCCCCGCGCTCGTGCTGCAGCCCCAGGTAACTGTCTCCAGCCCGCCCCGCGCTCGTGCTGGCCGCGCTCGGGGAGCCCGCCGCCGCCGCCGACTGCGCCGCCGCCGCGCTCGTGCTGCAGCCCCAGGTAACTGTCTCCAGCCCGCCCCGCGCTGTGCTGCAGCCCCAGGTAACTGTCTCCAGCCCGCCCCGCGCTCGTGCTGGCCGCGCTCGGGGAGCCCGCCGCCGCCGCCGACTGCGCCGCCGCCGCGCTCGTGCTGCAGCCCCAGGTAACTGTCTCCAGCCCGCCCCGCGCTCGTGCTGCAGCCCCAGGTAACTGTCTCCAGCCCGCCCCGCGCTCGTGCTGGCCGCGCTCGGGGAGCCCGCCGCCGCCGCCGACTGCGCCGCCGCCGCGCTCGTGCTGCAGCCCCAGGTAACTGTCTCCAGCCCGCCCCGCGCTCGTGCTGCAGCCCCAGGTAACTGTCTCCAGCCCGTCCCGCGCTCGTGCTGGCCGCGCTCGGGGAGCCCGCCGCCGCCGCCGACTGCGCCGCCGCCGCGCTCGTGCTGCAGCCCCAGGTAACTGTCTCCAGCCCGCCCCGCGCTCGTGCTGCAGCCCCAGGTAACTGTCTCCAGCCCGCCCCGCGCTCGTGCTGCAGCCCCAGGTAACTGTCTCCAGCCCGCCCCGCGCTCGTGCTGGCCGCGCTCGGGGAGCCCGCCGCCGCCGCCGACTGCGCCGCCGCCGCGCTCGTGCTGCAGCCCCAGGTAACTGTCTCCAGCCCGCCCCGCGCTCGTGCTGCAGCCCCAGGTAACTGTCTCCAGCCCGCCCCGCGCTCGTGCTGCAGCCCCAGGTAACTGTCTCCAGCCCGCCCCGCGCTCGTGCTGGCCGCGCTCGGGGAGCCCGCCGCCGCCGCCGACTGCGCCGCCGCCGCGCTCGTGCTGCAGCCCCAGGTAACTGTCTCCAGCCCGCCCCGCGCTCGTGCTGCAGCCCCAGGTAACTGTCTCCAGCCCGCCCCGCGCTCGTGCTGGCCGCGCTCGGGGAGCCCGCCGCCGCCGCCGACTGCGCCGCCGCCGCGCTCGTGCTGCAGCCCCAGGTAACTGTCTCCAGCCCGCCCCGCGCTCGTGCTGGCCGCGCTCGGGGAGCCCGCCGCCGCCGCCGACTGCGCCGCCGCCGCGCTCGTGCTGCAGCCCCAGGTAACTGTCTCCAGCCCGCCCCGCGCTCGTGCTGCAGCCCCAGGTAACTGTCTCCAGCCCGCCCCGCGCTCGTGCTGCAGCCCCAGGTAACTGTCTCCAGCCCGCCCCGCGCTCGTGCTGGCCGCGCTCGGGGAGCCCGCCGCCGCCGCCGACTGCGCCGCCGCCGCGCTCGTGCTGCAGCCCCAGGTAACTGTCTCCAGCCCGCCCCGCGCTCGTGCTGCAGCCCCAGGTAACTGTCTCCAGCCCGCCCCGCGCTCGTGCTGCAGCCCCAGGTAACTGTCTCCAGCCCGCCCCGCGCTCGTGCTGGCCGCGCTCGGGGAGCCCGCCGCCGCCGCCGACTGCGCCGCCGCCGCGCTCGTGCTGCAGCCCCAGGTAACTGTCTCCAGCCCGCCCCGCGCTCGTGCTGCAGCCCCAGGTAACTGTCTCCAGCCCGCCCCGCGCTCGTGCTGGCCGCGCTCGGGGAGCCCGCCGCCGCCGCCGACTGCGCCGCCGCCGCGCTCGTGCTGCAGCCCCAGGTAACTGTCTCCAGCCCGCCCCGCGCTCGTGCTGCAGCCCCAGGTAACTGTCTCCAGCCCGCCCCGCGCTCGTGCTGCAGCCCCAGGTAACTGTCTCCAGCCCGCCCCGCGCTCGTGCTGCAGCCCCAGGTAACTGTCTCCAGCCCGCCCCGCGCTCGTGCTGCAGCCCCAGGTAACTGTCTCCAGCCCGCCCCGCGCTCGTGCTGGCCGCGCTCGGGGAGCCCGCCGCCGCCGCCGACTGCGCCGCCGCCGCGCTCGTGCTGCAGCCCCAGGTAACTGTCTCCAGCCCGCCCCGCGCTCGTGCTGGCCGCGCTCGGGGAGCCCGCCGCCGCCGCCGACTGCGCCGCCGCCGCGCTCGTGCTGCAGCCCCAGGTAACTGTCTCCAGCCCGCCCCGCGCTCGTGCTGCAGCCCCAGGTAACTGTCTCCAGCCCGCCCCGCGCTCGTGCTGCAGCTCCAGGTAACTGTCTCCAGCCCGCCCCGTGCTCGTGCTGCAGTCCCAGGTAACTGTCTCCAGCCAGCCCCAGGTAACAGGTCGTTATGTTAATTTATTCCACTTTTGGTACAATCTGTAGGTATATAATATTTTCTTAATATATCCCTTCAATTATCCTAAATTTTTTTTTTATATCCGACAGGCGCCAGCGCTACCCCTATGATGCGCCACATACACCGCGCTCGACGTCTGCGCGGGAACTGAAGGCTGACTCATCCCCACCACCGCATATCATCCTCGCCGACCAATCAGAGCAGCTGGCGTTCGACCTCATTGCTAAGGCAAGCTCATCGTTGCTTCTATTAGCTTAATTTTTGCTCATTCGAAATACGAATATTCGACTTAATTTCTCGAATTGGAAACATATTTATGAGCGTTAATACTTATATACCTATATCCAGTTTAAAAATGGAAATTATAAAAGAAAATCTTATTTCGTTATACACAATCTTCTTTGAGTCATATTTTCCTTTTTTTGGTAACGTTTTATCGTTCAATTGGAATATGTGACTTTAACGACGTTAATCCTTAGATTTGGAATTCAAAACCTTGTTATCTACCTTAGCTTCTAATCGCCAAGTTTATTAGAACCCAGCCCCCGACGCGTGGCACGCGCGACGCCGTTCTCATAGACTTGGCGATAAAAAGCTAAAGTCAATGTAAGGACTAATTGACAGACAGAAACTTTGTAACTTAAGACTTCTGACAAAGCCACTAAGTAGTATCTTATTGGACAGATAAACTATTGATTTCACAAATAATTGTTATTCAATTAGTTTTTATTTTTCTTGATAGAGTTTGAATTATTGATGATAAAACCTTTAGAGAATGCAAACACATTTTTATAGAAATGTTAAAATTTAAAATGGTAGCACGCCCATACCTTTGGTTACAAAAACTCTGTTACGAACAAAGTGACAATGATTTATCAGCAATTAATATATTTTAATACAGTGACCTTCCTTAAATCCTCTTACTATTTGGCAATGACATATTGCAATAACTAGATTATATAAATAACAGTAATTCAGCTATATTTCGTCATAATCCCCAATAATCCTTAGAGATACGGCTCGAGATAAGATCGATTTTATACGTGTCGTCTCGACATGAATGAATCGGTAGAAATGACCAAAGGTCTTCTTACAATCGCCAGATAAAGAGAACTTATCATTTTTGTACGGGGTGCGAGTGGGAAAAAGAGTACATGTATACTTATGGAGGTCAGTGTACTTAGAACTAAAACGTTCTCTGTGGGGCATGAGTTTAAATAATATTAGAAAAAAAATCACAATTTGTATTGGAAGTCTTATATTTATATGATTTTTAATATATTTCAGACATAACTCTCAAATTTGATGTAAATAAAAATAGACACCTCTATAATATCTTTTATTGGGGGTTTCTCAGTCTGAAAATATTGTTGATAATATAATAACTTGCCAATGAGGCTCTCTTGAAATCAATTATATAACTTTTTATTAAGGATAATTCAGACTTAACCTACGAAACCTTATGTTACCAATTAAGTTATTAGTGAATCAGTCAATCATAAAGCTGTGACATCTATCATATCTAGTTTACACGAGCTAAGTTAAGTAACTGTCAACTATTACTTGTCTCGACGCGTCTAAGTTCGCGAGAACGCAGCATTTCTTAGCACAACCGCTTAGCAAGTCTTCATCGTAGTTATGTCTATGCGACTGAAACATATACTTAGGTATGATGCCTCGGAATTGATGTAGGCAGTTTATTTCTTATCTGTTATACTTGTATACTAGCCAGTGGTAATTTTAAGATGAAAATAGCGGAGTAGTGAGTCTTGTGTCTATTTTTTTGTGTGAGTTTGCCACTCTGAAGTTGACACAGGGACCGTTCAAATTTCACCTCTCTTTTGTGAATATATCCACTTGGAGCACATCTATTGCTGTTGTTCAACAAACATAAGTTTTGTGACAGGTGATAAATCTGCTGTGGATTGTAAAGCTATAATTTGCTTCTGTCGTTAATCTAAGAGATGGGTGCTTTTTGGTAACGATCGTAAGAGGCACATTGCGTAAAGGTACTGAGTTGTCCTTTAGTAGATTTTACCATGACAGTTTACTTTTAGCTTTTAAATGAAAAAAGAGCGTTTACCATATGAATTACCGAGATATTTCAGACCCTTTGATTACGACATTAGCCACCTCACGATAGTAAGTACCGCTCACTCTTACTCGACTAGGTCCCTGGTCACTTCGCTCGTTCAATGATTAGTGAGAACTTAGCAACAAGTAGTCAGGTCTGACATACGACCCTGACCATGTAGCACCTAGATTTGTATTTTAACTTTACTATGTGACGCAATGGCAGGGATATTAAAAAAAAGTTAATATTATAACGTTGAGTTACATTAATTGATCAAAGATCGTATCAAACCCTGTCTTAAAATAAATGTGATAAGTTATTTTTAACTAAATTTAACCATTTTACAACCGTTAGTTAAAATCCCTGTCGGTGTTTCTTATTGGATCGTTCTAATACTATACAAGACAATAGTAGATTTATTTGTACGATTGGTTTCGTATGAAGTGTATTATCGATGTAGACTTACGTTATAAGCTCATCTTCGACATTAGTTGAATGCATACTATTTGTAATTAAGTATTTACGTTAAAATAAATGTGACGCATGTCGTTGCAGCATGCGTCACAGCGTATTGACTTGTGATCGTATTCAACAGAAAATGTATTATTTACGAATAGTATAATGCAACGCGAAAGTTTAAAATCAGAAAATTTCTTGTATAATATGTCGCTCTCAATTGTAAAATATCTGAGATAAAAAGTGTAATTGGTCAACGATAAGTCTTGTTTCGCTTAGTAATTACGAAGAAATATCTACCTATGTATATAGAGAAGATGCCGACTAGTGACTGATAGGTCAATGCCAAGTTGAAACTACAGTTTATGAACAGCTGAACTTTGGTTTCTTTGGGGACCAAAGAAGATCATTAATAAAGGAATTATGCATACCAAGTCACAGAGTGAAGCTATCAATGGTATACAATAGTTTTAAATATACCCATACACCCAGCCAATTAAACAAGCTATTGAATGTCATGTACATTTGTAATTTACACTTATAATATGTTATTTAAACGATTGTATATACTACCAACCCCAGAATGTATATATATGTGCAGAATTGTTATCGATTTGAAAATATTTATTCAGTTGGTTTTGTGAGTGTATCGCTAAGTTTAACGAAACTACCTCTAGAGCTGTCACATCGCTTTGTGTATCAATATTATTATGAATTTTAACCAAGACATCGACTTTAGGACATTAATGTATTTATATACAGTATTGGTATGGGATTTTTTTATTGTGATCAAAATATTGACACGTCTATAGAAAATGTCCCATTCATTTTAAAAACATTCTTATGTATGAGTGCAGGAATAAACTATTTTAGATAATAGTTTTCCTTACATCATGTTTTATTGTAGTCTTTTGTGAACTCTGAATTTCTCGATTAGGTACAGTCACAAGTATAAACCTTTATGAATAAAGGCCATTTTTGTGTAACAAATTTTGCTCAATGCTGGTTGAGGGTTAAATTGTAAAGACGAAAGAAAATAAATTTCCTAAAGACAGGGCGTTAACTTGAGGGTGTTTAAAAGGCGATAATTTTTCCGTTGAACGCCATTTTGTAATGTAACTGCTTGTGACTGTACCGAGTGGCATACATACAATTAGACAAATTATAACGTAGCAGACACCATATTTAACATAATTTTAAGCATGCAAATGGCAGATATGGCCAAGTCATGTTTCCTGACTATTGTATGTGACACTGCCGAATCGCAATTATAATGTTATTACTAGTGTGTTGTTGTCGGTTGTACTTTTAATATTTTGTTATCGCTAACATTTTCTCTGTTTTCCTTGTTATAAATTTCGGTTCCATGTTTTTTTTGTACGATTTATTTCATTATGATCACCTGTGGGTAATATAAATAGTGAATATAGTAGGTTCAAATAATAATTTGTTGAAGGTAAAGATAATCACTGAAATTTTTGAGGTGATCAGCAGTGCTCTTTGTTTACCTTAGATTTGGTTTGACAAAAATTACTTATGTAATAAAACTTTTAAAAATATACACGGAAACAATGTGGGATAAACCGTTTTATGTATACGAAATTGTAGTTACCGTGGCTGTTAAGCGTGTTTTGTGTTATCTAAGTATCTACTAAGTTTTGTTTTGAATATTGCCACCGTCAATAATGGTAGAAACGTTGCACAGAAATAAAATATTTTATTCATTTATATATGAATTTAAAGACAGCGCTTTACGAATCGTAGATATCAATAATTTATGATGACAGTTATGGTTTTTCTATGTAGTCTGGTATATAATCAAGGAAATCGGAATAAGACATATTGTGTCTGGAATAAAAGGAATGACGTGTGTCGTCTTGCAACGCATATAGTTTTCTGCGCAGTTGTAAATCAGTAAAAAAAATTGAAGAATTTAAAATACTTACAATTTCTATAATGTTTTTATTTTTACGAATTCTATGTTAAAAATAATGTTTATTGTTGTGAGTGGTGGGGGGCAGGAAGGGGGGGGGGGGGAGGTAACACGCCGGTGCTCGTGTCATATCTAGCTAGTCTGGATCTCACCTCATATTGTTATTATTGTTCATGTAGATAAATATTATGTTCACGAAATAATATTATTTAGTTTATATCAACTTAATGGCTGTGCGGATGTAAACCTTAAGTACACATTTAGTTGCAGGTGTAATTTGAATTTGAAGTTTAAAATTCATAAATTGATTGGTCTTAGACGCACGCTTAATCTTTTTTCGTGAGAATTCACTTACTGGAGGATTCTTTTGGATGTGAGCCCCAGTTTTTCAGCTTAGATACATAAATGTATGTTAAATTTCCTAAAAACATATTTCTGCTTTTATTTCCAAATAACACATTGAAATCTAATGAATAATTGGAAATGTAAGTAATAAAAATATTGTATGAAATTATACGCTGACATCGCATCGGCAATGATGGATTTTCTATACACACAAATAGACAGATTACTCTGTTAATTTTTCCACAATTTTAATGGACACATGAACAATAAACTTTCAAAGGATTGCGCATGGCGTTAAGTTGATGTGAACTATGCGATAGATTAAGTTAACTTAAGAATTGTTATCAAATTTATTATAATAGTATGGCGGTTGATCAAAAAGGTTCGGTGTCGGATGGTGTGGTTGCCCTTTTCGGTATTCATCTTGTAAAATATAACTTGCCAGTAGTATTTCAGCTCACGAAAAAACTCTGCGTTCAAATCGGTACTTTAAGATTTAACACTCATACATCAGTATTCAAATATAGCTCTTAAAGTCATATTGTGATAATACATTTTGCTGTAGTGGACTTTTGTGGTCTCTTCTTTATTGTAAATTGTTTTCAGAATATACGACATAAGAGCTATATTTGAATGCTATACTGTCATATGTAAGCCAGTCGAGCCTTAAAGTGTAAAATATAAAAAGACAAAGCAATGTCGGCAATAACGCGTAGCATATTCGAACAAATGTGAATGATATAATTATTTTATCCCGTAATTAGATGTTCGTGAAAGTGATAATGTAATATACCTGCCTTTGGTAATATAAAAAGCTATTTATCGGTAAATTTGACTGTTTTAGACAATTTTATTGGGACTTGTAAGCTATCTTGTTCAATCTGTCCCGCTCTGCCGTTCGCTACTGTGTAGTAATGAGCGAGACAGAGGTATTTAACGTACGGTTGTACATCGCATTCCTGACCAATGTATCGTTTCGGTCTGTACTGTAGTTGTAATCGTGTATGTAATGTATATCGAAATTTTCTATCGTAATTGTTTTTGGAATCACTCGTTATTGACTTGTACTTATAAAGACGTTTTAAGAGTACAGTGGACGCCGTATGACTTAAATTTTTGCTGAATATGTGTGTAAAGTTTTTTTTACTGTAATATTATTACAGAATCACGATGACAACGCTTGTTGTGTTAAAATGCGCTAATTTTTACCATGTAAGTGTTAAATCGTAATAATGTTTCTATTATTTTGTCACAGAATGCGCTAACTAATTTTCTTATTCTTTAATTATTCCGTGTTAATTCACATTATTATAAATACTTTATTAGAACCTTTTATCCAACTTTCTATATCCTTTGGTATCTTAATGTGAAACAAGTAAAATCGTGTCGCCACAAAATAAATAGTTATTTGGCGTCGTCTGTACTTATGTACGCATATGTATAGCGATTGTATAATAAAATATGAACTATATATATCATTTACCTATATGTATAATATGTTTATAAACTGTTGTGCTCCCGTGGACACTTTACGACGTAGATGTTCTGATTTGATGTTGATGTACATAAAACGTTTAAGGATATTAAAATAAATAATTATGTTACATACACAATATCTTATTGTACCTACTTTACGTTTCTAAGGGATAGGCTAATAAAATTGGATTCTTCTTGTAGGCTATGGGCTAGCATACTGTCACTTTTTTGAATCTTAATTCCATTACAAAAAGCAGATCGTGGCCTTCCGGTCTTCTCAAGACTATTGGCTCTGTCTACCCTATAAGGGATATAGACGTGGTAATATGTATGTATACTAACTTTCTATAGGGATAATACTGCAGTTGAAAAGCGTCGATGGTCCAACGGTAAAGTTCTCATCCTACCGCGGCTATGAACAAGTGACTCCCTTCATTAATTGTTCATAAGTTACGGTGCTCGAAGTGAGGGTACGCATCGTGAGGAAACCTGCACATGAACAGGGTTGTGGAGGTCAGATGGGAGTCGCGTTGTGTTTAATTTGAGTACTGTTGCTGTCCCGTTTCATATCATACTACAAAGCGAAACAGCGATAGTATTTCGCAGGATGAAAATTGGATAACATCTATAAAATGGTAGGCTTATAAACTTGGGATCCTTCTTTTAGGCGATGGGCTAGCCACCTGTCACTATTTGAATCTCAATTCTATCTTAAAGCCAAACAGCTGATCGTGGCCTATCAGTCTTTACAAGACTGTTGGCTCTGTATACCCCGCAAGGGATATAGACGTGATTATATGTATGTATTTATGTGGATAACATTAAGTAGGGAATCTATTTTCTATGTCAAGTATGTGATTGTGTCTACGTGAATTATTTTATTTAAAAAATCTTAATGACACAACTATTTGTGCATATCAGTTGTTCTACGAGGAAAACGTGACACATGTCTGAGATGAAACATTTAGATGTCCTTGTGAGGGGCATATGAAACAGTTTTGTATGCCAAAGACTCATAAACATATGTATATGTAACGCCTTTACGACTTCCCTTCAATTTCCTCAGCTTATAAACCTCAGAAATAAGGGGAATCTTATATATAAAATTCTCGTGTCACAATGTCCGATCCCATACTCCTCCGAAACTGCTTGACTTATTCTCATGAAATTTTGTAAGCATATTGAGTAGGTCTGAGAATCGGCCAACATCAATTTTTTATAACCCTTAGTGATAAGGGTTGTCCACCCTTAAAAAATGTTTTAACTAAAAAAAATTTATATGGTAACACAATGTTCGCCGGGACAGCTAGTAACTTATTATATCTTTAAATATTACCTACGAGCAGTTTTTCATTTAAATCATGAAATCCATTCGTATGTAAGTACGTTTTACTACATGACTGTTAATTAATTTAATGATATTATTAAATAGCTTCGCGTTATTATGGACATAAGTGTAGCATAGTGAGCGTTTGTTTCAGTCAGTCAATCAGTCTATTCACGCGATGCGACCTGCTAATTGCGCACACGCAGCGCAGACACGTGCTGTATAGAATGTTGGCGTTATCGCACGAATGTCGCTAGAGAATTCAGAATTATATGGAAATGGTAAGTACTTCGTAATGGTAAACGTATCGTCACAGCTAGTGGTGTTCCACAACATAACGATTTCATTTAAGATCAATTCTGCTTCTTGGTAGAGAAGGAAAAACATAGTGTGTGCCCGCTGCTTTAGTTGCGGATTGTAAAGTCTATCAAAGGAAAGGCTAATAAACTTGGGATGTTTTAGGCGATAGGCTAGCAACCTGCCACTATTTGAATTTCAATCCTATCATTAAGCCATACAGTTGGCTTTGCGTACCCCGTAAGGGATAAGACGTACTTATTATGCATATCATATTTATGCCGTATGGTTCCCGGCACCAATAAAAAAAAGAATAGGACCACTCCATCTCGTTCCCATGGATGTCGTAAAAGGCAACTGAGGGATAGGCTTATAAACTTGGGATTCTTCTTTTAGGCGATGGGCTAGCAACCCGTCACTATTTGAATCTCAATTCTATCATTAAGCCAAACAGCTGAATGTGGCCTATCAGTCTTTTCAAGACTGTTGGCTCTGTCTACCCCTTAAGGGATGAAGACGTGATCATATGTATGTATGTATCATATTTATGCATACATGTAGCTATATCAATTTAAGCGTCGGTGGTCGAATCGGTAAGGTTAAAACGCGTTATGCGCAGTGAGGCACAGGTTCAAATCCCACCTCGGCCATGTACAAATGACTATTTACAAAGTTATGTACATCAGTTTGAATACTAACCGATGCTCTTGCGGTGAGGGAAAACATCGTGAGGAAACCTGCACATTCAGGCAACTGGATGTGTCATGTGTCACCAAGGATACAATACAGGTTAGGTTTACCTGTAAGGGTTCCGGAGGTCAGATGGGATTCGCTTCGTGTAACAATCGTATTCACCCAATCTAGGATCCATGGACAAATGGTGAGGATGCAACCGGGACTTAAGCCAGGAGGAAGATGTAGCTATAAGCAATCTGAGTTGTTGACGAAAGGTTATTGCAGATAAAAGCATGTGGATGAAGTAAAAAAGAGATCATGGCTAGCGAAAACATATTGTAGTCTCCGCCTGCCCTTTGCATAAAAGTTATGTAAGTATGTACCTATATTTCTTCAGCCCAATCCAATTCGTAAATAGATTTTGAAGCAGAAAAAGCATGATTTATGTTTTTTGTTGGTTTTTCTTTGCTTCTAGTCGTGGAACATTACAATCAATTCAATAAATAAAATAAAGAGTACGGATGAACCTTGCGCTATTGATCCTTGTGCAATGGATGCGAATTCTTGCATTACATATCTCCATAACTGCAGTAATGAGAATGTTTCCTCTTTGCTATAGTAAAGGTCATTCAGATATGTATATCTTGACCTTAGAGACCTACCCTAGAAGAATTAGAAAGAAAAATATACCTCTAAAAATTTAATGAACTGACTCAAAATTTAATTTATATAAGCTTTATGTACTTGCCAGTTCTCTCTCCAATTCTCTGCCAGTCGAATCTTTGCCAAACGAGTCGAATTTTATCAATCTTTAAAATTTCAACCCGTCCATATGGTCACAAACACATTTTAACGCAACGTGCCCGAATCATATCAATGTAGGTATAAGTACTTTGTCGTGTGGAAAAATTTAATTACGAAATAGGTAGATAAAAAGTCTAAGGCTTGGGATTAATAAAATGAATAGCGAAGCAATACATTCGTAAACAAAAACAAATGAAGAGACCTTATGTATTTGTGAGACAGGCCTTTATCTAACAGTGGTCTTACGGCTGAGATGATCACCTTCCTGTCGAGGCGAATTGGGGTCTTATTATGGGCCTGTATGAGAAATCGGAATTCTCTAGGCGTTCTAAAGAACTTCCAGTCGGCAATTTTTTTCACATTCACACAGAATTTTCTGCCTTTCTTATTCCGACATGGATTGTGTTAGAAACCTTCAGATACCGAACTTACAGTATTAATACCAACAATCACTCGGTAAGTTGAAATTGACCTGTTTTCCCTGTTATCGGTTCGTATCTAGATAATAAGTGGCATAATTTCTCAGGTATCGGTGTCATTGCCATCGGATTGTTTTTCAAGCAATTAAAGGATGTGCAATAGAATTTATCTATTGTACAATGATTTGATATCAATCGACGATTCCACTGACATAGGTATATTCCGGCTGAGAAAACTTTATTTTTAACTATGCGTAGCCCAAGTCCTTAGAATACAGAGATAGGCGTGGGCTAAGGGAGGATTCTCATTAATTCCCACGGTAATAGATATACATACATACATAAAATCACGCCTCTTTCCCGGAGGGGTAGGCAGAGACTACCTCTTTCCACATGCCACGATCTCTGCATACTTCCTTCGCTTCATCCACATTCATAACTCTCTTCATGCAAGCTCGGCGGTTTCGGGTACTCTTGACCTGACCCTTTACCAGGACATCCTTAATTTGATCGAGATACGTAGGTACGTATAGATATAAACGGTATTTTTCGCTTATACGGTCGCACTAGTCCCAACTAATTAGTTACTAATAAGGTATTATTAACGCAAAAGTAAATTCTTTGTTTGTATGTTTCTCTTCACTACCGAACCAATCTTCTTCA
The DNA here is from genome assembly GCF_032362555.1 of Amyelois transitella. NCBI lineage: Eukaryota > Metazoa > Arthropoda > Insecta > Lepidoptera > Pyralidae > Amyelois > Amyelois transitella. Next base: position 227,803 of record NC_083511.1, on the reverse strand, counting down.
ATTTCGTATTTATAATTAGGAAACTAGATATGAATAAAGGGTACTTTTAATTCCGGTAAAAACTATATGTCCCTATAGATGTTGCTTTAGATTTGCGAAAATTCCTGATTAATATGTAGGTGGCGCCTGTAAACTGTTAAGCTGCAGGTAAATAACTTCTTATTCTGTTAGCTTTTGTCCTTATCGCATCCTCCCGCGGGACATATAACAACGTTCCAGACCCCAAAGCAGCTTTTTATCGCGCGAAAAACTATCGCTGACAAGTGAACCTACTTAAATCATGTTTGTTGCAATGTAAAAAAGCTTATTTATTTAGTGTCTCTTTCGGCATCCACGGGAACAAGAAGCTTTTCTAAAGTGCCATTATCAATATCTTTGTGTATTTTCTAGTCAGTGAAATAATTTGCCTTTAATTCTAAGATTGGTTACACAAACTTGAGGTTTTAATTTCTCAACAGGTAACGTAGGAGCCAGGCATAGGTATTGTATTTAAGGATTCAATAAGTACTAAAGGAAAGTTAAAGTTTAGGAAATTACAGTTTACCTACGGTTTTTACCTACTCGATTTATTGAGTAATCCATGTGTAATTCAGAAACATTCCGCATTTAATTCACTTTCTTGAGGTGAGTAGGTACCTTCCTTTTTATGTCTGTACTGTAATAATTAAAATGTTGAAATTGCCTTATTATTTCCTTGAACTAAGAATTTGCTATCTAATCTGAAAGTAGACGTGACGCAATAAATATGTATCTGGATTAGCTGCTTTCGAATTAATTCGATAAAACTAAACAGCTGCTAAATTAAATGACTTTCTTTGCATCACTTTTGTATCTAAGTAATATTTACGCAAGCTGCTTCCCAGTCAAGGTGGCTCTGGGGGAATCCAAAATAATATTTGTCTAATGGAAATTGTTTAAATACCTAGAACAACTTCCACTCATGTATCATTGCAAATTAGATCAGTCAGTTACAAATTAAATTTCGTCTTATACAGGTGAACTTTTTGTTGCTTATTAATATAATTATCTTTGGCCAAATTGCTGCTGTTTTTTCATTTATTATTAGATCAATATTTCATATGGACATTTTTCTTGATAAAGAAATTCTTCGTCTGCAAGCTATCAACCTTTAATGGATTAAGAGCCTATGTCTACCCCGAAAAAAGTGATATTATATATTATACTACAGTTGGTGTGGGTATAAATTTAAAAACACGATCCAACTATGTAGACAGATTGCTAGTGCTACCCTCGCGCCTCAGTAAAAACTCGGCACGCTTCCCGCAAAGAGGTTTTCATTCGCTGTCAAGTGATTTGTCAACCTGTTCAGTAGTTATTTAGCCGAGATAATTTGCGGGTCACTTGTACAATCACCGATAATCTAGTCTACCATCGCACGCGTCGACAAACAAAATGACTTGGAGTGCCCCAGCTCCCGCGGCCAGAGCTGAACCGCACGCGAAACGCAACTGACGCGTCATGATAAAGCTATTTATTTAGTTCCAAGTCGTCAGGATGAAAGCTAAGGACAGCATCGACCTGGACGCTATCCTGACGGAGCTGGGCCAGTTCGGGAGGTACCAGGTGTACACGTACTGCTACATTCTTCTGCCGATCTTGTTCAGTTCTGTTTACAACGGACAGTACATTTTTGCCGCAAGCGATTTGGATTACAGGTGTGTTATGGTTTTTTTATTTACGAATTGTGTTTAAGGTAAAATTTCGAGTGGCCCCCGTGATTAATGATGTATATTTTCTTATAAAATTATAATTATCAGCGGTCTTTTGGTCATGTCATATCTGATTGAAGAATAGGTTTACTCCATCTCCTCTGAATGTCGTAAGAGGCGACTTAATTCCTAAACCATTTAATTCCAAATATAGGGGCATGAGGATTCATGTTATGTTTAACGGAGCCTTTGCTCTCAAGCCAAAAACAAAGAAAGTCATCGTGATTTTGCCATGATGAGAAAAAGGACGGTAAACCTTATTCGTAAACAAATTACTATTTAAAAGCCCGTAAAATTATTATTGATAGTCGTAAACATACAAAATATACCACGACAAAAAGTAGGAGTATTGCACTGTAAAATTACTATCAGTAGGTATTCGATTTCATTAGGTATTAAGTATTTGTCGTAATCTTAAAATTTATATCAGGTTAGGTTATGCATCTATAACATTCGTATAGCTTAATTTCATTCATCCCCTGGTCTGGGGTTCTGTCTGCCCCGTTTAGGATTGAAACACCTTATCAAAAGTTGTCGAAATAATAATGATAAAGATTGCATGACGCGCTGGTTGGGTATAGGAATACTTATATATTTTTAAATAATACATACTTAAAAGAAAGATGAGTCTCCAAAAGACTGACACATTGAGCTGGATGGGATGGCTTAATGATGACATTAATATCCAAAAATTTAAATTATACGTGGTAAAATGCGTGCCCTTGATCACTTTTAGTTGCCTCCAAACATCCGGAGCAGAGTTACAAACCCCCATTGCACCTCTTAACTACAGTCAACTGCAAATCAGAACTTATAACCATGGAAATAAACGTCTTAATTTGTAAGTATTCCGCTGTAGCGAACCGTCCATAGCGAATTGTCGCGCCACTCATCCGGAACTTCTATTTTTCTGCGTTTTTTTGTAAAACAATCACAGGACTTAATTGCCTGATCGATAACACAATACGTTTGCCAGAGGCCATCACATTCATTGATTCATATAATTTATTTAATTTGCCGTTTCAGATCAAAATGTTATTGTGCACGAGTTTTTTATAAACTTAAAACGACACTTCAATCAATACTAAACTATATCAATGATTGTTAAGTTAACAATTAAAAAAAAATCCAATTTAGATTACAGAATATTAATTTTGGATACCGAAGACTGGACAAATAGGAAAAAAAAATCAGAAAACAGGCGATAAATCTTGAAGCATTCTCAATTAAAACATACATAGATACATACAATAGACAGAGACAACCCGTCACTGTATTTGAATCTCAATTCCATCTTTAAGCCATGCAGCTGAACTTGGCCTTTCAGTCTTTACGAGACTGTTGGCTCTGTCTACCGCGTAAAGAAACGGTGCCTATTAATTATATGTGTAAATGTAAAAATTACGTTAAGAAGGTATTTACCTCGAAACATAATTTACCGAAAGGTGAGACGCGCAAATTTGCAATAAAATGTTCAGTCTCCGTCATAAATACTTGAAAATAAGGATAACAGGTCCTGTCTCTGTAATAAGCATGTAAATGAGTTGACAAGGTCAAGGCTTCCCGTGACCTCCGTCTAGGACGCGTCTGACAGAGAGGAAAATCATGTCTTCTTCCGCCTGTGTCTCATGTGGCAGATGACATATTAACCTACTTATTTAATTCGCCTTTTACGACATCTACGGGCAGCTATAGGCATTGCTCAACATAGGGAAGTGAATAAATTGATTTATTAAAATTCTCCGTTGGTAGGTAATATGTACTTAAATAGAAAAAATCGCGCACAGAAATTTTCTTGCAAAACTGAATTACCAAAAAAGAGTATGATCTTTGTTCTAATTGCAATATATTTTGTCTTTTTGCGCTTACGTAGATATCTTTCTTATTTTCTGAGTATTCATTCATATAATCACGTCTATATCACTTGCCGGGTAGACAGAGCCAGTAGTCTTGAAAGACTAACGGGTCACGGTCAGTTGATAAGAGGTTTGAGATTCAAATAATGATATTATGTTAGAACATCGCATAAGGGAAGAATCTCAAGTTTGAAAGCCTATCCCTTAGTCGCCTCTTACGACATCCATGGAAAAAAGAGGGAATGGTCCTATTATTTTTTACATTTTCCTAATAACTTGTAACAACAGAAGCAAATAGGTACTACATTGCGTTTTATTTTTATTGTTCCTACTTTGTTTAGACAGGTGGCAATCACATTTTTGTATCGGAATTAAGTATGTAACTGGAAATATTTCCACTCGCCCATATAAGTATAAAGACACATCAATACGTCTTTGTTTAACATTCAACAAGCATTTTGTAAAATATTTATATTATAAAGAGTTTGTTACTTTGATTTTTAATATATGAGCCCTTGTGTTCAAGGGCTTATCTCCGGAAATTCTGAACCGAATTATTCATCATCAAAGAGTTACAATATCTGCTGTACCACGGGCGAACGCCAATGGCGTATACGCTTCCTAGTATATCTCCTCTCTTCATGTTGACGTAGGAAGCGACGAGTACAAAGCCTATCTTCAACAGACTTGAATGAATCAATGATGAATAATTGATTTACAGAAAATTCCGGTAGTGCCGTGTGATATAAAAGAAGAATAGGGACCACTCCATTTTTTTCCATGGATGTCGTAAATGGCGATTAAGGGATAGCATATAAACTTCAGATTCGTTTTTATGCGATGTTCTTATAATCTAAATATATATATAAATAATATAGATATCTATTTGAATCATTAAGCCAAACAGCTGAACGGGACCTATCAGTCTTTTCAAGATTGTTGACTCTGTCTACCCCACAAGGGTTATAGACGTGATTATATGTAGGTATATATGTATCTTAAGGGATTTTAATTCAATACCTCTCGCTTTCGACCCGCATATCAGAACCACTTCGCCACGCAAATAAAAAGGTTATTACAATATAACTAAGTGTTGTGTAATGCAAGTCTAACGAACTTCTTCCTGTCCTTAAAGAACACGCAGTAGTTCGAGGATTACAGCTGGCCGGGACTTAAAGGATAATGTGACACTTGTATTAGTACTATCGGTATGCTGCGTAGTTCCAATTTATCCTATCCTATCCCTTAGTCGCCTCTTACGACATACATGGGAAAAAGAGGGAGCGGTCCTATTTATTTATCCATTGGTGCCACACGGCACTAGATATATAGGTGATGATTAATGTTACTTGAGCTTACACTTCACCCAACCCTTAAGCTGGCTAACAAAGATCTGAGGGTCTGAGATCTGATAGCTTATCTTATGGAAATAGGGTATTTTTATCACGTAGAAAACTACATATATCTCATTCATGTTTTTTAATGTAGAAAATGTGCATTCGTCCACGATTTGGATTTAAGAGATCTATATTTGTAAATTGACGTCCGATGAAAATGCTGCAGTGTAGTTTGTTCCGCCGCTTCTTCTACACATGCGCTTTGGAAGTGGTAGTAGTTATAATTACATTAAAGTTATGTGACGTCAATAAGTGATACCTTGTATCCAATTTTGAAAATAAATCTATTCTATTCTATAATCTGGGCACTTTCATACGTGGCTCAAATTTAGCCATTCAGCAGAACATTGCTTTCGAGTTAAAACGTTCTATGTCAAATATGTTCTCTGCAAATTTAGCAAAGCATGGTAAAGTCTTACTGATGATGAGTCCAATTAATTCCCAGATGCAAGGTGCCCCAATGTGAGTCTGACCCCCCCCAGTACGACACCCACGGCTGGGGTCTCTGGGCGTTGCCGGAGGACGGCCGCTGTCGGAGGCTGCGCCCTCTCGGCAACGGGTGCTCCGCGCAGGACTTCCACTACAACGAGACGGAGCCCTGCGACGCCTGGGTCTATGCAAATGACCACTCTATTGTTACTGAGGCAAGAATTTTTAACTTATTCTCTGTTATTTATTATGTTATTATCAAATACATGTTCTAGATTTCAACATGATCAGGATTTTATTTACCCAATTTCAGATTATATTTATAACTAAATAAAAAATTTAGGGCGCGATTGGTCTACGGTTAAAAAAAAGGAAAAGTAGAATAGCACATCCTGGACATATTAGGTACTCCAGGTATGACAGAGGGAGTATTCCGAAAAAAAATTCTATGCCATGTCATAAAAAAATTATTTAGTACCATTTTGACGATACTTGATTAACTTGTTTAATTTTTTTAGGTTCAAATGAATAAGACTGTTATTTATTTTATATCAGACAGGTATTATGATATAAATCTTTCACAAAATCTGCATAGATACCAGACTACTTCAAATTGTAAAATATCACATCTTATTAGATGTAACCCTAGTGTACCTAAGGACGTTTTCCCATACCATTTAATACCTGAAACCTATATCTCTATGTTACATAATAAACATCTTGAGTATTGAGTAATTAAATTAACGTGCGATGGGCTAGCAACCTGTCATTATTTGAATCTCAATTCTATCTTAAAGCCAAAGAGCTGAAAGTGGCCTATCAGTCTTTTTAAGACTGGTTGGCTCCGTCTACCTCGCAAGGGATATAGACGTGACCATATGTATGTATGTATGTTGAGTAATTAAATTACCGTCAATGAATAGAATAGAATAGATTTATTTTCAAAATTGGATACAAGGTATCACTTATTGACGTCACATAACTTAAATCTAATTATAACTATCTACTACCGCTTCCAAAGCGCATGTGTAGAAGAAGCGGCGGAACAAACTACACTGCAGCATTTTCATAGGACGTCAATTTACAAATATAGATCTCTTAAATCTAAATCGTGGACGAATGCACATTGTCTACATTAAAAAACATGTATGAATGTAGAACTGATTATGTCAATGTGATTCCAGTTCGACCTGGCGTGCGAGAACTGGAAGCGCACGCTGGTGGGCACCGTGCACAGCGTCGGCCTGTTCGCCGCCCTGCCAATCACCGCGTACATTTCAGACGGGTAAGAATTAAAAAACAACTTTTCCAAAATTGATTTTATTTTGTGATTTTTTTCTAGCTGGTTGGACGAGTTGACAGTGCTGGACGCCCAATCGCCACGAAGAGCAATCCTGACATGGAATGCATTTGAGGAGTCACAAAAAATTACATACGTTTATGTAAAATATCGCAAACTGAGGTTTCGTAGCATGATTTAGCAAATATTTTACCATTGGTTGCCAGCTTGACACTAACCCACTTTTGAAATTAGAGTCACGCATTCTGTTACTGTAACTTGGATACCTCTGGATATCACGATGTTATCCTTAATTTCCCAGGTTCGGCCGCCGCACTGCGTTCATCCTGACCGCGGTGTCGGCCGGCGTGATGGGTCTCATCCGGTCGTTCTCCCCGAACTACATATTCTACCTCATCTTCGAATTCCTGGACGCCACGCTCGGCTCAGGAGTCTACAGCTCTGGGTTTATTCTTGGTAAGCACAAAATTTTACCATAATTTTTTTTTGATCATTCCACCGTATCCTAAGATCCAACGCCTCCACGAAAATGTTTCCCCTTGAACGATTAAACAACAATTTTTTTCATTTGTTTTCTATGATTTTTTTTACTTTTCTACAATAACAATGGTGTTACAACTGTTGACAATGGAAACATTTCCTATTGTAAAAACACAAACCTGTGTGTCTGTTTTTCTTTTAATGCTGCGTTTTCCTTTTCAGCTCTTGAAATGGTGGGCCTTAAACGCAGAGTTTTGGGCGGTAACCTTATATCCTGCACATTTGCATTGGGCTCGGTCACCCTCGCGCTGGTAGCGTGGGCAGTTCCCTACTGGAGGACGTTAACAAGAGTGATCTATGCACCGTCGCTTCTGTTCATATTCTACTACTTCTTCGTGGAAGAGAGCGTGCGATGGTTGCTGAGCAAAGAAAAGAAGGAAGAAGCAGCGAGGATCATATTCAAGGCGGCAGCGATAAATAATAAGAAACTTAAGCCGGAGTCTGTGAAACAGCTGACGGAGAACAGGCATGAAGTACCGACGATATTTAAAGGTAGGTACATACATCAATTAAAAAAATAATAACATTGTATGATATAATCGTCTATTAATAAGATATACTTTCTATTATATATGAATACTATTAATTTATTATACTTTCTCTTCGATAAATTATCAATTTAAGTTTCCATAAATAAAAGAACAATATAGTACTAGAGGATCAAATTGAGGAAAAAATATTCTAGCCGTTCCAGATGCTATGATCGTAGCACTTATGTAAAGACAGGCTTATAACAGAAGTTGATTTGTTTCAGGCGCCATCCCACCGAGGGACGAGAGAGAACCATCAACGACAAAGAAAATACTCAAATCCAAAATCATGGTTTCGAGATTATGCATCTGTTCGTTCTGGTGGATCACCGTGACCTTCATCTATTACGGGCTGTCCATCAACTCGGTTTCCTTGGCTGGGAACCGCTACGTGAATTATATCCTCACATCCCTGGTCGAGATCCCAGGGTACTGCATCAGCGTCCTAACCCTGGACCGCTTCGGGAGAAAAGCCACAATCATGACCGCATTTTTCATTTGCGGTTCCTCTTTGTTGGCTATGCCGTTTATATCGAAAGAGAGTGAGTATATTTGAAATAGTTAGGAATTGAAAAGTATTGAATTAAATCACTAACAGTTTCCACATTATTCAGTGTTCCATAGTATATTTTTCAGTATACATCACTATTTAATAACATTATGCTAGCTTCTGTAGTATCTGTCACATGAATAAGAAATGAAACTTAAACCTTATCATCCTTAAATTTTCATAATAGAACATAATATCTAACCAAGTCCACTTTTATAAACAACCTAGCTCATTATTCGTATCAAAAGATCATTACTAGCCAGTAGCATAGTGTAGCACAATAAATCACTTCCAGCTCTCCAGTGGCTGGTGACATCGCTGTCCATGGTGGGCAAGCTGTGCATCAGCATGGCCTTCAGCAGCATCTACATCTTCACCTCTGAGTTGTTCCCCACGGAGGCCAGGCACAGGTTGTTGGGAATCTGCTCGATGTTCGGGAGGATCGGGTCTATTGTGGCTCCGCAGACGCCACTCTTGGTCAGTACTTCTCATTTGTTTAAACTGTGCAAAAAACAGCGAGTCTACTTTTATAGACAGCAATAAAACTTTTACCACCCCGCAGCTTTGCGGATTACGATTTTTATGGCCATCAAAGATTAACAAATGTATAAAATTCGGAATTCGATTAGAGCGGTACGTCTTTAAAAGTTTACAAGATCACCCCAAACATTTTCCGGCCTATGAAATTATTTTACGTCGGGTTTTAAATATGTATTCCAAACGCGAAACAAAAGTGATAAACATTACATTACGAACAATTCTCAGTATTATCTCCCCGTCGAAATGATAAATAAATAAATATTTACGGGACAGATTACACAGATTGAGTTAGCCTCGAAGTAGGTTCGGGACTTGTGTTACGAGATACTATCCCAACGATAATATATTTTTTAATAAATACTTATATAGACAACGACGTCCAAGACCTACCAGAATCCTACCAATCAGAGAAAGTTCGTTTCTCATCTCCTTCCCATCTCCCATGTCAAAGACAAGCGCATTACCGCTGCGCCACAGAGGCCGTCAAAGGAGAATAATTCCACTGCATATAAGGATGTCCCCCTTGCAGGTCGGTTGAGGTTTGCCTGCACTCTGATAGGCAAGCTCTGCATCAGCGCGTGTTTCTCCTCCATCTATGTGTTCACCATCGAGCTGTTCCCGACCCTCGCTCGGCACTTCTCCATGGGCATATGCTCGGCTATGGGGCGCTTTGGCGTCATTGCTTCTATGATGACGCCACTGCTGGTCTGCCAGTTTTTGAATTAACTTCGGTTTTCTGTAGAAATTTGCAGATTTTATATACTAGACAGAACTAATGCTTCGAATACATTTGTAGCTATCGGGCTGATTGTTGAAGCCTTCATCTTTCAATTTCCATATTTAATTCCATTTAGTTGTCTTCAGCAAGCTAGTGGCGGTTGATGGTCGTTCGTTATATTATCTGTATTTTGTATTCATAGAACTTTTAATCCAATTGTAACTGTTGCGACTCATTCTTAAGTATCTGACTATTTATTGGATTCCTCATATACATTTTGTATTTAACTTGTATATTTTACTCGTATCAAGTGCGTTTGTGTTCCCGCAAGTATTTACAGAAATCTTACTTGCCTGAACCAAGGCAGGCACCAATTTATAAGCAAAAAATAAAATATCAACCTTCTACCTACCAGCAGGAGTTTTGTTGATCTATCAATTATTTATTTTCTTCTTTTGTACTAAATTATTTATTCTTCTAGCAAATGTGTAACACTCACAGATCAAGTGTCGAATGAACTAAGCATGATTTGGTAATCAACAATCATAAATCTTAGCAAAGATATTAAAACGTTCCGTCCATTTCCCCCAGATGGAGTACATGGAGTCGTTGCCGTACCTGATATTCGGCGCGATGGCCGTGACGTCAGGCTTCCTGATGCTACTAATGCCGGAGACGGTGAACCTCCGGCTGCCGGACACGGTCGCGCAGGCAGAGAGTATGGCGACGCGCCGGACGAAACGGCCGCACGACATAATCGTCGATTAGCAGAAGCCTCTGCTAGTACTGTGCAATATTGAATTAATAGTTATGTAGTGAGTACAACTCTAAACGTAGAGACAATACTACGACTAGTCTTTCGTGTTTCCTTAGTTTGTAGGAAAACTGCTGATGAGATCGTCGCCATGCAACAGGAGGAAAAGTGTGAAAGATACAATAGTACTTTTCAAGTTGTGCTTGTGTAGTGTATGTCATCCAATGCAATAGCGGTGACCATTTTAATATAAGTGGACGATCGTCTTTATTGTACAAAGAAACAGGGTTTTTAGCAAAAAATGCTCAATACCGAAGTAGATACAAATTAAATGAAACGTACAATTTGCTTTAAGTAGGTAAGTGATTAAATTTTAGTCTAAATTTTAAGTAGTCGAATACCTAAAATAAATAGGTTTTACATTGCAGATATTTATATGATAAGGGATTTAAGTTGAGATTCATTGCTTAGTTTTGATCATCTAAGTGAACAATATTATGCCACGACTTACATCATTCAGATGAAACAGTGATAAAACCTAAGTTTTACAGCTCGAGAAATAAAAATTTCTTCATTTTGTAAGAGTTGATGTGTGAATATTTTTAATTTTATAACTTTGTATATATTGTTAATTTAAATTATAAATCATACTTAATTTTAATCATGGATTGAATATTTAATTTTATATTGTTTAATTATAAGGTTTAATTTTTATCATTTGATGAAATTGTTTCTTTTGTTTCCCTTTCCTGAATATGTTTCTTACAAAACTACGTTTATAACGATTATTTGCACCTAGATCCAAAATAATCTCCTGATAAATTAAGCTAACTTTAAGCATGCGTAAAAATTTACAAAATTACAATATTTTTAGCTTGGTTAATTTCTTGTACTGTATAGGCGAAATTTTGCAAGCAATTTGGAAATCTGCTGCTTCGCTGTAAGCACTGCTTATACTGTAATGCCAGTAAATAATACGCAACACTGTAACTGTTCAAGAGCTAGAACTTTTTGGTCGACCGTTTCGTCAAAACAATAATCTCATAAACATGTTTTAAAATAAAACAGTTAGCCTATAAATAGTAACGATAAATAAGCTAGTATATAATAGTGCCGTGTGGTTCCCCGCACCTAAGAATATGACCACTCCATATCTTTCCTATGGATGTCGTAAAAAGCGATTAAAGCTAAGGCTTAAGGCTAGCAACCTGTCACTATTGGAATCTCGATCCCTTCATCCGATCCGATCATTGCCATACTGATATAACTGACATAGCTGAACGTGGCCTTTCTGTCTTTTCAAGACTGCTGGCTCTGTGTACTCCGCAAGGAATATAGACGTGATTATATGTATGAATGTATAATAGTACCAATAAAATTGTACCTCTTGAATCCTCGTAAGCTAATAATAATAATCAACAACTGGTCAATGTTAGGGATATTTTACTTGTAATTCTTAACAATACGCTTATTAAAATGTATATAGGTAATCAAAATAACAAAATCATGATGGCAAATTCGCCGACAAATGTGCAAACCCGACAATGTTGCGAGATTACGTATCGGTAGTAGGGGGTATCACGTGGTCCTTTTGATCTTGGACTCTGGCTTGCCGATAGCCTCTGCTTCAGCGAGGGTGTCAGGCATCCGAGTGCCCAGGGTCTCGGGCTGCGTGAGGACCAGCAGCCCGGAGATCAGGCCCATGACTCCAAACATCATCGTGGGAATGCCGCCCCAATACTCAGCCTGAAATTTTAAGTTAAGATATTGAAGTATTTTCTAGAGATTTACAGCAGACTAGAATAGAATTCTATCATTAAGTCAAGCAGCTGAACGTGGTCTATCAGTCTTTTAAAAGTGTTGGCTCTGTCTACCCCGCAAGGGATATAGACGTGATCATATGTATCTATGTAGAATAGAATTACTACTTGAGGTCTGTCTTTGTAAAATAGTACCTACCTACTAACTCGTTAGTAAGTTTTTTTTTGTCGGCTAACTGCTTATGTCTCAACAACCTTAAAAAAATCTGTTAAATTACCTATTTTAAGCTTTTTAATTTTTGTGCGTTGTCTTCTGTAGTCCTCAAGAAAAGATGTGGTTACTTTTATACTCGTAATTGGTAAGTATCCTATACAAGTTTCAAACGGTAAAGCACATGCATTGAAATTGTCTTTTACCCTTACCAAACTTCTGTTAGAAAATGAATGTTTCATTTTCTAACAGAAGTTTGGTAAGGGTAGAAGTGTACTGTATGTAGTTTTGATTACTCCTTATGTCAAGTCTTGCGGGTATCTATTCAGTAATAAACCAGCATTGAAGCAAGGCGGTTGTTTTATTAAGCTCCGATATATCATCTGGCGACGAGGCATCACTACCCACGTAATTTAAAAAAAAAAAACAAAATGTCGACAATAATTGGAAATCTTACGATTTTTGACCATAAAATTCACGAATGGGAAGTTTTTTACGGAAAATTGACGCAATTCATCAAGTTGAATAATATTTCGGTTGAAAATCAAAGTGCAGTGCTGTTAACAAACTTATCGGATGAATCCTACCGTCTGGTTCGGGGCCTTGTGCATCCGAATAAGCTTGAAGAATCAAACTATAGTGAGCTGGTGAAGTTACTCAACACGCATTTTACGCCAAAAAGGTCGACGTTCGTTGACAGAGCGAAGTTCTATGACGCGGTAAAATCGGATGGCGAGAGCATCGAAGATTGGGCTGCGAGGCTACGTGGGCTGGCGGTCGGCCTCTGTGGCGCAGCGGTAGTACGCTTGTCTGTGACACCGGAGGTCCCGGGTTCGAATCCCGGCCAGGGCATGATGAGAAAAGAACTTTTTCTGATTGCCCTGGGTCTTGGATGTTTATCTATATATGTAAGTATTTATTATAAAATATAGTATCGTTGAGTTAGTATCTCGTAACACAAGTTTCGAACTTACTTCGAGGCAACTCAATCAGTGTAATTTGTCCCATATATATTATTATATATTGCGATTTTGGACCGGAACTCCATACCGTGCTGCGGGACCGTTTCGTTTTGGGCTTTGGAACAGGACGGGAGCGCGACCGTCTGTTTGAAGCAGATTCAAAGACGCTGACACTAGCGCAAGCGATGGAAATTGCCCAAAAAGCAGCGTGTGTCCGTCAGGCACGCGCTAGCGTCGCAGGTGGCGCAGGGGCAGCTGATATCAAGGAGGAGTCCGTGTTCTATGCAGGGGATCATCGACGCGCAGGCGGAGGCGCGGGTAGCAGCGGCCGTCAGGGAGGCGGTCGTAAGGTCGATGATAATGAAGTGCGTTGCGCGGTGTGCGGTTACAGGAATCACGATGGTTCTAAGTGTAGATTCAAAAATTACAAGTGCCTTGTTTGTGGTCAAAAAGGTCACCTAAAAAGGATGTGCGTAGTTAAAAAGTCAAATGTGCATAATATCGTGCCGGAAAATGTGGGCTCGGATCGAGAGGATTGCAGTGAATGTGAATTATTCAACATGAGGTATGTGGTCAATAAACCGATTAAATTATCAGTTAGGATAAACGATGTAGATATGTGTATGGAGTTAGATTCTGGGTCGGGGAGTTCAATTATTTCAAGTACATTATATGTACAGCATTTTTCTAACCTAAAATTGTTTAAGAGCGATGTAAATATGTGTCTTTACAATGGACACAAAATCATCCCCCTGGGATATTTTATTGCGAAAGTTAAATATATTAAATCTGTACATGAAATTAAAATGTATGTATTTAAAAATGGCGGACCCCCTCTCTTGGGTCGTGACTTTATGGCGAAATTTAAAATTTATTTTGCTACTAAAAATTATATGATAACTGATAATAAAATCTGCAAAGAATTGCCACGTCTATTGATACAGTTCCCAAACCTGTGGAAAGATGAGTTAGGGTCTTTTAATAGGTTTGAAATTGATTTAAAACTTAAAGACAAAGCATCGGCAAAATTTTTCAAACCTCGCACCGTTCCCTTCGCTCTCAAAGATAAGGTGAGCGCAGAGCTCGACCGGCTCGTGAGTGTAGGCATTTTAAAACCGGTTTGTTATTCCGATTATGCTACGCCGATTGTTCCGGTATTAAAGGAGAATGGTAAACTAAAAATTGCAGGCGATTTTTCATGCACTCTAAATAAGGACCTGGAAATTGATAAGTACCCATTACCTAGAATTGAAGAGGTGTTTTCCAAAATTGGTGGGGGGGAGTGCTACTCAAAATTAGATTTGAGTAATGCTTATAATCAATTTAGATTATCTGAGTCGTCCCAAAAATTATGTACGATTAATACACATAAGGGCCTTTTTTCCTATACACGTTTAGTCTATGGTTTAGCTTGTGCACCTGCTATCTTTCAAAGGGCTATGGAGACCTTGTTGGCAGGGATAGAAGGGGTTAGTATCTGGCTGGACGACGTCTGTATTACTGGGCCGAATAAAGAGTCTCATTTGTCTAGACTTCACGAGGTTTTAAGTAGGTTAGACGATGCAGGTTTACGGCTACAGAAAGAAAAATGTTAATTGTTTTTTTCAGGAGAGCGTAACCTACTTAGGGTATGTCATAGATAAAAATGGCCTAAGAACGTGTCCAACCAAAGTGGAAGCTATCGTTTGTGCTCCGGCACCTACTGATATGTTAGGCGTAAAACGTTTCCTAGGAATCGTAAATTATTATAGGAACTTCATACCGAATGCATCAGCCTTATTAAATCCGTTGCATGAACTTCTTCGCACGGACGCAATATAGCAATGGGGGGAGCGTCAAGAGGAGGCGTTTAAAGAAGTCAAACGGATCCTAGCTAGCGAGCGGGTACTTGCTCATTTTGACCCGTCCGCGCCGCTCGTACTGACGGTGGACGCGGGCCCCGCCGGCCTCGGCGCCGTGCTGGCTCATCAGGACGCCAACGGGCGCGAGCGACCGATTGCCTTCGCGTCGCGATCTTTGTCAAAGAGCGAAAAGAATTATAGCCAGATACAGAAGGAAGCAACAGCTATAATTTTTGGAGTTAGGCATTTTCATCAATACATCTATGGTCGCAGTGAACCTTTTATATTAAAAACCGACCATAGGCCGTTGTTGTCAATTTTTGATAAAAACAAAGGGGTTTCGGTAACAGCAGCCTTACGTCTGCAGAGGTATGCCATAATATTGTCCGCATATAATTATACAGTGAAGTACATAGATGGCAAAAGTAACGACGTGGCGGATTATTTTTCTCGATCTCCATTGCCAGTATCAGTTAACAACGAAGGCGAGCAAGACGCAAATTCTAAATATTTTCTTTTCCTTGAAGAAAGAGCGGAACCGGTTCTATTTTCAGATTTAAAACGTGCCATACAATCTGATAAAGTTTTGCAAACGGTTATTAAATACATGAAAATTGGTTGGCCTAGGAAAGTTAAATGTAAGAATATTGTGCCTTATTTTCAATGTAAAACTGACTTGGAGGTTATCAATGATTGTTTGTTTCGCGGACATAGGGTTGTCGTTCCGGATATTTTTAGAGAAAGAATGTTAAAAGAGCTTCACTCAGCACATTTCGGTGTAGTTAAAACTAAAAGCGCGGCTCGTAGTAGAATGTGGTGGCCGGGAATCGACGCCGACATTGAGCGGTGGGTCGGCGCCTGCGCAGCTTGCTCCGCAGTGCGCAGTGCTCCGCCGCGAGCGGCCCCCGCGCCCTGGCCGCGCCCCTCGGCACCCTGGCATCGCATTCACATTGACTACATGGCTTTAGGACAGGCTATATATTTAATTGTTATTGATGCATTTTCCAAATGGTTGGAATGTATTTATATGGAACGTGGCACTTCTACATTCGCATTGATACAAAAACTAAGAGAAATGTTTTGTAGGTTTGGTTTGCCTAAGGTTATTGTATCTGACAATGATGTAAAAATTAATTCTGCTGAATTTCATACATTCTGTAAATCTAATGGTATTAAATATTTAACATCGCCTATCTACCACCCAGCTAGTAATGGCCAAGCAGAAAATTCTGTCAAAACTTGTAAAAAAATGTTAAAATGTATGTTTTTGGAGAGCAACTTGTGTCAAAGGAAAATTTTAGAAAAATTACAGAGCTATTTGTTTAGTTATAGGAATACTGTTCATTGTGCTACAGGTTCAACTCCAGCTGAACTTATGTTAGGTCGCAATCTGAGATGCAGGTTAGATCTTATCTTGCCACAAAACTCGAAGCCCGATGACATTGTAAACAATGAGTCAGCATTATTAAAGCCTAGTAGACGCTTCATAGTAGGTGAAGCAGTATGGGCGAGATGGTTTGTTGCTAGAAAAGCTATTTGGTGTACAGGCATTATAAACAAAGTTGTGGGTTCAAGAATGTATGAAATTTATTTTAAGGATTATAATAGTTATGGTTATAGACATATAGATCAAATAAGGAAGTTAACTAAGGCTAATGTTACAAATAATGATATGATAAGCGACGACGACGGGGACACGGCCGGTCCAGATACGTGTTTATTGTCTGACCCGAGCGTGTCCTCCACGCCTGCCCCGGCGCCCGACTCGCGCGCTCCGCAGCCCGCGCCCGCGTCCGCCGCGGCGCCGCCACAGCTCGCGCCGGCATCGGCACATAGCCCTGATCTGCCTACTTATGTTGAGGGGGGAGAGATGTCGGTAATGTCCGGTGGTGGAGGTGATACTCGGTGTGAGAGAGATCAAGACGATGGGGAAGTGTGGGCAGAGGCTTGTGAGGGAAATGTGATTCAGGCTCAATCATCGGAGCGGAGTGAAAATCAGAATGAGGTAGTTGCGGCGACTAACGACAAACAAAGTAATTTAAATGAAGATATTGCTAGACGTTCTAAAAGAGTTCGGAAACCAACGGTTTTCTTTGAACCGTAGGCTCCTCATTCGTTTTTCAAGCAGACAAGCCGAGATTGTAGATAATTAGGTATATTGATTTGTTATTAAGATTTAAAACATATATATTATATAAGGATGAGCAGAGCAGTGTCAGTTTTTTAGTTGATAATTAGATTAGTTAGTGATATTATTGTTACAGGTTTCCAAATTAATGTTGGAGGGAGTTGTACTGTATGTAGTTTTGATTACTCCTTATGTCAAGTCTTGCGGGTATCTATTCAGTAATAAACCAGCATTGAAGCAAGGCGGTTGTTTTATTAAGCTCCGATATATCAAGAAGACAATATCAAAGCATGCATTTCTAATACAATGACACGACCTTCAAACAAGGTGTTAAAATCTCCGTGATACTCTCATCAGAGCAACATATCAGTGAAGATATTAAACGAGACATCTGCGGCCGTTCTGTCCGAATACACGCACAAAATTGTCAATAGATATTTTTGTACTATTTCTGCTTTCTTTTTTACCCTGAGTCGATTATCCAGTTTCAATACTTAACATATCAATCGCTTAAGTGTTACGAGCGCCACAAGATTGGGGTGGGAATACTCACGAGTTGGGGTGTAAGCGGCGCCGTGATGGAGCCAATCCTGCCGATCATGGAGGAGAAGGCGAGCAGCGTGTGGCGGAACTGCGTGGGGTACAGCTCCGACGTGAACAGGTACAGCGACGTGAACACCACGGAGATGCCGAACTTGCCCAGCAGGAACACGCACAGGCTTAGGATTGACAGGTCTGTTATGAAAACAACGTGGCTTAGTTTATTATGAGAAAACTTTATAAACATGGTCTGTCAATTAAGGAAAAAGTAAATTTTATCACTCACATCAGTCGTCCAACTAAATGTGACCCTTGAGTTGTTGTGTTGTATGGATAGTGATTTTTGGTGGTCTATATTGTTTTATTTGAACATTATTGTATCTATTAGAAATGTCATTACACATAAAAACTTAGATTTGTCTTGTGTTGAATATCGTATTTTTTGTGAACTACTATATAATATTACATCAAGTCGACTAAAGGTGAGAACTAGTATTTCATAAGGATTGGAAAGCATATATTTATAATATAAATAAAGGCAAAATTAAAAAAAATGCTTCAAAGAAAACTGTTTGGACGGCGCAAGTTTTAATCATCTTAAGGTCAAATTTCCCAATAATAAAATTCAAAATATGCCAAACTACAAAGTGTCGCGCATTACGATTTTGCATCTGCTTATGCATAAAGGAATTAGCGTTTTTCTAAATATGTTATAATACGTTTCCCAATTTCAGTGAAATTCATTCAATAAATGTGTCTGGACATGTATAGATAATCAATCATTTTTAAGATGATTGATATACGATTTTCTTTTATTTATCTTACGCATTGTCGCAAAATTTTAATATTTAAATAATATTTTCTGTCTTTAGATAACGTACAAATTATTTGATAATTGTTTCGATAAATTGTATCTCCATCACTCAATTCGGAATACTGATAACGGAGTAATTTCATTACGCAAGTATTTTTGTTTTTACCAGTTTTTATTATTAGTTTTATAGGTATTATAAAAATGTGTGGATGATGTTGTACATGATCATTTACACGTGTATTTAAAATTCGAAACAAAAATACTGTCGTTAGTGACTAATTAACACTAAGCTGTAAAACAACTACAACAGAAGCAGATGGATAAATAATGGCTTTTTTATTATTGTTACCTTCAATAATATTTGAATATATTACTATGCTCATTAATAATGTTAAGAAAAATCAAAACAGCGGATACTGGAACTTTTGACTTGGAACTTTGACTATTAGAAACTCACCCTCAGGAATAAAAGAGAAGGCGATGTTGCACGCCGCGCTGAGGAAGAAGCCGGAGGACAAGGTGGCCTTCCTCCCGATGCGGTCCAACACGAGGACCGCCGTGTAGAACCCCGGGATCTCGATGGCGCAGGTGAGGATGTAGTTGAGGTACATGTTGGTGGAGGACAGGCTGGTGGAGTTGATGGAGAGCCCGTAGTACACGAACGTGGTGGTGATCCACCAGATGGGCGTGGTGCAGACGCGGCGGAGCAGCACGCGGGAGTGGACTATGGTGGAGATGAGGCCTGGTGAGTTACCCTGAAAAAAGTTAATAAAATCAAAACCGACTTTATTGATTATGATGAAAATAGACAAAGAAATGAAAGTAGACTTAATAGTAATATAAATCCAAGTAAGTAGAAATCCCAACAGAGAAAAGTAAATAAAAAGAAAATATGCAAATTTTACAATCAGGTCAAAATAATTGCATTGAGAATTTAAACTACATCAATCAACTTACATCATCAGCTGGCAATGGCAAAGTTGGTGGGTTCATCAAAGCTTGCATAGATTTCTCACTAATTTGCTTCTTGTTCACCCTAGCTACTTTTTCCAAAACAGTTCTCGCTTCAGTATATTTCTCCTTGGACAGCAGCCACCTGACGCTCTCATTGAGGAACCAGTAGTAGGACACGATGAGGAAGCAAGGTATATGGAGCGTCATGATGAAGTAGCGCCAAGGCTGGACGGCCCAGGCTACGGCGCCCATGACAACTTGGCCCACAGCGAACATGGAGGAGCACGTAGCACTCGTAACCACTCGGTATTTGGGACCCACCAGTTCAGTTACTGAAAATTCGTTAGGTATAAAAAATAAAAGCGTATATATCAGAATTAAGCAAAAATTTAACTTGTCCCCGTCTTACTTTTAGATATTTTGCAGGTACTCTTAAAGAAATTCGCACCTATTCGTAAAGAATTAAAATTAATATTGAGTATACATACATATAATATAAGAAGAACTGAAAGTCCCTGCACCGAGAGTTGTCTGAAGCAATTGCAAGGCGAGGTACATGGGGTAGTTCACGGAAAAGGCGCGGATAAGGCCGATCAGGCCGAGGTTGAAGACGCTGATGATGAGAGCCACGCGACGGCCGAAGCGGTCGGAGATGTAGCCGGTGATAGGCAGCACCAGAAGAGTGCCCACGCTGTTGAGCGTACCTGCCAGAACACGAAGCCAGTCTGTGCAGCCGAGGTCGAACTGAAAGTCATTGAAAATAATTTTGGTAGTTGATTATGGAGAAAAATCTAGTAAAAGACAAAAAGTACTGACATACTTTTATATGTTTACGAGTATATCAAAAAAATTGTGACGGAAATGTGGCCAAACGTAAAAAAAAGTAATATACAACAGCTTAGACAAACTATCAAGAACGCCTGTACGATATTAAAGAAAAATTTTTTAAAGAAAAACCATATCGACAATTTTAAATAAATGTGATTATAAAGCAATAAGCACTGAAAATTTCAGCAATTCAATATTTCCTTACCTCATATACCACGGAGTTGGTCCTGTCATACACATAAGTATCACACTCGATGGTGGTGTTCGGGTGGAAGAGCAAGCTGGGGCAAAAGTTCAAGGTTCCGTTTCCAAGTGGAACATACCGCTCGCAGCTCTCACCTTCGGGGTAGGCGCCAGCTGTGATAGGGTTGTCGTACACTGCATTTTCTGTAGTCTCCCCACATTCAGGAATCAAGCATCTGTAATGTTGTTGCATACCAAGCTTTATTTACTTTCTAAATATATATAAGAGCATACTGACTTACTCATTGACTGACAATTTAACTATTGCCAAAACCGCTGAGTCTTGGGATTTGAAATTTGGCACGTAGGTTCTTTGTGGTCTAGGAAAGGATAGTCACTAAGAGAGACGTTTCCGAAATTTTGCGAGAATTTTCTTTTTGTTCAGAAGGAACCGAGGGTTAACTCTAATAAAATGTTAATGAGCAACAACAAAGACTTTCAATATTATGCCGAATGTCCATGATATAGAATGATATAGAATGGCAATGGAATTGCAATGTCTTAATAAAAGTAAATCAAATAGTACACTTTTTGAAATATCTAATTAATCACCTGTGCGGGATGGCAGCTGCGGAGAAGATATATTCGCTCATGAAAGCGGACATGATGATGGGAATGGCGACCAAAAGCAAGCTATGGAACTGGTAGCGGCCGAACTGGCCCAACTCGTTGATCAAGACGTCGTCCAAATCGATGGGCTTCTCAAAAACACTCCCTTTTCTTGGATGACTGCCTTTTCTACTAGCATTTGGTGCAATACTGCCTTTTCTGTTTGATCCATTATCCAAATTCTCTTCGGCTATGCTAACTTTTCTGTTTGATGCATCTGGACTAATAAAACTAGCCCTTCTATCAGTTCTAACACTATGGTCAACGCTTTCTTTTATTTCTACAATATCGGGTTCAGGGCTCATAAAACTAGCCCTTCTATCACTCTCTTCTGCCATTTTTATTTTGGCTTTTTATTTTAATTTAATTGCATTAAAGAGTGATGGGGTGCGGCGATGCCAACCGCAAGCCCACGTAAAGTAAATCATATTTTGGTCCGCAACACTGTCCGAATATTCAATACGACAAATAGATAATGCTAACGAGGATTAAAACCGATAGCTATCATTATTATTATGATAAACGTCACAACACTATATCTAAATCGATTAACTTTTTATATCCTCCGGTAAGGCTACATAAAACATTATAATAGATATAATAAAGTTTATACCAGACACTACGTATACTCCGTGTGAGAGTAAAACATGTAATATTATTTCTACACGTTCACAATATCTATTTGATTGAGATTTAACTCTATCATAATACTTAGCAAATAAGTATTTACTATTTCTAAACAAAGACTTCTCTAAGCTTATATTTGCAGTGTCATCAGTAGTAGACAATCTATCTCTTGAATGAGCAGACAAATATTTAACATTAACGTTTTACGACACCACATTTTCGAAAAACGTGCCACTCGTATTGAAACTTGATAAATAGCTAGAAATAGATGTATGTTCTTGAAAAACTATAGATGACCTGGTTTTTATTTTTTGACCTTTATAATCTGGGCGTAAAGTTACCGTATTTAAATGAAATAAGTCCAATACATTGCGTAATGATCTCTTTCTCTTAGAGCTGCTTCATTTAATGTCTTCACACTATAGTGTAAAGACATTAAAAAGAAATTAAATTATCTTAACGATATATATATCGTTAAGATAATTTAATTTACATTCAAATGTTTGTTTATTTGTTAGAATATGTTGTAATTGGATGTCATGTTAGACTAAGTAGGTACCTATTTATGTATGTATATATAATGTGCAGATTTAATCAGTTGGTGTTCCTTTCATAAATTAATAAATAACATTAATCTCATGAGTACATATCTTGTGTGAATAAATTTTATTTTTTTCCTTTGGAAAATACATAAATCTTATCTTAAATATCTTATTACAACAATCATTAGCACGCGAGTTATATCTATCAAATGCAATTATCCTTCACGTACGATTATGGTCTATAATTTTTTTACAGAAACTACGTCAGAATAATCATTCTACTCAATCAACCTTAGTAGTCTGAAAATTAAGCACATAAAGCATGTAGGTATTCATAATTAAAAAGAAGAAAAACAAGAAAGGGATTTTAAAGCACATAATTTAAAAACTCGTAATAAATTGAATCTTTTTATTAATGTTTTTATATTTACAGTTAATATTTTCATTAAATAACATAATAACATAGCACAAAGGAGACAGTAACGTAGCACCATAATGTAATCATAACATAACCTAATGAGGCAAGAACTTAGTATTTCGATTACATATTCAAAGAACGTCACATTTAAACATAGTATTTATATGGAAAAAGGACAAATGTATAAATATTTATTCTAAAAAATAAATAATAGTTTAAAAAAAACTAAAAAACTACGCTTTATTGCTAATCAAACTAAAAAATAGAAAATAAAATTTAAAGACAAAGGAATTATAAAACAGTAGAAGCAAGTCGAACAATCAGTTATAGTCAATTACCTCCGATTAAAATTATAACAAAATTAAATTTATAAACAAAACAATTGAAATCTGAGTAAAAAGCGTGGGGTGCCTGATGTAGTAAATATTAAAATCATTCTATTAGCATATATTTATGACAAGAGAGTTATGAAAATGAAGTAAAATGCACCCCACGCTTTTTACTCTGATTTAAATTGTTTTGTTTATAAATTTAATTTTGTTATAATTTTAATCGGAGGTAATTGACTATAACCGATTGTTCGACTTGCTTCTACTGTTTTATAATTCCTTTGTCTTTAAATTTTATTTTCTATTTTTTAGTTTGATTAGCAATAAAGCGTAGTTTTTTAGTTTTTTTTAAACTATTATTTATTTTCTATTTTTTAGTTTGATTAGCAATAAAACGCCTAGTTTTTTAGTTTTTTTATACAATTATTTTTTGGTAGAAGTGTTAACTTCCTACTACTTCTACTACGCTGTATAACTATCTTACTAGAAATGACTTTCGCAACCATGCGCCCATCGCCGGAGGTTTTCACAACTAACTTTCTTAAAGTTATATGTGGCCTGATTGGATTAAATCTCATAATATTCTCATCATCATGATTCTTTTTTAGGCGATGGGCTAGCAACCTGTCACTATTTGAATCTCAATTCTATCTTAAAGCCCAATAGCTGAAGGTGGCCTATCAGTCTGTAGCGACATGCAAACTTGCTGAATTGCATTTTTATGTAGAGCGACTGGCGATCGAATCCCCTCCGTTCCCAGTCGTCTCGTGAACTTTATCGGTTACGCACATATATGTATTATAAATTATTCCATTGGCAATAAATCTATCAGGAAGTTATTCGTTTCACTCCCTAAGCCCCACCAGCACACCCGACACTGGTGACCCGCGAAAAAGTGAACAAAAGTGTAGTAGTAATTTCAGACTCAAAATTTATTGTGAAAAATGAACCCACAAGTGCCACCTCAAGTTGACCAGCCTGTTAAAATTCCGGTACCACCGCCCGCCGTCGCCGGTACTTCGACCATGGCGGACACGGAAGAGAAATTAGGATATGGGTTGTCTGCAATTAGCCTAACCAATAAAATTCCGGATTTTTGGACAGATCAACCGAGGGTTTGGTTTATTCGAACAGAGGCGATATTAGCACCACAGAAAATGGGAGATGATTCTAAATTTAATATCGTCGTATCAAAATTGACTAAGGATGCCATTCAACAAGTATCCGATTTACTTATCGATCCACCAAAAACTAACAAATTCGAAAGTCTGAAGGCCAGATTACTACAAATTTACGAGGAGTCAGAAAACAGGAAAATACAGAAATTGATCGGGGAAATGGAGCTTGGGGAACAAAAGCCTTCCCAGCTATTGCGCCGCATGCGCGATCTCGCAAGGGGTAAGATTCCTGACGAAACCCTTCGTATATTGTGGCAAGGTCATCTGCCAGCGGCGAGAGCTGTTCTTGCGGTGACGGAGAATGTGGATTTAGAAAGTTTGTGTGACATTGCCGATAAAATCCAAGAGACGACTCGGCCTGAGAACGTCGCCGAGGTTTCCCAGGTCTCATCAGATCAGTGCGACAAAATTATGGCAGAGATAGCCAAAATAAATGTTCGGTTGAACCAAATGGATACGAGGTCAAGGTCAATCCAACGCGACAGAGGTAATAAACGTTCATTATACCGTACGCGCAGCGCTTCCCGGCAGCGTACACCCAATAGCCCCGATTGGCTCTGTTTCTACCACTACCGATTCAAGAATCGTGCCAAGAAATGTGAGAAACCATGTGCTTGGAAAACTCCGGAAAACTAACGAGAGTGCAGCCAGTGGCGGAAGTCTGCACCGTTTTGCCATCCCACCGCCTTTGCGTAACAGATTTAAATAGTGGACTACGTTTTTTAGTGGATACAGGTGCTAACGTTTCGGTGATTCCACGCAAAAAAAAATCCTTTAGTGATAGTGAGTGCTCGGATTACAAACTGTATGCAGCGAACGGAACAGAGATAAAAACGTACGGCTCTCAAACTTTAGTGTTAAATTTGAACCTAAGGCGTTGTTTTCGTTGGACATTTGTAGTCGCGAATGTGAGTCAGCCGATTATTGGAGCAGATTTTTTAGAACATTTTAAACTTCTTGTGGACTTGAGTGCACGTAAGTTAGTCGACAAAACTACCAGTTTAGGCGTTATAGCGTCGCTCGTGTGTCACAATAGTGAACTTCCGATAAGTACAATAGATATGCAACAGCCGTTTTCGGATTTATTACAGCGATATTCAGAGATTACGAAGCCATTATCGTTTAAAGAACCAGCTAAACACACGGTATACCATCACATAGAGACAACAGGCCCGCCTGTTTTTGCAAGAGCGCGACCCCTTCCACCGGATAAATACAATAAGGTAAAAGAAGAGTTCCGTATTATGCAGGAGCTGGGGATTTGCCGGCCTTCAAAAAGTCCTTGGGCCAGCCCACTCCACGTCGTGCCGAAGAAAAACGGTGAGTTGCGACCTTGTGGCGATTATCGTAGACTTAACGCTATAACGATTCCCGACAGGTACCCTATTCCTCGCTTGCAGGACTTTACATATCTTTTAGCAGGAAAGAAAATATTCTCTAGTCTTGATATAAAAAGAGCCTACCATTTTATTGAAATCGCGCCTGAGCATGTTGAGAAAAGTGCAGTGATTACACCTTTTGGCTTATATGAGTTTCCTAGATTAATTTTTGGTTTACGTAATGCAGCACAGTCATTCCAGCGTTTTATGAATAATACTGTACTACACGGTCTCGATTTTGTATATTGTTATATCGATGACGCATTAATAGCTAGTAGTGACGCAATCACCCATAAAAAGCATCTAGAGATAGTATTTCAAAGATTTGTAAAGTATGGTATCTGTATCAACCAGGCTAAGTGTAATTTCGGCAAAGAAAAATTAGAATTCCTAGGCTATCAAGTATGTACTGAGGGGATACGACCTTTGGAAGACAAGGTTCAGGCAATTAAAGATTACCCAAAACCGGAAACAATTGCGCAATTACGTCGTTTTTTGGGTATGCTCAATTTTTATCGAGCTCATCTTCCAAACGCCGCATCTTATCAATCCGAACTTAATAAGTTTTTACACGGTGCTAAAAAAAATGACAAAACTGTCATACAATGGTCGGACGTAGCTATAAGAGCTTTTGAACAATGTAAGGTGAGTTTACAAAACGCCTGTACTTTGTTCCATCCAGTAGCAGACGCACCGTTAGCACTTATGACGGACGCCTCAGACACATGTGTTGGTGCAGTATTGCAGCAACACGTGGGCGGTACCTGGAAGCCGCTAGGTTATTATTCCAAGGCTTTATCATCGGTTCAACGTAAGTATTCTACTTATGATCGCGAGTTACTCGCTATATATATGGCTATAAAACATTTTAGGAACCTGCACGAAGGAAGGTCTCTCATCATATACACAGATCATAAGCCGTTAGTTTACGCATTTTCTAAAATAGGTACCGATAAGGAGACACCTAGGCGAACAAGACAACTTATTTATATTAGTGAATTTTCTACCGACATTCGTCATATTGAAGGTCCAAACAACGTAGTAGCCGACGCACTAAGCCGCGTAGAATCAATAACGTGTCCCACGACTGTAGATTTCGCAGCGTTGGCAAAAGCTCAGTCCCACGATGAGTTTATAACAAACAACGGATCGGATAACATTCAGCTGAAACACATTTGCTTACCTAACTGTAACTATAATTTATATTGTGAATTATCAACAGGCAATGTTCGTCCATATGTACCAAACAAATTTCGTAGGATAGTTTTTAATAGCGTACATAACCTTAGCCATCCGGGAATAAGAAACACACGTAAATTAGTTAGTTCAAAATTTTTCTGGCCAACCATGAACCGAGATGTAGGTTTGTGGGCAAAAACATGTATTCAGTGTCAAAGATGTAAAGTCAACAGACATACTTTGTCTCAGCTACAACAGTTTCCTGAATGCGATAGGTTTGAACATATTCATGTAGATATTGTTGGTCCTCTTCCAACAACAGTGGATGGTTATAGATATTTAGTAACGCTCATAGATAGGTGTACAAGATGGCCTGAATGTTTTCCAACTAAAGATATAACAGCTGATACGGTAGCACGTGTAGTTTACCAGGGTTGGATAGCACGTTTTGGATGTCCACATACGATAACTAGCGACCAAGGTCGTCAATTCGAAAGCGATTTGTTTAACCGCCTTATGCGTTATATGGGTGTGAATAAAACAAGAACTACACCATATCACGCACAATGTAACGGTATTCTGGAACGTTTCCATAGATTTTTTAAAGCTGCTCTTTCAGCTCGTTTAGATAACACTTCTTGGGTAGAAGAGTTACCAACTGTAATGTTAGGTCTTCGTGCAGCACTCCGTAGTGACAGTGGAGTAAGCGCTGCGGAAATGGTGTACGGCCAAGCGTTAAGGTTACCCGGAGATTTTTTCGACACTACGAAAACTCAGGTATGCAATCCCGAAACATTAGTTGAAAGGATTAGAGATACTATATGTAAATACAAACCTGTGTCGTTTTCTCAACATGGCTCACGGACAATTTTCGTTCATCCTGATCTTAAGACAAGCGAATATGTTTTCATTCGTAATGATGCAGTTCGAAAACCTTTACAACCGACTTATGACGGTCCATATAAAGTCATACAACGAGGAAGTAAGGTATTTGTAGTGAGAGTCAAAGACAAATTAACACGTATATCTATAGATAGGCTCAAACCCGCGTATGTACTCCAAGACGATGATTTAACCGTTACGCGGAGAAGCAATTTATGCCCTGTACCACTGGATCGTGAAGAAGGTACAGACGAAAGGTTAGACGTATCTAAGAGTATCATGCCACAGAGAAACTTGTCAAGCCCTGTGCAAATAGAACACAGCACAGAAGGTACAAATACAGATACGCATCGTATAACGCGTAGAGGTCGCATCGTTAAAAAACCCGTTCGTTTTGTTCATTTTCTAGGTTAGTTACAAAAACATATTTGTAATTTCGTTTTATCTAATACGTGTAGTTTGGTAATAAATATATAAAAAACCATACATGTTAATGCTAATTCGATAACTGTAAAAATATTATTTTTGTGTAACAGTGTATTGTATTTTTGTATAAGTACATACAGTTTCTTTTTTGTAACAACTTTATTTTGTACTTCATGGTTCTTTTCTATAGCAATTTTATTTTGTACTTAACTTTGCAGAGTCAGTAGGTACTATGGAATGTAACTACATAGGAACGATGTGTTTGTAATTGTTCATGTGTAGATTGATATATCAAATTTCATTACTTTGATTTTAAAACTGTCTGTAAGATGAACTGTTTATGAACTTAAGTATTTAAGTAGTATAAAGTGTGTCATGATCATAGTGCATTTTGTGTATGAAACTAAAGTATATATTATAATTTTAACCTTTAACTAGTGACGTGTAGCCTCACAGGCGTCGCGCACATTACCAATTCTTAGAATAATGCACTTCCCCCCGCTTGCCGCGACCCCGCGTCTCAGTAGCTTTTGTTTTAGTGCTAAAACGACTGCGCAAGGCGACAGATGTGTTATTGTTTTTAAAACACGTGAGAAATATCAATTGAAAAACCGGGCGTAGCCTGTCAGGCTACATGTCACTAGCTGCCATACAAAATATATTTTTAAATATTTAGTGCAAAATGGCAGAAAATTCGAGGAAACGTAAAGAACAGGCTGCGAGTTCATCAAGAAAACAAATATTACGCGTAAATAGTCCTTCATTTGAAGAGGAATTCAAATCCCTCATGCTAGCATCTGACCAATCTGATAGCGAATGTGATTGTGAAGAATTCTTGATTTCTGAGGGCGAACTTTTGCAGAACCATGATAGTGATCAAGATGATAATCAGGAGAGCAATTCTGTCATTCTGGAAGAATACCACAGTGATGTGGAATACGAGCAAGAAGTTGGAAGCGATGGTTCCGAAAGCGAAGACGATACACCTCTTTCTGAATTACGAAGGTCAAATTTTTATTATGGTAAAAATCGGTACAAATGGTCCAAGATACCTCCTAATACGAGGGTACGTACACCTCAACATAACATAATAACGCGTTCATGTACCTCGAAATTGACAGCCCAAGATAATAAAGATCCTCTTAGCATTTGGTATAAATTATTTGACGAAGAAATGTTACAACAAATTTTGACTTGGACAAATAAGAAAATCTCTAGTTACAGGTTGAAGTTTACCCGACAGAATAAACCAGAACTGAAAGACATAGATTTGATTGAATTAAAGGCTTTTATTGGTCTATTACTATATTCAGCCGTCTTGAAATCTAACCACGAACGTTCTAGTTATTTATTTGCCAGGGATGGTACTGGTTGTGAGATATTCAGATGTTGTATGTCGGAAAATAGATTCGTCATTTTGCTGCTATGTTTGCGATTCGATAACCCAGATGACCGCAACAAAAGGCAAAAAAGTGATAGTTTGGCAGCAATATCACTTATTTTCAACAAGTTTGTCAACAATTCTCAACGACTGTATGAACTGAGCGAATGCGTTACTATAGATGAGATGTTAGTGAAGTTTCGGGGCAGAAGTCATATGATATCATATATGCCTAAGAAACCTGGCAAGTACGGGTTAGTTATACGAGCCTTATGCGATGCAAAAAATTATTATTTTTTTAATGGTTATGTTTATACTGGCAAAGGCTCTGATGGTGAAGGATTGACCACCTACGAGAAAAATCTTCTTGTGCCCAGTCAGTGTGTCCTTAGGTTGACACAGCCAATTGCAGGAAGCAACCGTAATGTGACTGCTGATAATTGGTTCTCTTCGATTGAACTTATTAATGAACTGGCAAAACGAAAGCTAACATATGTGGGTACTATGAAAAAAAATAAACGCGAAATACCCAGTGAATTTCAACCGCAAAAACATCGAAAAGCTGAATCTGCTTTATTTGGTTTTACAAAACAAATTACTATGTGTTCATATGTACCCAAGAAGAACAGAGCCGTTATTCTAGTATCTTCGATGCATCACAATAACGATGTTGACGAGGACACTAAAAAGCCTGAAATTATTCTATATTATAATGCAACCAAAGGAGGTGTAGACGAAGCAGATAAAAAATGCTCCAATTATTCAAGCAGCCGCCGAACGAGAAGATGGCCAATGGTGTTGTTCTATCGCATTGTGGATTTGAGTGCTATGAACGCTTACATATTATATAATATGCATCAGCTCAAAAGTGCTGATAGAGGAGATTTTCTAAAATCATTAGCGCGTTCATTAGTGGTACCTCATATGCAACGCCGCGTTGTCTGCAATCAACTGCCACGGGAATTACGGCTTGTTATAAAGCGAGTTCTAGGTGAAGATATGGTCGAAGAAGATGAGCAAGGTCATCACTCTGGTCAAGGCAAACGAAGGGCATGCAAGATTTGTCCATCTAAATTACACAGAATGACAATGTACACGTGTGTTGGGTGTAACAATCCCGTATGTCTGCAATGTTCTAATCCCCTGTGCAAAAATTGCCAGTAATTTATGCCAAATTGAGTAGTTGTCAGAATTTTTGTATTTTATTTTCAGAAGTTACTTTTTTGTTTTTTTGTTACTTTCAACCTTAGACTTTAAGTTAAAAGTAATGAGTTTGTTATATTATAGTTTAGGGTATATAAAAATACTAAAATAAAGATCTCATGTCGAAAAAGTCTGAAATGCCCTCACTATTATTTGTTCCTATTTTTTAAATATAAATATATAAATAAAAACGTATAAGTTCATTAATATGTCTTTTATTACATACTACTGGTATAATACATATATAGTTTCAAAACATTCCAATTATAGTTTCCGAAAAAATCTACATTAAAAGTTGTAGCCTGTGAGACGACACGTCACCTATAGTGTTATAAATTTTTCACGTCACTAGTTAAAGGTTAACAAACTTTTATATATTTGCTTGATTTTGCAAATCGGGTTAATGTTTTTTACAATATTATTCAAAATTTTGTATACAACCATTTTTTTTTAAAAAGGGGGGAATGATGTAGCGACATGCAAACTTGCTGAATTGCATTTTTATGTAGAGCGACTGGCGATCGAATCCCCTCCGTTCCCAGTCGTCTCGTGAACTTTATCGGTTACGCACATATATGTATTATAAATTATTCCATTGGCAATAAATCTATCAGGAAGTTATTCGTTTCACTCCCTAAGCCCCACCAGCACACCCGACAAGTCTTTACAAGACTGTTGGCTCTGTCTACCCCGCAAGGGATATAGACGTGATTATATGTATGCATGTATGTATGATGATTGTTAAACCCAGTTGAAAAGAATTTTATAGTGATAAATCACTGTTAATAATATTTTTGACTATCCAGCAAACATAACAATTTTCGATTGTGGCCTTGCCAGGAATCAAACCACAAGATTAAGAGGCAGATTGATACAGGAACAAAAATATTTCAAACATACCTCCACTGCCTTTACAACCAGGAACGCAACAATGTTTATCTGAAGACATCGTGGCACTTTTGTAGTAAAATCTGTCTTTCACAAAAACAAACACAAACTTGGGACTCCTATCTCAAATAATCAGGTACTTTTTACAGGAGTCCTATCTCAAAATATCTGCACAACACAGTGAACACAGTCAGAGTCCAATCTCAGATGATAAAATCACACGAATATCCGGAAGAACAAAGCTCGACTCAACGGAAGATTCCAAACTCCAAATAACGACAAGTTATCAGCACAAAACAAAGTGCAAATAGGTAAATACACAGGCACCGGTAAAAAAACAGAAAGAAAGTTTACAGGTGTTAGAATCGAATTCAAAACTTACTGCAAAACTTATTTTACATAAATAAACAAACTGTCACTCATTTTCCAAGCGAGTATTACAGTGTTGCTATTATAAATATGCAAAAGTTACATAATGTTAATTCAAGAATCGCATTAATATGTTAAATACGTATTAAATATCGCAAAGTTCTGTAGGTAGTAACTTTATTCTTGTATTGTTGTAAATTTAGTTGTTCAATTTTCATTTATTACTTTTGTTTTATTACTTATATATTTTTTATTGTTTTAAAATATTCTACTAATTCTACTATTGTTTCTAATGGTAATTCTAAATGGAGCGATGCGATGAAATAAAAAAGCCTCAGGTTAATAGTAACATTATATGGAAATATATTACATCTCTTTTTGGACTCCTTATACGTCAGAACTTCTTGGTTTCTTGTATGGAGATTACTGGCACTGGTGCTATCTCTGTCTCTCTTACTCTCATACGAAGGATCTAAAAATGAATTTATTAATCCTGGCAGTTTTAATAAGGATAATGAGAAACTCTTATCAAAATATTGCATTGTCATCGGTCCTTGATACGTGTGCAAAGTTTCAAGTTGATCAGACGTTTAGAAATCAGTGAAAATTAAGCTCAAAGATTCCGTTACATACATACATACATACATACATACATACATACATACATACATACAACCCAAGCTAATAAAAGCGTAGTAAAAAGAAATAAAAAAACCATATCATCCACATTGTTATACTAATAACAAAACATAAAAAAGATTAAGACATTCCTTTGAGATTATTATAATTATAATGGCTACAAAATCGCAGACAAAATCTACAAGTGATGCGATGCGTCACACCCAACTAAATTGAAGTCAGACTTTAAAGTGCATGTGTTTAATATAATATCGATTTCTATGAAGCTGTTATCCAATTAGATATTGTTAAAGTTTCATGTAAGTTTTATGTATAGGAAGTCGTAAAAGTAACAACGTGTGCTATATCAATTTTAGGTGAGATCTGTTCCCTCCATTTTATCGTCATTTCCCTTTCTTATGATCAGGTTATATACTGTCAAAGTAGATTGGATTTAGAATGAATAGTTGATACAAACCTTTCGCATTCAAATTTATTATATTTGTTAGTACATTCATGACTTATTGCTGCGCACTTACCATCAGGCGACAACTGTTCATATTTTTTATTATATAAAAATATTAGTCTCTTAAAGGAACCACATTATTAACACCTACTGTTTCTTGAGATCGTCACGTCCTATCACGGAAAAGTTCAATCACTTTTTTAGTGTCCTCTTCGACTTCCAGGTCATCGCGGATTTTCTTTGTCAATTACGCCAATAAATGTTTTATCTACCGCTTGTTGTACACTGCGAGATATAGTATTTATCTGTTCAGCAGCTTCTTCGTCTTCAGTTTGTTCTTCTTCGCCGATCTTCTCTGCTTCAGCTACAAAATCAGGTAATGCAGCTCGACTTGTGTCGGGCAGTAAGAGAGTGAGCATCGCCGAACATAACGATACTATGCCGAACACTATACTTGGCATACCTGAAAGATACTGCTCCTGTGAACAATTAACAGTTTAAATTTGATTTAATATGTTATTGTAAAAAATGCTGCTGTGCAATTTGTTACCGCTTCTACTACAAGCGGCAGTAAACTTAGTTTTAAGTTATTTATTAGACGTCAATCAATGTTGTGAATCTAAACGATATGACAATTATTATGTGATGCTAGAAATGAATAAATAATTTGAGTTTAAAATGTTTTCTTTAGAGTATTAAGTACTACGTTTTGGGTAATTGGATAAGGTAAATGGTTTTTTAAAAAATGTCTTAAAAGACTAAAGTCAAGCGTAGGATATGTTGATTTGTTTGGCTTGCATATTTCCTCAGTCGCATTGAATTTTGTCGGAAACTCATTAGATTGTACGTGCATTACATTTGTTGTATCCATAGTTATAAATGCCTAAGTAATGAAGATACAAACCAAAAGCGGAACTTGAGGAGCAAGCACCGACCCAACTCTGCCGACGGTGTTGGCGATGTTGGTGAGGGAGTTCCTGGCCGTGGTGGGGAACACCTCCAGCGCGACCACGCTGATGGAGAACAAGCCGTAGTTGGTGCACATCTGACCGAATACGTACAACATAACCGAGGCGCAGGCCCATGCTGTAAAAAAAGCAAATTTGCTGTATGGTATTTTGCTCTAAATAATACTTGTACTTTGCTAATTTTAATGTCATAATTATGCCGATTTTGTAAAACTGCGCAGGCTAGGAATGTATCATCATTCAAAAGTACTCACATTTCGGCACAACGGCCGACACAATGAAGAACGTAGCGCACAGGCAGTACGCCACACAAATTGGAGCCTTTCTTCCAAACCTCGTCAGCGTCAGAGCTGTTATGATCCTCGTCGGAACTGCCACCAGCAGTAAGACTGAGAGGTTCAGGTATTTGTCTCCGGAGATAGTGGTGCTATTGATGATGGCGCCGTTGTACACGAACATGCCGCAGAAGAAGCAGCCGGCGATGAGCGCCACGCGCAGGAGCATCTTCTTGGAGCGGAGAACGGAAGCTAAGTGCGGCTTTTCCGGAGAATGTTGGCCGGCCTAGAATTGATTTACATAATTTGGAATGTGATGAATATTGGTGAGTACTCTGTGGTTTGTTTTGATTCAGATAAGCTTCAGCTTATTATGAATTAAATGATTGTTCAGATGATAATCATCGTTATCGATTAATCAATCAATCTGACTTTTTTGCTATTTTATTAATGGTTAATTATGCTCTTACTTTTTATCTAACTTTGATATACTTGACAAAAAGAAACTATCTCCTAATCAAGCTCCGTAGTGCGCGACGCCGCGTTTATCGCGCGAAAAACTATTGCTGTTTCGCTTTTTAATATGACATGAAACGGGACAGCGATAGTTTTTTGCACGATAAGGCCTCGCGCGGGCCATGAAACAAGTGATCGGGTGTATCTTCTTGATGTACCTCATCAGCCTTACTCCTCTGTTCCGTTATGCTATGCAGCATTTCCTTCGCCTTGCTCGACAATGTTATTTTGTTGATCTTCGCGACCTTATTCAGCACCCTGACAGCTTCGTCCTTCTTGTTGTGAGCTAGCAGCCACCGAACTCCTTCGTCTACCAGGAAGATGTAGAATACTACCACTAGTAACGGCGCATAAATGGCTCTCATTAGGTGACGCCAGTAGGGAACCTGAGAATCAGAAAGGGAAAGGTGAATTAAAAACTGTGGTACTGATATTTGGGTTACTGATGTTTAGGCAAACGTTTATTGAAAATCAATTTAAGGTTGTCTAAAATTATATGGTAATTTATGTAAAAGTGTCAGTATTAAATAGCACTCTGTATGTTTTGGAAAGCAACTTTAATACTCCAAAAAGTATTATAGGGAATAGGTATTATACCAAAATGTATCTAAAAAGAAGGGACGTAAACTTGAATGTGAAATTAAGCCAAATAATTTGCCTACATAAAGTTAACGTCATTTGAATAATTTATTTATAAATCTTGCCTTTAACTAAGTCGCAATTGATATTGTGAAAAAAAAAACGAGTAAAACGTTAAGGTGCTGCTTGTGAAGAGAAACACGCAGGCATTTTTGAAAACAAATTAATATAAAAAAATCTGTAAATCAGAAAACCTTCCAAGCTATGAGGCCGAAGAACGCGCTGCCGAAGCTGGACATCATGTCTGCTATGCAGGAGAAGATCACGCGGCGTTTCTGACTCACTGTCTCTAATGCTGAAATTAAAGTATATACATATAAGCATGTCTATAGCTATATATATCTCGGAATTAAGACCATGCAGAAAAATATTGATAAAAAAGGAAATTTAACCAAAAAAGATCAGCTAACATTCCTAATATAGATAATGAAAGCCTTGATATAAACACATAGTTAAACAAAAGAGAATTTTGTTATTTGGATAAGTTTGTTTTAACTCAAGATCTTTTATATGTAACTGTAGATTGTGAAAATAATTGGAACATTGTAATTACACAATCATATCCGAATGAAATCCGATTAGTAATCACATTCGGTGATAAAATATGATGATTGATGATTATACTGCAGATCATTGCGTACTAACAAAGCACCAAAGACGCGTTGCCGTAGCCCAGCGCCGTCTCCAAGAACTCCAAGATCAGAAGCATCCAGTAGTTGGTGGAGAAGGACTTCATCAACCCCGCCACGCCCACCGCTAGCGGGGTCGCAACTATCACCACTTTTCTGCCGTATCTGAAATCAGAATAAACTTATATCGAGTCAAGTGCAATATATAAGTTTCTTTTTTGAGTTTGATTGTCTAGTTTATTGATTGATTGTCTTTAATTATCTAGGATCCATGTTTTTGTAAAGCACTTATGACAAGCCTATTAAATGTTACTTGATTCAAAATATATACTTAAATATTTTTATTTGCTCGTATAATTCACAGGTAAGGTGGTCAATAGCAATTTCTCAAGTAGAAAACCGTTATAAAGATTTAAAACCCAGACATAGACGGATGGCGATTGTTATACACTTTGTATTGACATAGAAAAATTATAATATGATGTTTATGGTCATTCATTACATGCTCATTATAGCATTATGTTCACCTTCTTGTCATTAACAATAGTCAGCCGAGGTAATGATGACGAGAAAATTGTTCACCAACCAGCTAAATAAAAGGTATTTTACAAAATTGTTTGAATTAAACTAGCTTCTGTCAATGTCTACATTTGTGGTTTCGTGTTGTGTTTATGTTCTTTTGTTTGATTTTTCAATATCCACGGGGCAACATGGCGGTAACCTATAGGATATGTTTACAGGTTACTCTCACCTGTCTGATATAAATCCTGACAGCAGAAAAGAGAACACTAATCCCAGATTATGCACTGTCCCGATCATGGTCCTCTTCCATGGCTCGCAGCCCAGGTTAAACTGAAAAATCAATTGTTTCAGGATTAATTCTATCTCTCATTATTTCATCTAAAAAAAAATTGCGAATCATTGTTTTATAAACAAGCCTCTCTGCTCTGCTACTATTGAGTATACTAAAGTTCTTTGGCTACGTATTCAGGAACAAGTACTCGAAAGTCTACTGGCGCTGGCCCATGTCGAGGCAAAATATGAAGAAAGCGATCACATACCCGATAGACCGACATTATTAAAAACACACATGCAGCCTTCTAGAATGCTCTCGCAATGCAGAATATCGGAATACATGCAAAGTGTCTAGAACAGTGGTTAAATTTGAAAAGTCCCAGTTAAACATAATGCGTACCTCTAACTTAGCACGCCATGCAGCGACCACGAGGAGATTAAACTGTAGAACCTTAGTATCGTATATTACGATCAAGGGAAAGATTTCAGTCGCATATCACCAACAGAATTGTACAACGTCATTCTATAAAATTGACAAAATTACTACTGTCACCATATGAGTAAAGCTATTACTTATCCATTAAGTGATAATTCGGTCGTTTGCAGAGCAATTTGCGCATCCGCCGGTCAAGCCGACACCGTGACGCCCCTGAACTTGAACGGCCATGGTGACCATAGTGTCATTAGCAGGGTTAGCAACATCCTAATTTCTATTGGATCTTTGACTGGTATCTGGTGATTCAAGTCGATCTCTTTTGAGTTTAAAATTATCTTTCTCAGATTTACCTAGATTTTGAGTAAGTATCCCATAAGGATAGCTGAGCTATTGTCCTTAAAGTTAAAAGAAATTCAAAATTTAAAAAAAAACACATCACGTCTTTGCCTCTTACAGAAAAGACAGTGCCGACAGTCACAGGACTCGAGGGTCACGTTGAGATAATATAGGCGGCGTGATGGTACAGACTGCTAGCTCTTGCCTTGCTCTTGACGCAATCTGTGCGGTAACGTACGGAACGACACCTCTACGTTTTATTCCAATTCAAAATTTAAATTCATTATTATGGGATATCTCTTAATTCACTTAGGTAATAATTGTCATATCTTCTGGTGACTTTCAATAAATAACTTAAAACTAAGTTTGCTGCAGCTTCCAGAGCGTCAGTGCAAAAGAAGCGGTAACAAACTGCAATGCAGCATTTCTTTATTAACGGCAACTTCACGATTATCCAAACTTAGAATTATAAAAATGTGGATGAGAGAATACCAATGTATTCTAGTTCTAGTAACAATTTACTCGTATAAGGAAATGATTTTATTGAAATTTAAATAATATA
Organism: Amyelois transitella; assembly: GCF_032362555.1. Classification (NCBI taxonomy): domain Eukaryota; kingdom Metazoa; phylum Arthropoda; class Insecta; order Lepidoptera; family Pyralidae; genus Amyelois; species Amyelois transitella. The sequence continues at coordinate 189,528 of NC_083511.1, read as the reverse complement.
ATTTTAAATGAAATAAATAAATTGATGTATAGAGTGCACCGAATTTTTATTTGAAACTACTAAAAATCTTTACGAGGTTCCTGCGCCAAGCTCAAGCCATATCTTTTGTCTTTTAGGTATATATAGGCTGTAACTAATACTTTCTTTACATGAATTTTTTGTTCAGACAGTTCACGAACCGACTCGGGCAACCTATTATAACCTATTATACAGTTCCATGAATATCCTGAAAGTCCTTTTTATAAGACGAGGCTTTATGAATGTATAAAATCTCAAGTTGTAATTGTGATCGCCGCCATTAGTTAGAAGTGCAGGTTACCCGATCAATGATGACTATATTCAGACAAGCAATGTCAACGGTGCATCCCACGCGGGCATCGCAAGGTGGCCAACCAGCCGAGTCACCATTACCGACACACATTGCCCTCCCTTACAAATTGGTTAAACAATGCTCTTTGTTTACGTGAAGACACGACACTTACGTGAGTAAATTTCCTGAAACGGAATGCAGAAACTGGAGATGGACTTAGAGTTAATCCTCTTAGCTTTGTGCCATTTGAGTGTCGCTAGGCTTCTGCCTGGGGTACGCTTATGATCAATTCAATTCAAAATCTTTTTTGCAAGTCATAAAGTAACTGTAATTCAACTAATTACAGTTACTGTTTATATGTAGGAACAATATGAACCACGTCGGGCATCGCAATTTTAAAATAATATGGAACAAGATCCAGTTGTTGTATCATCAATTGACTAATTATATAATGCGACTCCCGTCTGATCTTCTAAAATTTCTTCTCGTTCCCTAAAATTTGACTAAATCATTATCAATTTAACCTTTACTGATTTGATAACTATGCCACATTTGGTATTATGATTTAAAAATTAAGGGTAATAATTAATGCGCGCCCTAAATTGGGTCTGTAGACGAGTCAATATGGCAGCTAAAGATAAATTAGGCAAGTAATTACTGTTGTGGCGATAACAAGTGTTCCGTGTTCTAGGATGTACCCGACATGATAACACGAGTAGTGTAGGAACATATGTATCTGCTTTGTAAACGAAAGGTACATTACATACATACAGATAGTCACGTCTGTATCTTTTGCGAGGCAGACAGAGCCAACAGTTTTGAAAAGACTAAAGAGTGACAGGTTGCTAGCCCAAGAGGAATCTTAAGTATATAAGCCTATCCCGTAATCCATTAATCGCAATTGAGAACACACAATGATGAGAGAGAGAGAGATTAAGGTAGTCTCCTGGGAGGTGTAAGACGATGGTTAAACATTAAAATTATTATACCACGTAAGATTTTTTTTAAGATTCCTGCCTCTTATAATGCAACAGTTTCAAATTTAATCTCTTGAGATAAATTTATTTTACCGTCCAATTTTCCTACTTGAATTTTAAATGTACCCTATTTATTTACTAAACACAAACACTTAAATATAAATGCACAGTAAGTGCAGCAAATTGTTAGTTATATCAGTTTCTCCCACGTGCTCAAACACGACAGTAAAATGATCACATCACATAACAGTCATTCTCCAGTTCACGTTATTAATTCATTCACAGATTGGCCTGCTGAAAACATTCAAACATTCTGACTTAACATGGATGATAAGCGTGACCAACAGGCTCATATTTGACGATGAAGGAAATCAGTCAAAGGAAAAGAAAGGCTACAAAATCGAGAACTCGTTACCAATAACTTTACCTCAAAACGGGAACGACTGAGGGTGTAACTAGAAACATACGAAGATGTGAGATAGGAAAAGAGAGACATACAGGTTTTTTTACTTTGTAAATTTGTGTGCGTATTACCTCAAACTTATCGAGTGCAGATCTAGATTACAGTATCGTCATTTTCCCCGCTTAAACAACTGCATTGCTCAAATTTCTAAAAAGATAAACATACCTCAGCCACGATGCTATTGTAGTTTTCGTACACCAACTCTTGGCAGGCCACGGTCTTATTGGAGACGAAGCGGCGGGACAAACAGAACTCGCTGGAAGCCAGCAGCGAGGTGAAGTTATCAGGTGCGGAGCTGTTCCACTCTCGGAGCGACTCTGGTCTTTGGCAAGTCCTGGGGTCATTGAGGATGAATCCCGTCCAACTTGCGTTGAATCTGGAGTCTAGAGGTTCACATTCTGGTACGAGACATCTGGAAATTTAATGTTTAAAGATATATTTCACAACATTGAACCATAGAGTAAGTGAAGAACCAATGCCGTCACAGATATAAAATAATTACCCTAAACACATACTCACACATACTACACACATACTCGTTAATGTAAACTCCTCATGGTCTATATTTCACCGAATTCGGTCAACTAATCCATACGTTCATTTATATTTAAAATGTTATTATGGATGGATAGGAAAAAAAAACACAAAGAGATCATTTTCATCTTGATCTGGGGACGCGGGACCTTCGTGTTAGAATCGATATGCCATAGAAGTAGTCAATACAAAATGGTTTTAAGTTTAACTATGACGCCATAATTAGTAATAGTGTTTACGTATTATTACATAATCGTTATCGTATTATTGACGGTAAATACGTAGGGATGTCAATTTGATTAAGTATACTGAGCGTTAAGATGTAACGATGATAGGAAACAATGAAAATATCGAACACGTTGCAAACTTTACATTTATTGATTTATCATATAATGATAGGTACTTATTTAATTCGCCGTGGTTCCCGGCACCAATACAAAAAAGAATAGGACCACTCCATCTCTTTCTCATGGATGTCGTAAAAGGCGTCTAAGGGATAGTCTTACAAACTTGGGATTCTTTTTTAGGCGATGGGCTAGCAACCTGTCACTATTTGAATCTCAATACTATCATTAAGCCAAATAGCTGAACGTGGCCATTCAGTCCTTTCAAGACTGTTGGCTCTGTCTACCCCGCAAGGGATATAGACGTGAACATATGAATGTATGTACTTATTTAATTAAAGACAAACAATTTTGGTATTCATCTATTTGCCATTTAGAAGAAAACTAAAATTCTTAGTTGTAAGCAGGAGTTTCTTAATGCTCAGACTCGAGTCTAACGTAGTATAATTCTCTCAGTACCTAGTTTCAGCTTAACCCATGTAATTATGATATTTAAAAAACCGACCGACCAAAAAAAAATTAGTAAATTTGTTTGTTATCAACCTCTTCACAGTAAAACCACTTTGAATTTTAGTGAAAATCTGCATTCTTATGGTGTAGAGAACGGAGAAGGTACTATGCCAACGTATGCTGGTCTTTTATAAATTAATATACATACATATGTGTCTTTCAACAATCATAAATACTTAAAACTGAGTGTTTTACCAGATAAAAATACACCTTTGTCGTATAGAAATATATATTTATTATATTATTCCCAATTTATGATCTTCGGAATTCACTCGTGCTTATCATAAATTATTGCTATATACTAAAGTAAATGTAGATTTATAACTTCCATTATTATTTATGTCGATGTTATATCATCGGTGCCGTAACAAATATTATACGAAAACATGCAACAATTTCTAGCACTTGTCAGAAACATAAAATACATTTTACGGGCAAGCTGGTGTATGAATAAAAACATTAGCTTCACATTTTTCCCCCTTATTATATCCTTTAGTCGCCTTTTTAGCGACATCCGTGGGAAAGATATGGAGTGGTTCAATTCTTTTTTTATATTGGTGCCGAGAATCACACGACATGTTAAATTAGCTTTATTGATAACAATTATGCTGCTTTCCTAGATTTGTAGTTTTCTCTTTAATATTTTCCATCACATTAAGAGCATGGATTATACATTCAATATTATGCACTCGGAGAAAATCATTGGTCACAATTACATTCTGATGTAGATTTATTTTGAAACGGGTGTACCCGTTCCAAAAATATTTTAAAATAATTGGTAAGTTTAGAGATAGCTATAGTTACGGTTATGAGCAACTGTTGTGTTGTACCTGGGCGACCGAGCGGGGCTCTCTATTTTTGTTAACTATTTCATATGACATCGTAAAAAACAACCATCAGTCCAGACTAGTCTAGTAACCATCTTATGTGGGAAAATGATTTTGGATTAAAATATGAGTTCTCCTCGAGGTGGGACTCAGCTAAATCGATTTTTTGCCGCCTTAATCGTGGAAACTTACAAGAAGGTGCAAACCACCTTTTTCAAATTTAACGATCAATCGTTACAGGATTCGTCAGCAAAAAGTGAATGTTATCAGATATTGTAAATCATCAAACCTGTGATTGACCTCGGCGGCGGTGAAGACGAAGTTGAAGTTGCACATGGCGAGGAAGGAGTCCCGGAAGGCCAGGAGCACCAGCAGCAGCAGCTGGTACTTCCCGAAGCTGCCCAGCTCGCTCAAGATGCCGTCCAGGTTGAACCCCTCGCTTGAGGCCATCGCTTCGTCCTTCAACAAAATATTGGATTACTATTAATTTACTGTTGGCTCTGTCTACCCCGCAAGGGATACAGACGTGATCATATGTATGTATGTATGTATGTATTTATTGCATACATGTGGTCACGTCTATTTCCCTTGCGGGCTAGACAGAGCCGACAGTCTTGAAAAGACTGAATGGCCACGTCTATTTGGCTGAATGATAGAATTGAGATTCAATTAGTGACAGGTTGCTAGCCCATCGCCTAAAAAATAATCCCATGTTTGTAAGCCTATCCCTTAGTCGCCTTTTACAACATCCATCGGAAAGAGATGGAGTGGTCCTATTTTTTTTTGGTATTGGTGCCGGAAACCACACGGCAAATTACCATTTACGGATTGATTTTAAATATACTCTCTCTCATCTTCTTCAACAATCTGCACGGGATTTATGAGGTTACACAAAAATCATATGTCATGATAATTTTTAAACATATTCAATTCAATAAGTATACCATTACTAACCTTTTCTTTACTTTTTTTCGACATTGTCGGTCCTACCTCGCTGTAGCTGGCGTCTGCACCGGAGTTTCTGAAACGAAAAGATAAAGGTACCTACATACTGGACTCTTCTTAGTAAATCGCTGAACTTATTGTTTTAAAAGTTATTTGAAATTATTGTTCTAAAAATGAATGCAAACATTCAAAATTATAACTTTTTAATATTTTAAATTATTATTTTTTTTCTTAGTGGCCAGCATTGTTTACATTTTTTTTTTAACATAACTCTCTTCTTTAACCTGTCGTCGTTCATTATTTAGGGCAAGTATTTATCAACAGTTGGTAAGCCCCTTTGTCTGTCGGCGTGTCTTTGTGTCTCGTGCCTTGATTGTGATGCAGGGCACAGCGTCACGTGGACGTGCGCCGGCGCGGTACAAACATTTAGGATGCTTCTCTGGAACCCGTTATTTTTGCCTCAATTATAGTATGATGTCTTTTGTTGCAATTCCAGGGATTGAAATGACAAAATTAAAAACATCTTTTCGCCATCGATCATGGATAACAGTGTTATGAGTTTGTGTAATATGCAGCTGATATGTCGAAAAAGTATTTCAAATTAATTATTTAAGTACTACTAGTAAGGAAAATATTTTGAACGCAACTCTAAGTTTACCACAACTCGACTGTGCTTGCTTTATCTGATGGTTCTTATCTATATTTCTTACCATGCATACTATACACAATAGTCTCTGCCTACCCCTCCGGGAAAGAGGCGTGATTTTATGTATGTATGTATGTACTATACGCAATATCCCTTTAGTAACCTCTTACGTCATCCAAACGTATAATTTTTATTCTTCTCCTCCGGACACTCCGTGACTCACAGTTGACGCTGAATAACTTTATTTCGTTTCAAATAATATTCGAGTATATAAAAATTGGAGTGTAAGCGAGTGTGAAATCGCAATCAAAATGTCTCATTGTCCACATGGAATCCATCAGAGCTGTGACAGCCGTCTATTGTCATGTTTGTATGGAGCGTGAGGTTGTCGGCATTTGTAAAGCTTCATCATTGTTATCACCTGGGTACTGTCCCGCCACCAGCCACGGCTGTACCAACCCCCCGATCATCGTTTGCTCTCTACCAGCGCAACCTTTCTTGACTTCCTACATAATCTTAATAGTATATTAAAGTCGTGTGTTACTCATTCTTTAGTCTAAGGGGGGACGACATAACCTCGCAACTCCGTTTCCACGTGAGTCATGCTTTGGAGAGTCGTAGAAAGAGCCAATGTTTGGTTTCTTTGATTAATATTAATTTCCCACCGAAACGTAACGCTTGGTGAGAAAGCGAGCCGATGCGATCACAATCGTTAAAAATATTAGAAAAAATACACAAGTGTGAGACAGAGTTCTGGAACCGACGATAATTAACACTGAATTTGATTGATTAAGACTTGACTTGTTAGAAATTAAAAAATTACTTAAATCATGGGACCTAATGTATTATGTTATTCAATGCTAAGTATTATATTTACTTTTTCATTGACTTTACAAAATTCTCTCTCGTCACAACAAATATTTTAAAAGGCTAGACAAGTCAATATTTTTCTAACATATAATTTTTAACGATAAAGTGTAATAAACTGTTTAGTTTACATCAATTTATTTAACGTTTTCATAGCTTTTTTTTCGTGATTTATGAATATTTTAGTTCATCCTGACTAATATTAAAAATGCACAATGATGCATACGGTAAATTAGGAGTACTCTTAAGTTTATACGGAGAAGGGCTTAGAGTATTTTTCAAGCAAGCGATGCTGCGGGCAAAATATAGTAAATGAATTATCTGTAACTTTTGAGCAACTCTTGAGATTTTTTTAAATTGTATGTATTACTACTGCACCATAAAATAAATAAAACAAAATAATAGTTCACCAAAATGAACAGACAGTTTTTACATGAACACTAGGTAACTGAATTCCATCATAAAGCCAAACAGCTGAACGTGGCCTATCAGTCTTTTCAAGACCGTTGGCTCTGTCTACCCCGCAAGGGATATAGACGTGATTATATGTATGTATGTATACTAGGTAATAGTATTAAAAAGATTCACCCAAAGTCTTGTTAAGAGTATAAAGATTAACAGACTACGTGTAATGAATGTATGAAATAAAAAAATTGTAATTTTTAAATAGGTACCGTTTTTAATTTGGAGAACAATAAAAATATCTACAATGACTGAAAATATAAAGTTTACAATAATTTGAAAGTGTTACTGCTGGCCACTAAGAAAAAAATAAGAACAAAAATAGAATATTGAACAAAATATTTAAAAAAGATAAGCGCGTATGTAATAAAAGTTGAATGTATCTAATTTAGAACACTTTTTATGAAGTCACGGGTGTTAATAGGTACTTAATGTATACCAAATGTTAAAAATATAAGTTCAGTAAGTTATTTCAGAAAGTGCAGTTTTAATTTCTATCAAAACTAGTTCCGACAAAGATTTCTGTATTAAGCAATAAGTTTGCCATAAAGTCTGGCCTTCAGATTAACTGCGAGCTTTAAGCTCTATTTTATAATAGGAAAAGAGTTATGATGAGGCCATTATGGTTAGCGCCATGACCATTACATTAACGGAAATAAATAACATTTTCATACCAGAAGAAAAATCCTTAAATGAAATCCGGAAAATATGAAGAAATGTCATACAACTTTGTTACTTATTCTCAGAAACACAATCACCTTAAACTTTTTTTACCGTTATTTTATATTAATTTAGTATTTAATATAATATCTCGTCCCATTGGAGGGCGCCTGGACAGTGCCTTACCGAAGCCATGGAGCGGTCTTATAAGCCTTTTGTAACGGTAGCGTTTCAGCGGCGCAACAATTATAACACGTAATTCTTACACAATTTGTATGGCCATTGTTTGTATGTGCATCACACTAGCGCGCACGAGGAAAGCTGGGAAATACTGCTATATAGCTGTAAGGGGCGACTACTGGATAGTACAAAACTATTTTAAAGAGAAATTATCATAATAAATAAGAACTTGATTAAGGTATTTGCCGGAATATTATGAAAAAAAATCGTCCAACGTACATACATATGGTCACGTCTATATCCCTTCCGGGGTAGACAGAGCCTACAGTCTTTGAAAAGACTGAATGGCCACGTTCAGCTATTTGGCTTAATGATAGAATTGAGATCCAAATAGTAACAGGTTGCTAGCCCATTGCCTAAAAAAGAGTCCCAATTTTGTAAGCCTATACCTTAGTCGCCTTTTACGACATCCATGAGAATGAGATGGAGTGGTCCTATTCTTTTTTGTATTGGTGCCGGGAACCACACGCCAATCTATATTTGTAAATAAATCTTTTCTATTCATGATTGGCGTCATAAATAGCAGGCTCCTCCACAGGGAAAAATGGCTATAAGGGCTTGTAAAAAGGGATTCCCTTTAGAGCCGATGGGCTAGCACCTGTCACTATTTAAACCTCATCTCCATCATAAAGCCATACAGCTGAACAAGGCCTTTCAGTCTATATGTATATACACGTGACTATATGTTACATATAGGTAATAACGGAGTATAATAAGTAAAAAGTGTGTTTAGAATTCCAGCCGAGTGGTCGCCATGGTTTGACGCGGCTTTGGATGCGGTCCGCGCTGGAGAAACATTCAGCTGATAACTGAACGTTTGATTTGGAAACCATTAGCTATGCTCTACTGTAATATAAGCTATAGGCTGAGTCATTCATGACATTTAACGTATATATAATAAGTATTTATCTAGGTAAGAACTAAAGGATAGGCTAATAAACTTGAGATTCGTTTGTAGGCTAGCAAACCATCACTATTTGAATCTCAATTCCGTCAATAAGCCATGCAGCTGAACGTGGCCTTTTCGTCTGTTCAAGACTGTTAGCTCTGTCTACCCCGCAAAAGATATAGACTTGATTATATATTGAACCTAATTTTAATTTCTCCTGTTTACTTTTTTGTATTTATTTATATATGATGTTGTGTCGGTCTCTCGACGGAGAGGATACGTCACTCTAGTCACGATGTACTTTGTAAACCCTAGCGACGACTAACAATGTGTATTGTTATGAAGTGCGCATGCGGCTATTTCCTGGAGCGTACTGTTACTAGAATGTCAACAAAACATTGTCAATTTGTAGTTCAGCGTATTAATCAGATACCTATCTACTTAATAATTAATATCTTTCCAGCTCATTTCTAGAGTCCAGGCCATGATACAGAAAAAGGAAATTTAAGTGATACACGAAGCGACGGCTTAATAAATAATGATGTAGACCAATAAAGAGTTGTTTTCAAAGGGGAACATCGAATTCTCGCGCGAACAAAGCTAGTATAATTTAATCAAATAATTATGACGACAATGCAATTGATTATAAGTAATAAATGGAATTAATTGATATGAACGTAACCCATTTATGACCTGAGATAGAATCCGAAGACCACTGACCTACAAACTGAAAGAAACAAAAGTTTTCATTTAATTGTTACGATTTAAATAAGAAGTTCTATTTTTGTTAAGTTTTAACTTCGGATATTTGACGGCCTCTGTGGCGCACCTTGTATATTTGCTTAGTTAACCTGCTTTCATTCATCCTGTCCACATGACCGAACCATCTTAACATACCCTTTTCTATTCCTGTAACTACATCTTCTTTCACATCACAACATTCCCTTACCACGCTGGTCCATATCCGGTCACTCAGTTTCACACCCAACATACTCCTTAACACTCTCATTTCCACCGCATTTATTCTGCTTTCGTGCTTCTTTTGCCGCACTCTACTATCACTCCACTCTTACCACCAAATAATCTTCCTAAGTTTATCGATAAAAAAGTGGGAAAACCAGGTTTAAATGACTTGAAATGGTACTTAACATAAATTGATTTCTATCGATGTGCCATAAAGTTTGCATATTGACAATAGTGCTCATAAAAATCTAATTACAATAAAACTAAAATGTTTTTGTAATATAAATGTTTTACTAATACACAATTTATGTTGTTTTTCTTCGCCCAGCTTTAAAATTATAGGTTGATTGTACTTCTTGAGGATGTTAAATTATTGACGAATTGACATTGAATGAATAAAAATTTATTTCTTAAATTAACAATGGCTCCTTTTGTAAGAGTATTTAAAGATGTTATTAAAATAACAGATCAATGGAAATTCATTAAACTGAATAAGTTAATTACCTTAATTGCGATGCTTCACTTCGTGGGGTGAAAAGTATGAAATTCGGAGTGCTTAATGTTTAAAAGTAACCTGGTCTTTTATTCTGGGCTCCCTGCGTCAACTGTTTTCTCGATCGATGTTTAAATGATAATAAAATATTTCCGTTTTTTCTTTCGATTGGAAACTTTTTGTGCCTTACATATAAACGTGTAGTTAAAAGCAATTAAAACCGCAGTAATATATTCTACGATTATACTTAGTTTTTAAGTCTGATTTTCCCATAAAAGGACGCGATTTCTCTTGCTTTGTCGCGTACTAAGTAATGTAGTTTATCAGCAACTCCATAATTTCTCTAAGTGACGAGAGCTCATTCCCGACCCGACGTTATCACGTGTTATCGCAAGCACTACAAATTGCGTTGACATCTGCCTGCTAAGCTACTAGGGTTACCTACCGATGGTGTACTGGGAAATACCGGGCTAACACCCTGATAGTATCCTCCGAATGTTCTTTGCACTACAAACAATTTAACAACAAAATTTTCCCTCTTCTGTGTATAAGCGTGGGACATCCGGCGGCTAGAGGGGTTGATCTGGCAAAAACTGGATTACGGCGGCCCAGCCATCTCAGCCTGGTGTCGAACTCTCGGAAGCGTTTCTGTAATACGAGTTTCCGAGCCGCTGACTCCTTAGGTTATTATACCACTAGGTACCGCGAAGCAGCCCAAGAAACCATACTGCTTTCGTTTTTAAGCGTTGATTGTATGATATCACTCTTTATTCTTGTGATAAATTTATCAATGGCTATCGCTTTGACGACGGCAGTGCTTTCGTTTTATTTAACGTATCACTTAGATACATACCTTTATTGTCTTAAGCGTTAACCGAGTTTTGTAGCTATACCTAGCGGATGCAACAATCATAACAACTTATAATAATATCCTCCGCAAAGTCAATAGCAGAGAATGCACTAGAAAATACAGTGACAGACAAATAATTTCATATTCAAACTAACCTTTGATAAACTTTACATATTGTAAAATAATTATTGAGGTAAAAACACAGACATAAATTTAAAAGTAAATAACAATAATTAAAGTGCAGATATTCATCAAAGCGACAAAGATTGTCGTAATTGCTTCGCGCTGAAACAAAGGAAAGTGATGAAAATATAGTGACATGAATGTGCAGCGTATTATTAGCTGCGCGGGCCAGATGTTGTTTGTGCAGGGACACGATGCGCTCAATTCTTTGTTCAAATTATATTTACAACCAATCAAATGATTGCAGCCAACATACTTTACATACATACATATAGCCACGTCTACATCCCTTGCGGTGTAGACAGAGCCAGCAGTTTTGAAAAGACTGAAAGTCCAGCTGTATGCATTAATGGTAACCTACTTGACGTACTTTATTAATATTTTTGTCCAAATAATAACAGCCGTGAGTTTGACTTTGTGTGGATAAATAATGTCAGCCACCTTTGCCTTTCGTGCCATTAAGTAAAAAAGTATTTAGAAAACATACGAAATAACTAAATAAAATGCGTACTTGGGGTACCACCTCAGTATTTAGCTGACTGCGAGCAGCCAGCGCCGGTCTCCGTTGGTGCCGTTCATGTAACGGACACCCATACAAAAAGCAGAAAATTTTAGCTATCTGCAAATATTTGATGTTCAGAACACATTGAGAACGATGCTTTTTAGGCCAGAGCATGCCACGTTTTAAGTTTTTGGCCAATCTCAATTTAATTTAACGGTGACTGAGATCTCCAGATAAAGATTATGCGTTCGCTGCACGTGAACGCAGTTATATCGGAAAATAAATAATAAAACACTGCGTGGCGACGCTGCTTTCTTGCAAGGTCAGCTGATGCTGCACATCCTGGTCTCGAAGCTAACAATCAAAATTTCCCCTCTTAAAGAAATCCAACAACTTAAGTGTTTAACATAAATACAGCGGAACATAATACAACACAAGTTAATTAAGTAACAACTGAATTTGTAACCTATATTTGTAAGGCCTGACCTCAGCAACGTTGATAAGGCTTAGGAGGAAGATAAGGAAAGGCACTCCAGGATAGTGGTCATAGGCTGACCCCGAAGTCATCTTCAGGGAGGTGATGATGAAACCGATGCTAACGCCAGAACAATGTTTTTTAGGTAAACAGTAAATAAAATAAATAAAACCCTTGACTCGAGAGTAAGCTAAGCATGGAACTGGGAACTAAAATTTAAAGAATAAACAAGTAAAAAAATTTACCTGCAAATATTTATTGAGTTCTGTATCAAAGTCTTTGACCCTAGTGAGTAATAGCAGGTCAAATAACAATTATTATCAGTGTATCGGTGCAATACTCCAGTGACAGTTGCACTTCATAATAAATAGCTAATCAAAATAAAATATAAATGACACGAATAGTTCTTTATGTCGAATAACTTCGAGGTTTAAGAGCTCGACTCCAAGGCCACAAACAGGAGTTTGAGTTATAGAACTGAGATTCAGAAATAACAGACCTAGGAAGGAGCATTTCCCTTGATTGACTTTTACAATATGCGATGGAACAGAAGTATTTATTGATTTAAACTTTATTGTACAAAATACAAATGTGAAGCACAATACAGGCGGACCATTATCTACATAACAGGTAGCTAAGTAATATGTAACAGGTACACATTTAAGAACTTTTCTTGTTACCAGATGACCATAGATTCTCTTGAAGTAAAGAGCTGGAAATAAGTACTCTATTACTATGTTTTCTTTTATAATTCGAATATTCAGGTACAGCACAGAGCACTGAATATGTGCGATTACAGGAACATAGTTCTTATATCTCTGAATGTGTGTAATAGAATAGCCTTTTACCAATTCATGTGATTGTTTATGAAAGTTCTTTTACATAGAGGTGCTACTGCATAGAGTTTACATAAGATGGGTACTGAGAGATGAACGGTAAAATCCCAGGAAACGACAGCAGATTGTTTTGTGTTAAACGAACTGTCCGCACTGAGGTATGCTTACGTTACTGAGGCATAGACTTAAAAAGACGATAGATAAAACATGAAATATTGCTGATATTAACATTTTTATTACCAATATACATTTGTATCGGTATATTTTGAAATTCTTCGCGGCCGTGCAGTCATTGTGTAATGGTAAAGTTATAAAAGTTATTTTAATGGTCTTAGAACTAAAGACGCGGTTAAGCGGAAAGAGTGAAAAGAGAAAAGCGACCATTTCCTAAGTCCTGATCTGTAAAAAACGTTTAAAACTTAACATACCTAGTCTGTTATTTTTGACGCACTTTTTAGCAAAAAGCAGATGAAATTCAATGAAAGCTGAATTTATATTTGTAACTACTTGTGCGAATGAACTATTTACAATATTGTATTTGTTTAGTAGCGATTTGTCTTGCGTGCCAGGTCTATATAATTCACAAGTCTCTGTCGATTTTGCCGCCGCTGACACTTCCGCCATCTTCAGGAAACACTTCACATTTCATAATGATAAACAAGAATTTCACGACATTCTATACGTAAATATTTCAACAAAAACGAAGGAAATTGTAGTTTGTTCCTGCGCATTGTTACCGTATTGTTTAGAAAGAACAAAATAAAAGATTTGCTGATAAACTAGCCGATATACGTATGTTTGCTAGCTTCGTACGTCTAGAGTGGACCGAATTTCTAGAAATAAATATTAATTTGATGTTTTCTTTGAACAAAGTCATCTTTATTTAATTGATCCACTGAAGTAATCAAATGATTTGTTTCCTGATTTGTCTGCAGAATGATGTGGAAATGCAAAAGCGCAAAAACTTACATAAGCATTAATAAAAATAATTATAACTTTCCGGTTTTTTTGTCTAAAACTGTTAGTTTAATAATAAATTAATTTATAACGTAAGCATCTCATACTAAATACATTCGAAATTTTAAAACTCACCTGATAGCCACTTATTTGTGAAAACAGTCTATCAATTTATTATCACTTCACTGGCTGGCCACAAAATTCGAAAAAAAAATTAGAATTTTGATTTCGGAATTGTAACGCTGCGTGTGCGTCGCCGCGGTGCTGACGCCGGCACAGCGTGTCGCGGCGAGGGCCGAGGACTACGCGCGACGCGACGCACGTTGCGCTTGCGATACGCGGTATTGTACGCAAAAGAAAGCCTCGTTCATATGGATGAGCATGGTTTTACACTTGTAGTGTCATAATTGTTTTATAGAATTAATCTTCTTATATATTAATCTTCTTATCTTAATGATGGTGCGCCCGCGGCTTAGCCAGCAAAATTTCCCTTCCCCTGAAAAAATTGGTAATTCCTCTCTTATCTCTTATTGCGCCCATAGACTATAGAACATCCATAAGGTTGATAATGGTGAACCGGCGATTCTATTTAGAATCACCGACTTGGGTTCTCCATTGATAAATCAGTCAGTGCCTTCTTTTAAAATATAGAAATTTAGAAGAAGAAGGAGAAAATAGTGACTTCTTTGCGTTAGTCTAGTTAGGTTGCTCTTAGTTATCTCATAATTATCTCCATATATTATCTCTCATAACTATCTCCATATATCCCCAAAATCAAAATAAACCACTGCACTAAATAAGATAAAATGTTCTTAGGGTCGTAGTATGAATACCCATATTGAAATGGACCATTATCTTAATTTAATTATACTGTGCCATTTGGATTTGGAACAGTCTTTGTTTAACTTTGATTGCGTTTCCAATACCTACGTTAATTATCACCTTATTTATAAAATTTATCAAATGAATAGTTTAGTTTATAACAACTGCCCGTCTGACCAACCCGCCATGATTTTGTTGGTAATGTGCTTTTGTCCTTTAGTCGCATTGAAATCCATAGATCGAAATTAATTATGTTTTATTTTTTACTTAAGTACTTTTGATTCCAGGTGTATATTCAGATGAAAAAGATGACTTTTGCAAAGCTCTAATTTAAAATTATGTTTTAGGTCTTAAAGTGAATGGCACACTAGCTGAACGTGTATGAAACCGCCTCTGCCTGAAAGCAATCATACAGCATGTAATAGCAGTGTATTACATGAAGCCCGCTGAATGCACGGCCAATGTTAAACGTTCTTTTATATACTTATACTAGAGTGAATTCGCTTTTTTTTTAATATTTCGCTAACTACAGTTCCCGAGGGAATTTCGTCAAATTCTTTCTTGGGCACTAAGAAAGAATTTGACGAAATTCCCTCGGGAAATGTAGTTATTAAAAAAGCGAATTTACCCTTGTATAAGTATATAAAAGAACGTTTAACATTAGCCGTGCATTCAGCATATACGGATCCTACATAACATATAATTTCGTCTATATCCCTTGCGGGGTAGACAGAGCCCACAGTCATCAGAAGACTGAAAGGCCACGATCAGCTGCTTGGCTTAATGATAGAATTGAGATTTAAACAGTGACGGGCAGCAAGCTGTCACTATTTTACCACGTTCAGCTGTATGACTTTATGATGGAATTGAGATTCAAATTCAAATCTGGTTAGCCCATCGCCTAAAAAAGGAATCCCAAGTATATAAACCTATCACTTAGTCGCTTTTTACGACATCCTTGGGAAAGAGATAGAGAGATTATAAAAAACTAATTCTATTTTTAAATTTTTGTACCTAGAACTTCAGTAGTAGGTAGATGATGATGATGATGGTAGACGTTACACAAAATACTCTTTGTCTGGAAACTCCCGAGGAATCGATGCCTCAGGATTTAGTCTAGAAATTATGAAAATAACTGTATTTTTAAGATAAAATGTATTTATGATGCTTAGTTGTGATGTTTTCTCAACTTGTTGACTTATTTTGATTAATTTATTTAAGAAGTTTAGATCCGTGGTTTTTTTAACTTCATAATATTGTTTATTACTGAGATTATGAATATTTTTTTATATTGTTAAATTTCATTTCATTCATTGGTTACATACATTCTATATAATGTATGTCTAGACATTATATGTCTATACGTTTATATCCCTCGCGGGGTAGACAGAGGCAATAGTCTCGAAAATACTAAAAGGCCACTTTCAGTTCAGCTGGCTTCAAGATGGAATTGAGATTTGAATAGTGACAGCTTGTTAACCCATCGCCTATAAGAATCCGGAGTTTAAAAAGCTTATGCTTAAGTCACCTTTAACTATATTCATGGGAAAAATATGGCTATGGATTCTAAAACCATAATTTGCAAAGTTTTCTCATTTTTTCGTGCGCCTTTTTCTTTTGTTAACTCTCGTTCAACTGCCGTTTCAAATTCCTTTACTTTGATTATATTTTAACAAAATAAAACAAAAGCACAAAACAAAATAGGATACTTTATTACAAACAACAAACGCAGAAAGTACTTTCAAAAGGGTCAATTAAACGTCACCGAGACAAATATGTGTTCAGGTTTAACAATAAAATGTATTATCATATTATCTTACCTCTTTATCCAGCTAATTATACAAAAGACCGCATTATTTTATTTATATACTTTGTACATAAAATATGCAAATAATTAACAGCTGCTGCATACTTTACTATGTATCATTAATTGTACAAGAATTGAGAATATTTAAATAAATAATCTAAATACACTATTAGAAAAACTGTTGTCGATCAACACAATTGCTATATTCACTGCCTACCCCACACTTCGGACTACCATTTTTCCTATGAAACTGCATCGTTCATAGTCTTACAGTTATATAGGCGTACAGTCAACAGCATATCAACCTGCCAAAATTCACTGCAAATGCCTATATTACCTCGTCATAGAGTTCCATGTAAGGTAACTTGATATGCGGTTTACTGTACATAGATCAGGTATCGGTACATAGATAGTATTCTAGGTACGCACCTCGCACTTTACAGACCTAACTAAAATAATTTCACTTATCATAAAATTTGCATTGTCATTATCACAGGCGCATCATTTACTTCGAGTTCCGGCCAAAGACATACACTTTATAACGTTCCACAACGTTACGTTTCTTTAAGTGGCAAAAATCCCTCACCCGCATAAGTTCAAGCTCAAAATAACTAACACATCACAAGGGGGTCAATGAACCCCTACTAGGGATGTGCCGCTAAATTTCGACATGCTTCTTGTTCTGGTTACCAAGGTCCGCCGCCTGCTCGAAGGTGTCCGGCAGAGCGGACCCCAGGGTCTCCGGCGTCAGGAAGATGAGCGCCCCTGATATCAGACCGAGGGTGCCAAATAATGCAAATGGCAACTTGTCCCACACAAGATCACCCTGAAATGATATAACCATATGAATTGATAAAAGAACACAAATTTTTGGAATTTACTGACATGCCAATTATGTGGGATTGTATTTTTGGTTCAAGAGATAGAATAAAGATTTTTAAGATTTTAAGCAAATGCAGGTTCGCGGCAGAATCTGAATCTTTTATGAAATTTATGGTTTCTGCACATTTGCATTCATAAATACAGTCGAAACAACCGACAATAGAGCCGTGAAATTCTGAACACAATTATACCTACACATATTATACAAAAAAAAACCTTTTTAAAGTTTTTTTTTCATTCATTCATTATTACTAAGTTATGTTTTACGTGATGTAAAACCAAAAAAGTAAAAAAATGAATTACTCACGAGAGCTGGTGTAAGCGGAGCCAGTATAGACCCCACGCGACCAATCATCGAGGAGAAGGCGAACAGGGAATGTCTGTACTTCGTGGGGTACAGTTCCAGGGTGTACACGTACACCGCAGTCATCGTCATGGCGCTGCTGAAGGTGCCTATCAGGTACACTGTCCAGGCAGCCCCAGGCAAGTCTGGAAGTAAAATACTAGGTATATTGAAATTTTTGACAATATATTTAATTTGCATACTTATTTGCAGAAGCTGATGTTTGAAGCTAACAGTTGTAAATGCAATAAAGATCGACTTGTATTAAAATCTATTGTAAGTTCAATTTGATCAGAATATGTATAAAATGTTCTCTTATTTATACAAAATAAATTAATTGACTTTGTTGAGAAACAGAAGCAATACTATATGTTTTCACACAAGAGAGAATTAATAAAAAGGTATTTCAAAACGCTCTCACCTTCAGGCATGAAGATATACGCGATTTGGCAAGCGGCGCCGATCCAGAACGCCATAATCAACACCGGCCTCCTTCCCAAGCGGTCTAGCAGCAGCACGGCCGCCCAATACCCAGGGATCTGCGCCGACGACACAGCCATGTAGTTGTGGTAACGGTTCCCAGACATGTTCACCGAGTTGATCGACATTCCGTAATAGATGAACAGGTTCGAGATCCACCAGACGGGTGATATCGCGCACCGCAGCAATATCTTCTTGTTTCTGAACACTTGCACCACCAGCCAGGGCTCACTAGCTTTCTCCGCTTTCTCCTTGAGCGCATTCTCCTTCTCTTCTTCAGCAGTCGCTCTCAGTAAGGCCAGTGATTTCTCAGAAAGTTGTCGTTTGTTGACATGAGCTATTTTCTTCAGTACTTTTTCTGCTTCTTCGTAGCGACCTTTGCATTAAAATATGATAGAAGACACATGAAATAAACTGTACTCCTGTGAGCTTCGATCCTAGAGATCCTATCTTTATCATCACTTCACTTCGCTACATATTATAAAGGCCCGTATTTTCTATGGCTGTGTATGTATGCGTTGACGCGTTGACCTCAGATGTTGACGGATTTTGTTCCTGTTTGAAACGTAAAAATGCTACCCGTGCGCAGCCGGTACAGGTCTCTAGTAAGTCAAAAATTTCATCAAAATCAAGTTTATTCAACCCAGAAACTACTGGACCTTTACCTTCAACAATTTTTTTTTTATTTAATTTCTTTTTGCATTTTTATTTCTGCTGAGCATGAAGAAATTTGATATTTCTCAAACCCAATCTTGTAAGAATCTAAACAAAAGCAATATTTACAAAAATCTTACCTTTGCTCAAATACCAGCGTACAGACTCGGAGATGATCCACAGGTAGACGATGCTGATCAGCTGAGGGACGTAGAGAGTGAGGGTGAGGTTCTTCCACTCGGGCACGCCCCACGCGATCAGCCCCATGGTGATCTGCCCCACGGAGAAGAACATATTCATGGACGCGCCCGCCGCCACGCGGTACTTTGGTCCTACCACCTCCGTTACTGAAATAGATGTTGAAATGAAAATTGTTATTTCATCGTTATGGGAACTTTTGAACATCAAATGAATTACTTTATATAAAATTTTGCTGACATGACTCAGTTTAATTCAAGTGTCAATTGTAATTCAAGTCTAAAGCAGTTATAAAAAGATTAAGATTTAGATAACTGTAATGCAATAAAATAGTTAGATTAATTTATACGCATTGATGTCTACGTAGTTTTAAATAAGATAAGGTATAAGAGAAATTTATTCATACATACATACATACATACCGTCACGTCTATATCCCTTGCGGGGTAGACAGAGCCAACAGTCTTGAAAAGACTGAATGGCCACGTTCAGCTATTTGGATTAACGATAGAATTGAGATTCAACTAGTGACAGGTTGCTAGCCCATCGCCTAAAAAAGAATCCCAAGTTTGTAAGCCTATCCCTTAGTCGCCTTTTACGACATCCATGGGAAAGAGATGGAGTAGTCCTTTTCTTTTTTGTATTGGTGCCGGGAACCACACGGCACCTAGCAATTGTACTCTATTACTTAAATGAATAAGTCCATAATCGTATAAATTATGTGGGTAGTCGAAAAATCTTAAAAATGATATAAATGGAACACTTATGAGGAATGCTCAATCGCCTAGGAACTGGAAAGCGCCTACGTTAAATTAGTAACTTATTATAGTTACCTTTATCACTAATCTAGCTTTTGCCCGCGACTTCGTCCGCCTTAAATCCCTACAAACTTACGTCGATATGCTTTAATTACCAATGTTACCTAGTTTTACACAAAAAACTAAAGAGTCACCATTTTTTCTAGGTATTTTGTTAATATGTCCACCACTTTTTCCTTTTTAATCCTTTTATAAGTTAAAGACTAAAAGTCTCTTGTTATATTCGCAAGTCTTCACTCAGGGAGCTGGGACATTGAGAAAAAAATATAGCTATGAAAAAAGTCTTCCTATGCAGAAGTACATATTTTTTAATTCAAGGAACTGTATTGTATCATGTTTTTTGTGCGATAAAGAGTTTGCACACTTAAGATACAGACAAAATATGCTAGGTACTACTAACAAATACCATACCTATAAAAATCATAGTCCTATACCTATTCCGATATTTATGGACCTTGTTGACTCTCAGACAAAACTTAGAACTTAAAATACATACTAAGGCCAGCCAAAATTGATACCGGACAATTGATAAAACCGTTCATTGAATGGCCTGTAGAAATCCCTTAGTCTCTCAATGGCGACGGGGTCGATGTGTGGGTGATTCCTGCCCTTGGTCTTCCCGAGGCAGTGCGGAGTGGAATGTACCTCGGATTTGAGGAGGCAAGGGAATCCTTTCGTCGAGTTAAAATAGAAATTCTTCTCGGTGATCACCCTCTTTAGGCCTAGGAAATCCTGAACCCTCTTCATTTCCGCCGCTGGATCAGTGATCAGCCTCTCCCCATTGATCAGCAGAAGCCTGGATCTTGGGAATCTTCTCAGCCACCGCCTCAAAGGTCTGCAGTACACTCCGAGCCTGACCGGCGGCCATGATGCGTTCACCACCGAGCAAGGGACTCCATCCCAACCGACTGTGCTGTTCAAGAGGGCTAAATCTTCGAATCTTGGTAGGCTGGGTCTTTTGCTAGCTGATTGCGTGTAGTCACTGATCGCCCTTGTGACCGGGTCTCTGACCACGGCCAGCAGTTTGACCGCCGGGTTCATGGCGAACACACGGCGGGGCGCTGACCTCGTCACCCAGTAAGATGGCGTCTTCTCCATCGTGATCTGACCGGCAAGGGTCGGGGGCATTTTGTCCCTGTACCATTCGAAACCCTTGTGGTAATATTTATCGAAAAAGTGAACTTCTGATCCTGCAGCCCTAACATCAGGATGAAGTCTTAGAAATTCTAAGAGGGCCCTAGTTCCGCACTTCTTAACGCCTATGACCAATGCGTCCGGCAGCCTCTTCGTGGCTACATCTTGTAACTAAATCCTAGATAAGAGGCGAAATGAGCAGTAGCACTCTTGTAATGCGATATGTGTCTTCGTAAAAACTGATATTTGAGCGCGAACTTCCTTTCGTCAACTAAACAAGAATTCAGTGCATAGAATAAATATAATAGAAACAATAATATGAAATAAATAAACATAGTTCGTTTCGATAGAGCCGGTGTCCATTTCATTGCTATGTTTCGAAATCATTTGTAATGATTTCATTTCCCCGCGTTAATAAACTTTTAACATGATCATACGAAATATTGTAGGTATTCTAAATAAACTCCACTCAAACACAACACACTGCAGTCATTCAAAATTTACTGCAGTGTTTTAGTTTGACATTTTTATTTTAATCACGCGATCAATGTATTTCCCGGGATCAGATTAAACAACGGGGCGGTAAAGCGCAAACGCGGTGATACGTTCTTAAATTTTCCACTACTCTCTGTGAGAAATTTATTCTCTGTGTATAATAGGTATATAATATTATCGACAATACGCTTTTAGGGTCATTACTTTCTAAATATAATTAAATATAAATTAAATTTCCGAATTTGCATCAGTTTTAGTATGATCCCTTTTCCCATATGAATCACATGACATTAAAATTTGAAGTGAAAGTGGGTCAGATCCTTGGACCAACATTACGTCGATGTTGACACACTGAAAACAATCCTAACTTGAAGGCGGACTTCCAAACGAATTTTTCTCCATTGATATGTATTCCTTTATTTATAAACAAACAAACGTAAACAAACCCGTGGCATGAATCAGTCTAGACGTTCAGCAGAATCATCGTGATAAATAGACTATTTTAATTTTAAATAAATAATCTGCAGCCAAATTATAATGTACAGCAGATAATCAGATAATTCCGTTTTATCGAGGAATTTATGGCAACTTATTGCATCGGTAATTCAGGATAGGTCATATCATCAAATTACGCCACATTTTGCTGATAAATTAAAATACCGCAATCTCACGTATAATCCGGTGTATCTTTATCCTTATTGATAACATTACAATCATTTACTTTATCTTATTTTCTCAGCATATCAGTGTCCAGTATGGGACCTCTTCATGCTTTCTTTGTAGACCTGGCTCAAAAAACGGAGTAAAAAAGTGTTCAGAAATATTGTAATAAATGTGTTCGTAACGCTACATGCGTAAACACATTTTTTTTTTTCAACAAATACACTAATTGATTTATTGAATGATTTATTGAATGCATTCAAAACGTCATTTACAAAAACATCGCTCTTGGTCTCTGATGAAACAATATCTACTATAGCACACTTAGTGCTCTTAAGCAATATATTCAGAATACACAAATGTGATTTGAAGATACTGATAAATTTACCTATAACATAGGCGCAGGAAAATCCACCAGAACCGAAGGTAGCCTCAGCGAACTCCGAGATGATGAACCCAGCGTACGTGTCGGCGAAGTAGCGGACGGCTCCTAACCAGGCGGTGTTCAGGGCGTTGAAGACCAGGGCTATGCGGCGGCCGAAACGGTCGGAGATGAAGCCAGTGATGGGGAGAGCAGTCAGGGTGCCAAAAGTTCTGATCGAGCCGATTATGGTCCGACGCCACTCTTCACAGCCCAAGTCATACTAAATTGTAAAACAATCATGAATTATAAATTATCCCAATCTTAGATCCTTAAAAGACCTACGAACTTTGCAGGAGAACCTAATCTAGCTTTAATTATGGTGGATCTATATATCTGTATATATGGTGTCCGAATGTGCAGTTTCTTCCTTTCAGTCCTTTACCGTAACAATATTGATTAGTACAATAATTAAAATGAAATTCAAAAACACAAATTGTCATTAGTAAGAAATTTCGAAAGTAAGAACAGGTACCCTTTTTGACTTTATAACTACTATCAACTTTAAATGTCATACATTGCAATACTTACATCGTATACCACAGACAGCGTATTCTCATAAAGCCGTTCTTCGCAATCGACTCTGCTAGTTCTGTTGAACAGTTCGGCAGGGCAAGTAGCGTGATTCGTGACATTAGAAAGCCCGTCAAACCGCTCACAGCCGGCGAAGGAAGACCCCGAGGCTGGAACAGCGTTCAAGATCCAAGAGGGAGCAAACTCAGGGTTTTCTCCGTCGCATTCCGGGATGTGGCATCTGAAAAATAAATAAATATCATTCAATTTCATGTCTTGCATACGGAGAATACAGTTTGTTTTTTTTTTTTTGAAAAATAACAGAATTGATGACTGAAGATCAGTGTTTACCTACCTTATGCTTTCGCAGTATAGAAGAGACACAATGATAAGATGCTTTCAAGAGAGTAAGGGCTTTGAAGCCTACAAAGGTAGGTACCTAAGAATATAAACTGGAATACGCGGTGATGAATGAGCCTCTATACTATATAAAGCCTAAATTTCAGATTGACACAATTGAATGACATGCTCCCTCCAGCTCCTATCGACATACTAGTTACCTTCGATTGGATAACTTCCATGGGCTATCCCACAATATTCTGAAGGTGGCTTATGCTATCGCCGAAAGGTGACTCGAATTTTTATCTTGAAGACATGAATATTTTGTTGTTCTTTAAAATATCTTGGTTGATCAACAAAAAAAGTTGTTATAACAGGAACTAACGGAGGACCAGGCCACCATACCTAACTGCAAATGATCAATTCCCCAGCTGTTAAAGCATTTGCGGTTTAATTTTTATTATTATTTCTATGGTCATCTTCGTCTCGTTTTTTGTTTGCGACAGTCTCATATCATTTCATCTTAAATGTAAGTGAATTTAAATAGCCAGTTTAAGATCTTCACTACTGTGCATATGTTTTGGTTGGACAGTCATCCTATTCTCCTAAACTTGCTAGTAAGTACATAATACAATTTTATTTATGTCAATGTCTAAATTAATGTTATGGCCTAAATATTTTCCATTTTTTGAATTTTTCAGGAGAACTTTACAGGCACATTAGGCAGAAATTAATTAATTAAAGTCGAAATTTTGTATATTTTATTATTGAGTGTTTTTAAAGATTTAGAACGTCAGACATTAACAATCAAAAATTTCGTGCCTACGTAGTTCACAAGTAAATTTTTAAAAATAAAAATTATTTTAATTTACCTGGTATTAATCCTGGCAGTAGTGAAGACGTACTCGTTGGCCCCCCACGACATGAAGATCACTATCACCAGCGCCAGCAGCAAGGTGCGCAGCTGGAACATCCCGAACTGGCCCAGTTCGTCCCTCAGGATGTCATCCAAGTTTATCCTTTTCATTTTCGTCTCCATATTGCCGTTGTCCCTCGTCACTGCACCTCATTGAATGACTTCTGTGGTTATCATATCTAGTTTTTATAACGTGGTGAACGATATAAATCAATACATAAACCGCATTCAAGGAACCTTTACACGAAGATAATTCGTGATAGAATTTTCTAAGTCTGAATTTTTATCGGATTTATTGGTTTATTGGTGCTCATTGACTATTATCGTCTATTTCAGACCATCGAAACCTATAAAATGACATGAATTTTATGAAGTTAATCTTTTATAGTTAACTAGGGTTTTCCCAGGCTTCGCTTTCATTTAATGTATAGTAACAAATTTATATTTACCATCTTTGAACATACATATAATATATGAGGTCTTTATCTCTTACAGGGTAAATAGAGCCAACACATTTCTCAAAAAGGCTTTCATTATAATTTGCAAAAATCTGTGATCAAATTTCAAAAAGAGATCTGTATTCATTGTTTAATTTTCATTAGTTATAGCTTTGACATGCTTTATTTTTATTTGATATAGCTTTAAAAGACTATATTAGATTTGTTTGTCTCGGCTTTCTTACTCATCAAATCCCTTATTTATAAATTACTAATGTTATAAATCCGAAAGTCTGTCTGTCTGTTCCGCTTTCACAGCTATACAGCTGGACTAATTTCTATTAAATAAGGTTCAGGTATAGAATAGACCTTCAGGAGTCATATAGGCTACTTTTTCTGAAATTTCCTACAGTAGCGAACCCCCGCGCATAAGCAGTTATTTATACATATATCATTCTCCTGTATCTTTCAAACCTATAAATACTTAAAAATATTCAAGTGATGTTCCTGTAATTTACTAAGATGTTTGTGTCTTTTTAAGCATTCGGTTACATAGGTTAAGGTAACCTTCACAGACCATCACCATACATCGCTTGTCTTCAGGTAAGTCTTAGAATTTTTCACCTTGTAAGAAAGACTTTTTTAAAAGCATTAAGGAAATAGTGGCCATATCTTATATCGTACTTTGACCACACTTATCTTACATATTCTTTGTCATGTGTTTTTATTTATCTTTTGTGCTATGACATTGTAAAAGCTGGACAAATATAGACGTCAATCGTTAATTTATTGGTATAGCTTAAATTATATTCAATTCCTTATTCTAGTACTAATTATGGGATCATGTTTTTTTTCAGTATATTTGGTCTTAATTCCTTTGTTTTCTATTAAAATGTAAGCTAGTGGTAACATCTAAAATACCTTACAGTTATTTTTAAACAAGATATAATAAGAGGTACAAATTGCACGGACGGTATTTTTATTTCACACTGTAAGTGTTATGAATGGATATGCCCCCGTTCAAAACTGTATTGTAAGTAGATATCGTAAAGTATTCAATATTTTAGCTGAATCATCTGCTTATTAAATCTATATTATTATCTTGAACCACAGGCTTAACTATTATCAAAATTAAAGATAATTTATTTGAATAAAATATAGAAATACAGTTGTACAACCTGGGTGGTTAACAATATTAAAAAAAACCAGCCATAAATAATTTAGACAATATTTTCACAATCTCTACGGAAAGAAAGGCGGCTGGCACCCACGATGGTTTTCTTCACGAAGCTTTCACTAAATAAATGTGTCCATTATCATAGCCGCTTATTACGACATCCACGAAAAAGGAATGAAATGGTCCTATTCAAAAGTGAAGTAAGTTGGAATAGGACACACACCGCCCCCAACAAAAATCTTTATTTTTAATATATTTTTTATAGTAATATATATTACAGTCCGCTTTGCTACGGGGTTTCTGGCAACCGGCGACCCAAATATCGCGTTTGATCGTAAACCGCGATCTGAGATTCCGGCCGGAGCCCGATATATCTGGCAGTCTCGCGCCCGTCACCAGCGGTCTAAATACTGGAAACGTAAACATTCGCCTCTCAACTCATATCACCATGTATATTTGCCGAAATAATGTAGAATTTAAGTTTTATATCTGCGGATTACCGCGGGATTACGCCGGATTGGAGTGATAAATTATAGTTTGCGTGTAGTGGAAATCTGTGAAGTGTAATTTGTCGTGTTTGTGGAAGATTGTTTTTTTTTACGGTGGAGATGAGTTAATTTATGTGTTAAATATTTTTCTTATTTACTTAATCTATCTTTTTATTGTACTTTTAGTTTGTACGTTAGATGCTAAGTATGGTTTATTTTCTTTTCTTAGTCTTATAACGTTAGCCACAGGTATTCAATTATTGTATACATTAACAAAATCAAAAGTTTAAATGATGAATTTCAAATTATGGCTGGAAGGAAATTAGATCAAAAGATTTGACATTAACCTATGTTGCACCACTCTAGTTAATCTTTAGTTAGATCTACAAATGACTCGGTCATTTTAATCATAACTGTGACTGACCACACCTGACCACCAACTGTAGCCGGTGACCATTCGCGACTGACCAGTCAGTGACCACGTTGCAATGTCTCGTCGTGAGCGCGACAGGCCCGTGGTGGAGTACCCAGTAGCACCTCTAGCGCCTCCCAGCAAATGTGCTAAGGTGAGATAGTATAAATAGCATTATTTCTGGATGTACAGTCAGCGGTAGAAAAACTTGACCCCCTGTACAAACAAGCCAAATGCAAAAGGAGTGAGATTTACCTGCCGATGACTGTGCATACAGTTCGCTAAATTAAAATGTAATCTCAATGATCATAGTTACCTTTTACATCTAGATATGTATTTTTGCTACAACGAGAAAAGTACAGTAATTTTATTAATCTATTTAAAACATTGGGCGGACTTAATGCCGTTTGGTATTCTCTATCAGTCTACCAGCTGACCAACCAAAAAACTCTAAATTGGCGATTTCAGATTCAGGTTTCCTTTGTTTCAGATGTAAAAATACTACTTATCCCAGTTTTTTGAGTTTAAATTCTACCTAAGTATGTAGTTTATACCACTTCACCAGATGTACAGGCATACTGCCCACCATGCCTTCTTAAGATCGAAATCTTTTTCTTACATGTTCAAGATTAGCCTCTTTTCCTCTTTCATTAAAAAGATGGTCCATAAAAAATACATACATATATATATATATATATATATATATACTCATTGAACCTGAAAGTTTCGTAATAGTAGTATTTGAACCTACAACCTCCGGGGTTATCAGGCCATTAGACGTAGGCAAATGAATATACAGTCAATACTATATTGTTCACATCTGTTACTGTTGATTTTAATGACTAATAATTAGATGCTACATTACTCGTATACCTACACTGATAATTGATCAATGATTAATTTATATTTTGGGCGCCTTAGATAAAGCTTTGACAGGATGGCGTCATAACAAAATACATTATTATCATCACGCATACTTTTCATCGAGATAGGAAGATAGTATGGATTCTCACCTGCTAGCTACGATCCTAACAGATTTTTATAGCTTCCTTTACGCTTATCACTATATACCTCAATCACTAGGTACTTGGTGATGTTAATTAAAATTTGATAGAAATACACTACTTAGACTTCAAGTAACTGTGTTTTGGGCTTTGTATTTTCTGAATATTTCCACCGGAGGGAGCAAAAACTTAGGCTTATTACAAATGAAAATACTGACTGAAGAATCGATCAACGCACAGCTGAAACTACTGGATATTGAAACTTGCTTTCCAGCTCAGTGTGGTGTACTCAGATACAAGTGCTACTTAATTCAGGCACAGTCTCACAAAATCTAACTCTGTTTGTTAGTATCAAAATCAATATTTATCTAACCTAAAAAGTTTATTTATAACAAACATACAAATATTCACGTCTATATCCCTAGCGGGGTAGACAGTCTTCAAGAGACTGAGAGGCCACGTTCAGCTGTTTGGCCTCATGATAGAATTGAGAGAGAGGGAGGGTTTCCCGATATTCCTATCTTGCGCATAGCAAGTCGCAAACGCTAGATTTGTATTTTTAGGGATGGTTCTTGCTCAGGTGCTGTACTACACGTGGAAGCTGTGCTCGGTGGTGTTCTCCCACTTCGTGATGATCAGCCTGGTGGTGGCCTACTGCATTCTGGGAGCCGTCACCTTTGAGAAGTTGGAAGCGCAACATGAAAGAGAGGTAATCTAAGTTTTTTATAATAGAACGTTCTTTTATTGACCTTTTCTTTGTAGAAACTAAGAACTATCTTCAGAGTATTTATCTGTCTCATTTCTAGTCGAGTGGAACCGAATACGCCACCTTTAATAGACCATACATACACCTTCACAATTATTAAATTCAACGTGAGGTAGTTTCAGAATCCACCCAAAGATATAAATATTGCTAGTCCTTTTTGACTATAAGAGACCAATATTTATTACACACAGTAAAAACATAAGTGCAGAAAAATCTTTACAGTAAACGACTGTAATTTTTTATAGACTACAAGTATAATGTAACTGTGCCCCACCATATTTACCTGAGACCATGTGGGTTACGTGGATGAGATCGTTTTAGTTATAAGGTCGCCTTTTGCTATAATTTTAATATAATTAAATGTGAATTTACTGTAATTTCTCGTGGTGCAATAGAGAGTTGTTGTATTGTTCATCCATTGTACTCGTGTGCAGGTGAAGATGAACATATCTCAGATCCGCAGCAACACGACGCAGAGCATCTGGCTGATGACGCGGAACGTGCCGCTCCTCAACCAGACCAACTGGACCTCGGAGGTCGTCGACATGCTCAAGGTGTGAAGCTGATATACATTAGATATGGTCACGTCTATATCCCTTGCGAGGTAGACAGAGCCAACAGTCTTGAAAAGACTGAATGGCCACGTTCAGCTATTTGGCTTAATGATAGAATTAAGATTCAAATAGTTACAGGTTGCTAGCCCATCGCCTAAAAGAAGAAACCCAAGTTTTTAAGCCTATTCCTTAGTCGCCTTTTACGACATCCATGGGAAAGAAATGGAGTGGTCCTATTTTTTTTGTATTGGTGCCGGGAACCACACGGCACATATGAAGCTGATATATTTGACACGTATGTATGACAGAGGCGCGATTGGATGGAATTGCGATTGTCTCTATTAGTTTTTGAATCCTTTCATGTTTTTCGTATTTTCTAAAATATTCTTTATATTGCTTTCTTTGTTTTTGATATTCTACGTAATTGTTCTTCTAATCATCTCTAACATAAAAACTTTCTTTTACATATTTGTGTTGGTTAAATTCCATGGCCAATCGATAAGCCGCTGCAGCGGCTGATCGTACTTTCGGTCACATTTTGTGATCTGCTCAGTGGACCCCAGGGCCCTTGAGCAGTAGCGGAAAGTAGAAACACTACCAAACAAGAAGGTGCTTCATAAACAAAAAGCATGTTATTTTGTGAAGATGTTTTTTTGTCTGGTTATGAACCTACAGATTCGTACGCCGTCGAGAGGTTAATTTTATTTATTCCTCATATCTCATAACAGCACTTCAAATTTTTATTCAGTAGTTTCCTTTGAAAATTGTATTTTTATAGGACTTCGAGAATTCCATCCTGCTGGAAATGAAGGTGCGCGGCTGGGACGGCAACGAGAGCACCGACCGCATCCAGTGGACCTTCACCGGCGCGCTGTTCTACTCCATCATCGTCATCACCACCATCGGTAAGTGGTTCTATGGATTACAGGTGAAGGAATAAGGTGGGCAATCTGAATTATAAAGACCTATCGTGGAAATATACCTTCCAACCGTAACTCCGCCTGCGTGAAACAAGTTTCCCGTTTATTTCGGATTGTCCTCACGTTTTGACACCACACGGATACTGTAGGCCCAGTGGAATGTGTTGATATGACAGTCAGTCAATGAGTTTGCTCATTTAAATATACAGATAATGACCTGTATCAAATAGCAGGTGCCCATCGGCGCGACTTGTGTTAACATTAATCCTTGAAAACCCAATCTAATAAAATGTTACAAACATTATGCTTAAGCATTTAAAAAAAAAAAAAAAAAAAAATATACAGATAGCTATATATAAAAGAGAACCGAAATACGTTTGGTCCATTATCGGCGTCACTACAAGTAAATAAATTTTCTTTTAATTCTTGATTTTTAATCACAACATTCTACAGAAACCACAAAACTAAAGCAAGTTTTGAATAATGTGCAAATTAAAAAAATAAATTTTAATAAATTCTTGAAATGAAATCGTATTTCTATTCAAAAAGCTGGCTAAAATCCCGAGTTGTGACGAGCGGTGGATGTATGACACGTTGGGCGATTGCCAAACTCATTCTTCAATTTTATCACATCCCGCTTATTTCTTTTGAATTATATTTTGTATGCAAAGTAAATATCATTAGGTAGGTAAGGCACTTTACAATTTTTTTTTATTGCTTTTTGTAATCTTTTCACAGCACAGAAATTTACACAGTTTTGAGAAATAGTGTAAGTATTCCTGCTTCAATTTTAATGTCAATACATCAGAGCCCTGGTCCTCTTTTTAGATTTGAAGAGGTTTTTGGCTTACCATTGCAACCTATAAGGAATTATAATGTGGTTCAAACTAACTTTATGTTATTATCTTTTAACATACATTCATCAAAAATAAAATCACATCTCTCTCTCTCTCTCTCGGAGGGGAGAGAAATACTACATCTTTCCACTCGCCACGATCCCTGTTAAACTCTTTCGCTTTTGCTTCATTCACATTCATAACTCTCTTCTTGCAAGCTCGGCGATTTCGGGTACTCTTGACCTGATCTTTGGCTAGAATATCCTCGATATTCTACTTAGTTATAATAACATCCTTCGCAAGAATTATTTTATGTATTCAATGGGATAAAAAAGAAACTTTCGAAACAGTTGAATACTAGTGGGTAGTATTAATTAAAAAAATATGCCTTGTAGTTGTTTTATTCAGAAAACATCGCTGTCCTTTTTAAAAGTTTCTTCCGTGGTGTCGACAGCCCCCGGCCTTGTCTGGACCCTGGACTTGCGATTCCGATGTCTCGGACACCGCGGCCTGGGGTCGGCTATAACATATACCATTTGTGAACCACGCATAATAAAACATGTTCATCATATTATAGGCAAACAGGGCAAATGTACGATGGCATTAGTATTTACTATTAAGCTTGGTCTTATCTGAAATTTCTAGTCCAGCTCTTTCAAGTAAGAACCGCCGTTATTTACATAAATTTATCGGAATAAATAAAACTTCATTATCCAGGTCTCTGTGGTTTACAAAATATAACATTAATCACAGATGTTAGGTAACTAGCACAAATTCTACACAACTATTGGCACTACACACTACTCTACCTAGTGCTACACAAGTCTCAAACACAAACAAATCACTACCACACACACGTTAGTGTCACACAACGCCACACACAGTTTATTTACCGTAGTAGAAAGGCCTTCTAGGTCCTATGTGTCCCGTGGGACCTCCTGGCCCAACAAGGATCTGTCTTCCTGGCCCTATTATACCTGTTGGACCGCCTGGGCCGACCAATAAACCTGGGTTTCTCATTTGGCCGCCTCCATACCCGTACGGCCCTATAATGCCTGTGGGACCTCCAGGGCCAACCAAAACTGGTCTTCGGCCGTATCCCGCGGGCCCAATGATGCCAGTCGGACCACCAGGACCGACGAGGATGCCTCGCTGAGCAGATTCGCTCGATCCGACATCTCTCGAAGGAGCGGTATATCTATCGTCGAGATTATTAGGACCGATAACGCCTGTAGGGCCGTCCGGGCCGACGAGCACTCCTGGATTGTTTTGTCTTAGAGCTCCTGGCCCGATGATTCCAGTAGGTCCATCTGGTCCCACCAAGATGGGTCTGCTAGGCGCGTGGTCCCCCGCGGGCCCGCCGGGGCCGATGAGGACGGGCGTCTGCTGCGGGACGCCCGCGTCCCGGTCGTGGCTGTAGGCCGAGATCGGCGGCGGAGGGAACGGGCCCGCCACCTTGTCCTTCCCGGGATACAGTTGGGGACGCTCGTCGTTAATTTCGTTGAAGAATTCTGAAAAAAATATATATAACTAAGTATTAAAACTGACGGAACATAAACAGGGTAACCAATGGTTTTATTATTATTTATTAAACTACCACTTAAAAATAATCTTAATCAGTGAGAAATAAATGTTATCTTAGCAACGATTAATAATATCTTATTTGTGCCAATGTTTTCATACAGAAACATTATTGAAATGAAACGGCAACATAACCTAGGTTAACAAATACCTGGATTAGGGTAAGCTGTGTTGCCGG
Source organism: Amyelois transitella (assembly GCF_032362555.1). Lineage (NCBI taxonomy): Eukaryota > Metazoa > Arthropoda > Insecta > Lepidoptera > Pyralidae > Amyelois > Amyelois transitella. Next base: position 156,760 of record NC_083511.1, on the reverse strand, counting down.
GGCGTTTAGCGCAGCACAAATATTTACCCGGGCCGCACACCTTCTGAAATTTTAAAATAAAATTAAATATAATATTAATCACAAATTGTACAATTAAAACTGACATAATAAATACACTATCAACTTAATTCGTGAAGCCACTCAGATGATAGTAATTTCTAATCACAATGAAGTAGATGGAATCTATAAAGATGAATCGCCAAATAAGCGTATTTACTTGCGAACAGCTTGAACAATTTTTAAAACACAAAAACATTCATGGAAGGAAGGAAATCTTAAAACAAGGAAAATAATAAAATCAACTTTGACAATAACAAAAATAAAAGAAAATAAGTCAAAGTAACATCTGCTCGGGCAGCTTGTATAATAAAAAAGAAACAGTAACTCACCGAAGTGTCGTGTCCTGGACTGCAGTCAGGGTTTGTGACGCACTTGCATTGCAGCATGGAGTCCAGAGTTCCGTCGGAGTACTGACGGTGGGGCCTGGAATATTCGGGAATTATTTTTATTAGAATTTTGTGTTGTCACAATAATATGACATTCGATTCAATAGTATCTGTATTTCAAGATTTATTCTCGCAAATTCTACAGATATAACTTCATGTTAACGTAACGTTCTTGCTTCTGTATTTTTAGGGTTACATTACCTGCTTGTTTTGAATGAAATTAATCTGTCTGAATAATTTAGACATTGACCCATATAAAATTTATTGAAGATTATAAAAATCAATCAAGGAAAAAGTTTATAGGTACTTAGGATTTATATTTGGGCGATGGACTAACAACCCATCACTATTTGAATCTCAATTCCATCATCAATCCATTCAGCTGAACTTAACGTGTGTATTATCACATCATACACTCACTGCGCTCTGTAAGCCTCGTGCGTTTCGACCCGGACCGGGTACCGGCCCGGCGCGTCGGCCGGCCGGTTGTAGAAGCCGGCCGTGTCCCGCGCCGGCTGGAACGGCGCCGGATCGTCGGCTTCCAAGTCACTCGAGATGTAGTTTCTAAAAATAAAAAAAGAAGATTTCGTTTAAGTTTAATATGGAATAATGAATAAAACCTTCAAGGTAAGTGTCACACCTGCGAGTGCCGTGTGGTGGCTAGAGTAAAATGAGAATGAAAATAAACAAAGCTCACTCCGTTACTGAAAATTCAAGCTAATATTTTATCCACAACAAGTTATGTTGGTGCCGCTGTAGGAGGTCGAAATTTAGTCGAGGTTCGGCCGTGCAGCTTTTTTCTTTAACTTGGCGGATAATCCATCTCTTTATTAGATGACATAGTAATTCCAGTAATCAGTTATTAGACATACTTATTCCCAGAGTAAATATGTGACAAACATAAAGCTGAACATAAAAACTTAGTCAATCTTTTAACAATATGTACATACTTGGTAATGTTTTGTCTTTAGCGGATCAAGTCAACTAGTATATTATAATCGGTATGTAATACTCTGTGGCCGAAGATATTACTACAAAACTGTTGTTAAAAGCTAGGTATCTAATTATAAATTTACTCCAATTAAAAAAGACACAAATTTATCAGCCTCAATGCTAATGAATGTACATTTTTTGTCAGTTTAATCTCAACGCAGTGAAAGTAAGGTCGGTGTTATACTGAGGCCAGTTTCGCAAAATGTTTGTGACTGCCTTCCTTGTGACAATGCGCAGTAAAAGTGTCACGTGCGTAAGACCTACCAAAATTAGAGTGGATACTATAAGCTAGTCAAGAATACGATGTTTGTCAAAAGCTGTTTGTTGTTTATAAACTGTATAAGTTATTGATAAACTCTGCGATTGCCTGAAATTTTCTAGTCACAATTTCTCAAAGATTAAGGAGAATAAATTAGTTAAATCACATTGCTATGATATGAATAGAATATTTGCATACATATTATCAGTATCGAAATTTATTGCTCAGCAAAGATTTATGCTTTCCTCTTTTATTGATCTCTTACGACATTCATAGAATTAGAGACAGTGGTCACATTATTTTATACTTCGGTACCGTACCACACAACCTCCTAAATAAAGACCCAGTCAATAGAATAATGTACGATACATTGAAGCGTAGCATTGAAAACGGAATATATAAGAGAAAACGCATAATTTATAACGGAAATAATAATTACAGACGTGCAAAGGTTGAGTTTCCAAAATACAAATAGACACGACACCCGGCTGCGCACGCGTCGATAATAACACAATTACAGAGGCTTGCATCACTTCATGACTCGTTTTACCAGATTGCCTCTCATAGTCAGGTAGTCTAATTTGTTCGATAATTTTAATGCATAATTTTACGTTTAACTGCTACGTGATTAAAACGGGGGTAATGGGATACTTATTAAATTAATTTTATTATATTTTAACTTTGGAAATATAATAAATTTAATTTAATAAGTATCCCGAAATAAACACGAATCCTACAAAATTTAAAAGTAGAGGGGCCTAGTTAAATCTTTCTGTATTTTATCTAATATATTACACATAAAATTATATAAGTAGATAAATCTTGGATGCTGAACTATCGATACAGCTTTATGATTAGATACAAAAAACACACTTACGTTATGTTCATAAAAATCACTCACTTCTCACGCACGAAGTTGGGGTGCTTCGCTAGTATAAAATTTAACAAGTGCTACTCCTTCTTAAACATCAGTCATAAATCACCGATGAGGTCAATGAGACTCTAATTATCGTCACGATATCAGAAGATAATTGTCTGCTCCGGCGCAGAACTAATACAATGCTATCACATCGGTTGCTAATGAAACCTTTGGGAATCCCTAATTGTATGCATTGTTCGGACTGGGCTATCGTAAACACCATTCTAAGGAGATTTGTGTACCGTGGGCACTCCTTGACACTGTTAAAAGAATAAGCTTGATAATATAAGTTATTTAATATGAGTTTGTTGAGAAATTGTTTTACTTGGATAGAAATACATATATTGAAGTTTTAACTTAATTTAAACTACAAAACAATAATTATTTTAAACTTTAAGACACGTGCTTTACAGTTTTCAATGGGATGATGACTCGAATCAAACAATTTAATTCAAAATCCTCAATCTGCGTGTCATACTTTCCGGCTGCAAAGATAACGGCGAGATAATAAGAACCCGATTATTGAAATCCATACAGATTATTATATGGGCAAGTGTGTTTGTTAATTTAACCGAATTTTACGATAATTTATATATTTTTTTAAATGTGCATTTCGTTCTCTTGTAACCAGCCACGTCGGAAGGTGCGGTGTTGTGACGTCACGTTCCCACAGCCCTGGATCTCTCTCCGACAGATCGCAAACACAATGTGACGTGAAGCCGATCTATTACTCGGCTGACCTCCGCTAACAATCCACTAATTATGGTGAGACGCCGGATATTGTGAGAGGTAGCTGGCTCATACAGATATAATACGACCCTTAAAATTTGATACACATTCAGATGTATACACAGATGCATAATATGGGTCTGAAACTTTACTTCTTATGCGTGTTTATACATTATAATAATCAAGAATATGTTTTAAAACATTATGTATTGTATCTGTGTAGCTATTAATTTCGAGTATATTATTGCGATACCTATCTATAAGATATATCTAACCACTTTCTTTTGACTATTTTTAGGTCTAATTTATAATATTTTTTTGTTTTTAAGATTATATTGTAGCTCATATAACCTTAAAATCAACCCGGCCTATTTAGTAAAATCAACAACGACTAACCTTTCTGATGAAGAAGGACGTTCTTCATCGACGAACTGAACCTTGGTGTCAATCCTCACTGAGGCGCCGCCGTCCGGGAACTTCCACTTCTCTGCGGAGACTGCCACCGCCAGGGCTAGGAACAACCAACGTACTGCCTCTGAAATATGTAGCATTTCATCAGATTATTAGATAACTTTATTCAACTTGTATGTATCGTTGAACTTTGGTAGATTTTGAAAAATCTCAATTACGTCCAGGGAGTACCTGGAGATAAGCCAGAGGTTAGACGATGACCACAATCCGAGAGTCTGTAAGTCAGATCACCAAGCAACAATCATGAGCCTTCGTAACCTTGTTAACCAACAAACCTAACCCAACTTGAATTATATGCCATTAGTTAGAAAGAAAACTCATTTTCTTAGTAATGTCTTACGATATCGATGGTAAAGATATGGAGAGTCCTATTGTAAAGTTCTAGGTTCCCATTAGTTCACAGCACTGGCTTGTTAATAATTAAATGACTAATCATCCAGCAGTATTACAATTTGGTTGGATCTACATCGAATTGTTTAGGCTAGTTAGTAGTTCACCTCGCCGCGTTGAGTTTCCGAAACGTTTCACAATCTGTTCAAACACAACTCGGTCGTAGGTTTGGGTTCCACTCGGACAGTTGGCTCTTGGCCGGCTTTCAAAACATTATTGTTATTACTTGTGTGTACATGTGCGGCTATAATATCAGCTTCTCAAAACTAGCTGTTATGATTGTGACACACAACTATTTAGTAAATTGATAAATGAATAGATGTTATGGAAAACGTTTTGAGAACTATTGATGCCGTCGCTGTTTCCAAAACTGTGCTTGCGTATTGTTATTGCATTGCTTGCAAAAAGTTTAATTTTTATATGTATCTTTAAATTTTAATGATGCAAGCCATAAGCGACCTAAAACTGAATGGCATTAATCTTATATGGTGCAGAAAGAAATGCAGAAAAGTGGACTCTAGATTCCAGATCTTTATAAAGAAGAGGTACTATAAGTGGGTATCATAGAAAAAGGACTTCAACTCATTATTGGATCAATAAATCTATGTATGTAGCATTAAAATTATAGGAATATGTAGGGAGGCATTATAATGTGCTATGTAAGAGCAAAAAAAGCCCAATGTAAGAGCTGCGCACCACACCATAGGATTTTTAGGCTTTACCGCCCGTGGGTGGTGGTAGGATTAATACATGATACGAGTAGATGTCAAACACATTGCAATATGGGGAGGCACAAGATGGTGCATAGACCGGTGACACTTGAAACGGGTACTATACAATTCGGAAGACATGTTTCGTTACCTGTCTTTTTAATTGCTAAATTACCTGACCTTATTTAACACAAACATTTTTTTAGACTTTTCAGTAAACTCCCACGATATCCAAGCTACTTATAAACACTATGAAGTGCAACGTGAACTAAAGATAATGAATCAACTCCTGACGTCAAATCATTGTCTGCACAATGACCAAACCCTCGGAAGTGCTATGAATACTTGACTGAAGCAATTACTTCGTGTCCATCATTATCTGATTACCTGCATCGTCCTCGAGATGAATCAGAATTGCAGTTAACCTATCATCATCACCAACATGACTCAATGTTACATAAGGAAATGAGGAAAAACTTTATTTATCGCTTATTTTTAAACATTTTTAACAGTGCTGAGAGTTGAAAGTTGATATATTATTTCAGATTTTTTGGCATGATTTCAATTTTAATTATCATGTGTCAATTTCGCTCAAACAAAAATATGATCTTTCGACTTAAAATTCGAATTCGTTGATGACTGTACATAACTGATTAAATAAAGGGATCTTGTTAAATTCTAACAAAATATTTCCATAAAATCATTCCAAATTCCTGTTACATCTCAGAATCCTGTCTGTTCTAATTTATTTCATGTACGTGAGACTGACATTTTGTATACATAAATCAAAAACCTAGTAACTGCATTTCAACTTTTTTTTAAAAATCAAGCCTCAAATTAGAATAACCTCTGGAAAAGCTACGTAGAATAATTCGCAAATGTGCGCGCACGCACCGGCAGGTGGGCGGGCGGCGCGCCCTGGGTTGCGCAACTGCAATGATGCGCGTGCGCTGAGGCAACCGCACACCTTTTCGGATATCCCGAGTTCGGATATGGGCATAACTTATTGCTTCAAGGTCGCCTTTATAAATATCAAGGTCAACATTTGTTGTTTTGGATAAAATAATGGGAAGAAGAGATGCTAGAATATTTTTACGATATAAGTTTGAGGAAATTTTAAATTAATAGTTTCAATATTCAAATAATATTGTAACAATTATACATTTTCATAATGCAATGCGAAAGTTAAAAATCAGTTATTTTAAACTGTTTTATTCCGCCGCATCTGCCAATCGATGACAATAAATAATATGTAACTATTAATGGCTAATCTACCTTCAAACTATTAAAAAACGCGGAGAAATTTTTGATCAACTTTGTAAATATTTTTTTCATAAAGCTGAACATAGCCTTTCAGTTTTTTCAAAACTATTAGTACTTTCTACCCCGCAAGGAATAGACCTTGACGTGACTATATGTAAGTATGTATTTTTCAAGCAAAAAATCCCAAAGTTAAATATTTACAATTAACTCGTATTTAAAAATTAAATTCATAAATTCTATCACACAAAACAAAAAAATAAGCAAAAATATAGCGTCAAAGAAAATTCTATTAATGTAAAATCAATGCGTTTGTTTTTTAAACTGTTTTTCAAAAAAATAAATAAAAATCGACTGCAATGATACTAACCGCGCTTCATGTTCCACTGTTAACACCAATAATCAACATAAAATAAAAAATAATAAATCACAAATTCTAGCAGGGTGCAGGAGCGCGCCGCTCGCCCTCTGTTATGTAACTGAGCCCGGAGCCACCACGCGGTGAGTTGCGCCCGCGCAGCCTTGGAGACCGAACATACTCCACGAGAAACTTGCTAACAATTACACTACAATACATTTGTTGTCCTCAGTTCAAAAAGCAATTAATGAAAATTCACTTGAGTAATTTAGTCAACAAAGCTTAAAATAAAAAAAAAATAAGATAAACTAATATTGTTACTTAAAGTATATCGATAATAGGTTAACCGTGTAACTAACTTTATTAGTACAAAGTACAGACGCTTCTCAAAATGAGAAGGTTGCCACTAAAAACTTTTATATTTTTGCGCCTGCCACATTTTGCCAGTCATCGGCATTTACTTCTTCAGTGAAGAACCTTCACTTTATCAATTAATCTAAAAGTATCTTAGAATCGATCAGAATACTGAATTGTAATTTTTTACAAGCAACACCTGAAGTATTTCAGCAGCTAACACAACGGTAATGTTTCAAAGTTTTCGACATTACGTGTGGAAAGAGCGCGGTTGCGCGAGTTGTTGCATTGAACAGAAACTAATTTATAGAACTTCCATTGTTAGGAATTTGTCGAAACTTTATTTTCTTTATTGGTAATCGCAAGTAATTTTAAGTGAACCAATCGTTGCTTACACATTACGCAAAATACTATTTAAAAATACTCGTAATCGAGGTTGATTAGAGAAATTGTGCATAAAAAATTTCAATTAAAAGTTGCAATCTCCAACAATGGTGAATTTCTCTCTCTCTTTAAGACTAAATTCTTATCATTTTTTTCCATTGATATAAATTTTTCTACATAGTGCGAGTATTCGCTAAAACATTACAACATTTATTACTTACACTCATACGTTGATTTGCTAATGCAGGCAGTCAGCCAACCGATACCAACCTGCCTATTGGGAATTATAAGAACAATTAATAAACAGCCGAATGTTGTCTATCAGTCTTTTTAAGAATATTGATTCAGTTTATCCCTTAAGGGATAAAGACGAGATTTTATGTATGTAAACAAAAATGTGTTTCTGAATTTCTTGCGACGCCTCACTCAATTGAATTGGGTCAATGAAAGTCTGGGTTGAACAATGGTGATGGTAGCCGGCCTCCAGCTCTCCGCCGCCGCAGATGGTGACCCTCACCTTACACGCCATCTCCAGTTGTGATAAGTCATTAATTCGTCAAAAAGAACTGGACTACCTAAAAGGGTAATTTATTGTACTTGAAAGTACCTACAATGATGATGTCGTAAGCTTGTATCGTACGCAGTTAGTTGCACAGTCGGTAAGTTGTCATGTACGCACATAATTTAAGAATTAAGATTTAATAAGAAAATACAATAATGTCATATCACAGGCATTGAAAACCTATACTGTTTAACAAGCAAGACCTAAATTGGATAATCTTTATGAAAAACAAACAGCTAATAAACTATTTTCTTAATTCTTGGCGCTAGACGCCGACTCGTTTTTTACTTTTATCATAGACCTCACACGACACAGAGCATACCAGTCTCAAAAAGACTGAAAGGTCACATTCAGCTATCAGCGTTCAACTTAATTATTATTTACAAAGTAAGAATAATCCTGTTTTCTTGATAACATATGATATAAGGGCGATCACTCGGCGATACCATGACTATACAAGGCGTAACTTGTCTCGTCATCGTCAGTAATGTGAGTTTGACTAAAGTTTATAGGGAGTAAAAAAGAGTGCGCTATTAGAGAGAAAACTCAAGAGGTAAGGCAGTCATGCCATGATTCGGCTCGTAGAATCGGGAGGTCAGTACAGCCATGGGTGGTGGTGGCGTCGTCATGACCCAATTACCCCACAAGGCCGCCTCATTACCAAAACGATACAGTCTGTCCAAGACGCCGACCTCGCCGGTATCCGCTTCAAATCAATGACGGAAATTATATCAATTTGGGTAAAAAATAACATGCGCCATTTGTACTGATCGCCGGTCGATTAGCTATTAAATTATATATAATTTTTTTATATGTAAATGATACATACATACATACATACATAAACTATGTACCATCTGTATGTATGTAAATGATGATTATAATTATAGAATTTTTTGGAAGTAGGAATTATCAAAGCTATTTATTATATTATGAAGTCTATTTCTAGTAGGTGGTGATACATGATGACGAGTGCCTGACCTACTTTATAAGTAACTCCTAACGTAACTTCGTTTATATTCCATTCAAATTCGAATTCAAAAAATTTATTCATTACTGTGGAACATTTCAATATCGGTAAATAATTGTCAGATCTTATTGTTTCACAGCATTGGTTGACGTCAAATAAATTGAGTCTAAGGATCACTTATCTCAACAATGAAGATGAATGGCAATGACGTCACAACTTGCATCACTAGTTACTTGCCTGTTATCTAAAGTAAAGCCAAGCCTTTACAAGCCAAAGTGCTCGTTTAATGCTACACTACCGAGGTGACCGAGCGGTGCTCGGTGGTCGTCAGAATAACCATAAAAAGTAAAAAATAATAATAAGAAAACCATAAAAATTATAAAAATACAAATTATTGCGGCTTTTTAATAGAATAAAAAAATAAGTGCTTTCAATTAAATACTTCTTTGAATTGTAAGTAGGTTCAATAAACATTAAATAAAATATTTAACACCTCATGACATAAAATGAAATAGGAGACGTTTTGCAAAAAGGTCAGGTCAAGAATACCCGAAACCAAACGACCAGCAAATAATAAAGATATCATGGCAAGTGGAAAGATGTAGTCTCTGCCTACCGTTCCAGTAAAGAGGTGTAAATGTTTTTTTTTTGTAAGATCTCGCTCCCGTTATATCCAGAAAACAATACCGTCAATGCCGCCAATATCGTCTGCCTCTGTGCTAATCGTCCAAACGGATCAAGTAGTTTTTTCGTTACAAACAAAAATACTCACCCTTTTTTCTTAATAATATAGAATAGTACCTTTATTATATAGGGATTGCATGTATTGATAATAATCTACTCATAGCCTCAGGCATATTCTGAACTAGAGGCCGCCCGCGACTTCGTCCGCATGGAAACCCTATCAATCCCGCGGGAACTCTGGGATAAAAAGTAGCCTATGTGTTATTCTGGGTCTTCAGCTACCTACATACCAAATTTCATGGTAATCGGTTCAGTAGTTTTTGCGTGAAAGAGTAACAAACATCCATACAAACTTTCGCCTTTATAATAGTAGTAGGATGCATGTATTGATAATAATCTACTCATAGCCTCAGGCATATTCTGAACTAGAGGCCGCCCGCGACTTCGTCCGCATGGAAACCCTATCAATCCCGCGGGAACTCTGGGATAAAAAGTAGCCTATGTGTTATTCTGGGTCTTCAGCTACCTACATACCAAATTTCATGGTAATCGGTTCAGTAGTTTTTGCGTGAAAGAGTAACAAACATCCATACAAACTTTCGCCTTTATAATAGTATAGTAGGATTTAGAGAAAAAACGAAGTACCTACATAAACTTCCACTGAGTATTCGTTTTGTTTGTGCTGTCAGTCGGTCTATTTGGAACACTTATCATAACATCTTAGATCATTTAGATCTACGAATCAGGCTCCAGCGGATGTGAAAAAAAAACCCGAACCAGCAGGAAACAGCGAGTGTTCTGGTTTTAGTTGATTTGGCTCCATTGCCGCCATTAATATCAACCTTGACATTCATATGATTATTATAGTTTAGTTGATTCGTGTAAAAAAGGTACTTAATGCGTTTTTTATTTTCATGTTCATGCAGGCTGAGATCGATAGTTTACAAAGCATGATGTTTTGGGACTTTTGGGTACTTAGTTAATGTAAATAAATAAAAGAGAACGCACACATATCAAAGCATGCCCCAATCCATCGAGTCTAAAAATATGAAATATGATTATGTAGGTCTAGAGGTACTAGGCGTATAAAAATGAATATCTCAATATAGATTTTTCGATTTACGCTGTTGGAGCCGCGGGTGTATTCTAATATTAGAAAAATATTTCAATCACAAAATATTTGTAAACATTGAAATATTGCAGTGTAATGAACCGACACCCTACTGATGCAAGCAGTTATTTGGTCTACTTTTGCTTTCAATAGTTTAGCGAATACCAACTTATATTTTCATCACCTCCCACAGAGCATCGGTGGTTCAGTGGTAGAATGCTCGCCTGCCACGCGGGCGGCCCGGGTTCGATTCCCGGCCGATGCATGTTCTTTTTTTTATTTTTATTTTTTTAAGGTTTTTATTTTTTAATTAGGCTATGGACACATTGCACCAAAGACACAAACCGGCAAAGTGGTGACAATTTTCTACGCAATTCTGGGCATCCCGCTCATGCTGCTGTGTTTGTCCAACATCGGTGACGTCATGGCGTCTTCTTTCAGGTCAGAAAATATTACCAATTTAATATAACGACTATGACTATGAGATTAAGATCATTTATATTTTAAATCTAAATACCTGCATAACATTCCTATTTTATGCAGAACACCAAGCCTCGTGGCCTCACCAAAGATAGCCTGTCGAAAACGAACATCTTCTACGTGTTAAAAAATCTTTGCTGATTGTTTTTACGATGTACTTTTTCTAATTATTTAGAATTTGATACTACCCCTACTCCGTTTTTTAATTATATACACCTAATAGAATGACAGTAAATATACAAAGCAAATATTTGAAATTAGGGATATTGTAAAAGTGGGATAGGGCCGGCCTCGTCGAACTTTCAAGGACCAAATTTCGATGTCTTAAAAAAGGGTGATGTTATGAATACCCGTAATCGTCAAAATATGCATTAAAAGAGTAAGAGTGTAGAGGAAGCGGGAGAGGTCTGTAGTGATCGTAGCAAGTGGAAATCCATAGTCACTGCCTACCCCAATGGGAGCCAGGCGTGATAGTATGTATGTAGGTAGGGACTTTCAAAGCAAAAGTGAATAAGCATTATTTATCCATGTACCATTTTCAACATCATCCTGCTTATCATCAGGCTGATTGAGATCAAACACGTTCAAAATTAAATAGTTAATAAAAATTGCTTGATATATTTATATCGACTATGTTAGTAGGTACATAGTTTATTTTTATTACAGATTCCTGTACTGGCGCGTGTGTTGCTACGTGTGCACGCGGCCGCCCAAAAAGCGCCACCGACACCACCACGCCTCCGCGAGGTCGGCAGATCACCACATACTCAGTACATTTATTGACAGAAGCTATCTTGTGTATAAAATTCTCGTATCACAATGTTCGTTCCCGTACTTCTCCGAAACACACAAAAATTCTCATGAAATTTTGTGAGCGTATTAAGTAGGTCCGAGAATCGGCCAACATCTATTTTTCATACCCCTTAGTGATAAAGGTTGTCCACCCTAAACATTTTTTTAACTAGAAATTACTTAAAAATTATTTATATGGCAAAACAACGTTTGCTGGGACAGCCAGTAATTAATATAAATTTTGTCAAAAAGGGTTGTGAAAGATTAATATAAGGTATCTAATGCGCAGGCGTTCGGTGCGCGCGGGCAGCGGCCGCGGGTCGACCCGGCGCAGACGTCCTATGGAAAGGGCACACTCCGACACTGACTGCAGGTAAAAAACAACACACATCATGTCTTTGTCTCTTACGGGGCAGACAGAGCCAATAGTCACAAGACTCGAGGGGCACGTTTAGATATTGGCGGCGTGATGGTATTGAAATTTAAAGATAGTAACAGATAGCTAGGTCTTGCCTTGCTCTTGACGCAATCTGCACGGTAAGGTATGAAGCTGCAAAATATAATTATTATGGGACATTTCAAACATCACTTAATTATTGTCATATCTTTTAGTTTCACAACTTTGGTTGACAACCAATAAATTACTTAAATATAAGTTTAATGTCAATAATTTCCAAAGCCTCAGTGCAGAAGTCAACTTCACAATCATCTAAACTTAGGACAATTTTAATAGAAATGTGGACGAGAGAAACTTATTCTCACCCAAGTCGAGACTTCACACAATACTGTCGTTAATTTAATAATCAGTTTCTTTAGTAAATCGTGAATCTTTTAAAATAACAGATACCGTGACAGCGGCTACAGCAGCAGCCGAGCCCGCCGCCCGCGCCCGCTCGCCGCGCCGCCGCCCGCCCCGCCGCACGCGCCGCGCACGCACTCACAACCGCCTGTCTACAATAGAGGCACAGCTTTTATTTAATTTGTAGTAGCTCAACAGTATGCCGACCTACCAAATTCCCACAGCACTCTATTAAACCGTTCTGTAACTTGATATGCGGTTCACTGTACACTTTTATGGTAAAGTTCGGTTTATTTATTTTGGCGTCAAACATTCCTTCTGGTTAAAGTTACTGCCGCTTCCAAAGCGCATAATATTTTAAATGAATAAATTAAGTTCCTTTTATAAGTAACATAAAAATACAAACAGTCATGATGTCGTTTATGTCGTTTGATCTCCATTTCTAACGATACAGGATGTCAAACAAAAGACTTGAACGAATTTGAAAATAATTTTTTTTTTCTTTTTCAATTTCAAACTAAAAAACCACGGCTTGTATTTGTAATGTGCTTTGTTTTAATTTCAACTATTTTCCGCTCTTTATAATACAGTCTTCTTTTATAAAAAAATAAATATGAGATATCATCAAACTAATAGATATACTCGTATTAGTTTGTTAAAAAGTAAAAACACCATCATCTAAAATATAAATAGTATACTTTAATTTTAACAGGTATGAGAGAGTACGAAGACGACCTTCCCGCCAGGAGCGACAGGCTCCCCCCACGGGACTGTGATGAAGATGAAGGTACCTAAAAATTCACCTATTGTAATTACTGGCTGGCTTCTATACGCCTATCCCAAATCTTTTATACTTCTTCCGTTACTGAGTAATCAATATACTAACAATTGGATCATACCACTGCTGGTGGTGGTACTGTTCCTTTGTTGTCCTAGGTGTAAACCCTGTTACAAGCTTTACTACGAGTATTACAGGCGAGGGCTTGACGATCCTCCCACAGCCTTAATGGTAAAAGCGCGCAAGGTGCTCCCAGGTGGGACGAACCTCGGCCTTGGACTTTGCCTTTGAGCAATGCGAGCAATGAAAAAAACTCGCGAGCGGACGCAGCATTCAGAACCTTTGGGTTTTGTCTGGACTAAGATATTTAATTGATGTATAGGAAGTTCTTAAAGATTTGACAAAGCGAAACCATATCGATTAGTAATTTAGTACTTACCGTCTATGAAAACTATAGAATGGTAGTCAACAGGTTGTTTCCTTTTACGTGGGCATACATACAAACATACAGAGGTAACAATCTTAAAAAGACGCAGACATCCTGTAGTAAAGTATAAAAAAATAAAGCAATAACGCGTTCTCACCACTTTGCTTAATTATTTTAATCATTTCGGCAAATTCATGGAAAAAGGTTAAGGAGGTCATACGTGAATCTAACTTCTATATCCCTTGCAAGGTAAACAGAGCAAACAGTCTTGAAAACACTAATAGGTCACGCTCAGCATATTGGCTTAGTGATAAAATTAAGATTCAAATAGTGACAGTTGCTAGCCCATTGCTTAGGTAAATCAAGAATCCCAAGTTCAGAAGGTACCTACCTTATATTTTTATTCCAGATTACTTCCCGAAAATCTCTCTCCCGCTGCAGGACCTGGAAGCGGCCTTGAAAGACCTGGAAGACCACCACGTCAAGAGGTCTTCGAAGGCGGACCTTCGCAGCAAGTCTCTGCCGCGCCCGCCCAAGGCCAGGCCCGACTTCGGTTCACGAAGATATTTGGACGATCAAAGGTTTATATTGACCTGAACCTTTGAGATGCCGAGATCGTTTATTTTCTGTTTGTATAAAGCATCACTCAAAAACTACCGGTTTGATTATGAACTTGATATCTTTGGTTTTCTTTAGCATTCTGTGCACCACAATGGGTACTTTCTATAGCCACAAAAATATTTTTCCCACGGTATTCGAGATAATATTGTCGTTTATAAACGTGTACAAACGAAACCATTATTTCAGGCACTTACAAAGTACATTGATAATATTTGATAATTCAACCTCCATCACATTGAACACAGGAACTACGACATAGATGAGAGTCAAAAGATGTTCGAAATGCACGACCTCCACGACGTGGACTACGAGAACTACAGAGAGAGGCAGGCTTTGGAGGAGAGAGAGAGACGGAGGGAGGAGAGGGAGGAGCAGGCGTTGCGGGACCGCGGGTACGACCCCGAGGACGAGGACTACGAGCTCGACAGCCCCCGGGGCAGGCGCGACCGGCTTGGCTATACGTAAAGTTATTTATATAAGTGATGTGAACGGTATCCACATGTCATTTGTTATACCAACACACAAAATCCAGTAATAGACTAGCTTCAGTTCAACTCGGTCATTTTGCTTAATAACCCGCAACATACATATCAATAAACTGTCCCCTTACTGTTAAAATAAAAAACAAATAAAAAAAAACTAATTGTATTTCAACCTCTTTGAAATCGGACCAATTAGAAAGAGATACATGTTTTCCGTCCTTCTGTCTCATTCTAATAGAAAGTTAATTTTTATTCTTCAGTTTAGTAATCCTCTCGTGATTAAATTTATTTGTAGAAATAACCGCGGCCGTTCGGAGTACTACGAGCGTGATCCAGACGAGTTGGACTACGAGCGAGGGCGAACGCGGCGCGCGCGCAGCGCCGTGTACGAGGGCGAACGGCGCGGGGGCTCCACACGGCGCCCGCTCAGGAGGCTGCAGACTGTGGACGACAGCCGGCAGAACAGATATTATGTGCGTTTTACGTAATATCCATACTCACTAGGTGTTTGTTGAAGGGAAAACCTACGAAAAACCTTACCCCTTACTCACGAGCTCAAGTTTATATCTTGTCTTCCCTCTCTTCAACGTCTCGGATTACCTCAACGATAAAAAGGCAAATAATCGAAGCCATAATATATCCTATCACCTGTATATAAATAATACAGGTATTCGACACGCACGTTACTTAATTTACGTGTTTTATTTCGGACGTTCCGAATCATGTTACAATGATCCGTTATCATCACCGAGTGACTGAAAACCAGCTCCGTCTGCAGGCAGAATGTTCTTCTACCGCCACGTTGTTGACACGCCAACTACCCTCACAATGCACACTAACAGAGGCCGTATTCTGGAGCGCGGCCGTATTACGGTGATTACTACCCGACATCGCAGAATGTGGTTGCGTTTTTGTTATCACTGGATTTTACGCTGAAGATAACTTAGTCCATAGTCCATGTAAAAATTGTTCGGATGTTTTTAATTACAATTGCTTCACGAATTAGCCTCGGGTAAAATGTCGTTGGTAAGACAGTATCGGCGCGTGATGAAATTCTATCCAGTGATTAAAGCCTGATTCCAGCAGATGTTCCGCTATGGCCGACTTTTTACTTTGTCGTTTCTTTACAACTGCATTATGCTCTTTTATCCTTTTATCTACGAGTATACTATACTAATATTATAAAGCTGAAGAGTTTGTTTGTTTGAACGCGCTAATTTCAGGAACTACTGGTCCGAATTTAAAAATTCTTTTTGTGTTGAATAGACCATTCATCGAGGAAGGCTTTAGGCTATATTACATTACGCTGCAACTATTAGGAGTGAAGAAATAATGGAAAATGTAAAAAAGCGGGGAATATGATTCACCCCAGAGGGCTTCAATGTTGCCCAATATAACTAATCCACGCGTACGGAGTCGCGGGCACAGCTAGTTGTAAGATAATTCGAAATCCCAAAAATAAAATAAAGGTAAGTTACGTTCGCGTTAAATACCTGTATTATATATAAATAATATAATGCACCGCGAAAGTTTAAACTCAGTTATATCCTATCAACGTTCGCAAATAAGAACACAATGAAACTGCTTGCTCTGTTCAGAAAGCAAAATTAGAAAATGAGCATAAGTATCTCTCTGTATCTCTGACTTTACTTGCTTCCCGATCAATTTTTCACCTCAAATACGTACTAAATTAATCTAACGTCTTCTTATAACTACTTACATTGTTTAGATTTTTTTTCCCGTTCATTCCGAATACCCTTTTAACAGTTTTAGAAAAGGAACTGATAGCAGATAATATGTACGTATGTATCATACATCTTTTTAATCTTTTGTGTTTGCGGTACAGACGCCGTCCCCGGAGAGAGACGAGTGGAGCGACGAGGTGGCGACGATGCCGCGCAGGAGTCGCCCGCCAGGTACCCACCGTGACCCGCAGTCACTATTCTAGTAATTGTGGGTCATCTAATGCTACTCTCGAAGATCCTAATTAGGTCCGCGCGCGCAGTCAGCACGACATGACACGACCGACAATTTGTACGCGTCCACTAAATGTTAATATTTAGTGGACGCGTACAAATTGTCTTCTTTGTAAGTGATTTTTTTGTAGATTCTTTTATGAGAATAAATTTCTTTAACCGTACCTAATGAGGATGAGTGCTGGATTTTATCAATTTATTATAGGAATTAATTGCTGTGTGGTTATATGCACCTTAGAATAGGACCACTCAATGTCTTTCACGTGGATGTCACAACAGTCGATTAAGGGAATTGGCGCTTTCATCTAGTGCAACTAGAGAACCTCCAAAGAAGATGCCGGTCCTAAAACTCGAACCAAATACACTGGACAGGACTAGGATCAGAATAAGCGGACCCCAGGATCCTAAGCAAAGATAAAGAGAATCCAGGAATTAATTTCCAATGTTCCGTGCCGTGTGATTCCCGGCACCAGTACAAAAAAGAATAGGACCACTCCATCTCTTTCCAATGGATGTCGTGAAAGGCGACTAAGGGATAGGCTTACAAACTTGGGATTCTTTTTTAGACGATGGGCTAGCAACCTGTTACTATTTGAATCTCAATTCTATAATTAAGCCAAAAAGCTGAACGTGGCCATTCAGTCTTTTCAAGACTGTTGGCTCTGTCTACCCAGCAAGAGACATAGAAGTAACGTGACGTGACCCGCTGGCGGAAATTCGCTACATCGGCACACGATTCTCTTCAGCACATAGCATTAAGACTTAATATTTGTCGACAGCCGCGTGGGGCTCCCGTCAGTCGGAGATATACCCACTGCCTGCGGAACCGGCTTACAAAGAAGAGGTGAGGCAATGTGTTTGACTTACCACTTTTCGCTTATTCTAAACATATAAACAAACAAACACACTTCTATCCCACTCCCCACATCCCACCTCGGCCATATACCTATGACTTTTATCAAAATGTACATTCGTTTGAATACCAACCGATGCTCTTACGGTGAGTGAAAACATCGTGAGGAAACCTGCACATTCAGGCAACTGGATGTGTCACCCACCATGAATCCATTACGTGTTAGGTTTACCTGTAAAATTTGCGGAGGTCAGATGAAAGTCGCTTCGTGTAAAAACCTGGCTCACCCAATCTAGGATCCATGGTCAAAGCCATACCCCGGGCTCCACTCCTAAGAGGTGAGGATGCAACCGCGACTAAAGCCAGGAGGAAGTACAACACCTCTGCCTTTTTATATATGCCCTATAACTGGAAGATATCTCTTCTTGGGGTAAGTCTGTCGTAGCAATATTCTCTTTATGGTGTTCTTTTATATTTTACATACAAATAGTCACATCTATATCTCTTTCGGGGTAAACAGAGCCAACAATCTTGAATATACTGAAGGGTCACGTTCAGGTGTATGGCAAAATTATACATAGCAAATTAAAAATATGGCGAATTTAAGTAAAATAGTGACAGGTTGCTAGCCCATCGCCTACAAGAAGAATCCCAAGTTTATTAGTCTTTCCTTTAGTCACCTTTAACGACATCAGTGGGAATAATATGGGCCTATTCAAAAGTGTCGGGAACCACACGGCACATACATATAATCACGACTTTAATCCTTACGGGTTAGACAGAGCCAATAGTCTCTTATTTTAAAAGAACTAAGGCTGCGTTGAGCTGGCCTATGATGGAATTAAGATTCAAATAGCCAATCGCCTAAGAGAAGAATCCCAAGTATATTCTCCCTTTTGATTGATATAGTGCCGTGTGGTTCCCGGCACCAATACAAAAAAGAATAGGACCACTCCATCTCTTTCAAATGGATGTCGTAAAAGGCGACTAAGGGATAGGCTTATAAACTTGGGATTCTTCTTTTAGGCGATGGGCTAGCAACCTGTCACTATTTGAATCTCAATTCTATCATTAAGCCAAATAGCTGAACGTGGCCATTTAGTCTTCAAGACTGTTGGCTTTGTCTACCCCGCATGGGATATAGACGTATGTTGATTGATATTTATGTCCAGATAAAGCCGGTGCCGATCTGGCTGTGCGTGTTCCTGGTGGCGTCCTACATCGTGGCCGGCACGTTCCTGTTCAAGCGCTGGGAGGGCTGGGCCTACCTGGACGCGGCCTACTTCTGCTTCATAACCTTGACCACCATCGGCTTCGGGGACTTTGTGCCTGCGCAGGTAAGCCTTAAAGCGAATATTTCAGTCTATCTGTTTACAAGTTGGATTTAGGAAGAAGTTAGCGTCAAATTTACTGATGCTTTGGTTGAAACTATGCTAAGACATACATACTTAATACTACTTATATTCACGTCTTTATTCCTTACGGAGTAGACAGAGTCAACTATTTCGCAAAGACTGAAAGACCACGTTTAGCTGTTAAGGATGGTATTGAGATTCAAACACTGGAAGGTTGCTAGCCCATCGCCTAAAAGAAGAATCCAAGATTTTTTATTCCCTATCTCATATAGTCGCCTTTAACGAAATACATGGGAAAACGATGGAGTGGTCCTATTCTAAAATGCCAGGAACCACACGGTTACCACTTTACTTACTAAATACAAAATATATTTTTCGAAGATGTTTAAAATAGACATATCTTGAAAGCTCGACTTTGCACACACACAAGCAGATTCTGCATCGTCCTCATTTGTTTGTCAGAGAATTAAACTTGTTTCAAGGTGAAAGTAACCAATATGCCTCTTGATTGATAATCACTGTCTGCCTCCAGGGCCAGAGCCTTGAAGACCCTGCCGCGGCAGTACACTCCATCGCCCTCTGCTCGCTGTACCTTCTCTTTGGGATCGCCCTGCTGGCCATGTCCTTCAACCTGGTGCAGGAGGAAGTCCGCGCCAACGTGGCGGCGCTGGCCACCAAGCTCGGCATCATCAAGCCCAGGGACCAGGACTCCGACTCCGAGTACTGATCCCTGCTGGACTTCCACCTGGTGCCGGAGGTCCTCAACTTCGTGAATTCTTCGGGAATTAATCTTACTCCGTTTCTTCCTTATATCTTTCTTATAAAATCTTTGCTTGTGTAGAAGAAAATAGCTCTCTAAGTAAAATTTCAGTATTAAATCATATAAGCCTTATCTACAAATGATGGGCTTAAAGATATTGCTTCGTAAATATAAATAATAATGAATGCGCAATAAATGTTTTATTTATTTATTTAAATTTTATTGTAACAATTACAATTTGTAAAGTACAATAGGCGGACTTAATGCTAAAAGCATTATCTAACAGTCTACCATTGGGTTAAGCAGAGAACCTTTGTGGGTGATAATAATAAACATACTTACTATACCATTTATACTATAAACCTTTACTTAATATATATATATATATATACTTATAAACAACACTACACATACATACACACATATATATATATATATATATATATATATATATATATATATATATATATATATATATATATATATATATAATCTGCTGCAAATTTATACATACAGAGATTATTTACTCTCTCATGACTGAGTCAGAAACAACTGGACCACGTGCGACTTAAAACTGGCGCGGCTCCGAGGTCATGGTGGGAAAACCCCGGGGCCGGTATTTGACCATGACTGGCGACAAGCTTTTCCGAGGAAGTGATTATCAATGTTCTGTGAAGTGTGTTGGCCCAGATGGGAGAATAGAAAAATTAACCGACTTGACAATATTTAGTTATTTTGAAGTTCTGGAATTTACCTTTAAAAGGCACATGTCAAAATCCCCAAGGATCAGATGATGAGCATAGTCTGAACAAACCGATTCCAGAAGCGACTCAAAGGTAGAAAAATAATCTATCCTTAAAGAAGGGGATAAAATAATAAAAGATGCCAAGAATAGATTTACAACCTTAAACTGTGACCTCTAACAAGATATACTCCATTGAAGCTGAATATTCAGACGGTGACATGGAGATTACGCGGTAAGGAAAGTCTGTTTCCAACTCAATAAAGAATGTTTTTGATATATTGTCATTAATCCGTATTTATAAATTAATTGAAGTCTAATAATGTAAACTTACATATTTTTTTCCTAAATTATTTGCAATTATTTGCATTTCATTTAGAATGCAAAATTGTGTCATTGTGTGAAAAAAAATCTTCGTTCAACTTAAAAAACAAGAAAAAGCAGCAGCTGTTCTTAGGCGAACTAACGATATTTCTCGTCAACTTTGCCGTTAGGTACGTATCTAAGCTGATTATTGAAATTATTATAGATACCATTAACCTTAATCTAATCGGCGATAATAGGGAATTATGCATTCAAATCACAACACGCGTCTCCCTCTCATTACATTCATACTTTACGAGTCTTCGAGACCCGAAGGGCGAGGAGTGTAATATAGTGAACCTGCACCTGTAGAGAGGAGTGAAATAGAGACAACCTTTATATTGGAAAGCCAGTTCAAAAAGTTTGTGCATGGGCCGAGGTCAAGAAGCAACCTGACCGACAAGAGTTTTGCTTTTAGCAAGGGAGAAGGAACCTTGTAACAGTTAGTATATAGAATTTTAATTTAAAATATGATGTAATTTTTACCAACGCTCCATAGAAATAGGATTGCTTATTTAGTAGACTGGAGTAGAACATATATTTGACTCTCCTTTCTTCTTTCTCGAAGATAGACTTATCTATACATATACCATATACCACAAGATGAGGTATCTCAAGTAAATACATGGTAAATACTTGCGTTCACCTCATGACTGCGGGGAACTTCGTGAAAGAGTACTTTACTCAGTTTTTAATATGGTTGTAGTTTAATGAAATGCTTTTTTATTTTATATTTTTATTTTATTTTATTTGGAAAACATACAGTCATATATCTTGTACAAAATCTTACTTAGTTACTCTAGACCATTTACATCTTTACTCTAAGTCATCTTACGACATGGAAATGAAATAGTGCGGGGCGTGTATCTCCTATTATCATATTACAAAAAAATTTCAACGCAAATATAACTAAAACTGAAACCTTCTATAATACCCTAACCAATCGTGTATTAAACTCTGATATTGCTGTAGCCATGACAGACACCGCGGCCGAGAAAGGCCAAGCATTTGACGGGGTCACTGACAAATCCAAACAGGATCCTCCTGCAATCGATCTGGACGCAATTCTGACGGATGAAGTGGGGCAGTTTGGGCGCTACCAGCTGGTGACCCTGGCCTTGGCAGCGCTGCCTGTCATATTCTCAGCATTTGCGGCGGGAGAGTACATCTTCACCACAGCCAGGATTCCTACTAGGTGAGGTTTAGTTTAGGCGAAGTAAAGGTTTATAACCGACGTATTTTCTCTTTTTTTTTTTTGAAGTAACCTGTATTTGGACATGACATTTTGCATCTTTTACAGGGATCTATTAGGATTTTCAAAAAAATATTTAAAATAAAATATATTTTCAATATTTTTTTTTAACTTTTCATAGCGTGACGTCGTCTATTGGTTAGCGTCGTTTTTAACCGCCGTAAAATACTTATTTACTTACAAACTATTAATTAAGATACTATTTTATTTCTTGAATGAATAAGAAGCATAGTAGACGAAAACGTAGTTTAAAGATTCTCGAATGACGTCACGCGGACTTCGCCACAAATTATTTACCTATGAATACTGAAAGGACTTTCTATGCCAAAGAAATAAAAATGTAAAAAATTAAATATATTGAACTCTTTCTTTAAAAAAAATTAAGTTTAGAAAAAGGTTTACTTAGCAAATTGCTACAAAAATAATCATCTTCCTTTTGGCATTAGTCCTGGATGCGACCTCTTCGGAGAAGAGCCCGGTTCGGGCGTTCGAATTCGCGCGGGCGAAGCTGCGGGTAATAGCTAGTTAGAACATACATTATGATAATTACATCTAGATAAGATTCAGCAGTAATGTTCCGTAAACATGAGTCGTATCAGAATATGATCTTATCATTCCATACATACGAGTAAATACCGGATCTGACGATTCTACGTTTATTGCATTCGATTTGAAAATGAGAATATTTTAATAGCAAAGTGAGCTTTGTATATTTCTTAATGTATGTCAAAGTGTGTATATTGAAAAAGAAGGAAATGCTGTAAAATATATTAGTAGTCAGAAATTGTCTCAATAGGTACACTATAGGGAACACAGAGGCGTTGTTGGAGCTCCTATCCATCCTCCTCTGTGCCGCATTGACGCAATGCACGCGGCCGATTGTGTTCTATTTTTACTTTTCGATTTTAGAATTATAGTCAAATTTTATTCAAAAACAGCTCCGTATTTTTATTTTAAAAATCCCAAAAATAATAAGCGACACTTCAAGACATGGTCCAGGATCGTAGCCGGATACCATTTTAAGGATCAGCTATTTATATATTTATTGGAAAAATCTCCATCAAGACGAAAGTTTGGACGGAAAAATTGGAGTCATTTGCAAGGAAATATTTTGTGTGGTGTTGAGCGTAATCATTAAATAAAGGTAGTAGAACCCAACACTCTAAAGGTTTTTTCATCCAGTACGTTACGTAATCATTATAGGCTCCCCGTGGCAGATTTCAAGAATTGATTGGTCTTCCCTCCCTCCTATTTCCTTTAATGGTGTAAACATTGTTTATAGCGAAAGGGTCAAAAATTTAGGTGTTCTCTTTGACCGTCAGCTCTCATGGTCCCCTCAAGTGGCGGAAGTTAGCAGGAAAATATTCGCATCAGCAAGGTCACTCACAAGACTAAAAAAATTCTTACCCATTGCAACTAAAATTTCACTTGCCCAATCCTTACTTCTGCCTGTCCTTGACTATGCTGATTCATGCTATCTCAATCTTTCTGAAGATCTACTTAATAAACTTGAGCGCCTTCAAAATTTCTGTATCAGGTTCATATTTGGCTTACGCAAATATGACCACATCTCCTCTTTCCGTGCACAACTCAAGTGGCTTCCAATCAGGTTACGTCGCAATTATCACATTCTCACACTGCTTTTTTCTGTACTTTTCATCCCTTCTACTCCTCAGTATCTTAAAGAGCGCTTCACCTTTTTTCATCAGAATAACAGTCACACTTCCCGTAGTCTAATTGCCCTTCGCCTCAATACTCCCATTAATATGACTGCAGCCTACTCTAAATCCTTTACAGTTCAGGCCGTTCGTCTGTGGAATGCTTTACCCATTGACATACGCACCTCACAAACAACAGGTACCTTTAAAACGAACTTGAAGAAGTACTATCTCTCTTCTTAACTTTATTCATGGTAATATTCATTTTAATCAATATTTTTTTTTTTATATAGGTATGTATATTATTATGTATTTATTTATTTTGTGTAATATTATGTATGTAGTCTGTGTAAGTTTATATTTATAGTTTATGTATGTGTGTAGTTTATTTATTATACACTTACTAACATATCTTAAGTATGCTGCCCACCCGGTTCCAGGATTTTACCTTTCACTACCCAAAGGTTGGCTGGAAGAGATTGCTTAGCGATAAGTCCGCCTTTGCTCAACATGTTCATAATGTATGTTTTTTTACTACGTTTGTATTTTTTTTTATGGGCAATAAAGATAATTTGTATTGTATTGTATTGTACGTTAGTAAATAAGTTTTTATTAATATTATATAACTTATTAAGGTCATTTTATTTCATTCAAATTACTCATTGCGCTGTGAACAAAAATCAATTTTGTAGTAACTTTGTTCTCCAATTATTTCGTTGAATTAAGACTAAATTGTACTTAAAATAGGTATTGTGTGCATTAGTGCAACATTATTTAGTTTAATTCGTTATAAAATTTGCGAAATGTTGATAATTTGCATTCACATTAAATTTTCGCGCGTAGGTTCATATTTTTTCGCATTGCGTTCCAATTTCAAATCAGTCTATTTTCTATGTGTCGCTTACTTACAGCTGTTTTATTTTTTAATATCATCTAATTTGTGTTTAATGTCAACATACTTCATTGCCTCTATTTACGCGTAGGTAAATTAGAAGTAAAAATTAAAAAAAATATTTTACAGTTATATACTATAATAAAGGCAATATTAAGTTGCTATTTACATACTATTTACCTTGTAATAATACAGTAAATGAGTACATACATTGTGCAGTTTGCAGTTGTATAATACAGTTTGCTTTTTTACTTGATGACTTATGATAATAATTAGAGACTTCTCGTAAATTTGTTTTATATAACGTGATTTGTTAGCAGCTGTATAATGATTAGTATACGTGTACTTGTGATCTTATTTACCTTTTGCATTGTATAAATTCCAAGTTGACAACACTCGTTTCCCAGAATGTCGAACGAGAAGGAACTAATTAAAAAGCGAGCTAGCTTTAAAGGGCGTTTGACTTCATTTATAAATTACTTGGATTCACTTAGAAATATTAGGTACTTTGGATGATGCGATCGCCAGAGAATTACAGTTGCGTATTGGTAAGATGGAATCGTTGTTTGAACAGTATGACGAGGTACAATTACAATTAGAATGTGTAGTTGATAATCCTGAAGCCCAGTTTATTGAGCGACAGGAGTTTGAGTCTCGTTATTATAGAGAAATAGCTAGGGCTCAAGGTATATTGCGCAAACAAACTCAACGCCGCTGTTGAGCGCAGGCAGCGAGGAAGGATCTCGTGCAAATCGCCGTCTTGCACGCCGAGCTGTATTGAAGTTACCTACAATACAGCTTCCAAAATTTAGTAGTTCTTACGAAAATTATTTGGAATTTCGAGACACTTTCACTAGCCTCATACATGATAACGATGATATTGATGAAATTAATAAATTTCACTATTTACGCACTTCTCTGGAGGGGTCCGCTGTGGTGATCCAATCAGTACAATTTTCGGCCAGCAACTATGCAGTTGCATGGAAGCTTTTGTGTGATAGGTTTGATAACAAACGTCTTTTACTACAAAATCACGTCTCAGCTTTATTTAATATTGAATCTATCACAAAAGAGTCATCTGTTATGTTAAAGCGATTAATTGATCAAGTCAATAAAAATCTGTGTGCGCTTGAGTTCTTGAACGAACCTGTTAGGCAATGGGATACTCTGGATCGGGAGGAATACAAGGGACGTGTGGACCAGAACAGGTCCATTACTATCGATGTTTTTTAACATTTATTCGCAGTCGTACTGATTTATTACAAACACTGGAGTTGTCACGTGGTAACCAGTCATACAATAAGTCTACACCAAAAATTAGGTCTATGGTGGCGGTACCAGGTAACTCTAGTCAGCAATCGAATCTGAAACAACCTCAAGGACTTGTCCGATGTGCAAGGGTAATCATTTCTTATATAATTCTTCTCAATTTTGGGGTTTGACTGCTGCCTCCCGTTTAAACTTGCTACCTGGTTATAAAGTATGTTTTAATTGTTTCCGAAGAGGGCACTTTGCCATCTCGTGTAAGAAACCAGGTTGCAAGGTATGTAAACGACGCCATAATACACTTATTTATGTAAATCAGCAGGCACGTCGGGGAAATAGCTCTCCATCTGAGACATCATCGTCCGCCTCTCCACTACAGCCCGAGTTTTGGGATTTGTTAAGGACACAACAGTTACGGCTAGGTAAGGGGAAGCCAGTTATATGTGAGACAAAGTTAGGTTGGGTTATCTCAGGTCCTATTTATGATAAGTACATCACTAATAGTACGCAAGCACGTCATATCAAGTGCAACTTCACACATGTTGTTTCTGAAACTACTCAATCTACGAAGTAAGTGCAAAGTCAACTAATTATTCGCCTGAGGAACACATGTGTAAGGAACACTTTATCGAGAACACATCTCGTTTTGAAGACGGTAGGTATTGCGTACCTTTAAAGGGTACTCCGCACAGGGTACTAAGCACAAAGCTATCTTTAGAGCGTAGGTAAAAGAGTAAACCTGAATTAAGTCGTATGTATTATGATTTTATGGCAGAGTATGCGGCTTTAAATAATATGGCGTGATGATTAAAGTCAATCAATTATATTATTAACTTTAAACACCGTGACTAACGGTACATCTAGCACGCCGTACTTAGCTTCACGTTATCTTAAGCAGTTTGGTTTTGAGTACAAAGATGATAAAATTAAAGACAGTGTTAAATATGATATTTCTGAATTTTGTTACCCGAATTTAAATCAGATCTTTCATTATCATCTGTCATTGATAATTTAAGATAATTCTAGAAAAAAAAATGAAAATAATATCATGCGAGTTGGAGGTCGCATTGATAACTCTGACTTTCCTATTAATAAAAAGCACCCTATACTTATACAGTCCACTCATGTCTTTACCAAATTATTGTTTGATTATGAACACAAACGGCTTCTGCATGCTAGTCACCAATTATTATTATCGTCTATATGGGATACTTATTGGCCTATTGGTGGTCGAAATTTAGCAAAAGCTTGTTATCATAAATGTGTTATGTGTACGCGTATGAAGGGTAAAATTGTTACACCTTTGATGGGAAATTTACCACAGCAGCGCATCGTTCCAGACGGTTATCCTTTTCAAAGTGTTGGAGTAGACTATGCAGGTCCACTCATGTGTGCTAGTCGTCAAGGTCGTGGCTGTAAGTTAGTGAAAGTGTATATTGCACTATTTGTTTGTTTTACCACTAAAGCTATCCACTTGGGAGCTAATTGGTGACCTCACAAGTAACAATTTTTTACTCGCATTGCGTCGATTTATTTCTCGTAGAGGTAAACCTACCGATCTTTATTCAGATAATGGTACCTCGTTTACTGGAGCTTATAAAGAAATTTCTGAAAAATAACTGTAATTTTTTGAGTGATAGTGCAGCTTCTGAATCCATTCACTTTCATTTTATACCCGCGCACGCGCCCCATTTTTGGGGTCTCTGGGAAACGGGTATAAAGTCGACTAAGTATCATTTGCATAGAGTGTTGGGAAATTGTAATTTAACTTATGAGGAATTATACACTACGCTCACACAAATTGAAGCTGTATTAAACTCCCGGCCGATTACACCGCTCTCATCGGATCCTACTGACCTCTCTCCGTTGACTCCAGGCCATTTTCTTATTGGACGTCCTCTTACATCCTTACCACAAGATGATAACCAAACTAAGTCCTTTGATCACTTGACTAGATTTCAACGAATTGAGAAATTACGCCAACATTTTTGGGCTCGTTGGAGGAAAGAATATATAGCTGAACTTCAGCAAAGGACAAAGTGGCGTACTAATCAGGATAATCTGAAGCTGGACACTTTAGTAGTGGTGAAGGATGATGACCTCCCGCCACTAAAATGGAGATTAGGACGAGTCGTGGCAATTCATCCTGGACTTGATGGCATCGCACGCGTCGATCGCCGATATAAGAACAGCAACTCGTGGGTACTTCTCAAATTTCGTGCAATTCGTATATTTTGGACGATTAAAAAAAAAGTATTCACATTTAAGCTGTCTTATTAATTTCAAACTATCCATTTTAAAAAGGGCTACCGAGGCCATGCAACGTGATCCCCTAACTGTAGATATAAAGATAGTTACAGCATATTTATGTGTCAAAATGTCACTACCATACGTGTCCCGAAGGCAAACACTAGAGTTCAAGACATCGGATATTAGAAATATGCGTTTATAGCGCTATTTTAGCAATACAATATTAAAATATATTTATTAAGGTGTAATTATTTAAAATTATAAATTTATAGATAATATAGATCATTAAAAAAAACGAAATTTAAGTTTTGTCACGTTAATTTTGGTCTTTACCATCAGCATAGATAAAACTGCAAAACCATTCGTGTACGTTAACCCTAGAAACCCGGCTCCCCGCTCCCCGCCTCCGACTCGCCCGCTAGTCGGCAAGCAGACGCAGAGGGAGGTGGCCGCGCGTTTGCTTCGCCAAAAAATCAATGAGAATCGTGAATTTTCAAGTTTGGTACGAGATTAGATCTTTACCATCCCTTTACTTTTAATAATATAACAATACAATACTCACCGTATTGTGATTTTAATTACATTGTATTTTTTATGATAAAGTTTGATAGTTTTTATAGCCGTAGTCCATTTTTCTGATTTATTGTACTTACTATACTTACTAATATTATAAAGCTGAAGAGTTTGTTTTGTTTGTTTGTTTGTTTGTTTGTTTGTTTGTTTGTTTAAACGCGCTAATCTCAGAAACTACTGAACCGATTTGAATAATTCTTTCACTGTTAGATAGTCTATTTATCGAGGAATATAGGCTACATTTTATCCCGGATTTCCTACGGGAAACGTCAACAATGCAGGTGAAAGTTGAATGAGTCGGCCATCTGCGATCTTTCCACGCGAACGCTGCGCAAACCAACAAAGATATAGTAAAACAATGTACTAAAGATGTGAAGTACTCATTTTTTACCACAAAAAAGTCCGCGAGAGCATATATCTATCTCTTAAGGTTTACTTACAATAACCACTTTTATGTTCATTTTTTAAGATTATTTTTTCATTATAAACATAAGTTATTTTGAAACCAATTTTCTTTAATTCGGTATTAATCCTTATCCAAATAAATATGTTTATTACTATCGGCTTCTCATGTAGACTAAAATTGCCATTTACAGTATATAAATCAGACGAATAGGTTTTGAGATATAGTCGTTATAAGCAATTTGCAGCGAAACATTTAATACGGCGAACCAGCGTTCTTTCTAATACGCGTGACCGCCTGATCAGCCTGTAAGATCCCACTACTGGGCAAAGGCCTCTCATCTCACTATATATATATATACGGTCTCCGTTCCGTCGCGGGTAATGATGTGGGCCAAGTCGTCGCCAAGTCGCATAACAATTAGCAGCTATAATTGATAAAGCCGAGGAGGATGTTTGCAAAAATAAATATGATGCCCAAAATAACTATTCCATGCGGACGAAGTCGCGGGCACAGCTAGTTGTACTTATAATTTAGTTACTAAAATTCGAAACATGCCATAATATCATTACCTTCACGATCATTACGTTCGTTTACCATCAGCATTTAAATTGAAGGTAAAGATCCTAAAATGAAGGTAATGATAAACAAAAAGCTTTTAAACAATCGCATAAAAAGGGGGGTTATAGGTAACTTAATAAGTATTATCACTATGAACCGACTTAAAAAAAGTACCTGTATGTACAAATGTATGTTTGTCAGCGATTTTCTCGCATTTCGCTGACAGATTTTAACTAAACTTCATAGTTAAATTGATGTGATTTTCATTATTATATCTAGCAGATATCCAAAAATGGAGAAAATGGGTGAAGGTTTAAGGAGTGAAAACAGTCACGGCTTTTTGTATGAAAAATGTTTTTAGAAACGATCCTATTAAGTAATAAGATAATACAAGATCTGTAGTTAATCAGTTTTCATTTTTTTATGCAGAATAATAATAGAAGAAGCAAACATGGTTAAAGTAAATAAGAAAAGTCGTGAAGAAAAATTGGAGCAAGCCGGTCTCCACAAGAAAAAGAAATATGAAGAAACTCTCTTTGTTCTGAAATACCTAAAGAATGATTGATGTTAACTATTTTTATTTTGATTTGAGTTTAAATTACTTACAAGTTTAGTTAAGTTTTTGTTTTTATGTCTCAGTCATCTGAGTTTAATTATTATGTATGACTTACTTTCTTTATTTGATGTTTAATATACTGTTGAGTATTACTGTTAAAGATTATTATATTTTAATTATGTTTGATTTACGTTGATCGACGAATATGTAACAATATTAGTTGTGTAATAAGTAAATTACTTACTTATACTACTAAACTAAATATATATATTTAAAAAAACCGTGTTTAATTTAATGTTCTACACATATCAATATTAAAGAGTTCAAAATCATTACTAGTAGATATAAACAAAAAATTACCATCCGCAGTCGGTAATGACTATCATTACCGGCTACAATTATTTTTTTAAAACTCTATAACTTTCAGATTTATCAGGGCAATTGCTTGAAACTTATCTTTAATATTCAGGATAACATATATTTTGAGAATATTGATCAAAATTTCAGTTCTCCAAAAATAGGTGAGAATTGTCAGAATTGCACCAAACGAGAGAAATACCCTCGTGTGATCCGCAGGGCATTTAGCAAAATATACCAGTATTACACACAGTATTATACACCATTACCAGTATTTTCTTCGACGGATTGAAAGCTCGAACCTATAACTTTCAACGCCCGGGGCATGTTGAAGCTCCTATCCATCCTCCTCTGTGCCGCATTGACGCAATGCACGCGGCCGAATGTGTTTTTTTTAACTTTTCGATTTTCGAATTATAGTCAAATTTTATTCAAAAACAGCTCCGTATTTTTATTTTAAAAATCCCAAAAATAATAAGCGACACTTCAAAACAGGCGTGTTGGTCCAAGCACTAACCTAAGTGCGTCAATGTAGCTTAACCTCAATAACATTGGTTTATATAGCTGATATATTTTTCTTTTACGTTTCTCCTTCAACCCCAGATGCCGCATCACGCAGTGCGACGGTCCCGCCAGCGCCGCGCCGCACCCCGAGTTCCGCCCCGAGTGGGTGCTCAACGCCATCAACGGCACCAGCCGGGACTCCTTCGAGGCCTGCTCGCGGTTCCCGGACCGCCTCCCGCAGCTCCCCAGCAACGACTCCTGCCCGGCTGACTGGTTCGACCGCGCCAGGGTGGAAGACTGCGATGGTTATGTCTATGAAAACACTCTTAGCGTCGTCTATGATGTAAGTTATAAAATCTTATGATAAAGGATAATCTGTAATCAATTCATTTTTTAATTTATTTAATCTTCTGTTTTCTAATCATTGATTTAAACAACATAGATAATCTATACACAAGTCAGCATATAAAATGAACAAAATCCATTTCATAAAAATAATTTCGTGCTGAACATTCACTACCTTTTATTAGCGATAGGAAAGGCAAAACTATGAATTCACTTACTATAAATACAAACTCTCTGTACACAAAGTGGAACAGATCTTTATCTATTTACTTTTCTCGTCATCTACTCGTGGATTACGAGTTCTTAAAGCTTATGTAATTTGTGCACAGTTCGACATGGCGTGCGATGAGTGGCGTCGCAGCCAGATCGGCTCCATCCGCACCATCGGCACGCTGCTGGTGCTGCCCATCACGGGGTTCATCTCCGACCGCTGGGGCCGCCGCGTCGCCCTCACCATCAATGCCTTCAACACGGGCTGGATCGGGCTCGTGCGCTCCTTCGTCAACAGCTATGAATGGTTCTTGGCCCTTGAAGTCATTGAGTCTACTGTCGGGGCGGGGGCGTTCTCTTCTTGTCACATTTTGGGTAAGACCTCAACCATAATGTCATTTAACTTTTAGTCACAGAGAAATTAAACTTATGAATACATTGATTGATTTCAGTTACTGAACTGGTTGGCCCCAAATATCGAGTAATGGCGGGTGCCACAATATCAACGTTGTTTGCAGTGGGACAGGTGATCTTAGGATTTATTGCGTGGGGTGTCCAATCCTGGCGCCCTCTCACCCAAGTGCTTTACATACCCCAACTCTTCGTCATCTCCTATTTCTGGATCCTGTCAGAATCTGTGCGCTGGCTAATGAGTAAAGGCCGCTATGAAGAATCAGAAGCCATATTGACGAAAGTCGCAAAAGCAAACAAGAAGCAATTGTCTGATAAATCTTTGGAACTACTACGAGCGACTGCTGAGGCTGAGAAATATATAGAAAAACCAAAAGAGCCATGGCTTCCGATACTCGTGTTCAGATCGCGTGTGATTTTACTCCGATGCTGCGTGGCTCCAATCTGGTGGATCACGAATACGCTCGTCTACTACGGCATGAACATCAATGCCGTGAACTTATCCGGTAACAGATACCTGAACTATGTGTATGTGGCTGCTATTGAGATCCCCGGCTTCTGGACGGCCATCATGCTGCTGGACCGCATCGGCAGAAAGCCAGTTCTCATTAGTGCGAACTGGTTGTGTGCCATATGCCAGTTTATTTTCGCCTTTATGCCTGATGGTAAGCTTTCTAAAACAAAATCAACATCCATTAATTTCTTAATTAGAAAAGGGTATGTTAAGATGGTTTGGTCATGTGGAGAGGATGAATCAAAGCAGGTTGACTAAGCAGATATACAAGGAGAGTGTGGAGGGGAAGGTCGGAGTGGGAAGACCTAGACGAACGTATCTTGATCAAATTAAGGACGTCCTGGTAAAGGGTCAGGTCAAGAGTACCCGAAACCGCCGAGCTTGCATAAAGAGAATTAGGAATGTGGATGAAGCGAAGGAAGTATGCAGAGATCGTGGCAAGTGGAAAGATGTAGTCTCTGCCTTCCCCTCCGGAAAAGAGGCGTGATTTTATGTATGTATGTACGTATTAATTTCTCTTCATAAACAATAACGATGGACTCATCAACACGGTGGTCATAATTGATAGCTTCATCATCTGTTGATTTTAAAATTCGGCACCAATCTACGCAAATCATACAAATTAAAGATTTTACGTGTTTTATATTTGCAGGCCACGCCGGGCTATCGATGGCGGTGTACCTGGTGGGGAAGTACAGCATCGCGGTGGTGATGACGTCGGTGTACGTGTACACGGCCGAGCTGTTCCCCACCAAGTACCGCCACAGCCTTGTCGCCTTCGCCTCCATGGTAGGCCGGCTCGGCTCCATCACGGCGCCACTCACTCCCGCTCTTGTGAGTATTACTTAATTGGGTATTTGTATTTCGTATAGTTACTCTACTACCATAAGGAATCTCAAACATTGAATGAAAATGCGTGCATTGTTCGTTAATATGGAAGAGTCGTGTCCTGTAATTAAAATTTTCTCATACGAGTGTTACTAACATCTCATTCACCCTCCCCTTCCGATTTCATGTCCTTTGCATTCTCCTCCCCAGCTTATAAAACAGCACAAGATTATCTGATAAGCCTCAATTTTTTTTAATTGGTCGATTGACTTTTATTTAATGATTTCTTTAGTTTTGTTTGATTAAAGTCTGATAATATTGTACATGTTATTTCAGGGTACAGAGGTGTGGGAGCCGCTGCCACAAATATTGTTCGGGGGGTTCGCGCTGCTGTCCGGGATCCTGATCTTCACCACGCCGGAGACGCTCAACACCAAGCTGCCCAACACCATGGAGGAGGCCGAGAGCCTCGGCAAACGTCAACTCAATAAGTGATCTGTTAACTAATAAAGCCTATTTCAATTATTTAATTGAAATTCACCTATGATCTATGTCTTATCATCATATACTTTCTGATGAAAATACAAAAATGCTAAAGAAAAAGTTTCAAAAACTACCTAGTTACTATGCTTATTGTTAACTCAGATAATGGAGCCAAGGTCTGGTCCCCAAATAAAGTTGGTGTTGGTTTCAGTCGCCCTGGAAATAATAAACATGAAGATAATAAATACAAACAATAATCTGTATAATCTAATGTCATTTATTTACTCAATAAATAGTCTATTAAATATTAATAAATGATTATTATTAATTATTAGTAAATGAGAGCGTTAAGGAGTATGATGTGTGTGAAATTGAGTGACCGGATACGGAACAGCGTGATAAGGGAATGTTGTGATGTGAAAGAAGATGTAGTTACAGGAATAGAAAAGGGTATGTTAAGATGGTTCGGTCATGTGGAGAGGATGAATGAAAGCATGTTGACTAAGCAGATATACAAGGAGAGTGTGGAGGGAAGGGTCGGAGTGGGAAGACCTAGAGGAACGTATCTTGATCAAATTAAGGACGTCCTGGTAAAGGGTCAGGTCAAAAGTACCCGAAGCCGCCGAGCTTGCATGAAGAGACTTATGAATGTGGATGAAGCGAAGGAAGTATGCAGAGATCGTGGCAAGTGGAAAGACGTAGTCTCTGCCTACCCCTCCGGGAAAGAGGCGTGATTTTATGTATGTATGTATGTAAATAGTCTATTAATTATGTTTTACATTAAAAAATCAGGTCGATGTAGCTAGCTTACTTCGATTTATAAAAAATCCTTTGACATCGTGGATAATGATAAGCTGTTGGAAAAACTAGCGATTGTTGGATTTTCGCAGGAGCTTCTTGTCTTTTTTTCTAGTTACTTAAATAATCGTTGTCAATATGTGCGTTTACAAGGATATGGTTCTGGAGTTTACTTTACGAGATCGGGATTAAGTCAGGGTAGTACATTGGGCCCATTGCTCTTCGTCATATTTATCAATGACTTAATAGAAGTTGTTTTGACCGCAAAGTGATCTAAAGCTGCGTTTGGGTATTGAAACGGAGACGGACGCGGTTGCATTGCAGAGTGATATTAATGCCGTAGCAGTATGGAGTCAGGATAACCATCTTCCATTCAATAACTTAAAGTGTAAAATAATAACTTTTACACGTAAAGCACAGCCCATGGTTTTTAATTATAATTTATAGGACGCTCCACTGGATAGAGTTTATGACATTAGAGATTTAGGCTTAGTATTAGATTTTAAATTTAACTTCCATGCACATATGACTACTCTATGCAGAACCGACATAAAATCTTAGGATTCGTTATGAGGACTACTTCCCTATTCAGTAATTTAGTGGTAGCTAAAATATTGTACAACGCTTACGTCCGCAGTAAACTTGAATATAAATAAAATAAATATAAACAGTATGGCTACTATCCGTACCTATACCCTTCATCATTTGGTTTAGGTATGGTTAGTATGGAATCGCTAAGATTTAGAAGGGCCATATGTGAAGTCGCGCATTATTTATCCATAATTCGTATTCGTAGTATTTGTATTGGTGCCGGGAACCACACGGCAATATGTTAATAATCTATAATAATTGTATATAATTCTATTTTAAATATATCTTGTAAGCAATTTGGATGTAATATCTGTTAGCTTGTAAGATGTATTGAATAAATAAATAAATAAATAGCTGACTCAACCAGTATTGTACATTAAATATTTTCACAGTTGTAATGAAAGATCGAATACATTATTAGTAACATATAACACATATAATTTGAAGTTACGGTAAGTTATACCATAAAAAACCTACAAAACAATTTGACAAAAATTTAACAAATGTTAATAATACTAGAATCTAGTAGTATGCGGGAGACTAAGATGTTCGAGATTTCCCAATTTTTTTACCGATTTTCAAATTTGAGGGTGGGGCTTATAACGAACTAAAAGAGCTATATGACTTTCTGAGCAATCATTCCACCGAGGTTGTGGCAGCCAGCGCTGGTGAGGGGACCAACTGGAAGTTCCTATGTGTATCAACGCCGCACACGGGGGGTTTGCATGAGGCAGCTGTTAGATCTCATTTAATAAGAGTACTGGGTAAAGCTTTGTTAACATTCGAAGAATTTTAAACTATACTTACACAAATTGAAGCCATATTGAACTCACGACCGCTATGCCCTATTCCTAATTCAACCAATGATGAGGTATTTTGCTTGACACCTGTTTACTTCTTGCTAGGTAGAACTCCTATTTCGATACCTGATTATGACTATCATGATACACCAACTTGTCGACTAACGCATTTCCAACAGCTGTAACAAATCCAGCAAAACTTCTGGCGACGATGGTTCAGAGACTACATCGGTCTTCTACAGTCCCGCACCAAGAAGAACGATAAGCTGCCCCCCACCTACTGGAAACTCGGGCGTACTATCAACTGCTGCAAGGGAACAGACAACGTGACGAGAGTGGCGGAAATACAGACCAACCGCGGAATAGTCAAGCGGTCATTCAAGCATATTTGTCCATTACCTATAAACCGAGAAGATTAATATTATTTTGCTTATAATAATTATTGTGTTACATTGTAATTGTGAACTTAATAAAAAACTATGTTTGATGTTGTTATTCTTTACATGCAGCTAGATATCTGGTGCATACCCTTTTCAATTTACACCTATTTTTCTAAACATAACTTATCTATTTAACTAAATACCAGATATCTACATGCTGCATACAGAGCCATAGCCCCTAGGAGGCTATGGCTCTGTATGTATATGAGCTATGTTGGTCTACAATTTCTTGCTGTGCTTGCATGAAATGGTAGACTGGTGCAGTTGGCAGCAGTGCTGCCCTCTGTACTTGGGCGCGGAGGATGTTGCGCGCCATCTATTTTAATCAATGCACCTCGATGTGCTTTTATGGCGGGCAGCATCTTGTACCCAAGAAAAAAAATAGATGGCGTTTTATACTTTTAAAATTTGACATTGCTCATTTACTCTCTTCCTCTTCCGAATATACATCAGCACTCAGTACACATTCTTTTATTTAAATTCTAAAATAAACGGTCCAGTACAAACGTTGACAACTATGCTAAGACACACATACTTAATACATACTTATATTCACGTCTTCATTCCTTACGGGGTAGACAGAGTCAACTATCTCACAAAGCCTGAAAGACCACGTTCAGCTGTTAAGGATGGTATTGAGATTCAAACTGTGGAAGGTTGCTAGCCCATCGCCTAAAAGAAGAATACAAGTTTTTTTTATTCCATATCTCTAAGTCACCTTTAACGAAATACATGGGAAAACGATGGAGTGGTCCTATTCTAAAATGCCAGGAACCACACGGTTACCACTTTACTTACTAAATACAAAATATATTTTTCGAAGATGTTTAAAATTGACATATCTTGAAAGCTCGACTTTGCACACACACAAGCAGTTTCTGCATCGTCCTCATTTGTTTGTCAGAGAATTAAACTTGTTTCAAGGTGAAAGTAACCAATATGCCTCTTGATTGATAATCACTGTCTGCCTCCAGGGCCAGAGCCTTGAAGACCCTGCCGCGGCAGTACACTCCATCGCCCTCTGCTCGCTGTACCTTCTCTTTGGGATCGCCCTGCTGGCCATGTCCTTCAACCTGGTGCAGGAGGAAGTCCGCGCCAACGTGGCGGCGCTGGCCACCAAGCTCGGCATCATCAAGCCCAGGGACCAGGACTCCGACTCCGAGTACTGATCCCTGCTGGACTTCCACCTGGTGCCGGAGGTCCTCAACTTCGTGAATTCTTCGGGAATTAATCTTACTCCGTTTCTTCCTTATACTTTTCAGATAGGCACTGGAGTCGTCTGTCTGCTAAAATCTTTGCTTGTGTAGAAGAAAATAGCTCTCCAAGTTAAATTTCAGTATTAAAGGATATAAGCTTTATCTACAAATGATAGGCTTAAAGATATTGCTTTGTAAATATAAATAATAATGAATGCGCAATAAATGTTTTATGATAATGTTTGATAATAATCTTATTTACACACTTAACTTTGTACGCTGTTTTCAACTCAATAAAGAATGTTTTTAATATCTTGTCATTAAACCGTATTTATAAATTAATTGAAGTCTAATAAAGTATTTTTTTCCTTATTTATATTCAATTAAAAGCAAATTTATTAAACATCGAATTAAAAAAATGCCGGCCCTATGGAATTTCATTCGTTTTTTTTTTTACTAGATTTTTGCTTAAGGCATAACTTCCAAGGGAATCTGGTCCTGACACATCTTTCATAAAACAAAGCAAATACCTCCATCTACATGAGATATTATACTAGATAGTTATATAACAAGCTTGCGCTCACGTGCGGTAACTAAAATTCCCGTTTGACCCGTTCCCGCAGGAAAAAGTAACATAAAGGGCATATTATTGCTCAATTCAAAACTATAATTATTCAGAATCACAACTATATGTGTACCAAGTTTCTTTAAAATCGGCTCAATGATTTGACTGTTAAGAGATAGATATAAACATACCTTCTTTCTCCTCCCGGCCCGGTCTTAAATATACAGTTTTGGATTTCGGTACCTAGTCGGTATTGGGTTAATTAAGTAAGGCAACTGTGATGAGTGCGGCGCGGCCTGGTCTCCGGTCACCCTTAAAAATTGCTCTTTCTGAAAAGGCAGCAGCCGTTGTTAGGCGAACAAACGATATTACTCGTCAACTTTGCCGTTACGTATCTAAGCTGATTATTGAAATTATTAAAGATACCATTAACCTTAATCTAATCGGCGATAACAGGGAATTATGCATTCACATCACAACACGCAACTCCCTCTCATTACATTCATACTTTACGAGTCTTCGAGGCTCGAGGGGGCGAGGAGTGAAATATAGTGAACCTGCAGAAGACAACCTTTATATTGGAAAGCCAGTTCAAAAAGTTGGTGCATGGGCCGAGGTCAAAAAGCAACCTCACCGTCACGAGTTTTGCTTTAAGCAAGGGAGAAGGAACCTTGTAACAGTTAGTATATGGAATTTTAATTTAAAATATGATGTATTTTTTACCAACGCTCCATAGAAATAGGATTGCTTATTTAGTAGACTGGAGTACAACATATATTTGACTCTCCTTTCTTCTTTCTCGAAGATTATCTATAACATATACCACAAGATGAGGTAACTCAAGTAAATAATGTTTAATACTTCTGTTCACCTCATGACTGCGGGGAACTTTGTGAAATAGAACTTTACCTAGTTGGGAATATGGTTGTAGATTAGTGAAGTGCTTTTTACTCTAAGTCATCTTACGACATGGAAAAGAAATAGTACGGGGCATGTATCTCCTATTATCATATTACAAAACATTTTCAACGTAAATATAACTAAATCTGAAACCTTCTATAATACCCTAACCAATCGTGTATTAAACTCTTATATTTCTGTAGCCATGACAGACACCGCGGCCGAGAAAAGCCAAGCATTTGACGGCGTCACTGACAAATCCAAACAGGATCCTCCTGCAATCGATCTGGACGCAATTCTGACGGATGAAGTGGGGCAGTTTGGGCGCTACCAGCTGGTGACCCTGGCCTTGGCAGCGCTGCCTGTCATATTCTCAGCATTTGCGTCGGGGGAGTACATCTTCACCACAGCCAGGATTCCTACTAGGTGAGGTTTAATTTAGGCGAAGTAAAGGTTTTATAACCTACGTATTTTCTTTTTTTTCGAAAGTAAACCTGTATTTGAACATGACCTTTTGCACCTTTTACAGGGATATATTAGGATTTTCATTAATATTTTTTTTTTCATAGCGTGACTTCGTTTTTTGTTTCTTCGTGTTTTAGTTAGCGTTGTTTTCACCTGCCTAAGATACTTATTAACTTACAAACTATTTAATAATATGCTATTTTATTTCTTGAATGAAAGAAAATGAAGCATGGTAAACGAAAACGTAGTTCAAAGATTCTCGAATGTCGTCACGCGGACTGCGGCACAAATTATTTACCCACGAGTATGAATACTTAAAAGACTATGTCACCGAAATAAAAATGAAAAAAATTACATATATTGAGTTCTATCTTAAAAAAAAATTAAGTTTAGCAAAAGAGTTTACTTAGCCATTTGCCACAAAACGATCATCTTCCTTTTGGCATTAGTCCTGGATGCGACCTCTTCGGAGAAGAGCCCGGTTCGGGCGTTCGAATTCGCGCGGGCGAAGCTGCGGGTTATAGCTAGTTAGAACATACATTATGATAATTACATCTAGATAAGATTCAGAAGTAATGCTCCTTTAGCATAATTCGTATCAAAATATGGTATTATCATTCCATACATACGAGTAAACACCGGATCTGACGATTATACATTTATTGCAGTCGATTTGAGAATGAGAATATTTTAAAAGCAAAGTGAGCTTTGTATATTTCTTAATGTATGTCAAAGTGCGTATATGTATTGAAAAAGAAGGAAATGCTGTTAAATACATTATGTAGTAGTCAGAAATTGTCTAAATAGGTACACTATAGGGAACACAGAGGCATGTTGGTCCGAACACTAATCTAAGTTCGTCAATGTAGCCAAACATCAATGGCATTGATTTTTATAGCTGATTTATTTTATCTTGCAGGTTTATTTATCTGTTTCCTACAGAACATGGTAGCTCTAAACACAAGTCACCTTCAACCCCAGATGCCGCATCACGCAGTGCGACGGTCCCGCCAGCGCCGCGCCGCACCCCGAGTTCCGCCCCGAGTGGGTGCTCAACGCCATCAACGGCACCAGCCGGGACTCCTTCGAGGCCTGCTCGCGGTTCCCGGACCGCCTCCCGCAGCTCCCCAGCAACGACTCCTGCCCGGCTGACTGGTTCGACCGCGCCAGGGTGGAAGACTGCGATGGTTATGTCTATGAAAACACTCTTAGCGTCGTCTATGATGTAAGTTATAAAATCTTATGATAAAGGATAATCTGTAATCAATTCATTTTTTAATTTATTTAATCTTCTGTTTTCTAATCATTGATTTAAACAACATAGATAATCTATACACAAGTCAGCATATAAAATGAACAAAATCCATTTCATAAAAATAATTTCGTGCTGAACATTCACTACCTTTTATTAGCGATAGGAAAGGCAAAACTATGAATTCACTTACTATAAATACAAACTCTCTGTACACAAAGTGGAACAGATCTTTATCTATTTACTTTTCTCGTCATCTACTCGTGGATTACGAGTTCTTAAAGCTTATGTAATTTGTGCACAGTTCGACATGGCGTGCGATGAGTGGCGTCGCAGCCAGATCGGCTCCATCCGCACCATCGGCACGCTGCTGGTGCTGCCCATCACGGGGTACATCTCCGACCGCTGGGGCCGCCGCGTCGCCCTCACCATCAATGCCTTCAACACGGGCTGGATCGGGCTCGTGCGCTCCTTCGTCAACAGCTATGAATGGTTCTTGGCCCTTGAAGTCATTGAGTCTACTGTCGGGGCGGGGGCGTTCTCTTCTTGTCACATTTTGGGTAAGGCCTCAACCATAATGTCATTTAACTTTTAGTCACAGAGAAATTAAACTTATTAATACATTGATTGATTTCAGTCACTGAACTGGTTGGCCCCAAATATCGAGTAAAAGCGGGTGCCACAATATCAACGATGTTTGCAGTGGGACAGGTGATCTTAGGATTTATTGCGTGGGGGGTCCAATCCTGGCGCCCTCTCACCCAAGTGCTTTACATACCCCAACTCTTCGTCGTCTCTTATTTCTGGATCCTGTCAGAATCTGTGCGCTGGCTAATGAGTAAAGGCCGCTATGAAGAATCAGAAGCCATATTGAAGAAAGTCGCAAAAGCAAACAAGAAGAAATTGTCTGATAAATCTTTGGAACTACTACGAGCGACTGCTGAGGCTGAGAAACATATAGAAAAACCAAAAGAGCCATGGCTTCCGATACTCGTGTTCAGATCGCGTGCGATTTTACTCCGATGCTGCGTGGCTCCAATCTGGTGGATCACGAATACGCTCGTCTACTACGGCATGAACATCAATGCCGTGAACTTATCCGGTAACAGATACCTGAACTATGTGTATGTGGCTGCTATTGAGATCCCCGGCTTCTGGACGGCCATCATGCTGCTGGACCGCATCGGCAGGAAGCCAGTTCTCATCACTGCGTACTGGTTGTGTTCCATATGCCAGTTTGTTTTCGCCTTCATGCCTGATGGTAAGCTTTCAAATACAAAATCATCATCCGTTCATTTCTCTTCATAAACAATAACGATGGACTCATCAACACGGTGGTCATAATTGATAGCTTCATCATCTGTTGATTTTAAAATTCGGCACCAATCTACGCAAATCATACAAATTAAAGATTTTACGTGTTTTATATTTGCAGGCCACGCCGGGCTATCGATGGCGGTGTACCTGGTGGGGAAGTACAGCATCGCGGTGGTGATGACGTCGGTGTACGTGTACACGGCCGAGCTGTTCCCCACCAAGTACCGCCACAGCCTTGTCGCCTTCGCCTCCATGGTGGGCCGGCTCGGCTCCATCACGGCGCCACTCACTCCCGCTCTTGTGAGTATTACTTAATTGGGTATTTGTATTTCGTATAGTTACTCTACTACCATAAGGAATCTCAAACATTGAATGAAAATGCGTGCATTGTTCGTTAATATGGAAGAGTCGTGTCCTGTAATAAAAATTTTCTCATACGAGTGTTACTAACTTCTCATTCACCCTCCCCTTCCGATTTCATGTCCTTTGCATTCTCCTCCCCAGCTTATAAAACAGCACAAGATTATCTGATAAGCCTCAATTTTTTTTAATTGGTCGATTGACTTTTATTTAATGATTTCTTTAGTTTTGTTTGATTAAAGTCTGATAATATTGTACATGTTATTTCAGGGTACAGAGGTGTGGGAGCCGCTGCCACAAATATTGTTCGGGGGGTTCGCGCTGCTGTCCGGGATCCTGATCTTCACCACGCCGGAGACGCTCAACACCAAGCTGCCCAACACCATGGAGGAGGCCGAGAGCCTCAGCAAACGTCAACTCAATAAGTGATCTGTTAACTAATAAAGCCTTCTTCTATTTAGCATTTATTTGATTCTTAAAATTTATTTAATTGAAATTCACCTATCTCTCTACATATGTATGTCTAAACATCATATAGTTTTTGATGAAAATACAAAAATGCTAAAGAAAGAGTTTCAAAAACTACCTACTATGCTTATTGCTAACTCAGATAATGGAGCCAAGGTCTGGTCCCCAAATAAAGTTGGGGACCAGACCTTGGCCCCAAAAAAAAAATACAAACAATGAATCTGTATAATTTAATGTCATTTATTTACTAAATAAATAGTCTATTAATTATGCTTTACATTAAATAGCTGACTCAACCAGCATTGTACATTAAATATTTTCACAGTTGAAATGAAAGAT
This sequence comes from Amyelois transitella, assembly GCF_032362555.1. Classification (NCBI taxonomy): domain Eukaryota; kingdom Metazoa; phylum Arthropoda; class Insecta; order Lepidoptera; family Pyralidae; genus Amyelois; species Amyelois transitella. The sequence goes on along the minus strand of NC_083511.1, from coordinate 113,178 downwards.
CGAAAACATTATCAAACACATACATATGTACATATAATTTGAAGTTACGGTAAGTTATACCATAAAAAACCTACAAAACAATTTGACAAAAATTTTACAAATGTTAATGATACTAGAATCTCTTTAGTGTATGCGAGAGACTAAACTGATGTACGAGATTTCCCATAATATGTATAATTAATAAAAAATTTGAATATGAATCTTTACCCCGAAACAAAACAAAACAGAGCAATAGTTTGGGAACTTATCACAAATCACTTTGAAATATCAATTAGATAACGCATTAACGTCCTAATAACATATATACCTACGAATTGTAATAATTTATTGATACGGACAAGGTCAGGTCAGCTTATATTAATATCCAACAAATACGTTGAAGTTACAAGGTTGATTCAAGGCCTTTACGACCTGGTATTAATTTTGGCAATATTATAATTTTATGCATATTTGGATTGAAATAACCATAATCATTGATACTTCAAATAAAAATATAATGATTGATTCAATTTCAAAATTGATTATTAAGGATCTCAAATATCTTAGTAGGCAGTAGGTAGTTTGCTGACAAATAGTTTTTTCACTGTCTTATGAAAACAGAGTACATTCAAACGTCGAAAAAGAATCTATAAATTGAAATTTTATCTTTTAATGAATATGAATATCACAGCACAATAACCATAACAATCATTCCGCACCAAACATATGTTGTCAAAATCGTAGTGAATAATAGTAATCCTAAAAACATGAGTTGGCATAAAACTTGTATATGAATATTACCTATTTTTATTGATAACAATGTAAATCTTTCACTTATCACTTTTATTATAATACTTTAACAACTAGAGGGTATATTTTCTCTAGACAAAGTCTCAAGTAAAGTAAATCACCCATATTATAAATCCGTACCAGATATTCGTGCTGCTTAATGCTATCAGATCTCACACACTCATCTCCGGCAACCAAACTTAAACTATCTCTAGCTACCTTAGCTCACTCAATTGGGTAATCTGTGAGATTGTCAAAAATATTTTAGTCATCTTCTGTTAGACTATCTTTAAAGACACACTAGACATGGTTGTTGGTTAACTGGTATTATTCATCTGCATCTCGTTGCTTCGTGGCTGGTTCTTGATCTGCTCCGCTTCCTGGATGGTGTCGGGGAGCCTCGTGTTCAGGGTCTCGGGAGTGGTCAGCATCAACGCGCCTGCGATTAACGCCGTCGCCCCGAACAGCACTGACGGCAGCCACTCTACGTATATTGCCTGTAACCAAATTATAAATTAACCAATAGCAAACAATAAACAACAAAGATGGAAGACGTTTTCTAGAGACAGATCACATTGAAGGCAAGGGTGAGCCACTTCTTAATGTAAATTATTTCATTACAAAGATAACACTACTCCTATCGAAGCACATATGCCATTCCGTTACAAAAAGTGATTTGAATCTAAGTTAAAGAAAAATAGAAATTAAATATGAATATTGCATTATTAATTATTATTAAAAACTTCTAACCCCAAACTAACTTCAAAATTCAAAAAATTCAAAATTTTTATTCATTATTATAGGATATTATTATATCGCTTAATAATTGTCGTATGGTTTAACAACTTGGTTGACGTCAAATATATTACTTAAAAACTAAGTTTACTGCCGCTTCCAAGGCGTCAGTGCAGAAGAAGCGGTAACAAACTGCACTGCAGCATTTTCTTTAACAACGTCAACTTCACAATATTAAATTATACTTAGAATATAATGTGGACGGGAGAATACATTGTTCACGGGAGATTTATATATTTATGAGATTTAATATTGAAAAAAGAAATATATATATATATATATATATTTTATGGATTGCCAATTTTAAAAAGATTTATGTACAGAGTGTACTGAAATTTTGATTTAAGTTCAAATTAAACTACAATTAATTACGAGGTTCCTGTGCCAAGCTCGAGCCAGATGTTTTTATCATTAAGGTAATCATCAGTCCTATAATAAGCCTTCTCACAAAGTACTTTCTTTACATACTCTTTGAATTTTCGGTAGGGCATATCAAGAACAGACTCCGGCAACCTATTATAAAATCGTATACAGTTCCCCATAAATGATTTACTGACTTTGCTAAGCCTATGAAACGGCATGACTAATTTATGTTTATTACGTAAATTTCTATCAGTTGTGGCACTAACTTTTTGAAAAAAAGAGGTATTTTTCCTAACATACATTATAAGATCAAAAATGTACTGGGACGCTACTGTAGGTATGTTTATTTTCTTAAAGAGTTGTCTTAACGAGTCTCTTGGTCCTAAGCCGTAAATTGCGCGAACGGCCCTTTTCTGAATTATAAAAATAGTTTGTATATCAGCCGCGCTACCCCATAAAAGTAAACCATAAGATAACAAGCTATGAAAATAGCTGAAATAAACAAGCCTAGCTGTAGCTACATCTGTCAATTGTCGGATCCTCCTAACAGCATAAGCGGCAGAGCTAAGTCTATTGGATAGTTTAGAAATATGAGCACCCCACTGTAGCTTTGCATCAATTATAATTCCTAAAAACTTTGTATTTTCAACAAATTCTAATTTCTGGCCTTCCAGTATTATGTCAGTATTGGCCTGCCTTACGTTTGGAAGGGTAAATTTAATGCATTGGGTCTTATTAGCATTTAAAAGAAGATTGTTGGTTGAGAACCAGATAGATATGGCCGACAGTATATTATTAACCGAACTTACATTTTCGCTATGGCGATCTAATTTAAATATTAAAGAAGTGTCATCGGCAAACAGCACTATACCCGCCTGTTTTTCCACCATAAAAGGCAGGTCATTGACATATACCAAGAAGAGGAATGGTCCTAAAATTGAGCCCTGAGGAACACCCATTGAGACGCTTGATCCGCTTGACTTTACTCCATTAATATCTACAGTTTGAAGCCTATCAGTCAAATAGGATGCCATTAGTTTAGTTGATTTGTGGTCAAACCCATATTGACGAAGTTTACGCAAAAGTGTCTGATGATCTACGCAATCAAATGCTTTAGAGAGATCGCAAAAGACTCCAACTGAATCCTGTGAACTCTCCCACGCGTCATAGATTTGAGTAACAAGTGCTACTCCCGCATCAGTGGTGGACTTCCCGGCAGTGAACCCATATTGTTGGGAATGGAAAATGTTATTGATTTTAAAATATTGTTGCATTTGATTAAGCATCATCTTCTCAAACACCTTGCTCAAAACTGGCAATATAGAAATAGGTCTATAATTGCCAAGGACTGTTTTCTCCCCTTTTTTGAATAGAGGTATTAATTTGCTACATTTCATTAAATTTGGAAAAATACCCTCATCAATACATTCATTAAATATAAAAGCTAGATCAGATGCAATAATATCTATGATTTGACTTATGATACTAACAGACATACCCCAATGGTCTTCAGACTTTTTCAAATTAAGTTGTTTGAACGCCTTTAATATAATATCAGAGTTAACATATTTAAATTTAAAGACAGATTTGATGGGAGTTGTGTTATTATTAAGTAGGGTTTCAGCGCGCAATGGACAAGAGTCAACGTCAGAAGTTAGCTCCACAGGGATTTTTGCAAAGAAATTATCAAAAGCATTTACTATGTCCTGAGTTTTAGAAATACTTTTGTTACCGGATGATATTTGTTTAATACTGTCTCTATCTTTGATTTTGCCAGATTCTTTATTAATAATGTTCCATGTTTCTTTAATTTTATTTGGTGCGTTGTTTATTTTACTACTTATGTGAAAAGACTTGGCTTGCCTGCAAACTTTTTTAAATAATTTTGAATAATTTTTGACATATTCTACAAAACTGGGGTCAAAATTGTATTGTTTCTGGGCATATAAGTCATATAACTTATTCCTACTCTTGTGAATACCTAATGTAGCCCATTCACTGAACTGTAATCTATTACGAATATTGACTTGTTTCTGCTTGAACCTTTTTGAGTATTCAGCAGAAATCATATTAAATAAATTGTTATAATGTTCATTAGGATTATTTCCAGAATATGTTAAAGTATTTAATTGATTTGCAATGTTTATTTTAAATTTTCTTATGTTTTTGGAAGAAAGAGGTCTACACATAATTTTATCATTATTTAAATTGTTTAAGGACTCTTTCTCAAAGGTAACATATTGACCGGTGTGATCCGAGGGCAATTTGTGAATAATTGATTTCCGTATAAAAAGATTATTGCAAAAAAAATTATCCAGATTTTATCGCGCAGATTTTATATTTTATTTTATTTTATTATCCTTCGTAAAAAATTTAAAAACTGCTTAAAATTTACATATCTAATTTCAAAACTGAAGGGCAGAGACTTTTCTATATATAGTTCTATTTCTTGCCATTGTTACAACATAATTCTTACCAATAGCGGCATCTGCGGAGCCACGATGGAGCCAATCCTGCCCACCATGGAGCAGAAGCCGAGCAGCGAGTGGCGCGCGTGCGTGGGGAACAGCTCCGACGTGTACATGTAGATGCCGCTGAAGGCCTGCGTGATGGCGATCTTGCCCACCAAGTACAGCAAGGTCGCTAGCCACGCCAGGCCTGGAATAAAAAGTAACAGATTTTTCATTAGGTACAGGTTCATTAGGTAAGAGACTGAAAATTAAATGATTTTTAATAAAATTAAGGAAACAAAAAACAATTCTTGAATGCGTAAATTTCAACAAACAGTAAAAAGCAGTGCAAATACACAAAATTCACGAATAAAATGCATTTAGAACAGCAAAATACTATAACGTTTCTTTTACAAGAAAGCAGTCGTACTACTCGTAATAACACCAACCAATTACATTATTACATACTTACCATTACATGGCTGATACTGCGCTATACGGATAACAATTGATTTCAAAATAACGTAGAGATAAATAAAGGTCCGCTTACTTTTAGGAACAAAAGCGATAGCGACACAGGACAACCCACAAACAGTGTACGCGACCAGCAGCGTCCGCTTCCTGCCCACGCGGTCCAGCACCAGCGCGTTGGTGACCACCGCCACCACCTCCACGCTCACCACCAACATGTAGTTGGTGTACTTGTCCCCCGCCAGAGAGACGCTGTTGATGGCGAGACCGTAGAAGACGAAGGTGCAAGTAATCCACCACCAGGAGCAAATGGCAAGGCGTGTCATGATGATTGGAGAACGCAGCACCTGCACAAACAAAGTTAATCTGTTTGAAACATTATGATGCCGTATTAGAAACACACACGCAGAGTTTTAAACACATATATAGCAACTTGCCTATAACGAGCGTGATATCTCCACAAGTTTTTTAACTTACCTGCATCCACAGACCACTCTCCTCTTGTTTCTCTTCTTTCTTCGTCTCTTTGGGCTTTTCTTCCGTGAGTTGCTTCATTGTCTCCTCCGACAACGTGACGTTGTTCATCTTTGCTGCCCTCATTATAATCTCAACCGCTTCTTCTTTCCGGCCTTTGGAGAGCAACCAGCGAATACTCTCAGGCAGTAAGTAGATGTAGGATATGAATAGTAACGAGGGCGGGTAGACAACTATGATGAATGTGCGCCAGTAGTGGAAGGTTTTGGCGAGGAGAGCAAAGCTAAGGCCGCCCAATACCAACATTATGCCAAGGAAGGCCGTCGTCAGCACTCGCTTATCTTGGCCCAAGAGTTCAATTGCTGTAAAACAAAACGTTTGTTTAAATGTTGTACACAGTTTGAATAGAACATTAATATACATAATATATATTTCACAGTCATTTTATCCCCTTGAATATGATTGTTCAATTTGAATGATTTTTTAATTCAATAAACCTATTAACCGATATTTAAAATAATCACCTTCAAATTATTGATAAAACTAACTTTTAGGTATCAGTTAGTAACATTTAGTGAATAAACATAGAAGTGATACTAACTGAGAATATAGGCGGCGGGGAAGGCGCTGGCCCCGGCGACGGTCTCGAGGAACTCTATGACGACGTACATCTCGTACGAGACGGAGAACGCCTTCAGCGACCCGATGGCCCCCACTAAGGTACAACTGAGGATCAGCGCGCGTTTGCGGCCCCAACTAACGAAAACGAAAGATTCATAAAAAAATATGTTAAGCGTCATGTCAAGTCCTGTTAATTCAAAATAAAATACGTTTCTCATCATCCCCTGCCCGGGATCGTACCCGATGCACTGGCAAGCGTATTACTGCTGCGCCACAGAGGCCGTCAGATCAATTTAAAGGCACTTTTAAACCCAAACATTTGAGCCATTTGCCACGAAGGGAAACAAACGTGTTAAGGATTTTAACGTCGTCTGTCTATCCGTCTTTCAGATCCGATCCGTTCATCAAATTTTTTACACGAGGCAGCTCCCATCTTACCTCCGCAACCTTTGCAGGGAAACCTTATCCGTATTTGATCAACCTACAAAACTATTATTATGCCAGAAATTGTAACAGCACTAAATTATTTCGATTCGAATATATATTAGATTTCGAATTTAAAAATTCGTAAGTTTAATATGATCGTAAAGATAAGATTAAAAGTGGAAATTATTACCGATCTGATATGTATCCAAGAATGGGCAGCGAGACCAGCATGCCCACATTATGGATGGTGCCCACCAGGGTGCGCTTCCACTCTTGACATGCCAAGTTAAACTGGAACAGGTGGAATATCACAGTCAGACCAAAATATTTCTAATTCACATAGGTTCGTTTGAAAGCCCTGCCGTATATGGAATATACTGTACAATTGCTCCAAACTATGTTTTGAAAAATTTAAATTTTTGTATTAGCACGTCGACTCTGACAGATCACATTGTTTCACTTTCAGTTGCAGAGCATAACAAACAGGTGCATGAAAGTCTGGATTTAACAAATGCTTTATGAGAGTGATCAGAGAGTAATTGCATAAATCCCAAAGATTAAAAGAGGATTTAAGTGGGTATTAAGTTTATCCATTGTGATTGTGACCATGTTCAGTAAGTATTATGTATGCAGTGCTATCTCAGTTTGTACATTTACATATCTCGGTATGGTCCTATTAGTTGAAGCGGCCATGCGTTGCGCCGGCGCAGTGATACAGCGCGTCTGTTGACACTGGAACAATGTCGAGGATCCATCCATCCGAGACCAATACAATTAAACCAACTGCACCATCATTTACCATAACATTATAGCATACAATCCCAACTGTTTATTGAAGAATCATAATTGTTATTTTTTTATTTTCATAAGTCATATCCCAGACATGACATCAGAATTCGGCCACACTTGCCACATTGAAATCAACACCATAATATAAAATTAGCAGTGGATTGAATGCAGAGGTGGCTTTACTATTTAAAACCCATAATAGTCCAACGGCCTTACTGTATTCCAATTAAAAATCAGCTTAATTATAATTGTCCATTTAGCAAAAGACAAGCATCGCCACTTAGCGACTGAATTAGATGTTTCCTCCATTGAGACGAATGTGCTCAGGAACTTTTGGACAATTGAAACTAGCTTGATGCAGTTCTCTTCCTTGTATTGTCCTAATTCCATATCCTTCGATAACAACAAGAAATACGAAAAACCATTTAAACATTTTTTTCAAAAAATACCTGTCTTTATGTTTTAGTTACGCTTGTAATTTTTTTATTTATTGTTTTTTCTTCAATCTGTACAAAAAAGTAACCAGCAACATCATAATGTGACCTCGCACGTAAGCGCTGACCTCCGCAAACCATCAGATACATATCTCTAGACTCGCAGTAAACATTTTTAACACGTGTAGGAGTACGTTGCAGAGCGCGTTATTCTATTGTTTGGCGAAGTGGTAGCGGTGCTTACGGGTTGCGATCCTCGGTCAGATCATAATAGAAAACGTTTTTCTTTTTATTGATCTTGGGTTTCCAAAATCTAGTAAGCTAGGCCGATGTCATTTCTCCGCCTACATATTTATTAGTCGATGTATGTATATCTCTATAATTGATTAGACTTGCTAAAGTACCGTTATGGTTTTGAAATTGATCTTCGACAATTGAAAAGTGTAGTACTCCACACTTATACCTAAGAACATGCTTATGAAATTTATCTATCTTAGGTTATACGAAAAATAATAATTGAATATATGAATATAAATAATAAAAGTACAATGGGTACAAAACTGTAGCCAAATGACCGTGTAAAAATTGTAGCATGCGCCAAATTATAAACCAAAAAAATAATATCAGTTACTAAGTGGGAGTGGGAGTTGATAAAACTAATATTTAGACCTCTGCTAACCCATTTTATCCTCCAGATTTGGCAATCATATAATTTATCAAACAAAATACAAATCAATAACTAATGCATAGACGTAACGTTACTTATAACCGTTTTCTTATCAGTTGCGTAAGGAGATTAAAATTGGCGGTCAGGTTTACGAGGAGGAATGCGTAATTCTGCGGTAGATTGATGAAGCTGGGTGCCGAAGGTCGTGCCGCGCTCTATTGGCAGTCAATGCCTTTTGTGACAAGGTCGAAACAGCATCTTTCATTAGTGGGCACTGAACCGCACATTTTTGGAGTTCAAGATATATTTTGAGTTCTTAATCGAATAAAATTTCTTACTTTCAAGAAATCTATTGGTAGGTACTAAATTAAAATAAAATCTAATTAAAATAAAATCTAATTATAATCTTCTTAAATTGTATAATCGTAAATATGTTTAAAAGTACAATAATAAAAAAAATTCTAATAAGCATTTCACTTATTCCACGATAAGAAGCTATTTACTGGGGAATAACAATGACGGCTCCAGAAATGTCGGCGTTGACCCGATAAGGTAAATAATTATAGGAAAGTTCCTACTGTAGCATGAACTTTGGTCAGTGTGACTCGTATAATCAATGAAAGTCGTTAGACCATTTCACTGTCCCTTTTAGCACCTGTCCGTGAAGGCATGAAATGAAAGTTATATTGAGTCTGATTGAATTAAGAAGAAAACACAAAGATATTTTTAGATTTTTTAATACAGATCTTCTTAAGCTTTCTAATAAATTAAAGAAACAAATTAAGTTAATAGTAGGAAAAGTCAAGTAACACATTATTGGAGAGTCCAAACGTTTTGTTGAATGTGACCAAAAATGTGACCTTTCTGTCAATTTCTCACTGGATAATGAGCAGTCATATCATCAGTAACATTCAGACCACCCAAATTGTAGATCTAGAATGTTTTAAGACTTTCACAACTTATGAACTTATAATAAACTGGAATGGCGGCAGTGGAATTAGCCGCCCGACCCATCACGTTCCCAGCGGGAGCGGGAAGTGGTCTGCTGAAAGCTGCTTAGTAAGAACTGTCGTCGTTTTATCAATACATACATACATATGGTCACGTCTATATCCCTTGCGGGGTAGACAGAGCCGTGGCCATTCAGTCTTAACAGTTTTGATAAGACTGAATGGCCACGTTCAGCTATTTGGCTAAATGATAAGAATTGAGATTTAAATAGAGACAGGTTGCTAGCCCATCGCCTAAAAAAGAACCCCAAGTTTGTTAGCATATCCCTTAGTCGCCTTTTACGACATCCATGGAAAAGAGATGGAGTGGTCCTATTCTTTTTTATATTGGTGCCGGGAGCCACAGGGCACTTATTTCAAAATTAACCTTTTTTTACCAAAGTTAAATCTGACCTACCTCAGCAACTATCGTATCCCAGGAAGCATAGAGCCACTGGTCACACGGCCGCAGCTCCTCCGCGAAGGCGGTGCCCGCGCCGCAGCCCGCCGCCGCGCCCAGCGGCTCCCGGCGCGAGCAGCGCTGCTGGCGGCCGGCGGGGGGCAGCGCGCCGGCCAGCCAGGCGGGGTGGTACTCCGTGCTGTTGGACAACTCACACTCGGGGACCACGCATCTGGAATGGAATATGTTGGATTCAAGATTGTTTTACTACACATTTACGAGCAAAGTCCTGGGAATTTCTATCTGGTTTCCAGTTCAAAGGAAGAAAAAAGCTTTGTGCTACTTCACTTTTTATGAAAGTCTAGTCTATTTCTGTGCTAAATTAAAAAGAAAAGCTGTTTAGTAGTGTCTCCGTACATTTGACAAAAAAAAACAAGTAAAAGATCTTATTAGACGAGGCCGACATAAACAAATAACAAGAACTTCTTATCCTCATATGATTTGAGATTTATATACTTGTAGTAACGATGCTGGCCCTCATTTGAATTTTTTCAAATTTTACGAGTATCCTCGTAAAACATTATACAATACGGAACATATTCTTCTAAATGCAATGACTGTTTTGTAATTTGTTATATTTCATTTTAAGTGCGATAAATAGTTTACAAACGAATATGGCTAATTCATACTTATTTCGTCAAACCTGCTTCAAATTTAAACTCAGCTTGAAGTGACTTCACGCGTGCCACGTGATGACTGCAGAATCAGTTCGCGTGCAACAAAGCAGATGCACTTAATGCAACTATGCCTGTTATTGCATCCAGATAAGAGAGCATGTCCTTATCTACGACTGTGGCTTCCGAGGCAATTAATTATACAATGGATGGAAGACAATGTGAGTGCGTACAAGTAAATTAGTCTGTGAATGGGCCATTACTTTATACCCGTCGATTTAGGAGTAAGATCTAAGTATGTACCTAATGTAAGGTGACTAACGGTCACAGATCTTGTAAATACGAGAATCTTTAATCATATTTTTAATTAAGGATACGAAAAATTGCTAGTGCAACCACAATACCTATATCAATTTGAAAATTGTTAAAACTCAACTGGAATGGATGCAGACAGCTTTATTGAATGTTTCTAAAGAATTAGTTTCTGTAAGCATTTATCCTTGCAAATCAAGAGGACATGTACAATAATGTACGAAAGTGCTTCAAATTGAAACACGTAGTTTACCGCGATTGCGCACGAGTGCCAGTGCGGGCACGTGCCGCAAATAAATACAAAACAATTTTATAAACTACTTGTCTAATAGTTACTAGAACTTATGTATATTCTCCACATGCAGTGAAAACCAAGCATTTCCGAATAACTTTACTACGACGAATACGATTGTCCCAACTCTCAGAATTCTGCAATAGAAGATATTGACACCACCACCACCCAGCGCTAGAAAGATAATGCAAATGTTAACATAATAGAAAACAGAAAAGTGGTTGAACTAAAACCTCATTTCCACTCACATGTTGGTGTTGTTTTTCTATCGCCTTGAAGAGATAAATATAATAATTTGGATACTAATGTTTACTTCTGTTTATCCCATGAGGAATAAAGACGTGGTTATATGTAGTATGTAGGAATAAAAACTAATAATATCTTCGATTTCTTTCAGCTCATTTAATGCACGTAATCAGTGGAGTAATTAAGTATCATCAGTATAACTGACGACCACCAAGTTCGACTATAGATTTTTTACAAACCAAAAAAGCGAAATACGAATGAATAGTATAATAACAGTGATGTCACATAATGGAGCACGAAGTTACTATTTATAGCAGGATCTTAATCTTTTTTTATTTTTACTTTGTTCGGATTGTTGTCTTTTTTTGTCATAAAATGTTATAAAAATTTGCCAAGGGCGAACACTGCTCGGAGTTTTCTTTGAGGATTCCGTATTGAAGTTAAGTGTATGGGATTTATATTTAAATTATAATTTGTGACCATACAACACAAAAGCACGTCGTGTTTGGGAACTTATTGGTCACTCAGGTCTGCATCTTCTTCCAGCAGTCTCTTCCCAACACTATATTTGGCTCTCCCAGTCTAACTCTTTCATCCTGTATTTCTCCATGGTAGCTTTTAATTTTAATATCTCTCAGGTCTATACTGACGAATTCAACCTTGTATACCTCATAAAAAATGGTTGGATATAATCTTCTGACGTCCCATTTTTACGTTAGGTTCGTATAAATCTATAATTTTTCTTACTCAGCGCCAATTGTTTAAATAAGATGTCGCGTCAGTAGTTATGTTTCTCCTGTTGTGTGCTTGTTGTTATTGAATAGCTTGATTAAACATTTGAAGTAGCGATAACAATTCACTTGAATGTCAACCTAAAACAAGTCGCACCCCGCTGTTTCAACAGGTACTTTGTTTCTAAACATTAAAAAGAATAAGTAAATGCAAACATAGTAACGAAGTGTTAAATTGATAATGGATATGCGACTTCAAGTGTGGGTGGACATTTGCGTAACAATAAAACGATGCAAGGTCCACGAAACGAAAATATAATTTTATTGACATCTTTAGCGATATTTAAGTGTCTCCCTAGTGTTTCGTTTGAAAGTAATGAACGTATTGCATCGCATTAGTGGTCAGGGCAATTATCCTTATTATGCCTTTAATTCCTTCTTGTGCTCTCATATTATGACAGTTCATAGCTTTGTAGGTATTTCCTATAAGTTTGCAATATACATATTGATTGTTCGTTGTTTATGTGCAATTCGAATGCTGACCATCTTTCGATACAATAGAAATCCGAATGAATTATTACACAACAAAATTTAATAAAAGTCTTATTTCTCATGACTGAGTTAGAGTTATCTTACTATCCTCTTTTCTACCATCCAACTTAAGATTTGTAAAATATAACCTGTACGGCACGTCAGCAGCCAGGAAAATGTAGTTGGTGCTGTAGAGGGCGGCGGTCCAGGGCGCCGCGCCCGCCAGCGCGTACACCAGCAGCTGGAAGCGGTGGAAGCGGCTCCGGGCTCCCAGCTCACTCATCACCCGCTCTGTGTCCACACCACCCCCCTGACAAGAATCCCTGACAGCTTTTCCTTCACCCATCACTTTATTTTCAACTAAACCTTTTTGAAACCAACACCATACGCTATTTTTGCCAACTCGTTCAGTACACTATTAGGCAAAAGTTAGACAGTTTAAACTCTGTTGTGAGTGACGACCTTATTCGACAACTGAAACCTTTGAAATGCGGATTTATAAAGCATAAAATTTACTAGCCACTGAATACTAATTTCGTCGACAATTTGCAAAACCGACGAGCACGCGACCGTCTGAGCGCCGCGGCGGCCGCGCTGGAAGTTGGCGACACCGAACTCATAACATTTACTGTAATAATGTAAACACAATCGCTAAATATTCGACAGCTAATCTCTCTCAGCTCAAAATGTACGAGTTCCAGTTTATTTCCTACAATTAATTAAAAAAAACAATAAAAGGAATTATAAGTACTGAGAGTACGTTTGTATTATGAGCAGTCACATCGGTTACGGCGACTACTTTTAAACATCGAGTGGAAAGTACCATGCCATCTTTATCATCATCTGCAGTCGTCCCAAATTAAGAATTCAAGTTCAAATAAAAACATTTGTTTTAATTAGAACAAGTCAGAGTTCTTGTAAAAATTTTAAAGTGATCCTTTCTCTGAAACGCTTGACTGAGAGAGATTCCACCAAATTAAAGGTTTACAGATATTAAATTTTTTCCATATTTATTTTTTATTTTAAACTTTATTGCTCAACAAATTGTACAAAGGACGGCCTTGGTTACCGCTTGCCGTTCGGTATACCAGCTGACCAAACGTTGGCGATATGTGACAAAGTGCACAATTGCACATGCATACTGCAGAATACATACATTACAAACAAAATACATACAAGATGCATAAAATATATACAGAATACATACATTATAAATATAAATACATACATAAAATATCAAATTAGTTGCCGTGTGGCTCCCGGCACCAATACAAAAAAAGAGTAGGACCACTCCATCTCTTTCCCATGGATGTCGTAAAAGGCGACTAAGGGATAGGCTTACAAACTTGGGATTCTTTTTTAGGCAATGGGCTAGCAACCTGTCACTAGTTGAAACTCAATTCTATCGTTAAGCCAAATAGCTGAACGTGGCCATTCAGTCATTTCAAGACTGTTGGCTTTGTCTACCCCGCAAGGGATATAGACGTGACCATATGTATGTATGTATCAAATGAGAATAACCCATAACTCATCTGCTGAAGGAAAAACCCATTCACAGCATGTTTGAACGCCTTACAACATACAAATATGAGTACTACACTTCTTTAGGTACCTACATTGACTCTCACAACTTTCCCTATTTCATGGATCTCCAATATAGCGATCCGTCAATTCGACAATTCTCTATATTAGGAAATACTCGAAAATATTTATTGAAAAATATGTATTTATTTAAATATGCTTTTAGTCAAAGCGATGTCTTAAATTCGTATTTTGCAATATTGCCTTGTAAAATATACTAGTGTGGGTTTTCGGATTAAGTTGCGAGATAATCTATCACTCAATTCAAATGCTTGTTGTTTCAATTCAATACACTCTTTATTATACCTCTATGTATAAATTAAGATAAGTGGAATAAATATAATTTTTATAATCAATAAATACGATAATAATGTTAACATCAAGTGACACATTGAAGAATTACAATTGAAAAATTTCCTAGGACTATGATCCTTCTCGTCACCATGTTATTTATTTACCATTCTAAAAATGTAAATGTCCGTATTTTACAGGCATTTAACTCCCAGAATTACTTATAATAACGATTACGAATAAAGCTTAAAAATTCGCACATTGTAATGCCTCCATAAGTTAACCGTCTTAGCCTTATTTTTTTTCTATTGAGCTTGACAATTGTGCGTTTATTAGGCGCTTGATTCTTGACGACAGTAGCGACCGCGAAGTGAAACTTTTCATTTTAATGGAGCTTGCATACCCTTTGCAAATTATCCTCGACAGAATCAAGTTCAATCAATGGATGCACTGTATTCAAGAATGTCATCAGTCTGCAGCCCGCTAACAGGATGTGTCCTTCAGGATCCAGACTAGACAATTGCGAAGGACCAATAAGCATGTCCAGCGGTCCATGTATCCGGGACGCGTCACACCTACATCAAGCTGTCTTGCTTTTTATAATTTGCAAAGTAAATATCCTCTAGCCTCCACTATAGTCTGCTAATTGAGTTTGTGGTAAATAAAATTTAAAGCTAAGTATTTGCTTTGTCATCAAGTTTTAGGTATTTATGAACCATTCGCAAAAAAAAATATTATAATAATGCTTGCTAGTAGGTAGTACCTTGAGAGCATCGGTGGTCAAATCGGTATGAAGGCCCGGCATAAAGGTACAGGTTCAAATCCCACCTCGATCATGAACCAAGGACTATTTTCCTAGTTGTGTATGTCCATGGTCAATCATTGTTTTCCTCGCTTCTCTGGAGTCTTCTCCGGGTCTCATGCAACTAGAAGTAATGCCAGGAGGAAGAAAGAGAAGATTGCTTGCTAGTAGTACAATATCGGTTCCATAAAAATAAAGTAACAAGAATAAAAGAAGAAGATCGAACAAAAAAAAACAATTAGTTTGCTAAAACAGTGTGCGGATTATTTATTGTTCTCTGATTTTGTTTTACACTCAGTTTTATAATTAAATTATGATTCAAAAATAATTCTCTTCAGGTTTGTTCTTAAGTAAGCTGTAGCATTTATATACATACAAACATCAGGTAGAAGCCGAATCAATTGATTAGACAGAAAGAATGTTTGAAAACTTTAAACTGCCATGATAAGACTAACAAACAAGATAAGACTAAAACAAAATTACATCAAACTTTAATTATTATACTTGTCAAAATATGGATAGATGATGATGCTACAGTACCTGTAGGACACATCGCCAGCCAGGAACACGTAGTTAATCCCGTAGATGGCGGCCATGAACACGGTGACGGCCAGGAGACCATAGTTCATCAGGTGGAACAGCCGGCCTTGGCCCAACTCTCGCATCAGCCGCTCCGTGTCAAAACCCTCACTTGCCGGAGACACTACTTCCGCTGCCACTGGTTTTCCAATATTTCCCGAGGATTTCTCCATTTTGATCAAATGAAATGTGTGTCAAAACGTTTGATTTCACATATAGGCGCGTGCAAGGATATTACCACAAATAAATTAGATTGTAAAGTTAAAGGACATTTAATAATAAATTGCTAAATTTAATTTTAAAATAACTAAATCCGAGTTCGTTTTTTTAAAGTGTATACGGATAAGTTTATAAGTTTAAATAAACCTCCAAAGAGTTATGTTTACGTCAGGTTTAAATGTTTTTATGTAGTTGGGGCACGCGGGTGAAGGGTGACCCGCAGTTCGCGACTGGTCGCGCGGTCTCAGCGCATCCTCGCCGCGCCTGCGCCTGCGCCGGAGGCGTTGCTTACTGTGCCGCCACAGGTGCTAAAGGCTCTTTGTAAACATGCCCACGCGCACGCCGCAAGCTCCGACAAGCGAAACTTTCTCTGCTTCCTGGCCATACGTAATGTTCGCTTTGTTTATTTATAGCAAACTCGAAATATTATCACAAATTACTTCTACTACCTTAGTCTTAAATTTTGTCGTTGATAAGGAGCTGAGAGGAGAGAGAAATTTAGCAAACGATTATCATAGATATAATGAGTATGTATTTTAAAAGTATTGAACTTTTTTTTATATTTATAACTAATTTTTTTCTAATTTGAAGACAAGTTTCGCTTTATGCCTTTTTCGACATACTGTGACTTACAAATATTAATTTATGCTTTACTTCATTATATTACAGAGCCTCGTCCTCAAATGTCCCACTTCCTGCTTTATTCTTTTCTCTGGTCAAATGTTTATATCCTCATCAAATCCCATCACCTCTTTGCATACTAATTTTATTTAACACCTTATCCTTATCTGACCTTCAGAGTAATGACTTCCTTTTTCATACAAAATGAAGTAGATAGATACACAGGTATATAGCCCATCTGATGGTAAATTGTTACTATTGGACCCACGCAACATAAAGCAGATCATACTTTTATAGCCTCCTGTAAAAGCTCCAAATACAATTGGTTATCCTGTAACTGGTGTAAGCAATACTCCATATGAGAATATAGGTAGAGCAACAATATTGTGAGGAAAAATACCAACTCAAATAACAATAGTGATAATTAAACAAAATAACTAAGGATAAATGACAAATAAATTTATCCTTAAGAAAATAACAGAGGAGAATAAACACTGGAACTTGTTAAAACAATTCAAACATTAATGCAAACAAAAAAACAAGTATGCGAGATTTCCAGCTAAAAGATGATAAAGCAAATATCGCGGCCCTTGTTCCACCGCACTGCGAGACGGCGCGTATTGTGGTGCACGAAGTGAGCCGGGCGCTGTGTCATTACATCATTGTCGGACGTCAACACGTTAACGACTGTCATTTCACGGGGGTTCCAACGAATATTATAACCACTAATTATCAGTTGCTATATAATCAAACGTTTTAGCAATATCATTTTCCCAGATTATTCTTGGACATAAATTCATAACTTTAAGCTGATAAATCGTTATTTATTAAATTGGAATGATACTTTATTTCTTTAATATGTAGTTAGGTAACCAATTTCATTGTGCGTTCAATTACCCCGTAATTACTATAGCAGGAGATTACTTAAGAAATAAACGGTCATTCAAACGTGGTCTGTGTTCATTATTACTTTCTGTTCGCTATATTTGTTGAATGCAAAAACCAGGGCGATACCAAAGCACGGGTTGTTGATAAGACAACAACCAAGATTGCTATCAGGCAGGTACCCCGCGAAAAAGAAGCGAGATTTTAGGTAGTAAGTACGAACTGGTCCTATGGCCTAAGAATACTCCAAACATCAATGTTTCAAAGAATACATTCATAGTCACGTTTATTTCTTCGTCGTCGTCTTCTGTCTTGCGAAGACTTGAAGGCTTAGTTCAGTGGGATAGCTTAATGACCGAATTGAGATTCAAAAAGGGACAGATTACTAACTTATTGGTTAAAGAAGAATCCCAAGTTAAGAGGACTTTCCCTTAATTTACTTTTCCGATCTGCGAGGAAAAAGAAGTATCACGGGACAATCAGAAACTTGAACCTACTTAAAAGAATGCAAAAACTAAAGAAAATGCTATATATGAGCGATTCACGATGTATATTTGATAAGTATGAATAAGGTAATGATGTGTACATTATTGGACGAGCCGGTACATGCTGCTGTAACCACAAAGACTCTTAACTTGTCAACTAACGAGGTTTGAAATGTAAGAGCTATTATCGAATAGTTTTTCAAAACCTCAAGCATTCAAATACTAATTGATATGAAAGAACGATAACGTGACATGTGGTTAGCCACCATTTAAAATAATAAAAGTGAATTGAAACTTATGTTATTAAACAGATTTGTTTGAAAATTTTTCTTTAAGAGAAATCGACAATTTGTACCTACTAGCTCATCAAGCTCTAGTAGACACTACTAGCTTAAGCTATAAGATCTATTCGACTCACCGGTAAGGCAGGTCCGCAGCCAGGAATATATAGGTAGTGTGCAGCAGACCGACTTGAACAGCCACCAGCGCCACCAGCACGTACGTGCGCAGGTGGAACCTCCCCGCTTGCCCCAATTGCCGAAGAACTCCATCAGCATCCACCCCACACGTCAACGTCACTTTCTGATCGCCACCATTAGACTTTACTTTATCTTCCATCGTTTTTCACACTACACAGAACTGATGCCCACGATCTTCAAATCCCCATGAATCACTGGCACTCCCCGATCTTTGACCCAGATAGGTGTTGCGCTCCACTGCAGGGTCGGTTGGTTATTACGTACAAAATGGATGTATCAAGGGCTCCAATTGGGTTCGCTTCGTCGCGCTGATTGTCAATATTCTCTTTAAACAATGACACTGTGATCGATTGATACTTTCGATAAAATGTGTGGAGATTCAAACTCGTATCTAACAAGCGGTATGTTTTAGTACACAGTACTATATTATGTCTAGATCTCTAACCGTTCGAGCTATCAAACAGAGTCACCATTAAGTAATGAGGTAGAAGTAATATATATACCTAGCGACTAGCGATTGACAAGCAGGTTTAATTATTACTAAATCACGATTGATTTAAAATGTGAATTTCCCTGCGGAATTCCCTAATGTGAAATCTATAAATATACGAGTTTCCAGGTACGGATGGTGGCCGCGTCGGCAGCTCTAATGGCACTGTGGTCGCCCACAGCACCCTCCAGCAGCTGGGCGGCGGCGGCGGCCCGCCACCGACCTCGCCTTGGGCGTCGCTGTAAGTGGTGGAGAGCCAGTGGGTCAAGGTCTCGTCACTGTCAAAACCGACTATCTATTGACTGCATTGTTTGCCTGCAGTCAATCACACAGTGCTTGACTTTGAGAAACGATTGCATTGCCATGTAGGTACTTGCACGCTGGCATTCCGAATGAGAAATACTTATTAGTCGAACTAATTATAGTTCACTATCGTAACGCGGTTTGTACGTGTGTCTCATAATTCAAAATCTCGTAATAGAATTCCCTCAGATACATCTACGTTGAAGTTTAATCTCGAAGTTGCTTTCAAAAAATTCATTATTTAATTGATTACAGACTATCTTACAATACGGTACATATATACATACATACATATAATCATTTCTATATCCCTCGCAGGGTAGACAGAGTCAACACTCTCAAAAAGATTGAATGGCCACATTCAGCTACATGGCTTAAAATGGTGGAATTGAGATTCAAATAGTGACAGGCTGCTAGCCCATCGCCTACAAAAAGAAACCCAAGCTTATAAGCCTTTAGTAGCATATTACGATATTTGAAGTGGTACTATTCTAAAGTGCCAAGAACCACGCGGCGACATTTACGGTACATTTTAAAAGTTTTCAATAGTGCACAGTAATCTGAATAACCTTATAGAGACTAGAATTACTCAAATCTAAAATTTATTCTAATTTCATTATGATTTATAAAAACATTTTGATAACTTCCAATCATGGTATCTGTCCCGGTAGAACAATTAGGTATTTGATTTTTTTTATATCCTTTATCTATTAACGTTATATTCGTAGCACAACATTGCTCTTCGAAGTCTTCTGGCGCTGGTCCTAGTATTAAAAATAAAAATACTTTTTTTGGTAAATTTATTTAATTTTTATTTCTTTTCTTTAACTTATTTTTCACTTACAACATTTTAAAATATACATTTAATATAAAAAAAATAAAAAAACATATTTGTATATAGGTAACCTCATGGGCCAAGTCCAAGTACTTAGAAAGTTCTTTCTCAGCCATGACGAGGTTTTCGTCCTGAGGGGTGGTGATGTTATTATTATTATTATATTTATCTTAGATGTACATTATGTTTTCAATGACAGTCTTATTACAAGTATCTTTTCAATTCAAAGTTTTCAAGTACCAGTATTTACACCTAATGAGCCTATAGGAACTTTCATATCTGTAACGGAATTGTGGTTAAAAAGGTGCGCTAGAGAGACTTGATGCAAATGATCCTTATAAACATTATATAAAAGTATAAAACATAACCCTACAACTCGAGTAGGTACTCGTATATTACAGTTTATTCAATTTCACTTCTGAGTTGATAAAGAGCAATAAATTACAACTTATAACAAACGCAACGACGAATGGAGATCTGATTTCAACAAAATTCAGCAATACTCTATTTCTATAACAGATATAGTTTTATCGATACAGAGAGCATAATTATTGATATAGAGATACTCGTACATTGATGCATGTCATGCCAACGAGGTACTTTATTTTATAAAACATTGAACGGCTATGGAACAAGTCATTCCTCACAAAAATAAATCAACTAGGCAGGGTAACATATTTTGAACATGTTGATTCTATTTCTAAGTATACTTAATTTTAAAACAAAAGTTAGTACTTTACGAATTTAGCTTAAAACAACAAGTAACTAACAAGCTTCTTGATGACTATGATCCAGGAGTGGGTACAAAAAGCCATCTCTACTCTATGACGCGACTCTTGTTCACTGGGTAACCTTATCCCGCTTGAACCAGGTCGACGAAAAGGAATGGAGCGATAATGTATATTTTATTGTAAAGCTCAGCACTGTTCTTCGTCTCGCACGGTGCCCGGCGCCGGGTCGAGGTCGGAGAAGGTGTCCGGCAGCCGGCGGTGCAGCGTGTCCGGCACGAGCCGGGTCAGCATGGCGCTGCATAGCGGGAGAGCGCCGAACAACGCCGTCGGTAGCCACCAGCGGTACGCCGCCTGGCAAACAACAAACGATTAGATGCTAGATGATGATCAAAATTCAAAAAATTCAAAATTCAAAATTTTTATTCATTATTATAGGATACTATATATCGCTTAATAATCGTCAAAACGTATGGTTTAACAACATTGGTTGACGTCAAATAAATTACTTAAAAACTAAGTTTACTGCCGCTTCCAAGGCGTCAGTGCAGAAGAAGCGGTAACAAACTGCACTGCAGCATTTTCTTCAACAACGTCAACCTTACAATATTAATTAAACTTAGAATAGAATGTGGACGAGAGAATACATTGTTCAGATTTATGTGAGATTGAATATTTAAAAAGAAAAATATATATATATATTTTATGGATTACCAATTTTAAAAAGATTTATGTACAGAGTGTACTGAATTTTGATTTAAGATCAAATCAAACTACAATTAATTACGAGGTTCCTGTGCCAAGCTCGAGCCAGATGTTTTTATCATTAAGGTAATCATCAGTCCTATAATAAGCCTTCTCACAGAGTATATAAAACAATACGGCACTTCGCATTCAAAAGTAAATTAATACAAACTGTTTACCGTGAGTGGCGTGAGCGGAGCTAACAAGGACCCAAGTCGCCCGCACGTGGAGCAAGCCGCCAGCAGCCTCTGCCTGGCCCTCGTCGGGAACAGCTCGGCAGTGTACACGTAGAGGGCATTCAGGGACATCGCCGCGCCGACCTTGCCTGACAAGTATAGCACTGTGTTCAGCCAGCGCCAGCCTCCTTCTGCAAGCATTATGTATAATTTCAGGAGTTGACAATTATTTAACACAAAGCAGAAGGTACTATAGATTTGTTTCTCATATATTTATTAACTCACCCTGTGGTATGCAAGATATTGCAATAAGCGACACAGCAGTGAGCAGGAATGCGAAAGTGAGAAGCGGCCTCCTGCCTATCCTGTCGAGCAGCAGCGTGTTGAGGAGCAGCGCGGGCAGCTCCGCCGCCGCCACCAGCGCGTAGTTGACGTGCGCGGAGCCCGACAGCGCGTGCGCACGCACCGCCAGCCCGTAGAACACGAACACGGCCGACATCCACCACGCGAAGCACACGAACAACCGGCGGCGGAGGGCGCCGTATCTGAAAATATATTGTGTATTCTGGATGTGAAGTATCCCAAGAGATTTTCAAATTGTTAGCTCCTTGGAGGTGTCGGTATTTATATCTTGTGGTAAATAAAGAGCCATACTTAAATACTATTTGGCAGTATATGCAAGTCCACATGTAAGTAATTACACCTTACAATTCGCCAAATCTGTGATTTAGTATTCCCTCCCTTCATCTCTCTTCACTGATACAAACAACTTGGAGATTTTCAATGCAAAAGTGTTAGGCATTATTTGAACTTCCGTGCACCACTTTAGGCCTTACCACCAGGCAGATTGACCTCAATCAATTATAAAGTAAAAACTCAAACCAATTATAAAAAAAATATGATACATTTAAACTTCTAGTGTATTATATAACTTACTTGAAAAAGGCTCTGATGAGTCCTTCTTCATCTTCTGCCGCCGCTACCTTATTATTAACCTGCTCGGTCTCACTAAGCAGCATCTTTTCCAAGTTCTCCTCACTAACGGGACTATTATTGCACTTCGCTGCTTGTTTCAACACGCTGAGCGCTTCAGAATGTCTTCCACGGGAGGCGAGCCAGCGTACACTCTCGGGCAAGAGCCAGGGATAAAGCAACAGTAGGAATGAAGGTGGGTACGCGATGCGTGCCCATAGTCTCCAGTAGCCGCTGAGATAGTCCAGGAGAGCCAAGAGGGCAGCACCTGCGGAGAGGGGAATGCCGAGCACCAAGCTCGCGAAGATGCGCTGCTCCACGCCCAGCCACTCGATCACTAAAAATACCAAAGCATTTGTTATAGTTGTATCTTTCATATGGCTATTGCTTTACTTATTAAAAAGATTAAGGATGTTATTAAATTGTAGCTGTAAATTCTATGTGCACTTTTTTTTTGTATAATCAGACATTTCGTCAATTATCTGAAAATCGATCTAAGCCACACTGTAATCAGACTACTATGACATTATGGTCACATCGAAGAGCCAAACCAGGATCAGTGTTACGGACATCTGATTATTTTTTTTTATCTAGAACGTAGAATTGGGACGGTAATTATTTACACTTCCGATCCTAATCTTCTTATCCCCCTAGCGTTAGGACCAGATTATATGCTTATCTTTCTGAAGAGGAGGCAGGGACGAGTCTTTGAACATGATCCTGGATTGGGACAGCCCTGTACTGAACTGGCTTTAGAACTGGACTTTCGACCTGGCTATATCAACCAATACTGTGAACACTTACTGAGGACGAATGCTGCGGGGTAGACGCTGGCGCCAAGGATAGTCTCCGCGAGTTCAGCCAGCAGATACGTGTAGTAGGAGTTCACGAACGACTTGACCAGCCCCAGCAGCCCAGCGCCCACTGCCGACGTCACCAGGGCGGCACGCCGGCCCCATCTGTAAGTCATTAGTATATCTGTCAACTTCCTTCATCAGAATAAAAAAGTCTTACAAAGCTATTAACCGTAATAACATGATACAAGAAAGATGGTGAGTGACTCTCTTTTTAGTCTCAGGACCCTGTTAACATTTTACCAGCTACTTACTTTCTTTTATAATAATCATTTCCTGTTCGAATACTACAGGCAAACACTCAGATACACTCGCCATACCACCGATTTAATTCTATCAGTGCGCCAACCGAACAATACCACTCTATAACAGATGAATATAGTACTGCACCTGTCGGATATAAACCCGATGATAGGCAGCGAGATCAGCATGCCCACGTTGTGCACCGTCCCCACCAGGGCGCGCTTCCACTCCGCACACGCCAGCCCGAACTGCCAACAACAGTACAAGAATTGTTACCACAGACTTAAAGTCTAACGGGACTCAGCGGAGAGATAACTGCTAGAAACGCAAGCATGGCGGCGCAGGGTACCAAACACGTTAAGTTAGAAGAGATCAGAAAAGTAGCCTCACCAGCTCCTCAACGATTTATTATAGTTTATAAATTAATGCTTCCTGTTTTGAAAACAAGTTTCTATATGTAGATAGGTACTAAACAGATTTTTGGATCTTCCTGTAATTAAGATTGCTTTATGTATCCGGTAATGCTCCTGTTCTTACAGTTGAGACAGATTGTTTTGGCGATGTAACTTAAGTAGGTATGTACAATTTCAAATTCAACTCATATAAGTATTTTTGATCAGCAAACCTCAAATCGATCAAAATCGCTCCTATTAAATAATATCAGCCAATATTTTTGTACATAATGGACTTATTAATTTGTGTAAAAACACCCAAAATTATTCAAAAAAAGGTGTGGAATAAAAGAGTATATGTCCCGCGATCCACCGGTATTAATAAATTAAATATCTAACCTCAGCGACTATACTACTGCGTGTTCTATACAGGAACCTGTCGCAAGAGACCAGCGTGGTGTTGTCGAAGTCTGCAGGTCCGCACCCGGGACCAGTGGCCCGGAACTGGAGGCAGGCGTCGTCGGGTCTCGCCGGGGCGGCGGGCGGCAGCGCCCAGGGCCGCCATGCCGGCTGCCAGGCCTCCGAGGAAACCTCGCCAGGAGTGGCTGCCGCAGGCCAGTCCTCACATTGTGCCACGATACATCTGCGGAAAGGATAGTAATTTTTTGCAGGAGTAGGTAATTTTTGGCAAAAGTCGTTGCAAAGCGGTCTATAAGACAATATTGTCTGAAATCTAAAGTGGATAATAGATCCCACCTATTATCTCGTACTTATCCTTTATAGGGTACAAAGCCAGACAGCTTTATGGCTTTGTGTTGAATCGAAATTCATAATATAAACATGGAATTCTTCTTTGATTAACTTAAAAATAGCTGAGCGTGGCCTATCAGTCTTTTCAAGACTGTTGGCTCTGACTACCCCACAAGGGATATAGACGTGACCACATGCATGTATGTATGTATTAACTTTTACAACACCCCTGGGATACTGTGTTCGTTTTACTAAACCAGTATGCAAGCTAATGTAATGGAAAATTCTATTGTTCTGAATGTTCCTCTCGCAAAGGTGATGATTTGACCCGTTATCAACGAATTAGACACCGGTCACCTTTCAATATGATAAGTGCGCCTTGTTTAGTCTAGATAAGCTGCTCACAGGCAACACTCACACTTTCTACTTATTTTTCAACAAAATCACATATACAAATTTCCAATGACTGAAAAAAGAAAAAATCTAATTATTAATAAGCAAATGTACATGAGTGTGAATGAAAAAATTGACGGAGAAGTCCTAGACGAACGTACCTTGATCGAATTGAGCAGACTGGCGAAAAGTTCAGTTCACAAGTTTGAATCAAAAGTATAAGTATGTAGGAATCGTATCAATTGAAAATGTTTTGTTGCTTCCTACACCTCCGGGAAAGAATGTGATTTTATTTATGAATGTTTACTTCTGGGAAAAAAAGTATTTTGAGCCTACAACTTACAACTAAAAGCGCGTTATACCAACAATCGTTAAATCCGTGAATCTTGCAAGCTAGTATGGTACAACTACATATGAACCCGCTTGACCCAGGTTCTAAATCTGGTCTTCTATAATTATCTTCTATATTTGTCGTCAGCTGTTAGTTGCATTCCACACTTTCAGTTCAACAATCGCACTAAAATGTGACACCTACAATCGGACAGTATTCATGCAAACTGCATGATCAATAATTTATTGAAGGGTTTTAAAGCCATCTCAAACATATAAATATTTGTAAACATTAAAGTTAGCGGAATGTAGATATGTTTATTTGAAGACCATCAACATCCTCTTGACCATTAGGCCTGGATGACTCTGGTGTAGGTAAATAGGTTCTAAGTGAGACAATGAAATTGATAATTTTTTTGAGAAATAATTTTACTTGATTAATATTCATACTCAAAGCTCAAGCACAGTTAAAAAATAAGGTGATTTGTATAAGCACGAACTAATCTATTATTACCATTACACCCAAGGTTATGGTAACGGAAAACTACGCCTGCTAAAAAATAGATTAAAGGTTTTTCTTGACGCCAGGAATGGAACACAAAGCTGCCTTTCTACGAGATGACGCGGGCAGACAGACAGCATTGTCCAACCATTACGGGGCTTTATTGACCCTTTGTCCGCACTGGTAACCGCCAGATAACTGATACAATTATTGGCGCAAAAACTATCGCAGGCTAAGATCGCTTTTTTATAGGCAATTTTAGTGGCAAATTAGGAATCCAGTTAACTGATCAGATTAACTTTGAAACTACAAATAGGTACTCGTGTATAAGTACGCTTTTATTTTGAGATATCTTGTATAAGTACTATCTTTTAGTAATTTCACAAAAAATTTAATGATATCTACTAAATCCTTAGAACGGGCGTTTTCACAACCGTTTTAACAACCTCTCTATACCATCATCTTTAGACAAAATTCATATTGGGCTGAGGATGTTATTTTTCATTGAAACGATGCGTTTATTTTATATTCACGGAAGGCGACAGAGGAACACGATATACGATTATCCCATATCGCACCTGGACACTGGGAGACAAATAGATTGATAACTGCCCATACTTTGGATTACGAGAACATTGTGTCATTTCGTATATGAACATCATTTTGACTATATTCAGCACCCATCCTAGGACGTGGTCAAATGAGTTTATTTAACTCCCATTTCCACCGAATACTACAAAGGAGTACATTCGAAAAACCACTCTACATAGTTGAAACTTTCACACCTCGTATATTTTGTGATGTATAATTATCTCCGTATTCTCAAAACACCAAAACGAGGTCAGGTCAAAAACTGAGGAAATAACTGTAGTTCCCGAGTTCCTTGCCCCAGTTCCTCACTGGTCTAGCTGGCAACCCTGCCGTCGTCCGTGCGTAGGCGCAGCGTTCGTTAACAACAAGACGGCGCGGCGCCCAATGCTCTAAATATATATAATTGAATCACTCTGACCCACAGAAATATCTTTCTTATCGGACAATCAGAAGATCAAAGTTACTAAATTCAATTAAAAACCGACATCGTTTGGCAGGGGCGGACACACAAAACTATTGATATCATCAATATACCTAGTATACTGATTTGTATGACATGGTATTCCTCTTGTTAATCCCAGTTGGGTTGTCACTGGGAAAGAAGCCTATGGCCATCATATCCTATTCACGTATACCTACCTATTGAAACACGGAACAACTAACTTTTGAACCGGTTAATAGCAGATTGGTATGTGACTCTAATCGAATCAGATAATAATATTCATTTAGAAAGAAGAAGGAAAAGGCGTAAAAAACTCAGAAAAAATATTCTGGAGTATTTTTTCTGAATAAAAAGTTCTTGATTTTTGTCTGTTATTGGCGATAATATTTCATGGTAGTTTGAGAAACAACTTTATTCTCCTGGCTGCCTCTATGCATCATGTAAAATGTTAATATTGATATAACTTGAATCTTGATAGATAATAATAGAATTCAATAACTTAATACTTCTCTCATGGAAGAGAGCAAATAAGAATCTACCAGTGCAATAATAAATATCGCAAATGGATGTAGAAATTAGGTACCTAGTTCACTTCCCTTCTAAATTATAGAGGCAGGGGACATGAAATTCAAATACTTGCCTTGAGAATAGAATCATAAAATTATACATTTCCGGAAAACTTGTAAAAGTAGCTAATAACTATCTACCTAAGGAAATATTCATGAATGAAAGGATCTACCGACTGGTACCACTTAGTTCCTTTCCCGGAAATCAGTTTCGTTATTTTGTTTATCGTTGACAATATGTCGCTATAAGTGGGGCAGTATCACACCTTAAAAACTTTGTTCGCACAGTGTACACAGCGGGGTGGCAGACACCGCCAACGACCATGGAGTCCAAACCCCGGTCGACCACGTCCTGTCCCTCAGAGAGCTGACAAACCTGTCCCTGTCTGTGTTTATATTTAGCCCGGCAGGAATTACCAACATGGTAATTTCTGCCGGGCTATATATAAAATTATGCAAATGCTAAATCTACTGGTTACAAACTTTAAATGGTAGAAATCTAAATTAATCAAGACAACATCATTTCTGGTAGTTTTACTTTGAATTTATGAATAATAAATTTGTGTAAATTGCTTTAAATTATGTTGTAGGATATGGTCATGGACTGATGACGGAATTATACTCGTATCAAAACTATAAACTAAATTCAAATAGATTTTTCAAAGTATCGTTAATCAATCAGAAAATGCCTTTAGATCTGAAACTTTAACATTTCATACAAGAATATTGAGGTAAGTGATAAGATTTATTGAGGAATCCTAGCAGCACGACCTAATATTCTTAGGAAAACATGACACAAACTGTGTTGAGTTATTACAATGATTGAACAATAAATCTGTGATACTAGTAGCAATAATTAAAATCCTCTTTGAATAGGTGCATGTGTTGGCAAACTATTTCAATAAAATGGCATCTTTACCTAGACAAGTGCTATTACTATAGTACATAGTGACCGAAAGCATTCGATGATAAAAACATTTCAAAGTCACGTGCTCGACACCTTGTTGCGGTGAAAGTATCTCGGTGTGTCCCATGATCATCGCAGAGGATGGCAGAGAACCATCCGATACAGTTAACTCACATGTAGGTAAATACGACACCTACAAACATGGGCATACGGTATACAAACCAACTTACGTTTTTACGTCTCAAATTACATCAAATTTAAATTTGTTCGTATTTCCTAAGTGTGTGTTCAACTACCTAATTTTAATTTTTTTTCTACATCTTCCTACTCGGAAATTTATAGAATAAAAAAGGTAAGTTTTAAAATATCAGCCATTTGATATGCTCACGGATTTAGGAGTTTTCATTATAATTATGCTGTTGTGAAGTTGCTTGAGTAGTTAATTACCTATTGAGCATTTCTATAGGCGTCAACTTAAAAAAAAATTAAACTTTGATTTACAACACTACGAACCGAATCAGCATCCACATAATACAATTGTGAAATACATTCTGAGTTCAAAGTAAAATAGTTTTTTCAACATAAAAAAGTAGGTACCTACATTCTGTTGTGACATTGCGAGATAAATAAATAGTAATTATAATAATCAATGTATTGTATCATAGGCAGTGATCACAGGTCAACAAGTTAAAACAATCGTTAAAACTGTCTCGATTGAAGACGGGAAAGTATTGCGATGACACGATTTTTAATTAAACAACTATCAGACAACGCACATCGGTTTGTTATTACTTTTAAGTACTTAGTTTAAATTTTAATCGACAAATGAAAAGAGGAGAGGTGAATGTTTCCTAAAATACCTACTTAAAGGAGTTTACCTGTACTCGGTAGGAGCGGCCAAGAACACGTAGTTGGTGTTGTAGAGGCCGGTGAGCGCCACCGGCAGCGCCAGCAGCAGCGCCAGCCGCGCCTGCCACCAGCCGCACCCGCCGCTCCAGCCTTCTCCACCAGACATCCCGGAGTCACGGAGCACGCGGACTCTAAAGCACTTTTTTCTTTTGTTGCTCGTAATCTTTGTATTGTCTCGCAGAGATAAAACTTTCGTTGTTTTGTTTATGCTGATATTGTCCACTTTTTAAGTTCTAAAATTCGAATGATGTTCCCTAATGATGCTGTCTTCGTTCCCTTTGTGGCATGTAAATCAACATGATAACTAACGGTTTCTAGAACACGCTTTTTATACCGTAAAAATATTTCGGGGATTCGTAGTTAATTGTTCAAAATTCAGTTTCAATTTGAGCGCGAATATTTAAGCTGATTAATACACAGATATACAGAAAGAGTTCCGCTTGGTTTTAATGACTTAAATTTAACTAGGAAAATTAAGAAATTTACTTAAAGTTATTTCAGATATTATTGAATTTATTTATAATCGATGTTATTGCCAAAAGGTTAATGCCAAAGGAGATATCCTCTGGGTTGTATAAGACACGTGTAGCGCGTCGCCTGGCGCGCGCACTATTGCGCACGAGCACGCTGCGTCGCTTCAGGGAGCTTCGGTGAATGGACACTCGGACAGGAGCGCGGCTAGGGTTGCCAGGCAGCCGGCTCAAGCCGGAGTCAGGAAGTCAGGCTTATGATCGCCTGGTTGGCTAAAATTTACGGTATCCGGCTTATCTGGCTTGTTATTTTGTGGATCGATATTTACGTCGTCTCAAAAATTAAAAAAATCCGAACAACTCTTTTTACCAAAAGATTAGTTTAAACTTTCAGGTCTCTCTGACTATTATGTACAGTGACTTGACAACCCTAAGTACGACCACAATTTGTACGAGCACGTCAGATACACCACGATAACGCCTCGCCGGCTACTCTCCGGCCGCGGCCACACGCGCCGGCCGTGGGGTCAGATGCCATCCTCTATTATTTGTTATTTCTAGCGATGCCTCCAATTCTTGTTTTCTTTATCACGTTACCAACTCAAATATTTACCTACTTTATGGTGAAATTCTATTATTTTGATCACTTTCAAAAACATCGTTTCATAAAATTCAAGTGATAGGTACTTGTAGTCGTTCAGCAAGTTTTTTTTTCTGCATCTAATGTAGTTGCAATAGAATATCAGAAAAACAAAGGTAGAGAGGAAAGTACCAAATGATAATCTTTAAAAATAAATATTAGCAGTTGGAAAATTATGGCGCACATCAAATCTAGTCGTCAAAAGAACTTTGATATTGCTTTGAGCAATACTACTGCAGTGCCTAATGCTGAATTCATTTAGGCGTTTTCATTTCACACAGATGTTATTTAAGGAATAAATAAAGTTTATAAAATCAATGAGAAAATCTGATATCATATTACATCACGCTTCTCTGAACTCTTTGTTGAAACTTAAATCTAAGTGTATTTTCAATAAAAAATGATATGAATCTTGTCTTCCAGCATTCTTTCTTTCTTTAATAGGTGAGTTATTTAGGTATAACACTAATTGGTATTGTCTACTTATTAAAAAAATTAAAAGATTATTTCTTCAGCACCTAGTATTGAGATTGTATGAGTAGGTTAACCCATTATGTTTTATTGAACTTATTTATTCGAGACTTCAAAAGTTGACAGCTAAATAAAAGAGACAGTTTTTCAGGTGTATATTACAAAATTTGTTATTGAGAACGACGCCCCAGTTGTTACAACAAATTGTTCGATATATTGTAAACATTACATACAATAAATGGCTTTTTTCTAGTAATTAAGTATCTGTATAACCGCAGTCCCTAGGAAGATTTTGAAGTAAATGGTGGTGTCTAGCAGTTCGCTTGAAGACTGGATTAGATTTTGTACAAGTCTTGAGAACATACGAACAAAACAAAGATTCGAATTTCTTCGATATATCTATGGAGACTAAAAAAGACGATCTGCAAGTTTTTATTTTGAAACTGCTGCCAGAATTGTGATCAGACTAACAACAGCATTTCTCCCTTGCAATGGGTTGAGGCTACGTATACTAAAAATAGATTTAAGTCCAAGAAGATAAAGTATAAAATAGCTTGCACAGAAACGAGTGTGTTCTTATCTCAACGTGACAAGAGCATTTGTTCTCCCGCACACCTGTCAGTATCGCGAGTGCTATGGTGCAGAAGAGAGCGAGCGACGGCGACGGCGGCGCTGCGCCGGCGCACGCCGAGCCCGGCGCGGCGCTCGAGGCCGCCCTCGACCAGCTGAAGCCCTTCGGCCTGTACCAGCGGTACGTGGTGATCCTGCTGTGCATCCCCAACCTGTTCGCAGCGATGTACTCCATGAACTATGTGTTCGTGGCTGAGTTGGTGCCTTTCCGGTGAGACTCACTCCTTCAATAGTTTTTATAAAGATGTTGACAATAATACCCTCGCCAGTTATACATAACAGTCTGACTTGAGAAACTATTAGCATTTTAAATTAAAAATAATTTCCGCAGTTGCGTGAAACAACAGCCAAATTAGTAGTATTAGACCTATTTAAGATATTAAGTTTGATACGTGAAGATTACTTATATCTGCCTGGGTTTTACCTAATATACGTGTAACAAATTCTACTGAATATTTTATACGACACAGCAAAATAAACACGCAAATATATTGCTCTAAAGGCAAACGAAACCGTAGTTTGTAAAAATCTACAGCAATGAAATATACCTTGAGAAAAATAGTCAAATGTCAGAAGCTGTCACCGACCTCACATATTCCGTTTACTGATCAGCCCTGACCGGGAGTCAGCACTTGAGCTAGAAGCACTCTGAGTACTGAGCTCGTATCACACTGCCATGTAGTTAACCTATCGAATTTACCTCATTCCCTTACGGAGTCAGAAAACATCGTTTAAAAATCTGCACATCTAGGCATTCTAATATCAAAACATCTCGTCTGATTCCCCTGTTACGATCAACTCAGGTAATGTTTCATTCGCTAATCGTAATAATTTGACCTTCTCATTCGTGGATCATGGTCTACAGCGTCAGGATGACGATGATTATACACTAAAAGCAGTGATGGTATTGGATCGGTTTTGGAAATGTATTTTGATAATAGGTAATCGAGCGAAGTCGAGATAGTGCCGTAACAGCCTCAAATATTTGTTCAGATTATAATCATGATAAAGGGTAATTATGTAAATGTTGTAGTATTAATAAGTTCTTATTTAAATGCGCATTTCGTGTACATTTTCAGGAGTATTTTTGGAGCTTAATAAAGCCAAAACCTTAATTCTTCTTCATTCTCTTGATGTCTGGCAAGTAGTTAGAAGCTACACCTAGGTGTTGTGCCGACATTTTCATTAGACCGAGACGTTGTTAGTTAGAGTTATCTGAATTTGTCCAAATTAAGATTACATAAAATATTTTATAAATGAGCCTTTTGCTCCAGTATAAATTTCAGGCCGACCACAACAGTTGATACAATTCTAAAGTATCAAAGTTATCTCGAAAAAGTATATTATCCGAAAGGTTAATCGAAAAAAATCAAATATCAATCTGATACAAAATGAACAAAAGGGGTATTGGAAACTACACGACCGATAAAGTAATTTATTGGTCATCATGATCGGCATTCCTCTCTTTATTGCCAGTAAAATATTTTCTGGTTTCTTGGAAATTTCTCTTTCCTTAAATTGATATTCCTCGTAAAATACTTTTTATTTTATTAATAATATATAAAGGCACACAAACAGAATATAAGTAAAAATATTCCACATTAACGAAACAAATGATAGCCTATACTCCACTATTGATACTTATAATATTCTCTTCAACAAAAGTCCTTTTAATTTTCGATATATTTTTCGCAGTGTTTATAACGATTTAGTCCTTTCAAGTGATTGCTTAATCAACACGTTACTAATGCCGAAGATTCAAATACATACCGCCTTGAAGGCGAGCGGGACAAACAGTCTTATCTTCGTAACAAGAAAACCATCAAAAAAGCATAACCTGCTTTGTTGATGGTTTTGTTCTTCAAGACTGAAGGTTTCCTATCCCGGAGTATTACACTCCCTGCGGGACTTGAACCTAGGATCTGTCATTTGTAATCAACACAACAAAACAATTGCCCTTCTGGGTGATATAGTGCAGTCGTTATCTCCGTCTGAGCACCTTATCATGTGTTACTTTATCAATTTCAATGTATCAATTAGTCACGTCCATCCATTATTGTCTGCATCAATACGTAACTAACTTTATCTAAAATTTATTCAGAAACAGAAGACAGCAACTCAAAGATCAGACAGATTTTTTTTAATTGATTATATTTTTTTAATTGATTAGCTTTCGGATAATTACTGATATTCCGGATGATTTGATGATTTCGGATAATTAATCTGATATAAACCCTGCACTGACAAAAGTTACCGATGGTCCTCTTTTGTGTCTTGTTGTAAATGTAACTTTCTGTTGGAGGTTGGAGAATACCGTGTGGTTCCCGGCACCAATACAAAATAGAATAGAACCACTCCATTTCTTTTTCATTGATGTTGTAAAAGGCGACTAAGGGATAGGCTCACAAACTTGGGATTCTTTCTTAGGCGACAGGCTAGCCACCTGTCACTATTCGAATCTCAATTCTATCATTAAGCCAAATAGCTGAACGTGGCCATTCAATCTTTTCCAGACTGTTGGCTCTGTCTACCCCGCAAAGGATATAGACGTGACCATATGTATTTATGTATGTTGGAGAATACGATGTAAAAAGACGAGGGGGCTATCAACACTGAAGACGTGTCAGCAATGACCGTTAATCAAAACACAACTGCGCTCTAATCTTATCCGCATTTTGATAACGAAACCTAAACTCGTAACGCATCTCTAGCCCTTCAGATTTTTCTTCTTGTTGCAAAACTAGAACTTACTTATCTACTCGTACTAACATTCATAATACTTTTTTTTATCAAAATTGATATCAACTCTTCCATAATCTTTCACATTAGCATCAAAATGTTTTAAAAATACATTTTTAATCGCCTCATAAATTGGGCTTGCAAATTAAATTTCCTTTTCATTCTGATTGATTGGCCGACTTTTCTCTTCATAATTCGAATGCATTTAATCAAAAATAAGTTCAACATTTTATAATAAGCAGACCAAAAACTGTTGCCAGTTGCGTGATACCAGAGTGCGAAGGTTGGCCTTCACAAGACCAGTTCAGCAACGAGACGGTGTGGGCTCTCCTGCCCAACTCCACCTGCGAGCGATACCAGCCACTCAACAACAACACCATTGATTCCTGCCACCCAAAAGATTACAGAGTAGTGACACAAGAATGTGAAGATATACTTTATGAGAATGATAATACTGTATTTTCTGAGGTAACTAAGATTTTAAATTATTTTATGATTTTTCTTCCAACTATTATCCCTTGAACATAAATCTTTAGCTAATGAAAAGGGCCTCAGATTTACCTGCATAATTAACCCCCTACTTCGGCTCAGAATCGGAATCGGAATAATCCCTGACGAACAGATTCTAAAACCGTCGATAAATCAGATGTTCATCCGCGTCAGTTACCTAAGTGTAAGATTATGGGAAATTATTGACTGTTTTTGATAATGTTAAGTCCTGGTCCCGCTTGCAGTTCGGTCTGGGGTGCCGGCCCTGGCTGCGGACGCTGGTGGGCTCCGTCCGCAACACCGCGCTGCCGCTCGCGCTGCTGCTCACAGGATATGTCTCCGACCTGTAAGTGTGTACTATCCACCATCTTTTTCATCACCTATTTCTCGTTGCACAGCACATAAAAAACAAGTATCAGATCTACCTGATTAGCAACTACCTACTCAGAGGTGCTTTTAATTGAGTACAATCGAATCCAAATATTCCTGCTTTGCGAATTCTAATCACGAAAATGTGTGTTGTCAGATGGGGTCGCCGCACCGCCTTCTGCATATTCTCCGGCTGCGCGGGCGCACTGGGCATCGTGAAAGCTCTTTCTATTAACTATAATATGTACATCTCCATGGAATTCTTTGAAGCGATGCTCGGATATGGATTTAACAGCGCAGGATATGTCATGGGTGAGTTTGGCCAAAAGCTGAAATTGTTATATGAAGAAAGTTATAAAAGTGAATGAAGCGAAATAAGTATGCAAGGATAGTGGCTAGTGCAAAGATGTAGTTTCTCCCTACCCCCTCCGGAAAAGAGGTATGATTTTATGTATGTATGTAAACCTACTGCAGCTCACCTTCAGTGAGCGAACGACTTGAGGAGGATGTTAAAAGAAAGTATGTCTCAGATTGAAGTCACAATGGGTTTGAAAAAGAATTGTTTTTTAATAAAAAAATATATATTTGGATTAAATTCCACAGCTTATAAGTAGTAAGGTAAGTCGTTATTTAGTAAAGGTTTGAAATTTAAGGTTAGGTTGCTTCCAGAAAATTGTAAACGCAAAATAATTCAATGTGACAGACAGATACAACAACCAACACTGTAATGTTCCAGTGGTGGAGTTAGCGCGTCCTCAAGTGCGCGCAGCGTTCGCGTGCGCCACGGGCGTGGCGTACGGGCTCGGCGGCGTGCTGTTCGCGCTGGCGGCCTGGGGCCTGCCCCACTGGCGGCATCTGCTGGTCACCATCCACGCGCCTGCGCTGCTGCTGCCTCTCTATTGGATGCTGCTGGACGAGAGCCCGCGGTGGTTGTTGGCCAGAGGACGGGGAATGGAACTGACTGCCGTCTTGAAGAAGATGGCTAGAGTCAACAAGGTCAACAGGACAGCTTTAAAGTTGTAAATAGGAATATGTATAGAATTATTCTGATAATTTAATCCTGACTGTTTATTATACTCACTCATTTTCATCTACAAAAATTCTTCAAAAACATCCAGACAGTCAATAAATGCCTTACAATTATCATGATATCATGCAGACGGAAACTTATATTAGTATTTTTATAATTTAAAGACACTTTGAACTTCTATAGTATTTTACAGCGACTAACTTGTTTTAGGTAGTTCTCAATGAAGATTTAATAAAACCATTAGAGAGCAATGACGCGCAAGAAGCATCAAAGACAGACGGCAACCCATGGCTGCGGCTGGTCAAATCCCGCGTGCTGGTGGGCCGGTTCGCGCTGTGCGGGTGGTGCTGGGCCGCCTGCTCGTTCGTGTACTACGGGCTCAGCATCAACTCCGTGTCGCTGGCTGGACAGAGGCACGTCAACTTCGCCCTCAACATGGCCATGGAGATCGTGGCGTCTCTTTTGCTGATGATGCTACTGGAACGCGTTGGCAGGAAGCGCACAGTCTTCTTCTCGTTCCTGCTCTGTGGCGTAGCCTGTGTCGTGCCTTTCTTTATAAGTAAGTGCTCTTGGTTTTTCTACTTTTTCACAATTTTAATGTCCACTGAATACTTTCTGATTAGCAATAGACACCACATTGAAATCTTGATTAACCATGTTACTGTTCATATCCTTTACAAAAATCAGGCATGAGTTCCCTGATGCAGAACTTCAAATTTAGGCAGTTCATTATTTTGTCTGTTTTCAGCCCACTCCGGCACGGGTCTCGGCCTGTTCTTCATGGGGAAGCTAGCCATCACGTGCGCGTTCAACTCGCTGTACGTGTTCACAGCGGAGTTGTTCCCCACGCACGCGCGCAGCTCGGCGCTGGCCGCCACCTCGCTGGTGGGCCGAGTTGGCTCCATCCTCGCGCCACAGACGCCGCTGCTTGTAAGTCATGGCATGATTTGACTTTATATTAATGTCATCGCGATTGCCAATCAGCGTCCTGGATTTTGTTATGGTTGTATCATCCTTCGGGAGAACTTTAGGTTCCGTCTATGAATCAAAGAGTGGGAGTTTCACTACGTTCTAACGTTATGATATATAGATAACATTAAATTTATTGACCTGATATAAGGGCAATAAAATAACCAATATTTGAAATGAAAAATGTTCAAAGAAGGAAGAAAAATCTCTAATAGTAGCCTCCAGTCTCTGAAGAAGAAGAGAGTAGGAATTACCCTTCTTATACAACTTTCCCCATTACTGCAGCCACAAGTAAAGTTCTCTCGTAACGTAAACATTTCAGAGTGGGTACGTCCAAGCGATGCTGTACGGCGGGTGCTCCCTATCAGCAGCTCTGCTGGTGCTGCTTGTGCCGGAGACGAGGCGCGCGGTGCTGCCGCAGAGTGTCGCCGCCGCCGAGCAGCTGCGGGAGCCCGAGGCGGCGCTCCCCGCGCCTCCGCCCCCACCCCCCGCACGTGTTGTACTCTCGGCAGACATGTGACAGCTTCAGTAGTCTAATAGCAAATTAAGTTTAAAAAAACTATCTAAGTTAAGGCTTTAAATTTTGAAAATGGAACTAGCAAATGTTTAACGGTGTGGTCGAATTGTTCTAGTCAATTTTTTATCTAAGTCACTTTAGTTGGTCCAGAAAACTGACGATTTCCAATGAAGCGACAATAATATAAATTTGCCGTCATACGATAAGATAGAGATGTCTTTGGTGTAAATTGACATCCGGTGAAAATTCTACACATGATCTTTGGAAGCAGTAGTAGTTACGAGTATAATTAGATTTAAGTGATGTGATGTCAATAAGTGATACCTTGTATCCAATTTTGAAAATAAATCTATTCTATTCTATTCTATGAGGTAACCATAGCCGCTGGTCGCGACTTATCCCAAGACATTTTAAATGCAGCACATGTTGTTAACTTTTTTAATAATTCTGCTCCCAAATGTACTTATTAATCTTATCTACTCGTAATAATGAAGAAGGTTTACTCAGTTTGTACTGCAGGTATTCATACCTAATCCCTTCTTCATTGTTCAGTATTTACATTAACTTAAATGTACAAGTGATACCCAGCTATTAGGTATTATTATAATTATAGTATTATATTAAAATGATAGTAAAGTTACGTGTACAAGTAAGATACTTGTTATATATTAAAAATAAATATTTTTAAGGCGATAAATTAATTATTATTGGTAGTACTTATTTATCGTTTAAGTAGAAAAAAATACTTTGTAACTTTTACTTGCGCCTAAACTGAAATAAATTAAAATAACAGGTATTTTGTAAAACCGTCATTTATTTAAAACTCTGTACAAACATGTCTTCACATTCCACCAACAGGACTGGATGAAATACTTTTCGGCTTCCCGTTGACGATATATTATTAAGAATCTATCAGGAACCCTGAAGAGAGTTGTAACATTTTCAGGGCTCGTAAACATGGCTGCGTGACCCAGTCCTCCTTACTCATAACACATTGCAACTTTCTATGGATGTAAACATATATAATTAGCTACCAAATATAAAAATAGTAATTCATTGCACGTAAATAAAACACCTACCCCTAGGACCAACATGACACGTAAATATATTTAACTTTTTTAAGTATTATTTTTCGCAAATAGTTTCAAAAGTGTAAACAAAACGTTTAACTTTGAATTGAACACAACGGCTAGCTTCCAACATTACAATAATCCATACATAACATCATAAACTATATTAATATAAATACGTATGTACAGACAGGTACTCAGCTCAGACCAGCCCTAACTAGCCGATTGTAACAGAAATTATGCATATTTGAAACTTCCTTATGTGGCTTATTATATTGATTGTAGTACGCTCGTCAACTAAACTTTGAAATAATTTGTTAAGTCGTTTAATAAAGCGTTATAATAACGCACGCTTATATACATAAGTGATTCGCAGTGGGGTACCAAATCGTGTTATAAATATGATAAGAACATGCATCCGCTGCCGCCATGGCACGATCAATCAAATAGGTTTATGTATATAAACATCTGTTCTTACAATAATAACTCAGTTGTCACATTGTTATCACATCCGGAACACTACTTAAACTAAATTGCAGTCATTAAACACTAAATACCTATACTTACTTATCGTTTCATTGTCAACCAACGACGCATTTTATCTAATTCTTACAGTTACCTTATCGGAACAATAAGAAAATACGTATATACAATACATCTAACAAGGATTTTAAAGTCACATTTATTTATAACACATTGTATTGAGCACTTTAGTCATTTACTGTGCTTGTTTGAGCATACATTTATGAATAAGATTTTCTATAACGAAGCTTCAAACAATAAGAAAGAGATAACAGTTCCATACCCTATAAAATAATTGTAAAAACTATGGCAAATCATTTCAGTGCAAAAATGTTAATGTTAATACTCGTTCGCCTAACAATAGTGTAGGTAACGAGGCAAAATGGTAGGCATCTCATTAACCTTAAATCGAAATTAACTATGTACATTAATTTACAACTTAACCACAAATAAAAATCTAACCTACACCAGTTTATATTCAGGTATTTTTTTTCAAACATTAACTTAACATAATCTAGGTAATTAAAACCTTAATACGGCCCATTCAAGTCTATTTCGTAACGAAATTGATCGCGATATTGAATGAATGCAAAATATTTTTATAGTCTATAAATTTTGATAAAACGCGACAGTTCATGAAGAATTATAATGATAGAAATTTTATACATATTTAACCTGAGACTGCTTTGCTGTAAATAGACCTGCCATATTATTACCAAAAATATATTATTATTATTCTGAAGACCGGCTGGGAGTGATTATACAACAACAGCATCAACTTAAGGCCGTCGAATCACCTAGGGGGTACTTTCCTACGGCGCACCTGCCGCAAGTTTAAGACCTATGCCTATGCGCAATCTACAAGATTTATCTGTAAAAACCCTGTCACGTGACTTCTCTACCCTGTATTGTATATTGGTAAAATACTGTAACGAGGGACTTCGGAATCTTCCATATATACAACCTTATATAGTAGGAGTAATCGCCTCCTTATCACAGTACCATAGGTGAACTCAGGTTTGGCCGCGTTATACTCCATTACAACTATTCAACCACGTCGCCGTAGTGCCTGGACAAAAGCGACACTCCCGTGCGTGCTACGCGACCAAATCTGTGGCCGCTTCGTCCGGCGGGCGGCTCAGCGGCCGGAGCTCCGCTGCGGGCGGCGCCAGCGGCGGCGGCTGCAGGCGGCCGTACACCGCCCGCAGCGCCGCCAGCGCGAGGAAGGTCAGCGCCGCCGTGCAGCTGAAGGTGGCGGCCGGCCCGCGCCGCGCGTACACCGCCGCCACGAACACCGGGCCCAGCGCGCGCGACACGCAGCCCGCGCCCGTCAGCACGCCCATCCACACGCCCTGCGCCAGGAAATATTATTTGGGTATCATTTAAGCTATCACCAATTTAATTAGTTTTGTGTTTCTTAAATAATAGGGTTTGT
The DNA here is from genome assembly GCF_032362555.1 of Amyelois transitella. Lineage (NCBI taxonomy): Eukaryota > Metazoa > Arthropoda > Insecta > Lepidoptera > Pyralidae > Amyelois > Amyelois transitella. The sequence goes on along the minus strand of NC_083511.1, from coordinate 72,325 downwards.
CCTCAACATAGTAGATCTGTCACCAAAATGTAGTCACCAAACAATGCAAAATCAGTTCCACAATAAATCACCTAAAATCCTGAGATATAAGGTCTAGTACCAAATAAATATTTTTGTATGTATTATAATAGGTGTGTCCTAATAAGTATTTAAGCAAACTAATTTAAAGAGATCACCAATAAATCATATTATGTTACTAGAAAATTGCATTAAGTTCAAATAAAAAATTAGGGTTGTCATCATCGTTTCAACCAAAAGATTCTGCTACTTAACTAGACTCCCAAGGTTCTAAATTTCCACTGGTAGTATAAATTATATTTAAATAACATTTTTAGCAGAGTAGTAAATAAAACAATTAAAGTTAAAATAATCAATATTTATTGTTGAAAATAATTACCACTGAACAATCAGCGCTGGTTTAAAATAGCTGGCTTATGGCTTGCAGAATAGTAGATAAAACACTTAATTAAAGTTAAAATAATCAATAGTTAATACTACCCATCGTTGAGGCCGGATTGGTCAATTTTTAAAGCGCGCCAATTTGTCTCCGCCCCTTTGATCATTTTTTCATTAAAATTATAAAGGAAGTGTCTAGTCCGCCACCAACGGCCATTTAACAAATCGAATTACTAAGCCGCTAGTGGTAAAATAAGAAATTAAATAATTCTGCCACAAGTATTGTGGTATTCAAATTTGTTCCTTTAGTCAAACTAAAATAAAGTCTAATTTTAAAATACACTAGGGCAGCGTAGTGAAGTTGTTCCTATTGCGGCAGACTAATATAAAATGCTATTCCGCCACAAGTTATTAGTTATTGGAATATGTTCCTTATAAGTTGTATATAAAGCATATATTTCATTATGTTAAAGTATCGTACCGAAGTTAGCAATGTGACAAAAACAAAAACATAACCCTTTCGGTTTTTGTTTTTGTAGTTGATGAGGAAGTTTTAAACTGTTTTCATTGTTTGTATTACTGTAAATTATAATTAACGATAAAACCCAGAAAAAGCACTTAGAGTGCTTTTTCTGTGTACCGCAAAAATACAAATCAGCTATGTTAAAATAATAAAGGCCATAAAACAATAACAGTACTTAATCAAAAGGAAGAGACCAAAAAAATACAACATTTAGAAATAAACGACGAAGAAATAGAAAATGATGACAGAAATAAAGATGAAAATACGTTTAAAAGAACAAGTAACATAGAAATTAACAATAACACTACAGAGGTTTTAGAAACAGAGCAAATTGGATTTGCTAAAAATATAGTAATAATACATAATGAAAGCAATAAAATAAACTTAGAGACACATGTAATAATACATATTGAACCAGAAACAGAAAAGGAAGACACAAAAAACTATGAAAATGTAACGATAAAAACAAATAATTCACATACATATAATCGACCATACTGCAGAAGATTTAGAGATAGTAAATATAGAATACGCAGAGAGACAACTTATAATACATAATAAACAGGATGAGAAAGAAATAAATCTACATATAGAGAAACCTGTTGAACAGAAACAAAATCTAGAAAAGGCTGAGAAACATGTAAAAACTGAAGATAGAAATGAAACAATATCTAAATAAACGTTGTTATGTACTCGTACATGAAAAATAAATATATTTCTTAGAAATCGTGTATCATTTACTACTTTTTGATAAGTATATCAATTGCCGCAAAAGGCTTGCCTCAGCTTTGGTGGCTGTTTATTTTTGGTAGGTGTGCTGCCTCTAACTAGCGGTAGAATATTTTGTTGGTTTGACTTGCCACTTGTGGCAAAATAGCCTTATTTGTTATTGTGCCTATAGCGGCAGAATAATATAATTTTTTATCTAACCACAAGTGGCAGTATATTTATTTTTATTAAATGACCACTGGTGGCAGACTAGACACTTCCAATTATAAATTGATGTATTAAATTGGTAACAAATACTATTAATTTAATATCTGAACGAAATAAAATGTTACTACTGTATTGGTGACAAAATATCAAATAAAAAGGAGTCGCAGTCAGGGATCGATAATCGATTTATTTGGTGACAGATCTACCATTCTGAGCACAGAGCTATTATTTAAGTAACAAAACTATTATTATAAGAACGAAGTTTATATTCATGTAATTCAATATAATTTTATTGGTTATCGATCTCTTATTTTACACATATATTAACATTAATTTGATAATTCATACCTGGGAACAATTTTTGTTTATCTGAGAACGAAAATATTTCGTGGCGATAGATCTATTTATTAGGTGATACAACTTGATGACAAATATAAATTTTGGTGATAGAAAATATAGTTCCCATATTATTTTCAGATGTCAGAACACTTCATTCTTGAGTCTTTCCTAATATTATTTTTTTGAGCGGCATCAACCATTATTCATCAACTATTCTATTTTCCCTCCACATAACCCTTTTTGTGACACTTAATTGTCCAAATAAGTATAAAGATATTAAAAAAAGGAATAACAAACCTGCGGCCTAGGACCCAGCACTTTGGAGAAGATGGTCTGTATGAGCGTGACGCCGAGCGAATACCCCACGGAGACGCTAGCGTAGCCGAGCAAGAACTGCGTGAGCGTCAGCCCGCGCGTGGTCTCGCACCACGGCTGCGCGGCCGCCGGGCAGCCGCCGCCGGCCTCCGCGGCGTCCGGCGGCGCCAGCGGCGGCCCGCCCGGGCCCCATGGAATGCACAGTAGTGATGCCACACCAGTTAATAGGAAACCGCCCCAGAGCAGTAGCGCTCTGAAAATAAAGTGTCTTATTAGCAGGGTTTGTTCTGATTGAAGTATAAATACGAACAACCTCCGATTCAACACCCTGAAAGCCGCGATTCATCAGGCATTAAAATGCTCAATAAGCAAATTTTTTTTTTATTTGCTTTTTGTTGCGGCTGGACCCGAAACTTCTCATCACTCCGTAACAGAATTACTATAATTACATCTTAATACTTCTACAACCGTGAGCTATTCGATGATTAACGATGAGAGAAAATATCATAAGGAAACCTGCACATTCAGGCAACTGAACCATGGTATTCAGGTAACCATGACCCAATATGAGTTGGGTTCCCCTGAAAAGACAGCTGAGGTCACCAACCCAATCATGGTCGTAAATACGCAGCCCAGGCTCCTCTCTAGAGAGGTGAGGATGTAACCGGGACTAACGCCAGGAAGAAAAAGACGAGTTCTACTAACTACTTAGTCAAATTAAGACACGAAAAAGCGGATATATTTTTACAACAAGACATATAGGAAAGCGGAATTTAGCGCTCGAATTGCAACGGCTGAGCAGCTAATAACAGCTAAAATTTAAGCTAAAACAATTCTAAAGGGAGGTTTATCTGGAGTGGGAGGGAGAGGTGATTTTTCTGAATCTCACCTTTCTTCAAAGAATTTGGTGAGCGGCGAGATGAGCGCGAAAGTGACGCAGGCGACGACTGCCCCGCCGCTCATGAGCGCGCCCATGTACTCCAGCGCCTGGCGCTTGCTCCACGCGAACTGGTCCATGGTGAGGCTGGTGGCGAGCGTCTCCAACAGCACGAAGTTGAACACCAACACGAAGAACGCCAGCACCAACGTCCAGCTGCTGATTAAGTCCGGCTTGAGTGCTTTCAGTGCTTCTTTCTCTGTTGTAAAGTTAATATAAGTTAGCTACCCATTGTCTATAACTGGAATTGTAACTTCCTTGGTTCTTTCCATCATTATAACATTACCCCCGTAATCATGAGTTTATATTTCATGGAAAACTATAGGTACTGATTCTAGACTGGACTTAAATATAGCAGTCATTAACCTGAATCTTTTCCCTGTGCCACCATGGCCTCCCTGGCAGCGATGGGCCTCTCCTTGAAGAACCACGGTAAGAACAGCACGAAATTGACGATCCCGAAAACTGCATTGATCCAGCCTGCCGCGGTGTACATGTCCAGGCGGAGCGGGGAGGAGAGGTCGCCGGGGGGAGGGTAGGGGGGCCCCGGCCCGAGCGGGGCTGCGGCGGCCTGCAAGTTACAGGGAGAAGGATACTTTTGAAGATAGAAAATGAATCAAAATATCTTCTTTACATTTTGTATGTAGTTTTCTATGTAAAAAGAAAAAGGTTCTTCTTCTTTTATCTAAATAAGTAGTCGTACAAGTCGTATCTACATCCTCATAGTGTTATCTATAAATCGACGGAGACAATTTGATTAGATTATAGATAATAATACAACACAGAATTATGCACTTTAGAAATCAAACTCAGAGATACCAAGGCTCCACTTTTTACAAATAACAATAATTTCAATCAGGGGAAAGGCAACCTGACACTATCTGAATCTCAAATCCATCAGTTGAATGTGGTATTTCAGTATGTTCCTACCTATTGGATCTGTCGGTCAGATGGAGATTAGTAGGCCGTAAATATTTTTAAATTATTATAGAATAACTATAAAAATATTAGATATGTATCTTTTCATTTGAAACCATGTGAAATAAACCACTTAGGTAATTTTTTTTTTAAATCGATTTAGGAAGTTTCTTTTGAAATAAATATTTTATGTGCACATGTGAGATTATATCGATCATGACGTATCTATTTTCAAATTATGTCTTTCCTTTCAATTTTGTCTCACCACGCTCGCCACTTGTGGTCACAAGTGTTGTTGATAGATGGCGTGGAAGTCGATAATGTCAATGTGTGCGTGCGTTTCGCAATATTATTTTGCTGCTGTAAGCCTCTTAACAATAATGTGTGGTTTATCTGACGAAGTACCTGCAGCGCCGGCCCCACCACGAAGCCCAGCACCTGCGCCAGCGACACCCAGGCCACGGCGCGCGTGCGCTCCGACACCAGCGTGGCTGACGACAGGTAGGACCGCGCCACTGCGATGTTGGCTGTACAAACAATATTACATCTGAATCTATGGTTGTCTAGTATCTTACTGGAGAATAAACAACTCTCAAGCTCAAATAACTGAAAGCAGATCTACCTACTTACTTATATGTTAATTTATTTTCGTCTTAAATTTGCTTCGTGGTAATGGAAGAAAGTATGCAGAGATCGTGGCAAGTGGAAAGAGGTAGTCTCTGCCTACCCCTCCGGGAAAGAGGCGTGATGTTATGTATGTATATATGTTAAATTTGCAGAATCCTAGAAAGATATATGAATTATGAAGGTCAAGACAAACCAAGGTATATATATAGTTAACCTGAGCTAACACCGACGAGAAACCTCGCGAGAAGCATCCAGTACTTGGCGTAGGGTCGTGTGAGATGCAGTTGCGCGTAAAGCGTGCTGGCGAGCACGAACAGCGCGAGAGTGGCCAGCAGCGGCGCACGCGCAGACCCCGCGCGGTTGGCCCACAGCCCCAGCAGCGGTGAAAACAGCAGCTGTCCCAGGGGATTGGCGCCCACTGCTAGCCCCAGCACTTCCTTCTTCGCGCCGGGCTCTAGCTGTAACCGGAGATACATTCTACTCATGGGATGGTAATTTAATTATTTTTACTAATCGAATGAGCCCATTGCAAAATTGAGAGAAAAAAAAATCTAATTAGCCACCCACCAATGTAAGAAATAACATTATATAGTTAGCTAACTTTGTGTATATGAGGACTGTTAACATACATGTTGATTTGAGCAAAAACATAAGTGTGTCTGCTTATTCTCAATTCTTCTGAGTCAATCAAGAGAAGGTCTACAAAATTGGGATGATAGGCTGGCAACTTTAACCTGTCGTCAACTCTGAATCTCAGCTGCGATTTCAAGTCATGGCAGTTAAACGTGGATTTGTCGTGTCTTTTGACTGACCAAAGTGCACTTTTTTAACAATCATACTGCGTTTTTGTTGTTCGTTTGGATAGGACGCACGTTTTCAAGCTTGAATCGATGTCCGATAAGAAACAGGTACTAGCTGTGCTCGTATCGGTTAATCTGATAATCCCCTGAATGAAGGTGGAGACGTGATTATTATATATGTATGTACGTATAAAAAAGGTTTATTCCTGTCCTAGGGCGCGTTATTTTGAACACCTTATCGGTCAAATAAAAAAGTTGCAATCGAGTAAGGAACTGCATGATAAGGTCAAAGTGGTTGAACAGGTACTTACATGTTGAAAGTACTTCTTCTGATACCTGTTAGTAATCGGCGGATACAATTTCGACGTCATTCACACATGTCAATTCAATTAGGCGTGACTACTGCTGTTTATTGCAAGCCGAAGTATTATGTACGATGAGTTCAACTATAATGACGTATCATAATCATTTACCATCGTAATAAAATAGACTGTCAATAATTACCCATTTAAATTAACGTTATGTTCATTAATTAATTCATCAAAACACGTCTATACCTTGCGAGGTAGACAGAGCCAGCAGTCTTGAAAGACTTACAGGCCACGTCAAGCTGTTAGGATTAATAACAGAATTGAGATTCAAATAGTAACATGTTGTTAGCCCATCGCTTATATCAAGAATCCCAAACTTATTATCCTATCCCTTAGTCGCCTTTTACGACATTCATGGGAAAGAGATAGAGTGGTCCTATTATTTTTTAAATTGGTGCCGGGGCCACATAATTAACGGTATGTTATAGGACGTATTGCATATTCTATTCTTCAGCTCTTACTGGAGAATTAAAACATAATATTCCCTGAGGAGAAGGCAGAGATATAACAAAAATTAATAGAATTGTTTACATGGGTTTTCCGAGATCTGCAACTATACATTTTACAATTGACCAGTGAAGGTGTAGGTGGCCGGGCGCTGCCACCTGGACGTGTTCTGTCCACTAACGACGTCACAATGAAGCGACTATTATTACTCTTCAATTCTTGAGTGCGACAACTTTGTGCCGAAGGCTCAGTGACGCTGTTGATGCAGAACCTGTGTACAAAGCCAATGTCAACACTGCACTAACTAGGCAGACAATAGTAATTGCATCGCAGCACCGCATTCTGTCAATATGTAACTATGCGTTTTGTGTGCCAAAGACTGATATGCAGGGATTTATCATGTCAAATACATTGTTGTTTTGCCTCTTTTGTGTATATGTATTGTTTTTATGCGCTCTGACATTATATAACTTACCTCTAAAAACATTTAGTATAAGTAACCCAAGCTATGATGAAGGCTATTACACACATATATACTTTTAATCGCGTCTATATCCCTTGCGGGGTAGACAGAGCGAACAGACTTGAAAAGACCAACAGGTCACGTTTCGCTGTTTGGCTTAATGATAGAATTGAGATTTTAAGAGTGAAGGATTTCTAGCCCATCGTATTAAAGAAGAATATCAAGTTTATAAGTCTGTCAAGGAAAGAGATGGAGTGGTCCTATTCTTTTTTTCTATTTTTGCCGGGAGCCACACGGCACGGTGTAGGCTATTCTAGAGGTGTAAGATGATTTCATAATCATTTTAATTACTAATGGTATAACCCTCGTTCTCTCAAGTAGATACCTAGGTATGTAACATGTAACCAAACTACTGCCCTATCAACTACGAGTATCAGATCAGCTGGTTGGGCACATACGTGACTATGTCCATAAGACTTTATAGGTTGCACCCATTCACAGAAATATCTTTGTGTGATGTCATGTCATCAGATCCTTCTACCTGAGGTTTTTTTAAGTTGGATACTTACACTACGCCTTGGTTGTTATTCCCGAATTATTTCTGAATCGCATCGCGGAGATTATTTCAAAGAGTTGATCTCGATTTTCGGTTATTTTTGGTATAATATGCGTACGAGCTTGCACGACAAACTCATAGCGCTACATTCCGAAACTACACCATGAGTCGAGTCATGTGTGTATGTCGCAGTAAGATAGGTAAATCCGTGATGTAGTTTTATCGCTAGGAATATATATCAAGCAATATTGTCGCTGAGTTGCTGCCTTTTTGTATTGCTGCGGCGCACGCGCACGCATGGCTTGTTTTACCTATTTAGCCTATTTTGGGATAACTTTTATTTTCTGGTTTTAATGTGTGTGTGTCTTGTAGCTATAAATAAAACTAATATCTGTCTAATATAATTAAATACCGGAATATAGTTGTTACAAAAACGCGATTATTACTATCTTACTAGGCATAAACTTAATATAAAACGGTTCAAGTTTAGTGATATGATAATATTACTAGATTAGGTTTAGCAAAATATGTACAAACCTTTGAAATAATTGTTTTCATTACAAAATCAATCTTTTGTCTGTCTGTCTGTTTGCAGGTAAAACTTTTATACTACTCAATGGATTTGAACGTGGTGTTTACAAGTGGATAACGTATATTGTTATCCATTTTTTGTTTTTATTAGGAGCGTTGTCAAAACTTTGTTTCGTCAAAACCAGTTCAAGGAAGAAGAATTTGGGTTTTAATAACTTAAACATTTTTGAATGCAATTTACATAACCGTATTAAATTTAGATAAAGCTAGAATTTCTACTTTATTCATATCGAAAAATGACTTAACACACTGCAATCTCTATTGAATTTTTTAATAAAATAACACTGAATATAATAACAGGCAACACTGTGACAAGCAATCTTTAAATATGGTTTTATTAAAAATCGGAGATGGCAACTGGCGTCATTACTTCGCAAAGTTGTTGGAAGACGAACTCACAACTTTCCGCGGTCAAAGCGACTATAGAAGATAGAATACACACGGGCAGAGCCGCCGACAATATCTAGTTATATTACCTATAATTCTCTCACATAACTGGAACTGGTTTATAATATTAGTTATATGCCTAGTAAGATAGTAATGAATCGCTTTCTTAAACCTATGTTCCGATATATAATTATATTCCTAGGGATATAACTATATGACAGCTTTGTCTATCTTACAACATGTATAAGTTAGTAGTGTGTGAGTTTGCAAACAACCACGATGACCTTCGATCTGTGACTCACATTATCACGGCTTACGAAGTGGGTCGCTCGCCGGTCAATGAACAGCAGCCGAGCCCAAACAACATCGATGAGTCCAGACGACTTCATTCAAGGGAGATAAATAAATATAAATAAATATATACGGGACAATTTACACAGATTGAGTTAGCCTCGAAGTAAGTTCGAGACTTGTGTTACGAGATACTAACTCAACGATACTATATTTTATAATAAATACTTATATAGATAAACATCCAAGACCCAGGACAATCAGAAAAAGTTCTTTTCTCATCATGCCCTGGCCGGGATTCGAACCCGGGACCTCCGGTGTCACAGACAAGCGTACTACCGCTGCGCCACAGAGGCCGTCAATACAAATATTTTGCGGAGTCACGGCACTGAACTGCTGTGACATTGAGGTGCGGTTAACATACCTACTACGTGACACGAGAGTATAGGTAGCATTCGGTAATAATCCTACCACAGACGTTCTTCTAGGATTTCGATGAAGTCTAAGGATCAAAAGCGGCGTCTATCAATCGTCTATTAGGTATTAAATCTTCGGGTTGAACGGTTTTTCAATCGACATATTACCTGCCTAGGTAACATACCTACATTAACAACTCTATGGCTATAAATATGTATATGTACTAGAACTCTACCTATTTGTCGCCTTGTTTACAATATTTATAGAAAAGCAAAACCTTCCTCACCACTTTTCTATGTTCTTGATATTTCAAAGAAACGGCTCTTGCAATGAGAATGACCTTTGTGACCTGTACAACATTGCATGTACAAATGTTATTGAGCACTTCGTGTAGGTATCTAAGTACTTTGGTTTATTGTAGGTATGTTTAAACGTTGGAATGTTTTTGTAACTTTGAAAATTTAAAATTAATATACAAATGCTTATTATAAATAGTTAGGTTCCCATGGGAATATTGTGAAGTCCCGGGCTAGGCAGACAGACACAAGTGTCTAAAAGGCTACGTGGTTGGATAGTTCAGCGATTGAGATTCAGAGAGTGACAGGTTGAAGCCTATCATCATCATATAAAAGAATCAAATTACCTAATAGTCTTTTCCTTGAAAGCTTTTTACAATCTGTGACTGACTACATACTTTATAAAAAAAGGGCTTGCACTCCATACATGTTGCCTGCAACATACAGACAGGCCAGTTTGTTGCCATTTAGGTGCACCTAACAAATGGACACGTGTCGAAGTTGGTTTGAAAGATCAAAAGGAAGAGTGAAGAACTACTTAAACCTTGTCGAGATACGGCCAGACGCCGGTGAGGACGATGCTGAAGCCCAGCGACATCTGGAACATGGTGAAATATATCACATACACGCTGCGCCAGCGCTCCTTCCGCTGCTGCTCGCTCTCCAGCAGCCCCGCCCCCGCATCCTCCCCTCTGCCGTCTTCAGATTTAGGAGCGCCCGATCCTTCTGTAACCACTTTCACTCCATTCGCCTTCGTCAGGCCTTTCGATTCTTCCTCATCCATGTTTCACAAAGCCTCTCAAGAACACAAACAGCTGATTTTAAAACAAAGAGCTATTTTATTATTCTATCTTGGTCACATATTTGTGTTTGGTTTACGAGGCGACGCGACATTAGTAACACCGAAGTAAACAAAGAACAGCGGACGGCCCCTGGCAAGAGTGTGCGCGCGCGCAGTTGTACGCGATCGGCGCGCGCGCCGCTCCCTCCGCGACTGCGGCACTCCGCCCTCCTCCGATCTCCCTCAAGTGGTATGCCGACTATCATTTTTTTATTGGCATTCGTTCCCTCTCGGCTCTCTAACAAGTAAACACCTGCATTCATGCAGCCTAATCAACTGCCATGTTCAAATTACTGTTTATAGTAGGAAAGTAACTATGTAACTGTAATGAATAGATTCGAAGAGTAGGTAAGGCTACGTCTTATACTAAACAATAAGTTACCTGCAACTGTTCACTTTAAGAATGGATTGTAAAAGTTGGTCAGGGCCTAGAGATTCTTTCATAAATAGTAGCAAGTGCAGCAAAAGTTCAAAAATAAAAACTTGGCTCTGCTTTTGTCTGACTACTAAAAAACTATTTATTAACTCGGGGCTTCGCTCCCGGAGGAATTTCAGAATAAAAAGTATCCTTTACCTAACTATGTTATTCCAATTCATAATATAGCCGTGTACCAAATTTCATCAAAATCCGTCCTGCAGTTTATAGGAAAGTAAGTAGGAAGATTAAGGTATGTTTTAAATGTAGCTTTCGCCCGCGGATGGAATTTCATGGAGATCCGTGGTTCTGAAACTTAACTTCGACAAAATGTTATGTGTGTCAGAATGGCGGGTGTACCTCACGGATTTTTCTGTGCCGGAAAGGTACCTACCCCTTCATAGTTTTCCCCCTGAACGGATTGAATTCGAAGGGGAAATCCTAACAAACAAACTTTCGAATTTATAAATTGGTTGGAATTGAAATAATTCTTTATGACTGACTCCTAAGTTAAAAAAATAATATGTTCAAAAGTTGGACCATTACAAGTTTTTCCTCAAACGATATTATTAGTTATACATTATTTCTTTTTTTATTTTAAGAGGAGGTGTCAATAATGAAAAGCCTTGAATGTTACTGACAAGTCGAAATGTATTATCACAAAATTATAGCAGTTGTTGTATTACATTTAAAAAGCAACCTATTGTTTCGCGGCGCAGCCACAGGCTTAAAAAAATACTACTTGAGATATAATTCCATTATCAATGTCAAACTGACACTGCCCCTTTTGGACAGTGACAGCTGACAGACAGTAATTGTGGACAGCCAAGAAGACATTCATTCCATTGCATTTTACAAAATCAATTGAGGAAACTATTTATTTTTCCTCCCGAATTAAAACAAAAGTTGGATTTTCTGCCGAAAATCTAAAATTTTAAAAATGTTTGTGTCACGGCCCATTGTTTCTCGCCTACTCCAGCAAACAGGTAAGATTTCAATTCCATCGCCATAATTTTTATTTCACTTTATTCGGGTTATAAATAAACTTATACCTATTAATTTACATAAATAAACTCTTCATATTACTTCATTTAAAACCTTTCATCAAAAAATGTCGAAATCCAACTTCGTATCAAACACTGCAAGGTTACATAATAGTAAAATATAACCTAATCAGACTCGCAATCTTCACCGCCCTTGGAATTGATGATATTTTCTTGTATGGTTTTGTCTGGTTGGATATTTTAAGTCAAGCATCAAGTTATCGATTTTAAAATGTTTATTCTATTAGTACGTCGCTACCATGGCGGAGAGCACTTCAAGCCACCGTCCATGGACGAGCTGCCCGTGCCGAGCGGCTCGTGGCAGGCGCAGTACGACGCCAACCAGCGCCGCTACAACGCCGTGCTGCTCTTCGGAGTCGCCTTCACCGTTGGAAGTATAATCGCTGTATGTACCTAGTATATTCATTGCTATACATACATATAATCACGTCTATATCCCTTGCAGGGTAGACAGAGCCAACAGTCTTGAAAAGACTGATAGGCCAGATTCAGCTATTTTGCTTTAAGATAGAATTGAAATTCAAATAGTAATAGGGTGCTAGCCCAACACCTAAAAGAAGAATCCCAAGTATATAAGCCTAACCATTAGTCGCCTTTTACGACATCCATGGGAGAGAGAGATGGAGTGGTCCTATTCTTTTTTCTATTAGTGCCAGGAACCACACGGCACTCATTCATTAATTGCTATCCTTGTACACTAAACTAATTTGGCTTGAAAAATATAAGATATGGTAACAACTGATCATTGGACTTGCTTATGTTGAGTGAGATAGAATTAAGAGCACTTGTGAAAAGTTAAGGTACTGTATCTACCTTAAAAGATGAAACCTTTACAGAATCACTTTGTTGTTGCAATTAAAGTACATATCAAAAAATTTTAACATTTGACTAAAATTCTACAATGCTACAATCATAAATTTGGTTTCACCTTCAGGTTTATTTCTTAATTTCTATATGAATTTCTGGTTATCAATAACTAATCAAATCATCTGTTATTCCAGGCTAAAGCTTCAGGTCTGGTCTACCTCAACTACTACCCCCCCAAGTCCATCGACTAAACTGATGGTATCGGAGCACAGTCACACTTGTGTGATGAACGAGACTTAATTCTAAGGATAATGTATTTAGCCGTTAAATCAATAAAATTGTAATCAAGATTTTTGCTTTTCATTACTTTTTAACAAGGTTTTCGGAATTAAAAATAAAGTATACTTTTACTCAAAATAATTTAATAAACAATATACTTTTTACAGGTCATCTATTCTATAGGCATATAATAACAATAAAGCATGTATCATACATAATCATAACTTTGTAAATATGTCTTATAATATGTATTAAATATGTGATAGCCAATACTAATATAAAACATCTTAGTTCATCATAACAATGATTGTAAGATCCAAGCAGTTAATTTCTCACGACCAAACTGGACTCCCAGGGAGTGTTCCACTGTACTTCAATCAATCCAATGTGTAATGAGTGAAGTCAGTGGTCCGGTAGCCACGGCGCTTCAATAACTTTATAAATAATGATGCGTGTGCGGTCAGTGCTCGCGCGCGATGTCGGAGAAGGCGTCTAGTATGTCCTGCGTGCTCAGCGGCAGGGCCAGCCCCGCGCCCGGGTAGCACGCCGCGATGCGGGACTGGAAACATTTATCATTTAATTAATACATATAGATATATATAGCGTCAGTGGTCGAATCGGTAAGGTGCCCGGTTAAAATGCCTGATGCGCAGAAAGCCACAGGTTCCAATTCCACCTCAGCCATGTACCAAGTAACAATTCCAAAGTTATGTGCATTAGTTTGAATACTAACCGATGGTCTTAGACTAAGGGAATAGATTGTGAGGAAACCTGCACATTCAGGCAAGTGGACGGGTAACACGAGTAATGTGTACCTGCAGCGCGGTGTGCTGCGCCAGGAACTCCTCCTGCAGCGCGCGCCACACCACCTGCAGCAGGCCGCCCTCCTCGCTCAGCTGCTTGTCCACGGTGCGGTACAGCCGGTGCAGCGACTTGCGGACTGCCACGCACAAACAGTAAATGCAGCCTCATTCATTACGTTCTCTAAAATACAAGGCCTTGGAAAAATAAAGTCTAGTGCTCGCAATTCTAAACGTTTTTCCTATCAGTACTAAAACTACGTTACGACTGTTTTCGTTCATTTAATGTCGGATTCGCCGTGATTACTTCTAATCGCGTCGCGTATCGTACAGTTGCGTTGCGACAGACAAACTTTAGCTACCTATATTTTATAAAACAGAACAGATTTTCATTTCACATAACGGTTACGATATTTAATATAAATAATATATAAATATATACGGGACAAATTACACTGATTGAGTTAGCCTCGAAGTAAGTTCTAAACATTTAAAACGCTAATGGGTAATGTTATTAATAAAGTTAATTGGTATCGCTATTCTTATAGTTTATTAGTAACGATATAGAAGGTACATAATTTAATATCGTTTTATAACGTTATAAGATTTACATTACCGATATCTCGCCCTTACCTGTATCAGTTAACTTTTTGGAAATAACGTTATTTACCGTTACCTTTAGTGTTAATTTTGCCCTATTTTACACACAACGCAATGGTAGCCGGTCATTAGAATAGAATAGATTTATTTTAAAAATTAGATACGAACATTACTAAATCTAATAATAAAACATGTACATGCTGCACAAATTATGTCAATACCATGTCAAAAAATCAGATGCATTAAAGAGGGCTTTAACTACGAGTATTATGTCAAACTCGGGCCACACATGTTTTTCATTCATATAATCCTCCGCGCTATAAAAGGCTTTCCTACAAAGTTCGTTTTTTATGTACCTTTTGAATTTTCTATCAACAACACTTTTTGGTAATTTATTACAAAATCTTATACAATTAATCAGAAATGACTTAAGCCAGCCGCTGCGCTGGGACAACAATTATAACTTTAAGACCGGACACCAGCTCCAGAAATTGATATAGGTAGGTATTTCGCTTAACAGTCACAAAATATAAATCGATCAATGTGGTGGCTCCGCCTACCTTCGTGCGCGGGGTACATGGCCAGCAGGCGGCGCAGCTCGTGCTTGCTGTAGGCGGCGCGGAAGCCCACCTCGTCCTCGCGCACGCCGCGCGCCACCGCCTCCGCCACGCCCTCGAAGAACGTCGCCAGCTTCTCCAGCGGCCGCCCGAAGTACGTCGTCACGTAGCTGCGCAGCGCCTCCTGGACAGCGCGCCCATGTCAATCTCGCATCCCCTTCCTACATCCTCTGCTTCACTCACATCTTTTGGATTGTCAAATACTGATTAAGCTGAAGTGGAAACGATTATATGGAACCTGAATAATAACTGCCCGGCTTAGTGAATTAATATAAATAATCCTCAGCTTAAAATAATTCAAAGGAATCTTTCCCAGATAATTCAAAACTGCTGTAGTTATACCAATAATATAAGCTGGTAATAAAAACAAAGTCTCGATGTACCTCACATCCCATCTACGATTTCAAAGTTATTTGAAAAAATAAATATAACAGATTAATTATTTGGGAAAATACAGATTATGCTAGTGCTGGCTGTACACTGACCTTGTACCGGCTGCGGCAGGCGAGCCGCGCGGGCTCCAGCGCGGGCACGCGGCGCGCGGCCAGCACGCCCTGCAGGCGGTGCTAGTGCTGGCTGTACACTGACCTTGTACCGGCTGCGGCAGGCGAGCCGCGCGGGCTCCAGCGCGGGCACGCGGCGCGCGGCCAGCACGCCCTGCAGGCGGTGCTAGTGCTGGCTGTACACTGACCTTGTACCGGCTGCGGCAGGCGAGCCGCGCGGGCTCCAGCGCGGGCACGCGGCGCGCGGCCAGCACGCCCTGCAGGCGGTGCTAGTGCTGGCTGTACACTGACCTTGTACCGGCTGCGGCAGGCGAGCCGCGCGGGCTCCAGCGCGGGCACGCGGCGCGCGGCCAGCACGCCCTGCAGGCGGTGCTAGTGCTGGCTGTACACTGACCTTGTACCGGCTGCGGCAGGCGAGCCGCGCGGGCTCCAGCGCGGGCACGCGGCGCGCGGCCAGCACGCCCTGCAGGCGGTGCTAGTGCTGGCTGTACACTGACCTTGTACCGGCTGCGGCAGGCGAGCCGCGCGGGCTCCAGCGCGGGCACGCGGCGCGCGGCCAGCACGCCCTGCAGGCGGTGCTAGTGCTGGCTGTACACTGACCTTGTACCGGCTGCGGCAGGCGAGCCGCGCGGGCTCCAGCGCGGGCACGCGGCGCGCGGCCAGCACGCCCTGCAGGCGGTGCTAGTGCTGGCTGTACACTGACCTTGTACCGGCTGCGGCAGGCGAGCCGCGCGGGCTCCAGCGCGGGCACGCGGCGCGCGGCCAGCACGCCCTGCAGGCGGTGCTAGTGCTGGCTGTACACTGACCTTGTACCGGCTGCGGCAGGCGAGCCGCGCGGGCTCCAGCGCGGGCACGCGGCGCGCGGCCAGCACGCCCTGCAGGCGGTGCTAGTGCTGGCTGTACACTGACCTTGTACCGGCTGCGGCAGGCGAGCCGCGCGGGCTCCAGCGCGGGCACGCGGCGCGCGGCCAGCACGCCCTGCAGGCGGTGCTAGTGCTGGCTGTACACTGACCTTGTACCGGCTGCGGCAGGCGAGCCGCGCGGGCTCCAGCGCGGGCACGCGGCGCGCGGCCAGCACGCCCTGCAGGCGGTGCTAGTGCTGGCTGTACACTGACCTTGTACCGGCTGCGGCAGGCGAGCCGCGCGGGCTCCAGCGCGGGCACGCGGCGCGCGGCCAGCACGCCCTGCAGGCGGTGGTAGTTCTCCAGCCGCAGCACGGCGCGCGGCGTGCGCGGGTGCTCCGCCTGCGCGATGGCGCTCAGCATGCCCGCCCCCAGCGACACGTACCTGCCCTCACACACACGCTCATGTTGTACCAAACCCAAAAATGTGTAAAAAAAAATTATGTTATCAATTTAAAAATCAATTGTTACTTTGTATCTTTAAGTGAATCACGGACGTGCTCTAGTGAATAATAAACTGGAATTTCTCACCAGCGGTCGAGGTCGGCGCGCCTGGAGCGCGCGAAGATCTCCTCCGCGGCGGCGCTGAACTCCTCGAACTCCGCTAGGAAGCTCAGCAGACCGCACTTGGGGCGCCGCGCCGCCTGCGCACACATACACACACATTCGAACATTTCTTCATCATTGCTTACCAAAAATGTTCAAAGTAAGGAAGTATTAAGATGGCTCACCTGCCTAACGGCATCGGGGAAGGCGGCAATCCGTTCTGCTATAAACTTGTCTGCGCCGCGCTTGGCCACCACCGCTACTGCCGCCAGCGCGCCACGAGACCACCGCGCCTCGCCCCCCGCAGCCCCCGCGCCGCCCCCCGCAGCCCCCGCGCCGCCCCCCGCAGCCCCCGCGCCGCCCCCCGCAGCCCCCGCGCCGCCCCCCGCAGCCCCCGCGCCGCTCTCGGCCGCGCCCAGCACGCGACGACCGACGCACGCTAGCGCGCGCATCGCGCCGCTATTATATTTGTATAATTTAATTGCTCAATTTAACGTAATAAACAAAACAGTCGAATTTTATGATAAATATGAGAAAAAATAAAACAAAATAGCAATCAGAATCAAATGACTTCTGTTCCCTCTATTTGTATTTAAAGGTGTAGGTACTATACAAAGAGTCTCACTATTGGTCCTGGCGCTCGATGTGCGCGACGAGCCCGACCAGCTCGGCCTCCAGCTTCGGGAACAGCTCGGCCATGAGCCGGCGCGCCTCCGCCCCCGCCCCCGCCCCCGCCGCGCCCCCCGCACCCCCCGCCACCCCCGCGCGCCGCGACCCCGCGTCCGACAGCTCGCCGTCGCTGCCCTCGCCCTGTATATTTGTGATACCCTAAATCAGTCTTTTATAAATTACTGCATGCCAAATGCATCTTTTACCCAAATTATTAAGAGAATTAATAATGTAAATTTAAATAATAAATCCACCATAGTAATATTAATTGGTGATAGTTTTAAAATTGGCAGGAAAGATATAATTAACTGTTTTGAATCTTTGAATAAATTAAAAGTTAACCAAATAATTTTATGTGCTTTTCCATATATGAGTTGCCAGTCTCCAAAACTTAATAAAAACATTCACCTACTCAATAATGTTATGCATTCGTTGACATGTCGTCACAGTGACAAATTTGTGTTTTTTGACACAAACAATTTCATAGGTGATTGTTTTAAGACCAATGATAGAATATTTCTATCCAGATACCATAAGAACAAAATTGCTACATTGGTAGCTAGTAATATTAATGTTTGGATGAGTTTACATTGTAAGCGAAATATTAATTATAAGTTGACTACAGAATTGCCAACTCTGTGTGATGGTAACTCTGTTGACTTGACAGTTAATTTAAACTGCACACTCAGACAACGGGAAACCCTCGAGGGTTAAGAATTATCCATCAAAATATACAAGGTCTTCCCGGCAAAGAATTAGAAGTACAACTAGTTTTAGAAGAATTAAATGTGGACATTTTATGTTTGACTGAGCATTGGCTCATGGAGGGGGAGATGATGTTCAGCCTAAACAATTATAATATTGTGAGCTGCTTAAACAGAAAGTCTGCAATTAGAGGTGGGTCTATGATATTTATCAAATGCGGTCTTCGCTGTAAAGAGCGAACAGACATAACCAGACTTTCGGTTGAGCGGTGTGCCGAAGTGACCTGTGCCGAGCTAGATCATCATATAATTGTTTGTGTGTACAGTCCCCCAAACAGTGAATTTAAACAATTTTTAAAAATAATGGATCAAGTGTTACATGTTACCTCAAAATGTAATAAAAAATTAATTATTTGTGGTGATTTTAACATTGACATTTTAGTTAAATCAACCGTTAGTATACAATTTATTAATTTGTTTAAATATTATAATTTAGAGTATGTTTTTTTCGAACCAACCCGAATAACATCTACATCTGCCAAGTGTCTGGATAATTTTTTTTGCAATAATCTTTATATACGGAAATCAATTATTCACAAATTGCCCTCGGATCACACCGGTCAATATGTTACCTTTGAGAAAGAGTCCTTAAACAATTTAAATAATGATAAAATTATGTGTAGACCTCTTTCTTCCAAAAACATAAGAAAATTTAAAATAAACATTGCAAATCAATTAAATACTTTAACATATTCTGGAAATAATCCTAATGAACATTATAACAATTTATTTGATATGATTTCTGCTGAATACTCAAAAAGGTTCAAGCAGAAACAAGTCAATATTCGTAATAGATTACAGTTCAGTGAATGGGCTACAGTAGGTATTCACAAGAGTAGGAATAAGTTATATGACTTATATGCCCAGAAACAATACAATTTTGACCCCAGTTTTGTAGAATATGTCAAAAATTATTCAAAATTATTTAAAAAAGTTTGCAGGCAAGCCAAGTCTTTGCACATAAGTAGTAAAATAAACAACGCACCAAATAAAATTAAAGAAACATGGAACATTATTAATAAAGAATCTGGCAAAATCAAAGATAGAGACAGTATTAAACAAATATCATCCGGTAACAAAAGTATTTCTAAAATTCAGGACATAGTAAATGCTTTTGATAATTTCTTTGCAAAAATCCCTGTGGAGCTAACTTCTGACGTTGACTCTTGTCCATTGCGCGCTGAAACCCTACTTAATAATAACACAACTCCCATCAAATCTGTCTTTAAATTTAAATATGTTAACTCTGATAATATATTAAAGGCGTTCAAACAACTTAATTTGAAAAAGTCTGAAGACCATTGGGGTATGTCTGTTAGTATCATAAGTCAAATCATAGATATTATTGCATCTGATCTAGCTTTTATATTTAATGAATGTATTGATGAGGGTATTTTTCCAAATTTAATGAAATGTAGCAAATTAATACCTCTATTCAAAAAAGGGGAGAAAACAGTCCTTGGCAATTATAGACCTATTTCTATATTGCCAGTTTTGAGCAA
Source organism: Amyelois transitella (assembly GCF_032362555.1). NCBI lineage: Eukaryota > Metazoa > Arthropoda > Insecta > Lepidoptera > Pyralidae > Amyelois > Amyelois transitella. Next base: position 52,406 of record NC_083511.1, on the reverse strand, counting down.
GGTGTTTGAGAAGATGATGCTTAATCAAATGCAACAATATTTTAAAATCAATAACATTTTCCATTCCCAACAATATGGGTTCACTGCCGGGAAGTCCACCACTGATGCGGGAGTAGCACTTGTTACTCAAATCTATGACGCGTGGGAGAGTTCACAGGATTCAGTTGGAGTCTTTTGCGATCTCTCTAAAGCATTTGATTGCGTAGATCATCAGACACTTTTGCGTAAACTTCGTCAATATGGGTTTGACCACAAATCAACTAAACTAATGGCATCCTATTTGACTGATAGGCTTCAAACTGTAGATATTAATGGAGTAAAGTCAAGCGGATCAAGCGTCTCAATGGGTGTTCCTCAGGGCTCAATTTTAGGACCATTCCTCTTCTTGGTATATGTCAATGACCTGCCTTTTATGGTGGAAAAACAGGCGGGTATAGTGCTGTTTGCCGATGACACTTCTTTAATATTTAAATTAGATCGCCATAGCGAAAATGTAAGTTCGGTTAATAATATACTGTCGGCCATATCTATCTGGTTCTCAACCAACAATCTTCTTTTAAATGCTAATAAGACCCAATGCATTAAATTTACCCTTCCAAACGTAAGGCAGGCCAATACTGACATAACACTGGAAGGCCAGAAATTAGAATTTGTTGAAAATACAAAGTTTTTAGGAATTATAATTGATGCAAAGCTACAGTGGGGTGCTCATATTTCTAAACTATCCAATAGACTTAGCTCTGCCGCTTATGCTGTTAGGAGGATCCGACAATTGACAGATGTAGCTACAGCTAGGCTTGTTTATTTTAGCTATTTTCATAGCTTGTTATCTTATGGTTTACTTTTATGGGGTAGCGCGGCTGATATACAAACTATTTTTATAATTCAGAAAAGGGCCGTTCGCGCAATTTACGGCTTAGGACCAAGAGACTCGTTAAGACAACTCTTTAAGAAAATAAACATACCTACAGTAGCGTCCCAGTACATTTTTGATCTTATAATGTATGTTAGGAAAAATACCTCTTTTTTTCAAAAAGTTAGTGCCACAACTGATAGAAATTTACGTAATAAACATAAATTAGTCATGCCGTTTCATAGGCTTAGCAAAGTCAGTAAATCATTTATGGGGAACTGTATACGATTTTATAATAGGTTGCCGGAGTCTGTTCTTGATATGCCCAACCGAAAATTCAAAGAGTATGTAAAGAAAGTACTTTGTGGGAAGGCTTATTATAGGACTGATGATTACCTTAATGATAAAAACATCTGGCTCGAGCTTGGCACAGGAACCTCGTAATTAATTGTAGTTTAATTTGAACTTAAATCAAAATTTCAGTACACTCTGTACATAAATCTTTTTAAAATTGGCAATCCATAATATATATATATATATATATATATATATATTCTTTTTTCAATATTAAATCTCATAAATATATAAATCTCCCGTGAACAATGTATTCTCCCGTCCACATTCTATTCTAAGTATAATTTAATATTGTGAAGTTGACGTTGTTGATGAAAATGCTGCAGTGCAGTTTGTTACCGCTTCTTCTGCACTGACGCCTTGGAAGCGGCAGTAAACTTAGTTTTTAAGTAATTTATTTGACGTCAACCAAGTTGTTACACCATACGACAATTATTAAGCGATATAATAATATCCTATAATAATGAATAAAAATTTTGAATTTGAATTTGAATTTGAATATAGCAACACACTTCGCGTTCAACCAATTCAAAACAATGTTGTTGATCCTAGATATCCTTAACGAATATAATCAACAAACTCACCTTGACATCGACGTCCAAATAAAAGAATTGCGCACAAAAATCTTGTTCGGCGTTGCAGAGATTTTCGACGAATGTTAATACCTATTAAATAAATAATAAAGTTATACGCTACAGAAATATAAGATAGTAAATATAGTTTTTATGTGATAATACTATAATAACAACAACAAATAGTTATTTCGGTTTCTTGGTTATCTTTTAGTGTCGATCTGCCTTGATTGGTATCAACGTAAAAATTAAGTATTAAAAGAAATGTATGTGGATCTGTAGGTTGTAAGTAGATAATAAACGTACCCCGTCCAGTAGAGTGTCGGCCTGCTCGCTGTTGTTAGCGAGCTGCGCGCGCGCACCGTCGCAGGCGGCGCGCGTCTCGCGCTCGTACACGCGCGACCACGTGCTCACGTACACCTGCGGGCGCGGGTGACTCGTGGTGATCGTACAATCATTTCATGTTCCTACAAAAGTTCTTACTTCTTTCAACTATTGGTTCTCGACACAGGAGTGTCTTCGTGGAAACAATCTAGCCCACTCAATCTTGGGTCGAAATATTTGAGAGATAAAACAAATTACAATAGTAGCAGAAGACTTACCTTGGCGAGCCCGTCGAAGGCCTTCTCGTCCATGTCCTTGAGCCAGCGCATGAAGGGCGCGTACGGCAGCAGGTCGGCGTGGTGCGCGCGCGCCTCGTTGGCGAGGTGGATGAGCGCGTTGTTGAGGTGCCGCGCCAGCGCCGCCGCCAGCTGGTCGCGCGCGCGCGCCAGCCGCCGCAGCCGCTCGCGCGCGGCGGCCAGGCGGCGCCGGTGCGGCGGCTGGCGGGCCGCGCCCCGCAGCGCCGAGCGCAGCGCCGCGGCGGCCGCCAGCGCGCGCGCGCGCCCCTCCGCGCTGCCGAGCGATATCTGCGCACGACGCGCCCAATAAATGCTATTTTAGAACGTTTGTTCACATTCAAATTCATATTCATTTATTTAAAAACAATGCACATTGTATCCATAAAAACACATTATTGAAATTCAAATTTCATATAATTTTACATTAATTAATCTAAACAATGCATTTTCTCGTCCACATTTCTAAGTTTGGATAGTTGTGAAGTTAATGTTATTGAAGAAAATGCTGCAGCGGCAATAAACTTAGTTTTAAGTAATTTATTTGATATCAAACAATTTTGTGAAACCAAAAGATGTGACAATTATTAAGTGATAAGAGGTTTCCCATAATATTGAAAAAAAAAATTGAATTTGAACAATCCTATACATATAAGTAGGTGTAGTCATTAGGTACAATTTTATTAATTAAAAGTTCAACATTTAAAATCAGAGTATACCCAAAAACTGAAAAACATTTAAATAAAATCGTAAATATTGATAACTAGAGGCCGCCCGCGATTTAGTCCGCATGGAAACCCTATCAATTCCGCGAGAACTCCGGGATAAAAAGTAGCCTATATGTTATTCTGGGTCTTCAGCTACCTACATACCATTTTCATCGTAATCGGTTCAGTAGTTTTTGCGTGAAAGAGTAACAAACATCCTTACTGACATCCTGACATATTCACAAACTTTCGCATTTATAATATTAGTAGGATAGCCAAATTCATTTCAAACTAAAACAAAGGAATAACTGCACCACAAGTCACCTCGGCCAGATCGTCGAGGTCCCGGAGCGGCGGCGGGTCCAGCCACTCGTAGATCTCGGCCAGCTCCCGCAGCAGCGCGCGCGCGCCCGCGTCGGCCCGCGCCGCGCCCGAGCGCGCCAGCACGGCGTCGGGCGCGCCGCGGGCCAGCGCCGCGCAGCGCCGCACGCGCGCCGCCAGCTCCGCGCCGCGCGCCGCGCCCTCCTCCAGCCGCGACGACAGGCGCGCGCCTCAAATATATCATGTATCAATGTAGCATACAATGGTAGACCAAATAAATAAATTAATAGTATTAGCATTATGAATGTAACCTTACCGGCGCCCCCGCCCTCGGTGGCGGCGGCGAGCATGCCGGCCACGTTGAGCGCGTCGAGCCTCGCCACGCGCTCGCCGAGGCGCCGCACACGGCGCTCCGCGTCGCCGCCCTCCGCCTCCTCCTCCAGCAGCGCGCCCAGCGCCGCCTCCGACAAGTCCTGCCGACAAACAAAAGATGCTAACAGCCTGATTACCTGACTTATTACCACACAGCCTAAGCTGCTGAAATTTGAAATTAGGAATGAGAATGTAAGTTGCAGATCAAGGTTATACTAGCAACACATTTTATACTAAAGTCATAATTGACACAAATTTACCATATGTCATTACTGCATCATTAGCTTAGTAATTACATCAAAGATACAAATCATGAACACCTTGACTTAGGTGACTATCAGTATTCTTGACAATGTAAAGAAATATTATTTAACGCAAACAGAAATTAACACTGACCAATATGATCCTGGCATTAACAGTGTTCACAGGAAGACTGTCTTCCTTTGACCACAGTTGGTGGAATGGGTGAGTTTACAAGTATTAATGAAAACAAATACTTATCACTTACATGCCAGAAATGGCAACAGTATTGATTTGACAACCCTTTTATGATTATATTCATACCAAAAGTATGGTCATGACATATTTTACATACCTATTTACAATATTTTCAGCATTACATAGATTTACTAATAAACTTGAGATTCTTCTTGTAGGCTATGGGCTAATGGGCTAGCATCCTGTGACAATAGAAGTATTACTAGAAGGATGTTGAATGCTCTACAAAATGACCAATCCAAATTTGAACTGATATCAATTTTATGGTTTCCTTCTTAGGATCGTAGATTTCCAAAAATCGGTCATAGATAGAATGCATTATTATTTTCTTGTGAAAAAACAGTAAGACGATACGGAACAAACCACAATAAATGAAAATACACATACAGTGTCGGAGGCACTGTTGGCATGCGTGAAGGCGTCTGCCAGCTCCTTGGCGTCAGCCGACCTCTCCAGCAACACTGGCTCCTCTTTCATAGTTAATCCCCCTTGTATCTGAAAAATAAGTTACAAGGAAAGTTCACAAAAATAATTGAGACAGAGTTGTGAAACTATACCTAAGTAAAACGAAATTGTCTTCGTGCTAGCAATTATATATACTACAAACTATTAATATACCTACAATATTGAAATATTACCTACCGTCCTACAATAAGATAAAATAATTATTTAAAGATAAGCTTGTATTATTTGTTTAATTCTGTTTCTGTTTATGCTTTTTTCTCTAGGTAGGTACCTACTCTTTAGTTGGAAGTTTTCATTATTGTTTGTTGACTTTGACGTTCACAACACAACTGACGATGACAATAAATAACGTTGGCATCGGAAAATTCGTTTCGCTTCGATCTTTTAATGTTTCGTAGGTTTTTTTTCCTAAGGATAAGGTAAACGTACCTTATAATCTATACGAAGAGCAAACGAACGGTATGTACCTACCACTGTAATTTGGCTTTTAATTCTTGGTCTCATTAATCTTTGATGTATTTAATTAAGCCGTATAAAACTTATGATCATGACATTACAATAATTTAAAAAAAAAATTTAACCTAAAAATTTTGAACCCCCAATATTATTTTAACTAGGTACTATTTCAACTCAAGCATGGCAAAATTAGGCTTCAAAATCTGTTAGAGTATTTCCAACTTCATTCTTGTTAAAAACGAAAAGCTATAAAAATTTCCCTAGATAATTATGAAGGAACAATAGGCTATTTTACACTATGTAAAAAAAAATATAAAAATGCACGTATCTTATAGATTTTGTAAAAAATAAAAGAAAAACATCGATCATTATTCATAAAAGTGCAATATGGATTTTATAATTCAATTTAAAAAATCCTCTTTTTTAATCTGTTCTTCAAAAGTCGAAAACGCTATCCGCCATGTTGGGTACTGACGTGACGTCATACTTTTAGTAAACAAATATCGAATCGAAAACATATTGATGATGTCAGGCTCTGTTTATTTTGAAATTTTAAAATTTCTATCACGTTTTTGGGTTTTTACTCTTTAATAATTTAATAGAATCATGGAAGACGGTTTTCTGAAAGCAGACAATATAAATCTACCGAGGATTAATACGTTGATGGTTTCTCATTTTAATATCACTTGGCAGTGGAATCCACAATTTTTCTGGTGTTTTTATACTTGTATTCTTGCATTCAGGAACAAGACACCAACAATATGTATTGTAATTCATTATTACAAAAATCTTTTTACTTTAGTCTTACGTAGAGCCGTATTGTTTACTAAAAGTATGACGTCACGAGTCAAAACAGCATGGCGGATGGCGTTTTCGCGCGAAAATACAAAATCATAAATAATAAATCGTTTTTAGAGCACTTTTCGGCTTCAAAAAATTTTAATAAAAATTCTATAGGTATAACACAGTCTCAGGATTGATTTAAAACAGTTTTCAAAAAAGAGTGTAATAGCCTATTTTATAGCTATTGTTTTTTTTTTATTTTATTGTTTTTCGAAAACATACATTCAATCATATGGTCTACCTTGTGAGGTAGAAATAGCCAACAGTTTTGAAAATATTGAATAGCCACGTTCAGCTAATTAACGCTTAATGATAGAATTGAGATTCAAAGAGTGACAGGTTCCTAGCCCATCGCCTAAAAAATAATCCCAACTTTGTAAGCCTATCCCTTAGTCGCCTTTTACGACATCCTTGGGAAAGAGATGGAGTTGTCCTATTCTTTTTTGTATTGGTGCCGGAAACCACACGGCACAAAACATGTCGATTCAATTATTGCCTTATTAAAATAGGACGTACAATTTATCCTCCTGCCACCATTCTACCACACCAGTAAACGCTTCATCATTAAGTTATCGTTTGATCCTACTATCCTTATTACGAAATCTGCGAAGGAATATATTTGAATCTCAATAACATCATTATGTTATCCAGCTGAACGTAATTTTGGAGTATTTTCTAGACTGTAAGCTCTGTCAAGGGAATAATGTTACAAGGGATAAATACTTCATAATAATATACAAATATATACATACATTAATAGTCACATCTATATCCTTTTGCGAGGTAGACAGAGCAAAAAGTCTTGAAATGATAAAAAGATCACTTTCAGATATAATGACGAAAAATGATGGGATTAAGATTCAAATAGTGACAGATTACGAACCCCTTGCCTACAAAAAGGTTTAAAACGCGAAGCTCAAGACCGAGCGTCTTAAGTCAGCCTACAAAAAGAATCCCAAGTTTATTAGCCTTTCCCTTAGTCGCTTTTTACGGCATCCATAGAAAAGACATGGAGTGGTTCTAATCTGAAGTACCGGGAATCACACCGTAAAAATAATTACCAGACAATTAATTTAATAACAAACCAAACTTTTTTATTAAAATCCTATCCAATTTTATATCATGAATATACGTCAATACACCCTTTATTTCACTGATTTCACTCATGTTTTATGTAGCTAGAAAGTAACACATATTTCTATTTTACTTATGATTACTGATTTTTTAACTTGAGTTCAGTTGGCAACACTTTCCTATACCGAAATGACAATCAGAATATGAGATGAATTCAATGGAATTTGATGATCTTGAATATTCGCACATGAATCAGTTATTTATTTTGATTTAAACTCGCAGAAAAACCAGAGATAATGGCTAAACCCGCACCCTCAAAAGGCGGCAAAGGAAAATCTGGTGATGAAATTTTCAGCGGATTCCAAAACCTTCGAAGCGAACAAAGGCAACTTGCGAATAAAATATCAGAATTGGAAATGGATCTAAACGAACACAAGTAAGTTTGAATACCCTAACCGTAAATTTTTCAATGTAGCAATTTATAAATGTAGTTTGTATGGTCCACCCTACTCTAACTGAATTAAAATATTGGGTTATTCGGGTAGGATCGTTATCGAGACTCTGAAGGGTGTAGAGGGAAGCCGCAAGTGCTTCCGGATGGTGGGCGGCGTGCTGGTGGAGCGAACGGTGGCGGAGGTGTTGCCGGAGTTGGAGAACAACCGCGAGCTGCTCCCAAAGGCGCTGGCGGCGCTGCAAGAGCAACTCACCAAAAAGGGGCAGGAGATCAACGAGTACATCGAGTGCCACGACATCCGCGTGCAGCGCGGCGGCGGCCCCGAGCCCGCACAGGACGCGCCTGCCGCCAAGACCAACGTGCTCGTGGCCAGTGGGTGACCACACTCACACGATTTATATTAATAAATTAACACTTATCTTTTAGCCTGCTTTATATTTAATTTTATAATAATATATCAGATAGAGCATTTTATATCAATATCGTTATTCATATAATTAAGAATTGATTCATTTATGAACCAGCAGCCACTTGAACCTACCGTGCAACTATATGGTCATAGCGTGGTTTTAAGACTTGAATCTTATATGATATTGTTCCACAAATAAAACAATATTTTCAATACATACTAACGAAATTTATTCATAGCACCATCAGTTTTTGTTAATGTGTCACCTTCCATGGGGCTTTGAAGCCCTTGCAAATTATTTATTATATGTGATAAGTATTGAATACTCTTTAGCTATAGCAAATGTGCAGTTCTACATCTATGTAATGAGTACATAAATGAATTGATGTAGATAAATACATTCATGTACATAAAAAAAGTAACACATTATTCAAATTAACCTATAAAGATTACTTTTAAACCCTTCTTAATTACAAATAAAATGATAATGATCATTATAACTGTATGTTGATAGTCTCCAGAGCAAGTAGAATGTCATACATACATACATATCATCACGTCTATATCCCTAATAGTGGAATGTCATTTATGAGTATCACAACCTTTCACTGAAACTTATCAACTTAGTCTTGTGATTGATAGTATAAACTCAGTGGCAGAGCAGTCCAAGTGCGGGCCCACTTATTTATTTAATGAGATGAATTTCAAGAGTTTTTAATTCAACAACTTGTTGTGGACCCGCTTTCTAATCCTGCTTCTTAGAAGAACCTATTGCAGTGTCAACCATAAGTTTAGTAGAACAAGATTTTTGTTTGAAGTAGGTGTTTGAATTTTCATAATCACAACAAAACTTAGGTAAATTGTAAGTAACATACTGAATTTCATGATTTTATCTCTTACACACTTAAATGATCCTACCTTATAAACAAATAGTTTTACCTTACAAAGCTTAATAAAATTGTGCTTAATAAAATGACTTAGTATAATAAGTGCGTTTACAATACCCTGTTTATAAGGTCCTTAACCAAAATAGGGCTAGGACTAGGAGTATGTACATATATTATAAAAGTTACTTTGTAGTTACAATTTGGGACAGGGGATATAGTAACAGTATATAAGTATTTTTAATTTAACACAGCCATGCCGTCACATTTTATCTAGACATTGACCAGTAGTTTAGGTTAAAAATTTAATCAATCGTTTCTTATTCTTATAGACACTTTATTATCTATTTTGTGGGCTAGGTACATTACATAGAAAACAATATATATGTCATTGAAAAATAATAAGAACCACAGATTCTTAAATTTCCTAGGAAAATTATAAACTTTCGTAGGGTTCTAATCTAGACATGAATTATATTATTTTACGTCCACATTTCCGTAAATTTTTAAATTTAGGTAACATAATAAGAAGCATTATCCAAACGACAAAGTGTTTAATGTTGCTACTGTTTTGAAACTGTAAAAATAGTTTTATTTTGTTACTTACTAAAGTAAACCCATGACGAGCGACATAGAAACTACCACTGCCAACATCGACCTATCAGAGAGCTGTGTTTTATTTGTCCTATTTTAAAGAACCATAAATGAAAAAGCTTGTCTGTAGGTTATTGTTCGAAACGTTTAGCATCTCTCGAAAGGATATCCGTAAGTTTATAAATTTACCATGAGTGGTCGCAAATGTGCGCGTAAGATAATACAATTCATCTCTCGTTTAGTATCCTACGAAAGTTTATAAATTGCCTAGGTAGTTTATTAACTTGCGGTTCTTGTGTTATTTTACGGTGACATATATCGATTTATACGACGCATAAATAGGCGTGGCTTTCATTTTGTGGCTGACGCGAAAGAAGTATGTAGGCATCGTGGCCATGGAGAGGCGTGACTTTTGGTTTTATGTACGACGCAGTTTCGAATTTGGTATAGGTATTTTTCTAGGTGTTACGGTACGACATTACATGCTGTACTTAAATATGTAATATAAAATAACCTTAAAAATATAAAATTATAATGATAAGAAGGATACCTTGTATCATCCTTTTCTCTGTACACGTGTATTACAGTAACTTTAATCCATATACAGTAGGTATGGTGTAAAAATACACAACAAGGGGAAGGGGATTAGACATGAGAAAGGTCGGTCAGCGCGAAAGTTTCGCTCCGTCACGATTCTGGTTCCGGTGGCGGAGCGGCGGCGGGCGCGTCCTCCTCGTCGGCGGACGCGTCCTCCTCGTCGGCGGGCCAGGCGCTGCGGCCGCCGGACTTGTGCAGCAGCCGCAGGTCCGTGATGCGCATGCCCTTGTCCACCGCCTTGCACATGTCGTAGAGCGCGAGCGCGGCCACCGCGGCGCCCGTCAGCGCCTCCATCTCGGCGCCCGTGCGGTGCCGCGTGCGCACCTCGCAGCGCACCTCCAGCGCGCCGCCGCGCCCCGCGGGCCCGCGCGGCAGCCGCACGCGCACGCGCACGCAGTCCAGCGGCAGCGGGTGGCACAGCGGGATGAGGTCGGCCGTGCGCTTGGCGGCCAGCACGCCCGCCACCTGCGCCACGCTGAGCGCGTCGCCCTTGGGCAGCGCGGCGTCGCGCAGCAGGCGCAGCAGCGGCGCGCCCACGCGCAGCCGGCAGCCCGCCCGCGCCGCGCGCGCCGTCACCGGCTTGCGGCCCACGTCCACCATGCGCGCGCGCCCGCGCCGGTCCAGGTGCGAGAGGCGGCCGGTGCAGTAGGCGCGCGCTAGCCGCCGATGAGGATCATGGGCCGGTGCGGCGCCCGCGCCAGCGCGGCCATCCCGGCGTGGCGCGGCCGCTTGTTGCGCAGCGCGCGCCGCACCAGCGCCGCCAGCTGCTCGTCCGACTGCTGCGCGCGCATCGCGTCCCGGAGAGACACCTCCGCACCGCCCAACAGGCACACCTGCCCAAATACATACAATATTATGCAATACTATTTATACGTATTTACGTATTTATTTATATTCCAGGAGAACCAACAGCTTTTGTTTACAAGTTTAATTTCTTTTTCTTAGTTAAACGTACACAAAGGTACATAATCAATATAGCTGTACGCATCACACACAATATACAGTCTACAATAGCAGAAAAGATACGAAGGTACGAGGGCGGTTTGAAAAATTGTCGGCCCGTCTAAGAAAACTAAGAAAGAAAAATAAAAATATTTTTTTCTTTATTTATACAAAAAAATATTTTTATTTTTCTACATAATCCCCTCTTGTCTCAATACACTTATTTCATCTATATTCTAGGGCTTCTATGCCACTCTTATAGGCCGATTCTTCCAACTCGTCGAAAAAACGTTCCGCCTCAGTTATGACCTCTTCATTTGTGGAAAATTTCTTTCCAGCCAGGTGTTTCTTTAAATTAGGGAACAGATAATAGTCCGATGGTGCTAAGTCCGGTGAATAGGGGGGATGGTTTAATACTACAAAACGCAGTTCATGGAGTTTAGCCATTGCAACAACTGACTTGTGCACTGGTGCATTATCCTGATGAAAAGGATTTTTTTTTCGCCAATCCCGGGCGTTTTTAACGGATTTGATTGAGAACCCTATAGTGTCACTTATCTCTCGCACTTTTAAGGTCTATCCGCACACAACAGTGCCGACACGTGACCGACAGATCCGTGAAGGCCTATCCGCACATGACCGTGCCGATGTACCGAACAGTGAATTTGCAGCAGTCGTGTCGGCACGTGCCGGTACTTAAGTCTCTTTATGCAAGCTCGTCGGATTCTGATGCTCTTGAGCTAATGATTATAAACATTTGTAAAATTTTCGAATTCATGGATACAAATGCGTCAAATACTTTAAGACCTGCCATCCACCTCTCTCCCCGTTGGTTTTTATAATTACGATAAATTTTAGCCCATTACGATCATGGTTGCACATCATGGAAACATATACATTTAGACGGTTGTATATCTATATGTTTCCTTGTTATGTGTTTCCTCACTGCAAGGGTACATAACTCAGAAAAAGTCATTGGTGGAGTAGGAATTATCCTCCTGTGCATCACATATTTTTATTCAAACACCCTAAATATTCTACTATCGACGCTCAGAATCAGAATCATTTAATCCTTGATTACAAAAATATAATATTTAAATGGTAAACAAAATTAAAAAATGCAAATATGTAGGTATTCGTTATCTATATTTTTCAGTTGCTTGCATAATTTGAAAGAACATAATTAACGAAGTTTCCGCCGACATCGAACTCAGCGAAGCGGAGAGCTAGTCACGGCCGCCCGAGCGCCCGCCTCGTGGCGGAGGAAACATTATGTCGGGCGGTGTAGCGTAGCCGCACATGAACACACGATACAATGACTAGGATATTACTGCAGTTAAAACACATTCTAATTCCAGACAAATACCTTCAAATATCATGTCTACCAAAATCTCTGACTCTCATCTTTGTGAGTTCTCAGTTGCACAGTCTACCTAAATGTATTCTATTCCGGCAAATCACATTTACAATGAGCAGTATATCGCCACCGGTATGGCACATTATCGAGTGGATGTAGTTCGCAATGCTGACCTTGAGATTCCCGTCGGCGGTGAGCCGCAGGCGGTTGCAGGAGGAGCAGAAGGCCTGCGTCATGGACGCGATGAACCCCACGCGGCCCGCGTAGCCCTCCACCTGCCACACCTGCTCCAACAAACCAATACAGTTCACGGAAACTTTAAAAATTATGTAAGGGAATATTTTGTGTATAAGTTAGGTAGGTACTTATCGTTCAAATACAATTAATTTGTTTAATGTTCGAGGCCACAGGAATTTTTAATGTCGTTTCTGTATTCGTAGGTATATCACATATTGTGTGTATCTATTCAGCTACTTGCCACCTGTTCAATGTTCGCTGTTTTTAGCTTTTTACCTACGAGTGCTACAGTCACTACCTACATAGGTAATTAGATTCGCCAAAATTGTCTCGCGACCGTGAGCCTTAAGGCCTTTGCCTGAATTTTCATGAGTTTACAACGGCGTGTCGTGTGAAGAAACATTCGAGCTTTTCCTTAATTTGAAGCAATCTATAGAGGAGTAGTGTTACCCGCGCCGTGTCGCTGGGCCGCGGCGCGCACGGGCGCAGCGCGGGGAAGGCGCGCAGCACGGCGCGCAGCGCGGCGCGGTACGGCACGAGGCGGTCGCGCGCCCACTCGTTGCCTGCGAACGGCATGAACTCGATGAACCTGAGGATTAGTAGCAACCCGACGACTCATCATTCTAGGAACTCGTCATCAGCATTGATAATACTAATTACCTACTAGGCCTAAAAAATAAAGTATGACATGAGAGAAATGTAATGACGAGTTGTGAGAATGAAGAGTTGTGAAAATGAGTAGCGAACAGGAGTTGCGCATGCGTGTTATAACGAGTTGCGTTTTTGGCGAGTTGCTATTAATCCGAACATGTGCCATCATGGACAAATGTTCAGTGTTTAGATATGACTGGGAAAAACACAAGCTTCTATTTTCAACATTATAACGACGTGACTTTCTTTACATGTTTCTAGTTGACCTGAAACAGCGACTCACCGCACTTCCACCTCTCGGTCGCGCGTGTATTCCACGAAGTCTACAATTTCATCTTCGTTGAAACCTGAAATCCACACTAATATTATAGAAAAAAAGTATTTTCGCTTGTACACACTCATAATACCTAAAGAGAAAAGATTTGCATTTTTGTAGGTGTCTTTGTCGTTATAAAGAGAGAATAAACTCAAACTACTGGACTGATTTACAAATTTTGCACGGGAGTAGAATAGACCTTCTGTTTCCTCTTCTGGTCTGATATTACTATCGAAGCCCCGCGCAAAACCTAGTAACAAAAGAACTCAAAACTACTGGACCGATTTTGACAAAATTTGACACAAAGATAGTAAGTTAACTATTTGCTTACTTATTTTAACTTTTTCTGGAAATTACCACAGTAATGGGAAGAACGAGCGGAACTGCCGTTATCAGCTGTACAAGATGTAATTGAGCAACTTAAATAAGTATATATATCCCTACTGCTGTGAGAAGTATTGTAATACATGATGAGCTCACCCTTCATGAGCACGGTGTTGATCTTGACGGGCCGGTAGCCGAGCTGCAGCGCCAGGTCGATGCCGGCCAGCACGCGAGACAGGCCCTGCGCGGCACCACAATATTACACGCCTAATTCATCAAGATTTCTATTGAGTCCTGCATGGAACGCGTGGTTCGAACTGTCTATCACCAAGATGTGTGGGTAGGCTTTTGCCAAAGAGGAGCATAGGTACCTACTTTTAAGAGTCAGTCAAATGATGCCATGGCTGCATTCAACATCGTATACAGTTTTAATTTTTGGACTTATAAATTACTAGCGACCCGCCCGGCTTCGCACGGGTGCAAAATTCGGAAAAAATTATACATAAAAACCTTCCTCTTGAATCACTCTACCTGTTACAAAAAACCGCATCAAAATCCGTTGCGTAATTTTAAAGATTTAAGCATACAGACAAACAGACTAAAATAGCGACTTTGTTTTATACTATGTAGTGATTAAGTAGTTATTTCATCCCATTTTGTCAGACCGTTGATCGTTGATGACGTCACACCTTCTAAACCAGAAGTAGAGACACTATACCTGGCGGCGCGACATCTGCTCGTAGCGCTCCTTGCGCAGCGAGTCCAGCGAGATGTTGAGAGCGGCGAGCCCCGCGCGCTGCAGCGCCGGCAGCCGCCGCGTCAGCACCAGCCCGTTGGTCGTCATCGACACCGAGCGGATGCCCGGGATCGCCGTTAGACCCTCTGAACAAGGATCACTTATATCTTAGATGCTTCTACATCATCTATTCAGAAATTATGAATGGACAAAAACAAACTAGATACTTAATTACATAAGATAACCAAAGTGGGCTTCCATTGTGACATTGTTAATTAAATTTGCCAAACTTAAACAAAAATAAGTAATATAAAGTGTATCGTAAGCGTGGCACGTACGCACGATGTCGGCGAGGTCGGGCCGCAGCGTGGGCTCGCCGCCCGTCAGGCGCAGCTTGTCCACGCCGAGCGCCGCGAACACGCGCGCCAGCCGCAGCGTCTCCTCCGCCGTCAGCAGCTGCCCGCGCGCCGACAGCGGCACGCCCTCCGCCGGCATGCAGTACTGGCCTGTACCACAAACATTACACCTCTACCACTCTCTGCTTTGACACCTAGGCACCCAAAAAATGCTACCGATATTTTTATTTTTAGTTTCAATCATGAACACAAAGAAAGAAGATGAAGGATTACATTTATTAATATAGTTCCTCTGAGAATGAATTTCTAAGTAGAACTAAATATAATAATAGAAAATTAACATGTGGTACCCAGCACTTAAGAAAAAGATCACTCCATCTCTCTTCCATGAATGTTGAAAAGGCAATTAACAAAATATGCACATTGAACTAATGCAAACTGCCATGCTGGTCTTTGAGTGGAGAAAATTAAGCGTGTGCCAGCAGTGTCTCTTTCCATGCAGATTGTAAAAGTCAAAGGAAAGTCCTATTAACTGTGGCTTTCTGAATCTCAATTTCATCATTAAGCCACACAACTTAATGTGACCTTTCAGTCTTATTTATTTAAGGTTGACACAAGGACAATTATTATCAAGGTACTTATTTTTTAGAATTGATTACAACCTTTATTTGCTTTTGATAAGGGTTTACAAAAGGATTAAAAGGTATTTCAGTATTTTCAAGACTGTAAACTTTGTCTTCTTGTATGATGTAGACGTGATTAATGTATGTACCTACGTATTCATTCATAAAATCTCTATATCCCTTGCGGGGTAGAAAGAGCCAGCACTCTTGAAAGACTGACAGGGCACATTCAGCTGTTATGTATGTATTTCTGTTACGGAAGGTGTAGCATAAAACACGTTTCCTCCCGATGAACAGCACTGTAGCATGCAAATATTATACTCTTACACATAAGGCAAAAAAAATCACTAAATAAAATGATTTATTTCACGAATAATACGAGTACACTGGTAGTAGTACACCTCTTATAATATTTGGCAAAGAATTTTTATATAGCAAAATATAATCTGGACAGTCACCATTTCAAATACAAAGGAAAAAGAAATAGTATAATATGAGCAAAAAGCTAACAAGAAACATATGAGTTGAAGATCATTCAACTCGTCTTATTATTGTATTCCATCCAAATAAATATCAGAATCAGGTTGATGATTTAAGAATAAGCATTAAGCCTCATGAGCATGCGACCGAAGTGATTGTGCATGTGTTATGGTGCACACGGTCGAAGGTGCAATCAAATGTGGCGGCTGACTTGCCTGTTGCAGTAATTCTTCACTTTGACTACTACACTACTTGAGTAGTAGTCAAGGAGAAGAGTGACTCGAGTTTGGTATGAACAAGTGCAAAATACAAAAATTTTAATGCATTGGGATTTTGTACATCTCTAGAATATAATGATATTCTTATGTAAATTAAACTGTAAATGTTAATCTCATATTAGTCAATATTAATTTATGATAAAACTGCTTTGATAAAATAATGATACACATTTATCCCACCCATAGACAAAACCAACATTTATATGTAATAAAAATGAAATCAAATTAATTTTGATTAAAAATCTAATTGTCCATCAGTTTGTTAAATCTAATATTGACTATAATATGCAATTAACATTTACAGTTTAACTGACATAACATACATACATACATATCGTCACGTCTATATCCCTTGCGGGGTAGACAGAGCCAACAGTCTTGAAAAGACTGAATGGCCACTTTCAGCTATTTGGCTTAATGATAGAATTGAGATTCAAATAGTGACAGGTTGCTAGCCTGTCGCCTAAAAGAAGAATCTCAAGTTTATAAGCCTATCCCTTAGTCGCCTTTTACGACATCCATGGGAAAGAGGTGGAGCGGTCCTATTCTTTTTAGTATTGGTGCCGGGAACCACACGGCACCCAATTAGAAAAATACTTGTATTAGAAGAGGACCACTCCATCTCTTTCTCATGGATGTTGTAAAAGGCAAAGGCATAAGCTTACAAAGTTGGGATTTTAGATCAGCTAGCAACCTGTAACTATTTGAATCTTAATTATATGTCTTTTAAGACTGCTTGCTCTGTCAACCCAGCAAGGGATATAAAAGTATACATAAATTTGACAAACAGGCTGTTAAAATGAAACACAACTTCATTGGATAGTAGGTAGTACTGGCTGGAAAACAAATTAAATTAAAAAATAGGAACAAAAAATTGATTATTAGCGCCAAACCATATTTAAAGTTCATGTTTATTGTTTAGTTCAACTTATTGTTTTTCTTATTTAAAGTCCTTTTAACTTGAATAGTTAGTTCATCAATGCATATTGTAAAAATACTTAAGAATGTTGCAATAATACAGTGCAATTTTCATATTCTGCAGTTTTCTTCACAACTCCTACAAATCATTTTTTTAATCATATTTTAAGAAATATGTATGTATATTTTGTGATATGAGTTCAATAAACATAAATAAATAAATAAAAGTTTAAATTTTTTATCTATTGTGACAGATAGAAATAATGCAAACATCATTAAAATATAAAAAGATAATAGACTATCAGTAGGTACATAGGTCAAGTAGTCATGACCCCCCCCCCCCCCCCCCCCCCCCGAAAGTTGAATATAGTAATGAATGGACTCCAGGCTCCCATCCCACGCTGGATACCACTAGGAAACTGAATCAGGCTGATGATGAAGTGAAGACTGTCTAATATATATACGGCATCATTACTTACAGCGTAAATTGCAACGTTCCGTTAAAGATATACGTAAATAATTGTGGCGACGTCCCATCAAATCTACTAGCGGAGCCAACAGCTCTTGGTTCTCCACGGCCGTCGGGGCAGGCACCACATTGCTGTTGCACAGTCTGACGGGCAACAACACAGGACCCAAAGCATCTGTACCCGACACCAGCCGCAGCCCCTTGCTAATTACACTTGAACGTAACATAACACACACTGAACACGTTTGGCTGGATCACTAAAAGTAAACAATAAAATAGGAATGTGAAAAAAAAATCGATTATGGAAAAAATCGATTTAAAATCGATTTTTTAAAAATAAAAATCGATTTTTATACGCGATTTTTTTAAAATTAATAATCGATTAATAATCGATTTTTATAATCATGCAATAAATGCACTCCGACATTACGTTTTTGTCTTCTGGCTTGGAGTTCAGAACGCGAACTGCCAAAGAATACTATCATAGCTCCATAATATTACATTAATGCCATCTGTGCATTCTTTCTGTGCTTTTAAAACAGTTTAGATGATTCATTTAATCAATCAAATAGTGTGGTTCCCGGCACCAATACAAAAAATAATAGGACCACTCCATCTCTTTCCCATGAATGTCGTAAAAGGCGACTAAGGGATAGACTTATAAACTTGGGATTCTTTTAGGCGATGGGCTAGCGACCTGTCACTATTTGAATCTCAATTCTATCATTAAGCCAAATAGCTGAACGTGGCCATTCAGTCTTTTCAAGACTGTTGGCTCTGTCTACCCCGCATGGGATATGGACGTGACCATATGTATGTATGTATGTATTTAATCAATCATTCTCTAGATGGAGTTAGTCGATGAACAGTATTTTACCGACATTCGGTTGATATGTTATTGCTGAAAGTTCCTTTTATTAAATTTGATTGATAAAAACATTAATTTGTGTTGATTATACAAGAACTTACTGTTTCTGTTGTTTATTTTTTATGAATAAATCTATTGATATAATGTATATGGCGTTTATTTTGACAATAATTGAAAAATTAGGAAAAAATCTATCAATATAATAAAATCGATTATTTTCTTAAGAAAAATCGATTATTCATTAATCGATTTTTCATACTTAAAAAATAAATCGATTAGATAAAAATCGATTTTTTATCAGCAATGTCACATCCCTACAATAAAAGTAGGTAAGTAAAATTGGTAAAGTTATTATCACGTCATGACATGACCATGATAATATATTTACGAAATAAAGCGACAATAGATATCTGTGCGATTCAGTGGTTTATCAAAATGTTAAAATTATCAATTCAAAGTTCGCTCGCTCAATTCAATTAATACTATAATGCCGCTATTAGACTATTTGATAATAAGGTAAGATTGTCTTCGTCTCAAAATGAATAGTGCAATAAGAGTTAGACAGTTAGACTCTGAATTCCGATTGCAGGATAGGGCTCGACGAATCTAACTGTCGACAAGTTTGAATGTCGAATAGTGTAATAAGAGTAGATAGTTAGATCGCTATCAGTCTGTGATCGCTAGACCTAAAAAAGTACCGATAAAATGCATGTATTCGGTACTCAACTAAACTGTTCTCGTTACAACCGTATCGGTACTTGTTACTTGGGTATTGAGTACTCTCGTGTAGAGTTTTGTGCTGGTGCGTTTCTACTTCGTATCGTATATACTTATATTATCTATATACTGGTTATCTTCCTTTTGGATATTGAATAAATTAAAAATAAAATCGTGGTCATCAGCTCCTACTCGGAGGTAGTTTCCTAAGTCGGTTGGTTCCAAAAGTATTATTATTAGTTAAATTAATTGCTGCAAGTGCTACGGGTGCTACGACAATTTTTTGGGGTCTTAAAAGTAGTATAGGTGCCATAAAACCGCTTACGCCAACAAATTGCATGTGACTGAATAAAAATTCGTTTTTCAGACTGGTGCAATAGCGAGCATTCTAGTTAGACCCACAGACAGTCTTAAAAGTGCCGTGTGGTTCCCGGCACGAATACAAAAAAGAATAGGACCACTCCATCACTTTCCCATGGATGTCGTAAAAGGCGACTAAGGGATAGGCTTACAAACTTGGGATTCTTCTTTAGGCGATGGGCTAGCAACCTGTCACTATTTGAATCTCAATTCTATCATTAAGCCAAATAGCTGAACGTGGCCATTCAGTCTTTTAAAGATTGTTGGCTCTGTCTACCCCGCAAGGGATATAGACGTGACTATATGTATGTATGTACAGTCTTAATAATTCCGTAACTTCGTGTCTCTTCAAACCATGACATTGGCAGAATCACCGAAAGTCCGGTGGAAGCCATAATATAGAAAAGAAAGAAAGAAAGAACCCTTGCTCAAAAAAGAGTAGTGTAATAGGGGTCTTAGAGCTCAAGCGAATGTTCAATTTAACAGTGACCGAGACTGTCACTGTCTGCTCTGCACTGTTCTGATTCTAATGTGACTGACTGGCATATGCCAATGTCAGTCTCAGATGTGAATGAATCGGATCTCGATAGTCGGTGCACTATCTCAGCTGTACGATTTCAAGTACCTAAACATAACATACCTATCAATATCAACTGCGCGAGCAAAACACGGTTGTCCGGTTCGATTTTTCTGATTTATTTCGCTATTTCATTTATCTACAAAATTACAATTTATAATTCTGTGCTAATCTTACTCAGAGTGCGCTTTTGAACGAGTTACTTAAATACTCTTAAATATTTCATAATCTATTTATTCCATGTAACACAGCGAAGTTTGGGCGTAAAATACCTAATTGTTTTAACTAGTGTATTTTAAATGTGGTTCAAATAAATATGTACACAGCGTAAAAGGAATTGAAGATCTCGAAGATAATGTCTCTGTTCCCGGCTTATTCTTCTGAAGATGATAACCAATTCTTATCTGATGATGCTACTAAAGTTAAACTTGGTTTGTATCTTGAGTTTTTATGAACACCCGGAACGACTGGCGGTAGGGTGGAGGGGGGAGTGGTACCCCTACCCTCCCTCCTCACCCTATAAGCAATGGTCCATAATGTATATGTATTGCTTAACCATAAAAACTGAATCATACATAAATTTTTGTGTAGATGTGTTACGAGACATCCCAGAGTTGACAGAAAATCAGTTGTTGGCAAGTGATGATGACCAGAGCTGTGAGTCAGCAGATCAGAACCTCGAGGCAACAGAAAAGAGCCGCAATGCAACAGAGCAGTGCATACGTGACCGCTCACCGCTAAGAAGTGATGACTTCTACCTTGACACCAAGCTGGACCTTGGCAACCTTTGGGTTTCTACACTTTACTATCCTGGAAGACCCCAGTGAGCTTTTTTATTATAATTCTACAGCAAATTTCTCCCAATTCCTTATTAAAATAATTTCAAATTAAAAATAGAGTAACTAAGCTATTTTGGCCTTTATTTTGTGGAATTAAAATTGCATTGCATTTGATTATTACAATCTGTGGGGGAGAAAGGCAGTTTCTGGTGGTTGATTTGTTTGGGCGAAGTACCAGCACGCTTTTGGGGAGGGTGTCCATTTTGAAGACACAGGACATTTATAGTTTATTTTAGTATAACAGAACACTCTGTTATACTAAAATATAATCTTTTCTCTTTATTAATGGTGTGGATAACTTAAATTTAATGTATTCAAATGTAAAATGACTTAAATGATGTGAAAAAATGCCTGTTAAGTTCTCTTTTCTGAATAAAATATAAGATTTTGATTATTTGATAGCACTAACATTAACTTTTGGTAGTCTCTGCCTACCCCTCTGGGAAAGAAGCGTGATTTTATGTATGTATGTACTAACTTTTCTTTCTGTCATTTAAAGGTTTATAGAATGTTGTATGGCATGCTACAAGTATTATATTGTGACATGCCACAGAACCTCACAATGTAAATGAGCCTAAACCTCCCAGATACACGCCAGGTCCGCATCGCGAGCCAGGCCAACAGAAGCGCCGCGCGCGCCGCTACTGGGAGCGCCGCGCGGACGACGCGGACGACTCGGCAGCCGCGGCCGAGCGCGCCGCCGCCTACCGCCGCGCGCTCGCCGACCAGCCGCGCGACGCACAGCTGTGGATGCAGTTCATACAGTTCCAGGTCACTACATGCATACCTGCGTAAATTATATCTTTAGATGTTGCCAGTTAACACTTGAAGAGTAATATGAAACAAAATAAAATAGTATTTGGTCTTTAGGAACGGTGCAGCGGCGGTATGGCTGCGTGGCGCACCGCAGTGGAGGCGAGCGAAGCTGTGCCGCATGACCGGCAGCTGCGCACTGAGCGGCTGGAACTAGCGCGCCGACACCTGCCGCGCTCGCAGCACCACACCGAGTTGCGGGATCTCATCGCAGCCGGTGAGAGACACACACTATATGCTGAACTCTGTGCTATGAGCCGCTTTGTCCTCTCCGCGGGTTCGGTACGATTAGTTGCGCGACATTAGGGTATATGAGGGTGTGCGTGAAGTTGGTTGTTGTTGGATAAAGTTCTAGCAATTTGTTTTTTTTAATTTATTAAAAAATCTACTTAAAATAAATATAATATTATAAAATACGAAGGATAAGGTTAATTTATTTGGCTTCTACATCAAATGATTCTTCATTTTTTTTTCGCCAACAGAAAATGCTCATCAGGCTGAACAACTTTTGTTAAGAAGGCATTTCTATATGTCCTATAGTTTAGCTTAGTAGCTAGCATGGTTCAATATCAGCTGTTCCAGATTCCAAAATAAATTATACCAAAGGAAATGTACAACAGATGCTGGTGTGGCTCTTGTCACTCATATTCTCAATGCATGGAAAGACTCACAAGTAGCCATCGGAGTGTTTTGCGATCTGACTAAAGCATTTGATTGCGTAGATCATAGAACTCATCTGCTCAAGCTCGCTCATTACGGGTTCGGCACTACTGCCGTTGAACTAATTAAATCATATCTTAGTGATAGATTACAGACGGTAGATTGAAATAACACAAAATCGAAAGGAGCTAAGGTAAAAATAGGGGTACCGCAAGGTTCAATTTTGGGCCCTTTTCTCTTTCTGGTGTATATAAACGACCTGCCTTACATGATTGAGAAACAGACTGGCATCGTGTTGTTTGCAGATACGTCACTAATTTTTAAGATGAACCGCCGTAGCGAAATCTGTGATGTTATGAATAGCACTTTAGTCGTCATTCTAACTGGTTTACAGTCAACAACTTACTGTTAAATGCAAATAGGACCCAATGCATTAAGTTTACACTTCCCAATGTGCGGCAGGCAAATGCGGATATTATTTTAAGTACCTAGTAAAAGATTAGATTTTGTTGGTAATACTACTTTCTTAGGAATAACATTAGAGTCAAATTTGAAGTGGCATGCTCACATTTTGAAACTTTCTAAAAAGCTTATTTCTGCAGCATACGCTATTCTAGTATATTGCAACTGCTAAGCTAGTATATTTTAGTTATTTTCATAGTTTAATGTCGTATGGTCTACTGCTTTAGGGAGCAGCAGCAGACATACAAACTATTTTCATTCTACAAAAAAAGAGCAATTCGAGCTATCTACGGTGTAAAATGATTTACTTAGAGAATTTTTCAAAAACTGTATTGTGTTGTGAGAGTTCCGGGTTAGGGTTTTGTGGAGTCAATTCAAGTATGTACAGTATAAATTTTGGTGAATGTTATTCGCATTCAGTAGTCCTTAGCTAAGCCGATGATACTACACATTTGCTGTTTTATTTACTAGCCAAGTCATATCCAACCTTATAACTATCAGTGTAAAGTCCAGGTTTGCTGTTTTTGAATAGATCTTATGCTGTTCTATATAAAGTTTGTGTAGCTTTAGGAGTAAAGCTTTGAAGGTATCCTTGGACTTTTATTCCTACACTTATCTCCATATGTATAATATCTGTGTGCACAGCGTCATCTCCGGAGCTGAAGCTGGAGCTGTGGGCGTGGCTGCTGTCGGCGCTGGCGCACTGCCCCGTCAGCTGCTCGCTGGCCGCGCTCACGGCCGCCGCGCGCGCCGCGCTGCTCGCCTGCCGCCAGCCCGCCGCCTACCCGCGGCTGCTCTACATCTACGGTAACATTATCCACTGCTCGCTGACTTGACTGTTATATCTATATATCATAGAGTAACAATATGTAATGCATTCAGGTTCGTTCCTGCAGTCCGGCGGGCTGTGGGAGCAGCTGACCCTGCTGCTGGAGCTGGCGCTGAGCATGAGCCTGCCGCCCTCGCCCGCCTTCCCGCCGCCGCCGCCGCCTCGCGCCCAGCAGATAGAGGAGGCGCTGATAGAGGCAGAGGTAGCTATTTGCGCTTAGTAGGAGTTATTTTTTTTTAATAAGTATTAGGTCCCTACATATAAAATTGGCGTTTGGTATAGGAGGAACAAAAGGTCGAATATTTTTTAATTTAACATATTTATTTAATCAAAGTAAGAACCATTATTATCTATGCACTTTTGCCTTCCCATAGGTAGTTCAGGTTTTTTAGTAAAGGCATCAGCCTTTACTAAAAAAAACCATTCGATCGGGAATCAATAATATCTTTGATATGAATGTTTGAACTGAAAATTACGAGTTTTTTCGAAAATTTCGAAATAAATGGTAATCTGTTGGAGCAAGGTCCGGGGAGTATGGTGGATGTCTTAGACATGCTAATTGAAGCTCCTCTAATTTCGTAGCCGTCGGTTGTGCAGTGTGTGGTCTAGTGTTTTTGTGAAGCAGTAGTGGCGTGGAGCGATTGACCAGCCTCGGTTGTTTAGCAGCTAGCTTTTCGATCACAGTTTGCAATTGCTGACAATAGACGTAATCGTCTGGCCAGATTTGAGAAAACTATAATGGAGGACACTGGAATTAGTCCACCAAACGCCTAAAAGTATTTTTTTGGACGTGACAACGTCTTATAATTCGATTGAGCCGGCTGCACGCACGAAAAAACATGACTCATGCGGCGTTACCTCGCTCTGAGGCGTTCTATGTAAGGCTTGAAGTGCACGCGCGAGCGACAAAGAGGCACAATCGGCCTTTGCGTTCGGCAGCGTTCGACATCCGTCTCTCTTCTTCTTGAGTGAGCGATGCGTCTGCGTGGACAGCTGCTAAACTATAGTACATTTACATGTTTTGGTCGAGTATCAAGTGCAGTGAAAAGTGAATGTGGTGTCAACTGTTTATAGCAACGATTATTTCAGCGAAAAAGGTAATGATTCTTTCGATCTTAATTATATGTTCAGTCTCATATATTGTCGAATTTAAGGTGCTTTCGTCATTAAAATAAATAACATCCGGTCCGCTAGTGCAGCGATTGTAGGTTATGGCTCTTAATTATTGTGCCGGTTAAGTAATGTAACGCAGCAGTCGACACGCGTTTGCCGGATTGTTTCACTCAATTCGTGAGGTAGCTACCTTTCAAGTTTCTTAATCTTCCCAATTTGCTTCAAGTGGATTTAAATAGTTTTATCACTAACACCGAAGCCTGAAGCTACATCGGATGTGGTTTGCGATGGTTACGCTTCCACAATAACTTTCAAGTCTTCATTTTCAACTAGGGTCTCCGGCCGTCCAAGGGGCTTCTTCTGCAGGTCGAAATTTCCAGAACCAAAAACCTTGGAACCCAAAGCGCACTGTGTTTTCTTTTGCGACGCGACCGCCATACACATCTTTATCCCCTTCGAGCCGTTTCCGCACGATGGAATTCGAACTCGTAAATAACGCGATATTTCAAGTTTTCCATTTTTGTAAACTGAGTGATGCAAACAGAAAAATCAGAAGAAAAAAAAAAACAAATTAATGACAGTTAACGAAACATAAATACATGTGTAAATAGCTGTATTAATTTGAATTTGGAATTCCTTACTAAAGGGGAGAAATTTGTGAGTGAACTGCCCAGTATGAGAAAACGCCAATTTGTCATGTAAGGAGCTAATATTACCACTGTGTTCTCGCACAGGAGCGTGCTATCGCAAGCGGCTTGCCGCAGTCGGGCGTGTGGGTGCGCGTGGAGCGCCTGCGCGGGGCGGCGCACTGGCGCAGCGACGCGGGCGCCGCGCGGGCCGCCGCCGACCCGCAGCGCGCGCCGCCCGCCGCCGCGCTGGCCGAGCTGCTGCTGCCGCTGGCCGACGCGGCCGCGCTCTTCTTGCTGCGGGTCACCGCGCTGCGGCTCGCCAAGGTAGTGTAGCGCGCCCGCCGCCGCGCTGGCCGAGCTGCTGCTGCCGCTGGCCGACGCGGCCGCGCTCTTCTTGCTGCGGGTCACCGCGCTGCGGCTGGCCAAGGTAGTGTAGCGCGCCCGCCGCCGCGCTGGCCGAGCTGCTGCTGCCGCTGGCCGACGCGGCCGCGCTCTTCTTGCTGCGGGTCACCGCGCTGCGGCTGGCCAAGGTAGTGTAGCGCGCCCGCCGCCGCGCTGGCCGAGCTGCTGCTGCCGCTGGCCGACGCGGCCGCGCTCTTCTTGCTGCGGGTCACCGCGCTGCGGCTCGCCAAGGTAGTGTAGCGCGCCCGCCGCCGCGCTGGCCGAGCTGCTGCTGCCGCTGGCCGACGCGGCCGCGCTCTTCTTGCTGCGGGTCACCGCGCTGCGGCTGGCCAAGGTAGTGTAGCGCGCCCGCCGCCGCGCTGGCCGAGCTGCTGCTGCCGCTGGCCGACGCGGCCGCGCTCTTCTTGCTGCGGGTCACCGCGCTGCGGCTGGCCAAGGTAGTGTAGCGCGCCCGCCGCCGCGCTGGCCGAGCTGCTGCTGCCGCTGGCCGACGCGGCCGCGCTCTTCTTGCTGCGGGTCACCGCGCTCAGGCTCGTTAATGTTCGCAGGTGCCGCTGTTCCCTCTTTCGGAGTGGGTACTGTCGGCGGCGGAAGGCGGGACCCGGGGCGCGCTGCGGGGCGCGGCGTGGGGCGCGGCGGGCGGCGAGGCGCTGCTGCCGCTGCTGAGCGCCGCGCAGCGACTGCCGCCCGCGCACGCCGCCCGCAAGCTGGACGCGAGGGCGGTGCACTACTTCCTGATGCTGCAGCCGCCGCACTACTGCCACCAGACAGGTCACACTGAGACAATACTCACAATGTCATAGGTCACATTTACTTCACCTGAATGGCTTAATGATACAATTGTGATTCAAAAATAATGACTACTCACAAAGGCTAGACGTTCAAAACTGTTAATAAAACCGTTACACTGGCGTATTCGATTTTATGTTATAACTAGCTGTGCCCGCGACTTCGTCCGCGTGGAATAGTTATTTTGGGCATCATATTTATTTTTGCAAACATCCGCGTATTAGAAAGAACGCTGGTTCGCCGTATTAAATGTTTCGCTGCAAATTGCTTATAACGACTACATATATCTCAAAACCTATTTGTCTGATTTATATACTGTAAATGGCAATTTTAGTCTACATGAAAAGCCGAAAGTAATAAATATATTTATTTGGATAAGGATTAATACTGAATTAAAGAAAATTGGTTTCGAAATAACTTATGTTTATAATGAAAAAATAATCTTAAAAATGAACATAAAAGTGGTTATTGTAAGTAAACCTTAAGAGATAGATATATGCTCTCGCGGACTTTTTTGTGACTTCACATCTTTGGTACATTGTTTTACTATATCTTTGTTGGTTTGTGCAGCGTTCGCGTGGAAAGCTCGCAGATGGCCGACTCATTCAACTTTCACCTGCATTGTTGACGTTTCCCGTAGGATATCCGGGATAAAATGTAGCCTATAGCCTTCCTCGATAAACAGACTATCTAACAGTGAAAGAATTATTCAAATTAGCGCGTTTAAACAAACAAACAAACAAACAAACAAAACAAACTCTTCAGCTTTATAATATTAGTATAGATACCATAATAACAGAAAGTGAAGAAGATGTCACCGAAACTTGTTTTGTATGTACATGTCCTGATGTCTGGAGATGGACCATATGTTTTGAACAAATAAATTTGTGGTCAGGTTACTCGTCGTGGGTGGAGGCGCTGTGGGAGGCCGCCCTGCAGAGCACGGCGGGGCGCCAGCGCGAGGCGCTGCTGTGCTGGCGGCTGCGCTGGCTGCGCTCGCTCGTGCTGCTGCAGCCCGAACAGGTCAACATCATCCCCCAGAAACTTACTACGCACTTCTAGAGTAAACTGATGATTTATCAGTGGTGGGAGAGTGTCCAAATGACGAGGAATATCTCTAAGTTTATGTGTATTATCACAGGAAGAAGAGGGCGCGGCGGAGCGGCGGCGCCTGTGCGGCGTGGCGCGGGCGGCGCTGAAGCGGTTCGCGGGCGGCGCGGCGTTGCCGTTCCTGCAGTTCGCGCGGTTGCAACGTCTCGCCGGCGACGCCGACGCCGCGCGGCAGGTCGCCGAGCGCGCGCTGCAAGCCGTCTGCCGAGACCAGGTCAGTGTCTACTACAGTACTGCCGACTCTCAATGAGTAGAACTAGAAGTGTGTTCGTAATTCAGTTGCTGTACGTTACAGAGTACCCCGGCTCCGGTGCGCCTGTACGCGGCGCGCACGTACCTGTCGCTGGGCCCCGCGGCGGGCGGCCGCTGGGCGCTGTGCTGCGCCGCGCTGGCGCGCCCGCTGCCCGACGCGGACGCGCTGCAGCGGGCGCCGCCGCCGCAGCTGGTGCGGGACGCCGTCGAGGAGGTACGCATTCAGATATCACAAAATCGCGTGCCGCGAGCTAAACGAAAAGAATGAAAATTTACCTGACACAAAATAAATTAGGTTATTTTAATAATTTGCTTCTCATGTTCAGTGCGAAAAGCGATGCTCCGAAATAGAGAGCTCACTCGAGCATGACTGTTCGTCGGAGGAGGATCTGTGCGCGGCGCTGCTGCCGTCGGCCGCCGAGTGGGGCTGCGCGCGCGCCTGGCTCGCGGCGCCCGCGCGGCGCGCCGAGCTGGTGCGGCAGCTGGCGGCGGGCGCTGCTGACGCTCCCGGCGCTACTAGCGCGGCGGGCGCGCGCTGGCGGGAGCAGGCGGCGTGCGCGCTGGCGCTGGCGGCGGCGGCGGACGCGCGCGCGGCCAGCACGGCGCGCCAGCTCGCGCCGCTCTTCCCCGACAACGCGTTCTTGGCGCTCGGTCGGTTTACTTTACATCGCAGAACACCCATTTATAGTATTCGACGTTCAAAAGTCATTTAATGTCAATTTCTAATGCGTTTTAAATATTATCTTATGTAACCTTATTGGATATTATAAAATGAAAATGAAATTATTATATGGCAAAATTTTAGTTACATTAAAATCAAAAGAGTGATAATTTACGCACTGTCTGTGACACCGGAGGTCCCGGGTTCATATCCCGGCCAAAGTATGAGAAGAAAAGAACTTTCTCTGATTGGCCTGGGTCTTGGATGTTTATCTATATAAGTATTATTATAAAATATAGTATCGTTGAGTTAGTATCTCGTAACACAAGTTTCGAACTTACTTCGAGGCTAACTCAATCTGTGTAATTTGTCCCGTATATATATTTATATATATATATATGACATTAGAAGTTTCCATTCCTCTGGTCACGAGAAACCTTGATCAGACTCTTAGAAAGTAAATTAAAAAGCTGATCAACCCGATCAGCTTTTTAAAATATTATATGTATATTTAGTAAATGAAACGAATGTTTGTTGCATTCCAGCGACCGCGGACGACCCGCTGCACGCGGGCGGCGCGCCGCGCTCCGACGTGGCGGCGCTGGCGCGAGCCCTGCCGGCGCTGCTCTGTGCGCCGCCCGCGCTCTACACGCCGCAAGGTAACACTTGCACACGCACTTTTTATTCATTTCTCTCGATGATATTGCAAAGTCACCCTGCCTACCGTGTACTTTGAGCTCCTACATTTTTTATTCGAAAATATTCCACATTGTTGTTATTAACGTTAGAAGTAACATTAAAGTGTTTCCCTGGCTTAAATACAGCTGTGTTGTCGTTTTTTCACGTTTAAACTGGACTACAAAGAAGAAATCAAGAGAAAGATAAGTTGCAATTTTTACACTACTTTGGACGTGAGCGCGGAATTTTTCTACCTACCTTCGACTAAACTTGCATTTTAAGTTGTCAATAGTGTCAATATCAATTGAGTGACAGTGACAGTCCTCTGACATCTGTCATCTGAAACTCGACTTTGACGTTCGACGTACGCATAGTATTGCCATTATAAAAAAAAAAAAAAAAAAAAAAAAAAAAAAATTGCAAGAAATCTTTGAATGCTGCAATATGAGTCTCTGCAAAAAATGTTCAAAGCAAATTAAAGCGAGTGATGTAAAATCTTGCTCTAGATGCCCGAATTCTTTTCATTACCAGTGTTTGGGTGTTCCTTCAGAGAATTTCAGCAAGGAATCTAAGACGTACAAGGCAACTTGGAAGTGCCAAGATTGTAAACTTGCTGATAGTCGAGTGACCACTCCTTCACCAGCAACAACAGACACATCTCCCAGTAATATTGGCGAGGATTTGAAAACTTACTTAGAAAAATTGCTTGAAGAACACCTATCAAAATTCTCTAGAGATATCAAACGCGATTTTGCGGCTGAAAGTGTGGACACAAGGAGCAAACTACAGGAACTTACGGAGAGCATTGTCTATATGTCATCTAGGTACGAGGAAGTTAAAGCTGACCTTGAGTCTAAGGAGAACAGGATAAGGACATTAGAGACTGAAAACGCTGGGTTAAAATCACAAGTTGTAGATTTGAACACCAGGCTGAATAATCTTGAGCAACAGTCACGCGACTGCAATATTGAAATCCAGTGCGTGCCTGAACACAAATCTGAGAATCTGAGCACTATTGTAAAGCAACTCAGCGCCACTGTGGGACTAGGTCTTCGAGAGCACGAAGTACTCAACTATCACCGAGTCGCAAAGGTCAACCAGGATTCATCCCGTCCTCGTTCTATAGTCGTAAAATTATCCAGCCCACTGGTCCGTGACAATCTAATTGCAGCAGTCAAGACCTTCAATAGGGTCCACCAACACGATAAGCTGAATTCTTCTCATTTCGGGTTAGCAGGCGAAAGGACACCAGTGTACATCTGCGAACATCTATCTCCCAGCAATAAGCAACTCCACGCAGCAGCACGGAAATTCGCAAAGGAGAAGAAATACCAGTTCGTGTGGGTCAGAAACGGCAAGGTGCATTTGAGAAAAGACCCAACCTCAAAGAGTTTTGTAGTTAGAGATATAGATTTCTTGAGTACCCTGTAATACGTCGTATTGTACCTGGTTGAAAATACTTTTCACTTTTCATCCTTAAACTTAATTATTTGAATGGTATCTTTAAAAACATTAAATCTAAATTTTCTGTATCAAAACGTGAGAGGTCTCAATACAAAAACTGACATAATTCTGGCCAATGCACTGAAACAAGAGGCGGATGTTATTCTGTTGACGGAGTCATGGCTGAAGGAATCTGTTTTTTCTCACGAAATTATTGATAGCCGTTATACAATCTTCAGGCGTGATCGTTATTCTACGGCATCTGAGAGGGAGGGGGGTGGAGGGGTCATCATTGCAGTCCTTAAAAAATACAATCCAGTGCGTAAACTGAAATGGGAGTCAAATAGCGAGGATATGTGGGTGCTACTCAAAGTGAAAAAAGGAAGCTCCATTATCCCAATATGCATAGGCGGTATATATATTCCCTCTCCAGTATCTTATACGAATATGAAGGAAGCAATGTCTAACTTAACGGACGTTGTTCAACATAAGCTTCCTCAACAATCTATTTTAATCCTGGCTGGTGATTTCAATCGTCCTGGAATTCGATGGAACCTTGATCCTTCGTCCAATTTTCTTTTACCTGATTCCTCTACCGACCCTATTGACAACCTACTAGTAGATGCTCTAGCATTCAACAGCCTTAATCAACTTAATCATATTCCAAACTCTAACAACCGTATACTAGATCTCGTAGTTACCAACTCGAACAATTTTTTCAAAGTATCCAGTTGCAGCAATCCTTTGGTGCCGGAAGATACCCATCATCCAACCTTAGATATTTCATTCAAATTGCCTTCTTCTAAACCATCTAAAATTAAAAAAACGATGTATCTTAATTTTTCAAAAGCAAACTACTCAAAAATAAACGAAGAGTTGGAATTAATAGATTGGACCACTTTATTTAAACCTACGCAAAGTATTGACGAAACAGTTGAATTATTTTATAACACTATAAATCCTATCATTGAAAAATATACTCCCACATGTTATAAAGGTAATAATAGCTACTCCAACTGGTTTAGCAATCCCCTCATCAAAGCTTTAAAGGAGAAAGCAAAGTTTCACCGCAAATACAAAAAATACTTAAACCCTCGAGACTTACTATCCTATCAAATTCTTCGCGATCGTTGTGACAAATTACTACAAGACTGTTTAAACAAGTTAAAGATTGACTCAAAATCTTACATCAAAAATAACCCGAAATATTTCTGGACATTCATTAAATCCACTAGGTCAAACAGCAATGATATACCCGATGAAATGTTTCTTGGTGACCAAACTGCCAGTGGTGGTCAGGAGATTTGCGATTTATTTTCAGATTACTTCAACTCGACATACTCACGTGATCAATCATCAGCCTCACCACAGAACCCTGATACATCATCAATGAGCCAATCTTCTTTGGGTATAATTCAGCTTTCAAAGGACGAGATTCTTAAGTCACTTGAGTCCATTAACACCAATAAGGGACCTGGTCCTGACTCTATCCCTTCTATTTTCCTCAGAAATTGTGCTTCACAACTTGTTACACCTTTGCATTATATTTTCGACAAATCTCTCACATGTGGCCAATTTCCAACTCAGTGGAAACTTGCTCACATTACTCCAATACACAAGCAGGGAGATTGTTGTGACATCAGAAATTTCAGGCCAATATCCATACTGTCTGCTATCCCGAAGCTTTTTGAGTCATTGGTTCAGGAGAAAATACTGTATCATGTTAAACCTATCATAGATTCTCATCAACATGGGTTTCTGAGGGGCAGGTCAACCACATCAAACTTGCTTGAATACGTCACTGACATTTATGATGCACTGGATCATAAAAATGAAGTAGATTCCATTTATACTGATTTTTCTAAAGCTTTTGATGTGGTTGATCACTCTCTACTTGTCCAGAAGTTGGAACATGTGGGAATTTGTGGTAGCCTTCTGAGATGGTGTGAGTCATATCTTCGAAACAGATCTCAGTTAGTCAAGATAAGGGGTTTTAAATCAGCAGCCAAAGATGTTCCTTCGGGTGTTCCTCAAGGCTCTCTTCTAGGGCCTTTGTTCTTTATATTATTTATTAATGACTTGGGTACTACTATATCCTCTAAATATCATTTGTTTGCTGATGATCTTAAACTTTACCGTGTCATAAAAAGTGATGATGACATTATTCAACTACAAAACGATATTGATCGCTTGATTTTATGGTGCAGTAAAAATAAAATGTCACTCAATGAGTCTAAGTGTTTCCACATAAAATTTTCACGTAAAATGTGCCCTAAGTCTTCATTCTACCACATCAATAATCATCCCTTACCTCAGTTGTCTCATACCCGTGATTTAGGCGTGATCATAGACAGCAAACTAGATTTTAAAGAACACATTGATCACATCGCCAAAAAAGGCTCTAGATTGGCTGGTTTTGTAATAAGAAAATGTAAATTTTTTAATGATCCTGAAATAACAATTCTCTTGTTTAATTGCTTCGTGAGATGTTTGTTGGAATATTGTGCTGTTGTTTGGAACCCGTTTTTTCAAGTCCACTCCGGTCGATTGGAAAAGATTCAAAAGAAATTCCTGTATCACCTAACCTACTCAAAAAATATGTGTCGCACTTTGGAATCTTACGAGTCCAGACTATCATATTTTGGAATTAATTCACTGCATCAAAGACGTAACACATTGGATATTTTGTTTTTGCACAGACTAATTAATGGTCTAATTGATTCCCCTGAACTATTAAGTAAAATAAACATATCTGTTCCACGTCCAAGCAGCCGACTTCACAACAGAAAAACTTTTTCTATCCCTTTTGCACGCACATTGTATTTGGTTAATTCACCGATGGTCCGCATCTGCTCTGCATATAACGATGCGGCAACAAAATTTGATATTTTCGGTGCATCGACCAACACTGCCAGGAGAAATATGCTCACATGATTGTTATTTTCTTGTTTTCAACTTCAATTTTATTATTCAGTGTATGTACTACTTTATTTTTTCTTTTGTTTTAATAGAACGCATGTTGTGTTCACTTCGAGAAGATGTTACACTTTCGCACGAGTCTCTGATGTGTTACTAAAGATTTGTTGTTGTGTAATGTCAGTTTTGTGAACCAAATAAATAAAAAAAAAATAAAAAAAAAAAAAAAAAAAATGTCACTTAACACAGAGTTTAAATTTCAGCACGCATTATTTAATGCCAAATTGATATGCGCAGACGCGGAGCGCGTGTACCGCAGCGTGCGACGCGCGAGCAGCGCGGGCGCGGGCGGCGCGCTGCTGCAGCTGGCGGCGCTGGAGGCGGCCGCGCGCCGCCCGCGCGCCGCGCCCGCCGCCGCGCTGTGCCGCGCGCGCGACCTGCTGCCGCACTGCAAGGTGGGTGCCGTGTCTGCGGGCCGCGTGACGTGTGCTGTAGTGGCTGAGCGTGACGTGTGTGCGTGTTGCAGTGGCTGTGCGTGGCGGGCGCGGCGTGGTGCGGCGGCGCGGCGGCGCTGGCGGACGCGCTGCTGGAGCGCCAGCTGCGGCTGCACGCGCTGCCCGACGAGCTGCAGCCGCTCGCGCCGCCGCCCTCGCTCTCCGATACATAATTAAATGAGTTAAACACGTTTACATTGTTTTAATACCAAATCCGATATCCTTGTCAACCCATTACAGCGAATAGGCTAGTCGACTCGTAATTCAAGTTTGTCCTCT
Organism: Amyelois transitella; assembly: GCF_032362555.1. NCBI lineage: Eukaryota > Metazoa > Arthropoda > Insecta > Lepidoptera > Pyralidae > Amyelois > Amyelois transitella. The sequence continues at coordinate 17,758 of NC_083511.1, read as the reverse complement.
TCTCATTTATTTATTTAAAACTTTATTGAAAAAAGCCGTTCGGCATAGTGGTGCGATTAAGTGCACATGCATACTGAAACAAACATACATTACAAAAAATTTTAGGTTTAGATGGAGTGAAGTGGAGCTTCCTCCATTCATCTTTTTTCTCTGTAATTTTTTTACTTGCTGGTATGTTGTAACGTTTACTCGTTTGCTTTATTTGATCAAAATATTTTATTTTTGGTCTTCCTCTTTGTTAAACTGATGATGCATGCATTTATTTATTCACTTTACTGAAACTTGTAAAAGGAAGATAATGTTCTATGAAGAAAAACGGCACTTATTCTTAATAATCACTGCACTTATATATTTGGACTTATTGACATTTAATGTGTTATATTCATTACATAATTAATATGAACTTAAAATGTGGACTAAGTTTGTATAATAATTTTTTTATAGGTAGCCAGTTGTAACCTATTTCAATCTGTGGCTTATTTCAATGAGGTTGCGTGATTGTATTTTCACACTCTTCCTCTCTTTCCATAAATTTGCCCTTCTGCTATAGTTTTAAAAAATTCGCCATGTCGGTTTAAATGACCTATCACTTTACCTCTTCTATTTTCTATCGTTGTTTATTGTTTTTATTTTTGGATGATGATCGTCGAGTACTACGAGAAGTCTTAGTACATACCTACATATTTCTTATATTGGCCAAAAAGTATGTAATTACATTTTTTAAATATTTATAAAGTTCCAAAAACTTATTACAAAGAATAATTTTCAATACACATTTTTAGTTAGTCTTTATTATCGGTACTTTTTAACTCGGTAAAAAACTTGTTCCAGTAGGATTTGCGAAAAATATGTATTCTTTTGTACATACATTCCATTCATATAATCACGTCTATATCCCTAGCGGGGTAGACAAAGCCAACAGTCTTAAAAATACTGTTAGGCCTCGTTCAGCTCTTTGGCTTACTGATAGAATTGAGATTCATATAAAGTGACAGGTTGCTAGCCCGTCGTCTAAAAGAAGTTCGCCTTCTTATGTAGGTGTCGCTAAATACGCGCGGGCGAAGCTGCGGGTAAAAGCTAATTCATTATAAATCAAACCACTTTAAATACCCAACACGAAAACTTCTTTTTAGAGAAAGAAATAAAAATATACAACAAAATAAAACAAATAAAAAATTTGGGGACGGTCGGCGGAGTCCGCCGCGGCAAGCTTGGCGGGGACGAGGCGCGGCGGCTGGTCCGTGAGCAGCGCGAAGCCGGTCGCGGCCGGGCCCGGCGCCGCGTGCTGCTCGGCCGGCGCCGGCGGCGACTCGGGCGTGTGCTGCGGGGACAGCGACCGTGTGGGCGTCGTCGTGCTGGGCGGCGCCGGGCTGCGGCCGGAGCTGCTGCTGGCCGCCGGCTCCTCGCCCATGCCCGCGTACTCTGCCGCGTTGTCGCCGTACTCGCCCGCCTGACGATCAAAACTGCACCATTGGACATACAATATATTGAAAACTATTTTTGGTCGTCACGAATCTGGTTTGAAATGGTAACCTTGAAATCGGCCCGACTGGGGTCGTATTCCATCCGCGGAGGCTGCGCTGGCGGCCCCGCGACGGTGAGCGGCGCGGGCGCGGGCGCGGGTGCAGTGGGCGGCGGCACGCTGCGTGTCGGCAGCGACACGTCCGCAGGCTTGCGTCCACGCGGGCGCTTGTCTTTCCGACGCGTGTCGGACAGCGCTTCGGTGATACCTGTATGCGATATGCCTCCGTTAATTTTTTTTACTGGACATTCATAAAGACCAATAGTGCCTACATTAGTTTAGATATTAATCGATGCTCTTACGGTGAGGGAAAGCTATCTGTAACCATGATCGATCCAGTACGGGTCAAGTTTATTTTCGAGGAGTCACTTCGTGTAAAAAGCTGACTCACCCATCTTGCCCAGATTGGGCATAAAGGCATACCCCGGGCATCCAGAGTGATCAGGATGCAACCAGGACAGAGTCAGGAGTAAGAAGGAATCCTAGAGATTAAAAATAAATAATCCATATTATTTTTTACTAACATGTATGAGTTGTCGTAGTACTAGTCGTTGTCGGCGATTCGGTGTCGAAATTAGTGAACGTAACTTCGTACACTCTGACGTGGGTGGTGGTCGCAGGAGGCGTCTCCTCCGCGGGCTCGACAGTCGACGGCTCTTGTGTGGGCCGCGGGCGGTCGTCGGCGGCCAGCGGGGGCCGCGTTCGACGCATTGACGTTTCTTTCGCAATCGGCTCCGCCTCGGGTAATAGCTGCCGTTCCATACATAACTCTGCACACTCTCCATCTCTTTAACATCAAAGAAAGTAATGGCTAAATACTAACATTAACTAATACATAAACTTATAGGTAGGTACCAGAAGAAGATCAATTTTTCTTTGAGGTGACTAAATATACCCCACCTATCGCAAGCGTGCGCGGTGTGCGCGCACTGCAGGAAGCGGCGCCAGCGCGGCACGCTCTGCGCGGCGGTGGTGTCGCCGCAGCCCGCGCCGCCGCCCTGCATCGCCGCGCGCGCCGACCGGCTCACCACGCCGCACAGCTTGCCGCCGCAAACTACGCCTGTGCCTCGATCGCTCTGCATCAAGCACTTTTACTTACAATACCTAGCCGATGAACGACTACTTAGAGATATCTTGTTCTTATTGAACACCGTGTGTCGCCACACTGATATGAATATACACATAAAACTTCAGTAATGAAATAGACACTGACCGGACAAAGCTGCTTGCCAGAAAGGCATAGCACGTGATCACGCACAGCGGCCCAGTGTCTCGCAATATCCGAGCACACCTCGCCGCGTGCCATAGCGAGGTCGACGATGCGCAAGAGCGGCCGCCCGTCCAGACTCCGCACGCTCACGGCGTGACACGCGTTGGGGAAGCCGCAATCGGACGCCGTCGTCGCCATGAGGATCGGGCGCACGCCCGCCGACACGCCGAATGGCGCCTCAAGCTCGAGAAGCGCGATATCTAAACTCGCGCCACTCCAGGCGCCGTCCTTTATCACCTCAGAAGAGTCGTCCATCTCTCCCTGCAAATTATATCTGTTTCATTATTGATAAACGACATTAACATATGTTTACGCTTATCAAATATCTGTAATTTGTATGCAGGAATATAATAAAAAGGCTTCTTATAAATAGCGGGTATTCACCGGTAGAATTCCGCCGAGTTCATTCGCGTAGACGACGCGGGCGATGCGGCGCACGCCGTCCATGCGCGCGGGCAGCGCGCCGGCGGCCAGCACCGCCAGCTCGCGGCCGCGCGCGCACCAGCGGGACGTCAGCACGGCGCGCAGCGACACCAGCGACCCGCCGCAGTACCACGCCGCGTCGTCTTCTCCATCCGAGTCGTGTTGCACTACTACCTATCATTTTAACACACACGTTGAGAGTTCAATTAAAAATATCTGCTTGTGAGAAACGCTTTTATGAGCAGTTAGAAGTTGTCCAAAAGGCTCGTTTGGCGGTGCATAGCGGCATGTTGGTCCCAATAAACTTACCTATGTATGCGCGTTTAGGAGTATGATCGGTGTCAAATCGATGGGGACTTTTGACAAATTATTTGTACTTATTCATATATTAGAGGTTTATACCAATTTTCAGCTCTATGCGAATTATTGCAAGGTTAGCTCTATTTTTTTGGTCTATTTTGACTGGACTATTAAGAGTACCCGAAACTGATGAGCTTGCATGAAGAAAGTTAGGAATGTGGATGAAGCGAAAGAAGTATGCATGGATCATGACAAGTGGAAAGATGTAGTCTTTGCCTAATAATAAATTCTAAACTGAATAATAAATTCTAAAATAGGTAAGCCAAAAGAATTATGGTAAATTTTTCATTTTCAAATTTTAACCCTATCATAACTACTTTTTAAACGATAATTACAAAACTATTTACACTTTTCTCCGTTATTTTATAACAAACATAAGATTGAGTTGAGAACTGCTTCCTTTTTGGAAGTCGGTTATAAATATGTGCGATTATTTATATTATTGCGTGTTTGATAATACTACAAAGATTAAGCAACATTGACAAAAATTGGTATTTTCATTCAATGTCACATCGATTGAAAGATGCTCAATGTACTGGGGGTGGTCTGTCTTCGTGACTCACCGCAAAAGGTGCGTTGTCGCTCTCCTCATCATCGCCCTTATCGTCGCGATCGTCGCGCTGCGGAGGGTCTGCTGCTTCCACGACTGTCAAAAACCCTGTGTTCAAAACGAATTAAACATTTGATACGGTTCATACATTTTCTCTTTGAACCCATTATTTTTAAAAATCACAAACAAGACACTTTTCTATTAATCGTAGTGTACACTAATGGCGTCTTCTAGATATAACTCCTATAATAGAACAATTCTATTACACTGCTAGAACTTACTGGATAGTCTATATTAGGTATAATATAGTATGAAAATCACGAAAGCAGGATATTGAAGTGAAATGTGAAAAAAAGATATTCGCAGTAGCTGAAGATTTAGTAAATAAGTATGCTTGTGTCGACGGTCACCATGCGTCACGAGCGTCAGCAGCAGCAGCAGCGCGGCCGGCCGCCGCCCGGCGCCCCCCGCCGCCGCGCGCGCGCCGGGGATCACAGGGATCCTCTGGACCCACGGCTTGCACTCCGACATGGCCCGCCTTTCATCTTTTTGTGACAGATTTGCTACAAGTGAACGCTCTTCTGTCGTATTTGACGTTATTTCTGTGTATAAATTTGGTGTAAAGAAAAAGTTTCTAACAAACCACAAAAAGAAACAAAAACATTGGACGCACAACATAAAACACACGTGAATCTTCATTAGAAGAGAACATGCGGAAAATGGATACATACAGCCTTGGCCAAAAGTCTTAGGCACCCCCAACTATTATTAAAATAACTAGCTGTTGCCTTGAATCTTGATCATACAGTCGGATACAGACAGACAGACAAAAAATGTAAAAAAAAATCTATCCGTTTCAGTCAAAATATTAAATGTACAGACAAAATATTTTTACCGTTTTATTATACTTATGTAGTATTTTGATTTTCAGTTTTTTAAATAAAATACTCAAACAACACAAAAAAAAATATTTTTAATAAAAAAATATCGTTTTTGTTGGGGCTCGAACTTGGACCGCCAATTTCACAGTCTCACGCGCCAACTACTGGATCATCGAGGCCGTTGCGGTGGTGTCAAATTAAAGTATAATACATACATCCATATGGTCACGTTTATATCCCTTGCGGGGTAGACAGAGCCAAGAGGCTTGAAAGGACTGAATGGCCAGGTTCAGGTGTTTGGCTTAGTGATGGAATTGAGATTAGTGATAGGTTGCTCGCCTATCGCCTAAAAGAGAATCCCAAGTTTGTTAGCCTATCCCTTAGTCGCCTTTTACGACATCCATGGGAAAGAGATGGAGTGGTCTGTTGTGAATATGTTTATGTCACATCACTTTTGTTGTGTGACATCACTAGTCGAATGAAGATGGCGTCCTTACCGGGTTGAGGGCCAGCCATCTCTCGCGGCAGACTCTTGTAACTTATTTGCAGGCAAACTCATGCCTTGAGTACATTCAAATGTCGATAACTTGATTACGAATACGCCATGACTATAGATAAGACTCAAGGTCACACCCTAGGTGTTGCTGGCGTAGATCTTACTCTCTTTCCCGTGTGAGCAGTCCAAGAATTCTTCATGTTCATATTCCGGACAAGCTCACTAACAATGTTGTGTATGCTGAAGCTCTCAATTAACTTTCTGTGGCATTGTCACGATCACTTTTTTATTTTTGCAAACTTTTCGTCACTGTCAGTAATTTACTGCTAGCATGTAGAAAGAAAGAAAGAAAATTCTTTACTGACAGTGACGAACTTATCAAGTCTTATTACTTATCAAGGTCGAAATTACTATGAAAATAATACTTACTACAGAACGCGAGCTTTACAGCAGTAGCTCAATAGAGGGAACTTTTTAATTATTATAGGCCTAGCCGTTTTTGGGTTCAATAGATATTTATAAAATGTCATTGTTAGAGTTACTCAAAATGGAGAAATAAACCATCCACGCGAACCGACATCGGACGGTATCGCGGGCGGAAGCTAGTCTATACTAATATTATAAAGCTGAAGTTTGTTTGTTTGTTTATTTGAACACGCTAATCTCAGGAACTTCTGGTTCGAATTGAAAAATTATTTTTGTGTTGAATAGACCATTTATCGAGGAAAGCTTTATGCTATATAAAATCACGCTGCAACTATTAAGAGCGAAGAAATAATGGAAAATGTGAAAAAAGAGCGGGGAAAATTATTCATCCTTGAGGGCTTTCGTTGCGTGCGCTGCGAAAACAGTACAAGAGTGATTCTTCCGTTTCGTTCAAATCTCAACGATTTTGAAGAAAGTTTTTTTTTTAATCGATTTTTAAAAACAGTTACATATAATCATTCGGGTACCTTTCAAGTATAGATTATCAGTAAAGGCCTTCATGAAAAAGCTTTCATTGTCAAGAAAATAGCTGGAATGTAATGAACCCACGGAAGGTAATGAAATAAGGACGGAAGTTAATGATTGAATTTGGAAGGTAATGAAATAAAATTAAATATGACGGGAGTGTAATGATTTCGTATGGAAAGTAATGAATAATCAGAATGATCTCTCTCTCTCCTCATGACCAAATCATCTTAACATACCCTTTTCTATTCCTGTAACTACATCTTCTTTCACATCACAACATTGCTTTATCACGCTGTTCCTTATCCGGTCACTCAATTTCCACCCATCATACTCCTTAACGCTCTCATTTCCACTGCATTTATTCTGCTTTCGTGCTACTTTTGCCATACCCAACTTTCAATCCCATACATTAAAAATGTTAATAAAATGTAACGGATTAGTTAACATTATAAACAATAAGTAGGAACTCTCAAGAATTAAATTAGTAATCAGCCTAATCAAAGTTACAATCAGTCATTTTTACTTATTTAAAATTAATATTTAGTAAATTTTTAAACACAAATTGCCCTCTTCTAAATTCTTCCGGCTCATTCAAACGTTGCAAAATTCGTGATGCGGGTATTCATCATCGCTAATTCATCATTTTGTTTGATTCATCATCGCTAATTAGCAGCCATCCAAAATTCTTAGACTTGCCCTGACCTCTCCTTAAAAAATATTTTATACTCTAGAAAACTTTGCATTCTATTTAAAATTTTACCGATATAATTGGGACTAACTCTTGGGCCATGTTCAAAACTGGTTGTAAGTGTGCCCATATAGCAGAAGCATCGTGCATTATATTTTCGCTTATTGTACAAAAAGATTTATGAATTACTAGGTACTTTGGTTTCCTGATCATAAAAATATAATACTCCTGTATGCAAAGAGATTTGTTGGCGGCTTCCACCGAAATGAAAACTTTGTATTTCTTCTTTATATTTTAATAAATAATTTTCGCTGAAGTCTATATGGCATATGACTTCACTAGGAGATAAATCACGTTGCAGATTCTTAATAGCGGAATATTGCATTGTTATATTTAAAACCCGCTTGAAGAAAACTGCCAGTAGAGTTTCGAACTTAATAATGACATTAGGTGGTAAATCTTCCTTTTTCTTTTTTAATGTAACTCTCTTGTTTTTTTTTTCATCTTTTCCTACGTAGTCTTGCTTCTCAAAAATCCATTCATGATAAAAAATAGTTTTCCGATTGTCAAATTCCTGGTACGTCGTGACTTTATTTTTGCAGATTTTGCACTTTCTCTCTAAACAATTTCTTTCGTAGGTACACACTACAACATAAATTGTTCAAAACCTCTAAAGAATTTTCTGTGATTATATTAGCTTTCTTTAAAAATTTAATAATAAGTTCAATGTTAGAGTGCAGCTTGCATTGGCACGTGTCTCTTTTTGATGAAGGTTGAATTATCCAGAATGGTCTATATTTGCAGAATACTGAGTAATGTATATGGCCCCATTTCTTACAAAACTTCGCATGTAAATTTTTCATATTATCGGTTAAATATCTTTTTTGTTTTTTTAATGCACCTTTTTTAATAAATTCGTTTTTTCCTGGCGCCATTTGACTGTTTTCATCTTCTTGTAGAAAATTTTCAACACTTTGTTTTAGTTTCGCAGTTTTATTATCTCGAATTTTTTTTTTCAGTTAATTTCTCATAGCAAAAGTAATATTTGACAATATCCCATACTTTTTGAGCCTCGAATTATCAATTATATCCCGTAAAAGCTCCTCTTTCCTCTTTTTTCGGAAGGCTTTTGTGTTTTTCTGATACTCCTCGACAAACTGTTTCATTCAACAAAAGCTTCTTTATCACTTCTTGTACCTTCTCATTATTTATGTTTTTTATGACTTCATCTACTTTCTTTTCTTGAATCTTATCTTTTTTAACATCTGCTCCATAAATAAATGTCTTCTTAAAAGCGCTTTCTCATTTTTTTAGTTTATCAAATTCATTCTGTAAGATTGTTATTGCTTTTTTAGATATGTATCGCAATTTTCTCATTGCGCTTGAAATACTAGTTTTTTGATGCACTAAATGTGACTTCGATGTACTTTGGCTTGATGTGGATTCTTCTTGTAACATAAGAGGGTCGCGTATTGTAGGTTCTGGATGTTTATAAATTCCTCAGTTTTATTACTGGGCGGAGAGTTGTCTATTATAATTATTTGCAATATTTTCTGCTCTTTCACCTTATTTAAATATTTTTTGGAGTTTTTTCGCCATCTTCGCCTTTGCTCCTTTGTCGTGCCGTCATCTCTGTTATACTTAGGACTTGTTTCTTTTCTTTTTTTACAAGGAATTTCCTCTTTTGTTTCTCCTTCTCTAATTTGTATTTTTCAGGATCCGCCTTGATTTCTGCGTATTTTACCTTCTTTCGCAATCAGTCTTTAGCTATTTTTTTTTTGGTTGCCAGTTTCTTCGGCTTCGACATTATTGCAGATGTATCTAAAAAACAAAACTAAGCAAAATAACCGAATATTTCACGAAACCTTCTTTATTAATTAGGTACCTACCTATTCCGTTCATTCAGTAGTTTTTCAGTTTATTGCGAACAGACAGCTGTCTGTCTTCTTTCGAAGCCTACCTAAGTTAGCTGTCTGTCTTCTTTCGAAGCCTACCTAAGTACTTAGGTAGGTTACAAAATGTACAGATTTAATTTTAAGTTACTTCAATAATACTGACATATACTTACACAAGTTATAATTCGATATAATCAAAATAGGTAATAGGAAAAAATTAACAAAGAGACATAGGTAGGTACATATTAATTTTACATTTAAAAAAAATCATTACAATCCAAAGTGATTCATTACCCTCCTTTAAAAAATTGGAGGGAACGGAAGGGAATTATAGGGAAAGAAATGAAGTTTGAGCAGATTTCCTGAATTTACTCATGAATTAATAAAGGCTAGATATTCATAATTAATTGATAACTAGACCCTACAGTATGCTAACTACCAAAAGTTAAAATTATTTTTTTACGTCTACACTCACATACAAAAACTACGGAAAGTAATGTTTACTTACTCGTGACAAACGCTGTTTTCAGAAATTAAATCCTAAAAATATTTTGTCCGGGCAGCGTGCGACCTCTCTTGACGACTTGTATCGACGGCCTGAGGTGCGCGGGAGCGTCTTTTGTTTGGCAAGAAATAGATATATTGTACGTGCATAAAAATTTTAATGTTATATTTTTGTGGAAGGCAATGTAGTTTTTGGGTTGACAAAACTTTGAAGACAATTCTTTCCATATTAAACACTTATAAAAAATACTGTATTGCAGGTTTATAATAGTCAGTGAATACATTTGTATATAAGAAAAAAAAATATGTACTTTTCTCCTAGGAAAGTCAACAAAAGTGTGTCACAACGTTCTGAGGGTCCATTTGAACAAGGAGAGGAATGAAAAAAATACATGTTTTTGTTCTAAAATTTTTTTTGTTATGAGGTTTAAACCTGATATATATGATGGATATTTAAGATAAAAGTACGTCCTACCTTATTCAATAAAAAAAATATGGTTAATTACAATATTCATAACGACTTTTGACCTGGAATGGCGATTAGGACGAAACGGAAGAACCACTCACAAGCAAGATACCAAAAATATATGTATGAAAGAATTATTCCTTTTGAAATAATCTCAAAAAATGTCCACGACAGTATATAGTTTCTGAAATAAATAAATAAATAAATATATCTATCTTTTAAGCTTAACTCACTAGAACCGCCTTTATGGTAATCAAATTTGGTCGAAATAAGGCCGCACGGACTTTTTGCTATTCGTCATATGGGCTTGAGCTTAAAAATCTATTCAATCTTTTGAACTCTTTCCGTGCGGCCGACTCGCCAGTTACGTCCACGGTTTGCACGCCTACGAGATTATAGTGGCAAAACTCTGCTACGCGCTACGAACTACGCAGTACGAGCTATGGCTGTAGTATTTCCCCGTAACTTGAGTGTAAAATTAGGGCTTATCGATTTAGGGCTGGGCATGTGGGGTTAGAAATTTGGCTCTACACGAGATCTGATTACTTTTTGACAGTGCGAGCTATATGGTCTCGTATTGGCAACATTTAACATGAAATGTTTTTGTGGCTACCTATTTATCCAAATAAATGTGTTGTTGATTAACACTATTTAATTGTGAACCAAATTGTCTTTGACGCCGCGTGGTTTCCGGCACCGATATAAAAAAGAAAAGGACCACTCAATCTTTCTCCCATGGATGTCGTAAAAGGTGACTAAGGGATATGCTTATAAACTTGGGATTCTTCTTATAGGTGATGGGCTAGCAACCTGTCACTATTTGAATCTCAATTCTATCATCAGGCCAAAAGCTGAACGTGGCCTATCAATCTTTTCAAGACTGTTGGCTCTGTCTATCTCGCAAGGGATATAGACGTGATTGTATGTATGTATTAATCATGGCTCTGTTGAGCCCACAACTGTGAATATTAATAGATGTCATTGTCACTTCGAGCCTGTGGGTATCATTCACTCGTACGTATCACTAATATATTATCTGTGGCAAATGAACACAGAACGCGTTGTAAGCAAATGCGTATCCGTTGTTTATTCATTGGTAAAACAATACTTATTGACATAAATTTCTTTGAGCAAATGTAAATTTTGTAACAAAAATAGCTCAGTTATTATTAAAAGAAAAGAAAGTACCTACAACGCTACAAAATTTTACACTATTATATTTATGCAATGTAAATCAGTGTGACCTCGACCGATCGAAGCATGCGTACCTAAACCCTCCAACAACATAAACACCAGCGAAAAACAAGATGTGCCTCCACAGCTAACGCAGCGAGAGATTCCAGGAGGTAAGTTACAAGTGAAAAGCACAATGCATTCATTAATAATTATTTTATATTACACTAGTGTCCTGCCTAAGCATCTTCTCACTAAGCAAAATGAAAGATTTGACTTGTTTTATGGTTTAAAATAAATCTCGAAATGTAGAATTTTTAAAGGAAATAACACTTATACACACGTGAGAACATGTTGCTGCCCACAAAATGAATCATTTATAAAAAAAGGAAATTTATGACAGATAAGCTTTTCATGAGCAAAGTAGTAATAATGACGTATCAGTAAAAAATAGTTACACGTAGAACGTACTCAGAAAGGTTCCCCTACATCTCAAAATTTTACTTTGTGTTGATAAATCTTAATAAATCATTCAGAAATGGCGGCCTGTTTGGCGCAGCGGTAGTGCGCTTGTCTGTGACACAGAGGATCCCGGGTTCGAATCCTGGTAAGGGTGTTATGAGAAACGAACATTCTCTGATTGGCCTATCTATATAATTAATTATTATAAAATATAGTATCGTTGAGTAAGTATCTCGTAACACAAGTTTCGAATTTAGTTCGACGATAACTCAATTTGTCCCGTATATATTTATTTATTTAGAATTCCTATATCGGCAACAGGTCTGTGGTTTAATTTATCTGAGCCATAAAGGGGCAAAAGAAACATAAAGACACAGTGTTCTCCTCTGGAAAGTGATATGTGGATCTAACTACTAAAAGCGAAACAACAAAAAACTTACTGAAACGAAATTAAGAGATGGCGCTGATCTGAAATATAACGCGATATGGTTTCTCCTTAAACATTTATAAATGAGAAAATTCGCCCGGGTGGGTGGGGTTAGGTTTATATGGGTGGGGTTAGGTTTATATGGGTGGGGTTAGGTTTATATGGGTGGGGTTAGGTTTATATGGGTGGGGTTAGGTTTATATGGGTGGGGTTAGGTTTATATGGGTGGGGTTAGGTTTATATGGGTGGGGTTAGGTTTATATGGGTGGGGTTAGGTTTATATGGGTGGGGTTAGGTTTATATGGGTGGGGTTAGGTTTATATGGGTGGGGTTAGGTTTATATGGGTGGGGTTAGGTTTATATGGGTGGGGTTAGGTTTATATGGGTGGGGTTAGGTTTATATGGGTGGGGTTAGGTTTATATGGGTGGGGTTAGGTTTATATGGGTGGGGTTAGGTTTATATGGGTGGGGTTAGGTTTATATGGGTGGGGTTAGGTTTATATGGGTGGGGTTAGGTTTATATGGGTGGGGTTAGGTTTATATGGGTGGGGTTAGGTTTATATGGGTGGGGTTAGGTTTATATGGGTGGGGTTAGGTTTATATGGGTGGGGTTAGGTTTATATGGGTGGGGTTAGGTTTATATGGGTGGGGTTAGGTTTATATGGGTGGGGTTAGGTTTATATGGGTGGGGTTAGGTTTATATGGGTGGGGTTAGGTTTATATGGGTGGGGTTAGGTTTATATGGGTGGGGTTAGGTTTATATGGGTGGGGTTAGGTTTATATGGGTGGGGTTAGGTTTATATGGGTGGGGTTAGGTTTATATGGGTGGGGTTAGGTTTATATGGGTGGGGTTAGGTTTATATGGGTGGGGTTAGGTTTATATGGGTGGGGTTAGGTTTATATGGGTGGGGTTAGGTTTATATGGGTGGGGTTAGGTTTATATGGGTGGGGTTAGGTTTATATGGGTGGGGTTAGGTTTATATGGGTGGGGTTAGGTTTATATGGGTGGGGTTAGGTTTATATGGGTGGGGTTAGGTTTATATGGGTGGGGTTAGGTTTATATGGGTGGGGTTAGGTTTATATGGGTGGGGTTAGGTTTATATGGGTGGGGTTAGGTTTATATGGGTGGGGTTAGGTTTATATGGGTGGGGTTAGGTTTATATGGGTGGGGTTAGGTTTATATGGGTGGGGTTAGGTTTATATGGGTGGGGTTAGGTTTATATGGGTGGGGTTAGGTTTATATGGGTGGGGTTAGGTTTATATGGGTGGGGTTAGGTTTATATGGGTGGGGTTAGGTTTATATGGGTGGGGTTAGGTTTATATGGGTGGGGTTAGGTTTATATGGGTGGGGTTAGGTTTATATGGGTGGGGTTAGGTTTATATGGGTGGGGTTAGGTTTATATGGGTGGGGTTAGGTTTATATGGGTGGGGTTAGGTTTATATGGGTGGGGTTAGGTTTATATGGGTGGGGTTAGGTTTATATGGGTGGGGTTAGGTTTATATGGGTGGGGTTAGGTTTATATGGGTGGGGTTAGGTTTATATGGGTGGGGTTAGGTTTATATGGGTGGGGTTAGGTTTATATGGGTGGGGTTAGGTTTATATGGGTGGGGTTAGGTTTATATGGGTGGGGTTAGGTTTATATGGGTGGGGTTAGGTTTATATGGGTGGGGTTAGGTTTATATGGGTGGGGTTAGGTTTATATGGGTGGGGTTAGGTTTATATGGGTGGGGTTAGGTTTATATGGGTGGGGTTAGGTTTATATGGGTGGGGTTAGGTTTATATGGGTGGGGTTAGGTTTATATGGGTGGGGTTAGGTTTATATGGGTGGGGTTAGGTTTATATGGGTGGGGTTAGGTTTATATGGGTGGGGTTAGGTTTATATGGGTGGGGTTAGGTTTATATGGGTGGGGTTAGGTTTATATGGGTGGGGTTAGGTTTATATGGGTGGGGTTAGGTTTATATGGGTGGGGTTAGGTTTATATGGGTGGGGTTAGGTTTATATGGGTGGGGTTAGGTTTATATGGGTGGGGTTAGGTTTATATGGGTGGGGTTAGGTTTATATGGGTGGGGTTAGGTTTATATGGGTGGGGTTAGGTTTATATGGGTGGGGTTAGGTTTATATGGGTGGGGTTAGGTTTATATGGGTGGGGTTAGGTTTATATGGGTGGGGTTAGGTTTATATGGGTGGGGTTAGGTTTATATGGGTGGGGTTAGGTTTATATGGGTGGGGTTAGGTTTATATGGGTGGGGTTAGGTTTATATGGGTGGGGTTAGGTTTATATGGGTGGGGTTAGGTTTATATGGGTGGGGTTAGGTTTATATGGGTGGGGTTAGGTTTATATGGGTGGGGTTAGGTTTATATGGGTGGGGTTAGGTTTATATGGGTGGGGTTAGGTTTATATGGGTGGGGTTAGGTTTATATGGGTGGGGTTAGGTTTATATGGGTGGGGTTAGGTTTATATGGGTGGGGTTAGGTTTATATGGGTGGGGTTAGGTTTATATGGGTGGGGTTAGGTTTATATGGGTGGGGTTAGGTTTATATGGGTGGGGTTAGGTTTATATGGGTGGGGTTAGGTTTATATGGGTGGGGTTAGGTTTATATGGGTGGGGTTAGGTTTATATGGGTGGGGTTAGGTTTATATGGGTGGGGTTAGGTTTATATGGGTGGGGTTAGGTTTATATGGGTGGGGTTAGGTTTATATGGGTGGGGTTAGGTTTATATGGGTGGGGTTAGGTTTATATGGGTGGGGTTAGGTTTATATGGGTGGGGTTAGGTTTATATGGGTGGGGTTAGGTTTATATGGGTGGGGTTAGGTTTATATGGGTGGGGTTAGGTTTATATGGGTGGGGTTAGGTTTATATGGGTGGGGTTAGGTTTATATGGGTGGGGTTAGGTTTATATGGGTGGGGTTAGGTTTATATGGGTGGGGTTAGGTTTATATGGGTGGGGTTAGGTTTATATGGGTGGGGTTAGGTTTATATGGGTGGGGTTAGGTTTATATGGGTGGGGTTAGGTTTATATGGGTGGGGTTAGGTTTATATGGGTGGGGTTAGGTTTATATGGGTGGGGTTAGGTTTATATGGGTGGGGTTAGGTTTATATGGGTGGGGTTAGGTTTATATGGGTGGGGTTAGGTTTATATGGGTGGGGTTAGGTTTATATGGGTGGGGTTAGGTTTATATGGGTGGGGTTAGGTTTATATGGGTGGGGTTAGGTTTATATGGGTGGGGTTAGGTTTATATGGGTGGGGTTAGGTTTATATGGGTGGGGTTAGGTTTATATGGGTGGGGTTAGGTTTATATGGGTGGGGTTAGGTTTATATGGGTGGGGTTAGGTTTATATGGGTGGGGTTAGGTTTATATGGGTGGGGTTAGGTTTATATGGGTGGGGTTAGGTTTATATGGGTGGGGTTAGGTTTATATGGGTGGGGTTAGGTTTATATGGGTGGGGTTAGGTTTATATGGGTGGGGTTAGGTTTATATGGGTGGGGTTAGGTTTATATGGGTGGGGTTAGGTTTATATGGGTGGGGTTAGGTTTATATGGGTGGGGTTAGGTTTATATGGGTGGGGTTAGGTTTATATGGGTGGGGTTAGGTTTATATGGGTGGGGTTAGGTTTATATGGGTGGGGTTAGGTTTATATGGGTGGGGTTAGGTTTATATGGGTGGGGTTAGGTTTATATGGGTGGGGTTAGGTTTATATGGGTGGGGTTAGGTTTATATGGGTGGGGTTAGGTTTATATGGGTGGGGTTAGGTTTATATGGGTGGGGTTAGGTTTATATGGGTGGGGTTAGGTTTATATGGGTGGGGTTAGGTTTATATGGGTGGGGTTAGGTTTATATGGGTGGGGTTAGGTTTATATGGGTGGGGTTAGGTTTATATGGGTGGGGTTAGGTTTATATGGGTGGGGTTAGGTTTATATGGGTGGGGTTAGGTTTATATGGGTGGGGTTAGGTTTATATGGGTGGGGTTAGGTTTATATGGGTGGGGTTAGGTTTATATGGGTGGGGTTAGGTTTATATGGGTGGGGTTAGGTTTATATGGGTGGGGTTAGGTTTATATGGGTGGGGTTAGGTTTATATGGGTGGGGTTAGGTTTATATGGGTGGGGTTAGGTTTATATGGGTGGGGTTAGGTTTATATGGGTGGGGTTAGGTTTATATGGGTGGGGTTAGGTTTATATGGGTGGGGTTAGGTTTATATGGGTGGGGTTAGGTTTATATGGGTGGGGTTAGGTTTATATGGGTGGGGTTAGGTTTATATGGGTGGGGTTAGGTTTATATGGGTGGGGTTAGGTTTATATGGGTGGGGTTAGGTTTATATGGGTGGGGTTAGGTTTATATGGGTGGGGTTAGGTTTATATGGGTGGGGTTAGGTTTATATGGGTGGGGTTAGGTTTATATGGGTGGGGTTAGGTTTATATGGGTGGGGTTAGGTTTATATGGGTGGGGTTAGGTTTATATGGGTGGGGTTAGGTTTATATGGGTGGGGTTAGGTTTATATGGGTGGGGTTAGGTTTATATGGGTGGGGTTAGGTTTATATGGGTGGGGTTAGGTTTATATGGGTGGGGTTAGGTTTATATGGGTGGGGTTAGGTTTATATGGGTGGGGTTAGGTTTATATGGGTGGGGTTAGGTTTATATGGGTGGGGTTAGGTTTATATGGGTGGGGTTAGGTTTATATGGGTGGGGTTAGGTTTATATGGGTGGGGTTAGGTTTATATGGGTGGGGTTAGGTTTATATGGGTGGGGTTAGGTTTATATGGGTGGGGTTAGGTTTATATGGGTGGGGTTAGGTTTATATGGGTGGGGTTAGGTTTATATGGGTGGGGTTAGGTTTATATGGGTGGGGTTAGGTTTATATGGGTGGGGTTAGGTTTATATGGGTGGGGTTAGGTTTATATGGGTGGGGTTAGGTTTATATGGGTGGGGTTAGGTTTATATGGGTGGGGTTAGGTTTATATGGGTGGGGTTAGGTTTATATGGGTGGGGTTAGGTTTATATGGGTGGGGTTAGGTTTATATGGGTGGGGTTAGGTTTATATGGGTGGGGTTAGGTTTATATGGGTGGGGTTAGGTTTATATGGGTGGGGTTAGGTTTATATGGGTGGGGTTAGGTTTATATGGGTGGGGTTAGGTTTATATGGGTGGGGTTAGGTTTATATGGGTGGGGTTAGGTTTATATGGGTGGGGTTAGGTTTATATGGGTGGGGTTAGGTTTATATGGGTGGGGTTAGGTTTATATGGGTGGGGTTAGGTTTATATGGGTGGGGTTAGGTTTATATGGGTGGGGTTAGGTTTATATGGGTGGGGTTAGGTTTATATGGGTGGGGTTAGGTTTATATGGGTGGGGTTAGGTTTATATGGGTGGGGTTAGGTTTATATGGGTGGGGTTAGGTTTATATGGGTGGGGTTAGGTTTATATGGGTGGGGTTAGGTTTATATGGGTGGGGTTAGGTTTATATGGGTGGGGTTAGGTTTATATGGGTGGGGTTAGGTTTATATGGGTGGGGTTAGGTTTATATGGGTGGGGTTAGGTTTATATGGGTGGGGTTAGGTTTATATGGGTGGGGTTAGGTTTATATGGGTGGGGTTAGGTTTATATGGGTGGGGTTAGGTTTATATGGGTGGGGTTAGGTTTATATGGGTGGGGTTAGGTTTATATGGGTGGGGTTAGGTTTATATGGGT